>NC_085987.1:34921338-40029333 GCF_910591565.1 Cydia splendana | reverse complement strand
GAAAAATTCAGAAAAAATTGAATTTTGTTTTCACTATTACGGCCATAACTTTTTTGTTTTTGACTTTCTCGAATAATTATTTTTGCACCTTACCTAACACCTCCACTTGAAATCGGAGCCTAAGTATACTGGAGCGAGTGAAAAGACATTTCCAATGTCAAAAACCTTCACCCAACAACAGAAGGAGGGGTTATATATTCATGAGTGATTCTCAAAATAGTGGCATCTTAACCTGTCATCGAGTTTTTGAATTGAATGTATGTTTATTTGCTCTTTTTCATATGAAACAAAAATGTATCTAGATAAACTAAAACAATGTTTATCGAGGCCAAGTCATTATTTTTATTTAAATTTAATACTTATATTTATAAAAAATAAAGAGTAGCACTTTTCACTGTAACATGTCTTGTCCAAGAGCATCGCTCTTCCAGTTTTAGTTCTTTAGATTTTATAAGCACCAATTTATGTAAATAAATTATCATGCTATAAAATAACATAAAGAATACCTTTTAAAATGTACTTTGCACAGGCCTTATATATTTTTTTTTTACAACAATATTCACGCACGAAGTTTGTCCAAGGATATTTTCACTGTAACCTGTACCAACCTGTACATGCGCGGTATTGCATCTGACTCATACACAGAAAAATTTATTTAGATCATAACTATGGCAAAATATTAGGTAAGTATCAAGCTAACCACTGTAGTGTACCATTATGACCCAAGTGTCGTAGTTTCGTAGAGACAAGTGGTTAAAGGCAGAAATCTGGGGTTTTGTAAAGCAATGTTAAATTTAACTTGTCTCGATTATTTTACGAATTTGGTATGGGGTCTAATGTAATAATATCATTTTAATATTGTATGAAGGTTTATTCATCTATGCTAAAAGTGAGACATTCGTATTATTATCCGTTCAAGGGAAAAAATATAAATGAATGTATTTTTCACTGTAACCTGCTTAACTTTAACCTGTGTTCAATGTATAGGTTATTGTAAGTCTTGAAAATAAATTCTTCATTTTCCGTTCCCTTTTGAAAATTTGAGGTACTTGAAGTAGTAAAACATATTTTTTCATTCTTAAAAGTAAAAAAAATAAAAAAATAAATTTATTAACTTTAACTTGTCGATGCCACTTTCTTGAGAAACACTTTAATATAGTAATGTAATGCACGTAAATATGTATGTGTAATATGTTACCAAACCCATTATAAAAAGTTTTTAAAGAAAAAGTTAACTTTCGCAAAGTGCCTTGGTGAAAACTAGTTTAGACTGAGACCTTTCAGTGACGAAACAGCGCGCTGTTTGGTCACGATTAACATAATAAGCTCCTTTTCGCTTCATTCGTCGCTGTACCTATATATTTGGCATTTTGGCTCTCGCAAAATACCATGAAAACTAGTTTTAACTAGTGAAAATACGTTTACGTACACTAGCGTTAGGTAACTAGGGAAAACGCGTTTTTTCTAATAGCGGATTTCAAGGTATACCTAATATATATGAAATTTTAAAGGGAATAAACATTTATTTACATACAATATATATACAGTGGTACTACTAAACGAAATTAATAGCTTAAATCTAAAATAGGCCCTTGAGGCATTGTACCAAGGATGCTGGCGGCATTTCCTCGCTGTATCGCAATGCTGATACGTTGTGCGAGGTAGCCGCCAGCTCTTCGGTCACCAGTTACGTCAACCAGACGCTTCGCGATTTCTGCGAACAACTTATGCGCGCTGGGACCCCATGGACCTAGAGTTTCAACACCAAATGGTACAAAATGGTACTCTCTACCGAGGCTCTTATATTTGTTACGTTTTAGAATTTCGGCGCTTTCCGCCGCTCCGCCCGCTTTTACAGTAGTCCGTTGGAGGTGGGGCGGTGCCAGTGTGTCTACGCAGGTAGCATCCCACACCAACATCCGTCCCAAGCTCCAAGGAACTAAGGACACTCCATCGGGCCTCTTGCCATCATCTCTGATAATGCCAGTCGGCTCAAGAAGAGCAGGCACATTGATGGTGGCAAGAGACCGACGGACTATGTCATTAAGCGACGCATGTCTCGAAAAACGGCCTGCACTTTTTTGACAAGATAATCCGTGGTGTCCCAGTCGGTCCACGTCCGTGCCACAAGAGCATATGTGTGGCGTACACACCGAAACCCCGAGTCACAAACCAGTCGCCAGTCTAAGGGAGGCCGGATCCAAGAAAGTACCAGTATTGGGCGAAGGATGGGCATGTAGCCAGTAACCGGCTTCCCGGGCTCCGACCGCCAAAAGCCTCGCGCGGTCTGGACCTGTACAGTTGTTTAGGAGAGTATTGTAAGTTAAATCACAGTAAACATTATCCCAACTCCTTTGTGAATTTGGGTTGTCTGGAAATTGTTTGCCTGGGCAAGCAATTTTAAAAGCATTTTTGGCGTCCTCAAAGCCCGCGATCTCACAGTTTGTGGGCAAAGCCCTGAAGATATTTCCTATGAGACCAGACGTGCTATGAGTGGACGCCAAAAAGGCTGGGGAAGCCACACTGGAAATTTTGCGAATTCCTAAACCTCCAACCCGAATGGGGAGGGACGCTTGAGACCAGGAAGGCTCACTTAGCTGAATGTTTAGAATCGTCTCTAAACTAATTTTGATCAAATCATCTATGGGCGACAATAAATTTTGATGTTTCCAGAAAGGACAACAGCGGAGCACATACGTAAATTTAGGGACAAAAATTCACAGATTTCTTGCCTCACACGACTATCGAGCACATTGGAAATGAATCTACAGAATTCGAAAAAGTTACAAAATAAAACTACAACACAAGTATCCTGGACATAACGCATGTGAACAAAGAAATTGCAAAATTTCCACACGCGTATCGAAGTTTGAATAATTGTCGCCGTGGCGCATAAGTATAGGTACATATTTCATTTTTCGATTTTTTTTTTTTTTTTTTTTAATTATTTATTTTCGTAAAATATACACGTGTTTATAAAGTAGGGGATAGTGCTGTCCGGTAAGCAAAATTTGCCTGTGTTGGGCAACACCGCTCTTCCTTAATTAACAGATTGTTACACGAAAATTTCAAGTACTAGTTTAAGTAAGTCTAATAGTATAACATATGGATACAATTAAGATCATATATAACAATTGTTTATAGAACTAGGTAAATATCTGGGTTGTCAGACATGCAGTAATAAATAAAGGAATAAAGGAGCCAGTAAGTGTGTGTGTGTGTGTGTGTGTGCGCGTGTGTGTGCGCGCGCGCGTGCGCGTGTGTGTCAATAAGCAGGATATATTAATGTTCAAAGTACAAGAAAATTATTACACGGCAAATCCGTAGTCAACTCGAGAAGTGGTAGCCACATCGCCGTTATCGTCACTCGAGTCTTGATCGGCAGCGGCCCATTTGCTGCAAGATATGAAATTTTCTTGACAGCAGTTTGACGCGACGAGAGATGACCATAACAGCGTTTGTCTATGTTGCACCAAACCTGAGTTCCAATAGGTACTACCAGGGTTCAGCATCAGCTATCTTGGGTAATGCTCTACCATGTGATCATCATGACGAATCGGGTGTCCAAAACAGCGCGTGCCTATGTTGCACCAAACCTGAGTTCCGATAGGTACAACCAGGGTTCAGCGTCAGCTATCTGCTAGCAGCCGCCAGCAACATGCTGAGGTGAGACCATTTCGTGGCACTTTTTCTTTTTTATGTTTCTCTGTATAAGTTTTTATTTTGTGTTTGTGCTCACGAACAAAATTATCTCTCCCTCTCCCTCTCCCTCTCCCTCTCCCTCTCCCTCTCCCTCTCCCCTCTCCCTCTCCCTCTCCCTCTCCCTCTCCCTCTCCCTCTCCTCTCCCTCTCCCCTCTCCCTCTCACCTCTCCCTCTCCCTCTCCCTCTCCCTCTCCCTCTCTCCCTCTCCCTCTCCCTCTCCCTCTCCCTCTCCCTCTCCCTCTCCCTCTCCCTCTCCCTCTCCCTCTCCCTCTCCCTCTCCCTCTCCCTCTCCCTCTCCCCTCTCCCTCTCCCTCTCCTCTCCCTCTCCCTCTCCCTCTCCCTCTCCCTCTCCCTCTCCCTCTCCCTCTCCCTCTCCCTCTCCCTCTCCTCTCCCTCTCCCTCTCCCCTCCCTCCCCTCTCCCTCTCCCTCTCCCTCTCCCTCTCCCTCTCCCTCTCCCTCTCCCTCTCCCTCTCCCTCTCCCTCTCCCTCTCCCCTCTCCCTCTCCCTCTCCCTCTCCCTCTCCCTCTCCCTCTCCCTCTCCCTCTCCTCTCCCTCCCTCTCCCTCTCCCTCTCCCTCTCCCTCTCCCTCTCCCTCCTCTCCCCACGACTCCTCTCCCTCTCCCTCCTCCCTCTCCCTCTCCCTCTCCCTCTCCCTCTCCCTCTCCCTCTCCTCTCCCTCTCCTCTCCCTCTCCCTCTCCCTCTCCCTCTCCCTCTCCCTCTCCCTCTCCTCTCCCTCTCCTCCCTCTCCCTCTCCCTCTCCCTCTCCCTCTCCCTCTCCCTCTCCCTCTCCCTCTCCCTCTCCCTCTCCCTCTCCCTCTCCCTCTCCCTCTCCCTCTCCCTCTCCCTCCCTCTCCCTCTCCCTCTCCCTCTCCCTCTCCCTCTCCCTCTCCCTCTCCCTCTCCCTCTCCCTCTCCCTCTCCCTCTCCCTCTCCTCTCCCTCTCCCTCTCCCTCTCCCTCTCCCTCTCCCTCTCCCTCTCCCTCTCCCTCTCCCTCTCCCTCTCCCTCTCCCTCTCCCTCTCCCTCTCCCTCTCCCTCTCCCTCTCCCTCTCCCTCCTCCCTC
This sequence comes from Cydia splendana, assembly GCF_910591565.1. Lineage (NCBI taxonomy): Eukaryota > Metazoa > Arthropoda > Insecta > Lepidoptera > Tortricidae > Cydia > Cydia splendana. The sequence continues at coordinate 40,024,567 of NC_085987.1, read as the reverse complement.
TCCCTCTCCCTCTCCCTCTCCCTCTCCTCTCCCTCTCCCTCTCCCTCTCCCTCTCCCTCTCCCTCTCCCTCTCCCTCTCCCTCTCCTCTCCCTCTCCCTCTCCCTCTCCCTCTCCCTCTCCCTCTCCCTCTCCCTCTCCCTCTCCCTCTCCCTCTCCCTCTCCCTCTCCCTCTCCCTCTCCCTCTCCCTCTCCCTCTCCCTCTCCCTCTCCCTCTCCAAGAATGCATAGATTGTCGAATAGTGCGTTATCTACGCCCGTCTCAAACAGGATAGATAGAGTTAGACCAAGAAAAATCTACAGCGATTTTGAAAGCCCACGCAGTGCAAGTGTTATTCTGCCGTCATAATCCCGATAATTCACAACAAACACCGATAACGAACTCTGCGAATCATGAAGTCATAAATGTAATGTGAAAAATGTCGTTCTGACTTTTTGACTATTTTAAGGTTAGGCTACAGGGCAAACCCTTAACCCGATCGTCTTTGTTTTAGGCTCAAATTGTAGCTGACTAAATTGTCCAGAGCCGTTTTTCTCAAATTTTTGATATCATTCTTCGTTTCCAAATTATCGAGCACCAAAATCAAAAATTCGGAAAAAATTGAATTTTATTTTCACTATTTCGACCATAACTTTTTTTGTTTTTGACTTTCTCGAATAATTATTTTTGCACCTTACAGCTCTCGTGATTATGCGTCTTTTGAGCCTATTTTTTAATATCATATCTTCACAACTTTCCGAGATATAAGGGGATCGCACTTTTTCGTGAAATCTGACCCTATACTGGAGCGAACGAAAAGACATTTCCAATGTCAAAAGGCAGAATTTAAGAATCAATTTTAAATACATTTCCTTAAAAAGTAGCAACCGGATATTCAATTAAACTTCCATCCGATTAGTCACCGGAACAAAAACAAAGTGCCAATGCCATGTAAATAAACCTTAAATACCCCCAAATTCTGTTTAATTAAAGACAAAAGCTTCTGTGTCTCGAAGTTGAAAAAGTTTAAAACAAGAGTTTGAGGAAATTACTTACTAAATTGTTCCTTTATTTATGGCTCCGGAACTTTAAACATTGTGTTAATATTATTGATTAACAGATTTTGTTTGTTCTTGATTGACTAATGTACTTTTAATATGGCACATGAAAATCGACTTTTATAACCTCAAAAGTAGTGGTAACATTTATCCTCCAAAATTAAATCTGAGTTACTACTTATGCACTGAATTATACCTAGTATCGTTTACATATTATTGTACGGCAATATTAGATATCATAGGAATCCTAGCATTTCGGCCTGTGCCCAGCTGTGGGACGTATAGGCTGAATTAATATAAGTACTTTTACGAGGGCTGATCCGAAAGTTGTTAGCTGCTCCGGCTCTACTCATGAGATCGCAATATGATTTGTACCATTGTGAGGGATATTTCAGTATATAATGAGGTGACGTCAATTTGTTTTTAGAAAACGTATAGTTTTTTTTTCAATATTTTTTTTCTGCGACGTGCCGAAGCCTAACCATCCGCCAGGTTGATTAGTAATTGAGATTCCATTATGTGGTATCATTTCATAAACATTTTTAGTTTTAGAAACATATAATTTTTAGGTGCTGCTAATTGCGAATCTCGATCGTCTTTTTAAGTATAAATCATTTTGATTGAGTAAACCTAATTATGACTTAATAGGTGTCAATAATGAGTCATTTCATCAAAAGTAGTAATTTCAGATACTTATTCAAAAATGTGCTTTTTTCTACTAGTCGACTGTAATTCTTGAATTAAGATTTCTTATACCAAACTGCAATTGGGTATTTTTAATGTATGGGCTGCCAACTCAACTATAATATTCATATCGATACAGTTTAGTCAACTATAATGAAATTGACCAATCACAGCTCGCCGCGATCAAGAGGACGAAACAAAACCATAGCTCAAATTAATTATTTTAGATGGTATAGTAGAAACAATTGGTTCATAAGTCAGAAACGCGCATGTGACACCCTTAATATAGCAACATCTATAGACTACGAAAACCACTTAGTGTTGCTTGTTAGTCTCCATAGGCTACGGTGGCCAAAATCGAGAAAACAACTGTCTAAAAATTGAATTTAGCGCGGAGCAAGTACCAGGGCCTCATGAGTTACGAGAAGGTGTCGTTGACCAGCCCGCCGTAGGGCGCGGGGCGCGGCGGCCGGGTCGCGTACCTACATAAGGTATCGCGGCTGTTCGCGAATCTTAGCTGTATACTTTTGGTTTGGTTTGTTTGTATGATTCTACTAGTTTAAAGTATTATTTTTGTTGACTAGTAGAAAAAGTATTGTATACAATAGTGATATAATCAAGCTTTTCAATCTCGTACCTTACTTAGGCAACTCAGCAAGCTTCGTTGCCTAAACACGGTACTCGACTGAAAAACTCTCTATTATATCACGATTGTATAAAATACTATATCATATTAAATTATTTATCCATTATATGTACATCGAAAATAGCAGAAGGAACCGAATAATTAGACCCGGGTAAATATAAGTTGATTCTTAAAGATTTTAATACGAATCTCATCTAATTATGAAAAAAAAATCGTTTTTTTTTCTTAGTAATTTATAACTCCATACAAAACAGCTTTCAGTAAAAAATATATTATATAAAAAATAAACATATAAGTAAAAAAAAAATAATGGCCATAATTAGCATTGAAATATCCCTCACAATGGTATAAATCATATTGCAATCGCATGAGTAGAACCGGAGCAGCTAACAACTTTCGGATCAGCCTCGTATTTTAATTAGATAGACTAATTTGACAACTAACGCGAAAAATAAAACATTTGTATGTTAAATTTAATAGATATTACTACAAGATCTAAAATCTAGACCCATCATTAAATATGGGGAAGTAATGCCGATACCGGTGCCGATGAGTTAAAGTCGGTAGGTACATAAATAAAGTTCGCTCGAATTCAAAGAGAATATTAAATACCACATGTATCTCGCCTTATGATCGAAATGTAATATATAACTAATATTTGATCGTTTGCCTTTGTGTAATTAGTTTCTGATCAGAGACGTGGAGATCAGGAAGGATTTGCTGAGTCTATTGTCGTGGAAACATCACAGTCACACGAGTGTGTCCAATAGAAATTAAACCATAAGTGTTTATGATTAGGTTGCTTTTCGATCCGACGAGATGCGAGGGAAACGAGGTTGTGATGATCATTGGTCATGTGTCGATGTAATAAGCCTATTATTTCCAACCTAAGGAACTTGCAATACCGAATAAGATTATTATTAAGCGTCTTACTTTCTTTGTTACATATGAGTATTGTGCATAGATTTTCAATTCACCAGGAACAATAAAGTATTTATAGGTTCGTACCTACCTAATATATATACTAGCGACTAAATGAAATAATAGTACATTATTGTCGAGGCTCGGAAGTAGCTACTTGCAGGCTGAGGATTCGTTTTAAACGGACGACCTTGGGAGTCCGTTTAATTGAATCCGAAGCCAGCAAGTAGCCTTCCAGCCGAGTCATATATAGTGCTTTTCTCAAAAATGGTGCAAGAAATATAAATATCATAGAAATATTTTACAAAAGCAACTTTCTTACGTATATATTTTCACAGAAAAAAGTAGAAACAATTGAAAAATTAGCTTTGCCGCCTTTTTATTTTTTTAATAAAAAAATAGAAGTGTATTTTTCTGCCGAAAATACGCCAACCTATTTGAGACAGCTAAATAGTCGCGGTACTAATCATCTGTTTGGCTGTTTAATGGGCCTGTGCCTTCATTTGATATGGCCATTTCAACTTTTAAAAAGTTTGGAACTCGACAAATAATGGATTTTGTATGCAACATTGCAGTCCCAAAATCGAGTCTGCAATGTTTTTAACTTTTTAATTTTTGACTGACCATAAACTACGCGCTTCGCAACCTATTTTTTAAACGGCAAAGTCGACTTTGCCGTCCATTTTTGAGAAAAGTTATTTCGATAGCAAATCGGATTTAAAATCCCTTTAAATCGGGCTAAGCATATCTATCTCGCCTTAATTTTATTGAGATGTTAATGGGAGGCAAATTTCCGATTTCAAATCCAAATCATTTTCGAACGCGTAGTGCAAGGGAGACGCAGGTTTTTTTTAGTTTCGTGAGTATTGCGGATTGATTAGTGCCAATGGATCGCTAGCCAGCAGAGCAGCGTGCACATACTATGTATTGAACAAAACCTACCAAAAATACCTGCCGTACATAAGTGAACAGATTTTTACGCAATCTTGCATTCCCCAGGCGAAAAGATGTTTTTTTTTATTGACAGATATCTCGTTACGTCACAGCTGGGAAGACGGCGGAACGACACCTATTGTTTCACGACGTACGAAATTGCGAGAACACTTTAATTCACGATATGTTTTGTCGAACAAAACGTGGAGCGTGATTGGAACCGCACATGACATCGTTTTGAGACCATCCTAACTCGTATTTATATACGAGTACATACCTACATACATTTCCTAGCCTAGTTGGTAGTGACTATTACGAAGCTGGAGGATTGCTCGAATCCCAGTGAAGACATTTATTTGCGTGTTTATTACTTACATTTGTTGGTTTATAGCTTATGTTATCTTCGTATCTAAATAGTACTATAAGTATGTATATTGACGTTTAGTCCCCATATTACAAGCTTCGGTCAGAATGGAACTAGGTCGATATGTGTAAGATTGTCCACAAATATTTATTTCATTAAGGTATTTTTATGTTGTAGGAGCAAGATGTAACTACCGCGGTTAATGTCAAAATGCAATTGTAATTTTAAGTTATTTTTATTTATTGTTTTTTGACGTGTTTTTATACCATATATATGAATAAATTCTTATTACAACATGAATGCAATTAAACGTAAACTTTGTACTTACAAACGCTGATGCTCCCGGTGTAGATTATCAATATCGAGGTTCAATTTCCCATTTCACTGACTATTTCTGGACTTCCTGATACAGATATAATATACTTAATAGGAAGTCCCAACCTTTTTTACCTTATTATCAGACAGAAGTTTTTGTGGCAAAATAAAGTGATTGGCCAAATGAAATATCAACGTCTGCAGCCTGTTATCGAGGTTAGTTTAACGTTATCATAGATATTTATAATATATGTTGTATAATAACATAGTTACCGTGAAGTACACGACACGTTCGATATCTTCTTTGATATTTTGGTAGATTTCTATTCTTTTTGGCACTGTGTACCTACTACAGTTTACGTTTTTATTTTTAAGTAAGTACACTAAATAAATGTAATTAAGAAATTATGCACCAATTTGTATTACATACAGACTTATCGATAACATATTTATCGATGTTTCATTTTCTCAAACACCCGTTTATGCCACAAAAACTTCTATGACTGCTTATATGTAATATTATTAATGCAATAGTTAAGTAAACATTATTCATTTTTATTTCATTTTGATTGGGTGAGTAAAGAACACCACATATGACCTTACGCATAAATGCAAGAATCGTTCTCGAAATAAAATCGGCCACGAGCATGTCGGGCCATGCTCAGTGTAGAGTTTCGTAGTTACCATTCTATCAGAACAAGCCAAACGAGGGCTATTAATAGTAAGTATCATGTACATTACAAGCAAGGGTTAGTCCCTTCGCAGCGCTTTGTACGTCTTTTTACTAAGAAGAGAAGATTTTTTGAAATAACTCAAAAACTGCTGTACCGATCAAGTTCGCTATAGTTTTCATTTAAAGTATTTATTAAGCTTTCGTTTCACGACATTTTTATTTTTAGGATTCCGTAACTCAAAAGGAAAAAACGGAACCCTTCCGATCCGTCTGTCACAGCCTATTTGCTCCAAAACTACTGGACCAATTAAGTTGAAATTTGGTACACATATGGAAGTCTGTGACCCAAAGACGGACATGAAACAAAAACAAATGAATTTTAAGCATAGGGGGCTCTTTTAGGGGGAATATGAGAAAATTAAAAAACCAAGTTTTGCGAACCATATCGTGTTACATATTAAATGAAAGGACTTATTTTGATGATCTCAAATATCACTTTTTATAATTTTATATGAAATAGTTTAGAAGTTATTTAAGAAAATAGACAAAAAATGACCATTCAAAATAGTGTTCAAACACAGAACAATTATAGTACAAGTGTCTGAATGCAAAGGTCGAAGGCCCGGAGCCTCCGACATGTACATGCTTCCTGCAAAGGAGATCGTCGATTTTGTTCTATCTTTTGTTAAGCGATTGGGCCCGATACCTATAGATTACTGGAAAAACGTATAAGAAGTCTGCAATTAAGAGTGAGCCGGACTTAAGAATAAGAATTGCGGATAAGCTCTATCAGGGCCACAACCGCAATTAATTTACGTGAAACGTGGTGTGGACAGCTAGTGCGAAGGTCGAAGGCCGAGCTCTGCATTGGGCCGAAGCCCTGAAGCATCCAAGAGAGGTGCGCCTCCACGCAAGGTCGAAGGATGAGCTTTAGGAGGTTAATAGTGCTCAAACAGAACAAATAATTGGTTTAAGTACGAGTAGCTAAATGAGAAGGCTGAACTGCCGTATATCAGAGGGTCTACCGCGAACACCGAAGTTCGCAAATTGCTCGGATTTCTCTTTTACTCCAATGAAACCGTAATTAAAGTGACAGAGTGAGATGCCAGCAATTTGCGAACTTCGAACAAAATTAAAGATAGCCAGCCGTGTGTGGAAAAATTGAATGAACAGTTGAATGTACTTATGAACTTCGCTTTGCTCACTCGTTCGAAAATGTGTGCAGTACGGAACCCTTGGGACGCGAGTTCGACTCGCACTTGACCGGTTTTTTCATATTTTTTGGACCCATGGCTCAAAAGTTAGAGGGTGAGACACATATTTTCTTTCTTTCGGAGCGATTATATTCGAAAATATTAATATATTAAAAAATGGTTTGGTTAGAACAGAGATGGGCATCATTCGAATAAACTTTTATCTGAATAATCATTCGAATAAACAATAATTCTCGATTTTTTAATTCGCGGATGGTTTTTTCGCGAATGATTTATTCGCGGATGATTTATTCGCGAATAATTCATCCGCGGATAAATCATTCGACCACTTTTCAAATGACGAATGATTTATTCGTTATTTCATTCCAATAAATCCACGAAAAATATTTAAGATTTTTGGCATATGCCATTCAAATAAACAACACGAATAAATATAACACGTTTAATATGACTTGTTTTTACTGTAAATTAATTCTGACAAGTTAAAGATTGTTAAGGGTTAAAGGATAAGCCCAGTACGGCTACCACCAGTTTTGACATTGACAGATTAACTCGCGTTTACGTAAATTACTTTCTATACATCTCGCTTGCACTAATATGCGAGTACGAGCGAGATGCATAGAAAGTAAGTTACTTAAACGTGAGTGAATATGTCAATGTTAAAACTGGTGGTAGTGCATAAGGTAGTATAATAAACAAAGGATTAGCGTGAACAATGAATTACTGACACACAAAGTTATATTAGTAACTTTCTAGCCAGACCTAGAAAGAGATAGCTATATACTAAAAGAGTCATCATCTCATCATCTCAGCCATAAGACGTCCACTGCTGAACATAGGCCTCCCCCTTGGACCTCCATACGTGCCGGTTGGAAGCGACCCGCATCCAGCGTCTTCCGGCGACCTTAACAAGATCGTCTGTCCATCTTGTGGGTGGACGTCCTACGCTGCGCTTGCTAGTCCGTGGTCTCCACTCGAGCACTTTTCGACCCCATCGGCCATCTTCTCTGCGTGCAATGTGGCCTGCCCATTGCCACTTCAGCTTGCTAATCCGGTGGGCTATGTCGGTGACTTTAGTTCGTCTACGGATCTCCTCATTTCTGATTCGATCACGTAGAGAAACTCCGAGCATAGCCCTCTCCATAGCTCGTTGAGCGACTTTAAGTTTTGAGATGAGGCCGATAGTGAAAGACCACGTTTCGGAGCCGTAAGTCATCACTGGTAACACACATTGATTAAAGACTTTCTAAAAGAGTGAGAAAACCAAATTTTCTTAGCAGTTGTTTGCTTCAGAGCGAATTTCACAACGCGTAATTTATATTTATAGTAACTATTTAGGTAGTTGCAGGACTTGCAGGTAGTTGTACCTATTGCACATGTGACGGCGCGATTCGGGAAATGAATTAGAGTTTAACTAGATACGATATAGTAAAGAAATATACCTTATGGCGGTTGGCGTTTACGCTATTATTAACGCCGCTCCAATATTATTGCGGCGCTATGTGACGTAAGCGCCAGCCGCCTGTAGTGAGGCCACACAGCTGATAAGACACCTTTACCCGATACCTTTTACCGTGGAACGTCACATAAATTTACTATTTCATACCTAGTGAATCTCTAATTCATTTTCCGAATCGCGGCGCCAGCCGCCATAAGGTACCTTTTACCGTGGAATGTCACATATCTTTACTATTTCATATCTAGTGAATCTCTAATTATTTCCCGAATCAAGTCAACAGTTGCCAAAGCTTTCGAAACCATAAAAAGTTTATATAAGGTATTCCAATAAATAAATTATTCGTGGCAATTCATTCGACGAATAAATTATTCGCGGATGAATTATTCGCGGATGAATTATTTGACGAATAATTTATTCGAATAAGAATAATCATCCGACATTTTTATTCGTCATTCGCGATAAATTTTGTTATTTTCATTCGTTATTCGAATAAAATTTGCCCATCTCTGGGTTAGAACCGTATTCGTTATGAAACTAACAATACCCTACACACTATTGGGTCAAAGCAAAAAAAAAAAAACTTTTTGAATGGGAGGTACCCTAAAAAATATTTATAGTAGTTTTTATTTTACCGTTCCGTCGCCATGCATGATATATGTATCCATACCAAATTGCAGTTTTCTAGCACTAACGATCACGGACCAAATCCGCGGACGGACAGACGGGTTTCTAGATGACTACGAAACCCTAAAAAGGTGTGAGTTAATCTTAACCGTTTCAAACTTAATACATTCTTACGTCACCTGAATAGACGAAAGCCGACAAAATGATTTCGCATTTATCTAACCTGTTTCAAATTATAGAAATGGAGAGGGCAATTACCTATGCCCCGAACCCCTATGAACGTCGGTCGCTATTGTGTATACACCACTTAAAAGGCTATTCATATAACACTATAACTAATTATGTACTACGGTAACGCTTCCGTTCACCACACGTGACCTTGAAGTGACCAGATTAGCTTGAGCCCCCGTAGCGTAGGAAATATAGACCCAAAGAGGCCAAGCGGATGGAAATTCCTTACAGTGCCGACGGGTACGTGTCATCCGCTTTCACTGGGGGTAAAATAGAGACGCGACCGTAATTATATTAGACATTTCCGTCGTATACGGCTATAAATAGGCTCTGAGAGAGAGATAATTCATATGTAGTGTTTTATAAGCTTCTAAGGTCGCTACGTGGTATGCAAACAAAGCTTGCATGGCTCCAAATACCAATTACCTACTTATGTACCTTAAAATTCTAATTTTCAAATAATATTTGAATAAGGTTAGGCGGGGTATGAGAAATATAGTTTATTTTTCTGGCGGCAAGAGAAACCGTATGAGAACCTTCTACGTAAGTATTTTTAAGTTTATTTTAGATAAGTTTTATTTTTAGTATTATCATTTAATTTAGTTTTTAATATCTTTAAGTATCTCTTATTGTTAATTTTCCCTACAAGTGTTTCTCTTGTCCCATAGTTTATCTTACCCCAAATAACCTATAATTTGTGTTTATAGGGACTATGTTCTAATTATTTTCTTATCGCTCATATTACGAATATTGGTAAACAAATGCCGATAATTTTGTAAGAGAACAAAACAACGTTGCAAGCAGTACTTTACGATTTAAGTGTCAACCAGAAATTAGGTTCCTTTATCTTTGATTTACAGCAACAGAAGATACAATCTATATAACATGTGCGAGCAAGATACACATAGAGTAATTTCAAATCGATAACAAATCAAGATCAGGTTTTTAAACCTACCTACATGCTGATTAGAGTCTACGCAAGAAACCACGAAGCAACCTGTATACAACCGAGGCGGGGGTAAGAATTGTCAAAGCCGACGCATATTTAATAATTATAAACTTACATTAAGAATGATGAGAAAGAAATCCAACGTAAACAGGAACGATGTGACCGGGTTGAAGTTTAGCTGCAACAGAAAAACAGATTTTACTTTTCGTTTACGTTGTATACAGGCCGTCCCACGGCTATGCCACGTGGAGGGAAAGTACCCTGAATATTGAAGATGGAACATTTTGCTGAAAGAAGACATTATTTTAATTTAATAAACAATTTAAACTTGCATCCATAGATTTTTAAATAATCACATGGTTGAACAGTGAATCGAACCCGCTACATTAGAAAAAAAATTACCCTGTAGCTTTATCATACCGATCGAAAGGCTTCATCATAAGGATTATTTTTTGCTAAATAACATAGTGTCAGAAACAAAAGGAAGACCATGAATTTTAACATTTGATGTGAAATTTTGGTCAGAAAAATGAAAAGCTGACATTGCCGAAGTACACACGAGTACAACTGACATTATCATTTCAAAGTACCTATCACTAATGAATCTAACGAGCTACAAGCAGTACTTAGACGAATTATTCTAAATATCCACCACAACATGGTTAAAAAATCGGCAGGGAGCGAAATAATCAAAAGAGTGCGACTTTGTATTCAACAGAATGGGACTCATGATGAGCATTTGATAAATTAAATTTATTAATTTTGAATTAAAAATGTTAAAATTCATGGTCTTCCTTTTATTTCTGACACTATGTTATTTAGCAAAAAATAAACCTTATGATGAAGCCTTTCGATCGGTATGATAAAGCTACAGGGTAATTTTATTTCTCGTGTAAGCGGGTTAGATTCCCGGTTCAACCATGTCATTATTTAAAAATCTATAAATGCAGTTTAAATTGTTTTTTTTTTATTAAAATAATGTCTTCTTTCAGTAAAATGTTCCACCTACAATATTCAGGGTACTTTCCCTCCATGTGGCATAGCCGTGGGACGCCCTGTATATAGTTATGCACGAAATGCCTATATGAAAACTTATGAGTTGTCCCGATCTACTTAACTTAAGCTGTCGGTGTACCCTGTACCTACTTTATATACCTAAATATATTTTCCCATCACCTATTCGGAAAAGGGCTTTTTCGTCCCTACTTCCCTGCTAGGGGGGATCTAAATGTCACTTTTCTGTTTAGAACGCATTTTTTAACTTTTTTGCATTCTATTGTTTTATAGCTTAAATATTATTTTCCTCACAGTTGATGCGAAAATCGGTGTGTGTCACATGGTAGCAAAATTATTTCCACATTGGGCGTTAACACTTGAATCCGTCACTGCGGTCAGGATTCTATTTTATAATCGGGATTCAATTATGGAATCCTTCGCTTCGTTCTATGTACTAAATATGTCATTTTGCTCCCTTGTGACACAATCTCAGACGGCAGGGCAGAGTAGAAGGTACCCGAGCGCGAGGAAGGTCGCCCATGAGGTGGACGGGCCAAATAAAGGCAGCAACGGACGGCCCCTTGCACGAATGCGCTAAACGCGCAGCCGTCAGGGAGGAGTGGAGGCGAGCCGTCAAACGTGTCACAAAGGGAGACTTCCAATGATGACCACGACCGCTCTGTCAAGAGTGTCCCGATCAAGAAGAGAGAAGACACAATCTACTATTTTTCAAGGGTCATTTCATATATGTACTAATTATACGTTTGGTGTTTTTATTACAAGTCAGTTCTGTGCAAAAAATTAAGGCGATTCACACGTTTAGCGCCACTTGCACTGTCCCTCTAACCCGGGGTTAACCGGTTAAACCAAGCGGCACACTGTGGGCTGAAATTCGGCTCTCATTGACATAGAAACCGAAGTTGTTATTTTGACGTTTTTTTTTTATTGAAATAGGTTTTGCTAGGCATTGTTATGGTAACCTATGAATTTTAAACGATTTGGAATGAAAATTGTTGAGTTATGAATTAAAAAAAAAAATGTATGGAGCAGGAACAAGAAATCATTATTACTCAAGAACCGCAAAACAAACCGTAATATCCTCGCAGGTGGTTATATCACGAATTATTTGTGATTTTTTGGCATACTACATATATCCGTCGGGTGCGGCTTTTTTTTAAAATCATTAATTGTTTCTATGGAAAAACACAAAAACCAAAGTCAATATTTTAAGGTTTTTTTTTGTTTGTAATGGGATTTGCCCAGTATGTTTATGCTAAGTTATAAGTTTCAGATGTTTTGAGTTGAAAATGGTAGTTATGAATTAAGTAAAAAAAAAAAAATCACGGAGTCGGAAAAAAAATCAAAATATCTCAAGAACCGCAACAAATACGGTAATATCCTCGCAGATGGTTATACTACGAATTATATGTGATTTTTTGGCACCCTACACATTTCCGTCACGGGTGCGGTATCACACGTATTTTTAGGAGTATTATCTCTATTTTTCACCGTTTTCAGTTTCTCGAACAGACTATTACTGTCGTGATTCTAACGTTCAATCCGTCATTTATTTTGTCTAGACAATTGACAACAGTTAACACATTCAATACCACTAAGTGCTACGGGTTACGCTCGTAGCGCGTAGCCACGGTTTCGTCGTATGTAGCGCGTAGTCGCTACGAACAGTGTACCCGACAGTCGGGTTCTTGGTGTTGAATGTGTTAAAGTCGTAACAAATAATGCAGCTATTGCAGCTTCAGTTGCTACCTGAATCTCACCTTAAGCTTTTATAAAATGAATGACATTATACAACATACAATCTCTTTATTGAGAAAATGATAAAATTAAGAAACATAATTTTATATTAAAGCAAAAAAAGTATGTTCCAATAAAACAAAAAAAGTCATGTCCACCGAATTTTTGTCTTAAGTTTGTCTCAAGTCACAATCCGATCCTCACTTATTACATTAAAGGAGTGAACAGTTCTGAACGAGGTAGGTACCTTTAACATACGCTTATTAAAAGTCAACAAGTGCTTATGTAGTGTAGACTCAACGTCTACTTGTCAGTTAACATGAGTTATGATCCTCTTGCGTAGTGCTCCAAATAAAATATAACATCGATCGTGTAATTGCTAGTCCAGCCCAACATTTCCTAGCCACGCCACCTTGTATCTGCGAGTTCCGTGACAGAGTAACGCTGCAATGCTGGTAGTAACATGCAGTTCCTGAACACATCATAGAGAGCTCGAAATTAAACTTTCGTGATGCATATTTAATAAAATAAGTGTAGGTACTTAAACTGTTTAGACGGCAACGGTTTCACTCACTTGAATTTTTGTCGCTATTGGCGACATGTTTCGACATGTGGACCTCCGACGGCCCCGAAACATGTCGCCAATAGCGACTAAAAATTCAAGTGAGTGAAACCATTGTCGTCTAAACAGATCATAGAGAGCTAAGAGAGCATATAATATGTGTAGATAAAACAGTGTAACAGTACATAATCAGCATTAAATCACTCGTGTGATCCTTTTACGAAACTCACTTCATTCGTTTCATATGTAAATCCACACTCGTATTTTAATGTCATTCATTATGTAGCAGTCACATAAACTACTATAATTTGTTTTTACAAAAGTGCCAAAACTGCCAAATATTAGCATTATTTGATTATGTGCTATTTAGGTAGAGTTCTTCTAAGCCAACTTTGAACCACCTTGAATAGAACAACCTGAGGGAGTGGGACAAAAATATGACATGATTATAGAGTCAGACCAAAAAAAGTCTGCAGCGGATTAGATAGCCCACACAGTGAAAGTGTTATTTTAAACGTCAAACTTCTATGAAATTATGACGTTTAAATGACTGCGTGGGCTATCAAATTCGCTGCAGCCTTTTTTTGGTCCGACTCTAACATCGCCAGACTTTGTCATTGCAAATGCCATGCAGAGTTGGCTTGGTCTGACTCTGATATGATTAAAGAAAAAAACAACGGGTTGCACTCCGGGAGTGCCGGCAGAAGTGAAAATTCAATGACATTGTAACAGTTTTTCGATCAGGGGGGCGATTATTGAATTTCGATCACTCGATTTCGTCACTCGTAAATCGCTGGAAAACGGCGTAATGTTAATTTTTGAAATACGAGCGATAGAAATTTGGAATCGAGTGGTATTGACCACTCGTTTTCAATTCTAGTAGTAGAATTTAAATGCCTAGTATTGAACGAAATACACGAAATCTAGCGGACGAAATTCAAAAATCGGCCCCCAGGGGGCGAGTGGTCAATACCACTAGATTCCAAATTACGATCGCTCGAAATTTTGATTTCAAAAATTAGCATTTCGCCTTTTTCCACCTATTTTAGAGTGACGAAATCGAGCGAAAAAAATCGGCCCCCTGGTCACGTGTCCGTCTTACGAATCTTACGGTCACGTGACCTCTCGCGAGTTTAACATCTTATCCCCATCACAAAAAGTGCACAGCGCCGCTAAAGAAATTTTCACTTCAAAATACTGCCTTTATGTGAGTGAGGTTTATAGATCGTCTATAATAAACCTCTTTCGGCAAGTCTCGCCCTTAATATTAAATGAGAATCAAATATGTAAGAGATTGGTTGGTTTTGTATTGCTAGTAAGCGAGGATTCGATTTGTTACACGTGTATAAATAAAATAAATAGTTATTTATGCCAGCCCTTTTGAATAAGAAATATATTAACTTAATTTGAGATGTGTACCTACTTGTATTTCACAACGCCATTATTACATGTTTTGGACCTCGGTTCGGGCTGATATTTATTTTCCTTCTTCTTCCCTAATTCAAATGTAATGGCGTCATAAATATCATAACGTCAGTTTATACACAAGCGTAAAACTGCATGAGTTAATAAGGTATTAGAAAAAAAAATCCCTAAGAGGAGAGTGGAAGACCGCTTTTCCATACAAACGTAGTAGGTAGTCCCCATTTTATTCCCTGGATTTATTAATTATTATACCTTCGAATTACGAACCTATAAACTTGTATGCAAATTTGGTTTCAAACGAAGAGGCATAGATATGGTAAATGTAGGTACATCGAATTGTCTAAAAATATTTTCCATAATCCAGGGAGGAAAATATGGACTACATTTGTAAGGAGAAGCGGACCTCCACTATCCTCTTAAGTACCTTTAGAGTTGTATCAACATAATAACATTTCGTTGTATATTGTTGTGTGTGTGTGTGTGCGGGTGTGCGTGCGTGTGTGCGTACGTGCGTGCGTGCGTGCGTGCGTGCCTGCGTGCGTGCGTGAGTGTGTGTGTGTACAGGTTGGGGTAAACATGTAGGTAACTGCGTCCGGAACAATATAACGAAATGTGAAACCATAATCCTAAAGTAACTCTTCATTTAAGTTAAAAGTTATTTATAAAACTTAATTTAGTGTACCTGCTGTTACACGAAACAAAATTATTTTTGTTTGTTGTATTTATGAGTGAAATGAATATTAAATGCCTTCTTATTTCCTTATTACTCTCAGATTTTTTGGTTTCATACTACGCCATATTAAGATAGTTTAGGTACGACGGTATTACGACAGGTATTAAGTAAAGTCTGCTCTATAAACTTTCATACCTACTAAATCGATGAGTAAATAAATAAAAACACGAAAACAATTAAGCGCGCGGTTGTGTTATGAGATAAACGCAGCGTTTGCCGCACACCATTTTACATCAGATAATCTATACTAATGACCTATACATTGTTTTACGCGGTAAGGCGCAACGGTAAGCACGTTGTCATTTTTCCTACATTCCGTTGATCGCATGCATTCAACGCTGCGTTTATCGCATAATACAACCGCACGCTTTACTTAAGAATATGTTTAAATAATACATTTTTGGTTAGCTACCCAAGTAACACACAAGCAGGATAATAGAGTAAAATTATCATCTTATTCAAATTAAGATTGCATAAATTTTGTGTATAAGCGGTGGAAATTACTAAATTCGGAATAAGAACAAATGTGCGCCTAGTGGGGCCTATATACCAATAAATGCTGAATAAATTTTGCACAGTATCGGTTTTGCATATTAAAGCTGAATAATACTTATTTCTTACACAGTTAGTCAGACATTATTCAGCTTAAAGCGTTTGTGGTCACTAAAAGCTGCATAATAGCAGCATTAGCAGCAATTAGCTGTATATATTCTGTGTTGTGAGATATTAAGCAGACAATATTAAGAAAAATGTGATAGTGGCTACTAAATGCTGAAAAGAAGCGTCGGTGAAGACTGTATAAAAGCTGTATAAAAGCGGTTGCAGTTTCTGTTTTAATGCTAGTTTTTGAATAAAGGTGGACGCTATTACCGGAAGCTGTAATGAAATCCACATCTTATTTGTCATTCAGTAGCTGCATATATGGGTTAATTATGGCTTTTATAGACATAACGTCTGAATAATAAATACTAAAACAACACTTATACTTAAGTTCTAGCGATTTTAATACACATATACTATCTTTTCTCGCTAAAAGCTGCAAAATGAACGCAATGAGAAGCGCTATTCAAACTACTGCTTAGTATCAACAAGTGCGCGGTGGAGAGGGTTCCGTAGCTTTAAACACGGTCAACAGTGCTACTTGAGCCTGATTGCTTTGAGCTTGAGCGTGTTTTATTTTATTTTGAACGCATCTCGCGTATTTATTCTTTAATCCAATCATTATTTAAAAATTCGAAGTTTAGTTTTCTTAACAATTCTCTTCGATTGGTTATTTTACACAAGATGAATTGTAGTTTTAATGACGTAAAACAATTTCTAGCTACCATCGTTAACACTGTTAACTGACCATTTGCATACCTTACTGCAACGAGATAAAGTTTACCAATGGCCATTTAAGGTTGTTGCTAGTTGGCAAACAAGGTGTGAAATGCTAGTTATTGATATTGTTGCATTAAAAACTTGTAGACTGGACTGAGTATGAGAAAAATAACACAATCACCCCCATTAAAATATAGCGAAATCGATTCTCCTGTCGATTTTGAACATACTGTTTTTAGGTTTCAAGTGGGTCTACTCATACCCATCCCACACTATACTCGTACTCATACCTAAACAATACTGCCCATACCAAACTATACTTGTACTCATACCCGTGATACCCGCTACAAATATACCCGCACCTTCGCACCTATACCATATTCATATTCATACCATACTCGTAATCATACCATCATACTATACACATCTTCGTACTCACGTCGTACATCTTTGCGTGTAATCTGCCGTGCCCCCAGATTTATCATATAACTTAAATATTATATCGCGTTTATAATATAAGTAGGAAGTAGGATTGAATATTACCCGTGTTACATAGGTACCTATAATGTTTCTCATCAAAATAGTGAGGATCTATATGGTTTTTACTATTTGTGTATAGAACCCTAATAGGCTTTAAGATTAAGAAAACAATTACTATTATAATGATGTTATTGAAAACTTGTTGTTCTAAAACCATTATTATCTAACATGTAGCTTAGTAACGCGAATAATGTGAATGCTTATTCGGAAATTTAGCACAATAATAGCTGTAGCAGCAGCTTATATTCAGCACAGTCGGACGCCATTACGGTTGCTCATATTCTAACCTCTACAATTATATAGGAATTCAAAATGAACTGAAAAACCCATTTTTATTCATTTATAAAACTAGTTTTATCGTAGAATAACTTGTTAAAGTACATTTTCTATCACTAAAACATCTAAATAAATTCTTCATCTAAATAAATTAAGATCAATCATAGCCAAATTAAGTATTTTAAAGCACAAGCTACCGTATAAAACTATAAGACTACTGTATTTGGCGTTGGCAGACTCGGTTATTAGCTATGGATTATCAAGTTATGGTAGAACGTACAAAACCTACCTACAAAGAATATATGATATCCAACTAAGACTGATTAAAACCATAGTACCATATAAAATAAAAACTAAGTACAGAGAGAACTATGCCCTATTGTTTAAATACTGCAAAGTAATGAATGTATTTGATAAAGTTGATGCAGCAATAATTAAAGAACAATCTCATCAAATAACTCACCTGCAAAAATTTGCGAGATCTCATAAATTGCGTCAACTCCAGAATTTACCAATGTACACGGTGCCAAAGGCAAATAATGTATATGGCAAAAGAACTTGTTGGTATATTCTCCCAGATACATTAAATAAATTACCTAAGGAATTAGTACATATATTAGAAAATATAAAACCATCGCAAGTCAATAATATTCTAAAAGAATATTTCACAAATGACAATGCTCTGGCAAATATACTGGCAAACAAACTAAAAAAAACCATTAGCTAAATTAAGGTAAGTAGATATTTGTTTATATTCTGAATTATAGTTAGTTAATAACAAAACGCGAGTTTAGTGACCGCGCACATAATCTCATACTAGAGATTTTGCACACATATGTATGTAGATTTAAGTACTTTTTTGGGAAATAAATTGATTTAAATTTAATTTTTTTTTCATCTAATCACCGCAAAAAAATTACAAATTACAAAGTGGAGTAGTAAATTTTCTATATTTACTTTTTAAACAGTGCATTATTTACGCGGCGCTTTAAAATTTTAAATAAAATGTATATATACATTAACAGTAAAGTCGCATGCGCAATGAAATTGAAGTTATGTAAACATCAAATAAATATATGGGTGATGTCCTCCTTATTTTGTAAGTATTCACTTCAGAAACTACACTTTGACACGAGTTCACAAATTAAAATGGAAGACAAATCATTGATTTAACACAAATATCTGAATATATTTTCTGTAAAAATGCACTTTGGAACCAAAAGCTTCATAACGTGTGAATAACTGATGCATTGTGAACAAAGCTGGATAACTTTTGTTTAAAAGCGGTATAGAAGCTTTTGACAGCCTCTCTACAAGTGTTATTCAGCGATTCAATGTGTGGGCACACACTTATACAGCTATTACATTACTGTTATTCAGTATTAAGCGGCGTGGGCACTGCCCACTTTGCGCCCAAACCTTGTGTATAACGTCTGTATTAGCGCTTATACAGACAATTAGAGATGGGTAACTACCCGGGTAAGCACCCGAGAGCGGGTATTTACCCGGTAAATACCCGATATTTACCTACCCGCGGGTAAATACGCGGGTATTTTCGTTTTTCTTCTAAATTTGATGTGTTTAATGGTATGTGAGTATAAATAAGATTAATTTAAGTATTTTTTTATTATGTTACATAAAATGTATGTTCAAACTAATTACGAAAAGGTTGCTATGAGGTGAAGTTCGATTTTAACATATCAGTCCAATTATAAAACTCGTGTAAAATCATTCTCTGGCTTCCGGAAATGTTTTAAAATGCTTTTAATATACATTAGAAAGATGAAAATAAAGAATACTTATGAATGATAATAAAAAAAAATTGTGCAGTATCCCAACTTGTGGAGCTTATAAGTCAAACACAGTTAGTTTTAGGACAAAAATGTATATGACCTTTTTTGTAGAAAATTATGTCTACTTTAGTTTGTACATACAACACTTTTCGATATTAATGACAGATTCCAAGAAATATGAAAAAGTTCACTTTTGCCCCTCTCCCCCCAACCACACCCCCCGCCGACCGAAGTTGGAATGTGTATTATCAACGTATAAGTACGATAATTTACTCAAGTCTAAAAAAAATACTCTTATGACGGCCTTTTTTTAATATTTAGCAAAATTGTACTAAAAATTCCTTAGTTACAACTGCAACTGCAGCTAAACCATTTCATTTTAAATGACACACAATAATTACAGGCATTAACTCGGTTTATATCTCCACTTTAACACAAATCGACATGTGCAACAAGAAATGAATCTACTCGTCCATTTGGGTAGATACGGGTAAATACCGGGTAGATGGGTATTTACCGGGTATTTACCTGGGTGGGTAAATTGGGTAAATACCCGCGACCCATCTCTACAGACAATATACAGCTACCTTATTCAGCATACAGTACGGCATGCTCTATTATTCAAACAATATTCAGCTACTTTTGTGTTACTTGGGTACCGTTGGCAACATACCTCTTATGGGGACACATTTAATTGTAAAAGTTACAGATGGCTATTTTATCGCGTTATTCCTAATATTATCTGCCAGTGTAGCTAGCTTTAAACATCGCGATATTATTAATTTATTAATTATCCTATAACTGTACTATGGTAAATATGTAGATCATTGTAATCAACTTTTGCTAAAGAACCAAACCTGAAAAGATGAAAAATTAAATTAAATAGCTTTTTTTCTCATAATGTTGGTCCATCGTAAAAGTCGTTCATAATAACCTCATATTCGAGTATGGCCGAACGTCGAACAAACACCTTGTATGACTCGGATCTATATCTGAATCCCTAAAGTCTCCTATCTTTGCATTCCCTAATATTGTTTGTCATAATTATCAGTTGTCCTAACACTAAAAACCCTAATTTTGTTTTCCCTAATTATTGATTACTTATCCTAATGTTATTAAGCATATTTTCTTTTTTGCGAGGGTCACAGTTCTAACCCTAACCTAACCCACTTTTGTGGCAGCAAGTTCTAAAACCTAACCATTTTTCAGAACCTTACATTATGGAAAATAATCGTTATGACAATTGATCGTTAGGGTATGTGCCCATTAGGACAAACCAGTTAGGGCAAGTGACTTTAGGACAAACGTTGTTAGGATTCAGAATGACACCCGTATGACTTTGAGTACACCTATCCCACTGAACATCTATTACCGAATCTCCGCAATGTACGGGGGGCTTGAGGCTCTCCGTAAAGTTGCTATAGATCTCATCTCGATTGCAGCTCCCGCGCTAGCATGATAAATACAAAAGACAATATACAGTCAATAATAATTCGGCTCAGCCAACCGTAGGGAATAAATGGATGCTGATAAGCAATAATGTGTTAACCCACATGATAACCATTTCGAGAAAATGGCGTCCAAAGATTTTTTCTTGGTTTTTGGGTGTTTGTTCTAAAAATTAAAGATTTTGTTCCTACTGTTGAATTTGTCCGTTTAAATACAATGAAAACTAGTTATTTATAACTATAATATTAGAAATAAATTTAGATTTGTCGCAATAATCCCCTTTTTGTTTATTGCGAATTGCATGATGACATGAAACTTTCTCAAGAACGTGTCATTATACTTAACACAGTTCTGCTAATTGTGTTAATCTGCCTTTACACTTATAATCAACATGTTATAGCACTTAACATGTTGTTGTTTAATACTATGTAATTTAATATACATGTTTTGCAATAATCAATCAAGCCTCATAATGCATTGATATGATAAGTTTTTGGATTTGCAAGAATGATTCAAGTCAAACAAGGTATTTCAAATCATTATGCATATGAAAATAACATTATTTTACGATTGTGCATACGTTCAAATTGTTGAACTTGGCATTTAAAATGAATTGCTAAGAAAAACTACAGCATTTTGCGGTTTTGTTTAATTTATTTCGGCAAACTTATCTCAAAAACAAAACCCTTCAAAACTAATGTGATTACGCTTTATAAATACGTTATTTGGATCAGCTTTAGTATTTACCTTTTGAAAACCGCTAGAATTAACAGATTTGTACACTAAATTCGTAAAATCACTTATTATAGACACAAGTTTTATTACACTTACACTTCTGGTGAAACAGAACTAATGGAATGTGATTTCCGCAATAATGAGTTAACCTCTCTTAAATCATTATTGACATTTTAGTATGCGTTGTGCCCATTACTGCAATAAGTTAAGGTACTATACGCATTAATGCGAAACAGACAACACGTGTTAACGGATTTGTGTTAACCTTTTTTCCTTATTTTGGAATATTTATTAATTACAAATCACTAAGGTCATTTTTGCAAAATGAAGTCGAGCGGACCAGCTACAATATGGCATTAAAATCTCATTTTTTTAGTTTTTGTGGGTTGACACGTTATTGCTTATCAGCATCCAAATGTACCTTATGTACCTATTATAATCTATCTGGTAACATTACCTTAACAACCCAATAATTCTAGGATTACAATTTTTGTTTTGTATTAGGTAGGCTAACTTTATGTAGGTATAGGTGTAAACAATAGAATCTAATAAGATAAGGACTATTAAGGACCCTCTAGGCATTAAAACGCCACGATTTGTGCTGATTTATAAAGATGGTGGAACTTGATTTTAACGTATATTTTTGTAATTGTAACTGATTTCTTGAATGCTGCAAAACAAGTTAGATAATTCAGTTATATTGAAGTGTCCTATTATTTTATATTATCAATGGTAAATACTTACCGTTTGTAAGTAGAAGAGATAGACCAGATTGACCATCTCCACCATGGTTTCGAGAACCATGGCCACGACCCAGGGTAGCAGCATGAATTTGAGGTCCTGCAATCAATTGTCAAATTACAGTAAGAGCAATACAATAAAGGTTTAAATTGTATAAAATTTCTTTACACCGTGTATATACCCGTGTATATAATATACATGATTAAATTTTATCCTTAATGAACTCCTGAAATAAATTGCTTTGATTCTATACTCTGTATCTTAAGGTATCTAAATAAAAGTAAACAAAATCTACCCTCACATGGCTCCTTAAGCCAGTTGAGGGTAGATGAAAACATTACATGATCAAATAATGTAGGTTAAAGTCAGGTCGTTCAGTGACTGATCCAGGCGGTTTTGTATTTGGTTAGTTAACCAATAAATGTTATAACTACCCGAAAATGTACAAATTGTTTGTTTACTTTTATTGGAATACCTAAAGATACAGACTATAATAATAACATAAGTACGTCACGAATTGTACATTCATTTTAGTACCTACACTTATTTTATTTTTCAGTATTGTTATCATATTTTGTGATGAAATTGAGATCAATATGTTTGGTATTCCGCTCCTGTTTTCTCGCCGCAACAGCTTATTTTCGGCTTCGCAGCAACTTGAAGGACGAAACATCCTTGTTTAAGTTATGTAAGTTTAATTAACGGTGAGATCGGCCAAATGGCCCCAAGGCGGGCCAAGAGGCAAGTCAACAGTTCGCAAGTTACAGACATATTGCCTATACTTAAATAGACCACGCAAACCGTCAATTCGTATCTTGATCAGGCAGGGCATTTCGTATATATTTGTGGTTGAATCTGTTTCAGAAGTCGAGTTAGGAGTGGATATATATAACTTTATTGGATTGGTTTTTCAAGGAATCCGTGCCAAAGAACCAAGAACTTTCAGCAGTACTCTAGAAATACGCTTATCTCGTCTGTCCGTCCCTCAACTGATTCCGGTAGACTCAACGCTGGGTTAGAAAATTAGGCGGAAATCGCCTTCGTAAAAACCTGTGGCAGCGAATTCGTCTGATTGGGTTACCAAAAAACCGAATCCCGGCAAACTCCATTAGCAAGAGTACAACCGGGCAAGAATAAAAATAATCCACGTATATCAACGTATACGTATATTTACGGCCTCCTAGCCTAGTCGGTAGTGACCCTGCCTACGAAGCCGGAGGTCCCGGGTTCGAATCCTGGTAAGGGCAATTATTTCTGTGTATATCACAATTATTTGTGCCTGAGTTATGGATGTTTTCTATATATATAAGTATTTATACATGTGTGTATATTATATATGTCGTCGTCGTCTAGTATACCCACAACACAAGCCTTATTGAGCTTAATGTGGGACTAGGTCAATCTGTAAAATTGTCCTATAGTATTTATTTATTTATTATTATTTATTTATTATCAAGGTTATCATCACTCAAGTTTCGTTTTAAGATCTATTTAAATATATGTCTACGACAAAGACGGTAACGGTCTGCCGAAGGGCCCCAATGGGCAGGTCGACTTGAAAATGGGCGGATAAACACCAAATAAAGGTATAAAATTAATCCACCGTAATTGGCTGCATCCCCCTTAGCCTTGACAGGGGAAATTATTTAACTACGAGTTTCTCAGTAACTAAGTGCTCTCAGTGAGGTTTTGTAGTAAAAAGCGCTTTGATCATCCCTTTGATTGAGCGCTTTTAATGTGAAATACACAAAGTCGAGATTCTTAATCCTCAACGATATCTCAGTTAAGATAAAAAGTTTTTGTAATGGAGCAAGTAAATAGAAAATAATTTGAAATTAACCACACCATGGATATTTAACTTTCAGTTTAGATAATTTACCAAACGAAGCTTATGATTACAAATTGGTCAAAAGAACATCATTTATTTTAAAAGTTACAAGGATAAGTTTGTTCTAAGGAACCACAACCTTTAGGTACTTTAATAATACCGGGTGTGGCTTGTGACAGGAGCAATAAATTAAACTGTAGGCTGTAGTTCTCAGACTGACCAACATTGTTCAGCAACTTTTTAAAATAACTTGTGTTTAGATTCTTAAAAGTAAAGTTTATTCTAAGACGCAATGTATTGCGAATTTTGTTATATTCGAACTTAGAGCATATAGTAATTATGAAACTTTCATAATTTTTAAAAGTTGTTAAACAAAAGTTTTATCGTTTAAGGAGTAAGTATATGTTTTAATTATTTGCTCGTATTACAGGGGCCGGTTTTTGAATTTCGATCACTCGATTTCCTGTATTTCATAAAATAATATCTCCACTACTAGGCATTTAAATTCTACTAATAGAATTGAAATCGAATGGTCAATACTATAGATTCCAAATTTCGGTCGCTCGTATTTAAAAAATTAGCAATTCGCCGTTTTTCACCGATTTTCGAGTGACGAAATCGAGGGATCGAAATTCAAAAATCGGCCCCCATGCCATTTATAAGTTACGTTATACCGGAAACGGGTTTAACCTTTAACGCTACGGAATTCTGAAACTTAAACAAAGGATATGTCGACAATCAGCAAATACTTTATATATATATATATATATTTATATATATATATATTTCCTTCGACTATTGAATCAATTCTTTCTAAACAAGGTGTTAAAATAGCGTCATAGAAAACGAACTGTATATAGGATCCGAACCGTTCTAGCGTAAGTCGTCGTTGAGTGAGTCCCACCACGCACATAGATAACAACCGCAAGAGTAATTGGTTGGAAAACTAATTCCGTAATTGTGTTCTCGCGCAAAAAGTAAACTGGATTTCCTACAGCTGTTATGCACGGGGGGGCAGAACTGAAAGTTTCTGCATCCGAGGCGTAATTACGGAATGCGCAGTACACAGTACACTTGACCTTTCAAACACCGACTCCCACCGGCTTACTGAGCATACTGGACTGTTAAAAAATAAGGGAAAAAATCCAGGATTTTCCAGTTTCGGAAAATCATATGTATCATATTTGATACAATGCTAATCCCTCAACAAAATAGTTACCTACTTTTTAGAAGAAAAATGAGGATTTTAATAAAAATAAAACATGTAATGCAACAGAAATTATCATTTATTGCTAATTAAACGCAATCTAAAGCATCAGATGACTATTACACCTGTAAAAATAAATTATATCTACGAATACCTGATCACATGGGCGGAAAATCTGATCCCGTAAACTTTCAAAAAAGTTGTCAGCAAAAAGTTGAGTAAAATATGAAAGTAAACAAATAATAAAAAGTCATAAAAATTTTTTTTTTTTTACTTTGAGGGCATTTTTGCCATACACATATTTTTCCGTGCTACGGGCTACGGCGTAGCAATAATGCTACGGCGTGCGAATATACAGTTAAATAACATCTAGTACTTTAAAAAAATTAAAGCTCAATAACTAAATAATACGACAACTAATACAAAATACTTGAAACTTGTTTTGTAAGCCCACAAATATAAAAAAAAATATAAAAACATGTAAAACTATTTTAACGACAACTTGGCAATGTATTAAATGTAATACAATCCTTTCAATATGTACATTTCTGAGTTCTTGGCAATGTATCAAATATAATACATAACAGTTTTCTGTAAAATTCTGTGTATTAAATGTTTTAAAATTCAAATGCATTGTAAATATTTATGCACTAACAGATAGTAAATGCATCAAAATGTAAATTATGGAAAAATATATACTAATCTAAGAAATAAATGCAAAACTTCCAGTGCGAACCGAAATCTGTTGTTTCCGTGACTCCATGTTGATTATTACTAATTAATTTAAAATGACACTTGTGTCTATTTTTTTTTTCTATAATAAAGGAGGGTAGCTCGACATATTGATGGAAGAATTATTGTGTTAGGTAATAAAGTGAACCTGCTAGATTTTTTAAAGTTCCATGTATCACGGGTGTTACAATGCCAAGATAAGGGTTAAAGTCACGAAATTAACTATTAGTTTTTAAGCTGATTTTCCTGTGTCACTTACGGTAGTTACAAAGGGACTGGGTATTTTGAATGTACCTATTTTGAAATTATTTAAAACCACATCAGTTTAACAACTCCGGCAATTAACATGCCTTTTTGATCCATTGGACTGACCTTTCCCGGGAAATTACCTTTTCCTTTAAGCTATTAGAGAAATAAGTTAATGTGCAAAGGGATTTAACCTCAATTATACACATTACCTAACCCAGCCTAAAGGGATTGTAAGTTAATATTACCACAGGCAAAACCACAGCTGGAAAGGTGTTTAATTTGTAACAGTATAAATAAGTATAAGTAAGATATAAATTCGTAATTCGTAAAAGTTATGTAATTGTGGGGCGCTAGGCGTTACGCGGATAAAATGAGAAAAGTTAACAATAGTAGCTCACTTTAAGAAGAATCCTAAAAAGTGACACTCACCTACAACAATAACCGCTACGTAGAATGTCGCTACATAACGAAATGGCGTTGCTACGGGCTACGGCGTAGCATTCGCAGCACCCACGCAGTAAATAAATGCGAGAGCCATTCCGATTGTAATAATAATAGGTTTGTGAACTTGATCTGGATTATTAAAACGAAAGTCTATAAGAAGGCCGATGCCGAAGGCGGAGGGCTTTTAATAACTCGAGTTTGTAATCCCCTTACTGCCCGTGATCCGTGATACACACTATGTTTGTAGAAAAAAATAAACTTTTTAGCGAAATAAGTGTTACATACGCTAAATTACCTATAGATTTGTTGTTTGATCCAATCGGCATAAAGCCACTTTTTAAAAGCGCGTGTTTACAACGTACGATAGTATGACTCGGACTGTACGGTTGTGGAGTTTGTTAAGTGCACTCCCAGCAAAATTCTAACGCGGCTGATTAAAATAGCCCGAAGGGCTGTCATTATTGCATTTACTTCAAGTACAGTCACCTGCAATAATATGTTACTTTTCGAAGGCCGCATAAATACGTGACACGCTCTTATGGCTCTACAAATAAGATCGTGTCAGATATTTTTGCGGCCTTCGTTGTGTAACATGTCATTGCAGGTGACTGTACGTTCTCAAACAGAAGTCTTACATGTGATCGGCACATTACAAGGGGTCATTATCAAATGACAATGCAAATCGCGTCGAACATCAAGATTCTGCCATGATAAATAAGGCTACAAATATAATGACCACCAAAAAATACTTTGGTACCCTAAATAAAAAAATCATGCTTACCAAAAAAAATTACTGAACACCAAAAAAATAAGGCCTAAAAATACAAAAGTACCACCATTTTAATTACGACTGCACTTCAAATTGTATTCAAATACCAAATATATTGAATGATCACCAAAAATCATTAATGATCACCAAATCTTGAAGACCAAATTAATGCGATATTTTCACCTAAATAAACCACTATGATTACCAAAAAATGTATACATATCACCAAATAAAGTAAACTGATGCCAAAATTACTAGCCCCTCCCGCTCAACCCCCCGTACCCCGCACCGCATACCTACCTTACCTAATCTACTTTTCTAGTAGCATTTCGTTATGCTACTAGAAAAGTAAGTCAAACTGCTATCAGTTAAGTGGGTTAGGTTAGCACTGCGACCCTTACAGAAACGAAATGGTACTAGAAAAGTAGGTTAGGTTAGGTTTGAACTGCGACCTTTACAGAAACGAAATGCTACTATAAAAGTGGGTTAGGTTAGGTTAGAACTGCGATCCTCACAGAACCGAAATGCTACTAAAAAGTGGGCTAGGTTAAGTTTCAACTGTTACCCATACAGATACGAAATGCTACTAGAAAAGTGGATTAGGTTAGGTTTGAACTGCGACCCATACAGAAACGAAATGCTACTAGAAAAGTGGGTTGGGTTAGGTTTGAACTGCGCCCCATACAGAACCAAACTGCTATCAGAAAAGTGGGTTAGGTTAGGTTTGAACTGCGACCCTTACAGAAACCAAATGCTACTAGAAAAATGGGTTAGGTTAGGTTTGGACTGCGACCCTTACAGAAAAGAAATGCTACTAGAAAAGTGGGTTAGGATAGGTAGAAACGAAATGCTACTAGAGAAGTGGGTTAGGTTAGGTTTGAACTGCGACCCATACAGAAACGAAATGCTATTAGAAAAGTGGGTTGGGTTAGGTTTGAACTGCGAACCTTGCAGAAAAGAAATGCTACTAGAAAAGTGGGTTAGGTTAGGTTTGAACTGCGACCCTTACAGAAACCAAATGCTACTAGAAAAATGGGTTAGGTTAGGTTTGAACTGCGACCCTTACAGAAAAGAAATGCTACTAGAAAAGTGGGTTAGGTTAGGTAGAAACGAAATGCTACTAGAAAAGTGAGTTAGGTTAGGTTTGAACTGCGACCCTTACAGAAAAGAAATGCTACTAGAAAAGTGGGTTAGGTTAGGTTTGAACTGCGAACCTTGCAGAAAAGAAATGCTACTAGAAAAGTGGGTTAGGTTAGGTTTGAACTGCGACCCTTGCAGAAAAGAAATGCTACTAGAAAAGTGGGTTAGGTTAGGTTTGAACTGCGACCCTTACAGAAACCAAATGCTACTAGAAAAATGGGTTAGGTTAGGTTTGAACTGCGAACCTTGCAGAAAAGAAATGCTACTAGAAAAGTGGGTTAGGTTAGGTTTGAACTGCGACCCTTACAGAAACCAAACTGCTATCAGAAAAGTGGGTTAGGTTAGGTTTGAACTGCGACCCTTACAGAAACCAAATGCTACTAGAAAAATGGGTTAGGTTAGGTTTGGACTGCGACCCTTACAGAAAAGAAATGCTACTAGAAAAGTGGGTTAGGTTAGGTAGAAACGAAATGCTACTAGAAAAGTGGGTTAGGTTAGGTTTGAACTGCGACCCTTACAGAAAAGAAATGCTACTAGAAAAGTGGGTTAGGTTAGGTTTGAACTGCGAACCTTGCAGAAAAGAAATGCTACTAGAAAAGTGGGTTAGGTTAGGTTTGAACTGCGACCCTTACAGAAACCAAATGCTACTAGAAAAATGGGTTAGGTTAGGTTTGAACTGCGACCCTTACAGAAAAGAAATGCTACTAGAAAAGTGGGTTAGGTTAGGTAGAAACGAAATGCTACTAGAAAAGTGAGTTAGGTTAGGTTTGAACTGCGACCCTTACAGAAAAGAAATGCTACTAGAAAAGTGGGTTAGGTTAGGTTTGAACTGCGAACCTTGCAGAAAAGAAATGCTACTAGAAAAGTGGGTTAGGTTAGGTTTGAACTGCGACCCTTGCAGAAAAGAAATGCTACTAGAAAAGTGGGTTAGGTTAGGTTAGGTTTGAACTGCAACCCTTACAGAAACGAAATGCTACTAGAAAAGTGGGTTAGGTTAGGTTAGAACTGCGACTGTTACAGAATTAAAAATCCTACTAGAAAAAGGTGACGAAGTGTAATAAATTTAATAGGATAACGATAATTATATTAAATATTTGCACAATTTTAATTAAAATGTGGTTACAATTTTGGTGGTCATTTACTATTTTTGGGTTTACAATGATTACTTTGGAGTCATTTGCTTTAATATGATATCAAGATTTAAAAACTTGGTTATAATTTTACATTAAAATGGAGTTCTAATTTTGGTGGTCATTTACTATTTTTGGGTTTACAATGATTATTTTGGTGTCATTTTCTTTAATAGGATAGCAAGATGTAAAAATTTGGTTATCATTTAACATTAAAATGGGGTTTGAAATTTGGTAATCATTTACTATTTTTGGGTTAATAATGATTAGTTTGGTGTCATTTCCTTTAAAAGGATAGTAAAATGTAATAAAATTGGTAATCATTTCACATTAAAATGGTGTTATAATTTTGGTGATCATTCATTATTTTAGGGTGGTAAAATAGATTTTTTTGGTATTAAATTTTACTAAATCTGGTGATTAGTTAAATAGCAGCCGATAAATAATAACACAGGGGGCCGATTTTTGAATTTCGATTATTCGATTTCGTCACTCGAATATCGGTGGAAAACGGCAAAATGCTAATTTTTGAAATACGAGCGATATAAATTGGGAATCTAGTGGTATTGACCACTCGTTTTCAATTCTATTTGTAGAATTTAAATGCCTAGTAGTGGAGATTTTATTGAACAAAATACACGAAATCGAGCAGTCGAATTTCAAAAATCGGCCCCCAGGTCGCGTAATTAATGTAATTAATTATAGTATGTCCCTCGTTTGACAAGCGAAATTTAAATATGAATATCTTTGATTTCGCTTGTCAGCCTTGTGACGTCAAACGACTGTTGAAGTAAGGTAAACGTACTATAGTCAGTATCTTTAGGTATTTAAAAAAGAGTAAACTAAATCTACCATCAAGTGGCTTCTTAAACCCGTTGAGGGTAGAGGAAAACATTACATGATCAAATAATATAGGTTAAAGTCAGGTCGTTCAGTGACAGATCCAGGTGGTTTTTTATTCGGTTGGTTAATCAATAAATGTTATAACTACCCGAAAATTTACAAATTATTTGTTTAATTTTATTTAAGTACCTAAAGATACAGAGTATACAGGGTGATTCGGGAGACGTGAGCAGGACTAACACTGCGCATTTTGTAAATTAGAAGCAACTGTTTCGTATCAGTATTAGTGAGGTTAACGTTAATTTTCTAGTCGTTTGAAAAAAAAAGGTTATTAATTTATTTACGACATGCATGGTCACCCTTTAAAATTAGAATACTAAACTACCGATATTTTGTGTCAAATTGAATGTCATCACTGTCATCACGGTCTGGTTACTTTTGAAAACTCGTATCTCACTCAAGTTTGACAGTTTATTTTCTTCGTAATCAGAATGCTGTCATTACGGTTAAAGAGGTTTTATGTTTATTAATTAGGTCTCGTAGGGTGACCATGATTGTAGAGAATTAAATTTGCCCTCGCCAAAAAGTTAAAAAATAGGAAAAAGTGTGGTTGTTTCACCTAAATACGCTGGTGATTGATCAATTATCAGTTACTGAGTGTGCAGGATTAGTCCTGCTCACGTCTCATGAATCACCCTGTAGTGCTCGACATGCCAATGCCCAATAGATGACACCTTACTGTCACCTATATTGACAATGACTTAAGTTTCAAGATGACATGTACTGGGACCGCGTCGAGCACCAGTACGTTTATGGCAAATATGAAGTAAAATATTATTTATAGTCGACGTCATAATGTGTTTACATCTTTCGCCTTATTACAAAGGAGCAAAGTGAACATGTGCAAACATATCTCTACAGTCAACTGTACCTCTGAAAATATGGCAAAAATAGTAGGTACATTACGATACAAGTGCTCCCTACGGTCGTGTTTTAATTTATCGCCACTCGTTGCGAATTACCTATTCGCACATGTATCGTACAATGTTTTACAGTACATATGGCCCTTTAAATTTTCGACATAGTTACGTAATGTGCTAATTATTGCACTATTGAGTAAAGTAACACCATATGTACTGTAATTTTTTGAAGTGAAAATTTCTTTAGCCGCGCTGTGCACTTTTTGAGGTGGGGAAAAAATGATAAACTCGAGACAGCGTAAGGCGTAACGCGTAAGGCGTTTCTCCTTTCTTTCTACCGCACGGCGAAAATGTATGCCTGAGCCTGCTGTTTCATGTAGGCGGCGCAGGGCGCTTGCGTGACGTTATGTTATGTGTGACGGACAATGTCATTGTTTTTTGATTTAAATGCCATCTAGTGAGTTTCCCTCAAACTGGTATTAATGTAACTGTAGTACCAGTAAGTAGTACTCACAGTGATGTGCTTAGGGGTTTCAAGTAATGCGACGATACAACGCTACATCTAGCGTTGTATCGTCGCCATCGCGTTAACCTCAATTATACATAGTGCTACAGACATTTTGCACTATATGGCGCTGTTATTCATATTTTGAGTTACAATGTCGTTGAGTTTTCACTTCTGCCGGCACTCCCGGAGTGCAACCCGTTGTTTTTATTTTTGTTATTTATTGTTCTTGCAGTCCAGATATATTATCAGTACATTACCCGGCGTTAAATA
This sequence comes from Cydia splendana, assembly GCF_910591565.1. NCBI lineage: Eukaryota > Metazoa > Arthropoda > Insecta > Lepidoptera > Tortricidae > Cydia > Cydia splendana. The sequence continues at coordinate 39,992,153 of NC_085987.1, read as the reverse complement.
TTGCATATCGATCTTAGGAAAGAGGCTCGGCTAATTTCATCTTCGTAGAGCATTGTCACACGCTACCTTGATGACGATTGTCATAATATATCATATTTAAAGTTAACATGTCATCAAACTTTACATAAAGTGCAGTATTTATTCGATATGAAACGGCACTTAATAAATATGTCTGTCAAGCAAAGTATGTCAGTAACAATGTACAGCAAACTGAAGTAGGGAAACACTCAAAGAGCAGTATTGCGTTAAGAAAAGCAGCAATGTACATCGAACCAAATCACGTAATTATCATAACGTCAAATTTTACAAATATTTACGATCTATGAGCATGTACATTGTAGGCACCTTGACTTTGCTTAAGTTCATGCACAATCTTATTTAATATATTGGTATTTAATGGTGACAGCAGCAATTTCTCTTGAAATAGCAACGATTCAGAATGTAAACAAACAAGATTATGGCTGTCCTTCGCGATCCACACTCCACAGATAAAACACAGATGACACGCGATTTTGGAATTATTCGCACACAGTGTTGCTAACCCGCGATTTTTCAAAATTGCTGCCTTTTGCTACTGACAAGATACCTACGATGATTGATGGACGGTCGCCAGTGTTCGGAAATTGTCGTATACATCCAATTGTCTCTTTTCCATAGACCGATGTGCAATATTTATCACCGGGTACTGAGCATGTTGTGTGTAATATTGTGCCTTTTTTATTCGTAAAATATTGATGGTCCCTTAAATATTAATGTTCATCGGAATAATGGTGTAACTTCTAGCATGCCTCCGAGGCCTATTTATAGATTTAAAAATACATATAAATTATCCCTTTGTAACGGTAAAAAGAGAATGAAATAATCCGGTAGTCACTAAACATGAGGATAAGGGGTGTGATAAATTACGGTATACATATCTATCTAATCTATATATCTATCTTATACCTTTAAACGAGCAATTCTTATATATATATATATATACGAGTATATTTCGGGGATCTCGGAAACCGCTCTAACGATTTCGATGAAATTTGCTATATAGGGGTTTTCGGGGTCGAAATATCGATCTAGCTTAGTCTTATCTCTGGGAAAACGCGCATTTTTGAGTTATTATATGTTTTCCGAGCAAAGCTCGGTCTGCCACATATTATCCAAAGTGAAGAAACGCGTATTTGATATTCAATTCAGTTAGATGGATAGAACACGCGGGGAACTGTGTAGAGCTTTGTATAAACATAAAATTAAGCAAGGCAAAGAGTGTTCAGGCATGCAATTTTCTAACTGGTTTTCAGGTTTTTCTCTCGTGGTGAGGAATGTGGCTTACTCACGAAACACCTAAGTATGTTTTCATTTGAGTTGATAAAATACTAGGTACTACTTGTTTAGCTACGCTTATTTTCAAGTATTTAGAGTTGTTGAAAAGCAGGGAAAGTGTTGACGAGGCCGAGGTGACTAGGGGGAAGGTTACCAACGATAGGTACCTACTCGTACGTGCCACGCTTTTAAGTAATTCTTAAATGTATGAAAAATTGTGTTACGCGTTTGTATTGCTGTGTCATGGACGCTAAAAGGGTTATTGTTAATAAATTGATATAGATGACATATACTAAGAAAAGGATAACAATTACTACCTATGCCCAAGGCTGAGTTTGAATCGCTCTGCCATTTTCGGGTGGGTAATTTCTACGAAAGTTTTCGTTCACCTTATAACCGGGACCGCGTGGTAGACGAAATACTTGTAGGTAGCTGTGGACTGAACTAACTTTTCAAGGGCATTTCCTTTTTGATTGCATTATGTAGAAATCCCCATTTGCTTTTCTCAAACGTAATGAATTCGGTCACGGTTTGTCAAATAATGATCATAAGTTTCTTTATTATTCTGAGACGCCGATTCTACCGAGAAATCCGTTTTCGAAATGTGGCTAAATCTTTGTCACTCGATTTTTTGCAAAAATAGAGATAGACATACCTACTTTGCTAGACAACAGATTTTACGTTATAACTTATAACCGTTCATCGATGTATACAAAGTTGAAAGGCTTGTCACTGCTCAGAAAAGTTTATATTCTATGTTGTACGAAGTATTATACTCAAATCAATTTTATTTTCATAATATGATTTTAAATTGTATTTACTGGCTATAACATTTATTCACTTACTTTATAAATACCGAGGATCAGCAGGCAGCAAGAGATGAGGCCAAGCGTGCTGGTAGCCAGGAGGGTTATGTTCAGTGACACCGTTACTGCAACAAGCATTAAGTTAGGTCAGATTGGGAAGGTACCAGGTACAGTCCAAATATTAAATATCGACACGGGCAAAGAACCAATAATATGTTCACGCTATATATGGGCAATAAGGGTGTGTACACAATCATATTTTTGGCACATGTTATGACATTTAATACCTTGACTGTACCTACCTGAGTATAGTGGGGATTCTTGAAACTAGGGAAGTACTTGGGTGGGTCAACTGTTATTGTTGGGTACCTATCATCTTCTAGGAGATAACCCTTACACAGTATGTTGTGTAAAAATGATCTAACAGACATACCCATAATTTTTACTTTTTTAACCGACTTCAAGATTTCAAAAAGAGGAGGTTCTCAATTCGGTTGTATGTTATGTTACAAATATTCGTATGAAATCACGCCGTCTTTTGCTCATCACTTCATCAGTGACATCTACCTTAATCTAAAAGGCATTTCAAAAAAATCACAGACCTCATACAGAGAACCCAACCTTCATTAAATTAGGTTAGGTCCGATACAGTGTCGCCCCCCGGATTCGCTCACGGTGCCTTTCCAGGTCACCTGGGCGCGGATGCGGCTCGTTTCACAAATACGACACCAGGGTTAGGGTTGACACCTAATCTTATTATACATATAATTCACTTAAAAGACAGGGTACCTACGTTGTGAATTTAAATTTGACGGAGTTAACTTAATTACTTACATTTTGCATTCACAATGTCTTTTTTCGACTTTGTGGAAATAATTTACTACGGGGAAAATGGAATTGATGAAGTTCGGGGACTCAGAGATCTTTTAACCTTTTGGACGCCAATGACCAATATATCCGCACCGCAGGTTCAACGCCAAAGACCGATTAATCCGTCACAGACCACAGAGCAACATAGACCTACGTGCATAATATACATAAATTTCAATTTCAGTTTTGACACTTCGGTGACGTGGCGTCTGAGTGACAGCTTTTGTGTTTGACACGGCGTCGAAAAGGTTAATCTTAGAGAACAGACGAAGTAGGTGTCACGTTTAAAAAAGCTTACTGTTTGTTTCTGTATAATAAAAGAATATTTAACAATTACACACACAACAACCTACATAAATCTCCTACCTACATAAATCTCAACGTTACTTAAGTACCTGCGTTATGTTATGTAATTTACTGAGAAACGTAGGTAATAAAATTCAGAAGCAGCGCCTAGTCAAAACGTCTTATCTGCATACGAATCTCAAAGTTGACAAACGATTTATCGACTTAGGGCGGCGGAGTGGCAACCCTCGGAGGCTTTCATGAAAAGTTGATTTTTTTCCGCATTGAATTAGAAATGTTATGCCGGGGCCCTTCCACTGCGCGACGTGCCGGTTGGAAGTTTCTAGAGTTTCGTTTGAAACTTTGTTGTGATAACACATGTTTTTATTAAAGGCTAGGCTTAGAGACATGTCACAAAAAGGAAAAATGGAGCTAGAAATTTTTATTCTTTTTGTTGATGTGAATACATTTTATAAAATTATATGCTACTTACTTAATTAATTTGTTCCCAACGAAAAATAACGCAATGTTAGCTTTCACTGTGAAGCTGAAGCTGCTTTACTTAAATAGACATATTAAAAATGAAATTAAAAATGCTATTTGATTCGTTTCATATTATTAACTGTCAGAATTTTATGAAAAAACACTGTACCTATCAGTGGCGGAGCGTCCATAGAACTCGATTCCCATCGGTTTGTCTGATATTCAGGCTCTTGGACCATTTTCTTTAAACTTATGAAGAAAAGGAAGGGCAACTTAGCTACGGCTTGCCTACGAACAATCTAGACGCGCCGCCACTGGTACCTATACAGATGTAATGCACAATTATTTTCCATCGTATTTTCACGGAAGCTTACGAACGTGTCTTGCTATTTCAGTCAGTCTCGATACAAAAAGCACTGACATTGTCTGAACTAGCATGACAAACACCAACGTTTCGGAGAAAATACGATGGAAAACAATAATGCACTACTTACATTTGTACTAGTATCGCCTTGCGATTTTGAAAGTTGATAGATAAAGGCTGTGGTATGATGTCAAAACAGTAATAATGTTTCAGAATTGCTTTCTGCGACAAATAATATCGCCTTTTTTGCTCGGTTCGAATCAATTTACTACCATTCACTCTTTATTAAATTCCATTTGAAGAACGAGGCAAATAACAAAAGAACTTCGAACGTCGTGTCAATCTCGAAACGCCAGGGGCGCATATCATGTTTCTACTGAAAGATATCGACTGAACTCACGTATATTAATATACGAATTTTACAGAAAACAACCTTATTAAAGTCATGCAAAGTTGATATTTGAACAAAATGTAAGTTGATATGCGAGGTTTAGAAGGGAAACAGATGATTAGATCGTGAGACCGGTTAGGGTACGTAGTGGGACACGTTTCGCACCATGCATGCATATTGTATGCGTGTCTCAATCCTACGAGACCGGTCATTATTTGAATAGGGCATTGCATTTCCGGGCCAAGAACGCTCTTGAGGCACTTATGTCTCGGAAGACATATTTACATGCGCAAAATAAACGAATATCTATTGATTTAAATTTTAATAGCAGTGTGTGTCACTCGCATAAATATACAAACTTCTAAGGCGGCGGAAACTATCGAATGCAATGGGGGGTTAACATAATATGTGTGGCCATTAAGTGCGAGCGATATGCCTCATGACACAGGTCGCAGTGCATTTCGCGCACCGATACATGAGAGCGATCTTTAAAATCCGAATACTGCTCTTGATCCTGATTATATCAAGGGCAATTTCAGTTTCTGAGTGAATTGTTGGTTGAAAATAATGTATTTTATTATATTTGAATACTACACCCATTTAGGATTCTCAACTCTCTCGAAATCTCAAAACAAAATATTTAAAAATGTACCTAAACATTTTTTGCAGAGACCGCAATCGCCTTTTTATCCTGCAGGCGTTTGCTTTGCAGACAGCGAACGGGGAATTTCTCCGCATTATTCATCGTGTTGACACAGATCACACAATAATCCAGATACGTTACTCTTACAATAACTTAGGTACATTTCTTGATTATATCAAATTATATAAATAATATAGATGAATAAGAATGATTATACTTACACTCTATTTAATTGTCGCCAATCCTTAAAAGCAAAAAAAGGTTAACTTAACTTATTACTTTCACTAAGGTTAAGTTATTACTTTGATAGCTTATTGCTTTGATAGCATACAAAAAGCGCGCGCCCAATGACGTTACATCACATCACACGCGGCTGCGCCAAAAAATAATCATGAAAAAAAGTTTTTGTTTAATTATGGCTTAAAAAATGCTTTTTGTACGTTGCCATATATTTTTACACGAGGAATATGTTAATACGGTTTACGTAAAAATTATACGTTTTTAATTCGAATATTACAAAAAATGTTACAAAAATACGATTATTGAACGTGTTTATTGAACAAACATCATAAAATATGTTTCATGCATGAAGCCCATTGTTTGATAGCGAGGCTTGAAAATACTTATACCTCCGACTCTGACTCAAACATACATTTCATAGTACATATTAATCCACCCGGTTTGTTTGCTATGTGATGTGACAGGGAAGACTACTTCCAAGGATATGTGGAAATGCGCCGCTATCCTAGTACAATAATACTACAATTTAAAGTCAAATAAAATACCAAAGTGTAATGACTTGGCGGTCAGTTTGCAAATTCTATTTAACAACGATTTTCACAAAAGTTAGCCTACAAGAATTTTAAGATTTTAATCTGACTTCAAAGAATGAATTTAAGTTTGACTCCCGTTAAGGGATTAATTAAGCTATCCAAGTTAAAATCGTCTAAGTATTACTTTTGATTTTTCTGTTCGGCCTACACAATTTTAAACTGAAGCAACCTTATGTTGTACCACATAAAGTTCACATGCAATTATAATGTTGAGCCTAGATACGAGGTTACAAAATTAAAAGGAGCAGCCGTAGCTTCGGAGCGAAAGGCATTAAACATTTCTATTAATACCGGTATATACGTGCTGATTACGCCGTACATGTATTTAACTTAGGTATACATGAAGGGAGACCTTCCTATATCGCTGAAACAAACTCATGGATATGTGTATTCTTCCGATCCTCACCTACGGCGCTCAGACTTGGTCTTTGACTGATGCTCAAAAGCTTTCCTTCAAGGTTTGCCAGAGAGCGATAGAACGCAGTATTCTCGGGGTCAAATTGACTGACATAATCAGAAATTCGATCTTGCGCTCCAAAACCAAAGTAGCCGACGTAGCCCTGACAGCCACTAAGCTTAAATGGGACTGGGCTGGACACATCTGCCGTATTCCAAACGACTTGTGGGCCAAGAAAACTAACGAGTGGACACCAAACATAGTGCGGCATCACGGCAGACCCCGAAGGAGATGGCGGCACGATCTTGACGTCTTTCGGAAGGATTGGCCTAATATTGCCATAGAACGAGACGCGTGGAAGAAAGAGAGGGAGGCTTTTGCCCAGCAGTGGGACACAACAGGCTGACAAATAAATAAATAAATAAATAAAATACAGGGCTAGTAATCAAAATGCGTTTGTGGGGGATATAAAAAAGGGAGTAAAAAAAACTATTTTTTATCAAATTAATCCATCATTCGTATTTATAATTACGTAATAAAATAAGTGTGGCTTTTTGACACCATGTGATTAAAACAGAGTAAACAGAGGTACCTCTGACACTACCACTACACTCTACTACTACACTATCGTTATCACTCTGTCACGTAGACAAATACGACTATCAATTGTTTGTACGTTTGGATGTCCGTTTTTCACCCAAAAATGGCTTACTGAATGAATTTTGATGAAACCGTGTGTTATGTTTATAATCTATGAATAGACATAAAATACTTTATATTAATGGGGTACGGGAGTTGCAATTTAGTACGTGAGTACTAAGGGGGAGGTGGGACGGGTTACACTTAAATTTCATAATGTCATTTTTACGGTTTGTCATTTTAAAAATAACGTAGTCCGTGTTGAATTATTGATTCATAATTAAGTGTAAAATTGAATCAAACCGATTATATGTATTTACTTATATGAATATTTAACCTAGGACGATTCTTAATCTCCTTTATTGATTTCCTTACAGCTGTCCACTATAAACCATGATTGCTGATTGATTGCTATAGTTATTGGCCCCTACATAGTAATTGGGTACTCCTAACAAATCAGAAAGAAACAAGCCAATAGAAGTATTTTTGTTAAGAGATGTCGTGGCCAATATAGCAGTCACCCTAATCCCAATTGACCCAAAATGTCTAAATCTTAATGCTGATGCATGTATCGTTGCCCTATAAGAACATAAAATAGTTGACCATTTTTCGGGACTTGCTCTTAGCCTATCACTTACTTGGTGTTATTTTCTCCGGCTCAAGAAAACTTTCAGATTCTGGATTAGTCATCTCACCGCTCAAGTAGCGTTGTTCGACCTCTATAAAGTGGCCCATGGTCACGATCGTTATCGAAAAGTATACCTGTCAACAAACAGACAATAGAAATAATTACTCGCCATTCGCAGCACCAATGGGACGAGCCGCTCTGTCTGCTGGTACGGGATAATCTGTACGAAACGTCTACCAGCACCACAGAGCGCGCTCGTCTCGTTGCTGCGACGAAATGGGAATCAGGCTCATGGTTGCAGGCCCTGCCATCAAAGAACCTGGGCACACTTCTCTCAACGAACACCTTCAGGATTTCTTTGTGTTTGCGCTTGGGGGTGGCTTGTGTGGCTCCTCATCTGTGCCAGTGCGGTGCAGACGTGACGCGTTTTGGTGTCCACGGCCTATCTTGTGCAAGAAGTGTCGGCCGTCTTTCACGACACGCGAGCCTAAACGACATCCTCCGCCGAGCTCTTGTTACGGCTGGGGTGCCGGCGGTTCTGGAGCCGTCTGGTTTGGCCCGCGACGATGGGAAAAGACCGGACGGCATGACCCTCGTTCCCTGGAAGATGGGACGGCCTTTAGTTTGGGATGCCACATGCGTGGACACCCTTGCGCCGTCCCATCTTCAAGGAACATCTAACAGAGCTGGTGCGGCCGCCAACGCGGCTGAACACCTCAAGCGGCGCAAATATGCAGCCATTGATTCTGGCTGCATGTTTGAGCCGTTTGGGGTGGAAACCCTTGGGCCGTGGGGTCCTGGCGCCCACGGGATATTCGCCGAACTGGCGAAGCGCCTCGTGGAGGCGACGGGTGACAAGAAGGCTGGCTCCTACCTTGCGCAACGCATTAGTATTGCCGTCCAGCGCGGCAATGCCGCCAGCCTTCTTGGCACCCTGCCCAAAGGCACGGAACTGGAGCCAGTTTTTTATTTATAGGTTATTTTAGTTTATAGATTATTTTAGTTGTAGTTGTAGCTTTATATAGTTTTTAATTTTAGTATATAATTTTTTTTTGTTTATATTACATGTATTTCTTGATATACCTAATTAATAAATTTCATCCATATTTAATAGAAATAATAAATATTATAGGACATTATTACACAAAATGACTAAGTCCCACAGTATGCTCAATAAAGTTTGTGTTGTGGGTACTTAGACAACGATATAAGGTGAGTTCGGCAAAGTTTCGGACGTTTTTAGGTGGGTTGAGATGATGTTGAATTTTTTTTTTCTCAGCTTATGGATAGGGTACGGACATGATTCAAGTACAGAATTGATAATAATGAAATGCTCTATATAATTGATTTTTATTATGTTTCAAGACGCCATAATGAGCGTGTAATGAGTGTTTAAATATAGGAAACAAAATAAATTGACAACATTATTTTTTTACCTGGTGGTGTAAGAACGGACGGGCCTATTAAGTTCGGCCCTATTGCCGGTACCAAAGAGTTTACTATTGCAAAATAACCGGTTTTACCCACTGATTAATATATATAAGAATGGACCTAGCAGTAATTCGGGCCATCATATCCGACCCGATTTTTATATATATGCATTTTTTCTGTGCGATCTTACACCATGCGCTCAATATTCAAGAAATTATGGTTGTCAAACTTTAGATGTGGGGTCAATGAACCCGTGTAGGGTCAATGAACCACGTGGGTTCAGTGACACTATAAGCGCGGTAGGTTGAAAAAAGGTGATAAAAGAGGATTTAAGGATAAATTAATATGAAAGTGGAGGAATGAATACGACCAGTTTTAATCTGTCTGTGTTTTTATTATTTATAAAGATAGAAACATATTTGATTAAGTATAAGAGATCACTTAAGTATGTGGCATTACTTAGTTAAGTGTAGAGTCAATACAAGATGATTAGGGAGCTTTATAGTGATTTAATATCTACTATTAATCACATTTACCTAATACCTAATTTAATTAGAAATAGTGGTGACGCGAATAAAGTTTGAGCATCCCTGAGAATTTAAGATCGGATGATTAGCATCCGATCTTTTACCACTTCGGATTAGACCGGATCTCGGCCTACAGGCATCGTATCAAAATTCTAAATATACAGATTTGTCACAAATTTAATAAAAATAACATGCAATCTGTAAAAGAAACAAATAACGTTTCAACTTGCCAGTTATTCAAGAAAAACTGGCGGAGGGTATTTCCGGACACAAAATAAAATCTCAATTTTTTGGACGTTTGCACATATCTCGCGACTTGTTAGTCGGAGCGACAAGTGGGGCCTGAAGGGGGGTGCGGGACAAAATAGCGCATTGCAACACCTTGCTAGCATTTAAAAAAAGCCCTGCAAAAGGCGGTAATTTGAATCATACGATCTTATCCGGTGTCCGATCTTAGTCGAACTCACCTTATATAATATATACATATTTATAAATACTTAAATACCTACATATAAAACACCCATGACTCAGGAACAAATATCTGTGTTCATCACACAAATAAATGCCCTTACCAGGATTCGAACCCAGGACCATCGGCTTCACAGGCAGGGTCACTACCCACTAGGCCAGACCGGTCGTCAAATGATATCAGTCAATATGAACCTCTGTGTCTCAATCTTATACCTTAACCGAGCAATTCTTGTACATTTATATATGTCGGGGATCTCTGAACCGGCTCTAACGATTTCGATGAAATTTGCTATATGGAGGTTATCGGGCGCGAAAAATCGATCTAACTAATTGTTAAATCAGAATTGGCCTCCGGTAGTCGTGTCGTAAAAAACTGGACAAGTGCGAGTCGTACTCGCCTACCGAGGGTTCCGTACTTTTTAGTATTTGTTGTTATAGCGGCAACAGAAATACATAATCTCTGAAAATATCACGGTTCATGAGATACAGCCTGGTGACAGACAGACAGACAGACAGATAGACAGACGGACGTTTTTACGCTTTGGGTACGGAACCCTAAAAAGTGAGAGTACTTACTAGAGTGTACAAGGCCGAAGCGTAGCAGCCGCGGCGCAGGCTCCTCCAGCAGCAGCAAGACTGGATGATGGCCATCTTGCCCTGTCAATAAATGAATACATGTTATGTTGGACAATCTTACACAAAGAAACTTCATCATCATCATATCAGCCAGAGGACGTCCACTGCTGGACATAGGCCTCCCCCAAAGAGTGCCAGAATGACCGGTCTTGCGCCACCCGCATCCAGCGCAAACAAAACAAAAAAAAAAGTAAGTACCTAAGTAAAGTAGGTAAGTTTCTTTGCGCATTGCAAAGAAACTTAGTCCCACAGTAACCCCAATGATATACAGGGCGCTAAAAAACAACTGCATTCCCGTTGCCAGGGAGGCTTTGGGATTATACTGAGCAACTTTTACTACGGGACCAACCCCGAAATCGAGAAAAAAAAATGTCTGATTCATACATTTTGGCTGGTCCATTTTCTATGGGAGGGTAACATTTATTTTTCGCGATTTCCTGGTTGTTCCCATAGTAAAAGTTGCTCAGTATAATCCCAAACCCTCACTGGCAACGGGAATGCAGTTATTTTTTAGCCAACCTGTATATTAGCGACTCATTCACGTCCCAGCACACGTTTTCATCGTATAACTGGTGTTATTCGTCAGTAAGGGCATTTATGGGTGTGATGAGCACAGATATTTGTTCCTGAGTCATGGGTGCTTTATATGTATTTTTATATTACCCATATATATCGTTGTCTAAGTACCCACAATACAAGCCTTCATGAGCTTATGATGGGGCTTAGTCAATTTGTGTAAATATTTATTATTATCCTGCATAATTATCTTATCTAATTGTAATGTGTCGCTTAACTTCAAACTTGGGTAAATCCATTCGACCATCTCAGCAAGTATCTACCCTATTAGCTTTTCTTTATACCAAAATCACATAATCTGACATATGGATTAACCTGAGCTTGAAGTTAAGGGACTCAATTTTACGCCATTGCTCTATATCTATATTTAACCATTGTAGGTACCCTGAAATCGGAACAAACCTAAGTAACTATGTGCTATGTTAATTTTACATTGAACTTGCAAATGTTCAGTTAACAAAGTGGCATTGCATAACTGACAGATACTAAAGTTGTCGGGATGAAGATTCCACGTCTAGAACATTCTCTGAAGCAACTCGCTCCATGGATACCTACTTATGTAACGGTATAAGTATTAATTATGGTATGTACGTCCAAGTCGGGAATGGGTAAAACTGGGACCTAATATGAATGGAGAAAGCGATAGGTGTCGTGGCCATTGAATTATCATTAGGTAGTAATAATAAGTCAATGGTCGTGGCTACTTTTGTGCCAAAGTATAGACGTCACAGCCGAACTGTCAAATCATAAAAGCTATAGTATTTTTCAAACCAATACCTAAATAGGGTGACAGGTGTCATCTCCATAGAATTTATAATCTAAAACGCCAAATATCGTAAATAATCCGTATGGAGCGAAAATGTTTTTTTGAATTGACATTTTGTAGGTCCGATATGATGTAGATGTACCTATGACTAAAAATATTATGCTTAAGATAAAATATTTAATTTTGTATTAAATACAAAGTCAACAAAATGAAATAATAACAAATCCAGTCATCGCTTCAGTAAACTCGATTTTTTTTTAGTTGCGTAAATGTTTATAACAATAATAGGTAAGTACTTACATAATTTTACTATAAAATATTATAAAAAAATTTGTGTGTATATGATATGCCCGCATCTCAATCTACGGTCTCAATTAAATAGGTTCGCGTCCTTCATGTGGAGTGTGGCCAGTGATCGCATATATAACCATGGATACCGCCTTTGGGAACATTACCGTTCAAATTCTCGGGCCAAATTAGCACACATACACAATTACGCCTACATTTAAATATGACGATACGTTTACAGAGCCTGTAATCAAAGCTGATAAACGAAATAATAGTCATCTCTATTACACGAACGTACACAGCTAAGTGTAGATGAAATGTATATAATGTCAATAACTACCAATCAGCGACATTAATCCGCTAATAACCTTCTTGCTGTACGTACTGGCCGCTGAGAGTTCGCGGTTCATATTTGATTAGAATATGACTTGGACAGGGATAGGTTTATGCCATACATTGAAGAACCAGTCAAATAATTCACGTATAATAATTTAATGCAGATTAAAAGATAACTAGTTATTATGTTGTTGTGAAATGACAGACTAACTCAACATAAGTAAATATTCATTGTTGTATAAATGTCCTTCTTCTTCCTCGCGTTATCCTGGCATTTTGCCACGGCTCATGGGAGCCTGGGGTCCGCTTGACAACTAATCCCATGATTTGACGTAGGCACTAGTTTTTACGAAAGCGATTGTTGTATAAATGTATTCCGCTATAAGAAGTATTTTGTATATTTTATTATCAATCTGTATGGCAGTGCGAAGTCACGTTCAGGTACAGTGTGTCCGTTTTTCTAAGATCAAGTACGCCATAGTACAGCTATGGCGAACTTGATCTTAGAAATCGGACTGGCTATACAGCCTGCAAAATTTACATGGGTAAACGAATCGGGTCAAAAATATTTGAACAGGCGGAATCACAATAAATCCCCACTTTCAGTTCCAATGGAAATATTTTATATGTATATAGCCGGTCAAGCAAGTTTGTCAGTAGAAAATGGTGCAAAATTAAAATTTTGTATGGGACCACAGCCGTTCGCGCGCTTACATTTTCTAAATTTGCCGCTCTTTTCTACTGACGGAAATGGCTTGAGAGAGAACCTACATATATGTGACAGTAGAGCGTGGATTCAAATGATCAACATTTTCAGATAATGTGTGTATTTGTTAAATTAATTCAGTGAAAGCATGATAGAAAAAATGTGTCTACATATAGAAGACCGGGTATGATTATCTCACGGGTTATATCTCATGAATAGAACATATTCTAGATATCTTGCCAGGCATCCACTCAATTTCATGTCTCTCTAATTGGACAGCTTTTTTCCATAGTTCTCTGCGAATAGCATCTTGTGGGAATCTGAATGGAAAGTAATGTAAAATGACAATACCAAATTTGATTATTAATTTGAAATAACTAGGTAGTTTTTTTATAGCTCCATCTCATGAAATAAAAAAGGAAAATACAAATCTGTAAGAAGGAATTTATTACTACATTTATAATTATATAGAAAATATCTAAACCAAACACAAGTTAATAAAATAGTCTACTTCATTTGGCATAACACCATCCCTATTATCCTTGCAATTTAAAAAGTCGTATGTTGTTATGAAAGTCGTATGCAGTTGTTACGTTTTAGCTTAGCACAAATCGTCATGTTTATTCCAAATTTTACTGAAGTTATATGTTTACTACAAGTGAAAAGTGATTCCACTGTCCTTGGTATGAACTAAAATAACTTCTGCACCACTTCACGACACATGAAGATATTTTTAATTACAAAAAAATGTTGTTTTTATAAATCAATTTAGCCATTTGTCACTGACTGTCATCTCGGTCGTACTGAGATTGCCAATCGAGCAGTTTGTAAGTACCGCCTATCGCGGGGTAGTTTGCGTTGGGTCATAATTGAGCGGACAGAATACTTCCATGTACTTATATGCTTTCACTGAGTGTGGCCGGTGGCGTAGCCAGAGTTCATTTTAAAACAAAAGATACACCGCGCCGCACCGTACTTCTGTTTGATAAAATATTTGCACGTCAGATCACTCGGCTATATCACTAGCGATTTTATACTAAAACTAGTGATCCACCCCGGCTTCGCACGGGTTAACAAATTATACACCTAAACCTTCCTCAAATCACTCTATTGATAGGTGAAAACCGCATGAAAATCCGTTCCGTAGTTTTTGAGTTTATCGCGAACAAACATTACAAACACACAAACAGACAGATGCGGCGAAGGACTTTGATTTGTAAGGTGTAGTGATGATAGGCACTGCTTTGGTATACAGGGTAACGATATATGGTTTTCATTTCACACACGAGCTCGGCTCGGAAACGGTCTTTTTTAAATCCCAAAATAGCCCAATATTTTTAATTATTTTATGCTCTTTCCGTAGGACTGAATCATGTATTTATGTAACAACTTCGTATTATTAGATTGACCCATCAAAAATGAAATAATAAACCAAAGAACGAAAATGAACGTAATAATAGCGGTATTTTCTGTATGAAGGAAAAACCGGTTCCGAGCCTTGGTTGCCACTGCACTATGCACTGCACAGGAATAACAACTTTTGTTTTAAAATCTGTGCATGACAAATGGACGTCACGTAACAGTAATAGTATCGTCGCGTGATCAGGGTGATCGTTCTACTTTCCCCACCATTCTTGAACTACGTAGGTACCTTCTATTCTTTCGGCTACATTACCTGTACAGCTATGTAATTTGTTGGATAACATCAGATTCCAACGAAGCCTTAATCAAACTTGATTTGCATAAATTAGCGATATGCGGAGCGACTCTGAAAATCCCCGTAATTATGCTTATCGGAATACATTAGTGTCCGCCATTAATAAACAGAGATATCAGTTGACGCCTGCGAAATTCAGGGTGCTTGACGGCGCCTTCGTAAAGGCAGAATAATTAAAATTGTACGAGCGTCCCATTGGGACAGTCCAACTATAGTTCAGATTTCAGTACGCTTAAGATCAATGGAAACAAATGAGGGCAGAAAAAAAAACTACTAATGTGACCTATTATCATCGAACTTGTGTCTATTTGATAGCATACGTGCGTAATTATACCAAATGATTAGCAAAGTAATAGATGTACGATTCTAAATGTTCACTATCGAATATGACGGATAGGTGAAGTAGCCTTACCACGACTGCCTTAGCAGTGTCAAACTAACATATGAATTGGCTAATGTTTGCGTAACTTACTTTCTATCAGTGTTGGCCGAAAGTTAATGCGAATTGAAAATGTTAGCCATTAACCATTATAAATTGACCCTTAAACCGTAATCGTCCGTTACGGTTTAAGGTTCAATTTATAATGGTTAATGGCCAACATTTTCAATTCGCATTAACTTTCGGCCAACACTGCTTTCTATATAAGTATACGTCGCTTGCACTAATATGCTAGTACGAGCGAGACGCTAGCGAATATGTCATTGTCAAACTGGTGGTGGTCGTAAATGTCACAAATTCTGCTTTTAAGTAATTATGCCACATAGTTATTAAACACGTTTATTTCGTCACTGGGATCGTAAAGGTTGCGTGTCACCTGCAGTAATATTTGATTGGTGTATCGTACATCAAAAAAATAATGGTAATTATTAGGCTAATGGAGGTAATATTGGGTACAAATTATGTATCCTAACGAAAGGATAATCTAATTCTAGACAATGAGCCTACGTGGTAAGTAGAATTCTAATAATTTTTCAGAGCGTGTTTGTCAGAATCTTTTGAAAAATAACCCAAGCCAAATTCTTTAGGACATTGTTCTTTGTAGTATTTGTCCCCCACTTGATAATCTTTAAAAATAGGAAAAAAATACTATTGCTAAAAGTAATATGCAGTACCAAAATATTGGTAAACAAACATTATATATAGGAATAACATTTTCAAACTTCTATTCGGAAGTGGGTTCATAAAGTAATAGTAATAGATCAAGAAAAGTATGCAGCGATTTTGATAGCCCACGCAGGGCAAGAGTTATTTATACGTCATAATTTCATAGAAGTTTGACGTTTAAAATGACACTTGTACTGCATGGACTATCAAAATCGCTGCAGACTTTACTTAGTCTAACTCTACCAATAATAAGATTAATAAGTACAATGCTTATTATTTCCCAGTCGAACGCACCCGTCACCAATATGGAACTTTTAGTTTATATCTGTCTATCAACGTTCGTACAAAACAAAGGGTTTCATCACACTCCAAATGGCAGTGTTGCTACAAAAGCCGTGATGTAAAAAAATAGGTCGCGTCCCGAAATCAAGCGATGCTCCACTTACACCAAACGGCAGTCAATTAACGCATTTTGACGTTATTTTGACTCACCCAGAAGTCATTCAAAATTCAACCCTAAAGTGAGTATTTTAGGTGCATTTTACTTTGCATTTGTAGCGTTCCGTATGCAATCAATCACTGTGCTTGCGTTGAAACATAACTGATCAAAGCCTTGACAAGTTGGTCCGCAGAAGACACAGTACCGCCTGGTGACAAGCAAAAGTCACTAAGTACTATCAAAAAATTAAAGTAACTATGCACTTTATTACACTTGTAACACGGTTTATTGTCCAATAATGTCTATGCTTGTTATTTATACTTATAGAGTTAGAGACAATAGAGTGACCAAGCGAACTAACATAAGCACAGTAATAATACAAATCTGTCAGTAGCAGTTTTGACTACTCAATGACTACTCTCATACTGTGACCGCACTATTTTCTGTATGTATTCTGAAAAAATAGGATATAAGTCTAACATGAAATTGAAGAAATAAAACAAACTGGCATAAAGCTGAAATAGTGGTAACACCAGTAGACTTGTCAATAATTTGTTTTGTTATTTCTAAGCTTGTTTAGGAATAGTTTATATTATTATTAAATTATCTAGTCATCCTTTGCATGGCATTATTTTTGGCTTACCATCTTAAATATTAATTTCGTAAAACTGCGCAATTTTCAAATACTCTGAGATTGTTAGAGGGTTGGGAGAGAAGGTCCATTACAGAAATAAAACCTACCCGGTAACAATAAAACCTACCCGGTAACAATAAAATGCTGCAACTCCAGGAAATATTAGGTAATGTTGGTTTTCCGTTATTACCTACTGTAGGTATCTATGTACTATAAATCTATAAAAGAGGGTCGTGTTGTATGGAGTGATAGGTTACGATATTACCTACAAATAAGTAGCTTAATTGTGCTATCGTAACTCGTACTTACCTCGCCGAAAGTGTTTGAGTTCGTTAAATAATTTAAAGCGAGCGAATGTAATACAAATAGAAGAGATAAACACGACCGGGCACTTTGTGGGTGTGTAAACAGCTGGCGATGTTGGCAAAGCGTGGAAAGTTGCCATAGATACTTCTGCGATCTCAATCTAGGGACTTAAGGGTCTAAGTAAGGAATTGTCTACGAGCATACACTTAAATAATGCAGTCGAATTAGGTGTACAAAATATCTAAATTTACAAGCAGTAAAAGGAGATTTCAGAGTAAAATGTTTATTTGACAAATGGGTTAATCAACTTATACTTGTTACTCTTTGCCATGGTTAAGTTCTTAAAACCCTGATTATAACAAACATGCATTATTGTAGTAGTTATAAGTCCTTTCCATAATAATTATTTAATGTCAATAAAAGTCAATACAACAATAAAAATACTAAAGACTATAGCAACTTAAGACTAGCTCAAGCCTAGTCAAAAAGTCCCCCGCGAGTTGTCCTTGGCGCAAAGGTACCCGTCACACTAGTCGCGTTACAACGTTGAATGGCTTTCCATAATGGGTAATTTACTAAACATATTTGTTGGTAGTACGACACATAATATTTCTTCTAACTGTTCCAGTATTGTCCCCGGGACAACGGGATTGAATAACAACACTAAAAAAGTGCATCCACCCAGATAATATTAGTAAGGTAAACGTACTGGTGCTCGACGCGCTCGCAGTAAATATGATCTTGAAACTTAAGTCATTGTCAATAGAGGTGACAGCAAGGTGTCATCTATTGGGCATTAGCATGTCGAGCACTAGTGCGTTTACGTTACCTAAATGTTTTGTAATTTGTAATTCTTGATGAGAATAAATAATCTTTAACCATAATATTACACATAAACCATGTTTTATCTTGAATCGTTATAAAACACATTGTAACAACAAAAACGTTGATCCACAGGATTATAGGTAGGTACAGTCCAAAGTACCCAGTGTAATTTATGACCAATTTTCCCCTTGTTACAGTGACAATAGTATGAGGTCTCTAGCGACATTCATATTGATTGTCACTGTGACAAGGTACGAAATGGGTCATAAAACTCATAAATTAATGCTTTCGCCCGTACGTCCACGGACAAATACTGTAGGCAGATTCATATTTTGTCATTTCACATAAGCTTAATTAATCTGAAGGGATAAAAAACTCGTCGCATTTCGTTATCGCGTATTTCAGAGTCAGGACAAAAGAGAAATAATAAGATTGTCAAAAAAATGGCACCTTATTATTTCTTTTGACTTCTTCATTAATCGTAATAGTTGTGTAAAAAATAGTCTAACAGACCTCAATAAAAAAGACCTTAAGTATACAACACGTAGTTATAGAGTTAGACCAAGAAAAGTCTACAACGATTTTGATAATGCTAATGTTATTTTAAACGTCAAACTTTTATTACTGCGTATGGTATCAAAATCGTTGCAGACGCTTCTTGGATTAACTCTAATATTGTTCTGATTGTAATTTTTTCTAGTTTTCTGATAAACAGAATTGCCAAAGACAACTTCAAAAACTCAAAAAGCATTCAAAGGCTTTCTTTTCAAAAACTTTTTTGTCTTTCCGGTGGAACTCATAAAATAAATGAACTTAGAAGCTCAATGTTATTGCCGGACCCTTAAAGAGCCTGACCACATTCTTCTTCATTCTTGCATAGAAAGAAAGTTATTACACATACGTTAACGAATATGGTGGTAGCCGTACCTACTTAAAATGATGTACGATGTATGATGGTGTATGTGCGTGATGTCGGCATGAATTAGTAGGTACGGGTTGAATTCGGCGGCCTGATTCAATCGGACAATTTAATCAGATTGGCGAAAAATTGTCCCCGTCTGGACACGCCTTTAGTTACCACAGAAATAAGGATATGTAACTACATCCCGATATTTATGGTTACTTTGGCCATCAATATAATATAATATATCGCCAGGTGACAAGCTAAACTCACTAATTACTAAAAAATATTAAACAAAAATCAACCTTATTTGAGTAATAATATGGTTCACTGTGGCTATGACCGTGGGGTGGTAATTAGTGAGTTTTGCTTGCCACCTGATGATTATGTACTTATTTGATGCTAACCATATCATGAGGCGTGTCCTTCTTATTAAGGGCCCCTTACCAAAATGGGTTTAGTACAGTGTTTGTTCTTAAACTAAAGAAAGCTATTACGCACGTATTGGCTAAAGGTGATCTCCAAAGCGGCCGGTCGTGTGCAGACATATACTTATTATGTTTAGTAGGATACCACAAAAATACTATTTAATAATTAATCTCTGGTGGTCAAACTAGTTAGGTACATTTGTTTACTAAAACCAAGGAAACGAATTAGCGAGCCGTGTCATAAAATAAAATGACGTTATTTCAAAAGCCTTACATATCAATAAATTAACTACCTATAGAATTAAATGAAAGCTTATTTATTACCTCTAGAGCGAAACTGAGAAAATTAAGAAAAGATGAGATTAAGTTCGACACGGTCTCGATCCCCATCCTACTGAGGAAACTAGAAGCATATGGGTTTCGCGGGACTACACTGAGGTGGTTTACAAGCTACTTGACGGATAGATACCAACGTGTCAAAATTGGTGAACATCTCAGTGACCTAAGACCAGTTCCTTTCGGCGTACCACAGGGCAGCATTCTAGGCCCTACTCTTTTTCTTTTATATATAAATGACATCTCACTTCTTCCTTTACAGAATGCTGAAATCTTGTGTTACGCCGATGACACTTCTATCATTTTCCGAGGGTCCTCCTGGGAGAATGTTTGTGAACATGTCGAGAATGGTATGTCACAAGTGTCAATTTGGTTAAGGCAGAATCTTCTGACACTAAACACAGCAAAAACCAAATTTCTCTGTTTCCATAAGACTTCAGCTTCTGCGCCAAAACTACATCGAGATATTAAAGTTCATCATCGTAATTGTATTAATGCCCCTATTCCAAATTGCACTTGTGACTGCATGACCAGACCAAACACAGTGAGGTACCTCGGAATTATGATGGACGAAAATCTAAACTTCAGAGAGCATGTTTCCGCGGTTTCAGGTCGGGTCCGAAAGCTGATACATACAATGAAATTGCTACGAGAATCAGCCGATTTTGCACTGTTAAAGATTATTTATTTAGCTCTTTGCCAGTCAATTATTAACTACTGAATTCTTGCCTGGGGAGGTTTAACCTCCTCTCTTAATCTAAAACTAGAAAGAGCGCAAAGAGCGGTGTTGAAGGTCGCATTGAGGAAACCAATTAGGTACCCTACGATCGATCTATACAATGACACCCAGGTGCTCAGCGTCCGGAAGCTCTATTTAATAAGGGTGGCATTGTACGTACATAAAAAAGTACTTAGCTCATCCAATTACAATACATTACTTAAAAATCGAATTTTTAAAATTTCTGTTACTGCTGTTAAAACTACATTTGTACGTCACTTCTCCGTTTTCTTATACCCCCGAATTTACAATCGATTAGGTAGGATATATGAATTCAAAGAACACTCCATTTTCGAGGCAAAAAAAATGTTATCAAAGAACTTAATGCACCTAGCATATGAAGACACAGAAAATCTAATCAAGATACCATATTGAATAAACTCACAATAACCTCATACACACACACACACACACACACACACACACACACACACACACACACACACACACACACACACACACACACACACACACTCCACGTACACACACAGACACATGTTACGTCAAGTGTTATTATATTTTTAATTTTATTTCAAAAAGAATAGTTTTTGTTTCTAAGAGAAAACATAATTTATATTTGTTTTAATATTAGGAGGAGATGTAAACACAGTACTAGCAGACCTTTCGGAAATAAAAAATAAATTTAAGCTTATAGGGCTGGAATTGAATTTCGCGAAGTGCGAATTATATTTAACCCTTTACAATCCCGACATCGTACAAAAATTTCAAGCCCTCAGTCCCAATATAAAAGTAGTCAATAAGGACTCTCTAAACCTCCTAGGGTCACCAATTTTCGAAGAAGCCATCCCCAGCATTATCACAAACACGATTACTAAATTCAAAAACTGCGCCGATCGCCTGAACGACATCAATTCTCATTCCGCTCTGACTATTCTTAAATTCTGCCTTTTCGTACCAAAATTTACTTATTTGCTCCGCTGCTGTCCATTTTGGAAACACCAAAACTCCTTATTACCGATTGACAACCTTATTAGATCTTCCCTTGAAACCATTCTAAATATACAGCTTAGCGAGCATTCTTGGAACCAGGCGTGCCTGCCCATCAGATTCGGTGGGCTGGGTATGCGCAAAATTTCTAGCGTTGCTTTGCCGGCGTTTCTATCTTCCGTCCATGGCACTTCCTCCCTCATAGGAAAAATATTAAGGGCCTGCCCTTTAAACTACGAGACGGCGTGCTTGACGGAAGCTAGAGACGCCTGGCTGACGGCTTGTCCGGGTCAAGATTTACCTTCAAAATTACATATTCAACGTTGCTGGGACGACACTTTGTGCAAAATTGACTTTGAGGTACTACTTTCCAGCTCTGATGGTCCTAATACACGTGCGCGGCTGCTCGCTGCTGCAGAACGGGAATCCGGCCAGTGGCTGCATGCCTACCCCTCCCCCCCCTCTGGTACATATTTAGAACCGGATACCCTACGCCTAGCCGTAAGCCTTAGGCTAGGGGTCAAGGTCTGCGCCCCCCACGGATGCCCCTGCGGCGCAACCGTCGCCGTGCTTGGACACCACGGCCTCTCTTGTCGGTTAAGTGCTGGCCGCCTCTCCAGGCACGCTGCCCTAAATTATATCATCCGCCGGTCTCTTGCCACCGTCAATGCGCCAGCTATCCTCGAACCTAACGGCGTTTTGAGGGACGACGGCAAGAGACCGGACGGTATGTCCCTGGTCCCGTGGAAGATGGGACGGGTGCTAGTCTGGGACGCCACATGCGTCGATACACTGGCACCGTCCCATCTACCAAGAACTTCGATCAGGGCTGGGGCGGCTGCCGAGGCGGCTGAAAACAAAAAGTTTTCAAAGTATCAAGGTCTCGGCCCCCAATACCATTTTGTGGCATTCGGTGTCGAGACACTGGGGCCGTGGGGTCCAAGCGCTCATGTTCTTTTTAAAGAACTGTCGAAAAAGCTGGCCGATACCACCGGTGACCAGAGAGCTGGCAGCTTTCTCTCGCAACGCATTAGTATTGCCATTCAGCGAGGGAATGCTGCCAGCATCTTTGGCACAATGCCGCGGGGGCCTTTTTTAGATTTACTTTAGTTTAGATTAGTTTTTAATTTTAGGTAGTTTTTAATTTTAGTTAGTTTTTAATTTTAGGTAGTTTTTAATTTTAGTTTTTAAATTTAGTTTTTAATCTTTTTATGTTACTCATTATACTGCATTTATATTAGGTACTTTACTCGATCTTTTTTCTTTCTCTTTTCTTTATCATCTCAGGTAACTGTATCTCTGTAAATTCCATCCTTCACCGTTTCTTTTTTAACTAAATAATTGTATCCTTTTTTTTCCTTCTAGCCTCATTGTATTATTGTTATTACTTGTGTCCGTATTATGTCCACCACAGGACAGGCTATGCCTAGTGTGGTGGCCAGCATAAATGTAATATTGTTATAATTTTATTTTCGAAATAAAACATTTGTATTTGTATTTGTTGTAGTTTTCTTAATTTTCTCAGTTTCCGTGGTTGAGGCTGCATCCTCAAACACGGCATTCGATGGGAGTTAGGTACATCGCTACTGCGCGAACTAATGGTGTGAGATATTCGCCCCCGCTAAGACTAATAGTTAACGATAGAGACACGAATAGTTTTCAACCAGCCGGGTAATTGAAACTGGGGGACTATCGCGAACCTCGATTATCGAAGATTATTCTACATGCCTATCTGTTACTCGAATAAGCCAGAGCGATAGAGAGGAAAATAATATACATACGAACGTTTGAAGTTTGCAATTAGGTATATCTCGGTGCTAGAAATGTTTATACAACATGTAAAAAATAATCAGGAATAGGAAAGTAGAAATTAACGTATTTATTTAATTTTTTAAAACAAAAAAGTAAGACATCCGTATTTCGCATTTTATTTTTGTAATAATAACTAAAAGGTTAACATCCTTATTTGCTGCATTATTAACAAATATTAATTGATTGTTTATTCAATTATTTTTTGTTACAGTCATATATTGTTAACTATATACAGATGTGTAGTAATATCATGCCTCTTCGAATCTAACCTACCTACCTACGTCTGTGTGGCAAGATGATGAAAACTTTCCTATGTCTACTCTCGAGCCTCAAACTATCTCCATACCAAATTTCATCTAAATCGGTTCAGTGGTTTAAGCGTGAAGGGGTAACAGACAGACAAACAGAGTTACTTTTGCATTTTTAATATTGTAATTACTTACACAATTATTAAACGTAATTGTTCTGAATAAGTACTTTGTTTTGGTTGTTTGGACGATTATAACTAAATGTGTAAAACTGTACCTACGAACTGCAACTTAAAAAAAAAATAGTTGTCAGTTGTATATCGATAGTTATAAAAAATATGTTACTTTTACATGCAATTTTAGAGCACGATATTATCTTTTACTGATTCTGTGTAGGTAATGGCTTTTCTATTACCGATCAGTTTTTATTTATGTGATACACGTTGTATTAATATAAGGCTATAAATAAATATCCTAATATGTCCGTTAGTGACGTCATCAGGAATAGATATCTATCCGTAGGTAATACTATTGTCTTAACTGTCTGCTCGAAGGAGATAGCAGCCATAAAACGGACGTGTCGTTATAAAGAGAAAATGCATGTTGACCGATTTTTCGAAGACGGCTAGATCTATAAAAATAATAATAACAAACGGGCATCCGCTCGGTGTACCCCTTATATTTATATACAGTTCATCTGATGCTACATTACGACACCAGGGGGGCGATTTTTTAATTTCGATTTCGTCACTCGAATATCGGTGGAAAACGGCGAAATGCTAATTTTTGATATACGAGCGATAGAAATTTGGAGATATTATTGAACGAAATACACGAAATCGAGCGGTCAAGTTTCAAAAATAGGCCCCCTGGTGCTATAATAATCAAATTTCAAGGGCCATATATGTACTATAAAACATTGTGCGATCTACGTGCGAATAGGTAAGGTGGTGATACTGGTGTTCGACGCGGTCCCAGTGCATGTCATCTTGAAACTTAAGTCATTGTCAATAGAGGTGACAGCAGGGTGTCATCTATTAGGCATTAGCATGTCGAGCACTAGTACCACCACCTTATTTAAATCGTGTCGATTTAAAACACTCCTTTCGTAGTGTTTTATAATTCCCATTAAACCCGTCAAATTAAACCTATCATAAGAACACTAACGGAGACGGTCCTAAGTATTCAATATAAAATAAAATTAATTTTAATATAATAATTAAACGCGCAACTAAATAAAACCGGGCAAGTGCGAGTCGGACTCGCGCACGAAGGGTTCCGTGCCATAATGCAAAAAACGGCAAAAAAAAAAGAACGGTCACCCATCCAAGTACTGACCCCGCCCGACGTTGCTTAACTTCGGTCAAAAATCACGTTTGTTTTATGGGAGCCCCACTTAAATCTTTATTTTATTCTATTTTTAGTATTTGTTGTTATAGCGGCAACAGAAATACATCATCTGTGAAAATTTCAACTGTCTAGCTATCACGGTTTGTGAGATACAGCCTGGTGACAGACGGACGGACAGACGGACAGACGGACGGACGGACGGACAGCGGAGTCTTAGTAATAGGGTCCCGTTTTACCCTTTGGGTACGGAACCCTAAAAATTACTGAGCACCTAAACTTTAGGTCCTAAAGTATTAACTCAAAGACTAGTCGCTCAAGGCTTAGTTGCCAAGTTGATATTTCGGTCGCTCAGTTACATTTTTGTAAGTAAAGTTAGGATAGTGTGAAGCTTCCATCATTAGAACCCATTTCAATCGTTGACAGCCTCTTTGTTTGGAACAACCACCAACCTCTATTGCCAAGAAATATTTAAGATAGATTATAGCAACTAATGGGAGTGTCCTGTACGGGGACATAACCTTAAGACGATACTTATTATAGGGGAGACTAAGGAGAGTTGTGACAATTTATACTTTAACCATGCTTTAACCTACATATCTCAGCAACAAAGCATAATATACAGATATAATACATTTATCTCAAACTCTTCACCACAAATTCCATGTTAACTCAGCAATACTTACTGATTGTTGGATAGAAAACGTGGGATATTCTGAGTTAAACGACTGCCAAAGTTTTAATTGCCACGCGTTACATCGAACCGACGTTTCTCGAACAGTATTACGCGATTCATTAGTTTAACCCACTACATTTTGCGGGAGCAACTTTTAATTTGATATTGGCATTTTTCAGAAAACCTATCAATTTCTTTTAAAACGTCGTTTGGTCACAACAAAATGCAAGATACCTATTACCTACCTAATGATTTCTTGTTAAAATATTTACGATTGATATTAAACTTGTAAACATGAGCTTGCCTAGAATTTATCACCATACTGTTTAGTATGGGTACAAAATATTTAGAAGAGCTATCTCGGACGCATAATAATTATATAAAAACCGGCCAAGTGCGAGTCGGACTCGCGCACGGAGGATTCCGTACCATTACGCAGAAAACGGCAAAAAAATCACGTTTTTTGTATGGGAGCCCAGACAGACAGACGGACGGACGGACAGCGGATTCTTAGTAATAGGGTCCCGTTTTTACCCTTTGGGTACGGAACCCTAAAAGACAGTCAGGTATATTGCTGTGCTATATTGGCCTTACGAAGCATATTGTCGTATAGATGAGCGTTTCTTTTATTTTTTGGCATTTTTAAATATTATGACTTTTTTGCCACTTTTGTGTTATTTCTACTCAGAATTACGAGCTCTTTCGGTCCTAATGGGATAAAAAAATGTCCCAGAGTTTTTTTCCTATTGTGTTACCATTTCCCCATATACTTTGTATGGCGGTAACAAAAAGAAAACTTTGAAAAATGTATGGAAATATTAACACTCTTTTTTTCTCCTATAAGGATGAAAAGGGTTCGTGATCCTGACTAGAAATAACACAAAAGTGGCAAAAAAAGTCACAATATATATAAATGGCAAAAAATAAAAGAAACGCTCAGATACTTGGTAACTGTGGTAAGAGTCATGCATAAATCAAAGTTAATTAAATTCAAAACAATATATTTTACTGGTATTAGACTGTCACCGTTTATGAAAAGGCCCCGAGGAGAGAAATGACAATGTTCCCTTAAAAAGGGGATTCGAAATATATATATAATGACTGTGTTTCATGTTTTATCTCAAGAGGATTTAAATGTTATCTAATCCTGTTCAACCAGCGTCGCGATACTAGCTTGATGCGTCACGACATGGTAGCTGATGGAAAATAGGTAGGTATCTTTTCCAGAAATATTTCAGGAAGTTTTGATGAACTTGGCTTGTTACCCGAGAGTCATTTTTAGCCATTTCAGGAATCACGGACAAAAGGATGACAATTTAATGTAAAAGTCCCGTTGTTAATATTTTGGTATTGTAACTCTAACAGGCTACGCTAAATTAATTTACTTCCTAATATCGTTAAAAACTAACTTAATCCGTGTATCGTGTTATCTATATGTCATATGAAAGAGCTCATTTTGAGAATTTTAATTTTTTTTTTTTTTTTACATTCTATAATTTTATAATTTTAAATTATAAATTTAACTACACAAAGTTGACTAGGTACTAACATTCGATAACAATAGAAATTAATAAAAAAAATACTATAAATTAACTTAGAATTAATCCGTGTATTAATATTGCAATAGTCCAATATCCTATTAGTTCTCCAAGCGGGCACTCGTCGTTCTGTTTCTAAAACGTCAAATACATGAATATTTTATTGATCAATATCATTCTTACATTCTGACATGCATAGGTGATAATGTGAGGAGTGATGTGAAACAAAGTATATTGGCCTAGCCTCCAATTTTCCAATCAAACACAACACCACAACGCCGAACAACCCCGAATCATGTCGATGAAAATAACGTGGGAGACCTAAAATGTGCCACCTCTTTTATTGACTTTAGTCGTGACGAGTTGCGGTGCAGTCTGTATATAGGCCTTTATTACCTATAAAATTGTTGAATTGTCGCTTAGTACCCTTGTTATGTTTAGTACGGCTTAAAATAATAATGATACGGCTGTAAACACGCTGCAGAAGTCAAAGGAGAAAAAAAAAAGTCACTAGGTATTTCAAAATGTAGCAAAAAGTAAAGAAAATTACTCGCAAAATCGGGTTATTCCCACTAGTTACCACCAAGTTCTAACCAGTGGTAACTACTGGGATTTTTTTTCCCAACTTTTACCACTGGTAACTACTGGGAAATAAATTCCCACTAGTTACCACCAAGCCTACTGGGAATTTTTATTCCCAGTAGTTACCACTGGTAAAAGGTGGATTTTTTTTCCCAGTAGTTACCACCAAAATATTGTTAGAATTCAATACTTATAAAAACAGTATAAATAGTATAGTATAAATGTAGCGTGCTGTAATAAATAATCATGAGTCAGTTAGTGATTCAGTGAACTGCTTTAAAAGTGATCAAAAATATTAAAACAGTTTTACCGGTATAAGTGTAAAAACTAAAATAGAAGAGTCTCATTCTACTTAAGTAGAAATTAACTTATTATCCAAATTAAATTTATCTTATTAACTGTAAATTGAATTACATATTTATACAAACGAACAAACGAACAAACAAATCAGTCAAAAACCGACAGAACTGATTTCGTTTTATTATTTACAGCTACTTCATTTCGGTCTATTATAACACGACGCAGAGCTGGGGGCCGATTTTTTAATTTCTACCGCTCGATTTCGTGTATTTCGTTCAATAATATCACCGCTACTAGGCATTTAAATTCTACTAATAAAATTGAAAACGAGTGGCCAATACCACTCAATTTCCAATTTCTATCGATCGTATTTCAAAAATTAGCATTTCGCCGTTTTCCACCGATTTTCGAGTGACGAAATCGAGCGATCGAAATTCAAAAATCGCCCCCCTGGAAGATGTAGGTATTCATAATTCGTAGTTAGGCTAAATAAGTAAAGAGCATGGTTGTTATTAAAACCGCTTAGGGCGCGCTTCAGATGGGCTGACTGCTCGGACTAACCAGCATAGGCTCGCATTCAAATTACGCGGGTAGTACATCGCTCGGTCATGTTACGCTGGTTGGCTCGATTGCTTAAACACCCACGCTAGCGGGATGGTAATAACACTTTACCAGAGGGGCATCAGTACTATTCGTACACTTCGTATTAAGTTTTTTTTGTATTTAACTTTTATTCTTTTGGAAGAACGTGTAAGTGATTAAAATCACATAAAACAACCTTAAATTGAGTACGAAGGGCCAAGAGGGCGTCAGGCTAAAAGCAAAAATCAGTAAAAAGTAAAATAATAATTATGTACTTTATCTGATTGCGAACGTCTATATAACCTGGTAGAGTTGGGAATGTTTTCGTTTCACATAATATTCACATCATGTATGAAGTAAAACTGTCCCTCGCCCTCGTTTAATATAATGTAACGCGCCCGTGCCCACAGTTGCTTCCAACATACTTAAAAGTGGACTGATTAGATTGTCGTATTCATTCTTTGGGCCAAGTAAAAAGGGATGAAAGTTTGGTGGGAAGTCACGTGTTTATTTTTAGCTTAGCCTAAATTTGTTCCAGTATGATCTATTGTATCTAACTATGTCAACCAATACCATTCTTATCGGCCATAAGGGCTGGCAGTTATGCCGAACAAAGAATATTTCGCAAGGGTCAGACACGGGCGACACGGCGGTTAAGAAAAATGGGGTGCGCGGTGCACGCCACACTCGGTTCGGCCTTTTTGCACTCGTGTTATTTAATAAGAACAACACAAAAGATATTTAGGAACTAAACGTTTGTTTAGCAATTACAAGGCATAGGTACCGCTATTATTCATACTTATATTGCGATAAACCAAGGTTGTAACCTATCCAATATGCATAAGGTATTACCATAACTCTTATTTCATAAATGTTGGTGGTCCTACATTGTTTCTTACTTTACCGTGATAAAATTTAAGAAAACTTAAAAATATCTATACCAAAATTTAATTGCAAGATCACATTCACATTCCCAACTCTATCAGGTTTTATAGACGTTCGCATTCGCACGCCATCGCCATCAGAATCAGACACACAATTATTATTACATAATTATTGGTACATAATTATTATTTTACTCTTTTTCTGATTTTTGCTCTTAGCCTGACGCCCTCTTGCCCCTTCGTCGTACTCAATTTAAGGTTGTTTTATGTGATATTAATTACATACTTACACGTTCTTCCAATAAACATATTATCCAAACGAATAAAAGTTAAATACAAAAAAAAACTTAATACGAAGTGTACGAATAGTACTGATGTCCCTCTGGTAGAGTGTTATTACCATCCCGCTAGCGTGGGTGTTTAACCAATCGAGCCAACCAGCATAACATGACCGAGCGATGTACTACCCGAGCGCAATTGGAATGCGAGCCTATACCCAAGTAACACAAAAGTAGCTGAATATTGTTTGAATAATAGAGCATGCCGTACTGAATGCTGAATAAGGTAGCTGTATATCTTCTGTATAAGCGCTATTACAGACGTTATACAGAAGGTTTGGGCGCAAAGTGGGCATGCCCACGCCGCTTAAAACGGAATAACAGTAATGTAATAGCTGTATAAGTGTGTGCCCACACATTGGATCGCTGAATAACACTTGTATAGAGGCTGTCAAAAGCTTCTATACCGCTTTTAAACCAAAGTTATCCAGCTTTGTATAGAATGACTCAGTTAGTCACACGTTATGCAGCTTTTGGTTCAACAGTGCATTGTTACAGAAAATATATTCAGCTATTTGTGTATGATTTGTCTTCCATTTTAATTTGTGAACTCGTGTCAAAGTGTAGTTTCTGAAGTGAATACAAAATAAGGAGGACATTACCCATATATTGATTTGATGTTTACATAACATCAATTTCATTGCGCATGCGACTTTACTGTAAATATATATATACATTTTATTTAAAATTTTAAAGCGCCGCGTAAATAATGCACTGTTTAGAAAGTAAATATAGAAAATTTAGTACTCCACTTTTAAATTTGTAATTTTTTTTGCGGTGTTTAGATGTTTTAGTGATAGAAAATGTACTTTAACAAGTTATGCTACGATAAAACTAGTTTTATAAATGAATATAAATGGGTTTTTCAGTTCATTTTAAGTTCCTATTTAATTGTAGAGGTTAGAATATGAGCAACCGTAATGGCGTCCGACTGTGCTGAATATAATATAGCTGCTGCCACAGCTATTATGTGCTAAATTTCTGAATAGGCATTCACATTATTCGCGTTACTAAGCTACATGTTAGATAATAATGGTTTTAGAACAACAAGTTTTGAATAACATCAGTATAATAGTAATTGTTTTCTCAATCTTAAAGCCTATTAGGGTTCTATACACAAATGGTAAAAACCACATAGATCCTCACTAGTTTGATGAGAAACATTATAGGTATGTAACACGGGCAATATTCAATCCTACTTCCTACTTATATTATAAACGCGATATAATATTTAAGTTATATGATAAATCTGGGGGCACGGCAGATTACACAGTTATTTTTTCCGTTATCAGTTCCGACAAATATTTAGTAGGTAAAGGTACACGAAAATATGTACGACGTGAGTACGAAGATGTATATAGTATGAGTATGGTATGGTTACGAGTATGGTATGAATATGAATATGGTATAGGTGCGAAGGTGCGGGTATATTAGTAGCGGGTATCACGGGTATGAATACAAGTATAGTTTGGTATGGGCAGTATTGTTTAGGTATGAGTACGAGTATAGTGTGGGATGGGTATGAGTAGACCCACTTGAAACCTAAAAACAGT
Organism: Cydia splendana; assembly: GCF_910591565.1. Classification (NCBI taxonomy): domain Eukaryota; kingdom Metazoa; phylum Arthropoda; class Insecta; order Lepidoptera; family Tortricidae; genus Cydia; species Cydia splendana. Next base: position 39,960,486 of record NC_085987.1, on the reverse strand, counting down.
CCGTTCAAAATCGACAGGAGAACCGATTTCGCTATATTTTAATGAGGGTGATTATTTTATTTTTCACATACCCAGGCCAGTCTACAAGTTTTTAATGCAAAAATATCAATAACTAGCATTTGACACCTTGTTTGCCAACTATCAACAACCTTAAATGGCCATTGGTAAACCTTATCTCGTTGCAGTAAGGTATGCAAATGGTCCGTTAACAGTGTTTACGATGGAAGCTAGTAATTGTTTACGTAAAATAACCAATCGAAAAGAATTGTTAAGAAAACTAAACCTCGATTTTTTTAATAATGATTGGATTAAAGAATAAATACGCAAGATGCGTTCAAAATAAAATGGTATGATAAAACAAGCTCAAGCTCAAGGCAATCAGGCTCAAGTAGCACCATTGACCGTGTATAAAGCTACGGAACCCTCTCCACCGCGCACTTGTTGATACTAAGCAGTAGTTTGAATAGCGTTTGTCATTGCGTTCATTTTGCAGCTTTTAGCAAGAAAAGATAGTACATGTGTACTAAAATCGCTATAACTTAAGTATAAGTGTTGTTTTAGTATTTATTATTCAGACGTTATATCTATAAAAGCCATAATTAACCCATATATGCAGCTACTGAATAACAAATAAGATTTGGATTTCATTACAGCTTCCAGTAATAGCGTCCACCTTTATTAAAAAACTAGCATTAAAACAGAAACTGCAACCGCTTTTATACAGTTGAAAGTCTCCACCGACGCTTCTTTTCAGCATTTAGTAGCCACTATCACATTTTTCTTAATATTTTCTGCTTAATATCTCACAACACAGAATATATACAACTAATTGCTGCTAATGCCGCTATTATGCAGCTTTTAGTAACCACAAATGCTTTAAGCTGAATAATGTCCGACTAACTGTGTAAGAAATAAGTAATATTCAGTTTTAATATGCAAAACCGATACTATGCAAAATTTATTCAGCATTAATTGGTATATAGGCCCCACTAGGCCCACATATTTCTTTATTCCGAATTTAGTAATTTCCACCGCTTATACACAAAATTTATGCAATCGTAATTTGAATAAGATGATAATTTTACTCTATTATCCTGCTTGTGTGTTACTTGGGATGCTGGTTAGTCCGACCAGTCAGCCCATCCAAAGCGCGCCCTAAGCGGTTTTAATAACAACCATGCCCTTTACTTATTTAGCCTAACTACGAATTATGAATACCTACATATTCCAGCTCTGCGTCGTGTTATAATAGAACGAAATGAAGTAGCTGTGAATAATAAAACGAAATCAGTTCTGTCGGTTTTTGACTGATTTGTTTGTTCGTTTGTTTATTTGTATAAATATGTAATTCAATTTACAGTTAATAAGATACATTTAATCCGGATAATTAGTTAATTTCTACTTAACTAGAATGAGACTCTTCTATTTTAGTTTTTACACTTATACTGGTAAAACTGTTTTAATATTTTTGATCACTTTTAAAGCAGTTTACTGAATCACTAACTGACACATAATTATTTATTACAGCACACTACATTTATACTATACTATTTATACTGTTGTTATTAGTATTGTATTCTAACAATATTTTGGTGGTAACTACTGGGAAAAAAAATCCCACCTTTTACCAGTGGTAACTACTGGGAATAAAAATTAAAAATTAAAAACACCAGTGGTAAAAGGTGGGAAACAAAATCCCAGTAGTTACCACTGGTAAGAACTTGGTGGTAACTAGTGGGAATAACCCGCAAAATCTACGTAGAGAAAGTACCTATTATTGAATTAGTCAGTTGAAGTTGTAGGCTACAGAAGGAATTGTAAATACCGGGTGTGGCCTGTAACACGAGCAAAGAATTAAAACATAGATTGTACTCCTCAAACGGTTACACTTTTGTTCAACAACTTTTAAAAATTATGAAGTATTTAGAGTCCCTATTTTTCATACAAAATAAATATTATCTTCAATGGACGCCATATCATTGTGATTGACGTTGCTTGTCACGCCTTAAACATAACAAAATTCGCAATACATTGCGTCCTAGAATAAACTTTAAAGTGTATTAAAAATCAAACCACAAGTTATTTTTAAAAGTCGCTGAACTAATGTTGGTCAGTATGAGGAGTACAGCCTATAGTTAAATTTTTTGCTCATGTTACAGGCCACACCCGGTATATAGTTGGAAGGTTGAATATTTTACTGTCGGGTGTTTTGAGCTACTTAGATTACTAGTTAGCAGTCGTTTTATAATTATTAATGATTATTTTAGAATTATAATGAAGATATCACACTCATTCTGGTAATATGTAAACCTAAAACTATAAGTGGACTTTGGGCGGCTATCTGAACATTAATCAAGAAAGCTCTATAGCTTTTTTGATTAAGGTGGCAAGACATACGTTCATTTCCCTAAGACTTTATGCAGCACCACGTGTGCAATGTTAAGGATTTTACAGCACATGAATATTTCAAATACCTATGCGCTAGAGTACCTACTATGATGTTTGCCGTAACGGAACATTATGAGAGCAACAAATGTCCTTTGCGTAATATTACCGGACTGCTCGAAATGCTTGGCAGCATAGACTTTTATTGAAGATACCAAGATTTTAGTTATACGTACATGGTCTTTGGTCACTTTAAATAATCCACATGTTATTTTATAGTTTTTATTAGCCATTTCACCACACAAAACAACAAGTTTTTGAAGTCGATTAAAATGTTTTATAGATCTTTAATCTTATTTATTGCCAATGAAGCAGAGCAAATCTCCCGGTCTCAGTCTCACCCTTCATTTCTCCGTATCATGGTACACGGAAAATTTAACCTAGTGTGGTATTTAATGTATAATTACGGCGTTTTTAAATAATCCTTAGGAAGGGTTGTTTATGTTTAATGTTTATACAAACCTTGCAGTCCAGTCGATGCTTGGCTGTGCTTGCCGCGGTGTAGCGGGGGCTTCATAATGCAGGGCTTCACTTAATATGGCCTTAGTTCGTACAGCTTTTATTTTATAAAGAAACCCTCTGGAAGACCTTTTTAATTATGCAGCACACACAGATTGAGGAGGGTCTCGACCCTACAATACCACTGTATAAGGGAAAATTCGTAAGAAGGCAAAATGTTGTATATGAAACATATAGTAGGTAAACAGGTTTAATTTTCTATACAAACATCACAGCTTGCATTTTTCACTTTCTGAAAGTGGCTCATTGTTTATATCTTTTTTTTTAACGATTTGTTATGAGATAAATTAATTTCCTTTCAATATGGATTCGTAGTATTTGATTGATATTGATTCATTAAAAAATCTGTATTTTTGACGGGTGTAATTATTGGCATAATAAATGATTTTCATAAATAACTACCCTTTTACCTCAATTATTCGGTGAACTTTACCTATATTTACGTGTTTTGTAAATATAATATAATAAAAATATGCTTATTTCCCTAGTTACATACTTACGTATGTTCCATTCTGTCCAACAGGGCGGTGGTGTATTCGGGATGCGGGTGTGGCAGCTACTTTATGCCACCCGGCCCCTTCCATCTAAGAATGTGCCCTCATGTAACATTATACTCGTACATAAATACTAATTAAACTTAATGAGCATCTTTGAAATTTGACAGAGAATTTAACTAAGTAATAGGTATTTTTACAAACACAGTTCAGTCCGTTTGGTAGTCGGGTGATTAAAAAAAACTAAGTTGTTAAATACAACAGTACATTTGTGCTAGTAGGCACCTACAATACAATACAATACAATACCCTTTATTGCACACCTCACATACTCGTAGTTTACAATATATGTACAGTAACATAAACAAAGACAATAGAGGTAACAACAGGCGGTCTTATCGCTTAAGAGCGATCTCTTCCAACAACCTACATTGTTATTGTAAGTATATATACAAACAGTCCATGTAAGCAACTCTGTATTTTCACACGGACATTAAGGAACCGCAATCGCAAGCCATTCATTGATCGGAGTATGAGGGGAAATGCGGCTTCTAGCTGTACATCCATTTCTACCGGAAACACGAATTTCCTTGCAACCTCCTGACACGGATGGCTTCGGGGAGAAATTGTTTCCATACAAGTAGAAAATCCTTACTAGAACGGTTGATGTGTTGGGATGGCAGCTGGCAAACTTTGTTTAATGAAATTTCTGACAGTTAGTGTCGGAGCTCACTTGGATTTGGACACATTCAAGGCATACAAGCTCCCTGCATGGAGAATTGGTTATTGTTTACCTAAACGATTTTAGGCTGCTTGTACCTACTACAAAATAGTTATTTACCTATACTCGTAGATGACAGGAAACCTGCGATCATATATAACCATGGATACCGCCTTTAGGAACATTACCGTTCAAATTCTCGGGCCAAATTAGCACACATACACAATTACGCCTACATTCAAATAAGACGACGCGTTTACAGAGCCTGTAATCAAAGCTGGTAAACAAAATAAGAGTCATCTTTATTACACTAATGGTACATAGCTAAGTGTAGATGAAATGCATATAATGTCAATAACTACCAATCAGCGACATTAATCCGCTAATAACCTTCTTGCTGTACGTACTGGCCGCTGAGATTTCGCGGTTCATATTTGATTAGAATATGACTTGGACAGGGATAGGTTTATGCCATACAGTGAAGAACCAGTCAAATAATTCACGTAGAATAATTTAATGCAGATTAAAAGATAACTAGTTAAATATATCATTGTTGTATAAATGTATTCCGCTATAATAAGTATTTTGTATATTTTATTATCAATCTGCATGGCAGTGCGAAGTCACGGTCAGGTATAGTCTGTCCGTTTTTCTAAGATCAAGTACGCCATAGTAAATGTATGGCGAACTTGATCTTAGAATTCGGACTGGCTATACAGTCTGCAAAATTTACATGGGTACACGAATCGGGTCAAAAATATTTGAACAGGCGGGGTCACAATAAATCCCCACTTTCAGTTCAGAATATTTTATATGTATATAGCCAAGGAAGTTTGTCAGTAGAAAAAGGTGCAAATTTAAAATTTTGTATAGGACCACAGCCGTTCGCGCGCTTACATTTTCTAAATTTGCCGCTCTTATAATATTTTAAACTTTCGCGTTTTGAACACATATTAACTCACATTATACGAAACGAAACTGATTTACGTCGGTAAATCAAGGTAATTGAATATAATTCGCGTTAGACCCGTCTATAATGTGAGTTAATATGTTTGCCGCTCTTTTCTACTGACGGAAATGGCTTGAGAGAGAACCTATATATATGTGACAGTAGAGGGTGGATTAAAATGATCAACATTTTCAGATAATGTGTGTATTTATTAAATTAATTCAGTGAAAGCATGATAGGAAAAATGTATCTACATATAGGAGACCGGGTATGATTATCTCACGGGTTATATCTCATGAATAGAACATATTCTAGATATCTTGCCAGGCATCCACTCAATTTCATGTCTCTCTAATTGGACAGCTTTTTTCCATAGTTCTCTGCGAATAGCATCTTGTGGGAATCTGAATGGAAAGTAATGTAAAATGACAATACCAAATTTGATTATTAATTTGAAATAACTAGGTAGTTTTTTTGGGTAAGTAATATAAGACATAATAATTTATACTCTAATATTCATATTATATACGCTCATATTGTATAAGTTTGTTTTGTATACCGTTCAAGGTGTATAACGAACGTTAGATATAACATCAAAATATCTATTTTTGTTAAGTATAACGTTATTAAAGTATAATATCATTGTATATAACGATCATTATGTATAACGTTCATAATATCTCAGATTTATAATGTATATTACTCAATACATCTAACACCAAAATGCATAATGCTCGTATAGAATAGAATAGAATAGAATAGAATAGAATAGAATAGAATAGAATAGAATAGAATAGAATAGAATAGGATAGGATAGGATAGGATAGGATAGGATAGGATAGAATAGAATAGAATAGAACAGAACAGAACAGAACAGAACAGAACAGAACAGAACAGAACAGAACAGAACAGAACAGAACAGAACAGAACAGAACAGAACAGAATAGAATAGAATAGAATAGAATAGAATAGAATAGAATAGAATAGAATAGAATAGAATAGAATAGAATAGAAATAGTTTATTCGTGGCATAAAAAATTGGTAACAGACAAAAGAGAAAAAAAGAAGAACGAAAATTAAAATTTACACTTAACATTACAACACATATCATTACATAACAGAACAAGCATAGAATAACCTAACCTAACCTACTTTTCTAGCAGCAGTTTGTTTTCTGTAGGGGTCGCAGTTCTAACCTAACCTAACCTACTTTTCTAGCAACAGTTTGTTTTCTGTAGGGGTCGCAGTTCTAACCTCACCTAACCTACTTTTCTGGCAGCAGTTTGTTTCCTGTAGGGGTCGCAGTTCTAACCTAACCTAACCGACTTTTCTGGCAGCAGTTTGTTTTCTGTAGGGGTCGCAGTTCTAACCTAACCTAACGTACTTTTCTGGCAGCAGTTTGTTTTCTGTAGAGGTCGCAGTTCTAACCTAACCTAACCTACTTTTCTGGCAACAGCATGTTTTGTATAGGGGTAGGAGTTATAACCTATTTAGTATATCATACGCTATTATATTTTATAATCATTATACTAAAAGATAGTATATACTATGATCGATATACGTTATGTATGTTATATAAACTGAATTTATAGTATTTGAGTGTTATATAAAAAATCATTATACAAAATGAGTATTATGTTAAATGACCGTTATTACTAATAAAAATATTGATTTTGATGTTATAGCAAACGTTCATTATATCTTGTGAACGTTATTAATATGAAATTATATATTATGTAGTTATATCTCGTGGGACGCACCCAGTTTTTTTATAGCTCCATCTCATGAAATAAAAAAGGAAAATACAAATCTGTAAGAAGGAATTTATTACTACATTTATAATTATATAGAAAATACCTAAACCAAACACAAGTTAATAAAATAGTCTACTTCATTTAGCATAACACCATCCCTATTATCCTCGCAATTTAAAAAGTCGTATGTTGTTATGAAAGTCGTATGCAGTTGTTACGTTTTAGCTTAGCACGGTAGTATTGAAAACAAATCGTCATGTTTTTTTCCAAATTCTACTGAAGTTATCTGTTTACTACAAGTGAAAAGTGATTCCACTGTCCTTGGTATGAACTAAAATAACTTCTGCACCACTTCACGACACATGAATATATTTTTAATTACAAAAAAACGTTGTTTTTATAAATCAATTTAGCCATTTGTCACTGACTGTCATCTCGGTGGTACTGAGATTGCCAATCGAGCAGTTTGTAAGTACCGCCTATCGCGGGGTAGTTTGCGTTGGGTCATAATTGAGCGGACAGAATACTTCCATGTATAGCATTTCGCTGCAGGAAACATATTAGAAATGTGCAGTCAAACGTGAGTCGGACTTAATTACTTGGTCATTGATCCGACCCCTACGGGTTTTTAAATGACGTTTCCTAGGAACGCGTGTTCGATTCGCACTTGGCCGGTTTTTGATATAAGTAGTCCGGTTTCCTCACCTACCCTCCTAAGCTAAAAGGTGGTATGTCAAAAACAAATTAACTAGAAAATAGAACTTTTAACCTTTTGGATGCCAATGACCGATATATCCGCACCGCAGGTTCAATGCTAAAGACTGATTAATCGGTCACAGATCACAGAGCAACATGCTTATGCATAAAGTTCAATTTCAGTCTCAAGAAGTGTCAACACTTCGGTGACGTGGCGTCCGCGTGACAACTTTTGTGTTTGATACGGCGTCGAAAAGGTGATACCTACCGGTTTGCATTATTTTGTTATTTAAAATACTGGTTCAGCTTTACTTTAGTCACGATGTTTTCCTTCTCCGAAAAACAGCTAATAAACATCAAACTATATTTCGTACAATCATCACCCATTTTTCTGCACTGTCAATATTTTATCTTACTTAGGTTACGAAACAAGGAAAAGCAGTTTCTTATATAGTCCCGGACGTTATGACATCGTCCTTCAAGACAAAAAATGGGTCTCAGATATTGTACTGATATTTCGATAAATTGAGAGCGAACTGTGCGTTTCAATTTGACGTAATGGTCCAATGTAGTAAATTTGGAATCTCAGATCTGCTTTTCTTGCTAATTCCTACAGCCTCCTAACTTCCACAATATAAAGTAAATGGATTAATCAGAGTATTTCAGTCGCCTAATTTCATTGGACGTATTTTTGGAAGAATCTGTACAATATTATGGCTTTTCCGATGAGTAAAAATTCGTCTGATCTTTCGCTTCGTCAATCTAGGATTTCTCGAGGTTCATTAAACCTTAACTTGAGAGAAGGCTAACGCAAAACTGCAGTTTGAATTTTTGTATGTACCTACTTACGTTTTTATTAATAGAAAATTCCCATGAAAAAAAAATCAATCGGAAACTTTTGTTCCTTTCTAATTTCCTGGCTTTACGCCCGCCCCTTAATACTGTAAGAACATATACTTACTAATTGTTTGCAAAAAAAATACTTTGTGGTAATAATAAGGTACCAAAAGTGTTTAATTGGCTAGTAATACACTCATGACGCAATAAAAACGTGTCACTTTTATTTACAAATTCAATAAATAGTACAGAAGTAGTGCATAATTGTTTTCCTTCGTATTTTCACGGAAACGTACGAACGTATCTTGAAAGTTGATTGAAGTGGTATGACAAATAGGTACGAACGTTTCCGAGAAAATACGAAGGAAAACAATTATGCACTACACTTGTAAGTAGATAACGTAGAGTATTAGGTTAGGTATTGTAGCACGCAAATGAATGGCCAACAGCGCCGCAGCGTCTGTGGCGGTTTAGTTTATTCAGTTGCAACAAAAGCACCCATTGTCGACCGATATAATGGTCACTTGGACAAATTGGTAGGCCGGTGCAGAATTCAATTTGCCCGAGGTTGCCCAGATTGCGCGCTCTACTGACCCTGTTTGATTCGGGATGGAGCTACTTGCTCGATTGTAATGTTTTATTGCCTTCTGATTTTTCTTCACGAGTAGGTGTATAATATTTTTTTATTAATAACCGTCAAATGTGCCTACTTTGTTCCGAAATTTGCTCCAAACTTCGTAATTGAAATTTTAATTTTAAAATTATTATATTTTGGTAGGTATGTTGATATAAGGATTTAAAGTAGCCGTCACTTACTACTAATTGTTGTGTTGCGATACGGTTTTCATAATAAAAAAAACTGTTGGACCACAATTACCCAGGGAGGAGCAAGTAGGCACATTTTACGGAACCGCTTTATGGTTTCTCTAAGGGAGATCTACATCGCTTTTGAACTGGCAAAGTGTGGGAGTGCCACTATATACTTTTGATTTTAATAGAAATTGGACGTCTAAAGTCTAAAATAATTATTTTTAAATCATTCGTTAGGGTTAATTAATATTTACCAGCGCGGTAAATCGATTCGTGCGTCCAATTATAATAGCGTTGCTAAATATTGAACAATTTAATCCTCGCGCACCGATTTGAACTAGGCGACCTTTATTGAACGCCACCCTTATCTAGTGATAGATAGGTATCATATTGTTATCGCTACCAAAACCTTCGTCTGTTAAATACGGAGGAACGATTTTTTTTCTTAAGGTGGATAGTGAACGACCGCTTCTCCATACAAACGTAGTTCCCCTTTTTCCTCCCAGGATATTGTCATTATGAAAACATTTTTACACAATTTATTGCATGTTAACCATAACATCTCTTCTTTGTGTGCCTCTTCTAATACTTATTAAAGTTATTAATAAAGTTATCTTTACGAAAAGTTTTTACTAAATGACAAGAAAGCAATGCTACGGCACCGGCGTAGCACTCGTAGCACACAGTAGTTGCTACTACGTAGTTACGCTTGTCGGCTCGATTCGGAAAATGAATTAGATTTCTACTAGACTTCAACAAGTTACGATACGGATAATTTAAAGATATTTGTAAGATAGATATCTCAAATTTGACGTTTCCGCGATTCTGGAGGTCCTCTTGGACGATTTCCACAAGTTATGACTTAGATATCCAAGTCACATCTAGTCGATATCTAATGTAGATCTAGTTGATCTCTAAATCGTCTCAAGATCTTGTGATTATCTCGAAATCCGAATAGGCCTGTGTGTAACCTTACCTTCCCTTGTTGTCAGTTATGATGCAACTTTTAGCATTTGTTTCTTATCGTTATTCTAAAACTTTACAGTTACAAAACATTCAGAGGAAATTTGGAAACATAAGATATAGGTAAGTAAAATGATTGGAAGGAGCAATTACTAGGGCGATCTTGAAAAGTAAAATAGGTAGGTACTATATTTAAAGGCCAAATATTCAAAAATCACTATCGAAGTTTTACTCCATCACTCTACTCTGACTGCAATAATAGCTACAAAAGTAGATAGACATAAATAATGTAGCCCTTAGAAAAGGTTTAAAAAACTTAAAACTAGATGGCGTCATTAAATAAGAATATACCTAAAATGCTCGTATTATGTTTCAGCTGTACTTTTGTGAATATGGTTGCGACCAGAAAAGTCGAATTTTATGTTTAGAAGTCATAAAAGCAAGTAGGCGACGGATTATTATGTATAAACCCAAAATGGTAACGTAGTAAAAAGGCATACGAGGAACGCAGTGTTGTATGGAGGTTGTTCGGCTTGAATAATTACTAAGGTAAACGTACTAGTGCTCGACATGCTAATGCCCAATAGATGACACCATGCTGTCACCTCTATTGACAATGACTTAAGTTTCAAGATGACATGTACTGGGTACTGGGGCCGCGTCGAGCACCAGGAAGTTTACCTTACTCTCTGCTCTTAACATATGTAGTTTTCCGAAGAACAATATCAAAGGAAAGTCGATAATGTTTGCAGCAAAATGGGTTCAGAAAGTACGTTATAAAATTACTAGTAACTAGGTATAACTGACGTTCGTAAAGTATAGATGGTCAAGCTAATCTTGTCAGTAGAAAGAGGCGCGAAATTCTAATTTTCTATGAGACGATATCCCTTCGCGCCTACATTTTTCAAATTTGCCGCCTTTTTCTACTGACAAGATCTGCTTGATCAACTATAAATTAATGTTCAAATTCTTGCACACGTACTCGTGCGATTAATTAGCTTATTTTTACCCCAGTACAGTCTGCGTCTCGTACTCAAGGATAATGAAAATGGCTAAATTTGTAAGACGAATTTTCATACAAGGTGACCGTTTTCAATGCTTTTAGTTTAGATTCAGTTCAAGTATACGTTAATTTACGTTAAAGTGAAATACGAAGCTGGCGTACGAGTTACCACACCTGCGTTCTACAGTATTACTATAAGAACTATATTCGTTAACGACTTCACTAATAATATTACGAGTAGGTACCTACTCGAATACCCTTGGAGATTTGATCCCGAGTTCCAGTGAACTAGCTACGTCCGACGGCTATTTGAGAGATCGATTTTGCAAATCCTACAAGTATCCAAGAGATAGGCAATGGTAGACGTACTAACTTATTTCATGTTCTGGCGAATGACTATATTTATATATCTCTCGTACTAACAAGGGAAAACGCGTTATTATATACTCGGAACGGGTTTAAGGATGACTCGCCGAGCCGGAGCTTCCGGCACTTCGTTTTCTTTGGAAAGCACCACGTGATCACCGATCAGCCGTAATAGAAAATGCATGTCGGACGCCACGGCCCGGGCCTGGCCCGGTCTAACGGGAGTCATCCTTTATACAGTAACACATATATACCACTATTTTAATATGTTGAGCAAAAATTTCAATATCGTTCTTAAAGTAATTGGTTTTACTGAATAAATTATATTCAATGCAAATTGTAGGTAGTGGGAATTAAAATTAAAATAGAAGTCAAGGTATCATTTATAATTATGATCGGCCGTGGCGTCCATCAAAGCAGTGAAAATTGTAGCAAACTATCGCACTTCAAACACGGGGCCTCTATTACACTTTTCTTTGTTCCTTTATAGCATGGTGATAATTACTTCACCACATGTCTCAAGTTTCACAGTTGATTGCCACCGTTTAAAATTACAAAGAAATACTCGTAAAATTTGCGCGTATTTCGTATAAATATTTACCTTCTATTTATTTTTTGTTATAGCTTTTCTTTAATCCCACAAATGCGATTGATGTCCACGCGATCTAATATTAATATTACCTACCTATGTATTTAAGTTCGTCAACGTGGCTTATTATTTTAGGGACCACTGAACCCCGTGATAATCGTTTGGTTAGAGGTATTCGTGTTGTGAATTCTTCAATGTGATACACACATACACACCACGCACGAAAAGGACAATTTTTGTTACACTGCGTAACTTGCGTGTACCTACGTGTACAATCTGTATTGGAGATTTAGGTTTCTAAAATGATTTCGATGATTGAATCGAAAAACTATATTTTCAAGTTTATATTAGGATCCAACATGCTACACAATGCAAGAGAACAAATACACATATATTACATGTTGTTATTACTGGCATAGTACTCGTAGGTATTCATGTTAAGAGAGATGCTGAAACTCCCAGAAATATATTGAGTTATATTGCTAGGCCATAGGTAGGTATGTACTTCGAAACAGAAATTCGCTAAAGCAATGTTCGCCTGAGTACTATTTAATGATGCAGACAACGACAAATATTGACACATTCGGTATTCCGAATACTGAACTCGCAACAGACGCAATTCTAATGGTTTACGTTTCATAAAAAAATAATCGGTACCGACCTATCTATGTCACTAAAACTATTTACATTTAGATCGACAGTGGGTGTAAGGTCACTTTTGCTTTTGTTTCGTATGTAAATGTACTTAGATATTTGATTATATTATACAAGTGATGATTTGCTCCCAAAGTCTTCCAAATACTTATCTTATTGTTTTATTCAATAAAATTAAACGCAATAACTGTTACGTCGTTTTAACCATTGTTAACTAACCGAAAAAAGTATATGTATATCTGAAACTACTAGGTAATAAGATAGTGGTGCAGACAAAATAATTTCAATAAAAGTACAATTTAGTTTTTACCTGTAACTTACTATAAAATAAACGGGCTACCCGTCTAAAAGTTCTTTATTACTTAATGACTTGAGTGTGCAGTGTGCACACATGGTGTTTAATAATAGTCGTTTATGACTGTGTGAGCTTTTCCACCGGACACGCCTATTTTAATTAAGGTGATGAGTCCGAGCTATACCCGCTAGATGGTTGCACAGCCATTTTGTTTCCGTGATTTGATTCGTTTACAGGTAGTGCTGGTACCTAATACAAATTTCGCATTTGATCAGTGTCTCTGTCTCCTATTTTTATATTTTTAGGTTAGTTTAGTGTACGATTAGGGCGGTGCTTTTGAGTACCTACCTAATTAATGACAAATTAAGCTTATGCGGAATTCATCATTTGAATGAGAAAAGCCTGCACTTTGAATAATTTTTGCTGTTTATAATCTTGAATAGTAATGTTTTCATATTTAATGTCATTTAACGGGTCTAACGCGTTAGACCCGTTAATGCCATAAAATATGCGTACAAAACGCGAGAGTTTAAGGTGTTAATTATGTTTAATTGACTTTTGAAAGTATTAAGTACGTTAGGATAATAATGATTACACCGGTCTATATTTAATTACGGATGGGTGTGAAAGACTTACCTACTCGTAATGTTACAACATTATACACATGTTATGTAAGAACATAAAGAAATCCTACGATTTAATGTTGTAAACCATGCTCATATGACTTTTGTAACTTGGATATTTCAAAAAGTATAAACGTAAAATGAATGTGCTCTTAAAAAAATGGAGACCAAAATACAGGCTTTAACCTCATTTGTCATTTATGGACACGGATTGATTTTCGCCAGTGACATTAAAAGGTCCAATTGGTAGCTATCAAACTCCTCTGTCTTTGTCATTGGCCTTCGTTTAATTTTATCCGTAGGTTACTTAATGCGACAACCTGTATATGTGCGAATATTCGTTAGCTAGGTATAATAAATACAGTTATTCTCGTACTTTCTATAAGTACTTTGCGATTAAATTGTCTCTTAGTCATTTTTAAATTATAGGTACCACATAGCTTGGTAGCGTTTTTAAATAATGTAGGTGCATAAATATGCATATCTTATGTGTAATGTAATGGTGTATTTGACATTCCTCAGCCAATTTAATTTAAACTAAAATTTTCAAAGAAACGGGAAATACATTTGTGGCACTCTTTCCGTAGCACTACTATTTAGTGTGCGTAGTGCGAAATAATATTTAGAAATATAAATATAGGTAAGTACCTTAGAATATTTTTGGTTAGTGTACGTAGTACTATTATTTATTCTGTGGTTAGTGTTTGAAAGACACCCTCTCCAATCCAAATAACCTAATTTAAAGAAGAAAGTGTGAAACTGAGCATCACGCGGGAAACAACAACATAAACCGTTGCAATCGTTCGTAGGTACGGGCATAGAGTAATATAAGTAAAGAAAGAGTGGTAACTCCATACATCAGTTTTCTTACCAAAACGCGCGTTATTTCGTACCTAGTCGACATCTAGCACCAAGTAGCGGAATTTATCAGTACTGCTAGCTGACAATAGATGTCTCGCGAACGAAAACTCTCATGCTCAACAATTCTCAGCTAATATTATAATCGGATTAACTGGAAGTCTATTTTCAACCCCTCTGCTTATAATATTAGTTGTAAATTGTTTTGGTAGTACAGTTTTCGTCAGTAGCTACACTTGTGACATATGGTGTCAAGTAGGGGTACTGATAGTTCCACTACTTGACGTTAGATGTCGACTACGAAATAACGCCCGTTTTGGTAAGAAAACTGATGTGTTTACGACTCTTTCTCTGCTTAGGTATATTACTCTATGGTACGGGCAGGCCCACAATCTCTCCATAAGCATCTCATTCGATCCACCTGTTACACGAGGCCCTGAGCGCTACGTGAATTTTCACGGGCATAAGTTATAAAACTCGCTTTGCAAGCTATATTACTTATTTACATGTACACTCCACTACTATTGCACTAGCTTCTGCCCACGATTTCGTTTGAGTAGAATGTTGAAAACTAGCGAAAAACGCGAGTTGTTCGTATTAGGAACTATAATTTTCTGAAGAGCGAGAGCGGTTATGCGAGTGTATTAGTTATATTCTTCGTGTTGTGTTTTGGTAAATTTATAATATACTCGAACATATTTTGTGTATAATTTAATGTGAAATTATACACAAACTCAATTGCATTGGAGAATATTTTAAAAAATTTGTTATCGTGAAAGGTGAGAACAATTTTGATACTTCGGTCCGTGACTGATATTATTATTACACACATGTCTAGGTATAAAGTAATTACTAATTACCTATGCATAATACTGTAGTATTCAAAATAATTTACCTGAAATAGATAGAAACTATCCTTTTTCCTTCCTCGTACGAGCGTGAAACTTGAAGTTTAAGCGGTAACAGACAGACAATAGTTACTATCGCATTCATAATATTATTAGTAAGCGTTAACAAATGAGTAGGTAACTTAATTATATCAAATTAAAATTAAAATTTAAGTATTCAAAATTGTGCACGCTTCTAAGATAATGCTCTATGTCTTGTGTTTATGCTCCAATAAAAATTGGTCATTTCTTCATTTTCTATGATAGTACATTTATTACTGTTAATAAAACTACAAAAGTTTCTAATGAATCACAAAGTCACGATATCACAAGTTGTTATTAAAATAAACGAATAAGGAACACGAGTGTAGCGTTCCTTATTAGCTACATATCTTTCTTCAAATCTTACCTAATTAATTTTTAATTTCAAGCCAATACTGATAATAAAACACAATATGAAAAACCTTACCAACAGTAAAATATAAAATAAATGCCAGACTAAAATATGCGGCTCGGCAAATCACAATTTCATTGCAATAAAAACAGCTATCCTCTTTGAATCTTGTTAATCCGACCCAAATCATATCAGCTGTAAAGATGTATAAATATGAGTATATTTGAGTAAAGCAGACTAATAAAATTCCAGTGTCATAAAATTCGCATGGCCTTCGCAAACTTATGTGAAATAGAGTAAAAACTAAATGTCACTGTCTCACCTCTGATCTTCTGTAGCTGTTTCAGTTTTTACCGACCATCACCGAGTGAAAACGATTTAGATGTAATTTGTTTTTCACCAGTTCACAAAAAAGTAGCACATAATTTAGCAAAAGTTTGCCGACGCTGGAGTTTCAGGGCGCGGGACGGGCGGGCGCGTCCGTCCATGCCTCCGGTGCCTACTGTACTACGAACGAGCGCCTCGGATACTCCCTCGGTAGTGATGTGCCATGCTGGGCGGGACTTACCTCGTATGCATGGTATCCTTTCATTATACTAAGACTCCAATTAAAGTATTAGTAGAGCTAAAGTAAAAGAACTGACGTAAAAAGACAAACCTTTAGTTCTTTATAAGTAATGTTTGTATATTTTCCCACAGCTGAACCTAAGTCACGGCAGATTAATCAAAGGCGATATATAATTTATACTTAATTTTGACGGCATTATGGGAAAAGAACCTACGCAAATTTTCGTAATTTCTTACGGAAACGATGGACTGACGTTTGAATATCGACGTTTTTATTTTTCTTGCGGTCACCCAACGTATATTGGGTAATTATGACAATAATGAGATTAATGAGGCACATAAGCGAGTTCAAAATTAGTATTTTTAGAGTTTTCTCCCTGAAGAGTGCTAAAAAGAACCCTCCATTGTCCGCTGTTTTCATGACCCGTAGGTACACATACTTACTTAGATGGTTGAATTTTTTACAGCAAATAATAAAAAAGTACCTACTTACTTAATTCCTTAATTTAATTAAGTCTGAGCCAGCGCAAGTTAGGTGATCTCGCGTGTGTAACGCATTTTCTGTCTATTGTCTATCAGCTCGTCGTATCCATGAAACGTAAATTGCATTATAAAAAAATTACAATGAGACAATAGCTTACCTAGATTGCAAATCACCTTGATTTTTTTATACTAATAGAATGCTTCGCCTCGCGGCTGGCACACGCATTTTCCGGCCGGATCCTTGTTATTAGACTAGGGTTGCCATACGTCCCGGTACGCCGGGACATGTCCCGGTTTGAAGCATGGTGTCCCGGTGTCCCGGCCGATAAGCAAATCGTCCCGGTTTTAAAGATCATAGTAACTATTTACTTAGTAGGGGGCTGGACTTGGTAGATATCAACAGTCCAACAATAAACACGACTAGGCTAATTGTACGTGGATAGAACGATGTAAGCGCTGACACTTGTCCGTTCACTTTTTACGAATTTACGTTAACAGTGTCAACAGATTTAGTCCACTCGAGAAACTGAAAACGGTGAAAAATAGAGATACTACTTTACTACTCCTAAAAATACGTGTGATACCTCATTAGATTCGTAATGATGTCTAGAAAAATGTATTGGATGCGTTTATTAGCACACAAAAAATATCAAAAGTTATTAAACAAAAAAAGGGGGAAAAAGTAGCGAAAAGCGACTACAAACAGAGATCCCGACTGGCGGGTTGCTGGCATTTAATGACTGTGTTAAAAGTTGTTTTGTGTTTAGGCAAGGGCTAAACCTTTTAAGTTACCTATTGTTGTAATAAAAGTTCCTTTTTTCTACATTTACTACTTTTTAGGGCTTCGTAGTCACCTAGAAACCCTTATAGTTTCGCCATGTCTGTCCGTCTGTCTGGTGAGGCTTTGCTCCGTGGTCGTTAGTGCTAGAACGTTGCAATTTGGCATGGCATGGATACATAATTCATGCATTGTAACAGAACGGTAAAAGAAAAGCTATAAAAAAAAATTTTTGGGGTGGCCACCTCCCATACAAAATGCTTTTTTTTATTTTTTTTTGTCCCAATAGTGTGGGGTATCGTTGGATAGGTCTTTCAAAACGAATACGGGTCTTACGAAACCATTTTTTGATATAGTAAATATTTTCGGAAATAATCGCTCTGAAAGAAAAAAAATGTGTGTCCCCCTCTCTAAAGGGCCCAGTACACAATGGGCCATCGCCGGCCACTCCAAGGGACGCATTTATGCGTTAGAGGGAGCAAGTGATATTGCTATCTCATTCTACCGCATGGCTGCGTCCCTTGGAGTGGCCGGCGATGGCCCATTGTGTACTGGGGCCTTAACTTTTGAACAATGGGTCCAAAAAATATGAAAAAAAATCGTGAAACAAAAGCTTAATAAATGTACTTTCAATGCAAACTATAGCGAACATATATGATCGGACTGTACCGGTTTTGAATTATTGCAAAAAATCTTCTTTTCTTAGTAAAAGTACTCCCTTATGCTTGTAATGTACTTACATGATACTTACCTACTATTTTGGCCTATTTTGACAGAATGGAAACTACGAAACCCTACACTGAGCATGGCCCGACATGCTCTTGGCCGATTATTCTGTAAATGTCCCGGTTTGAGTCCCCACACTTATGGCAACCCTATATTAGACTCATCCCTATTTAGCCAAATCTACCCGGCCTCCCCCGACCGCGGACCTGTATAATGCGTACCTATAGACGCGCGCCTCAGATGTTCAGCTTTACATTGATCATATGATGCGAAACAAATACCTACTATATAAACGAGAATAAATTGGGGTACGGACCAATTTTGTGGTAGCGAAGTTTTAATAGGTAGGTTGAATTCTGAAAAGTTACGGCAGGTAGGTAATTGAATAAAACGAATCATCAGAATAACATGTTATGATTTTACTACAGATTTTATTTTCATCGATGCCCATATTTCACATCTCACAAGCGAATGAGCATTTTAATTTTAAACATTATTAATAGCATTACCTATAAAAGGATCCAACGTTATTGAAACATATTTTTAATAACATAGATTTGCGATTTAATACGACCTTTTAAAAATTATGATTTATGCTATACTCGTACAATGTCGGGTTGGGACAACCAAAAGCAATATTAGACTAAAAATAACGTATAAGGGGCTGTCCATAAATTATGTCATCGATTTTTGACCCCCCCCCCCCCTAAAATCATCCATAAATCATGCTTCGAATGACCCCGTTTCCGCCTACGTCATGCTACCATCATCCGATGTCCAGACCCCCCCCCTTAATTTGAAATGACGTAATTTATGAATAGCCCCTAAGTACCTCAGTCCTGATCCTTGGTAGTTATGCGTACCTATATTTTTTCACATTGCTTCAATAGATTAGGAGTGAACGCCCTACTTTTTCCATAGTTAACAATTTTTAGATACATTTCATAATTTTTTGGGGTAGAATAAAAAGCCATATTGTCTCTCCGTAATCAGAATCACTGCCTTACAAAATCGAAATGAAATGAAGTACCTACTTACTTCTCTGACAAAGATATCGCGAGTTCTAAATTGAAATTTCTTACCCGCCAGCCTGTGTTCGTCAAGCGAAGGAAGTTATAAATATCCTAATTTTACAGGGTTGAACAATAATACCTAAGCTTTATAGAAGTTTTCAAAGCATCCTAATATTCAACATTTTGGGGTTAAACTTCGTAGATAGATGTTTGACCGATAACAAGCTCTAACGGTAAATTATGGTCAGATCAGATTTTGCACGAGCTTGTAGACGTATACGTAGCATATGTAGGTACTTAATTTTTGGTCGGTACCTACTGTAGCTACTAGTATTGATGTTGTCAATAGCTACAGTCTCGGGCTACAGTACGCTTGGTCGCACACAGTGCGGTTTCAGAATAATATCTGTCAGCCAATCTGTGTTTTTCAACCTACACACAGTACTACAACCTACTACAGTAGTTCTTTAAGAAAATAAAAAGTACGCAAGGGTCAAGTTATACCACCAGACGGGTCGGCCTCAACGTAGCGTAAAAAAACTACCTAAGGTCAATGTGGCTAATTCCATCATAGGGACTATTCCGTCTACCAGCGTAGGTATTTCATTGATTTTCAATCGTAGGAAAAATACCATTTGCTTTTGATTGTTGAAACCAAAAGCAATCGAATCGCTGCTTCGTTGACGAAATTATGAATGTTGTTCGTTGTTCGAGAAAAACGCTAGTGTACGGACTAGCCCCTATGACGTTGACCTTATACGAACCCTCATCAACTCCGTTACAGTTCGTAAAACTAGTTATGTTTACGCAATCAATCAATAAATTGAAATTTCAATTGAAAGTCTTATGTAAATGTAATCTTAGCCTCTTATATTGCGGCAACTGAGTAAGGTAAACCTACCGCACGGTGGTTCCGTAGTAGGCCATAAGTCTAGAAAAACCATAGTGACTTGGGTAAAGATTTACTATGGCAAATTATTAACTAATAGCCATACCACCTGAGACTATATATAGTTTCTAAATTATTTAAGTAGATCATTAATTTTCGGACCCTCGAAGTGAGCACATCGACCACGCGTAATTATCGTTAGCAGTGACACGGTCAAGTGAAAGTTTGTTTACGGCACATATTTCGAAATTCTTTTTTTTCTTTCTCTCTTTCTTTCGAAATTTTTATCAATTGCATCATTATGGAAGTTGTAAACAAAGGTATGTTTTATTTTTTATTTTTATTAATAGCATGTTATTTATTTAATAAGATCGATTAGCTTTGGGTCTACGTGACCTCTTAATGTTACCAAGTTATTTCATACTAAGAGTATTCACGGTAGCTTACAAAATTGTGGCGCCAGATGCCGCCAATGACACTATATATATGTATTGCCCATAAAGCGTAGTTAAGGGATCATTGTATTTTGTTTGCTCATACGTGCTCTACTGAAGGCTATAAGCCCTCAACGAATTTCGTAGCACCCGCTACGAAATTTAGTTGTGTTTTCACCAATCTTGAGTTACACTTTCTAGCGATTCTTGATTTTTAGGTCCCTTTTTTCATTGCACGTTTTTGAGGATGCACATATTTGAATTGTGGTGCACTACCGATGGTTTATATATTGACAGGGCTCACAATATGCACCAAATACTTGTGCAAAAGCTACCAGAGAAAGCTGAAAACATTAATGTTAGCAGTCTGCAACATAATCGCCTTAATAGTTTAAGAAGAAGTTTATCAACATTTTGGAAGAAAGAACTAGAAATAGGGATAAAGTTATTGCTTAATATAACGAGTGGTTAGATAGTGTAGAAGCCGTAGACTTACATATAGGTACGACCTCGTCAACAGAAAGTGTTTTAGTGTTAGATAATAAGTTAAAAAGGTATTAAAAAGAGCTTATTGATAGATTTGGTACAATATTAAAGTGTATTAATTCCGGGTACAAAATAAAATTTTAGAAATATAATGATTATGCGTTAGAAATCACCCGGCAACTTACACAAGAATATGAATGGTACTATATGCCAGCTTCTTTTCATAAAGTAATCATTCATGTAGCTACAGTGATGTTAGCAATAGTATAGCTTTCAGAAGAAGCTACAGAGTACACAGTTAAAAATATTAAGTAGTTCAGGCTTAACAATACTCAGAAGATGTCACGCACCAAGACGAATACGGATCTCTTAAATAGTCTCTTATCGGACCCTATGATTACTGGCCTTGGGAAACCGCCTAAGAAGAAAAAACAATCATTGTCACAATATGTACTTAGTTTATTAGATGTTTAAATAATATTTTAGATTATTTTGAAGTTTTAGTTAGTCTCAATTAGTTTTTTTAAGGTGGCTGAGACGTGACGTGAAATATTTTGTGTTGCACAATTTGTACGATATTGGTATCTCTGTAAATATGTAAGTTTTGGTTTTAAATATATATTTTTTACATTTTAATAATATTAAGTATTGCTTTTATTATATTATTGAAGAATACGTTGTAATATATTTTTAATTTGACGACCGGTCTGGTCTAGTGGATAGTGACCCTGTCTGCTAAGCCGATGGTCCTGGGTTCGAATCCCAGTAAGGGCATTTATTTGTGTGATGAACACTAATATTTGTTCCTGAGTCATGGTTGTTTTCTATGATGTTTCTATGTATATAAGTATGTATTTATCTATACAAGTATGTATATCGTCGCCTAGTACCCATAGTACAAGCTTTGCTTAGTTTGGGGCTAGGTTTGATCTGTGTAAGATGTCCCCTAATATTTATTTATTTATTTATTTATTTAATTGTATTTTTATCAGGCTTTAAAATTGTATGTATTATGCATATTCTTTTTTTACCAGTTTGATTTTTTTTAATGATATTATATACAAAGTAAAACTTCTTATTACTGTTTTCTTATTAGACCTTAAAACAACAAATATGAAGGTATTTTTATTTTGAACGTATCTTTGATACTTTTGGAGAAATCGATTTTTGACACTTTCTCCATACAAGCCGAATCACCGTGTACTGGTGCTCGACACGGTCTCAGTACGAGCCATCTTGAAACTTAAGTCATTGTCAATAGAGGTGACAGCGAGTTGTCATCTAGTCGGCATTAGCATGTCGAGCACCTTATACATTGTTATACTTATGCAGTAAAATTAATTTCAGTTTGTACGCACCCGTTGTCGTGCCCATGCCCCGGGGAGTCTTTTGTCGAATCAGCACTGGGCAAACGGCGGGCCCATTACGTAACTGACAGCAACGGAGCGGTAGCGGTCAGGAGGTCAACTCTCCAATGAAAATTTTACGTAATTGAAGAGACCGGGGAAAAATCGATAAACATTTTTAATTGGTTATTCTTTTCCAGTATTTAAAGTCCTGAACTCTCCATGCGTAACTTTCGTGACATTGGAAAATTAGACTGCACTGGAGGTTTCATTTAGGTACATACTTATTCAAAATAGGGGACATAACTATGTATATATTTTTGAGAATTATTTACTACTTACTAATATGCTAAGATGCTGATTTTAGGCATGATTTCATTTGATAACTTAACGTTAAGGGTAGGTATAATTTTATTCTATATTTATGTGAGTTACAAAGGCAGGTAGCTGCTATACGCGTCACATCACCGACAAAAGATGTCATTATAAAATTTATAAATCAATAAATATATTAGGATACATGTTACACAGATCAACCTAGCCCCAAACTAAGTTAAGCTTGTACTACAGGTGTTAGGCGACGATATACATACTTATACGAGTACATATAGATAAATAAAATACATACTTATATAGATACCTACATAGGAAACACCCATGACTCAGGAACAAATTTAATATTGGTGTTAATAGGCCTGTTGCAAGTAACAAAGAATCATGGAAATAATGGTTTCAACGAAACATATATGTTAATATGATTCTAAAAAATGGCCTAATCTCAGTATAAACTGAAGGATTATTAATATATTCAATAAAATAAAAGTGCCAAATTCTCCAATCGGCCATTTTTACTGAAACACCAATCAGAAACGTTCCAAACAGTGACGTCATCAATCCCGCCGCAATCATCAAGCCGAACTGATTGAGTACCAACCTAATTCAAAAAATAACTTAAATAATAAATAAATATCCTAAAAACGATTTTATTACTTCATTGATATGGCGGCGGAAAGGTTAAAGACGGGTTAAGGGTTAGTACAGACCCGTATTTTGTGACATACATTATTGTATTATGAATAGCAGTAAAAAATGGCCTAATCTCAGTATAAACTGAAGGATTATTAATATATTCAATAAAATAAAAGTGCCAAATTCTCCAATCGGCCATTTTTACTGAAACACCAATCAGAAACGTTCCAAACAGTGACGTCATCAATCCATAACATATTTCTTAGAGCAACATAGACAACCTCATTGACCGAAATCTATACGTGGGCACCAAAGAGTTCGAAAGGTGCAAAAAAAATGTTTTTTCGCCACTAAACATTTATTACGTCCAAAAAATATTATTACACGATATAAAGTAGATATCTATTTGTTATTATTTAAATAAAATGCTAAATAATACGATATTTCAACAACAAACTTTTTTAATTATTTGGCTGAATGGAACTATCATTACCATGTTGGCTGTCGTAACTAGAAAAAATGAAAAATTAAAAAGTAAAACCGGCGTTCGGTGATTTTCACTCAAAATTTACACGTATCTAAATAATTCATCTTAAACTGCAACCGTGTGAGAGTTTTTGTGTAAAATGAGTTATTGTGATAAATTTTTGTAATGTATTTATCATCCCTAATCGTAATATATGGTGCTGTATTAACAATATCATTCGGATTCAAGGGAAATTCGTAACTGTAAGTATGTAAACAATATCTACCACCCTACCACCAACTAAATGATGACGTCACAAATGGCATGCGAGGCGTTTTCGCGCGAAGTTTAAACCATGGTATAATAATATACTCCGCCTGGTACTCCATTCCCGTCTTTTCTAGGTCACCTAACTGACACGGGCCTACGTCATCATGCGACAGCGCTATATGATAATATGCGATAGCGCTATATATAGCGGCCATGTTGTTGTGACGTAGGCCCGTGTCACTCTGGGAATGGAAGACCATGTTTTATTAGACTATGGTTTAAACTAGCTATAATAAAATGCAATTATCTATGTTAAATCTTATGAGTATAACTGAAATATAGTGTTTTTCGGAACTAATACAAGTGTACCGACGATATTAAAAGGGTTTTCAAAATTTGTCATCAGGCCTATTACACAAATAAATGCCCTTACCGGGATTCGAACCCAGGACAGGCTTCAAAGGCATGATAATAATATTTAAATTACCGTCACAAAATATATTTTGATACGCACTTTGATTGCTGACTGACCGTATTTCCTGTTCTTTGCTATCAAGTACTTGAGTAAGTCTAAACTAAACTCAATGTGTTTGTGAATTTCCATTAAGGACTTAGTTCCTTTGGCTATCCGGCTGGAGTGGATCACCTGATCAGCACCATGCCATGCATTGTCATCGGCATTATGGACCTACTTTCACTAAATTTTAAGAGGAAAGGGCTATATTCACGGTTATATTAAAGTTGAAGGGGTCGATAATAAAATGAAAAGAAGGGCCGCATACGCATATGTGTAGAGCCATAAGAGCGAGTCACAAATTTTTACGGTCTTCGAAGAGTAACATATTATTGCAGGTACCGAAACAATTTGGACAAAGGACGAGTAAACATATTATTTGATTTCGTGCATAAATTTCGAACAATTTTCAGCATGTTGGAATAAATTGTCGCCATCTGTGCATAATATTTTGGATGCGTGGGTTTTATTTTCGATTTGCCTGTTACTTACTCGCCTGCTATTTCTTTTTCGTCAATACGGGCACATTTTTATAAGTTCATGTGCTTATTTTTGCTTTCCTTTAAAAAAATAATTAGCCGAACTGATTGAGTACCAACCTAATTCAAAAAATAACTTAAATAATAAATAAATAAAATATCCTAAAAACGATTTTATTACTTCATTGATATGGCGGCGGAAAGGTTAAAGACGGGTTAAGGGTTAGTACAGACCCGTATTTTGTGACATACATTATTGTATTATGAATAGCAGTAAAAAATGGCCTAATCTCAGTATAAACTGAAGGATTATTAATATATTCAATAAAATAAAAGTGCCAAATTCTCCAATCGGCCATTTTTACTGAAACACCAATCAGAAACGTTCCAAACAGTGACGTCATCAATCCATAACATATTTCTTAGAGCAACATAGACAACCTCATTGACCGAAATCTATACGTGGGCACCAAAGAGTTCGAAAGGTGCAAAAAAAATGTTTTTTCGCCACTAAACATTTATTACGTCCAAAAAATATTATTACACGATATAAAGTAGATATCTATTTGTTATTATTTAAATAAAATGCTAAATAATACGATATTTCAACAACAAACTTTTTTAATTATTTGGCTGAATGGAACTATCATTACCATGTTGGCTGTCGTAACTAGAAAAAATGAAAAATTAAAAAGTAAAACCGGCGTTCGGTGATTTTCACTCAAAATTTACACGTATCTAAATAATTCATCTTAAACTGCAACCGTGTGAGAGTTTTTGTGTAAAATGAGTTATTGTGATAAATTTTTGTAATGTATTTATCATCCCTAATCGTAATATATGGTGCTGTATTAACAATATCATTCGGATTCAAGGGAAATTCGTAACTGTAAGTATGTAAACAATATCTACCACCCTACCACCAACTAAATGATGACGTCACAAATGGCATGCGAGGCGTTTTCGCGCGAAGTTTAAACCATGGTATAATAATATACTCCGCCTGGTACTCCATTCCCGTCTTTTCTAGGTCACCTAACTGACACGGGCCTACGTCATCATGCGACAGCGCTATATGATAATATGCGATAGCGCTATATATAGCGGCCATGTTGTTGTGACGTAGGCCCGTGTCACTCTGGGAATGGAAGACCATGTTTTATTAGACTATGGTTTAAACTAGCTATAATAAAATGCAATTATCTATGTTAAATCTTATGAGTATAACTGAAATATAGTGTTTTTCGGAACTAATACAAGTGTACCGACGATATTAAAAGGGTTTTCAAAATTTGTCATCAGGCCTATTACACAAATAAATGCCCTTACCGGGATTCGAACCCAGGACAGGCTTCAAAGGCATGATAATAATATTTAAATTACCGTCACAAAATATATTTTGATACGCACTTTGATTGCTGACTGACCGTATTTCCTGTTCTTTGCTATCAAGTACTTGAGTAAGTCTAAACTAAACTCAATGTGTTTGTGAATTTCCATTAAGGACTTAGTTCCTTTGGCTATCCGGCTGGAGTGGATCACCTGATCAGCACCATGCCATGCATTGTCATCGGCATTATGGACCTACTTTCACTAAATTTTAAGAGGAAAGGGCTATATTCACGGTTATATTAAAGTTGAAGGGGTCGATAATAAAATTAAAAGAAGGGCCGCATACGCATATGTGTAGAGCCATAAGAGCGAGTCACAAATTTTTACGGTCTTCGAAGAGTAACATATTATTGCAGGTACCGAAACAATTTGGACAAAGGACGAGTAAACATATTATTTGATTTCGTGCATAAATTTCGAACAATTTTCAGCATGTTGGAATAAATTGTCGCCATCTGTGCATAATATTTTGGATGCGTGGGTTTTATTTTCGATTTGCCTGTTACTTACTCGCCTGCTATTTCTTTTTCGTCAATACGGGCACATTTTTATAAGTTCATGTGCTTATTTTTGCTTTCCTTTAAAAAAATAATTAGCCGAACTGATTGAGTACCAATCTAATTCAAAAAATAACTTAAATAATAAATAAATAAAATATCCTAAAAACGATTTTATTACTTCATTGATATGGCGGCGGAAAGGTTAAAGACGGGTTAAGGGTTAGTACAGACCCGTATTTTGTGACATACATTATTGTATTATGAATCGCAGGTCGACCTAGCCACTTAAGACTGATACACAATTTCCACAAGATGCATGGCACCGCAAATTTTAATGATTGAGAACCCTCATTCTTCGTCTCACTTTGACATAATATAATTTGTTGGTACCTAATTTCCTTAATTACCTACGTAATATACCATATATATGACAATCATATTTATGCGTAATACTTTTTATAATAATAGAGTATCTAAAATATATATTTTTTTTTCATAAAATTACAAGACATAAATATTAAGAGCCTTATAGGCAACGACGTTATTAAACAGAATAACATTTTTGTTTTACTAAAAACTTTTTTACACAAAGACCCGCAAACGAACGACTCCCCCTGATGATTAGTGGACATCATAGCCTATGGACGCTTGTACTGGTCCGTGCAGGCCGTTAACACTTTCGGTGCCGGGCGCCCAGTTTCCAGTATAAAATGAACACATATACGTGTTCTTGGCAGTGAATGCGTTAACTGTGGTACGTGCGGTATGCGGAACTTATAATGGAAAACTAAAAAAATAAACTTATGAATCTAAAATCTATTTCACGTTGAACTGCAAACAAAACATGATTTATAACATAAGCGCTAGGTGTTGCGGCGTTTGTTAAACAAGTGCTAGTTTTACAAACAGTATGCTTACATTTTTTGTTTCTTTCTTACGTAACAGAACTGTTACAATCCCGGGCGAGTATATCACTCAGGCTAACCGGATTCAAAGCGTTTACGAGTAATTATTTACACAATGACAAATAAAACTTACAAATACTACTTGCTAACTACACTACTTTTTTTTACAAAATGTAGATATTTACGAGTATGTCACCCACGTCATAATAACGAATCCAGTCGAATAATAACGAATTGATACCTCATTTATAAAAATGTGCTGAGGAATAGTTTCGATGCTTTGGTGGGACACACGGCACAAACATATATTAAGCCTAACTGTACTTAGTCGGTAAAAGTTTTACAGCGTTTTAATTTCGTATTAGATAAGCAGAAACGTCTGCAAATGATACCACCAAAGCTTAGAAAGGCGAGACTCGAACTCGTGAATCTGGATCTTTAGCCCACCGCTCTGCCAACTAAGCTACCGAGACTTCACTCGATGACAGCGAATATTTCCACCGTATAGGCGGCTGCCTAGACTACCGTAAGAGCATAACCCTTACTATTACCCTTCTTTTTTCTTTAGCGTTTTGTTACATTTTATGTAGAGTTGCATGTTGTAAAACTTGCAGAATATTCGACCGGCCTCTGTGCCATATCACAATCATCACATATAAACCCTAATTTAGTAGCAATTAGTAGGTACACTGACAGACTGTTTATAGCCACCGGCCTTTTAGCTATTTTGAATTACATCGTCACAGATGTGTTTAAGATAGCTGTGATATATAAACAAAGATTAGAAGGATCACGTTACACTGGTTCTACCAAGACCTCGAGTCGTGCGCTGGCGCAAGCATTGACATTAAGGGCAACGTTACGAGAAGTTACGACGTGAGAGCCGGAACTGCAATCACTCACCAGACGTTATGGCGCATAGTAAAGTCGCCCTGCTTCTTGCCGTCGTGCTCGGCTCCGCGTTAATTGTAAGTAAAACTGTAATAAAACTGCCAGGGCAGTCAATACTGGTGATTTCATGGAAGAGGCTTTGTTTAGGGCCATGAAAACTTCGGTCTTACTTTTATTCGGAGGAATGTAGGTCTATCCCATCAATCTTAGGTCCTTAGGTATAAGAATTGGAAATCACATAGGTAAGTCAAAATGTTGGCCTATTAAGTAGGTAGGTAGATTATTACGTGATTATGACTGAAGAGACAATTTAAATTTATTCGAATTCAATAAATTATTAAATATAACTATCAATAACATATACGTGTAATTTATGGTGTAGGTGACATATATATCTACTTACTGTTACTGTAGATTAGTATATGTATACTGCATAACCCTACTTCTATACTTGCATAGAAATAACATTATTTATTACCTACTAATATACATTTATACAAGCCTGGCAAAAAAGAGTACAAATTAAAAAGTGGCAACACTGTAGTGTCGTCCCTTTCAAATCAATTTATATAAGAGAACGGGACGACACTACAGTGTTGCCACTTTTTAATTTCTACTCTTTTTTGCCAGGCTGTACAAGTAGAAACGGAAATTTTTCGATATAAAAACGCAATTTGATAGACAGTTGTACATTTTTACTTTTATTATGGAAATCAGTCACATCATTTTATTACGAAAATTGACAGTGATGCAGCAGTAACGTTGCAACAGAGTAATGCTACTGCAGTCGCCACCCGAACGTCACCTTTATCATATCTTATACATAATGTTAATGTAAACGCGAGCAAAGCGAGCGCGAAAATTTTTCGATATAAAAAACGCAATTTGATAGACAGTTGGACATTTTTACTTTTAGTTCCCACCAGGCGCGAATCCAGGATTTCATACAGAGAAGGCATGGGACGGGACAGTTTTCTATCGGCCTAGCTTCGCATATAGGGCTCGATCTTTAAGGGTTTCAGCGAGGTTGTTTTCATACAGAAAAGATGCAAGAAAGCAGAGCTTGGAATTGACCAAGTGAATGTGAAGTGTGAGCAAGGCAGAAGGCCCAGCTGCGAAAGAGGAAAGCTTAGATTTGGATCCACGCCCAAGTGTAATTACCTAAGGCAGTTGATCAACTTTGCCATAAGGCAGAAGACCTCGCATAAGACCTTACGCCACACTGCAAAAGAGTGGCTTGAAATCGAATCTATTGCTCGCTCTTTGGCTTCACTCGAAAGCGCTACTTGATAGGATGCTTTTAGTTTTCGGCTTTCACGGGGCGCCTTATAACACTTTGACAGTTAGGTCTCAGGATCGCGGCTAAGGAGCAACTCGGCTTGGCCGACAAATCTGGCGTGCAAGAGAGCAAAATTCGCTATAAAATCGGTAACCTATGTCGAAAAACTCGGCTGGCCGCAAGCCCGAAAGCAAGATTTTTTCCGTGACTTTAATAGTCTGTTCGAGAAACGGAAAATGGTGAAAAATAGAGATAATACTCCTAAAAATACGTGTGATACCTCATTAGATTCGTAATGATGTCTAGAAAAATGTATTCGAAGCGTGTATTAGCACACAAAAAATATCAAAAGTTATAAACAAAAAAAGGGGGAAAAACGTAGATTTTTTTATTTCCCTAATATCTCAGATAGTATTAATATTTAAGAAACCAAAATTAATATTATAAAAGAGGAGGATATTTCCAATCAAACATTCCATACTTGCAGAACTGTATCTCCATTATTTATACTTTTTATTCAACGCTGAACACAGCCCTCCGCGCCTCATTTTCGAGAAACGCGCGCGGCGTGAAAAAACGATTACGTAACATTAAATCTAATTTTAAAAATATTAAATATTTATTGAAATTAAAAAAAAAATGTTGTATTTAGAACATGTCAACAAATATAATACTTGTAGAAATTGATCTTAAAGTTATTTCTTCAACAAGTTAGGCAATTATTAATGAACAAAATTTTCTCGAAATTCCTTCTTTATCGAAAACGAAAATTTTTTTATAAATAACTATTGTAAAATGTTGTCGCTTTCTAGAGGGCTTCTCATATAGGTACATGCTTAATAAGATCACATTATGAAAGTTTTAATAAAGTTAATGCTTTGCTTAAAATAAGTTTTAGAATAACATAGAAAATTGAAGAAAAACGAAAAATCAAGGTAAAATTGTAAAATATAAAAGAATATTATAACCAAACTATTAATTTTTTCAGAACTTTTATAACGTGATCTTATTAAGCATGTAAGGTCACTGTGGCGAAGTCCGGCATACTTTATTTTTTTTTTACTTTGGAGTGATCTAGTTCCGTTAATTATTCACCTATGTTACTGCTTGTAATCGCATACGATGAAGAATTTAATAATTAATAGTTTAGCCTTAGTGACAGATCATTTCAAGCACAAATTAAGCAAAAACAATGACATTTTCTAAAATTCGGAGAGTAGACGGACTTCCCGTGCAGTTTAAGGGAAGTCCGTCTAGTTATGATATCAGCCAATCTATGGGTGTGTATATGTTCGTAGTCAAATTCCTAAAAAGAACGGATCAAGACAATGAAAAGTGTATTTTAAACTTGTCAATATACGGTTCAGATTCGAAATAAACACCATTTTTCTAAAACAAAGGCAAGTTCGGCATATACTACCAAGATGGGGTAGTAAACCTTTTTTGGAAAATATTTAAACATAATTATTTTTTTGATTTCCGAAATAAAAGATCAATAGTAATTTTTAAATGAATTTTAATCATTTCTTTTAATTTACTGAGATCAAAATTTAATAAAGTAACATCATGTGCAAAGTCAGGAGGATTTTTTGATACCTTATCAAATGGTTATAATATTAAAGTCGCAAAAACAGTTGGTAATCTCTGATTTAACGAAAGTCCGGCATATGACGGACTTGCCTTGAACATAATAGACGGACTTTCCAACTTAGTCAAATTTTAATATGATAAATTGTGGAACGTATAATTACAAAACTAAGCTAATTTCTGTTATTTTAAAAATAGAATAAAGACAACTGGTTCTTATGCTACCTACGTAGTTACTTTCTGATGCACAATCTTTTCAAAAACTATTTTTAAAAAAATTTTTTCGAGCGGTTGTCGCACTATGACTTCGAGTTCAAAACACGAAATGACTTGTTGAGGCGGATTGCTCTGAAGTTGGTTGTCACAGCGCCATCTGTTTTACAGTGACGGAACTAGCGTGAAAAACTGGTTACTCGACTGGACTCCAAAGTCGCATACGCCTTCAAATTCAAAAGTTATAACGTGTTGACGGACTTGCCTTGTAGACGGACTTGCCCACAGTGACCTTATATGAGAAAGGCTCTAGAAAGCGACGAAATTTTACAATAGTTATTTATACTATTTTTTTTCGTTTTCAATAAAGAAGGAATTTCGAGAAAATTTTGTTCATTAACAATTGCCTAACATGATGAAAAAATAACTTTAAGATGTATTTCTACCCACTATTACATTTGTTGACATGTTATAAATACACCATATTTTTTTAAAATTTTTAATGAATATTTAATACCTTTAAAATTATATTTAATGTTACGTAATCGCTTTTTCACGCCACGCGCGTTTCCCGAAAATGAGGCGCGGAGGGCTGTGTTCAGTGTTGAATAAAAAGTATAAATACAGTTCTGCAAGTATGGAGTGTTTTATTCGAAATATCCTCTTCTTTTATAATATCAATTTTGGATTCTTAAACATTGATACTTTTTGAGATATTGGGGAACATAACTACTTTTTCCCCCCCTTGTTTGTTTATAACTTTTGATATTTTTTGTGTGCTAATTAATACACGCTTCGAATACATTTTTCTAGGCATCATGACGAATCTAATGAGGTATCACACGTATTTTTAGGAGTATTACCTTTATTTTTCACCGTTTTCAGGATCTCGAACAGACTATAAGGGCCTCCGCGTAAGGTCAAATCGAGACGGGTTGTTAGTAAGCGTATTAGTTATGCAAATTAGCTTTTGGACAGCTAAAAAAAATCGTGTGGTAAAAACGATGTCTGTCCCTAATTTTAAAATTTGTTCACCTGGCATTTTGGTGTCCCCCCTGAACGTGGTGCCCTAAGCACGTGCTTGTTTTGCTTATTGGTTAATCCGGCACTGTTTGTGGGGTAGGTACCTACCAAAATGTTTCGTCGTAATTCTTATTTATAGGTTCTTTCAACACTTCTTTATGCTCCCCACTGGTAAAGAATATTTATGTTATTACACCATACATAATACAAGCTGTAAACGTTCTGTAAAACAGCTGTTTGCAATGAATTAGTAAATCATGCGAGGCATTAAAGATTTTATCCAATCTAATATTATTACAACGTGTAGGTATTTAGTTCGATGTATGCTTAAAAGAAAAGCTTAAACTTCTGTGCCATTCTCAACCAAAGGGTACTTATTGTCGGTTGCCAATAAAGCGCTATTTCCATATAAATCTTTAATTTGTAATCAACCTTATTGACAACCGAAAATGTGGTACCTTTTGGTTGAAAATGGCACAATTTTGATCTAGGAAGGTAATCAATTACGCACAGAAACGTGTTCGAACTGAATAGTTTTCCGGACCGTTTTCAACATTTTCGTCCACGACATTCTCTACACAGTTTCCTACGATTAGTTTAATCATAAAGGAAAATATTTTCCGTGTATTCCCACCCACTGATAGATCGGGCTTTAAGTTACGGGTCATTGGGTTTTTAAAATAGAATAGGTAATGCTATTTCGGTCGTATGGGTGGGACACGGGCCGCTGCCCAGTAAAGGGCTCTTGCCTTAAATAAAATATGACATTGACTGAGAGAAATATGGCTGTCATAAAATTTCATTAACACTTTCAGTGCCAAGCACCCCATTTCCAATACAAAAAGAACACACTTTCTTGCTCGTGAATTTCATAGGTAGCAAAATCTAATTAAATAATTGTGTGTACCGGACAAGTACACCCTAACCACCCACCTAATATTTAAATTGTGGCCGTTTCAAACACGTACGTATTATAACAGAAACACTCTTAACTGATCATCGTTGTACCTTATATTTTTGCAATAAGGTTTACAATATTTAGGTACACGTAGAAGACTGTTCAAATCAATAAACCTTCCGCAGTCCGGTAAAAATCAACAAAATAAGGTATACGTGCAACTTCTGGTGCTGACGATAGCGAATAGACATATTTTTCATACAAATAAACCGGTAGGTATTCAATTTCGGTATCACGGTTGTTTATGTATATTTATGCACTTAATTAAGTGATCAATGCTTACCTAAATACTATTCTATAATATCAAAGATATATTGTGAAAGTTATATAATGTTTTGTTTTTTAATTATACCGGTAACGGTCCCTGATATGTATAGGTATGTTACTTTAGGAATCAATTGATAACAGTTTGCACATGCCGCCACGCTTCGCCTCCTGACTTCAAACGATCCGTTGCTGTTCTATTGACATTGAGTATGCAAACAAAATATTTTTAGATATAATGAGTTTGGAAGTGATGGGTTGGCACTTTTATTGACTTTTTATACCTACGTTTTAGGGAGCCTTTCCAATATTTTTCATATTTAATTAAAATATCGTTACAGGAATGCAAAATAGTCCTGCCACACAAGCTCCGATACCTCGAAAATATGTTGAATGCGGACTTGTTATCGAAGGCCACGAGGATGCGACAGCGAACGGAAGGCAACTCCGTTGTCGAGAACAGAGTCTGGCCCGTTCTGGGTCTAGGCAAGTACCAGGATGAGAAACCGAGCGGCCATCCACCTTTGCCGCCATTTCTCATGAATAACATCGTTCAGCGGCGGATGTCGAACCCCAAAATCTAATCTATTTAAATTCTAAGTTTAATCCAAGTCAGCAAGTAAGTAAACAGCGATAAATACCTTCATCTCTAGTAAATCTTATCTGTAGATTAAAATAAGCTATGTATTCGTTGATCGTTTTTTCTCGTGTTAGATGTAATACCAGTAACACGGTATCGGTAGCTGTTGTGTACGACTAAATTATTTAGCATACAGTATTTGTGAATTTTGTATATATCCCAAAATTGTTTTACGAAATAAGCAATTGCTAAGATGTAGTTGATGATGATGATATATGTAACTTAAGTACCTAAGTATATGTATATTAGTGAGACTGAAACCTGACTACACTACACAGTCAAACTAAATGTACCCTACCTAGCTTTGTACACCTGAAATTGTATCTTTTTATTCTAATAAATAATTAAATTGATACTTATAATTATGTGCGAACCCCTAAAAGCTCTAAGGTAAGGTGGAGTTGTGTAAACGACTGCGTAAGCGTGCCCGACTTTAGAAGTAGCTAAGAGAGGGTTCACAATGATCTGTAACCTGATTATTGAAGACACCACCCGGCTCGCTTAGTCACTTCTGTAGCCGACTGGGTGACGAAATGGCTGAGACAGCCTCGAATATACAGATGTGGTTAACAACTACTGTACTGTTTTCCTTAATCAAATGTGTACACCTACTTAACTTAATTTTAAGATATTGTTAAATATATGTTGCGAATAACCCAAAATGTGTTTTACTGTCGCATTACCACTGTTACAATGGAAACTGTCAATGCCTTATCGGTATATCAGTGTTATATCTCAGTAGCGTTCTTTCGAAATATGAACTCTAAAATTGGGTGAACAATATTGCTATTGCAAGGGTGGTTTGGGAGAGATACGGGGTTCAGTGAGTCAATGGCTTTTCATCTCGTTATGGCAGTCGTTTTTCACCGAACCCTAAGAGGGCCCGTGAGGCTATGAATGCCGTTCGCGTTCTAATGGACGTAGTATACATACATCAAAATGCTTAGGTGTGCGTCTTTGTCTTCCCTCTTGACTTAGTACAGGATTCGGCAGGTATACCTACTTACAAGTCCCGTGTTTCAATAAGTTTAATGACAATGAGTTAGGTATGTATAGGTATCTAGGGAGCTGAATATATGCTCGAATAAGCGGTCAGATAAAGCATATTAAGTACAACTACATACACTTATGAACTTATAGGCATATAAAATATCATAGCTTATAGGTGCTTAATATGCCTTATCCTAATCTTATTCTTGCCAACAGTTTAACCATATGGGTAAACTAGCGACCCGCCCCGGCTTTGCACGGGTTAACAAATTATAGGAATACACCTAAATCTTCCTCAAGACTCCATTGATAATCAAATAAATATAGGTAGGTACATAAGTTACGATTATGGATCCAGAATGAACTTAGAATAAATGCGCGGCTATAAAGTGGCGAAAAAACCTGATACCTAATATAATATTGACGTTAATAAACACATTACACCTAGCCAAGGTGACAATCGTTGATAGAAAACGCCAATCGAAACATAATCACGTGACTTTTCGCCGCATCTGTCAACCCGATACATTTTCACGTGACTTTTCGCCGCATCTGTCAACCCGATACATTTTTTTTTCGTTTGGCGTTTGTCGATGCACGATTGCCATCTTGGCTAGGCCCTTGGTGTCCTTTCGTAACGTTTCGGAAGTGATGTAAGTTTATAAAACCGGTTGGATGTAAGGTCACTGTGGGCAAGTCCGTCTACAAGGCAAGTCCGTCAACACGTTATAACTTTTGAATTTGAAGGCGTATGCGACTTTGGAGTCCAGTCGATTAACCAGTTTTTCGCGCTAGTTCCGTCACTGTAAGACAGATGTCGCTGTGACAACCAACTTCAGAGCAATCCGCCTCAACAAGTCACTTCGTGTTTTGAACTCGAAGTCATAGTGCACCAGCAGTTCGAAAAAAAATTGTTAAAAATAGTTTTTGAAAAGATTGTGCATCAGAAAGTAACTACGTAGGTAGCATAAGAACTAATTGTCTTTATTCTATTTTTAAAATATCAGAAATTAGCTTAGTTTTGTAATTATACGTTCCACAATTTATCATATTAAAATTTGACTAAGTTGGAAAGTCCGTCTATTATGTTCAAGGCAAGTCCGTCATATGCCGGACTTTCGTTAAATCAGAGATTACCAACTGTTTTTGTGAGTTTAATATTATAACGATTTGATAAGGTATCAAAAAATCCTCCTGAGTTTGCGCATGATGTTACTTTATTAAATTTTGATCTCAGTAAATTAAAACTAAACGATTAAAATTCATTTTAAAATTACTATTGATCCTTTATTTCGGAAATCAAAAAAATAATTATGTTTAATTATTTGCCAAAAAAGGCTTACCAGCCCATTTTAGTAGGACTTGCCTTTGTTTTAGAAAAATTGTGTTTATTTCGAATCTGAACGCTACCCCCTATAGTTCACGCACGCCCACTATAGGGACCGTGCGCGTTGGAGGGCCTGCCATCTTGTGGCCTGAATCGGAAACATATGTGCACATGTACATTGCCAAAGCAAGTGCTACCATCTACCGTTCTCGTAAGTACGTTTCCTTGTGCATAGTAGGTTCTGCCATCTCGTGGGCTACATCGGAATCATAAACTACATATCTACGCTTCGCGCCAAAGATCTGACGGCTCCTGTGCTGCCCCCTATACACTTTATTCTCTTTAGATTAGATATTTAAATTCTTACTCGAGAATAAGTAACCAAATTTCGTCAGCTCGTCTAAATGCTGTCATAGTGCAGTTGGAAAGACGCTTACAAGCAAGGATATGGCATAGGTACCCGGTTCGATCCCCAGTAAATGCAATTTTTTTTATTTTTTTTTTGCACTTACACATCGTATTGCTGATTGATCAAGCGAGCGCGAAGCGCGAGGTAAGCGTATTCGTTTGAGTTTTTGTTTGAACATTTTTTTAGCGGTTTTAGTTCAAGGGCATGGCTGTTCCAGGAGTCAATTTCCACTTACGTTTATAGCATGGGCGGTCACCATCCATAAATCGCAGGGGTTAACATTGCCTAGGGTAGTGGTCGACCTTGGGCTCAGGGAACTAGCTGTAGGTTGCTCGTACGTTGCGCTTTCCCGGGCTCAAAGTCTAACTAACAATAATGTTAGTTAGACTTTGAGCCTTTTAATTTGGATCGCCTCGCTTAAATGGCCCATAATTTCCGCAAATCATTTTTTCTTCGAGGCAATTACTCCGTTCTCATTTTTTCCCAGTGGAATTTCTTCGCTTTATTTAATTTTTCGTGTACATTTTTTCATAAACTAAATTTTCCCTTTCTCAATTTATTCCCTTTTCTTTTTAATCCTAGTAGTTAAAATAACCAGTAGGTTTTTTTTTACTAACTAAATATTCTCTATCTCCATATTTTCTCTTTTTTTTTAATGCTAGTGGTAAAAATAACCAGGTTTTTTTCAAATAGGTAGGTTAGGGTTATTTTTTTTGATGACCCTAAAAACGAAACTGCTCCCAGAGATAGGTAGGTTAGGGTTATTTCTTTTTTGATGACCCTAAAAACGAAACTGCTCCCAGAGATAGGTAGGTTAGGGTTATTTTTTTTTTGATGACCCTTAAAACGAATCTGCTCCCAGAGATAGGTAGGTTAGAGTTATTGGCTGACAGCGTTTGGTTATTTACTTGTAGTTTTTTAGATTATGTTTTAATTTTAGTGTTTTTGATATTTGTTGTATGTGAAATACCTACAAGTAACAAATATAATTACTACACTATTAACATACAGTAACAAGAAAATATTATCCTAGATATTTAAAAGAACGAAAACTATAAGGAAAAGATTAATTTAAAAATATTAAAAATAGGCGATTGCGGAAGAAAACCATTGGGAAAATATGGGAACGGAGTAATTGCTACCGAGAATGAATGATTTCGGGAAATTATGGGCAACGCAAAATATGAGAACGGAGTAATTGCCTCGAAGAAAAAATGATTTTCGGAAATTATGGGCCACACTCGCGCACGAACTCGGAGTAATTAACAATGGAGCCGCCATTAACAGGCGTTCCCCTCTGTCGAAAATAGGCGGCCAATGGTCAACCACATGTCAACCATATGTATGGACTGACGTTTATCTGACATGACGTACCTATACATTTGATGTGCCCCTCCCCCGCAAAAAACGGCAGACTATTTTGTACCGAAAATTTTAGACATGGCGTCTCCGTTGGTTATATCCTCTAAGCGCACGAAGCTTCTTAGTTGCAGTTTACAGGTTAATTCAAAGGTAATGTTGGTTTCCTAACATAAGTAGAGTTAGACCAAGAAAAGTCTGCAGAGATTTTGACACTGGCACAAATAACATTGGAACTGCGTGTGCTGTCAAAATCTCTGCAGACTTTTCTTGGTCTAACTCTATCCACTTTTCTATACAATTAGTATGGCGACGTGTATACTTAAGGGGCATCGACCGTACACTGACATCGGGATGATATTTTTATCATGTTATTTAGTAGTCATCGTGCGTCTCGCTTGCGTCAATACATGTACGGACAAGAACGAGTGAAATGCACGATAACTAAATGACATCAGTTAGATAGATGTCTTTCTGATATCAGTGTAAGTTTGAATTGGCCTGTTAGCCAAAAATTGTTTCGTGTGTCCATATGTTCTACTCTACAGGTCGCATATCTAAACCAATTCCCGAATTTTGTAAGCAATTGATAGTTAAGTTTTTATGGTCAAATTAGATTCTCTAAATTCTTCAAAACAACGGAACCATACATTTATTCAGTTTTAAACTCTGCTCGCGAGGTCTACAGCTCACAGAGCCACTAGTTATTAAATTCTTCATCGTATGCGATTACAAGCAGTAACATAGGTAAATAATTAACGGAACTAGATCACTCCAAAGTCAAAAAAAAAAAAGTATGCCGGACTTCGCCACAGTGACCTTATTTGTAAAATTTACTTCATAAAAATGTGTTCATAAACTTATGAAAATGAAAACCTGTTCATTCAGTAGGCTTTATGTGGGATGGGATGGGAGCAGCTTGTTATTATAATGCCGGCTGTACACGCTCGGCGAGAGCCTCTCGCC
Source organism: Cydia splendana (assembly GCF_910591565.1). NCBI lineage: Eukaryota > Metazoa > Arthropoda > Insecta > Lepidoptera > Tortricidae > Cydia > Cydia splendana. The sequence continues at coordinate 39,920,506 of NC_085987.1, read as the reverse complement.
GAGAGTCTCGGGCGAGAAACTGTCGACGAGAGCACACCATGTACACACTCGTTGAATCATTGAACCGCGGATGCCCGCCACGATGGACATAGAAACTGTTTCTGCGATTTGCGTCTGTGCTGCTAGCTACTATAATTATTTAGGCGTATATCATTAAAAAAAATTACTAAGCCATGGAGAAGAAGGAGGTGGTGGATGGTTACTATGTACCCCAAAAGAACTAGCTCACTTATTCGGACCCAAGCATCGTAGATATATTGCTTATCTTTATGTTTCACATCTTTTGGGTTCCATAGGACTGGTTCCATTTGGTAAAATTCTAAAAACTGCAATTCAGTCTTGTTGGACCACATTTTAACGGCTAATCACCAAAACGCGTCTTTACAGAAACACACCGGGTAATTATTGATAATAATATTTAACATACGTGTAGCTATGATCTTTTATACTAGATATGCCATACACTAACATATCAAGCGACAAAAATGATGCCAACCAATGCTGCCAACGTCACGGCAGCATTAGTTACAATTTGTTTACAACTTCATACGCAAATGCGTAAAAGAGACGGCACAATTAAAAGAATACCTAAGTAAAAAAAAGACGGCTAGTGTTTGTCACTTGCGCGTGAATTTGGTAAATCAGTGATACCACCATAACACGATGGCAAACAGTGAATATGGCGCGAAGCGTAAAACTTTTAAGAAAAAGAAATATCAAAGAATAAGATGTTTGACAGAAGGTGCAAATCATTTCAGTGAGTTCTATGTGGCTACTCGCTACCGAAGTAAAAAGTTTTCACATTTAGTTATGTAAATAAAAGATATTATATTATACTTATCATTGTTACTTTTGTTAGGTAATATGTTTTTTTTTAATAGAATAATAATTGTACACATTGAGACTATTTTCTTTACCCGAGACACTGTGGGTTACTTAGGCGGGGTATGAAATACCCAATTAAGTTTAATTGGTTAATGGTAATGAAACGTTCTCAAACACCTTTTTTCCCAAATTTACATAAAATTATATAGAATGAATTTTTAAATTAAAGTTTACTACTAGTCAAATCAATTTCTTCAATAGTAAAGTAAGAAGCATTATGACAAAAAGCAAACTCAATAACAACAAAATCCTTTATTTTACTAACAATTTTATGTTATAATAATTGATGTTGTGTGAGAAAATGAAATGCCTGACAATAAATACTAATTTTGTAGTAATCTTTGTATAAACAGCAATATACCTATTTATTTAATTGACGCGACCCGGGCAATAATATGGCGAATAATTATGTTTAATTTGCCAATTGTTGTACTTAATTACAAGAAAAAATGCGTTCAAGTAAAAAACTGTAATATTAAAGTTGATATTTATATTTCTCTTATTTGTACGACAAGCACCAATGAGTGCAACTTACCATGACGCGTCTGCTATGATAATCTATGTACGCAGTTGGTGCGTCCTTGTCATTCTCGCTGATAAGAACATAAACTTATCTCTTTCTGTCAGCCGGCGAAAATGGCGGCTGGGTTTATTTAATTCAAGATTAAACCGAAGAAAAACGGATTATTTCAGCTTTTACTTACCAAAGATATGTGATGCCGTCGATTTTTTTGCGCTTCCGCGGATAATTTGAGCATTTCAACATAACGCAGGTCGGCATTTTGTTGCTTAATACACGTTATTTGTGGAAAAGTATTAACCGGTGTACACCTTCGCGCTTGCGTCAGGCAGACTGAGACAAACTCGTACACATGACACGAGGTGAGTTCTTCAATTTTGGAACGTGTATAACTCATCTTTGTATAAAAGATCATAGACGTGTAGTGGTACTTTGCATTTGTGACGTCTACCCCCATTTGTTCATAGATTTTTGTCGGGTAGTTACACAAATCTTCGTTTTAACAATGAGTGTGTACATGCTGTCTCGCTGCCCTCGCGGGAGCAGCGAGACCCTTTGACTCGGCCGCAAAAAACCGACCGCAATCGGAGAAGGGCGAGACGAGACAAGGAAGACCGAGACAAGACGAGAGCAGTCTGTACACACTCGCTCTCGGCCTGTCTCGGGGTGTCTCGCCGAGAGTGTACAGCCGGCATAAGGCTATTAAAGGTCCGATGAACGAGACTATCGATTACCCAATCATTTATCAGCGTCAAAACCAGCTTTTTTCGTTCATTATACTCAAGGCTATTTGTTACACTGAGTATTTGGCAGTCGAATCCAGACTTTCATTGATGGTTGAAAATCGTGTTCAGAAAAACATGTTTGACTAATATTTCAATTTTTACCTTTTGACCGCCAAAGACGGCGCACATTGACAATCCAATTTTCATGCGTTAAAATAAGGTTTACGATAGCGCGTTATAAACATAGGTAGGTACAAAACGTCATATTTTCTTAGGAATTTGACTTTTGTGCAGAGTTAGCTTATTGGTCCGACTAGGCAATAGGCGATACGTTAAATAGGAGATAAAAAATAAACAAATTATGCTTTTCAACAAGTTTGTAATAAAATAATATAATATGTAGATCACAAAACATTTTTAAACGACTGCGTTCCATTATATGGACATGAGTTAATGAGTACCTACTCCATACAATGGTCTAGCGATTGCATTGTGGAACGCCGAGCATCTAGTGCAAAGGAACCTGGGCAATATAATTTAGGCAGGATTTTCATTAACATTGGATCATTAAAAAAAATATTGTCGACGAAAACTTGTAACTTACACGACCCGACGCCTATAGACGTCAGGCATTTGATTTCAATGGGTTAATAATATTGTGCTAAATGACACAGAGCCATTGTATTGTATCACCATATTGTAGCTTTAAGATAACGCCTCAAGCCAGACAACTTTTATTTCAATACTAAAGACATTAGAAAAGAAAATAAAAATTGTTATAAATGTCAGGATTAAGAACTAATCTCGCCGTCGGTGCGATACGGTATCATTACTAAAATAAAATTTGTGCTTAATTTTGTGACAGCTAAATAGAGTGTAAAGATTACTATTGTTTATTTATGTCACGTAAATTGGATAAAACTATTACGTACGACAAGAATATATTTTGACAGGTGAAAGCAATGCCCTATGTCGCACGACAAAAACAACAAGTGTGTGCTCGATCGAACCCGCCGCTGGCAATTTTATATATATTATAGACATATTTATTTATATTGCACTAAATGCCTGCGTTTTGTATGGCCCAAATCTATGAATCCAACAGCGATAGTTTAGGCCCAAAAGCGTCAGTTCACAACCAAAACTCATTCAATGACTACTATAGTTCGTTTTTTTTAGCATTAGAAATAAGGTAACCAATATTGACGTGTCTTTTAATTGAAAAACACATTTTAAAAATAAGTTACGGCAAATATGTACCTAAAAATTATGAATCTAATACGATCATTTATATTCTTCTGCTTTCATAAGTAGGTAATAGTTACTGATTTTTAAAAAGCGTTTTTCAATTAAAAGACATGTCAAGATCGCTTACCTTCTTTCAAGTTCTTTCTAATGCTATAAAAAACGAACTATAATGCCTAGAACTAAAGTACCAAGGCCCAATTTTAAGAAAGTAATGCTCTAGTTTCCTAGGATAGCGGCCGTCTCCATACTACGACATCCATATTTAGCCGTATTATTTAGTATGGAGTCGGCCGCTATATGACGGCACCGCTATCCTAGGAAAACCGATCTGAACCGAAGAGAACGTAGCTTTTACGTACATTTTTAAAATTCAATAGTTTTCTTGAATTATGGTCACGTCACCACCTTCTTCAACTTTATCGTTCTCATTGAGCATCTTAAGATATAATACAAGGTTTCGAGTTACTGAGCTTTGGTAGTCAACTGCCGATAAAGGCAACTATTTTATAAAGCCATTGCCATACTATTTTAGCGTTCAATGAAATTTTTATACATATTTGTATGTTTCCTTTTTCTTTATGTACAATCGGGGACATTCCCGGGGAACCACTTCAGAAACTTTTTACCTCCTTACGAGCGAGCTAAACTCCGCCTCCCATAGAGTTAACCAATTGCGATGCATTTCCGATTCTTTATCTTAATAATTAAAAGGATAAAAACAGGTAATGAGACAAAAAATAGGTAGTAAGGCAATGACCTTTTATTTATGTAGACGTGTGACGTTCATAGTTGACAAAACTAAAATTTTTATCCAACGATTTTGACAACTTGACAGGTTGGCGTCACCCATACGACTAACTCTAACTAAATATAGGTTCCGGAACCTATATTTAATGGCTCACGATCGTGCGCCTGGTACCATATCTACCTCAATTTACTTACATCTATGTAGTAAGGACAGTTTATTAGTTGTTGTAGTTTGGGCTAAGCTTCGCCTCCCTAACCTTTTTTCAACACCCACATTTTTAAGTGCCATTGGTCATCACTTTTATGATATCCCTGACCGTCTGCAAGACGTTTAAACGATTTTTCCCTTGAGGTGGTTCACCGCGAATGCCCTCGATTGTACTATGTTGTGGCGTTAAGTAAATGTATCTTCTTTCTTTCTTTCTTTCCATTGTAAAAGCACCTTATGAAAAGACGATTTCATAAATTAAATCCAGGACATTGCTGGTATAAGAACAAATTACTGCATTACCTTATCATTAAAGGCTAATTGTACTTTTTGACAACATAATCGTATATAAATGACAGATAATATACTCTAAAAAAATACGGAAAAAAATTGTTTATTGACTACATTTTAGAATATGAGGAATTCAGTTGTTTTCTCCAAAGACGCTGTTGTCACGCGGCATGGACATATAGCAACGATATTGATGTCTGGCGAATAGAAAAGCCTCAGATAGAATTTGTTGTTTAAATATAGAACTCGGTTACTAAAGTGTTAGAATAATGCGTTTTTTAAATCGACAGCAATATCATAGACATAAGCATATATGTCCCTGGTGCGAAGACAAATAACAGGTCCTAAAACGTTGTGCTATAGAACGCCATTACAATTTTATTATAACTACCTACCTACTTATTAGCTGAATATGAGGCGAATATTTTCGTACAAAAACTTTTTAATTCTGATGTTCATTTTAATTTGGCAACAACAGTGTCTATTGTGATGTGCAATCTCAAATTGTGTAAGTACCTACTTTCGAAAACTTTTACACTCATCAGTATCTGATACAAATACTAAATTGAGTCTAACATGCCGGAAAAGCAATAGGTAGACCTGTAAGATCTCGAATTATACTGAAATTATGTTATTTTAGATTTGTCCTTAATTTATTTAGATCTATTATTATATTATTTTTTGAACGAAAGTGCGATGTTGAAATCGCCGAGCAATGATTTAGAAATAATATATCATTCTAATCGATTCCTTCCGAATATTTACAAAGGCCGAGTGTCTCGTTTAAAAATATCACGGGAATATACATACAGTATTGGTATAAAATGTTAAAACCGAAACAATAACAACATGGAAGATCTTTGAAAAAATATTGACTATTCTGCACATAAAAAGAATTGATCTATCTGAAATATACATATGACATTACATTACATTAACCTACGACACATATACAGAAAACTTTACCTAAGACGTGTTACCAATACAATATTTTACATTTCATTGATATGTCACATTATGTACATCAATATCGATCTAAAGAATGAGTATGTTGCTCAAACTCCATGGCTACAATAGTCGTAGCAATAAATAAATAATTAAATTAGCACGGGACTATATGGTATATACGCGAAATATACAGAAAAGTATAGCAAATCACTCAGTTGAAGGTAGTCCAGCCCTTGGGCACGGCGGAGGGCGGGGCCTCTGCGCTTGAGCCCGGCGCCGGCGCCTCCAGCAGGCCGAAGCCGAACTGGCTAAAGTCCAACCCGTACTCGTGCAAGAGAGCACTGTCCGTCGCTTTGTTCGTCTCCACTTTATCATTTTTATCACGGCACTTGAGAGGATCGAAATCTTCTAGATTCGTCGGCGAATCGTCCAGTTTTATGAGATCAGTGGACTCACACGACTGTAAAAGAAAATTTAAATTAATCTTCACTATACGCGTTCGTATATCATTATCATTATTAAATCAGCATCTATAATTTAGTCTTATTCACTAACGCTACAAACAGATCTAAATCTTTTTAAGTAAATACACAAACTAGATACTATTACTACGTATTTAGTGGCATGCAATTGCGTGCACTAGGAAGGCATGATATAAGTGTGTTAATTATTTACAAGGCGACATATAGGACAGATAGACAGATCCCAGTGACATGTCATCTTTCACAGTTGGGCAAACCACGCGTACAATCAACGCAACGGCCTATTCATCAAATGTTCACTTCATAACGCAGCTAAGGAGCGGTGAAACAAATACCGGCACTATAATTAGAATAAATAATTATTTCTGCTTTTTACAAATCAATTAAATAAACCAGGATTAGTTCAGCAATAAATATTGTTATTTTTTATATTGTCTACAAATTATTAATTATCAGTAACGAGTCAGGTACCGCTTTAAAATAATTTAATTTGCTAACAAATGTTTTAATATTTACCTTTTGCTAAGTAAGAGAACGATGTCCTTTGCGACAATGTAGTAAGTTTCTCGTCTAGGCACTTTTTGTTATATCCCAGATTACATTAGTTCGTCATGAGAACCCTGAAATACTATTTGTCAGGCAGCCACACCATGTTAAACAGGTCGTAACAGATCACGGGTCAATCGGGGGTCGGGCAGTCGGTTCCACTGCCCATTCTCGACTGACCCAAACTAGGGATCACTGGTATCTAGCTCGAGTATAGTGAGGAATGAAGGACCTTGGATATGTTATAAATATATTAATCCATAATAAAATTAACAATATAATAAGTTTTTATAGTTAATGTTTTAATAAATAAACTATTCTTATCTATTCAGTTTTTAAAACCGTGTTAGTGCAAACAAGCTCCACTCTCGATTTCAGGACAAGAACTCGACCGCTTTCTGTTTGACGGCGAGGAATAGAATCGATATGAGTATAAATGCGCATATCACAATTACCTCTTGAGTTTTCCCTCTATTCGGTATGTGCAGGTTTCGGGCCACGGGCCTCGGTAAGCTATTTGGTTCCTGAGCAGGCGCGGGCGCTTGCGCGGGCGCGTGCGCGGGCGCGTGCGCGGGCGGCGGCTTGAAGCCGTTGGGCGCGGGCAGGGGCGCGGGCGAGCTGTCCGACAGCTTCCTCTGCGTGGTCGACATCGTCAGCTTCAGCTTGCCCTTCTCCTTGCCCTCCGTAAACTGAATAGTGCTCGTGTGGAAATCGCTCGCGTCACTGTTTTTGGTGATGTTAGTGACGAAATGCGAGTGGTTTGCGTGGTGCTGCGCGCGGGGAGGCGGCGCGGGTGCGTCGGACAGGTCTATCAACTTCCTCGTGGAAATTATTGGGTAACGGAGGGGGAGTTGGGGACGATCCGGTAACCGGGGTGGGACACTTGGTGACAGTGTTTTCTGCAAAATAAAATTGAATAATGTGCCACTGCGCCCCTAGGACCGTGCTGACACGCATTCGCATCACACGCATCGCATACAAAGTGACGTGACGGAGGCGGGTATGGGAGCGACTATGAAATAGAAACAAGCCGAGTAGGTAACTGAAATATAAATAGAAGTACAAAATTGACGACTAATCAAAATTAATGTCCCACAAGAAAAGTAGGATAACAGATAAATTTCTCATGTCTATGCGCGTAAATCTTGTGCGGTCAATTTTGATAAGACGTTAAGTAATAAAATAATGAAATAGTGAAAGTGCAATCATGGCTTTTGTAACTTAAAAACTGCATATTGATTGATGAAAATGAAAATGAATATATTTTTCGGAATAAGTATATTTTCATGGAATGTGCCGAGAAGTTTGGAATTAACTTAATGACTAATAATGAGTTTAGCGAGAAAATTGGGATCTCTACCAATGCAGTTCAATAAAATATGAAAATGTGTAGAAAGGGGGATATAAGGCACATAAAACACACACACGCATATGTATAGTAAAAATGTATAATAGTAAGTATTTTGGAGGACAAACCGTACATGTATCACAGTTGCACTTTTTTCATGCCTGCTTAGCCACAGCAAGCTTATACGATTTGTTAACTACAGGACAACAATACACAGTAACAAAAGCCACGATGACGAAAGCACACAACAAGCATCTAAGATTCTACTGAGATACCTACATAGAAATTAGAACACTTTTGTGTTGCTCTGACTATTAGCCCTTTGGACGCAATACATCACAAAGGTTGGTATTCCACCTCAATGTTCATTGAGTCTCACTCTATCACAAATGTGAGATGCAAATACACATTGGACAATGAAATTGGACAGGTGGAGTACCACACCTACAAAAGTACATATACGTTGCTCACAAGTGAGCTTAGAAACAGTGATAGCGTACGGTCAATCTTTAACTACTAAGCCAATTAGGGTTTCAGCTAATTTGTACGCTATATAATGTATAATAATTTAACACTACACACGCATAACAATTAAATCTGTCCGTGACTGTACGTGATAACACTTATAGGTCATCTTACCGCAGTGTGGGAGACACGCGACAGATAACTTTGCGCGGTCTAGGCATCCAAAGGGTTAGTGAGCCGTGCGAAAATCCGGTCCAGAGATACAAGGACCAAATTATCAAATAAAAACAGTTCAATAAAATTATATAAAGAAACTATAATTTGGATTTTACTAGTAGTTATGGAAATAACTACGTGGTAAGTTACTGCATATGACAAGGTCGATGACATATATTGTTCCTGCGTTCGATAAATCGAATAGACTGGCTCTTTTGATTCTGAACAATGAAACAACGCAAGTGTTTATGTGTGTAGTATATTGAATGACAAGGTAGCGAAATGTATTTCGTCGAGAGAGCCGTTAAATTCAGAGTAATAAATTATTCCAGAACAAAATCGCGTAGTGAGAATCGTTAAGAATCTTCGATATAAATATAAAAATAAAATCTACTTTACAGCACTAACAACTAATGCAATCGACCTTACATTTATGCAGATATAATATAATAAGTATTTATCACATACTGGATAATGTAAGTATGTTGTATTAAGTTTTTTGTATTTTTTCTAGTCTAAGCATAACAACTTTTTATTAAAAGAAACAATACCCAGTATGACAATTTAAACGTTCACGTTCAGGTCTAGCGAATGCGTCGGTTTCGCCTATTCATACTCGTACTTCTCTTACGGACTACGGTACGCTTGCATTACTTAGGAGAACGTGGACGACCGCGCGATACCTCCTTTCTATACAAAAGTAGTGTCAATATCCAGAGAAGAAAATAGGGATTACGTTTTTTTGAGGAAGCGATCGTCCACTATCCTCTTAATACGCGCGCAGCATGCGTACAGTAGTAAATTACGCATTCGCTAGGGACTCACTTGTCTCTGCGCATATCACTCAATGTTTAACTCACGGATTTGTCGGCTAGACTCAGCTGATTGTGCGGGCTGCTCGGCAGGCTGTCTCGGCGAGATTTGTTCTTGAACAGGTGTTCCATCTCCGTGAGCAGGTCGAGGGGCAGCTGCGGCGCGGGGTCGCGCAGCGGCGGGTCGCGGGACGGCGACGACTCCGAGGAATCCGAGGAGACCGGCGTTACTGAGCCGCATGAGAATCTGACAATGAGGTTAATACCAATTTTCATCAAACAGAGTTTACAATTGTGCCGCTTAACTTCAAACTCGGGTAAATCCATTCGACCCTCTCAGTAAATAGCTACCCTATTACCTTTTCCTAATACCAAAATCGCATAATCTGACGGATGGATTTACCCGAGTTTGAAGTTAAGCGATTCAATTGCTAAAATAGTTGTGGTAGTCAAAAGGTTAAGTTATATATAATCTCACAGACCGACTAAACTAATAGACGGAATACATAACACAATCGAGGTCATCACACATAAGCGCTCCCATACAAATTTAGTATAAATTAAGTTTAACTTGAGCTGTTATAATATGAAATGGTGTGGAATACATCTCGGATGTGCTGCTCAAATCGTAGCATTTTACAAGTAAAATTGCGCCTATGTGTGGTGACCTAGTGCTCTTAGGCGCCACTTGCACCATTTCACTAACCCGGTTTAAACGGTTAAACCTGGAGTTACTATGGTTACCAGTACAATTCTACACTGGGTTAACGGTATAACCGCTTAGCCCCGGGTTAGTGGGATGGTGCAAGTGGCCATTCCATCAGAAAACGTTTCATAATGCGGTGTCTGTGTGGTCGGTGTCTTACCTGCTGTCATCCGTAGTATTGATCGACGACGGCCGTGAACCAGTCTTGGGTATTTTATTCTTCAGACCCTTTACCGCTGACTTCATGTTTTTACCTCCTTGCCGGACCTAAGTTCAAACATTTATTTTGTTAATTACAACATGGATTTATGGTATTTATTTTATAACTAATAGATGACACGGATAAAGAAATAGTAAAGATGCATAAAGGATTGCAAAATATTATACTTAGCAGTAAATTTGACAGCCGAAGTAGATTGCGCTGTACGGCCTTCAGCGGATTTATAAATCACTAACGTTTGACAGCCCAGAGGGCTTAGCCAATATGACAATCGTTGATAGAAAACGCCAGTCGAAACAAAAATATTGTAAGGAACTATTCACGTGACTTTTCGTAGAATCTGTCATTTCGTTTGGTGTCGATGCACGATTGTCATTTTGGCTATCCTCCCAGTTACTACAAAAAGTATGACGCAGTACAGCGCTTTCTAAATATCGATACCCTTAGTAGGCCTAGTTCACAGTCTTACTCATTACGCGGAAAATTTGGTTGTTGTAATAATGACCTTTTGTTTTTGCACTATGGTACTAAATGCAACCAATTTTTCTCCGTAATTAGTTAGTACGAGTGGAAACTATTAGGGTATAGATACATGAAATTCAAATGATTATTAGCTAATTTAGCTTTGTAGCGCGTTTATGAATAACGCCATGTAAAGTGACGGCACCAGTAATGGACACGGCACCAATTATGGTCATTTTTTTCGTTGATCGAATTTATTAAGCAACTGTCCCAACCTTTTTCAACTTGCAATTCTAAAGCATAACCAATAGACGTTTGAGCGGTCATTCTGACACGCGTCACCAAAATTGGCCATTTTGTTCTAAGATGGCTGCGAAGTGAAATCTCGTTGCGGGCGGTGGTCATGTAAATCCGTGTTTATTGTTGAAATCGTTAAGGAGGTGAGTACATATTTGTGCATGGTGTTATCTTGTGTTATGCTGTAATGAGATTTGATGTTATTTCTACTGAATAATACTATATTGCAAGTAAATTGAGCTAAGTTGAATATGTCCAATCACAGCAATAAGTTTTTTGTGGGGTTTGTTCATTACTGGATTCGATATTTTATGAAATTCAGTAATGGACAAGTGTCCATGCTTAAGTTTTTTATTACTTTTTTAGTTTATTGTATTAAATTATTTAATTTGTTGCACTAAACATTTGGGTTGAGTTGATTTTGTGTTTGCTCTTTATTTTCCAATCATGGACGATGTCCATAACTGGGTATTTTTAGTTGTCCATAATTGGGTTCTTTGTTTTGTCTTAGATGGCACCAAAGAAAAATTACACCCCCGAACAAATGGGGAGAGCATTGGATGCTGTAAGGATGGGAGAAAAGATTAGCACAGCTGCCCTCCGGTTTGGGGTTCCTCGAATAACCTTGCACAACAAGGTGACAGGCAAAAGTCCTGCAGTTTGTGCTATGGGGCCTCAAACTATCTTCACGCCAGAAGAAGAGGACATTCTGGTAAAATGGTTGGTCGCAATGAGTTAAAAGCACTTTCCCATAAATAGACAATTATTAACAGAGAGCGTGCAAAAAATTATATTAGATCAAGGGAAGGCCAATCCTTTTACAAATAACAAACCTGGAAAAAAGTGGTTTTCGTCATTTTTAAAACGACATCCAGATATAACAGAAAAAACAGCACAAAATCTTTCGAAGTCGAGGGATGACGTTACCGAAGAAGGCATCCGCAAATGGTTCGAAGAAATAACGACATACATAGAAGGTATAGGTTTAAAAGATGTTTTAGATGAACCCAGCCGGATATTTAATACCGACGAAAGCGCATTTTTTTGTCACCAAAAGCAGGCCGAGTTCTTTGTAAACAAGCAGAAAAACATCTGTACCAATTCTGCGGCGATGAAAAAGACAACCTAACTGTCTTACTCACTGCCAATGCCACCGGTCAATTAGCACCACCAATGATAGTCTTCAAGTATGATAGACTGCCAGCGCACATAACAGCCACTGTTCCTGAACATTGGGGCATAGGAAAATCTGAATCAGGCTGGATGTGTGGAAGCACATTCTACGAGTATATCACAAATATTTTCAATCCATGGCTAGAGGAGCAAAAGATACCAAAACCCGTCCTGTTTTTTTTAGATGGCCACAGATCACATTTAACATTACATCTATCAGATTTTTGCTCCGCAAACGGCATAGAGCTCATTGCTCTGTACCCCAACTCAGCCCATATCCTTCAACCAATGGATTTAGCAGTCTTTCGCCCTTTGAAATTAGCCTGGAGAAAAGAAGTTTCTAAGTGGCAACTGAACAATTTGGGTAAAGTCCTGAAAAAAGAACACTTTGCACCTGTGCTAAAAGACGCTATTAGCACAATATCAGAAGAATGCATTCGGAATGGGTTCAGAGCTGGAGGTTTGCACCCTTTCGGACCGGACTACATTGATATGAGTAAAATAAAAAAAAAAACATACACAAATTATTGAAAAGGAAGTGGACCCAAAGCAAATAGAATTTGTGAAATACTTGGATGCTGAGATAGTTGCTGTTTATTCGAGACAAAAGTTAGACTTGTTCAACGCATTATATCTCAAAGACAGGAGCACCGTTGAACAGAATATACCAAGTGAAGATGAATCGCTGTTTGTTATCTGGGCCAAAAACAAACAAGAGTCGTTTAATAGTGAAAGGTCTATTCCCCAAATAGATTCAGTAGAGAATCAGCTCTCCACATCAGAAGCTGCTCCAGATAACACAGAAAGTGAAGTGCAACATCCAAATTCGACGGCTATTTTAACCACGGAGGGCACTCTGCTGTTGGAATCTCAGAAAACATCATCTCTCAAACCACTGGAATGCACTGAAATTGAACCATGCCGAGATTCTTTAGCTTCACCTACAATAAGTGAATTACCTAACCAAATGGAGGAACCTGAGCAGACAAACCGAATTAGTGTCGAAAATCAAGAATTATCCTGCAGTACACCACCTACGCAGACCCAAACATTCCCAATAAATCAAGCAGTCGAAAACCAAATACCGGAATTTGTCCCAAGAACTAATAACACGGAAAGCCCATCAGCAACACCCGAGAGTGCGTCAGAAACTACTGCCAGAGTCCCTGTACGTAGTGTAACTCCTCAGAAACATCCTTTAGAAGCTGCTTTAGGTGTAGTGGTTCCATCACTTTTTAAGAAAAGCCTTTTTTGGCCCGAAGAACCGAAGGAAAAAAAAAAGAAAAAAGAGAAGGTACCATTTGCAGTGACTAGTAAATCTTGGCAAGAATATCACAGAAAAAAAAAATAGAAAAACAGAAGCTACAACAAGAAAAAGAAAAGAGAGCCCTAGAAAGACAGCAAAAAAAAAAATATTAAAAGAAAAAAATATTGCTGAGAAAAAAGGAAAATCTAAATCTAAACCCAAGTCTAAACATAGCCAGGACACTTCGTCTGAAGACACAGATGCAGAGATTGTATACGCTGAAAGTGATGATAGTGTTTTAAGTAATTCTGATAAAAGTAGAGAAAAACCTCAGGATCCACAACCATCAAAAAGACGCAAAATCCCCTTTATGAAGCAAGGTACAAAATCTACTAAATTTCCTCGATTAAATCTGAAATGCAATAAAAGTGATACAAATTCTGATGATGAACCTTTAAGCAGCTTAGCAGCAAACACAAACTCTGGCCTGGTAGTTGCTAAAGGACAATTTGTCATAGTCAAGTATGAGGGAGAATATTTTCCTGTAAAAACTGAGGATGTCGACCATAACCAGTATGAAGTAAGTACCATGATATTATCAACTGGAAACTCTTTCAGATGGCCTGACAAGCCTGATAAAAGCTGGTACAATGCTGGAGATGTTGTGGAACTTAATAATCGAGGCTTCTACAAAATTAAAGAAATGGAGAAGTATTTGCCAAATACATATACCTAGTTATCTAATTAATGTAGCTTCAATGAATCTCAGTAAAATAAGTCATACTGTGTGGAGTATTTGTAGAATTCTCAGTATTTAATTGTCTAAATCGATAAGTGAGGCTGTAAAACATACTTAACAAGATATTAAGCTAAATAACTGACTTTTATAAACAACGTAATTTCATTATTTTGGTACTTATATAATCTTTCTTTATTAAATAATAAATGCTTATTTTAGTTAAAGTTATACTAGGAGAAAAAGTAAACTTTTTTGTTCGTTCTTTTTTATATTTTATATTGTGCTTTATGATTATTGTATTGCTAAGATTCTAATTTCTTACCTGATAGATCTCAGTTGATTTGTTATGTTACCAATTCTGAGCTGCAGCTGCTGGCAAAGAGGTAAAGCCTCAATTAATGTTTAATAAATGACTGAAAACCAGATGGTTGATTGAAAGTCTGATAGTGTAACTTGGAAATCTAAGACTGTTCATGTTGAAAGTTCAAATAGCGTTAATAAAAGTTGATTTGTGACATCATTTGTTTCATTTATGTGTTCAATACAAAAGTGTCCATTAATGGATGTTCATAATTGGGTCCATGTCCATGACTGGGTGTCCATTACTGAATTTTTGATGTCCATCAATGGTGATTTCGTAAATTTCAATTTATATATTTTTTATTAATTATGTATTAAACATACAGGATTTTTGGTTTTGTTTAAATGTTCCTCATGTATTTGAGTCCCAAAATAAAAATCACCATTTTTGTATCGTCAAAAAACATCCCATTTTTAAACGAAATTCTAATTTAGTGCGCTTAACATGTCCATGATTGGTGCCGTCACCCTATCTTTGTGTGTATGTCTTACGCTAGAATCCAGAAAATATCTGTATAGAAAACAAATGAATATCCGTGCCCTGTGCACACGCACAATTGAACCTTAACACTAGGACATAAGGTTCACCGATGGTCAGTTGTTGCTGCCAATTCGTAAAAACATTTTCACCACACCAGCTCGGAAAGGCTCTCTTTATTCTACAAAAGCTTTTGACAAATTTTGTTATATTTCCTCATGTTGGCTGGTAGAATTCACTTTTAAATATATAAATATTTAATACTGTTAAATAGGCACAATGGTTGTCGATTTGCGGAAAATGCCCAGTATAACTAACTAACTAACTGTTCATTTTCATTTGATTTATAAGGTTTTACAATTGGTATTTTTCTCTCGTTGTTCAACCAGTTATTCATTTGTTTTAATAAAAATTAGCATGCAATAAATACAGTTATGTCCTATGGAGACCCAGTGCAGAAAATAATTTAGAACCAATCTATTATATTCGCTACTTCGTGGAGTACACATACTTTGCGGCAGCGCTAAATCAAAAACTAGGTAATTGTGAATAATGCGATACGTATATAATAAAGAACTCTATTAAATTTATACATATAAGTAATTTACCCAGTTAAAAATAGCATTGTATTTATTATTAGGCGATATCTATATATTCATTAAAGACGGCAATCATAATAAAATAAATATAAATAGCTATTTATCTATATGAAAGCCGAGCATGATGAAATTCGTGTTATATCGCTACAGGTGGCATACGATACGACGCGCTCCTTATCAAGATCTTCTATCTGAATCTCCATCGCTCTAGTCTAGAGACAGATGAATTTCGAAGTTAAACCATATTTTTCATGTGATGTGACATAGAGAAAACTAAAATACAGGGAGTTTATTTAGTCACCTGCAATAATTTACGGGGTGAATACTGCAAATAATCTGAATCAGATAATCTTTTCATGTAACAGCAGTTAACAGATGTTCCCAATGTAGCTACTTCGCCTTTTATTAAATAATATTATTTAATCAATCAATATTAGTAGGTACATTATATAATTATTTCTGCTGCCAAAATTAATGCCGAATGAAGAAGCTATTTAGGAGACTTCCTACCAGTAAAAATATATTTACAATGAATACTTACATTACGAAATATTAAGCAAGCTGCAATTGAGCTGAGCTAATACATACTACAGGATGAAGCTAAGAATACTGCATAACATATAAAAATATGTAATACATATCCTACATATAGTTACGAAATTATATCCTCCTAAGGCCCAAGGTCCTACCTATAGTATTTCTTTAGTTCGATGAAATTTAACCCGTATTTAATTGAAACAAAGTTGCATTTTTTTTTTCGTTAAATTTTTAAACAAATAAAAAATCGACTCTATTCTCTGCAATAGAGGTTCAAATTTCAGTGGCAAATATTGAGTTTATCGTTTGTTTGGCTGGGCCTTAGGAGGATATATTATTTTTTTTTTTTATCTGGACATGGAGAAACGTTACGCAAAACCTCGAATTCTTTAGAAAAACTTTTAAACCATAAAGAAACTAGATAGGTTATGGATAACTATCCGTAACTAACTAGTTACGCATAATGTTGTCTTCGACTCATGAAACAAAACGGATTTATTTTAACGGATTATATCGTGTATCGTATTTAAGATACGAGCCCCGATGCATATGTTTTCGTCTAGTAAGACCATTTTTGAGGTTCTCGCGTTTGTTCAAAAATAATGTTTTAGTTTAAAAATTACTAATATTTAATGCTTATACTAATGTAGTTTAAATTTATATAGTAATATTCTACAATAACTAAATCCAAATATGTACAAGAAATACCGTTTGTACTGAAAGAATAGTTATTTGTACAACAAGAGATCAAAGTTTGATATTTCTTCGAGTGCTTATTTTGAGTCCCGTGCAAGCGAAAGATTCTATAATAGATTCACGAGCGTAGCGAGTGAATCTAATTTAGAATCTTGAGCGTAGTAAGGGATTCAAAAGCGCACGAGATGTAAATAACTTTTATCTCGTGTAGTACACAAAATTTTTCTCCCTAAGCAGTGAGAACATACCTAGAGGGACAGAGATAATAGAACCCCAGTATATCGAACTTGTATTAGACCCCGCATGTTGAAATGACATTTGATTATAAAGGTAACTTGAATGTGTGTCTCACTCAGAGAGCAAAATGCGATTTTGCTCACTGAGTGAGACAAAATGACTCAGTGAGCAAAATCGCATTTTGCTCACTGTTTTTAAGAAGCAAAGTACCCTTGTTCGAGCTGCTGAGGTGAAAATAAAATAACGATTTTTTATTTTTTATTTGACGGGTAGGATTGTAACAGATGTGTAAAGGGCTATTACTAGGGAAAGCAACAGGGATCTGCCAATGAACTGACAATTTTGTTTCGAGCCTATGCATACAGAAGTGCTGTAGGAGAGGAGAATATGATTTGGACAACGTTTTTGAAAAGTACTTACGTCTTTTCAGCAATAAAAACCACATGCAATTTTATTATACGATCAAAATAAACTACATTAAACATTACTATTATGGTTCCCATTACTGGGTCATTTTATGTTCATGTGTAAAATTTATTAGAATAAACAAAATTGTTGCGTAGAACTAGACGAACTAATTTGCATCGGGGCTCGTACTTTTACTTTTCGAACCCGTTTTACAGCGTTTTACATCTAAGGGTCTCCCCAGATATATCGACGCGCATTCGGCAAAAGCCGATAGGAAAAAGCTTTTTCACCTCAGCAGATCGAACAAGGGTACTTTGCTTCTTAAAAACAGTGAAGAAAAATGCGATTTTGCTCACTGAGTCATTTTGTCTCACTTAGTGAGCAAAATCGCATTTTGCTCACTGAATGTGTCTCACTCAGTGAGCAAAATGCGATTTTGCTCACTGAGTGAGACAAAATGACATTCAAGTGACCTTTATAGTCAAATGTCATTTCAACATGCGGGGTCTAATACAAGTTCGATATACTTGGGTTCTATTATCTCTGTCCCTCTAGGTATGTTCTCACTGCTTAGGGTGAAAAATTTTGTGTACTACACGAGATCAAAGTTATTTACATCTCGTGCGCTTTTGAATCCCTTACTACGCTCAAGATTCTAAATTAGATTCACTCGCTACGCTCGTGAATCTATTATAGAATCTTTCGTTTGCACGGGACTCAAAATAAGCACTCGAAGAAATATCAAACTTTGATCTCTTGTTGTACAAATAACTATATGTCCACGCAATAAGAGCGAAAAAGCCGTCGACGCGTCGGCAGGCGCCGGCCGATGCGAGCCGAGCCGAACGACGACTTTTTCGCTCTTATTGCGCAGACATAAAGCTTTTTCCTATCGGCTTTTGCCGAATGCGCGTCGATATATCTGGGGAGACCCATAGTCTCCTGTTCACCACGAACGCTGCACGCTTTAAATGGTTCGAGACCTCGCGTCGGGATGTATTTTAAATTTATTATACGTGATATAATCCGTTGAAATAGTTTTATTCCATGTAGTTACGGATAAATTCATTAAATAAATCCAATTTTCAATAACTTAATTTATTTTATTTAAATATCGACAAAAAATTATAAAACTGATCTTCGTCTTTTAAAGAAAGAGTTTCCATGGTTCAAGTAAAAAAACACAGTGCATACATAAAATAAACTAAAAACAAACTAAAGCATTTTTAACAACTACCATCACCAATACGCAACATAATAGTACGCTCCACAGAGTAGTGAACAACTAGAATAATTTGAACGAAACAGTTCTGACGACATTGTCTGGGACTCACCGTGTTGACAGCTGACTGTACCGCGGGGTTCGCCTGGAAATATTAAAGATAAAACAAACACACGTAGTTAAAGCATGCATGCATATGGAAAAAGCTACGGGGTAACAGAGATGGCGATAGTTTTATGTTCACGATAATATTTCATGTGATATTTACAAGAGCATTATTAAGAAAAGTCAGCGAAGACACACTACATATACCTATTATAAATTATTCCTACAACTCATATACTAACGTAGGTAGTAAATTCATTACAAATTCCTTTTTTGGCGCATTTATAGTAGGTACTATAACGCTGCATTTTTTTTTTTGATTTGTTGCAGGAACTTTTATTCATAAAAGAACACATAATCTAAACATAAAACTAATTAAAAACTATACTTAAATATAAATATAAACTGAATATGTATAAAATAAACTACCTACTGAAACCCGTCACGGGCTGCCCGCGACGCAAAGGTATACTTTTTTTATTGTATAATTGGGAGAAAATGACTAATAATATTTTCATTTTCTGCGAATTCGCATAACTATAATAGTTTCTCAATCCACCAAGGCTCGGCGGATCGGCATCTAAAGCCGACCACTGACTAACAGTCCGCCGGACGATATCGGCCGGTCAGTTGTTCGGAACTGTCAAATTTTTGTTCTAACTGATAGGCCGATATCGTCCAGCGGCCTGGGGCCCGTTTCTCAAAAGCTTGTAACATGTAATACAAGTGGAAGGCCCTTTCTAACAAAAGCTGTCAAAAAGTGACATCCGCTTGTATTACAAGTTACAAGCTTTAGAGAAACGGGCCCCTGTTAGTCAGTGGTCGGCTTAACGTTCGCGATCTATCATGGTTCCGTCCTTATTATTATCACTTTTGATTTAGTCGAGTGAAAGATATTATACAATTTTGATCATAGTAAGGCCATGACATGGCAAATAAAAAAAATCCGTCCCTATACTTGCATTATAAACGGAACTCTGTCTATGTTACCTGGCTGAACAACCTCAAAGCTATACTCGGATTGTCTAATTAGGCAAGCCGTACTATTAAATAAATAGCGAAAGAATATTATCAGCTTCTTTTATTTGAAGGCTCTCTTTCATTACAAGAAATAGTATTTCTGACTGTACATGAGATGAGACGCAGAAGTATAAATAAGACATGGATTAGTTTGGGACTAAGGTAAGGCTAAATTAGTATAAAACCGTAAATCAACTCTCTAGAAGTTGTTCCAAGTCTATTAGGAAATTATACATTTGAAACAAAAACGCTTAACACATTTTTGATCAAATCATCGTGGCATTGATGTCAGTGTCCATCACTCACACCCGAAAGGCAGTATAATAAAACGTATTAAGAGTCACACGAGCCTAGCCGCCGCCATATAATCGATGTTACGTTCTCATTTTAAAACGATATTATACCTATGTCTGATACTATAAACAAGTGAGATTGAATAGATGTTTTACATACAGAACTTGTACC
Source organism: Cydia splendana (assembly GCF_910591565.1). Lineage (NCBI taxonomy): Eukaryota > Metazoa > Arthropoda > Insecta > Lepidoptera > Tortricidae > Cydia > Cydia splendana. The sequence goes on along the minus strand of NC_085987.1, from coordinate 39,900,095 downwards.
AAACATAGATATATATTACAAAATGTGCACGCCACGTTTCATGTAACTTAAGCTTCAGCGTAACTTTTATTGTATGGGAGCGTCTATTTGGCGGTGAGTACGTGTGACTCTTAAACGACACACTTTTTGACATAATTTTTACTCATCTTCATTATGCGATAAAAACGAGTACTATATCCCTCAGTAAACACAACTAACCATACAAAAGCATTACCTTATCTTTGAAATTTTTAAAGAAGGCACCGCCTTCTTTCTTTACAGTCTTGGCCCAGTCTTTGTACTGCTGTTTCAGTCGTTGGCCGCTGCCCGTCCCTAGTTTGTCGGCGTAGGCGTTACATTCAACTTCGAACTCGTCGTTAAAGCCTCTGCCGGAATTGAGCAATTCTAACCTTTCGTCTATAAACTGGAAATGGAGAAGGAAATGTGAAAAAAATATGTTTAAATCTTTAAGTACACATACATTCACAAGAGCTGGCATGAATGGAATGAGTGAGTGAATGAAAAAATCTGTGTGTATCACGTTAACCAATAAAATGATGGCTCGGACTGTATACCGATACAGGTTTCATTCATACAATGAAAGTTTAGTTCATTCTATACGTGCTTCCGTGAATCAACCTATACGTCTACTACAATTCATTAAAAAAATCAACTTCATTAAGTTTATTACTATTGATCAGAATTTTAAAACAAATAGGTTCCCATAATATTATTATTATTAGAAGAAAGAAAATGTCATGTATTTTATAGTCCGTCAAGGAACTTCAGAAATACGGGATTAAAACGAGAATTAGATGTGTCGAACATTTAAAATAATACAGAGGGGAAATGAATACAATAACCTGCTGTGAATGTAAATTTCTGATTATTTTGTCTAGAACGAATAAATTTACAACCTTAAAGTCAGTCTTAAAACTAATAATCGTACCTGTTGAAATATTTGTGATTGTAGTATTTTTCTAAGGAATGGTTGCATATTTTTTCTAGTTCTCACAAAAGCCTCAGGGTTGAACGTTATTTGTTGACCTTTTTCGATTCTAAAAAAGAAAAATAAAATCTAAACACAATTAATCGATTTCAATACACGATTAAAGATAGAGTACCTACTAAAACTTTTTAAACGGAAAAGAATAGAGATGAAAAATAGACAATTCCTATATCGTTGGGTGACAAGCAAAAGTCACTAACTAACATCATGGAAATTATTGGATAATAAACCGTGTTACAAGTGTAATAAAGTGCATTGTTACTTTAATTTTTAGATAGTACATACTTATATGTACTGCTATATATATGTATATGTACTCATAAAATAAACTTTTTTATTGTGAATAATTAACAAATATGTCAGTCGATTTACAATGCTTGATTCTTAGATGATTTAAGGTCTGTGACGATCAATATGATCATAAGTATCATAACAGTCTGTTTTCAGGCTATGTCACGGCGACAAATGTCTTTGGCAGGCAGCGGGATATTTACAGGCGAAAATAAATAATAAAATGTGGTAAAATAAGCCATAAAAGCTTTAAATGCCCTTTAATTAAACAGCAGATCCTATACTTTTAAAAGAAAATTATTCTCTTATTATAGCAATAACAAAAGTTATTTGTAAAAGCATCTATTTTAGTTACATATGGTCTAAAGGGGCCCACTAATTAACAGTCCGCCGGACGGTATCGGCCTGTCAGTTAGAACAAAATTTTGACAGTTCCGAACAACTGAAATGCCGATACCGTCCGGCGGAATGTTAATCAGTGGGCCCCTTTTCACTTAATCAAAAGGGTGTAGCATAATAGTGTCTCGAAATAAAACTCTGATATCCAATGACCATTTAATTGAACGCATTAAATTTTATATTTTAACTTAACCAATCAAATACGACCCCACAACTAATAAAAAAAACGTACAATTCAGGAGGAGGGTTCAGGAATACATTTGGAACATTGGCCTATTATGAATTTCACTCTATTTTCCTGTAGTTGCTCAGGGCACCGACCAGCTCCGCCTGCGACCGCGGCGAGTATCTCAGCAGCTCGATCTGATAGTACCTCGGGCGTATCCCAGAAATCACCGCTTCGATCATCAAGTCGTTCGGAGCGTTAGGCGAGATCCTCGCGAACAGTCTCCAGGCTTCGTTGACATACTCCGCGTAAGTGTCAGCATCGTTCGACGTGTATTCCCTGAATCTATTGACGAAGCGGATGTATCGTAACTCCCCGCAGAAGTGCACCATAAGTTGCTCCTTTATAGCCGGCCACTGTGAGAAGAGATGAGCGTTAGTCTCCGCCCAAATTTGGGCACGACCTTTAAGGCACGATAGAGCTTTAGTCATGGCGAGCGATGGCGCGATCCCTCTTACTTTGATCAGTGTATCGACCTGATTGCACCACTCACCGACAGTTACCCTTTGATTGTCCGGGTTATATTCTGGTAGGTAGATATCGCTGAGTTTATTGTTTTGAGCTTTGATGTTTAACACCATTCTCTCGAGCAGTTCGATCTGTCTCTTGAGCACTATAAGTTCGTTATTCTGCATAGCATCCTGAATGATCCCCGGGAGGCTTGGAGACTGCACTGATGTTGAACGAATGACATTGTGCAGTAAGTTGTTATTATAATCTTCGTCAGGCGTTGGCGGCTGTTTCGGGCGGGAAGGTACTCTTCTATCGGAGGACATTACTGACGCGGGTCTTCTAGATTAATTTGTAGTTGTTGACACTTTGAAAGCGTCGCGCGTACTGAGAGAAGACTATTACCGACTATGCACTTGTAGTATAGTTTACTAATTCGTTCCAATCTCAAGCCGCAATCGAAACGCAACACCTCGTGACATAAGGTGCAAAAGTAATACAAAAGGTTATCTTTGTTTACTCGAAACGCTTTTGTATTGCAATAGATTCGCTTCCGGGTACGTAATTCGTATTGAGAGCTACATCGCAATGGGATACAATAATATTAACATTTGAATAAATGTTATCGGTAAGAATATATTCCGCAGAAGTACTGTGCGTGATTACCAACATACGAATTTATTTAGTTATTCATACTTTATAGCACGATATAAAATTATACGAATGGTGAACTTAATCTTTTATAACATCGCATTTATATGTCCTTCCTGCTCTAAAAACGGTCCACATGACTGGCACTCATGACAGTTATCCCTCCTCCATAACTAAACCCCGCTCGCAGCTTTTAATGTTACTCAATACACATTTTGCAGTTGATAAAAAAATCTATTGCGGCATTACAATATTTTGGACGTTGTCAAGCAGCGCGCAGTACAGCTGTTCACTCGCGGCGACGCATATTGTACGTGAGATCATTATTGAGCCAGACTTCTATAGTCCAGTAGTATAGTGTAGTAGTATAGTAGTGTAGTCTATAGTAGTGTAGTGTAGTATAGATTCTAGTACGCTGAGTAGTGGTTAGAAAAACTACATAGCTCACCTTATAGCGTCTCGGTACCCTCCTATTAAACCAACCAGTGCCCGTAAAAACGCGCGCGACACGGCGTCTCCTAATGCATTCTTATCACTTAAAGCTTTCTTCAAACTGGATACCTGTAATAACAAAGGACAATAAACGTATTAACTCACATTTATAGACGGGTCTATCGTGAAATTATTGTATTACCTTTATTTACAGACGTTTCGACACAGGTTTCACTGGTCGTGGTCGAAACTGATGTCCCAGCAAAATGTCAAAACAGAGATTTGTTCAACTACCCGACGAAAATTGTGTGAAAAAGTTTGGGTGTAGACAACAAATGTCTTATTAATAAAAAATTAATGAAACTTGTTCAACAAGGGCTATATTACGTGCAGGGGAGTAATAGATGATTTTACTCCCTAAGGTATCTTATCGCATCCTCGGAAAATGTTTGACCAATATTTCACTTGTCAAACATAATTTTAACCGACTGTGTTAGTTTCAAAAACCATACTTTGTTCAAGTTTTTCGGTAAAGATTTAATGCCTTGTTCCGAAAAATCTAACCTAACGGCTTCTACATAATTGTAGGTAGTATTTTAGTTTTAGTCCCTTTAGGTTTTAAGTTTTAAGGTATTAATTGTGTATTTTTTTTTAATATATTAATGTATTTTTGATTAATAAATGACCTACTAGTATAGCCGTTAGGTTAGATTTGTCACCATTTTGAAAAATTGGCAAATGAAACATCAGGCTTAAAATGTTTCGAGGTTGCGATAGGTAACCCTGACCTCTTTAGAAATCTCTTGAAAAGTATATTCATATTCATATTTTAGACTTTACCAGGCTGACAGTCCAAAAATGACAATCGAATGTCATGTGGGAAATATATATCCCTCAGCCTGGTAAAGGGTTAAATAGGTAGGTACTCACTAGGGATGTACCGACTAGTCGGGAAAGCCGACTATCCGTCCTCATTTGTAGTCGGCGATTAGTCGGCAAAAATGGCCGATTAGTCGGCAAAAATGGCCGATTAGTCGGCACTTTATAAGTGACAGATAATCGGGGCGAAAAGAAATAAACAGCAAATATTTACCATAAACTTTTCACCTATTTTACCCAAATTCCTATTTAGGGTGCCTACGAAAACTTTTGTTCGAATTATTGACCGTGTGCTCGCTTTCTTATGTCCGATTGTCGTATGAATAGCCTTAGGATTTTTTTATTTATTTTATTTTATTTTTTAGCGTTATTATAATATGATGAATAGCGCGACGCAGGGGGAAAAACTATTATATTTTTAAGTGATCTGAACCGAACTTAAACGAAACTAATGATCTGGCCGACTAGCCGACTAGTCGGCCGACTAATCGGCCATCCGAGCGCCGATTAGTCGGCTAGTTGGCCAAATCAATAGTCGGTACATCACTAGTACTCACCAATTCAGGCGGAAGACTTTCTAAGTCTTGGAAGGGAGATCTCAGTTCGTTTTTGTCTACATTTAATACGACTACATCTCCTATATCCGACATCCTTACAGTCTGAAATGTGAAAACGAATAAAAATTACATATATATATACGATTATAGCATATAAAAAATCAAGATACACAACCGAACGTTTTGCACGCTGCCTATGCAAAACGTTCCTCCAATATTACTTAGGGCATTTTAAAATGCGTTTTTAAATATCAGTTCCTTAGCGATTTGAAAACAATTGTGATATTAGACAACAGGGACCGAAGTGTCAAGTACAAATGTTAAAAAAATACAACGACGCCTTTCCACCCCATTACTTTGCAGCATTTTACGTATTCTAATCTTCAAACTAGATTCAATAAACAACTGAAACCCTCTGAATCTATCACTGCTGCATTCTTGGAGTATTTTTTGTTACTGTAGTACCAATCTTAGTATAACATCATAGTATGACTACTCAGTCTACTGTCTCTTCTAAAATAAATGCGAAAGTAAGGTCTGTCTGTCAACAGTAAAGTATTGCTTAAACCGTTGAACCGAATTATATGAAATTTAATATGGAGATAGCATGAGGCGAGGGAGGACATAGGATAGTTTTTATCAATCATCATCATCATCATTCTACGCAGGAAGTCACGGGCAGAAATTGGGTTGTGACCCTGCCTTGCCTGTGAAGCCGATGGTCCTGGGTTCGAATCCCGGTAAGGGCATTTATTTGTGTGATGAGCACAGATATTTGTTCCTGAGTCATGGATGTTTCCTATGTATTTGAGTATTCGTATAATATATTTATCGTTATCTGAGTACCACAACACAAGCCTTCTTGAGCTTACCGAAGGACTTAGTCAATTTGTGTAAGAATGTCCTTATAATATTTATTTATTTATCTTACATTCATAACGCTAGCTGGAACTCCAATAAGAAACGGCATGGGCGCCAACAGATAATCCACAAAGTGTTTAGGCAGAATCGGTATAAATATATGCTGCCACGACATCGGGAATAAAGTCGCGTTGGCCGCCTGGACACACGCCGATAACCGGGAGGGCTTGGATGCTACGATGGCGACTCGTCTCTCGTGTAGTAATGCTGCCCATAACCCTGCCATGCATTTTGTGTCTACCGCGCTGAAGTATTCCGTTAAGTTACACTGGAAAAACGTACAGCAAGTGTTATTATATACAAAATATTTCTGCAAGAGTGTCAATTAAGTGCTTTCGCATCGATCAAAAACTATAAAACTGAGGAATATTCAAAATATTTAAAACGGGTCTCTCACGTACTTAAGTGGAATAAAGCTCGACCTAATACACTGATCTAGTTTCTTAAAGTGTCGACGACTGTACCAACAGTCGCCATCAGATTTATCTGAGCGGCCAATGTGCTCACAAATATCTGAACATGACTCTGTTGTCAAGGCGTTCGAGTACATTCTATTTTTTACATACATTCTCAGGGATGCTCGAAAGACGGCCGTCGGGTTTTTTCAAGAAAACACGCTTCGACTTGCTTTATCGGTCACTATTAGGGCTGATTTAGACGGCGCGCGAACTCGCATACGATTTTAGTTACATTGCGGACTGCCGGTTACGTCCAATTCAACCGACCGATCAAAACCGAGTTCTCGCATCGTCTAAATGAGCCCTTAGTCTGTAGTTTTTTATCGGCAGGTTAGCTCTAGAGTTTCGCATGATTACCGATATAAATATTCTCAATCGACCAAGTATGGACCATAAGCACGAAGAATTTCGTATATTGATCCGCCTGTTCCTCTCTCCTGCTTGTGTCTATCGCATTATTATATTGATACCCTGCTCGCAAAGTGGCAATGACCGCCGGCATCATCGGCGGGACAGCGATATAATTATACGCGTGCGATAGACACAGGCAAATTTTTCGTGCTCAGGGCCCTTACTTTAGGTCTTATAACGTTGCCGTAAGATATACAAGTGGTACATACATTTTCAGGGATGCTCGGAAGCCGGCCGTCGGGGTTTTGGCAAGAGAACACGCTCCGACCCGCGTTGTACGTCACTTTCAGCGTGTGATCCTTCATCGGCGGCCGGATCCGACACGCCTCGAGGAACGACGTCAGCTCTCCCTTCTCTGGACTGTTTATTAGGTTCGATATATTATTTAATAATCTGGAAAGAGATAGCATGGATGAAACATACGTGAAAATCGCTTTGCTACTATTATAAGATATTTTTCAACCCTTATATATTCCACGAAATGAACATGTTAGAATTAAAGGGCCCTGAATAAGGGGCTAAGTTAAACAAAAAATACGGTTAATGCATAGCTAACTTAAAAATCTAATAGAGCTAAATATGTTTCAGTAAAATTCGTTCAGCATGCACCTTTATATTCACGCGCGGACTAAAAAAAATCGCGAAACAAAATCGGCTAATGCATAGCTAACTTAGGATATATTACCAATATATGTATATGTCCTATAGTAAAATCCGTTCAGCATAATCTTTATAATCACTAGCGGACTACGATTAAATTCCAATTTTATAACATTAACACATTCGCTGCAAAGTGCCCGAAGCTATTTCATAAACGAGCTTTATTTTACAGTTCTGATTATAATACTGATCACAACTACTAAAATCATTCGCTTAGCTTTTTTATTTATTTCATTTATAACAAGTGGCTTTGTGAGCTGTAGAACCCTGTAGAAGATAATTCAAATACTGAATCGAAAAAAAAACCATTAGCATCGTCGAACCTGCTCACAAAATTACACGATAATTGATTAAGATAAGTCGGACATATTTAGGAAAGCTTTTAATCCCAAGTTAAAACGAAGATGCTTTGCTCAGCGTACATATTATCGATAAAACCAATTTAAAGTGAACAAATATAGAGATATAGACATATTTGTCATTAGATTAGGCATTAGGTCCGCCATTTGTACATTGTATTTTATGTATTTTGTGAATTATCGTTTAAATTCGCTTAGCTTACAATGCGACTTCTATTGTGGTTTTCATTTATACAAGTAGGTATATAAACATAAGGACAAGGAAAAGTAACAAACCAAAACTCTTTCTATATTATGTACTTAGATAATCAAATCAAAGTCTGTATGTAAATGTATAAAACAAATATAATTAATGTTTCTTAATATATAGTTCTAGATTCCCTTCACTTCATTCTCAATTATCATAATTTTATTTTATTTTTATTTGAAAAATGTTTACATGACCTTACAGACAGATCCAATGCGCCATGAAACTTAACATTAACATATACCAAACAGGTACATATAACTATTACAAATAACAATCAGGTACAAACAAACAATTACAAATCACTAGTCCTTTATCACATCCACAATTTTATTACACCTTAACGGATGTGATGCGAGGCATCCATCACCTCACAGAATCTCAGGCATTCATTTCTCACATTTAATTAAGGAGTATCGTATGTACTAATCCAAGTTAATTCCAGTTCTAGTTAAAATATAAATACCAATATACAGTATGTATCAGAACGAAAGGCAAAGAAAGAGACCCATTAATGTTTAGGTCATACTGAGCAACTTTTACTATGGGACCAACCCCAAAACGCGAAAAACAAAATTAACTCTCCCATAGGAAATTTCAACATCAGACCAGCAAAATGTATGAAACTTCCAATATTTTTTTCCCAAAAGGGTTGGTCCCAAAGTAAAAGTTGCTCAGTATGACCTAAACATTAATGGGTCTCTTTCTTTGCCTTTCGTTCTGATACGTACTGTATATTTGAACAAGAACTTTCACTAGAATCTGTTCTGCGGTGTTTGCGTGATTAAGCAAAATACGAGCTTTCACATTTAGAACGTTACTAGGATTTAGTGACACTAGTTTGCAACACCCTATGCAGAATGAATATCCATAATATATCACTGGCAAGGCAGTTTACTGTGCGATTGTAAAGCTTATAACAACGAGGTAAGACCTTCTAGTAGGTAACTACGATTGTAGACGTAGCATCATGAATTGAGCGAAGGCCGAGCCACTTACGGCCCCCTATATAGATTGCCAGGCTAACTATTACTATATTGGGCCTATCATTTGTTATGCAAGTAGGAGGTGCGAACAAATCTCAAACTGTAGTAAAGATATAAAATAGGTATATATGTATGTAAAAAGGCAAAATAAAAAAACGATTATATGCACTTTTACTCTAATATACACTCGAGAGCAATGAAAAGAGTTAAAAGCGACGAAAGCGCTTGGCTGAATGGTCTTCCCTAATAGACGGTCTTCTCCACATTGACCTTACAACTTATTTAAGAACTGGTTACTTACTTATAAAATATGTCGTGCCATGGTAAGTGAGACATTATTACTAGAGCGGTGTTCGTTCTGGGGTCGTATCGGCAGAAACAAAACGTATACTTTGAATCCACAGCCGTCATCACAAACGAATAGTGCTGGACGAATGTACTGAAAAAAAAAAAAAACAAATTGTTAATATTATATGTAATTATATTTACACTCCAACCACGCTGAGTTGGCGCCGACTTGGCACAGTTGGCAGTGACAATGTATGACCGCGCCTCAATTCATGTTCAAGGGTACATCCTGAGCTAATTACTAACCTTCTCAAAGAAAACGATATTCTAATTAACTCCATTTTGGCGATAATCAATGATTTATAGTTTGCATTTTCTCAAATGATTTTTACGACTAAGACCCTAAGGTTTTAACAAAAGCCATTGTTTCTTGTATGCGAGCGGTTTAGCTCCCGTATTAGCCACGTGCTAAAGCAACAATGTCCTTTAAAAAGCAACTGTATCGTGATAGTATTAAGGTTCAAATATATGTATGTATAATATGAAGGCTCGCCTACATAACAATGAGGTAGTCGATCGTCCTACATTACCAAAACATGTTAACTCGTATGAGCTGTTACATAGATTTGAACCTTAATACTATCACGATACAGTTGCGGTCTAAACGACATTGTTGCTTTGCCAACGGGAGCCGACCGCTCACACAAAAGCTTTTATTTAAAACAGGGACCGAATACTGATATATTTTTCATACAAATTAACCGGTATTCAATTTGGGTATCTTGGTTGTTTATGTATATTTTTGAACTTAATTTAGCTAATCTGATCAATCATTATCCTTACCTAGGTATTCTATACTACAAATACTAGGTATTCTATAATATCAAAGAAATATTTAATTTGAAAGCTGTGAGATATTTTGATTTTTAGTTATACCGGTAACGGTCTCTGATTTAAAAGATTAGGGTCTTAGGCGTAAAAATTATTTGAGAAAATTCATACTATATTTTTATCTAAGGCCCCTACGAGCGTGAAAACTAGCATTAGGGCCTTTATACATATCAATTAGTGTTTAGAATGAGTTTATACATTTGCTACATTTACTATTTATACAAGTACTTACTATCTCGGACGATCGACAATCAAATAGTCATTGATATGTCATAGTTTTCAATTGTTTGGTGGATTGAATTGAAATATAAATGTCCACGTTACAACAACTACTTTTAACGATTAAAAAAAGAAAATTATAACTATACCATTTAGTTTACTTAAATTTGTGGAGTTAAAAATAAACACCGTGTAGAAACTCTTACTTTTTGAAAAATGTAGTCTACTCATAATATAGCCATCAGAGCCGTATTTATAGTAACTACGCTACGGTGGATCACAAGTAATACACACCGCCATAATTGACTGCTAATAACAGAATACTTCCTTTCAGCTTTGCTGTAACGTACGCAATGGCTAAACGCCCCTTTCGCAATAGTACTGAAAGAGACGGAAAAGGCTACCTTAAGCAGATTGTCACGTTAATAGTTAGAAGTTATGCTAGACCAACTGCCTAGACTGTAGCTAGTCACAAGTAATAAAATACTGTCATATTATAAAATCTAATTTACCTAAGATATCACATAAATTTTAATCAATGATTCATAAATCATAACTAACCACACGTGGATTGTTATATATCAATACATTATATTAATAAAGATACAACAAATAGCACTTCAGAGTTATACTATAATACTCTCAAAAAGGTTCGTGTAAATACAGACACTGCAGTGTCACACGGCTCTTTTAATTTTGCCGTTTATTTAAATCGCATTTCATAGTTAGCATAGAGTTAATAATCGGGTTCTTATGTTGTTGTTCTTTCATATATAATTCTCAGATCACTCGCCTATCTAATTCACAGGGGAATGTGAACTTAGGAACATCTTTTAGTTCATCCTCTGTTCTGAGTCCTTCTGGATATTTTCTGATGATATACGGCTCTCGTGGTTCCTTTGTGGGGTCCCCAGGTGACACTTCACAAAACAATTCGAACAGCCGAGCTGTGTCTCTGAAATAAAAGAGAATAGCACATCAGTGCATTGTTTTATTTAAATAATACAAACCACTTTCTAAAAAAAATATTTTGAGATTAAAGGCCTTAATAAAATGGCCCCCACATCACATAGAACGTGGTGACAGTCAAGTCAACACACAGTCAACAGACTGTGACAGTTATAGTCAACTGTAGCAGTACAGTCAACATCAAATTAACAGTAGTCAAAGTGGGTAAATATATTGGATTATTATGGATGTATTTGGCAACTTTGGTCAGTACTATCTACTTAACGCGCTGCCTATACCATAAACTAGGGTAACTATTCTTTACTAACTGACCATCAGTCAGTGACCCTGACTGCCCTATTACCAATAAACAATGTCTAATACTTAAACACGCTGGAATATGTAGAAAAATATACCTACCTAGGAAAGAACATTAGGTTCAATAAAGACAATAATGAAACGGAAATAGAAAGGCGAATACAACAAACATGGAACAAGTACTGGAGCCTAAAAGGTATATTTAAAAGTAACATGCCAATAGCCATTAAAACTAAAGTCCTAAACTCAAGTGTCTTGCCATGTATGACATACGGAAGCCAAACTTGGAAATTCACGGCAAAAGCTCAAAGAAAAATCATTACATGTCAACGGGCGCTAGAAAGAAGCATGCTCAATATAAGAAAAATAGATAAAATAAGACTCTCAAAAATAAGAGAAAAAACAGGAGCAACAGATGCCTTGAGCTATGCAAAAAGACTAAAATGGAAGTGGGCAGGCCACACAGCAAGGCTTACAGATAAGAGATGGACATTAATAGTCACCAAATGGAGAGGTCCACTTGGCAAAAGAGGCCGGGGCAGACCACAAATGCGTTGGGAGGAAGACTTAAAAAGAACAGCCGGCACAGACTGGATGGCGACAGCACAAGACAGGGACAAATGGGCAGCAATGGAGGAGGCCTTTACCCACTAGGGATTCATTAGTATCAACACATATTATAAGTCATAGTTTTATTTTAAATTTTTTTATGTAAACACGTTACAATGAATAAAGGGCTTTTTTATTTTATTTTATTTTTATAATACTTATACCTGAGCATAAACCAATAAACAATGTCTAATACTTATACCTGAGCAGATTCCTTATTCTAGGGCCATAGATATGGAAAGGTTGTATATTTCAGTTCACATGTTTACTTATGTTGGTTATTATTAAGGTTGTTTGTTTGTGCTAAGGATCAAATAAATAATAAACAATAAAGGTTTTCAATAGAATTCACAATAATAATAAACAACAAGTAAAAGTATATTTAATTAAAACCAATAATTCATATTCAAAATACATCTTCTGTTTAGTTCATATTCCTACTTAAAATCTGTTTGTTGAATAACTAATTACCTTCATAGTTCATTACAATAATTGTATTAATCTGGAAAACAAAAACTCTCAGGCTTTTTACATAAAGGTTACAGCCATTAACCAACTTCCACTAAAAACTCGGACTATCCTATTGCCATAAGGTTGTGGACAGTCAGTTACAGTTCAAACACAATGTGTGAGGTAGCATGACCACAATTTCAATATACTAACCCTTAACCATCCAGTTTATTAAGACCCCAAACCCACAGTTTTCATGTTTGAACTGTGTCAACAGTGTTATGCGCACTTTATTATGCACAGTATTTTAATAATATATTTCTATATTACATTCACAACCACAACCCAGAAGTGTCCAAAAGTGTGCATTCTTTACACTACCATGGTGTCTCGGTGGTCTGATGGCCTTTGACGTGTACCGAGCTACTAACAATGGCGATGACAATGATGTATGCAGCTCGGGTGTGTGCAAACCCATGTCTCCCCTCATCGAATGATTGTATAGACTGTGACACTACTATGTTTAAAATTCTCTACACGATGGGCTATTCATTTTAATCTATTTGCAGCTGTCAGATTCACAGCCAACTACTCATTATTTAATAAAAATATTATGGCTTGGAAAAAATAAGAAACAACTCTTGAATAGGCATTTATATGAACATACTGTTATTGAATGAAACCAAGAAAGAGATCTTTGAAAACACAGCCACAGACATTGCACATTTAAGAAAACGAAAGGTTCTGCTGCCCTTTCTTTTTGTTTCCGTACGGGTTATTTGAACAGGTAAGCTAATAAAGGTGACACTAATTTTTCACTTTAGTTAGCAATATTAGGTTTGTAATGTGATATGTACCTTAAACAATAGCATAACAGCATGAATTTAGGAAGTAGGCGTATGGCTTGTTTACGTTCGGGATACTACGATATCAACAAGCGAACGAGTGTTACCAACGGAAGCGACAACACTCGAGAGATATTAAATAGGAAATACGTATCTTTGTGGCGTGAACCGGAGCTATTAAGTATAATAAATCATTTCTCACGCGGCTACTAACGAACCGTCACCTTTATACAGATAAGAGGGAAGGAAATGAAACAATTACCTTAGCCTGGAACCCATTTCTCGACGTGGTACTCTTCAAATTTTGACCGAATTAAGCGTTTCGCTGTGCATTGTGTATGCTTACGAGTATAAAGATCTAACGATTATGAGACATCACAGGCCATAGAACACTAAATACGGCGGGGAACTGGCATTTTCTAATGATTTTTTTAACTGTTACGAAAGACTGTATTGAGTCACCATGGTTCAAAGAGACAGGCGAACACTGCAGCATACATCACAAATTGAGTACCAAAGAGAAACTCACGATTTTTTTCGCAAATGTCATATCGGATGACGTTAAGAAATCCAATAGGATTTTTAGTTTGATCAACGTACAGAGTGTTCATTGGTTATTTTGCTGTCAGAAGACGAATGACATTGACATGTAAGTTAAAATGTTGCCTTAAATAAATAGAAATAAAGTTGCCTTAAAGAAAATACACAGAAATGTGTGCGGCAATCTGGCAATGTCACCATTGCCACATACATGTCAGACCGAGAAAAGTCTGCAACGATTTTGATAGCCCACGCAGTGCAAGTGTCATTTTAAACGTCAAACTTCTATGAAATTATGACGTGTAAAGAACGCTTACACTGCGTGGGCGGGCTATCAAAATCGCTGCAAACTTTTCTTGGTCTAACACCCACTCACTGCTGGCCTTTAAGGCCTCTCCAGATGGGGACAATTTTTCTACAGTCTGATTAAATTGTCCGATCAAATAAGGCCGTGCGGGCGCAAAAGCCAATTTGGCTCGTCGAATTCAACCGCCGATTATGACCTATATTATCGCTAAAATGAGGTGCGGAATACCAATTTGTGACGCTAGTATTCGTGCTTCGGGCCATTTCTTTAATTTAAAGCGTCGGGTTAAATGAAATGAAAAATGTTAGACCTTCATGGTTTACTTAAACTTGGTCAAGCAGATCTTGTCAGTAGAAAAAGGCGGCAAATTTGAAAAATGTAGGCGCGAAGGGATATCGTCTCATAGAATATTTGAATTTCGCGCCTTTTTCTACTGACAAGATTTGCTTGACCATCTTATAGATATCGATGACTAGATTCTGGCTAGCCAAATATTGTTGACAGATATTTCCTTGTTGTATCACCAAATTGTCTATGATATTAACCTCCTGCCGCCCAAAGACCTATTAAAAGGTCTCCGACTGAGTAGTGGTTCCGGCCCAAGCATAATTACACTTTTAACTTATACGCGCTCAATGACCTATTAAAAGGTCTACAACTTTAACCTGTCATAAAAATTCAAATTTATCGCGTATTGAATTCAGATCAGTTCTGAAGGAATACATCATATTTGACGTTTTCAATAGATGTCAATCTGTGTAACATGATATGTAAGTCTTGAAGTAATATCCAAAACAATGACGAGGGGTCGAGGACGTGGTAATTTAATCGATGATTTCCTGGCTATCTCGGCATATTCCTTGTGTATTTTTGTTGTAAATGATGTCTAACATGTTCGTCTTTGTTTCACCGCATTTATTTTTTACTTTTAATCAATATTCATGTAAATACAACAATTAACATTTGGAAGACCTATAGGAAGGCATGTGGGTCGTAATATATTTAAGGGTTTTTATAGGTCTACGGGCTTTAACCGCTATATTGGGTTGGTTTGCATTGAATATGCTGTTCGTTTTACGATTAAAATTTGAATTTAATAAAGTATTACAATTTTAATGTCTTTTTGAAAAGCTTTACCTATAGTTAGTTTTGGCAAAAATATTTAAAAATTCATAAATTAAAATAAGATGGTAGTAATTAGTAGCTATAGGATTTTAATAGGTCTGCGGGCGGTTACCCTATTTTTATGAAAAAATTCGATATGCTCGAGTTTAGTGCCTATTAGTTAGGTCATTTTCCCAGTTTATTAGTGTCCCACTGCTTGTGTAGAATTGAATATTCACTGTATTTTTATAATCTAATAGTCAAAGTATGATAATATGCTGCTTGTGGCTAATATTATTGTTAGCATGTGGCAAAGGTAGGTAATCATTTTTTTGTAATAATATTTTACATAAAATACGTTATTTAATTCTGATATATTTAAAATATATTACAGAAGCGGGGTAAATCAACGTAATGGTACATTAATTATTTGAATAAATTCAGAAATACACAATCTAAGTAAAACAACTTTGTTGAGGTAGCGGCCCAGAGTCCTATAAAAAAGACATCTAATTTCGGTGTTTCTTTGGTTTCTTAACCTTCTACTGATACCCCTTATGATGCTAACAAAATCTCACACCCATAATTCAATGCTATGACAATGTAATCATACGTCGAAGTCTTGGGCCGAATTTAATTCAAGATTTAACCAGTACTTTTTTGCATTTTACATTGTTTATTGATAAAATACCTATTCTGTTATCTTAACTAACTATTCATGATGCCGTACACATAAAAAAAATTAACTTAGAGACCTTTCCGAGTGCACACGGGCACTAACAATGTTAAAAACGGTAAATAATCATGAAAAACCTTAATTTGGCAATAACTCGAAAACCGTGCCACTTTTACTGGGGTCATGTTATGTTGGTTTGGGTCCTCTTGGCCTGGTCTACATCCAGTGTCACTGTGACGTGTCACTTATGGGACACCCTGTATAAAGTTAAAAATTTTCTTAAGCTGCATCGGGCCGAAATACTACCAAGTGTTGAAAAATATAACAGCACCGAATACATCTGAGTCAAAGTCTTACGACGATTTAGTAAAGATATTGAAGAATCAGATTGCACCCGAACCCGGTGAACAGAACAGCACAAGTTTTGCTGAGATTACAGCATGAAGGCGAAAGTATTGCCAATTATGTAGCTGGACTCAAAGAAAAAGGCGGTAAATGCAATTTCATATGCCATAATTGCAACAAAACCACATTTGATACACACCTACGTGTCCAATTCATACGCGGACTTCGAAGTTCTGAAATTAAAGAAATACTGTTACAAGAATCTCCAGATACAAAGTTTGATGATGACATAATCAAGATTGCCTTGGCTATAGAAACATCCAATTGAGTTTACTTGACTTATTGATTTAGCTATCAAATAAAGCATATATATATTTCTATATTATCATTTAATGTAATTAGAGATACACCAAAAAATATTTACCTATTTTCAGGCAACTATTGGCTAAGAGCCAACAGGAGTGGTCAATTCTCCATACAAACGTACTCGACTGTTTCCTCCGTGGTTTTTGAAGCTAGAGCAATGATCTTTTCAACACAGATTAATATTGGTTTCGGACCGTTTTGCTTTTTTTGATATTTTTGTTTTTTAAGGCGCTAGAGCCTTTCAAAAATGGCCAAAATGGCCTAATTGACTATGCCGCAATGAGAGGCGTGGCATTCAAAACTGATATCAATTAGCCAAAAAAGCAAACCGGTCCGACATAGATAATTTCATAATCTGTTAGATTTCCAAATTTGGTTACGATTGGTTAAGTTTTGGAGGAAGAAACAGTCGAGTACGAAACCTCGATTTTTGAGATTTTTACGCAGGATTTTTCGCTTAAGCTGCAGTTGTCCTTATCGCACTAATTTTAGGGGCGGAGTCAAGTTTCTAAATACGTACACAGACAGAAAAGTGATGGGCAATAGTCGACATTTAATGTCGATAATCTAGTGATGTAAGAAGTTATCGATAAACCGTCTTGTGTGAAAATATCTAGATCCTCCTAAGACACAAGGGGTTTTGGGTTGGAGGGAACACATTTTTGTAGTTACATATACAATCTATGTATTTTGAACTTTTTGATTCTAATATTTCTAATTAAAAATCAAAATCAAAAATGTTTTATTGCATGGTTATGGGTTTACAAAATTTTTAGGTACAGTCACGCTCCGTAATTGTCGAGCAATTTAGGGTCCTAGCACTCATAGCTGCATTGGTTGTTCCATACTAGGGATTGCAATCCGGTCCGGCGGATCCGGTAATCCGGCCGGATCCGGCACTTTGTAAGAGCTACCGGATCCGGCTAAAATCACCGAATCCGGACCGGATCTGGGAAGATAAAAAATACGCCTACACATAACACGCGCTGTGCGTTTTCGATGAGGTAAAGGCGACGGATGGAAGGTATAAAGTTGAACAGAACAAAGAACGAATGAAAAGATAAAATTTAGTAAGATTAAAAAGACACATTTATTATGACGATGACTGAGAACAAAAAGGAATTCATCTTCCTTCATGTTGGTGGCACGATTTGACGATTACATAAATAAATATTGTAATATGTAGAAGGAAAAATTAAAGGATCATACAATTTGTTAACAAAATGATAGCAAGATAATATTGGAGCACATTAAATGTAATTTTGGATATAAATAAAAATTAAAATATCTTCTTTTGTTACTAAAATGGATGTCAGCTAGAGATTGCAAACCGGATTGATTTTCAATCCGGCCTGCAATCTCTATTCTATTACAATATTTATGTAATCGTCATATCGTGCCACCAACATGAAGGAAGAGGAATTCCTCTTTTGTTCTCAATCATCGTCATAATAAATGTGTCTTTTTAATCTTACTAAATTTTATCTGTTCATTCGTTCTTTGCTCTGTTCAACTTCATACCTTCCATCCGTCGCCTTTACCTCATCTAAAACGCACAGCGCGTGCTGTGTGTAGGCGTATTTTTTATTTTCCCAGATCCGGTCCGGATCCGGTAGCTCCTACAAAGTGCCGGACCCGGCCGGATTACTGGATCCGCCGGACCGGATTGGCATCCCTAAGTCAGCGTTACAAATTTAATATTTCATTCAAAGAACAGTTACGAAAACTTGTCGTTTCAAGGAGTTCCAATTCCCACCCCACATCCCATCATCAGGCTTTGGAATGTAAACAAATTTTATTTACGAATTATTGTAAACGTAATTAAAATTATAATCAGTTTAAAAACTGAGATTGATATTATAATACTTTTTAGCTACCTACTAAATTACTAATACGTTTTATATTATTGTTAAAAAGTTATTTATTAACTTCAAATCATTGATTTAGGAGTACATTTGAAAAAAAATCCTTCATTTCTCCTTATTACGCAAAATAATGTCTAATTACTAAGTCTTATTACGCAAAAATAAGTATGTCATTTAATTAACTGTATATTTCTATACCAATCCGGATCCGGCCGGATTGAAAATCAATCCGGTTTGCAATCTCTATTCCATACTTACTCGACCTCTATGAAATGTCCAATTTAGCTAGAACTCTAAATGGCTCAACAATCACGGAGCGTGACTGTACAAATGGTTCATGTTCTGTACCTATTCCTGCCTTCCAAAGACGTTCATATTTAGTTACCTATGTCATGTCTATACTTCGTTTATAAGCATTATTGAAAAAAATAGTACATACTAGTAGAGATGCACCGGATATTCCGTTACTATACGGTATCCAGCCTGTCCGGCCCTATTTTATTATTCGGCCGGATACCGGGTAGTGACTTACTATACGGCCGGATACCGGATAGTAACTTTGCTTGAATTGTTTTAAAATAATAAACGAGTACGATTATGACAGTGACTGTTATTTAAATCCAATTTGTTTACTCCGAAATCAAGCAATGTTACTATCCGGTATACGGACGGATAGTAGGTCAATATCGGGTATCCGGCCGAATATTAAAATAATTACCGGATAAGCCGGATACCGGATAGTAACCGAATATCCAGTGCATCTCTAATCTCTACATACTAGTATAACCACTAACCACTAACCCCCTTATTCATACAAGCGCTACAAACCTCAATTACTTAGCTAATAATCGTTTGTCTTTATCTGTCATTTTGACTTAAGTATGTACTTATTTGTAAGAAAGGGATAAAACATAATTTAACTAAATCAGTCCCGTAAAGTGTTATGAATAAGGGGTTGAGTACATAACTATTCGTTATCGAGTTCCGTAAACGTAAGCCGGGTCAAAAAGTTCAATCGCTATACTTAGGTAAGTGAACGCTTCGTGGCAGTACCGAACGAAGTAATATTGCAAATTGCAGGTGCGTGCGGGCGCGAGTAAGAGCGGACGCGGACGCGTCTGTGTGCGTGCATTACACACACAAATACAGTCTCTCACGCCGCGGTTACGCCCCGTCAGAGCGACAATGACCTTTTATTTATGTAGACGTGTGACGTTCATAGTTGACAAAACTAAAATTTGATCCAACGATTTTGACAACTTGACAGGTTGGCGTCACCCATACGACTAACTAAATATAGGTTCCGGAACCTATATTTAATGGCTCACGATCGTGCGCGTGGTACCATATCTACCTTAATTTACTTACATCTATGCAGAGCGACGGGTATATTCATCTCGAAATCCCAAAATTGAGATCGCGCTCAGCTCCTTCGTCTTAAATAGCATACATATTATTATAAAATATGTCTTAAAACTCAAAACACACAACCCGATGTTGGCGCTTTTTACCGGGTCTACTGTTCGTTTTTTTAGCATTAGAAATAAGGTAAACAACCTTGACGTGTCTTTTAATTGAAAAATACATTTAAAAAATAAGTTACGGCAAATATGTAATAATTATGAATCTAATACGATCATTTATATTCTTCTGCTTTCTTAGTAATAGTTACTGATTTTTAAAAAGCGTTTTTCAATTAAAAAACATGTCAAGATCGCTTACCTTCTTTCAAGTTCTTTCTAATGCTAAAAAAAACGAACTATAATATTTGTGTTCATAATATGAACGCTTAAAAATCACTAAACTTGTGAGTTGTACTCCCTGCTTTTTGAACATGTAGTAATCAAAACACGGTTAATTTTTAAGTTGTTTATTTCCGTATTCCGGTAATGATTTAACATAGAGTTGGTCGAGACTCGACTTTTAGAATTAAAGACGTGTCCAGACGGGGACAACTTTTCCCCAATCTGATTAAATTGTCCGATCAAATCAGGCCGTGCAGACGCAAACGCCAATTTAGCTCACCGAATTCAACCGCCGCTTATGACCGATATTTTACCGATAAAATGGGGTGCGGAAGCAAGAATAACAATTTGTGACGCTAGTAGAAATATTCGCGTTTGGGGGCATTTCTTTAATTTAGAGCGCTCAAATATCACCATAAATTTAAAATTGGCGAAAATGGCCAAATTGGTGTTTGCGTCCGCACCACCTGATTTGATCGGACAATTTAATCAGATTGGCGAAAAATTGTTCTCGTCTGGACTGGCCTTAAGAATTCGGGATCGCTCTCCCACATAGGTAGTTATTTATTACGAAATTTACGAATGGTACGATATACCTAGGTAATTCATTCAAACCAAGGCCCCAACGTTGTTTGTTCTCTTTGACGGCGCGGCAACTACTCAGTATCACTTTCTCTCTCCTCGCTCTCTTGTAAAAATGCCATTTGTCAAAAAAGGACAACCATACTGTTGACAAGATGAACATCAAATAAAGTTGTTGCCGTGTTGGTCGTTACACAGCTGTGTATGTGTGCGTTTTTAGGGGTGTGAAAAGTTGATTTTAATCATGTTATATATCGATAAACGCTACACAGCCGACCAGCATAGCGATTAATAAAAGCTTCGTTAAAAATAAACATAGTTGAAATGCTAATGGATATTGAATATATTACAATATAATAAAATGATTCAATTATTGCGGAACACAGACATGTTAGTAGGTATTTATGTATTGTAATTAAACATCTGAACTTTCCCTTCGTTCCCTGCTGGGGCGTGACGATAAAATCGTGATCTGATAACCACGATAAGAATAAAAGCGTTTTTGACGTGATAACGTCTTATAAATCGATGAACACCGGTAGCATGCACGAAAAAGTGTCACGTTGTGGACAAATCTCCATGGTAACGTTGTGGACGGATCGCCATCCAGGAAGGAATATATACAGGGTGGAAAGGCACGACGATCCTTTCCGGAAATGGGAGATAGTTTAGCCTAAGCTCTATATTTTCTCCATAGAAACTATGTTAATATGGGCAACCGTTTCTAAATTATGACCTTTTAAACATCCACGCAAAAAACTACTTTGTTCTAACCCTAACAGGTGACAGGGTCAATGAACTTACTTGTAAACAATCAGTATTCGACAGGAAATTATGCTAATTTGTTGCCATCTAACCATTTTTAGGTCTGCTTACAGCACGGTAAGAATCATTGCAGGATTTTCGCTTTCTTAGTGGTTCCACTTGTTCAATACTTGAATGAAATAGTTATGTTATTCCTTAATATTAATAATACTAACCACAACATTGTTTACAACGACAGTTCAAATGGTGACATTGACAACCACTCAAAAGTACGCAATCGTCTTATAAATATCTCTGGTTTCCTTGACTGATAAAAAGGTTTTAGTTTCTTAACACGTTTCACAAAATTATTTTCGAATAATTGGAAACTATCTAAAATAATTAAAAATAACAAGTAGGTTGTGTTAGTTGCACCAAATGAACTTGCAAAAATTAAATACTAAGAATAAATCAAGAATAAATACTTCTTAAATACCTAACTAACAAACCTTCTTGCGTGGTAGGAAATAGACAGACCGTCTGATGTTTGAAATTAAATGTGCCACAAATTGCAAATTACGCGATAAAACCTAGTTCCAAAATGCCCTTGGGAGCCCGCGATTACCTAAATTTGCTTATGTTATACGGGGAGTGTAATTATAATGCCGCCGAGACGTTACGACGCTACAGACAAAGATATCCTCCACCACACCCAACTAGCCGTATGTCAATTTTACGGGCCATTGATCGCGTGGCAAATAATGAGCCCATAGTACCACGAACGGGCCAAAACGACCAACGGGGAGGAGGTGTAGTTCACATTGCACCAAGACTTGAAGAGCGAGTGCTGCGGTATTTCGAGCAAAATCCAAGGGCTAGTTCGAGGCAGGCAGCCCGACATTTCCGCCTAACTCATACCGCAGTACTCAAAATCTTGAAACGTGCACGTCTTCACCCTTACAGCATTCAGCGAGTTCAAGCTCTGCTGCCCAGGGACTGCCCTGTACGAGCAGCATACTGCCGTTGGCTTTTAAATAAACTGGAGGAAGATCGCCTGTTCATCCGCCGCATTATTTGGAGCGATGAAAGTTTGTTTTCCCGTAACGGCATGTGGAATTGGCGAAATGAACATATGTATGCAGTAGAAAATCCGTTCGAATACCGACATTCGGGTCACCAATATCGGTGGTCCGTTAACGTCTGGGCTGCAATACACGGGGATACACTGATTGGACCTGTTTTTTTGCCTCCAACTTTGAACAGAGCTGGATACTTGGAACTGTTGAATACGGAGTTGCAGAATTACCTTGACGATTTACCAGTGGCCGAGCGTAGAGAAGTATGGTTCCAGCAAGATGGTGCACCGGCCCATTCTGTTAACGAAGTGCGGCTAGCCCTGAACGACGAATTCGGAGATAGATGGATCGGCCGGTTCGGACCGCATCGTTGGCCACCACGATCTCCGGATCTGACGCCTCTAGACTTTTTTCTTTGGGGGACTATCAAGGATATAGTGTACAAAACGGAGTGTGACAACGCCGAAGAAATGAGGCAAAGGTTAACCATTGCTTTCGCCAGCCTGCGCCGTAGAAACGTTCGAGAGCGAATATTAGCAAAGGTACACCGACATACTCGCGCACGGGCTGCAGCCTGCATTATTATGCACGGAGGCCACTTTGAACATAGAATGTGAATTTATTCAGTTGTAAATAAAGTAGTTATGATAATAACAACAACAACAACCTCTTTCATAATAAATATCTCTGGTTTCCTTGACTGATAAAAAGGTTTTAGTTTCTTAACACGTTTCACAAAATTATTTTCGAATAATTGGAAACTATTTAAAATAATAAAAAATTACATGTAGGTTGTGTTAGTTGCACCAAATGAACTTGCAAAAATGAAATACTAAGAATAAATCAAGAATAAATACTTCTTCAATACCAAACTAACAAACCTTCTTGCGTGGTAGGAAATAGACAAGACGTCTGATGTTTGAAATTAAATTTTCATTGAACCATAGAGTTATATATTTGTATAGTATTCTAGGTCCATGCATTGAACTATACTTATTGAATGTCATATTCTTCAAATAAAAATGTTAGATGCTCGTGGCTATTTAAATTTGTGGGGCTGTGTAAAAGATATGGTGTACCAAACCAAACGGAATGTGAAACTGCGGACGAAATGAGACAAAGGCTAATTGGTGCTTTCTGCGGAGGATAAATGACGAAGAGCATACACTATATCGCATGTGCATCGACATACTCGGGTACGGGCTGCGGCGGCGTTGTAATACACGGAGGTACATTTGAACACCGTATGTGAAAAGAAGATAGTATTAAATATTGGAAAAAAGTAATTATCTAAGAAAGTAATAAAATTGTTTGTAATATTTTTGCATGCATTTGATTTATTTGACATTTATGCGTCATTCATACATCATTGCGATACTGTCAACGATCGGAAAAAAGTGTAAAGTCCCGAGCTTTCCCGACGGAGATCCTTAATCTAGCCGTCATGTGCACATGCTATAGGGTTATCACCACAGTTAAAAAGTAGTATTTTTGCAATTTTTATTTTTTACTCAATTAACGATTCTTACCATTACCAATAGTCTCTGTATCACTTAAACGACCTAATACTTCCGGGAAGGATCGTCGTGCCTTTCCACCCTGTATGTTGCAGTCAAAAGTGTAACCTACCTATCTCTGCGAGTACTTTTGACTGATAGTAACAGTCACAATTACTATTAACCAATGATTTTCAGGTAAAACTACTTTTGACCAACATGCTCAGTCAAAAGCAGTTTTGCCTGTTTTAGTCGGTTAAAAGTTCTTTTGACCAGTTCACACTTTTGACTGCGACATATAACGATATAATGCATATCAAGCCATTAAAGGATACTTTAGATATGGTAACTTCTATTAATAAAACCATCAAAAATAGGCATCGTTTACTTGACATCGTTTTGAAAGCATACAAATCAGCACTTATGGACAGTTTAAACAGACTTTGAAACTGCCGTGTAAAACAAGATGGAATACTCTGTATACGACACTAGAATCATGCTCTAAAAATAAAGATGCATTAAAATCTCTGGCTATAATGGATGTCACGGATTTGGAAAGAGGTCTAGTACGTAATATATTAGATAACGAATCGTGGAATAAAGTGAATGGGATACTACAAGTTTTAGAACCAATTGCAACCGCTGTCACACAAGCAGAATCAGACGAAGGAAGAGCCTCTGATGTGCCTAATATATTTTTGAAGCTTGCAGCATCACTTGAAGATAGTCTCTGCGTAAATGATGTTTTTTCAGAGACGGAAAAATATTTAATTCGGGCAGCTGTTTCAAATCGTCGCAACTTTTGTATTCAAAAATTTCATCTGGCAGCCAATTTGTTGGATCCAAGGTATCTTGGCTCAGGTCTTACAAGCGATGACGAAATGGCTGAAGCTTCCAACTTTGTGCATTCTCAAGCAGAATACCTTTCTTTGAACAGTACAAAAGTTATGGTGAATATCGCAGAATTTCGTACCAAAAAAGGATTTTTTGGCAAATGCTATTCCGCATGGGTGACTGTTGAAGCCATTGCACCTCTCTGTGGTATGGCAGAGCTTTGCATCAAAAGAAGATGTTTATCCCATAGCTCATAGGATTTTAAGTATTCTACCAAGCTCGGCTTGTGCAAAACGCAATTGGAGCTCATTTTCAATAACCCATACATAATTACGATATAGATTAACTAAAGATCGCCTAAACAAGCTCATAACAATTCGTCAGAACTTGCGTTATTGTGACGAAATCGAAATCACGGCATCGTCAGACTCTTCTGACCGCTCTGACGAATGCTATTTTGATTCTTTAGAATTTAACAATACAATTGTGATGCCAGATGAATCAGAAGACGAAGAATTTTATGTTCAGTCATATATAAGTTCATGAATGAGTTTTAGGTTTTTTGTCATGTTTATGCATTACATTTTAAATTTTATGCATACTAAACGATGTTTTCATTATCAACTATGCCTGTTTGCAGCTATAGTTCATAAATGTCGTTAGTGTCTTTATAAATGACCCTCAATGTCAGGTAAATGACGATAATGACCGACAACTTGACAAATGTCGGACGGACATTTTGAACGTGGCGGTCACTTTGCAACTCTACGTTGGCATAACGTACAGTAGAGTCCGGTTATAACGACGCTCAAGGGACCGCTGATATTACGTCGTACTAACTGGACGTCGCACTAAACGAACTGCCAATTTTAATATATATTTTTTTTAATCAAAATATAATAACATAATTTTGTATTTATTAATACTTATGCGACAATGAAAGAAAAAATAAACATATCTTTTAAAATATTTATTTACGTTGGTATCACAAGACTTTGTCTTAAATGGAGAGACTTGTGTGTTTAGAAGAAGCCACTTTTCAAGGTACGCGTAGTTACTCACTCGTCATCCGCAAATTACTCGAATCCCGTAAAATAGAAAGTCGTAATTTTTAGGGATCTAATTGAGATGACGTTGTTTTATCACACAGTTCCTATGGCCACCTCCTGTGTCCATCATCAGATGAGTTCGAAGGTACCTACCAAAATATTGCATTGTCACCCAACTTACATAATTAAGTTGAAGTTTTATCTCAATTGAATAATGGAAATTGGGTTTTATTTAGTTTGCAAGATTACGAAAAATCACAGGACTATTTCATCTTGCTGCGTATAGGCAAAGAGGGACGGGAGGTGGGTGCGCGGGACGGAGTAAGCTTCTTACCAACAATTTATTTGTAAAAACTACGTCGCTCGTCGTTGTAACTGGACTTGACGGACGGATTTTGAGTCAATTTCCGTCGTTAAAAGCGATCGGTTGTTATAAGCGAAGTCGTAATAAACGGTTGTACTTTCATAGCAGCTCATACTAAAACCAAACAAGTGCCTATACAGTAGAGTCCAGTTAGTACGACTTCGCATATAACAACCAACCGCTTATAGCGACGTGAGGATTCTCTGCCTCTGGCTTGCCTTAGCCGGCCGGCCAGAGTGGAGTCGTTAGAGCTATAAGCTCCAGGGGTGGAAGTGAAATATGCATAAGACGCGAGTTGGCACAGTGGCTGTTAACAGCAACTGGGTAGAAAGCGGCGCACACCTCTCGACACCCCTGAGCCGCTCACACCGGTGTTGCCCTTGAGCCATCCTAGATGTCGCTTTTTGTGGGGGCCCATCTTGTGAGGGCGAGTCACCGTCTGCCGGAAATAAAATTGCATACCGTTTTATTAGGCAGGCGTCCGGTTTTTTACCCCATAGCTCAGTTCTTAGTCCATCGCTTTCACCCAATAACCTAGTTCATTTTAGATTCCATCAACTCTCAATAGTCCTTACACCCTGGCGGGTGCTGCCTCTGCGTGCGTCCCATGACACGGGCAAGGGCAGCCTCCGCTCGGTGTACCCCTTACATTTCATTAAAGTGTCAAAGGGCCTCTACGTGTTGGCTTCGGCTCCGCGCACGCCTCCCAAAGGTCCGGAACACCATTGTTCCGTGATGGGAAAGACATACAAATAATAATATATTCTTTACAATAGCTTCCAATGCCTGCTGAAACCGGTTCACGGGTATCTATTGATGTACCCGTGAATGGGTTCCAGCAGGCGTTCTACATGACATCAAATCTCTCCAAACGGCCTCTACGTGTTGGATCCATATCCCCACGCACGCCTTATAAATGACCGGGCTCGAAAGACCCGAGAGTTTTAAAACGGAGATACAAATAATAATAAATATTATAGGACATTTCTTACACAAATTGACTAAGCCCCACGGTAAGCTCAAGAAGGCTTGTGTTGTGGGTACTCAGACAACGATATATATAATACTTATATAAATACTTAAATACATTGAAAACAACCATGACTCAGGAACAAATATCTGTATCATCATACAAATAATTGCCCTTACCAGGATTCGAACCCGGGACCATCGGCTTCATAGGCAGGGTCACTACCCACTAGGCCAGACCGGTCGTCAAAATTGAGTGAAGTGATTGTCGCATAAGTATTAATAAATACAACAAAAAGATGTAATTATTTTGATTAAAAAAATATATTAAAATTGGCAGTTCGTTTAGTGCGACGTCCGGTTAGTACGACGTAATATCAGCGGTCCCTTGGGCGTCGTTATAACCGGACTCTACTGTACTTACGCCGCTATAAGCGGTTGGTTGTTATATGCGAAGTCGTATTAACCGGACTTTACTGTACTTGTTATGCTGAAAAGCCTTGCTCACTTTTGCAATAGAAATCCGGTCAATAACATGATGACACAAATTGGTCAGCATGATTTGAAGTTGAACCAAGCTGAGTGGATCCTGTTAGAAGATATTATCTGATTTCTGAGAAAATTCCGTGAAGTGGTTGAAATACTCACAGTGCAAAAAAAACGTCAATCAATTTGGCAATGGTATTTCATTTAGAGAATAAAGATGTTCTCGATTCGGTGTCGGATGAAGAGTCACTCATAATGATAGTATTAAGAAACAAAATGCTATCGAAATTGGAGGCAAGACTTCCTGTAACGGAAAAAATTGTGGTTGAGCCATGCGGGCCTCCAGATTCGTAAATATGACACAAGTAGATTTATATTTGAAGGAGCGTCATACTACACGTGCTGCATTTCTGGCAGATTGTATTATAAAAAAACATACTCATGTTTCGGAGGCTACATCTACGCGATAACCACGATGGCACCCAGCACCCACTGTTTCTATACTGCAACAGAATCGACGGGGACGAAAGAGTCTATAATATCAAAGCTATCGAAAAAACACAGCACAATGTCTTGCAGTCCTCTTGTTTCATCGGGATTCAATGCAACGGACCAGGAATGCTGGAAATATTTAGCATCTGCCAACCCGACTGATGTCAAAGACGCTATCCTTAATTATTGGCGCGGGATAAATGACACATTCCCACAACTGAGCCAACTTGCAAGGGCTATGTTGTCATTTCCTGCCACAAGCACTCCAAGTGCGCGTGTCTTTTCTGTACCAGGCCTAACCGTAATTGCAAAACGGTCACGTTTAAGGCCTTTCGCACATGGAGCTACTCAAAAAGAACTAGTTACAAACTTAAATTACTAACGAGTTGCTTGAGCGTCACCGCCCTACATTGTCATTTCGCACACGGGGCGACTAGTCACTAACCGGTTAGTAACGCGTTAGCAACTGATCACGCATGACGCGGCGTGCCGGTCGCCGAGCTACTAGTTACCCGAGTTTCTGTGTTTTTGTTGTGTACCTTCGTACAAGCTTACCTACTACCAGACATGAAAGCAATGTCCGAAAGTCAAACGAGAACCTTCAAGCGACGAGTGCTGGCCTTAGTGGATGAAATTTTAAGAAGAATCTCCGAGAACTTTGGCACCACCACAGCGATCCACAACAGCATAACTAATTTTGAAACACAAGTCATATCTCTTTCGACGCAAGAACTGCCTGTATCAAATGAACAGCAAGCCTCACATCACATTATGTCATATTATGAATCAGTACCGCATCTAATTAATACAAATAGTGATTTTTAAGAATAAAATAGTTTAACTATACTTTGTATTTTTTTTATCTGTATTTTAAATAAACGTAAACAAAAAAATTGTACATTTTCGGGTAGTTTGTGAACAGAACTGATTGAAACCTTGCAATTTGAGTAGCGTCGTGTGCGAGGTACACTTACTAACTGGTTTGTAATTGTAATTACTAATTAGTTCCGTCACTTTTGAGTAGCTCCATGTGCGAAAGGCCTAAGCCCGATTCGGGTGGATAAATATATTTTTATTCACGACAATTATGCAACATGTAAAGACAATTGCATGTAATACATTCTCCTTCATACAATAAGCATTCACGCAATTTTTTTTGCATGTCATAAACAATTGACTCACATTTGATTTTTCATGGGTATTCCACTTCTGTCCGATATTAATAAACAATCTGTTTACTTTGTAGTTTTCTCTCTCCTTATTTAGTACCACACCAAGATGGTAATTAAAGTAAACTATTGAACAACACACTTATGCGATAAGTCTTAACTATGTATTTACAAGAACAGCGTGTGCGTGAGTATAATGCTAGTGAAAAACTATAAATAGTTAATTTTTGCAGTTTTTAGTAGATAATACCTAAATGAAAAAAATTGCTACATCGCTGGCGCCGCCGCCGGCAAATTTTTGATCGGCGCTCGGCGAGCACGTCTATACCAAAGCAGCGCGATTCGGCATGAAAACGTATGAGCTCTGCGGAGCAAATGCGGGATATGTGCTAAAAGTGATCATTTACACAGGCAAGAGAATCAAAAGTCTATATAGGTACGGGTTTAAACTTAATAAAAACAAAGTTAGTTGCAAAGGTCTTCAAATTAAGAGTAAAATCGTTGTATGAACTTTACTTACATTACTACTAAGCAATTAATAAGTTCGTAGCCGAACTGAATTAGCTGAATATTCAAGGGAACATGAAATTCTAAGAATGAATATAAAATCTCGTCACATACCTAAATAAAAAGACTTATCAGTTATCACATTTTCATTCGTGTCCGGCCTGTCCCAATGGAAACCGAACTGCAGGTTGTTGCTCACATATTGCAGCACAGTGATATTTTTATTATTCTAATGCGAGATATAAATAAATAATCAAACCTGCAGAAATTCTAACAAATATACCTATTTGATGGTTATCTAGATAATTTTACAGTAACTAGAACAGTGATTGAAGACTAATTATTACCTATAGAGAAATATTTTTTAATTTACTACAAAGTTGTTATTTTGTTTTATCTAATAGGCACCTACGTTAACATCGAACATTCATTCAAAATTACAAAAAAACAAATTATTGTTTTTTTTGTAATTTTTAGGTATTATACCTATAATAAAAAAAAACATATAACCGAATTGATAACTTCCTCCTTTGGGATTTGGAAGTCGGTTAAAAATGTTCGTAAGTATAAGAGCATTTGACTTTAATTTATATTTATTTAGCACCACCTTCGCAAATTGAAATTCCCGGCCACAGGTAATTGTTTATTTTTTACTAATACCTAAATTTGACACGTATTGTATTTTGCCAACGGACTACCGAGGTTTTAATAGAAGACCCACAGCTAATATGACCGGTCCACGTTCCCAATCTGTCTACTTTACCAAAGGGTCCACTATCGCGATCTGTGTATTTTACCAAACGGTCCACTTTACCACCGGTCCACTTTACCACCGGTCCACTTTACCACCGGTCCACTTTCCCGGTCTGTCTACTTTACCAAACGGTCCACTTCCGCGATGTGTCCACTTTACCAAACGGTCCACTTCCCCGATTTGTCTACTTTGCCAAACGGTCTACTTTCCCGATCTGTCTACTTGAGCACGTTGTCTACTTTCGCCATTGGTTAACTCGTTTCGTAGCATAGTACCAACTTCTCGAACTTTCATTTGGCGATTCGCGAAATGTATTTTTTTTACACGCAAACCACCAGGGGGCCAATTGCAGAAGGCACATTTGACGTTTCATGAGGATATCCAGTTGACGCGGATAATTCATGACTTGTCGAATTGCGTACACTTGCCATCTGTCAGTGAACTCTATCCTCACTAGAGGTGGGGCGTTGTACTGAAATAGTTTTTGGGACAGGTTTTTTCTTAATGGACGACTTTTTGTTTGTCGAGTATTTAAAAACACGGACTTTAATTTACGAAATATAACAAATATGAAGTTGCCGACACCTCGTACCTCCATTCTTACCTTTACTTTAAGTAAAATATTTTTTTGTTAACTGACAGTCGTACGGGTGTCTGTTGGATCAAAAAATAATGGAAATAATTTTTACATTGTTAATACGTCATTTGATTAATGGCCTTGACTCAAAACGTCACGATACGTCGGATCCCTACTAATGAAAAGTCGATATTTGCATAAATAACCCTTATTTGTAAGACGCTTAAGTGCGGTAAACACTTAAATTGCCTATTTGGGGTGGTACACGTAAAACTGGTATTTTCATAGAAACGTACTTTTGGTACGCATTTTGCCAACGTGTCACAGCTCTAGTTAGGATCGCAATGGATCGCAAGTTGTTGCATTTGACAGCGTGCGATCGTAACTGTCAATGAAATCACATCATCACTAGACTTTTTTGTCGATGGGTATGGCCGCCATATTTGGATTTATGACATTCAAAAGGGGATCCTACGGCATAGAGTAAACTGCATTCTTATTTTTCTACAATATTTTGATTCTTCTACTGGACGCAAGATGGAGTTAGCAGTAAAATGTCGATCTTGGCGTTATAAAAATATACCGCAAGAACATGACATGCAGTTGCGTGGGTGTAGATCTATCATGAAAACGAACATGTGACAATTGTCTATGATTAAAAAAATAATTGACAAATAACATAAAGCAATACATATACTCCAAAATGGCAAAAAGAAAACAGATTTATTATAAACATACTTACAAATTATATAGGTATAAAGAGTCATTTTTAAACCAATGGTCGTGGGTCCTAACCCCGGCTATTAACAATGAACTTGTTGTAATCTTAACCAATTGCTTTTCGGTGAAGTAAAATATCATGAGGAAGTTGGTATATACACCCACAATAAGGTATATATTTTTCCCCTCTGGGTTAGATGGCAGGGAGAGATAGTGAAGAATGCCTGAAAATAAGCATTTATTGTGTTGTTGTATAATGTAGTTTTATTTTATAAAATTTTTAATTGTCACAACAGCAAGCTAAAAGCCCTAAGCCATGAGCCAGGGTATGTTAGGTGCAGGCTTACGGGCTTATCTCGAGGAAACCGGAGCTTCAGCGACTAGCTGCCAACTTTCCCAACTCACTTTTACATCAGCTCCTTTGATTAATAAATTCAGGTAAAATTCGTAAGAACTAGTGCCTGTGCCATACTCTACATTGGACGCTTTGCCTAATGAGTTGTTATTAATGTTGAATTTTCAATGGCATATAAGACACCGGTCGTATACCGACTTAGAAATTTGGATTTTATCAGTTTGAATGAATAGCAAACTGGAGAGTTTTAGATTAATTTAAAACTTGTTATTTTAGGTATTTTGTGAGGAAAGGTCTTCACAGACATTGACAGAAAATCGGGAAAAACCGGCCAGGTGCATCAGACCAAGCAAAATGGAGGATTGCATGCCTACTTCTTGTACCATGTATATCCATGTCATTAAAATATGGTTTCTTCGCAGCACTACACTTCAATCCTTTTATTAGAAAAGTAATATATTTAGGTACCTATATGTAAGTAATTTTGTTCTGTGAAACTTATTTTTTGTGTTACGAGACACGAGTAGGTAACTTTGGCACAAAAAAGCCTAGATCCCAATAAGGCCTAGTTTACCCTCTGGGTTGGAAGGTCAAATGGCAGTCGCTTTCGTAAAAACTGGTGCTTACGCCGGGTCTCTATTGGTTCCCATAAATTTTTTATTCCGATTTTTTCAGTCCATAACGTTTTCCATCATAATTTTTATTAGTCATATTGTCAATAGTCATAAATTTTAACAATATAAATTGCAGTTCCGATTTATGCAGGTCATTATTATTGTTAGTCATAAAATCTGTTACTCATAATATTCAAAGTCCAGAAGGTATACTAATAACATAATGTTGAAGGCAATAAACTTGCTTACAATAATCGTTGTAAGGTATTTTATCGCAGGTTATAATGATAAGTAGGGGCTCTATTACATTCCCTAAATTTCAAGTTCCGATTTTTTTAGACCATAACGTTTTCCATCATAATTTTTATTAGTCATATTGTTAATAGTTATAAAATTAAACAATACAAATTGCATGCTTGCCTACCTACCTGGGGATTATTTTAAATTGGCTTACTGATTTCCCCTCCATTTCTTATTTTTCATGTAGCTTATTAAGCCCTTTCGTCCCGCCAACAAGTCGACGGAGCCCCGCTTCGCGGAGCTCCTATTTCCGCTCTGAGGGACACAAGGTAACTAACGAACCTACCTGAGGAAACAGGTTTTTTATTGTTTGGCTTACTGATTTCCCCGCCATTTCTTATTTTTCATGTAGCTTATTAAGCCAATTCGTCCCTCCAACGAGTCGACGGAGCCCCGCTTCGCGGGGCTCCTATTTCCGCTCTGAGGGACACAAGGTAACTAACGAACCTACCTGAGGAAACAGGTTTTTTATTGTTTGGCTTACTGATTTCCCCGCCATTTCTTATTTTTCATGTAGCTTATTAAGCCAATTCGTCCCTCCAACGAGTCGACGGAGCCCCGCTTCGCGGGGCTCCTATTTCCGCTCTGAGGGACACAAGGTAACTAACAAACCTACCTGAGGAAACAGATTTATTTTTTCTTTATATGAAGGATGTCATTAATTTGGTTTCTCAGACGTAATTCACTTTAGTAATTAAAATTGGGGGCCCCTTTGTTTGACATAATTATTGAAAGTCATAATGTTTAATATTATAGCTCCTAAATATTAGAATATTAGAAGATATCATTTTCTGACTATCGAAATTCGAAACAGTAAGTTTATGGGAAACAAAGGGATGACATTAAAACGATATGATTAACGACCATTAGTCCGATAAAATATATGCCTTAAAATATTTCTGAATAATTATTGATATACCTTTGAATGTTATACTCATCAATTTTATAACTTTTGTGATTATAGCGTTTAATATTATAGATGTCTAACATTAGAACTATAAAACGTTATACTTTACTAAAATTATGACTTTTGATGTTTATGTCCATAAATTATATGGATATCAATTTCTGACTATCGAAATTCGAAAAAATAAGTTTATGGGAAACAAAGGAATCCCGCTTACGCCCATTCTAGGGACTAGTTGTCAAGTAGACCCCAGGCTCTCATGAGCCGTGGCAATTATGCCGGGTTAACGCGAGGAAGAAGAAGAAGAACCTTGGCACAATAAAGAATATTTGGCTAAATAAATCCTTATTGGATTAAACTCGTGTATTTAACCTGATGAAGGTGAAAATTTGCATATATAAGTAATTTGGGTGACAATACAATATTATTAATTATTATGGTACCTATCATAGAGCTGATCTGATGATAGAGACAGGAGGTGGTCATTCGAACTTTGTGATAAAACAACACAACCTAATCGTGTTTGGAATTTATTTAAGAAAAAAAGAGTCAGCTATAAAAGCTAGAATCAAATTTTTTTTTATTGCAAATAAAGTCATAAACATATTATTAGTCATAGTACCTATTTATTTGCTAGAATTATGGTACATTGTAGATGGTGGACATTATTTGGTAGCTGTCAATAAACGCCATTTTCATAGCAAAGAGAATAGAGTGTATAGAGAGTTATTATCAAAGTAAATTATGTAATCACAGTGAGTTTACTGCCATCTTTCGACAGATGTTTAAAACTTTTAGAACGTCATTTAACTTTGATCCTTATTTTTTCATAGATATGCGTGTTAACAGCCCATCAACGTGCACACTAGCGCTGCTCCTAAATAATCGTGATTATTTAAATTTAACAACAGGTATTTAAAAAGGGGTGCTCTACGTACGCTTTGTATTTAAGTACCTTTTTAATACATGAAACTAGTTTTTATGTTGCTGGATTCGTCAATCCAGCAACATGAAAACTAGTTTGATGTATTCAAAAGGTAGGTACTTAAATACAAAATACAGTACATAGCGGCCCCCTTTTTTAAATATCTATCGTTAAATTAAATAATCACGATTATTCAGCAGTGGCGCTAGTGTGCACGTTGATTAGTTGAATATCAAAAAGTGTCGCCGACTACAATACTCACCTTCGACACTACTCGAGACTAGGCCAAAGGTGGCCGATGGCGCCATACCATTGGCCTGACATTTGTTGACTACGAACAACGCCGGCTTCCGACATGTCGGAATTGAGGAGCCCAAGCGATATAGGTACGGTAAGTATAAATCATTCTGCCATTTTTTGCGAGGGGAAACGTGCACACTTTACTCCATCCACACGTCACTACATATAAAATCCAATCTGTAATGACGACACACATACATAGAAAATGACACACGTCAAAGACAAATCTTATGTAGTTGTAAAATAATTCATGCAGAAAAATGTCAACAAGTAAAAAGTAAACTGAATAGAGTCGGACCAAAAAAAAGTCTGCAGCGGATTTGATAGCCCACGCAGTGCAAGTGTCATTTATACGTCAAAATTTAATAGAAGTTTGACGTTTAAAATAACACTTTCACTGCGTGGGCTATCAAATCCGCTGCAGACTATTCTTGGTCTGACTCTAAATAATATCATTTAAAATCAATCACTCAGAATAAGAAAAAATAATTAAGTAAGAAAAAATTACAAAAAGTAAATAAAAAATAAATATGTCGTAGCGTGAATCCAGGAGGACGTATTGCAGCGTTACAGATCATAGTTAAAGACGCCTGTATAAAGTCGATTAGCAATATTTGGCTACGTATTACTGGGTTGTAACGAAATTCATAATGTTGCGTAGAGAGTAACGCCATCTATTGGCGTGTTGTTGAACGTCAAGAGGTTTCTCTTGGGTGAACGTAGGCACGAGTTGGCAGTTTTGTCGTTATGTTGGTAGACCGGTCGAGCAGGTTTGTCAACTTCGAGGCGGGAGCGGTGAGGCTCCGCCAGCAGACTTGATTGAGCCGCGCTAGAGATCGGACGTTAGCCAACCACGTGCCTTATTCGCCACGTTCCTGAAGGCTTATACCTGAAGGATTATTCTGAAAGCTTAAAGAATCCAACGTTCTTTAACCATTTAGCTAAGTGTTTTATTCCAAGTGTTATTTTGATTTCTTACGTGTGATTAAAAGCTTACCCTTTGTAAAATAAAGAGAAGAAGTGTTGTTTTGAAAAGATGTGTCCCGCCGAGTTTGTTGCCGGTCCCATATTGGGATACCCTTCTCCAATTGAGAAGGAATTAAATCTTCTCGGGTCAGAGGTGTACGGTTGGAGCCGGCCTAGTGATTTGAATAAAGACTTGAACGATTTTATGCGATCCTTTTATTTGAGTGCAATCCAACTACATCCCAATAGTGACTAGATATTTTAATCATTTAGTACTGAAATATAGTAGGCACTAGTATGGTTAACAAGTCCGAAAGTTTATTTCATGCACTGGTAGCATACTGGTTTAGCTGTGAAATAATACATTGAGATACTACGCCCACCCGCCATCCTGTGTACAACCCCTAAATGCCTCCCTCAAATTTAAATATTATTATATTATAGGACATTTTTACACAAATTGACTAAGCCCCACGGTAAGCTCAAGAAGGCTTGTGTTGTGGTTACTCAGACAATGATATATAAATACTTAAATACATAGAAAAGAAACCATGACTCAGGAATAAGTATCTGTATCATCATACAAATAGACTAAATGCCCATACCAGGATTCGAACCCGGGACTATCGGCTTCATAGGCAGGGTCGCTACCCACTAGGCCAGACCGGTCGTCAAAAGTAATAATAATAATTAAAGTTTCCAAAGTTATCCGGGGTCTAATCTGACCCTGAACCTGGACCTCGACCTGGACCTGGTTCTGGACCCGAACCCGGACTCGGACTCGGACCCGGACCCGGACCTTGACCCGGTTCGGTTGAGAAGTTGGTCTTTTTATATTAAAGATGAGTGGTTCACATAAGTTATTTTTCAAATCTAACCTTAAAATGCAATCAATTATTCAAATTTTTACTTTTATAACGTATTCGTGTATCGATGCAGAATATTAATTTGACAGATCCGCGCATTTCCATAATATTTAAACATCTGTCGAAAGATGGCAGTAAATTCACTGTGACTATTACCTACAGTATAATTTACTTTGACAATCCGCCTCTATTTCAAATTCTCTTTGTTTATAGTAGGTAAATCATGGAGTATAGAGTAAAAAGAGTAAAATCTCTTATGGTATAGTTGAATTATCGAGAAGATGGAATTGCATTGTAGTGGTTGTATGCTGATAGTACAAGAAAATAGAAAATTCAAATATAGAATGCCTGTAAACAAACAATACTACTATAGGAGACCTACCGGCGGAGTCGAATTAAACTTCAGTTAAAATAAATCTCCTATAATTAATTAATAAATACATCAACATTCAAATGACACGGAAAAATCAGCGATTGTTTCTGAATGTCATGCTTCAGCTTAAAACTCGTTGAACCGTAGACGTGTGGCCAAAAAGGCCAGTCCGCTACACTACTCCCCCGCCGAGACCGTTGCTACGGTCGATAGTCAAAAAGATGGGGCGGAAAGTGTACGGTTCGGCCGCTACGAGTTCTTTTTTCTGCAGTTTGTTCCTGCTCTAGCGGCAGATTATTGGGAGCAGATGCAGGCACTTGCGGAACTAATGGCGTGTCAGGCGTAGCGCTGCTGTGGCTGAGATTTCCCCAATCGTCTTTGGACATATACGCTGGCTTGAGCCTGTCAATACTGACAGTGTCTGCTTTCCCAGCTCTCTCTATTTTAAATGTTTTGCTTCCTCTCTGCAAAACCTTATATGGGCCAGTGTACGGGGATTCCAGTGATCCTTTGACAGGTCCATGTCGTAGGAAAACATAATCTGCAGAGCTGAGGTCCTTCGGGATATAGAACGGCCTCTGAGAGTGACGAGTGCCAGGAACTGGGATGATTTTAGCTATATGGTTGCGTAGCCTGGCCACAAAACTGCAGTAGTCGACTGCAGTAGTTTCTGAAGGCTTGAAGAAGTCACCAGGTAGGCGCAATGGCTCGCCATATACGAGCTCTGCCGCTGAAGACTGGATGTCTTCTTTCCAAGCACTGCGGATTCCGAGGAGTACCAAAGGCAAAGCTTCTACCCAGTGCGTGTTGGTATGGCACATTATGGCTGCTTTTAACTGTCGATGGAGGCGTTCGACCATACCATTGCAAGCCGGATGATAAGAAGTTGTTGGTCGATGCTCGGAACCAAGGATTGTCGCCAAACTTCGGAAAAGCTCGCATTCAAACTGTCTGCCTCTGTCCGTGGTGATTTTTGCAGGACAGCCAAAGCGGGCGACCCAGCCTGATATAAAGGCTAGTGCACAGGTCTCTGCAGTGATGTCGGCCAATGGATATGCTTCAGGCCAACGCGTAAAGCGATCGATGACCGTGAGGCAGTACCTGTAACCACAAGAAAAAGGTAATGGCCCTACTATGTCCATGTGGACGTGTGAAAAACGATGAGATGGAGTGGAGAATGATGAGATGGGAGATGAAGTGTGACGTGAAACTTTGTTCTTTTGGCAATCTGCGCATTCTTTAGCCCACAATCGGCAATCTTTCCTGATGCCAAGCCAAACAAATCTTTGCGTTACCAGGCGGATGGTTCCTTTAACGCCTGGGTGGCTCAGCCTGTGTACTGCGTCAAATACTTTTCGCCGGAAAGTTTCCGTTATATATGGTCTCGGGTATGCTGTTGAGACATCACAGTACACTTCGATATCGGAGTCAGGGATTCTCAACTTCTTTAGGTTCAGCCCTGTGCCGTGTTGTAATAGTTGATTCAATTCTCTATCTCCGTCTTGAGAATTTTCCAGCGCTTTGTAATCAATCGTATATCCACCAATTTCTTCAACTCTGGACAGGCAGTCTGCCACTACATTTAGTTTCCCTGCCACGTATTGTATGTCTGTGCTGAATTGGGAAATAAAATCCAAGTAGCGGAATTGCCTAGGAGAGCATTTGTCTCTTGTTGAGGAGAAAGCATAAGTAAGGGGTTTGTGGTCCGTGTAAATAGTGAATGGCCTGGCTTCAACCATGTGACGGAAATGCCTGATAGCGTCATATATGGCCAGCAGTTCTCTATCATATGGACTATATTTCTTTTGCGAAGGTTTCAGACGACGAGAAAAGAATGCTAGGGGTTCCCAAGCTCCAGGTGTTACTCGTTGTTGTAGTACAGCGCCAATAGCGGTATCTGAGGCGTCAGTATGGATGGCCAACTCAACGTCTGTTCGAGGATGAGCTAGGGTAGCAGCTCGAGAAAGTCCTTTTTTGCATGCCTCGAACGCTTTCATCATTTCCTGCGTCATATCGATGGCCTGCGTAGGTTTCTTCTTTGGGCCAGTCAGCACAATATTTAAGGGTGCTTGCAGTTCTGAAGCACTTGGCACGAATCTTCGATAAAAATTAAACATGCCAAGAAATCTGCGGAGTTCTCGGACGTTTTTAGGTGCGGGATAATCCAAAATCACTTGTACTTTGGTGTCAAGGGGTTCTATCCCTTGGGCTGAAACCTTATGTCCAAGGAAAGTAATTTCCGCCTTTCCAAATTCACATTTTGCTACATTAATGAGGACACCGTAATCTTGCAGACGCTGGAATAACGTGTGGAGATGTTGTTCGTGCTCTTCTGTGTTGGAGGAGAAGATTAAGATATCATCCAAATACCCGTAGCAAAAATCAAAGCCTCGGAGCACTTCATCCATAAATCGCTGGAACGTTTGTGCAGCATTTCGGAGGCCAAACGTCATGTACGGAAAATGGAACAGCCCAAAGGGGGTTATAATGGCTGTCTTTGGAATATCATCAGGATTTACAGGAATCTGGTTGTACGCTTTGACGAGGTCAACTTTTGAAAATATTTTGCTTCCTGTCAGCTGCTGTGTAAAATCCTGAATGTGTCGTATTGGGTACTTGTCTGGGATGGTACGTGCATTAAGGGCTCTATAGTCACCGCATGGGCGCCAGCCGGCATCCTTTTTAGGAACGAGGTGCAACGGAGACGACCAAGAGCTCTCGGATCTGCAAGCTGTGCCAACTTCGAGCATGGCATCAAATTCTTTTTGAGCTATTTTTAGGCGATCTGGTGGAAGGCGTCGCGGCCTGCTTGTAACCGGCGGTCCAGGCGTAGTGCGAATATGATGTATGGTATTATGCTTGGGAGTGTTATGCATGCCGGCTGGGCGTGTAATGTCAGGGTACTGACACAAAATGTTATGGTAGTTCGACTCCCCTGACATTACTTTCACTGATGCGATGGATTTTGCTGACGGCTGAGGTGGGGCCGTGATGCTCAATGTTGTTGAGTTATCTATCAACCGCTGGTTTCTGCAATCGACTACTATACTGTAGAACGATAGAAAATCAACGCCAATGATCGGCTTCGATACGTCGGCGACCACAAAATTCCAGTTGTAAATCCGACGGAGCCCCAGGTCCAGTTGCAATTGTATCGAGCCGTATGTGTGTATTATTGAACTGTTAGCAGCAAAAAGTTCATAATTAGATTTTGCACGAGCTCCTCTAATTAATGTGCGCGGATATACGCACAAGTCTGATCCTGTATCTACTAGGAAAAGTGCTTTAGAGGTATGGTCCAATACAAAAAGGCGGCCCGGGTTTATATGGCAGACGTTGGGCGCTAATTTCGGCTGCCGCTGAAGTTTTCCGCTCCTGGGTAACCGCAAGGCCTAGTACAGCGGGTAGCTCTATCGCCGAATCGGTTGTGGTAAAAGCATATGGATTGATCTCTTGGTCTCGATGCGGAACGATCTTGACGGTTGCTAGACCTAAACGGCGCTCGACTGCCACGGAAACTGGATCTAGATGTGTGCGGTGGATTTCCAGCCTTTAAGGCAGCAACTTCCCTTGTGAGTTCAGTCATTTGTCTTGCAATTTCGGATATCTCCGTGCCATGAGTGGTAGTGCCTAATGCATGAACCTGCAGAGTCTGAGGAGCGACGTCATATACCTTGTCCGCAGATTCAGCTAACTCTTCTAACGTAGCTTTGGCTTGGGACGTAATAAGCGCCTGCAGGTTGCCGGGTAAACGGCTTATCCATACGGTTTTCAGGAAATCTTCCGGAATGCCTTCACCTGCCAACGCGCGTAAGTGTCGTAGGAATCGTGACGGCTTTCTGTCACCTAGCTCTTCGTGTTTCATCAACTGTAGAAACTTTTGTTCTTTAGACACGGAGATCCTCGATATGAGCTGCGATTTTATCTTTTCATATTTATTGTCAGCTGGTGGGTTGCTAATAATATCTTTTACCTCTACGGCGTACTTATGCTCCAACTGGCCAATAACGTGGTTAAATTTGGTCGTGTCACTTGATATGCCGGCGATGGCGAACTGGGCTTCCATTTGCGAAAACCATAATGCGGGTTCCTCTGGCCAAAACGGCGGAGTGCGTACAGTGACTTTACATACCACACAAGGGGCTTCGGTAGCGGTCTTGATTTCATCCGTCATTTTTTTTTTGATTGCTTGTAAATTTATTATGCGATACTGTTTCAATCGGGGTCACCAATATAGGAGACCTACCGGCGGAGTCGAATTAAACTTCAGTTAAAATAAATCTCCTATAATTAATTAATAAATACATCAACATTCAAATGACACGGAAAAATCAGCGATTGTTTCTGAATGTCATGCTTCAGCTTAAAACTCGTTGAACCGTAGACGTGTGGCCAAAAAGGCCAGTCCGCTACACTACTACATATGCAATTCCACGCTCTCGATGATTCAACTATAGAACAGTTGTAAAAGTTTCTAGCTGTCAGCTGTAAACTCTCTCCAGAGTACCTATTAGCGCTATAGTAGCTAAGAACCAACTAAAAACGTAGAGTTAGACCAAGAAAATTCTGCAGAGAATTTGTTAGCCCACCCAGTGCAAGTGTTATTTTAAAAGTCAAACTACTATGAAATTATGACGTATAAATAACACTTGCACTATCCAACCACCACTTGCCTATTTAACGATACCACTTGCACTTGCCTATCAAAATCGCTGCAGACTTTACTTGGTCTAACTCTAGGCGTTTATTGACAGAATGAAGTGTGCTGGCCATGATTTGAAATTTTCTAATAAATATTATCTAAATATTATAGGCATATATGTATATTCTAGAAAGCAAATTATTGCGATTTGGTGCATGAAATTTGAATTTCGATTCCTCGATATCGTCACTCATAAATCTCCAAGCGTAAATCAGTGGAAAACGGCGAAATGCTAATATGTTTCGGCGAGCGATAGAAATTTGGTATCTAGTGTAATACCTAATAGAATATGCCTAGTAGTGGAGATATTATTGAACGAAATACACGAAATCGCGCGGTCAAAATTCAAAAATCGGCCCCCACAATTCGATTCGCCTCGGCGACGACGTTGCTCGGCGAGCATAGTCGACGCCAACCTTAAGCCCCCATTCGCACGACAGCTTTTTCAACGCGCGTTAAAAAAGCGCTTCAATCTGTCCGCACTCTAAATTCGATTTAACGACCAAAGCTTAAAGTCGAAAATCCAACAACGCTTGATAAAAAGCGCCACCGCTGTCGTGTGAATAAATACACATGTATCCATTTGTGTCATTCAAACGCTTTTTTAACGAGCGTTGTAAAAGCGCCCGTGGGAATGGGGGCTTAGGATCGAAAAAGTTTGTGATTCTGAGTAGAAATAACACAAAAGTGGCAAAAAAAGGTTACATTATATAAGACGCAAAAAATAAAAGAAACGCTCATTTAGTTGACATCATATTCATAGTAAAACGTAGTGGTTATATGCTCTCTGAGTCATAGAAAAAATACAAATTTACCCATAATTAATTTACCTACTGAAGTAAAGTAGTCGTGGTGGTTTCGTAGAAGGTAAGTAAGTATAGTATGGTACCTAGAGCTTAGTTTCAAAATGTTAGTAGGTATTTAAAATTTTGGTTAATTTAATGCAGATTGCTATGTTGCCACTAAAATTGGACCTGTTACGTCGGGCACACGCCGCAGATGTGCAGAGGCGCCGACGTGAAATGAGCGACCTGCGTCGATTTTCCCTATCCAGCAGTACGCTGGATAGGGAATTTATATCAACGTATAGGTTGCCCAAAGAGGAGGTGCGTAACATCGTGGAGGAACTAACTCCTTTGTTGCCACCTTCCTTTGGTGACATCACCGCAGAGCGGAAAGTGAGTATTGTAGTTCTTGTATCTGGGGGCACTACCGTGCTCCCGCCGCCAGGACGAGCAAAGCGAAGCGCGAGG
The DNA here is from genome assembly GCF_910591565.1 of Cydia splendana. Classification (NCBI taxonomy): domain Eukaryota; kingdom Metazoa; phylum Arthropoda; class Insecta; order Lepidoptera; family Tortricidae; genus Cydia; species Cydia splendana. Next base: position 39,856,284 of record NC_085987.1, on the reverse strand, counting down.
GCACTACCTACATTTTCTCGAAGTGCTTCGTTGTTTTTTTGAACCCTCATAACTTGGGTTTGGATTAGTATTTGAGGATATCGATAGATACGCAATTTTAAATACTTATCATAGTGCCCACATTTAATAAAGTTACGTTACCTACACTCATCAAACAATCGTTTTAAAACTTAGCCGCTTTTTTCGAAAAAACAATTTTATAACATTTTTTCGTACGTATGTCTTAATCATAGGTACCTACGTATATTTTAATTAGCATATAAAACTTTTAAATCATCATTTAACCCTCTTTTTTGGCAATTTGGATGGCGGATAAAGTTACCTGAGAGTTTCGCCAACATTGCCCACGTGCATTGCATGGAAATACAGCTCGTAAGACGTTGAATCAAGGATCACCTCTAATCAAAGGGTAATCCTAGCGTTCCCTTCAAAAATCTTAGAGCATACTATGTAAACTTGTATATAAAATTGGTGGGCAATGTTACCTACCTATCCGTTTTTGCTCCTTTCCATACAAACTGCACATAGCAATTTCATAAGTGCTTGGGTTACCATACCACTAAAGTTCATAGCCATAGTGAACAGTATTAATACCTATTATAAGGTTGATTTTAGTATGATAATTTTTTATTATTTAGTGAGTTATGGTTGTCATCTGTTATTCTGACGAAATACAATTTACTATTTTATATTTCAGATTTCGCTTTGCCTCAATTTTCTCGGGTCGGGGTCCGTTCAGCGCATGGTGGGACAGAATATGTATGCCGGGGTGTCGCAAAGCTCTGCCTCTAAGGCGATAAAGGAGGTTGTTACAGCCTTAAATACATCGGAAGTCCTTTCTAAATATATTCGGTTTCCGAGAACGGCCGAAGAAAGGAACCAAATAAAGCTTCGGTAAGTAGGTACCTACCCATACTCAGAAAGCTGACTAGAAAAATGTATACATATTTAATTACACAAACGGTTCTACCGCGATATAATTTCATTGTTTTTACCTTTAACACAGAATAAATAATAGTACTAGGTCAGACTCACTCTCTAACAAAACGCGTATGTTACGATCAGGACAGAATATGGCCGCTAGGTGGCGACAGTGCCACGCGCGGCTTATGGCTAGCCACCAAAATTGGTGTGGAACGGATGTACAGTCGCCATCAGATATATCGGAGCGGCCAAGGTGTTCACAATATCTGAACACGCGCTCTAACGCCCTGACAATAGAGGCGTGTTCCGATATTTGTGAGCACCTTGGCCGCTCCGATATATCTGATGGCGACTGTACTTTTAGCGAAAGCTGTACTGTACTGAAAGCGACGAAATCGCGGAGTGAGCCACGCCTGCCTTTAATTCCGACGTTTCGACGTTCGACGTTTAGAAAAATGTATGTGCGACACGACAACAAAGTTATTTAAGTCTTGTGCTTTTTGCTATTTTGTCGATTTCGATAATTATTTATTGAGACTAAAGTGAGCTATGGAGCTATGGAGCTATTAAAATTAAAATAAGTTTTTGGCAAAAATTTCATTTTTGGTACAAGCTTTTATCGCTGACTGTACTTTTCTTACGACAGACAACTAATACTCATCGAGACAATTCTAAAAACCCCTAACACAATTAGGTTGCGTTGTTTCATCACAGAGTTCCTATGGCAACCTCCTGTCTCCATCATCAGATCAGTTCGACAGTACCATATTATTGTATTGTCATCAGAACTACATACAGCTGCCAATTTTCATGACGCTACGATCCTTGGAAGATGGTTAAATTAGTTACCTTAGATTCCATTACATAATAGTTAGTTACATACAGGTCGACCTAATAAAAGCTTGTTAATTAAAGTCATACACTTCTATACACGGTGTAACATGAGGAAACCGAATAATTTTAACCACGCATTTCTGAGGTCAAAAGAAGGAAAAAATGTAATATGAGATTAGCCCTCATTTCGCAATCACCATCATGAGGTTCAGTCTCTTTGTACCCAAATTGACGTATGTGCTCCGCTGCTGTCCTTTTACAAAATTCCAAAGTTTACTAACACTAGTTGATAACATGGTTAAAGCAAATTTGGAATCAGTTTTGAATTTACAGTTGGCCGATGAATCGTGGACCCAAGCGTCTCTTCCAATTCGATACGGTGGGCAGTAGAAACTATTCCCCGATTCTGGCCCCACCTCTCAGTGGTCACCGATCCTGACCCCAGGGCTGAACCTAAAAAAAAAAAAAAAAAAAAAAAAAAAAAAAAAAAAAATAGCCCCCCATTTGAATTGATTGCGCTAGGTCTCAGCAGTGCCCGGCGCCTCCTTCAGGTACTTACGAAATACGCTAATTAAACAATACACCTTGCTCACCACGGTAACAATAGGCTTATCGACCCTTTTCTATTGTTCGATCTCGACTCGGGCGCGTTATTGTGTTACCTGGATGGACCCTTCACCCACCGACGTCTTCATTCATGCCTTCTTTATGTGTGTATTATACTGTAGGTGTTTGTGATAGGTATTAGCGATAGGTATTTGCAATAGGTATTACCGATAGGTATTTGCAAAAGGTACTTATTTGCGATTCATTATCTTATTATCTTACAACCTCTTGGAGCTATTTCGATTTATAAGGAATACAGTTCTAACCTAACCTAACCTAATTAGAATTTACACAAGTAATCCGTCGGTAGCCTAAACTAACCTAAACCTTCTTTTACCAAACCTAACTAAAATCAACCTAACTTCTCATTTCAAACTAACCTGCTTTCACCTAGTCTTCGTTCAAGTTATGTTTTAACCTAAATACCTAAACTTCTTACCTATCCAAACTAAAGCATCCTACATATCGTATACATACTTACCTATATTGTGCATATTGTATTGTGTTATTTTATTTAGTTTTACCTATTTCTAACTCATTATTTTTGTCTGCGATAAATGCAATTCTACCTAATGTAGCCTTTTTTATTCTTAAACTTAGTATGTAAGTATGTCTCATTATCTAATACTATATGTTTATTTTCACATACATTTTTATGTTCTTTGTAACACGATAGAAAGTAAACTCGTAGCTACTTGTTTCTTTGTATTATTAAAATAATAACTAGGCGTGTGAGGCATTTCTTGTGCACTTGTTTTCATTGTTATAACAGCTTAATTGCTTTATTGATAGACGTCTATTATATTTTATGCTGACAATGGATTATTATGTGGATATAATTTGGGTTTGAGTACAGGGAGCGTCTGTTTAGATGAACTTGTTGAGACATGTTACTTTGTATGATTTAAAAAAAATAACGAGACGTGTCAACTGGTTTCAACATGATTTAGTCTAATACGTCGACATTTCTTGTGTGTTGGTATTCATTGTTATAACAGCATAATTGCTTTATTGGTAGACATCTATTATATTTTATACTGACAATGGATTTATTGTTTCCTATTATGCTTTTGAATTTGGGTTTTAGTAAAGAGAGCGTCTGTATTAGATGAACCTGTTGAGACATGATTTGAACGATACTGTATCCTGCTCACTATCACAGTATAAAAGCCGAAGAGAAATGGCTTTGAGTAAGTATTACTGTCGTGGCAGTCCTCTGTATCAGAGCTCCTTGTATCTACTGCAGTATATAGAAATATAGTGTTAATTCAACAGTGAAGTGTTTAAGTGTTTATAGAAAGACCCAACAATGGATGTAAGTATGTCTTTTATTACCGTAACTTACTTTGTTTTGTTTTCACTTGTGTTCTTTGTGTTTTAATTATCAAGATTGTAGACAGTGTGTAAATTATTGTTTTATATTGTTTCAGTTCACTGAAAATACTTTCAAGAACTATTACTACCCGGATGATAATAAAGACGAATCAAGCGATGAAGAGGGTACGCTTGGTCTCAAAGTTAAACAAGCCATCGCAAAGAAACGTTCAGGAAACAATATCGATAGCTTCTTTGAACGACCTAAAAAGCAGTCTAAAGTTGTGAAACGGTCTTCAAATGTGAGCAAAAGTTCACCAGACGGTGTTGCAAACTTGTCATCCGGACAAGACGACGGGGCCTATGCATCACATTTGATTAAAATCGAGATATATGATATGCATAAAATCAAAAACGTCCCACCCATGGAACACTGGAAGCATGCGGACTTCAGATTGAAATATTTTGCGTTGGAAGACGATTTGGAGCTACAAAACACGCGAAATATTATTTATAACATAACAAAGCAATTAGCTTCTAAGGACAGTAGTGTGAAATATTTTATAGATAATAAGAAACAGTGATAGTTATAATTATTAATGATAGTAGTAGCTTAATGATTGTGTTAACGTATTTCTCATTTTTTACCTCTCCTTAAGTACATTTTCCATGTAACAGATTTTTTTGTGTCATCTCGTTTTTTAAGTAACAAAGAATGTTAAGAAATATTTTGTAAATAATAAAATAAAAAAAAAAAGTGTGGTTTAAAAGGTCTTTGTATTATATGAAAAAATAAAAAATCTTATTCAAGTACACGTATTATTTTATTTCACAAAAAATGTTTTAAACATATTCCTTAATATAAGGTCATTACATACAGAATTATCAGAAAACAAACTTAGCATATCTGTCATAGTTTTTCCATGATATTTAAAATACAAATAAACTAGACAATATTCACCACAAACTGAAGTAAAATGGTTTTGAAGAGGTTTATTGTTATAAAACCACTGTCTGGTGTTTCTTTTTAAAAATAAGTTATGGTAACCTGAAGGTTTCCGTCCGAAGGAATCAAAATATTCTCCTATACCAGTAACATCAATGTGTATGGCAACCCAGTGGGAGCCTGGTTTCGTGTCAGGGTCCAAATTACTAACAATAAAGACAGGTAGATCGACCCAAATAGGTATTTTGTTAGCAGCAAAAACATTTGATTCAAAAAGTGGGTTTAATTTCTTCATACAAAATTGAATCTCATTAGTATCCATAATTACTTAATTAATAACAATTTATGTCTTGATGATGCTGCAAACAATGACTACAACAAAATAAAGTAAACGAAAGAAAACATTGTATTTATATAATTATGTTATTCAACTATTATAATCTACAGATACATCACGGTTTTTGTTTATTTCAATAATGTTGTCAAATTCTGCATACACGATACAATTAATGGTGCTAGTTAGAGCCGAATCAAAGCGTACTTCTATCCGAACACTTCCATGTCTAACAAGATTCCAGTGTGAAGTTGAACTAGCAGATAAATCAGGGGTTAAATCAAAACATAACAAACAATATCCTCCACCATAATCTGTTCTACTTATTCCATTACCTTCGTTGTGAAAATGAATACCAGTTCCAGAAAATAAGGTGTGATATGCCGCCGCTATTAAACCAGAACTAAATGACGGTTGTAATGTTTTAGAAGGAATTTCATGACCATCTACAAACAAACTAAATGAATTCATATTATAATTTTGAAAATTAAATGGATTCAAAGCTAAATTTCCATTAAAACCTGAATTTGATACAAATCCAATAATACAGCGTTTAGGAATTTGTCCGAGAAATATATTATCCAATGTTTTACCCTGGACCCCTGTTGGTATTGTGAGAACCTTAACTTCTGCTCTCGTAATGGGGTACTTCGCAGTCGTTGTTGCCAATACTTTTTGATGGGCTAACAAAACGCTAGGATTGATTTTTGTTCTTCTAACAATGAGACTAGCATCTGTTATTTGTACTTTAAGTTTTTTATCTTGATGACAAATTAAATTAAATGATTCTTTTGATCGGACTAACTTAATACGCAATTCAACACCATTTATCAAGAATTTCTCTTGGTTAAATATATCGCCATGCAAATGTCCAATCATTTCCACTTCCTTACTCTCTTTGATAAATTCTAGTCTTTTCTGAAATCCTTTGTTGTTGGCGTCAACGGTATCCATAAAACCTGGGGTATCCTCATACCATAACCCACAAGTAAGATGGGTTTTTTTGGCTGCCGGTCCATAGTTGAGAAGATTTTCCATATAAGCACGGTAAGCATATGTATTGTTTGGGGGTGATATGAGTTTTTGATTTAAATATACATCAAGTTGGTTGAAAAGGGAATGTAGCCAGTTATTGGTGGGTCCAACTCCGGCATCTGCTTTTAATTTTGTCCCATCTTGATTCAATACTTTAGCAGTAATATGTAACATTGTGTGTGATAGATCAAAGTAGTCATCTCCTGATCCAGGTACTTGAAATTCAATGGGGCCATCATCACTTAAAGATGAAATTGGTTTGTAATGAATCCAATGTCCGCTTTCAATACTTGTTTGAGTTGATGGAAGGGCAAATATATCTAATTCAGATTTTGCACATTCACATGAATGACTGTGTAGAAATGACATTATTTAACTTGAAAATATATCGTTATTTTTATTATTATTTCTACTTCCTCTTCGTCGCGATGCTTTTCGAGTAATGAGTGGTTCTCTTCTTTTATTCGACATTTTATACCCAGATCCTGACATGAGAGAATCAATTTTTTCATCAGCCTTTCTTTTTAGGTTAGCGCTCGCTTCCTTAAATCGTGATCGAATGGAACTATCCATAGGACGAGAATTTACCATATCAGTTAACAAACCAACCCCTGCCCCTAAGGTTTCTTTTCCAATGGTTTTTAAACCGCTAGATAACAAAGGGAGCACTGATCTAAATAGTCCACCCAAAAAACTGCCTATACCATGTCCTCGTTGATATGGAACTCCCTTATAGACAATACCTATCCCAGAGCCGGCTTGGTGTGAATAATAATGTTCGTAAGGACAAGAGACTGACGATCTGTTGTAAATCATTTTACTCGTTGAAAGTGTAGCTTCACGCAAGAAGATCCAAATTGAAATGGTACTCTGACACCAGTCGTTGTTCTTATATCTATTTCAATGGTATCGAACTCTCTTCGTAAAACTGGTACATAATGAGCGGGTGAGAAGATGTGAGTTTTATAAGCTCCATAAATGAACTTAGTTGGATCTAAAGGTATTATTCTGAGTAATGAAGTAATAACATCTCCGACTACTTGTGGGTGTATTATATCAGTATAAACAAATATTTGAGATGGTAAACCTAAATATAAATTTGCAGGGCTTTTTCCTAATGTATTTTGTTTTAAATTTGTTTTCGGTTTAAAACCCAATTGCAGACTTAGTATCGGAGTTGTAATGATAGATGTTATTTCTTTATTTGTTGTTGCTATTCCAACCAGTTTTGTTAATCCATCATATCGAAATTTTACGTTATTTTTTAACTGTGGGTTTTCATTAAACGCTTGAAGAAAATGATCTATATTATCATATGTAGTGGCTGGTATATGAGTTTTTATATCTACTATTTTTGTAGTTTTATCGGTGGGTGATAACACCTTTTTCTTTAAATAAATGATGTTTTCGTGCTCTTGAACATTATACATGGAACAAGGATATTGAAATTCCACCAACCCAACTACCCATTCTCCATCCAATTTAATGGTCTTTGGTAATTTAGTTAAGAAATGTGCAGTCGTGTTATCCGTGTAGTAATCTGATGAACTATTACTTAACAAAGTTAGATAAAAACTATTTTCACTCATATTTTCTTTAAGTTTGATTCAGGTATCCAAGAATTAAATTTATTAGGATAACCTTGCCACTTAACTAGTATTTCCTTTCTGCCAGCAACTCGACGCGAGCGTATTATTTTATCAATTTTATACTCGTTGGAGGGGAGGTAAGTTACCTTTTGTAATTCTTTAGAATAAAATGTACCAATGATGGGTTCACCTTCTAAATCCTTTATTGTATAAACAACGCGTGGCGATCTGTTAATAATCGAATCAATAATAAATATTTCATCACTCCAATTACTTTCATAACCTTTTTGAAACACATGCTTATATTTAGTGATTCTAACATGATCACCTACATTTAGTTTTTTAGTTTCTAATGAAATTTGCCTATCTTTTTTGCGATCATATAAATTACACCAAACAGTCATAATATTATTAGAGCTAACATCAACTGGGCGCATTTTAATGCTAGAATGATAGCTATGGTTGTAAGAATGTAGAAGATCTTGTAATATATTTGTGTAGTTATATGTATTCTTATGAGTGAAGTAACGCCACATTTTCATTTTAAGTGTTCTTTGAAACCTTTCTACTATACTTGCTTTAATGTCGGGGTTATTAGTGGTATAATAATTAATATTTTTGCTCTTAAAGTAATCTCTAACCGCCTTTGAAACAAATTCTGTACCTTTATCAGATTGGATGTGACGGGGAACAGAGTTGGCTTCAGTAAATATGCTTTCAAAACATTGTTTAACAGTTGCTGAATCCTTCTTCTTCATGGCTCTTGCAAAAGCATATTTACTGAACACATCAATAACACAAAGAATATATTTATACCCATCATTATATTGACTATAAGTACTCATATCACTTAAATCAGCTTGCCAAAGTTCATTAAAGTTCGAGAGAATGTATTTATTTCTAGTAAATCGTCTATGAATAGGTGTATGCAGCGTGTGCGTATCTTGAGATTGTAACCATTTTTTCACTTCCTCTTTGTTCATTTGACCTTTCATTTCCTTTGATAAATTATTTAAACTGCTATAGCCAGCTGGATTAGAGACGTCATAATAGATTCTGTTAATATCTAATAAGGAGTCCATCTTTCCCACTCTATTTTCTTTCCGGATCGCTTTTGCTCCCGTGTAGCAAGAGGCGTAGAAGTATTATTATCTTTATCTGTTGAGGCTCTCGTCTTCACAGATGTGGAGGGGGTAAAGGGTTCAATCAAAGGAGTACCATTAATAAATGCTAAATTTGTAGGATTACCTATGCATGACCTAGGAACTTCGATATCTTTTAAAAGTAAAGCAAACACTTCCCATCCAATTGGCTTAGGACGTTTAAGACATCTAACGGTGTCGCTTACCAAATCAGTAATATTACTATTTTGAATGGTTTGGTTATTTATAACAACTTCACCAGTCTGTTTCCACCAAATTTTCGGTTTACTTGAAACAATGTAATCTAACAACGTTCGAGCTTTTTTTTCATAAGATTTAGGTAATATGTTTATAATTTTTGACGGACTAATTGGCATTAGTTCTTGATTTATTTCGCCAGGTGGTGTATTAAACGATGACGGTGTGGCTGCTTCAGTTACATTATCTGTAACTGACTCATTATTTTCAATCTCCTCCTTTTTGTTCACTTTTGTTTTTATAATATCATTACTTTCGTTGATGACTTGATCTACCCCCTCCATCACGATAGGTATTCTAAACGGTTTTCGATCTGTTTCAATAAAATGTAGAAACCTTTGTAATGCTTGAGAATATAACATCCACTTTTCGCGATCATTCATTTTACTTTTAAGGATTTTTTGCATCTCTCCATCTAGCCGAGATGAGGAATTTTCGGGTGGACTCTCATTCCTTTTCAGCCTTTCAATAAAATCTGATTCAACTAATAACATTTTTTTTGTGTTTTCCATTTTGTTTATGATAAAGAGTTCACTAAAGCACTTAAAACTGCACCTAAAATAATAGGTAGAAATGCACCTCCTTTTTGAACTATAACAGTTTTTCTTATTTTATGTTTCCCTTTCGAAACTAATTTTCTTAAAATATCTTTATATTTTTTTAGTTTCGTCTTTTCTTTTTTTTCTAATGGAATTTTCCCATTTAGGACGTTATAAATGCACTCACAAATAATGTTGATCTCTTCATCGTCACAAGATTTAAGTAATGCAGTACGATATTTGGGTTTAAGCAACTGCAATGCTTCAAGTAAATGTTTATATGTGTTTACTCTTGCATGCATCATGTAGAACTGACTAAAATATGGTGATTTTTATCATATTTAAACCCCTTTTTAGGTACATACACTGTGCAATGCCCATCAAACGGAAATATTTTTGTTTTAAAACGGCATATGTCATTTGTATTTTGTTTCAGGTCAATCATGAGGTAACCATGAGCCTCCTTTGTAGCATCTTTGTAGGCTTCGTCCACAAACTTTGAGTTTTCTGGGTAAACTTGTCGTGACAGGTAGCGTATTTGAGTTTTATCCCTGGGATTTTTAAAAAATACAATGTAGCTTGTATTCAATGAAATATCACGTTGACCTCTACCTTGATGAAATACGTTTTGTGTAATATAAAAAACACTTAAGTTTCTATGATGACTACCTTTCGTAAAAATGTCAACGATTCGTCCATCTGATTCTCTCATCAAATCATCTATAATAAGAAGTTTAGGTTTCTTCCCATCAAACATTGAAAAATCTGGTATTCCTTGACTATAATTTACATTTTCCAGATTGTAGAGAGGTTGCATTTCATCATAACACCAAATAATTTCATCAAATTCAACATTACATATCTCTTTGGAGTTATTCAAAAAGTTTGTAACAAATTGCGTTTTACCACACCCACTAGGACCTGCGACAATGGTGGTGAAAGGATGATAAAAGTGAATCATTATTAAATATCGTAATCTATGTGTATGTGTGTATGTGTGTGGGTGAGTGTTGATATGTTAACGGATGGACTTTAAATGGTAATATTAAGAAAGATGATTACTATTTAAACAACTCAGATATAGTAGACAAAAAAACAAAACAAAATGATTACGTAAATTTTTTTTTATTATTTATGATCACACTTTTAACATTATTTTTTTTGTTTCATATTTACAAAAATACCTTAAAAGATACAATAAAATAAAATTCATACATTTTTTTACATGTTTACAAGTAATACCTTAAAAAATATACAATGTACAAACAATAATTTGGAATTCGAATGTTCTGTGTGATTATATTACAACTTTGAAACTTTTTCATTATTGCGGTATTTTATAATGACCCCACGCTAGAGTGTCAGAAGAGTTTTCTAATAAGTACCGTTTTGTATCTTCATGCGATAATGATATTTTATTTATTTTTTGAGTGAATATTATATGTTTTATAGACTTAAATCTTAGCATTTGAGCGCGTTGCAAATTTTTATTAAATAAACACGTTTTGTAATTGTCAAGAGTAAATTTTTTTGTAACACATTTATTGACTCCTTTGGCTTTTGATAAAACACCGTATTTTTCGGTTTTCTCATCATTCTCGTCATATTTTTCAACATCTAAGGTATACATTTTAGATCTCAGACCTACAAACTCTTTTAAAATTCTACCATTATTTTCATCTTTGAAAAACCCTAATCGCTTTTTATTTATTAACGGCAAATCATATTTATTGTTAGGAGGATAGTCAGATGTATCAAAATATAAATTAAGATCTGATTTTATATCTGCGTAATAATTTTCCGTGAAAATTTGATATACTAAGCTATCAGTATCTGTATAAAGAAGCTTAAGATTGTCTGGATATTTGGTTTTCATGTAGCTGTAGTGAAAGTCATACATCAAAGTTTTCGATATATCTAATACGCAAAATCCCAGATAAATCGGTTTATTATAAAATATTTTAGTTTTATTCAATTGAACGGCCACTAAATTCTCAGAGAATATGGATAAACTATGGAACTCAGGTTTCGCTATCAAAGATTGAACCCCCTGCGTTTTTCCTCGATTTTCCCAGTGATTTAATAATTTGACATTTACGCGTTTTGCAACATTTTCCATGGTTTTACCGAACACTGAATTATTCATTAGTTTAAAGAAATCTTTTTCAAAATCGGATGATGCCTGTGATCGCATGTGGGTGTTCAAATCTATGTAACTTTTTAACCACATAGACTGCTGAAATTTAAGAATGCGATGGATTTTACTCAATTTCAAACCATTCTTCAAACACTGTTTTAGATTTCTATAATGAATGACATAATTCGTTTTTTTATTTAAATTAGGAATTAATTTTTTTTCTTTGGAATTACCCAAACAAACGTTTTCAGGACAAAATGGCAAATCTGAATGAGAGTCATGCAACTCGTTAGGGTATTCGAGATCAACTTCTAAAATTAAACCATGATCAGCGTCATCAGATATATTAAAGTCAGTATCTGTATTTACCCATTCAAATTTACCGGTAGGAAGACATTGAGACATAGCCCACCCGTAAAGGTTATTTGCATCAAAGTACATAAGAAATGACGAAGGGATATTTTGATTATAATCTTCCAAAAAAATATTATTAGCCTTCGCGTATCTATTACTACATTGTGATATGCCACCTCGAATATTTTTTGATATAAAAGCTATTTTATCGATATCAGTTAGGAGTTCTAGTTTTATTTTTGTAGTTCTTAACATTGCATCCCAACTTAATCCCGGAGCAGTATAATAATGAGCGGGGTCTAATCCATACGTCTTAAGACAAAGGTTTCTAAAATTTTCAAATATATCAGTTAGTAATAGAACATCAGTTTTTAAATATAAATCAGAATAATCACCCATATTTTTGCATTGAAAATGAGACCAAACATCTTTTGCGTGATCATAATCCTCTTCTGAGATGTGACTATCAGACAAGGAACTAAAGAAATCATCTTTAGAGGGAAGAGCTGTTAAGTTTAAAGAATCGTATGATGACATGTGTTCATAGGGATAGACACCCTTTCGTAATAAGCGTTTAAAATCCTCCTCGCATGAAAAATTCAATTTTAATTCATGAAATTGTTCAGGCAACAAGTTTTTTGCCAATTTGTCAAGACTACTGGACATAAATTTAAGTGAATCGACAAATCTCAATTTAATTGTGCGATTATTTATTTGTAAGCTCTTAGAAAATGAAATGTATTTCTCTTTGTTCTCTGGAATCAGTTCAATGTCGCCTTCCGCCAAACCAAGCCCATGCACTATAAAATGACTATCATAGTTACACAAATTATGGAAAAATACAGGTACAAAATTAGGTGCCCTGTATTTTTCAGAACAAAATGTATGTGCCACTCCTTCATAAAGACCAGTATGGTAATTATAGGAAATGACTGAATCCTCGTTTAAATTTTTATCACAAATATAACATGTACTACTCTGAGCAATATGCACATTATTGGCATTAGATAAAGGCAATGGAGTTTTTACAAAAGTATTTCTCCTACAAATGGCCTTTAAGTCTTGTTCCATATACTTCATAAATTCCTGGGTGCAATTTTTGCCTTTATATGTTCTGTACACTGACAATTTATCATTATAAGAACATTTAATGTAGTATCCAAAACTATATACCTCATGTTTTTGTACATTTGTTGTTGAGGATGTAGTAGGATTAATTGTACCTGTTTGAATCGGGTTTAGAAAGGCCTCGAAATCAGCATAAATAACAAAAGGTACCCTTAATTTACGTTCATAATTATCGAAAGTAAGTATATTGGAGGAAACGTTTTCATTGAACCAGTTTTTCTTTTTATCCTGTTCTGAAGGTAAATGTGTACAAACATGGAAACAATCGTTTCTTTGATGATTCATTAAATTGTTGCGAGTTGTAAAGTTCGACAAACAACCATCACAAATATGTGCAGCATGCTGTGTATTTGATAATTGTTTAGATACTAACCTAGATAAATTTTTGATATAGCAATAATGCCCCTTACTGTCTTTGGATATGTACAATAAATTCAAGTGGGTAGCTTTTTTGCACTTTGTTAAGTGTAATGGGCCTACTACGTCATGTTTTTTACTTTTCGAATTGTATTCAAGACCAAAAACGTTTATACTTATATCATTCATTTTTTCAAATTTTTGAATATCTCCAACCTTAAGTGGGAAAGTTAAATTTCTAAAATTTAATTTATTTTTATGCGCTATATACGATTTCGCAGTGTTTGAACGATGACTTGTAGGTGGATACAAGCCTGACAATACAGCCCATCTAAAACATTCATGATCATTATTTTTTACATTAATAACTGCTTTTCTGTTCTGAATATCACGTGGTAATTCGATATAGGAAGAACCACGCAATGGATTAAATTTGTTTACATTGACATCTAGATAGTTAAATTTTACTAAACTCCATCCACTGTCTTTTCTCTCAAAGTTAAATAATTTTGTTAATATATCTTTAACAACTGACTCGAAAATATCATCTTTGTCGCTGCTAACATCAACTACATTGTTACATAATTGGAAATCAAATGTATTATTTACTTGTTTGCTCTCTTGAGTAAAATCCGCATTCAAAATAAAGTTTACTTTTAAAGCATGGTGATCAGTGAGGGAACGATCCAATAATGCAAAGATTTTCTCTTTATTTCCTAGTAAAATGGATTCGGGAGTAAATGGTTGGTGAACATTTTCATTTAATAGTATTCTGTAAGTGGCCACCCTATTCTTAAAAGCATTTTCAATTAACTGAACATTAACCCATTCAATGTCAGCCCTTAAAACATTATTTTTGTGAAGATTACTATTTAAATGATTTTTAAAATATCTTTTAGAAACAAACTTATTACACACAGAACATTCAATTTCATGATTATTATTTGTACTCACAATGACATCGGGAACTGGTTCGGATGATGTTGATGCTACAGGTTCAGCAGCTGCTGAACGGTTTTTCTTCACCAAGAATTCTTCGGTCTCCAAAACTGCAGCTGTCCTTTTTACTCCCCGTCCTATTTGAGAAGATCTATAACAATACATAATAAACATAAATATCTTAATATCAGATAAAATAAAAATAATTACTAAAACGGTTGGTTGTATATACTAACGTAAGTCTTTTCGACACTGCTGGCAATAGGCCCGCATCATCAAAACTCCATCAATCACATCTGATGACTGAGTATTCCCCTTGGATTTTTTGATATGCCCATCACATGGTGTATAATACGGTATAATATCAGAATCTTCCAGTAACGAGTGAGGTAATTTGTTTGATATATACCACATTCTTATATTTCTATGAAAATATGCTAAAATAAATTCTTTACTTAATTCCTCAATCTTATTACGAGGCAAAGTGAGACCAATATGATAGTAAGTAAACACCATTATGGAAAAGGATATCACAGTACAAGCACGGCACCAAAACACTGAATGATATGAACTCGAGATACCCCGCTTATATAACCAGCACTCTCCCACCCCACGTTTATCCTAACAATAAGTTCTGGTCACAACAAGTTAGGAGGAACCCATCCTTTGTTAAACAGGTACTGGTTAAGAGTTATAAACATGTATGAATAGGAATACTTTTACTTACGCCTCTCGATGTAGTTGGCTCACAAGACGGGCAGCCTCGCATAGATCTTCATTTTCTTCTATTTCTTCACAGAGTCTGATAAGTTCAAGATCGTAGACATCACAACTCAAAGAGTCCATTATGAAATGAGAAATCATACAGTGCTTTCTTTCATTTAAATAGTTGACTACAGGTATAAGATTTCTAAGAGTGGGGACTGTAATCTTTACAAATGAGAAGTATTAAATTAAAACTTGTTGTAATGTGATACAATAAAAATAATCTGTTACATGGAAAATGTACTTAAGGAGAGGTAAAAAATGAGAAATACGTTAACACAATCATTAAGCTACTACTATCATTAATAATTATAACTATCACTGTTTCTTATTATCTATAAAATATTTCACACTACTGTCCTTAGAAGCTAATTGCTTTGTTATGTTATAAATAATATTTCGCGTATTTTGTAGCTCCAAATCGTCTTCCAACGCAAAATATTTCAATCTGAAGTCCGCATGCTTCCAGTGTTCCATGGGTGGGACGTTTTTGATTTTATGCATATCATATATCTCGATTTTAATCAAATGTGATGCATAGGCCCCGTCGTCTTGTCCGGATGACAAGTTTGCAACACCGTCTGGTGAACTTTTGCTCACATTTGAAGACCGTTTCACAACTTTAGACTGCTTTTTAGGTCGTTCAAAGAAGCTATCGATATTGTTTCCTGAACGTTTCTTTGCGATGGCTTGTTTAACTTTGAGACCAAGCGTACCCTCTTCATCGCTTGATTCGTCTTTATTATCATCCGGGTAGTAATAGTTCTTGAAAGTATTTTCAGTGAACTGAAACAATATAAAACAATAATTTACACACTGTCTACAATCTTGATAATTAAAACACAAAGAACACAAGTGAAAACAAAACAAAGTAAGTTACGGTAATAAAAGACATACTTACATCCATTGTTGGGTCTTTCTATAAACACTTAAACACTTCACTGTTGAATTAACACTATATTTCTATATACTGCAGTAGATACAAGGAGCTCTGATACAGAGGACTGCCACGACAGTAATACTTACTCAAAGCCATTTCTCTTCGGCTTTTATACTGTGATAGTGAGCAGGATACAGTATCGTTCAAATCATGTCTCAACAGGTTCATCTAATACAGACGCTCTCTTTACTAAAACCCAAATTCAAAAGCATAATAGGAAACAATAAATCCATTGTCAGTATAAAATATAATAGATGTCTACCAATAAAGCAATTATGCTGTTATAACAATGAATACCAACACACAAGAAATGTCGACGTATTAGACTAAATCATGTTGAAACCAGTTGACACGTCTCGTTATTTTTTTTAAATCATACAAAGTAACATGTCTCAACAAGTTCATCTAAACAGACGCTCCCTGTACTCAAACCCAAATTATATCCACATAATAATCCATTGTCAGCATAAAATATAATAGACGTCTATCAATAAAGCAATTAAGCTGTTATAACAATGAAAACAAGTGCACAAGAAATGCCTCACATGCCTAGTTATTATTTTAATAATACAAAGAAACAAGTAGCTACGAGTTTACTTTCTATCGTGTTACAAAGAACATAAAAATGTATGTGAAAATAAACATATAGTATTAGATAATGAGACATACTTACATACTAAGTTTAAGAATAAAAAAGGCTACATTAGGTAGAATTGCATTTATCGCAGACAAAAATAATGAGTTAGAAATAGGTAAAACTAAATAAAATAACACAATACAATATGCACAATATAGGTAAGTATGTATACGATATGTAGGATGCTTTAGTTTGGATAGGTAAGAAGTTTAGGTATTTAGGTTAAAACATAACTTGAACGAAGACTAGGTGAAAGCAGGTTAGTTTGAAATGAGAAGTTAGGTTGATTTTAGTTAGGTTTGGTAAAAGAAGGTTTAGGTTAGTTTAGGCTACCGACGGATTACTTGTGTAAATTCTAATTAGGTTAGGTTAGGTTAGAACTGTATTCCTTATAAATCGAAATAGCTCCAAGAGGTTGTAAGATAATAAGATAATGAATCGCAAATAAGTACCTTTTGCAAATACCTATCGGTAATACCTATTGCAAATACCTATCGCTAATACCTATCACAAACACCTACAGTATAATACACACATAAAGAAGGCATGAATGAAGACGTCGGTGGGTGAAGGGTCCATCCAGGTAACACAATAACGCGCCCGAGTCGAGATCGAACAATAGAAAAGGGTCGATAAGCCTATTGTTACCGTGGTGAGCAAGGTGTATTGTTTAATTAGCGTATTTCGTAAGTACCTGAAGGAGGCGCCGGGCACTGCTGAGACCTAGCGCAATCAATTCAAATGGGGGGCTATTTGTTTTTTTTTTTTTTTTTTTTTTTAGGTTCAGCGGGGGCGGTGGATCGGCCCTGGGGTCAGGATCGGTGACCACTGAGAGGTGGGGCCAGAATCGGGGAATAGTTTCTACTGTGGGCTAGGGGTACGCAAGATTTCGTGCGTCTCCGCACCGGCGTTTTTGTCTTCTGTTTATAGCACAGCAGCTCTCATAGGTAAGATACTACGGGATTTCCCATCAAACTATGAGACTGTTGGCTTGGCGGATGCCAAGAACGCCTGGTCTATTGCCTGCCCGGGCAAAGAATTTCCCGAGAATCGGGAATCACAGAGGGCCTGGGATGACGTCCAGTCCAAAATTATATACGACGACCTTCTTAGCCGCAGCACTGGTTCAGAACGTGCCAGACTCTTGGCGGTGGGGACCAAAGAGGCCGGGGCCTGGTTGCACGCTTTTCCTTCGGTGCACACCGGTACCTTTTTGGAACCCAACACCATGCGCGTGGCAACCTGTTTGCGGCTGGGTGTCCGTGTTTGTGCTCCTCATCGGTGCCCTTGTGGTGCCGATGTCGATGTTCGCGGCCACCACGGACTTTCGTGCCAGAAGAGTGCTGGGCGTTTTTCCAGGCACTCGTCCCTCAACGACATCTTGCGACGCGCGCTCGCCAGCGCTAACGTGCCGGCTTTGCTGGAGCCCTCCGGCGTCCTCAGGGACGATGGTAAGAGGCCGGACGGCATGTCATTGATTCCATGGGAGATGGGGCGGGTGTTGGTGTGGGACGCTACATGCGTCGATACACTGGCCCCGTCCCATCTTCATGGCACCTCCGTCTCACCGGGTGCAGCTGCGGATGCGGCTGAGCGAAGAAAAAGGGCTAAGTACAGCCGCATCGGCCAAGAATATAGCTTTACCCCTTTTGGTGTGGAAACACTCGGCCCATGGGGTCCCAGTGCCCTGAAATTTTTCGGAGCGATATCAAAGAGGCTGGTGGATGTGACTGGGGACCGTAGGGTTGGCAGCTTCCTCGCACAGCGCATAAGCATTGCAATTCAGCGTGGTAATGCTGCCAGCGTCTACGGGACCTTGCCGAGGGGTGATTTTTGATTGTAGTTTAGGTTTAAGGATGTTTTATTTTTATTAATTTAGAATAGTTAGATACTTTTAGTTTATAAGTTTTTATACAATATTTATATTTATTTGTTTAATGGTTCAATATTTAATAAATGTTTCATATGAGTTTAGGTCAATGTCGCCAAAACAATTTTTTTTTGTTTTGTTTTTTCAATTTTGTGAATGTGTTTCTACATAAAAAATAAATCTTATTGGTAAACTTGTCACTTTAAAATGGATTTTTTCATTATTTTTTCGTAAAACCAACTTTTTGCAAAGTGTTACTTGTCACTTTTTGACATCTATCAATAAGGATATTTAGACTACGTCCCATAGTACCAACATCACCATCAAAAAGGCCTTTTACACTATGTAACAATAAAATCTTGTTTTTTTTTGAATTAATATTATCTCTGAAACTAGGCGAATTTCAAAAAAGTTTAAGTATAGGACATTTTTGTCTCTAAATATGATCAGGAATACGCTGTTAAAAGTATTCGGTTTCCTCATGTTACACCGTGTATATTTATTCCTCACCACTTGCTTACCTACACACTCGGCACACTCTACAACCTCCGTTACATTATAATTAAATTTCATTTAAATCAACAACGACATACAGGGTGGAAGGACACGAAGGTTCTTCCCGGAAGTATTAGGTCGTTTAAGTGATACAGAGAAGATTTGTAATGGTAAGAATCGTTAATTGAGTAAAAAATAAAAATACCAAATTTACTACTTTTTAACTATGGTGATAAATAACCCTATAGCATGTGCGCACATTACGGCTAAATTAAGGATCTCCGTCGCGTCGGGAAAGCTCGGCACTTTACGCTTTTTTTCCGATCGTTGACAGAATCGCACTGATGTATGAATGACGCATAAATATCAATTAATGAAATGAATGCAAAAATATTACAAACAATGTTATTACTTTAGATTTAGATAATTACTTTTTGCCATATTTAACACTCAAGATTTTCTTCACATACGGTGTTATGTACCTCCGTGTCTTATAATGTATGCCGCAGCCAGTGCCCTAGTGTATGCTCTTCGTAATTTTTAGGGTTCCGTACCTCAAAAGGAAATAACGGAACCCTTATAGGATCACTCGTGCGTCTGTCTGTCTATCTGTTTTTCCGTCCGTCCATCCGTCCGTCTGTCCGTCCGTCCGTCTGTATGTATAGGTACGTCATGTCAGATAAACGTCAGTCCATACATATGGTTGACATGTGGTTGACCATTGGCCGCCTATTTTCGACAGAGGGGAACGCCTGTTAATGGCGGCTCCATTGTTAATTACTCCGAGCCCAAAGTGGAAGTGCGCAACATCGTGGATGAGTTAACTCCTTTATTGCCACCTTCCTTTGGTGACATCACCGCAGAACGGAAAGTGAGTATTGTAGTTATACGAGTATGTATCTGGGGGCACTGCCGTGCCCCCGCCAATACGAGCAAAGCGAAGCGTGAGGGCACTACCTACATTTTCTCGAAGCGCTTCGTCGTTTTTTTGAACCCTCATAACTTGGGTTTGGATTAGTAATTGAGGATATCGTTAGGAGTTATGCACAAATCACGCGAGGTGTTTTTGGCTACTTTTTGACCCTTCCCTCCCCCTTGGTGATATTTGGTGAGGTTTTCGGCTACCCCCCCCTCCTCCACATAATCTTACGTGTATTTTTATGAAATTTTTCCATCCGACCGGTCAGGCCCCGCGCTCCAAAATTTCGTAAAATAGACTCGCTATTTTGAAGTGCGGATTGAAGATTTATGTTTAACGAAACCGAGAAAAAGTATCTACTCATGTGGTAGGTGTATTTTCTTAGTTTCATTCACTGTAGGAAAATACACGTGAGGTCTTCTTATACCCCCCATCCCCCAACGTGATCTATTGTGATTTTTTCGTGACCCCCACCCCCCCTATCGAACCACGCGTGATTTGTGCACAAGCCCTTAAATACGCAATTTCAATACCTGCTGTAGCGAAACGCTACTGGCCGTTTGTAAAAAAATAAAGTGCATATTTGCGATGATTTTGAATTCAAATTTTGATGGAATGTTCGAGAAAGAAAAACTTTGAATTTTTTTTTGGCAGATGGTTTGTGGATTTCGTGTCAAAAAGTCGTTGGTGATCCGGGCTGTTTCTTTAAACTAGATTTGCACCGTTTAAATGTTTAACCAGTTCGATTATTAATACGAGGTGTCGAAAGTGTGTGTTAATCGACGGGAGGAAAGGCTCCTCGTAGACAGCTGGCCACCAAAGCCGTGCGTAGGTCAGCGCTAAGCACTGGTGAAGTCAAGGAACCCCATCGTTATCGCCCGCTCTGCTGCCATACGCCCTCGCCAGGAAGCGAGTGGCTTACCTCGTCGGCCTGCTTGAAGGCACCAGGCTTACCTCGTCGGCCCGCTTGAAGGCACCATCTCGTTCTACACCTGTGCTGAACAAGTAAAGTTTCCTACCGGCTACCGCACCCTGCCCCCGTGCGCGCCGTGCGTGTGCGTGTCCCCCCACATTTGTCCCATTTACCCCTTTCCCCCCCCGTACTTCATGACTGAAATATTTGAAATTTTAGCGTTAGTTTTTCCATTTCCAATTTTTATAACCACCTAATTATTGTGCTTTTGTGTTTTTGTGCCATATTTTTGTTTCGCCATTTGTTAATATCTGTGATCCGCATACCTCTTCTTTTTTCTTCCTACAACTCCTCAAAATTCAAAAAGCCTCGCTTGACGGGCGGTATAAACAAGCGGTTCAAAATTTAGGTATCATTCGCCAAATTGTCAACCATCATCGTCCATTATATTCGCCTCATTGATACATATTTTTCCTTTCCAGCTAAATTCTCAACCGTATTCTTTTTTTTTACCTTTCATCTATGCGGAACGCAGACAAATAGTTTAAAACGATCATCTAGTTTTTTTTAGTGGAATTTGTGAAAATTAAATTTTATACAGTGTGTAATTTTTTTTTGATAAAAGTGAGTAAAATTATACGTGATCTGCAAAAATCAAATGTTTTACTGCACTACTTATCATAAGTGCCCCACAATTAAAAAAGTTACGTTTCACTCATCAAACAATCATACTTTTATGGTTTTAGAACTATGTCCGCTTTTTTCGCACCTTAATCATACGTATATTTTTATTAGCATCTAGAATTTTTAAATCATCAATCATAATTTAACCCTCTTTTTTGGCAATTTGGAGGGCGTATAAAGTTACCCGAGGATTTCGCCAACATTGCCCACGTGCATTGCATGGAAATACAGCTCGTAAGACGTTGAATCAAGGATGACCTCTAGCCAAAGGGTATAGCGTTGCCTTCAAAAATCTTAGAGCTAACTATGATGTAAACAAACTTGTATATAAAATCGGTGGGCAATGTTACCTACCCGTTTTTGCTTCTTTCCATACAAACTGCACACAGCATTTTCATAAGTGCTAGGGTTACCACTACAAGTTCCTAGCCATAAGTATTAATACCTAAATAGGGTTGATTTTTGTTCGATATTTTTTTATTATTTAGTGAGTTATGGTTGTCATCTGACGAAATACAATTTACTATTTTATATAATTTACATTTTGATTTGCCTGAACTTTCTGGGGTCGGGGTCCGTACAAAGTATGGTGAGACAAAACATGTACGCCGGGGTGTCCCAAGGCTCTGCCTCCAAAGCAATAAAGGAGGTTATAACAGTTTTAAATTCATCGACCATCCTTGCAAAATATATTCGTTTTCCAAGAACGGCGCAAGAACGAAACCAAATCAAGGATCGGTAAGTAGGTACCCATACTCAGAAAGCTGACTAGAAAAAAATGTATGTGCGACACGATAATAAAGTTATTACGTCTTGTGCTTTTGCTTCCTTGAAGCTATTTTCTCGATTTCGATATTTATTGAGAAAGTGAGCTATGGCGTCAATATTAAAATTAAAGTCATACACAACTATGATATATATTTATTCCTCACCACTTGCTTACACACTCAGCACACGTGATAATTACGATGCAGGTACCCTTAGACGCTAAGCAATCAAGGCCATGGCGCCGATGCGAGCTTTTATTATGAATATTTTAAAGTTGGTGCGATGAATGTTTTTTATTGGGTAAATACGCATATAAAATAGAGCGGATTAATTGTCTGATTGAAAAAAATTAAACCTGCAGAAATTCTAACAAATATATTTGGTTATTCTAGATAATTTTACATTAACTAACGAGAACAGTGATTAAAGACTAATTATTACCTATAGAGAAATATTTTTTAATTTACTACAAAGTTGTTATGTTGTTTTATCTAATAGGAACCTACATTAACATCGAACATTTATTCAGCAAATAGGCTACAGGGGCACTTTTACATGACATTTTTTCCAAGCAATAAAAATAACCAAAATTACAAAAAGCAATAATAAACATGAAATAATAGAACATCTGATAGCCGAGCCGAATATAATAGGTGAGACCAAAGCGCATCGTCTCCGCTGGCTTGGCCATCTCGAAAGGATGGGTGAAGATCGGGCAGCCAAAAGGGCCTACTTGGGTCGACCAACTGCGCGCCGTCCTATTGGTCGTCCTAAATACCGTTGGGCAGATAGAGTGGAGGCAGATCTCCGTGAGCTCGGCGTCGGCGAAAGCTGGCGGGATACCGCTCTGGACCGATCAAAGTGGCGTGCTCTTGTGTTGGAGGCCAAGACTATTAATACGACTTCCATTAATTAATAAGACATACTTAACATGCGAACCGGAATAGAGTGTTAACAGCTAGTTAATACTGCTCTGTTTTATAGTCAAAATTATAGCATCAAATGCAAAACCAATCAATTAAGTAAACATATTTACTTCAGTTCCAGAGAGAGAGAGAAGGGAATATAGTAACAATCACAGGATTGTTATAATAAATTAGATAACTCATTCCAAAAAAGAAAGTTTCAAAAACAAATGTTTGCCTAAAGGCAGTTAATAATAATCTTAATTTATTTCAAAGAAATTAGGATTCTTAAGTTCTAGGTTTATCATATGGGTCATTTATAAAAAAAAAGTTAGATATTGATTTTTCCCTTTATTTTATATTTAGTTTAAGTATATTTAATATTAATGTATTTTTAAGTCTATATTTGGGTAGTTACAATTAAAGTCATAGGAAAAATAACTTTTTACTGTATCGCATTTCTTTTTGCAATTTTGATACTTAGTGCTTGAAACAGTATGTCGAACAATGTTTTTCTTTTAAGAACATTATAAGTGAGCGTTATTAGCATCAACTGGAACATCGTAGAAATGTATTTTGCTGCCAAACTTTTTTGTTTAGCTCTAGACGTCCATTTATAAACTGTCATTGATTCTAAGTAATGGCGTGGGATGTGTTGATTTGGTTTAATTACTCTTTTACTTATTTTCGTTACTAAGAAGTTTCCGTTGGATTCTAATATATGTATAAGATTGCAAGAAATATGATTAAATTTATGGTAGGTACATATAGGATGCTTATCGAATCGTAGGCCAAATTCGGCATGATACTTTGACACGTTCTATTTTGCCAACGGACTACCGAACTTTTACTACAAGACCCACAGCTAATATGAGTAATATGTCAAATATTGTAGATGGAGGAGGCACAATTCACAAGAGCGGGAATTGTTAAATTTTCAACATTGGTCCGAGTTCAACCCAAAACTTACCCGAGAACCCTCCTTTCAGCACGATTTTTCTGTTAATATTATGCGGACGGATGTAATAAACAATGACCTATGGTCATCGGTCCCGTGAAAATTCAAGCAAGGCTTAATGACGATAATTACCTCACGGACGCATTACCTCAATCGGAGATTTCGTTATCGGAGGATGATATTGTTTGCGCCCCTTTTCATTCATTCGTTTAGGGGCATATATGTCCAAGTGTCAAAACGTCCAGAGTCACAATGCCATACCTACTGTCAATAAGTCCGTATGTATTTTGAAATTTGGAATCTAGTGTAGTATAGTTGAATCATCGAGAGCGTGGAATTGCATATGTAGTAGTATTGTTTGTTTACAGGCATTCTATATTTGAATTTTCTATTTTCTTGTACTATCAGCATACAAAGAGGTTGTTATATATATATCGAAGAACTAAAAACAATAATAATGTCAGTGTGAAATTGTCAATATTATTTACGTTGTGCGTATATTTTTAACTCTGATTTGATTGTATTCTCAATTAATTATTGTGTCCGCCCGTACGACTACGAATAATTTTTATATTTAAAAAAAATATGGCTGTAAGTAATTTTGGTCCTATTGAGAGTCAAAGTAAGCAAATAATTTTCAACTGTTATAAATATTTTGAACTTGAACTGACGAAAAATTTAAACTTGCCTTACACCGCTGCCCAGTTAGTTGAAAAAGCTACAGGTGTTTGTCTCTCTACTGTTTATAACATTGTGACTGAGAGCAACAGCGAGAAATTCGCAACGACAAAGAAATTCACCTCCCCGAAGAATAAAAAGTTGCGTCCTTGTCCGTCATCAGCAGTAGACGATTTTGATCAGGAAGTCATCCGGAGAACTATATACAATTTTCATCTGTCCCATAAGCAATTTCCAACCTTAAAGGGACTCCACTCTGTGTTAAAATCCGATATAGATTACAAATTTGGCATTTCCACCTTACGAAAACAAATACAAAAATTAGGATTTAAATGGAAAAAGACCGAGGACAACCGAAAAATATTAATGGAAAAACACAACATACGACTGCTAAGAATAAATTACCTTACCAAAATTGCGGAATATCGATCTCAAGATAGACCACTAGTTTATACTGATGAAACCTACATCCACACTTCACATGTGTCCGGAGAAGCTTGGACCGATGGAACAGAATTTGGTGTAAAAAAACAAATCAGTACAGGCCAGCGGTTAATAATAGTGCACGCAGGAGGAAAAGATGGTTTTATTCCCAACGCTTTGTTAATGTTTAAGGCAAACCAAAAAACGGGAGATTACCATGACCAGATGAACTTTGTCAACTACGAAAAATGGTTAAAAGAAAAATTAATACCGAACCTCAAACCGAATAGCGTACTTATCGTGGATAATGCGTCCTATCACAACAAACTTTTGAATCGTGCTCCAACGTCAAATTCTAATAAACAAGAAATGATGGATTGGTTGACAGAACACAACATTTCGTATAACCGGTTGATGTACAAAACCAGTTTGTATGAATTAATTAAACAAAATAAAGAGCGGTTTCGCGAGTACCACATAGATGCAATTTTAAAAGAACATGGCCACTCCGTATTACGATTGCCACCGTATCACCCGACATTCAATCCGATCGAAAATATTTGGTCCATGGTAAAAGGATATGTA
The DNA here is from genome assembly GCF_910591565.1 of Cydia splendana. NCBI lineage: Eukaryota > Metazoa > Arthropoda > Insecta > Lepidoptera > Tortricidae > Cydia > Cydia splendana. The sequence goes on along the minus strand of NC_085987.1, from coordinate 39,830,308 downwards.
GCAAAAAGAAACGTTTCATTAAACATGCAAGGCATTATGAGTTTAGCAACTGAACGAATGAATACCATCACTGCTGAGGACTGGGAAAATATTTGTCACCACGTCGAAAGTGAAGAAAATAAATATCGATGTCAGGAAGGAGAAATGGATCAAATAACAGACAATTTTATTATCAATACTTGTGACAGCTCAGATGACGAACATGACAGCGAATAAAAGAAAAAAAACAGAGGACTACTACTTATTCCACTTCTTGGGTATGTCATTTTATTAAGTTAAGAGAAAATTATTCTCCTTTTGTTGCAAACGGTACAACCACTACAATTCCATCTTCTCGATAATTCAACTATAGTACAATTGAAATGCCTAGTAGAAGAGACATTATTACGAAAACGAGCGGTCAAAATTCAAAAATCGTCCCCTAGATTCTATTCGCCTCGGCGACGACGTTGCTCGGCGATCATAGTGACGCCAACCTCAAAAATCAAAGGGGATTTTCCAGAGAGCATGATGAACTGAAATTGAAGTAGGTAGTCAACGTAGAGGTCGGTAGTTGACATCACAGTCATGGTAAAGAATACAATTTTACTGATTTAAGAATAAGATGTGGTGTAGTCGTGGTGGTTTCCTTTCCTGGTAGAAGGTAGAGCTTAGTTACAAAATGTTAGGTAGGTATTTACAATTTTGGTTAATTTAACGCAGATTGCTATGTTGGCATTGAAATTGGAATTGCTACGTCGGGCACACGGCGCAGATGTCCAACGGCGGCGGCGAGAAATGAGTGACCTCCGTCGATTTTTTTTATCCAGCAGTATGCTTGATGGGGAATTTATATCGACATATAGATTACCCAAAGTGGAAGTGCGCAACATCGTGGATGAGTTAACTCCTTTATTGCCACCTTCCTTTGGTGACATCACCGCAGAACGGAAAGTGAGTATTGTAGTTATACGAGTATGTATCTGAGGGCACTACCGTGCCCCCGCCTAGACGAGCAAAGCGAAGCGTGAGGGCACTACCTACATTTTCTCGAAGCGCTTCGTCGTTTTTTTGAACCCTCATAACTTGGGTTTGGATTAGTATTTGAGGATATCGTTAAATACGCAATTTTAAATACGTACTTATCATAAGTGCCCCACAATTAAAAAAGTTACGTTATACTCATCAAACAATCATAATTTTAGGGTTTCAGAACTTTGCCCGCTTTTTTCGAAAAAACATTTTTCGTACCTTAATCATACGTATATTTTTATTAGCATATAGAATTTTTAAATCATCAATCATCATTTAACCCTCTTTTTTGGCAATTTGGAGGGCGGATAAAGTTACCCGAGGGTTTCGCCAACGTTGCCCACGTGCATTGCATGGAAATACAGCTCGTAAGACGTTGAATCAAGGATCACCTCTAGCCAAAGGGTAATCCTAGCGTTACCTTCAAAAATCTTAGAGCTAACTATGTAAACTTGAACATAATATATAGGTGAAATCGATCGGCAATGTTACCTACCCGTTTTTGCTCCTTTCCATACAAACTGCACACAGCATTTTCATAAGTGCTAGGGTTACCACTAAAAGTTCATATATAGCCATAAGTAATAATACCTAAATAAGGTTGATTTTTGTTCGATATTTTTTTATTATTTAGTGAGTTATGGTTGTCATCTGACGAAATACAATTTACTATTTTATATATTTTACATTTTGATTTGCCTGAACATTCTGGGGTCGGGGTCCGTTCAAAGTATGGTGGGACAAAACATGTACGCCGGGGTGTCCCAAGGCTCTGCCTCCAAAGCAATAAAGGAGGTTATAACAGTTCTAAATTCATCGGCCATCCCTGCAAAATATATTCGTTTTCCAAGAACGGCGCAGATGTCCAACGGCGGCGGCGAGAAATGAGTGACCTGCGTCGATTTTTTTTATCCAGCAGTATGCTTGATAGGGAATTTATATCGACATATAGATTACCCAAAGTGGAAGTGCGTAACATCGTGGATGAGTTAACTCCTTTATTGCCACCTTCCTTTGGTGACATCACCGCAGAACGGAAAGTGAGTATTGTAGTTATACGAGTATGTATCTGAGGGCACTACCGTGCCCCCGCCTAGACGAGCAAAGCGAAGCGTGAGGGCACTACCTACATTTTCTCGAAGCGCTTCGTCGTTTTTTTGAACCCTCATAACTTGGGTTTGGATTAGTATTTGAGGATATCGTTAAATACGCAATTTTAAATACGTACTTATCATAAGTGCCCCACAATTAAAAAAGTTACGTTACACTCATCAAACAATCATAATTTTAGGGTTTCAGAACTTTGCCCGCTTTTTTCGAAAAAACATTTTTCGTACCTTAATCATACGTATATTTTTATTAGCATATAGAATTTTTAAATCATCAATCATCATTTAACCCTCTTTTTTGGCAATTTGGAGGGCGGATAAAGTTACCCGAGGGTTTCGCCAACGTTGCCCACGTGCATTGCATGGAAATACAGCTCGTAAGACGTTGAATCAAGGATCACCTCTAGCCAAAGGGTAATCCTAGCGTTACCTTCAAAAATCTTAGAGCTAACTATGTAAACTTGAACATAATATATAGGTGAAATCGATCGGCAATGTTACCTACCCGTTTTTGCTCCTTTCCATACAAACTGCACACAGCATTTTCATAAGTGCTAGGGTTACCACTAAAAGTTCATATATAGCCATAAGTAATAATACCTAAATAAGGTTGATTTTTGTTCGATATTTTTTTATTATTTAGTGAGTTATGGTTGTCATCTGACGAAATACAATTTACTATTTTATATATTTTACATTTTGATTTGCCTGAACATTCTGGGGTCGGGGTCCGTTCAAAGTATGGTGGGACAAAACATGTACGCCGGGGTGTCCCAAGGCTCTGCCTCCAAAGCAATAAAGGAGGTTATAACAGTTCTAAATTCATCGGCCATCCCTGCAAAATATATTCGTTTTCCAAGAACGGCGCAAGAACGAAACCAAATCAAGGATCGGTAAGTAGGTACCCATACTCAGAAAGCTGACTAGAAAAAAATGTATGTGCGACACGATAATAAAGTTATTACGTCTTGTGCTTTTGCTTCCTTGAAGCTATTTTCTCGATTTCGATATTTATTGAGAAAGTGAGTTATGGCGTCAATATTAAAATTAAAGTCATACACAACTATTATATATATTTATTCCTCACCACATGCTTACACACTCAGCACACGTGATAATTACGATGCAGGTACCCTTAGACGCTAAGCAATCAAGGCCATGGCGCCGATGCGAGCTTTTATTATGAATATTTTAAAGTTGGTGCGATGAATGTTTTTTATTGGGTAAATACGCATATAAAATAGAGCGGATTAATTGTCTGATTGAAAAAAATTAAACCTGCAGAAATTCTAACAAATATATTTGATGGTTATTCTAGATAATTCGACAGTAACTAACGAGAACAGTGATTAAAGACTAATTATTACCTATAGAGAAATATATTTTAATTTACTACAAAGTTGTTGTTGTTTTATCTAATAGGAACCTACATTAACATCGAACATTTATTCAGCAAATAGGCTACAGGGGCACTTTTACATGACATTTTTTCCAAGCAATAAAAATAACCAAAATTACAAAAAGCAATAATAAACATGAAATAATAGAACATCTGATAGCCGAGCCGAATATAATAGGTGAGACCAAAGCGCATCGTCTCCGCTGGCTTGGCCATCTCGAAAGGATGGGTGAAGATCGGGCAGCCAAAATGGCCTACTTGGGTCGACCAACTGGGCGCCGTCCTATTGGTCGTCCTAAATACCGTTGGGCAGATAGAGTGGAGGCAGATCTCCGTGAGCTCGGCGTCGGCGAAAGCTGGCGGGATACCGCTCTGGACCGATCAAAGTGGCGTGCTCTTGTGTTGGAGGCCAAGACTCATTTTGGGTCACCGCGCCAACCAAGTAAGTAAGTAAGTAAACATGAAATGGAAGTCCCGATAGTTATTAGAAATTCACGGACACTTCACAGAACATTATAAAAGCGGAATTTCTCTACGATTTTGAGGTTATGAATTCTGCCGTAATGGGTATGATTGTAGGGATATGTTAAACATTATTATGTCTTATTACAAGGACATAAGGTGCCGTAAATAGTGTAAACATATACATGATATTGGGCGTTTAAAGTCTGTCAAGGAACAAGAACCGAAAGAGTTGATATTAGGCTATACATTTTTTTTAAACCTATGATAATACATTTAATACGACTTCCATTAATTAATAAGACATAACATGCGAACCGGAATAGAGTGTTAACAGCTAGTTAATACTGCTCTCAGTTTTATAGTCAAAATTATAGCATCAAATGCAAAACCAATCAATTAAGTAAACATATTTACTTCAGTTCCAGAGAGAGAGAGAGAAGGGAATATAGTAACAATCACAGGATTGTTATAATAAATTAGATAACTCATTCCAAAAAAGAAAGTTTCATAAACAAATGTTTGCCTAAAGGCAGTTAATAATAATCTTTCTGCTATTGCAGTGCTACTGTCAAAATCATAGTTTTCATGGAAATAGACGTCGACGGATCATTAAATTTCTCCTTTAATTGCTGTAAAATTTCTTCACTTTCTATGTTTGTATCAGTTTGAGTGGAATTATGTTTGAATTTGTCTTCAGGAATAAAAGGTTCATCTTGGTTGTTCTGCGAAAATTCACTCGATGTTTGACTGCATTGCACAACGTTTTCATTAGCTACTGGAGGCACTGGAGGTGATTCATTTAAAAGTCGTTTCCTACAAGATGCACACACATACACATTTGGTGGACAGCCCCACTTTTGCACTAAGCACATAGAAACTTTTCTTAAATTTTTAGTCTTTCGATGATTTACTAAACGAAACGGATTATTACATCGATATCCGTACGGAGCCATAATTAAATTGTTAAGTGTCGTAAAATGTGCACAATTCACAGCAAGGTCACAGTAACAACTAAAACAATAACGGAAAATCAAAATGGCGTGGCGTCATACTGCCATCTCTTTCTTGCATACGTAACTAGTTCTTCTCACTGCTAAAAGATGGCAGACGTCTTAACTTCATATATCGCCTAACAGCTGCTATATACCAGTACGGTACGTCGCACTCAGGGCGACAGGTATGTACATTTATTGACCTATTGTCTTAACCAATGGAGATCCCATTCTACAACTTCTAGTGTATTTTGTACATACTTTTGAGATGAAAAAAAATAAAAAAAAAACTGGTCAAAGTTTTCGAAAAATGGTTTCGAAAAGTTTACTTCCGGTTTTAACCATTATTTATTTTTTATTTTTCAAAATTGATTTCTTCGCTGAAAAGATCATTAAAAATTCTATACAAAACGCTTGGTTTAATAATAAGTTATATATTTTAATTATTCGATATTCGAGTTTCAAAAAATCGGAATTTCAATTACGGTAATTTTTGAAAACCTCATAATTTTTAAAATAAACGTCATATATAAAAAATATTTGGCGTCCGGTTTTATACCTACTAGAAGAAGAACTAAACCAAATATAAACAAATTCGGGAACCTCACTTTTTTTTCCTGTCCGCTTCATATGAAATGCCCCATAAATTAAGTGCTACTTTTTTTCGCTACCATCAATATTAAAAAAGATATTGAAGGGAGAAAATAAATACTTAGGTCCCCTTTTTTAGTCATTCGTAAATAACTCGTAAACGATGGCCAATAGCAAAAAAAGTTTTAGTACATGAATAATTTACATAAAATTTCCTACAAAAAAGGTAATTCAAACTTTTTCACTAGAATCAATATTAAAAACGATATTAAAGAGAGAAAATAAATTCTAAGGTCCCCTTTTTAAATATTGATCCTAGCGAAAAAGTTATATATAGTCCTAGAGAACAAATTATAGGTAACTTTCCCACATTCATAATATTTTGTATTGAGATCACTCTGACCCACGCTTAATATTATTTTTTATCTCCATTTATCAACAGTTTTGTATAATAAACTATATATTTTCTTAAACGTAATAAGTGTAGCTTCACGATTGTATTTTTATTTTCAGATTCCTGCTACACTTTAAAAAAAATTGGTAATTATGAAAAAATCTAAAATACGTTTTTTAGTCTTATCTACTTTATGCTTTTTTTTGTTAGAAAGTGCATTTTTTTTGTTCCAAAACTAGATTCCTCATCCTTAATTTATCCGAAAATGATATATTACATGCCCTAATAGGTACAGTTTTAGAGAAATGTTGCTCCAAGTGAAGCGCGGCGGCGTCGAACTTCCCCCCTCCCCCCACTAAATGAGACGTGGCTCTCGAGGTCTCCCGGTCTGTATCTGCTCATGACCAGCTAAGAATCAACTGTGCCAAGTTTCAGCGCATAGTCACAAAGTGCAAGGTGTCGTGCACTAACAAACTAGCTACTTAAAAATATATATAACTTAAAAATGTACTTAACAATTTTTTTTTACGATCTTATTAGCGGGTCTACTTTAGATTGTCAGCAAAAAAATTAGTGGTTTCAAAGTAACCCCATTCTCAATATAACTTTGATCACGTTGTTTTTATTTATTTCGGAAAAAAATTTAAGTCCTAATTTTTTTTATTTGGTAGGCTAAAAGAAGAGGAAAAAAACCCGATTATTATATTTTTACGTATATTAGGATCGTCAAAAATTGGTGCCAAACTCTAAAATTGATCAAAGTAACCCCGGTTTACGGTATCTATTTTTTTACATTGTTTTCAACACGGACGCCAGCTCGTTGTAAATTTATACAAGCAAAAATTCCGAACGTGCGAGATATTTAAGAAGCTAAAACATTTAGATATTAATATGAGGTTCATATCTCGGACCATTAAGCGATTTAAAAAGACAGGATCTTCAAGAATCAGGCTCAAACCTGGTCGAAAACCATCTGTTCGTGTCAAAAATATAATTAAAAGCATTCGTGAGCGTATTCGGCGAAATCCAGCCCAAAGTGCAGGTAAACTCGCTAAAGATATGAAAATATCCCGACGATCAATGAGTCGTAAATATATTACGACCTGGTCTTGGATTAAAGACCTACAAAAAACAAAAAAATCATGGATTAAAGATGCCTAGAAAAAAGCTAGAGTGAAAAAATGCAGGGACCTGCTAGCTTGGCATGAGGGCGCTTTGATGGGCGGCGTGACTTTTCTTTTGGCGGGGAACTTCCGGCAGACTACCGATAATCCCAAGAGGTGGGTACACGAGCTGCCGAAGTCAAAGCTTGCATAAAGTCTTCGTATTTATGGCCAAATGTGCAAAAACTATGCTTACAAAAAAATATGAGGGTGCAATTTATACGGCGATATGTCGGCAGATTAGTTTTCTGATACGCTGCTTCAAATTGGCAGTGGAAATTTCCCTACAAATGAAGGAAAACTGAACATAGGTACCTTCTCATTTAGCTACCGTTGTTTCAAACTTATCAGAGTTAATATCTTAAATATATCCTGAGATTCAAAATATAAAAGAAAGAACTATAGACTGGTTATGCGAGTGTCCAATTTTGACCCCTCAAAATAACTGAGTTGGAGAAACAAACCAAATCCTAATGTAATTTTAAACTCAGTTATTTTAAATTCTTAGAATAACCGAACATGTCCTTCATCTCAAAGTGGGAGCACTCGTGATGTTGCTAAGAAATCTAAACCCACCTAAAGCTGTGTAATGGCACAAGGTTACGAATTCTTAGCCTGAACAAAAATGTTATTAGAGGCCACTGCAGACAGGACAGCTAAAGGCGAGTCGGTATTCATTCCACTCATACCACTAATACCATCCGACTATCCTTTTCAATTTAAAATAATACAGTTTCCCTAAAGCTTTATTTTGCAATGACAATAAATAAATCTCAAGGCCAAACATGCTTTTCTCACGGCCAATTTTATGTAGCCTGTTCCAGGGTTATATGTGCTAAAAATTAAAGCACCTCAGAGTGAAACTGCAAATGTAGTACCTATATACCGAAGTTCTACGGTGATTAAAATAATAAAAATGCTGATAATTCTGAAGCTTATATCCTACCTCCATTCTTTTTTCTGTCTTCTTTATGCTCTTACCTTTTACATGAAATATAGAACCTACTTACATCTATCAAAAAATATGTTTGGTCTCTTTTACCTTATTTCCATGGATTTCACTATACATTAAACTATTTACATATAAAATGCATGTATGTTTTCCTTAGACAACGTCAACTAAGTTTAAGTCTACCGGAAATCCCCAGCTAAAATTTAAACTTTCCATCAAAGCATCGCTCAAACAATGAGTTATTTAGACCTCTAACTACTGCAGCTACATGTAACACCATATTAATTAATAATTATGTATCTGATCTGTGTGATTTACCGTGGCTCTGGCACAGATTGACATTTGTCTCTCTAATTTCGTGTAGTCGTGACTTTTCTGATCAAACTAAAAACTGGTAACTCTAACAATCTCATTAAAACCATGCTAAAACTACATAGAAATACAGCAGCTTGTTTCAGAATATGTTAAAAGTGTTACCCTTGCGTTTGTAAATATTTTACCACAGCATTTTGGTATAAAAGCTAACAACAGGGAAGATTTGATTGCAAATTTTGTAATGATGCTGATAAATTGATTCTTATTTTTGATGGAACTTATGCCCGGCATCAGAAAATAATAGATAATGATTATCAGCAAAAATCGTATTCTGGACAAAAAAGGCTCCTTTGTGTAAACCGTTCACTATTTGCACCACAGAAGGTTTCGTGGTGGACTTGTTAGGTCTTTACACTGCCAATAAAAACGATGATCTTGAAAAGTATAATTGATGATGACTCAACGGGTCTTAGTAGTCTGATGCACCCAACTGATATTTTTGTGCTAGATACGGGTTTCAGGGATGTTGTTACCCATTTGGAAGCCAAAGGGTATAAAGTTTTGATGCCAGCACTTAAGGGCAATCGCAAACAGTTGCCTTGCCAAGGGGCTAATATTGAAATTAAATAGTTTTAGCAAAAAGGCATATTTTATTATTTCGGGATTTATGTTTTTTTCTGCGGAACCACAAAAAATAATTCAACCAAACTTGACACAGTTACACTACTAGACGTAAGTGACTGTAGAAAAAAAAACCTAGTCATAATATTAAAGGGCATTTTTGCTTCCCTTATCCTGTATGGCATTTATTCAATAGTACGTCTGATACTCGTTTCTATTTAAAATAAATCCCCATATAGCGCTTTTTACTCAGCCGCTGCCAAATTTGGAAATTCCCGACCGATCAACTCCTCCCTTCAGGCAACTTTATCCAAAATTCTTAACATTTATTTCGAAAATAAGCCCTAGGCCCAAGCGGTTCTCCAAAAATAATAAATAATAAATAAGATTTGGGGGACTGGGTGTTCGCACTTCCGCTAGCCTGGCTCTACCTGCTTTCCTGACCTCTGTGTACGGTTCGCTGTCTCTCGTCGATATTATTTTAAACCTATCTTCGATACTTGACGATGAGTTAGCGCACCTGAAGAAGGCTAGGGAGGCCTGGTGTGGGATGGTACCCGGGCGCGGACATCCCAGTTGCCCGTCATTGCCAGCGGGATTGGGTCTTGCAACGCCTAAAGATAGCCTATACTTCACTCATCCAAGACAAGACAGTACCTACGGATGATTCTGAACGTGCGCGCATTCTGCCGGTTTCGAGTTGGGCCATCGGTGGAAGGCTCTCCTATCACGACAAATCGGCATTGTTATGGACAAAAGTAGCTTAATATCAGGAAATACGAAAAAAAAATAGAAAATCTGGAATTAATTCCCTTTCCACTCAGAGACCAAACCAGATCCCATTAGAGTATTTTTTGGCGTGTTAGATACAATGGTGGATCTAATTACAATGCAACAATATATTCCAGTTTATCACGGGGTTTAAGACAGCTATACTAGCTATAGGTAATCAGTAATTTGAAAATTTCTAGTGAGAATAAAAAACTGCGAGGAAGACGACGCAATGCTATCAAATAACCTGAAGTTTTTTCACTACGCCAGACCAAGCACAGACAGTAAACCTATACCTATTATATTATACGACATTATTACTGAAGAACAAACTGAGATACCTCCCGATACAACTGATGAAATAGAAGCACAGTTCTCTGAGGTACATGCATGCGCCAATGTGTGCGGAATCGTTGTAAAAAAATAAATAATATCTGTACATAAAATAGAGTGTAACAATATTTTAGCTTTGAACCTAGGAAGTGAAACCGTACACAATATGTACATGTACATTGCACACACAATTAAGAGAATACAACTAAAATAAAAAGTTTCAAAATATACAAGTTTGATTCTCGTCAAAACAGTAGAAAGGGAAGCAGGCTGCTGTAAATCTTCTAAATGAGATTTTATACGTAGAAAAGATATGAAAATTGACTATTACGATTCTCCAACCAGAATTTAAGCCATGGTTTGATTTTTAAAAGGTATGTACCTATGTCCTCAACATTTTAAAACTAATATCGATGATATATATTGCACCACGTGTTCGTGATAACAATAAAGCGTATCGTTGTTTTTAAAGTATAGACTTATCGGAAGTGACAAAAATAAAAGCAATAGAAAATGTTACGAAGAGGTATCCCGAGTATCCCGACGTGAAGGTGGTGGTTGAAGAAAGGAGTTATTCGTCGAGAAACCTTGAACCTTTAATAAAATTTTACATATTATTGATATTTAAAGTAAACGTATTTTCATTAAAATCATTACAAATAAAAACTACCAATATTTTGTGATACTAATTCTAGTGTGTCCCAGTTTTAGCGTTGACACAGATGTATGCTATTCATCTACTAGGAAATTCCAGCCATATTTTGTAATTGTAATTTGTCTGTTACCCAAATAAACATTTTCATCTTCATTTTCATTTTTTTAGCGTGTTCAACCTTTAATAAGATCTCTAATATCTACATACATGAAATAAACAACCACCGTGTCGTACGGTTATATTTATTAAGAATAAATTATGATTCATGATCGACACCAATGCGATCATACTAATGTTCACATCGTACTAAATACAAATATGCATTTTACAGAAATTAAGGTTAGATTTTTATTTTACAAAATATTTATGTTTGATTACCTTCCTTCTACTGCTAAAAAACGAACTATAGTGATGTAGAAGATGAATTTAAAATAGTGAATTTAATTTTCCATAGTTTGTTTTTCATGAGAAACTATCGCGGTAACCGAAGACAATATTAAGAAATGAAGAATATTTGAGAGTAATATTTTAGACGTTTGTAAACTTAGCGTTTTGAAAGATTTCAAGTTGTATTTTTTACTTATTTTCCATATTGAATAGACGGCAACTGCGTGGAATGCGTAGATCGGGAAATTTGCATGTTGGTATTTACGCGAGGCTAAAAAAGATAGAGACGTAATCCCACGAAGATAAAACTGTGATTTCATGATAAGCCGCGGTCTCGTGCAACATACGATATATTCTTTCAAAAATCCCTCCCCTAAATTTAAGGACAAGACATTCGCCTGTTTGTATTTGTATTATCGCCAGAGAAACATGTCGAGCCATTGTTGATTGCATGTTGACATGCGTAATGCTACACCCACCGAAGGGACGTAGAAAAACATAGCTGACGACTTTGAGAGGCTGTGGCATTTCCCAAATTGTATTGGAGCATTGGACGGAAAACTGTTTGCATTTGAAGGGGATGCTAATAGTGGTTCGGTCAAGTCCAAAAATGCTTTTTTATAGTGCTCTTGGCTTTGGTCGATGCACATTATTAATTCATATACGTGCATGAAGGATCCTACGCACAAAATAGTGGCAGCATGCGAATAGTTCTTTGGGTCAGCGATTGAATGATAATATATTAAATATAGGTACCTAATGGCCAATTGTTACCCAATTCTCGACGGTTAGTGGAAAACGCTTTCGGACTGTTAAATACAGTTTCGTATTCGTGTAGAATGAAGTCATGCCAAAAGTAGATTTCATAATGTTAATTAAGAACTTGTGTTTTGCATAACTCTACGTTATGGAAATGATATGGATTATGTTACACTAGCACACACACGACCTCCCAGAACAACCGAACTTTCAAGAATTACCTAGCCCAATCAATCACGCGTTTAATTAGCCTTATCACGAATTATTTCCCATATTTGACAGTTTTTAGATTTCGTTTGGGGATATCTCAAACCATCCTTTAGTTTTATTTTTTAAATGTTTGACAAGTGTCAGATTGGTTTGCCGCGGTTTTGAACAATAATGACATTGACAGGAGATCAAGACTTAGAGAGAAAACTCAAGCGTCGGAAACTCAGTCAGCATCATATATATTGTGGCAGTCAATATATCCAAATATAAAGCACCATCCAGAATAGTAATTAATATTGACTCAGACAAAGTAATCTAATAGTCCAGACCAGATCATCCACAGTTTACAAATATACAGAAACACATACAATGCCGAATACTTGACAGCAGTCAAGCCGGCGAAAATACCGGCACAACTACACCGCCACTCGTTTCGTAGCAGCCACAGTATTCATAAATATGTATACAATACTAAATTATACCATTAATATCGTAACAACCACAACGCCATGGATGCGATGCCTAGCAGCTGAAGTATGGATTTTTCGTTATTCGCTATGTTTTAATAAAATGACTTATTGCTAAACTTAAACGTTGAGAAGTAGTGTCGTAGAAAACAGTAAAAATGATTATTGATTCTCTTTATTCGTTATGTTTCAATAAAATTATAGATAAACCAAACGATGAGACCCAGGTTGTTTCGTGGAAAATGTTAAAATAAGACTCTCTTCTTAGGTTTGACCATAGATAAAAATTTGCAATATAGTCCCCATATATCTCTTCTCTAGCAAACCGATTGAGTTCAGCAGCATATGCAGTCAGAAGGATTAGGCAACTAACTAACGTAGAAACATGGTGTATATTAGCTACTTCCACAGCCTAATGGCATATGCAATTCTAGTCTGAGGTAGGTAAAGCTGCCGATATACAAACCATTTTTGTATTGCAATAAAGAGCAGTGCGGAACATAAATTATATAAGTTAGGGTCACGTGTTTCACTAAGACAACCTTTCAAAGAAATAAATATACTAACAATGGCATCATAATACATTTACGACTGCATATTATGCTCTAAAATGCTTTCAGAAAATGGACAGTGCTAGAAATAGTCACAAAATAGCAATAATTTGATCTCGTGTTAAAAGAGTGAAGAAATCTTTTCTAGGACAGTGTATACAGTTTTACAATAAGTTACCAAGGGAGGCACTGGATTTACCATTTCGTGGACTTAAAAAATATGTCAAATCTAGTCTACTGCATAAGGCATATTACACAGTCGAAGATTATATATTAATGATAAAGATGCATGGCCGTCTATTAATAAATGAATTAGTTATTATGAAATGTATTTGTATGGGTAAAATTGTAATTGTTGAATTTTGTATTTTGTACGCTGCTATTTATGTATTAATCTATTTATAATGTACTTTGACGATGCAAAAGAGATTGTAAAATCCTACTTGATTAAATGAGATTCTATTATATTCTAGTGTAAACTTTTAAAACTTTTCTTTCGCACTGACTGACTGTGACTTATGCGACTGGGTCCGGCGATTTCACGCTTCGCGCTTTTATTTATTTACCTGTAGGTAAAGATAATAGTGTTTTTTTCCGAATTCGTTTACGATTCGATAGATAGGTAGGTAAACTTTGATTAATAGTTGTTTTTTATTAAGATTTCGTATCAACGTAAATGTTTGGAATATATCGTCGACCGTAGGTTCACCTCAATTTTTCTTTGTCTGTTACTGCAAAAAAAAATCTGCAGTCGGCTATTTCATTTTCACCACATCAGCTAGTAAAGGCTCTCTTGATTGTTAAAAAACTGATAAGAAAGTTGCATTTTATCCACATGGGAGGCAAAAAACCTATAAAATAACCTACCCATACTATAATATAAAAATGTGACTTAAGCAGCAAAAGTCACGACTTTTAGGGAAACGAAACCTAACTTATGACTCCAGAGCCCTGGCAACACTGCTCCCTATACCTACTTCGATATTATGTAATATTTTCCTAGAAGTGCTCCTACAATCGCCATTGCAGATATCATTTGTAGGGGGATGCCTTGACTGCGGCCACAATGTTACTTTTGATGACAACGACGAAATAAAAGTCATGTATTTATTTTGTGAACTATGTGCCGGTCCCTGTTTCATTGAATGTCCGCATTCACCATATATCGTTGTAATTGCGTTGAAGAAAATTCGAGAGGGCTTTCACCGATAGAATGAGCTGATTGTTTTATTTCCTGTTTAGTTTTAAACGTAAGCAAGTTCAACAACAAGGTTATTGGTGGATGCTTGTTTTTAATTTTAATTATGGTCTGTAATGCTATATACCTACGTCTATTTGCTTTAAGAATACTTTTACGTTTTATGAAATATGTAAGTTCTGAACCATTTCAAAAATGTGTATTTATTCTGAAAACGAGGCATGATGTAGATAGATAAAATGCCATAAATATAACTAATAGAGTCATACATAATTATTGCCTGCTCCCCTATAAGTACGCACAATGCCGAAAACTTGACAACAGTCAAGCCAGCGGAAACAACACCGGCACAACCACACCGCACCCTCAGCCACTGGTTTCGTAGCAGCCACAGTATTCATAAATATACACCTACACAAAACTAAATTGAACTTTATTCATATTTTTAAAAGGTTCATAATTATTGTGTGTGATATAAGCTGCAGGTTTTGGTGAAAAATCCGTTGCCTGCAGTTCTTTTTTCATGAATTGAATTCAAAACCAAAGAGCTTTATACACAAATGAAACTTGATTTTATCGTTAATAGACACATTCAAGCTGTGCATGATGTCACGTCATTCAAACAAATAGTTATCTAATTTGAAAAACTGATAATAAACCATTTCTTAGTTTAGTACCTATAGTCAAATCAAAATGGACACGTCTAAACTTACTTATAAGCAGAGAGCGAAACTTTGGTGCCGATGACAGACGTATGACATCAAGCTAAATACAGTGTTGTTATCTAGATTATAGATACTTAATCAAATAACAACTTATTTGCCTCTTTAGTTTACTGATATTGAAACTTGAGTTGGAGTTTTTATACGTACTGGCCAAGTATAAAAACATAACTAACTGTCTTTGTCATGTTGAAAACAAGATTCTTGGAAATGACAACCAATTTCTGTTTACTTATTAGTATTATTAGTAAAATATAACCGAAATATTATTGTTTCAAGTCGCTATGGAGTCTATGCAGCCGTATTTGCAGACATTGGCGTCATTCTCATCAAAAGAAATTGGTTTAAATGAAGAATGGTTGACCGTCAACAACATTTGCTCCAGGTGTGGTTATAGGAATTATGACCAGTGCGACGCCAATTTTGTTAACTGGCGAGAGGTTCAAGAATTATTTTGCCCGGAATGTACGTGTGAAATGTATATATCTAAATATTAAGATAACACTACGTCATTCAGAGGAACATTTTGTTGTGTTGTTTTATTTACACGAGGAATAATATTTTTTGTTAGAATTACATTAGATTAGAATTAGTCATTACCCAATAAAAAATGTTACTCGTATCGTTTTTTAATGTTTAGGTACATTATGTTTTGTGTAAATTACCAAGCATTTTTATAACTAAACAATTATATATATATTATCATTATTAAGAATCATTGAGGTGTTACAATGTTGTTTTAAAAAAATAAATAGTTTTTATTTCTTTGATTTTCATTTTCCAAGATCTAGTTTTAATTCCTGAACAGGTTACTAAAACTAAAAGGAGCTATATGGCAAAATCATCGGCGGCGGCGGCGGCGTGATCGGCGTGAAATCGGCGTGGCATAATTTTTGATACATCATGAGAACGT
The DNA here is from genome assembly GCF_910591565.1 of Cydia splendana. Taxonomy (NCBI): domain Eukaryota; kingdom Metazoa; phylum Arthropoda; class Insecta; order Lepidoptera; family Tortricidae; genus Cydia; species Cydia splendana. The sequence goes on along the minus strand of NC_085987.1, from coordinate 39,814,330 downwards.
GGCTTTAGAAACCCTATATTAAAGCCTTCTGAGTATTTACTAGGCTATACAAAACATATTATGTGTGTTTTCTAAATTATTGCCAAATATTATATCCCATCAGGTCATTTGGCAACCAATTCTTACCAACCTAACGGTTACCACCGGTATCTATGTTTAAATATGAACATAAAAAGGACACTTTAAAACGCTACATTTTAGGGAGTAAAATGCTTTGTAAGCGTAGTACAAATAAAACACAAAAAATGTATTTATAAGTTAAGTCCTAAGTTAAACAAAAACTATATTGACTTTTCCCAGCCGCTGTCGCCTCACCTATTGATTTGTTACGAAATAATGATGAACTACTTACTTTACATTTTATCTGAACTGGAGTTTATCAGAAATGTATGTTAGAATAAAGAATATAAAGATGTTGTCGTTTTCGAAAGTAAACGTCTCTGGCAGGTTGATTCTCTCAACAGAATGTCTTAGAAGTGTCCCGTATTGCATGGCACTTGCAAGGGAAAACCCGCGTGTCTTCAGACTTACTTACATACTGCGAGCCACTACCCAAAGATTTGATAGACGAGCCCTCAGACGGAATTTAAGAGTCGCTCTAAAAGTTTTTATGAGATAGGTAATACATTGTATTTCATAAAAGAGTTTTAGATATGGAATATTAAGGTTTACTTTGTTTTCTTAATTGCAAGCTTAGATAACCCTTGGTGAATTAAGTTCCTATAAGTATAACTAGACTTTTATAATTTTGATTAAAATATTTATTGTAAAGTAAAAGAAGCTGATAATCACCATATAATGACTAAGAATTGATCTTGTGTAATTTTAAGTGAAATTGTCTATTGTGTGATTAATACATCAAGTCATATAATCATATGATAACCTTTATGCGTGTCAATGTCAACATCAGCATCACACGAAAAATCATAAAATAAGCAATTATAATCGTGGTGACAGCTGGCTGGAGATTCTAAGAAGAAAATAGCATGTTTATGTTCTAGGATATGAACTGGTATTTTCTTGATATTAGTTCACTGATCAAATTGACAATCAAAAGACTATTAATGTAAAACAAACTGCGTTCTATAAAAAAGCTGTGCGATAAAATATCAAATTATAAAGGGGCCCACTGACTAACAGTCCGCCGGACGGTATCGGCCTGTCAGTTGTTCGGAACTGTCAAAATTTTGTTCTAACTGACAGGCCGATACCGTCCGGCGGACTGTTAATCAGTGGGCCCCTTAACCTGTAATCCAGAAACTAGATCTTGTTTAAATTAACGCTAATTCGTTATCACAGCGAGCACCGCAACGACAAAAATGATGCTAATTGGTTTCACTGGCAAATAAGCGAAAAAGCGTAAGGATTTTTAAATTATACCTCTGACACTATCTAGTCACGACGCAACATGCAATATACACGATAGGTATCAAAATTTTCCACGCCGATTATACGCCGGTCAAATTTATCGGCGGCGGCGGCGTGGAAAAATCGTCGGCGGCGGCGGCGGCGCGGCGGCGCGGCGCACATGTCTAATATCTACGACACTTGCCATGACAAAACCCAATTTAATGCTGAGTGTCGAAGATTGGGCGGCATTAGAAACAGCGGGGCATATTTTTATATGACGCCACAAATGAATGAATTAGTGCCGAAAAAATTTTAAGGCTATCAAAAGTTGTCCCATTAATGTGCAATATTTTAAGTACAAATATAAGAAAGCCCATTAATGCTCGACCCATTTCTGGTATCCAACTGGTCGAAATATTAAAAAATGAACAAGACCGACGCTTCAACTATGTACCTTAGTACAACAACATTTACTAAACACAGAAGCGTCTTTATTAGATCCCAGATTCAAAGATAAAGGTTTTCGTGTCAAATCTTTGGCCGACAAGCTTTAACGACCTTAAAAACAATGTCGATAAAGAAATAGCAAAGCAAACGCACGCTACCCAACAGCTGCTGGTATTGTTGAAGTGGAAGAATACACTCCAGAACCCAAAGATATCGGATACCGAAATGTGGTGGCAGAAACGCCGCCGTAACCTTACAACCTACACTATACCTGTGACAATTGCAGGAACAGAACTTCAGAGTGGAAGTTCACATGGAAAGCCCTCAAAGGTAATTTGAGAGTTAACATTCACGAGATATGCAGGCTGTTTTTTTCATTTTTACTACTAGGGTGTCCTACCTCCAGTGTCAGTTAATCAGTTTGACGTGATATTTTAGGGACATCCTGTATTATATAAAAAATATTTACGCAAAAGACTATTTTTTGCTGTTTGATAAAATACGGGCCTGTAGTTGCAACCGTTGTGTGGCGCTGTCGTCGTGCACAGTCCCAATAGACTAAATGCATACTCGCGGTATTTCAGTATCATCAAACGGTGTTCGTGAGGTGACTAGCTCGTTGTTTAGTCTTACCATTGATCGTGCAGAAGAGGAAGGATTGCTGTGTCCCAATAATCTTTTGCAAGGAGTATTTACTATTTGCGCGTTCGACAACATCGATCACATCACAATCCGTCAAGTAATACGTCAGTTGGTTCTTTTCATGGTATGAGCATATCTGTGTTTCAAACACCATCAGATGAAAGACCGGGTGAGCAATGAAATTTCCAAACGTCATATAAGTGTAAGAGCCTTGGATGCCTCACTTACCAAATTATTTCTTAATCAGATGGAACTAGATGTTCCTAATGGCACGTATTTAACCGGTCAACTAAATAATCGAATTTGAGTAGTTTATAAAAATAGAAATGGGTACTAAAATAAATAGATTGGTAACAAAAACAGAGCCTTAAAATATATCAAGATGGGACAACATTTTAATGCCGTTACAGCTTTTGTTTATTTTTAGGCAGGTACCAAATATTTATTTGGCTACTGAATTATTATACTGGAGACCATTTATGAAGCACATTTTAAAAAGAAAGTGGCTATCTATTAACTTAAAAAATTAAGTTCTTTTTTAAATATTTTGTTTGTTCACAATGATCACTACACGGTCAACCTAACACGCTCCTCCTCGCTTCGCTCGTCGTCGCACCTATCTTTTGACTCTTGCAGAACACCGTGATAACTATTGAAATTAGTAATAAAAAAATTTAAGTCCTAAAGGTATAATGGCCATTAGGTGTTTCATGATTAGGAATTTCGACTATAAGTTATAGGTACTGACCATTGGTAAATAAATTTATGGTGTTTAGTGGATTACGAATTTTGACAGTTTAAAATACTAGGTATGCATATGTTTAAATTATTTTAAAATGGAGTATTTAAAGCTTATGTATATATGTATCTTAGGTATTCTGCATATGTACATATATAAACAACCAAATTTTATGATCGCTTTACAATATTAGTTGCCAGCTTATTATTTTAGACGCCAACCTATCAATTCAAGTTCCCTATAATTTTTTTGGGTGGCTTGATTTTGCTGCCAGTTTTTTAATAATATGATGCTTAAATTTGAGGCTAATATAAATTTATTGGAGCTTAAATATTAATGCACAGCCAAAATATATTATTATATGCCCAGTGAAAGTTCCTGTTTAATATTTTAGTTGCCTGGTTAATAATAAGCCAAATGATAAAGTTATCGATATTTCTCTCACCAAGGTGTAATTTCACCCTATCTGAATAACCACCAATCACAAAGTTGATAGCGTCATCAAATAGAGAAAAATACAAGTGTGATTTGTAAAAATGTCAATTACTCAGCAATAGCCAGTCAATCCCGAAAAAATCACAAACCTTAACGGTTAAATTAGATTCATGAGTCAAAATTATAAATAGGCCAGAATTTCCACTCTCAGACGAAGTGCACGGGTTGTGAATCCGTACATTCTCTAATAGAAACTACTTCTGCCCAATCGCCTCGTAACCTTAAGCTAACTTTTCTTAACATACAGAGATACCACGTCCACGATGCCCGGACTGACGAGGAGACAAGGCAGTCTTCCCCAAGAATGACCATTCCTTTTATTATGTATAACCTCCCACAATGATATTTCCATGATCCAATAACCAACTCGCAACTTTTTCGCAATCCAACCAGAATTACCTTTTATGGCGTGATGTCCATATTCAAACTAAGGCAAAACAACTAATATGTAAATACTTGAAAGCTCAAAATATCTTTCATTGATTTACCCTGAGATTGATTACAGTTGTGTAAATTAAACTTGCATCATGTAGAGTGTCACATTATCTAAGAAATGTACCTAAAACTGGTATCTTTTAATCTAGCCTAACACCAAAATTTCCTTGACAATGATCGTTGTAATCCCTTCACGAACCCCGTCCTCCCGGCCCTAAGCTCAAATATTCGAAATATCCATAACTTCGTTTACCATATCTTTAACTCGGTGTTATCGAACAAGAACTTTCTCTCTCTCTTTCTCTCTCTCAGAACATTCTGTATTACCTTTAAACCATTACCTTTTACCATTACCTTTAAACCATTACCTTTTTTTGTCTTATATTTCACTCTTTGTCTCTCAAGTCTGTTCAAAGTCTAAGTTCTGTTCAAAAAAAACCCAAAATCATTATAAACATGATCAAGATAAACAAAATTTCCTAAACACAAAAAATTCCATTTAGTTGATAACATTCAGAATTTTTTTTTTTAAAAAGAATCCGTAAATAATTACGTTTTTTTCTTCTAATTACCATTGTAATAACCACCCTTTAATATGAAAACCCCGCAAAACCCCACAATACAATCATTACAATATTAATTATCAAAATTCTGCCTCGCTTACCATTTACGCAATACTCGCGTCTGAAAACTCGTTTAAATAAAATATTGATTTGGTAAAACAAAAGGAAATCAACTACACGAGTTTTCTGAACCCGAAGTATTTTCTATTTCTTAAATAACAATATTTAATAGATATCATTCCTAAAGTGAGTAAAGCTCATAAAATTATATCAAAATAACTCAAATTAATTTATTAACTACACCCTAACATTCTTTTTATAAAATGCTATTGTGAGTTACGCCAGAATTCTTAGTATTTCCGATCTAAATAAATATGATCCAAAATTATGCGAACTAAGTCCTAAATGCGTTCGAGTATTCTAATCAAGAAAAAAGGTACCATGTCAGATGGATATGTCAACAAGGTGATCAATGGGATAAAAGACGACCTAGGGGTGGAGATCATATTAGATGCTGCAACTGTAAAGTCCGCATATGTAAATTTCGGACGTTACGTAAATGCCACCAATGCTGATGGAGTTTTCACCACATGGTTGAATGCCATTCCCGCCCATGCACTAAGATTGAGATTGTGTCTCGAACAAGTTTCTGGATCTGGGTTAACTGCTTATATCATCATTGGTCGAGCATACAGAAAGTATCCTGACTTTGCTTGGGATAAACTGAATGTACTCACGGGTGGAGAGATGGACGCATATATCGCGGCTACGTTAACAGTGAATGGAAATACGTACTATGGGTTTAATCGTGACCTAGGAGCAGCTCGATCTACACTGTTTAGTTCTGTGGCATATGTTGCTAAAGAACTCTTGATCAAAATTGCCGGAGAGATCTCCTTGACTAAGTATCAAGGTTGGATCAAAAAGCCCAAGAACCCTATTGCTGTTGGTGAGCTAATTGATAGATACATCACTCAAGCTAGCAATGCTATGTCTGCAATAATTGAAGCAGAAACCGATCAAGTCCTGATGAATAGTTACAGTACTGCGATTAACAATGTGGTGCATAATGATATGTTTGCATAGGAATTAAGATGTAGGTTAACTTAACATACTTAGAGTAGATAGTATTTTAAATCAAGTGTCTTAATAATATTAAGTAACCATAGGTGTTTATCAAACAACCCCAGAAGATACAACTACATTTATTAAAAAAAAAAAAAAAAAAAAAAAAAAAAAAAAAAAAAAAAAAATTGTAAAATAACTTATAAACCAAGCATTTGCATCACGGCCTGCTTCCAAGTATAATCATACTAGAAAATACACATTGCTGTCCACAATACCGAGTTCCACCAAGGTAAAAACTCAATAAAGTTAGATTATCTATGAAAAACAAGGCCACAGTCAAATCACCAAATAGTCCTTATGTTTCTACTGACTCCAAAACAAACCTGTTTGTATTGCATGAATCATAAGATTATTACAATCAAAGTATTTTATCAACTCCAGCACATCGCTACACAAGTGTAGGGGGACCAAAGATGTTTTTTTTTTCATAAACACCCAAGGACTGACCCCATAAATTTTATACCAAATGTTCAAAACATACACCCACAACAACATTTTATAACTCCTGCACTTTTTATAGCACATGACTGTTTGCAAATCACATGAACTCGTAGCTCAAGTATAAATGTAAAACCTTAAGAAATTCTCCAATTTGTTTACCGAATATTAACAGTATTAAAACACAATAATATGTATCAGTGATGCATTTACAATACTTTATAAGTGATACAATGATTCGCAACCAGCCAAAATGAACCAGATTATATGAGACAGTTATATTTATGTTTACGATATGTCTAGTTTAAAATCATATCTATAAGACTTTCATATTGGTTTACCCTTGAATTGCCGACAGACATTTCATCGAATGTTATTTCGAAGACAACGTTTCAAGTATTTTCATTTCATCGACAAGTTATTGCGTCGAAGAATCGATACTAGTAAATTTAAATCGGGGACTTTTAATTGGTACTTGAGTTACTTTGTATATAGTTTATATCGTGGTATTTCTTTACGGGTTTTCTTATTTCATTTTGGATTGTATTTCTAAAATTTAATACGCGCAAAATGATTTCAATTTGTAATATTTCGGTATCGAAACTAAACGTAATCACGTCAGTCGGCTCACTCTGCGCGATTATAGCTATGCGCTCTAATTTTGAAGATATAATTTTACAAGGTTGCCATTTTCATTTTGGCCAAATTATAAATAGGTTGGTAACAATCATTTTACTTACTAAGCCGTTCATTTCTGTGTAGAGCCGCAGTTCTAACCTAACCTAAACCTACTTTAAAAGCCGTTCGTTTCTGTGTGGGATCGCAGTTCTAACCTAACCTAAACCTACTTTGAAAGCCATTCGTTTCTGTGTGGGGTCGTAATTGTAACCTAACCTAAACCTACTTTAAAAGCCATTCGTTTCTGTGTGGGGCCGCAGTTCTAACCTAACCTAAACCTACTTTGAAAGCCGTTCGTTTTTGTGAGGGGTCGCAGTTCTAACCTAACCTAAACCGACTTTGATAGCCTTTCGTTTCTGTGTGGGGTCGCAGTTCCAACCTAACCTAAACCGACTTTGATAGCCGTTCGTTTCTGTGTGGGGTCGCAGTTCTAACCTAACTTAAATCTAAAATTCTTACAACAGAAAAATGTATAAATGTGTAGTACGACATATAAAAATGTATTAAAGTAATACGTCGACCAAATGAATTGCAATGTTTAGTAGTTGTGCCTGTGCCAATTAAATTAATTTGAAACGAATTAGCGATCAAGTAATATTTGTTGAATAGTATTTCTACGCAGTAAGAAAAATTGAAATAAATAGTATATGAAACAAAATAACGCCAAACAATATTACTAGTACTAACGTTTCGATGAATCGTTGTCGATGAAATAATATTCGATGAAAAGCTTGTCGGCAAAACAAGGGTACACCCTTTATATTAGATAAAAATGCAGTAACAAGTCAATTAGTATAACACAATTGCTAAATGCTAATAATTAATATAATTGCTAAATGAACAACAATAGTTACGTACAATTGTTTTACATTTTTCTTTGTTTAGATTATGAACGCCTGATAATTTGCGAATAGCAAAATTTACGTGGCTCAACACTGTTTATTTATTTTTCATTAGGCCTTTAGTTCTAATTTCAGCTCGTATATTATTTGAAACTTCTGTTTGTGTAACAGTAATTGTATTCTGAAGTCTAGCAATGATAAAATATTTTGATACTATTAATATGAAACGCTTATTCAATGAACCACCCAAAATAGTGTGTTAGGTATATTTTCAGTTTCAAAATATATGACCCTTGATACTATTCTATTCTTTACATTCTTTTAAATAAAGTTTTGTGTAAATTGTTCTGTCTCAAACAATACATGATTGTCACTAGGAATACTGAATACTGTTCCAATTTATATTTATAAATAAGCTGAACTAGGTCAACCTACAGCAATCCTGTCTACACACATAGTGCTAATGCCTTCCTATCCTCTATTGACCTATCCCAGTCCATCCTCACATATTTTTACTACAAACCATGTCCACAACTCTAGAACAATTATTGAGTTCTTCGCACAAATAAATACTTTCCTAGGATTCGAACCCATACTATAACAAAAAATTTACTACATAAAATTTACAGTTCTGTACACAACTTAAACAATTGTTCTGTCTCTCAACTATACTTTACATAGTTGACTTCCGTCTAATATAATATTCTAGATAGATTTTCCTTCCAATCCTTCTTCCTTAATTATTTAACACTCCCTTTATTATTTTATTTCTTCAGGCTAACCGTTCTGAAGTTGTTAGATCTCTCCAGTTCCATATTTTTTTCCCTCTTACAACTGGCACAAATGTGCTGAAATACTAAACGTGATGGAGTTCATTCTGAAGATAATATTAACCCTTAACACCTAACTTTCTTTTCTCCCTCTAGATTGAACAGTTTTTTAATTACAGTCTGTCTTCAGTTTAGTAAAAACCACCCACTTAACTATGCCATTGCGATCCGAAAGCGTACAAAAATAAAATCTGCAACATTCTGGACCATTGATTTAGTTGCAGTCTCACAAACTGTACAATACTTCAGCAATCATTGTAAAAACTCTGTCGCATTCCCTTGGTTACTTCTCTTTGTAATACAGTTTTCATTTTTACTGTTTTGTTTACAAATTAAACTTTCTAATCCCTTATTTAAAAATGTTACTTTCATTATTTTCATATTATATTCAATACGTCATTATTTCTAGGTTATAATTTCCTTAAAACGTTCATAGATATCGTTTTTGTTTTTTTTTATTCATTCTTTGTTTCCTTTGCTAATTTTTTATAAGATTATTGTTCTTTTTACGACTATTTTATAATTTAACAATGTTAACTAACTATATACATTAAAACTAAATTAACAAAAACAAATTAAAACTAAAATAAAAGTATAGTGTGTCTAAGGTCTGTTTGATTTCAAACATAGACAGAGAAAAATCATGCTATCCCTGTCCGACACTAGTACCAGCTCCCAAAAGAAAAGGATGAGTATAGTTTCTTTGTTCCTTTTTAATGACAAGATTTGGTTGACCCAGTATAAACAAAATATTTAAAAGATGTTATAAAAAGAATAGCCTTTTTTTCCATAGACTTCCTAACAATCAAATTTACTTTCAAATTCTATCGCGCCTTTTTCTAAATTTCCCGACATCTCTTCGTATTTTATTACTTGTGCAATTTACTATAAATACATCTCTGCCGCCAAATATAATTGTTGTCGCTGTCGCTAAACAATAACAATATGGAGAACATTGACTATAGTCATTTATTCAGACAAGTGCCAATAATTTAGCAGCGCAATCACTGCAACTATTACAACAGGGTGATTCAACGAGGGGTTCGCATTCAGTTGCTGAATTGCATAAATGCCCATCTGATTATACCCATCTCTTATAATGGTTTAACCATACTTATAAGGAATTAGTTACTGCAGGAGACAGAATTATATTCCCGTAGGGGTATGTATAATTCCTTATCTTCTGGAAAGTTTATTTTCCTTCTCTTAATTACAATAATTAAATTTTATACATATATTAGGAGCGAAGAAGACGCCGACGAAGAATTGTACATATAACACTTTGACGACCGGTCTGGCCTAGTGGGTAGTGACCCTGCCTGCGAAGCCGATGGTCCTGGGTTCGAATCCCAGTAAGGGCATTTATTTGTGTGATGAACACTAATATTTGTTCCTGAGTCATGGGTGTTTTCTATGTATATAAGTATGTATTTATGTACATAAGTATGTATATAGTCGCCTAGCACCCATAGTACAAGCTTTGCTTAGTTTGGGGCTAGGTTGATCTGTGTAAGATGTCCCCAATATTTATTATTTATTATTATTATTAACACTTTAAACTCTCGCGTTTTGTACACATATTTAATTACACAAACGTTAACCATTAAACTTTAACGGGTAGCTGCAATTTCTTTGTCTACCCCGAACATTTTTTTTATTTTTTATAAACTAATTTCGGGTAGTTTAGTGTTGTTTTATTAATATCTCCGTTGACATTTGTTGGGACGTCAGTCTTTCCGTGACCACAGCTGGTGCAACTCAGCTGAAACGTCGGAATTAAAGGTAAAAACAATGAAATTATATCGCGGTAGACCCGTTTGTGTAATTAAGGCCCGTACCGAAAAGTTTTTTTACAGAGTCTGCCAGTAAAATACTGGCTGGTAAACGATTTTTTTTACTAACTATTTTCCTCAGTTTGTGTCATCTTGATGTATCGATTGGCATAATAATTTTACGTTAAGTATTGTTTTAATTTAAAATGCAGGACGAAAAAATAAAACGGAGAGAAACTGTTTTGCGAACATACCTTGAATATCCTAATTCAACTTTTGCAGCGATTGGAAAGATGGTGAATGTAAGTCGTGCGACGGTGCGAAATATTGTTAATCGGTACGTAAAAGAATATGCAAGACAAAGCTCGAAGTGGACGCCCGACGGGTCCTTCAAATAAAAAATTAGAAAAGAAAATAGTGTCTACTTACAAGAAAAAAAGTAGTTTATCAGTGCGGGATGTGGCAAAAAAATTGAAAACTTGTTCATCTATGGTCCAGAGAGCCAAAGTGCGTCAAAATTTAAAGACTTATAAAAAAGTAAAAGGCCCGAAACAATCGGTAAAACAATACAATAGTTCTGTTTCAAGGTCGCGAAAATTGTACAAGCTTCTCTGCAACTTGGACGGAATATGCGTTCTTATGGACGATGAGACGTATGTGAAAAAAGATTTTACAACTTTGCCAGGTGACCAATTCTTTACAACCGAAAATAGGGCGAATATAAGCAATCTGAATAAATATATTTTTATGGAAAAGTTTGGCGAAAAATATTTAATCTGGCAAGCAATATGTTCCCGTGGAAAACGCACTGGGTCATTTATCACGCAAGACACCATAAATGCAGATATATATATGTCCAGAAATGTATAAAAGGTTTGATTTTACCATTTATAAGGCAGCATGAAGGGAATGTGTTGTTTTGGCCCGATTTGGCTACTGCACATTATGCCCGAGTCACACAAGAGTGTCTGGCTTCAAACAACGTGCAATGTGTGTCCAAAGATATGAACCCCCCAATTTGTCCCCAGCTACGACCCATCGAGCGGTATTGGGCATTAGTCAAAGCAGAGTTGCGTAAAAACTGTGCTCCAGCAACATCGGAGACAGATTTTAAAAAGAAGTGGAAAAAACACGCCAATAAAGTCACTGAAACCACTGTGCAAAACTTAATGGCAGGCTTGAAGAAAAAAAATCACTTGTTCAGCCGCAAAAACCTCAAACCATAAAATGTATATATTTATTGTAAATAGACATTATGTATCATATAACTAATATTAAATATCCTTGCTGTTCATTGTAGTTTGATTGATATCATAAATATACTCTGTAAATAAATTTTTCGGTACAGGCTTTAAATAAGAATTGTACATGTCCCGCATGGTGAGTCCCACAATTCTGATGAGGAAGAAAATGTTCCTCAGCAAATAAACGTGAATATTGTCGGAATTCCTCAAGAACCCGTTCCTGAAGCGGTGAATGTTAAGCGGTGAATCTGAAGCTCCCAATGCAAACCCGGCCAATGATGATGCAGTATTTCTTATTTATCTATTCTTAATTAGTTTTTAATATTTATAATGAGACGTATACAGATACAGATACTGGGAAATATAAAGAAATAGACAACCAAATCAAATCCAAAATACATCACCTTAGAGGTAACAGGCCGCGTAGCCAAGATGCCGATCGCTTACGCTCCGTAGCGATCGAAACGCAACTGTCACTGTCGCACTAATATGGAAGAGTGATAGAGAGACATAATGCTTTTCGTTGTCGAAGCGATAGCGATTGTAACCTTGGCTAGGCCGGCTGGTTAGAAAGGAAATGCTACGGAATTGAAGAGTTAGAGAGGAAACATGATAGCTTCAATTTACACAAACAAGTAAAAGAATTTACGAAAACAAATAGGAAAAACACAGTAGCGAAATTATTTAACGATCAGAACCAACTTGTAACGGATATAGAAAAAATAAACAAGACTTGGGAAACATATGTAGAGAAACTGTTTTAAGATAACAGAACAGAATCAATTCCAGAAGAAGAAAATACTTTCGTCGGTCCATTAATACTTAGCCATGAAATAGAAAGAGCTATCAGTAATATGAAATCAGGCAAAGCGCCGGGTCCTGATGGTATATAGAAAGAAGAGAATATTAAAGTATTGACAAAACTATTTAATTTAATATACGAATCAGGCAGAATGCCAGCTGACTGGCTACACTCTACCTTCATAACACTTCCGAAGAAAGCCAATGCAAAAACGTGTAACGAATACAGATTGATAAGTCTAATGAGCCCCGCCCTACAAATATTTTTAAAAGTAATATTAAGCAGGATACACTACAAAATAGACAGAGAAATTAGTGACACACAATTTGGTTTTAGAAATGGTCTTGGTACCAGAGAAGCACTAACTTCAATTCAGGTTTTAACTCAGAAATGTTTAGAAATGGATCAAAACGTCTACATCTGCTTCATCGACTTCGAAAAGGCGTTCGATAACGTAAAACACGACACACTAATGCAAATAATAGATAAAACAGAAATAGATAGCAAGGATAAGATAATTATAAAACATCTTTATTGGAATCAAACAGCAAACGTAAAATTAGATTATAGTACCACAAACAACATTAATATACTTAAAGGAGTTCGCCAAGGCTGTGTCTTATCCCCATCGCTTTTCAACTTGTACTCAGCACACGCATTCAAAGAAGCATTCGATGAAGCAGAGGAAGGTATAAAGATCAATGGAAGGATCATTAACAATCTAAGATTTGCTGATGATACAGCCACTTTAGCAAATGACATAGAAGATCTACAAATACTAATCAACAAGTTAAATACCTCACTAAAGAATCTAGGACTGAAAATGAATGTAAAGAAGACAAAGTACATGATAGTTTCTAAATTTCCTGATAGATTAGACACAACACACCTAACAATTGATAATCAAGTAATAGATAAAGTTAAACAAAATAGATATCTAGGAGCGTGGTTCAATGAAAGTTGGGACCCAGATCAGGAAATTAAAATAAGAATAGAAATCGCAAGGAACACATTTATGTCAATGAAATCACTGTTTACCAATAGAAGCATAAACATAAAACTGAGGTGGAGACTCGTCAAATGCTATATAATATCCATCCTGCTATATGGCATGGAGGCATGGACGCTGAATAAATACACAACAGACAGACTTGCTGCCTTCGAGATGTGGCTCTATCGCAGAATGTTAAAAATCTCATGGACCAATCACATTACGAATGAAGAAGTAGTACTACGTAGAATGAGGAAGAAACCAGAAATACTCAACATCATTAAGAAAAGAAAAACAGCCTATCTGGGTCACATCTATAGAACGGAAAAATACGACTTATTGCAGACAATCATCGAGGGAAAGTATGAGGGAAAAAGAGGGAGAGGTAGACCTAGAAATAAATGGATAGATAACATTAAAGACTGGACGCATACAAAAGACGCAGCCACCCTCAAGAGATTGGCAAAGACCAGAGAGCTGAATGACGCCCATTAGACTGGGCATGGCACCAGAAGAAGAAGAATATTTATAATCCTAGTTCTTTATGTCTTTTGATTTGGTTTTTTTTTAGATTGAAGTTCTGTTAAAAGATTTGGAAGGTGACTTCATAATGCCTGATCCTCTCCAGGATCACAACTATGTCTTTAATCCTAATGAGGTAATATTTTATTAATTATTTTTCCCTTTGACCTCTCTCTTTGTCCCCTTTAATATGTTTTAATCTTATTTAATTGTTTTTAGGAACCCGTAAGAGATGTATAAACTTTTGTTCTTCAACCTTCCAGGTCAAATTTTCCATTTATTTTAATTATGAATTCTCATCAAACTATTAACTAAACTAAAACTACCTAAAAGTAAAAACCTACAAATAAAAAAAATTAGCCCCAGGTCTGTGCCGTCCGAATAAAAAAAATTTGCCCCAGGTCTGTGCCGTCCGGTAAGGTGCCCAGAAGCCCGGCAGCGTTGGGCGAGGTAAGTTCCAGCCTTCTGGCGGCTTAGCACGGTCGCGTTTTTATCCCTTGTCACCATGCCTGTCACGTTCTAACAAGTATGTAAGTGCGAAAGGGACGCGCATAGTGATAGTCGATAAAAATGGAACCGTGCTGAGCCCGCTGGTCTCCCGTTATGTTTATAAAGTGCTTGTTTCATGTTGAAACGCCCGGAACGTGTGGTAACACAAGTCGGGGTGAAATGGTACATGGCCGACCTGTGTGTTAATTCTAGTATTCATTCTGTGGTTTATATTAAACTCTTCTTTGTTTACTTAATTTTTGTTCTCATAACCTGTTCACTGTTCCAATTTCTGATTTATCATAAAATGCAAAGTCTCATAATCTAACTTTTAACTATATAATATTTTTTAGAAATCAGTCTGTAATTCCTGTTTTCTATCGGTCTGAATTGATGAATCAGCGTTAATATCCCTGAAGGATTTCAAAGGCCAGTCAATATTTTTGTTTGATCCCTTTCCAGTTTAAGACTTGTACCAAAGTCTTGATTAAAATCATGTGTTCTCTATTTAAAAAGCAAATCCGTTCATAAACATTGACTATAAATATAAAATCTTTTGTATAAATTCGGATTTTTTATTGTTTTCTTCTTTGTGGCATAGTTTACTATTCCTGTACAGTTTTATTGCCTACATTTTCCTTGCAAAACGTTATTTTTAGTAAATTACTTGTAAATGAATTCCTTTCACGATTCATAACCATTGTGGATACCAATAATGACATCTGTCATACCATTAACCTCAAAGACTCAAAATCCTAACACACTACCGTACCACTTTTGTGAAAATTATAAATTTCATAACAATATATTTGTACTATTTATTTCTTTAGTAAAATTAAATTAATTAATACTAATAATTGCTCTAGTGACAACTTTTCATTTTTTGTACTTTATAAATTCGGAAGCAAAGTTAAAGAATTTTCCTTTTTCAATTTGTTTTTTATTTGTTGATCAAGCTAAAAATAATAGTTATATGGCAGTTATGTAAATTATTAATCTCCTATCTATTGTTTTTACTGTAACTACTTTCTAGTTATTATATTATTTTCTAATAAAACCCTTTTTTTATTAAGAATGTTTAATATTATTATAATTAATTATTTAAAAATTGGAATTTCGGTTCTTCTACCAAACATACCTAATTTCTAAGAATACTTATTTACTAATTTAATTTATATACATTAAATTATTTTAATTTGTCTTATTTTTTTATCCACCCAAGTCTCTGCGTGCAAAATTTTGTACATACTTAAAAAACTTGAACTTCCATTGAATAACTAAAGTTTCTAATTCAAAACAATGAAATGCTTCTGAGTTTTAGGAGGATTAAACTAAAACATTTTATTCTGAAAAAATTATCAATAACTCATTATAAAATCCTTACAATGTTCTCAATTTGTTTTCCTTATGATAACGAGCTAAATGTATCGTGTTAAATTTTCCTTGATTTTATTAGTTTTATGATCCACTAATATATAAACATTTTGATACGGAACTGAGGCCACTACATAAGGTCCTGTATATAACTTTCCAAATTTCTTTGTCAATTTCCGGTTTGCATCTGACTTATGAATTTGTCTGACTTTAACCCAATCTCCAATTTGGAATTGTGTCAATTTGTGTCTTAAGTTAAATTTATCTTGTCTATATTTAGCTGCTATTAATAAATTATTTTTTACTTCTTCCCGTACCTTTTCCACATCCAATGTTTTGTGTACATTCATCTCTCTATCAAAAGTAAACTGTTCAGATACTCCATACATTACTTCACAAGGACTATAACCCATACTATTGTGATAGGTGTTATTATACAAAACTTCCAATTTTGGTAACACTGATACCCAACTCTTATGGTTTGTGCTACAATATAATCGAAACAAACTATTTAGATCCCTATTTGTACTTTCACAAAAATTTGGTCTAGGATTTCTCACAGTTGTATATATTAAATTAACTCCCTCATTAATCATGAAATCTTTCCATTGTTTACTTGCGTATTGTGAACCATTATCTGTCATAATTGCTTTTGGTTTAATAATTTTGAAAAATTGCCTCATTTTACTAATAAAAGTCCTGGCTGTTGCTTTTCTTATTGCATAAAATTTCACAAAGGCCATAGTCGGTTTTCCATAGTAAGTTGGCCCTTAAGGTGGTTCTCCTTATGCGAATTTCATACAATTTTATTGGTCAATTTTCTCTTAATACGTAGATTTACAGCACTTACAACCTTGATGTTTA
The DNA here is from genome assembly GCF_910591565.1 of Cydia splendana. Lineage (NCBI taxonomy): Eukaryota > Metazoa > Arthropoda > Insecta > Lepidoptera > Tortricidae > Cydia > Cydia splendana. The sequence goes on along the minus strand of NC_085987.1, from coordinate 39,797,685 downwards.
GGTAGTGCATAATCGTCTGTCGTCGCCAAGTTAAAAATAATGACCAATTATTCAATATTTTTGATTAAAAACCATTTGAAAAATGCGAAGATTTTAGTTAAGCGCTTGTTTGTGTGAGTGATCTTTACACTATCCATGTAAAACAAGATGGCGAGATTCAGTTTAATAATAACCAACATAGATGTCACTTTAACACAGGTGACCTAACTAAGTAGTGTCTAATTTACTCAATAGATGGTAATAACGTAAGGGTATATAATTCACAAAATATGTTGTAATAGTTTAGCTTACAAACCATTTCCGTTAAAATTTGATCCCTACATTAGTACATGTAACTACCTAATCGGAGGTCAGGCCAGATTTGCTTTCTAAGGGTTTCTAGGAATTTTCGTTAATCAATTATCAGTTCAAAACTGGGATTGGTAGTAAGGTGATAATTTTTCAATGATTTTAAATAAAAATTATATATTCATAAATTATAAATGAATTTTCATTGATTTTACAAATTTATAAGATCATAACATTTATAATAAATTATTATTAAGTCCGCGAGAGTGTGAAGGGTACTTATTCCATAGATAAGCTGTGCGTTTTTCTGCATACGTTTTTTTAAACTACCTACCTACCGCTCTATTTTTTTCCCGTTCACCGTAAATTAGACTATTGTACGCAAGAGTATTGTGGTTGTGGTTTACTCGCTGGATTTATTTATACGGACGCCTAAACTAAAACTCATTAACAGGCTTTTATTAGGTCGACCTGTATGTAACTAACTATGTACTTAATGGAATCTAAGGTAACTAATTTAACCATCTTCCAAGGATTGTAGCGTCATGAAAATTGGCAGCTGTATGTAGTTCTGATGACAATACAATAATATGGTACTGTCGAACTGATCTGATGATGGAGACAGGAGGTGGCCATAGGAACTCTCGACCTGTATGTAACTAACTATGTAATGGAATCTAAGGTAACTAATTTAACCATCTTCCAAGGATCGTAGCGTCATGAAAATTTACAGCTGTATGTAGTTCTGCGGGCTCAGCACGGTTCCATTTTTATCGACTATCACTATGCGCGTCCCTTTCGCACTTACATACTTGTTAGAACGTGACAGGCATGGTGACAAGGGATAAAAACACGACCGTGCTAAGCCGCCTGATGACAATACAATAATATGGTACTGTCGAACTGATCTGATGATGGAGACAGGAGGTGGCCATAGGAACTCTGTGATGAAACAACGCAACCTAATTGTGTTAGGGGTTTTTAGAATTTATAATGAGTATTAGTTGTCTGTCGTAAGAAAAGTATAGTCAGCGATAAAAGCTTGTACCAAAAATGAAATTTTTGCCATAAACTTATTTTACATTTTCGGTAAGTACCTAATACATGTCAAGTCATTACGGTAATTAGTTTCTACGTAAGCATTTTTTGTCTTCGGTACCTACCTGCTCTGCTATTATTATTATTATTTTAAAAAGTTTAAGAGAACATGTCGACATTCGTACTTTTTTGGAAAGCTGAGGAACTCATTTCTGTATTTTGTACGCAAAGTGTCATACTTTTTTTTAAAGTAATGCCTTACAATGTTACAAAGTTTGGGGAAAATTACAAAAACATTGTGACTTCAAATCCTTTTTTTTTGAAAATTTTGGAAAGTTTTGGCAATCTTTTTTTATTTCACGTAATCAGTAGTTTATTGGCTATTAGGTGACTGTTTTTTTACGTCCAAATTTGAGTAGTTTTTTCACAATTACCACTTTTTAGTCGAAAGGCGGGTTTTGTAAACAAAAAACTAAAAACTCATATAACTTGAAAACCAATGAGTTTTGACCCCTGGTTGACTGGACTTAAATCATTGCAAATGACCCATAGAATAACCCCTTTCAAGGAATACGGCGAAGACTAAGACTCCGCTGTCCGTTTGATCGTCCGTCCGTCTTCCGTTGTCGTCCGACAGTTGAAATTTTCATACAAATTATGTATTTAATATTATAGGACATTTATAGGACATTTTTACACAAATTGACTAAGCCCCACGGTAAGCTCAAGAAGGCTTGTGTTGTGGGTACCTACTCAGACAACGATATATATAATATATAAATACTTAAATACGTAGAAAACAACCATGACTCAGGAACAAATATCTGTATCATCATACAAATAAATGCCCTTACCAGGATTCGAACCCGGGACCATCGGCTTCATAGGCAGGGTCACTACCCACTAGGCCAGACCACACCACCATTCCGGGTATTTCTGTTGCCGTTATAACAACAAATACTAAAAACAGAATATAATAAATACTTAAGTGGGTCCCATACAACAAACGTGATTCTTTTTCCGTTTTTTGCTTAAGGCCGGCGCCCCACTTCTGCGCACGCTACATCCACGGCCCACGTTTTAATACAAACCGTGGGCAAGCCCACGAAATTTTGTATATGGTCTAAGATCCCACATATATGGTCGACCTTCACCAATACGTCTGATGGATGAAACTTATATTTTATGAAAGAAAATATGTTCCAGAACATAAATAAATAGGGTTGCCTAAAGAAATATGGTCATGGCTATTTTTAATAAATTTTTGAAAAAACATTTTTTCGTCAAATTTCACCGATTTGTCTGACGATTGAGATAAGTTTCAATGGAAAGTATACAACTTGTACAACATAAATCAACTAGGTTGCCTATCTTTTTCCGATCACTATTATGTGGTTGCCATGTTTAAAGAGGTGATTTTATATCGATAATTGCACTCATCTGTCTGAAGCTTGAATTATACATCAAAATGATGGTAATTTTATTGCAAATAGAATGGTATAGGGTTGCCTGCAAAAATCCGGTCAAAAATAAGGGTTGCCAGGCTTTTAAATAAAATAAGAAGGAAGGACTTTTAGCGATAACTCATAAACGGCTTAACTAAGCAAGTTTGTTTTAATTTTATTTGAATGAGTTCTTTAGGCACTATTTTCATGATTTTTTTCATATTTTTTGGACCAATGGTTCAAAAGTTAGAAGGAAAAGCCATTTTTTTTCTTTCTAAACGATTGTTTCCGAAATGATTCACTTTATCAAAAAATGTTGTTTATATACCCCTATTTATTTTGAATGGTCTATCCAACGACACCCCACACTATAAGTTTGAAACGATAAAAAAATTGTCACACACATTTTGTTTCTTTCAAAGCGATTATTTCCGAAAATATTCACTTAATCAAAAAATGTTCTTCCAAAACCCCTATTAATTTTGGAAGACCTATCCAACGACACCCCACACCATAGGGTTGAAACGAAAAAAAAAATCCTCACATACATTTTGTTTCTTTCGAAGCGATTATTTCCAAAAATATTCACTTTAGCAAAAAAAAATTTTTGAAAAACCTTATTCATTTTAAAATTCATATCAAATGACATATCACAACATAGGTATCAACCGAAGAAAAATAAAAAAATGTATGTATCCATTTTTTTCGCTTCAATCCCATAGTGTGACATGTCGTTGGATAAATATGCAAACAATATAATATATATAAACAAAAAATATGAAAAAAATCATGAAAATAGTGCCTAAAAAACTCATTCAAATAAAATTAAAACAAACTTGATCAGTTAAGCCGTTTATGAGTTATCGATAAAGTCTTCCCTTCTTATTTTATTTAAAATCCTGGCAACCCTTATTTGTGACCGGATTTTCGCAGGCAACCCTATACCATTGTATTTGCAATAAAATTGCCATCATTTTGATGTATAATTCAAGCGTCAGATAGATGAGTGCAATTATCGATATAAAATCACCTCTTTAAACACGGCAACCACATAATAGTGACCGGAAAAAGATAGGCAACCTAGTTTATTTATGTTGTACAAGTTGTATACTTTCCATTGAAACTTATTTCGTTCGTCAGACAAATCGGTGAAATTTGACGAAAAAAAATTTTTTTTCAAAAGTTTATTAAAAATAGCCTTGACCATATTTCTTTAGGCAACCCTATATACGGGTCATCCATTAATTACGTCACACGAATTTCTAGGTTTTTTTACCCCTCCCCCCCTCCTTGTCACACTTGGTCACATTTGGCAAACCCCTCCCCCCTGGTGTGACGTCACATCAACGAAATCGGCAAATATTTATTTAATATTTTATCAAAATATTTTTGACAAAAGAAATATTAGTAATTTTATAACCCAAAACTGATTAAGAAATAAAATTAAACGAATAAAAACGATTATCGTTTCTAAGACTTGTTATTTAAATGTATATTGGCGTATAAAATAATTTAAATAAATTTTCGGTTACTGATGAAGTTAAAGTGACGTCACAAAGTTTGTGACTCCTCCCCCTTGTCACAACATGTCACATTTTCTTGACCCACTCCCTCCTCCTAAACGTGTGATGTAATTAATGGATGACCCCTTATTTATGTTCTGGAACATATTTTCTTTCATATTTTCATAGTTTCATCCGTCAGACAGGTTGGTGAAGGTCGACCATATATGTGGGATCTCCTACTAATAGGAACGTGGGTCGTGTACATAGCGTGCGCAGCAGTGGGGCGGCGGCCTAATGGTACGGAACCCTTCGTGCGCGAGTATAAATATGTATAGGAATATATAATATAATCGATAAACGTTTATGGTTTGTCACGATGTGTGACATTCGTATTTAATTCTTTATATTTTTTTGCACCTGGTCCTGTCCTGCAAACTGCATCATGCATATCTACTTCAGATTCTTTTTGACTAGGCTAGGCCGATCATCATTGTTTATTGTGTATTGCATTTCCATGTTGCTACATAAAGGTGTTACAATACAATTTCGAGTACAGTGACATGGACCCTGTAAGGGCACAGCAATTCTTATTCTAAAATAACAAATTAATTCTAGGCATGTCAAACAAATTAAAATAGGTAATAACAAACATTAAAATATATAATAATATGTACATACAGTCGACGTCAAAGATATGTTTACATGTTTGCACCTTACTCCCTTGTAATAAACCGAAAAATGTAAACATATCAAAGACGTCGACTGTACATAGAAAAATTCGCCCTTGCCGCCGTGACCTAGCAGAGGACGCTGGTTCGATTCCACCCCGGGGCACTGGAGGCCTTGGTCACTTTTTCTTAAGCCGCGTCTCGATATCGCGCGGCGGCCGCGCAAGCATTGTTCGACCGCGGCAAATCTGTATTTTGGCTCGCGAGCCATTTTTGGCACCATCTTGAATTATAGCGCGGCAGCCGCGCGCGGCAAGCAATCCGACGATCGACCAGTTTGTACTCAGGAACCATGGACGTACGTCGTCGTGCAGCTGCCGCTTTAATAATTATTTATCATATTGTTCACAAGAAACCAAAACGGAAAGTTCGATGGTGGTAACAACATGGTGGTAACTAGTGGGAATAACCTCCAAGTTACATATGAATGTAAAATTTCAGCTCAATCGGAAATCGGGAAGTAACAGGCCTATTCGGATTTCGAGATAATCACAAGATCTTGCAACGATTTAGAGATCAACTAGATCTACATTAGATATCGACTAGATGTGACTTGGATATCTAAGTCATAACTTGTCGAAATCGTTCAAGAGGACCTCCAGAATCGCGGAAACGTCAAAGGTCATTGGGCGTTTTTGACCCGCTTTATGAACTTTCCCGTACAGAGACCAAACTAGTTTTAAAATAGAGAATTTAATCTCACTTTTTTAAATATGTAATTTTTTTTATGTATCAACCGGCAGAAAAAAGTTATTCAACAGTATGTGTACGAGATAGTGTTAGGGTCAGTTGCACCAAACTGTTCGTACCGTTAAAGAGTTCGCTAATTTTTGATGTATGGAAAGTTTCATAGTAAGGCGCCGGGGCGCGCCGGCTGACGTTGATCAGTCTGTCAAATGTGGTTGGTGCAACTGGCCCTTAGTGTTGTGTGTTGTTATTGGAAGAAATAGTATTCAAAACTATTACTGCTCGTGTATACAAGGCCATCGCACTACCGTCGGAAGGGTTTAGGCGGAGTATGTCACTTTCTTACGAGGTCACTTTCGAGCTAGGTCACTTTCTGAGGACGTCACTGTCTGAGGACGTCACATTCTGGGTTTGTCACTTTCTGTGGTCGTCACATTCTGAGTACGTCACTTTCTGAGAACGCCACTTTCTGAAGACGTCACATTCGGAGTTCGTCACTTTCTGAGTACGTCACTTTTTTAGCATGCACGTGCACCGTGCGCCTGCACGAACAATGGATACCAGAAATTATATTAGCGGTACGGTATAAGGCCACTTTTATGTATGACATACAGAATGTTTTTTCAGTGACCATTGAAGGGAAATACGAATCTATAGACGATAACAGGAAACTGTCGTTGCCGTTTGGATTCAGACGCCCGTTATCCTCTATAGATTCATATTTTCCTTCAATGGCGACTGAAAAAACAACCTGTATATGTCATACATAAAAGCGGCCGTATGCCGTACAGCTGATTGCTGGTATCCATTGTTCGTGTAAGTATACGCTTAAATCTTAGTATAAAAAAGTGACGTACTCAGAAAGTAACGCCCACGAAAAGTGGCGTTCTCAGAAAGTGACGTGCTCACAGAATGTGACGACCTCAGAAAGTGACGAACTCAGAATGTGACGTCCTCAGAAAGTGACGTCCTTAGAACGTGACCTAACTCGAAAGTGCCCTCTTAAGAAAGTGACATACTCCGCCTAAACCGTCGGAAGCTGTGCACATGCTGCAAGCGTAGTCTATTTTTTATCATGGGCCAGGCATCAAGAAGTGATTGACGCGCCTGCTGCTGCCTTTTTAGACGAATTAACAATTGATTTTGATCAAGCAGAATAAAAATATTGTTTTTTTAGAACTGGATTTTATTTTTGTTCCTATTGATATTAAACAATATAACAACAGCAGCGTAATCTAACAGCAGCTATTCAAAGTATATTTGAAATAATTCCAATAGTTCTGACTTAATTCATTGCAAAAATGCTATAATGATGAGAAATGATTTTTATTTTTTTCTCAATTCTCCCATGTCTTGCAAGAATGCGACTCATACCAGTGGGTAGCAGATACATTTACCTACATACCTAGCCCTATTTCGTTTGTGTACGCTGTGGGTCATATGTCCGAACAAAACGCCCAATGACCTTTGACATATCTACCTTACAAATATCTTTAAATTATCCGTATTGTAACTTGTTGAAGTCTAGTAGAAATCTAATTCATTTTCCGAATCGAGCCGTAAGCCTAAATTTAGCTTTCAAGATTTGACCTATACGGCTACCACCAGTTTTGACAATGACAGATTAGCTCGCGTCTACGTTAATTACTTTCTATACATCTCGCTTGCACTAATATGCGAGTACGAGCGAGATGCATAGAAAGTAAGTTACTTAAACGTGAGTGAATATGTCAATGTTAAAACTGGTGGTAGTGCTTCTAGATACACTAACTAACATACATAGTAACAGGGCAAATTTAATTAATTGTTTTTTTTTTATATAAGTTTTAGTGTTTTGTTATAAAGTTGTATAAATGTTATTAAATAAATAAATAAGCTTATTAATTGTAAATAATATAAAAACTTAAGTATAGTAATTTCATTTTAAGTAACTTTAAAACTATTCCAGTCTCAACTAGATTTTCTTAAAATTTATTATCCTCATTCCTTATGAGTTAATATTATCTATTTTGATCCTTTTTAGCTGATCATCAAACACAAACATCCGCTACCGATATCCTGCCTACGGGAGTGAACTCCTAAATATCACCTGGCCACAACAGAACCAGTGAAAATGAAAAAAATAAGTACCTATTTGTAAATATAGTCAAATTTGGTAAAATCATATGTTGTTTTTTTTTTAATTTAATAGTACAATAAGAAAATACTTTTATTTTCTTTAGTTTACTGTGTTGTAATAGTTATGATTACTTAAACTAAAAGTATGGAATAATGTTTCGCCCTGAAAAACTCTGAAATATACTTTGTAGCATGTGGTATGTATAATGAATGATTTATTTATTTGAAACAATATACCCTGTATTGTATTAATCCTTGGCAGTGCTTTTAACAATTTGTTCGAAAATGTGCGGCAATAATGACGTTTATTAAAAGTCAGAATCTTATTAGTGTCATAAATAAGAAAGATAATCAGAAAGGTCGAAGAAGGTTACCTCAGGAGCTACTAACACATACAGGCTGCTCCAAAGTAAAAAATCGTAATTAGTTAATTTCTTCGTAACCACTACCACTACACCGGTTGTTATGATACTGTCTACTGGCTCTAAATACCCTAATGCATGTGTACGTTTCCGTTTTGTCCCATGGCCATACATACAATATTGTCCATGGTATCAGTCAGTATGTGCCCTACATATACATATCCAAACCCAAACAGGCGACGCATGACATAATTATTTAAAAACAAGTATTTCGGTCTTAGCGGCCATTCACGCCATTTTTGAGGCAAATCTCAAGAGCTCGCGGAGTGCACTGAATACGCTTAGCCCGCACTTGATCAATCAACATTACGAAGTTTTTAATTTTTTCAAGATAAGTAAATATTTAAAAAAACTATGAAATTTAAGTGTAAAAAAATACCTAGTCAGCATACTATTATACAATAAATAAGTAGGTAGGTACTTATTTGGCGAAGCTAATGACAATTGTCGCAAGAAACATGACAATTGTTACGAAGTTTCGACACAGAACTCATTTCCTGTTAAGAATTACCCAAAATTCTTTTAAATCTTGTGACAATTATATAAAATATATATGAATCAAAAAATATATAACCATTATACCATTGCGGTCGAGCGGAGTATCACATTATTATATTATAGTAGACAGTATTCACAGATTCTGCCCCTTTCCAACTTTCTTCCTCTGCTACACGTAAGGTTGGGCAGGGCCGGAACATGGGGCAGAATCTGTGAATACTGTCTACTATTATTATATAATATCGTAATGTGGTACCCCGGTCGACTACAAGGTACTATCGTTATGGTGCGGCACAAACTCATGCGGTATTATGAAGTAGCTACTAAATAGCACGTAAGAATTATAAATTTGTGCATTGACCAATTATTGAAACTTACTTAATATTAGGTCAGGCAACGAAAAGGTATACATACAGGGTGGATTTTCTTCTTGGGTCAGTGAGAGCAGCTACCATATCCCGTGCTGCTACGCGAATACGCGGTCTTATTAGAAGACCTTCCCTATCACCCCTATCATCCCTATTCATCCCGGTTGACGGTATCTTCTCTTTTCCGCCTTTTATGTCTATAACTTTTGATTTTTTTTGTGTTCTAATAAACGCTTCGAATACATTTTTCTATACATCATCCGAATCCAGGTATCACACGTATTTTTAGTAGTATCTCTATTTTTCACCATTTTGAACTTGTCGACTAGACTACACTCTGCATGTATAAGTACTTCTAATATCTATTAGTGATATTAAGCTTTTTGTATCACTTTAGTAATTAACTTGAAATACTTATTCTTTGAAGAAGGAAAGTCGGATCAATCGTTAATTAATAAGCAGGCAGAGTAAAACAAATATCGGGCGAGTACTAGGGAATTGAGTTTCTCTCACCGCTGTCCAACGTAGTGTGAACTGAGTGCCTAGCCAAGATATCAATCGTTTGCGCCATAGCGAACGAAACTCTGACGTCTCTCTGTCGCAAATGATTGGCATCTTGGCTGAACCCTCTAGAGATCTAAGAACTGTGAATAATCGGAAAATACGACCATACTGGTTAGCCCAAGCGGTCATCCCATTCGACGCGCTCGGTAAGCGGATGGAATAGTAGCTTTAAAGCTTGCATTAGGTTAGGTAGGTACTTTCCCCTAAACTAAAACATGAATATTTCAGTTCTGCATTGAAATTTAACTTTGTGTCCATGCACATTTTTGGGCTCATTCTACACCGTCAGCATTCCGTACTACCACTTAAAAAAATGTCCCGAGATGTCCGTTCCATTACGTCACGTTTTAGTACTTCACTTGTACGTGTTTGACGCACGGACGTAGAGAGTAAACTGGATAGTGTACACTGGCCAAAAAGTGTGTCCACATGAGAGGTCAAACCTGAGCCCTCCATCTCTTTCTAATTAGGGTGACCATAAGTCATATGAATGTGGGATATTAGCATAAGATGGAATGTATAGTTTGGCCAGGATCTTTTCTCATTCGTGCATAATCAGAGAGAATCATACTGTATTTACCCTATGCTAGTATAATTGCCCCAGAAAAGAGATGGATATAGTTTTTTTCTCTTCTGTAAAACGCTTCACACAACCTTACTTAATTTAGTCGTTATAAAGCTTTTAGTCGTTATAAAAGCTGTTACAGATGGGATGGGCGTATTGGATCGCGATCAATGCGATCGTGGTTTATTGTGAGGAAGGTGGTCCGCCGTACGTCCATCGTACGTATTGGGTGAAAACCAGCGTAGTGTCTTACAGACACTGCTTATGCTGAGCGGCATCCTATTTGGTGTATGTTTACTGTATTGTTAACTTTATGGTGTACTTACCGTAATGTAGGTATGTTTTTGTACGCCAAATAAATATTTTCTATTTCTATCAAAGACAGCTATAAGAGAGAGCGAGACAAATATCCAGGGTCGGGTAAAACGTTGTAGTTGTACTTGGTAATTCGCAAATCGTATCGATTAAAAACGCTGCCTTCGGTCGTGTTTTAATTTATCACCACTCGTTGCGAATTTAATTCCTACTTTCAACACTTGCAACGCAAATAAATTTATATTATTACTATGCCCACTGGTTATCGATACTAGTCATTTTGTGAAGCCCTAGCGTAGCGTAACAATTTATGTTTTTACACGAAATTATCTTGATTATTGACTAAAATGATAAAATATTAGCACACGACGAAATAAAAACTTACATTTAACTGTGTAAACCGGCATTCTACACTATTTATGCTCTTCATAATTCATAATTTAACAAAATACCTATCACTATCAATATCATACTCATGGTGTGTTCATATACGTGATGACTTCCCTTTTGCATACTTTAGCTATTCTTTAAGCGTTAGCGTCATCGTAGATCTGTAATTGAAACAACATTTTCAAATTTGCCGCTTTTGTATACTGACGGAAATGTCGGCCCAACCTATATAGAATCGATTACATATATATAAAGTTAGAATTAACGTTCCAGTAATTAAATACTATGTATAAAAATATGAGTCTGTAATGTCCAATCTGTAATGTAAGGACTTCGGATTTAATTTTTGGCAATTATGTAGCTCTCATTACGTGAACCGAATAATTAAACATGCCAAAATAAGTATATCTTTATTTATTTATTAGTATACTATTTAGGTAAAGTTATTTTTACATTAAGTAGGAAATAACAATTTTGTAAGACCGATCCAAATCGTACCGACATCATGGTGACCCTAATCGTCATCAAGTTGGGGATACCAATTAATATTCAAAGTTACTACAATTTCTACCATATTCAATTTACTGTTTTTTTTGTTGCGCACATGCTTGGCTTAATCAGTTAATAATATTAACATCATAATAATTAACAAATTACTTAAAAGATATCAGAACTGTAATTAGAATATAGCACTAAAATAGTATAAGAAGGTAATGAATTTCAGTAGTATATTGATATAATTTCTATCACAATGGTATCTTTTTAACATTGGCAACATGTGCGAGTGAGACACAGGGCTCAGGTTTTTCTATCTCATGTGGACCGTTTTCTCTAGTCTGGTACGAACAACATTCTGTCTCGGTGATAAGGTTCAAATTAGTATGGCAAAAAAACTGACAACTCGCTCCAGTTTAAACAATATAACTTCATGGTTTGACGTACCTACTTAGTGGAATCTACAATTTCCATACAAATGTGGCTTTCCATTCAGACAATGCAATGGTCCTTATGTTTCATGTGCAATAAGAACCTTTTTATAAGAATTTCAGTTGGAAAGGACCTTATTGCACTTGAAGTATAAGGACCCATTTGTAATGGAAAGCCACAAATATTTAGAGGATTTTTTTACTATCAGGATTGAATATGCCAGTGATTTTGAGCTGGAAGAACTAGATAAACAAATTATTATAATATATAGGGTCTGTGAGACTCAGGTCTATTTTTTTTTTGGAAAAAGCTCTTTTGGACCATTTGGAAACACTCATCATTCATTGCGGTGTGAAAACAAACATTGTAGAAAGTATGTAATCGTGACCTTTGAAATTTACAATTTGGAATGTAGGTAGCTTAAAATCGGACCAAGCTAACGCCTCGGCCAGGAGCCACGAAACGTACGCTACGTGCATATAATGTGGGTATTGCTTATGTAGGTAGTATAACAAATGTATGGCAGTCGAAGGCAGCGTCGAGCAAAAAAGAATAATAAAGGTCTGCATACGGTCACGAATTTATTGTATGGACCTCTATATACCTCACCGATAATTGCATGTGATTTCCGTTCCATTCCGGTATTTGTAGCAAGGTCTGTCGAGGCCTTACAGAATATACCGTCCGTGACCATAGACAATCCGCCCATTCTGGTGCTAAATTCAGGTCGTCTGGATGCGCCTTTACCTTAAATTAATCTTGCAAAAAAATTCATCTCTTACACCGCGCCATCTAGTTTACACTTTTGTCCCTAGTTAGCTAATGAGAGTAATCAGAAAAGCCATCTTCTGTACTAGCGACCTCTAGTCTGTTTTGGCTTAATGGTCACAAGACTGACACTGGGGGATATGGTAGTGTGCGTGAATGCATGAAATTGCAATATTTTGTAGTTTTGTCAGATTTTGATGAAATGAGACACTGTTGAGTGGAATATATTTCGATTTAGACGTAATATTTTTTATTGTTTGCGCCAATATTAACACATCTTAGAAAATTGTTTGGGTTTTGAAAGAAATAGTGATAATCCGCAATTTGTGCACAATCACGCCATCTTTTGGTGGCTAGTCGGCAGGACAGCCCTACACATCCACCTTAAGTCAATTTGATTCGGGTTTTTTTTTGTGTGTACCTCTTATGGTGAAGGATATTTTTGCTGAGTATCAACATCCTACTAGTGACAGTTTTTTGACTTATGATTTTATGATTTTTTTTCTTTAATGTATTGTTTTTCGGGACGTATTCAAGCGATTTGCTTCAAATTTTTAAATAGTGTTCTTTATTTAGGTATGCATCGATACTCAAAAAACGAATACCAGTTGTCATATAAAAAAAAGGAAAAATAAGTAGAACAAAAATAAAACTTGCGCCGCGAGTACTTGCCGACGCAGCGGGACTGGCCCTGCCCCTCTCCTGCATCCTCCGAGTGCATATGGATAGCATTGCCGTTATCGAAACATGGCGTTCAAGGACAAACGTTTCTAAATATTTGTTGTGTTTATATTCCGCACGGACATCTTTATAGGGACGCATTAGAAAACTTTTTTGAAATTTGCAGTCAGTTAATAATTGACAATCCTAATGACGTCTTCCTCATAACAGGCGATTTTAATATATCTGATGCGCTATGGGTTAAATCTGATTGTTCCAAATTAAGCCTTGGTAACACTAATACTTTACCTTTACAATTGCTAAGTGAATTTTTATCTTTTTCAGGTTTAGATCAATATAACAATTGCACTAATATTAATCAACGTATATTAGATCTCGTTTTTTGCAATAAAAATTGCTCAGTAATAGCCAGTAATGACCTCTTAACACCTGAAGATTTGCACCACAAGGCCCTACAAATTGAATTACATATAGTTTACACACGTCCCCTCAAACCTGCTCCTACTTTTGTTTATCGATATTATAAGGCAAATTTTAATGAAATAAATAATAACTTATCTAAAATTAACTGGACTGAACTTTTTTCAGGCCGCGCATTGGAGGACTGTGTACAAATTTTCTATAACATTTTAAATGATTTAATCAGCAATTTTGTTCCAAAGGTCCCTCAACGTACTTTCTGCTCGAGGCCCCCGTGGTATACTAGGCCCCTTAGAAGACTGTTAAATGAAAAAAAGAAATATCATAAGCTGTGGAAGACTTATGGTAATCCTCTGGACTTAGATACTTATAAATTATTAAGAAAGAGAATCTCTAAATTGGAACCTATATGTTACAGAAATTATATTAACCATACTGAAGCTAAAATCAACACTCACCCTAAATTTTTCTGGACATACATAAAGTCAGTTTTCGCCAAAAGTGGCCTTCCACAGGTTATGCATTACAAGGGAATAACAGCCTCTAATGGTGCACAGATATGTGATTTATTTAATGAACATTTCCACTCCGTCTTTGAGATACCCAGCGATAGTTCTGTAGACCTAAATAATCTTGCTCCTGTGAATGACACTGTCTTCGACATGGACACCATTTTCATATCTGAAAATCTTGTCTCCAAATATCTTAAGCGCATTAATATTAATAAAGGCTCAGGTCCTGATGGGATTCCTCCTATCTTAATTAAAAATTGCTCTTCTAGCTTAGCAGTACCTATCAGTTTACTTTTCGACAAGTCCATAAGGGAGGGGTGCGTACCATCTGTATGGAAACGGGCACTAGTTACACCGATACCAAAGGGAGAGCTTAGCGCCGATATAGAAAAGTATCGCCCAATATCGAAATTGTGTCAACTCGCTAAGATCCTTGAGAAAATAGTCACTGATCAACTTTCTTCTGCATTGCGTCGACATATCATTCCAAACCAACATGGTTTTCTCCGCGGTCGTAGTGTGGACTCGAATCTCTTATCTTATACAGAAACCATCTTGGACGCGTTAGATAACAACTATCAGGTGGACGCAGTGTATACTGATTTTGCGAAGGCATTCGATAAGGTTTGTCATGAGCGCCTACTTTTGAAGCTCTGGCAATTTGGTATACACGGCGACTTGTTCCGCTGGATAAAATCGTACGTTGAGAATCGTTCACAAGCAGTTGCTGTGCAGGGACACGCTTCTTATTACAGACCTATACCTTCCGGTGTACCGCAGGGATCACATTTGGGACCTTTGTTATTTGTGCTGTATATTAATGATATCACAGATTGTATACAAAATTCAAACATGTTATTATACGCCGACGACACAAAGATATTTAGAGTTATCAAAAATATGGACGATTGTACTGCCTTGCAGAATGACCTAAATAATTTTCAGGCTTTTTGTACCTCAAATAAATTATTTTTAAATCCAGACAAATGCTTTATTATCAGTTTCAGTAGGAAGCGAACATCCATAAACAATATATAGGTACACACTCTGCAATAAAGAGCTGACTCGTGTTAACCAGATCCGTGACCTCGGCGTAATTATGGACTCTAAACTCACCTTCGTACCACACATAGATAACATAGTAACTAAATCTTTTAAGCAATTGGGATTTATATTACGAGTAGGAAAGCCTTTTAATAGATTGTCAACTTATAAAGTATTATTTAACAGTTATGTACGTAGTAGGGTACAGAGAAAGTTTGTCAAGGCAATTGAGTATCGCACTGGACATAAATACATAGACTATACAACCTCCATGAGAAGACAAAATACTACTTTATTAAGTTCTCGTCGCGAACGTATTGATGTCTTGATCCTGTACAAAATTATTAATAACATCATCGATGCCCCTTCGTTAATACACTCTCTTTCTTTTAGAGTACCCCGGCGTTGTGAGCGAGCTTGTAGAAAAAAAACCCTCTTTCATATCCCCCGTAGTCGTACTTCATATGCAAAACACGGTTTCATTAGGAGAGCGTGCAGGCTTTATGATGAAAAGTTTCAAAATGTAGATATTTTTCATGAAACACTATCTAATTTCAAACGATTATCTTTACAATGTATTTAACAGGCATTATAATTGTTATTACATGTACATAACTTAAGTTTTCTGGCACTGTTCATTAATACACCGTTTAAGTATGTTTGATTTATATAGATAATTCATAATTCTTATGTACTTTCATATTTTAATGTTTAGGTTTATATAATCCAATTAAGGAAACTGTAAGTCTACAATATTACTAAATGCAATTGTATCCAATGTAGCAATACGAGACTGTTTGTTTCTAAATAAATAAAAAAAAAAAAAAAAAAACATTTTTTTATGTCGTGGTGAAGTAGTGACACCTCTAATTTTTTTTTTCTAGTTGTAGGCCAGATATTGCCCTACTACTTGCCTAAATATCAAAATTTTCCAAACGGTACTTCCTGTCAAAAATTAGCAATGTGTGTAGACAAGTTCTGTTCTCAATCGGTGTTTTTCAATGTAGTATACTCAGCAAAAATATCCTTCACCATAAGAGGTACTGACAAAAAAAACCCGAATCAAATTGACTTAAGGGCCAACTTACTATGGAAAACCGACTATGGCCTTTACTAAATGTATCTTGTATTACTAATATATAATTCATTCCAAATTGCCCCGACGGTAATGGTCCATATAAATCACTAACTACCATATCTCCTATATTTTCCGTAACAATAGATCGACAAGGTCCTACATTTTTTTTATTATCACACTTTGAAACTTGACACTCATGACAAGCTATAGTGATTTTTTTTACATCTTTAGTTAAGCCTTTCCAATAAAACCGATCTTTTAAATATTTTATGACTTTATAAGCCCCTTGATGTCCCATTTCCAAATGTACTTGTTTTATGACTTCTTCTTTTAATACTTCAGGTAAATAAATCACTTTCTTATTTATCTTTTCTGGTTTAAAATATAAAATTCTAAATAATTGACACAAAATTCTCGCACATCATGGCCCAAAATTATATCCATTGCTCTACTGAAACTTCCTACTGAAGTTTTCAATCCTTGCGGCAACACATTATAGACATAAGATTTCCCATTTATGCTAAACCCTGTGTACTTCTTACTATCTTCCGTTATTGGAATTTGAAAATATGCATTATTCAAATCAATTACACTTATATAGTTCGCTCCATGAAAAGAATTCATTACATCTAGTTGCATAATTGGTTTTTCTGTCTCTGGCACCATAAATTTA
Organism: Cydia splendana; assembly: GCF_910591565.1. NCBI lineage: Eukaryota > Metazoa > Arthropoda > Insecta > Lepidoptera > Tortricidae > Cydia > Cydia splendana. The sequence goes on along the minus strand of NC_085987.1, from coordinate 39,780,651 downwards.
TTTATCTCTCTGACATCCAACAATACTCTAATTGACCCATCCTTTTTTAAAGTAAAGGTTAATGGACTACAATAGGGATTTGAAGTTCTACTAGTGATACCTTGTTCTACCATTTATTTCAATGTTCCTTCAACTTTCTCTCTATATGCGTAAGGCACTGGATAGGTTTTCTTTACCACAGGCACATTATTTTTCATTTTAATTTCATGTTCGTAACAATTGGCTCTCCCTAATTTAGATTGAAATAACCCTTGATATTTATTCAATAAATCCTTAAATTTCTTTTCCTCGTGGTTTTGTAATTCAATTCCAATTTTATATTTAATTTCTTTATTTTCTTTAGTTCGCTTATTTTTTTTCTATTATATTCAGTTGCTGCATTTTTGATAAAAATTCTATATCGTCTTCTACATTTCGGAATCGAATCCATTTAGGTTCATCCTCATGGTTGATTAAAATTCCTCGTCCCCTTTTTTTAATTTGATTGTTATTTCATTTTCTCTCATCCAATCAAATCCAATTATAATTGGCATGGTTAAATCCGGTACTATAAGTAAATTAATTTCTATAATCGCATTTTGTATTTGTATTGGTAAAATTGTCGTAAATTTAACATCTTTACTTTTATGACCCGCTGCAGTTTTAATTTGAAAAGGCTTAACTGGCATCTTTGGCAAATCAGAATATCTTCCATTTAATTCATTCCAGAATCCTTCTGACATACAAGTGATATCACTTCCTGTGTCTATTAATCCTATTACATCATAATCTCTTACTTTTAATGTTATTTCCGACATAAAATAACCTTGTTCTGGTTGTTCACACTCTGTTTCCTCAAATACAGATGCAACTAAAATACATTCTCTACCTATCAATTTTATTTCTTCTATTTTACATTTAGTTCCAGCAATTATATCTTTCAAATCTACTTCCTTTTCTACATATCCTAAACCTGCTTTATCTACCCGACTATTAACTACTGAAATAGGTTTCTGTAAACCTTTACCATTTATTCCTAACTTTTGTCCTTATTTCCGATTCATATTAAACATCATTTGTAAAACCTTGTCCCCTTTTAGTGAAGCCGATCTGGGGACCTGTTCATCAGCTTCTAACAGTTTTCCTGTTCTTCTTGTTCCTCAGTTAAACTTGTTTCTATCATGTTTACTTCTGTTGTTTTTTATTATTATTCTTTTGAGAATTTTCTGGACGTTTCCATTGAGTATAATCTTGTTGAATTTCCTTCTTTTTGTTTAACCCTTTTGGTCCTAAATAACTGGGGAAATTCTGTTTATTCACATCATCCATTGATCTAAGAAACTTTGCTGTTTCTATAACTGTATCAATTTTTGTGGTAACAAAAGCTTGTTAAACATAACGAGGATAATGCCTTATAATATCTGCTACTAATTGAGTTTCTGGAATCTTGTGTACCAACATGTTTGCCCTTCCTATTAGTTTCAGAAAATAATCCAACATTGAAGCATTTTGTTGCCTTTCCCATATTCCATGCACTATATTGCGACGAAGCTCATTTTGCTCTCTTTCCCCCCAATATGTTGCTAAAAAATCTGTAATAAAATCTTCCACTGTTTCCCAACGATCTTTATAAATTCTAGCCCAGTCTCTAGCTCCTTCTTCCAAACATGTATCATATCTAATTCTGTCCCATCATTTGCTGTTTTTTTTAAATAGCTTTCTAGATCTTCCAAGAAATTTACTGCATGTAAATTATTTCCTTTTCCAAACTTAGATTTTTCTAAATTTATTTATTTTATATTATATTTCGTTTTTCTTCAGCTGGCAAATTAAACTCGCTAGTTTTTTTCTGAGTACAGGTTCTAGTCATATTTACTACAGGTTCTTGTATTACTTGATTGGTTAATTCATACTGATCTTCTTCATATGGTAATTGTTCTATATCCTGATTATTTTGCTCAATTTCTGTTTCTGTTGCTCTTTGATTTTGAGTTTGCATAGTTTGAATTTCAGTTCTCATTTGCTTTAATTCTAACCTCATTCTTCCTTCTGTTTTCCTGAGTAAGTTATAAATTAAGGCCATATTACTTTTCTGTGGTTTAGGTTTCTGTATAACCCTCCCGATAGGACTAAGCTCTTTCTCTGATCTATCTTCATTATCCCTAATCATTGTTTCTTTTTCTTTTTCAGATCCTGCTGTTGCAGCAGCCTTGGTTTGCCTCCTTGGTGTAACTATTTTCATTTTAATTTTTCACTTTTGTCCTCTTTTCCTTAATTAAACTTTGAATTTGTATTTTTTTGTTTTATTTTATTCTTCCATTCTTCCATTACCTGTAACAAGGCGCTTGTTTTATTTTAATCCGTCTTTTTTTTATTTATATATATTTTTTTAATACTCTTTCCATTTTTTTTCTTTTATATTTTTTATTTTCTTTGTTTTTTTTTCTGTCTCTTCTTTTATTATTTTATTATTCTAAATTGTATCCAAACACTTATTCACTATTTATAATAATTTATTAAACAACCATTTATTCACTATTTGTAAGTTATTATTCCCAATGATCACAGGAATGGAAAAATTTGGCAGTAGGTATGTAGAATATTGCTTCGTATATTTCTCCATCTATTATTAGTGGTAACACCGTCAAATGTCTAACTTCCTTGCTAGTTATTCCTAACATCGTTCTTATACAAAATGGTGTTATCCGAATTCTTAGTAATTTCGGATTCATTTCCTGTAAGTTCTCCCAAACTTTCTCCGAAATGAATGATAAATAACTGCCTTTATCTATTATGCCATTATTTTTTTTACTTAATATATAACTTTCTACTGTTTTATTTTCCATTTTTATTTTTAAGAGTGTTTCTTGATTGTAATTTTTTTTCTGTAACAACAATTCAAATTTTTAATTTAATTTTGTTCTTAATAACCCTTTTGCCCATTCCCTTTCTCATTCTTGTATAAATTTGACCAAACAAAGCAGAATGTAAAATAAGTCAACATAACTATACTAACATAACTAAGTCAATATAACTCATACCCATATTCATTACATTATTTTACATTACGGAAAAATCCTATGGCCATAAGCCCCAGGATTTTCCCTTCCAGGGCGACCCCGGTAGTGTAACGGTGCGTGTAACGAAACGTTACACTACCACCTTTCCCTTTGTTACTGGCACATCCAAATTCTAAATCCCCTTTGTAAATTCAAATCCTTCTTCAAATTCCATTCCATGATTTTTATTTTCAGTTCGATCCAATACTTCGATCGACAAACATATATCTCATACAATTACACAATCCAAGATTTCCACTGAAATCTCATAGATTGGTTTCAATAGTAAGTGTTTTTAAAACTCCTTGGAGTCACTGGAGTGCGAGCCAATACTTACATTAAGGGCCAAGCTTTACAAGGACAGCATTCCCAGCGGTCGAAATTTCTTCTTCGTTTTAGATGATGAAATGTATGTACCGCTGGATCCGACGCAAACTACAAATACTACATATCGGACGATGAACTAGATACTCTAATAGAAGACACTTTTCTCTCGGCTGCGAATAAGCCAGCTAACAGCATCCCAGCGATGAAGCGAATCTGGCAGCGGATTTCTAAGGACATCGCAATTAAATCAAGAAAATCACTTTTCAGTTGATTCCGCTCCAAGATACTGAAATGTGCTAAAGAAGGTCATGTTGGGTTGTAATTAACCAATCTTACGCTCAAGCCTGGTTACGCTATGGCATTATCCTTTGGGGCCATAGTACTGATACACACGATCTCCTTATAGCTCAAAAAAAATGTGTACGTATATTAGCAAACATACAACAAATAGACAGTTGCAAATCATATTTCACAAGCCTTAAAATCTTAACACTACCGTCCCTCTACATATTAGAAATATCCATTTTTGTCAGAAAAAATACTGAACTATTTGAATACTGTAAAAGCACACGCCGAAAAAATAAACTTATATCTCCGGAACCAATCTTAGAAATGTACAAAAAAGGCCCGTACTTCAGAGCAATACATATTTATAATAAATTACCCAACACAATAAGAAATATAGAGAAATTAAACCCCTTCATATCAAATCTAAAATCACTTCTTATAAGGAAAGCATACTATTCCATACAAGAATTTATGGAAGATAGATCTACTTAATTTGTAAATAAGTTAAATAGTAATAAATTAATTATAAGTAGGTATAAAGCTAAGTACATACTAACTTTGATCTCCCTCATAGGTTAAGTATTGTAGTATAACCCATGTCGCAGAAGCCTAACTGTGGCTAAAAAATCTATGTTCCTGCCTAAAGGCAACGTGTAAAAGCAAAAACATTGTTATACTACGAGTATACTACTATACAAAGTAGTCCTACCTAGCTATAAGAACCCTTTATAGGGTGCCATGTGATTCTATGTTTTTATTTACCAACTATGTACCATGGTTTGCAAATAAACGATTTCTATTTCTATTTCTATTCTAATTTTTTAGCATATTTACTATAAATAAAAGTAAAACTGAATATGTAATTCAATTTTTGTGACTTTATTTTATTTACGTAGAAATTTACATATTTACAAACGGCCTCTATGTCTGGACCACCCTTTACAAACCATCCAAAATGAGCTAATTGACGTTTACAAAGAAAGTATATACTTAGAGATTGTAAAAAAGCTGAATACTTGGTACCTACTCAATTTTATTTGACACATGTATCACATATATATCTGTACGATCGACGAGCTTGTCTTTAAGATATCTTCACAATATTTAGCGTTATATACAAAGACTTTGTGACATTCTGCAATACGTACTACCTATAATACACAGCAGGATGAAGATGAAGCGGAAAGTTACAGCCTCGGCTGACAGATGTAGTACTGGCAAACGTAGTCGAAAACCCTGTCTTTAGTTTAATTTAGATTTGACAAAGTGTGTTGGGCATTGGTATGGACAGTTGCTCTGTTACGGCCTCAAATGCAAAAGGTGCAGTTCAAGGGTTAGGTATTCAAAAAGCTGTACTGTACATGCCAAACTTTGCCCGTTTAGCAATCACATACTTTTAACTCGTTAGCAACAACGTCAAAAGTGGTTTCTTGTCACAATACCTCGAGTACGATGAAGAAAAGTAGCTTCATCAGAAGATCTCTTAAAAACTTAAAAAAAACAAAATAGATGAACAAACAACTGATAAATATCAAAAACAAATTTTACAAAAAAAATCGTTAAAAGTGCAGAATTATAAAAAAGACATTTGAAGAATAGCGAAACGGGTAAGTTAAGTCGAGATACATTTTCCCTGAATTACGGTGTTTTGAATTAACACTCAATTATTATTCACCAAAAGCATACCGAGGACAACTTTTATAACGCCTTTACCGCACCCGCGCATTAAAGTATTTTAAGTAGTTTTAATACTAAAAGAAATTAATAACTAGCTTAACCCTTAAATGCATAGTGTTGCCAAATGTCTACAAAGCATTAGACAGCTCACAGATTAAAAAAAAAGGCTTACGTTCTTTAACGCACCTTTATACCAAACGTCAAGTAGTAGGGTGATGATTTAAGGGTTAAATTTACGCAATATAAAAATTACATTCGTTTTAAGACGAAAAGTCGGAAAGATTGGATAAATCCAGAAGTTGATAATTTTTTGTATATGATTTTGAACGGTGTTTTCGGGGTTTGTAATTATTTTATATTTAAAAACTTTTTCATAGGTATATCACAAATAGTGTACCTTTCTAATGGTAGAATAGAATAGAATAGTATTTATTCGTAAGCACAAACAATCGAGACAATACATAATAAAAGAAAAAACACAAAATAGGTTAAAGTGCCACGAAATGGCCCCATCTCAGCATGTTGCTGGTGGCTTCCAGCGCTGATCTTCCGATGAGACCATCAAGTGAGAAGAATCATGGTGGTAGTAAAAAAATTCATATATCTATTACTGAAAATTATATATTTACATAAATATGATTTAGCCAACTCAACTTCTAACACTGATTTCGCAGTGAAAATCGAAGTTATATTTTATTAACTTATAAATTAAAACATTACACCAATATTACATTAATTATAAAATACATCACATAATTACATTACATTTACACAAGTTACATAACACCAAAAAGAAACACAAGTCAAAAACAAAGCAGTACTGACTGACTGACTACTGAGTCAGTCAAATATCCCACCCCGCGTCATCCCCGGCGCAAAGGTGCCCAAAACGCTCGCCGCATTACCGCGCTGAATCGCGATGGACAACCTCTGCACCAGGAATGACCCGGAGCGGGGATCCAGGCCTCTATCTCGCAAACGGTTCCCAACCTCCTTAAAAAACTCTCTAGCCTCTGAGCACCAACAACCAGCCGTTTCGACCGCCAGAGGCACAAACAAATAGCCGTCCAATTCCTTTTCAATTTTATTAACTATTTTTCCTAGAATCGGCAAACAATTATGTGATGGCAAAAAGAAAAAAACATGCATTTAAGGGTTAAATCTAAAATAGGCCCTTGAGGCATTGTACCAAGGATGCTGGCGGCATTTCCTCGCTGTATCGCAATACTGATAGATTAAAATAAATCGTATTTTAAGTAGTTTTTAGTGTTAATTATATTTTAAAGCTTAACAATTATTCAATTCTATAGAAGTATCGAATTTTTAAACTGCTACTATTTCTACGAATTGTTTCCAAGTGTGATATTTGTGTGTGTATCAAAATGAGAATGTTTTTGTGTAATGAGCAGGCATCGGAGTTTTTGTCGCATGGTAAGACTAATAGCAAGCTATGGAGTCGACATTTGCCATAAATGTAAACTCTTATTCATACTCATACTCATTTATTTAATTTATCTTAAAATGCCTTTAGAGCGGTCGGTCGTGTATATTATCTTAGTCGAATTATATAAAAAATATATTTTTCTATTACATTATGAATTCATAACTTCAACTATTTTAACATACAATTATACAAACTACATCGCTGCGAAAGACCTATGTGTTGTAGGTACTGACCGCTGATAGAATTGATTAGTATTTGTCATGTGTCAATCACTGGTGATTGCAAACGTAGTAGTTATTTATATATGTAAGTGGTAAATACGTTGTGGAATATTCCATAATTAATTATTATGCCTAACCCAGAAATAGCTGCAATTTTGGCATGGATAGAGCCATACAACAATTTACAATATGACTATGAAAAATCTGCTATAGCGTGCTTGAGTTGTGAAGTACAACTCACCCAATTGAAACATACATTTATTTTAAAACATATCAACAGTATTCTTCATCAAACGAAATCCACTGGAACTTCAAGCTTTATACAGAACTGGATAGAAAACCACGAGGAACTAAAATATGATCCCGACCGGTCCGTTATACAATGTACTGTTTGTGATTTTTCTATCACTCAGCTCAAAAAAGACAATGTCACGAATTATTGGAACAAATGAGGTTTAATAAATTAAACTCATGTACGTAGTAACTACTTAGTAATATGTTCTCATATTAAATAAAATTAATCATGAGTATGAGTATGAATAAGAGTTTACATTTATGGCAAATGTCGACTCCATAGCTTGCTATTAGTCTTACCATGCGACAAAAACTCCGATGCCTGGTAATGAGACAGATCTTTTACATCTTTTTTTTTTTATTTAAATATAGATCTTTTTTGCATTTGTAAGTAGGTAATCTTTTGTATTTTCTCCACCTCCCGGCAAAATTCCCTTTCGACGCATACGACCAAAAACGCAAATGGCAATTTCATAAATTTTTGGCGGATCGCGAGTATTAGTGTATGACCATGTCAGTAAATTACCAAAAAGCCAACTCATACAATCTTAACGGATCGCGTGTTTAAACTCGGCAATTGGTGAAATGAACATGTCAGTAATTGACCAAAAACGCAAAGGGGCAATTCCTATATTATTGGCGATTCGCGTATATTTTCATACAATTTACTTTTATCAATAATTAACCTCAAACACCAGCTATAATTATGTTTTACCGGCCACTAAAGCTTGTCTGTACCACCAGCGAGTAGAACAAGATTGTACCGAGATAGCCGAAGCAGACGATAATCTCAATGATTTAATATCAACCAAATACACGACATGTTAAATTTGATTAATAATATGTGATGTTCCATGGGAAAAGGTACCTAGTTTATAAGGGTTTCTAGTTTCGGAGATATTAAATGTTTTGTAAAATAGTGAAAAAATGCTAAATTTTTTTTTATTGGGTGATCTGAAACCTTAATGCTTAACGTTTGTTTACCTGTTTTTATTTTTGTTATATGTCAGTTATAAGCCTAGTAATGTCGCACAGACGTAGATATGACCGATTTAGCCGGCCAAAAGTCGACTTTGCAAAAATCAACATATTGATAAAAAAATACCACGTGGAGGTAGTCTATAGACCCAGGCATATTATATGACCCTCCCCACTCCTTATCATCAAACCTGAACCGCATAACAGGCAGTCGAACTCTGACTATCGCTCAGCGCGCAAGTTTCTGTTCTCGACGCTCCAAAATATTGCAAGTTTTCCCAAGTGTTTAATTGGTTTTTCTGACGTTTTCATAAAGTTTTTTTGATGGATTCCAGTTATTCAGGTAAGAATTTATATATCTCAATAATTTTATATTACATTTTTGACATTTATCATATATTTTGAGCTCGTTAAATATGACCCTTCACAAAATGTTGTTTTTTCATAGATTTTGATTTTCAATGGTATTTTTGTTATACTTCAGGGTGCGTCCCTGTCTTGTATTGTATATGCCTGAACAGATTACTTAGTCGTCTTTATGGTGTCTCAGAAATTAGCCGCCACTAGCCGCCCCTATGTGGTCTTAGAGGCTTTCAAAGATAACCTATGAAAAAAAAATATTTTCGCACATTTAAAAAGAAAATTGTTAATTTAGTTTTATCTTTTTACAGGTAAACCCAGTGCTTCGGGGAGAAAAGTATTTGCTCAAAAATATATTTTTGAGCAAATACAAGAGCAAAATTTGCCAAGTTTAAGTGAAAAGTGCGATTATTATGAAAATTATCTTGTGCTTACCTACGGAACATCGGAAAAGCTCAAAAAATATATAAAACATGAATTTTCTTATGTGAAATCACAAATAAAGTGGTTGAAAGCAAACAAAACAATAGATAAGTTTTTAAAATTGAATGAGTCTTGGTTGGAAGGAACTTTTGAGATTCCAGTGGCATCCTCTAACACGTCAGGACGACCGTGTAAATCCTTTGGGGAATTAAGTGAGCGAAGCAAGAGAAGGAAAACCGAAAAAATTCGAGCTGCCCTACCTGATGAAATTATTGTTCATGCAGCACAATCGGTTCTTCAAACTAGTGGCAAAAGAGATGCCTCAAAAGTGCTTAAGGATATCACTAATACTCCAGAATGTGCTAGTAAATACAAAAGATTATCCAGCGTTAATGAAATAATCGCTCCACTGACACCACAAGAAGCTCTACAAATGTATGTAGATGCTGACCTCAGCAGGCATCAATACGAAATAATAAGGTCAACAAACAAAAAACAGAGTGATTCTGATGGAAATATATTTATGAGTTCTTTTGTGCCTTTACAGATCGTTTGCGGAGAAGAAGGCAAAAAAGTGGTTTGGAATAATCCGACACCGTCTTCGACACGATTTTGTCGTCCAATCAGATTTCGTTACGTAAAAGAATCAACAGATGTTACAAAAGAAGAAATTGATTATGTGCAGAATTCTGCTGCGCACCTAAATGATTCTAAAGTGACCTTGCATGAAAATGAATTTTTGTTTGGGTATATTTTTAAAATGACCATGGTTGACGGAAAGGTCTGTAATGCTGCAACAGATACAAAATCCACGAGCAAGTGTTATATATATGGTGCTAATCAAACGAAGGATTTTAATGATCTCAACAAGAAAAATGAGGAGAGTCCGGAAGCTTTGGATTTTGGATTATCAGTCTTACATGCTAGAATCCGTTTTATGGAAAGCATCCTGCATTTAGCGTACAGATTACCTACAAAGAAATACAGACAGAAAAACACAAGAAGAAAAACTTATGGAAGAAGAGAGAAAAAAGGATATCCAAGAGAGATTCAAAACTGAGACAGGATTGCTGATTGATATGCCGAAGGCTAACTTTGGCAACACCAATGACGGCAACACCAGTAGGAGATTTTTTGATAATCCGGAATTGGCGGCTGATATCACAAAAGTCAGCTACGACTTGATTTTTAGGCTGAAAGTTATTTTAGAGGTAATATCTAGTAGTCATAGAATAAATATTGCTAAATTCGACGAATACGCTTATGATACAGCAACATTATATAAGAATTTGTATGGGGAATGGCATCCTATGACTCCAACCATGCATAAAATTTTGATCCATGGGGATAATAGAAAACGCTCTATTGCCCATTGGCCAGTTGTCGGAAGAAGCAGCAGAAGCCCGAAATAAACATTTTAGGGCATACCGACAAAATTTTGCAAGGAAATTTTCAAGAGAACAATGTAATTTTGACGTTTTTACTAGACTTTTACTAACATCCGATCCACTCATCAGCAGTATGAGACCAAAAAAGCAATCGCCTTGCAACAAAGCCTTTCTTCCTGAGACAATCGAGCTTTTGTTGCCTGCCGAACCATATATACCAGTGTAGATTTGTGTGTATTTTAATTTTGTATTAAATAAATAAATAAATTTAAAATAATTTTTTTCATATTTTTTTTTATATTTTTTTTATTTTTTTTTTGTTTTTAATTGACAGAATACAATTGATTTTAGTATAAAACAACGTTTTTACATTTTTTATCCCATTTTGTACCGAATTATACCCTAAAATAATTTTGGCCGCCTAAATCGGTCATATCTACGTCTGTGTGTCGTCTCAGAGTTTAGTAGAAAAGGTACCTTATGGAAAAGTCATTGAAAATTCCCAAAAATAACTAGTCAATACGGGAAAAGAAGTTTGGTAGAGAACTGTATTAGCATTCTGAAAAACTAATTTGATAATTTCAGTTCTGGTCGAAGGGCCTAGCAAATATTATAACCGTACATCGACCGACATTACAAATCCAAGTAGCCTGCTATTATACCAAAGTTACTCTCGTCAAGTCTTTCTTAACTAGAGTAATCTTCATTTGGTTTGGTCGCATGCAATAAATCTGCCATTGGTTTGCTGAAAAATGCCAATACCCGACGCATTGCCATAGGGGATATCTGAGGTCATCGAACCTCAAAGCCGCTTGTCTTCAATGGCAACCAAAATATATTATTGATAAGAAATAGACGATTTATACCATCTTAACCCCAACATATTATTAGTTTATCCTTACTGTTCCATCATCATCATGCCTCATCATGTAACTTAACCACAAGGTACCTTTTCGTTACATACAAACTATAGGTCTTTTTAGGGTTCCGTACCCAAAGGGTAAAAACGGGACCTTATTACTAAGACTCCGCTGTCCGTCCGTCCGTCCGTCTGTCACCAGGCTGTATCTCATGAACCGTGATAGCTAGGCAGTTGAAATTTTAACAGATGATGTATTTCTGTTGCCGCTATAACAACAAATACTAAAAAGTACGGAACCCTCGGTGGGCGAGTCCGACTCGCACTTGTCCGGTTTTTTAAGATTATTATGACGAGGAACTAATTAAATTTGTGGCAGTTTAATCTAAATTAAGATTTTCAATTCATAAAAGATAAACTTCAATGTAATTGATGTTTTGTAGTGATGTATTATATAGTGATATTTATAACCACAAGGTACCTTTTCTTAAATGTATGGAGCAAAGACCGTTATTGTTATGTAAGTTTAAAGTGGCATAAGAGGTTAAATATAGTATTTAGTTGCGGTTTTAGGACTTATTTCATTTGAATGACAGAATTTCTTTCATATGTGCTCAGAAAAATTGATTGTGGGTCACATTCAAAGTAAAAAATATTCAATTTTGTGATTTTACATGAAAAAGTCAGAAATTACATTTTCACGTCTAAATCGATATTTATTTTTGCTTAAACTGTCTCTCAGAGTCATTTTCTAATAGATAAATTTAAATCTTGAGAGCTCATTGCAATCAATCGTGGAAATGAAACAAAACTTTATTTTCAAGAGATTGGTTAGTATACACATAAATCAGTCGATATCAAAGGTTTCTATTTATATTACTGAACAAGTCGCAACATTTTTTTAATCTCAGAAGTCTAAAGTATTATTATTTGTAGTCAACTATGTAACTTACTTCAGGAACATAGTTTTTTAGGTGGCTAAACTTAAAACTTCTCTATCGTAAAGTTGCTCATTTTACAACATTATTTTCAAAAAATAATATCTCTGTAACTACACAACTTAGGAGATTGATCTTTTGTGTTATCGTTAGCTTATTTATTGTAGATTACTGGGGTATGCATAACTCCATACCCGCCATAAGGTACCTTTGACCATGGGACGTCACATTATACACACGCATGCATTGAGTGATGTTTTACAAGTAACACAGTAATAATGAAATAAATATTTTGCTAAATTATAGTACATTTTATTTATTACTTACAAAATTCAAAGTATTTTTAATATCGTCGTGTTTACTAGACGTACTAACGAACCTAACTCATAAGTTCCTAATTCAAACCATATTCAGGATATAAAATCAGGATAAAAAATACGGAAAATGTATTTAGGTACACTACACGCAAACCGTAACAACTATATAATATAAGCGCAAAATGTGTACAACGCACAATCTAAAAGTGGAACGTACACAAAGCACAATGCAAAATCGGCTGGACCCATTTTGGTGACGCAACTTTCAAAATTTTGCCTAACCCATATCCCCAATTATATGCCATTTATTTTGATATTGATTCTGATACACATTCGACACATGTTGTTCCTGTGATTTATGCTTCTTATGACTAATTAGCTAATAAGAACCAAAACAGCTAGACGTAGAGGCGATTAAAACTTATGTGACTGGGAAATTGCACAAGTAAATGCATTCAGAGCAGTCTATCCTGGAGCTATTTGAGTGACTGTTTCCATCATTTCAACGACGCTATCCATAACAACGCTGATAGACTGGGAGCAAATTCTACGGGTTCAGAAAGAAAGCAATCCAAAAGTGCTCATATTTTCCATTACTGCCGGCAAAATCCCGGAGGCTTGGTTTCTAATTTCAGAGTCAGCATCAAACAGAACTGCAATGATCGAATTTAATAAATATATTTTATAAACCGAGATAACATTTATAAGCTGTGCGAACCAACGCCACCGCTGCTTTAGACGGGTGGCAACGAAGCCTGAAAACTTAATCTCAAAAACTGACAAAATTTGTTAAGCTTTCTTCACAAATTACGACAGAGGCGAATTTAGCAGATAGCAAAATTACAAGGAGTATTTTTAAACCATCAACCAGAAATTGAAGACGCCGTGATGTTCGTATTCGATAGAAAATACAATTCGGCCTTAGAGCGGCCTTCAAAGCAACGAAATAACTTTTGACAAATTCTTAACTAAAATGATTTAGGTACCTACGTTAGATTAGAAACCTAATGTTGATATTCTTATGATTTTCTTTTAATCAGAATATAGTTATAATTTGTACATGGGATTAGATTAGATTAGATATGTACCTATATTATTTTATTTTATTTCTAGCAAAAGACACAGTATTTTACATGAAAGGATAAAACAAAGTTTCACTAAAAGATCCTACCTAAAATGTACCTACAGTAATTTTACAGTCACCACACAGGATTGTTATGCCATTTAGGGTTCTTGCTAAATTGGAAATTCTATAGCGTAAGTATTGAACAACCAATTTAGCTTGGAGCCTAAATGTCGCAACAAACGCGGAGTGTGATGGTACTTTGCAAACAAATAAAAGTTTTACCTAGACTTTTTTAACTATGGGAAGCTAGACAGGCCGAATATTAGGTAGGTAGAGTCTGGCTACTGAAATATTACACAAATGTTTGGCAGGAAATTCATAAAATCTTGGGCTGGTCACACTTTGTGTAGTAGGAATTATAGTTTTGATACTAGATAATATTTATGATTTTCTGTGTACACGTAAGGTACCTACTTAAGGATATAAGTTAAATATACGTTGACGTGCACTCAAAGTCAGCTCACATAATTTCTACCACTATGTAAAGTACAGTCAACGATAAACACATGTTAACATTTTCTCACCATATACCATTGTAACAAGGCGAAAAATGAAATGTAGTGTAAATAAGACCTAGCTCGATAAAACCGTAATATTAATCCATCACCAAAAAAGATACATAAATACTATGCGAAATATGCTTAAATGCTAAGTATCAAAATATTTATAGAGCACCAACCTCCTAATTTGTTTACATTTGTTGAGGAGTTGTAACATGTGGACATTGCAGTTTTTCGTTATATAGCTGGTTTGTTACTGCACACCGTTGTATGGGGACCTTGCACTTTGAGACTATGCGCTGAAACTTGGCACAGTTGATTGTTAGCTGGTCTTGAGCAGATACAGACCGGGAGCCGTCGAGAGCCACCTCTCATTTAGTGGGGGGGAGGGGGGAAGTTCGACGCTGCCGCGCTTCACTTGCAGCAATATTTCTCTAAAGGTATACCTATTAGGGCATGTAATATATCATTTTCGGATAAATTAAGGATGAGGAATCTAGTTTTCGTTTACGAGTTATTTACCAATGACTAAAAAAGGGGACTTTACAATTTATTTTCTCTCTTCAATTTTTTTTTAAATATTCATCCTAGTGAAAAAAAGTAGCACTTATTTTATAAGAAAACTGAAACAGATTATTTACGTAAAATATATTTTTTGCTGTGGGCTACCGTTTACGAGTTATTTATGAAAAACTAAAAAAAATAAACGATTGTAGAACAAGTTATAAGTAACTTTCCCACCTTAATAATATTTTGTATTGAGATCACTCTGACCCACGCTTAATATTATTTTTTATCTCCCATTTATCAATAGTTTTGTATAAAAAACTATATATATTCTTAAACGTAATAAGTGTAGCTTTACAAATATATTTTTTGTTTTTAGATTCCTGCTACACTTTAAAAAATATTTGGTAATTATAAAAAAATGTAAAATACGTTTTTTAGTCTTTTCTACTTTATGCTTTTTTTTTGTTAGAAAGTGCATTGTTTTTGTTCCAAAACTAGATTCCTCATCCTTAATTTATCCGAAAATGATATACCACATGCCCTAATAGGTATAATTTTAGAGAAATGTTGCTCCAAGTGAAGCGCGGCGGCGTCGAACTTCCCCCCTCCCCCCCACTAAATGAGACGTGGTTCTCGATGTCTACCGGTCTGTTTCTGCTCAAGACCAGCTACGAATCAACTGTGCCAAGTTTCAGCGCGTAGTCACAAAGTGCAAGGTGTCGTGCACTAACAAACCAGGTAATACAACGCTACACGTCGACTTCACACATTGTCGTAATTATTTACGAGCTTAAATAGTAGTTGGCGAACCTCACTTAGTATAAGTAGACATTATTAATATTATTTAAAATAAACCCCTTATTAATATTATTCAAATTAATTGAGTGTAATTTCTACAATGGCGGAGTTCTGTGGAAACGGAATCTGATTGTATCAACACTAAGATTTTTTTTATTTTCCTCATAGTTGATGTGAAAAGCAGTATGTGTCACACGGTATCATAATTATTTCACCTTGGGCGTTAACACTTGAATCCCTCGTTACGCTCAGGATTCAATGTACCTACGCCCTTGACGGAAATATATCATTTTGATCCCTTGTAACACAAACTACTATTACATACCTAGGCATTTATTAAATAAGTTTTTAGAAACATAGTTGGAAAGCGACGAATGAGTCCGAGATCAGTATGACACGTACCTAGTGTAGGTACGAGTATAGTACCTACAGAATAAAGTAAAGGACTCTGAAGGATTGGCTGAAGACACCTTCATAGTCGAAGAATTTAACAAAAGCGGTAAGTGCGCTTTAATAAACACAACTTATAAACTTAAACCGTATTTGATTTATCCGCAAGACAGGGCAACCATTTTCAGCTTTCAGCGTTAGGAATAGATCAGGCCAATGAACAATACAATGCTGGTTTGACCGACCCAGCATCTCTCCGCCGATTTACGATACAGAGGACCGGAAATAAGTCCTTAAGAATTGCAGTCCTCTGAAATTTAACATTTAAAATATAAATATTGGGGGGACACTACGAGCATAACCTAAGTTAGGTACTAAAAAAAGGAAATAGTAAACAAAAATGTCTTGCATTTGTGTGTGAGAAAACTGGTAGTTAGACCAAGAAAAGTCTGCAGCGATTTTGATAGCCCACGCAGTGCAAGTGTTATTTTAAACGTCAAACTTCTATGAATTATGACGTATAAATAACACTTACACTGAGTGGGCTATCAAAATCGCTGCAGACTTTCCTTGGTCTAACTCTAACCCCTAGACACCATAGCACTAATCTCATAGCATTAGGTACACGTATTGTGGCACCCTCAACGGCTGAAACAATATTATGCCTGGTGGAGAAAACTGGCAACGAGCAATATGAACTCGTTTCCAAAAAAACGCTATTATGATCCCATGAAAAATAAACATTTAAAATATTCGACTAACAAATGAACAATGACTGAAAAATGTACAGTCGACGTCAAAGATATCTTAACACTTTACACCTTTGTAAACGTGCGTAAACATATCTTTGACGTTGACTGTAATACCATGCATTGCAAGAAATAAACTAACTGAAAGAAGAAAACGGATTCATTGAATAATTAATTATATTTTAGTGACAAATAATCATACAAAAATCAAACAGAAGTTAACAAAGCCATTATGTTTCTGATAATTGACACTTGTAATATTTTTACAAAATCACAACTATAACAGAAAAAACCTACACGACACGGACACACTAACAATTTTATAAGGTAAGGCCATTGTGGCGAAGGCAGTTTGTTAATTCAGATCACTTGGCCATGATCTAATAATATTCTTCACGAATTTCATAAACATGGTAGTCTTTCAACTATGCTTAGACAATATCGATAAGGAAATATAAAATACGCGAAAAAGGGCGGTTTTGCGTTTGAGTTTTGTTGGGTTAACTTTCGTTGCGATTCAATACGAATGATTAATATAGAATAAGTGAATCTCCTATTTTAAACATTCGTATTGAAACGAATAAAATAATAAAAGAAGTAAATTGGTAGCTTAGCAGGGATTTGATAGAAACACTTTATATACCGTAAACCAACCTAACTATAGTCCACTATGGTCCACAAGTGCATTACGTAATTAAGTATAAAATAAATAGCACTGTACTTTTTGCATTCATCTGTGTTTCATTCTTCATCTTTCCATAGAAATACGATATTCGAATAAGTCACACCTGATCGAAGATAGTTAATTTTGGACTATATAAGAGCTTTTGGACTTTTGTGACGGTGGTTTTACGGTAGCGAGTGTAGGTAACTTGAGCAACTTTTTCATTGAACAAAAATAAACTGAAACGTCACGAGGTGGGATTGTCACGGAACAGCGTAATTTAACAGCGGCGACGACGACGACGACGACAGCAACGTCGTCGACGGTAACGGCGTTTGCGAGTGCACTTGCACTGATGGCGGCGTCGTCTTCGACACCTATCGCTCGGATCTTCGGCTAAAGCAGACCCAGTTTGGCCTTTTTCAAAAATTTTTAAATCCTCTTCTCCTTTAGCAGTCATTCTACGATATCTATCATCATCACGCCGAGGGGGCCTCAACCGCTTTATTATATCGCTAAGCTTCGCGCTATTGCCGCAGTTTCGCAGACATTGGACCACCGCCTGGCCGATCGGAGTAACTAGCTGTTCCAAGTCTTCCAACTCGAGTTTAATATTAACACCACGCAACTCCGTGCTCGTAGACCTCGTTACCGCCCGCTCGGATTTCATTATCGAATCACTCATAATTTTTAACCAATATTACGAAAAAAATTTATCATCATCGAACACCAAACATGAATTGCTTTAAAAATGAAAATGACGTTATGAGCTTCAGAATAATATTAAGACATTCAGAAGTTTGAATATTTGAAAAAAAATGTTTCTATTTAGCCAGGTTTAAATGAGGTTTCGACCACAGAGCATAGATTTGTCAAGCTAGTGTGACAACACTGACAACTTACAGACTGGGCCTCTACAAATCTCAACGATATCGCATGCGAATTTATGATAGTGTCTCTATATACCAATACTACTCTTTGAGGTAGACCAAAGACCAAAAAAAATCCGCAATGATTTTGATAGCACACGCAGTGCAAGTGTTCTTTTAATTGTCAAAATTCTATTAAATTATGACGTATATATTTTTTTTATTTTTTTATTTATTGTTCAGAACACATACAGTCATACATAAAAATACAGATGTAAAGCCTGACAACAGTTTATTTAACCCTGAGATAGTGTCGCTGCAAACAGCTTACGTATGGCAATAATGTGCGTACGTCATGTATAGTCGGGGTAGTGGGCATTGGCTTCATGTTGATACTCGTATAATGTCAGAAACATTGCTTACAGATAATTCGGTTCTTTCAATTTACCTATTCGTCAAATCTGATTCTAAATATTCAATATTAATATATTCCTCGTTTTCTGACTCTGACGAAGTCTGATTTTCATCAGATGTTGTGTCGCTTTCAGGACCACCAACCTCGATTATAAAACGTTCAGTCTCCAATTCGATTATAGGATTTTTTCTCAAAAATGGACGGCAAAGTCGACTTTGCCGTTTAAAAAATAGGTTGCGAAGCGCGTAGTTTATGGTCAGTCAAAAATTAAAAAGTTAAAAACATTGCAGTCTCGATTTTGGGACTGCAATGTTGCATACAAATTCCATTATTTGTCGAGTTCCAAACTTTTTTAAAGTTGAAATGGCCATATCAAATGAAGGCACAGGCCCATTAAACAGCCAAACAGATGATTAGTACCGCGACTATTTAGCTGTCTCAAATAGGTTGGCGTATTTTCGGCAGAAAAATACACTTCTATTTTTTTATTAAAAAAATAAAAAGGCGTCAAAGCTAATTTTTTCAATTGTTTCTACTTTTTTCTGTGAAAATATATACGTAAGAAAGTTGCTTTTGTAAAATATTTCTATGATATTTATATTTCTTGCACCATTTTTGAGAAAAGCACTATATATGACTCGGCTGGAAGGCTACTTGCTGGCTTCGGATTCAATTAAACGGACTCCCAAGGTCGTCCGTTTAAAACGAATCCTCAGCCTGCAAGTAGCTACTTCCGAGCCTCGACAATAATGTACTATTATCGTCGATCTACATAATACATAAACCTTAAATGAAATATTAAAGTTTAAACCAAACAACTAACCAGTTCAATAAAACCGCACTATAAAATGTCAATACCGGTCATGTCAACAACCAACTTCAAAACATTGTTTATTGGAATGCTATGTAATCCTTCGTCTTTTTTAAGTTGTAAGTATTTGATTGCATTCACTACAATTTTTTCGCATCTTTGGTATTTTTTTTTGGCATTTTTGTAATAAAACCGGTTATATATGAATATATTCGTAGATATTTTCCGTTTGTTTACATCGGTGACATTCGATGACATCCAACGTTCGTTGTCAAAGAGTACTTGTTGCCAGTAAAAGAAATTAGTACCATTGAAAATCCGCAAAATGGCGAGGGTCAAATAAACTGTTGTCAGGCACTTACAAAATATATAAAAACAGACCTGGAGGTTCATAATGTAAACATGTAAACATCAAAAGATACAAAAGCGTTTTGCGATGAGAAAATAAGTAAAACATAACTGATAACTACTACTAACTACTACTAATTATAGTGATAATTTATTTTATCAACAGCAGTTTGGATCTCGTATGTTCTTTTAAAGCTGCAAGAGAGTGCATAAATGGATCGATGTCACAGAAATACTCATTATAGTTTCTTGATACTCGTTTGAAAAAAGTATGTCTAGAATAATTAGTTCGTGCGAAACTCACATAAAACAAATTACGAGGACGTAAGGAGCGATGCGGTACATTAAACATAATATTTTGTAGCAAATTTGGGCAATTGATTTCATTTTTGAGGATTTTGAAGAAAAAAAGTGTGTCTAAAAAGAGTCTTCTATTACAAATGTCACGTGCACTGCGTGTGCTACCAAAATCGTTGCAGACTTTTCTTGGTCTAACTCTAGGTACATTGCGGCATTTAATTGAGAAGTTTGTATAAGTCCTAAGTCGCGCGATACACTTTTTTGTCCAAACTCTTTGGTATTGGCACAGAATAAATAATAGTACTAGGTACAGAAGACTCACTCTCTAACAAAACGCGTCTGTTACGATCAGGACAGACATGGCCGCTAGGTGGCGACAGCGCCACGCGCGACTTATGGCTAGCCACCAAAATTGGTGTGGAACGGATGTACTTTTAGCTACCTGTAGCAAAGCGACGAAATCGCGGAGTGAGTCACGCCTGGCATTGGTACCGACCTACACCGGCTACACCCAATTTAGGGAGTTAAATGTCATGTTTATGCTTCCAAAGTAGCCCACAAGATGGCAGAACCTACAATGTACAAGAAAACGTAATTTAACTGTAGAGGGCACCACTTGCTTTGACATGAAGTATTAAAGTACCTATAGTTTATGTTTCCGTTTCAGGCCACAATATGGCAGGCCCGTCAACGCGCACGGCCCCTATAGGTATAAAACAACGATTCTAACCAAAACAAAACCGATCTTAAAAAAGCCTGGTAACTGGTAACAAATGAATTCGATATCCTGGAGCGTGCATTTTTTTTTAACGTCTATATGTAAGTAATATTGCTTTATAACTTTATACAATACGTTCATCGGATGTGACTTCACCTTGACATGGCCATTAGTTACGCACACACACACACACACACACACATTGTTTTCGGGACGTGGACTCATGGTATAATAATATACTCCGCCTGGTACTCCATTCCCGTCTTTTCTAGGTCACCTAACTAGGTCATCATGCGACAGCGCTATATGATAATATGCGATAGCGCTATATATAGCGGCCATGTTATTGTGACGTAGGCCTGTGTCACTCTGGGAATAGAAGACCATGTTTTATTAGACTATGCGTGGACTAATAGTCGATTTTAATCATGTATGATATTACTACTAATAATTAAATACTACTAGTCCACATATGTAGCAGTGCATCTCAGACAACGCATTTATCTCATGGCAGCCGGTGAACAATTTCTTTGCAAGTTGTATGGTGGATCTTCACTCAATTTAAATAATATCAGATACGAAAGATTCAACTCATTCAGAGTAGGTATATCACCAAATTCAGCAATGGCTTAATAATAAAAAAGATGCCACAAAATGGGGTTGGAAGGTAGAATACGAACAATTCATTACAATCCAAAACTAAATTACTCTGCTCCACTAAAAATACTGCAAACTATATTTTGTAAGTGCAAAACGCATTAAATATGCCACAACAAAAACAAACAGCTGATTATAGAGGTTAAAGTCGTTGACCGAACCATTAATGACGCTAGAAACAGTAGAATCACGGAAGACAACTACACCCAACGGAATAAATAAACAACCAGATATACGCAGATATCCGTAACAATACTGGTACCTACTTTCGCAAATGAAGATAGTAATTTTAAAATATTGTTTCAAAACATGCAGATAGTCTATAATAAGGAAGCATTTTTACACATATGATTTCAGGTTTATTGCCTCTCCGAATCCTGGTATCTCTCGAAAGGTACATTAGGTACATTTAATTCATTTTAGTGGCTATAAAATAGCAGCATTTTACTGTCGAGAATAGAGGGCTGGTGGCGGTGTCCTCATAATCCTGCAGAAGCATATCAAACACATCCAGAAGACCGACCGGTCAGACATGCCAATCGACTTTAAAATTTATATTACTGATCTATGTATTGGAAAGTAAACGAGCGTATAGTTTTAGATACGTTTGTTAAAATATATGAATTCCTTGAGTCGGCCCAAGCTCATTCAGTATAGGGACCGTGCTCGTTGGAGGGTCTGCCATCTTGTCGCCTGAATCGGAAACATAAACATGTACATATTGTACATTGATAAGGCATGTATCGTTCTCGAATGTTTTCTTCTGCATAGTAGGTTCTGCCATCTTGTGCCTTATTTACATCGGAAGCAAACTTCATATTTACGCCCCGCGCCAAAAATTTGACGGTTCCTATGCTGCCCCCTATAGTTCATGCACACTCCCTATATTATATCGTCACGAGAGTTCCAGTCACGCACACAACAACATATGTAATGTAATGACAACGAGGTTTTGAAATTACTACTCTTTTTTCGTACCGATAGCAACTTGAACAGAGAATTGCAAGATTAGGTAGGTAACTAAAAGGTTCTTCCAACAATTCCGTTAAACTTTATTTAGAGAAATACATCTAAATCAAACAAAACATAATGTAAAATATTTTGATCTATTTTATTTAAATTAGATAGGTTACCTATCTAATTGTATTTTACGCTATTTATAGATACCGATTTATTGTTGCGAATATTTCCTATCCTTTTGAAATAGTTTTATTTAAATAAATAGCGTATAAGAATAAATAACGTTTAGATGTTTATTTAGCCTATTTAAATAGGCAAAGTCGGAAAATTCTATTCAACATATTCTGTCATTTCAGATATAATCTAAGAAATGACTGTCAACATTTACCAATGACGGAACTATACAATGCTCAAGTAACTGATGGTGTATCAAAGTCAACAATTGGCCTGATGACAAATTTTGAAATCCCTTTTAATATTATCGGAACACTTGTATTGGTTCCGAAAAACACAATATTTAAGCTATACTCATAAGATTTAACATAAATAATTTTATTATAGCTAGTTTAAACCTCGCGCGAAAACGCCTCACACGCCATTTGTGACGTCATAAATTATGGTGGTAGACATTGTTTACATACATACAGTTACGAATTTCCCTTGAATCCGAATGATATTGTTAATTCAGCACCATATATTACGATTAGGGGTGATAAATACATTACAAAAATTGTTCACAATAAGTCATTTTATACAAAGACTCTTACACGGTTGCAATTTAAAATGAATTATTTAGATACATGTAAATTTTGAGTGAAAATCACCGAGCGCCGGGTTTACTTTTTAATTTTTATTTTATTCTAGTTACGACAGCCAACATGGCAATGATAGTTCCATTCAGTCAAAAAATTAAAAAAGTTTTTTTGTGAAATATCGTATTATTTAGCGTTTTATTTATATAATAACAAATAAATATTTACTTTATATCGTGTAATAATATTTTTTGGACGTAATAAATGTTTAGTGGCGAACTAATATTTTTTTTGAACTTCCAAACTCTTTGGTGAGGACGTAATGGATTACAGTCAATGAGGTTGTCTATGTTGCTCTAAGAAATATGTCATACATTGATGACGTCAATTCTTAGCTCGCTTCTGATTCGCGTTTCAGTCAAAATGGCCGATTAGAGAATTTTGCAGTTTTATTTTATTGAATATATTAATAATCCTAATGTTTATACTGAGATTGGGCCATTTTTTAGAATCGTATTTACGTATATGTTTCTTTGAAACCATTATTTCCATGATTCTTGGTTACTGTCATCAGGCCAATTCAAGTCATTCAAGAATCGTAACTGGAGTGCTAAAGGGAACTGGAACTCAAAACTGTCCATCATCAACACCAACTGAACAATCTACCTTATTATTTCATTATACTTCAACCTCCACGTTCATGACACCGGGACTGATGCGACCTAGATCACCGAAAACCAATTTAGATAAATTCGATTAAGATGTCTTAAGAAGATGCATAGGTATATGACTTTCATTGGTCCACAAAACATTGCCGACGATTAAAATAAGTCATGAAGTTTTAAAACTTGACATAAACTTTACAAATGGAAAGGAAGAGTAGCGCCAGTAATACTGAGTTCATATTTAACAGCGTCATGAGAAAATTAGAAGAAATTGAAGTACTTAATGAAGATACCATTCACAAGATTTTCAGAATTAACCCAGGAAAAAGAAGAAAGACAGGCTGGTTAATGGAACGTAAGATTAATGATTTATCCGTTAACCATAATACCATAACCATAAACCTTGTAATAAACCTTGAGGAATCTGATGAAGATATACCAAGTGACTAGTTTATTATGGTTGGAGTTTTAAGGTTTAATTAAGGCGATTTCTTGAGCTCAACCCCTAATCTGTTAAACAAAAGGCAAACAAAAAGCATACCAACTATATTATAAAGAACATTTTTATTTTTCTACTATTTGTTGGGCCTGTTAAAAATATATATTATTGTTAATGTGTTTTATTTAGGTACGTTTACTCATTCGTTCACTACTTTTTTGCAATCAGTACTTTATATAGCTGTGTGAGTAATGATTCACCTCAACTCTCGTAGCGATAGCTATACACTTCGCGGTGACAGAGTGTGAAAGTGTCACATTGGCTATGAAAATAAGTATTATAATGGCACTACGCACTATGGCACGCTGAAATACAGTAAGAGCGAGAGGCAACAAACTCCAGTCGCCCGCGTCAAAACAACGGCCCGGCGCCGCAAAGATCGCGTGAAAGTGTTGCCATCTACTAGAGACTAGGCCAAAGGAATGGCGCCATCGCTCGAAAAGATGGAACCATACCTTCCGCCTAGTCTCGAGTAGATGGTGACACCTTTTGATATTTAACAAATTTAACACATATCTCACTCTGTGAAAGAATAAGGATCAAAGTCAAATGGCGTTCTAAAAGTTTCAAACATCTGTCGAAAGATGGCAGTAAATTCACTGTGACTACATAATTTACCTTGACAATAACTCTCTATACACTCTATTCTCTTTGCTATTAGTGTAGGGTCATGTTGTCGTACAGTGACGCAAGCAGATACTTACTTACTGTTTGAAAAAACGCGCTCATGTAGGGAATTTCCCACATACGCATTTGGCCGCATTCAACAATGCGGACGCAGGCACAGAATAAATAACAGAAGACTCACTCTCTAACAAAACGCGTCTGTTACGATCAGCACAGATATGGTCGCTAGGTGGCGACAGCGCCACGCGCGGCGTATGGCTTTCCCCAAAATTGGTGTGGAACGGATGTACTTTTAGCTACCTGTAGCAAAGCGACGAAATCGCGGAGTGAGCCACGCCTGACGCAGTGCACAGCCTCCCGCTTCCTCAGACCCCGAATTCACGGTATTCGTTTTTGAACTGTACAATGGTTACCTTTACCTCCATGATCTTATAGACTGACGTCTTTCTGCCGCCCCTAATATCTTGCCGTCCTAGGCCCGGGCCTACCGGGCCTTAGGGCAAATCCGCCACTGCCTGTACTAGGTTTAGGTAGGTACCTGTAAAGTGGTAAAACGAAATGAAAAATGAAAATTCATAAACATAGGTACATTTCATTTTTAATATAAAATTGGGCTGCCAAATATTAATATTTAATACCGATATAAAGAATAAAGGAAACTGTATTTCTGCACCTATCGGATTTGCTATAAGTAGTTAGTTTATTTATAGGACCGAGGTAAAAATTTAGGTAGATACCCAAGTAACACACAAGCAGGATAATAGAGTAAAATTATCATCTTATTCAAATTAAGATTGCATAAATTTTGTGTATAAGCGGTGGAAATTACTAAATTCGGAATAAGAAAATATGTGGGCCTAGTGGGGCCTATATACCAATAAATGCTGAATAAATTTTGCATAGTATCGGTTTTGCATATTAAAGCTGAATAATACTTATTTCTTACACAGTCAGTCAGACATTATTCAGCTTAAAGCATTTGTGGTTACTAAAAGCTGCATAATAGCTGCATTAGCAGCAATTAGCTGTATATATTTTGTGTCGTGAGATATTAAGCAGACAATATTAAGAAAAATGTGTTAGTGGCTACTAAATGCTGAAAAGAAGCGTCGGTGAAGACTTTTAACTGTATAAAAGCGGTTGCAGTTTCTGTTTTAATGCTAGTATTTGAATAAAGGTGGACGCTTTTACTGGAAGCTGTAATGAAATCCACATATTATTTGTTATTCAGTAGCTGCATATATGGGTTAGTTATGGCTTTTATAGACATAACGTCTGAATAATAAATACTAAAACAACACTTATACTTCAGTTATAGCGATTTTAGTACACATATACTATCTTTTCTTGCTAAAAGCTGCAAAATGAACGCAATGAGCAGCGCTATTCAAACTACTGCTTAGTATCAACAAATGCGCGGTGGAGAGGGTTCCGTAGCTTTATAAGTTTATACACGGTCAACAGTGCTATTTGAGCCTGTTTGCTTTGAGCTTGAGCGTGTTTTTATTTTATTTTGAACGCATCTTGCGTATTTATTCTTTAATCCAACCATTATTAAAAAAATCGAGGTTTAGTTTTCTTAACAATTCTCTTCGATTGGTTATTTTACACAAGATGCATTGTCGTTTTAATGACGTAAAACAATTGCTAGCTACCATCGTAAACACTGTTAACTGACCATTTGCATACCTTACTGCAACGAGATAAAGTTTACCAATGGCCATTTAAGGTTGTTGTTAGTTGGCAAACAAGGTGGCAAATGCTAGTTATTGATATTGTTGCATTAAAAACTTGTAGACTGGACTGGGTATGAGAAAAATTAAATAATCACCCCCATTAAAATATAGCGAAATCGATTCTCCACAATCGATCAATCGATTTTGAACAGACTGTTTTTAGGTTTCAAGTGGGTCTACTCATACCCATCCCACACTATACTCGTACTCATACCTAAACAATACTGCCCATACCAAACTATACTTGTACTCATACCCGTGATACCCGCTACTAATATACCCGCACCTTCGCACCTATACCATATTCATATTCATACCATACTCGTAACCACACCATACTCATACTATACACATCTTCGTACTCACTTCGTACATCTTTGCGTATACCTTTACCTACTACATATTTGTCGGAACTGATAACGGAAAAAATAACTGTGTAGTCTGCCGTGCCCCCAGATTTATCATGTAACTTAAATATTATATCGCGTTTATAATATTAGTAGGAAGTAGGATTGAATATTGCCCGTGTTACATACCTATAATGTTTCTCATCACACTAGTGAGGATCTATGTGGTTTTTACTATTTGTGTACAGAACCCTAAGAGGCTTTAAGATTGAGAAAACAATTACTATTATATTGATGTTATTCAAAACTTGTTGTTCTAAAACCATTATTATCTAACATGTAGCTTAGTAGCGCGAATAATGTGAATGCCTATTCAGAAATTTAGCACATAATAGCTGTGGTAGCAGCTTATATTCAGCACAGTCGGACGCCATTACGGTTGCTCATATTCTAACCTCTAAAATTAAATAGGAATTTAAAATGAACTGAAAAACCCATTTATATTCATTTATAAAACTAGTTTTATCGTAGCATAACTTGTTAAAGTACATTTTCTATCACTAAAACATCTAAACACCGCAAAAAAATTACAAATTTAAAAGTGGAGTAAGTACTACATTTTCTATATTTACTTTCTAAACAGTGCATTATTTACGCGGCGCTTTACAATTTTAAATAAAATGTATATATATATATTTACAGTAAAGTCGCATGCGCAATGAAATTGATGTTATGTAAACTTCAAATCAATATATGGGTAATGTCCTCCTTATTTTGTATTCACTTCAGACACTACACTTTGACACGAGTTCAGAAATTAAAATGGAAGACAAATCATACACAAATAGCTGAATATATTTTCTGTAACAATGCACTTTTGAACCAAAAGCTGCATAACGTGTGACTAACTGAGTCATTCTATACAAAGCTGGCTTTGGTTTAAAAGCGGTATAGAAGCTTTTGACAGCCTCTATACAAGTGTTATTCAGCGATTCAATGTGTGGGCACACACTTATACAGCTATTACATTACTGTTATTCTGTACGTTATACAGCTACCTTATTCAGCATACAGTACGGAATGCTCTATTATTCAAACAATATTCAGCTACATTAATGTTACTTGGGTATGTAGTTTATTTTTATTTCCTACTTCAGACACTAAAAGAACATCAATAACGCATATTTCAATAACATAACAAGTGCGTATATGTGCCTTTGATAAATAAATTAAAGAAAAAAGAAAAAAAAAAGTGTAAGTACATATCAAAATATAAATAGGCACCTATATATAATACTCAATATGCATAATTTAAGTACCACTACTTTAAGCACATTTACCTAGTTTCAATTTTATATCGATATAAGTAAAGAGCACATATGATGTCTGTGTATGATAAGGATCCTGACCGAAAGTTTTATTCATCTTTTTGCATTTTTATTGAGAACTATTTTCTCTGATCTTAGGCCTATGGTACTTTTTCACGAGTCTACACATCAGGCATTCAACAAATTTATCTATTGTCCAGCTATTGCTATAATTAAAAATAATTAAAGACAAGTCTTATACCTACTCTGCTTATACCAAACAACCTTACACGAAGGTCACTTTCGAGACATCAGAGTTCAGACTATCGTATGAACAGAGGGCCTACCGCGAACCATGTTCGACGTGTTGCCTCCCGGTCACACTTACGTACGAATTTACAAGTGCGACAGGGAGCGTCGAACGTGGTTCGCGGTAGGCCCTCAGGATAGGAAAGTTTTCATCAAGGAAATAGTAACTAAACTTCACTTCGTAGAGTTCTTTCTACCAAACAAACATGTCACCGAACTATTATCTTCTATGGACGCAATTGTACTATCAACAACAAGATTGTTATTATAGGTATGTTTTAACTGATATCAATTTGAATATACCTACTAATAAAATAAAAAAAAGTATATAGGTATTGTAAAGTACAT
Source organism: Cydia splendana (assembly GCF_910591565.1). Taxonomy (NCBI): domain Eukaryota; kingdom Metazoa; phylum Arthropoda; class Insecta; order Lepidoptera; family Tortricidae; genus Cydia; species Cydia splendana. Next base: position 39,751,694 of record NC_085987.1, on the reverse strand, counting down.
ATTGTATATGTTTGTGACAGCACAAAAAACGATATAAGTACATATGTATAACAAAATGTCTCTTGTAAAATATGAACAACATAACAACCATTCCGAATCAAACAAAAACACATATATAGCAAAATATACAACACTATCAAAATCAGCATGTCTATGGATCAGAATAACAATATCTTAAATTTGAAGACTCGTTATTTTTTAAATATTAGAAGATAAAAAAACATTTAAAACAAACCAAAATAGGTATCGAACATGCTTTCAGCCGATTCTAAACAGCCCCACCACGATGCCTCACCCTTGAGGTTCTTGCGTGGGACTGACAGGCCAATTCGAACGTACACTGGCATCACAATTATATTATTTAGTTATCGTGCGTCTTGCCCACCCCACGCCAATACATGGGCGGACTAGTACGAGCGGAATGCACGATAACTGAAGGACATCAGTCAAATGTTATTCTGATATCACTCAGTGTTCGTTCCAATTGACCTGTGTGTCGCTTGTGCGGACAAAATAGTAGATTTTACAACAAGGGCATAAAGTGACCCATATTTACCCGAGGCAATTTTTTGGTCTGAGCGAAGAGAAGACCAAAATAGTAGACGAGGGTAAAAATGGACATTTATGCCCTTGTTGTACACTCTGCTTTTCACTTCGATTGCGAGGAAAATAAAATTATATTTTTCACGGGAATTTACACCACGAAATTGTCGTAAAGCGAAAGAACATAATACATAACCAATTCCCGCCAACTAACTTTTTAATTATTATTTTTTTAATTTTCAACATGTGATCAGAGTTTCAGATGCTTGGTTTTCTGCCAAGTCAAACATTTCGGAGCATTTTTGAACGATAATCGACTCCTATTTTATGTGATGTACTAAATTCAATGACAGAAAATACGGATTTCTAATAAATTGTAGCAAAAATAAAATAATATAACAAGTTTTGTCATCTACACAATTTTATTGCTGAGTAAAATTGTGCAATATGTTTTAACTGTTTGGCTGTTGAGACCGATTACCTTAGTCTTAGAAGAAAATTTTACTTCTATGCTCTAGAGCATAAAATGCGATTTTATGTCGTCTACACACGACATAAAGGTGCACTTTTTGAGCATGTGAAGTGAAAAACGGTTTTTCATATTGGTTACGTGATTATTCTAAAGAGCAACAACACCAATCTTGTATATGGGCCATTTTAGATATATTTTGTACACTAACTTTTTTTAAGTTTGTAAATTTATGTTATTTATTTTCAGAATAAGGAGCTCTTATGATTCTAATAGAAGAATAAGCTTCCCAAAAATTCCATACATTTTTCGTTCTGTCCATTACGTTACCGTCGTATAAAGATAGGATATAAAAATTTTGGGACAGCTCATGATTCTGAGTAGAGGTGTCATAAAAAATCCCAAATCTGAATAAAAAGTGTAGTTGTACTACTAAGTAGGTACATTTTGAATATAATGCCCAATATTCGGGGTTCGACTATTAGAAGGCACTTCGGTACCTACTCGCAATAGCCCGCGGGATGCGAATGATGAAACGCAACTTATATGCCTCTTATGAAGTCACATCACAATAAAAAAAAATGCAATTAATTGCACAACTTTGGACCCATCTTTGGAGTGAACTTTTTGTTCAAAAATTACCTTCAATATAATAAATATGTATAATGTATAATACATTTAATTGCGAAGAAAAACTTACAATACCTACAACCAATTTGCAATCAACTCGGTTCACTTTTTAAAAGAGACTTAGCTCTGTAATCACAGATAATATTTTCTGCGTAGGTACGTACAGCGTCACGATCTATACTTATGCAAGGTGATGCTGTACGGCGTCCACCAGACACCAAGGCCTAAGGGAACACAATTACGAAGACAAGATATATAAGATTCTCACTCACCAATGTTTCTTAACCTAGTTATTACTTATAGTAAATACATATAAACTTTACTAAGTTATAAATACCTCCGAAGATACCTCTATTTATTAATAAATGAATATTTACCTACTTAAACTACTTAAATCACAGGAACTAATTATGCACTAAAAGCACTATAAAATTATCCACACCACAACCGGCATTACTTATGTAAAAATGTATGAAACATAATTTAAAATTAAAGCCACCTAGTGGAACTGTTTGGTAAACCTATATCTATTAGATATAACCTTTTAAATATCTTTCGCAAGATACGTAACAGTTACAATCAACCGCCACCAAGCGTTAATATTTCAAGAATATATTCTTCATAAATTTAAAAACGTCGAAATCACAAAAAAAATTGATAATAACTATTGTTTATTATCTTGCAATCGTGTAAGCTAGGCAATAACGCTTATTTGAAAGTAATTTACCAATACTATCAAAATAATATAGGTACCTACCTACCTATTATAAATAAATCGCTCTAATATTGTATTAAACAAACATTCACTTAAATACAAATAAAGGACATACCACACCGGAACTGCACGCAGCGTATTCGCAGTAACATGACTTATGCGCTGCGTTTCTTTCACACAATTTGCCACGTACCTAATTGGTGCGCCAGTTGTCAACGTCTTAAGACCGATCCAAAACTCACTAAGTCAAATAGTCTCGTTTTTATTAGTAAACATATGTTTTTGTGACTACCGCAACTGCATTTCCCTGCCTTCTAGGTGATCCTCCATTATACACACCATATCTCCGGGCTGCTCATATCTTATGATGGACATGTAGCCACCTGAAATTAAACATAACATGGTAATAAAAATCGTAGTTGCAAACATAGGGGGAAAATGAGACAAAGATACTAACATTGAGGGCAAAACAATACATATGTATGCAACATAAATTAACAAAATAACATATAAGTGTATGTACATTTGTATTTGCACAAATATACATATTTGAAGGTACATACATGGCTATAAATCATGTTTTATTTTTAGTAAATTGGAATGTACTTGCTTTTTGATATCAAAGGTAAAAAAATGGCAAACTTCCTGATGCACATACACTGTAACCAAGTCCACGCTATAAAAAAAATGACAGATGTCATTTTACACAGATTACTAACCAGTAAGTTATTTAAATATGTTTTTTTCTTCCTAGTTATGTATATTAAAAATTGACAGCTTACTTAGAAGTAAGCTATATAAACTCTGCAAAAAATATTGAAGTATTTTTTGTTTCTATATGTATTGAATAGGAAATAAATCAAACACAATTTGCTTTAGTTAAAAGTAATTTATTAAAAAACCTAGAACTATGTTCTATAAGGTAATACTGGATTTTTAAGGAACTTATATGCACAACTTCGAATTAACTAAATATTTATACCTTACCTATATCTACATTAAGCACCACATGGTAAGTACGTTAATGTATAAAATGATAGTTATAAGTGTTGTAACTAAATACAATAAATCATAATAAGTAAAAAAAACACACATACATACAATTACTTACCTAAGTCGTCAAGGGGAATAAAATTTCCTAGAACTATCTAACTCTAGAATTCATCTAAGTATAATAATGTAATTATTAAATTATAATAGGTAAGTAATACTTGAGCACTGGGATTTATATAAACATAGAAATACTATACAGGGTGTCCCATAAGTGACACGTCACAGTGACACTGGAGGTAGACCAGGCCAAGAGGACCCAAACCAACTTAACATGACCCCAGTAAAAGTTGCACGGTTTTCGAGTTATTGCCAAATTAAGGTTTTTCATGAATTTTGACCGTTTTTAACTTTGTTAGTGCCAGTGTGCACTCGGAAAGGTCTCGAAGTGATTTTTTTTTATGTGTATGGCAACATGAATAGTTAATTAAGATAACAGAATAGGTTTTTTATCGATAAACAATGTAAAATGCAAAAAAGTACTGGTTTAATCTTGAATTAAATTCACAGCGAAACATTAATTTCGAATTTAACCACCTGTCGTGAAAAATAATAATAACGCTAATAACGTCAAGCTATTGAGCATGTTATGCAGATTCAAAAATGGTATGACACATGTGCCTTCCTGCAATAAAATAGGAATTATTATCATCTTTCGAAAGCCTCATAAAAAAGAAGTTAAAACTAGGAAATCAGCAATCCGTTGCTACTTAGTAAAAATAACGATTTATGTTAAGATATCTAATTCTGTTGTATATTCTATTGTAAAATAAAATTATTTTAATAAATTGATTAAACTTCAACCTGCAGTATTTAATTTTCTTTGAACCTTTATTAACTCAATGATATCCTTAAAAAGGGAGATAACCATTTTCCATCTCTTTCTTTTCGGCATTCGGCAAATACTGAATAGGCGTTTTTTATTTCTGTATCCAGAATTAGATATCTTAACATAAATCGTTATTTTTACTAAGTAGCAACGGATTGCTGATTTCCTAGTTTTAACTTATTTTTATGAGGCTTTCGAAAGATGATAATAATTCCTATTTTATTGCAGGAAGGTACATGTGTCATACCATTTTTGAATCTGCATAACATGCTCCAATAACTTGACGTTATTTGCTCATTACTTTTCTAGTATTTTTTTTCACGACAGATGGTCAAAGTCGAAATTGATGTTTCGCTGTGAATTTAATTCAAGATTAAACCAGTACATTTTTGCATTTTACACTGTTTATCGATAAAATACCTATTCTGTTATCTTAAATAACTATTCATGATGCAGTACACATAAAAAAAATTTACTTCGAGAGCTTTCCGAGTGCACACTGGCACTAACAATGTTAAATACGGTCAAAATTCATGAAAAACCTTAATTTGGCAATAACTCGAAAACCGTGCAACTTTTACTGGGGTCAGGTTAAGTTGGTTTGGGTCCTCTTGGCCTGGTCTACCTCCAGTGTCACTGTGACGTGTCACTTATGGGACACCCTGTAGAATCTCGTAGCTAACTTTTAAGATGGACTAACGTTTTAGGATGGTGGATATAATATAATATTTAGTATTTAATATGATTTTCCAGAATCTTACTCACACTGTCAAAACGTATGTACCTAATAAATTAGAAATAAAATAACAAAAAATGAATAAAATGATGATAATCTCAGACCACTGTATGTTTAAATTTATCATTGATAATAAAATAAGTAAGTTAATAACTGACTTTTCTTTACAGGTAGGTAGGTCAGGTAGCTTATAGAGTCTGTGCGGAAAGAGAAGAGTCGTAGAATGTATGGGGCCCAATACATTCCAGAACTCTTCTCTTTCCGAACAGACTCTAAATACAGTCATCCACTACAAGCAAATCTGAAAGAGGTTGCATAGTTTTATCATTGGATATATTAACTTGCGCTTAGCAGTGTAAATCAAACAAAGAAATATGAGTACCTACTTAAATAAAAGGTTGTAAAAGAAAAAAAAAACGAATGCCAAACAAAAACTAGATACCTACATATTTAACACTACCCACAAAAGGAGAAAAAATACCAATTAAAAAAATACAGAACTAAAAACAACATGAAAATAAATAATATATGGTCACAGCCTAAAGTTTAACATACGAAAGAGGGTTCGCGGTCACGTCCTGGTTTCGTGTACAGTCAGCCAAGAGAGTAGTCTACCACTTTCTTGGCTGACCGTACCTGTCGCCAGGGCCCCGTTCTCGCGTTACACGAAACCGGATTTGTGGCCCATTCGGAACGGGTAATAAGGGTCCGTGTAATTAAGACCCGTGTACTCGTCTTACCCGTGTGTTCGGATTCCGCTCCGTTCTCGACGTATAGTGACGATCGGTCGCGTTCTTTATAAGATCGAAGAATACAACGAATAATAAGCAAAAAGAAAAAAAAAACATAACAATACTAGGTAGGTATGACCGCGGTTCCGGAGCCGAACGCACTACACGGGCACGGACTTTGAAGGGAAGGGAAGTTCGGAACTTCGGACGCTTAGCTTAGCACAGCCTGGGCTAAGAACACGGATACACGAGTTGGCGTGTAGCACGGATATCGGGAGCCCTATGAAACCTCTATAGTTTTGCAGAAATTTAAACGAATTTAGGAACAGAAAAAGTTATAGGTATTTTTGTATGTTGTCATTGGATCCACCTTGTCATGCGGCATAGGAAAAAAAGCAAGTATATTCCAAGAGCAGACCGAAATAAGAATGAAGCACATTTCCTTTTTTGTGTTTGTATACAATAAATTTTGTATAAAATATATTATACAAACAATAGGGTCAATACGCTTATTATATTAACCACTTTAATTAGTTCTCCTTAGCACTAAGAATTTCTACTAGGTACCTACTTACTAGAGTATTAATTTATTAAAATTTTTAACCTATTGTTTCACGAATAAAATGATAAAAATCAATCATGTTTGTAGATTTCTGTGGTAATAAATTACCTCTTAACCTTTGGCCCAAAAGCTTCGGAAGTAGATTAAGAAGTTTCTATATCACTTATATTCATTATTTTAATGTAGTTTTTTTTATTTAACTAAGTATTTACGAATAACACAACGCACATTCTTTTGTAACAATGTAAAACCCTTGCACATAACTTTTTAAATCGCATAGGCAATTAGCCGGTTCTCAATTGTAAAAAAGTACGGGCTGCGTTCAAGGAGACCTAAATGTCAAAATAAAAATTATATTATTAAATATTGGTTTTACGTTTTCTGGAAATATTAAATATATGTATAGTATGTCAAGTCATTTCCGTCAGTAGAAAAAAGGGACAAATTTAAAAAATGTAGTTGCGTCAACTTTGTCAGTAGAAAAAGGCGCGAAATACATTTTCTATGGGATGATAACCCTTAGTAGCACCTACATTTTTTTTTTATATTTGGCGCTTTTTCTACTGACGGAAATGGCTTGACATATTATATTTATTAATGCATATATCACTATCTATTTATCACCTATTTTGAATGTCGAATATACCTTACTATTAAAGGAAACATTCGTAAGAACTAATTACAGATATTATAATGTATAACGGAATCCTGATGGTGAAAAAGAATTTATGCAGAGAGACTCCATAGGCTGGAGTTCAGCAAGACCAATAAATGCAGGTCACTGGACAATTTGGTGCCGGCACCGATAACACATTAGGCAAAAAATTCAAGTTTCCAAACAATAAAGGGTGGACCAGAGATAGAGGCCGCTTTTTGCAGCCGTTTATATGTATGACTACGAGAATAATCAATTGGATAAAAATGTTAAATGCATTTTATTGTAAAATTATCCTAATTTGCATTTCTGTAAATTAAATCCTGTAAAAAAATTACAATGAAACGTACCGAGCACGAATAGCGAACTAAATCGACAATAGAATTTTACCTGACGCTATTCTGAAAATCGTGTAGGTATAATATACTGACTCACTCTGACAAGCAAAATGTACTTGACCAGACCATCCGAAATAAACAATTGGATCAAACGGTACGTAGACAAACGTCAAGTAGGATTCAAGCCACTTCCTGGTCTAAAACCGACTATTAACACGCCCAGGTTGCAACAGAAAGTGTTAAAGAAGGCGAGACAAAATCGTAGCAAATCTAACCGTGTCGCCTTACGAGAACTTGGCTTGACCCTGTCTACATATCGTCGAGTAAAGAAAGCAGCTGGGATTCGAAGCAGGAAGAAAAGACGCAGCCCCATCAAGGGCAGATCGACCGGTGTATTAAGAGTGCAGCTAAGCTTTACAAGGACAGCATTCCCAGCGGTCGAAATTTCTTCTTCGTTTTAGATGATGAAACTTTGGTACCGCTGGAGCCGATGCAAGTAGCGGGCTACAAATATTACATATGGGACGATGAACTAGATACACTAATAGAAAACACTTTTCTCTCGACTGGGAATAAGCCAGCTAACAGCATCCCAGCGATGAAACGAATCTGGCAGCGAATTTTTAAGAACATCGCAATTAAATCTAGAAAATCGCTTTTCAGTTGATTCCGCTCCAAGATACTGAAATGTGCTAAACAAGGTCATGTTGGGTTTTAATTTTTTTAGCATATTTACTGTAAATAAAAGTAACACTGAGTACCTATGTAATTAAATTTTTGTCACTTTATTTTAGTTACGTAGAAATTTACATATTTTGAAACGGCCTCTATGTCTGGACCACCCTTTATTTCGTAGAGTACAAAAGGCCGATTCCTGATAAAATAATACTTACCTAATCAGATAATTGTTAAAATGCATATTTTCTAACTTATACACAGTGACAGAAATATAATATAATTCGTATATATAATTCGTAACCAACACTTGCTGCAACAAATATACTGCGTCACTGTACCAGGTCAGTATGACTTCTATACTTGGTCAAACCAATTTGTCAGTCAGTAAGAACCAGGAAAACTATACTCATTCTTTTCTTTTGGGTGCTAGTACTAGTGTAAGACAAAGATAGTATGATTATCTCTGTCTATGATTGAAATGAGACAGTTCTTTGACAAACTATAGTTGGTGGTATTTTTCAAATTGTCGAAAACTTTTATCCCATTTGAATTATATTCGGTTTTGGTATACCAAACCCCCGACGGATACCAGCCATCAAAGAGGGTGTACCATCGTCCACACTGTTAACTGTACATCGGTGGACCTTATGCCTTTTGTAATAAGGTCCACCGATGTACAATTAGGAGTGTCGCTGTTTGTACTTTCAAAAATCATACATGTACATGTATTTACTCAAGCCAGCTAGTAGATACCATGCCGATAAGCGTAGTTAGGTATTTTAAGTTAATGGCAACGACCCTTTATTGGTGAATAAGGATTTTTTTATAAATGAAATTTTCAATTAATGATTAATTTTGTCGCCACTCTAGGCGACAGCTTCTACAAAGAGTCTGGTTACTACCAGTTAAGCTCGTACGATCATTAACAATATTAAAAAACCAAATCGTAAATCTTTTTGCAAGGTAAAACATTACCAATTGTATGAATGTTATATAAGCCATCTTGCTCCGTTTTCAATTTAATCGTCGATTTTTGTAACACCTAGAGCAGGTTCATTCGCTTCTTTACCTTGCGGTGTTCCTGCCGTTCTGTCCTTCACCAGGCACTGGACGACGGCATGGACAACGCAGAAAACGAGGGACCCGATCCCAAACCATAGGAACGTCTTCCAACTCCCGTATTGGTCGTAGAGGAGGCCGCCGATGAAACTGCCGAGGGAAGTGCCGACGCCTTCGAATATCGCTCCCGTTAGCCCCTGAAAACGTATACTGGTTAGGTTTCTCGATAAGCAGGCCTAGAGTCTGTTCTGAAAGAGAAGATCCGCGGTCATTCCGACGTCTCTTTCCGCGCAGACTCTAGCATAGGAGCGGCGTGACACCTAAAGTCGGGTACTCTATCTCGCGGGCGAGATACTGTCGTATCGTACTGCTCCTGTGCTATAGTTCGTTTTTTTAGCATTAGAAAAAAGGTTAACAATCTTGATGTGTCTTTTAATTGAAAAACTCGTTTTAAATATAAGTCACGGCAAATATATAACAATTATGAATCTAATACGATCATTTATATTCTTCTGCTTTCATAAGTAATAGTTACTGATTTTTAAAAAGCGTTTTACAATTAAAAGACATGTCAAGATCGCTTACGTTCTTTCTAATGATAAAAAAAAAACAAATTATAGGCTTACAGGGCAGGAAAAATTAAACATTAAAAGGGACCGGGCGCTTTGAACGGTCTGCTACCTTCATTACCTTGTGGCATGATAAATTAATAACTTTAAAATCTAATTTACTGTGTCGTTTATATAGCCCGGCCAGCAGCAAAAAAGGCGGATTATTATTAATATTATTATAAACGTAGGCGCGAACGATAGCTCGCTTTTAATAAATTTTGCGTTTTTTTTGACGGACAAAATTGGTTTGCCAGACTATAGTAGTGTTCGTTACCTGCACAGTGGTTTCAGTGCCGGGCGGCGATACGACCTTAGCGTACGACGCCATGGTGGGGTAGAACATGCCGAAGGTGATGCCCTGAAACATCTCTATGGGCAGAACCCACCATGCGTTGCTCAACAGCGAGTAAAGTATAAAGCGCACGCCGAACGCGAACAGCACAAGGGTCATCATGTTTATATGGCCTAAACGCTTTAGGATGAAACCTGAGGACAAGATTATTGTGGTCAATAATATTTTCTCATGTACTTAGAAAGTTTTTTGCACTCTATTAAAGATATCACAAAAACGAATTCCTCTTGGGTTTGCCATAGCCGGAAAAAATAATAATGTCGTTATTCATAAACGCCTGTCAAATCCAACAGACCATTGATAATCTTCCATAATTATGATATTTGTGTTTGTTAGAAATACACAAAATGTAATAGAAATTTTGTTGATATTGCCAATACCAGGGTAGTTCACTCACCAGACACAAACATGAACGGTATCTCGCCTCCAAACGTCTGTATAGCGCTGACCAGCCCTTGCAGAGTTTTGTCGTACTCCGAGCCACTGCCGTTTTGCTTCGAAATGTCCTCTAAATGCCAGAAAAGGAACGACCACAGCAGTCCCGTGCAGAGACCGACTGCTATCGTCCAAAGAAAGAATATCACAGTGGGTAGAGAGGATAGCAGGGTTCCGACATCGGCGAGAATGCTGACCGACATTTTTGTGGATTCGATCTGAAAATCATATGACAGTTAATTTTGCTGTTTTCGCAATCATCGGGGTTCTAAAAGTTCTGAAGTACAAATAATTTAATTTAAATTGGGATTGTATTGTATGGGTGTATTTACTATTTAGTGTTAGACCAATATCAACTTACTAGCTCCCCGTCTCCATACAAAATAATACGGCTAAATATGGAAGTCGTATTATTTTGTATGAAACGGCCGCTATATGACGGCACCGCTATCTTAGGAAACCAGAGCTTAAATCTGTGTAGCATACCTTTATGAAACACGACACGATGACGTCACCGAGCATGAACACGAACATGAGCACGAACGCGACCGTGTAGTTCTTGTACTCGCCCTCGCTGAACACGTCTATGAGGGCGCCAGTGAGCAAAGAGAATATACCCCAGCCCACCGAGCCCCATAGGCGCTGCTTGCCGTATTGGGACACTTTTGCACCTGAAAAATGGAGCTTATTTATAACGCAATAGAGTGCAACAATAAAATTTAAACTGTCCTGAGTTATACTATACGTGTACCTATTTTGTGCCTATATTTGGACAGCTGTATGAGATTTGTCATGCAGTCAATTGTACGTAGAGTTATACCAAGGAAAGTCTGCAGCGATTTTGATAGCCCACGCAGTGCAAGTGTTATGTATACGTCATAATTTCATAGAAGTTTGACGTTTAAAATAACACTTGCACTGCGTGGACTATCAAAATCGCTGCAGACTTTTCTTGCTCTAACTCTAGTAACGTTTACACATTATTATAACATATTAGTAAGAAGACCGTGTACTAATTTCAAATACAGTTTAGTGTTTGAATACTACTGCGCTACGATCCGGTCGATAAAGCAATAGAACAGCATATTGCTATTATTAAACCAAAGTACTAAAAATAAATGTTAACAGTTTTAGGCCTTTGTCCCCGGTTTCCGCTGGACGCTGCATGAATATCACTTTTAATAGTCCGCAACATTTCTAGATCCTGACCCAGTATCCCGTCAACCAAAGACCAATTTACCTAAAATATTGAAGCAGATGGCATCGGCGAAGGTAACGACGACCGCCATGCCCACCCAGCTGAGCACCATAAGTACGAAGAACATCCAGAACTGCCCGGTGTACTGGCTGCCCGTATTGAGGCTCTCTGTCGCCGCTTGGAACAACTCGTTCAACTGTAAACAAAACAATCATCGATTTTAAACGAAAGTGGAGGACCCGCGTGTACTCCTCACTTTCCTCTCTGGATATTAACATAATTAAACATAAACATAATTTATTCAAAAAACACGTATTTCATGGTTACATTCGTATAAAACAAAGACATAAAAATAGTGATAGTTTACATGTACATGTGCCTGAACTAGGATTCCCTGTGTTTCAGGCGTATAATTGAAAATATTTTGACACAAATAGTTGTACCTATATCGACCACAGCTATGCCCCTACGTTTAATTTCTCTCGAATTTTTAATTATTTAAGATTTAGGAGCATTTAAACATCTGTATGAAATCTGGTATTCGCTCCTAATTTTTACAATATGTAATTAAACAATCGAAAAAAGTCAAACGTAGGGGCATAGCTATGGTTAGTATACATCAAATTATGTGGAAATATTTTCCATAATGTCATCCATCCAGAGAGGAAAATGGGGACTACGTTTGTATGGAGAAGCGGCCGTCCCCTTTCCTCTTAAAGCGCGCGGTTGTTGTATGCGATAAACGCAGCGTTGAACGCATGCGTCAACGGAATGTAGGAACAATGACAATGCGCTTACGCGTAAAACAATGTAGTGTCATTAGATTTATTTTTAGCCTAATTGTGAATGTGTGTGTCTGGATTAGCCGAGAAAGAGATGGCGGGACGACCTGGATGCATTCCAGCGGGATTGGCGGGATCTTGCTCAGCACAGGGAGGATTGGAAAGGGAGAGGGGAGGCCTTTGCCCAGCAGTGGATCATTAGATTATCTGATGTAAAACCTCTACCTGTGGAAACTTTTAATTGGCTCACTGTTTCTATGTTATTAGCTAACATACATATACATACACATATACATATTGGTGTACTCCAGCTGTAATTTTTCCAAAAAAATAAAAAAAACCCTAAAAATTGGTGTTCGGCAAACGCATTGCGTTTATCGGATAAAACAACCGCGCGCATAAACTACAGTCGATCTTTGAGGTGACGTGCAAGTGCCATAATAAACGTTATCTTTTTTGTAGAATTTTGCTGACAAATTGTCATTGCAAAGCCTGTGTTTAGTTAGCTAACATCCCACTTTTTGGGATTAACTCGAGACTTTTTTTGTCACACGCCCGACATGTTTCTTCCATGTCGCTCATATTTTTAACTTTAAAAAGCAAAAGGTATCTTATACACGGATATTAAAATACAGACATAAGTCAAATACATTAGATTAGTTGTGAGAACTGTATATAAGTTTGTATATATGTATAAGTTACAGGAAATACGAAACTTTCTGTCAGTAGGGACATATAGATGTTGCTTTGTAATGAAAAGCTACTTCCAAGTAACAAGATGATTATATTATTTTAGAGCACGTACCTGAGCGTTATTGCAATTTATTTTACACGACGTCTGGAATAGCTCGTGTGAAGCGCAATACGGGTAATGTACGGACTCCGAATCACCTGTGAACAAATAAAATAAAATCCAGATGTGACATGCAAGTGAAAAAGGGTTAATACCTAATTACAATACAATACACTAGTTTCATTTGTCAGGATTTCATTATGTTGACTTTTGTATTTGATTCATGAAACAGATGCTATAAAAATATTTAAAAAAAATTGAATATGATGCTATACCTATGTATTTAGATTGATTTTCAAGCAGATAATCGCATCACAAACAACGGGAGACAAAAGTGTACTTATACGTTTTTTCTTGCTAATATCAAAGACATATGTAACTCCGTATAAGATGAATAAGAAAAAAACGTGCCTCGGAAATCAAGAAAAAGTCATTCTCGGATAGATGGCGCACACACCTTTGGCCTATGGTCGGCTAGATGGCGTGACGACACCGTTTCATATTTAACAATTTCAACACATAGATATCAGTGAATGAACATGGGCCAAAATGATATAAAAATAATAAAACCATTTATCCATATATACACATATTTTTGATAATTTTATACGTTTTCATTTGAGTTTTAGTCGTGTGTCGGTAGATGGCAGTAAATTTACGGTGACTACAAAATTTACTATGACAGGACCCCTCTATACTATCTATTCTCTTTGCTAACATTGAAAACCTTTATGCACAATATGATTATGATACGCAAGGGGCGAGGGTGCGATAAACATGTTGTTCAACTATAAATGGATAAATGTGACAGTTAGGAGTTTTAGACGGCAACCCCTGTCCCTGCCTGGTAGCACTTCCACCGCATATGGCATAATCTTTTAACTCGTTGGTCTTTAATGGCTTTGTGTGTTGGCCGGTTGGTTTTATTTGGAATAAGTATAAGGCCTGAGTGGACGGTCGAAGCGGAGCGTTCGGCGGGGCGTGCAGCGTGGCGTCGGGCTCACAAGTGATTTGAGCAGCGTACAGTCAGCAGCAGAAGTTGCTAAGCGGGCCAAGTGTTCAAAATTACAATGACGCGACTTTATTGTTAAGAGAATAAGAGCGTGTCAAGGTAATTTTGAACACCTGGCCCGCTTAGCAACTTCTGCTGCACTAAGGCCGCTCCTATACGTTTGCATTTGTTTAACATGCACGCCGCACGCCCCGCCCCGCTGCACACTCAACTAGAGCGTCCACTCAGGCCTTACACTAAGACAGTGGTGGGCAAACTTTCTTCATGGGGGGCCAGAAGGTTTAGAAAATTTAAGTGGTGGGCCAGAATTGTAGCCAAAATTTATTTAGATTTGTGATAAATTGATAATAGTGGGCCAATGCCATATACTAATTATTTCATAGGACCGGCGGCGGGCCGGATAAAATCCATTCGCGGGCCGGAGATGGCCCGCGGGCCCACCACTGCACTAAGACTTACCGTTAGGAATGGCCACGTTTTTAAGTCTAACATAAATGTAGCTGCTAACGTTCGTCACGGTCTCTAGTTCCACGTATCCAGTGAATGACAGTTCGGATGGCAGCGCCTGCCCCTGCCTGGTCTTCGGCTGGCAGGATTCGGCGTCATCGGCGTACCAACCATCGCAGATTTCCATGAGACGCCATGGGGTCGTCGAGTCTAGGTTGCAATGCGCCTGAAAAGTGGTTTTACAGTACGTTTAGTAAGAAGATTTCCCGTAAAATTAGTTTTCGAAGCGTCATAAATTTAAACAGTATATTTGACACGTGAACACAGATCTTTATGAGATAATTTTGAGAGCAAGTGAAGCAAGTCGTTATACGAAATTGCTTCTAATCTATATTTCATATTTGCTTTCTTTATTGTAAACTAGCGACCCGCCCCGGCTTCGCAAGGGTTAAGAAAACCGCATGAAAATCCGTTCAGTACTTTTTGAGTTTATCGCGTACAAACACACAAACAGACAGACGCGGCGGAGGACTGTTTTATAAAGTGTAGCGATTTCAACACATTTTTAAAGCGTGTATGAACTTAGGTTCGTAATTTCTCGTCGTAATTCCATATCTAGACACGCGGCAGCGTGTCAAGCCAAGTTTAAGCAAAGGAACTGGCTAGCCCGCGCCGAGTGTAATATTACACGAACCACTTGGTGTCACTTTTGACCCTTCTATAACTCAAAACCTCTTTAACGTAAACACATAAAACTAAGTGTGTTTAATTATATCCATAAGGACATCTAGAAGCCCAAATTTCATGAAGCTAGCTCAAACGGTTATAAAGATATGAAGGTCAAAAAGTCGTAAATTTTAGCACTGACTGACTGACTGACATATAGTACCTAAATCTAACCTACTTCCAGATGACCTAGAAGGATGAAATTTGGAGTCCAGCTCGCTAATTGTGTGTAAGCGTAGGAAAAAATATAAAAATAAAAAAAAAGTTAAGAAATAGGGGGGGGGGGTCCCATACAATTTTTTTTTTATTGTAGCGTTGGAACCATTACAAGCAGATATTTGAAACTATCCCAATATATGTATTATTATATTTGCTATATAACAGAAATATAAAAATAAAGTTAAGTCAAAAAAGAAGTGCCCCATACAAAAAAACTTATACGACGCGCTAAACAACCGGCCAACGGTGTGTCGTAACATTAAATTTCAATACCTGCCTAGTTTTCTTTACAAAAAGTAATGATATCCCACCAAAAACATAAATGTAAAAAAGGAGAGCCAAGTTCAATACAAAAATTATGCTTGACTGTGGGCTTCGCCGCAAAAAGAATGGAGATCTAAATGAGTGCCAAGTTCTATGCAAAATCCAAATATGTATTTATAGGAACAAAATAACATTATGAACAAGTATTAAACTCTATTTCTTTGCTTTATTGGATACCTATAACAATAGCTGTTATTTAAAAAAAATGTGAGATCTTAAAGTAGGTTAGATTTGAGTGGGCCAGTTTTTATCAGAATATATATATATATATGTGTTGAATAACTTTATAAAATGACCGATGTAATGAAAACTGGCCAAGTTAGTTTCAGATGGAGGTCTGTAGTCAAAAGTTTAAAAAATACACTCGTGTACGCAGGCCCTTAAGTTACAAAATTCAAAATGTGTCAACCCTATTGTACAGTCAGCGTCATATAGTAGGTAGCATCCAAAGTATTCAAATAGTTCGGTACGCCATACACATTATTATGGTGTACCGAACAATTTGAATACTTTGGATGCTACCAACTATAGCTAACTATATGCTAAGTGATTACTACTACTACTACTACTACTAATATACGACGCTGACTGTACCGTAACTCACATTTACCTACTGCTAACTTTCTTAGGCATCTGCTTCAACGTTTACAAGCTATGTTCGCGGTGCGACTGCCTATAACTCCGTCAGGGCGGCGTTGTCGCCCCAGCAGGATTTGGCCACACTGACTTATGTCACAGAATAAATAATAGTACTAGGTACAGAAGACTCACTCTCTAACAAAACGCGTCTGTTACGATCAGGACAGATATGGCCGCTAGGTGGCGACAGCGCCACGCGCGGCTTATGGCTAGCCACCAAATTTGGTGTGGAACGGATGTACTTTTAGCTACCTGCAGCAAAGCGACGAAATCGCGGAGTGAGCCACGCCTGCTTATGTTATAATTGTTATAAAGTTATAAAAGCTATTGTACTTCACCTCACATTTACTGCTAACATTCGCAGGCATCTTCTCCAACGAGGTATCGTTCACGCATAGTTTATAGTTTAGAGTCTGATTCCCGCAAGTCATGTTCGCGGTGCGACTGCCTATCACTCCGGACAGGGCGGCGTTGTCGCACTGCAGGTTACAGGGCTCGTTTATGTCCACGTAGTCGCTTCCAATATTACAACGGGGGGTGTAAAATTGGCCTGTTAAAGGATTTATACATTATTTTATTTATAAAAGAAACATTTAATTTGAAACTACACAATGTGGCCGAATTCAGCGTGATGCTGACCACCGGGCCCGGACTACAGTTTAGCGCTGTTCTTCCATTGCGACGAGATATCACCACCATAATGTCACCAGGGGGCCTGGCCAAGATGTCGATCTACAACGACAAATGTAATGTATTGGGATGAGATACTACAAAAAGTCATGTGACTATTACCATACATTATTTAAGTTTCGGTTGGCGTTTTCTATCAACGATAGCTGTCTTGGCTAGAGCCCTGATCTCGCTATATAAGCTTTACGCCGTATGGTTTATGACGACCACGACGACCGATCTGGCCTAGTGGGTAGTGATCCTGCCTGTGAAGCTGATGGTCCTGGGTTCAAATCCCGGTAAGGGCATTTATTAGATATATCGTTGTCTGGGTACCCACAACACAAGCCTACTTGAGCTTACCGTGGGACTTAGTCAATTTGTGTAAGAAAGTGCCTATAATATTTATTTATTTATACTGTCTGTGGCACTGATTTGCACACTCGCATGTACCTATAGTAGGTATGTCATATTTTAGCCCGACTTACCTTCTAGCGAGACGTTGTTAGCCACTATATATGCACAGTTGTCGCGCACAGTGGAGCTGGCCACGTACGCCGTATAGTTTATGCTGTCTGTGGCACTGTAACAGTACTGGGGTATGTGCCAGTGTTCGCAGATCGTTTGCCACATCTTTGGTGAGGTCATGTCACATGTCATCTAAGGATTTTTATTAGATATTAATATTATTGTCATTTGTCTACAAAAAGCATTTAGGTAGGATATTAACACAAGTATACAATTAAACAAATAAAATACACGATGAAGTAAGTTTAGTTTAAACAGTTGCTATTTTAAAGATGGTAAAAAGTCGCTCGATTTCATATATGTACATATTAAGCGCGACTCAACTTGCCAAAGGAAAAATTTGATGATGATGATGCACTCCTGACTGATTTCGGCCACAGCGACTGTGTGCTCTGGAGTAGGCAATTTTTAACTTGTGTTATTAGAGTGTAGCTGATCCTCTCTCTGGTGCGCCCTTAAGTGAAAAATTAAGCCAGATAGATAGAGAGAGATTTAGTGTAAGGAAAAATTTACCTAGTAACAGGATACCATACATATTTGTACCTTGTACCATATTAAAAAATTGAAAATAAGCACTCACCTGACATGCCGCCGTGCCGTTTTCTTTGCCTAGCTTGTCTAATTTATCCGAATCTATCATTTTCTCCTCCAGATAACGGCTCTGGAGGTAAGATAATCCACTACTGCAGGAAATACCCACGGTGGCAAGGCTGTCCGACTCCGGTATTAGGTATATGGCGCCGAAGCTCACAATAGTTACAATTTGAAATAGTATGAAAATTGATTTCTGTATCCTAAATCTGAAAAAGAAACAAACATGTTAGGTAAAAGCAGATATGTACCTACAGGCAGCAGTAGATGTCGGTATCTAATCAGAAAATATGGTGTTCAAATTTTTATTTTTAACTAAGGCTATTTGGTGTTCTTAAGAGCACACATAGTGCACACAGGTTAATAGGTAGTTATTTGGGCATACCTACGCTGTCAATGTATCATTATTTTAAGTTAAGGTATAATAGAATTGAAGGGATGTTTACAAAAACAACATAACTGACTACACTGGTTGACACCAGAAACGATTAACAATGTTCTTAAAAAGTGTCAACCGCTCTAAGCAGTTATGTTGTTTTTGTAAACATCCCTTCAATTGGCACGGTTGGGCTCGTGATCATGGTGTGACGTTATTGTCTGACGTATGGCGTTCAAAAGGTTAATGTACTTACAGCTATTGGCCCCTTTAAATTTAGGAATGCCTTAAAAGAAAGTTGAAGGGATCATTGGGAGGTCGACAATCAACATTAGTATTTATAGATCATCCTACTTACATATATAGATAATAGGCACCGTATGATGCCGTAAATAGGATCTTATGACGCCAAGACACTTCGCCCTATTTGCCTAAATATTCGAATTACACATCTAACCTACCGCAAACGAATGTGCAAAGCTAAAATAAGAGAAGCAAAGTGTATGTGTATTATATATATATAGCGGGCATCACAGTCATCAACTGGACCATAGTCTAATAAACCATGGTCTTCTCTTCCCAGAGTGACACAAGCCTACGTCACAATAACATTGCCACTTTATATAGCGCTATCGCATGATGACGTACGCTTGTATCAGTCACTTGACCACGAAAAGACGGGAAGAGAGTACCAGGCGGAGTATATTATTATACCATGAACTGGACATAATACCGCTGTAGCAGAATTTGTAGGTACCTAAAATATTTGTTTACGACGACAAATACTAGACGCGCATCGTGTTTCATACTGTCTCAGCTCCTTTCTGTTCGGCATAAAGAAAATACGAACCGAATCGACAATATCTAATGAGCAGGATCTTAAGGATTATGATAAAGCCAAGATAACATTCGCTTGTAATGCAACTACAGATAACGAAGTCCACAAAATGGATTTGTATTATACACCGATAATACTTTGGTCCCGGTTTTCGCGTGATAATGACAGGATAAAGCAACCGACTTTTTCTACAGCAGCGATATTAAAAACTGACGATTGTCCATTATAATGTTATCACGCGATAACCGTGTTCATAGTACCCCCATTGCACTGAGGGATTAGAACAATAGACTTAAATACCTTAAATACTTATAAGACGGATTCCCATACAAAGTCTCTATTGTTTGTGCTTACGAATAAATACTATTCTATTCTATTCTATTCTATAAAAAGAGAAAGACTGAACTTATCTTTTTAAATGAGTCCTACAGAAAATTATTTTATGTCTTGATAGAAACTTTTTTTAAATAGTGTAACTACTATGTAGTATGTAATAAACTATAAACTGAAATATGTCATATCATAAAGAAAAGTGACCAAGCCCGCGTATTATGAAGACGCCGGTTCGTATCCGGCCTCCGCCACTAGAGGACTTGGTCACTTTTTCTTTCCTACCTATATGACATCTATTTCAGTTTACAACTTTCTCAATCGCTTTATTTGCCGCGAAGTTACTTAGGTAAGGCAGTTGTCGGACCGTTGGCGATAAACGCGAAACCATCAGTGTTTTGTCTTACATAAAGTTTTCGTTGGCAGTGTTAAGATCCAGCGATCAACGATTGACATATACATTATGATTCTGAGTAGAGATGACACAAAAACTCCCACATCTAAAAAAAAGTGTAGTGTACAACTTTAAATAAATCTATAACGTATGTTTCTTGTGCGAAAAAAAAAATACAAAAATACTAACCTATCAGCAATAACTCCAAAAAGAGGTTTTGCTACGAGTCCAAATATTGGCAGGATTGTGTAGATCAGCCCCACCGTGGCGGAAGAGAATCCTAGCTGCCGGGCATATGTGGAGAGATAAGGGACTAGGGGTGCAGTTCCTGTAATTCAACGATTAATAAACATTAGAGCTAAATCATGTACTATGATCTAATATGAGTAAATCTGCCATTTTGTATAATCAAATTTATATTTCTACTTCATATACCTCAGTCAACATTATAACAGAAGAAGGAGATACTTCTATTTATACATCATAATTCCTATGAAAATATGATGTTTATTGTTGACATGGCATGGATGAACTGAAAGGCGTTGGACCTTTTTTAGATTTGAATCTCTATTTCTTGGACCCTTTTTCCCAGATATGGACAGTTGGACATATACATATATGTTCAACAATCAAATTTTTCATAATACTATGACACCAGCATCAAAGAGAATAGAGTGCATAGAGATGGATTGTCGAAGTAAATTATGTAGCCACTGTAAATTTACTGCCATCTTTCGACAGAAGATAAAACCGTTAGAACGCCATTTGACTTTGATCCTTAATTATTTCAGTGATATGTGTTAACTTATTAAATATTAATATTAACGCCATCTACTCGACTATATAATAGGCCAAAGCTATGGTGCAATCTTTTCGACCGATGGCGCCATAACCTTCAGCCTACTCTCGAGTAGATGGCATTAATAAATATTTAACAAGTTAACACATATCAGTGAAAGAATAATGATCAAGATCAAAAGGCGTTCTAACGGTTTTATCTTGTCGAAAGATGGCAGTAAATTTACAGTGGCTACATAATTTACTTCATGCTATAGAACAGGGCTCTCCAAAACCCGGCCCGCGGGCCAAATCCGGCCCGCGAAGCGTTCCAATCCGGCCCGCCGACAGCGGTCCAATCCGGCCCGCGGGAGCCAGGCTCCAAGTGTTCAGCCCTAACAGCAGCAACCAGATACACCCCCCCTTGGCGCCGAATTGCTGTGTGCCGTGGCCCGCGCGAAAATTCTGAGGCGCAATATGGCCCTCTCATGTAAAAAAGTTTGGAGACCCCTGCTATAGAACATATGTGCCAATATTATTACACAAGAATAGCAAGAAGCTTTTAGGAAAGTATTTTATCAAAGAGGAGTTATTTTTTAACACTAATAAAATACCACGGAATAATGGAATGTGATGACATATCTTTTCTACAGCAAATCAAGTAACATTGAAAATGTTATAATCTGGGGCAGTCTTGCTCTGTTCTAGATTTCAAATCAAACTGATAAGCCATGTACTTAGGAACTAATTATGCAATAAAGATAAGCGAATTGGCAGTTATCAATGGATTTAAAGTCAAATACAGTCACCATCACATATACTCGAGTTGTCAAGGTGTTCACAGATATCTGAACAGAACCTCTATTATCGTGATGTTCAATGTGCAATTGTGCATGTTCAGATATTTACGATCATCTTGGCCGCTCTGAGATATTTGAGGGCAGCTGTACATATCTGTGTCAGTAGAAAAATAGCTATGAACATAACCTCTCACATTTCTTCAGGACGATAGTTGTAAAAAAGTATGATGCTATCAGCTACATTTTACTGAGCAAGTGTCAGAATGTGTGTTGCTTCACAATGGTTTGAATATATATTATTACTGTAAGTTTGTGTATAATTATTTGATTTCAATCCTATAAAAATATCCTAAAATTTCACTGGTTATGAAACTTACAGTAATTGGCAAATTATAGGTACTTTACAGTTTAACCCTTTACCAGGCTAAGGATATATTTCCCACATATGGCACTTCAAACATGTGTTCTATTTTTGATGAGTAAGACTGACAATTGGACTTGAAAAGGGTTAAGGAAAAATTGGACACTGTTCTTAACTCTGCTAATTATCAAAATAAAATCGCACCGGCCCTAACAGAAAAATAGAATTACAATATATATTTTTTTCAAATAAAATAAAATAAATAAAAATATTATTAAGAAAACTCTGCATAGCATTTGCAATGATAATTTGGCAATGTCATTATTGATGTCAATTTCCTATGAACATATGACATTTATGACACTCCTTCACTTTGTTATATTCAAGTTAGTGTAAAGTTAGCTTAGCTGGACTCTAGTTACTAAATTGGGAATATAAGTAAGTAAATATCCTTTATTGCACCATAAATATATTATAATCATGCCCCGAATTTTGGGTGCAGAAATTTGTTTATTGTAAAATAGTTACCAAACTATGAATAAAAACTCAGTAGTAAGCTCATAACGGCCTTAGAAATGTTCAGTTTCTTTTTTTAGTGTCTATATTTTGGCTAGTGTAAATCATTCCTGCTTCTAAAAATCTGGTGTATGATAATAATAACAAGACAGCCTAAGGCAGTGGTGGGCAAAGTATGGCCCGCAGGCCATCTCCGGTCCGCGAATGGATTTTATACGGCCCGCCGCCGGTCCTATGAAATAATTAGTATATGGCATTGACCCACGATTATCACGAATCAAAATAAATATTGGCTACAATTCTGGCCCTCCACTTAAATTTCCTAAACTTTCTGGCCCCCCATGAAGAAAGTTTTCCCCCCACTGGCCTAAGGAAATAAGAAATAACTTAGGGTGGTATTCCATCTGTCCAATATATTGGCAGGGGTGTGAAACTCCTGACTTCGGCCAAACTCGGCTCCACTCGGCTCAGCATTGCTCTGAGCAATTATTAGGGTTGGCACCACTTGATTTCCTTTTGGGTGCACGACCACAGATAGGATAATCACTTGAATTTTGACAACCCTAAATAGCCGAAAGGGATAGTGCCATATATTAGAAAGGGATAGCATGATTCGACCCTGAACCGCTGTCAAACTTCGGTTTTGTAGGAAGTTTCCTTTCTGTACGGTAGTACTATTATTTATTCTGTGATATTGGTCCAATGTCATTGCATCTCACTCTCTCATTAAGCAAAATGTTGGACAAAATACACATTGGACAAAGAAATTGGACAGGTGGAATACCACCCTTAGAAGAGAAATCTTTATAACGATAATTTGATAATAAGTTTATAGACATGTACTGGCTCACCTGCATTGAAAAGAAAATAATGGCCTTTCACAGGCAACAACTTTTTGTTCACTTTCATGTTTGATGTCACCATCGGAACTGAAAACACATAATTATGTTCACGCGCTTATGTTGAATGTCAAGAAAAACTATTTTAAACAGAATTAATGAATTGTGGAGCGAATAAACAACCGAGGACAAGGTAAAGACATGTAAATCCTGCACGACCGGAACTGTTGAATGAAACTTAACGTAAAACAACGTGTTTTACATAAAATAGCTCGGATCAAAATAATACTATTTCGGTATTATTAATTTACCTTGTGGCTTTGCATGGATGTTTTAACCAGAACTTTATTTGAAATAATTGCCAATTGGAAAATATTTGTTCAATGCAACATGCACCGGTTGTCGGTGCGTTCCTCAAATGAAACTTGAAAGCGCGTGCAAACAATCTCTACTGTTTGACAGCTGTCACTGTCAGGTGGTCACCGACCTCTATAGTCTATGGCCTGACTATAGACAATATCTCATGTTCAAAGGGGCTACCGCGAAAACCGAAATTCGCAAATTGCGGGGATCTTACTCTTTTACTCCAATGAAGGCGTAATTAGAGTGACAGAGAAAAATGCCCGCAATTGACGATTTTCGGTATTGGCGGTAGCCCTACAAGTGTTCAAGGCTACAATAAAGCCGTTCACACGAGTCAATCAACTTGCCAATTTAATCGGTAATCGGGAATATTACACAAAACTCTGCGTAGGGGACGCCACTATCACAAACAGCGAGCCTACCCGAAACACGAAATTTCGTTATCTGCCTCTCTATCACTATTGCATATTCGAGCGATAGAGTGCCAGACAACGAAATTTAAATTTTCGGGTTTCACGGTAGGCCCTCTTGTAAACAAACCACCCTGATGCATCAATGTTATATTTATTCGTAACGAATGTTCCGTGACATCTTGTCAAAAAACTATTTAAGGCACAGTACGTATAAGTTACTCTATGGTTTACGATAAGTGCTAGTGCTGCACTCTGACGGCAGAACATTGCAGTATTACCCCCAATTAATTGAATTAAACTTAACTTTATAATAATAATAATAAATTGGCAAACGAGAACTGTCGCCAACCTGTAGTACTACCTAAGCACCGAAGACCGCAAGGCGGTATGGAAGGATAAGCAGGTACATGGGCGGTTCTACGAGGCCCTCATGGGACTCTATGTAGACCTGCCCGCGTCGGTGAACTGGCTACAATTCCGGGACCTCTTCGGAGAAACCGAGGATTTTGCCTGTGCAATTTCGGAAGAAGTTATCATGACGAATAACTACCGGAGCTATATCTTGAACGACGGTACGGCACGGGCGACATTTGTCGGGCATGCCGTCGTCCCGGAGAGTCACTCAGGCATATTATCTGCGGTTGTTCTCATCTTGCTAACGGCGAGTAAGTACTTACACGTACCAGAATTATTCACCAGCAGCTTGCTCTCCTACGGCCTTGTGGACCGCGAAGTGCCGTACTACCAGTACTCACCTGCGCCAGTTCTCGGAAATGGTAGTGCCATGTTCTATTGGGATCGATCTATCATCACTAACAGGACTATTGTCGCCAATAAACCTGAAATCGTGTAAGTAGTTAAAATAAACTAGCGGTGCGGAATATAACAACATTTTTACCTATAAATAACCTGGGGCCCGTTTCTCAATATTAAGCTTGTAACTTGTAATACAAGCGGTCGTCACGTTTTGATACCTTTTGTTAGAAAGGGACTTCCAGTTGTATTAGTTACAAGTTACAAACTTTTGAGAAACGGGCCCCTGTTAAGTACCAGCGTAGGGGAGAGCGGATACAAACGTAACGGCGGGTGGAAAGTACTTAACTATTGCTTTGTAGGTTTATCCAATAGTTAAAACACCACTCCGCTGCTATTAGATTAGGTGATAGCCGGTGGCGCCCCTTTACTTGCATTCAGTCGAAACGGGCGCCACGTGCTATTGTCATGAATCTAGTACCTATATAACTGGATCAGGCATGATGGGTGGGGGGAAATGACCGAACAGGATAGTCTTATATATCTTTCAGTAGAAGTAGCAGCGAAAGAGCTATTATTGTTTGTCTTTGTCACAGTCTCACATTTTTTTATTCCCCACCGTAAATTTATTATGGATTATGGTGGGCAACAAATAAATTCGACCAATCGTATAGTTCGTTTTTTTTAGCATTAGAAAGAACTTGCAAGAAGGTAAGCGATCTTGACATGTCTTTTAATTGAAAAACGCTTTTTAAAATTCACAAACTATTACTTATGAAAGCAGCAGAATATAAATGATCGTATTAGATTCATAATTGTTACCTACATATTTGCCGTAACTTATTTTTAAAATGTGTTTTTCAATTAAACGACACATCAAGATTGTTTACCTAATTTCTAATTCTTAAATAGAAACGAATATAGTGTCGCATTGCGTATGTTTTGTCCCTCACGGAGGCACGCGTATAGCACTTCTATAGGATACTACCTTCTATGTATTAGGTTGTGTGGAGGAAGCAACGTGATTTTTCGAATAAAAAGTACGTTCTTTGACTTTTAGTTATTTATTGTTCAGTTTGTATTTTTTGTCTCAATAAAGTCTCATATGGTTCTGTTATTTAATGTTTACATTGTATTAAAATAAATACATTTATCTGAATATTTGCAAATTGATTATTGATTAGATTTGTTTTTCTTTAGCAAGTTCCGTTTCAAAGATATCTTTCATGTTTTCAAAAAAATGCGGGCGGGTACAAAAGTAACAAAGCCGTATAGGTACAAAAGTAACATTTACATCCCATACAATATATTGGATGTAATATTGTCACATGCTTAATGCGTCAATGATGATTATAATATGATGTATGCCATATTTGTGAGTGAAAAGAAGTTTGACCCTGAATTATCTGATTAGAAAACATGATTATAACACAATAATTGATCTCATCTCACTAGAAATAATAGTTATTTGTACAACAAGAGATCAAAGTTTGATATTTCTTCGAGTGCTTATTTTGAGTCCCGTGCAAGCGAAAGATTCTATAATAATAGAATCTAATTTAGAATCTTGAGCGTAGTAAGGGATTCAAAAGCGCACGAGATGTAAATAACTTTGATCTCGTGTAGTACACAAAATTTTTCACCCTAAGCAGTGAGAACATACCTAGAGGGACAGAGATAATAGAACCCAAGTATATCGAACTTGTATTAGACCCCGCATGTTGAAATGACATTTGACTATAAAGGTCACTAGAATGTCATTTTGTCTCACTCAGTGAGCAAAATCGCATTTTGATCACTGAGTGATACACACTCAGTGAGCAAAATACGATTTTGCTCACTGAGTGAGACAAAATGACTCAGTGAGCAAAATCACATTTTGCTCACTGTTTTTAAGAAGCAAAGTACCCTTGTTCGAGCTGCTGAGGTGAAATAACAATTTCTATCGAGGAATTAATATTGATTTGTTTTCTTAAAATGCTAATATCTGTTAGGTCTGGCTACTGAACTATTACACATATTTTTGGCGGGAAATTCAAAAAATCTTGTGCTGGTTACACTTTGCGTAGTAGGAATTATAGTTTTGATACTAGAAAATATTTATGATTTTCTGTGCACAAGTAAGGTACTTACCTAAGGAAATAAGTTAAATATACGTTGACGTGCACCCAAAGTCAGCTCACATAATTTCTGCCACTATTTAAAGTACAGTCAACGACAAACACATATGTTTACGTTCCAATGTTTTGATTTTATTGATATTTTCCAGAACTTCTAGTTTGTCCGTTTCTTTACACACTTATCCTGTTTATGAGATTCAGGTATTAATCATTTCACGTACTACTAAATCAAAGTTTTAGGCAAATGTTAGAACTAGTACTTAAAGTATCAACATATTAATAGAGCACTAACCTACTATATTGTTTACGACTTGTAAACATTGCAGTTTTTCGTTATAACTACAACGCTTCATGTCGACTTCGCACATTGACATAATTATTTACAAGCTTAAATAATAGTTTACGGACCTCACTCGGTATAGTCATTATTAATATTATTTAAAATAAACCCCTTATAAACCGCGAACCATTTGAATGAATGACATAAATTGACAACAGACCACCAACAGACTTTTAACTTTTTTTTAAATCATAGACAGTAATTGGTGATACTACAAGGAAATATCTGTCAACAAAATTTGGCTAGCCAGACTCTATCAATAATAATTTACATAATTTGTACTTTTTTTGATTTCATATGTCATATTATATTAATTACAAACCACTGTGTCTTGTTACTTTTGACCCACATCGTGTTACTTTCGGCACGCCAACGGTGTCATAAGTAAAAAAAGATGGATTTTTTTAAGTACATACAAAATACACAATTATAAGGTTAATCAAGAAGTTAATATATAGAAACAAAGTGTTGCGTTTGTCCCCGCTCTCCCTTACCTACGTAAAAGTTGGGTAAAAGTATCCTAGGTATAACTCGTCTTTTAGGGTTCCGTACCCAAAGGATAAAAACGGGACCCTTTTCCTAAGACTCCACTGCCCGTCTGTCCGTCACCAGGCTGTATCTCATGAACCGAGATAGCTAGACAGTTGAAAACTTTCACAGATGATGTATTTCTGTTGCCGCTATAACAAAAAATACTAAAAAGTACGGAACCCTCGGTGGGCGAGTGAACGTTCGCGCGGACTCATTTCTAGGTTCGAAATGAGTGCGCGTGCAAGTGAGTGGAATGTTTAAATTGTTTTAAAATAATGAACGAGTACGATTATGACCGTGACTGTTTCTTATTCCAATTTAGTTTACTCCGAAATCAAGCAATGTTACTATCCGGTATCGGATACTAGGCCACTGCCGGTATCCGGCCGGATGTTAAAATAGTGGCCGGATAGGCCGGATACCGGATAGTAACCGAATATCCGGTGCATCTCTATAATAGAGATAAAATGCTACGCCGAGCAGTGTCTACGCGCGTAGCACTAAAGGCCTTCTACGAGCGGATCATAAACGCATCACGGGAACCTAGGTACCTAGGTACACTGTCTTATAAGAAAGAAACGTTCAGATTTGAAATATATGATATTCAGGCCAATTCGAACGTACCTACACTGACATCAAAATAACATCCAAATGAAATGATGTCATTTAGGTACATATGGTGCCTTTTGTTCGTACTGGCGAGCGAGACCAACGATAGCTATTTAAATTACATCATTCATCGAATTGGCCTCATTGTTGATTACTCGAATACCTATCTGATTTAAAGTTCGAGCTAACACTGAATCGCTCATTATGAGGGTCCATCATGCGTTGAGTGAAACACTGTCTGTCGGAAATTTAGGATACCGTTTAAATTTAATCAATTCTTTTCACCTAATGGTACAGACAGACATTGGTGTCACACATACATACAACACTCCTCTTTTTGCGTCGGGGGTTAAAAATAGTTGGTATTGGTAGACGGAAAACAGACATATACATTGTTAAAAAGTATACAGATATGCCTAACACAGTTATGACCAGCTAAAGTGAACTTATAAAAAATTGTGACTGCCCTCAATGACCTGACGACCAGTTTTTGTAATGTTACACGAAGTTTCTGTAAGCTTTAAAGAATCAAACGCCACGTCAAGTTTCGGATAGGATATACTGTGCGGAAAGAGAAGAGTGGTAAATGTATGGGATCCAATACATTCTACGACTCTTCTCTTTCCGCACAGACTGTACACTGAAACTACGCAACTATTCAAAACTATTCGGGTAGGTTAACAAAATCAGATTTGTACAACATAATAATAAATAAAATAAATAGGCGTAGGGATGTGACGACCCCATCGCCCGCTGGTTTTACCAGTGCAATCAGTCAACGCAGGGCAGCTTGTGGCGAGCTGTTGGGGATTAGCGACCTCACGTACCCGAGTGCTCCTGGAGAGTTCTGTTACCCGCAAGGAGGGTGGGTGGGACAGGATTCTCTGCCTCTGGCTTGCCTTAGCCGGCCGGCCAGAGTGGAGTCGTTAGAGCTATAAGCTCCAGGGGTGGAAGTGAAATATGCATAAGACGCGAGTTGGCACAGTGGCTGTTAACAGCCACTGGGTAGAAAGCGGCGCACACCTCTCGACACCCCTGAGCCGCTCACACCGGTGTTGCCCTTGAGCCATCCTAGATGTCGCTTTTTGTGGGGGCCCATCTTGTGAGGGCGAGTCACCGTCTGCCGGAAATAAAATTGCATACCGTTTTATTAGGCAGGCGTCCGGTTTTTTACCCCATAGCTCAGTTCTTAGTCCATCGCTTTCACCCAATAACCTAGTTAATTTTAGATTCCATCAACTCTCAATAGTCCTTACACCCTGGCGGGTGCTGCCTCTGCGTGCGTCCCATGACACGGGCAAGGGCAGCCTCCGCTCGGTGTACCCCTTACATTTCATTAAAGTGTCAAAAGGGCCTCTACGTGTTGACTTCGGCTCCGCGCACGCCTCCCAAAGGTCCGGAACACCATTGTTCCGTGATGGGAAAGACAATAAAATAACAGTCTTTTGTCAGGAGGCAACAAAGTGCGCGCCTTCAACGCCTGGGTAATGCCCCTCTTCATATACTCCTTTGGCATACTAAGGTGGACTCAGACCGAGCTGGATGCCCTGGATCGTAGGGTCCGACAGCTGCTCACCACACACCGTATGCTACACCCACGCTCGTCTGTTATGAGATTGTACATCCCACGGAAATGTGGAGGTCGCGGCTTTTTAAACGCCAAAAATCTCCACAACCGTGAAGTGTACAATCTCAGGAATTATTTCCTCAACAACGAGTGTGGGATCCATCGTGATGTGGTGGCAGCTGACAGGGGCCTCACGCCGCTCTCCTTGGCAAATGAGAACTGGCGCAAACCAGTAGTACTAAGCACCGAGGACCGCAAGGCGGTATGGAAGGATAAGCAGATACACGGGCGGTTTTACAAGGCCCTCATGGGGCCCGATGTAGACCTACCCGCGTCGGTGAACTGGCTACGATTCGGGGACCTCTTCGGAGAAACCGAGGGTTTTGCCTGTGCAATTGCGGACGAAGTAATCATGACGAATAACTACCGGAGATATATCCTGAGGGACAGTACGTTCGACATTTGTCGGGCATGCCGCCGTCCCGGAGAGTCACTCAGGCATATTATCTCCGGTTGTTCTCATCTTGCTAACGGCGAGTACTTGCACAGACATAATCTCGTATCCAGAATTATCCACCAGCAGCTTTGCCCTCCTATACGGCCTTGTGGACCGCGAAGTGCCGTACTACAAGTACTCACCTGTGCCAGTTCTCGAAAATGGTCGTGCCAAGCTCTATTGGGATCGATCTATCATCACTGACAGGACTATTGTAGCCAATAAGCCTGACATCGTGCTGATAGACCGATCGCAGCGCCGGGCCGTGCTCGCCGACGTCACCATCCCCCATGATGAGAATCTCGTGAAGGCTGAGAAGGACAAGTCCAGCAAATGGCGTGGAATCACTATTCTATGCGGATGATCTTAAAATAATTCAACCGGTCGTAAATCCATCCGACTGTACGGTACTGCAACAAACAATCAACATGGTTGACAGCTGGAGTAAAACAAACCGCTTGTACCTAAATGAATCTAAGTGCAAAGTAATAAGTTTTAGCCGGTCTGTAGATTATATCCTCCAGACATATACTCTTACTAACATTCCTCTTGACCGAGTAACAGAAATAAAGGATCTAGGGTTAACACTCGACACTAAGCTAAACATGCACTCACACATTATAAATACGTTATTAAGTATATGTGTAAGTTTATCAACATAGTTTATATTCATATAGAGTCTTGTTTACAAATTCATTTACTTTAAAGACACTGCACCTACTTAATCTTTCTGGTTTGACCCATTGGTTGACTGGTAGAGAATGCCTTAAGGCATTAAGTCCGCCATTTGTACCTTCATGTATTGTGCAATAAAGATTAAAATAAAAAATAAATAAAAATAAATAAATAAATATCTGCAAAAGTGCCTACAAAATTTTAGGGTTCATTATTAGAACGACTTCTGAATTTCGTGACCCTAAAATCGCAATAATTATTTATAATGCCTATGTTCGCAGCAAGCTTGAGTACAATTCTATCGCATGGGACCCTCGGGAAGCAAAATATACCATAATGGTCGACCGCGTCCAACGTAAATTTGCTAGACATCTTTACAAAAGGTATTACGGATACTACCCGTACTTATTTCCGTCATCCTTTGTATTGGGAATGGTAGGGTTAGAGTCTCTCGAGCTAAGGCGTAAGCAAACGCTTGCCTTACACTATTGTCTGCTTTTAAGAAATCGTATTGACAACCCATCCGTTCTGGAGCGTATGCGTATTTTTACCCCAGACAACTACATAGCTGCAGTAGGGCGTAGCGCACGTAGAGCCAGAAACCTTTTTGCATATCCAAATGTTCGCACCTATCACGGTTCAAACGCACCCACGTACCGAGCAATAGAATTACTAAATAACTTCATAGCTACAGTCCAAAACGCAGACATATTCGCAGACAAGTGGCCGTCCCTACAACGTAGTATCAGGATTTTTTTAAACTCTACCTATGTTATTTAAGTCAAAAGTAAATATAAAATAGATACACATTATGTTATATAAATTAGATTAAAATATAGTAATAATAACGTCAATGATGTAACTAAAAGAAAACCTCTCACTTAGCTAATAATCTATTATAGTGTAGATTAGGTTAAGTACATAAAAAATATTGTAAAAATTTATTTATAATAAACAGTTTAAATTTTAATTTTTTTTTTATTTTTTTTTAATATCAGATTCTTTTTTTATCTCTATGTAACTTAGTAATACATAATATGTATGTTCAATTATAAAGATAAGTGTGTAATACAATAAGTGTACCTACTAATTTTATGATACTGACTGATACTGACAACATATGTACCTAATTAACAGTATAAGTGCCTTGGCTGGAGCTGTAAACTTATACATAGTGTTTGAATAAAGAATAAAGAATAAAGTACCTAGACTTAGCTCACGAGATTACCGCCATGTGGGATGTTGACTCGACGATCATTGTTCCGATAGTTGTGTCAGCGAACGGTCTCATAGCGAAGAGCCTCACCAACACCTAGAGAGACTCTCACTGGGTGGCTGGATCAAGGGTCAGATGCAGAAGGCGGTAATTTTAGACACGGCGCGTATAGTACGTCGGTTCCTCACTCTGCGGCCCTGACCACCGGCAGCTTGGGCCAAGCCCCGCTGCCGGCGGCAATCTAGGTTAGGTTTTTTATAATGTGTTTATATATGTATTTTTTATTGTTTTGTAAGTGTTTTTATATTTTACTTTTATATTCATATTATAAATCACCTAGCCTAATAATTCAAATAAATAAAGAAGATATAAAATAAAAATAAAATAAAATAAAAAAGCCTTTTATTTCTTGCATATTACAATGTCAAACGTGAATTAAATCTACAATACAATTTATTAAATTTTTCTAATAGTCAGTTTTAGTAAATGTTTGGTCACTTATGTTATTTGTTTTTTTTTTGTTTTTTTTTGTACAACATAATAGGCGGGATTAAATATAGGGGCACAATTAGTATATTCAGTACAAAAATGCTTACTTATGCCGAACAGTGCCGCACACTGGTGGAATCCCGCCTTAAAAATTATATCACAAAATTAAAAAAAAGTACGTAATGAAAACAGGCGGCTTAGCACGGTCGCGTTTTTATCCCTTGTCACCATGCCTGTCACGTTCTAACAAGTATGTAAGTGCGAAAGGGACGCGCATAGTGATAGTCAATAAAAATGGAACCGTGCTGAGCCCGCAGGTAGGTATATAATGGCAAAAAACACTTTTTTCCCTAAATTACCAGTTTGTAAATGATGAATTTAAAGATCACTGTTTCATTCATAGTCAGGAGCAACATTATATGTATTTTTATAAGACATTTAATATAAATAGGTAGTCTTTACTTCATACGAGTATTCTATGTTTAAAATGAATAACCTGTCAGTCAGCAATAAGTACCTACTTTTGCGAGTTTTGCGTTAGATACTAGGTAGTTACAATATATTTGTTAAGGCACCTTGCCGAGGGGCGATTTTTTATTGTACTTTAGGTTTATATTTTTATTAATTTAGTATAATTTTGGTTTATAAGTTTTTATACAACATTTATATTTATTTAATGAATAAAAATTTTCAGTGTCACTTTATTAGACCTCGAGGCTGCAGACCTACACTACACAGTTAGAAATAGGTAAGCACATGTATGTATGTAAGGTCGGAAAGGCAGCCCAGATATTTCTACATTATTCAAATCCAAAATACGGAAATTGGGGAGGAACCGTTTCTCGCCAAATTTCAAAGCGGTTACCAGGCTCCTCCTTCTCACGCTATTGGCGTGGCTCCGCTCAAACCCACCAATAGCACTCCGTCTTGCCCCACCGACCGCAAGACCAAGATTTGGTTTTCCTTGTGAAAACTTCACGATTTTCGTCATTATTTTGTACCTATTACGTGAAGGGCTTTTATCGAATTTAAAAAAGGAACGCCGATCGCATGTAAAGTTCTTTTTTTTAAATAGGTCACGGTATGATTTGTTTTCAGGCTTCAGTGCGGTGTTGGTGTGCTGTGATTTAGCGGTAGCGAGTATAGCGCAACCTAAGCCAGTCCGTCGGTCGCCCATCGCTCGCACACTCGTTCGGCGCGCAACGCACTGCGTCCGCCCGCCCAAATCACGCGATTTTCATAAAACTTATAATAAATTTAGAAAAAACTTGTTTACGTGTGGACTGTTTTTTTTAAATCTGTGACGGAACAAGGATGCCCGCTATGCAAAGCTTCATGGACTTTTGAGCTGAATTGGAAAGCCTAAATTTATAAAAAGTGGGTGAGTAATATAATAAAAGTAGAAGTAGAGTTGTGATAAATTAGTAGGCGATCGGGCTTTCGGTGGGCGGTAAACTTTTATAGCTTGTTAACTGTGATTTATGCTCTGTAAAATACTCATTTATTACAAAAACATCCAACTGTGTTTTGGTAAACAAATTATATGTCAATAATGGGTAGAAATGCTTATTCTGTTGATAAAAACAGTACCTATACTCTCATTAAGTAATGAATTTACTAAGTTTCAAAGCTAAAGTAATTTTCCTACTTGTGTAAGTACGTATCTTGCTGCTGATTTTATAGTGGTTACCAAATATAAAATATTAACATATTTCGAATATATCCATATAGGGAATTATTATTATGCCTTATTATATTACCTACATGGCATTAAGACGAAAAAGTGAACATTCATTAGTATTCATATAATTTAATTACACAAACGGGTCTACCGCCATATAATTTCCGTGACCACAGCTGGTGCAACTCAGCTGAAACGTCGGAATTAAAGGTAAAAACAATGAAATTATATCGCGGTAGACCCGTTTGTGTAATTAAATATGTGTACAAAACGGGAGAGTTTAAAGTGTTATATTAATTAGTATTAGTAGGTATTTACATGTTACGTAACGATTAACCCCCTTATTCATAACCGTTTACTAAAGTTGACAACCCGATAATAATCTTTTGTCCCTTTCCGACGTATTGGTATGATGGAAAGGGACAAACGATTATTATCGGCTTGTCAATTAGTAGACGTTTATGAATAAGGGGGTAAAACTCTGCGAATATTTTGTAAAATAAGCAAAAGTAGGTATGTAGGTACTAATCCTTTGTAGCATTCAATACTCAGCGTTCTTAAAACAAACCAATTTAAAAATCGTTAATTTAACCATTTTAATAAAAATATACTTATGTGAAAAACAGTAATCGACATTTTTTTAAATAAGAAAAATATTTTTATAGGAATCTTTATTATATATTTACACGGTTTCACGAATTATCTAGTAGAAAAGTCTGCAGTGATTTTAATAGCACAGAGGTGTGTCGCCATAATTTCATAGAAGTATGACGTTTAAAATAACACTGGCAGAGTTATCTTGGTCTGACTCTATGTCTATTGTATACCTAGACTACACCCTATAGGGTAAATGTGGGATAGATGCTATAGGGGGATAGATGCCCAAATTTGCACATAGCGACTTGTGCGAATTCAATGCTTGCAATTCATTTTTTATTTGTAAGCTTACTCCTT
This sequence comes from Cydia splendana, assembly GCF_910591565.1. Lineage (NCBI taxonomy): Eukaryota > Metazoa > Arthropoda > Insecta > Lepidoptera > Tortricidae > Cydia > Cydia splendana. Next base: position 39,715,935 of record NC_085987.1, on the reverse strand, counting down.
TCCTCCCTCTGGTTAATGACGAACACTTCGCTAAAATGGACGTATTGTGATTTATTGCGAAAAACTATTTTACGCCGCAACAGATTAAGGTAAATAATAAATAATAAAATAAATAAATAAATATTGGGGACATCTTACACAGATCAACCTAGCCCCAAACTAAGCAAAGCTTGTACTATGGGTGCTAGGCGACGATATACATACTTATATAGATAAATACATACTTATATACATAGAAAACACCCATGACTCAGGAACAAATATTAGTGTTCATCACACAAATAAATGCCCTTACTGGGATTCGAACCCAGGACCATCGGCTTCGCAGGCAGGGTCACTACCCACTAGGCCAGACCGGTCGTATTAACAATATTTTCAAGGTAGCTGGATATTATTTATTTTATTTGTATACTATCCCACGAGTCAAAATATCATTGCGGCATCTAACCCATACAGTTGGCAACTATCCCCGTCCGAAGGACTTTTTTATTTTGTTTATAACTAAACAAATATAACAAATAATATCAAACTACCTTGAAAATATTGTTTATTAATGACTATACAAACTAACACTGTATTATAAAAATATTAAATGCTTATCTTCTGTATTTTATCCACTTTTGTCAAAAAGTATGGCAACTATCCCACATTTACCCTAATAGATGTAAAGTAAGTATTTATCATCAGTTTTTAAACACTGGCAACATTTAACCATAAATGCGAGTGCTTAATTTTGAGTTTTCTCTAATCTCAGTCTGTTTTAAATTAAATGTACTTACTGTTTGTGTTTTATACTGTCTGTTTTTCGTTTTAATTTGTTTGATCGTGATCGATGAAACCAATTGCAGGTATCTTTCATTAATCGCGTCGAAAACATAAAAGACGAATAGGACATTCATCTTTTAATGCACAAAAAATACTCAAAACTTTCTTATAAATATTTCGTGACCGGTGTGTCGCTACTATAGCGTTTACCATGCCGCAATTTGAGAATTTGCAAATGGCACCTACAATCCTGTTAAGAATCAATAGAATCACTTCTTTTGTTTTCCTGGTGCAGCGATTCTTTTGGTTCTTAAAAACATCCCTTGCAACGCATCCTCGCAGCGTGGTCGAAACTGATATAGAGTAGGTATAGAGTAGCATTCGATTGTTTGGATAGCTACAAAGACATTATCCGAAAGGCACCCCACTCGTAAACTAACATATTGGTGGAATCAAAATGCAATGCGACTACCGAAAGTCATATCAAGATCGAGGTTTGAATGCCGGTCCTGTTGCTATGTGTCCTACAAAATAAATACTCATTTTCTTTACATAACAATAAAATGTAGGTTGTGGGAGTAATTGAAAAGGATAGTAGTTTTCTCTATTTTTAGCTTAATTAATTGTCCTCTAATTCGTTAATTCAAGGCAAGTTAATATAAGTAGTTAAACCTCTTAAAAACTATATAAAATATAACTTTACTGACGCTGGATTATTGACCATTTCGTATATCTGCTTACATCTCATCTTAATATTATATTAATGCTAAAGAAGCTACCGTAAAATGGGGTGAATAGGGATTGCGTGGAGAGTTGGGTTATGAATGGGGAGAGAAGGGATGCCAGGAAGGTGAGAAGGGTTTTAAAGGCTACTGCTACCTAAATAATGTATTCTTATTACAAATGGAACTAGAGTGGTATTCATAAGAAAAAAAATCGATCCAACAATGTTTCAAAATCACCTTTGTATGAAATCCCATCTCACCCCAACTACGAGATACTACGGGGTGAGGAGGGATTTTGTGTTAATCGGTAAAGTTATGAAATGGAACTACCCAAAATCATAAAAAAACTAAAATACAAACGTCCGGAACATTTATTATATATACCATTCAGTTTACATATGTAAAAATAAAATGTTGTCGAGGTTTGAATGTCAGTTTTCTCCCTACTCACCCCATTTTACGGTACAGTCTATTTGTCTGTCTGTATGTTAGGTACCTCTACACGCTTAACCGCTGCACGCTGAACTTATTTACAATGAATTTTGGTATGGAGATAGTTTGAGCCCTGGAGGCCGATTCTCAAGGTTCTCTTTAAAGGTTTGATCTCAAGAAACGTTTATAATTATAGTGAAATCTCGATAATCCGGCGCTTCGATTGTCCGGTAGGTACACACAGAAATCCGGCAATAAAATTGGCGTACATTCTATGTCCTAATTTACTACGTGCGCGTACATTCAATCTTCTTGCTGCAGAGTCTTCAGAGGCTTCATCTTAAAAAAGTTTCATATAACAGTAGAATTTTCTTTGAATATAGTATTTTAGTAAAACGTATTCTACTAAATATTATTACGTATTTTTAGTATATACTAAAAAACACATCAAAATAATATGCAGATTTGCTCTTACTTCCAGTAATCCGATTTTTCCAGTACCTAATAGCACAATCGGATTAGGACTAACTTCGAAATCTCTAGAACAGTCCTGAAATTTGGTAGAGATAGACCAAGAAAAGTCTGCAGCGATTTTGATGGCCCACGCAGTGCAAGTGTTATTATAACGTCAAACGTCTATGAAATTATGACGTATAAATAACACTTGCACTGCGTGGGCTATCAAAATCGTTGCAGACTTTTCTTGGTCTAACTCTATGTACATATGTTAATTAAAGGTCTCTTTTCATGTCCACACTGTTTGACGTTTGGGTACCTTGAGGAACCGCCACCATCTTGGAAAATGTGTACCATCTCGGAGAAATTTGCATTTACTCGGAATCTAAGTTTTCTATGACAATATGATGTAAGGATTGTAAGGCAACATTAAAGCCGATTACCTAAATAGTACACAAAAAAGCTTTCGTCACCTTTGCGGAAAAAATACATGTTCTTAGAAAAAATACTTGCTGAATCTTTCGTTTCGCTCACAACACATAAAACCCATAGATTCTGGAAAAAATAACAAAAAAAACCGGCCAAGTGCGAGTCGGACTCGCGTTCCAAGGGTTCCGTACATTAAGTCCGACTCTCGCTTGACTGCACATTTCCAATAGGTTTTCCTGTCATCTATAGGTAAAGAACTATTTTGTGTATTTCTTTCATAATTTTAGACCCAGTAGTTTCGGAAATAAGGGGGGGGGGTCATTTTTTGGCTATTTTCTTAAATAACTTCTAACCTATGTATTTTAAAATTATAAAAATATATGTTCGAAATTCTCAAAATGAGATCTTTCATTTGATATGTAACACGATATAGTTTAAAAACTTTCTCATTTACCCCCAAAAGTGGCCATCTTTGGGTCACTAATTTACATATGTGTACCAAATGTCAACTTAAGTGGTCCAATAGTTTCCGAGAAAATAGGAGGGATCCTAAAGATTGTTGGTGTCAAGTTTGATTACATACTGTCACTATTTTGAAACCCCATTTAAGACCTTAAATCTGTTTTATTTAGCCCTAAATATATCTCGTACATTAATTTAAGCAAATTTGTATTGCATAGCACTCGTCTACCAATTATGTATCTACTGATGTCTATTTTATTGAAATAGTTCAGTTAGGCGCTAGAAGAAGAAATATTATTTAATATTCGGCGTCCTCTCGAGGCGGCTGTATTAATTTTTCTTTAATAAAACAAGTGAAGACAGGTTGTGAAGGGCAAGGGGAATCTACCGATACGCCTTTTAAAAATTAAGCTACAGAGTGTACTGAATCATCAGTACTTAAACCCATACCCATAGTACCCATACCCCTACTTTCTGTTTACGCCACAGACGAGTCAAATGTTGAATTTGGGAAGATCATGACAGATTATTGACAAAAGTGGAATTCATGTTCCTCCAACTTTCCTATAAGGAGAATGTCCCCTGAAAGGGTGTAAGCGCTAAATCTGGATTCAGAAAGTATCTTCTCTAAGAACGTGTATCTTTTCCGCAAAGGTGTTGAAGACTTTTATTGTGTAGAATTTAATCGGCTTTAATGTTGCTTTACATCAAATTGTCATAGAGAAATCAGATTCCGAGAAAAATGAAAATTTCTCCGAGATGGTACACATTTTCCAAGATGGCGGCGGTTCCTCGAGGTCCCCAAAAGTCAAATAGTGTGGACATGAAAAAGATACCTTTTAATTAACATACATATCAAATTTCAGGACTGTTCTAGAGATTTCGAAGTTAATCCTTATCCGATTGTGCTATAATTTAATATGCGAAAGGATTACCTTTCATCTTACATGCTCCATTTAGTAGGCAAGTCATCTACGTAGGTACGATGGGACGGTCTTTGGTAAAACTGGGAATACAAGTCATTACCCTCCGCAATTAATTTCTTGTTGCCACGCCCACCATTTGCAATGTAATTCGTGATTTTCCTGAAATAGTTCCAAGTTAAATATAGAAGACTACCTAATAAGGTTAATCAATTGCTTTTTGTTGTGTGAACGTTATTTAAAAAACCATTGCAGTAAAAGTTTCGTACATTTACTACTACTAGTAAGAGGTATAAATCTATTTACTAATTTCCTAGAAGTCAAACTATGCCCATGTAAAATTGTGACTGTTATTCCCACTAGGTACCACCAAGTTGTTACTGATGGCAAAGAGAATTTGAAATAGCGGCGGATTGTCGATGTAAATTATCTGTGACGTTCTTTTACTTTGACAATAACTCTCTATACACTCTATTCTCTTTGCTGGTGGTAACAACTAGCATTTTTTTCACCTGTTCCCAGTGGAGTTTAACTTAGTTGTTGACTACTTAGTGGGAATAACCCGTTAAATTTCATTTAAATCCGTTCAGCGGTTTAAGGGTGAATGTATCTAACAGGCAGACCGATGTAGGCACTTTCGGATATAGGAATATATACGTCCGTAGCCCACGGACGCATTTGCCCTTGAATTCGGAATATGTTGCGCAAGAAATAGTTGGTATGACTAAGTTGGTTGGTATGAAACAAAAATATTAAAAAAATATTTACAGCGTTCGTGGTCAACGGGAAACAGGAAGAATATTCATCTTTGTCAGAATTACAATGTTCAAAACTACCGACCTCAATGGCCTCACATAGGTTGGTAGGTTTACATTCAACATAGGTTGGTATGGTAGCGATGTTACATTAGGTCAGATAATTGACCGACTTTTAGTTATGCAATTATTAAAAAGTTAGCTTAACTTCGTAATGCTGCATCAGCGCATGGAAGTACTGAAGTTAGCAATAAATATATACGTACGTACTATAGGTGTATGTAATTTGATTACTGGCTGATGAGTTATAAACATAGAGTATTTAGTAACTGGAGATGCCTTGGCTGTCATTTTCTGTACAAAACAGTCTGCCGATTTTTGCGGGGGAGGGGACGTCAAATGTATTATTGCTATTTCTACATAATTTGTACGTATCGTAGAAATAGCCATGTCAGTCTATACAAAAGTTTGCACAATTGTGTAAGGTTTTCGGCAGAGGGGTAAGCTCTTAAAGGCGACTCCGGTTATTAAATGCTCTAAAGTTATAAATAGCTTACGTGAGTGTTAATAGGTCTTAATGCATTTTCGACAAAGTAATATCAGCAATTAATATCTTTGCGTCGGGGCATTAAGATCTAGAAAGTTTTAAGTCAGAGTAAAATAATTATTAAAATAAGTCATTTGCTTCAATATGAAGGTAACATTTATCATTAGGTATAGTTTTACATCATTAACTAATTGACGCTTGTAGTGAATTTATGTACAACATAGACACAGAAAAAAAAAATTATACATCACAAACATCGCATTTAATGGTACATTCGAACATAAAATCTTAAAAACTACTAGAAATCGCGAGTCTGTTTTAACGTAATTGATTACTTGTACATGCAATATGTGTGACTCCTCAATATTGAAAACTGTTCTAAAACTGAATTGACAAAAAATCTATATAACTAATATCGAACCTGTTCACAATATATACGACAATCGGTGGAGAAATGCAGCCTGTAGAGGCTGAACAGCCGGTTAAGGGGCCCATTGATTAACAGTCCGCCGGACGGTATCGGCCTGTCAGTTGTTCGGAACTGTGAAAATTTTGTTCTAACTGACAGGCCGATACCGTCCGGCGGACTGTTAATCAGTGGGCCCCTTGAAAGCGTTATTGTCCAAGCTGAAATGGAGACGCTCGCACGGTCAAAAAAAGGAACTTGCATTATTATAAATCCATAAGCTTGCACAAAACACTGATTTGGCTACTAGCCTAAGCAAATTAGAAAATTGGTACAGGTATACCTTGTGGTGTCCAGATAAACATACTAAAAGTCCTCGAGGGTAGGGGGTGTGCTGAGGGTGTAGAAGGGGGGGGGGGGGGGTTTGAAGGTACCTTTTTTCATATTTTTGCTCATATCTGTACGAATAACGAATAGCATTATACTTACTTGGGACAAAAGTTTTAACATAAAATTTACTACAAATTTGGTGTGTTTATTTTTACTCTACAATCAATACTTTAGGAGCTACAGGCTGTTAAAAACGTCGTTTTTTTGTTATTGTTCATCAAAATTAAAAAATAGTTTAGAGTATTCAAGCTAAGCGACCTGCTGATAAAATATAAAAAAAACAGGCCATGAGCATGTCGGGCCATGCTCAGTGTACGATTCCGTAGTTACCCGTCTGTCAAAATAGACTATTTGCCAAAACTCAAAAACAGCTATACCGATTAGGTTCGCTATATTTTTCCTTCAAAGTCTTTACTAAGCTATGTTTTCACGATTTTTTTCAAATTTTTTGGACCCATGGTTCAAAAGTTAGGGGAACTAAAGGGTAAAACACAACTTTTTTTCTTTCAGATCGATTATTTCCGAAAATATTAAGTTATGGTGTTCATCCTTCGAGTTGGTAAACAAAGAATACTCCTGACGATATGACCCTTAATCCCGCCATCTAGCGAGATAATAAGATGTTAAACTTTGTCGCAGTGGCCCGCACGACGGATGAGGACGAGCTGCACGACGGCAGCGCCGATGTCGCGCTGACCGGCTACCCCTTCGTCATGAACGACCTGTATGTCGACGCGCGCAGGATGCAACTCTACTCCCACCCGCATATGCACCCGACGGTGAGTCCTGGGCTGATTTAAGGTGACACTCCATTTCCAACGACAGCAGCACTACCATTCATTTTACTATGGAAATTGACAATAACACCGACGCGTTTGTACTAGTAGTGCAGCTGCGGTCAGAAATGGAATGTTACCCTTAGACGGCGCGCGAACTCGCATGCGATTTTAGTTACATTGCGGACTGTTGGTTACGTCCAATTCAACCGACCGATCAAAACCCGCAATGTAATGAAACTCGCATGCGAAGTCACGTCGCACAACGGATTATGTCACGCTGACTGTATGTATACGAGTACCTATTATGAAAATGCGTCACTCATTCGTGTTGGTACCTATACGAAGAGTACAGAAGCCCGATTGTGACTTTAATTGTTATGAAACTAATCAGAAATTTCACTGTTGACAGGTGTACAAAAATCAAGTCTGTAACCGGTTTAAAACACGAAATTCAAATCCGAATCGGGCTGTATTTTTGGTAATTCTTAAAGTTCTGTTAAGGTTGGTTAGGTGCATCTGCTATTCAGAAACTAGGTATATGTCAACTTCTTACTCGTCATAAACGACGTATACCTAATCCTCGACGCACGTGAATTGAAACTCTACCTCCACTCCGTGCACTTATGTGAGTCAGCCTTTTGTCTTTACGCAAACGGACTTGGCCCTAAGCACCTATTGCCATTGGTTACGCGAGAACGGGCGAATCGAGGTCGATCCAGGCCGTGTAGCCAAGATGCCAATCGCTAACGCTCCGTAGCGATCGAAACGCAACTGTCACTGTCGCACTAATATGGAAGAGTGATAAAGAGACGTAAAGCTTTTCGTTGTCGAAGCGATAGCGATGGTAACCTTGGCTAGGCCGGCAGTGCGAGTGACTTAGAGACTTATAACAACTACCTATAACTCTCGCGTCGAATGATGGTCGATGATGATACGAATATAAACAAATTCATTCAGATCCGCGGTCTGGGGGCCGATTTTTGAATTTCAAGCGCTCGATTTCGTCACTCGAAAATCGGTGGAAAACGGCGAATTGCTAATTTTTGAAATACGAGCGTTAGAAATTGGGAATGGAGTGGTATTGACCACTCGTTTTCAATTCTATTAGCAGAATTTAAATGTCTAGTAGTGGAGATATTATTGAATGAAATGCACGAAATCGAGCGGTCGAAATTAAAAAAACGGCCCCCTGCACTCATAACGTGTTTTTGACCCATCTCCTCCCAACCGACCGGGAATGTTTATGAAAAGAAACGGAATCGTCTCATACCTGATCGCCAACTGCACCAGCGCTAACTAGCGAATGCCCTAAAAAACCGGGCAAGTGCGAGTCGGACTCGCGCACGAAGGGTTCCGTGCCATAATGCAAAAAACGGCAGAAAAAAAAACGGTCATCAATCCAAGTACTGACCCCGCCCGGCGTTGCTTAACTTCGGTCAAAAATCACGTTTGTTGTATGGGAGCCCCACTTAAATCTTTATTTTATTCTGTTTTTAGTATTTGTTGTTAATATAGCGGCAACAGAAATACATCATCTGTGAAAATTTCAACTGTCTAGCTATCACGGTTCGTGAGATACAGCCTGGTGACAGACGGACGGACGGACGGACAGCGGAGTCTTAGTAATAGGGTCCCGTTTTACCCTTTGGGTACGGAACCCTAAAAAAGTAGTTTATTCGGTAAATATTCGACCGAATACGAGCATTGAAAAATATGCCGAATATAAATTGCAAGGAGCTTCTCATTGTGGGCGGATTAAACACGAAATCAAAATTTGGGACAAAAATAGTAGATTGTACAACAAGGGCATAAAGTGACCCATTTTTACCAGAGGCATTTTTTTGGTCTTCGCTTCGCTCAGACCAAATTAGTAGACGAGGGTGAAAACGGACATTTATGCCCTTGTTGTACACTCTGCTTTTCACTTCGATTGCAAGGAAAATAATTTTATTTTTCACGGCAATTTACACCACGAAATTGTCGTAAAGCGAAAGAACATAATACATTTATAACCGATTCCCGCCAACTAACTTTTTAATTATTTTTTTTTAATTTTCAAAATGTGATCAGAGTTTCACACGCTTAGTTTTCTGCCAAGTCAAACATTTCGGAGCATTTTTGAACGATAATCGACTCCTATTTTATGTGATTTACTAAATTTAATGACAGAAACTACGGATTTCTAATATATTCAAGCAAAAAAAATATAAGTATAACAAGTTTTGTCATCTACACAATTTTATTGCTCAGAAAACGGGAACTTTATGTAGAAAAATAAATATCGGCTCGTAGTCCTCTATGTTGCTTGAATATTCTTAGTGCTTTGAAAAGTTCGAAGTGCGCACCGCCCCAAATTATTCAAGTCACGTTTATCACACGACACCGAATCAGTAGGTAGGTAAATATTTTTATAACAATCAATATGACATTGACTTGCCCAATGTTCAGGTTATCAAACATAATCGGTTAGGGCACTCTCAATTACAAAAAAAAAATAACATTGAATTTCTGTAAATTCAATGTTATTATGTGTACAACGACGAACCATTTAAGTATTCGGCTTTCAAAATTAATGTACAGGCGATAATTTAATAAAAAACTACCTTAAAAATACGCAATTTACCTATAATGTACAATTTCAATTTACAAGACTTCTTCTGTCATAAGAGCGTGTCACATATTTATGCGGCCTTCGAAGAGTAACATATATGCCACGTACCATAGGGTAATCGAACCAAACAAGGAGTTCACATATATTAGGAGAAGATGAACATGACACGAGACTATCACGTGCCTATTGAGATATGTGTGAGCACTGTATTTAAATAAAACGATAGCAACTTTAACAAATAATCACAAACTACCCATGGAATAAACACCTTGAATTTGGACGAAAGTTAAAAACAAAAAAGCAGTTCGGCGTTTGTAAAGATGAATTACACCTGAAGTCGTGAAAATAAAAATAATTGAAAGGTATGAAACCTGGCGTTGAATTTCGACTAAAAGCTTAAAAGCCGTATCTACATAAGAGAGTCGTAGTGGTATAAGGCGTACTGGATCGGTGTCATGGCTTCGAATTCGAATCCGGCTACCGGCGACGGTGGTTCGAACCAATAACTGCACATTGCCGTAAAGCAGTCTGCAATGTGTTTGCATGAGAAACTTTATTGGTCAAATGTTACCAGATTTATTAAATATTCAAGAAAACGTGCTGGTATAATTTTACGACGGTTAGTTTCTACACTCGCTACTATAAGATTTACGTTTGTTGTGATACGTATAAATACTTAAGTAGAAAAAATGTACCAATTATTCCCATCTTTTTATTTATCACATAGACATCTCACATAGAATTTCTACATAACCTATTTTTATTTATTATTCATTGGCTTATTCCATAATTGATCTACTTATGAATTAGATTTATCAATAAACGTGACGATATAATTATATTATTTATTTAAACCACGCGATTGTTAATACATCCGCCTCTTTTCACTCTCTCCTCTCATCTACTCAAAGGTTAACTGGAAGAGATCCCTCAAAGGGATAAGTTCGCCTTTGTACTTCTTACTAATTTTTATATTGTTTTTAACATGTCTCTTTGTACAATAAAGAGTTTACTACTACTACATTGTGGTTTACTCAAATTGTACCTATCAAAGATAAAATATGCTAAATAATAATTATGATATGATTTATAGTGACATATCATGAAAAAGAGACTGCTTATTGTCAATATTTAAAAAAAATGTTAGCGATATCGGTAGGTACTATTACTAAAGGAGACTGATATTAGTCCTCGTTTCTCTAGCTTTGGGATTCCCGTCTTCTTTATAACTAAGTATGAAATATTTATCATTTGTACTCAACCTATGTTTATTAAATAAATAAACCAAACATAATAATATTTACTTTAAATACTAATTACACATTAAAAACGAATCTCATGATCAATTTGCAAAAGCCTATAACTCGTTTTAATCAGTATCAATTGAATTTTGTTTGTAAATATTTTTCTAGTTTCACACAGTTAATCGAGTATTTACAATAATAACTTTCATAATGTGCTGGTTATGTGATGACGTGGGTTGTCAAGTCCGAGTACATGCGGTATCAGAACAGGGTCTTATCGCCCTCGTCACGGTTATATCACTGAGACCGACCTTGTTGTCTTGACTTTTATTCTTGCGACTATTGATATGACTTGATACTAGAGCTATCCTGTGTAATTAGTTAGTTTGGAAATACCTAGTTTATTAAAATAGCCCGATAGTTAAAAATAATGTTACATCAGCCCAAAGAACTTTATGGAACAAGGAAATATTTTCATGTATAATATAAAAAAACAACAACGGGTTGCACTCCGGGAGTGCCGACAGAAGTGAAAACTCAATGACTAGTCCAAAATGTCTGCAGCACTATGTATAATTGACCCATCCTCCTTTCTATTGAAAAACTTTAGTTCCGAAATTGCTGGCCAGTGAGCTTAAATTTGTAGCGTTAATTGTTTAAAATTCGAATAGAAATTGTAAAGTTACCTTGCAGACCTCGCATCTAAATATATTTTGGTCATGATATTTTGAGTTTTATTCACCAGTACTAGAGTTCACTTTATTAGCGATTTCATCAAGATGTAGCTTTATTGAATTATATTGGAGTGATATAAAGTTATGTAACTGTGAGATCCTCGTATTTCATCCCGTACAAAATTAGAACATTGAGCTTTATTGCTTAATATAAAAGTCTAGTTTTAAATAATTGACCTGATTATGATACGTTATGACTAAAGTTCTTTGGTAAATAACATTGTCTGTCACACATGACGTCAGCGCGTTACGCGTTACGCGTTACGCTGTCTCGAGTTTATCATTTTTTTCCCCACCTCAAAAAGTGCTCAGCGCCGCTAAAGAAGTTTTCACTTCAAAAAGTCAACGCCAATATATATTTTCCACGTATTTTCTGGTATTTTTATAAGCTTTACTTTAAATAAATGAAAAAGGTGACTGAAGTGCTGCATTCATTGGCTGATTGGTGTAAGATTTTCTTTTTTCATTCGATGGTTGTCATACACAAGACTACTCTATTTGTCATATTTTTTAATTTGAATACGTTTTATATAAATTTAGATGAAATGTCACTAAAAGTAACTTAAATAATTATTAAATGATTCAAGCGCGGATTGAATTTCCAGAGAATGTTTTCGCGCCTTTATCTGCAATTCAGTCCGGTTTGTTCTTTCGACTTCTTAAAAGATAATAGATTCTTGAATCGTATTTTAGCGAAAATACTTGATAAAAAAGAACCTTTACACTATGTACATGTCAAACTTAAACGCATTATTACCTTGCGTGGGGGAAATAATTGCTTACAGACATGCAGAATTGTGTACCTAATCTGAATTCAGTGGTACCTACATGAATTCTAGTTACAGGCCCGGAATCTGTATTATCTGTCGTCCGTGACTCTAGTTCACTGCGGGCCGAACAACAGATTGACCGTAAGATAACACTTATTTACTACTAAGCGGGTAAAAATTAATGATGAAACATTCGGGTCAAGCAATGTCACAATACTGTACCTGAAATATTACATTATTGCACGACTTCATTCCATCTTCCCCGTTCCTTCACCGGACGTCAGGCGTGGGGAGGGAATGCATCCTTTACTGTCGACATACCGTTTATTCGCACGAAGCGATTTGCCACGTCATCTTCAATGAGGACTGCTATGCTGCCGCGCTTAGCATAAGAGCAGTAACTCATTTTGAAATGTCATTCAATTGTATACTTTGTACTTGTACAATATGTTCTACAATTGAAAGAGATTTCAAAATGAGTTAGGTACTGCCCTTATGCTAAGCGCGGCAGTATTTAATAGACAGGCCTATTCGGATTTCGAGATAATCACAAGATCTTGAGACGATTTAGAGATCAACTAGATCTACATTAGATATCGACTAGATGTGACTTGGATATCTAAGTTATAACTTGTCGAAATCGTTCAAGAGGACCTCCAGAATCGCGGAAACGTCAAATTTGACATATCTATCTTACAAATATCTTTAAATTATCCGTATCCTAATTTGTTGAAGTCTAGTAGAAATCTAATTCATTTTCCGAATCGAGCCGAGAATCGTACGCGTCGTCTGTATTATCTGACACAAACCATTGTACTTAGTGACAATGTGCATTTTTACAAAATATAGTTATTTACGATACAAGTGCGGAAAAGAGGAATGCGGGAAAATAGCACTTTTCGTGCGATGTCAAAAGTTTAAAGGGCCATATGTAATGTAAAACGTTGTACGATACACGTGCGAATAGGTAATTCGCAACTCGTGTCGATTTAAAACACTCCCTTCGGTCGTGTTTTAATTTATCGCCACTCGTTTCGTATTTCCTCTTTTCCGCACTTGTATCGTAAATAACTATTTTTAATTTATTGAAGAATGGAGCTGAGTTTCTTATTTAATTACCTAACGGCACAGAATATAATGAAACATTAACGTTTTTGTCAGATTGTAACAAATAAGCCTTTAGTGCAGTAATTGTTTTCAGTTGTCGGGTTGTTCCTTTTACATTATGATTATTTCATGTATATGTTACGGGTGATGTTAGAAGGTAAATTAAACTCAAGTTATCCTGTTATAACTAGTATTACCCAAGCCTTTTGAGTAAAGTTCGACAACTTTAAACAACATTAATCTGTAGGTATTCGGCGTTTACCCGTACACATCTTAATAGGTCTACCCAACACTGGCTGGGTAATGTTAGCTGTTGCTTCATCACTTCTGACATTACCCTCCCAGTGTTGGGTAGACTTAAAGTTGATTTAATTTTATACACGGTGGCCAAAAAAATAAGTGCATTCCTGTTGCCGTTGGGTTTATACTGAGCAACTTTTACTATACGACCAACCCTAAAATCGCGAAAAAAAAATTACCCTGCCATAGAAAATGGAGCAGGCAAAATGTATGAAACAGCCAAAATTTTTCTCGCAATTTCGGGGTTGGTCCCATAGTAAAAGTTGCTCAGATATAATCCCAAAACCCCCCTGGCAACGGGAATGCACTTATTTTTTGGCCACCCTTTATATTGCACAAATAAAGAAAAATTTACAAATGGCGAACTTAATGCCAAAAGGCATTCTTTACCAGGTCAACCAACTTATGTATGTTTTCAAAGATTAGTACGTAATAAAACTTTCTTTCCTATCATCACCTCGGACGACCTACAAAGTGCAGATTGCGCGTCTAGAGCAATGATATGCCTTAGTAACCTCGTGCTCAAAGTGACTCATTAGATTATTAGGTACTAATTATGGTCTAGACTCCTCTAGCTACCTACACCTTATGCTAAAGTAAAGTACCTACACTTTTTTTTTGTCTTTTTATGCGGCTCTGTTCGTCTGTCTGTATGTTACATCGCTAAATATCTCGGGAACGCGAGCTTAGTGACCGCGCACATAATCTCATATTAGAGAGTTAGTTAATCTTATATTATCTAAAACTAATTTTTACGCTGCACATCAGGCGGGATAATTTTTTTTCAATACTTGACTCAGATAAGAAAAAACGTGATATCTATGTAAGTACTCGTACCTTTTATTGTGTTATCAAAAAAAAAACTTTTTTTGAATCGTGTGCATATCATGACAACCTAAACAAAATAACAAACTTTACTCCTATTCTGCTTTAGTCATATCTATTCAATAGATTTCCTTATAAAGTGACTAAGTAACGTCGCTGCGATGTGTAGTGTATCTTTTCTAAGACAATCGTCGGCAACCCTAACTCGCACACGAAACCCCATTGTCGCAAAACTTCAATCGTCGTAACTCGACACTTCTAATCATAAATTTCAAAGTGCGTATACAAGTGCAGGAAGCGTGCAATACTACTCCAGCCATTAATCCTATAACGGCTCTAGTGGAGGGGTTTCACACGAACCCGAGACATTTCGGTTCTTGACCACTCATAGGTCGCTTACTATTTCAGACATAGATTATTAATCACTAGAGCGTACATAACGAGTAATAACGACTCGCACTCTCCGGGCATAGGCGTTTCTATGCTACCTGTAAGGATTTCGCGATTGCTGAGTTAGAGAGTAAAAATATGAGCGCACCCTATGGGACATAGGTACTTTACACACTTTTATTTAGCTTCTATATACCTATATATCTTTGTATATATGGTGCTTCAACTCTTGTAACTTAAATTTGAACCAATTGGTGTCTGATTGAGCTTCGTATACTTTTTTGAAATTTCGCATACTTCCATATGCATATTCCGATGACAATGCAATAATATGCTAACATGGAGCTGATCTGATGATGCAGTCGAAAGGTAGTCAAAGGAATTCTTCGATGGAAAAACATAAACACATTGAGTTTAGGCTCATTTCAAAAGGTCTCGAGAAGTAATTGATAGACATGCAAACGAGAGAAAGTACAGTCGGCAATAAAAGTGTGTATCAAAAATATTGTTGACGGTTACTTGTTTGAGTAAGATGTGTGCACTCATGTTTTTACAATGATGAAGAATGCAACTAAACTATGCGGCTCGTAACATTGTGTTTAATTTTCTACCTTAGTACAAGGGAGCAATGCGTGGTGAGCGCAGATCTTAAATTTCATAATACATAATCTACGAGAGGTAATCACTGATTTCAGCACTTGAAACCGTAAAGACCTTAGTCACCTGCGGTTTCGAGTGTTTGTTATTTTACGTTTTTAAACGAGTTAAATAACTCTCGTTATTCATTCACGTGCGAGAACGGTTTGACTTTAACAGAACGCTTTGTTTCGAGCCAGTTGTGCTAGTTATTATAAAGCTCGAAACGTCATTGGGATGCATGTAGTTAGGGCTTTTTAGACTGGCGGTTGCTGCCGATCGCCGATACGTAAGTAGTTTGATAAAATATTGCAGTCCCAAGAATGTTCCTGAATAAGTAGTTTCACGGTAGGGTTCTACTATAAAATTAAAAGTTAAGTAAGAACAATGGGGCTCGGTTTTATGTATTAATGCGATTATTTGCCCAATTAAAAAAATTACTAATGTTAAAGAATCAGTAAAAAATACACAAGCGTTAATCTTGGAGTACCTACATACAAATTACAATTAGGTAGGTAATTTGGTTACCTGTCTAATTTTATACCGTGAATCAATCGAAAACGCTAATGCAATTAAATAGTACTATAAAATGTAAAAGTATACGAAAAATACACACTTTGGGTCGCTACGCCAGAGGAGTAAGTAAGTAAGTAAGTAAGTAGGTACCTAATATACGAAAAATACTTACCTACAATGAAATATTAGAAAAACTTTTTGATCGAGCGAGCGCGAAGCGAGGGAAAAACTTTTCCGTTTCAACTTTCGTATGTTCCTTCGTTCGTATGTCTGTTGTTATTACCTTAAATTCCGACGTAAAACAATTTTAGGTAAAAACAATTAAATTACCTATATCGCGGTAGACCCGTTCGTATAATTAAATAAAAGTAAATGAGTTCTTGTATAGGTATGTATGTCTCTCTCTCTCTCCTCAGCATTATTATTCCCATCTGATTGTGGGGTCTGCTTTTCTGGTCTTTTCTCTCCACTTCGCGCGATCGGACGTGTCGTCTACTGAAACGTCGCAGGCCCTCATGTCTTTTGCTATGGTGTCTGCCCATCTCATCTTCGGTCTTCCTCTTCCTCTGGAGCCGACAATGTTCAGATCCATAGCAACATTCCCGATGTAATCAGGAGGTCTTCTTTTTACGTGCCCAAACCATCTCAGTCGGCTCTCTTGTAGCTTATCGGCGATATCACGTACTCCAAGGCTATAGGTATGTATGTATGTACTGATAATTATAAGCTAACTTTTTTTCCTATACTGATATTAACTTATTTAAATTGTTGACTCTTCGTAACCTGATTAAAAGCATCGTAAAAAAATGTGAATCCGAATTACCTGCCTACTATAGACCCTTCAGTTTTATCCTACAGGGAAGTATCTGTGAATGGAAAGGGGAGAAAGACTGTAACTTATACCTACCTGTTAATTATAGATATCGTTACTATAAGTTCTAACCCTTTTATCAAAGTATTCATCATATCTTCCATTAGTTGCAGTGCTTAAGCAGTGCGATACGATAACTCTTTATAAAAATAAATATAAAGAAATAACGTTTACGGGCTTTGTTCTTTGACAATCACAAATGAGATGAAATTATAAACTTTAAATAATAGAATATTTAAATTTATCCTATAAATTATCTTCCAGCCTCACAAGAACATAATAAGGTCAATATGGAGAAGACCGGCATATAAAATGTATTGCGGGAGGACCGGCATAGGGTAATAACTCTCGTAGATACATACAAACGTCACTCAGACAGTCAGAATAGTACATTGTGCAACATGGGGCGTAAGTTGAATATTGCAAACGAGAGTAAGTTAAATCGCGACGGCTTGCCGGAGTGATTTATAGACTCGAGTTTGCAATATTATTACGCCCCGAGTTACACACAATGTTTTTCATCACACTTGCGATACAAAAATTAAGTATAAAGACAAAAAATTGTTAATTATGGCACTAAAAACTTCATAACTCCCTAGGGAGAACGCGCGAATTTTCTATAGCTCCCGCTAAACCTGCGTGCAATTCCACATTTACTGAGCGAGTGTGATGAAAAGGAATAAAGCTTCATTCCTTCTGCTCTGCCGACCATCTGTAAGTGGAGTATGTGTACAACAAACGCAAGAGTTAAAAGCGACGAAAGAGATTGTAGACCGTCTTCCCCACATTGATCTTAATTTTATAATCTTACAAGGTCAAGGTCAATAATGACATTTCATCCATTTAATCATGGTCATCGCTTGGGGCGCAAGGGATACCAAAAATAATAATGTTATAGAAACTCGGGTCAAAAACTTTGTTCACAAATAAGTCCGTTCTTGTAATTCCAACCGCGGAACCCCAAACGTCAAACCGAATTCTGAAAGCGTTTCAACAAAGCGCATTGTTTCAAACTCATCGATCATCAGCACTTGGACTCGATAAAATACTTTTTGTTCCAGATTTCAAGAGGTAGTGCGGTCACCTTTAAAAGTACGGTCACATTCTGTAGAGTGTAGAGTAATTGGAGAGCACAATGCCTACTGTAAAAGAATAAACTGATATGTCTAGTGTATAGAACTGACTTCAACTTGACTATTAATGACTATTAAGTACTTAATTAATATATTTTAACATTAGATTTTATTTGTCGATATGTCTTAAAGTCTACTTGTATCTTGTATACAGCAAGCATCATTTCAAAAGTTCCTGCGCGTTTTTACAGTTCAGTCTTTATTATGAAACCAACTAAATCTAGAAAAGGCCGCTTCATAAAACTTGCCTGAATAAGGTGTCGATGTGTTCTTTGGGACTATATATTTGCGCATTCAGGATGCGTCACACAGTAATAGTTTTTGTAAAGTATATAAGTAACTTGCATAGGTATCTGACTCGCCTAGATCACAACACTAAAAGAAACCTTGTGTACCTACCTAGCACGTTTAAGTATATACGCTAACAATAATGAATACAACACAGTATGTCTGAAGCTGCTCTCATTAGTAATCCTCTAGCTATATCTACCTATGTGTAGTGTAAGTATATGTATCGGCATTGAGCATTCACGTCTATCACCGAGATGTTCCAAACAGCCAGGTATGCTGACTCGCGGCCCGCCTCGCATGTCAGCAACCCGACACGCGCTGTGTGACAAATGCGAAAACTATTGCAGTTTTTAAGTGCCCGAAGTGCCTGCAACAATTTAAGCTGCCGATGGATCGAGTTACGTCAAAATGCTGCTTGTACAAAACCGTAGCGTCGACACATTCCTTTTTGACCACGTGTCTTTAGCAAAGACTAGTGAATTGTAAAGAGTGCGACCAGGGGGCCGATTTTTGAAATTCGACCGCTCGATTTCGTGCATTTCGTTCAATAATATCTCCGCTACTAGGCATTTAAATTCTACTAATAGAATTGAAAACGAGTGGTCAATACCACTCGATTCCAAATTTTTATCGCTCGTATTTCAAAAATTAGCATTTTGCCGTTTTCCACCGATTTTCGAGTGACGAAATCGAGCGATCGAATTTCAAAAATCGCCGCTCTGGACAGAGACACCTTTTTTTGAAAACACTTCTCTCCTATTCGCGGAAGACTTGGACCCTTCATTGTTCCACACGCCTTAGGGTATACGAGTACTTAGGGCATACTGAAAATTCCTGGATTGGCCACTTATAAAAAATAAATAAGTCGTCTCATATATCAGAATCCAGAAACTTTCAGTATGGCCCACGTATATGGGACGTTTCAGGGGTTAAGGTTACGGCGGTTGGCGCTTACATCGCATATATATTTAACACCACATTAGTATTGGCGCATCGTGTTAGCGCTAGGGCTTCCAATACCGGGATCCCGGGATCCCGAAATACCGGGATCCCGTCTGTTTAAACAGATTTTTCAATACCGGTATTTTTTAATGAAATACCGGGATCCCGGTATTTTCAAAAACAAGGAAAATGTGTCTATTATAACGTTTAAAATCTATTAAAATGGTCAAATTCGGCTGTATCAAGAAGATAACTTGCCAATTTAATTAAAGAAGATCATTTAATTGAAACAAGATCTGTGCATATGCGTTAGATAAATATTTGGTGATGAATTCTGATGTTCAGGATATATTAAGGGAACCCACGCGAATGACCTTCGATCTGAATCCCTTAGTTTTCTAATGTTTTTTGTAGCTTATTATATTAACAACAACATCTTGAAGCTATATATACTGCAAAACGTAATTTAAGACCAAAAAAAGTAAGAAAATGTTGCCACTTTTTACTAGCGCGTCTTGTATTTATGCAAAAATAAGTATATAAAAGTACTTTTTTAAATCGCAGAAGTAAAATTACTAATAAATAAATTATCGTAGCGTGATTATTTATCAAAAGGAATTTACTATTTTACAAACAAATTATTGAAGTGGCAACATTGTCTTACTTTTTTTGGTCTTGAATTAAGTTTTGCAGTTTAGTATCCTATATTTAGGTACTTCAAAGTTCATTGCCTTCGAGATATTTGGCATCAAAGTTGAACAATTTTAGGCTAAAAACTGGTTTTCTGGCCATAACCTTTGTGTTAATTAGTTTAAAATGAAAACCCTGGACACGTTTCTCGAGACGTCAAAGACGAACCCAAATATTTAGATTTCGTACATGTAATTGTAAGATTCTTCACTGCAAACTAGATACGAAAAAAGTGTTTTATTTTAGAAAAATGTCGGGTAGCCCCTTAATATAATTAGTTCTTAAAATTTTATCAAAATGTAGAAAGAAATTAATTGTAATGGCATACGAATTTTTGGTGCCAAAGAATATTTATTGGCCGATTATTAGATTGAACTAAAAATGTGACTTGTGAAGTCAACAAGGCGGATAAAATGATTGCCAACCTGGAAGGGTTCACATAATTATTGCAGATGGCGATTATTGTTTAATATCCTAAGCTAAGGACATACATATCTGGTGTAAAAGTGAGCCTTTAAAAAAAAAACTCAATTTTTTTAAGCCATTTATAGACAATACCGGGATCCCGGGATCCCGGTATTGATGAAGACAGTTTCGGTATTAATACCGGTATTGAAAGAAGCCCGGTATTTGGAAGCCCTAGTTAGCGCCATAAGGTTCTAGCCGAGGCGTCCGACACTTCAGTTTTCTATAGAAAGCATCACATGAACACTAATCACCCGACATAGAAAACGAAGTTTTGGAAGCCTCGGCCCGGACCCTGACCGTTCCAGTGCTAATGGAGAAGTGCTTAAGAAAAATCAAGCTCAATTGCCGCAGCCAAGATAACAATTATACATCGACAAACGCTAAGCAATCGAGAAGTAAAAATTTATCTGTATGATAGATGCAACAAAACTGCCGAAATTCACGTAGCTAATCATTTTCATAAATTATGTATTTAAGGTTTTCACTTGCATGACTGGAAAGTTCACAACTTTGCCACCACTTAGCTCATAGCCACATTAGCCACATTAATCAAGCTACAAGAATTTTCTGACGTAAGAACGCCGTGTGACTATTTGAATTAGTTTACATTGCCATCAGGTGTTTATATTAGAACTAATCGTAATATAATGAACTGTACAGAAATAATAACTGTGCACCAGGCGTATGGATAGCTTTATCCACGTGATAACATAACCGTCACTTTTTAACACCGCGGGATTGAAAGTGACGGACACCGTTTTATCACGCTGTCACGTAGACAAGAACGTCCATCATATCCGCAGGTTTATTGCAGGCCAGGCCTAAAAGTGAAAAGGCATAATTGTAGCTTAAATTTTTAACATATTTAGGGCTATATTTTTTAATTGAAGTATTGTATGTTGTACAGTCGACGTCAAAGATATCCCATCAAAAATATTACATGTAAAAAGATGCAAGTCTCGCAATGCAATTCTTCTACTACAAAAAAGTTTTGAGATGTTGTGTGAAACCAAGTCGGTTATTTTAGTCAGTGCCAGGGGGTGTTAAACTGTATCAATAAGATATCTTTAATTTTTAATACGTGGGATCTCATCTCTTTTTGTAGGTAGTCCTTCTTTTCGGGTACCACTTCTTGTACGTCAGCTACCACTTTTATCAAAGCCATGCCCAATTCATACCCATGCCGCACTATACTCGTAATCATACCTATGCCATATTCATATCTTTACCATACTCATAGCCATACCATACCTACTCGTACTATACACATATAATAACTACATATATACATCTTCATACTTACATCGTACATCACAGACCTTTACCTACTATTTGTTGGAACTGCAACAGTAACTTTGTAATACCATATATTTATATGGGACTACAAACTTACTTATGCAGTTCTTACATCTTTAGAACGTGACTGATATTGTAATATTTTTAGGTTTTCTATGGCTTGATAACCTGAAAACTACTTATAATAATTCTTAAACTACAAGTTCAAATTGAATGATTTTGAGAATATATCTAAAGCATGTAGATGTTTACACTTTTGCACCTTTTTCCCTTGTAGGTAATAGGGCGAAAATGTAAACATATCTTTGACGTCGACTGTACCATACTTAAACACGTACCTATATTAATAATTACTTTCTCCCAAACATTTTCATAAAATCTATAAATGATTTAAGTACCTACACATTTTGTAGTCATAACCAAAGAGTTGTCTTTGTCATAACAATATTTTATTATTCAATTAACTTTATAATGTGTAGGCACCTACTTAATGTTAAAATGTTAACATGAATAATGTAGTTATAAATATTGGGAGTTGAAAAATAACTACACTTTTTTAGGTATTTTGGTTTACTCCGAATAAAGTTGGATTGTAGGTATAGGTATATTACTTGTTTGTATCTTGTATAGACTTTATTTTATCAATACATATATTAATATAAGTACATTGACTAGACCAAACTTACAATAAAAAGTAACCTAAAATTAAAACTACCTACAAAACGACAAACTTGTTTGTATTAGGTATTAAATTCAAATTTGGTAATTAGTAATTACACAGGTGCACAATTGCGACTAGCACTTGGCCTATTTTTTATGAGTAACTACTATAGCTACCTATTTATTATTAAGCATAGTTTCAAGTCATATTTGTGTCGCAACGCTCGACCTCAATTAAAGTAAAGCGTAATAATGTAAATGATGCCAATGTTAATGTGACGAAATCGATGATGGCTGCCCTGTCAGCGCCGTTTCAGCTTTGTCGACAAGCGCGGACACTGCGGTAGGCGGCAATAACGTTGTCCTTTGGGCTACTAATAGGTGTACAACTTATCTCAGGCAGTTAATAAGCAGTTGTGCACTGAGTTTTAGGACTAAAACTAGTTTATACTATATAATAACTTCAAGCAACACGGGATAGGACTCTGCCGAAGCACATGCCTAACTGGGCACGCACACAAGTAGCGCGGTGCGTGTTGTGACTCATCCGTACACAAAAAGAGATCGAGGTGTGCAAGATTTGTCTTTGACGTGTGTCATTTTCTATGTATTTATGTATAGTCATTACAGATTGGATTTTGTATATAGTGAGTGAGAAGTGCGACTGTGCACGTTTCCTCCCGCAAAAAATGGCAGATTTTTTTTGATAGCGAACTTTTAAACCGAGCCGCGCAAGGCTCTTATTGCTTATTAAGATCGGAGTAGTACCAGCGCCCTGAAGGCGAGGCAAAATACAAAAAAAATGGCAGAATGATTCGTACGGTAAGATATCGCTTGTGCTTTCTCCCTTCGACGTGTCGGAAGCCGGTGTTGCTCGATGATAGGTAACTATATAATTATTATTTACATAATACTAATCAGCTTCATGCAGCCAAGCCTTCAACCATTCCGTAGCTAACCATAATGAATTCTGATCTACCCCAGTTAAACGATTGACTTAGGGTTGGTTGTACGAAACTGTCTGTTACTGTTAAAGCGTTCGCTAATTATTAATGTATGTATTGTAGGTATTTCATATTTCTGTCACAGAATAATTAATAGTACTAGGTACAGAAGACTCACTCTCCAACAAAACGCGTCTGTTACGATCAGGACAGATATGGCCGCTAGGTGGCGACAGCGCCACGCGCGGCTTATGGCTAGCATGAGGAATTTCGTACATTGACCTATGTCTATCCCAAGCATATAATATAAGCGGGACCCAATTTAACTACAAAAAGTGACAGAAACATGGCTATCATGGAATAGTCGCACGATATCGCTATTTTTGTACGAAACTATCGAAACTCTGGGACCGTGGTGCCCAGGAGCCCATAAACTAGTTCGGCAGCTTTCAAAAAAAATATTCGAGGTCACCGGGGACCGTAGGGCTGGCTCGCTCTCAGGGTTCGGACCTGGGTGATCTAGCCTAATATATACATATTGGGCTAGTTCACCCACATTATGTTTTTTTTTTTTTTTAGGTAGGTATTAGTTTTAGTTTTGTAGGTAGTTTTAATTTTAGGTTACTTTAAAAAAATATATATATGTGATAGGGTAAGTAGCGATGTCAAATTGTGTCATTCTTTGATCATCGTCAGTTAATTTGAATAGTGTAGGTACTTGATTTGATGATCTGATTGATAGATCAAGCATCGATAGACTGATTTAAAGGACGAATTTGATACATTTTTAAACTGATCGGATTATTTCTCGTAGTCATCGATCGTATTAATCAATCTCACGACAACAATTATAAACATCTTCTATGTTGTGTGGTTGCATGTTGTCTTCTCAAGAGAGATTGCTACCTTTCTGCCTAATTAGAGGCATAACACCATGCAATTATTTTGCACAACTATATTTTTAACGATGAACAGAACAAAAGAATTACTTAACAGTTTAACTCTGATATGCTGATATCGCTTCTAATATTACATACGTAGCTGGCAATCAGAAGTGAACAGGTAACGTCTTCTTTAACTTTTTTGAAGAATATTGGGCCCATAATTATTATTTCGGTGCTAAGAACTAATGGCGTTGCATAGCTGATGATAATCGTTTGTCTCTATCTTTCATTTTGACATACATATGTGTTTGTTAGAAAAAGACAATATTTAACAAAGGTTTGCTAAGTTTTAGGATATTTAATTATGACTTAATCATAAAATAACGTTTACGGAAGATCAGTATCAGTAACAATTTCAATTGGGTAATTTAAGGTAGGTATTTAATCAATCAAAGTTTTATGCAAATAAAGCACCAATGTTTTGTAACAAAATATTCCCCGTAAGCATTGCCATTACCTCCTCGTGGGTGGCCCGCTTGCACTTTTTCACATATGTATACTTTACTCAGGCGTCAACCGCCGTCCCCTCAGTTTATACGAATCTCGATCTTATACGTTTAAGAATTAGAACCATATATGGATGGATAAAAATGCCTTATCGGGAGCACTGGTTCAATTAGTTAGCGAAATGAGAAATAAGCACGCGGAGCGAGCTACTTCATAAATTTCTTAAGTTATACATAAGTACAAACATGTATAGTAATATCGTCTTCAATGGGGTAGCCAGAATACGCGTTATATATTTAGAGTACATTTACCCACACTTTTCTACAAATACACTCGAACTTGAAACTTGGCACTCGAATACGTCGTCCAAAAATTGCTTATGTATGGTGGGGGTGTAGAGTTGAACGGCAGACATAAGATCATTGGCTATGCTGATGACCTGGGGCTATTGACTCAAAACAAAAGGGACCTGGAGACCATGGCTAGAATTGTGGAGCAGGAAGGGGAGAGGATAGGTCTCAGAATCAACCACCAGAAAACAGAATATCTCCAAATGAAAAGATACAAGAACACCAGAGTGAAAAGAGAAGACATAGTAGTCGGAGTAACCAACTACAAAGGTGTGGATCATTTTAGGTACCTTGGTTGCACAGTAACTGATACCAACCGAAGGGAGGAAGAGATAGATATTCGAATCCAAAATGCCCTAAGATGCTCGGCAGCGCTCCATCGAGTCTTAGTGTCCAAGCTGATCAGTAGACCGACCAAGATTCGAGTCTACAAGACTGTAATTAGACCAATTTTGATGTATGGGTGTGAAGCTTGGACGCTGACTCCGAAAGAAGAGAGCAAGCTCTTAGTGGCGGAGAGGAAAATCTGGCGAAAGATTCTGGGGCATATCAGAGAGGAAGATGGAACTTGGAGGCGAAGAAAAAATAGGGAGCTAGAGGAGCTGGTTGCGATGTCTAATATAATTGGCGAGATCAAAGCCACACGACTCCGCTGGCTTGGTCACCTGGAGAGGATGGGGGAGGATCGTGCTGTGAGAAGAGCGTATGTGGGGCACCCGGGGGGACACGTCCGTCTGGGCGTCCCTTATACCGCTGGAGTGGCGAAGCCCAAAAAGACTTGTCCGCCCTCGGAATACCCAACTGGCGTGAAGTGGCGCAGAATAGAGCAGAATGGCGCTCTCTGGTGTCAGATGCCAAGATCCTCTTTGGGTCACTGAGCCAGTGATGTTTCTACAAATAGTCCATCCGACTTTAAAGGCCCACAAGTCTCTCAAGATTAGAAAACGGTTGTTTGCCCAAGATGAAGATTTGAGATTCACAGACGCGGTTAAGAAAAACTGAAAATAAATTTAATTTTCATTACCTACATACAAAAAGATACTTGCCGTCTCATTTTATCGGAACAAAAATCAAGATTTCGAAAACCATTTTGATCCTACTGACACTTTCTTGAGCCTTTACTATTTGCAGTAGCTGTAACTCTAGTTGGCAAACGTATAGGGGTAACATTCCACAGATATTTAGGTTCATTAAAGTCCCTATTTTCCCTTCATCGGCTGTCATCACTTTTAAATAGTTATCCCACCACACACGTCGGATAGGTATTAGGCAATAAACAGTCAGCGACATAAATAAAAAGTGTACCTACTCTTTTCAGAGGGCGAAATATCAGGCGCCGAACGCTAACGGAGTAGTCGTTTTTTTTTTTCTAAATATGGTTGTGATTTAATTTTGATTTGTAATTAGTCTCTATGTATCCTGTGTGTATCACGTTTGCATCGATATATAAAAGCGAACGACATGTACTGACTGACACTGATATCAAGCAATATAATACAAGATGTTATTTTCAAAATAGAAAAGTGCCTATACCTATACCTAACAGGTGAGTGCCTCGTTTCGCCGTTAAACGTAAATTTGGCGAACCTAATATATATACAGTTTAAAATTACCTTACTTTTCTGATAATCGTATACCTTTAAAAGAGCAATTCTTGTATATTTATTTATTTATATATCTAATGAGATGAGACTTGTATATTTATTTATTTATACATATATCTATCTATCTGGCGAGACGAGCTAGACTCCTTTTTAAAAGAATGGCCGAAGACTGCTCAAAACCGGGAAGAATGGAAAAAATCGGGGGAGGCCTTTGCCCAGCAGTGGGACACAACAGGGTCTCAATAAAATATATATCTAATACCTTTAAACGATTTATACCTTTAAACGAGCAATTCTTGTATATTTATTTATATTTCAGGGATCTCGGAAACGGCTCTAACGATTTCGATGAAATTTACTGTGTGGGGGTTTTCGGGGGCGAAAAATCGATCTAGCTAGGTCTTATCTCTGGGAAAACGCGCATTTTTGAGTTTTTATATGTTTTCAGAGCAAAGCTCGGTCTCCCATATATTAATAAATAAAACGCTACGCTTCACCTGATATGAATTATGGTTTCGGTGCTTTTTGCGATATAGGCATTTCGAAAAATGCTGCTAGCTCGTGCTTGGCTGATTTTAGTTTACATTAATAAATTAATTTATGAAATCTGATTTTGTTGGGCATTTTTACACTTTTTGGTCACTGCTGCTGCTGTGGGAGACACATATACCTACTTACATGAGTTGGTATTTTTAGGGTTTCGTACCAAAAGGGCAAAAAGGAACCCTTATGGTGTTTTGTTTTCAATAACTTCATTATCTAGGGGCGTAAAAGGGGTAGTCCACTGAACCACCATTCTTTCAATAAGCGAAGTTATGTGAACGAAAACGTATGTACCTACGCCGATCGCCGTTGCAGCATTAATTTAGGTATCTTCCAAGAGCTGCCGTCAGACAGCGTCCGAAGGCCAGCCACAGACGAGCTAACCGGCACGCGGCAGTGTAGCGCACCCCTTACAATTTTATTACGTACAACTTTAATGTAACCTGTTGCACCTTGTTGCACGCTTCATAAAACGGTTGCGAAGGAATAAGATCGGAGGCTACGGACGGTGGAGATGGTAATTCGTTTGGGTACACACAATGGGCTTATTTCACGAACCGATTGAATTATGTACAATTTTACTTAGCTAGAAAAAAGTTATGATTTTAGGAATTTAGGAATTTTAGTAAGTAATAACGAATTGTCGTGTCGTTTTGGCTTGACACAGTTTTGTTGTTGCTTTTGGCTGGAGGAATCGACTCAAAAGTAGTGCCTAGGAGGCATCTTGTAATTAGTTACTTTAGGTAGTTAAAAGACCTCTGGCTGTTTTAGAACATAAACGGTTAAGCGCTAAAACGACGAGTTTTTGTATGTACTTAATATAGGGACCGTGCGCTTTAGCGGGTCTGTCATCTTGTGGCCTGAATCGGAAACATATGTGCACATGTAGGTACATTGCCAAAGCAAGTGCTACCATCTACCGTTCTCGTCGGTACGCCTCCTTGTGCATAGTAGGTTCTGCCATCTTGTGGGCTACATCGGAAGCATAAACGACACATTTACGCCTCGCGCCAAAAATTTGATGGCTCCTATCCTGCCCCCTATAGTTCATGCACGGGACCTATACCTACATATAACATTAGCGATGAGAATTATCTAATGCTCTTAGATTGGTACTTAGGTACTTTGAAGGGTACATAAATACATAGCACTCAGGTAAGTAGAAGTCAAAAAAGTCTGCAAAAAATAGTTCAAGTTTCAATTGCCGACGTTTTTTAATACCACGTCGGTGGTAACCATTACGGCCCGCTTGATGGTAAGCAGTCACCGTAGCCTATGGACGCCTGCAACTCCAGAGGTTACATGCGCGTTGCCGACCCTTTAAAAACCTGTACACTCCTTTTTTCAGGAACCCCATACTGTAGATCCTCGGGAAAACCCCTTTGTTCTTTTTGATATAACGTCATTCTAACGAACCTAATCTCGTAATGGCTGTATGATTAATCACTGAAGTTTGTAGGTATTTACATACTCATATAATAATTATCACCTTAATCGGAAACCGGAAACCATAAAATAGGTCAAAATTAAACTGCTAGATTTGATTTCATACACACAAACAGGACACCGGGACACATGTAACTTGACTCAAGCAGGAAAAATCTCTTCATGTAATTCTTCACGTTACCCGTTTTCATTACTCAAAAGTGAAAATAACTGCTTGTGAAGACGAAATTTGGTACTTTAAATACTATGGTTGTGATGCGATGCCAAATTTATGTTTAATAAAAACAATCTGTCTCGTTCTACACGTTCACTTTTATTTCGGGTAATCCTAGTGCACAAATTAAACTGTGTAAATTGAGATGGGTTACAGTGTACCCTGTGGGTGGATTCATAGTCTATTACACAATATCAAATTTTGTTGCAAACTGGATACTGCCTTTACTATTTACTCTACTAATGTTATTACCCTTTTGAACCTACAACAAGCAGTGACTTACTTTTATTGAATTACTCATAGAGCTTTAGGAATGGTCAGCTTTAATTCTGTTTACATTTTCCATACATATGTAGCTATACTTGAATCATTAAATGATTGAACAGCACGAATAATTAATGATACGATAAGATATTATATATTTTGCTCTAAAATCAAAAGTGATCTATATTGGAGTTGGAATAGCATTTTTGCCACTGCCCTAAAAAGCAGCAGAGGTTTTTAAAGCGCCTTCTTAAATCACTTTCTATTTTAATGAACAGACACATTCAATCTGCAGTGACTTTTAACACGCTACTAAGAGAAGAAAACTGGATACTAAAGCGTACAGATACTTTGTTCCTATAGGTATTTACTTCATAGTCTGGACTTTTAAACACCTTTTAAATACCGGAGTGTTTAAACGGTAGGCAACGCGCATGCGGCACCCCTGAACTTGCAATCATTCTTAGGGTAAGGTAATCGCTTACCATCAGACGGGCTGTAGATATGCTTGTTTGTCAGTTTTACCACCTACGTAGTAAGTAAAAATGACAACTGTATGTACAAACATTGTAGCTAGCTAATTAGTAAAATAATACTTCGTAGAAGTTGTCTCTCTGGCCGGAACCTGGGTACGTTTAAAATGTTTTCTAGAACTCTTGTCCTGAATCAGCGAGTCTGTCTTGTGTCGGCTGATCTTGAAATGGGCCTTATCAAAATATCGTTAGTAGAGGACCGACCACACCGGAACTTGACTAGTGTTTATGTAAAGACTCGATTCCTTAGTCGCTATCAGTTTACTGTTTACTGATTTATATTTCAAAGTTTTTGCACATTCACTTAACTAAACTTTTTTTTACCAACCACTTATTACATTTACTTATTTTAAAGTTATTGTCTCATTTCAATACCTAATTATTTCAGAGACTATTAGGGTAAAAAATAATCAGGACGCATTCTCATGTATTTCATAGTTTAGGTACACAAATTTTTAACAAACATTTTCTTTGCTTTTGTACCTATTGGAGAAAACGATCTTTTTTCAATGGACTTCTTTCGAGAGTTTTTAGAATCTTGCAAAGACTTATTCTCAGCGACGCGACGTGCGAATTTATGCATTGCATTTTTGTCAAAGATTTGCTGCCTCAACGGTGCGTCGGTGCCATGCTACGACAGGGATGGTGTTAAGCAAAAATGAGTCGACCCACATCCATTTTACAATAAAATGTCAACTTTAAGCGTCAATTTTTTGGGTTGACACATTATTGCTTAACAGCATTCAGTTTAAGTCTCTACGAAGAATAACGTTAAATATTTACATTTTTGTAGTATAAATTGCAAAGTTTTTAGTCCGGCTATTCGCGCTACAAGTATTTTCATAAATAACACTTTTATTTTACTAAACAAAAGGTAGGATTTATCGATATAAGTGGTTAAAGAACCAAAAAGAAAATATGAGGTACTTATTTATATCTCAAAATGTACCTACCTTCAAAATGCACGTTTTCCATTGTGTTTTTACTCCAGCTTGTTATGTTGTATTATTTATTTAATATGGAAACAGGCAAAACCATTATTATATGCGCATACGTATTTTGTTCGAAATCTGTTGATAAGTAACGTAACTATATTATAAGTAGGTAGGTACCTAGTTTGAAATATGGCGCTCGCCGCCGCTGACACGGCGTGCACATCTGTCACAACATAATTAAACGGCGACGAACTGTCTTTTAATGTGATTCGTTAGTCAACCACGGCATTCATTCGTACCCATAAACTACGATCTTAAACTTATAGCTGATTAATTCATTCAAGTCCCCTTCTTACAGTTCTTACGAATATATTGACAGAAAAATTCAAAAACTCCCGTGGATGGTGCATATGAATACACATTTGATGATATCCGCTGATCCGTTGGACATTGGACATATTATGGAGAATTAAGTATTAAACCATTTAGGGGTTCAAGATTTAAAACAATTACCTAAAGTTAGATTAAGTATATTCATAAATGTTAAACTTTAATGTTTAGGTAAAGTTTTAATTTTTTGACCTACATCAATAAATTATTAACCAAATCAGCCGCCTTGCCATATAAATCTTGCCCGGGCAAGCGATTTACATCGGGACTGAAAATAATTTCCAAAGTATTATATTCGATAATTTTATTATCATCTGTTGGTATTCTCGAAATGCGTTCGTTTGGAGACTGTGGGCTTCGAAATGCCCATTAATTACGGAGCTATTTTCGTTTAATCCACCCGCGATCCGCAGCGTCTTCGTCACTATGTCGAGGACTTTTTCTTGTATCTGGAAATATTTATTTTTTATTCACTAACAAATTATTTCTATTTGGATTTTAACGTGCTGTCCATCACCCCGGAATCCATGGTACTTGTTATTATTGTTACGTTTCGTTGTTTGGCATCTGTTTTGTTATAAAGATATTTATGGGAGCCAATTAACGTAACCGCCGTGAAGCGGAGCGGTAAGAAATCACCGCATTATGAAATGTTGATAAACTAATGCTGTGTTGACAAATAATTGAGGTTGATACGCCGCCAAGAACATATTTTTTCTGAACAGCGACACGTAATAAATGTCTTAATTATATTGTTTCGGCTAAACTATAACGGAAAGACAGATTCATCCGCAATGCAGGTGTGGATAATGTATTAATTGATATTGATAGCTTTAGGAAATATTCAATAAATAATTCGAGGCAAAAAACGTGTAAGTTTCCGACGACATAACGTTTTTTAGGTTAAATAAGAGTCTACTATGTCATAAAAATGTAACATTCCTTGACCAATTTATCTTTATACAGCATAAGAAAAATGGCCTGCCAGCAAAAATGTCGCGTTTATATACTCCGATTCCAATTTTCGTTACGAGAATTTTTCTCATGTGTCACGCTGCAGTAAAATAAATATCGGTCGTGAATTGGAGAAATGGATCGATCTCGCTCTTTTATGGGTGATTTTGGATTTTTATCTCTTTCTCGCTAATAGCCGGCTGACAAACATGTATCAGCGGTTAATAGGTGCGCTCGCGCAGCTGCTGCGAACAAATCAGTTTGGATATAGCTGACACTGTCAAAAAGCTAACTCTTCGGTACACGGGGATAGCGCCGAGCGGCTTATTTACTATAAGTTACAGTTTTTATTTCCTTTTGTGGATTA
This sequence comes from Cydia splendana, assembly GCF_910591565.1. Classification (NCBI taxonomy): domain Eukaryota; kingdom Metazoa; phylum Arthropoda; class Insecta; order Lepidoptera; family Tortricidae; genus Cydia; species Cydia splendana. The sequence continues at coordinate 39,683,447 of NC_085987.1, read as the reverse complement.
AAAAATGGTTAGGATTCTTTACAACAGCGGTCGGCAACCTGCGGCCCGTGGGCCGCATGCGGCTCGTGAACCTGTCACTTGCGGCCTGCGAGCCTCCCTGGCTATGTAATGTTGACAAACGACAATGTCTGATAAAGTCATAAATATTAACAAAGTGCGGCCCGCGTCAACTTACTCATCGTTAACTACTATGTGGCCCTTGGCTGCTAAAAGGTTGCCGACCGCTGCTTTACAACAAATGAAAACGAAAATTCTATATTTATTTAAGACGGGTTTAAGAAGGGAAGATTTTTCCGAAAACATGAAAACGGCTTAACCGATCATCTTCGCTATAGTTTTCAATAAAAGTCATAAGAAGTCTTTACTACGCTTTATGTACTTTCATAATTTTTCTATATTGTTTGGACCCATGTTCCAAAAGTTAAAGGAAGGTAACACGTTATTTTTTCCTTTCACAGCGAATATATTATAAAAAAAGATCTATTCGTTTTGAAAGACCTATCCAACGACACCCCACACCAAAGAATCAAAGCGAAAAAAAATCAGCCCGACTTTGCGTGTAGGTTTAGTCTGCACCATAACTAGCGGATTAGACTACGCCTCAAAAATATCTAAGTGTTACAGTATTCTCAAAAAGAGATATCTCTGTATGTAGAACAATTAAACTGTAACTGATACTTTTGGTGCGTCATCTTAACCGATACTATTGATGCTGACTATACATCATCAATATTGTGTTCAGAAAGTGTTATTTATCTGATACGCGTTTTTGCATTTGCAACTTTTGCAAGTTTTGTTACAAAAGTTTTTTTTCTTAATTATGAAATAAATACTTACCGTTACTTTATACTTTTACTTTACAACTATAAAACAAATCATGGTTTTAAAATTCACCAGACAAAGAATTCAATTGTATTAAAACAACGAAGTAGAAAAAATAACTTCATGTGTTCAAGTTCGCTTCCTCCCAATACTTGCACCTGCGCCATGGCGTAACAGCCACTCAGAATTACACATTACGAACGAGGGTGGACTCCGTTCATTCAGCATAGTAGAAAGCACAGCTTAAAAATAGACCTACGATATTTATTGGCCATGTCACGGGGATTCGATTTAATATTAACATCAGAAAAATATGGCTGACGCGTGCGCGTTCGATAGATGCTAATTTCTTTACTGGAGTTTTACTTTAATAGTTTTTTAGCGGTGACATATTTGTGAAAACGTATAAAAAAAATATCACTTTCATTTATTTATTTTATTTTATTGTTTTTAATTTAAGTATTTTATTATGTTTTACCTACTTGTATTTCATTTTATCAATAAATATAATAGGTATATGTGATCGAGAAGTGGCTGGCATTGCTATAATGGCCGGTATAGCTGGCTTTTTGTCGGCAGTTTCCCGTGTTGTTCTGTACCTAAATACATAATTGCAACCACTCAAAGTTGTCAACATCAATCTGTCTATCCGTCCGTGTATACTAACCAGCCAGTGCGAGATACATGTAAATTTGCATTCTTATTCGTGCCATTACACCGTGCCGCGCACTATATAATTATGTATTAATTAGTCAATAATGATTTTCAGACCTTGTACTTTTTGATATGCAAAGCCACCAATATTCGATCGTTTTGGATAACCTGACGGTATAACATAGTATGTTTACTTCAGGAGCTGACGGTGCAGGCCGTGTCGTCGCACGAGCTGTTGAAGCCCAAGGATGAGCCCTCTTACACCCTGGCGCCAAGCTCCACGCTTTGTTCGGTGGAACTCCATCACCCAGGTTAGTGATCATCATTTATTCATTTCAGGAGCTGATGGTGCAGGCCGTATCTTTGCACGAGTTTGATGAAGCCCTAAGATGACCCGATCTACACCCAGGTTAGTGATCATGACAATATTGGCTGCAGGAGCATGGCGTAGGCCGTGTCGTCGCATCGCACGCTGGCGCCCAGATCGAGCTTCTGTTCAGTGAAACTTCATCACTGAGGTTAGTTACAGGCTAGGTTCCATCAACTTATCAACTTTAGTCTGCTACTTTAATTGTTTCTAGAGTAGTAGAAGGTAAATATAGTAGTTTATTTCCAAATTATGCAAAAAACAATCAAACAAATCGGTGTTCGGTGATCTAGTACGCCCTAAATCCGATATGTGACAAAATTAGATAAAATTCTTTACAATTCGAGCTTAACACATTCACTAGCACGCTTTACGATAGTAGCCGATAGCTCGTTTTTTCCGTTCGTGGTGAAAAAGCCCTAAGAACAGAGAATCCGCCTATTGAAACCTGATGTAGCAAGTATTATATTTTCTTAAAAAGGAGGAGGCAGAAAGAGAAATTATAACTTGGGCTAACCATGCAAGCGATTAGTGTCAAGTCGCATTTGCCACCAATAATAGGCCCGAGCGAAGTGACGTAAATCACATTTTAATTTGATTTTCAAGGATCTGGGCTCCCTGAAAATAGCGACGGGTTTTTAGTGCGTCGACCGGACGGCATTAATGACTTTGCAATTTACTCGAATCAAATGCCGTGTGCGTTATTTTAGTGCATGCGATTAAATCTATCAATGAGTTTCCGGCACGGGCCGGTTGACAGTTTTAATATCGCCAATCAACCCGAGAACGCCGTCAATGAACAATACGGCTTAAGATCGTAAATTATACGTTGCTGACTTCGCGCGAGTGCTCAACTTTTGCTTGACTTACAAACACCTAATTTTTAGCACACATTTACCTCTTTGGTAATATTATTTTTATTAACGTTGTTGGGTGCAATGAAAAATATAGGTACGTTTTGTATTGAAATTCTACACAAAATGTTCGACGCTGGGTTTTATTGTTCTTGGTTATATTATATTCGGTCACGCACCGCAAACAAATAATATTTGGCATATTTACGGGAATTGTATGACCTATTAAATATTATTGATGTTGACGAAAGGTTTGCATGTGATTTAGTCAATATTGTGGAGTGAAATTTTTTTCATAAAACAGCTCCTACATAGGTACATAACATTAAGATTAACAGTTACTCCACCTCAACAGTTCTAAGATGGGGAAGATGTAAAGATGGCAGAATGAAGCCGTGCGATATTTTTCATCACACTAGTACGGTTACCATCAGTTTGTCACTGACATAAACGCCGTCGAGAACGTAATTTACTTTCTATACATCCCGTTTGCACTAATATGCGAGTGCGAGCGAGATGTATAGAAAGTAAATTACGTTCTCGACGGCGTTTATGTCAGTGACAAACTGATGGTAACCGTACAGCTCTTTGTTCTTCAATGCATGATGCAATTTTTCAGTTATTTCCTAATGTAGGCTGGTGGAATTGACTTATAAATGTGATAATTTTGAATGATAAATACTTAATAGCGTTGATTTGGATTTCATTTGTAACGTTTATAGTATTTTCCTCGCGTTGCTGTGGTGAAGATTTTTATGTTGCACTAGGTAGCACCGGTCAAGATACCATTTTTAGAACCCCTCACTACGCTTCAATTTTAGATTTTTACGCTCGCTTGGGTATCAAATTAGTACGAGAGGTTAAACAACAATTTTGCCTCCTAGTAAAATAAATAACTTACTTATTATATTTTAAGTTGGTAATAAGGAGATATAATACCGTTAAAATACAATCGTATCCTAGACCCTGAATGGGATTATGTACCTATAATGTACCTTAGTAACAGAAATACGTAAAGGAATTTCACTAAATAAACAAGAAAATTATACCAAATTACATCTAAAATTAGATACACGCTTAAGTAAATAGTACCTACCTACTGGCGGTGTACCTAATTGTATTAATAATAACAATTGGCTTCTATACTAATTCGAAACGTGATCCACCACCGTTTGCTATGAAAACTTTCTACAATGTATGCGACGCAACGGATCGTCTAAATATATGTAGGTATACCCTCATTGTTTACGTTATGTTAGCCTTCTCTGGCATTCTGACATCATGGAACAACTCACTGTATAACGCAACAGATATGCACAGCAAAACCTAATTCCATTTTGTAAAATAGGAAACCTTTCTAAACTCATAAAAAAATCGGGCAAGTGCGAGTCGGACTCGCGCACGAAGGGTTCCGTACCATAAAAAAAAAAAATAAAAAAACAAAAAAAAAACAAAAAAAAAAGCAAAAAAAAAACGGTCACCCATCCAAGTACTGACCACTCCCGACGTTGCTTAACTTTGGTCAAAAATCACGTTTGTTGTATGGGAGCCCCATTTAAATCTTTATTTTATTCTGTTTTTAGTATTTGTTGTTATAGCGGCAACAGAAATACATCATCTGTGAAAATTTCAACTGTCTAGCTATCACGGTTCGTGAGATACAGCCTGGTGACAGACGGACGGACGGACGGACGGACGGACGGACGGACGGACGGACGGACGGACGGACGGACGGACAGCGAAGTCTTAGTAATAGGGTCCCGTTTTACCCTTTGGGTACGGAACCCTAAAAATGGTTTACAACTTACTTATCGGTTGGGGCTTCGATATTCAAGTTGACATTACCGTGCCGAAAAAGTTGTGTTTTGGGTACTCAACCGAGTAGAATGTTTATAATAATAGTTACTGGTGTTATTCATAAACGTTTGTCAAATACCTAGTCATATCTTAATCGTTTGTCCCTCTCGTTCATTTTGACATTTCTGTTTGTTAGAAACCGACAAAATTTAACAGAGATTTGTAAGAATTTGCAAAAATGAATAAGGGAATAAGGGGATAAACGTGAGATACTGGAAGAGACCATTAGTTATATTGATTATTTTGATAGAAAAAGATAATTCAAAGTCTGAGTAAAAACAATTAAAAGTTTCAGTTTTTTACGAATATTTCGGAAAACGTACATATTTGTATAAACGTACATTTAATTACGCACGTTTAATTAAATAATTTAAAATTACGTACAGATAAATATTCATATACGTTCCTGCTGATATTCTCTCACATACCTAAATCTTTCAAATTGCCCATCCACCACGTTAAGTTTGTGGACGTTCTTATTGGTCTTACATTAATAAGTGAAACTATTTAGTTTAAACTAAGTGAAATCACTTCCTCTGTCAAAATAAATCCAGGTAATTTTAGGTAGGTAAATATAAGTCAACAAAATTATTAGCTTAGCATCACTGCATAAAAATTTGTATGCAGGGGTGCCAAGCTAATAACTTTGCTGACTGTTCCTCATATCCGACATTTCTAATTCGATCGGCTGCATTGGTACCATTATATGTCGGATTTCTATTTTCGAATGGGGTTCAATACCAGTATTTTCTTCAACTTAGTAACTATCTATAGCATTTTTTTTTCATTACTACGAGTAGTTATGGGATATCGTACATGTAAGGGGTCTGACCGGGGTACTGGAGTTCTTGTTTCACTACTTACTGTTCCATAAACGTACATAGTTACATTACAATATAGGTAGATATAGCTTATAAGTAGAATGGTGTAAAACAATGCCCCACCTTCGATTCCGATCGTAAAGTTACCCGTAGCAAATTCAGTACAAATATGACCGTGTCCAACACATCTCATCGACGTGATTCTTTCTCCACCTTTCTTTAAGGACTTAAGGTTCAGATTAGCTTGATTAACGTAACAGCTCCCTGCACTTTCTCGGTTTAAGACCGGGTGCGAACATTACACCTAAATCGATTAGACATCGAAAGAAATCGATTTAAGCTGTGTGCGTCGATAATTTCGTTTATAGCGAAGTTATCATTCATTTACATTTCATGTTGCATTTCTATAACGTGAGAACGCAGTGTGATTTATGTATTACAAGATTTTCGAATAATCCTTTCACGGGTTGACATATTATATCAAAGCCCTTGAATTGAATTAAATTTCTTCCAATATACTTACCTAAATGTGATTTTAATAAAAAAACTTTCGTGAGATACAGACATATTAAATCTATTAAAACGGGTCACTAACGAGTTGTAATTCGAAGTCGAATTGGATTTTCGACTTAAAACAAGTGAGTGTCCTTTTTTACTAAATAAACATAATATAGCGTATGACGACCTATTTGTCCCTCTTGCCGAGGAAACCACTGGCTGTTGGTGTGCTTAGGCCAAGATTTTTATTGGAGAAGTAGGCAGATGTTACATAGAGTGGTCATGACCATGACCCTCGCTCCGGATGGTTCCTTATGCAAAGGTTGTCCATCGCGGTTCAACGTGGCAACGAGGTGAACGTGATGGGCTCCTTTGCATCTGGAGGGGCGCGGGGCGAATTTTGTGAATAGTTTTTGTGTTTGCTAGTTCTTAGTTTAGGTTAAGATTTATGTAATTTTTGTAAGTATATTTTTGTAAGTATAGCGTTTATGAGTTTTGATCTATGCCATCAAAATATGTTGCGGCTCTTCACTAAAGCGTTCCAAGCGTGGAATTTGGTTGTTTACAGTTATCAAGTATGATTGTTTGGATAATGCATTGTTGAAATTACCTATGGGTTTGCACTAGTTTTTGCAACTCGATTCTACTGGTAATTAAGTCAGGAGTTCTCATAGTTACCTACTGTCCCTTTCACGAAATTTATAATTAACAACTCATAATTAAGTCGGTTAAGTCTACTTTAATTTTCTATGGCATGGCAAATTTTTTTGATCCCGGAATATAGTTTACATGTATAGATTGGCGATGAGGCTTGAATTGAGGATTTTTTCCAGTCTTGCCCGTTAAAAGGTTAAAGTAATAGGTAGGTACCTACTTAAATGTTATTGCAATCATCACAACCGTTTAGTAACCCTATGTCTGATTTCAACTCTGACCTGACAATACTCATACTAGTTAAACAATCTATTAGACCAGCCCATAAACCAGGAAAAAAAAATACTTTTTCATTAATTTCGGGTGATTATATTATGGTATTAGATACGATTTTGGGATGGGTCCCATTCTAATAGTAAAAGTCGTATAAGTACCTACAATATAAGACTTGTATGATCATCTCGCGAAAATGGAGATTAAAGTGAAAATATAAATTGAGATCGTGCTCGTAGTCGAGTTGCTCGAGCGGAGAGGGTTTTCATTTTTAGGATTCCGTACCCAAAGGGTAAAAACGGTACCCTATTACTAAGACTCCGCTGTCCGTCTGTCCGTCCGTCTGTCTGTCACCAGGCTGTAACTCATGAACCGTGATAGCTAGACAGTTGATATTTTCACAGATGACATATTTCTGTTGCCGCTATAACAACAAATACTAAAAACAAAATAAAATAAATATTTAAGTGGCTCCCATACAACAAACGTTATTTTTTTGCCGTTTTTTGCGTAACGGTACGGAACCCTTCGTGCGCGAGTTCGACTCGCACTTAGGCGGTATTTTTTTTATAAATGCAACTGTATTAGCAAATCAACTACTAACGGTATAGGTACCACTGAAGACTAAGTAGGTACACTTTTCATGTAAGTTTTCATTATTTCTGTATTCAAAATAAATTATTTTACACCATGCATGAAATAAAGCACCAGATAATTATTAGAAAAACACAGATATGAGTTATTTTTGAACACAAGTTCTATTTAATAAATCGGATACAAATATAAAAAGTAGGTGAGTTGACCGTGACGTCACGATGTAATGTTTCATATACATTCCATATTAGCAAATCGTTTTGTCAGCTCTAAAAAAGTAACTGATTTGACTAGTAGGAAAATACTTTATTGTAATATTAATAGTTATTTTTATTGGATTAAGTTACCAACGTGGACCAGGAGCGCAGAGGTTAAGAGGACATGACCGTTGCTAACGTCATCGGTACGAATCCGACAGATACCGAGAGTGATAACTCACGCATGTGATTGACAACAACTTTTTATGCGTTCACGCCAGGGATGTTGCGGATGCAGATTTTTTGACATCCGCGGATGCGGATGCGGATATTTAAAGCCTCACATCCGCGGATGCGGATGCGGATGTCAAGATTTGGTACTTAAAAAACGTCAAATATTACATTTTTAGTATTTTTTATTAAAAATAAACGAAACGTTTAGTATTTGAGCAAGAATATAGGTGCGTTTTGTTTAATAAACAGTAACTTGACCGACTTTTCGTGATCTAGACGATTTCGTTATATATAATGACGAAATTACCTAGCACTTACCGCGCCGCTAAGACGTTCCTGTTACCGACTTGGTCGACCTCCGCATCCGCATGAGCTCCACATCGATTTTATGCGGATGCGGATGTTGAAAATAATGTAGATGTTCCGCGGATGCGTACGCACGCTCTTCTTTGTATACGTACGCACCATCTAAAACATGCGAACATAAAATAAGTCAAAAAAAAACGTCAAAAAACCTTGTTTTATAATGTGATCCTAATCGCCCCCAATCAGATGATCCTAATCGCCCCCAATCAGATGATCCGAATAACCCCATATCATATGTTTGAATTATTTTCGCGTAACGGAAATATACCTTTAAATACAATAAAAACAAAATCAAATCAGGAAACACTATGCGCCATTAACAATAAGTAACAACAATTACAAACCTTTAGCCTTTTGCGTTTACTTTTATCATGGACTGTATTTGCACATTTTTTACATCGGCGGTAAAATTACAATACACCTGTACGAGCGACTCATCTGGAAGTGTCGCCGTGACCGACGCGTGAGTCTTTTCCAATGGCAGTAACTGTGGCGACATGCGTTAGGAACAGAGCGAACGCGGGACGCTGATTGACTGGCTGTAACTAACCGCGATCTTTCAAATTTTACAGAAATGCTTATTTTGATCTGATTTCCCCAGTGATCCGAATCGCCTCGGTCTACCCTAGAACTTGTACATTTAAATTGTATTGCCTAATGTGCGTTATGTGCGGGTTTATGTGAGCGGGATGCACTGTTAATAAGTTATGATCTGAAATATTGCAGTGATTTCGTCGACGTCAACATTTTGCAGTTGACGTTGTAACCCCGCCAGACATAGTGACATCTGTCGTAAATTTGTCAAGTGAAAATGAAATATGATTTACTTATTTACCTAGGTATCAAAAATGCAGCTTACTAGAGTATAGTTGAATCATCGAGAGCGTGGAATTGCATATGTAGTAGTATTGTTTGTTTACAGGCATTCTATATTTGAATTTTCTATTTTCTTGTACTATCAGCATACAACCACTACAAATGCAATTCCATCTTCTCGATAATTCAACTATACTTACATATTTCCAATATTGAAAGGCCCACCGCTATTAGCCGTACGTCATACTCGTAGTTACAGGAGTAAAGGATGACTCACGCTAAACCGGGCCGGGTCCGGGCCGAGGCGTCGGACATGTCATTTTCTATGACGGCTGAGGTGTTCACGTGGTGCTTTCCATAGAAAACTAGGCGCCGGAAGCTCCGGCCCGGCCCCGGCCCGGTCTAGCGTGAGTCATCCGTAAGTCAGTTAACAATTTTATTTTATTATTTATTTTATTTTATTTTATTTTATTTATTTGGAGAACCAACAGCTATGACAATACCATAGAAATTATAGTGGATACAGAAAGCCAATTATAGGAACTCACAGGTAGTAACATAATACTAAACTAACAGGTACTACTTATACTAAGGTTACGCACTATCGCAAGCACATATGTGAACAAAGCCAACACAAATTATATCTAGTAAAGATATATTGAAAGTAACAAAGATACTAAGATACTAAATTATAATTATCTTTATTTATTTCAACTCTTAGGCTAGGTGATTTATAATATGAATATAAAAGTGAAATATGAAAACATAAAACAGTAAAAAATACATATAAACACATTATAAAAAACCTAACCTAGGGTGCCGCCAGCAGCGGCGCACGGCCAAATCTACCGGTGGTCAGGGCCGCAGAGAGAGGAACCGGCGGACTATCCGCGCCGCGCTGTGTCCAAGATCACCGCCTTCTGCATCTGACCCTTGATCCAATTTAACCGCTTATTATAATTATAATTTTATTCTTATAATGAAATTCCAACCGTGTAAATTAATCTATCCAAAAAAAGAATATATTTTAAAGTATTTCTTCAATTACTTACAATAATCAAATTAAGTACATGGGATAAATAAACACTGGATAGGTATATGCATAGAAACACTGGGAAAATAGGAAAACTTGTAGAGAATCCTCATAATGTTTCGCTTGCCCCGAGCAAGATATAATATTATGTTTCTCTTTCCCCACACGATCTTAGTTGAATTTAGTGCACATAGGAGTTGAATTAAAGAAAATCATTTATTTACATACAGTAGTACCTGGTAGGTACTACTAAATGAAATTAATAACTAGTTTAAATCTAAAATAGGCCCCTGAGGCATTGTACCAAGGATGCTGGCGGCATTTCCTCGCTGTATTGCAATGCTGATACGTTGTGCGAGGTAGCCGCCAGCTCTACGGTCACCAGATGAATTTATTTCTACTTAAGCAGGCACAGAATTCTGGAACTGCTCACAAAAACTCATTCAACCGAATTCACACAAGAAGTTAATTCGAAACACAGTGGGAACACAGTGGTTTGTGAAAGGGTTCTTGATGGTACCAGTATTTGTATTTGTGATCCTATGGTGGATTTTTTCACGCTCAGCGCTCCGCTGCTGTCATGTCAGTTGTTATCGCCACCTATTTGTACAGTCACCTGCAATAATATGTTACTCTTCGAAGGCCGCAAAAATATATGACACGCTTTTAGGCTCTAGAAATAAGATCGTGTCAGATATTTTTGCGGCCTTCGTTGTGTAACATACTATTGCAGGTGACTGTACACCAAAAACACCCAAGCCGATTAACAATTTTTGTTTTAAATTAATATTTAAATATTCTTAGCACGGTATTTGGGAGAAATACTCCTCTTCCTCTTCCTCTTTAATCATCCTCTTTAATCATACCAAAGACCGTAGAATGAGTAAGACGGCCGGCCGCACAGGCTTTAGGTTAGTTATCGTTCTCATGTCGTCTCAGATATGGGTGAATATGGTGTCGACATATTCAGTGTAATGCCTTGAATACAAATATATGATATGACAAGCGCGAAAGTGGTGGAGGTAGTTGCTGTGACGTCATAAAGTCCGCAGTACAAACATTATTTTATTTTCTTTTAAACATACCATGTGGGGTACCAAATGAAAGGGCTTTGTGAGTAGATGACAAATATACGAGTATAACACACTGTAACATTTTCAATACTTGGGCTTACAAATTATTAGAAAACCTTCAATAATTTCACAATCTGCAGTTGACTTTCAAGTGCTTTCAATTGAAAATGGCTGAATGGATTTGTCCAAAATACATACCAAGTGACTGTAAATATCCTCTATCTATATAATGTAATGTTAAAAAATACGAGTAATTAACCAAATACATATATCAAAAAATAAGAAAAGTGCATCAAGTTGAAAAAAAGTATAATTTTTTGTTACATTAAACTGCAACTATTATCAAAACAAACAAAAAACCCGACTGTTTACATATATTTTTGAAATGGTCTTTTCACTAGCTTTCATTTGGTACCCATATGGGGTAATCCATTAATTACATCACACGTTTAGGGGGAGGGAGGGGGTCAAGAAAATGTGACATGTTGTGACAAGGGGGAGGAGGAGTCACAAACTTTGTGACGTCACTTTAACTTCATCAGTAACCGAAAATGTATTTAAATTATTTTATACGCTAATATACATTTAAATAACAAGTTTTTGAAACGATAATCGTTTTGATTCGTTTAATTTTATTTCTTAATCAGTTTTGGGTTATAAAATTACTAATATTTCTTTTGTCAAAAATATTTTGATATAATATTAAATGAATAATTGCCGATTTCGTTGAAGAAATGTGACGTCACACCAGGGGGGAGGGGTTTGCCAAATGTGACCAAGTGTGACAAGGAGGGGGGGAGGGGTAAAAAAAACCTAGAAATTCGTGTGAAAATTTGTACGAGTATAGCCTACACTGTGTTACTACCACAATTCTGACGAATTCAACCACACCATTCGAAAAACATTACGCTCTCCTTCTGATGCAGTCGGGTAAAAATACCGTTTTATACTATTTTGTTAATGGAAACGTATTTTTACCCGACCGCATCAGAAGAAGGGTAATGTTTTTCGAGCGTGGGTATGTATATATGTCTATTTATTTAACACGCCCTACAGCCCAAACGGCCGGACGGTTTTTGATGATATGAGGTGTGGTTGAATTGTGGTAGTGACACAGGCTATATAAATTTAGAAAATGATGAATGTGGGAATTGTTTTTTTCTTACTGTAGCAATATGGGTACCAAATGAAAGCTAGTGATAAGATCATTTCAAAAATGGCATGGTATGTTGAAAAGAAAATAAAAAAAAGTTTGTGCTGCGGACTTTATGACATAACCCCACGACTTTCACGCTTATCATCTCATATATGTATTTGTATTCAGGGCATTACACTGAATGCATCGATACCATATTCACCCATATCCGAGACGACATGAGCGAAAATCGATTTCAAGAAGACTTTTCGTTCGCTGGCCGAACCTCTAAGGGCTTCCAAGCTACCGTATTCTAAGTAGAAAAACTAGACTCAGCACGAGTACTTAACTGAAAAAGAAAACCGGTCAAGTGCGAGTCGGACTCGCGTTCCAAGGGTTCCGTACATTACCTACCCATACAGACGCTGCATAAATCATCTGTCAAGATGTTAAAGGCCTGAATGATGATGATGAATGATTTTTTTATGTGGAACGTGAATGAAATGTCTTAAAAAACCCTTAGGGGTCAGATCAAAAACTAAGTAACTAAGTCCGACTCACGCTTGGCTGCACATTTCTAATAAAGGACACCGGACCTAAAGTATGGAAAATATGGTTTCAGTTAAATATCTTGAGTTTTTGATATGTTGTAGATTTCAGAGGCCTGAACAAAAGTCTCTAGGGGTGCTACCACTGTTTCCGAGTCGCTTTCACAGTTTCGACTGATTTTGTACTTTAACAAGATTCAATTCCTAACTATTTATTTAAATAATTGACATTAGATTGAACCTATATTGCGATAAGCTGGCCATTTAAAGAAAGGAAAAATGACTGCAATGTCAACTTCAAATGTATATTCAACTTTAAAGTAGGTACTAATACTTTGTTATCTAGTACAAATTCAGTCTAAACTCTGAAAAGGACTCGGAAACAGTGGTAGCACCCCTAGAGACTTTTGTTCAGGACTCTGAAATCTATAACATATCAAAATCTCGAGATATTTAACTGAATCCACATTTTCCATACTTTAGGTCCGGGGTCCTTTTCCTGTCATCTTTAGGTAAATAACAACTTATCTATTTAAAAAAAATTTTAGACCCAGTAGTTTCGGAGTAAAAGGGGGGGAAATGGTCGGACAGGCAGACAGACAGACAGACGCACGAGTGATCCTATAAGGATTCCGTTTTTTCCTTTTGAGGTGCGGAACCCTAAAAACGTATTCAGAATGAAGTTTGACGGCATAATACACAATCTTGCCAGCTGTTACGAGTAACTACTTTCCTTACCTATACTCAAAACATTCACATTACTCATTACCGAGATTAACTCAGCTCTGTTACGTGAATGTTTGAAAAAGGTTTCACGTGCGCCGATAGAGTTATCTAAGTATAACAACGATCATCTGGGCATTACCTCAATCGACAATGCACACGTACCTTACCTAGAACCTTACGTTATTAAACTTTATTGTTTGAGGGAACAATTACCTTTTGTACAGTGGGTATCGGAGCCATTATCAGTAGACGCGTTAAGTAACGCCGGAGGCTCGAGTTCGACTATTTAACTTAAGTCACAGGTTCATAACCAGTTTTTATTATGTCTTTGTTCGCTTGGTGGAAAAGAAAAGTAACTATGTACCTACTTAACACAGGTCCAAGCACTTTACCACATTCTTGAGAACTTATCAGTCGTACTCTGGTTATTTATAATATGTATTTCACATTAGCTTTACTGAAACACATTCCAGACAGCATTATTTAAAGGTGTAGTAGACACATGTTAAATCTTTTCCGTTTCTGGGTAGATAGTTTCGGAACTAGTAAATTAGAAATGTCTGTCTGCCATTATGTTGCACTTGTGATTTTCACTAGGAGATTAGAATGGTGATAATGATAAAAGGCGTATTAAACACCCTTAGAGCATCATTGCAATGAAGCCTTTTAGTACGACGATCACTGCTACTATTCCTTTGTGTTTTGAAAAAATTAAAACCGACCAAGTGCGAGTCGGCCTCGCGCACTAAGGGTTCCGTACCATTACGCAAAAACTGCAAGAAATCACGTTTGTTGTATGGGAGCCCTGCTTAAATATTTATTTTGTTCTGTTTTTAGTACCTATTTGTTGTTATAACCGCACCAGAAATACATCATATGAGAATATTTCAACTGCCTATTCGCTATCGCTATAGAGATAGGTACAGCCTGGTGACAGACAGATAGACGGACAGACAGACAGACGGACAGCGGAGTCTTAATAATAGGGTCCCGTTTTTACCCTTTGGGTACGGAACCTTAAAAATATTCATATCTGTTACATTTTGAATTTCACAGACCTATAAATCTCGGTCTTTTTAATAGGCTTGCTTTTGACGGGGATATAGATCCAACACGTAGAGGCCCTTTGGAGAGCTTTAATGTCATGTAGAACGCCTGCTGGAACCTGTTCACAGGCGCTACAATAGACACCCATGATCTGTTACATTTTAATTCACATATATTGATAGATACGAGTACACATTTAACAAATATCATCCCTCTTTTTTAGGTAAACATCTCTTGTCTCCCCTGAGGCGATACTTAACCTGACTTTTCTCTTTCGTAACCAAGTGTTTGGTAATTAGTAATCGACCCAATAAGACTCGGTAACTCTCCTAATTGAAGAGAAATATTTGGTTTCTGCCCTAGGCGTTATGGCGAAGGTGGGCTACTAAGAGCATCAAACAATATCGGATTACATTTAAGTTCTACTCTTATTCGATTGTATATATTTACATAGATAAAAGTTACGGGGAGTACTCCAGACCTGTCCAGGTAATAAAATACGAAAATATCATGGAGCTTTCTCTTTGTATAGTTTATCGCTGCCTACTCTTTTAATTATTGTAAGTTTTAAAAGTGTGAGAAACTTGATTAGTGGTCAAACGATATTTCGGTAATATCTAAGTTAAAATACTTAGTACATTAGACCAACGACACTGTGGTGGAATACACCTCATTTGGTTGAGGATCAACTCGGAACGGATCCCACGTGACCGAAGGCACAGTTATTCGCCGTGTGTAATCCACTCCCGAACTAACGTTTCACGATTGTTATTTGTTATTAATTTCACGAACGATACGCTGGCTTTTAATGTTTTATAAATACGCATTGTTCTACGCGCGACACAATGCCCGGCGGCGCGGCGTTCGCGGCGCTCGAATCCGATACGCGGGCTACAGCTGTCTGCTGAATTCTTACCTACCTTACCTGATTTAATACTACAATACTTCCCCTATTTAGATTATTTTAACGCTTTTTGAAAACTCTAGGTATACACGTATACAGTCACGGAATTTGAAGGAATGTCACTTTTGAAGCTTAATGCTTTTAAGTACATAGAATCCACAAGTGTCATGACAGACCTTCAGATTCCGTTCTTTTTTGGTACTTATAGAATTTTAACATTTTTTACTCTGTAATGCTAGTTTTCACTTTTTAAGGTTTCGTCGTATAAGTATAAAACTATAGCTATTAGGGCATGTAATATATAATTTTCGGATAAATTGGATTATTCTTTTTTTTTGTTAGAAAGTGCATTGTTTTTGTTCTAAAAATAGATTCCTCGTCCTCAATTTATCCGAAAATGATATATTACATGCCCTAATAGGTATAGTTTTAGAGAAATGTTGCTCCAAGTGAAGCGTCGCAGCGTCGAACTTCCCCCCTCCCCCCCTCCCCGCCACTAAATGAGAGGTGGCTCTCGACGGCTCCCGGTCTGTATCTGCTCAAGACCAGCTAACATTCAACTGTGCCAAGTTTCAGCGCATAGTCTCAAAGTACAAGGTCCCCATACAACGGTGTGCACTAACAAACCAGCTATCACCTAGAAACCCTTATAGTTTCGCCATGTCTGTCTGTCTATCTGGGGCTTTGCTCCGTGATCGTTAGTGCTAGAAAGCTGCAAGTTGGCATGGATACATAAATCATGCATATGCGTTAGAACGGTAAAATAAAAACTATAAATTTTTTAAGTACCTCCCGTACAAACTGATTAAAACCATTTTTTTTTTGCTTTGACCCAATAGTGTGGGGTATCGTTGGATAGGTCTTTCAAAACGAATAGGGGTCTTCAAAAATCATTTTTGATATAGTTAATATTTTCGGAAATAATCGCTCCGAAAGAAAAAAAAATATGTGTCTCCCCTCCTCTAACTCGAGGGTCCAAAAAATATGAAAAAATCGTGAAACAAGAGCTTCATAAATACTTTCAATGAAAACTATAGCGAACATGATCGGTCCAGTCGTTTTTGAGTTATTACAATAAATCTTCTTTTCTTAGTAAAAAGACCTACAAAGCGCTGCAAAGGCACTCCCTTATGCTTGTAATGTACATATACTTACTAATAGCCCCCATTTAGCCTATTTTGACAAAATGGTAACTAGGAAACCCTACACTGAGCATGGCCCGACATGCTCTTGGCCGATTTTTTTAGAACAAACAGACTTGACTTTTAGGACTTCAACATCAGTCAACATCCCTATTCACGAAGCTATTTGTGCTGCTATGACGGTTCGTATACGTAGGGACTCGTAGGTATTTTCTTAGCTATTCCACGACGATTCCAAGAAGCCCGTATCGGGAGGCACGTACGTGTAAGATTGGCTAAATCTCAACTCAACAACACACTTTATAACAATAACCGCACTTTAGTTTTTCCGTGCCCTTCGGAGAATTCTATTTAGAGTGCGAACAGATTGATATATGGGTAGATATAATACAGAGCACTGGGTATTGGTAAGGACCTCGAGTGTTATGATTCTAAATTTGAATAACGCGACTACGAGAATTTGCGCTAATGAGTCTTTTTTTAAGGGCAACTCAAAAGGGCTCGAGCCTCCGAATGATTTTAGGTTTTTTCAAAATACTATTAGCAGTAAATAAAATAAGCGTTATTGTATTATGTACCCCATGAACTTTGAAAACAATGCGTTTTTAATTTTGTGTAAAAAAATTAGAGTTCTCTAAAAAGTTTCGTGTCTCTAACAAGTTGAAAAGTTTTAGAATTTCGAATTAATTATAAGAGTCTAAATAACTTATTTAGACTCGTATAATTAAGTTCTTTTGAGTCCTCTGACTGAAAGGACTCGAGTCTCAACCAACACTATCAGGTACTAGCATCAGTGTATGCCGTTAACGTGTGCAGTTAGGGATAGGGTGCAGTAGGGGATTGAGTAATATCATTTATTATTTCCGAGTCGCCCTTTTGGTTAAAGGATACATCGAGGGGAAACCTACAAAAATCTACTGAGAAATTCAAAAGTTGTGTGTCAAAAGGCCCAAATTTATATATGTATACAATGTTGCGTGTTATACAGCAAACTTATAATCCATTTAAAAAAAAATCTTCTACTTTGGCCTAATCAGAACACGATACCGAATATGCCCTTAAACCGATCCCCACTGTTTTTGTTACATCCTGTAGTTTAAAATAATACTAACCGAATTTTCAAATTAAAAAAAAAATATCATTGAAGCAGATCTTCCTTCAATTCATGAGAGTGGTAAGATATAGCTATGTACTCGCCATTAATGACTATTGACCTCGAACCTCATGATACCATAATACATGGATTTTTGGTAAAATATATGAAACGTGAAACATAAATTTACATAGTACCTATATAAAAATATTCATATATAATTTATATGTCCCGTTGTCATTTTATTGGTATAATATCTGGGAGACCGAGCTTTGCTCAGAAAACATAAAAACTCAAAAATGTGTGTTTTCCCAGAGATAAGACTTAGCTAGATCGATTTATCGCTCCCGAAAACCCCCATATAGCAAATTTCATCGAAATCGTTAAAGCCGTTTCCGAGATCCCCGAAATATATATACAAATTAACAAGAATTGCTCGTTTAAAGGTATTAATATATTATCTTTATTTATTTTTCGTCTTAAGTTAGGGTTTTTATAATATGAATATAAAAGTAAAATATAAAAATACAAAACGATAAAAAATACATATAAACACATTATAAAAAACCTAACCTAGGGTGCCGCCAGCAGCGGGGCAAGGCCCAAGCTACCGGTGGTCAGGGCTGCAGAGAGAGGAACCGGCGGACTATCCGCGCCGTGTCCAAGATCACCGCCTTCTGCATCTGACCCTTGATCCAACCACCTAGCGAAAGTCTATCAAGATGTTGGTCGAGACTCTTCGCTATTAGACCGTTCACTGAAACGACTATCGGGACAATGATCGTCGAATCAACATCCCACATGGCGGTTATCTCGTGAGCCAAGTCTAGGTACTTACTGGACTTGTCCTTCTCGGCCTTCACGAGATTCTCATCATGGGGGATGGTGATGTCAACATATTATTATTAGATAGATTTAGTGCACATACACATAAGTAAATATTTCCAAAACAGATTGACTCGTATTTTTTTGTAACGATAACGGGCTGCACCAAAAACGGTTATATGATAGACTTTAGCTTCTGGATGTTATGTATTTATCGAGGTGTCTAAATTTTGTTAATTTAACTGTAATTTCTCTATCTTATTAAAGACGTCCAATTATTCTGCTCTCTTTCATTGGACATCTGCCATTGTTACTATCACTACCTTCCTATCTACTACTAAAATATGACAATTGATCGCCGCAAATGTATGTGAATTTTTTTATTTATTTCTATTTAAACATTGTAACGTTACCTATACTTATACTGTGTAACATATTGAATATAAAATAACTTATTAAAATAAACTAAAACTACAAAGAAATTAAAATTAATACTAAAATAAAAGAAACTTACCTATAAAATAAATAATTGTATCACAGTACAACAATAGTTGAAAAATATTTCCTTTTTGTTGCAGGTTCTTCCCCGTACGAAAATCGGCTATGTCTTCAAGACAACCATGGCCCGGACACATCGAATTCTCAGAGCGTGAAGGGCGACGAGGAGCTGTCCAGAGTTTACCAAACTTTGAACATGCAACCACTCTCGAGAGAAGAGAACACCAGCTCTAATAACAGGTCAGTGACAATGATAAATAACTTTAACACTCATAACTTGGGTACAAGCTTGCAAATACAACAGTTTTCAAAAAACAACAGTTCTAATAACAGGTTGAGAACTAACTAACTAGTTCTAATAACTCATAACTTGGAAACAAACCTTACAAACCGCCCTCAATTTTAGACACAAAATTCCAAATAGTTACCCGTAAGCGCGAAAAATTAAAATACAAGCTTTTAAAAATGTAAAGATACCTACGTGATTAATAGATTATTAGAAAAGCTGTATTCAGCATTCCTACATGAAACATGTATGTTAAATACATACATACAAGGCATGGTAGTAGTAATAAACTCGCCTTATATATTAATATATCTGAGATTTCAATTTAACTTCCTTTATGCAAAGCTGCTTAATATTTTTCTAAACATTTAATATATAGATAGCTTGTAACTTTTCCAGTAGCGAAACTAAAAGCAAGTCAAAATCTGCGACTCCGGCCAGCCCCGGACGCTCGGAAATGAAGCCCCAGTCAACCACGACCTCGCAGGCCCTCACCAAGCCCCCCTACTCCTACGTCGCCCTCATCACCATGGCCATCCACAGCAGCCAGTCTAAGCGTGCCACGCTTAGCGAGATATACGCATACATCACCAAGGAGTTCCCTTTCTTCGAGAAGAACAAGAAAGGCTGGCAGAACTCCATTCGACACAACTTGAGTCTCAACGATTGCTTTATCAAGGTTCCGAGAGAAGGCGGGGGCGAGAGGAAAGGCAATTACTGGACTCTTGGTAAGAACCGGCGTACATCAACGTATCACCACTATTTCACTTTAGGATCTGTTTAAAGGATGACTCACGTTGGACCGGGTCGTGTCCGGGCCGGAGCTTCCGGCGCATTGTTTTCTATAGAAAGCATCACGTGATCGCCTGTCATGACGTAGAAAAGTAAGCGCCGGAAGCTCCGGCCCGGACACGGCCCGGTCTAACGTGAGTCATCCTTAAATCTGACGAATGTGCCGTTATTACCATTTGCGCACTTCACGCGTACTGCAAATCATGCTACTAACGTAATTCAAGACAGTATTGCTACTCGCAAGTCTCTGCGATTCCTTCGCAAACAAGCATTTTCGGGGCATATGTATTTGAAGCGCACTCGCGTCACGTTCGCAAGATTTGGACGCACTTAAAATTAAGTTGTTTATTGTATCCGTATATCGTTAAGTATGACATATGTTTTAGAAATGTTATATGCTTATGTGCGCTTAGCGAGTGTGGCACCGCGGATGTTCTCTTCTAATTTCCCACGTGTATAAGTCATTATGCGAACTGCTAGCGAATTTCATGTTTATAACTTATTAATGTTTTTGCGAGTTAAGTGTTGTTGAAGCATTCTGCCAGAGTGTCTCTTACGAGCGCTATTCTTAATAATTCTTAACACTCTAGGAAGCCGATTTGCTCTTATGATATTGCATGACTTCTAAATTTAACAGCAAAAATCGGTTTCCGAACATTTTCTGAATGAAGAGTAGCTTTCGTAAGCGACACTGGTGGAACGCCTGTTGTAGATCCCCACTGCGGTGACATGTTCGAGAACGGGAACTACCGTCGCCGACGCAGGATGAAGCGGCCGTCGAGGGCCACTCCGTACTCCAAGTCGATATTCGGAGACGCGTACCATGTAGCCCACGTGGCTCAGCATGTGCCTCCCCATATGCAACCTCTTCCGTTGGGCGGGAGAAACTACTTTGGAGCTACGTCTCCTTATCCGCCGTCTTACCCGAGATATGACACGTAAGTTTCACTAGATAAGAAACAACGTAGTATTTAGCTAGATTCGCAAGGGACTCAAATAACATACACATATGTAAAACCTTGAATTATTAACGACGGATAGCAAAAATATATCCGTTCACTGGGACTTGAATAAAACTAACTAACTAGCCAAAAAAAATCCTATAGTACTCTCACAACAACGTGTGGCAATACCTCTAAGTATTGAAACAAACAGCAGGCGGCAAACTGCTTTACCGATTACGCGAGTTCAGCCAGAATTTGCACAGACACTTCCTACTTAATCATTCAGTTAGATCTTGTATAATGTATTATACATGTATGTATGTCAATATCTTTACATAAAATGTAACGCATCATTAGTATAAGTAATTATTATAAATATTTACGTTTCTTATTCTCATGTTTACAAAACAAATGCGATTACTTAATTCATTAACTATAATAATAAAATTGAATTTGTGTGTGTGATTTTAGTTCCCATTTCCGTATAGGTTCACCCATTGTCGACGTGTTAGTAAACATTTATGTGACATTAGATAACATACAGGTGGACTCACAGTGCTTATGCGATACGACCCCAGTTTCATTTATAAAGTGATTCTAATTGTTAATCTGATAAGTCCAGACATCGTAAATTTTATAGCATATTCGGTGCAGCGGAGTGGTGTTAACGGAATTGGTATAAACAATTTCAACCCTAATGATTAATTAGCGTTAATTACGTTAATATTAACCTTAATTTACCATTTCAGTTGGAATTATCTATGTCGGCGGCCGATCGTAAGATCAGGCATATCGTGAAATTCCTAGGCATATCGTGAAACGTGAAAATCTTTGACTCGTTCGCTGAATCGACGGAGCCCCGCTACGCGGGGCTCCTATTTTTGGACAGTTTGCCCTTCGGGCATCTGAAGCAACCTAACGAACCTATCCTACCTATATATTGGTTTGATGTGACTATCGTCAAAACATTACACAGGAACAATACGATCTGCCTGATCGTACGATCGGCCTACGACATCTATACCAATTCCGATAACACCACTCCGCTGCACCAAAAATGCTATAAAATTTACGAAGTCTGCTGCTAACATTTTAGTGCGAGTTTATTTGAGTTAAGGAATGAAGGCATATCATTTCTATAAATATGCGCAATAGAACTAACCTGAAATCGGCAATACAGAAAAGGACCTGAATGTGTCTAAACAATAGTTGCATTCAATACTACGGTAAGATTTCGGGGCAAGTACTTACCTATACCTACTTACGTCAAGTAGCAGTAGCAGGTACCATACCTATGGGGCTGCTATGGATATGTAGGTACCTATGAATTGTCACTGCCAAGAACTGCTTGGTGTGAAGTAAGCGCGGTCGGAATCTAGCTAACTGCTAAATATACCTGTACAGAAGATGGAAGTTCACTTCATGTACATCGGTTCGCTCGTGCAGGCGATGGCAATATTGACCGTGACGTGAAAAATCGAATTGGTACAGGGTGGCTGAAACGGCGACAGCTCACGGGAACTATTTGAGATGCCCGGAGGCATTTACAAATCCAATATGGATGATGAAATTATAAAACTA
Organism: Cydia splendana; assembly: GCF_910591565.1. NCBI lineage: Eukaryota > Metazoa > Arthropoda > Insecta > Lepidoptera > Tortricidae > Cydia > Cydia splendana. The sequence goes on along the minus strand of NC_085987.1, from coordinate 39,660,813 downwards.
TCATAATCCTGTCGTTATGTATGGATCATGTTGGCCCCTAAAGTTAACGGATGAAAAAAGATTGCATGCAGTGTAGCGGAGATGAGAATATTAAGAGGATAGAGTCGTGTAGAAAGAGAAGAGTCGTGGAATGTATGGGGCCCAATACATTCCACGACTCTTCTCTTTCCGAACAAACTATCAATATAGGTACACGCACTGTCTGTATCGATTTCGAAATACTTGGCTTGTTGCATTTGAGGAGGAGAAATATAAGCGATGGCAACGCTTGGTATAAAAAAAAGGCACGTATTTAACCGGTCATCTAATTAATCGAATTTGGGTAGTTTAAAAAAATAGAAATGGGTACTAAAATTAATAGTTTGGCAACAAAAACGGAGCCTTAAAATATATCAATATGAGTTGTATTTTAATGCAGTTACAGCTTTTGATTATTTTTAGGCAGGTACCAAGTATTTATTTGGCAACTGAATTATATATTGGAGACCATTTATGAAGCACATTTTAAAAAGAAAACGACTATCTATTAATTCAAACATGAAGTTCTTTTAAAATATTTTGTTTGGTCATTACACGGTCAACCTAACACGCTCCTCCTCGCTTTGCTCGTCGTCGCACCTATCTGTTGACTCTGGCAGAACACAGTGGTAACTATTGAAATTAGTAATCAATAAAGATCTAATGGTATAATGGCCATTAGCCGTTTCATGATTAGAAATTTCGACTATAAGTATACTGACCATTACGTATTGGTAAATTAATTTGAGGTGCTTTGTGTAAAAACTGACCAATATTCATTAAATTTAACTGCTTTCGTGTTAAAATACTACCTAGCTGAAACGATATATATATGTCGTAGTCAGATCGTATAATCCGCCGTATTACATTACGGCTAGCCGTTATCAAAAACAGGGGCGTTTTGAAATGCGGCGGTTCGACGATTAGCCGGATTGTCATTGCGATACGTTCTTCAATAAGGCGGCCAACGTTTAGCCGCATCGTACTACTATTTTAGATTGTAGAGTGACCAGTTCTTTCGGTCGCCTACGTAACCGGAGTTTGACAATGTTTGCAATTTAATTTATTTTTACCATGGTCCCACCGCACTACATGTATTTATTTTCCAAAACATTTCCTTCGCAACTTAAATAGACGGAGCCCCGCAAGCGGGGCTCCTATTTCTGGGCGGTTTGCCCTTCGGGCATCTGAAGCTACCTAACGAACCTAACCTACTTACCTACCTACGCTTTTTTCCCCAAAGTGTAATGTTTTCACGGACGTCTCACTAAATCAATAGGTAGGTAGGTAGGTTAGGTTCGTTAGGTAGCTTCAGATGCCCGAACGGCAAACCGCTCAGAAATAGGAGCCCCGCGAAGCGGGGCTCCGTCTAGTTAAGTTGCGAAAGAAATGTTTTTTGAAAAGAAACAGTCCGACGAACTCCAGATTTGATGGACACCCCAGCGTTTGTCAGGCAGCGCCACGGGTGTTAAAAATGGGAACTAAAAACTGTCAAAGCGGCGGCTAATGACTCGCTGTATTATATTACGGCTAGCCGTGTTGAAGAACGTATGGCGCCGAATACATTCCGGCGGATTCTCATTCAGCCGCATTCAATCCGGCTAATCGTTAAACCGCCGCATTTCAAAACGCCCCTGTTTTTGAAAACGGCTAGCCGTAATGTAATACGGCGGATTATACGATCCGACTGCGACATATATATGCCCAGTTATGACTATAGTTGATTACTTAGGTGTGAACAACTAGATGACAACTAAATTTTATGATCGCTTTACAATATTAGTTACCAATTTATTATTTTAGTCGCCAACCTATCATTTTAAGTTCCCTATAATGTTTTTGGGTAGCTTGATTTTGCTGCCAATTTTTTTAATAATATGATGTTTATATTTGAGGCTAATATATTTTTTTGACGCTAAAATATTAATGCACAGCCAAATTATATTATTATATGCCCAATGAAAGTTCCTGTTTAATATTTTAGTTGCCCGGTTAATAATGAGCCAAAAAAAATTAAACTTCCATGGGACGACCATCGATATATTTGATAGCTGTTAACTGTCAAATAACCAAAGAGTGCAGGTAAGGTCTGCCATGTCGTGACCTGAATTGGAAGCCATAACAACTCACGCTTCTAAGTAGGTGCTGCCCCCGACACTGAACGCTGGCTCTATTTGGCATAGTCTGCCATCTAGTGGCTTAAAATTAAAAATGGAAACTTAATGCTGATGAATGACACTACAATAATGCTTCGCGCCAATGAATAGTCGGCTTCTGTGCTGCCATCTACAGTTCATGCACGCTCTCAGGGCTCGGAACCGGTTTTTTTGAAAAACCCGAAATAGCACCATATTTTTTATTATTTTATGCTTTTTATGTAGGACTGAATCATGTGTTTAGGTAACAACTTCGTATTATTAGATTGTCCCATTAAAAATGGAATAATAAACCAAAGAACGAAAAAGAACGTAATAATACCTACCGGTATTTTTTGTATGACAGAAGCCTTACGCGCTCCTTTAAGGTGACAGTCCATTGCCAACGAAAGCAGCACTACCAATCATTTTACTATGGAAATTGACAATAACACCGACGCGTTTGTACTCGTAGTGCAGCTGCGGTCAGAAATGGAATGTTACCCTTATCCGCCATGGCAGCGTCACAGTGATACATAGAAGGAATAAAATGAATGGATGTTCATGTTTCAGGGCATGGTTGTCTCCCTCTAGCGCCGGACTGGGTTACGGCGGCGCATGCGGCGGTGTTGGCCGCAGCCCGCCCGGCTGCTCGCCGCACACCGCACTGCCGCACCAGTCCTCGCCAGTGTCGCTCAACCCGTTCGCATCGCATCAGCTTCAGGGTCAGGTACGTGGGTGAAAGCTGATCCTCATTCCTCGCCGGTGCCGCTCAACCCGTTCGCGTCGTGATTCGCACCAAATTCAGGGTCAAGTAGATAATAAATAGAAGTCATGTTTGACTGTTCAAGCTTCGTCAGCTGCTTGCCATCACACGTCTTCATTCATTACATTTACACGTTTTTTAGATATAAGGACAATGACTTCCTAGTGCATACACGAGTACTAGGGCAGTACATGAGTACTAAGTGTACTGACCATCTCTGTGTGACAGGTCTGCCTATCTCATAGATTGGTAATCGTTCTCGTAGCCTGGTAAATCCAATTGTATCTTGAACTTGAATAATATTGAAATAACTTATGGCTTTTAAAATTATAAGCAACCTAAATATTGTTGGATCACTTAAGTTTAATTTTTACTTTTTTTAAGATTACAATTAAGGAATCTCAATCAACACGAGTAGTTCCGTATTAAAAATATTTTGGAAAATCCACGCCTTCTCATAAAGATGGCCGTAGACTTCATAATCAAGAAGAAGGCATAATATGATGGGTAATTGGATTTACTACCCTATTTACAAAAATGAGTGGTTGTATCTAAAGCTTTGAAAATAATTAAATTGCGGATGCGGATGCGAATATTCGCAACATCCCTGCTCTCATGTAGGCCTAAATCGTAAATATAGACATAAGCAGTCTCACAAACCAGTTTGTAAGCGGCTAACGCAAAGTTCATAACGTGATAGTCTAATAATTGTAAATTTCAGGCTCCAGTTCCAGAACGCGTGTTAAAAGACCAATTTGATTTCTGTAATTAAATTCAGATTGAAATTTTACTAGCGTATCACGATGCTGTAAAATTGCATGCTTGCAAATAGGTACTTGAACGACGATTTTGCTAAGCATTTCCACGTCGTAAAATAGTTTAAAACGTTTGCAATTGCGGTGTTTAAAATTAAAACTCAATCTTTGAAGCTGTTAATATATATATATATGTATTCGACAAATAGATATTCAATTCACGGATAACTGCCACTTTGATGCTAGTAATTAATTAATATTCAACTTGAATAAACATCGTTAAACAAACGATTTGAAAGAGTAGGTGTATATTAGTTAGCTCTGATTAAATCTCGTTTTGACTGAAATGAAATTGAATAGTTTGTGAAAACTAGTTTTCACCAAGGCACTTTGCGAAAATAGTATTGACTAAAAAATCCCAGTTAAAACTAATTTTCACCAAGGCGTTTCGGAAAACTAGTTTTAACTCTTAGGGACATCGCGTTTATATTAAAAATGGGTTTTTATGGTAACATATTCTTCTTTAATTATTATATTTTTATTTTAGATACAGAGTCCCCTGCAACCGATGCAGTCAATGCCAATGAACTACAACACTATAGGAGGTGTCACTTCTTTGGGTAAGTTTTAGATCAATCAAACTGATTTTTTTAAATGTAATTCACTCAAAAACAAGTAAAACATAAAAAAGAACCGGCAAGACAGGTAAGTAGATCTACGTTGATTAATAATTAGGTAGGTTCGTTGAAACCAAGGAAATGTTTTAGCGATCTGAATCAGTCCCGTGTCCCACGGATACATATACTTGTGGCAAAGGTTACATAATATAGAGCACTTTAAACAAATTACTGTCGTATTTTGTAAAAACAGAAGAATGAAAGGTACTCAGTATGTGATATGAGTACCTACTTACACCTAACGAGTTGGAAACTAATAAACTATGTACCTAGTAGTTAGTCGTCTTACACGGAGGTATTACTCTATTTACTTACCTATGTACATTTTGATCCATCCAACTATCTTCCATTTCTAAAAGGATTGTATTTATATGAATTAGGTACATCTCTACAAAATTTTATGAACGTTGGATAGATAATACTCAAAATATCTTCTAACATTTAAAGAATTAAACCATAGTAGTTCCAATTCTAAAATAGTGAGTTCAAAGAGTGAGATCAAATTCGCCCGGTAGTCAGTGGTTCGACATGAGCAGAGACTTCGAAACATAATAATATTTACATACTTTGTGCCCCCCTAAATAATTAGCCATATCAATCTATGTTAACAAATTTATTGTAAAACCGCAGACGGATCTCCAAGCCCCGGGCCAGGCTATGCGCACTCCTCAGGCGGATTCTCACCGGGCCGACACCATGACGTTGTGACCTCTTCTGACACCGCCGTCACAAGATTCCCCTTTTGGACAGAAGGTATAACACATTCATTGCCACTAAGTGCTACGGGTTACGCTCGTAGCGTGTAGCCACGGTTTCGCCGTATGGAGCGCGTAGTCGCTACGAATAGTGTACCCGTCAGTGGGGTTGTTGGCCCTGAATGTGATAAATGCAACTCCGGTGTGTACATAGCCCAGGGCTACAATCTCCTCGTGCGGGTTCTCACCGACCCCACACAACGACGTTCTGTCACTGTTTGTAATTCATATGTGTATAATCCAAAACCGGGAACACGTTCCTTTGTGAGTGCTATATTCAATTTGACATTTGTTTAGGAATAGCTGCATACTGATGTCGGACCACGCTAAGTTTTCATACCAAGTGCTACTCCAAGTATGGAACTTATAGGGATATGTACCTATGCATTCTTACTGCCTTTGTGCAAAGTTAGCGTGGTGATCAGTCTTGGTGCATTACATACGCGTAGTTTTCTAAAATCTTATATATGTCGGCGGCCGATCGTAAGATCAGGCATATCGTGAAATTCCTAGGCATATCGTGAAACGTGAAAATCTTTGACTAGTTCCCTGAGTCGACGCTATTTCTGGGCAGTTTGCCCTTCCGGCATCTGAAGCAACCTAACGAACCTATCCTACCTATGTATTGGTTTAATGTGACTATCGTCAAAACATTACACAGGAACATTACGATCTGCCTGATCTTACGATCGGCCTACGACATATATACGCCATCTCTCTGTAAACTACCGGAACTTATTGCCATTGAAAATTATGACACGTTCTCGTCCCTGTCCCGCGTTTCCTGATTTAAACTAGTACGGAAAGTTTTCAATAGATGACGCCAGTGTAGGTAATGCTCGTGAAAAAATTTATACTGGGCACCTGGGCACTTTGTAGTTACGAAGCTGTTATCTGAAAATTGCGAAGATGTTATCTTATCACTTCATGGTTATAATAATTAGATTTATTTCAACTGTATCGCTTTATTGACAGATAGTAGGAATATTAGATAGATATTTGTTTATTTTTATTAGACGCGCAAAAATGGACACAATGAATAAATAGAAAGCCTCTCTCTTCTCCTTCGACACTTTTTATCCTATTAATATCGAAAGAGCTCTTGATTTTAATTTGAAACACGAGTAACATGCATAATTTTCGTCTTTATGGATGAATCTTTAGCTGTTCAAACTACACATTACATCTACTCTAAAGTCTTTTTTATTACCCTGACTGACCCCAACAGTCCGCCTCTTCCGTACAGGGCAAAAATTAAATACAATATTTACCTAAATATATACGAATTACCCATTTTACACAAGACTTACATTGGCCCTCGTCTATCGGCTCGTATATAATGCTTTATATTGCGCTATCGTTTCACATATTTATCAGAAAAAAGGCTAGTTTAATTTACTATTTTCCCATTAAAATGTATTTAAAATACTTAAATGCAATAATGCGGTTGCAAATCCCTAGCGAGTACTTACCTACCTACTTATTTCAGGATAGAAGATTTATTTAAATGCGGGGCGATTCTTTTACCCTGTATTGAGAAACCTTCGATTTTAGAATAATTACGTGAACGCATGCTTCGAGTATTTCAAAATAAATCCGATAATCCCTAATCATTTGTATTCCGTTTCACAAAGCGATTCCCGCGAGCGAACAAGTCAATTAGTGCAGTTCAACTTTATTTCCTTGCACAGTGTCTTGGAAAATAGCACTTCGACGTTCAAGGTTCCTTTGATGCTCAAGTTCAACAAGCTGTTTTATTGGAAAATTTTACTCAGTCGAAGTGTAATTTCTGTACGTTAGTACTATTTTTATTCTGTGCCTATTATAGGAGGATCCCCGAGCCCCAACCCAGGCTACGTGCCGTCGAGCAACTACTCGCCCACACGACGACACGAGGCCGTCACGTCTTCCGACGCGGCCTCCCGCTTTTCGTTCTGGCCTGAAGGTAATCTTTAGGTACTATAGACCCTTAACCAAATATTTTCTTAATAAGAGGAAAGCGGACGATGGTTCCATACAAACGTAGTCCCTATTTTCCTTTCTGGATATTAACATTATAAAAATATTGCGAACCCAAAATTTTGTATGAGATTTTTATACCGCTTCTAACTGTAATAATAATATGATGTGGTTAATATCTTAAATACATTCTTTTTTTTGAAATTTGTTTTTTGCTGTTCGTAAAATAGCTATAAAATAGATTTTCTCAGAAAAAAAGTTTGATACGATAATATTTCGACAGTCGCTCTGATTAACCGACCGTTGGTACATAAAATGTGGAATTTGGAAATTTTCATTGGTTTACTTGGTTTTGTAATATCATTTGTTATCCGTTTCCGTAATATCTAAAACGATTTCCAGCTTTCCTCACTCGAAATGAGCCTTTTCTTTACTCCCTTAACACATTTGGATGAAACACCCTGTGTACGAGTGAGTACTTTTAAGAAATGAAACTGCGTAAGTGGGCCTAATAATAATGTCTAAGTAAGTATTAGAACTTTTTTCTGTTTTTATTATTAATTAAAGATATGTTTTGTGACTTTTAGCCGTCGGTGTCAAAGAGGAGGCGTCGACGACTCTCATTACCAACGCCGCGCCCTACTCCAAATGTTTCATGTGAGATCAGAGCGAAGCGAGAAACTCACAACACTACTATCCTGGCCCTTTTAAGTGAAGTAATCTTTAATTACAATAATCAGCGGCCTGCTTTACGAAAGCTTCTACGACCCTATCTAACAAAAAGAGTTAAAAAGAGACTTCCATTACCTAATATAAAAAATTGCAATTTTAGAAAAGCGGGCTCTGATGGTTCATTTACATATTTATATTACTTATACCCACAATTTCGTGTGAGTTTATGAATGTATACATTTTACACTTTTGTTTTAGGTCGGAATACGAAATTGAGTGTAGGTGTTTGACGACTAATGTAAAGAAATTAAAAGCAAAACTAAGTATTTGTATATTTCCAAGAGTTTTTCATGCTGTCATATCATTTCGTGGTTCGTTATCGGGATTTACCCAGACATTCGTGTTACATAGCTTTCCTTAATGGCAAACTAAAGTGACACAATCAAATTACGCAAACACAAACCACGAAATGAATTGTTTAGTTTAAAGATGGTATGTACCTAATATGAAGTATAATTTAAATTTTGAGTGATGTGATTTGATTACTAGCATATAACAAGGGGCATATACCAGGATAGAAAAATCAAATCTTATCTGTAATATAATGTGTAGTGAACTGTTAAAACGATAAGGTAATATAATGTGTATATACAATTCTAACGTTAAACGTGCATTTAAATGTCTAAGTAGGGGAAAACAGATTTGGAGTAATTCTCGACTTTATTAAATGTGTTTAATGTATTTTATGTATGTTGTAATATTCGTTGTTTATTCGTATAATAATTGAATATTAGAATTAAAAGAAATCAGATTGTTAACATGTAAACCACACATCGTTGCTAAAAACGCTGTAACCTAACAACTTTTTTACTTCACGGACATATTCGTCTATCCCACCGTTGCAGTAGGTTTCGTATTTCATTGTGAAAAATTATTGATTATATTTTATTCTTTAAGTAGAGAGAATTAAGATGGGCAGGCTCAACAGATTACTAGCTACAAAATGTTATTATGAATGTATCTATGATTGGTCTAATTATAAAATGGTGGTGCCTCTTTAACTTTGCTCACCCGTTACCATCAAGATGTCGTCTCTTTGACTTCCCCAATCCAAGTGAACGAGTCTGCACAACCGTCCGTTTAACTCCCGCTTACCCCTACCACTTGCTAACTCAAGTGTTGCCAGGTAACTCATTAAACATTAACCATTACCCTAATATAAATTCAGGTATTTTAAGAAAGTTGCCAAGTAAAATTCATATTTGCTTACACTTTTTGATATAATTACTAAAAAATTATGACATTCGGCCATCCTACTTCGTGCATGACTCCGGCGCACGAAACTCAATTTAAGGTCGAAAAGAAAATAGCTGAGAAAGCTCCTTTCGAAACACTTATAAAACATTTCTTATACACTGAAATAAATCGTACCTACTCCATAAAATTCCCCTGAGACCGAAATCCTTTTTCAGCTTCTTATAGTTGTAAACAATAACATTAAATGTGTAAACTTTGTTTTAAATCAATATGTTTGAGATCGCGTCTATCATGACATTCGGCCTTCAGTTCTTTCCTTTGTTTATGTTCACTGTCAATTGCATATGTTTAGCTTTATGAGAATTTGACTTTAAACATTTCTTCTAGATCTCAAAATCAACTTATTAGACACTTATTGTCTTCTACTACAAGTATGCAATAAGTAGTTAATTATTTACTTCTACGTATCTTACAAACGCTTAACACATTTTTCATCATACAGCAATATAAGTTTATGCAACAAATATATTTTATTCAATGAATTTGATAGTCTTCAAGTAAAATATGATATTGTACCTTTAAAAGTTTAAATTTGAATATTATGAACACAAAGTATTTTTTTTTTTATATTTCTCTGAAACAGACCTGACAAATAAATCAGATTTTAGTACCTCTCTAGGAAGTTATTTATTTATTATCTTGGGCTGTTACAATCCCCTTTATGCTTTATAGGATCAATGAGTAATGTAATGAGTATGTAAGTATGTACTAGGATACTTTGAGTGTAAATCCATATTGGTATGTGTATTTCCAAATAGGTACCTAAAAAAACGGGATACAAATAATTCTCAAACTTACAAAAGCGTAGCTGCTACATTTGTTATAGTAAAAAAAAATGTTTTCATTATTTATCGTTTATGATTTCTAGCTGTAACACTATTTTCAGCTTGTATGTTATAGGTCTAAAAGCTATATTTTCTTTATTTTATTAGCATATAACCTTGCTAACCTGTTTCCGAATATTAAACTTAAAGCCGACAGAAACACTTGAGACAGGTTTCAGTAGTAAAACGCAGACTTTATCAATTTTATCATGCATAATTGTAGATTTTTATTTTTGCAAATAATATTAAATAATTGCATAATGTCCAATATTGTGATGCATTTTCTAAATTTCAAAGTCTATTTGACACCAAATATATCTACTAATTTATCTGTTTTTCTTGAAGATTTATTTTATTTTATTTATTGTAACAGAAATAAATCAACTGGTCGGACCAAATGGAAGATTAGCATTTTGTGCACACCCTTTTGATATCATTCGTTACAGCAGTCTTCTAAAGATGGCAATTTTTTTAAAATTAAAGTAAGCTTTCCAAAAAAAAACATGTTTCTTCACACTCTTTCAATATTATTTATCACAGCAATCATCCAAAGATAGCAGATTTTTCAAATCAATGCAAACATTTCTGACGAAACCAATCTTATTGGTGTAATTGATTTCTTCTTTCATACCAATTTCATACTAACTTAATTGATTTTAACTATCTATAGTGCATATAAAGCCATTTATGGCAATTATAATATTCAACTCTATTGACAGTCTTAAAATTCAATTCGAAATAAACAATTTTATGTGACATATATTTTTAAGTGTACCGACATATGTTATATACCTACTCAATAACCGTTTCAATGTTATTTTATTACCTCTGTTAAGATGAACTTCAAAATGTAAGTGTTCCATTAATAAATAAATGAACCATAGACACAATGACACGAAATTCACTTTTTGAAAATAAAACGTAAATAATACAGAAACTAGATATTAAAAGCGGAAATGTGGAAAGTCATGTGATATGCCAACTACAACTTATGAAAATTATGAATTACATTTTTTTTATCCTGATCCTGATACAAACGAAGCATCACAATCGAAGCATAACAAGGCAAACTACAGATTGTATCTTGATTTCATTACTGAATGAATGAAGTGCTGAAGAGGGGAGTGCATTTTAAAGATGGTTGATCTCTGACATCACTCTGCTGCTATCGGGGAAAGGCTGTAAAAGCTAATCGTAGATTGTGCTCTCGACGATGGTACTGCCTTTTGTAGGTATTTAGACAATGCCTTAAACAATATATTAGTTGCCTTCCCCATTATGGCAATTTCTTTTTTTTACGATAACTAGAGAACTGTAAGACTTACTGACCCTTTCTTGCACTTAAATGAAAGGTAATAAAATTTACTACAACCTTATTCATTGCAATATATCTCATATCTTGAGCGGTTGTGCCCATATTTGTCTTAAAATATAGGAAAAACTAAAAATTCCATTCTAAGGAAAAAAATACCCTTTTTAAAAGCCTCATCTCTCAAGAACTATTTTACATACGGCTCTGTAAATAGGCTTAAATTGTTCCAAATTTAATGTACTTTCAATATTACACAGCAAGTTTTGACCAAAAACCCATAGTTTTTTAATAAAACTGCAAAGCCTCAAAAAAGTCCAAAATTTTTGCAGTTTTGCGCAAATTACCCAGGGCGCACAACTTTTTTTTGCTTGCAAAACATAGTCTCATATTCCTCCAAGGACTCCAAACAACATGCAAAAAATACAGAACTACATCACGCAATGTTTTTTATTGTAAGATTTGACCGATCTATAGTAGAAATCCCGTAAAATAAGTATTTAATACCTGTTTTTAAACACTGACATCATTCAATCAAAAGTCATATGGTTGGTAAAGTTTCACTTGTCATTAACTTCTGTCCTTTTTAAAAGAATTACTCCCATACTGTTGTTAATATTATTTCAATTTGGTTATTATGTTGAGACTATTTGCAGTATCTCTCATTAACCACGTTTTAAAAGAGGAATAAAACATTAACATTTACTGCGCAACCCGATCGAAATAGGTAATACACGTATCCGTGAAATATTTCATATACTTGAAATGTAGGTACTCAAATGTTTCATATCATAATTGATGATTGGTGTATACACAAAAACAATTCTCATTTTGAGTCTCGTTAAATACTACTCATAAGTTCATAACATGGTCAGGTTGAAAAGAAAAAAAAAAACCGGTCAAGTGCGAGTCGAACTCGCGTCCCAAGAGTTCCGTACTGCACACATTTTCGTACGAGCGAGCAAGGTACATTCAACTGTTCATTCAATTTTTCCACACACGGCTGGCTATCGTTAATTTTGTTCGAAGTTCGCAAATTGCTGGGGTCTCACTCTGTCACTCTAATTACGGTTTCATTGGAGTAAAAGAGAAATCCCCGCAATTTGCGAACTTCGGTGTTCGCGGTAGACCCTCTGTTAACAATCCAACCTTTATGCATTAGCGCCACCAGAAGAAACTACGAGTACGATCCGGCGCGGATTCTAATTTTGAAATACATTTGAGTATGTCAATGACAAGAAAAAACAATACAATTAACACGTTCACTGCGTAACAGGTCATTTTGACCCTGTACTGGACTTTCGCCTGGTGCGGCGACCGAAATACGTAACATCCCCCCGGTGCGAAGGCGATAATGTTGTGATATTTGAATTGTTTTATATAGTCAAGTATACATTTATGTTTGTCATTTAACATTCTACCCGACAGGATATAAATTAAAACCAATTAAGACCAGATTAAAACTTTTCCTATTCAGTGCGGAACAGGGCCTATATGACCTGTTGTGTACGGCCTTGTATAGCACTGCAGGTAAGGGCAGTGCGCATTAGTGTTGTTACCCAGTTATCACTACACATGTTTGTTGATTATGATTATAGTGGTAAAATGACTGCATATTATTAAGCTTAAAAAGAAGATTAAAATGGTACAGAAAATTAATAATGAGCATTTTATTTGGGACTTGTATTGTAAACGCCTGGATTGTACATGCAGCCTCTTAGTTAAAAAGGGAATTTGCTTCACTTTACTGAGTTGTTAGTGCAGTTATTCACAAAAGTTTCATTCAAAGACGAAAAAAAATTGATATGCAGACATGCATACACATTCAGTAAGAATTGCCTTAAAAATAAACACTAAAAATATGAATAAATTGAATCAATATATTTGTTTATCTTTCCCATCACTACTAAATCATCGACACTTTTACCCCTGCCCGCACTGGCTGTGCGTTACAAGTCAATTTTGACCTGTTAATTAATTCGTCTATAAAAGCTCAACCAACGGTCATCAACTTCGGCGAAGGCAATATAAGGTAGATTAGTTATTAAACTAAACTTTGTCATAATTAAATTTAATAAGTATATATTTAGTAAAGATATTTTAGGTAAAATATAAGCCCCTTCATACAGGCTGTAATTGACTTGTACCGCACAGCGAAAAAGTTCAATACAGGACTCTCATGGGTTGTAACGCACTGAAAGCGAGTTCACAAAATGCAGCTTCGCATTGAACGTGTTAATGTCAACATCTTAATGTAAAGACTACAATCAATATTGTAAAGTTATTATAATATAACTAGTTTTCATAATTCTACAACAAAGACAAGAATATAGTTAACGCCTAGTAACCGCGTTAACATTTGATCAAAGAAGCGGTGGTGGCCGAGTGGATATGACGTCCGACTTTCAATCCGGAGGTCGCGGGTTCAAATCCTGGCTCGTACTCGTACCAATGAGTTGTTAGGAACTTATGTAAAAAATATCATTTAATATTTACCACTAGCTTTTCGGTGAAGGAAAACATCGTGAGGAAACCTGCATACATCTGCGAAGAAATTCAAAGGTGTATGTGAAGTCCCCAATCTGCATTGGGCTAGCGTGGGGACTATAGCCCAAGCCCTCTCGCGCATGAGAGGAGGCCTGTGTCTAGCAGTGGAACGTATATAGGCTGAATTATTATATTATTATGTTTAAAATTCATTTGTTTTTATTAAATGTCCGTCTTTGGGTCACAGACTTCCATATGTGTACCAAATTTCAACTTGATTGGTCCAGTAGTTTTGGAGCAAATAGGCTGTGACAGACGGACAGACAGACGCACGAGTGATCCTATAAAGGTATAAGGGTTCCGTTTTTTCCTTTTGAGTTACGGAACCCTAAAAAACGAGTTTTTACACTTCTTTATACATTTCTGCATAAACTTTTTTTCTTACATCCTTTTATCTAATTAATATTAGAAGGTATGTAGCAAAACCAGATGCATACACCCTTTTCATGTCTTTACAACCGCCCAGACTCAGTCTTACATAGATTCAAAATACTTGTTATCGCAAAAACACACAACAAGAACTACCAGAATATTAATAAAAAATCTGTGGAGCTGTCGCTAGTAGGACATAAATCCGTTGCACTCTCACGATATCTATGCCTACTTTTTTTTTTACCACTCTATACATTTTGACATGATCTGCAATAAACGATAAACATTAGCCTGTCAGATCCTTCCGACATCAGTTTTTTTTAAGTACTTTTAGGTCCGGCAGGTATGCTGAACTTCATTAACGTACACTCGCACTATACTATGTATTACTTGTTCCAAACATCTCTACATTTTCAAATCTAAATAAAAGGTCATCTTCATCAGACGCATACCCGCGTTACACGAAACGAAACGCCAATGACGAATGCTTAAGTAGTACAAATGACGCACATTCGTGTCATATAGAACTTAACCTCAATGACGCCCCAACGACAAAAAATTCAGCTCCAATGATGTCTCCACGTCATACAAAACAACATCAATGACGCCACCACGTCACACAAATGACAAATCCATGTCACACAAATGATAAATCCATGTCACACAAATGACGAATCCATGTCACACAAATGACGCCTCCACGTCACACACAAATGACGCCAACACGTCATACACAAATGTCACCTCCATGTCATACAAATGACGCCAACACGTCATACATAAATGACACCTCCATGTCATACAAATGACGCCAACACGTCATATACAAATGACACCTCCATGTCATACAAATGACGCCAACATGTCATACACAAATGACACCTCCATGTCATACAAATGACGCCAACACGCCATACACAAATGACACCTCCATGTGACAAGCTCATATTAACGTCGATCAAAAGTATCAGGACCCCTGTGCTATTGTTATCTTACTAATGTCATATTTATTTCGTAATGGCACTGCATAACACAATACTACGGTACTCATTTAAATTATAATGATTATATTGTACCATAAAATATTAATAGTTTGCATATGGCAAAAAATTCAAATAGTTTTTAAACGAGAGGAACAAAGTACCGTTGTCACTAAAAGTTGCTGGACAAAAACTATACCTAAATAGTTAATCAGTTTCGATAAACAAGGCTTAATCCGTCCCAATTAACCGCGATAGGCTAGACATGTCCTATATTTTATGAAATAAATAAGACATAATTCAATAGCACAAATTTCCGATCACTGACCACCAGCACAAGTCCACATATCAATCTGTAATCATAAAACATAAAAAGATCAAAATAATAGGCATTTCAAATATGTACCTATACGTATCTACTCATAAATGTATCAATTTTCTCACGACGTTGCAATTTGATGACAATAATTTTGATCATTTATAGATAATAGGTACATATAAAACAATAATCTGTGCTTACATAACTATCAACTTATGAACTCATTCCAAAATCTAAAGTCTGCCGCTTTAATACTACAATAATTATAATTTCATTGTAGGTAGATGTCGTAATAGCAACCGACTAAAATAATTGTACCATTCAAATGATATCGAAAATTATTCAGATACTCTAATTACTCATCCATCTACGAGTATATAATTAAATATAACTATTTTACCGTTGGCAAAACGCAGGTTACCTACATTCATTAAAACAAACCAAACTAAATTCAATACTTTTACAATAAATTGATGTAAAATTTTACTTTGTCGCTGATTATACAACTAAGCACTCATGGATAATAAAACTACGTTATATTTTTTTTAGCTTTAAATTATCTTGATAATTTAAAACAACACTACAAAGCAACAATGTAACGAAAGTCTAAGCTTCTTACAGCTACAAAACTGCATTTGAAACACATAAACCACTCGAGGTTCATAAAATCAAACCATTATGTAGGTACTTAGGTTAAATCCGGTAGTTCTGATTTTTTGCAAACGTGTTTATGATGTTGGCCCAATGAATAATACAAGTTTGTGACTTCGAGCGCCGAACGCAACTTTGTCAAATATCAAAAACCCGCGATGATTTCGGTTTTCTTTTAGATTTGGGCGATTATAACCCTAAAGGACTAGTTTTTGATAGTGCCTTCTCAGGACGTTTTTAAAGGGGACTAAATTTGCTACAATACGAGACTAGAATTGTTTCTGTACATCTAGTAGTTTCCGAAATAAAACCTTTCAATATTTACATTTTTTTGAAATTGTGTTCGTAGGGTAAGTATGTGCAGTGAGTATGCACTTTTGTCTCAGGCGATGCAGCTTGGCACGATTGTTCCTAAGGTCAAACAAAGCTGATTTGGCCAGGTAGCTTGAGATCGTACCGTCGATCGGATCGTCGAGCAAGTTTAGTCCACTTTAAAAACGTCATGAGAAGGCACTATCAAAAACTAGTCCTTTAGGGTTATAATCGCTCAAATCTAAAATAAAACCGAAATTTTCGCGGGTTTTTCGATATTTGACAAAGTTGCATTCGGCGCTCGAAGTCTCAAACTTGTATTATTCATTGGGCCAACATCATAAATAAGTCTGCAAAAAATCAGAACTACCGGATTTGACGCAAGAGAGCCAGGTTACAAAATTGGACAAAGTTACTGGATTACTATTGAAATAAAGACAACTTACGTTTTTATTCTACCGATCGAATCTAAAAATCCTATTGTGGGTTAGTGGTACGTTAACACTTCTGAAATATTATAAATTTATCTATGATTACTCTAATTATAAAATGGTGGTGCCTCTTTAACTTTGCTCACCCGTTACCATCAAGATGTCGTCTATTTTACTTCCCCAATCCAAGTGAACGAGTCTGAACAACCGTCCGTTTAACTCCCGCTTACCCCTACCACTTGCTAACTGAAGTGTTGCCAGGTAAGTCATTAAACATTACCCATTACCCTAATATTAAAATCAGGTATTTTAAGAAAGTTGCCAAGTAAAATTCATATTTGCTTACACTTTTTGATATAATTACTAAAAAATCATGACAGGTATACCTACTTCTTATTTTTTGTCATAATGCGATGCGACGAGGTTCAACTCAGCCTAATTAAGTAGACTAATCTAATGTCCAGAACTAATAAACTCACGTTTGCGGGAGTGTCTTTTATGACTTTAATGAGATTATCGATGTATGGTATAAATCTTACATTTTCTCTGAAATATTCCTTTATCAATAAATATTTTTCCATACCTCGTTACAGTGATATGTAATATCTCGAGAATCGTTAAAAAATATACCGGGTGTGGTCTGTAACATGAGCAAATAATTAAAACATAGATTGTACTCCTCAAACGGTGACACTTTTGTTCAACAACTTTTAAAAATTATGAAGTATTTAGACTCCCTATTTTTCGTACAAAATAAATATTATCTTCAATGGACGCCATCGCCACGCCATATCATTGTGATTGACGTTGCTTGTCACGCCTTAAACATAACAATTTTTGGTCATATTACAGACCACACCCGGTAGTTTCGAGTGGTCCTAGACGTAGATTTTCCGATACTGGTCAGGCTGGGTTAAATAAGTGTGATAGAGGGTACTTATGTAATGTAGGTACGTCAGAATGCCAGAACGATTGACCAAAGCTGCTTGCACGAACTAAATTAATAACATCCTAGTTATACCGTACCATACGAGCTAGTATTGTGAAAATTGCTTACATAAATGTACCTAACTAAGCAAAATGTTTTAAGTAACTTTAATTTCAAAGAATCTTCATTTTATGGCATGCAATTTCACGGAGATTCTATTTTTCGTTTAGTCCCTTGTAATGAATCGTTAATTGGACTGGGGGTTGTCATGCACTTTACTGACTTTGAAAAAAAGATGTACTCATTCCTTTGACGTTTTTAATTGATAAAAAGAAAAACATGCTGACGTTTATTTCCGTTTTAGCTCTTTACAAATTATTTTGTGGTATTTTTTTCAATAAAGGTTGTCCCTACATACCTACCTACCTACATAGTTGTACTATTTCTGATCGCTCTACTGAAAATTAGTGGCAACTGTTTGCTAACCTGTAGAAGAGAGGACGTTTTTTTAAGTATACTTAACTACATAAATTAGTAAGATACTTACCTAATCCATATTTGTAAATTAATTCCAATTATCATTGAACGCTCCTTTCATGCTTCTAGTGAACTGCAAAAAAACCTACCTATTTTTAAATCATTTTGTTTGTTCGTATTGGGTACTATTTATCTGTTTGTGGAATACATACCACAAACAAACATACCAATGTACAACTAAATGCCCTTGCCCATTTTTGAAATGCCAATGTCAAATGCACAGGGGCATTTTGTTGCGGGCGCATTTTTCTGTCACTATGAATATAAGTAAATGTGACTTGTTTTTGATGTGATTTGATATTTGTAAAATAGGACTGTATTATTGGAATGAATCTAAGGTAAAGGTTAGATGTAAGAAGTTACAGTCCGAATTTAAACAGGTAGAATTGTTATATACTTTAGGGTTATTCATCTTGTTATGTGTTTGAGTTACTGTTCTTGAATAAAACGTGTTTCTTGGTAGGTTGCAAGTAATGGCGGTTTTGTAATAAAATTATTTAATCCAATAGTCATTGTCGAAAAAAAATTTGATTGCTTGAGAACAAAACAAGAGCGACTTTCAAATTTATTGTAATACTTATTCCAAAACTATTTGTTTGAGTTTTGTTAATCATAACCGTCAGTTGTATCGATCGGAAAAAGTTCATATTAAAAAGTTCACTGCGGAAAGGATAATATAATGAATTTATGATCGTTCCCTTAAGAGGATAGTGGACGACCGCTTCTGCATACAAACGTAGTAAAAAGTCAAACAAAGGGACATAGCTGTAGTTAATACGAGTATACCTATGTACATCAAATTGCGTAAAAATATTTTTTGTATTGTTAGTATAGAGGAAAATGGGGACTACGTTTGTATGGAGAAACGTGTCACATGACTTCGTCCCTTTTGGCCTTTGTATTTTTTCGCTTCCAGTTATTTAAATCAAGAATGAATGTGATTTCTTAAAATACGTTATTTGTTAGAATTTCACATTACAATTTATTTACATAAAGAGTACCTACGTGATTAGGATGTATAGGTAACACAAATTGGGATTTTTTATAGTATTTTGGAGCGATAGTGCTTTATGCTGAAAATTTTGAGATACTTATGAAGTTTTCAGTACAAAATATTCGGAAATAGCATATGACTTGGTAAATTATTGACAGTTTTCTCTAACAACTGGATTTAATTCTTCACAATAGCTAAGTATGTGCTAAGTTAAAAAATGAACCATGTTAACAAGCTTACATTTTGTAGAAAGTAAATTAACGCATTAACTGCCAGTGGGCGTGGCTTAGGAACAAACTTGTATGGCGGAGAACGCACATGTGCGTTGGTGGTAGTGAATGCGTTAATATATAGCTCGACTTGTGAAGTTAGTATACAACTTTAGTTAGTTAACAAATTGTCGTTAAATGAATTATTCTCCGATCTGTTTTCAGTTTGTTTCCAAGTGTTTTATTTTAGTGGTCGTTTCGTTTCACTGTCGTGGCATGGTGGGCTATGTTATTTTGTTGATTTACTTTAGTTAAACTGATGTATCAAAATGATAAAACAGATATGTAAAAATAAATGAGGGATATTAAAAATCTTCATGGCTGTTGTTTCATATTTATTTCAAAATTTCTTTAGGCTATGCCGAAAATAATTGCCATTTACCTTTACAAATAATTCTCCATTGATTTACTCTGATTTCTTATAAATATTTATTTACAACAGTTAAATTAGAGATGTGGTTGATAATATTATCTCATTGTAGGTATCTCTTCGGAACGTTTCGTATCAAATATACGTGTTTTCATGTACAATTTTAAGTCAAATGTCATACCTTTCGAAAGAAAACTGGCAGTTACGAGGTAAATGGAAGTCCCGCCTCTCCATACAAACCATTTTTCTCTCTGTATTTTGATATTGTAGAAATTATTTTTGCAAACGAATCGGCATATAAGCAGCATATAAGGTTGAAAATAATAAAATGATTATTTGAATTACCATTCATGTACCTAACAGTATGAAAGTAATAACACTAGGTTAATTATCTAGTTTATTATATCTAATTTAATCTACATTAATACACTTTTATGATATCGTTTTAATAAATCAGTTTTCGTCCTATGATAAAATTCATAAATGTTAATATAAAAATACAAAATTTTGAATTTACACAAAGATCCTGATATCGGAAATTACGCCAGAGATAGCTAAATAGTTTGGTTCGAACAGATGAAACGTACCTTAAGACAGGTGATCTACCTTTAGAAGCCTAACTAAGGAGATAATATATACAACATTTTATGAATACAAAAATATATTCAAAAACACCTAGTTATGAAGCGAACTTGTAAAATTGTCACTCGTCGCTCAATAATAACTTACGTAGTTAGACTGGTTAGTAGACAAACAACATTCATTGAATATTCATTATAATATTGTTCAACATATTTCTATTAAGTTAAGCGTTATAAAAATAAAATAAACTGAAACATTGATGCAAAGTACGTATAATACAGTTTTTTAAGAATACAATTACCTAACGAGTATTAACAATCTTTAAAACAATACCATTGGAAAGATAAGATGTCACTCCAAAACTTAATATTATTTAATTTACTAATAATGATAATTACATTAAACATCTCATTGGAAAGAATACTAACTCTGTGAAATCCTACATTACCACTATAAACAAATATTGTTCCTTGTTTGAGATATTTAACGTTTAAAACGTTAAAATACCTACGGTAAATTATGTGACGCCAAATTAATTAAATTGTTTTATAAACAAATTGATTAAATGCGCAGCCATATGCTGCCTCTCCCTTGTTTCTAATTAAAGCCACATTCCATTGACACTAATTTTCAAAACTATAATAATGTAGATTTATCTTTAAGTACCTATACTTTAAAATAGTTTTTGGTTTGTTTCCGATATCTAGCCGTAGGTACCAAAATGATGTTCCATTTCTAAACCCTTACATTTAATAAAACCCTTTCAAGGTATCAAAAATAACGTAGATTTATGGCTGTTTCTCAAAAAAGCGGCACCGCCACCTGTCAATCAGTTCATGTTAGAACTTTTCACCGTGTATAATTTTAAATAAATTATTAAAACATGTTGTGAGAGACTTTTTACAAGCTTTTATTTGGTTTCACCTGTCCCGTTGCTTTCTGTGCGTCTGTAATCAAAACTTACAAGTTAAATTTGACCCACTTCCCGATTTTGATATAGAAAAATATTTTTTTTGTTGTAGCTAGGCAGTGCAATTATTCAAATGAATTATGTTCCTTTTTTAATTAATATTTATAGAAATAAGTAGTCTTAAATAAAATGTGATGGGCAGGTGAATGATGTCCATGTTAAAGAAATGAAATGAATGAAAACGAGTAATCAAGAACGGATGCAGGTTAGCGGCTGTCGATAACCTGTCACAAGTTTCATTTGAATTTGTACTTATTTCTCGCTAACCTGCTTCTATTATCTAAGTATATAACCTGGGTTACAACCAATTATCTTTGTCCTGTCATTGATGTCGTTCACCTGAATTTAAAACACCTATATCTTCTAAAATAATTTAAGTCTTTCCTTCAAAATTTATCAGATATTTAATTTACATTTTAATAAGTAATAATCAACATAATCCAAAAGCGAAAACCAAGTTTTTTGAAAAAAGTCATTATTCTGCGGTGCCACTTTTTTGAGAAATAGACTTACTTATATGAAGGATAACAAAATCGGGTTTAAAATAATACATCACGGAATTTTTGAATTATTCCCCCTTTGGCTTTTAGTGAGAGTAGTCTTTGGGCGGTTTTTTAATGCGGAGTGATTTACTCCGCGGTTGGGCGGCAAGGTGGCTGAAGCTGGGCGTCCTCTCCACGCAGAGCGAGTGCCCGCGCTCCCGGCCCGCGATCGGCTTCTCCAGGAACACCGTGGACGTGCTCGGAGACATGCTCAGCGCCAGCTCGCTGCACTCGTAACTGTCCGACATCCGAGCGATCTCGCTTCTTATTTCAGACCCATCGGACGAAGTCCTATCCTCATCGTCGGTAATAACCTCACCTTCAGTGTCTACGACCCTGAAAAATTAGTGTTTATTCATCTACTGTTGTACACCTACATACAAATTCGCATTGCATTTTATTATACAATCGCTTTGCGCAATAATGCTACCAATTAAGATAGATACTTAAAAATTATACCTCATTTCGATCTGACTGAGCTTTTGTTTAATTTTGGCCTGTTCTTCTCCAATGTCAGTCAACAAGCCCTCTAGCCGGTTATTGAGTATTTCCACTGTAGTCTCCAGTTGGCTGACAGTTTCCTCTAGGCTCAATTGAGTATTTTGCGCTTTTTGGAAAACTTGCTCGTCAAGTAGACCATCCTAAAAATAATCAATTAGTGGAATACCTTACTAAAATATACTTACTATACCTACATTAAAATTTTGAAAGAAATTACCTTGCGTAAAAGTTGACATCCACGTTCAGTTAAGGTAGTTCGAGCATCGGGGTAGTCAGCCAAGGCTTCCCAAAGATCTCTTTTTCCCAAACAAAACAAGTCTGAATAGCCCAGTGCTCTTACATTGGCGGTCCTACGATTGCCGGTGCGATTGCCCACGATGTCCAAAACGCTCACTTCTCCAAAAACGGATCCGGCACTCAAAACGGCAAGCACAGTCTTACCATCATCTGCCACTACCTGTAGACGGCCCCGTTTAACAATGTACATCTCTTTACCAACATCTCCCTTGCGGCAAATGTAATCTCCAGGGCTAAAGACCTGAAGTCGTAGCTTTAACACAAGAGCTTCAAGAAGACCGGGCTCGCAATCTTGAAATATTTGCACTTTCCTCAGAGTCTCCAAGTGAACGCGTATAGCAATTTCGGCTTTAAGTTTATCAGGTAATGAAGACAGCACGTTTTCTTCGTCCAGCGCGCCGCTCTGAGCCCAGGTGTACGCAAACCATCTGATAACTCTCGCCTCTAGTTCCCCGCTCACTTTTCTGAATGCCATGTACTGTTTTACGCCGTCCATTTTATTTTGAAATTCGACGCGAGCCACATTCATGTTCGATATCATTGAGCCGATGTTGCCTACGATTGTAGCAAAAATTAGGACGCCGGCAAGGAAGTCCGCAACAACAAATAAGTATTCTGGATCGATTTCGGGCTGGGGCGTTTCTCCTATGGTAGTGAGTGTTAGGGTCGACCAATAAAAGCTGTAAATGTATTGATGAGCCAACGTTTCGTTTCGTCCACCTGTTATGTTGTATACCCAATTGTCGGTGCCGAATCCAATTGCATAACTTATCGCGAAATAAAGGCATGCATTCCAGTGAATAAGAACTAGAATGGCCATCACGACCTGAAAGAGGAATGTCAATAAGTTATCGTTTAAATAAACTAAAATGTAGTTCAATAGAAATGGTAAATAATGTAAACAACCCAATTTACCTTTATTAGGGCAAG
The DNA here is from genome assembly GCF_910591565.1 of Cydia splendana. Classification (NCBI taxonomy): domain Eukaryota; kingdom Metazoa; phylum Arthropoda; class Insecta; order Lepidoptera; family Tortricidae; genus Cydia; species Cydia splendana. Next base: position 39,637,094 of record NC_085987.1, on the reverse strand, counting down.
CATGATCTTATTATTATCAGTTAAGGTACCTATATACTTACTTTAATCTTATAAGTAGGTACTTACATTCATTTTTTTAATTTCCTTTATTCATGTTAAGTCTTAGATTAGGTTTTTATAATATGGATATTAAATAAAAATATAAAAACACACAGGTACAAACACAACACAAAATACATATAAACATAAATATACCCAACACATTATTTCAGGGAAAACAACCTTCGTAAAATGTTAGGTCATGTCTCAAGTGCTAACAAAATCTGTTTACATTATTCGCAATTTCTATGTATAGAACTCTAAAATACCTTAAGTACCTATTTAGTTATTTGATTAAAATACTTGTGTTATTCTGCTACCTACTGACCTTGCAGATTCTGAAAGCGTTTGGGTAGCTGGTGGCGGTCTCGGTGCGGTCGAACCACTCCCACATTCGAGGAAGGCGAAACAGTCGATTCATTCGCACAATAACAGGGCACGGTAAACGGTCCTAGAACGCAAACAATATTGACATTTGTAACTGTAACAACAATGTTAAATAACGTACATTGCCACGGTTTTTGCTGTCTTTATTTAGAGGTATTATGCTCCAAAAAACATGTAAAAGATACACATGCTTTTGTTAGGTACCTGGTATTTAGAAATCGGGTTTAGTTTTATGTGTAGTGGTAGATTTTTTAATAATATATTATGTCAATAAAGAAAACACAATAGAAACAGCGGAATAAAAACGAATAAAAGAAACATAGTTTATTTTGCTCGGGGCAAGAGTATGAGGTGGTCCTACAAGTGTTTGTCTTGACCCAGTGGTCTTCTTACCCCGTCTGACCTTACTAGGTACTCGTTATTCTAAATAATCAAAACTCATATTCTCCAAATCCGAAACTAGACTATTTTTTATTTTAAATACGATCTGAGGGTAGTTTAATTCATTCAGGGAGTCATAAATATAATAGACAGTAAGCATTCTGCTTTTGGACTAATGCTCGATATTGGTAAAGCGGATGATCGTGTCAAACACGACATTTTACTAAATATTAATTATACGGAATAGAGATACGTGGAGACGCCCACAACTGGTTCAAGTCCTATCTGAAGAACAGAATCCAATTAGTTGAAGTAGAACATTATGATATTAAAAGGAAAACCGTTGAGAAAATATATTCAGAAACTAAACAAATTCCGCAAGGTAGTGTCCTAGGTTGTATCCTATTTTTGATTTACATTAAAGACCTGCCAAAGATAATAAACGCCATCAATATCAAATGTTTTTTATATGCCGATGACATTTCCATAGTATTCTCAAGTCAAAATATTGAGGAAGTAAACCAAAAAATTAACAGTATCCTAAACGTAATTGTTAAGTGGTTCGATGACCATCATTTACTATTAAATTTAAAAAAACTAACCTTATATAGTTTAGACCCGACCAAAGACCCCCATAGATATAAATTACACATACCTGAATAATACTTTCCAACAAATGAAGATGTCTTAAGAAATATTGATAAAAGCACAGATTTTTAAACGGCCGTTGCTGCATATTAGGTATGCATTTACCCAAACCTGCCTCCAATATGGAATCATTTTGTGGGGCAATAGCACAGACATACTTCAACTATTCATACTGCAGAAAAGGTGCATAAGGATTCTTACAAATATTAAAAACCTTGAAACCTGTAGACCTCACTTTAAAAACTTAAAATTTTTAACTTTACCGTGTTTATATATACTAGAAGCCAGTAAATTTGTCCGCAAGCATCCAAGTTTATATACAAAAGCAACAGACCGCCACACATGTGCCATAAATATAAGAAATAAAAATAAAATAGCCATACCATCAAGTAACTTATAAATTAGTAATAAGAGCCCTCACGTAATGACTATAAGAATTTATAATTACCTTCCAAAAGAAATAACTAAAGAGTAAACATACTCAAAATTCGTTACCAAGTTAAAAACCTACCTAATAGACCACAGTTTTTACTCTCTGCAAGAGTTTTTCATTGAAAATAAGTATTATTCTAAGATAATAAAATAATATTTTTGTTATATTTAATATGCGTAGAAATAGATGTTTATAAATTAGTGTAAGTACCTTTCTTATGTGTATATTTTATATGCACGTGTAATTGCAATACCCTTGTAGGGTAAATTGTTGTAACTATGGTACTCATAGAGTATTTAAGACCTGTACACCATCATGTGAGCAATAAACATATTCTATTCTATTCTATTTTCATAATTGAACCTGGTAGGTACTAACATAGTCACAGCTCTGCGGTTTCCACCAGTAGTAGGCAATGTCCGTGGGCAGCAAAGATATTAGGTCGTATCGCCAAGAGTCTGTCTTGAGATAATGCTTCCTAAGTCTCGTGGCTTCCTTTACCATGAGACCGTGTTCAAGATACCCTGAAACAACATTTTATAGTATTTAGGCCAGGAGGAGTGGGATGCCGTTAGAAATAAAGGAAAAGGTATGGGAGGCTACGGTTTTTTTAATCATATAAATACACAAACTCGTAAATTTTGTCCTTGCTTTACGTAACATTATATTTTCGTAAATGTCACCCACTCCTAAAACTAATCAATGAATACAAGTAGATAACTCACAGTATCATAACCGTCGTTAAGCTGAAAAGGCACACAGTACAAACAAATATAATAATAAAACATACATACTCTTAAAAACTACAAATATCGCGTTTTTTATCTAGTGTAAGGTAAACGTCGGACTGTTTATTACTGTCCCAGGATATGTCAGTTTTAAATTTACGTAATTAGCAATAATAGAGGTAGAGGCGGATGTCAAGTATTAATATGTATTTAAGTACTTATTTATACAATATTATATATATCGTTGTCTGAGTACCCACAACACAAGCCTTCTTGAGCTTACCGTGGGGCTTAGTCAATTTGTGTAAGAATGTCCCTATAATATTTATTATTATTATTATTTATTATTCTCTTTATTCAATTAGGGTCTTAGGTTAGGGTTTTACAATGTGAGTATAAAAGTAAAATATAAAAACACTTACAAAACATAACAAAAATATATAAACACATTATAAAAAACCTAACCTAGGGTGCCGCCGGCAGCGGGGCAGGGTCCAAGCTGCCGGTGGTCAGGGCCGCAGAGTGAGGAATCGACGTACTATACGCGCCGTGTCCAAAATTACCGCCTTCTGCATCTGACCCTTGATCCAACCACCCAGCGAGAGTCTCTCTAGGTGTTGGTCGAGACTCTTCGCTATGAGACCGTTCGCTGACACGACTATAGGAACAATGATCGTCGAGTCCACATCCCACATAGCGGTTATCTCGTGGGCTAAGTCTAGGTACTTGCTGGACTTGTCCTTCTCGGCCTTCACGAGATTCTCATCATGGGGCCATCCCCCATGACGTCGACGAGCACGGTCCGGCGCTGCGATCGATCTATCAGCACGATGTCAGGCTTATTGGCTACAATAGTCCTGTCAGTGATGATAGATCGATCCCAATAGAGCGTGGCACGACCATTTTCGAGAACTGGCGCAGGTGAGTACTTGTAGTACGGCACTTATTTATTATTATTATTAATATAAGCATCAGCGTGTCAACCACAGAGACATTTACATGAATTGTGCATTGCGTATTTATAGTCTTTTTTAGCGCAACTTGCACCGTCCCACTAACCCCGGGAACAGTTAAACCTGGAGTTACCATGGTTACCAGTACAATTTGAGTTAGCGGTTAGCGGATCTGGGTTAGCGGTTTAACCGGTTAACCTCGGCTAAGTTGGATGGTGCAAGTGGCGCTAGTTAAAATTGCAAGCATGCAGCATCTTTTTAAAGATTCCCAAGACGAATCGCCTAAGAAACATTTGAAAACCAATAGAACACAAGTCGCCAGTGCCACGCGAACGCAATGCAAAATGTACGGAAAAAGCAACAAGGCTCGGTCAAATATTTATCCACGTGTTAGCTAAATTTGATGACGTAAGGCGCGGTCGGTGTCGAATTTGTTGGTTTGTGAACTCGAGTCTTGGAGAGCTGTAACTTTAGTAGTTTTGGGCAAACGTTGATGTGGGCCGATATTGCGATTATGCCTTGGAAGAGTTGGAAGGAATACTAAATTTATTTTATAACAATTAAAACATTTTAACAAAAATTATAGTTTGATTTTCCAATGTACCAATCGTTCTGTTATTGACCCAATTTTGTAATTTTGTATTAAAATGACAGTTCTGGGATACTTATAAATACCGGTCAAATAAAAACAAGGTTTAATCGAGTGAACGGTTGGATTAGGATGAGGCCAGCATTTTGTAGACTTTCTTAGGTGTGGCCTCTGTCCGGCAGTGGTATTAATGACGATAATAAAAGCACAATACGCCTAAATGAAAAATAAGTAAGTAGGTAGTTCATGAAAAGTAAATATAAACTAATAAAATGTAGGTATATTCTATTACGTTGAAAAAAAAAACGTTTTGATGTATTAAAAAAAATCATATAAACTCCGTGTAAGATAATTAATCTGCACCGACTTGGAAGGCAACATTGTGTGGAGTGACTATAACCGTCATTGTTTCATAGTAGGTATATATGTACCTAATTTGAAGTTTGTGGTGGGAATTTAACGCTCTGTTGCTTGCCAAAACGAGTCAAAGCCTCGGACGGACTCTGATAAAGCAAAGGTAAGCAGAAACCTGCTATTAGAGTCTGGGTGTGGACTTGTTGAGAGCACCTTAAAACCTTTGACACTAGTCAGAGTAACATATTCGCAGAGCACAATCGCGTTGCTTACAAAAATAAAATGTCCGTCTGTTTTTTTTATAAATAGAGTGCCGAAATATTTATTAACACCCATCTGTCCGTCATTTTATATTTGTGTAGATGTATTAAGTACCTAAGTATTTTATTTAAGTACAACATAACATAACACGATATGTTAAAAAACCCGACCACACTTTAATTGTTGTTGAACAAACTGATAAAAAAGTTCTAATTTTGCGATATTTTATCTAAAGCTGGTCAAACATGTTTGGCAGTAGAAAAAGGCGCGAAATTAAAATTTTCTATGAGAAGATAACCCTTCGCGCTACATTTTTTTAATTTGCCGCTCTTTTCTACTGACGGAAATGGCTTGACAGACTATATCAGCCTTGCTATTTAGAAACAAAAATTCGTCAAAAAAGCTATTGTTACCTTCATGCACGTGAACGACGGTGTCGACGAGATAGATGGCGTCGCAGATGTAGTCCAGCACGAACCAGACAACTGTGATGGTGTCCAACTCCCAGAACACGGCGCGCCCGATCACGAACACCACATTGTATAGGATCGCGAGCGATACCACGGCCAGCCACTGTTGACAATGTTAATGATAAATATTTGGGGCAATCTTACACAGATCGACCTAGCTCCAAACTAAGCAAATCTGTCAATGGGCACTAGGCGACGATATACATACTTATCGAACGAGCGAGCGAAGCGAACGAAGTTCTTACATTCGACTTGGGACACGCGGCTGGCTACGGGCACGTCCCGGCATTTCGATGTTTTTAAGCTGAACTATCAGAGGATAGTTTGATACTCAAGAACTTAAGTAATTTTGTTCTAATTTAAATGAAATAGGGTAAACGTGTAGTTGAGGGCATTATATTTTAGTATTAAATTATGAGCAGGCTCGATCAAGGGGTTATTGAGCTAGAAGAGCTTAGAAGGCTAAAAAGCTATTTGAGAAGGGTCTTGCTATTCTGGTCATCTTTTCAACCGACGAAAAAAACGGAGGAGGTTCTCAAGTCGACGCGTATATTTTTTTATTGCAAGAAAGTATGGTTGAGTTTGGTATCAAATGAAAGTGCTCGGCTTGCACTTTTATAATATCGTTTTTAAATTTACTATTTTGAAATAATTAACAAGATAAAAATAAACATAATATAGGTATTTGACATTTAACTGGAAATATTTCGGGTTACCACAGATACAGTATCAGTTAAGGGCTCCACAGACCTTGTAATATATCCACGCGATTTTTGATTCATTGCCGCCTGTAGTGGGACATAAAAGAGTAGAAATTAAATATAATGGAACTCTAAAATTTCCATACTATAGTCGGTCAAACAAGTTTGTCAGTAGAAAAAGGCGCGATATTCAAATTTTCTATGGGACGATAACTCTTCGCGCCTACATTTTTCAACCGACGAAATAAACGGAGGAGGTTCTCAAGTCGACGCGTATATATCCCCACCAGTCCACCACCACCAGTCCAGTCCAGTCTGGCCTAGTGGGTAGTGACCCTGCCTGTGAAGCCGATGGTCCTGGGTTCGAATCCCAGTAAGGGCATTTATTTGTGTGATGACACAGATATTTGTTCCTGAGTCATGGGTGTTTTCTATGTATTTAAGTATTTATATATTATATATATCGTTGTCTGAGTACCCACAACACAAGCCTTCTTGAGCTTACTGTGGGACTTAGTCAATCTGTGTAAGAATGTCCTATAATATTTATTATTTATTATTTATTTATTATTTATTTATTATATATATATTTTTTATGTATGACCACGCATAACTTTTTACAGAGATGTTCGATTTTGATAATTATTTTTTTATTGGAAAGGGTATACCTCGAAGTTGGTCCCATATAAATCTGGAAAAAAAAATCCAACCTTAAGGGTAGGAAAATAGGGGATGATTGATTTTTTCACTCACTGATTGTAACGTATGACCACGCATAACTTTTTACAGAGTAGTCGTAATAATAATAAAAATTTGGAAAAAAATCCTACCCTAAGGGTGGGAAAATAGGGGTAATTTATTTATATTACAGAACAAAATAATAGTTAAAGTAGGATTATTAATATAACAGTTAATAGCTAAAGCAAGGTAGGTAGCTATTTTAAAAGTAATCAAAAATTAAGCATGTAATAATTTGTATAAATTATAGCCACAGAAAATTATAAAATAAAAACTTTTTAACAAAAAAAATAACCGCCGAAAAAAACTAAAAGGAATTAAAAATCCGGCACTAACACGGAACGAGTCGACCAACAAAAACAATAGCACACTGAAAACTCTGACTCCAAAAATAACACATTGTAAATATATAAATACGCAGATTTGTGTGATTGATTTCAGAAGTATGTATATACATAGTTCATAGGTATTCACTTGCGTTATTGAAGACAAAATATTTTTTTTTTCTTTTAAGTGTGCTATTGTTTTTGTTGGTCGACTCGTTCCGTGTTAGTGCCGGTTTTTTTATTTCCTTTTAGTTTTTTTTCGGCGGTTATTTTTTTTGTTAAAAAGTTTTTAGCCGCTTTTTTCTACTGACGGAAATGGCTTGACAGACTATAAATTGTTGCCATGTGTAAGCATTTTACGTCAAAAATGGGACAGCTACGTAGAAAGTGGCGCCCTCATTTATTTATTAACCGACTTCCAAATCTCAAAAGGAGGAGATTCGATTGTGATTTTTTTTATGTTGGGTACTCCATATCTCCGTCATTACTGGACCGATTTTGAAAATTATTTTTTTGATTGTATGTGTATGTGCATACAAATTGGTCCCGTTTTTATCAAAACCCACTTCTGATGATGGGACCCATGAGGAATCGAGAGAACTCCTCAAATCTTAAAGGCATACATATAGTGATTTGTGTTTTATCAACAAATCAAGCATATACATTCAAAAAGTGACATTTGATGAAGTGGAACTGCTGATGATGATCAGAACGGAACTCTTCAACGAAGCATAGTTCACGTTTGGCGATTTGTCCTCTTCGTTATGTTTGTTAAGCAAGTTAAGTTTTTATTCCACATTTTTGTCAAGCTCGAGTTCTGGTGATGGGATCCACGAGGAATCGAGGGAACTCCTTAAATCTTAAACGCATGCGTATAGAGATTTTTGTATTTTCATCAGAAAATCAAGCATTTTCATTAAAAACTGTCGCATTCGATGAAATGGAACTGCTGATGATGATCAGAACGGAACTCTTCAACGACGCATAGTTCACGTTTGGCGATTTGTCCTCTTCGTTATGTTTGTTAAGCAAGTTAAGTTTTTAAGGGTGTACTTTCGTTTGGGCCAAATACGTTTGGGCCAAATTTCACTTCCCAACAAACTTATCGCAATAGTTTCATTTCCCAAAGGAACCTTTAGCAAAGTTACACTTCGCATTCAATTTATTTGGTCAAATTATCATTTGGCATGATTTTACTTTGTCAAATGTTATTAGGACAAAAACTTATTTAGCAAACGTTTTTTATTGGCTACTATTATATTCCAAAAAGATGTTTGGTCAAAATTGTCACTTCGCAAATTTGACAAATAGGCATCTCTTTCTCTATTTAAATTTGTAGTTTTTGTTATGTTATGTAATACAGGTACGTTAAATTCTACGTAATTTGGGTGGGTTGGGTTAGGTTTGAACTGCGATCCTCACAAAACGGAACCGCTATCAGAAAAGTGGGTTAGGTTAGGTTAGAACTGTGACCCTTACAGAAACGAAATGCTATTAGAAAAGTGGGTTAGGTTAGGTTAGAACTGCGATCCTTACAGAAACGAAATACTATGTACTAGAAAAAGGTCACGAAGTGGATTAATAATTTAATAGAATAACGAGATGTAAAAAAATTGCATGACATTTTAAACTAAAATGTAACAAATTTGGTTATCATTTTACATTAAAATGGAGTTTTAATTTTAGTGATCATTTAAGTACTCTACTACATATTTTTGGCAGTAAGAATTATTTTTTTGACGTTACTTTTTACTATATGTAATGATCAGTTAAATACCAGCCAAATTAAATTCTGCAGCCTCCTCTCTATTGGTATGTAAATTGTATGCCATGCAATATTTTAGGACATGTAAGTTATGCTTAATGATACATTGACTAAATAATACTTGGTAAAATGTAACTTGTCCAAGTAATTATTTGCTAAACAATAACTTGCCAAAAAAGACTATTGCTAACTGAAAGTTTGCGATAAGTTGTTTTGCCAAACATTTTTTGGGAAATGATAATTTGGGAAACATAGTTTGGGATGTGATACTTTGGGAAACGTTTTTGGCCCATTCGTTAGTAAACCGTTTTTAAGCCACATTTTTGTCAAGCTCGAGGTCTGATGATGGTATCCATGAGGAATCGAGGGAACTCCTCAAATCTTAAAGGCATGCGTAAAGAGATTTGTGTGTTTTCACCAGAAAATCAAGAATTTACATTAAAAACTGTCGCATTTGATGAAGTGGAACTGCTGATGATGATCAGAACAGAACTCTTCAATGACTACACGTTTGGCGATTTCGAATTTCGATTTTGACGGAGCTGGCCCTGGAGCCAGACCTGACCCGGATCCGGGCTCTTATCTGGACCTGAACCCGTACCTGGACCCGGACTTGGACCTGGACTTGGACCTGGACCAAGACCTAGACCTGGACCTCGACCTGGACCTGGTCCTGGACCCGGAACTGGACCCGGACCCGGACCCGGACTCGGACCTTGACCCAGAAAACCACTGATACCTAAGCTAAATAAACCACTATGATTACCTACCATAAAATGTAGGTATAAAGTATAATGATGCCAAACTTACTAGCCCCTCCCGCTCAACCCCCCGTACACCGCACCGCACGCGCCGTTAAGTGGGTTAGGTTAGGTTTGAACTGCGATCCTCACAGAACCGAAAAAAAGTGGGTTAGGTTAGGTTAGAACTGCGAGCCTTACAGAAACGAAATGCTACTAGATAAGTGGTTTTGGTTAGGTTCGAACTGCAATCCTCACAGAACCGAAGTGCTATCAGAGAAGTGGGTTCGTGAGGCTAAAACTGCGACTCTTTCAGAAACGAAATGCTACCTACTAGAAAAGTGGGTGGTTTTACCTCCTTTTCTACATAGTACACCATCTATGTACAATAATCTATCACCGGCCCCCATAGAAGTCGGTTTTTTTCTACTATTTTATGTCGAACTATACGAGTAAGTAGGTGCAACAAAGTCAATCACTCTATATAATTGCGCGAGTTCTCAGTTCGGGGCGAACTACTAGTATAGATAAATATACCTATACCTATATTCAGTATACATGGATTACATCCATCACTCATGTCATGATACACACAAATAAATGTCCTTACCGGAATTCGAACCCGGGACCTCCAGCTTCGTAGGCAGGGTAACTAGGCTAGGCTAGGAGGCCGTTAAATGTTAAATACATAGGTTAGGTTAAAATGCTACTAAAATGCGTATTTGGTAGAAGAGAATTAAAATTTGAAATTGCTGTCAATAAAAGTATTGTTTACGAAATTGTCGACATAGTCATGTAACTACTAGTTTCACCTCCAAGAGTTTCATATTACTACGTTACTACGTTATCTTAGCGACTTGTTTTTTAGTGCTATTTTTTAAACGTATAACGGCTACATCCACTGTTTTGTTACTGACTTTACTTTTGCCGAGCATTTCTTTTTTAACGGAATAAAGATGTGTTTCAAACAAGTTCCCAAGTATATTATTATGTATGCAATATTCATTTTGCAAGTTAAAGTAATTGTTTGTTTTGTCTAAACATTGTATACCTACTTAATAGGTATATGCACGATGTATTTACGGATCTCTTTATACGAGAGGAGGCGTATGTCATCGCAAACACGGCATTTACATAAATATTGCTAGCAGATTTCACACGCCAGATAGCATAATATCAGGCGCGAGTATGACGCCGCCGGGGACATGTGATGTTGCGTATTCAAAGGTAAAACGCTTGTCAGCTTTAATGCTATCAGTGCTATCACGCAGTGGGATTTTAAAGACAACGCACAGAATCAGATTAAACTAAAAATTATTCACAATAAAAATATACCCTCCGTTACTGTGTTTATTAAATCGCAAAAAAATAGACGTGGATGCAACTTGAGTATATTGCCGGATTCTCGACTAGGTGACGCAAAAATATTTATGAGGAGAGCAGCAGTAACTGTCCGCCTTATTGTTTTTCCTACTCTTTATAAGCGATTCAATAGCACATTCTGCCGATTAAGGCAGCAGCTAATCGATTTATGGCTTGAATTAAATTTAAATACGTTTGCTTACATGATGAATATGATGATCATCTATAGGTATACCTCTAGAAGCAAGGAACTGATTGGATAAACGTAAAATGTAAGAAATGTATAGCAGTAATAAAAATTAGGTGGGGTACATAGGGGAGAGAGGCCTAAAATTATACCAAACTTGTCTTAGAACCTAAACTTAAACAATTATAAATCTCAGACGTAGCCGACGCTGAAACTCCCCCTTCCCCCACATTTGCATTTGCACCAAAAATATGAGTGGCTCTTAAATATATCTTAGGAACATAGAGATTAATTCTGCCAAAGGAAATCTTTTGTTCAGAGAACACCACATTTGACCTTTTTATGGTTTGTACAAGTAGTCGTGACTATGTAGTATAATAGTACTGCGGCCAGGGGGCCTCCAACACTAATCGATGTGACTGGACAGTAGGTATACTACTGACAAGTGGTATGGTTGTGTTCGGTAGAGTGTAGGTACTGAGTACGAAATAAGGACTTGTCACTTTCTAAGACTGTGGGGGGGTTAACTGTGACGTCACAAAGATGGCGGTCCCGGGTTTCAAATTTTAGATAATTACTCGGCAAGTTATTATCAGATTTTCAAAAATGAGGTGTCCTGTGAAAGCTGATGAAATGTAGAATAATACATGCCATGTAACTAAAAGTGTAATTTAATTAATTATTTTTTTATTTACAAAAATCCGAAAACATAACATTGGTCTTTTTTTTGTAGCCCAAAAACACAATGATAACGGCCACTTAGATGAAAATTGTGTCATATAAATCATTCAGGTACATTAATAAGCTATACGTTACATCTTGAATTTTGTGAATCGGATAATAAATACGCAAACTACGATGATTTTACCGCGGGCGCGGCGCATCGCACGGCGCGCGCTCGGTTACTTGGAGGCGCGACAGAAAACGCTATACTGCCTATACTGTATAGTGTAGATCAAAAACTACTAAACATTTTTAAACATATGATATATCATATGAATGATATTTAAATAACCAATAAAATGTGGTTAAAACTGGTGCTTGTCATCTTATAAATAAATATCTAGAAATACACCAACATAAAAAATCTTCACTTTATTTATTCATTGAATAACGATAATTAGTGCGAGTTTATACAATAATATATGAACCAAATTAATGATATCAAGCATAAGTAACCTAACAAGTGATTTATTCAACGTTTCGATGCAATTCACAATAAATTGTAATAACTTAGAATACTGTGCGAGAAGTTTTTACGCACAGCAGGAATTAAAATAATGTTTGTTTTTATTAGTACTTGGCTAAAATTACTTGTATCCAGGTTATTAAAAAAGTACACACTACAATGGAAATACGTAAAAAAAAAAACAATTTACCTACCAATTCCCTAGATGTATAACAACAGCTGAATATGTTTGTTTGCGTTTGATTTATTATATTTTTCCTAAATGTGAGGAATTTTATGTGACATAATAATGTTTGAGACTGTTGAAAGTTAATTTTTACGAAAAAGTGTCGATTGGACTTGTTGTATTATATGCCAAGCAAGAAAAGAGCCTCTACCATCAGTTTTAACATTGACATAACGCTCACGTCTACGTAATTTACTTTCTGTACATCTCGCTTGCACTATTGCTCGCATATGCGAGTACGAGCGAGATGCATAGAAAGTAAGTTACGTAAACGTGAGCGTTATGTCAATGTCAAAACTGGTGGTAGCCGTACAGGACATCTAAGAAATGTGACTGAAAACAGTTTACGGCGTTTTGAGGAATCAATAAATACACGCAAAAAGTTACTTGATTTGTCATCACAGGATTTATTTGAGCGACTTGATGGTAAGTAAATATTAAGCGTTGTATTTTAGCTCTTAATAATACATTTTTGTCGAGGCTCGGAATTAGCCTTCCAGTCGAGTTTATAGCGAGAAATATAAATATAACTAATAAATAAATATAAGCAACAGAAATAATCTACAGATGCAACGTTCATACGTATATATTTTCATAGAAAAAAGTAAAAACAATTTAAAAGTTTTGCTTTGCCGCCTTTTTATTCTTTTTAAATAAAAAATAGAGTTGTATTTTTCTGCTGAAAAAACGCCAACCTATTTGAGACAGCTAAATAGTCGCGCTACCAACATAATAAGTATTGATCATCTGTTTGGCTTTTGGACATGCGAGGGACATGCCTTCATTAAATATGGCCAATTTTTTTATTAGTTTGAAACGAGTTTTGTCACATAAAATACACCGATTTAATAATGGAATTTGTCCCGAAATCGGTTTCTCTGTTAACTTTTTAATTTTTAACTGACCATAAACTATGCACTTCGCGACCTATTTTTTAACCGACAAAGTCGACTTTGCCGTCCACTTTTGAGTAGATAATATAACTGCGTTAAATACCATAACTTAAAATAAGAAAAAAAATGGTAGACTTTATCTCATTGCAATAAGCTTGACTATTGCTTGCCGCTTACATAAATACCGACCTTATGGTTGACATTTTGCGCAACATTTTTCTTGTGATTCTGTTTGACCTTGTGTTTGAAGTAATTTCAACTTTGCTTGCTTTTTTCATCTTCTGAACCGAATGGATAATTATTATATTTTTTAGGACATTGCATGGAGGAAATAGCATGTAAACTCAAATAGCACCAAAACTGTTACGCATCATTCACTAGCTCTACAAATATCAAAAGAATTGAATCACGGTTTCAACAACGAGCAAAAGAATCTGTTCAAGATGTAAATACAATCGAGGTAAATATAAAATTGTATTGGGTTTTCGACGTCAAGTAGTTACCAAATTATGGATTAAAATTTATTTTTACAGAAAGAAGATGGCCTGGACGGTAATATACGCCTATTAAGGAAGAGGAAGACTACTGGTTTAAGTGATAATAATCTTTGTATTATATGTCAAAAGAGAAATAGAATACATAAAAAGGAAGAAGAAGTATTATCTTTAGTCCAAACGCAAAATATGGCAAATAATATCCGCAAAATTGCATTAAATGATAGCGTAATTAATTGTCGATTAGGTGTAGCAGATCCAATTGCTGCTGAAATAAAGTACCACCGTTCATGTGCCAAACAACAGCTGTTTTTTATGTCCAAACCAGAGAAACATGAGAAAGTATCCGTTTATGACAAAGCTTTTGATGAGTTATTAAATGAAATAGATACCGGAATTGCTCAAGAACACATTTTTTCTCTCAAGACACTTTGTAACTCGTTTAACCAAATTTTGAGATCAATGAACGTCGAAAATTCTAATTATCCATCAAGATTGCTTCTCAGTAGAATCGAAAAACAATACGGAGACAAAATAGATATAGTTAATCAGTCAAATAATAAAGAATTGACATTATTGTTTCCTAAAGTGCCGATTGATGTTGCACTACAGGCATTCCGTCGAGCGTGGCAGGAAAAATCTGATGAAGAAGTAATTAGCTCACTGTCAGGAGAAGGAGTTCAAGATGACTTATTTGCTAGGATGGTATACCATGTTGCAGGAAAGATTAAAACCGATTTAAAACATACCGAGGGATTACATAATATTACAGATATCACAAAAGAAGCTGCTGTTAGAGTTGCGCCTGATAGTTTACAATTATTGCTTAATTTGATTCTAAATGTAAATGGAAAGAATCCCCTTGTAACAGAAAAACAGGTAATGAACATAGGTCAAGACATTACTTTTGCTCATGATCCACGAAAACTTACACCTAAGCTTGTGGGCCTCGGATTGGCTATACATCAAGCTACCAGATCAAGAAAGCTTATAGAACAAGTACACGCTGCGGGGGACTGTGTCAGCTACGATACTGTCCTTCGCATCGATACATCGCTTGCAAACTATATTCTGCAAAGATTTAGGAACAATAATAATGTGTATATTCCGGAAAATTTAAAACCAAATAAATTTGTGCATTTTGCAACCGATAACACTGATATAATTGAAGAGACTCTAGATGGGAAAGGTACATTTCATGCAACTCAAATAGTAGGCTTTCAACGTGGCCCACCTAAAGAAATAGAAGAAGTAGTTACTTTCAAACATGCCAAGGCTATTCACAATATACCAAGTGAGTTAATGGAGGTACAGGAAGGACCTATAATAACAAATCCACGAGTAAACACTCCACTAAATATGAATACTACCACATTTTCTGAGGCTCAAAAAAATATCGCTCTTCATAGTCGTGATTTAACTTGGCTGGTTTTACGCTCTACGAAGTCACCACAAATTATTCCATCATGGACTGACACAAATAAAGTTTAAAGTGAAAAATCGCACCAAATTTCGACTATCGGTTATAACCGATAGTCGAAATTTGGTGCGATTTTTCACTCCGTTAATTAAGAGAGAGAGTATACTCCAATAATTCCCCAGCCTGCTCATGAAACGGATACCTTAATTACAGTACTAAAGCGCTGTAAGATATATCTCAATTCGTAGGTCAACAACATACGGTAATAACTTGCGATGAAGCTCTGTACTGTAAACTCAAGCAAATCCAATGGCATTTCGGTTCTTTAGAGAAAGTAATTATAAGACTTGGAGGATTTCACTGGGTATACAATTTCTTACGCGTCATCGGCCAACAGTTTTCCAATGCTGGTTTAGCCGATGTGTGGACCGAAACAGAAGTTTATGGAGAGACCACAGCTCAAACTATTATGGAAGGGAAACAGTATAATAGATGCATACGAGCATTGAAATTAACATTCGACGTTGTGGAGGGTATACTTTTCAAATTTAAAGCATTGGGCTGAAGCAAAAAATATAACTCCGAACGAATATTTATGTATGGTCGAGTCGTTTAACAAATTTGAGCAAAGCGTGGAATTTGTTTCCGAATGGAACTCTATTGAAATGAAATCTGAGGAAATATATGTCTTGATACATAAATATGATTGTCATAATGACTCCAACCAATCGTTCAAGTTTTGGCGTTCATACTTAGACCTTGCAGGTTTAGTTCTCAAGAGCAGAGCGTGAAGGAAACTGGAACCTGCATCTTGAAGCTGTAGCTCAAATGATACCTTGGTTTTTTGTATATGATCATACAAAATATGCACGCTGGGGAACAGTATATTTAATGGACATGCAAGCCCTACCTGAAACTGCCAACGAAATCTACGAGGAATTCTTGAACGGCAATTTTGTTGTTAAAGGAACATCAAAATCATTTAATGAAAAGTCACCCGATCAAGCTCTTGAACACGTAAACAGAACTCATAAAATTGCAGGCGGATTAGTTGGTAAAACTACTATACTTTGTTACTAAAACTGACAGTGCACGTGACCGTTGGTGTGTTACGTTCAACTTCCGGTCGCAGTTATCTGAAAAGGGTAGAAAACTGCTTGCACTTGAAAGTCAAGATTATTATGAAGATCCCATGAATGCATCCTGGACAAAAGATGAAATAGATATTGTAAAACTTTGCGAGTTCTTCACGAGAGTGGGCATCTTTGATGATTAAAACACATTATTAGTAAACATTTATAGCGGTGAAGTAGCATCTAAGGAAATCGCTCACGACCTAATGACGGCCCAATCTCGCGGAGCCATAATGGCTGAAGATTTTTTTAAATCTCGGTTAGTAGAACAGAATATTGATTTCTATGGCCCTTTAAAGAAAACTAAATCAAAAACATTTAAAAATTTGCATGCCTTACAACTACACGATCGACGCCATAATCGACGGCCAGGCATTGATTCAGGCCATTAGTATTCCTAAAATGGCAAAGAACTTTGACGATTTGAGCGACACTTTTATAAGGGTTGTCAAGTCTAATTTTGATCATAATGAATGTGAAAGTGTCCACGTCCTGTTTGACCGTTACAACAAAGAATCGATCAAATCTGGAACACGCTCAAAACGAAGGCAAACTACTGTTCCCATAGAACATCAAATTTCAAGCCGCAGCACGGCTCTTCCCAGAAAATGGGACCGCTTTATCCATTCTATTGAAAACAAAGCTAAGCTGAACCAATTCCTGTCTGAGGAAATTGCTGAACATGCATTACAGTTAAACAACAAACAAGAACTATTAACGGCTGGTGGTTACGCAGATGCTACGACAGTGAGCTCCAATATATCTCGAAATGTTGCCCAATTGCAATCCAGTCATGAAGAAGCGGATACTCGGTTTGTACTTCACTTCTTGTCATTCAATATATTGCAAAGTAAATGGGTTTGATAGGCTCATAGTCCACAGTCGAGACACAGATGTACTCCTATTGATGATCCACTTTTATTCACAACTTCCTTCGACTGTCTGGATAAAATCTGGTACTGCTAAGAAACCAAAATTTGTGGCGGTACATGAAATAGCCCAAAAAATGGATCCAAATATGTTACAGGCTCTTCTAGCGTATCATAGTTTAACGGGATGCGATAGCACGAATGCTTTCTCAGGACATAGTAAAGCATCTAGTTGGGTGACATTTAAAAAACAAGCACTTCTGTTATCTGACTTTGGCCGTTCTGCGGAACTTAATGAACCTCAAATCCAAAAGGCCGAAAAATTCGTAATAGAAATATATATTTGTAAAAAGCCGGCGTTTAAAAATAATAACAACATTAATGATTTGAGGGCAGCTTTGTTCTCGAACGTCAGGGAACTGGATAAATTGCCGCCTACAAAGGATGTGCTTCTTCACCACCTACAAAGAGCAAACTTGCAGGCACTTTGCTGGTATACTGCGAATAAAACCATACAGAACTTACCTCCGCCTCTTGATAGTGGGTGGAGGATGTCGGAAGAGTGCTTGCGTCCCATAACATCCTCTAGACCACCAATAACGTCAAGGGATTTAGAGCTTATTTCATATAACTGTAAGACTGGTTGCCGAAATTCTCGTTGTGGCTGTGCCTCAAGAAAACAAAAATGTTTAAAAGACGTTTGTCATCTCGGTGAGCAGTGTTACAATCAGTACAATTTTGAATGAAAGCAATTTTTAATTAATATAATTTTATATAGGTATAGGAACGTATCAAATGCCACGCTATTACTATGAAAATCTTAGTAATAAAGTGAGGCTATGGCTAATCGGTGTGAAATTTTCGTTTAGTATTATAAATATTGTTTTCATATTTGACACTGTTTTTCAATTTGAAATGTAAATGAATTAAAGTGACTGTTTTTTGTGAATATTGTTAATATTTATTTACTGAAGTGACAAGCTTCAATTAACGAGAACATTTTGATAATTTAATCATCTTTCTTATTGTAACATTAGAAAATAGCACTAGAAAAAAGGTAAACAATCTTGACGTGTCTGTTTAATTGAAAAAATACGAAACGAAAATGGAACTATAAAAGTGCTAAGCAGTTACTGATCTGTACACTATACTATACAGTAGTAGGCAGTATAGCGTTCTCAGTCGCGCCTCCAAGTATCCGAGCGCCCGCCGTGCGATGCGCCGCCGCGCCTGCGGTAAAATCATCGTAGTTTGCTTATTTATTATCCGATTTACAAAATTCAAGAAGTAACGTCTAGCTTATTAATGTACCTAAATGATTTATATGACACAATTTTCGTCTAAGTGGCCGTTATCATTGTGCTTTTTGGGCTACAAAAAAAAAGACCAATGTTATGTTTTCGGATTTTTGTAAATAAAAAAAGAATTAATTAAATTACACTTTAAGTTACATGGCATGTTTTATTCTACATTTCATCAGCTTTCACAGGACACCTCATTTTTGAAAATCTGATAATAACTTGCCGAGTAATTATCTAAAATTTGTAACCCGGGACCGCCATCTTTGTGACGTCACAGTTAACCCCCCACAGTCTTAGAAAGTGACAAGTCCTTATTTCGTACTCAGTACACTCTACCGAACACAACCATACCACTTGTCAGTAGTATACTGTCCAGTCACATCGATTAGTGTTGGAGGCCCCCTGGCCGCAGTACTAGTAGGTAGTAGTCGTGTTTCGAGGTAGGTAGGTAGGTAATAATATTCCGACATATAATTTTTCAGATAATTTACATTGACCGTGTATGTAGTTTCCCTATTGTACAGGTATTAGCTTCGCACATGTTTAAGAGTAACTATATTGATTAAAATTGTCACAGCAACTTCCGTCCACTTCCGGCTTAACCGCTTGCCGGCGTGCGGCGGCTACCTCAAATTTTACTCATATTATAAAAGCAGCAGGTACGTACGGTAATTTGTACGGCTACGATTTTCACTAGTAGGTAAGTACTCTAATTTTAATTTCATTAAATCCGTGACGGCGGGGTTGAAATTCGCTGTTAACTGTAGGATCAAAATGATCAAGATCAAGGCACACTTGTGTTTCCATAAGATGCACCATGGAGCACTCAACAGAAATTTCCTCTAGCTTCGGTAACTAAAGACCGGCCGTCTGTACTAGATAGCCCCATTGACGTATATCTCGGGATTGGCCTTACGGGCAATAAGAATGAGGCATGAATGGGGCCAATACAGCGGTGTGACACCGCTACAACGCGATTGGTTGATGAGTTCGCATCATGCGCGCGATTGGTCGCAACTAGTTGCGTTAGACTGCACGATTGGCTCGAATTCGTGAGTGACACCGCTGAACTAGTACCATTTTGTCCATTTTTAGTGCCCGTAAGGCCAGTCCTGAGGTATACGTCAATGGATAGCCCTCAATTTATTATTATTTGGTGACCCATTAGGAAAATTTAAATGTGATTTGTACAACTATTACTCGTAGATTACAATTGCAATGCTAAAATCAATAATAACATATCCTCTTATAAAAATAAAAAGAGATAGCAATAACAAACGTTGCCAGCTCATCCTAGGTTAACATCTCTTGGCAGTGTGATCAAAAACATGTCTCTGAGGCGCGTCTAAATAATTTTACGTTCAGGGCACGTATTCCGCTCGATTTTGATACGAGTATGATATTCAATTATCTCTCGGGTACTATGACAATGTGTCAAATTTTCATGTAAAAAATTAATCAAGCCGTATACAACGTATTTTTGATACGATCAGATATTCTAAGAATAAGTAGGTAGTGTAGTTAATAGTATAGGTCTAGAACATACCTGTGCTAACTCGGTGCACGAACACTAATGTGATGGTAAGTATTAAAGTGTTTTAAGAGGCTCGATATTAGACATGATGTTGAACCTAAACAGGTTCCTGGTAGGTGTTTATCTACAGTAATACAGGAATCCAATAAGCAAATGCATACTAAATATCAGTTAGTATTCGTGCCCCGAGTTAGCACAGGTAAGGTAAACGTACTAGTGCTCGACATGCTAATGCCCAATAGATGACACCTTGCTGTCACCTCTATTGACAATGACTTAAGCTTCAAGATGACATGTACTGGGACCGCGTCGAGCCCGAGTTACCTTACCTAATATAGCCCAAAATAATTAAATTTTATAAGTTTTACTAATAATTAACGACTGATATTTTTATCAAGCAATGTATTATTACTTTGGTTTGATTCAAAATGTAGCACTTACTGACGCAATGTCGCAACTAACACACACAAATCAATTCAGCTACATTATGTATGCGACTATGTAACATTGCCACAAAAAATGTTTCCAAAATTAATGGGACTCTTTTAGTTAAGGCTAAATTATGATCCTAGTTGGACGAAATAAAAATGGTTTAATTTAATTTTAAAGCTTTGCTGCTTAGTTGGGGCTAGGTCGCAAGGTTGATCTGCGTAAGATCTTTTTTATTATTACCTATCTCAAAACATTATCAAATTGATACTTATTCAATAATATCTGGAAGACCGAGCTTTGCTCGGAAAACATATAAAAACTCAAAAATGCGCGTTTTCCCAGAGATAAGACCTAGCTAGATCAATTTTTCGCCCCCGAAAACCCCCATATAGCAAATTTCATCGAAATCGTTAGAGCAGTTTCCGAGATCCCCGAAATATATATATAAATAAATAAATAAATATACAAGAATTGCTCGTTTAAAGGTATAAGATTTAGCAATGTGAATCTGTTCTACACCGTAGCATCGTAGAAACATTTTCCCGCTATACGAGTATATGTAGGTAACTAAAATCACGCGAAGGCTCTAAATAAACAGGATAATAGGACTTCCTACTCGTAACGTGAGACGAGCGTTACATAATTACTCACATTACCTCTATAGTCTAAGTATCCATGTGCAATGGGGTGAGCTGGCACTTGTCAAATAATTATGTGTTTTATTAATTATCAAATAATTGTTAATGTAATTCATTCATAAAGTGGCCATGTACTTTTTCAGCTTGCAGCAGCAGGATAGATATATTATAACAAGTCTTTATTATGAATATCAGAATCATAGCAGAAAAAAAAATCTCGGTTTAAAATGCTTTAGCACGGTGTAGATATTAATAATTGGTATAAACTCACATGGTAATGTCCCGGCTGCGTCGGATCGAAGACCAGCTTGAGTCCGCAAAGGATCTTCGACCTCTTGGCCTCGTACATGGGCTCCTGCGGGTCGTGGAATTCCGTGGCAGCGTACTTGTCAAGGAACAAGTCGGGTGGCGTGGCGGTGTCCTCGCGGCTGAGGCGGCGGCGGATGGCGCGCGTGATCCGCGCAAGGGCGCTCCGGAACCAGCTCGGCCGCTGAGTCTCGCCCACTCCCTGGTAACAATAAGGTAAACTAAGCTCTGGAAACTTGGTCGGAGCAAATGATCTCAATACAGTTACATAAATCCAAAACTTATGATGTTATACTATAGAGGTATATGTATGAACACCAACACTGCACTTTTCACGTTTCGAAAGTTGCTGAAAATCACTAGTTAGATTGTCGTTGCACCACGAGAATCTGCGCCTGAGACTAGATCTATGTATTTAGGCCGCTTTTAGTACCTATTTATGTTGTAAAAGAAGTAATGGAATCTCCAATATGGTATAAGTAATATCTGGGAGCCCGACCTTTGCTCGCAATACATATGCGTATAAAAATGTGCGTTTTCCCAGAGATAAGACCTAGGTACTCCCCCCCAAAACTCCCCCCAAACCTCCCATATCGTCGGTGCGAATAAAAAAAACGCCATGTATTTTTCAGCTACTTTTCAGGAGACAAAAAAACTGTTTATTTTCCTGTTTGTGATATATTTGTTGCATCTGTATTTTTTTTCTAGTAGATCAATGGATTTTACATGATACTTATGCAGAAAATAAACAGTTTTTTTAGTAAATTTTTACAATATTAATTATTTTAATCAGAATTTTGGTACATAGCGACTTAAATTTGGTTCACTTAAAATCGTCATGCGTAAAGTTTACACATAGCGATTTGTTGCCCAAGTAACGTAGCACGAGAAATGATACATAGCGGATTTTAGGGTCAATAAATCGCCATGTGCAACATTATCGCCATTACCCTCGACGGAAAACAAAGCATTTAATTTCGTTATGTGATAAAAAAATCACATAGCTATTTTTTTCTACAAATGTTATTTTCAAAACTAATAAAAATTAAACAAAAATATTTATATAGGTCGACGGGAAATTGAAAAAGGAATTAAAATATGCCAAAATAAAAAAATCGTAAAAAACACATAGCGATTTTTTTATTTGCACCGACGATATAGCAAATTTCATCGAAATCGTTGGAGCCGTTTCAGAGGTACCCGAAATATATATATATAAATAAATAAATAAATATATTCCTATACAAGAATTGCTCGTTTAAAGGTATTAGATATGAATGAATTAATATTTATCAATAATTTTGTATTATCACAATCAAATTCGTTGAATTTTTTTGATGTGAATGCCTAAAATTAAGAAAATGATCTGTAGGTACAGGTCCATACAGGTACAGGTACATTTAAAACAACCATTAAAGGAAGGAAAGGACCGTGCTGCGTTTAAATTCATAATAAGTAGTAAACAAAGTTCAAGTGCAATATGTACGAGTAGTTAAAATACATACAAGCCTTGATGTAGCTACATATTGAAGGTTTCATGAAAATTGGACCGAAGGAACGAAACGTTAATTAAACCTGGAATATTTTGCGGTTCGGCTATATAAATAATGTTATCCTTTCAACCGTGTTACTTTACAAACACATTTAATTTATGCTTTAGAACATTTAAATGCAGCCTTACAGAACACGGGGCCTATTAGGTATACTCGAGAAAGTGACAGAACATAAATTGGACTGTACTAAAAAATATAGTGCTCCTTGAGACCCAATAGGGTACCTACCTACCTAAGAATTATATGCATTATTTTGCATTCTGTATATTTGATTTATTTAATCCGGCAGATTTATTACGTAGGTCCAACTTCATTTGTAGTTTTTTTTAAACAGTGCCTAATTAATTAGTATTTCCTTATGCCTAAACTAAAACACAGTCTCCGAGTGAATTGTTTAGGATCACTTTTCAAGAAATTTAATGATGTAACTCGCTACAACATGGTATACAAATTTTGACTTTGATAATCTGCTTCCGACTAAAGAGTTTACATTTCTGCCACGTCTGACAATGCAATCCTTTAATTGTAATGATTTAAAATTAAATAGTAACAGCCACCCCACATAGCCAAAACATAAAAAAAAATATATTTGCTTCATACAACTAACATTAATATAACAGTGTAGACAAACTACCCATTCGACTTTTCAAGGGCAGAACTATCGTCGGGTTCAAGCCCCTTGTCGATTAAACTGTCTCGGTGCACATTACCCCCTTAACATTGAATGGAACTGATCGACTTTCACAAGATCCTTGTTTCCAAGTAAGATTGTTTAATATACATACTTTTTGCGAAAAAAGTATTAAGAATTAATTATGAATTTATGACTGATGCGTATAGTGACTTGTATGCTCAAAACTAGTCTTAAATAAGGAAACGAGCTGGAATATCACTGTTCTCAATAAAATGTAGGTAATACTTAACATTAAATGAGTATTATAGAAGTAAATACGTCCACGGATTACTGAAAACTTAATACTTACTTACCTATTTTTTGAATTTTTCGTGTTATTGCAATTCAACGTTTCTTAAATTCGAAATCAGCTAAAATTTATATTTTATTTATCCTGTATTATTTATATATTGACAAAGAATACCTATTTATATAAATAAAAGTAAACGAAATCTCAAAAAATACTTTTATAGGGTGTCATGAATACGAGAAATCAATGTCAGTAAAAGTTTATACTCATATGTACCTATAATATCATCATTCGCAAATTTTACTCCTCGTTTTTTCGGTCACCCAGTTATTTATAAAAATGCTTACCAACATCCATATTTAGCAACATCCTTGCGACAGACTTTACCCAACCGCATTCACAATTTATGATTAGGTACCTAAGGTTTGAACTTTCAAACGGATTGCGTAAGATTCGTAAGGAAGAAGTATAATGCAAGAAATATTAATAGGTTGCAAAACTTTTACCTGGATAAATTTATATAGAGTTTGTTTCTACAAAATTAATGCCAAGAACGTGACTACCTATAGTCATTAATAATTTTAAACTTCACATTTATGTATTTTTACTAACATCAGTTGGAAAGTACAACTAATGTTTTTGCTCTTCACCGAGTTACGTATTGTACAGTCACCTGCAATAATATTTTACACAACGAAGGCCGCAAAAATATCTGACACGATCTTATTTGTAGGGCCATAAGAGCGTGTCACATATTTTTGCGGCCTTCGAAGAGTAACATATTATTGCAGGTGACTGTACATACATCTCTAACTAAAATTAATTGTAGAATCCAAGAATATTAATTTCAGGGTTTTGAAATCTGATAATTCGTTCTTGTTGTGAGATATTTCAACCTAGGTACAAATAGGCACATGTACATATACCTAATAGGTATAATGTAATTTAATAAATTCTATGTAATTGCATACAGATATTCTAGTAAGGCTATTTGGGGAAATTTGGCCTCACATTTGGAAAATGTGTAGAATATTACCTACCCTTTTTTACCTAGCTACTTAGTCTAAGCGTTTTTAAAAATTATCTATTTTACAAGCTTGTATTTACTTTCACCTGACCGTTGTCTGTCTGTCTGTCTGTCTGTCGGTCTGTCTGTAATCAAATCTTGCAAGTTAAATTTGATCCACTTGCCGGTGTCCGATTGAGCTGAAACTTTGCATGCGTGGATAAATTGGATGACAATGCAATATTATGGTATACCATCGAGCTGATCTGATGATGGAGACAGGAGGTGGCCAAAGGAACTCTGTGACGAAACAACGCAACCTAATTGTGTTTGGGGTTTTTAGAATTGTCTCGATGAGTATTAGTTGTCTGTCGTAAGAAAAGTACAGTCAGCGATAAAAGCTTGTACCAAAAATGAAATTTTTGCCAAAAACTTATTACAAGCTTTTATTTAGTTTCACCTGTCCCGTTGTCGGTCTGTAATCAAATCTTGCAAGTTAAATTTGATCCACTTCCCGGTTTCCGATTCAGCTGAAATTTTGCATACATACGTAAATCGGGTGACAATGCAATATTATGGTGTCATCGAGCTGATCTGATGATGGAGACCGGAGGTGGTCATGGGAACTCTGTGATAAAACAACGAAACCTAAATGTGTTTGGGGTTTTTAGAATTGTCTGTATGAGTATTAGTTGCCTGTGGAAAGAAAAAGTACAGTCAGCGATAAAAGCTTGTACCAAAAATGAAATTTTTGCCAAAAACTTATTTTACTAGGTACCTAAACCTTTTGTTATTTTAATCAGAGTAGTGGCTATATTACTTTTCAGGCCTAAGATATAGTTACTTAAGTATGTGCCTTACAATCCGTCAAGTAGGTACTGATTTTATCGCTTCGAATAGCACCTACCTAGGAATAACAGTTATTACTTCCAGGTACTAGATAGCACAGGATATCCTCTTCAACATATGTCTGTCCAAGCTGACTAGATTGGCCGTGAATTCCTAAATATGGGTCGCGAGGACAGGCGAGTCCAGTTCTCTGGCCATCCAATGTAATGTGACCTCGAGACCAATAACAGTAATACTTTATCGGAGTTTGCACTGATTGGTTCATCTGAGTCGAATACTTAACATTGTAATGATATTAACACAAACTTTGTTATGGATTTTGCTGGGCACTCGGTGGATGCAGTGTTGGCCGAACGTTAATTGCAATTGACCATTAACCATTAAAAATTAAACCGTAAACGGTAACGGACGGTTACAGTTGACGGTTCAACTTGTACTGGTTAATGGTCAAGAATTTTCAATTGCATTAACGTTTCGGCCAACACTGGGTGGATGTTTTATGCAATTAATCTAGAGCCTGGGCGTCATTAGGTTAGGCGTCGCCCTGTAGGTAGGTTAATTCCATACCTACCTACAGGGTCACGGACGTTGGCGAGATTATAAATAACAGAACGTGGTGAAGAAAATAAAACATATTTCCACGGAGATATTTTATGTAGCGGTATCACTAAATACCTACTTTAAGAGGAAAGGGAACGGCCGCTTTTTCCATACAAACGTAGTGCCCATTTTCATCTCTGAATGAAAAGGCGATTTCGAGCACCCGCTCCTCCACTTACGTCTTAAGTATGTTTTAATCCTAGCATAACATTTTAGAATGTAGAAAAGCACAAAATGAGGGCAGCACCGTCGTGCACCTAGCGAATAGCCACTGGACTGCGAGCGTCTGAAAGAAATGAGCTGTGAAACCACAATAATAAAATTGTGGTGGCGGGTAGCTCTGAAGTGTTAAGTATAGGTAGTCTTTATTTTCACATATGTAGTCTGTATTCCCCCCCTCAATTATATGTATAATCGCAACGACATTCGTCAGCTTCGATCTGTCTTATTAACTTTTCCAATTATTAAGTTTGTTTTCCAGAATCCATTTAGTTTTATGATGTTGAACGATATTTTACTGTTCGGATTAAATTTTATAACTTTTTGATTAATGTGTTTCTGTCTGAATGTTAAATCAAAAACATACGCATCAGCTGTACCCTTACGATGATTTTTACGCGGCCTTAAACGCTAGCGACTGCGTTAATGCAATGTTCTGCCGCCAGAGTGCACCACTAGTGCACATACTAAACCATAGAGTAACTTAATATACATACTGGGCCTTAAAGTCTTTTGACAAGTTTTTACTATAACATTGATGCATCAAGGCGGTTTGTTTACAGGTGGCCTACCGCGAAACGCGAAATCTAAATTTCGTTATCTGCTTCTCTATCGATGAGGATAGAGTGATAGAAAGGCAGAAACCGAACTTTGGACTGTCGTGTTTCACGGTAGGCCATGTGATTGGGCTAGTGACGCCCTCTACGCAGAGTTTTGCGTAATATTCCCTATTTATTAAAGCGATATGCGTGCACCAATGTCAGTACGAGGGAGGTGCATTGTGAGTTAGTTTACGCAGTGTCGCTAGCAAATATGTCAGTGACAGTGTCAATCTTGTGGTATGGATACTGGACCCCTATTCGACAAGCGACGTTTGTCGTATCATGTTGATCTCCCGTTGATGTGGGAAAAATCATAAGTTCTCGAATCCGTACAATGCCTAAATTTGACATTAGCTCACCACAGTTAGGTGACAACCAAACCAAACCGAACCACCCCGAGTTCAGAGTTGAGTTTTGGTTGTACCAAATGATATTATCCACAGGTGATCGAATCAAAACTTGACAGAATCAACATGCAATAAAGTCAACTGTTGATTTGACGTAGATGCGAAATCTGACAGTTGTACATGTCGAATTTGGCCCCTGGTCCCGGCCTATTTGTGAATGTGGACTTATTTTTTAACCTAGTATGATTTTGCAGTGTTAAGTTTAATCACACTTGAATACTTTTGTGACAAAAAGAGGTCAATTCCGTCGAGGATAAAGTCGGAGCTTTATAATCAAATTAATTAAAGTAACTAAAATACAAAAAATATTTGACATTTTAAAATGTTGTTGACAACCGCCGAAACTTTCCAAAGAATTTTCAGTATCTTAAGTAAATAATTAAGGGTAACTTAACTTCAGCTCTTTGTTTTTTTTTTACAGTTTATATTTCAGATGGAAAGCTTCGACTTCGCGGAGTTTAGATAGGCTGTTATAAAGTTCGGAAGTCTATCAAGATAATATTTATGCTTAAAGAGCCCTGTTCGTACTTTTATGTTTTAATAAGTAATCAGTAAATGTTTTTCAACCACTTTATCCTAGTAAGCAATTTTGATCATGCCACTCTTGACCAGCACGTCCAAAAGAGGACGTCGAAGACGATGACACTATCTAATCAGATAGTAATTTCTTGTTGTGGATTTGTTATAATTTAATAATATAGATAATAACTTTAATAGAATGAAGAATTATTAGATGGAGGCGGGATGCATCCGTTCTTGAACCTAATGTAACCTATCTGGGCGTAATAATCTAATCTGCTCGAGTACTTATATTTAAGTACCGATTATACTAAATGACCATCCACTCGACGATGTTATCCACTGTTGGTCAAAAATCACCACAACAAGGTCTTACAGTTCTTCGGTTCCCTTTTTGTGGGTATTTTCAGTCTGCGTTTCTGCTGGTTTCAGTGACCTTAACTTTT
This sequence comes from Cydia splendana, assembly GCF_910591565.1. Lineage (NCBI taxonomy): Eukaryota > Metazoa > Arthropoda > Insecta > Lepidoptera > Tortricidae > Cydia > Cydia splendana. Next base: position 39,608,473 of record NC_085987.1, on the reverse strand, counting down.
TGTTATCAGTGTGCAAAATATATATACCTGCTATGAAATTTGAAGGTGAAAATTCAACCACGGCCTACGACCTTGACATATCGCACTACATCTATGAACAGTTGAACATACCGAAAACGTAACCGCAGTGCATGGTCGACGCATAACCACCGAAAGCAGAAAGCCGTATATCGACGAGTTTAATAGGAAGATACGACTATTTTGGCGACGTGACGATACACTAATTGATACCGGCCCATGAAACGCCGCAACGCGTGGATGACATGATAATAAAGTGATACTAATGAGCCACTTTTTAAACACCCGGCGTAACGATATCGACCCAAAGCTGCGTTCACATTAAGTAACCTTATCCTCCTAAGGCCGAATCTACAAGAAAAATGTACCTACTGTAGTTGAATTTATATGCACGATATATGTATTGTATAAGGTGCAGAGGGCGCATTACGACTGCGGAGTAATTTCAAGTAATAGAAATATCTTCCATGTTTTACAATATTAACTAAAATGCCATATATGTCCAGATAGCGAAAAGACGTGTTGTGATGTGTGTGATGTGTGACTCTATAGTTAATAATGTAATACATGGCAGATATTTCGATTAGTTGAAATTATCCCGCAGTCGAAATTGTCCCCCTGCACCTTACGTCACACGTAGGGAATGCAATCTCGATCTCTCAATTTCAAGATCTTGCGAGATCTCGTACGAATTTTCGAGATTCAATCTCGTTGACAGGAAATCTCGATTTTAGCAATCTCGGTCGAGATCTTGATTAATATTTTCTAGATCTCGAACGAGATTGAAAGATTGATCCGTGTGAAATACTTTGTTTTGAGTAATCTTTTTGACCAGGTTCATGTTGTTCAGGCAGTGCTATTGTATGCGGCCGGCTTTAGCTGACGATAAAAGCACTGTGGCGCGCTCTGTGCGGAAAAATCGGACGAACTTAACGTACCCAGTCACAATTATTTACGATTTTTGCTCGCTTACCCTACATTTTTTTGTAAGTTGCCGAGTGCTTGTCAAAAGTATCAATTGAGCATGTTACTGCCTTTGCTTACAATTTTGTAAAATAAAAAATAATTAATACCACTTTTTCCTAATTACATGCAAATTAGAGCTACAATCATGTTATTTGTTTTGTTTTTTAATATAAGCACCTAGTTTTTTTATTAAACGTTGATTGATTTGTTGATCTTCAAAACAAAACATGACGTACTCTAAATAAGTAGTATATACGGAATTCTTAGAGATTTTTGCTCAAAATAACACATTTTTAATCTCGATTTAATCTCGATCTCGAAAGTGTGACGGTCGAGATCTCGAAACACCCTATCTCGATTCAGATTTTTCGTGAGTGATCTCGAATCGCCAATCTTGGTGCGAGATTGCATTCCCTAGTCACACGGTTGAAATAATTTTGTTTTAAATTCGAAAGTAGGGATTTCGGTACCCCACGCTACATACCTTCACCTCTGTTGAAGTAGCTATCCTAGTGCCTGTGCCTAGATAGGTCTCGCTCGGCAAGTAAGTGCTATTGTAAAATCTTCCAGTTGTAAATACACGCGCTAAGTGCCTACTGGCTCGGCCACGACATTGCGCGACTGGCGATGGCGGCGGCGGCAACCATAGGTTGGAGCGAGACAAAGCGGTCGGACCTTTCGTTCCTACCTATGGTTGCCACCGCCGCCGTCGCCAGTCGCGCAATGTCGTGGCCGAGCCGTAATGCCGATTTTTCGTGTTCGCCCTCACCGGGCTCTACAACTTCATGTTTTTGTTTCAAAACAGTTTCTCTTGAAGGTACCTTCAACACAACCTCCCCTTTTTTCCCTATATTTAATATAGACCTATTTCTGATTGCTGTGCATATAATGCTTCAGTTAGGACATGCCTTATGATTGGGACTTTATAATGTTATAGCTGCGTGCATGTGGTGTCACCATTTCCTTTCCTGAATATTAATTAGGTACCTATTTTATATTAGGATATGATTATCACATTTTTTTCGTAAACGACTCATACGATAAGCTCCGATAGCGAAATAAATGATAATTGGGGTAATTTAAACACATTCCATGAAGGAGAATTATACACAGCCAGAATGGCTGGCAAAAGAAAAATGGCATAAATGGCAATAATTAAGTGTAACTTCAGATAATTACAAGCATATTACCAAATTGTTATATTTTGTAATATGTTTCAACGTTATTTGGATAATGCTAAAATATTACATTTGAAATATCATAGACACAGTGTGATGTGGGTACAGTAGAACCTCGATTATCAGGTGTTTTATATTTTAACGTTAATTTGTACGTCATAATTATTTTAACATAGGTACTGTACTGTTCTAAGTCAAAAGGCATTGTTTTTGTTGAAACTCGTCCCAAAAATCCACATTTCAATAATCCGAACTGATCTCTGTCCCAATTAGTTTGGATAATCGAGATCCTACTCGATGTATAAGTAGGTACAAAACATTTGCGACATCCATTCGTTTTTTTCACTATCTTGAAAGCTTCTGAACTAGTTTTGATGAATATTAATACTTACTGAAACTTTAAAAAATTGTCAATCTTTAAGTTCTTATTCAAGTGATCTGGCTGGTGTTAGTTTCCATGTAAAGTGCTCAAGCGCTAAGTTAATTAGGTACCATAATTACATGTATGCGGAGTTTTAACTGAAGAGGTATGAAACTTCAATCGGAAGGTTACAGACAGACGGACACAGAGTTAGATGATACTTACTAAATATAAAGGTACTATTCGAAATTGTCCAAGTCAAGTTTAGTCTGCTAACGTAGTTTGGCTAATGATCGGACCAACGCAACCATTTCCAAAAAGTAATAAATCTCACAAAACAACCCTTCGGACTTTGAACTATCATTTATATACAATAAGGTTGATAATGCTACTAATAAAACCGACAACACGTTTGTGTGAATTGGGCGCAACGTCTAACCCTTGGAAGGCAAGACACGAACATTTCATTTGCCACGCTATTAAACGTCACAATTAAGGGTCCTAATTCCTCCCCTCAGTTACGAGGTTATGGTACAGAAGTATCAATACTAGCATTTCAACTTCATGGACTGATGAACTTGTAACAACAAGGATGGCACCAAATTCATTTAAAACAGTATACCTAATACAGGTTACAGTTGCAGTTGTATTTTATAGTTTTTATCAGCAGTTCTTCTTCAGATAATGTCACTTTCTGAGAGAAAATGCAAGAGTTAGATAGGTACCTATTATAAAAGAATATCTTTCCTCGAAATCTTGAAGTCGGATAAAAATAATATGGTTTTAATAAACACCCCTATTAGTGGTGTGATGTGGCATGTCCTGAATTTTTCCAAATTATGTTAAATTGATTCTAAAGGATGGCTCACGCTAGACCGGGCCGGGCCCGGGCCGAGGTGTCCGACATGTAATTTTCTATGATGACTGATGAGTAATTACGTGGTGCTTTCCATTGAAAACAAAGCGCCAGAAGCTCCAGCCCGGCCCCGGCCCGGTCTAGCGTGATTCATCCTTAAAACGAAAACATACCCCATACAATTTGAATTGCGCCACATTATAAAAGTGCGAAATGAAATGTACCTACATGAGAGTGCCCGTAGGTACTCAACAAGCGCTCACTAAAATAATTACCAAGAAAACACTACTTGAAATTGATACTTATTCATGACTCAAAGCTACTGATTGCGTAATTGATAGTTGTAGCGACGAAGTATTGCAAATTGAATGTTGCCTCTTTATTTCTTAGGAGTCAAGCTTCTGAATAAGATGTTTATAGTGCGGCTATAATTAACTCTGATGGAAAATATTGTGTCTATCGATTTTGCGACGCAAGAAGACACGCAAATATAGGAACCATCAAAATTGGTTTCATTTGAGTTTTGTTCATTAGAATGGAAGAGTTGGTAAGTACTTAGAATTTCATTAAAATAAAGATTTTTTCCGTCGATGTTTTTTGAAAAAGGATAAGAACATTTTTGTTATTTAGTATGAAATATTAATAAAGATATTTTTTTAATAGTAGGGGAGCCCACGATGCTAAATTGGGATTTACTCGAGCGTCATACAGACCTATTGGAATCGAAATATTAGATGATAAGAAGAAAAAAAAGAAATATAAAGTTTTTTTTCCAGTGAGCCGGAAAGCGTCTACAATTTTTTTTTAATTTCGGTAGGTTCGTGGAGGCTTAGAAAATCGTTATAGCAGTTTGTGGGTTTGGTCGTTTTTGTCCACTTAAATGCTATATTTTTTCTATAGCTTTATATAACACTTATTTGTAGGCATTTTCTTAATCTCACGAACACAAGTTTGACGCCTAATTTATACCATCAGATTAAGCATTGCAACCGTCAGATTAAGGAAATGCGTGCAAATAATTATCAGATTTAGTAATAGCATAATTATAGCGTTAATTTGGACTAATATGACCAAATCCACAATCTGCTTAACAATTTATTGAACCCCCCACCAACCAAGGGCTCAACATAGATGGCTAAAAGGGGTAGCAAGATATCATTCATATCTTAATCTGACGCGCTCGAGTAAACACAAAAATCCCCTCTTGGGCTCCCCTACCATAAGTAATATAAAAACTATTCAATTTTACTGCCGGTAACACCATTTGCGGCCAATGTAGGCGAAAAAGTCGACCATTCGTTGACAATAAAAAATAACGAGCATCGTAATATCTTACTATTATATAAATACCCTATTCACGCCTTCACGTATGTATTAATAAATTTCAACATAACAAACAATCAGGTTCTCATAGGTGTCAATGCATTTCAAAGTAAAAATGCAAAAAGTTAACGTAATTTAAGTAATATTCAAATAAAATATACTTTAAATTGGTATTTTTAGGCACTTTTTTATATTTAAATGTACTTACCGGGCCCATGCTGTTCCCGATGGGTATTTTTTGGATTGTAAACACTGGACTCATATTTGTTATAATTAACACTACAGTCTTTAAAGTCTCGTGTGGAATTACTCCATGGCATGTCACTTCACCGGTCTCCAAATGAATAGAGCCGTTAAGACTCTTTGACAAACTAAAGATCTCTATCAGATAATTGCTGATCTAGTCACGATATCGTAACACGAACTTCAATTAAAAGAATTCAGGCAACACTTCAGGTAAAACCGCGTTCCAATTTATGCGGCTGACATATGTGTATAATTATGAAAATCCATTAACTGGTGAGGAGTGAGGAGTTATTGCCGCTACCGTCCCAGGAGGAATGGGTGAGCCGAAAAATTGATAGTGCGTGCTTAAGTCGGAGGACATCGAAACAATAGGCCATGAGTGCCGGCAACCGACTTCCCGATGCGATGTCACGTTTATGACGCGTTCACCGTACCTTCCGTTGTAAATCGACCACTCAAACTACCAACCTCGTATCTCCTCAGACATCGGTTGTAAAATAGACTTTCACCACCCTGAATTAAAGTTCACGTTTGAATCGATGCTGTAGAGATATGAGGTTCAGACAATAAGCTGGGTAAATAACTGATTGCCACCGAACGTAATACCCCTAATTGCCCCTTTAAAAAGTTAGTGCATTAACTTGATGATGGTCCTATGTCTCTTGATCTATATTCGTGTTTGCAATTTTAGCGTGTTAAGTAAATTAAGTAAGCGGTGGAAACTGCACTATATTTACTCGTATTAAGTTTAAGAGAGGATTTGTTCTTAGATTTGATGTCCTTTAAAGTGTCCTTGTCCATATGAGTTTTCTAGTATTAATTTAAAACCATTTTTAATATGTTAAACTATACAATTTACTTTCGTAGGAGTTAAGTTATAGAAAGGGTTTATTTTTAGATTTGATGGTGAAAAGGCTTTTTTGCAAAAATGTTAATTTTGATGTACCTCTGTATATCTTCTTCGAAGTTTGTAACAACACAAATGATTATAATAATAGTGTAAGTATTCATAATATTTAAAATAAACTTACATCGTTGTAGTCATTATTAAGGCCTATGCACTGAGAGAAAAGTATAACAAAAACACACTTAGAATTACAAAAAAAAACTTAATCCGGGGACAAGGAGAGTCAACTAATAGGAACAAATTGACTTTTGCAATTTCTATTAGTTCTTGCAATTTCTATTATCTGTTTGTTGAAATTAGATTTAGGATTACTGAGCTGTTTGTAGAAATAAATAAACTTTACAGAAATAGTGAAACTTCCATAATTATTACTAAACTTATTTTTTCCCCCAGTACAGAACTGTTTTTTAATTCCTGGTGATGATTTTTCTCTCAGTGTGCGTTTACAAAAAATACTATAAAGTTTGATCCCTGGGTTTAGCATCACTGAACAGTAATTACAGTCTTCAGGGAATTAAATACTTTGTACGTTATAAACGAGAGGGTGAATGTCCTCCTCCCCTTTAACCATGCACATTACATGTTGCATTATCATATCCTATAATTAGATACTTAGCATGTAGGTGTGTTTCTCTAGAATTTATTTCACCAATTACTTCCATTTATTCATATTCATATTCATTTTTTATTTGTATTAATCATACATTGTCAGTGTTATCTTATAATTAGGTACATAGGTTTATTTTAGGTATAAAACAAGTATAATTAATTACGTACTGGAAGGAAATCTTTCATGGCACACAACGTTAAAGATAGAATCTGTTCAGAAAGACCACTGGTGACTGGTCTGGTGAGACTGTTTAGTCGTGGAATGTATTGGGCCCCATACATTCCACGACTCTTCTCTTTCCGCACAGACTCTAAATAAGAATTTACATTTCAGACATGGTAAGAAAATTGTTAGTATTATTGGATTAACCGTGATTAGAATACATACGAAAACTTAACTAGGTACAAGAGACCAATAATCAAGACAATCTGAGTAAAGACTTAAAGCTTTTGTAGATTATACGGTTATTTAAATGAATGCGCTTATAAATAAAATTGTACCTACAGTGTAAACTCTTTATAACGTCACTCGATTTAACGACAAACTCCTTAAAACGTCGAAATTTGTAAACTTTGGTTGGTTTACCTTGTTTTCTATATAGTAATACACTCTATATAGCGTCACGCTCACTCTATTTAACGACAACAATACGGCATACTCGTAATACATCATTAAGAAGTACTTTCTAAGTTGCCGAAATTAATAAAAACTGCAGCTGTGTACTGTTGTACGTTTTCTTGTTTGCTGTTTTGTTGTTTTATTATCTAGCACATGTTTACCTCGGTCACTAGACTTTTGACAAGATGTTACAAGTAATAAATTAATAGGCGTTGTTATTTGTATGAAATGAATGTTCTTCTTGTGCAAAATGTGTCCTAAGTATATTATAAACAGATACATTAGAATATTTAGAATAGTAAGATGACTTTTTTATTTCACTCCATTTAACAACCACTCTCTATAACGTCGAAAAATGCGCAGTCCCTTCAGTGTCGTTATATAGAGTTTACACTGTATTTTATTTAGACGGTGCCAATGTTAAATTGACTTTGGTGAATAATCTTGGTAATTTTCCTCATGTTAGCTCCTGAAACTTGCGGTTTGACTCCTTATTGTCTGTTTTATAGGAGAAGTATATTTAAGTTCTTACTTAAATATACCTAGGTAACTGAAGTGAATCACGTACCAGGGCATTTTCACTTAACTGTGCACCTTTAACGGCCGGTTAACAATCGGTACAAAACTGACGGTCTATGTCAAATCCCATACATTTTGTCAGGAATGTAAGGGTTAGACGTTACTGAAACACGACTTAAGTCGCGCTTTAAAGTGCAAGTTAAAATGAAAATGCCCGGCAACAATAATTATAACCAGCACTTACTTCATCATCGCATATCTCAATCACGTCCTCCATTCTAGGGCTGGTCAATGATTTCAACGGGATCGCGTTCTTGGAGCTGACGGGAGGACTCCTGAGGTCCCTGGAGAACGGGGGGCTGCTGCAGATGTCTTTCGAGGTGGGAAGAGGGCTAGTGCAGTCCTTGGGAGAGGGAGGACTGCACTCCTCGAAGATCTCTTTGGTGCTGACTCCGGAGGGCCCCGGCTCGTCCATTCGGGGCCCGGACACCATAAATACTTGGCCATCGCGGTATCTGGGGATAAACGAATATTATAATATCTTCGTCAAACACAGCCATATAATATTAATCCCACAAATACATCATTTTTAATTTTTGCTCAGAAACAATTTGGAGACGTATAACTTAATTAGTACATTGTTAATCAAGGAGAGAAATCATGTCTTTCATCCGAATTAAACACTCTAATTTTCATTTCTAATACGAGGAATCCAAATAAAAGGAGATACCTAAATTTGCAAAATCAGTAATTTCCCATCATTAGGTTGATTTTCACGCAAATGCGGTATGTACTTAACATCACCGAAGACACACTTTCGCTCACTCGCTCATTAAAGTAATAGAAAACCAACGGCCATGACCATGAATGAATCTTTTTTTATCTAGGATTTAAATACAATATCTCTGCCAATGAGAATTAACACGTTTACTGCGTTACGGGGGCTTTTGAACCCCGTACGATGTCATCATTCAGTGCGGAGGTTAAATATCGTGTCTACTCGCTGGTGCGGAAACTGTATCTTGGATATTTTTATGACTACGATAAAAACAAATATACATTTGAGTTTCTTGTCAAAAGTATAACCAAGTGGTATATTCAGAATATACGAGGTCTCAGGAACCCCGTACCGACCTTGGAACAATTTTTGCCTTCTAGTGCGATACGGGTTCCAGTGAACCCCGTATAGATTTTAGCTGGCCCGTACGGGGTTATGACCACAAAGTCACTAGTGCAGTCAGCATTGCAAGACTTCTTATCGGTAAATTAAAAATAATGCGTTTGGGAAGCATGCTAGAATGGTGTTATTGCAAAAATAATGTAGTTAACAATTGGTATAATTTAGAACAAGTAATTATACTTCACGACATAATCATATTTACTGAATGTTACGTATTGTTGACTGCTGCTCAGTAATCAATTTTGACACCAGTCAGTGCCAAACATGTTGTGTCCGAAAGTGACGTTTTTAATATTAAAACTTTAGCTTTCAATCTGAAAAACGATATCTAGTTATTACTATAGTAAGCGCTAAAATATCGTTTGTTTTATTTCCCATCACTATTGATTTATCGACATAAATAAGGTATGTGCGTTACGGGGTTTGCTAAGCCCCGTAGTTTTTCAATTTTAGTGCGATACGGGGAGAAAATAACCCCGTCCTTTCATTTCTCTATAATTTCATACGTTTTTACCGTATCTACGTGCGAAGGGAACATGACGTAGGTAATTTCATAATCTTTATGTTTGTCAGAAAAAAAATTCAATAATAAAATATTTCAGGACTTTATAGCAGTTTTAAGAGTCTTGGGTGTACGGGGCACTTTTATACCCGTAACGCACCAAGGTGTAAACCACTACGGGGCGGATTAGGCCTCGTAACGCACTACATTTTAGGTAAAGGTTTTGGCTTGCCGCAGTGAACGTGTTAAATCACTAATCTCTGCAACTGTCAACTGTCTACCTACGGAATTATTCATAATCTACAGCCAACTTAATTTTGTATACCTACATGAATAATATCAAGTAGGTATCATTAAAAAAAACAACGGGTTGCACTCCGGGAGTGCCGACAGAAGTGAAAAGTCAATGACTAGTCCAAAATGTCTGCAGCACTATGTATAATTGACCCATCCTCCTTTCTATTGAAAAACTTTAGTTCCGAAATTGCTGGTCAGTGATCTTGTTTAAAATTCGAAATTCAAATTTGTAGCGTTAGTTGTTTGAAACTCGAATAGAAATTGTAAAATTTACCTTGCAGACCTCGCATCTAAATATACTTGGTCATGATATTTTGAGTTTTATTCACCAGTACTAGAGTTCACTTTTATTAGCGATTTTATCAAGATGTAGCTTTATTGAATTATATTGGTTGTTTAAAATTCGAATAGAAATTGTAAAGTTTCCTTGTAGACCTCGCATCTAAATATATTTGGTCATGATATTTTGAGTTTTATTCACCAGTACTAGAGTTCACTTTTATTAGCGATTTCATCAAGATGTAGCTTTATTGATATAAAGTTAGAATGTAACTGTGAGATCCTCGTATTTCAGCCCGTACCTACAAGATTAGAACATTGAGCTTTATTGCTTAATATAAAAGTCCAGTTTTAAATAATTGAACTGATTATGATACGTTATGACTAAAGTTCTTTGGTGAATAACATTGTCCGTGACACATGACGTCAGCGTTACGTTACGCGTTACGCTGAATCGAGTTTATAATTTTTTCCCCACCTCAAAAAGTGCTCAGCGCCGCTAAAGAAGTTTTCACTTCAAAAAAACATTAAATGCGGTAATAATATTTTAGTGTGGCCGTATAAGTACGATTAAGATTCTGCCATCAGTCACCCACTACGCCTGCCGTGTATTTTAGATCTCGATTTTTAGAACGAATTATTACCTTGAGTATGCGGGAATGAGTAATTTTCGAACAATTATTAATTGTTTCAGGCTGGAAATAGAACAATGTTTTCCCATTCGTTTCCATCCAGTTGTTTATGGGAAGGAGACACAGAAAAAAACCCGCTACTCTTCAGCCCATATGGCCGAAGCTAATTACTTTCTGTCCGCTTCATAGATAAACAACTGCCCGACCCACTTTCAGAGCATGAGAAATTAAATAATTATTTACAGGTTCAGAAAAATACTTTGGTTCAAATGACAATAACTTTCACAACAATCCTATGATTCTATACAAATGTTTTAAGCTGTGTTTTGATCATCAGTATGGTGGAAGATAAGTAGCACTCCAAATTATGAGGCGATTATAAAACCTCAGAATTTGGAGTGTAGGTAGGTACATATATATTTAGTTAGTAACACGCTTTTATAAAATCGCGTGTGTTGTTAAATGTAGGAAAACAGGACCCCTATTCGACAAGCGATAACTGACGTATCAAGTTGATCTCCCGTTGATGTGGGAAAAATTGTTAGTTGTTAAATACGTGCAGCTGTCTAAATTTGACATTAGCAATCCACAGTTAGGTGACAACCAAACCAAACCGAGTCACCCCGAGTTCAGAGCTGAGTTTCAGTCGATCGAATCAAAACTTGATACAATCAACATGCGATTAAATCAAGAGTTGATTTGATGTGGATGCGAAATCTGACAGTTGTACATCTCGAATAAGATCCCTGGAGTCTAAAAAAACAGGCCAAGAACGGCCAACCTCAACTAAGTATAGGGTTTCTGGTTTCTCGACCTTTTTAATTTCTCGAGGCACGGGAATTCTCGACCAAGATTTCTCGAGTTTCTCGAGTATCTCGAGAAATTTTGAAAGTTTCAAAAAAACCATGTTATTTTCATTTGTTTGCTTTATTACTAATCATACTCATAGGAATCGTAGGTGAGATCAATAATCAAACATGGCAACTTTTTATTTACCATAATTTGCAATTAATAATCAAAAATTCAAGAAACAAAAAAAAAACTATAGGTTCAGGCGTGCGCGCCGGCGATGTGATATGCTATATTGTTTTTCTTTAGGTATTTAACAAAATGTAATCAAATCACAATATCTATTATTTATTAGGCAAGAATATTCAAGACAATAAATTTAACTCGATGTGACAAACTTACTGAAGTTTTACTACGAAATAGTAAACGTAACAACTAAAATTGTGATAGTTTGCTAATAGAAATATATCGGGATGATTTGATTTATCAATAGTAATTTTGTATATTTGTTATTACATGGCTCTATAGTTCGTTTTTTAGCATTGAAAAAAAGATAAGCGATTTTGACGTGTCTTTTTATTGAAAAACACTTGAAAATTAAATCACCGCAAATGTAAAAATTACAAATCATATACGAGAATTTACATTATTTTGTTTTCATAAGTAAAAGATACTATTTTTTTAATAAAAAGACATGTCATCATAGTTCAAAAGTTTCAAAACATGAAAATCGGTTGAAGCCAGAACGATAGGATAGGGGACAGATCAAGGCAGTTGTTTATTTTGTTGGTTAACTACCTAATAAATGTTTTAAGTACCTGAAAATGTAAAAAAAAAACATTGTTTACATTTATTTAACTACCTAAAGATTAACACTATAGACACATCACGTGTTAAGGGGCCCACAAATTACCAGTTCGCCGGACGATATCAGCCTGTCAGTTGTTCGGAGCTGTCAAATTTTGCTTCTAACTGACAGGCCGATATCGTCCGGTGGACTGGTAATCAGTGGGCCCCTTTATACGCGTGTTTTCTTTTTACTTATCACAAGAAATTTATTTCTCGAGTTCTCGAGGCATTGAGTGTTTTTTTCTTCCCGTCTCGACTTAGGACAAATTTCTCGAGATTTCTCGCCCCGAGAATTCTCGAGCAGAAATCCTAACTAAGTAGGATAATGATCAAGGAAGATGATGAAGAAAGTTGTCAAGTGGTACTAACGAGAAGGCGTATTCTTCGGGGTTGCGAGCCATCGTCTGGCGGGAGTCCCCGCGAGCCGCCGCGATGATGTAGGCCCACATAGCAGGGATCCGGCCAGTGCGCACCACCCTGCAATACAACTTAAAGTTATTTTTTCACCGAAACACAACTTAAATATCTCTTTTAGGGCTGAGCAATTTGTTGGTCTTATTCCACCTGACCTGACCTAATTGCTAATTTATAGAGAACGAATGTCCTAAGAGATTACGTCCGCATTAGATTTTATATTGTGCAACAAACTTAAAGAAGATAACTTTCGCGTATTTTTAACGTAACTAAGTACCTACCTACTATTTGTAAAACGTGAGTAACATTTTATTTCTTGTGGTTCCCTTTGTAAAACATTAGATATTGTAAACTGGAACACACAATACTTACCTACTTATATAATGAAATAGCCGAGAATTTAATGAGGGATACCCTGCAGTACAAACGACGTATTATTTTCTCTAATTTTAACAAAAACTTTCACAAAGAAGTTATTTTAACAAGCAAATTTAATTTTCTTTATTTTAATTCAATGGATTTAATTGAAGAACTTAGGTACGCATTAGCCATCCAAATTAAGATTTTGTGTATACTTAATATTAATCTTATTATAGGTAACTATATCTAAGTAACTAACTATGGTGTAGTAGTCATTAGTCATGAGTTTATTTTCCTGATAATGCACAAAGTATAATTACTTTTAATTCATGTGTGGTTATCATATTCCCTTCATCAAAAAATAGTTCGTCAAGACCCAAATTACAAATGGGAATACACCCTAGCCATTCTTTTTAAAAGACCTATCCTTCGACATCCCACACCATATGGTTGAAGCGCAAAAAACTCATGTTCACTTTACGTTATTTTCCCATTAGCGACGTGATTCACAATCACATATATTATTATGTACGAGTGGGGAATTGCAACTATTCAGTATCTATGACATACTGTGGACTACGGAACCCTAAAACAAATTCATATAAAATATACGCGCATGTGAATATCGTTGTCGATGTGTGATTTAAATTTATTCTGAGCAGATCGGTCGCCAAAATATGAATATGACACAAGAAAGCAACGTAATGCCTAGGTACTTAATGCCTAAGCATTGGGCGCGGTACGAATATTGGCATTGTGAAATATCGACTGACTTGTCTCCCATTAAGCAACCTCCATGGAAAGCGAATTTGTTTGTGCCATTAGTATTCTATATTCGTGTTCTGATAATAGGGGCCTTCCAGAGGCCGGGTATCGATTATGACGTAAAATACAGTTTTACTATGTCGTTGCATGTTGCGTTTATGGCGACGTTTAATTTGTAACTTAACACTTCTTGGACAGTTATACCTAATTACTTGGCTGTTCCGTTTTCTTGTCACCTGGCTTTGGCACCTAACGTTATTTTAACTGTACCGTGTACAAAACCGATCCAGACATGCTCTTGATCATCATCATCATTGTCAATCCCACGCAGACGAAGTCGCGAGCAGAAGCTAATAAGATTATAAAAGCAAAAATAAACCTCTCTGTCTGCCTGTTCGTTGGATAGTATAATTTATATAATGATCATATTATTTACTAGTGTCTGCCCGCGACTTCTTCTGTGAGGGATGAAAATTAAAAAATGTTTATTTCTGTTAACAAATACAATTTACAACGGTTAAGCTCTCCTAATAGACATAATATATAACGTATGTTATGTATTATTTTAGACATAATATAACATACAACATACAACATAATATATAACATACAACATCCCGCTCATCTGATATGTTAGATATCAAAAATAAGTAAACAAACCTAAGTAGGTACGTGGGCCATACTGAAAGTTTCTGGATTCTGATCTTATCTTAAGACTTATTTTGTCTAATTGGCCAGTCCGGGAATTTTCGGTATGCCCCAGGTATCATGTAATTTTAAAAGCTTAAAAATAAGTGTGAGTAGTTAGTTATATTGAATAGGTATAAATAAGAGTCCTTCAATTCAACGTCATCATAATTCAAGTTTCTTAGACATTCATATTATAGGTACTAGGTATTTTCTTGCAACTAAATTGTTGTATATAGGATCAATGTTTATTTTTTTATTTATTCTAGAGTACCTACTTTATTATGTGTTGACAGTTTACGAAATTTATAAATAGATATATAGCAAACCGAGATTGATACATCGATATATAGCAAACCGAGATAGATATATAGCAAACCGACATTGATACATTATATCAAACCGAGATTGATACATAGATATATAGCAAACCGAGATTGATACATATATATATACCTATAGCAAACCGAGATTTATACATAGATATATTTTCGCATCAGGGAGCATTCCACAGAAAATGGTAATTTCGAGTGCATCAAATAAATTTACCAATAAATATTTCTTTAATGCAGAAGTATTCTTAAGACACTAAAGTTATCTCTTTTGAATATTCAAAATTATATTATTTTGGTAAAAAACTAGCTAACAGAACATTTTCACATTTAGAAACAAGTCCCGTTATTGTTGCTACCACTCTACCTATTGTTGGAAATATTGAAGAAGAATATTTTCTGCATTAACATCCAACTTAGTACCGGCTACAACAATTTCCTACATATCTGCTGCCGAAATCGCTGATAATATTCAGAAATTTCATCCTTGGGAAGCTGTAAAAGCTGTATACCAGGAATATCGAAATTTCATGATATATTTGTCAATGACAGTGAAATAAAATGTAAAATACACGCTTTGGGTGTAGACAATATTAAATTTTTTAGTTTAAAGTAGATATAAATTTGTTTTCAAAAACTAAATTTCGTACTAAGTCTCGTACAAAAATTTGTGTCTCGTACAAACCGTTAAGTTTTAATTTTTTTGTTATTAAATAAATATTTTATCACATCTTTTTCGTGTCATTTAACATATATGTATGAGTCTATTATAGTGTATTTTTATTTATCGATCAAATACTCCAATTATGCTAAAACTAATGCAAGATTGAATAAAACTGGAAACACGGTGGACTGGGTATGTCCCGTACAAACGCTATTATTTTTTGGATTTACTCAGGAATGTGTTACTGTTTAGAAGAATAAATAATTGTTTAGTATACATCCCTGATTCCTATATTCATATTTGTTGCTAGTTGTGTAGGATAACTTTTGTTTTCCTACATATTTATTATTTTATCTTTAAAAATCCGTACGATTAGTCCCGTACGAACCGTGGAATGCTCCAGATAGAATTCTTAAGTTTTATAAAGCTTGTTTGTTGGGTATGAATATGGCTTAAAGTTAGACCAAGAAAAGTCTGCAGCGATTTAGATAGCCCACGCAGTGCAAGTGATACGTCATTATTTCATAGAAGTTTGACGTTTAAAATAACGCTTGCACTGAGTGGGCTATCAAAATCGCTGCAGACTTTTCTTGGTCTAACTCTACTTCAATAAGTTTTCGATGCCCCGCCCCAAGCATTTATGCAGTAGCACATGACTGATTGAGCGAGGGAGGTGTAAAGCTGTTTTTAAATTAGGGAGTTAGGCTAAAAGTAGGTATAACAATACACACAATTGAAAAGCACATATGTACTGATAACGTTCAGCTCCGTAGTGGATCAGATAGCACGCCTGATAGATTAATCTATTTTAACAACCATATGACCTGATAACAGCTGGCTCGCTAACGACACAATAAAAGGAAATACACGGTTCAGACATAGTTTAAACATTACGTCATTTTGAGTCTGCGTTAAGCAGGCCTATATTCGCGGTGACGTGACAGCATTATCAACTATACGGTCTAAAATACAAGGACCTTAAACCTGTTCCTTAAGATCTATATTGGTGTGACTACCTTATTTCTATTAACACAATTCAATAACGAAAACGCGCGTCAATTTCAAGTCCAGTCGTTCAGACACAATAGACATTGAACTGTGTTGTGTTAGAAGAAAGCATTACCGACAAAGTATACCTATTTAAAAAAAATGACATTTAATATTTATATGTTGACAGTTGAGCATTATTTAGGTACTTCTTCTGCTGCATGTAAGGTTACTACGAGAATTAGCAGAAAGTATCAATATCGGCTCGCATTGATATACGAATAACGGTACGCTAAGGAATGTTTCGAGCGCAGTCAATATTCCTAGTTAATATTATCATAAAATATCCCTGTTCCTGCAGCTAGGATATCAGACACAATCAGCGACCGCTAAATGCTCTTTGAGTCCAGTGTAAAGGATGACTTACACAGAACAGTCCAGGTCAAAATGAGGCGTCCGATCCTTTAGTTTTGTATAGTAGAGTCTGTGCGGAAAGAGAAGAGTCGTGAAATGTTTATATGTACATTCCACGACTCTTCTCTTTCCGCACAGACTCACGCGATCAACGGTAGAAAACGGGCGATTATCACCTCATTAAGAAAGTATTTGTGATTTTTCACAATGTTCAAGTTTAAATTGACTAAATCGCTTCGCATCAAAATATTGTGTAAATGTAATACTTTACCGAAAATATCATTAACAGCGAGCGGAGAAACTTATCGACATCAGATACACATTAGACCTCATTTATTCAAGAAAAGTCGCAAACTTTTCCCTTGGTCTTTCGTAAGTTATTTTTTGGTACCCTCGTCCGTAGATATACAATGTTTTCGTTGGAAATAAATAATTTTTGACATTGTTAAGCTGTTTGTAACCTCCATATTTGTAGTACATACCTATAAAATATTTACAAATCTGTTAGATAAATATATAATTATTTAGATATTATTATTCCTTTTGATGACGGTAGCGAACGACTTCGTTAGGTATATAGATTCTTGAAAAAAATATTTTTCGAACGGTGAATATCCTTCGGCTGATATTATGATGGATGGATCTTCTCTACGAAAAATAAAGCTTCTTAGTATTATAAGCATAATATATCTAACAATTAACCTCTTTTAAAGGGTGTAGCGGTTTGAATCGGCTAGCGGCATTGCTGTCGAATCCATTTAAACGACATTATAGTATCGTTAAACAGTATTTGACAGGAATACTAAGTGCCTCTTGGACGGAGGAACCTTTTAATGTGATTCGAATTATCGCCAGGGGCGTGCATGTTTTCTAAACACCACGCTATTTTTAGCTCTAAGAGTGGAAAGATTATCTACTAGTTAAGCAGTTATTAAACATAAGTAGGTAGAAGTACTTACCGTACAATCAGGTAACTATATAGTCCTATAATACAAGTATGGTCCAGTTTTTAACGTTGATTATCAACGAGCCTTTTTGATTTGAACTTGTTAAATTTATTTTGTTGATTAGATATACTAATGTTTTTCTATATATACTCATTATAATTTGAAAAATATTTATAGGTAGGTACATATTTTACTGGAACTTGAACTTGGACCATAGTTGTAAGTTGTGGACTAGAGGTACCTGATTTTACGGTAGGTACCTAAATACACGTTTTATTTGAAATACCTACCGATCTATTATTGATAATGTAAATTAAAAAAAAGCTAGCTCAATTTACATAGTTCATAAAAAGCATGTAAGTATCAAAACGAAAATCAAAACGGAAACTTATTGTTCTTTATTGTACAGAATATACTTAGAGACACTTGTATTGCACTTATAGAAGCGAGATATTATGAACAAACTTTAATAAGTTTGTTATTCAAAATAAAGCTGCGGTGTCCAGTAAGTTTCTAAAACAGTAAAGTTTTCGGAACCAGTAGATATATTTCTTTTGATTTTCATTCGTTTTATATTGCAAATCTAATAACAGATCAAATAATGTAAAAGGATGTAAGGTAAATATATCATAAACGATTCTAAGATTCCCTATGCATTATTGTTAAGCCTTAGGTATTTATTATGCTTTTATTTTTAGTAGGCACTAGTTTATGCTAAAAGTAATGAAATAATAAATAACGATACCTATATTTTTTCAATTACTTTTTTGTATTCTTCAAAAAGCCTTAGGTGTCTGCCACTGGGGGACTTCCCTCTACCACTATTACTCGTACAATGACATCTCTCGAAACCTTTAATTAGTGTGCACTTACTTAAAAGCGCTTTAATATTCATGTTTCATTTGCGTGTGCTTACAAGTTAGCTGGTATATTTGATTTTATAGCACTCATATTATTAAATTTGAGTTAAAACCACATTCAAGGCTGATTTTACACATCGTCGAATCTGATATCAAATTTGCGGAATGCATTTATTTTCGAGGACTCACTTGTGTTTGACACTTAGTTAATGCAGCAACTCGACTTGGTGAATATTTACGTTACGAGTTATTGGAAACTGAAGTCAGCTTAATTAGCATGGGACAGCATTGAAAATGGAGTACGCAAAGAATGAAAACGACTATTTTAATTCAATAAAGTCCATACCAATAACATATTTTTTAAATTATTAAATAAATTTAAATCGCGGAACAAATGTTAGTGATAAACTCACAAATAAATACCCTTACCTACCGGGATGACCCCGGGACCTCCAGGGTCTCTACCGACTAGGCTAGGAGGCTTTAGCATCGTATCAATCGACTAAGAGCCCCAGAACGGGAAAACGCGTTGCCGGGCAAGCCTGAGTGCTGCATTCAACTGACTTGTTTCCCTGCGAGTTTTGAGAGCACATAAGCTCTTTCTTACTGCAGACTCGGTTAAGAGCTCCGAACAACAATCCATTCGTTCCACCTTTACCTTTTTGTCTTATCGTAATTCACTTACTGACAACTTACGTGTATTCGCATGAATATATCTGTGTATTGAGTTGCTTGGATTGGTTTGTTAATATTTAAGAGACCTACGCTTATTAATATTTATGGGATCACGATGACCTCTGGGAGGGTTAGCTTTATTAGAAATAATGTTGCAAATAAAGAGGATAATATCTGGGAGACCGAGCTTTGCTCGGAAAACATATAAAAACTCAAAAATGCACGTTTTCCCAGAGATAAGACCTAGCTAGATCGAATTTTATCGCCCCCGAAAACCCCCGTATAGCAAATTTCATCGAAATCGTTAGAGCCGTTTCCGAGATCCCCGAAATATATAAATAAACAAGAATTGCTTGTTTAAAGCTATTATTATTAGATTTATGAGATCACGATGACCTCTGGGATGGTTAGCCTTATTAGAAATAATGTTACAAATAAACATGATATTATCAATTCAAAGTAGATATTTATTCATAATTACCCCACATCCAAATATAACAAACATCCGTCCAACTTACTATAATTAAATAATACAGTCTCTAAGATGAATTGTAACATGATGTCAGAAGGTAAGTTCAGATATTTTTGAGTACACTGCTCGGTACTGATGTTTTGTTGGTTACTGCACAATATCATACTTGATTAAGCCCTAATTAAAGAAACTAGTGCTCTACGACCCAGCTCGCTGAAGCGTTTTCGAGCCATTAGCCATATATCGGAACTGCCAAAAGAGCTGCTGTTAGGTACAGCATATTTACATATTTCTATGGATGAAATGCCAAATGATTTCTGAGTAATATTTATGAACTATGAATAAAAAATGTTAGGTACCAAAGGTCCCCGTTTTAATGCGTATAGTATAGTGAGATAAAAATATTTATGGCACGCCGAACGAAACTTGCGACGGAAGATTTAACGATCGCGAGAGTTTTACCTTAATAACTCTGGAAGTACACTTCTGTTTAAAATTTTGCTTGTCAAATCCCTCGGCTATATCAATATCACTAGGTATTTTACCGAGCCAACTTTAACCTAGTATAGTAGTTTGGCAAATCAGGTTTTTTTCTTTGTACCACCGACTTTATGATGTCACAGTTACTACCCCCACCATTTTCGCGCCGCTTGTCATCTCATATATTTGTGTTCAGGATTTATGCGAAAATCAAGTTCTAGGAGACATTTAGACAAAATAGCGATCTAATTAGGTACTCAAGTAAGGTTTTAATACAGTAATTTTATACATTTTGCGTTTGCTTCAAATCCGGTAGGTCTGATTTTTTGCAGAGTTGTTTATGATGTTGGGCCAATGAATAATCCAAGTTTGAGACCTCGAGCGCCGAACGCAACTTTGTCAAAAATCGAATAAATCGCGCAAATTTCAGATTTTGTCTGATGAGATTTGGGGGCTTATAAAGGACTAGTTTTTGATACTATCTTCTCAAGACGTTTATAAGAAGACTAAATCTGCTACAATACGAGACTAGAATTGTCTCTGTAGATCTAGGAGATTCCGAGATATAGCCTTTCTAAATTTATTATTTTTTGAAATTTAATTCGTACTTATAATGCACATTTGTCTCAGGGGATGCCGCTAGGCACGATGGTTCCTAAGGTCAAACAAAGCTGATTTCGCCTGGTAACCACGAGATCTTACCGTGCTTACCCCCCAAAAAGGGAGGGGAAAGGGTCGGATCCCCAGGTCCAATCTATGCTATATTTCTTCCTGCTCTTAGCAACTAGGGCAAGCTATATATTATTTTCATAACTTAGGGATTACTTATTCTATAAAGTATCACTTCAAAGCAGGCAGTCATAATTTTTTTTTGAAAAATATGTAGGGAATTGAGTGACGATTTCCATAGCGAAAAGTGCATACTCACTTACCTAAGTGAGTATGCACTTTTGTCGTACGAAAACAAGTTCGAAAAAAATATTTTTTTTTAAAGGCTTTATCTCGGAAACTATTAGATGTACAGAGACAATTCTAGTGTCGTACTGTAGCAAATTTAGTCGGCTTCCCTTTATCTTGCATAACATCGATTGTCCGAAATACACTTCGCATAGCAGCTTTCGCAGAAACATTTTTAGTCGAATGATACTTTTGCATAATTGTATAATTAGCATAACAGTCATGTCGCATAGCATTCATTTGACAGAATTTTGAATAACAGGATACTAATATCGTCGAATTTACATACGCAGAATTGTATGTAGCATAAATTACATTCCAGCGAATTTCTCACGGCATATTGCTCATATTGCAGACTTGAATTTCGCAGAATGTTATGCAGCAGAATAAAAGTTCTGCCAAAATTGTTACCGCATAATACTCATGTCGCTGACTGAACCTACACAAAAGGAATTGCTGCCAGAACTACAGGTTAGGTTAGGTTAGAATGCGACCCCTACACAAAGGAAATTGTTGGCAGAACTGTAGGTTAGGTTAGGTTAAAACTGCGACCCCTACACAAAAGGAACAACTGCTTCCAGAAGTGTAGGTTAGGTTAGGTTTGAACTGCGACCCTTATACAAAAGGAACAGCTTCCAGAACTGTAGGTTAGGTTAGAACTGCGACGCCTACTCAAAATAAACTGCTTCCAGAACTGTAGGTTAGGTTAGGTTGGAACCGCGACCCCTACATAAAAGAAATTGCTGCCAGAACTACAGATTAGGTTAGGTTAGAACTGCGACCCCTACACAAAAGAAATTGTTGCCAGAACTGTAGGTTAGGTTAGGTTAGAACTGCGACCCCTACACAAAAGGAACTGCTTCCAGAACTGTAGGTTAGGTTAGGTTAGAACTGCGACCCCTGCTCAAAAGAAACTGCTTCCAGAACTGTAGGTTAGGTTAGGTTAGAACTGCGACCCCTACACAAAAGGAACTGCTTCCAGAACTGTAGGTTAGGTTAGGTTAGAACTGCGACCCCTACACAAAAGAATTTGCTGCCAGAAGTGTAGGTTAAGTTAGGTGAGAACTGCGACCCCTGCTCAAAAGAAACTGCTTCCAGAACTGTAGGTTAGGTTAGGTTAGAACTGCGACCCCTACACAAAAGAATTTGCTGCCAGAAGTGTAGGTTAAGTTAGGTTAGAACTGCGACCCCTGTTCAATGGGAACTGTTGGAGTAAATAGGTGTTCATTGGTTGAGTAGGGTACGGAAAATATTATTCTCATCAACACTATGCCAATGAATTATTCTGCCTAAGGAAATTGTGCGAAAAGCCAGTATGCCAAGTAAATATTATGCGACGCAAGTTTTGGCAAAACAATGATTCGATTAAAGGATTATTCTTCAAATTGACATTATGCCATTGCATTATTCGGCTTTACAAAATTGTGCGAGACAACAGTATGTCATGAAACTTAATGCAAAAAGTAATTCTGCGAAATGATGATTCTGCCAAGGGTTGCTATGCGAAAGTAAAATATGACAATAAATTTTATGCAACATATTAGTAATCCAAATTTAGTCTACTTTAAAATCGTCTTGAGAAGGTACTATCAAAAACTAGTCTTTTAGCCGTGTAATTTTATCATGATTTTTGCCTTTAAACTACAATTTTGCGTTAGCCCCCGTCGTAAAAAGTTACAATGCATAATTAGTGGTCTGTCGTTTTGAAGTTAAATGTAGGCCCATCTCTCACGAGGCTACTCTCAAGCGATTTGTGTTTCGTACGCGTATCCTACGCGTCGCTTGTGAGTACCCGCTATATTTATTTCCTACGTTTCGCACACGACGAGACGCGTCGACGACGCGTTTGATATCAGACGCATGATACTGTCTCGCTGGTCGCACGCTACTCGAGTCGTATACGCGTTGTATACTCAAGATGGCGGCGGAACAAGCTTTTAATATAAATTTCGTTCAAGAGGTGGAAAAGTATCTATATTTATATAATTAAGTATAAGCTGCCTGATTATGTAAGAAAAGATGTGACAGAAAAGGCGTGGATTGAAATAGGAAAATAATTCAATTTGCTAGGTCAGTAATTATATTTTTATTTAAATTTTTATACACAATAATTGGTTTGCTAAGGGAGCGAAGCATGCGGGGTTATTAGATAATTGACAAGATAATTTCTCAGATTTTGTGGTGATGTTGTTCCGCAAATGACACAAAATAGTCCCATTTGCGTAGCACCGTGTGCGGAAACAAGTAGCATACCAGTAGGCGACCATGGTTTGCATCTCAGTCGCGTAGCATTTGAATAGTCTCGTGAGAGAAGGGCCTAATCCGTCACTGAGTTAATGACCGGGCTCTACCGGTGCCGATTTGCCCTGCTCTATCAACCCTATTACAATACAGATGATTGATATTACTATGAAACTCGATCCGACTAAAGCAGCTGTCATACCAGCGACTAGATAAGGAACATGAGATTTATTATATTCTCGCACAAAAAAAACCTTTTATGTTGATGTAGGTACGCATGTATAAATGAAAGAGATGCATGTAATATAATTGATTGCTGAATGTTTATATTGCCGGGATTTAACTAAGATAAAACACTCGCAAGTAAAGAAAAAATACACATCGTTACTCGCTCACCTCTACTGGCTTTTTGCTAATCGCCGCCGGTCGGGCATTTACCTAAATGTAGTTAACTACGCACAGGAGCACAATAAAATTTCTCCTTTTTTCAGTAGTAAGTTCCTAAACTCAACATAGAAATTTAGGAGTTTTCCCCTCTCGCAGATTAATGGATAGGGCATTTTGCGTAATGCCATTAATAACGAGTATTCCGTTTGAGACCAAGTTTGTCATCGGCTGCTGCATATAATTAGTTTAAGCATTTATAAAGGAACTACTGAATATGAATAAGGTACAGTCAGTGATATGTTACCCTACATCAACATACAAATTACTGATTAAACTAAGGATTTTACTGATAATCATAGGATTTTAACTTAACCTCATTTCTGGAATCAGTCGAGATAAAAGTTTCATTATGTGTGTGAGCAAATGTCGCAAATGGCGGTCGTACCTTGCGGTTCCTTAACACATTGGTGAGAGCTTATAATAATTGTGTGTGGAGATAAAGCAGTGTGTGACAGTTGTATGTATGTATACACACTGCTTTATCTACACACATTATCTACATTTTAATTAGGCTTTAAACAATCGTGTAATGTAAACCCTGTAAACCCTACACTCGCATTTTAATATCTTTCATTATGTAGCAGTCACATAAACTGCTATTATCGATTGGCCAACAACGGGATTGTGTCACTGTGAAACCTTTTCAAGTGACACCCGAATTATTTTCGCCCGCAATCATTCGGTTTAGACATGCCTGGCGCAATCAATGGCGTGACGCAATCAATATTTCCAAAAACGAATACTATCTGCCACTATGCACAAATAAAAAAAAACCGTAATAGACTAGCGTATTAAATTAGTGATTCTTGTTTTACTTGTTTCTTGCATATATAATCAATTATTAAAATATTATGTCTGCTGCTTAATGCTCTCTTGTGTGTTTTGATGCACTCTAGGTCTAGAATTATTAGGTATAAATATATTTTCCATAGATATCTTTCAATAAATACTTTTTTTCGAACCCGTTCGTACGCGATTGTCCTTGTGTATCAAATTTTCCTATGTAGCTATATCTGTAGATCTTAAGTAAGTAAGTAAATAAGTAAATATTCCTTATTGCACCAATAATTATACATTTTACATACATGTAAAACTACAAAGAAATTTTAATGAAAAATAGAACCAGGTAACAACAGGCGGTCTTATCGCTAAAAATCTCTTCCAGACAACCTTTGGGTAGCAGGAAATGTAGAACTCAAACAAAACCTTATTAAACCAAAGGCATAAAGTTCAACATATACCTACTAAATAATAACATTTTAGGTAATAGGAATCCAAAAACAAGATCAGTGGCGAACCCGGCGTAGCGTGAAGGATTGGCAGTTTTAATAATAGGAACTGAAAGTTTGAATACTAGTTTGATAATTCGGTTATCATTTTTGGGTTAAGATTTAGGTGTACTTAGGTAAGTTTGAATAATGCTATCATGACTACATAAACAAGAATCGAATTGTTCTTATGCGTTTATCCTTAAGTGCGTAATTGTATGTGGCGAACCGCGACTGTACAATAGGGAATATTAGGCAAAGGTCTGCGTAGGTGGAACCTTTGTGGCACATACAGTAAACAAACCACATTGACACATGGCCTACCGCGAAACAAGAAAATCGAAATTTCGTTATCTAATCTCTCTATCACTCTTGCATATTCGAGCGATAAAGAGGCAGATAACTAAATTTCGATTTTCGCGTTTACCGGTGGGCCCTAGTTAACAAACCGCCTTGATGCATCAATGTCATATTTTATTGTCTGTGAAAACTTGTCAAAAAACAGTTTAAGGCACAGTATGTAAAAATAAGTTAGTCTATGAATTTACTGAGTTGGTAGTGCTGCACTCTGGCGGCAGAACATTGCAGTAATATCCCCTATTAGGTACAATGATGTACTGTTTTCCATTGCAATGGAATAGTAAACTAACATTGATGAAAGTCGAAGTTGTTTTTCGATGTAACTAAGTCCGTACATTGACTACTAACCTACAGTTGACCCAACACGATAAAAAAGACGTTTTTCGTTTTTAATTAATTAATTTATGCTTTTTTTCACCCAATTGTTCGTCTTATTGAGGCACTTGTTGATCGGGCTTTCGAAACACCAGTCATTGGCATCGAATTTTGGCAAGACCGTATCTATTGCCTTGAAATGAGGATGCTTGAAACGAGCTAGTAATTGGAGGGCTACCGACTTTAGCTCAGTATGCCCACACAATGTTCAAACCCATTCACCACGTCACCCATTCACCTTCATCAACCACACCAACCTAACCATATGATCATGTCACATTGAGGCTGATTCTCATTTAATATTTTTTTACTGATTTGATCTTGTTTTGAAACGACCTTGAAGACCGCTGATTGGTGCATGCGAAATGCATTGAAAGTCGTGCATCAATCACCAGGACGATCGTTTTGCCTGATACGAAGATTTTTTTTGCTACATACCGGGAAAGAAATTCAAAGGTGTATGTGAAGTCCCCAATCCGCATTGCGCTAGCGTGGGGACTATAGCCCAAGCCCTTTCGCGCATGAGAGGAGGCCTGTGCCCAGCAGTGGGACGTATATAGGCTGAATTATGTTATGTTATGTTATGTTACATACCGGGAACTAAAGCTATCGGCTACGACGTAGCTACACGACCGCATTGTAGCACTAGATCGCTACGCCGTAGTACGTCGTATAATGCTGAATTCATACTTAACACATTCATTGCCACCCAAGACGCACCAGGCCATAACAATTTCGTCATATAAAGCAGTAGTACCACGATCCCGACTATCGGGTCGTGCGGCCTGGGAACGAAATCATAAAATACCCGATAGTCGGGTCTTCGGCACTGAATGTGTTAACTAACGGAAAATCTATCATAGCACCTTGACGCTGCAGCCAATGCTACTAACTAAACCGTAAATGAAATTTCCAGGAAATCCTTTGTTCCGTTCCCAATAATAAGTTTGCACGTAACCTCAAAGGTTGAATAACGTGTGCGAAAAACAAATCACACGCCCTTGTCGCTTTGATGTCGCATGATGTGGAAAGCGCTGGTCAATCAAAAACCTCTATATATTTGAGCTTCAGATATAACGAGCCTGCAATGTTGTGGGTATCTCATATATTGCCAAGGTTAACTAAGATAACAATAAGATTTATTCAATAACAAAACTTATAAACTATGTATTCTTAAAATAAAGTAAAAACTAATAAAATAAATAAATAAATAAAACTTACCCACGTAACTTAGGTCCCCCAAATAAGGTTAATGCATGTTTGTGTAATAATTTGATTGAAATTGATTTATCAAGGAATAATTTTATTATGTAACTATAGGTCAGGTTTAAGTTGTGAACAGCTTAATGTTTAATGTTAAGGCAGGCGACGTTTTGTTTTGGTTAGCTTTAAGGCGCCGTGAGTTCAGGTTCTTCTCTCTTATTGAGCGTGTGCGAGACGGCTGTTTGTGGTTTGTGGTTTTACTATCAACGATTGTCATCTTGGCTAGGCCACTAGAACAGAAGTTTAATCCTTCAATATTGCATTTGGGTACTTTTAATGTATGGGCTCCCAACTCAACTATAATATTCATTTCGATACAGTTTAGTCAACTATAATGAAATTGACCAAGCACAGCTGGCCGCGGTCAAGAGGACGAAAGAAAACCATAGCGTTTAATCTGGTACCTTACTTAGGCAACTCAGCAAGCTTCGTTGCCTAAACACGGCACTCGACTGAAAAGCTCTCTATTATATCACGATTGTATAAAATACTATTTAACTTATAAAATTAGAAGAAATTTAGTAGAGACATACGGCACGTGACTATTATATATAAAAAAAACATTACGAGGGTCTACCGGGCCACCTGCGATTAGTTTTGCGTAGAAGTAAGTTCAGTTAAAACTAATCATGGCTCCCCACTTATCACAATGCTACGTGGAAATTGAAAAACTGTAGCCATCAACACACGGAGCTAAGAAAATTACTTCATTATGACTGACTTACGAACGTAACGTGTCATCGCACCCAATGTCTACAAAGATGTTATCTCAACGGATTCAATTTACTAGGGTGGGCGGGGCTAAAAGGTCCACGAGTAAAACATGTACCTCCGAAATCAAAAGTATCTACCTAGTACTTGAAGATCATGTTAACCTACTATGGGCACTTTGATTCCAAACGGTGTTTAGGAGTCAGGAGTCAGGAATAAAGTGGACCATTTTGCTTACAGTCCTTTTTTCTCCACTCTATGTATAGTAAGCTGCATATTTAGCAGTGGCGGCGCGTCAAACATATCCATAGGCAAGCCGGGGCTAATTTGGCTTACATATATTTCCTTAACAACTATGCTCCAACGTCCAAAAACAGGCAAGCCGGTGGGAATCGGCTTTTATGGACGCGCCGCCACTGATATTTAGGTGAACTCCTGCATATAAATTTGATTACAGGGGGGGTCACTTAACTCTGCAGTTTACTGTATGACAAATACATAAAAATAAAAATTACCTAGTCCAGTTACGTAATTATTAATCTGGGAATCGGACCAATAACACAAATAGGGAGTACCGCGGGCTTACAGCGGGAGTACAAATTCAGGTTCTAAGTAATTTGACTTTCTAAGTCCCGAGCAAAGAATACAAGACCCACTATTCCTGACAGTCAAAAATTGAAAGCATTAACTCCCGTGGGTTTTTCTCCGTGGGTAAGAGTATTCCTATTAATGAAGATATTTGGCCACTCACTTTTGTTAAGTATTTAATCATAAGGAAGTACGAGTATAACCTGCTTGTTATGATTCCGTAGCTAAAATGAATAAAAAAAGGAGTTTTAGGAGTACCTACATCATTAGATAGGTCATAAAAATAGATATACCCGGAGAGTTTTATTTTTTGGTTAATTCTAAAATAAGTCTAAAGAATGTGAACAGAGGAGGTGAGTGCCGCCAAGATATGCGCTTTCTTTGTCACTATTCGTATCGTGTGAATGCCTGTTCGCAGATATTTTAGGCCGTTTTAAGGGGCCGTTTCAGTTGTTCGGAACTGTCAAAATTTTGTTCTAACTGACAGGCCGATACCGTCCGGCGGACTGTTAATCAGTGGGCCCCTTTATAGAATTGGTTGTCTTTGACTCTTGGATTTTACGCGCAGATTCCCGATAGACAATCGCGAGGAAAGATGATTTATTGTTATAGTCCGGTGGCCGGCTGCATGAAACAAACCTCATCAAAAAATAGAATATACCTACCCTGTAGAGGTACCTGACATTTAGTAGCTTCCAACGCACTTGGTCGGCCTAGGCTTAACCTGGCAGATTTTGTACAAATGGCAAAAACGTTGGACAAAAATTCATCAAAAAAAACCTCATCGAAAAATAGAATGAAACTTGTATGGTAGGATACCTGACCTTGAGGACAGTAAAAAAAAATTGGTCGGCCTTACCTTAGCCTGGCAGTTTTTGCAGTCCGACCAGATTTATTGGGTCACGTGAGAGCTACAATTTACCTCATCGAAAAATAGAATGAAACAAACGGATTATAATAGCTAAAATAAGCCTGTTGACGTATGTCTTGGTCGGCCTCACCTTAACCTGGCAGTTTTTGCAGTCCGACCAAATTTATAAAAAATCATCAAATTTTTTTTATCGAAAAATCGTATGTAACTGGTATGGTACGATGGCTGCCTTTGAGGACAGTAAAAAAAAAGTGGTCGGCCAAATCCTGTGTTGGCAGGTTCCTGTGTCCGACCAATTTTGTGGTACCACGTGAGAGCTACAATTTACCTCATCGAAAAATAGAATGAAACAAACGGATTATAATAGCTAAAATAAGCCTGTTGACGTATGTCTTGGTCGGCCTCACCTTAACCTGGCAGTTTTTGCAGTCCGACCAAATTTATAAAAAAATCATCAAAAATTTTTTATAGAAAAATCGTATGAAACTTGTATGGTACGATAGCTGCCTTTGAGGACAGTAAAAAAAAAGTGGTCGGCCAAATCCTGTGTTGGCAGGTTCCTGTGTCCGTCCAATTTTGTGGTACCACGTGAGAGCTACAATTTACCTCATCGAAAAATAGAATGAAACAAACGGATTATAATAGCTAAAATAAGCCTGTTGACGTATGTCTTGGTCGGCCTCACCTTAACCTGGCAGTTTTTGCAGTCCGACCAAATTTATAAAAAAATCATCAAAAATTATTATCGAAAAATCGTATGAAACTGGTATGGTACGATGGCTGCCTTTGAGGGCAGTAAAAAAAAAGTGGTCGGCCAAATCCTGTGTTGGCAGGTTCCTGTGTCCGACCAATTTTGTGGTACCACGTGAGAGCTACAATTTTACCTCATCGAAAAATAGAATGAAACAAACGGATTATAATAGCTAAAATAAGCCTGTTGACGTATGTCTTGGTCGGCCTCACCTTAACCTGGCAGTTTTTGCAGTCCGACCAAATTTATAAAAAAAACATCAAAACTTTTTTTCGAAAAATCGTATGAAACTTGTATGGTACGATAGCTGCCTTTGAGGACAGTAAAAAAAAAAGTGGTCGGCCAAATCCTGTGTTGGCAGGTTCCTGTGTCCGACCAATTTTGTGGTACCACGTGAGAGCTACAATTTACCTCATCGAAAAATAGAATGTAACAAACGGATTATAATACCTAAAATAAACCTGTTGACGTATGGCTTGGTCGGCCTCACCGTAGCCTGGCAGTTTTTGCAGTCCGACCAAATTTGTGGTACCACGTGACAGCTACAATTTACCTCATCGAAAATAGGATAATAAAAAAAACGGATTATAATAGCTAAAATAAACATGTTGACGTATGGCTTGTTAAGGACGGCTTTCATAAATTCAATGTGGCAGTGTGCGGCAGAATCCACTTGCATCAAATTTGATGCAACACATTGTGACTGGACATTAAGAGATGAAATGTATAAGTTTCATACGATTTTTCTATAAAAAATTTTTGATGATTTTTTTATAAATTTGATCGGACTGCAAAAACTGCCAGGTTAAGGTGAGGCCGACCAAGACATACGTCAACAGGCTTATTTTAGCTATTATAATCCGTTTGTTTCATTCTATTTTTCGATGAGGTAAATTGTAGCTCTCACGTGGTACCACAAAATTGGTCGGACACAGGAACCTGCCAATACAGGATTTGGCCAACCACTTTTTTTTTACTGTCCTCAAAGGCAGCCATCGTACCATACCAGTTTCATACGATTTTTCGATAAAAAAAATTTGATGATTTTTTTATAAATTTGGTCGGACTGCAAAAACTGCCAGGTTAAGGTGAGGCCGACCAAGACATACGTCAACAGGCTTATTTTAGCTATTATAATCCGTTTGTTTCATTCTATTTTTCGATGAGGTAAATTGTAGCTCTCACGTGACCCAATAAATCTGGTCGGACTGCAAAAACTGCCAGGCTAAGGTGAGGCCGACCAATTTTTTTTTACTGTCCTCAAGGTCAGGTATCCTACCATACAAGTTTCATTCTATTTTTCGATGAGGTTTTTTTTGATGAATTTTTGTCCAACGTTTTTGCCATTTGTACAAAATCTGCCAGGTTAAGCCTAGGCCGACCAAGTGCGTTGGAAGCTACTAAATGTCAGGTACCTCTACAGGGTAGGTATATTCTATTTTTTGATGAGGTTTGTTTCATGCAGCCGGCCACCGGACTATTAGGTATAGTCCATTCATTCTTTACATGAAATACAAAGTTAAATAATCGTTATTTTCTACAAATGTATTGAAAATCAGATAGTTTCCCAAATATAGCCTCATTCTCTGCAACAAAATACATTCGAAGAAATAATAACGGGTCACATTGCTCGGAAATTCCCAAACAATAAGATTGATTTTAATAACTATTCTCCAAAAAAATTGCTTAAAGGTAAAATGTGTCAAATTAATTTATAATTAACAAAATTTATTCATTACCTGAGAAAGAATCTTGTCAATCTCATTTTGCTAAATACATTATTTTTATAAATAGCCTCAATATTTTGTTAAAGGACTCGGCCAGGCTGCTAACTTTTAAACTAGGTATTTCACAAAAATTGATAATTGCTGGAGACTACGTGAGAAAGAATATTTATTAATATTGATAATTGGCCCAATTTAATTCACTCTATCGGCCACTCTTCATCGTTGGACCCAAAATTAATTTATCTTATTGACTGATAAAACTGTTTCCAGTATTATAACTAATAAGTTGTGATAAGCCCTGACAGACTGAATTGGAAATCCATTTGGTTCAATTAGGTTGCCGGCTGAGGCCCGCAATTTACATTTATTGACACCTCAATTCTTTCCGAGGGGACAGGAGATCTATTAACTAATTAACTAGGTACCCACTAAGTAAGAGTAATTACGTTTCCATGTATCCAATTATTTGTTACGTAGTAACAAAATATTTTTTACCAATGCAAACATTTATTTTAGTGTAAGATACCTAATAACACAATGCAGAGGATTTTTTTTAATTTTAATGTATTTTTGGTCCTACTACTAATACTAATAAAGGTACGTAAGCTTACACCGTCTGTCGGTCTGACCTTGAAATCTCTCTGTTATTATGTGTTCGTCCAGAACTCAGAAACATAAACATCTAACATTATATAGGAACATACAATAATTAATTAATGAAAAACGGTCAAGTAATTAATGGAAGATATAAGTAAGTATTATGATTGTTTACATCTTTGTTAATATTGTTTTGAATAATTATTTATTCGTTAAAACAACAGGAAACATATGACATCGCACAGAGCTCGAGCATCAAAAACCTTTTTAAACAATCATGTAACACACACTTTTGTAAGTAGGCACATAACATAAAATATCTGGGAGACCGAGCTTTGCTCGGAAAACATTAAAAAAAAACTCAAAATGCGCATTTTCCCAGAGATAAGACCTACCTAGATCGCTTTTTCGCTCCCTAAAACCCCTATATAGCAAATTTCATCGAAATCGTTAGAGCCGTTTCGGAGATCCCCGAAATATATAAATAAATAAATAAATATACTAGAATTGCTCGTTTAAAGGTATAACATTCTCGTTTAACTCATTCATTGCCAGCGATCCGCTAGGCAGGTTCTCTGTTCGTAGGCGCTTTTCGCTACATACGGTTTTTCCCGTGTTATCGGCTACGCTCGTAGCGCGTAGCTCGCGCTGGCACTGCATATGTTAAAACTTCAAATTACCCCGGTAGGTACGCAAAACGTTTAGAAAATTGTAACTCAGCTTTTTTTTACGATAGAGCCTTTATCTTTAAACACCCTAGACTGTCCGGCCTGTAGCTAACTCGAATATTATTCATATCGAATTAATCAATCAAAGTAGCCTCAGACGTTTTAACACTACCGTGAAACACACTATACATAAGAAAGACTTGAAACACCCTTTCACACATACCTATGTAAGTTTTTAGGTACCTACCTAGGTATACTTACATAATTTGATTCTTTATTTCCACTAAATATATTTATAAATACGTAATTTATATTATTTTTCATCACACCAGCTGATAAAGGCTCTCTTGATACTTCAAAAACTGATGTGAAAGTTGCATTTTATCCATAAGAGTATCTTTTCCTTTTCTCATTCAAAACCCTTCATGCCAAGAAGGATAAGACAATTTCTTTAACACAAAAAATCAAAAACAATTGCGTTTCGAATACAACTCCACACATTTCTCGACCTTCTGGATGTAGCTCATCCACTTTCAATAGAACTAAATTAATTGAAAGCAAAATTAGCGACGGCGATCTTAAAGGTGCCGCTCGTCTTCTTTTCACAAACGACGTGCTATCGCCAGATACTCCCGATACCCTCTCGGCCTTACGATCTAAACATCCCCCGGCTCCTTCAGTACCACACTCGTTTGCCCCACCTACAGCTGACCAGGCCTGCCTCCAAATCGAAGGCAAAGACGTTATTGACGCCATATTTTCTTTCAAAGCCGGTTCGGCGGCCGGCCTGGATGGGATCTCGCCCCAACATTTGAAAGATCTTATTTCTCATTCCGTGGGCGACGCAGGTGAGCAGCTTGTCTGTTCCCTTACTAAATTAATAAATTTTATGTTTTCAGGCAAAATTAACACTAATATCGTCCCGATTCTATACGGGGCAAACCTGATCGCCCTAACCAAAAAGGACGGAGGGGTGAGACCCATTGCGGTGGGGTCAACTTTACGACGTCTGGCTTCAAAAATTGCGGTTAGACACATTAGATCAAAATTACAATCCCTTTTTGAACCAATACAGCTAGGTTTCGGCACGAAAGGTGGGTGCGAGGCAGCCGTCCATGCCCTAAGTACCTACCTTTCACTCGATGATTGCGAAATTGTTGTCAAAATTGACGTTAAAAATGCTTTTAATTCGGTTAGTAGAGACACCTTGCTGACAGAAGTTAAGGACAACATTCCGGAACTATACAATTACCTTTTCTTTTGCTATTCAGACTCATCTAAATTAATGTACAAGTCACATGAATTATCTTCCGAGGTTGGCTGTCAGCAGGGTGACCCTCTCGGGCCAGCAATTTTTAGTTTGGCTATAAATCCAATTATCAAAAATTTAAAATCAAAATTCAATGTGTGGTACTTAGATGACGGAACCCTAGGAGGTGACGTGAATACTGTACTCTCTGATTTGTCTTTTATTAAGAGTAGTTTCGAAAATATTGGTTTAGAACTGAATTTCAGTAAATGCGAACTCTTTATTCAAAAATCTTCTTGTACTTTGACCAACTTACAACCCAAATTTGACGATCTGACTCCCAATATCAAATCAGTAGACAAGTATTCTCTTTGCCTCCTGGGTTCTCCTATATTCGAAGAATCTTTTCCCGATTATATTTCTAACTCCATAACTAAATTCAAAAGTCACACGGATCGCTTACTCGAAATTAGCCCTCATTATGCTCTTGTGATTCTTAAATTCTGCCTTTTTGTCCCTAAATTTACGTATGTGCTCCGCTGTTGTCCTTTCTGGAAACATCAAAATTTATTGTCGCCCATAGATGATTTGATCAAAATTAGTTTAGAGACGATTCTAAACATTCAGCTAAGTGAGCCTTCCTGGTCTCAAGCGTCCCTCCCCATTCGGTTTGGAGGTTTAGGAATTTGCAAAATTTCCAGTGTGGCTTCCCCAGCCTTTTTGGCGTCCACTCATAGTACGTCTGGTCTCATAGGAAATATCTTAAGGGCTTTGCCCACAAACTGTGAGATTGCGGGCTTTAAGGACGCCAAAAATGCTTTTAAAATTGCTTGCCCAGGCAAACAATTTCCAGACAACCCAAATTCACAAAGGAGTTGGGATAATGTTTACTGTGATTTAACTTACAATACTCTCCTAAACAACTGTACAGGTCCAGACCGCGCGAGGCTTTTGGCGGCCGGAGCCCGGGAAGCCGGTTACTGGCTACATGCCCATCCTTCGCCCAATACTGGTACTTTCTTGGATCCGGCCTCCCTTAGACTGGCGACTGGTTTGCGACTCGGGGTTTCGGTGTGTACGCCACACATATGCTCTTGTGGCACGGACGTGGACCGACTGGGACACCACGGATTATCTTGTCAAAAAAGTGCAGGCCGTTTTTCGAGACATGCGTCGCTTAATGACATAGTCCGTCGGTCTCTTGCCACCATCAATGTGCCTGCTCTTCTTGAGCCGACTGGCATTATCAGAGATGATGGCAAGAGGCCCGATGGAGTGTCCTTAGTTCCTTGGAGTTTGGGACGGATGTTGGTGTGGGATGCTACCTGCGTAGACACACTGGCACCGTCCCACCTCCAACGGACTACTGTAAAAGCGGGCGGAGCGGCGGAAAGCGCTGAAATTCTAAAACGTAACAAATATAAGAGCCTCGGCAGAGAGTACCATTTTGTACCATTTGGTGTTGAAACTCTAGGTCCATGGGGTCCCAGCGCGCATAAGTTGTTCGCAGAAATCGCGAAGCGTCTGGTTGACGTAACTGGTGACCGAAGAGCTGGCGGCTACCTCGCACAACGTATCAGCATTGCGATACAGCGAGGAAATGCCGCCAGCATCCTTGGTACAATGCCTCAAGGGCCTATTTTAGATTTAAGCTAGTTATTAATTTCGTTTAGTAGTACCACTGTATATATATTGTATGTAAATAAATGTTTTCTAATTCTAAAAAAAAAAAAAAAATAAAGTAATTAGTTGCGAATTTTGAGTTTTTTCCTCATTTTGGCTGGTCGAATCTTCTTTTACATGATGATTTTGAATGATAAATAATTAATAACGTTCATTTGAGTTTGATTTGTAATGTTTTACAGTAGGTAAGTACCTACCGTCGCGTTGGTGTAGTGGAAAATTTTTTTTCACTCGGGAGCAAAGTTTGTTACACCCTCGTGCCTTGAAATGATCAAGATTTTTCGTTCCGCTCGCTACGCTCGTGGTTCAATTTTAGAATCCTTTGCATGCTCGAATATCAATATTAGCACAAAGGGTTAAACAATAAACTTGCCCCCTTGTAAAAGAATAACTACCTATTAAAAGCTTACTGATAACAAAATTATATTTAATGTAAATAATATGACCTATATACAGCATCACCTTAAGCCAAATTTTATGAACCATAACAGCTGCAGGATAAGTATGTAGAACAAACTCAACTTTAATACTCGGCTATCCACTTGATGGGTACTTCGAGCAATTCTTATCTGTCAAGAATCTTTATGGCATTCATTTTATTAGTTATCATAGCTTTTATTTAAACCTGAAAGGGAGACTAATACGAAACTCACCTATCGCAGGGTAAAATCCACAAAGGCAGTACGTCACTGTAACGGTGATGTTTATTTGGTATTTGCTTGTTTGATTAGTGTGTACCACATGTTCACGTAGCGGCTGCGTGTCGTGGCGACAGCGGCGCGCGCGACTTCGTCCCACGAGGGGAGGAAAGCTTCTGCCAGATAAACGCGAAGGCGCCACGGCCACGGCCGACGGGGCGAACCACCCCCGAACGCAACCTTAACCTGTACGCAATAACGGTCATATTGATAGCGGACGCGCCACGTGAACTTGCCGCTGGACATGTCCGCCGCGCCTCCCCCATCCCATTCGACAATTAACACAAGTTCTCTTGGGAAAATCGCTCTAAATTAGTTATCTCTCTATTTTTGCCCCTCAAACCCTCATTAGTGCGAATGTTTCATAAGGCTTTTTAAAATATTTTCTGGTATGTACAGTCAGCCAAGAAAGTGGTCTACCACTTTTCGACTCTATCATCTGATTGATAGAGTCGAAAAGTGGTAGACCCCTTTTTTGGCTGACCGTACAATCAATCGCCAAGGTGTTCACAATATCTGAACACGCACTCGAACGCCCTGACAATAGAGGCGTGTTCAGATATTTGTAAGCGCCTTCGCCGCTCCATTATCAGGCCTATTCGGATTTCGAGATAATCACAAGATCTTGAGACGATTTAGAGATCAACTAGATGTACATTAGATATCGACTAGATGTGACTTGGATATCTAAGTCATAACTTGTCGAAATCGTTCAAGAGGACCTCCAGAATCGCGGAAACGTCAAATTTGACATATCTATCTTACAAATATCTTTAAATTATCCGTATCGTAACTTGTTGAAGTCTAGTAGAAATCTAATTCATTTTCCGAATCGAGCCGTATGTCTGAAGTCTTACTTAGAACTTGCATAACACCTACGTACTTATTATTAGCAACTGCGAGGCGTGGAATTCGTTTCGTTAGTAGTGCTGCCGTATAAAGCTGCCCGCCCATTACCTCTTTAAAGGATACGTAATTTCCCGGGAAACTTATCCATTTTTATTAAACGAAAATGTTATTCTTGTTTATGAATTATTTGTATTTGATATTTTTACTAAAATCGTTTTTGTTTCTGTATTAAGTGATTTGTAGGTAATCTTAGAGAAATAAATAAGAAAATTACAGGACGTCGAAAATCGCCTGAATCGCTTCGGGAAAAGGATGGTACGGCCGTGCATCTTTGTTTTGCTCGACATGGCGGGGGCACTGCCGTGCCCCCAGATTTGTACTGAGTGGATTTTTCCCTGTAGGTACTACCTTCTTTCAGTGTCATTTATAGGTATGTAGTAGATATCTAAAACTTAAGTAAAATAGTTATTTACGATACAAGTGCGGAAAAGCGGAAATTCGAAACTAGTTGCGATAAATTAAAACATGACCGAAGGAGGTGTTTTAACTCGACACCAGTTGCGAATTACCTATTCGCACGCGTATCGTACAAAGTTTTACAGTACATATGGCCCTTTGAACTTTTGACATACGCACGGAAAGTGCTCTTTCCCGCACTAGTGTGGGAAAGTAGGACTATAAGTAAACATGTTTTATTTTTCGGGTACCTACCTAAAATATGAAAGAACAGCATGTAATAAGATATTTTGGCTGCATATTAATATTTCAGCGTCAATTGATTTCAGATTTAGATAGACCCCAAATATCGGCCATGTTATGTAATTAAATGTCGGCAGCAAAATCAAGCCTACCAAAAATTTACTAAGATCTTGAGATCATAAAGGATGACTCACGTTAGACCGGCCCTGTACGGGCCGGAGCTTCCGGCGCATCGTTTTCCATGGAAAGCATCACGTGATCACCTGTCATGTCAGAGAAAAGTAAGCGCCAGAAGTTGACTACTAATATATAATGAGTTTGCATCTAAAATTGTAAACTGAGCTTACACCAGTAAGACTTGCAACTTTCAATCCGAGGATCGCGAGTTCGAAGTGTTTGAACTCCGGCTCCAACTTATGTACCTACCAAATATCGTTTAAGTAATACATATTTAAGTACAAAATGCATTGGTGTGATCGCGAAACTCGCAAACTCGGATTACACGCATTTACGACCAAATTAAGGTATTAAAACGATTTCCAGCTTGCTGGCAATTAATTCTTCGAAAAAATCCAATTTGATTGGCCTATTATGTACACATAAGAAGAGGCCATTGCTGATATTTAGTATAGCACTTACTAATGACGGTACCACCCCATCAGAAAAAAAATCAGACCGAAAAGCTTTTAAGGCACAAGATGGTCCTTATTGTCCCTTATTATCCTGCCACGGCCTTTTCGGCTGAGACTTTTGTTATGATTAGCGGTAAAAATGATTTTGTGATAAGTATAAAAATTTAATATATTTTTTATCACGTCTGCACCTGTGTCCCCTCTAGGGTAACATTTGTCATCCGGGCAGTCGCGTCACGGCAGAAATGTTTGTATAGGCATATAATCGGCATCCATTCAGTGACGTTCACGTAAATACGAGAAGCGTTTACTCCATGCCCAGTTGGCAACGTCGCATTTGTTTTGCTCTTGTTAACTGTTTCAAGGATATATCATTGTGCTGTAGAGCCCTCTTATGTCTTATGCTAGCGTTTGTTTGCGCTTAGAGTCAGACCAAGAATAATCAGCAGCGGATTTGGTAGCCCACGCAGCGCAAGTGTTATTTTAAACGTCAAACTTCTATGAAATTATGACGTATAAATGACACTTGCACTACGTGGGCTATCAAATCCGCTGCAGACTTTTTTTGGTCCGACTCTAGAAGCTTGTTTGGGTATAGATACGCGCCTACATTTCGCTTGAACGAGCTTATTGTTATGTCGTGTTGGTTCAAATAGTGCCGGCGTGGGTGTACACCTGTAGATAAAGAATTCGCCATTGATAAATCTAATACCTACTCACAAAATATAACTTATGGTTGCACTATAGCTTCTGCCCGCGACTTCGTCTGCGTGGGATCATGATGATGATCGATAAAAACTATTCTGTCCTTCCTCGGGCTTCAAACTTTCTCCATACCAAATTTCATCTAAATCGGCTCAGCGGTTTAAGCATGAAGAGGTAACAGACACGCACTTTCGCATTTATAGAAAAAGTGGCGTGCTCTTGATTCGGAGGCCAAGACCATCTTTGGGTGGCTGAGCCACATTATTTAAATAGTTATTAGTTAGTATATTTTAACGCATTCACTGCCCGCAACCCGCGAGGCCGGCGCTCTGGGCCGGATTGCATAATAAAATACAAGCTAATACTTTAGCCCTACTTAACCATCCAACCCAGTGTCAAATTGTACTGGTAACCCGTTCGGCGGGTTCTCTGTTCGTAATCGCTTTCCTATAGGTACAAAGCGGGAAAACGCTGGGATTGGCTACGAGCATAGCGGTACGAAAACGTAGGCAGTGAATGTGTTAACTACTTAACCCGGGTTAGTGGGATGATGCAAGTGGCTCTAATAGTATTAGCTTGTATTTTAAGCAATATAGGCCCCTGTTCGTAACTTAATAGGTAGGTACTCGCTTTTCGCTACATACGCGTTTTCCAATGTTATCGGCTACGCTCGTAGCGCGTACCAGTCGTAGCACGCGCTGGCACTGAATGTGTTAAGTGTTGTAAGTCTCTTGTAAGGTTATCTTATACCTAGTTTACTAAAAATTCACGTATTATGTAACATGACCAGAATTATGATGTGGGATGGGATAACACTTCCCCTTGTCAGAGTTTGAGGATGTGGTAGCTGTTCAACCCTTTCGTTTCGTTCATACCGGTTCTAACTAGCTACCGAGAGGACGTGTGCTTATCGCGAAGAGCTGTTATTTATCGCATCAGTGCAAATTAGTTCTTATCTCTAAAGTGATTAAGTTGTTTCTCGTTCGTAATTCGTATCGTGAACTATAAATTCAATTACCGTGCCTTGTGTTCTAAAGATTATTTGTTTTGGGTTGTTTTAATGCATACTCCAACTAAAACTGCGCCGCTTATTGGTGGCTCACAGCCTGATCTATCCAAAATGAGTGAAACTGATGAGCCGCAGCACATTTCTTTTCTTCGTAAACGTAAACAACCCGAGCACGAACATGAATGCAGTATTAAAGAGGACCTGGCAGCATTTCGGAAGGAGATGTTGTCCATTTTGAGTTCGTCTACTAATACACAAAATGAAAACCTCCAAAGTATGCGACGAGACATTGTTGCCGACATCAAAGTTGAAATAAATTCCGTCAAGGCGCTGGCCGAAAAGATTTCGGAAGAGCAAGACCGTATGAAGTCGGAATTGGCAGAACTAAACCACAGGATGTTGTCAGTTGAGGAGCAAGGAACTAGTTTATCAGCAGCTGCTGACAGCGTTAATAAGGTGAAGGATACCGTCGAGGGCCTGGTCGCCGAGAACAACAGCCTCAAACAATTTGCGTTGTTAAACAATATTGAAATATCGGGTGTCCCGCTTACTAAAGGCGAAAATTTAAACACCATTTTTCACAACATTTGTTCTAAGGTTGGTTACACTCCTTTAGATACCGATGTCGACACGATTCATCGAGTACGTCGCTTTCAAGCTCTGCATAGCAACTCGCAAACTAATGTACGCCCACCCGCCATCATCGTGAAGTTCACACAACGCAGGCGAAAAGATGAACTACTAGCTGCTGTACGAGCGAGACGCGGCCTTACTACTGTTGACATAGAACTGCCTGGACCCGCATCTACGTTGTACCTGAGCGATCACCTTACGCCTTCAAATAAATTATTGTTAAAACTCGCAAGACAATTTAAAACGGAGCGTGATTATCAATTTTTGTGGACGAGGGACTGTAAAATATTTTTACGTAAAAACGAAAAATGCAAAGTTATCCATATTGCCAACGAGTCTGTTTTAAAGAACCTTACCTGACTCATTCTCCGTTTTTTCATCGGTGTTACAATAAACAATGGTATACTTATATATACTTATCCACCCTTGTACTCTCTAATTACCACGCAAATGTTATATTACCGCTGCATACAACTTAAATTACTGTTTTTGTTTACTGTCGTCTTTATAATACCTAACTTAATTATCCTGATTTATTGTTACATACAATATAAATACTCTCACTCGCGTTGCTATGTAAGTAATAATGTTATTTCCACACCTGTGCCACCGCCTGCATTTCAATTGTGTTGTTTACATCTCGCTTTAAGTACCTACCAATTACACTTATTGTTGTACATTATAAACGCTCGCTTGCTCCCGTCTTTGCAAAAAAATGTTGTTATAGACATTAAAAAACTTAAGGACTGTGTCGGTGGGTCCCTCTGTATAGAACTTTTCATACAGGGTGGCCCATTTTCATTGCCCTTGAGTGTATTATACTTCAATTGTTTAAAGTGAATAGAATATTATTTTCAGGTTATTATCAAAATGTTAGGGGCTTAAGAACAAAGTCACATGATTTTTTCTCACAAGTTACTAAATCTGACTATGACTTTATTTGCTTAACGGAGACGTGGCTGACGGCTGACTTTTACGACTTAGAGTACTTTGATAATAGGTATAGCGTTTTTCGTTGTGATCGGTCAGCAGAGGCGAGTGGTGCATCGCGGGGCGGAGGGGTCGCGGTTGCTGTGCGCTCAGAGTACCAGCCACTGCGCCGCGACTGGCCTGTTCCATCGCTCGCCCATTGTGAATGTTTATGGGTTTCACTTCCCATTGCACGTAATAAACACGACATGACATCTTCGTTCCCTTATCATAATGAAAAACAATCTTATCTTAACATAGCCTGTATTTATATTCCTAATGGACCCAATTACCGAGATGCACTGACCACATTCGTTGACCTTGCTAGTCAAATAATTGTCGATCGGCCGGATGACCTGTTTTTAATTTCTGGTGATTTCAATATACCTGAGGCGAACTGGGCTATGAATTCAACATCTGGGATGGATCTGACGGTGTGTAGTTCAGTGAAATTAGCTAAAATTACGGCATAATTAATAGAAGACTTTTTTTAATTGGGATATGTACGTTGTCGACCGAGGTTATTTTTCATCAACCCTCCCCTCCCCTCCCCCCTCTGCGTCACTCCCCCACACCCCCGCAAAGGGTCCAAA
The DNA here is from genome assembly GCF_910591565.1 of Cydia splendana. Taxonomy (NCBI): domain Eukaryota; kingdom Metazoa; phylum Arthropoda; class Insecta; order Lepidoptera; family Tortricidae; genus Cydia; species Cydia splendana. The sequence goes on along the minus strand of NC_085987.1, from coordinate 39,565,743 downwards.
ACCTAGTTTTTCTCAATTTTTAAGAAAACCGTTCTAGATACAGAAAAAGGGTGTAGCAACGAAGTGATCCTTATTAAATTTTCTATTTATCTCTTATACACACTATATTGCTATCACTTATAGTTTTTGCGCAATACGTCACGGAAGATGCTATTTTTAGCATTTTCAGTGTTTTTTTTCTTCTAATGACTTTTCTCAAATAGCACTTACGATATCTTTCACGCTTTTAGGGTTCCGTACCTCAAAAGGAAAAACCGGAACCCTTTAAGATCTCTCGTGTGTCTGTCTGTCTGTCCGACCATTCCCCCCCCCCCCCTTTATCTCTGAAACTACTGGGCCTAAAATTTTGAAAAAATACACAAAATAGTACTTTACCTATAGATAATAGGAAAACCTATTAGAAATGTGCAGTCAAGCGTGAGTCGGACTTATGTACGGAACCCTTGGAACGCGAGTTCGACTCGCACTTGACCGGTTTTTTTTATTTAAGTAAATAGTTAATATGTTATTTAAAATGGGTATTATTTATTGAAAGAGTTTGTGTATCTGGGAACCTTGTTCACTAGGGACGGTAAGCATGATAAAGACATTGAAAGGAGAGTGAATGCTGGAAAACGTGTGAATGGGGCACTTAACGCTTTTATGAGCAGCCAGAAGGTGTCGCAAAAAGCACGGTTGGCTGTTCATAGAGGGGTGTTGGTGCCTACACTTATGTATGGTAGCGAAAGTTGGGTATGGCAGAAGAGGCATCAGAGCCAAGTGAATGCAGTGGAAATGAGAGCGCTGAGAAGTGTGTGTGGTGTGAGATTGCAAGATAGAATTAGGAACAGTGTGATAAGGGAAAAGTGTGGACTGAATGTTGATGTAGTGACTAAAATTGAGAAAGGTATTTTGAGATGATTTGGACATGTGGAAAGAATGAGTGAAAGAAGGCTAACAAAGAGAGTGTATAAGGGAGAAGTGGAAGTGGGAGTTGGAAGGGGTCGACCTCGGCGGATTTTCTCTGATCAGATCGGGGAAATCCTGAAGGAAGGCCAGGTCAAGAGCACCCTAAACCGGCGAGCGTGTATGAGGAATGTAATGAAAATGAAGGAAGCGAAAGAGGTATGTCAGGATCGTAGCAAGTAGAAAACCGTGGTCTCTGCCTACTCCTCCGGGAAATAGGCGTGATTATATGTATGTATGTATTATTTATTATTAAACTACTTCATTTGACGATCCTATGCCATTTTTAAAATACATCGCCTTCAAATATTTTCAATGTCAGCTAATATCGTTATTAACCACTTGTCTGTATATGAAACGGATCCTGACCGAAATTTATAGGTACCTACAGCACAACCCAGGGTGAACCCACGATTTTTGATCACCACACACGTCTTCTTCCTCGCGTTAGTTGTCGCTTTTCGGTGAAGGAAAACATCGTGAGGAAACCGGACTAATCCCAGTAAGGCCTAGTTTCCCCTCTGGGTTGGAAGGTCAGATGGCAGTCGCTTTCGTAAAAACTAGTGTCTACGTCAAATCATGGGATTAGTTGCCAGCGGACCCCAGGCTCCCATGAGCTGTGGTAAAATGCCGGGAACAACGCGAAGAAGATGATGAACTTTTCATGTGTGTTGTGGTCAAAACTCGTGGGTTCACCCTCGTTTGTGTTGTATAAAATTCGGTCAGCGGGCGCAGCACGGTTCCATTTTTATCGCCTATCACTATGCGCGTCCCTTTCGCACTTACATACTTGTTAGAGCGTGACAGGCATGGTGAGGCAACATAGAGGTACAATAATAGAGAGGAAACGTGGGAGGGGCCAAATGACCGAACGAGATAGATCTTTCAGTAGGAGTAGCAAGAAAGCGGTACTATTGCTTGTCCTTGTCACAGTCTCACTTTTTGTTTGTTCCCCACCATAAATTTAGTATGGGTTATGGTGGGCAACAAATAAAAAAAATCATTTAATTTCATTTCAATAACCCGACCGAAATACGTAGATTATTGTTTTTGGTATATTGTCCGGAATGTTAAAAAGTGTTTTTAATATTGTCGCATTGCGTATATTTTGTCCCTCACGGAGGCACGCGTACACCACTTCTATAGGCTACCTTATATGTGAGGCAAGCTATAAAAACGCGACCGTGCGATCTGTTTCACAGTCAAGTGGTTAATAGTAACGATCTTTGGTGAGCTTAAAAATGTTTGAAGACGATGTATGTTCAAAATGGCATAGCATCGTCAAATGAAGGAGTTTAATAATAAATAATACACCATTTTAAAGAACATATTAACTATTTATTTAAATTAAACAAAATTTGGCGATATCATAAGTATATTTTGAGAAAAGTTATCTTACAAAAGAAAAAAAAAGTATATTCTAAAAAAATTGCATACATGGTGACAGATTTCACAAAAACTATAAGTGATAGCACTACAGTGTGTATAAGAGATAAATAGCAAATTTACTAAGGATCACTTCGTTCCTACACACTTTTTCTATATCTTGAACGGTTTTCTTAAAAATTTAGAAAAACCGCGTTTCGGGCCCTTTGCGGGGGTGTGGGGGGGGTGACGCAGAGGGGGGAGGGTTGGGGAGGGTTGATGAAAAATAACTTCGGTCCATAACGTACATAACCCAATTGAAAAATGTCTTCTATTAATTATGCCAAGTTTTCCATATATTTTTTTCCAGAAGCAACGTACTAGTGTTGTGGTTTTGGTACTCAATTAATATATGAATTTTTATCATATACGGGAACTAAACAGTATAACTCCGTAACTAATATCAATGGCCGAATATTAGATTTAATTTGTGACGTTCCACGGGAAAAGGTACCTTATGAGGGTTTCTAGTTTCGGAGATATTAAATGTTTTGTAAAGAGGTGAAAAAATGCTCAATTTTTTTTTATTGTGTGATCTGAAACCTTAATGCGTAACGTTTGTTTACCTGTTTTTATTTTTGTTATAAGTTAGTTATAAGCCTAGTAATGTCGTCTCAGAGTTTAGTAGAAAAGGTACCTTATGGAAAAAAGATTGAAAATTCCCAAGAAAACTAGTCAATACGGGGAAAGAAGTTTGGTAGAGAACTGTATTAGCATTCTGCAAAACTAATTTGATAATTTCAGTTCTGGTTGGGGCGCCTCGCAAATATTATAACCGTACATAGACCGAAATCACAAATCCAAGTAGACTGCTATTATACCAAAGTTACTCTCGTCAAGTCTTTCTTAACTAGAATAATCTTCATTTGGTTTGGTCGCATGCAGTAAATCAGCCATTGGTTTGCTGAAAAATGCCAATACCCGACGCATTACCTTATGGAATATCTGAGGTCATTGAACCTCAATGCCGCTTATCTTCAATAGCAACCGAAATATATTATTGATAAGAAATAGACGATTTATACCATCTTAACCCCAAAATATTATTAGTTTATCCTAACTGTTCCATCATCATCATGCCTCATCATGTAACTTGACCACAAGGTACCTTTTCATTACATACAAATTATTGGTCTTTTTTAAGATTATTATGACGAAGAACTAATTAAATTGGGGGCAGTTTAATGTAAATTAATATTTTCTATTCATAAAAGATAAACTATAATATGATTGATATTTTGTAGTGATGTATTATTAGATTTATTTCCATAAGGTACCTTTTCGTAAATGTATGGAGCAAATACTGTTATTGTTATGTAAGTTTAAAGTGGCATAAGGGGTTAAATATAGTATTTAGTTGGGGTTTTAGGATTTATTTCATTTGAATGACAGAATTTCTTTCATATGTGCTCAGAAAAATTGATTGTGTGTCTCATTAAAAGTAAAAATATTCAATTTTGTGATTTTATATGAAAAAGTCAGAAAATACATTTTCATCACACTTGCTCGGAAAAGATGTATTTACACGTAGGGCTTGCGGGCGGGAAATTGAATTTTTCGCCCTAGGGCGGAAAAAATCTTTTCCGAGCAAGTGTGATGAAAAACACTTATTTACACGTAGGGCTTGCGGGCGGGAAATTGAAATTTTCGCCCTAGGGCGGAAAAGTGTTTTATACAGAAGTTTGTTTTTATTAATTCTCCTTTTTTTCCTTACAAGTGTGATGAAAAACATTGTGTGTGCCACGGGCGGTAAAGAAATTCCGAACTCGTGAACATTTTAAGCCCTCGCTTCGCGTCGGGCTTAAAATTGACACTCGTTCGTAATTTCTTATTTCCCGCCCTTAATACACAATGTACTATTTCACCTCTAAATCGGTATTGTTTTTTGCTTAAACTGTCTGTCAGTGTCGTTTTCTAATAGATAAAATTTAAATCTTGAGAGCTCATTGCAATCAATCGTGAAAATGAAATAAAACTTTATTTTCAAGAGATTGGTTAGTATACACATAAATCAGTCGATATCAAAAGTTTCTATTTGCATTACAGAACAAGTCGCAATATTTTTTTAATCTCAGATATATAAGGCATTATTATTTGTAGTCAACTATGTAACTTACTTCAGGAACATAGTTTTTTAGGCGGCTAAACTTAAAACTTCTCTATCGTAAAGTTGCTCATTTCACAACATTATTTTCAAAAAATCATATCTCTGTAACTACGCAACCTAGAAGGTTGATCTTTTGTGTTATCGATAGGTTATTTATTGTAGATTACTGGGGTATGCATAACTCCATACCCGCCATAAGGTACCTTTGACCGTGGGACGTCACATTTTTTCTAACACTGACTGCCGCTTATCAGCTTGCGATTCACCACTCACGCCGGAAGATGCACACCACAGAGCTATTTGTTTAGACTTAAAATTTAATACTTCATCTCACTTAAAGCCGGCGCCTCACTTCGTTTATAACTTTCATGCTGGTAATTTTGAAATAATTAATGCTGAACTTTCGGTTATTAATTGGTTTAATTTCTTTAAAAACATGAATATAGATGACTGTCTAACTAAATTTAATAACTTGATTAAAACTTTAATTTCCAAGTATATTCCACAACGAATTGTTCGTCAGCCTACTTGTTCCGCCCCTGTTTGGCATAGCTCACCCCTACGTAAGATATTAAGAGAAAAACGAAAATATCATAAACGTTGGAAATTATACGGCAACCCCTTAGACTATCAGACTTTTAGTACTCTGCGCAAACGAGCCAACAAATTAGAGCTGGAATGTTATAATAATTATATATCTTATTCAGAAAGTAAAATCAAAAGTCATCCTAATTTTTTCTGGTCTTACGTAAAGTCTATATTCTCTAAAAATAAACCACCTCAATCAATGCACTATAAAGGCATAACTAGTTCTGACGGCGAACAGATATGTAATTTTTTCAATTGTCATTTTCAATCAGTTTTTGAAAAACCTATTAATCTAGACCTGGGTGACATAATAAATAGTCCAGCGCCTGATTCTATTATCGATCTAGGTACCATAGAGATAAATTACAACACAGTTTTACAATATTTAAAAACAGTTAATGTCCATAAAGGTGCTGGACCCGATGGCATTCATCCGCTTCTAATCAAATCTTGCAGTTCTACCCTTGCAACTCCTATCACCTTACTATATACTAAGTCAATTAAAGACGGCGTTGTGCCCAAAACTTGGAAACAAGCATGGGTCACTCCTATTCCCAAGGGTTCAGTAACTAGTGATGTTGTAAATTACCGTCCCATTTCTAAATTATGTATTCTTGGTAAGTTACTTGAAAAAATTGTTACTGACCAATTATTTAATGTTGTACGTCGCCATATAGTTCCAAATCAGCATGGTTTTTATAAGGGTAGATCTGTTGACAGTAATTTACTAACCTTTACTGATGAAATTTATAGTGCAATGGATGATGGTTATAGTGTGGACGCTATTTATACTGATTTTTCCAAGGCATTCGACAAAATTTGTCACTATACGCTATTGTCTAAGCTTTGGAGGCTTGGTATACATGGCGACCTCTTTCGCTGGATCAAATCCTACGTTGAAAACAGGAGTCAGGCGGTTGTCTTGTTGGGCTATCAATCTCAATGGATGTCTGTCAGTTCTGGAGTGCCTCAGGGCTCTCACTTAGGTCCTTTGCTTTTTACTCTTTACGTGAATGACATGACTAATCACATCCAGAACTCTAAAGTATTACTTTACGCAGATGACACAAAGATTTTTAGGATAGTTAAAAATATTAGCGATTGCGAAAAATTGCAAGATGATTTAAACAACTTAGTTAGCTACTGTGAAATAAATAACCTGTTTCTTAACTTAGATAAATGCAATGTCATCACTTTCTCAAAAAAGAAAAATGTAATTAATTATTCCTACACTCTATCCGGTAAAACCTTAAACAGAGTAACCGAAATCAGAGATCTCGGTGTGATTATGGATAGCAAACTCACTTTTATCCCACACATTGACAAAATGCTAGCAAAATCATACAAACAGTTAGGATTCATTATGCGTGTTGGCAAACCATTTAAAAGCCGCCTAACATATAAAATTCTTTACAATAGTTTTGTTCGAAGTCACCTTGAATTTTGTAGCTCAGTATGGAAACCTTTTTACAAAGTACACATTGACAGAATTGAGCGACTCCAGAAAAGATTTATTAAATCACTGGCCTTCAGGACTGGACTAACCTATACCGCTGACTATACTGATACTTGTAAACGTCTAAATATACAAACTCTTAGTGACCGTCGTGATGCTAATGATTCCGTTTTGCTCTTCAAAATTTTCCGTTCACAATTAGATGCCCCTATTCTTTTACATAAAATCTGTTTTAGAGTTCCGCGAAGACGAGAGCGCCGTTGTCGTAAAAGAAACTTATTTTCTATACCATTCTGCAGGACTGGCTACGGTAGAAACGTATTCATTAAACGCGCATGTAAACTATTTAATGAAAACCTTAAACTTAATGATGTAGACTTCTTTCACTGTACACTAACACAACTTAAGAATGCATTTAAATATTGAATTTAACTAAATTTATAACTTGCTTAACGCACTTAAAATGTATTTTTGACAAAGTATCAAATCATAGATTTACAAATTTCTAGTATATAGTAATTGCAATAATACAAATTAAGTCTTTCTCTTATATAGTTAATAGCCACGGACCTATTTATATGTTTTCCTGTTATGAAACTATAGGTCTATTCTTATTGTCTTTAAAATATGTTCATAATCCATGTATGACTGTTTGTTTCTGAATAAATAATAAAAAAAAAAAAAAAAAAAACCCTTAACGCATTCACTGCCAGCAACCCGTCAGACCGCGCTCTGTCCGTAGTTGCCTTTCGCTACATACGCATTTTTCCATGTATTTGGCTACGCCAATAGTTCACGCGCTGGCAGTGTTAACCCGGTTAATTGTTGTCGTGAAATTATAAACATTCTAACGTAAAATCTGGCTATCCTAGCCGCTGTCACATTAAAGCATTTTAGGCCTATTCTTATTTTATCCGAGTCCAATTTTAATGACTGATTCGATTCGTCGTCGCCGGCGACAATTTTTACCAAAAAGCCGTAGACGGGTAAAAATTTTAAACGTTTGGCTTGGTTTGCAAATAGCTAAAATACAAAATAAAACACACATACTTTGTAAATTTGGAAATAAAAATTTATATTTATTTTTACAGAATTAAGCGTCACATTGGAATGTCAAGGTAGTTACAAAACAAAAAGAATAAAATAATACTTAACGATTTGATCGTTGCAATGTTACTTACTAGGTACTTATAATTAATTTCATGTGAATTTTTTAGATTAATGCTGACTTAGAATATTTTCATCATACAAAATTTCTACTAAATTCATGTATTTTTAGTGCCTCTGCTGACTTGCGCGGGTACCACCGCGGGTAAAATTCGCAGCACGCGTCTGCGCCAGTTTCAATAAGCGTTCACCCGCTACGTGACCCCGCGAAAGGGTGGTATTCCATCTGTTTCACATTTTGCTTTATGAGAGAGTGAGACGCAATGACATTGGACAGGTGTAATACCACCCTAAGACAGCGGAGGCACGTGAAACTGATTTCATTAATAATCTCTAGAATACCGGAAAGCGAGTTCATAATTTGACTGCCCTGTCCAACTACTAAAACACATCATAGGGTGGTATGCCACCTGTCCAATTTCTTTGTCCAATGTCATTGCGTCTCACTCTCTCATTAAGTAAAATTGTGCGACTCAATACATATAAGACAGATGGAATACCACCCATACACAACCGTACCTGTGTTACATTCGAAAAATCTACTGGTTTTGATTTGAAATGTTACATAGGGGTGTTATGAGTGTTGGTGCGGTGCTTTACCTTATATTCATAGTGTCTTAAGGGATATCTTTGAGACGCGTTAATATCTATAAACAGTCAGCTAAGCAGTTAGCTTGGCACCCCTGCATACATATTTGTACGCAGGTTTTGCTGCTAGTTTTGCTGAATATACATAATTATTAATTAATTACCAAATTTAACTCATTGTAATAAATATCATAAGAGCATTAAATTCATAATCAAATTTATACAGGCCTATTAGACATGACCACAAATAAGAAAATATCACGAATGGCCCGAGAAACAATAAAATTTATGTGTATATTAGTAGCTCTAAAGTTTAAAAAATATTTTATTTATAAACATGACTCACCCCAGCCCCCTCTTCGGTGACTATACATATAACGATGAAAGAATCGTTGCTGTTAGAAAACAAAAATAGGTATTATAATAATTCAATAAAACACATTAAATCAAATAAGTTACTCAATTTAACACCCGTGTATACTTAAAATGCCATTCCTAATAGCAAAATTTAATATTGAGACACTTTCAACTTCACTTCTTCTTCCTTCACAAAAAGCTAAACCTCACACAAAAAGAGGTTAAACGTTTGCTGTATCGCCAGTAGGGAATGCAAATCGGTTATTTTCGGTTATTTTTTGTATGGAAATTATCGGTTATTAAACGAAACCGCGGTTATTTCCATACAAAAAATAACCGATTTGCATTCCCTAATCGCCAGCCCTCAATAAAAAATCTGCTCATATATCCTACATCAATGACATCTTATCACCAAGTTTGTTCTATTTCGGGAGTTTACATTCTATCGTCGGAGTCTATAATGTTAACAGGGGGCCGATTTTTGAATTTCGATATTTCGATTTCGTCCCTCGAAAATCGGTGGAAAACGGCGAAATGCTAATTTTTGAAATACGAGCGATAGAAATTGGGAATCGAGTGGTATTGACCACTCGTTTTCAATTCTATTATTAGAATTTAAATGCCTAGTATTATTGAACGAAATACACGAAATCGAGCGGTCGAATTTCAAAAATCGGCCCCCAGTTCATTTGTTTTACAATAGTTTTTACCTGACTACGGCAACGTAAAAGGAGGGTTATGATTTTGACCGGTATGTATGTGGGTATGTATGTTTAGATTTCATTAAGCTATCTAAGGAATCTTTAAATAACTACATTAACAAGTAAAAATTAAATCAAATTGTAGAATACACTTACAACTTAGGTATAAGTTTCACATGGATATACAGAACGTTTTGTGCACTTTTTAATATATAATTTACAATAATAAAGTCACAGGCAAAGTAGACTTCAAAGTCATGATCCGTAAGAATGTCTAAGATACCTTGTTATATAAAATCCGTATATACTTTATGGCCTATTTAGAGCCTAATTAAAATCCAGTCTACCATCAAGTGATTATTGTAATATTAATTGCACGAATTGGCAGATAGGGGGCCCTAAGTCGCTATCTCACTGAAATTTTACTTGTATTAACTAACTTAAAAGTAATTTAGTCAAAAAAGATACATCAACATTGTAAAGTTTCTTCCAAATTAAATAAATAATTAGATAGTAAGGGATTAGTTAGTAATAAGGGATTAGTTTGGAAACTCGGAAAATTTTCAAACATATCAATTTGCTCGATAAATGTGATGCACTAATCCCTTACTATCTAATTATTTATTTAATTTGGAAGAAACTTTACAATGTTGATGTATCCTAAATATTTCCAATTTACAGGTAGGTACATCCATCTAAGGGCCAGTTGCACCATCCACACTTGACAGACTGATCAACGGCTTTCGGCCATGAACTATGAAACTTGCCATACAACAAAGTTTAGCGAACGCTTTAACGGTGACCGTTGGTGCAATCGACCCTAAGTGATTGATTAACATTCTTAATTTGTTCTCTTAAATTGACAGTATCGTCAATACTGAAATTATTAATTTCAGTTATCTTGAACCATAGGTATCTTATATTTTGTATTGTAATCTCTAATAGTAACTACACAGTAATTTTTACCTAAACTATGATAAGTCTAGTAATATAAGCATGTATAATTAATAAGACACTAACTGTGATGTACGACTAAGCGATTGGAACCAATACCACACTGAAACAATGTATTTTGTAAGTGAAATCACTAAGCCACGGTTTGGCGCATCGGTGAGTAGCGTTATAGAAAAATAAAATTCAATCAAATATTCTTCAAATTGTTATAAAGTAATTCAATATTGAAATTGAATATGAAACAATATCAAAAATGAAATGAGTGTTAATTCATTGAAGATACTTTGTTTCAAAGAACTTCAATGAACTCAAGCATCGTGTCCCGTACCTATACCTACATTAAGAGCCCTTCAACGTGCACACTAGCGCCACTGCTAAATAATCGTGATTATTTAAATTTAACGAAATATACAGAAAAAAGGGGGCCGCTACGTACTGTATTGTGTATTTAAGTGTCTTTTGAATACATCAGACTAGTATGTTGCTGGATTCGTCAATCTATGCGTCCAAAGTTAAAACGGCCGTTTTTATTTTGAGTTCCTAGATTGAAGAAACCAGCAACATAAAAACTAGTATGATGTATTCAAAAGATACTTAAATACACAATACAGTACGTAGCGGCCCCCTTTTTTCAATATCTTTCGTTAAATTTAAATAACCACGAAATAAGCTGGGGCGCTAGTGTGCACGTTGAAGGGCTCTTAAAGTATATTTTTTCTTTCCGTATACTAAAATGACATTTCATGTGTTGCTAGTTTTTTTCGTCTTATAAATAGTGATACTAGTGATACCGGTACTAACCGAAAATAAACTATTGGGAGGTATTTGTATTTGTATTTGTTGATGAAGTGTATGTTACACAATTAATGGATAAACCGTGACGTGCTAAAAGGGGACACTAGGAGAGGTATTAAAAAGGGTGAAATAGTGTAGGTAAAAATGCCATTTGAGATATTTAGAAATTTTGTATCCAGGTTTATACACAATATTTCTAATATTTTAAAGCGAGTTGGCATTGCGTCAGGTCGGCGATACGTCAATGTCATTTTTTTAATGTTTGAGTAGATTAGTAGCGAGTAGAGTTTTTTTGGCTGCTATTTAACTGATCACCAGATTTAGTAAAATTTAATACCAAAAAAATCTACTTTACCACCCTAAAATAATAAACGATCACCAAAATTATAACACCATTTTAATGTAAAATGATTACCAATTTTTATTACATTTTACTATCCTATTAAAGGAAATGACACCAAACTAATCATTATTAACCCAAAAATAGTAAATGATTACCAAATTTCAAACCCCATTTTAATGTGAAATGATAACCAAATTATTACATCTTGCTATCCTATTAAAGAAAATTACACCAAAATAATCATTGTAAATCCAAAAATAGTAAACGACCACCTAAATTAGAACTCCATTTTAATGTAAAATTATAACCAAATTTTTAAATCTTGCTATCCTATTAAAGCAAATGACTCCAAAATAACCATTGTAAACCCAAAAATAGTAAATGACCACCAAAATTGTAACCACATTTTAATTAAAAATGTGCAAATATTTAATATATCGTTATCCTATTAAATTAATTAATCCACTTCGTCACCTTTTTCTAACCTAACCTAACCCAATTTTCTAGTAGCATTTCGTTTCTGTATGGGTCGCAGTTCAAACCTAACCTAACCCACTTTTCTAGTAGCATTTCGTTTCTGCAAGGGTCGCAGTTCAAACCTAATCTAACCCACTTTTCTAGTAGCATTTCTTTTCTGTATGGGTTGCAGTTCAAACCTAACCTAACCCACTTTTCTAGTAGCATTTCTTTTCTCTAAGGGTCGCAGTTCAAACCTAACCTAACCCACTTTTCTAGTAGCATTTCGTTTCTGTAAGGGTCGCAGTTCAAACCTAACCTAACCCACTTTTCTAGTAGCATTTCGTTTCTGTATGTATGTGTGTATCTAGTAGCATTTCAGTATGCTACTAGAAAAGTAGAGGTTAGGTTTGGTAGGTATGCTGTGCGGGGTACGGGGGGTTGAGCGGGAGGGGCTAGTAATTTTGGCATCATTTTACTTTATTTGGTAATATGTATAAATTTTTTGGTAATCATAGTGGTTTATTTAGGTGAAAATATCGCATTAATTTGGTCTTCAAGATTTGGTGATCATTAATGATTTTTGGTGATCATTCAATATATTTGGTATTCGAATACAATTTGAAGTGCAGTCATAATTAAAACGGTGGTACTTTTGTAATTATAGGCCTTATTTTTTTGGTGTTCAGTAATATTTTTTGGTAAGCATGATTTTTTTTATTTAGGGTACCAAAGTATTTTTTGGTGGTCATTATATTTGTAGCCATTTTTTTTTATTGTTTATTTCCTATCATGTTGCGAATAGATTTCATTTATTCTTTATTTTGAATCTTTTTTAGTTTGTAAGTTAATTAATTTTTAATTTTATATTTATCAGTTATTCACAAACGGAAATCAAAGATCAGCAATGTTTGTTTTAAGCTGGTCACATTATTTGTACGTTTGTCATTTGTTGTTGTCATTTTAGTCTACGGAAAAAAAATAGACTTTAGTTAAGTCCTTTAGGCTCCGTCACACAGGTGCGTTTTGCTGGCGGCGCGTGAGCGGGGCGCGCCGCTTTTACATAGTTATAAAACGCTCACGCCCCGCCCGGAAATCGCGCCTGTGTGACGGAACCTTTTGTTTGCTTCACTGCAACCTTTCTTTTGCCACATTCAGTCAGTCACATCCTACTAGCTTGAAAGTAACATTACCTACATTCGTAGACCACCAACATATAGTAGGTACTCGTACATGTAATTTCATTTCAATCAGATATTGTGATCAAGTAACAGATATAACTACCTAGTAAATTCTTGCAAAAAGTTTACACGAGACTGTTCACCGTGTATGTTAAGAGGAAAGGGGACGACTGTTACTCCATTTTCCTCTCTGGATATTGACCTTATGGAAAATATTTTTACAACATGTATACAACAAAATGTGTCAAAATATTTTCAATCATGTTAATAACCAGAGAGGAAAATGCGGACTACGTTTGTATGAAAAGGCGCTTTCGCGCGGGTCCTCCGCTTTCGTCTTAAAAAGCTAACCAGACCGTAGCTTAAGGATTTCGTTACTTAAAGTAATGATCGCTTGGGTTCCGATATGCCGATATGCTACGTGCAGTTGGAGGCGCGCTGTTGACGCCAGGCAGAGTGGAAACCGGCGGCCGAGTCGGAGTCCGAGTCGCCGGTCTCGCTGCTGCCGATGCGTGCTCGCGGCTGTAAAACAAAGTAGCAAATGTTTAAACATGTGAGTTAAATACTAACGAATCTGTAAACAGGCCCTAAGGCAAGTGTACACGCTCCTAGATGCCTTATCAGATAAAAATAAATTATTGATTAAGTATCTCCCAAACGAAGTGATAGAATACCGGTGTCTTTGAGAAAGTAACTTTCAGAAACTCGAGTAACTTTCAGGACTTGAAAGAGTTTAGCGATCTTGACATGTCTTTTAATTGAGAAACGCTTTTTAAAAATCAGTAACTATTATTTATGAAAGCAGAAGAATTTTGATCGTATTAGATTCATAATTGTTACATATTTGTCGTAACTTATTTTTAAACTGTGTTTTTCAATTAAAAGACACATCATGATTGTTTACTTTATTTGTAATTCTAAAAAACGAACTATAAATAATAGTATTTTTTTCCGTTCATCGTTATGAACAGATAATAATCTCAATTACTAGCCACGATTATGTATTAAATAACAAATCTCTTTGTATCATCTAGTTAGGTGATTGAAATCGCATCGTTAAATTAAAAAAGCATTCCTTTGAAATAATTGGTTAAACAAGAAACATTTAATAACTACTCAAAACGTAACGCTTAGCTGTTAGCCTAAGCGATAGTGACGGTTTGCTGGGGGGTTTGAGGGCCCGTAGCCAAGATGACAATCATTGACGATTGATGTAAACGCCACTAGAATAATTAATAGTTGTTTAAAAAACACTAGAAAAACACGCTTTTATAGTGCCTATCTTCCGGCTTCATCATCAGACCTTGAAACCTAATCGTGGTCAAAGTTAATTACAAGACTTTTCTAACAAATCCAAACACAGCTATGATACGATGTTCCATCATGAAGTTCCAGTTCATATCTTCCGGCTCCATCATCAGATCAGTTCGACAGTATCATATTATTGTATTGTCATCAGAACTACATACAGCTGCCAATTTTCATGACGCTACGATCCTTGGAAGATGGTTAAATTAGTTACCTTAGATTCCATTACATAGTTACATACAGGTCGACCTAATAAAAGCGTGTTAAAATATCAGGATGTCAAATCAGAGTCTAAGGGGCCTTTTGATTGCCCTCCGCAAATCAATACAAAATGAAACAGCCTAGCAAATTATTGGTAGCGAAAGTATTCATATCTTTTAGGCTAGTGCTAAAGGGGCTGTCCATAAATTACGTCATCGATTTTTGACGATTTTGGACCCCCCCCCCCCCTATAATCATCCAAAAATCATGCTTCAAATGACCCCATTTCCTCCTACTTCATGCTACCGTCATCCGATGTCCAGACCCCCCCCCCCTAATTTGAAATGACGTAATTTATGAATAGCCCCAAAGCAGTATGTACCTGGTCAGGAGTAGTGGGCGTGCTCCGGCTGTGGGAGCCCAGGCCTCGACGCCCCGTGGCACCTCGCCGTCTCACCTTGCCACTGTTCGTAGGAGGAGGCATCAGCTTGTCATCCTTCTGAAAATAAACAATTGTAATGAGTAAAAACAAGAGGAGAATTTTCTTAGGAATTGACCAACTTAGCTACATCGATAAAACGATCAGCTGATAACCTTATTTCGGCACTCGCGTAAGACCTTGGCACTCTTCACTCACAAAAGCCTGCCCCGACGCCGTTGCCAGTAAATAATTATTGACGAATTTCAGCCTGCTTACAAATATAATCACAAACTACCAGGATCCTAGATCAAATCGTCAGTCCGACTTGTTTGAAGATTTCTTATGCTGTGTCTTCCGCAGAAATCTGCCACCTTGTGGCTTAAAGGGAAAACTTAAGTTTATGTTTTTATAGGTATAGGTACTTCCCGCCAAAAAGTAGGGGTCTCCTGTTGCCCCTAGTTTATGCACGCTCCTTACACGTGTTTACTACTATATTTAAAGCTTGCCCCAACTTTACAATTCATCTACCTAGTCGGTTACTAAGTAATGTTACAAGGTTTCCAACTCATTAAATATAAAATAAAGCTTAAAATAAAACAAAATAGGCACAGTTTGATAGCTTATTTTGTAACGATCAAAACATGATATAATAATATATAATTCAGTTGGAGAATTAATGGGAATCCTTGGAAAGCTCCAGATTACGTGAAGGCGTAAACACACGGTCAATTTATGAAAATTATACTTTACAGAAGTGTGTCTAATGCAATCTTGCAACTTTGCCAGAAGATTCAATTGCTTATTTTAATGAGACCTCTAAGTTACCGTAAATTTTGTGATGACCGTTTATTTTTTTACTAGTTTATTTATACCCTAAGATATTCCGCTCCAAACATTGTATATTTTTCAGTTTCGCACGAAAACGTATAGATTTAGACAATTGTGCAGGAGGCAGGCTTGGAAAACTCTGTAGACTATGTGTTTAATCAAAGAAACCCACGTAAACTATATGTTAAATTAAAGATGAATAATCAAGCTATCGAAATGTGCAAAGCTACATTAAGCTAAGCTAAGATACATTCTTAATATGATTAGAAATAAATAGCATGTAAAAACGACACGAACAGGGAGCGTACTTTTGACGGTTTTTTTACGCCATTTTTCCGAGTTCTATAAGGAATTCTGCAAAACCAGAACAACTATGTTTATTAGGTTGTATTGTAAGCTTATCATTAATAAATAAGCTTTACAATTGTATACACGAATAATTAAAAATCGCTACCTATTTCCTTTTATTCCGTGAAAACTCTGGTAACGGAACTTAGTAACCAACTAGGTAGTTACAAATAGAACCAAACCTGCAGGTTGTCCGCCGAGCCCCAGCTCTTATGCGTGGCGTCGTCAGAGTTGCGCTCCAGCGGCCTGTCCCTGGCCGACTTGGGCATGTACGCGGACGAGCGCGTCGCGCCCACGCCCAGGAAGTTGCTGAAAGCCTCCGTCGTCTTCTTCACGCGGACGTTTAACGACCCGATCCGGAGGAAACCCTCTTTTTCTGGGGGAATAAATCGGCAACATTGTAAAGTAAGGTCAGCCTGTTTTTGCGGCAAACATTACCAAGGTCCCTTGATCAAGGAGCGGCATGTCAATAAGACAGTGTATGTCAGTTCGACTTGAAAGATAGCTTAATCTAGACATATAAGTGTAGTAAAGTATGTTAATAACATCACTATTTACAAGGACCGACTACAAGTTAACTAATAAGGCCGTAGAACAAATACAGGTAGACATAGAGTATACAAACACACAAGTACCTATATGTGGTAGTATATGTGGACATCACACACAGAAAAGTGCAAAGTGACAAAAAGGTACGTTGGGTTAGGTACATCAGAAAACCGAATATTTAAACAGTTAACACGGTACATACATGTTGACAAAAAGTGTCGTAGAGATTATAAAAAGTACCCTCCGCCATACCTTTTACCCCTAAGTATAAGTATAATCCCACAACGGCACTATCAATACTTGCCTATTAAATATTACGTATACATAATATTTTCTTTTAGTTTTAACAGTTCTAGGATTTCCAATTGATAGTTACTTTTTAGTGCTCCCTACAAAAAAATTGTTCACGACCGAAGTGATCAAATAAGTGCTCTTATGGGATCACTTCGGTTTTGTAAATCGGTTGAATTCGTTTTGCTCTGAGACCGTTTAACGCATATGGCTTAAATTTGGAACAATTATAGCAACTACGCTGCCGTCCTAGTCTAAAAGGCAGTTTTTCGACAAAAGCTAGTTTCGAGATAATCGCAAAAAACCAACCCAAACATCTTTCTTGAATTTCTACGAAACGGAAAAACTTTTTCCATTTTTTCTTTTTGTATGTGGTAGGTATATATATGTACTTATTTTAGGTATTTATAGTATGTTTCTAAACAGCTCAGTTTTTTTTAATTTTATAAAAAACACTTTAGATTAGTATTAAGCTTAAAAATGTGTAGGTCGTACTAGTCAAGAAGGCGGTAAACATGCGTTATGCGGCGTTCTAACTTAGTTACGAAGTAGAAACTAGGTAAAAACGCCGTATATGTCACATGCTGCCTTTTTGCTTAGTAACAATGAATAATTCCCAATTGAAATCCTAAGTTAAAAGACCTTATAGCAGCTATTCGGCCTTTTTGGTTAGTATACTAGGAAAAATTAAGATTTTGTCCAGATTTTCGACTAGCGTGCTAGTGTAAAAAAACGTATACCACCAAAAACACCGAATATACGGTTTTATAGATTAGTATTTATGGAAGAAATGGGAATAAAAAATAGACACGTAGTTTAAATGTTTATTTATATACGAACAAAAAACGCCATACTACTAGGCTATTATTAAAAAAACGAGATCCAGCGATTACTTTTTGGATTATAATCTTAATTACCATACAAAATTAACACATAAATTGGGTTATTCCCACTAGTTACCATGAAGTTGTTACCAGTGGTAACTAATGGGATTTGTTTCCCAGTAGTTACCACTGGTAAAAGGTGGGATTTTTTCCCCAGTAGTTACTACAATTTTTTTAGAGTTCAATAAACCCTCTATTTTTATAGTAT
Organism: Cydia splendana; assembly: GCF_910591565.1. Lineage (NCBI taxonomy): Eukaryota > Metazoa > Arthropoda > Insecta > Lepidoptera > Tortricidae > Cydia > Cydia splendana. The sequence continues at coordinate 39,547,642 of NC_085987.1, read as the reverse complement.
TCTACTTATACTGTTTTTATTACTATTTAACTATAACAACTTGATGGTAACTAGTGGGAATAACCCGATTTATATGTTAATTTTGTATGGTAATTAAGATTATAATCCAAAAAGTAATCGCTGGACCTCGTTTTTTTAATAAAAGCTTAGTAGTATAGTGTTTTTTGTTCATATAATAAAAGACATTTAAATTGTACTGTAAAAAAATGTTGGTGGTAACTACTAGGGAAAAAATCCCACCATTTACCAGTGGTAACTACTGGAAAAAAACTTCCCAGTAATTACTACAAAACTGAGTTGGTGGTAGCTACTGGGAAGAAAGGTGGGAAATAAATTCCCAGTAGTTACCACTGGTAACAACTTGGTGGTAGATACCTAACTGGTGGGAATAACCCCATAATATGTACAAATTTTTAATGTGTACAGTCTTTCTGATTTTATTTGTATCACAGGCTAGATTTACTCGACTCTACTAATGACATTATACGTACTTCTAATGAGCATGAGCAAAGAAACTTAAAAGAGTCCGCAATAAGCTCAGCCGAATTATTACTTCCCATAAAAACGGAGATTCGTACTCATTTTAAAACAACGTGTTGGATTGTAATAAATTGCACATACAATAACATAAGGTATATCTATACCAGTTCCTAATTAGTTTATATTCCAACAAAACTAATGAAATACGAGGGGTGTTCAAAATATTCTCGGTATGAGAATGAAAACAAACAAGTACGAAAAGTTTGATATTTTTATTTTTCAATATACTCCCCCCCTATGTTCATACACTTAAGAGATCGATCAATTATTTTTTTTAATCCCTCATAAAAATATTTTTTATCTTTGGTGTAAAAATGCTCCTCCACTGCCGCCTTCAATGCTTCATCGTCAGAAAATTTATTTCCACGCAGATCCTTTTTAAGATTGGGGAACAAAAAGAAGTCGCTGGGGGCTAAGTCCGGGCTATACGGTGGGTGAGTAACAGTTTCAAACCCACATTCAACAATAGCTGCCTTGGCAATATGAGCAGTATGGACGGGGGCGTTATCATGCAGAAGCAGAACACCTTTGGTTAACTTTCCTCGCCTCTTTTCTTTGATTGCATCCTTTAACTGACGTAGAATATTAGCGTAGTACTGTCCTGTGATACTGACACCTTTTTCTTTATAGTCGATTAGTAATACTCCTTCACAATCCCAAAATATCGTGGCCATGACCTTGCCAGCTGAAGGCATGACCTTGAATTTCTTGGGATGAGCTGAACCCTTAATGTGCCACTGCATGGACTCTTGTTTACTCTCTGGGTCATAATGATGAACCCAGGTTTCATCTCCAGTAACTATTCTTTGCAGCACCTCATCAGGATTTTCACCGCACAGGTCAATAAAATCGGAACAACAAGCAACACGCATGTCTTTTTGAAGCCGAGTCAGCATTCGCGGAACCCATCTTGCACTTACTTTTGACATATTAAGATGGTCATGGATAATATCATGTACGGTACCAATAGAGAGATTGGTTACTTGAGCTATAGATTTTACTTTCACTCGACCATCTTCTAATATAAGTTTTTCCACTTTATCTATATTTTCTTGTGAAGTAGCTACTACAGGCCGGCCAGGTCTAGGGTCATCTTCAATACTCTCCCTTCCACGTTTAAACTCGCTTGACCACTTTTGAATGGTAGATAAAGAAGGAGCAGACTCGCGGTAAACACAATCCATTTCCTCTTTTATGTTTTTTTGATTTTTACCCTGTTTTGTCAAGAATTTTATGACGCATCGATGTTCTAATTTTGTTAACATTGTCAATTCGCACATGATGTCCGTGTTTGTTCAGCAATTGCAGAAAAACAAAAGAACATCTCGGTTCGAATTATACTTTTTTTTAATGTCAACGAATAAACCTTAGCGGCCAGTAACGAAAGAAATTTTAGAAGAGGTTGTAAGATATCAATACCGAGAATATTTTGAACGCCCCTCGTAGAGGAAAAATAAGTTTTGTATGAAAAACTTATATTCGCTGTATTTTTTTTATTATAGTATCTGAAGCTACACATTAATTACAGGCATAGATATATATACCTTATCCTTTAGTGAGTACAAAGTTTTAGAGCAATCTACCTAATCGTTTTAAAATGAGAGCGTAACTACGTTTGTATGGAGATCCCAGCTTGCTGCTGACTTAAATCTTAGCAACCATCTATCTTTGTATGTGACCAGTTTTCGCATACACGTAACTCACAATAATACATAATGTTTTACCGAATTCGTGGCATCTCTAATAGTTATTTTAGTTTGTTATCAATAGGCATCGAATCATCGAGAGTTTCATCGCACGGTAAGACGTTAGCGAGTTGTGTAGTCTACATTAGCAATAAAATTAAACTCGTATTAATTCTTGCACATACTCTGTCATTTATTTAATTCTAAAACACATTTTAGCGGTTGTACCTAATTAAAAATCAGATTCAATTTTTAATAAAATTATTTTTCTATTAGATTACAAACTCATAGCTTTTACTATTTTAACATACAACTATTACCTAATACACAAACATACCAACTTATTTTAAGATACATATTGTTTTTTTATAAAACCCACTTAGGTATTTAATGGCCTAATATATTTATAACTCTCAGTTGGTTTTTGGATGGACCCAGGTTCCATACAAAGATGCCCATGGTCCTTTGTCCTGGTTATCTAAATACTTAGGCGGAAAATGTTATTTTGTCCATAAGAATTCTCATTAAATTTCCCTTTAAAACATTTTTCAATAAGATTTAAACTCTTCGTAATGTCAAATACCTACTTGGCTTATAGGGGATTAAACCCGATACAATTAGCTCTAATATAAATTTGATTTTATTTAAATAAAAGCAGTCAAACCGTCGAATGAAAAAATAAAACATAAACAACGTTTGTTGTAGAAAAGTACGTATGAACAATTTCATCATCACAAACTACGCTAGAAAGACGTATTTGCTGTCGAGCGTAAGTATTTGCGAGGCAATTTTAAAGTATATACCTTGATAAAAATGATAATACTCGAAGGTACTGATTGTAAACACTACATATTATTGATAACATATGATGGTAATGCAATAATAAAGTATTTATCTTACTTTGGCGTTCGGTCAATATTTCGCGCGCAAAATGCCACCTCCGCTCGCATACCGGCAGCCACAAGCCTGCGCTTGCGGCTGACGGCTTTTACTTAGCATAAGGGTGTCTTTCGGCGCGCGGGGAGCATGACGAAGGTTGGAGCATATACTGCGTTATAGACTAGTTAGACGCACTTTCAACCATTATAAAAGTTTGTTTGCGTTTAATACGACGTCCATACAAAATAAGAAGAACGTATAACATTTATACGTTTCTAAAGACTATTATGGTGACGTAAAAAAGTTAAGTGATACTAGGCTTAAATGACGTATGAGACATTGAAACAAAAAAAAATACTATACGATTTTTTAGACTAGTATCAGATCTAAAATTTTGCTAAAGATCCTAATCTTAAAGCGCGTATAGCGTCTTTTACGTATTTTTAGCCTAGTTTTTGGCTTATACGTTATTTTAGGCTAGACATGGTGGATAAGATTTTACGCAAACCAGAGCGTAAAAAAACGTATAGCTGCATATACGTTGTTTTAGCCTGGCTTTGTCAAATAGTCGCTTTTTAGACTAGGAACGTTTAGACAATTAGTGCAAATACGGTCTTTTTACGATATTTTTCTCGAAAACTAAGCCACTTATCGGAAAACGGGCCAAAGTGGTTGATGCATCTCGATCTCTACATTACGAATATCACAAAAAGTCAATTTTGGCAAAATGTCTAAAAACTGCCTTTTAGCTTAGGAGGGCAGTACGTACAACCACTAATACGGGACAAAGTCAATTGTTTTTTTCATTTACTTGCAGCAAAGAATCAAAGAGTTATCTCGTTTCAAAATGTTACCTATACCTAACTGTAATTTTCAGAACACTCGTGACGATACGAACCAAAGACCCGACATACCACAAGAAAGGAAGATTAGGCTGTGCTTGTCAAAACCAAATTGTATGGGACATTTATGGCGGGGGGCGGAACGATCTTGTGGCTACCGGGCCAAATCAGCTTTGATTGACCTTAGAAACAATTGTGCCAACCGGCACCGCCTGAGAAAAAAGTGTATACTCACTGCACTAACTTAGCCTACGAATACAAGTTCGAAAAAATTATACATTTTGAAAGGCTTTATCTCGGAAAATATTAGATGTACAGAGACAATTCTAGTGTCTTATTGTAGCAAATTTAGTCTACTTTAAAAACGCCCTAGGAAATTACTATCAAAAACTAGTACTTTAGGGTTATAATCGCCCAAATCTAAAAAAAAAATGGCGGTTTATTCGATTTTTGACAAAGTTGCGTTCGGCGCGCGAGGTCACAAACTTGGATTATTCATTGGGCCAACATCATAAACAAGTCTGCAAAAAATCAGAACTACCGGATTTGACGCAAACGCAAAATGTATAATTTTACTGTATTAATACCTTGAACGAGCAATTCTTGTTTATTTATATATACCTATATATTTCGGGAATCTCGGAAACGGCTCTAACGATTTCGATAAAATTTGCTATATGGGGGTTTTCGGGGGCGATAAATCGATCTATCTAGGTCTTGTCTATGGGAAAACGCGCAATTTTGAGTTTTTATATGTTTTCCCAGATTTTTAGATTTAACCACAAACACAGCCGAGTCGAGTATTAGAGGTGTAAGAGACAAACAAAGTGAAATTATAATCCACCAGTGTATTCTTCCTTTCTTACTTGACATCGCATGAACTGTTGGATGAGGGGTTATTCTTATAACCGGTGGAGAGGTGACAGTCTGTTTCAAATCGAACGTATTCGCCTCTGTAAAGTATACTCCGTGAATTCATCAATTAATGATTAGTCTAACTGAGGTAAAAAGTTACGTCGCTAATTTCAGACTAATGCAAAAATATTCTCTCATAATAAGTACTATTTTTTTCAAGAACATATTACATATGATTTTTAACACGTTATGCTAAACTTGCTTAAGCATTGTATGCCTTTTAAAATTTACATACAAATAAATAATTGGGTACTGTCCTCTACTTAAAATAAATTATTTTACACCGTGCACTAAATAAAGCACCAGATCATTATTAGAAAAACATAGATAGCAGTTATTTTTAAACATAATTTCTATTTAATAAATCGGATGGAAGTATAAAAAGTAGGTGAGTTGACTGTGACGTCACTACTTACACACGTTTTCATATAAATTCCATATTAGCATATTAGCAAATCGTTTTGACAGTTCTAAAAAAGAAGCTGATTTGGCTAGTAGGAAAGTAGCCAATTTACATACAGGTAAATAAAAATATTAAAAATTGTACCAGTAGTAAAGTGCACTCACTTCTGTAAGAGCCTGGGGACATGGAGGTGTCAATGTTGACTAGATATTGCCTTGGCTTCCGGCCAGACCAGTCTCTAGCGTTTGGATCCGCATCTGGAAAAATAAACGATTTAAATGAAGTTATTATTTAAAAAAATCTGGCCACTCTGTCACGCTTGTATTTGTGTATTCTATCAAATAAATAAAAAAGTGAGTGCTATTGCATCTCTAGCTGTAGGTTATAATTTAGGCACATAAAAAAATTAAAATAAAATTCAGGTCAATCTGGTTTTGTAGGCGGCCGAAGGGACAGAGCGACCGTACCTACATATGACCTATACCTTTCCCCATCTATCGTTTCACTTCATCAAACGTGCTGTGTTCATTTCATCCATTAGTATCATTATAAAATGTAATAGGATGTCATTCACACTCAGTGCCGAAAACTCGGCTATCGGGTATTTTATGATTTCGTTCCCAGGACGGACGACCGGATAGTGGTACCTACTACTGTTTTATATGAAGAAATTCTTGTGACCTGGCGCGGACGTCTTGTTTGGCTGGGTGGCAATGAATGTGTTAAAGAAAAAGTCCTCAAGCCATGAACCTCTAGCCCAGTGGTTCCTAAGCTTTTCAGTCCGGTCACCCCTATGACTAACTAGGGAACCTGATTTTCATTTCCCCCCTCCCAATGGTAATAAAAAATAAAACGTGTACGTTTGTTGTATTGTTATATTAGGTTAGCTTATTACCCCCGTAAAATACCAGTTTTACCCCCACGGGGGTAATTACCCCCAGGTTAGGAACCACTGCTCTAGCCTAATGAGTGCCCCAAGTCACTATTGCGGTTTTGAACCTTCTTGTATTCCATTTTAATTCAAAATTCAATTTTTGGATTAAATCCTTTATAAAGGCCTCAGGGTCTCAGGAGAGTAGGCTACCTCGCCACGGCGGAACCGGTCCCAATTTCTCGACTATGTGCCATCTTAGAAAGACTAGGCGTCTTTGACCAACTGTAAGGCCGAGCACGAACTGCCGTTGGGCTGTTTGCGCTTTGCGCTAGAAAAAACTGAAAACAACAGGTTGTAGAAAATAAGAAGCATTTGGCTTTTTAAACTTTACTTGGTACAACAACTACTTCTACATTAAATCGAGATAATATAAATGTAGGGCCATTCGTATACAAGATAGCGATTCCATTAGTGACACTGCAGCTTTTGTATAATTAGGTATAAGAATGGATACCGAGAAACATGTAAGAAGGTGTAGTAAGCTGCGTTGAATATATTTCAAAACGGAACAATTAGTTTAATTACTTTACATAATTTATATACGATAGATTAGTACTAGACTGTCACCGGGGTAAGACTATCACTTGTATAGATTCCTTATACTGTTTGTCTTGCCCCGAGAAAAAATTAACTAAGTATGTTAGTGCACCTTACCCTACCAATTTTTTTTCTGTGATGGCTTCAACAAGTCCGGCGCCAAATATACCTATACGAATTCAATTCAGTAATTTTGAAACCCTAATACTTAAACCTGTAAAACCATAATAATGGCTCTTTTGTTAACAGACATAGTGTTTTAATCCGTAAGATACAATATTTAAATTGAGTTAAGTACTTACAATTATGAATTTTCAACGATTAAGTATTCTTAAACAATTAACAACGCAATTAAATAAATATTCATTGAGTTTGAATGTCGACGGAAGTCCTCACAGAGTCACTTGCACGCCATACTCAAACTTTACATAGTAACCAGGGTCCAGTTCAAACATCGGCTGGTAGCAATTGTAGCACACCCACTGCGCAATCTTCGGAATATACCACAATACGTGCACTCCCTCGATAAAACAGGGACGGGCCGAGGGACACCAAGGATGTTGGATAGATCTTATGAACACTATATCTAAGTTGGTTGCATCTAGTTCGGCGAATCGTTCTTGGCACAGAAAGAGAAGATTCACTTTCAGCATTGGAGGGAGGCCGATGAACCGAAAGCAGATATTTTCTACAACGCGACAGAACGCTTCCACCGTGCGCGGGATAGGTAGTCAAGTAAACAGCGCCGCGGTGACTATGTCCTCGACGTAGGCGCGCATGTCTGGCAAGTCATTAAAATCACCGTAATTTTCCCACCTGTTGGCCATGTTCTGCAATAAAAAAATCTGGTGTAAACAGCGATTTAATTGATGACTAAAATTGCATGAACTATTTTAAAGGGAGATTTGCGCAGACATGGTGTGTAAGGTCTAAACGAATCCCTACTAATAGTATGAACTAATACTATAAATACTATAAATGCGAAAGTAACATACGTACCTCTTCACGCTTAAACTGCTAAACCAATTTAGATGAAATTTTATATGGAGTTTCATGCCCGGGAAGGGATTTGATAGGATTTATCAACTATTATCATTCCACACAGACGAAGACGAGGGCAGAAGCTAGTAGAAAAATAAATATTAAAAAAAAGTTTGTGTACTCAATATTAATAGCTGATGCTAAAATATGTTACTAATTTAGTTAAATATGTTATTTACATAAAACTGGAATGAAATAAAATCGTGAAAAAAAAATTAAAAATTCGTTTGCGCAGTACACAAAAACAAAAATATGGCAGTTCTAAAAATAGCAGACAAAATGGAAAAAGGGATACATTTTTTAATATCTAAAATTTTAAGGCACATAATAATATTAATAATATATTAGCCAATAATGTAGCATATTTGAGTTAAAAAAAAGAGACGGATTGTAGTTCGTTGTGCATTAGCTTAGAAAGTAGACAACAAAAACAAAGGCAATTCACCAAATTGTGTCTTATATTGTAATGACTAATGAGCGAATTTTATTATTAAAAATGTTCATTTTTATTAGTTCTCATTTGAAGTCGTTAATAAGTTATTAATAATAACGTCCAACGGTACTTACAGGTGTTGTGGTCGCAGGTATGGAGTTGCACGAGGCTTGCAGCGTCACACTAATCAGTGTCAGGGTGCGTTTTGCCGGGCGGCCGATTGGTATCGACCAATCTGTTATTATTTACGACGCATGCACTAACGAAGGGATGCGACGCAAAACACTGCCTTGTCCATTGACGATGATATGACGACAACAATAAATAAACACATATTTGGAGACAATCTAACGCAGTTCGGCCGACTCCCAAAATAAACAAAATTGTACTTTGGATACTAGGCGACGATATACAATTAATGAGCCCTGTATGTTGGACAGATTAAGTGTCCTACTTTAAAATAACCATAAAATTATACAAAACTTCAAATTGCAATATAAAACTTGTTTTTATTTTAAGCATACTCTATATTTACAAAATTTATTCATTAGCTCAAATCGCTCTCCTTTAACCTGTATAACTTTACGCATTCAACCATAGAATGAGTTGCACGCGGCACGCACTACCTCATCTGGTATATCGTCCCATATCTTACCAACCGATGCTTGAATTAATTTAAATTCATTCCCTGTGTGCTCCCAATCCTGCTGAGCATGTATCCCCATATAGAAAAGTCCAACGGATTCAAGTCTGGTGAAGATGCAGGCCATTCTTGCCACGGTATAAAATCTGTCAAATTTGTTCGACACCGGTCTTGTGTACGTTTAGCTTTGTGAGACGGGCACCGTCTTGTTGAAAGCAATAATAGTTATCCCCATACAACTTTCGGATATTTTCTAGCATATGATCCTGTAACACGTTCTGAATATAATAGTCTTGGTTAATTTTTACTCCCCGATCAATGAACAGCAGTAGTAGTTTGCCCCTAGGTGATATTGCACCCCATATCATGACAGCCGACGCACTTTGAAATCGCTGTATGGCTAATTTGTCTACTGGAATATCCCTCAATGAAGCACGGTAAACACGATCATTTTGTTGATTTTGGCTATCTTGCAATTGAAACATCATTTAGTCGAAAAAAATAAATTCCATCGCCCTCATGCCAAGCTAGCAAGGCCCTGTATTTTTTCACGCTAGTTTTTTTCTGGGCATCTGTTAATCCATGAATTTATTGTTTTTTGTAGGCCTTCAATCCAAGATCAGGTCGTAATATACGACTCATTGATCGTCGAGATATTTTCATATCTTTAGCGAGTTTACTTGCACTTGGGGCTGGATTTCGCCGAATACGCTCACGAATGCTTTTAATTATATTTTTGACACGAAGAGATGGTTTTCGACCAGGTTTGGGTCTGAATCTTGAAGATCCTGTCTTTGTAAATCGCTTAATGGTCCGAGATATGAAGCTTATATTAATATCTAAATGTTTTAGCTTCTTAAATATCTCACACGTTCTTAAGTATCTTTACGTTCTCAATTTTTGCTCGTATAAAGGGTCTAACAGGCTAAGCGAACAATAAGTGCCCCCAACGACGGATTTGGCAGGTGGTGTACTGGCAGGTCCTAAGAACTCTCTATGCTTAATATCAGTCCTCGATCTTCTTTTGTTTTCGAGTTATTCAGGATAATGTAAAATCATCAGTGTATCATTGAAAGTGTCATATTTTGTAAACTGTTCAAGTTAGATTAACCAAACAAAATTATATTTGACAACAATAAAATAGACTACAAAATGAATATGTGACGTCCCACGGTCAAAGGTACCTTATGGCGGGTATGGAGTTATGCATACCCCAGTAATCTACAATAAATAAGCTATCGATAACACAAAAGATCAACCTTCTAGGTTGCGTAGTTACAGAGATATGATTTTTTGAAAATAATGTTGTGAAATGAGCAACTTTACGATAGAGAAGTTTTAAGTTTAGCCGCCTAAAAAACTATGTTCCTGAAGTAAGTTACATAGTTGACTACAAATAATAATGCCTTATATATCTGAGATTAAAAAAATATTGCGACTTGTTCTGTAATGCAAATAGAAACTTTTGATATCGGCTGATTTATGTGTATACTAACCAATCTCTTGAAAATAAAGTTTTATTTCATTTTCACGATTGATTGCAATGAGCTCTCAAGATTTAAATTTTATCTATTAGAAAACGACACTGACAGACAGTTTAAGCAAAAAACAATACCGATTTAGAGGTGAAAATGTATTTTCTGACTTTTTCATATAAAATCACAAAATTGAATATTTTTACTTTTAATGTGACACAATCAATTTTTCTGAGCACATATGAAAGAAATTCTGTCATTCAAATGAAATAAATCCTAAAACCCCAACTAAATACTATATTTAACCCCTTATGCCACTTTAAACTTACATAACAATAACAGTATTTGCTCCATACATTTACGAAAAGGTACCTTATGGAAATAAATCTAATAATACATCACTACAAAATATCAATCATATTATAGTTTATCTTTTATGAATAGAAAATATTAATTTACATTAAACTGCCCCCAATTTAATTAGTTCTTCGTCAAAATAATCTTAAAAAAGACCAATAATTTGTATGTAATGAAAAGGTACCTTGTGGTCAAGTTACATGATGAGGCATGATGATGATGGAACAGTTAGGATAAACTAATAATATTTTGGGGTTAAGATGGTATAAATCGTCTATTTCTTATCAATAATATATTTCGGTTGCTATTGAAGATAAGCGGCATTGAGGTTCAATGACCTCAGATATTCCATAAGGTAATGCGTCGGGTATTGGCATTTTTCAGCAAACCAATGGCTGATTTACTGCATGCGACCAAACCAAATGAAGATTATTCTAGTTAAGAAAGACTTGACGAGAGTAACTTTGGTATAATAGCAGTCTACTTGGATTTGTGATGTCGGTCTATGTACGGTTATAATATTTGCGAGGCGCCCCAACCAGAACTGAAATTATCAAATTAGTTTTGCAGAATGCTAATACAGTTCTCTACCAAACTTCTTTTCCCGTATTGACTAGTTTTTTTGGGAATTTTCAATCTTTTTTCCATAAGGTACCTTTTCTACTAAACTCTGAGACGACATTACTAGGCTTATAACTAACTTATAACAAAAATAAAAACAGGTAAACAAACGTTAGGCATTAAGGTTTCAGATCACACAATAAAAAAAATTGAGCATTTTTTCACCTCTTTACAAAACATTTAATATCTCCGAAACTAGAAACCCTCATAAGGTACCTTTTCCCGTGGAACGTCACATATGTTTAACCTGCATCATGTCCTTATACTTCATTATAAAAAAAAACATTCTATTTTTCTTCTCATTATTTTTTATACTATTCGCCATTATTTTTTACACATACAAAAAAAATATGCATGAGTGGTCACTAATACCCACTACATACACATATAAAAATATTTGCATAAATCTTCGTGCGTCATGTCAAAAAAAAAAAACATTATCGAACAAGGATCTCGGAAACGGCTCTAAACATAAAAAACTCATAAAATGCGCGTTTTCCCAGAGATAAGACCTAGCTAAATCAATTTATCGCCCCTGAAAACACCCATATAGCAAATTTCATCGAAATCGTTAGAGCCGTTTCCGAGATCCTGATACACTGATGATTTTACATTATCCTGAATACTTAACTCGAAAACAAAAGAAGATCGAGGACTGATATTAAGCATAGTGTCCTTAGGACCTGCCAGTACACTACCTGAAAAAATGACCAAATCGTCGTTGGGGGCACTTCTTGTTCGCTTAGCCTGCTAGACCCTTTACAACGAGCTGGCGTTTCGCGTCCATGTTGAAAACAATATAAAAACAATAGATATCAAGCTGAAGTCTAGAAATCATAAAGATGGATAAATTCTCGACTAACAAAAAATAATAAAGTTATAAAAAGTACCGTCATATTTAAGTAAAATGGCAGGACAAAACTAGGACACTTAATCTGCCCAACCCTGTACAAATCTCACCCGAACCATTTAAATTAAAGTGTTGGTAAAACGTCTAAAAACTGTAAAAGTCAAGTATTGATTCATTCGATATTTTTCTATACGCACATCACTGACACTTTTCGTTGTTGTGTTGTTATCCCCTTCCACACAATATAAAAGAAAAGGGAAGCACTATGTGAAAAATAACAAATCAACAGTTTGTATACGAGTAATTTTAGATCACAAGCGAGCATTCTACTCTGGGGAGCCATTATTTAAAAGAATGTGTGGGCCGGAGATTTTAACGGGGACTGGCTCGTCCAAGTTGATACTTCCCCTGCGGTCGCTCAACAATGGAAATATACACGACTCTACTACTCCGGTCGTCCATAGGGACTTCCTATGTAAGCGTCCCGGTTGCACGCACGCCATCTGGTTTAAAACATTGGAACTCGTATCGCTGGAAGGACACGAAGCAAAAGCAGTTTCGGTTTCACAATACGCCATCGCCATCTAGTATCAAACATCGGAAACTCAAACCGAACGACGTACATCCACAAAAGAAAGCTAACGCTCTCAGTACTAACGTAATTGATGCAGTTCGAGGCTTTGTTTATAGATGACGTTAGTGACGTGAACAATTTTTGCAGCTTGCTGTACATGTGAGGTTGAAAGATATTTTAATAATATTCTATTCTATGCTATTCTATAATTTACCTTTATTTCGTGCTCTCTTTAAGTGACTGATTGCTTAGAAACATAATTTTTGATACCAAATCTATACCCCCATGAAATCCTTTTTTATATCCCTAATTAACCTCAGGTTCCGAACAGATGAACTACTTTTAGAAATTTAAATAATATTCAATAGGAATAGAATTTGTTTTATTTCAACTCTATTGCATAGGTATCAATAGAAGATTTTGGATGTTTCATTGATATGGCTGGGCCTATGTTGGGTAGTCACACAACTGTATTGCTTCTGCCATTCATGACTTAAAAATAATCAGCCTGACTTTAATGTAACGTTTTTTTTTTCGAGAGAAATTTGTCAATGGCTTGTCTCTTCCTTACCGGCGGTCGAAGTCGAACAGTGGTACTGAGGGCCTACCGCGAACCATGTTCGACGTGTTGCCTCCCAGGCACACTTATGTACGAATTTACAAGTGCGACAGACAGGCAACACGTCGAACGTGGTTCGCGGTAGGCCCCCAGCCGGGCTAGCACATGATTGGCACGACAGTATCTCGCGGCGAGATAGACTACCCGTCCCTCTTTTGTTAACATAGTTAGAAAAGGACGGGTAGTCTATCTCGCCGCGAGATACTGTCGCGCCAATCATGTGCTTGGCCTACTGGTGTCGTGTAGCGGTCGACCATGCAAAAATGAATCAATGGTTTACGAAAATATTGAATTCGTTTGAAAAACAGAAACAAAATAAAGTAACTCTGTTCCATTTAATAATGAATAAAATTTAATTGGATGTTATTTTATACTAGTTTTAGAACCGTAGGACCCTAGCCTTAGAGGTTAGAGTAAATTAAAACTTACCGTAAGCTTCGACTAACAGTCTGAAGAGATTTTCATGACGAAACTGCATGGCGATGTGTAGAGGAGTGTATCCCTGTCAAACATACAGTTATCTTAAGAGTCCGCAGCAAGCTCGGCCGAATTTCACCTTCCCATACAAATGGAGTTTCGTTCTCATTTTAAAACTACGTGTTGAATTATAAATTTTATTGAAACTTAGCACATACAATGACATGAGGTATATCTAGTCTTGTAATTTAGTTGATATAGCTTTAGTTTATAAAACATACAAAATAGAGCAAAAACAAGTTTTGCATGAAAAACTTAAATTCTGTGTATTTTTTTAGCTATGGTATCTGAAATAGACTAATTACAGGACTAGATATATTCTATTCTATCCTATTTTAATTTAAGTACACAGTTTTAGAGCCATTTAGCTAGTCGTTTTAAAATGAGAGCGTAACTCCGTTTGTATGGGGAACCGAGCTTGCTGGGGACTCGAAGTAGCTAAGAAAAAGACGAGAAGTATTTGGTATATACAGAGTGCATTTGCTTGAGGAGATTTCGATCCCGTGAACTGATATTACTCCTCGGAAAATGCATCGGCCTAGGAGTCAAATAAAATATGAACCGTTATTAGTAACAACGAGGTATTATTACTGTCTTGCAGGTTTATGTCACTGTGTATACAATACTCTAAATCTCAGGGTGTTTTATTAGTTTATTACGTTACTTAGTAATCTTAACTTAAACTTAAAGGATGGATACACTTTGTTTCGTGTAAATAATTAGGTACCGTCAACCGGGATGAATAGGGATGGCGGGCTGAAAAGGTATCAAAACCGGGAATAGTATTTACCTGATAATTTCCTAAAAAATACTGACACACCATCATACGATTGAAAATATTAGTAGATTTTGCATGATACAACTTGTGTGGGTAATTTTTGAGAAATTATCGGGTAAATGTCATTTCTATTTTCTATCCCTATATTCACCCCGCCATCCGTATTCACTCCGGTCTCACAATTTGTAAATTTGTAAAGTCCGAAAAGGTGATCCCGGATCGCTTTTTCAATGTCATCCTGTATGTTTTCCGTAGGTGTATATTTGTATAAGTTTAATACAATACGTTTAAAGTAAGAAGAAGCAAAGAAGTAGACCTTATCAGTCGCAGGCTAAAAATATTAATGTTTGTACAAGTTAAACATTCCCGTCACAAATTACAATTAATATATTTCCATCAAACAATTTTATCATATCGACTTTACGTTTGCGACAAGCCATGTAGAATGTAGACCATCTGCCTCCTTCATATTACCTTTATATTGAAGTTGATATTAAACTTAGATCTACCTGAAGTCGGTATATAACAGCGACAGGTGTAAGGGGGAAGGTTTCAATAGTGTAAGAATATTTTAACATAAAGAGATGGAAAGTGTTAAAACAAGCAGCTAGAGATAGAAAGAAAACTCAGATACAATATTCTATTTCGTCAGTTGATACTAAAACACACTCAAAAATATGTCACAGCTTAGTTTAAGTGTGTGCTTAACCGTACCACTTAAAATTCCATTTGAACTACCTGCTAAATCCTGCAACTAGAAGTTTCTACCTACTTTAGACCGTTTTCAGCATTCACGTTACTTAAAGTACTTACCTACAGAAATAAAAAGTATAAACCACAGCCACAGGTTTAAACATAAATCGAAATCATTGACATGACTAAGGTACTTCCCACGAATCTACAAGTATTTAAGTAGTGGTAATAAAGCGCGAACTTACCCCATTCTGCTTCCGTCGTCAGCCGAGCACCACATGAAAAAGAGTGTAACGACAATTTAAGTATACCGTAAACCAGGCAAAATAACCCACTAGCTGTTTCATTTGATTGGACATTACTCGTACACTTTATAGGTATAGTTGAACCGGTGGTTCTAACTACTGACAGGCATACAACACTCTTAAGGGGTTATATGCTCGCGTTCCGTCTATAAAAGAAAAATAATTACGTTTGTTGTATGGGAGCCCCACTTCAATATTTATTATATTATGTTTCTATTAGTATTTCGACGCTTAAGAATCAATACTGTCTAAGTAACAAATAATTTAAAATTTAGACAATTATGGCATGCTATTCGTTATTTTCTCTGCACCTAACTGCATGAAAAGGTAAAAAACGGCAAAAATGTTAGTTAGACAGTATTGATTATTAAGCGTCGATTTGTTGTTATAGCGGCTACAGAAGTACATCATCTGTGAAAATTTCAACTGTCTAGCTATCACGGTTGATGAGATACAGCCTGGTGACACACAGAAGGACAGATAGACAGACAGACGGACAGCGAAGTCTTAGTAATAGGGTCCCGTTTTTCACTTTTTACACTTTGGGTGCGGAACCCTAACAAGCCGATGTGTAGATCACACACGTCTTGTTCGCGGATGACTCATGCACCAGCAAAATGTGAAAACAGAGATATAGGTACATTAGTGTAACTACTCGACGAAAGTATATGAAAAATTAAAACAGACTATATTCGCGGAGACCCGCTAAAAATCATGATTTAATATTTTACAGTGCGTAGAGATAAACCCTATTTTAATGCCATCCACATACGCTTACAATTGAAGGACCTAATATTATGGACGCAATCCATATAAACACTGCAGAAGTACTGACTTTTGTTGTTAGATGCAGGCAAAGATGCTCTGATTCTTTAAAAAAAGTTTATCTTAACAAAATGCGATTTCCGAACAGCATCTTGTTCGCGTAACGCCACACATCCATCGCAACATCTTCATCTCCGTGACGTGAAGCTACTGGACATGCCTTCCGAGGACAGGCCAGGTCTCGCTACCATATAGTAGGACTGGTCGGATGATGCTCTTGTACACAAGGCCCTCTAGCTTCACCGGTATCCTGGCGGCGGAGTATGACCGAACTCCAGTATAGTGTCTAATTAAGTAAAATGGAAAATGTCAACTTCATCTATCGATTATGTTTAGGTATAATGAGTATACTGACCGAGCGCTCGTAGACCACCTGCCGCGCGGCCCCAGCTAGCAGTTTCACTAAATTTTCATCTCCGCGCTTACAGGCCCAGTGCATCGCCGTCTGAAACACAATCAAACGTTATAGAGTCATACCAATACTATACGCAACACAAAATTATTTAATTGTTCCTAACACCAAGTTTTTATTCAAATACATCCTAACTTGTACCTTCCACGTAATTAGGCAGTCGAATATTGTAATTTTTTTAACGATGCAAAATATTAAAAAACAAACTAAGCCAAAACAAAACTTGTATCTCGAATAGCGATGGGCAATTTTTAAACATATCATGTTTGGTTTACTGTAAACTCTGTAAAGTATAAGTTTTATACCTATAATTATTTAATTATATGGGTAGGTTACTTATTAGGTGGAAATGTTTGTGTAACAACTTATTAAAACAAAACAAAAAATACTTATACTTAAATTATATGTAATATTTCTGCTACTTATACTATCGATACAGCAGATTCTGATCGTAAAAATCGATGATAGTTAGTAGGAGTGCGTTGCTTTGTTTAAATTGTAGTTAAAATCTCTGGTCACAAATATGTATTTAATCACAATTAAGTAATTTGTTACGGTGTAATAAATGTTCCAAAAGTATTCATTATTTATCACGAATAACAAATTTACATGTACCTAACAATAGTACCAGTAAAATCACAAAAAATATAGAAATATAAGCCAAATTTTAATTCGAAACCAGTAGAAACTTACATGAAATATAAGTGAAAATGTAACCTTAGTAACTTACTTACAACCTGCCCGTGCCCATCACTAATCACGAACGAGTTTAGTAGGTCGAGAAACAAATTACTTGATTGCCAGGCTTTTATTTTATATATGTAAAACACTTTGATGGACAATATAATGCCGAAATTATAGCTCTTTATAATCGGAACGTATTAGGATGATTTGCATCCAGATTAAAGATTATATTTTGGGGAAGGTAGGTGTTATTAGCATAGTTATAGGAATTACCTTGCTATCATCATTGGTCATTTTAATTTTTGAAACGTTTTTGTATAAGTAAAGCATGATTTCATGGAACCGGTGGTGTTTTGATAGCTTAGGATTAAGTATAACAACTGTTCAGGCGGGGCCCGTAGTTAGCAGGAGACTGACAAGTTATTTATGTTGACATCGCTTAAGTAATTTAGAGTTCGCGGGAAAAACGATTCACGGAGTATAAAATCAGGCCACCCTTTGCAAGGGATGGGATTATAGTTCCGACTTGGAATCGGGCATTAAATCCCTTACAACGAAATTTCTCGTCGAATGGCTCGTCGTCCACAGTTTCAGTCAGCAGTTAAGCGTCGGGATATATATTACTTTATCTGGGGGTACGTACCAATCGGCGTATGTACAAGATGTAGGCGTGATCGTAGCTGATTCAGTGGGGTAGTTAGTGGCGGGCGGTCCCGGGTTCGACGTCGCCCAGAGAAATATTGGCCCCGAGGGAAGCGCTGTTAATTTGCCGCTCACACAGAACTGGTGCAGCACGATTTTCCACGTATCTACCTACGCCTCCGCGCGGACAACTCCAATATTGATGGAGGCATTTTCGGACCGTGTTTCCCGTAACAAACTGTTTGTGTCATGAATATACGTTAGCAGATGTTTTGAAATTCACTAAATGCCCAATAACAATATTTATCATACTCTTCAATATCTGCTTGACTAAAGAGCAAAGAGTATCACAATCAAAATTGTATAACACGAAAACTTGATTCACGACATGTAAGCTCAAAGTCATTTGCATAATTAAGATAGTGGACTGAGTTTGAATCATTATGATTATGTTTATTAATAACTACAACGGTAACCTTGGTGTAATAAATAGCCGAATATACTTACATACTGCGGTCACATGCGTCGACACCATCAGACAGCGCGGGACATGAGGGAAAGAACAACAAAAATTTGAATAAATTTAATATAATCTTATAAATATTAATACTGTCCTTCGAACAAGGGATCTCCTACAAGATTAAGGTCCTCTGAGTCCTTAAAAAGCTTATTAAGTCCACGTTTCCGGGTGACCCGGCGAGCGAATTACTAATTTATTGTCGGTTAGGCTAATAAATTTAAAAGGGGATTACGTGGTCCGCGCACAAAGCAAAGCTTTATAATTTGCCCGATATAAATCTTGCTGTTTCCTTCAAACGGCTGACTTTATCATTAAAGACGGATTCGAGGTATTTACTTGCTCAACTAAACAGCTAAATCAACGAGAGTCTTCAGGAGCCTATAATTTTTGAAATCAGTCTCGGTGAATATGTCTTCATTTATTACTATTATGTATCATAAGGTGTATGTAAATAGAAAAAAAAAATCGAGTCGATTATATGTATGTCAAACCAAAAATAATGTTATACACAGTATACACTTGGTTACAATTAGCGTTGCATTCCACCACTACTGTAGAATACCCAATTATTTCATAACTTTACATGTATATTTTGTCTTACTCAAGTAGGTACAATGTTCATTTTAAAGTATATTCTCTTTTTTTAAGTTCTTGACATAAATTAAACGGAACCTTTTTCTACATCACTTTTAGGAGTCAATAAACTTATTCCACTTCCGTCCACTTTAACGTGTAAATTGTAAAAGGTCATTTTATTCCGTGACTTTAAAAAGCAATTTTGTGTTCAGTGACGGACCATAAAATAAGTATCTTCGGTGTTAAGTTACCAACACTGGGAAAATAGAAATATAACGCTTTGGTCTATATTGTCTTATATGAAAATGAATAACTTGAACCGAATTATAAAAACATTTTTTTTTCCAACTTTCAATAAAGAAATATATATGTCTGAAATGTAGAACAAAGTCCTAATTATTGTAAATAGACAAGCCGATGGAATACAGTTCTGTGGACACTCCGCGACTGCTGCACCTGATGTAGTTGTATTTTATTGATTTTTTTTTCTATTTAACCTTGCCCCGAATTAATTGTGAACAAAGCCCGCCAAGCAAAGTGCAGGACGCGGTGCCTCGAAGCAACATCCGTCGGCGCGTCATATTGATTGCGTTTGCATGTACGTCAATTAGTGTACGCGGGGCGATGCGTCTTCAACACGACTAATTATTGTCATGTCGACCTGAGTACGTATGTAGATTACTGGGTATATAGCCTGACAGCGAAGTGATATATGTGTCAATCAGATTAGAGACACTTAAGATGTCTATATGTGTTATGGATGTTAGGGAA
Source organism: Cydia splendana (assembly GCF_910591565.1). Classification (NCBI taxonomy): domain Eukaryota; kingdom Metazoa; phylum Arthropoda; class Insecta; order Lepidoptera; family Tortricidae; genus Cydia; species Cydia splendana. The sequence goes on along the minus strand of NC_085987.1, from coordinate 39,527,611 downwards.
CGCGAGGTATTCGCATTGGCGAATGATGGTTGGGGTTTCCACGCGTTTCTATTAGAGTACCTACATCACTTTTGGCAGAATCTCAGATATCTGTGTCTTGATCCCGGTGTTACCACCACGAATTTTTATCTACATGTTTTTTTTTTTGCCTCATTTTTTATATAATTATTTGTACTACTATAATAGAAACATTATACAAGTAAATAATATTAAAGTCTATGGTATCGTGTACGAAACGGTTATCCGGTTTCCTTATGGAATACTTATACGTAAAAGTTCAAGTCAACTTACTTCTTCAAACTAGTCTTTATGTTGGCGAATAATACGTTAACCGAAATGTATTACTCCTTAATCTATAAGGAAACCGGCCAAGTACGAGTCAGATCAAGCATAATACATAAAATGTAGCATCAACACACTCAGTTGCAATTTGCAGTCTTTCGGATAGTGTTTTAAATGCTAAGCAAAAACGGTTTAAACCGATCATATTCAAAATACTTCTAAGGATTTGACCCACAATTCTAAAGTTACAAGGCAGAGAGGCGTCATTTATTTTCGACTATCAGACATATTCAATAATTTACCTACGAAATTACATAAAAGCTTTGCTATAAAAAACTATTTATTTTCTAATGCGTAATTAATAGTTTCAATTACATGAGTTTTTGATGGCCTAATAGGATTTAAGTGATATATGGAAGTAGGTACGTAGGTATTCAAAATATAGACGACTTTTACTTACACCCTGTCGTGTTCAGCAGGAAACGGCGCCAGCGTGTCCGAGAAAGATACAAAAGAAATTCACATTAAACATTATGCAAATATTATTTAAAATCACAATAACATAAGAATATTTACATATAGGGCTAGCACAACTGACCGTCATGATGAAAGTCGCGTCATCTTCCGTCAGTTAATACTGACAAAGGAATAAATAGACGTAGTGTTGCAAAATATTGTAAACTTTGAACACGCAAAGCACAAAGGCATGTTTAAATGGCTTTTGTATATGTCTTTGTTTCACGCAAGAAACTTGTTAAACAACTAGTTGATCACAAGAAACTAAATACCTATCCCATAATATGACCAAAAAGTTATTTTTGTCTTCTATCACGTAGGTACTTTGCACAAACATGTAAAAAATCCAATGCTAAGTTACAGAAATATCGCGAAGACTGAAATAGCCACAATCTTCGCTTTGCCTTGTATTAAAAACGGCTCGTGAACGCTTGACAATACCTAGATAGAAAGCCAGAAAGTGGTCAGTTGCAAGTTACAAGAAGTCCCAGACAACCATTTTTAGACATAGACAGAATTGGTAAGGCTAGTAGCAGTGTACATAGAAACATTTACTACACATACAAATAGTTATAAATTAGTTACAATGTGCTGTAACATTGTGAACACTTTGTGACCAAATTATTTTATTTACTGAACTATTTTATTGTTATTTTGTTACGGAACGGTGTCAACATGTTACGACTCAATATTAAAGGTATTTTTTTGGGAATATTGTGTTTAGTTTGCGACTACGGGAGCTTGACACGTAACGGTTACAGAACAGAGTGCACACAATGTTACTGATTAGCACCCAAACACACACACACACACACAAATTTACGTAACTATTCCTACGGCCCAATTCGAACTTTAAGATACGTCAAATATTACGTCTAGATACGATATGGATTAGACATGTCAGTGTCAAAAGTGACGTTTTTGTTTGAAGAAACGTCACTTTTGATACTGACATATCTAATCCATATCGTATCTAGACGTAATATTTGACGTATCATAAAGTTCGAATCGGGCAGTTTGAATGTGTTGACACTACAGGATCACCCAAAAGATCTTTCTAGATCTAATTCTGTCAGTAGTTCTCAAACTATTGGTAGAGAATCAGTATTTGATAGTAAAAATGGACCGAAAATCAAAACCATTAACGTCATTTTATCGGAAACTATATTGTTTGAACATAAAGAAATCAGTGACAATGTTAATAAATAATAAAGATATAAAGTTAGATGATATGACGAGTCCTAGTGAAAATTCCATCGATGAACACTCAGAAACGGAAACAAGTCACAATAATAATTTAAATTTTAAGGAAAAGATACAGCAGCAGTACGTATCAAATACTTTATAGTGCTTTAAACAGTTTACTTTACATATTAAGGGAAGATAAAAAAAATGATTTTTTGCCAAAAGACAGCAGACCTTATTACAAACACCTAGAATTAATGACATTGGCAGTGGTCAATATTGGTATTAAATACATAATAAGAAAAAGATACCTGAACTCAACTGGTTTCCAGTTAACAAAAATATAAATATCCTAACTTAAATGATCGTTTCTTTTATTTATTGTGACCTTTTTTGCCACTTTTGTGTTATTTCTACTCAGAATCACGAGCTCTTTCGATCCTAATGGGATAAAAAATGTCCCAGAGATTTTTTCCTATTGTGTTACCATTTCCCCGTACATTTTGTATGGCGGTAACAAAAAGGAAAGTTTGAAAAATGTATGGAAATTTTGGACACTCTTTTCTCCTATAAGGATGAAAAGGGCTCGCGATCCTGACTAGAAATAACACAAAAGTGGCAAAAAAGGTCACAATACCTAGGTATATAAAATGGCAAAAAATAAAAGAAACGATCAAATAGTACCTACCTAGGTAGGTATATTAAGTAGGGATAAGTTCATCATGGTTAATTTTATTGATTTTACTATTCAGGTGTAACGTTGAATAAAGTATTATTTATTTATTTATTTTAAAATGCCGTTGATAGGGTCGAGTGGAGAAAACGAGGGGAGGCCTTTGCCCAGCAGTAGGCTAGTAAAAAAATAAAACTTTATTGCACAGTAAAAATAAGTACAAATGGCGGACTTAATACCTTAAGGCATTTTCTACCAGTCAACCATAGGGCAAAACAGAAATTCTCGAATGTGGGTGCAGTGAGAAAAATAATTCGGAAACATAACAACTATACCTAAGAAATAAAGTATGTATTTTTTCCATAATTTATTTTTAGGGCAACTATTCCCCGGGTTAAAGAATGTATGGGGTATCTAACCCATACAGATGGCATCGCATCTATCCTCACAGTTTTTAGTTGATGATCATTAAAAAACGAAAATCCACATAATCAATTGATATGAGTTTCTTATATAATAATTATATTTTTTTTTTACAATGTCCAAGTCTATTCAAAGCCTATCTTCTGCATGATAATTGCACGTTTCAAAATGTGTGGCAACTATCCCACTTTTACCCTTACAACATTCTCTTCACGAGAATGCAGGGTGATGGACTACGAGCACAGATTTAACTACGAAATATACATAAAAGCAGACTTTAAACAAATTCCTGGACAAGAGTTTTACACCAACGAATAATAAATAACCCGCTTGGCCCAGCGCTTTTCAGTTTAGCAATCCATCCAATCATTGTAAAGTTAAATTCGAAATTTAATGTGTGGTACTTAGACGACGGCATCTACGTGATGTAAGTGAAGTTCTAGAGGATCTTCGCGTTTTAATTGAAGAATTCCGCGGTATCGGACTACCACCGAACTTTATTAAATGTGAACTTTTCTTTTCTGATACATGTTCAGACAAAGATTTCGCTATCTAAATTCCGTCGTCTTGTTCCTAAAATGAAAATAACAGAGAAAAGCTCGTTGACAAGTTGGGTCACCGTGGACTATCCTGCGGCAGAAGCGCTGGGCGTGCCCCCGGCCATGCTGTCCTTAATGATATCATCCTTCGAGACTTAGCCAGTGCAGGACCACCGGCCGTTTTGGAACCAACCGGCCTCGCCCGCGATGACGGTAAGAGACCCGTCGGTATGACCCTCGTGCCATGGAAGATGGTACGGCCGTGGTATGGGACGCAACCTGTGCCGATACCCTGGCGCTGTCACATCTCCATGGCACCGCAGTGAAGGCTGGCTCGGCTGCCAATTCGGCCGAGCTCCTCAAGCGGAACAAGTATGCAACCATAAATAGTGGTTGCATATTTGAGCCATTTGGGGTTAAGACTCTGGGGCCATGAGGGGAAAGCACCCACAAGTTCTTCAATGAATGTACCCGCAGGTTAGTGGAATTGACGCGTGACCAGAGGGTCATATCATATCTAGCACAGCGGATCAGCATTGCTGCCAGCCCAGAATGCACGCTACCAATATATGGCGATTTGAGGCCAATTTTATATGTTTAATTTATTTTTAAGTTTAGTTTATAATTTTAGTTTGTAACTTTTACTTTAAGGATTTATTGTTGTTTATATTACTTGTTATTAAGGATGAAAATATAAAATATAAATGAACAGATAATCCTGAACATTTTAAAATGAATAACTATGTTCTTAATAATCTATTTTCTTAGATAGGCAATATATGACTGTAGAAAAAGAAGTCGCTCGTTTATCTACACCACGAGAATAACTAAATTTAGGCTGTTGATATAACGAAAAACAATACGACACGATCGTGGTGGATACCCAAAGTATGCACCCCGCCAAATAGTCCAGGACCGCGGCCCACTGAAGAGGGAAACACCCACACCAACTGTTTAAAAAAAAGGCGGGAGGTATAAGTACCTGGAACTGTATAAGTTTTGTTTGTAATATAAGCTTAAAACAGTTCAAATATTTTCATGTCGAATAACGTGTGTCAAGCGAATCAAATCGTACCAAAAAGCCTGAGCCTAGCCTAAGCCTGGTAATAAAGAAGAATTCAATTTTGATTTCATAATATTTCTGGTGAATTGTAATATTCTTTGAACTCAGTTGGAAAGTCCTAAATCCTGTACTTTTTTCACAAAAGCATGTGTTGATGTTACATGAAAAACTTCCCAGTGAGTTCATTACGCCTTACGTCTGCTTTTCACCTCTAGGGCAATTCCATGAGAGTAAAAAACATAGTTTAAAAAAATTGGGTAGGAATATCAATGCTATTTGCAATTATATATTTTGGGTGAATAATAGTTATATGTTTTAAAAGGGGGCAAAGTTGTTGTTTAACCGCACATGCTAATATTGATACCCGAGCAAGCGAAAGATTCCAAAATTTAACCACGAGCGGAGCGAGTGGTTCGAAAAATGGAATCTTGAGCGTTGCGAGGGTTTCAAAGCACGAGGGTTAAACAAAATTTGCCCCCAAGTGAAACACAAAATTTTTCACCACACCAACCCGAAGCAAATATTAAATGTAAAATATCACACAAAATCAAATCCAAATGAATGTTATTAAACATTTATCATCCGAAATCATCATTTAAAAGTCAATTCTACCAGCAAACATAAGAAAACAACTCAAAATTTGCATTTGATTACTTTGCCTCAAATGTGAATAAAATGCAACTTTGCTATCCATTTTTGAAGTGCAAAGTAAGCCTTTCCGAGCTGGTGTGGTGAAAATGATTTTAATTCAAAGCTATTATGTACCTACTGTCAAAACTCTGTCAAAATCACTAATTATTAACATTAATTTCAGACATTAATCCGATTATCAAAAGAAATGGTTAAGAAACCTCGATTGCGTGCTCCAAATTTCACTCAAAGTGATAATTTGCTGCTATGTGCGTATACTACACTGGGTTTTTCAAGTCGAAACGTTCTGTGAAACTCTTTATCTCTTTGTGAGTTAAAATAATCAGTTCGTTCTGCAACTCTTCTGTTATATAAATCCGTGGCAATATAATCGATAATCTCTTCATCGTCATCGGAATATAATAATAATTCATTTATCATAGTTCTGTCGTAAAACTAAACACAAACAATAATTTTACTTCGCGCCAAGAAACTGCAAATGATCCGCTATTGGTTTTTCAAAATATTCGGTACTAACCCAGAGTTAGCGATTTAACCCAGCTCCGTCGGTGAGTTAAATACTGAACAGTTTAATTCAGAGTTAAACCTTAACCTTTAACGGTGCAACACAAATTATTAGTTTAACCCTGTGTAAGCGGCTAACTCAGAGTTAGCTGGTTAATTCCGGATGGTGCAAGTGGCCCTAAGGCGAGTGATATTGCGTTATTAATTGGTAACTTATAACAAAAGCTTATTTTAAATTCGCTTTTAAACTTAGGTACCTATATGAACCTAAGCAAGCCACAAAGGTGTAAAGCCTGTCCAAAATAAATGATAATATGATATATTTTTCAATACCTACAAAATTACATTATGTTAAAAATGTAAAAAAAAAACAATTTCGCCCAGCTTTTTGAGTCAAACACCCCTATGTGCACTGGGATGCAGGGTTTACCCATGAATAAGAAACAGAAAGGTAGTCTCTCTCACTCGTGATTTTAGTCGTGCGGTTCGTTGTGCTAGACCCGTTGTATTTCACTTAACATTTGTAATATTATAAAAACAAATTATGGGATTAACTCTTTATCTTTCAAATACTGATAAATGGGTAGTACTCACAAAACAGTGTCAGACTCGTTGTAAAACTTCCAAACTTACCGTAAAAGGATCCTGAAACAACAAGAAACACATTTAAGTATAGCTCACAAAACAAAATCGATTAGTTTGCAGCTCCGTTATTACTTAGCATCAATATCCATCGCTCTATTTCCCGATCTCGTATTAATATCACTTACTTAACGTAATTATCGACCTCGCATTGTAGGAATAAAGTCTAAATTTCAAAAGCAGATATGTAAGAGATGGGAGGTTGTAAATGTTAGCAGTGAGTGTTCGATTAAAGGCCGTGGTGCATTTTAGTCCAAATTTCAGTGCTCCAATTATGTTGCTTGCATTAGCGCTTGGAATTGTTATTAAGGTTACACTTCTTGTGAAAATTGCGCTGCTGAGCTATAATCTCGAGAATCGATTAATAAAATTGTTAAATATATAATAAAAATTTGAAGCCGCATTATTGTTTTAAGGACAAGATCGCCGGAGCTTTAGAAATTGGTACAACAATAATAAAACATCAATAAATCATTAATTATAAGAACATACGTAGTCTGAAACTTGATACAATAACGGTCAGTAATATATAACTACATATTTCAATCTGGATTAGCATAGCAATATTCACATTTCTCAAATCACTGTTCACACGCCACACTGTATTTGAATTACTTTCAATTATAGGAGAGATTATTATATATATACCTATTGTGCTATGAATTTTAAACTTTTATTTTACTTCATACAAAATCGGTCCATCCTACTCGTCACACTTAAACCGCTGTACCTACCAATTTAGATGAAATTTGGTATGGAGACAGTTTGAGGCCCGAGGTTATATAGGATAGTTTTTATCAATTACAATCATCATCCCACGCAGACAAAATCGCGGGCAGGAGCTAGTTTTAAATATATTGTTTAGCGAAAGCTGGCCATATTATAGCACGTTTCCCTTAAATGTAAAAGTATGAATTTAGTAACTAATAACATTTATTGAATTAAACTCAGCCGCTCTCACGCTCCAAGTAAAAGAAAACATAATATAAACCATTAAAAACTCCGAATAGTAGGCACCCATAATGTACAGCGTTCTCGTAAGGGCCGAATTACCAACTAAACTGTAAAAAACGTAGATAAAACTCGCGGCCGTGCATATTCCCATGATCGGGAGACGGTTGGACGGCGTTTTAATACACCCATAATCGCTGGCGATGGCGGATCATATGAAATATGTAATACCGCTAATAGGTCTCGGGTAGCTTCCTCAGCGGTTGCTGGGCCAATTTCGCTGGGTAATAGCCTTAATATCCCATCAGTGGGTCCATGCGTGTACAAAGATGAGGGCGTAATGATGGCGACCGAGCGCGGCCTCTCGCCCGATAATTCACCTCTATTCGATAAATCAACTTAGCCTAGTGTTCATTTTGCGAACCGAATATGTTTGACCTTTCGCAATATGTTTTTATATGTGTTTTCCAGAAGCGCGCTAATGCTGTGTACTCGCCTTCTTAGTAATCAACTATACAAGAAAAATCACCTTTTTCATTATTTAATGCAGTGAAAACATGTGTCTTTATATTCCTTCCTCAAACGTATAATTTTTGGTCGGCCAAAATAAAATACATACATAAATCTACTTGTAAAATATTACAGAAACATTTAATTTGTCATTCGAATAAAATAGTCCTTTCTTTCAACAGAAAAATATACTTCAATTAATCTCAATCAAGAAACGTTTCGACGCAATATAATTAGTCAGACTTGGAAAAATATGTGCAAATGATACGCTCATATGGTTAGAAGTGTGTTGAATGAGGATTTCTAAAATAAGGAGGTAATTTATTATCGAAAGCAGAGCCGCGGCAGTGAGGCAAACATTCGTCGACAGTTATTAAGCGTTAGAACAGTGCAAGTACAGCCAGCGTCAGCATTATAGCGGATCGAGTGTAAGTAATACCTGAACACAACCCTATTACTTTGAAATAAGGATAGCGTACTGACAGTCTGGTGGGCGAAGTGTTCTTTGGTGACGTTACCCAACGACACCTCTATCTATAACCAGGGTTATTGAAATCTCTTTTGCGTGTGGCATTACTTACATTCAAAACTAGAATAATAAATCAACAAGACGAATACATTATCTACGTATTTTGAAACCGTCGTGACATTGTTTCTACAAAAAAACGGGCCATTTTCAAATATCCGATTCTGACAAATTAGGAAAATAAGGGACTGTGCACTTAATGTTTAAATTTAAGATTATTTTCCGTCTATTTTTTTGTTAATCTTAAGTGCCATTGTAAAGTGACAATTGTCAAACGTATGACAAAAGTGCACAATTCTTATCGCCCGTCGGTAGGAGCACTCTTAAGATTTCTAACACACCTTAATATATTTATAATATTTACGTTAATTGATATTTATGAATCAACAAAGCTGATAAGCCACAAATCTTTCTAGATTAAGACACTCAACACGGCAATTACAAAAATATAAAATCGTTTAAAAGAACCGTTGATCGTCCGTCGTAAAGCTGATATTGGTTTTAATAGTGTTCTAAAGCCATGTAATTACCAAGTATTTGGACAATTGGGGTAACAATTTTTAAGTGAATTTGGTGTATAGTTGTCGGTAATTGTGGCGAGTAAGCGGCCTGGCCGCGGGCACCTCGGGGTGTCGTTAATAGAGTGTTGTGTGTTCGTTTTGTCCGCGCGTAACTTTATTTCGGAGCGGCTAATAAATAGCGTGATGACAGGTGTCAGCTGCTCGACCGCCTCTGCACTCTTGCGTCGATGTCTCATTCCTCACGTTATACTCCTAAATTCTCTTATTTTATCAACGCTCCGTTCAATTTTCGTTCCGTTCCCTCGCTATTCTATTTGTTTGTTTCGGCATTATCGTGTTAGCTGTGCTTATCCGTTCCGCTTGAGATGTTACATTGTGTAACTATATCGGTACATGGTAACTTATTTATGAACTCGGTATAATTTATCGATGTTTCCCTAGCAGTTTTTCCTGTAGAGTGACAACTTTTAATAGCTCTTGATTAAATGATATACACGTATCATCCATCAAAAGAAAAGGAAGCAATATATTTTATTTGTGATGACAAATTGTATGAACGGAATCATGTGCGCAGCATTAAGATGCTAAAAAGTGCGTTTACCGCGCAGAGGGATCATTAAGTGAATCGATTTTATTGGTATTCGGAACATTGCGGTGGAGAGGCGGAATGCGATCGGGGATTTTTGAACGGTCATAAATTAACCGCACGAAGACAAACCGGACGAAGATTTATATGACTTAATGGCTAAAAGCACCGACGAATTATTCTTGGCGTCGGGGATTCTTAACCTTTTGATTGACAATCTAGTGCGGCGTCTCACCTCGGTCGTAAACGAGGGCTCCACAGCTCAACACAAACCCCACCTAGCATTTTAAATATTCTATTAATCTACTATCAAAATATTCACAAACGCGAAATGACTTCTAGTTTTAAAAGCAAGGTTACCTGTTTCAATTTTTATTAAGTATAGTTTTGCATTAAGTAGGTAGGTATGAATTTATGACAGATAGTTTTCTAGTCAATATTATATTATAAAACTACTTTTAATATGTATGTATTTTTTTTATTTACCTGCAATACCTACATCCACGCATTGCCCAAATTCGGCAACAGCAATAATACAATAAGAAATAAATCACAAGCTTTACATCTTTTTACTATAGTTAATTACCTACAGCAACGCGTTATATAAATAAAGAACGGACGCCCATTGAGGCAGAGTGCGATGCGATCGCCACGGCGCGCCTTGTCGCGACAAGCAAATGCACTTATCTTACCGGCCGTGAAAAACTGTTCCCAACTCGCTGTCGTCGGTTAGTTGCGCCTATCCGGAGTCATTGCCTCCAGAGGTTACGTTTCAACAGGATTTGGAGACCCAACAAAACAACTTACAAATCAGAATGGGCGCCTAACAGAGGAAACAATAAGTCCCTCTTAACTCGGGTTTTTATTCCTTTTATTCCATTGTATTCTTCCTTCGCCACGTTTGTTTACATTACCGAGGAGTCATGAATGAAACGGCACTTTTTTAAACAGGTAGACGACGATGACGTTTGCGCATTTGTAGAAAATCTTAATGAAATAATTAGCGAATCGCCGATATATCAGCTGGCACAGCGCGCCCGTCGTAAAACCGTCAACGCGCTGCTATAAAAACAAACAGAAGTCTTAAACATCGATACAAATAAATTGTCCGACCAAGAATGAATATCAATAAATTGAAAATGTAACTCGTAAAAACATATCATCGATTATTGTAAACAGCTGGCGGGCATTTATGCAAAACGAGTTGTTCATTGGGCCAATGCAACGGCGGTAGCGAACATAGGAAAGGCTTAATTGAAACTTACAGATTGGGCTGAGGCCGGCCGACCGGCCCCGGCGCCTGCAGCCGCGGTCGCATTCTTTTTCTAAGCCCCCATCAGTTATCGATTTGTGTTTTGATTACAATCCATTATTCAATCGCATAACAAGATGCGCGGCACGATAACCGACCGGGTGATGACGCTTCCAGGCCATCTCTAGCCAACTCGCTTCAAACTTGGCAATTTACATAAATTGAAAACTTTTGTTTGACAAAGACCTTATTAAAATCTTGAAGAGAACTTTAATTTGCGATGACGGCTACACCATTAATCTTATTATGACGCACATGACTTCCCAACTTCTCGGCTACAACAAATAGACAAGAGAGCAAGGGAGCTAATTTCCCCATTTAAACAGACCCGGTACGATACTCAAAAATGCAAATTTAGTAACAAATATCTCGAGCCCATGGATGGTGCAAGTATTTTAAGTAGATAGCAGCAATGAAAATTATTCTGGTCCTGTTTCCATGCGGTTAATTCTATCTATTTAGTCAATTGATTGTGGCAGTTAACCCGGCCGCTGGCAGGCGCGTAAATCTCCCTAACGGCTGATTCGCAAATAAGACGACAGCTCAAACATTCGTGATAGCGGTTATCGGGGCATCTCGTTTTAACTTGCGTTTTGTTAAACAAATAGAACCCGGGGCCGGTAGGCGATCCTAATTAAAAACTATAGTCAGCCTCCGCCGTATATTACGCAGATGGAGGCCTAAGGCAGTTAGTCACTCCGTCTGGCCGCCTCCCAGTCGTTTAGTGTTTATAGCTGTGAGACGACAGAAGAATTTTGTTTCACTGCCTGGGTTTGCGTTGGACTTGTAGCATGTTCTCATTAACGAAAGCATGTTTTGTTGTTATTTGTGGAAATATGATGTTTACGTGTTTTATTTTGTCAAAAAGTATCAAATACTTTAATTTTGCGGAAAACTATAGCAGCTGAATTTGTAAATCTAACATTTAGGAAAACTATAGCAGCTGAATTTGTAAATCTAACATTTAGGAAAACTATAGCAGCTGAAGTTGTAAATCTAACATTTAGGAAAACTATAGCAGCTGAATTTGTAAATCTAACATTTAGGAAAACTATAGCAGCTGAATTTGTAAATCTAACATTTAGGAAAACTATAGCAGCTGAATTTGTAAATCTAACATTTAGGAAAACTATAGCAGCTGAATTTGTAAATCTAACATTTACAAATTCAGCTGCTATAGTTTTCCGCAAAATTAAAGTATTTGCTACTTTATTCAGACTCGGTACCGAGATATATAATACATTCAATTAATATCGATATATGTAGTCAAGTGTATGATCTCATAATTACGATGGGTTTCAAACATTTTGCTGTGTTTTTTGTCCTGGAAAAATCACCTGTGATACCTGATTAGCATCAGGTAGGTACAAGTGTTGTACACCTTCGCAGTGAAAGGGTTCATTTTCGACAAAGCTTATAAGTTGATAAGCTAACAAGAACGTGCCCCTAAAACACTTCGATCATCAGAAGCCAATTAAATAACAAATTACAAATAAGAACAAACATTTCGAGTTAATTACAAACAAAATCCAATTGAATGTTTGATCAATTCATAATTAGAAACAATTGTAGATATAATAATATATGCGAGAGCGCAAGGAAGCTGGCATCCGAGCCTCGTTTGTAATAGACCAAGAGCCCAGCTTTTTTAAAATACATATTTAGATATTTACAAAGAGCACTTTTCGCTGGCTGCTTAACAACAACGCAACTGAAAAATCACTGCCATTGAAAAAAATTACATGGCTTTTAATTAACTTTATACTATGTGGACTGAGTTAACATTACCGCCGAGTTCATTACTATTATTAGTTCATTACTGACTTACTCTATTCTTACAAATGGCTTGGTTATGTTAGCAAAACACTACAAGTGTTATTTTCTTAAAATATTAAGTATTTTGTGATGTGATAAATAATCGTAGGTATAATTTTTGAAACTTCCTGCCAACTTATAATCATTAAAAACAAAAACGAAAATACTTGATAAAATTACTAAAATCTAAACACTTGGTACGCAGATGCTTGCGAATTGGCCTGAATTCCCTTTTTTATCAAATTATTATTATTATTTGGATGGAGCATGTCGTGTTCCTACTGTTTTATAATCTTGGCATTTCCGATTTCTAAAGACTAAATCTAGATATATGTATGTATTACTAATTACTAGTACTTAGGACTAGCAGTAAATAGAATCGCACTAAAAAAATATCGAGAATATGATCATACAATATAATCAATTAGTCATAGTCGCAGACACTAGGTATATATGAAATGATTTCTGTAAATTTAACCATTTTAGGATTTAAGATGTGCACTCCCGGTCTACAGCGAGCCCAACCCACCTCCTCCGCACTAAAAATTCGATCTTATCTCCCATATTTTAATAGGTTCCCGTGGCGGCACCTCCTGACTGACCGGTAATTGTATAAAGTATCTCTGGAGGAATAAATTCAATATTCCGTTGCTGGGCCGGCAGACCCCTTCGCCTCGTGATAAAGCTTAAATCAACACACGAAGTAATTACAATCGAGCCACACTTCATCACAGATGCGAATAGTGATTAACTATCGGCCGCCCTTGGTTCCGCGCTGCTACAGCTCAGACTATACTCGACTATGACGCGAAGTAAGAATGTACAGTATCTTAAATGCGCAAACCTTATATTGACAATATAATCACTATTTATTCGCACATAGTGTTTGACAATACAAAAAATAATATGTAAATTGGCTGCGTAAACTTTGTGGCAGTTATTGTACCTATAAATATTGTGGTTGTACCTATAATATAGAAATTAGGGCAAAACTTATGATTAAAGTATAATTTAAAATATTATTGGTTTGTTACATTTTAGGATTCACAGTTACGTGATAGTACATTGTGATACAAGTGTGCTACGTTGGTCATTACCAGGGATCGTACAATGTCCAGCGTTTTTGGTACACGAAGTGTTGTTAACGGAATAGGTACAAATAATTTCAACCCTAATGATTAATTAGCGTTTATTACGTTGATATTAACCTTAATTTACCATTTCAGTTGAAATTATCTATACCAATTCCGTTAACACCACGCGAATCGATTTGGTGCAGCGGAGTGGTGTTAACGGAATTGGTATAAATAATTTCATCCCTAATGATTAATTACCGTTAATTACGTTAATATTAACCTTAATTTACCATTTCAGTTGAAATTATCTATACCAATTCCGTTAACACCACTCAGCTGCACCAAAAATGCTGGAAAATGTAACGATCACAGGTCATTACACACGAGGCGATATAGCGAGCGCGCAATAAGAAAGCCGATGTGTGTAATGACGAATGCACACGCGTTTCATACGACGTTTTTTTAGGGTTCCGTACCCAAAGGGTAAAACGGGACCCTATTACTAAGACTTCGCTGTCCGTCCGTCCGTCCGTCCGTCCGTCCGTCCTTCCGTCCGTCCGTCTGTCACCAGGCTGTATCTCACGAACCGTGATAGCTAGACAGTTGAAATTTTCACAGATGATGTATTTCTGTTGCCGCTATAACAACAAATACTAAAAACAGAATAAAATAAAGATTTAAATGGGGCTCCCATACAACAAACGTGATTTTTGACCAAAGTTAAGCAACGTCGGGAGTGGTCAGTACTTGGATGGGTGACCGTTTTTTTTTGCTTTTTTTTTTGTTTTTTTTTTTATATGGTACGGAACCCTTCGTGCGCGTGTCCGACTCGCACTTGCCCGATTTTTTTCAACACACTTGCGAGGAAAAATATTAATCAAATTTTAATTGTCAAAAGAGTAAAAGTAAGTACAATTTTTAATACGGTGGCTTACAGTTTTAAAAGAGCATATATAATAATTGCACCAAACCGTGGAGCTTGTAGGCACTTATTCGCCAGTTCATTATATAAGCTTAAAACATGTTTTCCAAGAAAGACTGGGCGTTTTCGCAGATTTTCCACTGTAAAAAGTTTCATATGCCGCCCATTATTTTTGACCCGATTTTGATGGTAAAAAGCTGTCGTTCTCAGCTTGCCTCTATTAGTTAGTATCCAGTAGGCAGCGTCAATGCTTGAAAATTTCATTTTCGTCAATATTTAAAGTAGAAACATGCAAACCTATTCCAATTTTGTAACAAAATATGGAGAATGGCTAGCGCGTTTTTTTTTCTACGCAGGATTCCAATGCGCGCGCAAGGCAAAAGCGCGAACGAAATCGACACAGCCAATTTAAACAATGTAAAAAGCTTATATTTTCGTATATATAACCAATGGATGGAGACCAAATCGATAAAACGTTATGTTTATTCATTAATGTAATTTACGAGAAAATGTTGAATACCTCAGTTGGTTTAAAAAAATGTATTTATTACCTGACCAACTTAAGAAGGCTCCGTTTCCATGCTTATAATTAGCAATCAGTTACCTTCTTAACTCAGTCAGATTATCATACATTACACACAAGTGCTATAATACATATACCTAATGAAAAAGCACGCGTGTTTAATATCTAGGATTATTAGCCTAAAAGCGGTTCAATATGTAATATCCACAACATATAACATATTGAACCGCTTTTAGGCTTAAATAAATGTATTTTCTTTCTTTCTTTTTCTTTCAATATCTTCCACGTTACGAGCAAGTGTGTTGAAAAATTAATTATAAAATTAAAACCCACCTTTTTGTTTCGTTGCATGAGCATTGTAGGTATAATGCTTATAAAACTTTTACTTTACTATTTTTTTCTTGCAAAATGTTTCTAAGTTTGGATGAAGACTAATTATTTTTTAAATGAATGTACGATTCGTAAGGATAATGTGACAAAAAAAACATACAAAAACCTCATTTCAAAACAAAAATAATGTAAACGGCCCACCAAAGAATATCCGAGAACAAAAAATATTTATTTTATTATATAAAAAATCCTTAACTCGAAAACTACAACAAATCGGCTAATATAGGTAGGTATTTACATGGTATACTTATTCTAAAAGCCCTGATCAGGCATCTAATTTCTTTCTTTAAACATAAAGGTTTGGACCACGCTGTATTATTTATTAGAATTATTAACGATTACCGCACATCATTTAAATGAAATTTTCTTTTATCTCATACGCTTTTCTATACGCCAGTAAAAATAAATAAATGCAAGCGTACCTACCCATCATAAATCACTTTACCTACTGTGTTGATCTGAAATTTGTATGAACTCACAGTACGGTTCATAAAATGTATGCTGCGACTACACAGAGTCCTTGCTTTGAATTAGAACCGAAATTGGAAGGGAGCATATTTTACTGGTAGTGACTTAGATTACATGTCCCCAAAGGGTTTAAGGATTTCAATTTGTGACGAGAATTGTTACTTCCACTTGAAGATAACGCCTACTGAAATCCACCCAGTTAGTATACTGAGGATGGAAAGGGTCGATTTATCTATGAGCACTAATTATTTAAAGATAATAAATTAATTTCACTAGCAAATGAAGCAATACTGAAGTCTAATCTTTTTTTTAAGTGAGCTGTGATGTGATTGGTTGTCAATCTGAAATTAGTAGGTAAAGTTGTTTGTCAATAGGTATTGCTTAGCAACTCGTCTGTAAAGGGGCCCACTGATTAACAGTCCGCCGGACGGCATCGGCCTGTCAGTTGTTCGGAACTGTCAAAATTTTGTTCTAACTGACAGGCCGATACCGTCCGGCGGACTGTTAATCAGTGGGCCCCTTAAGAAAGAGTCGATTTCTTACACCGGGTTGCAACTCGCACAATCAACGGATCAACGTTAAACATGGCAGCGACTGCTCTCATACCATGGAGAACTTTCAAACTTTTCATACGACCATATTTTAACGAAATTCGATATAGTTGACAGACTGTTCGATGCAACCGGCGCTTAGACTATTTCAATATAGTCATTAAAGTTATGATCAACAAGTAATGAATCTTGATTTTACAATATCTGCTCGTTAGTGATTTAAATATATTAATGATTCATTGTGCACTTTTTTCTACTATAGGTACATATTTTCAATGACCTTTGTGAACATATATTGGAAGAAATGTAATTTTTCCTCGCGTTGGTGTGGTGAAATTTTATTTTTCACACTAGCTAAGTTTGCTTAATCTTCGTGCATTGAAACCTACGCAACGCTCAAGATTCCACTTTTCGAACACAACGCTCGTGGTTCTATTAGGTATGTAATGTTTCGCTAGTTTGAGTATCAAAGGACGAGGAGTTACAACTTTGCCCCCTTGTACTTGACTTGGCCCTCTAAATTCTTAACCAATAAGTAGGTAAATAGGCAGGAACTCTCGGTGTCTTAGTAAATATATACAGACGTTATAATGAGAACAAATGGGGAAAATGTTCCTTAGCAAATGGGATATAGTTTGTGCGGAAAGAGAACAGTCGTGGAATGTATGGGGCCCAATTAGTGATGTGCCGAGAGTAAAATACCATTACCGGTATTTTACCATTTGGGAATATTACCAGTAAATTACCATTCTTCCCGGTAATATTCCCAAAAGCGGGTACTATACTCGTGCTTGAAAGCTTACGTTATTGAATTAATTTGATTTAAAACATGTAGAAATGGCTTAATTATCTTTACGTAACTTCCACTCGTAGCTTCAGCTATCTCTTTCACTCATTATTAGCAGAGTTGCGAAGCAATGTAGTATTACGCTGTATCCCATACTGGGCTATAACCGCAAAAATCAAAGTTCGTCAATTACGGAGGTTTTCCTGTCACTAAATAAATAAAATAAATAAAATAGATAAAATAGATTCCAAATGCTTCGCATAACTACAGACAGAACAGTTTTTTGATACGTGCTAGTAAATGTCTAAATAAACTCACGAAGGAGCATTACATCGATATTTTCAACAGCAACATCCAAACTGTGCGGCGTATCCTGACAGAGGAGTTCTTTAGATGAGCATGGCTTAGTGGAATGTGAAAATTCATTGTGCTGTGTTTTTTCTTTTTTTCTTTATTTCTTTTGAATCTTCTTTAGTAATACGAATTCAAAATTTGCTACTCTGCCTTTGGCATTGAAATGTATGTGTAGTGCAATAGTGCTAACCACCAATTGTTTTTGTTAATCTGTATTTACTGGTGAGAACCTGTAATTGGCTTTTTGTATCACATTTATAAAACCTATTAACATGTTAACAGCTGTTGGATCTCCGAATAGTAATAAATAAATAATAAATAGATGAAATAGATGAACTTGATGAAATAGATGAAATAGTTGAAATAGTTGAAATAGATGAAATCGTTGAAATAGATGAAATAGATGAAATCGTTGAAATAGATGAAATAAATGAAATAAATGAAATAAATGAAATAAATGAAATAAATGAAATAAATGAAATAAATAAAATAAATGAAATAAATGAAATAAATGAAATAAATGAAATAAATGAAATAAATGAAATAAATGAAATAAATGAAATAAATGAAATAAATGAAATAAATGAAATAAATGAAATAAATGAAATAAATGAAATAAATGAAATAAATGAAATAAATGAAATAAATGAAATAAATGAAATAAATGAAATAAATGAAATAAATGAAATAAATGAAATAAATGAAATAAATGAAATAAATGAAATAAATGAAATAAATGAAATAAATGAAATAAATGAAATAAATGAAATAAATGTAATAAATGAAATAAATGAAATTAATAAAATAAATAAAACAAATAAAATAACCCGGACCCGGGTATGTCCTTAAACTACGTCCAAGACCACCGGTGGACGGGCAGCAGCGTCCCTCAAATTCGGTGTACTCGACTGCGATCGCCAACCCGCCTGCCAAGCGTGGCGATTATGGCATTCACCCCCCATCATGATGAGCACAATAAAACCACGGCCCCGAGGTTCCGGCGACCCCCGGTGCTCTGGCTATGGTAGCGGTCAGGGCATTAGCGGGGTCAGGGGTGCTAAGAATCTCCGGCAAAGATCCGGCTACCCGCCCCGACGACGACTGGCCCTGGTAACACACAACATACGCACTACGAGGACTGACGAAAAGATCTGCGAGCTGGAAGAGGAACTGAGCAGGTTACACTGGGACATTGTAGGGTTATGCGAAGTCCGTAGAGAGGGGGAGGACACGACAACCCTGAAGTCTGGTAACTTGCTCTACCACCGGGAGGGCGACCAACAGTCCCAAGGTGGTGTCGGGTTTCTCGTTCACAAGTCCCTTGTAAACAACATAATAACCATCGACAGTGTGTCGAGCAGGGTGGTATACCTAATACTCAGAATATCCAAAAGATATTCGCTGAAGGTCATTCAGGTATACGCACCGACCTCGTCACACTCCGATGATGAAGTAGAAGCTATGTATGAGGACGTAAGTAGGGCCATACATACTTCTAAAACCTACTTTACTGTTGTTATGGGGGACTTCAACGCAAAGTTGGGCAAGAGAAGCGGGGATGAGTTGAGAGTGGGGCAATTTGGGTATGGGCAACGGAACCCTAGGGGTCAGAGGCTGGCCGACTTTCTGGAGAGAGAGGAACTCTTCATGATGAACTCTCTTCCAGAAGCCGCCTCGCAGGAAATGGACCTGGATGAGTCCTGACGGTTCCACGAGAAACGAGATAGACTTCATCATGACCGACAAGAAACGGATATTCAGTGATGTCTCTGTGATCAACAGGGTAAAGACCGGTAGTGATCACCGAATCGTAAGAGGCACACTGAATATCAATATTAAACTTGAAAGGTCCAGCCTGATGAAGTCTACGCTCCGACCTACTCGAGCCCATGTTCAAAACCCCGAAAGCTTTCAACTCGAGCTCTCTAACAGCTTTGCTTGCCTAGAGAACTTGGCTTCAGTGGACGAAATCAACGACGGGCTAGTGGAAACTGTCCACACTTAGACCCTACTTCTAAGTTTTTTAGACCCCGCCGTAAAGATAGACCTCAGAAATTGACCGAGCAAACCTCATGGCTGAACGACGCTCGTTACAGTTGCAGTCTCCCGATGACGCGGAGTCATATAGGCAGCTCAATAGACGTATATCTAAGTCCTTGCGACATGATCTGCGTCTCTTTAATACTAACCGTATTAAAGAGACTATTGAGCGAAACCAAGGCTCCAAAGTGTTCGCAAAGGACAAGTCTATTGGGCAAAGCCAGCTGACAAAGCTGAAACGGGAAGATGGCAGCATAGCGTCGAGCAAAGCGGAGGTTTTAGGTGATAGGATCGAGAGGTTCTATGGACAGTTATACACTTCGATCGCAAAGCCCGTTGACAGCTTGGTAGGAGATCCAAGAGCCAAGCTGTCCCGACATTATACCGAAGATATCCCGGACATCAGTCTGTACGAGATTAGGATGACCCTGAAGCAGCTTAAGAACAACAAGGCGCCGGGCAAAGACGGAATCACTTCAGAGCTTCTGAGAGCGGGTGGAACACCGGTACTTAAAGTCCTCCAGAAGCTCTTTAATTCCGTCTTGTCCGAGGGCATAACGCCTGAAACATGGAATAGAGGCGAGGTGGTGCTGTTCTTCAAAAAAGGTGATAACAACCTATTGAAGAACTACAGACCCATCACGCTTCTGAGCCATGTCTATAAGCTGTTTTCAAGGGTCATCACGAACCGTCTCGAACACAGACTTGATGACTTCCAGCCTCCCGAACAAGCCGGTTTCCGAAAAGGCTATAGTACCATAGACCACATCCATACGCTGCGGCAAGTTATACAGAAGACCGAAGAGTATAACTTGCCATTATGCTTAGCGTTTGTGGACTATGAGAAAGCCTTCGATTCGGTGGAAACATGGGCGGTGCTTGAGTCTCTTCAGCGATGCCATATTGACTATCGGTACATCGAAGTGTTGAAGTGTTTGTATAGTAACGCCACCATGTCGGTCCGAGTACAGGAGCAGAGCACGAGGGCGATTCCATTGCGAAGAGGCGTAAGGCAGGGAGACGTTATCTCTCCGAAACTGTTTACTGCCGTAATGGAAGACGCCTTCAAGCTCCTGGAATGGGAAGGACTTGGCATCAACATCAACGGCGAATACATCACTCACCTTCGGTTTGCCGACGATATCGTAGTCATGGCAAAGTCGATGGAGGAACTCAGCATGATGCTCGATGACCTCAACCGAGTTTCACAACGGGTGGGCTTGAAAATGAACATGGACAAGACGAAACTTATGTCAAATGCCAATGTTGTGCCCATCCCAGTCTCTGTTGGGAACTCGGTACTCGAAGTTGTTGACTCGTACATCTACCTAGGACAAGTAGTCCAATTAGGTAGGTCCAACTTCGAGAAAGAGGTCAACCGCCGAATCCAACTCGGTTGGGCAGCGTTCGGGAAACTACGTACCTAATGTCTTTTCGTCCGACATACCTCAGTGCCTCAAGACGAAAGTCTTTAATCAATGTGTGTTACCAGTGATGACTTACGGCTCCGAAACGTGGTCTTTCACTATCGGCCTCATCTCAAAACTCAAAGTCGCTCAACGAGCTATGGAGAGGGCTATGCTCGGAGTTTCTCTACGTGATCGAATCAGAAATGAGGAGATCCGTAGACGAACTAAAGTCACCGACATAGCCCACCGGATTAGCAAGCTGAAGTGGCAATCGGCAGGCCACATTGCACGCAGAGAAGATGGCCGATGGGGTCGAAAGTGCTCGAGTGGAGACCACGGACTAGCAAGCGCAGCGTAGGACGTCCACCCACAAGATGGACAGACGATCTTGTTAAGGTCGCCAGAAGACGCTGGATGCGGGTCGCTTCCAACCGGCACGTATGGAGGTCCAAGGGGGAGGCCTATGTTCAGCAGTGGACGTCTTATGGCTGAGATGATGATGATGATGATGATGAAATAAAATAAATAAAATAAACCAAATAAATCAAAAAAATCAAATAAATATACACGCTCAATCAATTAAGCTATAAAAATTACCACTTAACGTATAAAAACAATGTCATTGTACTACACCTTACCTACTCATAAAAATGTGATGATCATTATTAAATCAATGTGATTTTTACATTTTCGTTTTAGTTTTACTAAAATTCTAGTATTGAGTGGTTTTGACTGGAACTGGTTTTGACTATGCCCACTTGCCCAGACAAGGGGAATACTCCCTAGTAATATTGGTAAAATACCGAGTAACATTGGGAAAATTACCAGTAGTATTGGGAATTTACTAGAAAAGTAAACCTATGTTGATTTTTTGCACTTCGTATGATGCATTTGATGACAAGTAATGATTTAATGTAAAACAACTTATGTTGACATTTACTTAATTTGAATATTACCGTAAATTACTGATTCTGGGGAATCTTACCGGTAACATTACTGGGAATTTTCCCACCTTGGGTATTTTACTGATAACGGCACATCACTAGGCCCAATACATTTCACGACTCTTCTCTTTCCGAACAGACTCTAAACGTACTTCTTTTCGTCATTTATTAAAAGAAAGAAAATTCTGTCAGTTCATTCCGCCGGTATAAGTTTTTCATGAAGTTTGAAAACCCACTTTAGTTATTGATAAAATACGAAAGGCGAAAGGCGTCAAAAGATTTCGCAATTCATCCCTTTTAATTTTAATTAATTAAAAGTTTTGGCTTAAAGAGTGCCCAATCTTAACGCAAGGGTTGTTCTTGGTGAAGTTCTTTTGTATTTTATTCAAAAAAGAGATGCTTTTCAGTAAAACAACTCCCAATCTCAAACAAAATATAAAAGTTTCGCAATAACGTATACGCCTCGGGCGGGTTCATCAAAGACGAGAATAAATACCGCCTAAACTTGCCCGGCTATTTACTAACTTAATTATTTGAAAGAAAGTATTTATAAATAAGGGTTTACCGACGGACGATAGCGACATAAAAACTGATCGCAACTCGTTCAAATTAAAAGCGATCCACTACTGCTCAATGTTCACCCTTGTCTGATAAATTGAGATATTTTTGTGGAATTTCAAACCAGTACACATTGTCGAGTGAATTAAGCTGGGGGCGCTCGCATCGTATATGAAGATATACTGAAAAAGCACATGTAGTACTTCAGCTTAATGCAGAAACAGTGTCTATACGCGCGCATTTATAGCGTAATGAGGCCGTTATATTCGCACAAATTCGGTACCGCCGTGGGCGGGTTGTGGCGGTATCGCACCTACTTCGCTGCAAGCGGCCTCCCAATTAGCCTTAAAATAATGAACATGTTTTATATTTCCACCCGAGTGCGGTGTGTACTTATCCCCGTTGGCCCGGGGGTCATGCGGCCGTGCCCTCTCCCGGCCTGTGTAAAACACGGGAGGATCTTCGAGTATAATAATTATAAAGGGACACGTTGCCTGTATTTTGGTTCTAGCGTTTTGTAAAATCATCCCAGAGATACTGCGGGGGCTCGGCATTGTTCGTTCTCATTAAGTACTTGTTGAATTGTTAGCACACATAAATAGCTATAGGTCCAACAATAGTTCGGGAAATAATAATAACAAAAGAGAAAAAAGAGATACTTATTTTTGGCTGGTATCTAATCGCAAATGAATGTATACCAACAACCGACCCGTACCAATATACTAAGTCTGATATGACAGCTATAAATTAAAAATCTTAGCAAACACGACGAGGGGACACTTAACACTTAACATTTTAATAAGTATTTAACTGCTTCCTGTCTCTTTGGTCTACAAATAACGCGGTCGGCTCGAATATTTAACCGAGCCTGAATAAATAATCAATTTAGCCAGCGCGCTGATCGATTGCCACAATAGCGGGCGGATGATACACTCCGCCGGGCCGGAGATAAATAATCCGAGACAAATGCTCGGGACGTCTCCCGAGAACCGCGGTGACACTACATTTAAAAGCATCAATTGTACAGAAATAACCAAAACGCGGTTCAGATCTTTCTCAAACTAATCGGGTATCGGGTGGTTGACGACAATCGTGATTGACTGCGCAAGTGAGACTCTAATATAAACAAATTAATACGGAGCTAGGCGTGCGGCGGCGATAATTTAGAGAGCGACGCCGCGAACGCAGGGGCTTTCGTGAGGAATCACTCCCAAGCGTCATTAAATGCATTTACAAAAAAATATGGCACTCAACAGTTGTAAATCAGTGTCGCATAACACAATCTTTACTCTTATGACATATGCGCTTCCTGTCTAGTTTTGATTATCATAACGAAGGAAACATATTTCTCAAAAGTTCCTTTCGAACTTCATTTTTAATAACATCTCAAGTCGTTCCCGTTCCGTTTCTTATTAATTGATTGGGTAATTAAATAAGAGATATGTTCTGCTGTAATATCGACTAGGCTTTTAAAGTTGAAATCGAAAACAGCGTTATTATCTATTACATTAACATGTTACATGTGTTCATCGCGCCGCGTCGAGTTAGCGTTATCAAAAACGAGAGCAATTTTAAGAATGAGTGGGTCTATAAATAAGGGAGTATTTACATTAATTATGAGCTTAATTGTGTAGAATCTCTTTGATTTACAAGCCGCTCAGAGCCGCCGCAAACGAATTGTACTGGCTTAACGGAGCACCTCGGGCTTTGACTGCCGCCTCTACGCGCAAATTATTTTTGCTGTACAATATAGGTATACCAGACGAAAGTGAATTACATGAACGGCTGCACCATTCATTTCCAAGGATTAGCAGATATGTGCAGTTTGTACATCAAACACGGATTTAGATGCCAACGATAAATTTAGAATGTTAACTACATGAGACGCCCACCCACTTTAATTTGTAGCTTGGTGTCTTTCACCACTTGTAGTGTAATATGAGGAATCGCTATTAAAATACATAAGTAAGTAGCCTTCACTAACTACCTACCAACGTACTTATCAATGTATAAATAATTATTAAATAACAGGCCGAAATAACTTCATAACTATCATAAGGTTTGACGACCGGTCTGGCCTAGTGGGTAGTGACCCTGCCTGTGAAGCCGATGGTCCTGGGTTCGAATCCCAGTAAGGGCATTTATTTGTGTGATGACATAGATATTTGTTCCTGAGTCATGGTTGTTTTCTATGTATTTAAGTATTTATATATTATATATATCGTCGTCTGAGTACCCACAACACAAGCCTTCGTGAGCTTACTGTGGGACTTAGTCAATCTGTGTAAGAATGTCCTATAATATTTATTTATTATTTATTTATTTATTTTATAAGGTACTGCTATGTGATCAGTTTTTCATCAAAATCAATCAAATACTATTTGTGAGCCATTAGACAAAGTAATTTCATATTAACTTGTGTCACCCGCGAGAAATGATAAAAAAAACACATTTATGGTAGAAAAGTTAAATCTATGGGACCTCCCTGGTATCCTTGGACATCAAAATTAAAAAATAGGAATCACATTTTGAAGTCATGTTATGGAAGCAAGACAGGCTGCATTGCATATAAAAATAATAAAAATTCTCGGAAACACTGCTGTTCGAAGGAACGTCGAAATTGTCAGCTACATTGAAGATCTTCCACTGGTTTCTTAAAGTAAATTTCTTTTCATTTCTATTACATTGAAATGTAGCAGAGTTGGGCAAAAATTAACTGGAATAAGAATAAGAATAAAAACAGAAATTTTATTCTTATTCAAATCGATTTGAATTAGAATAATTCTTGCACTAGTTATTTTAGAATAAAATTAAGGTGAATAATTCATGTGACTTTTATTTTAAATGCGGAATAAAAAACAGAATAATTATTCTAGAAGTGAGGCTATTCTAACTAAGGTTTTATTCAATTAAAATGTTATTTAGAATTAAGTTAATTTTTGTAGTACAATTGGTTATATTTTGTAAGTTGATTTTCACCCTTCTATATAACTCGGATTGATTTGATATTTGTTACTTTAGTTTAGGTATAGTACACATTGAAGAGTTCCGCTATACACTATCTAGTTCTATCATCCGATCAGGGTGCTTAGCCAACATGCCAAACGTTGACGCTCCGTAGAGTTGCGCATAGTCTCTCTCTATCACTCTTACATATTAGTGCGATAGAGAGACAGATAGCGTTTCGTTGTCGTAGCACTCGTGCCGCAAACGATTGGGTGCCTAGCTAAGATGCCAATTTTTGTTTTTAATTTAGTAACCAAATCATTAGGTACAATTTAGCTGTTTTTAGCGCTTTCTGTCTCTATCACTCTTACATATTAGTGCGATAGAGAGACAGAGATAGCGTTTCGTTGTCGTAACGCAAACGATTGGCATGGTGGCTACGCACCCATGGTGCCTAGCCAAGATGACAATTTTTGTTTTTAATTTAATAACCAAATCATTAAGTAAATTTAGCTGTTCTGGGGGCCTAGCCAAGATGCCAATCGCTTGTGCTCCGACAACGAAGCACTTTCTGTCTCTATCACTCTTACATATTAGTGCGATAGAGAGACAGAGATGCCGTTTCGTTCTCGTAGCGCAAACGATTGGCATATTGGCTACGCACCCAAGGTGCCTAGCCAAGATTTCAATTTTTGTTTTTAATTTAATAACCATCAAATCTTTGTGTACAATTTAGCTGTTCAGGGGGCCTAGCCAATATGCCAATCGCTTGCGCTCCGACAACGAAGCGCTTTCTGTCTCTATCACTCTTACATATTAGTGCGATAGAGAGACAGAAATAGCGTTTTGTTGTCGTGGCGCAAACGTTTGGCATGTTGGCTACGCTTCCAAGGTGCCTAGCCATGATGGCAATTTTTGTTTTTAATTTAATAACCAAATCATTAGGTAAATTTAGCTGTTCTGGGGGCCTAGCCAACATGCCAATCACTTGCGCTCCAACAACGAAGCGCTTTCTGTCTCTATCACTCTTACATATTAGTGCGATAGAGAGACAGAGAGAGCGCTTCGTTGTCGGAGCGCAAACGATTGGCATAATGTCTAGGCCCCTAGAACAGCTAAATTGTATCCAAAGATTTGGTTATTAAATTAAAAACAAAAATTGTCATCTTGGCTAGGCAACTTGGGTGCATAGCCAACATGCCAATCGTTTGCGGTACGTCAACGAAACGCTATCTCTGTCTCTCTATCGCACTAATATGTAAGAGTGATAGAGACAGAGAGCGCTTCGTTGTTAGAGCGCAAGCGATTGGCATGTTGGTTAGCCCCCAGAAAAGCTAAATTTACCTAATGATTTAGTTATTAAAATAAAAACAAAAATTGGCAACTTGGTTAGGCACATTGGGAGCGTAGCCAACATGCCAATCGTTTGCGCTACGACAACGAAACGCTATCTCTGTCTCTCTATCGCACTAATATGTAAGAGTGATAGAGACAAAGCGCTTCGTTGTCGGAGCGGAAACGATTGGCATCTTGGCTAGGCCCCTAGATCAGCTAAATTGAACCTAATGATTTGGTTAGTAAATTAAAAATAATACGGTTACTGAAACTATGCGTTATGCGACTGTCAATTTGTAAGATTTTATTCCATAAAATAGGTATAAATTAGACAAGAGACTAACTACTATTACATCTGCCTAACTATACGTAATTAGTACCTATACACCCGAACTACATTTTTATTCGTGGAATATTATTTCCATTAAAAATCATGATTATATTTATTTGATTAAGAATAAGTTATTCTCATTCAATTTTTTCTCATACGAATTATTCCCGACCAAAATTATTTGAATATTTTTGACGGGAATAAAATCGAGATGATTTTATTCCTACGAATTCTTATTCAAATAATGATTTTATTCTTGAATGCCCAACACTGAAATGTAGTACGGAAATGGAACAAGATTCAATAGAGTCGTAATAGTGTACGTATTGGAACGGTCGTTTTCAATTTATGAATGGGTATACCGTGGAATGGGGTTACTTTGAATCCTGGGTTTACTTTGAATCCTGGGTTTACTTTGATAAAAACTTTACCTCATTACGCTTTCTGAACGCATCCTTTGGATTTTTTTTAAGGTTGGCAAGATTGAACGTCTGTCAGTTTGTGATTTGTGACTATGGGGTAAACCTCGTCTATCGAAAAGAAAAAAAATGTAAGTAAGTATTAGTTTTGTGTACTTTTAATAGCCTGTATAACTTCAAATGTAGGTACAATGTTCTATATAGTGAATACATAAATTTGTTGTGTTGCAAATCATAATCATGGCAGCCATTTGTATTTTTCGGTTTTTGTGCCATGGGGTGTCATTGATCACTTATAAGGGTTTACTTTGATCACATGATCAATGACACCCCGCGAAATATAGTGTTTTCAATTATTTAGATAATTAATGATTTCTTGAAGTAACTGATTTTTGTTTTATTGTTTAAGAATAATGCCTCGAACGTATAAGAAACGGTTAAGTTCCCGAGCATATCGAAATTACAGTGAAAAGTTGAACCGGGCTGTCACATAGGTGTTGGAAGACCGGCTGACAATGCGCCTAGCATCAGAACATTATGGAATACCATATGACACTTTATTTAACAAATACCATGGTAAATATAAAAAAAAAACTGGTGCTCAACCAGTTTTGAAACTGATCAAAGTAACCCCATTCCACGGTACTCCGATAAAAAAAATAGCTTGAAACCCGAAAATTGAGAAAAAAATATATTTTCTTTATCTTATTAACAATAACTTATATTCAAATAACATTGGTGTTTGAATTGTCATAAAATGATTCCAATATTATATTTTGTGAGTAAGTTTAATAATATTGAAGATTATCGACAGTTTAAGAGAGAACTCAGTGCGAAGATGGAAATAATTATTCTTCGAAAGGGAAATGCTAACTATGGTAGTAAAAAAATCATATATCATTCATTGCATACATCGTTTTTTAGGATTAGTTGAATTCAAATACTTTCTTGATCAAACAGTGCCAACTTTATGTCCCTGCACAATTTGCGGGAAAGATATTTGAGATTCATCTTCAAACATATCAACACCTTAATTTTTGACGATTGCTGGACGTCATGGAGGTCGATTGCATGGAGGTGTTTCGGCGGTTTGAGTAAAAGGTATTCAAAGTATTTTCAACAATTATTTATTACTCAGACCTCAGACCTATCTCAACTACCTATATTGGAGAATAGAGAGTCTATATACGTACTGTTTCACCATTTGCTCTTAAATTAATTAGGTACTTACTTATAATAAAGATTTTTGTTTGTTTCGCTTATAGTTTCCGGGGGATAATCAGAGTGGGGGGTAGGGTTTGTTAAGTCATTTAGGGCCACAACACCATCCCACTAACCCGGTTTAACCGATTAAATCTGGAGTTACCATGGTTACCAGTACAATTTGATACTGGTTGACAACGGTTTAACCGGTTAACCCCGGATTAGTGGGATGGTGCAAGTGGGGCTTAGCTTCAAAATTTTTATATTAAAGGAAAAAATGGAAAATATTACGCTTCCGGCAGGACTTAAACCCGCAACCTCTGCAATCCGTGCGTTTGCTCTAGTCAATTGAGCTACGGAAGCCTACCAGAACCTTGCGAATCTTTCCATTCCTTCCTTATGTATACACGCCTGCCGGAAGCGTAAATTTTCAATTTTTTCCTTTAATATAAAAATTTGGAATATCGCTCGCAGATGTATCTGCTTGTTTAAACATTCATTTAGTTTTACTTATTCTTAGGTTCATTTTATTGTATAAGTAATTTGTCTGTTTAACTCTGTGGTTTAACTGTTACATTTATATCTGCTATGTAATAAAGTTCTTTCCCCCGTTTAACTTAGTAATCTTCACATTTAAATGCATTTTCATCCAAACCCAAAATGTGTAATATTGATACATACATATACGTACATATAGTACGGGCACTACGGATAGGGTAGTTGTTCGCGTACCGCCGCGAGCGGGCGCGCGTGGCGTGTCGGCCCGCGGCCACGGCGGCGACATGCGACCAGACCCACGCTCTAATTCTATCGAAAAACCGCGCACACAAGTATATACATAAACCACTAAATCCACGCAATTGAATTGGCTCTTGAAACTTTATCCATTCAATAATGATCGTTTCGTGAAAAGAGTTTGATGAACTTATAAAAACTTAGGAAAATAATTATGTAGGTAGAGCAAACGCTGCATAAGATTAAGTCGAACACAATATTTTGGATTGTTTAATTAATTTATACATACTCGTAAAGTGGATGTCATTTCATGGAGAACTCAACTAAGTATGTGTATATTCTGTGCCTATCCTAAAATACCACACATACACCATCCGGCGATCACCGTCAGTCTCAGCATTCTCAGCAAATCTCAGTCAAAAGTTGTAAGTAATTAGATAAATTTTCACAAAAGCGCTATGAAGGATGAACCTAATTTACATGTAATTTCTAGGGCTGTAAAAATCTGTTTTGACAGAATATCAAAAACGTTGCACATCTCCCATACGCAGAAGAATTCGATTTATAGCCGTTAACTGTTTTGTTATTCATACAAAACTTTAATCCGAATCCGCCATCTTTCCCAGCTTCACCCGTTTCAATTTACCGTCATCGTGCCGACATATGTGACGTTCCACGGGAAAAGGTACCTTATGAGGGTTTCTAGTTTCGGAGATATTAAATGTTTTGTAAAGAGGTGAAAAAATGCTCAATTTTTTTTTATTGTGTGATCTGAAACCTTAATGCCTAACGTTTGTTTACCTGTTTTTATTTTTGTTATAAGTTAGTTATAAGCCTAGTAATGTCGTCTCAGAGTTTAGTAGAAAAGGTACCTTATGGAAAAAAGATTGAAAATTCCCAAAAAAACTAGTCAATACGGGAAAAGAAGTTTGGTAGGGAACTGTATTAGCATTCTGCAAAACTAATTTGATAATTTCAGTTCTGGTTGGGGCGCCTCGCAAATATTATAACCGTACATAGACCGACATCACAAATCCAAGTAGACTGCTATTATACCAAAGTTACTCTCGTCAAGTCTTTCTTAACTAGAATAATCTTCATTTGGTTTGGTCGCATGCAGTAAATCAGCCATTGGTTTGCTGAAAAATGCCAATACCCGACGCATTACCTTATGGAATATCTGAGGTCATTGAACCTCAATGCCGCTTATCTTCAATAGCAACCGAAATATATTATTGATAAGAAATAGACGATTTATACCATCTTAACCCCAAAATATTATTAGTTTATCCTAACTGTTCCATCATCATCATGCCTCATCATGTAACTTGACCACAAGGTACCTTTTCATTACATACAAATTATTGGTCTTTTTTAAGATTATTATGACGAAGAACTAATTAAATTGGGGGCAGTTTAATGTAAATTAATATTTTCTATTCATAAAAGATAAACTATAATATGATTGATATTTTGTAGTGATGTATTATTAGATTTATTTCCATAAGGTACCTTTTCGTAAATGTATGGAGCAAATACTGTTATTATTATGTAAGTTTAAAGTGGCATAAGGGGTTAAATATAGTATTTAGTTGGGGTTTTAGGATTTATTTCATTTGAATGACAGAATTTCTTTCATATGTGCTCAGAAAAATTGATTGTGTGTCACATTAAAAGTAAAAATATTTAATTTTGTGATTTTATATGAAAAAGTCAGAAAATACATTTTCACCTCTAAATCGGTATTGTTTTTTGCTTAAACTGTCTGTCAGTGTCGTTTTCTAATAGATAAAATTTAAATCTTGAGAGCTCATTGCAATCAATCGTGAAAATGAAATAAAACTTTATTTTCAAGAGATTGGTTAGTATACACATAAATCAGTCGATATCAAAAGTTTCTATTTGCATTACAGAACAAGTCGCAATATTTTTTTAATCTCAGATATATAAGGCATTATTATTTGTAGTCAACTATGTAACTTACTTCAGGAACATAGTTTTTTAGGCGGCTAAACTTAAAACTTCTCTATCGTAAAGTTGCTCATTTCACAACATTATTTTCAAAAAATCATATCTCTGTAACTACGCAACCTAGAAGGTTGATCTTTTGTCTTATCGATAGCTTATTTATTGTAGATTACTGGGGTATGCATAACTCCATACCCGCCATAAGGTACCTTTGACCGTGGGACGTCACATATATCCTTGAATGAGCCAACGCAAATCCTAGCACCAGCATCGATACGCAATCAAATAATTCCTGCGCCGAACAAACGGCCCAGCCCGCCGTTTAGAAACAATAGCTCCGCTGTGCAATTAGTTCATCCGATAGACGGTGGTCGAACCACTCGTAAATCTACTCTCTTACCACCAGTACGTAGTTGTGGCGCCGTATGTAGATTCCCCAGTTAATTAATGTGCCATGGTAGCGAGGCCTCCCTCGCCCCGGCCGGGCTTCGTAAATTGCGCAACCATCTACGTACATCTCCCAATTCTGGCAAATTAAAATTCGACGCTTGAAGATATTGTTGGCAAACGAGATGTTTACGCTGTTGTTTAATGCCAAAATACATAGAGATTTTAATGAGGCTCCCAACTGTTTCCTAAGAAAGGCCATGTGTCTAATATTAACTAACAAAATAGCAAAGTACTTACCAACAAAATAGCTCATAATCAGCCAAGAAAGCCTAGACTTAAGAAGAGATCACAAAATGCATCACAAACTTTTAAATAGGAGCCATCCGCAGTAAAATAAACACCATCGAGTAAAAAAGATAACACTAGACAATTTCTAACATATAAGTAGGTATTCAATAAATTCAAGCAGTACAATACCAATAATATAAACACGGATTTTCATTCAAAACTAAGTACCTACATAAAACAAATCAAATTGAACTCAATCGGCAAATCCGATGCGCAGATCAAAGTTCTCTCTCCAAGTACTCCGACCAAATACCTAATACGAATTCACACTCGTCTCGGATAGGTAATAGTTTGTCATGTGATCTTCAGTCTGACGGATCGCAGACGGGCCCACCCTCATTATCCCTTTCATGCTGAATTTCAATTAGCATGCTTTCGTGTTTTGCAATAACAGACCGAACCCCGCTTGGTGAGTACAATGCCGACGCACACTGGAACCCGCCCATACATTGCAGTGCTCAAAACTCAACTTTGCAATTGTGGGTATTTTGTACTCAAATTGAAATATATGCATAAACAGGGAGATATTGCACCTCACTGCAGAAAAATACCTTCATTATCAGTTGTCATTACATAGTTGCATTATGTCAAAGGTCTAGGATTTTATATGTCACATCTCAGTGGTAATTTGTATTGATTAACAAAATAGTTATTTCAAGTAATTGTAGTTGGTATGAATAACTCAAAATCCGCAATGACTTTTCTTGAGCAAGGTATGTAGATTATGTTTTACGTATTTTATGTTCTAAAACAATTTTGGGTTTGTGGTATTCCGACAAATAGTAACATATATTGTAATTTAATAAAAATGGTCATATTTCCGATAATGGACAACATCTTTTGATAATTTTTAGGCATGATAGCTAAAAAAGTTGTCGTTATTAAGATTCTTTATTCGAAAGTAAAAGATGTTGTCCAGTTTTCGAAATGGGCCAAATTTTTTGCTCCGACTATTTGATCAGGCGTTTTTACTTTAGCGAAAATATAACTTTTTCTCACTAAAACAATGTTTTAGTGCGTAATATTTTACCTTAAGGTTATTTCTATGCATTTCGACTGTTTCAGATGAAAAAAGTGATACAATTTTACTTAATAATAACTTAATAACTTCCTTAATAATAGATCAACCAAAACCAGGTTTTGGCAATATTAATAACGGTAATGTGGCTCGAAAATTTTTCCAAAACTACGAAATATCAGCCGAAATTACTAAAATAGATGAAGAACTCATACGTCGCTTTTACATAATTTTACAAACAATTTCCAGTGGCTACAAGATCGATACGTGTAAATTCAAAAAATACTGTCTAGAGACAGCAAAGTTATATGTAAAACTGTACCGGTGGTGTCGCATGACACCTACTGTTCATAAAATCCTTATTCAAGGAGTCGCAATAATATCTGAGCACCTGATCCCAATAGGCAATTTAAGTGAAGAGGCCCAGGAAGCGAGGAATAAGGATTTTAAAAACTATCGAGAGAGATTTAGTCGTAAAACTTGTAGATTCGACAACATGACAGATGTTTTTAATAGGCTCTTGGTTTCTTCTGATCCCATCATCACCTGCACACGACCTCTGCCAATTATTAATTCAAAAATATTTCACCCGGAAGCTGTCAACATGTTTATCGGTGAATATGTAACGTCATCATAGGAATATTTTATTTTTTAATATAAATATAATGTAAATAATAATTATTATAAGCACTACTTGACATTACGAATGTAGAATAGTATTTTTTTTGCTTAATTTTACTTATTGTAGTTTTGAGCACAGCAATGTATGGGCGGGTTCCAGTGTGCGACGGGTTGGCATACAGGGCCAATCGGTATTTCGCACTCTTGGTTGAACAAAGGCACATGTGAATATGTGCCCTATATATGCGCGCGACTATATGCTTTCGAGGGTTTGATAGGCTATTTATAACAATAGATCTCGTAATAGATTACGAGACATAACGAGGCAAGGCAGTGAGGTAAACTTATTACTAAGAACTTATGTCATTATCAGTGCGATATAAGTGGTACAGTTTCTACTGGAAATATGGCATGCTCTAACTTCTCTTCCTCGGCCTGTCAGAGAAAATTAAAATAACATACATACATACATACATGATAATCACGCCTCTTTCCCGGAGGGGTAGGCAGAGACCACGGATTTCCACTTGCTACGATCCTGACATACCTCTTTCGCTTCCTTCACTTTAAAATTAAAACAACACTTAAACAAAAATCGAGATTCCAGACAGCCGTTTCAGTCTCAGAGATTTACGAGAACAAATGTATGATTCACTTTTAAAATCTTAAATTGCTTTATGCTATTGCTATTAGTTAAAATATGTGTCGTTCAGGCATGGAAAAAAATATAGGCTCAGCCTATATACGTACGTCCCACTGCTGGGCACAGGCCTCCCCTCATGCGCGAGAGGGCTTGGGCTATAGTCCCCACGCTAGCCCAATGCGGATTGGGGACTTCACATACACCTTTGAATTTTTTCGCAGATGTATGTAGGTTTCCTCACGATGTTTTCCTTCACCGAAAAGCTAGTGGTAAATATCAAATGATATTTCGTACATAAGTTCCGAAAAACTCATTGGTACGAGCCAGGATTTGTACCCACGACCTCCGGATTGAAAGTCGGGCGTCATATTCACTCGGCCACCACCGCTACAGGCTCAGGCATGGAACGCCACATATAAAAAAATGTTTTTGTCGACTCTTCATAAAACCATTATTAGCCGTTATAATATGTATTTGTTAAAACCTTCACAATAATGAATTATACAGATATGGCGTTATTGATGCATTACAAGCCTAAATTAACTATGAATCGTAACAGTCTGTAGTCCAGATCAAACACAGATGTACCAATAGGAAGCACTCCTGGCGCCAGAACCAAATTACCAAACCGGCACGAATGCCATCCTGTCTTTCAAATTTGATTGCGTTCAACATCACACGCCCATGAAGTCTATAATGAAATGGCCGTATAAAAACAAAACTATGGGCATACATGATTAGCTCGATACACGAGTAAGGTAGAACTAAACAAACAACTATTACAATAACGCTGACTCATCGTGTTAGAAATCACTTATTGTGGGAGTGACTTGCACTACACTCAAACGCAAGTGCCTTATGCTGATAGTCCAATTGACGAGGGAGTTGGACCAGGGCATGAGTCTTCCCATTATGTGCTATACGACCTATAAATTATCTGGGGCGGCGTTCGATTTCGGTACCTACACTACCTACACTGCAAATAATGACAAATTACATTAAATTCAAAATAGTATACAATTTCCAATGCCGCTTAAGAAGTATTAGCAAAAACTTTGACACGGCCAAATTAATTATACTTTGATTAAGTACATACCAATAGCCAATAACGAGCTACTGACATGAAGATTCAATTTGTAAGCATCCTTGTCGGCAACTGACTATTGTATTTTATTAAATTAAAGACGATAAAGTATATTACCACCATCAAGTTAAAACAATACAAATAATTTCAGTTTTGATACAAGATTTTGAACATTTTATCACCAAACTGTTGTTTTCGTTCAACGGTCATTTATTAAATTCATCATTAGAGATGATAAACCTCAACTCAATGGTTTCCAAAATCGGACGGACTTTCACGTGGAAAGGTCATGATAAACGTCATATATTCATATACATTTTACGTTTATGATGAAACTTCCACATACTAAAATTGCAAAATCTATGCGAGTTATCTTGGTTCAACTTTACTGGTTCCCAACTAACACGGCAAGTAAAACAAAAGCTTGTAAATAATTCGGGTTCCGTTGAGTGGGGTATGCGGCCCGCGCTAGGCGCTAGCGCTGTTCGGACCCCCCGTTACAGCCCCGGATCATCAACTTATTGTTCGTAAAGGTCGAATTTGGTCAATACAATTGCAAGTTTTGACGCATACGATCAGATAAACTTAAGTGAACGGGCCTTCATCAAATTTTTTAACATTTATGCTTGTTTAACAGACAATGTCTATTTAAGATTACCTGAACAAATTTATTACCTAGCGATGTGTTTGATGGTGTTTTGTAACGAAACGGTAACATATTTGTCACAAATTGAACCACATTATAACTTTTGTTCCTTCACCCCAGCCGTCCTTATTCACCCCGGTTGACGGTTCCTAATGTTTCGTAGTTAATTTTAAGAATCAGTATTTTTACTACAGTACGACAGTGTAGACTTATCAATTCAGAATGATCATATTATTGATAACTCTCACATTGCATTTTTTTATAGTCTTGAATACCGAGTGTAGAAGTCAAGCGACACATTCTTAGTTTATCCCAAAAGATTGTGCAAACAATCACTAGTCATCAGTAATCACTAGCCACTAGTGATAACAGCGCTTATTCATTATCGAAATCGTAGACCAATATTAGTTAAATCTTTAGATTTTTATCTCGGGCTCCACAAAAAATAATGGAGGATGTTGTCGACCCTTCGCTTGTACGACACGGCATAAACAATGGCTCGAAGGATGGGTCAAATGAGGCGCGTCAACTCGGGTTGCGCTTGTACCGCCTTGGCGCCAGGCTCGAGTTGCACGCCCGAGTCGCCCGAGTTGACTTTATCTCAATCAAAAATCACTTCTGCTTGCACACGTGCTGTTAATACTACAAGGTGCTAGATTTTGAGCCTTAGTGCCCGCGGAAACTAGGCTATGGCGAATTACCGATAAGAATTGAGTATTTGGAGTCAAACTAAAAAATAACTTAGCAGTCATTCTTTAAACCCCAATTTTTATGAACATGTTCCATAAACACAAAGGACGGCAGAGGGCTTCAAAGCTAAAAAGTGTAAATTAACCTTCCACCCTGTTGAAATTAAATAATTTACAACTAAAGCGTCTGATTCTCCTCAGTTGTTTTCTAAATTATTCTAAACTAGCTGAGGTACCCGGCTTCACTCAGAGAGCTGACATGAGAATTGTGTGGTGGTTGTAATAAAAGGACAAACTTTAAAATATATTTAGGTATTCTTTTTTCTACCTACTTCGATGTGCATTTTTTTTATTTCCATCTCGAGAACAACCTACGTGTAGATGACGGTGAGAGAAGCATATAATAGGGAATAGGAATAACTGGAAGTGTTTGTCGAAAATCTCCTGAGAGTATGAAGGCTTCAAATAGTCCACAATGTTCTAGAATATTCCACAACATTTGAATGTGTTCTGGAACACTCCACAATGATCTGGGATCCTGGATTCTAGGGTATTTACGAATATTTGATAACATTCCAGAATATTCCGGAATGTTCTCGAACATTCGAACCTCACAACTGTCTTGCTTTAAATATATACCCCTACCAATAGGTAGCTCCAACCCTGTAAAAAAGGCTTTGAATGGTCCAGAATATTCCACATTTGAAAGTGTTCTGGAATGTTCACATTGATCTAGAATGTTCTCGAATATTCGCCAACATTCCAGAATGTTCTGATATGCTGTGAAATGCTCTCAAATACTCTCGAATGTTCTGGACTGTTCTAGAAATATCAAGCCTCCAAGACCCGAGACACCTCACCAGGTAAGGTCACTGTGGGTAAGTCCGTCTACAAGGCAAGTCCGTCAACACGTTGTAACTTTTGAATTTGAAGGCGTATGCGACTTTGGAGTCCAGTCGATTAACCAGTTCTTCGCGCTAGTTCCGTCACTGTAAAACAGATGGCGCTGTGACAACCAACTTCAGAGCAATCCGCCTCAACAAGTCATTTCGTGTTTTGAACTCGAAGTCATAGTGCGACAGCCGTTCGAAAAAAAAAAAAAATTGTTTTTGAATAGATTGTGCATCAAAAAGTAACTAGGTAGGTAGCATAAGAAACAGTTGTCTTTATTCTATTTGTAAAATATCAGAAATTAGCTTAGTTTTGTAATTATACGTTCCACAATTTATCATATTAAAATTTGACTAAGTTGGAAAGTCCGTCTATTATGTTCAAGGCAAGTCCGTCATATGCCGGACTTTCGTTAAATCAGAGATTACCAACTGTTTGTGCGACTTTAATATTATAACGATTTGATAAGGTATCAAAAAATCCTCCTGACTTTGCGCATGATGTTACTTAATTAAATTTTGATCTCAGTAAATTAAAAGAAACGATTAAAATTCATTTTAAAATTACTATTGAACTTTTATTTCGGAAATCAAAAAAATAATTATGTTTAATTATTTGCCAAAAAAGGTTTACCACCCCATTTTGGTAGTATATGCCGGACTTGCCTTTGTTTTAGAAAAATGGTGTTTATTTCGAATCTGAACCGTATATTAACAAGTTTAAAATACATTTCTCATTGTCTTGATCCGTTCTTTTTAGGAATTTGACTACGAACATATACACACCCATAGATTGGCTGATATCATAACTAGACGGACTTCCCTTAAACTGCACGGGAAGTCCGTCTACTCGCCGAATTTTAAAAAATGCCATTGTTTTTGCTTAATTTGTGCTTGAAATGATCTGTCACTAAGGCTAAACTATTAATTATTAAATTCTTCATCGTATGCGATTACAAGCAGTAACATAGGTGAATAATTAACGGAACTAGATCACTCCAAACTAAAAAAAAAATAAAGTATGCCGGACTTCGCCACAGTGACCTTACAAATTTTTGTAGGTATATATTTCACGATCTATTCTGAACTTTCTTTTATTAAGTTAAGGTTCAAAATTCAAAAACAAAAACAACTGCTTCTGGGTCTCAGAGGGCGAAACTTTCAGCCCTTATATCTTCGAAAAGCACACCCTTCAGGTAAAAACGGAAAACTTCTTCATGGACGGGAGATAGAGGGCTACCACCCCATATAGCTTCCCTGATCGTATCGGGACTCATTTCTGAGTTTTAGCGGCACGCACATTGTACACTTTCTTTTATTATATATATTGATTATTTGGATATATTTAGTGTAATTTTCTTATGGACTAAATGTTTCAGAATATGTATTATTTTTTGTGCTAAAATAATAATATAATTGTATTTTTTCGTGCTGAAAAGTACTGTGCTGTGATATTTGGAGCAATGGGAGCACGCCGAAAGCAAGAACTGCATAACATAAAATATGATAAATCCAACCTTGGTTTACCTACGGTTAAACCCAACAAATGAACACCATACTATTACGGTTCCGCGAAACCCTTGTTAGATGTATTTTTATTTATAATCTATTTCATATTACTCTTTAATTGTACAGCGCATTGTCTGTAATGCTATAAAATATACCATTAAACAAATAAATGATCTTGTATAGTAGTTTAATAGGAAAAACATGATGAACCGTGCATTTACCATTACTGGACATTATGGACGAATTATACTAGACTACAACCAACTCCATGCAAAAGTGTGTAGACTTGTAAATATGGAATTTTAGAAGAAGTTCAGTAACTTAATTCACTGTTGGTGGAGCGGACACCACGGATTTTAAGAAATATGTTGGATATTCTTCTATACAGACCGAAATGAAAGACTCAAAATCATTTATAGGGTCAAAAATCCTAACGGACCGCCCACAACAACCCCACGGGCAATACATAGGTATATACGCATGTCCTGTCCTCCCAACTCCAAAGTTGCAAACAATAGATGCTCTTCAAAATATCAATGCACTAAACAAACGTCCACCAGTTCCAAAGTGTGTACCAAAACAGCCGTGTCGCTTAATGTGCAAAATAACCACATCCCATTTCCCCAGTAACAGACTCTGTAAGTCTCGACTGTACTACATATATGTTTACTGCTGTGAATGGCTGTCATAGAAAAAGTATTCCTTAAAATTAGAGTATATTTTAAGAACCCTTATTGTATTTTATTCTATTTTATTGATTCATAAAATTACACAGCATTACTAGTGAAATTTATAACAGACAGTATTTATTATATTTATTACATGCAAATAAATAATGTATATATTGAACGATTGTTTGTATTTCTCTATATAAGTGAATTGTAATATTCTTTTGGAGAAATAAATTCTTAAACCATAAACCATTTATAAAAAGTAGGTATATGATACAGCCTAGAAAGGACAAACAAATGTAAGAAAGTAAAACTAATACAAGACAGACATTGTAGCAAGTAGACATAAAAATCTGGCAGGACGTTGTAAAGATTCGTGTCAAACAACAACATAACATGTCTCGATAACAATATCGACTGAGCCACCGAGTAAAAAGACGACCGAGTAAAAAGTCACACGATTAACATAAGTATAAGTATGTTAACATTATAGTTCATACGAAGTTTCGATAGCGCTTCGCCTCTGTGCTCGGCGCCGCTCCTCCGTGTGTTCTGAGCCTAACACGACATGGTGCTAGAATTTTAGAGGTCAGCTCTACCCGGCGGCTTTCGTCGGAAATGTCCCAGACGACATAAAACGAGAACTAGGTAACGATGAATATTCACTATCGGTTTATCTTTTGACAGTATAGACTATGCGCGTACGCTGTTTCCTTTTTCATATAGAGAAGTAGGTACCGTGAGTTTACCCAACTGGCACTTAAATAAATTTTTAAGCCCGTTACTATGGTGCTTTTAACAACATGAACGTGTAGTATAAGCGACAAAGAAACCTTGGAAATAATTTTTTGATGTCAACAACAAGTAGGTACTTGTTTAAAACTAATACTATGCTAACTCATTTCGAAATGGCGGGGACACTGCAATAAGAAGTACAAACAGTAGGTAGACCATCATCTTTAAAAATAATCCAACTTTTTGATACGAAAGAACTACAAGTGTATTGTGAAAAATGTATAGAAAAATAGCTACCAACAGTCAGCAAGCTTAAAAACGGTAAGTTATTGCCCTGAGGGAATTCATGGACCAATTCTTTGTAGTATTAAAATCAATAGGCCCTTAAAAAATAAAATATTTCGAATAAGCTAGCTCATTAAGCACAATGTAAATCGGAAAGGTAGGTAACAATTAAGAATACGATATCAGTAAAACGTTGAAACCGCAACGACTTTGCCTAGGTACTTAAAGAATAATAAGTACATATTTATATAATTGTAATAAATATAATACTTATAAACGTCAAAAGACTACAAATATAATACGAAAGTCGGATATGCATCACCTCACAAAGTAACAAGCGAGCGGAACGACGAGCCGCCTGAGAATCGATTTCTGAACGTGTTATGTGTCACAACTAAGTAGTTTGCACTTAAATATTACCGCTTTTGTTCTAACGCCGACTTGAACATGCAAACTTGAAATAAACTAAAACTAGTACGTTAATAAATAAAACAAGGGAATGTATTACCTCATTATCATCTGATATTGTTAATGTCAAACGTGATGTGTGCATTAGATATAAGTAACATAAGCGTTTTAAGCAGCGCCTTTTTACCCACGCCACGGCGTAACAGAGGCGGTAAGTGTGTTTAAGGTTAAGAGCGCTCTTACAAGAAAAGTCGAAATAATGCAAAATTGATGATACTAGTCGACGAAATTCAGGACTTTGCGCTCATTATTAGAAACAATGAGTACTTGTTCCAGTAAAAGCGTCTTCTTATCTTTATAAATATCGTTGTAAATATTAGAAAAAGGACTTATTAAATTAGTAATGATTTTTTTTCTGATGGTCGTTTCCGAAAAACCCCGTGAAGCACTGAATGGCGAGCTCTTATTTGGAAATGTTGAGAATTTTACTCTGCTAAACCTGGCTATTTTGTATTACTAATACCCTGTACTTTAGGCATATCAAACTATATTTTTCCTACATACCTTTGAGAAAGAGAAAATCAAAG
The DNA here is from genome assembly GCF_910591565.1 of Cydia splendana. Lineage (NCBI taxonomy): Eukaryota > Metazoa > Arthropoda > Insecta > Lepidoptera > Tortricidae > Cydia > Cydia splendana. The sequence continues at coordinate 39,485,429 of NC_085987.1, read as the reverse complement.
TAAAACGAACTCGATTTTCTCTCCGAAACAAGTGTCAATTCCTACGAAAATCTACTTAATATCGAAGTCATTTTCATACTCAAGCAATCTGCAACGTTTGCTTATACTAATGTATACCATTAGTGTTTATGAAATTCTACTATAATTTTTTGGCAATTTTTTGAAAACTACTCTATATTACCGATGACGCGCGCTGCGCCAGCTCAGTGCCGCGGCAGAGCTTGTAGAGGCAGGACGTGTGTCGGTCGGCTCCGCACATTTTCAACGGCGACGACGAGGTTTTTTATCATTGTGTGCGGCGGGCGCCGTGTAAAACGCTATACTGTGTGCGTGTAAACCGCAACGAGAGACTTTGATCCTAGCACTGTTTTTATAGTATTATAATTTATAATGGTACAGTTTAATAAACTACCGGACAGGATTAAAAATATTTGAAACGACCTGACATTCTATATGTATTTATTTGACTCAAGATAGTACTCAGGGTCTGATGATGGAGCCGGAAGGTGGTCACCGGTACCAATCAACCATGCAACTAAACCACTTCGTGTTTAGGCTCGTTTTATTCGTCTCAACAAGATCTTTGACTTAAGATAGTACTCAGGGTCTGATGATGGAGCCGGAAGGTGGTCACCGGTACCAATCAACCATGCAACTAAACCACTTCGTGTTTAGGCTCGTTTGATTCGTCTCAACAAGATCTTTGACACAAGATAGTACTCAGGGTCTGATGATGGAGCCGGCAGGTGGTCACCGGTACCAATCAACCATGCCACTAAACCACTTCGTGTTTAGGCTCGTTTTATTCGTTTCTATAAGATCTTTGACACAAGATAGTACTCAGGGTCTGATGTTGGAGCCGGAAGGTGGTCACCGGTACCAATCAACCATGCAACTAAACCACTTCGTGTTTGGGCTCGTTTGATTTGTCGCAACAAGATCTTTGACACAAGGTAGTACTGAGGGTCTGATGATGGATCCGGAAGGTGGTGACCGGTACCAATCAACCATGCAACTAAACCACTTCGTGTTTGGCTTCGTTCGATTCGTCGCAACAAGATCTTTGACACAAGTTAGTACTCAGGGTCTGATGATGGAGCTGGACTCCACCCACGGGTACCAGTCTACCATGTAACTGAACCACTTCGTGTTTGGGCTCGTTTGATTTGTCGCAACAAGATCTTTGACACAAGGTAGTACTGAGGGTCTGATGATGGATCCGGAAGGTGGTCACCGGTACCAATCAACCATGCAACTAAACCACTTCGTGTTTGGCTTCGTTCGATTCGTCGCAACAAGATCTTTGACACAAGTTAGTACTCAGGGTCTGATGATGGAGCTGGACTGTGGCCACGGATACCAGTCTACCATGTAACTGAACCACTTCGTGTTTGGGCTCGTTTGATTCGTCGCAATAAGATGTTTGACACAAGATACTACTCAGGGTCTGATGATGGAGCTGATGATGATAGACAGGTACCCGTCGCCACCTTCGCGCTCCATCATCAGACCCTGAGTACTACCTTGTGTCAAAGATCTTGTTGAGATGAATAAAACGTGCCTAAACACGAAATGGTTTAGTTGCATGGTTGATTGGTACCGGTGACCACCTCCCGGCTCCAACATCAGATCCTGAGTACTATCTTGTGTCAAAGTACTTGTTGAAACGAATAAAACGAGCCTAAACACGAAGTGGTTTAGTTGCATGGTTGATTGGTACCGGTGACCACCTTCCAGCTCCATCATCAGACTCTGAGTATCACCTAGTGTCAAAGATCTTGTTGAGACGAATCAAACGATCCTAAACACGATGTGGTTTAGTTGCATGGTTGATTGGTAATGGTACCTTCCAGCTCCATCATCAGACCCTGAGTACTGTCTTGTGTCAAAGATCTTGTTGAGACGAATCAAACGAGCCCAAACACGAAGTTGTTTAGTTACATGATAGACTGGTACCCGTGGCCACCTTCCAGCTCCATCATCAGACCCTGTGTATCTTCAGTGTCAAAGATCTTGTTGAGACGAATCAAACGAGCCTAATCATGTTACTACATGGTTGATTGGTATCCGTGACCACCTTAATCATCATCAGACCCTCAGTACCAGTTCGTTTTTAAACCCTCGTTGATACAAACTTTACAACCTATAGGTACCAAATGCAATGACGAAACATGTAAATAAGCGAGTAGGTACCTATAATTTCTTTCGAGTAATATACCTTCATAAGTACGAGTATGGGGCTATTCATAAATTACGTCGTTTCAAATGGGAGGAGTGGGGGGGGGGGGTCTGGACATCGGATGATGCTAACATGACGTAGGAGGAAACAGATTCATCCGAAGCTTGATTTTTGGATGATTTGAGGGGTGGGGGGGTCAAAAATCGTCAAAAATAGATGACGTAATTTATGAACAGCCCCTATGTACATTTGCACTGCATTTAGTATTTTCGTACTTACCAAATAACAGTTTTAGAACTTTAAAAGTTAAGTACAGTTAGTGTTGTTATGGTTGATTTCAATATGCTTCGCGAAGGATCAAGAATGTTTAATCCATCATTGTAGTGCGAGTGTGGTAGAAGGGATCGGCGTACTGAGCTCGCACGGCCTGCCGCAGCGCGTAAAATACCTAAACTCGCTCAACGCCGAAATGTAATAGCGCTCTTAATACGTTACTCATACTGCGTCTATGATTTCTGAATATTATAATTAACTTAAGCAGTTTTATAATTAACCCATAAAATAAATAGTTTACACTTACTCGATCTGTAAATGTTATAATCTCGAGATATAAGTTATACCTAACTATATGGTCAATATGAGCGCGCGTGAATCACGCCCGGAATAAATCATTAAGAAAACTCCTGTCATAGTTAAGAGTGAAAGATGTCAACGGCGCGACGGCCATATAAATCAGATTTAAATTGCTTTCCGCAACGACACTCCCATCGTCGACTTGGCGTTAATAGCGCGCAACCGAAATATTATACGTCTGTTTAAAAATATTTTCCCACCTCGAAATCATTAGGTCGAACCTGACACTTCTCTAAACGAAACATCCGACCTTACGGATCCGGAGCGCTTTTTACTATGAAATAGGAACCCGGCGCCATGTAAAAAAAAGGTTGTAATTGCGCCCAGGTTAGAACCAATTAGAGCGGCCCTTGTCAATATATTGTGAAACGGAATGATCATTAACACAAAAAGAGTTATCATATGCAAACAACGGTCAATTAAGATGAATGACTTAAAGCTAATTAAGTCAATTTTATTTACGTAGGGAAGTCTTCTGTCGGGGAATAAGACCTTAACAAAAATTGATTGGAGTTTTCCTAATATTATAAATATGTGCAATTGGACTTAAAATCTAAAATGTATGGGCATGCTTTGAAATAACAATGTCATGTTGTAAATTTTTGTTTTGATGTCAATTAAACTAGTTATTTTTTTTTACTAGAAAAAAGTAATGTCATTCAATCATCAAAAATGTAATTGGTAATTTATATCATATATTTTTGATACGTACCTATGTTCGAGAAAAGGGCATATATATGCGAGGACAAAGGACAGAAACAGACGTATGGTACAGATGTAGTGAATCGTTACCAAGTAATCTTTTACGGAAACGCACGAACGATGTTATGCTATTTCAGTCAGTCTCAGAAAATGGTTATTAAAATTAATATCTACGCCAGTTTCATGTCTGTAACATAACTACCGAATTTCTGTGATAAAGATACAATGAATGTGCTAAGTGCTAGGTTCCTGCAAGATTAGAGGCCAATTATCTTAATCCTTTTATATCCTTTTCTAATATTTCTTTTTGTAAGTCGTCTTTGTTAATTTACTATAGTACTCAATTTCAATTTAGTTTAAGACCGTACTTTTTACTTAAGTTTATTGCTACTTAGATTATTTCAATGCAGGCAACGACCCATTCGCAGCGCCCCCATGACTGCCCTAACTCCTCGCGCACATTTACCACTCACGGGCTGAAAGTACATATATGACACATACCCAAAACCCAAACAATCGTCTCTACAGCAGCGGCAACAAGCCCCCTCGAGCAACAGTAATAGTCAATCCGTGCGAGTATTGCGTCAGATTCCCGAGGGAACTCGCAACCAAGCGGCTGGAAAACTATGCGATACCATCGAAAAAAAACTTAAAATAACAATGGTACTACTGATTGGTTCGCGTTACTATCATTAGCCTATACCGCGTTAGTCACCAGAAATAATTAATAATTAAGGGAGCTGTTCGGATGCTCATGTCAGACGATAGTTTGACGCCTTCTAACCCTGAAACTCTTACTAGCTTATTACTCAATCACCCATAAATATGGATTATCTAAGTAGTCTTAGACTACTACGGCATATTCCAGTCCGATAAAATAAAATAAAGTTAGCATTAATATTATAATTCATAGTGCTCCTATATCATCAAAGCACTCGCATAATAAACGCCCTAAGACCTAAGTCAATAATCATAAAAGATTAAATAAATACCAGTGTGGGAAATCAACATCGGTAGAATTGGATTTAATTGTATTCAGAATGCTCCTCCCAGAATGAAATCGGTTGATCGTAAATCAGCAGTAATAATGCCGGCCGTTTTATTGGGTAAACAAATCTTTATCAACGCTATTACACGATCGTTAGGAACGAATTAAAATATTAAACTCCATTCTAGACTACCACACACGAGAGACTGTCTAATACGACTCATACTTAATATTACTAACGTACAGAAGGTCCGCTGGTTATAATAATAGATCTTTAACAGATGTTGAATTTTTCAAAACACTTGCGTAGGTAACTACTAGTCTATCAATAGTAGGGGAGCCCACGATGCTAAATCGAGATTTACTCGAGCGTCGTACAGACCTATTGGAATCGAAATATTAATGATAAGAAGAAAAAAAAGTTATATAAAGTTTCTTTTCCAGCGAGCCGGAAAGCATAAATTTTTTTTTTCGGGTCGTTGGTGGAGGGTTAAAAAATCGTTTAAGCAGTTTGTGGGTGTGGTCGTTTTTGTCCACGTTAATGCTATATTTTTTCTATAACTTAATATAACACTTATTTGTAGGCATTTTCTTAATCTGACGAACACAAGTTTGACGCCTAATTTTTACATTGTAACCGTCAGATTAAGGAAATGCGTGCAAATAATTATCAGATTTAGTAATAGCATAATTAAAGCGTTAATTTGGACTAATATGACCAAATCCACAATCTGCTTAAAACTTTGTTGAACCGGGACCAACCAAGGGCTCAACATAGATGGCTAAAAGGGGTAAAGGTAGACTACACGGGGTACCAAGATATCACTCATATCTTAATCTGACGCGCTCGAGTAAACACAAAAATCCCCTCCTGGGCTCCCCTACCACAATACAAAATATACAACAACAAACTTCTCACGTACCATTAATTACCATCATTTTTGCGTTCCAGTCCTTACATTGTCAATAGTAATGACATTAATAGTGATAGCATCTGGACAGTGTGTATAACATCAAAATTATATTTTACAGTTTTTTTGTAAGCGTTGACTCATAAACACGAAGTATGCATGTAAAAACGATTGTTATCCCATTCAGCGTTATCTAAGAACATCGGTATACATCGAAACGACTTAGTTAAAAACATCTCGAACCGTCAGCAAAAAATATTGCAGATAAGAAGTCTGTATTCGACGCCGAGACAGACACCAAAGAGACTCGCTATTTTCGCGATAGCACTCCCAACTGCAGCCTACACAACTTTATTGCTACAATAGCTCATCTTAACTTCAAAAACTTAATTTTTGCATACCATTTTGGTACCTGGACTCTTTTTCGAATGTTACATTTCAGGTACCTGAGTACACCTACAAATAAGTGTTATATTAAGTAATAGGTACCTATTCAGAGACAAAAAGTGTAATAAGATACGCAATACTCTCGTCCATCAAACTTGCGAGTCTTGCGACCCATTTCTAGATTAGCCCGGCCTTACGATCCTCTCTGGTCCCTTTGCCATGTCAGTCTCAGTCAATACATATTTAACAAAATTCCAAAGAAAATACAGGTGGAAACAAATATAAATAGATTTAAATAGCAATTAAAGCGACACTTAATCAGCAAAGTATACTATTGTACACAAGATTTTATAATATAACTATGGGTAATAACTAATAATAGTTTCGTTCGTATTCGGAGCCATCATCTTTTGGACAACGTGACAATCAATTTAGACAATGAAGTCAATGTTGGCAGAGCAAGTCTCAAGAGACGGTAAGTAAGAATTTAGATGTTTAGTTTAGTTTATTTAGTCTGTTATGTTGTATCTAATACATATGTATATCGCCTATACCCATAGTAGAGGAAGGTCGGGTAAAGCGAACACCCCAGGCAAAGCGGATTCGGGCTCCCAATCGTAAACTATTCGTCTTTGTCGCACCACGCGCCTATACGATGTTCAGGATACTTCACTCTGTGAGCGGCAAGCGTCATAAGAAGCGGCCGCTGCGAGCGTCTGCGGTGACGATTCAAAACGTGTTTTTAGTGTAAAATATTCGATTTTGAAAGGTAAGTACAGTCGCCATCAGATATATCGGAGCGGCCAAGGTGCTCACAAATATCTGAATACGCCTCTATTGTCAGGGCGTTAAGTGCATGTTCAGATATTTCTGAGCACCTCGACCGCGCCGAAATATCTGATGGCGACTGTACATTACCTGTTATTTTGTCATAGTAATGATCTCGAATTTTAATTCAAGATGCTCCTATTGCTTATTAAAGTATCTTCCTTTTACAATGCATTTCTTTTAAAACAAAGCGACGGTTATTTTTTTAGCTGACTGATTGGGCAAAGTGGATAGGGCAAAGCGGATAGCGTGTACACTTTGAATTTATGACGTCAATTTTTTTATGATAATATTGTGTTACAGATGGTATATAAATATCAAAAAAAGGCCGATGAGGGTTCCTGGCTAACAGACGTCATGGAAATGGCTATCAGAACGTGGATTCGCTGTGAAAAATTTCCTTAGACATGCCAACTCAAATCGGGGAGTTGGCAGACCCCGCCGGCGATGGCGGAATGAACTAGACTCCTTTTTGAAGGAGTGGCCAGACACAGCATCGGAAAGAGATCTGTGGAAAAATTGGGGGGAGTCCTTTGCCCAGCAGTGGGACAATAATAATATTATTATATATGTACAGGATGATTCAGGAGACGTGAGCAGGACTAACACTGCGCTTTTCGTAAACTATAAGCAACTGTTTCGTATCAGTATTAGTTAGGTTAAAGTTAATATTCTAGTCGTGTTGAAAAAAAAAAAGTTATTAATTTATTTACGACATGCATGGTCACCCTAAAATTAGAATACTAAACTACCGATATTCTGTGGCAAATTGAATGTCATCACGGTCTGGTTACTTTTGAAAACTCGTATCTCACTCAAGTATGACAGTTTATTTTCTTCGTAATCAAAATGCTGTCATTAAAGAGGTTTTATGTTTATTAATTAGGTCTTGTAGGGTGACCATGATTGTAGAGAATTAAATTTGCCCTCGCCAAAAAGTAAAAAATACGAAAAAGTGTGATTGTTTCACCTAAATACGACGGTGATCGATCAATTATCAGTTACTGAGTGTGCAGGATTAGTCCTGCTCACGTCTCATGAATCACCCTGTATAATAATAATAATAAGACTTATGTTTATGAAATCAGTGAAAAATCTACCACAAGTCACATGTGATAACTTTTTCTAATTAATATTATTGAAATGATCTTATGTTGATTAAAATTCCCACAGTTATTGAGTTTACTAAGATTTTACGATTGATATTTGCTTTGCCCGGGGGCCTGTTTCACTTTGCCCGGCATCCTGGGCAAAGCAAATAAAATCTTTTTTTACGTTTTGTTAAAAATTACAGAAATTGTTAAACATGGGAGGCTAATGTTGTTTTTAAATTATAAGATTATTAAATAAAGACTCATTACAGACACTTTTATAATTTCTTCCGTGTTAAACTTTTATGTTATGTCAAGTCAAAGGTAAAGGTGTTCACTATACCCGGACTTCCCCTACAAGCTATGCTTAGTTTGGGGCTAGGTCGATATGTGCATTGTAAGATTGTCCCTAAATGTTTATTGAATTATTATTTTATTATTATATGGGTAGGCAGGTAGATAGTCAAGCGTCCATATGATTATTTGCCACCATCGAGGTAAAAGTAAAACTTAAAACTTCAACAATATTCTTAATCATTGTACATATTTAACACTAAAGTCCTGCTACATCCTACCTAATAGAAATTAAAAATAAGATGTCGAATCATTTTACTCTAGCCGCCAACAAGAAATCATCATAAAATAAATGAAAAGATTGATCCTAATTTCGACATCAAAATAATCACCTAAAATGATCAACAACTCGACAACGGAAACGTCATGAAGTGTTAAAAAAATCTTATTAATTTATTTCAAGTTATCATCAAGGGAGCATTATTAATGTATGAATATTAAAGCGGCTCTCATCTAAATAGGAAACCACGATGACATATTTAAGTGGCCCGTTTCAAAGAGCAGCAAGGCGTATAAAAAAATAAGTACCCCACACACTAAGATATTTCTACAAATCGATGATTCTATCATCGGGCCCGGCGAATACGAAAATAAGCATCAAAGTGTTTTTTAGAGGAAAGGCGACAAATGTCAACCGGCAAGTCACAGTGGCAAACACGTGTTACATATTGTCTGACAAAATTTACTGTTGCTTTATTAGCTCGCGAAGCGGATGGAAGAAAATGAAAATAACCAGTGTTCTACATTCTAAAGCACATGTTATGTGCCATATAACAACTGAGGCCTATTCATTTTAACAAATTGAAGCTGCATCGACTAGGCATTTTAATATTTGTCGAAAAGATAACTAGAAAGTCAGAAATTATTACTGAAAATTGTACCGAATTAGTTACGTATAGGTACTTGAGTATTTCCCAATCCGTTATCGGCTCACGAAAGTGTTATTGGAATACAAAAATTCGGTATAAACATCAGTAACAAAAAAGTTTTTGAGGAATACTCTAGCAAACTCTAGTATGCATACAAAGTTATCCTGCCACGAAATGGTATTATTGGAGTTACAGAAGGTCAGTACGCTACGCACCGACTGGCGCCCTAAAAGACCAACCTTAAATAATGCTTAATTAGTTTCAGTTAACATACCTGCGAGAGGATGCCAATAAAATTTAAATCCGACTACGGCGACGCTTGATTTACAACAAATCAATAAAAGAGACGGCTATCATTAACTCTTTTATTACGTATTCAATAAAAGTAATGTATTATACGCGGTAATGACATCTCAAGTCTTGACTCGATCAAACGGATGACGAATGTGAGTAATTTTAATTCAACTGCAGATCAATTTAGCGTCTGATAATAGGCATTCGTAAAAGATAATTAAGAAAGATAGTCCTCCCTTAGACCGGACTAGTGTAATTTGGTAATTGTGTCCGTATAAATCAGCGGAATGCACGGAATTAGCGAACTCTCGATTTATATGACGTCTATATTTCAAGTGCGTAAGTAACAGAACAAATACAATGGCGTAGAAAAAAGTCAGGCTTGAGAGATGGCTCGTAAAAATAAAACAAGGGACGTCCGGAGATATGTCAAGATAGCATGCGGCGGGGGGGCGGCGCGGCGCCGGAGCATCGGGCCCAATTAGAAGCACACCTTTTGGACATGTGCTCTCACTCGGCGCTAACTAACTAACTAAAAACGCAAGGACGCGGGCCAACCACATCCGTTATCGTTTGTCATATTTTTTTTGCTCGTGAAATTCCTGCATATCCCTGATTTAAAAAAAAAATAGCATAAGTTTTTTTTGTTTGTTTTTGTGGTTCAGCTGTTAGTCGTTTAAGTAACGATTTAATGCATAACTGAGATGTTTGAAGATAAAGCAAAAACTAGTAACAAAATATTAAAACGGTACAAGATATTTAACACTCCGTGTTTACGTTCATTTAACGTTGCGTCTGCTTTTTTTTTCAGAATAGCATATATTCTTTAAATATGTAATTCGTGATAATGGCCGAGAGCTGTGGATACAGTACTTTCTTACTTACTACACGTTAACCTGAATCGCGGAAATGGAGCATTTAAGTATTATTTTGCACGACATTTTAATAAATAAAGAAGAAAATATTATTTCGTAAAATCTTAAGCATGTATAGAGCTTCCTTTAAATCTATTCTCAGAATGTTAGATTTCATATTGACGACAGCATTTTGAGATAATGTTGTCTATCTATGGCCATTTTTTAAATGGTTTCCTTTAAATTAGCGAGACCTCTTGGAATAGGAACCACAAAAACGCACGAGGACAGTCAAAGTGCCCGGAAGTGCCAAGACAGTCAAGACACACGTTCTTAAAGGCGATTATTGTGGTCGAACTCGAACATTTCGGACCGACTATAACTATGAAACAAAAAAAGTAGAAGTGTGTTTCTTTTTAGTATTCCATTAGATGCTATGCTAACTCATTTGTACTAGCGCGGCTACTGGCCGGAGACACGAAAGAGTCTTTAGAAAAAAATAACTAAATACGTCAGTGTCATCCAAATCGCGAAAAAAAATTCCAATATATTCAGTAAAAACCAAACTTATTACCTACATAAGTGTTATAATAATATTTAAAACTTTCGCGTTTTGAACACATATGACCACGACCAGTGAAACCTGTGTCGAAACGTCGGTATAATAAAGGTACCTAATAAAATAAATTTGCGATAGACCCGTCTATAAATGTGAGTTATTAAGTGTTCCCTAGTTATTTATCTAAAAGAAGAAGCCCCCACCAGCCTCTATGGGTCCTCTGCCTCAGCCAACACGAGAAGACAAGACACCCGCAGCTATCGGTAAGTTAGTTTTATTTGGGCTAGTCTAGTATAGCACAACCACCAATACAGTCTACTGGCTTTACGCCACATTTTCTGGTCCTTCGAGCCATCAAGCTACACTATTATTTTATCATAAAAGGTTGTAAGGAGAACGTTTACTTTTTTAGGGAAAGTTATTAATAAAACAGAGATTTTATTATTAAAACAGACTACTTAAATCCTAGTTTTCCTGCTCGCCGACGCCGTCGTGTCAATGTATTGAAAAGTTAGTGGAGGATATCACCCCGCCTTAACGTGTTTAACATAAGCAAACACATATAAATTTAATGTTCTCAGCAATCACCGACCCAATTATAACGGTTTGTATAAATCAGCTAATGCATTCTCAATTAATAAGAAATACGTTTTGATGTGAACTTTTTATAGCAATGCTTAATAAAAATACCATACCTAATGCACGAATACTATAAATAGAATTCCATTAGAAAATGCGATATTAACATACTAATAAAGAAGGTAATAACGGTAATAAACCTAGCATTATAAGAAATAATTAACAAGTTCACATAGTTAAATGTAATAATTTGAGAGTTGGAGAGAGATATTCATGAATAATTTACAATAGAAGATATTAAGTAATTATACATTACTACAAAGGCCGGGACATAGGCACTTACCGCCCGAGTGTAATACATATAGGTAAAGGGTCGAGCGAAGCGAGGCCATTTTATGAAAAGAAGGCCGGCAAATACTATTCCGGCCGGGATATGTATAGCGCTTTTCTAAAAAAATGCTTGGAAATACAATATACCACCATTACACACCATCACTACCATTACATTAGGTAGTGAACTTTAGTCCAGTAGAAATTCTTACTGCTCGGCACTAACAGACACATAGATTCTAATGGCGTTATTCATAAACGCATTACAAGCCTGAATTAGCTATGAATCGTTTGTCTTTATCTGTCATTTTGACTTATATATTTGTAAGAAAGGGATAAAACATAATTTAAAGATAAAAGATAAAAAAATAGTTTATTCAAGTAGGCATATTAGAATGCGCTTATGAACGTCAAATAAAGCTGTACCGGCTCCAACCCTACACCTCTGCCTCGAACTAAATCAGGCCCGTAAATTTTAATGAATAAGGGGGTAAGTACTTACCTTCGTTTTAACGAGCTTAGAGTTTTCCTTACACATCTTAGCCAGGGCATGGTAGTCACCCCTAGCGGCGTTAAGGATCCACTGTTTCTGCTTGGAGTCCAGGGGATCGGTCTCGCTTTTCGGATCCAGCTGTACAAAAAGGTATGAATTAATTTTCACTACACTTTTATACTTGTATATCAATTTTCATAACAATTAAGTTCTCGAAACCGACTAATAATTTTGGTCAACAGTATGATAAATGATTCCGGAGAAGTGCACAGAAACAATTTAATCACAATATTAAAATCGAGTAATCGAAAAAAGTAGGACAGATACTTACTGACACCCTGTCTTCCTCATCAATGTTCTGAAAATAAAACAAAAAAAAATACAAAAATAAATATAAACCTAGGTATAAAGTTATACAGTCAACACCAGTGAAAACGGATTAGTTTGTATGGGAATTCTTTAAGTTTTATATCTTTATGAGATATCAAGAGTAGAGACCAACGAAATTTAATGTTATGTAAAATGTTGAGTAACTTCAATGTTAAAAAAAAAACGCATTTAACTGATTTGCAAGACCGAAGTGATCCCATAAGTGTTCCGTGAACAAAGTTTTGTACGGAACACTAAAAAGAAGAAAAGTGTTAAACTGATTGTTAGGTGTAGGTTATTTTTTAGGATGATATCCACTTGTTTGCCCCAGCATTAAGCTTTATGAGGTACACTTTTTTCTTTAATTGGTCTGTGCAATAAAGTTTCCCTATTGTTTGTATAATCTTGTATAAATTGTTTTATCAGATAGGCAGTATTCCTGTCTCTTTTCATTCATTAAAATTAAACAGTAGTACCAGAAAAATTGGGAAGCCATTTCGTTAAATCTGTACGAGTACCACCTCTACAGCCTACAACTACAATGTTCTGTCTATTACGTCACGCCAGCGGTTTGCGTGACCAACGTAGGATGTGCACGAATGTCTACGAGTATGTACCTACTACCTACCTAAAACACTCATTTAAAACCTATCCACGTGTATACCAAAGTCACGCATATTGCCATGTATTGTAGAATAGTACGAGGATTAAAACCACTAAAAAGCGGGGCGATTGGATATGGATAAATTTACCCGAAACGATTTTTTTTTATCACAAATTTGTAAACTCTTTTTTATATTATATTTTTTTCTTCTAGTGGCATTATTATTATTTATTGGAAGTATGGCAAAAATACACTGTGATTTAAATATTTATTACCAAAAACAATAAAAAAATAGGGGATTTTTAGATGGGTTGTAATTTTTCATTAGGCCTTACGATTTTGTATCCAAATGTAAGAACTTAAAAAGTTAAAGAAACGGAGAATGATGACTTTTCATTCCACTATATCTATACGCCTTTGAGTAAATTAAAGGAATCCTATGAAAACCCATTTTTGTCAGCTGCGGTTTTACTTCATTTTTCGTTTCGTAAAAACATCCATTGAAATTATATTTTCCACAAACGTTCTAGATTTACTAATAAGAGAATTTATATTAGTACCCACATTGATACTACCCACCGTTAATATTTATGACACTGGGTATAATAAATAATGCATTCTACTACTTTTAGTGTGACATAATTAGACACAAAATTTATCAGCGTTTTAGAGTGCGCCACGATTGAAACGTTAGCGGTTATTAAGTGTTTAATAAATATTATAACTTATTCATAGCAGAACAGTCAATTTATTAAATAAAGTAGGTACATCACCGCACTCGACAACTGAAAACAAAAGGTTAGGCTTATAAATAAAGACCATATTTACATACATAATAAATATCTTAACGACACATATAAATTAATCGGAACCTAATATTTCAAAATTAATAAATGAGTACTTATATTGTGAAAATAATATTTTGAATTAATGGTCAATAAATTCGAATTCTCCCGTCTTCAAACCTGCGTTGCGATTGATTCCTTGATGACAATAACGCATGTGGTATAAATACGTGTATGTAATTAAAAAACGTAAGTAGTATTTAATACAGTTCATTTTCGAGTACTTTAGTTAGTGATTTAAGATTTACATCGACGGATCGCAGGGCGTGCGCTTCGCAGCATGGCCACTTTACCACCTGTCGTTATATATTTATGTCTACACTATAGGCCTCACTGTTAGGGACTTCGATATTGACAAGATAACATCCTTAATGTGATGTGTTTGATTTAATAACAAGATTAAGTTTGTACGTTGCCGGGTTGTTCCGCGATAACGACAATTTAACTATGGAAACAACTGTTAATCACGCGACTTTTTTAACACAATCAACCTTTATGGAAATGCTCTATTAACCAAAATATTATTGATTTTAGAAAATTCATTGCATTAGCCGAACAGTTGAGTTTGTCATGAATTAATTCTTATTTTATTTGATTGGTTCCTTAATTTAATAAAATGTAGTAAGGTAACTTGATCTTGCTAAAGTTACTAAAACTTCGGCTAAAGTTACTCAAATTTACATAATATGAAAAAAGGTCTTTATACAGGATGCTATTTGTTACATCTGACACTATTCGACTTTCAACTGCTGTACAGTTAAATGTAAAAATATGGGTGTAGACAACTAACTCAAAAATATGTCCCATAGTTCTTAATTCACTGACATAAGAGTTATGGGACATATTTGTGAGATGATTTGTACACCCATATTTTTACAGTTGACTGTATCATCCGCGCTCCCCGACACAGTTTCGGTCATAGTTAAACCTTGATGCAACTAGATAGGGTCCAACAATGACCAGTTACCTGTGCTGTTGTTTGTTCATTCGGGCACGTCCATCCGTCCGTCAACCATCAAAGAGGACCATCAAATTACTATATTAGGATACTCAAGATTATCTAAAAAACTTGTTTAATGCGTAAGTAAGTTACCTGACTCAACGGCAAACGCATTTTACAATAAAACATGTTACAACTAGGCATAGACGGGAGACGTAAGACAGCGTATATGGTAGGTATAGTGTACGGGTAGATACATTTGTGAAGAGGCTCGAAATATCACTATAGATGGACGAGTTAGTTTGAGATACTATCGTTTTGACTTAGAATTAGCAGTTAAAACTAGGTTAACCAGGCACTTTGCAACCCACTATCCTATTTAAATATCGTGCGACAGAGATCGTGATCGCAATAAGCAACAATTCAATAAAATGCACGCACTTTTGTCCCAGAACCGTTGCAGAAATGAATCATAAGTTATTTAAGTATTTGATGTAATCTTTTGAAAAGATATTGATATTCTAGCATAAGGGAGTTGAGGGAAGGCGCCGTGTGGCTCCGGGTTCGTGCTGCGACGCCCCAGGACGCCTTTACGCATCAGGGTGTTCCGCGGGCACATTGTGGTGGCGACGGGGCAGCTATATAAAACAACTGACCAACGACAACCTCCTACCAAAACGACATATCTTAACAGGTCTCCGTAAGAGACATGTGCCTCTTCGGCGGGCTGAATCACTGACTTTATTACGAACCTTGGAGATTCGGAGAAACAAAGGCTGAAGCTTTTTTTTATTTGGCGACGTAACAGGGCATTGGACTTGGGTTTATTACTAACATAATAAGTATCAAATAGTAGTAAACTTTCGTAGTATAGTTCATTACAGCTAGAATAAATATGGTAGAATAATATAGTTGTACGAAAAGTTAGTAGAGAACTCCTCATTTAAGTTACTGCTTAATATAAAATTAATTATTGTTTATCTACCTACGTATTTATGAACCTATGTACACATGTTCACTTATTATCGCTAAACTAATTATTAGAATTTAATTATTTTTTGCACATAAAGTAGGTATATAATGGACATAACCTACTTTAGTTTTAGATATCCACCTGTACAGGCACAACTTTATTACAAGTCCTACAACTACAAATAACGAAATCTATATAGCCTATAAAATAAGGGACATTTTCGTACTGAATTGCAAAGACAAAAACTGTTGCGAGTTCCATTCACTAAAACCAGCAGACAAAGATGCGCGAAGTAGATCTAACGCGAGATCGCCCCATGTTAACTCATTCCCCGTTGCTGTACCGCAAGAAACATTCAATTGTCTTCACGTTTACCGTATTGACGCATATAATACCCACTTTTATCTTTCAATAGGCCTGTGTTAATTCATCCGTCCTTATTTTCCATCAATTCGACAAGGCTCGTTAAGTGTGGCATCCGCGTTGATGCCGGTGAGTGATTCTCAGGCCGAATGGCAGAGGGAACAATGAAATCGGTCATATTTTCCTGCCAACTCGCAGCAGACCGTGATAACTTATCTCCGCATCGCGTATAACAACTAGAATACGTTTAAACTGAACGTTGATGGCATATACTCAAAACAAAGCTTATTTTCGCTACCTTCTTGAAGGATTTATGGCGCATAGATTACACAATTTAATTTGCGAGTTCGCATCAGGGCTTCCTACGATTCCCGCGAAGCCGTCAATGTAGGAATCTGGCTCTAAATGGTCCACGTGAAATCTAAAATTAAACGCGTAAGGGGCGACTAGTGTAATAAAAAGGTTTAACAGGGAGCTTAGCCACTAAAAACGAATTGGATTTCAAGTTTAGCACATACTTAAGCAATGATTAAGGCAGCTCACTTACGGACCTCCCCGATATGCAGTTTTCTGGGAAGTAACACTGAACGAAATTAGTAGGCAAGTCATATTGCATTATAAAGCTGAACCCGCAGCGTGGTGCTTGGGGCACGAATTACCTTTTTTTAGGTCTTTATACGTAGGCACGTGCGGCTCGGACACACGACGGTAATTATTGGACGACAATCGACCGCGAGTCACGAGCCAATGTTCAATCGTATGCACTGTGAATATCGATGTTAGGATATTCAAGGAGGACCCACTGAACGCGACGCTTTAAGCGTAAGTTTAACGCTGTTAAACAGCATATTAAATAGACTATTACGAAACTTTATACAACGAGTAAGTATGTAGTAGTCTCCATTCCAAAGACCATTTTTGATTTAGAATTTTTTTTTGTTTGATGGTCGTACTCGAAGGTGAAAATAAAGATGTTTTCAATATTTAACTTTCATTTGAGTATGGCGCTAACAGATGGCATAGCATAGACTCCTGTTGACATCCTTCACGTAAGGATCCCTAAAAACACGTGTCTCATCCGTTGCGATTAGCATGTAGGAATTCGGAACACATGCAGAGATGACAAATCTGGCACGCGACGGAAACTTACATGTAAACCGTTAATTTCTAATCGAAATCATCTATCAAATTTAATGATGTATCTATGGATAGGAACTAAATGGTAAAGCTCCACTCGTATTCTGGCGCACTTTTTATAGGTTGGGTTTAATTTAATTTAGTTTTAAAAAACTACGCTGACGAGCGGATGTATCTCGTCATCTATTTCAGTGTCGACGTAAGTAGTACAAGCGACATAGGTTACGGAACATATTTGGTAGAAACGATTTCATAAATGGTTTTGTCCTAGATTGTCTATTACTAGTACATAAACGCGCATAAGATGAAGTATGTATCTGTTCGTAAGTAAGTAAGTATTAAACGATAAATTTGTTTTAGTGCTACAGATTTGAACAATGCAAATATAGAAAATAGAGTTATACACATTTTGCGCCTTAATTAAAACACAACTCTAAGTATCTACTTAAACCATCTGTAGCTTAAGTAAAAAGGCAAATTCACAACGATAATACATACCTATATATTTTAAAGAAACACAGAAGAAAGGTTTAAAGCACGCCGTTGACCTAACAACACTCAACGAGGTGTGTACGGCAGTATAAAGCAATCGTAAAGTCCATTTGGCGTGAGGCGTTATGTAGACTAATATTGTCGTTAGAAGCTTTTGTTTCCGGAATCACAGCTAAATTAAGACAGTAACTTGATTTCAGACATTAGAAATACTACGCTACAACTACAGTCAGCATCAAAAGCAACGTATCTAATAGCTTAACAAAAAGAGATACGTCTCTATAAATATACAGATCAATTAAACTGTTGCATTGGTATACTTTTGAACGCCAACTGTCGAGAAAAATCTCTACTCGGAAACATTTCCAATACATATTTGGCAGTGATTTTGGGGCGTTATAATACGCTACTAATAGATGCTGGCTGTACACAAGCAGCAGCGACGAGTTTACGTGTGTTTAATACAGGCCAGACACTATCACAAGTAATGACATTACATTAAAGAAATTACAATTCTAGTGAGAGAATAGAATAGAATAGAATGACCCGAATGACGGTTTAAATATCTTGGTTCAGTCGGTTAATCATACAAGCATCAAAAAAATTACAGGTTATATCTGAAATCCAAAATTGTAGGCTATTGGAACATTTTTTTCTTCATACATCATAACTTTTTTATATTTCCCACTCTAACCCATTCGGATTGCTCTGTAAAGTCTGTAATAAATATTCCCATGCCTAATGGCTCAGTCTAGGTACTGATCGAAACTGAACTGTGTCATCGTTGTAAACTTCGTTCAATTACGCATCCCTCGTGTAGGGGTAGTCCGAATGACTCGAAATTATTATTCTAAAAAATTTCACTCACAACATCCCCCCGGTTATATTTCAAATGTGTCCTTCGGGTGTAGTGTAGCATTATACCGATATGGGTTAGCATTATGTTTATTATGGTGTTTTGCAATTTGTCATCCTATTAAATTAAAAGAAATTATGCAAGAGTTATGCAGTTGACTCTACGTTGAAAGCAAATTAGCGAATAGCCTATTTTAGGTTTTTAGGGTTTCGTACCCAAAGGGTAAAAACGGGACCCTATTACTAAGACTCCGCTGTCTGTCTGTCTGTCCGTCTGTCTGTCATCAGGCTGTATCTCATGAACCGTGATAGCTAGGAAATGTTCACAGATGATGTATTTCTGTTGCCGCTATAACAACAAATACTAAAAACAGGATAAAATAAATATTTAAGTGGGCCCATACAACAAACGTGATTTTTGCCGTTTTTTGCGTAATGGTACGGAACCCATCGTGCGCGAGTCCGACTCGCACTTGGTCGGTTTTTTTTATTAGGCCAGTGTTTTGGTTTCAGTGCCAGAATTTATGACGATCTTTTAACTATATTTCCAAATTTTCTGTAACTCCAATACACTCTGACGGAAGGGCTCGAAGGGCCGCATATCTCGGGTACAATCGACCTCTTTTATCCCTTGGTTAGTAGACTATAGATAACAATCAATTTGACCATCCGCTTGACGGACGAGGGCTAAACAATTCAATTAGAAGTGCCAGGTGTCGACGGCATTAACATTCTATATTCATATCATAATAATTATCAATAGAGTAACCCTCTTCGAGACGTTCCGTGTTTTAGTAATGTAGGTCGCCTGAATGCTTGACTACAATGCCAACAACCTACTCATTATCCTACTCTATGTTATTTTTTCCCAGTTTCAACTCACTAAGGTTGTCCGGAAGAAATAAAATCTGTAAAGACTGACTGATGCCTGGTAAAAACATAAAATCCGTATACTTGTGCACTTCGCTATTAGGTTTGCTTTGCATTCTTTAGAGTAGGATCAGTTAGTGCCAGTGCACCATCCGCACTTGACAGACTGATCAACATCACCCGGCGCGCCGCGGCGGTCCACTATGAAACTTTCCATACAATAAAATTTTGCGAACGCTTTAACGGTGAAAGACGGTTTGGTGCAACCGACCCTTAAACTACGATAAATAACAAAATTTATGTTAATATATCGTTGACATTTAATAGGTACTCTGTAGTTGGGGTCTAAATATTAGTTAATACGCTTTTATTCCACAATGTCGTTAGTGAATGAGAATTTAACACATTTACGCTTTCTTGGAATAAATTGGGGATAATGGGGTCCATCCAAACAGGTGCTATGGTCGCCGCGGGCGGCCGGACCTCAAATTTGTGTAATTATTTAAGCCCATTCAAAGCAATAATTATGTAAGTAAATAGTATTGGTGGCTTTTTAGGACAAAATGATACTCTAGCCAGGGTCATAATTAAAACACGATTATGTTCGATGCAGTTACGTGGATAAAAACATTAGGACAACCAGTGAAAATTAAGTTAGATTTTGTAGTAGTGATAGAACAAGAAAGAAATGATTGAAGGTTTGTTTTTTTACTTGAAATTGTTAATCAATGTTTTTTGATCAGCTTCATTAATTAGAAAGCCCTATTACTTTTACTAGCTTCCTTATTTAAAGGGCTGCACTATCTAGGTACATCAAAGTGTTGCACATATCAAAAACATTCTTAAAAATATAAAAAGAGCTGCGTTGGTAGGGTTAGACTAAGAAAAGTCTGCAGCGGTTTTGATAGCCCACGCAGTGCAGGTGTTATTTATACGTCATAATTTCATAGGCGTTTGACGTTTAAAATAACACTTGCACTGCGCGGGCTATCAAAATCGCTGCAGACTTTTCTTGGTCTAACTCTAGGTACCTACCTAAGTTGATTCTCTCAGGCGTATTCTGATTTTAATAACAGGTTATGAATTAGATACTGGATTAGTCATGGATATGATCTGTCAGTGTGAAAAGTGACATTTCTTCAACCAAAAACGTCCACTTTGACACTGACAGTTCACATCCATAAGTAATCCAGATTTAATTAATACCTAGTCTGTTGGAATGCTGCTTTTAAGACAGGTTAATAGGATCGGGACAATAAAACCAGTGGGTATCCTAACTGGCCTGTTTGGCACGTGCTAATGCTTTATTACCCGACGAAGACGAAACAAAAAGGTTATACCGAAACGAGATTACGCCGACGAACACTTATTTATTTATCTCGACGTCTTGAACATGCCATAGTGCACTTGGTAAAATTGTATAATATAAGGTTGAAGGTTTTATAGGGACCGTGCGCGTTGGAGGGTATGCCATCTTGTGGCCTGAATCGGAAACATATGTGGACATGTACATTGCCAAAGGTAGTGCTACCATCTACCGTTCTCGTCGGTAAGTTTCCTTGTGCATAGTAAGTTCTGCCATCTTGTGGGCTACATCGGAAGCATAAACGACACATTTACGCCTCGCGGCAAAAATCTGACGGCTCCTATGCTGCCCCCTATAGTTCATGCACGGGGCCTATAGATACTTATAGTTAAATCCGAAATTAGGTAAGTACGTCTTTTATGAACACGCCGTGTAAAACGATTTGAAATGCATTATAAGTACATATTTACTAACTAGTGTGAATATCATAAAAATCCTTAGTTTCCCCATTGAAACTTCAAGATTATAGATATAATTAAAAAAAAATGTTCGTTAAATATCACCTGGAAGGAAAACAATACTTTAAATTGCTTATTAAACAAAGTTTTTTAAAGGTTTTACAGATATTTTAATGAAATTACAACATCCTACATCCCGTAACACCACATTCTCGACATGATGTACCTACATAGTTTTGTGAACCGCCAAACCCTATTAAGTCATCTAAAACAAAAATAACACTTCTGAATATTGTGAACCATTGATCATAGCTAATAAACCCTGTGTCAGCAAATAAATAATGTGTTTATAATTATAAAAAGGCATGGCCAAGAAAAACTATATGATGTTACTGCTGTCAAAAGATTCAGCCAATTCTTCAGTGAGAACTGTGAATTCCCGGTTTTAGGACTGAATTTAAAAGAAAGCCAGTCCCGGGAGCACATCCTCAATGAGAGGTAGTGTTAAATGATTACCTCTATATAGAACAAATCATCTACACATCCACCAGAATGCATCACTAACGAATTCACTCTGGATGGCCCTGTACCACCTAATAACTTAAGGTGACAGATTACCCCAGGAGCGCTTAAGGTACATGGGGGTGCTACTCCCCAAAAGCTTGCTCCCTGTGTAAACATTTTTTTATTTAAGCAATCAATACTGTCAAATAAATTTGCACCTATATGCAATTAAAATTGTCCGCTAATCTACCCCGGCGCAGGGCAACAATTTGTATGGAATAGCAAAATTGCTAGCATACTTTACATAGCATAGCTCAGGGGCAATGTATTCAAAGGAAGAGTAATTGCTTTAAAAAAATCTGTTTTAAGCACATGTCTATGTTAAGACTCAATTTTAATTTTAATACTAAATATAATTCATGATCAATGAACTTAATGCAGTGTGTCACATATGGTTAACCAACCTTAACATGGGTATCGGTAGCAAGGCTTCCATAGAATTTAGTTCACCGACTGGCCTATATTTAAAAACTTGAATATCCTATCTTAGAGATCCCTGTACCCTGCCAAACCAGATCTGATTTCAAGTTTGCTAACAGTCCACCATATGTACACCTATATACATTGGAAGATCAGCGCTGGAAGTTGCCAGAAACATGCTAAGATGTGGCCATTTTGTGACACTTTATTCTCACTAAGTTCTTTTTATGTATGTCTATTGTCTGTGGGCTTACGAATAAAAATAATTTTAATCATTCTATACTAACAATGAATATTGATTACTAACCTGTGCACTCAAGTTTCCGCTCACTTGATGTTTTAGCATGTCTCCCTCTGATGCCATCCTATTAAACATCTGCTTCCGCTCCTTCACCGAGATCATCTGTTCATTGTCAACCAGCGTGCTTTCACTTTTTGATATGGCAGTAGACGACAAGGGCTCGGCTTTTGGCACCTCGCTGTCATCATTTGGTGTCGACAATGTCCGTTCTAGGGCAGCTACAGGTATACTGGTTCTTTTTTCAGCTGCTTTGTCAGCAGATTTTCGCCTTGGATGTACTTTGGGTGGGACATCCTCAGGTGAAATGTCACTGGGCAGAGTTAAGCTGATGCTAGACTCACTTTGATGCAGCGGGGAGGGAGTTTCAGTACTTGGCACAGCATTATTTGACTGGATTAAATTTGTTAAAATACTAAAGTCTTGATTAAGTTGTAATGGAGGCGGGGGCTGGTACGGCACCGACTGGGTGTTGCCTTCAGATTCTGATACACTGTCATTAGCAGCCATCTCTTCTTTTTTACTGTTGTTCGGCATGTACTTCTTTTTAAGTATCAACCATTTCTCATTGTTCTGATTTTTTATAATAGCCAACGCATTAACGTGTTTCTTGAAAGTGCTCCTCGCTTCATCTACAAATATTAGTCATATATTTTATTGGTTCTATGAAGACAATACAGGATAGTATTCAGTTGTTTACGTACCTCTCATGTCGGGATTCATAAGAAACACTTTAAAATGTTTTACCAACTCATAATTTGTCACTTTTCCATTATGTGCTAACATGAACTTTAATATTTCGTCAAAACTTAACTCTGTCGGAGTAGACATTATGTTAATAAAATTATTATAAAATAGTTAAGATAACAAATCAAATCAACTTTCCTCAAAACTACAAATGTCAAACATTGAGTTCTCTCACTTCTCTTCAAAGTCACGACGACGCCGCTGTACTGTCATCGGTTACCGTATTCTTCTTTGGTCTCCAGTAACCAATCAGAATGGCTCATTCAGTAACATACTTGGCTGTGATTGGAAATTATCCGCGGCTATTTGTACACCTAGGCCTAAAAACCGTTCCGTTTTAAGCATACGTCAGGTTTTAACATATTTTTTTTATAATCGTAGATTTATTTTCTATGGCGTACAGGGCGTACTTGATCTTATAAAAACTTACAGACTATACTACGACATATAAATACACACATATAGTTGGTCAAGCAGATCTTGTCAGTAGAAAAAGGCGGCAAATTTGAAAAAAGTAGGCGCAAAGGGATATCTTCTCATAGAAAATTTGAATTTCGCGCCTTTTTCTACTGACAAGATTTGCTTGACCATCTATAAATAATAATATTATATAATATTATATTATACTAGGCGGGCCCGCGGCTCCGCTCGCGTAAATGAAATAAAGAGTTTGTCTTATGTTTCGTTAATTACCGACATTATTATGTACCCTGCCAGTGTTCATAACTCTGTGATAGGGACTTCTTATTTGTAACCGTTATTTGGATAAATTAATTCGCAAATTTCTCAATAAATGATGTCATTTGATAAGATAAAATGATGGCAAGATTGTATTTTTTAAAATTATTATTTATTTTTATAAGCCCAGTCCAGTCAGCAAAAATGTTCATTAGATTAATTTCCGCCTTAAGACGAATTCGGACGACCACCGCCCATATATCGCCTTTTCATACAAACGTAGGTAGTCCCCATTTTCCTTTCTGGACATAACAATACTTACTACGGTGACGCAACGATCCAAAAAGACTCCTGTGGGCGCAGCACGGTTCCATTTTTACCGTCTATCACTATGCGCGTCCCTTTCGCACTTACGTACTTGTTAGAACGTGACAGGCATGGTGACAAGGGATAAAAACGCGACCGTGCTAAGCCGCCTGGGCTCCGATACCAGATCACGCCATGTTTCTCGGTCTTGCGATAGCTCTCGTCAGTCGCTATGGCCGTGGTTGAGCAGGTCTTGAGCAACGACGTCGTTTCTGCGGTACCTAGGATGTCCAATCGGGTGTCTCCCATTTCGTTGTCCCAAGTACGCTCTCTTCACGGCAAGATCCTCTCCCATTCTCTCTGTGTCCGAGCCACTGAAGCTAAGCCGCTTTGGTCTCTCCAATACCCAAATATATCGGAACACATCCTTATTTCTATGGCAACAAAGTTATATTACGATATATTTGGCTACTTTAGCCTGATCTATTTCATACTGATTGTACATTGGCTTCATGAATGTGTAGTTGCCATTAGATATATATCGTAGCCACCAAGGTCGCTCAAAAATATCTGAACATGCACTTTAAAGTTACATTATAATTTACATTGTTCAGACTTCAGATATTTGTGAATACCTCATCCACTCCGATATATCTGATGGTGACTTTCAGCAAGAAGAAAAATCTTACCTGGTCGAGTCGTATTACGCGAGAAAACAGTTTCCAAATTGATTAAGTATACCTATCTCTAAAGTCATCCCTTGAACTGATGGACTTCATATTAACGTATCCACTTTGTATTTCTGGCCTATCTCGGCAGCCCGTTCCCCGGACGAATGGCAATGTTTGCCGATGTCGAATTTCTTTTTGACTTGATTGACTGTGAATTCAAATTGACTCCGAATAATATAACTCAAAATAAATTTAAAACAAAATACAAATTATTAATAATATGATAATATTAATTTGATTGATGTCATATTTGGCATAAGTCACTCGTATGGGCGTACACTAAGGTTGAGGTTGACATCACTTTTTAAATTACTTCGTATAAAAACACGTAGGAATAACTGTATACCAACATGACAAACATAATTTAGATTACTTTACACCGAAACAAAACGAACCGAGAGTTGCCGAGAAATAGCCGATGTTCAGACAATAAAGATTGTTATGAAAATTTCTTTTCCTTTTTGTAAATTAAATACGCGTCGAAAGCGGTAGTTTTTACGTTCTACTTCTATTCCCATATTTAGATAATTGATTTGAACAGTTTTTTTTTATCATACGTGCGTCGTATTCGAGAAACGTGACAAAAACTTTTTTAGAAATTTGTAAGGCGCCATCTCGCTTCTTCCCTTGTTTTTTATCCCGTTCTGGTTTTTCAATTTTATATATATGATGATAAGCCGGTCAAACAAGTTTGACAGTAGAAAAAAGGCGCGTAATACAAATTCTGTTTCTGTGGAACGATAACTCTTCACGCCTACATATTTTAAATTAGCCGCTTTTAACGCTCTTTTCTACTGACGGAAATGGCTTGACAGAGTAGGTATAATTTAAATAAATACAAAATGCTTTAGGCTTTTTTCGTTCAACGAAAAAAGCCTATTTAAATGCTATTTTGCGTCTGCCCCTATGAAAATCCCATTTTATACTAGCTCTTTTCTTGATAGACATCGGTTACACGCTAATTCTGGCGTCAGTTCAGTCCATCAGTCTGGTCAGACTGACGGGAGAATTATCGTGTAACACGCGGACTGATGGACTGATGGTCTGGACTGATGAATTTTTTTTTTTTTTGTTAAATTTCATCAGTCCGTTTTGAATGACAGAAAACTGATAGGAGACTGATCGTGTAACCTCTTTGTGTCATTCTCGCGTCAGTCACCGTCCATGCAACAATGGAATGATGGACTGAACTGACGCCAGATTTAGCGTGTAACCGATTTGTATTGTCGTAATTTTATCAGTCTGTTGTCAGTCTGGACTGGCCGTCTAACCGTGTCCATTTTCCATCATTCTGGCATCAGTCAAAACTCGAATGGACTGATGGACTGAACTGACGCCAGAATTAGCGTGTAACCGATGTCATAGAGTTATTAATATTTTTATTAAGGAAGGAAAAAAATCTCCCTGTATCAAAAAGTGTCCTTTAAAAAACCTTAACCCTTAAAAGGTTTCTGTCACTTTTTTAGTACAGGTACTAAATGTGGCGCCAAGTTTAAACACTAAGTGCGGGCTAGAAAAGGAAGTAGGTACGTTGAAGAAAGTGCGAGAATTATACTTTTTTTCCTAGGCATTATCAGACAAAATTCGGTTTATGCGTAGGCGGCAGTTGAAATTTGAAATTCGCTGAATTTGCGACGGAGTGTGTTCCTGACGTCAAGCAAATAGCCAAAGTGTTTTCTTTGTGTTGATATTATTACTAGGTGAGTTAAACATTGTTATTTTATACTACAAAGCTCATTAAATCATAGATTAATTCTAAGTCAAAAATTGCGAAATAAATCTTGTCCCATTGTTGTGACATTGTCGATAGTACTGGTATAGTACCTACGTCCTAAAAACGGACAGTGCCGAATTGTGCGGAGACAAGATTGTGACAGAAAACGGACATTGCCATACTTAGGGTATATACTTTTTTTTCATTTATCGTCATTTTATTGTTGCGTTGGGGTTATGTTATACATAAGTATATGTATACATTTTTTTGTATTTTAGTTTCAGGTGATTCCACCATCTGACTCAGAGGAGAGAGATAACAAAAAAGACGACGATGACGACATTTTACTAGAGACAGATTGTACATCTGTCTTGCCCCAATCTGACTCTTTTTCAGCCAGGTCACTTTCTACGAGGATGTCAAATATGATGGACAAATATAGATCGGTTCATTTACAAACATGCGTGCTTTTATTCTTATTGTCATGCTATTAAAGTTTAGTGCGCCTCATCGTGAATGGCACTATCTGTATTTAAATATAATTTCGAAGTCTAACGTTGTCCTTGTGGGAAAAAAACAACGGGTTGCACTCCGGGAGTGCCGGCAGAAGTGAAAACTCAATGACTAGTGCAAAATGTCTGCAGCACTATGTATAATTGACCCATCCTCCTTTCTATTGGAAAACTTTAGTTCCGAAATTGCTGGCCAGTGAGCTTAAATTTGTAGCGTTAATTGTTTAAAATTCGAATATAAATTGTAAAGTTACCTTGCAGACCTCGCATCTAAATATATTTGGTAATGATATTTTGAGTTTTATTCACCAGTACTAGAGTTCACTTTTGTTAGCGATTTCATCAAGATGTAGCTTTATTTAATTATATTGGAGTGATATAAAGTTAGAATGTAACTGTGAGATCCTCGTATTTCAGCCCGTACAAGATTAGAACATTGAGCTTTATTGCTTAATATAAAAGCCCAGTTTTAAATAATTGACCTGATTATGATACGTTATGACTAAAGTTCTTTGGTGAATAACATTGTCCGTGACACATGACGACAGCGTTACGTTACGCGTTACGCTGAATCGAATTTATAATTTTTTCCCCACCTCAAAAAGTGCTCAGCGCCGCTAAAGAAGTTTTCACTTCAAAAAGTTGTTAATAATATAATGACTCGACCTGATGACCTAAACACGACCTGTCCTCTAGTACCCCATCTACAAAACTTAATACCTCGCCATTAAACGCATAACTCGCTTCAGTATCCAAATTATTGGCACGTCTTGAAATGTCCTACGGTTAAAATCTATTTCAAGTCGATGAAGAAGATGTTACAATTCCTGAGGCCTGTAAAATGTAATCTCTACAAAATTCAGGAGAGTAAATAGCTAATTTCGAATCTACTCTTTCATATGTGGGGCAGACGAAGCAAAGCATTTCTACTCGGGTACAAGAACATGTAGCTGATGTCAAGCACCGCCAACTAAAGTCTGCGGTCTGGGAGCATGACATGGATAAGACTCTGGTTCTCGCCAAGGAGGAGCCATATATTCCAGAATGTTACGAGAGGCCATTGAGACTGAAAAATATCTAAACTTTTACAGGAACTACAGCTATTCTCTACCACCAGCTTAGGTTCCAGATAGTCCGGGTAATAAGGAAACAAGTAAGACATAGAACTATGAGACCATAGTGTTAAATGGTGTGGTCATTTAAGTAAAGTAATATTACTTACAATAATTGTAATGTGTAACTAGCTTTATGAGCCTATTTTGCATGTATACGTAGCTTTAAAATGTATATTTTTGTTTAATATATCTGTACGTGGGTCGATTTACACATCAACACTAGAAGTAAATATAGTATTATTATGTTTCTCATAAGTTTTTTCTTCTTGATATTCTAATTAAATTTTTTTTCCAAACAATTACTAGTGTGTTATTGAAACTAGAAGTAAATATAGTATTATTATGTTTCTCATTAGTTTTTTCTACTTGATATTCTAATTAAAAAAAAAATCCAAACAATTACTAGTGTGTTATTGAAATAATTTTAAATTTCTTGCCCTGTAATTCTTTAATAATTTTTATATTCTTAAACTGTATAACGGCGTTGTCCGTTTGTTAGGACAACCTTGGGAGCAATCAATCTATAAGGTTCGTGGCAATGTCCGTTTTAACGGACGTCCTGAAAACCCTACTTTCAGAATGCTTTTAATTTTTTTTTTCTTAAGTAAGTATAGTAATTTTTTACTCATTACTATCCCCAAAAACATTCCACGAGATAGGTGGATACATTATTTCATGTCTTGCCATGTTAAGGGTTAAATAGGTGGCGCTACAATAGCTAGAATATATGAAAAAAAAAATCAAATCATTGTCAGCGCACTTCAGTCCGTCAATAACGCCTCGTTCTTAGCTACTCTAGCGCTACTCTGGAGAGATTTGGAACTGTTATTTATAGCTAACAGCTGGACACTTGCAAATATTCTCCCATAAAAGAGTTTTCTCCGTACCCTCCATAATTTTTATAGGCCTCGGGGGATTTAAAAACATTTGATTTACCGATTATCCGGTAGATCAGGTAGATGGCACTGTTCTGTGTAAGTGTAGGTACAGTCAGCCAAGAAAGTGGTCTATACTTTATCATCTGGTTGATAGAGTCGAAAAGTGGTAGACCACTTTCTTGGCTGACCGTACTAAAAGACCTATAACCACGCTAGGATTTTTTTCTTAGGATAACGACCCCAGACGCATAAACGTTTTCTGTTAAATTAGGATTTTCACGCTAGATGGTGCTGTTTCGTGTAATAGGTACCAATTCTGAATTGCGCAAATAAATACAACTTTTCTGGCAAAAAGGTTATTTGCTTTGTTTTGTAGGTAAGCACATACCTACATACGTATTTTATGTTTAGCATAAACATAATAGGTACTTGGTGTGCTAGGTAACTCTGTGCCGTGTAATTGACACAAAGAGTAGTATTTAATTGACATTACGTTATATCTAACATCATGACTCGCGTGCTATCATGATTTTTCTTCGAACGAGGACCTTGGCCCCCATCGCATTACCAAGCATTACATAGGTAATTAGGTACTTAAAGGTTTCTTAAAATTCTCTAATTCCACGTTAGGTTATCGGAGATAGTTGGTGATTTTTGACAGAGGGGAAAATTTGTGAATTAATGTAATTGTAACTTTTATTTACTTACGTAATATGTTCCACTGGTTCGTTACAAACCTTAATTAAATTGCAGAATAATATCAACCTTTATTTCGTCAGGAAATGCACCTCAAGCACAGATTATGGTATTCCACTACAGATACGTCACTCTCGAACATACATCTATTAAAACTTAATAAGTATTAAGTACCTACCTAGAAAAGGGGACACCAATACTCAATAGATTCCTTTTTAACCGACTTCAATTTCATAGAAGGAGGAGGTTCTATATTCGGTTGTGGCTATGTTTTTTTTTATGTATGTTCACCGATTACTCCGAGACCCGTGGGCCGATTTGACTAATTCTTTTTTTGTGCTTCCAACGTGGTCCCACATAAATCTGGTGCTGTTCTGATGATAGGATCCATGAGGAATTGAGGGAACTCCTCAATTTTTAAATGCACATGTATGGTAATTTGGCTGTTTTCTTAAGCAACTCGAGCATTTTCTCTCGAATACCACCAATTTGATGAAGTTGACCTGATGATGATGATTGTTTTGATGATAATCAGGACGATATCTTAAAATGTAGGACGTTCAGCGATTGCTTCAAGACCCGTGGTCCGATTTGAGCAAATTTATTTGTTTGAAGGGAACTGCCTCCAAGGACGTCCCACATTAATCTGGTGCTGTTCTGATGATAGGATCCATGAAGAATTGAGGGAACTCCTCAATTTTTAAAGGCAAATGTATGGTGATTTGGATATTGTCTTAAGCAAATCAAGCATTTCCTGAAAACCACTAATTTGATGGAGTGGACATGATTTTATAAATGTAGATTACTCCAGAACCCGTGGTCCGATTTTAGTAATTCTTTTTTTGTTTGAACGAAGTTACCTCCAAGGTGTTCCCATAATATTGTTGGTTCTAATCTGATGACGGAATTCATAAGGAAATGAAGGAACTCCTCAATTTTTAAAGGCACGAGTATGGCGACATCGTTGTTTTCTATAGTAACTCAAGCATTTCCTCCCGAAAATCACCAATTTGATGAAGTTCAACTGTAGCCTTACCACGAGTTTGACACTACATATTCGCTAACGTCTTCGTAACTTACTTTCTATACATCTCGCTCGCACTAATACGATGCCAGTACGAGCGCGACGCATAGAAAGTAAGTTATGTACACGCTAGCGAATATGTCAGTGTTAGACTTATGGTAAGGCTACTGAGGACTCGGGAAATGGCGGTTGAAGGGTTGGTGGTTCAGACTTCAGGGTCAAGAGGTTCCGTGATCAGGGGTTGATGTGCTGTGAGGTTGAGTGATCGGGGGGTTGAGGGATTGAGTCAGTGACGGAGACTCACGGGGCGGAGGATGGATTTTGTGTTTGTGCAGTGACAGGAATGATTTCGAATTTAGTGATACGCATTATTATGATTTTCATTCATGCGGCACGCGTCACTCATAAGCTTATAACAATGCCTGAAAACTAAAAATGGAAAAATAAAAACTTTTACAAAAAAAAAAGAAAACCGACTTCAAAACGGATAAAATAAAATATTATCCGTTTTTAAGTATATGCGTTACCAACTGATATGATTGAAGTCGGTGCCAAGACAAATATTAATAATACCGGTCTAAAATAATCAGCTTTATGTCTATAAATCATATTACAACTATACTAATATTATAAATTATTTATAATGGTGAAAGTAATTCTGTCTGTCTTTGTCTTTGTCACCTTTTCGGCTAAACAACGCCAAAGAAAATCATTGGTAACCTTCAAATTTGTCTTGGCATCGACTTCAAACATATCAGTTGGTAACGCATATACTTAAAAACGCATAATATTTTATTTTGTCCTTTTTGAAGTCGGTTTTCTTTTTTTTTTAAAGTTGTCAAAACCCAGTTCTGATGATGGGATCCATGAGGAATCGAGGGAACTCCTCAAATCTTAAAGGCATACATATAGTGATTTATGTGTTTTATCAACAAATCAAGCATATACATTCAAAAAAGTGACATTTGATGAAGTGGAACTGCTGATGATGATCAGAACGGAACTCTTCAACGAAGCATAGTTCACGTTTGGCGATTTGTCCTCTTCGTTATGTTTGTTAAGCAACTTAAGTTTTTAAGCCACATTTTTGTGAAGCTCGAGTTCTGATGATGGGATCCACGAAGAATCGAGGGAACTCCTCAAATCTTAAAGGCATTATGCGTATAGAGATTTTTGTATTTTCATCAGAAAATCAAGCATTTTCATTAAAAACTGTCGCATTTGATAAAGTGGAACTGCTGATGATGATCAGAACGGAACTCTTCAACGACGCATAGTTCACGTTTGGCGATTTGTCCTCTTCGTTA
Source organism: Cydia splendana (assembly GCF_910591565.1). Lineage (NCBI taxonomy): Eukaryota > Metazoa > Arthropoda > Insecta > Lepidoptera > Tortricidae > Cydia > Cydia splendana. The sequence continues at coordinate 39,453,176 of NC_085987.1, read as the reverse complement.
TGTTTGTTAAGCATGTTAAGTTTTTAAGCCACATTTTTGTCAAGCTCGAGGTCTGATGATGGTATCCATGAGGAATCGAGGGAACTCCTCAAATCTTAAAGGCATGCATAGGTATAGAAATTTGTGTATTTTCAACAGAAAATCAAGAATTTACATTAAAAACTGTCGCATTTGATGAAGTGGAACTGCTGATGATGATCAGAACAGAACTCTTCAATGACTACACGTTTGGCGATTTCGAATTTCGATTTTGACGGAGCTGCCAGACCTGACCCGAACCCGGGCACCACCGGAAAACCACTGATACCTAAGCTAAATAAACCACTATGATTACCTACCATAAAATGTAGGTATAAAGTATAATAATGCCAAACTTACTAGCCCCTCCCGCTCAAACCCCCGTACACTGCACCGCACGCGCCGTTAAGTGGGTTAGGTTAGGTTTGAACTGCGATCCTCACAGAACCGAAAAAATGTGGGTTAGGTTAGGTTAGAACTGCGAGCCTTACAGAAACGTAATGCTACTTGAAAAGTGGTTTTGGTTAGGTTCGAACTGCAATCCTCACAGAACCGAACTGCTATCAGAGAAGTGCGTTCGTGAGGCTAAAACTGCGACCCTTGCAGAAACGAAATGCTACCTACTAGAAAAGTGGGTGGTTTTACCTCCTTTTCTACATAGTGCACCATCTATGTACAATTATCTTTCACCGGCCCCCATAGAAGTCGGTTTTTTTTCTGGAAAATTATTTTCTACTATTTGATGTCGAACTATACGAGTAAGTAGGTGCAACAAAGTCAATCACTCTATATAATTTTTGGCAAACCGCGAGTTCTCAGTTCGGGGCGAACTACTAGTTAAATCAATTCAATGGTAAACGTTTTGCTAATTATGTACCTATGTAGTTTAAGGGCTTGTTACTTACATGTACCGGGTGTGGCCTGTTGTAATACGAGCAAAAAAATAACTGTATGCTGTACTCCTCATACTGACCAACATTTGTTCAGCAACTTTTAAAAATAACTTGTGGTTTGATTTTTAATACACTTTAAAGTTTATTCTAAGACGCAATGTATTGCGAATTTTGTTATGTTTAAGGCGTGACAATCAACGTCAATCACAATGATATGGCGTGGCGATGGCGTCCATTGAAGGTAATATTTATTTTGTATGAAAAATAGGCAGTCTAAATACTTCATAATTTTTAAAATTTGTTGAACAAAAGTGTCACCGTTTGAGGAGTACAATCTGGTTTTAATTATTTGCTCGTGTTACAGGCCACACCCGGTATATTCATGTTTGATATCTAACTCTTAATTGATCCCATCAAAAAATATTCACCTGAAGGGTACTTATAAATGGTTGATTGATCTTGTTAGGATAAAATCTTATTTTGGTCTAATATTTTTTGTTGAATAGTATCTAACAATACCACGCTGTTAATTGACAATTCGTAAGGGCTATTGCAAAGACCAATAAAAATAATTAACAAAATAAATAGGTCTGAAAATGATCTTGTAAGTATGAGTTTAGTATTAAATAAAGTTTCGTGTCTGTTCTACTTTAAGTAATCCGCGCCTGAAGAATTCATTCCTCCCGTGTTCCTTTCGTAGCCCGAAGCTAATGGGACATGTTTTAACGAGCTTCTAAATGTTGCCTACTGTACTTACTTACCTACTCCTTTACTGTCTTTTTATTACGCAAAAAAGTCACCTCAAATGAATCAGACCTACCTATTTACTTCCATTTAATCGGATTCCATCAAGGAGATGCTACAAGAAAAAAAAACAAGAAAAAAAAATAAGAAGTTGGTTAAGTACCTATTTGGTGATTGTTTTTAACCAATTTCGAAGACTGGTGCTGTTTTTAATTATAGGTTTATTATAGGTTTACTAAACTGGATGTGTCATGTCGACAAATTCTGCGATAAGCTGATTAGGTACAGCCGTTTATTTTACTTGGTACGAAATTTTAATCCTTCTTTTTTTTAATGTATGTCAGAACTCAATGGTGATTCCCTCAACAGGACGTCTTAGAATCCCGTGTTGCATGGCACTTGCAGGGAAAACCCCATCGTGTCATCGGGTCCTACATATAGGTAGGACCTACCTATTACTCACAGTCAGTGTCAAATATGTACCTATATTGTAGTAGCTAAAGTGGCCAAATAGTTCGTCACACCGTACTAAGTATATTATTATGGTGTAACGAACTATTTGACCACTTTTGCAGCTAAGTATAATATATTTGATGCTGACCGTACATACTACGAGAGATTACCCAAATACTTGAAAAGTCGAACTTTCTGAGTCGCTTGAGAAACGTTATATTAAATTTAGATAATCTTACTCCATAAAAGAGTTTTAGGAAAGCACCAAGTAAATTTAAATAGTATCTTGTTGACATCTTCAATTTTAAGGTTAACTTTAATTTGCTTCTTTGCTAGGTTAATGACGACCTCATCATGCATGGCGATCTTTGTACCTATCTGTGACATAAATAATACTCAATAATGTACCTACCGCCAATACAAAATATTTTTACAAATTAATTACCTACATTAACAAATTAATACTTTACAAATTAATTACATGGTCTAATCATGACATCTCGTTAAAACATTGTCGAACTATAATTATGTCTGTCTAAACTAGGGTAATGCCACTTCAAAAATAAACTTTTTGGAGCACCTCAGAGCAAAACTGTGGGGTCACCGGCAACAAAGTGGCGCCTCAGGCTAGCCACTACTCCCTTTCATGGTGAACTATGAAAGCCCTTAGGCAGTTTTGAAGAGTCTTAGATCGCAGAATTTATCCCTCCTATCCCACAATTCCTACTAAATGCGAAAGTAGCTCTGTTTGTCTGTCTATTACCTTTTCCCGCTTAAACCGGAGATAGTTTGAGGCCTGGGAAAGGACAAAACATTATAGTTTTTAACTATTATCATCATCATTACTAAGTCGCAGGCAGAAGCTTAGATAAATTTAAAGTATGTACTTAGGTATTATAGCTTCGCGGCGCGGCGATATCTACCTACCTACTTAATCAACTTATGAGGACTTTAAGGAACTCTCTTTACGCACGTCTTTTCATGGTTGTTCTTCAACAAAAAGCAGCTAAAATATTGGCAAAAATCCTAGGCCTCCTATAGTCGGTTTCCCACTCAGTTGCCCACGAAACAGGAGGTCCCGGGGTCCAATCCCGGTAAAGGCATTTATTTACTTAATGCGTTTATCACGATATTATTTCTGGGTTATGGATGTTTTCTCTGTCGTCACCATCAGAAACATATTTAAAAGGTTCGGTCTTGTCGGTTAATCCTTTACCAGGCTAAGGAATGTATATTTCCCACATACGGCACATCAAACATGTATTCTATTTTCGATGAGTAAGACTAACATTCGATTGTCATTTTTGAACTGTCAGTTTGGTAAAGAGTTAGGCAATCTTCAGGTATTTATTTCTTTGGCCTTTTCCTTGACAGCCTGATACGACTGACATGACGTTCACTTCCTACTTTAATTGATCTATGTTTGCCCTTCTGGGCTTAGTAAATCGTATGAACTTATGTATGTATAATCTATTTATCTATATATAAGGTCATGTTGCGAAAGAGAAACACTTGTAGAGAATACTTATACTGTTCATATTGCCCCGAACAATAGAGTCTACATATAAATTATGTTTGACTTAACTAGGTACCCAAAATGTAACACGCTTTTAGTACCCTTAGTAAATACCTACAGGCTTTAAGGATGACTCACGTTAGACCGGGCCGTGTCCGACCCGGAGCTGCCGGCGCATCGTTTTCTATGGAAAGCATCACGTGATCGCCTGTCATGTCATAGAAAAGTAAGCGCTGAAAGCTCCGGCCCGGACACAGCCCCGTCTAACGTGAGACGTCCTTTATTATTATTAAATCTGACGGAGTTACGTGTACCAACTGTTAACTGTCAATGTGTCAGAACACACACATTTAGTTAATGTCAACTTTTGTAAGTACTAATACCACAGAATAAATAATAGTACTAGGTACAGAAGACTCACTCTCTAACAAAACGCGTCTGTTACGATCAGGACAGATATGGCCGCTAGGTAGCGACAGCGCCACGCGCGGCTTATGGCTAGCCACCAAACGTGGTGTGGAATGGATGTACTTTTAGCTACCTGTAGCAAAGCGACGAAATCGCGTAGTGAGCCACGCCTGGTACTACAGTCAAGTATTAGGTAATTCGATATCTGACCACTTTGTATTTTATCGCAGTAAATACTTACAATTAACACAAAAGTTATAAGGGATCTCATATGTCGGTATTAGGTACCTACATGTTTCCTAGTCAACTATAGAACCTTGTCGCTTTATGAAGTACATAGGTACTTACATGACATAAATACCTACATCGCACTGTCGTAGACGATAAACATATTGATTCTTTATGACATGGTTCTATGCCTAGGAATTAGGAATCAAATTGGTTGACTAACTGACTGTACCTACCTACGCACGAGTAACTGAAGAGAAGAAAGCGCCGCATGCGGCTCGCAAATTGTGGGTTGCTGAAAATGCTGACCTCTGTCTGAGGCATTTTCATAGTGTTCATACTTATATTACAGCAATCTTTGACCAAGAAGCATTAATTTTTATTGATCAAAGGTAGGTACCTAATTTTCACCCTTGTCCTTAGAAATCTAATCCCAGGATAGCTGCAAGTATATTTTATACCAATGAGACTGCCGTCTGAACTTCAAGCCCTGATGACACCTGACGACGAATTTCTACCGCTAATTTTCGTGGTTTTTAATTTTCGTACATAAGTTGAATAAGTTCAAAGAAAAGATATTGGCGAATCTACGTCCGGATTGAAAGTCGCCTTTCGACTGGGCCACCGGTGATCGTTTTAAGGTTAGGTAAAGTTGCTGATAGTCAGCGAACTTTAACTTTGTAATTATGTGGGCCGTCCGTCGTATACCTATGTACGTAACTACGTAACATTGAAGAACTTTCAATTTAGTGAAGCTGGTAGTTGCGGACTTTCAGAGTCTAACAAGAATTAGACATTTAACTTTTAATTGGTCGCTTGTACGGTCTTCAGGAACTTTGGCACACTAAGTGTTTAACTATGTTTATGCTACGCTTTTGATAATGACCGGGGTTGCTAATGTGTATCGGTGAGTTTTGGGAGCATCAATGGATGTACATAGATTTGATGAAAACTGGTAAACTATTCATGACTTTTGACTTAGTGGACATAGTTATAGGTATGGTCTGATTTAGGCTTTTATTATGCTAAGTCTGAAGATGAAAATGTGGTATCGTGTGATATGTCACTACAATCTGTGATGTAGGTACTTATTGTCCGGAAGCGGGGTTTCCAGAGAGTATGAAATGATGTTGGTACCTACAGTCTGTACTTAACGAAAAGGCCTAAAACTTCATGAAAATATCCTAAAATAAAAAAAATTTGCCTAGACCTGAGCCTAAGTAAGAAAAATCTAAGAAAAAACGTATGTAAGTGAAAAAGTTAGTAGGTGTAGGTACACCTACTGGTACGACTACTAATATACGATTTACTAAGTCCAGTATAGGTATACCTAGATAAGAAAAAGTTTCCTCAACTTTTCATAAGTGTCTGCTAAAGTTAGTTAGCAGTGACCGCCGGTTCGTTGTTTGTTATGAAAATGTGCAGCATGGTGTTTTCTCGTTGGCGCTAAGAGCTCGGTGATGGTTCATGTTAGCAGCTGGTAAGCGGACGTAGCGGGGCTGAGAGGTACGGCCATGTTGCGGCCGCGGACGGCGGGAAATCGCGGCCGCCCATGGGAGGCGTGCGGCACCGGCTCGAGGAAAAAGGACGGGGAGATGCGCAGGTTGGGCGGGGAAAAGAGAGGGCCGCGAGGCGGCGCGACGCAGAGGGCGTGCGGCCTCGCGGACGCCACGCACTCCTGCCTCGGTCGCGTCGACGGGCGGCCGGGATCGCGCTCCTCGCCACACTGACTCCGCACGCTGCCTACACAGACTTTTCTCTTGCGTTTTTCGCCGCGCCGGTACCGGCGGGCACGTGATACCTGTTTTTTCTCTCTCGCTCGACTGTGACAGCCGGGTGTCGCGTGCGATCGCACTTTTCCCGCCACTTTTAGTGGAAATCGGACGGCTCACAAGTTTTTGGCGCGAAATGTGTACGGATGGTTCCCAGTGTCAGAAGCTAGAATGACTGCACGGTTTGTTTGTGAAAAGTCGTTGGAGCTGTGTTAGCCGGTCTAGTAGCTGTAAAAGTCGTAATAATGGATGACTGGGAGCGGCACGTGACGCCTCTCCTGCAGGATATGGGCTGCCCCAGCGAGGATGCTCAGGACGACTTCTTTAACCAACAAGACGTAAGTCATAAGTATAACTTTTGCAGAACACTATGCCGCCTGTTGATGCCGCAGCTCCAAGCATGTTAGCAGAAAGTCTGTGTGGATAGCGCAAAAGTTGTCAGATATATAATATTTTCATAGCAAATCTTCAACTCTTTATGGAACGTTACATCGAAACCGGAATTTATGCCAAATGCGAACTTTTGATATGTTATGTACGAGTGGTATGACCGAAAAATTAGCACTATGTTTAAGTAGCTAATGCTCATAGTGCTCATAACATAATACTGATATTAAAAACCCAAGATCATATACCTACGACTCTCTGTAGTCTGTAGCAATTAAAACCTAGAAAATACATACAGTCCTATAAACCCTATAAAGTCTAAACTAAACGATATCTTGAATGTCCTATAAAATATTCACTACTAGCTTAACCTTTAATTTAGCACTAAAAAGTCAAGGTAGTGAGTTCAAGCCCCCCTTTGCTCTCAATAGGACGTTGCTAAAGATTCTGGTTAGGAAAAAAATGCAAAAGAAGGGTCCTATAGAGCATTGCCAAATTAAGGGTTAATTGTTAGATAAGTCCTATCTAAGCAAAAACATAGACCCAAGCAAGGTCCCATACAAACCTGAAGCCAAAGATAGGTAATGTATAAGGCCAATTCTAATCTAGATGCACTTGATCTTTGGAGTCATCATTGTGCATACTATCAAAATCTGTCACGCTGTATAAACATAATAAGTATTTATCAACTGTGAAGAAGTTCATGGTTGTCCTCAAAAAGTGTGAGATTACGAAGTAATGAAGATAAATTGGTATGCTTATATTATCTGTAATTTGTATTGAACTCAACTTTAATGACTTTTCTATAGGCAAGGTAAACGTACTGGTGCTCGACGCGGTCCCAGTACATGTCATCTTGAAACTTAAGTCATTGTCAATAGAGGTGACAGCAAGGTGTCATCTATTGGGCATTAGCATGTCGAGCACTAGTACGTTTACCTTATTTAATATTAGACAATAATTAAACATCGGCCTGACCCTACTCATCTTACTCCTTGCAACTCAAATTACAGCCTAATCTTCAAAATCACAACTTATGTCTACATTAAATAAGTATAAACTTATCATCTCAGTAAGTAACACCACCTTATGTTAGTATTATGCTTAGAGAACACTTTATATCACATTTCTTGACATATCTTTGTTATACGATCTTACAAAAAAGGCACTGATAAAGCAAATAAAACACGCAATGAATGATAACCATCAGTTGCTAGATATTCATAATCAAGAATATAAATTATACATGTATATATCTTATTGATAAACAAAGTAATTTTCTACGTCCGATTTTGTATCTGACATAAAAGATATGACACTAAACAAGTGAAAGTTAATTGCAATTGTAATAAACTACTTTCAAAGAAATAGTGTACAGACGACGTCCAAGATATGTTTACACTTTTACACCTTATTCCTTTGTAATAAGGCGAAATGTAAACATATCTTTGACGCCGACTGTACACTGTTTAGTCAGTAGAACATGCCGAATAAATGGGTCAAACAGAAAACTGTGTTACGTCTTTCCTGTAGACATACACAAGAGTTAAGGGCTATAAAGGTTAATTTTCTTATTTAACCCTTATCCACGTGAAAAGATCCTCCTTTTATTTAGAGAACTATGATTAAATCATTACTTACATGCCCACAAGCTGTTAACTATTGCCCACAGGAGAGAAAACTAGTGTGTTCGCGCGAACTGTACATCAAATTTCATATATCAAATTCACCCATAACTCTCTTCAATATTGTCATTAGCAGCAGCACGTATTTAAAAGTAGGTAACCAATTTCCATTAGTATGCTTTAGGGCTCATTTAGATGGCGCGCGAACTCGCATGCGATTTTAGTTACATTGCGGACTGTTGGAGTCCAATTCAACCGACCGATCAAAACCCGCAATGTAATGAAACTCGCATGCGAGTTCTCGCATCGTCTAAATGAGCCCAACGGTAGTACCGAACGCTTGGAAAGTTGAATCGGTAGCAATACTTTTCCCGTTGAAACTTATGCACTCTGAATACTTACAAAGTAGGTTAATCTTTAAGCTTTTCTCTCGTGCTCGTAGTTCCGAGGTAACAATGGCAAACACTAGTTCGAACTCCGTCCTTACTTAAGTTGACAACTAAGGATGACTCACGCTAGACCGGGCCGGAACCGAGCCGGAGCTTGCGGCACTTCGTTTTCTATGGAAAGCACCACGCGACGTGATCACCGATTAACCGTCATAGAAAATGGCATATCGGACGCCTCGGCTCGGGCCTGGCCCGGTCTAGCTGAGCCATCCCTTAAGGATGACTCACGTTAGACCGGGCCGTGTCCGGGCTGGAGCTTGCGGCGCTTACTTTTCTATGACATGACAGGCGATCACGTGATGCTTTCCATAGAAAACGATGCGTCGGAAGCTCTGGCCCGGACACGGCCCGGTCTAACGTGAGTCGTCCTTTAAGCAAAAGCCTCCGTTGCAAAAAGTGGTGATGTCACCGCCTCACCTGTACAAATCTAATAAAATATGAGCGGTCAATTTTGTCGAAATGCTGTCAAAAAATACTAGGTACATATACCCAACTTATTAGTAATGCTGATGTAACGAATATAATTGTATTTGCCGAATATCAGTTTTATAAATACATATTCCTATTCGCCGAATATTAGAAAGGGATTCCTATATTTTTCGATGGACATTTCAAATTTCATAACGTTAAAATTAAAGTCTTGCGTGGAAAAAATAATAGTGTGCTAGTTTCAATTTTTAAAATACATAAAACACATCACATGGAAAATTTAAATGCTTTTCAGTACTTACCTATAACTGTCATTCAAAAAGACAAAAAAAGTCAAACAAGTTTCTAAGCCATAACATTAAAGAATGTGTTCGTTTGTGTCACATATATGTATAATATTATACAAAACGATTCAAATGCGCGTCGGACTACGCATAATGGAGGGTTCCTTCATACCTTCATAGTCTTCTTACCTACGATAAAACAAGTCATACAAGCAAAGAGGATTATTTTCGCAGCACTTAACTATTTACGTCTTTAAATTTAATAAGATTTTTTGAGAAAATCGTTAATGGCCTAACATATGGACATGATCGTCCAAAAGAAAGAAAGACAATGAAACTAAAACAAAGAAATCCTACTTCAAAAGGGATAAAGCCCTTATATGTGTGCTAGGAAATTATATGTTTGAAGTTGGTGCTTCTTTCGTCTTCGTTGGTAAGTAAAGCAACGTGTTCGTTGTTTAGGGTCATGTCATAAATAGTAAGCAAATAATAAACTGTTAACTAGCTGCTTCATTTAACCACTTTTACCTATAACACGTCCAATTATAGGTATAAACATAAATTAACATTTCTGTCATTCAATTCGACCGCAAAGCAAAAACTCCGGTTGACAGCCCCTTATTGTGGTTAAGTGGGGTGTGGCCGTTCTATAAGTGGTCATTATTTCAATTTCATTTATGTTGTTCATCTTTCTTAGTTGTAATAAAGGGAGGGGTAGCTTCTTTCTGCGAATTTCCTTCAACTTTAGGCTTATTCGTGTTTCGCCTTAGACAACGTTAACAGCGGGCATTTCTCAGGAGGGCCATTTTTACGTGTCCGGTGCAATAAATGATTGAATTTACTGTTCAATAAATCTGAATTAATGTAGGCATGATCTTCAACCTATATTCTGTCTGGGACACTATCAAATTATTTATTTATTATTAATATAATACAAGAAAAAAAAATTCAAATGCGAAAAATGATGTTCGGTGGGAGTGTCCCGCACCCAGATTTTATGAAACAAAAAAATATTACTCAAGATAGGGCATTAGATCGGAGTTATTATGGATATTCACGCATAAGGTATTAGTTAACTTATCATATTCTTTATACCAAAATAATGTGAGCAAACACATTGAATAAAACCAAATTTACGATGTGTCCCGGGCTAGTGACTGATTTCGGTGTAATTTGCAAAACATGTCGGTACTCTTACAAAGTTGTAGACCAGGAACTCAGTGTCTCAAACATAGTATGCTTTAGTTGTGCCTTAACCGTTGAATAAAGTAGACGTACAGTCACAGTATAATAAAGTGATTTTTTTAACGTTTCTCCGTCCTTCGGTGAGTTTGGTCCTATGTTTTTTAAGATCGGTGGTGCAATTTACGCCGAAAGTTTTAGTGCATTTATCATTATGCATGTGATTAAGAAATCCTCGAAAGTACGTAAATGCATCATTACTATATCTCCTCTGTATAATTCATGCTATTTCTGTAATTGCTAAAAAACGATAAATTTTGACATCGCTGGTGTTGATTTCCTTGGTTTCGGTGGATTTTTGACCACCGATATCAAAAAAGGGTTCACTGAATTCAAATCCTGCTTTGTAAACTAGTTTGTTGTACTCATTTAATACGCCTAAAAAGTACAAGATACGTTGTATAAACGTAAAATTATGTTAGTAAGTAAAATAAGTAAGAAAGGTACACAAAATCACTAGTTTACTATGAGTAGTTTTTTTTAAATTAGACGTGTGTTGAAACTTGTATACCTAATGTTTCTTTCTCTGTCTTGATATTCTCTTCAAACCAATGAAGTAAATTATGTTAATTGTTCTCTGTATCACCTGAGGCCCTACATCTCGATACCTTTAAACGTGTAGATATGGTAAATAAATGCAGTCAATTATCCCATTTCTTTTAAAATACAGGTGCACCCAAGGGACAGGGTGTACAAAACAAGGGATTAAAAATAAAGTGGCCTTGTAATGTCGAGATCGCTTCAAAGGCACTGATCAATATTTCTAAAGGATAGCCATAGACACAAATTGTACATAGCAAATGTTTTAACAATCTTCAATGTCTTATGTCTTTATGTCTAAATATAGGAGTTACAATTTAGCTCAAGTGTTTGAGGGTGCTGGAGATCATAATTAATAGGTGATTAGAACTTGAAGCATTAGTCGACCACTTCAAATAGTTTTAAATTAATGGAGTTCACGCTTTAAAACTCTGTTATTCAAAAATACTTGTTTTTCGTATTGCATCACATTGCTTTATATATAAATATTAAATATTTTTTGAGCATTGAACACCACTCAAAAGTTTCTTGTTTATCGGGTGTAGGTAACATAAGTTTATTTTTGATGCGTGTGCGGTCGGATTGTGTGAAACAGACATCTTCTCCTTCATGGCACTAATGTGCGAATTTGTGGTCGACATGTCTGAAACTCGTTCCAGGACCATACATCGCCCTATTATATGAGGACAGTCAAAAAGTGTGGGATATCTTCTAGAGATGTTGTTTTAAAAGCCGCAATTTGGTTATTTTAAAATCTTGAGTCTATATACATATATTAAATTTATGTAAGCTTTCGAGATCATTAGCCTTGTTACATAGCTTATCATCAAATAAGAATGAAAAATATGATTAAATTGTAATACATTTGAGATATAAAATTGAAATGTGATTTTTGTGTAAGCATTATTGAATTCGGTGACGCAAATTGATTTCAGTGCACGCAGATGATTTCGGTGTGTTTCAAATCTCAAATATCTTAAAAACTACTAATATTTTTTATATTAAGGCTAGATTTTAGGAAATAATCACGAAGTAGGTACCTATATTTCGAATCTAGAACAAACCAACATTCTGAATGCCGATTAACTATAATTCAGTATGACAATTATCTTTCAGAAAATTCAAAATTGATATTTTCATCATTCGTTCAATCAATTTCCATCGTTTTTTCACGGAAACGTATGAACGTGTCTTGCTATTTCAGTCAGTCTCGGTACAAAAAGTACTGAGGTTGACTGAAGTAGCATGACAAATACGAACGTTTCCGAGAAAATACGATGGAAAACAATTATGCACTACATCTGTACTATCGTTAACGCACTGCCATGATTAGTGAAGATCATAATTCGTCGGGTGACAAGCAAAAGTCACTAAGTACTATCAACAAATTAAAGTAACAATGCACTTTATTACACTTGTAACACGGTTTATTGTACAATAATTTCAATGGTGTTAGTTAGTGAATTTTGCTTGTCACCCGACGATCGTCAGTTGACAAGCAAAAGTCACTAATTACTAAAAAAAATTTAAACAAAAATCGACCTTCTTTTTTTTTTGAATCTTTATTTTGACAAATGAAAATACAAATAATATATTTATTTACATACAATATATATACAGTGGTACTACTAAACGAAATTAATAACTAGCTTAAATCTAAAATAGGCCCTTGAGGCATTGTACCAAGGATGCTGGCGGCATTTCCTCGCTGTATCGCAATGCTGATACGTTGTGCGAGGTAGCCGCCAGCTCTTCGGTCACCAGTTACGTCAACCAGACGCTTCGCGATTTCTGCGAACAACTTATGCGCGCTGGGACCCCATGGACCTAGAGTTTCAACACCAAATGGTACAAAATGGTACTCTCTACCGAGGCTCTTATATTTGTTACGTTTTAGAATTTCGGCGCTTTCCGCCGCTCCGCCCGCTTTTACAGTAGTCCGTTGGAGGTGGGACGGTGCCAGTGTGTCTACGCAGGTAGCATCCCACACCAACATCCGTCCCAAGCTCCAAGGAACTAAGGACACTCCATCGGGCCTCTTGCCATCATCTCTGATAATGCCAGTCGGCTCAAGAAGAGCAGGCACATTGATGGTGGCAAGAGACCGACGGACTATGTCATTAAGCGACGCATGTCTCGAAAAACGGCCTGCACTTTTTTGACAAGATAATCCGTGGTGTCCCAGTCGGTCCACGTCCGTGCCACAAGAGCATATGTGTGGCGTACACACCGAAACCCCGAGTCGCAAACCAGTCGCCAGTCTAAGGGAGGCCGGATCCAAGAAAGTACCAGTATTGGGCGAAGGATGGGCATGTAGCCAGTAACCGGCTTCCCGGGCTCCGACCGCCAAAAGCCTCGCACGGTCTGGACCTGTACAGTTGTTTAGGGGAGTATTGTAAGTTAAATCACAGTAAACATTATCCCAACTCCTTTGTGAATTTGGGTTGTCTGGAAATTGTTCTTTTAGTACTAATATGGTTCACTATGGCTATGAACTTGTGGTGGTAATTAGTGAGTTTTGCTTGTCACCTGACGATATCATAATCATCATTATCCACTCGAATATAACCACATGCATACATACATAGCTATCATGGTTCATGAGGTACAGCCTGGTGACAGACAGACATGCAGACAGACAGATAAATGGACAGACGGACAGCGGAGTCTTAGTAATAGGATCCCGTTTTACCCTTTGGGTACGGAATCCTAAAAATAAATCCTACAATCCTACTTCAAAAAGGATAAAATTAAATAATATCCCATATAATGTGTGCGCTAGGAAATGATATGTTTGAAGTTGGTGCTTTTTTTGTCTTTGTTTGTAAGTAAAGGATGACTCACGGACCGGGCCGTGCCCGAGCCGAGGCGTCTGACATGTCATTTTCTATGACGGCTGATCGGTGATCACGTAGTGCTTTCCATAGAAAACGACGCGCCGGAAGCTCCGGCCCGGCCCCTGCCTGGTCTAGAGTGGGTCAACCTTAATTCGGTTTTTGAAATTAATAGTATTGAGATAACGGCAATTGGCAAGCCGCACAGACTATGAGAAAAGCAGCAATTAACCGCACTTTTTATTTAGACTTCAGTTAATTGCTGTTCTCTTTTTATCGTGGCAGCTAATGATAAAAAAAAAATTATAACACGAATCCTTCAAGTCTAACAAGTCCTAATATCTACGTCAATTTGGATATGAAGCGTGAAAAACAAAATATAAATATTATAAACGAAAGTATGCCACACTACGAAATTTTTGAATTCAACATCTTTGACATGATTTGATTTAAGTATATTAAAAAATCGCTAGAACATTTCTCAACTAATAATGTTGTTAAGTAGGTACACCATTTTGCAGCTTTATGATCAAAGCACATCAATGACAGATGTAATCCGAGCTTTGAAGTGACTGCTAATAAACCAGCAGCAGCTTTATAATGTGCGACTAAAGATCAATCGAGCGAAGACATGTCTTATCATCATCAAATTACAAGAAGTACCAGTAAAATATATGTAACGATTTAAAAAAATTTCTTTAGGTACTTTTTCTTGAAATTTCATTTTTAAATATGTTACATATCTCTCTATACATACCTATAAACATATCAATTGCAAATATTTAACATTATATGTATTTCAATTTAAGTTTATATGGTTATTATGCATCCCTGAAATAAATGTCATATACTAAGAAAAAGTGACCAAGGCCTCCAGTGCCCCAGGCTGGAAACGAACCAGCGTCCTCTGCTATCGCGGCAGGTGCCTGAGCCACTCGGCCACCGGGCCACAGCGGCATAGGTCGAATTTTTCCAAGTATATGCACTTCTTACTGAAGGCTTATGGCGCCCCCTGGCCATCCCTAAGGTAGAACAGTATGGTTCGGTCTGGAGACCTTGGTCACTTTTTCTTAGTACATATATGACATTTATTTTAGTTTATAATTTATGTAGTAGTGTTTCTACTTGATAAATTCAAATTAAAATATTTATCTGAAAAATAATTTAATTTGTACAAATACTTCTAATAGTATTATGCATCCCCTTCTTTATTTTATTCTACTTCTGATGTGAAGGTATTGTAAATCGTTTTTTTTTTGGGAGCTCCAATTAATTATGTTGTTGTTTTAGGTATAATTTGCAAATAAAATTGTTATATCATAAAATAATTTAGATTTAGGCTAGTTTGTAAGATTTGCATGCTGTGCAAGGACGGCTAAGAGGATGGACTTTCTTACAAATATAATGTACCAACTTTTGTAACTCCTTTTTTTGCAAATAAATTATTATGAATTATGAAAAAATGTGTTTACAAAGGATAAAATAAGCTTGCAGAAATTATAAAAAGCGCTTTAGGGATTAGGTATAAAGTATTTTAAGGTTTTTCTTCCCAACGTGGTTTACACCTTCATACATGCAGCTTGTCTTATTTAACTTCGAATCAAAATCGACGCTATATGTAATACTCTTTAGTTGTTGGGATTATTACGGACAATAATAATATGCCTAGGTACTTAGCATAACCATGAAAATAAGTTTAACTTTTGAAAATACTTAGAACGTACTGCCGATGTGCTGCAAAGTAAAATTTAATGCTACTTTTTTTAATTAAGGGTAACATTGCCAACTTTAGATAAGCGTGGGAGCAATAAAAATATATCTTACGACTTACGAGCATCACCGGTCGCAGTTTCATGGGAACGTACGATTAGGCGCGTGCCATGTGGCAGCGTGCCCATTGCTGCCAGAGGGTAGAGTACCATCTTCCTGGTTATTTAGACTAGCCATGAAATACCTACTCAAGGGGGAAGGAAAAGTCTTACTTTGAGTATTTTTATTTATAATTTAAGTCACCACTTTTAAATTACATAGTATTCGATATCTTCCATATTTTAATATCTTTAAACGAGCAATTCTTGTTTATATATGTCGGAGAATGGCTGAATTGTACAATCTGTCGCCTTCAAGAGGCATTTTAACACGCAGCCTTTGACAAATAGAGCAAACTAGGGTGTTACGTACATCCGAGTGGCGTTCGACGCAGTCCTGCCAAGGCGTCATAGAGTGCGCTGTCAAAACAATTGAAGTCCAGAACAACTGAAGTTATGCTGTCAATCATTCTTCAAGAGAGCACGATGAGAACTAACGGGAGCAGATGACGTCTGTGGCGGTTCCTGGGTCTAATCCACTGGTTTGCTTTGGTTAAGATGTGTAACGTGTGGTATGATTAGTTAATCTCAGTCTTGTCCAGTAAAGACTGCGAGTTCAATATCGTATTTCATTGAAAGCCCTCGTCATCCACGATGGCAGGTTCTGGTGTGCATCCGATAGTATGATACGCCCACGATTCCCGACATATGTATTTCGGGGATCTCGAAAACGGCTCTAACGATGAAATTTGCTATATAGGGGTTTTTGGGGTCGAAAAATCGATCTATATAGGTCTTATCTCTGGGAAAACGCGCATTTTTGAGTTTTTATATGTCTTCCAAACAAATTGGACATGGACACTATGGAAAATTTTGAGATATTGAGTGAATAAAATGTGAATGTGTGTGTTGGCGTCTGGGGATGACATGGTGCACGTCCATTTAGAATTATGAAATTCGGAGGCTCTCTAAAAACTTTAGGGCTTCGTTTTTATTTCTATTTTTTCCAATTTCCATCAGGGTATCACATACGTAGACATTCGTTCTTTACAAAGGCAGGAAAATATTTTGCCATAAAAATAGTTTACAAGCTAATTCTTCATATTTACGAAATTTATTCGTATTGTGCCTCATCTTTTCCAGAAGTCAGTCAATTATATACATACTTAGCCTATGTCTCAAGGTAAGATATCGATGAAACGGTGTATACTAAATAACAATACAAAAAAGTAGGTAGCGACGACAATTGACGACGGGTCAACTTTACCGCAGCCCTAGTCCTAACCCACCACTACCAACCAACTCGCTTGATATATGTATTTTTATTTCCTTATTTCAGTTTAAATTAACTTGTTGTTGCTTAAAAAAAAGTAGGTACAACATAGTACTGTAACTGTTTAAACAATAGGTAACTCTTTTTTACTTCGCCGTAATCGGATTATAACCACATATTAATTCACATTTATAGACGGGTCTATCGCGAATTTATATAATTACCTTTATTTACCGACGTTTCGACACAGTTTTCACTGGTCATGGTCGCGGCTAACTATAAATGTCCCAGCAAAATATCAAAACACAGATATGTGGAACTACCCGACGAAAAGTGTATAAAAACCAATCAAAACCAATGGTTGTTGTTATAACCAATTTCTAATGAAAAATCATTTTCCATATTTCACAAACTTCCGTGTTCCTATTTGAGTAGATAAAACAAAATGATAACATCTGGATTGCTCCACATAATTATGAGACGTAACTTGTCATTTGGGCTTCGTAAATAACAGGTTTCGCTTTTGACAGTTACGTATAGCGTTCTAATTTGAAAAAAAGTCGTTAATGTTCTTCGTGTTTGGATGTTGTAAGGTGCCGTTTACATAGCTGAAAGCGTGAATACTATGAAACCATTAATTTATAGGTTGTTTCCTGCTTTTGTAATAATAGGTATTTTTTAGGGCATTAACATTATTTATTCAGTATGTAACAGTAAAATATGACAACTATCTAAGTACATTATTATACATTTGAATATGCAAACAATAAAAAATTAAAATCTCTAAAATAACCACTGTTGAGTCATCAAAAAATATCTTATCATGCAAAAACTGCAATGCAATGTTGATTTCCATTTCTTTTAGATGTCAGAGCGGCAAGGGTGCATAAAATATATACTTAGATACATTATTTAAAATATATAGAGAGAGGTGTTAGTAATAGAGGCGTGTCCAAATGTTCATTTATATTACGTTTACTTTACTTTATTCTTGGAAATATGTGATATTTAATAATAAGCAAGAGTGGTGAAAGATATTATTTGTGATATCACTGTTAGATTTCTGCCTGACTCTTAATTAACAATTTTAGCCATATTGCCCTATATTGCACGTTTCACTATAATACCCCGTTAATTTAAACGCAGCTCGCAGGCACTTTGCCTAAGTGCTGTATACAATTCCCTTAGACTAATGCATCCGTGAGAAAGTCCAGTAGAAGTGTTCACTTGTTCACGTGTTCACCGGACATGGTGACACGTGTAGTGATGGTCATTGGTCCAATGGGTACCCGCATTGTTTTAAAGAACCGGTAGTTTTAATGTAATTCTATACTATGACGCAGCTGTGCTACACTCGGTTGGGCCGCAAAGGCCGAATAAATTTTATGCACATCATAACGAAAATTAAAACATTAATAAACAGTATTTTTATCCGATGGCGGTGAAGGGTTCCGTTTTTAATGAAGTCAATGTCAGTCTTAAATGAATATTTTAAGGTTAGTAGAGTCGACCGAGTCTGATGCCGAGAAGCTATTCACTTGGTCGTTTTTGTTACTGGAATGGGGACTTTCATGCTAACTATGTCTGTGGTACCGATAGCAAATTCAATAGCCAACTGGAAGACTGACCAAATAGTTTCTTCAAAGTGTTTGGCTTAAAATATCGTGCGCTTATATCACATTCACTCATTCTTTCATTCACAACTTTTTTCAACTAGCACTCGAACTAGCTGAGTGTGAAATAATTCACCTCAACTCTGCTGCCGACACCTATAGGTATGTTCCGTTTGCATCCTTCGGGTACGGAGCCCTAAAAATGAACACCTGTCGTAATTGTGATAATCGATTTTGTGTAACAGCGGAATTGGTGCGTAATTCTTGAGACAAAAAATGCAAACTTTTATTTTTATGCACTTATTGGACAATACCTAGACAAGCTCAGGGGGGTGATTTTTGAATTTCGATCGCTCGATTGCGTCACTCGAAAATCGGTGGAAATCGGCGAAAAACTAATTTTTGAAATACAAGCGATATAAATTTGGAATCCAGTGGTATTATACCACTCGTTTTCAATTCTATTAGTAGAATTAAAATGCCTAGTAGTGGAGATATTATTGAACAAAATGCACCAAATCGAGCGGTCGAAGTTCAAAAATCGGCCCCCAGATCGGAACTGGTGAATAAAATATATGTAACTGTGTTTTATCTAAATTTTTTTTTTGTGAAAGATACCTACGTAAAATATACGAGTATATACTACTAAACTAAATTACTAAATAGGTTGTCCGTCGCAATCCAACGCGGCAACGCAGCGAGCGTGACGGGCACCTTTGCGTCGGGGGCAGCCCGGGATGGGCTTCAGTAGGTATTTTTTTTATACTTAGGTATTTAGTTGATATTTATGTTTAGTTTTTAATTAGTTTTATGTTTAGTTTAAGTTTTATTTTAATTATGAAATAATTTTTGAGACCTAATTAATAACTAGATTAAATCTAAAATATGCCCTTGAGGCATTGTTCCAAGGATGCTGGCGGCATTTCCTCGCTGCATCGCAATGCTGATACGTTGTGCGAGGAAGCCGCCAGCTCTTCGGGCACCAGTTATGTCATCCAGACGCTTCGCGATTTCTGCAAACAACTTGATTACTTAGTACCTACAAATAACTAACTAACTATTTTAGCTCAGCGATCCAAAGAGAATCTTGGCCTCCGAAACGAGAGCAAGCCACCTGTCCGGATCCTGCGCAATTTCCTGCCAGTTACTGACGCGAAGCTGAAGCAGATCCGCCGTCACATTGTCTTCCCAGTGATACCTGGGCCGACCCATCGGACGGCTACCAGCCTACAAATATTTAAGTTTTTTCTTTGTTTGAATTTGCCTGTACGTAGGTACCGGCGATTATCGAAAAGCGTGTGGCGGTGAGCAAGTTTGTCATTCATAGATCATAGAAAAAGTCTACGCCGTCAGTTTGTTAATACTAAGTGCATGCTTTAATTAATCGAGTTTTATTTATAACCTAATTAAAATACAAAATGGATTTAATCACTTAATAATAAGCACTCTTTCCCGAGGCTCCGATGGCGTGGAACATAGTTTCACATTACACGCATGAGCTCCCAGTTACCAAACAATACTGACGGCTCTCACTTTGATTTAATACGAGTACATCACTTCTTACCGCATGCTATTTACAAGCTTTTTCATCATACTCGCTCGTAAAGAGGTTTTATTTAGCCAAGTACGAGTACTTTGCAGGTTATGATGCATATTAACATTAGCTTATATTTCTGCCAAGGGAGTAGGGGACATCTTTTAATTGTCATTAACTCATCACTCACACGCAGGAGGTCGAAAATTAATTTATGATTATAAAGCGAGCGCTTCGCTGGTTCGGTCACCTATTAAGAATGAGAGAGGATCGGGCTGCCAAGAGGTCTTACCTCGGCCCAAATACCGCTGGGGAGGCAGTGTGGAAGCGGATCTGCGTCAGCTTCAAGCCGATAATTGGCAGGAAACGGCGCAGGATCGGGAAAAGTGGCGTGCTCTCGTTTCGGAGGCCAAGACCCTGTTTGGGTCGCTGAGCCATATTAGTAGTATTAGTTATAAAGCGAGACTGTTTGAAGAATACATGCCTCACGTCAAGAACATAAGTAAATACATTTTTGGCTAAACCAATATGCCAATAAGTACCTAATATGTATTTGTTTTGACCCCAAAATTGTACACCTGTTTATTTGTTAGTACTGCACGTTGTTACGTGCTGAAATACTTTGTGAAACACGGATATAGATCGTGGATTGTCTTTTACAATAAAATTATGGCAATATCGCCTTTATTGAACTTTTTTCCTTGTATGTACCTACCTACTTACTTTTACTATCCGCAATTTATTTTCTGGAATACGATTCAGTTGAAACTTTCGAATAAGATAATGGACTGATGAAATGGATCTGAGTAGATAACAGATGCAAAAGGTGATTGTGAGCAATTGTCAACTAGTTACCAATCCAATACGACCAGACAGTTAGAATATAAGAAGCGTTTCGATGAGTAATTGAATTGATAATTGTGGGTTCAAGGAGAAAAATGGTGTACATAAGTAGGTACATGAATAGTTACCTTTTTTGACGATTGTCAACAAAGTTTATACTTACGCTAATATTTCACAAATGTTAAAAATATTTATTTACAAACAAGATAAATACATGCAGTGGTTTTATTAAAATAAATTAATAACTAGCTTAAATCTAAAATAGGCCCTTGAGGCATTGTACCAAGGATGCTGGCGGCATTTCCTCCCCGTAACGCAATACTGATACGTTGTGCGAGGTAGCCGCCAGCTTTTCGGTCACCAGTTACGTCAACCAGACGCTTCGCGATTTCTGCGAACAACTTATGTGCGCTAGGACCCCATGGACCTAGAGTTTCAACTCCAAATGGTACAAAATGGTACTCTCTACCGAGGCTCTTATATTTGTTACGTTGATGAAGTATAGTCCTTGATTTAATGTTACGTCTATTGCAATGACTTTCATGCTAGAATATTCAAGCGCGTTAAAACAAAAAAAAAATTTAGGTGTTGTAACTAACTACATATGTAGGTACAATGTCCGTACCTCGGTACTTTCATGTTTACTTAGGTGTGTTTATATAGAAGCAGTAGTATAGAAGATTTACGACTTAGGGAAAATACTTATTACAGAATTACATCAGAGGTTAGGGTGTCCAAATTTATAAGCAGGTAGTTTTAGGCAATTATTATTAGAGCCGTTTTCTTCCGGACGACGACAAAAAAACACCAGCAAGATTTAAAACTGGTTGATAATTCGACATCTCCAATTAGGAATACGTTACTTAAGTGTCTCAATTATAACTCGAACACTAACAGTCACTATCACAAGATCGTCAAGTTCAACAAACAAGTACAAATTGTAAAAGAATTCGTACATTGCGTGTTCAAGCGATGCCGCCAAAGAAATTAGCATTCGGCCGACGCGTCGCCGTTCGAGCGCTCATTATAGAACGCTGACAGCAAGCGTTATCTCCTTATCAAGCTAACCTTTCCGTGGTAAACGTTATTATAACATTTTATATAATAACACTAATGATAATAAGGCAGCGGCAGGGTTACTTTTTCGCGCGAAACGCGTCTCTATCCCTAAGTTATTAAGACATGTGTTATTGTATGATAATTACAATTTTAAAAGTATAAATAATTCAAGCTATCGGTCCGATGGAAGCACGCGACGTACTTCCGGAGACTTTGGTCTAATTAATGCGTGCTTCGGACCCGAGGCGCTTGACGAACGACGAAAATTATATAGGTACGTAGCTAATTATTATTATACAAGTGGTTCTACGTAGCCGGTCTAAGGACAATAAGACCGGTGTTCAGTCCGCCAAGCTAATAGGGATAATGCCACGTGTGGTCAATTTCTTAACTTAATCTAGGTAAATAGAAAAAATGCAATTACCAGAACAAAAAGGAAATTAAATTACTCAACTACTCAAAAGGCAAGTGTCTAATGCTTAGCAAATATATATGCACTTACCGTGAAACCACCAAACTACCCAAAAACTCGCATCCATGGTGTAAAGCAAATTCAAATATCTTTGTTTCGGTGTGACTTCTACTTGCATTCTGACACAAAATCACAAAATAAATAAATTTATGCGAAAGTAACCTGTCTGTCTATCTGTTATTTCTTCACTTTTAAACCGCTTAACCGAGTTTGAGGCCCAGAAAAGGACATAGGATAGTTTTTATCAATTATGTATCATCATCATATATACCACATACCGTAAAATGGGGTAAGTAGGGTCAAAACTGAAATTCAAACCTCGATAACATTTTATTTTTACATATGAAAACTGAATGGTAAATAATAAGTGTTCCGGACGTTTGTATTTTAGTTTTCATTTTATTTTGGGTAGTTCCATTTCATAACTTTGACGATAAAGAGGAAAACCCACCTCACCCCGTAGTGCCTCGTATTTGGGGTGAGAGGGGTTTTCATACAAAGGTGATTTTAGAAGATTGTTGGATCGTTTTTTTTATTATGCGTATTACTATAGCTCCATTTTAAATTGGAATACATTATTTTTGTAGCAGTAGCCTTAAAATCCCTTCTCACCCCCCTCTCAAACCTTCTCTCCCCATTCATAACCCACCTCTCCCCGCGAAACCTACTCACCCCGTTTTACGGTACCTATACGAAGTCATTGAGCGAAAGACCATTGACGAGTATTAGGTAACTATCGATAGTCCTATTAAAACGTAATGAATAACCGTAACATAACAGTGACGCATCACATTTTCACGTTCTAGGCAATCTAATCAATTTACATCATACTTTGTCTTTATATATCTACGTAATATACTTAATTTACAAATAAATTATTTCAACGAAAAAAGAACGTAGTTATGCTGAAGCTGTAACACTCTGTTTTATTCCCACTGGATCATATGGGTTTCCTTAAAGATATATTTTTTATTTTCACTCGAGAGCTATGGCAAAACGCAAATATCGGGTTAAAGATATTTTTATTTGTCTCAAAAGAAATATTACATTTCACTTAAAAGTCGATACATGCAGGAATTTTATAGGCTACTGAGCGTTAACGCTAATGCAAAATACACAATTATTCTTATTAGAGGGACAGTATGTATATAAATAATGTATATACAACGTTAGTTACTGTGATGAGCTGAGATTATTCTATAAATATCGCAAAACGTGCCTAGTAAAAAACCCTCGTAATATGGAGTTTTTTCTTATACTTAAACGATATTATTATTTTATTGGCTTTCTGCATAGTTTTCACAGTAGGTTCGATTCAATGGATTTGTGAACGTATCCTACGTAAAACGACCTATAATCACAAGCTAATGCTGCCATGAACAAAGGTACGTGTGTAAACGAGCCATACACCCACTATCGTGCTTCCCATCACCTTGCGGTTGGTCAGGCCGGCAATAGGTACTACCCTCATAGCAAAACAATGTCTATTCCCTCACTCAGATCTCTATAAATTTAAGCCCTTTTAGTAACACGACCAAACCTTGCACACAATAACTTGATACGCAGTAAATTAGACCTATTGTCACCGCGATGAAGTTCAAATTTGATTGATGTGTTTATATCTAAGTACTACGTAGTTGATCTGTTTTGATAGCTGAATATAGCTTTTAGCGTCGAGGTTTGCGCAAAGTGTTTTTGCTTCAATCGATATGCCGTTTCCATGAAACAATATTGCTGTCGTAATGTACGGCTATGAACCGTCGCTGTAAGAAACATATAATCATACGGAAGTTTAACTTGTCTTTCTAACAACAAACAGGCACCTACAAATTAACAGGACTTTTATAAATGTGTACCTATACTTTTTGAGCTTACTGTAGGACTAGCTCGATTTGAGTACAATTATCCAGTAATAAGTATTCATTTAATCGTTTATTCGTATTTACGGGCCCTGACGGAACCCACTTAATTAAGAAAATTAAAAAAAACTGTATGTATTAGTTCGCTTAGCCTAGGCTTAGCCACTTTTGCCGTTGTATGTATATACCTAGGTGTTTTTATTTTCCATGCATTTTATTATATGTAGTTTACCTCTATAATACAAATTAAGTTGTTTTTACAGGTAGAAAACGTATCAAAGATAACGTGTGTCTTTTACACTTACTTCTTACTCCATTAAATTGTTTTTGCTTTCATATGATATTTATTATGTTCTGAATTCTAACGGATCCGGCTTCGTGTTAAAACCGGCGTGTTTAAAGCACCTGTTTGCACCTTTATACATTCTCATAGCGTGCGTTTACGCAACGTTCGAGCTGCCCACTATAAAAACGGTGAGTACTCACATGCACTTCAGGCAATTACCCATCCTACAGCAAATGGAATAAGGTATACTTTCGTTTCTAAACATTAATTAACTTGTAACATTTCGCTTTTAATCACTTCACTTATAAATCGGCAGGTGTCTATCATGCTACTTATAAATATTGCGTATTAACACAAATTAATTATCTTTTAAACGCAAGACGTTTAGCGTAGGCTGTTCAGCTGTTAAAATATTATAAAGACTGTAAATATAATAGTGTAAAACGAAACTCATAAATATAATAGTGTAAAACGAAACTCATAAATATAATAGTGTAAAACGAAACTCATAAATATAATAGTGTAAAACGACATTAACATCACAAGCAAGCTAATCCGCCAAACATTGTCTATAATTATTAATTAGTCACTTAAGACCATTTAATGTTTCTATTTAATGGTCACCAATTAATCTTTTCGCTTGTATATTAATTATGTATCAATATTTATAAGCATCGAATAAGTTTGTGTAGTTGACGAAAAATTTCATATTTGAAAATGTTATCGTTGATAGTCGGTCAGAGATAAGACCCAATTAAAACAAGTCCATCAAAACATTTTGTGTAAGGTCATTGCACCTGCTCTGGTAGTATAATTTATTCATAAGGAACCATAGACGCCCTCCTAAAGACTACGCATTATTGGCTGCGAAAACTTACCATAAAATGCACTCTTTATTTTGTAACTTGTTTGTAGAAATACGCCATGTGGCGCACCACTAAGCTGTAGCTTTTACCATTGCATAATACAAGAAGCTATGTATCGCCTTAGAATTCTTCTGTTTATATTTATAAGTTACAGGAGTTCAACGTGGATCTGACTAAAGTTAGCGGTTGCGTTCACATTCTATAATTATGATCCGCCAATGCGTACTGAAGTTAGTCGTCTAGAATGCTCCATCTACTGGGTAATGATCTGTGAAAGGATCTGATAGCTCGCGACGCGACGGTCACTTCCAAACTTGCCACTTAAACTATTATCGTTTGAAGGACCTAATAGTTAAATGTATTCAGTACAATTTTAGATAAAACCACTTTAAAGGTTTGTTATTATCTTTAACGTTGTATGTTTGGCCCTTCGGCTTTATTAGAATTAGAGTTATTAGGATCGGTAGTGTAGTGAGGTAGTGACCCTACCTACAAAGCAGGAGGTCCCGGGTTCGAATCCTGGTAAGGGCATTTATTTGTGTGTTTATCACAAATATTTGTTCCTGAGTTATGGTCGTTTTTTACTATATATTAAATATATAGTTATCTAGTACACAACTCAAGCCTTTTATAGAGCTGACTGTGGGTTAAGTCGGTTGGTGTAAGATTATCCTATAAGTATATATTAATGCCAATATCCAGTAAAATATATCAGTATTTAGACACAAATTATATTATAGGTAAAATAACTGTAAGCTACGTTGGATCTCAATCGATAATAAAGAATCGTTTGTCATATTATACTTAGTCCTAAAACTGAAAGGGTTAACTTTTCAGGATATTCATATGGTTATCATATACATAGGTTAGGTTTGTTTTATGGCAATCCTGAGTTACGCGTTTCTGAACCAAACAAATTATGACTAACGAAAACGCGGACAAACAATACATTATGACTATTTATGACTTAAAACTTTTAGGGAAACATTAGAGACCCAGGTACCCTATTGCGCAATGCAGCAGTTTGCAGCAGGTGGCCAAAACAATCGAGCTGACAACTTCTGCAGTGCGTCTAAGTTAACTTTGCACCGATTTGAATAAAGTGAGGGCGATTTCATTATACATATAGGTCATATTATCATAGAAATTTGACATTATCTTAGTGCGACTCTACGCTCTACGCCTACATTTTTTGACACAATTAGCCTCATGCATGACTATTTTTAATCTTTTAATCATTATTTATATCGTTTGAACACCGGAAAAGATAAAAATACTTTTAAAGCTTCCCAATATTTTATTAAAAAAATATTTAAAATGTTGAAAAATGCTGAACCGTAGGTAAGTGAGTCAGTCCATGAAAAGTCTGCAGCGGATTTGGTAGTGCACGTGTTATTTCAAACGTCAAACTTCTATGAAATTATGACGTATAAATGACACTTGCACTGCGTGGGCTGTTATTTCCGACGCAAACTTTTCTTGGTCTGACTCTACTCAAACTTTGGGTAGGTATCTACAATGTCTCGGTTGCCTCTTGCCATCGCGCTGCGCGAACGAATGTCTAAAAAACAAAATCCACTAGTAATTATTATTGAAGCGACATCTCGACATAAATTACTTACGTCGGCGCGAATAAATCTCTGCCTTGGAGTGAAACTGTGTTTGAAATTGATTTATTTCCTTGCGGCTTCGTGTAATCGCCACGGTGTGTTAGGGTGTCTCTTTATGAGCCTTGGGTGGACTGGTATGGTCTAGGAACTCTTTAAATAAGCTTTATATTAATAAAACAATGTGTTATATATTTTTGACATACAACTTTCGTGACTTTCCAACGAAAAATACTTAGTAGATATTATTTGACAAGGCAATAGTTAATTTTATTTGTTCTCCTTTTCCAAAACCAGTGTATTAAAAAAAACCTATTTACAAAAACATTATTTAAACAATATTTTTGTAAATACGAGCAACTAAAAAGTTTTTTAGTTGCTCTTAAATTTATTTACCTACTCTTTTTAATGGAAATATTTTTTAATATTTAAATGTCTGATAACCATTTTACGGGTAGGTTTCCTCTTTTAGGCTTCCTTAATCTTTAAAAACCTATATGACATAACCCGTTTAGTCGAAATCGTCGTTTCTCATAACGAACATTATGCGCATAGGTACGGTATACTAATTATTACATAAGACTACTATTAAGTATTATGTAGTAATCATAAATATCAAAAAATAAGTCAAAATATTTGTACCCTCGATCTAGGTAGTCGCCATCAGATATATCAGAGCGGCGAAGGTGCTAACAAATATCTGAACACGCCACTATTGTCAAGGCGTTAAGTGTGTGTTCAAGTATTTTTGAGCACCTCGGCCGCTCTGATTCGCTCTGATTTGGTGGAGACTGTACATCAGAATTTAGCCGGTCGACCCCCAATACGATTTCTCCTGTAAGTAATTAAATTACGTACTTTTACTGGTAGATCTTAACTTCCGTTTCCAAGAATACTTACCTACTGTTGTGGGTTGCCTAGTTCTTACCGTTTTATGGTCACATCATTATCTAAAAACGCAATGAGGGATGCCTTGAAGGTTTTTTACTATTTACCTATGTTCCGAGGACACTTAACAGTTTTATGCACATCTAGAGGACTTCATTTAAAGGTTTTCTTCGTTTCCTTATAGTTGGCAACTTGACAGTATAAAACCGCTTAAAAAAATGAAATAGCAAAAAATCTAGTTTTTTTAATTTAATTTTAGTTTTGTTTTACCTACGTTGGTAATTTAAGCCCTTGCTACACGGTCGCCGACAAGCCTTCAGACCGCGTGGCCTTGGTCCGTCCCGGACCGTGTAGACAGTTGTTTCCAACAAAATTTGACCAAAACTGACCAAGGACAGACCAAGGTCAGACGATTAGAAGGCTTGTCGGCGACCGTGTAGCAAGGGCTTTAAGGTGGTAGGGTGTGCTAAATAAAAATACATAAGAGTCTGTGAAGAGAAGAGTCGTAGAACACATGGGCTCCCTTACATTCCACGACTCTTCACTTTCCGCACAGACTACAACTATTTATAGGTACAAATAGAATCTCTATAAAATAAATACTAAGAGAACCGACTGTATTAAATAACGTATTTACTGTGACGTGACTGCGTGTCAATCCATTTTAACGTAGAGGTGCCAATTTTGTTTAACACAACTCTATTATTAAGATCATTTTGAACACCTCACCCGCTTAGATACTTCTGCTGCTGACTGTACTTAACACATTTAAAATCTATATTGTGCAGAAACAAGTGTCGCTGGCGCGTTGACGTCGCGTCGTTTGTTCCATTCAGTTTGAAAATTGTATACTTTGTATGGTTAATATTTTATTTTTCTGAGGATAGGTATTTAAAATGAATTACAGTTTAGTAGGAATAACCCGTAGTATGTACAGTCAAAGAATTTAATTTCCGACCCATTTCGTACCTTGTCACAGTGACAATCTATATGAAAGTCGCTAGAGACCTCATACTATGAAGTACAAAATGGGTAGGAAATTAAATTTTTCCCCCCTTATTCATAAAACTTTACGGGCTTGATTTAGTTAAATAATGTTCTATCCCTTTCTTACAAATATATAAGTCAAAATGACAGATAAAGACAAACGATTATTAGCTAATTGAGGTTTGTAGCGCGTTTATGAATAAGGGGTTTCGACTGTACCTATACAAAGTATGCCATTAGTTTAATCTATGAAACCCTCATTTAAAGAATACAGTAGAGCTCTAACTTGCCTTTAAATTAAACGTTTCGTCGGAATAGAAAAACAACACATGCACCAATAAAATTGCAATATGGGAAATAGCATTCTAATTGACAGCAACGGCCGGAAGCTCCGTAGGTGTCGGCGCCGCCCCTGGCTGTATTTCTGATAGGATTCACAAACGCGGGCGAGTCGGGCTCGAGTGGAACTCTGAACCCGATTTTGCTTTAGGATCTAAGCTTTATACAATACGCTCTAAAAAGGACGAGACGATTAATTGCGATCATTGTGCAAATAATGAGGTTAAGGTGGTTCGCTTTCCATACAAAAAACAATTGCGTTATATTAAGTAATTACACACTATTACTACCTACTATAACTACTATCACTATTATAATTATAATTGTAATTATAATTGATATACAGTCAACATCAAATAGATAGACTGACCTAATGGCCAAATATGTATGTCGTAACACACCTTTTGCTATCATGAAATTTAGGAAGTGTTCCCATTCCGATACTTCCGATATATTTGACCGTCACTACTTCTTTGATACTGACTGTTACTACTTATTTATGAAATAGTAAAATTCTACTTAAAATAACATTGAAGCCACTTCAGTTGATACGTCAATATTTTTGGGTTGACGTTCATCTTCAACTTTAATTTAATCATGTATTCGTAACTATGATGGTGCAATCACATTGGGTCGTTGGGCGTATGAAAACAATGTTCGTTGTACGACAACTTCATATTTTGACTCGTCCTCGTCGACCGTATTTTGGGTTTGAACAACCCGATATTATTGCACTGCACCCTTAATAACAACTGTTTCAAATTTTCAATATCGGGGCTAAAATGGTTGCTGTATGGGATAATTATGGGATCGTCTCGGGACCATTTTATTCTGGTTTTCTGCGCGATTTATTCGTCCACGATTAGCAAGTGATTGGAAACAGACCCTACTCAATGCCTGGCCTATGTTAAAAAAAGTAATAAGTCTGCTTTTTGAATTTAAGCCTTTGACTATTGGGTTAAAGTTCGTTTTCCAAGGAGCGTGACCAGTAGGTTGGATATCCAAATGTGGCGCAAATTACTATCTGAACGACCGTCTTCAGGTGATTTGATGAATTGGCGGATCTATTCTCATTCATTAAGTAGTTAGACAGATAAAATAATGGGTTGGTATTCTTCTATATCATTTTGAAGTTTTGACTTTTATTTGAACTGTTGGGTTTTATAAATTGATAAGTCGATGTGATCTAATACCGTGAAAATACAAGAAAATTATTTTTTAGCGATGACAGCTTTTATTCACATTTACAAACAAAGATATTTCAAATGTATTCATGTAAAAAAAGTAAAAAAATGTAAAGATAAATTAGGTCTATTATCAGCAGTGGGTGGATACAAGCTGGCAGGAATATAGATATAGATAGATGGATTGGATATATGCTAAGTGAAGTGATTGAAACGCAAATTGATCAGGCAATTCTTCGTATTTTCTTTTTTATATTTATTATTTGTAACATCTCTGTTCGTGACTTTTCAATCTAATACCAATATCACAAATTTTCATTTGAGAATAACCTCAAGGTAGTCACGACATTGGTGCATCCACCTGCGCTCTTCGCAAAATTGCGTAAGATTTTTGACAGGTCAAATTGGCTGCAATTATCGGTTTTTGTTCATCAAATATTAATCAATTCTGATACCAACTGCCAAAATGTCATTTGCTAATTGCTTTGTTGTATTTACATCAGTTTGGTGTCAAAGATTCTTGTAAATAGGGTACATTGTAAATGTAGTAAGAGTACGAGTAGGTACAAGTTTTGAATAGTATGCCATAATTTTAGTCTTGGAGTTGAAATATTTATTTTAACATTTATTTCGCTTTTCTTTCTCGATTGTAAAGCCATACAGCAATTAATTATTTTGCTTTTATGGAAATAAAAAAAACACTGATCTACATGGAATGACAGCAACCGACGTCATATTTAACGTTAATCAGTTCGTCAGTTATGTGTGCCAGCCTTATATGAATTTAAAAGTAATTAGATAACCCTTTCCCGACTGTACCTCAATCACGTCGACACATTTGCACACAAAATCAGAACAGAGTGGTAACTATTAGCTAACCAACATTATTATGGACTCGACCGAAAACTTTCGCACTACGAATATAAACTGAACTATCTTAATGATTCCCTTGTAGACATACTACCTTTTGTCCAAACTGGGCAGCGTAGTCCAGCATCCCTTTTAAAAGATAATTACTCGGCTATGTACCAACTGTCACCCGTGTTAATGGATTCATTACTTTGTGAAACACTAATAATAAGTTTGGGCACTTCTGTTTTATTCATTGTTTTATTTTGCATTATGGTGTTTGGAGAGGTATTGGGACGTTTTATTTGTGGGATGTTAATATCAAACTGGTTTCAATTTATTCGATTGTGATTGTAAATTTAGATTTTATAGTCTACAATTTCAGAGAGAATTATTGGTTTGAATTGAATGTTTCACCTTAAAATACTCATAGAAGGTATTGTTGTGTCAATTTCTAACAAAAATCTCCTACTACATTTTATTAATACACCATAGCTATTACTGCATAACTTAGTAACATATACCAAGCAAGACTCGCTAGAAATGTAAGCACAATTGTACATTTTGGGCGGGCCCAATTTTTGAAACTACTTATAAGTATATCTCACAGTTTAAATAAATAATAGGTGCTCATTTAGCGTAGCAACGCAGAAGGGTTAGGTTAGACATTATTATTTATTATTAATTAATGAATATGAATAACGGTCGGGTTGAGGGGGCACCGAGGTGTCGATGGAGAGTCGGCCAACGACGAGTCCGTCAGATAAGGATCCGGCTGATAACATTTAACAAGCCTAACGTCATTGTACACTCGCGCGCAGACTTCTAAACTGGTTCTAATTTGGAGCAGAGATCGGACTGCATTCGAAAGAAATTATTAAACATCTATAATTAGAATATTCTAAAATATTAGGTCATTACCTATGAAATTGGCGTTTTGTTCGGAGAATTTCAACGAAACACGAATTTCCATACAATTAATTTTGCGGATATTTTTTTGATGGCTAATTCAAACCAAACAAAATTTTTCCAGTAATTTTTGACACCTTTAAGGTATGTTTTCAATATCTCCATTTCTTGAAAATTGGTACCATTAGAAAAATATAAGTAATTTTAATACTCGAACCGACAGCACATGAAAAGACCTATTTTCAAGGCTTAATTCTGAACACTTAACAATAAAAAATAACAATTAATTGCTGTCAAGCAGTTTGGCGAAATCATATTGTAGTTTTATTGTAATTGTGTATGTACTTTTGTAAAAAAAAAAAAACTAGGATCAGACTTATATCTATGAACAAAAACGCCAATTTCATAGGTAAGGACCCAATATACTAAACTCTAAACTAAAAAAAACGTTTTAACTCATAAGAAGGCCGTCTACTATAACGACTATTATAAACATAGGTACATATATCATTTTATAGATTTGACTACAAATGTCGAATAATGGTAGGTACTTCGCCTGCCCTTTGTCAGGGTGAGAGCCAATAATTTTGTAATTCTAGCTTTACGCAAAATTGGTATAAATGTACGTTTCATATTATAGTTCCTGTCATTTAATTCTACACCTAATTCGTTTTAATGTACTTACCGTAGACCGGGGTGATTTTGGAAAATTTGGGGTTACTTTGATAGATTTAAAACGGCCATAGAATTACCATTATTCATTATTTACTAAAAATGTTCCTGTAACTATATATTCATATTCACCTACTGTAAAAAATCTCGCATAAATGTATATTATGGCTTAAAAACTAGAATTTTAAAGTCGCCCCTGCATTTGAAAGTCACCCCGTCCTACCGTATATAAGACAGTATTTGTATTAATCTGTAAACATATCTAAAAGTAGAAAATTAAAACGAGGTAGCCGAAGACAAAGGACGATTACACCGTATTATTTCGCTGTCAAAAGGAACTCTTTATAGAATTAAAAGTATGTATTTATCCGTTACTGGCATATTACCAAAGAATACTGAATGGTGAATGCTATTGTTTAACAATCACATCACATTTTATAGAATATCAGCACTTCGCGTAAATACTTAATGACCTACTAAACTATTGTACGGGGACTATAATGACGTCGGCTACAATAACAGTTCTGTACACGCTTGTATCTCCACTTACAGCTGATTGTAAACAACTTTTAAAAAACTCCGTCCCTCTTTTATCTTTGTAGCAGGTACTAATTATA
Source organism: Cydia splendana (assembly GCF_910591565.1). NCBI lineage: Eukaryota > Metazoa > Arthropoda > Insecta > Lepidoptera > Tortricidae > Cydia > Cydia splendana. The sequence continues at coordinate 39,419,689 of NC_085987.1, read as the reverse complement.
TGTTATTATTTAATACAATGTTATTACCTAGTGTACGCCAAACTCCCTTATAAACGAGTGAGACGGAGTACAGTGGCTAAACAATGTGAATACAGTAAAAAGGAAATTAACCAGTGTATCGTTTTGTTCCATTCGGCAAGTTTTCGACACAAACGGATATTTAAGTTTTACTGTGGTTTGATTGTTAGCCGCTGAGAATACCCGATTCATATATTATTCATGAGTTTTAATTATGAACGTATCCAACTGACGCTGTGTCATAATAATTAACGTGGCTATTATTATCTGTGTCGAAATAAGTGGTTACCTAGTTGTTACATTGTTATTTAGATTGGTCTGATATGTCGGCGTGCTGATCGGCTTTCAATTGACAAGTAAATTTTTATTAGCGACCACCGGCGAAATAGGTTTCGCGTTTCGCCGATGCCTCTGCATTCAATTCGAGATAAGACTCGTTGGCGAAGTGTTTTCGTTTATTTTCTCAGTCTGTAATCATAATCAGTATAATCTTCGGCCGTGATGGCATGTTAGCAATTATATTGTACACGGATAAAACAAACGACGTAAACGCTCGGTTTTCGTGCTCGTTACGAGTATCATGTTAATTACAAATTATCACTTCATCAATAACTAATTTAACACATTAAATACATAAATGTTTGTAAATTATTTGTTTTAAATACAATGCAATACAATACAAATCCTCTTTATTGCACAACCTCAATAAAACATTTACAGACAGACATATATACATAATACATGAAGACAAAGGCAACAAATGGCGGTCTTATCACTTAACTGTCTGTCTTCTTATTTATGTTGAAGACTAAAATCTTGTTACGTTGTATGATTAAAAAAAAGTATTTTCACATACATAATTATAATATATCTATGTTACCTACCAATAGGTGTATAGGTGCACAATAGTGCGTAACATTAAATATTTATAATTGGGACATACTTAAAAAAATAGATACCTAATCTGGCTGAGCCATAGTAAGTCAATAACACCTAAATATACTAAAGATAGCAGTATGATCTCCGAGCTAAATCACTAAAATATACGATCAAAGTAATTATTGTTGTAGTCATGCTATCGGCAATACGGGAGCCAATCGAAATAACGGAGGCACTCAGCCCATTACAGTACCCCGGAGGCGCTGAGCGGTCAAAGGCAGTCCTTAACTCAAGGTCCCCTCGGGCATTTATTTGAGAATATTTTCCTAACTAATTAAAAGCGTTAAAATAAGAAGATAAAAACTTGAGTTCGTTATCGAAGGCATCGACCCGCTTTGTGTAGCGGCCACCAGCGCGCTCGCGCAGCGCGAGTAATTAACTAAAACTAACCAAGCCCACAACAAAGGATGCAACTCGAAAAATGCACATAAACGCATAAAATTGCTCACGCCGCAAAAAGGTGAGCTCATCGTGCCTTTTTCGGCGAGTTAGAGGAAATAACTGACTGAAAAATATTATCCAAAATAAATATTAAATTGTTAGCCGGATTAAGCACCTATATATTTATGTTACCGTAAAAGCCCGTTTTTAGTGAAGACGCGTTTTCCCTAGTTAAAACTAGTTTTCCGTATCGCCTCAGTGAAAGCGCTTTTTTACTAGTAAAAACTAGTTTTCCGAAACGCCTTCGTCGCCTAGGATTTTTCAGTCAAAATTACTTTTCGCAAAGTGCCTTGGCGAAAACAGGTTTTCACAATTTCAAATATAATTATTGCCCATTAAATCAGTAACAATGATTGCCCCTAGGCTAGGATTGCTTGCTTGCTGACATGTCCACACATGTCAACGTAGGAACGTTTAGAGTTTAGAGATCTCAAAAGAGATTATGTGATTGAACCCTGAAGCCATTAGATTATATTCAGGGTCTGGTGTCATGAGTTGAGGTCATACCGCTATGTAGTAAAATCGAAATATTTGTAACATGTAATTATATGTGAGACAAAGATAGAGACAGATGTCTTGGATTTCAATGTCCGCAATATATGATGTTGTGCCTTACTTTAATTATATCTAGACTACGTTGATATACAGGTGACCCAAAAATATGGACAAATAATTTTTAGGAACATTTTTCATACTTATACGTCTTTTTACAAAATGTTATTAAAATTTTAAACGAGAATCATTTAACTTACTTCAAATATTCTGCTTTAAAAGCAAACATTTGTTAAAGTTATCAGCAGTATTCCGCAGTAAAAAAAATGTCAACGTACTTTTAGGCCACACTGCGGGTAGCCACCTGACAGGACAATACGACAACTGGCCCAATAAACAGGCCTAGCCTAATAGGTTTACGCAATACCTAATAGCCCACGGAGTCGTGTTGAACTTAGCTAATAATTGAGTAACATGCACAGACGTATATTTGTACATAACTACAGACATCGCGTCTATTGCGAGTTGTACGAAGACCAGCACATAAAATTTAAAAAAATAAAAAAGGTTTTATCTGCAGGAGTTTCTTATGACACGTGCGAGAAAATGATATATTTACATAAATCGCGGTCGTGCTGGCGGCCTAGCCAAGATAACAATAGTTGAAAGAAAACGCCAATCTTATACAAGGTAGCAAAAAAATAACTGCATTTCCGTTGCCAGGGAGGTTTTAGGATTATACTGAGCAACTTTTACTATGGGACCAGCCCCGAAATCCTCCCGTAGTAAATGAATTTACCCTCATATAGTGGATGGACCAGCCAAAATGTATGAAACAGCCAAATTTTTTTTTCGCTTTTTTGGGGTTGGTCCCATAGTAAAAGTTGCTGAGTATAATCCCAAAACCTCTCTGGCAACGGGAATGCAGTTATTTTTTATCCACCCTGTATAATGTATGGAAATAGGATAAAAAGCGTCGTGTTCCATTTTTTTTATTTGTTTGGTGTTTGATGATGTACGATTGTCATGTTGGCTAGAACCCCTGGTCTGATTAAACTCATTGGTTATACCGGGTGTGGCCTGTAACACGAGCAAATAATTAAAACATAGATTGTACTCCTCAAACGATGACACTTTTGTTCAACAACTTTAAAAAAATATGAAGTATTTAGAGTCCCTTTTTTTCATACAAAATAATTATTATTTACAATGGATGCCATCGCCACGCCATATCATTGTGATTGACGTTGCTTGTCACGCCTTAAACATTACAAAATTCACAATACATTGCGTCTTAGAAACTTTCAAGTGTATTAAAAATCAAACCACAAGTTATTTTTAAAAGTTGCTGAACAAATGTTGGTCAGTATGAGGAGTAAAAAGCCTACAGTAAAATTTTTTGATCGTATTACAGGCCACACCCGGTAGGTATACTTGAGTCTAATTAGATCAGATATAATAAGTATATTGACGTTATATGTTTAAATACTAGCTTGAAGATAATAATTAAAATGTTATGAAAAATCTGATTTTTTTAAAGAAATTTTATAGTATCTATAAGATAGATAAGATAAGATAAGATAATAATGTATACCTTGTATAATACCTACGTACTGCAGGGGAAATCCTTTTTTATCCATTTTGTTTACAGGATTTACAAGGAGGTTGTTTTGTGTAACACTTGGGTTAGAGTAAGTTTCCCAGGGGGAACTTAAAGCTGAACCTTTCGTGCCCGTCTTTAGACAACAGGCGGGGGTAACAAGTTCGGATAACTGTTCTCAAAATATATTCCATGTTGCGAATAAGATTATAATATTAAGGAGCCCGGGTCTCGGCGGGTTGAGCACCTAATGTTTAGCAAAATTATAATTGGAGATCTGCGGCTGCTCGAGTAACAGGTGTATTTGAAGCAGACACTTGCATATTTCAAAACTCGGTGGAACTTTCTTCAACAAACTATTACAAAAGACAACTGTGATATCTATTAAGTTCCGTAAAACCTCCCAACTATAGTCGAAAGGTAACTATGGTCCAAAATTAACTGTATTTTTTTCGTTCAGGTGTGACTCTTACTGTATTTTTTGGAGTTCTAAGGCAAGATATGTTTATAAATGGAAGAAAAAACACGGATTAAACCAAAAGGTACCTTGGTATTGATACTTCTTTTTCTTGTGAACCATAGTTGCAGTACCGTAAAATGGGGTGAGTAGGTGCAAAACTGACATTCAAACCTCGATAACATTTTATTTTTACATATGCAAACTGAATGGTGTATATAATAAGTGTTCCGGACGTTTGTATTTTAGGTTTTATTTTATTTTGGGTAGGTCCACTTCATAACTTTGACGATAAACAGGAAATCCCACCTCACCCCGTAGTCCCTCGTATTTGGGGTGAGTTGGGTTTTCATACAAAGGTGATTTTGGAAGATTGTTGGATCGATTTTTTTTATTATGAGTATTATTATAGCTCCATTTTAAATTGGAATACATTATTTTTGTAGCAGTAGCCTTAAAATCCCATCTCACCCCCTTTCATCCCTTCTCTCCCCATTCATAACCCAACTCTCCCCGTGAACCCTACTCACCCCATTTTACGGTATTGGACTATAGTTGGAAGATTTTACGGTTCTCAAAAGTTCATTAAATGAAAGTTGTTGAAAGCTCGTGTACGAGTATAACAATTGGTTCATTCGTTTTTAGGCGTATACCATGTCTGTAGACCTATATAGCACATGATTGGCGCGACAGTATCTCGCGAGATGACTATCCGTCTTTTTCTTAGTGTATTAATTAAAGAGGGACGGGTAGTCTATCTCGCGGCGAGATACTGTCGTGTCAATCATGTGCTAGCCCGGCAGGTCAGAAAATTGAGGGTAATAACTTGGTTGTTTATTGGGAAATCTAGAGGCGGCGGTATTGTACTGCAGTACAATATAGCCGACTCTCCCCTAGTCATATAAATAAATTTTAGAATTGCAGTTGTTACGCACTATCATTATTCCGTGACTTCGTTGACAAATCACTCCCTTCTGGCCCAGCCAATACAATCGTGAACGTTTAGCATCAAAATGTAATTCTAACACTTTTCTCTGAACTTGTGATACCTGCCAAATATACGTACAGTGTGCATTTATCGAACATATATGAATGATTATGCGGTAAGATAGAGAATCTAGACCAGGGATCGGAACCGGTTTTTTGCAAAAACTTCGAAATAACCATATTTTTCGTATTATTTTACACTCGGAATGAAGGATTCAGTTGTGTATTTAGGTAACGACTTCGTATTATTAGATTGCCCAATTAGAAATGAAATAATTGACAAAGAACGAAAAAATACCGTTTTCGTTCCCATACAAAAAATACCGGTCTCCGATCCCTGGAATAGACTACTAAACCATCACGCCCTCACTCAAAATCATCGCATCTGCGTGATCGAGAACGAACGAGACTGTATATAGTTCATTCAGTAACGCAACCTGTCCTGTCCGGGACCGACCTCATCTCTCGTTATCTCAGTTCATTCATTACCATCTAGCTTTATAAGAGTCGACGTCCCTGGAACATATCGCGCCTCCATTTTTTGTCACACCACTTAATTATCTGGATTTATATCAAGATAAAATCGAGTCTCTAAAAGATATAAAAGGATTTTTGTAAAAACAAAAGGTAAGTTTGAATTCGAAATGCGTTTTGGGGTCGGTACCTACAAGAGGGTACCTTTTTACGTGTCGAAGTGTTGAAGAATGCTCTTTTGGGTTATTTGTAGTTTTTCGTTTTTTGTAGACGTCACTTTGTTATAACTTATAACGCATGGCGACTTGAATAATCTATGCGTTTGTGTTTTTTTACTACGATATTTTAACATTAATTTCATATTATAAATGTCTTAGTAGGTTCACGTGAGGTACTTACTTAGAACATACTTTGGCCGTTAAATTAGGCTTATTGAGGCTTAGGCATTTGTATTAAAAATAGCACCTTTTAACAGTTTTAAGCGCTATTTATATGATTTTAGCGATTTTTCAGTTCAATTATCTGATTGTGTCATAACGGAGGCCGGCATTCAATGCTGATTTTTACGATCGAATAGCCCATTAATATTAGCTTTATAAATACCTTACCCTGTATAATTACTACAAACTTCAGTTTAATTGAATGCTGATTAACAGTTTATCATCGAACTACGAAAGGTTATGTTAATCAAACAGACAAAATACTGTTATAACTGTTACTGTTACTTTGACATTTTCGTTTGGTACCTATCTCAAGAGACAAAAAAAGCAACGGGTTGCACTCCGGGAGTGCCGGCAGAAGTTAAAACTCAATGACATTGTAACAGTTTTTCGATCAGGTCACGTGTCCGTCTTACGAAGCGTCTTACGTCTTACGCTGTCGCGAGTTTAACATTTTTTCCCCATCACAAAAAGTGCTCAGCGCCGCTAAAGAAGTTTTCACTTCAAAACCACAGATTTTTTTATGAATAGGTAGGTAAGTGTATTAAAAATTTACAGGTCAAATCACTATCATTTTAGTTGTCTTAAACGCAAATCTACGCCTTTAACCGATACCTACCTACTTAGTAACAGTAGTTTATGTGCTTAACACTCACAGGACACCTCCAAGATTCCCACAGTCGCCACGGTATAAGGAGGTCGTACACAAACAACTAGATTACATTCCTTGTGTGTTCACGCACCCTCAAAGGGCTTACGTATGCAAGGTTGTCTTAGCGGAGTAAATATCGTGAGTTAATAAGACTTTATTGTAGTGTTCCTGATTTACAGTAGGTACCGCCTAGTAGGTAAATACGGGAGTGATTTATTAAGTTTTTTTTTGTGATATAGGAAGCAAACGAGTAAGAATCGTCTGATCGTAAGTAATTACCGTCTCCAGAGGGGTTGCAAGTACGTCACTGGCATTAAAGATGGAAGTACGCTATTTTCTTGAAGGTTTGAAGACTTATTGGTTTACATAGCTGGGGACTGCGACCATCTAAACATTTACAATACATAAGGTACCTATCACTTAATAGGTATTACCTCTCGTATTTTAAAAAATCATATTTATTTGTAACAGTTTCATGCCTGAGGTTTATGTCACCATCACCAACGAAAAGATCTGGTCCTCCATTTACTTACATTGTCTATTGCTGTGCTGCATAATTCCGAAAAGAGTAACATATGCATTAAATATGAGTACATATTGTAACATTGCGTTTATTCCAAAACCACGGTCTACTACTAAATACCATTTTTCCGCATGTAAATTTGAAATGCACTAAATGTAAGATTTAAGTCCCATCGCCGCCGGCACGATATGTAGGTATGTATTGGTACGTACGAGGAGGTATTGCTCACAGACATATATTTAAGGAGACCACGCAAGCGCATAATTTTCAGTGCACAGCAAATGTTTATTATGTCGAAATGAATGTGTAGGACGTAGGTAAATACCTACAACTGTATTTTTTTATTTAATGTGCGAATTAAAAACCTAAATCCATTACTTGATCATACAGTTTATACGTCCATGTACCTACCTACATAGTTTAAAAATGTGCATGTTTAGTCCCATTATAAAATTTTGACTGATTGTAATTGAATTGCATTTCTGTTACTACAAAGAAAATAGTACAAATACTAAAACTTGAAGTATTATGCTAAAATGTTTATTGTTTACCCAATTCATTATTCCCCGCCACTATTAGTTATAAACGACTATATCTGATGCGCCAGCACTTATCGCGCTATTATGATACTTTACTTTGAAACCACGTAATAATAGAACTAGGCTTTATCTTACTATTTTCACACGAAGGAGGCATAAAATAATACGTCTTCCGTGACATAGCATAGCATAGTTAGAATACGAAAATTATGGATTTGGCAAATAACGCAAGCGATAGTTCACTCCTCTCGGATTATAGACACATGGGTTATCTATTTAGATCCATGTCTAAGGCACAGCTAAGAGCTTTCCAAGACGAAGTTGAAATGCATTTGCATGTGACAGGATCACAGGAGCCTGTGGGAGACGGGGCAGGTGTCGCTGATTGTACCCGTGTACCTGCTCGCTGCTGTGTAAGTGCGTTATTAGATGATCGATCGCATATATCGGGGAGGATTACCTAACATCACCTATACCTACTTGGACTTGTATGTATGTAGATGTTCTATTTTACACAAAATAGGTTAAAATATGTACCTAATATCTTCTTCTTTCCATCCTGTTACTCCCTGCTGGGGTGTAAGGCGCGAATCTTATATTATAAATATCGAATCTTATATTTAGGTATATGTATATTATAAAGAAAATAAATTTAGGGATTTTAGAAGTATTATCAAAACGGCTAGAATAGTGTTAAATGTGTATTGATGTAAAATTATAGACTACTTTGTACCTAACACATTTTTCAACTAGCTACTAAAAAGCAGCTTCGTTTGGGACTCATTGTAGATTATTTAACATCCTTATTTAATACAAATGTGTTTGTTATAAAGATACTATAGCAAACACTAATGTGATAATAGTACATGAGTCAAACAATTGATAACTATACTAGGCCTGCAGTACGTTTATGAATACATAAGTATCTTCAAAAGTACGTATTTAAATGAAGTACCTACTAAGAGTGCCTTTAATTTCTCGGAGTACCTACTAATAGTTATGGTAATGAAATAAAACCATAAACACTTTATAAATATTATATTTTTATCCTGCTAAGGAATCGCATAAATGGGTACACATACTTACACGCCACTCAAAGCTGTGAATTTACATAGGTTTTTAGACATTACCTTTTTCATAGTTTCATATCCCGATGAGGTTAATATACCTATTTACAGTCATGTACCTATAACAAAAACATACGTTAACTATATTCAATAAATATGTCCCTACATGTTAAACACTCGTAAAAACCGTCAAATGTCAATAGATAAAGCTTTGACACTTCTCAACGACAAAAACCAACTTAATTATACAACTGTTAATTACAAGAATATAGCGTGTTGTTAAAGTACGGAATGCATAATTTTGTAAAAAATGTTTCAAGTTGATAAGGTTTACGTCGAATGTAAACATGGTAACACGTGTAACTGAAGCGGGAGGGATAAGACTTCCGCTCGTACCCGGCACACTTTTAGGGATCCCCAACAATGCCAATGAATACCTCGTTCTAATAAAACCACTTCAGATATGTTAAATCAAAATTTGCCAATTTACATTTCACATCACCTATTCGGAAAAGGGCTTTTTCTTCCCCGTTAGGACGGATCAAAGTGGCACTTTTCCTCCCTGCTGGGGGGGGGGGGGGGGGGGGGTCAAAGTGGCACTTTTGTCCTAGGACACTGGTTTTGTTATTTATTGCATTTTTTTTAGCTTGAATATTATTTTGAAACATAATAATTTCCTCATAGATTAAGATTTTTTTATTTTCCTCATAGTTGATGTGAAAAGCAGTATCTGTCACACGGTTTCAAAATTATTTCATCTTGGGTGTTAACACATGAATCCCTCATTACGCTCAGGATTCACTTTAGAATCCATCGCTTCATTCAGGATTCAATGTACGCCCTTGACGGAAATATATCATTTTGATCCCTTGTAACACAAACTACTATTGTCCGATTGCCTTTTTCATAACAGGGTACAGTCATTACTTATCAGACAGGATATTTAATGTTACCTCTGTCTTGACTATCGAGAATTTATTTTGTTTACCTATTAAAAAATAACACGATAACAAAAGAGCTTTAAAGCTTTCGCTTCCGTTTTCCATTTTCTATTTTTCAAGGAATCTTTATTCTATACATTTTGCCAATTTACTTTGTCCGATTGCCTTTTTCATAACAAGGTAGGTACAGTTATTACTTATCAGACAGGATATTTAAGTAAGGTGAGGTAGATCAAAATCGATATGACCAATTTTTGGTTTTTATATATTGTATCAAACGAAATGTTCTAACTTTGTAACCGTATAGCACTCACTAGTTGGAATCACTAATTGGTGATATTCCTATATTAACCATGTATTCACGTTACACATCACATTTTTACATAGGTACCTACATATCGAGTTCATTTCAAACAATGTAGGTATATCACGTTTTTGAAAATGTCGCAGTCACTGCTTACCAGGGTAGTTAGAGTCCGTCTATGCTACCTTTGCACCGACTTGAATGCAGAACGTCAACGTCGTCAAACGTCATATTTTCATATAAATTCAACTACTTACATAAGTATTGCCTCACTTTGCCACTGCAAAAGCCATGCAGTTAGCTTGGTACGGCTAAAGGGCGAGTGGCAAATAAACACTGAACCACATATCCTCAACGCGATTCCCGCTAGACTCATATTTATTTCAAGTGGCCCGATATCCCGACCCAGAGTCATTAACACGCTACTTAGGAACTAAAGTTTTTGCAGTGCGATCAGTTCCTTGTGGTCGAAGTGACACGTGAAAAAAATTAAGTGTTTCCCTGTTTATTTGGAATTGTATATAAAAAAAGAACTTTAGGATAATTTAATAGAATCAGCACCACTAGCGCCAGGCCTTCTGAACCATTCTGTATATCCTACAAATGCCATAGAATAGAATGTTAATGCAAGGTACTACAAAGAATAATTCGTGTATCTTTCGATTTAATGTCCTAGCAAACGTTAAATTCTTTAGTAAGCATACAGTGACAAGTTATTTGATTATACATAGTATTGTATGGTATAGAGACGGTAGGTACCTATACATAGTATTGTATTTATATATAAAACAGATAAATATTTTGAATTGTTTGACGTGTACTTACATTCTGAACTGGATTAGTTACTAGTTTCTTAAAAAAAGTGGCTAAAACAAAATGAACAAATATCAGCTTGGACCACACATCATACCACCACATAATATATTAAATTTACAATAACTTTGTTGGGGTTGATTCTAGTTTTTGTTAATATGTTCGTAAGTTCCTCCCTGCCTTGCATTTATCATTATTCAAAACATATTCATTCTTTATACATCAATTAATATGTAGGTCGTCGCTTAGAGCTTGTTACATTTTGTTTGATTAATGACTACAAGATTTAAACAATGAAGAAAATAGTGTTTTGTTCCTAGATAATGAGCGCTAAGCTGATACATATTAATGAGGTCTGTCCGAGAGTTTTATGACCGATAGATAACAATACACATTCGGAGCTCTTATGTAAGTATTTGTCATTAGTAAATACGGAAATAGTTCAATTAAAAAATCATTATTCTCTCAGCGGGTGAGCCGTTAGTCGGATGTGTCGAATAAATTATTGAATCATTTTTAACTTATGGTTGTTAAAGCTGGAGTAAGGAAATTGCATAAAGTTGATAAATAATAATCTTTATGTTCCTACCTCCAATAACATTGGTAAAACAATTGTAAGTAAAAATTTGTCGTTTTGTTTTAAATTGTGTAAGGTAAACGTACTTTACATTTATAGATGAACACTTTAAAGTAATAAATTGGTCTTAAAATTGCTCGGCCATTTAAATCCCCTCTCTCGTATTTACATAACGTTACCCGCGCACAAAATATTAGATCTATATTCAGGTATCTGACCCAGCTCGAACACATGTCCACCCGGGACACTCCGTTGATTAAGCCGCCCCATCCGCAATGCGTATGCACGCCGACATATTACCAGGCCTCGAATTCTGATTGTTTAGAGAATTTATTACACTCGTGCCTTGTACAGTTAATTGAATCCAGCCTGTAGGATAGGCGCGGGCTGAATTGGCCGGCGGGGCGGACGCTTTTTGTTCCATAATAGATTTTGACGGTTACCACTGTAAATAACAATAGGCAGAATTTGTTGCATACTTCACTTGTCAGATACAGCCAAATTTTGACTTTTGATTGTCATTTACATTTTCAGTGTGAAATTTTACTAGCTTATTTTTTTATTAATCTTACTTAAAGTGGGTACCTAAGTAATTTGTTTAATTTTATTTTTCACTAGGTACTTCTTTCGCCTTAATTTTTTTATTTTTATTAATAAATTTAGTCGGTACTATATGAAATCATGAAAATTCCTTAGGTACTACTTTGATATGTTATTGCCATACCAAATATTATATCCGCATTTAACATTGAGTTTATTTAAGAAACCTTTGAAGATTTCAAGAAGTGAATAAGCTTCGCACATTCTTTGACTAAGTTATGATTTCAAATCAAAATCTGGAAGATATCTGTTATTTATTTCATTATTTAAACAGCCTTTTTGGCCCAGTGGTTGACTGCTATTGCCTTAAGGCGTTAGGTCCGCCATTTGTACTTATAATTGTATGTACAATAAAGTTTGAATAAATATTTCAACTTATGTAGGTATGTAGCGATTTCAATAATTAGGTCTACAAATAAAATCTTGTGAAGTGGAACTATTGATGAAGTCCAGCACGAAAATCCTCAACCTAACCTCAACTGTTGCTATCAAGTTGTTTTTTTTTGTTAAAAATTGTCTATGTTTGTTCGTTGGCAAAATGAAATCAGCATAATGGTATTCGCATCGCTCACGTAGCTAATTTTGTATATCAATGCTAAATACTTAGGCATCGTTTTCTGAGAAGTAATATTTAGCAATAGCAGTGTTCTTTGTAATGCTCTATCTGGATTGTTAGTTATTTTATTAAAATAAAGGATACCTGTTACAAGTATTACGTCATAGAAAAGTCAGATATGGCAATAATTGTTGAATGTGACTCGATGCGGGTTAGCGGCTGTTTTACGTTACTTATTAATGGAACGGTTGGTTGGTGGTCAGGGCATGGGCTAGGGGCCACACCTGCCACAGGCCCTGATGACACGTCACGGACGCTCTATTATGATATGTTTTTAAAGATTTATCTCTGAAAGATTTCAACTGTTAGTAATAATTTTATTACTAACAGTTGAAATCTTTCAGAAAGTATTTACTTTGCAACACAACATAATAAGTAAATTGAAGAACATTTTAATTATGAAAAATACATGTTTGTAATTTTAGTAAGCCATAAACAATTATTTAGCTGTGGTAGGTAACCATTTCAGCAAACAATTTACAAAAATACAAACTACTTAGAACTTTAAATGGAATTAAGGCAAACTAAAACTTAAAAACCTTGCCATTTACCAAAGGTTATCTTTTTGTAAGTTAAACATACTTAAATTTTTGATACACCCAGTTTTAGCCGCCTGTCCCTAAATTGGCAAAACAGGACTTTTATAGGAGCAATTCTCTAAGTACCTGTTTATGGGTCTCGGAAATTTGAAGGCGAGTGGAATTTATACTTGATGCGGTAAAGTAAAAATTATCTAACATGGTGACACGGTGTCAGAATCCGTCTTAAAAAACGGACATATTGTAAATATGTTTTGATTCTGTACTTGACATTGATGTTTTTCACAATATCACAGATAGTGTTTTTGTGTAGGTACAATTGAGAGTTCATTTGGTGTTTCGCAATGTTAAGAATAATTTGTAATCATGTTAGCACCTTGTTTTTAATATATTTGCGACTTATTGACATGGCACATTACAATGAAAAATGTTAATAAATTATCAGTAAGGTACTACATTATCCAAAGGTGAGATTGGTGGTTCAGGCGTTGTAATTAACTATTTAGGTATTTGTTGGAAAGTCGTAGAAAGGCGATTTTTTAATTAAAAATAGGTACACCATACGCCAAAGATACGTACACATTTATGCCTTATTATAAAGGAGGGTGTAAAAGTATAAACAAACCTATATTGGACGGTAACCGCTCTAGCATCATCCCCTGTCTTTTTGGTAAGTACGTACTTATATAAACGTTGGTTTAAGAGCCCTATCCTAATACATTGTTGCAAAGAAAAAAGTGAGACATGTATTAAAATATAAAAAATCATTTATTTACAAACAAGATATATACAGTGGTATTACTTAAAAGAAATTAATAACTAGATTAAATCTAAAATAGGCCCTTGAGGCATTGTACCAAGGATGCTGGCGGCATTTCCTCGCTGTATGACGTGTATTTAGATTATTTGCCTGGTTTCAACATAATAATTTGTAGTTACATCTGTATTTATTTGGAGTAGCATACTGTAGCATATAGGAACCTATCGGAATAGCCAAGACTCAATATCTGAATAGAGGCGGGTTTAAATTTCTGTGAGCACCTGGGTCACTCCGATGTGTGGTAACTCTACCTGATACGTATAATTGTACAGTAAACATGGGATTCTGACATATTCACAAACAATTGAAATATGTAATAGATTAGATCCTGATTTACAATAAGTAGGTACTTTTTTAGTTTGCACATCTATTTCACGCTGCTTACCTATTCACAATGTCTAAAAATATATCTGAATGAAACCCGATGGAACAGTTTGACCTGGAGTGACTGTTGGCACGCTTTGTGAAAGTTTTTATGAGCGCGTTTGTTTATTCCCATGTAGATCACGACGAGACAGTTTTCGTCGGCAGTTAAAAACAATAGTCAAGGAAAAAATTATGACTTAGAAGCAAGATATTTATGAAAGAAAAATATTCGAAAAACTACCAATGAACTTACTACCTATATTACAATAAAAAAGGTTAAGTTAATAATACAGTTAGTGCATATTTGAACCCAATGTACGATACATTTAAAGTTGAAATTGTAACTTGACGTTTTTTAGATGAGGTTTTACGATTTCGAACGATTATGGTATTCAAGCGAGTCACAGAATGGTGTCGAATTGTAATTGTCCTCAAACTGTGTTTACACTTCGGCGGCAGTCGGCGTCTATTGTGACGGAGGTGAAGTCACGACCTTAACCCCCTCGCCGGTTTCAGATTCTCGGAAAAACCTAAAAACCTAAGCCAATCCAGTGTTAATTAACCTTTACTGAGACAAGCGACAAGCGTATCGCTCCACCGACTCCGTTATCTGATCCATCGTAAAAATTAATTACGTACACATGTTCATAAATATCTAAACTGTTAGCATTTACGGCTAACGTTCGCCGTCCGTTCACGCGAACACTACGAATTTGTTTGGTAGAAAAGGCATTTTTAGTAGAAAGATGTTGTCGCTTAAGCCGTTGTTTACACTGAGACTAATATTTCTACACGCACTCCGTTGCACGTAATTAGTAAGGCAAAAACTCAACATGTCAACCACTAGTTTTATTTAGTGTCTGTTTTTATGCTTCCTGCCGCGTGAGACGCCTGGGCTCACCCATGTATTCCAAAAATCCAGAATTGTCTTAAATTGCTTGTTATTAATGATGATAGATGTCTTGGCGCCAGCCCTGAGACTTTTTGTATTTTATAATAGTCTTAAAACGGTCATAATAGGGTTGCTATTTGCTGAATCTCAACCAGAAATCTCCTGAAACGATTGATCAGATGTTGATACAGGAGCTATGGATACGCAAATAGTGGCATGATTTTTAGTTTCGAGCATGTTTTAAGAAGATGTATTACGTATTGTAGATATTAATAACATACTTACTTTGCAAAGCAATGTCAGTTGGTTCTGTTTTTTGGGAAGAATTGAAGTACATATTTCCGGAACCGAGAAGTTTAAAGAAACACATATATCCACAGTGTCGCTTTCTGTATGGGTCAAACGAAGTCCAATGATATTTAGAGGACAAGAGGCATGTTCACCTTCAGCAAAAATTCATGGTGTTACCACCATGCTAACCTGAAATTCAATAAATGACACTTGCTTGTTTAAAAAAACATTTATCGAAAATTTTGAACTACTTTTTTTTTTTTAAATATGTATGGTTTTCCAAGTAGGTATGTAAAACAAATGTAAGTGGATTATAAGAAATATTAAAAGTTTACTATTTTAATTTAGATACTTGTAATCATCTTTTTAACGCCCTAAAACTAGACTAGGTCTTGGAAAAATATAATGGGTTATTTATAAAGTTCCTATATTCTAATAAATGTAACGTTTGTTTTATGGTTACGGGTATTTTGTTACTTTTGTATTTAGTGTTTAGGCTTGTAGGCGATTAACTAAACGGTACAATACTTTAATTTATTTTCCTTTCGTTTCTTAAACGTTTTTAAATAGAAAATTCAAGAATCGACTCTACCTAGCATTCAAAAATTGAACCACTGACTACATCAACTTTTATTTCCGTGATTTGTAATATTCAGTAGACTTAAAATGCACAATTCTCTGAATCGTAGAAGTAAGTAGATACATTATATCTATATGCCTCATTCTTGTTTGCCTGGTGGAAAATAATTCAGAGCCAACTTAATGTAGAGCCTCAGTAACAGGTATAACTTGGATTTATACTCTGGCAAGTATACTGGTGTGCCGTCGGAAAGTTGAAAAATTTTGGAAGCTTCTTATATTTTAGCATATATAGCTATCTATATATGCTATGGATCAAAATTTTCTGTTTCTAAAAAGAAAGTTTCCTTGATTTCCTATGAAAATTTCGAGTACTTGTCCAACTTTTTTGAAAGTTTCGCAACTTGCACGTCTGAAGACCAGTGCCATACCATGGCACCCGGTTCATCATTTTCTCGCGCAATATTTAAGAGTTCAAACTTGTAACTCACGGTTGTAATACTTGATCCCTATCAACTGCCCCTGCATATGGCAGTATAGTCGCCATACAAAGAAAGCAGCGTTTTCATCTGGGAGTAATCTTCATACAGTAACAGCAGTTAGCATGTTGACTTTTTCTTATACAACACATCTATTTCAACTCTTAATGTCAGCTCTTTAAATGGCGTTGCAGTTTTGAGCAAAGGTTTTGAGCACAATATTAAGGACACAAGTACCGTACAGTTTTAGGAGCACGAGATAGTAACTGTGACAGTTCATAGTATGTACTAGTCTCCGCTATCACTTTTAAATTCAGCATACGAATTACAATTGCAATGTTTTGATGTTCAATGCACTGAAAAGACATGTACATGTTTTACGAAACGGCATGTTCCTTTGAATATGTTTGTGAATAGTACTCGTGTTAACCATGTCACCATGTCACTACTTTGTCATTAGTGTCATCACTTTGTTGTACATAAAAACATGTAATTTTATGTCACGATGTACATTGTAGATACATATAACACGTATTCACAAGCCACCTTAAGCTAAGAACAAACTCAAGCATATGTACCTAAGCATTTGTCAATTTTTTTTGCAAGGAAATTATTGCTCTTCGGCGGACGTATACGAGTATTTCTTTCAAAAAATGACCCGTGACGTTATGGTTAATTTAGAGTTTTATTTTATGAGAAATATGGGCATAATTATCGTCCACATCATTTAGTCACCTTGAATGATTCGAATTTGCCTCATAACTATTTTCTTTCGTTTCTTATTAAATTCTAATATAATTGTAAGCATATAATTAGGTACACAAACGGGCCTACCGCGATATAATTTCATTGTTTTTACCTTTAAATTATATCGCGGTAGACTCGTTTGTGTAATTAAATATTTGTACAAAACGCGAGAGTTTAGTGTTATAGATTGTAAGCTTCGTTTAACCTGTAGAAAATTAAATGACGTTATGTACGTAGGTACATAACTTTTTTTTTCAGATATCAATTTAATAATTTCTACCTAATTATTATTTTATTGATAAAAAATTAAAACCAACGATCAATTTCAAACGCATTACGCCCTTGAATGTTAAATGTTATGCTTTTGCCCTAGCACGTTTGCACACTAAGATAAAGAATGCTAAATGCATCCTAATTGGTAATTGGTCGACGAGGCAAATTTTTCGTAAGTGGAACACTGCGAACACACTTGACTGTACCTCGTGTACTAGTGCAAGATAATTACGATTGTCTAGTAAGCACTCACACCACTAAACGGTTTGCGGCTGGGGCTTATCCGGCTTTCCAGTTGATAAGAGACCACTGAGTGGACCTGAAAGGTAGGCTTGGTGCAGAATGCACGTTTCCGAGCCATCCAACAGTCAATGGCTCGATACCGACGCCGCCACCGAGCTAATATCTAGGTAGGTACAGTTACCGTCAAAAGTAGCGTGTAGCTAAGCTTCCTAAATTCGTTAATCTCTCTTTATGTAGAACAATTAGACTGTGACAGATACTTTTTAATTTTTAACGACAACTATTATATACATAGATGTATCCTTATTTGGAAAAGTATTTAATTCCAGGGTGGCAGATATTTTTGGCATTTCGTTTCCGCTACTGTTTATTCTGACTATACTACGAGTATTAATTAGTGATTTTTTGTAATAGAGAGGTAGTCTAAGAAAAAAAAACGTGTCCCCAGGTTTGACAGACGACCCAGATGGCGCTGTACTGCGCCATTATGTTTCGTGGTCACTGAATTGTCAAACGTCAACTTTTGAGTAGAGTTACCGCATATTGTATTAAAATTTACACAATAAAGTGCTATAATCGTAACTACCAACTCGTAGCCCCACACTTAAATATACGCAATTCAGTATAAAAGCTACACACTTAGAAATATCGCTTTATTACCAACCTAAACTATTTCGGCCCAATTCGATCACGTGTAGAAATACCTAGGTAAAAATATCCGTGACGCGTTCTGTCTCAGTTGATGTGGAAATCGATGATGCCCGACATTCTTTAAGGGGCCCACTGATTAACAGTCCGCCGGGCGGTATCGGCCTGCCAGTTGTTCGGAACTGGCTAAAAATTTTGTTCTCACTGACAGGCCGATACCGTCCGGCGGACTGTTAATCAGTGGGCCCCTTTACAATTTGGTCTTGTGTAAATTTCATTCAATAACGTG
This sequence comes from Cydia splendana, assembly GCF_910591565.1. Taxonomy (NCBI): domain Eukaryota; kingdom Metazoa; phylum Arthropoda; class Insecta; order Lepidoptera; family Tortricidae; genus Cydia; species Cydia splendana. Next base: position 39,401,043 of record NC_085987.1, on the reverse strand, counting down.
ACGTGACGTACGCGTTTGCGTTAAGTGTCATTTTGTATGGGATTTCGAGTTTGCAAAACGTCCCGCTTGGCGCGCTGTTCAAAATCCCATACAAAAATATACATAACGCAAACGCGAACGCGCGTCACGCTACCGAATGAAATTTACACTAAAGTCGGACCGTGAAAAGTCTGCAGCGATTTTGATAGCCCACGCAATGCAAGTGTCATTTTAAACGTCAAATTTCTATGAAATTATGACGTATAAATAACACTTACACTGTGTGGGCTATCAAATCCGCTGCATACTTTTCTTGGTGCGACTCTAGGCATTCTGACAACTACCCAACCTGTCTTTGTATGTACCTTAAGTAAGAATACCGACCTATGAAGAGTTTGAACGTCGTGCCTTAGGTAACTTTACGGGTCACAGAGCAACTTAGTGGGTCCTTGGTCCTCCGCCTCCGTCATATTATTCTGTTCACTCTAAGGTAATGTTTACCAAAACGCGTGATTTTTTTGCAAGGGTTACCAACTTCTCAATTTCTCGATTTTACAGTGACCACACCACTTTTTTGTACATTATTTGAATGAGGCAACACATTACTCCGAAACATAGAATTAAATCCACAACAATAAAGCGGTTATTTATATTTCATTAACCGAGCTCTCTTCCTTAAAAGTAATTATCTTGTAATTTCAGACCCTAATAAAGACATTGAATTGGGTTATAAAACTCTAATCAAACATTAATAAAAGGTAAAGATAAAGAAACCGATAAAAAGGGTTCGTCAATTGAACTGACAGGCAATCATCACTTTTTTTGTATGTAAATGAGGTTCGTAGGCCAATATCACCTGTTGGGTAAGGGGTGAGGTGCGTTGGTGTGAGGAAGGGTCAAATCAAAACCGGGAATCTTTAAAATCATTTATTTAATACTTTAAAAAACTTTTATACCTTTATAATTCTGAAATTGTCTATGTCGTCTTCGTGACTGAAATTTACGAGTATCAGTTAGTAATTCGCCTGTAGATATTAAAAAAAACATCAATGCAAACAATCAATTTTTATAATGTTTTTATTTGTGTGGAAAGTTGATTTCGATAGGTATGTATGTACATTACGAGTACATACCTAATACACCAACCTTAAAGAAAAACTTATTTTGTTTAGACAAAAGCGTGAGTACTTAAAACCGAATTTTCCTTAGCGAATGTGTTCGATAACTTTGAACGTGCCCGCACCTATTCACTCGCCCCGTTTATCGAATATCGACTCTACTTCATAGAGTTCAGAGTTCATTGTAGAGTGGAGGGTATTGGTTAGGGGTTGAAGTTCCGAAATTAGCGGTTGCATGAACTAATCCAACGAAATGGTGTTTGAGATGTAGGTACGTTATATACGTAGGTACTTATATCCAAGTAGATAGGTAGGTAGATAGTTACTCTCTTATTGATTGATTGGAAAGGTAGGGTTAGTACTTCGAGCTCTATCGTTAAAATTAAGGAATAAAAAGGTTTAGAAACACCGTTGAAATAATTATGGAGGTTATTAAACCTCAAGAAAATAACTACGATTTTTTTATTAAGGTGTGGGTTGGTTGAATTTTGGTATCATTTATCTATCTACTTTTGTTTTTGTTTTTTTTTAGTAGGTATTAATAGTATTAAAATAGAACCTACAAGTTATTTAAAAATAAACTAATTTAACCACAACAGAAGCCTCTGGGCTAACCTAACCTAAATAAATGTTTAAAGAGCTGCTCTATATTGCTAATTTATAATTAATTGCTTTAATACTATTAATTTTTTGCTGGAATGGACAGACCTAAATAATTACTAGGTTTTCATATTTTATTACGTTAGAAAAGTAGAAACCCATCTAGCAATAACCTAAATAGAATATTTATAAATAGTGAACGACTCTACTATTTTTGTTGTTTTAGTTTAGTGTATTATACCTACAGTATACGTACAGAATTAGGTATTATTGTGTTCGCGCAATCCTCAACTTATTTTGGTACATATTGTATTGCATTGTATGTAAGTACAAGAGGTAAAACTGCCAATAGAATTACATTCGAAAACGATTATAGATTTATTTATCCCGGGGGTGGTCGAGCGCGTAAATCTGACGAGGCGCGGCATAATGAAACAACTTGTCCTCGGTCAGGCCATTTTTTGCCACTAGAGATTTGTTTGCTCGGACTACACCGGCTCGGCCTGTCTGCCCGAGACCCATAAACATGTTCCCGTCGAGCCTATACTAACGCTTTTTTCCCCCGCCCCACCCGGACGTGGGTGGCGCCTCCGAATAGGCGGTACTTTCAAAGTAGAGGGGATAAAACCCACCAATGGGCTTTACAATTTCCGTTCGGCGTTTCGAAAGGGATAGAAAACTCGCATCGCTATTGGAGGGTTAAGTGAAACTCCGCCCATGAGGAGGGGTCTGATTGGTGGTGTCCTTCGGCGGAGGGGCGTAGCGGGTCGGGCGCGCGCCAGTCTGTGTCGAGATCCGAGCGCGCGCGCAAGTATAAGGCCGCTCGCACACGAACAGCGAAGCGATGGCGACGCAACGCGCAGCCGCGGCGCAAACAACCTGTGATACGTTTACTTAATTATTTTTCAATATTTTTAGGAATACGTTCGTGTTATTAAGACTTTGAGAGACAGTGTTTTGTGAATCCGCCCATATGATCGTCCCGATGGCAGCGTACGCACAGTTTGGCTACTCATACCCGCCCGCCTCGCAGGTTAGTCTCATTACCACCTACCTAGAACCTAATTTATGATCTTCTTAGCTCCGGCATACGCTTATCTGGTGCAGAATGAACCTATTTTTAATAGGAAAAGTCAATAATCAACAGGCAGATAGTCTTGATGCGGTGTAATATTTACTCAAAAGTTTAATAGCATAATACAGGTGTTGTCATTTTTAAAATAAAACGGACATAATGATCCTACTTAGAACGCATAGTCTTGCTGGAAAGAATGCATAATCTTGTTGGAAAAAAAATGTAGTACCTATTCGTACCTAATTGTTATCTAATGGTTTTCAGTTCATGTAAGAAAACGCGTACACATAATAGGTACGTATATTATGTATCTACTTCATTTTCCTTAGAGTCCACCTATTTATATTTACAAAATTTCTTTCTATTGACATTTTTCACTCAATTGCTAAAAGGTTACCTAATTGGAATACATTTCTTATAGGGGATTCTTCTTTGTAATACATTGCAACTTATATTATGAATAACATATACACAACCTGTTTTGAGAAAAAAAAATGTTTGTAAACAATGGTTAGGTATTATACAGTGATAGATTATTTATATATATAAAAACCGTGTTTGAAGACAGTTGAAATTTTCACAGATGATGTATTTCTGTTGCGGCTATAACAAAAAATACTAAAAACAAAATAAAATAAATATTTAAGTGGGGCTCCCATACAACAAACGTGATTCTTTTTGCCGTTTTTGCGTAATGGTACGGAACCCTTCGTGCGCGAGTCCAACTCGAACTTGGCCGGTTTTTTATTAATACCAAGCAATAATTTTAGGTAAGGATCCTAAAGTTCTCTGGTAGAGATTGCTTCATTGTGCCTGCCGTTTAATTTCTTATTTGTTTATTTATTTATATCCTTAAGAAATATGTAGGTACCACTATTATGTTTTATAAAGTGTGAAATAAATAACTTGTATTGTATCTTAAGGTGAAGTAGAAAAATACAGTCGATTTTCCTGAATAGTAACATAATATATTACCTAATAACTTGAAGGATGTTGTTTTTTGGGGTGTTGTATTGGTATTCGTTAGGATAATATCATTATACCTCTATATAGGCCTATTTTATTGGCTAAAGGAGTTGGTAAGTACCTAATCTAGGTTTTAAAAATGTCTTTTATTTAAACTTGTTTTATTAGTTAACATAATAATATCAATCTATATGATATATATAGATTTATATTAATTATATATTAATATATTCAATCTATATATCTGTAATTTATATTATCAATAAAATACGAGTATGAGTATGAGTAACAGCATATATTTTGTATGATCATTTATATGATAGCCTAATTGCGGGTTTAAGTTTATAAAATAAAATATTCCTAATACATAACGACAAATATAAACCCATCATTACAATAAATATAAAGTAAAAAAAACTTTAAACACACAAATGGATTAACCAATTTTGATAAAACGTCTAAAAGCCACCACAATACAATCCCCATCCAATCTGTTCACCCGTTTAAGAGCTACAGAGCCACAGACAAACACACATAGCGGTTAAATTTATAACACCTCTGTTTTTGCGTCGGAGGTTAAAAAGGAACATTAGTATTGAACTTAATTAAGTTATAACCTGTAATACCATAGCCATATACCATATAATGTCATATACGAAAGAAAAAGTGACTATATTTACTACATTTATAATCAGCTTGCACACCATATTTGTATTACTTATTAGTGAATATTAAGGTTTTACGGCAAAAAATATTTCTTATTGCGGCAGTCTTGTTTTCAATTTGGCCGTCATTTAATTTTGTCATATTAACAAATAACACACAAGAAATTAATTGATATAAACAAGTACCTAAGTAAATATAATCCTTACTTGAGATGATAGAGAGATTTGGTAAAGATACGCCATCACTAAAAAGATTTTGGCTCAACAGGCGCCAAATCACTTGCCAACCCCTGCTAGTTAAATGGAATGTCGCCTTTCTACGTTTCCGACGGCGCAAAGTAGGGTAGGTTAAATAATTGTCATAAATTACGTGCATATTGTCTTCATTTATGATAATTGCTAATCTGTAATTATAAAGGAAACAAAAGGCACGTACAGTTAGTAGCTAAGCGGATGAGGAGGTCAAAATAATCAATAGGTACTTACACGCTCAGAATCCCTTAACAATAAAGTTGTAATCTGATCATTTTGGACCCTCGCCCGCGCAGATACCTCTGCTACTGATTGTACTAGAGGTAAATTAAAACTGAAAACGTCTAAAAATGCAACATTCACTAGTTAATTAGCAACACTGCCGTTAAGCCTAGAAGTATATGACGCTGAACCGCGGTTAGGGACAAAAATATGTCATTTTTTGTTCCTGTTTAGACGGCTATAATCGTTGAAATCCGATGCTCGCATAGACGGAGATGCCTATCGAAGGCAGATGGCGCCTGTACACCATCAGATAACGCGCAGGTAGACAAATAGCTAAACATTAAACTTAGCTAGCCATTATACGTTTTACTGTGACACATCTTTAATCTTAACGGATATTTCGGTCGCCAATCGCAAAAACATAACTTTGAAATGTCTATAAAAAACGTTAATGTGATTTTTCCCGTTCGTGAAGACTGCGGAAAAATATAGATAGGTTTGTAATGGTCAGACACCATCGACGACCGACTTCCCATCCAATAAAAAATATTTTTTCGTCCTTTACCGGTCAATATAAATAATCATACCTAAGTATGCAGCGACCTTTAACTGGTTTCCCTTAGGAAAGCACTTCTATTACAAATTTCAAACGTTACTATAAATTACGTTCTTAACAATATCGGTCCGTTGCATTTGAAATAGGTACCTATTTCAAATTGCAAATTAGGTTGGTACATTACATTATCACAATTACACCATAACAATATAATATTTACATATATACATATACCATACTTATGTACTACTTATGACCTAAATAAATTACCTCAGAAAGAAGGTTGACCTCAGAAAATGTAATATTCTTCCTATTGTCTGAGTACCCAATTCAAAAGATAACACTCATAACGTTTGATATAAGTAGGTAGTATTTTTTTCTTTAGATACGTTGACGTAAATACAACTGGAAGACAAAACAATTACCTTAAAACACACATATCTCAGGAGCGGAAGTACCTTCCCTGTTGGATTAGATATGATGGGCTGATGGCCACCATCAGGTTTGCAGTTTCTAAAATAAAATAAAACTTATACGTACAGGCATAACCATCATAACATAACAGTTACAAACGTTTCCCATCGTCGGCCATTTTTAGGTGTAAAGTGTTTTTATTTTATTTATTATTTTGCACCCACCAGTCACTCAATCTCTGATTGGGAAAAATAATAAGAAGGTACGCTAGAATAATGAAAAACCTTCGTAATAAATATTTTAAATGTAAAAGAAAATAATACAATAGGTTTTTAAAGACATAATTTCATAGTACGATAAAAGATGAGTGTTAACATATTAATAAATGTTAAATTTTTACTGAGCGACTAATTATATTTTTTCGTATCCCTAGATATAATTAGGTTAATTAAAACAGCCTTGCGAGTGCCAAATGTATTTTTTTATCAGAGAACTAACATAATTCTTCTGTTTTTTCAGGGACGAATTTTGGAATGCAAGCTAATAAATGTTTTCCACAATTCTCTTGTATTTTTAATCTTCACCCTTAATTAATGAATAAAATAATAATTATTTGTGTAGGTAGCATAAATATGCTAACCAGATTACATTAGACATTCACAACAAGTTTAAAAAAAATCTGTTAAGAAAACTAGTAAAGATCATGTCAGAGAGGTTAGAAAAATGGTTTACACCGTCAGATTTTTCACCATATACCTGTCCACACTACCTTAGGGTTGAAACGAAAAATACACATCCTACTTTACGAAATGTAGCAATATTTTAGAAATTTAGAAAGAGGCCAACGGAACCATTGAATGAACGAAGTAACATGTAGGTAGGTGCACCCATAGATAAATGATATTGTGGAGACAAGAATTCTACATTTTACTTAAATGCACTGGTAGTTTAATGTGTATGATGTAACGAGCCTCTCTTTAGACTTTAATAACTTATTGAATGTTTTGCCACTTTGACAGTGTGATATACCAATTTACAATATTCTAGTACATAATAAGGGACTGACAGATTGACATGATACCTATAAGGGTTTTTTGTTGACAACGGAACCATAAGGTCACAAGCGGAATTGAGAATCACAAATCATTTTACATACGTAGTTAGAAAGTTTATTTTATCAATAATACTCCTTATAGTTATGCTGCAATGCAATAGTGCTGTTCTATTTTGTAACAATAAAACTATGTAGGTATGCAAATAGGTAATACATACATTTAAATATAATATAATAAAATATGGGTACCGATTCTAATGAATGAACATTGAACGCACGTAAATACAACACTTTAAAAATACCTACCTAATGTATACAAGTACAACTTATGAAGCAAACTACTTCTAAAAAACATATTACACTACTAGAATACACAAACATACACACACTTTACAGAATAAAAAAAAAAATAATAATTTAGCCTATATACGTCCCACTGTTGGGCACAGGCCTCCTCTCATGCGCGAGAGGGCTTGGGCTATAGACCCCACGCCAGCCCAATGCGGATTGGGGACTTCACATACATCTTTGAATTTCTTCGCAGATGTATGCAGGTTTCCTCACGATGTTTTCCTTCACCGAAAAGCTAGTGGTAAATATCAAATTATATTACGTACATAAGTTCCGAAAAACTCATTGGTACGAGCCAGGATTTGATCCCGCGACCTCCGGATTGAAAGTCGGACGTCATATCCACTCGGCCACCACCGCTCCACAAACAGAATAATGTATTATTAAAATTGTCTAATGAATTCATCAATTATTAATGAATTGTTAAATACATGCGGCATATTGTTCTGATCTGTCAATACTGCTGAAGTGCATATAAAATCACAGGACAGAAAAACTCGCGCACGAAGTGATCCTTAGTTACACTCTTAACTGACCTGGGGGCCTAGCCACGGTGACAATAGTTGATGGAAAACGCTAATCGAAACTTTAATAATGTTTAACTGTCTACTTAGTACGGGTTATTAGATCAGCTCGCTGACATACCTACAGACGAACAAATTGACTGACTGTAAAGGCTTTTGATATAGAATATCGATATTTGATAGGTATTAATATTATTTTGATATAGGCTTTTGAGATAATAGTACCTAACGTTCACAAACCAGTGCAGGGTAGCTACATTTAACGGTAGGTACGTTTTATGGTATCTTGCATTCTACAACAATTAAGTTCCTTCCTGTAATTTAACACATGAAATTCGCCCCGTACATTTAAGCAACTTTTTAAGTAGGCAACACCGGTGCTGTCTTAGTAACTTTTGAATTACCCGTATCAGTGTCTTTGACGGTCTTCGAAAAATGCGATAAATTATGTGTCTTAAAATCAAGATAGTTAAAGATAACAGTCCTTATTTGTCGAGGCATAGGGTTTAGTAGCTTAAAAATCACCGTACCAATAATAAATATTTCAAACACTTGGAATATTTGTTATCAATCATTCATTATCGCCAAACGTACATATTCGTTGTTACCTGCCATATGGTTACTTATTCCCATAATATGGGAATAAGTAACCATATGGCATATTATGCTAACATTATGACATTAAAAAACCGGCCGAGTACGAGTCGGAGTCGCGTACGAATGGTTCCATACCATTACGCAAAAAACGGCAAAAAATCTACACTAAAATATTTATTTTATTTTGTTTTTAGTATTTGTTGTTATAGCGGCAATAGAAATACATCTGTGAAAATTTCAACTGTCTAACAATCACGGTTCTTGAGTTACAGCCTGGTGACAGACAGACAGACAGACGGATGGACAGCGGAGTCTTAGTAAGTAGTCCCGTTTATACCTTTTGTGTACTGAACCCTATAAAGTATAAGAACAAATTCTATGTAATTATTACCATTTTTGAAATAAATTAAAATAAAATATAGCCAAGTACTATGATATTATGTTGTAAATTGTGTACGTGAAATTGATTTATAATTTCTCAGCTGTAGTGTTTTCAAAGTAACTTTTGATAAATGCAAACACGTTGGAAATTTTATTTAGGTATGAAGATTTTTCCAGAGAGACAAGACCGTTATTTAATTATTGAAAGAAACTAGATTGAAATAAGGGTTCATGTCCCGATCTATTATATGATATGTACAAGACTTGTATTATAAGTATGTGATAGATATCTGGACCTACTTCATAATTTGTAATATAGTAGTAGTAAAATACTTTATTGTACAAACATCTAATCAAAACAGGAAAAATAACATTCGTCATTAGTACAAAGGCGAACTATAAACTTGAAAAGTATTATCATATTCTAATTTCGGTGGGTAATAACATATTTTTACTTTTCAAATATGTAAGTAGTACAGTGGCATTATATCATTACTTCAACTTTCTATGACTGTTCTCCGAAGAAATCAAGACTTTTCACAAAATTAGCGGTCATTTAAAAATTGCATTACTAAATAAACATTTAGAAGGTTTATCTATCAAAGCTAACCAGGTACCTACTCACACATATATCTGAATAGCTTTGACAATTTAGGGTTAACGCCCTTATTATACAGGTTAATTTTCAGATATTTTAGAGTATCCTGTACTTGAGCGTTTCTTTTATTTTTTGTAATTTTTATATATTGTGACATTTTTTGCCACTTTTGTGTTATTTCTGCTCAGAATCACGAGCTCTTTCGATCCTAATGGGATAAAAAAATATCACAGCGTTTTTTTCCTATTGTGTTACCATTTCCCCATATAGGTACCTACTTTGTATGGCGGTAACAAAAAGGAAAGTTTGAAAAATGTATGGAAATTTTAGGACACTTTTTTTCTCCTATAAGGACGAATAACACAAAAGTGGCAAAAAAGGTCACAATTAGGGATGTGCCGACTAGTCGCCGACTAGTCGGGAAAGCCGACTATCCGGCCACATTTGTAGTCGGCGATTAGTCGGCGACTAGTCGGCAAAAATGGCCGATTAGTCGGCACTTTATTAGTGAAAGAAAAACAGAAAAAAAAGAAATCAACAGTAAATATTTACCATATGTTTTATGTCTATTTTACTAAAATACCTATTCAGGGTGCATACGAAAACTTTTGTTCATAAAATTGTACCGTTTGATCGTTACCTTATGTTGGTGCGCTGGTGTTTTCCTCTACAGGTCGATCTTAACTGATTCTCGTGTAATTTCGTGTGCAAGTTCTATAGTTAAATCATTATATTATTATTTAGTTTATTTTTAATGGTGGAGCCATGGGGAACTATTAATGTTATTGAAAAATTTAGAGACTTAGACAGGGCACGTTGCTCGTAAAGACGCTGACCACAGGAGATAGGTTCTTAACTGGCGACTACGTACGGGAAATAGAGCCTTGGAAATACTCCTACAAGCTGTAGGTACGGACGGTCTGCTCAGGATCGCAAAATAAAAGAAAGACAGAAATTTAACGAGGATTCTTGTAAATAGGTCTTTGAACCTGTAAAAAACACCTTTTAGCCAAGTCAATATGATGAATAGCACAACTAAAGGAGCAAAACTATTGTTTTTCACCTAAACTTTTACAAAACTAATGATCTGGCCGACTAGTCGGCCGACTAATCGGCCATTCGAGCGCCGATTAGTCGGCTAGTCGGCCGAATCAATAGTCGGTACATCACTAGTCACAATATATAAAAATGGCAAAAAATAAAAGAAACGCTCACTTATACTATAAAAAGACCTTCCATTCTATTGTATTTTGAATCTGTATTTTACATTTCAAAATTGCATTTGTTTTGTGAAGTTTTGATTTGTTGGCTGCTATAGGTAATATTTTTCACATAACTTGGGTACGGTGACAATTGTCATCTCTATACAATTTATAACCTTAAAGCGCAAAAATGTATTGAGATCAGCACACCTGTCACTGTACCCAAGCTATGTGACTATAGAATATATAGTACTTAAGTATAGATCATTTTCAATCCCATCAATGGAGTTGGCCGGTCGAAGTATTTAACAGATGGCGCCAGCATTGCTTGCCCTGTCAATCTCTAGAATTGTGTCAAATTTATGTTGTTTTTTTTTTATAATTTTATGGCCTATATGCCAGCCCTTTAAGCCAAACCCTATAGAACAAAACTACTTTTTCTAGTTTTATTCTATGAGATTGAGCCATGATGGCGCCATCTATGTAAACTTTTGACAGTTGCCAACCCCATTCGAACGATGCGTTCGTATTCACCCCGAGAGAGATGTTTGCCTATTTTCGTTTCTGCATCGGTTCAGTTCGAGCCGTGGGTCGTATTACGCAGTTAAAGTGCAACTTGACGTCAGCCCTGCCACGGCTGGTTGCGATCAGTCAATTAGACGGAAAATTACAGTGCACCAGGACAACGGGCGCCATTGTTCCAATTCCAATTTTACACTTGTACGTAGGGTTACCTGAAACGAAATTCTCATGGCCTATAATATTTTTCAAACTCAAGGACTTTTTCAAGGGTGACACCAGCCATCTCCATATAATTTATAACCTAAAATAAAACGCCAAATCTCGAAAAATTTTATTGAAATGACATGTGTCATCCTACCCTTCGTGTTTAAAAAATATTATATCAATCCCTGATTTTTGAACGTAACAGTATTCCCGATACACCTAACGTAATAACTGTTTTGTCTGTACACCTAAGTATTATTTTATCACTTGCATGGTATAATAATATACTCCGCCTGGTACTCTATTCCGAGATTCGCGTATGACCTAACTGACACGGGCCTACGTCATCATGCTGTTTACAGGTTCTCAAACTTTAAAATGTGGGAGAATTTTAACCAACGGTGAAAATTATTTTAACGGCATTAATTTTAAGTTATTCATGTAGAAACATAGTAAAATAAAACAAATCTAATGTATTAAATTAAACTTTATTTATCTATACAAGACAAACGTTTGAAAAACGAATTCACAGTTACACATTAATTACCAAACTTACGACGTGAAAAGTTTGGAAAACACTGCGACTGCTGACACTGAGCGAGAAGGAAATAACAATTAACACGCGTTCGACAAGGATGACGGTCAGGGCATGAAGTTATCTAGATCCGAATTGTCAAATGTGACAGCGCTATCCTGTGTTGCCAGTAATGTAAACAGAATTACCCGAACGTGTGAAATTTCTTTCGTGAATCGGAAGATATTGCTAACGAATAATTAAAAATGACGTGTTATTGTAAAATTTAAGATAAAATACATTTATATGAAAATTATAAAATTATAAAGAAATATTTTAACTTATTAACCATAGGTATAATGTACCCATGTAACATGTTATGTTGAAATAAAGTGGCAATGTTATTGTGACGTAGGCCCGTGTCACTCTGGGAAGAGAAGATCATGTTTTATTAGACCATGATCACTTAAATTTATTCTTATTATATTATATTATACTTGTATATACTTATATCGATAAACTAAAAGCACTTTTATTATAAATAATTAAATACATTATCTAAAGCTGTTTCAAACCTTTAGTTTAAATTTATATTCTAGCAAGCCAACTTTCTTTAAGTAAAAAAAGGCGCGAAATTCAAAATTTGTATGGGAAGATTCCTTCGTGGATTTTTTTTAATTTGCCGCCTTTTACTACTGACAAAAAGTTGGCTTACCAAAGTATTTAACTTATTACTTTAAGTATTATCGCTGACTCCCTAATGTAAATTTCATCCGATAGCGTGACGTGATGTACGCGATTGCGTTAAGTCTAATTTTGGATGGGATTTTGAACAGCGCGCCAAGCGGGACGTATTGGAAACTCAAAATCCCATACAAAATGAGACTTGACGCAAACGCGTACGTCACGTCACACTGTCGAATGAAATGTACAGTAGGGGTACAGATTATTCCAGGAAAATCTTGACGTCTGGTACGAGTAACCCTAACGCACGTCAATAAAGTTGAGGCCGTCATGCGTCGATCAACGTGATAATTTGGCCGATCACCACGTGCGTGATTAAGTTACCTATTTCATTATACTTTTATGCCATTTTTACTAACGTCAATTTGTAGTTAAAAGTCGTTTTTATTGTTTAGAAATATAGATCTTCATCCGTTTTAGCTCTTGGAGTACATACTAAAGATAAATTAAATAATACTTCCCTCTGTATGACGCGATTGATTTGCGTTAGAAAATAGTGTTTTAGATGCATATTTACAAGATTGATGTGCATATAACACCTTACAGGGATTCAAATCCAGCTTCGCCTGATTTTCAGGAACTATTAAGACCCTCGCTGAAGCTTCAGCTTTAGTACTTAGTAATTTAAAAGAATTTTATTTTATTTCATACTCGTATTAGGTAATAATGGTAAGAATATTGTGTATCTTTCGAAACTTCCTACATTTTAGCGAATGATTCGTGAGATATACGATAAGTTAACAGTTTGAAATATTCAGCTATAATTATGAGTTACAACGTATCATTAATTGCTCGGTAATTAGCAGGATTTCTCTATTGAAAAATCAAATTATAAGAAACTTAAACTAAACATATCAAATGGTTGGTAGTTATATTACTAAAAAGCATGTGGTGAACATTACAGTAGTCCTTTTACGCGCATTGAAATGTGACTCAAAACTGAATATTACGCATGAGTTTCACCCCATAACAGTTCCAGCATGAGCCATCAAAAACTAACCAAAACCATAAACCGCTGCGGCGAACTCATTATCATGAATTCATCCGAATATCGTGCAAACGGCAACGTTGTGTGTAAAGTGGGCCCATTTATCTGCAAATCCAGTGGGAGGTCACGGCAAAAGTCCACAGCAAAAGCCCGGGCCGGTAGCACAATTTAATTGAGTCCTGCGACCTCATAATCCGAGTCGCCGGTGCCCGCTAAATGTTATTTATACGTCCGCCACAGCCGCCAGCCCGCCGGTACCCGGTAGCGGCCTACCCGGCACCCCCCGACCTTCCACGCGTCGCCGCTTTTACTGTTTTTCTCCGTGCCCACTCTAACCCGGCAGTTAATTTGCAGTCCGATTATTGCTATTGGCTTTATGCTTGTTATTAAACTTGTCGATAATTTAACATGGAGCACGGCTTCTAAATTGCCGTGTTTCGCTCGATTAGCTCGCGTAGCCGCAGATTGAGTTAGTGGCGATTATTCGTCGCCTTTCCATTCGATTGTCAAACCATGTACGCGACGCACACGGAGCCTTCGGGACTTCATATTCGAGTGAGTTTATTTTACTTCAACACGTGACTTAGTTGCGCTATTATACACATAGGTACCTATCTGAAAAAGGTGAGTGTTCCTTCGTCACACCATCGTAAGCATTTAATTTGAACGTCATTTCTCGCGTTCTACAATAAAACACGTACATTCTTTGTTTTTCTGGAGAAGAATCTAGTAAATCGAGTCGTCGAGCTGCGTAATTGTTTTTAATACAATTCAACTATCGATTTCTCCACATCAGATCGGTCAGGAATTTATTATCTAGTAAAGCTCAAGGTTTAATGTTACCAGTTAACGCGATATGACTGTCATTTGCACCTAATTTGGAAGGGAAACTTAAAAAATTAAGACTCCTTCGCAATCTCAATTGCGACATTAACCGAGGCATCGCAATTTCATGGGATGAGATGGTAATTAAATGTAACTGCTGGTGACGTTTTTTATCAGTTGACTTTATTAATAACCTAGGTACTGTCGCTATTAACATACTTTAACGATCGGTCGGTTTGGAGCGTTGCAGAATTAATGCCCGATGCTGCGATTGTGCCGTGCGACCATAAATGAAGTTGCCCAGTCAGTATAAACTACTGGGAATTCGGCCATTGGAATTATCGGTGCAATCCGAGAGATAATTGAATGGACGCGTTAAATAACAATTAATTGCGGGCGCGATGGATATTTAGCGAAACGAAACGTAATATCTAGCTGTAGTTGAAATAGGTCATACATCATTGTCGCGTCGGTGGGATACTTTGTCGGCGCGACGGGTCCCAAGGCGCGACCGTGTCGCCGCTGTGTCGCGCCCGTCACGCGTCACGTCGCGTCGTGAGTATCGATCCGACGTGACATGACGCGGTGCGATCGATCCCGTCTCGTCCTCGTGCCGTGCCGCACGCACCTGATTACAATGTTAAACGACCCCATTTGGCTTTATATGTAAATGATGAACTATGTGATTATACCTAGGTACGTGATTTTGTAAGCTACGCATTGCTCACGACTGTGTTGCTCCGTGTATAGTTCAAGTATTTTCTGACATCTAAAATGGGTTTCAATGGGTTTTAGCATATCGAAAAATAAGGATGGATAATGTTTTGGCTCGTTCTCCCGCAAATACAGTTCTGTAGTAGCATTACTTGTCGTTAACTTGTTAGATTCGTCTCAACAATCATGGAAGTGGCAATAATAGTATCTACCTGTCTCTTAGTTGTAAAATTTAAACAGCCTGAGATCGTTAAACAAAATATTACCTATCTGAAATATGCTGATTTAGGCGTTTATGAAAACTGAATTAATGTCAAGAAAGGTACCTATTGGTTGCGTGCGCTCGCTCAGTCTAAAGCACAATCCTATGTATGCGAGCGCGACGCAGACATATTTACTTATACTTACCTATTGACTTAGTTATGTTCCTATTGAATTTTAGTTTCTGAAT
This sequence comes from Cydia splendana, assembly GCF_910591565.1. Classification (NCBI taxonomy): domain Eukaryota; kingdom Metazoa; phylum Arthropoda; class Insecta; order Lepidoptera; family Tortricidae; genus Cydia; species Cydia splendana. The sequence goes on along the minus strand of NC_085987.1, from coordinate 39,385,524 downwards.
ACCTACCCCACTCCCGGTTAGGATCGATCAGCTCGGCTCGCATCTCCGTGTCCCGTCTAGCACGCAAACGTCTCAAGTACGGTCGGCAATGTGAACTGATCATTAACACCCAACATTACACAACTGTGAAATACGTGTTTTCTATACCTCTATATTAGTCTACATTGCTCGCTTAATTCATTTTTATAGTTCCGTGCCCGAAGTATGCCACAGGGACTTTAATGTTAGAACGTTAGAAGTAAACTTATACCTATAAACAGTATAAACCTTTGACAATAACAGCAAATAATAAAATAAACTCTATAAATCGTAATTGTTTGAGACTTAAAATTAGTAGATATAAAAATACCTAACTAAAATGTAGGTCAAAAATAATTTACATAATGGTGAAGGAAAAAGTCTGACTGTCAAGGCGAAATTCAGGAAAGAAAAGATTGCTCTAACGATTAAAACTAGTTCGTAAATAAATTATGATGATGGTGACATTGGATGGCGTAAATTCAAGAATTAACTTAGGTATATCTAAACTTTTTTTAAAGAACATATACTTAAAGAACTTAAATTTTTTGCATTATTTAAGTAGAATTGATCCTACTTTTTTAAAGGGTTAGAATCAATACCTAAACACAATTAAGTTGATATGGTAATTATTCTTTAAAATGAATAAGTATATTCATTTTTACCATAAATCTTCTTACACAAAAATAATAAAAACAATGCGCAGAAGGTACAGTCTGAATATAAAAGTAAGCAAAACACAAATCAGAGTCATTATACGAAAACAGAAACAGAGAACCAGGAGAAGTACATTAATGAGGACACAAACTTTACATACTTTTCTTAAATAAATTGTCACAGTGGCTAGAAATGAGAAGTTTGTTTTGTGCGTAAATGAAGGTTTAATTTGTTCTTAATGTAAACTTAAGTATTTTTACATCATGAATATCATGATCTACGTCTAGGTACTTAGTAGCTTTCCATCCATTGGTTTCGTTGTTGACCACACTAATACATAATCTTCTTGCTTTCTCACGTGACCAACTACAGTCCTCTGAAAAAAAATTTTACCTAGTAGTCCGATCATTAATAGGTACCTACTATATTGATAAAAATTATATACCTACCTAGGGTTTTGTATTTCATCATCCTCAACTTTGTACTATATAAAGATAGGGATGAATGTGGACCCGCCCTTTCAGTCGGTCCCTGGCACAGTCTTCAGCATGCCTCTCTTGGTCATATTCGGCCATCAACTGGTGTCAATCCATTTCTGCTGACGCTACGCAGAGCCACGTCGGCGTCGCAACGGCGTGGGCCGTGACGCGAGACAATCCTGTGTTTCGAGCACAAGGACTAAAGTACTCACACTTTCTTTTTGCCCTATAAAACTGTGAAAGCCTGAAGCAATAGAGTTTAACATCGAAACAAAAACAGTTATGTGTTACTAATGGGTAGGATACCTATGGCTCAGTCTGCGTCATGTCCTGAATCGGAAGCGGGAAACACATATTGGAATACACACACTTACTTTTGCGGAATATGAACATTTTAAGAGGCACCAGCATCACGCCTTAGTGCTCCCATATAGATTGAAGGTTAAGACGAAAGTGGAGGACCCGCGCGAAATCGCCTTTTCATACAAAAGTAGTCCTCATTTTCTTCTCAGGATATTAACATTATTGAAAATATTGTAAACCTAGCTCTAGAAAATTTGGCTCAATGCCCTCTTCAAATGAAAAGAAACGCTGTTATAAACTCTCATTTCCTTATTCCTGCTCCGTGAGTGTAGGAGTGTTGAAGTGTTTCCATTTCTTCGCAGAATAATAGCTTAGGATGGTAAATAAGGTGACAGCTGCCGCGTCAAGACAGCAGCAGTAATACCGCAACAGTAATGCGGCTGCAGTTGCCAACCAAATGTCATATTTAGTGTTCTCTTTATAAATACTGTTGACCTATATCTATATTCCGAACAAGCATAGGTAGTTTCGCATGTGCTTAAAAAATGTAGGAAATTTCATGTCTTGGCGGGAAATTTAGGAAAAGCAAAATACAATAATGATTGAATTGTTTCTTTCTGGCAATTTTCATCAATTTCTGATTTGAAATATCAACTTTTAAATATGTACCTTTGATAAATTGCACTGCAAGATACTCTTAGTTCTTATCGTTTTCAAGTAAAAGTGCATTTAATCTTATATCGACGGTCAATAGTAAATAGACTCAATGATTTATAGCTCAGCCTAGAGCCTAAATGGTTCACGCAGATCGAAAACTGCAAATTCACGACGCTATAAACGAACTTGGATTTGTTTCTAGTGGTGTCGCTGTCTTTTATTACTCTGTTAACGTAGTACCATCCGATGCGTCTAAGCTAAAACATATCTTATTAACCGTGGCGCTTATGTCACGAGTTACCTTTATTTGTATTAAAGGAGTGGTAAGAACGTCATAAGCGCCGGTATCGTGGAAGTCCTATTTGGTTTGAATGTGGGTTCGTGAAGACGACAAGGATTTATATTTATGATAGGTGTAATAACGCCGACGGAAACCTGACGATGGAACCTCCCTTTGTGTATTCAAGAATGATCTTGATGCATTAACACTTGTTTAATGTGGAGGGAATCCGGTCAAAATTAATGTTTCTTATACAGTCAGACACAAGAGTCAATAGAGCTTTAATCGGTAAACGCACACATTTTTTGGCAACGATGCCTTCGCTACCGTTCACGCGTGGGTCGTGTACATTATCAGAATTTTATCAACATACAAATTTATCTAAACCACAGTTTACGAGAAGTCGTTAATCTAGGATAATGTATCTATGTAATAAGTAATAAATGGTACTAGGTACTTATATTAATATTAATTAGCCCAGCAGTGGGACACACTAACAGGCTACCTAAATAAAATAAAAAACTAATCTTAAAGAGAACAGGTTTAAAAAAAAATAGGTAATTGTATGATTGATCGCTCGTCAACGAAACGTTGCTTTATAGGTACACGGTAACTACAACACAAGTCGATTTTATTTAAATTTTGATATACATATGTAATTTCCATATCCATATGTGACGTCCCATGGGTAAAGGTACCTTATGGCGGTTGGCGCTTACGCTATTATTAACGCCGCTCCAATATTATTGCGGCGCTATGCGACGTAAGCGCCAGCCGCCATAAGGTACCTTTTGTCGTGGAACATCACATATTGTTTTAAATTTGAATTCCATTGCAATTCTGTACATCTGTCGCACTAAGGATAAGTGCATTAACTAACGGCCCGATTCGGGAAATGAATTAGAGATTAACGAGATACGATATAGTAAAGATATGTGACGCTCCACGGCAAAAGGTACCTTATGGCGGCTGGCACCGCGATTCGGGAAATGAATTAGAGATTCACTAGATATGAAATAGTAAAGATAATTATCTTTACTATATCGTATCTAGTTAATCTCTAATTCATTTCCCGAATCGCGCCGTAATTTTAATTACCTACTCCAATTCTATAATACCTACCTATATATACATGATCTTGGCAAGATCAAGTTAAACAATTTTTTTTTTAGTACTTCGGTGGCAAACAAGCATACGACCCGCCTGATTGTTAGCAGTCTTCGTAGCCTATGAACGCCTGCAACTCCAAAGGTGTTACATGCGCGTTGCCTACCCTCGCACCCACGTTGAGCTCTCTGGCAACCTGCGGCACCGACGGAACACAACACTAAAATAAAAATAATTAAAGAATAATTAATAATTGAATTATATTATTTACAAATTAATTATTGCACTTATGCTTAGTGAGTGCGGCAGACATATCTATTACTTAGGGCGCTTTATAAGTTATTACCTATACCGCAAGTTTTTTAATGGCAGATTAGCATTAATTAACGTTTGATGTGACATGAAGAAATGGTGTGAATCATGAATCAATATGTTAGAGTAAAACCGACATTACGATCATGTTCCGCATAATTGAAGTTAAATAAGCAAGCGAGTTGCCGCCTCGGCCTGACTAAATTAATACACGACTCCCGTTCGTCAAGCCAAAAGAGAGCAAGAGTGGCGTTTACTGCCCAATCATTATAATGATCGGTTATCGATTTGTATGGCGTGCCTCTCTAAAGGACCAAAATTTGTGCGCCCGATTACCTGCCCGCGGCGGCTCCGTAATCTATGCCTACCGTCGTCACGATATCATCGACTTATCTCGTTCCCTCTTATAATTTTGGAAAATTCATATAATAACATCTGATAACAATCTAATTATTATAATGTCCTCTTTAACATATCCCGTTGGAAGCGAAATTGGAGCGGCTGGTTTTCGAGCCGGGATAATGCCTTTGCTAATGCAATGGAAATTATGAGATCATCTTTATGCCTTTAACTGTGCTTTTAAAATAAACACATTACTACGCCTTTACTGTCCGCTGGTCGGTTTTATGATGGCGCATTCCGACTCTGGAACGGGCTTTATATTCAAATGCGGATACCAAATTACAGGTAGCTAATGTTTTTCAATTACGATCTCCAAGTTTTAATTCAGGTTTGCGAGTATTTTTTACGGACTAAAGTGGCAATTACACTGGCGCTGATAATGCCTATCTAATAAGAATCGGAATTTCTTGATTGTTTCCAACTGCGATGTTGAAATAAGGAGTAATAAAAATAGAACGTAATATAAAATTGATGGTGTGATTTAGACCGAGTTGTATCTGTCTATAGATCGCACTATGACAGTGGACGGGGAGTTAGGCAAGGGGACGGCGGCCGTTGTCCGAAACTCATCAAATATTGATATCGGACTGAAAGCGTACAGACTGTACCTGTGATGTAGCGAGCCATCCAATTCGAAAGATTTACCTACTAGACGAATACCAAATGAGACCACGCCCTCGGCAGTGGCTGTGCAAAGAAAACAGCTCGTAGCTTCGGCTTCGACAAGTGTTACTTTACTATCTCTATAGTTATTGAGTTATGAACGTTATACAATGTTAATAGGTTCTATTCAATTTTAAAGGACGTTATGGGGAATTGATATTGATATATAATCAACCTAGGCGTTTTTGCAATTCACTGTTGCAAGTAGAATATAAATTATAAAGTTAAATTTGGTACGTTTCAACACATTTTGTTTCAGATTTTCTAATCAAAAATACATAACAATACAAATAATACAATCTCTTCCCGTACCTACATATATGTAGGTACACATTTGTATTTTACCTACCTATCGCCTAATTTATTCGACAACGTTATCAAACAAGGAATTAAATAACCTCACACTTTCAATCAAATAAATAAAATCAGTAGGTACAAACATAGGTACGTCGTTGCACAAGAGTTCAACACGATTCACGAGTAGGTACAATGTTTTTCTCAATAGGTATACCTTTTCTTCTTTTTACCGAAATACCTTTTCCGATCGAAACTTATGAGCACGTTATCACAAAGCAAACAAAATCTGCCCTTCCTGTCCACATGACAAAGTGCTTCGCCTTGCGTTGATTAAAGGCCCCAAAAGTCTGCAGGGACGAAAGCTGACACTCACTTTTCCAACAGAAATATCTTCACCAACCCCATTTCAAACTATCCTCCCACATAAAACATTATTAATCCTCACGAAGAGCCCCTCTCTTTGCTGAACACTCTTCATTTGACAGATTGGTCTGAATTACTAAAGCTTTTTTTTTTAATTTAAGGGCAATAGAAATCGCAGGATTCGTTACGAAGTGTTTGCACTGTCATCTAACTGGGATAGCTTTACGTCCAAGTAGTTTTTATTAGAAGTTTTGTTGACCTAGGCGGCGGAGCGAGCGCCCCTTGGTACACATTGATATAATATCGCTTATATTTGATTTGATCAACCCTCAGCACTGTTGGTTACAGATGCTTTGTTATTGTTATAGATTTCCTCTCAGTTTGATTGCTCTTTAATAGATATTATTGCGCAGTGGTGCTTGCGATCGGTTGCTATTCGATAAAATGTAATGCAGTTTTCATTATAAAATATGTACGCTAGACATCGCGTGTTATAATCTACGTTATCTGACGTCTAATCGCTTAACGCAGTTGAGTGTAAAGAACATTTTCTCACATAGCTTGAGACAGCATTAATGTGAATGCCTGGTAAAAAGCGAAAACAACATTTTTTGCTTTCCTATAGTTACCCTAAGTACCATCGTACCGTATCACATGTCATTAGCGTACCAAACATGTATAAGTGCATATACAGGTACTGATAGCGTTGTAATGGTTCCGACAAAGCTTTTCAATAGCTAGACGTACCTCGGCAAATTGTCAGTGTCACACAGATAGCGGGGGTATCAAACAAAGACAATCATGTATTAATAATAATGTTGGAACGCGATATCTAGCTCACGATAGGCGGACAAAATCTGATTTCACACTACATGAAACATACATTTTCCGTGGTGTTTCAGTGGTCGTGATAGAGGTCGGTTTCGATTGGTAGTGTGATACCTAAACTCTAACAAGGCTGCTCCTACTTCGCCCTCGCTCGGTTCGGACTCGTCCAGGGGGGTGGGGAGCGGCAGATATGCCGATTAGACTTGTATAGTTGTAAATATCAGTGTCGCGGCTATAATGACACATAGTGAACACGTTATCGTTGGATATAACTAATTACAGGAACGCACGCGATGCGATAGCGATGTTTACACAAACGGGGCCGGGTCTTTGTAATCGTAGCCTCGCGTCGAATGATGCGCGTCGCTGCGCAAGCTCGGGTTACCCGCTCTGACAAACTTACATGTGCTGGGTGGTAATTGGCTGGTTTAAGGGTCGACTCCAGAAAAAGGCACGACCAAATAAAACTATGCTAAACTCAGGATTACGTAGTTGCCTATATTTCAGACTCAAGAGTATGCGGTTCTATAGTTGGTCAAACCAATTTGTCAGTCAGTAAGAACCAGGAATACTCATCCTTTCTTTTGGGTGCTATTAGTACTAGTGTAAGACAAAGATAGTATGATTCTCTCTGTATATGATTGAAATGAGACAGTCCTTTGACAAACTATAGGTTAGGCGACACACTTGGTTGTTATCTCTAATCTCGTAATACAATGGAATTGTTCACACTAAAACATACCAAACTTCTCAAGTACAAAAAGGCGCGAGATTAAAATTTTCTATGAAAAGTCAACTCTACGCGCCTACATTTTTTTCCATTTGCCGCCTAATATATAGTCTCTAAAAAAACAACAAGTAAAAAAAACCTCGTATCTCGTACCTACGCCAAATACGACATTATATTGCATGATATTGCACTGTAGATTTTGTAACGACGTAGAACCTAACCTATTCAGATATTGACCTTCTCAACTAAGATATTGACGCTAGCTGTACAAAACAAAGTGCCCTTTAAAGTCTTCTCGCTCTGTTTAAAGAAAACAAGCTGGAGGCCCTCATGTTAGTGGTTGAAGTGGGGTCCAATGTGTGCATAGTATCTTATGCTATTATTTCTGAGTCAAGCTCGCTCTATTGACCAAAATCTGTTGACGTCCTCTAGAGCACTCGGCCTTTAATCTTTTGCCGACCGAGATTTGTATTTAAACGGGGTAAGTGTGTGTTCTGTGTGCTGGGACATCAGTTAATATAATTAGGTACTTTCCTAACCTATTTGTGGCTGTACTTTGTGGCCTGGCACTTCAACGTATAGAGCTTATGTTGCTTTAAGGAATGAATAGTCGCCACGCTTACGAATGGAGTTCTCACAATACATTATGGGATTTACAAAGTACAAACAAGTATGTGGTTATATATTTGGTAATTAAGTAAACAAGTACTTGTCAAGAAAAAAGGCACATAACCTACATACACACCTAGTGGATACGATCTACGTGATTTCCTGATTTATATATTTTATGCCTTTTCAGGAAAATGTATAAAATCGTCGATTGGCAAAAGATGATACGTACTGGCGTATCGATGTAAATCGAAAGTCACCGTTAATATTAAATATGCACAAGCTACACTGTAATTTTGCCAGTTAAATGTCGAGACTCTAAATAATATAATTAACATTTTCTTTTTTAATTTACACTAGATAAAAAATAGTTTTACTGGTAACATTTTTGTATTAATATTACTGGACACGTTTCTGTTCTAGGAAACGATGAGAACATTCCTACCTCGTGCAGTATTTCAGTATTTTCTGCTAATAACCTTATTTCAGTCACCGCCGCTAAACATGAGGTGACAAGCCCACGTGGGCGTCAATAACATTGCCAACCGAAATTATTGACCACTGCCGCAATATATACTTGTAAATAACATACCTAAACCAGAGAGTACACTTTTAAATATCAAATATACATACTGTGGGCAATGGTCACTGTGGGCAAGTCCGTCTACAAGGCAAGTCCGTCAACACGTTATAACTTTTGAATTTGAAGGCGTATGCCGCTTTGGAGTCCAGTCGATTAACCAGTTGTTCGCGCTAGTTCCGTCACTGTAAAACAGATGACGCTGTGACAACCAACTTCAGAGCAATCCGCCTAAACAAGTCATTTCGTGTTTTGAACTCGAAGTCATAGTGCGACAGCCGTTCGAAAAAAAATTCACAGATTTCGTGCCTCACACGACTATCGAGCACATTGGAAATGAATCTATGGAATTCGAAAAAATATTGTCGCTGAGCGACGAGAAAGTCTGGATAAGGAAAAAGTTACAAAATAAAACTACAACGTTGAATGATAATTATTTTATTCTTAAATTAACACAAGTATCCTGGACATAACGCACGTGAACAAACAAATTGCAAAATTTCCACAAGCGTATCGAAGTTTGAATAATTGTCGCCGTGGCGCATAAGTATAGGTACATATTTCATTTTTCGATTAATAAGCAGGATATACATATTAACGTTCAAAGTACAAGAAAATTATTACACAGCAAATCCGTAGTCAACTCGAGAAGTGGTAGCCACATCGCCGTTATCGTCACTCGAGTCTTGATCGGTAGCGGCCCATTTGCTGCAAGATATGAAATTTTCTTGACAGCAGTTTGACGCGACGAGAGATGACCATACCAGCGTTTGTCTATGTTGCACCAAACCTCAGTTCCAATAGAGTTCCAATAGGTACTACCAGGGTTCAGCATCAGCTATCTTGGGTAATGCTCTACCATGTGATCATCATGACGAATCGGATGTCCAAAACAGCGCGTGCCTATTTTGCACCAAACCTGAGTTCCGCTATGGATCAGAAGAAAGGGGGGGTTCCTCTCCTTCCACCTTACTCAGGTCCTCTCGGGGCATGGTTGCTTCGGGAGATACCTGTGTAGGAGGGCGGGACGGGAACCAACTATGCAATGCCACGACTGCGGCAATGCCGAAGACACGGCGCTACACACGCTGGCCATTTGCCCAGCGTGGGCTGATGAGAGGGCCGCACTCGTGGCCGTAGTGGGGAGAGACTTGTCCTTGCCAGCGGTGGTAAAAGCTATGCTTGGCGGGGAGAGTCGATGGAAGGCGGTGGCCTCCTTCTGCGAGGACGTGATGGTGCAGAAGGAGGCAGCGGAGCGTAGCAGAGAGGAAGATCCGGCCTCTCAGCCAATGCGCCGCAAGCGCGTGGGGCGGCGGCGGTTGGCATACGACCGCCGGTTACCCCCATAAGGGCACTAGTGGGCGGCAGACTCGGGGACGTCTGTCGCCCACACAAAGGTCCCTGCGTGGGCGGGCGCGATGTGTAATCAACGCGCCCACTGAGGTGAAGGGGTGATTTCCCCTAGAGTCGGGTCCGAGTCCGGACGGCCGCTGGCGAGGTTGCGGAAGAGTACTTCGGCGTTCCTGGGACCTCGCCATATAGCAGCGAGGCGGCAACAGAGGGGTTTTACTGGGTAAACCTGGGGTCTCATTAGCCCACAACAGGGAGTCCCACATAACCATCCCGGCCCGTCCCCGCGCCGGGTGATATGCGTAAAGCATTTCCCCCCTTAAAAAAAAAAAAAGGTACAACCAGGGTTCAGCATCAGCTCTATCTTGGGTACTACTCTCCTAAGTGCTCATCAAGACGAGTCGGATGACCAAAACAGCGTGTGCCTATGTTGCAACAAACCTGAGTTCCTTTAGGTACAGCCAGGGTTCAGCATCAGCTCGATCTTGGGTACTACTCTCCTAAGTGCTCATCGAGACGAGACCGATGACCAAAACAGCGTGTGCTTATGTTGTATTAAACCCGAGTTCCACTAGGTACTGCCAGGGTTCAGCATCAGCTATCTGCTAGCAGCCGCCAGCAACATGCTGAGGTGAGACCATTTCGTGGCACTTTCTCTTTTTTATGTTTCTCTGTATAAGTTTTTATTTTGTGTTTGTGCTCACGAATAAAATTATTTCTATTTCTATTTCTATCTCTACCTCTACCTCTACCTCTATTTCTATTTCCACCACCACAAGAATGCATAGATTGTCGAATAGTGAACACGTTATCTACGCCCGTGTCAAACAGGATAGATAGAGTTAGACCAAGAAAAATCTGCAGCGATTTTGATAGCCCACGCAGTGCAAGTATTATTCTGCCGTCATAATCCCGATAATTCACAACAAACACCGACAACGAACTCTGCGAAACATGAAGTCATAAATGTCATGTGAAAAATGTCGTTCTGACTTTTTGACTATTTTAAGGTTAGGCTACAGGGCAAACCCTTAACCCGATCGTCTTTGTTTTAGGCTCAAATTGTAGCTGACTAAATTGTCCAGAGCCGTTTTTCTCAAATTTTTGATATCATTCTTCGTTTCCAAATTATCGAGCACCAAAACCAAAAATTCGAAAACATTGAATTTTATTTTCACTATTTCGACCATAACTTTTTTCGTTTTTGACTTTCTCGAATAATTATTTTTGCACCTTACAGCTCTCGTGATTATGCGTCTTTTGAGCCTTTTTTTAATATCATATCTTCACAACTTTCCGAGATATAAGGGGATCGCACTTTTTCGTGAAATCGGACCCTATACTGGAGCGAACGAAAAGACATTTCCAATGTCAAAATTATTAAAAATAGTTTTAGAAAAGATTGTGCATCAGAAAGTAACTACGTAGGTAGCACAAGAACAAGCTGTCTTTATTCTATGTTTAAAATATCAGATATTGGCTTAGTTTTGTAAATATATGTTCCATCATTTATCACATTAAAATTTGACTAAGTTGGAAAGTCCGTCTATTATGTACAAGGCAAGTCCGTCGTATCGGACTTTCGTTAAATCAGAGATTATCAACGGTTTTTGTGACTTAAATATTATAACGATTTGATAAGGTATCAACAAATCCTCCTGACTTTGCGCATGATGTTACTTTATTAAATTTTGATCTCAGTAAATTAAAAGAAACGATTAAAAGTAATTTTATTTCGGAAATAAAAATAATAATTATGTGTAATTATTTGCCAAAAAAGGTTTACCACCCCATTTTCGTAATATATGGATTACAACTTGCCTTTGTATTAGAAAAATGGTGTTTATTTCGAATCTGAACCGTATATTAACGTTTAAAGTACACTTTTCATTGTCTTGATTCGCTCTTTTTAGGAATTCGACTACGAACATATACGCACCCATAGATTGGCTGATATCATAACTAGACGGACTTCCCTTAAACTGCACGGGAAGTCCGTCTACTCGTCGAATTTTAAAAATTACTATTGTTTTTATTATCAAACTACACAACGGGACTTAATCGCGTATTTAAGTTTTAAGATTTACCTCCGACGTTTCGAGGACGGCGTTGTCCTCGTGGTCTCGGAGAAGACTGGCTCAAGTTGACATCAACATCTTCTAGCCGCGCGAGTTTTTCGAACTACCCGCACTTGGTCTTGTTTATCAGTTTGAACGTTTTGCGCACTAGGGATGTTACTCTGTCGACACACAACACTAACGATATTCGATTTATCGACTGTCGATATTCGTTTCCATGCCATTTCTACAGTAGAAAAGTGCGGGAAGCCATTGAAATCAAAAAACATTGCAATTTTAACCGGGACGAGGGTTTTAAGATCTCATCCACATGGAATCCAGTCATTAGCAAATGTAAGCGGAAACGAATATCGACAGTCGATAATCGAATATCGTTAGTGTTGTGTGTCGACAGAGTAACATCGCTAGTGCGCAAAACGTTCAAACTGATAAACAAGACCAAGTGCGGGTAGTTCGAAAAACTCGCGCGGCTAGAAGATGTTGATGTCAACTTGAGCCAGTCTTCTCCGAGACCACGGGGACAACGCCGTCCTCGAAACGTCGGAGGTAAATCTTAAAACATAAATACGCGATTAAGTCCCGTTGTGTAGTTTGATAATGTTTAATAATCGTGAAAGTTTAAATCAGTACCATTGTTTTTGCTTAATTTGTGTTTAAAATCAAACTTTTTAAGCACAGAACAGGATACGGCAAAAGAAACGTCATGTACGAGGGTGCACAGATGTACAATAACTTACCTAGTGAAGTGAAAGATTGCAAATCATTAAAAATGTTTAAAACCAAGTTGAAAAAATATATCAGTGATAATGTATATTAATTATTATCATCGACTAGCTGGACGTCTGTTATTGTAAACCATATGCATGAAATTCTTTATAGTTTAAGCTAATTGTAAGTGAACTTTCGTTCTTTATGAGTAATAAAAATCTTTAAACCGATTAATGATCTGTCACTAAAGCTAAACTATTAATTATTAAATTCTTCATCGTATGCGATTACCAGCGGTAAAGTAAGTGAATAATTAACGGAACTAGATCACTCTAAAGTGAAAAAAAAAGTATGCCGGTCTTCCCCACAGTGACCTTATATATATATATAAATGAAAATAAAAAATCTTCAGCTACCTAGTATAAGTATAACCAAAGAGAGCTTGTTGTATGGACTGTAGGCAACGATAGGTATACTTTACTTGTATACCTACATATTATATCATTTCTATACGTATCACAGAAATATTATGAGTATTATGGCAGTAGCTAACTACGAAATAAAAAAAGCCGCCAAGGTAGTAGGTTCACGCATAATGGGGGGTTCCCTACCTTTACAGAATATGAAAACAGAACTCCAGTCATTGATATTAGTTTAACGTTACTAATTAAAATGGTTTTCACATAGGCACAGAGAGACAAACGTCCATGACCATTTCTGTTTTTAGAAAGGAACAACCATCGGTTTCAATATTTACAAGCTTTTTTGGAAACTAAAGTCAGAGTATATGTTTGGTTGCAGTTGCTCGTGGGCAGCAGCGGGGCGGGCGCGGGCGGTGCGGCCACGTCGCCGGACGGGGGCTCCAACTCGGCGCCTCCTCTGTCACCCGGCGGCTCCGCCGTGGCCGGCGGCGCGCTGTCCCCGGGCGCCGGCAGCCACGCCAGCACCCCTGCAGCCTCCTGCTGCGACACGCCGCGCCCCATCATCACCGACCCCGTCTCCGGCCAGACAGTCTGCTCCTGCCAGTACGACGGCGCCCGCCTCGCACTCTCCTCCTACCCCCGGCTCTCCAGCGCCGCCGTCGGCGTATACGGCACGCCGTACCCCTCCACCGACCAGAACCCCTACCCTAGCATCGGCGTCGACAGCTCGGCATTCTACTCCCCATTGGTATGTAGCATCTCAATATTCAATATTAAGATTTTGAATTAATTTCCACTCACCGACAAGATCTTAATAAGGCAAATCTAAACCTTTAATAAAATCCATATCGAGTTTGCCTCGGCGCGCAGTTGTATCTAGGCGCAGCGTTAACATCGAATGTTATTCCCTGCCTATACTGTGCAAATTGTTACGAATAGGTCGTTTGCAGTTTGTCCGCATAGGAGGCCGGGTTTATCGCTCTCAGTACAACGTGTTTGGCTTTTCTGGCGAGCGAGAGGAGAGCACTAGAACCGGTCCGGACGCGCCGGGCCAGAAAACCACCGACACCTCGCAGCGCGCGTCGCCGCCCTGTCACGACACATTAATATTTAAAACTCAACGGACCCCAAAAAACAAACAGCCATTATTATACCAATTACGTTTATCTCAGTTAAGTTTTATATGACGTCTCAACTTAATGCTCAAAATGTCAAATGACTCGTTCGGTTTTCTCCCTTTCATTTGAAGATTTTGAATGTCAATAAATTATATTCCGAGCCCGTTTTATTATGAAGAATGTTACGAAGCGAATCCAATTTGTGGTTGCGCGAAGAATGGCTTGCGCTACTGTTCAGTTTAACACCTTGTTTGGTGCAAGGGGGACAAATGGGCGGTCGTCGCATGCGGCGGGCATAATCCCTATAAGGGTCTATAGCCGCCCGAGGAATCGATTGTGCACTTGGAAATCGGAACTCGAAATATTTTTTAATCACTTAGAAACGGGTTGCGGATTTCACCGGGATCAATTCGAAGCGTTTTATCCGATCGACATTAGGCGGGGCGAGGCATATGTGAAATCCGTTAAACCTACAAAATCCTATTGAACAAAAACATGATCCGATTTTTGTCAAGTGCTAAGAGGAAGTTTTGTGGCATGTAATATTGCAGTGTAGCGTTCATAACGGAAGTTTTCACCGACCATGACGCTTGGCTCCATTTAAGATTTTAGTTCACTCCTTTGTTTAGTGTTTTTCGTCGCGGTTTACATATTGCGATGATGTAGCTTTAAGGTTTTTGCAGATCGTGGCGTAGATAGGATGTTAAACCCCGAAATTATTCCAGAACTCGTACTTAAATGTAAAATAAAGAGTTCGTTCAACTCGGTAATTATAATATCATCTGACAACTCGTGTCGGTAATTGTGGACGCATCCCAAATCGCGCTTCTGATCTCTATCTGTCATTGTATTTAGCGAGCCCGTAGCTACCTACGAGTTCACTGTGACCCTGCATGCATGTTTAATAACAGGTGTTTAAATGTATGTACTGTCATTGTGTGCTCTGTGCTCATACCTAACTCACGACAAGCCGAGCCTGTTCCGTGCAAGCGACAATTTAGCGAACAATGACGATGCTCTACCACAAATACGACGGTGCCTGTTTGTGGCTGCGTATGTCTAACTAGACACTTCAGCTAACATAGTCTGTAAGATCATGGGGATAGGGTTTAGTTTCTATTGGATATACATGCGATCGCGTGGAAAAAATATGCAACTGCCATTTTTGTACGCTCGCGACTCCGGTGGCGCCGTCTGTGCGACCCGCTAACAATACACCCAGCGCCATCTTTTATCTATTGTGTGCTTTTGATAATCAATAAAAGCGGGTTGTTTGTGCGGTGGCGTTTAATCTGAGGTTCCAATGTTGTTGACTACGCGCAACAGTGCAATTAACACGTTTTCCATTCTAGTTTTAATAAACGGCATCATGTGCTTTTATTGTGCAAAAAACTCGGTGATATTTCCCCGTAATAATAATAAAGGCTTTAACGCTTTTTTATTAAAACATTCCCTTGTTGGTACAGCCTCGGTTAAAATGTAATATTTCTTCTTCGGTTGAGACAATCAAGTTTTATGATACGACATATAATGCTGCTCGGGTCGGCGCTCGCTGTTATCCGCAGGGCGAATAATGTTTGTTCGAGTGCGATTCTATTAAATGATCAAATGATATGATAGGACTAGGCGCGAACGCTCAAACATGAACCTAGATAAAGATCTTTATACCTAAGGTATCTCAATTTTATTAACATCAATATACTCGTACATAAATAAAAACGAACGAAATGAAATCTACCTATAATTATGTATGTAATCTGCCCCTAATTTACGTGTCATACAGACTAAACAGTATAATCTCGATTTAATAAAGTTCTGGCAAATTGTTAGGAAGCTTAATATCTTTCGTCGGCATGTGCCCGCTTTATTGCGAACGGAAATCTTGGAGCACCCCATCCCCATATTGCGTTATGGCCGCCTGATAGACATATGACGGCGACATTCCAAATTAACTGCTACTCGTGAAAGCGCATCTGCCTTTTATGTTCATATACATTTTTAACTTTTAAGGCTCATTTCGATTGAGTGCCTATGCTGAGAACATATACTAGGTAGGTACATATCTAGTATATGTTCTATTATATGTATAGTTACGAGTATATACTCGTACCTATAAATAGGTATAGGTAGTTACCTATGACTACGAGGTATCATCATCATCTCAGCCATAAGACGTCCACTGCTGAACATAGGCCCCCCCTTGACCCCCTACGAGGTATACTAACTATTAACTAGGTACTACTAATCAAATTGATTAAAAGAATGAGTTTTTTAACGTAGAACTACCTGTATGGTATACTACACAGTAGGTAGATATACCTACTTACCATTTGATTTATGTCATTTATTTGATAATATAAAACAAATACATACAAAACTTAAGAACTAAAACCCGTTCTGAGCCATGCCGGGTCCAAAGGTCCCCATCACACTTGCAGTGCAGTCCCCTACTTACCTAATTGGTTGGATAAAATCATATAAATAACCAGAATCGTTATACTCAGTAATACCAGATGTTCGTAGAGAGTGAAGCCACACGATATATCTTACCCGACACATGGTTGAAGTGCAATATTGAAAACTCAACTAGTTATTCTCGGATGCTGCGACTGCAACACGAGCAAAATCAAACGAGTACGACCATCGCAAGATGAAGTGTGGCGTGAAAATATTCGTCTCGCGTGAGGCATTAGTTTCAATTCAACCATTTGGCGAAACAAACCGTCCCACGTTATTAAACATGCAAAACGCCTAGGTCTCGCCCGCGGAGGTATCATCAAAGCATTAGAATTATACTTTCCTTTTGATACATTTGAATAAACGAAAACGTTTACCCGGCCCGCTTTTAACACCGATCTTAAATAAAGTAAACAGATACGGTCCTCATCTAAGGGACAATTGAAAAAAAAAAGTTTCACGTCCGTTTCATTAGACATCGCGATTAAATTAAAAGTTAGATAAGCGGGGAAAAAACGAGCAACGGCCCAGGCCGACTGTAAAAACGTAACAAAATGCCAATTTAAATAAGTCACTAATCTTAAGTCAAAGAGAATAAGTTTAGAAAAAGGAGAGCAGAAATTCAATAAAGAAGGGCGATGGAGCGAGACGGGATGTGCGCGGGCGACGGGCTGGACCGAGAAGGAAAAAATAAACAAATCTGAAGAGGAATCAGTCGAATTGAGAATAGCCATTAAGGTGTTAATGAGGGTCTTATTAAGCCGTCTACTCCCCGTGGGTGGTCGGCTTGTTGGCCGCTTTGTTCATTAATCACCGCGCATTAACTCCGACCTAATTACCCGCCGTACGATATACACTTACTACTATTGTCACTTTTCGACTACTGTTTTAAGTTGCTATAAAGTCGCCGTTACCGCCCCTCAGCGATAGTTTACGGCCTAATAATGCGCCTTGGGAGTCATTTGAATTGATACGGGGCAGACGGGAATTTTTTTATATTTAAGGTATTTTTTATTCAATGAGTGCCGTTTCAGAACTTACCTATTTTTTTAAACAGTAAAAGTTATATTTCCTGGTTATAATTATAAAAAATTGAAATTGGCGTAACTAAAAAAGCATAAGTATTCATTTGTCACACTTTATAAACCAATTAATAACAAATTATGCTCATAATTACTGTCAGTAATGACTTAATATTTTTTTATCCTGCCTAACGAAGGTAAAGTCTGCGGCTGTAGACTCAATCAATAGGTTGCAGGCAAGGTGTGTAACTATACAAATACTAAATGTCCGGATCGACGAGGCGAAAAATGGCCAACTCGGCTGTGTAACATTAAGATACTAGAAATAAATGAAAACTGGAAAAATTTACTGTCTCGTGCGGGGCTCCAGTTTCCAGTGTCGCGAGTTCGTGCCCCGCCTGAAACAGTGGTTTTTTTTCCACTTTTAATTTAAAACTAAAAATATCTCAAAATATTAATATTTTAGGGCCCCATACATTTAGTACGACGGTAGAATTAAGGGGTTATTACATCTTCATCTGCGCCGCACACGTTTTAGGAGTCAGGTTTCTGTTTCGCGAAATGTTTGAAACTGAGGGGCTACCGCGAAAACCGAAATTCGCAAATTGCGGGGATCTTACTCTTTTACTCCAATGAAGGCGTAATTAGAGTGACAGAGAAAAATGCCCGCAATTGACGATTTTCGGTATTGGCGGTAGCCCTACTGTTACCAATAAATTATAACGGTCTCCTTATCAAGTTGGTAGTGTCCTTGTCTACGAAGCTGGAGGTCCTGGGTTACTGAATTCGAATCCCGGTAAGGGCTTTATTTGTGTTTTTATCAAAAATATACGTTCCTCAGTTATGGATGTTTTCTATGTATTTTTTAAGTATTTTACATAATAATTATATAATCAAAAATCTGAAAGCAACGATTACTTATACCAAGTCGGGTTTACTTCAAAATAATTATTCGCCATATTTTTGTTTGCTTACAGCTTGGCAAAAAAGAGTAGAAATTAAAAAGTGGCAGCACTGCAGTGGCGTCCCGTTTTCTTATATATATTGGTTTGAAAGGGACGACACTACAGTGTTGCCACTTTTTAATTTCTACTCTTTTTTGCCAAGCTGTAAACATAAATATTTAGTTTTTTATCGCCGTATTACATCATTGCTATACTTATAACGGAAATACGAACTTATGTTCAGGTGACCCCATGCTGCTTGAAGAATGACTATAAAAAAGTGTTCTAATCAGCTATAAACATCTACTTTAAGCCTATAGAAACATGAATACGCAAAAGCTATTTCGCTTAACGGAAATTGCTGTGCACGATTGCATATTATCGTTAAAGTGCTTTTGGACAGTTCGTAAAACGTCCGATTTGTGAGTGAGCGAGTGGCGAGTAGTAATACTGGGAACATATGTAGATGCACCATTACCTACTCTATTGCCGATCAATTAGTCACTGCAACTTCAGTGTCTGACTAATGCTCTTGTTATATTTTATTTCTTTCCTAATTAACTCAGGATGGGAAAGCGGAGAACTCCGCTCACAAATAACGTGATCGATTGATATCTAGCTACTTTGTTAATAAGGTTGAAAGTTACATGGAATTGTAAACGTCGCATCAGTTGCACATGTGTGCGTACTGCCGGCCATGATGTCCCGGTACTCAAATATGTTAGTATTTATCGATATTCTATAAATGGATAAGGTATCTTTAGATTGCGCGGCGTCATAGATAAGAGGGTGTTGATGATACTAATATCATAATGGATGTAGTCGTACTAATAAAGAACTAAATGCCGCTTCGAAAATATTATCACATATTTCGTTTTGAGAGTACAAAATACTTGTAGTGATATGGTTATGATTAGTTAGGTATTTTCTTATTGTTATTTGACTCAGTTTTAATCAAGTTATAAATACAACAATTATTTATTGATCACTAGTATCACTACTTTCTCCGCTTTGAACTCGCTAACTGCACTCCTTTACAAAATTATCTTATATGTTAATATTTTTAATTCAGGTTAAAAGCTATCTATGTGTTTATCGAACTTCATCCGAAGCCATTAGACGTATTTGTGGAATTGAAGACTTAATGTACCTTTAGCCTTTTACGTTAATACAAGGCCATGCTCTATTTTCAATTGCCAAAATGGTTCGGCTCGAGCCTTCGGCATCATGTTAGTAAGTACGATACAAGAAACATACTGATAAATACATAACTAACAGACTTACATATGTAATTTTTTGTAATCTCGGCGTATCTCACGTGGTAGAGGTACATAATGTATGAGGCAATGGTGTTGCCGATGAAAATGGGTGGGCTTATCGGTAGGTCTATCGGCGATTTGACACAAATTCGTTATACTTAGATTATGTGACAAGCGATAAAATGTTGTAAGGCACCGCCTTGCCGTGATTGACACCCGCTTGTTGACACAGTGATATGACGTAGGTGGGGTACCTACTTCTGTGCCGCGCTTATCTACCGGCCGGCATTGTGGCGATACCGTCTAAGTGCTGGATGAACGACTTAGCGCTAGAAATACACTGCGTGTTTGCAAATCGATACGCCGCATCTCTATCGGTGACAATGACGTTTTATAAACAGTCACGGTCCAACCCTCGTCTCACCTCGAAAGCGTTAATTGCTCCGCAAATATACTCATCTTCGCACTAAGCGTTTACTTGCCGACTTTAATGACTGGGCAAACAGCGGCCGTGCGGTCAGCCGCCGGCTCGCTGCTAATAAATCTCTGGCTTTTCCCCGATTTCCCGGCGTCCCGCCGCGGCGCTGGCCCCCCGTCCGCCGGCACTCTTATAAATTACCTACACGCTTCTACTATAAATCAAACAATACCCTAGCTAAATGTATTTACTATTGTTTGAATACACTTCCAACACTATCATGGGCAGTATCTTGACCGCGGTGATGCGATAATTCACTCGATCATTTGCGGGGTCATAGGTTCGGTGGCGTTAGTCAGCGGTCTCGGCAGCCGGAGGAAATGTGTTAGTTATGACCCTTTGTCTGCGGCGGAAGTGGAGGATATTGTGACCGGTTCCGAGCGAAGGCATTCGCGATCAATCTTGAGAGAAAAGATCTGGACGCGTCTCGGAGGAAGTGTGCTAATGCGTGGTTAGTGCAGTCGCCGGCTTGCCGCACTCCATTCGAATCGACTAATTGCCGTTTGGGATGGACTACTTACTTGTCTTGCATATAATTTATAAAAAAAATTAATGTTTTATTAAGGCGGGTTACTTAATTTTTTTTTTCTTATTAATATTTTGATCAGCTTAGTAAAAGGTTGCTTTTAAAATGTCACGTCACTAAACTGATGATATTATAGGTACTTAAATTCGTGTGCATGGTCTCTTCGTGCTTTATAATGTCTCTTTCGAAAATTATGAAATAAGCCGTTGTTACAAGCGATCATTCCTACCCGCTACCGCCGCGCGATAAACATCGTTGCAATTATTCACGCCTAAATAATTGATATATCGTGTTAAACCTTGTGTTTTTCGAGCTAAATTTGTGGCAATCATGTTGCTAAAGGCAATTTACAATAGACAATATAATAAGTGTTAAGAAAAGAGCCCGAAATAAATGTCAATGGACCAAAATAAAGTGAAGTTTACCGGTCAGCTACGAGAAACCGTCAGTGTAAAGTGCTCGCAGGAAAACGTCTTAAGTGCGCGGTAATTGTTGGCGCTTACGATCTTATGTGCCGACCATCGTGCGAGCTGATAACAAACACAGGGAATAAGCGAACATCGTGTGCGTGCTGAAATAAACGTTATATTCGCGTAGCTCACGGTTCACTTTCGTCCAACTATCTTAGCGCAAACCATTAGCTGTTTTGTCGAACGTGTGAAGTTTTGTAATTAATCAATCAATATAATCATGTCACCGACTAGCCAGACTTTAGGGTGCTGCACCAACGAAAACCTTGACGATGACCATCACGATTGTAGCAGTTGTGGACTAACGTATCACTTGGAATGCCTAGCAGCCACAGGTTTGGAAAACACCTCGAACCTCCCGTATAACTGGAAGTGTCCCGCTTGCACGACCAACAAGAACAACAAGCAGGCCAAACAAGACTCCACTCCCATTCGAACATCCTCCGCGACCAGAGTAAACAAGCGGCCAGCTCTTGCCTCCCCTGAGTCCGAGGCGGCCACAAGTTCGCAAGAGATACGCACAATAGTAGAACAAGTTATACAATCGCAATTTAGCTCAATGATTAACGAAATAAAGAAGAGCATGTTGGCCGTAGTAAGTGATCAACTGAAACCACTTAAACAATCGGTAGAAGAAATAAAAAATTCAATGGAGTTTATGAACTCCAGATTTGAGGACATTGAAACTGAACAAGTTGCAGCTAAGAAGGCAATGGGTGATCTGCAGGCAGACAACACAAAAATGAAAACCGAAATTGTTGAACTTAATCAGCGTATCAACAACTTTGAACAGCAGGTGCGGGCCTCCAACTTGGAACTGCAGTGTGTGCCGGAAAACAAACAGGAAAACCTTATTTCTATGGTATGCAACATGGCATCTACGATTGGATCTACGTTGAGCGAGACTAATATATTGAACTGTACACGCATAGCCAAACTGCACGCCGACAGTACACGACCTAGGTCTATTGTGGTGCAACTGGCTTCTCCAAGAGTGCGTAATGAACTTTTAGCGGCCACCATAACATACAACAAAGCAAACCCTTATGATAAGTTAAATAGTGAGCATCTTGGACTACCCGGCGCGAAGACTCCTGTCTACCTCGTTGAGCATTTGTCCCCCGCTAACAAGACTCTCCACGCCGCTACCAGGAAAAAGGCCAAGGAACACGGTTACAAGTATGTGTGGGTGCGCGATGGCAGAGTCTACGCTAGGAAAACAGACCAGTCGGAATACATACACATACGAAATATGGACAGCTTGAATAAAATTGTATAGACTTAAGTTAAGTTTAAGTAGATATATGTTTTGCACGAAATCCTAGAAATATACGTAAATAAATTCAATTTTACACAAAATATAACTGATATAAACTTCACTGCTTCTGAAATTGATTCTTTTAATGTTTCTAGTTCTTACATATCTAACCCAGATGATTGTTATAACTGTATTGACCATTCTAGTAAACATTTAAATATAATACACATGAATATACGCAGCATTAACAAGAATTTTGACGAATTTCAAGTACTCCTAAAAATACTAAAAGTTCAATATGATGTAATCGTACTCTCAGAATGCTGGCTTAACAAGTATACAGTTGTCCCATATATCAGTGGGTACTCGTCCTTCCACTCCAAAAATAACCTTAATCAAAATGATGGTATAGTAATATATACAAAAGATTCACTGAAGTGTAAAATCATTGAGCCTAATTTTGTGGATGCAAATTGTCTTGTATGCAAAATTGATGAGGACACCGCAATCGTAACTATTTACCGATCTCCTTCTATTAGAAACTTGGAAACTTTTTTTAACAGCTTAAATTATGTTTTATCTAACCTCAACTCTTGCAGTAAGGTTGCCATTATTGGTGATCTCAACATTGACATAAAACCAACTAGCACTGACAACCGTTCTTCTGAGTACCTTACCTTCATGGCCCTTCATGGTTTTTTACCCGCTCATTTGTATCCTACTAGAAATAACAATTGCCTTGATCACGTATTCCTTCGTTCAAATGTACCAACAGCCACCATAGTTATCGAATCTCATATTACAGATCATATGCCAGTCATGCTCTGTATTGACACGTATGCGCAGGGCCCCAAAGCTAATGAAACTTGTACCCGGATTAATTACGAAGCCATTCGTCAAGAAATCGATGCGTCTGATTTTACATCGGTGTTATCGGCGTCTGATGCCAATATTGCGGCAAACGGACTTGTAGCTACTCTTTCTTCAATTATTAAAAAATACACAAATGTAGTTAGAATTCGTAGAAGGGATAGAACAATCAAGCCTTGGATAACCCCCGGTCTGTTACGCTGCATAAGAAACCGCGACAATCTCCACAAAAAAGCAAAAAAGTCACCTGAAAACTTGACGTTAAAACTAACCTATTCCAGATATCGCAACTTTTGCAACAGGTTACTTCGTAAATTAAAAACTGAATATGAAAGAGATGAGTTTATGAAATGTAAAAATAACGCAAAAGCTACGTGGAACCTAATTAAAAATATAACTCAAACCAAACGTACCCCTACGTCTTCAAATGACTTACTATGCGCAGCTAATTCGCCTTTAGAATCAGTTAATTCAATGAACAAATTCTTTGTTAACATAGGCAAAACTTTGGCTACCAACATTAGCCCTGTCATGCTTCCTTCTAATCCTACTTGCAGCTCCAACTCCCAATGTAATTCGCTTGTTATCTTAGAAGTCACTGAGTCAGAAACCGCAAAAATTCTAAAAAACCTTCGCAGCGATTGCGCTACTGGCTGGGACGACATATCGGCAAAAATTTTAAAAAACTCACTTCATTCGCTCATACCTGTGATCACTCATATTTGTAACACTTCTATCGGAACTGGAACATTTCCCCATGCATTTAAAAAGGCTCTAGTTCACCCTATTTACAAAAGCGGGGATCGAGCTAACTTTAATAATTATAGACCGATTTCAGTCCTAACCGCTTTGTCAAAGGTCTTGGAGAGAGTTATGAATACCGCATTGGTAAAATACCTAGAACGCTTCAATCTCATTGCTGATAACCAATATGGCTTTCGCGCTAATAGGTCCACTGAAGACGCAGTCGCCGACCTAACTAGATTCATAACACGCAACCTTGATGAAAAACGACGGTGTCTTGGTGTATTTCTGGACCTCTCCAAGGCCTTCGACACAGTATCAGTTCCTATATTATTGCGTAAACTGGAAAACATCGGTGTCCGTGGAACTTCATTAAAAATGTTCCAAGATTACCTATCTAACCGCACCCAATCCATAAAGCTTAATAATTTCATAAGTAACGAAGAAACAATAGACTACGGAGTACCTCAGGGCAGCATTTTGGGGCCCACGCTGTTCCAGATTTATGTAAACCAACTGTGCCAACTGTCCCTAGAAAACTGTAGAATCATTGCCTATGCCGATGATACGGCCTTACTATTCCATGGCTCCGATTGGGCTGAGACGAAAATGCATGCAGAAAATGGCCTTAAAATTGTAATGCAATGGCTAAAAGCTAATCTGCTGACACTTAACTTAGACAAAACCAAATTCATTCCATTCGCAATTACTAGCCCGTCACTGCCTGTACCATCGTTTGCCATAAAATGTCATGTTTGTCAGTCACCCTCGCCTAACTGTCTTTGCGTTTCCCTTACCCAAGTCCCAAGCATAAAATACCTCGGCGTATCCCTTGACCAAAAATTAGATTGGCATACCCACATAGACTCCCTGACTTCCCGTGTCAGGAAACTGATGTACGTTTTCAAACAACTTCGTTGCTCGGCTAGTCATAGTATTATAATGATGGCGTATACGTCCCTCTGTCAGTCCCTTGTCACGTACTGTATCCCGTTATGGGGAGCCGCTGGTAAAACAACAATGCTCAAGCTGGAGCGCGCTCAGAGAGCAGTACTGAAGGTTGCAACATCAAAACCTTACAGGTACGCAACAGCCAAACTATATGCCGAATGTAAAGTTCTGTCTGTTAGGCAACTCTACATTCTCCGTGCCATCCTACGCAGACATCGATATCTTCCTGTATCTATGACAGCTCTTAAAAAACGACATAAACAAACTGTCTGTCCAGCAGAACGCCAGCGGACAGTCTTTGCGAGTCGCCAGTTCGTAGCAATGAGCGCCAGACTGTATAATAAAATCAACAAACGGCTAGACTTCTATAGATTAAACCGTTACGATTGCAAATCTAAGTTATTAACCTGGCTCCAAACACAAACTTACCAGGAGACTGAAACACTTTTAAGCTGCCTAAAATAATTGTACCTTAGACACCCCTATACACACATGTAACGTCTCAATATAAATTGTATTAAAGTTAATTAAAACAAAGTAGATTGAACTTCTCTTATTGTTACATATTACAACTGAAATATTGTATTCTTTTTTTTTTTTTCTTATAAATATTGTAGATTGTATCGTGCAACTTTTGTTGAAATAGCTTTTATTTTTGCTACCACTACTATGTAACCTTTAGCGGAGGAATCGCTGACTCCCGAGTCACAGGCTCTGACCTAGTTCGGGAGACAGAGGCTCGACCTTGGTGAAACTGTCACAAACCTAATTATAAGCTTTCTGTATCTAGCATAATATTGATACTCTGTACTATGTTAGGTTTTAAGTGAATAAAGATTATTATGAATAAAGATTATTATTGAGCACAGTGTATTAAATTAGCAAATAAGACGCAATTAGCCGTGGCCAGAAGAGCCAAACATTACAAATGTTTTGCAAACCCCAAATTATTAGAGTCTGTGCGGAAATAGAAGAATCGTGGACTCTTCCCTTTCCGCACTTTTCATTTAGAGTCTACCTAATGATTTGCAACGTTGAACTTAGGGCCAGAGGTAGAGTGACTAGGGTGGTTAAAAAAATCTTGTTTTTTCGTTGGGTTACCCCCTCATTTGTTACACCTATTAATGTTCATAAAATACGCTTAAATAACATGTTTAAAAATATTTTTAAATATTTTTAAATATTATACAAGTTATGAAGTAGATAAACATTTTTATTTCAATTTAATATGATTTTTTCAAAATTGGATTTTGTTATTTCACCTGTTTAATCAAATTTTAGGTACTAACTAGTGATATTTAACCTAAACATACGTACCTACCTATGTCTGTTAATAGAACATTTTGAAATACTTAATACTTAAAATTACTAGTTCATAATTGAAAACAATGTCCTTAATATTAATATCTGATGTGCATCAGTCGTTGTAAATATGAACACGACTTGTGACCATTTAACAGCATAAAGGTGCTTATTCCGTTCGTTATCTGACCGGAAGTGAAAAAACGTGATGCTAAGTGTAATTTTTGTCCGCCCGACTCGCCCGACGAGCTAAGCATTAGTTGAATAAAAAACTAGATGAATAAAAAACATGGTCCCGATGAAACATGAGATAGTTTTAACTAGATATATTGTTTTTATTTTAATTTATTT
Organism: Cydia splendana; assembly: GCF_910591565.1. Classification (NCBI taxonomy): domain Eukaryota; kingdom Metazoa; phylum Arthropoda; class Insecta; order Lepidoptera; family Tortricidae; genus Cydia; species Cydia splendana. Next base: position 39,358,931 of record NC_085987.1, on the reverse strand, counting down.
TTTAGAGTACAGCCGGTGAATAGTAAGGTTGACTTTTATTTAAGACAAAACGAGTAGATAAGTTAGATAGGTACCTATATAATTACCTACCTAGCATTTAGTAGAGAGTACTATATAGACGGAAAACTAAATAAGTAAAATCTTCAACTGCCCAATTTATTTTATAGAGATTGTTATTGTTTTTTTGATAAAATTACGTATACATCGCACAACAAAATTACAAATATGATTTTATATTACTGTGTAGAACAACTTCGTGCTATTTATGCTTTACCTCAATAAATACATAAAACGCGAATTGTACGCCAATCCTTGGTAATCAGACTAATGAACCGAAAGGTTAATTAAAGTTTTACAACACCATTATAATGCCTGCCACTACTATAACGGACACAACATACCTACGCCGGATCAGCGGTCAAATGGTGATAAATTAGTGATAAACCGCACAGGAAGTTTAACTATTACTTTGGGCCAAGACAATAAAAGAAAAACTAAATAGGTCAAGTGATCGATTTGTACCCATATAGTTCTAAATTTAGAAGGATTTAGTACTAACTTTAAATGTTTTTTTTTAAATATTAGCTGACAAAAACTAAAACTGACTAAACTAGTAACAAAATACACTGTACAGTACATATGTATGGTTCTACTCTCCCGCATTAGTGCGGGAAAGAGAACTTTCCGTGCGTATGTCAAAAGTTTAAAGGGTCATATGTACTGTAAAACGTAGTACGATACACGTGCGAATAGGTCATTTCGCAAACTCGTGTCGATTTAAAACATTGCCTTCGGTCGTGTTTTAATTTATCGCCACTCATTTCGAATTTTTTCTTTTCCGCACTTGTATAACTATTCCTGAACATGAGGCACAGCTTCATATATCCACAGTTCCCTTGACAAAATAATCCAACCAATTAGATAAAGCCAATCTCTGAAATGACGTAACGAGTTAATTATGTTATCTAAGACGATTACCGCGCTCCCATCCCCATGTTGTTTGAGATTAACTTAAATAATGACAATATTTCAAAAGGTTCTCAATAAAGCGGTCTATGGTCTACGTTATTACAATTAACAAAAAATCGTTTCTTGTGCGTGTAACTAATATGCGTTTTTTTTACAAAACTAGCGAACGTTAGCGACTATATACAAACTTAGATAATTATATTAATTGATTGTACATATGGAACATCCACAACTCAGGAACAGTCAGTGCTGACAAGTTGTCATAAAAATAAATATCTTTGCCCAAATTCAAATCCAAGACCTCCAGCTTCGTAGGCACAGTCAATATTGATTAAGATATACTTATTTATGTTAAGTTTAATTTTATTTTTATAATGGACACTGACAAATAACGAAACATGTCAATCTACTGTTAATAGAAATAATAGATAAATTCGAAAGCTGCATCTCTGTAAACAGGCTTATATCTATACCCATCAGGTTTTTTGCCGACGTGTCACGTAGAAAAAAAGGGCAAACTTACCGTGAAACGACAAAGTTAACGCCGTTTATAATATTATGACACCGTTCCTTAATCGCACGACCACCGGGGCTCGGGCTCCAGTTTGGGGAATAAATGATACGTCAACAGCAACAATAGATGAATGAAGACGTTCTCGCATCTATCTAGTACTGTCAAAACGGTGCGCGAGTGGTGCTCGGGCCGGCTCGGCGTGCTCGCCCCCGAATGTTCGTGCGATTGCTCCGCAGTTGGTAAGTTGCGAGTTTTTTGCGGGTTGTTGTAGATTCGGACAGATGTCACGGGCAGGGAGGCCTCGACAAAAGCGCTCCGGGGGCGCTTTGTCCTCCCTCCCCCCACCATTAACCGACACCTCTCCATTCCAGTATCAAAATAACACATATAAATTATTCACTTTATTTATTAGAATGTTCATTGTAGAATAGTTATTGCTCTAAATGGTTTTTAATGTCCCTATTTTATAAGTAATTTATACGTCAAGCTTCACAGCTGCATTTTACCCTCGGCTATTAGCGGGGCATCAGATAAATGCGTTATACGGCCACCCCGGAAACTCTTATGGGCTGTATTCAATTTAACTTATTAATTCGTATTCAGATGGATTCAATTTGGCCGCGTAAAGTTTTTGATGGATTCATTAACATAGCTTGCGAGTAGTCGCTTAGACGTCTCGGAGTGAGACGCAGTTGCGGTCGCGGCCGCGGCTCGGGTGAACCGCACCGAATCAATCACGGAGGCTCAATAATTGATCTCCCCTAATTACGTTTCCCCCTCGCGGCTCATTAAAGACAGTCTGTTGTTTGTTCTCCTAATTAAAGTGGAGGTTTATCGGCCGGCCTCTAATTGATATCATTGCTGTTTACGATCATTGAGTTACGAGCCCGATCGATCCAGTTCGGCACTTAAACGTGACCGCACACGGCCTCGGCGCGCGACTTGTTTAATCCCGCTTTATTGTTTATTTATTTATGGGAAGTCATTTACGACATGCTAATTCCCGTTTGAATTAAACTTCAAAAATAATCAACGTTGTCTAGGCGCTTGATTAAATAAGAAAAAGGAGATAAATGACTATGGTGACACAAAAGGGTTTCTTTATTTTATGTTATTGGCTGTGTAAAATTGTTCATGATGTGTAAATAAGCAAGTAAAAGGAACAAATAAATGATAAGGTTTTTAATAAAGAAACAAGTCTGGCAAAACCCATTTTATCGTTACTGACTGTAAGCAAAGCAAATTGCAATTATGAGCAATCGTTCATTTTAATAATGCGTGCTGTTAGTGCATTGATTAAGAACACAATATCATGCCCAATAAAATAATATCAACTCGATGGCGGCGTCAACGTTCTGCCAACTGGAAAATAACCAATTCCGTTTAAATCACAATCTAGCAATTCTTTGATACCCGTGAAATTGCCGTAACGAAATAAATGTTAAATAAAACGTAAAATAAAATTATTGTGCCTCCACAAACAAATAATTGGAACGGCAGTATAGGTATAGCGGGCGCGCCCGGGCCGGTGCCCGCTCATTTTATGGCTTATTTGGGGGAAAGCTTTATTGAACTTAGCCACGTTGTCTGTTGCTTTACAAATATCGCTTTAAATTCCATATTCACAAGCTCGATAATGGTGCGAGGCCCTCGGCCGCGACTCCACCGCACGGCATGAAATGACTTTTTCGTTTGTACGCGCTCTTTTATCCACTTAGAGTCATCTTTTTTCCACTTGCTACAATTCACTTTCAGATTTTGCTAATACGGGCTTCATACACTCGTTATTTTTATTGTATGAATAATATTATTATTGTGTTGCACTCTATGTAGATGGGGAAAAATAACTTTATTAACGTTATGAAGCTTTAATACCAAGCAAATAATTGTTTGCTACATTTACAGAATCAAAAGCTATTCAAAATTTGCAGTGATGTTAATAGTATCGCTTTTATTTTCCAAGATTCCACAAACTACAGAAGATTTAGATAAGGACGGATTAATACAATTTTCAGTCCTGAGTATTTCCTAACGAAGCCGTCATCGCAATTCTTGGGCTCTACCACTTTACCAACGAAATATATTTCCCAACAGATCATACAGCGTACAGCGATAAACTAACCATAACGGTACATCCACGCCATAACATAATCCAATCACCAAACTTGGCCCCTAAACTAACAGACACAGTTTATGAAGCAGAAAATGGCGCTACACGACACCCAAGTATCGAGCCTTTAACTGCGTACAGTAGCCAGGAAACCGAAGTGCGGGATGATGGAGTGCAGTCGATTTGGCAGCCGAACGGGGCATCGAGGCGCCTGGCCTGAGGCTCGGGTCAGTAAGCGGCTTCCAGCCACCGACGGGGCAAAAATTTATGAACCGTCAAATAACTTATCACCAGTTAATGCAATGAAATAAACGAGCCTTATTTATGAACGCCGATCACTCTTTTAGGGTTCGATTTGAGCGGGCATAGATTAATCCTGGGGCCATTAACTGGAGGGGCTTAAAGGGTTATTTCGCGTGCAAGATAGGTACTCACTTACCGGAGTGGAATTGAATACCTAATGTTTCATACGTAGATATAAAAGATAAATACATAATAAGATGTCTCGTGTTGTACATAACTATACAATATAGGTATGTAACACATATTTTGCTATTCTTGTCTTTTTAATCATATAAACGGTTTTTTTTTATATTTTTATTTTAAATAAGACAGGATTATTTTAAAATTTATGAACCTACTGTTCAGTTTGTTATACTCCCACATGAATAAGTAATTTTGGAGATCGGCACCTAAAGTAAAATGGCACATTTCCCGAGTTCCTTTTCAAGAAATCGGAACATCTTTCCATTCAATGTTTTGTTTTTTACAGAACCCTCCATCGATTTCCGCGGCTAGGGTCGTCTAGTTGGCTTTTATTTATGGATCTTCTCGCGCGTGTGAATACGGTTAAATAGTGGGGGCAGCCCCTTCGCCTCTGTTTATATTTATTTGGGGTCCTGTAATGAGTCTATCTGCGCTGACTCGCGAACCCTGTAGAGAATTGATTAATACCTTGTTAGACCCAGTGTTACGGAAAAGGGGCATTCCGGATTTTAGCGTATCTTTGCAATTTTGTTTAATTGTAAATGTAGCCGTGTTACATGCAAAATAGAACACATTTTAAAAATAGGCTATTTTAAGGGTTAATAAACGATTGTGCCGCGTTAACTGCGAATAAAAGATTGTTTATTGACTGGGATAGATAGAATGGTTAATTAACAGCGTATATATTTTAATTACCCATTCTGGTGTGAGAGAATGGTCTATTTATGTACCCATATAGCCGCAAGGCGTTGACTGCTCTGAGGACTGTGACGAAGGCTTTAGTCCTAATCAAAGTTTATTTGGTTGTTATCCCCGTTAGAGCGATGTCTAATTTGGCTTAGTTAATGGTATTCGATCTGTATGGAAAATAAGGTCTTACTTTCAGCTTAACTTTTGCTGACATTTTTTTCAATTGCATGCTGCATTAGTATATTTGTAAAATGTCCAAAAGATATGTGTTTTTTACGTATCACACGTCCACCAATGAGCATTGGATTTAATATCAACATTGGCACCATCCTACCCTCACTCAGCTTATCTAATTCGAACACATCTGCTCTTTTTTTTGACCAACACGTCCGTTGGCATTTGTCAATCCACACGTAATAATACAAAGAGACAATCCAAAAGTGTCAATTGTGACTTTCTTTCGTAGTTGAAGTGAGTTAAATTAATTATTATTTTATATTTTGGAATCGCTATTAATTTGAAAAACAAATTAAAGTCGTTAAATCACAGAGTAGGTAGTCATTTTCATTGCTCACGAGTGTACCTATTTCGCGAGCTTCTAACATCCCCATTAGAGATCCTAGTCGTGAACATACATCATAATATATATATGTTGTAGGTGTCGGCGCGTGCCTGGCTAATGTTAGGGGCGAGACAGTCATCACTCTTGGTTAGCGAACCACAGTCAGCCCCAAAGACGCACTTTTTAGAGATCCGCGAAAGACACACGTGACTGATGACTGTCATTAAACTAATATGTTATTAAGGATTTTGGTGCTGTTTTTATGTATATCTATAATTTAATGATTAATTTTTTATAACATATTTAGCCTATAGTTAACTTTTTTTACAATATGATTTCACAATTTAATACTGATTCATTCACTTGTCGAATTCCAAATCTATTCTATGAGTCTTTCCGCACAGACTCTATTTAATTTTGTATTGTTAAGAGTATCGATCTAGTTTCGTAAATCATATTAATATTATATTTAGTAGAATTGCGAACGGTGATTTACTAACTAAGTACCGATTATTGTGTTAATTCCTTGTGTTATATAATAGTATTACCTACTTGAGAAGTCTACAATTTCCTATATGAAATTCTTTAGATGCGCAAAGTGAGCTCACAGTCATAAATCTCGGAGGCCATGCCAATGGCAGCTCTGGGGTAATTTTTATCTCTGGCGACACCAAAGAGTTGCGGAAGGGAATTTGTCACTCCGCTGTGGGGTGATCTTCGACAATGCGCTTTTGACGTAACGTCCCTTGGCGGAAATATGAATAATTATAATGATCTCCATAATGCGTGTGTATGTGACACTAATTTAGATTTTCCCCCGGACCATTATTCCGTTTTTAATTGTGGTTGTTACATTGTATAGACGAGGTATATTCTCTTTATGATTATTTGACAATATCTAAAAACTTGTTGATACGTCAACACGTCTTAAATTAGTAGATTTCCTTATTATTTTTATTACCTACATAAACTAGAAACCATACAAGCACGTACCTAAATATATATTGATCCACAATTCACACAACTCAAACAATTTTTCTAAGTCTTAATATCTGCTATGTATCTATTTTGTTTACTTTTTGTACATATATTTTAGAGGTAATATAAATTAAAAACGGACTAGTATACCTATAAATGCCTGACAATTTTCTTAATCTCTATTACAGCCTCTCGTCGTTATTTTTTTATGTATGGCTTGTCTTATCTGAAAACAACCTTTAAACATTTAAAACTGTTCTTGTTAGCTAATTATGTTAAAGTGTCATTATTCTAACACATTATACATAGTAGGTAACTAAAGGTTAGTTTACACCCAATGAGTAACATAGCGTTTTTCATTTCAAGTATAGCGTAGGAGGTGTGTCACCACAGGTGGTTTAATTAATTTTAACAAATCGGTACAAGCTGCATACGACACAGTATATAACTGCAAGATGTAAATTGTATCGTTAGACAATTTGTTTTATGCAAACGTTTGCACTTGACTTTACAAGACTCAGTAAATGTATATCCTAAAGCAGCAATTAAGTTATTATTGCCTGCAGTAACAATTGTATCGTCTCATTTAAAGTATTAATTTTACAAAATGTCAATATCTGTTTTTTTAATTTCCGTATAAAGCTTTGAGCGACCGGACTAAAACTACTATAGAAACTAAATTCTAATTTGGCTTACTTTTTTTTAAGAGTATGAAGATTGAAGAATATGTAGGTACCTAAATTAGCAAATATAGGCGAGCTAGTGAGAAAGTTAATTATTTACCTATTTGTAAGCCGAAATATCTGTCTGTCTATTTATTTGTTTCTAAGAAATAAAAGTGAATATTAATTGTAGATAATCTTCGTTGAGACAAACCTAACGTTGATAATTCCCGAATATCAGCCTACACAGAATGTATAAAATAGGCGACCGATACTAGTGTAGCCAAAGTTAAAGCAGCACACTTAAAAAGCGAAAGAGCACGGATGCATGGTGTATGCTTACAAAACAATATTGTACACGTTTTAGCTGGTTTGCCAATGTAACAGTTTAATTGAGCCCCCGTCTCGAGTACAAAGGCAATCACAAGTAAAAAGAGATGTTGTCTAAGCGCCACTTGCACCATTCAACTAACCCGGGGTTAACCGGTTAAACTTAGAGTTACCGTGGTTACCAGTACAATTTGACACTGGGTTACCGGTTTAACCGCTTGACCCTGGGTTAGTGGGATAGTGCAAGTGGCCCTAAATATGATAGAATTGATAAGCATTCTAATCACGCAACTATGAAAGATGTATGCAAATTTAATTCCTAGTCAATTAGTCCTGTTGCAGCTCTAAACAAGCAGCATTAACGACCTAGTGCAATAATTAAGTTATTACCTTACAATGGGTTACTAACACCTCATTTAAAATGCTAATAAGTGCTCGCGTCCTTACCGAGGGATATGTTAGGTTTACCTGAAATTGTATTTATTGTCTTATTTGCCAAGTCTAAGTGTAGACATCCATTAGTATAAATAAAAAAACGGCGGTAGTGTAGAGTAATAGTTAATGAATTGATTATTATCGCACAGTTTATGGCATAGTACACTTTAAGTGACAAACGTGGGGTATTATTTCACTTCGTAGAATTGTGGTTATTTGTATGAAGTTTTTATTTATAATAAAAACTTCCTTTTTTAACTCTCGTCGCAAAAAGGGGGGTGTTATATGTTTGACGCCAATGTCTGTCTGTCTGTCTGTCTGTCGGTCTGTCTGGCATCGTAGCTCTCCAACGGATGGGCCGATTTCGTTGCGGTTTTTTTGTCACGAGAAAGCGAGTTTTCTTGCGGTAGTTCTTAGCTATGTTTCATATAAATCGATCCGGCCGTTTGAAGGGTATCAGCTCTTTTCCAAAATGATTGTTAGATTAGGTCAATAACCTCTGTGCTTTAGGTATACATGAAAATACGATCAATGCGTAATTTTCTTTAAGCCGACCAGTGACTTACAGGCCGCCGGACGATATCGGCCTGTCAGTTAGAACAAAAATTTGACAGTTCCGAACAACTGACCGGCCGATATCGTCCGGCGGATTGTTAGTCAGTGGTCGGCTTTACACTAAATCGAGAAATTGCACGTGTAACGACAATTATTTACACCTACCATGTATACCAACTTTGCACGCTTATTCCATAAATAAATATTTACACTTTTCTTTACCGTTTCAAATGAGAGAAAAGTAACCTCCGCGTAGAGCAGAACAGCAGACGCTAATACGAGGGTGTTAAAACATAGTGTTTGTTGCCTGCAATTACTCCAACCTTCGGGGTTAGTAAAAGTGCCCGGTTTCGTGTGCGCGAATCCTGTGTTCAAGAAAAAAAAAACGGTTCCACACTTGTAAATTACACCTAATTATATTATGGTAAAAGGCACAATGAACTTAAACGTTCTCGCGCAAACGTTATGTAATAAATAATACGCTAACTTTAAAATTTAAATCGTTTCAATAATTGCTGGCAAAAACTTTTGCGATACGAGTAGGTACCTATAGGTAGTTTAAAAGCGCTTCAGATTGCATTTATATCCTACTATGTTAAACTCCGTCCTCGCTTAGCGCCATTGTTTGTAAATATGCCTCCACTAGTATCCGTTATCCAAAAAGAGGGGGAAAATAAGCTGTTTTATTCAGTTATCTCGAACCAGCGCTCCATATGGGGGTATCATAATACTTTTCATTTTATTATCACGCTTTTCGCAGGGGGGCCAAAGACAGGGGACGCTGAATCGTTCACACTTTTAATTTAGTCGCGTCTAATGTATGCGAATATAGAGGGTACAGAGGGAGCTCGGGGCCTCACTCGAGCGCTGTTAAACAACTATCAGGCTCGGAGGGTGCGTGAGCCTTAATAGTTTTCCCCTTACTCCATACATTATGCAAAATACTCCAGTGATATGTCAGCCCGTACACTAGGGAGTTTTATTGTTGTTCCTGCGTTTATGCCCTTTTATGAAGTTAACTTTAATTAAATTGGAGCCGTATTTGTAAGGACGATTGACTGAGAGGTATTAGGCGGAGATTTATCTGCTTACACACGCTTAGTCATGTGAGAGCCTGGGCATTAGCTGGCAACGAGTTAAAAAGATTACTTTCCGACTCGAGTTACAATGGCCATTATTACTTAATTAAAGTTTTGTTTAGCATATTTTATTGTAACCTATTACTATAGACAAAAAAGTACTTTCAATTAATCGGCCTTATAGGAATGATATAGGTACATCCATGGATGGATTTTTTTCCTCATTTCTATGTCAACATAAAGTTCAAGCTTTAAATAGCCAAATTTTTTTAATAGCATTATGGAAGGTCAGTTGGCCAAGGGAGAGAAACTCGTACATATTTGAAAACATAATTATGTAGGTATAATTCTCGTTACAAAACTTGCTGTCGCATAAATACAAAATTTGATAAAAGTAATAACTTCCTTGCTTAGAGGTATTTGATAGTTACCTATTTTAATTATTTATAGTGAGGTTGGAGTAAAATTCCAATACAAACCTACATAACTGCGACCGAGGCAAACCTAAGTTTAAAGCAAACTAAAACTAAAGTTCGAAGTAAACTAATGATGGGTATAGTAGCAGCATGTTTGTTTATTATGTCGTGCGGTGTTTCAGAGCAACCCTTACGCACTGAAGGAGGGCGGCGGTGAGATGTCGGCGTGGACGTCCGCGGGCCTGCAGCCCTCGGGCGGCTACTACCCCTACGACCCCACGCTCGCGGCCTACGGGTAAGTCCCTCGGGCCCACGGGACCCCAAAGGTCCATTGCCAGCGCCACTTTAGATAAAGCCCGCGCCGCGCCGCTAGGATTAACATAACACTTCCCTATCGAGACTTATCTCTCTAAGAGATTGCTATGCGAAGGCTCGTATTTGTTGCTCGCTTTGACTTTAATAAATTTTGTTGTGTTGTGCAATTGTAACCCTCCGCCAGTTGTTGAGCCACGTTCTCGCTGAGTGACAGTTCGTAATAATATTAATGCATCGAGATTCGTCTTTTGTTGCGACGTGTAGTGTGGTGCACATGTTCGCTCTAAAACTCGCGCGTCCCAAGAGAAACGAGCATTTATTTTTTCTTTTCCAACTTTTGATTTAGTTTAGGACTTTGACTGACTTTAAGAACTGTACAGTGGACATTACATTCGGTATCGTGATACCGCTTGTCAAGAAGAGCTTAGAATCATAAGTCTTAAAAGGCTGTCTTAAAATGTAACAATATCTTCAGTATACAATTTCCACTTTGATCTTGCCGTTTTGACACGGACTAATGTTATAGAGACAAGTTCACACTCTAGTAAGTTGCGGACTAAAAGTTTCAATGCCCTGTCAAACTCATGACAACCGACACACTTCACGAGCGGAGAAACTTTTGATGTGCGACTACGTAAACAGCTACGGTTACAATTTAATTACAAGTATAATAGGCATATCTTTACTGTCGATAATGTCATCTTCTCATAGACATATGTTATCACAGATATAAAATACGTTGCTGAATAAATCACAAGTATCTAATTATGTTGCAGGGGCAGGGCAGACAAATATTGATGTAGGTACCTACATATTCAATCACCTCACATTAAAACTAAGTACTTACCTAGTTACATATTTAATTACACAAACGGGTCTACCGCGATATAATTTCATTGTTTTTACCTTTAATTCCGACGTCTGGTGCAACTCAGCTGAAACGTCGGAATTAAAGGTAAAAACAATGAAATTATATCGCGGTAGACCCGTTTGTGTAATTAAATATGTGTACAAAACGCGAGAGTTTAAAGTGTTATATTGCTTACCTAGTTAGTACAATATGGTATATTATAGTGTACCTACAATAATACCTGTAACATACACAAAACATATTTTAAAGGTAACAAAAAAGAAATAAAAAATCCTCTATGACGCTGTTTAATTACCATGATTCTCAGTAGACGAATCTATTTACGAAAATAGATTGAACCGTTTAAGTGTCAGCTGGTAATAAACGAATATAGCAACAATGCGTACATACATACGCATCTCGGGAGTCGAGAATGCGGTGTTGACACACGTAAAAAAATACCTACCTATATAAGGCCGGTATAACATAAAGAGCTTTGAAATACAATTTAACTACTTACACATAAAACTGCCTAATACACTACCTTACAGAACGATGAAAATTCCTGTAAAAGGATTCCACAATTTGCCTTCAACATTTTTAACTCTTAAAACTGGTTTCCATAATCCTTTTCCCATTTGCTTCAGCGGCGTGTAGGCCCGTGTAGGGCGATGCGTGCGAGGGACAAATGCCCACGTAACTACTCGCGTCCGATCCTCCTTGTCCCTCGCGAACTCGGCCCGGGCGTGCGACAAAGAGAAACTGCCTACATCCATTTCGCGATAGTGGCTGATTAATTCACAGTTTTTCTTTGAAACGAGATCGGACGCGTTGCGTTGACGTTTTCGGCAAACTTATCAACCCGTCAGCCGCGACGAGCGGGGCGTGCCAGGCGACGCTTTATTTATACTCAACCGCCAACGTGCCTAATTTATATAAATTTCGAATGGCCGTCATAAGACTGTCATAACAATGTACTATACGTACGCATCAATCAAGCAGAAGTTTCACGGCGATCTAGAGATTTATCCCTCCATGAATCACGTTAAAACTGCCTGAAAATAAAAACAAATCATGATACATCAAAGCAGAGTTATGCTGACAATCCGGCTCCGCTCGACTTAATATATAGCGGCGGGGCGTTATAATCTAAAAATAATTAGAGGAGACATTAGTTTTTATGCGTAAAAAAGACGCGGCGATACCGGTGTTGGGACGCGCACGGAAATACTCGGTGATATATCGCCACGCGCGCAATTGTCCGCTGCGCGCGCACAGGGTGATCTACGCCCGTCACCCGCCGCCGTAAACGTCGACCTCCACCAGTTACAAATCCAACTCACAACACCGAGCGTGAAAACATCTCTCTGATCCATAAAAACCGTCTCATTATACCATCTCCGTACATCGATCAACTGCATCAACAAACAATATTCATTCAGTTGCAAACCACGTAATTACCAGCAGTTGGCAACGAAATTGTTGCATATTCATTTCAAAAGAAAAACTTCACAAGAGTCTCATAAAACGTTCCGGGCCGCAATAAGTTAGCCGGGCCGAATAAATAGGAGGAGCACAAAGGAACGGGTACGGTGAAAAGCATACACAAGCAACAAAACTTGGCTGGCTGTAGGCCCACTTCAGTTAAGTACCGTTGGCTCGACGTATTATTTCGAACAGCCTGTAATCTGCCACGCCCGCCGCGCGCCGAAATGAAAAATTACTCAGCTATTTTTAACATAAGAGTGGAGTACAGAAAACGTACAAAAATTAGAGAAAAGAGGGAGCACTTGTGCCGCACCATTGAGATCAAAATAAGCAGGAAATTACAGTCAAGCGAGCGGGAGTTCTCTATGGGAATTATTTGTGTAGGAGCGATCTGGGCTGTTGCGTTTCAAATAATCCGAACAGCAAAGGGCGTACTGATGACACGGGATTAATGACAAGGTTTAAATGATCTCTGCACTTATGACTACAAAACTGAATTAAGTAGACATGTATGATACGGACGGTGAGTGCTTTGAAGTGTAGGTAACAAGGCAAAAGGCTTCTCAGTTTGTTAAATAAAACTTTACTTAGGTACGTTATAATTTTAATATCGCTAAAATACAGCGATTAGGGCAAAAGTAAACGTAATTTTATATTTATCTTTAATTTACGTATTTCCGAATATTAGTTACATATAGGGAATGCAATAACCGGCCAAACTTCATAACCGGTTTCGGTTACGGTTATGCCCGAAAAATAACCGAATATCGGTAATAATCGGTTACGGTTATTGTCGACGAAAACTTATAAATTTACAATGAAGTAATTAAAAAAATACAAAAATCTTTGTTTCAGTACCTACAGTATTAGGGAATGTGAGTAAAAGTCTTCGTTTTTTATTAAAACTCACCAAATACAGTAAAATTAAAATATGACCTTGGACGTGATACAATATTCAATTAAAATATTTCATAAATAAGGGAAGTAAATTTGGTATATTTTTGTTTTTAAAGTCCACGAATGACAATAATCATAGTCACAGGCGTCCCAGCCAAAAATGGCAGGATTTTGTAGTCATTAGATGATAAAAACATACAATTTAAGTCATAAATAAATAACCGAAAATAACCGTAACCGGTTATTCGAGTTTCCAATGTTCGGTTATGAAATTTTGTCAAAATATTCGGTTATAACCGAATATAACCGAATATTTCGGTTATAACCGAATTCGGTTATAACCGAATATTTCGGTTACGGTTATAACCGATTTGCATTCCCTAGTTACATACAAAAAAGTATACTGAATTTTAAAGGTGATAACGAAAAACCTCAAAACATAGCTTACATCAAAAAATCAAAGCATACCTATTCAATAAATCAAATAGGTGAGAAATAAACATTTCCGTTCCACACTGTCAAATAAGTTTTAATTAGTATTACAGTTTTTATTTTCAGGTAAAAGAATTATCTAGAAAATTCCTAAACAAATAAATAAAAAAACAGTGATAGTAAAATTTAACAAAATCGTATGAAACAGTCATACTCTTATGGCCGTAGGTATCGTATGGTGCAGGCAAATTATATTCAATATGATTTTATCCTTTTCTATAATAGTTATCGTAAATTAACCCTCAAGCCGGCCGCGTCCGCCCAGTAATAGTTATCCTAGCAATTTGACCTGCCATGCCGTCTGAGACCAATCTGTATAACTACAGCTTGGCCGTTAGCCTAGTGATCCGAATGGCAGCATGACAGTATCTTCTGCCTGCCGGCGGTTTTATGACAAGGTCTTAGGCACTGTCGCACGTGTGAAAATTAGTAAGAATGGATTTTGTACGAACTCAATAAAAAAGAGCGACTCACAAGATAAACAATAACGTAACCCTGTTGCGTAAGTAAATAAATTGAAATATTTTCTATCCAACTCCAAGTGTTGGCACTTTACTAATAATATGGCTCTAGATATATTTATAAAGAATAAATTGTATAAAAAATGTATACCCACCTGTCATTTTCGATCGAGTTATCGTATCATCGTAATGGAATGGAATGTGTCTTCTCACCTGGACAAAGGTATTCATAAAAAAACTGCGTCCATATGCATCAATTACATGGCTGTAAATAGCATTGTTTACTGTATTAGCTACAAATGAATAAATAAGTTATAGAAGGTAAGATCCCGTTTAGAATTCCAGTGCCAAAATGCTCGATGTAAAACAAAAAGGCCGCTGCAAACACACGCGACGCGTCCTATGTAGGTAGTACCTATAAAACCATAGGTTCCACAAAAGATACGTACGGAAAGCGATACAACAAGAAAATAAACGCAACAATCTCGTTTCTAAAGCGTCTACTCGACGCGCACTCGTGTTACGAATCCTAATTCTAATTCGTCCCGAACCTCCCGTAGGGATGAGGGGGTGTATTACTTATTTACGCGGACGTACATAGCGGTGCGCTTTACGGGGGTGGGCACGTAGAGGCCACAATTCCCCCAAGTGGGCAGATCGTAAAAACCCCGATACCGCGAATTGAATAGTCGGGAATACGTAGTGATGTTTTGGTTGTACGCCGCACGCCGCCCGCCCAGCCGCGCTCAACCGTTCACTCGACTTGTTCGGCGGCGGGGCTCGGTTTATTGCGTATTGATAGCCTCCTTGTTATTAAGCAGTTTAACTGAATTATACTAACTCTATAGCTACAAATAAATTTCGTTAATGTTCCTCTACAACGACTGTTTTATCTGGGAACTTTCGCAGTAAAAATGAGAAACAAACGTCGACATTTTAGAAACGAGTGTCGTGTCACATAAATATGCAGCCTCAGTTGACTTATTGTGTAAACGTACCTAATAAAAGTTCCCATAATGCTCCACAATGATACATTTGCGTTTTAAAATGAGTAGTCACGGGGCGCCTATTTTTAAATGGCGGGTAACGCATTTGGGCGCGTTACTTAAGTTTGTTTGAGTAGATTTGAAGCGATCGAGCAGGAAACGTCAGAGCGTATTAATCCTGGCATTAGTCGGTGGCCGAATATAACGCATAACTCAAAGCGCGCCGTCGGTTTTATGTTTTCGTCTCCAAATTAACGTTTCTACAAAGTATTTCCGGTCATGAAAGTATTAACATATTCGGAGAGTGCATGCGTCCCGGGGAACGGCGTAAGTGTGCAGCGGCGGTAATTACTTGTGACGTTGTTGTCGCGAGTCTGCATGTGTCGCGGAGGGCGGGCGTAGTAAGTGGACTACCTAAATTAATTAGAAAGCTTACGGGCCAATCTCGCAACCGCTTCAGCGCTATTTCTCCTACACAAATGTACGTACAAGTACATGCCATGGTGAAATATAGTTAAATGGTTAATGAAAATGGTATAAATTAACTGCTTCAGAAACACTTGCAGCAAAAAATAAAAATAAAAAATATTGAAAGAAATACTCAATATGGAATGCATACCTAGAATTTAAATGATACCCAAAGTAGGTATCTAGTTACTGCGAAAGTTATTCAAGAAATAGAATTATTATAAACGAATTATATCACATAATTATAATGAATTTTAAATATCTACATCCTTTTAATTTCACTGTCTTTATTTTAAAAGTACATAATATGTAGTTTAAAAATATGATGGTTGAACGCGTTGTTCACATATAGGTAGCGGCCCGCTGGAGCGCTGAGCGATCCGGCGCCCTGTCGTCGGAAACCGCCGTTTCTCAAGAGCTTATTCGTGTTCAAACTAATGCGGTTCGGTTTCAGAGGCTTTGCATGTGATGCGCCTTTGACACGCGTATTAAACCGTTTAAAATGGTTTTTAAATATGTTCTGGTGGCTCACTCGTTTGCCTTCGCTCGGCAAGATGGCGTCGCGATCGATGCCCACGCCCACGCCTGCGCTGCACGCCCTGCAGTTGCACCGCTGCAACGGACCGCCCTCTGACGCGCAGATATTGGCGCGAACGGAAAACTTTTTAACAACTTTCCACAAACCCTGTACCCGTTTAATCCTAATCTTTTATACTTCCTTGAGAATATGTTGAATTATAAACTAATTACTAAATAAATTATTAAAATTAATTATTATTCCTTGAGGGTTTAACTTCCTACTTGCATTAAATTTTTAATACGGGTTAATATTTCATTTGTAGGTACTCATAAATAATAATACACGGAAATGTTCCAATACAATACTAACCCATCATCATGCGTTCTTGTTAAAATACAACCGATTTTTCAATAACAAAAATTGTACCTAGTCTACACATAAATGTAGAGTAGGTACTACTTATTTTTGTTAAAATGTAAATTAGGGCGGAAAGGGTAAACTTTATTTCAGTACTATAATAAAAATACCTACTTACAAACTTGGGTAGATAGATACCGTTTTCTCAGTTTTATTATCATTCTATAAACAAGCCCGACCAGTATACGAGTAAAATAGAGTATCTTACAGTAGAACAAAATGCCATCACTTTTGCAAATCACATCACGTCATGCTCCGCTCGCTGAGTCGAAAACTCACCGCGCGTTTAACTTTCAACTTTAAACTGCACCTCCAGTGTTCAATTTTGCCTGCACCTCTCCCAGGATCTCGGTTCATTTTTTAACTATTTTCACGCGCGAACCTATTTATTGGGCCCCCTTAGACCGCGCCTTTGTCATGTCGGCACAGAAAATCGAAGTCAGGTACGAGTAACAGTCGCCAGGGGGAAACGCCGCCACAAATACGCTTAGAATGTGGATGCAAATGGGACCGTAGGCCCTAAAAAGTATATCGAGCGCTTCGTGCCGCGATAGCTTTATTTTTGCTGCCGTTACGAGAAATCTATTGCCTCAAATAAAACGCCTATCTGTTACGAATTTAAAAGCCACTTTATTGTTCGTTCGAACGAGCCGGCTCATCCACCGTAACTACAGTTTATATAATGTTATTATTTTAGAAGCTCTTCGTAATAATGTTTAGAATTTATGTACCTAACCCATCATTAACTTGACGTTAGATGTTGTTTTATACTGACAGATAGACTATTATCATCTCCGTTTTATTAATTTGTCTGAATTTTCTTTTATTGTCTTACTTTTAATGCTCACGCACGCACGCTCAAGGTTTATTTTTTATAAGACGTAGACGGTTAACGTGATATTTACATACTTTTTCTTAGGATAACTTGGCTCAATAACCCTTAAGCACGTGTTAAGTTTTACTCGTATTAGTTCTAAGGCCGGAAGCGTAAGAAGTCTATGTTTTCCCGTTAGGTATGTAGATAAATTTGTGTTTGTCGACAGATATGGAGCGGGGTACGATTTAGCGGCGAGACGGAAAAACGCCACGCGAGAGTCTACCGCCACGCTCAAGGCGTGGCTGAACGAGCACAAGAAGAACCCGTACCCGACGAAGGGCGAGAAGATCATGCTCGCCATCATCACCAAGATGACGCTCACGCAGGTCTCAACGTGGTTCGCCAACGCGCGCCGCCGCCTCAAGAAGGAGAACAAGATGACGTGGGAGCCCAAGAATAAAACCGACGACGATGACGACACCATGCTTTCCGACGACGAAAAGGACAAAGATGAACAGGACGACAAAATCAAACCCCATAAAGGTACGCTCACGTGGATCGTGGCGCATCCGAGAGTAGACTTCAGCCGACCGCCCAATAAATCTATCAAACCTGTGCTTTCCAAACAAATTTGGGTGGCCTTAAACAATGAAGTCACTGCCGGATGTTGATTTATATTTATTATACTAAATTAAGTACCCAATATATCGTGCGTGTTTGTATAATATGACTGTTTCAATGACTGCGATGCGAAATGCTTCATGTCCGTTACAATTGTTTTGTCGAACTGCCGCTGCGAATTATAATGAATTATTGCACTACGCTAATTTTGTGCCGGTGTGGGTAGTGCGTGCTATTTCATGTTCAAATTGCACCGGTGTTGTTAACCGTTTAAAATTGCTTTAATTTCGTCGGTGTATAAATCGTCCAGTGAATTGGCTTAACGCTGAGGGCCGGAGGGTGAGCGGGACCCGGAAGGAGGCGAGCGGTGGAGGAGGCGGCGGCGGCGGGGCGGCGGGGGTCCCAGGCGTGTAACTGTGCGTAACCGCTCCTCGGTCCCGGATTTCCTATTCGTAGTAAAGTGGGCGGCGCCAAGGTCCAAATTTCATATAACGTTTCTTCCGTTCGTCGGAACACGGGGCGACGTTCGGAGGTCGCGCTCGGCTTGTACAACGATCTGCCCTACTTCGTGCTCTTGCCAAAGGATTTGTCGACTTCGTGGATCGTTTCTTTTATGAGGATATTCCGCTGGAACGTAGGTAAGTAAGTACGGTTTCGGGGATTTATAATGTGTCCCAATTGAATACGGCTCGACGGGATTGTCGTCGCTTTTTCCACGTTTTCGTTTGTGCTTGTGTTTATACGTCGTCATTAGCAGCGCTGCAAAAGTCCCACGCTACCGCTCTTTAGTCTCGGCTGTCGACAACATAAGTAAGTGGGCATTGTAACAATAAAGATGGTTTCGGGAGAGTGTTTTCATAGCGGCGGTAATGGAGGGGTGTCACGGGTAACGCGCGGCGTATGTCGCCTAATGAACGCGCCTATTGTGGACAGAAGCGCACGATTCGTGGTTTTAATGCCATCCCATAACCATAAAATGACGTATAACTATAAGTGTTCCAAATACACATAGGCCCTTCTAACCACCGGCTTAGAACGCTGCATCCGCGTGGAGTTAATAAAAGGACACGCGGTAGAAAATGGATGCTGTTGACAGAGAAAAGTTATGAGTTTTGCCACTTTATAGGGATCAACTCCGGGTTTAGAAAGTCGAGTGTAACTGGGGTGAAACGGTCCACTGAAGATTGGATTGGGCTGAGTTTATAACAACAACAAACATGACGAACTCTCGAAACAACTAAAATACGTTGTTAAAATAGACCGACAATTTAGGTTTTAAGAAGAAAATTTATTAGGAATTCATTTTAGGTATTACACAGCAAAAGGTAACCTGCATAGAAAATTTGCTATTAATACACGTATATACTTATATTGAAAGTAAGAAACTTCATAGTGGATAGGTAAGTAAATAAATGTTAAATAAATAGAGGTACAGAATGTGAACTTTATGGGCACGATATTTTCTTACATTACTTAATTTTTAGGGTTCCGTACCCAAAGGGTAAAACGGGACCCTATTACTAAGACTTCGCTGTCCGTCCGTCCGTCCGTCCGTCCGTCCGTCCGTCCGTCCGTCCGTCTGTCACCAGGCTGTATCTCACGAACCGTGATAGCTAGACAGTTGAAATTTTCACAGATGATGTATTTCTGTTGCCGCTATAACAACAAATACTAAAAACAGAATAAAATAAAGATTTAAATGGGGCTCCCATACAACAAACGTGATTTTTGACCAAAGTTAAGCAACGTCGGTAGTGGTCAGTATTTGGATGGGTGACCGTTTTGTTTTTTGCTTTTTTTTTGTTTTTTTTTTTGCATTATGGTACGGAACCCTTCGTGCGCGAGTCCGACTCGCACTTGCCCGGTTTTTTTTGTTAATAAGTAAGGGTAGGCATAGAGTGAGCACTCTAAGGTTATTTATTTCCCTATGCTTTTATATACGAGTGCATTTGAGGAGCGTCTTTTGAAAAGGGCTTATTTGTCTATGGACACCATACAAAAATAAGTCCTTTTGAAAAGACGCTCCTCATTTAGCTTCGCCGATTTGTATGAAATCGTAGCTTAGCTCAGAATGCTCAGCTCTAGTAGAAAAGCAACATGGGGCCATAGCGGTTCCAAAACAAACACTAAAGCTTCCTTTAGTTTTTAGTTCACATACCTAATACCCGCATTTCCACAAGCAGGTACCTACTGTTCTTAAACTGACCTAGATTGTAGGTATTAACTCTAAATGAAACAGCAGTGTCTAATATTGTCAAACTTTGAATCAAGCCAGAAACAAACCGAATTTACAAGTACACATATATATTCGCTTAATAACAAAAGCGCAATTCTAAACAGTTGAGCATTTGTGTCCCCTGTAAATTGCAATGGCACCGATGCATTGTGCGGGATTACGACACGCGCCGGCGGGGGCCGGAGTGCCGCGGAGTGCCCGAGTGCGGCGAAGTGCCGAGTGCCACCGAGTGCCTCACTTGAATAATACGCCGTTAAAAGGAAAATTAATGTCACTATTAACGAACTTAAATTGGTAAGTATATGTCTTACCTACATATACTTAGTTCGTTCGTTTAAAGAAAGTTATTGATGATGCAAAAGTCGAGAAAAGAGTTTGTCAAAGAAATATACAAATACATGTATAAAGACAAGACAAAGTAAGTACATACACAAAAAAATTACTGAAGTCGAAATATTCTCCTAGAAGAAACAAGATAGGTATGTAGACACGCGTAAAAAAAAACTAAATCAGTAAATAGTCTAAAAATTATCGATATATTCATAATGCATTTAGAAATATTAGTTAAAAGTCGTTAGCTAACCCTTCGTGATGGAATCAGCCAACAACCCTCGGCTAATGCGTTTTAAGTAACTGCGTTAGTATCAGTGCAGACATGCCATTACTGGCACCCCCGGCGCAACGAGCGTATGATTGCCTTTACTCTGCCTACGTGGGATATCAGATACAGTTGCTACATTTAGGTAGTGTACGTATACTTGCAACATTTAGATACTTTTTAATTACACTCAAGATTTCTATACAAAGTGACCCGATTTCTGTATATTTTTAATTAAATAAAAAAAATCTTTTTCTGCTGTTCTTACGATTAGTTATATCCATACACTGTATACCTAAGTACCTACCTACTTAAATCTTTTCACGCGTAGATGTGATTCTTAATACCTACACACACAGAATAATATGCAAACAATACGCGATACAAGTAAATCTGCGAGTAAACAACGGAAACCCTACAGGATATTACAAAAACAAGAAACTTTTATACCGCTTAGCCAAATCCCCGGGCACGACCACCGAGCAAATAAACCATAACGCTTCTCACTCAACATGCATACTCGTTCTACTAAAATGTCAATGTTCGCGACGTGTAATATATCATTTTAAGTCACGGCAAACAAAGCCAATATAGAAGCTTTCACACGCCAACCCTCAGTCGTCGGTAAACAAACATCCAGAACTATCCCGCGCTAAGCCACTCATGAATAAAGCCTTCGGACCCCACCAATAAATGTTAATTTTTGTCGTAAGCACACGCATCGCAAACAAAATATTAATCCGTGGCGTTAATGGAAAGCTACAGAAGTAATACAAACAAGTGGGCTGCGAGATGTAATAAATTGCACTGACCTCAGTTGCAAAGTGCAGCGAGGGTGGAGGGCCGAGCCCCTCAGACGCGTTTTTATAATGTCTCACTCCGTGCACTGACTAAAGGGAAACACCACTCGGCGAGCAGCGTTTCCTCGCCTCCCGCTGCGTGCACTTAGATACATCTATTTTGCATATCTGGGGACAGCGTTGAACGCATAGTGTTCGATAAATATTTATGACGGATAACCTGAACCGCGTCGCTCTAGCTAATTGATAAGGTCCGCGTATCGGTTTACCTAACCTACTGCAGTTTACTTCCAGCGCGGGATTTAGGTATCTATACGGGGCGAAATTTTGGTACCGACATTTGAAGTAAGTCGTTATGTACAAGCATGCTCGATTTCATAGAATATGCCATGAATCAAGGCCTAGTTCTTTTTCTTTTGATAACTGGCTAGTTAATAATAATAAATCTATAAATCTGTCATTTAATAGAAAATTTAAATAAATTAGGTAACAGATCGTTTTCATTAAACGACCCTTTGAATTTGTTAACTAGCATCTTCTTAAATAACGTTCAACATATTGCTAAAATAAAACACGTTGAAAATCGCCCAATTTTCGCTTATCTCCGGTCGTTGTGGGCTTTTATTAGATTAATACAATGAAAATTTAAACAATTTGCCGGATAAATATCTTCGCGCGAAGTATCAGTGGCGTCCCTATTTATCCGTAGTGAGGGGCACGCGGATAACCCCTCTTAAAAGCTAGGAGCAGTCAGCATTAAATGGAATAAAGAGAATGGAGTCGAGCGGTCGCGCCCTCCGCGTCGCCTCTGAATTTCATTAGGCTTGCCGCCCGAAACCCGCTTTACATCGGGAAATGGTATTATGATAATACCCAAAACCTTATAAAATTTTGTTGAATAAACATTTACGTGTAATTGTGCAATAACTAGAATATCTCCTCGAAACATAAGAAATTAAATAATCAAATTTTAATAAGGCCGCCCGCAGGAAAACGCGACTGTAAAAATACATTCATAAAAAAAACGAGCAAGCGTCTTCAGACTTTGCTTTATAAAAGTAAACATGGGTCGCTGTTAAAAATCAAAGAAAGAAAGGAACGACGTTGACCATTAATTGTCCCTGCGAACTGTAAGAGAGCCGCGGGGCCCAAGGGAAATGCGAAATAAATGCTCTTCTTAAATACGGAGCGACGGGCGGCGCGCCCTGCGGCCCTCGCTCGCGCCCCAAAGTGGTATTTTCACTTCGCTAATCGGATAACCACTTAACGAATGGGTCACTGCACGCCAAACGTATTTTCACACGACTTTTCTGAAGGGAGGGCAGGTTCTTACGAGCTAAAACTTACGTCCCGGGTGTAACGGTCACGTCGCCGCTCCAATCCGCATCACATCGATTTTATACGGAATATAAACACTTTAAGCTCCTTTTATCGTTGTAGCATTAGTGACGGCATGGGCTATTGCGACTAACCTGATTGCAATAATGCGTTCGTTCGAGTCCAACGTGAAACGTGATCGTTGTTGTCCTTTTTTACAGATGAGGAGAGGAAAGGCGACGAGCTGCTGCAGGGGATGCACCACCAGCTGCTGGGATACGGTATCAAAGAGGAGGCGAAAAGGGGATCCGACTGCGGCGTGCCAATACCGGCGTCGAAGCCCAAGATATGGTCATTGGCAGACACAGCGGCGTGCAAGACGCCGCCGCCAGCGGCGCAGCCATGGCCACAGCATGCGTACGGCGCGGGGCCTGAGCGCGGCGCAGACAGTGGCTCCAACGGGTTCGCACTGCCTGCCACGGCAGCTGCCAGCCCCGCCACTGGTTCATACGGCCGGTACGGTGGCTTCCCGGGCCAGTATGGCGCGCAGCACCCCTGTGTGCACCCCGCCGCCTTTCCCGATGTGCAGACTGACACGCCGCCGCAGACGCCGCCCAACATGAAAGTGCCCAGCGTGGCCAACCCACTTGGCAGCGGCGGCGGTGCGCCCTACTGCTTCCCGCGCCACCAACAATCACCGCAGCGCGACCCCTACCACAACAACCACCACCCTGCAAACCATCAGCCCAACCAGCCCCATCACAATGAAGGCTCGGCCGCGTTCAAGCCCTTTTATAAAAGGTGATTTTTTTTACTTGTACAACTCACTCACCCACACGTTAAACACTCGGTATACAAATAGTAGGTGAATTAACTCCCATGAGATGTTAACTACACCACGTGAAAAGAGTGAATGTTTCCTATTCCAGTTCACTACAACACCCCAACGGTTTCGTGCCGGCCGTCTGAAAGCGGACCGCTCCACTGGCGGTGAGTGTCTGATTGATTCAAATTGATGAGCGCGGCGGCGGCGTCGCGAGCGCCGGGTAGATGTAGATGAGGTACGCCCTCGTAAATGGATGATCGCGGCGGAGATATCGCGAAAGCCATAAACAGAGTTGTGGTTTTAGTAGCGGAGACTCGCGCCGGGGTGTCATGTCGGTAATTGAAAACAATGGAGTCGACTCGAGGCGGAAGGGCGACACGGCACGAGGGCGGCGAGATTGCAATCTTGCGTCATTTGTCAGTGTCACCGAGACGCACTGTGTACCTCCTACGCACGCTGACCTGCCCAAATTAGCTGCCATTTGAACTCATAACGTGACTGATTAGATTAATTTTTCGCGAGATTTTAATCAAAGCCGTTCACAGAATTAAAATACTTGATACGACACTATAAGCCTTGATTAATGACGAGGAAAATGTTTTGTACTATATTTTGCTCCACATTCTTGCGAGACCAAACATTTGGAATGGAACTTTATTTGGGTAAATATTAATCTTCTCCGATAAAATTTTGTAAATATACATCACGAACAATGATGACAAAAAATGTAAATAAACAGATTCAATACCTATATGATTCGCAGTTAAAGTGCGAGCGTGTGAAGTTGAATTGTGTCTAGTTTCGGAGTAGGGACGCATTTTTCTAAGAGACGTCAAAGGTTTTCTAAGAAGAGTCTGCGGTATCCGCGCTCATTACAATAAATCCCGTCGCGTCCACCGCCGCACAGGACGGCATCGCGAGGAATTTTGTTTTAGCCAAACGCTCACAAATTCACTTCTAGAACCTTTTGTATTATTTTGGTTTTCACGCCTTTTTGTGCCCGCGAATTCCATGACGCGAAAATAACTCCTTATCGCGGCATTCCTTTAAAGTAGCCCCAAAAAGAACGCAAAATCGACAGTTTTTGCTTTGGACTTAAATAACATACCTACCTTTTAGTTTAAGGTTATTATTTGTTCTTCTGAATGGGCTACCGAGTCAAGATTTTATACTTAATTCGATAAAGTAAATTAAAAGATAAAACAATATTTCATGTTTCTTGGCCTCAATCATACAGAATTCTAAAAGATGAGACTCACAGCACAGCCATGTTAATGGACACTGACGCTTAAACAAACATAATATGTATAATGTCAGTTTCGGCATGCATTATTCATCAGTTAGTAGGAAGTAAATCATCCATACGGATTTAATCCACGACACACCCAGCTCTAATTCCATTCACTACACCTAATTTAAATAAAACAGCGTTGGAATTGTTCCGTCTAAGACAAAAAACGTTAATGTAATAGGTACAATAAGTATTGTTTATGGCGGCGTCAGCGGCGCTGCCGTGCACCGACCGCACGCCCGCGCCGCGCTCGCCGATAGCGC
Source organism: Cydia splendana (assembly GCF_910591565.1). NCBI lineage: Eukaryota > Metazoa > Arthropoda > Insecta > Lepidoptera > Tortricidae > Cydia > Cydia splendana. The sequence goes on along the minus strand of NC_085987.1, from coordinate 39,333,482 downwards.
GCGTGGGCGCGGAATCTCAATGGATCCTCTTCATTCACAACACTACCTTCGCATTAAAGCCGCTTTACTTTTTTTTAACCTCCAATCTTTCCCCTTATCTTTTAAACCTCACTCGGGTCCTCTCCGCTTCATTCAGGCCCAGGTCGCGGACAACCCGTTTGACTTCTTTTTTCATTGACGCCGTACAAACCTTAGATGACCGCAGCCGAGGTCGAATTTTTATTTCTTTCACATTTCGGTTTTCCGGTCCGGGCGATTCGTTAATAAATTCTCAGATAATGAGACTGAACGTTTCGTCACCTCATCTCGATTGCTTTAGATTTTTTTCTTTTTTGGTTGATATGTGTGAACGCAGCGGCGGGCCGGCTCGGACGACACCGCGATAGAATCAAAACGGCTATCGGAACCTTTTTTTTTTTGTTAATTTAAATACCGCTATTCTTTTAAAGCTACGTTTTTTGTATGGATGAATATGTTGGCGTGGCCGGGATGTGCTTATTAATTTGTGTTTCCTGTTATTGTTTCAGGTAAAGCAAGTGAAGCGGGTCGCTGCGCCGCGTCTCGGACTCTGGGCAGTGTTCAGTGTTTCAGTCCGTGACGTCACGTCATGCCGATTAGGACACTATGAAAAGCACTAGCCCTTCCTTAGGCTCAAATACGAATGATGGTCGTCGACCCATTGTAATTTGTAATCTATTTGTTTGGTGCATTGACATGTAATTACATTGAATGGTGTACTTCGAATCCCTAAATGCACAGAATTGTAGGTATCTTATGATATTGTAATTTTGTTATCTGTACTTGAGTTCAGATCGAAGTTTGTCGACTTTCGTCCTACTTTGTACTTAAAACGAATCACTGTACGAAATCAATATTGCTCAGTATTTTTATAGATATAAGAGTATTACGGAAATATAAGTAAATTATTTGTATATTTGCAAGGCTCGGCGCCGCGGCTCGGCGTGTAACTTGTGGCTTGGGTGTGGCCGGCGCTGGTACTGTTGTTTTACTAAGTTCTTCCAACTTTCATTTGTCTAAATGTAATTTCAAAGCAATAAGTTATTGATTAGTTCAGGTGCCAGACAGTACTTTTACTAGTTCATAAGATAGAGTACGCTCAGTACGTAGGCAGTAAGGGAAGCATAGTTTGGTTTCGTACCTTAAATCGTAAACTATTGTTTATTTTTGTTAAAAAGAACTATATGAATAATCGATAAACAACCATCGGTTCGGTTATTGTTGTTGCCCTTGTATATAAAATGTTTTGTAGATTTTCTATTTTTAGTTTCTCAAAAAGTGTACAAAGTAATTAGTATGTTTTCGCCACTTTCGACGTTGTTGATGACACTCGGAATGATCTTTATAAATATTGTTTAAAAGTATTATTAGTATACCTTGTAAATATATTCAGAATAACGGTTTATTTTTACATATTGTTTGCGGTCACTAGGGATCTTCGGTCAACGTAATGTGTGTTGTATTCAAATTGTAATCGTCCGTTTTAAAGTTAAAATGAGTTGAGATTAATGAATGAGTTATCTGATGACCAATCGATTGTGTGATAGTCACATCCACTTACGGGTCGCGCGTCGCAGGCGTGACGCGCACTTTTAATTAATGTCACTGTAAAATGATAATCAATTTTACTAATATACGTGTTCGTATGTTGAAATCACAAATGACGAATACTAAGCATTTTTATTGAGTCATGCTGTTCCAATAGCAAGCTATTGCACCTATTTCACGAGCAGGGCCCGTTTCATGAAAGCCTGAAACATCAGCAGTTATATAATACCTAATACAAGCGCAAGACTTTCTCAAACTTTTTTCCTTATTTTATTATGTACAAGCATCCGATTACTATACAAGTTACAAGCTGTTAGAAAACGTGCCCCATGTATATTGGGAAAGGCGCCTCACCTTTTGCAACCTTCAATTTCGATTTAGTCAATTAAGAAATCAAATCAGAGCAAAAGGTATTAATGCTTATAAATGTTTTAAAGTAAAATCTAAGCCGGACATGACTTACATCAGATATGAAATTAGTGAATTTACAACAGCATGCAATATACCAATCTGCAAGCGTTTTCCATGTCCCGAGTGAATCGACGCAAACGACGAATTAACTCGATGTATAAAGTGCACATTCCTCAAGACCCTTGACTCTTATTGTTTTCTAAAAGTCATATTATTCGTTTAGTTTAGTGTTTTATGCATCGAGCTACTTCTTAATGTAAAGGGGACAAAATGGACGTATTTGATTTTGTAGCACGGACGTTGAAGGGTCACTGACATTATTTCAAGTTATTTCGAAGGCTTACGTCTAAACGGAACAACGCAGATAGTAAACAAATTTCAACGTGACCAAATCGAATACATTCGCTTAATATTAAATGTTCTATATAGTTATTTATAGAATATTATATACCTATTAATTATTATTATGAGTAACATTATGTAATGATTGTAATTAAATCTTTATTTCAAATGTGAAAAATTTTTTTTTTCGCTCGATTCGCAATAGCTTGTAATGTGTAAACGAGTGGCGTGGACGTTCATAGAACCCGATTGACTGATGGGCGATTTTCCATGGCTTATGAAGAAATGAAAAGATTACCTCCGATTTACTTAAAATATGATTGTCGCCGCCACTGATGGCTTCACACAATTCGGCAGGACTACAAACGAGCAGACACCCCAATAATTTTGCTTCACTGTCCTAACCTTTCGAGAACAGTGAACATTTTACCATGGATTGCAGGGAGTCTTTAGGCTTGGGGATTTAACTGCTCGGGTAGGTTCTACTCCTCAAGCGGAACTGATTATATTAAGTACATACATTTATTTAATTACACAAACGGGTCTACCGCGATATAATTTCATTGTTTTTACCTTTAACCCCCGTTTTAGACCCGTTTGTGTAATTAAATATGTGTACAAAACGCGAGAGTTTAAAGTGTTATAAGTACATACATTTTTTGAATAACTTATAATAATTTCAAAATTAGACTGCAAGAATATGTTTGTTAAATAGCAAGATTTAAATCAGTTACCGCTATCCTATAGAGCTACAAAGTTAGTATAATATCTTCGTAACCTTCTAAGTTAAGTGACAATATCAACTTATCTATCACACTCGTTTGATTCTAACTCCGTAAAATAAAAAGAACTCTATCGAGTTTGGGCTCGCTCGCAAGAATTTAAAGTTTTTTTTTCAGAAACTGCGTCGGTAGGTATTTTAGCCTTAGGTTGAAATTGCTTTCTACTCGTGTAGCGTAATTTCATACATTTTGAGCTTAATAGACATGCCTCGATGAGTCTGTATGCACCAGTAGACCAAAAGCGTACGTTTTTGTAACAAAATATGTCATTTACTTACAAAATTATTTTTAATTAAACCAAACCTAGTTAAAAAAATTGTATTATCGCATTTCTAATGAAGCTACAGCATCCAACAGTCCAATGAATTTCGCCTGTATAGAGTGACAGACTGAATGAATAAATGAGTAGTTATATTTATTAATTATTTTCATTAGTCAAATAAATGTTAGTCGAGATAAATCCATGGCTCAGCTGAGGCCCATTTTGAACCATGAAATCCTTATATTATCACATTAGACTCATTTTATTAGAGTGCAAATTTAGGTACACGATATGACAGTTCGTGTACATAAAGTGGTATTAATATTGGAGAAATTGTTCCTATCCCTGGGACGAGGCCAAAGGTTCTGCTCGGAATAGGAAAGAGTGTTAGCTTGTGAGTGCCCCCTGCACTCCGAGGGCTGAGGACAACAACGACCATAAGGATCAAAAATCAAGTTAGGCATTTGAACAGATACATAACAATTTGAGGAGTACAATATATGTATAAGTAACCGTGCAATTAAAATTAAAACCAAATGGCATCAAGTGAGTACGAATGATCTGAAACTGACCTTTACACATATACTAAGGATCAATCGCGCGTCCGTAGGTAAAGGAGAATACTTTGAAGACAATTCCTCTTTCTTCATAATAATTTCAATGTTTATTACCTATTATAAAAGACGTGTAAGTAAGAAATATTCGCAACTTTTACTTGTCAACGTATTTTTGGAACAACTTGTAAATATTTCATGATTAATATAGGTACGTAATCAAATTATGTCTTAGTTTAAAACTTCACAAATACTTTCTTTCACGGTGAACTTGGGAGCTCGGGTTATAAAGACAGAATAAGGTTATTATTACATAGCAGTGAGATACTAGGTAAGTACCTCGCATGACATCACCGAATTACCAAGATAGATTAACAAGACGAATACCTAAATGGGCATTTAAATTTGACTAGCAGGCTCATAACTAGTGACTTGACTAGCTATTTTGACCCAAAAAAGATGTATACATGCCGTCTGGTTGTAATGACAAGTAACAATGTCACGATGATACTATCAAATATATCCAATCAATACTTCTCCCATCCCAGTCAAAATTTAACGCCGGTTTACTTCGATCACAAAAGTAGCGATAATAGCGATGTGTTAGACACGTGACTTTCTGCTATTTAGACTCAAATTTGGTCCTTAATGTCAGAAAACGCAAAAAAAAAGATGATTTACTATTCAACTACACGGAATGCAATTGATGGTGGCAAACAATCGTACAGCCTGTCAGCCGGTCACCGTTACCTGTTATGAACGCTTACACCTACAAAGGGTCAGGGCGTTGCTGACCCACTGTACAAGGATTTCCTCTAGGTATTGACATGCTATGTGTGACCCCTGCAGGTTACTTACAGCCAATAGTGCTTCCTCTGCCCTGCAACGTGTAGGTACCTAGGTACTAAAGGAATACTAGGGAACTCCTGCAGTAAGTATTAGTTTTATTTGATAAGGTATTTTAACAATCTTGGAATCTGTATTTATATGTGCTTTATTATTGTATCTAAACAGTAATATGTAGTAAGTATCTAACTACAGACCCATCACGCTTCTGAGCCATGTCTATAAGCTGTTTTCAAGGGTCATCACGAACCGTCTCGAACACAGACTTGATGACTTCCAGCCTCCCGAACAAGCCGGTTTCCGAAAAGGCTATAGTACCATAGACCACATCCATACGCTGCGGCAAGTTATACAGAAGACCGAAGAGTATAACTTGCCATTATGCTTAGCGTTTGTGGACTATGAGAAAGCCTTCGATTCGGTGGAAACATGGGCGGTGCTTGAGTCTCTTCAGCGATGCCATATTGACTATCGGTACATCGAAGTGTTGAAGTGTTTGTATAGTAACGCCACCATGTCGGTCCGAGTACAGGAGCAAAGCACGAAGGCCATTCCATTGCGAAGAGGTGTAAGGCAGGGAGACGTTATCTCTCCGAAACTGTTTACTGCCGCAATGGAAGACGCCTTCAAGCTCCTGGAATGGCAAGGACTTGGCATCAGCATCAACGGCGAATACATCACTCACCTTCGGTTTGCCGACGATATCGTAGTCATGGCAAAGTCGATGGAGGAACTCAGCATGATGCTCGATGACCTCAACCGAGTTTCACAACGGGTGGGCTTGAAAATGAACATGGACAAGACGAAACTTATGTCAAATGCCAATGTTGTGCCCATCCCAGTCTCTGTTAGGAATTCGGTACTCGAAGTTGTTGACTCGTACATCTACCTAGGACAAGTAGTCCAATTAGGTAGGTCCAATTTTGAGAAAGAGGTCAACCGCCGAATCCAACTCGGTCGGGCAGCTTTCGGGAAACTACGTAATGTCTTTTCGTCCGACATACCTCAGTGCCTCAAGACGAAAGTCTTTAATCAATGTGTGTTACCAGTGATGACTTACGGCTCCGAAACGTGGTCTTTCACTATCAGCCTCATCTCAAAACTCAAAGTCGCTCAACGAGCTATGGAGAGGGCTATGCTCGGAGTTTCTCTGCGTGATCGAATCAGAAATGAGGAGATCCGTAGACGTACTATAGTCACCGACATAGCCCACCGGATTAGCAAGCTGAAGTGGCAATGGGCAGGCCACATTGCACGCAGAGAAGATGGCCGATGGGGCCGAAAAGTGCACGAGTGGAGACCACGGACTAGCAAGCGCAGCGTAGGACGTCCACGCACAAGATGGACAGACGACCTTGTTAAGGCCGCCGGAGGACGCTGGATGCGGGTCGCTTCCAACCGGTACGAATGGAGGTCCAAGGGGGAGGCCTATGTTCAGCAGTGGACGTCTTATGGCTGAGATGATGATGATGATGATGATCTAACACGTAAGTATGTGGACGATCACTTTGTGTTACGAGTGAAATGAAAGTGAAGTGAGTTAAAGAAATCCAATGCTGTACCTGTATGAAGCTCATAAATTGCATTTTCCCGCTTGGATTCACTAGCTCATTCTTCTATTCTCACAATGACAGAAGCAGACCACAGGATTAGGTAGCTAATGATAAAACAAAACAATTTTAGGAGATGCAACAATATCAGTCGATATAGTTATCTTTTTTAAAGATGGCTGAATGCTATGAGAGTGATTCTCAAAAAAGTGGCATCGACAGGTTAAAGTTAATGAAAAATTATTTTTTGTATTTTTTTTACTTTTAATAATGAAAAATATGTTTTACCACTTCAAGTACCCCAAATTTTCAAAAGGGAACGGAAAATGAAGAAGTTATTTTCAAGACATACAATACCCTATATATTGAATATAGGTTAAAGTTAAGCAGGTTACAGTAAAAAATACATTCATTTTTATTTTTTCCCTTGAACGGATAATAATACGAATGTCTCACTTTTAGCATATATGAATAAACCTTCATACAATATTAAAATGATATTATTACATTAGGCCCCATACCAAATTCGTAAAATAATAGAGACAAGTTAAAGATAACATTCCGTTACAAAACCCCAGATTTCTGCCTTTAACCACTTGTCTCTACGAAACTACGACACTTGGGTCATAATGGTACCCTACGGTGGTTAGCTTGATACTTACCTAATATTTTGCCATTGTTATGATCTAAATATTTTTTTCTGTGTATGAGTCAGATGCAATACCGCGCATGTACAGGTTGGTACAGGTTAACAGAGAAAATATCCTTGGACAAACTTCGTGCGTGAATATTGTTATAAAAAAAATATATAAGGCATGTACATGCAAAGTACATTTTAAAAGGTATTGTTTATGTTATTATATAGCATGATATTTTATTTACATAAATTGGTGCTTATAAAATCTAAAGAACTAAAACTGGACAAGACAGGTTACAGTAAAAAGTGCTACTCTTTATTTTTTATAAATATAAGTATTAAATTTAAATAAAAATAATGACTTGGCCTCGATAAACATTGTTTTAGTTTATCTAGATACATTTTTGTTTCATATGAAAAAGAGCAAATAAACATACATTCAATTCAAAAACTCGATGACAGGTTAAGATGCCACTAGTTTGAGAATCACTCATGAACATCTCTGGTAGTTTTCTTAAATATAATACCTACGATTTATACCTAGTCGAGCTATATGGTATATGAGCTTTACCAAAATGTGAAATTTTAATTCTGGATCTGGAGTATGATGGAGGTTAAACTTAAGCGTCACGGTAGGTACCTACTAGATCAGAACACGATACCGAATATGCCCTCAAACGGATCCTCACTATTTTTGTTACACCTTGTATATTACAAATTGGAGTAGGTAGACATTGTTTAGGTTCAGGAAAATATATAGTTGTATGGTTACACCGTTAGGTTAAAGCTTGCGTTATAAAAACTGTACCAAAAATACTACAACCTACACGGATTATTTTTCTCAATTGCGTGGAAATATTTACCCCGGCCGCTAATACAGCTTTATTCAACAGACTACAACGGTTAACACTTTATTCTATTAAATATGTATTATAAAGCTCAGTTTTATAGCGAGCAACCTTTCAACCAGCCCTGAATCAGTTAACCAGTAAACGTCTGAATCTTTAAGAATTTACAAACAAAATGGGGAAAAAAAGTCGATAATGAGAAGGTAAAAGTCGACCGGGAGGGTCCTCCCCTCTTTTAACTCTTAAACAATGCTTAAAACGTAATAAAAGAACGTTTTTTTAACTTTAAGAGTGCCACTCGATATAGGCATTTGGTTTAGGTAATTATAGTAATTAAAATCGAACTTAATTAAGAGCGTTTTCGTTAACTAAATATTGTTTTAATAATAAATTTAATGCGAATCGAGTCGTATGTCCGTTCTTGTTTCTTTTTGTTGGGATTGACCTGGATTGAATGGGCGTTTATAGGGTTCCGTACCCAAAGGGTAAAAAGGGGACCCTATTACTAAGACTCCGCTGTCTGTCTGTCCGTCTGTCTGTCTGTCTCCAGGCTGTAACTAGAGAACCGTGATAGCTAGACAGTTGAAATTTTCACAGATGATGCATTTCTGTTGCAGCTATAACAACAAAATCTTATACCTTTAAACGAGAAATTCTTGTTTATTTATATATATATTTCGGGGATCTAGGAAACGGCTCTAACGATTTCGATGAAATTTGCTATATGGGGGTTTTCGGGGGCGATAAATCGATCTATCTCTGGGAAAACGCGATTTTTGAGTTTTTATATGTTTTCCGAGCAAAGCTTGGTCTCCCAGATTTTAAATATTTAAGTGGGGCTCCCATACAAGAAACGTGATTTTTTTGTCGTTTTTTGCGTAATGATACGAAACCCTTCGTGCGCGAGTCCGACTCGCACTTGGCCGGTTTTTATTTATTAACAGTGACTGAATGACTGGCGCCAGCCGCTCTCAAACACGACCGAACATGATCATTGCATTTATCATTGCATTTGGATGTAAATGGAGGCAATAAGTCCATAAAAATAAATAAATCCTTGTAATTAAAACCAACCTGCTTCAATATTTTAGGCTCCGATGCGAAATTGCCTACAATGATAACGAAACATTACCAAATTCAAACTGAAACTAATTATAGTATAGGTAAAAAGGAAAACGAAATGTGTGAGAGCTAAAACACTGATTACCTATAATACTTTAGCGTTCTTAATTTTTTACAAATCTACTACTAGAAAGCCCGATTCTGGGAAACATGATGGCAGGCCGAGTCACAAAACCTTAAGGATGACTCACGCTAGACCGGGCCGTGTCCGGGCCGGAGCTTCCGGCGCATCGTTTTCTATGGAAAGCATCACCTGATCGCCTGTCATGTCATAGAAAAGTAAGCGCCGGAAGCTCCGGCCCGGACACGGCCCGGACTAACCTGAGTCATCCTTTAGGCACAGAGAGCTCAGGAGGACATTCAAATGAGACAGCAAAACTGCCAATAATCGGGTATTTCATTTATGCGTTAGAGGGAGCAAGTGATATTGCTATCTCATTCTACCGCATGGCTGCGTCCCTTGGAGTGGCCGGCGTTGGCCCATCGTGTAGAGGAGCCATCATATGTGTAACAAACATAGGTACAATGTTTATGTGATAGGTATCTAAAAACTCTGTCTGATTATCGAACTGTATAGGTTATCTAGTAGGTGGGTCAAACAGATCACTGTGTTATGTCTTTCCTGTAGACATACACGAGAGTTAAGGGCTATAAAGGCTAATTTTCTTATTTAACCCTTATCCACATGAAAAGGTCCTCCTTTTATTTAGAAGAACTATGATAAAATCATTGCTTACATGCCCACAAGCTGTTAACTATTGACCACAGGAGAGAAAAATGTACTGTTCGCGCGAAGACACTAGTTTTCTCTCCTGTGGGCAATAGTTAACAGCTTGTGGGCATGTAAGTAATGATTTTATCATAGTTCTTTAAATAAAAGGAGGACCTTTTCACGTGGATAAGGGTTAAATAAGAAAATTAGCCTTTATAGCCCTTAACTCTCGTGTATGTCTACAGGAAAGACATAACACAGTGATCTGTTTGACCCAGGTACTTTTAAGAAGTTTGAACAAATGCAATGTTAAATGTATAGAGTTAGCCCAAAAAAAGTCTGCAACGATTTTAATAGTATGCAGTGCAAGTGTTATTTTAAACGTCAAACATATATGAAATTATAATGTATAAATAACACTTGCACTGCGTGTGCTATCAAAATCGTTGCAGACTTATCTTGGTCTAACTCTAACGTGTTATTTTTCTTAATTTCCTTTAAATTTTAGCTTAGATAATTAAAGTTGTTAACTCAAGAGCGACCGGGAAAAACGTATCTTAGTTCTCCAATAGGGTTCCTGTGATAACCCCACAAAACCGCAGACGAGAGCCGCAGTCTGAAACTAAAACTAGTCGTCGGGAAACCACGTGCATAATCCAGACGTACAATCGTATACAGTATACATCTACGAAAACAGCTACATAACTAGCCTATGAAAGTTATTTATGGTAAGTTTATATATATGTTATGTGTAACAAGATCTAAGTAATTTATTTCTGTTTTTTCACAGTTATTTTACTTGACATCGACCGACATAATATAGACGTAAATAAATGCAACTTTAAGGTTAATATTTGTGAAGTTATTTTACATGCGTGCCGCTGAAGCAGTGAAATCTATTTGCACAGTTTAATTATATCGCGTCGTTCGCTGATAACTACGTTTTTGTACAGCCACTAAACCTTATTCATATAGTGACAAACAAAAATGCAGCGACCGCAATAGTAAAGTTAAGGCGCTGATAACCTCAACGGCCTTGGCCATACCTACTTAAAACACGCCACCCGCAAGGTATTCAACAGTAAGATACTTTTCGCTAATAAATACTAAAAATAAAACTTGTAAAGAAGACAAGAGAAATGTAGGATTTCCAATATTTTCTGAAAAATAATATTACTTATATTGCAGTTTACGACCTTTAGGGAGTTTAAAGCTAAGAACAGCCTGTTTCGAATTTTTTTAGCGCAGTTATTATTATTTAAAACAACTTAATTATCATAAAAGTTTGATACAGATAACATTATTTTAGTTGTTTCGTTTAAGAACCTTCGCCATTCGCAATGCTCCCCATAATTAACTTAAAACCATCTCTGTCTTTCTAAATATTGTATGAGATGTTCGGACCACGTCACAAAATTTCATTTGATATTTACTGCTAGCTTTTCTTTGAATACAGCGTTGAGAGATTTATGCTCGCAATAATGAATATTCCACCACTAGTCGCCTTAATCAAATCCGTCACTACGCCAATTGAAACCGCAATAAAACGTCCACGGATCGTAAAACAGCAATAAGCATAGACAACAAATAACGTCTAATAACGTAGGGAACCAATCGTCTGTTTTATAGGTCCTATTCCAGTCAGTGAAAGCGCTAAATTATAAATGAATACGCCCTTACGCCCTTAACAATAACGTCGTATTCAATATCTTCTATATTGCAGCACGCATGAAGATCAGACAGCATTGAGATTTACTATTTAGAGATTTCATCCCGGTGTTGATTCGTTTTGAATTAAGCTCTATTACCAACGATAGACTGTCGCTTTTACAAAGCGTATTAGAAGCTGATATACGACATAGGGAAATTACGCAGATGGCGCATGATTGGCGCGCAATAAAACTGTTTGTTTAACTCTATATTTAATTAACCCGAGATATAAAGATCTGTCGCTCTCTCTTCCTTGGTAATAAAATTACGTACTTACCTAAGTAGGTACTGAAATTTCTAAAAATTAAGTATTTTAGTTCAGTATTTAAAATCAGGTAGGTATTCATTTTTTTACACAAGCAACATTAATTCCTAATAGTGGTATAATGTGGAAAATATATAAATATACCCGGCACGATTTCAGGATATTGTTTTAAAGGGTTTAGCGTTCTATGAACTGACGATCAAAAGCTATGTTTCTACACAAAACTGACATTATTTTTGATTTAGCGCAGATAAGCTTAACGGTGCAACTTAATAACTTACTATGAATATTAATTAACGCCTGTATTTAAGTAATACTCCCACACAACTATATATAGTTCTGTGAATACTCCAATATCTACATCAACGTAAAGTAGTCTAATAAAGTTTTCCTTTTGTGAAAAAACAGATGACGTTACCACGTAGGCTTTCGTGTGGCGTAGGCGAAGAGGAGCCTCTTCAAAGTAGGTAGAACTATCTGAAACGGCCGCGGTGAATCCCTAGTGCACTTTGGATGCGCTCCGCCTTAGCTGCAGGCGCGAGCTCAAGTTGCAACGACACACCGACAGATGGCACTTGCAGGCACATTTGTCTTATGATTTTATACTATTTATCTTATTAATTAAGTATGTGATAAATCTGTTGCAGGAATTGGATACTTGGTTAAATGACGTGTGTTTATTTGATTGTAGGAGTGCGTATATCGTATTTATTATATACATACATTATAATGACATATTAAGCATTAGGTTTATTCCAAGACGTGTACGGTGGACGTTGTAAATTTCGGGAACATTCGTAATGTCGGTATTCCATTCCGTAATAGGTAAAAATAAAAAGGTTTTCTACATAAAAATGAATAACTCTCCTTTGCGATATAATTACTTAAGTGAAGAGTTAACGTAAAGGACCCTGACGAAAATATAACAGCATTTCAACGGCTGATTATCTTCAATTAGGTGTCGAGACCTCAGGCTGCTGGTGCGCTGAGGGTAAGTCCTTCCTCCGGGAGCTGGGTCGTCGCCTGCTTGAAAGGGGCCTTGACCGCCGCTCCGGGTTTTTCCTGATGCAAAGGTCGTCTATCGCAATCAGACGCGGCAACGCAGCGAACGTGATGGGCACCTTTGCGTCGGGGGCAGCCCAGGACGGGCTTCAGTAGGTAATTTATTTTATACTAATTTAGTTTATATTTAAGTTTAGTTTTTAATTAGTTTTATGTTTAGTTTATGTGTTATTTTAATTATGAAATAAATTTATTTAATTAGGTAGGTACATGGAATATAACAACGGAGAGTTTACAAGCAGTATTTATTGTACCTACCTTCATAAATATACAAGCTTTAGACAGTTCTTCATAAGTTGATCGTAACTACACTCAAAATGAATGAAAATGAACTAACATTCCATGCCAAATTGTTTAAATTATTCGTCCCAAACAATTTATTATCTAAGTACATAATTTTATTTCGACGAGTTATCAAGTCGTATATTAAGTAAGGCAAAATAAGGTATTTTTAGATAAGTCAGTCATGATAACCAGTGTTGAATTCTCGTTATCTGCGGAGGTCTCCGCTCCAAAGGACAAAAAAGGCCTAACTAACAAACCTAACTAGGTCAAAAAAGAAACATTTTGAACGCAATATTGTTCATTTTACAGAACCTATAGGATTTAACGGTAGCAACTCGGGCTCGGCTCGGTCGCGAATCATCGTCAAAGCGGCGCCCCCAGCGGGTAATTCAAATAAATATTTAGATTTTCAATTCCAACGTCGTTAACTGCCCGCTGAATGTTATTCCGCTATTGTTCTCGTCTCTTCCAGCTCTTATTGTACGGGTTTTTCGGATACGCTTGTAAAATTTATTAGGTGTACACGGCGATTCGAATTGGTGGGCGATCGGGAACATATTGGCCGAATAAAGGGTCATTGTCGGTGATATATTTTATTAATTGGCATTGTATGTTTCAACTGCCGTTGCAGGTTGGAGATGAATGGCGTGATAAATGCGAGATATATGATGACTGAGATTTGACGAAGTTCAAATTATATTTCAAAGTTACCTTCAGAAACCCTGAATAGGTGGTCTTGGCTAAAATACATACCTATTCTACTAAGTTTTAAAGAATCTTTTTTAAATGTTCTTCTCGACTTTATACATTTTATTTGATTTTTCTTAAAGCTCAAATCCAGTTGAACCGATAGGAGCAGGTGATTGTTTAAATGCTTACCTACTTTGCAATAGTCCCTCTAGGCTTGGTGACTGATATTGGAATGGAACTGACAAAGATTAAACAAAAGCTTCACCATGATCATATCAGCCGAATGACCACAACTAGACAGACCTTCCCAAAGAACCCCTAAAACGTCCGGTCGTAATTTTGATCGCCAGGCCTAAGATGGTCAGGCTTTTATGGTAGTCATTTTCTACAAGTAGGTACTTATGTAAAATGTGAGAGTGACACATGACACGATAGATGATAAAGGTGCAAACATCGCACCTCCTCCAGTTAGAGGTTGCCACTAAATACCTAATCTTGCTTCACCAGAGGACATCGATTCTAGAAGCAGAGCGGCTCCGCCTCTCTGAGCTTCAAACCTGACTCCAAGCGATGTCGGGAACCATGGTGCTCTTAGCTTAGTCAAATACAGAATCAAATATGTGTTACGCCGATGACACTTCTATCATTTTCCGAGGGTCCTCCTGGGAGAATGTTTGTGAACATGTCGAGAATGGTATGTCACAAGTGTCAATTTGGTTAAGGCAGAATCTTCTGACACTAAACACAGCAAAAACCAAATTTATCTGTTTCCATAAGACTTCAGCTTCTGCGCCAAAACTACATCGAGATATTGAAGTTCATAATCGTAATTGTATTAATGCCCCTGTTCCAAATTGCACTTGTGACTGCATGACCAGAACAAACACAGTGAGGTACCTCGGTATTATGATGGACGAAAATCTAAACTTCAGAGAGCATGTTTCCACAGTTTCAGGTCGGGTCCGAAAGCTGATACATACAATGAAATTGCTACGAGAATCAGCCGATTTTGCACTGTTAAAGATTATTTATTTAGCTCTTGGCCAGTCAATTATTAACTACTGCATTCTTGCCTGGGGAGGTTTAACCTCCTCTCTTATTCTAAAACTAGAAAGAGCGCAAAGAGCGGTGTTGAAGGTCGCATTGAGGAAACCAATTAGGTACCCTACGATCGATCTATACAATGACACCCAGGTGCTCAGCGTCCGGAAGCTCTATTTAATAAGGGTGGCATTGTACGTACATAGAAAAGTACTTAGCTCATCCAATTACAACACATTACTTAAAAATCGAATTTTTAAAATTCCTGTTACTGCTGTTAAAACTACATTTGCACGTCACTTCTCCGTTTTCTTATACCCCCGAATTTACAATCGATTAGTTAGGATATATGAATTCAAAGAACACTCCATTTTCGAGGCAAAACAAGTGTTATCAAAGAACTTAATGCACCTAGCATATGAAGACACAGAAAATCTAATCAAGATACCATATTGAATAAACTCACAATAACCTCATACACACACACACACACACACACACTCCACGTACACACACATACTCACATACACACACACACATGTTACGTCAAGTGTTATTATATTTTTAATTTTATTTCAAAAAGAATATTTTTTGTTTCTAATAGAAAACATAATTTATGTTTGTTTTAATATTAGGTACCTACTTTACTCGATCTTGTTTCTTTCTCTTTTCTTTATCATCTCTGGTAACTGTATCTCTGTAAATTCCATCCTTCACCGTTTCTTTTTTAACTAAATAATTGTATCCTTTTTTTTTCTTCAAGCCTCATTGTATTATTGTTATTACTTGTGTCCGTATAACGTCCACCACAGGACAGGCTATGCCTAGTGTGGCGGCCAGCATAAATGTAATATTGTTATAATTTTATTTTCGAAATAAAACATTTGTATTTGTATTTGTATAAATAAGGAGGTATCTACATATCACAAATACGTACCTAATAAACATATGTACATATACCTAAACATTTTGTAAATGTTGTTTTCGGTTAAACAACACAGAAGTAATAAATATTGTTAAAGAAATAATTGGCAACCCCACCTTCTAAAGGTGATGCGGCAGTAAAGCGACATGGCCGAGTACAAAATGAGCGATTAAGAAGATGGCCCTCAGCTGGCCCTCACCTGCTGCCAAACCTAATCACTCCAGATTTCCGCATTATACCGACAGGCAAATTTATTCATAGGTGCCCCAACATTTATCACCGCGGGCTGCGAATAGTTTTTCACATATATGAGGAAATTGCAAAGGCAAAATTCTATCACGCTCGGAGGGCCGGCCGGGCCGTTAGAATTCCTTGCACCTTGCCGAAACCAATAAATCAAACTATTGCGTAAGACCCCGCTGTATGCATGGCCATCGGCTCCTACCTCCTGTTTTATTTATTACAACACCAAACAGATTTTTATGTACTGATTTATTCGTTATTATGAGGTTTTGGCATGTTTAAAATGTTAACCACTTCCAAATGTTCCGTAACGGCGGTGATTACGAGCGGGTTATCAATCTTTTCTCTGCAATTAGAGGGTTAGAACCGTCGCACTCCCGAGCCGCTAGTTATTTATTAACTAGTGCGCGATCGATCATCGGACTTTTCGTGTTTAAAATTTAAATCAAATTATAATTGAATTAAGACTCTATTAAGCATTTAGGAATATCTCTATCGGATGATTTAAACATCTCATCAATATAATCATCGATATAACAAATCACCGACTGTATTTGTCTAATTTGTCCCAATGAAAACATTAAATGTGTCACAGTAAGCATATTAATAAATTATAACAGTTAAATGTCCGAGATAATTATTTATAGTGACATAACGTGTTAGTCGTCATGTTATTGAGTAGAATAGCAACCGATAAATCTCGTCGACTTCGATAAATAGGTTTTGTCACCGATAACAAACTAGTGGCTACCAGATGCGTCGGGAGGTATCGGAGCTATCGACGCATCGATCGCCGCGCCGCCCGGATTCCTTCAGCCCTCCGCCTCGAAACACCAGACAGACCGATTTTTCGACTATGCGTAAAGTGTATTCATCCTTACGTGTCCTATCATATAAACAAAGTGTCATTCCAACAATACGATTCATAGACAATCTAGACATAGTAATGTTAGATGTTTCTGAGGTGATCCGTTCGTTACTGTGATTATTGATGAAAATCTTATTACAAAATGATATTTTTCAGTGGTTGTTTGGTTGATTTCAATAGTTTGTGAGTTTCTTTAAATATACAACTATATTTTAAGTGATGATTATTGTGTAATTCCAGAGAAAATTCTGATAAATGTCTTCGAGAAGTGTTTGTTTACATGATAGGACAAGTAAAGAATGAATAGAGTTTAGGTACCTACCTTACCACTGAACCAAGGAATACCTGGAATCTAGACTTCGAGCACCACCGGCTTCCGACACATCGGAAGGGAGGGGCCCAAGCGATATCTCACCGTACAAATCTTTCTGCCATTTTTCGCGGGGGGAAAGGTGCACACAGTCGCACTTCTCACACACTTACATACAAAATCCAATCAGTAATGACGACACAAATACATAGAAAATGACACACGTCAAAGACAAATCTTGCAAACCTCGATCTCTTTTTGTGTACGGACGAGTGACAAGTGTCACAACACGCACACTAACACATTTTCGTTGAAGTATGTTATTGTATTCTGAGATGAGAAGTCGGATTTGTCGCTCGACCGATCCGCAATTTGTACTGAGCGAGCAAAATCGATAAATCCAACAATTACATGAGACTAAAATATAATAATTGTGTTTGAATGTAATTAAACGTATGATATGTAAAAAAAATATTACATGTGAAATCTAACACTTTCTTTTTGTAAATTTGATGTCCCAGACCTCTTATTATAACAAAAAACCGAGCAAACAGGCATTTTTGTGCAGCAGTGTTCACGCGCGCGTCTGGACTCGGTCTAGTGAAAAATCCAAGTGCAACTAGTTTTATTACCCGCGCTAGATTAGATTGACGCGCTAATCTTGTACCTCGGCAGAGGGGAAATAGTGCGAATGCCGCCTCCCTTCCGTGTTGCTCGAAGAATCTAGACGTAAATATATTACTTTTTGAGGTCGCCTTACGATTACTGCTACGGGCAAATGGTTTTTTTAATGACTGCCAAATTTGCGTATACTGGCAGTTAGTGATCAAAACTGTGTTTGTGAACACTTCATAGACTGCCTTCATAATACCAAAAGAGGTAACATACAATTAATTGATTGTGGTTCAATATTTGACTATTATAATAGGAGTGAATGCAATTTGATCTAATTACCGAACTCCAGATAGATAGGTACCTACATAGTTCTAAAACTGTCCTTTCACATTGGGTTCAGGCCAGTAGCACTGGATATTACCTACTGTTATGCATGCGTGTGGGGATGCGTTGTTGTATATCAGGCAATATTCATTTAACCTAGATTAAATTATTAATTTAATATAGATTACAAAAACGACTTGCAAGTAAAAAATGTAAACGACTTAAA
Organism: Cydia splendana; assembly: GCF_910591565.1. Classification (NCBI taxonomy): domain Eukaryota; kingdom Metazoa; phylum Arthropoda; class Insecta; order Lepidoptera; family Tortricidae; genus Cydia; species Cydia splendana. The sequence goes on along the minus strand of NC_085987.1, from coordinate 39,315,286 downwards.
TTAAATGACTGTCATAATACAAGTAATACAAGGAATTCCTATAATAATAAAGCGAGTAATTCCTATAAGATGTTTTAAAGTTTTTTATATTAGGGGTCATCCATTAATTACGTCACACGTTTAGGGGGAGGGAGGGGGTCAAGAAAATGTGACATATTGTGATATGGGGGAGGGGGGAGACACAAACTTTGTGACGTCACTTTAACTTCATCAGTAACCTTTCGATTAATTCGATTTGGCGATTTCGTAGAAAAAATGTGACGTCACACTAGGGGGGAGGGGTTTGCCAAATGTGACCAAATGTGACAAGGGGGGGGGGAGGGGTCAAAAAACCTAGAAATTCGTGTGACGTTTAGGGGGAGGGAGGGGATCAAGAAAATGTGACATATTGTGACATGGGGGAGGGGGGAGACACAAACTTTGTGACGTCACTTTAACTTCATCAGTAACCGAATTTTTTTTTAAATTATTTGATTCGCTGTACATTTAAATAACAAGTTTTTAAAACGATAATCGTTTTTATTCTTTTAATTTTCTTTCCTAAGCAGTTTTGGGTTATAAAATTACTAATATTTATATCGTCAAAAATATTTTGATAAAATATTAATAATACTTAGGTACTTACTTAATTCGATTTGGCGATTTCGTAGAAAAAATGTGACGTCACACTAGGGGGGAGGGGTTTGCCAAATGTGACCAAATGTGACAAGGGGGGGAGGGGTCAAAAAACCTAGAAATTCGTGTGACGTAATTAATGGATGACCCCTTAGGGATCACCCCCCCCCCCCCCCCTGGTGTGACGTCACATTTTAGGCAATTTTGTTTTCAACGAAATCGACAATATTCACTCGGCATGATTTTTTTAATAAAAAAATATTCTTGATATATAGATATTAGTAATTTTATAACACAACGAAAGATACATCCAAAATCTCATTATTTAACTGTACAGCGAATAAAAAAATATAAATTAATTTTCGGTTACTGATGAAGTTAAAGTGACATCACAATGTTTGTGACTCCCCCCTCCCCCTTGTCACAACATGTCACATTTTCTTGACCCCCTCCCTCCCCCTAAACGTGTGACGTAATAAATGGATGACCCCTTACGTTAAATTGATACTCATACTTATTCATGGTTTATGCTTTAAAAACATGTTCGTGATATTAATAACATGTAGATATTTGGGTAGGTATTTTAGTTTAGGATGGAGCTGGACCAGTTTTATAAGTTTATAACCTACGGGCTCTCTACCTAGGTAAGTACCTACGTATAACTTTACGATAATGCAAAAACCAGCCTATCAATTGCCTGTACTTTACCTTCTCTAATTAATTTTTACTACCTAGTTTTCATTAAGGTACAAAATTCCACTGAAATATATACCCGTCTATAAAATTAGATGGGTAAATAGATGGCGCAATTCTACTGGCATACCTACTAACACAAAAACACATGTAGGTAAGTACTATCACATGACGCGCGTGAGTTCACTTATGCCGCTGTCCAGAAGGATTATTATATTTATTATTACTTAATCCACGCGCCATTATTAATCGTGTACTGCGCAGTGACCTATCATTTTGCCTCGTCTATTCTCTATGGTCCTCAGTAGGTTTCTCTTCTCTCCAACAATTTGCAGCACTTCCTCGTTCGTTTTTTTCTCCGTCCAACTTATTCTCTCCATTCTTCTCCAAAACCACATCTCAAAAGCCTCTAATCGTTTCCTATCTTTCTGCCGCATTGTCCACGTCTCACACCCATACAAAGCGATGCTCCAGATGTATATCTTTATTAGGCGTTTTTTGTACTCTTGGAGATCCTAGCCTTAAGCAAATGTTTTTTGGCGTTAAAAGCTGTTTTCGCCATTGCTATCCTTGATACTATTTCATCTGTACATCTGGAGTCTGAGGCAAAATGATAGGTCACTTGATACTCGTAAGACACGACACTTTCTTTAAAACTATATTAGAAGGCAAGATTGAAGTTAGGAGAGGAAGAGGAAAACCACGAGCAAGCTATACACAACAACTAAAAGCAAAAGCAAATATCGTGTTTACAGGGACCTAAAAAACCTGGCCGAGGACCGCGAAACCTGGCGCATACTCCACCGACAAGAGCCATGCTCTTAAATTTTGATGATGACTGCGCAGTACGAAGCTTACTGAACAAAACTACAAACCTTTCAAAAAACAACCTAAGAACGTCTAAATGCAAAAATTTTAATAGTCCCGCCTATCTCCGCACCCAGACGCGCGCTCAATCAAAACGCGGAACAAAGACGTATCTCATTATCAATTCCGCTTGGATCTGCCTGAAGTTGAATCTGGCCCAACTTCAGACATACTTTCACGGTGGGAAGTCGGGAATCAATCAGGCATTCCTACACGCCTCTGAGGGTTCAAACTTCCGTTAACTTCAGATCTGATTGGAAATTGATTTAGTCATGCCGGTGCGAATTATCTTTAGTGTGGGGCCTTGTCCTCACATGCGACAGTATGACTACATGCATGACAGTACAAAGATATCAGAGAGCCATAAATGTATACTTTTGTGTTTTTTTATTTTATCCATATACCTAATTTAGGTACTATCCTACCTATTAAAAATGTAGAGTTTTTATTTACTTGGTCAACTAAATTAATGATTTATGTCTTCATCTTAATACTGCTCTACTATGCTTAAAAACCGTAGGTGACACTCGAAAATGTATTATTTGCTTACTTACCCTGTACGTACTTATAGTATACCGCAATAAATTCCATGTTCAAATTGTTCTTCCAATCTCAAACATGCTCGGGCGCCCTTTCTACTTTCTAGTCCTATACTGATATCCTGACCTTCTTTGTCGGATTACATCATAATAATACTTTTGGAATTTATTAATATTGCCCTAATGAACAAAATTTGAGTTATATTTTTCTTGGTAGTTACTCCTTACCAAGGCCTACAGATAAATAATCCCTTACCACTAACTTAAAGATTCAGCAGGTCAAACTTTAAGATTCATTATCTCATACTCGTACCTACTCTGATACCAACCCTTTTGTAGTTATCTGTTTACTTATTTATTATTTCTGATTACTCTGTATCTTTAGGTAAGTATTTAAATAAAAGTAAACAAATAATTTGTAAATTTTCGGGTAGTTATAACATTTATTGGTTAACCAACCAAATACAAAACCGCCCCGATCTGTCACTGAACGACCACGACCTGACTTTAATCTACATTATTTGATCATGTAATGTTTTCATCTACCCTCAACTGGCTTAAGGAGCCAATTGAGGGTAGATTTTGTTACTTTTATTAAAATAACTAAAGATCCAGACTATAGGCTTCAGAACTCAAAAAGTGTCGGTAAAGTAAGACTATGGATAACTTTGCGTAATATCAATAAACATAACTATTTAGGGCAATAGCAAAACCCTTCCCCGCCACCCTTTGTATGTTTAGTTTTCGTGTGAGTTGCGTCCATACTGTCCATATGAGCTGTGCAGGATAGATAGCGCCTAATGTAGCACAAAGCAAGTCTCAAAGGCCTTCTAAGATTGCATACACTCAAGGAAGTACCCAGTGGGCTAAGAGTTATGGCGTAGCTGGGAAAGCTGAAGGCATTGGTGTAACCCCCATCTCGCCCACCGACTATCACTCAATAGGTAATATAAGTTGAAGGGGGTAAGATTTGTGTTCAGTCAAGAAAAGTCTTGACAATATCTTAGAGGCTAAACTGTCGTAAAATAAAGGCTGAAATTTGAGTGGGCTTATTACAAAAATAAAAAGTTTAATAGCAATTTTCTAATAATCTTTACCCGACGAAGGCAAATCCAAAAGAAAAGGTTGTTATGAAACTCTCCTACTATTGTTTTTTTTTACAAACCGTCAGTTAAAGAAAATATGTACCTAAGGTCACTGTGGCGAAGTCCGGCATACTTTATTTTTTTTTACTTTGGAGTGATCTAGTTCCGTTAATTATTCACCTATGTTACTCCTTGTAATCGCATACGATGAAGAATTTAATAATTAATAGTTTAGCCTTAGTGACAGATCATTTCAAGCACAAATTAAGCAAAAACAATGGCATTTTTAAAATTCGGCGAGTAGACGGACTTCCCGTGCAGTTTAAGGGAAGTCCGTCTAGTTATGATATAATCTATGGGTGCGTATATGTTCGTAGTCAAATTCCTAAAAAGAACGGATCAAGACAATGAAAAGTGTATTTTAAACTTGTTAATATACGGTTCAGATTCGAAATAAACACCATTTTTCTAAAGCAAGGCATATACTACCAAAATGGGATGGTAAACCTTTTTTGGTAAATAATTAAACATAATTATTTTTTGGATTTCCGAAATAAAAGATCAATAGTAATTTTCAAATGAATTTTAATCGTTTCTTTTAATTTACTGAGATCAAAATTTAATAAAGTAACATCATGCGCAAAGTCAGGAGGATTTTTTGATACCTTATCAAATCGTTATAATATTAAAGTCGCAAAAACAGTTGGTAATCTCTGATTTAACGAAAGTCCGGCGGCATATGACGGACTTGCCTTGAACATAATAGACGGACTTTCCAACTTAGTCAAATTTTAATATGATAAATTGTGGAACGTATAATTACAAAACTAAGTTAATTTCTGATATTTTAAAAATAGAATAAAGACAACTGGTTCTTATGCTACCTACGTAGTTACTTTCTGATGCACAATCTTTTCAAAAACTATTTTTAACCATTTTTTTTCGAACGGCTTTCGCACTATGACTTCGAGTTCAAAACACGAAATTACTTGTTGAGGTGGATTGCTCTGAAGTTGGTTGTCACAGCGCCATCTGTTTTACGGTGACGGAACTAGCGCGAAAAACTGGTTAATCGACTGGACTCCAAAGTCGCATACGCCTTCAAATTCAAAAGTTATAACGTGTTGACGGACTTGCCTTGTAGACGGACTTGCCGACAGTAACCTTACATAATATAAAGTAATATCGATCTGTGGCTACTTTTTCTCGTAAAATGTCAGCTTTGACCTCAGTTCCATATTAGGTACCTAAGTTAGTTACATACTAGTACTTTGTATCAGTTGTATTATCTTACAATTATCACTAGGTATAGCCACATCACGCCGCTGTTCGCTGTACACTCTCATCGCAAAAAGATTAAGCAATAAACAAAAAATATGGTGCCGACGTGTTTGATTTAATTTTCACATTAACAAAAGCAGACAACATATGAAACAACATAAATTGGACCCCGCCGCGCCGCGAGCCGGCTATAACCAGCGTCATACTTTATTGTGAGTCGCAACAAGCCCAGTAACAAGTTGCTCGATCGGTGAATTACGGTGTTACGTAGCTGTCAATTTTGTGGTATAAAATTCGAGTGCGGGCATGACAAAGGCAGCTGTCATCGTGTCGCTGGAAGGGTCAGGGCGTCCCTCGAGGCTAAGCCGCGGCCGGCCGCCGCAGGCACGCACGCCGCCGCACTTGCCTAATCCTCACCTACTCTCCATGCCACACATAAACCCATCTAATTGATAATAAAAAGAGAAATTCCTCGTGAGCGCTGTGCGGTTACATAGGACGGCATTCTAATTGATTTTTACAACCCTTCTAATCTAATAAGACTTTATAGGGTTAATCGTCGCTAAATATTGTTTAGCGCTAATTATATGCAGGCTGGCTAAGTAATTTTATTGGGGGAGCGAAGGGGCGCGCCCTCTTCTCAGAGAGCCTCTCAATTTTAACGCCACTGAATCAAATCGATGATGTGAACTAAATCACCGCGAAATAAAAACGCAATGCACCGAGTTATTGCGGAGTATAGTAGTAAGATTTATTGTAATGGCTGTTAGCAATACGGAGTGTATAAAACGTGATACGCCACGGCCTACTCCGTAAGAAATAATGAGGGAAAAATGACAAAATATGTGTAACTTTTTTTTCGACGGAGAAATGCTAATCGCTCTTTGAATGAAATTCATTCAGCGAGAAACTTTACATCAACAAGCTATTAACGTCTGCGAGCTACTAGCTACTTGACGGTGTCTACATTTCATCCATCGCCAAGTGTCCTATCAAGGAGTGATGGTGATTTTCTAAGACACCTTATTCGAGGAATCCAATTAAACTCAGCACAGGCATAGTAGGTACTCTAAATGTTTAACTGAGCCCAATATCGTCGGGGAACGGGGCCGAAAGTATTCTATACCTCCGCCTTAGTTATGAGGAATGCCTCATTCTAAGCTATGAAGGTTTTCTCGAAATATGTACGTCAATAGTTCAATTTCACAAGGCATTAGTCATGTAAGCGCACACAAAGGGGCGCGTCCAGCAGAGCATTAGAGGAATTTCATCGTTTATTCCATTTCGAACTCGTCTCTCTAACCCGGACAATATTTTTGTGAAACGTCTTATTTTCTAGTGAATAAGAATTTGTTGGGACTCCTTGAACGTGTACAACATAATGTTATTATAATTTATGTCATACTAAGCAGGTGAAGATATACGAGCGAGTCATTCATTATATTAAACATGTTTGCTAAGTCGATTTTGTTATTTTTTTGTCGCTCGGCCATGGAGCATCTATCACGCAGCGAGCGGGCGCTTTCTCGCTCAGCTCTTTATTATTAAGTATACCAATGATTTCCGGACGCCGGCGGCGCAGCCGCGCCCGCGACCGCGAACGTCGCGTCGCTCGCAGAACCGAGCACGGAGTAGGACCTCATCAGTATAGCTCACCCGAAACTCTTTACGGCAAGCCGACCCACGACCTAATGGAAGAAGACATATCCGATAACATTCCTTAGCCTATACCTCACGAAGATACATTTCGTGATATCGCTAAATAAGAAAAACATTTGCGCAAAATGCGAACATCGAAGCAATCCATTATGCGACGTCGCCGACAGAATGGGCAGCGTTCGCAAAGCACTTTGTATTAAGTCAACAAAATTCAAAAACCATTCAAAGGACATTTGTTTTCATGAATAATAATATGTAAATACTTTATTATAGACACGAGAGGAGAGCACTCAGGACTACTTTCCCGCCGTGACTGCGTACATTGGGTGGCCAAGTAAAGTGGACAATTCATATTGCTGGAGCTCACCATTACTTATTATTGTTTTTTTTTTTATGTCGTTTTGAAAACAAGGTGTTTAGAGTTAGATAATGACATTAAAAATTAAAACGCGCCGTTGATAGACTAAATCTAGTGAAATCACTGCTGTTATCGCTGAGGAACTGTATTTTGATTAGTATATAGACTGTTTCTCAAAAAATTGGCACCGCCACGTCCGCCACCTGGCAATAAGTTCATGTTAGAACTTTTTTTCCACTACTTACGTATAATTTTTATATATTATAATTATTATAAATTATAAAAATATGTTTTGAAGGACTTTTTACACAAAGGCCTAATAATTTGAAATTCATTCAATGAAATCGAAAAAAATAACAGTTTGTAACTACGTTTTACCAATTACCTTCCGTGTGCCAGCGCGGTGTAAAGGGTGACTCACGCTAGACCGGGCCGTGCCCGGACCGAGGCGTCCGACATGTCATTTTCTATGACGGCTGATCGGTAATCACGTGGTACTTTCCATAGAAAACGAAGCGCCGGAAGCTCCGGCCCGGGCACGGCCCGTTCTAGCGTGAATCAACCTTAAATCACGTTTGGATCTATTAAAATCACACGAATTAGGTATTCACTTAACTTAAATGACCTCCATGTCAGATGAATAAAAAGGAGCAACCAAGTAATCCAGAACGGATGTAGGTTAGTGTAGTAGCTTTCAATAACCTGTCAATTTTTTCATTTGATTTTGTACTGATTTCTTGCTAACCTGACTCTATTGTCGACCTAGGTTATGTATAAATTATTCTACACCTGTCATTGATGTCGTTCACCTGTATTTCAGCATTTATCAAATGTTTAATAAAAAATTACACTAGCATTCTAATAATCCAATTAAAAAAATATGCGAATTTCTTTGAGAAACGGCCCGTACTTGTTGGCTAAGTAAGATTGTTATCGATAGTTTAGACTCCTATGTAGAAAGCTGACATTACTTAAGTCCTCGTAGCTATCCCTGACAAGGTCCTCGAGTGTACGGGTCGGAACGCACGCAGTCCACCCGAGAGTTTTACAGATTTTAATTTTCCTTTTGTCTTTATGGATCACGAAATGTTTTGTGTACGCATGCCCCGGGAGACTGGCCCCCCGCCGCGGTTTCCTTCCTACATCGCCTCACAACAAAAACTCTTGTTATAAAAATGCACGACTAACAAAAACGCTTACGTCGGGTGACAAGTGTGCTTTGTTTATATCTGTTGATATGTTCACGTTGTTTATGAAATGTTCGTGGCACCTGATGACTGCGCTGTTTTCTGAGAATCTGCTTACGATTACTCCGCCTACTTTCCTTTCGAATGCATTATGATACGATCTAATTAATAATGCAATTTACAAGTACCTTGTTACGGTTACTGCTGTGCTATACGACCGCTTTTGTTTCTTATTATAGTTACTCTGTGTTGACTTATCTCTGCCATGGGAACTTATTCAGGATGGCCATCAGGATGCTTGTAATGATGGTGACTGAAGATGTTTTAAATACTTAGCAAGATGTACAAAACACAACAAAATATTTTAATTGTTACCTGTGACAATGTAAATGTTGTAGAGTTAGACCAAGATAGGTCTGCAACGATTTTGATAGCACACGCAGTGCTTTAAACGTCAAACTTCTATGAAATTATGACGTTTAAACAGGTAACACTTGCACTGCGTGTTCTATCAAAATTGTTGCAGACAGTCTAACTCTAACTCTTTAGCAGGATCAAAGATAATGTCAAGCTGTAATGAATATAGATATACCTAATTAGAACTTGTAAAAACCTCTCATCTAAAGTCTTTTGCCTACGAAATCCGATAATCGTCCGGAAAAATCGTAATGCGCCACGCAATTAAGTATATCTCAAAACTCATCGTAAACAATCACTGTGGCTACCATTTATAGCTCACTCGATGAACTAATAGAAGATAGGAGTGGGACCCTCTAGGGAGAGGTATCCTAGCATATTATAGCAGAAGTCTACATCTCCACCTAAAACTACAACACTGCTTTGGTACACGCTGCTAGCTTTTAAATGTGCAAGCTGTAAAAGCCTTTTTCCTTTATAAATAGTTAGCACATCAATAATAACAGTCTAAATCGCAATGAGCTAACTTATGTGTTTACTACCTCCATCTCCAGAATAAATATTACGATCGCCATCACAGCCAAAAGCTAAGTGTGATACATAATCCGGTCCGGCTGAGAACTTTATTAAGTGACACCTCCAAATAAAACGGTGTCATTATCGGGATATCATACTAATGTTAAATGTTAAATTTATCAAATATACGGTATTTGGAGTCGAGCGTACAAGTTGACAACACGTGTCTTCGCTATCTATGCGAGCGGATCGGACGCCCTGCCGCGCGCGCCGGCCGCATTACTTACCATGACCTAATGGGTGGGGATAAATCAAACGAAATAAATACATTTAAAAAAAAAACAAAATAAGAGACCAATGTTGAATAAACTAAATTCATGGAACGAAGGCCAAATACCGAAACAGACTCGCTGTACGCGTGAGCGTCCATTAGCGAACCATTTATGTGCTTTTTAGGGTTCCGTACCCAAAAGGTAAAACGGGACCCTATTACTAAGACTTCGCTGTCCGTCCGTCCGTCCGTCCGTCCGTCCGTCTGTCTGTCACACAGTTGAAATTTTCACAGATGATGTAATTATGTTGCCGCTATAACAACAAATACTAAAAACAGAATAAAATAAAGATTTAAATGGGGCTCCCATACAACAAACGTGATTTTTGACCAAAGTTAAGCAACGTCGGGCGTGGTCAGTACTTGGATGGGTGACCGTTCTTTTTTTGCATTTTTTTTCTGTTTTTTTTTTTCATAATGGTACGGAACCCTTCGTGCGCGAGTCCGACCCGCACTTGCCCGGTTTTTTATTTTCAGGAAGCTGCGACTCTGATTGACGTCAGTAGCCTATCAAAATAGGCTCTCAAAATAGATTCCCACGATACGAAGCACTACAAAAAATATTTATCCAAAAACTTTTGTGAAGCAATGCGAAAATATCATGAACTATTCCACAAATTGTAAACATCCTGATTATTAAAGCAAACAAACTTCTTAAATTAGGTAATAACCTTTGTATTGTCACCACGATATAAAAGACACAAATAATAAAGTTATGAATTTCCCTAATACGATTAAATGAAAACTGCAACAAATTTAATTCTCCCACGCAGTCCCGTCCAATAAAGAAAGACATAACGTCGAGCCCAAATACGATGCTAGCTTTATCAAACTCTGTAATGCACATTGCAACACGTGCCTTATTTAAGACCTATTAAGATTGCATTTGCTGTAGCAAAACCGTTTTCGATAGCAGGTTTAGTGAGTAAGCGGTCGAAATAGAAGTAATTCATAAAACTGAGCAGGGCCTTTGATATGAAAATACGGTTAATCCACGGCACGCGCGCCGCGCCGTGCTGCGGGAGGCGGCCTATGTTTGTTTGTTTGTTTGTAGCGTCATGTTGTTATTTATTGATCACAACTTCGGACTTTTCAATACTCAAATTTATTTATACCGCGCCCGTATACTATTAAAAAATTATAATGTATCAAAGATTGATGATTATAAGTGTGCTATATCACTAGAAGTTATTTTTAAGATATATTTCATGAATGTCTGGAATGCTCGTACGTATGTATGTATTAAGCTTTATTGGTCACAATCGGATGAAATATGGCAACAGATAATCTATTAAAGAATATGAAACGTTAAGTATGAGCGCTTCATAATCTCCATTTTTGGATACCTATCACTGAACTTTGAACACGATAATGTGTAATATGGTCATAATATACATATGGGCCACTAACTTCAAAAATGTGTTGTTTTAATTCCTTTCTTCTTACAGAATGCAAATCGTAAAAAACTAGCCAAGTGCGAGTCGGACTCGCGCACGAAGGGTTCGTATCATTACGCAAAAAACGGCAAAAAAATCACGCTTGTTGTATGGTAGCCCCACATATATTTATTTTGTTTTTAGTATTTGTTGCTATAGCGGCAACAGAAACACATCATCTGTGAAAATTTAAACTGTCTATCCCGGTTCATGAGTAACAGCCTGGTGACTGACAGACGGACAGACGGACGGACAGACGGACAGCGGAGTCTTAGTAATAGGATCTCGTTTTTACCCTTTGGGTGCGGAACCCTAAAAATGACGATTGCAAAGTCTTTAACGTAGGTAGTCTGAATTTAAATATCGCTTCATGATACGAGTATTATCACATGATCGTGTTATAACGAGAATTATTCTTACCGTTAAGTAATTTTGCTCATATTTTGGAAAGCAGGCAGATAGCTTTAAGGGTGACTCACGTTAGACCGGGCCGTGTCCGGGCCGGACCTTCCGGCGCATAGTTTTCTATGGAAAGCATCACCTGATCGCCTGTCATGTCATAGAAAAGTAAGCTCCGGAAGCTCCAGTCCGGACACGGCCCGGTCTAACTTGAGTCACCCTTTATGCCTTTTATGATATAGGATACATATTTAAGAGGTTGTGTTGTACCTTACAGCCTGTAGTCGCCGTTTTCTTCTGAGGGTCGGTAGGCCAATCCGTCCCGTCCGTCACGTCACCGTTAAAATATTCGCGAAAAATATCGATAGTTCGTTCGTTCCTTCATAGTTTTCTGCTGAGTGACGTTCATTCTGTTTGATGCAACTGACCCTAATAAAGGTGACAGTCCATTTCCAACGACAGCAGCACTACCATTCATTTTACTATGGAAATTGACAATAACCCCGACGCGTTCGTACTAGTAGTGCAGCTGCGGTCAGAAATGGAATGTTACCCTTAAGGTGACGTTCGGTTAATGACTGCAGCTGCGTTACTGTTATGGCATTACTGCCGAGACGATGATGCGGGCGCTGTTACTGATGATAAATGATCTGTCGCGATATTTCATCCGATGGTGACCAATATAGCTTAATACTTAACATTGAAACCTAGGTATTTCTTGTAGAACCAGCCCAGGGCCTGGGAGGTCCTGAGATCCCAGGTCATGTTCCCCTTGACAACATAGGTCTAAAACGCACCTTAAATTTTGTTTTACAATTTGGGCACAGAAGTCAAAAATATGAAAACTGCACCTAAAAATGAGCAATTTTATTTTTGATCGAACTCATCGATTACTTTTGTTATAAAGTTACAAAAAATTAAAATTAAAAATCATGATATCCGCGATCCCAAGCACACCGCCGTCTCGATCACGCTTACGCTCAATGAGAGTGAAAGAAGCACCTGAACCCACGGGGCCTTAAAACGTCACGTCGTTACGAAAGAATATTAAAACGTTAGGAAATGCGATATTATAGGTACCTACCTATCCTTGATTAGGTTAATAATAACAAGTGCCTCAGACAGTAAATTAACGTTAAAACAGTGAAAATGGCCACCGGTAACACCAGCCACATAAAGGTATTATTAAAAGCTATTTGGAGGATTATGAAAAGCGTAAAACATTGCGGTTTTAATGTTTTGGAAAAATTTAAACCTTCAGTGGCGCTTCACCGCACCGTGCCGTCCCCGTCCGTAACGTGCTGTACGGCAATCATCATCAAACTAAAAACCTGAAAGATGTTTACTCGGAAATGGCCATCTCAAAAGGTAGAGTGTTGCTGGATAAACTATCAAATTGGTCTAGGGCCACCACAAAGCGACCTGTCTCAGTGCAAAATTGCCATTTTCTCGAATCTAATTGGGCCCTGGGATCTGGATCCTATTTGTATTATGCTTGTGACTTCGCATCTATGTGACATGGTGGTAACAAAGAGTTAGGGCGTCCAAACTTCTATCTAAAGTTGGTACAAACATAGATTTATAAGGCTTAGATAGAGTGTTCGCACATACCAAGTGAAGCCATTTCAGCCGACGTCACGTCGCACTCGTGTCACCGTATTCGAACGGCCCTGGCAGTTCTCAAGGTCAAATCGGCTTGTGTACACCTCCCGTTTAAAAATCAAAAACACAGAAAAGATCGTTGTTTGTGCAGTGAATGGGTGTCACAACGCATCATATCATAAAAACAAACAGACTGACATTACATTTCACGCGTAAGTATCGAGTTTAATGTGATATTTTTACGTAATCGTAAATACAAAAATCCAAAGTTTCGTCAGCCGCCATTTCTTATAAATGTTGCCAGTGTAGTAAATATTTTTTCCTCAAAATGAGACATGACGTTTACATTCTAAAATGAATACGCTTAGTTGAAGTTCCTTGTATAATTGTATAAAAATTATACAGGGTGTCCCATAAGTGACACGTCACAGTGACACTGGAGGTAGACCAGGCCAAGAGGACCCAAACCAACTTAACATGACCCCAGTAAAAGTGGCACAATTTTCGAGTTATTGCCAAATTAAGGTTTTTCATGAATTTTGACCATTATTAACATTGTTAGTACCAGTGTGCACTCGGAAAGGTCTCGAAGTAATTTTTTTTATGTGTACGGCATCATGAATAGTTAATTAAGATAACAGAATAGGTATTTTATCGATAAACAATGTCAAGCTATTGAGCATGTTATGCAGATTCAAAAATGGTATGACACATGTACCTTCCTGCAATAAAATAGGAATTATTATCATCTTTCGAAAGCCTCATAAAAAATAAGCACGTTCGCGGACGCTCAGTCACACCAGTTGGACACCTAAATTTTGTATGGAAATATTGGGACTGTTATAGCATTCCTGTCACTACAAATATATCTTTTAGGTTTGTATATGACGCGTAATGCTATGCAAGGCGAATGCTATGCAATCCGCGTCAATATGAAGTATATTTTTTATACGCTATGTGACAACAAATGCTATACAATTCGGATGCATAAGCATGTCTGTCACATGACGTAGTCAAGATGTGATATTATATGACATCGCATGTTATAGCATTCATACATCGTGCTTGATGGACTTGATGGCTGAGACTTCTGACTTCCTAAAGGCGCGATTTTTGCTCTAAAGACTCATTTGCTGCCCTCTTCAAACAATTTTCTTCTTCTGTTTTGTTCCCTCTTTGCTTATCATTGTAATATTGAGTCCATCTCATACATGCCCCATCCCAAGCACGTTCGCTGTTCATTCGACCTCAAATTATGTGATACTACCTACAAATTACGCGTTGGATACCGGCTCTAATCTAAAGGCCCAGTCATCAAAGGTCTCATAGCATGTTGTAGAGAGCCGAGTGGCAATGTTGAGCTCTCTTAAAATGAGAGGTTTGTTCTTCTAGCTGTCTAAGGTATACGCAGCATTTTACGCCAACACTACTTCTCAAAAGTGTCAATATGTACCGCATTACACTTTTTGAGTTCCCTGTAACGCACCGCCGCGTTAAGTTCTGGACGTAAAGCGTCCACCACTTTTCCTGCCAAGCGATGATTCACCTAACTTTATATTCTTTATCGGATACATCTGCACCAAATACAAGGCATGAAATATACACAGAATGATACCACAAATGCGTGTCATAAGGTGCTTACCTTGTGAGAGGTGATCATCGAGCGCCAACTGGCTATAATTCACAATTATATGACCAAAACTATGACTAGTAACGTAATTATTTCAATAATAGGTATACACATTCATGCCTCACTTTTTCACATTAACCGTTATCAAAATTGTACTGTAGTGTAATTAACAGCAAGTAAACACGTTTGTTTATAAAAACACAATGAAAAACTTAAAGAAATTGGAAAGAAAAACATTAATTACGATTTTATAAAAATACGTCAAAATCGCTATCGCGCACGAAATTCTTCCAAATTACATGTGTCCACTCCCAGACGCACCTGCCGGGCTACTAAGGGAGCTGCCATACAAAGACGAATGCTATAGCATCTGCGTCACAGAAAGGGGGGCCAATTTGGAGACGTCACAGGATAATTTTTAACTTCGATAAAACTATGTAATATGGCAGTACGCATTATTTGACTCTGGTGATTGGTAGAGGAAAAGTTGGTGAATAATATTATACTGTGGTTAAGCGGATTGATAAGCATTTCAACGAAGAAATTTAAAAAGAATAACGGATGCAATAGCAGGCGCGTCACCAGGAGGAGTACAAAAACGGATGCTATGCAATCCGCGTCCGCGAACGTGTTAAAACTAGAAAGTCAGCAATCCGTTGCTACTTAGTAAAAATAACGATTTATGTTAAGATATCTAATTCAGGACACAGAAATAAAAACACGCCTATTCAGTATTTGCCTAATGCCTAAAAGGAAAAGATGGAAAATCGTTATCTCCCTTTTTAAGGATATCATTGAGTTGATAATGGTTAACAGAAAACAAAATACTGCAGGTTGAAGTTTAATCAATTTATTAAAATAATTTTATTTTACACTAGGTGCTCGAATTGTTTTACCCCGGCTTGCACGCTTGGCACCGTCTTGTAAAACTTCAAGTTAATTTTCTTAAATAAATTTCGGATATGTTTCGTGCTGCCTCGAACATACGCCGCCGTAGTTCCTCTTGGGACGTTATTGGCTTGGAGTAAAATTTATCTTTTAAGTATTCCCAATAAAAAAATCTATAGGGGTTTAGGTCCGGGGAACGTTAGGCCATGCCACATGCCACTGGTTGGCCGATCCATCTTCTTGGAGTTGGAACTACAGCAAGATGGCTGCCCAGAACACTACGCTCGCGATGTCCGCGACCACCTCACACAGAAATTCCCAGATGGATCAGCCGATTGGGACCAGTGGCATGGCCGCCGCGTTCCCCGGAACTAAACCCATTAGATTTTTTTCATTGGGGATGCTTAAAATGCTTAAAAGATAAAGTTTACTCCAAGCCAATAAGGTCACAAGAGGAACTACTGCGGCGTATGTTCGAGGCAGCACAAAACATATCCGAAATTTATTTAAGAAAATTAACTTGAAGTTTTACAAGACGGTGCCAAGCGTGCAAGCCGGGGTAAAACAATTCGAGCACCTATTGTAAAATAAAATTATTTTAATAAATTGATTAAACTTCAACCTGTACTATTTTATTTTCTTTGAACCTTTATCAACTCAATGATATCCTTAAAAAGGGAGATAACCCTTTTCCATCTCTTTCTTTTAGGCATTCGACAAATACTGAATAGGCGTTTTTTTATTTCTGTATCCAGAATTAGATATCTTAACATAAATCGTTATTTTTACTAAGTAGCAACGGATTGCCGATTTCCTAGTTTTAACTTATTTTTTATGAGGCTTTCGAAAGATGATAATAATTCCTATTTTGTTGCAGGAAGGTACATGTGTCATACCATTTTTTAATCTGCATAACATGCTTAATAGCTTGACGTTATTTGCTTATTACTTTTCTAGTAATTTTTTTTCACGACAGATGGTCAAAGTCGAAATTAATGTTTCGCTGTGAATCTAATTCAAGATTAAACCAGTACTTTTTTACATTTTACATTGTTTATCGATAAAATACCTATTCTGTTATCTTAATTAACTATTCATGATGCCGTACACATAAAAAAAAATTACTTTGAGACCTTTCCGAGTGCACACTGGCACTAACAATGTTAAAAACGGTCAAAATTCATGAAAAACCTTAATTTGGCAATAACTCGAAAACCGTGCCACTTTTACTGGGGTCATGTTAAGTTGGTTTGGGTCCTCTTGGCCTGGTCTAACTCCAGTGTCACTGTGACGTGTCACTTATGGGACACCCTGTATATTTTTAAATATTTCATTATTTTATTTCAATTTATGTATTATTTATATTATTTATATGCACATTTTAAATAAAAAATAGTAAAAATGTATCAGTTTTTTTTTATTGAAAACTATAGAAATGCAAAAAATCCTTAAAAGGAACATAAAAAGCTTTTGCTACAAAATCAAATCTACACACTTACAAATTATTAATAACCAAGTGTTAAGGATGTGGTTAAAATACCCCACTTTGAGGGAAATACATATCTATATACTGACCACACGTTTTTGTATATATGTGTGTGTTGCTGAGCGTAAAACACGAGCCTCGCACGCTCACATCGATCGTGTTTCGGCTTCACTTTTGACAGGTTAGCCGTATGGGGACTATCTGTCTATGCGTTATTCGTTTAAGGGTACAAAATAATTTGGAAGTGATGTACACTTTTTTACGATTTATGTATTAAATCGATACCCTAAAATGTATAGAACTGAATGAACCTGTTCAGGATGCCGGCAGCGAAGACGGCGGCCGGCGACCATCGCACTGTTGCCCGAACTACCATGAGTCGCGTGCGTCCCGTCCGACTCCGCAGCCTTATAGAAGAAAACACTGTCGAAGCCAAAAATTGCACCGCAGATTAGCGATAATATATTGACAACGATATACGTACCCTAGTTTCCTTAAAATTGGTAACATACGCACAACGTCACCATTAATTCCTGTAATGAGTTTTGGGTGAGCATCGCCTTCGTGTCACATCTAGTAAACATGACACGACACGGGCGCGCCTATCGCGCACGATCAATGATGTATCGAGATGTGTGTTTCATTAAGCACCGGAGCAAGAGATCAAGTGCTGCTAGAAGTGGCTTGTTTCAGACAACGAGACCTAATGCACACAAACAACTAAAGTATAGGCGTGTTATTATTGTTTACTTAAAAACACAAAACGTACCATTATTGATTACTTAAAAACAAATATTAAGATTTGTAATATGGATATACTCAGTAGGTAAGTACATACCTACTTACTTACGATAAAAAAAGCTTAATAGGACTTGTCGTTATTTAGTTGCTTGAAGATTACTCTTCCAAAATCTTTCCAGGATTAGTTGAATGAAATTATATTTTTTTGTACTTACATTGAATTCGTAGGTATCTTTTTAATATAAAACTATTTTTATTTATTAAGTACATATATGCTCACAAATGTACACATCCTTTTTCAGTTAAAACAAGGAAAGTGGGTACTTATACAGTGTTTTTCTTTACAAATTTATACACTTACCAGCCGTCAGTAATAATTCTATGAAAATCCATTAAATAGTTTAGTTAAATTTATAAAATTCTCACAATTTCATTAAGAAGCAAAATAATCAAAATATATATACGGAATACGCTGTATGAAAAAACTACGTACTTACAAGTCGATCGCATCCCCGTTGTTTAATTTTTTTTGAAAATAATTTAATAGTAGGTAGGTATCTGTTACATCTCAGGTGGGCTACATGGTAGTTTGTCACTTAATGTTATAAAAAAATCCTAAAAGCATTCCAACTCAATTCTGTCACATCTTCATGTTACAACACAGAAACATTACTCCAATTTTTTGCGACATATCTGTCAACAAAATAGTGGACATAACCACAGGGGTCATCAAAAGGGCGCCTTGAATGTCTCTTCCAGGAACGTGCGGGTCGCTGGCGTCTCAGGCGCGGGCGTCCTTGCCCCGCCATCCATCATGTCTCACTATCACTACAACATACAACCACGTGATATTAATTATTAAGCGAAACATATGAACGAAGATAAAATAATGAGTTTTTAATTATTTCTTTATACCTACCTGCAGAGGATTTGAAGACGGACAGGAAGTTATAATCAGCTTGGTTTGTTATATGATGAGGATGGTTACAAGTTACAACACAAGACTTTTATAGTATACTAATGCCCTGCTTTACCTTTCATTTTGGCTTTGCGGTAGTTGAGTAAAAATCGCACTTTAGTAGAACGCCACTATTGAAATGAAAATTATTTGAGACTACTTACATATATAGTGCTGGACAAGTACAAATCCCTAATATAATAACCTTTACGGTTTGCCACCTTTACAGCCTTTTTTAATTTTTGTTGGTGGACGGTGACTGGCAAAAGATTTATTTAAATTTGGAACTGGCAGTCTCTGTCAGATAGAAATGGAAAGGATGTGGCATTCGGACAGAGGCGGCAGTGTTGAATGTCTGTAAATTAGCTGATAAAAGTGATAAACTAGTACAAAAAAATATTAAGTGTACTGTGACCAATGAAACTACAATATGTTGGTACCTACCTAAAATACATTTATGTAAGGTCACTGTGGCGAAGTCCGGCATACTTTATTTTTTTTTTACTTTGGAGTGATCTAGTTCCGTTAATTATTCACCTATGTTACTGCTTGTAATCGCATACGATGAAGAATTTAATAATTAATAGTTTTAGCCTTAGTGACAGATCATTTCAAGCACAAATTAAGCAAAAACAATGGCATTTTTTAAAATTCGGCGAGTAGACGGACTTCCCGTGCAGTTTAAGGGAAGTCCGTCTAGTTATGATATCAGCCAATCTATGGGTGTGTATATGTTCGTAGTCAGATTCCTAAAAAGAACGGATCAAGACAATGAAAAGTGTATTTTAAACTTGTTAATATATGGTTCAGATTCGAAGTAAACACCATTTTTCTAAAACAAAGGCAAGTCCGGCATATACTACCAAAATGGGGTGGTAAACCTTTTTTGGCAAATAATTAAACATAATTTTTTTTTTGATTTCCGAAATAAAAGTTCAATAGTAATTTTAAAATGAATTTTAATCGTTTCTTTTAATTTACTGAGATCAACATTTAATTAAGTAACATCATGCGCAAAGTCAGGAGGATTTTTTGATACCTTATCAAATCGTTATAATATTAAAGTCGCACAAACAGTTGGTAATCTCTGATTTAACGAAAGTCCGGCATATGACGGACTTGCCTTGAACATAATAGACGGACTTTCCAACTTAGTCAAATTTTAATATGATAAATTGTGGAACGTATAA
Source organism: Cydia splendana (assembly GCF_910591565.1). Taxonomy (NCBI): domain Eukaryota; kingdom Metazoa; phylum Arthropoda; class Insecta; order Lepidoptera; family Tortricidae; genus Cydia; species Cydia splendana. Next base: position 39,295,408 of record NC_085987.1, on the reverse strand, counting down.
TTACAAAACTAAGCTAATTTCTGATATTTTAAAAATAGAATAAAGACAACTGTTTCTTATGCTACCTACGTTGTTACTTTTTGATGCACAATCTATTCAAAAACAATTTTTAAATTTTTTTTTTCGAACGGCTGTCGCACTATGACTTCGAGTTCAAAACACGAAATGACTTGTTGAGGCGGATTGCTCTGAAGTTGGTTGTCACAGCGCCATCTGTTTCACAGTGACGGAACTAGCGCGAAGAACTGGTTAATCGACTGGACTCCAAAGTCGCATACGCCTTCAAATTCAAAAGTTATAACGTGTTGACGGACTTGCCTTGTAGACGGACTTACCCACAGTGACCTTACCAGTGTTTTTGACGACGAGGTCCAGAAAGACCTGTGTCGCATATAAGCGGCTGAATGGCGTTAGATCGCACAGGATAGGAACGAATGGTTAAATCTAGTGTCGGAGGCCAAGATCCACTTCGGGTCGCTGAGCCAGCGAAGTAAGTAAGTAAGTACCAGTGTATTTGTACATAAACGAAAGATGTGAAGTTGCATTATGTATTTCCTGGTAGTTTGTGCATTAGACAAATGTAAAAATAATTATATTTTGTGCTTGAGTAATTGACGTGGACCTACAATTTAGAACACTAAAGCTCTTCTGCACTTGTTACCTGTTCATTAACTTACAGTTCGCTGTACCCAGGGAGCTAACTCTGAAATTTACTAAACTATATTTAGGTCCTTGCCAACAAAAGCCTTAAAAACTTGTCTGCCTCGCTATATTCGGCTGGAGGTTAGCAGCTATGCGAAAAGTGACAAGGTTTTTTACTTTTTTCCACAGTTCATTTAGTCACATTCAAACATTTCATGAGACTGTCGTAAATGTCCCGAAATGCTTTTGGGACCGGCTTTGTTGCTCTGGTTCATTGTTTTCATATCAATCTACATTAGTAATCAGTCAGTTATTGCTCTTTATTAGTGGATAAGCACGTATATCGAGTCTAATATCGCTATGTGTTATTGGCGCGCTGCGGTACACGCTAGCGCCTATAAGTTTACGCTTGGCAAGATGGCGCTGGGCTCAACGATCCTATCTTTTTAGTGTAGGCGTCTATTTCGTTTTTTCCGTAAGATTTGTTTACTAACGTTCTAATGTTCCTAATTTAGTAAAAATTAAATACCTAAAAGATTAAAAGCAATGTGTGAAATAATGTTACGTATGATTTAACAAAAACATTATTCAATGCCACTAAGATGACTTGAAATTGTAAGCAAAACTACGCGGAACATTGCTATAGCTGTTAATAGTAAATTCCATTCAAAATATATGCCTTAGTGTGTGATCAAAATGTTTTTCAAACACGATTACAATACTTTTTGTCAATCGCTAGATTTATGGACATTACGCACATTCAGCACAATTGAGATCAAATTTCGAGTGGACGTCTCTTTTCGCCAGACAATGGTCATTTCTTGATTCGACATACCTGTCCGTAGAGTGGGTGAGCATCAGTTATTCGTTGGTCATATATGTTCAACAAGCGAATTTAGTTCTTATCGCGGGGATAAAAAGAGTTTTTAAACAAACGTCTGTAAGTTAAGGTCTCACGGTGCAGTGACCGTTGCCTCCCGCGTCGCCTCATGCGATTATTACGTCCCCACATTGTGCTCCATACGTCTCCACTGACAATATTTTACTTCATACCTCGTTTCACGGAACTCGAGCATATTACGTCAAACAACATTCGGACATGTAAGCAAACATCTTAATGTTTACTAATGAAACATTTCGGAGTACATTGATTGATGGTGCGAGAGCGTTTTGTGTGGACTGGTATTATTCTATTCATAAATCGCGCCGCGGGGTGGCCGAGTCTGCGTTGGTGGCTCCTATTGTCCCAACAATTGGGTAAAGGTAGTGCGATTTTTTTGGAGTGGGTCATATAAATTTCATGCGTATTTTAGCTCGGCGTCGCAGATGGAGTGAATGATTAAGAGGTCGTCGGAGGGGGATGCGCGCCGGTCCCGGGGGAGACGGCTGAGTGTGGTGCACTGCTTGCAATTAACTCTCCTGTCGAGGCATTATCTCGGCATTAGATCCTCGTGTCACCTCCGCCCCTTACTGGCACCTCTCACGGAAGAGCTGTACCCATCAATTCAAATATCTGACATACAAAAAGAATAGGTAGGATCTACTTAGTGTTTTAGTCTAAAGTTAAATTGAAATTAATTCTAGATTATTTTTTTAATCTTGAAACAGTTATTACTTATTAGGTACCTACATAATGGTCACAATGAACAGCAGGTATATGTAAGTAATTTCAAATTACGCCCTACTACAAAAACAAGTGACAAAAAAGATTTTCTTGTCGTCTCAACAAATCTCTACTTGTGTCTTTAGTCTTTAATTCCAAGTTGTAATATGTGCCTTACCGTCACAATTTTATATTCATTTAGGTGTTCAATAAGATATTAATTCAATTGAACATTTTATCATTCTACTTATAAACTGTTTAGCACTAAATTTGATTTGTTGATTACAGTTATATAAATTAATTCCGTAGTTATACAATTTACTCGGTACCTATGTACCTACTATGTAGTGATATAAATAGGTGCATAGTTCATTTTCATAATATGGTTGACATAGTAGTTTAATTTACAACCCGTTATTTTTAATTGTTTATATTATTATTGTAAACTTCTGCCTCAGACTACAAAACTAATAGCGTTCAATGTCCAACAAAAACTTTAATGTCAACTTCTATGATTGCCTTTATACATTCCCTATTCTCGCGAAATCGTAACTATCTTAACCTGGATTTTCGAAAACCAATTTTGCGTCATGAGGATTAAGGTATAGTTTCCAAAGAAGTCTATTGTGAATAATGATGTTGAAAAAGGTAAACAGGCAGTATAAAAGTGCACAGGGTGAGATGGCCCGGTGTGGGTCCATTGTCCCCCGCCGGCCCCGCGTATTCCTAGCTTATTTAATGCAACGATGAACGCGTAAACATCTAAATAACTTTTGTGTGACACTTCTCCCCCACCCTCTAATTTTACTAAGTAGCCGTATCTCTATTTTACAAATGTATCGGGGAGGAACATCTGAACCAAATGTGCTCTCGCCGAGACAAGTGTATTCGCTGTCTGTATTCAATTGGTGAGCGTTATGGTTTAAATTAGTCATTTCGGGTGCGGAGTGAAATCACTGTTAAATCTGTACGTATTTGTGGGAGGAGTAGGGGACCACATAAAGAACATTTGCAATACTTGTAATAAGTATTATCAAGACCAATTAATGATTTAATTGATGTACGTATTAGGTACAGGCTATAATAAAATTGTCTGTACTATGTACTTATGTAAAGGCACATACTTTAATAAAAATAATTTCATGTTCGAATTTCCGCGTTCGAAATTCAAAAATGAGCTCTCTGGTTGATTTTCTCGGAGATCTCAGTAAAATCATGCTAATCATTAAAAAATGTACAACATTATTTTATTGATAGCTATATCTGAAATCATATTTAAATATATCACGATATATCTGGGGTGCTACACGCATACACGCGGCGAGATATTCGCGATGAATAGACACCAGCCAATATTGTCAACGATGCGATACCGCTATCTGACGGAGCCAATGCGCCTAGCGCGCTCCTGCGCTCGCACCCTACCCGGCTGCCACTCTCCTGTCAAAGCTTACGCAAACTGACAACCTCCCAATAATTCGTTGCGAAAATGTGTTAATCGCAACACTTTCACGCTCGACGACTCCGAATTAGATTAGCACTAACAATGACGACATCTGTACTCGAATGGGACTCGTCATATTTTGACAGGTATCGTCACGTGTTAGGGACCCACATACACGTGTTCCCAGCGTCCCACGCTCCAGGCCTCATCACAAAAGTAGTGATTTCACGCGGCGCGAACATTCATCCGATTGTCGTATCCACTATCTCGTATTAGCGAGGTTATCATGAAAAAATAATGCATTTGGGATTTGAAGGCTCCCCATGTGTGCCAGCTTCCTTTCACTATTCGTATAAACGAAACGGGATGATAAATTTATTTAATGTATACAAATGTTTGGACATTTTTATTTTGCTGTCGTTTAGACGTAGGTAACATAATTTAGTTCGCCATATGTTAAGGCGATGTACGAAGTAGGAAGTGGAAAAAAATATTTAACGACTTGTGAGAGGAGGTATGACAAACCGGTTTTCGTACCGTTTCATCTCAATAAACTAATATTTTTTCTCGTCGCAAAAAGTTGATGATAAATGCATGCGTTACACGATGTGGGCACTGAAATTATGTCAATTACTAACGAGACTCATAACCCTGTCTGGGTTGTTTCGTTTTAACATAAATTTGTCTTGATACATTTTAGCAAGTACCTACGTCGAAAATATATTATGACATTTCTATTTAGTAACTTTTAACACTCTAGTTTTCCTAATTAATAATTTTATTTATTTGTTTGGTATTTTAATCATATAGCATTCATTTTAATACGTTTACAAGATTTATAGATCGTCTCAAGATAATAGATTCTGATAAATTAATCACTGTCGTTTTACTTTATCGAATTAACCTATTTGGATAGTAGCATAATATCGTTTAATAAGTATATTTTTGCAAACTGTCCAGAATGCACTTTTAGATAGGTACTCTACAACATCTACAGAGCACCTGGGCGCAACAACACAGACACGCTGCCCGATTCGAACTTTAAGATACATCAATTAAAACGATTATGGATTAGATGTGTCAGTGTCACAAGTGACATTTTTGTTTCAAGAAACGTCTCATTTGGCATTGACGTATCTAATCCATATCGTTTCTAGATCTATTAATTGACGTATCTTAAAGTTCGAATGGGCCGACGCATCTTGAGGAGCCGTACTGGGGAAATGCCTCCATTACTACTAACTTCATAGTTCCTGTAGCCGTACCTACCATAAGTCGGTATTTAACATATACGTTACCGACTGCGTAAACTCGATCACATTTCCTCTCGATCGCACCAATATATCAGTGCGAGCGAGAGCCACACACCAGAGTCCACTGCGATCGAGTTCACGCAGGCGCTAACGTAATCGTCAAGTGTTAACTCGTGGTAACCGTACTGATGGTTAATACGATTGCCTAAGTTCACCAGAATGCACTGTGACAGCTCTGAGGGACCGGTCTGTTTTATCCTATCAACGCAGTTAATCCATGTATAAGAACATAGAATCTGCATGCATACATTAGGATTTTGTTACCGTATTTTAGCAAGAGTGACAAATGCTTTGTTTGATTCTGTCGTGGTAAAAAAATACCACATTAAAGTGTTATGCCAATGTGAATCGTAAATCCTCCATACCAACTCTCACCCCGAACAATAACCGCGACCGCTTGGCACAAACCGAATATTGCCGAAATAAAAATTTGCCGCCTCATTAACAGGGTGTTTTAATTCTGGGTTTCCTTTTAATTGATCCCTGGGTAATTATTCACAGGGGGTTATATATAAAGTAATTATAGCGAGCCCTTTTTCCGCCCCTAATCACCGCCGGGTGTCGATGACGGCGCGCGCAACTGTGTCTTAGATCGCGTTGACAGCTTTTTAATATATTTTCTTGTTATATGTAAATCGCGGATGCCATGCTACAGATGTCGGCATTTTTCAAAATACGTAGTAATTACTCAATCGCTTTCCAAATATTTTGTACGTAGTTAGTAGTTAAGCATGGCAAACTACCTGTACCTACCTAAATAAGTCTCGAGTTGATTGTGTATGTAAATGTATCATAGTGTATTTATTGTACTTATTTTATACAATTAATATAACCCAACGCATACCGCATATCTACGCCAATACCTTTTATACATGTAACTTAAATCGGTACTACTTACTAAACTATTAACTTAAGACTAATAACATGTTTTTAAATAAGTACATAAGTATTTTTTTGCAATTAACCCTTAAGTTAGTCGTATTAGCGTCTCAATATTTTATTTTATTTGTTGGTGTAATTGACTATTTTCCTTCGTTTTAATATATAAAACCGGCCAAGAGCATGTCGGGCCATGCTCAGTGTAGGGTTACGTAGTTACCCGTCCGCTACAATAGACCTTGAACAGATTCCTTGGTTCCTAACATAACAAGCAAAAGGGAGTAGGTACCTACCTACCTTGACAGCACTTTGCACGTCTTTTTACTATGAAGGGGTTTTGCGATAACTCAAAAACGGCTTAAATGATCATGCTCGGAGCGTTTAAGCCGTTTTTGCGTCGTAAAATTACTTTGGTCATTATTTTTTTTTTAGTTTATTCAGTAAGCGGCACTTAGATCTTGGCTTCAATCTTAGTATTAATTCGATGAAACAATAAAAACCATTTGCCAAGATTAGTCTATACAATCTTGATGTATAATCTTTAATCTCTGTTACACTCTTATTCTAATTAGGGCAAGCCCTGCTAGTAAAGGCCTGGCTTGGGTCTAGGAATCAATACCTATGTTTAACTGATTTAACGTTTATTATTCATCGTATCACGGAGCAAAGCCTAGTATACATTGGAGGACAGTACACTCAAGATGTTCCCAGGTTAAATAGAAACACTGCTCTTACAAATTCACAATAGAGATGACAAGCTTCTCAGTGCGCTTAATATTGTCATGCGGCCGTATGTAGGTATGTATGTAAAGCGAGCCAACCGCTCGGCATCACTTACATACCATCATAACGTTACAAATGCTTACAGCGGCTCTGGGTTACCACAATGGCGTCCACAAACAACTAGGTACACCAAGCGCCAAACCGACCAACTCCACACCAATTTACTTAACCAACATAAATTAAAATTACCCTAAACTGCATTAAAAAAGCCTTCACAGGATGAAAATGAGATTTATATCTGTTAAGGCGAAGTTGTTCGTCTTCATAAAGCCTGACGTTTCATTTCTGTCTAGGCCGACCAGTGCTAGCTCCCTCGACCCTCCCCGTCTCACCCTCGAAGGGCTCCCCTTGTTATGCATAAAATCTTGTCTTATTACTTTCAACTTTGCTATTATATTTGACGAGACGAAGTTGCAAAGTTATTCAGTTATTAAAATTTTTGGCCGCCGTCGGCTGCCGGATGAATCTAGTTCGAATGTAAATGCGGGTGCTTAAATTATAAGACGAGAACTTATTTGATTGAACAAACCTTAGGATCTACGGATTAATGTCTGAAATTTGGACGACGCAGTTTTCGTAATTCGCTCTTTGTTGCGTTACCGTTACCGAGGCGGGGCCGGATCCGCGGGGCTTGACGCCGCCTTTGTTGGCGGTTGTTGTCGCAAGCCTAATAACGAATAGGTACCACCATTTCACAAGTTATCATTTAACATTTAAATGTTTTGCTTGTTTCCATTACTCAATTCAAGCGTCGTTTTTAGCGAGAGTTGGTGATATTCGTCAATTAATATAATTTAAATTGTTTTCACATCTTGTAGGTACATACTTTGTTTAGGTATATATGTCACCCCCATTTCAGGTATATGCTAAAAATATAATTTCGTTAAATATTACAAGATAGGAAACTAAGTTTGTTACTTCGTCCTAGCACCTACAATGATTAGGTATGCATAAAGTTAAAATGGATCCGCAATTCCAGTTCCAATTTTAGCGCAGTGGCGTGGAGCTATTAGTATTGCATTATGAAAGGCATTGCAGTCGAAGCGATTATTCAGTAACATTTCAGTCTTATTGAGAGTCTCAGCACGCGTCTAGCGCGAGGCTAGGCGGAGCGGAAGCGGGCCAACATCTGTTCCGTTTGTAGCGACAAATTAACACCGCGTAGCACCGCGCCGGCGACGAGCCGCTCCGCGCAGAACGAGCCCTAAAGCTTCCCTTAAGCGCCGCACCAGCTGCTCCGAGCACTAAATTCCACGTTACAATGCTTTGTTTTAAAATTTGTAATCATTCTCACATTTTACGATCCTGAACGGTCCGTTTCGGAAAATTTGATACGACTATAAACCCTCTAAATTGTGTTAGCATTCCGGTTAATTAAAAGTTATGAATTTAAAGTTACGGCCGGAGTGACGTGCCGACGGAGTTACTGCAGCTCCGACTCGTGGAAATATTTTTATTGTTTGTACGGCAGATGAGATAGGCTGGATCTTTGCATGTACAGTGGAAACTCTACCAGACGTTTTTTGACGCTATAGAGAGTTTTCGTTATATAATATAGATAAATTAATATTAAAGTAAAGCAACTATTGCCAAAAAATGTCGTCGTTATAGGGAGTGAATCGTTATATAGAGACGATATGTGGAGTTTACACTGTATTTGCCTTACCCGTGTTGCATAGTCTAATATATTTACCGTTTATTGAACGAGTAAGCTAGTTATGATGCATCAAGAAGCAGTAAAAGTTATTTAATATATATGCCTTTTCTGGTTTTAATTATTTTACAGGGTGGTAATGTCGTATTTAACGACTTTAGTATCTTGTCCGTATAATAAAAAGATGGTTTCGTTTAATGAAAACACGCGCACTGTAGGTAGCTATGTTTTTACTAGGGCGATTAACATGTTACGTAGGCACGAGTACCTACATTAATATTACTACCTAGCAAACAATTTCCTTTTTATTTTCTGTCGCATCTGAAAACACATCGCACAGTGCGTGATATACCTAATCCCGAATGTCGAAATTACTGAATGAATGTATTATTTACCTAATTCCACTCTTATTCTTCCTCGCGTTATGCCGGCATTTTTGCCACGGCTCATGAGAGCATGGGGTCCGCTTGGTAACTAATCCCTAGAATTGGCGTAGCCACTAGTTTTTACGAAAGTGACTGCCATCTGACCTTCCTACCCAGAGGATAAACTAGGTATTATTGGGATTAGTCCGGTTTCCTCACGATGTTCTCATTCACCGAAAATCGACTGGTAAATATCAAATGATATTTCGTAGGTACATAAGTTCCGAAAAAGTCATTTGTAAGGCTCGGTTTGATCCCGTGACCTCCGGATTGCAAGTCGCACGGAACCGCTAGGCTACAGGCGCTTTATTATTTAATACCATAGGTAGCTATTTTTAATGTCAAATGATTGTTTTTCCATGAAAGTACTGTGTCTCTGTAGTCCGTAAACGTATTTAATACTGTACTCGTTGTAACAGTTGAATCTTTTGTACGTAGTATGGATTATTATACCTATATGTACGTAAACATATGATGGCATTCAATTATTACATATGTTAAATTAATATCAACCAAATCGCTAGCTTTTTTATGAATCTCTTCAAATTGATTTGTGACTATTAACAATGGTTTTTTATTTAATTCCAAGCCATTACGGTGCAGATATCATATCACACAAAGCTTCCTTTCAAACTCATCTGCAATAAAATAGTATTACGTCAATAAATTAAAAAAAGCCAGTCACAATATTACGTCCCCACAATGATTAAATGCGGAACGAAAAAAATTGACTTGTGAAAACAAACACATTATGCGTATATGAATTCGTGCAACTAATGACATGGCGAGGGGTAAGAAGTAACATTGTTAACAGCCATAGTTCGGACGTAAGAGAAATATGAACAACAGAAGGAGCGATTCATACAAATATGGTATTATACAAATTATTATTAATATCACAATTATCACATGATGTGGACCTGCTGACTATCCGCCGTCATACAATCGAAGTTAAGGATGACTCACGTTAGACCGGACCGAAGCATCACGTGATCGCCTGTCATGTCATAGAAAAGTAAGCGCCTGAAGCTCCGGCCCGGACACGGCCCGGTCTAACGTAAGTCATCCTTTATGCTCTCTATTTTAAATTGACTAGCTGAAATGACATGATATTCAAGTAAATATTTACCTATGTCTGGTAAAAAATTTCGAGCTACAAATTGTAATACAAAGAATATAGAGCGAGTAAACGTTTTACAGTTTCCTTTTTTTTAGCTTGTCATTTTAAAATGAGGGCGTAACTACGATTGTATTGTGAGCGGTTTTTTGGCGGAGCCTCTTAATATTTTAAACCTAGCACATGAAAAATATATATCGCATTTAGCAAAAACAGCAAACAATAAATTGTCTCTAAGAAGTAGGAATTATCAGATATTTATAGGTACTCATGTAACAGCAAAAGAACTTCTTGACTTAAACCAAGCGTCTCGTTTAATAGGGTCTCATCGCGAATAGGGTCTCATTTCTTTATTGTCCATACATGAAATTCCACAAAATATAAATTCACAAAAAATGTTGGCCTAATTTTTAAATCAATATACATATTTTTACCTGGGAGGAAAATTTTCTAGGAGCATATTTTGTGCAGAGTGGACCTTCTGTTTCCGTATGTATTGTGGCTGGGGTGTATGTGCCAAAAGTTGGGTATAGAGGACGTAAATATGGCCGCAGGGGGTCCCGGCGCTCACTATAACGCGTACGCTCTTGTTAACATTAGCCCGCTACTTAATACCTTGTCGTTCTAAACTCGCTTAAGTGAGTAAGGCTGACACGGTGTTAATTAAATAATTACTCTAAATAATAACTCTACGGCGGCCCACGAACGCTTTAAGCTCTATGTGGATTTAGGACGGTTCGCTTTGGGAACAAATATGGCTTGGAAATATTTTGTGATTTAGACGTTTACTCACAACTTATTATTTCAGTGACTTTAATAAAAATTGTAAACTTAATTTTCTTAAGTTTAGCCTAGCAAGGAAGTAAAACACTGTACTGTGCTGAACTTATGTGCAGTAAAACGTTGCAGCCTAAATACTGCAAGTATATTTTATGTAAGATTCTATTCAGTCACGTATGACGTAATATCTTTTGCTGACAAAAAACTCTTTAGATTTAATGTTTGTAACACGTGCTACAAAATCTGTCTGCCCTGGTTGCAAATACTCTTTGCTGGTAACATTAAAGGTTCAGTATTTTACAAAGGGTCTACCCTGCGGTCGGGCCTCTCAGAGCTGCCGGCGTTCAAGTGGCTCTTGGATTTTGCATGCATTTTGAACGCGCGTCGCCCGCGGGCTGGCCCATTACAACCAGTGTTATTCTTTTATATTTCGCGTTATTTAAATAAATCGGAAAAAGGAAACGACAGTGAAGTCACATAAGCTGCAAGCGCCTCTGTTTTGGCAGTAACCCCAAATAGTTTTGTTACTTATGAATAAAGTTATTGAATCATGGTTGTGATTTGTATGTTCTTGTGTTGAGAACATCTCTTCCTTTTAGTTATATTGTCCGTAATATATCATGAATCTCTTTCCACAGTAAGAAATGAGTATAAATATCACTTTACTTGGAAACCTTAATGCCGTTATATTGGGCATAGGTATTTTAAGCCTCAATGCAGAGAACATCGACTGTCGATATTGGTATCAGGGCAAGGCCTGTTCTAATTACGGGTTAAGAGGACGGAATTATTAAGTTAAAGAATTTATTATTTCATTTGACGCTTAAACACCTTAAACATAACCTAGGATATCTAGCCAATAAGTGTTGATTTGTTTTAAATCACATCATAAAATCTTGGTACTTGATACTCACATAATAAGTATCATAATTAACTATCTGGGCCCTGTTTTGTCTAATAAGAGCAAAGAAATGCGTGTAAAGAATTGCAGAGAGCCTCTATTTATACATAAAACTTTACCTTATCAACACAGCTTTGCCCAATGTGTCACATTCTAGACGAATTGTAAAATCATAGAATTATACTAGTTCAAGGTACAGTGTTTGAAACCTTCTTGGCTCGCACCACCTATGTGTGAGAGCGGATTTGGACCGAAGAGGAACACCATATCAGTCATGCTAAGTAGGTAACTTTCTTCTCTATAACTGCTAGACTTTTACGTATTCTTTTAATGTTTTCCATGTTCAATCTACTGTAGCTACCTATTAAGGCATTCATTAATTAATATAAATAACGTCACAACAAAGGCTCTTATAAATAAATCCATCCAAATAATTTCAATTTAAGCCAAAAACTTACAAATGAAACAGCCTTCGCGCGGTTATTTGTTCGCGAGGCGGGGCGAGCACCGACGCTATGTAAAGCTTACCCTCAAGCACCTACTCTATTGACTTTCTTCCGCCACTTTCTTATCGTGTTATGATAAATGACACCCTTACCAACCGAGAACGAGCTCTATGTTGCGCGGCATAAATATACTTTTCCTTTGGCGTTTCATCCTGAGCATAATGCATTTCACAGCAGCGACGGTACTTCTTTAAATAATAAAAGCTCTTTGTAAAACTTTCCCTCGTTGAGCGTTCTAAAGCTTTTCGGTATCCTATAATTAATATTCATGGAGGCTCGTGCCGAGGGGCCATGTAATTAATAAACTTATATGATACTTTTGTTTGCAGTGTCATTCGAAGGGGGTCTGTTTGGCAAGGCCCTCCTTGTATTTCCATATCCTTCTTGTGGGTAATTGAGACGCAGGGTGGATGTTCATGGAAAGCATCATGTTGGGTAGGTAGGTATATATGAGCCGGAGGCGTACATCTGACCGTTTCGTGTATTTGCTGGCACTCGATAGGATAGTCGCAGGATCTCGGACGCATCGAACCGTAATTGGTTTTTACTCCAGTGACATCGGCAGCTCTTCCGCCATTAGGTTACCTGCATCTATAGTAATGGAAAGTGATAGGTGTACGCTTCATTTCGGATTTCCATGGATAATTGACCCGTTCTTGTAGCTCGGACGTGTATTTTGAACACATAATGAATATTTTATTTACCTATATACGAGATTATTTCACACCTTATGAAATCGCGACAAAAGACGCAAGTGCCTTGAAACTATAAAAATCGAGGAACATTACAGTCTACCGTTGCCTTCCACAATAATTGTTTTTATTTGTTAGGAACGAATACAAACATATCCCAAACACCGATATGAACTCCACACCTACCAATTATGCCGCTAATTTAAAACCTGTAACCCGACTACGTAGTTATTCTTATAGAACCTCTTTCGTTTTTAACCCAGTTAAACTTATGCCTGTATAGAAAATAAAAAGGAATAATTCGGAATATTTTTAAGAAATACGGCGGAATAGCAACGTTAAAAAAATAGGTAGGTAAACAGTTAACATTTCGGAGAAGACATATTCGAACACTCATTTTGAGCCAACAGAAGCTTGAATATGTTTTAGTACGCGACATACCTACGAATTCTCATAAAGGTAAATCAAACATCTATTTATAAAATATAAACCACTATCTACATTTAAACTTAAAACCGATATAAATTAAAGCTTCATATCAAAGAGACAAGTATCGTTTAATTTAATTTGAAGACACAGGTAATTTGACAAAACTCCTGTAATAAAATTATCGAGCATTGACCGTGTGATAAGTGGGGGGAAGCGACCGGATACACCTCGCATGTTAATACACGTAAAGCGAAGATTATCCATAAAACTCACAAAAGGTGCCGAGTTGTCTTCGCAACCTGCCCGCCCGGTGCCGCGCCCGTCTAACCGCCGTTTGATTACACACACACTACCTTTGTCCCATACACGTATTAAGCCCAGTGGATCGTTATTAGGTTTCCGTACCCAAAGGGTAAAAACGGGACCCTATTACTAAGACTCCACTGTCCGTCTGTCTGTCACCAGGCCCAGGCTGTATCTCATGAACCGTGATAGCCAGTGTAGAAATTTTCACAGATGATATTTCTGTTGCCACTATAACAACAAATATTAAAAAGTACGGAACCCTCGGTGGCGAGTACGACTCGCACTTCCGGTTTTAAGATCCTGTGAAAGAAACCTTAAGAGATTCAGATCAATAACAGCTCTTGAGTAAAACCATCGTGCCTCGAGGAGGGTATGAAATCTGGCTCCAAATTGTACGGCACCGATCCGTCGGATCTGAATCCAGATACAAATAAGTATGTACTTACCAGTTGGATCTGACCTACTAATATAACTGTGTGTTTAGGGTACACACGAATTCGAATAGTTATATTCGATATATTTAGATGTGAGCGTGAAATAATGTATACGGCAATTTTCGCATCATCGGCAATAGATAAAGGTTCCTTTTGTACGCAGTTAAGTAATTACATACCTACCTACATGGAACTTAAATATTAAACATCAACTAGTTAGGTAGGTATTTTTAATATAGGTAAGAACCTTTACGTGGGGCAATTTCGGACCATTATTATGAAACGAGATAATTTATGTAGGTGCGAACGTAGTACCTATGGACCAAAAATGTATTGTATGGCCGAGACTAGATTAACTGTAACCATTTTAAAATTGAGTATGACATTAAAAAATAAGGTTCATTTCTTTTTAATTTTTCGGCCACATAGTATGTTAAATTAATACGAAATAATATTCCGTAATGAAGCGATATCATAAAAAAGGTACCTACCAATTTTAATATTCAAGTAAATGTCTTTTATTTTATTTTGAGTTAAAAATCATATGTATTTTAGCGCAACTAAGTAATAAACTCTTACGTTAATAATATTAAATAGTATACATATTAGACCGAACTATGTATATCGAAAATACCAAAAGTGTTGCAGGGTTATGAACTTAAAAAATATAGTTATACCGCCTAACATCGTGAAGCAAAAAGCAGCACTTTTATTTTGTATTGACTTCAATGACGAAGCCGGAGGCAAATGCTCCAGATATATTTAAATAATTGACGGCGTAGCAATGCATATTTTTATTCTAAAAGTTAAGTACATGATTAGTCCGTAATTACCAGACTGGCAGATTAATTTTAACGACTGGAAATTGCACTTTACAATCTCATTTTTTCTTTCCAAACTGAAACTGGAACAATTGAGTTGCTTTCCCAACAGTATAATGCAACTTGTGCAAAGGAATTTAAAAGAGCATTGTACGCGACAATACGCGACGTGACGCCGCGGGGACATAATTACGCGGAAACAATGAAGATGGAGACAACAAGTAAATATGTAGGTATACACGGACTAAAAAAACAAAGATTTCAGTTTAGGCATCCCAGCACTTCAGCAAAAGTTTTTCAATTTATTTTTATTTAGTAAATACGCGCCGACGTGAATGTTCTTCATGCCTCGTTGTAAACCACAGTTAAAATATAGCACAGCCGGCCCCAACCTCATAATACCTATTATAACGTGTAAGGAGTAAAGAGTCGGCCTTATCTCCTACACAGCCCGATTCCTGACCACTTTAATGGGAAAAGCATGTTAGAATTAAACTAAACAAAGACGACGCATCAATTAGGGGCATTTCTTTTTTTACCTTCAAAAAAGGGCTTAACTTTTTAAAGCTTGTTCGTTGACCGAGTTGCGCTCGAGCCTGTTCGTTATTTTACTGACTTATTTGATTAGATCGATCTCGATGATTCTTGTAAAGGATACAATTAAGTCGATAAAAAGATAAGTGGGTGCAAACATGAACTTGGGACTTGGAGCATGCGACACCTACTAATTAACAGACACGAAGACACGAGTACCTACCAAAGTTTCTGTGCAAAATACATTTTGGCATTTTTTCAGGTCCAATCCTTAGGTTCTTTAACATTTATTAAAGCGCAGTTGCTTTGCTTAGGGGGCTTAAAAACAATAATGCAATGAAAAACGGTAATTAAATATATAAAGATGCATTCAACTTTTATTTAAAAGCACTTTTATCTAATGACATAAGCCTCTTTGAAGTAATGTTTGTCAACGAGAAGTTGCGTTTACAATAATATTGGAAGATAGTGAGTTAAATAGTAGAATTTATTTAAAGCGCATAACTATATAGAGAGCGGATGGTTACCAAGAGGACGCCATACCTATGTTAAAATTGAAGTGCAATAAAACTGGCCCCATGGGTAATTAAGACAGGGCAAGGTATTGACGGATCATAAAGCTAAAGGATTCAAAACAACAAACTGCAAAGGTTTACGATGGTGACCGTCCCGCTTTTATTGTAGTTGTAAAATTCAGGATCCATTATTAATTATTACAGACATCATTAATCTACTAATCTATTTAAGGACGTGGGATAAGAATCTCATTTAAAGTATTGAATGAAGAGTGTCCGTAGTGGACTCGAGATAGGCTTAAATTAGCTCGGCTAACCCAGTGACAAACGGTAGGGAACTCACAAGGCATTCTCGACTTTATGAGTTAAAGATTAGAACTGGAACTGTTTTAACGCGGGAGCTGAAGTTGTGCTGCTTGGGGACGGTTATTGGTGTGCCTGATTTATTACAGGTTGGTGTTTAAACGACAAATGCATCGAAACAGATAGGAGCGACATGTCGGACATCGGAGGACCGGTGTCGCCCAATACACATCGCGGGGCGAGCTACCAACGCGACGCAGGATATTTCACCACAAGATTAATTTTATGTGCGATTTGTAGTTTGGCTTCTATATGGCACCTCGGGCGTTAATACAGTACAGCTTTGCCATTTGCATTTAACTTATTTTTTTATTTTTACAAACTTCTAGTTTTTCGATTTTTTCCTATAAGTACTTGTAGTGATAGATGATATTACTTGCCATATTTCATAGTTCTAGGTCCACTTGAAGTACCTTTTAAATTTTGATTCCCTTGAGATTGTCGAAATATACGTTTTTTGCGACAATTATTTTTAAATATGATCGATTGAGATGTTAATGAGTTTTCTCAAAAAAAATCGCGTGCCGCGTGTGCCGCGAAGATACGCCTTTTGTTTTGCTTGAAAGTACGGAACCCTCCATTATGCGTGGTCCGACAAGCACTTGAGCGTTTTTTTTCATTAGCATATCTTTAGACGCGTTGTTTTAAATCATCTCACGTGTAGCGTCCTAAGACCGGATGGGAGTTTCTTTAGAACATAATCTTTACTACAAAACTGTGATCGGATCACTCAGTAACGAAGCTACAGAGGTACGGAGATATATTTAAATAGCTTTGGATAAATCAAATGAGTATTTATTGAATAATAGCTGATTGTGTCTTTGGATTTGTTTTGATGAATGAACGCGGGGGACCTGTGATAAGGCAACTACGAGCACAAGCTCTGTTAAATGGAAGGTAGATGTAAGGAGAATTATCTACTCTTGTACATTCTGTCACTTGAAATACGTACGTGCGGATATTCGGGATTATTTTAGTTCATCTCTGTTTACAACCAACTAAAGGGGCCCACTGATTAAAAGTCCGCCGGACAGTATCAGCCTGTCAGTTGTTCGGAACTGTAAAAATTTTGTTCTAACTGACAGGCCGATACCGTCCGGCGGACTGTTAATCAGTGGGCGACTTAAGTAACCTCTTGCGCAGCATTGGAATATTTGACGTGCTGACTGCGCGCAGATGAGTCATTTTTGAGTTTTAGTTAAACTTCTATAGTTGTTCTAGTTCATTCTTCGAGCAAGATCGGCTTTCGATATGTCGGAAGGGAGGAGCCCAAGCGATATCTTACTGTACCATTCTGCCATTTTTTGCGGGGGGAAACGTGCACACAGTCGGACTTTTCACTCACAAACACACTCACTACAAAATTCAATCTGTAATGACGACACAAATACCTACATAGAAAATGACACGCATCAAAGACAAATCTTGCAAATCTCGATCTATCTTTTTGTGTACGGATGAGTCACTACACGCGTCGCCATAGGTACAGTTGTACCTATGCTTCGGCAGAGGGAAATAGAATAAATACGAATGCAGTCTCCCTTCCCGGTGTTGATCAAATATTGTTAATATTGTATCAGTGCCAATTTCAAGAAAACGAGTAACTGTTGTCAGAACTCTTAAAATATTGCTATGTACAATAGGGAATATTACGCAAGTCTAAGTTGTAAAAGTACTGGGTGCACTAGTGCTGCACTCTAGCGGCAGAATATTGCAGTAATACTCCCTATTCTGCACATTGTTGCCGTTAAACAATAAATCAATATTCCGTCAACATAACTCTTTAACTTATCTCAAATTCCCCTACTTATCATAAACAGTCCACATTGAGCACAATTTCCGCCGAAAAATCCTGATTAATTCAGAGAAACAGTAAATCCATCAAGTTGCAACAACATGCAGCCCGCGCGCCCGAATGCGCGGAGCGAGCTCCACAGAAACTATTGTGATGTAGGGAAGTTACTTAAGAGTATTGTTCGTATGAGATTGCTGTTTACCTCTGTGTCGTTAGTGAGGGAAAATGTCCCCGTTCTAATACCGGTAATGTACCGGTAAACTTATTGGGCGTACCTACTAACTTTACCAAGAGCAATTTTCTTCATCTTTGTCATTATACTCTTTGCAGTGGGTCGTGGTCAACTAATGACATCAGGCATAGATGTTGCTTGCCGTACGATTAAACCAAGACCTTTACTGACCAAAAAATACCTGTGGAACTGGAACTATCAATACATTAAGAAAATATTAATCTTTTCATGCAAGCAAACACGAACTTAATTACAAAATCGTGGGGTATTAATAGTTAGAATTGTAATACATAGTAGTTATTGTCACAAATATGATGGACATATTTATGAGTTGAAGCACACTTTTTTTATGAAACATTAATGAATCACCCACCCCTGCCCGCGACTTTGTAAAAGTTGAAGTGGTAGTGACTAAGAAATTGGACCAGTTATCGAGAAGTCCTAAGACCGATTCCCAGATTTGTCCACTTTCATGAGTTTTAATATTGTCTTAATTGTGCATATATGTATTGGAAATATAGTTGTGCCGTTTTCGAGAATATGGGGCATGTTCTCGCACGAGAACTTTTCCCATACAAACCGAAGAACGTTCTTGAGAACAGCACATCTATAATATTTAAAACTAGATTTTGCCCTGTGCGCGGGGCCCGAGGGCCCCGCGGTGCGCGTGGTGTTGTTTGTGCTGTTGTTGGTATTGTTGTTTATGTGTTGTTGTTGTTGGTGCTGTTGTTTGTGCTGTTGTTGGTGCCGTAGTTTTGTTTTCCAAAGGGAAAGAGAAATGAATTTCTACTTTTGTTAGGACGGAAAGATCCGCGTGCGAGCACTTCATTCCCGCAGCTCGGCCTTCGGCCTCGCGTGCATGGGAAATCTAAAGGGACGCTCCGGGCCTTCGGCCCTACGCGGAGCTCGGCCTTCGGCCTTCGCTGGGTTCCGAAGCTCAGCGTCGGGCCTTCGGCCCGCCGCTTCGCTTATTAAAACACTTGGAGGGTTGGTTTTGCTTTGGGGGGTAAGCGGGAAGTTGGAGCTTAAACACGACCCAATAGTAAAAGTGTCTTGACAACCTCACGTCGGGCCTACGGCCTGACGGCCCTCCGCGGGGTCGGCCTTCGGCCTCCCGGCCTGAAGCTCGCCCTTCGGGCTCGCTTAACACACTTTTTGTATAGGATTTTGCTTTGTTGGTCATTCCAGCAGCTCGGCCTTCGGCCTCGCCCAAAATTACTGGGGGTGGGGCACGCTTGGACATTCGGGGTGAAGCTCCGGGCCTGACGGCCCTCCGCGGGGTCGGCTTTCGGCCTCCCGGCCTGAAGCTCGCCCTTCGGGCTCGCTTAACCTAACCTAACCTACTTGGAAGTTTGAATTTTGCCCGTGTCCGCCGCCATTTTGGATTTTTCCAAAATTTTTTTTTCACATGGTAATCTTGGGCCCCCTAGCTCGCCGCATGCCAAATCTCAGCGCGCTCGGACCAACTTGAAAAAAAAAAAAAAAAAAAAGTCGGCTATTTTGAAAATTTTTAAATGCAGTTTGTTTTGTCTCGGGGCCCTCTATGACATTTGGTCGAGCACCCACCACCCATCTCGCACCGTTTAAAAGTTGCCATACAAAATTAAAATGACCATTATTTCCGCCATCGTGGATTTTTTCCGAAATTTTTTTTTTCATAGGAATCTAGAGGCCTCTATCTCTCGCCATGCAAAATCTCAGCGCGCTCGGACCAACTTGAAAAAATTTAAAAAAAAAGTCGGCCCGTTTGAATTTTTTTAAATGAAGTTTGTTTTGTCTCGGGGCCCTCTATGACATTCGGTCGAGCACCCCCCACCTATCTCGCACCGTTTAAAAGTTGCCATACAAAATAAAAGTGGCCAGTTTTTCCGCACGTGTAGCATTTTTCCAAAAATTTTTCGTTCATAGGAATCTAGGGGACCCGGAGATTCCGTGAGCAAAATTTCAGCGCGCTAGGACAAACTTGAAAAAAAAAAAAAAAAAAAGTCGGCCATTTTGAAAAAAAAATGGTGGCTTCAAAAACTGCCAGGGTCCCTCTATGACATTTGGTCGAGCACCCCCCACCTAGGTTTCACCGTTACGCCAGGCCGTCCAACATTTTTCTGACCGGAAGCGGTAGACCAAAAGTCGGATTTTTCTGGAGGTCACCAGGCCGCCCTCTATACGACCGTACCAAACTCAAATACCCCACGAACCCCCTTCCGGGAGAACAATCGTGTCAATCAGTCAGTCGGATTGCGGCTTTAAATAAGATTAATTAAATTAATTAACTAGTTTTGTGCGTTGTGCGCGGGGCCCGAGGGCCCCGCGGTCTTCTTGTTGTTGTTTTGTTGTTGTTTTGTTGTTGGTGCTGTTGTTTGTGCTGTTGTTGGTGTTGTTGTTGTTGTTGGTGCTGTTGTTTGTGCTGTTGTAAAAGGAAATGAAGTTGTACTTTTGCTATGACGAAAAGATCCGCGTGCGAGCACTTCATTCCCGCAGCTCGGCCTTCGGCCTCGCTTGCATGGGAAATCTAAAGGGACGCTCCGGGCCTTCGGCCCTACGCGGAGCTCGGCCTTCGGCCTTCGCTGGGTTTCGAAGCTCAGCGTCGGGCCTTCGGCCCGCCGCTTCGCTTATTGAAACACTTGGAGGGTTGGTTTTGCTTTGGGGGGTAAGCGGGAAGTTGGAGCTTAAACACGACCCAATAGTAAAAGTGTCTTGACAACCTCACGTCGGGCCTACGGCCTTCGGCCTTCGGCCCGCCGTTTCGCTTGTCTAAGACACTTTTCCTATTGGGTCGTGTTTAAGCTCCAACTTCCCCCTCTCGTGTGACGCTTCGGGCCTTCGGCCCTACGCGGAGCTCGGCCTTCGGCCTTCGCGAGCCTCGACGCTTCGCCGTCGGGCCTTCGGCCCGCCGGCTCCGCTTATCAAGACAGTTGACTTGGTAGAACGCTTGAGACCACTTCATTCCCGCAGCTCGGCCTTCGGCCTCGCGTGCATGGGAAATCTAAAGGGACGCTCCGGGCCTTCGGCCCTACGCGGAGCTCGGCCTTCGGCCTTCGCTGGGTTTCGAAGCTCAGCGTCGGGCCTTCGGCCCGCCGCTTCGCTTATTAAAACACTTGGAGGGTTGGTTTTGCTTTGGGGGGTAAGCGGGAAGTTGGAGCTTAAACACGACCCAATAGTAAAAGTGTCTTGACAACCTCACGTCGGGCCTACGGCCTTCGGCCTTCGGCCCGCCGTTTCGCTTGTCTAAGACACTTTTCCTATTGGGTCGTGTTTAAGCTCCAACTTCCCCCTCTCGTGTGACGCTTCGGGCCTTCGGCCCTACGCGGAGCTCGGCCTTCGGCCTTCGCTAGCCTCGACGCTTCGCCGTCGGGCCTTCGGCCCGCCGGCTCCGCTTATCAAGACAGTTGACTTGGTAGAACGCTTGAGAGCACTTCATTCCCGCAGCTCGGCCTTCGGCCTCGCGTGCATGGGAAATCTAAAGGGACGCTCCGGGCCTTCGGCCCTACGCGGAGCTCGGCCTTCGGCCTTCGCTGGGTTCCGAAGCTCAGCGCCGGGCCTTCGGCCCGCCGCTTCGCTTATTAAAACACTTGGAGGGTTGGTTTTGCTTTGGGGGGTAAGCGGGAAGTTGGAGCTTAAACACGACCCAATAGTAAAAGTGTCTTGACAACCTCACGTCGGGCCTACGGCCTTCGGCCTTCGGCCCGCCGTTTCGCTTGTCTAAGACACTTTTCCTATTGGGTCGTGTTTAAGCTCCAACTTCCCCCTCTCGTGTGACGCTTCGGGCCTTCGGCCCTACGCGGAGCTCGGCCTTCGGCCTTCGCTAGCCTCGACGCTTCGCCGTCGGGCCTTCGGCCCGCCGGGTCCGCTTATCAAGACAGTTGACTTGGTAGAACGCTTGGGAGTACTTCATTCACGCAGCTCGGCCTTCGGCCTCGCGGTCTTGAGAGCTCGTAAGGGACGCTCCGGGCCTTCGGCCCTACGCGGAGCTCGGCCTTCGGCCTTCGCTAGCCTCGACGCTTCGCCGTCGGGCCTTCGGCCCGCCGGCTCCGCTTATCAAGACAGTTGGCTTGGTAGAACGCTTGGGAGCACCGCATTGACGCAGCTCGGCCTTCGGCCTCGCGTTTTGGGAGTCGGGGTGAAGGCTCCGGGCCTGACGGCCCGTCGCCGGGTCGGCCTTCGGCCTCCCGGCCTGAAGCTCGCCCTTCGGGCTCGCTCAACACCGGTTTTGTATAGGATTTTGCTTTGTTCGTCGTTCCCGCGGCGAGGCCTTCGGCCTCGCCCAAAATTACTGGGGTTTGGGCACGCGTGGACATTCGGGGTGAAGCTCCGGGCCTGACGGCCCGTCGCGGGGTCGGCCTGCGGCCTCCCGGCCTGAAGCTCGCCCTTCGGGCTGCGGCTCCAAAAACTGCCCAGGGTCCTCTATGACATTTGGTCGAGCACCCCCCCTCCAACTGTTACCGTTTAGCCGGGCCGTCAAACATTTTTCGACCCAGGAGGCGAATCCAAAAATCCATATTTTTCTGGACCTACATTTTCGGCCCTCTATACGAATCAGTTTTTTTTTTTAACCTAGGTCTTACAGTTCTCAAATAAAACGTATACATTAGAAATGTATCGGGTTGTAGCTATATATATTATTAATTGGAAACATCAATATTAAATTCGGTTACCTAAAGTATTTCCTGAAGTGGTACATCGCCCAGCCCTATTACCTGCGAAATGCATAGCTTGCTCTATTCCACCGCCGCATAGTTTTGTTCGCAACCTCTCATCGGCCCTCCAGCAGTTAAGGCGTAGCTCGCTAATTGGGAGTTTTTCAAGTGTTTGTTAACGTCGGCCGATACGGACGCAGACAAAGGAAACAATGTTCCCGTTAACAAAGAGGATGAATTTTGATTTATTTTCGTAATTGTTACTATATTTGGTTTATTTATAGAAGGGTGGGTAAGGAGTACCTATACAGAGTGACATAAAATACGTTGACAAAGAAATTTTACAGATAATTTTCACAAACCTTTAGTGTATCGGTGCTATTAAAAGAGCATATTTTGAAGATATTTTATTTTACTTTAACTATTGTACCTAGTTTTAATGTTTACGGCCATTTTGTAAAAGATATTTAAGTATTTTTAGGTATGTATGTATGTAGGTATCATGTACTTATGTATTAAATAAAATTTCAACTCCTTGAGTAGGTTTTGCTTGCGATCGTTATAAAGTACCTACTCCTTCTAACCAGGTTACTTCACTCACTTCCACTCGTTCGACTTGACATAAAATAGCTGCCGTTTTATACCTTGGTCTTGAAATATCTACTGTGCAGTCACCATTTCTTCTTTAAGCTTTTTGAAACCGCGATGGTTACCTCTCAAGTATTGCAGAATGTTGTGTTGGTGTGGCAGAAGACGCACTGGGCAGGTCCCCGGCTCCTTTCGTGGCTTCTTTTTACCCATTTAGAATTCCATGGTATCCCCCCATTCCCGGCGTAAATATTCTTCAACCCCCAGAGCCTGGTTGCTAGAAAATGTTCACTCACACAGCCGGCCGCGACGAGCTTATCCTAGAAGAATTATCTTGTCCGCCGGCAATAAGCAATTGTTACATTTTAGACTGCTTTTGAGGCAGACTACTTCATAATAAGTTGATTTGTCATATACTAATCTGGACCTAAGCCCCACTTGCACCATCCCACTACCGTTAACCGGTTAAACCGTTATCAAATGGTGCTGGTAACTCCAAGTTTAACCGGTTAACCCGGGTTAGTGTGATGGTGCAAGTCGCCCTGTGTATGTGAAATACATTTTTTAACACGATCTCAAATTTCAATTCAATTCAATTTTTTTATTAATAAAATACACATTTTACACGTCAAATTTGTAACAAACAACATATTTTATATTATTAAATCTAGGTACATTTTGTTGTCAATCAGTCATATTACAATATTGGATATTTTTTATAATAGATTATTTATTAGCTTAAATATTACATAACATGTCCATTTATTATTTATTCATTGAATATAATCAAAAACTCATCAATCGAGTACAAAGCGTCTATTTCAAGTTTCGCTTTTACTTTTCGCACAAATGAATTGTAACTTGAAGCCTGTTTAATTGCTGGAGAGATTGTATTGTAAACCTTAGTACCAATGTAGTTAGGACATTTTTTAGCTTTAACGAGCCGTGTGTGAGGTAAGTTAAGCTCATGCCGCCGTCTGGTAATGGAGCCGTGCGTATCAGCGTTGGTGCGGAACAGATGAATGTGTTTTCTTACGTACTTAGTTCTAGGATGTACATACTGGGTAAAGTTAAGATTTTGTGAGTAGTAAAGTTAAGAAACTTTAGGTAGATATCGAAATTAAAGTAGAAAGCATAATAAGTTATAGAACACACGACACATCTCTGAAAACGGGCAGGAGAGGCTTGCCCTTAAGCGTGAACTCAGCGGAACTGCATCCGTGCTTCTTGTTAACCGCCGCCCAGCTTAAAGCAATTTGCCGGAGTTGGTGCCGCAGTTTTATTAAAAGCCCTCCCAGTTTGCACAAATGCTAATAGTTTGTTATATTAAAATTTGTGCTCGCTGTGATTATTGGGCGGAGTCGACGAGTACGACCGAATTAACGGTGGAGTTGGTGATTTTTTTTATATTATTCATATTTTTTTAAAGTTACGATGTACTATCAAGCCGTGTACATCAGCATTGTGAATGTTATATCATGTTTAAGGTACCATAAACGAAGGGTGCCAAACGGAACCCTAGCTATTCGTAGTCCTCCGATGTCTGTCTGTCTGCGGGGTATATTTATATCTCTAAAAATGTGCTAAATTATAAATAAAAGTTCTCACATAGGTACATTTTCCGCGAAACTGAAATATGAAAGTGTCGCTTACACTTCAATGTGTATTTCAGTTTGAAGTGAAAACTGAAGGTGACCGACATGAAGCTACAATGTGAACATAAAGGTTGGTTACGGACGGAGACTGCTGAAACGTTGCTGGTGCGGCAAGTATCAGTGACCTATTTCTCGCTGATGCAACGCTGCAGCAGTAATGCAGCTGCAGTTGCAATCCGAATGTATATGTCGTAGTCAGATCGTATAATCCGCCGTATTACATTACGGCTAGCCGTTATCAAAAACAGGGGCGTTTTGAAATGCGGCGGTTCGACGATTAGCCGGATTGTCATTGCGATACGTTCTTCAATAAGGCGGCCAACGTTTAGCCGCATCGTACTACTATTTTAGATTGTAGAGTGACCAGTTCTTTCGGTCGCCTACGTAACCGGAGTTTGACAATGTTTGCAATTTAATTTATTTTTACCATGGTCCCACCGCACTACATGTGTTTCTTTTCCAAAACATTTCCTTCACAACTTAAATAGACGGAGCCCCGCAAGCGGGGCTCCTATTTCTGGGCGGTTTGCCCTTCGGGCATCTGAAGCTACCTAACGAACCTAACCTACTTACCTACCTACGCTTTTTTCCCCAAAGTGTAATGTTTTCACGGACGTCTCACTAAATCAATAGGTAGGTAGGTTAGGTTCGTTAGGTAGGTTCAGATGCCCGAAGGGCAAACCGCTCAGAAATAGGAGCCCCGCGAAGCGGGGCTCCGTCTAGTTAAGTTGCGAAAGAAATGTTTTTTGAAAAGAAACAGTCCGACGATCTCCAGATTTGATGGACACCCCAGCGTTTGTCAGGCAGCGCCACGGGTGTTAAAAATGGGAACTAAAAACTGTCAAAGCGGCGGATAATGACTCGCTGTATTACATTACGGCTAGCCGTGTTGAAGAACGTATGGCGCCGAATACATTCCGGCGGATTCTCATTCAGCCGCATTCAATCCGGCTAATCGTTAAACCGCCGCATTTCAAAACGCCCCTGTTTTTGAAAACGGCTAGCCGTAATGTAATACGGCGGATTATACGATCCGACTGCGACATATATAACCATCGTGTTTGCATTGTAGCCTCATGTCGGTAGCAATTTTAATAACCAAACTTCCGTGAGACAGAGACGTATTAAATATATTAAGAACGCTCCTGATGACTCCTCGGTACTGAGTAAAACATGTAAGCGTTTTTCGAGTAAAAATACGTGAGTGACCCGTTCTTAATATATATTTAATATGTCATGTCGGTTACTTCATAAACTGTACAAACACGTACGAAGTCTTCAAAATTATAAAAGCCATTTTGACAGTTAAATTTGATAGCGCTAAATGGCAAGCGGAATGACATTCATGAAATGAAACGGTACTTATATAAAAATCTACTTTAAAAATGAGTGGTTACTAAAATATAAATAAGTTATACGCTTGTGTTTTGACGATTTTCTATAGTTTCAGTCCTAATCATAACGGCCAACCTGCTATAAATACATCAGATGCAATTGTTCAATTCATCAGATTTCAAAATAACAATAATTGTAATATAGTTATTTACGATATAAGTGCGGAAAAGAGGAAATTCGAAACGAGTGGCGATAAATTAAAACACGACCGAAGGGAGTGTTTTAAATCGACACGAGTTGCGAATTACCTATTCGCACGTGTATCGTACAACGTTTTACAGTACATATGGCCCTTTAAACTTTGGCATATTTAAATAGGACCATATGTACCTACTGTAAAATATTTTTACAGACAGAATATAAGTTTACATCGACATAACATTTAGTCCCAGATTGGAGCCGTTCGATCATCTCGTACTAGCAGTAACAATTCAGTATTTTATTTCCTGAAACTAGCACGACAGACAAGCCACAGAGTAAGACTCAAACCTTGTTGCATTTAAGAACTAATCCGCGACGAGACAGTTTAAGCTCCCAAGCAATAAACCTTTCTATTTGCATATGCTTAGGGTTCATTTTGTCTTGGTAAAGATTTGGTGGCACATGTGTAACAGCACGCCGAGACGAGAACTTTTCAGATTCGCAATCACGTAGCCGTGAAAGTTTGAAGTAAGTATTAAGTTTAACCTGAGGCGAGGTAGTGGGGTTTGGTTAACACTATAGTGCTGTTGGAGCGTTGTGACATACGTGGGGTGATATAGTTTTGGCGTGTTATTAAATTCTCGACGTATCACGTGTCAGCTACCTACATAACTGAACGAGTAGTAAACACGACCTCGCAGTTTTGTCTTAATTAAAAACAAGTATCCGCAAATTACGACAACTTTACTTTTTAAGATAACTGCAAGCGACACACGGGCAAGCATGACTCGTACACATACTTAACGCATCGATCGAAACAGCACCAAGCGTACCTGCTTCAGATAGGGTAATTTGCCAGTACCTGGCCACTGTTAGTAATTGGCCACCAAATGAATTCTATTCACCTATAAACAGAGTTCATTTTAGTATAGGGTTTCAATAACTGGCCAGCCTTCAATATTCTGTTTATAGGTAAATAGAATTAATTTTTAGTTAAGGGCGGCCAGCCACTAAAACCGGCCAGTTACTGGCAAATTACCCTATTTCGTTATTGTCAATAACGTACCTTTGACTGTTCAATATCTGTACCATTTCGATCCTTCTCACAGTGACTGGTCAGTATGAAATCCAAGAGATCTCACTCATAATTACGATTCGCGTTCGTCTACGGGCCGCTTCAGAAGAAAATCCACTCGCCACGTCACGTTGTCGGCACTGTACCTGCCGTCGGGCGTCTTGGGGCGATTAACTCGCGGCTTGTAGACGCCAATGCTCCCCGTATCACTCTTGTTTCCGATCCGACACAAGGAAAAAGGGTCCTTTAACGTTTCTAAACCATGTATTTACACGTAAGAATTATTAACCTTTACTGAAGTGATGTCATGATTGTCAATAACGTAGGTAAGTACCTATACAACGTACATACCATTCGCGTTTGGTCGCGTTTTCGGGCCGCTTCAAAGGAAAATCCACTAGCCATGTCACGTCGCCGGCACTGTACCTACCGTCGGGTGTCTCGCGGCGATTAACTCGCGGCTTGTAGACGCCGCCGCTCCCCGTCTCACTCTATTGTTCCCAACACAACACGAGGAGGAGAAACGGTTCTTTAACGTTTAAATTCCTGTATTTAAAGGTAAGAATTATTAAACTTAACTGGAGTGGTGTTTAGAGTTCAGTAGTCCGTTCAATGCTGTTCGTCAGTCCGTCCATCAGCGTCTATCAGCGGGCTTTGTCCCATACCCGCATAGGTAGACCGTTGAAAGATTTTCGCAAAATCTGTTTTTCTGTTGCCCGTATAACAACAAATATTAAGAATAAAAAAAAAATACAAATAAACGTGTAACTCGCGTGGTGACAGCTATTTGTTGATTTCTTCTACCAAAGCCTTCTTATTTCTAGTTCTAGTTTCTAAACTTTGGAACCTTGAACCTACTATAAGTATATTATTGAAATGAGGTTCTAAATCATAGCTTTATTAGTACAAGTAGTAGTAGAATATACAAGAAGGACTCTTCAAGAGCTTTGTCTTTAAAAGGATAGGGAATGACCGCTTCTCCATACAAACGCATCAATTCAATTCAATCATTTATTAATAAAATCACAATTTTAACCATCATAATAATTACGATACATATCTATTCTCCCCAACCCCCCACTACTATTCATCCCGAAACGAAGAAGCATAAATGTGGTTAATATAAGTACTGTACATCGAATTGCGTAAAAATGTTTTCTATCTGGAGAAACGCACAGTTGAGGACTGCCAACCATCTAATTGGTGAAGATGGAAGCTTTAACAAAAATAGATTTATTTTCATATATGTAGAACAATTAGACTGTGACAGATATTTTTGAATGCGAACTGAAGAGATAGGTCTCTACATATATCGAAAAATATTCCACAGATACTATAAAGTCGTTTTTATAGCATTAGAAAAAAGATAAACAACCTTGACGTGTCTTTTAATTGAAAAAACTATATACATATACCTAATAATCAGTAACTATTACTTATGAAAGCAGATTAATATAAATTATCGTATTAGCTTCATAATTGTTACATATCTGCCGTGACTTATTTTTAAAGAGTGTTTTTCAATAAAAGACACTTCAAGATTATTTACCTTTTTTCTATATGTGTTAAAAAAACGAACTATATTGACGCGTTGTTTCTTCCGCTACTATTGCTGCTGACTGTACCTACCAGCAAATAATCACTAAACTTTTTTGAAATGTTTTTGCCTACAGGAATTTTAGTAGGGGTGAAAGTTTATGCGGAAGTTCATTAAAAGTCGGGTGATTCCTGAGATGTCCATGGAAATCCCTTCGGGGACGTGTGGATACCTTCATATTTAAGAATTAAAATGTGTAGGTACGTTAAGTACCCAGTTAAATAATTATGGTTCATAACTTTGCTGAGTGCCGAGTGTCGTGTACTTGACGGTAATAATAGCCGAAGTCAAAATCTTACGTCGTTATGTAGCTTTATAAAGAACTCCGCAGAAGACGACCAGAAGTAATGTTTAATCTTCAGATAGTCAAATGATTACAATAGAGTGATTGCAGCATTATTGCTGATGCAGCATTGTCAAAATAACCTTCATGCTTTCAAGCGCGGTTTATACAAGTATAATGACTGAATATAATTTTCTATCTTGTGCCAATGATGTTGGTGTAAGCGTAAAATACACGTATTGCAAATGGGGAAACGCCTAAGTTTTAAAACTGATGCTACAGTTAAAAGCGAATTTTCGAGTGTCAATAATATGTATATACATACAAGCACAGAATAACACCACCATCTAAATATGTGTTATTCGGATTGGAATACGAAATAACACGTACCACATCGAGCCATTAACTATCAGGTACTTTACCGGTACAGGCGTCGGTAAATCCTGTGTAGTACTAGTAACTAACCGAACGCTTCGAAAGATATGTAGCTGTACTGATTTAGTGGTAGTATTAATATTAGAATATTACCGTTTATTTATTTTAGTTTCCAACTTTATTCATTTAACGCTTGCTACTGGAATTTGTACTTATGGAAATTTAGTTTTATCCCAAACGTAATTACAGGTAAATAAATATGAGTGACTAATTCTTTATTCAAACAAGTGTATACCGGGTGTTGCCTGTAACACGAGCAAATAATTAAATCATATATTGTACTCCTCAAACTATAAAACTTTTGTTCAACAACATTTAAAAATTATGAATCCTTTAGACTTCCTCTTTTTCATACGAAATAAATATTGCCTTCAATGTACGCTGACATCAGTGTGTTTGACGTTGCTTGTCATTGTCACGCTTTAAACATGACAAAATTTGCAATACATTGCGTCTTAGAATAAACTTTAAAGAGTAATAAAAATCAAAACATAAGTTATTTTTAAAAGTTGCTGAACAGATGTTGGTCAGTTAGAGGAGTACAGCCTACTGTTTAATTTAATGCTCCTGTTACAGGGAACACCCGGTATATACATTTACAGCTACCTATACCAATACACTTATGTATACTTACATAGTGAATGTGATAGATCGAAAAGTATCATACACATTTATACTTTTCGATCTATCTCTAGGAACTTATATTAAACATACCTATGTATTACTAAGCTACATCTAGGTAGAGTTTAAAAAAATCCTGATCCTACGTTGTAAAGACGGCCACTTGTCTGCAAATATGTCTGGGTTTTGGACTATATAGGTCTAGTCCTAGGTTCATCAGAAAAACTAGCCGATACAGTTTCATTGTCCTAATAGACATATAAATGGCTTTTTATTTTTATTTTTGGGTGTTTTCGGTAAACACTCAAAAAACATCACCCTCTTTCGTCAAAAAAAGGTATACGTACGTATAAAGAGGTAGAGAGAACTGTAAAGTACTGATGTGTGTACTACTAATGCCACTCAGGAATCACTCAATAAACTAGACCGTCTACTCAATAACTGTATTAGATTTATATTTGGACTTCGTAAATACGATCATGTCTCTTTTTACCGCCGGCAGCTCAACTGGCTCTCCATCCGTCGTCGTAGGTCCTTTCGGATCCTTTGTATCCTATTTTCGATCCTGTTTGAGCCTTCTGCTCCTGGATATCTCAAAAGTAAATTCGTCTTCGATACTCCTCGTCCAGGATGTGAGCTGCGTACCTCCCGCGTTCTCAAACTGACCATACCTTCTCACCGTACTGGTTTTATGACTAATTCTTTCGCCGTCCAGGCTAGTCGTCTTTGGAATTCACTCCCTCTAAATATTAGACAAGCTCCAAGTAAGTTTTCTTTTAAGCGGTTGTTGCGTAAGCATTTGCTAAAACAAGAGTTCGACTAATATCCATCATTATTATATTTATAGTATGTATTGTATAAATATGTAGTAGTTTATATATATTTTATTTATTTATGTAGTTTATATGTATAGTTTGCTTTTTTTATATTCACTGAATAGGTATATTTCTCTCTCTGCACCAATTGTAGATGTCTGTTTGGCCCTATGGTTGACTGGTAGAGAATGCCATTTGGCATTAAGTCCGCCATTTGTACATTTTTGTATATACTTTGTGCAATAAAGTTTAAATAAATAAATAAAGTAGCGTGACGTGGCACTTGAATAACCGCGCTAATCACGGGGTTGTAGTATCCCGCCCGATCAACTATCTATCATGCCACCGTAACTACAATCGGAAACACCCTGTATAATGAGTTAATAACATAATTACTAACCGAGGATCCCGTACATTAACAATTCTAGAGTGATTACGGCTACACTGGCAATTTGTTCTAATCATTTGGTGCCAAGTCGCTGGCCCAATATTACAGGGTTCTATGTTACATTTTCAAGATAGTTGAAATTTGACTTAATGTCACTATGATAATGTTCAAATTTCAGTTCGATAAAAGTGAAACATAGGACCCTGTAATATTGAGCCAGCGAAGTGCAAAATGAAATCAAAGCAGTTTGATGTTAATTAATCGTGACGTCATGCTAGTTAGTGGACAGGTAATATTCCTGTTATCTGGTATACAATCAATCGGTATAATGACGTCCAGTCGTCCATAATAAGTTCGCAGAAGTAGGTGTTTACTCTGTTCTATTCCCCATATAAATTAATATTTATTTGGCGTATTCGGGAGCGCTGTCAGGCTGTCACAATCATACTAACGGATATAGATCTGCAGATGTGTGAACTCTCACATTTTTCACAATATTTTTTTTTTAATAAAATTCTAAAAAGTATACGTAAATAATATAAATAGCAGTGTTTAATAACTTTTTTCGAGCATTTAGAACATTCAACCCTGACCAACGTTGTTCAGAATGCTGCATACGAACTTGCTGATTAACGGACATGTATTAATTATCAGTTAAAACTTTCATCACTGTATCATCCATTTTTAGAAAGCAGTTTATTGCATGACAATACCATGCAGCTCCTTAACGCCAGGTAGAGAACTTTTCTTTACCATCGTCTTAATGTTTAGATAAATGGTTATCTACAGTGATGCAAAAACCTTTGTAATAAATGCTTTTTGACGTAACCTCATTCGTTGTTGTAGCCGTAGGTAAAGCCCGTTTGCACACAAGGATTAGGTTCCCGTGCTAATCTCGCTGCGCTGCGGCGCACGCTTACTGGCCACGCCAGCACACCCGCGTTGACTGTTGCCACATTTTATTCCGATTCAAAGCGCTATAAAAATCCAATTTTAAAAAATTAAACTTCCATTTGACGCTCTGTGCGTGACGAATACAGACCGAACGGAAGGGGTTCATACCCCTTGCTTTAAAACGAGCGCTAACGCTACAATCTGTGCTCAAAATTATGGTGACAGACACATTTTATAGCGTCTCCGTTGTATATTATGAAAGTAAATTAATTTATTGTCGCGTTAATAAACACGGATATAATTTTTAAATTGGTTACGTCGAGTTAAAGTCTGGAGTTTATTGAGCTCGTCTCGGCCGAAATACTCGTGAGATTTATGGAGTTGGTACTCGACTACTCGTTACGTTAACAAGCGACGAGTTACATCGACAGACTAGTTAAAAGTTTCACGGACTTAGCATTGTTTCTGAAGCATACAACGTTTTTTACAATAGTAGTTTATTACGTATTCTAAATAAACAAAGGTTAATTTAATCAGTGTATTTTGCGGTTAGTAATACTCATACTCATACTCATACTCATACTCATTTATTCATAAAGCCAAATTACATGTCAAATAAAATTAGAATTATACAGTTAAAATTGAGATCAAAAATTAAAATTAAACTTAAAATAATATGTACAATTATAATCGAAAATTAAAACAAAACTTACTCACATGTCGAATTACAATTAGAAAAAGTTTAAAATTAGATTGAGATCAAGAATAAAGATTGAAAATATAAAATTAAGATCAATATTAAAATTACAATTAATATTAAAAACAAACCGATTTACATGTCTAAATAATGTTGAGATCAAAATTTAAAATAGTTCAAAAACAAAAGTCAACAATTACATTTAAAATTAATATAATAGTAAATGTGATACGATTCTAAGATTAAAAATTACAATTTTAAATTAGTCAACAGAAATATTTAATGTCAAATGAGGTAAAATTAATATTATACATACTACTTTTAGTACATTTACATATTACAGGCATTTACTATTATAGTTTACCTATTTTGTGGTTCGGCAGTTCATTTCACCGCAATGCTCCCACGCGGATTAGTTTGTATAACAGAGTAATTGTTTTAACCAATTAATTTTTGCTATAAATGTGAAAATATTTTCGATATTGCAAACACAACAAATAACACTACCAGGGGGCCGATTTTTTAATTTCGATCACTCGATTTCATCACTCGACAATCGGTTGAAAACGGCGAAATACATTTTTTTTTAAATAAGAGCGATAGAAAATGGGAATCGAGTGGTATTGACTACTCGTTTTCAATTCTATTAGTAGAATTTAAATGGCTAGTATTGGAGATATTATTGAACGAAATACACGAAATCGAGCGATGGAAATTCAAAAATCGGCCCCCAGATGACGAAAAGTACAAAATTTGAGAGCATTGGTAAATACTCGGAAGCCATACTCAAAGTTTAGCCACTTTAAATATTTTATGTGCCGATTTAATTCTCTACCGTTCTAAAATTTCGACCCTTAAATTGCGACGAACATAAATCATAATTTAAGAATACTAATTCGAAAATATAGAGATAATTATAAAGTTTTAAGAAATTTTACATTCCTGGTTTACAGTATGTATTTTGAAAACTACCATAGGTACATACATAGCTGTAAAATGTGTAGGATCTTCTTTTGACGACCGGTCTGGCCTAGTGGGTAGTGACCATGCCTGTGATGGTCCTAGGTTCGAATCCCGGTAAGGGCATTTATTTGTGTGGAGAGCAATATTTGTTCCTGAGTCATGGGTGTTTTCTATGTATATCAGTATGTATTTATCTATATAAATCGTCGTCTAGCACCCATATCTAGCAGGTACAAGCTTTGCTTAGTTTGGGGTTAAGTAAGTTGTCCCCTAATATTTATTTATTATTCTTAAGTCACCGCATTGCGACTTTGCGACACGTACCTACACACATACACACACATCGAACACACTCGAAATAATCATGTAGGACGATTGCAATTAAATAATATATTTTTCATCGCATCTGCTCGAAAAGATTCTCGTTATTTTTTTAAAGAGATTTGATGTAAAAAGAGTTATTTCCTTACGTTACTTTGTATGGGCTTGGATGGACCTCGAATGGACTCTTAAGTGCTCATTTTGAATAAATTATTAATAGGAAACTGGTGCATTTGAGTTAGATATGTATTTTATATTAAATTTAGCATTATCCTATAATTTGTGTAGTGAAAAATGTTGTGTTTCAATCAACATAATAGTCACCTCTCGTGCCTGAAAACCCTCGCAACGCTCAAACATTCAACTTTTTGGAATCTTTCACTTGTGTTCTGGACATATCAAAAAACTGGCTTACATCTGGTAATAAAGAAAGTAGAAATACGAGTTATATCTTTTCATACTTGAAATCACTATTAAATTTTATTTTTGATGGATTATCTAAATGCCAACAAATACGCTGACTCAGAAATTGGTAAAATGTGAAGTTACGAAGTGAATCAGTGTATATTTCTATGGTGCACTCAATGTACAGTCAAAACATAATGTATACACGCCGAATGACAATGGAATAAGGCACAAAATTTCTCACTTTACAAGAAACTTACGAAGCATAGCTCCATGAAATAAACCCCCACCTAGCAGGTTCCGATTGAAGATCCCCGTCGCTGCGTTGCCACCGCCCGCCTACAAAAGGGATTCAACCTAAATTAGTTACTTTTAAATTTCGCTACATAAATATACATATGAGCATACACCTAAGTATTATGTGAAAATACGATTTTGATATACTGTCAAACGGGGTGAATATGGATGGCGGGGTAAATAGGACAAAAATTGGGACGATATTTCAAAAAAACTAATAATTTCTAAAATAACTATCCACACAAATTGTATCATGCAAAATCTACCATTAACTTTAAATCGCATGATACATTTTGTGTCCGTAGTTTTTATAATAAGAACGTTCTAAATGGCTTGACTATAATGACTATGTTTTACTTATTAGAAATCTATGCGATATTATATATTTACCTTCAGTCTGGATTATCGATCCATCAAATCTAAAAGGGGTTGAACTTTCAGCAAATAATTGTTTAGGAAACTGTTTCTCAAGCGATTTTAAAAATACTTATATTCATCACGGTACGAACTCGGTTCTTTTCGAAAAAGTAAAACCGATTAAAAATAAATATTTTTGGGTGTTGTTTATATTTTGTAAGTGGAGTATTTATTTATCTTAGCAACAAATCATAAAGCCCTGAATATGTCGCATTGATATGGAAGATAAATTGTCCTCTCTAGTTATAAACACCCATTTGTAGAAACAATATTTGAAGTGAAACTCATTCCGATCGAACACAAACACATCGCCCCGCTAACAGTTTTCCACAACTGTCCCCTCCCGATCGTAATAAACGGATAATACTCTATTTCCTCAATAGATTCCATCGAAACAATTTACGAGGCAAATCTAAAAATATGTCTTTTCGATACCGTGCTGGGTTCCGTCACAGATGGCTTCACAATATCAGCCCTTTCGAGGGGACACTTATTCTGTAAAGTTTAAATAAAATTTTAAAATGCCGGCAACTCTTCCAAAGATTAGGGAGAGAAATTGGAGATTTTCTTTGGTGAAGTTTCGAGAAAGTTATTTAGACGCCGCCCTTCATCTAGCGGTTCTGATTAAGATTTTGGTTATGACTACGCTTTCCTCAGGTAAAACAGTGGGCTTTATATATGTCGGCGGCCGATCGTAAGATCAGGCATATCGTGAAATTCCTAGGCATATCGTGAAACCTGAAAATCTTTACTCGTTCCCTGAGTCGACAGAGCCCCGCTACGCGGGGCTCCTATTTCTGGACAGTTTGCCCTTCGGGCATCTGAAGCAACCTAACGAACCTATCCTACCTATGTATTCGTTTAATGTGACTTTCGTCAAAATATTACACAGGAACATTACGATCTGCCTGATCTTACGATCGGCCTACGACATATACAAGGTAAAAACCTGTGATACGTAAAACACGTAGGTAATCAATCAGTTGATAGATCTATTCACTAATGTGTATTCTAATAACTACCATATTGTAATTCTTACCTATCGAGATTAAATATAAAACTAGGGATGTAACGATACCGATACCGATACCGATATATCGGCCGATATAATCGGCAGGCCGATATATCGGCATCGCCGATTTAAATTCAGCCGATATCACAGTTAGAAAAGCGCGCGAAACGAATGACGCTGCTAATAATTTGAATAAACTTTGTTTCCATAACAAAAAATCTACCTAAAGTGAACTATAATTACCGATTTGGATTTACTTTTGCATTG
Organism: Cydia splendana; assembly: GCF_910591565.1. Classification (NCBI taxonomy): domain Eukaryota; kingdom Metazoa; phylum Arthropoda; class Insecta; order Lepidoptera; family Tortricidae; genus Cydia; species Cydia splendana. The sequence continues at coordinate 39,258,340 of NC_085987.1, read as the reverse complement.
ATTGCTTGATGGTTACCTAAATATACTTTTTTGACATTTAGATTTTATTCTAGAAATTCTAGACTAGTATTTTTTATACAATCTTTTTAATGTTTGACGATCCTTTTGTGAAATTCTTAGTGTTAAATTTGATATGTATAATAATCCAATTTTATTATGGAATAATATTAACATCAATAAATTGCTCTGATAATTAGATTAAGATTAATTACGATTCATAAGAGCTTGTTGCTAGGCCTACATGAATAAAGTATATTTTTGATTTTGATTATATGTTTTCTTTGATTTGGATTTGGCATTTTTCTTTATTAGTTTTACAATTTTTCACACCACAAAATCCAGTGTCTATTATACATAACTAACATAAGTATTTTTTATGCATATTAAGTATATAATTCCTTATTTATTTGATTTATTAACTATGTACACACTGTGCCATTGATATCGGTATCTGTATCGGAATCGCCGATTATTTACTTCAAATATCGGTATCGGTATCGTATCGGCAAAATCATGTATCGTTTAATAAAACATATTGGTAGCGAGTGCTTGTTCGTACTGGAGCACTACCGAGTGTCTCTGAGCGCAACGGACCTTCTTAAGTAATATTACTTAAGAAGATTGTCAGTGGCCCTCCTTGCATACAAACGTATTAGTACCCAGTATTCTCCTTGAAAAAAGTAACGGCATATTTCTCGTTTAATTACCACGCAGGAAATTCTTATTGAGCAAGCAAGTTCTTATTGAAATAGTATCATACGTAAGGTACAGAACTCTCATAATAACAAACATTAAGATTGCTACAAAAAGTGCAAGATCAAAACTCAAGCGTTTACGGTGTCGCTTATGGTACCATGGATTTTAACGCATCGTTTCCCAGTCATCTAAAACGTCAGCAAATAGACTAACGACGACAAAAACCGTCGCCCGATTGTCCATTAACACAACTACTGGTCCCGTCACCACTATAAAACTTTATTTTAGCCTATGAAATACGTTTTAAGGGTCAATTTTCTGTCCGTCAGTGGGAGGTAGGTATACTTGGCCGAAGGTCTTAATGGGGGACGAAGATGTCACAGTGCGGTTTTCAAACCGGGGGTCGGTTTTGAACCCCAGCTCTTAGTTATTGATGAGTATTTGAAATTTATCTACCGTCTGCCAACAACCATGCTCTGCTGATCTGCTGAACAGTGTCATTCTATTTAATAGAGTAAACTTCAAAAATATTTATCATTATTTTTGACTGAAACTAACTTATTCGAGAGTAGGTTAGAAGCATGCGTTACCGCTCGGCTGCCGTTGCTATGTCTGCGTCTATCCCTAATATTTCCGTAAATTCCTCTCGGCAAGTACACAGCGAAGCTAAACAACGCGCTCGAGGCGACGACACCGAGGTAGCGAAGTTGTGGCTAGTTATGGGGCAAAAAGCTATGATAATGACAGAGTCCATTGCGAAGGGCGAGCCGCGCTACGCGTGCCGAATAACGATGTCATATAGACTAGGAAACGCGTAGAGGGACTAGTTATCATAGTTTGTGCAATTGTTATTTAGTGTATCCAACCAGTAGTAGCAGAAAGTTCATAGAAAATATAACCCGTTTTGATTATATGTTATTTGTATTATTTTATTATACCGTTCCACACTAACTATAAGACGTTACCCGACGATATTTACTGGTGTAACGATTTACTGATCATGCTAATAAATATTTTCTAATGGTATAAACTTTACGCAAGAAATTACATAGGAAATTTGATACAATTTGCCTTTGCCGAATCTGTTATCGCTTGACGCGTCTACAGCTCCCTATGGCTACGGCTGTTGTAACACCCCACTCAGCGACCTCCGGCAGCAGTGGAAACACTGGAAACACGTCGACATCGTTCGGGGGCACAATACATGGTATTACCGCTCGCAGACTGATCTCCGCTGCACAGGGCAAAGTACCTATGACTCACGTTAGACCGGGCCGTGTCCGGGCCGGAGCTTCCGGCACATCGTTTTCTATGGGATGCATCACTTGATCGCCTGTTATGTCATAGAAAAGTAAGCGCCAGAAGCTCTGGCCCGATGTAACGTGAGTCATCCTTAATGTGGACGAATGAATAACTTACGTACTCGTACCGAGCGTAACAATAGTTATTTAGGACACAAGTGTGAAAAATAGGAAATTACCAATGTAATGAGTGACATGAATTTTAAATCGACACGAGTTGCGAATTGCCTATTCGCACGTGTATCTTACAACGTTTTACAGTACATAATATGGCCCTTTAAATTTTCGACGTATTAGTTACGTAATGTGCTTAATATAGCACCTGATGTCGTAATGTAGCACCAGATGTACTGTAATAGTACATTACGATACAAGTGCGAAAAGTAGGAAAAATAGGAATTACCTTTTCGCACGTGTATTGATTGTACAACTACAACGTTTTACAGTACATATGGCCCTTAAATTTTTTGACATAGGCACGTATTGTCCTTAATCCCGCCCTAGTCGCACCATATGTACTGTAAAGGTTATATAGTCTCCATAAGATATATCGGAGCGCCTTGGCCGCTCAACGCCGGTTCACAAATATTAATCTGAGCACAGCCTCTATTATCAATTTATCAATATACATTACAAGTGCATGTTCAGATAGTTTTGTGCCCCTTCGGCTCTTCGATATATCTGATGGCGACTGTACACAAACTCACGCGATCTACTACCGAAGTTGAACACGTATTTGGAAATCAGTCCTCGAAAACGGCTCCAACGGTTTCAAAGAAATTTTCAATACCTACTAATAATAAATTCGGCCTAGCTAGGTTTCATTTACAAGTCAAATCGTTTGCCTGACAGGGCAAGAGGATGAAAGAAAATATATATATATGGTTACGAGATATATATATTGGTATAGAGGTACATACTCGTATATGTAAACTACGTTTATTCATATAAACTATTGATTGTTTGATTCTATGTATTTACATAAACTGTTACAGGGCATCCAGCATCTGGCAGTAGCAAAAACAGTATTAACTAATATACCTACAAATGTACTAACATAATTATGTAAGAGTGAGATAGTTTAATTATTCAGATCCGTTCTAGTGGCAGAGTTGGTAGACCGAAGAGTAATGTGTATTACAAAAAGCTTTATACGACACACTCCACACCTGAAAAGTGTAGTAGGGGTATTAATATGCTTAATGACTATTATTAAAATAAATAGATAATGACATTTTACGTCCGTCTACCACAAATTCACGATTATAACTAGGCAGTAAACGAAGAATCGGGCAAACACGTGAAAAGATAATATAATTTTATGTTTCCTCTACCGCTAACGTAATGAAACTATTTTTATTGCAAACAGTAATAATAAATTACACTTTTGATTTATTAGTAATTAATGTTTTTGACTGCCTGCTTGCTGCCCAACTTGGGGATCCAGGAACGTCAAAAGCATGAAGCTTTTGTGCGATATAATCTATTTATAGAGTGTCGAGGAATAACGGCGTTCCGCTTTGAGGTACTTAACATTTTGCTTTCTCTTGTAAAACTTATGCACTCTACGTTTGTTTTACATTAGGTATACAATTACACAATAGTTCCCTGAAATATATTCGTTTAAAATGATATCACTCGTTATATACCGTTGTTTATAGAGTTTTGAATGTTTTCAATTACTTAATTTGAATTTCAATTGTAAGAAGGTTGGTCATATTGATTTTGTTCTGATGGTTAAGTCCTGTAAGCCTAAATATTATTTTGTAGGTATCACGTAAAAAAAAATAGTAGGTACCTAACTGTGTCTGTCAAGATCAATAAAAAGTCGACAATCTGCTGCTGAAAGTGGTCGTGTTTGACGAGAATTGTTAAATGTTTTGCTTAATTCGAATACTTACAAGTGGTATAAATGAAATAACGTCATCCATCATCACTTTAATTAAAACTTTTTATATTATAACACCTTTAATTATCAACTCATCCGAGATTCAGTAGCAGATTATATAACATTTTCGATTGGAAATGGTTCCAATGTTTATAATTAATAAGCAAACGCCATTTGTCACTGTCAATGGGCACCGGAACCAATACAGTTTGTAGTCACAAGATGTAAAGCCGATTCCCTGGAGGGCGACATGTTTATTTTCCACCACTGAAAGCTTTACCGGGAAAGGAGTAAAATGAAAAGTAGACATGGGTCCGATAAATAATTGAAGGCTTCGATAGAGTACCGGGATTCCCAGGTCGAGCCACGCCCGCCAGGATCTTGAGGGAGCTATCCTTCACGCCTCCCCTGCTACTGAATTATTCCGCAATAACACACTTGTTATAGACGTTTCTCGAGGAGTGATACTTTTATGATTTACTCCAACTTTTATTGGCACTTAAAGAAAGTATAGGTACGATTTATTTCCCGTTCAATATAAGCTCCGGACTATATCATTTTTTGATTCTGAACAAAATCTCTTACGCTGTTCGGGGCGCGGGCGTCACACCCCATAGATTTAAGGGCGTTTTGGTATTTGATCGCAATATTTCAGTCATTCCGCGTCGCGTGGGGTTTGTGCGAACTCGAGTACTCATGCGAAATCAATTTAGTTATTTTTTAGTACAGAGAGTACAGATCATATAGGTACGCATTATATTAGATACCTTTATAGACGTTGTTCCAATGTATAGGCGAAGTAGACATACCCACAGGACGAATGGTCACTAGGTTATTACGAACTGAAGGTTTTTATAAAAACGTAGGTACACGTTACACGCTAATATAATGTAAATTTATCTCTACAATAATTCGCATAGAAAAATACCACATATGTATATATAACCGTATTATTATAATGAGTATTATATAGTATTTAAATATAGGTAATCGAAAATATGAAAAGGCTTTAATTTTGTATGTTCCTTTTTTGTTATAGGTACTTACCTACATCCAGGGGGCTTATGATAATTTCACGCGGTGTTAAAGTGACATTTACAATACAATGCAATACAATACCATTCATTTCTCACATATAAGCTTACAGTATATAGTTTACCAATTCGCTTACACGATAAAATAGAAGATAATACCTACACATTAAAAGATTATTATAAATTAAAAGAAGTAAAACTCAAATACACTGAAAACAAAACAAATAGAAATATAAAGCAGATAGGAAAACAAAATAAAAAAAGCGGCATAGCCTAAACAATAGGTAAAATTAAATATTAATTACCATTTTTTTAACTTTTTTAATTTGTTTACTTGCTTCATCAGTATCACAACTAATTGTCTTTACCCATGTTAACCATATAAGCGCAACGTAGTTGTACAAATATGCTTAGTCCACTAAACAGTTTCAAGATAGCCGCTAATACTCGTAAGTAGGGCTCGTTCATTATTGAAAGTTATGTGTTTTAGTTGGATCAATAATGAACAAGCGGTTTTGAAACCTGTGAGGCGAGCTAGCCTTGGAGTAGCGATCGCAGAATCGGGGTTGCGGTGGGGTGCTGCCGTTGACAACGCAAAGTTTACGATTTCCTCGGATGAGCGATAGACTTTATGGTGAATCAATTTTTTTCTTGGCACTAGTTGTCACGGATTTGTTCCCCTGGACATAGAGAAATAAGTGGACTTCCTTGTACCTACGGGATGACAAATCGCTGGCCCAATATTACAGGGTTCTATGTTTCACTTTTATCGAACTGAAATTTGAACATTGTCATAGTGACAATGTTCCAAGTCGAATTGCAACTATCTTGAAAATGTTACATATAACCCTGTAATATTGGGCCAGCGAAATGCTATGATAAGTCACGTGACTATTTCCATGTTACATTATTTAAGTTTCAATCGGCGCTTTCTGTTAAGGACTTATCGAATCTAACTACTACTTTTGGCACATTCAAAATGGTGCAGCCTATTTCCACCGAGATTTGTATCATTTAATGTTTTGGCCGGGCAGATTATCCGATATTAAACAGGCCCGGTGCTGACGCGTATCAATCTGCAGCGCCGGCCGCACTTCCATTTACCACGGTTGTGTTCGGTAATGAATATGCTGATGCATTTTCCGCGTCCAGTCGAGTCCGTCGATTTTAGCCTGCCAATCATAAGCAAAATCTGATAGTTACCTTTACGATAGTATAGGTTTGGTGAACACGCTGATCATACTATCAAAGACACAAAATAAAACCATTAAGGCCACTTGCACCATTCGCTAACCCGGGGCTTACCGGTTAAACCTGGTGTTACCATGGTTACCAATACAATTTGACACTGTGTTAACGGTTTAACCGCTTAATCCCGGGTTCGTGGGATGGTGCAACTGGGTTTTAAAGGTTGTATTTATATCCCAGATATCAAAATGATGGTTTGATACCTCCAAAATTGGTACAAAAGCAGAATGATTGGGCAGTAAATTGGCCAATTTATCGAACTGTTTTTTGTATCTGGAACATTAAAACACGGCTTACCGATTATTAGACGACTAAACAGAAGTTATTATGGTTCACTATAGTGGTTGAAAGTTTGATTGTAGACAATTGATTTTGTAGAGTAGGACCACGCTGAGTTTCATGCCAAGTGCTACGTCAAGTGTGGAGCTTATAGAGATGTGTATGCATTCTTGCTGCCAAGTATGTGCAAAGTTACCGAGGTCAGAGTATAATACGTTTGTAAACAAAAAATAAATTATTTACTAGATTTAGTTCCAATATAAACCAACTTGTACTAAAAATCCTTCGCCATCCGACCGAGTTAAGGGGCAGAGGGCTGTGTGTAGATAGTAGAAGGTTCGCAATCATCGACTATGTTGTCATATTATTAAATCCGGAAAATTATTTAAAGAAGGGAAATTGTGTGTATATTAGTGTATTGATGTATTTATGAATCAGTGCCCATTTATTTCTTAGGCGCTTTGTCACAGATTCGACTTAAGTATGTTTAGTGTACACCCAGCCGCAAATTGCATGCTCACTTTCATGCAATTTTGCAGCTCTGTGTAATTACGTGGAATGTCACATACTTATTTTAATTACACTTACCAACTACCCAACTAGCCACTATAGTGACTCGTTGATACTACTCGTATGTATATTTTACTAACATGAAAACAATCGGTCGATCAACAAATCGTATGTAGATTTATAGACATATCATTCATAAGGGAAACTGCTGCTTACATACACAGTTCACTTTGTTTAGCGTCGAAAATAAAGTACCTAAGCGTGTTTTTGTGTTGTTAGCATATTCCGTGTCATACCGTGATGTATCGTGGCAGGATCCGATCGGAAATTATACGAGTGGGACATTAAATTTCTGTATACAGTGGTTTATTGACGCAGTAATAAAATCGACGTCTCCGAAATGCATGATTCGTACGACAGTCACGCAGTTATGGGGCTAAACGGTGTCTCTGAGAACACATTTCACACTAAAACCTCCGTGGGCTGCCAGCGATCGTAGATACCGCTTTGTTTTATGCCTCTGAATTATCATCGTCTACGGCTTGTTTATAGTCGCGCTGATATTAATATTTCTTTATACCGACGCCGCACGCACTTCTCCCCTGTGTTACACGACCGAGGACTAGATAGATAATGCTAATTCCAATGACTATCTCAATACTAGAGTGGGACATGTGCTTTAAAAACGGGTTAGTTTTTTTGACCAATTAGATTCTTTGTGGCGGTGTCCTTTGTGACAAAAACAAAACGACGCGAGCAAATCCATTAATTAGGAAGAAATACGACACGTTCGATGCCCCATTATAGGCAGCCCTTTGACGCTTGATTAATTCCGACACAAAACTGACCTATTACAGCTAGTCGATAACGATCTTATCGATTCAAAGGACCGCTACCCATCTGCCGTCGGCCGAGACCATAGAATTGCCCAAATTCTTCTTGAGGAAAACAATAACTGAGAGGCGCAAGACGGAACGGGGGCAGTGTCACGTAATAGCTCTGGCTTCCGGTGCGTTTATCAAAAAATTTATTTGGGCATTCCTAGCGCGCCCGGGCCGGCCGTACCGGGATGTCGGCGTTTAATTTATCTATAAACCCTGTGATACATGGCCTTTGGCCGTTAGAGCGCGGCAGATGGCTCGCAATAACCCAACGACCAAACAGCGCGGATCACCAATTAACTGTTACTATACAGCCTACTGTTCTAACGAGTCAAATGAGCTTGCTTGAGGGAAATTCCGAAGGATAGGCTACTAAATGCGTTGTACCTGTGAATAAGAATCACGTAAGCTTATAATCCCATACAAGTATCTATAAACCGCCTTCTTATCGCTAACTTTAATCATGTCAATTAGATACAAACTCAAGTTTGTCTCCCGCTGTACAAGATTGGTATCCGCGACTAACTCTTTTGCAAGGTTAACAGCTTACTGGATTATAAATAGTTGAGGATTTAGTTCACACGTCTTAGAAGTAGCATTTTACAGTCCCCAGTCAAGTAGTTGAAAGCCCTTTAATCGAAACCCAACCCCTCTTAATGGAAGATGTAAAATTAATTGCAGATTTTATTGGACACTGCAGATAAAACAGGTCATGTTCTAATGTAACTTGGTTTTATGTGATAATTGCAAATGACTACGAACTGCATACAAACAAACAAACCTCAATTTTGTTAGTAACCTTCTGAACTGAACCGACTCGTTTCCTGAAACGTCCAACGGCGGTGCGGTTATTTGGCCCGCGTTTCAGACTAAAACCTCGGGTAAAGTTGCCAGCCGGCCTGCAGTTGCAGTCCATCATGTGTATCGGGCTTTAGTGGAAATGTCCAGAGACGATAGACTCCACGCACTTCCGCTATGCCAATGATTTACGCGCGCTCGCCGAGTTTGTGGCGTTCAAATGCGTGTTGTCCGATCCATTGTCCGGGGACGTCCAATATGGAAGGATCATTGCTGAGTTATGTGCAGGGGTCGCGGGAATAGGGTTGCCAAAAATATTTATACGCATTTTTGGCCGTTAGTTCGTTTCTTTTAAATCTATGATAAGGTTGGCGGCGAAAAAGATGGGGACTAAATCTGTCAGGGTTCATGTTTCCTGGGCACATTTTATTGATCAGTTTTGTAATAGAATTTTAGAGCTGTTCACCAGCATTGCCTGAAGAGTGTGAAATCAGATCCTTAAGACGGGGTGAAATTCCGGCGGAACCAGTTTTAAACGAAACTATGGGCTCGAGGGTGTCCTTACTATATACCTATTGATATAGAAGCATACCTGGTTAGCCGTTTATGGATCTCTAAAGTAGGCAGTTGTGACCTTGGTTTGATTAGAAGTTTTAGAGTAAATTAATTAAACTTAACGTAAGCCAAATAGGTATTTACAATTGGCAACCCTAGGGCGTCATAATTTTCGATATCTCGTCATAACGCAAGGGGTTGCTGAGTTCAACGCTTTGTCAACATTTAATCTGATTTCTAAAGGTGACGTCCGAATGTTTCCGATATTTCGGCATTGTTGCCAGATTTGCTTTTTTTGGAATCGAGCATGAATGGGAGAGCCTGTTTGTTTCCATTTGAATGGCACAAGGATGTCTTTAAGCTGATCATTCACGTTTTATTGAATTCAATTATAAGCATGTAAGAATTATGAACAGTTTTGATTTACAAATACTGTAACAAGCATGCTGATCATTCATAGATTTAATAAAGATGCCAAATTTGTATGACGATGTCTTCTAAGCTCTAGTTTAGGAATCTAAATAGATAGTAGGTTAATAAAAACCGTAAAAGTTTCTCCGTTATGAAAAAATGCCTGGATTAATTATAATATTATTAAATATATTCTTTGATTAAATAAATAAAACCAGTTAAAATGAATTGCCTATATACATTAAAACCCGCTTCTAACCGATTTGCAAGACCGAAGTGATCCCATAAGTACTTATTACTCCAATTTTTTGTACGGAGCACAAATTTCCTAATTTATAATTATTTTTCTTCAACTTATATAAATAAAAGTGAGAGATCGAACGCATTACTAAAACAGTGTTGATGAGCGTTCAATTAATTTTTTTTAAACATTGACATTATCACACAAATTGACTAAAATGAATGACGGCATTAGTAAATATTTGTTAACAACGCATTCTTAAGCGTAAAACATTTCACATGTACGAGTATGTGCAGATGCAATCCATTTTAACTCTTTAAAATAAACTCTTCATATCTAATAAACGTCTTAAATCTTGAGAATTATGTATTTACTCACAGTGGGACCTGCAGGAATTTCAGCGTCTCACCGGCTCACTGGCGTCAAGTGTGCCACACGATTATGAGCCTTGTGTTTTTCTCAAAGCTAACCGAAGCATAAGCCACATTTTCACACTACATGAACGGTTACTCACTCGAATATAGCTCCTAAAGCATCAACTTAAAGCATGAGTCATATCAAACTTCGAGTATTAGGACTAATTAAAATTCTCACGCCAACCACTTATGCTGTCATCATCACTATTCCGTCAAGCAACACAATTATTGTTTATTAGTTTATTTTTTATAACAACCACTTGCACAATACAGTTTCGTAGAACGTTTGACATTCTTTACAGAGTCCAGACTCTTGAAAGACGGTAAGTAGATATATTTTTTACAAATTGTACCTACATCGATGAAAAAATACTGAAAAGCACGCCAAACTCTTATTATCTTATACAGTGAAACCTGGTTAATTGGCACCTGGATAAATGGAAAACCTCAATAATTGCAACCAAAAGTCCGGTCCCGGTCCCTTGAGACCAAAAGCCCTCTATAATTGAAATTATGGAACCTCTATAATTGCAATTTAGATTTTTAGGGCTTTTCGTAATTTTGCCTCTGTAATTGACCACATCGCAACTAAAACCTCTATAATTGACACTGTGATAAAAGAATCCGTTATTTCTGCTCTTCTTTTTACCTCTATTATTGAAACTAGTCTTACTTATTACCTCTGTAATTGAAATAAATTAAATAATAGACAGCAGAAACAATATTTCAATAGCAATGATCATTTTATTTATATCTTCATCCAGAATTCAATTTATTTATTGGGTTTTATCGCAGCCTGTAGTAGGTGAAATAGTTTTGATTAAATCAAAAACAAAGTATGCTTTTTACATTCTAGTAAAACTTTCTTCTACAATTCAAGGGAATGTTTTAAATCCAAATGATTAATAAGAAAATAAAGTAGTAATTAATGTAGTGTATATAATAGACCAGAAACCCAGAACGTAAGCGTGTAAATCTACTTTCAATGGTTATTTGCACCTCCATAAAAGAAATTTGTCAGAACGCAACCTCTATTAATGAAAACCTCTATAATTGACACAACGATTTTTTGAACCTCGTTAATTGACACGATATGCTTAAATAAAAAACCTGGTTAATTGACAAAAAATGGCCGGTCCCGTGAGATTGCAATTATCCAGGTTCCACTGTAGTTTCCTCGGATTCGGTTTTATTTTATTGGAATACGGTAAGGTAGGTAATTCCGTTAATTCCAATTTCCAATTAAATAAATTAACATTCCATTAAAATAGGCTTAAGGTTAGACCAAGAAAAGTCTGCACCGATTTTGATAGCCCACGCATTGCAAGTGTTATTTTAAACGTCAAATTCTATGAAATTATGACGTATAAATATCACTTGCACTGCGTGGACTATCAAAACCGCTACAGAAACTTGGTTAACTCTACAATGATCATAGAAAATAGAGCGGCTCGGACAGTGAAAATTAAGGTAAAGATAATAGGCACCCAGCCTAATAAAATTTTGTGTATTTGATGGCATCCCAAAAATGTCGGCCCTCTTATTATGCAAATCGGAACTACCTACCTACCTTTCTTTTCGAACGAAAATACGACGAAACGCGTCGAGAAAAGGTAGGCAGTGCCCTTCGTCATGACGGAGCTAATTAGCTTAGTGATCAAGAAGGTTAATGTGCATATTAGTTCCGTAAAGTGCATTTATAATGCTTTATAGAGCGAGTCCAGTAAAAGGCCGGGCTTTCACAAGGCCCTTTCATATGTTTGGTATGTTACATTTCAAATGGAAAATACGATTATTGTATTAAATACCTGCGATAATAAGAATAGTTCATACATTTCTGTTTATACAAACGGTAAGTTAAGAGGGGGCTAACAGTCGTGCCACAACTTTTGTTCCTTTCTTATTTCCAGGCTGTATGCCTCTTCTTAAGTATCAATTTAAGGTGCATTAGGTTTAGCCAGCACAGTTTTTGAAAAATCGTCGCGCTTTTTAGATCACAATACGGTTGCCAAAAAATTATTAGCAATCTTGAGTCCTTTCTTTAGTAACTTCATCAATTCGAAACCTAATTTCTTGACTTTCGCTCGATAGAAATAAATTACGAACATAGGTCTAAAACGCACCTTAAAAAGTTGTATAAAATTTTGCACAAAAGATACAAATATGAATATTGCTTCTAAAAATTCTAAATATTTTTTATCGAACTCATCGATTACTTTTTTTCTATAACTTACAATTTGTTTTAATTCAAAAACATGATATCGGCGATCCCGAGCACTAACTATGTTTCTTGGAATTTATGTAACAAATTTAATTTGATTTTCCAGCAGCTTCTCAAAGCAGCTGCTTTGTGATGATAAACGGACTATTTCGCAATAAGGCCCTTTGTCCCCTCTGGGGTTTAAGTCAGGTGGCAGTTGCATTCATGAGAATTACCTTGCTTGCGCGAATCCCTCGAATTATGTGGTCATTGCGCCCCAGAGGTGCTACCGCAAAAATCGAAATTCGCAAATTGCGGGCATTTTTCTCTGTCACTCTTATTACGCCTTCATTGGAGTAAAAGAGACAGATGCCCGCAATTTGCGAATTTCGATTTCCGCGGTAGCGCCTCTGGACTCCTTGAAGATTGAACCAGGACAGCGTGCGTTATGCCTTGATCACACTGCACTAGAGGGCACTGTAATCGCTACGCGTGATCAAGGCCTTAAGTTGAGGACATTTTTTAAAGGCCGTGTTTACTTTAAAGTAACTTTTCACTAGTGTTTGGGTTGCAAATCGGGCTTTCTTTTAGGATGCCTAAAATGTGGAAGTCACCAAAAATCAACCTTTAAGTTTCCAAGCAATAAAAAAAACCAATAAACTTACAATACTTATTAAATTTGACTAATTTTGTTGTGAATATTGATTTCATTGTTATAATTAGATTAAATTATTACTCTATTCTCTATACTCGCAACTAGCGCATATATTCTAATCTAAACTAGGTACCTATAATACATATTTACTGTTTTTTTTACCTAAGGACAGAAAAACTATTAATAAATATAATTGTGGACCGCGAAGTACCGTACTACAAGTACTTACCTGCGCCTGTTCTCGAGAATGGTCGTGCCACGCTCTATTGGGATCGATCTAGCATCACTGACAGGACTATTGTCGCCAATAAGCCTGACATCGTGCTGATAGACCGATCGCAGCGCCGGGTCGTGCTCGCCGACGTCACCATCCCCCATGATGAGAATCTCGTGAAGGCCGAGAAGGACAAGTCCAGCAAGTACCTAGACTTAGCTCATGAGATTACCGCCATGTGGGATGTTGACTCGACGATCATTGTTCCGATAGTCGTGTCAGCGAACGGTCTCATAGCGAAGAGTCTCGACCAACACCTAGAGAGACTCTCGCTGGGTGGTTGGATCAAGGGTCAGATGCAGAAGGCGGTAATTTTGGACACGGCGCGTATAGTACGTCGGTTCCTCACTCTGCGGCCCTGACCACCGGCAGCTTGGGCCCTGCCCCGCTGCCGGCGGCACCCTAGGTTAGGTTTTTTTATAATGTGTTTATATGTATTTTTTATTGTTTTGTAAGTGTTTTTATATTTTACTTTTATATTCATATTATAAAAATACCTAACTTAAGACGAAAAATAAATAAAGAGATTACAATATAATAAACGCTGCACCAAAACAAAAGCCACAAAGAACAGAGTCTGAAGGTAATTTTCATGCACGTTTTCCTATTGCTTAGTGGCGCCGGTAGATGTCGCCAGAGTTGCTGTGCACCGGCGCAAGCCTTCTCAAACATTAAAGGGCACGACCACCTTTCACGACTTCTTTGTAAGATTTCCTGATGAGGTTTTTTGTTTATTTTGCTGTAAATAAACAGATTGTTTTCATAAAGTAGGTACATACCTAACACTAGTGACAAAAATATTGATAAGTATTACATTTCGTTATAGGTAGCGATAAGTACAGATGATATCTTAGTAGGTGCAATTTGGAACCGCCAATTGTAAAAAAAAAATTGTGCTCAAAATATATAGTGTATTTTTAGGTATCGTTATTAAACAGTTCATGGTAAATTCTAAAATAAATATATCCTTTGTAAGTAGGTACCTACTATAGGTACCTGATACAATGAGCTGCGAGGTTTACAGTTCATCAAAATACATTATGTCACAAAACGTGTTTATAACAAAAATTAATGAACGGGTTTGAAGAGTTACTGCATGTACTTAATTATATAAATATTTGTAAGATCATAAAATTAAATAAATAAGTTGATTTTCCGGAAATCAATTTTCTGTATTTGTAACTTTCAGTTCAGCAGTATAAGTGGCTGCGTTCGTTGCTTCAGTTAAGACAATGGAATCATGACATAGGCCGCGTAAACGGAAACTGTTTGAATGTCCATTATCCATCGTCCAGGACACATTAAACTCTTATCGTAAAATCAAGACGCTGTGGTTTGTCGTAGATATTATGAAAGGGCGCGCAGTAATCAGCAATTCTTGTTAGTTACGACGTTCGTTTTACGTAAGGGGTGTAGGAAGCATGAAGCAGTCCCCGCTGGAAGGTAGGCGCAAAACACCGAGCATCTCAGCGCCAATTAAATCGGCACAAACATCCTGTAAGCCGAGATTATCGTATCGGAACAGGCATCGGGGCCTACACTTCTCTCACACCGAATAAATTAAATAAAAATCACATATAAAATGTCATAAGGGCACAAGTGTAGATGCAGCACTTTTGAAAGTGTAAGAAATTAATTAGAAATAAATTTTAAAACGAACGGCCTTTATAGGTATACCAATCTATTAAAAAACTGTAATAAATGCATAATATGCATGTAGAATTGATACCTAATAAAGTTTCTTTGTAATAAATTCACATAGAGTTACATATTTATTGATTAATCGCAATACGAATTCATATTAAGTAAGTAGTTACCTGTTTTAATATTAAAGCCTAGTAAAATAAGTTGAGTAGGTGTTTATATGTCGTACCTACACATGTCGTATCGCTATTGTTTATTCCCAGTCGCCATAAAAATTAAATAGATTAAGATAAAGCGGCGCTTAATCCTTTGCTGTTTGAAGTGCAGAAATAAATGAGGAATCGTCGAGAGTGTCGACACGACGGAGTCCTGTGCCACTCATTAACCAGCTCGCCGGAACATAACGCACCGTCGACACACAACGGCACACGGCGACACCCGCCTCGTGCTTTCCACACTATCAACTAACTTATCTTAAACCCTTTTGCTCAGACATAAGGTCCATCGATGGCCAGTTAACTGTGTTGCTGTTATTACACACATGCGACCTTATTCCTCGCAACCAACGATAACGAGACGCCAAGTGGGAATGTCATTATGTAGTTTTATCAAAAACAATACCAGAGGTGCACTAATTATAAATTTATACTCTGACACATGCTGATATATTATTCCTTGGTTCTTAGCATAAAATATTATGATAGATAATAAAATGAGGTAGCATTTGGCGAGGCTTGTAGACGTATAATTAGGATTACTACTTCACTTAAAATGGATAAGTAATACTCGTACTTTTCATAAATTCATTTTTGTACCTAATATTACGCCTACTCTAAACCCCGGTTTATGAAAATTTCTTGATGAACAAAGTCAGTAATTTAAATCACTGGTGTTCAATGTCCCGTTCAATAAAGGAAACCCAGATATGATCTTAGGCTAACGAAAAATATAATGATGAACAAACAACCCAAGTAGGTACCTATGTCACTACTTAAAGAAGACACTAAATGATCTCACGGTAACGATAGTTTCGCATCAAAATTACCACAACCCGGACAAATAGCATGTCGGGCCATGCTCAGTGTAGCGTACTAGGGGAAAGGGGTCGACCGGCTCTCCATACAAACGTATTCCCCGCTTTCCTCTGGATATTGACGTTATGGAAAACATTTTTATAAAATTAGACGTTTAGTTAAAATTACAAAATTAGATGTTTGAGATGTTGTGATATTAGTGAATAGATCCCATACAAATTTTGAAAAGCTCCTAACTCTTATAATAATAAAATGTATGGGAAACCGATTGTTGTTTTTTCCTTTTGGAGCGAATATTTACGAAATTATTGACTTTATCAAAATATGGTTTTCCTAGATTCCTATTATTTTTCGAAAGATCTATCCAACGACATCACACACCACAACGGGAGGGACTGGGACGTCAGAATACACAGGAAATGATATGGAAAATTAAGTAGCTAAAATAAACTTATGATGCTAATAAATAAATAAATAAATATTATGGGACAATCTTAGGTACACAAATCCACCTAGACTCACATGCAGTATCTACCTAAGCTCAATAAGGCTTTTGTTGTGGGTACTAGACGACGATATATATATATGATAGATAAATACTTAAATATATAGAAAACATCCATAACTCAGGAACAAACATTTGTGATGAACACACAAATAGATGTCCTTACCAGAATTTTAACCCGGTACCCCCCCGGTCCCGGTACCGGAACCGACTAAGTTTAATATTGTGTTTAATGAATGTGATAAAAACAGTGGTTTCTATTAATCTCCATCTTTTACGACCGATTCTCAAAACATCGAATGTCATTTTCAAACATATTTATATGCGATTAAGTCCCGATTTGGTGAATAAAACAGAAAATGGAGTTACAATTACAGATATTTTGGAGCATATCGTTCCATCGGATATTTTTGCAGTACGCACTATAATAAAATCCTAATCAAATCAATGAGTCATTATTTCGGGGTCAGTCCGAGCGCTGTTCCGCCGGTGTGAGGATGCAGGGCAAGACAATGATCGTACAAATAGGGGTTAGTCACGCGAGGGTAATCAGCGATCGGCGATGTTTCGTTGCCACAGACATACTTAAGCCGACCACTGACTAACAAACCCCCGCACGATTTCGGCCTGTCAGTTAGAACAAAAATTTGACAGTCGCGAACAACTGACCGGCCAATATCGTCCGGCGGACTGTTAGTCAGTGGTCGGCTTTACATGTGGTTGAAAAGTTGCCCAGCTCTACCACTTAGACGATTGGTGAGGATGTATATATAGTTAAGTACATATATACTTATTAAAATATACCTTATTCGTTGATCGAATTAGTCTTTTTTACTATATAGGTACTATACAGTGGTAATAACTAGTGCCCACGCCAATTCAAGGGATTAGTTGCCAAGCGGACCCCAGGCTCCCATTAGCCGTAGCAAAATGCCGGGACAACGCGAGGAAGATGATGATGAGGTCTAAATACAGTGGAATCTCGAAATCCTCGTTTAACACGAAATACTCGTAAATGAGCGTTTTCCAAAAAAAAATGTAGGTACATTTCATTCATGTCTTCAAAATATTGACTTCTTGGGCTCATTTTACTCAGAATCATTTGTACATTCACACCTCATACTTACATGAAAAAATGTGTCCCAAAATTTTGTATGAAAAATTTTTTTTCCAGTGCGTGGCGTTCATACAAATAAAAAAACTTTTCATACAAATATGTGACGATCTGGAAAGGAAACCTTCAGCATTTCGCGACAAAAAAAATCTTCTACTTTTTCGTAATCAGAACACGATACCTAATGTGCCCTTCAACGGATCCCCACTATTTTTGTTACACTTTGTAGGAAAGCCATCTAAACTAAAAAGGCTGCAACGCGTGGGGAATTTATACGCAAAGTATGTGCATTTACGTAGTCTATTTGATTATGTGTCTGTGCACGCCTCTCGCCTTATTTATGTTACGTCCATATCAGACGACAGTTTTTATTGCCAGCCGGTTATAAATTATAATTCATACCGTGTATGCACAAACCAATACTATTGGTTGTTAATTAAATTTGCGCTTTATTAAGAACGCTGATTTAGATTAAAAGTGTTTAGTTTGCTGAGGTCATTTACTCATGGCTCATGGCCACTGATGGGTAATAAAGGGTACCTACTTTCCTCCTTACCACTCCCTTGGCTGAGGCTCCCCATATTCAGGTAAATTAGTTCATTCGTTCTTGGGGAAAAAACTACATATTTATTATTTATTAAAATATAATATAAAATTCAATCCATATTTCACTTGCTCACGGCATCACGCGTGAATACGAACGGGTGGACCAATTTCGCTAATTCTTTTTTTTTTGTGTTTGTACTCGTAATTTTCAGAAGGTTCCTATGAAAGAAAAAATTAAGACTTTGCAAAAAAAAATTATAGATATTGGTGAAACGAAGTTCGCCGGGTTATCTAGTTCAAATTAAAAATCAGCTTAATTTTACTGTTGGGCTGGGTCTGGGACAGTAAACATGTTAATAAGAATTGTCCATCGGTAGGTTGAAATTTTAACAAGGCACCCAATTTTAATAACCAGTATATTTCTACTAGGATTAGTAATCGGTAACTCGTGGCATTTAGGTAGCACTTAAAAGATTAGTGATGAGCACACATCGGTAACTCGTGGCACTTGACAGTTTCTAATAGACTAGTGATGTGACAATGTTCTTCCTATACGAGTCGAGAAAAAGAAACCACTAAAAAAAGGAATTAATTAAACTAATCTTTTAAGTGCTACCTAAATGCCACGAGTTACTGATGTGTAAGGATTACCCTTCTGTAATGGTGAAAATTTTGTTGTTCGGAACTTTATTTGCAGGTACCTATCTGCCCCCTCTTCTTCTGGGTGCTGAAGAAATTTCCCTCTATAGTCTGTATCTTTAAGTATTTAAATAAAAGTAAACATAATCTACCCTCAAATGGCTCCTTAAGCCAGTTGAGGGTAGATGAAAACATTACATGATCAAATAATGTAGGTTAAAGTCAGGTCGTTCAGTGACTGATCCGGGCGGTTTTGTATTTGGTTGGTTAACCAATAAATGTTATAACTACCCGAAAATGTACAAATTGTTTGTTTACTTTTATTTAAAGATACAGACTATAGGATATCACAGATATCAAAGAAAGATAAACTCTTGCCTGACCGCATGTTGTCTGCCTTTACATTTAATCAATTTTTTATTTTATTTTCTTTTGCATCTATTTACCGAGGTATGCCAATAAAGAGTATTCTAACTAGAGATGGGTCGCGGGTATTTACCCAATTTACCCACCCAGGTAAATACCCGGTAAATACCCATCTACCCGGTATTTACCCGTATCTACCCAAATGGACGGGTAGATTCATTTCTTGTTGCACATGTCGATTTGTGTTAAAGTGGAGATATAAACCGAGTTAATGGCTGTAATTATTGTGTCATTTAAAAAGAAATGGTTTAGTTGCAGTTGCAGTTGTAACTAAGGAATTTTTAGTACAATTTTAATAAATATTAAAAAAGGCCGTCATAAGAGTATTTTTATTAGACTTGAGTAAATTATCGTACTTATACGTTGATAATACACATTCCAACTTCGGTCGGCGGGGGGTGCGGTTGGGGGGAGGGGGGAAAAAAGTGAACTTTTTCATATTTCTTGGAATCTGTCATTAATATCGAAAAGTGTTGTATGTACAAACTAAAGTAGACATAATTTTCTACAAAAAAGGTTATATACATTTTTGTCCTAAAACTAACTGTGTTTGACTTATAAGCTTCACAAGTTGGGATACTGCACAATTTTTTTTTATTATCATTCATAAGTATTCTTTATTTTCATCATTCTAATGTATATTAAAAGCATTTTAAAACATTTCCGGAAGCCAGGGAATGATTTTACACGATTTTCATAATTGGACTGATATGTTAAAATCGAACTTCACCTCATAGCAACCTTTTCGTAATTAGTTTGAACATACATTTTATGTAACATTGTAAAAAAATACTTAAATTAATCTTATTTATACTCACATACCATTAAACACATCAAATTTAGAAGAAAAACGAAAATACCCGCGTATTTACGCGCGGGTAGGTAAATATCGCAGTCCGCTCGGAGTGCTCGTATCGGAGTCCGCTCTCGGGTATTTACCCGGGTAGTTACCCATCTCTAATTCTAACACTTTAAACTCTCGCGTTTTGTACACATATTTAATTACACAAACGCAATTATATCGCGGTAGACCCGTGTGTGTAATTAAACAGTATTCTATCTATTTATCTCTTATTATCTTCTCGAACATCTTAGAAAACTCTTCTTTTGCTTAGGTTAGGAGTTAAGTTTGCTTTGATAAACCTTATCCTCGTAAGGTACTTTAGCAACCTGGATACATCGCTTAGGGTGCCAGCCGTGTGTAATCTATCAGACTGAACTTTATTGTCAAATTATCTAAGACATAGATAACACCGGCCGGTAATAGCCACCCCTAGGACCTAAGGGTGGACTTCCACACTCGTATCAGGGGCCTTTATTCAAACGAGCTAGTGATACAATCCTCTTCATAACTGCATGATAGGCTTTTTCGTCATATTAAGGCAGATATGACAATTTTGACTAGAACCTGTGCAGGGTACCTTTTCACCGAGGAGATAGACAAATCGTGTCTTTTCATTGGTGATCATATTAGAATCGTTCAGACATACCAGAATCGTTAAGATAGTACATGTCTATTCATTTGCGCTCCTACCAGAATCGTACAGACAATACAGTCATGTCTATTATTTACTCGTAATATTTTTCTTATTTACACATGATGCATGTTAATTATAAGATGTAATGTTTTGAAAAGATGTGTCCCGCCGAGTTTGTTGCCGGTCCCATTGGGATATTCTCCTCCAATTGAGGGGGGATTTAAATCTTCTCAAGGCAGTCGAGGCAGAGGTGTAGGGTTGGAGCCGTTGTAGCTTTATTTGACGTTCATAAGCGCATAGTAATATGCCTACTTTCATTTGCGATCCTACGAGAATCGTTTACACAATACATGTCTGTCATGAGAGCTAATAATGAAACAACGGATAATTTCGGTGTCCTCTCACGGTAACCTATCTCGGTATACCTTCATATCGGTTTGAAGCTTGTTCTTCTTACGGTAGGTGAAAAATAGAAAAACTTTCCCCATCTCTCCCCTTTTTGAAATTAATTTAATCTCCTAACCTAATGCAAGTCTGCAAGTGGCTCCCAAAGTCAAAAAATATGTTATAATTAGGCACCTACTTACCTTCATTACCACCTTTATCATAATTCGGGAGAAACAGGCACTGTTCACAGTGGCTTATCAATGTTCACATTGATAAGCCAGTTGCATTGCATCATATTAATTAAGTACATTAATTTGTAACAAAGCTAAAAATATTTACTTTTATGTTAATCTTTTTACGATAAGTTCACACAACCACGGTACCTATGTCTAATTAGCAACCTAAGAAAAGTAGAATAAAAAATAAATAAAAATAAATAATTTAGCCTATATACGTCCCACTGCTGGGCACAGGCCTCCTCTCAAGCATGAGAAAAGTAGAATAACCAAGAAAAATTATCATTACAAAGATATACAGATTTGTATACTAATGGTCTGCGGCTAACCGGGGTAAGCAAGTAATTGCATTATATATGGCTTATGCCTTCCTATTACATTTGTGTGTTAATTACGTAGCCAAACAACTTTATGAGTGCAAGAAGCGTGCAGTAAAATAAGCAAGAGATCAGAGGAATATTATCGTCTCTATTATGGGAGGGGTTATGCATGAGTAAGTTGAGGATGTTCCATAGATGATCAATTGAGCATGCACCCGAAAAGCAGCATCCGTGCGTCGTAGAGTGCACTCAGAACGGCGCCCGCGCCGCGGCCCTCCCACCGGCGATCATTGGCTCTCCGCGCGCCGCCTCCGCTCCTGCGCACTCTACTTCAAAACAACTCCATCCCGTCAATAAACAAGTCTTAAAGTCCATTGTCTCCGCACCATTATGCCGTCACGTCGAGATGTTACGCGTACCCGTCATACATCTAATAGAAATAAAATAACACGACTAGACCTCTCCGTGCCACTCATTTAAGTTTCCGTTCTTAAATAAATAATGCAATTACCAGCTTCTGTGATAGAGATGACTCACGATCTAAAGTATCAATAGTAATTTAACGCTCGAGGGACGCTTAAGTAGCTTCGATGAAACCCGAGTGGCCATTGTCGGTTTGATGAACATTCCGGTTTCACAATGGCGCCGGGAGATTTGGATAATTTTATTTAAACATAGTGCTATACATTGAATGCGCTCGTTAAAGGGATTGACAAGCGGGCTGGGGCGCTGGCTGGCGGGCCGGGTGCTCGTACTCAGAGGCGGCGTGAAATGTGGTGACTGTGGCGCCGCGCGGGGCGGGGGCGGCAGGCGTAGCGCCTCCGCGGGAATAAAACCATCGGCCGCCGCCGACGCCCGCGCTTCCCCAGAGCAAAAAGTCGAAGACGGAACGAGGCGACAACCACAGAGGCTCGCTTCGACGCTGCCGCGGATAAAATCGACATAGAATTAAAGAAAAATACAAAAATCACTCATTGTTCTCATAAAATGAATGTGCCGGGAGTTGAATGTGAGGCTTTTTGTGAAAATATTCTCATACTTTTAAATGGGATCTCGTGTGGCGCCTTCTAATGATTCGTCCTTTTTGCGCCGGCGCGCCGGCCGCGCCCGCGATGCTAGGCTCTGGTGTGTCCGTGCATGTCACCACTTTAGCCTTTTTGCTTACCTGTTCCCGATGTAAATTAAACAGTTTAGGCGGCATTGTTTTCAAAAACGGGTGGAATCGAAAAGGAAATATCTTACGACCGCCCTGCTTGTGCTCATTTAACAGTAGGCAAAGGTACTTTGTTAGTAGGTATCTATACGTACTGTATATACCTGCTATAATAAGTAATTAAAAAAAATTTTTTTATCATTTCTCACGCTCTGAAAGTGTTCATTTTTCTAACAAGTGTGTTCTATTCTTGAAAGTCTCAATTTTACTTTCCCAATAAAACTACAAAGGCATCATTTCATCCCTTGGTTACTATTGAAACGTATATTCCAATCCAACCCCGTAATACATTTTTACCAGTATCCATTGCACGTTTTATTATTGCTGTCATCAACTTATATGCATAGAAACAATTTAATGGAGGGTTATAAGTTATAAGTAATAACTGCTTTTCTGAGCATTTATTTGTTTAGTAAATAGGTACTTACGAGAAACCTTAGAATCATTGAGGTTCAAGATAATAGCTACTCGTAAATCTGTGACCACCGCAACTTCTGATTGAGTCTGACTGACAGTGAAGAACGTCCGAGATTCATACTCATTACTTAGGCACGGACATTGCATTAAGTATTTATTTTATAGGTGATTGAATATGTAGATATTCTTCTTATACACATCGATACTTTTGGGTATTATTCTCGGAGTTTCAGGCGTGGTACGTTACTTTAAATATTTAGGAAGATTCCAAGATAAAACGGGGAACAAGATCTAATGACCTAATGAAGGTGAACGTTGAAGGTAAAATTTCCATTTTCCATATCGTGATTTCTATTTTGTCACCGTTTCCATTAATGAATATCATAAAATGTCAACTAAATAAAACAACAATAAATGTGTGTTTGCTTGACAAGATTTATACCCATGAATCCAGTATAAACATTACACAATGTCCGTCGAGCAGCGGCATAAAATATTAGACTCATCACAGCACGTCATAAAATTCTCACCTGCCTATTTATCCGGCGTACACAAACGTTCATTTGTTTGTATTCCATAAACCCGGCGCAGTGTCGAAAGTCGGAATAAATAATGAAAGGCGTGCGAGAGCGCGAGTCGTGACACCTACTCTTTCACTAATGGACCGGCCGCTAAGGCATTGTGTAGTCTAATCAAGATCGTTCGTTAGCTGCTGCCTTTTTCACTGGTCATATGGGCATACATATCTCATTTATTCTAGACATTGCTAAGTTTGGAGAGCGTATTCAAATTGACATTCATTTTACAGCGGATGGTGTGAACTCAACATGGCTAAGAGTATATTAGGGATAGCACCATTGTTATCCTAGAGAGTAAATCATTTTCTTAACAACAACTTAGAAGTTTAATTTTATTCACATGTTCAAGGGACTGTAGATCTGAGTAAAGGCATATGCTTTTAATTTCAACTCAATACCTCCACGCGTTTCCGAGATAAAGGGTCTTGACAGACAGACGGACGGACAACAAAGTGATCCTATAAGGGTTCCGTTTTTTCCTTTTGAGGTACGGAACCCTAAAACTGAAACAACCTTGAAAAGCAATCGTTAAAATCTATTTAAGGTCAATGTGGCTAATTCCGTCATAGGGACTATTCCGTCCACTAGCGTTTTTCTCGAACAACGAACAAAATTGATAATTTCATCGACAATGCAGCGATTGCTTTTAGTTTCAGCAATCGAAAGCAAATGGTTTTTTTTCTCCTATTGAAAATCAAAGAAATATATGCTCGTGGACGAAATAGGCCCTATGACGGAATTAGCCACATTGACCTTACTTGTCAGATAGTATCACATTTATAAATTGGCAAATCAAAACTTTAAAGGCAAGTTTTTATGGTTAAACAGACCAATAATCAGGGTCCAAGTTGAGGAATTATCTACTCTTTAAGGTAATTTGGTATCTCAAAGTGTGAACATAAATACGTAATAAAATGCAATAGATATGCATAGGTATGGGACGCGTCCTGACGACATCGCTCAGTTTATTTCACAATAACAAAGTTTATTAAATATGTAAGAATATATATTTAGTTTGCAAGGCTGTGCTATGCAGATCTAGGATATCCCACTTGATCTGTGAAGATATCCATAAAAAAGTAAGATCAACATCACTAATCAGTTTGATACGTTTTCAGTTATGGAAAACTAGCTGCTAACTAAATGAATAGAATTGAGTATATATGTAGTAGTTAAACCTTGAATAAGATACGATACCTACGAGTATTAGCAATGAAAGTATAGGTATTTTACGGAAAATATATCAGTATGTAAACAGCTTAAAATTGAATTAAATTGATGACCATTCTCCTTCAAAACATGACAAAGATATATACCTTATAATCATTAGAAAGCGGATATTGTACTCCGGTACGATAGCTCGAGAGGCCACACAAGAAAACAGTAGGATCAGAGTTTTATCTTAAATTGATTGAGTTAATCTCAAAGCGATGCTTTGTCGTTTGTCGTTACGCGCGGGGTCTTTGTTGGGGGTACGAGATAGTGGAACAGTAAGCCATTACCTGCATTTGACTCGCGCGATAC
Source organism: Cydia splendana (assembly GCF_910591565.1). Taxonomy (NCBI): domain Eukaryota; kingdom Metazoa; phylum Arthropoda; class Insecta; order Lepidoptera; family Tortricidae; genus Cydia; species Cydia splendana. The sequence goes on along the minus strand of NC_085987.1, from coordinate 39,232,892 downwards.
TAGTTCCTGTTTAGATAAATACTTCTTATTTATTAGTAGTTTCGTTTTGTAATGCTATTGATTAAGCCTCGCCTAGAACAAACGGAACGGTCGCTGGGTGCCCTCGCCGATGTAATTTCGTTGCGTGACATAGCAAAGTAAGTCAAAGCAAGAGTTCGACTTGTTACCCTAATTTTATTTTACTGTATTTTTGTTTCAGTTTTATGTCTGTGTTGGGTTTCATTTTTTATGATTGCCATAAAACTTGGTCCAATAGCCTGACTAAAGTACTTACCGTGCCTACTTAAGCGAGCGCCTCATTGTAAGTTGCACGTAGTCGTACGCGCGGCGTCGTCGGCAGTTACTCCTCCCTACTTTTAAACTGTTGACGTCTGGAATTTCCCTGACTATAAAATTTAATCAGGTTTTAAAAGACAATCGGGGCCGCTCCTCGTAATTTATTACGCTGGTTAATAAAACGCCGAAAAAATCTAGAAAACTGGATGGATTCTCCCACGGCCGCTTAGGCGGACATTTTATCGTCGAATATTCTACCCCGAAAGTGGCTGTTAAATTTCTTACTGTTGCCATTTTATTACGCTGCCAACTCTGAGCCGAATGTGCGACTAAAAAATGTAAACAAAAAATAGGCGCCACCAAGAGAATCTGGGCTCGATGTACAGCAGTCGAATCCTTAATATCGTGTAGAATATTTTTTATGCGTTTCTTTTGGAGGCCGGGATCTTGTGTTAAAATACACACCTAAGTATCATTAGCTATAAACACAGTTCTTTGTGTCTGCGTTTGGAAGAAATAAGGGCAATAAAGTGGCTCGATTGAGGTACTGAGGGAATATTTGACTAGTATGGAGACGGATTCCGCAAACTTGACGAAATTAGTTATCACCCTTACTCGAACACTTACCTTGACCTTCGTTTTTTGGCATGGGTCACTTAGGAAATATAATCCCAAGAATTCATACAGGCACTAGGTTTTATGAAAGGACTTTCCATCTCAAAGGGGAAACCATGGGATTATTACAGTTTCCTGGCAATGTTTTCTTTCAACGAAAAGCGACTTGAATGATGTTGACGTTTACCGGTTCCAAAACGCTCATTGCTACGAGCCGGGTTTCGAACCTGTGACCCACTGACCTTACCACTTACTTAACATACCTTTATTCACCTCATTAGGTAGGAATTCTAAATGTTGTTTCTAATTATTTATGGGGGTTAAAAAATTAAGTTCCACTCTGAATTCAACAATTTATGAAGTTAACTAAACTTCTTTATTAATACTTACGCTTACCTTGCGTCTTACTTGTGTGTAAAAATACTAAAAAAATGTATAGTGACTTGGAAATAAATATATGTATGTACTAGGTATCGCACAGTTTGTTAACAAACTATTCATTTTATGTACCTAGGTACAGCATAACACGAATTTAGTAATGTCAACATAGCATGGTGCGCGGGAGCACAGTTGCAAGCGAGCCGCCTCCACACAATGTACCCGAGACCCTATGAGCGACAAAGGAGCGCCTACGCAACCGGAAGAATGAATATCTTGTACAGATGGGACATTTCTTCGCAGTAAATAATCATCGATTTCCAGTTTTTTCAATAGAGTGATGCATTGTATGTAAATGACCCCTAGTTTCTAGATACTCTTAAATTAGTCTTTGAAGTTATTTGATGCATGGTTGATATGATTGTTATTGTCGAAATTTTCTGTGTTGTCCAGCCTATAATAATTTATTTTCGAAAATGAATGAAATCGATGAAAACCCTATTGACTGGTTTAAAAAGCTAAAGGGGGTTGTAACACCAATTACTGATGTTTCATGTTCCAAAATGAAATCGTTTTTCAAAGAAAATATATTTTTATGGTGAAGGTGACGGTCGGATTCCGATCGCAGGTGCACTATACTTTGGCAGTATTGCAGTGCGACAAACAAATGAAATGGTGCTTTTTAATAGGTTATTTCATCAGATAGTATCTTCAGGATTGTATGAAAATTTGAAAAGTTATTGAACGGAGAAGCCAAGCATGTGAAGTGATTCAATTTCTTTGGTCGCGATTATAGTCTTATCACTGGCGTGAGTAGATTTCCGCTTCTGAGCGCGCTTAGTCTCACCTCAGTGCCAGTGACCCCCCCGCGCCGCGCCTGTTTTACTCTGGCGCCTTATTATGTTACCTTTGTTTTCAAATTTAATTGGCTCTTCACAGATAACTTATCTTGATAATAAACGGCGACCAATAAACCGGGGGTCGAGAACAGGCAACTGTCCCTCAAGATAAGATTGCCTGAATGACGTTTAATACTAGCTCTTCTCCGGGCATGCGTGCTGTACTGTTAGAAATCAGAGATAATGAAGTATCGATAAGTTCAGTGTCACTGTCATGGTGCGGGGCGACCCAGACCCAGTGTCTGTCGTGCTTTATGTGTAGCGTAGCAGTGTCAGTACTAAACATCGACTGAGAAACTTTTTATTGGATAAACCATTATACTCTATCAGTGAATACATACAGGTTATTAATAGGAATACATACAGGTTATAATAAGGACACAGATTATTTAAATTCACTGTAGGTATTTTGACATCACAATATTTCAGGACATTATTATGCTCTTTATTAAAATACTATTTCGTTTTTAATATTATCATCTTTTCGCTATTCTAATTACTTCTACTGTATTGACTTTGTAATTTTTCTTGTATAGGTACCTACTGTTTTTGACGTACATATTTATTTGATGTTTAATTATTTCTTTTTGACGATAATAATATGTATTCATGTAAATTGACTTAGCTTAGCAATTTGTAATGTACTTAATTTATAATTTATTTCCTGGTGCAAAGGCTGTCCATCGCAATTCAACGGTAACGCAGCGAGTGTGATGGGCACCTTTGCGCCGGGGGTTGCGCGGGGAGGTCTCTTTCAGTTTTTATATTGCGTGTTAATTTTAATTTTATTCTAACTAGCGGTAAGAAAAAAACATAGTTGCCTCCGCTCAGGTAATTTTTATTAGGTAACCTAGCTAGAGCCTAGGCCACCATTAGAAATGAATATCAAATCAAGGTTATCGCTATACTTACTGATTTGTAAATACCATGACTTTGTATACAAACAAAAAATGGTCAATTTCAAAATTCACTTTAATAATTTCAAGTTATGGTATCTTGTAAGTACCTAAATCGTAAATGATGGTTGCTCTAATAAAAATACTTAGATACTTAGCAATTACGCAGCGTATGAAAGATATAACTGAATAAAACGTAAAAACGTAAACGGTAAAAACGGGACCCTAGTACTAAGACTCCACTTCCGTCTGTCTGTCATCAGGCTGTCCAGGCTGTATCTCATGAACCGCTAGCTATCACGGTTCACAGTTGAAATGTTCACAGATTAAATATTTCTGTTGCCGCTATAACAATAAATACTAAAAAGTACGGCACCCTCGGTGGGCGAGTCCGACTCGCACTTGGCCGATTTTTCTTTTAACTGTAGCATTTATTAATAGTACATTATTGTCGAGGCTCGGAAGTAGCTACTTGCAGGCTGAGGATTCGTTTTAAACGGACGACCTTGGGAGTCCGTTTAATTGAATCCGAAGCCAGCAAGTAGCCTTCCAGCCGAGTCATATATAGTGCTTTTCTCAAAAATGGTGCAAGAAATATAAATATCATAGAAATATTTTACAAAAGCAACGTTCTTACGTATATATTTTTACAGAAAAAAGTAGAAACAATTGAAAAAATTTGCTTTGCCGCCTTTTTATTTTTTTATTAAAAAAATTGAAATGTATTTTTCTGCCGAAAATACGCCAACCTATTTGACACAGCTAAATAGTCGCGGTACTAATTATCTGTTTGGCTGTTTAATGGGCCTGTGCCTTCGTTTGATATGGCCATTTCAACTTTTAAAAAGTTTGGAACTCGACAAATAATGGAATTTGTATGCAACATTGCAGTCCCAAAATCGACACTGCAATGTTTTTAACTTTTTAATTTGTGACTGACCATAAACTACGCGCTTCGCGACCTATTTTTTAAACGGCAAAGTCGACTTTGCCGTCCATTTTTGAGAAAATATATTTCTTCTACTAGTCGACTGTAATTCTTGAATTAAGATTTCTTATACCAAACTGCAATTGGGTATTTTTAATGTATTGGGCTCCCAACTCAACTATAATATTCATTTCGATACAGTTTAGTCAACTATAATGAAATTGACCAATCACAGCTCGCCGCGATCAAGAGAACGAAACAAAACCATAGCTCAAATTAACTATTTTAGGTTGTATAGTAGAAACAATTGGTTCATAAGTCAGAAACGCGCATGTGACACCCTAATATAGCAACATCCATAGACTACGATGGCCAAAATCGAGAAACCAACTGTCAAAAATTAAATTAAGCGCGGAGCAAGTACCAGGGCCTCATGAGTTACGAGAAGGTGTCGTTGATCAGCCCGACGTAGGGCGCGGGGCGCGGCGGCCGGGTCGCGTACCAGTATGAAGGTATCGCGGCTGTTCGCGAATCTTAGCTGTATACTTTTGGTTTGGTTTGTTTGTATGATTCGACTAGTTTAAAGTATTATTTTTGTTGACTAGTAGTAAAAGTATTGTATACAATAGTGATATAATCAAGCTTTTCAATCTCGTACCTTACTTAGGCAACTCAGCAAGCTTCGTTGCCTAAACACGGTACTCGGCTGAAAAACTCTCTATTATATCACGATTGTATAAAATACTATTTTGGACTGGATCGAAAGTAAGTGTTCATCAAATTGTTTTAAACTACGTATCCGACCTTAACGCCCAGTGTTTTGCTTAATGAATGAACTCAAATATGTAGAAGATACAAGTTGTCGATTTTCGAAGGGTGGTTGTGCTCATTGACCTTTCACTACCATTGTACTGTGTCAAAATTAGTTATTCCGTCACTAATTAAATATGTATAAACTTGTTATTCGATTATGTAAATCATGTTTTTGAACATACAATCAAAGCTAATTTAAATTGCGGACACCATTGTTTGACAAACCCAAGAATTATTTTTAACAACGAAAGGTTGCAAGTGTCAACTGAATGATGTATTTTTTACACACATTGAACGTGTAGCGACAATCACGTAGGTACATGAACTACATCACATCTAAAACATAGGTAAAAAAAATGTCAGGCGTCGTTAAACGATACGGGGACGTAAAAAATCAACCTTTCTGGCAATTTATGAACGCTTTTAGCAAAAGGTTTGCTGTTTACAAGACGTCTTTTATTTAAATCTTAATTTACGATTTCTCATTTAACAACATAAAGATAAGCCTTCCAGAGACAGCCTCAGTTGACTCCGGATGAAAAAGCGGACCCATTAAAATGGTCTAAACGGGAACTGTACGAGGATCATAGGTATCTAAATTAATCACAGAAGGGTCGCCTTTAACTTTTTTCATACCGTTCCTAGTCCATTCATTCAATGATTTTTCTGATACGGATACGATCGGTCGTAGCTATACGGTATCACTCTACCTTGACGTAAAAAAAACAATATAAATATTTCCGAACGAACCCAAACACATGTCCAGGAGCTTATTTAAAGAAACAATAGGTAGAGACATTCTAACAAAAATTAGCCGAACTGGAGGCAATGGGTGGGAGCCATTGCCTCCAGATGTCTTCATTGCTGTCAGCGGGTTTAGCGACGAAAATTGCAAACCAAGACTTTCGGCAGCGAAATGTGAGCGGTATGTAACATTCATGTTCGCTGCAATCAATCAATCAATCAATTTATTTAATTCAGACCCTGTCCATAGTGTTAGTATACATTCCCTTAATATTATGTTAATTACTTAAACCTATACTAAAATTATAACAAAATTAACAAATTATACTATTTAAATCATAACAACTTATATACTAAGCCTCTGGAACCCATATGCACATCGTCCCAGTGCTTCCAGAAGGCGCAAGCAGGTGACTCTAACACTAGGCGCAAGAGGCTGTTGGAACTGTCACGCACGCGACGCATCAATGAGGCAGTTCTATTGCGTATTATCGCACCGAAGCTGTCAGTGTGCGCCTCCGCGAACATACCGGACGCGCTGCAAAAACGAGGCAGTCCCAACAGCATCCTGAACCCATTGTTGTACTGGACGCGCAGGGCATTGAAGGCTCTTTTAGTATAATTTGTCCACAGGCTGCAGGTGTAAAGGGTCTGGCAAAACGCTTTAAATAGCGTTACTTTGACATTCCCATTACACCGCGCAAACCTGCGAGACAACATATTACAACGCACCGCCAATGCCCTGCGCTCCCTCTCTATGTCTACGTCATCGTGGAGATTATCGGTCACCCAGTGTCCGAGATGCGACCGAGGCGCAGACAGTTAAAAATTGAAGACAACTGTCAAAAAATGGATTCCGGATCCAAAATATCCAAAGATACGTAAATAATACTGGCGTTACCGATATTAATAACAAGGAGATCCGTTGGGCCCCCTCACTTTTAGCATCTCAATACAAAAAGCAATTGCTGAACTAAGTCCCCACTCAATATTTGGTACCTCGATGATGGGACCATTGGAGGTAAACCAGAAGAGGTAAAGCTTATTTTGCTTTCTCGTCTTAATGATTTGGTTTTAGAAGTTAATGCGTCCAAATGCCAGTTTTTCGCTTGCGGGTGGAGTCATCTTCTTTCCTCCCCTCCTTCTCATCGATATTGCCTGGGCTTAAGGAACTTAACTCCAACTCTTTCATCTTGCTCGGAGCCCCTATATTTCCATCTGCAGTTCCCGAGGCTCTGCTAACGCGCAAAGAGCTCTTCCTGCTTGCCGGCGAACGCCTCAAGGACATCAATTCGCGTGTAGCTTTGGTTCTCTTACAAAACTGTTGTGCCATGCCTAAAGTAGATATAACATATCTTATGCGTACGGCCGGCCCCAGTAATACGGTTATTTCTGTTGCTTCGATGCCACCATAAAGTTAACAATAGAGTCCATCGTAAACATCTCGATGAACGAAAACCAACACACAAGCACGTGGCGTGTCACGGTGGCCTTGGTGTGCGTCGTATTCAGGATGTGAGCCTGCCGGCCTTTTTGGTCTCGGGCCATGGGGTGGCAGACCTTATTGCTAATATTGTACCTAAAAATGGCGACAGGGTGTGCATTCCCTATGGCGGACGCCTTAAGGGAATGGTTGCGCATCGACTAGGGAGCGACTGTGCCAGAGAACCCCAAAATACAGCGTGCGTGGGACGACACCCGCTCATTATTGCAATTGACAACATTATTGCGAGTACCACGGAAGTAGACCATGCGAGGCTTCTGGCAGTGTCCCAACCAGAATTAGGGGCATGGCTGCACGCGTTGCCTTTGCCCCAATTGGGCACCTTACTCGACGGCAAGCTGGTTGAAGAGAAAAGCCGTCCTCCAAAAGCATGGATATTTCTTAATCTTAATAGCTTTACTTACGCAACATTCTGGGTACTTATCGCTTCTCCTTGGCGAGAACTGGAGGTATATCACACTTTATTTAGTGATTGAATTTCTCCATGACATGCTCCCAGACTGCAGACTGGTCGACTGTTTGGAATTTCATACGCGATATAATCCGTTTGACCCTTCTTTGCATGGTGGTGGACATTTCCATCATAACATTGTCCTATGAATTAAAGGTAAGTTGGAGGTGATTGATGTTTATTTTTAAGACTGTCAACTTCCGATTTTTTACTTAAATTTATTTATTATAAATTTATTTCAGTATTTTATAAAAATTATATTTGTTTTAAGACGAAAAGTCGGAAAACTTGGCAAATTCCAAAGTTGATGATTTTTAGTATGTGAATTTGGGCGTTTTTTTCGGGGTTTTTTAATTGTTTCATATTTAAAAACAATATACTTATCACAAATAGTGTACCATTCTGATGGTAGTAAGATTTTTCATATAGCTCTTACTGAAAATAACATATTTACATAAATATGAATTAGCATATATTATGCAATTAATATCGCAGTTAATATCGATGTTATATTTTTTTTACAATTTTTCCCAGAATCAGCAAACATTTACGAGACACGTAACTATATTTATTTCGGGCAAAAAGTAAAAATCATGCAAAGAAGGGTTAAATTGTATTATTTCGTTGTATGATATGTAAGTAAATTAAAGAATATATTTAAGTAACCAAAAAGGAAATCGGCTGACTTGAATTAAATGTGAATAATACTTGAAGATCCGAAGAATTACCAGACTACATTATGTTCATAATTATACTGTCGGCACTGTCCTGCTAAATACCTAGCAGCAAGCGAGTTGCGGCACTGCATATACATTTAAGAGCCCATCAACGTGCACACTAGCGCCACTGCTAAATAATCGCGATTATTTAAATTTAACGACAGGTATTTAAAAAAAGGGGGCCGCTACGGACTGTTTTGTGTATTTATGTACCTTTTGAATACATCCAACTAGTTTTTATGTTGCTGGATTCGTCGATCATAACTCAAAACAAAAAACCGGTCAAGTGCGAGTCGAACTCGCGTCCCAAGGGTTCCGTACTGCACACATTTTCGAACGAGCGAGCAAAGCGAAATTCATAAGTACCTACATTCAACTGTTCATTCAATTTTTCCACACACGGCTGGCTATCTTTAATTTGGTTCGAAGTTCGCAAATTGCTGGCATCTCACTCTGTCACTCTAATTACGGTTTCGTTGGAGTAAAAGAGAAATCCCCGCAACTTGGGAACTTCGGTGTTCGCGGTAGACCCTCTGATATAGGTACGGCAGTTCAGCCTTCTCATTTAGCTACTCGTACTTAAACCAATTATTTTTCTGTTTGAGCACTAACCTCCTAAAGCTCATCCTTCGACCTTGCGTGGAGGCACACCTCTCTTGGATGCTTCAGGACTTCGGCCCAACGCAGAGCTCGGCCTTCGACCTTCGCACTAGCTGTCCACACCACGTTTCACGTAAATCAATTGCGATTGTGGCCCTGATAGAGCTTATCCGCAACTCTTATTCTTAAGTGCGGCTCACGCTTAATTGCAGAAGTCTTATACGTTTTTCCAGTAATCTATAGGTATCGGGCCCAATCGCTTAACAAAAGATAGAACAAACTCAACGATCTCCTATGCAGGAAGCATGCACATGTCGGGGGCTCCGGGCCTTCGACCTTCGCATTCAGACACTTGTACTATAATTGTTCTGTGTTTGAACACTAACCTCCCGCAACTCGGCCTTCGGCCGTGCGTTTCAAAAACCTACTGGGGGATGCTTCGGGCCTTCAGCCCTACGCGTAGCTCGGCCTTCGGCCTTCGCAAAAGCTGTCCACACCGAGTTTCACGTAAACCATTACGGCTGTGTCCCTAAAACAGCCCAACCGCGTTTTTTTTTCTTAAGTCCGACTCACGCTTGACTCTAGATTTCTAATAGGTTTTCCTGTCATCTAGAGGTAAAGAACTATTATGTGTATTTTTTTCAAAATTTTAGACCCAGTAGTATCGGAGTTAAGGCCTATTTTCTTTAATAACTTCCAAACTATTACATATACAATTATAAAAAAAAAATATTTGAGATCCTCAAAATAAGCCCTTTCATTTAATATGTAACACGATATAGTTTGCAAAACTTTGTTTTTTAATTTTCTCATTTTCCCCCTAAAAGAGCCGTTTATGCTTAAAATTCATTTGTTTTTATTACATGTCCGTCTTTGGGTCACAGACTTCCATATGTGTACCAAATTTCAACTTAACTGGTCCAGTAGTTTTGGAGCAAATAGGCTGTGACAGACGGACAGACAGACGCACGAGTGATCCTATAAGGGTTCCGTTTTTTCCTTTTGAGTTACGGAACCCTAAAAACGGTCGTTTTAACTTTGGACGCATAGTCAGTGATAACGTTTTCATTAAATATATTTACTTTTGGTCTCAGTCATGCGGTTGATTCAGGTCAATCAGATGCCTAGGTACTTCAAAAATGGGTCGCTTCAACTACCTATTTCTACTAAACTTAATTACTTAAGAATGCATATTAGATAAAGCTCGCGTAGGTAATATGTACCTATATAGCTAATGGAAATACTTACCTATTAATATAGATGTAGTTAACATGATTTTTTTATACAAACAGTCTGGAAATAAAACCATATTTGTTCCTGAATTATGATTGTTATCTATGTAGGTAATTAAGTATTTATCTGTATACGAGTAATATCTACTATATTTATAAATCGTTGTCTAGTAGCCACAACACAAGCCTTATTGAGCTTACTGTGGAACTAGGTCGATTTTCCCATTATAAGTATAAAATTAATTTTATAGTACATATGGTCCTATTTTCCCGCACTAGTGCGTAAAATAGCACTTTTCGTGCGTAAGTATGTCAAAAGTTTAAAGGGCCATATGTACTGTAAAACGTTGTACGATACACGTGAGAATAGGTAATTCGCAACTCGTGTCGATTTAAAACACTCCCTTCGGTCCTGTTTTAACTTATCGTCACTCGTTTCGAATTTCTTCTTTTCCGCTCTTATATTGTAAATAACTATTGCGGTACATTATGGTGCTACTTTCCGTGCCTATGTCATAAATTTAATGGCCATATGTAGGTACCTATTGTAAAACGTACAAATCACGTGCGAATAGGTAATTCGCAACGAGTTCCTACTTTCCGCACCTGTACCGTAAATAACTATATTACCTTATATTAGTGGGAAAAAAGCAGAAAAACATTAATCGGCGTCCCACACTTACAAAAGCATAAGCAACAATGCGTTGCCAATACTTCACTTCATACAATTAACACCTTTTAGAAACAAGTTAATTTTTCCTAGATATACAAATACATGATCTGATTTATCTTTTCTAGACCTCACAAGTAGTATAATCTTTAATTACCGAAAAAGATAAAAAAAATGTTTTACAAATTTAATAAGGACAAAATATATAGGTATAATATACCTTGCCGTTTCTGTCGTTTACGTTCAAATTACCATAATTAGTTTATAACATAAAAAAGAATGTATGGTCAACTACAGCAGTTACTTACCTATTTATGTAAGGCACGTGTTTAACCGGTCAACTAATTAATCGAATTTGGGTAGTTTAAAATAATAGAAATGGGTACTAAAATTTATAGTTTGGCAACTAAAACGGAGCCTTAAAATATATCAATATGAGTTGTATTTTAATACCGTTATAGCTTTTGTTTATTTTTAGGAAGGTACCAAATATTTATTTGGCAACTGAATTATTATATTGGAGACTATTTATGAAGCACATTTTAAAAAGAAAACGGCTATGTATTAATTTAAAAATGAAGTTATTTTAAAATATTTTGTTTGGTCACTACACGGTCAACCTAACACGCTCCTCCTCGCTTCGCTCGTCGTCGCACCTAGCTTTTGACTCTGGCAGAACACAGTGGTAACTATTGAAATTAGTAATAAAAAATGTAAAGACCATTAGGCCAATAAGTGTTTCATGATTAGGAATTTCGACTATAAGTATAGTAAGTATAGTATTATACGTAAATAAATTAGTGGATTAGGAAATTTGACAATTTAAAGTAGGTATGCATATGTTTAAATTTAAATTATTAAAAATGGAGTATTCAAAGCTTATGTATAAAGGTATCTTAGGTATTCTGTTTATGTACAAAATATATAAACAACCAAATTTTATGATCGCTTAACAGTATTAGTTGCCAACTTATTATTTTAGACGCCAACCTATCAATTCAAGTTCCCTATAATTTTTTTGGGTGGCTTGATTATGCTGCCAGTTTTTTAATAATACGATGCTTAAATTTGAGGCTAATATAAATTTATTGGTGCTAAAATATTAATGCACAGCCAAATTATATTATTATATGCCCAGTGAAAGTTCCTGTTTAATATTTTAGTTGCCCGGTTAATAATGAGCCTTTATGTAACTAGATTAAAGTGATATGCTTAAACAAACATACATTTATAACTATAGTTGGAAAAAACATCATTTTCGACTTCGGCAACCACCGTGTATGTAGGTACATGAAATAAATCCAATATGTCAAACAGTTGTATTTACATTTTGAAATGTATTCACAGTATTTGTTAGGCCGTTTCAAAATCGGGTGATAAATGTGATTGCCGCGAACAATGTTCCCTTCCGAAGCGGGCAGTTAGCCGGCGGGTCGCGACCCGGTGCTAACTAAATGCTCATTTGAATTGCCAACTATGAAAATTATGAATATTTGCATTGTTATTAATCCGACAGTAGTCGTTTAATTTTAATGCATAATTTCACTTTGTTATAAACAAGTATTGTTTCGTTTGACGCGCTAGTTTTGTTACGAGGTTAAGTCGAGGCATTCGCACCTGACGGTACGTAGGTACGTACCTATCGGTATAGGCATAGAGAAATATAGTAAGAATATAATGCTCACTCCATACATCAGTTTTGATTCCAAAATGACTATTATTTTCGCAGTCGACATCAAGCATCGAGTAGCGGAATTATCATACCTACCGCTACTTGATACTAGGATTCTCTAGTGTCGCGACTCACGAAAATTGTATTGAACAACAATTTACAACTAATATTCAAAGCAAAAGGAAGTGAAAATGGAGTTCCGGTTAATCCGGTTATAATATTAGCTAAAAATTGTTGAGCATTAGATTTTTCTGTCGTTGCAATGCAATATCTATTGTCAAGAGAGCAGTACTGATAATTCCGCTACTCGATGCTAAATGTCGACTACCAAAATAATAGTCGTTTTGGTACTAAAACTGATGTATGGAGTAAGCACTCTATGTATTGTTTTTCTCTATTGATTATCGCACTCGACTGTCGCATTTTTAAGCCTTACGCTGTTTGTTTCGTAGATCAGAAAGAAGTTATTTACTTACAACATTAATCTGGGGACACGGTAGTGCCTCCGCCAAGACGAGCAAAGCGAAGCGCAAGGGCACTACCTACCTTTTCTCGAAGCACTTCGTCGTTTTTTTGAACCCTCATAACTTGGGTTTAGATTATACCAGATAAACAAAATTATAGGAATATGATGTCCATAGTGGACTTATTAAACATAAAAATGTTTAATTGCATAGCTCTTATACTTTAGATTTTATTAATAGGTATCTAAAAAACCCCGATTTCGTCACTGACTCACTCACTCGCTTACTGTTGATCATCAAAACCTCTAGGGTACTTCCTGAAGTCCTAGGAAGCTGAAATTTGGTATCTAAGATAGTAGTAGTACACAAATAACAAAAAAAACAAATAATAACCGCTGAACCGATTTAGTTAAAATTTGGTATGTATGTAGATAGTTTTTTTAATGGGAAATGGTGTATAATAGTTTTCAACCCCAAAATCACCCCGTAAGGTTGAAAAGAGGCTGGAAAAAGGGGAAAAGGGGGTTGAAGTTTGTATGGGGAATCAGTAAAAAGCAGATTGTATAAAAGATGCCCCCTGGTACGTATTTTTCAGGATTTTTAAACGGTTTTATTTAGCTTGACCCCGTATATACCTAAATTCTTTGTATATAAGTATGTCGCAGTTGGATCGTATAATCCGCCGTATTACATTACGGCTAGCCGTTTTCGAAAACAGGGGCGTTTTGAAATGCGGCGGTTTAACGATTAGCCGGATTGAATGCGGCTGAATGAGAATCCGCCGGAATGTATTCGGCGCCATACGTTCTTCAACACGGCTAGCCGTAATGTAATACAGCGAGTCATTAGCCGCCGCTTTGACAGGTTTTAGTTCCCATTTTTAATACTCGTGGCGCTGCCTGACATAACAACAACAAACTATGAAAAACGCTGGGGTGTCCATCAAATCTTTTCGGTTTCGGTTTGCCCTTCGGGCATCTGAAGCTACCTAACGAACCTAACCTACCTACCTATTGATTTAGTGAGACGTCCGTGAAAACATTACACTTTGGGGAAAAAAGCATAGCATAGGTAAGCAGCAAACCGCCCAGAAATAGGAGCCCCGCAAAGCGGGGCTCCGTCTATTTAAGTTGTGAAGGAAATGTTTTGGAAAAGAAACACATGTAGTGCGGTGGGACCATGGTAAAAATAAATTAAATTGCAAACATTGTCAAACTCCGGTTACGTAGGCGACCGAAAGAACTGGTCACTCTACAATCTAAATAGTAGTACGATGCGGCTTAACGTAGGCCGCCTTATTGAAGAACGTATCGCAATGACAATCCGGCTATTCGTCGAACCGCCGCAATTCATAACGCCCCTGTTTTTGAAAACGGCTAGCCGTAATGTAATACGGCGGATTATACGATCTGACTACGACATATATGTACATATATATATGTCGGGAATTGTGGGCGTATCATACTATCGGCAGCACATCAGAACCTTCAATAGTGGATGACGAGGGCTTTCAATGAAATACGATATTCAACTCAGTCTTTACTGGACAAGACTCATTACAAATCACAGCACACGCATAGCACACGTTACGTTTCTTAAATTTCTTATCTTAAGCAAACCAGTGGGTTAGACCCAGAAACCGCCACAGACGTCATCTTCTCCCGTTCGATCTCATCGTGCTTCTTCTGAAGATTCATTGACAGCATAACTTCAATTGTTCTGGACTTCAATTGTTTTAACAGCGCACTCTATGACGTCTTGGCAGAACTGCGTCGAACGCCACTCAGGTGTACGTTACACCCTAGTTTGCTCTATTTGTCAAGGTTTGCATGATAAAACGCCTCTTGAAGGCGACAGATGGCACATTTCAGCCATTCTCCGACATATATATATATGGATCTTCAAATCTTGCAATCGATTTTTCGGCCACTTCTAGTTAACCATTTTGATGAAATTTGGTATGCGTATCAAGTCCCCGTGACAATGACTTTTTATAATATTTTCAACCTTGGATCTTCAAATCCTGATGCTGCAGAGACACTGCTTACCTTACCCGAGAGTCGTACAGACTTGCTAATTTAACTATATTATTGTTGCTATGAAACAAATCCTTAGTGACTTAATACTGACCTCGTACTCTTCAGTTCTGATGCTGCAAGTTTACTGCCTGCCTTAACCGCCACGATTGATAAAGTTCTGATTTCAAAGTAGAATTTGAAGTATTGGACAGGGGCATTTGCATTTAATAATGACCTCCAACTCTTCAGTCGTGATGATGCAAGATTACTGCCTGCCATAACCAGATACTTCTCCTGACGTTACAATCCTGGCAACTCTCTCATTCTTTTAACATGGAACTGTTGAATCTGTTTAGTAACGTCGCACATGACCACAAGCGTAGCGAGTGGTTAAAAAAGTGGAATCTTGTGTGTTGCGAGGGTTTCAAGGCACGAGAGGAAAACAAACTTTTCTGCCCTGATGAAACACAAACGAGACGTTTTCATCACACTAACGAGAGGCATTATACTAGCTGTAAAAGATTACAAATCTAAATTAATGCTTTTAAAACTTGTCCGTTAAAAACCATCATCCATCCATCCATCCTTCCGGTTAATATGAGCAAACAACTAGTAATTTGCACTTTAGATTAAGGACTGATTGACACACTGTTTTCAAAGAATAAAGAGAGTCTTTTCAATTCGGATATACTGAGTAGGTAATACATTTTATTTCAGACTAGGTATTCACTATTCAGAGTACCTTTTATCGGAAAATATTTGTATTTTTAAAAAGTATTTTGAAAATACCTATTTCGTATTTTGTATTTTAAACACAAATTCAAAAACTATTTTGTATTTTGCATTTGAAATAGTATATCAAGGAAGTATTTGTATTTTGTATTTAAATACTTTTTATAAAGTATTTTTCACATCTCTAGCCATAACCGACAGATATGTGAATGTGCCAATTTTAAAGTATGTAGTGCATTAATTTTAGGTAGAGGCATTTATGTTTCATATTGACCTACCAACTATCAGTTCTGATGCTGCAGACTTACTGCCTGCCTTTAGCCCCAGGATAGAATAATGTTCTGATTTCAAAATAGGATTTAAAGTATTGAGCAGGGGCATTTGCATTTAATATTTACCTTCAACTCCTCAGTCGTGATGATGCAAGGTAACTGCCGACCATAATTGACCGGTTGGTGATTGTGTAAGTTTTAGGTAGAGGCATTTATGTTTCCTAATGAGCTCCAACGCCCCTACGCGGTAGCGGCCCTACGCGGAGGTCGGGCTTCGGCCTTCGCAATAAAGACACTTGTACCATTGTTCTTTGAGCACTAACCTTCCGGACGCTTCGGGCCTTCGGCCCTACGCGGAGCTTGGCCTTCGGCCTTCGCAAAAAAGACATTTGCACCATTGTTCTGTGTTTGAGCATTGAAAATACTAAATAAAATACTAAATACGATTTTGTCCCCTAGTAAGATAAATAACTATTCTCATCTTGCAGCGGATGCGCAATCTAAAATGTTTATTAACTCGTAATGCTACTATAAACTTAAAACTTTTTTATTTTAGTCTGAGAAATAAATTCGATTAATACTTAAATCACTGACATAGTGTCGAAAAGTGGCGTTTAGAATCCGACTCGAGAAGACTACATTGCTACACCCGTCTTGCATGATTACTGTCCAGAAAGGAGCATAGGAAGTATATAGGACTCCGATTAGTATAATAATTGTTATTTTCTAGTTTTTGGTACACTTTCTTATTAAAATAAAACCGTTTAACTTAAAACTTTTTTAACTTAATTTTATTAATAGTAGGTACTTAAATCACACGCGCAACCCTTTAAATTAGGGGATGGAAGCAACTTACAAAAAGAAGTGAAATCCCACCAAAACATTTCATGTAAAGTGTTGCCAAGACTAGGCGCATAAAGCTTTTACACTAAAAAGTTATCAGATCCCGTAGTAGGTACCAAGACTTTTACTCTGTCAGTCCTAATTTTATAAGCTCTAACTGTATAATGCCAACATCTTGGTCAAACAGTACGGCTTGGCCGTTTCGTTGCAGTCACATAAACACTCCCTCGGTGGACTTGTTGTACAAAGTAGTTAGTAACACTGGTCATTCAAATTCTGAAAGTGTCAGATTGTCCATATGACAGCAAAGAAAAGGCCAAGCCGTACTGTTTGACCAAGATGTTGGCTTTATACAGTTAGAGCTTATAAAGTTAGGACTGACAGAGTAAAAGTCTTGGTACCTACTACGGGATCTGATAACTTTTTAGTGTAAAAGCTTTATGCGCCTAGTCTTGGCAACACTTTACATGAAATGTTTTGGTGGGATTATGTTTTTCTTACAATGGGTAGTTAATGAATAATGTTTTATTATTTCTCTCCTCCGATTTTTTTTTACGTGTTGCATAATTTTCATCATCATTTGTAAGTACTTAAGCGTCGGCATAACATCAATACCCCATCTATTTACACCTACACACAAAACTAGCCTTTGCAGGCTTTGTATGACGAACTCACACAAAAGCCGTCCTAATATAGTTCACTTTCGGATCCGCGGCTACTTTTTGTACACAAAGACATAAAAATTGTAATTAGACGAGCGGAGGCTGCTCGAAGGTGATAAAAACATTAATGAGACGTAATTAACACAAAATAGCGCCAGTCTAGAAAGGCGTGCTTAAAATAAATATTGTTAGATAGAAGAACACGGTACAGTAGTATACAATTTCCAATACATTTGTATAAAGAAAATCTCACTCAAACACTTAAGCGGAGTGGAATCGATGAGAGGAGCAAAACAAACAAGTCTCGACACAGACAGCAGATCGTTTAATCAGTCTGTGCAGACACGGAGGGGGGCTGCCACTAAATGACCATCCCTCCTCTCCGTGCCCGCGCCGTGTCCGCAAACAGCGTGCTCGGATGCGACGCGGCCGAGGTATCACTAGAACTGGCATCGATAATACTGACGGCACTAAGCCAAGCCGAAGACGAAATTAGCTTACTAGAACAAAGTATTTTATTGCAGACTGTGCTCTTCTTCACTGACGACTTAACGAAATTAACTCAAACACGTTACGTGTTTTTTTTATTACAGCGACCTTCGGATCCTCGGAACAATGGTACAGTCACCTGCAATAATATATTACACAACGAAGGCAGCAAAAATATCCGACCCGAACTTATTTGTAGAGCCATAAGAGCGTGTCACATATTTTTGCGGCCTTCGAACAGTAACATATTATTGCAGGTGACTGTACCTATGATAAAATTGCGTTGTATGTTAAATTTCAACACATTTCGATTTCGACATTTTTGTCTTCGAAAAACGGTCCAATGACTGACATTTATCTGACACCTATCACTGAAAGTTATCACTTTTCCAGCCTGCATAAATCCCTACACTCTATTACCTCCGCCCACAGCTTTGAATATCATCCAGTAAACAGTAAAGCTAATATTAAAGTATATTACTTGTATATGTTAAATCAAAGAGGTTACAATATTTGACTTTCGGTCTGTACAGTCGAGTCGCTCCCAGCACAATTCCCGTGGAGTTCGAACACAAAGAACTGACTTATACCTAGGTACCGTAAAACGAGGACACCGATTCACACCTATATATCAAACCATAGGAAACATGAAGCAGTCATTTATTATATTACCAAAAATTGGCGAATAATCACTGAAATGGTGCAAAAGCAGAGGGGCTACCGCGAAAACCGAAATTCGCAAATTGCGGGGATCTTACTCTTTTACTCCAATGAAGGCGTAATTAGAGTGACAGAGAAAAATGCCCGCAATTGACGATTTTCGGTATTGGCGGTAGCCCTACAGATTGGCAGTGTCTGGTATCAATTAGGTCTACGGCGCGGCCTTCCGCTACACTATCCGCGCCCTACCCGCACCGGGCGGAAGCCTCCCGCCCGGACTCATTCTTGCTTCTGCCTTCTTTTGTCTTGCCGCACCAACTTGTCCTCACCCTTCGAGAAACTGTTCGTCTTCAACCCTAACCCCTACAAACTTAAAGAGATAATTGATAAAGAAATAATACGCTAGATTAAGATATGCTCGCGTGCCGAAGCCAAACTATGAGTAATGTCTGTTCAATATGAATTCCACAGAGAACTGATGTGCACTGCACCGCAAGTTTAGCTGGTCGGATCGGAGCATACATCAAACGCGATGGAGTTAGACGGGCGAGGCGGGCGGAACCGCGGCCGCGAGCTAGCAGGCAATAAGCGCCCTCCCCGCGCAAACAACCAAACACCCACGGACCGTGAGGTCTACTCATTTCGTATGCAATTTTATTCATTATTTGTAATCTGCTTCAATCGAATAGGGACTCGGTATAAATCACTTTTAGGATTTGCTCAATAGGACGTATGTAGATTGACGCTTTCAGTGTGATATTTAAATGCGATGTGTCTTTGAGGCAGTAGGTGCAGCGCTAATAAAGCCTTCCACGAACTCGATATGTATGAGAGCCGACCTCAGAAACTCATTTGACTAAAACAAATAACGCTCACTTTCTTTTTATTTTCTTACGCGAACCTTTTTAAGATGCCGATGCGTCTTCCCATTTTATTTCAATCTGTCGTTCAGGTTATTATACAGTGACGTGTAGTTATGGAGCCGGCGAGCACACGTGGTGATATCAAAGGGGACATCAAAGGCACTAAAACGAGATTGTTAACATTTGGCAGCTCTTAAAATTCTCAAAAAAAAATTAGCGCAATCTCATAGCACCGATTACGGCGTGGCGGTTCGCAAACATCTGTTGCGGAATGAGTTATAGTCACCGTTCATTTGGTTTTAAATGCGCAATTTCTAAGCATAAAATTTCGAACAATGGGTTGTTGGAGCGCAGCGTTCGGAGTTGATGGCGGCCGCGGAGGGTTCGTTCGTTCCACCGTCCACAGCTCCACGTCAACCATGTTCATCCCTTCACGTGTAACACTGTCCAGTCTAACTCCAAACTATATGCGGATAGGTTTACATTTTTATGCCGACTTCGTATGTCATGACTATTGACTATATTTACCGTAGAAAACCAAAATAATTGTTAAAAAAACATTATTGTCTAGAGCTACTCTGTATATTTTTGACCTCGATCCTGCATAGTTACAATGTGAACTTCTGTTTTGTACAAAAGTATAAATATAAACCCACGAAAACACGTCATAAATTAAACTTAAGGAAGCCATTAACATCCTTAAGTTTCAGAGTACAGATGTAAGAATACAGAATTCAGTTGTTTGTTACTTTATTATGTAGAGATTTAAAAAATTCGACGACCTGTCTGGCCTAGGGACTCTGCCTCTGAAGTAGATGGTCCCGGGTTCAAATCTTGGTAAGGGCATTAATTCGTGTGATGAGCACGGATATTTGTATTTATAAACATGAATGTATTTATATATTATATACATATATCGTTGTCTAAGTTTCATCAAACGGGTAAATCTTAATACTTCTATTAACAATCTATTGTTAGTTCAATTAAGGAGTGGATTTAATATTTATTTAAATTATTAATGTAAAACAAAGCGTTTTTCACAAATATTTACAGCCTTCTCTAAAAATAACTAGTTTCTGCAAACAAAATACTCTAAAAGTCTCTAACAAAATAAAAGAGCTAGATTTTCGATTTCCAACGCCTGTCAAATACAATAAGGCGTTGATACCTACAATTTGTCCCTATCTGTCATTTTATCACATTGCTAAGTTGTATTTGAATGATGTAGTTACTGTAGTTAGTGACTATCTCCACTGTAATTTATTAGGTAAGTACAGTGTATCTAATTAAAAGATAGTCGAGCCGCATCGACGATGAATGACTTTTGCCTTTACCGACACCAGTATCTATTCTATACATGTTTCTAGAGTTTTTAGTCCTATTCCAGTAATTTAAGTTCCTACCTACCTATCAACGATATGCCAGGATCTACTCATATACTTCGGACACCTCTCACGTCGCTCCTGGGATAGCCTGAAGAGAGTTATTAAGACGGATAAAGTTGAAGAGACCAAACCTCAGGGCCCTTCTACTAGATGGTGTGCTCAAATCACTGCACCTACCTATGCAATTAAAACTGCACGAGGCCATGCGCTTGGCGAAGAATAGAAGCATTTGGAGGAACCTGGTCTTCAAAAGAAGGACATGATGTCACGATCCTCAGCATTGAGGGCCCGGCTGAAGAAGAAGAAAGTACCTACTTCCAGATACCTTGTGATAACAAATGTCCAAAAGTATTCAAAAAGGCAATGATGTGAAGCAATACGAAACGACTAGTAGCCCAGTAAGGGCCACACTAGCATCTTTTGAGCGCCGGCGTCTTGTCAGCGCTTTGGAAAATGGCGCCGCTGCGCAGTTTTGCGCCGATGTTGCGTCGACGAAGAGCAGCCATAGAGTTGACTAGACGCCGACGCTCGGGAGACGCTAGTGAGGGGTGGCTCTAACGGTTTAAAAAACATCAAATAGGTAATCATTTATAATAACCATTTTTTTTATCAAGCACCATTTTTTACGGATTCTTAGAAATAAATTAATAAAGGTAGATACATTCATGTTGAAGGAAAAAACAGAACGCTTATAGGATCACTCGTGCGTCTGTCATTCCCATTTCCGTCCCCCACCCCCTCTCCGAAACTACTGGGTTTACTAAAATTTTGAAAAAAAATCATAACAAAGTTCTTTACCTACCTATAGATGACAGGAAAACCTATTACACATGTGCAGTCAAGCGTGAGTCGGACTTATTTACTTAGTTTTTGTTCCGACCCCTACGGGTTTTTTACAGACATTTCATTCACGCTCCACATAAAAAAATACGTTGTTAAAAATTGGGTAATGTACGGAACCCTTGGAACGCGAGTCCGGCTCGCACTTGACCGGTTTTTCTTAGATCAAACCACTCTTGGGCCTGTGCATGCACAACACATTGTGTAGGTACCTTGTAGGTACCATGCTAACATTTAACATTGTTTAACAATTGTATCAATCAATTTTAGTGCGAGCGTGATGCACTAAAACCCCACATATTTAGTAGTAAGTACTGAGCTTTTTTGTAAATTTATAAAAACCGGACAAGTGCGAGTCGGACTCGCCCACCGAGGGTTCCGTACTTTTTGGTATCTATTTGTTGTACTGTATCTATTTGTTCTAATTTCAACTGTCTAGCTATCACGGTTCATGAGATACAGCCTGGTGACAGAAAGTGGAGTCTTAGTAATAGGGTCCCGTTTTTACCCTTTGGGTACGGAACCCTAATAATAGGGTCCCGTTTTTACCCTTCGGGTACGGAACCCTAAAAATGAAGAAAAAGACGTTTGTTAGGAATGAAAGATTAGGAAGCTATACATATTTGTGACCGTGACTGTACCGAAAACATTAATAGTTGTAAATAGGTAGGTGACTGAATGAGTCGACGCGTGCGTCCGGCACGGCGGCCGCGGCGCGAGTGCGCGCCGACCGGCGCGCGACGCCGGGCCCAATTGGTCGCCGCCGACCCGCCCAGGGGAGGGGGCCACGCAAACACTCTCATACTCACCTAAGATAATTTATTTTATGTTATACCGTTTGAATATTTTATATGTGTGCGAGTTTTTTCGGTCGGTATGCGTGCAGTGTGAAATATTCGCGCGATAAGAAAGAAGAGGGGAACAGATCGATTGGGAACGTTGCGCTTTTTATTTCGTTAATCTGCGGTGTCATAGATTGACCGACGCTTGTTCGAGTGCGCTCAATGGCAGGACGTCACAGCACACTAGGTATAAGTTATACAGTTATAAACTTAATGAAGTAAATATTAGCTTTATTTACTTACATCTCCAGTTTTTTATTAGGTATTTAATTAGGCTCTTTTATCTATTCTGAAGATTGCTACTAAGTTGATACTGAAGTGTGTGGGCTTCGTTACGTTGTAGAATTGCGACTCTATTAGACAAAGTCACTGCGTATAGTGAGTGAGCCGAAGAGTCAATGAACTAGAGCTCTACAATGTAGGTAGTCGGCCTGTCTTGTTGATTTCTTCTACCATATCATATACATATTCATTATCCATCAATATCATCATCATATTCATTAATATTATGTACTAACTTTGGTCTAATTCACATTTACCTAAGTGCGTACCTATTTAATAAGACAGTAGCGTGGCGAAGTCCCCAGCGATTGTAGCGCTTAAAAGCAGATTTATTGCTCATCACACGGAAGAGATAATTGTTTATAAGTACCCATGTAACTTCGGGTATGGCAAGATTAAATTGGCTCGCTTTCAGGGACAGAGGTATGCGTACACATCCACACACCCGTGCCTCCGCTCCCCTCTACAATCGAAAAAAAATTACAAATGTCGTGGGTTACCTTTAATCAAATGCAAAGCTATCATTAAGTCGACGCTTCGACCGACTAGCTCGTTGTGCGCATCGTCACTGTTAATTATCACAATAAATATGTATAAAATAAAATAAAAGAGACCGCTTCTTACCAATACTAACAGAAAATACGAGAAAAGAAAGAGAAGCTTTAAAAAAGGAGTGCATCTACCCCCACCTCCGGGGCCGAAGTGGGGGCCGCCCCGCCGCGGGCGCCACCCACCGCACCGCAAAAATCGAGAGCGTCGTCAGCGCGCGGGGTCAAACGGCGACGCCAGCGTGAAAAGAAGGAGCGGTGAGGTGCACGCACACAGGCAGCAGTGTGCGTGTGCGCGCCGAGCGGGACGGTTGACGGCAGAGTGAGACCGCGGCGCCAATTACTATCACCTGGCGGGCAGCTACCGCATTACCCACTGCCGCCGCGCGCGCCACCACGCGCCGTGCACCACGCGGTCCGCTCCGCTCCCGACGCATCGATCCGGCGCCCGGCCGCTCGGCCAGCCTGCACCGCCGGATGCGCCGGCTGAATCCGCGAGACATGACACAGTGAAGTGTACGGACAGTGACGCGGAAAATACGTGGATTTTTTTTAATTGTTCAAAAAAAGTGAAAAATGACGTCCCAGTTCGCCTTCCGAGGATCTCCGCCCAATCAGGTATTTACTCAAAGTTTTACACAGATTTAACAACTTTATACAAAGTAGTTTCCAAAAGTTATTTATCACTGAAAAGTTTTGATTCAACTCTTTGCTGAGCGATCTTGGTTAAATCTGTCTAATAATAAACAGCCTGTGTTGTGGTATGCTGACATAGTTACTTAAGTTAAAATATATTAATACAATCTGGATTGTTAATTTCACCCATTCAAATAAAAAATCTCAGTTTAATTCGTTCCAATGTTTGAAGAGGTGTTATGTTACACGATGAAGTTTTATCTGTCCGAATTCTCAACACTAAGTTTCATGACTGTGTAAAACCACCTGTAAAACGGAACTAGAAGTTTCCGTTATTAGATACCTAGATATCGAGCGACTGGTTCACTAAATAAACACAAACATTTCATCTCAAAATATACAAGTTTTCAACTCATCGCCCAAATAAATAAACATTTTTAATTCCAAGTGAAGATTCCGGCAGAGCTCACGCTGTGCCTGGTATAAATTATAACGTTTACAATTGTTCACTTACAAAACAGTATTATTTTAATAATCTAGCACGTATAACGTAACAAATTCTCTTCTGTATCCATCATTGTCAAACAAGTTGTTTTTACACTGCTTACCTTAATTAGTAAGTTAGAAACATCCAATTAGCAACCAAGGGGAATAATGGCAATTGGATTCTGAGGAGAGCCGTCTTATCACAATCACGTTCCTATTGGTTTTTAATTTTAATTATGACTAAAATTAATTAATTTTACTTAGATATTTTCGCTATCTTATACATTCATCAATACATAGATGAAGTTATTAAACACAGCTTTTTGCGCTTATGTAGAAATCATAAGCAACCATTTATTTTAAAGTGGACTGCATTCTAGTTAAACTGTATATAGGTACCTACATTAAATTGTTTTAGACTTATGATTTTATTATAGCAATTATCTTCTAGTATTAGATCCTATAAAATTCATAACAGTAAACGATATTTAAACATCGGTGTTGTCAAGTTGTCGTAGGAAGCAATTAAACTATCAACCCGGCTCTCCGCGCCAGCTGGGCCGCGACAGATTTCATCGACGACTTTTCACAAAAATCGTTATAAAATTATAAGAAGTTTATATTAGAAACCGTCCGTTTTCATTAAGTGGAAACGTTAAAATTAGCGCTAAGTACTATACCTACTTAACTTTTCCTATTACCTATTAAACCTATTAAAAATTCATTACTTTTGAGATTAGGTCCTTTGAACCCATTATAAAACACCGCAACCTGCACTAAAACAAAAGTACCTATGCGTGAGTAGGTACCTACGTACCTACCTATATTGCATTGTAAATAATTTGCTTTAGATTTAGACATTTGTAAACATGTAGGTAGGTTACATGAATACCTAGATAGGCATGTGTTACGAATACAGTAATTCTAAACATAATTAGGCATATTATAATTTATTTTTGTGTAGGTACTAACATTTAGTCATGCATATGCTATAACTATGTATATATGTATATATAAATTATAAACCAATATTTTTTTTACAAACTGATATAGACACATCAAATGACCACACGCTAGCATTTAAAAAAACGCTACTATGATCGCGACATACAAGTTACAGGAAAATCCAATATAAAACAATTGACTCACGCGTTTCGAACATGAACAAACGATTGTGAATTTTCACGTTGATAAACAATTACGACAATACAATGTATGCGATTAACGCTACAAGCCGAGTGGCAGCGTGATGGATGGCATTGTGCGAAACTTACTTACTTGTTATTACCGATCGGGTAATTGGCACTGCTATAGCGATTCACGTACACCATCCGGATACACCGTATCTGAGGCTGGATGACTCAACTTTGACCCATACTGTTGCTAACGACTCTCCTATGTTGGTTAAAAGGGTTTAACCCGTTCCGTTGTTAAAAACATGCGTCCTGTTTTCAACTCTTTTATAGGTACCTACCTATGTAAGGTAGGTAAGTACCGTAAAACGGGGTGAGTAGGTTTCGCGGGGAGAGTTGGGTTATGAATGGGGAGAGAAGGTTTGAGAGGGGGGTGAGAAGGGATTTTAAGGCTACTGCTACAAAAATAATGTATTCCAATTTAAAATGGGGCTATAGTAATACGCATAATAAAAAAAAATGAATCGATCCAACAATCTTCCAAAATCACCTTTTTGTATGAAAAACCCTCTCACCCCAAATACGAGGCACTACGGGGTGAGCTGGGTTTTCCTCTTTATCGTCAAAGTTTTCACATGTAAAAATAAAATTTTATCGAGGTTTGAAAGTCAAATTTCACCCAACTCACCCCATTTTACGGTAAATATTGTCCAAAAAAACAGTAGATAACTACCTAGGTGACCTAGGTTTAGAAGCGATATTTACTTTATACCTGTTGTAGCATTCAAGAATGATATAATAACAAATTATTGGAAGTACTTAACTGCCATGAAACAGATAATTCTGTAACGTTCTAACACCCAAGAACCTTGAAAACCGGTCACTTGTAAATAAATTCTAAAGTGGCCCGTTTTCTTTACTCTTAAGGGTAGGTAAATTTACATTTATAAAAAGTTAAAAAATCGGACTTAATCTGTTTCAAAATTGCATAGTTATTTATTTCAATTGTATAAAATACAATTTTTACTTTTATTACTTTCGTGTAGGTATTCTCCTTTGCTCAAATTTTTGACGAAGTTTTTTATGGGTAGAGGTACCTACGATATAAATTATACGAGTTATAATTATTCGGTTTCCTCGTGTAGTTATAAGTATACATTTTTATTATAGGTAGGTAGAGGAAGTATTCCATTTGAATTTTTAAATTCGGAAATATTTTAAATATAGTTCGTTTTTTTAGTATTACAAAGAAGGTAAGCGATCTTGACATGTCTTTTTATTAAAATACACCATTGAAAAATAAGTCACACCAAATATGTTAGAATTATAAATCATATACGATCTTTTACATTATTTTGCTTTCATAAGTAATATAAACTCATTTATTAATGCGTTTTTCAATATTTTTTTTATAAAAAGACACGTCTAGGTTGTTTACATTATTTCTAATGTTAAAAAAAGAATCTATATTTAAAATATTTCCGAATTTAAAAATTCAAATGAAATACTTCATCTACCTACCTATAATAAAAATGTATACTTATAACACGAGGAAACCGAATAATTATAACAACGTACTCCCGATCATATTTAGAGACAAAAATGTCCTATAAATATAAACTTTTTTTAAATTCGCCTAGTTTCAGAGTTAATTACCAATTTAAAAAAAACAAGTTTTTATTGTTACATAGTACAAAACGCCTTTTTGATGGCGATGTTGCTACTATGGGACGTAGTCTAAATATCCTTATTGTTAGATGTCAAAAAGTGACAAGTAATACTTTACGCAATAACTAGGTTTTACGAAAAAAAAAAGTTAAAATTTACCCACCCTCCCAAGTTTACCCATAACATTTACTTTTTATGTACAAATACATTAAAAAAAAATGAAAAAAAAAAACAGAACAAAAAAAATATGTTTTGGCGAAATTCACCTATACTCATATTACAATTTTTCCTTTTTTTTGACAACAGAAATGCGTCGTTAAATCTCTCGCATTCCTCGTGAGCACGTTGTATAATATTATAAGCAGGGATCGTACATTTTCCAGCGTTTTTGGTGCACGAAGTGTTGTTAACGGAATTGGTATAAATAATTTCAACCCTAATGATTAATTAGCGTCTATTACGTTGATATTAACCTTAATTTACCATTTCAGTTGAAATTATCTATACCAATTCCGTTAACACCACGCGAATCGATTTGGTGCAGCGGAGTGGTGTTAACGGAATTGGTATAAATAATTTCAACCCTAATTATTAATTAGCGTTAATTACGTTAATATTTACCTTAATTTACCATTTCAGTTGAAATTATCTATACCAATTCCGTTAACACCACTCTGCTGCACCAAAAATGCTGGAAAATGTACGATTACTGATTATAAGTAGGTATCACTTTATAATAACGACAAAAAAAAATAAAAACTTTATAATCGTATCCTCAATAATACACACAATAAACAAAGAAAGATTCGTGTTGCTAAAAAACTTTTCAACCTGTAAAAATTCATGAACAGTCGACGGTATACTGAAGAAATGAAACGTTGTCAAGTTGTCGAGCCCGCCCACATCGCCTACACGTTGGCAGCTCTCCGCAGCTCCGAGGAATAACGTCCTACTTCATCATAAGACTCGGCTAGTTACAGCGTTTACCGCTTATCGGTACCTCCCGGCCGTAGGCTAAACGCATAGATCATAATCTACGTGACTATTCGATGATGTCCATTCGAACAAACAAATGAATTGACACATCTATGCCATACTTAGCTCTAATGTATGTAGGTACATTATGTATAATAGTAGGTACATAGAAAACTGTCCTTATCTTACGTGTCACATTGGACGTATTGAGATTATGTTCTATAATTTAATGTTATAGTATTTGTTATGGGTCTAGAACAAATTATATCACGTACCTACCCATACAGTCACGGCGTTTAACTGATGAGCCATTAGCGATTTCTTTACATTGGACATTTTATGGCGAAAGAATTGAACAATTACTTACCTATAGGTATTAGCTTAAACGCTAAGCGCTACTTGCACCACCCCACTAACCCGGGGTTAACCGGTTAAACCGTTAATCCAATGTAATTGTACTTGTAATCATGGTAACTGCAGGTTTAACCGGTTAACCCCGGGTTAGTGGGATGGCACAAGTGGCCCCATATGGTTTAATAATTGATAACCGTGACCGTACCACAATGTGAAGACGAGTGTTGTTTGTTATGTCTTGGACACCTCAGTAGACAATTTTATCAATATTATACGAGTATATAGTAAATATTGTACCTATAAAGGAAACCTAGGTAGTTAAGCCAAGTTTCAGGAATCGTCTGCTAGATTTTATTCTATTTTTTCTAAACGATATATTTATTTCACTAATAAAGTAAATATAAATATTACATTACATTATCAAAATATGGCAACAAGATTATGTTATTTACATTCAATGCTTGACGAACAATTTGGCACCTCTAACTTATATTATAAGTCTATACCAGTATTATTAAAATCACGTTTCAAGTTAAGCGCGTTTTCCCTAGCTAAAATTATTTTTCCTGAATGATTTGGTCCAAAAGTTCCACGTTGACATATAGAAAGAAATAATAAATAATAATAAAGCCTATATACGTCCCACTACCGGGCACAGGCCTCCTCTCATGCGGGAGAGGGCTTAGGCTATAGAACCCACGCTAGCCCAATGCGGATTGGGGACTTCACATACACCTTTGAATATCTTCGAGATGTATGCAGGTTTCCTCACGATGTTTTCCTTCACCGAAAAGCTAGTGGTAAATATTACATGATATTTCGTACATAAGTTCCGAAAAACTCATCGGTACGAGCCAGGATTTGAACCCGCGAGCTCCGGATTGAAAGTCGGACGTCATATCAACTCGGCCACCACCGCTTTTTGAAATACAATTTAAAAATAAATGCCACTGGAAACTATTAATAAGTACCGACTTAAACATTGTTTAGTCAGTCAACAGTTAGGAAAGGAGTACAGTCAGCATGAATAGTAATGGGTGGAACAACGCACCAAAAGAATCTACCACTCTGGAATACTTTTCCAAATAGAGATACTCTTTCAAAAGTATCTGTTACAATGGAATTGTTCTATGTATAGATAGATACATCTTTTTGAGCTATTAGAGAATGAAATATTTTTTCACACCACCTATTCGGAAACGAGCTTTTTCTTCCCTGCTAGGAGGGATCAAAGTGGCACTTTTCCTCCCTGCTAGGAGGGATCAAAGTATCACTTTTCTGTTCAAGCACACTATTTTTAAATTTTTTAGTACATTATTTTTTAGCTTAAATAATCTGTTTAAGCATCAGATTGTGTCAACACTAAGATTTCTTTATTTTCCTCGTAGTTGATGTGAAAAGCAGTATGTGTCACACGGTATCAAAATGATTTCGTCTTGGGCGTTAACACTTGAATCCCTCATTACGCTCAGGATTCAATGTACGCCCTTGACGGAAATATATCATTTTGATCCTTTGTAACACAAACTACTATTGACCATTAGTCTGTACATAAGCGAGGCAAGCAATTTTGTAACATGTTATTAAGTTACAAATAATAGTATAATAACTCCCGAGAGTAGCGATGGATTCTAAAATAGAATCCTGAACGTAGTGAGGGATTCCAGTGTTAACGCCCAAGGTGGAAATAATTTTGCTACCATATGACACAAACTGCTTTTCACATCATTCACCTATGAGGAAATTGTTTTGTTTCAAAATAATATTATTTACCTAAACCAAAAAAATAGTATGAATAAAATTAAAAATAGTGTCCTAGAACAGAAAAGCCATTTCGATCCCTCCTAGCAGGGAAGAAAAATCCCTTTTTCGAATAGGTAGGTGAATCCCAAAATATTTAGTAACACCAGTTTTAACCGGGGAAAAGGCTTGTTAACTTAAATTACAAGCATTCAATTATTTTACTTTCGATTTATTTAAATTCTAAAAAGGGTTCTCTAAGCAATTTACAATAAGTATTTATCCTCCTTTTGACGATACAATTATGGAAGCATCGCGATTTTACATTATACACATTGAGAAGATAAAATATAAAGTGGTAGGTATGTACTTATTTATTTTTCTTACAATGTAGTTTTTTAGGGTTCCGTACCCAAAGGGTAAAAACGGGACCCTATTACTCCGCTGTCCGTCTATCTGTCTGTCTTTCCGTTTGTCTGTCTGTCACCAGGCTGTACATAACTCATGAACCGTGATATCTAGGCAGTTGAAATTTTCACAAATGATGTGTTTCTGTTGCCGCTATAACAACAAATACTAAAAACCCATACAACAAACGTGATCTTTTGCCGTTTTTGCGTAATGATACGGAACCCTTCGTGCGCGAGTCCGACTCGCACTTGGCCGGTTTTTTATTTAATTAAACGGTCAACAAGTATATGTGAACTCTTATAGGATCATTGCGTCAGTTTCCCGTCCAGTGCCTGTTTCTGTCCACTTGGCGTAGTTGCTAGAAAGAATTGCGTATCATTTGAGTATACAGGTAGGTATATATTCAAATTATACGCATTTCTTGAATATATAGGCATATATTCAAATTATACGCAAATCTGTAGCAACTACACCAAGTGGACGGAAACAGGTATTGGACGGTAAACTGACGCAATGACCCTACATATTGAGCTGTAGTTATCATGTTTGGGATAAATTATTTTGTCTTCATTGTTAAGATGAAAGTGGAGGACCCGTGCAAAATCGCCTTTTCATACAAGCGTACAAATTTACCTCTCTGAATATTAACATTATTGAAAATATTTTGACTCAATTTGTTGTATATCAACCACAGCTCTGCCCCTACGTTTGACTTTTTTCGACTTTTTAATTACCTATTTCGAGAGTTAGAAGCATTAATAAATTTATATGCAAGCTGTTTTTCACTCCTAATTCTTACAATAATAAAAAATCGATAAAAGTTAAACGTAGGGGCAATAGCTATGGTTAATATAAGGTAAACGAACTGGTGCTCGACTCGGTCCCAGTACATGTCATCTTGAAACAAGTCATTATCAATAGAGGTGACAGCTAGGTGTCATCTATTGCATGGTCTAATAAAACATGGTCTTCTATTCCCAGAGTCACACGGGCCTACGTCACAATAACATTGCCACTTTATTTCAACATAACATGTTACATGGGTACATTATACCTATGGTTAATAAGTTAAAATATTTCTTTATAATTTTATAATTTTCATTTATATGTATTTTATCTTAGATTTTACAATAACACGTCATTTTTAATTATTCGTTAGCATTATCTTCCGATTCACGAAAGAAATTTCAGACGTTCGGGTAATTCTGTTTACATTACTGGCAGCACAGGATAGCGCTGTCACATTTGACAATTCGGATCTAGATAACTTCATGCCCTGACCGTCATCCTTGTCGAACGCGTGTTAATTGTTATTTCCTTCTCGCTCAGTGTCAGCAGTCGCAGTGTTTTCCAAACTTTTCACATCGTAAGCTTGGTAATTAATGTGTAACTGTGAATTAGTTTTTCAAACGTTTGTCTAGTATAGATAAATAAAGTTTAATTTAATACATTAGATTTGTTTTATTTTACTATGTTTCTACATGAATAACTTAAAATTAATGCAGTTAAAATAATTTTCACCGTTGGTTAAAATTCTCCCACATTTTAAAGTTTGAGAACCTGTAAACAGCATGATGACGTCGGCCCGTGTCAGTTAGGTCATACGCGAATCTCGGAATAGAGTACCAGGCGGAGTATATTATTATACCATGATCTATTGGGCATTAGCATGTCGAGCACTAGTACGTTTACCTTATATCAAATTATGAAACAATATTTTTCATAATGTCAGTATCCAGAGAGGAAACTTTACTACGTTTGTATGGAGAAGCGACCGTCCCCTTTCCTCTCAAATCTCATTTAAAGGGTTTGGCATTAAATTCAGATTTGGTAAAAACTGCAATGTATAAGGACAAGTTTACTCGTAAATTTAACTGCAGTCTTGCACAGATATTAGTTATTTCTCTATAATGAAGCAAGTAATGGAACACGATTAGGAATTAAGGCAAATAAGGGGAAGAGGGTTGTGTATTTTCAGCAGCAATACAAGTAGGTAGTACCTAGTTATTTTAGAAAGGTAACTTCATGTTTCATTTACACCATTATTTTGTACTGTAATACATATTTTTTAGGTATCGTCAGTAGTAGAAGTTGCTATACGAGCAAGGTGTTCGAAATTAACTGAATACTTAGGTACAACTTTATCATCAAGAGACTAAGGAGCGTGCGTATATACATATGTCATTTTGAACATCCTGTGGCCCAGGGTGTTCAAAATGTATATATTGTAGGTACCTACTTAAATTTTATTACTCAACGCTACATCAATATAAATTTTACCCAACAAAACAAAATTATTATACTTAGTGTCTTTTTAAATGTAATACATTTATTGGGTCTTGTTTAAATGACAAAGTTATTTTTGGTAATGACTTTTGGCGCAAATGAATCGCGAATGACAACCTTCTGATGTGTAAATTTGTACGGAATAAATAGTAACAGTTAAAAATTTATAGATTACTCTACCCGTCTAACTATCAAGCAAATCTTGTCAGTAGCAAAAGGCGGCAAATTTGGAAAAATCGCGGTTTAACTGTGTTTTATCTGTGGAATGTGGATCGTGAATGACAGCCATTTTGTTTGTTTACATTTTGAATCGTTGCTATTTCAAAAGAAATTTCTGCTGTCACCATTAAATACCAATATATTAAATAAGATTGTGCATGAACTTAAGCAAAGTCACGCTGCCTACAATGTACAATCATACTCGTTGATCGTAAATATTTGTAGAATTTGAGGTTATGATAATTACATATTTTGGTTCGATGTACATTGCTGCTTTTCTTAGCGCAATACCTACTGCTCTTTGAATGTTGCTCTACTTCACTTTACTGTACATTGCTACTGACATACTTTGCTTGACAGACTATAATAACAGATAGTGTAGGAGTAGCAAATTATGATGACGTCACGTTTCTCTTTAAGTTTTTCATCATGGCTTTGTTATTTGTCTGATGGCATCAAGTGCTACATGTTCTAAGTTCTAAATCAAGATAGTTAAGTTTTATGTAGGTAGTACTAAATTTACATTTTTCCCGGCAAGATAACTAAAAAATAACTAGCAATAAATAACTCCTTATAATAGTTAAAGTCAATCAAATAAATAACTTCCTTCTATAGTTGAACTCGTTACGTTTTGCCTCAATGAGTTTTACAACCTCGCGTCTTAAACATATTTTTACATGTTAATGGCGAGTTGGCGAGAGGTCTAAAGGATTAAAACGATAGCAATTTAATATGTTGTATTTCGTGCTCCATCTCAAGGTTGTACGGCCAACAATATTGTACCTAATTCTCGGGCAGAGAATGCCTGCGAGCTCTTAGCCGATACAAAGCAGCGGGGGCACTGAATGGAGCGCAAAAATGTAAAGCGCGCGCCGTCCGCGCTGCCCGTGCGAATATCCACTATGTAGGTATCCAATAAATTCATTATTCCCCAATCGTTCCCACATTATCTTTGAGTGGTTAATTTATTGGCAAATTATTAGAACCGGTGCTCACCCGTATTTGCTCTGTGATAACGGTTTATTAAATTTCATGGCTGTCGAATTAATATAGGACTCGTCAGACTTATCTGTCAATTACTTAGTTCGGGTCATAATTAAAACGGTGAAATCCTAAGTGAGTAGTAGTCGAATGTTAATAAAGATAATGCCCGGCAGCAGGGTAGTGCGTGCGGGATCTACTTTCACTATCTTGTTGATAAGAAGCCTCATGCGAGGGACGCACTCCCTTTACAAAGGGGATTATCCTCATTATTTCCGAGCTTTCGCCTCCACTACTGACAACACAATATTTTCTTGATCTTTAACTTCTCAATTCCCTGTTAGGGGCGTCATTATAACATAATAAAGAGTGTCTAGATCTATATAGCTCTGGACGCAGGGGACGGACGACGTGGGATACATTCCAGTCCGGCGATTTGGGACACATATTTGCATGTGTGAAAACATCTCGGTTCATTCCGGACCTGGCATTGACTGGTAGCTCTGGAGTAGTTCGCACGAGGCAGGCGACCTCGTAACACAATCATTTTATAATAAAATTTGCTAATTTACATCAATTGAACCCTTAATCGAGTACCTAACTGAAATAACTCACAAGTGATTTTACATACGAATAGATTTTTTGTCACTGTTCTCATTTTTTATCTTTAGTTTTCGGATATTTTTTGCGAATGGGTTCGCGAGGTTTACATCTCACACTTACTTAGGTATTAAATATTAAATTGATACTTATGGTTTTAACAGATATCAAGATTAGTTCTCAGATTTTTACTGAACTAGTCAAGCAGAGTTGTTTTATTTACCTAGGTATAACTTGAGCATTTCGATAACAAATTGTGACTTTAATGTGATAATCAATGTGCAAGTGATTTTTACTACATCTATTCTTTGGAATAAACCTACCCTTGCATGCGTTTTCAGGAATGCAAGGATCTTCGACGTGTTTTAATTTTCTTTAAACAGCAATTAAGTATAAGAATGGGCAGTAAACGCTTAATCGCGTTCTGGGCAGGGGCATGCGCGGGCGTCGGTTTACTCGCCCAATTAAATGTATCATTAAACTACCATATTGTACTGAAGTACGTTCAAAACCCTAATACTTTCTCACCTCACCCTTCAGACGTCTCATCGACTTAGAACCGCACCAGAAACGTTTCGATTGAATTCATTCCCTTTCTTTGTTACGAGTTTTATAGTTTTGGCACCCAATTTTAAATATTGAATGTGAAACGTGAAAATAAATTGAATTTATGTCGTTGGGAAGGATTATCGTTGTAAATTAATCTTTCTACATCTAGTACTACCTATAGAAACTCGAGGTATCTTATGTTCTTCCATCTGAATAATTATAACACCTATGTATGTATGTTTAAAATATTGTTCGCTACGATAATGATACTTGTTTAACTGAAAGTGCAATGCTTATTTAAAGTTAAATAATCACTCTATGTCGTTACTTGCTGATAACCTGCTATTTGTTGTAGTATATGTATACCTAGTTAATAAAGACTCGTATCTGTGCGAGTTCAATAACAAATTTATAAACATTTTAGTGGAGGGGTGACCTTAAGAACAATCTTTTAAAAACTCGCTTTATATTGGTCCTCAAAAGCCAGAATAATACGTTTACCGAGCAAGACTATTATTCTGCCACCCCTTTGAAAAAAGTAGTAAGTATTCGCCGTAAACAAAATGGCTACCATTTGGCAGCCATTTTGTTGTTGTTATTAATCGCTGCCTACTTGAACTTAAAAATAAACCGTATATTGTGTGATTTAGTTAAATATTATATAAATTTACGCGCGTATTTAATGGTTATGTTCCAAGTGTGGTAAGCGCACTAATTACCTACGCCAGTCAAATCAAATGCAAACATAGTAGAGATCACTTAAAATTTGATTAAAGGTGAGCGCTTTTCTGCTAGTGCTGAAGTTCACATTCTGTCTAAAACTAACCAACATGTTCCATTAAAACTAATTCGATCCGTCAGTTTACTTACTTAAGCCAGACTATTTAATTTATCTGGAAGCTTTCAAATGCTAAATGCGACTTCCCCGCCGCTGGGCTGTATTTTCATTTGCGAAACAAGCTGGAACAAAAGGTGACAAAGTTGTTTTTATTTGGGTCACACGACTCGTCAGGCTTGCTTACCGAGAGTCGGGTTCCAGATTAATATTTTGTGACCGACTTTACACCGCGCGCTGAGTGAATTAAGGCGAGCACAGAATGCGAACAAAAAGTTTTGATTGATTTCATTATGCATAAATACCTACCTAAAATACTTATTTCCTACGGAGGTAGAACACATTTTAAAATTAAAAATATTAGAATCAAAACGATGTCAATATGCACTGATAATCTCTAGAATTAGCATTTGTCTTTTGGTCTTGTTTTGCAGGCGACTATACCGCGAAACCTTATTTCCTAGAATGTGATGACTAGTCACGTGGACTTCACTGGTTCGGATTTGGATATATCTGTCGCTATAGCAGTCAACGTTAAAATTTGGTAATTTGGTGCTCACTAGATACACAGCTTAAACATGCTTAGTAATTTGAATGGTTGTCAAGTACCTAGCTGTTGGAGTTGAGTTATTCAGTATTTATGCCCGGGACCGTGGCCCGCCACATATGCCCAGCCAACAGGAAGGCAGCAAGTCAGTATTATGACTATGAGATTGGTATATCGTTAGGGCCTTTCGGATTTGGACGCGTCCTAGGCCCAACACGCGTGCTCGGCCTCGGAACACGTAACCGGCAACAAAACCAAACACTGTTCATTTAACTTCATAATGAGCCCTGAACAATCTTCGTCATTTTTGCAGTTCCCACTCGACCGTCGGTTCTCAACTGACCCCTTTTTGTTCCGAATCGTAATTTAACGATTGGTGGTGCTCTTTTTTCAACTTTAATAAAGTACCATGAATAAGTAACCGTTCGTATGGTGAGCTATTGTTCTTTATAATGAGTCAAAGGTTGTGCAAGTTTCTTTTGTAGAGAATGTTATATGATATGGGCTTAGAGCTCCGCGGGCGACCAGCGTAAATAATGCCATGTTTAACTTAGGTTGTGCTGTAATTACTATAAGTACTTCTATACAATAATATATGTACCTATAAAATAATGTAAATCGTTTCGTGCAGTTCAGTTACGTCTATCACAATCAATACGTTTTAAAAACTTCGCTATTCCGGCACTTGCAATGACACGGTTGTAAAACAAACCCCCGAGGGCTCAATGAGTTACATAATCACACGTAGCTATTGTTTCGAAGATGGAGCAGTGCGACACCGAACACCCGACACCTAAGATCGCACCGGCGCCCCAACCGGCTCTCCCTAATCAGATACTTAGGTGAATGAGACCCTCGCTTCTCGGAAACTTTAATTAATTTCTCCGAAATGAAGGGAGTGCCGTTCACGCGGTTAGTAATATTTTGTAGTCTCTCGTTACGTATACGGCAACGGATTGAGATAGTGTTACACACACCGACGTCGCAACCGGCTCAGCGCGTGTGTGTTCGTGCGACACACCGTCCATATTAAGAGCCCTTGCATTCATACAATATATACCTAATATGAATCTTTTTACTTTACAATAGGGATTAATTTGAATCGCGCCAATGAGGACGGACATGCGATGCCATAAGGCATTGCGTTTATAATAAGATATTTCGCGTTCAAACGCGGGAACGAAAAGATCGTGTTTAGCAGTTACATACGCGGATGCTGCGAATTCTAAGGGACGGTATATTTATGCCTCGGCGTAAGGCACAGACAAGTATGTGCTGGCCAGAGGTCGTCCGAGACGGTATGCGGCGCGGCCATATTCCTATATTTACGTGCCAATAATCATTTTGAAATATATATAATGTACATATATCTACTAGCCGCTAATTCCGTGCGTACCTAGTTATTTATGATCAAGCGCGGGAAGATACGCCCGGGTTGACAAACATTACGAACTCCCGAAGTCGACGCTCGGCGGCTGTAATACACAATAAACAGCTATTGAGGCTCGTCGCGACCACAGATCTGTCAGTCTCGCCCCTAATCAGACGCCACCGTCGTGGAAGTTTATTATATGAACTTAAAATAGGTACACATGTAGGACAATTACGACGTGGGCGCATCGTCCCGACGGATGAGGTGCCTACATACCATTAGTTCACACCTCGTCGCCGCGCGACTCACGGGCTTATGGTTTGCCTCCATAATCTGCCACTTCTCTTCATAAAAGAATTAGTAAATGCCTTTACTAATTAGTAAATTCGTAACTTCGTCAATTTTTTTTTTCATTAAATAGTACTTACAAGACAAAAAATGTATAACTAACAGTAAAACTATGCAAGTTTTGAATACAGAATGTTACAAATATAAGTAAATAAATACAATAATATAGGTAAGTATAAGTAGGGGAGACCGAGATGAGTTGTGACAGAGGAGAGTTGTGACATTGTCGATTTTTTGGAATCTAATAACTGTTAGCGAGCTCGCAACAGTGTGCGTTTGTTAGCTCGTAACATGAACTAACAAACGCACGCTATTGCGAGCTAGTTTTAGTTAATAGATTCCAAAAGATCGACTATGTCACAACTCTCCTCTGTCAAAACTCAGCTCGGTATCCCCTACTAAATATAAACAATAAAATAAATAAATAAGTACGTATATGGTTACAAATACAGTGGTTGACTGGTAGAGAATGCCTTATGGCATTAAGTCCGCCATTTGTACTTATAATTTTATGTGCAATAAAGTTTAAAATAAATAAATAATAAAATACACAATAAATACGTCCATATAAATAAACACGAATTCGAACTAGAAAACTAATAGATATCAAATTAAGGAGTAATATTTAGAGAAAATCAGAATTGATGGAGAAGATAGGGATGGCCTCACGAACACCGGTAACCCGGTTCATAACTCAACAGCGTCGACAGTGAAGGAGTTTTTTTATGCATGAGACTTATTGTTCGCAATTGTCAGAGAAAGATTGGCGCTAGATCGTAAACGGTGACCACTGCCAGCAGCCAAGGGCCTAAATCTCTCTGAAAGGTAAAGTCGAGAAGCAGGATTAATAAGACATTAAAAAGCAATGACAGGAGATGCTCATCTCTACGATGCCGAATAGGAAGCCAGCCAAGCTAAGTTCGGAACTGGGATACGTGATCAAACTTAAGCAGACCGTAACTGTTAGCTAATACAAATGTTTTGCAAGCCCCCGAGTTTGTCCAGTAGTTCCTCAGTAAGGTCCAAAAAAGTAATATCACCGTAATGTATTAAAGGGCAAATGGGATTTGCATTTTAGTTGGAGCCGAAAGAAATTTTGATAAAGGGAGTGTACTCTCTTCCCTCTGTGTGGAGGGTATTCTCATATTTTGTTAGTTTTATTAACTTGAACAGGATATAGTTTAATGTTACGGTTTCCTATTTAAACTTGTCGTGGTTATCCTAATATGGTGGTTTATTTAATTAATTTGTAACTATAATTTCCCTGTAGGTAAGTAACGTTTTACTTCTGTAAGTGATTGTAAATCATTTATAAAGTAAACATTCCCATTGTTAAAATCATAAAATTTACGATCTGTCTTTCCCGGACTAGACACTTCACCGTGCCGTATGAATTTTGTGACTAGTCACCTAGCTTGTGTTTATTAGTAATAGTTTAAACAAAACGTATTTAAAACATCCAATACACTATTTCTTCTAAACGTAAGCGTTTTAGAGTTCTACATCCGAACAGTATATTTTCAGCGTCCGTGTGTCTCGCGCGCCATTCACACATATCAACAATATCCGGTAAATTCCTCCAAAAATATATCACTTCCATCAGGTGAAATAATTGCTTAACCAACTGATATGTAAGTCTCAAAACGAAAACTTAGCAGGAGAGCCGTTTTGGTTTTTATGGGTGTATTTAACCCGATCTGGGTATATAAGGTCGACAATAGGTCCCTTGTTAATTTATTTATATAGGAATCAAGTGTCAAACAAAAACATTGTCACTAAACAGATATGGATGAAACCAGGGCCTCCAAAGCTGGAATTGAAACAGCGCCCTCTGCAATTTTTTTTTATCCCTTTGCCCTCTTATTCTTTTCTTTCGTATATGACATCCGTTTCAGTTTATAATTTATATAAGTAGTAACTAACTACTTAGTATTTCTACTTCAAATAATAAAAATTCAAATAAGTACATATGTATTTGCATAAAAATCATTCCATTGGTTCCCTGTTAGGTAGATATGGACATAGAGAAAAAAACTGGTCAAGTGCGAGTCGAACTCGCGTCCCAAGGGTTCCGTACTGCACACATTTTCGAACGAGCGAGCAAAGCGAAGTTCATAAGTACATTCAACTGTTCATTCAATTTTTGCACACACGGCTGGCTATATGTAATTTTGTTCGAAGTTCGCAAATTGCTGGCATCTCACTCTGTCACTCTAATTACGGTTTCATTGGAGTAAATGAGAAATCCCCGCAATTTGCGAACTTCGGTGTTCGCGGTAGACCCTCTGATATACGGCAGTTCAGCCTTCTCATTTAGCTACTCGTACTTAAACCAATTATTTTTCTGTTTGATCACTAACCTCCTAAAGCTCATCCTTCGACCGTGCGTGGAGGCGCACCTCTCTTGGATGCTTCAGGCCTTCGGCCAAACGCAGAGCTCGGCCTTCGACCTTCGCACTAGCTGTCCACACCACGTTTCACGTAAATCAATTGCGGTTGTGGCCCTGATAGAGCTTATCCGCAATTCTTATTCTTAAGTCCGGCTCACGCTTAGTTGCAGAAGTCTTATACGTTTTTCCAGTAATCTATAGGTATCGGGCCCAATCGCTTAACAAAAGATAGAACAAACTCAACGATCTCCTTTGCAGGAAGCATGCACATGTCGGAGGCTCCGGGCCTTCGACCTTCGCATTCAGACACTTGTACTATAATTGTTCTGTGTTTGAACACTCCTCCTTAGAACCTCCCGCAACTCGGCCTTCGGCCGTGCGTTTAAAAAAGCTACTGGGAGATGCTTCGGCCCTTCGGCCCTACGCGTAGCTCGGCCTTCGGCCTTCGCAAAAGCTGTCCACACCGAGTTTCACGTAAACCATTAAGGCTGT
Source organism: Cydia splendana (assembly GCF_910591565.1). NCBI lineage: Eukaryota > Metazoa > Arthropoda > Insecta > Lepidoptera > Tortricidae > Cydia > Cydia splendana. The sequence goes on along the minus strand of NC_085987.1, from coordinate 39,191,573 downwards.
GTCCCAGAAACAGCCCAACCGCGTTTTTTTTTCTTAAGTCCGACTCACGCTTGACTCTAGATTTCTAATAGGTTTTCCTGTCATCTAGATGTAAAGAACTATTATGTGTATCTTTTCAAAATTTTAGACCCAGTAGTATCGGAGTTAAGGGGGGGGGGGGGGTGGTCATTTTTTGCCTATTTTCTTTAATAACTTCTAAACTATTTCATATAAAATTATAAAAAAAATTTATTTTAGATCCTCAAAATAAGCCCTTTCATTTAATATGTAACACGATATAGTTTGCAAAACTTTGTTTTTTAATTTTCTCATTTTCCCCCTAAAAGAGCCCCTTATGCTTAAAATTCATTTGTTTTTATTACATGTCCGTCTTTGGGTCACAGACTTCCATATGTGTACCAAATTTCAACTTAACTGGTCCAGTAGTTTTGGAGCAAATAGGCTGTGACAGACGGACAGACAGACGCACGAGTGATCCTATAAGGGTTCCGTTTTTTCCTTTTGAGTTACGGAACCCTAAAAATGCATAGAGTGCTCACTCCATACATCAGTATTAGAACCAAAATGACTATCATTTTCGTAGTCGACATCTAGCATCGAGTAGCGGAATTATCAGTAGGTTGACAATAGATGTTGCAACGACCGAAAAGTCTAAAGCTCAACAATTTTCAACTAATATTATAACCGGATTAACCAGAACTCTATTTTCAACTCCTTCTGCTTTTGATTTAGTTGTAAATTGTTGTTTAATACAATTTTCGTAAGTCGCGACACTAGAGAATTCTAGTATCAAGTAGCGGTACTGATAAACGATACCTAATATTATGTACTCGTACATGATCCGTATATTCTTGTTTGATCAAAACAGTTTGAATAGGTACCTACAACGTTTTATTATTCATTATATTAGCAACAGGCATAATTAGCCTGATTATTATAAATAGCTTTACAATGCCTAGAACGTCTCTTGTTTTAAGTTTTATAACAAAACATTTTTGTATTGTGTATACTAGTAATACTCGAAAATCATTGAAAAGCATTTCTATGTTGGTGGACATGAGACCATTAGTATATAGACGTAGGTATAGGGTAACCATCGTTAATATGTAGATAAAATTAACAATACAAATTTATCGGTTCTGTTTTATGACAATTGTAACATGCGGCCATGATACTCATGATCAGTGATCGTTAATTTTCCAGCAATTTTGGTGCAGCATTTTTGGTTAAAAGCATCTGTATGCCCTACTCTAGGTGGAATAGATATTTAGGGTTAATAACAGTTATATTAATCTTAACCAATCCTCTCCCTAGAAAAAAATTGAACAATATCCTTTATTTTTACTATGCTGCACCAAAATTGCTGGAAAATTTACGATCACTGCTCATGTTGCAAATACAGGATATTTGTCTCAATAAATTAGTAGTTTATTTACTACCTCTATGATAATTCTACACCGAACAACAATTTTAAACGAGCACGTTCAGTATATGACCCGCAAGGTCTGGTCAATAATCCGGGGCGAGTATAAAATGCAAAGGTGGTAACACGGGTTATTTCCGTAACACAGTCATCGATTAAGGAGCGACAGGCTGGCAATAAAGGCTGGCCGGGAACGGGATGTTTTGAATCGCCACCGATTTAATGGCACACGTAATAACCTATAATTCAAATTTCAATACTCGCAACGACACGAACAGTTTTATTTCACATTTCATAAATAATTGATAAACTCGGGCACTTGAGCAGTGATAAAGGAGTTGAAGCCGCCTGATTAATATGAAGAGCTGGTGCGATACAAGCACTCCAGCGCGCAAGTAGGAGAACCTTCAGCTGCCATGTTGTTACTACATTACTTGCCAATAAAATAAAACTTTATACCTACCAACCAAGTGGCATACTGTCGAATATTTTGTCCGTATAATTTTTCGTGTTAGGTTAGGTTAGTGGTAATAAAAGTTGCAGTACGTACTAACGTATAAGAAAAATCGTCATCATCATCATCATCATCATAATATCAGCCAGAGGACGTCCACTGCTGGACATAGGCCTCCCCCAAAGAGTGCCACAATGACCGGTCTTGCGCCACCCGCATCCAGCGGACAAGAAAAATCGTACCTACAGCTAAAATGTATTGTTTTAAATGACCGACGGGCGTTTGTAACCAAAGTTAAAGTAGATTTTACTGTAATGTATTTTTTTTCTACAAGTTATGATCAATATTTTTGGGTATTACAAAAGCGTAAGATGCAAAAGTAAATAAATACATCTTTGACATCTAGACACCTACTGTAGTACTTTGTATATACAAGCTACATATTTGCCATAAATTATACCTTCGTTCTAACTCTCATGTTGGCAGAAGTTAGACGAGTGGGGTAGTTATGTCAGGCCCATCAAAAGTGTAGGTCCGATATCAAGTTTAAGTTTAAGAATAAGTGTCGACTAACTTTAGTTGCAAATATAGTTCACGTCGTGATTATGAACACCAGTCTATTTCGGTGTTTATGGGTGTCGGCGTGTTTGGATCGCCCGAAGGGGTATTAAGCACTATAAAGTGCCAGTTATTATTAGAAAGCAATAGCTAGCACATGTTTGTTCCTTAGCAAAGGTCGTAAATATCACAAAACAATCCGCAACAACTTCATTAGTGAAATCAATGCGATGCCGAGAATGATTGAAGACACACAAATCGGGTCGACGCTGTCGAGATAAATTAAACATATATTTTTCCGATTGCGATAAAAATTAAAAGGTGGCGGTAAAAGGCCGTATTTGTGTGGGCGATGGAGCGCGGCGAGCTCCGGTTGCTCGCAAAAGAGTTGCAATTTTATGAATGAGTTGTTTGAATGAAACACTGTAATAAGGCGACGACGGAGCGCGTCGAAAAGCATGTGTTGAAAATTCAACTCCAATCGCCATTTCAACTGCATATTAATATTTGGGGCGACGTAAAATGTATCGAAAGTCATAAAACACGTACCCAATAACCGTCAATTCTTTATCGATTTGAAAACCAGCAACCTGTGTCGCCATTTAAAACTTTGCAATGAGAATAAGAACTTTGCATTCATTATAATACCTTAGCTAATACATTTGCAATCATTGAAGGAAGTGGCTCTAAAAAACTAGCATGATATCCTTAAGGCGGAGCTTGAAGAGCTAGAAAAGCATGACACAGCTTTTTCATGTCAGAAAATTATCGAAGCAAACTGGATGCAAATAGCGCATAGTGACCTAAAGCGAACATGACAACACGAAAAACGAACAAGCTGAATATGACGGTAATAAGCCGGTTTAACGCATACGCTGACTAGAAATTAGCTCCGGGCAATTTGTATAATGGTGTATTCGCAATAATGTGACCGGGTATGTCCAAGGTGAAGCTCTTGTACATGTATTTGTACTTGTTATAAGTACCTGTACACAACTTCGGAGGTATAACATTAAGTACATACCTTTGATGCTTGGAATAGTATATGATTGTCGAGCCGGTAATGCGTAAATTTGCAGGCGGAGTAAGTATGTACATATTAATCTTAAACGGTCGATCTTGTTAGTCCGTTTCATATAAATACGAAGCACTGCAAATGCCATTAGATACAAATGAGTGAAATAGATTTTTCTCAAAAATGTAGCAAAAATAAAAAATATCGATTATTCTAAGTAATTTTAAGTATTAAGTATTGGGTTATTAGGAATATTTCGAAAGGCTTATTATTAACCGGGCAACTAAAATATTAAATAGGAAATTTCATTGGGCATATAATAATATAATTTGGCTGTGCATTAATATTTTAGGGCCAAAAAAAAATATAAGCATCATATTATTAAAAAAAATGGCAGCAAAATCAAGCCACCCAAAAAAATTATAGGGAACTTAAAGTGATAGGTTGGCGATTAAAATAATAAATTGGCAACTAATATTGTAAAGCGATCATAAAATTTAGTTGCCATCTAGTTGTTCACACCTAAGTAATCAACTATAGTCATAACTGAGCATGTCGTTTCAGCTAGATAGGATTTTAACACGACAGCAGTTAAATTTAATGAATATTGGTCACTTTTTAAACAAAACACCTCAAATTAATTTACCAATACGAGTACGCAATGGTCAGTATACTTATAGTCCAAATTTCTAATCATGAAACGCCTAATGGCCAATATACCATTATATCTTTAAATTTTTAATTACTAATTTCAATAGTTACCATTGTGTTCTGCTACAGGCAACAGATAGGTGCGACGACGAGCAAAGCGAGGAGGAGCGTGTTAGGTTGACCGTGTAATGACCAAACAAAATATTTTAAAAGAACTTCATTTTTGAATTAATAGATAGCCGTTTTCTTTTTAAAATGTGCTTCATAAATGGTCTCCAATATAATAATTCAGTTGCCAAATAAATACTTGGTACCTGCCTACAAATAATCAAAGGCTGTAACGGCATTAAAATACAACTCATATTGATATATTTTAAGGCTCCGTTTTTGTTGCCAAACTATTATTTTTAGTACCCATTTCTATTTTTTTAAACTACCCAAATTCGATTAATTAGTTGACCGGTTAAATACGTGCCATTTCGAAATAGATATGTAACGAAAGTAAAAAAAAAAACAGATGAAGAGATATTATAGGATTCCTATTAGGTATTCCAAATTACGACCAAAGTATGCGCTATATTATTTAACCTAGTTTCATCTTACTGTATTATAAACAATGAAAATACACAAGGTTTAACGCCAGCCCTTTAAGAAGTACCTATAATTAAATTAAGAATACCATAAAAAAACGATTCAAGTGTATTTTACCCACATTGCTAACAGATCACCGACCGATAAGGTCTATTATGAATAGCCGACACGTTTTATACCTTTTCTGTTTCACTCGCACTTTGTAACGAAGACGGAATACAGAGTGTTCGTTTATTTTTAATGCTTTTTTGTATGTAACGGCAATACTACTGCGCACTTTGAACTAACAACTTAGATAAGACACAGTGATCCCTATAGTATAGGAGATAGGTTATATCGAGGTAGAGTTAAGCCAAGAAAAGTCTGCAGAGATTTTGACAGCACAACGCAGTGCAGGTGTTATTTTAAACGTCAAACTTCTGACGTATAAATAACACTGGCACTGCGTGTGCTGTCAAAATCTCTGCAGACTTTTCTTGGTCTAACTCTACATCATTTCATACAGCCACACGTATGTTGTAGTATTTAAAAAAATGGTAACTTATCATGAATTTTCGGGAATGTCTTTTGACAGTAAGTTTGTTTACCCTTTGTTAAATAAAAAAAATAGAATTTAAAGTCATGCCAATATTAATTAGGTAATATCATTATAATAAAAGCTATCTTTGACTCTTTCTTTTTTTGACGAACTTATATTATAAGAAGATGCATATTTACTCGTTTTCTTATTAGATTCAACAATGTGACCCAGTTAAATTCTTATTGGCCAACTCAGTAAATAGGACACAATCGAAGAACTTCATACTTACAGACATTACCTACGGTTTTATTCTACGTGAAAGGTTCAGGTGCCTGCAACACCTCAAAATCATCAAATACAAGATGCAGGTCGCATATGTATATTATGTATGTATATTCTGCGCCAGTTCATGATGTCAATCCATGTTCCTATCAATGTAGGTTTAATTTTACTGGCTTAATAATAAAAACACTAATCGGCGGTTTCTACGACGCAAGGTCACATTATTTACATATTCTTTTAAACAAAATCAGAACACCCCAATGATCCAGTAAATGATGAAAAAAAAACTACAAAATCCACGAAATGAGTAAGTTTGCTTTTGGCTACCTCCTGTAGATGTGACGACGGCCGTGAACGAGGCCAGCGGACAACTTTTATAATATTAATATGCATTCATTATCATTATACACCATTATTACGTATTTATCTTCACATTGCTGCTTTGCGGGCATTAGAATACGGCTGGCGGTTCGCTTTCAATATTTATTCTTCCCTAATTCTACCTTCATTAGGGAAGGTGTGAATTTCTTTAAGGCATTATGCATTTCGAGGGTGGGCCAATTCCGGCGTTATCGGCGCGGATATCTCGACAGGATGCGGTCGAAATAGACACTCGCGATCCACCATGTAATTGTCCAATTAAGTCACAATTTTATGTAAATAAGTTTTGATGGAAAACAATTGATCTCGTTTACACGAGGAAAGGTGCGTGCACGGGCTTAACGGCTCACAGCGGGAGTTGACTGACACTTCATTAAGAGAATACCCGGCAGGATTATCTCTCGCGAAAGTCACATGTCGGACATAGAAGAATCACGCGCGGCTGCTCCGACCGCACTTATCTAAGATCGTCGGAAACACATTAGGAAAAAACGAATGCTTAGTTAATTAATTAGTGTTTTCCTATTCACGCGAACGGGGCCGGCACGTCAGTGCGCAATTAAGGACGGATCACACGGCACTCGGTAATGCCACCACCACATGACAGATTGTCACTGCACCTACACATATGACTGCTTGTGGAAAGCTAATAAAACTGTTCTACATTCTTATTTTTATGTCCGTTTTGTGTAGTTTGACATTAAAATCGCATCTTTAACAAGTTACATAAGTGTTATGTGCTTTTTATTGACATGTTTTCGTTAAAGCTGTTTTTTCTCTGGCATCGGATATAATCTGTCACATGAGATTTGTTTTGAAATGATCTATGTATTACATCTGCTTATGCGTTTTGAACACCAACTTGACAATTGTGATAAATTAGGAACAAAAATAAAGAAAACAGTAGTTATATGTGTAGTTAATAGAATATTAAGCAGGTTTTTCCTTAATTTTGATATTTACTTGTTTTTGTTATTACAAAACTGTAAATTCCCAAGCGGATGTAACTAAACACTATTCGTCATTTCCCAATGGAACATGTTAATTATACTCGATTGCTGATATTTGTTATTATCGAAGGTCAAGCCCGATAAGTAGAGCGAATGGGATTATAAATTAGAATTACCTATGAATAATCTATGGGAGTGTCTTATTTGAATGGACAATAGGGTATTTGACTACTTGTCAAATCAGTTTCTTTTTTCGATCTGTCAAAACGATTTTGCTCCTATGGAATTTATATGAAACACTAGCTTGTGACGTCATATGCAATCAAATTACCTACTCTTTATAGTTTTATACGGGTTTTTTAAATATAAATTATGTCTAAAAATAACGTTTCTCTATTAATCTTCTGGTGCTTTATTCGATGCATGATGTAAAATAATTTATTTTAAATACAGTCAAATACCCTATTTTAATTACGATATTATTAGGAGCTTAAAATTTAAATCACAAATGTCTACAACTCAAATCAAGCCTGCGTCCTATCTACTTGAACGTTCAAGCAGAACGTTTCATTTAATTTCATTTCATTTAAAACTTGTCCTATACCTATTATGTTACATATTACTATTCCTTGGGTTTCCAGTTACGCTATGAGATTGGTTAAAATCCGTCCAGCTATGTTGTCATATTGTCACCTACCAATTTACCAATATCTCTTATTAGTTATTATAATATTACCAATATATTTTTTACAGACATACATAATTCATAGACGCGCTACAAGCCTCAGTTAGCTGTTAATCGTTTGTCTTAATCTGTCATTTTGACTTACATAAGTATTCGTAAAAAGGCTTAAAACATAAATTAACTAATTGATCTTGTAAGGTTTTATGAATAAAAGGTTATATTGTCCTTTGGTTAATAGTCTATGAGAAGTTAAATATGAAATGCGGTACAGGTAATGGGATTTATCCGTTTATATAAATGTGAGTTTACAAGTGGACTGGCAAAGTAAAAGATATAAATTTTCGTTGGCTATTGGTCAGGATGCGTAGCCAACATGCCAATCGTTTACGTTCCGTAGCGAACGGAACGCAACCGTCACTGTCGCACTATTATGGAAGAGTGATAGAGAGACACAAAGCGTTTCGTTATGGTGGCGCAAACGATTGTTACCTTGGCTAGTCATCCAGGTGTCTGGAGCTGCTTGGCGATGATAATCCAGGGGCAGTTACCGCCGACACTGAGCGAGCGACCTAAAACGGCTGTTTTGAGCGACAAAGGCGACTCGATGTGATGCGATACTATATGACACGATTCGTCCGATGCGTATGTGTATATGACATTTTACAGTGATATCGATTTATCATATCTTGTACACATCGCGTCACTTTTATACGTATTAGTTTTGTCGCTAGGACAATGCCTTGTTCGGGGTGAAACGGTATCAAATAACTATTCCACACTGAAAAAAAAACCTGGTACTGGTAACCAGAATCTGGTTAGCTGTACTATATTGTCTTGTTGTATATGTGACGACAGGACACTTTGTAAACATAACCAGACCATTCTTGTTAAATTAAATTTGTTAATTCTATGAAGTGTATAGTAGTGGGTATTAGACTTTTAGTAAACCCAACTAGCCGGTCTGTTAATGGTTACTAAATAATACAGTAACATATACGTTCCTGTCCTGTTGTTATAACAAGGTATTCAGTATATGTAACTGAACGATTTGTGCGGTGTACTGGTTTTATATTGTTCACGTTACCAGAACGCACTGTGCTAATGGGGCTTCTAAGCGAGCCATATGTTCACTGCAATATGTGGCCGGCAACTATTGGTGTCCTCTTACTCACATGTTAGAGAGGGACACTAATAGTTGCCGGCCACATATTGCAGTGAACATATGGCCCGTTTAGAAGTCCCTTCAGCACAGTGGGTTCTGGTTACGTGAACAATATATATTATTTATTATTTAAATTTATTTAAAATTTAAATCAGGCAACAAGGCCCATATTACAAATACCTTACAGACTAACATACATATATATATATATTATAAACTTAAAAACTAAACACTATTTATGCGACAAAACGGCGTGGCTCCGTTGAACAATATATAACCAGTACACTGCTCTTCTAGTAAATACAGACAAGTTTTTAAGCACACTTATTTTTTTTATTTTATTGATCAAATAAGTAACACAGCATTACAGTAAAACCAAGGCACTGTGACACTACAAAAGAAAAAAACATTTTGTCTCCACAAATAAAACAATAGACACAAAAATGACATACAAATTAAACATTGGATTTGGGCGACGACGTATAACAGCATGGCTCCGTAGCGTCGTCTGACTCGGCGCAGGATTCGGCAGGTTGCCCCGGAACCGCCGAAACACCACACCCTTCGGCCAGAAGTCCGCGCTTGCGATGGTGTCCTGCAGAGGCCGCGGCACGCGCACTACAAATGAACTGAAGTGCACATAGTGACGCGACTGTAGCTGGTGCACCCTCAGCGTGTAGCCAGTCTTCCGGCGGACGTACTCCACCACCTCGTCGGCCCCGGCGGAGTAATGCAGGCGAGACACGTAGAGCGCCTTACTCGGTGTCGCAACTCGTAGGCCAGAATTAACCGGCTGCGCAGTGCCACACAGAGTTTTACGAGGCGCCCTGCGCGCCTTGCGTTTCCTTTCCACCAGTGTGAATCCCTCCTTATCCACATCGGTGCGGGAGGACTTTTCCTTAATCGGAGCCCGCACATTTCACTGTGTCAGCAACACGCAAACAACACGCACTTATACTATACACTTGTACTAGTTTACAATAAAATTATGGACAGGATCTACGTAAATAAAACATCGACCGGCCGGAACGTAAGACGCTGGCGTAATGGCTGCCGTTCTGTGACTTGCGCAATTCGTTTCTCCGCCCCCCGCCAGCCGCGCATACACCGTGGTGTTGGCACAACTGTTTGATTCGTTCAGACTACAATGCATTATAGTAACCACAACATAATAACTTGTAACGTGTACACTCGTATCTTTATTTTTACATATCAATAGTTAGTGTTACGATGCATATATTAAACGAGACAAACGTTTAATATTTACAACACTTGCATCTTTACATATACAACGAAATTGTAAGCAGTACTAAATTGCATTTAACTAGAATTAAACAGTGATGTTTAAAAAACAAGTTTTACACGATACAAAATTTTTTGTTATTACTACCGGATTTTAGTAGGTATAACTATATTTTTAATTACTATACGTTCTGGTAGTATTGTAGAAAATTATTTTTTTCGGTGCAAAAGTTAAAAGTCCCGAGATATATAGCGATGTAACAGAAAGCTAGACGAACAGAGTCGCACCATGAGGGTTCCTTTTTGGTACGAAACCCTAAAATAGTGATTCTAAATCGGCATTATTAGCACCTTGTGAATAAATTAATATTCATGTTTCTATGCAAGCCAGGTAAGCTTTTGGCTATCAAAATCAAACAGCCTCTAAAAAAAGTAAAAACATTCTTTAACCGATTTAAGACACTTAAGTGATCCCTTCGGTGCTCCATGAACAAAGTTTTGTACGGAGCACTAACAAGACGAATTAGACGAATTAAGTTATTGCTCACGCGCAGAGGTCAACATTATCAAGACTCCTGGTCCTATTTGTTGGGACGTTAGTTTTATGATTTGTTCCAATTTTAAGCACATTTCTAGGAACTTATTTCTTGAGCAGTTAGGTATATAATGTCGGTACATCCACAAACCTTTCCGCATTAAAAAATAGTGAACTAAAGCCGCATGTAAAATGTTATCTTACGCATTCCTTGTGTTAAGGAATCCGTTTTATTAATAAAATAACGGAACCTCAAAGGCAGAACACAGGTCCAATTGTGTGTCGCAAGAAAGCGTAACACAGATGTAACATATAAAAATATGTAATAATTAACCAGCGTTAGCTGAAACAGTTGTTGTTAAACAAATATAAAAATCGGGCCGGTAATAAATCAGTTTCATGGAAAAAATCGGGACGGTATAATCGCGTGGTTTTCTCATGCCGAGGAACGCGCGCAACCGCCGTGACGTACGCTTATCACCAGCTCTATCAATTGTCATGCTTCTTCATTAACCGACTAGATATGAGCGGATTAAATAGGCGGAATATGGTCTAATCTGTGAGCTTATTCTAGATTCTGTAATTAATAAAGAATATCTGCCTCAAAGTGATAATGTCTATATAGTCCGTGGTCTTCACTTAATTATACGGCAAATGATGATGATGGAATTTCCTTTTGCAGAGTTGCTCCATTTGTCTCTCAGATTGATTTAAGAAGGGGAGCCAATCGAATTTTTGATGCAAAATTTTGACTTAAGGAGGGCTGCCCCCCAAAATTTGTAAAAAAATAGTTTTGCCTTGTAGTCAAGTTTGGTATCATTTTCGTGTAATTTAAGGATGCTGAATTCATTTCTGAACTTTAATTTATACGTTTTCATATAAAAAAAATGAAAAAATTAAATTCTACTTTATGATTTTTATCTAATAAAAGCCAATATTTTTTTAATATTAATATGTAGATAAAAAACAATAATTTTACGAAAAAGCCCTATTATTCCTCATTATAAGAAGTATACACATAGTATATGTATTTTAATAAGATGTGTACAAAATAAAATAAAATGTTGAGTTACTTTCGACAAAAATTCAATTGAATAGGATACGTACAACGATATGGTTTAAACTATGTCATTGTGTATGTATGGACTTGAGAACAAATAATACGAAGTAAATTGGTACTAGAATGAATATATGTATATAAAAAAAAACTGTTTTACTACAATGAACAATTAGTAACTAAATAATGTATACTTAATATTGATTATCTTCTATATCATCTATGACTGTTCCGTTGTATATTACACTGCAACAAATGAAATAAAAATAAGTGTTAAAAGTAATACACTCAAGAGCAATTAAAATAGGTTTCATCATCATCATAATTCTTAAGAACCTGGCTCTTGTCGGTGGAGTAATCGCCATTCCGTTCTTCTCTCTGCCACTGTTTTGAGCTCCTGATACCTCACTACGTTGATTTTCTCTTTGGCCTGGTCCAAATACGCACGATTCGGTCTTCCTCTGCCTCTCTGTTTTTCTTTTCTGCCTTCAATTATAGATTGTACGTAAGTATCGTGACGTATCAGGTGCCCCAACATGTTTCCCCTTCTGTTTTCAACTGTTCTCAGCAGAGATCTCTATTCGCGTACCAAATTTAGTACTTCCGTGTTAGTTTTCCTCTCTTTCCAGCTTATACCTTCCATTCTTCAAATGGGTTACATTGTATATTATTTCCTAAAAAGATTTTGAGAAGCTATGTGAACAAAACATTACCTGTAATTGTCGCAGGATCCTCTGCAGTTGCATAAAAGTGTGCATGGCAGGCCTTGTTTTATGCAGGAACATTGACCTTTATAGGCTTTCTTGCAGCCACATCTTGTTATTTGGCTGATGGATTACCAGATATAGAGCTGGGTGGTCCACCTAGGCTTCCAGACTTCTCCGGTATCTGTCCAGCCCCAGTCCGCCGTCCATAATTTATGATTTTATGGGACAAATCACCTCCTCACCCTAGCCCACCGCACCAAAAATCAAGATGGCTCCCCTTCCTAAAATGGCCTAAGGATCCTAAAGACTCACTATGCAAAAGGGGATCTCATCATCATCAAAAGCCATGAATTGCATAGCTCACATCTTTGTATCCTATTTAGTGAGCTTGTGTTCGAAAGTAGGTCTAAATATATATTTTTTTCATCCGGAGTTATCAAATTAACATATTCATGTTTATACTTTTTTTAATGAGGAATAATAGGGCTTCTTCGTAAAATTATTGTTTTTTGTCCACATATAAAAATTAAAAAAGCGGCTTTTATTTGAAAAAAATCGAAACGTCGAATTAATTTTTTTCTTTTTTTAAAAGAGTTTTATATGAAAACGTATAAATTAAATATCAGAAATGAATTCAGCATCCTTAAATTACACGAAAATGATACCAAACTTGACCACAAGGCAATTTTTTTTTTTACAAATTTTGGGGGGCACCCCTCCTTAAGTCAAAATTTTGCATCAAAATTTCGATTGGCTCCCCTTCCTAAATCAATCTGTAAGTAAGTCAAAAGGAGCAACTGTGTAAAAGGAAATTCCATCATCATCATTTGCCGTATATCGCACTTTTTTGTCGTGAGCGCCACGGACTAATACGATCCATGACTTATTTCCGGTTGTTGCAAATTCTATGAGATTAAAATTCGTTGTACTTTGATGTGACCCACTTCAATTGTCAGTGCATAAATGCCGTCTGAACTTTATTGTTGTCTATCAATCATTTTAAAGATTTTTATTGGGGAGTTGCTTTTACACTGTGGATGAAATTATTGATAATTTTTAAGATTTAGGCATGTATTTCAAACACAATACCTGTATTGTTTTTATGACTATCACTATGAAAATTAAAACGCCTAATATCTAGTAGGTAAAAAATAATATCAGACGTGGTCTAAAACATTGCAATGTCAGTTGATCTCCTTCACATTGATGTTACATATACAATAGATATTTACTTTACTAACTAAACGTGCTTTGCCTATCCCTTTTGGGAAATCAGCTACGAGTATGAGTGAATGTAGAAATTAAATAAATATTTTAATGAGATGTTATGGAGAGCACCTCGGTGTCGGCGAGGCCAGCCCGGGTAGGTACCTGGGGACCGCTCTGCCACCACGGTTAGTCAAGCGACAAACGTGTCATCGATATTTTTTGCCCGACTGATGTCTTTAACGAAATTCATGTCATTGGGTCCGATTTCTTTTAGATTAACATTTTTTTACGTTATTTAACAAATAGATCGGTCCCTTATACGCTCAAATATTCAGTTACATGGTTTAACACTTAAAAGGGCTTAACGACTCTAACACATCCTGCGGGTTACGATAAAAAATACGACAAAAAGAGAATACTTCTCGTGTTTGTTTTTTAAAAGATGTCTGCTGTAGATAAGGTGCAGCGGCACTTTAATCCTCGAACCGTCTGATATTTGAAAAGGATATGATGACAACTTTTTTGTGTTCTTTATCTAATAAGCACCTATAAGTGCGCAACCAATACTTAAGTCAGCGCGCGGTATCCGACCGTTTCCCTTTAAATACTTACACTAATTAATCGCGGTTAGATAATGACAAAGCTGCAAGGAACGCAAGTTCATGTAGATAATCGAGGAAAACTGATTTAACGTAAAGTTGGGGTAACGATAGTAGGTAGTAGGTACCTACGAGTACTTAAAATTGTTATTCATTTCATTCACAACTACAGGATGGGTCCGAAGAATCCGCCCAAAGAGGTAAAAATGTAATATGTCGCTTTTAAATTCCGCTATGTGATGTGGCAAATCTGCAGGAAAGAATACTGTGAAAGCACTAGGTACATAAAGCTAGCTTTAGCTTTCACGGGTTCATTTCGGTTTTCAATTGGTTGACATTTTCAACATTGATGGTCTAATTTTGTTGTTTTGATTTATAAATGTTCTGGAACATTATAAATAAATCCACATCGCATAAGAAAATAGCACATATTTGTAAACGGCGCGCGTGATAGGTCTCGCTACGGTAAACAATTTATACTACTAACAGTGATTAACTCGATTGATAGGTAATTTAGGTACGGTTTATGTATAAATAGCTCCTAAACTACTTAAGGTTTTTTAGTCTAACGCACGTTACTTCTTCCTACAATAAGGATTCGAATTGTTCTGAAACATCGACACTGCGTGGGTAAATACTTGTATTATCGGTTTAGGTATTAGGAACTAGCTGCGCTCGCGACTCCATCCGCGATAAATTTCTCAATCATGGGTAAAACATTCTTAAAAACAGTATTGAAAATAAAACGCAAAAGAATAAAGAAAACAACTAACTGACAATTTTTGTCTACGTTTTGTCTTGCTTACGTGTTTTGTATGGCACATATTTAGAAATTCTTTTTAATGCGTTACTATAAATGAGAAACAAAAACCTACTAATTATTATTAATACTTTTTTTTAAATATGCCAATACAACTAGAAAAGTTTTTTACCTATACAATACAGGTCATGAAAAGAAGGTAAAGTTACTCTGACTTCTCAAATTAAGCCACAGCCGGAAAGATCTCTGTCAAATTAATCAACAAGAACAGCCCGACAATAAAATTGGTACTGGACTGGTACACACGCAGCAATCACAATGGCCACTGCGCGGTAAACAATATCAAGTATTTAGGTACTACAGAAATTATGTTCTTCCATTCGACAAATAGATAGGTACTCGTATCGTTTGTATGGATTGAACCCTTTTAAGCACCGGCATCGTTTTCAGCTGCGTGCTCGCTTCAGACCAATATGATTACTATTGTCATGACCTTTAAGTCGAACGAGCCACATTCAAACTGTAGCCGTAGAACCCGTCATGCACACTGTTAGCGAGCAAGGATTAAACACTATGTAATGCAGGGTATGTTATGTAGGTAATTCAGGGATTCGTCGCAGAACGGCTTCGGGATTACCTCTATAATACCCTGAACACAACAAATGTTTTTAGCCTCTGAGTGATAAGAGTGGGTAAACTAGTGTTTAAACTGAAGTAACTATAGACCAGGAAAAGTTTGAACGAGTGAATCGCAGGCGAGGTAGCGGGTGGCATGGCGCGTTTAGGGAGAGAGTGAAGCCATACTCCGGGCACATGGGTCAGCTTAGCGTAGTCCACCCTCACAGTCAACCGCGCCTTTACTTTACGCCTTACGTCCACAAGAAACAATGCTCTTTGACTTATTAAACCTCCGCGTCGCTCACAATCACATCCAGTGCTGCTATTACTTTAAGTTCACATCGACGGAAATTATTTTCAAACATCAATAAATCCTGGAAACATAACAGCAAAGGGCACAAAAGACGTATTAATTACGATTTTCTTTGAAATAAATTGACAGAGCGTTGTATCATAAGCGGTCGGGTGGCATTTCTCGGTTCCTAATCCCATTGAAGTTACAATAAAATCTCGGACAGCCGGGACCATTTTTCATTCGAACGACAAATATTTAGAAAGCTATTTATCCGCGTACGAGTCTGCACATTGGATAAAGGCCGTGGCGCATTGTGCTCCGACAACCGCCGGATGTTTATTCTGCGACCGCGATATCGATTCAGGTAGGCCGGCGAATAAATCTATTACAACAATAATAGCCTATTGTTATTAAATATGAATTCTTCAAAGGATATTAGTTTTGCTTCCACGTCTAATCTAATTTTGTCACACAGAAAAGGGTAGAGAATCGTCTGACGATGTGAGCGGCACGCCCAGTTCCCGACGTCCCCTTTGCATACTCACATTTAATTCACATTTACTATCCATCAACGGGAGCTATGCTAATCGCATTGTCTATGCTTTCATCAATACAGTTCAGCCGTTGGCTCGTTCGCAGGGTCATAATAGATTTTGCACGTAACTAAGTCAGCATACCACGCCCATGTCAATGTTTGTTAGCGTTACATCTGCCTGTGCGACTGTCGCTTTGCGTTAGGAGGCCTCCATTAACCATTATTGTATATGTGTACTTTGATCGTGTACTTTTGCAACAGCGAATGTGAAAACGCGCCATAAAGGCATTTCAAAATTTACAACTTACAGAGCACCATATCGACAGCCTCCAACAGTCCGCCGCCGGCGACGGCCGGGATGAGCGGCGCGGGCGGCGGTGCGGCGCGGCCCGGCTCGCCCGCGCCCGCCGCGCCGCGCTGCTGCGACACCGGCCGGCCCATCTTCCAGGACCCTATAACCGGCCAGACGGTCTGTTCCTGCCAGTACGAGTTCCTCAACTACCAGCGGTTGGCGTCGGGCGTGCCGCTGTCCATGTACAGCGCGCCCTACTCGGACGCCGCCGCCGCCACCGCGGCCGGCATGGCCGCCTACTTCCCTGCCCTGGCCGCCGACCAACCGCCTTTCTACACTAACGCCGTTAGTACCTTTTGTTTTCTCTTGTGCCTTGGGACATAATTTCACTTATCGAGAGTTATTAATTCCTTTAAAACAAGGCAGTGTTAGTTACAATAAAAAAATACTCGTTTTATAACCGGGTGGACCTTGTAACACGAGCAAATAATTAAAACATACTTATTGTACTCCAAACGATAAAACTTTTGGTTAAATTTTTAAAATTATGAAGTCTTAGACTTCCTATTTTTCATACACATTAATTATTATCTTCAATGTAGGTACGCTATCATCATTGTCATTGACGTTGTTTGTCACGCTTTAAATATAAAATTTACAATAGGACATTGCGTCTTAGTAATATACTATAAAGTGTACTAAAAAAAAAGTTGCTGAACAAATGTTCAGTTTCAGGAGTACAGCCTACATTTATTGTTCCTGTTACAGGGCCCACCCGGTATAGGTATATCGTGCGTGAATTAACTATAGGTAGCTACACTAGGTACGTTTGTTTTCCGCGGTGTTTGCTAAACCATGTTACCTAAGTAAGGACCACAATACCTCAAAGCAGGCAATCTTGACCTGGTTTGTGTTTTAAAAAATCCATGTTATTCAACTTATGTCCGGGGTCTATTAAATAATTTTCCTCCTCATACTTCTTCAATTTGCGTCCATATACCTACATCTCCATTCGATCATCTCTCTCTTTATAAAATTGTGTCTGTAAATTATGCATAAACACAATAATTACAATGTTTACATTTCAGTCAAGATGCGAAGGTAAGATCACTTGGACGAACTTGCTAATATCTCTTGTAATGTTAATTATTAACTTCTATAATATCATATTAATGTTCAAGAAGAGCTACTTTATTGCGACGAGCGCGTTTAATATATATTAGTTAGTAAATCCGGTCTGTTTTATCATTTGTTTTATACCTACCTATTTGACTTACTCAAACACCCGAGGATTTAGTTACGAAGTAGGTATCAATTGATCAGAAGTGTTGTCAAGCGATAGTTTCAGCATTATCATCAGAATAGGCATAGGCGAGCAGGCTATAACGAAATACATACATAATGAAATATGCAGCGTAACTCGCTGGGCACTTACTTTACTATTAATTTATGCTCACTTACATATAATTTACCGCTGAGATGTAATTTACGAATTTGACATCGAAAGGATACGTTATTAGGTACAGTTATGAACTAAATTACACAATATGTACGGTATTATAGAAAATATTCAAGGGTGACATCTAATTTGATGCATTCCTTCAAAGAGCTAGGTAGGTACTAGAGTGAACATGCAACAAATATTAATATAACCTCAGTCGTGTATGTACAAGATTTCTTGTTTGTAATAAACAAAAGTAAGTAGGACCATTTTAACAAATTACTCCGCTGCAAGTTTAATATTTTCGTTTTTAGTGTATTTTTATCTTGACGAAGAAATTGCGGCTATATACCGAATAGAGATAGATTTTTGTTCTACTAAGACATAGAGTCTTAGTAGAACAAAAATCTACGTATCGTACGTTATAAGTGCTATTGGTTACAATGGAAATGGTGATGTATTTTCCTGATTATCAATAGAGATAGAATACTAAGTAGTATAATTGACTGAGCGTTTCAGGTTGGGCAGAAATCCTTGTGTATGCCCGGCCACTCCGGATATTCTTCTCTGCAGGTCGCATTATTCAACAGAATCTCGTGAAATTTTGTGAGCAGATTTGATAGTTAAATAGATTTTTTCTGTTAGCTCACAGCTCACAGAGCCACTAGTTTAACATGTATAGCCAAATCTGTTCGAAATGAACTGACCGATGATATACCTACATATAAACATAACAAAGTTTTAAGTAAGTACCTACAACACATAAAGCTATTACCAAAAGGCAATTAGTTTAAGGCGCGTTAAGCGGCCGCACGGATAATGAGCGGAGAACTACCTCAAACAAGGAAGATTAACCTCGAAACCGTACAAGTGGAGGTTCGGCAAAATGGCTCAAAACAGCTACATACGCACGTGCTACATGTAATACTATCTACATAATAACTACATAACATACTTTACAAGATGAATTTAGCTTTTCGCCGTATAGCACATGTAAAAACCTAATAACAGTTGCAAAAACATTAATTATACGTACTCAAGTAAATTAATACATATTACGGTAAAAAGAAAAAAATACTAGTAAATATATTGCCTATCAGTTTAAATCGATTCGTATTAGCGTTCGCGACCAGTCCCATAATCCGATAAAGCTGTAATTTTGTCGAAATCTTATTAAGTCTTAAAGTAATTATGTTTAAAGAAGCCCAATACCGCGGGATCAAGATATCATCTCATTCTGTAAGATTATTAGTATCTAAAGCGCAGCAGCTTACCGGTTATCATTCATTTCACTCTTGACACCTGCAACAATAGGAATTACTGAAAAATAATAAGGTTCGGATGTCAAAATAGTTTGTTTTTTAGACGCTGTCGTCCTCGCGCGCTAAGTACCACCGCGGGGACGACGTGTACCTTATAAAGCTCACGTATAAATTAGAATAATCTGATGATGTATGACCTTTTTGTCCGTTATTTCATAAAAAGTTGTATCAAGCTCCATTCGGATTTAACGGCTTTATATGTTCGACGATTCCTTTATCACCGATTAGGTCTTGTTTTCATAACATCCTGTTTTAATTTACTTATTAAATGCAAGCAACATTATTTATGGTTGTAAAACTTATAGGTCATTGCATTTAAACCCGATAAATCTATAGGTATTGGTGTTATTCTAATATTTAGTCACTATAATAAGTGTAATAGGTTCATGAATACCATTGCGTTTGAATGAATACAGGAAATTTTAACGGTGTGTATTAAGGGCCTAACAAAACGTCCTGCAACTTGAAAGTCAGCACCACCGCTGGTGTTATACGAAGCTTTAAGCTCGAACCCGTGTGTGGGTAGAGACTTTGAATGATAATGATCATAACAACATAAAAGTAGCCACGGTGCGTAATATATGGCGCGTAGTAAAACTTTTGGAGGAAGGTGTTAAAAGGTGGGGCCGTGAACGTGTCCCGGCAGATGATTCAATCATTCATGGAGATATGATCGTATATCATCGGTGGCGAAAGTGTGAGCTTGCTCGCTCCTTGCTCGCCTTCAATGGGATCCTGCCTCCGCGTTTTTTTCACGCCTTTTATTTTGTCTACGATTCATTATTTTTTTACTCTTTAAGGGTAGTCTAATGTTATGTTTTTATAGCCTTTTTTTGTACTGTGTTGAATTCGTTGTCAGATTATAAAATGTTTCTATGCCGTCTTTGTAAGGGCGGGTGGTGAATACTGTAAACAAACATAAATTATCTAATCTCTGAAAACAACTTATTATAGTTATACGATTTTGATTCGATACCTACTTAGGTAAGGTATTAGTAAGGTTCAACAAGGTGAACAAGAGTGAACTAAACATAATTATTACAAGTTGGGATAATGCGCTTAGTAATCGTTTTGCATTTTGTAGGTAGGTACTAATTATCCGATTTACTTTTAGCATGGTATAATAATATACTCCGCCTGGTACTCTATTCCGAGATTCGCGTATGACCTAACTGACACGGGCCTACGTCATCATGCTGTTTACAGGTTCTCAAACTTTAAAATGTGGGAGAATTTTAACCAACGGTGAAAATTATTTTAACGGCATTCATTTTAAGTTATTCATGTAGAAACATAGTAAAATAAAACAAATCTAATGTATTAAATTAAACTTTATTTATCTATACAAGACAAACGTTTAAAAAACTAATTCACAGTTAGACATTAATTACCAAGCTTACGACGTGAAAAGTTTGGAAAACACTGCGACTGCTGACACTGAGCGAGAAGGAAATAACGCGTTCGACAAGGATGACGGTCAGGGCATGAAGTTATCTAGATCCGAATTGTCAAATGTGACAGCGCTATCCTGTGTTGCCAGTAATGTAAACAGAATTACCCGAACGTCTGAAATTTCTTTCGTGAATCGGAAGATATTGCTAACGAATAATTAAAAATGACGTTATTTATTATTATTATTATGAGCCCATATTGTCCCACTGTTGGGCAAAGGCCTCCCTCTCATTCTTCCACGTATCCCTATCCGCAGAAGTCTCCCACCAGTATCTGTCAAAAGCGTCAAGCTCGTCCCGCCATCTCCGACGAGGTCTACCGTGACGCCTTACAATTTGTGGTACCCAACGGGTGGCTGTTTTGGCCCACAGGTCTTCTGGCATACGGCTGACGTGTCCTGCCCAATCCCATTTGAGCTTGGCGGCAGTTTCAGCCACATCAGTTATTCCAGTTTTGGAACGTAGTATTGTATTTTTAATGCGATCGGTTAATTTCACGCTCAGAATACTACGTTCCATGGCTCGCTGACAAACCTTGAGTCTGGATTTCTGAGCCTTTGTCAAAGACCAAGTCTGTGCTCCATAGGTAAGGATGGGGAGAATGCACATGTCCATGAGTTTTCTTTTAAGTGATATAGGTAGGTTTCCCTTCATGTGCTCCTTCATGGACCAAAAGCTCCTCCAGGCATTCTCGGTCCGTCTTGCGACTTCTTTGTCTTGCCGTGCCTGGAAGGAGACAATTTGGCCCAGGTATATATACTCATGGACATATCCTACTTCTCTCCCGTCCACTTCTACTGATATTGGTGCACTATTGGTCATGAGCTTGGTCTTTGACATGTTCATTGATAATCCAACCTCAAGGCTTGCCCTGCTTAGGTCCTGCAGCATGACGCGGAGCTCCGTAGCTGTAGATGAGAACAGGACAATGTCATCGGCGAAACGCAGATTGGTTAACTGCTTTCCGCCGACGTCAATTCCTTTGTGTTCCCATCCTGCCGCCAGCTTCCTGAACACCTGTTCAAGGGTGCTGTTGAATAACTTGGGTGACAGGGGATCGCCTTGCTTGACGCCTTTGTTTATGTTGAAAGACGGTCCAGGAGACTGTAATTTGATACAGGCGGTGCTGGAGGTATAGATGTTGCTGATAAGGTGTACATATGTGGAATCTATGCCTTGGTTCTGGAGTGCGGAAAATATGGATGTGTGGGTTATACTGTCAAAAGCTTTACTATAATCTACAAAGGCCAAATAAAGAGGGATGCGAAATTCATGGTACTTTTCAATGATCTGGTTCAAGGTTTGCAAGTGGTCTGTGGTAGAAAGTCCTGGTCGGAACCCGGCCTGTTCGGGAGGTTGATTACTATCTAATTTGCCGGCGATACGATGTTCAATTACTTTAATAAAGGTTTTATAGAGGTGCGAAACAAGGCTAATGGGTCTATAATTATTGATATCCGATTTATTTCCTTTCTTGTGTAGTAAAATGATGTTTGAATGACAGAACTTTTCGGGAATATTGCCTGATTTTAAAATGGAGTTGAATAGATTAGTGATATGCGGTAAGAGTGTAGGTTCTCCTATTTTCAGTACCTCAGTCGTAATGCCGTCCTCACCAGGGCTTTTCCCGTATTTCATCTTTGCGAGAGCAAGATGAACCTCGTAGCCAGTAATGGGTGGGATGGAATCAGGACAGGAGTAATTGAGAGTAGGTTCAACAAAATTTTGGTCGGAATACAACAGTTTGTAAAAGCTAGTACAAATGTGTGTTACTTTCTCCCGACTTCCTTGTTTTACGCCTCTATCATCTTGCAAGCAGGTTATCCAAGTTTTGCCTTTCGACATGCCCTGTTTAGCAATTTTTAAGGAACGATTCTTCTCCAATGCTGTCTGTATTAATGTGTTGTTGTATTTTCTAATGTCGCTTCTAATGCTCCGCTTTACTTGTCTGTCAATTAATTTTGTAAAATTTAAGATAAAATACATTATAAATGAAAATTATAAAATTATAAAGAAATATTTTAACTTATTAACCATAGCTATAATGTACCCATGTAACATGTTATGTTGAAATAAAGTGGCAATGTTATTGTGACGTAGGCCCGTGTCACTCTGGGAATAGAAGACCATGTTTTATTAGACCATGACTTTTAGTTGATATCTCTACCCTACAGTGTTCATCATACGTGGTTATTATAGTTTAAAAAATCCTGAGAAACAAATAGTTAAGAAACGCTCTGAGGTAAAATATTTTATAGAAGAAAGGATGTTTCGTAAAACCTTGTGTTTTCCTTTCAATCATTCACACCTTTGCGTGTCCATTAAAACATTTGACGGATAAACATTTGTGTTCCATAAAAATAAAGTGCACTATTCTAATGTAAATGGTTTTATGACTACGACTCATTATTTTTAATGTGACCTACCTGTTGGTAGCATGTTCTTTTGATAATACATATATATTATTTATCTATCTTATATGTATAGGTACCTATATTTACGATACCAACTATCACGACACCAGTATTGCATCTTAAGTGCCGTTTATCTTTAATACTTACCTACCTCTTTATTTAATAACTAGGTAGTGTATATTGGATAGACAGGCTAAAATATTAACTAGGTCCATGAATAAATAACCATTAAAGTCAATCTTTATAAACCTACTATTAATGCTTATTAGATATGTATAAAATATAAAGCTAAGTACCTATGTCATTACATATGGGTAATTCTTATTCTTATGCATTTTTGTGTAACACGTAAGAATAGCATGTATTTTTGTGAAAATAAGTAAACTCTATATCAATATACTTAGCAATTTACCTCTAGTTTTAGGTCAACCTAAATGTATTGTGCTAAGAGTATTAGAAACATATAAAAAAAATTACAAGTGCGAAATGTCACGGACCGTGTTGTGTGACTTCCCCAGATTTTGAAATATTTGTTTTATTATTTGAAAAAATATGAAGTGATTTTGCAATAATTTATATCAAATATAACACACTAATCCTTGTTCTACAATACTGTTTAAAAATTGTATGGATTTATAACGATTTTGTATAATTTTAAACAACATAAATTTTGTGATTAGTTTTCGCGTCACCACCGCGCGTGGTGGCATAAACATGCGGTACTCGGTAGAAAATTATCTTTACTACTGGCAGCCTTATTAAAGTTTTTTTATAACAGCAACACTGTGTTGTCAGGTTTACAAATGGCTGAAGGGAGAAGTTTTGTCGAAAATTATTTATTTGTGTTCATTTGAAAAAACGGTCAACCTTATCGCGTCACCGCCGTGTTAGAGTTTTAAAAGTAAGTTGCAGTTTCACGTTATTGTTTGTAACATAAGATATACCTCATACATTGCAGATTAAGCTAATTATTTAACATTTGCAAAATCAAAGGAAATGTTTATGTAATATCGAACATGTTCAAAATTATCACGACCGTGGCCTCAAAAATCAGTCACCGCCACGGACTTTTGAGTCCACGTTCGTGACATATAGACACGTGGTCGTGTCATTCTTAATTCGTTTGATTAATTTAGGAGCACATGCACTTTTCAGAAATGCATTTTTATTAGCTACAGATCATTTGCTATTATTGCCCGACTGACAAAACAAAAAAAAATGTTTTTCGCTTGTATGTATGTATGATGTGTATCGAATTCTTTGTCACGCTCTACAGCCTTTATAGTTTGACGGATTTCAACGTCTGAGCTGTCATTAGATTTGTCTTAGTCATAGGAGTGACTTAGACTATGTTAAAATAACTATATAAATCAAAATAGCCGAGTTGGCCACCAAAATGCCGAAATGTCACGACTGAGGGACACTTTGTCACAACCGTGTTTATGTACTTACTCATTTTATTTACCTTTCCTGGGGGTATTAAGCTCGATCATGTGAAACAAAAAATTGCTTTTTGTATCTACTTACTTTTGATATATGTAATAATATGTGAAAAATAAAAACGTTTATGAAAAAAATATTTTTTGGACACTATTAAAAAAAACAACACAACACAATTCAAGTTAATTCAGTTAATTTTAAAATTTATATCCGAAATAAAATGATTTTGATTTTGATTTGATTTAAGAATAACCCATATGTGACCTCAGAATATCTAACTTAGCCTAGAAAGTAATGTCGCCTTCATCTAACTTTTGTTAAGACCAAAATGTGATTTTGTTAACTATTAGTACCTAATAAGTAACCTACCATAAATAAATAGGTAAGTATATTAAAACTGTATTTTTTATTACTTATGCATAATTGTTTAAGTATGAGTTTTCAATGGGAAAAATTATCCTTTATAAACAATTTAGAGTATATTACTTATATGAATGCATAATTATAATCATACTAATATAAAAGTAGGTAAATTTCGCATCGGTACCTGCTTGGTATAGATTTGCATAAATCGGCGAAGTCGCCAAGCCGCACAACATGGCGCGTTACAATAAATCCCGAATGCAGAATCGCGTCACGTCACGGCTTAGTCCGATTATTTGTAGTAACAGAAAACTGGAATTATATCAGAAAGGTCTAAGCAACAAAGAGCGACAGAGCGCCTGGATTACGCTGTCGTACTTGAGTAAAATTTATTATCGGATTTTCGATTCGGCCACCAATGAAGTTGTTGGACAACAAAATCTTTTGATAGATTTATCCTGGCTGACCGCATTAAGAGTCGCTCCTGAGTTATTTTAATGCGTCGCTATAAATTTTTGGACCCTCAGTTCCTTTGTTACTGTCAGAGTTTTTACGCAATTTCTTTGATAACTTGTACCTACCAATTAAACTGTATTCGTGTTCATATAATTTTTAATGGTTTTAAGTATAAGATTAAGTATATGAAAACATGTTATTATTATTATCAACCGTTGTTACACTTTGCTAAATAAATGTTAGCCTTAACATGAGTACCTATACGTACCTATACATAGTTCGTTTTGAAGGTAAAAAAATGCCACACGCGAGAAGTGACGAAACTTACGAGTAAGTAATCTGTACCTAGTTATTAAATTAAAGTAGTTAACCCGGTGACGGAACTCTAAAAAGGTGCGTTTGTCTCGTAGATGATTGATGCTCTCATCTTGTATCTGGGCCCATTAGCTCGTATAATAGTTAAGACGAGGACTTTAAGCGATCGATCAGGGAATCAATCCGGCGAGGACCCGTAATGGATCGCGCTAACGCTACCGGAAACGATGTTTTAATAGATTCACTTCGGACTTTAAACCGGTTAAATTAAAGTTTTTGTGTTAAATGCGCCAATGTTAAGCATAAGTAAATATTATAATTTGATTTTTACCGCTTTTTATACCGCGGCTTAGATTAATAAGATCAGCCTGTTGATTAAATATAAGTAGGAAGATCATGTAGGTGTTACAAACGCAGTTTTTTTTTACAGGCTGCGGGTATCGAACTGAAGGAGAACTTGGCGGCTAGCGCTGCGAGCTGGCCCTACCCGACCGTGTACCACCCCTACGACGCGGCCTTCGCCGGCTACCCCTTCAACGGGTGAGTTCTTTTATGTATTTATGTAACGAGATAGCGTCACAATCCGTGACAATTTAGGCACAATTGCGAGAGTTCATGATTGTGCAGTATTCATGAACCTATAGCGATCTAAAATGCACGTTGCTCGTGGGCCTCTCCTGATTTCTAACTCCCAGTGACAGTATCGGGGAGTTTGGAGCCAGGCATAATTAATTTTTGAGCGGCCTCCCACCGGAGCATCGCCGGACAGTATTGAGCTCTCGCCGTACGGACATAAGTCGCCGTCGGGTGCATTATCGACAGGATAAACGTCCAAATCTATGAAAAAGGAACAAATGACGATCGACGCGTCCAAGCGACCCGGGCCCCGTCCACTGTCACTTCACGTGTCCGGCCCACGTGTTACTCTCTTTATCCCATGCACTACGTGGGGTCACTCCAGAACGAAATCGCATTTGCTTGTTTTATGGCGGTACCTCAAATACAGGCATATACCTACTGTACCAAACCAATAACTTTAGTTATCCAGTTACTTAACCAAACAAGTACACAACAAGCACCTTAATTATTACAGTAATTTTAGGTACCTACCTACATTCCTACAAACAAACAACCAACTTAATAGCAAACAACGTTCTGACCAGGGTGCCTAGCCAAGATGCCAATCGTTCGCTCCGAGCGAACGAAACGGTAATCTCGCTATCACTATTACATATTAGTTCGACATAGAGACATTAGCGTATCGTTCTAAGCACCCAGCCCTCGTATATTAATTAAAATAGGTAATTCTGGTTGTTATAATTTACATGAGTGAAGCCTTAACTTATATCAAGTAAGTAGACCCATCACCTTCGTCACTTCGTGAGATCAAGATTGGCTCTGTAAAGTACCCCATTCATCACTGAGCTTTATGTTAATTAACTTTTCTAGTCTTTTCGTCACTTCTCATAAATCGAGGCTAGGGTCAATCACTGTTGTACTTATTGCTATTTTTTGTACGGGACACAACTAAGGGCCAGTTGCTCCAACCAGATATGACGGACTCATCAACACCACTCAGCAGTAAACTACGAAACATCACATAGGCAATAAAAAATTGCGAACGCTTTAACGGTGACAGTCGGTTCGATGCAACCGATCCTAAGTTACTAACTATTGCAATGTGATTTTTACCCTGAATCGAGTGTTTTTAGATTCAACCGTAAAAATCAAAGGCATCAGAATTTCCAAGGCAACGTGTTAAAGCGATAAGTAAGCACTTTATCATTATTATAACGATTGATACAGTTAATCAGTGCCCGTATTTATATGTTAGGCGATGTAGACAGGACGCTTGTGTAGGCAAGCTGATAGCGGTGAATTGAAAAGGTAACAAAACATGAGTTTATTAGATATGAATGTTGTATCAGATTGGGCCAGTTGCCGCGTACCTATCGTATGTGCAATGCGCAATATACATCTGTTTATGGCAACGTATTATTTTCCTTTAGATTGCAATCAACCGATTTTCATTATTATTTTAATGATTCGTATAACAAATCACTCTGGCTTAGTAGTACCTACGCTGGGTAGATTAAGGAGGTTTGCTGCCGAGAGTTAATTATTCGGGGTCACCAACATGCTTGGTGGCTTGTTTGGTGCTAACCAACTATCAGTGCATACTAACTTGCAAATATTCTGTTCCCATATCACAGCTCCTAGGTGTATTGTAATCCAGTTTGTAACAGAAGCAGTGATTAGTTTTGATAAGAGACAGCAGTCGAGAAATGACGATAGCTGATGGACATTAACAGCTGTAGTGATAAACGGATACGGATTAATTACAATCAATGTGTGTCCGATCATGCCGTATAATGCAAAAAAGTTGTAATAATTAATTTACAAAACAATCAACTAAAAAAAATGTTCTCTTAAGTAGTGTTAGGATATTTTAGTAACTTCGTCAGAATACATAACATCCTTTAAAGAGCTAATTTATTTGCATTTATTACTCATAAGCTGTAGAACAAATCTAGTTAATATTAGCCCGTTCATATACGTTCATATTTACTTCTTTTTTTTAAGGCCACAAATTACATGCTCACACGATCATACCATAATATTACATCCATAAAACAATTGTCGTTCATATCTTCGTAAAAACTTATGAAAAAATAGTTCTCATGCTTTTTCTATGGCTAACCCGACACCCTAGGCAATTACAATTCATGTAAATATAGAAAAAAGGTAATTATAATTATCCATGAAGTGTAATTAACGATCTTGTCGTATAATGTGACAGACAGTGAACGAACAGTTCTTAGTTTCTGCATAATATACTTTTTGTTAAAGAAAATTACAAGGTACCTAAGTATCACTTTGTTCTTGTTGTTAGTACATGACATGGTTTCTCACCATCTCATAACACAAGGCAATCCTTACTCTGTATCTTTAGGTATTTAAGTAAAAGTAAACAAACTTTGTACATTTTCGGGTAGTTATAACATTTATTGGTTAACCAACCTAATACAAAACCGCCTGGATCTGTCACTGAATGACCTGACTTTAACCTACATTATTTGATCATGTAATGTTTCATTTACTCTCAACTGGCTCTCCTGAAAAGCTAGCCTGCCCATTCAACCAAAACTTTTCAGCAGACTCATGAATTATAATAAAGAATAATTTATAACACGTATAACTAGTACAGGACTCCCTGTATTTTAGGCATAACTGTCAAAAACATTATTTCGGTAAATATAAACTTTATCTCAAGCCCAGCTCCGTATGTGTTTACATCTAATGGAGCTCTAAAATTATATAGGTATATGTACCTACAGGATGGCCAAAAAATAAGTGCATTCCCGTTGCCAGGGAGGTTGTGGAATTATACTGAACAACTTTTACTATAGGACCAACCCCAAAATATCGAAAAAAAAATTGGCTGTTTCATACATTTTGGTTGGTCCATTTTCTATGGGAGGGTAAATTATTTTTTTTCCGATTTCGGGGTTGCTCCCAT
Source organism: Cydia splendana (assembly GCF_910591565.1). Lineage (NCBI taxonomy): Eukaryota > Metazoa > Arthropoda > Insecta > Lepidoptera > Tortricidae > Cydia > Cydia splendana. The sequence goes on along the minus strand of NC_085987.1, from coordinate 39,162,330 downwards.
AGTAAAAGTTGCTCAGTATAATCCCACAACCTCCCAGGCAACTGGAATGCACTTATTTTTTGGCCACCTTTTATAGCTTATAAAACCTGTTGAAGTTTTCTAAACATAAATATTAGTTGTTATTTTGAGATCATTAAGGAGCAGAATCGACGGGGGTAGTGTATTAATTAGATAATAGATATAAGATCGATTCCAGCGTCACAAGCCCTACAAGTAGTCTACAACACAGTACAACCTCTCGTCTGAAAAGCTAGCTTGCCCATTCACCAAAAAGTTATCAACAAAAAATTGGTAAGCAATACTATAGATAGATAACCAACGTGCGTGTAGACTAGGATACCCTGTATTTTATAAAAAAACGGTGTAATTATTTAATCACGTCTGTACCTGAATATAAAACTTATTTTCAAGACTAGTATGTTTTTACATCTAATGGAGCTGTCACTTGTAACCTGTTGAAGTTTTCAAAACAAATATTAGTTGTTATTAAGAGCTCATTAAGGGGAGGGATCGATGGGGGTGATTTATTCGTTTTTAATTGCCGCTGCACTGCGGAGCCGTCTTCCCTGAATAAAGATTAACGACGCATGCACTTCAGCCACCGACTGAATACCTTAAATTAGAATCCCCTCCGTAATACTCGGATTAGACGAGTTTGTTTTTCCCGTGTCAAGTAAGTGAAGTTTAGTCAAATATGTATTAATGAATAATATATTGAATCTGCTATAATATAGTTTTCATACATAAAAATCGGTCAAGTGCGAGTCGGACTCGCGCACGAAGGGTTCCGTACCATTACGCAAAAAACGGCAAAAAAAATCACGGTTGTTGCATGGGAGCCCCACTTTAATATTTATTTTATTCTGTTTTTAGTATTTATTGTTATAGCGGCAACAGAAATACTACATCATCTGTGAAAATTTCCACATGTTTAGCTATCACGGTTCATGAGATACAGCCTGGTGACTAGAGTTTTGCCGTTCTCGAGAACGTTCTCCGTTTTGTATGGGGAACGTTCTCGCTCGAGAATATTTCCCATAGCAAACGGAGAATGTTCTCGAGAACGGCACAACTCTACTGGTGACAGACGTACGGACAGACGGACGGACAGCGGAGTCTTAGTAATAGGGTCCCGTTTTTACCCTTTGGGTACGGAACCCTAAGAAGGGTTAGAGCACAATTTCCCGGTGGGGAGCATTTTGCGGTACTAAAAGGTACTTAAATAAAAGTATTAAATGTGACTTCTGAAAACACATCCAATCGAAATAGAAACACTTTAAAGCGCAAACATTTAAGCCACATAAGTAAAAACAAACTAAAAACTCCGTACTAAAATCGAAATAGCTATAGGTAAGATGGATCTTTGCCGCTAGCATAAATTCTGACAGAAGAAGTAGCCGTCAGGTGAATAAAAAAAAAATTAAGGTTTCGAGCTGTTTAGCCTCGCTAAAATTCTCCTTTTTAATTTATTAAACAACAAAACTAACCTATTAAGGGCCACTTGCACCATTCCACTAACCCGGGGTTAACCGGTTAAACCTGAAGTTGCCATAGTTACCAGTAGGGCTTGCAATATCGGACGGTTTCCAATTCCGGAACTGATTTTCGATATTGGGTCCCAATTCCGGAATTCCGGAACTGGTTCCGGAATTAGGGTTAATCATTTTTATTAGATTTTTAAGTAAAAACCAACAAAAAATGTGAAATTCTAATACTTTACGTATATTAAAGAAAGTATTGTTTTAGTGGAATTTAATTTGAAGTATTATTTATCGAAAAATATTAATAAATTGAGTAGTCTTTGCACCTCTTATTTTAGCACCTTATTACAATGGTCACTTTTATTCACTTCAATGATACGGCGTATTTATTTGGGGAAACTACGAATGCTGGCAAACCATTTGCTGCCTAATTTTATATAATGTCTAAATATAACGGCTTCGTAGCCTACCTAGTGGCTCTTTTTACGAAGATGAAGGTCCTGATGGGGTTCCGATCTCAGTAAGGGCATTTATTGTGTTAGGGTAAGTATAACGATTATTTGTTCCTGATGAAGTTTAAACAAATAACTGTAATGGCTCATAGACTTAATGCAAAACAGTGCTTCACATACTTAAACGTTACGGTTTCCAAGTTTGGTTTTTCCTTACTAGTTCCTAATTCAGAATATAATGTGCTGCTACACTACAGAATCCGAAATCTTTGATTGAGGAATCTTTTTTCTGAATTGAGAATAAAATATTAAATTGTAATTCAAAGGTTTCGCGTAGGTAGGATTATGGGATTTCTGGGCAAGTAAATGAATGACTTTGCTTTAGCAAGTATCGACAGTAAAAAGATTCGATGGTTAAGTTAATGAGGCATGTTAATGCATGCTGCTAGACTTCAGACTTTTGTCAGCCACGGCTAATAACACACACCAGCATAGTGTAATTTCTTGGCAATTTTCAATAGATAACGTATTAAAATCTAATAAAAGTACTTAAATCCAATTCCGGAATTTTCGATATTCGTAGTCTCAATTCCGGAATTGTAATATCGAAAATATGTCCGAGATTCCGGAATTTCGAAATTCCGGAATTACGGAATGCAAGCTCTAGTTACCAGTACAATTTGACACTAGGTTAACGGTTTAACCCCTTAACCCTGGGTTAGTGGGATGGTGCAAGTGGGCCTAAGTAATGTTCATAATCTGTATTTTTTATATTTTATTATAGATTTGTATAAAGTTATGTGATTTTACACAGTCACACTGTACGTGAGATAAAAACACTATAAAAATCCCTGAAAGGGATAAGTTCGCCTTTGTACTAATAATGTGTGTTCTTTCATGTTTTATGTTTCTTTTTGTACAATGAAGTATTTTACTACTACTACTACTAAAAATTACCTTAATTAAATAATCTTAGACCGTCGCCTTAGGTTCCTGGGATTAAGTTACTGAGCGGACCCCAGTCACTCCAAGTGAGCCGTGGCAAAACGCCGGGGCCGCCGGTATTTTTTTTATTACAACATGGCTTGTAAGCCACCACAGAACAGTGTACTGTTTGAAGCGCTACCCGTAGCTTATATATATGTCGCAGTCGGATCGTATAATCCGCCGTATTACATTACGGCTAGCCGTTTTCAAAAACAGGGGCGTTTTGAAATGCGGCGGTTTAACGATTAGCCGGATTGTCATTGCGACACGTTCTTCAATAAGGCGGCCTACGTTTAGCCGCATCGTACTACTATTTTAGATTGTAGAGTGACCAGTTCTTTCGGTCGCCTACGTAACCGGAGTTTGACAAATGATTGCAATTTAATTTATTTTTACCATGGTCCCACCGCACTACATGTGTTTCTTTTCCAAAACATTTCCTTCACAACTTAAATAGACGGAGCCCCGCAAGCGGGGCTCCTATTTCTGGGCCGTTTGCCCCTCGGGCATCTGAAGCTACCTAACGAACCTAACCTACTTACCTACCTACGCTTTTTTCCCCAAAGTGTAATGTTTTCAGGGACGTCTCACTAAATCAATAGGTAGGTAGGTTAGGTTCGTTAGGTAGCTTCAGATGCCCGAAGGGCAAACCGCTCAGAAATAGGAGCCCCGCGAAGCGGAGCTCCGTCTAGTTAAGTTGCGAATGAAATGTTTTTTGTAAAGAAACAGTCCGACGAACTTCAGATTTGATGGACACCCCAGCGTTTGTCAGGCAGCGCCACGAGTGTTAAAAATGGGAACTAAAAACTGTCAAAGCGGCGGCTAATGACTCGCTGTATTACATTACTGCTAGCCGTGTTGAAGAACGTATGGCGCCGAATACATTCCGGCGGATTCTTATTCAGCCGCATTCAATCCGGCTAATCGTTAAACCGCCGCATTTCAAAACGCCCCTGTTTTTGAAAACGGCTAGCCGTAATGTAATACGGCGGATTATACGATCCGACTGCGACATATACATAAGTACCTACTTGTATTTCTTGGGGTGTCATAGAAGAAGCCCATAATGTAAACTTTAAATCGAATAATAAAGTTTTACCCCCTTATTCATAAACGTTTACTAAAGTTGTCAAGCCGATAATAATCGTTCCTCCCTTTCCGACGTATTGGTATGATGGAAAGGGACAAACGATTATTATCGGTTTGAAACTTTAGTAAACGGGGGTTAATGTTTAAATAAGACCTTGTATAAGTCGATCAAACTTATCACTGTAAGCAGCCTTATTTATAACAATTACAGTTTTTACAGAGATGATTAGTGTTTCAAAACACGCAAAGGTCGCTAGAAAATGAATCGATTATACATTTACCACACAAGTCCCTTTTAGCTACGGGTCACAAGTCGTGCCCAAATTCAGACCAGAACAGGTTAGTGGTATGGAACAATGCGGGGTCTAATACATGACTTGGTCTCTGTAAATTAAGTTTATTCATAATTTCAATTTAAAAAACAAGAGATCTGCATGGTCCGTTTGTGAATTACTTAAATAAAAAAAGGAGGAAATCCTTGAGATTAATGTTTTTCCCGTATTTTTACCCTTGATATCTGAATAGACCAACATGATTTTTAACTTGTTAATTAATTTTACATAAGTAATAAATAGAACGTGCATGTCCTTATTCCGATCGACCCTGCTGTTTTCGTATTTTATTAACGGTAAATCTAAAAGTGCAACAACGACTGATCTATTTTCAAGTCCGAAATAAGCTGTCGAAAAAATAACAAGCGTTAAATAACACAATTAAAACGTCATAAAATATGTGGTGGGGCGTCTTTGGACTAATAACGAGGTAATACGAGGTTCAGGACGGCTCGGCAGGTGCGCCTGCGGCTGCTAAGGGTTGCCACTGCGCGGCACGCTGCTTAATATTATCTTTACTCGCGACTTTACCGAACTCGATAATAGCATTTCCATACTAACTTCCAATGCTGTAATTGTTTTACATAAGGCTGCTTAACCCCTACGGGATGAAAAGCGGGATCTAAAAAAGTGTCCAGTGGTATAATACCCAGGTTAATATATGTACCTACTAATTTTGTACCTAATTCCATTTTTGACTTATTGTCCAAGCAGGGCCTATTTTATAAATAAATATAAAAAACAATTTCCAGCACCGGATGGATGCAATAATTTATTCGAAAGCACATTATATTTTTTAACTTACATTTTACTACTTTAATAGCAACTCCTTAATTCGGCACTTTCGACCTGCAGTTAAATATATTCTTACGACGTTATTGTCAGTACAAATGAATAACACAATGGGCTCCTAACAGTCTAATTTTAACAATATTATATGTATTTACTGTTCAGTGGCTAAAGAGAATAATGTTTCTTAAACAACAACTTGTAAGTTTTTAAAAATATATAAATTGTTGTGGGGTAGTCATCACACGAAATGAGTAAACTATCCAAAATTATAATAACTTGAAAAATTCAGGCTTTGCCAGCCCTGACGCCTGATACCTATCTCACACCTTAATCACTCCCTCCAACAATTCGTAGTGATATTTACTAAACACACTCCAAAACGGACAGTCAATGAGTGTAATTAACTATTTTCGAGCCCAAACACCTCACTTGTCGGGGGTGGGTATCAAATTGTTTATCGGTTTATAAATATTATACGTACACGGTAGAAGGTTATGGTAATTTAATTAAATAAGTTGAATAGAAAAAGGTTTAATAATATACCTATATTATTACATGTGTACCTACACATGATGTGTTTTTATAAACTTGAGGAGGGATTTTAACTTTAACTACTATTTATTTGTATACTTTGTTTCATTCTATAAATATAGTATAGTGGACAAAGATTTCTCCATATAGAAGTAGGAGTACCTTTCGTCCCGCCTTCGTATCTAAGTAGATATTAGGTACTACGTCCCTTTGTTTGATATTAGGTATCTGATGTTTCCATGATTATAAGAATGATTATCACTAAGTAAATGGGCAAAATGTGCCTAAACAAAGGTTAAATAGTTCAGACTAAAATATATTCTATTAAAAGGTTAAAACATTATTTTAATGTTTTTCTTTAGCCTAGCCGCAATCCTATTAACAAAGGAAATATTAATTTGCAAACTTTGGTACATAGCCGTGCGGTAACTCATTTTGGGCTACGAAACTTTGCCGACCTGAACTCACTATACATATATACTGGTATGTATTCAAACATTTTTTACGATGGAGACGACTACCTACTAATAGTTTTCTACACTGAACTGAATCTGCCCGATTCACACAAAACCTGTCTAATTAGTATTTTAGTGGATTTTCATTGGGATTCGAGTGGGTTTTGGAGGTTTTAATTCTTTCAGGCATTTTTAATTAGCTAGCAACAAAGATACAGGTGTTTTAAAAAGTAACTCAGTTACTACTTAGAATTTTTATCGTCGTCTAGTACCCAACAACACAAGCCTTATTGAGCTTACTGTGGGACTAGGTCGATCTGTGTAAAATTGTCCTATAATATAAAAAGAAAAAAGAATTGACACAAACTCGCACGAGTACCTAAAGTAATTGCCGCCAAAGGTTGAGGCTAACAAATAAATTATACTTTAATTGATAACACGACGAGAAAACCTGCCAGCTATACCAACATAAATAATTTACAACAAAAAGTCTACTCCCTTCTCGCTAACGTTTCACTCGACGCTCCATAAAGCTCGAGGACGGTCAAGAGGCAAACACTCCGCTCAAACATATTTAAAAGCCTTAATTACCCTCCGAGGCAACAAAGCCCTCAGTTTGTAAAATCGTGTCGGTCCATCTTCATCTGTTATAATAAAGCGGCACTTCTCCGACAATTAGCGCGAGGACAACCGGCGTGGCACCTCGCTCGCAAACAAACCCTCTTCGGACGCAGCACCAGGGTGTCACCCGGAGGAACGCGCTCTCACTTCGCTAGTCACTTTGTACACTTTGTACAGGAACACATTCCTTCATAGCTGTAGCCTCGAGTAGGTCACTTAATGTATAGTGTACGATGATTGACTTACTTTCAAGTGCCTTTATTTCACACGTTCTTGTGCTACTTCACTGACGTCTAGTGATATTTAAGAGCTGACTGAGATCTGAAAAGCGTTTTACGGGTGCGATAATAATGCGTCGAGATAACAACTCCAATCCGAAGGTGAAATTATGGGCATCAAGATTAAGAGCTCTTAAAAAAAAAGTTATACCAAGAAAAGTCTGCAGCGATTTTGTTAGCCCACGCGGTCCAAGTGTTATATATACGTCATAATTCATAATTTCATAGAAGTTTGACGTTTAAAATGACACTTGCACTGCGTGGGCTATCCAAATCGCTGCAGACTTTTCTTGGTCCAACTCTAGAAATATGTTGACTACTGGACGATTTAGCCTCATGCATGACTTTCTTTTAATTGTTCTAGTCATTAGTGTCATTACTCATTATTTATATCGTTTGAACACCGAAAAAAATAAAAACACTTTTATAAACCTTCCCATAATATTAGAAAAAAATATATAAAATGTTGACAACATTTTGAGCGGTTGAAACGCTCATAATTTATGGTGCGAATTCGACAGAACTAATGACGTCACTCGCTGTGAACGCAACTGACGTTTGCTACTTAGTGGCGAGTCAGGTCATAATGCCATCTCTTTCACTCTTGGTTCGTCTTAACAATTTGTTGAAACAAGTGACGTCACGTGCCATTTCGACTAATGGCGTTGCGTTTCGCTCACTAGCTTTTCGCGGGCAAATTTTTGTACTTTTTATTTATTATTTTAAGCAATTAAATTATAATTTTATAACGGAAATGCATTTGTAACATGATATAACGGCAACCAACACCCGAATAAAAAAGATTTCGTTCAAATATAAACTTCACGCAGGAGGCTAATTGAAATAAATATTGCCTTGTCTATTGTCCTAAGTAGAATGAAACAAAGAACAGCGGGAATATAAGACGAATGGCTTATTCATATTCATACTATCACTTTTGATCACAACTAATAGAATTTTATATATTGTTGACAACATTGTACGAAACTAAAACGGGTTTATACCTAACTACACACCAGTATTTACTATTCATTTACGCATTGATCTACAACCTAATTGAAAATGTGAATAGGTATGCAATTTGAATCGTAATTGACATGTTCCAATATATTCGATATTAAAGTAGTAGTATATTTAACGTTAGATACAAAATACATAAATGCAGACAACAGAAACAAAATATAATGTAGAGATATTTATTTCTAAATTATATCAAATAGGTACATTAAAATTAATTATAAACTAAAACTTACACACACACCTAATATTAAGTCTTCCAGGTCTGCCCCTGCGGAAGGGTGCCCTGGCTACATTCCCAAAATAATTACTAATATGTACGATATATGTAATTAATAATAAATAAAATATAATTTCCAGTCTCATCTAGCTGGGTTCTAATCGGCTACCATGGAAAGATATAACATACTTAATTACTTACTAGTTTTTGCAATAAAATGTTTGCGATTTAGTACAGATAAAATATTGGTGGGGTAATTCACCAGTAACTGGCCACCCTAAACTAAAAATGAATTCTAACTATTCACCTATAAACAGAATTCATTCTAGTATATGGTGGCTTCGTTATTGAAGGATGGCCAGTTATTGAAACCTTATACTAAAATGAATTCTGTTTATAGGTGAATAGAATTCCTTTTTAGTTTAGGGTGGCCAGTTATTGGCCGTGGCGAGTTACTGACGAATTACCCTACCGTTTTTACTATTTTGTGGCTTTTATTTTCCTCGACATCGGAACATCATTAGATGTCACGGATCGATCGATGCAAACATGATTGGGTCAGCCGATTTTAGCGTTCAGCTAGGACAGCGGGCAAAGGAAACCAATATATTATTATGAAGATAAATGTATCTTTTCCGGGGCCAACGAATTTAATGGAGGCGGACACTGGACGGTCCCCAAGGCGCGCCATAGGCGGCGTGCCCGTTACCCGGTCGTCACCGTCACCCGGCGCGCCGTGACCGGTGTAACAACCAACGCCGACACTTCCGCTCCTCACCGACATAATTACAAACGGAAAATTCAACTACTCACACCATATAAGAGTACGTAGACGAATTTCGTCGAAGCAAGTGATAATGCGAGAGAGCGTCAGGATGCCCGGCACGTCCCAGTCTATTTGGCCTCCGCCCGATATTGTGCACACAAAGTAACGATTACTCATACCGGCCGAACTTTATTTATGACAGGAAGAAATTGCGATTGTATTCTTTTAATGGTTATAACTTCCCAATATGACACGGCGCCTGGCGACCTGTTTGCGTTAGGCATTTGTGTAGTTAAATTCATTTAACTTTTATCTTTCTACATTTGTACATAAGTACCTACCTATAGAAAAAAAATATTACATATAGAATTCAATAGATAACATGTCACATTTTTAACTAAACACAATAAGCCCAAGAGAAATGGAAAAGGGTCACTTTCTATGGATATTTCTAAAGTGAACCATCTTCACTGGACTTGGGTATACCTACCTTGTATATTACATTACAGAGGACTCAGAGGAGAAATAATTATCTATTTGCCAATACATCTAGAACATAGAACCATCATGTTTTTGCTCATTATTTCCCGATTCATTACCTGAATACATAAAGCTTCGTGATCGACTTCTACAGTCGCTATCAGATACATATATCGAAAAGGCCAAATGCTCAAAATTATCTTAACACACGCCTTCAGAATAGAGTCGAATATAAAAAACAGTAATATACAGTAACACCTATTTTTTGTGATTTCATGGTTGCTCTTAAAAGTAAGCTTGCGATCCTTGAAATATTGATGCTACTACTCGTTTTCCGTAAAACTACATATCACATACCTACGTGAAATAAGATGGAAAAGCAGACTCAGCGATATGGTAACTTTTAAGGCCGAGCCACACCGGCTGCGTGTGCAGCACGTGTGCGTCGACGTAAGCGTAGACGTGCGCAGCACCCCTGTCACACCGGGTGACGCGCACGCCACGCAGCGCACGCCACGCATTGTGCTGTACACGTCACGCAGGCGCACGCTGCAGCTCAGTCATGCGTGTAGTAAAATAAAATACTCCTGCGACAGTACCTACATCATGTTATTATACTCCCGTTGCAAATGGAAGCAGCTCACCTAATGCCGCCATTGCAATAGAGGAAAAAATGTCTCATATTTGAATTGAGATAATTGAGAGTACATAATATTATTCACCGACGCACAATAGTTCACAATACAACAACCTTGTTTTCCAATAGTATCGTTAGTACCTAACATCGATTTGTTCCCACAGCCAAATAATTTTTTTATAAGACGTATTTTTTGTAATCTTTGTGCTTTATGTTGTAAATGTCATTCGTATTGACGAACGATTTTAATTAGTTTTTCTTTTATCACTGAATCCATATTAAAAACCAGCACGCGCACCGGCTGAGTTGTAAATAAATACAAGCGAGCTGCGCGTGTACACGCACAGCACCTATGCAGCACCGAGCTGTGCGTACCCGAACCTGCTCGGTTTGTCCTCTCATAGGGAACGCAGTTAAATACAACGTCATCACTGCACGCAACGAAGCGACGTTGCCGCTCTGCTGCGTGCACGCGTGCACGCAGCACGCAGCCGGTTTGTATCGTCGGAGCTGCGTTGCGTGCAAGGCACGCGTACGCGCACGTCACGCACACGTCACGCAAGCGGTGTGTCCTCTCCTATGAGTTTTAGTATTCTACAACGCAGCGGGACGCGTACGTGCACGTGCACGTCTACGCACACGCATCCGGTGTGGCTTGGCCTTTATAAGTAATATTCTAACATAGTGCGTAACTACATGGAGTAAAATATCAAAAATTAAAATCTTTATTTTATAACATGAGATCTTAGGAATAATAAAAAGTTAAATAGTTCATGCCCTTTATATTATTTACTTATCAAGTTATCACAGAGCGCCTACCTACTACAATGAGCATATACTCTCGTAATACGACTCGAGATCATTACTTGGCAATAATGACAATACTAAATTAGTAAGAAGCACAACCGCTCATTTTATTTATTCACGTTTTCTACTCATGTTAATAACAAATATTTAATAATGAACACTAATATAAGCTCTAGGAGTTTACATCGGTGGCGTGGTATTTCAAACCTAATAAACCGTCTACGTGTGGTAACTTTGCGGTCTTCGCTAACGCTTCATAAAGCGTAAGGTGGTGGTCTGGTGGTAGTGCTCGACATGCTAATGCCCAATAGATGACACCCTGCTGTCACCTCTATTGACAATGACTTAAGTTTCAAGATGACATGTACTGGGACCGCGTCGAGCACCAGCACCACCACCTTAGTCTGAAGACGGTAGTCTACGCTTACTGTGAATTTAATAGAAATAGCATTTTTGTACTACATGGGCCATTTTATTTAAAGTTGTCCCCTACACTTTTTTCCAAAATTGGGATTTTTATGTTATTTCTACTCAGAATCATGAGCTCTTTTGATTTTAATTGGAGAAAAAAAGTATCCCAAGATTTTCATACATTTTTCGATCTTTCCATTCCGAAACCGCCATACAAAGTCTATGAAAAAATGGTTACGGAATGGGAAAAAAACCTTGGGACACTTTTTTTCTCCTATTAGGATCATAAGAGCTCATGATTCTGAGTAGAAATAACATAAAAAATACCAAATTTGAAAAAGAAGTGTAGGGGACAACTTTAAATAAAATGGCCCACATACTTAATCACTTTAACCGCTCTATTTTCTGCTTCACGAAGAGCGGTGCATAAAATAAATAATCGATTGTTAACTAAGGCATGAAAGGCACCAATTTCTGCCGGGGTAGCTGAAATGATGCCTTTCACCAGAGTTAAACACTCTACTTTTCATTTCGAATACGAGGAAAGTAAAAACCAACATGTATATTTTAAAAACGTACCTAACTAAGTATACATTTTTAAAGTATTTCTTGAGGGTAATTTCAATTAACAATTTAGGCAAAAGTATCGTTATTTGTGGAATGGAGAGTTAAATATCAGAATGGAAATTTTATAACAAATATATTTATACCCAAATTTCAATTGCTTATCGTAAAAAAATATAGAAAGCTTACTTGGAACGTAAAATGCTCTAGTGCAGAAACGTATCGTTTTTGCACACCTTTTAGAACAACAATGACATGAGACATTTCAGAGCAGAGAATGAAAAAGCCTTTGCTTTCGGTAAAAGCTTAAAGTGCGAGTAATATAAAGAGAACCTTTAGGTAAGAATAAGACTATTTGTCAATCTCGCCCCCGGGGGAAATCGGGTCAGGTCAGCCCGCTTCACTCGTTGTCAACGCTGAGTAACCACGTACGATATACGAAACATCTAACACATGATAAAGCTATGAACAGTAATTCATTATATCATTATTAATTTTGACGTTACATACCTCTGTGACTTTATAAAAAACAAATATAATAATTATACATTACGTCAAGTTTACTAAAAATACTATATGTCGTTCCATACTCATGAAACAAATGACTATGCTTCTTTATTTTCAATTGGTAAAACAGCTTTTAAGAGTAGGTACCTCCTCTGGTAATTACGGTTACTACAGTGCATTACACTTTTAGAGCCTATAAATGAGCCAATGGATCCAGTCTAGCCCCGAGTCAGCCTCGTTGAAGTCAAAAAATAAAAGTCTATAAGCAGTGCCGCCATAGCAAACTGTCCTCGTAATTATTAACGCAATGTCGTCGGCTAAGTGCTACCAAAGCAATTGGCGGGATTTCTGCATAAACTACATTACCGCGCAATTACCTAGGTACATAGCTACCCAACAACCTAGGTAAAGTAACTATCCATTATGAGGTCGAGGAAGGGTGATGCGTCATCACCCGCGATTCGTAACGATAGGTACTCGCCGTTGCATTCAAAGGCTCGCGATCCTGTGTGGCCAACGGCGGCGCGTTCCGGACATGATGTCATCGGAGCGCTCGCGACTTGTCCTAACACTGTGCCACCGCCGCACCACACAGTTAATCGAGGATACGTGTATAGACAACGATTTACAGCACAAAATGCCAGTCCTCCCGTGTATTACCGATCTATAGAACAATAAAGGGTGCGCGCGGACGCATGCCAATGAGCGGTATCGTATTCAGGTAGCGCTTGCGCGCCATTAGTAACCCGGGCCGGGCCTGGAGTAATTGACCGACAAGCTAATTTCATTCTAGGCGCATTGGACGCTTCCTCTTTCCTTTTTCCTATCGGTCAGCCGCGCACGAGACTCATGCTTCGCCACGAACCTACGTGCTGATGTCATTCATTTAAATTTTTCCTGGTTATGATTTTAGAAACATGAATAGCCCCCGTCCGTAGATAAGACGATAAGCAATAATAAGCATTAGTAAGAAGTAACGTACCTAATATAAATAAATCAAACTCAAAAAGAACATTACTGGGCCCAAATTGGATGCGTGTTCACTTTGACTGAAACTATAATGCCTAACTCTGTATCTTACTAGTTGTTGTGTTACGCCGTCTACTAACTATCAATTAGTCGTTCTGGTTGTGTATCGGTTTGACCGCCATTGTTGTTAACTAGTGGTCGGCTGTTACTGATGACAACACGAACTGTTTTGGCAGAGATAGTGTCTTACACTCTGCCTACACCATGTTTTGTCGAGGCCCTGATAACCTTAAGATATAAACAACGTTTAAGATCAACTACTGAAAACCGCAGATATTCTAACTTACGCCGATCGGTATTCGTATATTGGCTAATTGGCTGTCATCATATTTAACGAAGTTCTACATTTTGTTACTCTTTCATGTCCGTTATACGTCTTTGAGTAGTTTAAACACAGTGAAATATATTAACAATGTGCTTTTTAACTTTAAGATTTGACTTTTAAAAAAATGATAGTCTAATCGGCTCTGCTTCCGATACTGAACAAACTGATTTCTGGTTTTTAGAAGCTAAATGTGTGTAGTTTCTAGAAGTTAGTAATAAGTTTCTTCCTCGAGGAGCCAGACATAGCCTGACGATGGGTTTATTACATAATGAGTACTTTACACCTAACAGTGTTCCAAGGGTGTCGCCAGCTGATAGCCGAGAGGGGGCAGGTTAATAAATATTAAATGGATAATAGGAAAAGTATGTATTTTGTTGATTGCCTTGCATTTGGTACAAGATATGGTTGCTGTCACCAGTAAATATCAAATTATCAGCGGCAGTCAATTGTTACCAGTCAGAGTAAAAATAAGTTTGATGGTTGTTAAATTTATAGATCTGCTCTATATTATTGCCATTTTTGCCATTTATTTGATATTGTCCAGTACATTTAATTTAATGTAATTTATTTTTGTAATATTTGGTAAGTATAACTTACCTATATGCATAATATACGATAATTAATCGTATTTCCAATAAGAATTGAGTAAATTGGTTGATTGGGATCCAAAGAAAAAATCTATCGCTTCTTTATTATGGAGTTATCTAAACTCATAAAATAAATAAGTAAAACGAGTTATATAAATGGTGTTTTACCGTTTGTAGTAAATTTGGTAAAGTAAAAATACTATATATCTACATAATAGGTAGGCTGATATTCTTGGCACCTGACATTTAATGATCTTTAAATTTAATATAGTCTACAGAGAGGTCAAGCGTCCATTTAAGTCCAAGTGGACATTTCTATAAATATTTAAACAAATTCTACTCTCAACCCCTAAATAAGATATTTTAGTGTTGGACAGTCAGTATCTTAAAATGGATGAAGTAGGCTACCTACTCTGAGGGCCTAGATATCGGCAACTACTTATGTTGATTCCATTTACTTCATAATGACCTTCGGATTATTTTGAAACTTTAGAATATAACTATTCGAGCTAGCTAACGCTCTGCAGGCCTGCTTTAAATATACAGTGAATTTCCATGAAATGAAATGTAGTAAACTGTTTTCAAAAATTCTGTTATGTTTATTTCATTTAAATGTTGTTGTAATCAATCACAGAGACTGCTGATGAAACATGTTGCACAATTTACTTTAGGTCGTGTTGTGAAACAATGCCTCCTAGAGGCATAAAATTCAATGTTCACAGAGATATTAATAATATGTCAGCAATAAAATGAGACGTGACCCGAGATAGCAGAGGAATCGTGGTCGCGACACTTAATTTTCACTAGTTTATTCGTTCCACATTAGTCAACTTGTGAGGTCCCGTATCGGCGCCGGCGCCGCTCCCGCGCCGCGTCCCGGGCTGCGCTCCGCCCGGGCTGCCGACTGACGCTTGATAAATAACATCTCTTGACATCTTCCCAGATGAACTCTGTCTGTCCCTGGTCACCGTAAACAAATACATTTAAACTGCGGAACATTAATTGATAAGTAATTGTTTCAAATATCGCACACGACGAACATATGTTTACTTGCGTACATCGTAAATTCAGTTTATGATGCAGCTCACGACAATATATTCTTTAAATACACTTTGGAGATTACTAATTATCTTCAATGTTGACATCAAGAACAGTGTGACCGCCCTGAGCTCTTAAACTTTTAAAAAACAAGAACTTATCATAATTGCTTCTCCCGGTAATATTGTCTACCGATGTTGATTGTTATTCACTTATTTCTCTTTTATTTAACGTTATATTTTAACACAATTTTATGAATACAAAGAAAGCGTATTTATATAAAAGGTGGAAAGCGCGTCACTACAATTTTACATTTACAGCTGAACCTTACAGCCTCCTTATCAAATACTTTTTATGTTTTATTGTGAAAACGTAATGTTCTAGGAAAATTTTAATGAAATATATATAATGGTTATATTATTGATATTTTTCGAAGCATAACCTGTAACGACTATATGTATTCTATTATTTATTTAAGATTCTTATCTTAAGGCTAGATATGCCCACCCCGATAGGTGGTATTTACGATTTGATTTTCAGCGAGCTAACTTTATGTAATTCTAGATCGGATCTTCACTAGCGACAATACGAAACGGTTATACGAATAGGTAGCTTGATAAATATAATCAAAAATAGCACAAGTCAACCTGGACGGCCTTGCCTTCAGGTGATATGGCTAGGAGGAATATATATATAATATACATCTGTCGGCAATGCGGTAGAAGGAAATAAAATGCAAGAAGCAAGTGCGGGCCGCAGCTCGTTATAAATATGATCGAATTAATAAAGCCTGATATGATAGATCGCTTTTATCTTTAATCCGGATAACAATAGGCGGCTAATGCAATGGGAACTTTTAGCTTTTCTTCCTGTAACTTTAAGAATATAAATGTAATCAAATAAGCGTTTTTTGGCCTTTGTGAATGAGAAACAAAGACTCAATATTAGATAAAGGTATGTACAGTTATTTCATTGTTTACGGAGTTAAAGGAGATCTAATTGTTGATAAAACTAGTCAGTTTTTGAAGCGGTTGATCGATCCCCCGTCTCGCGCCACCTTTGCGGGTCACGTTTCTCAGTCAGATTACGCTGCCAATAACAAAGGTGCAGCTGCTTTACAGCCAGTAAACACATACAAAGACAGATTGTTACTTGAATTAATTAACTGTGCGGACGACATACATGCCCACTATTACGTTATCAGCTCGGACGTCGGTCGGGTCAACTAACAATTTTAACAGAAAAATAATTTGCCACAGATAATGACGACAATTTATGTCTTGTTTTTTTTCATTTAGTTATTCTGTATTCATGCTTTGTTCTTTTATAGTTCATTTGACCAAATCTATTATTGACAAGGTATTATAAACAAAAACTAATTATTCTATATTAAATTTTATCAACTTTCCCCACCCTAAATCTAAACGAACCTAACAAAATACCATTTCAATTGATAGGAACAATCCGGCGCGGTAGGTACATACATAAGTTTTGCCTGCCTTTCATTTACCTCATATTTGTAGCTATGTGTGAAGCGAACTCGTTATTTGAAACTTCAAATCAATGCAAAAAAAGTAGTGATCGTTTTTTTATTGTCTACTCTTCTAGAACGTCTTTAGTTGCCACAGTGCAAAGATGATGCGTCGTCGGAAACACCACGCTTCGGTTGCACTACCAAAATTTCAGGCTACACACCCTTCCCGCGCGTTACTTCTACTACTTTCCCACAAACTAGTCATCTAAATTATTTCCAAACTCTGCTTATAATGTTTCGGGTTTTATTTACGTTTTAGGCGGAAACATGAGGCTCCCCCGTAGTTGTTCTATAAGGGTTTTTATGCATGGTGCTGACCAATTAGTCGCCGGCTAGCATGTTCAGGTGGCGAGTATCGCTTGCGCGACGCGTGCGGTTGGCCGTAATGGCGCTTTGCCCGCTCATAATGTGTTTTTGGCGTGCCGCGCCCCCGACCGCCCTATCTACCCACCAATATTTAGGGCCTGTATCGTACCTTTTAAAACTTCGTCCATAACCCCGAGATTGGTCGTTGCGTGCGCCCATTCCTATATTACGAGGCAAAATAATTAGCTTTATCTCATATCATTTTTACGAACATAGTAATTTACTTGTAGCATGAAAGGCAATGTTTGTTGGTTTATTTTTCCATGTTGGCATAACATGTTTCATAATACAACCGTGTATGTATTTAGTTTTTTAATAATTAGTGCTAATACCATTTACATAAACTATCTACATAAGTACGTTTCCAGGCTCAATTGATATATTTGTTTTTGAAAACGTTTCACAGTTAAATAATTTACGGCCGTACGGGTCTGATGGCCACATTATCTCAATTTGTCTGTCCGCGATAGTGCGGGAAGGAACGAGTTCTGCCAGTAACACGATCTTCCCTCATATGACACAGTCCCATGTCACTTTTAACACAAAACCTGTCGGCGTGTTAACTTTTTTTCGAATTTCTAGTCCATAGATTAATTTGTTGATCAACCTACTGGCGTGTAAAGAAAACGGTGTACATCTATTACCTCTCAAAATATCGCACCGTGTAACTCTATACCGGCGACGGTGTCATTGGTTAAATCGAAGTGTAGTAACATTATATCCCGAAGCCTTTAACCTGCGTCACTCCCCCGGCGGCATGATCACTCATATTTAAACCTAAGTATAATATTACACTTTTAGTTATTTGTCCCGTAAGAGCCTGCCTCTTAATTTCGAAAGGTTGCAATTTTATTCTTAAAGCTGCACCTGTGTATAGATACCGATTAATTCAATTTGCGCTCCTTGTATACATATTAGGAACTAGGTACTGTTTATAACAAATAAACCATGTAGAATCTAACAGCTAAATTTAATCAGTGAATTAAGTACTCAAGGTTTGAGTTTACTTAATTATCAGGGTGTATAAGTGTTTTGGAGGGCTCTCTATTGTTTCCCAAATAGTTTTAAGTCATAATGAATTGTTTGTCCCAATTTTCGTTAGTCATAATTGGTTTTCTCAGAAACGCGTAACTTTTCAGGATTGCCATAAAACAAACCTAACCTAACCTATCTATAGAATAACCTTACGAAAATCCTGAAAAGTTAACGGTTTCAGTTTTATGACTAACGATAATATGACAAACAATACATTACTACTTAAAACTTTATGGGAAACAAACGGACCCCGTTTTGGAGTCCTCTCTGTAGATATCCGAATGCTCGTGACGTGTCTCCTACATTTTAACGATACAAAGATACTCCGCTTTTTCCAAACGCAAAATAAGCGGATTTGCGTTTTTATGAAATGGCTCGGTTGAAGCGTTTCATGACGATTATATCAAGCCACTTCCTCCCCTCTCGCGATTAAAATCATAAAAAAAATAATTTAAACGTCCAAATTAACCGCGGATGCAATAGGTTTAATATCAACAACTTTAGGTAGGTACCAGCAATATTTTTGTGTTTATCTCATTTTTATGAGTTTAAGTAGGAAGCATGAGGTGGTGGGTTAGATAGGGATTTAATTGAAGGAGGAGTGAGGGTGAGAAGGGGAAGCCGCAACGGCCGGGGCGCTGCGCCGCGCCGGGGGAAGGAAAATAATAAAAAAATGCACGCTTTGCGGCGGTATCCCCCGCGAGCGCGGATGCTGTGAAAGTGGCACGCCGTGGATAAATGAAGGTTTTTTGTTTGTGGAATACGCCTAAGCTTGGCGTCGCTCCACTTTCGTATTGTCACTTCAATTCTATGGATGTTAGTTCATTCATGGGGCCCGCTCCGACGCGAACGTCATTAAATTTAAGTCGCCTTAAAGCGGTGTTTTACGGTCAGATAATCATTTAACGTGAACTAACTTTCTATTGAGCTACTCTTTCATAACGCCGCAGGAGTTTTTGCACTCGAAGTTAGCTCCTAACGAAGATATGTGTAGATTATGATGTTGCAAAACTTTATTCATTTATGTTTATTTATAAGGATTTTAGTCGATCGGGGTGAGGAGTATTATTAAGTCAACAACGAGCTTAACAATGGGTAGTACGAGTTGATCCGCGGCCGCAGAAGGCACGGATCGGAGCCCTGGCACGCGGGCATAAGACTCAAAACAGAACGTGGAGTGCAACGATAAGGGGCGATGCCCGTCACTTATACGATTTAAGTGACAGTTTTATTAATTTCCCATACAACTCATCCCCAGTTTCCACCCTACTCTATTTCCGACTGTTGCATTGGCGGCATATGGAGCCGGCAGAACGTTTGCACTCCACAACAAAAATGTTTTAAAATTTGAAACAATGTGTGGCTATGACAAAGTCGAGTTTGCAAAATTGAATTTAGTATAAGGCTGTATTTTTGTATACCTAGATACCTACACATAGGTAGGTATTTAAGTAGTGTAGTAGCTATTAGGTATGCCATATTATTCTGGTATGAAGTTCATATTGCAACTTTGAACTTGAAGATGAATGTTTGGGCGTAACGAAAAAAATAGTTAAGTACATACTTGAGAATATAGTAGCTCTCCTGAAATCACCTTATAATAGAATTAAAAAATATATATGCAGTGTTGACCATTTGTATTGACTTAACGATAATATATTAATTCATTAATAATGCTTACTGAAGCCGGATGGCGATACGAGAATTGCATCGTAATAAAGATAGGGCAATTCAAATAAGGGCGCACGGTCCAACAAATGCGTGCTGCTGGCTGTGTCTAAGATAAGCCGGGCTTAGCGCTGGCGCAGCAGTCGATGGCTTATCGCGATTTCAATTATTATGCCGGTGCTCTCATTGGGCAGCGGCGAGGGTCCCGCCCGGCGGTCTCGAATACTGTTATCTTAAATCTCGCCCAAATCAGACTCTGCAGTTTATGCTTGATTGTTCCCATAAAAAAATTAAGCACCTCGACCGGGGTGAAAATTTGCGTGCCTGTCTTCTTATCGAAGATTGGTGACGCTCATAATTCCATTACGACATAATCAGTTTAAAATTTAATCCTTATTCAATACTCTTTATTTTTAACAGATACGGAATGGACCTAAATGGAGCCAGAAGAAAAAATGCTACACGAGAAACGACGAGCACTCTCAAGGCGTGGTTGAACGAGCACAAGAAGAACCCGTACCCGACGAAGGGCGAGAAGATCATGCTCGCCATCATCACCAAGATGACGCTCACGCAGGTCTCAACGTGGTTCGCCAACGCGCGCCGCCGCCTCAAGAAGGAGAACAAGATGACGTGGGAGCCACGGAACAGGGTCGACGACGATGACAATAATAATGATGACGACGACCACAAGAGCAACGACGGAAAGGATGTATTAGGTATGTATTGTAAGCTGTACCTAAATCAAACCCACGTTATGTCCCAATTGCACGGCGAAATGTGGGAAATACTAAAGAATGCACCTTTAATTAAAATGTAAGAATTGAAAACAATGTAATAAATTTTGTTGTAGATGGGAAGGATTCTGGAACCGGTTCGAGCGAAGACGGAGACCGGCCACGGCAAAGGCTGGATATGCTAGGACAAAGAACAGAGTCGGAGTGGTCAGAGTCGCGCGCCGACAGCGGGCCCGAGTCACCGGAGCCGTATGAGCGGCCGTTGCACCCGGCCTACCAGCACCTGCCTTCACGGGCGCCCCCCGGCAGCACGCCCGCCTCCGCCAAACCGCGAATATGGTCACTGGCGGACATGGCGAGTAAAGACGGCGACGCTCCTCCGCCGCCACCGTCCGCCTCGGCCTTCTACCAGTCGGCGGCGGCGGCGGCGGCGGCCGCGCGGCTCGCGCACCCGTACGGGCGAGCCGAGTTGTATCGCGGGCTGTACCCGCCCGCCACGCCGGCCGACGTGGCGCTGCTCGAGTACTCGCGGTCGCTGGCGCTGGCGGCCCCGGCGCCCGCGCCGCCCGCGCCCTCGCCCTCCTCATCGTCCACGTCGTCGCTGGCCGAGCCGCCGCCGCCGCGCGCCTGACCGCCGGCCCCCCGCCCGCCGCTGGCGCACCGACAATAACCACGACCCGCCGTCGCCGCCGTGCCGCCGGTCGCCACGCAACCACGCGAGGGCCTTCTCACCTGTAAATAAATCTATAGATTAATGTTATAAATATGTATACATACATTATACATGATAATAATAAATGTGCACCGGTAGAGAAGCTTAATAATGTGATAGTGGAGCGGAGGGGCCACCGGCCGCTCCGCGCGCGCCGCGCCGGGCCGACTGACCGACAATACTAGGTGCTAACCAGTTGGACCTTGCAACAAACACGTTGATGTATTTATATTCGGAGGTGGTTAAACAAAGTGATCTATAATTGAAGAATAGGTATTAACATGTGTTACGTTTTTTTAGATAAAATAACACTGTTTAAACTTTTATTTGTACCTTTGTAGAGTGTAAATTATTATTTTCAAATTTCTCCCATATATTTTAGTGCCTAGGGGCGTATTCAGAAACGTTAAAAATAATAACAATAATGTACTTATGCAACATGCGTATTGATATATAATTCATATTAATATTAAATTTCACGTTTCTAAATAAGCTTCTTAATTACGTCCACTTTACGTCTATTGTTTAATAGTGTTTTAGATAAATCTAACATCGCATTTTAACTATTTATTTTACGAGGTCAGTAGCCTTAACCTTTTATATTAAGTTTAAATAACTACCAGTACCAGATTTGTTGAGAATTTTCGAAATCTGAGTAATTCATTTCTAGTCAGAAGACTATGATCGTCTATGTTAAACATAAATGAAATTTCATTATTGATGACGTTTCATTTGTCGTTAGAGTGTCGTAAATATTTTAACATACTGTAGGTACATACATATTTAGTAAAGAGTTTAGACATTAGGAGGAGGAGCGCGGGTCGGGGCCACACGCTCGCCGCGCGGCTCGACCTGAGCACTGAGCAGCCCCGGGGCCCGCTGACGGAGCCGCGCGCAGCCCACCGCGACGCGGCCGCCGCCTCGCGCTAATCCTGCACAAGTATTCCGTTCGAAAATACTAACTAGAATTTGGTCTCTCCGAAGTAACTTGAATTTACATACGTCTAAGATGGCCTTGTATTATTGTATGAACGTTGATCGATGGATGGATAGTTGTGTCCTCGTTTTATTTCCTTAACACTGTAAAATATTTTAAAAGTAGAGACTGAAAGTCCAAAATTGAGTCTATAGTTTTGTACATACTGTCCCTGTTGTAAGTATATATTGTAATGATAATGCGAATATTTAAGAGAGGTAAACGCAATAAATTTTCTGTATTAGAGGTCTCTTTGATGTAAATAACATTACCTGCAGTCGACACTGTGAACCCTGAGAGTTAGTTGTACATAAACAACGAAATAGTTCTCTAAGCTGAGATGGATAGATTCGGATCCGAATGGGACTCATTGAACGAATGATTCACTGCCCGATTCGAACTTTAAGATACGTCAAATATTACGGCTAGTTACGATATGGATTAGATATGTCAGTGTCAAAAGTGATGTTTTTGTTTGAAGAAACGTCACTTTTGACACTGACATATCTAACCCATATTGTATCTAGCCGTAATATGTGACGTATCTTAAAGTTTGAATCGGGCCGTTAGTCAGTTGAACATTATTCTATGTATATTTACACATACGTATATGCCTTAAAATTATGTTGTCAACACAGTTAAATAGAAGTTATCTTGAATTCCTCATAGAAATAAAATCCGATACACGTCCACTTTGGAGTAGGTATCCAGTAGTTGTTGAAAATGGCAACTAGTGATGTGCCATTTGTGTGAAAAAATGTGAATGAACGACGTCTAATCGCCATCACATAAATTTAATGACTAGACGCGGCAATTAGAGCGCAGATATATATTTTCTTGGTAAAGGCCGTTTCCTAGTTGGCATATCAGTAATGTTACTAGGTATTTACTCCTCGGGATCTACTGCATTAGTTCCATGTTACTTGTTAACTAAGCTGGCACAGGTACGTTCTTGAGCAGGTATATAAATCTGTCTGAAACATATTGTAAAACATCGAAAAATAATTGTTGTTATTGTTGTTTAAGTGAGCTCCCATTTCTATGTTTTAGTTTTAAATGCAATATAAGTTTTCGAGTAAGGCTATATAAACTGTGTTTTGTTAGCTTAAATCTCATTGAAAACCTACCCCAGAAAGGTGTGTGAATAGATGCAATAAAATTTAATACAGAAATATTATAATTGCTTTTTATTTCTTTTTTTTCTGCTAGGAAACACATATTATGACCTTATTATCGCAAAGGAAGGTGACACATCGTAATTTAGAAATTATGTAGGTATGACGATTAACTTGAGGTCCGTTTCGAACATAATATATGCTCCAGTTTATTCTGGGCCCAATTATTTATTAAAATCAACGGTGATTGAGGCTTATACATATTTGCGTTTAGATTGTTGGAGAAACCAGATTAATAAATAAGTGAATAAATAACGTCGGAGATCTCGAGTTCAACCGAAACACAAAGCTAAGGGCTCGTTTAGACGATGCGAGAACTCGCATGCGAGTTTCATTACATTGCGAGTTTTGATCGGTCGGTTGAATTGGACGTAACCAACAGTCCGCAATGTAACTCAAATCGCATGCGAGTTCGCGCGCCATCTAAATCAGCTCTAAGTCTCAATTATTGCTAACTTCATTAAACGTATAAGATTGCTCGCACATTTCCACAAACTCAACAGAAACCATTTTAGCTTAGGAAGTCGCTAATTATAATTTACTGCACTAAAGTACCAATTAGTACGATACTTGTCATCCTTTCGTTAAAGGAAATCAACTTACGTCGTCATCGTAAAATTAGTTTCCAGTTGTTAC
This sequence comes from Cydia splendana, assembly GCF_910591565.1. Taxonomy (NCBI): domain Eukaryota; kingdom Metazoa; phylum Arthropoda; class Insecta; order Lepidoptera; family Tortricidae; genus Cydia; species Cydia splendana. Next base: position 39,138,085 of record NC_085987.1, on the reverse strand, counting down.
TCAGCCAAGTATACAAGAAAACGCATGCATATGCTCATTCTACCAACATTTAGTTGTCTTCCTCCTGCTACTTCACGCACTAAAGTTTGCCCAACGAATCGTGATTTGTATTATGTAGATAGGCTCAGCTCAGCACAGACAGTATTTCACCCGCAAGACAGACTACCCGTCTTTTTCTAACCGTATTAATGAGAGAGGGGCGGGAAGTCTAATTAGCGGGCGAAACGTTTTCGTGGCACTCGTGGCGCTCCTGTACTAAGCCTTCTGGGCCTTTATACATATTTCAACAAGCTGTAGCCCGCCTGATGTTAGCAGCCACCGCAGCCATGAGCACCTGCAACTCTAGTGGACGACCGTAGATGCTTAAATACAAGGACTCGACCTTAGGAGCACTAGAAACGTTACTCACCATCAGGAAAACAACACTACAGAGTAAGTAGCAGTGCTATTATAAAATAACACTCTGTACCTATTATAAAATAACATAAGCAATGGGAACGATAAATAAAGTCCTCAAAACGAAGCTTTACATCAAAACAATAATATATGCTACCAACGTGACAATTTCATACAGATAGATTTAAATAAAATAAAAAACCGGGCAAGTGCGAGTCGGACTCGCGCACGAAGGGTTCCGTACCATAATACAAAAAACAGCAAAAAAAAAACGGTCACCCATCCAAGTACTGACGCCGCCCGACGTTGCTTAACTTTGGTCAAAAATCACGTTTGTTGTATGGGAGCCCCACTTATATCTTTATTTTATTCTGTTTTTAGTATTTGTTGTTATAGCGGCAACAGAAATACACCATCTGTGAAAATTTCAACTGTCTAGCTATCACGGTTCGTGAGATACAGCCTGGTGACAGACAGATGGACGGACGGACGGACAGCGGAGTCTTAGTAATAGGGTCCCGTTTTACCCTTTGGGTACGGAACCCTAAAAATATACGTTGTATTATACAACTGCTGCTTACTCGTAAAACACTATTATTAAATATGATAAATGTAAATATTAAGAGCCAATCTTACACAAATCGAGATAGTTCCATGCACAGGAAGATCGATAAGCCCTTGTGTTGTGGGTAGGTACTACTAGACGACGATATACTTAGTAGGTAAGTACATACATATATAATATATGAACATAGATAGATATAGTTAAAGGGTCTCTATTGTTTCCCATAAAGTTTTAAGTCATAATGAATTGTTTGTCCACATTTTCGTTAGTCATAATTTGATTTTTCTCAGAAACGCGTAACTTTCCATAAAACAAACCTAACCTATCTATAGTATAACCCTACGAAAATCCTGAAAAGTTAACGGTTTCAGAATTATGACTAATGATAATGTGACAATCATTACATTATGACTTTCAATAATTATGTCAAACAACTTAAATACTTAAGAGGGAAGTATACCTAGCTACTGACAAAAGGTACTTTTTCATACAATTTCTATTTCGGCAGCAACTAAATCTTAACATATCACTTTGATTTTGATGTCGATCGCTTAAGCATAATATAATTATTCTAGGTTTATAGGTTTCGCTTTTTTATAATATTTTTTTTGGAAGTATTGTAAATTTAAAAAAAAAGGTAAACCTATAGGTAACCTAGGTTTTCATTGCGTCAATAACATACTTAAAAATCATGGACAATGGAAAATGTTTAGAAGTGGAATAACGTTATCTCTTTTTGTACGGACGATCACGTGTTATACTTTCCTCTTAAATACATATAACACGTAACCAAAATGGTACGCTGTTATTATATTATGTATATGAAATTCTCACTGTTTTGTTTAAGATGTTTTTTGTTTGGTTTTTTTGTTGTGTTGTGAGTCCTGAATTTGACAGCTGAAGATGGAGCTACGGCTAGCGATGTGACGAGTCCACTTTTTTCAATTCGAATCATTCGAATTGATTCGGCCGCTGATTAGAGTTGACTCGACTCGCCGGTTCGCGTGGTTCGCGACTAGGTCACGGGCCGCGGAGCCGCAAATTCGAGTTGAGACGGCGAGTCAAGCGGCAGTTGTTGTACCTAAACAGAACCTTCAGGGCACCGAATTAAGGTTTATTTTTGAATGGTCATACTAGCAGTGAACTCGACTTGGAATGGCGAATCAAGCGGCAGTTATTGTAAAAAGAACCTTCGAGCCACGGAATTAAGGTTTATTTTTGAATGGTCATAGCACCAGTCAACTCGAATTGAGACGGCGAATCAAGCGGCAGTTTTTGTAAAAAGAACCTTCGGGCTATCGAATTAAGGTTTATTTTTGATTTTTTTGGCCTTAAGTTTATTTGGCCTTAGTGGCAGTGTGACAGCGTTGACTCGGCTCGGCGATTTTGTTTTAATGTTGACTGATTCTATCCTTTATCTCAGACAGTTAGTTTAGTGGTAGAGTTGATTCCGATTGCCAATAGTCTTCATTCGAATCAATTCAACGTAGGTTGCTTCGAGTTATTCGAATCATATAACTCGACTCGCCCATCGCTAGCTACGGCGTCACATATTATTGGCGTGGTAATTGCGTGTCTTATCCAACATCAAACAAACAACCAAAATGACTGCATAATGTACGGATTGTACGGAGTCGTAGAGCGCCATCCACACCTGCTGTCTAATTAGAAGCACGAATTTTTCATAAACTGTAGGTATCTACTGCATATAAAAGGTACAATCCTGTAACATAAAAATAAAAAGATTTCTTACAAATACAAAAATACAAATACAAATACATATCTTTATTTCGCTTTAAAATGTGGTACAAAAAGATGTTATAAAATTATATCGTGGTCACACACATTCCACCAGAAGCTGGCATGCAAAACTATTCTATAAAGTACATAAAAACATTAAAAACATTTTTTTAAATATTTGATTAGTATACCTACTAAGTAAGTGTAGAATAGACTAGATATTTGAATCATATCAATTGTTGATGAATTTACATAACTTTCAATTTAATTGCATTTAATATAATTTAATATTTTACTAACGCCCATATTCCAATCACTGGAAACAAGGGGAGCAAACGTGAATAAATCAATCAATTACCACAATACCAGCTCATCTAGCCATCTAATTAGACATCAAAGGCCTCGATGGTGAACTCTTTATTATAGAAAAGCACGAAATGTATGAAACGTACGTGCCTGTAATTGGGCCGCGGCGAATAGATAGGTACCTACATAAATCATTGAAGTGGCGAGCTTTGATGTACCGTGTCCGGCGTGACGTCAGCGGCTAGGGTTGTCAAGGTTCGTGGATATCCAAGCAAGAAAGAACGACAAAGGATTCTTCTAATATTTTATTAAGAAAAAATCTAGTCTTATATTACTAAGTTAAGATATTCGAACACGGATGCTTTTCACTTCCTAACTCATAAAAATACTCATGTAAGTTTTGTACGACTAATTGTTCGGGTGTCATTTCACGCCAGAACTATCGGACTAAAGTTGCGTTATTCATTCATTATAATTCTCTGATATATGGCTTGCAACCCTGACAGCCATGTCTTACATTCATTATTTGCTCACGTATACTAGATGAAAGGCTGCCACAGTCTAAATAAACAAGTAGTGTGAAGCACAGCCTGTGACAATGTTGTAAGGGACACACCAGAGTTGTAATAGAGTTCATGAGAACCGATTACTTTTATCCACCGCTGGAACTTAATAGAGTCCACGATGTTTTAATAGCATTGCCTCATGAGTGATTTAAAACTTTATGTTAAATGAGGTTGTTAATGTATAAAATTATATCGTGGAAAAACTGACATTCGATGAATCCGAGTGAGATGAAAGGCAGATACAAAATACTAACGCTGCTCTTTCATCTATTCAGTGAAGCTGTAATGAAAATATTCTGAAAAATGAACGGATATGAGCAGCTTGCTCAATAAACAATAATAAAAACATTTGAATCGCTTTATTTTGATGCGAAGTTTTAAGTTTGATCATTATATTTAACAATCAAATTAAGTGACGAAAACACCGAATAAAATCTTTTTGATGTGGGATTGGAATAAAACCGTTATGTTAAAAAAATACAGTTTCTGTTTATGTTGCCAAATGTGTTCTGACGCTGGCCGAACGTATCCTCACACTTTTTACATTCACGATGGGTTTGATTCATTTGCAAAAATTGTAGTGTCGACCAATGCAAGAACACGCGTTTAAATAAATAGGTATACTACTGCTACTCAATTTAAAGAAGAAACTTGCAAAATACATCACATAAAGCATAAAAATAACAAAAAGCTTTGGATCATCATGGAAACATTTCATCCGTATCATATTACACCCGTAGTACACAGTCACAGCAATACAAAATAAATAAATAGGTAAGTACTCAATTTAAAGATACTTAAAATGATTGGCTTTTATAGATATTTTTTTGACAGACAGCTTATTTTTATTTACTAGCTGTTGTGCGCGACTTAGTTGCTAGGTAGGTATTTAATAACAAAAACTATTTAAATGAATGAATTTCCATAAATACCTACAGATGGTTCTAAAACTTACGACTAGCATACCTAATATTAAAAAGTATAAATTACTTTCCTACAAATGACTCTCATTCCGAACCTCACTATCAAGCTAATTGACTTTATGTATATCTTTTACAACAATTGATCAAAAATCGCTTGCCTTCATAAGAAGTAAACTACCTAGCATTTTGCTACAACAACGTGTGTATGTCCTACTCGTATAACTACCACGGCAATGGCATATTTGCAAAAAAAAATTGCTTTTCGTTGTTCATTGTTTGGCTTTCTTTTATTTGTAAGTAATTGTCTTGCTATGTAGATAGTTCAACAGTGTTCTTAACAAGACGTTCCCAAGGCCAATCAACATTTTTGTACGATGCGTCATGTCCGACTATTTACTTCCCATTTCAATTACAGTCTCACGAGGCAATCACCACTCATTGTCACCTCTAGATGCGCGCTTTGTTGTATCTTTAACCGTCTATAACGCCGTCGTTCAACTCCTATAATAAAGCTATCAAAACGATTCATATATTAAAAGCAAATTCTAACGTCACACCACCAAATGACTTGAACATTTCATTCAAACTCGTGAGAGCGATATGTGCTGACCGACAGGACAGGACGGCTGGTAAAAAGCCTCAAGTTATTTTTACAAAGGCTCTCTCAGAGCCCGTGTTGTGTAAATAGTCCAACATGTTTCTACAACAAAGAAAACTTAATAGTCGATGACGGGCAAAAGTTAACGTAACAATCCAAGCACTGATTGCCCATAATTCCGTGCTCTACAGAAACTTCTTAATATATCCCATTTTTCCGTGAGTCAAGTCCAAGTTTTGATCGCTCTCGAAAATTTGTAAGCTATGTTTCTGTTTAAAAGATTAGCATAAAACATGGTTATCTATTGCATACTTGGTTACTAAAGCGTTGTTCGAACATCCGATACAGTCCCCTGTCGTGCAAGGTAATAAAGACCTACACCAATTTGAATTACAGGCTATTTTTCATTTTACGTTTAGCACGAATCCTTGGAGCAGGAATTCTGATTTCGTAGCGGCGACTGCTATGCCATCTAAAATATTGGACATCTCCATCTTGCTTGGTGTTTTGCTTTTTCTTTAGACACGAACAATGAGTCGGGATCGTCAAGGGAATGTATGCATATTTTAAAACGTTACTATCATTTTATATGTACCTATGTAGTAAGTTATATTTTTTTAAACTAAAAAAATTTTTTTTTTAACCTTATATAAATTTCAAATGACCCCTATAAATTTTCAAAAAATAATAGGGTTTAATAAAGGGGGGTACTTACCTAATGTAGGAAAACAATAGGGTCCTGATTATTATTATTTTTTATTTGCGATAATTTAGTTCTATTTTACAGGCACCTGCCGCCATAGCAGAGGACGCTGGTTTGATTCCAGCCTGGGGCACTGGAGGCCTTTGTCACTTTTTCTTAGTATATGACATTTATATGTAATGTTTACCTAAACCATGATTGTACATTTATAACATTTAAGTAACAATTTAAGCGTATTATGATTGTTATAATTTTTGGATATTTTTCAATGAAATAAATTTTATCTTATCGTATCTTATATCAGTTTAGCATTATTACATTTAAAAAAACCTATTAAGGTCATGTGGCTTACCCCACATACCTTCGAGACATAGTTTATTTTGCGTGGGGCAAGAGAAACAGTATGATAAACCCCCATAAGTGTTTCTCTTCCCCCAATGTTTCTCTTATCCCATCTATTTCATTTCAGCTACGTCAAAATCAACCATTTTTTAATAAGCTACATCAAAACCAACTTAAATACACCATAATTAGTATTCATGGGACAATCTGATACCGCCTATTTCACACGATCAATAATATGTCGCGAACGTATTCGATTCCTGTTATGATAACATTTAATTTCTCTTGTTCTCTCGTCGATACAATAGGAAAATAAATTAGAGACGAGGGTCATCATATTAACATTTAGGTAGAATAAAAATTGTATAGGTATCTCATGTGGCAGGACGATTCGTGCTTCCTAAGGATGGCAAAAGACTTAATCTTTGGCGTTAGCTTCATCGCTTATCACATTCAATAAGTTATATTTTATTATCGTTTTAACAAACGTGGTTAAGATATGACTATATTCTTCTTTAATAATGTAATGCATAGTATTACAAGAAGGGGTATTCTTTTTATAACGTCTTTGTATTTTCATCTATATTTTAAGTTTTATAATATATTATAAGTATTAGTTTAATTTTTAAGTAGGTTTATTTTAATTTTAGTTTAGTTTTTAAATCTTTAATTCATAGTTATTTTTAATGTATTTTTTTTATTACCAATTTTGGAATTCACGGGCCTATAAATCCCGGTTTTTTGATAGGCTTGCGTGGGGATATAGATCCAACACGTAAAGCTTTAATGTCATGTCATTACCAATTATTGTTAAATTATTGTGCAAATATCTAAATACATACATAATTATTTTAGACCTAATATTGTAGCGTTAATGTTTTTATCTTACATAGGTTAGGTTGGAATTATTTCAGTAGGTAGGTAGGTATTATACTGTATAATGCGCCCGAAAAATATTTTCCTGCTTACTTGCGAAATTTTTTATGTAACTGTCGGACAACGCTGTCGGAACCAACGATCATAGTTGCATACCTACTAAATTACTTCTGAGTCAGAAGTTTTGACATGGTTGTCCTCTGTTTTGCTACAGAAAAAAATAGACAGTGATAGGTACCTACTTAATGAATTTTTTCTCACATTACACCTCCTTCACATAGTTTGCTGTGTAAAGATTTTTAGGTACTTAGTGCAAAGTGGCCCAAGCCCAAAGCTGTCAACTAAGTATCGGGGTTTTAATTAAATTAAGTACCTATCTCTAGAATATAACTAGAACAAGAAAAGTCTACAGAGATTTTAACAGCAGCGTAAATAACACTGGTACTACGTGTGCCGTCAAAATCTCTGCAGACTTTTCTTGGTCTAACTCTACTTACTATTTTTACTCGGGTATAGTTTTTTTTCCCGTTATTGATTTCTCAGGGCTTGCAAGATGCCCTAGATCGGTTTTGCAATTAAACAAATGCGCGATGCAGTAGGCCTGTTCCGCTCCTCGGAGCGAGCCGAGCTCAACCCTACGAGTGCAGAGCGGGCTCCCACCCAATACTACGGGGCATCTGAATGATTGCTTGTATTATTTTTTGTGGACATACCATGTCATCGGAACGATTGTGGTCGGTTCCCTATGATTTATCGATGTCCATATTACAAATACGACACAGCATTATGCGATTCTTTATTTCTTCTTTAAACCATATTAGTATTCCGCCAACAATCCTGAGCAGCGTTGGTTTTGTCATACCGACTAAATGTTATTTTGTTGGAATTTCAAATAAACAATTGTTGACTTTTTTCAAAGGATTTATTTATAATATAATTAATGCGGGACTCAATCAGCGCTGGCGAAGCGAAGCTGGCATATTTAGAGCGCTCATGAATTAAAACCATAACATTATTTCTTTGTTATTTAGTTTCAGATATACAACTTAATTTGTAAGCCATAATTAAAACACTGATGAGGCCAAAGTATTATCAAGTGCGATTAGATGTTTATTAATGGAATCTCATTGATTGACATGTCACTTTGTTGCAAACGTGTAGTGCAAATACCTGTGTTGGGACGCTGCAGAGCGTATGTTCCTGTGACATAGGATTTAATTTATAATAATTTAGTTAATACGCACCTGGCTATACGAGGATAATAAGAGTACTACTTAACTTTACTATGTTCTTACTACTTACTGAACTACTTACTTACGGGTACTTTTGATTGAGATTATTTCAGTATATAAACCTCATAAACTACCTACATATACAACTTACTTCTGCGGAGTTTTTTCTAATGTTACGAATACGGTCTCCTAAAACCGTATTACTTTTAAGTAAGTACAGAAAATGACAAAACTCATAAATATTTAAATTCGAACCAAATTATGGAAGTACCTACTTCATGCTTGCAAGTCGTTGAAAAAGTACGTACGAAATGCATTTTCTTCATGTTTAGTAGAAATTAAATATTTTGTAAGCCCCATTACACCGTTGTAGGACTTCAGCGTGCAGGGTATGTAGGTATAGGTCGCTAAACAACGACAGATCACGCGGGCTGCGATAAATCACCACTCGACGCGCGATCTCCCGTGCGTGCTGCCAAAGACCCGCCGTGGACCACTTGTGCGGGTTCACCGAGCCTATTAATCGATTGTCCTTAATGTTAGGATTCTCTGCGACTCTGCGTACGTCACACTTGGCTATTTACTACTTAAATAAAGGGGCGACACTTCGCTGCAACCTCACCGAGAAGAAACATTATTTTAGTAATTACGGGGTGGCCCAAAATTACGTTAACAAACAATTGGACTATTGTATGTTAATACGTGTTTTACAAAAAGGCGTCCAAAATGAAAACTACAATAATTTAACTAAAACTAAACGTATTTTCTTAAAAACATTCTCCTTTCATTCATACGCAGACGCAAACGTTTGTTAAAATTATAAACAATATGCAGTAGTAAGCATTTTGTCATATTTATTTGCCGTACCGTAATTATAAAAATAATGTTTAAAAATAAAGTTTGGTATCGCCTTAAAAGTGGAGATGCTTTATGTTCTTTACATGTATTATCAAGTTTCTTAAATATTTCAAGAATTATCTCCATAACTCAATACCTACATCGAGAATTATCAATGCAACGAGCTTTTCGGCGCTTCTCTTCACCTCCTAAGTCCTACGGGCAACCTTTGGAAGTAGATATTTGGACAAATAAGGATAGGTATCTAATGATACATAACATCGAAAATGCAAAAAAGAGAACTATCGGGCAAGATTATGAATGGAAACTACAAAAATTCCGAAATTTTTACATGGAATTGTTTAGGATAGAATATTATAATATAGGATAGAATATTAAAAATATTTGGCGAAAAATGGATTGGACGCTATGGCCCTAAACGATGGCCGCCGAGATCGCCGGATCTAACATGTTTAGACTTTTATCTTTGGGGGGCGATCATACTTAGATCATGTGTGCTGAAGTCTTTGAAGTCGATTATATCGAAATGTTAAGAAACAAAATTATCGATGGATTTAATATTATTCGGCGACAGGATCTTGGCGCAGTACACCGTAATACGTTGTTATGCTATGAAACTTGCAGACGAGCAAATGGTCAGCATATTGAAAATATCTTCAATTAGATCTATCTAATCGATTCTCCTGATACCCTTTACCAAGGTACGCTTAATGCTGCTAGCACGTACAGGGAACTACACACAGCTCACTGGCTAAACCAGACTCAATGCAGACAGGCCAAACAAGCCACGCCTGGCATCAACGGAAAACTCACAAGGACGTTCCATCTACTAGGGAAGGTCCAAGTGGTCCAACTAAACATGACGTGCCTCACAGACGATAAGTAGTTCATATTCGTAGTTGCAATTTTTGTTCATTAGAATTAATAGAACAAATCCAATGGCATTATTTTTTTAATGTTGATATCTACGTACAACTTACATTTTATATTAAAGTCCGCCACGAGACTAGTGTGAATAATAATAACTAGGTAGGTATTTCCTACATTAACAGCAAAAGAATACCCCAAATAAATTCTTTAATTTAGAAGTTATAAAAAAACTGATGGTAACAAACCGTCACGGGGTTGGTACGTGCTCTTCGCGTAGTTTCGTGACTTTAAGTAATACGGGGTTACAGGCTAACGTCATCACTCAACACTGCGTTATTAGCTCAACATACAGTGTCATTATCATGTTAACAGGCCCAATACAGAATGATTCAAATAATTTTATCTCAAAGTTGAAATGCATGACTGAATTGAAGTGTTACTTCGCAGACGGAGCATTTATAAGTCGCTGTCGACCTTTAGGTAATGCAGATTTCGTACATTGGACAGGTAATAACCCTAAATGGGCCAATTACACACGAAACCAACGTTAAAGATCCAATACATGGTATTTTATAACAAAAACACAATAGTATAATACATCTGAAACTAAAATTATCAATAAAAAACCAGAAACAATTACGTAGGTAGCTTTACGTCCGCAAGTAACATTAAATTATGCTTAATTACATATTTATTTTAATTAAACGCAAACATCGTCATGTTAAAAAGAGAAACAGTGATATTATAATCCTCATAATTATGCTAAATCGTTACACGGGTCGGAATAGAAACAGGGCGTGAACTTCCAATTTTCATTATGCGCACTTTGCGTTGGAAAGTGACCCTAAATCCGCGCATCCCTGTGCAGATAACTGTTAATTTGCATATTAACGAGAAACTTTGCATGGGAAATACTGAAAAATTCCGGAGGTTGAGTGTGAACGGGCAGGTGGCCGGACTAATGCCGGAATATTTCTCAAATCCGCCGCGGCCGCGCCGGCCGCTTTCCCGGCGAATTTTGCTTCACGGCGACTTGTTTCCGTTGATGGCTTTCCGAATCGACTTTTATTTCCCTAACCATCTCAAACGCGATTTGCGAATACAATGATGATCATTAACGTGAAAAATACCTTATTGTTAGTAACTATAAGGCCTGGTAAAGAAAAATTCCTTGGAATTTAAGTTAGTATTATATAAATTACATTCTGTCACGTACATCTAATATTTTTTACTGTGTATTTACATGTTGTTTTATCCATATATTGGTCGTGTAATTCTAAACGCAAGTTTTCTTACTGAAAATTGATGTATGAGATTCTACTTAGATTAGTTTTGTTATATCGAGTCATTCCACTAAAAAGTAACGCTAGTCACGATTTAATTGCGTTGCGAGCAAATTTTGAGCGTCAGTATGTCCCAGTAAAAAAGGCAACATTTATCTACAGATCAGTTATTAGCACTTTTTGCATCTTGAATGAAATAGTCGCTCGCGTTGCTCATGTCAATGTTAATCATGCCTAAGTTCAAATCTCAAAAAGTAGAGAAGTACCTAGGTACCCATAAATACTACAGAGTGGATAGAGATAAATGAATCCATGATTACCTACTTAAATAAGAACCTTAATCGATGAACCACTCTCTGGACTCCTAGCAAAAGAGCGTTTTCCTTAAAGTGTTTAAAGCGCGATGAAGAGGCTCGGGGCGTGTGGATAGTAATTACGTGAACAAACAGGGAGACCGAATGAGCCCGAAACGTTATTAGAAACGCCTCATTAGGTCTTTAAGCTGAGATGACAGCTCTATAAATAGTAGACAGGCGTCTTCTGTGTGTATACATTTTTTTCCGCGGGGAAAAAGTCTCGTTCATAGTGAAGGCGTGATGACAAAACATCTGTTCGGTGTGGGAGCCTTCAGCCCGCGAGGCTACCGAGACACTGCGCGGACGCGGTTAATGCGATCGCCGATGACAAATATAATCTTTGCTCTAAAGCGCGTCGAATTGACACTGTTGTTATTCCGAGAAACGGAAGGATTTATTTTTACTCAAAGAGCTAAATATTCAGGTGAAAGATTTCTGAGAGGGCGTTGTTTGGTCGCCTCGTTAAATCTGTCGACGGATCCATGTCTTCTTCTGTTTAATCGCGCCAATGATAGGTACAGAAAAACCCGACCGGATTTCATTGCAACTTTGATATTCAGCTCAAAGCAGAAATAACATTTATGAAACCCAAACTGCCGCGCTTTCCAATTTTGTATCGCGAGCTTGTTGTAATAGGTACCTACATAATAGGTAAGACTTATATTAACATACTTAATTCGCAATAAGTACATAAGCGCAGCTTTAATTCGTGATCAGGTAAGACATATGGGAAGAAGATACCTAAAGAAAACTACTTACGTTAAGCATAGTATTTGTTAAGGGTGTATTAGTATATATGTAGTTTTGATACTATTTACATTATTGTCTATGTCTAGTTTTAAGTTCTTTTTCTACTTTTCCATATTTAAAATACTGAAGTATCTGTCTATTCTATGTTTGTAACGTCAGTGCGCAATAAAATCTTGTAGTAACAAGTCAACTGCTTGTGTTATTAATTTTCCTCTCTCATCTATCGAAGCCTCCTCCTTTATAGTATTTATATTGGTTACTCAGTATCAATATTTAACCCGTACTTTGGAGGTACTTTCAACATTCTAAAGCAGATGAGGGTAGGTCACATTTCACTAGAATTTAAGGTTACCTGGGGGCAATTTTTGAATTTCGAGCGCTCGATTTCTCGCACTCGTCACTCGAAAATCTGTGGAAAACATCGAAATGCTATTTTAGAAATACGAGCGATAGAGAATGGGAATCTAGTGGTATTGACCACTTGTTTTCAATTCTAATAGTAGAATTTAAATGCCTAGTAGTGGAGATATTATTAAAAATCGGCTCCCTGGTCTACTAATGTACCTTATGTCACAAAAATGATCTTGACGCTGATATACCTAGGTATATTGTAGGTACATTTTACCAGACACCTTCTGTGCATGTACTGTGTTCCCAATTAAGGTAAAGGGCCCCTGTTTCGGCAGGTTAAGGCTCTTGAGAGTGAGTTGAGAGTTTGTATATTTTTTTAAATATTACTAAGCATATCAATACCTTGAAAGCTTTTGAATAAGTTATATTAGTTCTTTGTTAATAATTTAATGTATAAACTGTAGGGTTTTAGTTGAAACTTTTTTTATATGAATTTTTTCGTGAACCTCTTATTTGGCTCCCATTTCGTGATACAAATTTAGGTCAGCTCCTAAGTTCGTGTATTCGTGTCCCCTGTTTCGGAATAAAGTTTTCTTAGAGTAATTGGTGATAATATGCGGATAATCATTTTAAACATTTAACGGTCTTACCTACTTACGAATAATTGTAAGGTAAAATTAAAAAAAATATAAAAAAAAAATGTTAAATTGAGAGCTAGCTTAAAGTTTTTTGTACTCGTCGACTTTAATGGTTGAATTAAGACTTTGTAAACCATATGGGTACTTTAATACTTGATTAAAAGCCAAACTACATATATAAATAAAAGAAATATTCTTTTTTTTTTATTTAATAAATACTTAAAAATAAAAATTATTTACAAAAAATTATTTACTATCTTATACGTTAAATATAAACATACACAAAAATAAATCAAATATATTTAATAATAAATAAAATTGTGCTGGTAGTTAATATGAGAATATACGTGGAATATACCTTAAATTTTTTAACTCGGGTCACATTCAAACTCGTTTTATGAGAATTATAGTGAAAAAAACATATACCGAATTTCGCTCCTACGAAACTTCATGAAATACATTAATTGTTTTCTAATTTATTTTTTTAATTATCTTCGTTGTTATATTTAAAAACAAGCACTCAAAATGTATCTAGAAAATCCTTGATTCGTTAGTGGCACGAAATAGGGGACACACGAAAAATAAAATGACCGCTATTTCGTGAGTCGATTAATTGCAATTTTAAGTTATTTCTATGCATATATTCAAACTTTTTTCTTATCAAATCAATTACTAAGGAACCCACAGAAACACTCCCAAAAACTTTTATTCGAATGGGTTTAGCTTTTCCTTCCTATAAGCTTAACAAGTGAGAGCGCGCACCTTACGCCTAAAAAAAGTGCACGCATACAACACAGCTGTTCGCGGCCGTCTGATAGTTTCGACCGTCGTATTACTCTCAGTTTAATCACTAAAATATTGGTTATTATTTTATTGAAGAGATTAAATAATACAGATTTTTTTCATATGTATAATTTGAATAAAAAATATTTGAATTCCTTATTATTTGCGCCAGAAACAAAACTAACGAAATAACGTACTAACACGAACTTGGGGCCGTTTACCTTATTATTAATAAATTTCAAAGTTATTCCCCTTAGACGTCATAATGTTCAGATTCCTTTTTAACACTTATGGGGTTGAAAATTTGTAATATTACCTCGCTTTAAAAAAGGATGAGATTTGTGTCCCTATGGAAAATTTGCAAATTTTGAAATGGGAGACAAGTATAAGTAAACTAGCAGCAATGTTGCTCAAAACTTTATCACAACTAACATTATAACTGCTGTGTGAACGAAGTCGCGGGTGCTATAGGTATATTAGGTACTTACATATATTTCCTCTATAGTCTGTATAGTCTGTGTAACGTAGGTTAAAATTAGGTCCTTCAGGGACTGATCCAGGCGGTTTTGTATTTGGTTGGTTAACCAATAAATGTTATAACTACCCGAAAATTAACATATTATTTGTTTAGTTTTATTTAAATACCTAAAGATATAGAGTATAGTATGTTATTATCACTATTGAGGTGAAATGTTGTAACTATGTGTCGCACGAGCCCAAGTCGCACGTCGTCCTATTGAGTTTTGAAATCATTCGGTTGCACGGGACTCAACTTTGTATAATATGACCAAAATGAGAAACTTTAAGTGTCTTTAAAAGATCTTGACACATAAAATGTACACACACTCAATAACATACGATGAAAATATAATTTAATTTTTATGACCGTAACTATACAACACACGTTAATAGCATATATAGGTACCTGATGTTCACGAATGCACTTTCAAGTCAAATAGGTAGGTATGTCACAGTTTCTCAATTATGTCTACAATTTTGACTTCAATTATGTTAAAAAAAGCTAGAAATGATGAACGTTTTATTAAAAGCCAAATTACGACACGGCTCCCCGCCACGAACCTAGCTGTATTTCATACACGTTAACAGCTGCTGTAAAGTAATTAATACACGCTCGCCCACTTAATTGTACACATAAAGAAATCTCTATTTTTATTATAACGATCTTGCTTACATTACTTCCTTATTATCACGTTTTAGACATTGTATTAAATAAGCAGCGCTAATTATGAACGGACTCTTGATTACTCTGAGAATGCGGTTCCCGAAATGTCTGAGGTCGATCACCATTGTTGTTTCGTGTCGTCGCGGTAAGTTTTTGCACCTAATTACTTAATACGTTATGTTAGGTGTCAATGTAAGGTCCCATATATATTTATCGTAAATTAATAAAATCCAGGTTAGAAGTGTTTAAAAATACTTATAGAATCGTAGGTTTGTTTCACCTGATCAATTAACTAGATATTACAATATTTTTCATTAAACTCTAATACTTATTAACTTGACTGAGGCATACAACTGGACGGATTTTTTAAAACATTGCGTTTTTTTGTGTTTGTATTGTGTGTGTTGTGATTGTGTTTTAAACGTAGCGTGTATAAGGCTTGCATTGAGCAGACAAACACGGTGAATATGAAGGATCTATAAAGGAGGACACCACAAGCGTTAAATTTGTACACTAATGTAATGTAGGAACCAACACATCTAATTACTCTTATGAACAATGCTCAACACCGCCCGCAACGGCTGCTTACAACGACATAAAGCTTAATGTATTCCGGCAGCCTAAACAATACAAGCATTATTAAAATGCGTATTAAAACATATCTCGAAACTGAGGTCGTTCACACCGGTTCAGTTCCTATAAAACGTGGTGTGCGACCGTGACCGTTTGCTCTGCCGTGTGCTTTAACTTCAAGTGTAATCCTTATGAATATTTGCAAAATGAAATCACTCAACCGTTGGATGTTTTTTCTTCTCCATATAGCTAACAAGTGTTAATATTGTCACGGGCCAAGGAGTGTTCGATTGCTCATCATAGACTGGCTGAACTGAACTGGCACGGCCTTCCTTAGCACCACGTGCGATGTGGTGGTAACACTTAACATAACAGCTTCGTTCGTTAAAAATTGTCTTCGTAAGTAGGTAGTTACAAATCCGCTGTACCATTTATTTACAAGAGTGAATCCGTCTAAGAAAAACTAGCGTTCAGAATTATTAATGGTTTGTTTGAATGGTGCGTCACGGGGCTCATTGTTGGCGCGCACTCCGTCCGGATGCGCTCGCTGACACTAATTATTCCCATAGTGCCTCGAATGATAGATTGCCCTGGACAAATCACTTCTAACTTCTCTCCCAACGACTAATAAAAAACGTCGTGTGATTAGTTTTTTAAGACGGCCCACCGATTGTTAGGGAACGTGGGCTGTGTCGTACCGTTTGTCTAAAAAGGCAATATGTTATGTGAAGAGCCGAGATGTCCGCGATGCTATCTTACGTAGACTTGTGTCAGATTAGTAACCTTAATCCTATTCAAAATTATACACACTACCAACAAAGCACCGGTTGGCTTTAATGTTCATTTTTAAATTTTCGTCATTCGCGTTTCATAATAAGGGTCAATACTGTCATGCATTTAGAATTCTTACATTCTGTGTTTATTGTGCTTGACTCAGGCTTACATATGGTCGAACGCTAGTAGCAGGTGAGTCGGTAATTAAGGACTCCGTAACCAGTGTCGTCTAATTAAACAGTAATAGGTACCGACATAGGTTGCCGTCGCCTTGGTATTAATGACTCCTGCAGAACAAACACGCCGTATCACCAAAGCGGGTTCGGGTCAGACCATAGGGGTAGGTACATCATATACATAATTATGTAGAGGAAATATATATATGTAGCCAAGTCTATCAAACCGATTTTTGTTTTGAAAAGAACAACACCGCGGCTTATAGGTACGAGTAGATCCGAGCAACGATACCTTAACGTTAACCTATCAACCTCAAACAAAGTAACTGAGATAACGTAACAAATCGCTTCGATAACTGTGATACTAACTAAAACGATACGCCCGCCGAGGGTCGCCGAGAAATATTATCTACAGCTTCCATACAATGCGACATAATCACTCCAATTTAATCTCTATTCCGTGGCTTTACGTGCTTCACTATTTGTCAAGGTGCCTAGTCGCCTGTTTGTGTGACTTACGAGTACCGAGCGGTTAGAGTATAATGACATTTTAGTATTACAACACTTTATCTACACGAAACGAAAAGTCTCGAGATAAGTTAAACGCCAACTGTATATTGTTTCAAAAAGTCGACAGTCGATGTAATTTGTTAACGTCAGCGGGACACGGCAGCATATCTGCGGGCAGACGGACCGATCTGACGTAACCTAAAAATACTCGCTGCTCCAACCAGCTTCAACTATCTGTCGCGCCGATTCAAGTAGTAAGATTTATCTTTTCTTAACTAACAGACACGTAAAAGCTTTGATGCATTGTTTCCTTAATATAATTTGGTGTATTAAAATGAGACCAAAAAAAACCAATGTCAATATGAGTTCGACCGATAAATCAAAAACAATTATTTTAAACAATAGTTTTATATAGTTTCGTTTTATATATCAATCACCGTAAAGAAGCGTACAACCTCCTATAATCTAATTTACAGAGCAGTTAGGGTGTTAACACCTGTTACCTGTAACTCCTGGGGTGTCATTGTGGACCCTTTAGAAGATTTTTCACCACACCAGCAAGTAAAAACTGATGAGTAATTTCCATTTTATCTACAAGAGTGGCACAGCAATTTGATGCAAATGTAGAGTACTTTTATAGCAAGGAAAGACGGTGGCAACCTCGAAAAGCTTTTTGTAACCGCAAAGTGGATGGGAGTAGGCCTGGACGTGGACGCAGTCCAATACGTTGGTCTGACCAGATCCGCACCGCTCTTGACTCCACAGTTCACATGGCTCTACACTACAGACAGAAACAGATGGAGAAAGATGGTAAGAGAGAAAGTGGTACGAAAGGGAGGTCACGACCCTCAATATTGAGGAATACGACGCAAGGAGGGGGAAAGTTCTTTTCCTGAATTATGTGTTATAATTATGAGTTTTTAATGATATTTTGGAAACTTTCCCTTGCTCTGGTAACTATCAATATTAGCAAGAGCGCACAACAACTTTGCCCCCTTGTAAAACAAATAACTATTATACTTCAACAGAAATTACCCGTTAGGCCGAGTAAATGCAAATCCTAGAGAAAAAACAAACGTGCGCGCCCATTGAAATATAAATAGGTATGATATATCGCTGGCCCAATATTACTGGGTTCTATGTTTCACTTTTATCGAACTGAAATTTGAACATTGTCATAGTGACATTAAGTCGAATTTCAACAATCTTGAAAATGTAACATAGAACCCTGTAATATTGGGCCAGCGATATTACGAACTCCTATTACCGAAGGGAATGGTGACGGATTTCAAAGTAGCGGACTAATAGCGGTACTAATAGTAGCCTATGTAATTCATAAGCAAAGTTATCACCACCAAATACCTACTTAGGACCATGCTCAGTGTTGAGTTCCGTAGTTGCAAGTTCATCCTTTAAAAGCGGAGCTTTTCGTTTTATACCACACTACCTACCGATAGATAGAGAGATAAGTAGGTTACTAACCTATTTATGATAAGTTTTACGGGAGGTAAGGTAAAATTTGTTTGATAGTATGTAAGTAGATACCTACTTATTAAGCTAAAATGTTATTAAGAAATAGTTTTCGCAAAGGTCACTTGAAATTAATTATTTAAATGTGTTTTTATCTATAAATGTGAGAAAAGAGAACTTTATATTTTCAGTTTTACACATAACAATTTAAGTATAATACTTCAATTTAAGGTAATAAACTTTAATTTTAATAACAAAACTTCCGTGAGCGTTTTTCGACATAAAATACGTGAGTGAACTTAATATATTTAATAATAAACTGTAGGTACTTTATTGATTTCCGTTATTTGTACAGTGTATTCTTTCCGCGTAATTAGATTATGTAAATTTATTTGATCGTTTACCTTCATCTGTTTTTAATCTGAATGCTGCATTAACAAAATAGATGTTCATAGATAGATATCTGTTTACCAAAGTCGACTCGCCGCCTACGGTTCCGTCTTAACTTTGATTTTCCGTCATAAATCTAAGCCTACTGATGTCACTGATTGTACGTGAATGCTGCTTGCGATTATCGTTAGACAAATTGATACCTATTTACTCAGGCTATTTCCATTTGACTTAAATTCAAACAGTAACAAATTGAAGTGCCTAACTTTACAATAAATAACAATTAACTATGTTCCAAATATAATTATACCGATTATTTTACACCCAGTATAAGGCTACTTTTACCTAATTATTTATTTAAGGTACATACGGGTGTATAAAATAAAATGACAAAAAGTTTCACTTCAATGACATGAAAAAAAGTAAAATGTATAATGCCATGTAAAATACAAACCAATAAATATCTAAATCTGAATGGATTATTAAATTTTTGATACCAAAGGTGATAAGGTTAAAATGAATCCTTTTATTTTTATATCATAATATATTTTTATAACATAATATTGGGGTCTATTGGGGTCGTTGAAAGCCCGCCGAAGTGATACGACATAATTGCCACTCATTTTATTGAAATATGTATGTATAGTTTTAAATAATTTATTAAATCTATTTATAGAGCAAGGTACGCGTTACACGTAACATGAAAAGAATATAATGATATGTAAACACTTGCCAATAAAAAATTGTAACATCTTTTATATCCTTTTTTAGTGTAGGTACATAACAATTTTAAGACGCTTTGAAAATACTAATGAATTAATAATATTACTACAGTTTGTCAAAGGACTGTCTCATTTCAATCATAGACAGAGAGTATCATACTATTTTTGTCTTACACTAGTACTAGCAGTACTAGCACCCAAAAGAAAAGGATGATTATAGTTTTCCTGGTTCTTACTGACTGACAAATTGGTTTGACCAACTATACTACCTACTACTTACTAGTACCTACTAATGATAATAGATTGTATATCTTCCTATCTAATTCTATTTATGAATGTTGATGACTAGCAACTGTCACATTATTGTGACATACCACTGTAATTATTTTCCCGTATTCTTAACCCTTTGACCATTATTTTTTTATAGCAATGAATCGAGAACTTTAACGAAACGCACATCATGAATTATTTTTTTTATGATTTTTGAGAAAGAGAAATATATATATTATTTCGTGGTTTCCGAATTATATAAGACGGCAATATGTTTGCCGCTATCAGCCAAGGGCAGCAAGTGACAAGACCGTCATGTCAGTTTGCCGGGGGAACTACGGGTGGCATGAAGTATCAAAAATGAATAAA
Organism: Cydia splendana; assembly: GCF_910591565.1. Lineage (NCBI taxonomy): Eukaryota > Metazoa > Arthropoda > Insecta > Lepidoptera > Tortricidae > Cydia > Cydia splendana. The sequence continues at coordinate 39,117,512 of NC_085987.1, read as the reverse complement.
TTAAAAACCAATAGAATGATACGAAATAATTAAAACCTTTATTTAACTTAAAAAGATTTGTTTATTCTATTTATAATATTTTTAATATATACTATTATATGTAGGTATTGTATATTATTTCCAAGTAGGTATTGTAATCCCAGCAAAACTGTGGATAGGTTGCTAGCATGTAATAATTTGAAGTATTGAATTAAGCTATTGCTCCATATATAAATCAATAACAATAGTAGCCAAACCTACCCTTTCCTTCAATAAACACCAGACACTTAACGGATAGTGGCAAATATATTGCCGTCTTCATTTTTTTAAATTATCAATAACAGTTTTTTTTTTTACTTTATATCACCAAAACTTGTCTCTGACACTAGAGAATTGTGACTATCGGATGAATCCAGCAAAGAAAATTTTATTTACAAACATTTTTGTTCAAATGTAGGCAATAGTTAAAAATCTAAGTTTGGGCCTAAGAATCATCATTTGACTAGGGATGGAATAACGTTTATCTGCTCTCATTTTTTTCGTAGATTGGTACGAGTATATTCTCTTATGCAAACCAAAATTTATATTAACTAACAACACGTTCATTGATAATAAAAGAAATATCTCAGTTGTATGACGGCAAATATCTTCACGTTACCCACTAAGGGTTAAGCAAAACATGATTTATTAATTTTCCCGGAAATAAATATTAAAGTATAGGTATTTGCAAAATGAATAGCTCAGTAATCTTTATAACACCCGGAAAAAGCCATAAGGATTGTGTATATACTGATGGATATAGGTATAATAATCCAGTAACTTTGTCTAGACTAAACTGCATACTCACTGCACTTACTTACCCTACGAATACAATTTCAATAAATTATAAATTTTGAAAGGTTTTACCTCGGAAACTATTAAATGTACAGAGACAATTCTAGTCTCGTACTGTAGCCAATCTATAGTCCACTTTAAAAACGCCCTGAGAAGGCACTATCAAAAACTAGTCCTTTAGGGTCCTGTAGGGTATAATCGCCCAAATCTAAAAGAAAACCGAAATTTTCGCGGGTTTTTCGATATTTGACAAAGTTGCGTTCGGCGCTCGAAGTCACAAACTTGTATTATTCATTGGGCAAACATCATAAACACGTCTGCAAAAAATCAGAACTACCGGATTTAACGCAAACGCGAAATGTATTAAATAACTGTATTATAAATACTTTATCTAGAAAAAATCGAGATGGCACAGAAGATGGAGATGTGAAAAGCGAATAAATCCACAATTGTAAGGTAATACCTACTTAACATGTCATTGTAATTTTCTCTAATAAAATAAGTAATACGAGTCGTCCATTTGTATTTCAAACCTTTGTATGTCAAAAATATCTTAAAGAACCGAAACCTGTTTAAGACGAACATGTACCTATGAAATACTCTCTAAGTCGATACTTTCCATAGGATGAAAAATCGTTAACACGAACTATTGACATTCATGTTGTCGAGGTTTCACTGTATTTTCGAAAACAATTTCACACATCTCTCAAGTAGTGGCTTAATAGTTAATAAAATTTTAGTGATATTACAGTATTCTCACGTAATCATAGTTAAACAAATAGAGCGGGCTCTTCCGGTCCAACCTAATCATAAAAACAAACAACTTGAACGTCCCGTCGTTAAACGCGTAGGTCTACCTATATAATCATTTATTCGTAAAAAGATTATCCCGATCATCCTCTAGGCCTAATTCCCTTGGCCCTACCCTGATAACTGTATCGCGGGTAGGTACTCTCATTTTCAAATAAGTAAATTAACGTGGAATTGAATTAAGTTTCGTCCCGAGTTGAGATTAAAGCGATTTAGTGAGATTATCCGAATGTGTTAAATGTCGGCTGTTGGGTTGTTACGGCGGGGCGCGGGTCAGCCCCATTGTTTAATTATAGATAGTGCATTGGTAAAAGCCGCAGCGCGTGGACGTTTTACTGCTCATATAACTCTATCGTTATTGTGACATAAAAGGTAATACGAAATGTCATTGTGTTAATCTTATTTAAATCCACGGAGACCGGAAAACTGAAAATAATTGGTCGCTTGAACCCCCATGCATAGGTAGGTCATCTAGTCAAAATTTGTTTTAGATACCTAGATGTTATTATTAATTTACTTAATACAATATTTAGATTACGGTCGATTAATCTTTGGCAAAACAAGATACCTAATAAATAAATACATTTAAAAGTATAATACATTATCCCGACAAACAAATAAACAAGGAATTCAAAATAAAAAGTAATTTATTAAACTTAAAATTGGTTTACATACTTATCCCTACAAAATAATACCCCGATTGTCGCCATATTGTTTATTTCTTACCAATTTTCACGCCTTAAGTTACGCTCTGTCAGGAAAATTAAGACAAGTCTGTTAACATACACATAGCATAAAATCGTCAAAATCGGCCCACGCGTTTGGTATAAAGAGTGCCACAAAGGAACAAACGTACATACACACATTGACTGCGTTTGCGTTCATTGGCCATCCTTTGCGTTGCGCTAACGGATGAAAATGAATTACAATAATTTCTTGTTTGCCCCCTTGTTTGCCAGTCCGACTATTCTATTAGCTAATTTGCTCCTGAAAGTAAAGGCACACACAACACATCTTTTTCGCTATCTGGACATTTATGGTACTCTAGTTAACAATGTAAAACATGGATTATTTCGTTTAGTTGAAATTACCCCGCAGTCGAAATTGTCCCGCTGCATCTTATTTCATTTATTTTACATAAACACTTTAATATCAACAGTTTTTTTATTTTATTTTAATCTGTTACCAACAGTCAAAAATACATTTTTACCTGTAAATTACAGGGATTAAACCGATAAGAAGGTCAAGCGTAAGTCGATCTTACGGAACAATGTGTAATGTACGGAACCCTCGGGGCGCGAGTCCGACTCGTATTTGGACGGTTTAATTTTTCAAATGATCCAGTGTCAACCATTGTATTTATAGGTGAATAGAATTCATTTTTGGTTTGGGGTGGCCGGTACTGGCGAATTACCCTGTGTAGAAGATGTAGACACTACAAGTAAATGACAGCAAAATTACAGTTTGCTGCCGCCCGTCTACTTTTTCTCAACATACCTAACTTCGTATAAAACTTAGCGAGCCCACGCTCCTTGCTTAGGTACGTATTATTGTATCTGCATAAATATATTATTAAAATTATAAGAAAAATATATACCAGATCATGCAATTCCACCAGACTTCTTAACCTTTTCGCCGCCACGTCAATGAAGTAATAAAGTGTCATCAGCGCCATGTCAAAAATCGCTCGTATACAAACCTGACCAAAACTACGACTTGATATCAAGTCGTGGCGTGTGGGGCACGAAATGTTCGGACTTCATATTATGTCAATGGCGGCGAAAGGGTTAATTACAACGCTTATGTTGCATGTTTGTAAATACAGGTATGGATTTAAGATGACCGGTTGTTGAATCCCCCAAAAACAAAATACATGGTAAATTGAATTTTTAGCGTACTATTACACATTTACATTATATAACAATTGAAGAAGGACTGCAGTAGTCAATAACACATTTGAGAGAAAACGTTCACAACCCTACTTCTTCTTAAAACAAAATATGTCAGTCTGCCACAATAATAAATGTCGAATAATACTTAGGTATATTAATAAGTTATGTTATTAAATCGCGTTTAGTCATTTATATACCTATCTAATCTATGTGCATCCCAAAATCTGTTTGTCATTGGTGGTTGTGATAAAGGCGACTGCTGTTTTTCACAAAATAAGTAAATGGAAAAGCAGGTTATGTGAGTGTTATACATACAATATCTTCACGAGATTAGCTGCACAGCGCAGGAATTAAGAACGCAGTCGCTCATATGAATGAGCTGTCTTCTCGCCTAAAAGCATTTTGAAAGGTCGCCATCATTGAAATCCCTTTGTATACATATGTGCTCCACGCTATTGGCCCGACGGCGCGCGTTGCCAAGTCAACATCAAACATACGCCTGCGCCGTGTCAAGTTCTTGCACCGTGCAACTTCAACGCAACATCTCTGAGCACATCCCGTCACAGCTCGCAAGTCAAACTGCCATTAGTGACAGTGTCAAATTTTTTAATTTATTTACATCTGTTTACTTTCACTGTTTTTGTATAGGTAGTTTATCATTCTAAATAAGTTATTTATTATATAAGTGTGGATGCAGTCTTCAACCCAACCTGGCGACAGCACTTCGACTAACTTCACATGCAGCCATTGTACTAAAAGTTGTAAATCCGTAAGAGGGCTTAATATACATTTTACGAAATCACACAGAAATTGCGTCACTCAAAATATCACTCCTAATAGCACCACCACTTCCGCCCCCGTACCATTGACCACTAGCAATCCAACAGTTCCATTCCATCTTCATCTCAGTAACTTAAAACATAGTATCCCAGTAGTTAAAAGAGTCCCGCGTGGCGCCAGAATCACAGTTGCAACCCATCTTTCCAATCTCATTGATTCATGCGTAGAAAATAATAGCATCGATGACTGGCACAATCTATTCCTGTTCTCATACCGCACGCTTCACGTTAATGAAGACGACACCAACACCTCACTTACACAAAAAATTAAAAACAACTGCTCTAATCAAACTTTTCCGCCCTCCGCAGCAAACACACAAAGGAGCCCGGGACTATTTAACCGCCGAAAGTATATTGAAAACAAAATCAGCGACGGAGACTTAAAAGGTGCAGCCCGTCTCCTTTTTTCAAGCGAGTCGCTGTCGCCAGACAATCCAGACACCCTTCAGGCCTTACAGACTAAACACCCTCCAGCTCCTTCAACCCCATATTTTCTCGACCCGCCAACGGCTAGCCAGGTATGTCTTCAAATCAATAGTAAAGAAACCCTCGAGGCCATAATTTCTTTTAAAAATGGATCCGCACCAGGCCTAGACGGAATCTCACCCCAACATCTGAAAGACCTCATTTCATATTCAACAGGCGATGCTGGCGAACAGCTACTAAATTCCATAACAAAATTAATCAATAAAATGTATACAGGAAACATTAACCCTGATATAGTCCCCATTCTTTTCGGCGCCAACCTTATCGCTCTAAACAAGAAAGACGGAGGGGTGAGACGTTAGAGCGTCTCGCATCCAAATTAGCAGTCCGGCACATAATATCTAAATTAAAACCTCATTTCGAACCAATACAACTAGGATTTGGCACCAAAGGGGGGTGCGAAGCAGCCGTACACTCCCTGCGCACTTACCTCTCTAACACGACGTCCGAGGTGTTGATCAAAATTGATGTTAAAAATGCCTTCAATTCAGTAAACAGAGACACCCTGCTGACAGAAACAAAACATAACATACCCGAAATTTACAACTATCTCCTTCTATCCTACGCAGATCCTACAAAATTATTATATCGCCAAAACGTGCTTTCTTCAGAAGTTGGCTGTCAGCAGGGTGACCCGCTCGGGCCGGCAATATTCTCTTTGGCAATTAACCCTATCATCAAAAAACTAAATTCTAAATTTAACGTGTGGTACCTAGATGATGGAACCCTAGGAGGTGACGTAGATATTGTCACTTCCGACCTGTCCACAATCAAGACCGAATTTAGCAACATCGGCCTTGAAATAAATTTTAGCAAATGCGAACTGTACATTCCAAATTCCATCCCTAATCACAACAATATTGAACAAAACTTCAACACCCTAACTCCAAACATAAAAACAGTTAACAACGAGTCTCTTTGCCTCCTAGGGTCTCCTATTTTCGAAGAGTATTTTCCAAACTATATACAAAATTCAATTTCCAAATTCAAAATCTTTTCAACCCGCCTTCTTGAAATAAGTCCTCACTACGCAATTACAATTCTTAAATTCTGCCTTTTTGTCCCTAAATTGACATACGCCATTCGCTGCAGCCCTATTTGGAAATTCGAAAATATTATTTTACCTTTAGATGACCTTATTAAGTCAAGTTTGGAATCCATTGTCAATATTCAGCTCAGCGACGATTCCTGGACCCAAGCATCCCTACCCATCCGTCATGGTGGGCTAGGGATCAGAAAAATTTCTAGTGTATCCTTGCCAGCTTTTTTGTCTTCAGTCCACAGCTCCGCAAATCTCATAGGTAAAATCCTACGGGGACTTCCCTCAAACTATGAGACTGCGGGCTTGGACGAAGCTAAGAAAGCTTGGTCAAGTGCTTGCCCGAACAAGGATTTCCCAACTCATCCAAATTGTCAAAGGAGCTGGGATGACATCATGTGCCAAATTTCAGTGAATTCCCTCCTAAGCCGTAGTACAGGCCGCGAACGGGCCAGACTACTGGCTTCGGCGTCGAGGGAGTCCGGTGATTGGCTCCGGGCTTATCCTTCACCGAACACCGGAACCTTCCTCACGCCGGACACTCTCCGCATCGCGACCTGTCTTCGGCTTGGAGTCCGCGTCTGTGCTCCACACAGGTGCCCCTGCGGCAGTGAAGTCGATGAATTAGGACACCACGGGCTATCCTGTCAAAAAAGTGCTGGCCGCTTTTCAAGACACGCTGCACTGAATGACATAATCCGGCGGTCTCTTGCATCCGTCAACGTGCCAGCTCTACTGGAGCCAACTGGCATGGCTAGAGACGACGGCAAGAGACCGGACGGTATGTCCCTGGTTCCTTGGAGTTTGGGAAGGGTGCTAGTGTGGGACGCTACCTGCGTTGACACTCTGGACCCTTCCCACCTCACGGGAACCAGTCACCAAGCAGGTGCGGCGGTTAAAGCGGCCGAAAAGCTCAAATTCCATAAGTACAGGGGTCTCGGCCCCGAGTATATTTTTATGCCATTTGGGGTTGAGACCCTTGGCCCGTGGGGTCCTAATGCCCTACATCTTTTTAAAGACCTTTCAAAAAGGCTTATCGATTTCACTGGTGACCGAAGAGCTGGCAGCTTTCTCGCTCAACGTATTAGCTTCGCAATACAGCGGGGAAATGCTGCCAGCGTCCTCGGCACCATGCCAAAGGGGCCCAATTTCTTAGACGTATTTTAATTTTATTTAATTTTATTTTATTTAGTATTAGTTTTTAGTTTTAATTTAGTTTTATTTTATAGATAAGTTAGTTTATTTTATTTTTAATGTTTGTATCTACCTTATAAATAAACATTAAAACAAATAGTTTAAACAACAATTATCACTTTAATTACCTATGCGTTGCACATTTTCAAACTAATTTATCTACGATAGAGCTAATTATTTAGTTAAATTTAACAAGAATCTAATTGCTATTGGATGAGTCAAAGAAACAGGTAAAATTTTATTTATTGATCCACCGATTGGCTTCAATTGAATGGCTAAGAGTAACTTAGTTTTTATTTCTTTTTCGAGCGGGGACCAACTCCTGGCGTGTTCGCTCGGTAGCTATCGTAAGGCGCGTAGAGATCGACGCTGATAATTGAAGAAACGTTACGACTGCTGAATCTTAACACCGATTTAAAACTTCGCCGGAAAAATTAAAAGAATTCGATTCGGGATTGTTTTTCTCTTTGCCTCCTTGACTCGATTTAGCAGATAAGCGTGTTGTGCGCACACTTTATGTTCCGATTGCACGTGGTGGTAACCTGTGTAAAAGCCGTAAAAGTGTGCAAATACGGCAAAAACAATAAAACCCATCTACTTAAATAGAGTACATTTTTAGCTAATGTCAGATGGCTAAAGATATGTATAGTAAACACCCCTATAATGGACGTGGAACCGGTAATGGGACATAAAACCACAAATCCTCTAAAATAAGTATCTAAAAGTAGTTTATCAACACTAGCTATATTTTATCATAAATAAGAGTCCTAGAGCTGTGTCAGTTTAATTTTTATTAAATTCGGTTATTTTTTAAGAAATTGACGTCAACCCAAAAGTTGTCGTGTCACTGAAAAAAAAACGCATAAATTAATATCGTTTTTCCAAACTTTTATTTAACTTGCCCTGTTAGTTAGTGTGGGCAGGGTTGGGCAGTATTTCAATTACATGTATTTGAAATACATTTTAGTATTTTGTATTTGTATTTCAAATACTACCTGGAAAAGTATTTTGTATTTGGTATTTCAAATACTGCACTCAAATGTATTTTGTATTTCAAATACTTTAAGCTTCAAAATACATTTCTACAAAATATTTTTTTTTATTAAATTCTATGATCCTAAAATGGAACGTTAAATATAATGTACGACTTGTACGAGGGCAAATATGTAGGTACAATGCGCGAGCTATTCTGCGCGGAACTTTTCGTCAACAGCTAGGGAATAGGGTCATTGCAGTAGTTTCTGTCCATGCTATAGTTTTCGACCACTTGACAGATTAGCAAATAATATATTTCATTTTTAATTTACTATTTGCGAAATATAATTTTTATATGTAGACAGATTTTTATATGTTTAGCTAAGGATTGAAATCAGTCAAAATTAGTGCAGCAATGTAGGTTTATATTGAAATTTCGTCAAGTGGAAGAAAACTAGAGCTGGACGAAAACAAGCGCAATGACCCTATAAGTTTTTAGGAAAGGATATTCGTTAAAAAAACTAAATGATTAAACAAAAAAAATGAAATGTATTTTGTATTTGAAAGACATTATTTTAAACACTGTAAAGAAGTTTGTATTTGGTATTTCAAATACTTTTAAAAATTTATTTTGTAATTTGTATTTGTAATACGTGGAAGCCAGTATTTTGCCCAACCCTGAGTGTGGGTCAAATCTTGGAAGCTGAATTTGAGCCACTTTCCGATTTCCGATTGAGTTGAAATTTTGTATTTAATTAAGGATGCAAATCGGATGATAATGCAATATTATGATAACATGGACCTGATCTGATGATGGAGACAGGAGGTGGCCATGGGAACTCTGCGATAAACGCAAACTAATTGTGTTTGGGTATGTTAGAATTGTCTCGATAGGTATTAGTTGGCTGTGGAAAGAAAAATACATTCAGCGATAAAAGCTTACACCAAAAACTGTTTTTTTTTGCCAAAACTTATTCCCTATTTCAATATTTTATACTGATAGAGCAATGTCCATTATAGGGGGCCCATTACTGGATCCACGTCCATTGCCGGGGTTCCATTACTGGAGCTTTGGTGTCCATGACTGGAGAAAAAAAACATAGTTTTAATTTGTTAAGTATGTCGAAACTCATTGCAATATCTTGGATACAACACGCCTGATCGAAACATGAAAGACGGATAGGACATTCATCTTTTAACACGCTAAGCGGTAGACCATTTACATGTATCAGGGAAATATCACAAATACTCCAAAATTCCTCTTAAATGTCCCATGACTGGTGCTGTTACCCTATTGTTTAGTAGCCGATAATGCAGAATTTATAAATATACAACGTACCTATCGAATTTTGGAAATAAAATAAATGTAACCCTGACTTTAATTACAAACAATTCAATTTCCATTATTCGTGCACAAGACCTTAACGTTCCGAGTAGCCAAAAAATGGAATACGCCTGTTATAAAAGCGAGGGAGTACCGGCCTGAACAATAATTCACAAAAATTGTGAGCAGTTAACGTCCTCCGTGGCCTGAGAGCGACATAATCATCCGCAAAACTAAATTTAATGCTAATAGCACTTTTTAAAATAAAAGCTCAGCAGGGTTGGGTGCTTAGTGGCATTATTTAAAGTGATTTTAATTATGTTGAGAGCAGATGACAGCGGAGTTCCCTCCTCTTCATTGTACGAGCCAACCGCTCGGTCGTAGGCGCCGTTGGCGGCTTGTTATACTTTAAGGGACGTATGTGCGCTCATTATGCCAGTTCCGAGCTCAATACCTCTACCTCTAGTTTTTATACAAAATATTAATGTTTATTTTTTTAACCTATGTCGCATGATGCCCCTGATACAGCCTTGATTCAATTAGGTACATTATGGCAAGGGAGAGAGTAACACTACACCGCTAGGTTAGCACTGAGTGTGGCGTGTCTCTAAATCCTACGAAGCCAGTAAATCACACGAAGTCACACAGTGGAGGGTTTTGCAATCTTTAATGTCGTCCGCGTCGTGAAGCGCAGTTTGCGCTGGGTTCGTCATTATGAAAGCGGAGTCGTTATTAGCAAGTATGGCCGGTTCAATTAAACGTTAAAAGTAGATATCATTAGATTTAAAAACGAATAAAGTATAGTCTTATTGTTTTCTTTGATTTTATTTGCATCTGGGGCTCGGTTTGTTACCTACTAAGGAGAAAAAAATCGTTTAGTCTCGAAATAATTTTAAATGCCCGTCTGTTACTTCTTTACGCTTAAACTGCTAAAACGATAAAGATGAAATTTGATATTTGGTATGGATATAGTTAGTATAGGAATGAAGGACAGGATAGTTTTTATTACTCATAATTGTCATTCCACGCAGAGTCGCAGACGAAGTCGCGGACAGAAACTAGTAAATACAGTGTGGGAAACGGCTAACCCATCAGATTTTAAAGGAGTGTTCCTGTCCTGACCGCATTTAGAGACTAAAATGTTGTTAAATGTTTTCTGAATTCGGTTTTGTTTTAGAGATAGGTACGTAATGACAATTCTTGTAAAAATGTTTTTGTGTGATATTTCACTGAAAAACGCCTTTTTGGCTGCGACGCTGCCACTGTGACTTGATTTAGTTTAGACATACAGTAAAGGGCCATAAAGTTTGCACATCGGAATTTCGGCTTCGTAGAGCGTTGTCTCTTTCATTCTCGTTGCCTCCAATATTCTCTTTCTAAATACCGATGTGCAAACTTTATGGCCCTTTACTGTACCTACTGACATTCATTGAAGTTTTAAAGGAAATTAGCAAAGTTAATTTGTACATTATAAAAATCTTTACTTACCTATTTGTTGTTTTTTTTTTCACAAAGATGTATAAAGAAATAACTTGGCATAGGTATGCAAAAAATAAAAAACAATGAAACAATTTTTTTTTGCCGAAAGGCCATAGTCGGTTTTCCATAGTAAGTTGGCCCTTAAGTCAATTTGATTCGGTTTTTTTTTGTGAGTACCTCTTATGGTGAAGGATATTTTTGCTGAGTATCAACATCCTACTAGTGACAGTTTTTGACTTATGATTGTATTAATTTTTTTCTTTAATCTATTGTTTTTCTGGATGTATTCAAGCGATTTGCTTCATTTTTTTTAATAGTGTTATTTATTTAGGTATGCATCGATACTCAAAAAACGAATACCAGTTGTCTTATAAAAAAAGGAAAAAAAAAGTAAAACAATAATAAAACTTTTTTATGTCGTGGTGAAGTAGTGACACCTCTAATTTTTTTTATAGTTGTAGGCCAGACATTGGCCTACTACTTGCCTAAATATCAAAATTTTCCAAACGGTACTTCCTGTCAAAAATTAGCAATGTGTGTCGTTAAGTTCTGTACTCAATCGATGTTTTTCAATGTAGTATACAAACTCTTCGATTATGTTTGCGATTTCTTATCAGGTTGTCGTATTTAAGAGTAAAATGCCAATGACAACTTAATGTTTGTATAGGCCAATGTCTGGCCTACAAAAATAAATATTATAAACACAAATTAGAAGTGTCACTACTTCACCACGACAAAAAAAAATGATTTATTTTTGTTTTACTTTTTTTTTCTTTTTTTTATAATGACATTTGGCATTGGTTTTTTGAGTATCGATGCATACCTAAATAATGAACACTATTTAAAAAAAATTAAGCAAATCGCTTGAATACATCCAGATTCCCGAAAAACAATACATTAAAGAAAAAAAAAAAAAAATCATAAGTCAAAACCTGTCACTAGTAGGATGTTAATACTCAGCAAAAATATACTTCACCATAAGAGGTACTCACAAAAAAAACCCGAATCAAATTGACTTAAGGGCCAACTTACTATGGAAAACCGACTATGGCCTTTATCAGTGATATTAAAACGACATAATTTCATAAAAGTTTGACGTTCAAAATAACATTTGCACTGCGTGTGCTATAAAAATCGTTGCAGTTTTTTCTTGGTCTAACTCAAACATTTTTGCTCCTTATGACCTCAGGAATACGTTTCGGCCAACGTGATGCAGAATAGTTTGATTTTGATATCAACCACTTCCTAACTTCGAAGTACAAGTGCGTTTTTTTTCGTCCTAAACTTTAGTCATCGTTTTCTCCGTTGTCGCTTTTTCACTCGTGCAACATAACACATTACAAAAAAAAATTAAAAATTTTAAAATTTAAACTGTTTATTTTTAAAAAAGAACAAATATACAATCAACTTAGAACTAATCTTACATTTTTAAGATTATTAGAACTAAGGGACAGACAAAAAAACTATTAGACATAGGGACTCCATTATTATAGTTAGCTTGTTATGTAGTTTTAGGAACTACCAATAACTACGAGGGCTGTTTGATAAGTACCCGTTTATGAAAAAAATAATCAGTTGTTTTTGTATATATGCATTTATTTTTCTACATAGTCACCTTTTAACTCTATACATTTGTTCTACCTATATTCAAGCTTCAATAAACCATCCAAAAAGTATGATTTCGGAAAGTCATTAAAATAGGCCTCTGTGGCGGCAATGACTTCGTCATTTGATCGAAATCGCTTACCACCGAGCCATTTTTTCAGGTTGGGCAACAAAAATAAATCGCATGGGGCCTAATCTGGAGAATATGGGGGGTGAGGCAATAGTTCGTAGCGTAACCGTGTTAATTTAGCCACACAACTCTGGACGAATGAGCTGGGGCGTTGTCGTGATGAAACAGTACTTATTTTCTTTTTTAAATGGGGTCGTTTGTCCTTCAACACAGCGTCAAATTCATCCAATAAAATGGCATAGTACTGCCCTGTTATCGTTTTCCCCTTTTCTAATCCCAAATCCCAAAAAACGGTCGCCATGACCTTTCCAGCCGATGGGATGGTTTTTGCTTTCTTTGGAGCATGTTCACCCGGTAAAATCCACTTCTTCGACTGCTCTTTCATTTCCGGGGTGTAGTGGTGAACCCATGTTTCGTCTACGGTCACGAAACGACGCATAAACTCCTTCGGGTTACGTTTGAACACGGTCAAACACTGCTCCGAAGTAGTCAGTCGGCTCCGCTTTTGCTCCTCCGTGAGTAAACGCGGCACCCACCTCGCCGATACTTTCTTCATATCCAATTTTTCTTCTAATATGTTTTGTACCCGCTCGATTGAAACGTTTACAACATCAACGATTTCTCGAAGTTTAATTCGGCGGTCGGCTAAAACGATATTTTCAATTTTCTTTACCATATCGTCTGTAGTCACCTCAATTGGGTAGCCTGGGCGATCCTCATCAAAGACGGTTGTTCTCCCCCGCTTAAACTCGTTAAACCAGTATCTGACGGTTGTCATAGAAGTAGCACATTCATGGTAAACCGCTTGCATTCTTACTTTTATTTCATTACATGTTTTTCCTTCCAAAAACAAGAATCTAATTACAGACCGATACTGTTCTTTCTCCATTTTTACAATTTTATGTCCACGCTTTCACTGAATCGCTGTCAAATGAGAAAAAAAAACAAAAGAATGCTGTTTTTTTTTATTTTCCCGCCTCTGAATAATGGCTTAACACGGTGGTATACATATTTTCGGAAAGTGATATTAATAGATTTAGAAAACGGGTACTTATCAAACAGCCCTCGTACATATCGCCAAAGTAGGACGTTTTGCCGGCCGCTGACACAAATTGTATGTGTGTTAATTATAATATTAACATGTCGCTACAGATGTGGTGCATAATTGTTTTTCACCGTACTTTCTCGGAAACGTTCGTATTTGTCATGCTACTTCAGTCAACCTCAGTACGTACTTCTTGTACTGAGACTGACTGAAATAGCAAGACACGTTCGTACGCTTCCGTGAAAATACGATGGAAAATAATTATATAAGTACACTACAACTGTAGGTACCGGCTTTTTACTTATATGTACCAGTGTACCTATTACCTACCTGTAAATCAACAATCGTACACTATGCAATTTAAGAAGCTTCTTTAATACAGTAAAAGTAAAAGAACACTAAAACAGTTCGAATAATTTGTGAAAAAAGTAAGTAGCATTATAAGATTATAAATTTTATAAATAAATAAATAATTGTATAACACAATAATATAATATTACTAATCCCGCCAAATAAACAATTGACAAATGATCAAACGAAAACTTCTAAGCCTCAAACACGGCTCTTAGGTCAGCAGACATGCCATTTGCGGAGTTTTTGAAAAGCAATCCCGACAATGTTTGCCAGCACTGTTTGTCAAGGGGATGACCTTAGCTGAGATGTGACGGGCCTGATCCGCCGGCGTTGATATATCACACGAATGCAAACAAGAGGGTACGTTCGCTCGGTAGGTAAGCCCACACCGGTGTGGCTTGGATACATTTTGGAACACTCTCACTGAATGATTGTGCTATTTGTGTCTACCGAGAGAAAAAACGCGGTAAAAATAGTGAGATCCGAGGTCTAACGGGCATCGCCTTTTATTACTGTCAAGCTAATTAGGTACTATATAATTGCTGGCACCTACAGAAATAAATGCGCACAACTTTATACTAGATATTTTATAAACTTTCCTTTTACATTTTTAAACGCATCATAATTAAGAACAAACAGGAAGATGAAGTACAGATTGCGCTTCATAACTGATACTCATACTCATGCTCATCCCTACCCTAAACTCTTGAGCCTATAATGATTTATAATGACCCCGGAATATTGTATGATGATCTCTACATATGTATAAGGTCATGTGTGGTAAGACAAACATCGTTTATTTTTCTCAAGGCAAGAGAATGTGGATTCCCTATAAGAGTTTTCTTGCCCCAGTGTTTCTCTTACCCCACCTAACCTTACCTGTAACGCAGGACTTCCTTTACAGCGCTATAACTTTTTCACGCCACTGTTCGGAAATGTGGCAATAGATGGTCTAAAACCAAGCTGGAAAGTAGGCAATAGCTGTAGCACCTGAACCACCACTACTACAATGTTTCATTGTTATCATCATCTGTCATTGGTGACGGTTCGCTACAGCAATGAGTATCATTTAAAACATAAAAATCAATAAAAGGTCTTTTTGGCCCAACTTTTTCCTTCAAAAATAAAATTAGGTTATTTATAGGACCAATTTCTTGTTTAAAAAAAAAGAAATGTCAAAACCATTCAGTTCATTTTTTTTTACAATTATCCATTCAGTTCACGCTTAAGGCGTTTTTTACTTTTGTAGCTGTTTGTGTTTTTTTTTAACAAAAACGCTTCTAAGTTTAGAGTTGGTTTGAAGCCAATAACAGAAAAACGCCTCTTAAAAGTGATAAAAAAGTAAAAAAGGCGGGATCTGAAAATACTTACTGAATTGGATAGTGTTAATTGTGTTTGACAAAAAATACAAGAAACACGTATCTACGCTCGCTATAAAAATGAGTTCTTTTAGTGAAGAAAATAATATTCTTACGCTGACGCCTACCGAAATTCAAGAGACAGCACAGGCAGTGGCTAGTAATTTGCTACCAGAGAAATCGCGGGCTAGTACTTATAGTTATGCAAATGTTTTCTTATTTCCTCGCAGTAGTCGTGAAAAGCACTATGTAATGCCTCGGCCGGAAACGCTAAAGATGGACTCGTATTATTTGAGGGCCTCCACTAACGTGTCGGCCCTCGTCCATCTTTTAGCGGTTTTCCGTCCTCTCCTTCTCCTACAATGTACTATTGTTCAAACTACTACTACTACTGTACTGTACTGTTATACAATACAATACAATACCATTTATTTCTCTCATATAAGCTTACAGTAGTTTACCAATTCGCTTACACGGTAAAATAGAACTTATGACACATTAACAAATTATAAATTTAAAGAAGTAAAACTCAAATACAGTGACAACAAAACAAATAGAAATATAGAGCAGATAGGAAAACAAATACAAATAGCGGCATAGCCTTAAACAAAGGTAAAAATTTCATATTAACTATCAAGTTCAGTATGGTTTAGACAGACATGGTGGTTAGGTATATGTATTAATCTCATTGCTCATATGCTTTGCATAGGAACATCTGGTTTCAAAATTTCCATATCTCTACGGTACTTTATTTCCAATATTATTGGACTTCATACACTCCGATCGTGAAAAAAGGCACAGTTAAGAGTTACAAAGCGAGAAAGAAGCTTTCTTCAATAAACTGATTTTAATGATGCTCTAAATGTTGTTTGGCGGTTTTAAAAGGCATTTTTTCGTAGCACGAACGGAGTGCAGAAGCTTAATCGTTAGTTGCTCATTATTTGAGTTGACAATGGAAGGCGGTGCACAGTTAGGCATTAGAAAGGCCGAGCTTTCGCTAATGACATCCCGACTCGCATTATGCCCCCGACATTTTTACTGAACAACTCTTTGTTCAAGCCACGTTCAGTTTATGAAGCGCTTAACTACCATGTCTTTAAATGTGTGTGGATTTTCGTCGTTTGATTAAGTCTTTGTAGTACTCAATTTTAACGTAGAATATGACTCTAGCTTTAAAATGGTTAAAGTAATGAGTTTCTGTGGGGACTGTGGGTCGATAACGGTTCTTAACATCACAAAATTAAGAATCTATCATTAGGCACTCGTTTTAATGCTAATAAAAACTAACTATAGTACTATGGATGTTTTTAAATTGTCTAAGCGCCACTTGCACCATCCCATTAAGCCGGGCTTAACCGGTTAAACCTACAGTTACCATGGTTACCAGTACATTTGGCACTGGGTTAACAGTTTAACCGGTGAACCCCAGGTCAGTGACATGCTACAAAATGGCGTTAAATGTCTTAACCTTTAAAATTATTTTTTTTCATATGAAAAGGTAATACTTTATGCAGTTGTCATATGGTATATTTTAATACGGAAAGCCACAATTATACATACTTATTAATGTAATGTGTCTCTAGGCGAGATAACGACTCCATAGAGCTACTGGTCGTACAAAGAAGAGTGGAGGGAACCAGATCGCGCGGCAGATCACCTATGCGCTGGACTGACCAAATAAAATCCGCAGTGGGAAACCGCGTATCTGACTGTGCCAGACAGTCTGCCAACAGGGAGAGATAGCGGGAGATCGTGCGAAGAGCTGTGTCCGCCTCTACTACCGATGCGGACGCCTCAACCTGACCACGACCGCTCAAGAGCGATACGACAGAGAAGGAGAGATTAATGTAAGGTTAAACTTAAAGAGTGTTGTCTAATTTTCAAGTTTCATTAGAACTGTATTGAAATAAAAAGTAAAATGAATAGGTACACCTATTGGTTTTAATTTAACTAAGTTGAAGCAATTCAACCGATTTGTAATTCAACATGTTACAGAATGTTAATAAACAAGTTACTTACCTATTGGATGGTTTACAAATAAAATGATAAATATAGTCAAGGTCTCTAGGATCTAATAAATGCATTCGATTAACTAACAAAGATATTCATTGATCATATAATAATAAATATGAATGTACATACATGTATAATTATTGTTTCACAATGGAATCAAAAACACATAAATAAAGTAAAATAAATATTTTATTCCGACCCATATCTAAAGTTTATAGTTTTGATCTAAGGTTAAATCTAACTTATATTACCTAATTAATTTAAATTATATCTAAATTATTTAATAATCTATCTAATTTATTTTTATTTGAATCAGCGGACCTCCTCGTGAGTCTAGGCCTCTCCCAGTTTGCGTCAACTCTCTCTGTCTTGAGCCTTGGTGTGCCAGTTGCTCGGGACGTGCTTTGTTATGGCTCCTCTACACGATGGGCCAACGCCGGCCACTCCAAGGGACGCAGCCATGCGGTAGAATGAGTTAGCAATATCACTTGCTCCCTCTAACGCATAAATGCGTCCCTTGGAGTGGCCGGCGTTGGCCCATCGTGTAGAGGAGCCATTATATCCTTTAGGACCACTTGCACCATTCACTAACCCAGGATTAATGGGTTAAACCTGGAGTTACCATGGTTACCAGTACAATTTGACACTGGGTAACGGTTTAACCGCTTAACTCCGGGTTAGTGGGATGGTGCAAGTGGCTCTTATCCACCTAGTCTGTGGTCTCCCTTGTCTGCGTTTGCCTGGTGGTCCTTTCCAGAGCGTGGTTCGCTTCGTCCACCTCGTATAAAGTAGCCTAGCTACGTGTCATGCCCATTTCCATTTCGAC
This sequence comes from Cydia splendana, assembly GCF_910591565.1. NCBI lineage: Eukaryota > Metazoa > Arthropoda > Insecta > Lepidoptera > Tortricidae > Cydia > Cydia splendana. Next base: position 39,099,330 of record NC_085987.1, on the reverse strand, counting down.
GTGTTGCCTCCCTGTCACACTTACGTACAAATTTACAAGTGCGACAGAGAGGTACCACGTCGAACGTGGTTCGCGGTAGGCCCTCAGGGCATCTACGATCTTGGTTTTTTCTTTTATTTCTGAGTGTTTTTATTATCTAGCCGTTTTATGTTTAATATGCTTCGTTCTTGTACTCTCTGGCAGATACCAATTTTTTGTTTGATGGTATTTGCGTATGTCCAGGTTTGGCATCCATAGCTGAAACATGGTAGTAAGCAGGACTCTTAAAAAAAGAGTCAAAATAAACATACCTACTTATTGTTAACAGAATATTGCTTTAAATTAGAAAAATATTTGTTAAGCCATCCTTTTAACGTCTGATTAGATGTTAGAATATATGTACGCTGCAGAGTTAAGTGACCCCTCCTGCATGAAATTTGTTTACAGGGGGTACATATTGCAAAAATAATATAAATCGACAGTAGAAAGAGAAACTTATGTCGTCATGTTGTATCTCTTTTTTGTATTAGCTGTGTAAACTGTGTGTAATTTATTATTTCGGCTTATTTTATGTTTCTTTCCTTTATGTTTCTTTTTTTTGTCTGTTACCTTCCGTGATTATTTCTCACTTGATGGTCTGATCGGAAGATCAGCGCTGGAAGCCGCCAGCAACATGCTGAGATGGGGCCATTTCGTGACACTTTATTTTCACTATGTTTTTTCTGTCTGTGTGTCTACGAATAAAGAACTATTCTATTCTATTCTAGAAAGGTATGGCACCTGAAGCGTCATTTTCAGTGGAATAGAGTAGGTATATGATAAATAAGTACCTATCTGAAGATTTTTGGTCGGTTAAAGGATCCCTAAAATTCGACATTTTTGTAAGGATTTAGGTACCTACTTGCGACAGTAAATTTTGTAGATAGAGTAATGATTCGATTTTACTTATCAGTTTATGTAATAGCTTTAATCGTAGAAAACATTATATACAACAGTAAATATCAAGGTCTAAAAATCCTCAAGCTGTATGGTACCTAATGTAGTATATACCCTATAATGGACGTGGAACCGGTAATGGGACAAAAAACCACAAATCCTCTAAAATAAGTATCTAAAAGTAGTTTATAAACACTGGCTATATTTTATCATAAAATAGAGTCCTAGAGCTGCTTCAGTTTGAATTTTTAATAAATTCGGTTACTTTTTAAGAAACTGGCGTCTACCCAAAAGTTGTCGTGTCACTGAAAAAAAAATACCACTAAGAATTCTTAACAACTTCGCTAAAAGAGGCGAGTTAATTTATTAAATTTTAATTAATTATTACTTGATGAAAACTAGAATGTGTTTTGTTAATTGCATTTACCATGAGATAAGGTATACAACACACTATGTTGTGACTCCACAGATGTAAAAAAATAGTGGTATTTGGCCCAATCCCATTATAGGAGCTGTAAAACTGCATACCTCCTATGATGGGACAATTTACATAATGGTGCTTGCCATGCCATAATTTCATGTTTAAACAATACAGAAGTAAAATGTAGTTACGAAATATGTCAACCAGGAGGTATGCTCGGACTTCGGATAGATTAATATCGTTTTTCCAAACTTTTATTTAACTTGTCCTGTTAGTTAGTGTGGGTCAAATCTTGGTAGCTGAATTTGATCCATTTTCCGATTTCCGATTGAGTTGAAATTTTGTATACGTAATTAAGTATGCAAATCGGATTATAATGCAATATTATGATAACATGGACCTGATCTGATGATGGAGACAGGAGGTGGCAATGGGAACTCTTCGATAAACGCTAACTAATTGTGTTTGGGTATATTAGAATTGTCTCGATGGGTCTAATACAATAATAATTGTCTGTGGAAAGAAAAATACATTCAGCGATAAAAGCTTCTAATAAATTGATTTTTTTGCCATAACGTATTTCAATGTTTTATTCTGATAGAGCAATGTCCATTATAGGGGGCCCATTACTGGATCCACGTCCATTACCGGGGTTCCATTACTGGAGCTTTGGTGTCCATGACTGGAGAAAAAAAACATAGTTTTAATTTGTTAAGTACTTATGTGGAAACTCATTGCAGTATCTTTGATACAACACGCCTGAAACATGAAAGACGGATAGGACATTCATCTTGTAACACGCTAAGCGGTAGACCATTTACATGTATCAGGGAAATATCACAAATACTCCAAATTTTCTCTTAAATGTCCCATGACTGGTGCTGTCACCTTACGTCTTGTTTTGTAACTTCGACCTTCGAATTTTAATAACCCATTATTATGAATGATGTACCTATTTGACGACCGGTCTGGCCTAGTGGGTAGTGACCCTGCCTATGAAGCCGATGGTCCCGGGTTCGAATCCTGGTAAGGGCATTTATTTGTATGATGATACAGATATTTGTTCCTGATTCATGGTTGTTTTCTCTATGTATTTAAGTATTTATATATTATATATATCGTTGTCTGAGTACCCACAACACAAGCCTTCTTGAGCTTACCGTGGGGCTTAGTCAATTTGTGTAAGAATGTCCCTATAATATTTATATTTATTTATTTAATATTATTTATTGCACAAAATACTTAACGTTACCGTAAACGTTAAATGTATTTATCCGATACGATACGTAGCCTATAAGACACATTTAACTAACGTCGGATCAAGCTAACTCTGTGCCGACTTAGTCGCGACAAAGTGTGGAGTGCCATAATATGCCGTCATAATTACATAGATGTTTTATATATTAGTCATAAACGGGTACAAAGATGGTGACATTTCCACACTTTGTCAATGCAAAGTCTATGTAGAGTTAGAAGTTACTCGTGAGAGAAAAATTATTTCTCGTGGCTCGTAGCGCCATCTCTGGACGGCAGGGGCAGCTGGCAGCGCATCGCCGCTCTCCCGGTCCCGGTGGGACTTGTTAAATGCACCAAACCCGCTGGGCGTCAATATTGACACAAAATCCTACAATTTCGACCGCCATGCACACAATAGATTTATAAGATAAACACAGAGTAAAATGTCTGTAAATAGGATTGACAACATTTTAATATATGGTCTCGTGTTTACTTTGGTTCGGGCGCACCACTCTGTTATGCCTACATGCGTTAATGCTGTACCGTGAAATCATTGTTTTTTGTAGACGCTCCGGAGATTAAATATGAATAAAAGGACAAAAGCTCTGAACGTAAAGTATTTTTTACAGTCGAGTTGACTTAGTAAGCCTGTGGGGCTTTAGCGAGGCAATGTTTCACGCTCCGTTATAATTTTATCGCACGGCTTTCCCACAAATAGAAATTAAATGTTCTACAGAAAACTTTTGTAAGTATTCGATGCGGAAGGTTTTTTTCGGCGTTCTGTTTAAAATCTATACTGAACTATTGATTGCGGCTCATAGGTAGTTATTAAATTTAAAATGACAAGCCAAATTACGTGTTCACTACAATGAATAAAATATATTTAGAGAAAAAAATACAATGATACCATCCAATTTGGGACAGCGATAACCATTTAAAATCGCCATTTGTGCTGTCACCATTTGACATAAAGGATGTAGATTTAAAGAAATGACATTCAAGAGGCTCAATATTATTTAAGTTGGTTATTATGAAAGGGTATACACCTGAGCAAACTCTATTCCGTCAAAGAGCGGATTTTAACAGTTTGGTGTTTACGGATTACGCTATTGACAAACAGTTCAAAGCAGGTAAGTTTAAATAGGACATTAATGCTATTTAGGAAAATCCGGTTACATTTTTTTTTGTCATGCCTATTTCATAATATAATTTTAATTGATTATAGAAAATTCAACCAACCAAACTCTAATATTGTACCTACATAGGCAAGTACCTATATACAGACTCAATATCGAGTAATGTAGCATCAAAGTAATGAACTCCCAGTGAATGCCTATAAACTCGTTGTTTGTCGCTCTCTATTTGTTCAAAGTTGACCCGACACCGGCTAGGTCCCGTTTAATGAAAATGGGGCGGTTTTGTAATGATCCCGCCACGGGAAACTTCCTTTTTGCTACATTCCTCCGTTGTGTTCAAACAATAGCTTTACTCAAGTTTCTACAGAGGTATATTGATGAGAGGCCTGCGTAGAATAGCAGTGGTGATCTTCATCATCAAAATAAACGTATTTAAACAAGCCTCGTATTTTATTTTGAATGAATTGTTTTTTTTACACGCATCTCTAACGCTTTATATAACCCTCACGATAAGGTTTTTTTATGTAATTAATGTTATTATCTTATGTACCTAATTTAACGATGCGTTGCAATAAATTATTGATTTATTTATAAGAGCTCCTCCATGGTATTTAGGCAGATCAGCTTAGTTTTTAAAAGAGTTGATTGGTGATACATATTTATTAGCTTCTGTCGTCACTTCTTCTGCGTCGTATAATGATCATTGATAAAAACTATCCTATATCCTTTCCCGGGCCTCAAACTATCTATACCTACTTATACCAAAATTTTTCTCAATCGATTCAGCAGTTTAAGCGTGAAGTGTGACAGACAGACAAAGAGGCAGAGTTAATTTCGAATGTTTTATTTTAAAGAGTTTAATTTTAAGCCGTAGATATGGCCTAAATTTAAACTCTTCAAAAACAGCTTCTTTACGAAATAAAGTTAGTACTTGGCACCATTACCGAAGTAATAAATTCGTTCTCAAACTAACAAGCCCCCGACAAATAATTCCGGTTCGGCGGCGGGCCCGCTTATATAATAATATCCATTTAATGTACATTGAATTTCTCGTGTTCGCAAGGAGGCCTACACGAGTGTTTATATTAACATACAAAGTTTAGGTGCCACGGAGAAACGAACCACCCTTTTAGGTGGTGTTATTAGTATAAGCAAAAGACATAACTTCCCCCTCGTACAGACGTGTTGTGCATACAATGGAGTCGGCATTGATTTTGAGTTTAATATCACCCCTTTTGCCCCCGTCGTGCATTGTTGAACGACGGCGGTGTACAAACAGAGTGACATGAATTATCATGACGGGTTCCTTTTCATTTAAGTAACAGTCGTTAATCAGGGACTATCTTTGTATGTAGGTAGGTAAAGGTCATGTAAACAGAAACTTAAAAAAAACCGGGCAAGTGCGAGTCGGACTCGCGCACGAAGGGTTCCGTACCATAATGCAAAAAAAAAAACGGAAAAAAATGCAAAAAGAAAACGGTCACCCATCCAAGTACTGACCACGCCCGACGTTGCTTAACTTTGGTCAAAAATCACGTTTGCTGTATGGGAGCCCCACTTAAATCTTTATTTTATTCTGTTTTTAGTATTTGTTGTTATAGCGGCAACAGAAATACATCATCTGTGAAAATTTCAACTGTTTAGCTATCACGGTTCGTGAGATACAGCCTGGTGACAGACAGACGGACGGACGGACGGACGGACAGCGAAGTCTTAGTAATAGGGTCCCGTTTTACCCTTTGGGTACGGAACCCTAAAAAACTCAAGAGATTTCTTGTAACTAAAGCTATGAACTAGTATTATGATTGTTACTTAACTTAAACGTATGAATATATGATCGACACCGATCAAAAGACAAACAGAAAAAGCAGCGATTATGGTGGTTTTCAAACAAATTTTTCCCTTAAGAGCGCTATTACATTTCGGCGTTGAGCGAGTTTAGGTATTTTACGCGCTGCGGCAGGCCGTGCGAGCTCAGTACGCCGATCCCTTCTACCACGCTCGCACTACAATGATGGATTAAACATTCTTGATCCTTCGCGAAGCATATTGAAATCAACCATAACAACACTAACTGTACTTAACTTTTAAAGTTCTAAAACTGTTATTTGGTAAGTACGAAAATACTAAATGCAGTGCAAATGTACATAGGGGCTGTTCATAAATTACGTCATCTATTTTTGACGATTTTTGACCCCCCCCCCCCACCCCTCAAATCATCCAAAAATCAAGCTTCGGATGAATCTGTTTCCTCCTACGTCATGTTACCATCATCCGATGTCCAGACCCCCCCCCCCCCCCCACTCCTCCCATTTGAAACGACGTAATTTATGAATAGCCCCATACTTGTATGATATGTACTTATGAAGGTATATTACTCGAAAGAAATTATAGGTACCTACTCGCTTATTTACATGTTTCGTCATTGCATTTGGTACCTATAGGTTGTAAAGTTTGTATCAACGAGGGTTTAAAAACGAACTGGTACTGAGGATCTGATGATGATTAAGGTGGTCACGGATACCAATCAACCATGTAGTAACATGATTAGGCTCGTTTGATTCGTCTCAACAAGATCTTTGACACTGAAGATACACAGGGTCTGATGATGGAGCTGGAAGGTGGCCACGGGTACCAGTCTATCATGTAACTAAACAACTTCGTGTTTGGGCTCGTTTGATTCGTCTCAACAAGATCTTTGACACAAGACAGTACTCAGGCTCTGATGATGGAGCTGGAAGGTACCATTACCAATCAACCATGCAACTAAACCACATCGTGTTTAGGATCGTTTGATTCGTCTCAACAAGATCTTTGACACTAAGTGATACTCAGAGTCTGATGATGGAGCTGGAAGGTGGTCACCGGTACCAATCAACCATGCAACTAAACCACTTCATGTTTAGGCTCGTTTTATTCGTTTCAACAAGATCTTTGACACAAGATAGTACTCAGGGTCTGATGTTGGAGCCGGAAGGTGGTCACCGGTACCAATCAACCATGCAACTAAACCATTTCGTGTTTAGGCACGTTTTATTCATCTTAACAAGATCTTTGACACAAGGTAGTACTCAGGGTCTGATGATGGAGCGCGAAGGTGGCGACGGGTACCTGTCTATCATCATCAGCTCCATCATCAGACCCTGAGTAGTATCTTGTGTCAAACATCTTATTGCGACGAATCAAATGAGCCCAAACACGAAGTGGTTCAGTTACATGGTAGACTGGTACCCGTGGCCACAGTCCAGCTCCATCATCAGACCCTGAGTACTAACTTGTGTCAAAGATCTTGTTGCGACGAATCGAACGAAGCCAAACACGAAGTGGTTTAGTTGCATGGTTGATTGGTACCGGTGACCACCTTCCGGATCCATCATCAGACCCTCAGTACTACCTTGTGTCAAAGATCTTGTTGCGACAAATCAAACGAGCCCAAACACGAAGTGGTTCAGTTACATGGTAGACTGGTACCCGTGGCCACAGTCCAGCTCCATCATCAGACCCTGAGTACTAACTTGTGTCAAAGATCTTGTTGCGACGAATCAAACGAGCCCAAACACGAAGTGGTTTAGTTGCATGGTTGATTGGTACCGGTGACCACCTTCCGGCTCCATCATCAGACCCTGAGTACTATCTTAAGTCAAAGATCTTGTTGAGACGAATAAAACGAGCCCAAACACGAAGTGGTTTAGTTGCATGGTTGATTGGTACCGGTCACCACCTTCCGGATCCATCATCAGACCCTCAGTACTACCTTGTGTCAAAGATCTTGTTGCGACAAATCAAACGAGCCCAAACACGAAGTGGTTCAGTTACATGGTAGACTGGTACCCGTGGCCACCTTCCAGCTCCATCATCAGATCCTGAGTACTATCTTGTGTCCAAGGTCTTGTTGAGACGAATCAAACGAGCCTAAACACGAAGTGGTTTAGTTGCATGGTTGATTGGTACCGGTGACCACCTTCCGGCTCCAACATCAGACCCTGAGTACTATCTTGTGTCAAAGATCTTATAGAAACGAATAAAACGAGCCTAAACACGAAGTGGTTTAGTGGCATGGTTGATTGGTACCGGTGACCACCTGCCGGCTCCATCATCAGACCCTGAGTACTATCTTGTGTCAAAGATCTTGTTGAGACGAATCAAACGAGCCTAAACACGAAGTGGTTTAGTTGCATGGTTGATTGGTACCGGTGACCACCTTCCGGCTCCATCATCAGACCCTGAGTATTATCTTGTGCCAAAGATCTTGTTGAGACGAATCAAACGAGCCCAAACACGAAGTGGTTTAGTTGCATGGGTGATTGGTACCGGTGACCACCTTCCGGCTCCATCATCAGACCCTGAATACTATCTTAAGTCAAAGATCTTGTTGAGACGAATAAAACGAGCCTAAACACGAAGTGGTTTAGTTGCATTGTTGATTGGTACTGGTGACCACCTTCCGGCTCCATCATCAGACCCTGAGTACTATCTTAAGTCAAAGATCTTGTTGAGCCGAATCAAACGAGCCCAAACACGAAGTGGTTTAGTTGCATGGTTGATTGGTACCGGTGACCACCTTCCGGCTCCATCATCAGACCCTGAGTACTATCTTGTGTCAAAGATCTTGTTGAGATGAATAAAACGAGCCTAAACACAAAGTGGTTTAGTTGCATGGTTGATTGGTACCGGTGCCCACCTTCCGGCTCCATCATCAGACCCTGAGTACTATCTTGAGTCAAATAAATACATATAGAATGTCAGGTCGTTTCAAATATTTTTAATCCTGTCCGGTAGTTTATTAAACTGTACCATTATAAATTATAATACTATAAAAACGGTGCTAGGATCAAAGTCTCTCGTTGCGGTTTACACGCACACAGTATAGCGTTTTACACGGCGCCCGCCGCACACAATGATAAAAAACCTCGTCGTCGCCGTTGAAAATGTGCGGAGCCGACCGACACACGTCCTGCCTCTACAAGCTCTGCCGCGGCACTGAGCTGGCGCAGCGCGCGTCATCGGTAATATAGAGTAGTTTTCAAAAAATTGCCAAAAAATTATAGTAGAATTTCATAAACACTAATGTATACCAACAGTATAAGCAAACGTTGCAGATTGCTTGAGTATGAAAATGACTTCGATATTAAGTAGATTTTCGTAGGAATTGACACTTGTTTCGGAGAGAAAATCGAGTTCGTTTTACTTTGATTTTCTCTTTCTCAAAGGTATGTAGGAAAAATATAGTTTGATATGCATAAAGTACAGGGTATTAGTAATACAAAATAGCCAGGTTTAGCAGAGTAAAATTCTCAACATTTCCAAATAAGAGCTCGCCATTCAGTGCTTCACGGGGTTTTTCGGAAACGACCATCAGAAAAAAAATCATTACTAATTTAATAAGTCCTTTTTCTAATATTTACAACGACATTTATAAAGATAAGAAGACGCTTTTACTGGAACAAGTACTCATTGTTTCTAATAATGAGCGCAAAGTCCTGAATTTCGTCGACTAGTATCATCAATTTTGCATTATTTCGACTTTTCTTGTAAGAGCGCTCTTAACCGCTCGCAGCTAAACGGAAGCTACATCTCGCCTACATCGTATACAAAAATCTTACTCGTCTCATGTAAATACGTACGCGACAAAGTCTGAACACTGCCGAATTTCTAAAAGGCAATCTTATCGAAACGGACGACACTTTAGTTTCTGGTTTGATTTCTCTTTTCCATCTCACTCTTATAAAATGAGCGCGAAGGAGACAGAGCTACGGCTTTCAGTCAAATATTCGGTAATACTCGTGAATAGGAGTGAAAACCGTCAGCATCCACTTACATGTGTCGGCGCGAGGGGTAGTCACACTGGGCGTACATGTGTACGTTCCTCCTCTCTTCTTATCATAAGGATGTGCCATAGACTAGTCAGTGTGGCCTCTACCGTATATTCGCGTGTTCCACCCACATTTGTATGCACATTACAGATGAGACGGCGTGTTGCAATCATATCATAGTGTTAAGAATTTTGTACTTTGTTACCTACTTTATATCGTTATTTCCTATACAAATATGAAAATATAGAATTTAGAAACTACATACCACCTAAATTAGTACACTGCGCAGTAGCATTGTACGACTAGATATTAGGGTAGATTTTAAAAATCGTAGGTACGTGCTAAGGCCGTAATTTTATGAGCTTATATTTTACACGATTGGAATTTGTATCGTAAGTCGCATAATTGAGTGAGTCGCTAGAGACTAGAGGGGAGCGATATACGAAGTCAGACCAAGCTAACTGTGCAACGAATTTGACGTGACAAAGTGTGGAGTGTTATAGATTAGGGTTAGGATTCTCGTGGAGAAGAAATGCAGTGAATCCGCCATTATATACTTTTTGTAACTGAACGAATAACTAAATGTGAAAATATCATTACATAAAAAGAGTCAATTATTAAAGGTCAATTATTAATTTGACGTTTTTGGTTGACCAAAAACTCCCTGCACTGCAATTAACTTTTATCTCATTGGCGTTTTTAGTCGGTCTATTGTCTTCGATGTAACAACAATTTTGCGGTGGATTGAACCATATCAAGAACTTGCATATAGCGAAGAGAGCAATTCTTATATTGTTCGGAATATCTCCCCTTCCTTGCCGTATCCGGCAATGGCGACTCCATCAACAATTTTTATCCGGATCTTGAAATGCCCTAATGTGGCTCGCAAAACCAAACTTTGTCTTGAAGATGCGATCACAGGATGCGCAATGGAGTTGTCCAGTCGAGTTGCGGGTGTACGTGTAGGAGGGCTTAGGTCGCGTCTTGTAATGTACGTCTCAAGCAGATGTAAAAATATTATGTTCTAAAACATATTAATAGTACTCAACATCGACTGAACTGGTCGCAGTTCAGTGGATGCCGATCCAGCATGACTTTATTTATTATTTTAGCGATTATTAAAAAATAAGATTCGCTTTTTCCGATAGTAATTTATGGCTACAAATATAATGACCACCAAAAAATACTTTGGTACCCTAAATAAAAAAATTATGCTTACCAAAAAAAATTACTGAACACCAAAAAAATAAGGCCTAAAATTACAAAAGTACCACCATTTTAATTACGACTGCACTTAAAATTGTATTCGAATACCAAATATTTTGAATGATCACCAAATCTTGAAGACCAATTTAATGCGATATTTTCACCTAAATAAACCACTATGATTACCAAAAAATGTATACATATTACCAAATAAAGTAAAATGATGCCAAAATTACTAGCCCCTCCTGCTCAACCCCCCGTACCCCGCACCGCATACCTACCTAACCTAACCTACTTTTCTAGTAGCATACTGAAATGCTACTAGAAAAGTAGGTTAGGTTAGGTTTGAAGTGCTATCAGTTAAGTGGGTTAGGTTAGCACTGCGACCCGTAGAGAATTAGATTTGAACTGCGACCCTTACAGAAAAGAAATGCTACTAGAAAAGTGGGTTAGGTTAGGTTTGAACTGCGACCCTTACAGAAACGAAATGCTACTAGAAAAGTGGGTTAGGTTAGGTTTGAACTGCGACCCATACAGAAACGAAATGCTACTAGAAAAGTGGGTTAGGTTAGGTTTGAACTGCGACCCTTACAGAAAAGAAATGCTACTAGAAAAGTGGGTTAGGTTAGGTTTGAACTGCGACCCTTACAGAAAAGAAATGCTACTAGAAAAGTGGGTTAGGTTAGGTTTGAACTGCGACCCATACAGAAACGAGATGCTACTAGAAAAGTGGTTTAGGTTAGGTTTGAACTGCGACCCTTACAGAAAAGAAATGCTACTAGAAAAGTGGGTAAGGTTAGGTTTGAACTGCGACCCTTACAGAAAAGAAATGCTACTAGAAAAGTGGGTTAGGTTAGGTTTGAACTGCGACCCACACAGAAACGAGATGCTACTAGAAAAGTGGGTTAGGTTAGGTTTGAATTGCGACCCTTGCAGAAAAGAAATGCTACTAGAAAAGTGGGTTAAGTTAGGTTTGAACTGCGACTGTTACAGAAATAAAATGCTACTAGAAAAGTGGGTTAGGTTAGGTTTGAACTGCGACCCATACAGAAACGAGATGCTACTAGAAAAGTGGGTTAGGTTAGGTTTGAACTGCGACCCTTGCAGAAAAGAAATGCTACTAGAAAAGTGGGTTAGGTTAGGTTTGAACTGCGACTGTTACAGAAATAAAATGCTACTAGAAAAAGGTGACGAAGTGGATTAATTAATTTAATAGGATAACGATATATTAAATATTTGCACATTTTTAATTAAAATGTGGTTACAATTGTGGTGGTCATTTACTATTTTTGGGTTTACAATGATTATTTTGGAGTCATTTGCTTTAATAGGATAGCTCGATTTAAAAATTTGGTTAATATTTTACATTAAAATGGAGTTCTAATTTTGGTGCTCATTTACTATTTTTGGGTTTACAATGATAATTTTGGTATCATTTTCTTTAATAGGATAGCAATATGTAAAAATTTGGTTATCATTTCGCATTAAAATGGGGTTTGAAATTTGGTAATCATTTACTATTTTGGGTTAATAATGATTAGTTTGTTGTCATTTCCTTTAATAGGATAGTAAAATGTCATAAAATTGGTAATCATTTCACATTAAAATGGTGTTATAATTTTGATGATCATTTATTATTTTAGGGTGGTAAAATAGATTTTTTTGGTATTAAATTTTACTAAATCTGGTGATCAGTTAAATAGCAGCCGTAATTTATGGCTCACTATAGACGAAACACTTGATGCTATTGGCAATCCTGTCGTAAATGTAATTGTGAGATCTTTGGAAGACACTTTACAAATACCCTATTTATTAGCATGTAAAGTCGTAGGGGAGACCGACGTGAGTTGTGACAGAGGAGAGTTGTGACATCGTGGATTTTTTGGAATCTATTACTTAACTAGAAACTAGGTCGCAATAGCGCGCGTTTGTTAGTTCAAGTTACGAGCTAACAAACGCACACTGTTGCGAGCTAGCTAACAGTTATTATATTTAAAAAAATCGACTAAGTCACAACTCTCCTCTGTCACAACTTACCTCGGTTACCTCTTAAATAGTTAGAGTTAGACCAAGAAAAGTCTGCAGCGATATTGATAGCCCACGCAGTGCAAGTGTTATTTTAAACGTCCATCTTCTATGAAATTATGACGTATAAATTACACGTTCACTGCGTGGGCTATCAAAATCGCTGCAAGCTTTTCTTGGACTAACTCAAATACATATACTTTGATATCAAATGTCAAAAAAATATTTTTGAAATCACCTCACCGCATCCGACTTTTTAGGCAATATGCTCCGAATATACCATCACCTCCGAATATACCGCCACCGGAACCAGTAATCACTAGATGGGGCACCTGGTTAGAAGCTAGTTTTTACTATGCTACCTACTTTGAAGACATAAAAAAACATATTTCAATCCATGAAAGAACTGAACTCACATGAATAAAATAGAATAGAATATAATCATTTATTGCATATCACGAACCAGTTATAAAGGTGGTACATATTATTGGGTTAGTTTGAGTGACGCCCTGTAAGGACACAGCAACATATACCTATAATAGTATTAGCTTAACAATTTTAATATTTACATTTACAATTTTCATTACATATAATGAGATCATATTTTTCGTTTAAGTAGTATTTCACACTATAAAAGCACTTATTAATAAGGAAGATTGTTAACTTGTTATGGAATTTGTTATATTCTAAGATTTTTTTTTAAATTCGGAAGGTAATTATAAATTTTGATACACATAAAATGAGGGCTAGATGTGACATGGAATTGAAACTACGAAATAAGTTTGAATGTGTATTAAATAGAAGTCCAGACTTCGACGAAGTGATAGACATGGTTGATGTTACAGTTAAACAGCTTTTTAGGTACAGTATCTCCCATAAAATATTATATCGTTGTACCAAATACATGTGCCGTTTTCAACCAAATGGTTATCAATATCAAATAATATCAATTATCGATTGTCAATAAGACGCTATTTGCATAAAGTTTCAATTTGAAATCAACCTTATCGACCACCGACAATGTGGTACTTTTAGTTCAAAACGTCACATATCGTCGGCTTAAGTCGCAAACCTCGTAACTCCATTTCAAGGAAATTAGTAATTGCTACCTGGGACAACAATACTTAAAGACTAAAATATTATATATAAAATACTTGCGACTTAAGCCAACGATATACCGGGTGTGGCCTGTAACACGAGCAAATAATTAAAACATAGAATGTACTCCTCAAACGGTAACACTTTTGTTCAACAACTTTTAAAAATTATGAAGTATTTAGACTCCCTATTTTTCATACAAAATAAATATTATCTTCAAAGGACGCCATCGAAACGCCATATCATTGTGATTGACGTTGCTTGTCATGCCTTAAACATAACAAAATTCGCAATACATTGCGTGTTAGAATAAACTTTAAAGTGTATTAAAAATCAAACCACAAGTTTTTTTTTAAAGTTGCTGAACAAATGTTGGTCAGTATGAGGAGTACAACCTACAGTTTAATTTTTGCTCATATTACAGGCCACACCCGGTATGAACTGGTATAGCTTAGGTACTTACCTACATAAGAACAACATCAGGTGAACATAATATAAAGTAATGACAAAATCATTTTAAAAACCTAACAATCAGTCTTTATAAATACACTATGTACTATGTAAACTCTTATTAGTAACGTGGGGATCCCTAATGTACCAATGTAAGCACTTATTTATATTGCTAAGCGTTATTGTTTGGTTTAGAAATCCTTCTAAGCCCTCTGAGCGTTTACCATTACTGACTCTCGGCTCATTGAACTCAAATTGGGCTCGGCTTTATAAAATCCCTTTCCTCCCTTTTTCATTTTTACGAGTGGTGCTACGCCTCCAGCGGACTAATGAACGTTGTATACTTGTTTTGGCTTTTGTTTGGTCAGGTAACGATTTTGCATTAAGTAGTATAAAATGTGTTTATAATTTTTATTTACCAAATACTACTAAAAATATATTTTTTTGTTTTCAAAGACTCAGACAGTAATAAAACATATACCGTTAGGTTAGGGTTGCCATACGTCCCGGTACGCCGGGACATGTCCCGGTTTGAAGCATGGTGTCCCGGCGTCCCGGCCGATAAGCAAATTGTCCCGGTTTAAAAATCATAGTTATTTAGTAGGGGGCTGGACTTGGTAAATAATAATATTTATACAATAAACACGAATTGTTTTGCAAAACTGCGTTATTTATAAGTTAAGTTTACCTTTCGTAGAAAAAACATGTTTTCTACCTGAACGCTTGGCAGTTATTTTCTATGTCGTGCCGTGTGTGTATTTTGAGTATTTTTGAGGTTTGGATTGGACGCATAAAATAAAACATAAGTGAATAAACTAAATAATCTTGTTTTATGCGTTCTTCAAGCAGTTCTTCAAGCAATTCGTAACTGTGATAATTGGTACAATATGGGAAAAATAAAATGTTCATTTTTTGGACGACTACACAAAAGAGTGGTCGTTTATTAAAAGATTTTGATGGCACACGCAGTGCAAGTGTTATTTTAAGCGTCAAACTTCTATGAAGTTATGACGCAGTGCAAGTGTTATTTTAAACGTCAAACTTCTATGAAGTTATGACGTATATAACACTTGCACTGCATTTGCTATCAAAATCGTTGCAGACTTTTCTTGGTCTAACTCTAGACATGATAGGGAAGCTTTCTGTTCGGTTTATTGACGGATACTCAATACTTTAGTTAATGCTGATTTCGTAAAAAATATTATTTTTTTATCAATATTTTGTATAATTATCAATTTATCAGAATTAACACATTCAG
The DNA here is from genome assembly GCF_910591565.1 of Cydia splendana. Classification (NCBI taxonomy): domain Eukaryota; kingdom Metazoa; phylum Arthropoda; class Insecta; order Lepidoptera; family Tortricidae; genus Cydia; species Cydia splendana. Next base: position 39,083,772 of record NC_085987.1, on the reverse strand, counting down.
CGCCAGCGCATACTACGCGCAGCGTTCCTAGCCGATAACTTGCATTATTCGTTTTGTAGTGAAAAGCGCCTACGAACAGAGAACCCGACTGGCGGGTTGCTGGCATTGAATGTCTGTGTTAAAAATTGTTTTGTGTTAAGGCAAGGGCTAAACTTTTAAAGTTACTTATTGTTGTAATAAAAGTTCTTTTTTTTCTAGCTTTACTACTTTTTCTTTTTTAATTCAGGTCCGTTGCAACAAAAATAATAAGTTAATAACTATAATCTATAACGTTTTTGGCACTGTTTTGTCAATATTATAAATGTAATTTTTTCAATGTCACTTTTTTGTAATAACGGTGTGTACCAAAATAAAGAGAAAAAAAATGTCCCGGTCTGAGTCCCCCAACTTATGGCAACCCTACGTTAGGTGCAAAACGGACCTAAAGTAAATAAGTACAGTAAGCTGCAGAAATACTTAACTGACCCCCCCGCAAACAAATTTCAATGCATTCTACTATATCAACATATGATCCGCTATATTTGGTCACTTTGGCTGTCACTATCTATTTGATGCTGACTGTACCTACGTATTTATGCGTAAGAAAACTTTAATATCGACGGTTAGCGACGAGCATCGTTTCGTGATTCATAAGCACCATACAAGAAGGGCCTACGGAGAATAAATCGAATCGTGTGGTGTTCAGGGTGGTTGCATCTTAAACAAAATGTACACGAGTCTAGGCGAAGTCAGCAATACTTTAAACTCTATAAAGCAGGCATCGAAATATATTGGCTGCGTATTTACAGTAGTTTTCACTATTTCATAAATGTTCAGTTTGTAGGACAATAAGAATGTATCTAGGTAATAAAAATGAAGCCGATTAAATAAGTTCGTTTTAATAACTGAAAATTCTCATAATAGGTATGTACCTACCTATTTATCAATTCAATAAATTTAAGCATTAAAGCCCTAGAACAGGGAACTTTTTTCCTTCAAAATTAAGTTATGAATGTATGTTATATTTAATTAGTCCATAAGTTCTGTCAAAGGTTTTTACTGATAAATAAGTTATACGTATACAGGGGGGCGATTTTTGAATTTCGATCGCTCGATTTTGTCACTCGAAAATCTGTGAAATACGGAGAAATGCTAATTTGAGAAATACGAGCGATAAAAATTGGGAATCGAGTGGTATTGACCACTAGAGGAGATATTATTGAACGAAATACACGAAATCGAACGGTTCCCAGATTCCTCATTATTCGTATAGTCTGTCCGATTTCTAAGATCAAGTTCGCCATACATTTTCTATGGCGTACTTGATCTTAACAAAATGGACAGAATATACATATGATTTATAAGCTTATGGTTAATTACTTACAATATAATTTAACGTAATTTGCTTACGCATACCGAATAAATAAGGAAGTCTGAAAATCTCTACAACAGAGCAACAAAAACCATTTTTTTTTTAGGTTGGCTATTAGTGCTGTTACTATGGACGTAGATGAGAATCATCTTGTTCGCGTTATATTATCCAGTTACGCAAAATTTAAAGTGCGTTATAAAGCGCGCATGATTGTAGGACACGGTGCATGACGAATGGCGCGGCGATGCTGGCGACACATTTCACTTAGGGGAACTTTTAATATTTTGTAGTAGGTATGTCACTAATTGCCTTGACAACGCATTTACGAATATATAGTTGAAATGCGAACTTGGTGCAGCTTATTCTTTAATTACAACGGAGAAAGGGTGAAATGTAAGGGCGATAGAGCGCAAAATTTATGCAGCAGCACATTTGCCGCTCTGTTCGATTCACTTAATCAAAATCAAAATTATCTCACAGACTAAGCATGTCCTACATAATTACAATGGTTTTATGGTATATTTACATTAAGACTTGGGTTTATAACCAATATGAGCAAATTAGGCTCGCAACAAAGGAAACATCCCGTTAGAGAGCTACACAAATGTTTGAACGGCCGATACTCTGCCGGCCGCTAATGGAAAAAGATAATGCGCCGATAGAGTATATTGAAAGGCAGTGTCGGTGTGTACATTTGCCTTTAATGTCGTATGATTAAACATGAACCGAGGAGTTTATCAAATTTTGGCACGCGTTTACTCGGGTGTGGGGCGCTAGGTGTTTGCAGACCGCGCATGCAGCCACTGCTCTCAGATAGAGCCGTCAACGTGTCGAGCTTGCGACAACACTGACTGATTGCTTGATAAACACGCAGCAAGAGTAACAGCTTTTATTATAATATATAACGTAAAGTTAATCATAATTATGTTATGTCAGAGACTCTCGGACAGGGAATTTTACTTACACCACCGTCGACGACTGCAATTACCTAAGTAGGTACATTTGTTACGTACCTATAACATGTACTAAGTATCACCAGAGCCAAGGAACCGTGAAATTTTGTTAACCTAGTGTATTCCATATTTACCTTCATTAGCCAGAGTTTACAAGTGCACACACAATGCTGTTGAGATTTAACCTTTTACTGGATAAGTTTCGCCTTCAGCATCAGTGTATTGTTAATTCTTGCTGCAACTCTATATACAGACAACACAAAGCACCGCACCGTTCATATCCAGAGAGGCCCGGGAATCATAAAAACTTCCTGACGATAAAAGGAGAAGAACAATGGAACAGCCCCCACGTCTGCTCACCAAACATTGACGACATACTCGAGGAAACTAGAGTGAATATTGCATTGGAGTTATCAAATTACAACTTCACAAATTCAGCGGCAAAAAAGCCGCAGGAATTACTGCTGGAATCGGGGGGGGAAGCCTCTACGAAGCCTCGTGTATAGGTATCAACGTGGAGGTAGCCCGACATTCCTAGGTGATATTTTGAATGCTGGTGAACGTGCCCCAAAGAAGGCGAAGACGAAGGCGGTTTTCTGGGATGGCGAAGGAATCATCATGATTGACTACTTGGAAAAGGGGAAGACTGGCAGTTGTTATACAGTACTGGATAAAAAGAATCATACACTAACATGAAAAGTATAGGTACTTTCTTATACAACTTCTTTTGTGAACTTCCCTTCGTGTTGGTAGAAAACGTATAGCACAATTAATGAGCTATATACAGGGTGTCCCTAGCCATTGGACAAAGCCGAAATGTACATATGCCTAATGATTGACTACTTGGAAAAGGAGAAGACTGGCAGTTGTTATACAGTACTGGATAAAAAGAATCATACAAACATGAAAAGTATAGGTACTTTCTTATACAACTTCTTTTGTGAACTTCGCTTCGTGTTGGTAGAAAACTTATAGCAGTATTAATGAGCTATATACAGGGTGTCACTAGCCATTGGACAAAGCCGAAATGTACATATGCATTAAGGTATTTAGAACCAGTATACAAAGTATCATAACAATCGGTGTAGCAGTTAAGAAGAAATTAATAACAAATTACGATTTATTTACTTTGGAGCAACCTGTATGTGTTAGTAGCTCCTGAGGTAATAAATAGTATGAAACCTTCTTCGACCGTTTTGATCATCTTTTTTATTTATGACATTACTAAGATTATGACTTGTGACAAATGTCATCATTGCCGCACATTTTCAAACAAATTGTCAAAAGCACTGCCAACGATTAATACAGTATGTTTCTTTTTGTTGTCGATTATTGGAAATTACTTTTGTTTGATAATTTATTTTTTTATCTTTTGTTCTAATTAAAAAAATATTACCGTTAGAGCATTTCTGAGAAGTAACCCTACGTGGGATTTCAGGGTTTGTCCAATGGCTAAGGTCACGTTGTATATTATTATATTTTCTTTATTCAATTAGGGTCTTAGGTTAGGATTTTACAATGTGAGTATAAAAGTAAAATATAAAAACACTTCCAAAACATAACAAAAATATATAAACACATTATAAAAAACCTAACCTAGGGTGCCGCCGGCAGCGGGGCTTGGCCCAAGCTGCCGGTGGTCAGGGCCGCAGAGTGAGGAACCGACGTACTATACGCGCCGTGTCCAAAATTACCGCCTTCTGCATCTGACCCTTGATCCAACCACCCAGCGAGAGTCTCTCTAGGTGTTGGTCGAGACTCTTCGCTATGAGACCGTTCGCTGACACAACTATCGGAACAATGATCGTCGAGTCAACATCCCACATGGCGGTAATCTCGTGAGCTAAGTCTAGGTACTTGCTGGACTTGTCCTTCTCGGCCTTCACGAGATTCTCATCATGGGGGATGGTGACGTCGGCGAGCACGGCCCGGCGCTGCGATCGGTCTATCAGCACGATGTCAGGCTTATTGGCGACAATAGTCCTGTCAGTGATGATAGATCGATCCCAATAGAGCGTGGCACGACCATTCTCGAGAACAGGCGCATGTAAGTACTTGTAGTACGGTACTTCGCGGTCCACAAGGCCATATAGAAGAGCAAGTTGTTGGTGAATAATCTTGGCTACGAGATTATGTCTGTGCAAGTACTCACCGTTAGCAAGATGAGAACAACCGGAAATTATATGCCTGAGTGACTCTCCGGGACGGCGGCATGCCCGACAGATGTCGACCGTACCGTCCTTCAGGATATATTTCCGATAGTTGTTCGTCATCATCACTTCGTCCGCAACTGCACAGGCAAAACCCTCGGTTTCTCCGAAGAGGTCCCCGAATCGTAACCAATTCACCGACGCGAGCAGGTCCACATCGGGTCCCGTGAGGGCCTTGTAGAACCGCCCGTGTAGCACCTTACTCTCCCATGCCGCCTTGCGATCCGCAGTACTTAGTACCACAGGTTTGCGCCAGTTCACGTTTGCCAAGGAGAGCGGCGTGAGGTTCCTGTCTACTGCCACCACATCACGATGCATCCCACACTCGTTGTTAAGGAAATAATTCCTGAGATTGTACACCTCGCGGTTGTGGAAATCCTTGGCGTTTAGAAAGCCTCGACCTCCACACTTCCGTGGGATGTACAATCTCATAACTGACGAGCGTGGGTGTAGCATGCGATGTGTGGTGAGCAGTGATCGGACCCTCCGATCCAGGGCATCCAGCTCGGTCTGAGTCCACCTTAGTATGCCAAAGGAGTATGTGAGGAGGGGCATTACCCAGGCGTTGAAGGCGCGCACTTTGTTGCCTCCTGACAAAAGACTGTTAAGGACTTTTGTGAGCCGACTGAAAAAGCGCTCCTTCACTGACCGTCTAATACCCTCGTCCTCAATACCCAACGACTGTTATTATATTTATTATTAAAACATTATTCTTAATCATTCTCAATAATTTCATATATAATTTCAACGTTCAAGATGCCAGGAAAACAGATTTCAATTGATGTTCGATATCTAGTTATACGTGATAGGCAAAAGCAAATTTCGTTTCGAAAAATTATCCATCTCGGTCGGAGCCGTACAACACATTTGGCAAAAACATGAAAAACAGGGAACTGTGGCGAACTTGCAAGCGATCAACAACTCTGTCGTGGCTTACGACTTCTGTGGCGACCTGACATAGACCGACTGGATGACGGACATACATATTTGGAACTATGGACATTTAAATTCAAAATTAGACATGATACCCAGAGGACAAGTCACGACAGACAGCCAGACTGTTCATGGTCCTTCAACCTTGTAAAAAACTAGACTATGGAGACTTGAAGAAAGAAGACTAAAGTCCTCGACCCGCCCGCCCGGGAGACGACACCGCGCGCCAGCCACAGTACCCTTTCGTCGCTCATCGCGTTGCCGAAGTCACCGAGCTGACAGACTTCCGTGACTGGAGGTGGGTGCCGACGGACCCTAACCTTGCCGACGACGTGACGCGCGATGCAGACGCCATCGATCGCTCAAGATGGCTGAACCGACCTGACTTCTTGACATCCCCCTGCCTTCATAATGACTTCATAATGCCAATGATAGACCGGACTGGAATGACTGCGACTTCCGGAACCAGTCACCTCGCGGTCACAAGTTATCAAGAGTGGGACGTGACTGACAGGACCGAGTTGCAGAAGTCCATAGATTTTACCAGCTACTGGTAACTAAATTGTGAGACCGACTCAGGATTGAACTGACTGCCATGACGGACTTAAGCGACGACATCCGGCCCCGCCCACGCCTCCCGCTGCCGGTGCTGTAGTGCGTCGCATGCGATGGTCTCAATCGATGAATGAGAACGTCATTCGCGCCTACTCGGGGCTACAGACGGGGGTACTAATCTATCCGCGTATCGTGTTCGGATACTTCCTCTGTCTCAGGCACTTGAACCGACCATTTAAGAGTCTCGACCAACATCTTGAGAGACTCTCGCTAGGTGGTTGGATCAAGGTCCAGACGCAAAAGGCGGTGATCTTGGACACGCACGGCGCGGATAATCCGCCGTTTCCTCTCTCTGCAGCCCTGACCACCGGCAGCTTGGGCCTTGCCCCGCTACCGGCGGCACCCTAATAAGGTTAGGTTTTTTATGCGTTGATATGTATTTTTTATTATTTTTTATGTTTATATATGTCGGACCCTGACACCAGAAAGACGTATTGCAGCGTTATAGTTCATTATTTTAGACGCCTGTATAAAATCGATTAGCAATGTTGAGCTACGTATTATTTGGTTGTAACAAAATAAATAAAGTTGTGTAGAGAGTAACGCCGTCTATTGGAGCATTGTGGAAATAAAGTTGCGTAGAGAGTAACGCCATCTATTGGCGTGTTGTTGAACTAAGATGACAGGTAGAAGGCTTTGGAACGTCGAGAGGTTTCTCTCGAGTGAGCGTAGGCACGAGTTGGCGTTTTTGTCGGTATGTTGGTAGACTGGTCGAGCAGGTTTGCCAACTTGACTGAGGCGGGAGCGGAGAGGCTCCGCCGCTGGTAGTTCTTCTTGATCGGACCGCGCTAGAGATCGGACGTACTCGTTAGCCAACCTCGTGCCTAACTCGCTACGTTCCTGAAGGTTTATACCTGAAGGATTATTCTGATAGCTTATAAAATCCCGCGTTCTTTAACCATTTAGCTAAGTGTTTTATTTCAAGTGTTATTTTGATTTCTTATGTTTCATTAGAAGCTTACTTTTGTGAAATAAAGAAATGATGTGTTATGTGTTGTTTTAACTTGTTTTGAAAAGATTTGTCCCTCTGAGTTTGTTGCCGGTCCCATATAGGGCTAAATCTTCTCATTTTAGAGGCGTAGGGCTGGAGCCGGCCTAGTTTGACTTGAATGAAGATTTAAACGGTTTCTTTTTACTTTCATATCGCTCCCTTGAGTTAAACATAGCAATTAGTTCTTTTAAACATTTAGTACTGAAGTATAGTAGGCACTAGTATGGTTAACGAGTCCTAATGTTTATTTCATGCACTGGTAGCATGGTAGCATACTGGTTTAGCTGTGAAGTAATACATCGAGATACTACCCCACGCGCCCACCGCCTTTGAGACCATCCGTATTCGACATCAGAAGTGGGATGAATGCAAAGTTTGATGTATTGCTTACATCTAGCCACCTGGGAGCGTGGTGTATTTCCGTGTGTTTTGGTGACCTACATTCCATAATCTGGACACGTGGTAATGGTAAGCTCACGTGTCTAACCGTCATTGAAAGGTGAGTGCAATTCATTATGTTATTTGGTGAGAATTATTGTGATATTGTGAATTATGATTGAGGCAGTCTAGCATAACGGTTGTGACGTGACGTCATCTCTGGGATCGTTACGTTTCTTTGTAATTAATTTTTGTAATCCATTTAAATCGAAGCGATCTTGAGTTATTTTGATTTGAAATCCATACTGTTAATTAAAACCCAGTATTAGCTATTACAACGTGATATTATTTTATCGCTCACTTGTGAATCTACCCTCAATAATTGTTTTTTTATGAAGATACAATTAATTTTTATAATCCATTTAAATCTAAGTGATCTTGAATTATTTTGAAGTGAAATCCATGTTGTTAATTACAACCAAATATCGGCTATCACGACGTGATATTATTTCATCGCTCACTTGTGCTTCTACCCTCAAAAATATTTTTTTTTGAAAATACAATGCACCGTTAGAAATTGATCCTGCTGATTTGCCAATGCATAGGATTATGTAATACTACTTTCTTACTTTACGTTACCCTGTAACGTTTAGTAATTAGTAAAATTGCTACAAATTATTGCCCGTAATGCCATGATAGATCACAAATCGTGCATACTATGAAAGCATGAGCTACGCATATGAAAATTAATGTTACAGTGTGCTGCAACCTGAGCACGGACAACTTACAGACGCCATCACACCTGTAACACAGACGCAGCTGTGCAGTATCGTCTGTTCTGGAGATTTGGAAATAAAAGGACAGGTTTCGTTCCAATTGTTTATTAGTGAATTTTATTTTCAGTGTAATGGCGAAGCATAACAGTCTAACGTAACTAATTAGTTGTCACTTTTCGTATTGGCCCATTTTACCGTGTTACTTATTTTTGGAACACATGTTTGTTTGTTCATAGAATGAAATAAAACGCACTCATTGAAGTTTAAATTTTATTCTGAGATTTTTGAAGTCCCGTATACATTGGAAACATGTTTTTTTGTGTCTGCTACATTGCATTTAATAAACCTTTGAGTTTATCCTGCTTACATGATAAACCTGATGCCGTGCTAATGATGATTTCAGTAACAGCCAGCTATGTTAAACTACATCGTGCATCTCGCCATCTGCCGCAGCAACGGCAACTGCAAGGCGGAAAGCATCAGCCTTCGTGCTTGGGTTGGACTTCACCACCACCTTTGACTGGGACGCGTGCATCATGCTTTGTTAATCTGGTGAGCAGTTCCCATTTTGTTGGGATTATTTTGAGAGGATTTACTTCTGCATAGAAGTTTTGAGCGAGTTTCTGTTGTTAAAGCTAAAGTAGAAAGCTGAGTTTCTGTTGTTAAATCTAAAGTAGAAAGCTGAGTTTCTGTTGTTAAAGCTAAAGTAGAAAGCTGAGTTTCTGTTGTTAAAGCTAAAGTAGAAAGCTGAGTTTCTGTTGTTAAAGCTAAAGTAGAAAGCTGAGTTTCTGTTGTTAAAGCTAAAGTAGAAAGCTATCTTTAGTGATTTTGATCAGTGATGTTCAGTTTCAGTTGATCAGTTGACGCTGATAGTACCAATGGTTCTGAGTAACATGATTTAAAGAACCGTTTTTATTTTCTTTTTGGAATTCGCTCTTATCATTGTTTTTGCTTTCGATGGACTGAAAGCTTGTACTTTCGAAGGACTGAAAGTACGCCCGATGGACTGGGCAAGATTGTCATGCTTTCGATGGACTGAAGGCAAGCCCGATGGACTGGGCGCTACTGTTTTGCTTTCGATGGACTGAAGGCAAGCCCGATGGACTGGGCACTAATGTTTTGCTTTCGATGGACTGAAGGCATGCCCGATGGACTGGGCACTACTGTTTTGCTTTCGATGGACTGAAGGCACGCCCGATGGACTGGGCACTAATGTTTTGCTTTAGATGGACTGGGTATTGTTTAGTGACCGCATCAGAAGTACCGGAGCATGTAAGAGGTGCACGTGGTCTGCTTTTTATGTGCAGAATGCTCTTTGCGAGGAGTAGCACTTACGCGGCTGAGATTATTACTTCTGACGAGGGTCTGGTATCTGCCGAAGGACTGGCAATGCACCGAAGGACTGTTGTTGTTTTGTTAAAAATGAATAACCGTTGATGTAGTGTTCATATGAGTAAAATTGGCATTATTAAGTCAGAGTGCTATTTATTTTAACATGTCCTACAATGATTATTATCACATTTGACCAAAATATTTTTTTTAATGCCGGATAATTTCCCCGAAAATTGATATTGATGATAATAGTAGTGATACTGTCGAGCAATGAATTAGAGCTGTTGTGATTTGTGTTTTTGATGTTTGAGATTGTTCTGTTTTCACATAATTTTGAGAGTATCCGCCAGATGGAGGCGATGACTAATGGAGTGTATCCGCTAGATAGCGGCGATGATTACTGATTATTTTTATTAAGTCGTTGCTCGATGGACTATTTTTGACTAGAGAATTGAGGATTGTTAAAGTAATTTTGAACAATCATTTTTTCTGGTTGGATTGATAACAAAGTTTGATTTTAATAGTAATTTGAGAGAGACCCAAATTGTGGGTCAGGAATGACCGAGCGATGAGATACTGTGCTGAGTATTTTGTTACAGAATCAAATGCATACACCCACACACGAGGACGTGTGTAGCGCAGGACGGCCGTGTCGGACCCTGACACCAGAAAGACGTATTGCAGCGTTATAGTTCATTATTTTAGACGCCTGTATAAAATCGATTAGCAATGTTGAGCTACGTATTATTTGGTTGTAACAAAATAAATAAAGTTGTGTAGAGAGTAACGCCGTCTATTGGAGCATTGTGGAAATAAAGTTGCGTAGAGAGTAACGCCATCTATTGGCGTGTTGTTGAACTAAGATGACAGGTAGAAGGCTTTGGAACGTCGAGAGGTTTCTCTCGAGTGAGCGTAGGCACGAGTTGGCGTTTTTGTCGGTATGTTGGTAGACTGGTCGAGCAGGTTTGCCAACTTGACTGAGGCGGGAGCGGAGAGGCTCCGCCGCTGGTAGTTCTTCTTGATCGGACCGCGCTAGAGATCGGACGTACTCGTTAGCCAACCTCGTGCCTAACTCGCTACGTTCCTGAAGGTTTATACCTGAAGGATTATTCTGATAGCTTATAAAATCCCGCGTTCTTTAACCATTTAGCTAAGTGTTTTATTTCAAGTGTTATTTTGATTTCTTATGTTTCATTAGAAGCTTACTTTTGTGAAATAAAGAAATGATGTGTTATGTGTTGTTTTAACTTGTTTTGAAAAGATTTGTCCCTCTGAGTTTGTTGCCGGTCCCATATAGGGCTAAATCTTCTCATGTTAGAGGCGTAGGGCTGGAGCCGGCCTAGTTTGACTTGAATGAAGATTTAAACGGTTTCTTTTTACTTTCATATCGCTCCCTTGAGTTAAACATAGCAATTAGTTCTTTTAAACATTTAGTACTGAAGTATAGTAGGCACTAGTATGGTTAACGAGTCCTAATGTTTATTTCATGCACTGGTAGCATGGTAGCATACTGGTTTAGCTGTGAAGTAATACATCGAGATACTACCCCACGCGCCCACCGCCTTTGAGACCATCCGTATTCGACATATATTTTATTTTTATATGCATGTTGTAAAAAACCTAAACTGAGAGTTTAAATGTACAAAGGAAAACAATATTTAATTTTGACGTACCTAGCTGGTGTTAGGCAATTGGTGAATCGAACCGTAGATTATGCACTGGGGGTACCTATATCGAGGCAGTGTCACGCATTGCGGCTCAAGGGAACCAGGGGAGCGTGAGTAGGTCTGTATCACGGATTTAGACGTCGCTCTGCGAAGCTCTACTATTTGGATATGATAATTTAGCTGCCCAGCCATAGACAAAGACACGAGATAAACAGCGACAATTCCTTTCGTCAGCTATCAATAGTGCTAAGCTGTCGGCTGAAACGTTAATCAGATTGGACTCCTGATATTTCGGGGTGTCATTTGTATGCATAGATATGTGTTCGAAAACTCTGGATTTTTTGATAATGTTATTAAAATTAAAAACTGAGAGAAAAATTTGACAGAGTTAGAGTGTTTGAGTTTATGTACTTATGAATTTTCTAGAAGTGTTCTAGAATAATGTCAATAAAAAATTTTGCCGCCATATATAGTGGGAGTCCAATGCGTGTACTTAATTAAGTTCAACACAAAAAGCTTCGCAATGTTCTTTAACCCTTCAACTGATATTATTTTTTATTATTAATTTAAAAAATTGCAAGCACGTACGATTTAGTTTTTTTTTATTAATTTTAAGCGAGAATTGTTTTTTCAATCTGTTTCCAATTCCAAGTTACAAGACGGATTGCCATTAATTGTCGGTCAATGAATATCATTAAGTACCAATTTTCATAGTGCGGCTGAAACTTTGTAGACAATGATTTTTTTTATATAAAATAAGTTATTTTAATGTTTAAAAGCATTAATATGACGTTTGAAATATGAGAATTATGATTATCAACAAAATCAAGCGTAGGTAACCAATTTTATTTATAGATATTTTTGTTGAAATGTAGGCAATATCAAAATATCTAAGATCTTACCAAAGAATTAACAATTTACAAGAGATGGAATAACTTTTATCAGCTCTCCTTTTTTTGTACATTGGTATGTGTATATGCTGTAACTAAAATTTATATTAACTAACAACGCGTTTATTGATAAAAAAAAAATTATGTCCGATTTGCCTGACGGCAAATATCTTGACGTTACCCACTAAGCGCCACTTGCACCATCCCACTATCCCGGGGTTAACTGATTAAACCGTTAACCCAGTGTTAAATTGTACTGGTAACCATGGAAACTCCAGGTTTAACGGGTTGACCCCGGGTTATTGTATGTATGGTGCAAGTGGCCCTAAAGAGATAACGAGATATAGACAATATGAATGTTCCATAAACGCCCAATAATTACTGATGTACGTTCTAGTAGCTATAGCAATCGGTAAGATAAGTTTTAAAAAGTAATTAATTTAATAAAAAAAATAGTTAAGTAATATTAAAAAAAAATAGGTAAGTAACAATTTCTTAGCAGATAAAGTCTTTCTCCTGGAGCCTTAATTTTTTTGAGATGACAAACACCGACTTACTTGAAGTCGGTGTAGTGGTGCAATATTCACAAGTCAATGACAAGAGCTCACATGGGCCCGCAAGATGCGGCGTTTCCCCACTCCGCCATCCGTCAGGCTGTCGTGCGAGCGCCACTACACGGGTCTGCACTTAGCTTCACGCCAACCCTACATGTGTCTATGGCGATGAGGGGCTAAGTTGCTACTTGTTAATAGTTATGAAGGGGCCGAGACGAGTGGTCATCCCGCAACAGACACCCAATTATGAGAGACACCGTGATACTGATAGATACGCGGCAGTTTTAATGGACCCAACGTGTGCAACTACAATCAGTTAACTAGGTATTTATGCTTCTTCCTGAGAAAACGTAACTGGAATTAAAGTGTAAGTTCTTGTAGTTAATGTATCACCCTCTTAGAAGGGTAACGGAGTAAACGGATGACCAGCGCTTTAAAAAAAAGTATTAAGTAATTAGCATAATTCGGACGGAAAATGTTAGTTTTATTGTAAGTAATTTTAGATTTTTTAGTCCGAGAAGCAGAAAGTCTTTCTTGTCATAATTTCACTTTTAATTATTGCTGACTACTAAATAGTCCTAAGTGTCACGTCGAAACAGTAGTCGTCTTGTTTATTCCCATCAAAATAATTACTAAATTTACACTATTATCAGCAATGAAAACATGTCATTGATTTAGTTGAATTGCGTGTTCTGTCCCTCACGGGTGCACGCTGCGCTCGTGGCAATGGCAACTCTGCTGATTTACTGAAATGTCATCATCAATTAATTAACGCTGCTATTTAACTGATCTCCAGATTTAGTAAAATTTAATACCAAAAAAAATATATTATACCACCCTTAAATAATAAATGATCACCAAAATTATATAACACCAATTTTATTACATTTTACTATCATATTAAAGGAAATGACACCAAACTAATCATTATTAACCCAAAAATAGTAAATGATTACCAAATTTCAAACCCCATTTTAATGTGAAATGATAACCAAATTTTTACATCTTGCTATCCTATTAAAGAAAATTACACCAAAATAATCATAGTAAATCCAAAAATAGTAAATGACCACCAAAATTAGAACTCCATTTTAATGTAAAATTATAACCAAATTTTTAAATCTTACTATCCTATTAAAGCAAATGACTCCAAAATAATCATTGTAAACCCAAAAATAATAAATGACCACCAAAATTTTAACCACATTTTAATTAAAAATGTGCAAATATTTCATAAATCGTTATCCTGTTAAATTAATTAATCCACTTCGTCACGATTTTCTAGTAGCATTTCGTTTCTGTATGAGTCCCACTTCAAACCTAACCTTACCCACTTTTCTTAGCATTTCTTTTCTGTAAGGGTCGCAGTTCAAACCTAACCTAACCCACTTTTCTTAGCAGTTCTTTTCTGTAAGGGACGCAGTTCAAACCTAACCTAACCCAGTTTTCTAGTACCATTTCATTTCTGTAAGGGTCGCAGTTCAAACCTAACCTAACCCACTTTTCTAGTAGCATTTCGTTTCTTTAAGGGTCGGAGTTCTAGCCTAACCTAACCCACTTTTCTAGTAGCATTTTGTTTCTGTAAGGGTCGGAGTTCTAACCTAACCCACTTTTCTAGTAGCATTTCCTTTCTGTAAGGGTCGCAGTTCTAAGCTAACCTAACCCACTTATCTGATAGCAGTTCGGTTCTGTGAGTATCGCAGTTGTTACCTAACCTAACCCACTTTTATAGAAGCATTTCGTTTCTGTAAAGGTCGCAGTTCAAACCTAACCTACTTTTCTAGTAACATTTCGTTTCTGTAAGAGTCGCAGTGCTAACCTAACCTACTTTTCTAGTAGCAATTCAGTATGCTATTAGAAAAGTAGGTTAGGTTAGGTAGGTATGCGGTGCGGGGTACGGGGGGGTTGAGCGGGAGGGGCTAGTAATTTTGGCATCATGTTACTTTATTTGGTAATATGTATACATTTTTTGGTAATCATTTGGTTTATTTAGGTGAAAATATCGCATTAATTTGGTCTTCAAGATTTGGTGATATTAATGATTTTTGGTGATCATTCAATATATTTGGTATTTGAATACAATTTGAAGTGCAGTCGTAATTAAAACGGTTGTACTTTTGTAATTTTAGGCCTTATTTTTCTGGTGTTCAGTAAGTTTTTTTGGTAAGCATGATTTTTTTATTTAGGGTACCAAAGTATTTTTTGGTGGTCATTATATTTGTAGCCATTAATTAATAATTACACTTCACCTGACAAGTATCGGTTAATGATAACAATTTATCGGACAAAAATGCGCCTAACTATTTGATCATAAGAATGACCATTCGGATCGGAAGTTGGTTTTGATTTCGATATGGCTTAAAAGTAAAAATAGTCAATAAATATTAAAAAGGAAAGCGATCGAACGGGTTTTTATTGTTTTTTCCTACTAAAATACGCAGAACAAGAATGCAGAACCCTTCTAATTTTTACTTACTGACGAAAAAAAACATCGAAGATGATTTTTGAGAAAGGATAAGTATGTTTATTCTTATTGGACTTCTAAGCGTCCGATGTTGTTACCCATCAAAGAGCGAACACTATCATGACCACAACTACCAAAGGCCATAGTCGGTTTTCCATAGTAAGTTGGCCCTTAAATCAATTTGATTCGGGTTTTTTTTTTGTGATATGGTGAAGGACATTTTTACTGAGTATCAACATTCTACTAGTGCCAGTTTTTGACTTATGATTTTATTTTATTTTTTTCTTTAATGTATTGTTTTTCGGGATGTATTCAAGCGATTTGCTTAAATTTTTTAAATAGTGTTCTTTATTTAGGTATGCGTCGATACTCAAAAAACGAATACCAGTTGTCATATAAAAAAAAAAGAAAAATTATGTTAAAAATATATAAACATTTTTTTAATGTCGTTATGAAGCAGTGACACCTCTAATTTTTTTTTCTAGTTGTAGGCCAGACATTGGCCTACTACTTGCCTAAATATCAAAAACATTTCTGAACGGTACTTCCTTTCAAAAAATTAGCAATGTGTGTGGTCAAGTCCTGTACTCAATCGGTGTTTTTCAATGTAGTATACAAACATTAACATTAAATTTAAGCAAATCGCTTGAATACATCCCGAAAAACAATACATTAAAGAAAAAATAAATAAATCATAAGTCAAAAACTGTCACTAGTAGGATGTTGATACTCAGCAAAAATATCCTTCACCATAAGAGGTACTCACAAAAAAAACCCGAAACAAATTGATTTAAGGGCCAACTTACTATGGAAAACCGACTATGGCCTTTTTTGATAATACCTACCACAGAAATATAAATATAAGGAGAACTGGTTTGACAACTAGGGGCGTGCCTTATTATACCTATATCAGAAATTAGATCAAAATGATCAGAAAGCATGATCATCTCGCATGTGTAAATACGACGATTTGACGATTGCCATTGCGGTATAAACACCAAAATTAAATGCCGGTTGGCGCTATGATTACCTGCAATTGTAGTAAGTACTATTGTAAATTTGAGTAATTGTGGTGTTACAGTACAGGTAGGTACTATTAAAAGTCAAATTTTAATCTCCCTGAATGAATGTAAACAAACTATTCACTGTTAAAGTGTGATGCCAGGGGTTCTCAAAGTAAGGGCTTGCAGAACCGCAGAATGAATGATTAAAAATACTGTATTTAATGACACACCATTACCTACATATTTGTTAAAAATCATGATGGATTAGATGTGTGCTCCGATTTAAATAGTTTTTAAATCGACGGCTGCCACATATGTCGGCGGCAGCAGCGCGAGATTGGCTTGGATTCAGCATGACTTTGACTTTCAGGTTTCTGATATGAAAAATCACCAGGTACCTATTAAATTATAAATTAATTTGTTTTATTTGTTGAAAATTGGATCAATCCAGGATACAGGTGAGTGACCTAAGGTGCATTCTTTTAACCTGTGAATAAACTAGGAATACCTGCAGGATAGGACAGCACTTCAAAAACCGATTTAATATCATTAAGTTCATTAACCATCTTCACCATCCACTATACAAAATTATATTATAGCCAGTAAAGTTTGAATCTATCTAGTCGTATTTTAATGTGAAAGTTGTAATTCTATTGAGACGTACAGTTAGCTGCAGAAATAACGAACCCCCCTCCAAAAAAAATATATGCAGGGGATTAACTCTGCAGCTTACTGCACATTCAACAGAGTGTACATATCAATGTTCATTGGGCGACATGAGGCTATTCTATTTTAAACAAGGTTTTGATAGAAGCATTTTTTTTGCCACTTATCATGCCAAAAGACAGGCGGCATCGAAGAAGGCTAATAGGTACCATACCTGAGTACTTGTATGAATGGGCTGTATCTGAAACATCAATGCCTCAAACGAACATTTTATGTGGAAGAAATTGAAGAAAATAGATTGTTGCAGAAACGCACATTGGTTTCTGATTTAACTATACCTAGTGCTATCCAGCACTTATTACTACTTCACACTGACAAACACTATATACCAAATTTTATATTAAAGGTAAAAATGGAAAAATTTACGCTACCCTTATTTGCGATTTATTTTTCCTTTAATATAAAATTTGTAATATCGCTCGCAGACGTATTTGCATGCAAAAAAATTGAAACACTACCTATATACTCGTAGAAATATATTTGAACTTTTGCAGTCCAATCTTGAATGTGTTCAATAAAACAAAGTCGTAGGTAATGCAGTTACAGTTGTAGATGTTTTCACTTTAATGACAGATTTAAAAGAAAACGACTAAAGGGCAGTGATCAATTTCATGGATATATAACCATAACAGAAATAAGGTTGAACCGAACTAACCGACCGAGTTCAACCAGTTCAGGTTCACCCAGTCAAAATCATGTCAGGCAAAAAAGATAAACCTGAGTTTACCATATTAGACACCTGCACATTACCCAAATCAACTTCGTTTAGTAAAAAAACTCAGGAAGATCTAAAATCTTATTGACATAGTCGTCCCTGATAAAACTAAAGACAAATGGAGCATATACAGAAATCCAGAATCATCTTCAGTGATCGGAATTGGTAGTGCCATTTCACGGGATGCGTGTGGATTTCGATGCGTAAACTTAGTAGGTATGGGTATACCTTTTCACCCCGGGGTTTCATATCAAAACTTTTAACCCTTTTGTGGGTAACAGCAAGAATCAAGATATTTGCCGTCTGACAACTCGGACATTAATAGTTTTTTCCTCAATTAATGCGTTGTTAGTTAATATAAATTTTAGTGCGGATTTGAGAATATACTTGTACCAAACTACTTCTCTTTCTAATTCTAAATAATTCTAAACTAATTCTTTGGCAAGATCAACTCGATAATAAGGTGCTTCTATTATCCACTGACAGCGTTGCGTATATGTTCAAAGCGGGGCGAATTTTAAAAAGTGTTCTACCAAAAATGAAACATGTTACATGCTGAGCTCATGCTCTGCATCGGGTGGCGGAGCAAATGTTTCCTAGTAGAGTGAAAGTGTGGAAGGGAATGTAGAGTCAGACCAAGAATAGTCTGCAGCGAATTTGATAGCCCATGCAGTGCTAGTGTTATATTAAACGTCAAACTGCTGTGAAATTACGACGTATAAATAAGCCCGTAATTACAAGGTGGGGAACCTGGCTCGCCGCAGTGTCTTACTACTCTTACTATGTAAAGTACTTCAATGAAATAAATAAAGTTTTGTCACGATTAAGAACTTCAGATGCAATTTCGATTAAAAAGGCTAAACAAGTGTTAAAAAAACGCAACATTAAAAAAGATTTAGATTTTATTCATGAAAATTTTCATATAATCGAGGTGGTCTTAACTCGTTTACAGGAACGTAATACCTATGTCAATGGTCGATGCCTTAATAGATTTAGATCAAGTTAGGATGGTCATAAATTGGTCTAATAGTTTACCCGTAGAATCCAAATTAGAAGCGGTCATGGCTCGAAATCCGGATTTAGATACTATAAGAGATTACGCAGGACGTATTTCAAAAGGAACGGCATCTGATTTTTGCCCCGCTGACATCCGTAGAGGTTGAAATGTCATTTTCTGCATACAAATGGATATTAGACGTCAAAAGAAATAGATTGACAAAAGAAGATATTGAAAAACTAATTGTTTGCTATTATAATTTCATAGAAAGTAAGGAATAAATTGTAAAAAAAAGTAAAACCGACTTCAAAAAGAATAGAACAAAATATGTTATCTACACACATATCATAAACCAGAGATGATGACTTCAAAAGAGTATGGCGATATTTTTGCCAAAATCTTTTTTTTCTGAAAGCTATCTTTCCATTCGCAAAATTTACCAATCGCGGTTTTTTCTGTAGCATATTCTCCGGTTTCTTTTTTCCCAGTAGTAACCATCCCATTCTCATAATTTCTCATTCTCTTTTGTTCTTAAAGCCCCGTTTCTGTTCGTATTGTTGCCTTCAGACGGTTCATTTTTTGTTCATTTTCTAGTTTCATTATTCATCTTTCACTCAAAGTGAACCAAAAATGAAAAGTGAATTCATAAGTGAAAGAATCCAACAATGTTGGATATTTTCATTCGGCATCTTTCACTCGCACTCCGAATGAACAAAAAATGAACAGTGTGAACACAGAAATGAACGTTCATTCGGATTTTGCATATTTTTTCCCGAATCCTGTGGGTATACTACCTACTATCTAGCTAGACAAAGATAACGTAAAAGCAATAAAATGGTGTTCAAGTGGAACGAACAAAGTAGGATATATGGTAATTCTAGGTACTCTGTATAGTGTATAGATATCCCAGAGTTCCAAAACAATCGCCAGTAGCAAGGTATCGCAGTACAATTTGGAGTTTTATCCAGCTAGGTATACTGTCTCTCATTAAAGTGTTTTCTTTCGCTATTAACGGACCTATTACTAATAATAGAAGTTCTACAAAATTACTTTAAGTCATCCGCAAATGATTGCAATACGATTTTGGATCATCATCGGCTAGTTCTCTCAGCAATGTATTCGAGGCTCCAAATAAATTTCTTCTTGCGATCCAAGGTCGCAGCCATTACCAACGACGCTTTCTTTGCATCTTGTTTGTTAAAATCTTTATTAAATGATCACAAATTAAACTTATACCAAGATGCACAACTTCATTCGACGCCATAGTGAAAGAAAAGAAAAAATGAATAATCTTTCCAGCAACCGTGTGAACGTGAAATGAAAGGAAAATGAAACATTCACTCGAGTGAACATTCATCCGAGTGAACCTTTGCTAGCACTGTTATAGCGGCAGCCGTACGACCCGAATTTCATAGAAACACTGCAAATCAATGTACAGGTTAGCCATTTGGCACACGTATACTAGAGGACAAAAAAAATTGACCCGCAGTTCCTAAAACAATTTGTGTGTGTGTGCGAGTGCCGAGTCATTTTATTTTTTGTATGGAAAAAAAAATTTTTTTTTTAGAAACCCATCGTGTGTGGTGTTGTATGAAAGGGCTTTTTGAGGCGATTCTAAAAATGTACCACATCATTACATTTCAGCCATTTTTTTTTTAATAAATAAAAATAATTGTCAAAACATACCTAGTTTGGGCTCCTTCAGATACGATATGGCTGATTTGTTTTTTGTACAATATACCTGATATCCTCATATCTAACCCCAAAAAACCAATTTAAAAAATTATTTCATTTAGTATTTTTTTTTTAATTTTTCAATATTACATAGTGACACAGTACTACTTCAGTACCTATTTTACGAGTCTTATGGAACTGTACTGCAGATACGGTAAATATGAATCATAAAATGATACGTAATATCCATATATCTAACGGGAAATACCTCTTTAACCCTTTTATTGCGCCTTTTCATTAGTTGGTAAATTTTGTTTAGTTTTTCATACAAAACTATACCAGCTGATGAAAAGGCGCAGTAAAAGGGTTAAAGAGGTATTCCCCGTTGGATATATGGATATTCTTCTTCTTCTTCCCCGGTCCCTCATTGCTGAGGATCGCGACCATGTATGCTACGTCTCCACAGTGTGCGATCATAGGCCATATGGGTCACGCACTGCATGTTGCCGCCAACCACCCTCTTCACAACATCAGACCATCTCGTGGGTGCTTTTCCTCGCGCTCGCTTGCCCTCTATTTGGCCCAAGATAATCTGCCTTTCTAGGTCGTGCTTTTTAGACCGCATGATATGACCAAAGAAGCTGAGTGCGTGTTCTTGACATTTTGTAGAGAGCCGTGTGGTGATCTTCAGCTCCTCTAGGATAGACTTATTGGTTCTCATAGCTGTCCAGGGTATGCGTAGGAGCCTTCGCCGACACCACATCTCAAAAGCGTCGATTTTTGCCCTGTCGCGACTTTTCAAGCTCCATGTCTCGGCACCGTAAACGAAGATCGAGAATACCAGAGATCGGGTCAAGCGCACCTTGGTTGAACGACGAATACTTCTGTTCCTCCATATCTTGTCGAGGTTCGCCATTGCACTTTTTGCCATGCCAGATCTACGGCGTATTTCGCCAGTGCAGCCACCGTCACAGGTTATCAGCGACCCGAGATACACAAACTCACTCACTTTTTCATATTTACTGAGTGCATCGGTGATGGGAAGTAGATTGGCTCGGTCTACCACCATTACTTTCGTTTTGGAATGGTTAATCTTAAGACCAAGCCTAGTACTCTCAACCTCAATTTTCTTCAGAAGAGTTGCCATCTCCTCTTCGCTCGATGCCACTATCGTCGTATCGTCTGCGTATCTCAGATTGCTGACCCTGTGTCCACCCACTACGATACCGCCTTTCCAGCCGACTTCCTCATAATATGGTCGCCGTACAAATTAAAAAGTTTCGGCGACAGAGCCTTGACGAACGCCTCGTTCTGGATGGAAATTATTTGACTTTTCACTTTCCAGTTTCACGAAGCTCGAACCACCGAGGTACAAATTCTGCACCAAAAAAGTAAGGTATTCAGGCACGCCCATCTCGATCATCACATCTAACATCGTACTCCACTGGACGCAGCCAAACGCCTTAGCGTAATCAATGAAGCACAATATCAGTGGCGTGTTAAACTCACGACATTTCTCAATGAGAAGTCGGACGTTCAGGATTTGCTCGCGAGTTCCCTTACCAGCCACAAAACCGGATTGTTCGCTCGGTATCTGGTGATCAACGAAGGAAGAAAGCCTAGCGTTTATAATGCGAAGGAGTATCTTGCTTGCATGCGACATGAGAGACAAAGATATGGATATTACATATCATTTTATGATTAATATACACCATATGTGCACTACAGTTCCATTAAGTCTCGTAAAATAGGTACTGAAGTGGGACTGTATCACTTAGTAAAATTGAAAAAAAAAAAAAAAAAACTTAATGAAATTATTTTCAAAATTGCTTTATTAGGGTTAGATATGAGGATATCACGTATCATTTGCGATATATTGTACAAAAAAAAAATCAGCCATATCGTATCTGAAGGAGCCCAAACTAGGTATGTTTTGAAAATTATTTTTGGCTTAATTTAAAAAAAAATGGCTGAAATGTAATGATGTGGTATATTTTTAGAATCGCCTCAAAAAGCCCTTTCTTACAACACCACACACGATAGGTTTCTAAAAAAAAATTTTTTTTTTCTCATACAAAAAATTCAATGACTCGGACACACACACAATTTTTTTTAAGAACTGCGGGTCAAAAATTTTGTTTTGACCTCTAGTATGCGTGTGCCAAACGGCTAACCTGTACATCGATTTGCAGTATCTTAAAGTGAACAGGCTAGACTATTAGCACTAGGTGTAAGGTGTATAAGTAAACTTGGCTTTACAGTTTCTAAAACTTAGGTAAGGCTTATCTTATCGAAAATACCTCGTCAACAACCACTTTAGATTGGATTTAGCAGGATCTACTACAAGTAGGTACTGAAACTATTTAGTAACATTCAGGCCGTTTTTCAACAAGCGACATTGACTTCAGTCATTATAACACCATTGTAATTAATATCTTCATGTTTGTGAATCATTAATAAAAACATGCAGTCTACCAACGAGGCATCATCTAGTTTGCAGACAAATTTCCATTTTATGGAGAGCAGTCATGGTGGAAAGATATATATATAAGACAACCTCCACATAACTATTGGAATTGCAACTTTGACAAAAAGTATGTAGCTAAGTACTTATAGATTTTACCAAAATAATATTGTTGCATCAAATTTCTTATCTGTTAAAATGTTGTAATAGCTTCATTACTATATCAAAATCGGTATGGTAATGACATTCAAATTTCGAACATCTGAAAGAAATGAAATGTCAATTGCATACAATTTTGACAAATCTCGCATGTTAGTTGGTATCGAACGATATGGCAATCGACCCCGACTCAAGTTAGTCTCCGAATTAAAAAAAAACTACGGATGCGTGACGTGCGAAAGTTTTCATTTGCCGCCATTTAACGTACAGTTTATCTTTTATTTAGTTTGCAAGTAGAGAAATAATTTGTTATGTTGTTTTTAAAGTAACTATAGCAAAAATTTCGTGTAAAATGTATGATATTCGGAGACGCCACCTCATATCCGCGAGTTCCGCCAAAAATGTCGGCTGTAATATGAGGTTAGTTAGGTTATTTGTGATCTAAGACAACCAGCAAGCGGAAATATTAGAGATACCCCTAATTATCTCGATTCTCCGGTCCCACCTGCAAATCCAAGTCCCAAGAAGATATCCCGCCGTGTTGAATTCAGATCACACCCAGTGTATGAGGCCTTAAAGGTAGGAAAACGGTTCCTCTTCAATGTGAGCTATGTAAGAAGAAGACGCTAATTACACGAGTTCTAAATTTCAAAATTAGTACCTAATTAAACTTTTTTTTGCGTTCCTCTAAATTTGTCCATGGATGTAGTTACCTAGTTCGAATCGATTTTGTTTTTAAATTTTTTTAGGCTAGTGTTAAACATTCCCGCACCCGACCCGATGTAGGTATGGTCCTAACATACCTCTCTAGGTAAATCTAGGCCCTTAAGGGGTGAATTTTTGGGTGCTTCTGAAATATTATATGTGCTCTCGTTCGTGTCCTTTAATGCTCCTTATTTTTTATACAGGTATTTAATGAATAACCTAAATTAAGGAGGGGTTCAGTAAAAAAGTAGCAGTGAAGTATTTGCAAAATTTTCAATTTTTTGCTAATTATGAAGCAGTTTATTTATTTATTAATATGTAGATAAAATACTATAAAATAAAAATACCGTCATATTTAAATGTATAAGACTTTGAGTTTTCTCATTTTCATTGCAATGTACCTTATTTGTAAATTTTTGAACAACACAATTTCAAAATCATCATTTGCCGTTTTCTACAACACCTCATAAATTCTCTAAGAAGACGCTGTTTAAAAGTTTTAGGTGAGATGTCATATAAAAGGAGAAAACATGAAATCGTCCTTTCATTTTATACGATTGTAGGTACCTATTTAATTTTACAAAATAGTATATATAGATCACCACAAAATAGCACTGCTTAAAATTTACCACAAAATAAAATGAAAAATCTACTTAAGAGCCCATCAACGTGCACACTAGCGCCACTGCTAAATAATCGTGATTATTTAAATTTAACGATAGGTATTTAAAGTTTTTATGTTGCTGGATTCGTTAATCTATGCTCCAAAGTTAAACGGCCGTTTTTGTTTTGAGTTCATAGATTGACGAATCCAGCAACATAAAAACTAGTTTGATGTATTCAAAAGGTACTTAAATACAAAGTACAGTACGTAGCGGCCCCCTTTTTTAAATATATTTCGTTAAATTTAAATAATCACGATTATTTAGCAGTGGCGCTAGTGTGCACGTTGATGGGCTCTTAATGTGCTGCTACTTTTTTCCGAACCACTACTTAGGTAGGGGCTTAAAGGAATATTTGTAAATGAAGACCATCATTATAGTCAAAAATATATTTTTAATAATAAAAATAACGAATGACCTAAATAAATTGTAGGTGTGGTAAACTGACAATATGCGTCTAATAAAATAAATTGTTCTATAAATTAAATATAAACAATCTTATTAATCGTAACAAGATATTGAAAACTCAATATAGTGCATCATTAAAACATACTTGTAGACAAAAAATACTAAGACGCGTTTAGCACTAAAGTGTCATTCTATGGAACTTGAAACTTGAAACAAACCGCCATATTAAAATTGTCTCTGAATGTCAATTTACTAGTGACTTTTGTTTACATAGTTAGCAAGTTCCATAGAATGACACTTTACGAACAAATTGTAGCTGCTAATTAGATAATTAAGTAGATGGCGCAGTACTGTGTGATACGTTTTGTCTCAGCCTGACAATTTGAGGGCAACAGTGAGCGAAACAATAATCAAAATTGAATGGACTATACTTATAGTGTCATCATATTCAGCTTATTTAAAACTACGCGTCTTGGCACTGCTTTATCTATCATACCCGATGACGATTTTGATTTCAATTAAAAGTATGTAACGTATGCGGAATGAAATTTTCACAAAGTTTTTATACAAAATTTTAAGAGTAAATGATTCGATATTTAAAAGTTGATATTATCTTTTGTTTTCTGTATTATCTGTCAAAGTGTTGTACAAATCATTCGCTTGTAGGATTTGTGTAAAAAACTATGGCAAATCTCGAAGAAAAGCGTCGAAAAACCGTGTGATTTTCGCGTCACATCCAGATTGCCCGAAGTCGAGGATTGTTAAACATTTTACAGAAAAGGTGGAGAGCCGAAGGCCGGTTTATAATATATTATCATCCTATTCTCTTCGACATACGACTACTAGAAAACCAGGTTCGGGCAAAGTATGTTCTTGTGTGAAAACAAATACGGCAGGTTGGGTAGCTAAATCCTACAAGAGACCTCGGAAAAAAATTTAACTGTGATGGCAAAACAGTGAAAAAGTATCTACTACATGATATGGGCATTGCGAAACAAGCAAGAAAAGTAAAACCCACCATGTACGAAAAACCAAAAACTTACCCAGAAGAACAGACTTACAACTTTGGTCAAAAACATATTCTATGCAAAAAACGACGTAGAATGCATTATGGATATGGATTCACCTTAGACGGCAACGAATGGCACAGGGTAACTTTTATTTCCAGAACGCCAATGACCCAACTGAAGAATCAGTAAAATATGGCTGGATACAGGCTCTAATTATTATTTTTTTCAAATAAATAATATTCTTATTCTTAATTCGATAAATTTAATTAGAATTAAACAAAACGCCAACATCGACTTACACAACAGCCATGGATAAACTGCCAACAAATTGACGAAAAGCAGCACGCATGGGGCCAAATTACTTTTTACTTTAAAATTTGTTAGTAGATTGTTTTAAAAAGTACATAACATTATCGTTATATTAAACATTTTTTTTTATTTTATAAGGTTACACAAACATTGTGCATAATTTCATTCCGCATACGTTAAACCCTGACTATACTATTGTCATCCACGAAGGCGCGCTCAACACCTTCTCAACATGTACCTGGTACCTAAAGTAATTGTAGAAGGGTGGAGCGCGCCATCGCAAAATCATCTATAACTAGAGATATTTTCTTATCGCTCAAGAGGAAGAAGTAGGTCTAATAAGCATCTAATGTTCCCTCTATTCAAATACAAACAAAGAATTTGTTGTGTGTGATGTGTGACCCTTTGATCCTCTATCTACGTATTCAACGTATACGGAATTCCATCCATTTGGCCCACCGTTTGTCAAACTGAAACGGCATACAGGCTGGGTCACTTAATACCTATCTTCTTAGGCCTCCAAAAAAAATTTTGGGTATCGGATTTTCACTATATCGACGGGAATGTAATGGCATCTATTTATTTATAAAACTACTAAGCATGTATATGGTTTTAAAAATATGTAAGTATGCGAAACTTTGGTAACTTTCCCTTCTCTACTTAGTTATGCTTGTTTTTTTCATTTGCTATTTATTCCATCTAGATATTTTAATTTAATTTTCAACATATTGTGTAAACGTCAACAACCCAATACTGTTACGAGGACATCTACTACTCTTTTCTTTCGTTAGAAACCTTATCATTTTACAGCCTGCAGTAATCTCAGGACTATTTTACAGTCCGCATTAATTTTACTTCGACGACAGAACGTTGACAAGACAATACATTAATGTTTTTACATCCATGCCTTGTTCTGCTCTTCCCATTACCCTGATAATGGCTATGGGCCCGTTCAACTTACCTTGCATGGAGCATAACAATTAATTATTATTCTTAAGCACATATTGTAATTGTCATAAGTTGCGCTTTAATGAACAAGAAAATTCATGAAAATCACATAGTGTAAAAATCCTGTGCTTTGTTATGAGCCTTTTTCATTAAGCTTTATTAAATCTTTGGCTGCTAGACCCTTTAATGCAGGGTTTCTGGTGTATATCGCAAAGGTTGTTGAAAATGAGTGACACCGCCTAAGTAATATTTTTCAGACAGTTCATTAACTTGACGATTCTAAATTGGAGACAGTTTGATGCATAAACTACGGCGACTAAAACATATGCAATTCGAATATATTACTTAGGTCATTGAAAGTCCAAGGCCATTTTACGCCGGCCCTACATTACACGCGGTTTAAAATTTTCAATGTGCGCATATGTAATTTTAATAACCCTTTTTTTAATGAATATTCCATTTAAAGTGCGTTTTTTGTACAACGTTACATGTATCGTTAGACCGTTTAGTTTAGTACTTTAACGACATCACTGCGGGACTAGACCAAAAGACCTTACAAAGCCTGCTTAACTCGTATCTGACAGGTATATCAATATTGCCAATGAAAAAAATATGTTTTAATAATTACTTCGTTGATTTGATGGGATGGATGATTTAGGTACTTACCTATATATTATACCCACATGTAGATGAAAAGGGAGCTTCGCCCTCTCATTCCTAGGTATTGTGTATTTGCACTTGACGCCTAAGACATCTAATACCTGCATACAGCATGATACTTAAATATACATATTTGTATTACCTAACTGATAATATAATCCATTTTCACTCCATTTCAACTTTACCTGCTTACTTACTTATATTATTGCAAATATACCTAGTCACTATAAGGCGATACTTAACTAATATATTATCAATATTAACGTTCAACAATGTATAAAATTTTACACGAACAATGAATTATCACAAAAATATCAATTTCAATTCCAATATAATATTAATTTTGGTCCCATCCTAAAGACCTCTCAACTGCCATTTTCCACTGTTTATATCTCATATCACGTTCGTCATCTGTGATACGTGGAACATAAATGGTACCATCGGTCATAGGTATAGGTGTGACCGGTTTAGAAGCGTCGACTCCCCAATAGGCGACTTGCGCTGCGCCTAAGGCGGTGCTCTCAGTGAAGCCTGCTCTGATAACGTTGATGCCAATTAAATCAGCCTGCATTTGCATGACCAGTGAATTTGACGTCATACCGCCGTCCACCTGGGAAGAAAAACATTCCTTAAGGAGGATAAAATATATGTCAAATGTCAATTGTGTTAATCAATAAATTCTATTAATAAAAATCGGTTTTTAATTGAACATTATGGTTAAGTTATACGTGTAAACTTAACCATATGGTCAAAATGATCAATTAAAAAAGGTTTTCTTGAATTCATAAAACAATAATATGTTAAACTTAGGAAAATATATTATTTTAGTGATGGTGCAGCTGCACAATACAAGAAGAATTTCATAAACTTGTGCAATCATGAGAATGGTTTTGGATTAAAAGCAGAATGGAATTTTTTCATCGCCTCTCACGGAAAAGTCTTTGGGATGATGACCGCACATTGTGAACTGTACAAGTGTCCAAGATGAATACTGCCCCGGACGTCCGAAAACCATCACGACTCCGGAAATGGTCTCCAACGTACATGATATGGTTATGGCAGATCGACGACAGAAGCTATCTGAAATAGCTGACACTACAGGTGTCTCGAAAGATTGGATACCTACATTATTATCCTTAGTTAGGAATTAAATATAAAAAAGTTATCCGCTCGTTAGGTGCCGCTATTGCTTAAGGACGATCAAAAGAGATTTTTAATACAATTGCTCAAAAAGTTTAGTTTTTGTAGCTGCAAATCGTGCGTAAAGTTTGATTTTTTTACACTAGTGCTAAAAAGTAATCTGATTGATAATTTTTAAATAAATGAGTATTATTCGAGACCCGCTTATAAATGACCCACCTGAACAACGCGCGATTGGGAATAAAGGAGTATTATGCGAGACCCAATAGTATTACTTGAATAACGCGCGATTGAATGAAGCTGTCTTTCGTACACTGCACTTAAGAATATAAATGTAATTAATTAGATATATATCAATATAAAGAAATAAAAAAAGATTCATGTTTTTTACTTAATATTATGTTCTTAAATAATAATACAATTTCTCTTTAATTGGCATAATGCTGACAACAGAATCCACATTGAAAAAGATAATGGCAATTAAAAGTAAAACTTTTTTATTCCCTTCCCGCCTTTTTTATTCAACATCTAAGTGATTTATGTTTGTAATTGCCATGTACGTCGTACGTATCATAAGTTATTAAATAAAAATGAGTGATTCAGACGATTTTGGAGTTAGTTTAACGCCACCAGATATCAAAGCAAAGGCATCCGTTGCAAGTGACAGTATATTACCGGAAAAACGCGAAAGCATTATACATTGCTGCCTATGAACATTTCGTCAACTGGAAACGAGAAAAGCAAACCGTATCATTCTCGGAAAACGTATTGTTGGCGTACTTTCTTGAATTATCTGAAATATATCAGGCACCAACTATGTGGTCAAAATACTCAATGTTAAAAACAATGATAAAGTCAAAAAACGATGTAAATATAGGTAGTTACACACAATTGACTGTATTTTTGAAGAGAAAGTCGCAAGGATATCAAGCAAAAAAATCTAAAGTACTGACGGCAGATGATATTGAAAAATTCATCAACGAAGCTCCAGATCATCAGTACTTGGCAACAAATAATAATACAATGGTATTATTTTCGTAAATGGACTAAAAAATAAATAAAACTGTCTCTTTTAACTACTGTGCTTTTTATATCATTGTAGTTTTTTCGCAATTGTATTAAAAAACGTTATATATTTTTTTTAATTAGAACTTCATACATTTAGACAAAATATTGCTTGTTTAAGGAGACTCGACTCAATACAAATTAGCCAACGATGGCGTTTCGGAACTAATACCGTCGCGGCATCTGTCATACTTCCGTCTACATAAACACGCTGCTGCGACGCCTCTGCTTTGTGATTGGTTGACCATCACAATTTTTTTTTTTTACAATTGACGCCCAGGAGATTTTCTCTGCATTGGAAAACTTGTAAAAGTGTTAAAGTTTTTGTTTTGTGAGTGAAACTGTGAAAAATACTAAATGTAAATGAGTGACAGCGATGAAAATACCTATGTTGCTCACTACTGCTTAGGAAACGTTATTAGATTGAGTGTTTCATTATTCATTATTCACTAGTAGAACTAAGTATTGCATTGGGTTAATTTTGGTAACACTATATTTTTGACTCCTTTCCCGAAATTACCCCAATGCACCTTAAAAAATGAACGCAGTAGTTTTTCATATTAACTGTTTTACTATTTCAGTTAACTTGAGTAAAATAAGTCAGATAGTAGGAGTAGTAAGTATGGTATTATTGACTACTTATTTTAGTTATTTTAGTTAACTCGTAGAAAAAGTATTGTATACAATAGTGATATAATCAAGCTTTTCAATCTCGTACCTTACTTAGGCAACTCAGCAAGCTTCGTTATCTAAACACGGTACTCGACTGAAAAGCTCTCCATTATATCACGATTGTATAAAATACTATATTAGTAATTCAATCAAACTGTAAACCAACTAAAATTATTATTGGGTTACTATCAAATTTACCTTATCGCTAAAGGACAATATAGCTCAAATGTCTGGATTATGTTATGTCTTTGTGGCAACATAGACATGAATGCTAAATGCCTCTTTAGCAAAATGTCTGGATCTTAGAATGTTACAATTTAAAATGATCTAGCAGCAAAACATCTTTATCTTCGAATGTCTTTATTACTTAATAGACATAAACGCGAAATGGTCCGGTAGCAAAACGTTTGTATCTTAGAACGTCTTAGTTACTAAACAGTTAAGAAGCAAAACGTCTGTATTGTGTAATGTCTTTTTTACTCAATGGAACAAACGCCAAACGACCCGTTAGCAAAACGTCTTGATTTTAAGATGTTAAGTGTTGATATGACACTTGATAATTAAAACCTTCCCGCACAATCGATTATTTACATCCTGGCCACTTCAGCATAAGAAGTCTTACTTATTGTCATAATTCAATGTCAGTGAATGTTAATTCATGCAATTATTGCGAATTTCCGTGCTGTAAAATTATAGAAATATACGATTTACAGAATTATATTGTGTGCTACGGACGATAATATGGATGGCGATGACTTTTCCTTGATGTTTATTGAGAGTCAAAAAGGAAAACAGGTATTGATACGAAATGGTTATAGATACAATTGTGCTTCTTTGAATGCCGGAAGGACTTCACTGTGGAGATGTAGTAAACGAGGGGAGTGCACTGCTTCTGTGACTCTTAATGCTGCAAAAATAGAAATCATAAGGGAGAGTAAGCTGGGCCATTCTTGAAACTCTCACACCGTAAAGAACCAAATTGATTGTGTGATAGATAAATGAAAAAAAATGGCCCGTACACAATTTACTCCCGTTAGAAAAATTATGGAAGAAGCTTTTATTGAGTCGGATCTTGATATGATACCCAGTTTTCATTAAAAAAAATACATTACACCGTGCCAGGAGGAATTTCTTGAACATGCGTAAAACAGAATTGTCTTGTATAAATGAAATAGAGCTGCCTGAAATTCTTTCTAAAGATTTTTTTAGTTGACGTCGACGGCAATGAGAACAATAAACTTTTCTTGTTCGCCACAAAAAGATGCCGAGAGATAGTGAAATTTATGGTTGATGAAAATACACAGTACTTAGGCGACGGTACTTTTGAGAAACCCGATCTATTTCGTTAATTATATGCAATGCACGTGGACATTGACAGTTGCACGAAAAGTACCCACGTTGTGCCATTTGCATTTGCGTTGCTGCCCAATAAATCTCAAGACACCTATGAACGCCTCTTTGAAATTATCAAAGACTATTTTGAAATTAATATCAAACATTTCAAGTGTGACTTTGAGATTGCACAACAAAATGCGAGTCAAGTGGTGTTTCCCGGTTCCATAGTAGCCGGTTGCTACTACCACTATAATGCAGCAGTGTGGAGAAAATTTAGGAAATTAGAAGTATCTAACTACGGAGAGTGAAGAAATAACAAGGCTCACACTAGCAACCTACCGCTACTACCAGCAGAGGACATAGCCAATGTTTGGCTATGTCTTTGTGAGCGAGCACAACGCATGAGTATTTTAATAGGCAATGGATTTTAAGAACATCCCTTAACAAATTAAGTTGTTTTGGTCAACGTCACCGTACCAACAACGCTGTTGAGGCATCCCTCAACCTCTGTGCCGGTCTGTGCCATCGCACAGACGATATAATACTAGGGTGGGGCCAAATAAGACCATGATCGCATATACAACGTGTCCCAAAATTCAACGATAAGCTGGCACGAGAAGATGGACCTAATCATGACTACTCGAGGAAAAAAAGAAAAAAAATTATCTCAATTTATTATGGAATTACACCCCTAATGGTATTTTTAACGACCATGTCTACAATTTTTTAAATATTTCTATTTTTATTTTTGTATCGGCAACCTAAGTAGCCCTGCTATCCACCACAATCCTTAAAAATACCAGAATACATGTAGTTTTTACACAAAAATTTATCAAAGTTAGTTTATCCTTAAAATTTTAACTTT
Source organism: Cydia splendana (assembly GCF_910591565.1). Classification (NCBI taxonomy): domain Eukaryota; kingdom Metazoa; phylum Arthropoda; class Insecta; order Lepidoptera; family Tortricidae; genus Cydia; species Cydia splendana. The sequence goes on along the minus strand of NC_085987.1, from coordinate 39,051,140 downwards.
CAGTCCACTTTCACTCATCGTGGTGTACAAAAAAAGTACTGACACTACTATGGCAAGTATTTTAGAAAGTTGACGCAATTAACCAAGATTCCAAAATGGTATAATATTCTAGGAAAACTAGGCACTAAATAAAAAAAAATAGAGTAAATGTTGGAATTGCCTGCCACCGGCATTAATACAGACACGACATCGCTTTAAAAATGATCGTTTGATTAGTCGTGCATATCTTCTACCATTGATATGATCCGCAGCCTGTGTGATTCTTTGGCGAAGCTCGTCCAATGTTTCAATGGGTTTTGAGTAGAGTCTGTCTTTGAGACAACCCCAGTAGAAGAAGTCCAGGGGGTTTAGGTCGGGCGAACGGGGTGGCCATAAGATAGGACCAAGTCGCCCGATCCAACGCCCTGGATACTCTTGATTTAAGTATTCTCGCACATTACGGGCTATAGTGAGATGGGCAACCATCATTTTGAAGCCACATGTTTTGGTAATAATCACGTAGAGGCACGTCTTCTAATAAGTCGGGCAAGTCGTTTTGCAAAAAGTTCAAATTAGTATCGCCATTCAAGTTTCCTTGTAACTGAAAGGGCCTAATTACTTTTCCATTTAATATGCCCGGCCATAAGTTAATCTTAAATTAAAAAAAAAAGTACAGTGATCCCCACACTAGGCTTAGCCTGTGACGTGGGGATCTAAGCCAAATACGATTTATTATTAAATCTAGGTACATTAAAATTAAAAACTAAGAATTTTTATTAAATGGCTGTGAAGTGAAAGTGTTTATGTGAAGGTATGTGTGTATGTATGTGAGTATGTATGTATGTATGTACGTATTACCTACGACAAACAGAAGAGAAGAAGAGTAGCCGTGCATGTTATTCAATTGATATTGGGATTTGTCTTGTCTCATCAGGTGCGGATTTTCATTGCTCCAACTATACATAGTTGGAGCAATGAAAGATGGCTATTTGAATCTTCACAACTTACAACTTGTGAAGATTCAAATAGCCATCTTTCTTGCAGGTTGATTCATCCGACCATAGAAGTTTATCTAAGAATTGGGGATCTTCCCTGTGCTTTTGCAGCATCACACGGCAAAATTCGACCCGTAGTGGATAGTCCCGCGGTAATAACGTCTGCTCACGCCTGTAGTGATATGGGTGAAACCTGTGACGTTTTAGAATTCGATGAGCAGTACTTTTTGGGATTCCCGTAGCTAGTTCTATGGCACGTACCGAGGTAGTTGAATCGTTTTCTATTTCATTGAGAACCACTTCATCGCGTTCCAATCTACCTCTTCCATCAATTTAAGATTAACTTATGGACGGGCATATTAAATGGAAAAGTAATTGAGCCCTTTGAGTTACAAGGAAACTTGAATGGCGACAGTTATTTGAAATTTTTGCAAAACGACTTGCCCGACTTATCAGAAGACGTGCCTCTACGTGATTATTACCAAAACACGTGGCTTCAAAATTATGGTTGCCCAGCTCACTATGCCCGTAATGTGCGAGAATACTTAAATCAAGAGTATCCAGGGCGTTGGATCGGGCGACTTGGTCCTATCTTATGGCCACCCCGTTCGCCCGACCTAAACCCCCTGGACTTCTTCTACTGGGGTTGTCTCAAAGACAGACTCTACTCAAAACCCATTGAAAAATTGGACGAGCTTCGCCAAAGAATCACACAGGCTGCGGATCATATCAATGGTAGAAGATATGCACGACTAACAAACGATCATTTTTAAAGCGATGTCGTGTCTGTATTAATGCCGGTGGCAGGCAATTCGAACATTTACTCTAATTTTTTTTTATTTTGTGCCTAGTTTTCCTAGAGTATTATACCATTTTGGAATCTTGGTTAATTGCGTCAACTTTCTAAAATACTTGCCATATCAGTACTTTTTTTGTACACCACGATGAGTGAAAGTGGACTGAAAGTTAAAATTTTAAGGATAAACTAACATTGATTGATTCTTGTGTAAAAACTACATGTATGCTGGTATTTTTAAGGATTGTGGTGGATAGCAGGGCTACTTAGGTTGCCGATACAAAAATAAAAACAGAAATATTAAAAAAATTGTAGACATGGTCGTTAAAAATACCATTAGGGGTGTCGATTTTCATTTTTTTTTTGTAATTCCATAATAAATTGATATATTTTTTTTTTCTTTTTTTTCCTCGAGTAGTCATGATCAGGTCCATCTTCTGGTGCCAGCTTATCGTTGAATTTTGGGACACGTTGTATAAGTACTGCAGCACTGAAACATGAAGCTAAATGGCAAGAAAAGAGAATTACAAGTGTTCTCTTTGAAGCAACAAGAAGAAAAAAATAGTAGATTGTACAACAAGGGCATAAAGTGACCCATTTTTACGCGAGGCAATTTTTTGGTCTGAGCGAAGCGAAGACCAAAATAGTAGACGAGGGTAAAAATTGACATTTATGCCCTTGTTGTTCACTCTGCTTTTCACTTCGATTGCGAGGAAAATAAATTATATTTTTCACGGCAATTTACACCACGAAATTGTCGTAAAGCGAAAGAACATAATACATAACCAATTCCCGCCAACTAACTTTTAATTTTTTTTTTTTAATTTTCAACATGTGATCAGAGTTTCAGACGCTTGGTTTTCTGAAAAGTCAAACATTTCGGAGCATTTTTGAACGATAATCGACTCCTATTTTATGTGATTTACTAAATTTAATGACAGAAAATACGAATTTCTAATAAATTGTAGCAAAAGTAAAATAATATAACAAGTTTTGTCATCTACACAATTTTATTGCTCAGTAAAATTGTGCAATATGTTTTAACTGTTTGGCTGTTGAGACCGATTACCTTCGTCTTAGAAGAAAATTTTACTTTTATGCTCTAGAGCCTAAATTGCGATTTTATGTCGTCTCCACACGACATAAAGGTGCACTTTTTGAGCATGAGAAGTGAAAAAATATTTTTTGATAGAAAGTGTAGAAGAGAAATGAAGAAACTCACTGAAAAAATTATCACCGCATTACGTTGTTTAAAAAACATCAGCGACATTATTTTGACTAAACAGATAGTTTCTCAACTAAAGGAGTAGATGGCCATGTTTCTTTATTTTTTATAAAGGAGTAGTTTAGTTTGTTTTAGTTAGTTCAAGTTAATTCAATTATGTTCAATGTTATATTTATAAATAAAATATAATTAATACAACTATAAACATTTTAATTTTATTTATCCATACTAGGCTGTCCTTACGAGCATTTTGTAATATTATAAAATTAGTAATGCATATAATGTAATAATTAATCTAATTGCGGACACATTATCTGTAAAAAATGTACGAACATCGCTTCTGATTGATTAAGAATCCCTAATTTTGAGACCTCTAGAGTCTTATGTTATCTGGAATGGAGTATAATTAGTATGGAGAAATCCAAATACAAGTCGGCACGAGTTAGAGTACCAGGAATTACCTCAAATTTACGTTCCGAGTGTGATGGGATAAAACCAATGTTTATAAGGGGTATGCATTACTAACAAATGAAAATGTCAAAATAAGGGACACCCCTAATCCAAACTAATATTATAAATGTTGCCTAAGGACCGCGCCAGAATGATAGTTGACAACTTTATGATCATATAAGTACTTGTTTCTGCGTCAAAGAGTAAAACTTTTTAGTTGTTTATAAAGGGCAGTTAAGTGTATTTTTTGACAGTGACAAATACCAGTTTAAATATATTATCAAAATGCATTATCAAGATGGGACGAATAAACTTAGAAGTTCGCAAAAATATTTTGGACGACTGGTGCAAATTGAAGGGTATGCCGTTCAAAAAACTCGCTAAAAAGTATAACGTTAGTCCGTCAGGCGTACACAAATTAATAAAAAAGTTCGGTGAAACTACTAGTTTACAAGATCTGCCTAAGACTGGCAGAAAGAGAGGTACGTGGGACACGTCACTGGAGAAGAAAGTGACGCGGAATGTTTCTACAAAAACCGTCCTTTTCGGTACGAGACGCCGCGAAAAAAGCCAATACGTCGCCTTCTACGATTCAGCGAATCAAACTCAGGTGTAACTTAAAAATATACAAAAAAACAAAAACGAGATGATAAGCAGACGGCAGCTGTCCGAAAACGTAGTAGAAAACTCTACGATGTTGTGCTAACCAAAAAAAAGCTATGCATAATAATGGACGATGAAACATATTGTAAGTTTGACTTTAAAACCTTACCAGGACCCCAGTTCATCACTGTACGGCTAGTAAAATGGTTAATCAAAAGGATAAGTCTATCTGTGTTGAGAAATTCGGCAAGAAGATATTAGTTTGGCAGGCAATCTGTCAATGCGGGATGCGGTCTAAAGCATTCTTTACCACAGAAAACTTGAACGCCGAATTATATCGCAAGGAGTGCTTGCAGAAGACTTGGCATCATGCCATTATTCTAAGGTCACACTAGAATGGTATAAAGCCAACAAAGTGGACGTAGTTCAAAAAGACATGAAATCGCCTAACTGCCCCGAAGTGCTCATATTGAAAGATACTGGGCTAAGATGAAGCGGCACCTACAAAAAAAAATGTAAAATCTTCAACGTCAGTCAATGACTTCAAGAAAAAGTGGAATAGGGCATCAGAAAAAGTGACAGACTTGGTCGTCCAAAATCTGATAAATAATATAAAAAAGAAAGTCAGATTGCAAGCAAAATAAGTTTACAGTGAATTCCTAAAAATAGTGTATTAAGGGGATGTTAAAGTTTGGTTTATTTTATGTTATATTTTTATATATTAGGTACTCAATGAAAAATATGCACCTTTCCAGTTGTCCACTATCATTCTGGTACGGTCCTTAGCTTTAACTCTGTGGTCTGTTACATATTTGTATTGTAAACACATTGACACATTACATTTCCAGACGTTTTGCTACTAACTCGTTCGGTGTTCACGTCAAACTAATAATTTTACATTCGACGAATTAGGTATTCTAATTATACATACTAATTTACCTACATTTCATGACGTTTTGCTACTAACTTGTTCTGTGTTCATGTCAATCAATTAATTTCACTTTCGGCTTATTAGGTATTCTAATCATACGGACTATTTATATTTCCAGACGTTTGGCTACTTATTCATTCTAATTCTTAGCCATCCAGCTAAATTGACTCTTTGCTGACCGAGTATTCTACTTTCATGTCGTCCAGCTGAATTGACTCTATGCTGACTGTGTATTTTACTTTTATGTCATCAAGCTGAAATGGTCGTTTAGCGATAAGGTAAATTTGATAATAACCCTTATTATTTACTGGCACATATTAGCTATCACTAGCTGTCAGAATTGCTGAATGATGAAATTGATGAAAAGTATGTATGCATTAAAAACATAAAAGAAACGCCAAACTTAATAAAATTCGATATCAGGTCTCGCCACAGGAATGCTAAAACATACCGAGTATACATTGACTACGCATCGAATAGTACCGAAGTTGAAGGCATACGAGGATATTGCTGTGACTGTTCAAATGGGGTCAGGACAATTGGATGTTGCTCGCATGTTGCGAGTGTTGCTTATTATTTAAGTCATGCCAGGTTTCTTGCTATAATACTACGACCTTCTGAATAATATTATTATCGAAAATATTTTCTACAGGTGAGACAGTGGTCGTCATTAATATCGATATGGAATGGTCCTAACATTTTTTTCTGTCAATGAGCCTACAATAAATTCTTATTAACTAATTCCTACTAATTCTCTATTTTCCTTGTTTTTGACACACATTTGGAATAATAATACTATTATTAAATGCAACGATACCATAGCAAATACATTTCATTTGCAGCTGACGACAAAATCAAGAAACCTACAATCGGACGGAAGAGCAATCCTCTTCCTGTGGTGTGACCACTACAGACTTAGACGGGCTCTTATCATTTTCCACTACACTACAGTAAAATACGTATGCTTTTTTTGACATGACGCACCATATTTGATAATACGCTCTTGCTAAAAACACTGCCAATCATTAATACAATATGTTTCTTTTTGTTGTCGATTATTGGATATAACTTATGTTTGGAAATGTAATTTTTTATCTTTTGTTCTAATTAAAAAAAATATAACGTTAGAGCATTCCTGAGAAGTAACCCTACGTGGGATTTCAAGGTTAGTCCAATGGCTAAGGACACCCGGTATTATATAAGTACTCACATCTCCCTTAACCACTTTACGGGTTAACACGACAAAATCAAGAAACCTACAATCGGACATTTCGATATTTTCTACAGATGCTAAGTCTGCATACGTCAACATTGGTAGTAGTACTTACATCTCCCTTAACCACTTTACGGATTAACACGCGGGACGCTATCGGTCATAAAAATCAGTTCCTGGCTCGTAATCTATAAAGAAAGCTCATTTTGTAAAACCAAAAGTAGCCGGTAGAAATACCTAAGTTCTAATTGCCAGCATTATGAGAAAATAAGAAAAAAATCATACTTTTCTCAAAAATCACAAGAATGAGAAGAAATATAATAATGAAACCTAAGATTGACGATTTATCCGACTACCATAACCTGCTAATAAAACCAAATAAATCAGTTTTAATCTTCTGTCGAAAGATGGCAGTAAATGTACTGCAGCTACATAATTTACCATGACAGTAACTCTCTATTTCAAATTCTCTTTGCCACAGGCTATTGTCAGTTCAGTACGGATACCGTATTGCTCTGTTTTGGAGTGCAATAACTCCAGCCGGACAAGAAATATCACACATGGAGGGATTTCATATCATCACTATGTATTATTTCATTAATATTTCAATATTTTCTAGTTTTGGTTTTTCGCTACGATTATTTGATTGTTTAGTACAAAAATCAACTTTATTTAAATGTAATAAGGTTGATATCAACTTCCTGAAATTATAAAGGATTAGTCTTCGCTAGTTTTTACGTATGGGCTATTAAGGATTTTCTACACAGCACAGAACTTGGCACCCATATAGATCTCAATTATTTAAGGACACATATTCTTAATATTGAGCTCTCATTTCACATTTATGTTTTTGTTGGGATTTCCTTTACTGTAAAGTTCAAATTATTATAATGGGCGAGGGCTCATAATCTCTTTCGAAATAAGAAAATATGGCCAATGATTCCTTTAGATAGCGTTGTGTTTAAATTTGTAGTAGTGTACGTGTTGGCGACATAGGTTTCCATACTAATCTAGGCTCGGGCCGCTTCCCGTTCTTTCTTTATTTTATTCCGTAGTTGTGCTACTTGTCACTGTTCTTAATTTATTAGCCGTGTAATCGGGTGTACTTCGGGGCACACGACTGGTGGGAAGGCTTGCGAGGAACTGATTATTGCACTGAATTTGTCGAGTCCATGAATTCGCGTCTTCAAGCTGTAACAGACAACCTATCCCCATACCTAGTTGTATACTAGTTTTTTGTCGCTGAAGTTTCGTTTTCTTGGAAGAAAAGTATCTTAACTTTGTTTCATATTAGACGTGCGCGCCGCGCCGCCATTCATACGCGCCGCCGCCGCCGACTCGTCCACTCGGCGCGCCGTTGCACGGGCAACTGAGCGTTTAAGCCCGATTCGGGTGGATAATAGTACATTATTGTCGAGGCTCGGAAGTAGCTACTTGCAGGCTGAGGATTCGTATTAAACGGACGACCTTGGGAGTCCGTTTAATTGAATCCGAAGCCAGCAAGTAGCCTTCCAGCCGAGTCATATATAGTGCTTTTCTCAAAAATGGTGCGAGAAATATACATATTTTAGAAATATTTTACAGAAGCAACGTTCTTACGTATATATTTTCACAGAAAAAAGTAGAAACAATTGAAAAAATTGGCTTTGCCGCCTTTTTATTTTTTTAATAAAAAAATAGAAGTGTATTTTACTGCCGAAAATACGCCAACCTATTTGAGACAGCTAAATAGTCGCGGTACTAATCATCTGTTTGGCTGTTTAATGGGCCTGTGCCTTCATTTGATATGGCCATTTCAATTTTTAAAAAGTTTGGAACTCGACAAATAATGGAATTTGTATGCAACATTGCAGTCCCAAAATCGAGACTGCAATGTTTTTAACTTTTTAATTTTTGACTCACCATAAACTACGCGCTTCGCGACCTATTTTTTAGACGTCAAAGTCGACTTTGCCGTCCATTTTTGAGAAAAATTATTTTTATTCACAGCAATTATGCAACATATAAAGAAAATTGCATGTTATTAATAAACAATCTGTTTATTTTGTTGTTTTTCTCTTCTTATTTACCACACCAAGATGGCAATTAAAGTAAACTATTGAACAACACACTTACGCAATAAGTCTAAACTATGTATGTACAAGAACAGCGTGTGCGTGAGTATAATGCTAGTGAAAAACTATAAATAGTTATTTTTTGCAGTTTTTAGTAGGTAATACCTAAATGAAAAAAAATAGCTACACGCCGGCGCCGCCGCGCCGCGCCGACCTAAAATGCCGGCGCGCCGCCGCCGGCAAATTTTTGGTCGGCGCGCACGTCTATTTCATATACAGGGTGTCCCTAGCCATTGGACAAAGCCGAAATGTACATATGCATTAGGGTATTTAGAACCAGTATACAAATTATAATAACAATCGGTTCAGCGGTTACGAAGAAATTAACAAATTATGATTTTTTTACTTTGGAGCAACCTGAATGTGTTAGTAGCTCCTGAGGTAATAAATAGTATGAAACCTTCTTCGACCGTTTTCATTATCTTTTTTATTTATGACATTAATAAGATTCTGACGTTTGACAAATGTCATCATTGCCGCACATTTTCATGCAAATTGTCAAAAGCACTGCCAATGATTAATACAGTATGTTTCTTTTTGTTGTCGATTATTGGAAATAACTTTTGTTTGATAATTTATTTTTTTATCTTTTGTTCTAATTAAAAAAATATTACCGTTAGAGCATTTCTTAGAATTTCAGGACCCTACGTGGGATTTCAGGGTTTGTCCAATGGCTAAGGTCACGCTGTATAAAATAAAGACTTAATAGTTTTTGGTTTTAGTATTTTTTTAACACTTTAAACGAGAATATATGTATTCTTATAAATAAAAATAATGGTCAAATCCATTAATTACAGTGTAATTTAAAAGATATATTGATATCCTGGCATCAGCAACTTTTAGTGACAAATGTGTTTCATTCAAACAAATTTCTTTAGTTAGTTCCCGATTCGCCGGATTCCTGATTCGCCGGATTTACTTTAGGACGTGACAGGACGTCACAATCCGAGTACATTAGAATCCGGCGAATCGGGAACTAACCAGCTATCACGCTTGTAAGCCGATTCTAATCTGCCATTCCTATAAGAGAAGTTTGCTTGACGTTTTCAGGACTATAGACAGGACTGTTATAAGGTACCTAAACCGTAGCAATGTAAGCTTCCGAAGAAATCATGATTGGTCATTGGTTAACCGAGTTTTGTTATAAAGTAACCCCTTTAGTACCTACCGTTTTGTAACTAAAATTTCGTAACCAGCTACAGACTGGGAATCAAGATTCCCAGTTTGTAGCCGGTTATGTATTGGGCCAACGTGTTACCGTTTGGTAACGAGCTACAAAACAGGAATCTAAAATTCCCTGTATGTAGCCAGTTACGAATTGGGCCAGAGTGGTACCGTTTGGTAAATAAGTTTTGTAACTGGCTATAAAATGGGAATCCAAAATTACCTGTTTGTAGCTGGTTACGTATTGGGCTTGCATGGTATCCTTTGGTACGACATGGTTGTGTTTAATTCATACTTTTCTGATTATAGGCTGAAAAATGACGAATTTGTTCTAAAGTGGAATTGCGAAGGCGAGACATTTAAGACCACCAATAATAGCTTGGAAGATTAAACAGATTTGTAGGTCGACAAAATTCACCTTTACCGGAAATATTGAAAACTTTGCAAAATGAGGCAAAATTTTATAATATTTCAATATCAGATCTGAACAAAAGGTTTACCAACCGTGGCTACGAATCGGTAATTCAAAAGTCCCATTTTGTAACCAGTTACAACCCGGGGTTTATTTTTCCCGTATCGATGCCGGTTACCAAACGTGGTTACAAATCGGTAATGGAAAAGTCCCAATTTGATGCCAGTTACGAATTGGTATTTCTTTCCCGTTTCGAAGCTGGTTACCAATTTTTAGTTACCAAACGGTACTGAAGGATAGTAACCGTAGCAACATCAGCATCATTGGCCAACAGAGTTTTTCCGATATTATCCTTGTACGAGTTCGGGTCCCAATTTACATTTCACGACTAAATTAAGAACAGTGACAATAAGTGGCTCAACATTCTTTACAAACAATTTGATTCAGAAATAGATATGCGCAAGAAACCAGCACAGGCGCACTGCACCAAAAAATAAATAGGTACTACATGATCCAGGAATACACAGGAAGCTGAAATTATTGAAGATTTCATGGTTACATTACATGATTAAATGATAATAACCTTCAGTAATTGTAGAGGTATACCACAGTCCTCGTTCATGGCGTCCAAAATATCTCTGACTTGGTAACATACAGCCTCTAGAGCTGCTTTGATTATGTGTGACGAATTTGTGTCCTCAGTAATGCCACAGATCACCCTGAAATTGAGAAACGTTACATATTAAAGATTGTTTAAAAAATGCACACCACTCATACAAAATTGAGGTGCCTTTTAGAGCTTATATCAATTTTTTCTTTTAATTTAACTTTCAATGCAATTCTGTTTCAAATAGAAAATTGCGCATTTTATTACGATTTAAGTTGTAAACAGGCTCTTGTTCTCTAAATAAAGGTTCAAATATCAAAGTTCGGATGAAAAAGGCTTATTTCTTCTTTCTATTCCTTGGCCGATATTCGACAAGACAGTCTCTTGCGTCACGCGGTTTTTCTATATTGAATGCTTTCTATATTCTATTCGAAAAAGTTATGTTGATGAACAAGAAGCTCAAACTAAATAGAGACACCATGCCCTCCTAGATCAAGACCAAAGTGTACCTAATTTGTTAGCAGATGAGTACCTACTGGTCCAAATTATTCCCAATAATAAATAATGTAGAGGAAGCTCTGTTTATAAATATATTTCACTTCTACTTGTGCTACCTTTTCCAAATGCATGCGTTGAGCCGTGAGCGCATCTTTAGCCTGCTCAAATTAAAACAGACCAAAGAAATAGGCTTAATACAGAGACTAGGTTGAAATTTCCCTATCCTGTGTAAAGGAAGGAGCAAAAAGAACGCGAAGACATGGCTAAACCCGCGACCGCGAATTGCGTTCGATCGTCCTAACGACTAACGACCTTTTATCGAAGCGAAACAGATCCTACATCTGAGCATCTGTTCATTACGACGTATAAAACTAACAATTTTGGTGAAGAGAGCTTCGCATCCTGCGAGGTATATCAACAGTTTAAACTCACAGAGCATTTTACCAATCTTATTATATTATATAGATGCGAAGGTGATTACCTACCTCACTTGCAATGTTGCAATACATTTAGGTACGCGCAAGCCAGTGTATTGTGGAAAACTAAACCCAAACCCACCGAGCGATGACTACGAGTATCCATGCAAAAAAGGTAACCCTGATAAGATAAGAAAAATCAGTCTAAGTCGTATAGACAGGATGAGAACACTACCTGTCAGTCATCGTTTGAAAGAGTAGTTGTTGGCATTGTCGCGGATCTGCTAGCAGACGCAAAACAGGTGGAAGAATGCAGAAGATGACCTACCTCGGGTCATCAATATTGAAATCATTGCTCAAGGCCCAGAGCCGCAAGAGATTTCAATAAACGAGATGGCCGAGGTAATATATTTTATATTCTATTACTATACAACTGATTAATCTTTTATAACTCCAATATATTTTAATCTCTTTTAGATTGATGCCCTTGCCCTACTACTCGACCTACAAAATGATCATAACTATGCTTTAGTTCCAAATGAGGTAAAATAACAAAATAATTAAACTTATAACTACCTTTTGTCTATTTTACATACCTATACATAATCATGTTTTTTTTATTTTTAGGAGCCGGAACGTGAATATAACTAACAATGTCCCCTTATTTAAGGTAATTATAATAATGTTGTTAGATTTAATCACAGTCAAATAATTTTGTACCTAATTAAAAGAAAACCCACTTTTGCAATTATAATATTAGCATATCCGTTGTTAAAGCCACGCACTAAATTTTTTCTACTAATTGATTTAATTTCATTCATTCATTTTCCCGCCCGTACCCTCCATTCTTTGCTACTTCTTGAATGCGATTATTGTGGTTGACGAATAAAAACTTATCTTTTGTGTTAAAAACAGTGTGTCTTTCAAGTTAAAATGGATGAGGACGAAAACGTGTCTACGCCTGAAGAAATATCAGTGATAGTCCATGGTCTAATAAAACATGGTCTTCTATTCCCAGAGTGACACGGGCCTACGTCACAATAACATTGCCACTTTATTTCAACATAACATGTTACATGGGTACATTATAGCTATGGTTAATAAGTTAAAATATTTCTTTATAATTTTATAATTTTCATTTATAATGTATTTTATCTTAAATTTTACAATAACACGTCATTTTTAATTATTCGTTAGCAATATCTTCCGATTCACGAAAGAAATTTCAGACGTTCGGGTAATTCTGTTTACATTACTGGCAACACAGGATAGCGCTGTCACATTTGACAATTCGGATCTAGATAACTTCATGCCTGACCGTCATCCTTGTCGAACGCGTGTTAATTGTTATTTCCTTCTCGCTCAGTGTCAGCAGTCGCAGTGTTTTCCAAACTTTTCACGTCGTAAGCTTGGTAATTAATGTGTAACTGTGAATTAGTTTTTTAAACGTTTGTCTTGTATAGATAAATAAAGTTTAATTTAATACATTAGATTTGTTTTATTTTACTATGTTTCTACATGAATAACTTAAAATTAATGCCGTTAAAATAATTTTCACCGTTGGTTAAAATTCTCCCACATTTTAAAGTTTGAGAACCTGATGTAAACAGCATGATGACGTAGGCCCGTGTCAGTTAGGTCATACGCGAATCTCGGAATAGAGTACCAGGCGGAGTATATTATTATACCATGTGATAGTCCAAGTTACTAAAAATTTGCTGCCTTCAAAATCGCAACATCTATACGAAAAGTCGTATTAATAGTTCATGGCATGGAAATCTGAGCATAAAAGATCGTCATTTTCAGAAAAAGTGCTGTTAGCTTATTTTAACGGTCTAATGGAAAATCTCAAGACGTCATCATTGTGGGTGAAGTAGGTATTCCAAGTAAAAGTCTATGCTAAATATACACCACCAAACGGATATCTCCAAATATGTTAAATTGTTAGTTTTCCTGAAAAGAAAGACAATGCATCGAATGACGCTTATCTTTTAATCAAGGTAGGTTGTTGTTTTACGAGGCCTGCCTTTTAAGTTCTGTCGTTTGCAAACCTCCCGCAATTTTATAAAAAAAAACTAGTATCATCGTAAAATATTTGAATTTAGAACTCGAAAACAAATGAATGACTCGAGATCAGCCGAATCGTTTCAGAACAGCGTCGGTTCAAAGTTGACAAGTCAGTTGTGAAAATGGAAATTACGAAGGAAAATTTACGTGCGATAATTTTTTACAACTTCAAAAGAGGTTTAACGCGTCTTCAGTGCTTTGAAGAGTTGACTACTGTTTTTAATAATGAAGCACCATGGCTCCGCACTGTGGAACGTTGGTATTTAGAATTTCAACGTTGTTGCTCTAGTTTTAGTGATAGGCATCGTGATGGTCGACCAAAAACAGCCGTGACTCAGGAGAACATTGATGCTGTTCGGCAACTGATCGTCGAAGATCGCCATGCGACTTACCGTGAGATAGAAGCTTCATTGGGTATTTCAGGGTGAAGATCAAAAAACGGCTCGCGTTAGATGGTATCGCAAAACTCTACGAAAATTCAACCGAGGAAACTCTAAACACGTTTACGACATTATCAGTGGTGACGAGTCTTGGATATATGCCTACGATCCGGATTCTAAACAGCAGTCGACTGTTTGGGTGTTCCAAGATGAGCCAAAACCGACCAAAGTAATACGCTCACGGAGCACTTAAAAAAAATGGTCGCCACGTTTGTAGCGAAAAGTGGCCACGTTGCCACCACCGTGCTAGAGGATCGTAAAACGGTCAATGCTGACTGGTATACCAATGTTTGTTTACCAGAAGTTATCAGCGAGTTCCGAAAAAACAACCCCCGACGTCGTATAGTACTGCACCACGATAATGCGAGCTCGCACACCGCTAGGCAGACAATAAATAATTGAGTTTTTAAAAGAGCAAAACGTCGAAAATCCACCCGCCGTACAGTCCAGACTTAAGCCCCAAAGACTTCTTCACTTTTCCAAAAATTAAGCAACGACTTCGTGGTCAACGGTACCGAACACCTGAAGAAGCGGTTGAGGCATACAAAACGGCCATTTTGGAGACCCCGACTTCGGACTTTAATGAGTGTTTCGAAAACTGGTTCGAATGAATGAAAAAGTGTATTACGTATCACGGTGATTACTTTGAAAAACAATAAATACCAATTAACACTTATATTGTCTTTAGTTTTACCAAACGACAGAACTTAAAAGGCAGCCCTCGTACAAGTAATAACTAAAATTGTGTTAATATATGTTTATTTTGTTTTATTTTTAATGTGTAGTTTTTTATGCATATGCAATGTTTGTGTTTAAATTGATAACTACAATGTTTGCTGTTCTTTCTTGTTACAGGTTGCAGTAATATTCGGAATCATCATGGGTGTTTGTTGGAGACATGACTTTTGGCCAGATGGGCAAAACCGTGGCAGCATATTTTAAGCTTCCACACCCGGAACTTTATACGGGACATTGTTTCTGTAGAACATCAGCCACACTCTTAGTTGACTCAGGTGGAGACAAATCTTCTTGAAAAAAGACATGGTGTCTGGAAATCGACGGCAGTATACAAAGCAAGACCAAAGTATCAAATCTACTTATGAATACAATAGAAAAGACACGGCCACAGAAGGAAACCGCAACTTATATACCAGAAACTGAACCAGTAACCAATATTCCAGCAACTGAATCCCAGCAAAGCAACATTTCTCCGGCACCATTAGAAACAGAACCAGCTCAAAGTTCATCATTATCCCAAATAACACAACAACATTCTCATATCCGCATTAACACTTCAGCATCAAGTAATGGGCAAACAATAACTATCACACACTACCATACAAAATCTGCAGTTGCACTTCCATAAATGAAATGGTTCCTATCTACAGTTCTTAATTTTTAATGAATAAAATAAAGCAATTTTTTTTGGTTTTAGGAGGCATTAGGAGGTTAAAATATTATTTATTGCTAGAAAGGCCATGCCAGGATAAGCTAAGTGAATCTGCCCCCAGCGAGTTTTGGCTTGTAATTTTTTTCGATGATGTGGCTTTGGATTGGTAACAAGTATGCAAAATTTGAGCCCCCAAAAGTTTATAGTTTAAAAACAAAAATAAAAAACGAAATATGATCTTTTTTCAATATTTTTTTTTCTAGTCAGCCGATTTTGACATGCGTCACGTATAATGTGCATATAGTAAAGACAATTTAGTATATGACATTAATTATAGGATATATTGCCATACAAAAAAGAAAAAAAAGAATACAATTACTTATTTCAAAAAGAAAAAAATATTACTTTCACGTCAGCGACTCCTCCAAATTTTTCACCAAAGCTAGCCTCCTTAATAAGTTACAAAATGAATGTATTTACTTAATTTTATCTGTGGTAGAACAAGGTGTTTTTTTTTAATTGAATACATCACTCTAAATTTTCTATACCCGCTCGTCAAAACTACTCGGTAAAAACTCTTTATAGAAACGTGCATGCTTATAATGATGAACACTGGCCACGTATAAAATAAAAATTAAAAAAAATGTCCCTTTTTGCCGGTTATTCACATGAACTTCGAAAATTTATCGGATATAATCATTAATTAATAATGGATTACAGGAAAGCAATCCAATTTGTTTTTTTTTGTAAAAAGTCAATAAGCTAAACCTCGGAGTAATTAACAATGGAGCCGCCATTAACAGGCGTTCCCCTCTGTCGAAAATAGGCGGCCAATGGTCAACCACATGTCAACCATATGTATGGACTGACGTTTATCTGACATGACGTACCTATACATTTGATGTGCCCCTCCCCCGCAAAAAACGGCAGACTATTTTGTACCGAAAATTTTAGACATGGCGTCTCCGTTGGTTATATCCTCTAAGAGCTAAACAGTACCTATCACTGAGGTATTATGTAAACTAGAGAGTCGACATCTTGAACAAAATGTTTCCGCACTTGTACGTCATCGACCACTGACGAGATGCCACACATGTACATAAAATAAAAAATATAAAAAAATGCCTTCGTGCGTGTTGAAAAGTTGCAACAATAAGCACAATAAAATATAATAAAAGCGATGGAATAACATTTCACCGGTAAGCAATCGAATAACTGTTGATTTACGATAATTTAGTTTATCACGAAACGTCACTTTCGAACATTCGCGGCTGGAAGCCATTTTCTTCGGCGCAAAGATTAATTTTCTCAGACGTGACACATTGGTACCTACGAAATGGTTGTATGTATACGTTGTTGGTTAATTGCACAAAAGTTACGAAATATACTAGCAAAAAGCAGAGCTTTGTAAGGGCTCGCGGAGTTTTTCTACCTAAATGTACCGGATAGTCTGTTCGAGATCCTGAAAACGGTGAAAAATAAAGATACTACTCCTAAAAAACGTGTGATAGCTCATTAGATTCGTCATGATGTCTAGAAAAATGTATTCGAAGCGTGTATTAGCATACAAAAAATTTCAAAAGTTATAAACAAAAAAAGGGGGGGAAAAGTAGTAATTTTTATTTCCCCAATATCTCAAAATAATATTTAAGAAACCAAAATTAATATTATAAAAGAGGAGGATATTTCCAATCAAACATTCCCTACTAGCAGAACTGTATCTCCATTATTTATACTTTTTATTCAACGCTGAACACAGCCCTCCGCGCTTCATTTTCGAGAAACGCGCGCGACGTGAAAAAACGATTACGTAACATTAAACATAATTTTTAAGGTATTACATATTAATTGAAAACTACACGGTGTAACACGAGGAAACCGAATAATTTTAACCACGCATTTCTAAGGTCAAAAGAAGGAAAAAATGTAATATGAGTTTAGGTCAATTTCGCCAAAAAAAAATTTTGTTTGTTTTGTTTTTATCAATTTTTCGAATGTATTTGTACATAAAAAATAAATGTTATTGGTGAACTTGTTACTTAAAAATGATTTTTACATTTTTTTTTCGCAATACCTTCTTTTTGCAAAGTGGTACTTGTCTCTTTTTGACATCTATCAATAAGGATATTTAGACTACGTCCCATAGCAGCAACATTACCATCAAAAAAGCCTTTTATATTATGTAACAACAAAAACTTGTTAAAAACAAACAATTAATATTATCTCTGAAACTAGGCGTTTTAAAAAAAAAGTTTACTTATAGGACATTTTTGTCTCTAAATATGATCAGGAATACGCTGTTAAAATTATTAGGTTTACTCATGTTACACCGTGTATAGTAAAATTTTCTCGCTTTCTATAACTCTTCTCATATACATGCTTAATAAGATCACATTATACAAGTTTTCATAACGTTAATACTTTGCTTAAAATAAGTTTTAGAATAACATAGAAAATTGCACGCCGCGCGCTTTTCCCGAAAATGAGGCGCGGAGGGCTGTGTCCAGCGTTGAATAAAAAGCATAAATAATGGAGATACAGTTCTGCAAGTATGGAATGTTTGATTGGAAATATCCTCCTCTTTTATAATATTAATTTTGGTTTCTTAAATATGAATACTTTTTGAGATATTGGGGAAATAAAAAATATCTACTTTTTCCCCCTTTTTTTGTTTATAACTTCTGATATTTTTGGTGTGCTAATACACGCTTCAAATACATTTTTCTAGACATCATGACAAATCTAATGAGATATCACACGTATTTTTAGGAGTATTATCTCTATTTTTCACCGTTTTCAGGATCTCGAACAGACTAGACCGCGACTTTGATCCAATTCGAGGCTTGTTTCATGTTCGATCGAGTGGAGTGGTACGTAATAAGTCCGTCAAGGCCGTAACACACTATCGCACCGCACCGCGACATTGGTGCGTCGCACCAATAAGTGAGAGCGGGAAAGAGATGTCTGTTTCTCGCTCTCACTTATGGGTGCGACGCACCAAGGTCGCGGTGCGGTGCGATAGTGTGTTACGGCCTTTAAGAACGCAACTATAAGTGAGAGCAAGAAAGAAATATACTAACCGGACCCCGATTGCTGTCCGGTACGTCTGTTTGTGACAGCTTTTACTTTGTCCATTAAAAACGTGTCCAGACGACAAAATCAAATTGCCAATATCATCCACACGTAATATACAATTTCATAAGCGCTTATTACATCCTACACGGTCGCCCAGTACTTTTTGTAAGGATGCCAACTACTACACTAGGTACTGCCAGGGTTCAGCATCACCTCTGTCTTGGGTACTACTCTCCTAAGTGCTCATCAATGACCAAAACATAATGTGCCTTTGTTGCACCAAACCTGAGTTCCACTAGGAACTGCCAGGGTTCTGGGTCATTTTGTTGAACAGCACGCCGACGTTGCAATTGGCGTGCAGTCGGCGTGTAGTTCCCATACAAGTTGCAGTCGTGTGTCGGCCCTAAGTCACTGAAGTTTGTATTAATATGCTTATCTTTATTTATAATTTTAGCAGTTCCAAGTAATAGTAACACTAAAGGCGCCATTCATTAATTACGTAAGACAATTTTTGCCAGTTTTTGACCCCCTTTTCCCCTATGTAAGAAACAATAAGAATAGGCTGACCCCCTCCTTCTCCCACCCCCCTATATTACCATATATTACGTAAGAATCTAAAGAATGAGTACGTACGTTTGGTTTGTTTTAGTGTTTATTTTTCAAAAAAAAAATTTACGAATGTGATATTTGTACCTGTACAAAGGTACTTGAGCTCGTTTAAGCTAACTGCACCGTGTTTCATAGCATATATAGAGTGTGGAAGTATTATTATTATGTATTTTAAACGTCATAATTACATAGAAATTAAATAAGATATGTTCGATCCCCCTCCACTCCAAAATCGTCTTATGTAATAAATTAATGGCGCCAAAACTGATTCTCGAACTGAAAATACCCGATTTAAGTTTGCTAACACAACATGACTGATCAGCTCATCAGCGTCACAAAACATACGAGTAAATTGACCTCCGCAGTGAATATACAGCAAGATTGATTGTTCTTAATTAAGTTTCTGTGATTAGGTATTCACAGAAACTTAATTGCTAAATTGGGAATCAAACCAAGCGAAGCGAGGTGGGTCTGAATCCAAAATTTTAACCCACTTTTGTATTCATCGTTGTTAATGGCGTAAGCGCCATCGACATTATTGAAATTTAAAACACCACATAGGTATCGTTGTCTGAGTACCCACAACACAAGCCTTCTTGATCTTACTGTGGGGCTTAGTCAATTTGTATAAGAATGTCCAATATTTATTTATTTACTACTAACGCCATCTGTTAGAGAACTAAATAATTAACATTAGCACGAATGTTAATTCATCAATCTGCCAACAGATGGCGCTAGTAGTAATACAAAGTGTTATTACTTTATTTAATTTTTTTAGGTTTATAAAATGATATTTTTATGTTTGATAACACATCTAGACATGAATTTAAATTACTATGTTAAATTTCAAACCTAACAGTGCAGTAGTTTTTCCGTAAAGTGTACCACAAGAATGCATAGTTCGTCGAATAGTGATAGGGCTCGCTTCGCTCGCCCTAATAATTTTCTCGTTATTTGTTGAATTTTATAGTTATAATAACGTATTTTATAATATATTTATGTTACATTAAGGGTGGTAAGTGCAAAATTGTTACCGAGAATCAAATAGAAAATGTGATGAATCGTTTAAAAAATTAATTCTGTGATACAAGTATGTACTTAGAATATTGTATAGAAATAATATTTTAGGAAAGAATCCTCGTTTTTACTATATATCGCTTGAATATTCAAGTTTGCATTTTAGTGGTTGTTTCCATTAGAAAAGTTGCTCGGTATCACCTATATTTTCATGTCGTATAATATTGCAGGTCATTAAAAAATAACCCGGTACGTAGGCAGAATATGAGCAGTTGTCATAACAGTTTCGCCTCTGGCCTAGATACCCTTATTCTTCACCTTAGTGACGGACGTCAAACGCCGAAAATGGCGGACACAATTTGTTCGAGATGCCGACTCTAGTTATATACCTCTATGTACAGTATAGCAATGGAGTCTGTGCTGAAAGCTATTGACCAGAAATACGACTTTTTTTGCAACGATTTGTCATACTTTGAACAGGCAAGTATTATTTCTATGCTTTACAAATTATACAACGATGTCTTTCGAGTCATACAGAATAATACACAGCTAA
Organism: Cydia splendana; assembly: GCF_910591565.1. Taxonomy (NCBI): domain Eukaryota; kingdom Metazoa; phylum Arthropoda; class Insecta; order Lepidoptera; family Tortricidae; genus Cydia; species Cydia splendana. Next base: position 39,030,586 of record NC_085987.1, on the reverse strand, counting down.
TAGTTAACATAAATATATTTTGATGTCACTTATCATGTTTTCAGATTGAAAATATGCGTTACACGATATATTGCCTGCGGTTACCTCATACGATATACGTGGAAATGTTCTTTACAAAACTTCCGAACTACACCGTCTCACTAAAGGAGGAGGGAATGGTGGCGACAGGCTTTTGTGAGGACTGTTGTCGGCTCTACTGGTCTGCTGAAGGCAATATAGCAATATAACACATGAATTTTGGACAATAAAGTTCATGTGTTTGAAACTAGTTTAAAGTTTCAAACACATGAACTTTATTGTCCAAAATGCACCAATGAACTATTCTGCCGGGACGAAAATAGTGATCTGTACCTAGTATTTGTTACTAATAGGATTACTAGCAGGAATCTGTATGTTTCATTTGTAAAATTATTGGTATTCAGGTAAATTCGTAGTCAAAGTTATGTTTACACTTTCAACCTTATTTCATTGCAATAATATTTTTTTCTACTCATCGACTATAATCCGTGTATTACAACTTCATATTATACAACTCTATAACCTCACTCTTTTTAACGTTGGATAGTCTATGGCACTTCCGACTCAACTAATATAATTGTATCGGGTGTTCTGCCTTTTCGCAGAACTATTTTTGGCGGAATTTCATTTGCCAACCAACATTTCGCCGACGTTTCACTTTGACAACTAACGATTAGCAAATTTTTGTATGGCAACGTTTCAATTGGTAGAATTATTGTAAAGCAGATTATTATAACGCCTCTAAACTTTTGGGAGACTTATCATTTGTCAAATCTTTCACTTGGTCGAACAACTCTTGGACGAATAACGTTTCGTTGGAGCTACAGTTCGCTTTTCATACATTAGGCAAGTTACAAATAAGAAAAAGATACATACCAAACAATCAAAAATGGCCGAGTTGTTGTACTTTTTATAATGTATATTTTAATATTTGAAGCCAGTGGCAGCGAGCAAGCGAAGCGAGCGAGCAAGACCTTCCTGGGCAGAGCCGACTTGGATATGGTTAGGTTAGAGGACTAAGGCGGGAGCTTTGCTCCCGCCTTAGTCTTCGAGGTTATTTTTTTTTTTTCAACAACCCAAAAAACGTAATTACACAGCAACTTTCGGGTCAAATATCTCGGCCATTTTTGATTTTAGAGGAAAGTTTATTAAGAAAAAAGTGATTATATCAACAAAATCATGTAAATTATTCTAAGTGTTTTGAAACCCCCATGTTTTTCTCATTTTCTCAAAAAAGAATTAAAGTCCCAGAAACGGCCCCCCTTTGGTACAGTACAGTCTGACCAAATGAAACAATTGGTAAACAATAAACAACTAAGTGTATATTATGCCAACTAAAACATTCTACGACATGAAAGTTGGCATTTTGAAAATTGGCATTATAAAACACAGACCAAACGTTTAGTTGGTAAGTGTGCGGTTGGCAAATGAAAAAAAAAGATTTGAAAAGTTGGGAAATGAAAATTCGGCGAAATAAAAATCCGCCAAACGTGAGTTGGGAAGTGATAATCGGCCATACCATTTTCGGCAATAAATAAGAGAACCTTGTATCGATATATATCGGTTTAGTCAATTACAAAAATTTTGAAATTAGAACTTCATACATTTCGATAAAATATTGCTTGTTTAAGGAGACTCCACTCAATACAAATTATACAACGATGGCGTTTCGGAACTAATACTGTCGCGGCATCTGTCATACTTCCGTCTACTTAAACACGCTGCTGCGTCGCGTGGTCGCGTCTGCTTTGTGATTGGTTGGCCAACTCAAACTTTTTTCACAATGGACGCCCACGAGATTTTTTCTGCATTTAAATTTGAAAACTTGTAAAAGTACGCCGCGTTCGCTCGGCGGTGCGCGAACATCTACCCTGCAGCATTAATTTACTTACCTGGACTCTATTGCCCAGGTAATAAGGGTGACGACATTTTGACTAAAATACCAATATCTCAGTTCTGCAATGGAATTCCGCTTTGTGCCCATAGAACGAAATGTAGTACATAGAAATACCTATCTAATGACCAAACTCTCATTTCTATTGGTTATTGGACCAGGCTCCATACAAAGTTGCCCATGGTCCTATGATTTTTAGTTTGCTAGTCTAAGTATAAGAATAAAAACATTGTACACGGTGTCCAATAAGGTTAGGTACACATCTTTTTACCTTAGCTCTAAAGACATGTAAAAACCGGCCAAGTGCGAGTCGGACTCGCACACGACGGGTTCCGTACCATTATCTATAAAAACGGTCACCCATCCAAGTACTGACCCCGCCCGACGTTGCTTAACTTCGGTCAAAAATCACGTTTGTTGTACGGGAGCCCCACTAAAATCTTTATTTTATTCTGTTTTTAGTATTTGTTGTTATAGCGGCAACAGACATACATCATCTGTGAAAATTTCAACTGTCTAGCTATCACGGTTCGTGAGATATAGCCTGGTGACAGACAGACGGACGGACGGACGGACGGACAGCGGAGTTTTAGTAATAGGGTCCCGTTTTACCCTTTGGGTACGGAACCCTAAAAAGTATGTTGACGTTAACAAAATACAATCACTTCAAACGTCCATGATGAAACTGTTTCGTGAAACGATTATTAGAAAATTTTGCAATGGCGACAGCCCCGGTACAATTTTTAAGGCGTTAAAACCCCGTGGAATTAAATGCAATCTAAGGACTGTTCAGTTTACTAAGCGGATACTTTTACACCTCTTTTAATCGGCGAATTTAAAATCAATTGACGTACAGCTCATAACAATATAATTATCAATCCCTTATTTATCAATTGCTACATATTTGTTCCCATAAGGTCAAATAGTTTTCCCGAAGGAGTGCACAAATTTGGAACATAGCAAGTTAGTTCTGCAATTAGGATGCACAGGCTAGTTAGTATTCACTGCGAAAAATCGTAAATATGTACAAATTTTCCAAGTTAAACGTGAATAAAATAATTAAAACATTTGGAGAGCATCATTAGCAAGGCCAGTTCACTTCCTAAGAAAGTTATGTCCCCGTAAAATTGCGCATGTGTGCGCCTGAAGCTTCTATGTGTGCTTTGGCCTCCTAGAAAAAGTTGCCAGTAATAAAAATAAAAACATTTTTCTACAGCAACATTGCTCCCAACTTACTTGCGCACAACCAAAACACTTAAAACTTAATTACACGCGATTAAGTTTTATAATGAATATTTGCTTCCAACTGTCTTTATCAATGTTCATAAAATATATGGAGGGTAGGTACGTCTACCCACCATAATAAAAAAAAATATTTGTCAATGACTCTCTCCAACTGCCGTGGTTAAAGTTCATAACGAAAATTGTATTTATTATATCTTTAAATAATAAATACAACGTAGCGGTACTACCACTTAAGACTCTGTAAGTCTGTACCTACATGGATTACAGCAATGCACATAGAAAATGTGCTAATTGCGGAGCAATGGCTGTTGAAGATACATATTTGAGTGAAATTCACAGATTTAGTGGGTTCAGAAGAAACCGCGTCATAACCCATCTGGAAAGCGTATTAATTAACCGTGAAGAAATGTATGAATACAAGTTGGAAATCTGTGTAAAATGCCGTGTGTAAAGTGTACCTAGTGTATCTGTGTGTGTAAAGTGTAATAGGTAGGCATGCCTAAAGTTATTTGTATTATACTGAAAACTTTGTGAATGCGCTTTATTAATGTCTATTTTTTTATTAAGTTGTCAGGGTTTAATTTTCAGAGTATATTTCTATATGTAAAACATTTTTTAATAAATAATACAATGTTATGAACATAAATATGCCTTTTATTTAAATCAATTGATAATACCACAAACAAGGGTTTACTTGCATCTTTCATATATTTCGTGATATGAAGATAACAAATATGTTTATCAACAGAATTACTACCTACCAATACCCGCCAGGCTAAACCGGTTGTCAACTTTAGTTCCATTGGTACACAACGAGGGCGCCACTAGTATAAACGTATAAACGGTTGGGGACATTTTTTTGTATGGAGTTACCGTTCTTCTCCTAGTGAGTATTATATTCTTTGATCATTAGGCTTGAAGATTTTACAAAATCCCGGCACAGAAGCGGCCCGGCCAATCCAGAAACCAAAGTATTGTCATGCGGCTGTTAAAATCAAAAAATTACTTATCGGTTCGCGAAATTCCTAAGACAGCAGGAATTAGAGTAGGCACAGATTAAAATATAAGAAGTATATACAATAAATGGACCCATAAAAAGCAAAAAATGTCCAAACGAATTGCAGAGCAGCGAAAGCAATCGAAAAAAAGAAGCGGCAAACTGTACTACATTTTACATTAAGATAAAGGCCATGCCAGGATAAGCTAAGTGAATCTGCCCCCAGCGAGTTTTGGCTAGTATGTAATTTTTGCGATGATGTGGCTTTGCATTGGTAACAAGTATGCAAAATTTGAGCCCCCAAAAGTTTATAGTTTTAAAATAAAAAATATAAAACGAAATATGATCTTTTTTCAAAATTTTTTTTTTAAGCCAGCCGATTTTGACGTGCGTCACGTATAATGTGCATATAGGAAAGACAATTATATGACATTAATAGGACGTAGTTAAAGGAAAAGGATCCAATCCACAAAATTACTAAAACATGAGTTAAGTATACCAGAGAGGTCTCCGAGGTGTATATTTTGATTCAACAAAAAGACGCCCCGATTAGACAGTGTTTTCATATTTTAATCAACACGGGATACCATCCCACACGTATGACGGGGTAAAATAGATATCCATTAATAAAAATCCATAACGTATGGTGATATTAGATCAGTTACATAATAGATTCACATTAATTTTAACAAAAGAAATCCAACCGGCGTGGATCATTTTTAAGAAAATGCAATTCTCACGTTTTTACTCTTAATATCAACAACGAAACGGATCCAATCCATTTGGATTTTTTTTGAGAAACTAAATTAAGTATGTTTAAATCTTTTAGATATTCACCATAATAGATTCAACTCACTTGGATCAGGTTCATTGTGTTGCTGTGAATCTTGCTTTGGTGTCTTAGTAAACAATAGAAACGATCCAATTAAAATATAATGTTTTCAATTCTAATAGCTTTATTTTTATTTAAGTTTATAAAGCAGCCTTTATTACGATTTTTCCCGTTAGTATTGTCTTGAATCATATACGAGTACGTATAGCCGGCTAAACAAGTTTGTTAGTAGAAAAAGACGCGAAATTAAAAATTTTCTATGGCACATAACCCTTTTTGCCTTCGAGCAACACGGAAGGGAGGCGGCATTCGCACTATTTCCCCTCTGCCGAGGTACAAGATTAGCGCGTCAATCTAATCTAGCGCGGGTAATAAAACTAGTTGCACTTGGATTTTTCACTAGACCGAGTCCAGACGCGCGCGTGAACACTGCTGCACAAAAATGCCTGTTTGCTCGGTTTTTTGTTATAAAAAGAGGTCGGGGACATCAAATTTACAAAAAGAAAGTGTTACATTTCACATGTAATATTTTTTTTTACATATACGTTTAATTACATTCAAACACAATTATTATATTTTAGTCTCATGTAATTGTTGGATTTATCGATTTTGCTCGCTCAGTACAAATTGCGGATCGGCCGAGCGACAAATCCGACTTCTCATCTCTCAGAATACAATAACATACTTCAACGAAAATGTGTTAGTGTGCGTGTTGTGACACTTGTCACTCGTCCGTACACAAAAAGAGATCGAGGTTTGCAAGATTTGTCTTTGACGTGTGTCATTTTCTATGTATTTGTGTCGTCATTACAGATTGGATTTTGTATGTAAGTGTGTGAGAAGTGCGACTGTGTGCACCTTTCCCCCCGCGAAAAATGGCAGAAAGATTTGTACGGTGAGATATCGCTTGGGCCCCTCCCTTCCGATGTGTCGGAAGCCGGTGTTGCTCGAAGCTTTTTGCCTACATTTTTTAAATTTGCCGCTCTTTTCTACTGACAGAAATGGCTTGACAGAGTATAAATATACTATCGAAATAAAAGTAAATTAAATAAATAATTCAAATTACTTGGATCTTTTTTTTATGTAATTGACACTTCAACTTTCATTGAGCAAGAAAAACAAAAACGATCCAACATGCGTTGATCGTTTTTGATAAATAAGTATGATTGACGGTTAAAGTGACATTAAACTATGTAAATGGATTCAAAAGATATGGATCGTTTTTGGAAATATATTAAAGTTTTGTCTTTACGTGACAATGCAAAATCAAAAACGACCCAGCGCACATAAAGCATTTTTAAGAAAATGGTTATATTAACAATGGCAAACCAATTTCAAAGTTAGATTAAAAGAATCCACCGTATCTGTTCAAAAACAAAACATAAAGTATGATTTTATTTTAATTTGTCTATGGCCAAACTGTCCTGGCAACACCTTTTTTTCTTCAAGGTCCTTCTCGAACAATCATGGCCATCACATGTTGTACGGCTGCAAATAATTTGTATTTTTATAATAATAGATGTATGAAAAGTGAATTCTATGTTTTATTTTACAACAGTATCAATTAATAAATATTGAAGTAAGTATTTGCAAACATAATATCATATGATATTAATTTGTTTAACAAGTTTTAAGTCTTAAAAGGCTATCCGTGGTAATCCAGCGTGGAAATGCAGCGAGCATCATGGGCACCTTTGCACCGGGGACGGCAGGGAGCGGTATTTTTAAATTTATAGTTTTAATTTTTAGTTGTAAGTGTTAGTTGAAATTTGTATTATTATGATTATTTTGCCTTTATATAATATTCTTTTATTTTTGGTGTACTTGCAACACTGTTCCTGTTATTGCGTCATACTGCGCATTGGCAGCACGCGAAAGACGGTTGTGCATATTTTTTCACTAAGACTTGATTCTATATTCAAGAAGTGGTCATTAATGTGCTGTGTATTGCGCGAGAGTGTTCAAAAGAAAAATGAGGAGGGTGGACCGGATTTTTGGAGCTCTGGGCGACACAACTCCAAAAAATAAGTAAGTATAAAGATAAAAATGGCAAGTAAAAGTTTCTTACTTAAGTAAGTATATCAATTTATAACTTATTTCTGTATTCGACAGCGTTGTTATAATTGCTTTATTTTGCAGGTAATATTGATAATACAAAGTTGCTTGAGGATAAGGCATGCCATGACGAGAATGTATTATTGAAAGTAAGAGGAATAAAGGTAAACTTTATAGTTGTTTGTCCCTTTCAATAGACCAATAAATTTTATTTTGTTGTATTTAAGCATGTTTAACAAGAAAATTAGTGACGTATTTGGCATGCCATGGTTTAGGTACCTACTACACATTTTAATGAGATAGGGCCGGTCGTTCATCAGTTAGCCACAAGTACACAAAATATCCAGGCGAAAATCTAGTGACGGCACAAAATGTTAATTTACAAGGTTAATGTTATGAATCAATATTTTAGTTACTTTCTTTTAGTTTTAGAGATTGAAACATCGCTTCAATTTGGTTTTGCATTATTTTTGCTGATGATAACGGCTTGACATTCTTGTCGAGGTTACTCACGGCTAAAAAATGCAGTTCAGACATCGGTAAGTTAGTTACATGTTAAATTTAATTACACTATAAGTGCCCTAGCCTTGTAAAGTAGACTCAGCGAGTGATACAAATCCAAACAAATTGCGATATGTGTGCAGAATCCTTTTTTCTTTTTCAGTGCCTAAGGAAGTTCCTATTGAGGTAGATTCGACATGCAATCAGGGTCAAAATGGTCAAATTCTAAACAATACTTTTAGTAAGTAATGGGTTAAAGAAAATATATTTATGAGTATTGTTACATGATTTTTCCTGTTTTAAATAAAGGCATTGCTTTTTCTTACAGCTTGTGTCTAACCAAACAACTGGTACCAACACCAGTATAACCAACAAGGATCCAAGGCAACCAGTGGTGGAAATGGAAAGCAACATTGACATGAATGTTACCTAATATCTATTTGTTTGGTGGTTATAGCTTTACCTTTACTCTTTTTTTCAATGTTGAGCTCTTGAAACTCATCGTCTAAATCGGTTTTCATGAAAACTGCAGTCTTGTCTTCCTTCTTTAATAAAATCCCTTTCGTTATCAGCCAATTAGTATTTTCCTTGCTCACAAAAGTTTTTCTGTTAACTATCATCTTTTCAATATCCTTACAACCCAAAAAGTCTCGCTTTTTCATTTTATAAACCTTCAATAGGTTCTTCTTCTTGCAGATTTTCTTTACTTTGATGTACTCGTCTCCAGTATATAAATATATATTCTTTCGTGATATTTCAGTTGAGTTTCTATTTTTGAGAAATCAGTGTCATTAGGTTAGAGTAGAACGTATGACCTGATTCTAGGTAGTTGAGAGTGATGGTCTTTAAAGTTGGGTGTGTACTTAGGGTTACCTTTAACATAAATACAATTTTTATGTTTCTGTTTTGCCCTCCACAACAATCACTCTACAATGACAGGTGCTTTGGAATCCAGTTTATTTTGAATAAAATGAATTAAACATGACCCAACTTCTTGGGCTCCTCGTCCGGCTTCCCATTCAACCCACGTATAACAGTGCTCGCAATCGTTAGAGCCAGCATGTATACCACAATTGTACAAAAATAGCTGTCTTTTATAGAATACAATATTGGTTGGTATTCTCGGCAGAGGAAGAGTTTTTTCTAAATCAAAAGTCAGGCACACAAAAGTCTCATCAATTTTTGCTTTTCTTAACTCTTCATTCAAAACTACTCGATTTAAAACTCTTTATAGAAACGTGCATGCTTATAATGATGAACACTGGCCACGTATAAAATTAAAATTTAAAATAATGACCCTCTGTGCCGGTTATTTTTAATCGAGTAGTTTTGACGAGCGGGTATAGAAAATGTACAGTGATGTATTCAATTAAAAAAAACACCTTGTTCTACCACAAATAAAATTAAGTAAATGCATTAATTTTGTAACTTATTAAAGAGGCTAGCTTTGGTGAAAAATTTGGAGGTGTCGCTGACGTGAAAGTAATAAATAAAGTTTTTCTAATAAAAATTTTTTTTGAAAAAAGTAAATGTATTTTTTTTTTCTTTTTTGTATGGCAATATATTCTATAATTAATGTCATATAATTGTCTTTACTATATGCACAATGCACATTATACGTGACGCACGTCAAAATCGGCTGGCTAGAAAAAAATATATTGAAAAAGATCATATTTCGTTTTTTATTTTTTATTTTAAAACTATTATAAACTTTTGGGGGTTCAAATTTTGCATACTTGTTACCAATACAAAGCCACATCATCGAAAAAAATTACAAGCCAAAACTCGCTGGATGCAGATTCACTAAGCTTATCCTAGCAGGGCCTTTCGTTGCATTTTAATGGACAACGGAAAATGCGTATAATGTTGCTGTAGTACGTTACCAATGGCCCCAATGCTACCATGCCGTTGTAGAAAATCATGTATTCGACAAGGAGAGTAACATCAAAATTGACCAATTCGTGAAGAAAGTCCTTGTCTGGCAGGCAATTGGTTCTGTGGCCTTAAAATGTTTTTTCTGTTTTGCGACATGAACTTTGGTTGCGACATTTACAGAAAATAATGCATCCAAAAACGAGTACTTTCCGTCTATCAGACGCATAATCATAATGTCACCTCTTAATTTTGGCCTGGTTTGGCAAGTGCCCACTATGCTGGTCAGACAGTGGAGCTACTGAATTTGAAAAACATTGATTTCGTTCAAAAACAGTCAACTCATCTAATTGCCCGGAGCTCCACCCCATCGACGGGTACTAGACCATTGTGAAGATGCACTTAAAAAAGGGTAGATGAGAAGCTAAAACATTGGAAGAATTCAAACTAATGTTGTTTGATGTGCAGGCACTTGAACGGCGCAACCGGGTAAAAGTTCGAAAATGTTACCGATGTTATTATATTATTTATTGTTATTTCCATTAAAATATTTTGCGTTGGTTTCCGTTTTTATTATATTTATCTAAATAAAGTGATTCCAGATTTCCAGAACAGAACCGATACAGTAGTCAAGATTGTAAGAGAGCGACTTCGACGGAAAAAACACCGCTCTATACGAAAATTAGCTGCTGACCTGAATATATCAAGAGGATAGGTGCACAATATTTTGAGGGTGGATCTTGGATGCCATGCTTATAAAAAACGCAACGTACATGGGCATTTCCGAAGCGACCAAGAAAAAGAGAGTGCAATGATCTAACATAATACTCTTTAATGGCACGCAGGTGACGAGTTTGTTTTTGCTGGCGAGAAACAGTTTGTGACCTCATAATGCCCAAAATGATCGATTGTGGGCACCACGGATAGAAGATATTCCGGACAGCCAGAAAAATGTTCCTAGATTCCAGAGCTCACCATCGGTCATGGTGTGGGGTGCAGTATGTAAGAGGGCTAAACTACCTTTAGTATTTATAGATAAAGGTGTTAAAATTAACGCATTTTACTATAAAACCGAGGTTTAGGAGAAGATTGTTGCCCCAAATTTAAAATGTATGTTTGGGAATGAATATGATGTGTTCCAACAAGACGGAGCTCCTTCACACACGGCAAATGCTGTTCAAGCTTGGTTTCGGGCTACCTGAATGGCCACCTAGTTCTCCAGATTATTTTGTATGGTCGTACATGCCTTCGAAACTACATGATTATAAAATCATAAACCTGGATCATTTCAAAAAGGTTATCGAGCGTATTTGGGACGATATGCCAATGGAAATGGTGCGTGCTGAGTGTGATTCATTCGAGAAGCGTTTGAGGCTGGTAAAAAAGTTAAAGGTGGAGGTATTCCGAAACATTTGTTGTAAATATATTATACAAGTGTGCCATTAATAAAATGTAATTTTAATTGTAGTAACTATTCGTACTTTTATTTTATTCAATATTTGTACTGTATTCGTACTAGGATTTGCTCCCGGGAAATACCGGAACCGAAAGTTCCGCGAATTCCCGGGATTTAGAGCCAAGCAAAGAACCGGGATTTCAAAAATTCCCGGTACTTTCTTGACTAATATTTCCGGTACAATATTAAACTGTTTTCTGTTACTTAGCATAATAATCATGTTTTTTAAAGAAATATAGGTATTGTTTCAATCTAAGGCTGACACTAATACTTTTACGGCAGACCATACCATATATTAAAATCAAAACAAAAATAGTCAATGGGTTTGACAATGCCAATAATTAATATTACGTATTTTGAAACTACATATAATATTAACTAAAAAGACTATAATATTACCTTTTAATTCAAATATTTTACCACATCTGTAGTGTGCACAGCTATGCCGCATCCATCCATGTCGCGGTACATTATAACTCGTGAACATTCATACTAGTTTCGTTATCTACGCTGCAACGCATCTGAACAGGACGGTCGAAACAACTTGTTCTCTAAGCCGCTGGTAATTAATACTTGTTACAAACGATTTCTACCCACTTTACCATGCATTACAAAAATTATAGTATTTATATAATATTGTTTACATTTAAATTAACTAGTAGTTCGCCCCGAACTGAGAACTCGAGTGCAACTTACTCGTCAAAGGATCGAAAACCGCGTGCGATTCAAATGTCAAATACTAATATTATGTTTATTTTATTTCGTTTTTATCTTGCTAATTATTTTTAAATCTTACATTAAAAAGCAATATTATAAATGTATAAACCGAGCACTTTCATTTGATACCAAAGTCGACCATACTTTCTTGCAAATAAAATTACCAGAATTGCAAGACCCCTCACAAATAGCTTTTTAGCATTGTAAGCTCTTCTAGCTCAATAACATCTTGATCAAGCCTGCTCATAATTTAATGACTAAAATATAATGCCCTCAACTATACGTTCACCCAATTTCATTTAAATTAGAACAAATTTACTTAAGTTATTGTGTATCAAACTATCCTCTGATAGTTCAGCTTAAAAACATCGAAATGCCGGGACGTGCCCCTAGACAGCCGTGTGTTCCAAGTTGAATGTAAGAACTTCACTTCGCTTCGCTCGCTCGTTCGATTAGTGCACGCTAGCCTAAAAAAGTGTTGTTTTATAAGTGTATCTCATGTAAGTGAATTTTGTAAATTCTTAATGAGATAATAAATGTCTTAAACCATATAATTATACGGGCGGCATAAGTGATTCTACGATAAATCATTTTATACGAATAATTAGTTATTTGTATACTAAATACGAGCAAAAACTAGAGAGAATTGTGTAATTAATAAAATATTCATTTTTGTTCGAATACGAAACTCTCATTGATAACAGAACGCTGGCGAAAATGATTAATTAAATTTCACGATACCGCTAAATAAATTTTATATTTTATACTGTACTAATGTTTAGAGAATTCATGATCGTTTTATGTATTTTTTTCGAAAATTGAGGTAAAAATTTAGTTTTGAAAGCAGCCCCGAAAGTACCGAAAATACCGGGAACTCCCGGTTCCATTTTTGCCTGGTACCGAAAATGCCGGTTCTTTTAAACAGTACCGGTTCTGGAATCCCTAATTCGGACTTATTGGACACAGTATATGTGTTAAACAATTTAATTTAAATACAATGATTTTTCTAATAAATACTCAATTGTTTGTGTTTTTATCCTCCAACAGAAGTGTCTCAGATTAAATGTACTATTTAAAATAGGGAGAATAGGTAGATACCGAAGGTAGAAGTCCACTAGATGACATGAAAAATATTTGTTAAATTTACAATTTTATTTCAAAGTGCTTGGTTGTAAAAAAAGATTGTATGCAACGTTGTTTTACAGAGTCAAACAATACACGTGGCGTCTTTATTAACAATTTTCGCCTTTTTTGACCTCTCTTAAACAACGGTTGCATAAAATACTATTACATCGCGGAGTACGGTGCAAGCACTTTTTCGCACTTTTTCACAAACGGTATCCAGAATGCCCAATTCCAACACGGCAATTGATCATCTCCTACAAACAAAATTTGAGTGACTATGGGCAATTTACAGTCCCAGTTCATGCCCAAGGTAGAGGTCGGCGCCCAAGATACTCGGAGGAGTTTCGAACACGGGTGCTTAGGTATTTCATCCGTCCATAGATTAGGAATCCTCTAGACGGACGGAGACGGAACTTAGAACAATTATTACATGAAACCAATGCTGCCAAAAATACAGGGGAGCGGGGGACGAGGTGAGCGAGTCTCGTGCCATGATTGGTCCATTCAAAGACACGTGGCCGTCAGACAGAAATATCTGCCGGTCGCTAGTGATGTGACGCATTGAATAATTACATTGTAAAATCACGGTCAATAATGTAATAATATGCAAGCATGTTTTGAATGCTAAGTTGACTCGTTTTTGCGAATTGCGAATATTTTTTATACAGGTTGACTTATTTATTTATTTTTAACTTAATTACACATCAAAAAAAGGTACAAATGGTACATTCTCTATCATAGAGCCAAACATAGAAATGTCAAGGTGCTTCAACTTGGTAATATAAATACTTTGTTGTGGCTATGTTAATGACTAATGCCTTCTTTGTACGTCGTAAGTTTCCAAATAAATCAATTATAATAGAATAATTAAATTTCTAAAATGCGGTTACCCTATCACTCGATGTTACTAATCTAAGTTAAAATTTTCTTTCACAAGTGACAAGACACTTTTTAACAACATACTTATACGTTATTTTTTCCATATATATGTGTCAGTTATTATTATAACCACCCAAAGATCATCATCTTCCTGGCGTTGTCCTGGCTTAATGCCATGACTAAAACTAGCCTGGAGTCCACTGGGCAACCTAATCTCAAAGATGCTTCTTTGATTTTAAACGCAGTTATGAGGTCATGCATACAAAATGAAAAAAATAAAAAACATGGTGGCTACAAAAACTGCCAGAAATTGATCGAGCACCCTCCACCTAGGTCTGACCGTTTGTCTGGGCCGTCAAACATTTTTCTGACCCAATCCTGTAGACCAAAAGTCGGATTTTTCTAGAGGTTACCAAACCACCTTCTATACGACCGTACCAAAGTCAAATACCCCAGACCCCAGGAACTCCACTATCTTTACTGCCCTTTACACCACAGAATTCAAATTACTTACGTAACACTCACTGCTCTTACTACTTCCTCCGAACGCTGTCATCCTTTGACTAACGGCAACCTAGGGCGTAAACAGGAGCATGAGCCTGAGCATGATGGCGATTACAGAACCCCTAGTGTAAATCTCATTCGATAGCGTGACGTACGTTCGGGTTTTGTCTATTTTTGTATGGGATTTTGAACAGCGCGCCAAGCAGGACGTTTTGGAGAATCAAAATCCCATACAAGATGACACTTAAGGGTTGCCCCACATATGTCGACGGCTGTTTCGCTCTTATTGGGCGGACATAAAGCTTTTTCCTATCGGCTTTTGCCGAATGCGCGTCGATATATCTGAAGAAACCCTAAAGGGGTTTCTTAGATGTATTTTAATTTTATTTAGTATGTTTAAAGTTTTAATTTCGTTTTATTTTATAGATATGTTAGTTTGTTTTTTAATATACCATACACAACACGAGGGACTTTTTTGCAAACGGGGAATTGTTTAGGCTACGTACTTTATTATTCAATTACTAATCACGCACAAGTTGGTGTCTTCAAACAGGCCGACGTGGTAAACATCACTCGCTTCCTGGAGAGCGCCAATTGCAGGCAGCAGACGGGGCGGTAACGATGGGGCTTCTTCATTCCATCAGTGCTTGGCGCCGATTTACGCGCGGCTTTGGTGGCCAACTGTTTACGAGGAGCCTTTCCTTTCGTGGATTTACGCGCACTTTAAAAACTTCGGGTTAATTATCAAACTGGTTACAATTACAAATCTGGTTAAAACAACCCGGGAACACAACCGACTTTTCAACTCAAAAATCACAATCCATCTGCCTAAAAACAACTTCAATCTTTTCTTTCTCGAATATTCCATAAAAATTTAAATTCAAAATATGCGCAAATATGCTATACAAGTAAATTTGAATCCAGCTATCGGCACCCTTTCGCGTGCTTCCACATTTGTCCCCTCACCCTTTTTCCCCTGAACTTCAAGACCACCTTTATCCTCTTTCCTGACTGAAATTCAAGACCGTAATATTTTAAAATTTTAACGATAGTTTTCCGATTCCAAATTTTTTTATAACCAGTTAATTATTTGTTGTGTATTTTGTGCCATATTTTTGTTCTGCCATTTATCATTTGTTAAATATCTGTGATCCGCATATTAGTATCCTCAAAATTCAAATAGCCTCATCAGACGGGCGTCATAAATAATCGGTTTTAAATTTAGGTATCATTCACCCAATGAGTCAACCATCATCGTCTACACTATTCGCATCTCATTAATTCATTTTCTTTTCCAGCTAAATTTTCAGCCAAATCCTTTTTTTACCTACTTGTTTACCCCTTTATGCGGAAGGCCCCAAGTAACATTTTAGTCCTATAATTTTAGTTTTTATCGCTAAAAGCTTGTATAGACGTCGTATTAAGGTTTCAGAGGTGACCACCTGTCGTATAAAAGCGCTTGGCAACACCTTTTTGCTCTATAGGCTTATACAGCTAATATATTCTATAAGCAATTGATGTAAAGGTTTATTTCATCATTTTATAGAGCCGTTATAGGCATGTACTATAACAGGTTCAAATATAACCACTATAGAGCAATATTACTGTATAATAGTATTTGGAATCACTTTTATGCAACTAATTTGCGCTATTAAGGTTCCCTGCCAAGCCGCTATAGTTTTGTGTTCTAACAGTAACAAAAACCCAACTATACAACGATTTTAGGATATAGTGGCTTTAGAGATCACTGCTATAGTTCATAGTACTTTAGTAGTTTGCGCTATTAAGGTTCCCTGCTAGCCGCTATAGTTTTGTGTTCTAACAGTAACAAAAACCCAGCTATACAACGATTTCAGGATATAGTGGCTTTAGAGATCACTGCTATAGTACATAATACTTTAGTAGTCATATGAACACTATTATAGAACTGTTTTGCTCTATAGTAGCGTTTTTGGGACATATTTATAGCGTTAAAAAGCGCTTTAGTAGTTTTTAAATCCCTATTATATCTCATCGCTGTAAACGTCACAATGACTCTTTTATATCACAAAACTGTTGTATAGTGGTTTTGTTTTTTCTTTTAAAAGACAACAGCGTTATAGTTGAGTTTTTATGTCTTTTATAAACCGAGTTAGATACATAAAGGTAGAAAACGACTACTTGTAAATGATAAATTTCATCTGTAATGGCTACTTATATCTTGCTTATATAAGTTCAGGCCTAAGCCACATAATGTGGTTCCGTACAAAATATTTTTATATTTTAATGAATTGATAAAAAAGACCCCAGTAATATTAGTGACTGTAGGTGAGATTTATCATCAATGATTTAATACAAGCATAAAATCGTGACGATTTAGATATTTATCGACATCCATTATTAGCACATTTTTTTTACCAATCACACTGAAAAAGGAAACAACAGTAATGACTACATCTAAATTAAAAAAAAAATCCTATATCTTTCTAAAGAGTTTGTAGGTGTAACTGGGTCACAGCAAAATTCTTTTGGAACCCTAATTTTAATCATGATGGCGGTGAATATTTCGTTGTAAGTTCTATAGTTAGCCTATAACAGCGTCGGATTTACTTCTTGGCTGTATAGTAGTAACTATGGTGAATATCATAATATTTTACTAAATTATTTTATTAAAAACATAAATAAATCGAGGGGGCATTTAAAATTCCTCATTAAACTAATACTATTCTAACGGCAAAACTTCCGTCCCATATACTTTTTGCACTAAGGACCGAATTATTCGACATCTAAATGGCGCATATTAATATAAAGTCTTTACTTATCACCATTTTACTTAGTACCGTTTTTGTGAAGTAAACACACAACAAAACCACTCACAACAGTTGATGGAAAACTTGATAGCAAATTTCGTAGTAAAGGAACTATGAATTCTACAATAGTATAAAAAAGCACTATAATACAATTACAAATACTACTATAGTATAAAACAAGCACTATAATGGAATCTCAAATGCCACTATAGTATAAATTAACACTATAATGGCGTTACTGACAACAAATTAGCACAAAAGTGATCATCACATCACTTTTATAGACCTAAAACGTCACGACTGACACTGCTACAGGTCTACTATATCACTGAATGGCACATAAGATGCGCCATTTCGGCTTTATACAATCTTCTTTGGTCTTTTATAGGACCTTAGGTGGTATTTGGGAAACGTTCTATCGACTACTATAGAACCACAAATTGTTACTTGGGGCAGACAATTAATATTGTTTAAATTAGTTAAAACTTTTGAAATAGTGCTTTTGTATAAAAATAAAATTTATACAGGGTGTAAAAGCAAATTGATTTTTTTTTTATAATAAGTGTTTAAATTATACGTGTTCTGCAAATGAGTGATTGTTTTACTGCAAAATGGCCCATCAACGTGCACACTAGCGCCACTGCTAAATAATCGTGATTATTTAAATTTAACGAAATATATTTAATAACGGGGGTCAAACTAGTTTTTATGTTGCTGGATTTGTCAATCTATGCGTCCAAAGTTAAAACAGCCATTTTTGTTTTGAGTTCATAGATCGACGAATCCAGCCACATAAAAACTAGTTTGATGTATTCAAAAGGTACTTAAATACAAAATACAGTACGTAGCGGCCCCCTTTTTTAAATATCTTTCGTTAAATTTAAATAGTCACGATTATTTATCAGTGGCACTAGTGTGCACGTTGATGGGCTCTTAATATTACCAACCGTTTGTGAGATACAGTTGGTTAAACATTAGTGCAGAAAACTGTACGTTTCAACCCTAGCAAGTAGGATCCGATGACGTCATCAACTCATCAAGACTTATTTCAAATTGTAGTTATCTAAATAAGACCTTATTACTGACGTCATGTAGTAAAAAAAGTTAATGACAATGACGCAGTCGTGTCACTGTAAAGTTGACGGTTGCTTGAGTCATATCATAGGCATGGTATGTTGAAATTGTAGAGTATGGTATGGTTAATAAAAAGATTTAATACAAAACAAACTAAAAATGTTCCTAAATGATTTTCTTTGTTACCACATTTTACTATTTTTCAAGTTTCAGCACTCTGAATGGTTTTGACGTTTTATGCCAGAAATGCAAAATGTCAGATTCGCCTAATGCCAGATTCGCCTAATGCCAGATTCGCAAATAGCCAGATTCGCAAATAGCCAGATACGCAAAATACCAGAAAAGCAAAAAGTCAATTCGCAAAATGCCAGATTCTCAGAATGCCAGATACTTCCCCATATATCGGGATAATTTTACACAGATCTGTCTAGACCCAAACTAATAAAAGCTTCGGCTTGTAAGATGTCACAGCACAGCGATACGATACTGTCAGTGTCAAAAGTGACGTTTTTGTTCGAAGAAATGTCACTTTTGACACTGACAGATTGGTATCGTATCCCTGTGACATCTTATAAGTATTGTTCGAATTGGGCCGCTTGTGTAAGTACTAGGCGTTGTAATATTTATACAGATAGATAAATCGGGTAAAACCATTCAACACCCTCTCTGCAAAACTCTACCCTATTACCTTTTTCTTAATACCAAAATCGCATAATCTGACAGATGGATTTACCCGAGTTTGAAGTTAAGCGACTCAAATACTTGTATATGTATAGAAAACATCCATAACTCTGGAACAAATATAAGGATTCCAATCTGAGATCTCCAGTTTTGTATTTATATATTAAAAGTTTTGTATAATTATTTAATTTGCAGGCATTTTCAATAAATTAATAACAAAGCATAGTTAAATGCGACCTATCTGCATTAAAACATACTGGCCACTTTATTATGTCAAAGTATTGTGAACGTAGTTTGTCTATTTTTGGTTTTGACGACTAAATGTCATTACAATTAGAAGTAAGTTAAAGAATAGAGTTATATAAAATGGACGAAGATTTTGTCTTATAGAAAATCAAAAGGAAAACCCAACTTTGTTGCACAATGGATATCGTTTTAATATGAATGCGAAGAACAAAGACGGCACCACCAATTGGCGCTGTACGAATCGGAAATGGTGCAATGCATCTGTAACAATTTTGTAAAAAATATTTTTTTTACCACAACATACGAGTGCAAGGTACTAATTACAAGCAAGGTAGATGTTACCAAAAATTTAGATTCCGTGCAAAATATTTTCGAAGCAAAATTCGAGTCATTGAAAGAGGAAACTAGCATCGATTTAAACCCTTTACCAACCTTCAAACAGGTAAAATGGACTACGGTCGTATGGAAAAGCGGTCCTCCGATTTCCCTCTTATTGGTCCAAATCTCGTATCTCATTTTACTACCCGGAATTTTGCCCAATAGGAAAATGTCAAGTGAAGAATCAATCTGGCATTCTGAGAATCTGACGTTTTACAAATCTGGCATTTTGCGAATCTAGCTATTTGCGAATCTGGCATCCTGCTGTGACATTCTGCATTTTGGGCATAAAGCGTCAAAACCGTTTGTTCGATGATTGATTGAATAGGTACTATTAAAAAGGTGACATGCTTTGACATAACGTCACATATCATGTTTAAAATGCCACAATTAGATGCTAACGGTTATTTGAATTTAGTCTTTTTATATGCGGAGTGCAATTATAATGCTGCCGAGGCTTTACGCCAATACCGAAACAGATTTCCACTACCTTATCCAACCGGACATAGGACAATACTTTGAACTATGGACCGTGTGACTAACAATCGTCCTATCGTACCACGAACGGGTCAGGACGACCAACGTAGAGGAAGCGTTGTTGAACATACAGTTAGATTTGAGGAGAGGAGAGTGCTACGCTACTTCGATCGTAATCCTAGAGCTAGTTCAAGACAAGCGCGGGTTGACATTTTGACAAAATATTGAGAATAATATAATATATATAAATCATTCCAAAATATAGAGAATATTAAAACGTGCCCGCCGTCACCCTTTCAAAATTCAAAAAGTTCAAGCTCTGCTACCTAGGGACTGTTCTGTCCGAGAAGCTCATTGCCGGTGGCTTTTGCAGAGGGTAGCGGATGCTGGCGAGTTCATCAAACGGATTATTTGGAGTGAAAGTTTGTTCACGCGAAACGGAATGTGGAACAGGCGTAACGAGCACATCTACGCAGAAGAAAATCAATTCGAATATCGTTACACAGGACACCAATATCGTTGATCGGTCAACGTTTGGGCGGCAATTCACGGAGATACAATAATAGGACCCATTTTTCTACCTCCAACCCTAAACAGAGAGGGATACTTGAACCTTTTTTTTCAATATTCCTTTTGACGATAGATCTTGGACCCAGGCTAGCCTACCCATTAGGTTCGGCGGCCTGGGTATCCTAGGCCAAGAACGTTTGGTCTATAAACTGACCCAACACAGACCTGCCTGCCAATCCCTGCTCGCAGAGGCAATGGGACGAGCCGCTGTGTCAACTAGTACGGAAAAACCTTTTACATACGTCAACTAGTTCGGCAGACCGAGCTCGTCTCCTTGCATCTTGCATCTTGCGGAGTGCGGTCTGTGGTTGCAGGCGCTACCCTCTCCAAACATAGGTACTTTTCTAGATAACACCACCTTCCGCCTGGCAGCTAGCTTACGTTTGGGGCCATCAACAAACCAGCCACATCGCTGTCAATGCGGCGCCATGGTGGACATACTGGACCACCATGGCCTCTATTGTGTCCGGAGCGCTGGTAGAATCCCCCGCTACGCCAGCCTCAACTAGTCATCCGGAGGGCCCTTGTCAGTGCCAAGATACCCTTGAGCCCAATGGTCTGGCCAGGGTCGATGGCAAGCGGCCTGACGGAATGACGCTGGTGCCTTGGAGTATGGATCGGCCACTTGTCTGGGACGCTACCTGCGTAGATACCCTGGCACCGTCCCATATTCCAAGCACCAAAGTTGGTGCGGCCGCATCCTCAGCCTAAAGCCTCAAACGTCGCAAATATGCGACACTAGGTAGTAGCTACATATTTGCGGCGTTTGGGGTGGAAACCCTGGGGCCGTGGGGACCCAGCGCGCGTAGTTTAAGTTTCTTTAATCGCTTGATCATAGTTTTTTTGTCGCAGGCTCCGTTTCTTCTTCTTGTTCGTTTTATTCTTGACATTATTTCCTATTTTAAGTATGTCTCATTATCTGTTTTACAATATTGTGTTATGAGTTTTGACGCTAAGTAGATTTTTAGTACCATTCTGTTTAACGTTTAGCAATAATGGGTTATGACACTTGACTCATTTTGCGTTAGAAAATGTTTTTTTGACATTTCGCAATAACAATATTTGTCTATTAAATGGTCATCAAAAAAATTTATGATGTTATATGTTAGTAAAATAGTATCCTCAACAACACCAATAATGAATGAACACATCATAGTTACAAAAATTCAGAAATTGTGTACAAGCTTGACAAAAGAAATAGTTACATCTTTAAACACGATTATCTCAAAATGGCGAATATGTGGGTTGACACAGTTTTACTTAACTACGTCCAATTGTACAGCTGTAGAATTATTATCTTCTAGATTTGCCACTGGCCGAAAGGCGGCGTGTCTGGTTCCAGCAAGATGGAGCATCAGCTCATTCCGCAGCTGAAGTGCGTGAGAAATTGAATGACATGTTTGGACGTCATTGGATGGATAGGCAGATTTGGGCCACGCCGTTGGCCACCTAGGTCTCCAGACCTAACTCCACTGAATTTCTTTTTATGGGGCACTTTAAAAGATATAGTGTACCAAGGAGGAATACAACACCGCGGACGAGATGAGGCAAAGGCTTACAGTTGCCTTTGAAACACTCCACAGAAGGAATGTCCGGAACCTAATGTTATTAAAGGTCCACCGTCATACAGCGTGCATAAATACGACATGGCGGTACTTTCGACCATCGAATGTCAACTCAAGTCAATTTAAAGGCTGGTGTCCACTAGACTCGCCGAGGCGAATCGAATCGAATCGCAATAATTCGCCTCCTATATTTTCTATGCAACTGCGTCCATTGACGAAGAGCCGCGGCGCGCCGATTCGAATCTACCGCGCGCATTGCTCGTCAGGCGAATTTCTGCGGCTACGCGTTTCGACTCGACTCGGCGCGCCTCATATCAGTGGACGCGGGGTAGCGGATGAGTGATGACGGGTGGTTTCGTTTTTGAGTTTAGGTACTTTCGGTTCTAGGTTCAAAATGAACGAAGAATTATTAATATCTCTTGTCCAAATATATCGTGAACTGTACGACTATGAAGATAGTCGGTACCATGATGAGCAGCGTAGGATGAATGTATGGGAGGAAATAGCGGGAATAATGAACAAGAAAAACGGAACATATTTACCATAGGCAAAGAGCTAGTCGTTCTTCCGGTTCAATTGGCCTTCTAAATCTTGTAATTTGTTTCTTGAGTTCAAGTATATCTAACAATTCTTGAAATTTCTGATAAGGCATACGAAAATATTGAAAAAATTTAGCAGGGTCGTTTTTGAGATCTAAATATAAATGGTGAAATTCGCCGAAGATATTTCGCTTCTTGTTTATATCGTATACCCAGTGTTTGTGCACTCGTCGCTTTCTTGTTCTCTCGCACTCTTCTTCTTCAAAAAGAATTTGAAACAATAGCCTTTCTTCGTGCGAACTATCCATCATCGACAAACTGTACAAGCACGACCTCAGCACAGGCTCCCGTGACTTCGACTCGCTTCGATTCGTCTGTGATGAAAGCACACGGAAAAAATGCGACTCGATTCAACGTGGCTCGATTCGACGCGATTCGACTTTAATGGACGCCAGCCTTTAAATGTAAATAACTTTGTAGAGTTGTCACCGATATACATATTTTTTTTTTCATTTTATTAATTTTGTTTTTCTTTTAAATCCGGCTTTACGATTGTAACAACTCGATTATAGATCACTTAGATAACACTATCCTTTCAGCTCAGTCTCTAGAAATGATCCAGCCTGTACACATATATTGTAGATTATGCCTATAGGACAATAAATAAGTAAATAAATCAGTACTAAGAGTACATAGGATGGTTTTTGTCACTGAACTTATGCGTGAAGGAATTGACTACGGAAGTGGGATATGGAAGTACAATAAGAAGGAAGTACTTCTGCACAGACGAAGTCGCGGGTAAAAGGTAGTGTAGTTGAAAGGCTACAGCTGAATACAGTTTAACCCCCTTAATTATAAAACTGTACAAGCCTGAATAAGATACCTAATATTTTATCCCTTTCTTACAAATACGTAGGTACAGTCACCTGCAATAATATGTTACTCTTCGAAGGCCGCAAAAATATGTGACACGCTCTTATGGCTCTACAAATAAGATCGTGTCAGATATTTTTGCGGCCTTAGTTGTGTAACATATTATTGCAGGTGACTGTACCTCAATCAGTCAAAATGACAGATAAAGACAAACGATTAATAAAATAACTATACTCTAAATCATAATTAGATTCCAAAAAAAGTAAGGCAATGTTGCCACTGCAATAATTTGTCTGTAAAATAGTAAATTCCTTTTTATAAATAAATACGCTAAGATAATTTATTTATTGGTAATTTTACTCCTACGATTTAAAAAAAGTACTTTAATTTACTTATTTTTACATAAATACAAGACGCGCTAGTAAAAAGTGGCAACATTGTCTTACTTTTTTTGGAATCTAATTATGATTTAGAGTTTATGTAATTGAGGCTTGCAGCGCGTTTATGAATAACGCCATCAATTGCTAACGGCTCTCCTGTTGACTGAAACCTTACTATTTGTGGTTATAATTTTGCGTAACTGTACTTTATCTATAAATTAAGAACATAGATTTTCCGCGAGCTAGCCAGCTAGAAGAAAAGTGACAAAAAGGAGCTATAATTTTTGTAAGTGCCATTTGCATTATTCTTTTTGTTTTTATGACTAACTTAAAGCTCATCCATGAAACCAGCTCTATGATGTACAGTCAGCTGTAGAGCGGTGACCCGCCTGCAAACAATTTTTTATGCAGGGGGGGTCACCTCTCTGCAGCTGACTGTACCTTAGACATATAGGTAAATAACAGTAAAATGTCGAGATATTTCTGCTTAACTGAACATTGAGAAGTTTGGTAGGTACGCATTGACAACGATTATAAGCTAACAATAAGACCACAATTAGTGACATCACAACAAATGAGATCTTTCTTGAAATCGGACTTTAACATTGGTTGTCAAAGCAAAAGCGAGGAACATATGCGAACTACAAAATGGACATTCATATTTTGGCATACACTCATACCGACAACGAACAATGCAAAATCAAGAAACTTTTACCACTTTGGTCAATAAAATACTGCCGGTTGAACCCTTTTTTTGATGTTTCCGGATATTGTTTATTTATGTTTTATTTATTTACACATTGAAGTTAATTGGAAGTCATCACCATCGACAATTATTAATAATATTTCATAAGGCCGGTGGGGACTGCCGAGGTATAATCTTCAACAATTTGCCCTTTGAACCGCAATGGTATTGAAAATCTTTATTCTTCAACTTAGGCATATTATGCAATGCACTAGTGAATGGAATAACGTGGCACGCACATCCCGATCTATTTATGCGTGTATGTGTAGCTTTCACAAAAATTACAACATGAAAAAAACAAATGGAATAAAACGAAATGAACCAAAGAAACTACCGAGTTAAAGCATAAAAGACAGCAATATATATACATTTTGACCAAACCAGACCTTAACACTAAAACTAAAATGTAAATTAGTCACATTTTAGTTTTATTAGAGTTTTAGCAGAAGATGAGAACAAGACAATCAATTAAAAAAACGACAGTAGAAAAACTTATCACAAAAGAAGTCAACGGTAGACCACCCCAAAAATTTATTATTGGTACTATTACATTGTTTGTAAACAGTCCTTAGAGCCAGTTTGATGACAGAGCCGTGAGGAGTCAAAGTCCAAATAATGCTGCATACATTCTTTAACATAATTGAGTTGCGTTGTCTCAGATATACGAATAGGAACGTATTAGTAGTCACTGGCTGTGAATAGCAAAGTACACACCTACCGGTATTATTTAGGTGATATCCTGTGTGTTTAACCTGACACAAAACTTAATGGCACGAATTACTTCCCAACGCCAATAATTTATCTATAAATTGTGTTTACCAACTGCTGATATAAAATGATTTTGCAAGCTGCAGTGTTTAGTCCGTTATTAGGTCGATTATAAACGATGACAGTTTTCTAGTTAAAAAAAAAAAGTTGACTTAACATCACAGCCTCGTTCACTCACAGATACCTACTACTTGTTAGAAATCATTTCACGCGGTAAAATGCCGCGTCGCGTACCTAGTAGGAAGTGTAGTGGTTTATTTTTATATATTCAATAGATCCTCTTTCCGACTTCGTCTGCGTAGAATTAGTTTACTTCTATAGTAAATTCCATCTCCCATAAGGGCTGATATTCTTAATTAGTAAAAACTAATAATATATTATTATTGTATGTCTTTCCCATCACGGAACAATGGTGTTCCGGAATTTGGGAGGCGTGCGCGGAGCCGAAGCCAACACGTAGAGGCCCTTTTGACACTTTAATGAAATGTAAGGGGTACACCGAGCGGATGCTGCCCTTACCCGTGTCATGGGACGCACGCAGAGGCAGCACCCGCCAGGATGTAAGGGCTATTGAGAGTTGATGGTATCTAAAATGAACTAGGTTATTGGGTGAAAGCGATGGACTAAGTACTGAGCTATGGGGTAAAAAACCGGACGCCTGCCTAATAAAACGGTATGCAGTTTTAATTATTATTATTAATAATATTTTATTTTAATAATATATTCTCTTTATTTATTTTTCGTCTTAAGTTAGGGTTTTTATTATATGAATATAAAAGTAAAATATAAAAACACTTACAAAACGATAAAAAATACATATAAACACATTATAAAAAACCTAACCTAGGGTGCCGCCAGCAGCGAGGCAAGGCCCAAGCTACCGGTGGTCAGGGCTGCAGAGAGAGGAACCGGCGGACTATCCGCGCCGTGTCCAAGATCACCGCCTTCTGCATCTGACCCTTGATGCAACCACCTAGCGAGAGTCTCTCAAGATGTTGGTCGAGACTCTTCGCTATTAGACCGTTCACTGAAACGACTATCGGGACAATGATCGTCGAATCAACATCCCACATGGCGGTTATCTCGTGAGCCAAGTCTAGGTACTTACTGGACTTGTCCTTCTCGGCCTTCACGAGATTCTCATCATGGGGGATGGTGATGTCAACGAGCACGGCCCGACGTTGCGATCGATCTATTATCACAATGTCAGGCTTATTGGCTACAATAGTCCTGTTTGTGATCATAGATCGATCCCAATAGAGCGTGGCATGACCATTCTCGAGAACAGGCGCAGGTAAGTACTTGTAGTACGGTACTTCGCGGTCCACAAGGCCATATAGAAGAGCAAGTTGCTGGTGAATAATTCTGGCTACGAGATTATGTCTGTGCAAGTACTCGCCGTTAGCAAGATGAGAACAACCGGAAATGATATGCCTGAGTGACTCTCCGGGAAGGCGGCATGCCCGACAAATGTCGTCCGTACCGTCCTTCAGGATATATTTCCGATAGTTGTTCGTCATCATCACTTCGTCCGCAATTGCACAGGCAAAACCCTCGGTTTCTCCGAAGAGGTCCCCGAATCGTAACCAGTTCACCGACGCGAGCAGGTCCACATCGGGTCCCGTGAGGGCCTTGTAGAACCGCCCGTGTAGCACCTTACTCTCCCATGCCGCCTTGCGATCCGCAGTACTTAGTACCACAGGTTTGCGCCAGTTCTCGTTTGCCAAGGAGAGCGGCGTGAGGTTCCTGTCTACTGCCACCACATCACGATGCATCCCACACTCGTTGTTAAGGAAATAATTCCTGAGATTGTACACCTCGCGGTTGTGGAGATCCTTGGCGTTTAGGAAGCCTCGGCCTCCACACTTCCGTGGGATGTACAATCTCATAACTGACGAGCGTGGGTGTAGCATGCGATGTGTGGTGAGCAGTGACCGGACCCTCCGATCCAGGGCGTCCAGCTCGGTCTGAGTCCACCTTAGTTCACTCCTCTCCTCCTCCTTCACCGACCGTCTAATACCCTCGTCCTCAATACCCAACGACTGTGACATACCAAGGTATTTATAGGTTTCTGATTCAGAGATAGATCTGAAAGACATTGTCTCAGAGAGTTGTAAATTTGTTGAATCTACAACCCTCCCCCGATGTACATGCATAACCGCACATTTATCGACACCAAACTCCATGTTGATGGCACTACTGAAACCTTCGGTGGTTTTCAGTAGCTCCGACGAGTCTTGGCTATTTGGTGCAAATTATTTGAGGTCATCCATGTACAGTAGGTGAGAAATGATTTCACCCTCTCTCCGAAGCCGGCAACCTAGTCCCAAATCCTTCAGCAGGGTACTGAGGGGATTGAGAGCTAGGCAGAACCATAGGGGACTCAGACTGTCGCCCTGAAATATTCCTCGCTCAATCCTTATAAAATCCTGCGGGTCAGGGGGGTCATCCCCGCCTCCTGGTTGACGAAGGACTGTGGTCCACTGCCTCATACACGCGCTTAGGAAGGCTCTCAAAGCTGCATCAACTTTATACAACTCTAAGACCCTCCCCAACCATGAGTGAGGCACCGAATCATAGGCCTTCTTGTAGTCAATCCAAGCGGCTGAGGGCCCCCTTGTTCCGCCGGATTTGTTGGCAGATGGTCATGTCTATGAGGAGGAGCTCTTTAGTACCACGGGACCCAACCCTACATCCATTTTGAGCGGAAGCCAGAATATTGTTTGCGACAATGTGCGCGTTGATTTTTGCTCTCAAAATGGATGTAAGGAGCTTGTAGAGTGTAGGCAAGCATGTGATGGGTCTGTAGTTTTTCGCTTCCGTGGTACTACCGGACTTATAGAGCAGGTAGGTGACACCAGTTGTTAAGGAAGGTCGAGGGCTTGTTGAAATTGTGCTGCCAAGCGCGAGTGCGAGCATCGGAACCACTTTAGCCAGAAGTTGTGCAATCCATCCGGTCCAGGACTTTTCCAATTCTGGGCCGTGCGGATGGCACAACTGACGTCATCCGGGCTGATGGTGACTGCCCCCATAGGTTCGATGGACTCGCACTCACGCTCGACAACACTCATCCAACCCCCCTCGGTATGTCCAACAGGCATCGACCAGATGCTACGCCAGAAGTCAGTCATGGCAGTAGCATCCGGCGGCTGCGTGTCGGACGTACGAAGGTTGGTTTCCTCCCACTTTCGGTACACCTTCCTTTGGTCACTTTGAAAAAGGCGATTCTGCTGGAATCGATCCACACGCTCTCTGTAACGGCGAATACGGTTTGCCCATGCATAGACTTTCTGCTTTAGAAAGTCGATGCGCTCTGTGACATTGGCCATGTAGTCGCGGGGCCTGATATCCGTCCCCGCGAACGCCTGGTTCACAAAGCGCATTACTCGGGGGCGATTGTTGCCCCCCCTGAAGCAGATTAGCTTTGCGATTAGAGTAGTAGAGTAGTTAGTATAATTAATAATATATTAATATATAACAATATATTAATAATATATTCTCTTTATTTATTTTTCGTCTTACGTTAGGTTTGTTATAATATGAATATAAAAGTAAAATATAAAAACATTTACAAAACAATATAAAATACATATAAACACATTATAAAAAACCTAACCTAGATTGCCGCCGGCAGCGGGGCTTGGCCCAAGCTGCCGGTGGTCAGGGCCGCAGAGTGAGGAACCGACGTACTATACGCGCCGTGTCCAAAATTACCGCCTTCTGTATCTGACCCTTGATCCAACCACCCAGCGATATATTATTATGATGAACATAAGATAACTTACCCTCTAGCATCCTGCCTCCAATAGGGCGCATACAACCCGCTAAAGGCAGGAACAAACACAACACTGCCGTTTTCAGATGCGTTCTCCGCAAGTTCTTGCGAGTCCTTGGCACTATCCAACAATCCTATATTATCTTTCAACCATCCCAACGCAGCGCCGGCTATAGCAACCTAAAAACCAATTACCATCAAATAAGTTTTTGCCAAAAAAAATAATTTTTGGTACCTACAAGCTTTTATCGCTGACTGTACTTTTCTTTCCACAGGCAACTAATACTTATCGAGACAATTCTAACAACCCAAAACACAATTACATAGTTTGCGTTGTTTTATCACAGAGTTCCCATGGCCACCACCTGTCTCCATCATCAGATCAACTCCATATCATCTTAATTTTGCATTGTCATCCGATTCATTGTCTGTATGCTAAATTTCAGCTACATCGGAAATCGGGAAGTGGGTCAAATTTAGCTATCATAATTTGATCCACTCTAACATACCTACTAAGAGTAACGGGCAAGTTAAATAAAAGCTTGTAAAAAAGCAGTATAAAAGTATTCATTTCAAATAAATTAATAAATCGAAAATGGAAACTAACCGAACCTTCTAGTGCATAAACAGGTGGGTTTTTGCTACCCAACTGAAAAGCAACAGTAGTCAGCAAACCTCTACTGGAATTGACTCGAATGTCACCCGTGTTGTAAAGCACAAAACAGCCTGTGCCATACGTAGCTTTCGCCTGACCCCTCTGTAGGCACATTTGACCTACTAAAGCGGCTTGCTGATCGCCTAGGCAGCCCGATATTGGAATGTCCTTGAGTGGTCCGTCAGATATGTAACCATATACCTGAAATATTCGCAATACTATCTTTAAACCCTTTTCCAGGCATAGTCCTAGCGACCACTTACTCGCCAATAGAATTTCAACTTTAGGAATCCGATTTAAGGTTCATATTCGATTGGTCTTTCGGGAAAAGTTACTTATCATTAAATGAATCATTAAAGCTGCATAAATTATAATATATTTGCATTTTTTGGAAAAACCTTGTAGTTTGGTGCGGCCTGGAAAAGGGTTAACAACGAAATGCGCATAAACATATAACATGTTCGTGACTCTACAAACAAGATAGTATCAGATATTTCTGCGCGTATCGTTGTGCAGTATGGCCAATGGCCATTATGTTATTTGTTCTGATTTGTGACTGACCAATCTCACTACAGAATGTTGTCATAATAATTTTAATTTCACTTTTCTTAATCAAAATAATGCCAAGAACGTTAAGGACGCGAAAGAATTTCGTACATTGACCCCCTGTTTCTATCTCTATCGGTCGGTCAATGTACAAAATTCTTCCTTAGACTCCTTACTTTAGTAAATGTGAAAATGTTTCAAAGTGGCTAAGGAATCAAGTTGTACAATCAATAGTACAGTCACCTGCAATAATATGTTACTCTTCGAACGCCGCAAAAATATGTGACACGCTGTTATGGCTCTACAAATAAGATCGTGTCAGATATTTTTGTGGCCTTCATTGTGTAACATATTATTGCAGGTGACTGTACATTGTAAGCAGGTTTTCCTCAACACTATTGATGTATTGTTATGAATAAGGACTATTTTACCTCTGAACTGGATTTAATTTCTGGCAGGACCGGACTAGTGATTTCAAAAAATTTCAGCAGCAACGGATCCCACTTCAAGTTTTCGATGTTCATGAGCATTGTTCTTGAGGCATTTGAAACGTCAGTTACATGCTTTCCTCCATTAGGTCCGCCTAAAATGTTATAAAAGATATAGGGCCAGTTCAATGTACCACATTATAAGATCTGGATCTACTATTCATTAGGTACCTATTAACTAAACGTCAATAAACGAATGGAAAGTTTTCCAATCTAAGTATATAGATTCTTAAATAATTATTTTGCAAGAATAGCGAAAATGCTTAATTGTTTAATGGTTGGTCTGGTTAATTATCACTAAGGATAAAGCATACACATGGGTACAATTTATCTATGGTGATAAAGCAGCAGAAACAAAACTACAGAAATATCAGTCTTAATACATTCGCAGCGGCATTTAATATAAGCCTTATCATGTCATATTACTGATAACATATCAGCTTATATAATACTATTTAACTGTCCTCTGGTTAATTTTAAGCAATTGCACTCAAGCAAAGTACACAGATGTTAACATTCTTATTTGGGTAAGAAATGTTACCAAGTTTTAGACATAACAAAAAAATACGCCACAATATCCTAAAGTGACCACTGCAACAGGCCACAATTAATCATCATAATCACAACTTTAAATCATACTTCTTTATAATTAAATGTATTACAATTATTAAAAAGTCAGAAACATACCGGTTAAATTCCAAATAATCCAAGTGTCCACAGTACCAAAGCAGCATGTGCCATTCTTCATAGCCTGCTTAACTGAGTCCACATTATCAATGAGCCATCTCAGCTTCACGGCACTGAAGTATGGGGACAGTGGTAAACCACACAGTGGCTAGAAAAATGGACAAGTTTTAGTTAGAAATATGACAAGAAAGTACATAAATTATGACACATTGCAGCAAAGGTTATCTCCTAAGGTGTTTCAGGCAGACCCTGGATATATATAATTATTGTCCCTTTTTTTTATGAGCATTTGAGTCCCACATCGACCAAGGAGGTATCTATTGTCACAGCCCTTTAAAGTTCATTACTAGTTAATGCCAATTGAATCCAGAAAATTCCTAATTCTTTCAGCCATAATGTTCTGTACCTCATAGGGTTGCAATAATTATGTTCCGCCCTAAGTAGGTACTTCTTTTTGACATAATAAGTGGTCCACTGGTTGCCCCTTACTATGCTTTTTGTCGGAAACTGAGTGGCTTGTAGTTATGTTAATATATAATTATGAGTGTATACTATACATATGTATTTGAATTTAGAACAAATTTTGCTAGAATAGTGTGCGCTGAACTGAATAGTATTATACTAACAGCAGCCATGTAACATCACAGAAATGTGTCAAGCAAACTAACTAATTGCATTGGTACAGATACAGTGACCGTGACAAAATATAGCACAAGGTTACATTCAAAACCTTTTCGTTAAAAATACCACCTGTTATTCTTTTAAAATATTCTCAATGCCAACCTAAAAGATGCCAAGTTAATTATCTAGCAAGTTTCTCACAGAGAAATGCCATAAGCGTTTGAGTTTCAGGGAAATGCCATCATTACTGTTGAGTACTAGTAGAGTAGAAAAATAAAGGGTTAGGTACTTCTACAAAACCAGTCTGGATTTGTCAGGGACGCAATCTTGAGTGCTCCCCCGAATTATGGCAATATAATAGTTTAAATATAAGGAAAATGAGTACTCATTACAATTCTACAGACCTCAACTTCGAGTGATTGGTTGATGGTATGTGGTATTAGGAGGATGAAGTTCAAAGGTAATGGCAATGGTTCTTACCTTGTCACATTTTGTATTTATTAGTGATCTATTTAGACCAAGGGTGCCCCGTTAAGGCAAAAAAGTTATCTTATTACATATTGCTCATCTAGATGTACACTGTTTTGCTGTAATGAGGCAGAAGGGTAAATGAGTCGCTTAACTTCAAACTCGGGTAAATCCATCTGCCAGATTATGCGATATTTGCTGAGGGTCGAGTGAATTTACTCAAGTTTGAAGTAAAGCAACACAAATAACAAGACTATAAAATTTTACCTTAAGATAGTTCTGATTCCTAGTCTTGTTAGGCACTGTGTCCAGGAGTTTATCTATGGTAGATGTTGTTCTCATGTCAAGCCACACTATAGCATTGTACAGTGGTTTTCCAGTATTACGATCCCATACTATCGTAGTCTCTCGCTGATTTGTCACTCCCACTGCTAATATATCCTAGAAATATCAAATTAAGTTATACTTGGCCTGTTTACCACACACAGTATTAAAGAAGCATTTTTTTTCCTTCTACCAAAATGAATAAGGCACAATATTAAGGTTATTAATAGTTTTATTATGAAATATCCATGTGGATCTGGAGCACTAAAGCTTGGGGCAGGGTGTAGTCTGTTGCCCCATAATGAAAGATAACTGCAACAGCCTGTAATAGGTACAACTGAAGGTGTCTTGTTTCTGCATTACATAGTTCCACAATTCCACATGCAGCAATGAAAACATTGCATTTCAGTAAATAGTGAAATCAATTTATTTCTTCTTAGATGTCTTTATCTTATTATTTATTAGAAATACAATTGCACTGTCTACATGTATGTAATAAGAAATAATGATGTGCCCAAGAAAATGTTAAAATAGAATATTATGTTTATAAACGGCTAGGTTCGGTTAAATATTTGTACAAAAAATATACTGATATACCTTAGCTCTTCCGCCCATTGCTTCTAGTTTCTCGACTGCTTTTTCTACGCATGTTGTCACAACTTCAAGAATGGCCATAGGATCTTGTTCAACCCATCCTTCCTGAGGAAAATGCTGATCCAATGACTTTTGATGCAACGCAACGACTTCCGAAGAGTTAGCTTTGAAAATGATAAATCTTGCGCTAGAGGTGCCCTCGTCAATGGCGCCGACGAGAGGTCCGAATTTTCCGTATTCACTCATTTTCACGGCGGTTTTATATCAATCTTATGTTTCCAAATGGATCATTAATACCGTATGACCCTTATCTAATACGCGCGAGGATTATCACAATAATAAATTCTAACAAGATTCTACAGATAACAAAATTATTATTAACGTTATCCTGTTTGACATGACAGTTACTGAAAAAATCTTATATCGTAATGTATTTCACTTAATAACGAAAAGTACTTTTCTACTGATCGCTTGGTCAGTTTTGAATTGTTACACAAGAAAGTGAAGAAAGTAGAAAATAAATCAAAGGACACAAATTTCAACATAGAAAATAAGAAGTCAACAACAACCTTCGACTCATTCGAATCAGAGGGGCTACCGCAAAAACAGAAATTCGCAAATTGCGGGGATCTTTCTCTTTTACTCCAATGAAGGTGAAATTAGAGTGACAGAGAAAAATGCCTGCAATTGACGGTTTTCGATTTTCACGGTAGCCGTCCAGGGCTGTTTCACTTCACTTAGAACTTCCAATATGAAGTATGGGGGGCGTATGTCTTGTCAAGGTATCGAGAGATGTCGCCGGTAAAGACCACAATTTTACCCCTCCGTCACTTGTTTTATTTCCTGCGGCAACATTTCACGGTGCTCAGCGTTTAGTTATACGCAGAAAAAAAGCAGTGCGGTAGTCTGTTACGGCTATCATGATAAAAAACGTATAGAATTTTATGTAATTAATGTTTTGGTATTTATGGTCTGTGAAAAAGAGGCAAATTTAAAAAATATAAGCGCGATGGGTTATCGTCCCATAGACAATTTAAATTCCGCGTCTTTTTCTACTGACACAGTTGTTTGACCGGCTATACTTTTGTTATTTTTGCTACATATAATCTTATTGTACTGGCATAATGTCACTGCAATGAAATAAAAAAAAGATTACCTAACCTGTCTTTCAATTGTCTTTTTGACTTTTCACTTCTCGTGTAACCTGATTTTCGAAACTGATTATCTGCATATCGTTTTTAGACATTTCTGAATATCGTTACTTGATTTTTGGGTTTACGGCCAACTCGGCGGCGAAGCGAAATAGCCGCATCGGAAAAACTTTGTTGCAGCAACTCTCGTAAGTAAAATATCGAGCGGGAAAATTTAAAATAATAGTGCTAACAGGGGAGTAGCTAGATCAGTGCCCCAAACGCGTTAGTTCCGCGTAGCATTATTCCCGGTCGCATTTTTCTTCACTAGAGTTTGTTTTCGTTCATAGATGTCACCATTATTATGTGTTCACCGGCGTTCCTTTCTCTAATAGAGTTTTCTTCTAATAGTTTATTTTATAAAAAGCATATAACACTAGTCGGCATTTTTCTAGTCGCGTTTTATTTTATTCGATTCATGTTTCACACGCAAAATATCACCATTCGCATGGGTTGACAGGCGTTACCTTCTCTAATAGATGTTTTATCCAACATTTTCTTATGCAAGAAGCACTTTAATTCTAGTCGATCTATTTTTTTATATTTTTTATCTTCACCCATACTGTAAGTCCTCTAAAATGCGTTCCAAAACCGTAGGCAATGACCATCTTTACGCTAAAATCTATACTTTAATGTTAACATTACAGTATCGAATGGATTGCGTAATGGATGCAACTGTACGTAATTAGGACTTAAAATACTCGTCTGATCTTATTATGAAACATAAAACCACACTCGTATTTCAAGGACCCTCACTACGTAACAGTTGCATAAACTACTATTTTTCCACTCAAATTAATTGTACATATGTACTTATTATGTAACTTTTTGCATAAGTAATGAAATACTTGAGATTAAACACAGGTTTTAATCTCTGTAAAATGTACTTCAACCATACTTCAATATTGATATATTTTACACGTTGACAATAATCAATCATTGTTATGTCACGTCATCGTAACTTTGTATTTAATTCTATTACACGTAATTAATAGTGATACTACGTTCAATTTACAAAATACAAACAATATTTGTCAAAAAAATGGAAACTTATGATGGAAAATCGACGCTGGCGGTAGTAGCCGACAACTCGAAAAAATAATTTGAGTTTATATAATAGGAGTACTCGGGGGGGGGGGGGGGGGGGGCAGAATTTTGATCAAAGCTGGTTACCGGCACTATTTAAAAATAAAAATTGTAAATACTCATAAAACATTAACTATTTCAAGGGGTGGCAAAATGTTAAGACCTATCTTAACAGGGAATAGATAAATAGGTATAATACCTACTTGCCTACGCCATCTAGGTTAGGGCTCTCAAACTTCTTAGATATTAGACATAAATCACCAGTAGACAGCACCACAGTTCCATAATATGTAAATAAGGTGACATCTACCGAAACTCTTATGTACTAGCATAATTACTCAACAACTTAGTTTAGGTATGTCAGTAGATGTAATAGTTCATAACTAATCAGTAGTGTGGCGCTGTACGTAGCTATATAAGGACCGACTTAGATTTATATAAAATCACTTTTTCCAATCAGCCTTCTGCTTAACATTAAACCTAATGTAGTATATTCCCTGCTTTTATTTGGCCGCCATTACCTCCACGCTGGACATAATGGCACACAGACAGAATAAAGATTCTTCTATTTGGGTCTGCTACACAAAGGACTTTTGCAATGGGTCTATTAAGTTAAATGGCGAAGAAACTATTATCATGAATGAAACCCTACATTGCTGTGTGCCTGATTTCCAGAGATTGGCCGTAGAGATAAAGATCATCGCCTTAAAAGAAAAGGAATCCACAGATTATCGGCCCATACCGTTGCTGTTTAATGAAGAAATGGAATCACTAAAAACGGAAGAGTATGCTGACAAATTACCCACGTTTTTTAATAAAAGAGACGCGTTGTATAGAGTGCGGGCCCTACGAACTTGGAGCGTTGCGAAGATGTCGTAATTCCGGAAAAATTAACAGAAAATTTATTTTATTCGGCGATGATGAAATTTTAATATTTAAAACGACTCATTGTAAACAATGGATTAAAAATATAAACACATATTTTTTAGATGGAACATCCAAAAAAGTACCAAACCCTTATGTCCAACTTTGCTTCCTAATAAGCGTCAGAAAACTTATCACAAGGTATTCCAAATTATTAAAGAAAAATTATCAAATATTGACCGGAAAATGTTTAAAGTTGACTTTGAGATCGCAGCGATTAACGCACTACGGGCCATCTACCCATCCGCGGCCATAGCTGGTTGCTATTTTCATTATAGCCAAGCAATTTATAAGGTATCGTCTTGGGTCGTCCCATTCATATTCGTCAAGTTCTTAAATGAGTCCTATTCTGCTTTCGTCACTCATTCTACATTCGTCACAATCGTCGCGTCGGTGGCTTTCAATGTAGAATGAGTGACGAAAGCACAATAGGACAAATTTAAGAACTTGACGAAAAACGAATGGGACGACCCAAGACGACACCATTTATAACGACATGAATTTAACCGAAAATCGTGAAGGATGTCAGTATTTGGCAAAATGTGTAGCTTTAGCTCATTTGCCATCAACAAAGATTCATGAAGGATGGTTTTGTATAACGGAAGAGTATGCTGGGAGAATGCCTAATATTGACAGTTTCAACACCTATATGACGAAATTGACATGATCAAACTATTCTCCTGTTATGCCCAACGCCACAGAACTAATAACGCTGTAGAGAGCTGGCATAGAAAAATGAACGGCAGGATCAATACAACATATAATCTGTTGTACCTACTTTATATCCCAGCTAAAAAACGAAGCAAAATTAGTGGACCTCAATGTATTGCAATGTGAATTGCAATATGATATATACCACAAAAGAAATAAAAAATATGCCATAACGTATGTCAAAATTGAATCAATAGTTCATAAGTATCTAGAAGGAACCATAACACTGGCGGTGTGTATTATGTTATTTGTACAACAAGAGATCAAA
Organism: Cydia splendana; assembly: GCF_910591565.1. Lineage (NCBI taxonomy): Eukaryota > Metazoa > Arthropoda > Insecta > Lepidoptera > Tortricidae > Cydia > Cydia splendana. The sequence continues at coordinate 38,993,069 of NC_085987.1, read as the reverse complement.
GTTTGATATTGCTTCGAGTGCTTATTTTGAGTCCCGTGCAAGCGAAAGATTCTAGAATAGAATTCTGAGCGTAGTAATGGACTCAAAAGCGCACGAGATGTAAATAACTTTGATCTCGTGTAGTACACAAAATTTTTCACCTGAGCAGTGAGAACATACCTATTAGACAACTTGAAAAATGTAATCCTTCTTCATCACTTAATAGCTATTATGCATTCATGTTTTCTTAAGATATAGAAACAATTAAGTTTAATTACTGCAATCGAACACAAAAACAAAAAGTAATAATCAATTTCAGTAAAATAATATGGAAATTTATAACGAACATCAACTGACACTTCAGGCGACAACTTTTTATAATAAAATAAAAAAATTGTAAGATACGGTCCGAATTGCGGATACGTACTAATTGTCAACTATAGTAAAAATTCTTAAAAGTAAAATAATTCATTTTGCGTGATAATCTGTGTATTTTTTGAGTTCATTATTTTAATTGTACAATAAAATACCTAAAATATAGTATTTTTATCAGTTTTATCAAATCTTGAACTTTATTTATATGAATAATTACTTATTAAGTATTCATACTCGTACGTGGTTTGGAACGATGCGTTCTGAAGTTTTTCGGGGGTCTATTATAAACCGTCAATATACCGTTGAATGTCGTTTGAACTTTTTTTTTGTCCGTTTCTTTTTGCTAACAGTGTGAAAGGGACAGAGATAATAGAACCCAAGTATTTCGAACTTGTATTAGACCCCGCATGTTGAAATGACATTTGACTATAAAGGTCACTTGAATGTCATTTTGTCTCACTCAGTGAGCAAAATCGCATTTTGCTCACTGAGTAAGTGTGGGAAAGTTAATTATGTATATATAAATATAAAAAGTGTTCAAGATATTTTTTGTAGGAAATTTTATGTAGATAATTTATTCTTAAAAACCTATTTTGCTATGGGACACCGTATACGAGTTATTTAGAAAAAACTAAAAAGGGACTTTAAAATTGATTATAATAAATTTTCCCACTGCTTTGTCTTTTTAAATATTGATCCTAGCGAAAAGTGTTCTAAATGTTTCTTGTAGGAAATTTTATGTTTATTATTTATGTATAAGATTTTTTTTGTTATGAGTCATACTTTACAAATTAGTAACGAAAAAATAAAAACAAGGAGCCTTAGAATTTATTATAATTAACTTTCCCTCTTTATTATCTTTTTAAACATTGGTCCCAGCGAAAAAGTGTATTGAATCTTTTTTGTACAAAAATTTGTGTAGATTATTAACTTTTAACAACATTTTTTGATATTGGCCACCGTTTACGAGTTATTTACGAAAAACTAAAAAAAGCGACCTTAGAAGTGATTATAATTAACTTTCCCGCGTTAATATCTCTTTAAATATTGTTCCTAGCGAAAAATTGTACCTACGGAATCTTTCTTGTAGGCAATTTTATGCAGATTACTTATCTAGTAGAATATTTGTGGCTATGATCCACCGTTTAAGAAATATTTACGAAAAACTAAAAAAAGGGACCTTTAGTATCAAATATCTCACTACCGGTCAAGAATTCGATCAAGCAACCGGCAAAATCGGATTCAGCGGGGTCTAATTAGGTTAAAAAACCCGGTTCCCAAAAAGTAATACAATTTGCCAGTCAAAATCGAATTTAACAAAAATAAGACCAGTCTATTAAACGTTTATCTTTAAATTAACATAATTCAGTTTTTCCTTTTGAGATACAATCCCCTAAAAATCTGCGAATTACAAAACCTTCCTGTGTTATCTTCGTAATAACTGACGGAATTTAAAATTACAGGTGAGCGCTCTCCTTCCAACAAGACAAAACCGAAAAAAAATCCTTTCATAGATGAGAAAAAATCCTTAGAGCAGACAGTAAAAAAACTTATCGCTAAAAAGGAAAAGTTTCGTTTGTGATTGAAAAAAGAATTAAAACTGTCAGAAAACAAAAGTTTTCAGAATGCATTGAGACAGTTTTCAACACTAGCTGCACTGTTAACAGTCATGCAATTTCGAGAAATTAGTAAGAATAAGTTCGGCCCTAGATTTACACAAGCCCAGAAGATAATGGCACTAAGTCTCTACAAAAGAAGCCCGAGGGCATACAGATAGCTAAAAAACATTTTTGTACTTCCATATGGCATCACTAAGTTTAAACAGATTAATATCAAGCTTTTTTCAAAGCCTGGCATCAATGAAAACCTATTTAAACAGTTAAAAGAAAAAATTCAAAACATGAAACCAGACGACAAAATATGCTACTTTTATTCGATGAGATGTCCATTGCTCCACATTTTGATTATAATATTATAACTTAAGAAAAGATTCCATTGCTGGTTTTGTCAGTACAATACGAAAATTATTCAATGCTTTCCAGTGGGTTGGTATTTGAAGGCGGTTCCTTTTTTATAAAAAGGAATAAAATTAAGTTATTTTGGTTTACTTTTTGTTTTCTATTTATTATATATTTTTTAAATCGCACTATACGAGTAAGTAGGTGCCACAAAGTCAATCGCTCAAATTTATGGCAACCGCGAGTTTTCAGTTCGGGGCCAACTACTAGTATTAATTTAACTATAGAAAGAATAGTTTTATTACCCTATTCAACCATGAACAGAATTAAAATTTCCCTAAAAAATTACCCTTGTGCTAGTTAGTTTGACACTTTCCGCTAGATGGCGTAGTGCCTCAACGCTGAGTGTATATACTCTATATCAGTCATGAATCTAATCTCAGTATATTTATAAGTTACCTACTCTATGAAGTACACGTCCAGATGCATATTTAGGTGTGCACGCAAACATACATCGTTAGTTACGGATGCAAATCGAAGATAGCGCAGCGCTTTCAAATGACTTTCCATAAAATGCTTGAAGATAGCTCTCTTTTTCTAATATACTTATTAAGTATGTTGGACGTTGCCAGGTTCGGCGTAAATTAATGAAATAACTGCGTTATGAAAAGTTGTAACAATACGGTTCACTATTATAATCATGCTTTCAAATTCACACATTCAATTTTGTTTTACAGATGGGCTAAAAACAAAATCGTCTAGCACCAGCTTAGAAGAATCAATCTCACTGCGCACAAAAATCAAGCAGCTACGCACGGAGATATCAAGGCTACGGAAAAATCAAAGTCATTTGCAGCGAGGCTGGCAATTGCCGAAGACTTAACAACCAATCTTGCATTCCATGCATTCCAGGACATTGTCCAAAACATATCAAAACCAGCTCGACTTTTTATGCAAATGCAGCAACAAGCGAAAAAAAAGGCAAAATGACGACGCTTCACTATTGAAGAAAAGGTGCAGTCTGGAATGCTATACATTCATTACATAAATATTTTACGCTGCCATCTATAAAGGCCATCTACTTATAAGAAATTACAAATTATTTACTAGACCAAATAAAACTTCGTCCGGGCATAAGCCCTATAATTTTTTTTTATTAAGGAAACTGTTGCGACACAGAACTTATCTGACCGTTTATGCAGCCTTATGTTCGATGAAATGTCACTAAAACCGCGGGTGTCTTAGCCTAAGCGCGCACCACGATTTTAGTTTTTGCGACACGATTTTAGAATCGCGCTGTAATATATCGCAGAAAATTCACTGCGCGCACTGCGATGAAAAAGTCGCGGTTTGTTCATTCTCAACATGGATTTCGTACCAGTCGTTTGTCATGAAACGTTGTCTTTAATATGTGATCGCTGTATGACTTTGAGTATTTATACCACAAAGGTGATCTCCTTCTATTTCCATAATTAAATGGTCAACATCTAGCGTCTTCAGCAGCAGGTTCCGACATGTTGGCGCTTGGAGAGCGATATGCCGACTGAGGTCCCCGGGTGCGATTTTATTATCGCAGTGCGCGCGGGGCCATACAACTCCGTATGCCGCAATTCACTTTGCGACAATCGCGTCGCGAGCAGTCGCGGAAAAATGTGACAAATCACAATTTTAAAATCGCTGCGATTTTTTTGTCGCATATGCGCGCACTGCCATATAAACACATACGTTACATTTCTGCGACTAAATTATCGCGCGACAAAAAGTCGTGGTGCGCGCTTGGCCTTATAATGCGCAAAAGGATAGAATGGAAGGCTTTGCTTGCAACAGAGATAAGGCGTTTGCTGACCACGCCTTAGCGTTTATGGTTAAAGGCAGGGACACACTTATCCCACGTACCTACGCAACGTTATGCAATGCATTATGACATCTGAATCCTGAAATTTGTATGCTTAGAAACGTACTTGTGATGCGTTGCGTTGCATATGACAAGTATGTTTCTAAGCGTACAAATTTCAGGGTCCAGATGTCATAATACATTGCATACGTTGCGTACGTGGGATAAGTGTGTCCCGAGCTTTATAGGAATCAAACACAATTTTAAACAACCCACTGCCTACTATTTTACGTCAGGTTTGAAGAAAATTTAATTAAAAAACATTATTGTGGAGGTTATCAAACACGCAGAAAAATCCAGTCTGATGGAGTCACCATATGATCATTTTCAAATAAATGTTTACGCAAAACGAAAGGCAACAAACAACATCTATTACAACATTTAGGTACATCGGCTTTCAGACATTATTGCAAGAAACCGGTGCGGCCCATGTGGTCTAATTCCCTAAATGTCCAGTCTGTCCGTTAGGTCTAATTCCCAAAATGTCTATTCTTCGAAGGTCTAATTACCCTAATGTCAAATATGTCCATTTTGTCCATTTCCACTAGCGTCCAGTGTTTCGGATAGGTCTAATTCCACTTATGTCCGATTTTTACATGCACAGTCGCCATCAGACATATCAGAGCGTCAAATTGTGAAAATAGCATGGTTAGATATTTATGACTGCCAGCAGTTAAGATATAAATGTTATTTGCAATGTGCAGTATTTATTGAAATTAAGTCATTAATTAATTAATTAAGTCATGCTCACAAATATATCGACACCATGGCCGCTCTGAAATACTGATGGTGACTTAGCTTTTTCGCAGTCTTTTTTATGCCACATAAATAAACAAAGTTGCGGCTCGAAATTAGTTTATTACTAACATGCAGGTGCACCGCCTCGGTAAGTGGTTGATGATTACAAACTTTTTACACGTAATAGACACCTACTGGCCACTTGAAATCATGAGTGTCAGTAATATGCATCATTCCAATTCCAATAATCGATTTGATATAATGTCATTAATGTCAACCTAGTCATTTCATTTGCATTTCGTGTTCGTCAAAAAGATGGGCGATGTATATTTTATAAAAAGTAGGAAAAACAAAGATGTTCTACTCTCCGCAAATTACAAATACACATTAAGTGTCGTTAATAAATAAGTTTTTGGCAAAAATTTCATTTTTGATTTGGCTTTTATCGCTGACTGTACTTTTCTTACGAAAGACAACTAATACTCATCGAGACAATTCTAAAAACCCCTAACACAATTAGGTTGCGTTGTTTCATCACAGAGTTCCTATGGCCACCTCCTGTCTCCATCATCAGATCATCTCGATGGTACCATAATATTGCATTGTCATCCGATTTATACATGCATGCAAAATTTCAGCTCAATCGGAAACCGGGAAGTGGATCAAATTTAACTTGCAAGATTTGATTACAGACCGACAGACAACGGGACAGGTGAAACTAAATAAAAGCTAGTAAAATGGCACAACATTATGGCGATGCTGTAACAGAGACATATGTAGTGCCACGCTTACGCTGCACACGAACATAAAGAAAATTATTCGCCAAAAAAAACATTCATGAGAAGGAAACTCTGAACAAAACGAAATTGATAAAATTGTTGATAAATGTAAATAAGTTTTTGGCAAAAATTTCATTTTTGGTGCAAGCTTTTATCGCCGACTGTACTTTTTTTCCACAGGCAACTAATACTCATCGAGACAATTCTAAAAACCCCAAACACAAAGGTTTCGTTGTTTTATCACAGAGTTCCTATGGCCACCTCCGGTCTCCATCATCAGATCAGCTCGATGACACCATAATATTGCATTGTCACCCGACTTACGTATATATGCAAAATTTCAGCTCAATCGGAAACCGGGAAGTGGATCAAATTTAACTTGCAAGATTTGATTATACACAGACAGACAGACAACGGTCAGGTGAAACTAAATAAAAGCTATAAGTATAACACTTTACATCATTTGTCTGTTGACATTTGTTAGGACGTCAGTCTTTCCGTGACCACAGCTGGTGCAACTCAGCTGAAACGTCGGAATTAAAGGAAAAAACAATGAAATTATATCGCGGTAAACCCGTTTGTGTAATTAAATATGTCTAAATAAAAGCTTGTAAAAAGACGCTTGTTTCGATTTCGGTCAATTCAAAGGATATATGAGGACAATTTTGAAGGTCTAAAAGTAGAAGGAAAATAAGTGCCGCTATTTACTTAAAAAAATGCCATTTACAGGGCCAGAAAACGATTTTTAGGTGTTGAAAAATTATCCCACAAAACTGTGGCGGACGTGAAAATTTCAGAAACCATGACCAATGATTTACTTGTGTATGAGGATGGACTTCAAGACAAAATCATTGTCTTTTCTTCAGTTCTAGCTAACAATATTGTGCAGTAATATGATGGGACTTATTACGGAGATTCCACGTTATTTACAGTTACTAATCCATTTTGCCAATTGCTGACATTGCACATTGATTTAAAATCAAACCTCACCACTACGAACATTATTCCGCTAATCTATGGGCTATTAGCTGATAAAACGGAGAAAACATACCGTCGGTTTTTTCAAATAATCTAACAAATGTTCAACTTTAATATTTCCAGATACAAGTGTGATTATGAGCCAGCTCCCATCAAAGCAGTGTCGGAAGTGTTTGAAGGAGTTCATGTTAGTGGATGTTTTTTCCATTACAATAAGAATGTATGGGCCAATGCAAAATTGATAAAAGTCACTAAATGTTCTGCTCAAAGCCGAAATATGGTCAGGTTGCTATCTGTGCTGCCGCTTGTGCCGGCATCAAGAATACAAGAGGCGTATCACTCAGTTTTAGCCTATTGCGACGTTCAGCCTACACCTGATGAAAGTGATGAAATAGTTGCCTTTAAGAAATATTTTCTAAGGCAGTAGAACCCAGAGAAAAAAAGTCAGCTATTGAGTTGCACGGACAATAGGCATCGTACAACGAATCAATTAGAAGCTTGGCATCGTAGGCTAAAAACGAAAATACCGAAGAGTCCGAATTTCTATAACTTTTTATATCGTCTGAGGAAGGAAACTGCCATAGTCGCCACACTTGGCAGGCTTTGGAACTCAAAATTAGGCCTTCGGGAGCAACTCGGCCCATACACGACTCAGCCCGCGGGCTGACACCTTTTATTTTGTCGGGGGATACTCGGCCCATTAATTTGCCGTGGGGTCTTTCCAGATAGTAAGTAGTATAATATAAATGATATATACCTCGAGGTAGTAAAAGCGTAGCATATGAGTCATATGACAGTGTTATGTTAGGGTTGGCGATTATGTTAAATCATTTACTTACTTTATGATACATATGATTTTCAGTGGAACTAATTTATTTTAATGGCATAGAGAGAGAAAGAAAGCATTGGGACATTATTTTGTTTTTAATTTGCCTATGCACCTCTATATTTTTACACTCGACTATACCAGACTACAATATCCTTCAATATTTTTTAAATGGGCTGAGTCGACCCTATAGCGGTGGATAGTGGTCAACTGAGCCCGCGGGCTGAGTTGTGTGCGGGCTGAGTCGCCCACGAAGGGAAAATTAGGTGGCACTCTAAGCAAAAGCAAATGGATTTTTAGAGGACCTGTAGGGGAATTGACGATGAGGGAATAGACATTCGAGGAAAATAGGGAATGGACTTTCAGGGAACAGACATTCGGGGAATAGACGGTTGAGGAATGGACATGAACAACAAGTGAATTAGACCTAATGGACCGCTCCGGGGGAATTGACGATGAGGGAATGGACATTCGGGGAAAATAGACATTCAGGGAATACTTAGACATTCAAGGGAATGGACTTTCAGGGAACAGACAATCGGGGAATAGACGGCTGAGGATGGACAATAAGTGAATTAGACCACTAGGACCGCTCCGCAAGAAACGACATAAGAAATAGCTAGAAAATGTGTAGTCGTAAATATATGACATATGTCATTGATCAATGGCAAGGAATTATTTTATAATGGACGAAAGAGGATGTTTTACCATGGTTTTACCTACTTACATAGACCACGTGTACTCATTTGCTAGGACTACTCTATTAATATGACATGAAATAGTAAATATACGTTCGTTTATTTATTTTTGTTGGCATGACGCACCATGATATTTGAAAATGTTTTTGAATGTATACGTAGTTGACAATTGTGGTTTGTCACGTAATTTTTTTGGTAGTTGTGTCTCCGCTAGAAGTGGCAAAAAATGAAGCGAAAAGAAAAACCAGTTTTTTTTTTATCTAAGTTTAAGGACATGAAGGTCTGTAAACATATTCATTAGTAACCCCATTATATCCTCCTCAATTCTGACTTCATTTGGTTACCCTCGCTTGCTTGGTTTAGCTATAATTACAGTTTAGAAATTACCTTGACTTATTAACATTTTAGTGAATAAATCTGAATCAAAAGAAGATCGAAGGCTGATATTAGGCATAGGCATACAGTGATCTCAGGTCCTGCCATTACTCCTCCTAAAAGTATAACCAAATCCCTCTTGGGGGCCACTCTTGTTAGCTTAGCCTGCTAGACCCTTTGAACTGTTTATTTTAAAGTTTGTCATTTAAAATGGGTCCATAGCCCCCGATAGGAATGTACAGCTGCAGAAATAACAGAACCTCCGGCATATAAATATTTGCAGGAGGGCAACTATCTCAGCACTGTTGGATATTGGTGATGGTTATTGTCGTTAACTTTGGAAGTTATGCTCTAGTACACATACATTAGTATAGGTGCAATACAATATCAACTGTTAAGTTTTTTTTCACCACACCAGCTCGGAAAGGCTTATTTTGCACTTCAAAAACTGATAGCAAAGTTGCATTTTATTCACATGTGAGGCAAAGTAATCAAATGCAAAGTTTGAGTTGATTTCTTATGTTTTTGCTGGTAGAATTGACTTTTAAACGATGATTTTGGATGATAAATATTTAATAACATTCATTTGGATTAGATTTGGTTTGATTTTGTTTGATATTTTACATTTAATATTTGCTTCGGGTTGGTGTGGTGAAAATTTTTGTGTTTCACTTGGGGGCAAATTTTGTTTAACCCTCGTGCTTTGAAACCCTCGCAACGCTCAAGATTCCATTTTTCGAACCACTCGCTATGCTCGTGGTTCAATTTTGGAATCTTTCGCTTGCTCGGGTATCAATATTAGCACGAGCAGTTAAACAACAACTTTGCCCCCTTGTAAAACAAATAACTATTATGTACCTTGCGTTATTTACTTACCTACTTTTATAAATATATGTATATCTCTAGGAACAAGAGATTACTTTTCTTTTTAATTTTGAGCTTTATGAATGTATGATCCACTCCATTGCTAGCCGCTACTACTGCAATATTTTTATACTAGGTAGTCCTTTTGTTATGATTATTTTGGATGTATATAATTACATTCTTGTTGGCAAAGTTGGCAATAAACCATTTAAAACAAGGGTTGGTAAAAATGTCTACCAAATGTTGACCAACTAAAATATTTAAATTATAACTTTATTAAAAATTATAAACTAAGAATGAAAGTTCCAAACAGACCCGCACAAGAATTGTTTTACTTTGTAAAATAAAACATCTTGATACTTCACGACTTAACCCAACAAAAAAAAAATATCAATATGGTACAGTCGGTTAAATAAAAGCTGCCAAGGTGCTCAATAATATCTGAACATGATATAACGTTTTGACTATAGGGGCGTGTTCAGATATTTGTGGCAACTGTATTACCGATTTCAAATCCTACTTGTTCAATTTCAATCACCAAACACAAGCATTTTATTGACTACCTACACCTACAGTGTCTAAAAGGTTTCCTTTCCACAGATTTGTCTTAGTTCATCAGGGCTTTAAAAGATCTCACAATTTGAATTTGGACAAAAGAAAAAGTTTTTTTTGATAATTTAATTTTGGTGTTGTAAATTCTAGTTCTGTTTTTTAGAATCTACCTACCACTGGAGTTTGGGAGAGTTAAGAAAATTACTTTATGTAGTGTTGCAACCTCATTTCGTAGTTTATCATAGAGAACCATCAACGGGATTTTATATAGGTATGTCATGACTGACTTTACATTATTGTCAACGTGTATAGAAAACTATTAAATAAATCTTAATACTTAAATATAATATGTAATTTATATCAGTGGCGACGACGATTAAAAAAAATCGACACAAAATGGACAGCGAACAATTTGACAAATTCCTTGCATGGCAAGCTACACAACAGAAACAAATCTCAGACATAGGTATTACAATTGACCGTAGTTCTGTAGAAGGCGACCAACTTTTTATTTTTGTCAAAGTGACTTACACCCTAACTCAGAAGCTTTGGTCGCTTTCTGCATTGATAAAAAAATTGAGTTGGTCGTTTTCTGCATAACTACGGTCAATTGCTGCTAACGCAACAGCAAAACGCAGCTACCGCGACTCCCACACCAACAATGTCTGACTTTACATTATTGTCAACGTAGGTATTTATAGAAAATGATACTTAAATATACCTAATATGTAATTTATATCATGTAGTACAGTGCTTTTGGACTGAGTCAAACTGCCCAATGGTGAATCAATATGGGATCTATACAACTTAGCAGTCTTTCTCCCTTCGAGCAACACGGAAGGGAGGCGGCATTCGCACTATTTGCCCTCTGCCTAGGTACAAGATCAACTGATCTAGCGCGGGTAATAAAACTAGTTGCGCTCGGATTTTTCACTAGACCGAGTCCAGACGAGCGCGTGAACACAGCAGCAGAAAAAATGCCTAATTGCTCGGTTTTTTGTCGTAAAAAGAGGTAGGAGACATCAAATTTACAAAAAGAAGGTGTTACATTTCACATGTAATATTTTTTTTACATATCATACGTTTAATTACATTTAAACAATAATTTATTTTAGTCTCATGTAATTGTCGGATTTATCGATTTTGCTCGCCCAGTACAAATTGCGGATCGGTCGAGCGACAAATCCGACTTCTCATCTGTCAGAATACAATAAAATACTTCGACGAAAATGTGTTAGTGTGCGTGTTGTGCCACTTGTGACTCGTCCGTACACAAAAAGAGATCGAGGTTTGCAAGATTTGTCTTTGACGTGTGTCATTTTCTATGTATTTGTGTCGTCATTACAGATTGGATTTTGTATGTAAGTGTGTGAGAAGTGCGACTGTGTGCACCTTTCCCCTCGCGAAAAATGGCAGAAAGATTTGTACGGTAAGATATCGCTTGGGCCCCTCCCTTCCGATGTATCGGAAGCCGGTGTTGCTCGAAGCTTTCTCCGGAGTAAAGTTGTGAAACTGGTGACAGTTTAGTATCGAGATATAAAACAAGATGTGCCTCAAAAGACTGAAGAACGCCTCAACTCACTTAAATATCACTACAAAAAACAAGGCAAATGCGATGCGCAAGTAGACGTGCGCGCCGGTTGTAAAAAATCAGACGGCGGTACTCCACAAAAAAATCCACGTCGGCGGCGTAACGCCTTTTCGATTTTTCAATTTTACAATATTATGACGTATTATGAAAAACCACGCTTAAACAATAGTAGTTTGTGTTACAAGTAGTGTTGTTAAAAGACTAGTCTTGAAGACTTTTAAACCTTAAAGACTTGCAAACCTTGAAGGTTCAAACTTTGAAGACTCAAGCGTTAAAGGTTTGAGCTCAGAAACGGTTCAAAACCTTAACGACTCAAGCTTTTTATGAGCTCTTAAAAGTAAGGCTTTAAGACTCGGGCTTCATAGAGAGCTCAAGCTTTAAAAACTCGGGCCTATTGAAAGCTCAAGCCCCCGAATCTCGAAGGCCTGAGTCAAGCGTTAAGAGCTCAAACAACGAGCGTTATAGGCAGAAAGTATTATTGTGTATTTATTTTTAACCCTTAATTTGACGGTGTCCGGTGTGGCGGTCTACCTAGTATTTAGGGTTCCGTACCCAAAGGGTAAAAACGGGACTCTATACTAAGACTCCGCTGTCCGTCCGTCCGTCCGTCCGTCACCTCACTAGGCTGTATCTCATAAACCGAAATAAATTTAAATTTAATATTTTAATAGCTGAAATTTTCACAGATGATGTATTTCTGTTGCCGCTATAACAACAAACTAGTTGGTTGCTTGGTGCGCGGGGCCGAGGGCCCCGCGGAGCGCGTGTTGTTTGTTGTATTGTTGTTGGTTCTGTTGTCGGCGCTGTAGTTTTCGTGTAGTAGTTTATTTTGCAAATGGAAAAAGAAATAAAGTTGTACTTTTGCTAGGACGAAAAGATCCGCATGCGAGCACTCCATTGTGACGTTTTTATCGAAAACCTTTTAGAGCAATGTTTACAAATTACCTTTTAATCTACAAGTGTAAAGTGTCTCCACTTGTAACAATTCCGCGTTTTATTTGTTAATATATTGCTAGCCACGCTTACGTGGCTTGTTCCAGGTGACGATGGAGTCGATGAACTAGTATTGGTAGCATCTGGGGAGTCCATAACGTCTATATCCATATTCACATCCAGAAACAGTAAATTATTGTAGAATCAATCAATTGATGCGTATTTCTTCAAATAAATTAACTGAGTGACATAATATTATGCACAATGACAGTACGATTTTGTCTCAAGTAGGTGTGATGTTTGATAGATAGTAAGAAGAGGTTTTACTAAGATTAGAAATACAAGTTAATATCTATGGCTTAGTACATTATGAACAATCAGATGTCTTTGCAACCTTACCTTTAATAACTTTTCAAATATTTTAGACAGCGTAGGTAATAAGAATATCGGTCTATAGTTTTTGGGGACGCTACTGATGCCTTTTTTTGTATATCGGCAGTACTTTCGCAAGTTTTAATTGATCAGGGAAGACACCTAATTGGAAGCTGTTATTATAAAAGAGCGCCAGTGGTTCCGATAACAAATCAATGTTATCTTTAAGTACGCCTATGGGTATCTCGTCGTGTCCCGTTGAAAATTTCTGTTCCATCTTTTTTACGATCCCAAAAACCTCTCGTGGGGTTACACTCTCACAACTCATGGACTGCTTCACCCTTATTGAATTCTGCCTCGGGATATGCATAGCAGATGTAATATCAGCGGTTGAAATGCCTTTACTATCATCAAATACACTTGAGAATATTTCGGCTTATTCTTGAGCATCTTCAACAACCTTGTCTGTTTTGAGGTTTAATTTGGCATTTGACTTAGCCGTTGTCCTCTTGCTTTGTCTGTTTATAATTTTCCATAATTGTTTAGTTCAGTTGTTAGCTTTGCTTATTTCAATACTTATGGCTTTTTTCTTAGCGTATCTTACTACTCTATTATAGATAGATATCTTTTACGATATGCATCAATTAATTGAATCATTGGTATTGTCTTTATCTACGCTATTTAAAAAGCGTTTCATTTTACTTGAGATTTTGATGCCTGTGGAGATCCATGATATACTAGGTTTATTTCTAACCATTTTCGTTCTCTTTTTCTTGAAGCATGAATCAAATAGGCCACTAAATTCACTCAGAAAGTTATTAACGCCAATATTATTCCAATTGTGCTGTGATAATCCTTGTCTAAAGGCAAAGTTGTTATTCATGTTCAGTACACGGCGTTCGGTATAAATCACCGGGTCGTCTCTCTTGCCACCCGAGCCTCTACCATCAGTTTTAACATTGACATAACGCTCACGTCTACGTAATTTACTTTCTGTACATCTCGCTTGCACTATTGCTCGCATATGCGAGTACGAGCGAGATGCATAGAAAGTAAGTTACGTAAACGTGAGCGTTATGTCAATGTCAAAACTGGTGGTAGCCGTACAGAACAATCTAATACCATTTCACAGCACAAACCTGCGTGTCCGTCAGCCAAACCATTATGATCGATCCAAATGTTTTCTATCTTGTCTTGAGGTATATTACTCAAAATATTGTCAATGCAAGACTCGGACTGACTTCTTTTAAAGGTAATCCTTAATGAGAGGAATAAAATTGTAACATTTGAGCAAAGACTGAAATACAATAGATTTTATAACATTTTTATGAAGATCAATGTTAAAATCCCCACAAATAAAATAATACAACTCTTACCAATAGAGAAATCAAGCAACCGTTCTAATCTTTCAAGGAAATTGGCTAAATTGTTATCGCTAGGACTCCTATAACAGCTAATTATAAGGACATTAGTGTCACAGTCTTTAACACCACACACTTCAAAACTTAATACACTAACTAAACCAGTTTTTTCCCGGCTAACTCAAATTTGGTTAAAGTAGACAACTTCAGTGAATTTTGAATAAATATAAGCGTAAGTTCATATTATTTAATAAGGTGGTTGTAACATGATGTAATAAAATATTCAATGGATACATACCTTACAAACTTAATATAATATACCTACATAACTACCTCGAAACAAAACATAATTAAATAACTATCCTACAAAACTTAAAAACTAAATCTAAAAATAAATAAAACTAATCTTAAAATAAATAATTACAAACTATCCCCCTGCGGAATGGTGCCGTAGATGCTGGCAGCATTTCCTCGTTGTATCGCAATACTTATTCTTTGTGCGAGGAAGCTGCCAGTGCCCTATCCCACAAAACTTTACAAGTGTACAATTCGACAAAATAGTTAAATTGTAAACAAAAAAATGTACCACTATAATTACAAATATGTATTCGTTACAAGTCTGCAGTATACAAATATGTCATTTTTGTGAAAGCGTATCATAAAGAATAAAGGTAAGGTAAAGGGCCCCTGTTTCGGCAGGTTAAGGCTCTTGAGAGTGAGTTGAGAGTTTGTATATTTTTTTAAATATTACTAAGCATATCAATACCTAGAAAGCTTTTGAATAAGTTATATTAGTTCTTTGTTAATAATTTAACGTATAAATTGTAGGGTTTTAGTTGAAACTTTTTTTTATATGAATTTTTTCGTGAACCTCTTATTTGGCTCCCATTTCGTGATACAAATTTAGGTCAGCTCCTAAGTTCGTGAATTCGTGTCCCCTGTTTCGGAATAAAGTTTCCTTAGAGTAATTGGTGATAATTTGCGGATAATCATTTTAAATATTTAACGGTCTCACCTACTTACGAATAATTGTAAGGTCAAATTAAAAATAATATGAAAAAAATGTTAAATTGAGAGTTTTTTGTACTCGTCGACTTTAATGGTCGAATTAAGACTTTGTAAACCATATGGGTACTTTAATACTTGATTAAAAGCCAAACTATATAAATATTTTTTTTATTTTTTTTATTTAAAAAATAATTTAAAATAAAAATTATTTACAAAAAATAAATTTACTATCTTATACGTTAAATATAAACATACACAAAAATAAATCAAATAAATTTAATAATAAATAAAATTGTGCTAGTAGTTAATATGAGAATATACGTGGAATATACCTTAAAAATTTTAACTCGGGTCACATCCAAACTCGTTTTATGAGAATTATACTGAAAAAAACATATACCGAATTTCGCTCATACGAAACTTCATGAAATACATTAATTTTTTCTAATTTATTTTTTTAATTATCTTCGTTGTTATATTTAAAAACAAGCACTCAAAATGTATCTAGAAAATCCTTGATTCGTTAGTGGCACGAAATAGGGGACACAAGAAAAATAAAATGACCGCTATTTCGTGAGTCGATTTATTGCAATTTTAAGTTATTTCCATGCATATATTCAATCTTTTTTCTTATCAAATCAATTACTAAGGAACCCACAGAAACACTCCCAAAAACCTTTATTCGAATGGGTTTACCTTTTCCTTCCTATAAGCTTAACAAGTGAGAGCGCGATCCTTACGCCTAAAAAAAGTGCACGCATACAACACAGCTGTTCGCGGCCGTCTGACAGTTTCGACCGTCGTATTACTCTCAGTTTAATCATTAAAATATTGGTTATTATTTTATTGAAGAGATTAAATAATACAGATTTTTTTCATATGTATAATTTGAATAAAAAATTTTCAATTCCTTATTATTTGCGCCAGAAACAAAACTAACGAAATAACGTACTAACACGAACTTGGGGCCGTTTACCTTATGTCACGACAGCTACATAATTGTACAATTGTTGATTTGTAAATATACAAGCGAAAAATTGTAATGTTACAACTACAAATATGTAACAATTTATTTTACTTCTTTAATGTTGAAGGTAGTTTCACTTTATACGCAATACGCAAGAATTACATCAATTTTAATTATTATTTATATAGTGATCTATCTACGAGCATTTACATACCAACTCAACCAACTGACATTACAATGGATTTGCAAGCTAAACTTGTCAACAACAAATTTACCAAAATTTAAATGATTTAGGAATAAAAACCGGCCAAGTGCGAGTCGGACTCGCACACGAAGGGTTCCGTTCCGTACCATTATCTATAAAAACGGTCACCCATCCAAGTACTGACCCCGCCCGACGTTGCTTAACTTCGGTCAAAAATCACGTTTGTTGTATGGGAGCCCCACTTAAATCTTAATTTGATTCTGTTTTTAGTATTTGTTGATATAGCGGCAACAGAAATATATATCATCTGTGAAAATTTCAACTGTCTAGCTATCACGGTTCGTGAGATACAGCATGGTGACAGACAGACAGACGGACGGACGGACGGACGGACGGACGGACGGACGGACGGACGGACAGCGGAGTCTTAGTAATATGGTCCCGTTTTACCCTTTGGGTACGGAACCCTAAAAATGGAGAAAGATTGGATATACATAAGGGACACTATGTGGCAAAATTGGAAAAGGCGTAAGATAGTAAGCTCAATTTCAATATATGCATTTTTTTATGCAGTACCTATGAGTATTTCGTAAATTAAATTAAAGCTAAGTAAAATTGGGGTTATATATGTATAAGTATATGAAATTCATGACACCTAGGATCACTATCACTGCTACTTGAACTAAATATTTCATGGTAGGTATATGTACAAAGAGTTGGAATCGCTAAATATGATAAAATATACTGCATTTACTAGTATTCGTACAGTAGCAACTGTAGCAAGAGGGTGCGACACACGTTTAGAGAATTGTTAAATTGTAGGTACAATTCTACATATATGTATAATTATTACTACAATTTAATGTAGCATAAAACAATTGTCAGCTACTAATTTGTACATTTTCCGGAAAAGATATGTAGCGTTTGTAAAGTTTTGTGATACAATAAATTGTAGACTTGTCGATACAATTTACATATTTGTATGAATTTTCCACTACAAATTTGTTACTTGTATATTTTGTGGTACGCACATTTGTATTATTACAAATTTGTAACTTGACACTTGTAAAATTGTAATTGTAAGTTTTGTGGGATAGACCACAGATCTACGGTCACCAGTGGCGTCTGCTATCCTTTTGGATAGATCCTTAAAAAGCGTAGACGCGTTCGGACCCCACGGGCCAAGGGTCTCGACACCAAAAGGTACGAAATCGTATTCGGGGCCAAGACCCCTATATTTGGTCTTTTTTAATTTTTCGGCCGCCTCTGCTGCCGCGCGGCTTTTGCAGTAGTGCCGTGGAGATGAGACGGGGACGTGGAGATTTGACATTATATTTATGTAATGTTTTTTTTGTACATTGAGATCTGGGATCATTATCGTTCCTTTGGGATTTCGGAGTAGCCTTTATATTATGCAATTAAAGCAATCTTGGCAAAATAACTCAAAAAAGTTGACTTCATTTTAAGAGGGATTGTCATTAGAGAGCCCACACCTACAGTCTTCACAAATTGATTTGGGTATTACTCCTAGGTGAACAGGTATACACCAACTGCACATTGCATCGTAGTAAACTTTTCTTTTCAATATTTTTGGTAAGTTTAATGACAAAAACTTATTATGGATCATTATTATCTGGAACAATAATATGTATAAAGAATAAAATTAAATGTCATTTTGTTTTCTAAACAATAAATTACAGTGGGATATACTGACTCGTTGACTATCTGGTAAATCTGGTATACAAATGTTATACTGAACAACTGAAATATGTACGTGTTCATCGCCTTCAGGATAAAATTATAAGTTACATAGTTCATAAAGACTGCACATTTTATTTGAAGGCATTTTCACGAACGCTTCTTTCCTATAGTTTTTATGACAAGCCATCATTATATATTCTTTTTTAATATTTGGAGGATATTCAGCCAGTATTAAAGGAGTATTCCTGACCATTTTTAAAGATTTAAATGTCCGTCTGTCACCAGGCTGTATCTCATGAACCGTGATAGCTAGGCTAGACAGCTGAAATTTTCACAGATGATGTATTTCTGTTGCCGCTGCAACAACAAATACTAAAAAGTACGGAGCCCTCAGTGGGCGAGTACAACTTTGATCTCTCCTAGCAGGGAAGAAAAGTGCCACTTTGATCCCTCCTAGTGGGAAAGAAAAAGCCGTTTTTCGAATAGGTTCAATAGGTGATGTGAAAAAGAACTTTATTAATTATTAAGTATGTACACTGAAAAGATGACTCAATCACTACTCTTGACAAAAATATTTTGTTTGTAACTTTCATAGTTGTCGTGCACAAAATTTTGTTCACCCTAAATGGACTCAGCCGTCCCTGCTTTTGGCTGTTAAAAGCAATCCAGCACCGAAAACACTCTTTCGCTCGGAGTGCTGGTTGCTGGAATGCTTAACAGAGCCTGTGCTAATGATGACAAATGCGGGTAGGCAGATTGTCTGGTTTGCCAGTAGGACAAGATGTGTCAGTCTTCAAGTTCCGCAGAATCAGTAGTCGCTAGGTATTTCCAAGTTTCCTGGTCAACAGCCTTTTGTCCGGGTCTGCCTAAAACGCACTCTGACTAATTCGCGTTATGCCTAAATGTCATTTGAAATTCGCTGTTAGACTATGTCGGCTATTGTCTAATTCTTATATTACCTATTTCGCAATCTGACCCAAACGTAATACGCCTAAGTCGCTGTTTGTCCATTTCGCGTTAAGTCTAATTATCAGTTAGCCTAAAACTCGTTACACCAATATCATAAATAACGTATTTAATATATTTCTCCATACGAACTCCTATCACATTTTACCTCTTCACTGGCCACTTGAAACTGAAGTATTGTTAATCATTCAAAATTACAGTAATGAGTTATAACCACTGAAATATGAAACCTATGGAAGTGAAACGTCAACGAATAATGCGTGCCACTGTGACGTCATCTTAGAACTAAACATGGCGGTTTTAGTGCTGCCCAGAAGATTTTTACTGTTGCTAGGTTTTATCGATACATCGATACCTTTTTAACGTTCTCGGCTCATTTTATTTAAAATACTAAGTATGTATTATTTGTGGAGTTTATGTTTTAATAGGAAGTAAGTAAATAAATAAAAATTCTTTATTAGTATATTGTTATGTGAAAAGATACTTTGATTTAGTAAGATGTGTGGAGTCTAGGACAATTTCGTGCTTCAAATTTGACAGGTAAACGAGATGACGCTGTACTACTCAATACATATTGCGATTTTTGCGGTAACACTGATTTTCAAAAGTTGACGTTTGACAACTTAGTGACCGCATAACACATGGCGCAGTACAGCGCCATCTGTTTTGGATGTCAGAATAAGTGTACGTGTTTTTCTTGGACTTTACCTCTCCATTACAATCAATTTTGTTGTGTTGCTAACCCTAAAGTCTGTAACACACTACCGCACTGCACCTCGACCTTGGTTCGCCGTATCTATAAGTGAGAGCGATACAAAATTCAAGCTTATTAAGCGACGGGTGAAAAAAAACAAAACACCTTCAGAACATTTTTTTATTACAAAAATAAGGAATGACTTCCGCTCTTCAACTTCTTCAACATTTATTCAGCAAATAGGCCACAAGGGCATTTTTATACGTCAAAATAATAACAATACATTAACCATTTTATAAATTACAACTATATGTATATGGTCTCTTAATGTCGAATTATATAAAAAAACTATAATAATGATATAAAAAAGCCCGCAGGGCAGCTTGTGGAGTAACGACCCCACGGACCCGAGTGCTCCCGAGAGTCGGTCAGGGTCTCCATCTCCAGCTCTTTCTTTTTATGTTCATTTCTTGGTAAGCTATAAAAATGATTTAATTATTAAATTAAGATAATTTAGTTGGTTTGAAGCGGGGTAGCATGATAAAATAAGAAAATATAAATAGGCAATCATAATATATCGATATCAAAGTCGATAAATAAAGTACAACCCTAGCTGAAATGTTTACATTATTTAAGCGTAAAAATATAGTTAAATAAATCCAATCACTTCATGATCTATAACTGCACAGAAGAACCTTGCTATTTATAATGTGAAACATCCTTAAATTTCCCAGGAACATTAACAATAACCAATATTTTTCATGTAAATTATAGCGTACCTGTGTATGGTTAAAGATGGCTGATTTGGTGGTTTTCTTATGCCGCACCCTAATACACTACACACTGGCATATTCGCGACGTAATTATTTACATTTGGCTTCAATTATTTTCAATCACAAGCAAAATATTGAAAGATAATTAATAATTTTTGTTTTCACCACGACTTTTTGACAGGACAAGTACCTGCTGAACTGACAGACAATGACATTTGCGTGACTAAACATGGCGGATTTTCGGCCGCATTAGGTATTTACGTATTTTCATGGAACACTTTATGTCCGTACTGAAATACTGTCACCTTTTTTTGCTATGGGTTACAGTGCTGAGTAAAAACGAGATAGATATATATTTATGTGTGTGCCGTCAAAATGGGTGCTATTTCTATAAGCAATTGTACGTATAGAACAATATGTCTTGTCCCTATTATATAGGTCTATGGTTATAACATGACGTTTAGTGCCAATCTTTGTGTGCAGTCCGCGTTGTAGGTACCTAATAACGAGATAATTTATTTTACTACCAATGGATACAAACGAAAGTGTTGTATTTGTAAAAAATAAAAAAGGCGGCTATAATTTACTGTACAGTGGATTCCAATATACAAAAAACTGTTCTAACGTTGACGGGTCCTCGCTCTGGCGGAACGGTAACCGAAATCAATGCAGTGCTTCCATAAAAATTAATTCCAACAATGTGGTGTTGCGAGTTGTTGACCACACATGCACACCGAATCACGCGAAAAATGCAATTTCTGTATTAATCGATGCTTGTAAAAAGGATGTGTGTAAATCCTTTGGACCCGTGCCGAAAATTGTAGAAAAGGCAATTTTGAAGCAACCCGAACTGCTTGCAAGAGAAGGTATAAACAAGGCAGCTATTTTTAAAGCCAAAAAGGATTCTTTGTACAGGGCTAGACATAATTTTTTGAAAGTAAAACATACCAAATTTACTTTAAATGACATAGTGATACCAAGTATCATAGCTGAAAAATTTCTCGTTTGTGATGACGGCGACGGATGCAATAAGATTTTGATTTTTAGCTCGCAATTAGCCATGAAAACATTAAAGGCAAAATCAGACTCGCAATTTTATGGCGATGGGACATTCAAATCAGTGCCATTATTTTTCCAGCTATATACGGTACATATAAACTTGAACGAGGGCAACAGCGACACTGTGAATATTCTGCCAATAATATATTGTCTGTTGCCGAATAAGACGCAGGAAACCTACGTAAGGCTCTTCCAGCTAATAAAAAATGTTTTTGGCATTGAATTTAAAAAATTCAAAACCAATTATGAAATTGCTCAGATTCAAGCGTTAAAAGCCGTTTTTCCGGATATATCATTAACAGGATGTTATTTCCATTATTCAAGAGCTGTTTGGAAAAGAGCCGAGAAATCAGAAATACTGAGTACAGACTTAGGAAATACAGTAGCTACACTTTGTGCTAATTTGCCACTTGTTCCATCAAATTACATATCCGAAGTTTGGCAGCAAATTAAACAATTACCACAAGGTACAAATCAGGTAAAAGTGAATAAGTTTCTATATTCTTACGTGGAAAAATACTGGATCAACTAACTTAATAACATAATTAGTTGTGCTAATGAAATCCACCGAACAAATAATAGCTTAGAGGGATGGCATCGCCGTTTAAATTCTCGAATGAAGTGCAGGCCAAACTTCATCAATTTTTTGTGGAAATTGAAAATAGAATCACAATGGCAGAATCTAAAACTTAGACAAAATCTCTTTGAAGGCAACTCAAGAAGGAAGTTGGATATAGTATTTAACTCAAGGTATAACAAAAAATTAAAAAACTTGCATGATGGGGAAATTTCAGCCTTTTATTTCTTACAGAAGATGTGCGACATTAAAAAGGAATTATTGGGCCATTATAATAATAATTAATTATATAGGCGTAGGGATGTGACGACCCCATCGCCCGCTGGTTTTACCAGTGCAATCAGTCAACGCAGGGCAGCTTGTACATCCCACGGAAGTGTGGAGGCCGAGGCTTCCTAAACGCCAAGGATCTCCACAACCGCGAGGTTTACAATCTCAGGAATTATTTCCTTAACAACGAGTGTGGGATGCATCGTGATGTGGTGGCAGTAGACAGGAACCTCACGCCGCTCTCCTTGGCAAACGAGAACTGGCGCAAACCTGTGGTACTAAGTACTGCGGATCGCAAGGCGGCATGGGAGAGTAAGGTGCTACACGGGCGGTTCTACAAGGCCCTCACGGGACCCGATGTGGACCTGCTCGCGTCGGTGAACTGGTTACGATTCGGGGACCTCTTCGGAGAAACCGAGGGTTTTGCCTGTGCAATTGCGGACGAAGTGATGATGACGAACAACTATCGGAAATATATCCTGAAGGACGGTACGGTCGACATTTGTCGGGCATGCCGCCGTCCCGGAGAGTCACTCAGGCATATCATTTCCGGTTGTTCTCATCTTGCTAACGGCGAGTACTTGCACAGACATAATCTCGTAGCCAGAATTATTCACCAGCAACTTGCTCTTCTATATGGCCTTGTGGACCGCGAAGTACCGTACTACAAGTACTTACCTGCGCCTGTTCTCGAGAATGGTCATGCCACGCTCTATTGGGATCGATCTATCATCACAGACAGGACTATTGTAGCCAATAAGCCTGACATTGTGATAATAGATCGATCGCAACGTCGGGCCGTGCTCGTTGACATCACCATCCCCCATGATGAGAATCTCGTGAAGGCCGAGAAGGACAAGTCCAGTAAGTACCTAGACTTGGCTCACGAGATAACCGCCATGTGGGATGTTGATTCGACGATCATTGTCCCGATAGTCGTTTCAGTGAACGGTCTAATAGCGAAGAGTCTCGACCAACATCTTGAGAGACTCTCGCTAGGTGGTTGGATCAAGGGTCAGATGCAGAAGGCGGTGATCTTGGACACGGCGCGGATAGTCCGCCGGTTCCTCTCTCTGCAGCCCTGACCACCGGTAGCTTGGGCCTTGCCCCGCTGCTGGCGGTACCCTAGGTTAGGTTTTTTATAATGTGTTTATATGTTTTTTTTTATCGTTTTGTAAGTGTTTTTATATTTTACTTTTATATTCATATTATAAAAACCCTAACTTAAGACGAAAAATAAATAAAGAGATTAATTATATAGGCGTAGGGATGTGACGACCCCATCGCCCGCTGGTTTTACCAGTGCAATCAGTCAACGCAGGGCAGCTTGTGGCGAGCTGTTGGGGATTAGCAACCTCACGTACCCGAGTGCTCCTGGAAAGTTCTGTTACCCGCAAGGAGGGTGGGTGGAACAGGATTCTCTGCCTCTGGCTTGCCTTAGCCGGCCGGCCAGAGTGGAGTCGTTAGAGCTATAAGCTCCAGGGGTGGAAGTGAAATATGCATAAGACGCGAGTTGGCACAGTGGCTGTTAACAGCCACTGGGTAGAAAGCGGCGCACACCTCTCGACACCCCTGAGCCGCTCACACCGGTGTTGCCCTTGAGCCATCCTAGATGTCGCTTTTTGTGGGGGCCCATCTTGTGAGGGCGAGTCACCGTCTGCCGGAAATAAAATTGCATACCGTTTTATTAGGCAGGCGTCCGGTTATTTACCCCATAGCTCAGTTCTTAGTCCATCGCTTTCACCCAATAACCTAGTTCATTTTAGATTCCATCAACTCTCAATAGTTCTTACACCCTGGCGGGTGCTGCCTCTGCGTGCGTCCCATGACACGGGCAAGGGCAGCCTCCGCTCGGTGTACCCCTTACATTTCATTAAAGTGTCAAAAGGGCCTCTACGTGTTGGCTTCGGCTCCGCGCACGCCTCCCAAAGGTCCGGAACACCATTGTTCCGTGTTGGGAAAGACATACAATTAATTATAAAAAAATAAGTTTATGTTTCGTTATTTGTAGAACAGATAACAGATAACTTAGTTAATTTATAACCAAGAAGCTGCATAATATTATTTATGTTTCAAAGTTATTTTTTATTAAAATTATAAACTATGGAAAGTCAATGGTCTTATTCCCTTCTCTTACTAAATACATTATCCTATAAACATTATCCTTTAGACATTGATCGAAGTTAATTTTTTAAGGATTTGTGTTTTTTTGTCCATCACCGTCCACTATAGGGTATTTTACTTTATGTGTATGCGTACTATGCCTGGAAAAGGGTTAAAGGAATTCAAATAGTCATCATTAATAATAACTTCTTTAATTAAATAGGTATACCTCCCAAATATAAAAAGTAAAATTAACATACTTGAAATTATATAAACCGATCAATCCACTACCTACACAATATCGCTCACCATGGCTGACACCACACCGTTAACCATATTTAGTGCAAACCTAAGGAGATCAACGATTGTCTCCGCGTGGCTGGTGTCAAAACTGGTGCAGTTGTTAGGCGACTCCAAAACTTCCGTCCACTCTTGTTCCCCAACTGTGCAGTGATAGCTACAGACTTGCGTCCTGCGTGAGATTAGAAAGTTCAGCCGGCACAGGAAGTTAATTTTTATTATTTTGGAGACTTCCCCGAAGTCATTTTGAGGGCATGCGGGAAAAACACATACACCTATAACTTCGGGTGTCCGCAATAATCCGAAATTGTTTGCTCCAATGTATCCTGCCATTTGCTGTGATTAGCACCTTAATACTCGTACGCTGTAATATTTCAAAGTCTCTCGTAGCACAATCAAGCAGTACTTAGTCAGTTTGCAGAAATCATATCCGTTGAAGTCAAGAACTGACAATAGTTCTGACAGTTTAATAGACAGTATCCATTTTACTTTTAAAATAATTGGTATAAAAACTTCTTTCAATCATGACTTAAAAAATGCTCTTGTGTCAAATTCGCTTTTAGACCAATACGTAATAAGTTTTATTCTCACACTGACAAATTCGCTTTTGCACTAAATCTCAATACGTCCGATTCTCAATGTGCTAAGTTCGCTTTAGGACAAAAACTCATTACGCCTGAGTCTTATTTCGACTATTTCTCAATTGGTCTAGGCATAACGCGAATTAGTCAGAGTGCGTTTTAGGCAGACCCGGACAAAAGGGTCAACAGCACCATCGAAACCGGAACTATGAGAACTGTGTTGCATGCTGTATTTGCGGGGAAAGTATTGAAACTTTACTTGTACTCGCATCTTCCTGGTGTAATGGTTGATTATTGTTTGTAGTAAGGGTTTATTTCTTTGGCATATTCTGCCAATAAACCAGCTGGAGTTAATTCGTTAGCACAGTCAGGTAGAGGTCAACTTTTCCAAGCTTCATAAACCTGCAGTCGAAATAATGCTGCAGCAACTGGCTGGGAAGCGTGTGTCCAGTTTCATCAACATTTTCTTTTAATATTTTTTAATGGTATCATTTTTAGCGACTAGTCATCATCAATCGAATTAAGCACGTCTTTTATTTCGGCTTTAACTACGAGAGCAAGGTTTATTGTGCTCGATTTTGATGCTGATAAAATTTCTACAATTTGCCGAAACTTGCTAAAAAAATTGCATAAATCCTCTAACAAATTCCATTCTGCTTGGGCTTTTGTCATATTATCTTGCCCAATACGGCGTAAGATGCTATCGGGTCGAGTTCCTAAATTATTACAACAGTGCGCCATACTTTCGAGCATTTCTAAGACACTGTGCCATCTCGTTGGAGTCGAGGATTTAACCGTAGCGTAGGTATGTTTGCCAAATTTCCAAATAAGGCACGAGCTTCTGTCTCTCCTACCACGTCTTCACTGTCTTCAGAAATAAAAGTCGAAGTCGACAGTCGTCCTTCAAATATATCGGAACACGTCCTTATTACTATGATAACAAATTAAGGTGTGGCCGAAAGTCGGCATCAGATTATACAATGTTGTAAGTTTCGTTGAGGTCGAATGGTTTGGCTGTTTTTTGGCTGAAAGGTCGGACACTATTAGTCTTCAGGCAAAAAGACGCCTGTAATATTTGTTCGAGCATTGTCGTAGATATTATGTCTTAAGCTTAATTTTGTGATGAATATCTAATTAAAATTGGGTCCCATCGTTAGTTTGATCGGCCAGATAATTTTAATCATTTGTAGCACTTGCTCATAAAGTTACCTTTTCTTACATTAGGCATCGGGCAGCATCTTTGTCGAACTATTTAGATTTGGCTACCTTGGCCCAGTCTCTACAAAACTGCTCCTCAAAATCAGCAGCAGCTCATCATAAGAGTTTCGAAGTTTTTTTTAAGAGGGGAAATGCTTTACGCATTCCACCTGGCGCGGGGACGAGCCGGGAGGGTTATTTGGGACTCCCTGTAGTAGGCTAATAGGACCCCAGGTTTACCCACCAACGGCTCTGTTGGCCGCCTCAAGGTTATAAGGCGGGACACGGGAAACGACCAAGACCATGCTTCCGAAACCCCGCCAGCGGCTGTCCGTCCGAAGTATCATAGGTATTCCTCTACCTCGCTAAGAGTACGCCATTAGTCGGCGTGCTGACCATATACTTATATCCTTATATCCCATCAAAAACAGAAATGCGTAGGTATTCAAGTTCAGGTTTTGACTTGGCCAGTTTTTCTTCTTCTTCCTCGATTTCTCATGATCATCGTTATTTTGTGCACCAACGCAAGTTTTTACTAATAGCCAAATATAATATAGACTGTGTTACGTAAACTTCTATATTTTCTTGTACATTAATATCTGCATTTGTCCTTACACGTTTTTTGCTTATTTTTAATTTGAAAACGAGGCGGTATAACGTGAGTAGGCGGTTGTATTCTACTATAGAACTTTCTTGTGCCTTGGTTTGGCTTGGATCCAGAATTCTAGATTAATAAGATGTCTTCTGGCTAAGGTTTTAACTCTGGAGAGTAAAACGAAAGCCTGCCCTTCGCTAAATATTGAGGAACGCTGTCTCGACTAAGGCCTTGTGATCTTTAGATAATAATAGCATATGCTAAGTAAATAGGGAATTGTTCCAGGACTTCCAAGTGAACATATGCATTACCTACTTATTATGTGAAATTTTGTCTTCACACGTTCTACTTCGTAAATTCATTCTGTCGCAATGTTAATTGTCCTTATAGAGTTATAGACCATGATTTTATCGCCTTGGACCCATAGTGGCAAAATGTCAAATCGGGCCAAAATACAGTTTCAACACTGTGTTTTAAAATAATCCGTTTCAAACTATTAATTTTATGATATAGATGTCCATATAGTATGTGGTCCACATACGTTTCAATCATCCATTATTATGCAATTGTTTTTTTAATAATTAGATTCACATGCCTTTCGGACTCTTGATTTGGTTTTTGTGTTAAGTATTAAGTTATTTCTTAGGCTGTGCATTAATATTTTAGCTCCAATAAATGTATATTAGCCTCAAATTTAAGCATCATATTATTAAAAAACTGGCAGCAAAATCAAGCCACCCAAAAAATTATAGGGAACTTGAATTGATAGGTTGGCGTCTAAAATAATAAGTTGGCAACTAATATTGTAAAGCGATCATTACATTTGGTTGTTTATACAGGGTGGCCAAATAAGAGGTAAGTATACATTTTATTTTTGAAATTTTATTCTATAAAACATAAAAAATATTAAGTATTCCTTGTTAAATATAATATGTAGGGTCAGCAATTACACGTGGAAAATAATGTCAGACAAATGTCCACCTCTAGCAGCATGGCAGATGCGAACCCTTTATATCGCATTATTCATCAGTTTTTCACACATTTCTGGCGTTATCTCAGCGACAGTGTTTCGAATATTTTGTTTTAATTGCTGAAGGTTCGTTGGCCTATTAGCATAGACACGTCCCTTTAGATAGCCCCACAGAAAAAAGTCAGGAGCTGTTAAATCAGGCGATCTTGGGGGCCAGTCAATGTCACCGTTTCTCGAAATTAATCGACCGGGAAACGTTATTTTTAATATTTCTATTGTAACTCGTGCCGTGTGACACGTTGTTCCGTCGTAAAACGCTCCATAATAAATTTGCCGTATCTACACAAACTAATTTTCATGCAATAACTATCATATTTACCGCCAAAATAAAATGGCGGCAAAAAAAAGTTGTATACCTCTAAGTTGGCCAACCTGTATATGTACATATCCAGAATCCTAAGATACCTATATACATAAGCTTTAAATACTCCATTTTTAAATAATTTAAACATATACAATTCTTTTAAGGCGACGGTAGCGGTGGCTAAAATTTCAGATTCTGTCAATTTACCCCATTTCACACACAAGCGCACTTCACGCACACTACCTCACTTTACTGGGACAGGTCAGTGACCCATCATGTTTTTTTAAGATTGGACTTTTAGTTTAGTATTGACCACTAGCCTCCTTTGAGGGTAAAAGCGTTCCATTTAAAGATGAAAGAGAAACAATGCATATAATCTTGCTTTCCTTGTCTATTCATGTCACACGTGACGTACCTATTTAATTCATTTGATTGTTGACTGTTTTACTACCTAATATTGCTTTGTCGAGATACGCGTTTTGTACAATTAAAGCGAATAAAACAAGATGTCATTAAGTCAGATGTAAAATGTTATTTACTACTCTATACGGTTTTTCATAAGGTGCAAAATCCATTCAATAGGAATTTAAATAAATAAAGTTTCAGCAGGGTGGCAATTCCATTTTGGCGGATAAAGCGAAACAGAATAGTTCTATCGAACCTGCTTACAAATTTTCACGAGAATCAGTTGAGAAATGTGATCTGCAAAGGAGAACATACAAAAGCATTTTTGCCCAAGCTGAAACTGAGACCTTTGCTAACGCTCGGCCAATGATGGTTTAGGTACACCTATAAAAAATGGTTGTCCCTGCTGTAATTTTAATATCTTTATATTTCAACCGGTATAGTTTTACCTTCAAAAATAATCGGTATCGCTAATCAATAGCGGTATTTTACTACTTAATACTTTCACGAAATCGGTATCTGCATAACTTGATTGTTAGTAAACTAACCCGGAAAATAATCTCAAAATCACCGAAACATTTATGTACAGTCACCTGCAATAATATGTTACGTCATTAGCGCCAACTTTGCCTCCAGGGAAACTTTGCCCAAAACGACAATTTTAAACAAATTCGTTAATGCAGAAAAATTGATAATAGTTATGGCCAGCCTGCTGTTTTTAGTAGAAAATAGGTTATATTTCTGACAAAGTATATACCAAACTTGTGCATAACTTGACTTGGGAATTTTGAGCGAGTTGTCTAATATAGGGTATATTTCGGCGGGCAAAAAATTGATAAATAATGAATGCAAGTAGAAAAAATTGAGAACCCTTTGACAAATATTTCCGGGTTTGAGTTATAACACATGAAGCATAGATTATGTCTATTGAGATTTAAACTAAAAAGGCCTAAATACACAAAAGTTTTAGCGGTGGGCAAAGTAATCGGTAATTTGGCATCCATACCAACATTGCCCACCATCAAAAACGGATTAGGGTTGTCACTTTCATCTAATTTACCCAACTTCGCAAGTAGAAGAAGGTTATGTTTGTACACTAAAATAAGTTTATAAATATATACTGTATTTAATTTGTCTTATTATCCTTTATTTTTTTTAAATCATTTATTTACATACAATATATATACAGTGGTACTACTAAACTAAATTAATAGCTAGCTTAAATCTAAAATAGGCCCTTGAGGCATTGTACCAAGGATGCTGGCGGCATTTCCTCGCTGTATCGCAATGCTGATACGTTGTGCAAGGTAGCCGCCAGCTCCTTTATTTAGATGTTTTATCCCGTTAACGAATGAAAAACACAACAAAAATCATATTTTTGGCCATTAAACTATTGTAACAGATTTTCTCAAAAGTGACAACCCTAGCCTTTGTAAAAGTTTTTACACTTATCGCTAAGTTATTAACAGGGAATGGTAGGATTGCCCAAAACCTTTAAGTGATCCTTAGACATTATCATCATACGAGCTGTATTTGAATACCAAATTGACGTGGGCAATGTTGGCGAAAACCCCGGATATCTTTTCCCGCCCTCTAAAACGCAAAAAAATGGGTAAAAACACGATAATTTTTTTTTTCTTCAAATAAACTGATGCGTTTGATCACAGTAGACGTGCTGAGCAAAAAAAAGTCATATGATGTGATTTTTTTTGAGAAATTCGTGTTTAAAAAAAAAGCGGGCAAAGTTGGTGATAATGATTAATGACGGTACCTACTCTTCGAAGGCCGCAAAAATATGTGACATGCTCTTATGGTTCTACAAATAAGATCGTGTCAGATATTTTTGCGGCCTTCGTTGTGTAACATAAATTGCAGGTGACTGTACATTTGGAATAATTATTTTATTTAGTTTCAACGAAAGTTTCAAGTTTAGTACGAAAATACTTCAGATATGCAATATGCACAAAATGTAGACCTAATCGAAATAAAACATTGCTTTTTATCATGGACCTAGAATACTACGGACGTAGTTTTGCTAAGACAAAAACTGTGATTCCATCATCTACCAATTTCCTAGTATTTACGCGTGACACACACACATTGACAGTTATCTCAATGCCCTCATCCACCAATTTGCCGTCAGACGGATCGAAACGTCAGTGAAGTAAATTTGTCCAAGAAAAATGTAAAATATGCCGGCATGCGTAGTTAAATCCTGCAAGAATTGTACCGATCGAAAGAAAAAAAAATACGGAATATCTTTTCATAGGTAATTTTATCAATTATCACGGTATAGTACATAAAATCTCCATATTTCATTGTTTATAAATGCGAAACAGGAGTGTGACCAGTAAGTTGAATAGGGTAATTTCCCGAAAGTAGGGTAATTGTTGCCCTTCTTATTAAATCATTATGTATATAAGATGTCATTTAGGATATTTAGGTAAATAGCTAAATTATTGATTTTGCATTTCAAACTAGGGCGGTATGGTAATTTCCCGATAATAAGGAGATTAAAGACGTTTACATGAATAATGTTGGATAGTTAACGTTTATTTGTTATGTAAGGTAAACATACTCATGGTGCTCGACGCGGTCCCAGTCCAGTACATGTCATCTTGAAACTGAAGTTATTGTCAATAGAGGTGACAGCAAGGTGTCATCTATTGGGCATTAACATGTCGAGCACTAGTACATTTACCTTATATTTATTTTTTGTTTAAAACCAGATATGTTACAAGTTAAATATCATTAGGTATTGAAAATTATATTTGCACAAAGTAATTGTGCAACAATGCGCATTTATTTTCAAGACCTATAAAATCAGTCAGGTACACACTTTTTTATTGTCTAACGTAAAACTGTCCTATTTTAATATTTGAAAACAAGGACGATATTGAAAATAATTGTTTCACCATTAGGGGAGAATTTGTGTTACATGGTATCACTCGTCTACACGCACACTTTCAAACCGTCCGCCATTGCAGTGTCACAGTTTGTCTTAAGTGACATTCGCTCTGTCAAATATATAACTCTATGCTTTTTATAGTAAATTTATAAAACATTCGATACATAGGTATACATAACAATAACCAGGCCACAGCGCTAATAGGCCTGTAAGCTTCATCTCGGTCTCCAAAGCCGCAAAAACTCGCTAGTACTTAGTGCTGGTCTAGCCGTTATTTTTTCTTGAAGATTTTCAGAGAACAGCACGTACACGCATTATACATATAGACGGAACGAACGGCATAATCATAATAATTTATTCGTCGCAATCCATGGTATTACAGATCTAGGTACAAGACTTTCAGGTATTACTTATACGAATTACATAACTCTTCCTGTTAATAGGCAATATTTTAAGATAAAAGTTCTATAATATAATACAAGATTACAATTGTCATCAATATTCATTGACGTACAGAAGTCAAATACGTTTTTAAAATGACGCAAAATGATACCAGCATAATAAAAATTGATCTCAATCAGTAAAGATGAGTCTTTAAACTTTTTTCATTTTAAGCGAGTTTTAAAGGAACATAATACTTAAATTCGACTATAATCGTATTGTTTTAAGTCAGTTTACTGAGGTTTTCAACCATTATGACCCGTAAATAAAAGCAAATCAAATTTAAATGAGACGCGAGCTGATATTTATGTACCCTATGTTTTGAAATACAATTTATCTACTGGTATGCTTTCTCGTGTGCGTGTAATTTTGAGTTGTTTTCTTATGTTTTCTGGTAGAATTGACTTTTAAATGATGATTTTGGATGATAAATATTTAATAACATTAATTTGGATTTGATTTGGTTTGATTTTGTTTGATATTTTACATTTAATATTTGCTTCGGGTTGGTGTGGTGAAAAATTTTGTGTTTCAATCGGGGGCAAATTTTGTTTAACCCTCGTGCTTTGAAACCCTCGCAACGCTCAAGATTCCATTTTTCGAAATTTTGGAATCTTTCGCTTGCTCGGGTATCAATATTAGCACGAGCGGTTAAACAACAACTTTGCCCCCTTGTAAAACAAATAACTATTATTATGCGTAATAGCATAGAAAAATAAGTAAGCATAGAGTTTTCACTCCATACATTTGTTTTCTTACTTACCAAATAATAAAGTTCTATAGATGGTATAGTAAAACGTATTGCTTAATAAGCTTAAAACTTGCTGAAAGCTTAATATGACTGTACTTATCTTCATAAGTAAAGCTAAACTTTAATTATGAAAATAAGTACAGTTTAGCTTTACTTACTTAGGGGTCATCCATTAATTACATCACACGAATTTCTAGGTTTTTGGACCCCTCCAAGTGACCAAGTGTGACAAGGAGGGGGCTCCTTGTCACACTTGGTCACATTTGGCTGACCCCCTCCCCCTGGTGTGACGTCACATTTTTCAACGATATCGGCAAATATTGATTTAATATTTTATCAAAAAATTTTCACAAAAGAAATACTTATAGTAATTTTATAAACCAAAACTGGGACAGAAAATTAAACGAATAAAAACGTCGTTCCAATAACTTGTTTTTTAACCGTACAGCGAATAAAATACTTCAAATATTTTTTGTTACTGATGAAGTTAAAGTGACGTCACAAGTTTGTGACTCCCCCCTCCCCCTTGTCACAACATGTCACATTTTCTTGACCCCCTCCCTCCCCCTAAACGTGTGATGTAATTAACCTTTTGGACGCCAATGACCGATATATACGCACCGCAGGTTGAACGCCAAAGACTGATTAATCGGTCACAGACCATAGATCAACATAGACCTACATGCATATGCATAAAGTTCAATTTCAGTTTTGACACTTCGGTGACGTGGCTTCCGCGTGACAGCTTTTGTGTATGACACGGCGTCGAAAAGGTTAATGGATGACCCCTTATACCTAATAAGGGTTAATCATCAGTTAAACCTTATTAGCTTTGCAAAACTTATTTAGAGTCTGTGCGGAAAGAGAAGAGTCGTGGAATGTATATAGTTACGACAGCTACAAGCTACGTAGGTATTTAAAAAAAAGTTGTAGACCATAGAGAAATATAGTAAGACAAGACCATACTGTTATAATAAAAAACGTATCTTCAGTTCTATGTTTATTTCATACTGACATATTTATTTTTAAGAACAACCATGGTAACTAACCAGAATACCGTAAAACGGGGTGAGTAGGTTTCGCGGGGAGAGTTGGGTTATGAATGGGGAGAGAAGGTTTGAGAGGGGGGTGAGAAGGGATTTTAAGGCTACTGTTACAAAAATAATGTATTCCAATTTAAAATGGGGCTATACGCATAATAAAAAAAATCGATCCAACAATCTTCCAAAATCACCTTTGTATGAAAAACCCTCTCACCCCAAATACGAGGCACTACGGGGTGAGGTAGGTTTTCCTCTTTATCGTCAAAGTTATGAAATGGAACTACCCAAAATAAAATACAAACTAAAATACAAACGTCCGAACCACTTATTATATACACCATTCAGTTTTCACATGTAAAAATAAAATTTTATCGAGGTTTGAAAGTCAAATTTCACCCAACTCACCCCATTTTACGGCAATGAAGGAGGTTAGCTAACTGTGAATCCTACCTAATTCTAACACATACATCAGTTTTAGTACCGAAAAGACAATTAATTTCAGTGTCTACATCTAGCATCGGGTAGCGGAGCTATCAGTACTGTTACTTGACAATAGACAGTGTTGTCCGAACGTTAATGCAATTGACCATTAAAAACTAACCATTGAAAAGGTTAATTGCCATTAACCATTGAAGGAACATTAATTGTCTATTGTTGTTATAATAAAATTAAATTAGTTCATAAAGTTAAGAAACTTCATAAAACATATTGTCAATTGCATTGAACATCAATTTGCATTAATATTAATTTATTTCGAACCACTAACAATTAAAAACAATTAATGGTTATTGCTTCACAAACCATTAAAAATTAAATCAATTTTTAATGAATATTAAAGAATGTGATTGATAATTAATAATTAACAAGAATAAATATCGTAAAAGTGAAACTCAGGTTTGGTGC
The DNA here is from genome assembly GCF_910591565.1 of Cydia splendana. Classification (NCBI taxonomy): domain Eukaryota; kingdom Metazoa; phylum Arthropoda; class Insecta; order Lepidoptera; family Tortricidae; genus Cydia; species Cydia splendana. Next base: position 38,958,015 of record NC_085987.1, on the reverse strand, counting down.
AACATAGGCGCACGCTGTTTTGGTAATCTGACTCGTCTTGATGAGCACTTGGGAGAGCAGTACCCAAGATAGAGCTGATGCTAAACCCTGGCAGTACTTAATGGAACTCATGTGTTCTCAGTGCTCATGAAGACGTTTCGAATTACCAAAACAGCGTGTGCCTTTGTTGCACCAAACTTGAGTTCCACTAGGTAATGCCAGGGTTCAGGGTCATTTTGTTGAGTCTCATTTTAAAATATCACGATCTTATATGTCAGTGAAGCTTGCTTATGTTTCTATTCATAATTTTAGTAGTTCCAAGCAATAGTAACATTAATTAATAGTTAATGAAAAAAATAACTTAATTTCATTAATGGTTAATGCAATTGAGAGTAATTCTAATTATTTTTTTGAAACTTTAATGCCATTGTCGATCAATGTAATTAAACGTCTCACAAATTCAATTCTAATTAACTTTAATGCAATTGATGCGTAATGCAATTGATTAATTGCGAAATTAATGGTTAGGTAATGGAATTGATTAATTAGAATTAACGATTACGGCCAACACTGCTCTTATGGCACTTTACAGTCCTTTGCCAATTTCCAACATTTTGAACATTTTCAAAAATCCGACATATGTCATAACATAAAAGTTCTATCTAACTAGAAAAAAATAAGACCAAAGAAAGTCTGCAGCGCTAGATTAAAACTTTTAATCTTAAATTTTAATTTAAAAGTAGTTTTTAAAAATCAGTATGTGACAACACCACAGAAAATGGATTAAATAGTCTTGATACTTGCGAAATTTCTACTATATTTGACGTCTATGAAAAAATTAAACTGTGCATTATGGTTAAGAAAATTGAATTCCAACAATAGATGTCACTATTAATATGTATACATATACTAATATTGATAAATAATATTGGGAGAATACTTTCTCTTTTACTCCCATAAAGGTGTAATTAGATTGACAGAGAAATTTCCCGCAATTTGCGAATTCTTCGGAAGTTTTCGGAAAAACGATATTCCATCAAAAACATTACATGTAAAAAGGTGCAAATCTCGCAACGCTTCTACTACAAAAAAGTTTTGAGATGTAATGTGAAACCAAGTCGGTTATTTTAATCAGTGCCAGGGGGTGTTAAAACCGCATCAATAAGATATCTTTAATTTATAATACGTATAATGACTTGGCCATCGCACATAATGCTTTACTCGTACCGTACTCGTAAATATGTGTAATGCTCAAACTGCAAATTTTTCACACCTCGTGCTAATTTTTGACTAGTGTAAGATTATTTGTGATGCGGAAAAGTATCTCCCGCATGCCGGTTTTTAAGGTTTCACCATGATTTTTCCGTTCATCACAAGACACAACGAATATTTTTAAACGATTTTGACAAACACCATAGAGAATGACGTTTACTGACTGCTAAAAACATTGCCATATATAGTTTTTTAATTCGCTGTCAAATTATTGCGCTGCAGACTTTCTTTGGTCTTATTCTACTAAACCTGCCTGCACACCTGCACAAAATTTCACGAAAACAGGTTGAGAATTGCGACCTGTAAAACTTCCCACAGAACATCCGAACATATAGCTCTGGTCAAACCAAATTGGCAGTAAATAAGAACAAAAGCAACTTTACTCATCCTTTTCTTTTGGGTGCTAGTACTAGTGTAAGACAAAGCTTAGTATGATTCTCTCTGTCTATGTTTAAAATAAGACAGTCCTTGGACAAACTATACCTACGAAAGGAGTTTGCCCGAGTCAAAACAGAGACCTTGACCTTGAGTCAACAACTTAGGTTAGGGTTAAGACTTAGGACAACTAAGATTTTTTTTGTAAGTATTAAGGGGCCCCCTGATTACCAGACTGCCGGACGGTATCGGCCTGTCAGTTGTTCGGAGCTGTCAACTTTTTGTTCTAACTGACAGGCCGATATCGTCCGGCGGTCTGGTATTATCAGTGGGTCCCTTTAGTGAAGTTATTTTTAAATAATTTTCTTACCTTCAAACATCAAACATCAACATTTATTCAGCAAATAGGCCACAAGGGCACTTTTACACGTCATCATTGAATTTACATACAAGCAAAAATAATAAAATAACAATACATCCACATTTTTATAAAATAAAACTAACAATTCAAACTAATGTATTACAATTACTTAGAGATGTATATGGTCTCTTAATGTCGAATTACATAAAAAACCTATAATATTAATATAAAAAAAATATACAGACAAAAACACAAAAAAAATCTATAACATTTAGAGGTGTAAATGTCTCTAGGTGTCAGAACTATAAGATTATATAAGTTTATCAAATTATCCTTAGAGATGTATAGGGTCTGCAAGAGTCAAAATCCTGTATAATTATAACACATTCATTGAAAGAAAAGAAACATACGAGATCAGAATGAGGCGTCTCATTGTAATTATTTAATTAATAAAAATAAAGTTACTAAGTATAATAGCTCGTGTTAGCTTAAACAGACCAGTCTCCACAAACAGCACCCGTTCACGAGTATGACGTGTATCTCAGCCATCGCCTCCCTCAACCTTCATTCGGGAAAGTGGCGACCCGATCAACGACGCCACCGTAAGCAAAGACTTTTAAGCGAGCATGACATGTTCAAACTACTGGCCTACATTATTAAAATAGTAATAACATGTAGCTGTAAGACGCAGTATTTTGTGCTCGTATGTTACATAAAAAAAAGACAGTATAGCTTCACATAATTACTAGCCTAAATTGACTTAGAGATGTAAAGGTCTCTAAGTGTCAGAAACATTAAAAATATAGGTATGTACAATAAAAATAAAATAAATACATACTTAGAGATGTATAAGGTCTCCAAGGTCCAAAACTAAAATTAGATTAAACATATGTAATCAAGCGAGAACATCATTGTCTCATGTGTCAATTCTACTGGACACTAGGATATTTAATTCACAATGTAAAAAAAAACTATATTTATTTAACTCTTACTATACTTACTAATGAAATCAAGCTACCGGCTTAAAGGCATCTTTATCGTTTATAAAATCTTTTACAGTGTAGTACGCCTTACTTAACAAGGAGCGCTTAATGTGCGACTTAAATTTGTAAAGTGGTAAATTCACTATATCAGTAGGGACTTTGTTATAAAAACGTGTACATGTACCCCTGATAGTCCCTACTGATATAGTGAATTTCAGTTCCCGACGAAAGACGTACTAACCTTACAGACGCGGTGGGCGGGCACAGCAAGTTTATGTTTGTTTCTAGTGTTATAGTTATGGATCTCACTGTTAACCTTGAATTCGTGGATGTTTTTCCGAACATACATAATATTCTCTAGTATGTATTGAGATGCAACGGTAAGAATGTTAACCTCTTTGAATTTCTCTCTTAGGGATACTCGAGCGCCCAGTCCATAAATGGAACGTACAGCTCGTTTTTGCAGCACAAATATTGTCTGAATGTCTGCCGCTTTTCCCCACAACAGAATTCCATACGACATAACACTATGGAAGTAACTAAAGTATACCAGCCTGGCCGTCTCTACGTTTGTTAGCTGTTTGATTTTCCTCACTGCATAGGCTGCTGAACTAAGTTTTCCGGCTAGAGTGCCTATATGTGCCTGCCATTGCAGTTTGGAGTCTAAAGTGACTCCCGGGAAAACAGTTCGATCTTCAAATTCCAGCGTATCACCTTTTATTTTAATCTTGCTGTTATTTACCTGCTTGACATTAGGTAGCGTAAACTTGATGCATTTGGTTTTCTTGGCGTCACCTTACCTTAAGGTCACCATCAATCTTTCTTCAACGGAAATGGGACGCTGAAAATTAGTTGACTTTAATTTTATTACAGGTTTTATTGCCTCCACCACATAATCAATATTCTTTGAATAGCTGGGGTTGCGCCCGCAACTCTTCATACAAAGTGTGAAACTCCCCATATATATTCCTTTCTAAATATAGAATATTTGTGTCGTTCCTCTGCCTCTGACGCACATACTTGGTGATTAACTTATATTTTAAATATGAATTTTCCAATAGTGTCTCCGTGCGGCCATAGCGATCGTGGAGTGCTTAATGACGCTCCCTAGTCGGACAAGGCCGTGAAGGCCATCGCATCGCGCCGCGCCGCGCCATTTCGCGTCTACATCGCTCATGTGTGAGTAGGATACACCTATACGTATCAACGTTTTGTTTCTTCCTCGCCGCGCCGCCCCGCGCCGTCGCCGCGACGCCGCCGCGCCGCTACGCGTCTAAATCGCTCATGTGTGAGTAGGACACACCTATACGTATCAACGTTTTGTTTCTTCCTCGCCGCGCCGCGCCGCGCCGCGTTCCCGCGTTGTTCGCCTACGTAAGACGTAGCGTAAGAGGATGTAGGAGCAAACTTTAATTTGATTAATTCAAGAGCCGTTTAAAATATTTGTACGTAATTTTCAATCGTGTCTGAATGCCGGATAGGTAGAGCCAGACCAAGAATAGTCTGCAGCGGATTTGATAGCCCACGCAGTGCAAGTGTCATTGTAAACGTCAAACTTCTATGAAATTATTACGTATAAATAACACTTGCACTGCGTGGGCTATCAAATCCGCTGCAGACTTTTTTTGGTCCGACTTCTATGTACCTTCGATGCCTAGCCTATCAAAAAATGACAATATGGCGGACGAATGTTTGAAATGTCACCGCTATTTAAGAATTATATAGCTTAAAATTTAGTTCTTTTTCGCAAGTGTGGTGATAAAAACATTGTGTGTAGCTCCGGGGGTAAAAATATTGCAAATTCGGGTCTTTAATTTACTCCGGCATGCGGCTTTCCAATGTTTCACTTACCCCCCTCGTTACTGTGCTATTTACTACATTTTTTTTACCTTTTTTATGTCTACCAAGGACGATCTACACATATCTATACACTACAGTGTACATTGCCCTTGATGTCTACCTAATTATTCTGTCAAGTTGTATGGATAAAGTTAAATTATAATATACATAGTAATATTAAAAATTAAAGACGTCTTTAACACTTTAAAAACACTTATTTGAATCCACCCGTTTTGTTGGCGAGAATCGATCATTGTTAGAAAAAATAACGTTTCGAGTAAGTAAGTGATCAGGTGAACAATGCCTCGCTTTGAGGAGTAATTGGTTTCCATTGACATGGACACTTACTAGTAAGTAGGTAGGTGCAAAGGAAAACACGAAGACATTATTTCAACGAAATCTTAATTGTTTATTATTATTAATTATACAGTTTGGTTGAAATAATAGTGACCAGCGACTGCTTTTTTATGAGAAGATTGGTGTCGTGGCCTAAAGGTCCACGTCACCACCAAGGAGGAAAAGGAAAGGAAATTTACAGAAATAAGGATAGAGAAAAGCAAGAATAGAGAAGTTAACTTGCAGCAAAACAATAACGCTATTTACAGAATGTTTTGAGTTGACTGCAGGAGTTACCCACTAATAAATAGTATTCAACTCCTGCAGGGTCTGTTCCTTTCCCAGTAGGGGCGGCGAGAGTGGTACCCTACAGGTCTGCGCAGGTTAGGTTTGTAGCGAATAGTAGGGGAATTATTCCTACTATTCGCCACAGACCTGCCTTTGTCAATTTCTGCCTCCCTTTTGGTCCATCGTTCTTCGATCGTCTGGATCTAACAAGACATGCCTAAGACGACGCACAAGTTTCCTGAGCGGAAGCTCAGGAGTGTATATCGAGGCGTAATTTATGAGATCGTTGACGGGATTGAATGCTTTGTCAAAGTACAGTCCACTCAACACTTTAAAGCGTTGAACCACAGTTGTTAGTCTTAAGTCCTTGTGCAAATCATTATTTCTCACATACCACGGCGCCCCAACCAATTTGCGCAAGAATTTGTTTTGGAACACCTGTAGGCTATAAAGCTGGCGGGCAGAGGCCTGGGCGAAAGCAACCGAGAGTCCCTGAGGCCCTTATAAAGGAATTAATCCAAATCGAATTTTTAATAAAAATGGAATACAAGAAGGTTCCAAATTCAAAACTGCAATAATGACAAGGGGGACTCAGAAGGATATGAGAATACTGTGCGGATACACACTTTGTAGATGTGCAGCTTATTACGGACCGAAAACTTGCTGTTCTTATTTATTACATATCAAACATTTTAACTTTTTGGAGTCTGAGTTATCCGTATGTTAGGCAAACTGGGAACACGTTCTAGGGATTTGATAAAAAGGTTCGTAATCACGCCTGATAGGTAAGTATCGAGCATTTTAAGATATTAAACTACTTATAGCAATAATCATCACTTTAGTAAGTACCTATATGATGGTCACGCTATACACAGAAACAATTGTTAAACGAAGCACAATTTATTTACAGGAAAAAATTACAATAATAGGTGTTGGTACTTATGTTGAGGATATTTTTTAGACTGTTATAGCAACGTATTCAATTATTTACAGTGACAAGGTTCCAAAAGAAAATAAATAATATTCAAATATAAAACCTATGTAAACCTCTTTACAACACTAGAGCAGCAGAATACGTCACACTCCCGTGCGGGAAGAACCGGAAGGTTAAGCCATTAATCCAAAACAGCCAAAAAGGTGTGGTGGTAACCTTCTAGCTCGTGTCGGTTGTATATGTCTCACTTTGTCTGCCGGAAGCTTCCTTCTTACGCTTGGCTTCTGATTACTGGACAAAACAAGCGGTAGACGGCTTTGGCTCTGCTAGAGTAGTTTCTTCCATTTTAGTTCTGGCTAACTTGATCCTTTTACTCTGATTCCACCTCTTGTCTCAGGATTTCTGAGTCAGGAACTGCATCAGGTTGGCTAGGTCCCTGGAGTCAGATCGACTGCGGTGCCAAGCACGAAAAACATTTTCAGGTAGTGCCGATTCTATCATAGGAAATAGCAATGAGGCGTATTTGTCTTTTGTCACGCCTAATGTCTCCAATGTTTCCAGATGCGTTTGCAGGTTCTCCTCTTCGTTGCATCAGTGTTAGTAAACATCTTACGTAAGTTTTCTATGAGTGTGTCATCTCTAGCAAATCCAGCTTTTAATGGTTCTACCTTACTGTAGTTTTACGCACACGGCGGGTAGCTTTCGATAAGCTGACGTGCGCTGCTATTTGGGGTCATTGCTTGCAGAAGATATTGGTACTTATCTGTCTCGTACATTAAGTACTGTATCTTCGTGAATTTTCTTAAATTGGCCCCAAAATGACAGCCATGTCTTGACGTTCCCGTCGAACTTGACTAGCTCCAACTTGGGGAGCTTAAGTCTTCGTTGCTTGTCTAGCTCCAGGACTGTAGATTGCGCTGAATGTAGTGACGACGCACTACTGATGCGAGGAAGAGTTTTTGGAAATAGGGCTTTTACTTGATGCCAACGTATTTTGTATTGCATCGCCTTTTCCTGATCTGCTTGATACATATCCTCATCGAAATCTTTCTCCTCAACCCATAAATCACTCAATGCGGCTTCAGCCTTGAACAAGTTCGATGCCGCATCGGACAAGAGGTCGAAAATCTGCGGTGAGGCAGAGTCCTTGCTGCGAGTGTTGTGAATTCTCGTCTGTATTGGGTCCGTTTTCGTTTCCACGCTTCCATATTATTGTTTATGCTTGGTCGCCAGATATGATGGTCACGCTATACACAGAAACGATTGTTAAACGAAGCACAATTTATTTACAGGAAAAAATTACAATAATACGTGTTGGTATGATGAGGATGTTTTTCAGACTGTTATAGTAACGTATTCAATTATTTACAGTGATAAGGTTCCAAAAGAAAATAAATAATATTCAAATATAAAACCTATATTAACCTCTTTACAATAGTAGAGCAGCAGAATACGTCACAGCCTAACCACCTACCAAACTACCTAAGTACCTACCAATTCGTAATTTTGTATGCATTACGCATTAATTTGTCATACTTATAATTATTAGCCCGGCGCACATCAATATTGCACAATATTATTTTGCTGGTAATTCAGTCCGGGACCATCACTAAAATAAAGAAAGTACGTTTATCGTCAAAAAGCTAGGCACACAATCACAAACAACATCTATGAGTAAGAAAACCGTTCAATTAAGAGGTAATTTGACTCACGCACTGGGTTCCGTTAACATTTACACGTTTCGTTGCAATTAAAAACGCGAGAAGATGCCACTCGCACTTGGCCGGCTTTTTATTCCATTCGAGATCTTCGAATGGAATAAAAAGCTCTTGTCACTTCGAAGTCTTCGAACTGAAACCGATTCACAGCAGCGCCATCTATCGGGCTTCACAGCTTACGCCCTTAACCTCATCGAGCTCATCTAATTTACGCAAGTTATCCGATGCACGTTTGTTGTGATGCCGTTTTGTTAAATGTCTACGATACTTCCCTTTGTAATATTAAGAACCGTATTGGTAAGGATCTAAAGAGTTCTTTCCCAATACAAAGCGTCGGACAAAAAATTGTAATGAATATAAAAAGCTAACAATAACGCTCTATCCAAACGTCATCGCGTCTTGTGGCAAGGGAACGTGGGATAGAAGAGTGCAGTCGATCTCCGGTCGCGACGCGGACGCGTTCTCTCACCGCACACATCAATCAATCACTGGAAAGCCGCACGCGCACCGCCCGACGCGCGCTCTTACAAAATGATTACAGCACTACTTTTTGCTATTTTAGTGACATTTCTGACAGGATACATACTTCAAACAATTACTAAACCTAAGAAATATCCACCAGGTACGTATGTTAAGTTAAAAATGAGTAACTACATTCAAAATTTTCATTATTTCACAACAAAATCGATTCTCAATTATTTTCTATTTAGACTGGTTACGTAACGATTACTAATACTGTATTTATGTTTATTTACTGTTGGTCATATAGTCTTGTCATTGTTTAAAACATAATATTTGTTAGCAAAGGAAATACTTTTTAGAATCATAACCTAAAAGCGCTCTACGCGATGGTAACAGTGGCTATTTTAGTGTTCATATGTTCAATTGATCAATTAACATGTATTGGCATTCGGATGTAGGTGCTAGCCAAATAAATATGATTTAACACCGCTGAGGGGCAAAAAATATCTTACGTATTAAATGTCTTTATCGCAGAGTTAGGCCGGTTTTAAAATAAAATTCAAAATTTGGTTTACGTTCCTTTCAAAAAATGTTAAAGAATTAATTAAAATATTTTTTTTTTATGTAATTTATAAATTTGGTCAAACGAGTTTTATTGTAGCTGTTCATATCATATCATATCATGATAGAGTTATAAAATTCTGCAACGATTTTATTATAGGGTAGCATAGCAGCTAGGGTTGCCAACCGTACTATATTATATAGTATTGTATTATATTTTGGCTCTCTGTACTATATACTTTTGGAAAAATATATAGTACGCTAAAATAGCATATTTCCGATTAAACGTATATTACACTCATGTTAACATAGCACACGCAGTGAAGTGTTAGGTATTTTAAACGTCAATCTTCTATGAAATTATGACGTATAAATAACAATTACACTGCGGGTGCTATCAAAATCGTCGCAGACTTTTCTTGGTCTAACCCTGTCAGCCATATATGCAATTAAAGTTTTTTTTTCATTTCCATGTGGATGATGTGGATTTAAAGACCGTTAACGCTTTTTTACATATTAAATAGTACTTAATCTAGGAATAAGAGACTAGATATATTTATAGTAAATATTTTTCCTAGGTAGTTTGCAATGTTCATGGGATTTAATTTAAAAAAAGATAGTTGCGTCAACCATATTTAACAACAGATATTATATAAGCCGCCACCGGAGGCAAGACTACAACTCTTGTGCAAACTTACATAGTATTGTAAGGGCACACCTCGGACACTGGCGATCAAATGTATGAAACAAACGCGTTCCTACGCACACAGTCTAAGCTTGTGCAGGTAAACGCGTACCATGCTTGTGTGAGTGAGATAAGACGTGCTAGGGTTTCCGCCATTTTGTTGTCAAGTTCGATGACCTCAATGACTCAAAACTCATTGCGCGAATTAGGAAGAAATAAGAATCGTATTATGCTGTAAGGTGGGTATCTAATCTCGATTTATACAATAGTTTCCTATTTTGAATCAGTATAAACGAAGTAACAACATTTTGTAAGGAAATTCAGGCCACCAAAATATTACGTAAGTTGAAAACATGATTTTTTGTTCATATAGATATTGTGTTGTTTTCAGTGTGTTCTGGTAGGTTTTGTAAATATTTGTTTAATATTTGAATATTTTACGTGGCCTCCGCTCTGCGCACCGCGTCGTCGCCTCCTTGCCAGCCGGTAACTGTGAGGTAACCGAGAGCGGGTGGGCGGCACTTTTAACGGGAGGCAGGGAGTGTCCATACTGTACGTTAGTACTATTTATTATACTGTGGTAAGGGGCTCGAGCTCTGGGATCTGGGAGACATTTTTTATTAAGACTCGGAACACAAATAACGAGACTCGGACGAGTACTGACTCGACTTCTTTAAAATTTATTAACAATGGTGTTACCATATGGGACTGAATAGGGATGATGACACATGTTGAATTTTATAACAAAACCTAGTAAAATAGATAGCAAATGAGCAATTTATCACAATAAAGTGGATATTAAAATAATATATGGAAATAAGACAAAAGACCTGAAAGTTCTAAAATTTAAGTTTTTGTTTTAACTTCCAAGAAGGAAATAAGTAAGGATACCATTCGATTCCTTAAATTTTATCCAAAAAAAGATTGTATTTCAACTATGTCCATAAACGCAATATTTCACTGACAAAAACGCAATTATCTCAAGATGGACTCTCAGCGACCTTGCGTAGAGATGGGTAGTGAGTAATTACTCACGGGTAAATACCGAATAAATACTCAGTGTTTACTCAATATACCCGTATTTACAGTGTGTTTGACAAGAGCGTGACCAGTGTTTATGTATATTTTAAGGATGTGGCACAGAAAAAAAAGTACTGGCTGAATAGAATGTTCTTTTGTCTAAAATGCTTCGTAAAAAATAATATAAACTTTTGACAGTTTCCCACCTAAAGTTCCATAAAAAAAAGGATGCCGCATACGATTCACGTTATGAGGCAGTGTTCCTCTGTACGTACCCGAAAGGGCCCAAAAACTCACGAAAACCTGCTGATTTTATATAAATAAATCGAAAGCGTTTGTAATTAAGTGGATGAATCATTATATGGAGAATAAAAATGTTTACGACTTACCAGAACGCGGGAAAACAAAAATCACCTCCTACACAGATGATAAACGGCTCTTGCAGATGTTTTCAAAAAATCCACTTCTATCATTGCGTTCTGGCGGTTCTGGGCAAGTAAAATTGGAGAAAAAAGGTTTGCAGCTATCTTTAGATACAATCAAAAGGCGTTTGAATGAAAATGGTTTAAAATATCGCAGTACGGTGAAGAAGCTTCTACCTTACTGAAAAAGATATGAAAAAAAAGCTACCGTGGGCGAAAGAAAACTTTAGTTTTAACAGAGATTGCAATCATATTTTTTTCCAGATGAAGTTTCTTTTTGGGCAGGTAATTACTTGACTTAGGCTTGTTCTACGAGAAATAATAGAGTGCTCGTGCGAACCGTATATTACCCAGTAGAGGAACATGTTTGAGGATGCTTCTCGAAGCAGGGTTTCGGCCATTTGCACTTGTGCACCGATACACTGGACGCCCATAAAATGGTAAAAATTTATGAAAAGGCATTGTCGCCTTCTGTTATCAAAAGTTCCCAAAGGATAAGGCTTCTTGGATCCCGCAAGAGAATAATGACCCTAAATGCCGAAGTCAGCACTGTACTGCATGAAAAACTGAAAATGGCGTCGATGTTTTGGATTGGCCCTCACAATCACCCGACGCCAACCCAGTTCAAAATGTTTGGGCGTGGATGGAGCTGAAATTACGAGGAAAGTACACTCTTAGTATTATTGACCTAACTGGAGAACTGAAGTCTGTGCGTACGTCTTTACCTTGCATTTTAGCTGAAAATTTGGTCGAAATTATGCCCCAAAGATACCAAGGTATTATTCATAATTCAGGAGACTGGACCTCTTATTAAAAATAAAGCATGAATATGTAATTACAATACTCTCATATGACAGTATTTGACATGATACCTCTTTACTTTTTTTCAAAGTTTTACCGGTCACGCTCTTATCGTACATAGTGTACTTGTTTATACCCAAATTGGTGGGTATAAACTATTTAGAGTGCTGAAAGGGGCATATAAATTTGAAATATAGGTGTATTTTGTAAGCCGCTACTGGATTAAGTACTCAAAATTGTAAGAAATGTATTTTTAAGAGAGGCATCCCATACATGTAACTAATTGACACAAAAAAAATTCGCATTAACCACCAACGTGTTGCACATCATTAAATGGGTCTTCAAAAATAACTGGAATGTTTCTAAGAACGTTTTTGGATAAATTGAATATTTTTGGGAAAAAACCGTTTCGAAAGGCCAAAATAATGTTTATCTCTATAACTTTCGACCCAAAGTTCAGAAAAAATATGAAAACATATCGGGAGATTAGCCGTAGGTATAATAGAGTACAAAAAACAATAATTTTGAACATCATCTGTTGCGCCATTTTTGAGTTTTCTTAAAACCCTAATAAAAGGTCGTAAGTGCCGCGTAAACACGCACTTTTGCGCGACATGCAGTTATCTAGAACATCGATAGAATTTAAGTACCATGTTTTTAAAGTAAATACCTTCTTATTTAAAACATTCAAATTGTTAACTATGCATTATCACAATTTGCCTCTCACTAATAATTACCTTTTTTTTCCTAAGTTAAGCGTCCTATATGCTTTTTATTTTATAGATATTGTTAATACACGTTAGCACTCTTCAATAAAATACAATTTAGTTCTTAAATATCACTTTTTGAATATTTTATAAGAAATCGTACGGGTATTTATCGGGTGCTTTGAGTAAATACTGAGTATTTACTCACCCCTACCCATCTCTACCTTGACGTCACGGTCACTTATCGTTTTGTTAGGGGCGTTTCGCGAGTGAAGTACGGTTGTCAGACTTTCGTATTGCTTTGTTGCAATGGGTCCCATATAGACATTTGATACTAAAAACAATCCTGATCGATTGATATCGTAAATGAAAATTTGTCATCTAGCCTATTTATTACAGAACTTCTAATCAAGCAAGTCTGTCGAACTAGCGACCGTCTAGTGGCTCTCTCATTACGGGGATTGTGTTTTCTAATAAACCAATTCATTGCTATAGGTATATGTAAAAGTGGGTGTAGGCGCTAATGGGTTAAGGCAGTGGTTCTCAAAGCTGACTGGGCTCCGTCCGTCCAACCTAACAAAAAATGCCAAATTCGGGACTCACCATTTTCTAGAATGCTCAAATTCAGTCAGTAGCTCTTGTCGCGGGTTGTGACCCCGATCGGTCGGAATGTCGTCTTTGTTTCAGGGCCCACTCAAATTCGAGTGACAGCGACCCACCAATGGGTGAAATGGGTCGCGACCCATGGTTTGGGAAATGCTGGGTTAAGGGTATATTTTTGAAAAACTTACGAGTATGAAGTTATGAGAATGACATGAGAATCGTGTTATCAATGAAATAAATCCTATTCATCTGCTTAACTGGAGACTTAGCTTTAAAATCAAGACTAAAAAACGTAGGGACATCTTTTTAACTAGTCTCTATTGTTTACCAAAAAGTTTTAAGCCATAATATATTGTTTGCCTACATTTTCGTTAGTCCTAATTTATTTGGTTCAGAAACGCGTCACTTTTCAGGATTGCCATAAAACAAACCTAACCTAACCTATCTAAAAAATCGGGCAAGTGCGAGTCGGACTCGCGCACGAAGGGTTCCGTACCATATAAAAAAAAAACAAAAAAAAACGAAAAAAAAAAACGGTCACCCATCCAAGTACTGACCACTCCCGACGTTGCTTAACTTTGGTCAAAAATCACGTTTGTTGTATGGGAGCCCCATTTAAATCTTTATTTTATTCTGTTTTTAGTATTTGTTGTTATAGCGGCAACAGAAATACATCATCTGTGAAAATTTCAACTGTCTAGCTATCACGGTTCGTGAGATACAGCCTGGTGACAGACAGACGGACGGACGGACGGACAGCGAAGTCTTAGTAATAGGGTCCCGTTTTACCCTTTGGGTACGGAACCCTAATAGGTTAACCTTACGAAAATAAGTTAACGGTTTCAGTTTTATGACTAACGATAATATGACAAACAATACATTATGACATTTATGACTTAAAACTTTATGGGAAACAAAGGGACCCCTTTAATCTAAGATAATCAATCTGTGGCAGAATTGTTCCAATAAGGTACGCCTACTAGGTATATACAAGGTGTCCCAAGAAGTAGTGATATACTGAAGCTGGGAGGTAGAGGACCTAGAGGGCTAACTGAATCACCCCCATGTATGTTCCGCGATTTTTCGTATTTTCGGAGTTATGATTTTCTTTTTTAATTTTTCACCTATCGCCGAGTACGATGAGATGTTTATTTATGGTGACGTGAATTATTGCGGTAGATGCTTGATTTTTTTTGTGTGCTAAGCTGATAGATAGGCCAATTCAGTATGGTAACATTTACTATCGTTAGATCTTTGAATGGAATTAAAAAAAAAATTTATGCCAAGAAAGATAAAATTACCCAGTATGTTCACAACTTCAATGGCCTTTACAAAAATAAAATCACATAAAAAAATTACAGTTTGGCTTTTAAAAACTTGCTCTATCTATCAGGTAGCTACCCTGAAAATTTCATTTTATTATTCATAAGGCTTCAATCAAAAAATTTAAATCTAAATGTGGTAAGTGCAAAATTTTAATTTACATGATGATTAATGCAAACAAAGTAAAACCAATTACAAGGTGTTTAATTACAAGAAATTTTCAAAATGGCCCCCCTGTTGCTCAATGCAAGTGCGACATCGCCGGAAAAAATTGTCTTTTAAACGTCTGAATGCAATTCTATTATTTTTAATGGTTTCTTCTACTACTCTCAATTTTCGGGTTAACTCGTCCAAATTGCGGCGTTCTCTCGAGTAGACGAGGTCTTTGTAGTATCCCCAAACAAAAAATTCAATGGGGTTTAGGTCGGGGGACCGTGGAGGCCAGGCTATAAGGCAGGCGTCACCGCGGCCGCAACGACGAATCCATCTTTCAGGGTATCTTTGATTTAAATAGTTTCTCACTTCCAAGGCAAAATGGCATGGTGCACCATCACACTGCAGTACTATGCTTCTGCGTGTCTCCAAGTCCACATCTTCTAACAGCGGGGGCAGATCGACGCGTAAAAATTTTAAAAAGTGATTGCCGCCCAAGCGGTCTGGCAGTTGAAAGGGCCCGATTAGCTGACCGTTAAGTATGCCAGACCAAAGGTTAACACTAAAGTGTTCTTGAGTGCCCATGAGTGAGAATTGTGCATATTAAAAATCCCATTTCGTCTAAAGTGGGATTCATCCGCCCACAAGATTTGGTTAAAAAAAATTTCGTTTTCAGCTTGTCTCCTCAGCATTTCCTGACAGAATTCAATTCGCCGATTGTAATCTTCCGGTTTCAACTGTTGCACTTTTCTACTGTGAAACGGATGATATCCTACGCTCTATAGTGTACGGTGTACCTGAGATTTAGAAAGTCCGGTACGACGTTCCATAACTCTCACACTGGTCGACGGGTCTCTTTCAACTTCTTCAACAACTGCATCTACTACATCAGGATCCGGCATAGTGGCCATACGGCCTGATCTGGTACCCGGTATGTGACCTTCCAAATACGCATTATGTACTCTTAAAATCATGCGATAGTCAG
The DNA here is from genome assembly GCF_910591565.1 of Cydia splendana. Taxonomy (NCBI): domain Eukaryota; kingdom Metazoa; phylum Arthropoda; class Insecta; order Lepidoptera; family Tortricidae; genus Cydia; species Cydia splendana. The sequence goes on along the minus strand of NC_085987.1, from coordinate 38,942,208 downwards.
GAAACGTTTCAGGTTGAGGCCCGCCTCTTCGTTCCACATGTTCCCAGTACAGCCTTGAAGCTTCCGCCGCATTCCCCCTAGCATAACCGTAATAGTAATGCATTTCTGCGTAGTCACGTGAAGTAAACATGATTACACGCAAACTCAAGTCTAGTTAAATAATGCCAAGTCATCGATTCCAGGTAATAACACTAATCCAAATCGTAATGCAAGTCAAAGTCCATATGAATAGCCAAAATGATTAGGGAAACGAACAATTAGCAGTATTAAAACACAATTTTTAAATTATTGAAAAATAACAACGATGTATTTAATTACACAAACGGGTCTACCGCGATATAATTTCATTGTTTTTACCTTTAATTCCGACGTTTCAGCTGAGTTGCACCAGCTGTGGTCACGGAAAGACTGACGTCCCAACAAATGTCAACGGAGATATTAATAAAACACCACTAAACTACCCGAAATTAGTTTATAAAAATGTTCGGGGTAGACAAAGAAATTGCAGCTACCCGTTAAAGATAACAACGATGACCAAACAACGTGAAAATTTTCTCATGCGTCAACCGTCTTTTGTTTTTTGTTCTTTTTCTATTGATGGCCAGTGCGTGATTTAGAACGAAATTTATTTAGAAAGGTTTTGCTTTGCATGCATTAATCATCATGTAAATTAAAATTTTGCACTTAGGGTAAACCCTCCAGTGAATGAACACCCCCCAGTGAATGACCAAAATCACGTTTTTTGTCTAAAATAAGAAATACAGCAACTTCCACCACTTTTCGTATTTTTTTTTTCTTATTAACAACTCTATTTTCTATGCAATGGCAACCCGTGATAAATTTATTTTCGACCAGTTTGAATGTGACTGGCATTTGAAGTTTACAGGTTTCTGGTTTTGAAGTTTTGTAAGGAAAAATTAGATCCCAGGTAAGTACAGTGTACGTTTGGAGCAACATATGAAGTGCTTATTTAATGTTTACCTGTACAAAGTTGAGTTATTTGGTTTGATTAAGAGTTAAACCTTCTATAAATGTACACTTTGTCGGCGTATTATGCTATTAAGTCTTTATTTTTTATAGTTCCATTACAGGCTTATCAAATGTTCTGAAACCAGTAAATGAACGGTGTGTTCATTTACTGGTGTAGTCTAGATTTACATTTTTTTCAAAATTTATATGTAAACGAAATGGTATTGAGCTTGTTTTTTTGTGATTCTGCATAGAAAACGATTCCGATTCATTCAGCCAGTATTGGAATAAACCAAATTTCTATAGTCCATTTACTAGATTTTTCATGCCTATGTATGAACAATACAAAATTTGGCTTGTTCCTTTACTAGATTTTTACTAATTCTATGTATGAACAATATAACCACGAATAATGCAATGACAAGTTTATTATTTTAAGCATTACTTGCTGAGCCTGACCTATTTTCATCAAAATATGCACGTTATTTCTTGTTTTAAAAATTGATTCTCTTTTTCTTATTAATATGTAACGGGTTGCTGTGTTATTGGTGAATAACCATCATTTTATTGAATTTAAATCAATATGAAGGGATAAAAAGATATGAACGCTTTAGCTATACCTACTAAAATAGAGCTACAAACGGTTTTTATGTTAAAAATGTTTTTTAATTCAGATTAAAAAGATGTAAATAATGTTCATTCACTGGGTTTTGCGGTGTTCATTCACTAGTTTTTATGTTCATTCATTAGGTTTTTGGGTACTTTTTGATAAATTCTGATATAACTCAAAAACTATGAAAATAATAAAAAATCGCAGAAATTACTTTCTTGTTTATTAAATGAGGATTGATAAAATTGCAGTTAATTATTCCAATTATTAATGAATGCTGAGAAATGATTTTTCAAACTTGGATATTTGCTTAAGTGTTCATTCACTGGAGGTCTTACCCTACCACATTTAGATTTAAATTTTTTGATTGAAGCCTTATGAATAATAAAATGAAATTTTCAGGGTAGCTACCTGATAGATAGAGCAAGTTTTTAAAAGCCAAACGGTATTTTTTTATTATGTGATTTTATTTTTTTAAGGGCCCTTGAAGTTGTGAACATACTGGGTAATTTTATCTTTCTTGGCATTTTTTTTTTTTAAATTCCATTCTAAGATCTAACTATAGTAAATGTTACCATACTGAATTGGCCTATCTATCAGCTTAGCTCACAAAAAAAATCAAGCATCTACCGGAATAATTCACGTCACCATAAATAAAAATCTCATCGTACTCGGCGATAGGTGAAAAATTAAAAAAAAATCATAACTCCGAAAATACGAAAAATCGCGGAACATACATGGGGGTGATTCAGATAGCCCTCTAGGTCCTCTACCTCCCAGCTTCAGTATATCACTACTTCTTGGGACACCTTGTATATGGTAATAAATGATGTAACAAGCTTTAAGAATATTAAAAGTGTGAGATATCTACGCTTTCAGACATTTGTATTGTAATGTAACGTTTAACTATTAGTTTCAATGATCCGGAATATGTAGTAGTTATTTACGACAATTGACACCAATTGTCGTTACACACAACACAATGCTCATGAGCTCATGTCCTTTAGTTAAATTCAGTCTGCTAAAAAAAAAATAGCCATGTTTCCTTGGAGTCCCGTTTAGTCTATGGTAATATATGTTATAGACCTGCAACAAATTTTAATGATTTGACTATCATAGGCGGAGGTAATAGCTAGTTTGCATCCACACTTTATACACAGTGTCCAATGAGTTCGAATACACATCTATTTGTATTGGCTCCGGATGAGATAGGTACGTTTCGCGGGCCAATAAAGTATTTTGCCTATATATTAAATAGGTACCTAATAGGTAGGTATATGAAACCAATGTTCTGCCCAAAAATTTACTGCTGATCTGAAAATTTCTAGGGGTTCGGTACACAACACAACATTTTAAGAGTGGACCTTGGATGGCATGCCTAAAATTTACATATGTCTTTGCTACAATAACGTAAACTTTATGGTATTACTGAAGCGACCAAGAAAGAGAGGGTAGAAAGATCATCATAATAGTTTCCTGGCACGCAGGGGAATACATTTGTTTTTTTAAGAGAAACCCTTTGCGATAGTGATAGAACAGCCTTATAATGCTCAGAATGAACAAAATATTCCTACATTCTAGTAAACCCTGTATAAACGGTTCACTCCGAGTTGGATGTATTGGAATGAATATTACATATTAGTTTCCAACAAGGAGTTCCGTAACACACAGCAAACGTCGCTATTCAAAATTGACGTCAGTTGGGATTTTTTGCCAATAATGCCGGGGCCACACTAACGGGAAACGCCGTTGATATCGCGATAATTGACACTTATCATACGGCCACACTGGGATTATCGCAATAATTAACGGCGTTTCCCGTAAGTGTGGCCCTGGCATATAGGAATGACCATCCATTCTGCAAACTAGAATGTATTGGTTGATTTGTTATGGTCAAACATGCTTTTTAAATTAGATGATTTTAAAATTGCCAATATTTTAAAATGGCACGTATTTAACCGGTCAACTAATTAATCGAATTTGGGTAGTTTAAAAAAATAGAAATGGGTACTAAAATTAATAGTTTGGCAACAAAAACGGAGCCTTAAAATATATCAATATGAACTGTATTTTAATGCCGTTACAGCTTTTGATTATTTTTAGGCAGGTACCAAGTATTTATTTGGCAACTGAATTATTATATTGGAGACCATTTATGAAGCACATTTTAAAAAGAAAACGGCTATCTATTAATTCAAAAATGAAGTTCTATTAAAATATTTTGTTTGGTCATTACACGGTCAACCTAACACGCTCCTCTTCGCTTTGCTCGTCGTCGCACCTATCTGTTGACTCTAGCAGAACACAGTGGTAACTATTGAAATTAGTAATTAAACATATAAAGATCTAATGGTACATGATTAGAAATTCCGACTATAAGTATACTGACCATTACGTATTGGTAAATTAATTTGAGGTGTTTTGTGTAAAAAGTGACCAATATTCATTAAATTTAACTGCTTTCGTGTTAAAATACTACCTAGCTGAAACGACATGCTCAGTTATGACTATAGTTGATTACTTAGGTGTGAACAACTAGATGACAACTAAATTTTATGATCGCTTTACAATATTAGTTGCCAATTTATTATTTTAGTCGCCAACCTATCACTTTAAGTTCCCTATATTTTTTTTGGGTGGCTTGATTTTGCTGCCAGTTTTTTTTAATAATATGATGCTTAGTTATATTTGAGGCTAATATATTTTTTTGGCGCTAAAATATGAATGCACAGTCAAATTATATTATTATATTCCCAATGAAAGTTCCTGTTTAATATTTTAGTTGCCCGGTTAAAATAATAAGCCTTTTAAAATGTGCACCATATTTTGGATGAAATTGCGATAATAGGTACGGTGCCGGTGACTCTTTCGAAAAATTTTTTTTTTTTTTACATTAACTATTCGTACATTTATTGTATCGAGAACGTAATTCGGTATGCTAACTTATTTATTAGACACGGACACAATGTATTATATCCATAAAAAAAGTACACGAAACGACAATAAAAAATAATTATTTACGTACGTAGGTTTATTACATTCACGTGTACTATATTTATCTTATCACGACATTAAATGTAATTACAATTATGCTTGACGTATTGGCTTAATTCACTAATGGGACCTTCGTTTGTTGTGTTTAAAATGGTACCTAACATTACATTTTTTAACACTTAACAGCAAAATTAAATTTTAGTCGCAGGAAAATAAGTTTCAACATCTTAACTGCTGCTTATAACTGTTTTTAGGGTTCCTAAAACAGTAAGTAGGTACCTACCTCAAAAGTAAAAAATGGAACCCTTATAGGATCAATTGTTGTCCGTCCGTCCGTCTGTCTGTCAAGACACTATCTCGGGAACGCGTGGAGGTATCGAATTGAAACCATATACATATATAATCAGGTCTACGGTCCCTGGAAGATCAAAAAAAAAAAGAAACTTCTAAGTTAACGTAAAAAAAAGATACGGCCGTTTATGCCGCAGAAATATATATTTGGACGCTCTCTAGGGAATCAAAATTTATAGGGTACTTCCCTTTGACCTAGAACTGAAATTTATATTTTCAGGTCCAAAATGGCTGCCGTTTGTTGGATGCAGCAACATAGTACAAAAAATGAGCAAACTACATGGTTCGCAGTGGAAAGCGCTCTCACAAATAGCCAAAGAATATTCTACCCAGGTGCTTGGTCTGAAGCTAGGAAGTGAATTAGTTGTAGTCGTGTATGGAGACCGAAATATACGTCAAGTACTTTTGGAACCGGAATTTGAAGGCAGACCAAACAGTTTTTTCATCAAATTACGATGTTTCGGAAAGAGGATGGGTACGTTGAACTTTGTTCATATTAAATATGTAAGTATTTGCCTAAATTAAACACTTGCTGCATTGCACTGCGGGACAGCAATTGTTTGACATGGATGGCATGTATGCGATGTGGTTGCCTTAACGTGCTACGATTGACATGCTGAAACTTTTTTGTTATTACAAAATCAAAACTATATTGTACTATACCGCTTTTCCTCTGTTGAATATTGTAATGTTCATGTTAAGGCGTAGTTGCTTATCAAAAATGTTCTATGTTTTTTAGGAATAACATCAGCAGATGGCCCATTATGGCGAGAACACAGAAAATTTGCAGTCAAACATCTCAAAAATGTTGGGTTCGGCAAGGCATCCATGGAACAAGAGATACAGCAAGAAATGGCTAGATTAGTTGATTACATACGAAATAATAATTCTAAACCAATAAGTCCAAAGATTATTCTTGCTACAGCCGTTATGAATGTTCTGTGGAAATATGTGGCAGGTAAAATAAGGCCTTCTGTTTTGTACCTATTGATAACCTCCTTCTTTTTTCGAAGTTTGATAAAAATCCAACAAAAATATATACCTGTTTTCAGGAGAATCCATTGAAGAAGATCGTCTTAAGTTGCTATTAGAACTGCTGAGTGCCCGATCTAAGGCTTTCTCAATGGCAGGAGGGTGGCTCAATCAGTTCCCTTGGTGCAGATTTTTCTTCCCTGAAGCAAGTGGATATTCGCTTATAAATAAAATTAATTTACAAATTTCCGCTATTATTGAGGTAAGTTATTTTACCAAAAAAATTGTTTTCTTTCTATTATAGGGAACAACTCACACTTAATATAAGTACCTACCTAATAAAGTTACTGAAGATGAATGCATTTGTTATGATTATGAACTAAAGTTTCGTTCGTAAATTTTGGCGAGTCATCGCCAACTTTTTGTAGGTCATTTTATCATCATTATTATACCATCTATTAAATACAATGTGTAAATAGGTATGTTTTTAATAAACCTTACTTAATAAATATGTCTTGTTCCAGGAAGCAATACAAAAACATAAAAATAATGCAGCTAGTGGTGATGATTTTATTTATTCGTTCCTAAATCAAATGAAGGTGAAAAAAGGCACTTTTACGGGTAAAAATTTTTTTTGGGCTCTATATAGTTGAATCTTTTAAATAATAGTAGGTACATTATTGCAGAGGCCGGGAAATGGCAATTTGTGGATGAGTGATGAGTATCGATTTTGTCGAACGATGCGATGCATTGAGAACCTCCTCCTTTTAGCAATTGGTTAACGATCAATTGGTTTACAAATAATTGTTTCTTTTAGGGCGTCCGTAGGGACTCATAAGTACCTATCTGTCAGTGTCTCATTTTGAAATAGCGATCGAATCGTGAACGGTTAGACGATTACCTATACGATTTCAATTCAATTTGTTTTTTTTTTTTAATTTCAGAACTACAGTTAAAAGTGGTATGCTTAGATATGTTCGTTGCCGGGTCACAAACTACAAGTAACCTGCTGGAATTCATTTTTCTTATGGTTCTAAGGAATCAGCATATACAGGAAAAAATTTATTATGAAATAGAACGTGTCATAGGAAATAACGTGCCCAGTTGGACTGATAGTCACAAGTAAGTCCTTTGTTTTTAACATCATTCTATCTGCACTTCTGCCAGTGATTCAGAACGGTCATAATGGTGGTCATATTTATTACTTGAGTCGCTTAACTTCAAACTCGGGTAAATCCATCTTAATATCTGTCAGATTGTGAGATTTTGGTATTAAGAAAAGGTAATATACGTAATAGGGTATGATCAGAGGGTAATCTAATGATGTTTAAATATTTTCAGGCTGGTTTACACATCGGCTTTTCTGCTGGAAGTTCAAAGGTGTTACGCAATAGTGCCTCTGCTGGGCCCTAGAAGAGTTCTAAGTGACAGCATTGTAGATGGCTATACGATACCGAAGGACACCACTGTATTGATATCAGTCGGCGACCTTTATTTGGATCCGGACATTTTCGTAGACCCTCATGAATTTAAGCCTGAGAGATTTATCGATGAGCACGGCGCGTTGAAAAATGCAGAGCACGTCTACACCTTCGGCTTAGGTAGGTCACGTTATGATCTAATTCTGCGGTCGGCAACCTGCGGCCCGCGAGCCGCATGCGGCTCGCGAAACTGTCACTTGCGGCCCGAGAGGCGCCTTGGCTATTTTGTATGTAATAGTGACAAACGACAATGTCTCATAAAGTCATAAATATTAACAAAGTACGGCCCGCGTCACCTCCGTTAACTACTATTGGCCCTTGGCTGCTAAAAGGTTGCCGACCGCTGATCTAATTCATGGTTCCTTTCGTTGTGACTGAAATGTTATCGCTTAGAAGGTATCCGCAATTAAAAGAAAATCATAATCCGTAACTGTGCGTATCACATTTTTTTCTTAAGAGTTATCTAACATACACAATAGTTCTCGGTAAATTAAAACATTTTTAGCAGACACCTGATCAATTCTAATAAGATTAAAGTTTCGCCTTAGAGTGGGAAGGTCAAACGGAATCGCTTTGATAAAAACCGATATACAAAAATTCGTTTCAATTCAACAATCATCACATTATCGTCAATTATGTATTTAAATATTTATTTGAAGAGGAACATTTACGATATATATTGATATCCTGAAGATGAACATTAACAACGTTTCCCATAAGACCATGTTAAATTCCTAACCCTTGAAACATAATATGAACCCTTATCGTTGTCGTCACGTCGTCTGTCATTGGTTTAATTTTATGAATTCATTTCCATGTAATACATGGCATGTATAGTCCGGGTTTTCTATGAGGAAATAAGCCATTCTGTTATCTATTGATGAACAAGTGGAATCAAACGCCTGTGGTTTTTTGCTAGCAATTTCTATGAAGCCGGTCGGTGGGTCGGTGGTGGTGAAATTTGTCGGCTTTAATATATTATATTGAGAACTACTTATTTTAATGTCTCATCATTGTCATCAACTGGCTTCCTAGTTACAAGATTTGGCATATGCACTAGTTTTTATAACAAGACAAGTTTGCAACGATTTTGATAGCACACGCAGTACAAGTGTTATTTAGTTATACGTCATAATTTCATAGAAGTTTGTCGTTTACCTAATATAAAACTTGCACTGCGTATGCTATCAAAATCGTTGCAGACTTGTTTGGTCTAAGTCTACCAACTGGCTTTCCAACGCAGACGTTAAGAAGTGTTCCCTTAATCAAAACATACAGGGGAAACTAGCATTGAAGTTGATGACAAATGTTTAATTTTAATGAATGAATGAAAAAAGAGTAATTTTTTATTTTGGAAAATAATATCCAAATATTAGTGGTAAGTATTAAAAAGTACCACTTTGAAAATACATACTGATGTTTCTCAAAATAGGTCGACGACGCAGTGAGTAAAATAATGCTTTAACTTACAGGTCGAAGGAGGTGCCCCGGCGACGCTTTAGCTCGATCGTTCGTCTTCTTAACATTCGTGGGGATTTTGCAGAAGTTTAAGATCCAGTGCGTCAACGGTGTACTTCCCAGCGACGAGCCAGTTATAGGCCTAATAGCTGCCCCGCGACCGTATTCCGCGATGTTTGTGGCACGGCAATGAAATGTCAAAGTTAAGAAATAAAATTAACTATATATGATATGATATGATATGATATTTATTTATTTCATAATATTACATTGCATTACTAACATTATTATTATATTATTATCTCCGTTACAAACTCTCGGGTTTTTAAGCCCGGTCATTTATAAGGCGTGCGTGGGGATATAGATCCAACACGTAGAGGCCGTTTGGAGAGCTTTGATGTCATGTAGAACGCCTGCTGGAACCCATTCACGGGTACATAAATAGATACCCGTAAACCGGTCCTGGTCTATGGTTTAAATTTGGGTGGAAAATAAGTCTGGGCTATTGCTAAGAGTTCCGGACACCTGCCATAACTTTGTGTTATACAGTGTTATCGAGGCAGGCGGTGACTCGCCACTCGTTAGATGGGCACCTGATGCGCCATCGTAAAGACGGCCAGGCGCAACACCGGCGTGAGCGGCTCAGGGATGTCGAGATGTGGTGCTGCGCTTTCTCCGAAGTTACTCGCGGCGTTATGCCCTTTAACACTTCCACCCCTGGAGCATATAGCTCTAGCGACTACTCTCTGGACGGCCAATGAAGGCAAGCCAGAGCTGAGAGTCCTGCGGGTCCCCTTGGGGTCCACTCCGACCGACGAAGACACGCCGGAGACGGAGACCCTGATCGACTCTCGGGAGCACTCGGGTCCGTGGGGTCGTTACTCCCCAACAGCTCGCCACAAGCTGCCCTGCGGGCATATTATTATTATTCTCTTTATTTATTTATCGTCTTAATAAATCGTTAATCGGTATTTTCGAGAAGAATATTACATTATTATTATTATATAATTAACCTAATCTACTGGGCAAGGGTTCTAAATTTGTGAAACATAAGGAACAACAAATCTTTGGGTATAAATTATATGGCCATAACATTATCATTTAAGTCCTTCGATACTTTTTTATTGTAGTATCTTATTTTTTTAATATGTATGTGAAACAACATCATAATAGCAGATAATACAAAGTTGTAACTCTAATAACAGTAAGACTTTTGTCTCACGACTTTGTTTATTTTATGGACTTAACAACTTAGGAACCAGTAGGTACAACAGTTAAAGAATTTAATTTCCGACCCATTGTGTACCTTTTCACAGTGACCATAGTATGAGGTCTAGCGAATTTCACATTGATTGTACATGACAAGGTACCAAATGGGTAGGAAATTAAACTCTTTGACTGGTACCTATATAAAACTCTGCGAATTGGGTGAAATGTACTTGTCTACATTTTAGGATTATTGGATTTATGCTTAATGACGCCTTGATTACATTTAAATGATTCATATTCGTATCAGGATATCACAAAACACAAAATATTCTTCTCGAAAATACCGATTAACGATTAATTATTACGATAAAAAAAAAACAACATATAAACACATTATAAAAAACCTAACCTAGGGTACCGCCAGCAGCGGGGCTTGGCCCAAGGTACCGGTGGTCAGGGCTGCAGAGAGAGGAACCGGCGGACTATCCGCGCCGTGTCCAAGATCACCGCCTTCTGCATCTGACCCTTGATCCAACCACCTAGCGAGAGTCTCTCAAGATGGTGGTCGAGACTCTTCGCTATTAGACCGTTCACTGAAACGACTATCGGGACAATGATCGTCGAATCAACATCCCACATGGCGGTTATCTCGTGAGCCAAGTCTAGGTACTTACTGGACTTGTCCTTCTCGGCCATCACGAGATTCTCATCATGGGGGATGGTGATGTCAACGAGCACGGCCCGACGTTGCGATCGATCTATTATCACAATGTCAGGCTTATTGGCTACAATAGTCCTGTCTGTGATGATAGATCGATCCCAATAGAGCGTGGCATGACCATTCTCGAGAACAGGCGCAGGTAAGTACTTGTAGTACGGTACTTCGCGGTCCACAAGGCCATATAGAAGAGCAAGTTGCTGGTGAATAATTCTGGCTACGAGATTATGTCAGTGCAAGTACTCGCCGTTAGCAAGATGAGAACAACCGGAAATGATATGCCTGAGTGACTCTCCGGGATGGCGGCATGCCCGACAAATGTCGACCGTACCGTCCTTCAGGATATATTTCCGATAGTTGTTCGTCATCATCACTTCGTCCGCAATTGCACAGGCAAAACCCTCGGTTTCTCCGAAGAGGTCCCCGAATCGTAACCAGTTCACCGACGCGAGCAGGTCCACATCGGGTCCCGTGAGGGCCTTGTAGAACCGCCCGTGTAGCACCTTACTCTCCCATGCCGCCTTGCGATCCGCAGTACTTAGTACCACAGGTTTGCGCCAGTTCTCGTTTGCCAAGGAGAGCGGCGTAAGGTTCCTGTCTACTGCCACCACATCACGATGCATCCCACACTCGTTGTTAAGGAAATAATTCCTGAGATTGTACACCTCGCGGTTGTGGAGATCCTTGGCGTTTAGGAAGCCTCGGCCTCCACACTTCCGTGGGATGTACAATCTCATAACTGACGAGCGTGGGTGTAGCATGCGATGTGTGGTGAGCAGTGACCGGACCCTCCGATCCAGGGCGTCCAGCTCGGTCTGAGTCCACCTTAGTATGCCAAAGGAGTATGTGAGTAGGGACATTACCCAGGCGTTGAAGGCGCGCACTTTGTTGCCTCCTGACAAAAGACTGTTAAGGACTTTTGTGAGCCGACTGAAAAAGCGCTCCTTCACCGACCGTCTAATACCCTCGTCCTCAATACCCAACGACTGTGACATACCAAGGTATTTATAGGTTTCTGATTCAGAGATAGATCTGAAAGACATTGTCTCAGAGAGTTGTAAATTTGTTGAATTTACAACCTTCCCCCGCTGTACATGCATAACCGCACATTTATCGACACCAAACTCCATGTGGATGGCACTACTGAAGACTTACGAGAGCCATTGAGAACTAGTCCCAAAATACCCCATATTGTGTTCACCTGTGAGTGGCGTAATACTTTATTCTCATAATGCATAGGTCTCAAAACACTCTAGTTCCAAAATACCCTAATTTTTGGAATGTCTCTTTGTGATTGCTTTCAAAATATGCATTATTTTGATGCTTTTGAGGATGCGTATTTAACAAAATAGATAGTAAATATACCCTATTATTTCCGTAAAAGGACGTCAGTACCGCCAATACCTAAGGTAAACGTCCGTATGGATGACACTGACCTAATGTATGACTTTTACGCAGTTTATTTTGAAAAATAAGAAAACGGTTTTTACTATAAACAAAAAACAGGACTTAATCGATTGTATGTGTTATCTATGAATTTTGTTCCGAAGCTGTCATTAATACGTTAAATATTTTTCACTTTGTGACGTAATTTTTGCTAGGAGGTGCATCGATTCAGTTGTGCGTCGTAGACCAATAGTGGGACCGGATTTTTGCACTAAAAGTTTTGATAATTCTAAAGATGAAAAAGTGATACTTATCTGACATGGGACATATTTTTAAGCATATTTGTAAAATATGACGAAAAGTTAGAACGAGCGTTAGATATAAATTAGGTATTTATATATTTTTAGTAATGATTTTTTAATATTGAATTAAAGTGCAATGTTTAAGTTCCATCGTTTATAATATGTATGACGCTTTATAATGTAAAATTATTAGAATTTTTTTTAACGTGCTTCTTAGTCAAACTACAAATTAGCTTATTATTTTGTCGATATTGAATTAAAGTTTAATAAATCCACAACAACATATCTAAATTCTTAAGTTAATAGGCAAGCTAAAAATTTAGAAGAATAAGATATATGCTTTAGAATGAATATGCGTTTTTTGTCCTATAATATCTAATATTGAATTAGAGTCTGTAAAAATAAGTCTATTACTATAAAATAATATACGCAGCCATATTATGGAAAATAAGAAATTTCGGCGTGTAGCTTGCATTGTAATAGTAAAATATATTTAAAAAGGCGCGAAATTCATACATACGCCGCGCTGGTCCGTCAGTGTCGCCGGCGCGGCGCCCGAGACCCTATCATAGCCTACCTATACCTCGCCCCTCGCCTCGCCCCACCTGCCGCTCACAGCATTGTCTGTCTTTTCTTATCATTCATTTGTTTGTTTACTGTGGACATATATAAATTAGATGCGGACATTACGTGAAATTAAAGGGGTCCCTTTGTTTCCCATAAAGTTTTAAGTCATAATGTATTGTTTGTCATATAAGAACCTTCGGGCTCTCGAATTAAGGTTTATTTTTGAATGGCCTTAGTAGCAGTTTGATAGCGTTGACTCGGCTCGGAGAGTTGGCGAATTGGCGATTCATTCGCCGAGTTAGCGGATCGGATACCAAGTTATCAGTTAGTTTAGTGGCCGAGTTGATTAGGAAGAACATTTGAATTTCGAAATTGTAATAAAAATGTACATGATATTCACAACTATTTTTTACCATAGTTTGTCAAAGGACTGTCTCATTTCAAACATAGAGGGAATCATCATACTATCTTTGACTTACACTAGTACTAGCACCCAAAAGAAAAGGATGAATACAGTTTTTTGTTTTTATTTACTGACAAATTGGTTTGACCGACTATACCTATTTCTGGTTCCTATTGTCATGTCCTGTCCTATTCAACGTCAATATCATATTATGTATATTATAAACCAACTGCTCAATCTTACACGTATACATATTGAATATACAATAAGGTAAGTGACCTCACCTTATTGTATATTCCGTGTCGGCCGTATATGCCTATATACGGCCCACCTTAAATTAAAATGTTTTTTTTTTAATAAACAGGATATTAAGTATGAAAAACTCACTCAAATAGGTATCTTATTTATTGAAGTTTCTTCATTATACCAAAATAGTTATAAAAATATTACGATACTCTTGGAAAATACACCTTTTATAAAAGTCCTATTGTGGGCCTTATTGAACACTAGCAGGGTATTACTTAATGCCAGGAATGCCGCTGACCTGTATAAAACTGCGGTCCCCGTAACTGTCTAGGCAGAGGGCCTATGATGACGGCCGGGGGGGTTGCCACTGCTGGCCGGCGCCGGCGTGGTGGCCACGAGGATGACCACCTCTATAAAAAATCGCTAAGACAACCTGAGGGGGTGGAACCCGGGGTTTTTTCCATCTCCTCCCGGCGTGGAGGTTGTCATGAGGGATCAGTGTGTGGTGTCGCCCTGCATACTACCTTCGAGAGGGGGAGCTTCGGCTCCAGGGCCTTCGGGTCCAAGGAGGGGACAGCCTCGGCTGTCGGCAGCAGGCGGTGTTCGCGGTAGAATGCTCTGCGATCCCGTGTTCACCGTCACCATTGCTGCGAGACGGGCATACCGTGGAGGGTTTAGTCGGTATTTGGCCCCTTGGCCACGAGTCCGACATATCCGTCCTAGATCCCCGGCTAGGCGGAATGCCTAAATGCATTACTCCACGTAAACAAAAAAAAAAAAAAAAAAAAGGGTATTACTTAATCCCGCAAAAAATAATAATTTTGACAGTAGACAATAACAGATTTTATTGTTTTTAACTTAAGAGTTATACATATACAAATAACAATATTTGGTACTTCACAACAAGAGGATATTTATAATAAGTTAAAAATAATTCTTTTGGGCCTTATTAACTAAAGATATAAAAATTGTCTAGTTTACGCGAAAATAGTAGGTAACTAATGTCACTAAACATAAAGCTTTATTATTATTATGTTTTAACATCTGGGGGCACGGCAGTGCCCCCGCCAAGACGAGCAAAGCGCAAGGGCACTATCTACCTTTTCTCGAAACGCTTCGTCGTTTTTTGGAACCCTCCTAACTTGGGGTTGGATTATACTAGATAAACAAAGTTCTCGGACTTATTAAGCATATCAATTGCATAGCTCTTATACTTTAGATTTTATTCATATGTAAAAACTTCGATTTCGTCACTGACTCACTCACTTGATGATTATCAATACCTTTAGGGTACTTCCTGAAGTCCTCTAAGAAGCTGAAATTTGATAAGTAAGATAGTTTTAGTACACAAACAACAAATAAATTCAAAAACATGAATATTTTAATCCTTAAGGGGATGATGAGGGGGTTTAATCTTGTATTGGGAATCAATAATCGCTGAACCGATTTAGTTGAAATTTGGTATGTAGATAGGTATTGTTATGGGGAAGGATATAGAATAGATTTCAATCTCAAAGTTTACCCTTACGGGCTGAAGGCAGATTTCAACCCCAAAGTTTACCCTTACGGGGTGAAGGGTTTATATGGGGAATCAGTAAGAAGTACATTGTGTAACAGATGCCCCCAGATACTTATTTCAGGATTTTTAATAGTAAATCACCCCCAACCCTTTAAATTAGGGGATGGAAGATTGTCATAAGCAACTTACAAAAAGAAGTGAAATCCCACCAAAAACATTTTGATGTAAAATGTTGCTCAGACGAAACCATAAGGCTCGCACTGTCAAAAAGTTATCAGATCTCTTGCCAAGCTTCTAACTCTACAAGCCCTAACTTCACTAGCTCTACACCTTAGTCAAAGTATGTAGCTCGGCGGTTTCGTTTCTACAAGAACTATTGTATGTATAATAAAAAAACCGCCCAAGTGCAAGTCGGACTCGCGTTCCAAGGGTTCCGTACATTACACAATTTTTAACAATATGTTTTTTTAGTGAAAAGTGAGTAAAATGTCTTTTAAAAACCCGTAGGGATCGGATCAAAAACTAAGTACTTAAGTCCGACTCACGCCACAGATTATACAATAGTTCTTACGAACAGATACTTATCTCTCAAACAAAACGCAAGTACCTACCGTTTTAGAAATGATAAATAAATACCCACTTAAACAGAGGAGTGAAATAAAAGGAAAGCTAAATCTTAAATTATACCTAATATTCCGATTATGCTTTAGTGTTTGCGAAATAGTCATTTTAAAAGGTCATATGTCCCTGCAGTAACCGCAGTGTTTACGCCGTTTTATAAACCGCGCAATAATCCCAGCAAGAATTAGTTTTAAAACTTCGTGTAATTTAAAACCAGATAGAGATTAATGTTACATAGTAAAGAAAAATAATAGAAACCCCATGAATAAAGGTAATTAATTATAAGTTAACCAGAGCAAAAATGAGTAGGCACTTTCCGGTGTAAACTTACTGTCGTTAAAATAAACATTTACCAAAATAAATTAAAAATTTACTACCTATTTCAAATAGACAGATATCTAAATCTATACATTTGTCACACATATTAAACATTACATGTTTAATTAAAGAAATTCAATAGTAGGTAGGTACCTACTACCCGCGCGATTCGAACTTTAAGATATCGCGCCGTTAGACTTCACTAGATATGAAATAGTAAAGATATGTGACGTTCCACGGCAAAAGGTACCTTATGGCGGCTGGCGCTTACGCTTATTATTATCGCCACTCCAATATTCAGTCGGGGCAATGGTACCTTTTGCCGTGGAACGTCACATATCTTTACTATTTCTTATCTAGTGCATCTCTAATTCATTTCCCGAATCCCGCCGTCCGTGTAACTATCGTAAAAATTGACAGTGCGGCGCGCGGTGACGTGCGTACGTGACCGTGAGCGCGTGTGGCAACCAACTGGCTTGCTTTTCTACCGTGAACGGGAGCAGATTCGTAGGTATTAATCCGAGCTCGCGCAGAGAGTTCCATAGGCCTGCTCACGCTTAGCTCCACATTTCTAATAGGTTTTCCTGTCATCTATAGGTAAAGAGCTAATATGTGTATTTTTTTCATAATAAAAAGACCCAGTAGTTTCGGAGATAAGGGTAATGTTAATTTTTTGCCTGTTTTCTTAAATAACTTCTAAACTATTTATTTTAAAATTATGAAAAAAATATATTTGAGATTCTAATTCTAAAATGAGCCCCTTCATTTGATATATAACAAAGATATAGTTTTTTTTCTTCTATTTATCATTCATCTCAAAAGTGACCCCTTTATTTAAATTTATATTACATATTTACTTTACATGTATGTCTTTGGGTTATAGACAAGTTTCAACTTATTAGTCCAGTAGTTTCGGAGCAAATAGGCTGTGACAGACGGACAGCCAGACACACGAGTGATCCTATAAGGGTTCAGTTTTATTCCTTTTGAGGTACGGAACCCTAAAAATAATGATTATAATAAGTTTTTCACCTTATGCCCATGTGGCGGTAGCAAAACAGCCAAGCCACATATTTTGACTAAGGTGTAGAGTTAGTGAAGGGGCTTGTAGAGTTTGAAGCTTGGCTCGACAAGAGATCTGATAACTTTTTAACAGTGCGAGTCTTAGGCTTATGGTTTCGTCTTAGCAACATTTTACATGAAAATGTTTTTGGTGGGATAATTTTTTACAGTATAAATATTTCTTCGTAACAGTTAGTATTATCTTTTAACATGATTTTTACTGTACATCTGGGCCCTATTTCACCAACGTGACAGGTGCGACATTTGTCGACATCACTGTTACTGACGTCACAGGCCTTTATAGGCTACGGTAACCGCTTACCATCAGACGAGCGGTGTGGTTGTTTGCCACCAACTAGTGTTGGGCGTAATTAATTACTCGTGTAATTTAATTACATGTAATTAAAATATTTGTAATTTAATTACATAAAATTTAATTACATGTAATTAATTTTTCTGTGTAATTTGCAATTGTGATTACATTAATTAGTAATTAAATTACTCAATTACTTTTCATTTACCTTTTTAATAATATGCAAATATGAACAAATTTACTTGTAGTAATTATAAAGAAAAACTTTTATGAATTCCATTATACGCTGGATATTGGATAACGTTATAACATATTTTTTATCCCTGGAATCATACCTTTACAGGGTACTATGTGACAAACCACGTTGAATATGGCGGTCGGCGCTTACGTCGCGTAGCACCGCATTAGTTTGCACGATGCACATCCCTGGTGCGCCGGGTGCGGGCCAGCCCCAACCCTATCCTGTGTGTGATAGCGGACAGACTTGACTGCCCGTATATGAGACACTGCTGCGAAATGCATGTTTCCAGCAGTGTATATATATTGTAATAGTTAATTAGGTACTAACATTAGGAACGTAAGTCTACTAATAAATCTGTATGAGTCCATAGTTGCTCGAAATAAATATTTTTCATTTCATTTTCATTTCATTAGTTAATAGGGCGCCGGTAATAATGACGTAAGCGCCGACCTAAGGTGCCTTTCGGGTTGGACTGTAGCAAAGGGGGGGCTGGGACTTGGACAATTGTCACAAGAAATACTACAGTTGTCACGAAATTCCGACACAGAACTCATTTACTGTCATGAATTACCGAAAGTTCTTTGAAATCTTGTGTCAATTGTCATCATTATCATCATAAACATCACAAGAAAGATACCTGTTTTTTGCCGATATAATAAAGTTTTTTTTAATAATACAATGATAGTGACAAACAGGAATAAGGCCCGTCCGATGGTAAGCTATAACCGTAGCCCATGGATGCCTGTGACGTCAGCAACAATGTCACGTTGGTGAAATAGGGCCCTGGTGCTACATTACTACACCGGTGCTATAATAAGCACATTAAAACACTCCCTTTGGCCGTGTTTTAAAATTCGTCATTCGTTGCAAAATTTCAATTTTTCGCACTTCTATCGTAAATAACTACCTATGTATTAATAAAAAAAGTTACCTATACGAGGGTTGCACTGAAAATGTCGGGAATAGAGAAAACTGTCGCATCTAGACGGTCAATCTTTATTTTAATACATACTTAAACTCAAACTGACCACGCATATAAATTTTCTTTTGAAAGTAATCATTCTGTAATGCACACGGCTCATAATCCCAAAGTCCTTTTTGTATGGCGATTTTGGGGCCTTAGTGGTTTTGTATGAAATTCGTGGAGTAGCCAACGGAATTGAAGTTTTTTTACATATATATATATATATAAAAGATTTTTTTACTGTTGTCATATGAATATTTAGGAATGTCGAAATCTGCCGATATGCAACTTTTTTGGCAGTCTTTTTAATTAACAGCACAAATGCGATTTTAATTTTTGACGTCGCTTTGGAATGACATGCTTCTTTAAGATCACCCATGGGATAAAATGAAAGTGACTTTCATATTTAATTTTAACTGCAAACGAGCGTACGATGAACTCTAGTTCATAAAAAAATAACAGAAGCCCATTGTAACTTTTATTTGTTCGCTGAGGGCATATTGAAAACCGTTTAAAAATATGATCCGAAAAATCACTTGGCCAAAAATTCAAATAATGTTCGACATACAATTTTCAAATTGCCAGTAATTCTTAAATACAAATGACAACCAAATGGAATATACCTTAAAAGTTTTATAAAGAGTTACATTTTTATAAATTATATGCCTGTTTCTATTATGTTATTTCTAAGTGTCCCATTCCCGAATCTTTCAGTGCGACCCTCGTATAAGTAAGTAGTTACTGCCTTTAAAAAGTATAAGTGTCTAAATGTTATTAGACTTTTTGATTCTTTAAAACGTCTTTAGGTCAATAAAGCAAGTGAAAAATTATTAGAGTTAGACCAAGAAAAGTCTGCAGCGATTTGGACAGCCCACGCAGTGAAGGTGTTATTTATAAGTCATAATTTCATAGAAGTTTCTTCAAATCGGCCTTATTAATGAGAGATTAAAAATATTCAAAATTATCTAAAAATATTTTAATCTATTATTTCATCTCATACGTTCAATAAGGCCCGGGACTGGACCTTTTTACCTGCACTGACAGTGGATCTTCTTAGCAACAAGTACAAATTCAGAATAATAGGGAGCAACTGCTATTTTTGAATGCTGGGCCTTGTTACCCGCCGGGCCTCATATGCCTGCACCTCACCTACCTTATTTATTTGTTTTACAAGGGGAAAATTTGTTGATTAATCATGCTAATATTGATACCCAAACAAGCGAAACATTCTAAAATTGAACCACAAGCGTAGCGAGTGGTTCGTAAAGTTGAACCTCGAGCGTAGTGAAGGTTTCAAGGGACGAGGCGAGGGTTAAATAAAATTTTCACTACATCAGCTCGTAAAGGCCCTCTTGATTGTTCGAAACGGATAAGAAGAGTGGCATTTAATTTGATGCACATTTTGAGTTGTTTCCGTAGGTATATTCGTAAAGCTCAGTTGGTTGGTAAAATTGACTTTAAAATGATAAATATTGAATAACGTTAGTTTGAAATTGATTTAAATGATAAAGTAAATATTATCGGAGATATATATATCGGATATCGCTCTTAAACAAAAAATATATGTCGCTAGTCATTTATAACCTAAAAGCGCCAAATTACGCAAAATTATATTGAAATGACACCTGTCTATTGAATTTGAAGAATACTTTAACAAGGGTGGTTATCTGTATGACAATGCACCTAAAATAATTTTCAAATGTATCTATTATTTCTATACTTAACACGATAACGAATTCTACGTAAACCAAACCGTGGGCAATCCCTAGTACATATAGAAATAAATAAGTGTAGGTAAGTTTCCATTAGTGTACCTACTATTAACAATATAACTATTTACCATTGATAATAATTTTATAAACGTTTTGCGTATTTTTTACGGGCACCGCGCTAATCGCTAGCCCGCCACCGTCGATCGCTGCCTCCTGCCATGGCGCACAGCGCGGCGCGCGAAAACGCCGCGCGTTTGAAATGTAACTCAATATAAGCGCGGAATGCATACTTACGTATCAGTATTTAGTGTCGCCGTGATTTTATATTTCTAATATTTTGTGTGGGAACTAAGATCTTTATTATGACCGTGTAATATTAACTCTACAAACTTTAATTCAATATTGGCTATACTGCTTAACCAGAAATCAATATCTAGACAAGCACATTGTCTACATTTCTAACTTTTTACAAGTATACTAAGTTGATAGATAATATCGTAATTTTACAATATCAGCTACTTTAATTCTTTATTGACAAAGTAATTCGTGTTTTTACGTTCACCAGAAAGCAGCTGTTCCAGATTTCTAAAAACCGAATATTGTGAATAAATTAAAGTGTTATTGAACATGTTACAGTTTTTTGTAACTTTAATTTTATATTTACATAGTTATTTAGCAAAATTGAAATATTTAAATATGGCCGAACGCTCCACCTATAATTTTCTAATATTTTACATAAATGTTATTTAACATGCATGCAATAACATATCAAAAAAGAAAAAACTTTAATGTTATCAAAACCCATTTTTGTTCCACCGCTGGTCTATCGGGTTTCTTAGTAAATCTGTTAAGACACTGCATCTTAAAAGTGTAAATAAAAAACAGGAATTTAATGAGTACTTAGTAAGTGCTTATTCATATTGTTACACAATAAACCAAACGATTGATATTGTATATTAAAAGTAGATTATTTTCCTTGCGTTAGTATTTTGAAGACATGTCATACACTGGAAAAAAAAATTAGCGTTTAGTAGTGTATGACATCTATGTCATTCACTCGCACAAATTACTATTTTATGAAATTTAATATTGACCATGTTGTAAGGAAGTAAGACATACATTTAATATACTCTGTAAAAATCAATTATTTTTCGATCATATGAGTAGTATCTGACATGAGTGTCATACACTGTTTTACTATGGAGGTGGAGTGAATGACAGTTACGAATTGAGGTGTCATTCACTGGGTCATAACTAGTGTCATACATTGGTTACAGCTATCATGTAAACTTGATGCACCTCCATGTCAAACACTGGGTCAACGACATTTTGTTTTCATAGTCATACAATGGGACATTCGAAATTTCGCCAGTTATCCACTGGTACAATTTCAGATGTCGAGGAAAACTTAAATAATTAATAAATGTTATTACTATTATACAATGTATTGTTCCGTTGATATTAAGGAAGGACTGGTTCATAAATCTGCATACACCAATAGTCTGTATGGGTCATAGTTAAGTAGTTTTCCGAGTAAATGTCTTAATTTCCTCCTAATAGTGTCATTCAATGGCAATGACAAAGGACGTTTTTAGGGTTCCGTAGTCAACTAGGCACCCTTATAGTTTCGCCATGTCTGTCTGTCCGTCCATTCGTCCGTCCTATCGTTAATTTAATACTAATAAGCTGTAACTTGGTAAAATAAAAAGTGAAAAAAAAAAATCTCTTCCTGCCATACAAAAGTGGACATTTTCGGAAATAGGCCTGTTGCAAGTAACAAAGAATCATGGAAATAATGGTTTCAACGAAACATATATGTAGGAAGTGGATGCGAAACTAAAACTCACTTTTTACTGAACTTTATATATTTAAAAGAAGTATTTAAAGAAATATCAAAATGTAACATAGCGGCACGTCTTGTGTGTTAGCTTTCCCAAACATCTCCCAATGGCGGACGGCCTGCACCTTATAACTAAAACGACTTAACTCACTCATGCTATCCCTTTCATACTTGTTGACATGATCTTCATTCTGTCTCACTCATACACAAAACGTTCCATTTCACTCAATCCTACAGTCGGCCGTTCCTGAAATATAGACTGGTCTCTCAGTCTCACATTACAGTATTACAGTTAGTACACAAACATAACATGTAGGTTCTGAAGTAAGCATAGCTGAATTAATGAATTTAACATCTTAGAATAGGGTTGATTTACTAAACATAACTAAACATCTTTTAGAACAGTTGGTAACAACTTACATAATCTAGTCACAGCTATTTTCAGACCATATGTTTAATGACAACAAAATCTTAATTAGGTAAATAAGTCTTATTATTAGCATATCTAAAATAACATCTTTAGGAGTATAACATTGTATGGTTACACAACATGACTTAGGGAAAGGACAAATGTGATTCTCACCTAACAAACAACAAAAAATAAATAAAATAAAATAGAAAAGCAGTTTCATTACCTGCCTCATCAATCCGTGTTCACAGGCCATCTTTTCATATGATCACAGGAGGTGGTGGTGTTCCTGGACCCTTCGGTGGAATCATCGACCTTCTGTACTTGGTACCGATCTCGTCCTGTAACTTTCGTGACTCGGTACGGACCTAGGTATTTAGGCTTCAACTTCATTCCGACTCCAAATTGGGTTCTTTTTATTGCAACCAGATCACCTTCCTTATACTTGGTACTTTCCTTCCTTTTCCTGTTAAACGTACGCCTGTTCTCTTCTTGTACCTTTAGTATTTGTTCTTTCGCCTTCCTTCTGTTCTCTTCTCTAGCTATAACATAGCAGTCTCTGTTTTCTTGTTCTAGTAACTCATAAATCTCCATGTCTTCTTTAAGCTTCATTTTAGCGCCTATAAGTAGCTCGAATGGTGACGTATTTATACTGCGCTGGTAGGTACTATTTATACATCTTTGTACTTGACTGACATGTCGATACCACTGTGTCGGATTTTCTATGCATAGTTTGGTCAGTATTGAGGTCAGCGTCTTATGAATAATCTCGCATTGACCGTTTGACCTGGGAACCCCTGTGGTTATCTTTATATGCTCTATGCCTTCTTCCGTGCAGTAGTCTTCAAACTCTTTGCTTGTGAAAGCAGTACCTCGGTCAGTTATTATTCTTGCTGGATTTCCAAAACATTGCTGGTGAATCCTCAACTTGTCAATAGTCTCTCGGCTTGTAGTGCTTTTTACTGGAAACAACCATACAAATTTGGTGAAAGCGTCCACAATAGTCAGTATGTGGTTGTATAGCTTTTTAGTCTCCGTCATGGGTCCAATGTGGTCAGCGTGCAGTGTAAAAAGGGGTATCTCATCTTTCTCAATGCTGTGTAGGAAACCTTCTTGTTTACCACTTTTCTTGTCAGCGAGTAGACAAGGGACACATGACACAATGTGTTTTTCAATCTTGTTTTCTAAGTTTTCAATATAGTAATCCTTACTTATTAATTCCATCATCTTCTTTTTAGAGAAATGACCTTGATCATGAGCCCTCTTGATTATCTCTCTTTCCATCTCAGCCGGGACAATGAGACGTCTGTCCTCTCCTTTATAGAGCAACCCTTGGTCCAAATAGTAGTCATTGAAAGGCACACTCTTCTGTAGCAATTCCATAATAGCTTTCAAGCCTTCATCGTTCCCTTGAGCCACCCTCAACTGCTCATGAATGGGGCCACTCTTCAAAAATGCCACATATGGATTTCTGCTCAGGGCATCAACATGTTGCATTCTACTGCCTTCTCTATGTTCTATTTCAAAGTCATATTCTTGGAGGATTAAAATCCATCTTGCCACTTGAGTTGACATAACTAAATCTTTTTTGTTCAGGGTCATCTGAAACGCCTTACAATCAGTTACAATCTTGAAATGCGTACCATAGAGGTAACACCTGAACTTCTTCACTCCTTCTATTATAGCTAGCGCCTCCAGCTGATAGCTACTATAATTACTTTCTGCCGGCGTTGTTTTTCTACTCATGTAGTATACTGGGTGTAACTGTGCGTCTACACCTTTCTGTAATAAAATGGCTGATATGGCCACTTTGGAGGCATCTGTGTGCATCTCTGAACTCAGCTTGGGATTGAACAGCCGTAGCACTGGTTGGCTGGTTAACCTCTTCTTTAATTCTTCAAATGCAGCTCTACAATCTGCATTAAACTCAAATGAACTATCTTTCCATAACAGATCTGTCAGCGGCTTGGCAATCATTGCAAAATCTTGTATGTACTTCCTAAAATAGGATGTGAGGCCTATGAAGCTTTGTAGTTGTTTGGTATTGGTAGGCTCCGGGAATCTAGCGACCGCATCCGTCTTTTCAGGTGAAGGCCGCACCTGCCCATCTTGGATCACATGTCCAAGGTACTCCACTTGTCGTTGGACAAGCTGTGACTTTTTCCAATTAATCTCGAGGCCATATTGCGAAGCCACCTCCAATACTTCACCCAGTCGAACCACAGCATCATCCTCAGTCTCTGCTGGAATAATTAAGTCGTCAATAAAGATCAATACTACACCTCTAGCAATGAGGTCTCTAAAGATTGCAGTGATGAATCTAGTAAACACTTTAGGACACAGGGAGAGACCAAAAGGTGCCCTAAGAAACTCGTACTGTCCTGTCATTGTGACAAATGAAGTGAACTTAACCGATTCCTCGTCTACAGGTAAATGAAAATATCCATTTTTCAGATCCAGTGTGCTGAAAACTCTTGCATCCACCAATTTGTCTATATGATCTTCAATTACAGGCATAGGATATTCATCCTTCACAATCTTCTGATTAAGTCGTCTGTAATCAATGCATACCCTAATGCTACCGTCTTTTTTCCTTACAAGAACCAAAGGACTAGCATACTCTGAGTAGCTTACCCTTACCACGCCGTCTTCAAGCCACTTATTCACTTGTCGGTCAACCTCCTCTTGTTCCGCTGGAGCCAGTCTTCGGGGTCGTTGTGCAACAGGGATGTCATCTTTTAGCACAATTTTCAACTTGACAGGCGCTTCCTTCGTCTTACGCGGTACGTATGACTCCACCAGGTCGTTCACCCGTTTTTCAATGTCTGCACTAGAACCTGTAACAAGAGAATCACACACCCTTATCTCGCATAACCCACCTATCAAGCGGTATTAACCACACATTGTTAGACTCCATAACAAGTCTGACACGCAACAAGAAATCTTCACCGAGAATCATACTGTACGGCACGGTACGGTCAGGAACTATACGAAACTTAACGTCCTTATACCACAACTCGTCTATTTCAATATCCAAACAAATTTGTCCATAACAATCCACCTGGTTCTCGCCTAAACCCGTTAAGAAATCGTCACTTTTGTCAAACTCTGGCGCACCTAAATTGTTGTAGCACTCGATTGTCATCAAACTTACTTCGCACCCAGAGTCAACCAACGCTATAACATCTTTTCCCAACACATGAACTCGTTTCACAGGCTTCTTTTTCGGTGTAATCGTCCGCTGTGTTTTGTTTACCTCGCCGGCCATGACAGCTAGTAGACAATGCTTCGCCGCCATTGCGCTCGATTCGCCAATCACGTCTTCGCTACTAGGGATGTGACCATCACTCGTCGAACCGTAAAAAGCACGTTTCGTTGCGACACTAGCGCCATTCGTCCCGGTCGGCCATTTCTTCCCAGTGCTGCCACCTTCACCACTCGTTGCTGATTTCACGTCACTCTTTGAAGTACTTGCAGTTGAAGATGATACAGCCGTTTTGCATTGAGATGCAATATGCCCAAAATCGTCGCATCTGAAGCATTTCAGGCCCTTCTCCTTGTGGGGACAGTCTGCTGATGAATGATTCTTTTCTCCACAGCTGTAGCAACGTACGAATCGCCCGTGCGTCTTCTCATTTTTCTCAGTTTGCTTCGAACGACTTGTATCTCGGCTTGAACTCGAACTCGCCATGTTTGATTTCAATTGTTCATAAATCTTCAGCTTCTCTTGGTCACTGTATGTCGTAACGCCGTATAACATTATCTTATTTACTTCTTGATCCTTGATTCCTTCTACTATGTATTTAATGGCTACATAGTCTGGCATTTTCCCTCGTTTACCCAACTCTTTCATGGTAAATAAGTACTCTAAACACGATTCACTTGATTTTTTATGTCTGGAACTCATAAGCTCGTGTATAGCCTTCGCGTCGATGTTATCAGGGAACTCCTTGAGGATAGCGGCTTTAAACTCGTCCCACGTCTTAAAAATGCGCTCTGCCCGGTACCACAATAACGCCGTTCCTGTTAACGACCGCCTCGCCATCAACAGCTGTTGCAACGGAGTCCACCCACAGAGCTCGGAGCTGTCCTCGACGTCTTGAACCCATCTGGTCGCAGGATACGTCTTATCTTGACCAGTGAACTTGGGGATCAGCCCTTCCGTGAGATGCAACATCGTCATGCCATCTCGCGATGTTTCAGCATTTGCGTCGTTGTAGTCTTGCTGTCTGCCGTTACGTTTGTTTGGAGACATGTTTACGCCTTGCCTTCACGTAGTTCGACGTCGTAATTCGTCTTGAAATTTTCGAACCACGCGGTCACAACGGCAAATCTCGGTACGTCTTTTTCTTTGTTCGTTTGTCACTCCCACATCTGACACCACTGTAGGAAGTGGATGCGAAACTAAAACTCACTTTTTACTGAACTTTATATATTTAAAAGAAGTATTTAAAGAAATATCAAAATGTAACATAGCGGCACGTCTTGTGTGTTAGCTTTCCCAAACATCTCCCAATTAGACATGTGTCGTTCGCGAGCGAGTGATTCAAATGAACTGTATCTTTTGATTGAACTAGCTCACTCTTCAACTCAGTACAGATTTGACTAGCTCATTTCGCTCAGTAACTCTTTTATATCGGTGTTACTTGCTCGCTCTTTCCCACTCATGATCGAATGAGCGGGCCCAGCCAAACGAGTGAGACGATGCGGAGTGACGGTTTCGGAGCGTTTCGGATGAATTCGGAGGGTGCCGGGAAAACATGGCGGGATCCGTACCGTGTGATTTGCTTTCTTCGTCGCACTTATGGCTGTGCGTATTATATAACCATCCCATTTACGCACTTTTATGTACAGAGTACTGTTGGATGTCGAGAGAGCAGACTACGGCTGTCGTTTGTTGACCAATTTTAGTTTAAGATTTAATTGATGGGCTTAGGTAGTGTAATTAATGTAATGATAGTCTAATATTTTTATGAAATGTACACTATATAGTATCAGATTTTCATCATAATTGCCAATCTAGATTAGAGGGGTTTATGTTTAATATGAGGTACGTTTAGGAGAAACTTTGTTTTTCCGTCGTTTTATTATTAACCTAAAAAATCTAGACTGACAGTCCTAAGCCTGTCCAAGTATGAAGGAAAATCTGCTTAATATGTATATTGTAGTAAATGTATGTATAGTATAGCTTATATAACACTAATAATGCATATTTTTTAACGATCAAGTGCGTAGGTAATACAAATCAAACCAAACAATTCAATCAATCTGATTGATTGACATCTCTCTCTACTCACTATTTAATCTACAGATCTACTGAGCGAAATGAGCTAAATGAGCTAAATGAGTGATATATATCACCGCGAGCGAAAGATATGAATCACTCTTTTCAACTCAGTGAACGATTATGCGCATCTCTACTCCCAATGGCGGACGGCCTGCACCTTATAACTAAAACGACTTAACTCACTCATGCTATCCCTTTCATACTTGTTGACATGATCTTCATTCTGTCTCACTCATACACAAAACGTTCCATTTCACTCAATCCTACATATATGTTAATATGATTCTAAAAAATGGCCCAATCTCAGTATAAACTGAAGGATTATTAATATATTCAATAAAATAAAAGTGCAAAATTCTCCAATCGGCCATTTTTACTGAAACGCCAATCAGAACCGTTCCAAACAGTGACGTCATCAATCCATAACATATTTCTTAGAGCAACATAGACAACCTCATTGACCGAAATCTATACGTGGGCACCAAAGAGTTCGAAAGGTGCAAAAAAAATGTTATTTCGCCACTAAACATTTATTACGTCCAAAAAATATTATTACACGATATAAAGTAGATATCTATTAGGTCATTACCTATGAAATTGGCGTTTTGTAGGGAGAATTTCAACGAAACACGAATTTCCATACAATTAATTTTGCGGATATTTTTTTGATGGCTAATTCAAACCTAGACCTATTTTCTAGGCTTAATTCTGAACACTTAACAATAAAATATAACAATTAATTGTATGTAAAATCGTTGTTTATTGAGTGCACTGTAGTTTTATTGTAATTGTGTATGTACTTTTGTAAAAAAAAAAAAACTAGGATCAGACTTATATCTATGAACAAAAACGCCAATTTCATAGGTAAGGACCTAATATTTGTTATTATTTAAATAAAATGCTAATAATACGATATTTCAACAACAAACTTTTTTAATTATTTGGCTGAATGGAACTATCATTGCCATGTTGGCTGTCGTAACTAGAAAAAATGAAAAATTAAAAAGTAAAAGCGGCGTTCGGTGATTTTCACTCAAAATTTACATGTATCTAAATAATTCATCTTAAACTGCAACCGTGTGAGAGTTTTTGTGTAAAATGAGTTATTGTGATAAATTTTTGTAATGTATTTATCATCCCTAATCGTAATATATGGTGCTGAATTAACAATATCATTCGGATTCAAGGGAAATTCGTAACTGTAAGTATGTAAACAATATCTACCACCCTACCACCAACTAAATGATGACGTCACAAATGGCATGCGAGGCGTTTTCGCGCGAAGTTTAAACTAAACTATAATAAAATGCAATTATCTATGTTAAATCTTATGAGTATAACTGAAATATAGTGTTTTTCGGAACTAATACAAGTGTACCGACGATATTAAAAGGGTTTTCAAAATTTGTCATCAGGCCTATTATCGATTCGGAAGCCATTTTCGTGTTTTTTGCAAAAAGTCATATTCTCTTAGTAAAAGGGCATATATGAGTCGTAAATGCTGCGAAGATACTCCTTTTTGCTAGTTATGGTCGTGTACCTACCCCTTCTAGGTTCACTTACTGTGACGGATGGTGAACTACGGAACATGCTCTTGGCCGGTTTTTCTATATAACATTATTACGAAATCCTACACTGAGCGTGACCCGACATTCTCCTGGCCAATTTTATTATATGTACTTATAACATAATTATGACAACACCGTAGAAAACGGTTATCGTAAGGCATGATACTATGATAGTCGAGACCACAGACTTATATATACCCTAGATGAAGCAAATGTCACGATTTGTATTGAAACCAAGCGTGCCGACTTTTTACCACCTA
The DNA here is from genome assembly GCF_910591565.1 of Cydia splendana. Taxonomy (NCBI): domain Eukaryota; kingdom Metazoa; phylum Arthropoda; class Insecta; order Lepidoptera; family Tortricidae; genus Cydia; species Cydia splendana. The sequence continues at coordinate 38,912,428 of NC_085987.1, read as the reverse complement.
CTGTGACGTCACAGCCGCAATTTAGTGATGGGATCCTAACTGATTCAAAGACACCAATGCCCCTCTGCCCCGCTACGATTCAGATGTCTTGCTCATACTCATAGATTTTATATCTGCGGTCTCGCTCGCTCACTCCCCGCTCCCCCGCGAACCACGCCAAAAATCACAAATAGATTGTCATGAATGACATCGATTTTCTGACAGACGAATGATAAAGACAGACGAATGATAAAAACAGACGAATGACCTTCTTCCCAACTTTTCCCTTCAATGAAACTGGTATTTTCAAAATCTTTGACCCGATCATGTGGAAAACAAAAATAATGAAAGTTTTTTTAACACAATAGAAATTTCAAACTTTATATTAAAGGAAAAAATGGAAAAATTTACGCTGCCGCTGCTGCCGGAAGCGTAAATTTTTCCATTTTTTTCCTTTAATATAAAGTTTGGAATATCGCTCGCAGACGTATCTGCTTGTTAAAAAATTGATTTAGTATGGGTTAGCACATTGTTACTGGTGAATTCTCAATGCAACTTGAGACTCCGGTGCCGTTAAAAGATGTAATTGTCTGTCGGTAGATGTCGCTATACGCCACCCCAAAGGCGTGTTTACATAAAGAAAGGAATGGAAAGATTTGCGATGTCCTGGTAGGCTTCCGTAGCTCAATTGGTTAAGAGCAACACACGGATTGTGGAGGATGCGGGTTCAAGTCCTGCCGGAAGCGTAAATTTTTCCATTTTTTCCTTTAATATAAAGTTTGGAATATCGCTCGCAGACGTATCTGCTTGTTAAAAAATTGATTTACAATAGAAATTTATAACCCTACTAAACGTATAGGCAGATATATAATCGTATGTGGTTAAATTACCCTTCTTTTTTAAGGAGTCGCGTAAAATTAGCACATGATTTTTTTTATCAATAACAACTACTAATAGTTTTTTTTGAATAGTTAATATCATTCGTATGTCCTATATCGATTAAAATCAATTATTAGAAGCGATCGGTAGAACGAACAACACTAGTCGCTAAATTTGACAGACGAATGATAAACGGCCTGTACCACGAAGTCGAAGCGATGCGTGAGTATTATTATACCATGGGCTTCACTTGGTATGTACGAACACTCTATCTATGCCTTATAAATCTATGCCTCCGAGGTTCTCCGGGACCACGGGGACAATGTCGCCCTTGAAACGTCGGAGGTTTGTTTTCAAAGTTTTACACGATTAAGTCCCGTTTTAGCAAATTTTTAATGTGTGAGAATTGTGTAATATTAAACATATTCCATGTTTTTTAAGTTTGTTTTACTTTAACAAATAAAATGAACCTGCTGCTTACTTAAGGCGTTTTCGGAGAATCTGCATGTTTTCCAAAAACTGCATGGAGTCGATGGCACCTTCACTTAGGTCTACGAGCTGTCTTTTGTAGTGGCGATCGAAAACTATATCACATCGTTTCCGGCTCGCCCCACTAAATAAGTAGTTAGATATACGGGTATTTTGGTACCGTGCCTCTTTTTTCAACTTGTATAAGAACCTTATGAGTGTGGGCTTATGTGGCATCCGAATGTTAAGCCTCCTGTGCCAGCCCTCCACAGGGTTGTTACTTCGGTGTTTATCCTTGCTGCAACTTAACTTTTTTGGGCCCAGTCTCAGCAAGGTGTCTTCCATATATTTATTGAATTTTAGTACTGGCGTGGTAACCGGTGCCGGTATTTCCGCAAGTATAGTTACCCGACTATTATTTATCTCGGACTCAGGTAACAGAGGTAAAACCGCAGAAAATTCCACCATTTTTCTGCCTTCCTTGGTTTCACTTACTTTAATTACTCCGTCCTTTTTCCACACAGCCCGATTATAGTGGAAAAAACATCCCGAAAGTTTAATGTTTGGAAAAGCTGATCGACAACCATTAATTTGAGCGAGTTTGTAATCGCACTTAAAATTGTTTATGAATACGCCCAAATTATCCCGAATTAGTTTGAACAATCGGCGGTAAGTATCCTCTGTTTTATTGGGCAGCAAGGCAAACAAGACAGGTACCACATTTGTTGTCTCGCTGCTGTTACCTATTCCGGCATGCACTGTATAGAGCTGTTTGAAGGGCTTAGGCACCCTTTTATAAGTGCCATCTCCAAAGTATTGGATGGCGTTACTGTTGGAATTTACCATGAATTGCTGCGCATGTCCAGTCGAAAATATAAGTATTTTGTATTCATCGCCATCTTCTACAACCATAAAGTCTTCTTTGAGTATTTGCGGTACCTTGACGTCTTCCAGGCGGGAGAATTCGGTGTTGTGTAGGTCTAAAGCCTTGTGTCTAGCCCTGTATAAGGAGCTTTTTACTTCTTCATATGAACACATGCTGAACTTTGGGTCAGCTTCATGTAATTCAGTAACTGCCTTTTCAAATAAAAATGATATGGACCCATTTTTACTGCGGCTTCTTCTTTACACGAATTTAATGCAATGTCTCTGATATTCTGGTTGTCATGTCGTTTACAGGCATGCTCGCTGACTTTTAAAACTGAATCTTGATTTGCATTCAATGTGATTGAGGCGTAGCAATATTCACTACGATTCGAACACTTGAAATTTACAGAACCATTTTTGTTTGTATGGTTCCAGTTATATTTATGCCCGTCAAATAATAAAGCCGGTTTTCCCTTTTGATTTTTAACAAATTGTAAATTGGAAGCCATTGCAACAGGATTGGAAAACAATATTTAAACAAAAACGTAACCTAGCAACGGGAAAACACGTAAAAGTAAATCTCTCTTCCCTAAATAAAATTATTTTCAATCATATCTACAAATTTTTCGATCAATTTGAAGTGAGAATCAATAGACGATCCCCAAAATTGTGTTATCTCTCCGCGGAGACCGCGGGCTGCCGGTGGAAACTTTAAATAAGGCCGCCGATGGCCCGGCCGGGTGACATGACAAGCTGTCATCAAAATCAACAAACAGTGAAAGTACAAATTTTATAATGTTTACCCAATGTTTACTCATGATTTTTGGCTTGCTGCTTACGATTGCCCACTGCCTATGAAAAACTAAATACCTACTTACCTATACTTAGTGTCCCGACATCGCGCCGTACAGCTCCTTGCTCCTGAGTGTATAACATCTTTTTCCATTTTGTGTGCATTTAGTAATCGATTCACGGAACCAAGACTATTTTTTATTTTATTGTGTGTTGTACATAATTACTTTATATTTAATAGTAGGTATTTAATCCTTTTTTACGATTTTATTTGTAGGTACTCATTGCTGTTTAATATTTTATAATAATAGCTGTTAAGTTTGTATTTTATATTTATAGTGTTTATGCCTTCGCAACCGTGCCTGAATCCGCCGGAGTTGCTGCATTGCTCTGTGTGCTCGGACGGAAAGCAATACAAAGGTCGGCGTGGTCTCGCTATCCATACGGCTTACCGGCATGGCACCCGTGTGGCTATCGACCCCCCGATTCCTAGCGCTTCTCAACCTGCAGGGTCTTCCTCCGCCGGGGGCCCTACAGCGACACCGCCGCCAGCTGAAATATCGCTTGCGGACAGGCTAGGGCTGTTGAAGGCCAACATTCCAATTGTGAAAAGAATACCCCGTGGTGCGCGTTTCACCGTCGCACGCTGCCTCACCGAGTGTGTGGCCAAGGTCGTCGCAGAAAATTCTGTTAAAGCATGGGAGCGTCTGCTCACGTTTCCATTCAGTTTTACACGTTGAAAAATCAAAAAAGGTATCACTCACCTCCCAAATTAAAACCAACACGTCTTCTTTATCTGATCTACCAGACATCCCTGAAAATTCTCATAATACACGCTCAACTCATAATTCGCTTCATACGAAAATAAAATCTATAGAAAATAAACTTTCGGAAGGGAACGTGAGTGGTGCTGCCCGACTTTTATTTTCTAGCGACGACTTGGCTGCGCACTCGGCTGCTACCTACGCCGCCTTAAAAGAAAAACACCCAGAGCCTCCCATTTCTTCAAGACTGCCAGATCCTCCCTCCGTCGATGATCCCTCTGTGATTGTCACTGAAGATGCAGTGAGTCAGGCCATAGCTTCGTTCCCCAACGGATCCGCCGGCGGGATGGATGGCTTGTCTCCTCAGCATTTAAAAGATCTGACTGCGATGACACTAGGCGATGCGAGGTCGGCCCTACTCAGAGAAATAACAGCTTTAATCAACCTGATGCTTTCAGGCCGCGTAAACACAGATATTGTGCCTCTGTTATACGGCGCGAACCTGGTGGCGTTGGCCAAGAAGAACGGCGGTATCCGCCCGATTGCGGTTGGGTGCACCCTCAGACGCTTAGCCTCCAAACTATGCTGCAGACAATTCAACCAAAGGCTAACAAGGATCTTTAAACCTCGACAACTAGGATTCGGCGTAAAGGGTGGTTGTGAGGCAGCAGTGCACGCTGCGCGTACATTCCTCAATCGTCCGGACTACGAAGTGTTTGTTAAAATAGATGTCAAAAACGCATTTAATTCGGTCGACCGCGGTGCTCTGTTAGCAGAAGTAAAAAAAGAGCTACCAGAACTTTACAGATACATTTGGCAATGCTACGGAGCACCTTCAAAATTACTTTTTGGAAATGATATTATCTTGTCAAGTATAGGCTGCCAACAGGGAGATCCGCTTGGGCCTGCCATTTTTAGTTTGGTCATTCACCCCATCATCTCTAGTCTAAATTCAAAATTCAATTGTTGGTACTTAGATGACGGCTCCCTTGGCGGAGACGCACTAACCGTACTACAAGATATACAATCTATCATAGATAAATTTTCGAAAATCGGGCTTGCATTAAATTTCACTAAATGCGAAATTTTTATTCCTGATCACGTTCCATTGAATACAAAAATAGATATACTAACAAATTTTAACGCAGTTTTACCTAATATTTCCGTTCATTCAAAAACATCCCTCACCCTTTTAGGCTCACCAATTTTTGACGAATCAATCGCACCCGTCATTAACTGTAAATTAAATTTATTCAATAATACGTCAGACCTCCTATTTAAAATAAATCCCCATATGGCTCTTTTCATCATTCGTTTTTGCTTATTTACACCCAAATTTATGTATTTACTCCGCAGTTGCCCAATTTGGAAATTTCCGTCCACCCTGTCTTCCATAGACTCCTCCCTTCAGGCAACCCTTTCCAAAACACTGAACATTCATCTCGACAATAGTTCATGGACCCAAGCGGTTCTACCCATAAGGCTGGGTGGACTGGGCGTTCGCACTTCGGCCAGTTTGGCTCTACCCGCGTTCCTGTCCTCAGTATACGGCTCGCTATCTCTCGTCGGTATTATTTTAAACCTTCCTCAGATACCTGACGATGAGATAGCGAATCTGATTGAGGCCAGGGAGGCCTGGTGTGAGTCGTGTCCAGGTGAGGACATCCCAGTCGCCCGTCACATTCAGCGGGCTTGGGACTTCCCTCCCTTAAAAGCAGCTCATATCACACTTCTTCAGGTTAGTCCGGACGACTTCGAACGTGCCCGAATTCTAGCCGTATCAGCCCCCGAGTCGGGCCATTGGCTACGAGCACTCCCTTCCCGTCAAATAGGCACAGTTTTGAACCCAAGTAGCTTGAGAATAGCTATATGCTTAAGGCTTGGGTCCAAAATATGTGTCCCTCACACTTGCGCCTGTGGCAAAAACGTCGATCAGCTGGGCCGACATGGCCTTTCATGCCCCAAAAGCGCCGGCCGCTTATTTCGCCACGGTACCATCAATGATTTGGTCCGTCGGTCGCTTGCCACCGCCTCTGTGCCTGCGATTCTCGAACCCGCGGGCATGGCGAGGGACGATGGCAAGCGCCCCGACGGGGCCACATTGGTGCCGTGGAAACTAGGTAGGGCCCTGGTGTGGGACGCAACGTGCGTAGATACCTTCGCACAGTCCCATATCCAGGCGACCCGCACCCAGGCCGGCGGCGCGGCTGACCAGGCCCAGGTTCTCAAGCGCCGCAAATATTCGTCCTTACTTAAGGACTACGAGTTTGCAGCGCTCGCGGTAGAGACACTGGGCCCTTGGTCAGCCGACATGCAGGCCTTTGTGAGGGCCCTGTCGGGGCGGCTGATTGACGCCACAGGGGACCCCAGAGCTGGCGCGTATTTCTCGCAACGAATCGCCCTTGCGGTTCAGCGAGGAAACGCCGCCAGTGTAATGCGTACCATGCCACAGGCGGACCTGCTAGAGGGGGTATTCTTTTTTAATTAGGTTTTTATTTTATAGGTAAGTTTCTTTTATTTTAGTATTAATTTTAATTCCTTTGTAGTTTTAGTTTATTTTAATAAGTTATTTTATATTCAATATGTTACATATAGATAGTTTCTTTGAAATAATAAAAACATATTTATTAAGGTTTATGTCATAAGTTGACACTGAAATAATGTAAATGGCCAGGATTAATTTTGATAGTGAGTGTTTATGAATGAGACCGGCCAAGAAGTTTTTAGACAGCTACGTACAGAGTGTAATGGTTAAGTGTAGCCAGACGATTAGATATTCCGTAAATATAATATAGATTAGAAAATTTTACATTAATAATTTTTTTTTAATAAACGTAGATATATTCCAAAAATTAACTTCAAACCCTCCCATACATTCAGTACGACCTGCGTCGAAAGACTAGTCTGAACGGTCTAGTCATTTTACCGTTATCAAATTCATTGAATTGTTTTATTTTATCCACTTATCGATAACAATCAATTATGTGTCTGTATATGATGAAAGGCATTAAAAGTCGAGCGTGGGTTTATGAAACGAGGCGTCAGCCGAGTTTCATAATAACATCACACGAGTGTTTTAATGCCTGTGTGCATAAAGCAGTGTATGGAACTATTGGAACTATCATAATTAGGCATTACAACACTCGTGTGTATATTGCCCTTCACTTTCACTTTATGCACTTTCGATATCAATTTGAAATTTTCTGATATCTGCTATATTTACGGAACTATCGCCGAGCAACACTTAACGATTACATCCTGTATAGCTCAAAATAATAATTAAATAAATCCTATTATTGCAAAAAATATTTTTGGCATCAAACGGGTAATGGTTACGGCTGAAAGCAATCACAAAGAGACATTCCAAAAAAATAGGGTATTTTGAACTAGAGTGTTTTGAGACCTATGCATTAAGAGAATAAAGTATTACGCAACGCACAGGTGAACACAATTTGGGGTATTTTGGGAAAGGTGTATTTTGGGACTAGTTCTCAATGGTTCTCGTGTAAATCACGAATGAGCCTTTTTGGAAATATGGTATTTTGGGCCTAGTTTCTTATGAGAAGAGGGGCTTTAGAAATTAGAGTGTATTGACTAATAGTGCGTTTTGAGACTAGTGCATTCGCCACCGGAAAGTCACTGTTGTCGTGTCGTTTAGTCATGTCACAATCTATTTATTTGATTTAAAATTTAAGGATTTGAAATGGTTCCGCCGTGTCTTATAGTATTTTGTCGTACACTAGCTCCTAATGGTTATCATTTTTTTTAAACCGATGTGAACATTATTGCATTTTATCCACAAGTTTTGAGTTGTTTTCTCATGTTGTCTCTTAGATTTGACGTTACTTGCTCGGGTATCAATATTATCACGAGGGCTTAAACAACAACTTTGCCTCCTTGTAGAACAAGTAACATCATACGTAGAGCCGGACCACGCTATGTTTTCCAGCCAAGTGCTAAGGCCAAGTATGGAGATTATAGCAATATGTACGCGTTTTTTAGGGTTCCGTACCTCAAAAGGAAAAAAACGGAACCCTTATAGGATCACTCGTGCTTCTGTCTGTCTGTCCGTCTGTCACAGCCTATTTTCTCGGAAACTCATCATCTTCCTCGCGTTGTACCGGCATTTTGCCACGGCTCATGGGAGCCTGGGGTCCGCTTGGCAACTAATCCCAAGAATTGGCGTAGGCACTAGTTTTTACGAAAGCGACTGCCATCTGACCTTCCAACCCAGAGGGTAAACTAAGCCTTATTGCGATTAGTCCGGTTTCCTCACGATGTTTTCCTTCACCGAAAAGCGACTGGTAAATACCAAATGATATTTCGTACAAAAGTTCCGAAAAACTCATTGGTAGGAGCCGGGTTTGAACCTGCGACCTCCGGATTGCAAGTCGCACGCTCTTACCGCTGGGCCACTAGCGTTTCATAGCCTATTTTAATTAATTTGGTACACATATGTAAATTAGTGACCCAAAGACGGACATGTAACGTAAATAAATGAATTTTAAACATGGGGGCCACTTTTGAGGGTAAATGTGTAAATTAAAAAATAAAGTTTCTTAAACTAATATCTTGTTATATGTCAAATGAAAGAGCTTATTTTGAGAATTTCAAATACATTTGTTACATACATTTTAAAAGTGTGAGTCGGACTTAATGTACGGAACCCTTGGAACGCGAGTCCGACTCGCACTTGGCCAGGGTTTTTTTAAGGTTTGTGCAAAGTCAGAGTTAAGGAGGTAGGTATATCATATTTATTAATACCTATATAAAAAACCCGAATGCCAAGTTTTCAGACACATGTTTGAACTTAATATGTGTAATTGATATTTCGGGGTCGGTCCCAAAGTTAAAGTTGCTCAGTATAATCCCACAACCTCCCTGGCAACGGGAATGCAGTTATTTTTTAGCCACAGGTGTTTACAACAAAACAAAGAATATAAATTGTTATTCTAAAAAATATTAGAATATTCAGCTCGAATCATTCTTGAACTCAGGTCTCTGCAACTAATGCTAATAAAAAGTTGAGGCCAATACTTTTCGCCTAATATTACCTATCCCCTTCAAGGCTATTACTGAAAAATAATTGTAAGTATTATTATAACAAACGTGGATAGACCTATTATTGTTATAGTAATAAATAATGTCATTATTAAAAACTATACAATTGATGTAATTGTTTCTTTTACCCTTATATTTAAGTAAGTAAAAACAAAATTATTGTGTAACTTAAGTTTTATTAATATTATTTTCATAAATTCAAACTCTGTTTTAAATAACTTCAAACACTTTTATTATAGCGTTGTTAGGACATTACAATTCTTTCTTTACAATCACTATTTGTTGCTCCAACTAACGTTAATAATAATCTTCGGAAATATTTTCAAATCTCCCCAACATTTCAGCTTCATCGACCCGCCATAAATCAGTGTTGCCATCATGAAAATCACACAAGTTCATCCTTTTAAAATTACTTATTAAAACTATTTTACACAGATTAATTACACAGGGTATCAAAACTGACTTAAACGATACTACAAATCATCAAGCGACGTTTTATTAAGATTATTACTCTCCACAATAACTAATTCAGCCTCATTTAGTAAAGAATCATCACATTATTAGTCGTATTTCAATTAGTGGCAATTTTAATGCAAAATGTACCTATGTATGTATATGTGTAAATCTTTGAAGGCTGACAATTCATTGTCTTCTCGCGGGTCATAACAAAATGATTCTATGTTCTGCTGCTTTCATAAAGTCTGACTTCATAGAATAATACCTATTGCATTACGATACAAGTGTGAAAAGTAGGCAATTGCCAACTGGGTGGCAAATTCGTTGGGTGGACGACATCCGGAAGATTGCGGGTAACTTCTGGATGAGATTAGCTCAGGATCGGGACAAGTGGCGTAGGTACTAGAAGAGAGACCTATGCTCAGCAGTGGGCGATAGAGGGTGGTATGATGATGATGATGATGTAGTAGAAATAATAAACATGCTCATAATATAAACTTTTTATTTTTGACGTTACAAGTGATTGACAGATCCTATGAGAAATATTATATCTATGAGAAATTCCATCAAACGTCAATCATTTTCAAGTCAAAATCAAAAATAAATCATGAATCTAAAAATAGTTTTGTATTGATTTAATAATTTAAAACATTGTAAAATGCGCAAATCGAGTAGTTGTCGGTCTGGGAGCGTCTTCAGTGAAGAAGTAAGTTCAAATATATAGGTAACCTATATAAATGCCATACATAATGACCATAAATTTCGCAAATATATTCAGCTACAAATTTATTTACTCGGTAGGCTGTAAACCTAGTGGCCTTAACAATGGACCTTAAGAAAGCTATGTTGAATTGAATGGACCTTAAAAAAGATTTGATTTCAAATAAAGATGATATGATTATAGTGATCAGCAACAACTACTATAGTTCGTTTTTTTAGCATTAGAAAGAAGGTAAGCGATGTTGACAAGTCTTTTAATTGAAAAACGCTTTTTAACCTCTTCAACGCCGTGTCAAACACAAAAGCAGTCACCCGGACGCCACGTCACCAAATTGTCAAAACTGAAATTGAACTTTATGCATATGCACGTAGGTCTATGTTGCTCTGTGGTCTATGACCGATTAATCAGTCTTTGGCGTTGAACCTGTGGTGCGGATATATCGGTCATTGGCGTCCAAAAGGTTAAAAATCAGTAACTCTTACTTATGAAAGCATAATAATATAAATGACCGTATAGATTATTAGATTCACAATTGTTACATCTTTGCCGTGACTGGTTTTTAAAACGTGTTTTTCAATTAAAAGACACATCAAGTCTGTTTACCTCAGTTTACCTTATTTGTAATCCTAAAAAAACGAACTATAACACCCATCATGACAAAAAATAAAGAAAAGTCGCACTTTCATTTCACACTCAAACAACATTATCTAGGTAGGTAAGTACCTATATATATTATCTTACCAAAAAAAAGTAGTTTATTAAACATAGCTTAATTCTTAAATAACACTAAATAAAAGATAATTCATAACCTTCTTTGTTTCAGGCATTAGACAGAACTTATCATTTCAAATGGAAAAGCATACGAAATCTGTTGTACTTAAGTTTTACATATTCCTCCCATCCGCCGTTTTATTACATGTTTAGTGTTCTAGCCCAAACTGCAGGTGTAGGTAATATAATATAATCAATAAATTACACTAATTACCTTTACGTCACCCTAGGCCCGTAAGTGGGATTTTCTTCCCACTACGCGAGAAGAAAATCTCACTTCCTGGCCAAGGCAAGACGTAAAACTTTAGACAAACCACGGGCGGTAATTCGTAAAGCCAAAGATTGCATATTTATGGCCCTCACCTTCGGTTCAGGCCACAAACACCTGCGATCTGGAGCATTTACGAACACCTCTCTAGCTATGATTACATAGCTAATAGGGAGGTGAAGGGCGATTGTGCAGTACAATGAATTTTACTGTCCGGCAGTCCGAGTTTTTACGGTCCGATATGGCACGCCATTAAATGTATATAGTAGCTTGTGCTCTAGACGTAATTTTACCGTCCGACATTTTACTTTTCCCCATTCAGACAGTTTTTTTCCGGTCCGAGATGACAGCTATGAAAAACGTGTTTATGCTTGTGCACTGCGTCTAGAATTAGTATTATTCATGACTTGGCCGGGCGGGGCCGGGCTAGGGGTTACTTCTCTTTTAGTAAAAAGACGGACAAGTGCACAAGCCAATCATCCGTTTTTTCATGCCATATCGGACCATGAAAACTCGGACTGCCGGACAGTAAAATTCATTGTCGTGCACAATCGCCCGAACTGTAATAGTAAATTAGCACTATTACAGTACATATGGTGCTAATTTACCGCCCTAGTGCGGTAACTAGCACTTTACGTGCGTATGTCGAAAATTTAAACGCCCATAATGTATAGTAAAACGTTGTATGATACAAGTGCGAAAAGTAGGAAATTAACAACGAGTGGCGATAATTAAAAACACGATCGAGAGAGTATTTTAATCGACACGAGTTGTATGAGTAATGTACTATTTCAACACTTGCTCGTAACGTGGAAGTTATTGAACCGCTTTTAGGATCATAAATAATCCTAAATATTAAACACGCGTGGTTTTTCATTATAATATAGCACTTGTTAGGTTATGAATGATAATCCGACTGACTTATTAAGGTAAGTGATTGCTAATAATATGTAGTAGTAGTTTCTTTTTTTCCCTCGCGACTGTGTTGAAAAACGTCATATGAAAGGCGTGTGCATTGGTTAAGTATTACACACATCGGCTTTCTTATTGCGCGCTTGCTGTTCGCATGTGTAATGACCAACGTAGCACACTTGTATCACATTGTACTAATGGGAATTAGGAATATAATTTATTTACGGTTAGTGATTGAAGATGAAACCTCCGAAACTTAGGTCGCGAAAAACACACGAGTTAAAACGTGAATTTAACTTAAGGCCTGGCCAAACACACAGCGCGACGCAGCGCCGCGTCCGCGCCGCGTGATGCCGACGCGATGCCTGTTCAAACAGGGCGCGCGCGGATCGCGCCGGCCTCACGCTCTCAACACGCCCTGGAACGCGGCGCACCGCTCGCTGCCTAACGTTCGATCCGACTGATGTGAGCCAGCGCGACGCGGCGGGCCGCCGCGTCCGCGCGGCGCAGCGCTGCGCACGCGCCGCGTGGACGCAAGGGGCCGCGCGGCGCGGGGCGCGACAGAAGCGGGGCGTGATACCGGCGGGACGCAGTCTGTTTGACGTCGGTAACCTGTTAGCATGTGCCGCAGTCGCGCGGCGCGGACGCGGCGCTGCGTCGCGCTGTGTGTTTGGCCAGGCCTTTAATGTTAGTGTGTCTCACGACAATTTCAATTCAATTACATACCTATATACCTACATAAAGTCGCAAAATACAGGTTAGGGTGTCCCTTATTTTGCGATTTTTAAAATTAACAACGCATACCCCCTAAATATAACGATACTACTCCAAAACACCCTGAAAAATGTTTCAGGATATTCCAGGAACAAGAACCCGTGCCGCCTTACAACTGAAATGCCCATACAAATTACTATGGAGAAATTTGACCACACACTTATTTGATAATTTTTTATTGGTTTTGTGTTCGCATCGAGATTTTTTTGTTAAATAAAGTTTATAAATATGGCAATATTATACAAAACCGATATAAAAAAAAAAGAAAAAAATAATGTCATTTTCATACATTCGGCACGGGTTACAGTTACAGGAATGACCTGATTTTTTTTTACAGAACTGAAATATAAAAGAAACTGATTTGGGTCAAACAGATCACTGTGTTATGTCTTTCCTGTAGACATACACAAAAATGTACTGTTCGCGCGAACACACTAGTTTTCTCTCCTGTGGGCAATAGTTAACAGCTTGTGGGCATGTAAGTAATGATTTTATCATAGTTCTTTAAATAAAAGGAGGGTCTTTTCACGTGGATAAGGGTTAAATAAGAAAATTAGCCTTTATAGCCCTTAACTCTCGTGCATGTCTACAGGAAACACATAACACAGTGATCTGCTTGACCCGGGTATGCGTTATTTATTTCTGAAAATCGTAAAACAAGGGACACCCTAATACAGGTATCTACTAATGAATATTTAATATCGTTAATTTTCCAGCAAATTTGGTGCAGCATTGTTGGTAAAAACATTTGTTTGCCCTACTCTAGGTGGAATAGATAATTAGGGTTAATAACAGTAATATTAACCTTAACCAATCCTCTCCCTAGAAAAAAAAATTAGGGAAATCCTTTATTTTTACTATGCTGCACCAAAATTGCTGGAAAATTAACGATCACTCTTTATAAGTTATTCATGTTGCAGATAAAGGCTTCTTACAATGCTTCATAATTATAATTTTTGTTGTTTTTTTTTCAGTGACGATTTTCTATTTTACAGCCATCGCACTAGTACTTGGCATGGCATATATGTGGGCGGAGTTGTTTATAAAACAGTACACGCAACGTTTAGACTGGGATCAAAACTTAAGTCCGGTTTTAAAAGGCATAACAGTGGCATTAATTATGCAATATACCTTATTTTGTTTACTGGTAAGCTTCATTTAAATGTTTTTAAAATTATGTAGGTTAAATTCTTGCATGATTATTGTAGATTTACATCAATTTATAGTTTAGAAGAAATAGTTAAAGTTAAAATAAATTTAGGAGGACTCAGTTAGGTCTTCTGAATATACTGGCCCCGTAGACAACATGCCAATCGCTATTGCTCCGTAGCGAACGAAACGCAACTGTCACTGTCACACTGATATCGAAGAGCTATAGAGAGACTCAAAGCGATTCGATGGCGAAGCGCAAGCGATTGTCACCTTGGCTAGGCCGCCAGATCTTCTTTCACGATCAGCTGGGCTAGCACAGGAGTGGCGAGACCGTATATCGCCCGGACTGGAGCTGGAGCGGAGCTGGGTTCCACTCCTCTGAAGCCCCATAATACGCTCGCATGGCGTTCTCGCTACGAAGAACGCGAAATTTAAAGATATATCTTTAAACTTCGCGTTCTTTTGGTCCTGTTTTATACCAAGTAGCACACAAAAATATGAAATGTTGTCAATTGTGTATCGTTTGAATAGAAAAATAATGATTAGATTATATCTTGACCTGACATGATATTCTACAATCATCAATTGTCGCGTGCACAATTTTTTAGTGTAATTGTAGGTGCCTAGGTAGTGTGAAACAAAATATCTAAGAATGCGAGCACATGTTTTAAATACTCGTATCTTATTGAGAACATTACCTATACTTACTTATAATTGATGACTTTGTCTCCCATGTACCTCGTCATTTTTAAGGTTCCGTACCCAAAGGGTAAAAACGGGACCCTATTACTAAGACTCCGCTGTCCGTCCGTCTATCTGTCTGTCACCAGGCTGTAACTCATGAATCGTATTAGCTAGACAGTTGAAATTTTCACACATGATGTATTTCTGTTGCCGCTATAACAACAAATACTAAAAACAAAACATAAATATTTAAGTGGGGCTCCCATACAACAAACGTGCTTCTTTTTGCCGTTTTTTGCGTAATGGTACGGAACTAGGGAATGCAAATCGGTTATTTTTTGTATGGAAATAACCGCGGTTTCGGTTAATAACCGATAATTTCCATACAAAAAATAACCGAAAATAACCGATTTGCATTCCCTATACGGAACCATATACGGAACCCTTCGTGCGAGAGTCAGACTCGCACTTGGCCGATTTTTGCATTTTAAACCGCTGCTTAATCAAAATTAATATCTGAACCAATTTAAAATAAATGATATAAAAATAGTCCCTAAGATACGCAGGTGATGGTGCGCGATATTTGAGCAGCAGCTTCGCGAGTACCCCGGTATGGTCGGTGTGCACTCACTTCGTCAACAGCTCTCACTGCATGGGCTCTGAACACATCCTGCAATATTGTGAAAAGCCACACCCCAGAGAACTCCTTACGTTAAACGTGACATCTGTGCACATATATTACGTGTGAGTCTTTGCTAAAAGCTGATTATATACTTAGAAGCTAGGGACCCAAATACCCCTTAATTAGATTAATATTTTCGATAGGGTTAGATGATTATGGTTATGGTATGTTATTGTGTTAGCCTGTCAATATGAAAACACTTATAATGTGTAACCACTTTACCAGTTTATAGTGTTACACTCTTTCGCGCAGGCAGGCGTTTCTATCTGTCTCACTCGAAACTGATTACAAACGAATAGGGTTTGTTTGAGGTTTCCTGTTGTATATTTATTCTAAAATATATAGTCTAAGTTCATTTCGGTCTAGTCACGTTGATAATCGATAGCCAGGGATTTTGTTACGAGTTTAAATTATCGAAATTATACAAATATATATAAGTGTGACCATCTGAGGCTCCTTATTACGAAATGAGGTAAAATTGGTAATAGGTACCTTGAATCTACATTTTTGGTCTTTGTTGAAAATCAATATAACTGTCTGCCCCATGTCTGAGGCCAAAATAGGGCTCCCGATATCCGTGCTACACGCCAACCCGTGCGTCCGTGTTCTTAGCCCCGGCAGTGCTAAGCGTCCGAACCGAACTACACGAATCCGTCAAAGTCCATGCCCGTGTAGTCCGTTCGGCTCCGGATTTGCGTTCGGCTCCGGAGCGGCGGTCATACCTAGTTGTTGTTGTTCTGTTTTTTTTTCACTGTTGCTTGTTATTGGTAATGTGTTAGCAATACAGTAATTTTATACATTTAGCGTTTGCGTCAAATCCGGTAGTTCTGATTTTTTGAGGACTTGTTTATGATGTTAGCCCAATGAATAATCCAAGTTGGTAACCTCGAGCTCCGAACGCAACTTTGTCAAAAATCGAAAAAACCGCGAAATTTTCGGAGATTATGAAGATTTAGGCGATTATAACCCTAAATGACTAGTTTTTGATAGTACCTTCTCAGGACGTTTTTAAAGTGGACTAAATTCGCTACAATACGAGACTAGAATTGTCTCTGTAGATCTAGTAGTTTCCGAAATAAAACCTTTCAAAATTTATAATTTTTTCAAATTGTATTCGTACGGTAAGTAAGTGCAGTGAGTATGCACTTCTGTCTCAGGCGATACAGCTGGGCACGATTGTTCCTAAAGTCAAGCAAAGCTGATTTGGCCAGGTAGCTCGAGATCGTACGGTGCCTACCCCTCAAAAAGGGAGGGCCAAGGGTCGGATCACCAGGTCCAATCTATGCTATATTTCTTCCCGCTCTTAGCAACTGGGGCAAGTCCGATCGTCATTATACGTTGAGAACGGGCCGGACCCTTGTGTAATTTATATCCGTGGATCCGGACACACGGATTACACGGGTACATGGACACTAATTACCCGTTCCGAACGGGCCACAAATCCGGTTTCGTGTAACACGAGAACGGGGCCCCGGAGACGAGTACACGAAACCCGGACGCGACCGCGAGCCCTAGGCCAAAATTGTAACAAACCGACCACCATCTTGAAAATCTGCATTTTAGGTCTGATTATGATGGAAATCGATATCTGCGGATCCGAATGGCCCCTTACTATTAATCTGTGGTCTAAATTATTACAAACGGTCGCCATTTCAAATTTCATATTTGTTTGTTCGATTATATTGAGATCCACAGGAGGACTGATCATATCAAAAATGCAGAAAATCAACGTGACGGCCGTTTCTTCCAAGTATTTTACGTTACTTACTAGAAATTCTATGAAATACTCTATCCAAGACCCCTCATTGGTAACCAGTTCTGGTCCCTGGCATTAGCAGGAAAAGTAAGAGAAGGATTAATCTGAAATATAACTCAATCACGTCTAAATTAAATCAATGTGTAACACGCAAAACTTTTGAAAAACTAACCCGAATATAGTTTCTGTGTATAACACCCATCAAAGTAAGTTACCTTTATCACCTCAAAAATCCTAGTAAGTAGCCATATTAATGTGGAACTTATGATTTGACAGGGAATACATGAAAACTAATATCAGAGGCGCATGGACGTGGAGATTTTTTGTCGTTGGTGTAATGTGGATACTTAATTTTTGCCTCACAACAGTACCTGACAGCGTGATATTGAAGGTACATACTTTGCAGTGATAAATGAGATGCCACCATAAACGTCAATTTGACAGTTTACTGTACTACATAGATCTGGGATATTACTAAGTACATTCACCTGCAATAATATGTTACACAACAAAGGCCGCAAAAATATCTGACACAATCTTATTTGTAGAGCCATAAGAGCGTGTCATATATTTTTGCGGCCTTCGAAGAGTAACATATTATTGCAGGTGACTGTACATACTAGACAGACCTTAATTAAAAAGCATGTAGTAACTCAGGGGATGAGAATATCGTGGAATCATTGGGCAATTTTTATTCGTAATTAGGCCAAAGGTGTGGCCCGGCGCCCATCTATTCGAGAATGACTTTTTCTTGATTTCTGAGGCACGTTTTGTTCTTAGACTTTATTTATATTATACGGAGTTTACATATATCTTTGCTGTAAGTAAGTAAGTAAATATTCTTTACAATGCATTGCTCAGAAACTGGTACTTTAATGTGGGACAACATAGGCATAGAAAGTGCCACTTTTCTGCACGTGTGCGGGAAAGTAGCTTTTTAATTTACTAAATATTTAATAGTTTCGTGTTGTCCAAACCAAGGTAATATTTTAACAATTACAATCGAAGAATTTAATTTTCATCCTAATTAAGTATAATCAATAAAACATTTATTAACACACTTAAAATCTTGATAGACTATGTGTGTGTATAAAAGCAGATCAATTATTTATTTTTCTGAAAGTTTTATAATAAATATAATATGTTACATTTATTATACTTCTACTCTATTCCGGACCGAGCGGCGAGCAACAACTAGGCGGGGGAAGAAACTTTGAATTGTTCGATCAGATCACCTCGATGGTACAGTCACCTGCAATAATATGTTACTCTTCGAAGGCCGCAAAAATATGTAACACGCTCTTATGGCTCTACAAATAAGATCGTGTCAGATATTTTTGCGGCCTTCGAAGAGTAACATAATATTGCTGGTGACTGTACCATAATATTGCAATGTCACCCAACTTATAACTTGTGCAAATCTTCAGCTGAGTGTGGCCCAGAATTTCCGAAAATATTTTTTTCTTCGAGGCAATTACTCCGTTCTCATATTTTGCCATGCCCATAATTTCCTGAAATCATTCATTCTCGGTGGCAATTACGGAGTAATATTTTCCCAATGGTTTTTTTTCCGCAATCGCCTAGTTTTAATATTTTTAAATTAATCTTTTCGTTACAATTTTCGTCCTTTTAAATATCTAAGATAATATTTTCTTGTTACTGTATGTTAATAGTGTAGTAATTATATTTGTTACTTGTAGGTATTTCACATACAACAAATATCAAAAACACTAAAATTAAAACATAGTTAATCTAAAAAACTACAAGTAAATAAATTGCCCCAAACGCTGTCAGCGGGCAGGGTGCCCAGAAGGCTGACCGTATTTCCCCTCTGAATAGCGATAGCTATTCGCTGAGCGAAATACTAGCCAGCCTTCTGGTAACCAGAAGCCTCTATTAGGCGCGCGGACAAATCTTTACATGTTCGCCGCGCGCTTGGCCCCCACGGACCCAAAGTTTCTACACCAAACGCCGCAAATATGTAGCTACTACCTAGGGCCACATATTTGCGGCGCTTGAGTTCTTCGGCCGTGGATGCCGCAGCACCAGAATTAACTTTGGTGCTTGGAATATGGGACGTTGCCAGGGTATCTACACAAGTAGCATCCCAAACTAGTGGCCGACCCATACTCCAAGGCACAAGCGTCATTCCATCGGGCCTCTTATCATCGTCCCTGGCCAAACCGCTGGGCTCCAGGACTGCTGGCAGTTTGGCACTGTCAAGGGTTCGGATGTTTGTTACTTTTTCCTTTTTATTTCACTTTAATAGCCAAGAAGGAGAAAGAAGATTTTATTTTAATATAAATGCTTATTTTTCGATCATTTTCAAGTACCTATCTTCTTAGTTATAACCCTAACGTATGTCTACTACCGATTTGCTAGTTCGATTGCGGGATAAGGTAAACATATAAATAAAGTATGTACGTTTATTAGTATAATTTTGTTACGGTGTTATTAAATTAACAAAGTATTAACTTAAACATAAAAGTAAAATCCACTGCTTTCCCTTAAATCATTAAATACTGACATCGCAACAATCACCATCCTTTACCGACCAGCGTCTTAATCTATAAATTAATTTTAAATAGTTATTAATCATATCTAAGATATGATAATGATGCAATGGTCCTAAAAACCTAACCTAACCTAAAAACTTAGGTCAGATTGGCTTGAGAAATGTTTGTTTTACAATTTTTTCAATTAGTGTAGGAAACGAAGCAAGTTGTTGTATGGAGATCCATGCATTACTTTCTCAGTCGATGAAATTTTGCTTGGTTATTGTATGGTATGAGCCGAAAATAACATATAAATATCCAAAAAAAACCGGCCAAGTGCGAGTCTGACTCGCGTTTCTAGGGTTCCGTACATAATTCCGACTCACGCTTGACTGCACATTTCTAATAGGTTTTCCTGTCATCTATAGGTAAAGAACTATTTTGTGTATTTTTTTCAAAATTTTAGACCCAGTAGTTTCGGAGATACAGGGGGAATAGTAATTATTTGGCTATTTGTATTTTCTTAAATAACTTCGAACCTATGTATTTTAAAATTATTAAAAAATATGTCCATCTTTTTACATATGTGTACCACATTTCAACTTAATTGTTCCAGTACTTTCCGAGAAAATAGGCTGTGACAAACAGACAGACAGACTCACGAGTGATCCTATAAGGGTTCCGTTTTTTCCTTTTAAGGTACGGAACCCTAAAAACACTCCTAAGTTAGGTATGTATACGTAAAAATACAAATCTAAATATATTTAACCGAGTAATAAGGTAAAGGGCCCCTGTTTCGGCAGGTTAAGGCTCTTGAGAGTGAGTTGAGAGTTTGTATATTTTTTTTAATATTACTAAGCATATCATTACCTTGAAAGCTTTTGAATATTAGTTCTTTGTTGATAATTTAATGTATAAACTGTAGGGTTTTAGTTGAAACTTTTTTTTATATGAATTTTGTCGTGAAACTCTTATTTGGCTCCCATTTCGTGATACAAATTTAGGTCAGCTCCTAAGTTCGTGAATTCGTGTCCCCTGTTTCGGCATAAAGTTTTCTTAGAGTAATTGGTGATAATTTGCTGATAATCATTTATATTTAACGGTCTTACCTACTTACGAATAATTGTATGGTCAAATTAAAAATAATATTTAAAAAAATAATAATTTGAGAGCTAGCTTAAAGTTTTTTGTACTCGTCGTCTTTAATGGTTGAATTAAGACTTTGTAAACCATATGGGTACTTTACTACGTGATTAAGAGCCAAACTATTTAAATAATTAAATAAAAATTAAAATTAAAATAAATTAAAAAATAAAAATTATTTACAAAAAATAATTTACTATCTTATACGTTAAATATAAACATACACAAAAATAAATCAAATGAATTGAATAATAAATAAAATTGTGCTAGTAGTTAATATGAGAATATACGTGGAATATACCTTAAAATTTTTAACTCGGGTCACATTCAAACTCGTTTTATGAGAATTCTAGTGAAAAAAACATATACCGAATTTCGCTCCTACGAAACTTCATGAAATACATTAATTATTTACTAATTTATTTTTTTAATTATCTTCGTTGTTATATTTAAAAACAATCACTCAAAATGTATCTAGAAAATCCTTGATTCGTTAGTGGCACGAAATAGGAGACACACGAAAAATAAAATGACCGCTATTTCGTGAGTCGATTTATTGCAATTTTAAGTTATTTCTATGCATATATTCAATCTTTTTTCTTATCAAATCAATTACTAAGGAGCCCACAGAAACACTCCCAAAAATTTTTATTCGAATGGGTTTAGCTTTTCCTTCCTATAAGCTTAACAAGTGAGAGCGCGCACCTTACGCCTAAAAAAAGTGCACGCATACAACACAGCTGTTCGCGGCCCTCTGACAGTTTCGACCGTCGTAATACTCTCAGTTTAATTAGTAAAATATTGGTTATTACTTTATTGAAGAGATTAAATAATACAGATTTTTTTCATATCTATAATTAGAATAAAAAATAATTGAATTCCTTATTATTTGCGCCAGAAACAAAACTAACGAAATAACGTACTAACACGAACTTGGGGCCGTTTACCTTACCTCCGTCCAAAATTTTTTTACCAATTAAGTTATTGATATTTCTGCTGGGATATTTTTTTTTTATATTTCATTTATTGTTGCAATATGTTACATAAATATGTCCGGTGAAGACAAAAGTTTGAACGGAGCATTTTTTCGTAAAAATATATTAACGATTTAAGACTTTAGGTATTTACTTAAATACTATTCTTCTCTTTATTTATTTTTCATCTCAAGTTAGGTTATTTATAATATGAATATAAAAGTAAAATATAAAAACACTTACAAAACGATAAAAAATACATATAAACACATTATAAAAAACCTAACCTAGGGTGCCGCCAGCAGCGGGGCAAGGCCCAAGCTACCGGTGGTCAGGGCCGCAGAGAAAGGAACCGGCGGACTATCCGCGCCGTGTCCAAGATCACCGCCTTCTGCATCTGACCCTTGATCCAACCACCTAGCGAGAGTCTCTCAAGATGTTGCTCGAGACTCTTCGCTATTAGACCGTTCACTGAAACGACTATCGGGACAATGATCGTGGAATCAACATCCCACATGGCGGTTATCTCGTGAGCCAAGTCTAGGTACTTACTGGACTTGTCCTTCTCGGCCTTCACGAGATTCTCATCATGGGGGATGGTGATGTCAACGAGCACAGCCCGACGTTGCGATCGATCTATTATCACTATGTCAGGCTTATTGGCTACAATAGTCCTGTCAGTGATGATAGATCGATCCCAATAGAGCGTGGCACGACCATTCTCGAGAACAGGCGCAGGTAAGTACTTGTAGTACGGTACTTCGCGGTCCACAAGGCCATATAGAAGAGCAAGTTGCTGGTGAATAATCCTGGCTACGAGATTATGTCTGTGCAAGTACTCGCCGTTAGGAAGATGAGAACACCCGGAAATAATATGCCTGAGTGACTCTCCGGGACGGCGGCATGCCCGACAAATGTCGACCGTACCGTCCTTCAGGATATATTTCCGATAGTTGTTCGTCATCATGACTTCGTCCACAATTGGCCTGATGACAAATTTTGAAATCCCTTTTAATATTATCGGTACACTTGTATTGGTTCCGAAAAACATAATATTTCAGCTATACTCATAAGATTTAACATAAATAATTGCATTTTATTATAGCTAGTTTAAACCTCGCGCGAAAACGCCTCACACGCCATTTGTGACGTCATAAATTATGGTGGTAGACATTGTTTACATACTTACAGTTACGAATTTCCCTTGAATCCGAATGATATTGTTAATTCAGCACCATATATTACGATTAGGGGTGATAAATACATTACAAAAATTGTTCACAATAAGTCATTTTATACAAAGACTCTCACACGGTTGCAATTTAAGATAAATTATTTAGATACATGTAAATTTTGAGTAAAAATCACCGAGCGCCGGGTTTACTTTTTAATTTTTAATTTAATTTTTAATTTCAGCCAAAAAATTAAAAAAGTTTTTTTGTGAAATATCGTATTATTTAGCGTTTTATTTATATAATAACAAATAAATATTTACTTTATATCGTGTAATAATATTTTTTGGACGTAATAAATGTTTAGTGGCGAAACAATATTTTTTTGAACTTCCAAACTCTTTGGTGAGGACGTAATGGATTACAGTCAATGAGGTTGTCTATGTTGCTCTAAGAAATATGTCATACATTGATGACGTCAATTCTTAGCTCGCTTCTGATTCGCGTTTCAGTCAAAATGGCCGATTAGAGAATGTTGCAGTTTTATTTTATTGAATATATTAATAATCCTAATGTTTATACTGAGATTGGGTCATTTTTTAGAATCGTATTTACGTATATGTTTCTTTGAAACCATTATTTCCATGATTCTTTGTTACTGTCATCAGGCCAATTGCACAGGCAAAACCCTCGGTTTCTCCGAAGAGGTCCCCGAATCGTAACCAGTACACCGACGCGAGCAGGTCCACATCGGGTCCCGTGAGGGCCTTATAGAACCGCCCGTGTAGCACCTTACTCTCCCATGCCGCCTTGCGATCCGCAGTACTTAGTACCACAGGTTTGCGCCAGTTCTCGTTTGCCAAGGAGAGCGGCGTGAGGTTCCTGTCTACTGCCACCACATCACGATGCATCCCACACTCGTTGTTAAGGAAATAATTCCTGAGATTGTACACCTCGCGGTTATGGAGTTCCTTGGCGATTAGGAAGCCTCGGCCTCCACACTTCCGTGGGATGTACAATCTCATAACTGACGAGCGTGGGTGTAGCATGCGATGTGCGGTGAGCAGTGACCGGACCCTCCGATCCAGGGCGTCCAGCTCGGTCTGAGTCCACCTTAGTATGCCAAAGGAGTATGTGAGTAGGGGCATTACCCAGGCGATGAAGGCGCGCACTTTATTGCCTCCTGACAAAAGACTGTTAAGGACTTTTGTGAGCCGACTGAAAAAGCGCTCCTTCACCGACCGTCTAATACCCTCGTCCTCAATACCCAACGACTGTGACATACCAAGGTAACACACTTAAAATCTTGATAGACTATGTGTGTGTATAAAAGCAGAACAATTTATTTTTCTGAAAGTTTTAAAATAAATATAATATGTTACATTATTATTATTCTTTGGATATTTATACAATACTTTTTAATTTTTGATACTTTATCATATTGTAAAGATTTTTCTGGCAGAGGAATTACTGCGGGGACCACTACCTTTATTTACTACACTAAATCGTCGCATCCATCTCCGTATATTTTTTTATTCCTTTTGCGGAATATGTCAGACCGCATTTCGTTTTGCATTACAGTAAAATTCACGGCTATAGCTTCAGACTTTAGTTCTGGAAGGAGTAAGAGGATGTTTGATTTTTTTCTTAAAATATTATTTATTTTCTTATGCCCGCTCTCTGTGACATTATTAGTTCGATGCCTTTGACCAAAACAAGACATGTATTGTATCATTTTTACTCGAATCCACTGCTTTTCCATGTATTCGTTAAATACTTCAATATTTGGAACGTTCGGTGCCTCCGACATAACAACGAACCAGCCCTTATGAATTTTGAGTGACGGTAAGTGTGCGAGAGCAACACATTTGTTTAAATACTTATCCGCCAGGACTTTCCAGAATATTTCACATCCACTAACAATAGTTGATCGCACCGATTTCAAAATCTACTTTAATATTTTGCGGCTGAAAGTTTGGAATTTGTTCTTTGATGGATGTAAACAATCTCACATACGTTTCAGTGCATTTGTTTGGGAGCAAAGCAAAAATGCACCTTTGTAAATTCAGGGTTTGATCATATATCCACGTGAATAGTTGGTATATAGTTGGGCAAAGGGCTCTGGTACCACTTTGAATGTCCCATCTGAGAAATAACTTGTTTTGTAGTCACTCCTTTGCTTGTGTAGTTATAAAAATTAATATGTCACTATCATTCACACATATATAGCCAGTCCTCAGCCAAAGTTTCGGGAAACTGAATGTTATTATACGAGTAACAAGATACGGACGCACCTTGGTGCCGAGATCGGCATAGCGTACTTTTCTTTTGATAAAACGTCGGCAGTTTATGTACGTATTCATCACTGAAAAACTTACTGATTTCTTGTGTGTATAAAAGCGGTATGGCCTGTAGTCATTACGCCTTATTTTTTTCAGGCTTATAATGCTTTTTTAAATCTCAATACTTTCAAAATCTGGCACACAGCTGTGCTCAGTCGCTTTCGTTATACGGCTTTCATCGGCGTCTAAGATACCTTTGAAAGTAAAAGTGTCCTTTCTAATTTCGCTTGACCCTGCTGTATTTTCTTCTTCGGACTCCATAATTTATTACAATTCACAAATATGTTACAAGATAACATATGCGTATGTAAACAATCGATAATTATTGTAATGTCAATGTTAATTGTTGTCGTAAATTGCTCGTATACAATATATTATCATCCTCTTTATTTAATCTGAAGTGTTTGGATAAGTAGTTCTATTTAATTTTCAGAATGAATAGCCATATTCGAATATTATAATTACCACATTAGAATAAGATTAATCGCATAATAACGAACGCATCAAAATTTAATTAACTTTATAACGAAGACGTTATCAATTGGTCATCATCATCATCATCATCGTCATCATCATCATCATCATAAGCATCATCACCATCACCATCATCATCATCATCATCATCATCATCATCATCATCATCATCATCATCATCATCATCATCATCATCATCATCATCATCATCATCATCATCATCATGTCAGCCGTAAGGCGTCCACTGCTGGACATAGGCCTCCCCCAGTCATTGGGGGGTATATGCCATAATCGCCACGCTTGGCATGCGGGTTGGCGATCGCAGTGTCTCCACCGCAATCCAGGGATGCTGCTACCGCATCTCCCGGTGTTCTTGGCCGTAGTTTTAGGACATACCCGGGTTCAAATCCAGGGGCAAATAAATGAAAATAGTTACTTATTAAGTTATTAACCATCGAAATAATAAAAGCATAGAAGAGCACTCAAAACTTGTCCCATAAAATCTAGTGCCAACTCATTTCAGTGCCAAATCGACCACCAATAAAAATCTCATGTCAAATGGTTTTTAACCTATTGTAGCAAATTAAACTTTTTTCATTGGTGGAATTGTATAAAATTTTATGCCTCTATTTACATTTTAGTGTCAAAAGGTAAAATAACTATTTGAAAACACCTGGTTCTTTTTACCACGAGCATTTAAAAAAAAGAGAAAATACGGATATAGAGAATATTTAGTTAGTGAAAAAAAAAAAACGTACCGGTTATTTTAACTACTGGGATTAAAAAGAAAAGGGAATACATTGAGAAAGAGAATATTTAGTTTATGAAAAAATGACCACGAAAAATAAAATAAAGCGAAGAAATTCCACTGGGAAAAAATGGGAACGGAGTAATTGCCTCGAAGAAAAAATGATTTTCGGAAATTATGGGCCACACTCCTTCAGCTTCATTGGAAGTTGGGAAGTGGCTCAAATTTAACTTGCAAGATTTGACCCGTACAAACATAGGTAGTTATAATAGGTATGTACATAGCAAAGCTCGGATTTTTCACGGCAAAACAAAACACTAGCGTAATCTAGCCAGTGCTTGAAATATTATTTTATCGATATCGAGTATTACTAGAGTATATGACAGGTATTGCCTCAATACATTTTTAGGGTTCCGTAGTCAACTAGGAACCCTTATAGTTTCGCCATGTCTGTCCGTCCGTCCGTCCGTCCGCGGATAATCTCAGTGACCGTTAGTGCTACAACGCTGTCAGACATGGCGAAACTATAAGGGTTCCTAGTTGACTACGGAACCCTAAAAATGTATTGAGGCAATACCTGTCATATACTCTAGTAATACTCGATATCGATAAAATAATATTTCAAGCACTGGCTAGATTACGCTAGTGTTTTGTTTTGCTGTGAAAAATCCGAGCTCTGGTACATAGATACACAGGTACATTGCAAATTATTAAAAAGCTTGTACATTTTGACAAAAAAGACTAGAAATTAAAAAGTGGCAATAATGTAGTGTCATCCAGTTTTCTTATATAGATTGATTTGAAAGGGACGACACTACAGTGTTGCCACTTTTTAATGTCAAACTCTAAAAAGGGCTACGACTCTTCAAACACTCCGTTCTCTGAACCTGCAGTAGATCTTAACATCCTAGGAACATGCCTACTTTTGAGCTGGTATTTGCAATGTACTTACTCATGCATGTATGACGTGATAGTTACTCTGGATTAATTGTATCATTTCAGTTTTGCAAATATTTAGTTCTGCTGAAACATGTCTGCAGTATTTTAGCCTATGCGTATCTAGCAATTTCTACCGGACGAGGAAACGAAGCTTTTTTTCGATTGATGAATGTGAATGCAAACAATTCAATTGTGAGTCCACCATCCTTAGAGCATTTAGAAAGGAGATCGCATCGTCATTTTCTTTACGAAACAGTCTGCCGATTTTTGTAGGGGAGGGGACGTCAAATGTATTGCTATTTCTACATGATTTGTACGTAACGTACAAATAGCCATGTCAGTCCATACAAGTTTGCACTATTGTGCAAGTTTTTCGGCAGAGGAGTAAGCTCTTAATGGCCACTCCAGCTATTAAAAGCTCTAAGCCACCATCACAATTAAATACATAGACGTACTTATCCCCTTATTCATTAAACTTTACGGGCCTGATTTAGTTAAATTATGTTTTATCCCTTGCTTATAAGTAAATACACAAGTCAACATTTTATAGGTAATTCAGGCCAGCATCGCGTTTATGAATAAAGCCATTAGAGTCTGTGCGGAAAGAGAAGGGCTCTATACATTCCACGACTCTTCTCTTTCCGCACAGAGTATAGTCTTTATGTTATAATTACATTCAAGTGAGAGTAATGAAAACGGGTCGCTTTGCGTAAAAATTTCCATTCACACTATTACAATTTATTCGCTTTCTTTGATCTTATTTTTACCTGCAATTTATAATAGTCGCCTGCTGCTCGTTCGGTATCGTCTTGGGTCGTCCCATTCGTTTTTCGTCAAGTTCTTTAATTAGTCCTATTCTGCTTTCGTCACTCATTCTACATTGAAAGCCACCGACGATTGTGACGAATGTAGAATGGGTGACGAAAGCAGAATAGGACTAATTTAAGAACTTGACGAAAAACGAATGGGACGACCCAAGAGGATACCGCTCGTTCTCTGAACTTTCAAATATTTATTTAATTTCTTAGATCATCCGTGAAACACGTGCCTTGGTCTTAATTATGTCAAATATTTTCAGGGTGAAACAGTATCTATGGTCGCACTGGTTTATGGTGTAGGCATGATCGGCTTCCATGATTTTGGTAGTACCTCGCCTTTTACAATGACTGACAATGCTGTTATTATATTTACAGTATTGTTTATTTTTCTTGCTTCACTGAGATCTATGTCTGTGAATATATTACTATTTCAATTAAGTGACTGCATTGACATTCAGAGTGCCGAAGGTAGATCTTGGCATTATATATTTTTTGTTTTATTGCCGTTATCGACCGAGTTCTTATTTGGCCAGAAACTAATCAATATATATTTATACTTACACGTGCTTCTGTCGTTACTTCCATGCCTAGTAAGTGTGTTATTTAATTTTCTTAAAAACTTATGTTTAGTCTAGTTCTATCGGCATTTTACCCTTTTAGTATTTATTGTAAAATAAATAAATCTTAATTAAGTCAATGTCCCACTTTGTCGATATGGAGTTATTAGTTGTTCCTACAACTACATAATATCAATTTCAATAACGCAGATATCAATTGGTGAAAGAATGGTGTCTGTGTATGTATGTTATAATTTTTTTATCTTTAATTTTTGGTACCTATGCTTTAACTAGCGCTGTTTAGTGAATCCCTACTTTGTGACAAAGCGAGAACGGATAGAACGATGGTTAAAGTTCAAACTTTAACCATCAATACGGAAAAAATATTTTCATTTAATTTGCACACTCGTACTTTGAAATTATGGAGTGCTTGATATCAAACTACTATGTATACTTTCAGGGTCATAATTTAGCAAACCCCTATCTCAAACCTTAATAGTTCACGATGGCTATAACATAAAAAGGGAGAAAAACACTCAATGTGAATTACGCCGTTTTTCTATACCTAATTGTTACATGAGACCGATTATTCATGAAAGTTATATTTATAAATACATTATGAAACCAAAAGAGTAGAAAAAAGGTACATACATTATTTTAATTAGTTAACATGTAGTAAAGTTAATAAAAATACAAGCTTCATGTGTAAGTATTATAAAAAAACATACGATTTCTTAACAGGTATACTTATCACGTATTAAAATTAAGCTAATACCAAATATTAAGTAATTTTTATAATGATAAAGCTTTGTGACTTTCTTTATTAAACCTAAGTTTCTTGGAGGGTCCCACTTTGTAGATTTACGAAACTTAGTGGCTTCATTAGTAAAATTGCGTACAATGTTCTCTATTTACTCATGTTATAAATCTTTGGCAAGAACTATGTTTTATCTTTATAAATGACAGGGTCCCACTTTGTCGGTTACATGGTTTCATATATTTAAAATTGGGTACAAATATAAAAACCAGCTTCCAAAATGTATTTAGAGTCTGGCTACTGAAATATTACACAAATGTTTGGCGGGAAATTGAAAAAATCTTGGGCTGGTCACACTTGAAAATATTTTTGATTAATGATATAAGTTAAATATACGTTGACATGCACTCAAAGTCAGCTTACATAATTTCTACCACTATGTAAAGTACAGTCAACGATAAACACATATGTTAACACTTTCTCATCATATATCATTGTAACAAGGCGAAAAATGAAATGTAGTGTAAATAAGACCTAGCTCGATAATACCGTAATATTAATCCATCACCAAATTGATAACCTCCTTCTTTGAGATTTGGAAGTCGGTTAAAAATAGCCAAAAAATGACCATTCCCTCCCCTTTATCTCCGTAACTACTGGGTCTAAAATTTTGAAAAAAATACACAAAATATTTCTTTACCTATAGATGACAGGAAAACCTATTAGAAATGTGCAGTCAAGCGTGAGTCGGACTTATGTACGGAACCCTAGAAACGCGAGTCCGACTCGCACTTGGCCGGTTTTTAGGTATCGAATAAGTGGGACTCTAGGCGGAGTTTAGAGTATATTGTATCAGTTTTTGTCCAAACCCGAATTTAGGTAATTTTTTTCCATTTTTAACTAAACTATCCGTAACTCGGCTAGAATCGACAAAGTGGGACCTTTTGCTAAATTTTACCGCATTTAATATTGGTCTAAGAGCTAGCCACGGCAATAGGTATGCAATTTATAGAGCAACGAAATCCCTCTAGCTAGTATGCCATACTAGTACTCACAATTGCTTTACGCATAGATTGTGAGGCGAGTGCAATTTGCTCGTGATCTTCCTGCAGGCGCAAAAGTGATTGTGTATTTTCATCGCCTGGCACTACTTTTCCCCCAAATAAAACGCCTGGCATTGTTATATTTGGATTAAATACATAAATAGCTATTATATCACACCAAACACAGAGCTCTATAAATTGCACACCTTCAATTGATTTTACAACCACTTTGTTGCCCATCCACTCCCACACCCACCGCTAGACAGCTGCCAGGCGCCCAGATTAATTAATAATGATAGTATGGCATACTAACTAGAGGGATTTCGTTACTCTATAAATTGCATACCTATTTCCGTGGCTAGCTCTCCCTCTATATTGAGTAAGAATTATCTCAGATGATTTTTTCGGGCACAGGCCCTAATCTTTGTAACAAAAGGTATTGTTTTCTTTATTCAGTGGTGACAATGCTTACTGGTAATAGCCCCGGTTTAAAAAACAAATTTAACATGCTATTTATATGGTTCAAATTAATGAAACGGCCCATTCGGAGATAACACGTTTTGTTAACTCCAAAGATAAGACCACCCTGATTGTTCTCTGAATGAGCTGTCACATACATTTGAACATTATTACTATTTATCACGATAGTTGCTTTTTACACGACATGGTTGCTTTAGCACGTACTGAAGACTACTCTTAAAAGAAACAAAGGCTTTTGTTTACCATATTAGGGCCCAAGTTCGAAAAAATCATCTGAGAAAATCGTCGGTGCGAAAAAAAACGGTGTCTTTTTACGATTTTTTGATTTTGGCATATTTTAATTCCTTTTTCAATTTCCCGTCGACCCACATAAATATTTTTAATATCTTTATTAATAGGGGATATTACTGCAATGTTCTGCCGCCAGAGTGCAGCACTACCGAATCAGTAAATTCATAGACTAACTTATACATGCCTACTGTGCCTTAAACTGTTTTTTGACTAGTTTTCACAGACAATAAAATATGACATTGATGCAGCAAGGCGGTTTGTTAACAAGGGCCCACCGGTAAACGCGAAAATCGACATTTAGTTATCTGCCTCTTTATCGCTCGAATATGCACGAGTGATAGAGAGATTAGATAACGAAATTTCGATTTTCTTGTTTCGCGGTAGGCCATGTGTCAATGTGGCTTGTTTACTGTATGTGCCACAAAGGTGCCACCTACGCAGAGATTTGCCTAATATTCCCTATTTATGAAAATTACCAAAAATATCTAATTCCGCTATGTGAACACAGAACAACATTTGTACAAAAAAATAGCTACTTATGTGATTTTTTTAACACATAACGAAATTGAATGGTTTGTTTTCCGTTGAGGCTGATGGCGATAGTTGCACATGGCGATTTATTGTAGAGTGGATTACCCTAAAATCGGCTGTGTGTCATCTCTCGTGCTACGTTACTTTGACAACAGATCGCTATGTGTAAACTTCACACATGACGATTTTAAGTAAACTAAATTAAAGTCGCTATGTAGCAAAATTCTGGTTAAAATAATTAATATTGTAAAAATTTACGGAAAAAACTGTTTTTTGTTCTTCATGAGTATCATGTAAAAACCAACCAAAAAAAAAATACAGATGCAACAAATATATTACAAACAGGAAAATAAACAGTTTTTTTTGTCTCCTGAAAAGTAGCTTAAAAATACATGGCGATTTTTTTATTCGCACCGACGAATACCTACTCAACTTTTAATTTCAGGTGTTGTACTCGTTAACAGTAACCAGATTACTACATAGTGAATTTCCTTCACTAAAGTATATTTACATACAGGGACTAATTTGCCTTTTTGGGTTTTTTTTGTCTGTTCCAATTTTATTGGTAAGTTGTGATTACACTCACGTTATTTTATTTACTTAATTATTATAATTATCTTCACCCCCGTTTTAATAATCAGTTTTAAATAATGACGATATTTTACTTTTAAAATACATTGCATTGTTGAACCAAAGTATTCTTAATGTATATAAAATAACTGCTAAAATACTGCCAACATATTAAATAATAAATTCCGAAAGAGTCAGATTAGTACAATTAGTACAGATGTTGGGAAGTAAGGGGTTGCCGGCCGAATGCATATAGACTGATGATACCGCATATACCGCCGACCGCATATAGATGCGGATAGTTATGAGGCCGGCAATCCCTTTTCACGCCGATGTCTTGCTTTACTCAAAAATGCAATGAAATAATAGTTATTTGTTTTACAAGGGGGCAAAGTTGTTGTTTAACCTCTCGTACAAATATTGATACCCGAGCAAGCGAAAGATTCCAAAATTGAACCACGAGCGTAGCGAGTGGTTCGAAAAGTGGAATCTTGAGCGTTGCGTGGGTTTCAAAGCACGAGGGTTTAACAAAATTTGCCCCCGAGTGAAACACAAAATATTTCACCACACCAACCCGAAGCAAATATTGAATGTAAAATATCAAACAAAATCAAACCAAATATTTATCATCCAAAATCATCATTTAAAAGTCAATTCTACCAGCAAACATAAGAAAACAACTCAAAATTTGCATTTGATTACTTTGCCTTACATGTGAATTACTTAAGCAAAGTGCAACTTTGCGCTCGATTTCGCTTGGCTCCCTTCTTTATATCTCCACAATTAGACATTTAAATTCTACTAGAATTGAAAACGAGTGATTAATACCACTAGATCTCCAATTTCTATCACTCGTATTATAACAATAGCATTTCGCCTAACACTCGTTTGCCATTCGCATTCGCTTTAACATTCGTTTTAAAGATGTGCAATCAACTGAACGTCATTTGTGATGGTTATTTGATTAGATGGCCTTTTACCTACAGAATTTTTGAGCGCCGCGCCGTAGCCCCTATATACGGGTATCTTTTATAGGAGGCCGCCGGGATGACTCTTTTTTACTGTGCTGTATTTTGAAAACTATTGCACCTAGAGTCATGGCATTAATTGCAAGTATCGGACTCGTTTGCCATAGATTTTCGAGCGAAGAAATCGAGCGCTCGAAATTCAAAAATCTGCCCCCTGCCCTGCATGTAATATTACTGATTCACATGGAAAGTTACGATATTATTTGTATTTTTTTGTAGGTCGATGAGTATGTTGAAAAAATGCGAACCGGATTAATTACAGGATTGACCCAAACCGTATTGTATTTGGGTGGGTTAAGAATGGCTATTATCATGTGGATATACGGAGTTGAAAAATTCTCAACAGATATTCACTTTTGGCTCGGATTTAGTCCGACAAAGTTCTGGACTGTATGTTGGTCTGTTCTTCCAGCGATTCTATGGGTGAGTGGTTTATGTGCTGTTTTTAAATATAAAGGCGTAACGTAACGTGCCCTTTGTGGATCTGTAATTTGTACCCGTCTCTAATTAATTATGTCAGCTAACAACTGCTTCCTATGATGTTAGTATAACGTGTAATCCATACTATCCATCCATACTATATAATCCATACTTAATATTATATAAAAGGAACTCTGTCTGTCTGTTACCTCTTCACGCTTAAACCGCTGAACCGATTTAGGAAGGACATGGGATAATTTTTATCCCAGAAATCATCCCTTAAAGAGATGGAATTTTGTATGAGTACTTAACAAAAACTGCACAACAAACTTTGTCAATAGGAACTATCCCGCCCGCGCGGTGTGGTGTAGCACCGGCGCTGGTGCACGATTTAGTTGAAATTTGGTATAGAGATACATAGTTTGAGTCCCGGGGAAAGACAAAGGGTAGTTTTCATTCAAGAAATCTAAAGGGTGATTTCTTGAGGGGGTGAAAAGGGAAGTGGAAGTTTGTATGGGGAATCGATAAAAAGTAGATTGGATAAAAAATAAGCTACCCAAATTATTAACTCCACGCAGACGTCAAGTCGCGAAAGCTAGTACTTAATATATAAATTCGAAAGTGTCTGTCTGTTACCTCTTCACGTTTAAACCGCTGAACTGATTTAGTTGAAATTTGGTATGGAGATAGATCGAGTCCAGGGGAAGGACATAGAGTAGTTCTAGTTTTTATCAATCATCAATCATCATCATCATTAACATTCTACGTAGACGAAGTCACGGGCAGAAGCTAGTTTCTATATAAATTCAATAAGTAATAACGTGGTTTTGCCCGCCAACACGACACAAGTACACATACCTAAATCAATTACTTTGCAGATAGCGTTTGGTCACAGAATGTACGAAATAGCACAGGGGATTGGTAAGATCCAGACAAGATACGCATTGATATGGTGCTTGGTATCAGCTGTGATCACGTTTGTATTTCAGATCAGGATAATAGTGCGTAACGCCATGAAAAACGTGAGGACCTCTTTTCTATTGACCCTATCTTATCTTATTTATAATCTTGCTAACTGATGAGCAAACCTGTGCTATGGGCAATAAGTTCGTGTATGTATAAATATTGTTGGCACTTTGTTCGTATCCATATTTCTT
Organism: Cydia splendana; assembly: GCF_910591565.1. Taxonomy (NCBI): domain Eukaryota; kingdom Metazoa; phylum Arthropoda; class Insecta; order Lepidoptera; family Tortricidae; genus Cydia; species Cydia splendana. Next base: position 38,877,503 of record NC_085987.1, on the reverse strand, counting down.
GACGCGACTCTACCTACATGCCAGCCATATTTTTTCGTAGCATTTGCCGTTGTGAAGACGTGTTATAAGCTAAATAATTCAATATTATAAGTATAACTACAATTTATTTTCATAAGAGCTAATTTTTTCTACTTTTCATAGATAAATGTCTTTTGAAAATGCACTCCTCAGTTGAATTATGAATATTATGATCAATTGTTACATATTATACTAACTACTTATGTCGTAAATATGATATTATAATTATTGCAGAATTTAATAGGAGCCTTTCGAAATAATAAGAAGTACGGGCCGTCTGATCCGCGTGATCGTAAACGTCGGCGGCGGTACGACGCGTGTATAGATGAAAGACAATGTTTCCACGACTGTCTGTCCATAGATGTAAGTACTCGTATCTGCAAAGTGCAGACTTTCTTGGTATTAAAAAGGATTAAAAAAGTACCAAATCGAGGGATCAAACTTGTCGAACGAAGTCACAGGCGCAGGCTAGTAGCTATAATACAAATACAAAAATCGAGGCTGGCTCAATTCTCGATTTTTTTCCTAGTCAACGACATTCACGCATTTCATCGTTTCAACTAGTTTAAAAAAAGGATTAACGATGTCTACCTATTCAAGAACTTTTCATTTAAAAGTCAAGGGGTGATTTAGCATGTGAAGCCAGAGAGTGGCTTTGTGGCAACGTTCCTCCTTTCAGAAAATGCTTTCTGTGTTCTTCTATTGTGTAATAAAGGTTAAATAAATAATTGCGCCGTGACCATGCCGTGACGGCTTCGTCTCATTGTTTGACAGCTATGAAAAAAATTGTACTTTCTTCAACAATCACATGAACTTAGGTCATTAACTTGATATTTTAATTATGTTATAGTTATATTATGAATTATGAATGTATTATTTCAGGAAGAAATTGATTGTAATCATTTGCCGCTTATGAATACGGGAGAAGGGCGTTCAAGCATGGACTCGGAAAGCACACTTACGCAAATGTACGAGTCCGTAGCATCAAGAACGGAAAGCGTCGTTACTATTATGGAATTGAAACCTGACACTAAAGAGAAGCAGGCTTAATAATTATTACTTTAACATAACATGCTGTAACCGATCTGTTGCTGTTATTATGCGTAAACCGACATCAGTCATTAACTGTAGATTATTCGAACCCTGTACCAAGTCTCGAAGAATAAGCATGTTTTAATTAGAACTAAAGATTTGCAACCTTGTACTTAAAGATATTAACAAAAGTCAGATATGTTCCTATAAACCATTTAAATAATGTACATGTCTGGCTAACTAAGCGAAATATTCAATTCCGTGTTATTATTAGTCTTGCAATCAATTATTATAGACTATAATAACACGAAATTTAATATGTCGGCCTAATGGTCGAGGGCTGTATCTTCTCCCATAGAGAAAAAAATACATAGAGTGCTCACTCCGTACATCAGTTTTAGTCCCAAATCGACTATTATTTTCGTAGTCGACATCTAGCATCGAGTAGCGGAATTATTAGTAAGTATTGCTACTTGACAATAGATGTTGCAACGACCGAAAAGTTTAATGCTCAACTATTTTCAGCTAATATTATAACCTTATTAACCGGAACTTTATTTTCAACTCCTGCTTTTAATACTAGTTGTAAATTATTGTTCAATACAATTTTCGTGAGTCGCGACACTAGAGAATTCTAGTATCAAGTAGCGGTACTGATAATTCTGCTACTCGATGCTAGATGTCGACTGTGAAAATAATAGTCGTTTTGGTAGCAAAACTGATGTATGGAGTGAGCACTCTATTCTTACTAAGTATATTTCTCTATGCTTCTACATAAGGTTTCGCTTACCACTTACAGGCTTTAGAACCAGAAATTTCTCGCGAAACATTAAATCCATCCTTTAATACGATATTTTTTTTTGTCATAGGTTGACTACAAAGATAATATTTTCAATTTTTTTAAACATGCTAGTTTAGTAAAGTATAAGATTGCAATAACCTTACAACACTCGAAATCTACAAATATCTATTTCAAAGAAGTATTACTCCTTTTAGTTCGATGTAATTAAGTAAAGTGTTCTGATTTCACCATAAAACACTTACTGGTAAATCGAGTTCATCTGAATACCACTTACAAACGGAGATACCTACATTATTGGTTTTCGAAGCGTGTTGTAATTGATAAGTATGATGTCTTTCATGAGATTCGGGCTTAACTCATGATTATGATCAGCGGAATACTATGTGGGAGACAATCAATGTACTTAAACAATAGGCAATATACAACTAATATGTACTATACTAGATACACAACAAACACAGAGAATACCTACCAAACGTATGGCTTATATATTTCTGGTAGCCGCTCTTTAACATATTATTGCACGAAGTACAATATTATCCCGTTTCTGCTGCAAATGTCCAACATTTATTACTTATTATAACAAGGTGTATTTGATAACAGTCAGTACAAGTTAATTAAACACTAGAACTTGTTTAGTGTTAGTGATATAAGCATCATCGCGACTAGAGTATTTATTGTATGCTGGGTACTATGAACGCACCCTAAAACTGTAACTTAGTGTCACACAATGGTTGTCTGTATGTGTGTTGTAAGCATGATTTATTGTAATAATATATATTTATAATTAAGCTTCGATCTATCATTTATCACTAGCGCTGATTTGAGATGCGAACACCCCTGTAAATCGATATGGTGATATTTTTTTACTTTAAAAAAAATCTGTAGACGCTTTGCTGATCGCTAGAAAGGAAAACATTATGGGTATAATCTTACGAATCCAATAGGTCATTACATCGCCATCGCCGGCTCCCTTGCTATTAAAACACATTGTAACACTGCTGACAATAGAACAAAACCATGTACGTAATTTATTCGGGCTTATTTTTGCATGCCAACTTTAAGAAACTATGAAAACTTTAAATAAATTCAGGACATACCAAACATAATTATGAAAATATTATACAACTTAAGAAAATATAGCTTAACAAATAGGTACCGTAAAATGGGGTGAGTAGGGATTGCGAGGAGAGTCGGATTATGAATGGAGAGAGAAGGGACGACACCCCGGGGTGAGATAGTTTTTAAAGGCTACTGCTACCTAAATAATGTGTTCCTATTACAAATGGAGCTATAGTAATATTCATAATAAAAAAATCGATTCAACAACGTTTCAAAATCACCTTTTGTATGAAATCCTATCTCACCCCAACTACGAGGGACTACGGGGTGAGGAGGGATTTTGTGTTTATCGTTAAAGTTATGAAATGGAACTACCTAAAATCATAAAAAAATAAAATACAAACGGCCGGAACATTTAATATTAATAAAATTAAGTTTGCATAAAATGTTAAAATAAAATGTTATCGAGGTTTGAATGTCAGTTTTGTCCCTACTCGCCCCATTTTACGGTACTGATGTTTCGAACATGATGGGTTGACCCGACTGACCCATCAAGGAAGTTTTTCATGTCGTATGAAAGTACGGAACGTACTTGTTCTGACCTTATTCTTTCCCTTCCTTTTCGTTCGCAGTTCAATGCAGAGACGTTAAATTTATTATATTGTCACAGAAGAGACATTTTACTGGAATGCGTTTTACCCATTCACGTGAGTTATATATTTTTTTAAACCGATGTGAACATTGTGAACATTATTGCATTTTATCCACAAGTTGTGAGTTGTTTCCTCATTTTGGCTCTTAGATTTGACGTTACTTTCTCGGGTATTATATTATCACGAGGGCTTAAACAACAACTTTGCCTATGATTCGGTCAAATTGTGTTTTTTGAAAAACTAATTATAGCCAGCCTTTTATGTTGTAGCCTACCTACACCTTAGGGTATGGTGCTTTACGCACACTAGCGTCCCTTCCCCTCCCCCTGACGCAACCCCCCCTTTTTGCACGAAATATGTCCCAGTTCACAGTTTTTAAATTTTTTGAGGAAAGTATATATTACAGGAAAAAAGTGTCAAGGAAAGAAATAATCCTTAATAAATTCTCAATAAAAAAGGTTATATCGTTTTTTTTATATGTAGCACCATATTCATGAATTAGCTTGTCAAAATGCGAATAACATAGTTTTTACTTAGGGTTCGAAACTCGTTTAATATACACGGTGTAACATGAGGAAACTGAATAATTTTATCAGCGTATCCCTGGTCATATTTAGAGACAAAAATGTCCTATTAACTTTTTTGAAAATCGCCTAGTTTCAGAGTTAATACCAATTTCAAAAAAAACGAGTTTTTATTATTACATAGCGCAAAACGCCTTTTTGATGGCGATGTTGCTACTATGGGATTTAGTCTAAATATCCTTATTGATAGATGTCAAAGAGTGACAAGTAAACTTGTCAGTTAAAATGGATTTTTACTTTTTTTTTCGTAAAAATTAGCTTTTGCAAAGTGTTACTTGTCACTTTTTGACATCTATCAATAAGAATATTTAGACCACGTCCCATAGTAGCAACATCGCCATCAAAAAGGCGTTTTGCACTATGTAACAATAAAAACTTGTTTTTTTTTTAAAATTGGTATTAACTCTGAAACTAGCCGGATTTAAAAAAAAAATATAGGTCATTTTTGTCTGTAAATATGATCAGGAATACGCTGTTAAAATTATTCGGATTCCTCGTGTTACACCGTGTATAATAAATGAGTTTCGAATCCTAAGTAAAAACTATATTATTTCGAATTTTAACAAGCTAATACATGAATATGGTGCATCATATAAAAAAATTAATATGACCTTTTTTATTAAGGATTATTTCTTTCATTGACACTTTTTTCCTAAAATGTATACTTTCCTCAAAAAATGTAAAAAACTGTGAACCGGGACATATTTCATGCAAAAAGGGGGGGTTGCGTCAGGGGGAGGGGAAGGGACGCTAGTGTGCGTAAAGCACCATACCCTAAGGTATCATACTATATTCATAAAAGGCTGGCTATAATTAGTTTGTCTTCCCATACATTAGAACACAATTTAACCGGATCACTCCTTGTAGAACAAGTAACATCATACGTAGAGCCGGACCACGCTATGTTTTCCAGCCAAGTGCTAAGGCCAAATATGGAGATTATTGCAATATGTACGCGTTTTTTAGGGTTCCGTACCTAAAAAGAAAAAAAACGGAACCCTTATAGGATCACTCGTGCTTCTGTCTGTCTGTCCGTCTGTCACAGCTTAATATATTCTCGGAAACTACTGGACTAATTAAGTGCAAATTTGGTACACATATGTAAATTAGTAACCTAAAGACGGACATGTAACGTAAATTAATGAATTGTAAACATGGGGGCCACTTTTGGGGGTAAATATGTAAATTAATAAATGAAGTTTCTCAAACTAATATCGTGTTATACCTATGTCAAATGAAAGAGCTTATTTTGAGAATTTAAAATACATTCTTTTTATAAATTATAAAATATACAGGTTAGAAGTTATTTAAGAAAATAGCCAATAAATGACCAACCCCCTTCCCTCCTTTATCTCCGTAAATAAATAGCAGTTTTATAAAAAACCCGAATGCCAAGTTTTAAGACACATGTTTGAAGTTAACACGTGTCATTGATATTTCGGGGCGATTTCGGGGTCGGGTCGGTCCCAAAGTTAAAGTTGCTCAGTATAATGGGAATGCAGTTATTTTTTAGCCACAGTGTAGGTATTTAAAACAAAACAAAGAATATAAATTGTTATTCTAAATAAATATTAGAATATTCAGCTCGAATCATTCTTGAACTCAGGTCTCTGCAACTAATGCTAATAAAAAGTTGATGCCAATACTTTTCGCCTAATATTACCTATCCCATTCAAGGCTAACTGAAAAATAATTGTAAGTATTATTATAACAAACGTAAATATATGTATTTAGCTAATTTAAGTGGCCTATTATTGTTATAGTAATACATAAATAATGTCATTAGTAAAAACTATACAATTGATGTAATTGTTTCATTTACCCTTATGTTTAAGTAAAAACAAAATGATTGTGTATATTACACCGAGAAAAGTCTGCAGCGATTTTGATAGCACACGCAGTGCAAGTGTTATTTTAAACGTCAAACTTCTATGAAATTATGACGTATAAATAACACTTGCACTGCGTGTGCTGTCAAAACTGCTGCAGACTTTTCTTGGTCTGACTCAATAATATTATTTCAATTAGTGGCAATTTTAATCCAAAATGTACCTATTTATAGGTGTAAATCTCGGAAGTCTGACAATTCATTATCTTCTCGCGGGTCATAACAAAATGATTCTATGTTCTGCTGCTTTCATAAAGTCTTCATAGAATAATACCTAGTGCATTACGATACAAGTGCGAAAAGTAGGCAATTCGCAACTGGGTGACAAATTCGTTGGGTGGACGACATCCGGAAGATTGCGGGTCACTTCTGGATGAGATTAGCTTAGGACCGGGACAAGTGGCGTACTAGAAGAGAGACCTATGCTCAGCAGTGGGCGATAGAGGGTTATATGATAATATGATGATGATGTAGTAGAAACAATAAACATGCTCATAATATAAACTTTTTAATTTGTGACGTTACAAGTGATTGACAGATCCTATGAGAAATTTTATATCTATGACAAAATTCAATCAAACGTCAATCATTTTCAAGTCAAAATCAATAATAAATCATGAATCTTAAAATATATTTTGTAATGATTTAATAATTTAAAATATTTATAAATGCGCAAATCGAGTAGTTGTCGGTCTGGGAGCAAGGTCTTCAGCGATGAAGTAAGTTAAAATATATTAACCTACTCCCTAATGAACATAAATTTCGCAAATATATTCAGCTACACATTTATTTACTCGGTAGGCTGTAAAGCTAGTGGCCTTTGGAATGGCCCTTAAGAAAGCTATGTTGAATTGAATGGACGTTAAAAAGATTTGATTTCAAATAAAGATGATATTATTATAGTGATCACTGATCAGCAACAACTACTACAGTTCGTTTTTTAGCATTAGAAAGAAGGTAAGCGATCATGACATGTCTTTTAATTGAAAAACGCTTTTTCTTTCGCTTTTAGTAACTATTAGGTAGAAAGCAAAATAGTATAAATGATCGTATAGATTCATAATTGTTACATCTTTGCCGTGACTTGTTTTTAAAACGTGTTTTTCAATTAAAAGACACATCAAGACTGTTTACCTCAGTTTACCTTATTTCTAATCCTAAAAAAAACGAACTATAACTCCCATCATGACATAATATAAAGAAATGTCTCACTTTCATTTCACACTCAAACAAGATTACCTAGGTACCTATATATATTACCTTACCAAAAAAAGTATTTATTAAACATAGCTTAATTATTAAATAACACAATATAAAAGATAATTTATAACCTTCTTTGTTTCAGGCATTAGACAGAACTTATCATTTCAAATGGAAAAGTATACGAAATCTGTTGTACTTAACTTTTACATATTCCTCCCATCCAACATTTTATTACATGTTTAGACTAGCCCAACCTGCAGGTGTAGGTAATATAATATAATCAATAAATTACACTAATTACCTTTACGTCACCTTAGGCCCGTAAGTGGGATTTTCTTCCCACTACGCGAGAAGAAAATCTCACTTCTTGGCCAAGTTAGACAAACCAGGCGGTAATTCGTAAATCCAAAGATTGCATATTTATGGCCCTCACCTTCGATTCAGGCCACAAACACCTGCGATCTGGAGCATTTACGAATTCACCTCCCTAGCTATGATTACATATAGCTAATAGGGAGGTGAACTGTAATAGTACATTAGTACTATTACAGTACATATGGTGCTAATTTACCGCCCTAGTGCGGTAACTAGCACTATACGTGGGTAATTCTTATTCTTATGCATTTTTGTGTAACACGTAAGAATAGCATGTATTTTTATGAAAATAAGTAAACTCTATATCAATATAGTTAGCAATTTACCTCTAGTTTTAGGTCAACCTAAATGTATTGTCCTAAGAGTATTAGAAACATATAAAAAAAATATTACAAGTGCGAAATGTCACGGACCGTGCCGTGTGACTTCCCCAGATTTTGTGACATTTGATTTTTTTTGAAAAAATATGAAGTGATTTTGAAATAAAACACTAATCCTTGTTCAACAACACTGTTTAAAAATTGTATGGATTTATAACGATTTTATATAATTTTAAACAACATACATTTTGTGATTAGTTGTCGCGTCACCACCGCGCGTGGTAATATAAACATGCGGTACTCAGCAGAAAATTATCTTTACTACTGGCAGCCTTATTAAAGTTTTTTTAGAACAGCAACACTGTGTTGTTGTCATGTTTACAAATGGCTGAAGGGAGAAGTTTTACCGAAAATTATTTATTTGTGTTCATTTGAAAAAACGGTCAACCTTAACGCGTCACCGCCGTGTTAGAGTTTTAAAAGTAAGTTGCAGTTTCACGTTATTGTTTGTAACATAAGATATACCTCATACTTTGCAGATTAAGCTAATTATTTAACATTTGCAAAATCAAAGGAAATGTTCATGTAATATCGAACATGTTCCAAATTATCACGACCGTGGCCTCAAAAATCTGTCACCGCCACGGACTTTTGAGTCCACGTTCGTGACATATAGACACGTGGTCGTGTCATTCTTAATTCGTTTGATTAATTTAGAGGCACAGGCACTTTTCAGAAATGCATTTTTATTAGCTACAGATCATTTGCTATTATTGCCCGACTGCCAAAGCAAAAAAAAAACTTTTCCGCTTGTACGTATGTATAATGTGTATCGAATTATTTGTCACCTTCTACAGCCTTTATAGTTTGACGAATTTCAAAGCCTGAGCTGTCATTAGATTTGTCGTAGTCATAGGAGTGACTTAGGCTATGTTAAAATAACTATATAAATCAAAATAGCCGAGTTGGCCACCAAAATGCCGAAATGTCACGACTGAGGGACACTTTGTCACAACCGTGTTTATGTACTCATTTTATTTACCTTTCCTGAGGGTATTAAGCTTGACCATATGAATCAAAAATTGCTTTTTGTATGTAAAACGTTGTATGATACAAGTGCGAAAAGTAGGAAATTAACAACGAGTGGCGATAATTTAAAACACGACCGAGACAGTGTTTTAAATCGACACGAGTTGTATGAGTAATGTACTATTTCTACACTTGCTCGTAACATGGAAGTTATTGAACCGCTTTTAGGCTCATAATCCTAAATATTAAACACGCGTGGTTTTTCATTATATAGGTATCTACTAATGAATATTTGATAAGTTATTCATGTTGTAGATAAAGGCTTGTTACAATGCTTCATAATTATAATTTTTGTTGTTTTTTTTTCAGTGTCGATTTTCTATTTTACAGCCATCGCACTAGTACTTGGCATGGCATATATGTGGGCGGAGTTGTTTATAAAACAGTACACGCAACGTTTAGACTGGGATCAAAACTTAAGTCCGGTTTTAAAAGGCATAACAGTGGCCTTAATTATGCAATATACCTTGTTATGTTTACTGGTAAGCTTCATTTAAATGTTTTTAACATCATGTAGGTTAAATTCTTGTATGATTATTGTAGATTTACATCAATTTATAGTTTAGAAGAAAGTTTGTAAATTTAGGAGCACTCATGCAGTTAGGTCTTCTGAATTTACTGATCTCCTTTCACGAGGAGTTAGAAGTGGCGCGACCGTATATCGCCCGGACTGGAGCTGGGGGCCGATTTTTGAAATTCGATCACTCGATTTCGTGTATTTCGTTAAATGATATCTCCACTACTAGGCGTTTAAATTCTACTAATAGAATTGAAATCGAGTGGTTAATACCACTAGATTCCAAATGTCGATAGCTCGTAATTCAAAAATTAGCATTTCGCCGTTTTCCACCGATTTTCGAGTGACGAAATCGAGCGATCGAAATTCATAAATCGGCCCCCTGGAGCGGAGCTGGGTTCCACTCCTCTGAAGCCCCATAATACGCTCGCATGGCGTTCTCGCTACGAAGAACGCGAAGTTTAAAGATATATCTTTAAACTTCGCGTTCTTTTGGTCCCGATTTATACCAAAGTAGCACTCAAAAATATGAAATGTTGTCAATTGTGTATCGTTTGAATAGAAAAATAATGATTAGATTATATCTTGACCTGACATGATATTCTACAATCATCAGTTGTCGCGTGCACAATTTTTTAGTGTAATGTAGGTGCCTAGGTAGTGTGAAACAAAATATCTAAACAATGCGAGCACAATATGTTTTAAATACTCGTATCTTATTGAGAACATTACCTCTACTTACTTAGAATTGATGACTTTGTCTCCCATGTACCTAGTCATTTTCAAGGTTCCGTACCCAAAGGGTAAAAACGGTTACTAAGACTCCGCTGTCCGTCCGTCTGTCTGTCACCAGGCTGTAACTCATGAATCGTATTAGCTAGACAGTTGAAATTTTCACAGATGATGTATTTCTGTTGCCGCTATAACAACAAATACTAAAAACAAAACAAAATAAATATTTAAGTGGGGCTCCCATACAACAAACGTACTTCTTTTTGCCATTTTCTGCGTAATGGTAAGGAACCATATACGGAACCGTTCGTGCGCGAGTCAGACTCGCACTTGCCCGATTTTTGCATTTTAAACCGCTGCTTAATCAAAATTAATATCTGAACCAATTTAAAATATATGACAATAAATGATATAAAAATAGGCCCTAAGATTCGCAGGTGATGGTGCGCGATATTTGAGCAGCAGCTTCGCGAGCACCCCGGTATGGTCGGTGTGCACTCACTTCGTCAACAGCTCTCACTGCATGGGCTCTGAACACATCCTGCAATATTGTGAAAAGCCACACCCCAGAGAACTCCTTACATTAAACGTGACATCTGTGCACATATATTACATGTGAGTCTTTGCTAAGCTGATTAAATACTTAGAAGCTAGGCACCCAAAAACCTTTTAGTTAGATTAATATTTTCGATAGGGTTCGATGATTATGGTTACCCTATTCTTGTGTTAAACTGTCAATATGAAAACACTTATAATGTGTAACCACTTTACCAGTTTATAGTGTTACACAGGCGTTTCTACCTGTCTCACTCGAAACTGATTACAAACGAATAGGGTTTGTTTGAGGTTTCCTGTTGTATATTTATTATAAAATATATAGTCTAGTTCATTTCGGTCTAGTCACGTTGATAATCGATAGCCAGGGATTTTATTACGAGTTTAAATGATCGAAATTATGCAAATATATATAAGTATGACCATCTGAGAGGCTCCTTATTACGAATCTGAAGTCAAATTGGTAATAGGTAATCTACATTTTTGGTCTTTGTTGAAAATAAATATTTATAACTCTCTGCCCCATGTCTGAGGCCAAAACTGTAACAAACCGACCACCATCTTGAAAATCTGCAATTTAGGTCTGATCATGATGGAAATCGATATCTTCTGATCCGAATGGCCCCTTATTTTATCAATCTACGGTCTAAATTATTACAAACGGTCGCCTTTTCAAATTTCATATTTTTTGTTCGATTATATTGAGATCCACACAGGAGGACTGATCATACCAAAAATGCAGAAAATCAAGGTGATCAGATGGCCGTTTCTTCCAAGTATTTTACGTTACTTAGAAGAAATTCTATGAAATACTCTATCCAATACCCCTCATTGGTAACCAGTTCTGGTCCCTGGCTTTAGCAGGAAAAGTAAGAGAAGGATTAGAAATCCGAAATATAACTCAATCACGTCTAAATTAAATCAATGTGTAACACACAAAACTTTTGAAAAACTAAACCTGAATACAGTTTCTGTGTCAAAGTAAGTTACCTTTATCACCTCGAAAATCCTAGTAAGTAGCCATATCAATGTGGAACTTATGATTTGACAGGGAGTACATGAGAACTAATATCAGAGGCGCATGGACGTGGAGATTTTTTGTTGTTGCTGTAATATGGATACTTAATTTTTGCCTCACGACAGTACCTGACAGCGTGATATTGAAGGTACATACTTTGCAGTGATAAATGAAATGCCACCATAAACGTCAATTTGACAGTTTACTGTACTACATAGATCTGGGATATTACTAGGTACATTCACCTGCAATAATATGTTACACAACAATGGCCGCAAAAATATCTGACACAATCTTATTTGTAGAGCCATAAGAGCGTGTCATATATTTTTGCGGCCTTCGAAGAGTAACATATTATTGCAGGTGACTGTACATACTATACAGACCTTAATTAAAAAGCATGTAGTAACTCAGGGGATGAGAATATCGTGGAATCATTGGGCATTTTTTATTCGTAATTAGGCCAAATGTGTGGCCCGGCGCCCATCTATTCGAGAATGACTTTTTCTTGATTTCCGAGGCACGTTTTGGCCTTAGACTTTATTTATATTATACGGAGTTTACATATATCTTTGCTGTAAGTAAGTAAGTAAGTAAGTATAGTAAGCTGTAAGTAAGTAAGTAAAAGTAAGTAATATTCTTTACAATGCATATTATGCTCAGAAACTGGTACTTTAATGTGGGACAACATAGGCATAGAAAGTGCCACTTTTCTGCACGCCTGCGGGAAAGTAGCTTTTAGCTTTTTAATATACTAAATATTTCATAGTTTCGTGTTGTCCAAACCAAGGTAATATTTTAACAATTACAATCGAAGAATTTAAATTTTCATCCTATTTAAGTATAATCAATAAAACATTTATTAACACACTTAAAATCTTGATAGACTATGTGTGTGTATAAAAACAGATAAATTATTTATTTTTCAGAAAGTTTTAAAATAAATATAATATGTTACATTTATTATACTTCTACTCTATCCCGGACCGAGCGGCGAGCAACAACTAGGCGGTGGAAGAAACTTTGAATTGTTCGATCAGATCACCTCGATGGTACCATAATATTGCATTGTCACCCAACTTATAACTTGTGCAAATCTTCAGCTGAGTGTGGCCCAGAATTTCCGATAAAATTTTTTTGTTCGAGGCAATTACTCCGTTCTCATATTTTGCCATGCCCATAATTTCCCGAAATCATTCATTCTCGGTGGCAATTACTCCGTTCCCATATTTTCCCAATGGTTTTTATTCCGCAATCGCCTATTTTTTAATATTTTTTAATTAATCTTTTCGTTATAATTTTCGTTCTTTTAAATCATCATCATCATCATCCTGGCGTCAATCCCGGCTGTGCCCCCGCGCGGGGCGCGAGGACCCGGGGTCCGCCTTCCGACTCCTTCGTGTCCACTTTTAAATATCTAGGATAATAATAATAGGATTTAATATATAATATAATAGGATTTATAGTATATATTGTATAAATATGTAGTAGTTTATATATATTTTATTTATTTATGTAGTTTATATGTATAGTTTGCTTTTTTTTTATATTCACTGAATAGGTATATTTCTCTCTCTGCACCAATTGTAGATGTCTGTTTGGCCCTATGGTTGACTGGTAGAGAATGCCATTTGGCATTAAGTCCGCCATTTGTACATTTTTGTATTTACTTTGTGCAATAAAGTTTAAATAAATAAATAAATAATATTTTCTTGTTACTGTATGTTTATAGTGTAGTAATTATATTTGTTACTTGTAGGTATTTCACATACAACAAATATCAAAACCTCGGAGTAAATATCTATGGAGCGGCCATTAACAGGCGTTCCCCTCTGCAAAAAGTCCGCGGCCGCCGGTCAAGGAGGTTATATAAAACTAGTTGCCACACGTCATACGCCATTCAGCAAACGTCAGTCTAAGCGGAATGATAGGAGCCGAAAATGCCGAATTGCAGCGTTTTCTCGTTCAAAATGAGATCGAAAACGTCTAGTCTACAAAAAGAACACGTTTCTTATCATATGTAGGTACTATTACATCTAAATATTATCAAATAGTGCATTAACTTTGCAAATAACTAAAAAACATTGTCAATCTGATAGTGATACCAGTGATATGGTATTAGATCTAATTTAGGGTAATTCTAAAGAAGACTTTCTAAATATTATTTAGGTACGAGTAGAATTTCTAATAGGAAATAATCACAATCCATCACAATCTGGGGGTCCGCCGCGGAACAAGAAATATTAAATTTCGTTATCTAACCTCTCTATCACTATTGCATATTTGAGCGATAAAGAGAAAAGAGAAAATTTACTAGCTAGCTTAGTGCTACACTCTGGCGGCAGAACATTGCAGTAATACGCCCTATTTGCATTGCTTTTTGTTATATAATTTATGTAACACATTATTTTTATATAACACCTTAGTTTCATATCAACCTAATCTATTTAATCAAATAAATAGATCTATAAGAATAAAGAAAAGGGGGACGGGGGATCAAAAAGTAGTCGAAAACATCTCGCGTGATTTGTGCACAACCCCTAAATAACGTAAAATTACCGATAGACTATTTTTTGAAAATTAATTTTTCCTTTAGTTTTCTACATATAGCTGGTCAAGCAGATCTTGTCAGTAGAAAAAGGCGGCAAATTTGAAAAATGTAGGCGGGAAGGGATATCGTCCCATAGAAAATTTGAATTTCGCGTTTTTTTTACTGACAAGATTTGCTTGACCAGCTATATATTTTTATTTAACATGTCAAATATTTTATTAATTTAAGGTATTTACGGCTGTCACTTTCCATAAATAGGCACTTTTAATTTATTACTCTGGTATCACCGTACCAATATTAGTGATGGGACACTATAAAAACCAATATCGGTAAAATCGATATAAACATAATGAATAATATACAGATGGTCATGATGCCTAGCGAACACCAGCCATATCGTACAAACCTCAAGGAGTGATATTCCTAGGCAGATTATGATCTGCCTAGTGACCACCAGCCATATCGTGCTAACTTCAAGGTGTGATATTCCTAAACAGATCGTGAAACGCCGGCATGTCATGTTCTGACTAGTGATCACCAGCCATACCGTGCAAACCTCAACATTTAGGCATATCGAATAAGTAGGATGTCCTACATTTTAGCAAATGATAATCATTGAAATGGTTTGACAGCCTACTTATAGTACGTGTTTGGGTAGCGTATGATTTTAGTACCTACCTAGCACCTACGCATTCTGCTCCAAATGCCACATAGAATGCAGCACTAGCAGTGGCAAAAAATGCAAAAGGCAGATTATTAAATGGCGGAGTTTCATGATATGCCTAGGAATATCTCGATACGCCCGATTTTACGATCTACCGCCGATATATATACTAATTATCCCCTACTCAATATCCCTTAAATGACAAACTATGGCCGCGTTCCATCTCTGTCATCAGATCTGCATGCTCAATAGAATATTGCATTGCTTTCAGAAGTAAACCAACATGTAAAATATTAACTAATGAACTGATAATAAAAAATCATTCTATATCAGCTTGCAAGATTCGCCCTAAACAAATTGACAAACTATTAGAACAACATCTAAAAACAATACAAAAATTGAAAGTTAGTAAAATGCTGGTAGAAAGACTTGATATTGTAATATTATTATAATTGATAAAAGCAGAAATTAAAATTCATTGTCAATAAAATATCGACAATATTATCGGCGCGTCCCTCGCACTATCTAGGTTTACTTAAAACTGACGTCATCTCGTTCACGGACAGGGTTGTCTGTGTTTGTTCTTGTACTTGTGTGAATATAGTTTTTGCTAGTGTTTGATAATTTTGTCGTGTGCGTGTGTAGCGACGCATGCTAAAAATGCATTAGTGTTAACATTATTTGTGTGCGTTACCTCGTCCCCCGCGCCAAAAACGACAGAATTTTTCAGATAGAAATTAGTGCGCGTCTCTACTCCATATATATTTACTCCGAGATCAAAACACTAAAATTAAAACATAATCTAAAAAACTACAAGTAAATAAATTGCCCCAAACGCTGTCATCGGGCAGGGTGCCCAGAAGGCTGACCGTATATCCCCTCTGAATAGCGATAGCTATTCGCTGAGCGAAATAATAGCCAGCCTTCTGGTAACCAGAAGCCTCTATTAGGCGCGCGGACAAATGTTTACATATTCGCCGCGCGCTTGGCCCCCACGGACCCAAAGTTTCTACACCAAACGCCGCAAATATGTAGCTACTACCTAGGGCGACATATTTGCGGCGCTTGAGTTCTTCGGTCGTGGATGCCGCAGCACCAGAATTAACTTTGGTGCTTGGAATATGGGACGGTGCCAGGGTATCTACACAAGTAGCATCCCAAACTAGTGGCCGACCCATACTCCAAGGCACAAGCGTCATTCCATCGGGCCTCTTATCATCGTCCCTGGCCAAACCGCTGGGCTCCAGGACTGCTGGCAGTTTGGCACTGACAAGGGTTCGGATGTTTGTTACTTTTTCCTTTTTATTTCACTTTAATAGCCAAGAAGGAGAAAGACGATTTTATTTTAATAGAAATGCTTATTTTTCGATCATTTTCAAGTACTTATCTTCTTAGTTATATCCCTAACGTATGTCTAGTTACTACCGATTTGCTAGTTCGATTGCGGGATAAGGTAATGAAACATATAAATAAAGTATGTACATTTATTAGTATAATTTTGTTACGGTGTTATTAAATTAACAAAGTATTAACTTAAACATAAAAGTAAAATCCACTGCTTTCCCTTAAATAATTAAATACTGACATCGCAACAATCACCATCCTTCACCGACCAGCGTCTTAATCTATTAATGAGGTAAATATTTATTTACATACAATATATATACAGTGGTACTACTAAACGAAATTAATAACTAGCTTAAATCTAAAATAGGTCCTTGAGGCATTGTACCAAGGATGCTGGCGGCATTTCCTCGCTGTATCGCAATGCTCATACGTTGTGCGAGGTAGCCGCCAGCTCTTCGGTCACCAGTTACGTCAATTAATTAATATGAATTAATTAATTTTAAATAGTTATTAATCATATCTAAGATAGGACAATGATGCAATGCATATTTTTAGGTCAGATTGGCCTGAAAAATGTTTGTGTACAATTTTTTCAATCGTCGCATCCATCCTCCAGAGGTCGTCGTAGTCGTCGTCGTCGTCGTCATCGTAGTCGTCGTCGTCGTAGTCGTCGTCGTCGTCGTCGTCGTCGTCGTAGTCGTCGTAGTCGTCGTCGTCGTCGTCGTCGTCGTCGTCGTCGTCGTCGTCGTCGTCGTCGTCGTCGTCGTCGTCGTCATCATCATCATCACATGCGGGTTGGCGATCGCAGTGTTTCCACCGCAATCCAGGGATGCTGCTACCCCATCCCCCGGTGTTCTTGGTCGTAGTTTTAGGACATACCCGCGTCCAAATCCGGGGGCAAATAAATGAAAATACTTATTAACCATCGAAATAATAAAAGCATAGATGAGCACTCAAAACTTGCCCCATAAAATCCAGTGCCAACTCATTGCAGTGCCAAATCGACCACCAATAAAAATCTCATGTCAAATGGATTTTAACCTATCGTAGCAAATTAAACTTTTTTCATTGGTGGAATAGTATAAGATTTTATGCCTCTATTTACATTTTAGTGTCAAAAGGTAAAATAACTATTTGAAAAAAACCTGGTTATTTTTACCACTGGCATTAAAAAAAAAGAGAAAATATGGAGATAGAGAATATGTAGTTCGTGAAAAAAAAACCTACTGGTTATTTTACAATGTATTAACCTTTTCTTTTTAATCCCTTAATACATTGAGAAAGGGAATATTTAGTTTATGAAAAAATGTCCACGAAAAATAAAATAAAGCGAAGAAATTTCACTGGGAAAAAATGGGAACGGAGTAATTGCCTCGAAGAAAAAATGGCTACGACTCTTCAAACACTCCGTTCTCTGAACCTACTGCATTTTAACATCCTAGGAACATGCCTACTTTTGAGCTGGTATTTGCAATGTACTTACTCATGCATGTATGACGTGATAGTTACTCGGGATTAATTGTATCATTTCAGTTGTACAAATATTTAGTTCTGCTGAAACATGTCTGCAGTATTGTAACCTATGCGTATTTAGCAATTTCTACCGGACGAGGAAACGAAGCTTTTTTTCGATTGATGAATGTGAATGCAAACAATTCAATTGTGAGTCCACCATCCTTAGAGCATTTAGAAAAGAGATGTCATCGCTGTCATTTTCTTTACGAAACAGTCTGCCGATTTTTGCGGGGGACCGCCACTCCAGTTATTAAATGGTCTAAGCCACCATCACAATTAAATACATAGACGTACTTAACCCCTTATTTATTAAACTTTACGGGCCTGATTTAGTTAAATTATGTTTTATCCCTTTCTTATAAGTAAATACACAAGTCAAAATGACATAAAGACAAACGGTTTATAGTTAATTCAGGCTAGCATCGCGTTTATGAATAAAGCCATTAGAGTCTGTGCGGAAAGAGAAGGGCTCCATACATTCCACGACTCTTCTCTTTCCGCACAGAGTATAGTCTTTATGTTATAATTATATTCAACTAAGAGCAATGAAAACGGGTCGCTTTGCTTATAAATTTCCATTCACACTATTAGAATACAATTTATTCGCTTTCTTTGCTCTTAATTTTACCTGAAATTTATAATAGTCGCGTGCTGGGGGCCGATTTTTGAATTTCGATCATCATTGGGAATCGAGTGGCATTGACCACTCGTTTTCAATTCTATTAGTAGAATTTAAATTCCGGGCACTGGAGATATTATTGAACGAAATACACGGAATCGAGCAGTCGAAACTCAAAAATCGGCCCCCTGCTCGTGCTCTGACCTTTCTAATATTTATTTAATTTCTTAGATCATCCGTGAAACACGTGGCTTCGACTTAATTATGTCAAATATTTTCAGGGTGAAACAGTATACAAGGTCGCTTTGGTTTATGGTGTAGGCATGATCGGCTTCCATGATTTTGGTAGTACCTCGCCTTTTACAATGACTGACAATGCTGTTATTATATTTACAATATTGTTTATTATTCTTGCTTCACTGAGATCTATGTCTGTGAATATACTATTATTTCAATTAAGTGACTGCATTGACATTCACAGTGCCGAAGCTAGAACTTCGCATTATATATTTTTTGTTTTATTGCCGTTATCGACCGAGTTCATATTTGGCCAGAAACTAATCAATATATATTTATACTTGCACTTGCTTCTGTCGGTACTTCCATGCCTAGTAAGTGTGTTATTTAATTTTCTTAAAAACTTATGTTTAGTCTAGTTCTATCGGCATTAACCATTTAGTATTTATTGTGAAATAAATAAATCATAATTAAGTGAATGTCCCACTTTGTCGATATGGAGTTATTAGTTGTTCCTACAACCACATAATATCTATTTCAATAACGCAAATATCAATTGGTGAAAGGATGGTGTCTGTGTATGTATGTTATACTTTTTTTATCTTTAATTTTTGGTACCTATGTGTTAACTAGCGCTGATTAGTGAATCCCTACTTTGAGTCAAAACGAGAACGGATAGAACGATGGTTAAAGTTTGATACGGAAAAAATATTTTCATTTAATTTGCACACTCGTACTTTGAAATTATGGAGTGCTTGATATCAAACTACTATGTATACTTACTTTCAGGATTCAAAATTAAGCAAACCCCTATATCAAACCTTAATAGTTCACGATGGCTATAACATAAAAAAGGGAGAAAAACACTCAATGTGAATTACGCCGTTTTTGTATAATTGTTACATGAGACCGATTTTTCATGAAAGTTATATTTATAAATGCATTATTAAACCAAAAGAGTCGAAATAAGGTACATACATTATTTTAATTAGTTAACATGTACCTAGTAAAGTTAAAAAAAATACAAGCTTCATGTGTAAGTATTATAAAAAAAACATACGATTTCTTAACAGGTATACTTATCACGTATTAAAATTATGCTAATACCAAATATTAAGTCATTTTTATAATGATAAAGCTTTTTACTTTCTTTATTAAACCTACTTTCCTTGGAGGGTCCCACTTTCTAGATTTACGAAACTTAGTGACTCATTAGTAAAATGGCCTGTTTGGTGCGTTATACAATGTTCTCTATTTACGCATGTTATAAATCTTTGGCAAGAACTATGTTTTATCTTTATAAATGACAGGGTCCCACTTTGTCGGTTACATGGTTGCATTTTAAAATTGGGTACAAATATAAAAACCAGCTTCCAAAATGTATTTAAGTAGCTGTACTATTTTCTTAGTTAGTAATAGGGATTGCAATAACTGGTCAAACTTCATAACCTCTTTCGGTTACGGTTATGTCCGAAAAATAACCTATAATCGGTTATAATGGGTTACGGTTATTTTCGGCAAAAAATGATAAATTTACTTATAATCAAATAATTTTAAAAAATACGAAATTTAAGGTACAGTATCAGGGAATGTTAGTATAAGTGGTCTTTTTTAATAAAACATACACAATACAATAAAAGTGAAAATATGACCTTGGACTTGACACAATATTCTTTCAATATATTTTAATGGCTACTCTACTAAGACTACCTCTTGGGATTCTGCAAACTCTGATTACACGCATTTAGGACGATGAATTATTTAGGATTATGAAGATGTTAAAGCGATGTCCAGCTTGCTGGGAATTAATTCCTCAAAACGCTTTTTTTAGATTTAGGTCTATTATAGACGGACTGTAATTGCTTTGGGATAGTAATATAACGGTTAAAGATACTAGTTAAAATATGATATCGCTGTTTTTTTAGGTACCTATCGAATAAGTGGGACCCTAGGCGCAGTTTAGAGTATATTGTATCAGTTTTTGTCGAAACCCGAATTTAGGTAAATTTTTTCCATCTAAACTAAACTATCCGTATAGTGTAGTAAACGAAGTAAGTTGTTGTATGGAGGCCCATGCATTAATTCCTCAGTCGATGAAATTTTGCTTTGTTATTGTATAGTATGAGCCGAAACTAACATATAAATATTCAAAACAAAAACCGGCCAAGTGCGAGTCTGACTTGCGTTTCGCGTTTCCGTACATAATTCCGACTCACGCTTGACTGCACATATCTAATAGGTTTTCTTGTCATCTATAGGTAAAGAACTATATTGTGTATTTTTTAAAAATTTTAGACCCAGTAGTTTCGGAGATACAGGGGGAATGGTCATTTTTTTGCTATTTGTATTTTCTTAAATAACTTCGAACCTATGTATTTTAAAATTATAAAAAAATATGTCCATCTTTGGGTTACTAATTTACATATGTGTACCAAATTTTAACTTAATTGGTCCAATAGTTTCCGAGAAAATAGGCTGTGACAAACAGACAGACGCACGAGTGATCCTATAAGGGTTCCGTTTTTTCTTTTTGAGGTACAGAACCCTAAAACACCCCTAAGTTTGGTATTTATACGTAAAAATACAAATCTCTTTATATATTTAACCGAGTAATTCCTCCATCCATAATTTTTTTACCAAATAAGTTATTGGTATTTCCGCTGGGATATTTTTTTTTGATATTTCATATACGCAATACGTTACATGAATATGTCCGGTGAATACGAAAGTTGGAACGGAGCATTTTTCCGCAAAAAGATATTAACGATTTAAGACTTTAGGTATTTAGTATTTACTTAAATACTATTATTGTTTTTCTTTGGATATTCATACTTACAATAGGTACTTTTTATTTATTGATACTTTATCATATAGTAAAGTTTTTTCTGGCAGAGGAATTACTGCGGGGTCCACTACCTTTATTTACTACACTAGTAACTCAGCTAGAATCGACAAAGTGGGACCTTTTGTTAAATTTTTACCGCATTTAATATTGAGTAAGAATTATCTCAGATGTTTTTTTCGGACACAGGCCCTAATCTTTGTAACAAAAGGTATTGTTTTCTTTATTCAGTGGTGACACTGCTTACTGGTAATAGACCCGGTTTAAAAAGCAAACTTAACATTCTATTTATATGGTTCAAATTAATGAAACGGCCCATTCGGAGATAACACGTTTTGTTAACTCCAAAGATAAGACCACCCTGATTGTTCTCTGAATGAGCGGTCACATATGGTAGGGGAGCCCAAGAGGGGATTTTTGTGTTTACTCGAGCGCGTACCCCATGTAGTCTACCTTTACCCCTTTTAGCCATCTATGTTGAGCCCTCGGTAGGTAAGGGGTTGGTGGGGGGTTCAACAAATTGTTAAGCAGATTGTGGATTTGGTCATATTAGTCCAAATTAACGCTATAATTGTGCTATTACTAAATTTGATAATTATTTGCACGCATTTCCTTAATCTGACGGTTACAATGTAAAAATTAGGCGTCAAACTTGTGTTCGTCAGATTAAGTAAATGCCTACAAATAAGTGTTATATTAAGTTATAGAAAAATATAGCATTAAAGTGGACATAAACGACCAAACCCACAAACTGTTTAACGATTTTTTAACCCTCCACCAACCTCACAAAAAAAAAAAAATTATAGACGCTTTCCGGCTCGCTGGAAAAAAACCTTTATACAGCTTTTTTTTTTCTTATCATCCAATATTTCGATTCCGATAGGTCTGTATGACGCTCGTGTAAATCCTGATTTAGCATCGTTCCCCTACACTATCACGATACATTTGAACCTTAATACTATCACGATAGTTGCTTTTTACACGACATGGTTGCTTTAGCACGTACTGAAGACTACTCTTAAAAGAAACGAAAGGCTTTTGTTTACCATATTAGGGCCCAAGCTCGAAAAAATCATCTGAGAAAATCGTCGGTGCGAAAAAATATCGGTGTTTTTTACGATTTTTTGATTTTGGCATATTTTAATTCCTTTTTTCAATTTCCCGTCGACCCACATAAATATTTTAAATATCTTTATTAATTTTGAAAATAACCATAAATAACTAATTCCGCTATGTGAACACAGAACAACATTTATACAAAAAAACAGCTACTTATGTTATTTTTTTAACACATAACGAAATTAAATGATTTGTTTTCCGTTGAGGCTGATGGCGATTGTTGTACATGGCGATTTATTGTAGAGTATATTACCCTAAAATCCGCTGTGTGTCATCTCTCGTGCTACGTTACTTTGACAACAAATCGCTATGTGTATACTTCACATATGACGATATTAATGAACCAAATTAAAGTCGCTATGTAGCAAAATTCTGGTTAAAATAATTAATATTGTAAAAATTTACGAAAAAAACTGTTTTTTTTTCTACATGAGTATCATGTAAAAACCATTGATCTATTAGAAAAAAAATACAGATGCAACAAATATATTAAATAGGAACATAAACAGTTTTTTTTGTCTCCTGAAAAGTAGCATAAAAATACATGGCGATTTTTTTATTCGCACCGACGAATACCTACTGAACTTTTTATTTCAGGTGTTGTACTCGTTAACAGTAACCAGATTACTACATACTGAATTTCCTTCACTAAAGTTTATTTACATACAGGGACTAATTTGCCTTTTTGGGTTTTTCTTGTCTGTTCCAATTTTATTGGTAAGTTGTGATTACACTCACGTTATTTTATTTACTTAATTCTTTACGGCTACCACCAGTTTTGACATTGACATAACGCTCACGTTTACGTAACTTACTTTCTATGCATCTCGCTCGTACTGGCATATTAGTGCAAGCGAGATGTACAGAAAGTAAATTACGTAAACGTGAGCGTTATGTCAATGTCAAAACTGGTGGTAGCCGTACTGATCTTCACCCCCGTTTTAATAATCAGTTTTAAATAATGACGATATTTTACCTTTAAAATACATTGCATTATTGAACCCAAGTATTCAATCATCATCATCATATATAATATAAAATTGAAAAACCAGAACGGGATAAAAAACGAGAGAAGAAGCGAGATGGCGCCTTACAAATTTCTAAAAAAGTTTTTGACACGTTTCTCAAATACGACACACGTATGATAAGAAAAAACTGTTCCAATCTATTATCTAAATATGGGAATAGACTAGAGCATAAAAACTATCGCTTTCGACGCGTATTTAATTTACAATAAGCAAAATAAATTTTCATAACAATCTTTATTTGACGACGATCGGCCATCTCTCGGCAACACTCGGTTGTAAGTTTAAGTAACCTAAATTATGTTTGTCATGTTGGTATACAGTTATTTCGTCGTTATTTTACACGAAGTAAAATATAAAGTGCTATCAACCTCAACCTTAGTCTATAGCCCATACGAGTGACTTATGCCATATATGACATCAATCAAATTAATATGATCATATTATTTGTATTTTGTTGTTTTAAATTTCTTTTTGAGTTATATTATTCAGATTGACTTTCACGGCTTCGGCAAACATTGCCATGTCCGGGGAACGGGCTGTAAGTGGATAGTAAGTTATAATGAATGTAGGTAGATAAAGTGCATGACTGCATGTTCAGATATTTTTGAGCGACCTGATGAAAATAAGCCAATGTACAGTCAGCAGTCAGCCAAATATCGTAATATAACTTTGTTGCCATAGAAATAAGGATGTGTTACGATATAGTGGCGAAATATTGAGAGACCAAAGCGGCTACGTTTCAGTGGCTCGAACACTTAGAGATAATTGGAGAGGACCGTGCCGTGAAGAGAGCGTACCTACTTGGGCAACAAAATGGGAGACGCCCGAGTGGACGTCCTAGGTAGGTACGCTGAAACGACGTAGTTGCTCAAGACCTGCTCAACCTCGGCCATAGCGACTGGCGAGAGCTATCGCAAGACCGAGAGACATGGCGTGATCTGGTGTCGGAGGCCAGGACTCACTTTATTGGGTCGTTGCGTCACCGTAGCCGTAGTAAGTAATGTTAATATCCAGAAAAGGAAATGGGGACTACCTACGTTTGTATGAAAAGGCGATTTATGGGCGGTGGTCGTCCATATTCGTCTTAAGGCGGAAATTAATCTAAGTAATGAACGTTTTTGCAACTAGGCTTATAAAAATAAATAATCTCGTTTTTGTTGAACCAAGTTTTAAATAAATACCTACGTAGATGAAAAAATACCATCTTGCCTTTTCGCAATGAGAAATTTGCGAATTAAGTTATCCAAATAATGGCTACAAATAAGAAATCCCTATCACAGTTATAAACCCTGGCAGGGTTCAATACATAATAATGTCGGTATTTAACTAAACTTAAGACAAACTCTTTATGTCATTTACGCGAGCGGAGCTGCGGGCCCGTCTAGTATGTATATAAAATAACTGCTAAAATATTGCCAACATATAAAATAATAAATTCCGAAAGAGTCAGATTAGTATATTAGTACAGATGTTGGGAAGTAAGGGGTTGCCGGCCGAATGCATATAGACTGATGATACCGCATATACCGCCGACCGCATATAGATGCGGATAGTTATGAGGCCGATAATCCTTTTTCACGCCGATGTCTAGTGCTTTACTCAAAAACTCAATGAAATAATAGTTATGTATGTATGTATAAAAATGGAATCTTGAGCGTTGCGAGGGTTTCAAAGCACGACGGTTAAACAAAATTTGCCCCCGAGTGAACCACAAAAATTTTCACCACACCAACCCGAAGCAAATATTAAATGTAAAATATCAAACAAAATCAAACCAAATCAAATTCAAATGAATGTTATTAAATATTTATCATCTAAAATCATCATTTAAAAGTCAATTCTACCAGCAATCATAAGAAAACAACTCAAAATTTGCATTTGATTACTTTGCCTTACATGTGAATTACTTAAGTAAGAACTCGATTTCGCTTGGCTCCCTTCTTTATATCTCCACAATTAGACATTTAAATTCTACTAGAATTGAAAACGACTGATAAATACCACTAGATCCCCAATTTCTATCACTCGTATTATTAAAATAGCATTTCGCCTAACACTCGTTTGCCATTCGCATTCGCTTTAACATTCGTTTTAAAGATGTGCAATCAACTGAACGTCATCCGTGATGGTTCTAGCCTTTTACCTACAGAATTTTTGAGCGCCGCGCCGTAGCCCCTAAATACGGGTTTTTTTGAAAGGAGGCCGCCGGGTTGACTCTTTTTTACTGTGCTGTATTTTGAAAACTATTGCACCTAGAGCCATTCCATTAATTGCAAGTATCGGACTCGTTTGCCATAGATTTTCGAGCGAAGAAATCGAGCGCTCGAAATTCAAAAATCGGCCCCCTGCCCTGCATGTAATATTACTGGTTTACATGGAAAGTTACGATATTATTTGTATTTTTTTGTAGGTCGATGAGTATGTTGAAAAATTGCGAATCGGATTAAGTATAGGATTGGTCCAAACCGTATTGTATTTGGGTGGCTTAAGAATGGCTATTATCATGTGGATATACGGAGTTGAAAAATTCTCAACAGATATTAACTTTTGGCTCGGATTTAGTCCGACAAAGTTCTGGACTGTATGTTGGTCTGTTCTTCCAGCGATTCTATGGGTGAGTGGTGTATGTGCTGTTTTTAAATATAAAGGCGTAACGTAACGTGCCCTTTGTGGATCTGTAATTTGTACCCGTCTCTAATTAATTATGTCAGCTAACAACTGCTTCCTATGATGTTAGTATAACGTGTAATCCATGCTATCCATCCATACTATATAATCCATACTTAATATTATATAAAAGGAACTCTGTCGGTCTGTTACCTCTTCACGATTAAACCGCTGAACCGATTTATGAAGGACATAGGATAGTTTTTATCCCAGAAATCATCCCTTAAAGGGGTGGAATTTTGTATGGGGACTTAACAACAACTGCACAAAAAACTTTGTCAATAGGAACCGTCCTGCCCGCGCGGTGTAGCACTGGTGCACAAAAAACTTTGTCAATAGGAACCGTCCTGCCTGCGCGGTGTAGCACCGGCGCTGGTGCACGATTTAGTTGAAATTTGGTATAGAGATAGTTTGAGTCCCGGGGAAGGACAAAGGGTTTCATTCAAGAAATCACCCTTTAAGGGGGTGAAATGGGAAGTGGAAGTTTGTATGGGGAATCGATAAAAAGTAATAGATTGGATAAAAAATAAGCTACCCAAATTACTAACTCCACGCAGACGAAGTCGCGAAAGCTAGTACTAAATATAAATTCGAAAGTGTCTGTCTGTTACCTCTTCACGTTTAAACCGCTGAACCGATTTAGTTGAAATTTGGTATGGAGATAGATCGAGTCCAGGGGAAGGATACAGGGTAGTTCTAGTTTTTATCAATCATCATCATCATTAACATTCTACGTAGACGAAGTCACGGGCAGAAGCTAGTTTCTATATAAATTCAATAAGTAATAACGTGGTTTTGCCCGCCAACACGACACGAGTACACATACCTAAATCAATTATTTTGCAGATAGCGTTTGGTCACGGAATCTACGAAATAGCACAGGGGGTTGGTAAGATCCAAACAAGATACGCATTGATATGGGGCTTGGTATCAGCTGTGATCACGTTTGTATTTCAGATCAGGATAATAGTGCGTTACGCCATGAAAAACGTGAGGACTTCTTTTCTATTGACCCTATCTTATCTTATTTATAATCTTGCTAACTGATGATGTATGTATAAATATTGTTGGCTCTTTGTTCGTATCCATATTTCTTGACGCGACTCTACCTACATGCCAGTTATATTCTTCCGTAGCATTTGCCATTATGAAAAGGTGTTATAAGCTAATAATTGAATATTATAAGTATAACTACATTTTTTTTTAATAGTTAATGTTTTATACTTTTCATAGATTAATATCTAAACCCTTTTAAAAATGCACTCCTCAGTTCAATTATGAATATTATGACCAATGGTTACACATTATACTAACTAGTTATGTCGTAAATATGATATTATAATTATTGCAGAATTTAATAGGAGCCTTTCGAAATAATAAGAAGTACGGGCCGTCTGATCCGCGTGATCGTAAACGTCGGCGGCGGTACGACGCGTGTATAGATGAAAGACAATGTTTCCACGACTGTCTGTCCATAGATGTAAGTACTCGTATCTGCAAAGTGCAGACTTTCTTGGTATTAAAAAGGATTTAAAAAATACCAAATCGAAGGATCAAACTTGTCGAACGAAGTCACAGGCGCAGGCTAGTAGCTATAATACAAATACAAAAATCGAGGCTGGCTCAATTCTCGATTTTTTTCCTAGTCAACGACATTCACGCATTTCATCGTTTCAACTAGTCTAAGAAATGTATTAACGAGTACTACCTATTCAAGAACTTTTCATTTAAAATTCAAGGGGTGATTTAGCATGTGAAGCCAGAGAGTGGCTTTGTGGCAACGTTCCTCCTGTCAGAAAATGCTTTCTGTTTTCTTCTATTGTGTAATAAATATTAAATAAATAATTGCGCCGTCTCATTGCTTGGGAGCTATGAAAAATTGTACTTTCTTCAACAATCACATGAACTTAGGTCGTTAACTTGATATTTTAATTATGTTATAGTTATATTATGAATTATGAATGTATTATTTTAGGAAGAAATTGATTGTAATCATTTGCCGCTTATGAATACGGGAGAAGGGCGTTCAAGCATGGACTCGGAAAGCACACTTACGCAAATGTACGAGTCCGTAGCATCAAGAACGGAAAGCGTCGTTACTATTATGGAATTGAAACCTGACACTAAAGAGAAGCAGGCTTAATAATTATTACTGTAACATAACATGCTGTAACCGATCTGTTGCTGTTATTATGCGTAAACCGACATCAGTCATTAACTGTAGATTATTCAAACCCTGTACCAGGTCTCGAAGAACAAGCATGTTTTAATAAGAAGTAAAGATTTGCAACCTTGTACATAATTAACAAAAGTCGGATATGTTCCTATAAACCATTTAATAATGTACATGCCTGGCTAACAAAGCGACATATAATTTCGAATTAACCCTTTATAAGGCCCCAGTTATACAGATATGCTACGTGAAAGTTAAATACACTACCATGTTTGTAATGCACTGGGGAACACATCTACGGCAAAAAAAACGAAATCATTAAGAAAAACATGTGGTCAATATATACAGTGGAACCTGGATAATTGCAATCTCAAGGGACCGGCCATTTTTTGTCAATTAACCAGGTTTTTCATTTAAGCAGGTCGTGTCAATTAACGAGGTTCAAAAAATCGTTGTGTCAATTATAGAGGTTTTCATTAATAGAGGTTACGTTCTGACAAATTTCTTTTATGGAGGTGCAAATAACCATTGAAAGTAGATTTACACGCTTATGTTCTGGGTTTCTGGTCTATATAATATAGCTTCTGTCTATACTTGCACTTTTACACTACATTAATTACTACTTTATTTTCTTATTAATCAAATTGGGTTTAAAAAAATCCCTTGAATTGTAGAAGAAAGTTTTATTAGAATGTAAAAAGCATACTTTGTTTTTGATTAAATCAAAACTATTTCAGCTACTACAGGCTGTGATAGGCCCAATAAATAAATTGAATTCTGGATGAAGATATAAATAAAATGATCATTGCTATTAAAATATTGTTTCTGCTGTCTACAACTACATTATTTCAATTACAAAGGTAATAAGTAAGACTCGTTTCAATAATAGAGGTAAAAAGAAGAGCAAAAATACGGATTTTTTAGCACAGTGTCAATTATAGAGGTCTTAGTTGCGATGTGGTCAATTACAGAGGCAAAATTACGAAAAGCCCTAAAATCTAAATTGCAATTATAGAGGTTCCAAAATTTCAATTATAGAGGCCTTTTGGTCTCAAGGGACCGGGACCGGACTTTTGGTTGCAATTATTGAGGTTTTCCATTTATCCAGGTGCCAATTAACCAGGTTTCACTGTATGCACTCAGCCTGTTAGTGCACTTGAGTTTTCAGATGATCTGTTTCCAATACACCTATTCATTGACATTGACATAACAAACATAACGTGCTCTGTACATACTGGCGTTTAATTGACTACATACGGTAAATCGAACATTATTGTGTATCTTGTAGTGGGTGGGATTAATATACGAATATCACTGAAAAAAAAATAATCTGTGGCCCGTTTCACGATACAATTTACAAGCGGAAGTCTCTTTCTATCAAGGAGTTAGAAAGAGACTTCCGCAAAAAGTTCTAATTACAATACTTATCGATATAGCATGTAGGTAACCTTTTATAATTTTATTAATCTTAAGTGGCAAATTATACACTTTCCTGACACTACAAACAACGTAGTACAGTTATTGCAATTCACGATAGAGAGTGGATTTATCAAAATTAGACCTTGTCATCATACCAATAAGAGTCTCGCCACTCGCCATCGTGAATTGCAAGAGCTATAATTCAAATTATTAGATACAGCGACGTGTAGGTATATTTTTAATAGTATAATGGAAACAATGGCGATAGCTTGATTAGCTTGCTTCCCTTGACAGGCATAGTGCATAAATTGACCACATACTATAAATTAATTAATTACACTAAGATTAAATACTGACCGAAAAAGTAAGAATGAGGAAAGAAAGCCTGATATACTCGCTATATAATACCATTATAGTTAAATAAAAAAGAGGATGTTCTTCTCCGTAAATGTTTATTAACTAAGTGGTTTCCAAATCGTCTCTGCCTTATAAAGGGTTAATATAGTCTTGATTAGCCCGAGGGGTATATCTTCTACATAATGTTTCTTTTACCACTTACAGGCTTTAGAACCATACATTTATCGCAAAACATTAAATCCGGGATGGATTTAATACGATAATTTGTTAGTCATAGGTTGACTGCAACAATAATATTTTCAATTTTTTTAAACATGCTAGTTTAGTAAAGTATACGATTGCAATAACCTTACAACACTCGAAATCTATAAATACCTATTTAAAAAAGGTATTGCTCCTTTTAATTCGATGTTATTATTATTAATTAAAGTGTTCTGATTTCACCATAAAACACTTAGTGGTAAAGTGAGTTAATCTGCATACCACTTACAAACGGAGATTATTGGTATTGGAAGCGTGATTGTAATTTGTAATTGATTAGTATGATGTCTTTCATGAGATTCGGGCTTAAAACAATCTTATTTATTATGATTAGCGAAATACTATGTGGGAGACAATCAATGTACTTAAACAATAGGCAATATACAACTAATATGTACTATACTATTATAGTACATATTAGTTGTATATTGCATAGTGTATCTATATACACAACAAACACAGAGAATACCAAACGTATGGCTTATATATTTCTGGTAGCCGCTCTTTAACATATTATTGCACGAAGTACAATATTATTCCGTTTCTGCTGCAAATGTCCAACATTTATTACTTATTATAACAAGGTGTATTTGATAACAGTCAGTACAAGTTAATTAAACACTAGAACTTGTTTAGTGTTAGTGATATAAGCATCATCGCAACTAGAGTATTTATTGTATGCTGGGTACTATGAACGCACCCTAAAACTGTAACTTAGTGTCACACAATGGTTGTCTGTATGTGTGTTGTAAGCATGATTTCTTGTAATAATATATATTTATAATTAAGCTTCGATCTATAATTTATCACGAGCGCTGATTTGAGATGCGAATGCCCCTGTAACTCCATATCTGTAGACGCTTTGCTGATCGCTGGAAAAGAAAACATTATGGGTATAATCTTACGAATCCAATAGGTCATTACATCGCCATCGCCGGCTCGTTGCTATTAAAACACATTTTAACATTGCTGACAATCCGAGCTGACAATAGAACAAAAACCACCTACGTAATTTATTCGGGCTTATTTTTGCATGCCAACTTTAAGAAACTATGAAAAGCTTAAGAAAATATAGCTTAATAAATAGGTACTGATGTTTCGAACATGATGGGTTGACCCGACTGACCCATCAAGGAAGTTTTTCATGTCGTATGAAAGTACGGAACGTACTTACCTACTTGTTTCTAGCCTTATTATTTCCCTTCCTTTTCGTTCGCAGTTCAATGCAGAGACGTTAAAATTATTATATTGTCCACAGAAGAGACATTTTACTGGAGTGTGTTTTACCCATTCACGTGAGGACCTAAATTAAAATAAACGTATATTTTTAA
The DNA here is from genome assembly GCF_910591565.1 of Cydia splendana. Lineage (NCBI taxonomy): Eukaryota > Metazoa > Arthropoda > Insecta > Lepidoptera > Tortricidae > Cydia > Cydia splendana. Next base: position 38,845,525 of record NC_085987.1, on the reverse strand, counting down.
TACTACCTACTAAAACAAAACGACAGTTTCAAAACAATGTATTTCGCTTAATCGTAGATAGATTGCGTACAAAATCAATTAGTAAGAAATGATTCCATGTATATTGTCTTCTAGACGTTGAGATATATACGCACACGTAGAAACCAAATGCAAATTACTTACCTCATGTCATAACACAATGGCAACGAAAATAATTATTATTTTAATGTAAGAGGAACGAAAAGCTTAAAGCTTAAAGGTAATTTACTTATGATGAACTGTTACCTAATGACATTTATGAAAATAAATATTTAAGCTTAAAACATTGAGTCACCGAGTCTATTCAGCTTTGTTACTCCCAAAGATATTTCTATAAAACGGGTGTCGACATTTTTGTTTCCTTTTATCGTATTCTTGTTTTGTCGGATTTCCAATAGTTATTTAAACATTGAAACTATGCACCTGCTACGGTCCTCGTAATAGCGGATGGTGCTGGGCCTAACATACGGCGTTGCGTGAACAAGAGATTTCCTTTGGCAAGATTGGTCCTTAGGACCCAAGGATGGATTTAAGAAGTGGAGCCACTGAGATTTTTGATGTATATTTTTAGGGGGGGCTCTCAACTTGATCTTGATATCTATATCATTTAAGCTACTAGGCCAAGTTTGGTATCGTTTTCGTATAAATCGGGGATGCCGAATTCATTTCTGATATCATAATGACACCATTCAGAAGTAAAACCACATAAAATATGAAAAAAATACTTGTTTTTTAATTCGTCTTCACGCTTAAACCGCTAAACCAATTTAGTTAAAATTTGGTACAGAGATAGTTTGAGTTCCAGGGAATAACATAGCCTACCTTAAATCTCAAAAATCATCCTTTAACGGTGTGAAAAGGGAGGTGGAAATTTGTATGGGGATTCAATAACCGCTGAACCGATTTAGATAAAATTTGGTGTAGAGATATTTTGAGTCCCGGGGAAGAACATAGGATAGTTTTTATTAAAAAAAAAATAAGTCTAAAAAGTGAAAAGGAAGGTGTAAGATTGTATGGGGAATCAATAATGTACTCTTAATAATAGTAATCTTTGATTTACTTGAAAATGATACTAAACTTGACATAGCACCTAAACTTAAACAATTATTAACATCAGACGTCGCCGACGCTTAAAACCCCCCCACCCCCCACCTGCATCAAAAATCTGGGTGGCTCCACTTCTTAAATCTATCCTTGGGTCCTAAGGACCAATCCTGCCAAAGGAAATCTCTTGTTCATGCAACGCCGTGGTTGACCTTTTTATGCTCTGAGCACACTCAACTATAAGCTTTAGCTGTAAATATTCAAATTGAACTCGATGTACTTAATTATAAAATAAAGCAAAATGTACTTAACCTTTTCGACGCCGTGTCAAACACAAAAGCTGTCACGCGGACGCCACGTCACCGAAGTAGGTCTATGTTGCTCTGTGGTCTGTGACCGATTAATCAGTCTTTGGCGTTGAACCTGCGGTGCGTATATATCGGTCATTGGCGTCCAAAAGGTTAATGCATAACAACAAATACCTAATAAAATCGGTCAGGTGCGAGTCTCACTCGAGAAATGAATTAATTATGAATTGTATTAATAGTAGAAGAGCCGGCCGCAAATTTTCTAACCGACTTGATACCACGATGAAATGCACAATGGTTTCCCATAAAAGTGATGCTAAGTCCGAATTCGACAGTCTGCCACGGCGGAACTTGCCGAAAGTACGAAAAAGAAGGCCACTTCCGGTGCGAAAAAAGGGGGCTGATTTAACCCATCTGATACCGAAATAATAGTTATGGCGGCAGTTAGAAATTTACATGTAGACAAACAAAAGCGAAGTCTGCCAGTATTTCTTTTGCCGGAAGTGCTTGGCAGACGCTTTCAAAGGTGGCCACCGGGACCCCTAATTTAATCCATCTGATACCACCATGAAACCAATTCCAGTCGGTAGTTATGAACCCCCATTTGAGGAATATATAAGTCTGCCAAGGCTTTTCCTGCCGAAACACCTTGGCAGACGAGATTATGTGAGCAAGATATGTGAGAAAAAAATACTGACAGACTTCGCTTTTGTGTGTCTACATGTAAATTTCTAACTGCTGCCATAACTATTATTTCGGTATCAGATGGGTTAAATCAGCCCCCTTTTTTCGCACCGGAAGTGGCCTTCGTTTTCGTACTTTCGGCAAGTTCCGCCGTGGCAGACTATTGAATTCGGACTTAGCATCACTTTTATGGGAAACCATTGTGCATTTCATCGTGGTATCATGTCGGTTAGAAATTTTGCGGCCGGCTCTTCTACTATAAGAAACGTCCCTGTGCGAGTCTGACTCGCACTTGGCGGGTTTTAAGTTTTTATAATTTTTCTACTCTGCGTTCATAAAGGGTTCTGTGAGGATTTTACACAGTACATATATTTTATGAAAGTATTTATGATTGACAGTGTCACAGAACAATTAAAACTGAAAACTACACTGTTCATACGTTATTAAACTTATAAATACATTACAGATTGTCACTTCGTACATAATTACAGTATTTTAATTTATTATGTTCATTTCAACCTTAAGGAAATCGTGATAATAAATAACATATGATTATACCATTACATTAAAATATAATTTTTAATTTTATTTCTTTTGCTGAAACGGAAGTTATTGTGACCATCACTAATATAGAATTGCATGTACATATTTACGAAACAGTTATTGATTGTTGTTGTAAATTACGGACAAATCTTGCCACTGTTTTACAGCTAAATCAGAACGAGGCAATATTTGCCGCAGAATGTACGAAGCTATACAGCGCCGTCTACATTATCTCTCAAATTTGATACAAGAATTTGTTTTACATTTTACGGACAATGTTGACACTGCCTCAATATTTTATTTGGTTTTATTACACCTTATTTTCGTTTTATCAGTTTTGTTCCAACAGACAGTTAAAACTTAGTGTTAATATGACAAAGGTAATAAAATAGCACTAAAACGTAGTTTAACTTAATACATTTATTCAGCATATCATGTATCTAACAAATTTCTTTACATTTGGGCATTTTGGGACTTGGACGATATGGATTTCACAATAATTCCACCATTTTAAGAAGGAAACATTTTGACATTTAGGCATTTTGGGACTCAGTTGTTTTGAAATTTAGGAAAAATAAATACAATGGCATTATGATTATAATATTTAGGTGCAATGCAAACAAAGCCAATATTTAATTAACGTAAATGAATAGGCAGGGGAGACCGAGGTGAGTTTTGACAGAGGAGAGTTGAGACATTGTCGATTTTTTGGAATCTAATGACTGTTAGCGAGCTCGCAACAGTGTGCGTTTGTTAGCTCGTATCTTGAACTAACAAACGCGCGCTATTGCGACCTTGTTTTTAGTTAATAGATTCCAAAAAATCAACGATGTCACAACTCTCCTCTGTCACAACTCACCTCGGTCTCCCCTACATATAGGAGTGAATACATGGAGCGGTAGATACTTACTTATATAACCCAATATTGTTAGGTGGGCTTAGTAACATTAACATCATACTGGCACGAAGACCTACTGGTATTTTATGGGCGCCAGTATGATATTACTTTATTACTATATAACTGTAAAAAAAAAAATACTACGCTAAAGAGTAGTTTGTTTATCTGGGGACCAAACTTCTCAACTTAGCACAAGTATTATTCGACGAAATTATAAAAAATGACCACTTTTTTTTCTTCAAAATATTTATTTTTTACAGGACAACCGTAACATCAGCCAATATACAGGAAATGTTAAATATAGGAATACATATAAGTACAATAAACAGCTACATCCGTGGTAATGGTACATATTTGTTATAATCATGAAACATGATTGTCGGCTACGTAAAAGGTAGTTTGTCGTAGAATCAGTCAATAAAATAAACAGCAATTAAGTATATATATGTACTAAGCAATTGCCAAGTAAAATAATAGGGATACATTATTTACAACCGATTCCAGCTGTTACATATCACAGTATTTGAGATTCTCATGTAAATTTTAAATATAATTGCCTGGGGTATAGAGAAATGCCTATTTTCTGTTAAATCGATTAATATATATTATCAGTATTAGAAAACGGAACTGATGCATGATCATTGTTTTTTTTATTAATTTCGTTTTCGGTCTAATTGTTTACTAAACACTGGGTTGTGGCAATCACCCTTTCCTGATAATATGTAGGTATACAATTATACATCTGTATGACTTACTCACATTGGAGATTTCGCGGTGTTCTTCTAAGAGGATGACTTCGTTTAGGATTAAATAAAATTTAGTTTTACTAGTTAATTTATGCTTTCAGCTAAAATAATACGCATCGGTTGCTTGTGGCTAAAATCTTTATATCACGCAATGTTATAGTACCAACCATCACATAACAAGTAATGTGTCTAAAATTTTCCGTCGTGTCGCGCGAGGCGCGGTAATATGGGCAAGTCGATCTGCTAATTCTGCTATCACTGTCTTGTTTATAATTGTCAAAGCATAGAGAAAAAAATACATAGATTGCTCACTCCATACATCAGTTTTGGTACCAAAAAGACTATTATTTTCATAGTCGACATCAAGCATCGAGTAATGCTCAACAACATAAGACTTTCCGGTCGGTGCTACACCTATTGTCAAGTAGCAGTACTGATAATTCCGCTACTCGATGCTAGATGTCGACTATGAAAATAATAGTCTTTTTGGTACCAAAACAGATGTATGACGTGTGCACTCTTGCCTTACTATATTTCTCTATGGTCAAAGTTACCTACTGAAGAAACCCGAGTACACAGTCTAAAATATACAATTTATTTATAGGAATCTATGATACAAGTACAGTCTCATTTACGGTAATGAGTAGTCATAAACTAATAACAGGATATGAGAAAGCTTAAGGAAAATGCGGTTGGTGACTAACCTATGCCGATATAAAAATAGTACCTATCTATTTACTCTCGAATTATCTTTATACTATACTAACTAAGAGAATTGTAATATTAATATACATAAAAAGTAGGTTTTAGAAGTGGTTACCGAAACAACTCTTTACAAAGAAAACGGTAAGCAACGGAACGGTCTCAATTGAGAAATTATATTAATATAATGTTTGTTGAAAAATCTCTGCTATGGTTAATTTTAAGGAAAGGTAAATTAGTTTTCTCGTTTCATTTGACGCATTCTTTACTGTAGTATTGTAAGTATTTGGGTTGACAAAGTCGTGATCGTGATGTAATAAAGTTGATTCGACGTGAGGCACGTAACACGGATCATCTGGAAGTCGTTAGTCTCCCGTCACGTCAGTTACTTGAGGAGCGTTTAAAATAGATCGCGGCACGACGAACCGGTCACGCGCGCTGTCACACACAAGTCAGCCAAATAACTCAAGATTTTTCAGGATTGAATTAAATTTCCAGAAAACCCGAAATAGTTATTTACGATACAAGTGCGGAAAAGAGGAAATTCGAAACGAGTGGCGATAATTTAAAACACGACCGAAGGGAGTGTTTTAAATCGACACGAGTTGCGAATTACCTATTCGCACGTGTATCGTACAACGTTTTACAGTACATATGGTCCTTTAAACTTTTGACATACGCACGGAAAGTGCTATTTCCCGCACTAGTGCGGCAAAGTAGGACCATATGTGCTGTAAAATTTATTTATATTACCTACCTATGTGATTTTATTATCTGTTAAACGGAAACAAATGATTTAGGACAATTGTTTTATTTACATTATTGAATAATGATTTAGTATAATCACCGCTTGAGCACCGTTTTGTACTCTTAATACAAAACTAAGGTTGCAGTAATAGCACCTAGCAATGAATCAAGAAACACCTTGATATATAGTTCGTTTTTTTAGCATTGGAAAAAAGTTCAACAATCTTGACGTGTCTTTTTATTGAAAAACACCGTTGAAAAATAAGTCACGACAAATATGTAACAATTATGAATCTTATACGATTATTTACATTATTTTGCTTTCATAAGTAATAGTTACTGATTTTTAAAAAGCGTTTTTAATTTAAAGTCACGTCAAGATCGCGTAGTCTATTTCTAACCCTAAAAAAACGAACTATAGCTACTTAATAGTAGAATGGTACAATGTCCAGACCACCGCACCGACCAATAAATATTTATAGTTACGGGTTACGGTGACGTCATGGCATGCTTCTAAAGTTTCCTATCGCCGTTTGAGCTACGTCTCGCGTTCCGTCCCTTCTAAAAACGTAGTGAATTACATTAAAATACAAATTTGTAGGCGACGCGGCTTAGGTACCGAAATAAAGTCACACTGATTCGTATAAATCATAAAACTAAATCAGATTAGAACAAAAAGAGATAAGATTTCAGGGTAGTCATAGATATATTTACTCGTAATTGGGACAATAACCATACTATCAATATCTATGTAAGGTGTATTCGGGTATTACCGAATGTCGGATAATTCCGAAATTCAGATGAAAATCACCCTTAATTCCATCATAATAAAAGTCTCTTTTCGGAATTATCCGACAGTTTTCGACATTCGGAATTACCCGAGTGAACCTTACCTACATATCTATTATTAAATACATCCACATCGTAAGTTCTGTAGTTCTTTTAATTGATTAACTTTACTTCTACCTGATTGTGATTTATTTATAATACTGTTAAAACTAATTTCATCTACTTATACATAGATTCAATTTTGATTCTAATGACCTTATCCTAATTTAGTAATTTAGTACTTTTCTTTTTGATTTCTGACTTCTATAAATATTTATAATGAATACTATGTCTATGGTAGACTTTCGATTTATTTCTATGTTCGAAAAAGGAATGAAATGTTTTAAAAGCTGTAAAATGGGACACAACTTAATTAGAGTCAGACAGAGATAAGTCTGCAACAATTTTGATGCAGGTGTTATTTTAAACGTTAAAATTCTATGAAATTGTGAAGTATCATCTATCAAAATCGTTGCAGACTTACCTCGGTCTAGCTCTACTTTAATTTTTTAAACGTAACCGAAGAAAAACACTAGTCACTAGTATTACATGTCTTGACCGTATGTTATTCATTGTTCTTGCGTTAATTAATGACGTGTTTACCATTAATGATAAAATTAGTAAGTTCTCAAAATAATAATCTACCATAGTAACTACCGCTAAACATTTTTAAGATACAACAATTATGTAGCAGGTTTTCTACCTATCGCTTTGACAACTACGACTAATAGAAGTATAGAGAAAGAGAGTCCTAAACAATCTATTTTAGCCTCGGAGTAATTAACAATGGAGCCGCCATTAACAGGCGTTCCCCTCTGTCGAAAATAGGCGGCCAATGGTCAACCACATGTCAACCATATGTATGGACTGACGTTTATCTGACATGACGTACCTATACATTTGAGGTGCCCCTCCCCCGCAAAAAACGGCAGACTATTTTGTACCGAAAATTTTAGACATGGCGTCTCCATTGGTTATATCCTCTAAGATTTTAGCTGTGCAAGAAATAATAATTTTATTGCCCTCCTAAGCCGAATAGCGGTACCTCAAAAACAAATGACTTTGAAAATGGAATTTTCAGATAAAGAATGTAAGATATATGTTTGCATATTGAGATACCGCTAATTGGCTTAGCAGGATTATTATAGTTGAAATAAATAATACTACTTACAGCATTATAAATTACTTTGCATAATAAATGATTATTTTTAAAGCCAATCCGGGGACGTTTGTTAACTAATCGGGCAATTGCCACTAAATAATCTTAACCAAAACTGACTATCATAATGAGAGCATTTTAGCCACACATTATTTTCAGCAGGTGCAATTCACCAGGATATTAACACACGCATATTTTAAGTTACTACATCGTTTGTGAAGTACCGTCGTGAAGCATTTGGATGCCCTTTTATTGGAATGGATATAACGTCCCCTGCCTACTATACGGCTACATCTCAAAATTTATGATTATTGGAAACTTAACTTTATTATTTTTACCTAATTAAGATTGAATCTCCAATGATCATAATATTCATAATTTTTGAGATGTAGCCGTACCTATAGCAGGCAGGGGACGACAATTATTATATTAATACTTGAAAATATACGTATACCTAGAAAACCTTGGCTACAAGTACCTACTAAATAACTACATCTCCGCTAAGACGATATCTACTACTGATGTATAACATTCTGTTATGTGTCAAGAGTTTAACTGACGCTTAAATTATGGCACTGTTCGGCAAGTGTTCTGACTGTGTACAACTGTACATATAATAATATATACAATTTGAGTCATATATTTCTACACGTGTTATAAAAACGCTTAGAAAGGCACGCTGTTTTTATATTATCTGTCATTATTTTGATGTTATTTCTTTAATTACTTTACCTTTATTTTGTGTTTTTAATTTGGATATATTTAAAAACACTCATCGTACAATTTAGATAGAATATTATTTTTCATTAATTAGTAATGTCTCATAAGCAGACATAGTAAATTTTATAGCATTTCGGTGCAGCGGAGTCGTGTTAACGGAATTGGTAAACAATTTCAACTCTAATAATTTATTAGCGTAAATTACGTTAATATTAACCTTAATTTACCATTTCAGTTAGAATTATCTATACCTACCAATTCCGTTAACACCACTCCGCTGCACCAAAAATGCTATAAAATTTACGATGTCTGCTCATAAGTTATAATGTGTAATACAATAATTTTGTATTTGATGCACGATTGCACATACTAATCCAGTCGTTTAATTCACAAATAAGGATACTTTGTATCTATAAACGCAATTTTAAGTCCTTAATTTGTAAGAGTGACAAGAAGAACAGCGAAAGCAAATCAGAGTGTGTATTTATAGATAGTGCACTCGCAACTTTTTTTAACGAGCCTATACGGTGTCCCACTGTTGGGTAAAGGCCTCCCCTCTAGACTTCCAATCCTCCCGATTAACTGCAGCATCCGTCCAGTTGCTGAGAAATGTGTCTAGGTCGTCCCGCCAAGTCCCGCCAAGTCGTTTGGCAGGAAGGCAGAGTTAAGCAATGTAAATGTCTCATTTGCTTTTTTAATACGTTACCTACCTATGTCTACTATTATACTGGAAATATTCTTTGACGCTACTACACATAACATCACAGTCTGTTCGTTGCATCTTTAAAAATACTTTAAAATTGTATATCAGTTAATATTTCGCCCCAAACTTAGTGTATAGATACATAGTGTAATAAACAATAAAAAAAACATTTGTGTGTGACAAAAATGCCTTAAATAAACTGCAGTTGCAATGTAAAATGCTTAAACAAACAGTGATTTAGTTCGATTACCCGCTAGTGTAAAGGATTAGTGCCGCGGAGTGGTGCAATTAAAACCGTGAGCTGTGCGTCGCGCGTAAGGACGTGAATCGCGCGAGCGCAAGCGAACTGAATTGACGGTCGGTTGCCGATAACGCGCGGCGATAGATCATACGGGTGCAGAAGTGACATTGCAATTATTAACTCTAGTGAGCCTCTGGGAGGGTGTTTGTTATTTTTATAGTACAACATCATAATTTAAAAATAAACATGATCTGCAATAGATGTGAGGACCCCTTGGATCACAGCGACGCTATTAAATGTACAGCATGCCAGGAGAGCCAACATTATAAGTGTGCTGGACTTACTAAAGCAGAGTTTGACAGAATTCTACCTATGAACCTCAAGAAATGGAAGTGCTCAAAATGCAAAATTGTAAAAAAGTCCGTCGCGGCACCCTCTTGCTCCCCGAAACCGCCGGCATCAATTATTGCTATTAATGAACAGACCCCCAGTGCTAATACTGACTTGCCATCCATCGTAAGTATTGACCTAGATGCCGTAATGAAAAATATGGATAAGAAATTTGACCAACTTTTCCACGAAATACGTGAGCTCAAAACTAGTTTCAAAGATGATATCGAGGGCCTGGCGGCGTCTGTACGATCCTGGTCTAACAAATTTACTCAAATGGAAAATACAGTTAAAGACATGCAATCGGACCTGGATGCAGTGAAACGAGAAAATGCGGCGCTCCGTATTCAAATAAATACACAGCATGCAACTCCATCGGACCTTGAAGCAGTGAAAGAGGAGAATGCTGCTCTTCGTACTGAACTAAGTGCATTACGTGACGTGCAGAATGACCTTGACCAGAAATCGCGCCAGTGTAACTTGGAAATTCAAAATTTGCCGGAACGCAAATCGGAAAACCTGCTACACATTGTTACTGCAATTGGACAAGTACTCGCTGTGCCCATACCAAGCGAGACCATAAGGACGGTACATAGAGTGGCCCACAACGCCTCGAGCGAACGTCCCAAGAACATTGTAGTGGAACTGTGCTCTCGCCGCTTGAGAGACGACGTGATAGCGGCGATGCGTGCGCGCCGCAGCCTCACCGCGGGCCAGCTGATGGACGCGGCGGCAGGCGCGGGCGGCGCGGGCCTTGACGACGCTATTGCCAGTAGACGTATTTATATAAATGAACATCTCACCTTAAAAAATAAGATTTTATATGCTCGGACTAGACTGGAAGCAAAGAATAAAAACTATAAATATGTTTGGATTAAGAATGCTACGATTCTCGTCCGTAAAGATGATAATTCACGGGTGCTCGTTATTCGTAGTGAGACCGACTTATCAAAGCTATGACGGTTCGGTCAAAGTTCTCTAGTACCATTTGAATTTTTAACTGCCTATACTTTGCCAAATACTACAATAGTAACACATAATGCTTATTTTATTTATATTGTCTGTTGTTTAAATCGAAGCCAATGTCCTATTATCTACACACCACTTATTATCTCACTAATGTTGTTTCGACTTCCTGTGTTAACTTCTATAATATTACAAATAATACCTTATGTAACAAGCGCACATACCTGTATTTTACTAAGACTAGCTAAACAAGTCCTCGGCCGCATATATGTACCGTCCATTATAGTTGTATATCTGAGTTATTGTAACTTCATATTAATTAAAAATTACGAGAAATAAAATAACGTTCTATTATCAAAATTGCGGCGGACTTAGATCGAAACTTATAGAAGTGCGCTTAAACATACTACAGTGTAACTATGATATAATTGTGTTGACTGAAACATGGCTGAGGCCCGGAATCAATGACTCTGAATTGTTTGATAATTCATACAATGTTTTTCGGCGCGATAGAGATTTGGCGGGTACGGCAAAAAAGGACGGGGGAGGGGTGCTCATAGCTACCAAGAAATATCTAAAAGTAAACCGTAGACTAGATTGGGAATCAGTGTATGTGGAAGGTATTTTTATAGAAATTTTGACACCTAGACGAAAACTTGTAGTAAATGGAGTTTACATTCCTCCTAAATCTAATAACTCTATATATAATTCGTATGTTAGTAAAATAGAGGAGTCTAATTTTATGAACTATGATTGTGATATTTGCATAGTAGGTGACTTTAATCTGCCAGACATTTGTTGGACTCATTCTACGGGTGGGTCTGAATTTTTGGTAGCCAGCGACAACTTGGGCCAAAGCGAGAAAACGTTATTAGATACCACTAAATTTCTAGGATTAAGTCAATACAACATGCTCAGAAACGCGAATAATAAAATACTGGATCTGTTATTCTGTAATACTCATTGCAAGATTACTCAACCTGAGATCGAGCTTTCTAATGTAGACAGGCACCACCCTCCTATTCAATTTTCGTTAGACTTTTCGACATCAAACGCATTCCCAAAGGTGCAAGTACCAAAATTTAATTACCATAGGGCTAATTATACAAACATATCCGATGAACTTAATAAAATCAATTGGGAATCTGAACTTTCTCATCTAAGCCCGGATGACGCTGTTGACCGTTTTTACATTCTCCTATTCGACATAATTGATAACAACGTACCGTTAGTAAATAATAAGTCATCTAAATACCCTTCATGGTTTTCTCCGGCATTAAAAAACACCCTTAAAAGAAAACGAAAAATATGGCACCGTTGGAAAGTTTATGGCTCCTTAGCTGATTATTCTGAGTACTGCCTTCTCAGAGCTCGTTGTAAAAAATTGTTATCGCACTGTTTTAATGTTTATATTTCTAATACCGAGAAGTCTTTACGTAATAACATAAAACCGTTCTGGTCATACATAAAATCATTAAAAAGTCAGTCATCTGAGTACCCACCCCAGATGCTCCATAATGACAAGATATCGGATTCTCCGGAAGAAATGGTGGAAATGTTCTCGGACTTCTTTAAATCGGTGTTCGAACCATGTCTCTCAATTGATTACGATGACCTTGAAAAAATACCCTTTTCTGAATCGGCCGTACAAGTAGCCGACGTAATATTAACTAAATCTAATATCCTTAAAAAGATCAAAACTATTGACGCCAATAAGGGCGCTGGGCCAGACAGAATCCATCCCTATTTTATAAAAAATACGGCTCATTCCTTACTTAGCCCGTTACACATAATTTTTAACAAATGTCTTTTGGCGGGCACGTTTCCACAGCGTTGGAAAGTTTCTTATGTAACTCCCATACATAAATCGGGCTCTAAAACACAGGTTTCAAATTATAGACCCATCTCGGTTCAATCTTGTATCCCTAAACTCTTCGAGGGTCTCGTACATGACATTGTCTACCCTTCCGTTGAAAGTACTCTTCTACCTGAGCAACATGGATTCATGAAAAATAAGTCCACTGTCACAAACTTGCTGCTTTACAGTAATTACTTGTTCAAGTCTATGGATGCGAGGCAGCAAGTGGATGTCATATATACCGATTTTCGCAAAGCTTTTGACAAAGTTGACCATCTGCTCTTACTGAAAAAGCTAGCCTTCAATGGTATTCGTGGTAACCTCCTTCGTTGGTTTATATCCTACCTATCCAATAGAACTCAAATCATTGTTGTTAATGGCTTTAAGTCGAGGGAAACTGACGTCACATCCGGTGTAATACAGGGATCAATATTAGGACCACTGTTGTATGTTATTTTTATTAATGACATCTTGCATTGCTTTCAGAATAGTAGCTTTGTTTTGTTTGCTGATGACCTCAAAATTTACAAAGCCATCAAAAATGAAAATGATTCCACCATGCTCCAAAGTGATTTAAATTCATTTCTCAACTATTGTCAGCGTAACAAACTGCAACTTGCTGTAGACAAATGTATGCAAATAACCTTTACTAAGAACCACAAAAACATTGTCAAGTCCGAGTATAGTATTGGAAATACCAAAATAAAGAAGGTAAATCAATGTAGTGACCTGGGCGTATTATATGACGATAAACTGCATTTTAATGTTCATGTTGATAATATTGTCTCCAAAGCTATGCGTATGTTAGGATTTGTATTACGTTTAACAAAACCTTTTAAGACTGCCTCGTCCTACCTAAAGCTCTATAAGGCACTTGTAAGGCCATATCTCGAGTACGCCTCCGTAATATGGAACCCCAAATATAACAAATATTCCAATGCTATTGAAATGGTGCAAAAGCGGTTCCTGAGGTCAATGCACCGTAGACTAACAGGTAAAAAAATGTCCTACATTGCTCTTCTTAAAAAATATAACCTTCCAACTCTTGAAGCTCGGCGTAAAATGGCTGACGCGACAACGCTATTTAATATTTGCTCGGGCTGTTATAAAAGTTCTGAACTTCTTGAGGAACTTCACTTTAGAGTCCCTACACGTAGCGCGCGCTCATTGCGATCCCTCGCCTCTTTTGCCGTCCCGTTGTCCTCGAGCCACGCTGGCGCTCGCGCACCTTTGCACCGTATTTGTGATGAGTACAATAAATTGTGGGTTTCAGTCGACATCTTTAATAATAGTAAACTGCAATTTAAGAAAAAAATACTGAAATTGGCAATGGATAGTTAATAAGAGATCTACCTTCTTACTTTAATGCATGAGTGAACATACGCATACTACATACTTATAGTACCTAGTTATTGTACAATAGTCGTGTTAGTCGTTACTGTTTTATTTTTATTTTTTACTGTGTCTCTTCCTCTCTTAGTAACCATCATTCTGTTTGATAAGCTTAGCGTCTATGTAGTGTTAGTAAATTAACAATTGTATTTAGTACCTTAAGAGTAGTTAAGTGTAGTATATTCCTGTTATATATGTTTTAGTGAGAGCTGTTAAGGAAATAAGTGAATGTCCTTAGTGTGTCTCTGTAAACTTATCTCCTGCTCACTTATTTCTGTTTGCTTTCCAAATAAATAAATAAAATAAAATACTCGTAAGGTATTAATCTTGCATCAAAGTCTTATATGTACATTGACTTTGGTCTGTCTAGATTTATCTACTAAGTACAAACGCTCGTCGGCTTTCCCGGCGACCTAGTCCTAATGATACTCCATCAGATAGGAAAGTAATCACACTTTATTCTACTTACTTCTATTATTACTTTTGATGCGCGTTACAAAGTCTTATATGTACATTGACTTGATTTTACAAAATAAAATAATAAACCGGCTAATCGCTGGATCCTTACAAACGAGAAACATTAAGTAACAGAACATTTATTGTACTCTTTCAGATTCAATGTTTAATTTATAATACTTGTCGTTTTATAATGATACTATGGAATACGCATTTTGGTAGACTCTTGTGATGTTTGTTGTCTAGCTAGGCGGTTTTTCGAAAAACAGTGTCCTTGCAGTAAGTGTACTTATACGTATTTCACTATAAACTAAGTAACTAATCAATTGCATAGGCTCATTTTTACAAGCAGGATAAATGACGTATACCTACACCTGTGACGACCATAAACAAGACAGTTGTTGCAAATATATTATAATAATAAAGTGTAACATAAACTAAACAAACGACGTTATTGGGCGTGTACCTACATTACAACTTTGTATTGTAGTGGTTATCATCCGTCTCCAGTTTGTAAGTAGGTATCAGTGGCGGCGCGTCCATAAAAGCCGATTCCCACCGGCTTGCCTGTTTTTGGACGTTTGAGCAGAGTTGTAAAGGAAATATGTAAGCCAAATAGCCCCGACTTGCCTATGGATATGTTTGACGCGCCGCCACTGGTAGGTATAATAATATAGTTACGTTCTATTGCTCAGCACATGCCTTGGGCTATACTATACCGCATGGTCCCCAAAATGACCTAAGCATGTATGTACGCTGGGTTTAGGACTTCACATACAAGAATGCAGATGTGAACAAATATCATATAGTGTATTAGAGAACGTACATATGTATGAAATCTAACGTAAAATTAGACCAATATATAGGTGCCTACATTATTAGCTTCCTTCACAGAAAACTAGTCGCTAAAATTACGCCACCTAATCAATCGGACGGGCAACACTTGTCACTCGCCGTCAACCAAAGTACTAAAATATAATTTTAAAAGTTAAAAAGGGGACATCTATAAGAAAATACCCAACGATCTTCGGTTCCAAGAGTTCCTGTATTCTTACTAAACCAGAATGTGCTGCCCTAACCAGTCCTATCAAATTACTACAAGAGCAGAATTGCATGATTCTTTAAAAATATTATATACACCTACATAATTTCACTGACCCAAATCTGTTTCCCTATTGTACCTATAGCTATTACGTCTTCTGGAAAGGCATTTCTCTATCCACTTGGTTTTATTTTGTTGTTACATTTTTCTTGCAATAATTACGTAAGGATTCACTTTAATGAATGAATTATTAAGATGATAATTTTTAATTACATGGCTGTTGTTGTTTGACCATCATCATTTGAATACAGTAAAGGGCCATAAAGTTTGCACATCGGAATTTCGGCTTCGTAGAGCGTTGTCTCTTTCATTCTCGTTGCCTCCAATATTCTCTTTCTAAATACCGATGTGCAAACTTTATGGCCCTTTACTGTACATAGTAGAGGCCGATTCGAATTTGCAAAGTGATATCAATTTAATCTTAATTTGATATCACTCACCCATATATCTTTAAAGCAAGAGCTCGTACTTACTTATTTATTGTATTGGTGCGAACGAGATTCGTTGCGAGTAATTACATAATACATCATTATCGTTTTTAAAGTTTGAACGCCGCTTAAAACAGTGAGTAAAGGTATGATAGAATTGGAAGATCTTTTCTAATATTGCAATCTTATGTAGATACAAGTATGTTTTGTTTAATATTACACTCAACTGAATGACATTTAAAATATTTGAAACATTTTTGGTAAGAGACACCGCGACACAGCGTTCGACAACGAGTTTAAAGATTACGTTGCTTTGTCACAAACAACTCGCTTATAGTGCTTACAGATTTTCTCCCTATTTCATTAAAATAGCATTAATATCACGATATCCAGCAGAAATTTCTGACTAGGACTATATCTTGCATATCTACCTTTGCTCAGTTTTTTCATAGACACATTCGAAGCAGGTCACATCACAGCACTTATAATCACACATAGGCAGCTTTAAATATAACTCGGGGAAAATACAGGAGAAAAAATGTTAGCACCATAATGTAACCAGCATCCATCCTGTTCACCATTCTGCAACGTTTTTTGTCAGACAGTGGCGTAGCTATTAGGCGTGGGTGAAGTAGGCCGTCACCCACGGCCTCGTTCCCCCCTTCGGGCAAAGTGATAGAAAACGGCCACCGCAGATGCGATTTCGCCCTCGGCTAGAGTAATTCACGCTACGCCACTGGACGTGGATTTTCTAATCTAGTAACTTACAGCTTGTCTCCAGTCCATCTTGGATGACCGTGACAAATGCAACGGATAAGCTTAAAATTACTGCAATGATGATTGCTATAACTATGGCTTCACTCTATGTAAATATCCTCGATTGGATATGCCGTTTCTATAAACTTTTGATAAAACCTCTGGAATGCTCGCCTGAAATCAGAATTATACATTTCATTGTAGTTTTGTTGTAATTAAATATGCACCAACCGCGAAATTGTAAAATAATTTTTGACTGTTTCATAGAAAACATGTGATCAATCGCAAATTATAAACTGGTATAAAACAGAAAAAAAAATCGCAAATTCGGGTTTGCTTCAGATTAAATCTGTTCAGTAAAATATATTACTTTTTATTACTATAAGTAATTTATTATATTGTGTTTATTAAGATAATAAAAAGGTTAATTTTATTCCATTAAGTTGGACCGTCATGCGTCAAAACTTTTTAACCAAATATATGACACAAATAAAAGCAGCTCATTGGAAAAGTAGTGTACTCACCCTACGGCCTCGGCGACTGGCCTGGTGGACTCTTGGCCCCTGAACACGTGACAGGCGAAGCGCTGCAGCGTGGGATGCTTGGTGATGAAGCCGAGGTACCGGTGGTCGCGCGGGTGGAACGCGCAGAACGACACATTCTTCAATGAGTAGAAGTAGTCGATGCATGGAGCGTTTCGACCTCTCTGTACACAGAAACCAAACAATTCAGTAGGTACACGATTTTCTTTATTTGGTATATTAGAAGATAACAATTTACCTATTATTGTTCATTTTGTTGGCTTGTAAGGAAAGTGCTCTATACATTAGCTCCAACATGCATGCTCTAAAATACAAAAACCCCAAGTGCGTACGCGTACAAGGCCTTACGCGTCAATCAATTTTAAACTAGCAATTTATATGATGATAAAAACTTTCATATAACGGACCACCTCTAAAAACAACGATAACTTGTCCCAAGCTTACCTCTGGTTTTGATCGGTCAACCATTCGTAGGCCCTGGTCAGAAACTTCTAGAATGCACGGCTGCGCTCTCGGTTCGCCGCTGCATTCTCCCACAATTTTTTTAACAGCTTGACAGACGACCCCTGTCCCTTTATGAGCTAGCGTCTCCACTGATCCCATGTACCTGGAGAATATTTAAATGTAAGTAAAACAAAACTTTAAGTAAAGTATCATTTATTTTATATATAAAAAAAACATACCCTAATAAATATCGTTCTCTTTTTACTTTGGCATTTGCTGGATCAAAGTCATTGTAGTCCATATCTACTGCGTAGGCGGATGGGAATATTCCTTGCTGCCCTGTCCTCAAATTTACTCCTGTATGAATAGTGGAGAATCATATTAGGATTACAATCGGGCAATTTCCAAGGGTAAAATTAGATATTTTATCGCATTTTTAGGATATAAATAAACAAATGCTGTACGTGGTCTTAGCAACACTCAGAAAGTCAGAACCTTTAATAAGATATAAGTACATGATCTTAAAAGTTTGTTTAAGGTTCAACAACAGTTATTACATTGAAAATGATTGAAAATTACGTATATTTTTTTTAAAAGCTGAATGTACCTATAACTAAATCACTAGTAAACACCACATGCAAGTAATGTAAAAAAGTAAAATCAACAACAAAGACAGTACATTTGAACACCTTATTAAGTTATTAATTAATTATTGTAGAATAAGGTGCAAAGCGCAACCTTAATGTCGACTGGTTAAATCTATAACTAAAAGTAGGATTTAAACTAATAAGTACCTATTATAATTATGATTATCAACCTTAAGAGACCAGATTTAGATTTGTTTTGTTGTTTATTGTTTAAAAATGAAGCGTATTTTTTTGGATGGGCCAAATTGTTCCCCTATTGATCCCATTTTAAGCAGATTTGGCTTTAATAATTAAAATCGTAACTATTTAAATTTCTCCAATATTAGGTACCGTTACGGCCTGACGAATAGTCGGGGCAATATAAAAGAGTTAATAAATGTTTACCTTCACACCATAAATCCTCAGCTTCTTTCTGGACATAAATGGGGTCACCTATCTCCACTTCTATTTCATCGTGATGTCGCGGGTTGAACTTATGTAGGCCTCTATGTGTAGCCTCTAGCATTTCCAGTTGACTGTGGGGCACCGTGGTCATGTTACCGGCAAAATTGATACCGCTAATGCTACAGCTGGATGATGGTGAAACCGAAATGTTCGTTTCTGTACACATAAAAACAGCATTGTTAATATACACCGGGATAACGCTAGGTAGAAGAAGAAGTTAGCATCAACAGTATCAGACGATGCGCCAAAGTATATACCATTCTCTGATAGCTTAACGAAAACAGATAATTATGTGTCTATTTATACAGAACAATGCTTCATATAGGTACTTTTGAACGCGAACTATCGAGATATAAGTATCTCATCTTTATTTGAAAAAAATATCGAGGATGGCACCGGGATTGGGATACTTTCGGCGCATTGTTTATATTGATGGTGACTGTACCTAGTATATGTTTAAGTTTGATATCAAAACTAAGTAAAATACATTATTATTAGGAATTGATAAATCTAAATGAATTATATTACTAACCATTCTGTTGTAGCGGTGTCGGGGATAAACTTTTGGGGCCAGTGTCTATAGGTGAATGTGCTGTGCTGTGGCCGCTGTCGACATCGCCCAGGCTCTGCAGCCGCTCCGAGTCCGGGCTCGAGTCCTCGTCGAGCAGGTATCCGCATTTGAGCACCAAAAGTGGGCGGCCCTGGCATCCTGGTCGGATAAGGGGACCAGCCAGGGCTCCGAGCTCGTCGGCAAGCGATGCCGGTTGGCCACATGTCAATATGGTTGCTGAAAAATTATTGTAATAGTCAGTTACGAGTAAATCGGGAAGCTATAGATACGAAACCTGGGTTTAAAAGCAAGCAATACCTTGCAAACGTAAACGGAATAATAAATTCCTTCTTAGTAAGGTTCGTTTTGTGCAAAGAAAAAGATAATTGTCGTCTCATCGTAGTCAAGAATGCAGTCTGTTCAGGGATTGTATGAATATTGATTAGACCATCTGAAGGAATGACGATTCATAAATCTCAAGGATCTACTATGGAGAAAGTTCTTAGTTGTTCATTTAAGTGGAAATGTAAAGCGAACAATGCTTAAAGGGGCCCACTGATTAACAGTCCACCGGACGGTATCGGCCTGTCAGTTGTTCGGAACTGTCAACATTTTGTTCTAACTGACAGACCGATACCGTCCGGCGGACTGTTAATCAGTGGGCCTCTTTACTTAGCTTGCTCCAGAGCTACATCAGCTAGTGGTCTTTATTTGGTTACATTAGATTAGTTGTAGTTTTAGTTTTAATCTTTCCCTTTTTTCAGTTTTATGTTGTTTGGTAACCTTACAAGGTTATTTGAAATAAATTTACTAACTGAGACTAATAGAAAATAAATCAAAAGTCCAGGGGGGCATTTTTGAAATTCGACCGCTCGATTTCGTGTATTTCGTTCAATAGTTTCTCCACTACTAGGCATTTAAATTCTACTAATAGAATGAAAACGAGTGTTCAATACCACTCGATTCCTAATTTCTATCGCTCGTATTTCAAAAATTCGCATTTCGCCGTTTTCCACCGATTTACAAGTGACGAAATCGAGCGATCGAAACTCAAAAATCGCCCCCCAGTTCGAGTTTTTGCAGTCACCGGGAGACGAATATCAAATAATTTTTCATAAGTTTTTATTTATAAGTTTATAAGTTTTAGTTTTAATCTTTCCCCTTTTTATAGTTTTATGTAGTTTTGTTAAGGTTTTATTTTATTTCAAATAAATTTTTTAACGGAGACTAAAAGAAAACAAATTAAAACCTTCGAGTTTATGCAGTCACCAGTACGGTTACCATCAGTTTGTCACTGACATAAACGCCGTCGAGAACGTAATTTACTTTCTATACATCCCGTTTGCACTAATATGCGAGTGCGAGCGAGATGTATAGAAAGTAAATTACGTTCTCGACGGCGTTTATATCAGTGACAAACTGATGGTAACCGTACAGGAGACGATATTCAAATAATTTTTCATAATGTATTATCAATATTATCATTACGAAAACACTTACTGGATATAAAAACCGGCCAAGTGCGAGTCGGACTCGCAAACGAAGGGTTCCGTACCATTATCTATATAAACGGTCACCCATCCAAGTACTGACCCCGCCCGACGTTGCTTAACTTCGGTCAAAAATCACGTTTGTTGTATGGGAGCCCCACTTAAATCTTTATTTTATTCTGTTTTTAGTATTTGTTGTTATAGCGGCAACAGAAATACATCATCTGTGAAAATTTCAACTGTCTAGCTATCACGGTTCGTGAGATACAGCCTGGTGACAGACGGACGGACGGACGGACAGCGGAGTCTTAGTAATAGGGTCCCGTTTTACCCTTTGGGTACGGAACCCTAAAAAGCAGACTGTAGGTATAATTAATTCATCCCACATCGCGTTATATGTAGAAACATGGGATTCCTGAAGCGACAGTTTTGTGCTGGAAGGTTTTTGAGCAAGAGAGTGCAGGCGGCTTAGCACGGTCGCGTTTTTAGCCCTTGTCACCATGCCTGTCACGTTCTAACAAGTATGTACGAGGGGTGTTCAAAATATTCTCGGTATGAGAATGAAAACAAACAAGTACGAAAAGTTTGATATTTTTATTTTTCAATATACTCCCCCCCTATGTTAATCCCCTTAAAAGATCGATCAATTATTTTTTTTAATCCCTCATAAAAATATTTTTTATCTTTGGTGTAAAAATGCTCCTCCACTGCAGCCTTCAATGCTTCATCGTCAGAAAAAAAAATCCACGCAGATCCTTTTTAAGATTGGGGAACAAAAAGAAGTCGCTGGGGGCTAAGTCCGGACTATACGGTGGGTGAGTAACAGTTTCAAACCCACATTCAACAATAGCTGCCTTGGCAATATGAGCAGTATGGACGGGGGCGTTGTCACACAGAAGCAGAACACCTTTGGTTAACTTTCCTCGCCTCTTTTCTTTGATTGCATCCTTTAATTGACGTAGAATGTTAGCGTAGTACTGTCGTGTGATATTTACACCTTTTTCTTTATAATCGATTAGTAATATTCCTTTACAATCCCAAAATATCGTGGCCATGACCTTGCCAGCTGAAGGGACGACCTTGAACTTTTTGGGATGAGCTGAACCCTTAATGTGCCACTGCATGGACTCTTGTTTACTCTCTGGGTCATAATGATGAACCCAGGTTTCATCTCCAGTAACTATTCTTTGCAGCACCTCATTAGGATTTTCACCGCACAGGTCAATAACATCGGAACAACACGCTACACGCATGTCTTTTTGAAGCCGAGTCAGCATTCGCGGAACCCATCTTGCACTTACTTTTGACATATTAAGATGGTCATGGATAATATCATGTACGATACCAATAGAAAGATTGGTTACTTGAGCTATAGATTTTACCTTCACTCGACCATCTTCCAATATAAGTTTTTCCACTTTATCAATATTTTCTTGTGAAGTAGCTACTACAGGCCGACCAGGTCTAGGGTCATCTTCAATACTCTCCCTTCCACGTTTAAATTCGCTTGACCACTTTTGAATGGTAGATAAAGAAGGAGCAGACTCACGGTAAACACAATCCATTTCCTCTTTTATGGTTTTTTGATTTTTACCCTGTTTTGTCGAGAATCTTATGACGCATTGATGTTCTAATTTAGTTAACATGGTCAATTCGCACATGATGTTCATGTTTGTTCAGCAATTGCAGAAAAACAAAAGAACATCTCGGTTCCAATTATATTTTTTTTTAATGTCAATGAATAAACCTTAGCGGCCAGTAACGAAAGAAATTTAAGAAGAGGTTGTAAGATATCAATACCGAGAATATTTTGAACGCCCCTCGTAAGTGCGAAAGAGACGCGCATAGTGATAGTCGATAAAAATGGAACCGTGCTGAGCCCGCAGAAATAGACGGTCCTAATGTGTCGATTTCACATCCAGGGTGGGGTTCTACCGTTTATATAAATAATAATTACGTCAATGAACTAGATAATAGCTCTACGAATGTTTTTTTTGTATGTACCTAGTCCAGGGCGTGGGCATTGCGAATGCCTCACATTCAAATTATTGAGTGTTCAATTATTATGCATATACATATCTCCAAAATTTCACCCTAAAATTGCCGTAGAATGCATTAGAAAAGCTGAGATCAAAGTACAGGAAAAGACAACTACAGCGGGAGATATTAATAATAACTATAGAGTCAAATCAAAAGATGAAATATCAGACTACCTTTTATCGCTTGGTTTCAGCCCACATACTCGTATTCAAAATATACCTACTACAAGGCAGAATACCACTATAGATAATATATTTAGTAATTTCCCACTACAATCCGGCTTACATACATACTTTTTTCAGTTACCATAACCAGATTTGGTTTCGATTAAAAAATAAACTTTGTAAGTTAGGTTCCTTCGACGTACGGAACCCTCTCCGAGTGAGTGTAACTAGTACTTGTCTGGTTTTTTTTTAAGTTTATGATTCGTAATTCAAATGTCTACGAGAGGCCAGTAGTGCAAAAGTAGTGGCTCTCAAAATTTCCGCAATATGTGGAAGCTTTCATGGGAAAATCCCATGTTAATGTTCTTAACTGTTGACGATTGTTTCGTTTGACATTTACTTAACGGCCTGTTTCAACAGTATATTAAAGTTCGAATCAGGCCTTCACTCATTGGCGTCTATTTCATGTCGTAGAAATATAAACTAAGACGTGCTAAATTTAATACCTAGTACCATGCCAGTGCAATAACTATGGAAACGAAAATTAAAATAAAACTCAAAGTTAGTTAAAAAAACTTTACTAGCAAAGGAGATCCTCGATTTTCTTAAGCGATTGGGCCCCGTCGTAAAATTGAACGTAATATGTAGGTAAGTATAGGAAATTAATCGTTAAGGGGCCCACAGATCACCAGTTCCGGCCCATATCAGCCCAGCCGGACGATATCAGCCTGTCAGTTGCTCGGAGCTGTCAAATTTTGCGTTTAAGTGACAGGCCGATATTGTTCGGCGGACTGGGGGCCGATTTTTGAATTTCGACCGCCCGGTTTCGTGTATTTCGCTCAATTTTATCTGCACTACTAGGCATTTAAATTCTACTAATATAATTGAAAACGAGTGGTCAATACAATTTTTTTATCGTTGTATTTAATAAATTAGCATTTCGACGTTTTTCACCGATTTTCCAGTGGCGAAATCGAGCGATCGAAATTCAAAAATCGCCCCCCTGGTGATCAGTGGGCCCCTTTATAATTGTTAAATTATGATGGTGAAAACCGAATCACGAAATAATTTTGACGAACGAAATAATTTGAACGAATTTTGAGAAAGCCTAAGTGGTGGCTGTTGTTACTAACCACGGGTATCCATTGCACTTTTTGGGCTGCGTCCAGATTTTGGACAGTCGCAATAGCACTAAAGGTTGAGGATGGGTGGACTCAATTGCATTCGCCAAAGCGCAGGTGCAGAATCTATTAATAGGGAACGATGCAAGCGCCCGCGTAAAATTATCGAACCGGCTATCAACTTTGGACTTGAACCAACGAAAACAATAACAGGAAACTCATGCATGGATTGCTAAAATTACAACTTACATTTTCTGTTTTTTGGTATTTCGGGGAGTTTTCGCCTGCGCCGTTCGCCGTTGACGAAGGTCTGGTGACGTGGACTGCGCTGCGCCTCGGGGGGCTCCGGCGGGGGTCCCGGGGATGCCGTCCCGGGAGGGAGCGCTGACATGGAGTCATTGTCGGCTACGCAGCCTCGGTCGTCCTCCGGCGTCCCATCACTTTTCGATGACGGGGACTCGTCTTCCAAACCCACATTTGGCACTAAACTGTAACACCACATTCCAACTTTAGTAGATCTCGTTAGGGTGACTCACTGCGTCGCGCATAACGTCTTCATCTCCACTCTCGCGAATATTAGTTGCGGTTGCCACAAAACTCGGTATACTCGGGCTTAACATAGAAATAAAAAAGAGCGCTTACGAATAAAACGGCGTTGGAGCCTTTGTATGTTGTGGTATTCTGTCGAAAACTCTCCGAAATTCTTCAAACTCGCTGTCGGCCATGTCGCTTTTGCACCTGATAGTTGGGTATAGAGCGCGGGGTTGCGCGCGTCGAGCGCTCGGGGTGGTATCGACCGGCGCAGGGTGCGCACCGCGCGGCGCGCGCACGTGTCCTGCAGGCGCCCACAGCACTTCGCAGTAATGCGTTGTGCGATGAAATGCATCAGCGATGATTTCCGCAGTGAATTTCTACATTTATAAATACCTCCATAAATCCATAAAACCAACTTTTTTTTTCAGATAACTGTACCTTATTTAATTAAGTGTGTACCTAGGACATGCACACATGACCCAGGAAATCATATTGTAAAGGAGATCAGGCTCACAGCTGACTACATGACATGCAGTATACATTGTATACTGTATGCATCAAAACTGTCGGCTTTATACGGAATAACCAACCTTTTTTAAGTTTTCAATAAATATCGCAATTTGAATTGGAATAAAAAACGGTAACATACTTTTTCAAAATAAATAAAGACAATGTTTTACGAGTTAGTTGAAAAGATGGTATGTAAGTAGAAAATGGTTGTGGTGAGGTGAAGGAAATTTGGCCATTGAAAAACCATGGACAAAAAATACATATAGAAAGTACGAAGGTAGAAGTAGTTAAGATTTATTCCCGATTCGTCGAATTCTTGTTTTGCCGGATTCCTGTTTCAATGGTTTTTTTTTCAGTTACAAGAAATCAAGCAAATATTTACACTTCTATGAGATAAATAAAAGGTGGATCACAAAATGCATCTAATATCACGTTTCACTCAGTCAATTACCTACATAAGAATTACTTGTTTTTTTAAGGCCCCGTGGGTGCACAGGTTCTTCTCTCACTCTAATACGTAAGTGTTATCGAGACGCCTGTGCGTGTGCGTGCCAGGGATCACGGATATCGTGTTTTTAATTCTTATTTTTAGTAAGTTTTAACAACAAAATGTAATCGTTGAGATAATTAAAAATAAAATTGCACAATTTTAGAAGCAATTATCATATTTAGCTTTTGTGCAAAAATTGTTACATACCATGCAACCGTATCTAAAAATGCGCTACGATTTTTCAAAAGCTCTGCTGGGTGAACCTACTGCACCTTGTTTTTTATTCATTGCATACCTACCAAATTTAGACTGTTTACCTAGGTACCTATTACACAGAAAACCGCCTGGGTTGGTCTGTGACCTATTACGATTCTTAAGATACTTCCGCTGACAGAAGAAACGAAAACGCTCAGTAATTGGGTTCCCTCCACGTACAGGGCCTTAAAAAGTAATGCGACCACGACTGGGTCCACGCCAATACGCATCAGGAATGTGCAATAAAAACACC
Source organism: Cydia splendana (assembly GCF_910591565.1). Lineage (NCBI taxonomy): Eukaryota > Metazoa > Arthropoda > Insecta > Lepidoptera > Tortricidae > Cydia > Cydia splendana. Next base: position 38,819,352 of record NC_085987.1, on the reverse strand, counting down.
AGTTTTTCCATTTCAGATTTTTCCGGCCCTTAACTAAGTTTCATCCTGGGACGCTTTATATTTGTCTCTTAGTGCATTATGCTACAAAAGTAGTACGTTATTTGCAGAGCTGGGAGCCCTCATCCTCGACGCGGCGCGCACCGCACGCACGAGAGCAAAACACACAGCGCCAGATGGGGATTACTAATAAAACATCAGGAGAGGAGAATAACCGCAGATGGCACTGCCTATCACCTGCTTATATTTACTAGGTCAAGTGCAAAAACTCTTCGTTTGACCGAAATATCATTAAAATGTTGAATCAATCAAAATCGTTCCCTTTTTATTAATAACAGTATTGATAAAAATAACGTGTTGTAGATTAATAATATTCATAATTCTTAGTCGGTTTGTATCGAATAGACAATCATAATCATCCAGCTAGTTTGGTGGAAATAAAATAATATATTAAGGGTTACAATAATGTACAAGTTAAAAAAAGAATATTAAATATTTTGGGTTTTTAGATTTTCCGATTAAAAGAAATGGCAGCTTTTCCGACCCTGTCATATTAGCACACAGTATTACCGTAACGCGTTCCTTGCTTAGTTTGCCACCATTCTCCTTTCAATGTGAATATTTTGTCAGGAAGACATTTGTAAAATAATCCTGCCTCGTCTCCATTAAAAATGTCATCTGGAGAATAATTACGCAACAAAGATGGAAGGTCCTAGATCCAAAAACATGGTACTGCATTCCTCCAGAACATGGGGAGTAATTCATACTGGCCATATGGTTTATTGTTTTATTATTTTTATATATTGTCTTTGATTCGAGTTATATTTGAAATCTAGAACTCTGTATTCGGAAAATGGTTTCGACAAATAAAACTACTACAAAATATCAAGTATGTATTTTAATAAAATAAAACATGGTGTCAGAAGATGAGAAATCTGAGGATGAAGATGAAGAACGCCACGCTCAAGAAATCTCCATTATTGGGCCGTTGAAAATTGATAGCAAAGTTCCAAAAAGATGGAGGATCTGGAAACATAATTTGAAATTTATACTGAAGCCAATAATTCGGACGACTTCCCGGAAACCAGAAAGTTGGCTATGTTTTTTAATTTGCTTGGGGATCAAGGTCTAACAATTTTTGATTCTCTCTCCGTCGACAGAAAGACCGCAACTCTGAAACAAGTCATTGAGAAATTCGACGCCAAATTCAACCTTCTCAAACTCAAAAGTCTATCAGTTGAAAGGTTTAGAGGTAATCATAATCGTTTATTGCATCCATGGTATTACAAGCTGTTCTTATATTTTAGTCAGTACATACATGGACCCTACTAGGGCGTAGCAAAATTTTAAAACCATAACTAATCTAAAACTAAGTTGCACACAAACATAACATAAATATAGAATATAACATAATATTTCGAACAATACACATAAAAATTATAACAATCAAGCACCGTCTTAAACTAGTACATAATTGAGCTAACTCTCCATGAACTCTTGTAGAGTATAAGGACATTCAATTATTAGGTAGGATTTTAGTTTATTTACGAAGGTTGGGTAGTTGGTTATGTTCTTTATATTCGGAGGTATACGGTTATATATTTTAATTGACATTGAGTACGGGCCCTTGTTAAACATTTTCAGATTGGCGGGGATTGCTTGGACTAGTTTGTTACGATGGCGTAGATTATGGATTGGCGGGTTGGGATTTTCGGGATTGTCAAATAATTGTTTATGTTTTCGCACAAACTTGCAGGTCTTCAGTGTGTATAGCGATGTGAGGGTGAGTATATTCAATTTTGAGAAGTATGGTCTGCAACTTACGTCATTTCTTATGTTACAAATAACTCTTATACATCTTTTTTGCAGGAGAAATAAATTGTTTATATTTACACTACTGCCCCACAAAATTATTCCATACTCGAGCCAAGATTGGGCAAAAGCATGATATGCGCAGGTAGCGGTCTTTACGTTTGTATTCATAAGTATTTGCCTAAGGGCATAGGCAAATCTCGACAAGTTATTAGATTTTTTTTCAATATGGGCTTTCCAATTTAAATTTTCATCAATATTAAATCCGAGGAGGGAGCAAGTGTTTGTAAGTTGTAGTTTGTCATTTCGGTAGGTATAATTAATTTTTAAGGCTAATCTCTGATGTGGTCTGAATTGAATTAAGTTAGTTTTTTGTAGGTTTATGTTAAGATTGTGATCTTGAAGCCAAGGTAGAATTGTGTTAAATATAGTGTCTAAGTTGGTTGTAGCTTCATTTGTGTTTGTGCTAGGAAATATTATAGAAATGGCGTCCGCGTAAAGTAGAGATTTAATGTTAATACAGTCTAGTATTTTTGGCAAGTCATTAACATAACTTAGAAATAAATTGCAACCTAACACGCTTCACTGAGGAATTGAGCATGTCACGTTTATTGTGGATGATCGGACTTTGGATAAAGTTTTTGTGTCGTCATCGTAGACTTCAACTTCTAATATTTGTTGGCGGTTATTAAGGTAAACCAATCGTTCGCTGTACCACGAACGCCCACGCCATACAGTTTGTTTATAAGAATATCGTGCCGGACTCGATCATATGCCTTGCTCATGTCCAGGAGCAGTCCAAAGGCAAATATCTTGTCATCTATTAGTTTTAAAGCTTCTTGAATAAATGTGTATACTGTCAGTGTTGTGGATGGGATGTAGTATGGGACAGGGATCCAAATTAAACAGCTGATGGCGTATGACTGATTTATTCCATCTCATGCATATCTCCAAGTACCCACTTTATATTTATAAGCATACCCACTACATCTCCCTTCTTTTACAATGCCTAAACTAAGGTCTTTGAACTTGACTGTTAACCTATCATGCCATTTAATAATAGAACAAATCTAATACAATATATTGGTACACATAAGTAACAAAAGTATACATATATTACATGCCTCCTATCTTTCCCCTTATTATTAATATTTATTTACTTATTATGCTACTTATCTATTCGTACTACCTTATACATGAATAACAGTGCATCCATCTTTCGAAATTAAACAAATTATAAAAGTGGTATATAATTAAGAAGAAATCATGTTATACTCTAACAGTTATATTAGAGAAACAATTAAATGATCATAATTTTAATAATAGTAACTCAACCATTTAACTATACATCAAGTTACGTGTAATATTATTTTTCGAATATTAAATATTACATTTTAAGGAACAATGGAATTTAGACTGTGCGTCTCTAACTTAAAGTTCGAAATTGCTTAACATACACCTCACGTTTGTAAAGAATACAATGTTTTAGTGACATTAAGGAAAATTAATTAATTAATACCGTTGAGGCGGTTGTACAACTCTGCCACTTCGAGTTACATAATACCCATTAGACGAAGTCGATGGTTGCGGGTCGGGCCTGGTGGTCGCGGCACCGGTTGCCGGTCCCTGAAACTGGTCCCAGTCCAAATAACCCCGCGTATGGCCAGTGTTAGGTTGACTACGATTAGCTAACTCGCTGGTTGTGTCTGGGACTTTCAATATATGCTGACGGTTCCTTCTGTAAACTCCTCCATCGTTAGTTCGTAGCCAGTACGAACGACCGTCTTGAGCTTGACTAACTATTTGTGACTTAACCCACTCTTTATTTTGCTTCACGCGTACCGTATCATTTGGATTTAATTTTTGTAAGGGCCTAGTCCCACGATCATAATTTGATTTATAATTATTTATCCGTGCGGATCTCTCATCTTTAAATAAACGACGATCAATCGTGCGCGGTTTTAACAACGCATCTGTTACCGGTAAACGTGTTTTTAAACTTCGACTCATTAATAATTGAGCTGGAGAGTATGTTTCTCCTGTCACCGGTGAATTTCTGAAATTTAGTAAACCTAGGTACCAATCACTCCCTGTTTCATATGCTTTTATCATTAATCCCTTAATTGTGCGTACGTTGCGTTCCGCGAGACCATTCGATCTCGGGTACAAAGGTGAACTGGTAACATGGGCAAATTCCCATTGTTTACAAAACTCTTTAAACTCCATAGATGTAAATTGAGTCCCGTTGTCGGTGACCAATTTTTCTGGTATCCCGTGCCGACTAAACATTTGTTTAAGTGATTCAAATACGGTACCACTTTGTAAGTTATTTAAACAACTAATTTCAACAAACTTTGAAAAATAATCTACCACCAGTAAAAACTGTTTGCCTTTAAACTCAAAAATGTCACCCGCTAGTACTTGCCACGGGCGCTCGGGCACCTGATGCGGCTGCAGCGGCTCGCGTGCGGGCACCGCGCGGTGTCGCTGGCACGTCTCGCACGCTAGCACGGCGCGCTCCACGTCCCGGGCCATGCCGGGCCACCACATCACTCCGCGCGCTCGCCTCTGGCACTTATCCACCCCCAGGTGGCCCTCATGAACTCGACGCACCATCTCTTTGCGCAACAAAGCCGGTATCACAATTCTCTCATTTCTAAATACAATACCGTTTACATCGTGAAGCTCGTCATGCACGTCCCAGTATAGCTTCACAATATCCTTGACCTCTCTTTTATTATTGGGCCACCCGTTATGATAGTATTCACAAATCGCCATCAGGACGGGGTCCCTCAATGTGTGCTCCTTTATTTTACCTAGCATTTCGGTTGTCGCCTCCACATTATTATATAACATGTTCACATGCACCACTACATCCTTACACACATCACTATCGACGCCCACCTCGCTAGGCGCTCTCGACAATGTGTCCGCAATAAACATCTCCTTTCCGGGCTTATAGCGAAGATCAATATTATAATGCTGCAATTTTAAAAGCATGCGCTGGAGGCGCGCCGGTGTTTCGTTAAGTGGTTTTCTCATGATAGCTTCCAGCGGCTTATGGTCGCTTTCCACACTAATCACATTATGCCCATAAATATATTGGTGAAATCGAGTGCACCCGAAAACCACTGCGAGCAGCTCTTTTTCGATTTGCGCCCAGCGCGTCTCCGCAGGCGTGAGCGTGCGCGCCGCATAGGCGACGGGCCGCCCGCCCTGCATCAGACAAGCGCCCAGGCCACGCGAACTCGCATCTACTGATACACACACTGCTTCGTGCGGCGAATAGTACGCTAATACTGGACTACTACTTATTTTTGACTTTAATTCTTTGAACGCGTTGTCATGAATGTGGAGCCACTCAAATTGAACATTTTTTGCTAATAGACTACGCAACGGAGCCGATATCTCTGAATATTGAGGTATGAATCTCGAAAGATAATTAGTAACCCCCAGAAACCGCTCGAGATCTTTCTTATCAGTGGGCTTTGGCAAGTTAACTATTGCCTTCACCCGACTATTATCTGGTTTCATACCATCGGCATTAAAACTGTGACCTAAAAAAATTATATCAGACACCTTGAATACACATTTATTTTTATTAAATTTGACCCCATTTAACACCGCCCGTCTCATAACCTCCTTTAGTCGACTATCGTGTTCCTGCTCAGTTTTTCCCCAGATCAAAATATCATCACAGTAAACCTCCACCCCCTCCATTTTAAATATTTTTGACATTTCGTTATGAAAGATTTCCGGGGCACAGTTAATTCCGAAGGGCATTCTAATGTACCTAAACCTACCCTCAGGAGTTGAAAACGTACAAAGCTTAGAACTTTCCTCATCTAATCGTAACATCCAGAAACCATTTTTAGCATCACATTTAGAGAAAAACTTAGCCCCCGAGAGATTACTGGTTATCTCTTCCAGAGTCGGAAGTAAAAAGTGACTTCGTTTTACCGCTTTGTTTAGATGTTTAGGATCTAAACATATACGAAGTTTATTATCTGGTTTTTCCACTACTACTATATTTGAAACCCAGTCTGTGGGACCATCCTCCCTTACAATTACACCCAACTTGACCATATTATCGAGTTCTTCCTTTAAACGAGGACGCAGCTTCAGGGGTATTTTTCGCGAACAGGCAACCACCGGCTGTACAGTCTTATCTAATTCTATTTTACATACTGTTGGCAAACACCCTATGCCATCAAATACTGATTCATCAATTTTAACTTCATTTATTTTCAAACTACTGTCAGTAGAATCACTAGTTCGGACAATAAGATTCAAATTGACACATGCTTTTAATCCCAGCAAATTATTACAATTCACCCGCAACACAAAAACTTTTTGTATTATTTTCCTATTGTTACATATCAACGACGCATTAAAATAACCTACTACCGGCAATCGCTGTTTGTCAATTTGTCTTAGTACAGTGTCACTTTTTCTTAAATTTTCCGTATTAAAACCTGCATTTAAATATGATTTTAATGATATTACCGTGGCGGCCGCACCACTGTCCAATTTAAAATTTATATCCACGCCATTCACACTTATCATTTCCGTCCACGACTCATCGGTACACTCGGCCGCATCAATATTAATATTGTACAAAATAAGCTCACCAAAGTCCTCGTTTACATCACCGTCCTCGTCACCGCCATCACCGCCGACCATCTCGCGGACTTGCGGCTGCACAGGTCGCACACGACAACACTTCGCGAAGTGTCCAACCCTATCACACCGATAGCACGAAACCCCCGATGCCGGACACCGGTCACTCACGCTATGCCTTAAGTCACACTTGTCGCACACATTATTTGAGTAATATTGTCGCGGCGCTTGGCGTTGAGACGCGCCGCGCACCTGGCCGCCGCGGGCGCCGCGGCCGCCGCGCCAGCGACCCCGAGCCGCGGGTGCACCTGCCGCCCGCGCTCCATCGCGCCACAAGCGCTCCATCGCGCCGCCGCCGCTCGTCGCTTGCTGCACACTGCAGCCCGCCGCTTGCTGACCCGCTCGCTCTGCCGCTCGACACCATGTTACCGCCTCCTCTAACCCTAACGACGTTTTTGCCAGTAATTTTTCTCTCATTTGTACATCTTTTAACCCACGAATAAGTTGCGTTAATATTAGGCTATTTTTTAAACTGTCAAAACTACAATTTTTGCTTTTCACTTTTAACACCCCTAAAAACTTATCAAAAGTCATGTCCTTCTGATACGTCTCAAAGAACATATGTCTTTCGTAATTTATATTTTTCTGTGGATCACAATAATCACTAAATTTTTTGCACAAAACGTCATAATTCGATTTTTCCGATTCGGCAACATCTAGTTCCTCATAAATTTCTCTGCCGTATTTTCCTATAACATGCATAAACAGTGCGCATTTCTCTGCATCCGAAACAGATGCCTTGTCTGAGGCAATCAAAAAATATTCAAACGACATTTTCCATTCTCGCCAATTGGTAGCCATATTGCCCTCTTGTTGCAAAGGAGCCGGCTGTTGAATAGCCGCGTACACACTTCTCGCACTCTCAGTTTTATCAACCATTGTATTACTATTACTCGTCCTTTACTATACACACAATTTAAGCACTTTTATGCACAAAAACACACTTGAAAACCACACCTGACACCATGTAGTATGGGACAGGGATCCAAATTAAACAGCTGATGGCGTATGACTGATTTATTCCATCTCATGCATATCTCCAAGTACCCACTTTATATTTATAAGCATACCCACTACAGCTTTGTTTTCTAAAGCCGTAGGTATTGACGCTCATCAAAAATATTAAATTTGTTACAGAAAGAAGTAAGACGGTTAGCCATAATAGTTTCAAAGATCTTTGAAAAAGTACTAAGTAAAGCAATGGGACGGTAATTTTGGCTATCAGAAAGGTCTCCTTTTTTATATTTTGGTTTTACGAGCGAAATTTTCAAGCGCTCCGGGAAAATACCATAGGAGAAAGACTGGTTTATAAGGACTGTGAGAGGAATAGTCACCTTTTCGGCACATGATTTTACGAGTGAATTTCATCAATCCCAGCTTGTTTTATTTTTTAGTTGTTGGATACATTTAAACGTCTCGGAGGGATCTACAGGCGATAGAAAAAACGTGTTGCTGGTTGGGTCAATGACAGGTCGGCCGCGCGGTATATTATTAGTATTGGTAGAACCTACGGAAGCAAAAAATGTATTAAAAGTATTGGTCACTAGCTGTGGATCGGATGTTATGCTATCATTTATACTTTTTAGGTTTTGTTTTATTTGTCTGTTCAGCAACAATTTTCCACACTGTTTTTACCTTATTTTTGGATTTGTTTATTTTTTTTGAAATATATACAGATCGTTTCAGGATTTTAGCATAGGTTTTAAAGTGCTGTTTTAAGATTGGGTCGTCAGTTTGAGTCATTAATATTTTTAGGTGGCGTTTGTGTTCAGATGAAGCTTTTATAATACCACGGGTTAACCATTGCCTTTTTGGTTTGGGTTTCAGTTTAAATTGAATTTTTGGGATGCATTGGTCAAGCAGGTTTATAATTTTATTATGAAATTGGTCATAATTTTCATTTATTGTGTTATGTGACTTAATTATGCATGTAAAATCAGTGTTTTGTAGTTCTATTTTGAATTTAGATATGTTTCTTTCAGTGTAAAGACGGGTCTTATAAGAGTATTGATTTCGCCGTGCTTTTGTCTTATATGCTTTGTGAAGTTACTAAAACTCCTCTATGGTCTGAAAAGCCAAGCTCAACGATATCATTCCTCATGTTATTTACGTCAAAGTTTGTGAATAAAACATCGATACATGTTTTCGAATTCGGTGATATTCTTGTCGGTTCTGTTACGTATTGGTGAAAATTTGCATTTCTGAAGGTATGTAATAAGTTTTGAGATAGAATTGTTGCTTTTAGGACGTCGACGTTTAGGTTTCCTCCAATAATCATTTTTTTAGGGTTCCGTAACTCAAAAGGAAAAAACGGAACCCTTATAGGATCACTCGTGCGACGACTGTCCGTCTGTCACAGCCTATTTGCTCCAAAACTACTGGATCAATTAAGTTGAAATTTGGTACACATATGGAAGTCTGTGACCCAAAGACGGACATGTAATAAAAACAAATGAATTTTAAGCACAGGGGGCTCTTTTAGGGGGAATATGAGAAATAAAAAAACAAAGTTTTGTAAACCATATCGTGTTACATATTAAATGAAAGGGCTTATTTTGAGGATCTCAAATATATATTTTTTATAATTTTATATGAAATAGTTTAGAAGTTATTTAAGAAAATAGGCAAAAATTACCGTTCCCCCGCCCCCCTTAATTCCGATACTACTGGGTCTAAAATTTTGAAAAAAATACACATAATAGTTCTTTACCTCTAGATGACAGGAAAACCTATTAGAAATCTAGAGTCAAGCGTGAGTCGGACTTAAGAAAAAAAAACGCGGTTGGGCTGTTTTAGGGACACAGCTGTAATGGTTTACGTGAAACTCGGTGTGGACAGCTTTTGCGAAGGCCGATGGCCGAGCTACGCGTAGGGCCGTAGGCCCAAAGCATCCCCCGGTAGCTTTTTGAAACGCACGGCCGAAGGCCGAGTTGCGGGAGGTTAGTTTTCAAACACAGAACAATTATAGTACAAGTGTCTGAATGCGAAGGTCGAAGGCCCGGAGCCTCCGAGATGTGCATGCTTCCTGCAAAGGAGATCGTTGAGTTTGTTTTATCTTTTGTTAAGCGATTGGGCCCGATACCTATAGATTACTGGAAAACGTATAAGAAGTCTACAATTAAGCGTGAGCCGGACTTAAGAATAAGAATTGCGGATAAGCTCTATCAGGGCCACAACCGCAATTGATTTACGTGAAACGTGATGTAGACAGCTAGTGCGAAGGTCATAGGTCGAGCTCTGCGTTGGGCCGAAGGCCTGAAGCATTCAAGAGAGGTGTGCCTCCACGCAAGGTCGAAGAAAGATCTTTAGGAGGTTAGTGCTCAAACAGAACAAATAATTGGTTTAAGTACGAGTAGCTAAATGAGAAGGCTGAACTGCCGTATATCAGAGGGTCTACCGGGAACACCGAAGTTCGCAAATTGCGGGGATTTCTCTTATACTCCAATGAAACCGTAATTAGAGTGACAGAGTGAGATGCCAGCAATTTGCGAAGTTCGAACAAAATTAAAGATAGCCAGCCGCGTGTGGAAAAGTTTAATGAACAGTTGAATGTACTTATGAACTTCGCTTTACTCGCTCGTTCGAAAATGTGTGCAGTACGGAACCCTTGAGACGCGAGTTCGACTCGCACTTGACCAGTTTTTTTTTTACTGTACTTTATATTTACGAGTTGTAGAAGCTTATCTAATTGTTCAAAGAATATGTCGGGTCTTCGTGAGTTATTAGGCCAATATATAAAATTTGGTTTACGAATCTCAATTGCACAGGTTTCAAAAATACATTCTAAAGATAACTTATTTATATCTGCCAATTCTAGGTATTCTATAGTATCCTTTAGGAATATACAAACACCACCACCTTCGTGGCATGACCTACAGTAGCAACTAGCTAAATTATATCCTTCTAGTTTTAATAGATCAAGTTTAGACATAGAGATCCAAGTCTCTGAAATACATATTGCTTCAATAAACTGCTTATCATCTATAAGTGATTCAATTAGTTGAATTTTGTTTTTAACACTACACATATTTTGGTACAATATCGCTGATTGCTTTCGTTTAGGGACGAAAATTTTTGACAGACGGTGCTGGGGACGGCGATTGGGTTCTTAATGGCGGGAGTTCTTCTCCGTTGTGTACAGCAGCAGTAGTGCTCCGAGGTAGTGATTCTGCACGTAAACTCGTTGTAGGTGTGGTCATGTTTCTATTTTCATTAGCGGGATGTGTTTCTACGAGGGGCATTTCCTTCCCATTTACAAATAGTTTATTAATGCGTATCACTGCGCTTTGTCCAGCTTGACGAGCTTCTCTTAGTAGTAGTCTGTTTTGAAGGCTATCACGATCAAGGAACTCTGAGACAAAGATTTTTAAAGTATGACGCGTTTTCTATTATATATTTCGTCATCCTTTTGCTTAGGCGTTCTATTGCAATAGGGCGTCTAGAGCCTCTACGGCCCATTCTCCAGATCTCTTCAATTTGTCCTGTTAGATCTATGTTATAGATGTCATAAAATAGATGTAGTATTTGATTTATAAGCACGGATTCAGATTCACGGTCGTATTCATTTAAACCGTAGAGCACCAGCCTTCTCGTGTATTCAGCTCGAGTTGGTCCTGTGAAATTCGGATTTAAGCTATCCCTTATATAGTTTTTGTTGGTATTTAATCGGTCCAGGTTCGAGCATTTTAATTTGTCTTCTAATAATTGTGTTTGATATTTTAAGGCTGCCATTTCTCGTTCGAGAGTTGAAAATTTTCTATTAGTTTCAGCAATACGTTGAGAATTTGAGTTTGATGTTCTTAAAATGTTACCTGTTTGCATATTTGTTGCATCGACTGTTAGTTTTACTTATGTTATTTAAGTCCGTGAATAATTTAGCGTATTTTTGAAAGAGATCAGAGATATTTGCTTCTATTCTATCAGCTAGGTTGGTAAATCGTTGCTCTTGTTGTTCAAGCTTGAAAGTCATTTGAGATCTGAAACTTCTTAATTCGGTCAGTATGATATAAGACAATACTTCATTGTTCTTTTTTAGACTTAGATCCGGGTCTTTACGGGATATTATTAACAAACTGTCGTCGAGGCTGTGTAATGTGTGACCTTTATTCCGTATTGTTACATTGGAGTCATCTGAGTCTGTGGCTGAAAGTGGTATCCTTTTAATTTACCGAAACTTTTTTAACCAAATTTCGTTTCCCAACCAAATTTTACCAACTGCACGTTTGTCAACTCAATCTTTCCCATATAAACATTTGACAAACTTAAAACCCGACAAATGAACATTTCCCAAACTGTTACTTTACAACTTTTATAAGACCAACTGTTTTTTTCCCAAATGTTTTACTTAGACTATAAATGTTCGCTCAAATTTATTTTTGTCAAATAAATCACTGGACAAATTTATTTTGTCCAAAAATATATTTACCCAAAAAATGTTTGTTCAAATAAATGTATTGCAAAACCACTACTTGACAAATTATGTCTATCCTAAACATTATGTTATTAAAAATGTGTTACGGCTAGGTTAGGTAAAGTGGGTGCTTCATTTGGTTTGGTAAACTAAACAGCCCGAAATCTACCAAAAAAAACACTACGGTATTACTTATATTTTTACCTAGATAGCTTCGTTAGTTACCTTGTGTTCCTCAGAGCAGAAAATAGAAGGCCCGCGAAGCGGGGCTTCGTCGACCGGCTGCCGGGTCTCACTTGCTTTAAAAAAAGGGATTGTTATCGGAGCCCCCCGCATTGAAAAAAAAAACACTACAGGACTACCTATATTTTTACCTAGATAGGTTCGTTAGTTACCTTGTATTCCTCAGAGCAGAAAATAGAAAGTTTGAAAAAATAGAAAGCACGTTTTGTTTTGGTTTTTGTATTTTTTGGTAAGTACTCATTTGGAGTAATTAAACTTTGTTCAAATAAAAATTGGCATTTTCTTTTTTTGATAACTGTTACATTTGTCATGTTTTGTTATGGTTTTTGTATTCTTTGGCAACTAATAATTTCGAGTAATTAAAATTTGGTAAAATTAATGTTGCCAAAGAAAGGAAATGTCTAAATATTTTTTTGCATATCGTTCTCTTGGAAAATATTTATATGCGACTTGTTTAGTTGGGAAATGATTAGTCGTGGAGTCATATTTCGGCATGATGACAGGAAAATTTTAAATATTTCAGTCGCGCATTTAGCACTATTTGCGGTTTATTACTTCGATAAAAACATTAGTATACTTCCCAGATGTTATATTATTACTTTTGGTGGCGTTGCATTATTTGACTATTTAGATAGTTCAAGCATGTGAGTGTCTTCACAGGCGCCGTAACGCTCAATGTTCTGGCCCCAATTTCACATCGGTGACAGGTGCGACAATTGTAAAACTGTTGTTGTTGCTGACATCACAGGCATCCATGGGCTACGGTTACCACTTACCATCGGGCGGGCCGTATTCCTGTTTGCCACCATCATTGTATTATTTAAAAAAAACTTTATTATATCGGAAAATAAACAGATATTTCTCTTGCGAAGTTTCTGACAATGATAAAAGATTTTGTCATTAGAATATCCGATAATCCGTCAAACAACGACTTTTACAAGAAAACTTGACTATAGAAAAAGGACGCTAAATTGCAAATAGTATGAAACGATCGCAGGAAAGGTCACCTAAAATACTAAACAACAATGAAAATCAAACTATCGACGCCGTTTCAAAACCGTACCGTAAGCATCGTCGATCAAGTTCATCCGGAAGAAGTATGTCGCGATCTCGAAGACCGTCAAGCAGCAACAACTACCACCGTCTAAACAGAAGTCCCGGCAATATGTAAGAAGTAAAAAAGTCAATGGCTCAAATTTTCAAAATTAAGGTCAGTAGTTACCATTGGGTCCGTGCAAATAACTTCATTGATATCATCATGATATCATTGACAAATATGCAAAATTTGAAAGTCTAGGCTGTTTACCCGTAAAAGCTAATTTGGATGTGGATCCTAGTGGCAAACGTAAGATTAGTGCCAGTAGAAGAATACCTGTTGCTTTGCAATCGCGTATAAAATATGAATAAAATAAAATGGAAAAATTAAATGTAATTGAAAACATTTAAAAGCCCACTGATTGGGAGCACTCGAAAAAGCAAATGGAAATGGCTAGTCTGTTTAGATCCACGAAACATGAATGAAACTATAAAAAGGCCTCATCACTATACATTTCCTACGTTTAACGATCTACGTTCAAATATAGCTGGAGCAACAGTTTTCAGCGAATTAAATGCTATCTCAGGATTCTGGACGATACCTTTAGATGAGGAAAGTAGCAATCTATGTCCATTTAACACCCCATTTGTTAGGTATAAATTCCTTCGTTTACCTTTCGGGATCAATTCAAGTTCAGAAATCTTTCACAGAACTATGGTTTCTATTTATTTGGTGACTTACCTGGTGTTCAGATATTTATAGATGATTTATTAGTGTTTTGGTAAAACGCAAGGTGAACATGACTAACGATTAGCCAATCTTAACAAAAGAGCACAGGAAGTAAACATCAGGTTATTCAGGTTAAATAGGTCAAAATGTCAATTTTATATGTCTGATCAGCCGGCCTAGCCAAGGTTACAATCGCTATCGCTTCGACAACGAAAAGCATTATGTCTCTCTATCACTCTTCCATATTGGTGCGACAGTGACAGTTGCGTTTCGATCGCTACGGAGCGTAAGCGATCGGCATCTTGGCTACGCGGCCTGAAGTGTAATGTGGGTGTGTTTAACAAATATGGCATTTCTCCTGATAAGTCAAAAATAAAAGCTATTACCGAAATGCCTAGTCCATAGAATGTCAAAGAACTGCAAAGTTTCCTAGGAATGGTGACTGGTGAATTATTTAGGACAATACATTCCAAATTTGGCTGAGGAAACTAGCACTCTTAGAGATTTGGTAAAGAAAGAAAATAAATATAATAGACTTTTAAACCTAGTTCAGACATTATATTTGTTTTCGTTGTTAAAATTGTTATAATACGTATTATTTACTATTAAATGCAAAATGCCTAGGCCAAAGAATGTCAAGGAACTGCAAAGATTCCTAGGAATAGTGGCTGGTGAATTATTTAGGTCAATACATTTCAAATTTGGCTGAGAAATAGCATTCTTAGAGATTTGGTAAAGAAAGAAAATAAAAATAATAGACTTTTAAACCTTGTTCAGACATTCTATTTGTTTTCCTTGTTAAAATTTTTATATTATTATTTACTATTAAGTATGTGCAAATTGAATGACATTTCATTTATTTTGTAAAATTGACAACATTTTGCCTCTTTAAATTTAAAAGAATTCTACATTGTTTGTTCATATAATACACTTTTAATTTCAAACTAAAAAGATTTTTTAACAATGTATACTAATCCTAAAATGTCTTTAAACTATACATTTTTTAAAAACCATAAATTATTAATTAGGCTTTTCTCTTGCTATTTTACAAATGCCTTGTTCGGTTTTCCATTTGATCCATTTGCAAAAAAAAGAAACTTCGTAGTGGAAAATTTCAATTACGACTCTTTATTTGAAGAAGTTCCGGTTCTTTGGAACCGGAACCACGTTAATTATCTAAACCGCGGTGTTCAAACTAACGTGCGAATACACTTACTAGATAAACACTATAAACACCCAATTCCTTTTGCAATTCTTGGATACCAAATAAATCTATATCGGAGAAAACTCTTGTACAGGGAAAGAAAGGTAAGTTACATTTAATATATAATTATTTGAAGTTACGAGAGGTTTTTCTCTGCGGATTCTCTTATACGTTTATTTAACTTGGATTTGACAAGAAGGGCTTTTAAATTGGTCCCCGGTACTTAGGCTAGAATAAATAAATACGTTGGCAAAACATGTTTGGCCAACGTTACTGGAATTAATGACGACCGCTTTCGCTTTTGATCTCTCATTAAGGGAAGTAATTCATGGTCGGTAAAAACTGATAACGGATTATTTTATTTCTTTATTCGTAAAGATGCTTTCATAGTTGAGGCGCTCCAAAGAGCCTATTTTGATAATCGAAATTTCATTATCTGCCTCTCTATTACTTTTGTATTTTTACCGTTACAGTAGGAAACGAATGAACCAACGACATAGCCCGGATTTAAAATATTATGAGTCTGATCTGAACACGTCTGCCGTATAAGGAAAACTTGTGGGTTTAAACAACCACTAAGCTGGCCCCACAGCGACTCCGGTGTCACGGCAGATCTCGCAATAACGGCGGAAAGACCAACATGATGCCATTCTTGCTGAGTGGGAGATTGCTCCTTACTGGGGTAACAGGAAAAAAGAACTAGGTTCTTTCAATTATAATAACTTGTGCCCTTTCAGTGTATGTATGTAAGTACATAATATATATTTATGGTAATTTGTGGTAAGGTTTATTTGATTTATTTCCGTGGCAGCCGCGACTGTTTACTAAGCAGATATTCGCGAAAACGTCTGAGATGTTGCATGCATGAATCATAACATTCATATAGCCATTATTAGTAGATTGTGCCACAAGGGAGCAAAATGATATATTTACGGCGTGGGCGTAGGTTACATTGTATTCTAGTGCATTTAGCTCGGCTTGGGATCACACTGGTAGGTACGTGTATAAAATAACTGCCAGGAAATACATATTTAACTCTAAAATATGCTTATTTTTTCTTTGTGCCAGTAATTAATGTCGTCGTCGTCGTCGTATAGTGGGACGACGTGACGTCATCTCACGTTGCGACGTCGTGCGTGGTGATATTATATCTTTTAAACTTAGCAACGACGTGTGGGGTGATAGTGTATAGATAGGTGGGGTTCGTTTGGGGTATTATGTCACGAAGCAGCATGGGCTTGTTGGTAACTTTGGTGTCTATAATAGTTTCTCTGTGGAAATTGTGTTGATATTGGTGATGTGATGGTTCATACAGATCAGTAAAAATTGGCAGAACCCTTCTGCTTCCTCGCATTATCCCGGCATTTTGCCACGGCTCATGGGAGCCTGGGGTTCGCTTGACAACTAATCCCATGATTTGACTTGTACTACTATTGAATGCGATCGTTTTCTTAAGAACTTAACAATAAAAATTTTAAAAAGAATCTATGTAAACACACATCATAAAATGTACCTAATAAGAAACACGTGCATTAAAATGTACCTAATATTTCGTGTCACTCAACAATAACTAAATTAATATTGTTCTGTTCCAGGTTTTTGGCATCTGGAAACACATTGCATAAATAATAAGAGTAGTCTGTTGTGTTATATGGATAAATCTTTTGAGTGAAACCGTACAAAAAATGACTACAGCTAGCGCCTATTGGAAATCGCTAAAGACTTTTACAAGAGGTCCAACTTTCCCAATTGTAGGCGCTCTGGACGGGAACATGTTCGTATATGGAGCCCTGTTCATAGTGGATCTCTTTTTTTAACTATAAAAATTATCATCTATAGTTTTGTTGGCTCTTGTGCATTCTAAATACAGATTTATATATGTCGACATAGGAGCGTATGGCAAAGAATGTGACTCAATCGTTTTTCATAATTCAAAATTGAACGATTTATTGCTAAAAAATCAGCTTCCTATTCCTAACCAGCACCGAAGCCCCTACCAGGTCTTCAATCACCCAGCCCTTTTGTTTTTGTGGCAGATGAAGGTTTATCATTAACAAACAACATTATGCGCCCATATCCTGGTAAACATTTGACGGTACAACAAAGTTTTTGAAGTAAAAACTTATTTAGCGGCGCTGTGCACTTTTTGAGGTGAGGAAAATATTATAAACTCGAGACAGCGTAAGGCGTAACGCGTAAGGCGTCTCTACTCTCTTTCTACCGCACGGCGAAAATGTATGCCTGAGCCTGCTGTTTCATGTGGGCGCTTGCGTGACTTATGTTATGTGTGACGGACAATGTCATTGTTTTTTGATTTAAATGCCATCTAGTGAGTTTCCCTCAAACTGGTATTAATATAACGGTAGTACCAGTAGTACTCACAGTGATGTGCTTAGGGGTTTCAAGCAATGCGACGATACAACGCTAGATGGCGTTAACCTCAATTATACATAGTGCTGCAGACATTTTGCACTATATGGCCCTGTTATTAATATTTTGAGTTACAATGTCGTTGAGTTTTCACTTCTGCTGGCACTCCCGGAGTGCAACCCGTAGTTTTTTTATTTTATTTATCGTTTGAGCCGAGCAATAAGGCATGTTGAATGTGCATTCGGCATCCTCCCGAACAGATGGAGGGTATTCCATCGACCGTTGAATGTTTCTTTCACTTTTGCAACAGACATCATAAATAGTTATTTGTTTTACAAGGGGGCAAAGTTGTTGTTTAACCGCTTGTGCTAATATTGATACCCGAGCAAGCGAAAGATTCCAATTTTTCGAACCACGAGCGTAGCGAGTGGTTCGAAAAATGGAATCTTGAGCGTTGCGAGGGTTTCAAAGTACGAGGGTTAAACAAAATTTGCCCCCGAGTGAAACACAAAATTTTTCACCACCAACCCGAAACAAATATTAAATGTAATATATCAAACAAAATCAAACCAAATCAAATCCAAATGTATGTTATTAAATATTTATCATCCAAAATCATCATTTAAAAGTCAATTCTACCAGCAAACATAAGAAAACAACTCAAAATTTGCATTTGATTACTATGCCTCACATGTGAATAAAATGCAACTTTGCTATCAGTTTTTGAAGTGCAAAGTAAGCCTTTCCGAGCTGGTGTGGTGAAAAGCATGTTGTGTTCTACATAATTTTGTGATAAATCGAGACGGCGTACAAGTTTCGGATAATGTAGGTACAAGTTGATGATTCTTTTATTGAACTAAATCAATCTATAACCGAGGGTAGGAGGGACAACCGCCACGAATATAAGGAATGAATTTTGTAATTATTTTAATAGCGAATTTGGAGCATTTAGTTGGCAATTAAATAAAATATGAGCCTCGATTTGTTTTTTCTTGGTTACTTAAGTCATTAAAATCGTGAAATATGTTTCCGCAGACCTCTTTCCACGCAGCTGTCTTTAGATTTTTATCTTTATATTCATTGATGGTTTTATCCCACAATACTGGGCGTTCCTAAATAAGGGATATTAATAAATCTACATCAATGTCCTGTGTCATTTTACTTTGCCTGGGTTTGCCTATTGAGCATAAAATGGCGCCGGTGGCATTGATATTACAATTAAAGTTGGAAGTTGGTATTAGTCCAGTCATTTTACAGACCGAATGTATAGCCACGTCAAACTATTTCTTACTTGTAAAATGATTATAAGCCCCGAAAGAACCGCCTAAATCACTACTAAATATCATCGATATTTGACTTTTTCCACTTTTCCCCCAACCTCTCCCCAAAACAAAAACCTTTTGTACTTACTGTACAAATTTTGTTAGTTTTACTATCGAAATAATATATAAAAACAAATCTTATTTATGCTTAAAATTTGATGTTTTGGTGATGTAGGCTATGCATTTAAGGTTTAAAAAAACATGCCTCAAAGTCCTTTTAAAATAACAAGCTTAGATTCATAATACAGTCAAACCTGACCAAAATATTTTTCTCGCTCATAGAGGTTTTTCTCTAATCCGAGTTTCTCACTCTCAGAGGTAAGGGATCGGAGATTTCTTGCTTAGGCAGGTTTGAAAAATAAGTCCCAGTGATATTTTACTAATTTGATACATAATATGTATGGAAACCAAATTTACTGTGAATTTAGTTTTCGTGATTTCCCGTTCTCGATAGCGATTGTAATTTTTATCGTTAACATTTACCTACCTATTTTTCATTTAGACATTCCTAGAATGTGTTCAACCATTATATTATTAGGCACTGAGCAAGTTTGATCGAAAATATCGGTTCACGAAGCACATATGTTCTCAAAAAGATCAAAAACAATGACCTAACACAAACCCATTTTTATAAACAATAAAAAAATGGTGAGATGCACCACGTGCATGTTAGTTCCACGAAAATTAGAAAGTATCAAAAATAACGGATAATAATTACACTCGGGATTCTCCCTTATAGAGGCCAAGGAAGAGACACTCTCTGATACAGAGGTTCGAATGGGACAAACGACTCTCTCTTAAAGAGTCTTGTGTCTTTCGCTAATAGAGGTAATCTAGGGCAAAAATGACGGGACCTTATAATTACTCTCGCTAATAGAGGTTTCTCATTTATCCAGTTCCACCTTATCCAGGTTTGACTGTAATAACTTACCTAGGCTCAAAATAATTTATGCAGAATATTTACTACATAATGTTTGATAATGGTACAATCCCCTAAAAAGTTTTTCACGGATAAAAAAGTAATTAATGAATGGTGATAATTGCTAAAATTACGATCAATAAGGTATAAAAATATGAGTTACGATCAACAAATAGAAGCATTATGATATTAAACAGCGTGAACGGCTGTCCCTCGGAAGCGCTGTTGCCTTTAATTAATTTAATTTCCTTGGAGACGTAGTTTGATTTGCGATTCAGGGGTTATTTGCCAACATCTTGGCAGTCGAGATTTTGGTTGTCTTATTTAACATGTTTACAACAAATCATTGAGGTTTATCATTTGGTCATAATTTAGTTAGTCTCTGATTTTTTTTTGTTAGCCTTGTTTAGTGTCCCACTGCTGGGCAAAGGCCTCCCCTCCTTTCCTCCACTCAACCCTGTTAGTCTCTGATATAACATAATATTATCTTTTAATTAACTTAAACAGAAAATAATAGGTACGAGTATTCTACTAGTTCAACACAAATCATTTAAATGCGTTAAGTACATTTTGTTCCAAGTTGGCATTTAAAAAAAGTGTAACTAGCCCTTATCTAAAATAAAACAAAAATATTTGGCAATGTATTTTAATATTTGATGTAACTTGTATGTATGTATATAGTTAGTGCGCGAAGTCGTATTACGGAGTATGACCAGATAAAGCCCACATGCACCGTCACTAACGGTGACGTCACCTTATCCTATTCACGCCTCGTTAGCTCGATCCTAGCGCAATAATTAATATTACTTTGTTATGTTCTATCTATTAGGTATTGTGTATGGAAAATGCGTCCATCTGTCTGTTATAGGCCTCTATCTCAAGAACCATAATACATTTTTACATGTGTATTTTTATTGCTGATACGACATAATATAAACATGAAATTAAAAATTTGATTTTTTCACACCTTCAAGGGACTGTAGGCCTGATACCTATATGGTTTTAATTTCAACATATTCCCGACATGAAGGATCTTGACAGACAGTCGGACGGACTGACGGACAACAAAATGATCCTATGTATAGGTTCCGTTTTTTTCTTTTGATGTACGGAACCCTAAAAAAGATATTTTTAACTACAATAATAATAACTACCTGATTCATACTTGACCGGTTTCTAACTATGTTCTATATTCAACGCCCTGTTGTGATTTAAATGGCTAAACAGCAATGAAACATAAAAAAACATAACTATGTATAAAATTGTGATAAAATAAAACTATAAAAATTAATAAAATCTGAACTGAGCTTGTCAAAGAAGTTTAGTAAACGAAGGATGCTTGCCGATGGTATCAGAACTATCAGAAAATATCTCTGGTCTAATTTTATACCGTACCCAGTAGCGAAGTGAATAAACGGGCGGGTTCCTCACTAGATAATGAATGATACGGAACGCTCTTTTCGCTAAACAATGGTAATAAATACAGTGACTGGACCGTTTAACTCCGTCAGCCCGAGTGCCTCCTCGCGGTCTACACTTACACGAGCCTTTATAGGTGTTAGTGCTGAGGCTTCGCACATACTGTTGTGTTACCTATCTGTTTAGGATTCAAATTGAACCAAATTTTTAAATTGATTTACTTATTAAATAAACAGGACAGTACGTCTACCATCAGTTTTGACATTGACATATACGCTCACGTCTACGTAACTTACTTTCTATGCATCTCGCTCGTACTCGCATATGCGAGCAATAGTGCAAGCGAGATGTACAGTAAGTAAATTACGTAGACGTGAGCGTTATGTCAATGTTAAAACTGATGGTAGAGGCTCAAGTGGTATCCATTATGACTTTCAAGTGAAATTTCACAATAACCTACTACATATAAAAATGGTTATCTCAAAATGCCTAGGGGATATTAGAGTGAGGTGAGCTCGGAATAATTTTCCACGTTAAAAGTCCTCCCCTCAATATATCTCAAAACTCTAAGGGCTCTAAAAACCATTTTAGGTAGGTAAAACAATAGTTCTTTTTCATTTCTGCAATAACTAAAACTACAAGTACACACAAAAGCGGCGATCGCGGCTGTGGTAACGTTCTACGACGCACGCAAAGTAAAAGTCAGTTCTAAACTTAAAATTATAATTTGTAGTTCATGATATTCCCGATATAAGTATTTTTTTTTCGACGTATTCATCAATACGAGTGGTATTTTAATCCTCAAGTACTAAATCCGAGAAGTAATAAAAGACTGATATATCTAAGTGTGTCTCCGTCTTTACAGCGTGAAAAGAGAACATTTTCCAAGTAACTCCGAACGCTTGATTCAGCCAATCAAATATACCCACCCTCCGTCGAGTCTCCCGCGCCTCTTCTCTTTATAAGGCGAACTGCCTGGGAGGAGCCCGCAGTTTGTCTTCACCAATGCAGCAGCGCATCTCGGATTCAATAAACAACCACCTACATTAAGCAATAATTTTTAATTTGTTCCATATAACATCGAAGTTTACAAATAATGAGTGGATCGGGAAAAGGGTTCCTCGGATTATGGTTGTACAGAAACGGTTCTGAGTGGGAGATGAAGAAGGATATGCCCCACCACCCTAAGCTAGGAGACATCGGCATGGCGTCGCAGCAGCCGGCGGCCGAGGGGGAGAGGATTTCGGTGATATTCTCATTAAAAAACCAAGTTGGCGGCTTAGTCCGTGTCTTGTCCGTATTTCAGGACATGGGTATAAACGTGCTCCATATTGAGTCCAGGAAATCTACTACTGAAGTAGCTGACGTGAGTAGTCTCGACTGGTACCTTGATTTTCGTACATATTATTGTAGTTTGAGTTCAAACATATATCCAAATTATTTTAGGCAGATATACTTGTGGATGTGGAGTGTGATCCTCGTAGGATGGAGCAATTGAAAAGAATGCTGAAGCGCGAGGTTCAAGAGTTCGAAGTCTTACAAGCTCAAACCGGGGAAGTGTTTCCACCACCGACGCCGCTTTCTGCTGCCGCTAGTTTTGGTACCTACTTTTTCAAACTTGACTAAATACTCTATTATACATATATAACCGTAACAAATGCGCAGTTTAAAGCCTCTGTAAAAAAAACATCCGAAACTTTTTACAACTTAGCACATTAGAGTATTTTTCATATTTGCCAAATACAGCTAACACTTGATTCCTATGAGTCCTATGACGTTATTTCTATTGGTATTTGTTAGATTTCGGTGAGATGCCTTGGTTTCCGAGGAAGATCTCTGACCTCGACCGCGCGCAGAACGTGTTGATGTACGGCTCCGAGTTGGATGCTGACCACCCCGGCTTCAAGGACCCCGTGTACCGCAAGCGGCGCGAGCAGTTCGCTGCCATCGCGAACAAATACAAGTAGTAAGTATTACTTTTCTACGCTTTGCGATGTTACAATATCAGTTCAGTATCACAGGTTAAATTCTGTGTATAATTTTTTAGGTATTTGTTTTAGTTTTGTAGGTAGTTTAAATTTTGGATTACCTCTTATCCTAATTTTGTTATTAATTATGTTTCTGGTTTTGGTAAAATAGGTAAGTACATTAAAATAAATTATTACCTGCAGCGATAAAAACTTTTTTTTTTTTGACGTAATGCTTTTTGGTGAGGGTCAATCGGTCCTCGCTAGGAGTACGGGCGGCCTATTGCCTTTAAGTTTGTATTATTTATTAAATGATTTTAAATTCTCTATGATGTATTTAGTATACCTTAAAAAAGAGTTGAGGGCTTCTTCTTTTTCCGTAAGTTTGTTTATATTCAGTGTGTCTATGTTGTACTTGGTGCATATGGTATCGTGGATCGTTCTTGCGTAAAGGAACCTTGGGCAAGTTTTAATAAGGTGATCAATTGTTTGTTGTGTGACGTCGTCACAGGGACACGCGTCATTGTCAATTTTGTGAAAACGTTTTAGATAGAATTTGGTATATCCGTGACCGGTTAGAATTTGTGTCAATTGAAATGTGATGGTTGTATGTTTGCGTAACAAGTATATATCGTCCAATGTGGGTAGCCAGTTTTTTACGTGTTTACCTGTTCTGCTCTCTATATATGTTTTATTATGGAGTGTGTGCAAATTTTTCTTCATTTGGGCTTTATGGTGCGAGAGTGGGAAATGAACATAATCCGGTTGCTTATGGAGTGCATAATATTATATATATTATGGTCACAGCCCGCTTCACTAAGTAGGTAGATGATTATTGTTATTAAAACATTAATAACCGGGTCTATCGCGAATTTATTTTATTACCTATTAAACATTCATATATATTAATTTTTGAATTTTATTTATTTATTTTATCACCCCAGATTTTTTAATAGGGAAGATAACCATCTTGAAGATGGTTTTAACTTTAACTTATGGGCCTTATGGCCAACTTGGGGACCAGTGATCCAGAAGTTTAAGCCAAGTGATCTATAGATCTTCGGATGAGTGTGTCGGATTATTGACAATAATTAACGTATTTGTACCCCAAACTTTTTCATAGACTTTACGTCGGGTAGTTACGCAAATCTCTGTTGACATTTTGCTGAGACATCAGTTATCCGCGATAACGACCGGTAAAACCCGCGTCATAACGTTCAAATTGACGAATATAAAGATAATAAAATAAATTCGCGACAGACCTGGTCATTAACTAATAATTATATTTTATTTAATATGTGTTCAAAACGCGAAAGTTTTAAATGGTCTAGATAATAATTATACATTAATAAAAAGAGTGAAAATGCATTAAAAATACTAAGCCATAATAGCTACACTCCAGAGCAATAAAAACCGTACTCCGTTTACAAGTGCAAAGTGAAGTGACCGACCGACATTATTGTAAAATTTACTTAATAAATAGCGTAATTTGTATCGTCGCAGTAGTAGTAATTTTGATTTTCCTAGGGACACAGATAACGTAGTCTTAGAATAACGTTTTTCGGAATCATATATCATTAGGTATAGGTACCTACATTCAATCGAATCGTTACTTAACCTTTATCGTTAACAAGTGAACATGTATTATCGTACACATATTTTTTTTATAGTGGCCAACCGATACCGAAAGTGCAATATACTGAAGTTGAAATAAAAACATGGTAAGTTTACTAAGTTTTTTAGAGAGTGAGTTACATACATAGATTTGTTTTTGTCAAAAAGAAACTTTTGTACATACACACTGTTATTGCCGATCGAATTACACGCCCTCAAAGCATTGGGCTCGACAAAACGAATAATAAATAATAGCCCAAACAAATTGCCTACAAGATTGGGGATGTTTTTGCATGTGCATTCATCTTGTTAAAGAAACTCGATAACTTCAGTTTACATACACAAACGGATACCTAATTAATAAATGCATAAAAATCTTAGGTATGTCAGGCATGCGTACATACATTATAATTTAGAGGAAGAGTATACTTACGTGCTGTATATTTTTGTTTTGATTAAAATGTAAAAGAATGAAGGAATATTGATTAATGTGAATATTTATACTCTGGCAAACCAATTTTGTCAGTAGCAGTAATATAAATTAACTATACCTACCTACTCATCCCTTTTTTGGGGTGATAATACTGGTGTAATAAAATGGCAGTATGCTTTTCTCTGCCAATGCTTAAGCGTAAAGAGACTCTTGGCAAACTACAGCTCTATCAATAGAGTAAGTTCACTCTCCCCCTCCCTTAACTGTGTGCGTGCAATGGATGTAATCAAGGCGATGATTACTGTGCCCAGGGGGATAATCTTCCGAGAGCTGCACAAGCTCTACCTGGTGCACGCTTGCGAGGAGTACCTGGAGAACTGGCCGCAACTCGTCAAGTATTGTGGCTACAGGGAAGACAACTTACCCCAGGTATGTAAGAAACAAATACGCTTTAAGACGAAACAGGAGCTGAGTTTTAAATATTTTAGGTAAATATACCCGTCTCGCTAACGGAAGCGGCACCTAAAAGTAGTGTGATAAGGACAAGGCGAAAAATCCTGCGTAAAAATCTCAAAAATCGAGGTTTCGTACTCCTCTGTTTCCTCCTCCAAAACTTAACCAATCGTAACCAAATTTGGAAATCTAAATGATTATGAAATTATCTGTGTCGGACCGTTTTGCTTTTTTGGCTAATTTATATCAGTTTTGAATGCCACGCCTCTCATTGCGGCATAGTCAATTAGTCCATTTTGGCCATTTTTGAAGGGCTCTATTGCCTTAAAAAACAAAAAAATCAAAAAAATCAAAACGGTCCGACACAGATATTGACAATATTAATCTGTGTTGAAAAAATCATTGCTCTAGCTTCAAAAACCACGGAGGAAAACGAGGAGAACGTTTGTATGGAGAAATGACCACTCCTGTTGGCTCTTAACGAGACCGATGCCTAACAGGGAGTGAAATCGCATAAACGAATAAACCATTCTATTATAATGTTAATACGTCAGCTAGCGCATTGTAGAAAGCACGGCTATAAGTACAGGACAAACAAGGAAATTGAAACATACGCGTTGAGCTTCCCCCATATTCAGAAAACTTAGCACACCCTTGTTAATTTTTGTATTTTTATAACAAATATAACAAACACTAATAAAAATGACGGATGGCGACAAACTGCTATGTATTAACGCTTTTTAGGATGGACTTATGTTTTGATGAAAATTTTGTCTTTGAATTTGTTCCTTGTAACTAAACTCAAATCATCTTTATTGCTCATATAATACAATTAACACAGACCCCGTAAGGGCACAGCAATGTATTCTTATACATAACTACTTATACTTAAAACTAGCGGCCCGCCCCTTCGCACGGGTTACACAAAACCTTAACAAATTACTTATTCACCTAAACCTTCTTCAAGAATCACTCTATTGACAGCATGAAAATCCGTTCAGTAGTTTTTGAGTTTATCGCGAACATACATACACACAACTAGACAGCCGCGGCGGGGGTCTTTGTTTTATAAGATGTAGTGATTATTAATCTTATTAACTAATTGGCCCGTGTATCATTTCCTTTAAAACAATGTGGACACCCTGTGCATACTGGTTGAAATATACTCGTATCAATTACCTATCGACGTTACTTTCAGTTGGAGGATGTCAGCGCGTTCCTGAAGAGGAAGACTGGCTTCCAGCTCCGCCCGGTGGCCGGATACCTCTCTCCACGTGACTTTCTCTCCGGCCTCGCATTTCGAGTCTTCCACTGCACCCAGTACATTCGCCATTCTTCAGATCCGTTTTACACTCCGGAGCCGTAAGTTTTATGCGCCTAAACGTCAATATTAAGGTATTCTTACGGTTATGAAGTTAGTTATGACGTTGACTGTCTGTCTTAAAATGAACGATCATCTCTCCAAACAAACCTAGGCTCCATTTTCCTCCCTGGATATTGACATCAAAGTACAAAATTGATTCATTTCTCTTTGAAACTATCAATAATTGGCCCCAATAGTACATTACTACAGAGGCCGGGACGAAAGGGGTTGCCGGCCGAAGACATATAGACGGCCGAGCGAAGCGAGGCCGGATATGTCTGAGCGCGGGCAACCCCATTTCCCGCCGAGGTATGTATAGTGCTTTTCTCAAACATACAATGAAATAAATAAAATAAAAAATCCACGAAACCCAAGTTTTATTTATAGAAAAAACTAAAAGTAAAGTACACCCAAAATATAACCAACACGTACCTATATCATTATCACGCGTATGTTTTACACGAGTCGTGTATTTTTACTACCCGTATATTTTCATTTTCATGTTGATATCATGTTTCACATACATCGTTGCTTTATGCACGGAGTAAATAAGTATAATTTCCACAGTGTTGACGAATTTGTAGTTACATTCATATTTTAAAATATGCCACAAAACTGTTTCTAATAAACTGTAAGCCATTTTTCTTAGTTTCTCAAATAATAAAATTGCCATAACCAACCATATACATACTTCGTCTTTGACTTGGCGGCAGAGGCAGCAAGTTATTAAAATCAATTCTGCTTACGCTGCCAATTCCAACGCCTACGATTACAATTAATATTAATTTCATTATTTCGTCGGAAGTCATATTAAAGTCAAAAAATTAACAACGCACCATAAATCCAATAAAACAGAATGAATATTTTTCAACTTTACCTCCATAACAATTTAAAAAATATAACTACGCGTGTTTGAGTAGACCTTTTTACCGCTAACGTTTAGATGAAATATTTTAAATGTTTTTATTTGTGTAGTTAAATTTATAATTTAAAATTATAGAATGTATTGTTTATTAAGTTAATGTTGATTTTATACAAATAAAACTGCAAATTATAGCAAACATTGTTTTTTGTTTTTTTTTTATAGGCGTAGTGGCAGAGTGTCATTACGAACCATAAAGCAAATACTGCCTCTAGTTTTTTTTAATGGATGAATGCCACGATGCTGTGTCACAAATATCTGTGAAATGAAAATTAAAAAAGAGGACTTTGCCGGCCTAGGCCTGCAAGATGTGTATGAAATTCCATTAACGACTTTTTGTCCTAGCCGCACCTGAAACGTCATACTTTGCAGCCTATTATAAGGAACATAACATCAATATTTCATTGCATGTTTGAGAAAAGTTATTTATGCGTGGATAGTCCTGGGCGTTCAATATCGACACGGAGAAAGTCTCAAATATCGCAGTACCTTATATCCTATACATTGACCGTGCCTGCAATTAAATGGATTGGAACGGCACAAACCGTGGCGAGATTTTATTTTCGGTCATCACACTCATGTGTATGAGCTACTTTTTTTTGTAAATAAATATACTTGCATGCTATTTCAGTGACTGCTGCCACGAGCTGCTAGGGCACATGCCGTTGCTCGCCAACTCATCCTTCGCACAGTTCTCTCAAGAGCTGGGACTAGCTTCCCTGGGTGCATCTGACGAGGACATTGACAAGTTGGCAACGGTAACAAACATTCATTTTTGGGAAGGTGCTATTCAGGATCGATCCATATATCTTCTTCTTTATTTACCATGCCCTAACGGACGTCATATTCATATATAGCATGGGTCATATCCTAGAAGCTAAATCGGAACCACTTTTCTGATATTCGGTAGGGCTCAAATTTGGTATATTTATATAAGACTGGTGACAATACAATATTAGAATGACCTCGAACTAATTAAAACGTAGTTGCAGTACTTCAGAAAGCAACCTCAAAATGTCGACATTTTTTATAAATTCTAAAATTACTTGGTCGGTAGTTAAAACACGTTTAATGCATGTTCAAATCCCTTGGCTTCCAATGCTTCCATTCTGGATGTATGGGAATCTTCTTTTAGACCACTCAAACTTCACTTAGTTAACACCACGTTCTGATTGGTTGGCAGTTAAAATACACATGTTTATTTCAGCTTTATTTCTTCACCGTGGAGTTCGGTCTCTGCCGTTCCCCGGATGGGTCGTTCCGCGTTTACGGCGCCGGCCTGCTCTCCTCTGTGGCCGAACTAAAGCACGCTCTAGCCACGAGCGCCAAACTCAAGCGCTTCGACCCCGACGTCACCGTCAATGAAACCTGCATCATCACTTCCTACCAGAATGCTTATTACTATACAGACTCGTTCGAAGAGGCCAAAGAAAAGATGCGGTCAGTATTGTAAAACTAGTCCTTCAAGCGCTGTACGGAATCCTGTAGCAAACCACGTTTCCACTACGGTCACAGATTAATAAATAGTTACTACGTAACAGATACTTCATTCCCAAACAAAAGCGAAAATACCTACGCTATAATAGCCTACAAAACCTTAATAATAATACCTGCTGCTCAGGACAAGAAGAAATGTACCATAAGTACGCGCACAAAGAGTCGAGACTGTGTTGCCCGCCGTGCGAGTCACGTGCTAACGCGTCATCGTAAGAATGCGCTAGGGTTGTAGGTTTATACCTATGATGATTATTGTAATAAAACGAATGTTGCGGATCAACCATATTTTTTATTAGTCAATCAAATATGTTTTAGTTTTATATAATGATTTATATTTTTTTCCCTTCTCGGAATTCTCTGTTATTAAATTTTATAGTTGTAAATATCCTAAATTGCGTAAATAATTTTAATAAATACTCAGGAGCAAAGCCACGGAAAATCAACGGTTTTTAAAGTTGTAATACGGTGCTACCAGGCCGATTAATTATTACGTCGTCAAAATTATTTAAAAATACTTTTTCTAACCCTTCAATATAATTCTTAAACGTTTCAGGTGGGACCTTTAGCCCGCCATAAAAAGATGAATCTTTATTATAGGCTTTTTCCTTTGTTTTTTGACTTTTACACCCATTTACTGCACAATAATTACGTGGTTTCGGCATTTCGAAGCGTAAGCGCGGGAAACGTCCGGTGTGAGCGTTCAGGCGGGCGTTCGGCGGCCCTCTGTCGGTTGTATCGTCGACGATACGCCGAGCGGTAGGCATATAGCGCGTGGCCTTGAGCGTGTGACGGAGGCCTGCTACGGTGTTAATTTCTAAACAGTGTGACTTCTTTGTTTTGATTTATTGAAGTTTGTGGGAAACGATATATTGTTGCCATGGAGGACCATGTAGGACAGTCCCTCCCACGTTGCACGGAATAATGTTTACCGATGATATTAAAATTGCTTACTTTGCCTTTGGTTTGTTAGGTTTAAAACTGGTCTTCTCTGTCGTTGTATAATTATGTGCAAGCAAACGTTTATTGCAGTGCATTTGCTGAAAGTATCCAGCGTCCGTTCGGCGTGCGATACAACCCGTACACGCAGAGTGTGGAGGTGCTAAGCAACGCCCAAAAGATAACGGCGCTCGTGCGGGAGTTGCGAGGCGACATCTGCATCGTATCCTCCGCCATCAAGAAGATCTCCGCGCAGGACTCCACGCTCGACGTCGAGACTATCGCCAACATGTTGCACACCGGCTTACAGGTATAACTACGCAATAAAATTATTGTGTCTTGTACAGTCGACGCCAAAAATATGTTACACTTTGCACCTTACTTACTCCTTTTGAATTTGAGGCGAAACATGTAAACATATCTTTGACGTCGACTGTACATGTGTTAGCCCCGAGCAACTAGAATATTCATACAGTAGCTCATTATGTAAGCAGCTCCAAAATGTTTACGTTATTTGATGTTTCACGAGGCGGGTTGTATTTATGCGCCCAAACAATACATATCTATGTAGGTAATTCAAATGCTAATAGCATTGTAATGCATCATGCGCAGCGAATTAACAATTCTCTGGATGTTATGCCATGCACATTTTGATATGGCCCTATTTCAGAACAGTAATAGAAGCATTTAGAAAAATACATAAAGGTCGTAAAATCGGGTCATTTTCAAAAGTTGCTTCAGATTCCATAACATCAAGTACCAACATAAGTATAGGTATCTGTTGATTTTGCCATGCCGCCCCTCTAAATTACGAGTATTTTTCGGTAGTTCTAAATTGCTCGGTATCACAACAACATAATCTTTTTTAATCTCTTGCTTCTGGAAATACTTATTAAATTTCTTGATTTCCTCACCGAAAGGACTTCTTGCCATTACATTCATATTTAGGTAGGTACTTCGTTTAAGTATTTTTTTAGCAAGCGAGTAATTCCTGCAATTTCAAAGTTGAAAGTTAAATTGTTTGGCATCCAGGTAGGAATTTTGTGACTTTATTAAGATTAAAAAAAAGAAAATTCATGTTTTTTTAAGAAGAAGAGGGAAAAATAATGGTGATATGATAATATGTTTTTTTTCATCATACATATGAATGCTGTTTCGTACATCGGACTGTTGTCTGGACAACTGTGGTGGGTAGGTACTCGGAAAACTGGGCGTTTTAGGAGGCATTTAATTTTTTGTATTTATCACTAGTCTGTGTCATCGAGACCTGCGGTGCGGAAGGACAGGGGTCAACAATAGACAAACCTCGCCCATTTAGATTTTCTCCTTTTTTGAATTATTTGGTCAGATCACGACAATAATGGATACCTGAGGATCTGAAAGGCCGTTTAATATGAATCCATATCAGTTTAATAATATAATTTCTTTCATATAATCCATAGACAAAATTGGAACAAACGATCGCCATCTTGAATTTTTTTTTTCAATCGCGTCGAAAATTAAATAGTCTATGAATCTTCTCTATAAAATATAGTTTTTGGCGAAACGCGATTTCTCTGTTCGGGGCGAACTACTAGTCATTGTAAGTACACTAAAATATGTACATATTTGGTTGACTCAGATCACATCTCCGAGGTTCCCTTTATTGGTTGTTTGTTGCAGGTGAGCGAGCGGAGCCCGCAGAGCACTTCCGGCGGGAGCTCGCCAAACTCTGACCGCGGCGCGTCGCCGAGGCCGGAGAATTAGATTGTACACTTCACTCGTTTTCAGCATAATCTTTGCAAACAAGATATATACAGTGGTATTATTAAAAGAAATTAATAGCTTAAATCTAAAATAGGCCCTTGAGGCATTGTACCAAGGATGCTGGCGGCATTTCCTCGCTGTATCGCAATGCTGATACGTTGTGCGAGGTAGCCGCAATGTATTGAATTGCGAAAATGTTATTAAAATATTCGTTAGTCATCTGGTCATAGATTCATAATTGCATTTATCTAAATATCTATTTTAATTTTTACCGTAATCTAGCCGTTTCTGGGAAACCTCATTAGCATTTGAAACAATAGATGATAGGTACAATACTAGGTATAGCAGTTTGCAATGCAATAGGTACCTATCATAATAATATTGGTTATATACTCTTCTAACGAGAACAGGTTTTATATTGACAAAGTATCGGGTAGTCGTCCAAAAATATTGTTGAAAAATAATATATCCTCGCGCAATTATAACAATAACAGTACAACTGGTACTTTCATATGGCTGAAAGGGAATTGTTATTAATAAACCTGAAAAGTTGCAGTGTTAGATAATTGCTGTTAGTGTAAAAGTATAGTACCTTTAAGGGAATAATTTACCTACACGATTTAATATCACATTGTGGCATTATCTTCTTTCATTGTCTGAATAGAATCTTGGGTTTATTTTCTTCTGATTAGCAAATCTTGATCGTAAAAGGTCTTGCAGGTTTCATCGACATTTTGTTTGTTTTTGTAACCGTCTTTTCCATCTTTTATTTATCGGTCTTGAAATATGTCTCTGTTATTCCGCCCTTTGCCACTTAATCTTTAGCGATTGTGAGTGCATATTTGTTTTCTTTCTAATTGTATCATTTTTAGTATTGTGTGTTTTGTTTATTATCAAGATACTTCTATTGCTCGCAGTGTAGTGGTGTTTTTTTTTGGCCTTGCTAATGTAAGTCCCAAATTGGCACCCATAAACCAGGTAGGAGACTATTGTCCATTATAGGTTTCCATATTTTCGTGTTTTGATTTAATTTCTTTGATGACCAATACATTTTGCATGTAATATTTTTCCTTATTTCTATCTCTTCCTCGTTGTTAGTTCGTATAAATGATATTTGTTTTCCCAGATATATTTGTTAGTTATTTACATATTGAATAGTGTTTCCTTTTAGGTTGATGGGAACTGTGTAGCGTATTTAATAGGGTGGAGCGCGCTTGTATAAGTTTTTTTTATCTAATAGTGCGGATAAGTTATCCTAGGACTTATTATATGCAGAGTTTTTTTTTTGATATTTAACACGCCATTTAATGCCTCCGCAACGTCCTTGAACATTAAAAAAAATACAATATTTCATCCTTTTTTAATGTGACGTACCTACTAATCTTTTTTATAACGTTTTTAGGTCTTGGCAAAATAAAACCATATTTCAGTACTAAATATGTTTTAATATGTACAAAACATAGCAAAAACTCTACTAAAATACAAAAAAAACTCCACTGATCTGCTCTAAAATCTTTTTAGATTTCTCTGGCTGTTTTATCACACAGCACCGATGCTTCTGTCGTTATTTTAACCGCCCTCTCTACAGCTTGTGTATGGTTAGAGATATGGAATAAACGTGTTGCGACATCCCTCCAAGTGCATGTCGCGAAGGCTTTGATTTCATCGATCTGTGCTTAAATGATTGCCTACTGGGGCCAGAGTTACTTCCATAGGCTCGAACGGCACGACCGGCATTGGCTCGCAATTACCAGTTTACCTAAGCTTATGAAACCTGTATATATATGTACGAGGTCTTGACGTAGCGCCATCGAGGTGAAAAATATGTCTCAGTGGTAACTCGTTCATGTGAAGAAAGCACACTATCCATTGGAGGGATCTCTGTAGTTCCTTTTTCATTAGTCTCATAACGCGACCATTTAAATTCAAGTTAATGACCTAATGAGCCCACCGAATCATTTTCAACTGCTTGAAAAACCATTAAATTTCCGTTCAAGTTTAAGTTGCTTGTGCGATTTAACATCTTTGATTATATTTATGTATTTCTGTTCTACTTTTGATGTCTTTAGGCCATTACAGATTGAGTGATGGCTTATGCTGTTGAAGGCTTTGCTGTAGTCGGCGAAGCAATGTACTTATAAATACGTATAACGGTGTACGATGTCGGGCCGCTGATGGTGAATGAAACGCGAAAATCTTTGGCTGTATAGTATATAATACATTCTATATACACAATGACTCGGAAAAACACAGAATATTTACAAACAACAACACATAAAAATTACAGATGATGTAAAAAACTATGAACATATAAATAAAAAATGCGCGCTGGCAGCGGCATCCGTACCGGCCAGGCCGGTGGCCAGCACGCGTGCAGCATAAAGGTTCGTAGTACTTCGTAGTTCCATCGCCTACAAACGGTTTGTTAATTTCATTAAGATTTTCTATTAGTTGTTCCGCTACATGTATATGGTCAGCAGCTGTGCTGAAGTGTGAGCGGAAGTTCTTTTGGTTGTGTGGTGTCGATCTTTATGTTACTCACAGTATTTAACTAGCAAAGCGCAAGTACACGCCAAGTACTTAGGTGTCTTACTGGACATCGTCGGAACCGGAAAGTTTATTCATAAATAAATTTAATTAAACACATTTAAGAACATTATTTCACTTAATTAAGCACTTATTGCTGTAGTAATATCAAATTGTACTCGAAATAAGTGAACAATTACATTGCGTGTGGAATTTGCTTACTTAATAAAAGTTATAAATTTAGAGCACGTAACATACGTATATGTCGTAGTCGGATCGTATAATCCGCCGTATTACATTACGGCTAGCCGTTTTCAAAAACAGGGGCGTTTTGAAATGCGGCGGTTCGACGATTAGCCGGATTGTCATTGCGATACGTTCTTCATGAAGGCGGCCTACGTTTAGCCGCATCGTACTACTATTTTAGATTGTAGAGTGACCAGTTCTTTCGGTCGCCTACGTAACCGGAGTTTGACAATGTTTGCAATTTCATTTATTTTGACCATGGTCCCACCGCACTACATGTGTTTGTTTCTTTTCCAAAACATTTCCTTCACAACTTAAATAGACGGAGCCTTACCTACCTACGCTTTTTTCCCCAAAGTGTAATGTTTTCACGGACGTCTCACTAAATCAATAGGTAAGTAGGTTAGGTTCGTTAGGTAGCTTCAGATGCCCGAAGGGCAAATCGCTCAGAAATAGGAGCCCCGCGAAGCGGGACTCCGTCTAGTTAAGTTGCGAAGGAAATGTTTTTTGAAAAGAAACAGTCCGACGAACTCCAGATTTGATGGACACCCCAGCGTTTGTCAGGTAGCGCCACGGGTGTTAAAAATGGGAACTAAAAACTGTCAAAGCGGCGGCTAATGACTCGCTGTATTACATTACGGCTAGCCGTGTTGAAGAACGTATGGCGCCGAATACATTCCGGCGGATTCTCATTCAGCCGCATTCAATCCGGCTAATCGTTAAACCGCCGCATTTCAAAACGCCCCTGTTTTTGAAAACGGCTAGCCGTAATGTAATACGGCGGATTATACGATCCGACTGCGACATATACACACACAAGAAGGTATACTTACACATACATCAATTTAAAATTTTATAATGTTTTAAACGGATTATAAAATATAATTATCACTATTAAACATAATGCATTACTATTATTAAGAAAAAAGTTAAGTGAATATCAAATGGCGGTATTTCTCTTTTATTACTCTTTTCCGGGATCATTACTTAATGATGACACACTTTTGTGAAGCGTAAAATATAAACATAATCGCTGTGACAAGCGTAATTATATGATAATTTATATTTATTAAGAACAAAAGCTAAACGAAAATCAACATGGCTTCGTATTTCTTTTTTTACTCTTTTCCGGGATCATTACATAATTTAAACAAACTTACGTGAACCGTAAATACTGGGCTGTCCCAGGAGTAAAGAGACAAGACTTAAATGAAAATATTTAATGGAAAAATATAATTTACATAAAGTCCAATATAGAATAAAATCATATTTGTTATTTTAAACTGAATTTGCTTGTGCCATATGCAATGCCATTTAGCCAATTTTTGTAAGGTTTATTGCTGGTCGCCTCATTACAGCTTTTTATTGACCTAGCTGCCACAATTTTAGCCAATCTAGTCCATCGATGTTTAAATGCAGCCAACGATTTGGGTTTTTCTGTTTGTTTTTTATATTCTCGTTTGCATAAAGACCAAAAAGTTTCAATGCCACGAGCTTGGGGAACATTTGGGGCGTTGTTATGTTTTCGTATAAAATCTATCCCCGCAGCCTCTAAATGTTGGGTAACTTCCGTGGCGTAGTGGCATGACGCCATATCCGGCCAGAATATAATTTCATCCCTATGGTAATATTTATCAATGCAGGGAATCAATCGCTTTATTATACATTTTCTCAGGTAAATGCGTGCGTTCATATAATCTGTGCAAATATGTATATGGTTCAATCGTATTACCACTCTAGTCTATGGCTTGCCAAACGAGGTATTTATTGAAACACTTGGCCTTTGGTATGATTTTTTGCGAATATTCTACAGAGTTCCGATTGGTCGCATGGTAGTGTTGCTTCCCAGGAACATCCATTGGGCCCACGGGCACGTAGGTCTCGTCATCAATTATAAGAACTTTTCTCAGTGTTTTTTAATACACTCTTCGGCATCCTCTTTTAGCTCGCACTTCCTGGCTCCAATTTCACCACGGTGACAGGTGCGACAATTGTAAAACATCACTGTTGCTGACGTCACAGGCATCCATGGGCTATGGTTACCGCTTACCATCGGGCGGGCCGTATTCCTGTTTGCCACTATCATTGTTTTATTAAAAAAAACTTTATTATATCGGAAAAAAACAGATATTTCTCTTGCTAAGTTTATGACAATTGTCACAAGAAACACTACAATTGTCACGAAATTCCGACATATAACTCATTACCTGTCAAGAATTACCTACAATTCTTCTAAATCTTGACAATTGTCAGAAACTTCGCAAAAGAAATATCTGTTTTTTTCCGATATATTAAAGTTTTTTTAAATAATACAATGATGGTGGCAAACAGGAATACGGCCCGCCCGATGGTATGTGGTAACCGTGGCCCTTGGATGCCTGTGACGTCAGCAACAGTGATTTTACAATTGTCGCACCTGTCACCGTGGTGAAATTGGGGCCTGGTCTTTAACATGTTTAGGAGCAGATAATTTTACAAACGCTTTAAGCTGTAGGTCGTGTGTTTTCATTCGAGCTTGACTTCGATATTTTCAATTTATTCGCAGCAACTCCAAGAGACATCGAGGGATTCCGTTTATAAACTTTTCGTACCTTATTTATATTCTTAGCTGTCAAAACAGTACGTTTTCCTCCCGGAATGTTTTTAAAAATATCTCTGTGCGTTTCTTCAAAACTTTATATTTCGATATAAAGAAGTTCTTCGAACTCCCTCTGGAGAAAAATTACATAAATGGTGTCCGTTTTCCATGACGCTTATAATCAACTTATACTTAATACTCTTAGTTAATACTGAATAACTCTTTTAATAGCAAATACTTCATGTTCAGCTCTCTTCATTATTAAAACTTCAAAAATACGATCGTAATTCCCGCTTAATCTGACAGATATAATAATGCCTACGGCAGCTATGACAGTAATTTTTCTTCAAAAAAAAAAACAAAAAACGTTTCAATCAGTTCGAAATTTGAAACTTATCCTTTTATTCTGGGACAGCCTTTATAAACATAATCGCTGGTACAAGCGTAATTATATAATAATTTATATTTATTAAGAACTAAAGCTAAGTAAATATCATATGGCTGCGTTTCTCTTTTTTTTACTCTTTTCCGGGAGCATTAATTACTTAATTTTACGAAACTTTTGTTAGGCGTAAATATAAACATAATCGCTGTTACAAGCGTAATTATATGATAATTTATATTTATTAAGAACTAAAGAAAAGTAAATATCAAATGGCGACGTTTCTCTTTTTTTTTACTCAATCAATCAATCAATCAAATTTTATTTGCTAAGTAAGCACAGTTGCATGCATGCAAATACAGTTCATTTCACTTATAATAATAAGTCACAACAATAGATATACAAAGAATAAAACTAGATATAAATAACACAAGTAAAACAAACAAACAGAAGAAAATAATAATAATAACAGTAGGTATGGATAATGTCAGGTTAGTTTAATACATTAGCAAAATATTCGTCGATAGAATAATATGGCCTATTTATAAAATATTCTTTCACTTTCATGTCAAATAATTTCATATCGTCACATTCTCTTAGATCTTTGGTCAACTTATTATATACTTTAATTGCACTATTACTTAAACTTTTCTTGAAGTGTGCATAATTAGAGTCAGGTAGTTTGTCACTGTTTCTTAAGTTATAATTCTGACTTTGGCCAACCGTACGATATGATTCTTTATTACGGTGGATAAACAAACATATAAGATACAGATACAGCGATACTACGGTCAAAATTTTATTGTCTATGAACATATTTCTATGTGTGACAGGTACTCTAGCACAGCCTTCTATAATTCTAAGGGCTTTTTTTTGTTTTAACAGGATAGAGTTCATATTGACACCGTTACCCCAAGCCTCAATACAATAGCTGATTATGCTTTCAAAATAAGAGTAATAGACACTTTTTAATATATATTTATCCGAGCTACTAGCTAAACTTTTTAATGCATAGCATGCGCTCGCCAATTTCTTATTAACTTTGTCAATATGGATATTCCACCTTAGATACGGGTCAAGATTTACGCCCAGAAAACATACACAGTTAGATTTAGATATAGGAATGTTGCACTCAAAGTCAGGACTATTACTGCAGCGACGGAAGATCATATAGAAGCACTTACTGCAGTTAATTCGTAGACCATTTGCTGCGAACCAGGTTGTCAGCTCATTCCAGCAGGTTTGTACTAGATCGTTAAACGTAACTTCAGAATCGGCATTCAAGACTATGCTGGTGTCGTCCGCGTACAGATAAGTAGTCCCACAGTTAATGCAGTTCGGCAGGTCGTTTATAAATATTATAAAGAGGAGTGGTCCTAGAACGGATCCTTGAGGAACTCCATATTTTATTTGTTTCTCATCAGATCGGATCACAATGTCCTTCAACGGTTCTTTTATTTCAACAAACTGGGATCGTTCGGATAGATATGATTTAAAAAGTTCAAGTGCCGTACCACGTATTCCGTAATACTTTAGTTTATCGAGTAGTATTCTGTGATCAACGCAGTCAAAAGCCTTTGTTAGATCACAGAATACCCCTCCACATTTAAAGCCTCGGTTGAGGCATTGTAATACCTCTGTTACTAAGTTGTTCACAGCTTCCGATGTATTTTTATTGCGTCTAAACCCATATTGGTGTTTACAGAAGAGATTGTTTTTTAAGAAGTGTGCTTCCAGTCTATTGGCTATACATTTTTCGAAAACTTTAGCTATAATCGACAGAATTGAGATGGGACGATAATTATTTAATTCTAATTTGCTTCCTTTTTTATGTATGGCGACAATTCTCGCACGTTTAAATAGGTCCGGGAAGGTTCCCTCCAAGAAACTAGTATTAAAAATAATGCAGAGCGGAATGCAGAGGATATCAATATGAGTTTTAATAAGCGTGGTGTTTAAGTCATCGGGTCCCATTGAATTAGTATTTTTTAGGTTTTTTACGATTTTGATCACCACAGGTTCAATTATAGGATTCAAAAATATAGAATTGACGTTATTGATGTTTAAATGTCGGAGTAAATTCATATAAGTAATGTCATTTAGATTTATAGCGCTTTTGCCTATTTGGATAAAATAATCGTTGAGTTCATTTGCCACTTGTGTACTATCTTCTATCAAACTGTTATTTAGTTTAAGGATTATTTTGTGATTTTTATTGCGTTTACTAGTTTTTCCAGTACTTTCGTTAACCATTTTCCATACCGCCTTAGATTTTATTTTAGCATTAGCAATGGTGTTACGAATATAATTTTTTTTGGCTATTATAAGAGTAGTTTTAAAAATCTTTTTATATAGCTTGTAGTATGATTTTAGTGATTCGTCTTTCGAGTTTCTGGTGGATATAAGCAGTTTTCTTTTAGTATTACTCGATTTTTTAATACCCTTTGTTAACCATTTCTTTGAGTTTCTATTGAAGGGTACTTTTTTGAAAGGAAAGTGTTTATTTACTAAATTTTGTATATTATCATAAAATATTTGTAGCATTTTGTTGCAGTCAGAATTTTTAAATCTACTGTCCCAGTCAATGCTCTTCAGATTCTCTCGGAAAGCAGCCATTGCACTTTCTTTAAAAACTCTTTTCATTCTGAATTGACATGGCTGGTTCTCTGGACAGCATGTGAGATAGATATCAAGAGTTTGAGCATCATGGTCCGAAAACGCACATGGCACGACACGAGCACTGATTATGTCATGGTAATTAGTTATTATATTATCTATTGTGGAAGAGGTACTGTCTGTTGTACGAGTTGATTCCGAAATAGTAGGTTTTAAGTTATGCTCGAGTAACATCTGCAGAAGCTCTTTAGTCCTAATATCATCTTCCGCCGCGAAGTTAATGTTAAAATCGCCTGAAATAACAATGTTATGGGAACTTACGCTGCTTAAATATCTATCTAATAAACTCATAAAGGTTGCATAGTTGGAATTAGGGCTCCTATACAAGACAATAAAATATATTTTTTTAGACTTAGGCGGCTTCAGACTGACTGTGGATACTTCAAACGAACCTTCTGTACAATAATTGGACATGTTTTCTACTTTACATATATTTAATATTTCCTCCTTAACAAATATCGCAGTGCCACCTCCCTTTGTCATGGCACGTGCTGAGTGGCTTAGTAAAATATAACCAGGCAAGTGTATAGTTTCAAATTCCCCGGGTTCCAGCCACGTTTCGGTCAGCATTATAATACTAGGTTTATGTAGCAGATCCAACTCTATAAATGCTTCCAAGCTTAGAAGTTTATTTCTTAACCTATTAATATTTAAATGTAATATACAAAAGTTGGTAGGAGAATCTACTTGTATATCGGTTAATTCTGGCCTAAAAAAGAATTCATGCTATTGTAGAATTTGTGATTTAGTTCTTTAAGCATTCCATTGAGAGACGTAGCTAGTTTATATTTTCCCTTTATGTTAAGTTTGTAGCCATCATACTTATAATCATGTAATGTCAAATTTTGGTTAATATTCAATAAGTGTGAATGGACATTGTTTGTAAAAGTCATACCTAATTCTATGTTTAACCTGTTAACAAAGAAGTTAAAGGCTTGAGAGCCCTCGTTAGTGCTTAGAGGTACAGTACAAACTATGACATTACAATGTGCTAAAGACCTAGCCGCGTCTTCAATATATTTAACTATTCTCCTCGGGGAGTTGACATTAAAATCGCTTCCGCCGCACATAATCACTACACAATCACTTTTCGTAAAGTCTTTAGTTTTTTCAGCAATTTCTAGAAGAACCCGTTGTGTATTCGCAAAGTAGATGATATCACCGCAGAAGTTGTAGTCATTATGTCGTATTTTGGATAATATTGATATGATCTCCGTGCCGTGAAAATCTGAGACGAGTAGTAGATTTGGCTTTCTGTTATTGTCTGTCTGTTTTCCCAATACTGTCGCGGTACTCGTAATGTTCTTGGAATCCGAAAGTGAAGTATCATTCGAAACTGGTAGCTCTACATTTCCGTGGCAGCTGATGTCATCCTGTTT
Organism: Cydia splendana; assembly: GCF_910591565.1. Lineage (NCBI taxonomy): Eukaryota > Metazoa > Arthropoda > Insecta > Lepidoptera > Tortricidae > Cydia > Cydia splendana. The sequence goes on along the minus strand of NC_085987.1, from coordinate 38,777,493 downwards.
TTTTATAGCTCTATGTGTAATTTGTTTTAATTCCTGAGTACTTTTCCTTAGTTCAGATATTGTTCTTTGTAAGGACTTCAAGGAGTTTTGCTGATTGTTTAAAGTTGTATATTTTTTGTTCATATTCTTATAATCTTTAAGAAGTTTGCTTAATCGCAGCGAAATTTTTTTTACTTTATACTGTGATTCCGTATAATTCGATTCTAATTCTTTTATTTTCTCTTGATAATCATTTATTTTTTTGTCAGTAAGACCCTGTTCGTTTGTTTTTATCATAGTGCATAGTTCGTTGTTTTCATGTTCTATTTCTTCAATTCGCATGACTAGTGCAAGGTTTTCCTTCTCTTTCATTTCGATTTTAGTCTTCAGCGGTGTTAAGATTTGTAAGTCTTCATGGTCAATGTTGCTGATACTTCCGCAATTTTCAATTCGTGATAGTCTCGTTTCCAAACTGTGGCATTGTTCTTCCTTCTCACGCAAAAGTTGTTTTAATAGTTTATTTTCTGTAGAAATTTCTTCGTAATTATTTTTTTCTGCGGTTAAGTTAGTGTTAGTGTTTTCCCGTAAGATTGACAGCTCAGCTTTTAATCTTTGAATAATTTTATCACTTTCATTAATTTTTTCTAGGCATTTCAAATGGTCATGGAAACCCTCTTCATCGCTGTGTGCAGGTTGATTTCCATCGCCTGTAGTTTTTTGTGGTCTTAGTAACGTTTTTTTCCGGAGGTCTTTTTTATCCATTTTAATTGTAAACAAATTTTAAATACTAAATGAATTATCAAGACTAATAATAATATCACTCGTCAGATATTAAGATCAGGTGAAATAATAAAGCACTCGAAAAAATAAAAATAAAAAACAATAATAAGAATAAAAAAATAAAAAAAGATTTCAAAAAGTCCAGTCACCAAAAATTCAGAAACAAAACAAAAAAAGTCGCAAAACTCGATCAGGGTTCGAACTCGGTTCGATAGCGCACGCCCCGTGTTTTGTCACTATGCGAAGCCACTACACCACTTTGACTTGACTTCAATGCGTGAAATTTAGCGTCCTGTTATGCATATTTGTGTGAGTCATACAAGTGTTTGTTGGCTGACCGTCAGTTCTATTTTTCTGATCACAAATTTAAATCAGGTAGTTTTTAACTGCACTAGTGTTCACTTTCAACTCAATATCGCGTAATTTGATGATATTTGTTGCCGTTTTGTAATATGTGCTAAACTTCACCACTGTGTTTGTGATCTTGTGTACTACTATAGTGTTTTTTAATTAGTGATACTTCACTAAAACATGATATGAGCGACTTGTTTGTAAGTACTTGCACTGTATGTTATTCACTGTATTTTGTATTTTGTAATCTTCAATGTCACTTAATAATCGAGTCTCGATAGTCACTCCAAACCAATATAAAGTTAATATTTTGCACAGTTTATAATTTTCACACATTATTTAACGTGAGCGCAATGTTTACATGATGGTTGAAGGAAATAAGGTTAAATATAGCCCGAAAGAAAATATGCACGAAACGTTTAGCCATTTATTTTAGAGTGACATATTGTCAAGAATCATAAAAAAATACAAATTTAAAATATCTGACTTTGATTACAAAGGAGTTCGCAACATCCTCCCACCTTTTGGGCAAGAGGCCCAAAACTCTTCTTTAGATCTCGCCAGACTGTATTTCAAGCGGGTACAGGCGTTGAACGGCTCGTGTGAATTGTCCATCTGCTGTCCGCACCTTAGCCACTCGTACCTAACCATCCGCACCGGGTAAAGTTTCTATAATCCTCCCTAAAGGCCACTTGATACGCTTATTGTCTGTTTCTATTAAGACTACGTCACCTACCCTTAAATTAGAGTCCCTCTCCTTGCCCTTCTGTATGAGCATCCCCATGTACTCGTTCCTAAACCTCTCTCTTAAATCTTCCCTCAACTTGTAAAGATACCGGAGGCGCCTATTCATAGAGTCACGGTCGAGCTGATCAAGATCCGGAACCTCGCTTGAAGGAAGCGCTTGAGTGAAGCACGCGGGAGTAATGGGTTTTAACCTATCCGAGTTGTCCACGACGTAGGTTAAAGGCCTTGAATTCATTAAAGCTTCACAGTCGTGCATCAAGGTCATCAGCTCTTCGTAGGTTAATGTATTTTGGCCTAAGTTCCGTCTGAGGAGGTCTTCATAGAGCGTATGAGGCGCTCCCACCAACCTCCCCACCATGGCGCTGCAGGAGGACTGAATTTCCACTTAATGTTCCTCACGCTGGAATAAGCCGCAATCTCTTGCCAATCCAAACTCTTAAGAAGATTATTAGCTCCGTGGAAGTTAGTCCCGTTATCCGTGTATATTGTGTTAATTCTTCCACGTCTTGCAATGAATCTTCGTAAGGCCATGAGAAAGGCTTCTGTCGTCAGCGATTTGGTCAGTTCGAGGTGTACGGCTCGGTAAACTGCACAGGTGAATAAAATTATCCATACCTTCCCTCCCGACCGCAGAAAAAGAGGACCAGCTAGGTCTATACCTGTCACTTCGAAGGCGGCAGCGGTTTTTATTCTGTCACGAGGTAAAGGCGGTAAAGGTGTGTCAGCATGCTTCACCGAAAGCCGCTTGCAGGGTATGCATTTAGAAACAGTGGAACTGACAAGTCTTCTTATTCCTGTGATCCAGTATGTCTCCCTGAGGGCTGCCATTAGTATAGCAGGGCCAGCATGGTACATCAGACGATGTTTCGAAGCTACTAACCTTTGGATTATTAAATGTTTACCCGGTATGTAAATCGGACAGATAAAGTCGGCAGGTTCATCGCTAAGAACTAATTTAGTGCGAATCCTCAGTAAGCCTTCTTCATTCTTGAACATCTTCATCTTCTGTAGGTTCACATCTGCCACCATTTCGGCTTGGACAATCTTCAGGAGTCTAGTTCTAGTTTTTACAGTTGTACGAAAATCTCAATATCCACCCGACCATTCTTACTATCATAGTGTATTTAGAAAAGTAAGTCAGCGTAGACAGAAACGTACTATTGTCGGTAGTGTTGTTAGCCAGAACTACTTTCTTAGTTTCTTTGTTAACTTCTCGCTCATCTACTTTCATTTGAGATCCAGGCCATTCACTTTCCTTTGCTTTTAGCCAGGCAGGTCCCTCCCACCACTTGCTCTTCATAAGTTGTCTGGCATTGCAGCCTCTAGATGGCAAGTCGGCAGGGTTCATTAAGCCTGGTAAGTGACGCCAATCTTCCACGTTTGTATGTTGTCGGATTTCTTTTACCCTGTTTTTGACAAATATGTTCCAGTCTCCCTCAGCAGTAATCCAGGTATAAGCCACACTTGCGTCAGTCCAGAAGAAAACGCGGCAGTTTGGCAGATCCAACGCTTCTTTAACCTGAAGATATAACCTTGTCGCAATCAGTGCTGCCATCAATTCCAATCGCGGGATGCTGACCTCACGGATTGGTGATACGCGTGACCTGGCTTGGACTAGTTGTACAGTGACTTCTCCTTCATAATTACTTCGTAAGAAGATAGCAGTGGCATATGACACCTTGCTGGCATCACTAAAGACATGTAGACTGTTGTCACATTTATCTATTGGCTTACAAGTAAGTCGACGTGGAATTCGGCACTCGTTCAGCAAGTGAATATACTTAGACCAATCCAAGAATTCTTTTTGCAAGGCATCTGGTAATTTACTATCCCAACTCAGACGCAAATTCCAAGTCTTCTGTAGTATTAGCTTAGGCACAAGTGTTACTGGGCATGTCAAACCGACTGGATCAAAAACTTTCTGAGTTATAGAGAGTAAACTTCTTTTTGTAACGTTTTCTTTTAAGGCAGTACCGTGCGCGAAGCTGACATTACAGTATAGTTGGTCCATATTGACATCCCACATAAGGCCGAGTACAGACAATTTATCTTCATGCGAAGTAGTCTCCATATCTTTGGCCATCGGAGTAGTCACCCAACCTCTTAGGTCAAATTTCACATCTGCCATCACTCTCTTTGCCTCTTCTATGAAGGTTTCAGCTTCTTCCTCTGTTTCTAGACTGATCACACAATTGTCAACATAGAAGGAGTCTCTCAGTCGTTTGGCTGTGCCTTTAAACTCTTCCGTGTACTTTTCTAAGTGGTAATTTATTGTCGCACCGAGAAGAAATGGACTACAAGTCACGCCAAACACTACACGACAGTGACGGTAAGTTATAAACTCTTTTCTTTCGTCATTCTTCCACCACAGGAATGACAGATATTGTCTATCTTCTTTTTTCAACGATATCTGCAGAAAGGCCTTTTTTAATGTCGGACGTTATCCCAATCGCATGTTTTCTGAACTCTATTAGTAGTTTCGGAATCAATTCAAGACAATTTAAGCCCTTTTCTAGGAACGAGTTAAGAGAATTCCCGTTGTAATCTCGAGCTGAAGCGTCAAAAACTGGACGCACTCTCGTAGTGAGGCTCGTGTTCTTGATGACAGCATGATGGCAAAGGTAGTGTTTAGGCCTCGATGCTTCACCAACTTCCTCGATTATGCCCTCCTTTAACCAATCTTCGAAGACTTGTCCATAGTTATCAAACTCGTTTAGCTTCACTAGCTTTTGCGTTGTTGACATCAATCTTTTTTCAGCTAAATGTTTGCTGTCAAGGAGTTCTCCATGATTTGGTTTCCACGGTAAGTCAACTTCGTACCGTCCTTCATCATTAATCTTGATGGATTCTCTGAACTGGTCCATTATGACAGCGTCTGTATTTGCCTTATTTGAAACTTCCGCTGGGTCTCGTATTCCGAGAGTTTCTAAGTCCCATAGCTCAGATAACTGAAAATTAACCAATACTACGTTCGTCAAAACACTGCATGCGTGCATAATGGGTCCTTGAAGCGTCCATCCAAACTTAGTCTTTATTGCCACGAGGTTATAGTTCAGTTCCATGAAACTCTTCGTGAGCAATATGCCTGCGTGGTCTGCGCCGATCAACAGCCCGATGTCAGGCGCGGCCGCATCGCCGACGTCGCTCAGCGTGATGTTATGTTTCTGCAACTCTTTGAACATCTCATGATCTATATTTAAACGAGGAACGTAGCCGCAGAGCGTGGACTTGTCTCGCGCGGTCATTCTACACTGAAACTTCTTATCCAAGCTTGCTACAGTGAACTCGTAAGTATGAAACAGTTCCCTTTCAGTTTCGATACCGCCAAAAAGACAATTCGACACGATTTCTTTGCCAACAGGCTTCAAATTCAAACTTTCTATTATATCGCGACGTAAATAAGTCTTCTGTGCTCCCGAATCAATAAAGCATCGTACCGGTATACATTTCTTATCGCTTATAATATTCGCCATGAACGTTTGCAACAGTATAGTACTAGCCTTATTTTGAGTTACGTTATTATTTAAGTTTGACGTTCCAACATTTGAATTTTTTTCACTTTCATTTTGACTTGACGTTTTAATGTCAGGGCACATCAATACAGAATGACGTTTGGAGCAGAAAAGGCATTGTGAAGATGATATGTTGACCTCCTTTAGAATCTTTACATACCTACTTGTTTGGTTTGATGATTTATTGGTAGTTGCTTAGCAATGGTGTTTACATGTCTTTTGTCAGTTGACTCGATATAGTAAAGTATTGTTATGAATTAAACAAGCTTTTAATTTACGTATTAAACAGTATTTCCATATACATGAAGAAGTCTCCTGCACCGCAGTGAAACAAACTTCATATGGTAGCAGAGTGAAAAAGGGAAATGTAAAATCTCCACGAAAAACGGAAATACGAAAAAGGGTATGTCAACTATACGTATTAAAGTGGGCTTAGAAGCTCTAGACAAAGAAAATTATGATACATGGCGCATACACGCCAAGGCGTACTTAATTAAAAATAAATTATGGAAGCATGTATCGGAAACTCTTAAAGCAGACGCTACACAAGCCGAACTCGACGCAGATGAACTGGCGAAGTCAGAATTAATGCTATTAATAGCACCATCGGAGCTTAGACAAGTAAAAAACTGCAAATTTGCTAAAGATGTCTGGACCACCCTCGAATCCATATATGCGAGTAAGGGTCCCGCCAGGAAGGCTACTCTCCTAAAACAATTAATACTAGCGAAACTTGAAGAAGGTGATGACGTACGAGAACACCTAAAGAAAATAATGAACACAGTTGATAAACTAAAAGATATGGATATTGACATCAACAGTGACTTACTTTCAATTATGATGCTGTACAGCCTTTCTTCCGATTACGAAAACTTCAGAACTGCTATAGAGTCTCAAGACTCATTGCCTACTCCTGAAAAGCTAAAAATTAAAATAATTGAAGAGAGTGAAGCTCGTCGACGTGATGTCCCCAGTACTAGTAATTCCAACAGCACTGAAGAAGCATTCTACGCATTTTGCAAGATCTGTAAAAAGAAAGGCCACGATACGTCAAAATGCTGGTCGAAAAATAAAAATAATACTAGCAAGAAAAATAAAAAACCTAAGAACAGTTCCTGCAAATCTAATAAAAGCGAAACGAACCTCTACAGTTGCTACTTCATTAATGAAAAAACAAAAACAAGTTGGATTCTAGACAGTGGATGCACATCACACATGACATATTCGGACAAGCCCTTTACCAATATTAAAAATACTTCAAAAACATTACGATTGGCGTCAAAAGACCAAACTGCAGAGATAAAAGGATCTGGGCCTGCTTTGATTGAAATTAAGGAAGGAAAAATTGCCTTAACTGATGCACTATATGTACCAAGCCTGTGCGCTAACCTCCTATCTGTTGGGAAAATGACTGATAAGGGATTAACTGTCTTATTTACAAAGACGAAAGCGATAATTAAAGATCACAAGCGAAGAGTACAAATGATGGCAATCAGAGACGATGATGGCCTGTACTATTTGAAAACTAAAAACAATGATGTTGCCAGAGCCAACAATGCTGCAGAATCTGATGATAATAATAATGATCGAAAACAAGATGAGTCTACAGATATCATGAAATGGCACTGCAAAATGGGACACATGAATGAAAAAGACCTGAAGCTAGCTTTAAAGAATGAAAGCCTGGTTGGATTACATTTTGACAGCGATAGCTCTTTGGATGAATGTGAAATATGCGTACAAGGAAAACTTACCAGAACTCCCAGCAAGCCAAGTGATAAAAAAATGTCACGTACGACTCAACGTCTTGAAATCGTCCATAGTGACGTTTGCGGTCCATTCAAACAACCTTCGCTGAACGGCAATAAATACATTGTAACCTTCATCGATGACTATAGTAGATATTGCCGAGTATATTTCATTAAAAATAAAAGCGAAGTGCTGCAGAAATTTGAAGAATATAAAGCAGAAGTCGAGAACTACACAGAAAACAAAATAAAATGCCTACAGAGCGATAATGGTACTGAATACCGGAACCAAAAATTCGACTCATTTTTGAAGAAACACGGTATAGCAAGAAGGTTATCCGCTCCATATACTGCTCACCAGAATGGAATTGCTGAAAGAAAAAATAGAACTCTAATCGAAAAAGCAAGATGCATGATGTTGGAATCTAAAGCGCCCATGTGTTTATGGGCAGAGGCAGTATATACAGCAAATTATTTGTCTAACCGGAGCATAAATCAAAGTATCGATAACCAAACACCATTTGAAAGATGGGTAGGAAGGAAACCCTGTGTACACCATCTATATATCTTTGGTGCTAAAGCTTTTGTCCTTAAGAAAGGGAAACGTGACAGCAAATTTTCTTCTAAGGCATTACCTGGAATGTTCGCAGGCTATTCTGAAGTTTCTAAAGCGTTCAGAATCTATGTCCCGTCAAAGAAGAGAACAACGAAAATGGACAAGATTCTCCTAACCTCTCACCTTTACATGGACAAAACAAACACGAGTTATTCTATGACTTCGAAAATGATGTCCATAGTGATACTATAGAAAATCCTGATGACCTGAATGAAAATGAACCATTTTACGATACCGTTGAGATCGAAGAGAACGGAGCAAATGTAAATGGATTTGACAACGAGGCAGATGATATTGTAGTAAATCATGACTATCATGAGGCAGAACCAGAACTTGTTGTGGATGACGATGCATCAGTCCATGCACCAGAGGAAGTAGAAGCACGAAGAACATACAATCTTCGTGATAGATCGCGCATAGAAACACCAAGAGTATTAGAGGATTATGTTTTGGCAGCTATGAATATCGATAACGAAACAGAACCTCAAACATTTAAAGATGCTATGATCAGCAAAGATAAAGCGAAATGGTTAGAGGCCATGCAAAGTGAAATGCAATCGCTGGATGAAATGCGAACTTGGGAACTCGTCGATCCGCCCAAAAATCGCAAACCACTTTCGTGCAAATGGGTCTACAAAATTAAAAACAATCCAGACGGCACTATTGAACGTTACAAGGCTAGGCTGGTAGTAAAAGGTTTTTTGCAGAAACCAGGCATAGATTACCAAAAGACCTTTAGTCCAGTCGCTCGCCTCAGTACCATAAGAGCTGTTTTAGGGATGGCAGCTCAAGAAAACCTGGTTCTTCAACAGTTTGATGTATCAACTGCATTCCTGAATGGTGATGTCAAAGAAGACATATATATGAAGCAACCAGAAGGATTCACTGATGGTACAAATAAAGTCTGCAAACTTAAAAGAAGCTTGTACGGACTAAAACAGGCTCCACTATGCTGGAACGCTTGCATATCGGAATACCTCATAAACTCAGGTTTTACCCAGAGCAAGAAAGATCCCTGCCTGTACATGCGTGATAAAGTTTTGATTGCACTTTACGTAGATGACGGTTTAGTGGCTTCAGCCAATGAAACATCTGGAAGAAAATTTATTGAAGAGTTAAGAAATAGATTTAAAATAACTACTAAACCGGCGTCTTACTTTCTGGGGCTGGAGATTAACAAAACCAAAGAAGGTAATATCACGCTAAACCAGAGTAAATACACAGAAAAAATACTCCATAAATTCGGAATGGATAACTGCAAAGCAATGCCAACCCCGGCAGTAAAAATTAATAAAGACGAAGAAGAAGAAGAAGATAACAATATAGTTTTTCCTTACCGTCAAGCTGTGGGAGCTCTAGCGTATCTAATGGTCGCTACAAGGCCAGATATAAGCTATGCAGTTAGTGTTGCCTCGAGAAACTTGGAAAAACCTACTAGTCTCGACGTAATGAGAGTAAAACGGATTCTTAGGTACCTCAAAGGTACAGTAAATAAAGGATTGGTTTTTTCAACCAGCCGGGACAAGAAGTTGATATGCTTCAGCGATGCTGATTTCGGTGGCGACTCGTCTACGGGCCACTCAACATCAGGGATGGTTTTCCTATTCAACGGTCCAGTAATGTGGAAAAGCCAGAAGCAGCCGACCGTCGCTATCTCGTCAACAGAATCAGAACTGGTAGCATTAACGGAAACTGCGAGAGAAGCGTTATGGCTTAAAGAACTCCTAGAGGAGTTGACCGGATTTATTGAAAAACCAACCATTTATGTTGACAATGAATCAACTATCAAGCTTTCCGAGAATCCGCCTTATGAGTTCCACAAGAGGACAAAACATATAAGAATTAAACACTTCTTTATTAGAGAGTGCTTACAGAATGGCGACTTCGTTCTAAAGCAAGTCTCATCTGAACTTCAATTAGCGGACATGTTTACCAAGCCATTGTTTGGACCAAGACTGGCAACGTTAAGCAAAAGAATAGGACTTCAAGACTTGCCTCAATTCTAAAAGACAAAAAAAGTATTGTGGATGTGAAGATGATATGTTGACCTCCTTTAGAATCTTTACATACCTACTTGTTTGGTTTGATGATTTATTGGTAGTTGCTTAGCAATGGTGTTTACATGTCTTTTGTCAGTTGACTCGATATAGTAAAGTATTGTTATGAATTAAACAAGATTTTAATTTACGTATTAAACAGTATTTCCATATACATGAAGAAGTCTCCTGCACCGCAGTGAAACAAACTTCATAGGCATTTTGTAAAATTTTTGCATCTTTTCGTATTATGACCCGTTTTTAAACAAATAAGGCATGCTCCCTTTTTATTTAGCACTTCCTTCCTAGCTTCATACGACATCTTGTTAGCTTTGTAGCACTCGAAGCTGCTATGCGATGCCTTTTCACACCAAACGCAACAAATCTTCTTACCTGCGTCTTCCGTTGACACCAAGCATGCCGCGGTAGGTTGAGTAGAAACGCTATGCAAACTGTCACCCGATGCTATCCCGCTACGCGCAAGCTGGATCCGCTCCTCCGACTCCACTTCGCGTTTCAGGAACTGCATAAGCCGGTTCAGATGATCGTCGCTCTTCTCCTCGAGTACGTGGGACCTCTGCCATGCTCGTAAAACAGATTCGGGCAACGCGGACTCAACTAAAGGGAAAAGTAAAGCAGCGTATTTATCTATAGTGACACCTAAGCTTTGTAGTGCTTGTAATTGCGTATTTAACTTATCGTATAAGTGGCCTAATTTATAGGAAGTATTACCTTTTGCTTGTGCTAATACAAGATTAAGCAGTTCACGCACATAAATGTCGATCAACATTTCGTCACGTGCAAACCTGGACTTCAATTGCTCAACAGCCTTCTTATAGTTAGCTCCTGACGGCGGAAAGCTCTCGACGATCTCTCGCGCCGGAGTATCTGGAACAGTGCACTGGTATAAATACTGAAACTTATCTCCGTCGTCTATAGATTCGTCGTCGTCGATTTTCTGAAATTGACACCAAAAACCAATCCAGTTTTTCGTATTGCCGTCAAACTTCCGTAACTCAAATTTCGGTAGACGGAATCGTCTTGAATGACATGCAGAACTGCATGCCGACTTCTCACAACATTGATGAGATTTGTCGGTATTATTCGACTCATCGCTGCCGCTAGACTTGCGAGACCTCTTCTTGCGTTCGTTCTTCCGGGAAACGTTGTCGTACATGACTTTTATACGCTCCCAGTCGCTTTCATACTTATCGCTGGTCATGCAGTCTTCGTAAATTTCATCTTCAGTCATCTCGTCCGTTTTTAGCCATTGTTCTTTTATACGTTGGTCGACGTTGAACAAGGAATCGGCTCGAAGCTGGAGCTTGTTAAAGGCCGCGGTGATTTCGTCGATGTTGGTCGACTCTAATTTAGCCTCAGTATCGTTTTTTGCGGTTGTGAATAGCCTCCTGGCTATACTTCTCTCTATTAATAACTTTTCCATAATGTTTAACGGTCGCCAGATGAAGGAAATAAGAGAAAATATAGCCCGAAAGAAAATATGCACGAAACGTTTAGCCATTTATTTTAGAGTGACATATTGTCAAGAATCATAAAAAAATACAAATTTATATATCTGACTTTGATTACAAAGGAGTTCGCAACAATGGTGGCGCCATCTCCATTTCTCATCTGCGTTATGAGATTAAATTGAACCACTTCACACAAATATATTATTTACACGGACAAAGAAATAAGAATAAATAAAATAATCTCCGATATCAAATTGAATTGATTCAGTATTGCGCCATCTCCATTTCTCATCTGCGTTATGAGATTAAATTGAACCACTTCACACAAATATATTATTTACACGGACAAAGAAATAAGAATAAATAAAATAATCTCCGATATCAAATTGAATTGATTCAGTATTGGGCTTGACTTGACGTTTGGAATGCAACATAGATAATGAAACACTCTATTCCAACATACTCTTTTCCGGGAGCATTAATTACTTAATTTTACGAAACTTTTGTTAATCGTAAATATGAACATAATCGCTGTTACAAGCGTAATTATATGATAATTTATATTTAATAAGAACAAAAGCTAATCGAAAATCAAAATGGCACCTTTTCTCTTCTTTTACTCTTTTCCGGGATCATTACTTAATTTAACAAACTTTTGTAAATCGTAAATGTAAACATAATCGCTGATACAAGCGTAATTATATGATAATTTATATTTATTAAAAACAAAAGCTAATTAATACCAAATTGGCGCCGTTTCTCGAATGTTACTCATTTCCGGAATCATTACTTAATTTTATCAAACTTATATGTGAACCGTAAATATAAACATAATCGCTGTTACAAGCGTAATTGTATATGATAATTTATATTTAGTAAGAACTAAGCTAAGTAAATATCAAATGGCGGTGTTTCTGTTTTGTTTACTTTTTTCGGGATAATTACTTAAGTTTAACAAACTTTTGTGAAGCGTATTTATAAACATAATCGCTGTTACAAGCGTAATAATATGATAATTTATATTTATTAAGAAAAAAAGCTAAACGAAAATAAAAATGGCGCCGTTTCTTTTTTTTACTCTTTTCCGGGATCATTACGGGTGATAACAAAAAAATTAGAATTGTTAAAAGAGGTGAAAATAGTACATTACTACAGAGGCCGGGACGAAAGGGGTTACCGGCCGAAGACATATAGACGGCCGAGCGAAGCGAGGCCGGATATGTCTGAGCGCGGGCAACCCCATTCCCCGCCGAGGTATGTATAGTGCTTTTCTCAAACATGCAATGAAATAAATAAAATAGTTTTACCCAAGTTTTATTTATAGAAAAAACTAAAAGTAAACTACACCCAAAATATAACCAACACGTACCTATATCATTATCACGCGTATGTTTTACACGAGTCGTGTATTTTTACTACCCGTATATTTTCATGTATCTTTGATTTTTTCGCCTTGTATCCGTCTGACTGTCGTTTTCGTCACATAAGTTTACATAGTCTTTCATGTTGATATCATGTTTCACATACATCGTTGCTTTATGCACGGAGTAAATAAGTATAATTTCCACAGTGTTGACGAATTTGTAGTTACATCCATTTTAAATATGCCACAAAACTGTTTCTAATAAACTGTAAGCCATTTTTCTTAGTTGCTCAAATAATAAAATTGCCATAAGCAACCATATACATACTTCGTCTTTGACTTGGCGGCAGAGGCAGCAAGTTATTAAAATCAATTCTGCTTACGCTGCCAATTCCAACGCCTACGATTACAATTAATATTAATTTCATTATTTCGTCGGAACTCATATTAAAGTTAAAAAATCAACAACGCACCATAAATCCAATAAAACAGAATGAATATTTTTCAACTTTACCTCCATAACAATTTAAAAAATATAACTACGCGTGTTTGAGTAGACCTTTTTACCGCTAACGTTTAGATGAAATATTTTAAATGTTTTTATTTGTGTAGTTAAATTTATAATTTAAAATTATAAAATGATAGAATGTATTATTTATTAAGTTCATGTTGATTTTATACAAATAAAACTGCAAATTAGAGCAAACATTGTTTTTTGTTTTTTTTTTATAGGCGTAGTGGCAGAGTGTCATTACGAACCATAAAGCAAATACTGCCTCTAATTTTTTTTAATGGATGAATGCCACGATGCAGTGTCACAAATATCTGTGAAATGAAAATTAAAAAAGAGGTCTTTGCCGGCCTAGGCCTGCAAGATGTGTATGAAATTCCATTAACGACCTTTTGTCCTAGCCGCACCTGAAACGTCATACTTCGCAGCCTATTATAAGGAACATAACATCAATATTTCATTGCATGTTTGAGAAAAATTATATACCTAACAGGATCTGAAATCAAACTTAAATATAGGTACTCTATCTATCTAATCTAATCTATCTATCTATTTAATACCTTTAAACGAGCAATTCTAGTTTATTTATTTATATGTATATTTATTTACATTGTTATGGGTCGATAAGGGTATACGAAGAATAAAGGTCACAAATTTTAAACTATGTTTATTTATTACGATAACTAATCCTACTTAATCAACTAATTATTCTAAGTGTTGGACGCCAGGTGAGTTTCCGTCTAGTGGTCGACGAGGTACTCAGCCGAACCACTGCCTAAGTAAACGCTAGCTCAGTCGTTCGATTTTACTTTTCATAGCCGTACACCAAAAGGGCATGACCATACGCTGTAACAAAATACAATTTACATTATTTCTCGCTACTAGAAAGAGTAAATAACGTCAACGACTAATTAAATAAACCTAGGATTGAGAGTGTAATTGAGACGGCAGTCACAAAACAAAAACAAAATATACTTTCACTTCCACTGGTGGGATATGTCCATCCATATTCCAAATTATTTCTATAATTAACGACCTCAAATCACTGCGCCAGTGGAGGAAGAATGTCTACATGACTCGCCGTTGCAAGTACACAAGTGTTGTTTCAACTTTTTCTCGTCATGACCGCAAACGTGATTTTAAATTACAAATTCCAATGCTGAACATAAACGAAAAAACCTACAAAAAGTTCGCACATTCCAGGGATAGAACCTCGGCCCTCCAACTTACAAGTTGAGGCCGCGTGCCACTGGACCATCATGGCTCATTTACTGTCGCGACGTCACTACTGCTACAAAATGATGACGACGATGTTCGCAATAGATTCAATGCAATACAACAAAAAAATACGCTACCAGTGGTTAAGTCTAAATTTTCTTTCAGAATCGTCTTTAGCACTAAAACCTACGCCTCGTTTAGTATTTGGTTATATCAAATATACAGTCTGGGTACATATTTATATTCTAATAATGTTTACATAGTGATTAAAATAAGTGTACCTACTTAGTGATTAAAATGTTATAAATCTGTAAATTTTATTCAGCTGTTCAACTTAATGTTTAAACTTACCAAGGACTACTGTTTGCATAACATAATATATGATATAATATTAAACAGTGAGAAAACTACTTAATCGCAGTATTTATTTCCAATATCCATTAATATAAATATTCCTAGAAGGATATAGGGTCATTCAATATTTCTCTGGCATTTTGTTGCAAAGCATTAGCCATTTAAGGAAACTAACTAGGTAACTAACTTGTGGTAGCCAAAATTATTATGACTTTTTAGGGTTCCGTAGTTAATTTCTGATTATGCAGCCTTATTTTATTTGGTGTCCTAGCATTGCTAGCATTGAAAAGTAGTGTTTAACCGTTATCTTGGCAAGGCCCCAGGTAATTTATATTAGAAAATATTTTTTTTTAGTTATTGTCACCCATTGAGCATACAAGACTGTTAAAAAATAAGGAAATAAATTCAGTGTTTTCCATTTTCGGAAAATCCAAGTCCCTCGACAAACTAGTTGCCTAATTGTAGTATAGGTACTTATTTGTGATCTAATTAGTGTTTAATTCAACAACTGTAGTAAATTGAGGCCAGAAACGCTTATAGATAATAAATCAGTGATGAATTGTAATAGCTATTGCATTTATCACTTAGTTTTAATTTGTATAACATAAATTACCACAGATAAATAAATTTAACTACGCCTACGGAATTACGGATCCCAATATCGAGTTGAGTTGCATCAAGCGAAGATTGAAATACTTGAAGCCGCGTAATAGTTACTCAATCACCTGGCAGCGCGCCAGCGACTGATAATGTTAATTGTCGGTAAGAATACGTACCTAAAACATACTGAATGTCTTCTGAACGATCAAAACCCGATGGCCGAGGTTCATTTCGGTTCGGAGATTGAAACTGTTTTAGGCACGCTGCCAAAATATCAAATAATTTAATTTTTAACAAAATATACCTAACTGCTCATGCTGGAGATGCTATTTATAACCCACGCCAGTTTACCACGCATCACTTAGAAATTAATGCAGTTTATTATAAAGTTCAACTAAATAGCGGAAGTTGTGATGTAAATAAATACGTATAAGTCTTGGCAAAAATAAAACATTTGCATCAGCACATTGGAATTACACTCCTACTTACACTACCTTACGAGATAATAAATCACAAATAACATGTTGCGGTACATTATATGCTAATAAATCGCACAATAGTGTAGGTATAGTATCTATACGCGTACGGAAGTAATCACATGCCCGTGTAAATGAAACCCATAGTCCTTGGCAGTGCTTCTTGAATTTAATTATAACTAGTTACGTATCTGTCAAAACCGCTTGAAAGTTGGCAAGTGAGCGGCAAAGATCGCTAACAGAGCGGCAAAATTAGCTTATAACATTGAAAATTTTTGATGGCATGACGATTATTTGGATAAATTAGCCTTAACCTCGTTTAAGAGATTATCATTATTTTGTATGTCTTTACCCATCGGAGAACAGGTATTCCGGACATTTGAAGGCGAGCGCGGAGCCGACGCCAACTCCTAGTGACACTTTAATGAAAATATATTTCAGGTACACCAAGCAGATGCTAGCTGTTCTTGCCTATGTCATGGGACGCACGCAGAGGCAGCAGCCAGCCGCAAGGGTGTAAAGATTATTAAGAGTTGTTGGAATCTAAAATGAACTAGGCTATTGGGTGAAAGCAATGGACTAAATACTTACTCGGACATGGAATTTAAAACTGGACGCCTGCCTACTAAAATGGTACCTATATGCAATTATATTTCCGGCAAACGGTGACTCGCTCCCACAGGATGGGCCACTACAAAAAGCGACATCTAATATGGCTCAACGGCAACACCAGTGTGTGGGCTGAGGGTAGACAGGTGTGCCTGGACTTTAGACATATTAGCCAACGTGCCGCTTGTTTCCACATCTACCCTCGAGAACGCAGCTCTCGCGGTTCCACTCTTGACGGCCGGCTAAGGCAGAGGAGGGAAAACTTTTGGGTGACTTTGGACCACTCGCGTACGTGGGGAAAGGCAAGGTAAGGAAAGGCAGCTTGTGGTGAGCTGAGTAACGACTCGGCTCACCACGCCTGCCTGACCTTTCCTTGACTGAAATTCAAGCATTGGGAAAACCAGCGGGCGATGGAGTCGTCACATCCCTACGCTACGCCTAATACTCTTATGATCATGATCATTATCATAAGCCTTACTGCGCATGCTTCGGGACACGGTTGATAATAATGTGCGTAAGATTGTCCAGTAGGTATTTATTTATCGGTATAATAAAATATTTTATAACTGTATGCGTTCTTTAAATATATAATTACATCGTGTATTATAATAAATAATGATCAGTAAAAATATGCATTATTAACGGAAACATAATGGGTCATATTCCACAATAAAGAAAGAGATTTTAAATAAAATATTGGATTTTTTTACGGAACAGTGATGAAGTGACCGGCGCTTGTGAAACAATTAAATGTGACTATGTATGGGTTTTGTCCGGAAGGGTCCCGGTCCCGGCAGCCCGGCCTGTGTCACGAACTCGTCCTATATTCCCCTGCACAATACCCCAGATAAAACACAAAGACTTCGCACCCTTACTGATAAAGTAATTAAGTTAACGTCTAAGCGCACTTACGTAGTCAGCTGCATGCTAATAATAAAATATAATGTAGTATTTATATGGTAGTAACTATTAAGATAAACTAAGACACAAAGTTTAAATATTTAGGATTGAGACAGAAAATTTCGTAGTTATAACTATAGGTATTTCCGCAACATCAGATGAGGTTGGTAACACCCACGCCCATGGATGCTTATTACGAGTATGCAGGGCTAAATGAAGATTTAAAGTAATAATTTAATTATTACAGCAGGAAGTTCCTAAATAGGTCACTAGGTTGCCGGGGGATGGGGCAAGATTATATCATAACATAATAATGGCAGGAAATGTCCGCGTGCGTTTCATAGAACTCTATTATGTGACACAAAGTGAACAAAGACATTGTCAAGAGCCTGGAATAGGTTTGTCGAAGAGTTTTATAGCACGGATTATAGTGCGGCACTTAGAAAACAAATGTGACTTTTGCTTTTATAATATTTATTTATTTGTAAATTAGTTAACACTGTCAAAAAATATATTATCATTAAAACGTAAAGAATAATTAAATAATGCACCTACGAGTAAGGTAGGTAGGTTCATGTTATGTACATATAGCAAGGACCCACATTATTTTAGGGCTTGCAGAACAAAACAGGAACGTTCTTTTGTAGAATTTGGGTACCATCAGCAGAAGCTGAGCGTCTTGCGGTCGGCAGATTCAGGCGCGATGGGCTCGCGCTGCCTAGCGCGCGGCGGCGGGCGCCGCAGTCGCGCCCGGCGCCCACCGCGTCGCCACGCCGCTCGCTTCCACGCAAAATCGATACAAGCATGCCACATGCACGTTTTACTACCTCACCTAGACGTGTTATGGCTGTTTAAAAAGTTTTATCGCGCGGTTTTTTGATACTACATTCTACTTCATCGCAGTTCCTTTTTCGACAGTTTAACGCGGTCTTGACAGGTCCATGCCGCAACGTAAACAATACCAATATAACTCGTACGACTTAACAGCTGACTCGGGGAACAGCTGACTATTGTTATGTGGACATTATGGGCCTGTTATAACGATTTATAGCGATAAGTATTTTAAGACTGTGAATTTTAATGTTGAATATGAAATTGAAATTTGTAAAGAAACACGAAAGTTACTTTTTTAATGTGGTATTCTCTCACATCAAATCAATGGCGCGCGTAATCGCTTGGTTCGTCCGCCTGTTTAATAGACCGTTTGAGATATGCCTTTGATTTTGAGTTTATTAACGTAAACGAAGGCCGCGGTTTGCGTGGACGCGGACGCGGGAGTTGGCAGCGGCGCACGCGTCGCGGCGACGGCGCGTCATGCCCTGACTCGGAGTCGGGAGCGTGTGCTCCGCCAGTGCAGCCTTGTCCGTCGGAGGATATGTCCCTGTTATGGACTACCAATGCATCGTCGTGTATACGGTCATCAACATCGCTCCGCCGCGGTTCGACCAAAATGCGGAATTTTCCGATGGCTGTATCACGTGGCTTAAAAACAAAATCAAAAGGTCAGTGGCACTATTACTAGCCAAAACATTTTCAGTTTCTAAATTTACAGCACATACCTGCAAGTACTTCAAGGGGTTAAGATTTATTCATTATTATTTACAAATCATTATAGTAAATCCAGTTACCAACTTAGTTACAATTTATAATATTTTTTTTTAGATCATTATAATAATTTTGTAAACCTTGTAGATTGTTTTCTTGCTTGACTCTGATTAGTCTATTTTATTTACCAATTTAATATACCTACCTACTTAATTAAGAAACGGCAATTTTTAACACTTATTTTTTTATTAAACTACCTACTTGTAGTTTAGACATGTTGCATAGCTCTTAACTTCAAACTCGGGTAAATCCATTCGACCCTCTCAACAAATTTCTACCCTATTACTTTTGCTTAGTACCAATATCGCATAATCTGACAGATGGATTTACCCGAGTTTGAAATTAAGCGACTCAATTGTAGTAATACATAAGTAAATACGTAATTATTTATATAAGTACAGATTGAATTCTAGACGAAGAAGTTAACTCCGAAATGACAACCAACGATAAGATGTTATCCGTATGCTTTCAGAACGGTAGCAGTCTATCTCCAATCTTTGAAGCTAACTCCCAACAATGGCTTAATTCACGGCAACCTTGCATGCTCGTACTACAAACAAGGCTTAATAGATCTCGCAATAGACACATATAAGCGCGCCATAGAACTTCAGCCTAACTTTCCAGATGCCTACTGTAATCTAGCTAATGCTCTCAAAGAGAAAGGGCATGTCTTCGAGGCAGAAGAGTGCTATAACGTGGCTTTACGTTTATGTCCCTCTCATGTTGACACTCTAAACAATCTCGGCAATGTTAAGAGGGAGCAAGGAAGAATTGAAGAGGCAACTAAGTTATACTTAAGAGCTTTGGAAGTGTTTCCAAATTTTGCGGCCACTCATAGCAATTTGGCGTCCCTCTTACAGCAACAAGGTTCGTTAAAGTGTTTATTTGGTTATCAAATACATAATGGCGAATTGTTAATATGATATTATTTCACATTGGTGTCTTTAGACATCAGTGTCTTTTATGAGCAATATATTTGAGCTGTATTTTGTACAGTAGCGGGAAATAACCTATCATATTGTTAGCAATAATTAGTTATTGCAGGTAATAGCAATAATTAGTTATTGCAGGTTTTCATTTGAAAATTCTTGAAATGAATCAATCAATTATTGTATATCATTATCACCAACACAAGGGTGTCCACGCTAGAAAAGATTTAAAAATATGAAAAAACAATAGATACATTATTTGCCGCTACTATACCTACAGGGTGGAACATTTCTAGAGACTGAGCTGAAAGGATAGTGTTATCTAAGTGATCTACAAGTTATTACTTATAATCGTATATAAAAGTAAAACAAAATCATTAAAATGAAATATTTTTATATCAGTGACAACCCTACAAAGTTATTTACATTTTCAATTGACACATGTCATGTCATTCATACGATCTAAATGCTAGGGTTGAAACATAAAGATTTTCGCACTAATGTTTAAACAAACTGTATCTCAAAAACAGTTAGAAATATTAACGTGATTAATAAGTGAAAAATAAAGTACGTAGTCTGAATAATTCCCAGTTTACGTAAAAGTCCTTCGTTCTGTTCCACCCAATATACCTAGCTAAATTCTTATAGGTACTTAAGGTGTTAATATTTATTAAAAACAAAGTTAAATGTGGAAAATTTGTCCAATGGTCTATGTTATAATACTTATTTAAAAATACTTAAATACGGACGTATGTGATAGGTAGTATCTTATGTAAATAAAAAAATATATCATATAGGTACAGTCAGCAGCAGAAGTTGCTAAACGGGCGAGGTGTTCAAAATTTCCTTGACACGCTCTTATTCTCTTAACAATAAAGTCGCGTCAAGATCATTTTGAATACCTGGCCCGCTTAACAACTTCTGCTGCTGACTGTACATCCTTGGTCAAAAAGTATTCACTAAGTATTGACCGTCTTTTATATTTTTTTAAATATGTTTTTTCTATACCTACAACAAAAAAACTAGTAGTAGATCGTAAGATTCAAAATATACTATGAGGTATATAAGAATTATAACCATTATAATTTTAAGCTTTAAAATATAGAAGCGACTCATATATTTTTTTGCAATTACTTGTAAGTGGTGGTACTAGTGCTCGACATGCTAATGCCCAATAGATGTCACCCTGCTGTCACCTCTATTGACAATGACTTAAATTTCAAGATGACATCTACTGGGACCGCGTATAGCACCAGTACTCGTACCTAGGTACAGTCACCTGCAATAATACGTTACTATTCGAAGGCCGCAAAAATATGTGACACGCTCTTATGACTCTACAAATAAGATAGTGTCAGATATTTTTGCGACCTTCGTTGTGTATCATACTATTGCAGGTGACTGTACCACCACCTTACTAAAATCGAATGCCTGATATATTTAATTTATTACTTTTAATGTGTCGTACGCTAACATTTATAAACGGCTGCTAGTCACGGAGAGATTATATCTGTGATTACCAATATTTTTTATAGTAACTACGTATTTTTTTAATTGTGCCAAATATATGACTAATTATAAGTATTACTTACAGGGAGGTTGAAAGAGGCATTAGCGCACTATAAACAAGCTATAAATATACAGCCAAAATTTGCCGATGCTTACAGTAACATGGGTAACACATTAAGAGAAATGCAAGATATAAATGGCGCTCTTGCTTGTTTCAGAAAAGCTATCGATATCAATCCTACTTTTGCTGATGCGCATTGCAACTTGGCGAGTATTTACAAAGATTTGGGTATTATTAATAATGCAATTGAATCATATGAGAATGCCTTGAAACTTAAACCGAACTTTCCTGATGCTTATTGCAATTTAGCACATTGTTTGCAAATCATTTGCAATTGGGATGGCTATAATGAACGAATGCAGAACATTTTAGCGATAGTTGAAGATCAATTAAGTAATGAAAAATTACTTTCTGTACACCCACATCATTCCATTTTATACCCTTTGTCGAACGAAACCCGGAAAGAAATCGCTGCCCGACATGCTACCTTGTATGTTGACAAAGTAAACATGTTAGAAAAAATTAAATTTAACTTCCCAACAACATTGCATGGGAGGTTGAAAATCGGTTATGTGAGTAGTGATTTTGGTAATCACCCTACGTCACATCTCATGCAATCGATACCAGGACTGCACGACTCCACACGGGTCGAAATATTTTGTTATGCTTTAAATCCAGATGATGGAACCACATTCCGTAGTAAGATTAAGGAAGAATCTGAACATTTTGTTGATTTATCTTCGGTCACATGTAATGTTATAGCGGCTAAGAAAATATATGAGGATGGGATTCATATATTGGTCAACATGAACGGATATACTAAGGGAGCGAGGAATGAAATATTTGCATTGAGACCAGCACCTGTTCAAGTGATGTGGCTGGGATACCCCGGTACCAGTGGAGCGGATTACATGGATTACATAATTACTGACGAAACATCATCTCCAATATCATCAGCCGAATATTTTAGTGAAAAATTAGCTTTTATGTCACAAACTTATTTTATCGGAGACCATATGCAAATGTTTCCTCATTTAAAAAATCAATTCAAAGTTAAGGGTGACGATGAAAGATATGAAGGTACCGTTGCAATAATCAATTCGCCCGAAAACTTAATGGAACCACTTCTAGTAAAGGAAGAGAACGAAGTTGTTCAGTTTGAGAAATATTCACCCATTCAAGTGCATACGAGAGAAGTATACATTCCAAATAAGGTTATTGAAGTTTTAAATACTTCTCATCAATCGAAGGTGCGTACTATTGATAATGTGGAATATGTTAATTATAATAAATTGGTAATAATAGATTTTAAATTCTATTTTCCAACACTATTTTGTTATTCTCTTTCTCTCCATATTTTTACTGCAATTGGACAATGGCATATATTTATTGGAATATAACAGGACACTTGGAGAAACGTCTTATATAATCTTCAACGATATTGAATACCTAATTATCCTGGAGTACTGACTAGAGAAGGCATCAACATCTTATCTTTTGATGCGCAGAATTTTCATACTACTCGACCAGGGTCAAATTTTATTTTATGTGTTACTTTGTTTAAAGTAAAAAATCGTAGTTTTAATAAATTTATTGAAATGCAGTTTATTTTGCAGGTATTCATCAACGATATGGCAATATACAGTGGAGTTTCGATAAATAATAACAACAAAAAAGTTGCATCTGGTGAAGATATCCTACAAAATGTCATATTTACATCGAGGATGCAGTACAGTCTTCCAGAAGATGCAATTGTGTATTGTAACTTTAATCAATTGTATAAGGTCGATCCAGGGGTTATGAGCATGTGGGTACAAATATTAAAGGAAGTACCAAAAAGTGTTCTTTGGCTTTTAAGTTTTCCTGCTGCCG
Source organism: Cydia splendana (assembly GCF_910591565.1). NCBI lineage: Eukaryota > Metazoa > Arthropoda > Insecta > Lepidoptera > Tortricidae > Cydia > Cydia splendana. The sequence goes on along the minus strand of NC_085987.1, from coordinate 38,754,245 downwards.
GGGAACCAAATATACGAAAAGCTGCAGAAGATTTAGGTAAAAAATATGATTGAACAAACCAATTTTGTTAATGTAATTAATACGAACACAATTGCATACACTAAAGCAATCTATTAGCGATAGGGAGTATTACTGCAATGTTCTGCCGCCAGAGTGCAGCCCTAGCACAAACTGTAAACCATAGAGTAAGTAACTTTACGATGCCTTTACGATAAACAGTTTATTTATGGAGTTTATTGACAAGTTTTGACAAAATATTTGTTACGAAATTATGACATTGACACCTAATAAGGCGGTTTGGGGTCCATATTGGTTTGCATACAAGTTTAAGTCATATCTTTGATGCGCATAACAACTTGTGTCATAATCATCATTGCGCATACAAATGAAAAGTCATATTATATTGTGTCATACATTTTTAGCCATAATATTTGATGACACTCAGCAGTTGTTATATATTTTTAGTGCATATAGGTTTTAATTATAATGAATCAAATGTCATACCAGCTAAACGCATATTTATCGATACTTATAATGTTTTTACGTATAACGATTTGTAGCATAATAGTTTTCAGCCATAATGGTTTAAGGCATATTTAGTTATTGATAGCCCTAATCTCCGTTCAAACACTTAATTCGACGGAGCCCCGCTCACGCTCCTATTTCTGCGTAGTTTGCCCTTCGGGCATCTAAAGAAACCTAACGAACCTAACCTACCTACTATTTGAATAAATCTATATCTATGATTAGTTTATTTTATACAACCGTTTCTCCTAGTGGAGCGGGTTCCTCTCCTTGGATCTCCTCTTTTATACGGTCTTTCTGTGGTCATGATTATGACTAAAGTAATATTTGCGTCATAGGTTGCTCACAACCATACATATTTATTTTTCATGCTTTGTAACATTTATGAAAAAAACTTATTATGACCACTAAAAATATGACTTATTTTTTTATGTCTATATTAACTAATACTATGCATTGCAATACTTCGAACGAAAAACAATTATGGATATCAAGCAGATGACTTACAATTTTATGCGAATTAAATTAATGACTAGTAGTTCGCCCCGAACTGAGAACTCGCGGTTTGCCAAAAATTATATATAGCGATTGACTTTGTTGCACCTACGTACTCGTATAGTTCGATATAAAATAGTAGAAAATAATTTTCAAGGAAAAAAACCGATTTCTATGGGGGCCGGTGAAAGATTATATTACATAGATGGTGCACTATGTAGAAAAGGAGGTAAAACCACCCACTTTTCTAGTAGGTAGCATTTCGTTCCTGTAAGGGTCGCAGTTTTAGCCTCACGAACCCACTTCTCTGATAGCAGTTCGGTTCTGTGAGGATTGCAGTTCGAACCTAACCAAAACCACTTTTCTAGTAGCATTTCGTTTCTGTAAGGCTCGCAGTTCTAACCTAACCTAACCCACTTTTTTTCGGTTCTGTGATGATCACAGTTCAAACCTAACCTAACCCACTTAACGGCGCGTGCGGTGCGGTGTACGGGGGTTTGAGCGGGAGGGGCTAGTAAGTTTGGCATCATTATACTTTATACCTACATTTTATGGTAGGTAATCATAGTGGTTTATTTAGCTTTGGTATCAGTGGTTTTCCGGGTCAAGGTCCGAGTCCGAGTCCGGGTCCGGGTCCAGTTCCGGGTCCAGGACCAGGTCCAGGTCTAGGTCTTGGTCCAGGTCCAAGTCCAGGTCCAAGTCCGGGTCCAGGTTCAGGTCCAGATAAGAGCCCGGATCCGGGTCAGGTCTGGCTCCAGGGCCAGCTCCGTCAAAATCGAAATTCGAAATCGCTAAACGTGTAGTCATTGAAGAGTTCTGTTCTGATCATCATCAGCAGATCTTCATCAAATGCGACAGTTTTTAATGTAAATTCTTGATTTTCTGATGAAAATACACAAATCTCTATACCTTTAAGATTTGAGGTTTTCCCTCGATTCCTCATGGATACCATCATCAGACCTCGAGCTTGGCAAAAATGTGGCTTAAAAACTTAACTTGCTTAACAAACATAACGAAGAGGACAAATCGCGAAACGTGAACTATGCGTCGTTGAAAAGTTCCGTTCTGATCATCATCAGCAGTTCCACTTCATCAAATGCGACAGTTTTTTAATGAAAATGCTTGATTTTCTGATGAAAATACAAAAATCTCTATACGCATGCCTTTAAGATTTGAAGAGTTCCCTCGATTCCTCGTGGATCCCATCATCAGAACTCGAGCTTGACAAAAATGTGGCTTAAAAACTTAACTTGCTTAACAAACATAACGAAGAGGACAAATCGCCGAACGTGAACTATATGCTTCATTGAAGAGTTCTCTGATCATCATCAGCAGTTCCACTTCATCAAATGTCACTTTTTTGAATGTATATGCTTGATTTATTGATAAAACATAAATCACTATATGTATGCCTTTAAGATTTGAGGAGTTCCCTCCATTCCTCTCGGATCCCATCATCAAAACTGGGTTTTGCAAAAACGGGACCAATCTGTATGCATATACATACAATCAAAAAAATAATTTTCAAACTCGGTCCAGTAATGACGGAGATATGGAGTAATAAAGATAAAAAAAAATCACAATCGAATCTCCTCCTTTTGAGATTTGGAAGTCGGTTAATAAATGAGGGCGCCACTTTCTACGTAGCTGTCACATTTTTGACGTAAAATTCTTACACATGGCAACAATACATAGTCTGTCAAGTCATTTCCATCAGTAGAAAAATGCGGCTAATAAATGTAGGCGCCAAGGGTTATCGTCCCATAGAATATTTGAATATCGCGCCTTTTTCTACTGACGAACTTGTTTGGCCGACTATAGTATGGAAATTTTAGAGTTCCATTTTATTTTATTTCTACTATTTTATGTCCCACTATAGGCAGCAATGGATCAAAAATCGCGTGGATATATTACAAGGTCTGTGGAGCCCTTAACTGATACTGTATCTGTGGTAAGCCGAAATATTTCCTGTCAAATGTCAAATACCCATATTATGTTTATTTTTTATCTTGCTAATTATTTCAAAATGGTAAAGTTAAAAACGATATTATAAAAGTGCAAGCCGAGCACTTTCATTTGATACCAAACTCGACCATATTTTCTTGCAAAAAGATGACCAGAATAGCAAGACCCCTCACAAATAGCTTTTTAGCCTTCTAAGCTCTTCTAGCTCAATAACCCATTGATCGAGCCTGCTCATAATTTAATGACTAAAATATAATGCCCTCAACTACACGTTTACCCAATTGCATTTAAATTAGAACAAATTTACTTAAGTTCTTGAGTATCAAACTATCCTCTGATAGTTCAGCTTAAAAACATCGAAATGCCGGGACGTGCCCGTAGCCAGCCGCGTGTCCCAAGTCGAATGTAAGAACTTCGTTCGCTTCGCTCGCTCGTTCGACTATAAAAAATATGTAATAACTCATTTATGACAAAAACCCAGTGGTGCTCAAGAATAATTCTGACTAAAGATTTTTATGACTTACAATGTTATGCATAAAGTGATATGACAATTAAAAATCTGACAAAAGTTGTTATGCGACCAGAGGGAGTCCCGGCGGTTTGCTTACTGTTTGTGCTAGTGGCGCCCCCTACGCAGAGTCTTGCGTAATATTCCCTATTTGCTTGAGAAAAATAAACCGATTGACTAGTTTCTGTTATTAACACCCACTGTTTGCAAAACTATGTCACTCTCATATGTGAGATGTTTAACAATAAGATATATAATATTGTGTTAAAATCTCCTTTCGTCAGTCGCGTTAAAAATATATTACGCTTTGCAGGTTTAGAGCCAGGCAGAATTATTTTTACTAAAATCGCATGTAAAGAGGAGCACGTGCGCCGCGGGCAGGTGGCGGATATTTGTCTGGATACGCCTCTGTGCAACGGGCATACCACGGCCATGGACGTGCTGTGGGCTGGCACTCCGCTAGTCACTATGCCCGGAGATACCCTAGCGTCAAGGTAAGCATCTGGTTCGGTTAGCCTGAGGTATACCAAAATCTGTCCCAGACCCTGGTCAGTGGTCTCTGCGTGCAACGTCACATTGTTTGTGAAGACAGGAAGATTTCTATAGACATAACCTGACTCCGTATGTTGCGTCCGGAGACCAAGCGGCCTTGTAGTGTTCATATTAATAAAAATCTTGTAAAGAAGGAGGAAAGTCTGGTTACTAGTCAATGAAGAACAGCTTCGCGGGGCTTCATATACCTATTTAATTTATGAAGAATTTAATTTTAAAGGGTCACTACATTATTCCAGACATTCCAGTATTTTTAACATGGTACGTAATATTGTCTTCGGTTACCGTGATAGTTCCTCATGAAATAAAACTATTGAAATATATAACCCGTTTCAATAGTTTTATTTCTTGGTACGTAATTTTATTTAAATGTTTCTACAATAACTTTATATTTATCGTTTGTTTAATCGATGTCATTTTTATCTTTCTTCCAGAGTGGCTGCATCGCAATTGAAAACATTAAACTGCCCAGAACTGATTGCAACCAGCAAGATGGATTACGTTAACATTGCAGTAAAATTAGGATTAAATAACCAATAGTAAGTATATTTAATAAAAATAAATTGGAGCGTAACCGTGAGCGAGATAGAAGTGCCTGTCCGGGAGCGCGGATATCATGTGCTTTTAATATTAAGTTTAGGGTTTTTAAAAATAAAAAAGTAATCGCTGAGTAGCCTCAAGCATAATATTGCTCATTATTAGAAATAAATTTCAAGTGTTTAACTTTTGTGCATAATTTATTATAATTTTTATAATGCATTTGAAACCTATGTTCGTGATTTTTTTTCTATCGAGCTGAAGTCAAAAACTCAGGATTGGTATCGCTGAAGTCTCTCACTCTTTTGGTATACTTTTGTTATTATGATTTGATTAGCGATATAATGTGTAAGTTTAGGATTAGTATGTCAAACAGGGTTTTTATTTGCCGAACAATAATATTATTACGACAACAGTCAAGCTTGTCAACTAAAATTCTGTTTAATCACATTTTTTCTCTCTTATTTCAGCCGACGATACGTCCGCGCGAAAGTCTCAGAGTCTCGCTTCAGCAGTACTTTATTCGACTGTAAGCATTACGCGCGCGGATTGGAGTCTTTATATGATAAAATGTGGAAGCAATATCAGAATGGCGAGGAACCAATCCATATGAAAGCGTTTACATAAATCATTTTTCGAGTGCTACGAGCTTTCGGGAATACGGTAATTCAATATATCTTAAAAATTGGGCAGTAAATTGTGCCCTTGCTATGTAACTTCTTTTTTAATAACAAAAAGGTATTTTCACCACACCAGCTGGTAAAGGCTCTCTTGATTGTTCGAAACGAATGAGGAAGTTGCGTTTTATCCACATGTGTGGCAAAGTAATCGAATGCAAATTTTGAGATGTTGAATTTGAAATGATAAATAGTATTAAATGAACGTTTCATTTAAAAAAGATCATTTTTTTGTTTATTTTGAATATATTTAACAGTAGCTAAATATTTTCCTCGCGTTGGTGTGGTGTAATATTTTGTGTGTTCAGTCGGTGACAAAATTTGTTTAACCCTCGTGCCTAGAAACCCTCGCAACGCTCATTATTCCACTTTTCGAACCACTAGCTTCACTCGTGGTTCAATTTTGGAATCTTTCGCTTACTCGGGTATCAATATTAGCACGAGCGGTTAAACAACAACTTTGCCCCCTTGTAAAACAAATAACTATTAAGTCATGTAATTGTTCAGTAATTTTCTAGCCTGTCATGTGATCTTAAATTTAAAATCGGTATATTTATGTAAGAAAGATAATTTAAATTGGTCTAGAATTTTGTCAGATTCAAATTGTAATATTATAATATAATAGTCGAGTAGGGGACATAGGGGACCATTGGGCAGTCGGGAGGCTCGGGCACGCCCTTGTATCGTCCTGATTGACAAGGAGGTGCCCGAGCCCCCCGACTGCCCAATAGTCCCCTACCTACTTACAATAAGTATTACCGCTTTATTTATACAAATAATTCATGTAATATGCGATTTTTTCGATATTGATCTCCAAATGTAAGTTCATATAAACGGTTAACATTCAACAATAAAAAAAACGGTTCATTGACTTTTTGGTACACGTTCATCAATCATTCTACGTATAGCATTATCAGGTCAAAACTTAAGAGGAATAAGAGGGCTGTACTTAAGTTTTTACCTGATAATCTCTCTTGTATGATGTGTGTTTGTCTGTAACGTTATAGTAAATTTTATAGTAGGTATTTACATTTAGCTTAATTTTATCATTACATTGTAATGGACAGGATTAAAAAAAACTTTGGATAAGTACCTAAGTAAATAATGAGGTTTCATAACCATATGTTAAATTAGTATGGAAAGCGAGTACGAACACCGCACTGAAAGAATGGATTTTACTAACGTATGGTTTACCTATGGATAGCTCACATTTAAATCTAGACCTCCGTCCAGAAAAATCCATTTAAAATAGAGATTATTATATATATAATGTACATAATGTGAATCAAATCATTCGTCAATGAATGTTAAGCTATTGTTAAATATTTCATCTTCTGTATAATGAATATTTATATTTATTGAGTGTGTGTTATTTCAATATACCTAGTATAAATGAAACCCGAGTTTTTAGCAATACAATTTAGTAATTTACTTGTAACTGCAACATTACGCGTATTTCACTTCGGCAAAGGAGATTAACCTTTTCGACGTCGTGTCAAACACAAAAGCTGTCACACATCACCCAAGTGTCAAAACTGAAATTGAACTTTATGCATATGCACGTAGGTCTATGTTGCTCTGTGGTCTGTGACCGATTAATCGGTCTTTGGCGTTGAACCTGCGGTGCGGATATATCGGTCATTGGCGTCCAAAAGGTTAAGAGAAGAAGAGGAGAGATGCCCTTATCAGACTACGTATAATTTGTTTTGCTACGCAAACGCGTGGGCCGGGTTTGATGATTTTGTCGTCAATAAACTTGACTTGATTATCCGAATGTCACTGATAATGATAAAAAAGTGAAGACATGACTGTAATCTAAACCCAATATGGCGACAATGTTACGCCATGTTACGAAAAAATAAATAAAACCGGACAAGTGCGAGTCGGACTCGCCCATGGAGGGTTCCGTACTTTTTAGTATTTGTTATAGCGGCAACAGAAATACATAATCTGTGAAAATTTCAACTGTCTAACTTATTAGTTAGACAGTTGAAATCATGTGATACAGCCTGGTGACAGACAGACAGACAGACGGATACTGGAGTCTTAGTAATAGGGGCCCATTATTACCCTTAGGGCACAAAACCCCAAAAAAGAAAAGCGACGTACAATATCAAGTGAGAAGTTACTAGGGATTTAAAATTATTATGCTTCGTTAGTAATTTTTAATGATGAATGGCCAGAACTATAACGCTTAAAAGTTTTAAACTGAAATAAATGTCATATACTAAGAAAAGGTGACCAAGGCCTCCAGTGCCCCAGGCTGGAATCGAACCAGCGTCCTCTGCTATGGCACAGGCATCTTGGTTTTCTTAGTATATGACATTTATTTCAGTTTATAATTTATATAGTAGTGTTTCTACTTGAAATAAAAATAAATTTAATTTTTTTCTGAAATTAATTTAATTTGTTCTAATACTTCTAAAGGATTAAAAGTTCGTTAGCAAAAGTTATGACACAATGTTTCATTGAATTATACTAGGTAAATCTGCAATTAACATATTGTTTTCCAAATATAAAAAAAATGTGGGAGCGGTATTTTGTAAACGATACGATATACGATTACGTAAGTTTTATGCAAATCGCCTACTATAGACTAGTTAGAATAATCAATTTACCCTGTGCATATATTTAGGGAGGTACCTAACTAAACTCAAAATCGTAATTCGATTATTAGATTCCAAAAAAAGTAAGACAATGTTGCCACTGCAATAATTTGTTTGTAAAATAGTAAATTCCTTTTTATAAATAAACACGCTAAGATAATTTATTTATTGATAATTTTACACCTACGATTTAAAAAAGTAAGATAAGATAAGATAAGATAATCATTTATTGCATAATTATAGGTGTTACAGAAAGGTGGATTACATAATATGTATTTTAGTGGACTCACTATAATTTGCCTGTCAGGCGTACAATATTTACTACTTTTATTTATTTATTTTTACATAAATACAAGACGTGCTAGTAAAAAGTGGCAAAATTTGTCTTACTGTTTTTGGAATCTAATTACGATTTTCAGTTTACCTACTTATTATCATAGACAAAGGAATACTATGTAACAAAAAAATTGTGCAAGCCACGAAATTGGCAGCTGAAGTACCGTAGATGGCCGCACATAGCCATACCACAGTGGCCATACGGTAACGCCGTACAGCGCCATCTATCTACTAATTTGTCAATTATTTGGTTACAATATACTGCACTAATTTACGAGACTTTGTCTATGCTTTTACAAAATTAACATGTAGATAATACGTATCATACATAGTTACATGTTTTTCCTAATTGGTTCTTGAGGGCGCTTGGAATACTAAGTAGTGGATCAACTTTTTCTTGCAGTTATTCCTCGTGCTCAATTAAAAGTGCCTTCGAGGTAGTGTAAGACACTGGCCTTATAGGGTGCGTGTATGAGCCGTAAACGGCAGCACAGAAGAAGATTCATTGGCGCGAAGCATTATGTCAGGTTTCCATTTTTAAATTTACGCCTATAGTGGCTTAAGCCATCTAGTGATGGCAGACTCTACTATGAGAAATAGAGTCAACGTGAAGTGTAGGGAGTAGTACCTGCTCAGAAGCGTATAATGTTTTCGCTTTCGATTCAGGTCACGAGATGGCAGAGCCTCCAACACGCATGGTCTATGTGATAATGTCTCTATACGCCATACTACAAAAATCGTTTGAGTATCTAATCTCTTAATCTCTTATGCCGCGCATGTCTGTATACGCATCAATATTTAGGCGTAAGCATGGCAACGTGGTAGAAGCTAAAGTAGTTATAACTTGAAACTGACAAGCACATTACTTAAAATTGGGACCGGCAATTTGAACTTTTCGTCATCGCGTTGCTAACCGAACTGAGACTATGTCAGTAGACTGTAGACTGTCAAACTTCTGCCTCGGGACGATGTAATTACATTCGGGGTGGGCTGGAGCGTGTTCGTTCTGTATGATAATATTATACTTATTCTGTGGTTGAGGAGTACTCCCTTTCGATGGGATTACTGTTCCATTATTAGAGGTGACTAACGCTATGGGATACTTCACAGTAGCGTGTCGCAACACAAACTAAATTCGTCTTTCGTTTCGAAATGCGTTGAAAGATGTAATACCTAACCTAAATCAATGCTGAAAACTACTTGCCCAGTAGACTCGAGCCTGACGGATTTATAGTTAGGTACTTAAGTGTGTATTGTTCAACAAATTTGCTGAAATGCATATGCTTGGAGATATATTTGTATGAAATATTGTCGTTATGCTCCTTCATCTCCAATTCTCCCTTAATTGCTCAAAGGTTAACTGGAAGAGATCCCTGAGAAGGATAAATTCGCTTTTGTACTAATGATGTGTGATGTGTGGTTTTTCCTGTTTTATGTTTCTGTTTTGTACAATAAAGTGTTGTTCTACAACTACTTACCGAAGTACAGTTCGACAAGAAATTGTGGAAATTGATTGAGGGGTACGTGCCACTGAGCCTCAAGGAAATACATGATGCACACATCCATAAAATACATGTATTAAAAGGTGTTTTTAATTTCGTGATTGTGTATGTTCTGTCCCTCATGACATACGCATGTGGCATGTGGCAACTCTATAGGATACTTGCTTAGAGACCTTAGCTAATAGTTAAATACTAAAAGAGATATGTAGGTTAGGTACTAAGTAGGCAGGCAAAATCAAAACACATGTTTGAAAAATGATTTATTTTTCTTTATTATTTTACATAATATTTATCGTTCATAAGTATACATAAATACTATGGTGTCGGTAATAATAAATATTTTAAATACAAAACTGATTTCACGTCTTTCTTTATTTTGATAAGTTTACATTCCCATTTCGTGTAGTCAGCATCTATCCGATTGGAAACCAATGCAGTTTACTGGGAGAGGTGTAGATTACAAAACAACTTAGTGACCTACTCGACACGTTTATAAAGCGTACACATGGATTAGTCGTTCACGGGCTGTTGCGACGCGACTTTCGTGGGCGCGCGGGCGCAATGATTCCTTCAACGAGGGACTTTACTAGAACAATCAATACAGCTGGAAATTTTGCAGAATAATAGTGGAGCACATAGATTAGATATATAAAATCATCCAGGTTAATATCTGTAGGCACAACTGGTCCATTTAATCTATAGTATGTATCCATAGTCTACCATATGATTCTGCAAAATGTCTGCCACCGCAGAAGCACCGTAGAGCCTGAGTATAAAACCCCCGGTGACCGGGATTCAAGCCGGCGGCATCTTAGACTGAATGCACGTCACCATTGTTTATCAACATTATTTCTTATGTTTACGGAAAGCACATTGTTTTCATTCTATCGTTTCATTATTGATTTAGAATTTTTATCCTTATTACAGCATCGTTGTAATTAAACACTACATTTCAATCTACAGTCATAGTTTATCGCTATAATATATATACGTATGTATGTATATATTTCTTTTAACATCTACTTTGTATGTTGCTTGATGTTAATGAGTCAATGGGACACTGCTAATTTTATGATTATTTATTGTTATCATGTATCTAGGCGAGATGTTATGTATGTTCTAATAACGAACTTCTAGTTTATTAATTTGTGGTGACGTTGTTATTTTTATTATACGAGTTTAAGTGGGTTTAATTTGTTAACACATTCAATACCACTAAGTGCTACGGGTTACGCTCGTAGCGCGTAGCCACGGTTTCGTCGTATGTAGCGCGTAGTCGCTACGAACAGTGTACCCGACAGTCGGGTTCTTGGTGTTGAATGTGTTAAGGTTACACAAGTATATGCACTGTTTGTAATGGAATGGAGAAGAGCGGCTGCGGCGGTGCGCAGCTCGTACCGAAACGTGCTACGTATTAAAAAATCGTGCGAAGTACCGAATATGTAGTACAACTATTATTTATGTAGGTACGCGTTTTAATGAAAAAGGTTACTTTTTAAGTGAGCGCTGACGTTAAGTGATAACTTCTAAATAAACTACAATTCGTGTGGCCAAATTATAATTTATTATTATAAAATTGTGCAGAGGGTATTTATTATATCTAAGGTTTAAAGTGAAAGTATTGTTAGTGACTTGGTTTAAATTAGGTATAGTTTGTGAGATCCGTCGAACGTATTTAAAAGACGATTGCTAAATTTATACTTACGTGTCTACCCTATTCGAAAATGTCGTTATTGTGTTCTTACCAAACTTAAATTACATACTATTTTGTATGTTTTTATAAGACACGAAATCTACAGGTTGAACAGTACTGGTAATTATTGCTATTGTAAACTTCTTTAGAATTTATGTTGCAACGGAGACTATAAATACTACTATCAATTCAGTCGCCCTTAATACACCTGCACCCCTAACGCATGTGCGCCGCGATAGCTTGTCGCGCGAGAAATGACTATATACTGGGGGGAAAACTCATTTATTGTAAAATAAGTGTTATAAAATGAATACAAAACTAAAATTAAGTACAACTAAAAACTAAAGCTAAAAACTAAAAATATTTATCAAAACTTTGCGCCCTTGGTAAGGTGCCCATCACGCAGGCAGCGTTCCCGCGCTGGATTGCTATGGCCAATCTTTGCGCGAGAAAGCTGCCCGCGCGAGGGTCACCTGTGGCCTCCCTTAGGCGTTTGCTGAGCTCCTTGTGGAGCCCCCGAGCCCCCCTACCCCACGGACCTAGAGTCTCGACGCCGAAGGCTACAAATTCGTAGTGTGCGCCGAGACAACTATATTTATTAACCTTGGAACGTTCTCGGACGTCAGCCGCCGCCCCGGCCTGTTTACTGGTGGCTGAAATGTAGGACGCCGCCAGCGTGTCTGCGCAGGTGGCGTCCCACACCAGCGCGCGGCCCAACCGCCAGGGGATCAACGACATCCCGTCGGGGCGCTTGCCGTCATCCCTTGCGATCTGGGGCTCCAGAGCCGCAGGGACGTCGGCGCTGACGAGCGCTCTCCTCAGGATGTCGTTAAGCGCGGCATGACGGGATAGGCGGCCGGCGCCCGAGGAGCAGGCGAGTCCGTGGTGGCCAAGGCGATTAACAGGGGCCCCACAAGAGGCGCAGCTATGGTCTACACATACATCGGCCCCGACCCGGAGTCTTACTATATACTAGTCTCTTTATAATTAATCAATTTCGTCATGGTTACGCCGCGCAAGTGCTCTAGGGGTGCCAAAATTATTTATTGCTTTATTACTTGCAGGGTCAAATCATGGGTCAAATAATACAGATCCTATTCAGTTGATGTGTCGTTACCGTAGTGAAAACGGGCTGGAAAAACAGCAATTGGAAGTAGATTCATATACCTAATCGAGTTTTATAGATAATTGATTTCAGGATTTAAATTGATCACATATGTAAAATATAGGTAGGTACCTACTTTGAAACCTTCCAAAAAGCGTAAACACTTTTTTACATTATGCAGTGTAGGTACACGCCACGGAATGAGGCAAAGAATGGGTTTCATTCGCCATCTTAGCATCGTTTTGATGGTAGACGGCTTCCGAAGCTTGTGGCAAAGGAATCATTAGCGGCATGCTTATTATAACGAATTCATTCCAGGAGTACAATCAATCCCATCAGTATCGGAACTTTATTTCTCGTCATAAAAAATGTACGAGCAAACCTGCAAAGGTCTTCCGAGCAACTTTTCATATTTTTCCCCGATGTCTACTATTTTCTAAAATAATTTTTACTATTAATTGATTCTATTATTCCATTTAGTGTAATTTCCATCAAAACTGATATAAAATTACTTTAAAGTATCAAGTAATCGCTTAATTTTTATAATACCGTTTAGAAAATATTGATATATCTTTTGAAGCGTAGTAATAAATCAATTTGTGAACGAAACGTTGAATCAGACTCATACAGTCAGTCACGAAACCATGCTAGGTGGGCACTTCAGACTTGGCGCGCCACGTCGTGGCTCGAAAGTACCTACCCGGCACGGTTCGGCAGCTCACTCTAGAACGAACATTTGTACTTCTGGTACTTGAGGAGTGCTAGCTTTGTTATTGTCGCCCCTCTTCTGTCGCGTTCGCCAATAGTTTATTCGTTCAATAGCCTAAAAAAAATTGACTTGACTAGCGTCACGTATTGAGCACATAAACTATCCTCTCGGGCAGACCGGCAGACTGTACACGTTAATTACCTAGCGTTCTTTTATTTATTAGAAAAGTGATATAACACGAAACTTATAAATATAACATATTAGTCAAAAAACAAATATCATTTAAGCAGTCACTCCCCAAATGAACGCAGGCTATCCTAAGTGAAATCTATGCAGTAAATATATTTTTCCAAATACGTAGACAAATGAACAATCTCAAAAAATCTGTTACTAACATCAAAATATACTTTTTAATGAGCTTAGGTTATCTATGTTTTAGTTTTATACACGGAGTTATATTATACACTTCATTTAGTAAATACATGAGGCAAAGTGTTCCTATTTATTTTCTGAGCAATTCATATTATATAAGGTACCCTACATACGACGTCGTGATAATGCTAAAATATCATCCGTTGTTTTACCTACTTATTACTAAGTATCCGACTGACTTGACTAGCATATTGCACAGTAGGTATATTTTTTACATTTAGGCAAGTACTCTTTGGTGGATTATTGTTTTAGAACTTCGATACAATTTTCTATGTTCGATAGAATATACAAATACTGGAAAGGTGGCTACTTGTCGGGATCATGTAGGGCCGCGGTGCGTCACCGCGCCATGGCACCTCTCGCGCGTCTACGGCCGCGAGCCGCCCTTGTACTCTGCATCGTCTATATACTGCACCTAGTCAACAACCGGCTATCAGTTGCCGGAACCTCCGCCCCGACTACATACTGCACCTAGTCAACAACCGGCTATCAGTTGCCGGAACCTCCGCCCCGACTACATACTGCACCTAGTCAACAACCGGCTATCAGTTGCCGGAACCTACGCCCCGACTACATACTGCACCTAGTCAACAAGCGGCTATCAGTTGCCGGAACCTCCGCCCCGACTACATACTGCACCTAGTCAACAACCGGCTATCAGTTGCCGGAACCTCCGCCCCGACTACGGCGACGGACGGCTAGCATCGAGTAACGTTAATATTATTTACCTTACTTGTGACGTATTAACGTGGATGTGACTGTTGTATATAATATAAGAGTATTTATGTATATAATAATATCTAAGATACATTTCCTTATAACTATTTGTCTCGTACTTATATCTAATCACTAGACAAATATTTTAGAATTTCGTTTCGGAGAGACGAAGCAGAGGCTACGCCGTAGTACCTACTCTCAAACGTCTACCAGCGAACCTAAATCTTAATCTATCAATTATCTGTAAGTATTATAATTTAGAATGTAGTAACGGTTTGCAATTAAATAAACAGTGAGTATACAGTTTAAGAGGTGCCGTTATTATCAGAGTGCCTTTGATATACTTCAAGTAATATAAGTAAAGTTAATCTAAAACGTACCTATTTAGTACAATATATTAATTAGTAGACATCTACAATTTACAATGCTACTTCTTGTTTCTAAAATTTTCTGATGTTGTTATACATTTCGGGCACTAGTTAACTTTAAAGCGCACAGCTGTTAGATTAGTCCACGGATCTGTGAGCTCGGCGAGCGACACGACCCCCACGGCAGACGGGTCGCTGACTAACATCGCCACAACATATTGAACAATCAAGTGACAATAGCATCTGAATATTTTAAATTATAGCACTCTCTCGCAGAATTTGTTTCAATGGGTTCCATTAAATATAAATGACTTATATAAATATCTATGTACCTATAATTAATTAGTAAAATTGAAAAACAATTTAACGCTAAATTTTACCTGGGTAGTATTTGTTTTCGATCACACGGCAGTTGTTTGCTGTATATGGTGTTAGAGCTTTAATTTAGGTAGTTTTAAAAGTTAAACAGATAAATATTTGTTATTATGGAACCCGCTAAGAGTAACACGATCTCGCGAATTCGCAGCTGATGACAGGAGCCCTGCTTGTCAGATATTCGAGGGTACCGGCGAACGTTGTTGGGGGGAAGTCGCTCAATGCTCCGCGTGGATCACGTTGTGGCAGTAAGCCACAACGTGCCAGACCCGCGATCTCGAATCGGCTTCCCCGGCACCAACGGTTCTAATGCTCAACCTAATGCTTCCAGCTACGAGAGCTTACTTCTAGCGAGAGGTACAAGCTAAATATTACACTAATTCCAACTAATTAGGGAAAGCATTGCATAGACTACTGTGCGCCTATTCTATGGAGGTAATCATTTAATAAAAAAAATGAAAAAATTGGTAAGTAAAAATTGGGTAGGTAATTATTTTTTAAAAACATAAATTATGCAATTAATAATGGGAGTACTTCAATGAATCTAAGATACGTTCAAAATTAATTTCTTACCGTTTAATCAAAATAACCTAAAAACATTGAATGACATACTAACTAAGCGCACGTAGGCTTGGCATGCTTGGAAGCGAATAAATAGTTGGAAAATAATACACTGCTTTACTAAAGGTTTTTACACATAATTTAATTTAATGGAATGGTTGATATTGAAGAATTATGTTTGTCTATTGTGTAATCGATATTTGGGTTCAAACTAGCGACGAATCACTTATTGATAAATTACTCGGGCAAGAACACGCTTTCAATTAACATCCCTTAGTGCAAAACTCTTCACTATTTTATAAATAGTTGCGATCAAAAACAATCGTCTCACGGCACTAGACTATAAAATATTTCAATGTCAATATAAAAATTAACGTGTTATAAGTATATTAATCTTATTCATTCATATTATAATCTCAACAATTCCTTCAACGAAATAAATGTATCGCCTAATATTTAAAGGTAAACATACCATGACTGGAACAAAGTGTAAGGCGCAGAGGTAGGTTGAGTAGGTACGCATGCTGGAGTTATCAGTGGGTCAACAATAACTTTACTAACTTCGCACATGCACACCGCTTATGGAGCCAAACTATTGTGACAAAACTAATCATGATCATTATATTATTACTGCAAGCAAATTATGAATTACCTGTATCTTCATCTAACGGTGTTAGTCGTTCGCAAGTGCAGTCGACTTTTGACATGGTATAATTCATTCTCAACATACTTAGGTAAGATTTTTTTGCTCTTGTAATAATGTATCCAATTGGTAACTAGATATGTCGGCTTGTAATTATAATGGGTTCCAATGTCATAAAATCGACGTGCATTTTCAATGAGAAGCTTAAATTATAGCTGATTTGAAACATTTATCATATATAAATTACAACACGTAGCTACAAATTTGTATTAAAATGAAACAAAATATATTTAATAGACAGAATTGGATAGGTTTGCACTACATTCCAACAAAAAACATCTAATATTATTATCACAACAATGTAGAAAATAGCAAAGAATAAACGAACAACTAAGTTTTTAACATACCTACAAAATACTACAACTAAGTAATTAATATGTTCAAGCGGAGAAATTTGAGCATCAGATTTTATCATACATTATTTTGTACTCCACTCATTTTACCACAGAAATAATAATAATTTGAAACTTTAATTTCACGATTTAATTTTAATTCATACAACCATTTGCTACTCAATATTAGTTTAGGAACTTTTTCCAATTACTTCGAAAAATTGCACTGTGTCAAAATCTTAATAAGAAAATTGGAAAATGTGGAACCAACATTGTGTTCCAAAAACGTCCATGATTGAATTACTGGGTTCGTTTAGTTTTAAAGATATTTATTTCTAAAGCCTTATAATAAACACCTACTCATACGGCAAGCTAGTATTTACAGAGTCTGACCACCAGGAAACTGTCTCACAATCGAACTGGCAGCCCGGCAATTCCCGCGCCGACGCTTGCGCGCCTCCTCGCATTCACTGCGACACCCTCTGTCACTACGGAAACTAAAACACGTCTTGTCCATGTTATCTAAAATGTTCAGTCGTTTAGTTACTACTTCAGACTCCAAGAAAAGAGATTTATTATCTTAGATTAAGACGTCCATATTTTACATATCCTCAACACGTTATTTACATTTTCATTACATTATTAAATTTAATTAATTAGGTACTAGATAGTGCTGTTATATCTACAAATTCTTTTTTTGGAATAAGTTATGTTACCGATGAGTTCTACGACGCATCGTTAGCTAACTTTGTTACTAAGTCGTACGGATAATACAGCTAGTTCTATTTTTCTTCAAACTTATTTCGGAAATAAGTGCGGTTCGTTTCAAATTATTATTGTATGCGATTAAAGTGGAAAAATAAGTGGATAAAAGACATCGTCCCCTCTATTTATCCTCTTCCAGAAGAACCAAATCGTCAGCCACGACGTCGGAGACGTGCAGGTAGATGATCCAGTACATGAGGTTGAAGCAGACGAAGCACACCGGGAACACGATGCGCGAGTACTTGTCGATGTCAGAGGGCGTCATGCCCAGCAGTTTGCTTATATCCTGGAAATTAGACATAGCTATTTTAAATGCATGTCAACTAAATATAACCTACACTTTAGTATAAAATAGATTCGCAAGCGTTAGTGTATTATTAGTTATTATATAATTATTAAATATTAACGTTAGGTAAATGTTCGCGGAGCACATGCCTATAAGTCAAGCATGGATTGACACAGAAATATTATATATGTATATATATTCGCGTAGTTTATGCAAGGCCTTATTCTAGAATGTTAAAATTACTGACACTTGTAGAAAATAAAATAAAATATATATTACCTTGCCGGGGTGGAGTATGTGCGGCGGTGGTCCTGGGTTCTCTTCTTCGGCTCCGCTCCGGCCCCCGTTTATAGTGTTCTCTAACGTTCCGCCTTTTGAATGTGCTTTCGGATCGTGCACCTTGAATCTTACTTCCTGGAAAGTATAATGGTAATTAACTTAAAGAATAAAGACACTCTCATGTTTGTATACGAGTTACTAATGAGCAAGTCATATTACCGAACAGCTTACCGAAGCTCTTCCTGGAGGACATCTCCCTAACGTCCCCATTTTAGAGAGAGTATGTGGATCACCAACTGGAGGGCAATCAACAGGCAGTTTCTTTTCGGACGCTATTTTCTGTATGGCTACGAATCTTTGTTTTCTCATTTGTATTCTCTTTGCCATATATCCTACTGTAGCGTATTCTGAAAGGAAGAGAAGGCCTTCAGTGTCTAAGCGTAGGGTTTCATAAACTATGATAATATACATAAATACACTATCGCAAAATTCGCCTCGCTTGATAAATGCATTGCATATGTACTACACTTACATATATTGCATATAGTATAAGTTCTACTTAGGAGCATTCATTTGGATAAAGTCGCATTGGCTTTAATATATGCTTTTAGGAAAGTTAGCACAACTGTCAGCTCTCAGATCTCTGGGAAGTCTGTCTCGTAATATGATTATCAAAATTATTAAGCTTATATTTGCCGCGATTTTCAGCCGCAAACCAATCGTGCTAACCCAATGTTGCAATTTAAGAGCACGTGTTTAACCTTTTTGTGAACAACAATAGTTATACATATACACACGAGCTCATTTGTGCAAATGTGATAATGATAATTAAGAGAGCCAATCAAACTGTACCTAATAAACTGGCGAAAACCATGACGAAACAAGTGCCGAGGTAAACGTCGATGGACTTGACGTAGGAGATCTTAGGCAGCGCCGCGTTGGTGGAGGACATGAGCGTGGTCATGGTGAGCACGGTGGTGACGCCGAGCGATACGCGCGCCGGCGTGGCGTTGCGGTTCAACCAGAACGACACCCACGAGATGATCACGATCAAACCCGACGGAATGTATATCTGGATTAGGTAGTATCCCATGGATCGAACAAATTGTATCTCGCATGCCAACCGAGAATAATTTCCTGTAGAAAGTATAAAAATATACATGAAATTAATTGTGTAGGAGTGAGGTAGATATAAACAATTAATTGATTATTAAATTAATAGAAATATCACATATCAAATTTCAATAAAATAGGTCTTATTAGAATTTAAAACTTTAAACGAATTGTATGTTTTTGTTTAATATGATTTTAATAGACAGTATATGAGTGTTAATTACATTAATACTAGTATAATCACACCACTCTATCGTGTTTTTTGTGCAATGATACAAAAGCAGGACGTGAAAAGAATCGTGGCTGTTTTTGTCCAGTGTTAAAGGTAGTGGTCTTTTCACTTGTTATTTATGGGTTAATTCCCCCGCAATACCTGTGGTGAGGGAGATCTCCATGGCTCGCTGGCGATGGCCGAGGACCTTGAACTGCGGCAGCGACACTTCACTCGACACGCCCACCGAGTTGGGGCCCTCGTTCCATTTGTATCGGATGTCCCGCATGGTGTAGCCGACTGTGCGCAGCGGACACATACATGAAATAACCCCAGGCCCATCGCAATGGGTTTTGAGCTCGAGCCGTCATACGGTCGGGGTAAGAGCGGGGGAGTCACGAGCTCGGATAGTCGCGGTCTCGTCGTGCGGTAGTCGTGTCATGTTAGCGTGTGTGCTAGTGTCGCGGTATCGATCGTCTGCACACGGGCTGAGGGAGACGGGGCGGTGGCGGAGCGATGAACAAACAGTGCATGGGATAGCGGGTGTATGATGTTACCTGTCGTCAGCGTCACTACTGTTGCGCGCTGTCGGTGCCCGAGCACTCGGAATTGGGGCAGTTGCACCTCGTTGCTCATTCCGACGCTAGAATGTCCGTCTTTCCAATGGTATCGAATGTCTCTCATAGTGTATCCGACTCCGGAGACATGTCAAACACACAAAACGCTATCACTTACGCTGCGGCAGCATTGCGGTTCCCTCACCCGCGAGGCCGCAACGATGTCGGAGATGAGACTCACGGCCGTAAATGGCGAGGCGCAAACGAGTAGACCCGAGTTACCATATTTAAATTCTCGGGTCGACTCGACGTGGATGATAGAAAAATATAGGTACATTCTACTAATTCTACGTAATTGATGAAAAGGGACTGGAATAAAATATAAACGTTATGATATGCTATCTATGTATATAAATAATAATAGACAACAAGACGAAAAGCGGATACAAACAGTATGAAATTCAGCATTATTATAAGCTTAAAATAAAAAGTCATGCAGGTGCGATCAGTTGATCAGTCAGTGAGTGCGGGGTGCGGGGTGCGAGTGCAGGTCGATGAGCGCACGCGGTGTGCCGGATGTCGCCGGCGCCGCGAGCGGCGCTCCCGGCCGGCGCTCGTCTACGGCCCGCTCATGCAGACTCCGGGGCGCCACCGTCCCCGCCTCCTTAGGCCCGCAGCTATCTCAGCGTCGATGTCTCAGTATCATTTTTTCGCATTATGCTCGTGAGAACAAAGGCTTACTAGTATTTACGAGTCTGCCTTCTGCGGGTGCTGTATGCGAGAAGGAGACGTTCCAACGTACATGAGAACACGAGGGAAATCACAGCACGTGTTGAAGGTAACGCTTGTGCTCACAGGGTACCTGTGTAGCATCTGTGATACAAGAAAGTGATCACGACACAATATCGGTAAGCCTAGTGATACATTTGCATTGTGGCAGGCTCAAATTAATGGATTGCTTTTGGTGAGCACAATTAAACACAGTTTTGAAATGTAATTAATTATTTTTCTATCATCGGTGATTAAATACGGTAGGCCTCGCTCTTTTATTTTCTTTGTTTGTAAATATAACGTCCCCGTTTATATTATCAACGTGAACCGTTCTTGACAGACAAAGAATGCAAAACACTCATTGAAAAGCGTGCTTTCATTTATACACTGATATATGATAAGTTGTATAACATTTTAGAAAGTACATATATAAATAATACATATTTCAAGGACAAAATTTTTGCAAGTCTTAAGGCACACTTTTTGGCATTTGACACACTCAGTGACTTAATAAAAATGTAATGTTTTAAAAATGTCAAGATACTTACAACTCTCAATTTCTATGTGACACAGTTGTCTGTCCATAGGAAAATATTGTAGATGCATAGGACATGATGCTGTGATAGTTAATCTGAAAGGCCAATAAAATATGTCGTGACGGTTTCATATTACCTATAGAATATAATTTGTAGCGCTTGATGTGTATTATTTCATTGAATATACGTTGATATTCATGTTACCTGATACTTCTAGTAATAGAGCCTGAATGATGGATACGTATGAATTCGTTGCTAGTGGTTGCTATGTGGAAATATGACTGCTTTTCATTTACAAAGAATGTGTCTGGCACCCATATGTTTTTTATGAACTCGGATCCCACTGATAACGTCTCCACTCCAGGTCGTTTTTTATACGCCAGTCGTGGATCTGTCCAAAACTGTCTGAAGTAAAAATCCAATGTGAAGTCCTGTTGAAAGCACAAAACAAAAAATCAATTTAAATTGTTATCTTCTTAATTATTACACAGCGAATGGAAATATGAGCTTACGGGATGAATCAACTAAAAAATATATAATATGGATATTAAAAAAGTTTAAATACATAGTTCCTACTTCTTTTGCTTCATTTAATCGATGAATTACTTTTTTATATATGGTAGGAGCTATGTTAAGTCAATAGATTTTCAAATGAGTTTTTTTTTAATAAATACTATTATTCTATTATTACATAAACATCTAACACCGGCATGCTTGTTTTGAAAACAACTTCATCTTACAGTGATGAGTAGACACTGCGAGAGTCGTGTTCGGCAGACTAAGAACAAAGTAAGTAACAACAAGTCCGGAACTTGGTTCTTAAGCTCCAGATAGCGTCAGTTTCTATTGAGTTTCGGTATTAAGACACAGTACTACATTGAAAAGACAAAATTTAGCGAAAAGCTTAAACATAAAATAAAGGTGTGCACAGAGTGTATCAGTGACATGAAGCCTATAGACATTAATGGTGTGAAGTCTAAGTATGAACAGGTAGGTGGGTGCGCTACGTGGAGGAAGGACGAGTTGAGTGGGTGGCAGCGCAGGCGGGCACCCACGGCTCGATATAGGCAGACCTCTCTCAGAAGCTAACAAGCCGGCACGAATAGGTACAACTTGCCACGATTAACTTTGACAAGGTATAAAACATTTTCAACGTTCGTTAATGAGCACCAATCGCTGAAACGCGACTTTTTATTCAGGCAACCTCCCTCCCTGGGCCATGGGTCACGTCTCATTGTGACCTTCCCAACCTTGATTTGGTTTCCACTTCGGGGTCTTTCACCCAATCACGCCTATCGGGCTCATTCAGCTTGACTCATTGGAAAGCCGACTTCGCTCCGCGCGACCGCGTGCCGTGCAGCGCAAGCGGGCATTGTATTAGCTAGCTAGGTGATAACGCCTACTTCATAAGATTTTCCTTCTGTTGACTATGAAGTATACGAGCGAGATGCAGTCGGTGTTCCAATTTACTGAAGACCAAAAAGGTACGAATACTGGTAATGTTCAGTAGATACACATAGACGTACAAACACAACAAACTACAAAATGAGTCACGACAAGAATTGCACAGTCGTCGCAAATCCATAGAGCATGAAATGTGAAATATTCGGACATTACAAACAAGAACATAATAATAGAAAACTGTTATAAACCATGATATATGCTGACTATACGCTTTTCGAATACCGCGACATCTTCTTTATACACATTTTAATATTATTCCATTGTGAACGATTGGATTAGGTACCTCGAGACAACAAAAGTCATGACAACTGTTGATTTATGAAACTTGTCATTATTTTCTCAACATTTTTTTAACCTTACGTTTATAATTATAAATAACATCACTTGTCGTTCAAATATCATCAGATGCCATTATTTTATTATCACTTTAGTAGCAGCAACTTTGGAGTTACGAGTACTGCTGGACACACAACTGGATAAACTTTCAAGGTTATAACGAATTGCTTTTCTTATTATGATGCCCTTGACGTATAGTGTTTCAGGTTACCATTTTGGTGTTTTAACGAGAAACAACATAATAAGAAAGCAAGTTGGCGGACAAAGGGCGATCTGCTCCACCAAACGCGGACATGCTCGCAGCCTCGTGTCTGGGGCTGCTCGGTCGCCGCGGCAGGCGCGCGCCGCGGCGCCGGAGCGACCGAGTCAAGCGTGAGCTGACAGGGGCGAGTACCATGAGCACTTCGGAGACGGAGCTGATAGAGAGCACATACATGGTGACGCCCACCTCCACTGGCGGACCTGCAATCAAGCCCAATCGTGAGTGCGCGCGCGCCTTGCGCCGTGAAAACCAAACCAGAGGACGGTGACGTTCCCCATCGCCTGCGGGCGGGCGGAGCAGAGGGGGCGCGGCGCGGGCGCTACGAGCGGACGCGGGCCGCGGCAGCGCGACTGAGCTACTCGCGCGCGCGTCACGCCTACTCTATTTGATCGAACCGTGGACACGGGTGCTACGATGAACGGTATAATGCTGGTGATTGTACTAAGGGACATATCTTGCTATATATGCGCTGTGTCTTTTACATATACTGTTTTTAAAGGAAGATACCATTTTCACTTCAGATAGAGAGCTGATGGAGAGCACGTACATGGTGACCCCCACTTCCACGGGTGGTCCTGAAAACGACACAACATACTCATAATATGGTGATTATTTGCCTGACGAGTTGTATATGTGCTGAGCTCTCATTTAGTCGGTAATTTATTATCTTTTTATAGTATTACCCAGTCTTAAGTTATTCTATTGCACATTCTATTCTATTTCTATTGCACATTATTGAAAATTGATAATGTATTTACAGCCTATTCATCCACCCCAATTATTTAGCCTTTTTGCTTACGTTTGTTTTTAACAATATCGCCATTACTTTCAAATTAACGTTCCAGAATGTATATAACCATTTGCAATAGTCTAAAGTATTGCGTTGGGCATTTCCACCTGCACAGGGAGATGATTCTCGAATATCCCGGAATTAAACACAACAGCACACATACATTCGAACTATGAAAGAAAACATCCCATTTTGCAGTATCGAAAACGAATTTTTCGTTAAGTGCTATACTAAAAACATGTAAAATTAGTCAGGTTAATATGTTGCTTGTACCGCACAGCGTGCTGTTGACTTTCGGATGTCAACAGCCGCTGCAATTACTGTAGCGGCATCGTTGTTGCCACCACTGTATCTGTCAATTTCTTTGATAAAATGAGTGACTTTCCCGCGTTACTGCCGCGATTATGACATTTATTCGGTCACTCATTTTATCTAGATATTTGACAGAATACAGCGGCAGCAACAATACCGCGACAGTAATGCTGCTGCGGTTGACATCCGAACGTTACCTAATTGGGTTACAGCGCCTGCTGCTACTGATTGTTGAACCTACTTCGTAATTCCCACCGCCCGAGCCTGGCCCTAACGCACCTTACACGATGGCAACGCATTTTAAAGTCTCTATATCTAGTACTATTCATATTTATTGTGCACGAGAGTGCAACGCAAACGGATCACCTTTAAATGTGTAGGTACCTATGTACCTATGAATTATGATTGAGCTAATCCTATAAATCAAATGTCCGGAAAATAGCTAAGCAATATCTCATAGACCATCCACCATCTGTACCTGAGAAGCGACTATAGAATTTACACAGTTTGCGACGTGGTCAAAGACCTCAGTCTTTGCGAACGCGGATGGCTAACATTCGAATATGAAATACTATTCATTTCACACACTATTTTTTTTTATCTACGGTATTATGTCAAACATCGTTTCCGCTAAGAACCTTCATTTACAGTAGGTACCAGATAAGAAACTTGATATTTGCGTCTCAACGTTGTTTCATTGTGAACACTTTTGCCGTTCGGGCTATTAGGTTTTTAAAAGCACATTATTTGTCTCCTACCAGTAATGATACCTACGTATGAGGCTTATATTATACTAGTTTCTACACGCTTATCGCACTCGTGGATGTCATTAAACTGCGCCAACATCCTCCCGCTTAATACCCTCGAACTAAATCGCAACCTACACTCTGTGTGTCAAATTTCATTGAAATCTGTTCATCTCTCGTCATCATTGCGTGAAGAAGGAACTAATATCCCAATATGCAACCTTTCACGTTTATAATTTTCGTAGGATTCGCTCCTAGGAGCTTACATGTACATTTATTTGTATGTAAAAGTTTATGTGCGTTTATTCTGTAAGCTGATTAACAGCTGTTTTTATCTTGATTTTAGAACACCAACAACGACTCAATTCTGAAAATATGTTGTAATAGTTCCACTACCCAGAGGTCGTCTAGAAAAAAATGCTCTTCTAGATCGCCCATTGGTATACCTTTACGTTTACAATTTGTTGACTGTTTTACTTTATTTTTGAGATGTGCGATGAAGAGTATTTATGCTATATTATGTAGCTATTGCATAGAAACTTCAAACAGATCAGACTTAGTCATCTTAAGATACGCATCGGTCGCTCTCGGGCGGTAGATTATTTTTATTTTGATGTAAGTAAGTAGTGTCTCTAAGGATTTTTTTTAAATATCTATATAACATACTGCAATATGGTAGAGAATTAATAAGGGCTTTTTATTTATTATTTTATAAGTAGTATCTAGTTAATGAGGTATCTTTGAATAAAGTTGATTCGAGATATCGATCGTTTAAACAAAAACTATTCGGGGCCATAGTTTGATATAAAAATAAGTAAGGTTATCGTTTTAATTTGGCTTTATATACAAAAACATTCTAAGGATACTAAATATACACGATTAGTTTCAGAAGAGATGTACCGTTTATAAAAACATCAAACAGTCAATCATGCAAAAGTACTCCGCAAAGTTCAAGTTGTTACATTTTGTTATTTGATTTTAACCTCCAAAATTGTCCATGTAAAATAAACTTGCATATCCACTGCGACCCAAAATAAAATGCAATTTACACATTAAAGCAATTGTAAGGCAATTTTATACTGAGTCGTGGGGTTAACTAAGGCCTATGTTGAAATGATTATGTGTATTACTAACCTCCATAGTTAGGCCTTACTCTTTTGTCATAACTTATACTAAAGGAATCCAATATGGCTGATATATTGACATCGCCGAACATGCCACCCCCACCGGCGCCCCTGTAAACAAAAAACAAACCATTTTATAAAATATTGTAACTACATATTTCCAACAATAAAAAAGTTTAGAGTCTGTGCGGAAAGAGAAGAGTCGTGGAATCTATGGGAACCAATATAAACTACGACTCTTATCTTTCCGCACAGACTCTATAAGGAAACTTTGCGTTCCTAACCTTATAGGCCATCATAGAACCCAAATCCTAGGCAAGAATTTGAACTACGTGGCAAATACTCCATCGTGTCAGTGCATTCAGGCTGGCGTTTTTCTTTATAATGAACAAAGAACGTAAGTATATATTTCTCGTTCTTAAACTGGACAGGTTGCCCATTGTGATCTTAGCATAATAGGCAAGCGTAATGCGGAACTTTGTAATACCTACCACCTACATACATAGTTAGTTCTCTAATGACTTGTAGGTAGTTAATCCAGTCATTGGTTTTTTTTTGCATTTATTAAGTTTTATCATAGCTTCAGTTTAGTTTTTTATACACGGGGAACATTCATATATTGGTAATATTTCGATAAAAAAACACACAGATGCATTATTGTGATGTACCTACTATGGTTTCCATTTAAAAAAATGTGTATTTTGTAAATAATAATATTTAGCTACTAAAATTATTATACGCGTACAGGCTATTTGTAACATTATCATATTTTTCACTTGTCTTAAATTAGAAACAATTTCCAGAATAATGCAGGAAGCATCCAATAAAATAAGTTAATACGAGCAATAAACTATCTTAAACATTATTTACACTTACATCGGGCCTATCCGGTGCAAGACAAAATGCTTTGTTAGACGGGAGGGAAGATGATTGCTTATAGATTTCATCCAATCAAATCTCGCGATACCACTTAGTACAAGATGTTGTTAATTATGGAAAAAAATATTATTATTATTGCAGTACCTCCTTGGAAACAATACTTTGTAGTTTCTTCAGAAGTGATGCGTTACCTACGTCGTCGGCTCAGGGCGTACAATAGGGATGATGACACATGTTGAATTTTATAACAAAATCTAGTAAAATAGATAGCAAATGAGCAATTTATCACAATTATATTAAAATAATATATGGACATAATATAAAAAATATAGGACCTGCAAGTTTCAAAATTTAAGTTTTTTTTTAACTTCCATAAAGGAAATAAGTAAGGATACCATTCGATTCCTTACATTTTATCCAAAAAAAGATTGTATGTATATTGCAACTAAATATATACATAAACGCAATATTTCACCGACAAAAACACAATTTTCTTGTTTTGTCCATACTTCAAGATGGACTCTCAGTGACAGTTTTGTTAGAAGCGTTTCGCGCGTGAAGTACGACTGTCGGACTTTGACTATCATTTCTGACTTTTGTATTGCTTTAATGCAAAGGGTCCCATATAGACTTTTGATCCTAAAGACAAACCTGATCGATTGATACCATAAATGAAAATTAGTCATCTAGCCTATTGTTGTACTTGGTCGTACCTATGTTTGAAAAAGTTCTCTATAATATTCGCATGTAAAAAGGCAGATGAAAATCTGTTTCTTATCCACAAGCAATTAAATTAGTTATTATTAAAACTAAATATAACAATAAAGAGTTAAGTGTTTAGTAAGTACATTTTCACTTTGGTTGCGTGGTAGCGTAGGTAGTGCACTCAGAAAACACGTCGTTTTTTAATGCAAGCAGCATGACTTCATGAAAAATTAGCAGGTACCTAGTTTGAAAGTTATTCGTCAAGTCGCAGCACATCACTTATTTCAGAGAAAGCATATTAGGTTCTCCAGTGGATTGTCTGTGATTGAGATGGATGTACAAAAACGTAACGTAAGTTAGTAAAAAACGGGATATATAGAACTGTAGCTACTCGTATTATCCTAATAAATACATCTTATTCTGGTTCCCATTTCTATATAATATCAGTCTAGTATCGTTCGATATAACGATTATTCCATTAGAGTACCCGCGAATGTAACTGATTTTGATTTGATTGAATATAATATTTGTTTAATATTACCTAATCTCGCACCTAGCCGGCATTAAAATTTGATATTGCGGTGAGGTGTGAAAGTGAATCGATTAGATAAAGATCAAAGTGTGAGCAGGAGAGAGCCACTTGCATATTGAGTGATGCATTATCACAGGTAAGTGGGGCAAACACAATCAATGGTAATTACTCCTTCAACGTGAGCGAATAAAACCATGGAAAGGTACCTATGCATTTATAATAGAGCCGCGGGGCTGTTAGTTACTTGAACATGCGAACACTAAAATACTATTTGAAGCGTAGTCACAGTGAATATATCCACATGTATTTTAAAAACGTGCCAAAATATTTTCACTACACGCACGCTGCGTACTAAAGGAAGAGTGAGAGTGACTGACAGATAAAATAATACCTATTTAAAAAATAATAAATTCTCGTATTACACGTATCGTGAACCTTAGTGATCGGAAAACTGTCCATCGACAGCGTAACATGTGTAACGGCTGAAAGTTGTCAATGGAAAACGCTGCGGTATTCTTTTATTTATGGATCCCGACGGAAAGACAAGAGAATGTATTGAACAACCTTTATCTATTGTGTTGTAAGCCAACAAAACTTTTATACGAAGTTCTTTTATTTTACGAACTCATTCCGTTGCTATCTGGCCACAGAGTTTACGTGAATTTATAATAAATCGCTATTCATGCTTAACTCCTGCTCTAATAGGAGTGGTCCGGAAAAAAAGTAGCAACACATTATGTGGTTTTTCATTTTATTTTGTAATAATTTGTAAGCAGTTCATTTCTATAGTGATCTGTAGATACTATTCTTTACAATTAAATACACACGTATTTAATTCAAAAGGGTGAATTAGAGTTTTCGCGTTTTATATTACATCTTTCATGACACTTTTTGAACAGTGTCTTTTGAAAGAAATTATAAGGTATTTCTCATACTTACACATCGTTTTTTCTAAAAGTTTTATAAGTGAATTAATACATTATTCAATTATTTTTCGTTCTATATAAAACTTTTTTATTTGACTTCACTTTGAGGTAGTTTCATGGAATTTCTACTTTTGTATATTTGCCATTTTTACAGAGATTTGTCTTCCATAGAAAAACCTCTGTCATAGGTTAGATTGGAGAGACTTCCTAACTACCCAAGATAAATTCCAGTTTATAGGAATAGCTTATTCGTTAGATGATGTTCTTAAAAGCATAAAAAAAGTTATGAAACTGGAACTTCATTTGTGGCATTGTAGAACCGCCAACAAATATTATCAAATTGTACTGTTCAAAAAGTTACATTGCAATAAAAATGAGAAAACTCAAACAATCTCATATTTATTGATATTATTTTATGTTAAATTTTTATTTTATAGTATATTTAACTAAATTACAAAAAAAA
Organism: Cydia splendana; assembly: GCF_910591565.1. NCBI lineage: Eukaryota > Metazoa > Arthropoda > Insecta > Lepidoptera > Tortricidae > Cydia > Cydia splendana. The sequence continues at coordinate 38,724,490 of NC_085987.1, read as the reverse complement.
AAGCTGCTTCATAATTAGCAAAAAAAATAAACCATATAATTCACAGCTACTTTTTTACTGGACTCCTTAACAAAATTTGTTATTTCGATGCATCGATATTAATAGTTGAATTGAAACTTCGTACTTATACCAAACTGGATTCACATACTTTTCCCTATGGACTCCCGACTTCACTATAATAACTTCCTTACGAAACGCTTTAGTGAGATACTTAAGTACCTAATTTTGATTAATTATTTAGGTTTTATAGTAGAAAAAGTATTATTTTAGTTGACTTGTAGAAAAAGTATTGTATACAATATCTCGTATCGAGTTAGACCACTCAGCAAGCTTCGTGGCCTAAACACGTACTCCACCGAAAAGCTACATAACAATATGACAATAGGGAATAATTCTCAAATTTATTTATATATAATTAAATGTTCAATATTTTGAATCCACCTCACCATATCAAACGAACAAAGTTCAGATTAAATTTAGCGAGCATCTAACTATGTAATTAACTAAACAGAGCACTGTGACAACTACGAAGTCCCTCGGGCGCGTTATAATTTAAACACAACGCCAGGCCCTGACCACAAAACGCGGCTGAGTGGCTGCTATATACAGTCACCTGCAACAATAAGTATGTTACTCTTCGAAGGCCGCAAAAATGGTCTAAGAGCTAGCCACGGCAATACGTATGCAATTTATAGAGCAACGAAATCCCTCTAGTTAGTATGCCATACTATCATTATTAATTAATCCGGGCGCCTGGCAGCTGTCTAGCGGTGGGTGTGGGAGTGGATGGGCAACAAAGTGGTTGTAAAATCAATTGAAGGTGTGTAATTTATAGAGCTCTGTGTTTGGTGTGATATAATTGCTAATTATGTATTTAATTCAAATATAACAATGCAAGGCGTTTTATTTGGGGGAAAAGTAGTGCCAGGTGATGAAAATACACAATCACTTGTGCGCCTGCAGTACTCACAATTGCTTTACGCATAGTTTGTGAGTCAGGTGCAATTTGCTCGTGATCTTCCTGCAGGCGCACAAGTGATTGTGTATTTTCATCACCTGGCACTACTTTTCCCCCAAATAAAACGCCTGGCATTGTTATATTTGAATTAAATACATAATTGACACGCGCTTCTGGCTCTACAAATAATATCGTGTCAGATATTTATGCGGGCTTCGTTGTGTATCATATTATTGCAGGTAACTGTACAAGCTGCCATTATAAAGACGTACAATCGACACCTGGTCTACACTTATCGTACGTACTATTAATTAAATTTGGGTCTCTATTGTTTCCCAAATAGTTTTAAGTCATAATGTATTGTTTGTCCGAACTTTCGTTAGTCATAATTGTTTTTCTCGGAAACGCGTAACTTTTCAGGATTGCCATAAAACAAACCTAACCTAACCTAACCTATCTATAGAATAACCTTACGAAAATCCTGAAAAGTTAACGGTTTCAGTTTTATGACTAACGATACTATGACAAACAATACATTATGACTTAAAACTTTATGGGAAACAAAGGGATCCCATTAAATTTTAATTGAGAATTGTCAACTGTCAACAACGGAAGTGTAAATAAAATTCCGGACTCAAAATATATTTATATTACTGTTTTACGTACTAAATTCGTACTCAAATGACTTAACAGCATAAGATATAGCTACATTCTCACTTCTGAAAATTCTATGTTTGAGTGGATATTTTCACATTTTCACAAAATAGTCTACAGTACTCTGAACAGTTTACTACTAGTTGCTACTAGTCTACTCTACTCTGAATAATCTCACTGAGCTAGTTATGTAATATTATATTCTTTCTTTTAATTAACGAATTATTATTATTATTTGTATCTCAGTTTTAAAACTCTCGGGTCTTTCGAGCCCGGTTATTTATAAGGCGTGCGTGGGGATATGGATCCAACACGTAGAGGCCGTTTGGAGAGATTTGATGTCATGTAGAACGCCCTGCGTCGGCGATACAGGCCAACGCCTCATTATCGCACTCACCAAACTTGTCAACCTCATGCTTTCCGGAAAAGTCAACCCCCTCTTTGTACCCATTATTTGCGGCGCAAATCTTATAGCCCTCACAAAAAAAGACGGGGGAATCAGGCCCATTGCTGTTGGTTCAACATGTCGACGCTTAACTTCCAAAATATCCGTGCGTCACGTACTCTCAAAATTGCAAATACAATTTGAACCGGTACAACTTGGTTTTGGTACAGTCGACGTCAAACATATGTTTACACTTTTGCACCTTACTCTTTTGTAATAAGGCGAAAAATGTTAACATATTTTTGACGACGACTGTACTAAAGGTGGATGCAAAGCCGCCGTCCATGCCCTTCGCACCTGCCTGATCATAGACCAGTATGAGGTAAACCTAAAAATTGACGTCAAAAATGCCTTCAACTCGCTCAATAGGGACGCCCTGCTTGCAGAAGTCAACAACCACGCTCCGGAACGTTATAACTATTTATTAAATTGCTATGCATATCCGTCGAAATTACTCTACAAAAACCATGAACTTTCCTCCGAAGTTGGCTGTCAGCAGGGCGACCCTCTCGGACCAGCCATCTTCAGTTTAGCTATCAATCCAGTTGTGTAAAACCTAAATTCAAAATTTAACGTTTGGTACTTGCATGATGGCACCCTAGGAGGGGTGTTCTGCCTTTTCGCAGAACTATGTTTGGCGGAATTTCATTTGCCAACCAACATTTCGCCGACGTTTCACCTTGACAACTAACGATTAGCAAATTTTTGTATGGCAACGTTTCAATTGGTAGAATTATTGTAAAGCAGATTATTATAACGCCTCTAAACTTTTGGGAGACTTATCATTTGTCAAATCTTTCACTTGGTCGAACAACTCTTGGACGAATAACGTTTCGTTGGAGCTACAGTTCGCTTTTCATACATTAGGCAAGTTACAAATAAGAAAAAGATACATACCAAACAATCAAAAATGGCCGAGTTGTTGTACTTTTTATAATGTATATTTTAATATTTGAAGCCAGTGGCAGCGAGCGAGCGAAGCGAGCGAGCAAGACCTTCCTGGGCAGAGCCGACTTGGATATGGTTAGGTTAGAAGACTAAGGCGGGAGCTTTGCTCCCGCCTTAGTCTTCGAGGTTATTTTTTTTCAACAACCCAAAAAAAGTAATTACACAGCAACTTTCGGGTAAAATATCTCAGCCATTTTTGATTTTAGAGGAAAGTTTATTAAGAAAAAAGTGTTTTGAAACCCCTATGTTTTTCTCATTTTCTCAAAAAAATATATTAAAGTCCCAGAAACGGCCCCCCTTTGGTACAGTACAGTCTGACCAAATGAAACAATTGGTAAACAAAAAACAACTAAGTGTATATTATGCCAAGTAAAACATTCTACGACATGAAAGTTGGCATTTTGATAATTGGCATTATAAAACACAGACGTTTTGTTGGTAAGTGTGCGGTTGGCAAATGAAAAAAAAAGATTTGAAAAGTTGGGAAATGAAAATTCGGCGAAATAAAAATCCGCCAAACGTGAGTTGGGAAGTGATAATCGGCCATACCATTTTCGGCGATATATAAGAGAACCCCTAGGAGGTGATGTACATAAACACAGTACTAGCAGACCTTTCGGAAATAAATAATAAACATAAATTTAAGCTTATAGGATTGATATCCTGATGCAAAGGTTGTCCATCGCAATCCGACGCGGCAACGCAGCGAGCGTGATGGGCACCTTTGCGTCGGGGGCAGCCCGGGACGGGCTTCAGTAGGTAATTTATTTTATACTTATTTAGTTTATATTTATATTTATATTTAAGTTTAGTTTTTAATTAGTTTTATGTTTAGTTTATGTTTTATTTTAATACAATAAATTAGAATTGAATTTCGCGAAGCGCGAATTATATTTAAACCTCTGCAATCCCGATATCGTTCAAAGATTTCAAGCCATCATGCCCAATATAAAAGTAGTCAACAAGGACTCTCTAAACCTCCTAGGGTCACCAATTTTTAGTTTTTAATTTTAGGTATTAATTTTATTATAAATTAGTTTTATAAAAGTATTTCAGATTGTTTGTTTGTTGACCAATAAATTATTTCACATTTAAGTATTTATAATAAATAAAATCATATCTATCTATTTATCTAATAACTTTAAACGAGAAATTGTTGTATATTTATTTATATATGTATATTTCGGGGATCTCGGAAACGGCTCTAATGATTTCGATGAAATTTGCTATATGGGGGTTTTTGGTGGCGATAAATCGATCTAGCTAGGTCTTATCTCTGAAAAAACGCGCATTTTTTAGTTTTTGTGTTTTCCGAGCAAAGCTCGGTCTCCCAGATATTTTAATAAATAATAAGTTGTATGGGTGGTGGTATGATAAACCCATGGACACCCGAACAGCAAAGCGGTTATCGTAAATGGTTGACTAGGGTCCCTATATAATATGCAAGCTATTCAAATATGGATATCTAATTAGAATCATACATTTCACGAGCGATGTAAATATAAAATAACTTGCTTTTTAAGGATATTTAACTGATAACTTTCATGTGAATTTTGTAGGGACTAAAATCTTCAATGCGTTCCTGAATTCTTTGAACTTCAGCAATATTCAACTGGAGCTCAAGGAACTCACCTTGAATATGACATATATGTCCCCAAGTTCTAAACAGAGAGGAGCTAGATAGACTTGGAGAAGGTCAGGTCTTTATAAATAGTGTAGTTCACTGATTCCATCTATTTTCACAAGCCTAGTTCACATCGGTTAAGGTTGTGTTCAAGCGCAGTCTGACTAAAATAAAATGCAGCAAAACAAAATTGGATATGAAAGGATTTATTATTAGAGATGGAGGCCGCCTCCCTCCCTTGTAGTCAACCTTAACCTAGACAAAGATAAACTGTTTATGCACTGCTAAAATTGAAGAATAAAATGTCAAGTGACTGAAAACTTAAACTGGCGGTAAAGTTAAATAAAGTTAAATAAAGCGCACTCGAGTTTATCACTAGGTAATCACTAACACCCTATAAAACAAAGTCCCCGCCGCGTCTGTCTGTTTGTTTGTATGTTCGCGATATACTCAAAAACTACTGAACGGATTTTCATGCGGTTTTCACCTATCAATAAAGTGATTCTTGAGATAGGTTTACGTGTATAATTTGTTAACTCGAGCGAAGCCGAGGCGGGTCGCTAGTCATTTACATATAGCTTATGTTAGATTTCATATCATATAAAAATTGAGCTTTGTACAAATGACTACTAGGTATATTAAAATTAAATTTAATATAGGTACTATTTCTTTTGAAGTAAGGTCACAAAATTGGTCGCCTTTTTCTATTGAACCAAAGGCGGCGGCGTCGCACGCCATTTAATCACGATATGGCGTGTTTAAGTTTCTTTCTCCAACCATTTTTTTAATACCATTAGACCAATACTTACACAGGTCTTTGGCAAATAAAATTAGTCGATTTGATACTTCAAGTAGGTACCTTAACATATTGTCAATATTCCATTCCATTTACTTGAAAAATAATAAGCTTAAAGGATTAAGCAGTGCATTGTTATTTCATAGAGAAAACCGTGTCAGGATAAAACCAATACGAGTGCCCATTCTACAACCCGGACGAGGACACATATATTATATTAATAATACAGAAGGTCCATTTAGGAGAGCCTAGCTATGATTTCAAAACAGCAGATTAGAATATGATAAATTATTTAAACATGAATATAAAATAAACGTAAAGTATTTCCACCCATGCAATGAGAACTAAGCTAATCTTTCATAAAGTGCATAAAATCCAATAGAAAACTAGTTACTGTTTGTAAAAGCGTTTTAATGTAACTTTTAACGTTGAATATTGACGAGTCTTTTACTTTTAAGCATTATTAAAAAAAATTAAACATGTTTTATACGAACTTTTATTCTAAATAAATAATTTGATATTTGATATGTACTTATTTGTAAGTTTGATATATATTAATTATGTTTATGGTTTTAATAAAATCTTTGATATTTGAATTTAGACTAATCGGCATAGTTGATATGTACACCACTCTGCTGCACCAAAAATGCTGGAAAATGTACGATGTCTGGACTAATGTGCATTAAAGTTACCTTGTGATTACGGTACTCAAGTACCTACAAGCTTTGCTTGGTAGTAAAATAATATTTATTAATAATTTATAAATATAAGTATTAAAATACTAAAAAAATACTAAAACTAAATATTTTCGAAATTAATTTCTTGGAGTTAGATATGAGGTATATTTTACAAAAAATAATTCAACGGTTTCGTATCTGGAGGAGCCTAAACTTATGTTTTGAAAATTATTTTTATTTTAATTGAATACAAGTGACGGAAATATAATAATGTGATATATTTTTAGAACCGGCTCAAAATGCCCTATCATTTATTACCACACACGATAGGTTTCTGACCAAAAATTTATTTTTCCATACGAAAAAAGATGATGTCATAACTCCTCTCCTTTTTTTTTCTTTTAGTGCTACGGGTCAAATTGATTCAAATGGTCTAAAAATAAATCGTACCGATTTTCATACCTTTAACACCATTTGCAGCTAATTCCCGAATTTCAGGCTGTACCGCTAACACTACTAAAAGGATCTAGGTATTCAGTTTGTGAGAGCGCGCCCTTACCGTACTGCGGCATTGTGCTGCGCTGCTATAGCCGCGGACAAAACGTTACTACACCAACAACGACATAATTCGGACATTCGGCCGACCGTATGAAATGGCAGCAAGCTAACAACCTTCGCTATAACGGATTCGCGCACGCGATTGTGCATAAATGAAGCCGAAAGGCCGTGTTAATCTCGCTAGGTTCATTTGGCTCGGTTCAATTTGCCACGCAGTAACATTACACCGGTTTGTTTAAAGTTTCACCAAATTAACCAGACGAAACAAACAGTCATTTCTTAATGCTCAATATGAGTAGTGTCCGTTTAAATAGCTTCCTTTTTGTGCTTAATATTTTAAGTAGGTACATTATTTGATGACAATATTTTTATCTTTGGTGTGAAAAAAACTTTAACAATCAATCGAAGTAGAATATGACTGAATTATTTGCGATTTCACATTTTCAATAATATACAGTATAAGTACCTATTGAATAGTATTTACAGTTCAAATTCGACATAGCGAGAAAGCATTTCGATGCCGGACATCGATTACTAAAAGTAGGACAGATATAAGATATAAAGCCGGATTGAGCGATCGAATTGTCAAGATAGGCTTAGGAAAACTCATTCCTTATACCTTCCATCGATACTCACTGCATATCAATTCGAGGATTTACTGAATGTTTAATCTGACTATCAACATGCAACTTTATTTTACCGATATCTGAAAGAGTATTTTGGAAGAAGCTCATTTTTACTGTGGTGTGCGAATACGAAAAGGAAGGCTACGTGGAGCTGGCGAATGCCCGGACCGGCGCGACGCGGCGCGCCTGCGAGACAGAGCGAGTTAGCCTCTCGCGCCCAAAGATCAGGTAGTCTCTTTTACTCCTAGGATGCCCCAAAATATATACACATGTTTCAAATACGAACGCTACCTACCTATAGTAGGACTAAAATTGAATCGACATGTTTACATTAAATAAAGATATTGTAATGTATTAATACTGATATCGGGAAATAGACCTTGAACCTATATTTTTTCAACATGTATATTATGTAACTATTGTGTAAATCATAATATTTTTGGCTGAACTGCTACAGCTCCACTTTAATTGTAACAGAACCTTTTGTCCTTCGGATATGAGTAAAATTAGATTTTACGTTAGTTTTAAGAGCACATAACAAGAAGAATATACATTCATAAATATATGTTGTAAGGCTCGAGTGTAGCTCTATGCATAAGCAAAATATAAATGTTATTTGTATTTCGTAAAGGACTTGATGTCTTTTTCAGCTATCTAAAAATAGAAGCACTCCCGGAGCCAGGGCGTAGCTAACCCACCGCGCAGCGCGGCCCCTGGATATAAGCCGCCAGGCGATTTTTGCCCTTGTTATTTTGCCAATAAGACATCATTTCCCACGCATCAAGTGGTAACAATTTTCCTCGCTCTTTTAACATTTAATGTACCGCATGATAGACATAACATGTAAAATGTAAGATGCATATTTAAAGTATGGACACGAAAAAATCTGGTCGTGAAAGATATGGCACTAATTTTTTTAAATAAATGAGGATTTTCAAGCAGCACTTTTTTTTAATGATTTGTGGATATCAAACAACTACATTTAAATGATTTACCATATCATGCACGACCAGATTTTTTCGTGTCCATACTTAAGTTGTTTTAATATTATTATCAAACTGATAATTTTTACTCCTGGCTGACTTTTCACGGGAACAAAATATTATGCTTACATACAGTCCAATGAAAATGAAAAACAAAGACATGAGTACTAATATGTGTAACCATTCAGTAGTAAACTAAGTACCTAGTTTAGGCGCCTTTTTAAGTCATTTAGAGCTCCTAGAGTTTGTTATTAACGTAATAAAAATTAGAAAATTGCGTAAATATTACCCCCAAAAAGAGTATTTTTTTATTATATTTTTATACGACTTGATTTTGCAAATATGTATTAAATTGTGTATGATGCGTGTTTAATACGCAAACTAAATAAATTTAATGTTTTAAGACAGTTTCCACTACGCATTAGATTTAGATGCACGATTAGTTAAACGGTGATCCGAGTATTTTACTACTATTGTACTATATAGGTATACCTTTAGCATTAAATAATAAAAGTCAAATATATACCTATAATAGCTATCCATGGTCATTGCAGATAGAAGGCAATTTCAAAGCGAACTATTGCAATAAAGCCCGCATAGATTCAAAGTCGGATTTCGCATAGCTTTAAATACAGTGGAAGTTGAATATCCGACGTAACTGAATACCTATCCCCAGTATTTCGAATATCGGCAACTGTGACTATAGAATCACACCGACAACCTTTAGATATCAATACAGCTACGTATACTCGTTATGTCTGCAAAGCTGTATCGATAGAACACCTGATGCGGCTTATTCACTCGTTGAAGTACAACTAATTTTAGTGTCTGAAGTAAGAGATTTAACCACTTAATATCTGGTAGACCGAGCTTTGCTCGGAAAACATATAAAAACTCAAAAATGCGCGTTTTCCCAGAGATAAGACCTAGCTAGATCGATTTTTCGGCCCCGAAAATCCCTATAAAGCAAATTTCATCGAAATTTGTTAAAGCCGTTTCAGAGATCCCCGAAATATATAAATATACAATTGCTCGTTTAAAGGTACCATAAGATTATTTTTTTATGCATTTAGTGAGTATCATCAGTTATGCAATAATATTGTTAATCGTAAAAAAAATTTTTCATGATATGATAAGAGGCAAACGACACGCGAATCGCCTTTTGGCAATTACCGACGCCCATGGCCACCTGCAACACCAGAGGGGTTACAAGTGCGTTGTCGGCCTTTAATATGAAATTACGCTCTTTTCTTGAAGGTTCGAAGGTCGTATCGGTCCGGACATACCGCAAGCAATAGTTCATTCCACAGTAGGTAGGAAGTTATGACAGAATCGCACATTTGAGGACTGCCAACCATTTAAGTGGTGAAGATGGAAATGTTGTCGCGTAGCACATACACTCGTTTGTACTTGAACATTTTCCTTCCACCTGCACTGATTTTGTTGCACTAATAGCAATTTGTGTTCTTGAATTGCAGTTGCCTCAATAATTTAGGACGAGGTACCTTCGCCCTTAAATGTGTTTTCCTATTAGGTACGCGCAATCGTAGGTATCCAGCTTTGCACTGCACCTAGATTGTAATACTTATGACTTGAGTCGGTATTACAGGGTTTCATGTAGAATCGACTGGCAGATTGTTAAGTAGAAGTTCGCGTGATATCTGCGACACGTTCAACTGCGTCGCGTGAGTGCTCGTGGCTTTGTGGTCTGAGTATGGAATACCGGCGTTCTGCGAGATTATGCCATTCTCTATCGTGTACAAAAAACAATTAAATTTCATTGAGTATATCACTTATGATTTAATTAGTAGAATCAACAAAAACAAAATTGGTCTTTACTTTGTGACTATCCAATATCGCTAGTATTTTATTCGTTGATATGTCGAAAAAATGCATTGATCACGATATAATATTTTATAGTTAATATCAGTTTTCTTTGAACAACAAGTTAGCAGTATATAGGTACGTTTAGTCTACAGCGCCAAAACAAATATTGTTTACCGAAATATAATATTAAATGATTTGCCAAAAGATGTTAGAGTAAAATAGACTCAAGTTAGAACGACGCGGGTCCAGGCCGAGACATCCGACACTTTGTTTTCTTTAGAAAGCATCACGTGATCACCGGTCACCTGTCATAGAAAATGGCCGGGGCCCGGGCCGTTCTAACTTGGGTCTCCTTCATCCTTAACTGGGATGGGATTCTAAAATCATGTTTACGCAAACTACTTATGTTACAGGTTTTTAGACGTGGAGAAAGTTATTTTTATTGATAAGATTGTTTAATACTGAACAAAGATCGTTAAAGATCCGTTCATATAAAACATTTAGGTACGTAGGGTTAGTTGTTAAATACATATTAGGTACTACCTACTTGTTTTTAGTCTAGGTAAAATCGGCCTTTCAATGGCTTTTTTCTAATCATTTTACAGTTTCACATCACTTGTTAATTGGGAGATTCTAGTAAGTACCTAAATAAAACAAGAGGATTGTGTGTTATAAGTAATTATCTTTAAGTTCGATGATTAGAAATCACTGAGATTAGATAATTTAGGAATTATATATTTATTCGTCGCATAAAAGTCTGCGTATAAGTAGTTGGCTTAAAATGCTTATACATTTTTTTTTGTAGCAAGAAAATAACTAAATGTCCTGGAAGTAAAACGATCTCCTTACTTTTTATATGAGTTTAATCTGCAAACGTTATTACGTAGGTATGCCCGGACGTCCTCGAAGCATCGGGAATCTTATTGAAGTCCCGATACAGTGTCATCTTTTGCGAATCGATAAAACTGGGTCTACATTAAACTTACTCGTTATCATTCTTGTTTAGTCTAACAACGTGTGTGAGAAACATTTGTATACTATGTTTGCACCTATATTTGTAATCTTTAATCAAGTATTTTAAGAAGGCAAATCACATTTCACTCGTTGATATATACTTATTCACCACGTCCCACGTCGTATACATTATTGAATAAAAAGTAGAAACTATAACGACCTATTCTTACGCTTGATTTATTTAGCATCCTAATTTACTTAGTTATTCAACCGCAAAATGTCAATTTAAAAAAAAATTATGGCCAATGCATTCTATATCATTCACCCTTAGGCGCACTTGTTTTATACCGTATTAATTTTTGGAAAAAATGTAAGAGCTAGCAAAAACCGTGTATTCCGTTTTACTGCCGCGCTGTGTTTTATGATGCTGGAGCAAAGTTTACGTCAGCGTCACATTTGGTGGGATTGGTATTGCTCGTATACTTACGCGACATGGTTGGCTTGCGGGAGAAAGGCGGCTGCGAGCGCCAGGAGCAGGGGCGCGCTGCGGGGGCGGGCGCCGCTCATGTCGCGAGCGGAGGTCGCATGGAGCGTCGTGCCCCGGCCGCGCTCGCCTGCCGCCGATCTCGCGGCGGACTAGGTGTCTCGTCTGCCGTGGCGGCGCGAGTAATGCCGGGTTCGGGTCCTCCGCCCCCGCCGTGCCGCTATCGATCTGGCAGGCGTGACCCGGGACGGTACCGCCTGTCGCTCCAGCTATCGACCGTCGCGCCGCCGCAGCCGCTGCGACGCGTACTCACCTCCTAATTACTACTACCGGACTCCTTCACATTAAAACTTCAAACCTGCGCGCGACACCTCACTAAATAAATATCCCAATATACTTACTGCGTCTTTTTTGCCAAAGATTTGTGTACTAAACAAACTGCTTGAATTAAACATTCTCTGAAATCATTTGTCTAATGTTTTTATAAAACATGCCTCGTAGGTGCAATATCGAAAAACCCCGAAAATTCCTGAAGTGAAAAAAGAACGAACAAACATTTTAATCTCTTTGTAACATTAGATCAGTGGTGGGCAAACTTTCTTCATGGGGGGCCAGAAAGTTTAGAAAATTTAAGTGGAGGGCCAGAATTGTAGCCAAAATTTATTTTGATTTGTGATAAATTGATAGTCGTGGGCCAATGCCATATACTAATTATTTCATAGGACCGGCGGCGGGCCGGATAAGATCCATTCGCGGGCCGGAGATGGCCCGCGGGCCGTACTTTGCCCACCACTGCATTAGATACAAATAATAATTTGGTATAAGAATTGGGTGTATAGTGGCGGATTTGCAGTCTTTGCCGCCCTAGGCCCCAGGCCCTATAGCCGCCACTTATGCAGAACCTATCATATTGACTACATTTTAAGTTATTTCTTGTTATCATCAGTGAATTTTTTGTCACAATTTGCCGCTCCTAATTTTTTGCCGCCCTAGGCCTGGGCCTACTGGGCCTTAGGGAAAATCCGCCACTGATTGGGTGTTTCTTGGGGATTGATACATAAGTGACCAGTCGACCACCATATAAATTGTCTGAAGGTAATTGAACGCCACAGCGCCTGTAAATATATAGTGTAAACACTCTGTCGCAGGCGCGGGATAATAAACTAGATTGTCTGTAACTAGAAGTTTGCACGCGATTTCCTCATGCACTTAATAGGCACTGCCTGCCGCGACAGGTGTTTAAAGTTAACATTCATATGTCAACTCCAGTTGCATTACTGTTACGAAATTACTACAGCAGCATTAATGTCACCGCTTTGTCTGTCAAATTCCTAAATGAGAAGTTTGCTAAAATCACAGCAGTAATGCGGCGGCAGCAAGTTGGAACAGACTAGTACCACTCGACAAGGAAAATACTCCTAAACTATACAGATGCGGCCCACAGCACTGTACAATTTACAGTCTAAGGGCTAGTCAAGTAGTCATGCAACTAGCCATATTAAAAAGTCTCAATGTTACCCCTCTGTCTATCTGAAAACGAGAGACCTTCGCCAAAATTATTGCCGACTGCAATGCTACCACAAATGTCAAAGATCCAGGCAGTTTTCTATTTGGCTGGTTAACTGATAAATGTTTAAAGTACCCGAAAATGTAAAAACACATTGTTTACATTTATATAACTACCTATAGTTCGTTTTATTTTAGCATTAGAAAGAACTTGAAAGAAGGTAAGCGATCTTGACATGTCTTTTAATTGAAAAACGCTTTTTATAAATCAATAACAATTACTTATGAAAGCAGAAGAATATAAATGATAGTATTAGATTCATAATTTTTACATATTTGCCGTAACTTATTTTTAAACTGTGTTTTTCAATTAAAAGACACATCAAGATTATTTACCTTATTTCTAATGCTAAAAAAAACGAACTTTATAGATAGACTATACTTAATGCTGGTGTATGTAGTCTAAATCCGAACGGTCCCTTTAAGTTCACAAGTCACTTGTTACTGAGCTGTCTTCAGTGACAGTCTCAATCGCCTCAACTTATTTTACTTATCTTGGAAAACGTTGGTACGTACTTTCACATTTATTGAAATACTTATTGTAGCGATATTGAATGTCAAAAATTTCTCAACAGAGGAGTTTTATTCGTGGTGTTTGTTTTTCATGTCATGTCTGACACGAGGAGCGAGAATGAATGCCGTGGACTACCTACCCGCTATACGTTTATAAGTACAATAGGTATGTTTGTTGTTACCGTTAACCGCGAGTTCCCTTCGAGTTTGTGTATGTGTGGTCTAATTGATTGTTGAATGAAGATATTGAAGTAATTCCATTTCACGATCCTTATTATTTTTTAAATCTAATACTTCGTTTACAAATTTCTAAAGTTCGTCATGAAAAAATACTATAGATTTTATAGAATTGACAGACTGGTTGCTTAATTAAATAAATCTGGCGCATTAAAAGTCAATCGGATAAGTAAAATTGGTATCAATACATTTTTCAGTTGGATTGAAAATTTAATAAACATTCATTTGTAGGGACCTTGCAGTCAATGTTGTATTGATAGCGGTTCCATCGATTATTTAATTTTATTTACAAAGGAGAGACCAAATACACTCCATAATGTTTGTTGGGGTACACATTTGTTTTTTTTAGACACAGTATCTACTAGCGAATTATCCCAATCATCATTATGTACTACTTGTTGCTAATAAATACTCGTATATTCTTAAATACCTACCCCCTTGAAAATTAAATTCAAAATCAATTTGAGTGCCGGCTCAAGTCAATAAAAAGGTCAGTCAGTCAGGTGGCGTTGAAGATGTCAACACTTCCTAGTCTGAAGAGGCAATCTCGGGCCTCTCATATCGCCCGCCTACTTAGCCGCGGTCGCCGCGCGAGGCGGCCGAGCCGACACTTGCCAATTCTAAATAGCAGGAGATCTAAGGTCCCGTTTTCTAAGGGGACCTTGCATTTTGGAGACAAAGCAAACCGCTTGGAACAGGTGTTCCTGGGGTTGACCTGAGCTGATTAAGCCCGGTTGCCAAGAGGTTCCCCCCAGTAGGTGGGCAGGGGAGGGGGGGTAAAAATGCCTCCGGCGCGCCTCACTCTAAGCTTTATATCTGCATACATCTCGCAACTATATCAAGTTTGGTGTCATTTTCGTATAATTCGAGGATGAAGAATTCATTTCTGTGACTAAATTTTCACTCACCCATACAAAAAATTCGAAAAATTCAAAATTCAAAGAAAATCTTTAGATTTTTTTTTTCGATAATCCTCTACAAAATGTATACTATGAGGATTTGCTCTAGAAAAAAAATACCTGTGAATAGCCCAGTTCTCCTACTATACAGAATAGTAAACTTGTCAAACATTTTTTTTCATAACTCTGTTAAAAAAAATGATTTGTGTCGCGCGGCGTACTTGCATTGTAAGAGTGGTATGGCAACGTTTAGGATTTTTAAGTATGTTTAGATGATTTCTGATAAGTTGTTATTCTTCTGGTGGTAGATTACATTAATAAATTACTTCTGGACGCGATATATATACAAATATAAATTAAATATATAAATAAAGATGTTGGGAAAACTTTCGCTAATATAGTTAAGTATTATAAATGTGATAAAATTAACATAGGAGATGTTTGACAAAAAATGCGGGTTAAAATAAGATATTATATTGTTCGTAATTGCCATTACATGCCCATGGGACTGTGCATTTTAGGTTTTTTTTAACGCAGTTGCACCTCCCTGCGCATTTTGTTTTGCAGCGGCAACGAATAAGCTCTAAACAAGCAGCAGCCGCCGCAGGTAGGCTTGTCCATATGGGCTCCCAACCTTGTTGTTTGGACCAGCCCCAGTCAGCAGGGCATGGTGGCTGTTGCTGAGGGGCTATAATCTGTCCCCAAACATAGACCAAATCGCGCCGTGCGCCAAAAACCGCCGTGTCGCCGAAATAATTTTCAACCAGGTTGACAAGGTGCAGAAAACCCTAGAGGAAAAGCAAACCGCTCTATGTGCGTTCCTTGATGTTAAAGGTGCTTTCGACAATACGCCCACAGAGACCATACTCAATGGTATGAAATCAAAGGGAGTAGACGAAACCACCAGATGGGTACATAGCATGCTCTCGAACAGAGTAGCCACTCTTACCATCAATACTATATATAGAGCATGAATTTTATACCACTAAAGGGTGCCTACAAGGAGGCGTTTTATCCCCACTATTATGGACCCTAGCAGTGGACCAACTTCTTGCAATCATGTCAGGCCAAGACTTTGATACACAAGGATATGCCGACGACCTTGTAGTCATCGTCAAAGGCCCTTGCCTCAACACAATATCCAACCTAATGCAAGGAGCTCTAAACACAATATTCAAATGCTGTAGAGAAAATGACTTGTCCATTAATCCGAGCAAGACTGTAATAGCCATTTAACCATTCACAAGGAAACGGAAGCTCGATAAACTCACAAAACCAAGACTTAATGGACAAATAATACCGTTCTCGGCAGAGGTCAAGTATCAAGGGGTCACCTTTGACCAAAAGTTAACTTGGAACCCTGACCTGAGAAACATTATACAAAAAGTGAAAATGGCCATGTGGTCATGCTGTCGAATGGCAGGAGAAAGATTGGCCTTAAGATCCAAATTGCTATGTGGTTATTATACACAGCGGTAGTGAGGCCAATTGTCACCTAAGCCTCCGCAGTCTGGTGTAACAAAACCAGCCAAAAGACAGCAATAGACACTCTAAACAGCCTGCAACGCACGGCTTGTTTAACAGTAACAGGCGCCTATTCCTCGACACCGGGAGCGGCCCTGGATGCACTGCTGGACATCATACCACTCCACTTGCAGGTGAAAAAGGAGGCCAAGCAGTGCGTCTACAGAATATGCACGCTAAACAGGCCAAAATGGCGCTCTTAGGCATTAACCAATCTAAAGGCCTGGGTTTTTGCGAATAGAGCCCTTAGTATGCCCACTGATGACGCTCACACCGAATGTCATGTCCTAGAGACAAATGGATCAACAACCAAATGTACGTCGAAGAGGGAAGCCACATCTGGTATACAGATGCTTCCAAGAAAGGCAATGATGTAGGATGTGGGATCTATGGTGAGAGATCTAAGCTCAGAGCTAGCGTCAGCATGGGCACATTGGCCTCAATCTTCCAGGCAGAAGTCTTCGCCGTCAACAAATGTGCGGAGATCAACCTGGATAGAAACCTAAGACACCAGCTTATCTACATCAACTCAGACAGCCAGGCTGCTCCGCTGGCACTAGAATCCCTTGAGTCAAACTCAAAACTAGTCCAGAACTGTAAAACAAACCTAAATGCACTGGTTTACTCCAACAAAGTTACACTTAGATGGGTACCAGGGCACTCCGACATTAACGGAAACGAAGAAGCGGACGAACTTGCTAGAAAGGGCGCAGACACACCCCTGGTCGGCCCAGAACCCTTCTGTGGAAGCACAAAACGAGATGCATATTCTCTGCTCAGCAACTTAGAAAAAACGAGAGCAATCGATTGGTGGAAGTTCGTTAAAGGACAAGAACACTCGAAAGCTCCGATCAAAGGGTTCAACAGCAAAACTGCTAAGGAGCTTTTAAGACTCAAAAGGCACAAAACCTGCGCGGTGACCAGAATACTGACTGGACACTGCAAGTTGAACAAACATATGTGTTTCAAATTGGCAAGAAACAAGATGCGACATGCAGGTTCTGTCAGGAGTCAGAGGAGACTGCAACGCACATTCTCTGTTCTTGTGGACTACTAATGTCAAAAAGAAGTACCTACCTAGGGCGACACGTAGTGCAACCCTATGAGGTACAAAACATTACGGCCCAAAGAATCTGGAACTTTCTGGATGCAACGGGCATTAGTAATAAACTTAAAGGGCCGTCACAATAGATCAATGCTGGTCAATGCGACACTCAAAGGCCCACAACACCACAATAATAATAATAATGTCCCGCGGGGGCAGCTTGTGGCGAGCTGACGGTGAGTGACGACACCGCGGACCCCTATTCCAGAGGGCCCTGTCATCTGGCCCTCGCCTCTGTGCTTGCCTTGATTGGCCGGCCAGAATGGAGTCGCAAGAGCGGGACCTATGCTCCAGGTTGGAAGTGTAAAATGTCATAACGCCGGCGGCCTGCTGAACGGATTACCGGGATCTGGCTACCGCAGACTCACCTCTCGACAACCTCACAGCCACTCCAAAGTGTTGCCCTGTTGTCGCACTGTGCGTGCGGCCATTGCGGGGCCCACTCAATGAGTTGGCGAGTCACCACCTGTCATTTACAATTTTGAGACTGATTGTCACGGCAGGTGTCCGCTAGTCTCTCCCATAGCCCATTATCCAGTCCATCCAACTTTCAAATCTATAGCCCATGACCTTAGTTCCCATCGCAGCACAAAAGTGCTGCACTGTAATAGTCTTTGCACCTGGCGGGGACCATCTCCGGATGTATCACATTGTGCGTTCGGGGATAGTATCCACCACATGTATCCCTTGCTTTTAGATTAACGTGCCTTAAAGGGCCTCTGCGCTGTTGGCTTCGTCCCCACGTACGCCTCCCAAAGATCCGGGACCCCATGGTCCCGAGATATGGAAAAGACATGCAAATAATAATGTTAATTTTATCACATTTATAATACTTAACTCTGTTGGCGAAAGTTTTCCCAACATCTTTATTTATATATTTAATTTATATTTGTATATTTATCACTTCCAGAAGTAATTTATTAATGTAATCTACAACCAGAAGAATAACAACTTATCAGAAATCATCTAAACATACTTAAAAATCCTAAACGCTGCATACCGCTCTTACAAAGCAGGTACGCCGTGCGACAATAAACATTTTTAACAGAGTTATGAAAAAAAATGATTGACAAGTTTACTATTCTGTATAGTAGGATAACTGGGCTATTCACAGGTATTTTTTTTCTAGAGCAAATCCTAATAGTTTAAATTTTTTAGAGGATTTACGAAAAAAAAAATGAAAAGATTTTTTTTTAATTTTGAATTTCTCGATTTATTTGTATGGGTGAGTGAAAATTTAGTCACAGAACTGAATTCTTTATCCTCGAATTACACGAAAAAGACACCAAACTTGATATAGTTGCGAGATGTATGCAGATATAAAGCTTAGAGTGAGGCGCGCCGGAGGCACTTTTACCCCCCCTCCCCTGCCCACCTGCTGGGGGGAACCTCTTGGCAACCGGGCTTAATCAGCTCAGATCACCCCCAGGAACACCTGTTCCAAGCGGTTTGCTTTGTCTCCAAAATGCAAGGTGGTGGACCTTAGATCTCCTGCTAAAACGATTACACTTCTGCTAATTTCAAATACCTATGTAATAAAAAATTAAACTGATACACGTATTCACTAAAATATTTTGTTTGCATATAATATATTTAAATACATTTGCAAATAATGCAACGCTGTACGTGAATTTTGTTTAAAAATTAACTCGGTTAAAAATAATGCAAACAATTTAAATAAATAGAACCTGCCAAATGTGAGCCGGGCTCAAGGGGTTCAGTGCTCACACATTTTTTTCCTTAAGATTGACTCACGCTTGACCATTATAAATTTTCCTCTAATTTATGCGTTAGGAACGTTTTCCCATTTTATAAAAAAAAATGTATAGTAAATTTGGAACTAATGTTGAGGGGAATGGTTATACATACAGGATGGAACATTTTTAGGGACTTAGCTGATAGGATAGTGCAGTTATCTAAGTGATCTACAATCGAGTTATTAATTGTAAAGCTGGATTAAAAAGTAAAACAAAATCATTAAAATGAAATAGTTTTATATTAGTGACAACCCTGCAAAGTTATTTACATTTTAAATTGACACATGTCATATCATTAATAGGATATTCATGCTAGGGTTGAAACACAGATTTTTGCACTAATGTTTAACAAACTGTATCTCAAAAACGGTTAGAAATATTAAAGTGATTTATAATATAAGTGAAAAATAAAGTATGTAGCCTGAACAATTCCCCGTTTGCATAAAAGTCCCTCGTTCTGTTCCACCCGATATACACAATTATGTATTTACGTGGAACGTTCATTAAACATATATCTCATTTTAAAGGTGACTGGCACGTTATTAGTGTTATCGCTCGTTAAATTACGCGCGCAATTTCTCTAACTAGGTATCGCATTACGTAAGATATTTTCCATCGACTTACCAAAGTAATTACAAACTATTTTAGCTTCCAGACCTAGTTTTCAGACGTCTTCTTATTGAGATACCTACGTTAAAAGTACTGTACGCGTAGGCATTATGGATGAGTTTATCCACAAGACAAAATAAACGTCACATTTAAACATCGTGGGGTTGAAAGTGAGGGACACAATTGAGTAGATTAACTTCAAACTCGGGTAAATCCATCTGTCAGATTATGCGATTTTGGTGTTAAGATAAGGTAATAGGGTAGATATTTGCTGAGAGGGTCGAATGGATTTACCCGAGTTTGAAGTTAAGCGACACAATTTTATCACAGTGTCACGTAGACAATAACGACCATAATGTCCATAATATCCGTACAGAATAGTGATTTATTTTTAAGTTTTGTCTGATGTATAGTATCTGCATCCACATAGGCACATGGAATCCTTTAGCAATAAAAACGAGGATTTGCGTAAAATTTGGTATATCCAAATCAACGTTCACTTAGGAAGTAGGATTTACGACTCCCGGAGGTTTTGGCACGTGCACAAGATTGAAGATATAAAACTGGATGGAACCAAATTAGAGAATTCATTTTTTTTAAGGCTTTTACTGCAACGTTTCCTCATTCTAGTGCCGCAAAAGTTCACGTTAGTTGCTTTTGCGATTTATCTCATCAGAGATAAATAGATTGATTTACAACTTTCCCCAACTCGTGCTAATATTGATAACAGAGCAATAAGATAAAGCACATTGACCTCATAGTTAGTAATCAGGTAAGGTTATTATTTATTATTATTATTTTATTTGTTAGCCTGTTGTGTCCCACTGCTGGGCAAAGGCCTCCCTCTCTTTCTTCCACGTGTCTATAGGCCAATCTTTCCGAAAGACGTCAAGATCGTGCCGCCATCTCCATCGAGGTCTCCCGTAAGGTGCAGGTAAGGTTAGACCAAGAAAAGTCTGTAACAATTTTGATAGCACACGCAGTGCAAGTGTTATTTTAAACGTCAAACTTCTATGAAATTATGACATAAAAGGTGTTTTTTTAAAGGTATACAAATTCAAAATGAAATAAAACACGTAAGAATAAATTTTATTGTCATGGTACTGGTTTTATTCAAAAAATATTCTTATGCCATTAGTTCTTAAAAATGATTTCGGGCATATGGGCGCCACGGCTGGCTCGAATGAAGCGTAAACGGGAAGTCCAATTTTCGACGACTTTTTCGAGCAACTGGGGCCGTATATTGGCAATAACGCGGCGAATGTTGGCTTCCAAGTGGTCCAACGTCAATGGTTTATCTGCGTAGACCTGTGATTTCACATATCCCCAAAGAAAATAATCCATAGGTGTGAGATCACACGATCGTGGAGGCCAGTTCACAGGTCCATTACGGGAAATTATGCTCTCATCGAATGTTTCCCGCAATAAATTGATGGTGTCGCGCGCTGTGAGGCATGTTGCACCATCTTGTTGAAACCACAGCTCTGCCACATCAATACCATTCAACTGAGAAACAAAAAAGTCAGCAACCATGGCTCTATAGCGCTCTCCATTGACGGTAACATTCTGGCCGGTATCATCTTTAAAAAAATATGGGCCAATGATTCCCCCTGCCCATAAAGCGCACCAAACAGTAACGGCGTCTCAACAAAGGCTTCTAAGTTTTCTTCACTCCAATTTCGGCAATTTTGCTTATTGACGTAGCCGTTAAACCAAAAATGAGCCTCATCACTGAACAAAATTTTGCATTGAAAACGTGGGTCAAGCTGGCGAACTGAACCATGATTTTCAAAATAAATTTGTACAATTTGCAATAGTTGTTCTGAAGTAAGTCTATTCATTATGAAAATGGCAAAACGTACTGACCACAAATATCCCGCCAACTGTTACATTGACAATCACTAGAAACAGTGTCGCCAATTTAAAAACCAAACCTCTAAAAAAACACCCTTTATAAACAACACTTGCACTGCGTGTGCTATCAAAATCGTTGCAGACTTCTCTTGGTCTAACTCTAGTTATATGTTACCTATATATATGCTACGTTATTAGTACAGTTAAGTTTAGTTATAAAAATAAGTTTTTAATTTCAATATATGAATATAATATTATTATGTTAATTTATTTTGTAAGCCGCTATTTAGTTTAGTTTCTATTTATTTTTTGTAAGAATTTGTATTTTTTATTGTTTATTATTGTTGCGTTTCTACTTAATTTCTAGCATTCCAAAATGTCAATAACTTCGGGACCATTATAATTTCGTCATGTCCACCCGTCAGTCTGGCTGTGCGTACCTATGCCAAAGCCATTTTACTCGGAAGCTATAAGATATATTTTAATGAAGATTTGGAACGTAGGTGTCTTTTGTGAGTGGCTACTTAGTTTACAGCGTCGTAAAAATAATAGGTATGCACTTACTTACTGACAATATGTACTAAAACCATAAACATAATTAATAACAAACTTACAATAAAAATTAACCTAAAAAGTACGAATTCAATTAAGCAATTATGTAGCCCCTATCCTAAAATAACTTTTACGTAAAGGTGAAAAAATGTGTAAAATTGTGGTATAAATTTATTGCGCAATTGGTATCCTTTTGCGTAATCCCTCCCCGATGCGGCGCAATGCGAAAAAAATATTACAAAAAAACCCTAAGTAATAGTAGCTTTGTTCTGCTTTCATGGTATTCCTGATGGTCCAGTTACAATAATAATATTGATTTCATCAAGTCTCTATTTCCAAGTGCGTTTGGAACGCCCATACAAATTATTTCTAATAGTTAGCTAAGTTTGCATGTATTTATCCCGGTTTTTTTACGGCTTACTTTCGGAGCCTAGGGTCCACATAGCAATCAAAATGTTCAGTGGAAAGCATGTCAAATGACCTTTACAGGACATTTTCCCGGTGCGGAGTAATAATTTTGCAATTAGTGATGCAACTAATAGTAGTTTTAAAAAGTTTGGCTGCGTAGTCAGGTATTTCTCACTATTTTATACTTAATTAAGATGATATTGGAGTGAGAAAATAAATATTTTGAATTTACCACTTTTTAATTCTACCAACTGGTCAAGTTTCCCTGACTCCTGCCTTAATGCTTTGGTGTTCCAACAACAATGTACTTTTTCTTTGTCATCGCATATGCCGTAGCCGTACTCTACTTTGGTATACTTTTTGTGGCAAAATATTTTATAATAATAGGTTTCAGCCTAAAGCCGTGCAATTATGATAATTGGCGCGGCTGAAATAATAGCATTTGAACATGTATTTAGTAGAGTAGGTAAGTCCATTCGGAGCAAGCAACTGCGATGGCGTGCGTCATTATAACCAGATTATTAACAAGTTTACATGCAACTGTGACCCAGATCTATTATGCACATTTGCCATTTCCTCACGCAAACAATAATTTTATGGATCACGGTTAATCTACTATTTATAACACCCTGGGGCTATTCCGCATTAATGTTTTTATTGATTTACCTTAATGTAAAAGTTATGTAGCTCCGAATATACTCAATTACTCACTCAATATGTTATGTTTAAAAGGTTTACACACTGTGTATTAATTTTTAAGTGTAGTTTAGTCAACATACTCTGTTATCTTACCTTATAGATACTCGTATTACATACCTACTGCGGCAGAAAAACTCATATTATTGCCCGTTGTGCATGCTATTATTGTCTACCATTTTTTGAAGTGAAAACTTCTGTAGGCGCGTTGGGAATTTTTTGACGAAAAGATAATGCGGCTCGTGTTTTAATTTATCGCCACTCGTTGCGAATTTCCTACTTTTCCCTCTTGTATCGTAATGTATAGTCAGTGCCGGATTAAGATATTTTGATGCCCTAAGCATTTCTAGACCATGGTGCCCCCTCTCCGTAGGGTCATCGAGATTACATTGATTTTTTTGGTAAGTTGAGTGACGTTCATTGCCGCATTACAGCTGAGAATGGAAATCTCAGTCACATCATTTTATCACGAAAATTGACAGTGCTGCAGCAGTAACGTTGCAACAGAGTAATGTTGCTGCAGTCGCCACCTGAATGTCACCTTTATCATATCTTAGAATGTTATTGAAAACGGGAGCGAAGCGAGCGCGAAAATTTTTCGATATAAAAACGCAATTTGATAGACAGTTGTACTCGTACATTTTTACTTTTAGTATGGAAAACAGTCACATCAGTTTATTACGAAAATTGACAGTGATGCAGCAGTAACGTTGCAACAGAGTAATGCTGCTGCAGTCGCCACCCGAATGTCACCTTATCATATCTTAGAAAGTTATAGAAAAAGCGAGCGCGAAAATTTTTCGATATAAAAACGCAATTTGATAGATAGTTGAACATTTTTAGTTTTAGTATGGAAATCAGTCACATCGTTTTATTACGAAAATTGACAGTGATGCAGCAGTAACGTTGCAACAGAGTAATGCTGCTGCAGTCGCCACCCGAATGTCACCTTTTCATATCTTAGAAAGTTATTGAAAACGCGAGCGCGAAAATTTTTCGATATAAAAACGCAATTTGATAGATAGTTGAATATTTTTACTTTTAGTATGGAAATCAGTCACATCATTTTATTACGAAAATTGACAGTGCTGCAGCAGTAACCTTACAACAGAGTAATGCTACTGCAGTCGCCACCCGAATGTCACCATTATCATACCTTATAATGTTATTGTAAACGCGAGCGAAGCGAGCGCGAAAAATTTTTCGATATAAAGAACGCAATTTGATAGACAGTTGTACATTTTTACTTTTAGTTCCAACCAGGCGCGAATCCAGGATTTCATACAGAGAAGGGATGGGACAGTTTTCTATCGGCCTAGCATCGCATAGGGCTCGATATTTAAGGGTTTCAGCGAGGTTGTTTTCATACAGAAAAGATGCAAGAAAGCAGAGCTTGGAATTGACCAAGTGAATGTGAAGTGTGAGCAAGGCAGAAGGCCCAGCTGCGAAAGAGGAAAGCTTGGATTTGGATCCACGCCCAAGTGTAATTACCTAAGGCAGTTGATCAACTTTGCCAGACCTTTCGCCACACTGCAAAAGAGTGTCTTGAAATCGAATCTATGCATGTAATCACGACTCTTCTATTGCTCGCTCTTTGGCTTCACTCGAAAGCGCTACTTGATAGGATGCTTTTAGTTTTCGGCTTTCACGGGGCCCCTTATAACACTTTGACAGTTAGGTCTCAGGATGGCGGCTAAGGAGCAACTCGGCTTGGCCGACAAATCTGGCGTGCAAGAGAGCAAAATTCGCTATAAAATCGGTAACCTATGTCGAAAAACTCGGCTGGCCGCAAGCCCGAAAGCAAGATTTTTTTCCATGACTTTAAGGGCCTCCGCGTAAGGTCAAATCGAGACGGGTTGTTAGTAAGCGTTGTGAATTACCGATTGTTACTCCAAAGAATTACGCGCCATTTGTTTTGCAAATTAGCTATTGGACAGCTAAAAAAAATCGTGTGGTAAAAACGATGTCTGTCCCTAATTTTAAAATTTGTTCACCTTTTTCAACCTGGAATTTTGGTGCCCCCCCTGAACGTGGTGCCCTAAGCACGTGCTTGTTTTGCTTATTGGTTAATCCGGCACTGTGTATAGTACATTACGATACAAGTGCGTGACCTCGTCCTTGTGAAATAAAAAAACTGGCCATAGTTCCGTACATAATCACTTAGTTTTTCTTTAACAATTTGATTTGGGCTTAGTAGTTTAGGAGATAAGGGGTACGATGAGGGTTAGTCAAGGTCGGCGTATTTTCTTAAATAACTTCCAAATTATTGGTCATAAAATGTTCGGAAAAACCCGCGTCTTTTCTGTCATTGTGAACACAGAAGGTAACGATTTCGATATTTTTTTCTAATACAACCTACAATTTAGAAGAATTAGAAGGTTGTAACATGCCTATACTGGTAAGAACAAAGTACCTACGAAAATAAGTATAATTATTTTTTTGTATGTGTTATAATCTATCTTTTTTTAGTTTTAGTATGTGTGTGAATGCTGATTTGCTGATAATGATGTAAATTGTTAGTTATAATTAAAATATAGAATATTTATATAATAAATTTACAGGCTATTAACGGAGGCCGTATTTGTACCGTATTTATATCCGAAGTAAAACTTGGCCACTTGCCTAACGATTCTTATAGGTGGTGTTCTAAATGGCACAGGGGTTACAAAACAATAAACAATACATGTAACCAAGAGCCACCTTCTCCTAATTGATAACTAACTAATTGGTACTTGACCAACATCAAGCATACCCATACACCTTCACAAAGTTTTAGAAATTTTCAATGTATCCCAAAAACTTATCTACAGACGCCAAACAAGATAATTGCCACTTTTGTGACCAATGCAAACTACTTACCAATGCCTTAACTTTGCGCACTTCTGCCAGTTTTGAAGAGTATACCCATTATAGTGATACGCCTAACAACATGATTTAAACTGGGTGCGTAGCCAAGAACAAAACGCGACTGTCTCTGTCAATATGGAAGAGTGATAGAGAGGGAGAGAGTACCGTATCGCTAAGGAGCGAACGATTGGCATCTTGGCTAGGCACCCTGAATTTTTAGGTAAGTATATCTTTTCAGTCACTTATTTGTCCATTTTGAATACTTAAGACATCGCATGATTATTAATTAAAATAGCTGCAGGCCAGCTAATACTTTTTAAATAATTTTCAGAACAACCAGCTCGTTATCAAATATTTTGTTGTTTATTTCACAGGTAGTCTGCACCAGTGGCGGCAGTGGCTCTACTCGTATTTCCAAGTCTGGCGTGCATTGTTTGTCTAATGAAACTAGCAGAAACCGCTGGGTGTAGGTGAGTTATGAAGTGCCCGCGAACTGCTAAAATTAGCTGAGTTCTTAAAAAAAAAGCTTAGTGCTATAGATTTTTTGTGTGTTTTTTGAGATTTTATTAATTTTAAATAAATAATTCAGCATGTTTAGTTGTAGAATCGTCGACAAATTCATGCACACCCCTATGTTGGCTCCCCAGGTATATATCACTACACCTTATATAATAAAGTCCCCCGCCGCGGCGGTCTGGTAGTGTGTCCCTCTTTGCTTGGCTTACCTAGGCCGCTAAGTCAATTTTGTATATCTTTGTGATATGGAATATTTTTAATAAATATAATCGTTTTAATTTTACAGCGATGAATTATTTGTTTATCTTAAAATAGTAGTCCCACAGATTTTAATCAAAATTTCCCAACTCAAGATACGGGAAACGATCCGTATTTAAATAAAGTCTTTGATTTTTTTTAACAGGTTTGGTCCAGATATTACTTTTATTACTTATGTATGTAAATATATACCTATTAGGTACCTACATTAAAAATATTTGGTATGGCATTAAGTAGTTCGCTCTTCCATTTTGCGCAATGTGAATTCTCGTTACAAATTGGAACGTTTGGCTTTCGTATAAGGCGGGGCTGTTTGGTAGAGTAGCTGTTCCTGATTTCCCACTGCGGCATCGATTTCGGGTATCTAACGTTGTCGCAAACCCGTCTGCTTGGCGCACAGGCGAATACCGCAGACATGTCAATATAACAAATTGTTGCTTTCAATCTGGCATTTAATTGGAGAAAATATACAAAAAATTTAGTTGGCAAGTTTTACGAGGACAAATTAGCTCATTAATATGCCATAGTTAATCTTGCATTTATGTAACTACGGGTAGGTATTTTATATGTACCTATCTATTAAAATAGGGCGTTTATATATTTGGACTTAATGCTAATGCCATATCCAAGAGATTGAACTCGAAGTACACTGGGTAATTGTGAAATATTTACCTACTTTAAAAACTGTATGACATTTTCAGTTCTTTTTTAATTTAGTAAATTTTTCCCACCAAAAATGTATGTATTACGCAAAATCAATTAAAATGCGTTGGTTTATCAGTCTAGCCGTCTATCCCTCCGCCCTTCTGCTACAGCCTATCTTCTCCGAAACTATCAAGTTACATCTGATCTATGTCGATTGAAGAGAACTGGTCCGTAGCCCTGATACGGCCTGGCAACAGGGTCGAGGAAGCCCTGCCTTACCAAGTAGGCATAGGTCACTAATTGATATAGAGTTAAACTCATCCCTGAGTAACATTAACGAAATATAAGTCGCCTAGATAGTCGAGATACTAACAATTAACACTTGCATGGATGTTTCGTTTGTAGTTAGTTACTCGTAGTAAGTAAGGCCAGGCGCGGTGTGCCAACATAACTAGATACAGTCTCTCCCTCCGCTGCAGACGCCGTATTTGGCAACGACTCTACAAGCTAATAATACAGACGAATATTTGTTATACATATATACAAGAACTGGAGATTGCCACTGAGTTTTGGTGCGCCACCTGTTTTTAAGTTGCTTTAAATTTAGTTAAAAATTGCCGATTCAGACAAACTATATCAAAACCATTCCAATATTTTGGCGTTTGCCTGACCAGCTAACAGACTTTACACTGCGATACAAACGGCTGACGATTATTTTCATCCACAATAGCATTTAAACTGTCATGTGTCAAAATTTTAATCCGGACGCATATAACTGTTATTTTTTACGTATTTTGGTGGCTGCCATTCCTCAACCCTCCAACCCAAGTGTTGACGTTCACGAGGGTTCATTATACATCCCTAGTACGAGTTATCACCCGGGTGAAACGCTGTTGGTCATGGAAATAGAAATGGTAACAGTTAATGTATCAGGTTTTTAATTGATTGCAGCTAGAGATGGGTCACTACTCGAGAGCGGGTATTTACCCGGTATATACCCGATATTTACCTACCCGCTGGTAAATACACGGGTATTTTCGTTTTTCTTCTAAATTTGATGTGCTTAATGGTATGTAGACTCACATAAGATTAATTTAAGTATTTTTTTATAATGTTGCATAAAATGTATGTTCAAACTAATTACGAAAAGGTTGCTATGAGGTGAAGTTAGATTTTAACATATCAGTCCGATTATGAAAATCGTGTAAAATCATTCCCTCTGGCTTCCGAAAATGTTTTAAAATGTTTTTAATATACATTAGAAAGATGAAAATAAAGACTACTTATGAATGATAATAAAAAAAAATGTGGAGTATCACAACTTGGAAAGCTAATAAGTCAAATACAGTTAGTATTTGGACAAAAATGTATAAAATGTAAAAACTTTTTTGCAGGAAATTTTGTCTACTTTAGTCTGTACATACAACACTTTTAGATATTAATGACAGATTCCAAGAAACATGAAAAAGTTCACTTTTTCCCCCTCCCCCAACCACACCCCCCACCGACCGATGTTCGAATGTGTATTATCAACATATAAGTACGATAATTTACTCAAATCTAAAAGAAATACTCTTACGACGGCCTTTTTTTTAATATTTATCAAAATTGTATTAAAAAATCCTTAATTACAACTGCAGGTTTCACTAAACCTTTTCATTTTAAATGACACACAATAATTACAACCATTAACTCGGTTTATATCTCCACTTTAACACAAATCGACATGTGCAACAAGAAATGAATCTACCCGTCCATTTGGGTAGATACGGGTAAATACCGGGTAGATAGGTATTTACCTGGGTGGGTAAATTGGGTAAATACCCGCGACCTCTAATTGCAGCGGCCGTCGTCACCCCGAGGACTAACCCGAGGTTAAGTAGGTACTCCGCAGCGCTCCGAATTATTTATCATCATCGTGTACTTCCGCTACATGTTAATCTATACTCATTTGTGTGTTATAAATAATTACAACAGTTTAAAATTCCATTACTTTATGTTCTTCATTAGTTGTTCCATTAAACCAAATTGTGCTTGCTGAGAGCAAATGAACAAATGGGGACAATGAAAACGCTAAGGTCCAGTTATTTAAATACACAGGTGGCAATAAAGCTTGGCTACCGAGATATCGGTGTGCCAATATACGTTGTCATTCCCGCATAAGAATTTAATTTTTATTAAGAAAACCTTAATACCTAGGCTGTAATGTAGAAGCAAGAAGCTACTAATTAAGGTATACATCTGGAGTATAGCCCTTTATGGAAGTGAAACGTGGACAATGACCCTAAGAGATAGAAAGAGAATGGAAGCATTTGAAATGTGGTGCTGGAGGCGTATGGAAGGCATTAGTTGAAGAGACAAGATAACGAATGAGGAGGTGCTAAGAAGAGTGAATGAAAGGAGAGCTATCCTGAACACCATTGCAAATAGACGCGGGAAAATGATTGGACACTTAATACGCGACGACCTCTTCTTTAAAACTATCCTGGAGGGGCGGATAGGACGCAAGCGGGGAAGAGGAAAACCCAGACGCAGCTTTTTGGAGCAAGTGAAAGAAAAAGTAGGGGTCGTGTCGTATCAAAAAGTCAAAGAGCTGGCGCAAGATAGGGAAAGCTGGAAAATACTCCACCGACAAGAGAATAACTCTTAAGTTAATGATGAATGATGAGGTTACAGGTAACTTTGGCCTTACAATTCGAAAAACTGTTACATTACGACTTTGAGAAACACGATTTAAATGTCGACATTTGCACGGAAATTGATTGTTATGCCGATTGCAACAGGCAGCGAGCTCTCCTCGAATCCGGACCTGAGATGTATGTCAGATAAACTGCAACGATTTCGCCCCTCTGAGTTTAATCTCTCTCGTACCTGATCTCCTGTTTAAAATTAGTGTCATAATCATCCTAGGCGATAAACACTAAATCTTATAAATCCCCTTAAGTCCCTATAAATTTTACGTATATTTCGCATTTTTTTGAAGGAACGGAATTCATACATTGGGTTTTTATATTTTTTTCTGATTATTTGATTGCAAATAGCCACAACCGAATACAGAACCTCCTCCTTCTATGAAATTGAAGTCGGTTAAAACGCGCAATGCTTTGTTGTGCTTCAGCGCTGCGTTTCGGGAAGAGAACTGACGCCAATCCAATCCAGCTCTGAGTCAGGCACTTCGTCTAGCGGCTCCAGCTCCTCGTCCAGCTCTTCGGACAGGTCAGACAGCGAGTCTGAGTTGGAGAAGAGAACTGACGCCAATCCACTCCGAGAAATTGTGTTTTTTTGTCACTGTCAACATAACATTAAAATATAGGCTTAAATTGAACAATGACAGGATAATACGCAATAATAATAACATCGTGATTATCAAGAACGTATGGGCCTTACTTGCCTTTGAAGAGTTTTTTAATCAAGAAGCTATTTTTAAAAACCACAATGTTTTGTTTTGTTGATCATTGTGCAACTAGGATGTGCAACTATGCTAATAGGATCATTATGGAATAAAGACTGCTACATTATGACTGCACCCTCAAGTGCACTTGATAAACACTTTTTTTTAACTGCGGGATCAGCTTTGGCTTTGTTGACTGGTATTAATAACTAGAGGTACCTAATACCATTAACTATTACTCTGAAAAGTTAATTATAACATTTCTGACTCTGAACTAAATAGTGCAGTGTTTCTTGTAGTGACCGCTTCCTGTAGTGAAACCCGATATTGCTGGAAAAATGGTCCCCCTTTATTTCGTAAAAAAAATTCACAGATCTCGTGCCTCTCACGACCTTCGGGTACATTGAAAATTAATTTAAAATAAATCAGTTTTAAACATTTTTATTTCTTAAAAATTCTTAACAATTAAAATTATACGATACTCGAAAAGAAAAATAGTAAAGAAGTAACTACCCCGCATGCGCTCCTAGATGACACAAGAAAAATAGTAAAGAAATATTAGACTGTATCTATATAATAAAAAACAAACAGAGCCACACGGATGAAACAAAACTACCACACGTGGGCTCCTAAATGACACACTTAAACTTAGTTATATTTTTATTCGAAATCACTTATTTATTTATCAAAAAATCTTTACAATTAAAATTATACGATACTCAAAAAAAAAGGAAAGAAATATACTATGCACTTAAAGTGTACAAATTATTTGAGTTTAAACAATAGTTATTTGTACAACAAGAGATCAAAGTTTGATATTTGTTCGAGTTCTTATTTTGAGTCCCGTGCAACCGAAAGATTCTATAGTGTAATTTAGAATCTTGAGCGTAGGACAGGAAGGGACTCAAAAGCACACAAGATGTAAATAACTTTGATCTCGTGTTGTACACACAAATTTTCACTTCAGAAGTGAGAACGTAAATATTAGACATCCTGAACCTGAAAAATTTAGGTAATCCTTCTTCATCACACAGTAGAACACGAGATCAAAGTTATTTACATCTCGTGCGCTTTTGAGTCCCTAACTACGCTCAAGATTCTATAATAAATTCAATCGCTACGCTCGTGAATCTATTATAGAATCTTTTGCTTGCACGAGACTCAAAATAAGCACTCGAAGAAATATCTAACTTTGCTCTCTTGTTGTACAAATAACTATTTCACATTTTTAATGTGAGTGCAAAATAAGTTACGTACCACGAAGGTCTCTAGGACGCCACACGGGTTAAATCGAATATCGGTTTTTTTCATTAATTAAAGAAAATATAGTTGTATTAGAAAGATATACATATCTTTCAACTATACAACTATCTTTTCTTTCAATAATCCTGTGAAAATTAAATATGCAGGAATTGTTTATACTGAGTTTTATAGAGTAAAGTAACGCAAGTCCTACCGTTTGTTTACACTAGGGAATATTTTGTTGTTATAGTCGGGCAAGAATTCTTATCACTGGGGTTTCAAGTTGCAGTTATCAATAACTGTTGTTGTATTTCGAGGAAACTTTAAGTGCTTCATTCATACCCACTTATAAGGGTATGGGCGGTGTAATAACGCGAGTATTTTTTTTTTATTTGGCTGAATAAGGTTGAATGTTGAATGACTTTAGATTTGAAACAAATTTTACCGGATTATATCGCGTATAGTATTTAGGTTGTCCACGTATGATTTTGAGCTGTTGCAATTATTATTAGCGCGTTACCGATGCTCGTTTTATGTTGACGCAAATTGCATTGCACACCACTAACGCATTTTGAGAGTGCATTGGAATCTAAAAATGACTGTCCTTTTTTGAGCGATCTTTCGAAGTGATTCGACGTAGTGTGGTCAAGTGGTTATGGCTTGCATGTGTAGGGGCGCTCGGTCTGCGCTTTTTTTCCCTTGCCTGCCCGACAGCAAAAAATCAGTGTTCCTGTGTGTTACACCAACAATGTTGAGTCAAATAAACTTACAACTTAATTACAGAAGCTATCGTAGATTCGTAGATAATTGTTGTTAGTTATCTTTGATTTCGAACATCACTACATTTTAATACGTCCATCAATAGGGGATATTACTGCAATGTTCTGCCGCCAGAGTGCAGCACTACCGACTCAGTAAATTCATAAACTAACTTATACATACTGTGCCTTAAACTGTTTTTTGACAAGTTTTCACAGACAATAAAATATGACATTGATGCATCAAGGCTGTTTGTTAATCGAAATTTAGTTATCTGCCTCTTTATCGCTCGAATATGCAAGAGTGATAGAGAGATTAGATACCGAAATTTCGATTTTCTTGTTTCGCGGTAGGCCATGTGTCAATGTGGTTTGTTTACTGTATGCGCCACAAAGGTGCCACCTACGCAGAGCTTTGCCTAATATTCCCTATTGCGAACGGGAATGTTCCTTCCTTCTTTTCCAAGGCGAACCCTCTTGACGTCTGACGTCTATCCGAATTTTCACGACGTATGTACCTATAAACTAAATTGTTTTCTTAAGACTCTAGTCCCACTAAACAGATCTCACACAGAATCGAATCACTCTCCAACACCACTAATCACTGACCACCAACACAGTAAACAAATGTTGAAATCACAATTACCTATAACAAACAATGTCAGTAATTATGTGCACTCACGAGCACACTTAGATATTAAACCATCTACATAATTTTGGAAAGAAATAAAAGTTTTGGAAATTATTAAAAAAAATCACCATTTATATTTATTTCAATAACATATCAAGCTTTAACTATACAATAATCAACAAACTTCAATCATACTACTCGTATAGGTATCCCGATTCCCGCGCCGCGCACGCCTCCTGCGGTATCCTGACATTTCGCTACATAAAGGATAAGCCACAGCCTAGGCCGTAAAAGATAGAGAGGTCCGGTTTTTGACATTGGAAATGTCTTTTCGTTCGCTCCAGTATAGGCTCCGATTTCACGAAAAAGTGCGATCCCCTTATATCTCGGAAAGTTGTGAAGATATGATATTAAAAAATAGGCTCAAAAGACGCATAATCACGAGAGCTGTAAGGTGCAAAAATAATTATTCGAGAAAGTTAAAAACAAAAAAAGTTATGGTCGAAATAGTGAAAATAAAATTAAATTTTTTCCGAATTTTTGATTTTGGTGCTCGATAATTTGGAAACGAAGAATGATATCAAAAATTTGAGAAAAACGGCTCTGGACAATTTAGTCAGCTACCATTTGAGCTTAAAACAAAGACGATCGGGTTAAGGGTTTGCCCTGTAGCCTAACCTTTAAATAGTCAAAAAGTCAGAACGACATTTTTCACAGGACATTTATGACTTCATGTTTCGCAGAGTTCGTTATCGGTGTTTGTTGTGAATTATCGATAGGGAGAGGGAGAGGGAGAGGGAGAGGGAGAGGGAGAGGGAGAGGGAGAGGGAGAGGGAGAGGGAGAGGGAGAGGGAGAGGGAGAGGGAGAGGGAGAGGGAGAGGGAGAGGGAGAGGGAGAGGGAGAGGGAGAGGGAGAGGGAGAGGGAGAGGGAGAGGGAGAGGGAGAGGGAGAGGGAGAGGGAGAGGGAGAGGGAGAGGGAGAGGGAGAGGGAGAGGGAGAGGGAGAGGGAGAGGGAGAGGGAGAGGGAGAGGGAGAGGGAGAGGGAGAGGGAGAGGGAGAGGGAGAGGGAGAGGGAGAGGGAGAGGGAGAGGGAGAGGGAGAGGGAGAGGGAGAGGGAGAGGGAGAGGGAGAGGGAGAGGGAGAGGGAGAGGGAGAGGGAGAGGGAGAGGGAGAGGGAGAGGGAGAGGGAGAGGGAGAGGGAGAGGGAGAGGGAGAGGGAGAGGGAGAGGGAGAGGGAGAGGGAGAGGGAGAGGGAGAGGGAGAGGGAGAGGGAGAGGGAGAGGGAGAGGGAGAGGGAGAGGGAGAGGGAGAGGGAGAGGGAGAGGGAGAGGGAGAGGGAGAGGGAGAGGGAGAGGGAGAGGGAGAGGGAGAGGGAGAGGGAGAGGGAGAGGGAGAGGGAGAGGGAGAGGGAGAGGGAGAGGGAGAGGGAGAGGGAGAGGGAGAGGGAGAGGGAGAGGGAGAGGGAGAGGGAGAGGGAGAGGGAGAGGGAGAGGGAGAGGGAGAGGGAGAGGGAGAGGGAGAGGGAGAGGGAGAGGGAGAGGGAGAGGGAGAGGGAGAGGCTGCTAGCAGATAGCTGATGCTGAACCCTGGCTGTACCTAAAGGAACTCAGGTTTGTTGCAACATAGGCACACGCTGTTTTGGTCATCCGACTCGTCTTGATGAGCACTTAGGAGAGTAGTACCCAAGATAGCTGATGCTGAACCCTGGTAGTACCTATTGGAACTCAGGTTTGGTGCAACATAGACAAACGCTGTTATGGTCATCTCTCGTCGCGTCAAACTGCTGTCAAGAAAAATACATATCTTGCAGCAAATGGGCCGCTGCCGATCAAGACTCGAGTGACGATAACGGCGATGTGGCTACCACTTCTCGAGTTGACTACTGATTTGCCGTGTAATAATTTTCTTGTACTTTGAACATTAATATATCCTGCTTATTAATCGAAAAATGAAATATGTACCTATACTTATGCGCCACGGCGACAATTATTCAAACTTCGATCCGCGTGTGGAAATTTTGCAATTTGTTTGTTCACATGCGTTATGTCCAGGATACTTGTGTTAGTCTAAGAATAAAATAATTATCATTCAACGTTGTAGTTTTATTTTGTAACTTTTTCCTTATCCAGACTTTCTCG
Organism: Cydia splendana; assembly: GCF_910591565.1. Classification (NCBI taxonomy): domain Eukaryota; kingdom Metazoa; phylum Arthropoda; class Insecta; order Lepidoptera; family Tortricidae; genus Cydia; species Cydia splendana. The sequence continues at coordinate 38,688,809 of NC_085987.1, read as the reverse complement.
TCGCTCAGCGACAATATTTTTTCGAATTCCGTAGATTCATTTCCAATGTGCTCGATAGTCTCGTGTGAGGCACGAAATCTGTGAATTTTTTTCAAAATGTAGCCTAACTCCCCCTACCCCTACCCCTAGGGCTTTTTTTTCATTTTTTTGGATATCGCTTTTCTTTTTCGATAAATTGTGGATTTAGTGCGAAAAGACACCGAAAAAATGCGTCATTTTTCTACATTTTTGAGATTTCCGAAAAGAGTTTTTGACTTTTTCAAAATATTTTTTCACCATATTGTAGCCCTTGTTAAGAAGAATCTTTTGGAACCTGGACCATTCATGTAGCCCTAAAACTCACGAGACCAGGGCGATGTCTCACTCTGGCTGAAATTGGAGGGCTATACTGATGCGATCGAAAAAACATTTTCAAAGTTAAAAACTTTTTCACAGATCTAACTTAAGTGATCTTAGTTCATAGCACAATTGAACCATCTGAATGATATTGGGATCAATTCAAAGTAGGCACGTTTAATTAATTTTACATTGATATATCTTTATGCTTACAAAAAAGTATATTTTGGCAACGATTGAACGTTTGAGCAAGTAAGTACATGAAACAGTAAGATCTACGCCCCTAAATTAAGGTACGCCGGACCACATATGATACACGGTCTCAGCAATAAACGTTCCATTAATTGAAGTAATAATTCAACACTATTGTGTTGTACTGTTGTGAATTTGTTATTAATTAATAAAAGTGTAGAGTAGAACGAAATAGTTCAAATAAGTGGTCTTTATTTATGAAGGATATTTTGTAGATGAGGCTAAATATGACTTTAAAATACCATCATTCAATAAGTCATCATAATATCTTTGAAGTATGGTTTTAATAACCTATATGTTTCTATTTGAAATTTAGAACTTTAAGTTACCTATTTATAGATCAAATACCGTACTGAAGTTTATCTTTATTTAGTTAACCTACTTAGACTATGGAAATGCAATACCTATTGCTTCTAGGTGCTTAAATGTGTACATGCATAAAGTACATGCTTAGGTTTCTGTGAAGCCCTATTGAGAAGCCGGGCACGTGGCGATTTGTGTTCCAAGCGCATTAGCATAAATAAACATACGAGTAATCACCATACAACTGAAGAGAAGGTCCCCTTATACTTACCTACTAGACGCTCACGGCCCTAATAATCTAGTAATTACCCCAACTAGATATTGTGATCCAAGAATGCATTAAGTAAAAATATGCAATATACTGGTCCGCCCATTGACGCAAGTAGCTGATACGCGAACCCTCGCACGAGTAGTCAGTGTGTCGATTTCTAATGTAAGCCTCCACATGGCAGTGTATGTAAGAGTTATCTGTCTGACTTCATAATGTTGGTACAACGATTGTTTTCTTCAATTTTCTCAATCATATGTTGACTCGCTCCTATTTTGGCACTAATATAATTTCTTTTGGACCACTCCAAATGCATCTCGTTTTTCATTTGGCGGTCTAAGTAGTCACTCCTGATAACAGTGATAAGTTGATAACGCAGCTGACAATAATATATTTCTTTTAGATTCTTCACAGAACTCGAAGAAATTTCACTTTTCTTTTGTGTAAAGTAAATTACCCCCTTTTTTCTAATTTTAACCTTTCCATACAAAATAGATCTCAATATATTAGGATTCAGAGGTTATATTTTCGATCTTTCACTATGTTAATTTACACTCGCAGAAATGATAGGCGAATTGAATTGATTAACTCGAATAAACTCGTTTAACACTTTAACGAGTTGACTTGAACTAACCTTTATAAAATACTCGATTCAATTCAATCACTTACTGTGATAAATAAAATTTTCCTGAACAATATTTTAACATAATTAGTGGCCCGGCCAACGAAAGAAAAGTCTTCTAGAAATCGATTTTCGCTCATGTCGTCTCGGATATGGGTGAATATAGTATCTATGCATTCAGTGTAATGCCCTGAACCCAAATATATGAGATGACAAGCGCGAAAGTGATGGGCAGTTGCTGTGACGCCATAAAGTCAGCAGTACACACTTTTTTATTATTTTCGTCGTTTAAACCATGTGGGGTACCAAATGAAAGGGCTTTGTGAGTAGATCACAAATATATAACATTCTGTAACATTTTCAATACTTGGTCTAACAAATTATTAGAAAACGTTCAAAAATTTCACAATCCACAGTTGACTTCGAACTGCTATAAATTGAAAATGGCTAAATGGATTAGTCCAAAATACATACCAAGTAACTGTGAATATCCTCTATATAATTTAAAAAATAATTAACCAGATATATCAAAAAATAAGAAAAGTACATCTAGTTGAAAAAAGCATAATTTTCTGTTACATTAAACTACAACTATTATTAAAACAAACAGAAGAACTAGACTGTTGACATATATTTTTGTAGTGGTCTTTTTACTAGCTTTCATTTGGTACCCATATTGCTGCAGTAAGAAAAAAGAACAACCCCCCCCCCTCCATTTTTCATTTGCGGGCGTCATTTTTAAAATGTATATAGCCTGTGTCACTACCACAACGACGAATCAACGACGAATGACGAATTCAACTACACCTCACATGTCAAAAACCGTCTAGCCGTTTAGGCTGTAGGGCGTGCCAAATAAATGGACATATACACATACCCACTCTAGTAAAACGTTACCCTCCTTCTGATGCAGTCGCGTAAAAATACGTTTCCAGGAACCAATTAGTATTAAATAGTATTTGGGCATTTCCATTTAAAGTTGTACCATGACTCACTTGACGAGTTGAAAATATAATTTGGATTATTTGGTACTTTTTTATGTGATTCTATGAGTAAATATATTCTAGTTTACGAAACACAAAAGAGAATCGTCATATTTTTAGCATAAACCAGTTAAAATTAATATTTAATAGGATGAGGGAGGTTTTTTGCGGTCCGTTTGGTTACAAATGGTTTTTGAAATAGTCAATAAAAGACATACTTGAAGCAAATGTTTTTATGTTTAAAGCATAATAATGTTAATAAACAACCTAAAAACAATCATCATTGACCAATTTAGAACAAACATTTTTCATAAAAGGGAATTTTAGGTGGTTTGGTTACGAGGTGGCCCCAAATCGTACGATATTTTTAGGTTATTAAATAGTTATTGGCATTACTGCCATGTGACGAATAACAATCATTAGAATTAACAAAATATGTGATTATTGTCAAAAAAAAATAATATTTTAGCTTATAAACTTTGAATAAACAATAATAAATACTTTTGAAATCAAGGGGACATTTCCAAATGGACACCCATGTAATTTAATGGACAAAGTAAAGACGAGATCACAATAATCAAAAATTTACACAAATACACAGTGAATAAAAAAAGGACCACAAAATATGTACCAAAATCAGTAGATAGAGTTTTAAACATAAGAAACTCAATATTACTTATTAAAATATGACTTATTAATTGCACATGAATTAAATAAGTATAGACAAACTCACGGTAAAAACTATACATACTCAATGTGCGTGTGACTTTACCGTGTCCGTTTGGTTACATTTTTCTAGTCCGGCTATATGTTACGCTTCAAATTGTAACCAAAAGGACGTAACGATTTGTCTGATCCAGAATTAAATCTATTCAAAATAATACAAAACTAGCCGCAATGTTCAACTTATGTGCTTGATAAATAACTATATAAAACATGGTTTTATTTAATATTAACAGTGTTTTAGTTACTTAAGGTTCAAGCTGCATAAACAGTTGAACAAAACGGACAAAACTTTGAGTAAAATTACCGGTCACACACCAGCACGCCTTGGAGGTGGCGAATTGACTGTTTTAAATCAAATTTGACGTTTAAACAAGCTTTATCTATGGTCACAGGGTTGCCAATATGAAAAAAAACCTAAAATGTTGGTAAAAAGTATTTCGCTAAGTAGCGAAAACTGCGTAACCAACCTGGACTATGTCCGTTTCACGATTTTGCGGGGACAACGTTTTTATCGAAATTAAACCCTATTATTGATGTTTTTAAAGCTCTTTTTCATCAATAATACATTTTTCAACATTTAAACTATGCCAGGAATGCATTACTTGGTGTTGCCTTCATAGAAAAAATATGTGTAAAAGTCCATCAAAAATTGAAGTCGGTGAAGGGGACAGTACTACGGAGTGATTTTATCATATCTAAAAACCTGATTTTAAGTAAGAAAAAAGTGATTTATTGTGCTTAAACTTAATAAATGATGTGTCTATATAATATATTTCAATAAAATACATCATTTGCCTAGTTAAAAAAATCGTCTTAAGAGTAAAACGCAAAAAATGTAAGGGGACATGCGAAAAACTCGAGGGTACAACTTTAAATGGAAATGCCCATTTTTACCCGACTACATCGGAAGGAGGATAATGTTTTTCGAGCGACGTATAATGTATAAATGTCTTTTTATTTGACACGCCCTACAGCCCAAACGGCTGGACGGTTTTTGACATATGAGGTGTGGTTGAATTTGTCAGAATGGTGGTAGTGACACAGACTATATACATTTTGAAAATGACACCCGTAAATGAAAAATGGAGGGGGGGGGGTTTGTTTTTTTCTTACTGCAGCAATATGGATACCAAATGAAAGCCCATATACACATATATATAAGCCCTGGTAAGGGCATTTATTTGTGTGATGATGATGATGAACACACAAATAAATGCCCTTACCAGGATTCGAACCTGGGACCTCCTGCTTCATAGGCAGGGTCACTATCGACTAGGCTAGGAGGCCGTTTCATTCATAGATTGATAGATCACAATTTGTAATAATAAAAAATTAGAATAAAAAAATACTAAAACTTAATATTTTCGAAATTAATTTCTTGGGGTTAGATAATTATGAGGATATTGGGTATTACTTGAGGTATATTTTACAAAAAATAATTCAACGGTTTCGTATCTGGAGGAGCCCAAACATGGTATGTTTAGAAAATTATTTTTATTTTTATTGAATGCAAGTGACGGAAATATAATAATGTGATATATTTTTAGAACCGGCTCAAAAAACCCTTTCATTGAATACAACACACGATAGGTTTCTGAACAATTCTTTTTTATTTTCCATACAAAAAAAAGAAGACGTCATAACTCCTTTCCGTTTGTTTTCTTTTTTTGGTGCTACGGGTCAAATTGGTTCAAATGGCCTAAAGATTAATCGTGCCGATTTTCATACCTTTAACACTATTTGCAGCTGATTTTGGTCAACCGCTAGTACTAATAGTCGCGCATAACGGACGCAACTATCGCAAAGCAAAACGCAGCTCTAAAACTGTTTTATTCGTTTTCCGATGAGCAGGGACAGATATAGGTTATCGGCTAACGAAAGAGCGAGATAGAGATAAAAACGAAACGAAACGTATTGAGCTTTGTCAGGTAGACGCTAATCGCGCTTTTTAGCAGGCGGCATTTAATGATATTCAAAGACTTCAATGTTCGTTAGATAAATAAGCGCTCTATTTTCTAAGCATTAGGGTTTAAATTAAGGAATCTTTTAATGCGTAAAATTAAAGCAAGTAGCGAAATTGGCGTCAGTTGGACTACGTTAAAAATGATTCACGACGCTTAACAAACACTCGCTAGCATCACGAATTGAGGGGCCATTTTTTGTGTGACCTATCGATTTATCTTTATAAAGTACTGAAGTTAGGGGTCAAGTTATATTAGACATTTGTGAGACGATGTAAATTAGGTTTTTTTGAAATATGAATTGCTGATCGTTTTAGTTTTGGTTTCGCGACTTGGCGGGAATTCGTGACAATAACAAACTAATGTGGTTGTATTTGTCGAGTTACTCGAGTTTGAGTATTGTGATAGTTTTGTTTTTATTCAAAAATATTGACCTTTTTGGATACTTGTGTATATAAAGTTGTGAAGTGTAGGAACTTTCGTAAATCTTTGTAAATATCTACTCGTAGTTTTAAGTGTTAGAAAACATTTCCTAGGTTAGGTTAGTTTTTAGTTATCATTAGATTGTGTTCGTAAACTTGATTGTATAAAAGTGTAAAAATGGCGCCAAGAAAAGATTCTAGCGAAATATGGGACTTTTTTGAAAAACGCGATGATTACAAATCCGAGTGCAAAACTTGTCATGAAAGCTTTAGTTATAAGTCAACAACTGCTAACTTAAAAGCTCATTTGAAACGGAAACATATAGCACAATATGCTTCTCTAAGTTCACAAATACCGTCGACTTCAGGTTCAGGTGCTTTTTTCAATCAAGAGCTTACCAATTCCGCGACGAGCTCTCAGAACAACCCGACAATTCAAGCTGAATGTAGCACGTTTACTCCTGCGTCTCGTATTCAAGCACAGGAAGTGTCACGTAAACGACCACAAAATACTATGGACAGTTACAACCCAAAAAAAATATCAACGGAGCAAAAAATAGATAGACCAAGATGTTTTGGAATTATGTATAGACTCCTTCCATCATTGTTGAAGAACGTTCGTTTCGAAAATTAATGAGATGGATACCGGGGTACCAATTGCCTACTCGAAAAACGTTGTCCAATAGCCAACTTGTTAAGTTATACAATAAAACAAAGGACACAATCCAACCCGAAGTAGCATCGGGTTGTGATGCAATGTGCATAACATTCGACCTATGGACGTCACGCAAAACCGAGCCTTACCTAGGAGTGACGGGCCGTTATATAGATAAGGATTTTCAATTTAAAACCATACTTTTAGACTGCTGCAATTTTAGTGGACATCATACGGCCGAAAAAATACGGGCAATAACCGATGAGTGGAAGGCCACAGACAAAATAAACTCTGCGGTCACCGACAATGCTGGTAATGTAACCAATGCTGTAAATGACCACTTGCGTTGGAAACACTATGGCTGCTACGCCCATAAGCTCAATTTAGTTTTATCTGACTCACTAAAAACGTTTGAGCACAGCATAAGTAAAGTTAAGAGGATATAGTTGCATACTTTAAAAAAAAGTTGCATTGGAATGGAGAAACTGATACAACAACAAATATTGAGAAATAAAAATCCAAACATCTCATACAGGAAGTGGACACCAGGTGGAATTCCACATTCTACATGCTGGAGAGATTCGTGACGAGATAAAAATTACAATGGCACTAATAAATACAGAAAATTTGCCAGTAATATCTGAAGAGGAATGGGAGGCATTCAGTCAACTGTGCACAATTTTGAGGCCATTTGAGGAAATGACAACCGAGATGAGCGGCGAAAAGTATGTCACAGGAGGGAACGTGATAGTGACTACTCGAATATTAAAGAATACTTGCGAAGAACTATACAAAATGGACAACATTCTTCCACAAATTACCGCCTTCATTAGTGAACTACATAAGTTTATCGATCAGCGTTTTGACAAAGTCGAAAAAAGCGGATCCTTTTCGTTATGTACGTTTCTGGATCCCAGATTTAAAATGGCTGCCTTCAAGGACCAGAGCGAGGCATTAAAAACTAAAAGAAGGGTAGGTACGGGATAAGGTTCAAGAAATTATAGCTAGGCAGCGTCAGGTAGAACCTGCCGAACCTCTCGCCCCCTCCAGCACGAAGGCTCTGTTGGCGTGGGACGTCTTTGAAAAATTTATGTGCGACAAAATAGCATCACAACAAGGCACACCTTTATCAGAAGCCATCAAAGAAGTCCAGATGTACACTGAAGATGACATTTTATTGCGTGTGGACAGCCAGGGCAACAAAAACTGCCCTAGAAAATGGTGGCAGGCGCATCGCCATATATACCCGAACTTGGCGCTACACAACAAACAAACAAAATAAAAGGGAAGACTTTTAGAGATAACTCATAAACGGCTTAACTGATCAAGTCTGTTTTAAGGTTTTGAATAAGTTTTTTAAGCACTATTTTTATGCTTTTTTTCATATTTTTTGGACCGATGGTTCAAATAATTTCATAGAAGTTTGACGTTTAAAATAACACTTGCACTGCGTAGGCTATCAAATCCGCTGCAGACTTTTCTTGGTCTGACTCTACACATATGAGTTCATTGAAGTTGTCATTGAATTGATTTTGGGCCTTATCGAAAGCCGTATAGAATAGAGTAGGCACCTAGTACCTAAATAACGTTTTACATCTGACGACTTCTGTGTTTATTCGGTTTATTTAGTACGCGTAAATGAATTCGATTATTTACATTTAAGTACTTACGTCACGTTTGACATTAACAGACAAGGAAAGCAAGATAATTGTACTGTTTCTCTTTCTTCTTTCAATGGAACGCTTTTACAGTCCTGTTCCTCAAAAGAGTCCAGTTGTTAACACTAAACTCATAATGCTCTCATTTGAATCTTAAAAAAAAAACAGGATGGGTCACAGACCTGTCCCAGTAAAGTGAGGTAGTGTGCGTGAAGTATGCTTGTGTGTGAAATGGGGTAATTAGACAGAATCTGAAAAATTTTCTCGGGCATTCCTCGCCTTAAAGATGTCCTATTCTGTATGGCAAATAACGAAATCCTGGGGATCGGGCTGAATAAACGAGAAAGACGATCGACAAAGGGAAAGCGAACTATACGAATCTGTTCGATAGATTGTGTTAACGTAGATATACTACGTTTGCAAAATTTATACCAACAAAATCACTCGCCAATTAAAACTACAACACATCAACCTCAGCGTCTCTAACTAGGACTAACTTATTAGAAGCCAAAGCTGCAGAGGAAATTTCGAGAAAGCAGGCTAAGACGAACTTCACAAAAGGAGTTATTAACACATGAGCGGATTCGAATATGTCTCTGCGAGGTCGACTTAGGAAATGTGACCAGCGTCAGTTATAATATTGTTAAGATGTGACGTTTTCAGACAAAAAGCTACTCCTTTTCAGTTTTAGATAAGTGAGCTCGATTCGTAATTTATTTTAATCTTAATGACATGTATCGAGAATACATAATACACTTTTGTTTTAGAACGGCACAAACTACTACTACGACACCTAGTCTTAAGGATATTTGCGTTACACTCAGACTGAAAAACAAAATGACGACCACCTGTTTCACTAAATAATTTCATATACCAGTTTTATAAGATTTTTCGTAAAAAAAATTATCAATATATAAAATTGATGCACACCATAGTTAAAGAAAACGATACATAAATAATAATACGTAAACTAGAGGTGGACAAAATAGGTTTGCTAAAAAACGGTATCTTCCACATTCCCTACCTACTATGTTCATACCAAAAAATCCCTCACCCTTTTAGGCTTACAAATTTTTGACACATCAGTCGCACCCGTTACTACTTGCAAATTAAATTTATTCAAAAGTAAATCAGTCCTTCTACATATTTAAAATCAATCCCCTTAATATAGCCCTTTTCATCATCCGTATTTTTTTCTAATTTACACCCAAATTATCGTGTTTTCTCCGCAATTGCCCAATTTGGAAAATTCTGCCCATCTTGTCTTCTATCGACTCCTGCCTTCAGGTAACTCTTTCCAAAACTCATTATTCATTTCGATATTAGGTCATGACCTCCAATCACCCAACCAATCCAGTCGGCAATTATTATTCTTGATAGAGTTTCATGGATGCTATTCCATTCCTTCATGAACTGGGATACAACACATCTCTCACTCTCTCTCTCTTTAGGCTCACATGCCTGAGACTAAAGATAATGACGAAACTCTATTTAATTATCCACAACGGCAACAAATAAGTGTGCGTAGAACCTTATGCAGATGGGTGGCAGAAGTATGAGTAGTCAATGGACGTGTTAAGCTTGACTTTAAATGGTTCCACCTAGAATACTTTAACATTGCTTCTAACTTGATGCTGCGCTTTTAGTTTGATGCAGCGTTAACTAAGTGATCCGTGACAATTTTTACGCAGAAGAGGTTTTGGAAATAGCACTAGCCACATTTAATACACCTAATAATCTAGCTGATTGTGTAGACCTGCACAATTTGAACAGAATAAGGGTGCAAGTTATAAGCATTGATGGAAATGTCCCAGAACTCAGCGACTTTCTTCATCTGACTTTCCTGGACCTACTCGTAATATTATTTGCTTTGGGGATTTATTAGATTAAACAAACTCGCTCATAACTATTACGGCGAGCATATTAGGGCTACCAGTGCATAGTCGTCAAAATGTGCATATGTTTGATGGCAACACTTATTTGTTATGAGGGCGATTTCAGTCAGCACACGACTAGGAAAACCTACTAGAGTCAGACCAAGAATAGTCTGCAGCGGATTTGATAGCCCTCGCAGTACAAGTGTTATTTTAAACGTCAAACTTCTATGAACGTATTACGTACAAATGACACTTGCACTGCGTGGCCTATCAAATCCGCTTCAGACTTTTTATGGACCGACTCTACACGTATGTGCTCGTAGACATCAACCCAATACTCAGAAATACCAGAGTTAATTGGCTGGTTAGTAGGCCTAGTTAACTACAGAACTCTAAAAGGAGAACTTGTTTATTTCATTGAAGAATTATATAAGCTAAATTATTATCGTTTTATTGGTATCCTATCTAAATAATGAACTTTGGTGGACATAAACATAATATTTTAATGTCTGAAAGAAAAAAGTAATATAACAATTCTTGATGTCTCTGTCGTATGTGCCTTTCGATAGTACTCAGAAAATTACAAAATTGTATTTATTATCCTGCCTTACAATATATCTTCAAGTTTCCAGATATCACTAACGCCATCTTGTTCAATTCATTAGACAAAACTACGGCTCTAAGCCAAGGAAGAGGTTATGTAAATTTCTTTTTCGTTTCATGTTTTAGCAGTACCTACTATTGTACGTCAGATGGCGCTGTTAGAGTATTCTACAATTCTCTTTGATTCTACAAAACGATAAATATGTCATCATTTCTTTGAATAATATATTTTTCAGCTATGTTCAATAACAAATTTAAAATACGCGGGTGACCTGTTTTATTTAATATATGCTACGTGGCCTAATACACTCGCGGATAAAAAATACGGGTCAGTAAGAAAAACTAGAATATCTCCTAAAATAATAAAGAGCTAGGAGCATGAATAAAACGGTATATTGTTGATCGTTCTATAGTTAATTTATTGAGCTTACCGTTGGGCTAGATTGATTTGTGTAAATTGTCCTATGATATTTATTTATTATTCATTTATCTAAAGGGAACATCCCTGCCTCGAAATAATAATAAAAATAATTTATTTTTTATTTAAATATCTTTCTTTTCTAGGTGATGCTGTAAATAAAACCTGGATAGACACCACTACACCACCACCAGTCCGTGTCCACTCATTTCGACAGGCATTTCCGGAGGGGATAACAACATGATCCAAAGCTCCAACAGGAAAAGGGAGGAGATTAATTGTTAACCATATCGCCATTGGTAGCGAAGAAGGGATTCCTTGATGAAGGCTTGTTGGAAGACTTACTTATTTGAAGCGAAGAAAGGAGATGACCGCTGCATTGTTCTAAGAGTGGTTTAGGGGCATAGTGATAAAGTTAAAACCAAATAACGTGGTTAAAGGTAATGGACAATGCCCCTTACCACTCTAGGAAATTGGAACTGAAGAAAGAAATAATTTTAACGGATTTGTGCCAAAGTAAATGTATCATGTTTTTGATACATATCTTTCGAATTTAGAATACCTTTAGGAATGCGACTGTAAATAATATGTTTTGCTATGTTTTCAGAGAATCAGTAAACTTCACCACAGAAGAAATTAACGTCTTAAATAATCTTATAGACAACTATAGTACTATATTAGTTAATAAACGAAACCGATCAAATAAATAAGTAATACAAGGGAAAATAGCGTGTGGCAGTTGATCGAAACTGAATACAATGCTCAAAGCTCACGCCCGAGGAACCTGAAACTGCTACATGCAAAATTGGATAAAAAAAAGAATTTCAACAAAAAAGGGAACAGACTAAAAAAGCGCTCAGTAAAAGAGTAATTCTCAAAAAAGTAGCCTTAACCCGTCATCGAGTTTTTGAATTTAATGTATGCTCATTTGCTCTTTTTCATATGAAACAAAAATGTTTATAGATAAACAAAAACAATTTTTATCGAGGCCAAGTCATTACTTATATTTAATACTTATATTGGAAAAAAAATAAAGAGTTCCACTTTTCACTGTAACCTGTCTTGACCAAATGCATCGCTCTTCCAGTTTTAGTTCTTTAGATTTTATAAGCACCAATTAATGTAAATAAAATATCATGTTATATACAGGGTGATTCAGGAGACGTGAGCAGGACTAACACTGTGCATATCGTTAATTATAAGCAACTGTTTCGTATCAGTATTAGTGAGGTTAACATTAATTTTCTAGTCGTGTTGAAAAAAAAGTTATTAATTTTTTTACGACATGCATGGTCACCCTAAAATTAGAATACTAAACTACCGATATTCTGTGTCAAATTGAATGTCATTACTGTCATTACGGTCTGGTTACTTTAGAAAACTCGTATCTCACTCAAGTTTGACAGTTTATTTTCTTCGTAATCAAAATGCCATTACGGTTAAAGAGGTTTATGTTTATTAATTAGGTCCTGTAGGGTGACCATGATTGTTGAGAATTAAATTTGCCCTCACCAAAAAGTTAAAAAATAGGAAAAAGTGTTGTTGTTTCTCCTAAATATGACGGTGATCGATCAATTATCAGTTACTGAGTGTGCAGGATTAGTCCTGCTCACGTCTCATGAATCATCCTGTATAGTGGGTCAAGCAAATCTTGTCAGTAGCAATGTAAAGCAAACTAAACTAGGGAAACACTCAAAGAGTAGTATTGCGCTAAGAAAAGCAGCAATGTACAATGTACATCGAACCAAAACCTTTTTTCCGCTGTGCGCGCCCTACGTACGTCAATTCAAATTGTCACTGGCGGTTTATTGAAAATGTTTGAAATTGTTATTAATATGGACGGACAATTTAAAAGCGGTGTAAAAACGATGTTAATAAAAATGATTAACAAATTTGAAGATCTCAAAAAATTTGAAGATCTCAAAATAAAATTAGAAGCGGATTAAGTAAGCCGTTAAACAAGAACGTATGAATAAAATCATTGCTTCCGCAGGTATGTAGATGTCCTACTGGATTTTAATATTTTATTCGATTTCACAGTTGGCACTGTGCGCATTGTAGGCACCTTAGCTTTGCTTAAGGTCATGCACAATCTTATTTAATATATGTATTGGTATTTAATGGTGACACAGCAGAAATATCTCTTGAAATAGAAATGATTCAGAATGTAAACAAACAAGATGATGGCTGTCATTCACGATCCACATGTGTTATCTGTGTTTTATCTGTGGACAGATAAAACACAGATGACACGCGACTTTCGAATTATTCGAACACAGTGTTGCTAACCCGCGATTTTACAAATTTGCCGCCGTTTGTTACTGACAAGATTTGCTTGACCCAGTATAATAACATAGACAATATCTTTTAAAATGTACGTTGCACGGGGTCTTAAATTTAATTTTTGTACAACAATATGCACGCACGAAGTTTGTCCAAGGATATTTTCACTGTAACCTGTACATCCGCGGTATCGCATCACACTCACGCACACAAAATATATTTAGATCATAACTGTGACAAAATATTAGCTAAGTATCAAACTAACCACCGTAGGGAACCATTATGACCCAAGTGTCGTAGTTTCGGAGAGACAAGTGATTAAAGGCAGGAATCTGGAGTTTGTAACAAAATGTTAACTTTAACTTGTAATAATAATGTAGGTAAATACCTTGGTATGTCACAGTCGTTGGGTATTGAGGACGAGGGTATTAGACGGTCGGTGAAGGAGCGCTTTTTCAGTCGGCTCACAAAAGTCCTTAACAGTCTTTTGTCAGGAGGCAACAAAGTGCGCGCCTTCAACGCCTGGGTAATGCCCCTACTCACATACTCCTTTGGCATACTAAGGTGGACTCAGACCGAGCTGGACGCCCTGGATCGGAGGGTCCGGTCACTGCTCACCACACATCGCATGCTACACCCACGCTCGTCAGTTATGAGATTGTACATCCCACGGAAGTGTGGAGGCCGAGGCTTCCTAAACGCCAAGGATCTCCACAACCGCGAGGTGTACAATCTCAGGAATTATTTCCTTAACAACGAGTGTGGGATGCATCGTGATGTGGTGGCAGTAGACAGGAACCTCACGCCGCTCTCCTTGGCAAACGAGAACTGGCGCAAACCTGTGGTACTAAGTACTGCGGATCGCAAGGCGGCATGGGAGAGTAAGGTGCTACACGGGCGGTTCTACAAGGCCCTCACGGGACCCGATGTGGACCTGCTCGCGTCGGTGTATTGTTCCTATAGTCGTGTCAGCGAACGGTCTCATAGCGAAGAGTCTCGACCAACACCTAGAGAGACTCTCGCTGGGTGGTTGGATCAAGGGTCAGATGCAGAAGGCGGTAATTTTGGACACGGCGCGTATAGTACGTCGATTCCTCACTCTGCGGCCCTGACCACCGGCAGCTTGGACCCTGCCCCGCTGCCGGCGGCACCCTAGGTTAGGTTTTTTATAATGTGTTTATATATTTTTGTTATGTTTTGTAAGTGTTTTTATATTTTACTTTTATACTCACATTGTAAAACCCTAACCTAAGACCCTAATTGAATAAAGAGAATTTAAATATTAAAATAGCTAAGACGAAAGCTATTCAATTTAGTTCCTATAACGCAAATCCACCGCCTAATCAAATTAAATATGACAATACGTATGTAGAGTTAGATGACACTGTAACATTTGTAGGTTTTAGTATTGATAACAATTTAAACTGGAAAATGCACGTAGACCATGTCTGCAAAAAATTGGAGAGATTTTACTTTACCCCAAGAAACTGAGACAAACAGTATCAGTTGAAGCAGCTCTTACAGCGTATCATGGCTACGTATCCTAAGTTTTAAGCTACGGTTTTATTTACTTTGGGGAATCTCCGTAGAAATAGAAAGCGTTTTTAAGCTACAGAAAAGGTGTATCCGCGCCTTAGATAACGCACGGTTTCTTGACAGGTACAAACCCTTGTTCATAAAATTTAATCTGCTCCCGCTCCCATGTATGTCTGTCACACTACAATTTATAAAAAAAAATTGTTTTAACATGTGTTTAGTCCTGTACAATCGACTACCTGACGCTATTAAACTACAGAACAGTCACTGTTTTAAAATCAAATTGGTTGAATGGCTACAGGAAAAATGCTTTTATAGTACAAAAGAATACTTAGATAATATGTTATAATTATATTGGCGAATATTGACGACCGGGTGGAATTTCGAATTTTAATTTGTAATTTATAATGTAATTTATATCTTATTTTTATAATTGTATTTTAAATGATTTCATTGCGATTATAACTTGACTATTCCTAATTTAAGTTAATTTGTATATAATTGTGCTTTAATTTTTTTTCTTTTGTTCGTTTGTATTGTAATTATTATGGGTTTTACAAATTATTTGAATGTAGATATGTAAATAATATAGGATAATATAAATACTAAATTAATACAATAATATGTTAACACATTAAAATTATTATTAATGTATTAACGTATTATTATATAGAAGGATGCAATATTTGTACACCTGCATGCAGGTTGAATACGCATGTACTATTAATTTGATTAAGATCCCATGCTAACCGTATTATGACATGTCCGGGTTACGGCAGAGCAGCGGAATGGGGTACAGCGTTTAGGTTGCACGTAAATAACAAATAAGCACGTTAATAAATACAGTTTTCACTTCTCATGCTCAAAAAGTGCACCTTTATGTCGTGCGTAGACGACATAAAATCGCATTTTATGCTCTAGAGCATAAAAGTAAAATTAGAAGACTAAGACTAAGGTAATCGATCTCAACAGCCAAACAGTTAAAACATATTGCACAATTTTACTGAGCTATAAAATTGTGTAGATGACAAAACTTGTTATATTATTTTATTTTTGCTACAATTTATTTGAAATCCGTATTTTCTGTCATTAAATTTAATAAATCACATAAAATAGGAGTCGATTATCGTTCAAAAATGCTCCGAAATGTTTGACTTGGCAGAAAACCAAGCGTCTGAAACTCTGATCACATGTTGAAAATTTAAAAAAAAAATTAAAAAGTTAGTTGGCGGGAATTGGTTATGTATTATGTTCTTTCGCTTTACGACAATTTCATGGTGTAAATTGCCGTGAAAAATATAATTTATTTTCCTTGCGAAGTGAAAAGCAGAGTGTACAACAAGGGCATAAATGTCCATTTTTACCCTCGTCTACTATTTTGGTCTTCGCTTCGCTCAGACCAAAAAATTGCCTCGGGTAAAAATGGGTCACTTTATGCCCTTGTTGTACAATCTACTATTTCGGCTCGTACCAATGAGTTTTTCGGAACTTGTGTACGAAATATCATTTGATATTTACCAGTTGCTTTCCGGTGAAGGAAAACAACGTGAGGAAACCGGAATCTCAATAAGGCCTAGTTTACCCTCTGTATTGGAAGGTCCGATGGCAGTCTCTTTCATAAAAACTAGTGCCTACGTCAATTCTTGGGATTAGTTGCCAAGCGGACCCCAGGCTCCCATGAGCCATGGCAAAATGCCGGGACAACGCGAGGAAGATGATGAGGATGATGATGATTGATAAAGAAGATTGCAATGATTTGAAGGAATGCCATCGTAATAGTATAGGTACTACCTACTTTTTTGCTTAACCTAGGGGTTAAGAACTTTACCTAACTCACATCGATTTATATTACCAATTAAAAATGTCTTTGTCTACGGTATGAGAACCAACTATTTCTTGATGATATATGTCCAGTTTTATAATATGAATTTTCTTACAGTTAAACAACCCGCCATTAGCGCAAAAGTGCACATTAAAGGACAGCGGGAAGGTTTTTCGAGTACCTAGTTAAATGGCAGGGGTAGTTAAATGGTAAATGCGTGGTAAATGCAGCCTAACTACTCCAAAGACATTATTAGTCCGCTACTATTAGTGACTGGTTTAGTAAAATTATTTGAGAAACAGAAAATATTAGTACCTATACTTGTAATTTTCACACTAGTAACTAAAGCCGGTCAAACAACTTTGTCAGTAGAAAAAAGCGCAAAATTCAAATTCTCTATGGGACGATTATACTTTACGCCAATTTTTTTTTTAATTTGCCGCTTTATTCTGGATCTATATACTACAGCGCCGCACGTCACGCACACGCAGCCGGTGTGCACAGGCCTTTAATGTCAAATACGTTGTTCCAGGACAAACACAACGCGGCAGACCATGGAGTTCGCCAACTGGTATTTCCCTGACTCCATACCAACGTATCCTAGCGGTCCCTGTTTCTATAAGTACCTAAAGAACTTCACCAATGAGTTCGATCTCGAAAATCATATAGAGGTAAATACTCTAGGGATGTACCGACTAGTCGCCGACTAGTCGGGAAAGCCGACTATCCGGCCTCATTTGTAGTCGGCGATTAGTCGGCAAAAATACCGATTAGTCGGCACTTTATAAGTGACAGAAAAACAGGGCGCAAAGAAATAAACAGCAAATATTTACCATAAGCTTTTCACCTATTTTACCCAAATTTCTATTTAGGGTGCTTACGACAACTTTTATTCGAATTATTGACCGTGTGGTCGCTTTATTATGTTCGATTGTCCGCAATAGCCTTAGGATTTTTTTATTTATTTTATTTTTTAGCGTTACTATAACTTTAATTATCTGGCCGACAAATCGGCCATCCGAGCGCCGATTAGTCGGCTAGTCGGCCAAATCAATAGTCGGTACATCACTAGTAAATACGTCGAAACTTTAAACGTTTTACGACGACCATATTGCGGCAGACCATGGATTTCGCCAACTGGTATTTCCCTGACTCGACACCGACGTGTCCCTGCTTCTACAAGTGCCTGGAGAAATTCACCAAAGAGTTCGATCTAGCTAGAGAAACATATAGAGGTACGTAAAAACATAAGACGTTGTCAAACGTTGCAGACTGGCGCCAACTGGAAGGTACTTCCCTGATTCCACGCCGATGTATCCAACAAGTAGGTACCTGAAGAACTTCACCAAAGAGTTCAACTTCCTACCAACAACCTATTTCTAAGACGCGATAAGTAGTGCAAAAAATGTATAAAGACTACTAAAAGGTGTAAGTAAAAATATTGTAACCGCCAAATTGTCAGTTGGAGTAGATGGGGTTGTACTGTGTCATATTT
This sequence comes from Cydia splendana, assembly GCF_910591565.1. Classification (NCBI taxonomy): domain Eukaryota; kingdom Metazoa; phylum Arthropoda; class Insecta; order Lepidoptera; family Tortricidae; genus Cydia; species Cydia splendana. The sequence goes on along the minus strand of NC_085987.1, from coordinate 38,670,589 downwards.
TTAGTCGACTCGTAACTACCTAGACTTTAATTTAATAACTAATAAACTCATATCATAAACGAATAGTTATGAGAAATAGGCCCCTGAACGGCGATTGGATTAGAGGACAGAGGAAAAATCAAACCAACCTATTAACAATTACATATTATATTAATTAGTGAGATGAATACGAGTACATGCAAATCACAACTTCTTTGAAAAAAAACTCGTATCAAAAGAAAACGAACAGAATACTGTCAATCAAAAGAAAAATGTAACTATGTATGGAATGCATACAGAGTTACTGCGTTTCAACTATGCGTAGCACTGTGAGGTGCGAGATTTTTTCAAACCAAGCAGTTAAGTAGTGTAGAAATATAAGATTATTTATCATGAATCACCAAACTTTTTCCCCGCTAGCTTCACAATATTGATTTAATGATATTTTATTTTTGCTATTATCCGTACATTGAGTTTATCAATACAGCCTGTTAAGCTGCGAATTCAAAGGCTGTAGTAGATAGGTATAGAACGTTTTATATAAAAATGTTACTACTACTACTATTAACTATTTGAACGAGATATACAAATTTAAATGCTGTACTAGGTATTTCAACATATTTATGATTAAGCTGAATACATCAAATCAAAACCACTTAAAAGGATTCTTATGTAATATTATTTAACATCAAATCTCAGGTTTCACATAAAAAATATTTACTTCTATTCGAAAAGTCCACTTTTCTTAAGTAGGTAGGTTAGCGGTTCGAATTTAGATTTGAAAAGTTTTAAATTTTGTGCTATTAATCATGAAGTTTTTTTTTATTTATTTAGCATGATTGTCATTGACAATGACCATTTGTATAAATTTATTATTATATCTATAGCCAACATCGGTATTATCCATCTACATACAACTATACTAGCTTTCTAAATTGTCAACATATCATGCACAAATTACTTAAATATTCATATTTAAAAACACGTAAATTACTTGAACAAGATTTTTGTTTTTGTATCTTGGCACTAATTTAATATTGCTTTTACAAATAGTGAACACGCGTTTCTCATTCATGTTGTCTTTTTATGATATATTTTTATCGGAATACTGTATTTTGGCACACAACATACGTTTAACCAACCAATGTTTGATACTAGGTATATTGAATAAGGAGTATAAAAAGAATAAATACTCACAGCTAATTGAATAATTACAACATTATTGTATATAGGTATATGTAAATGCCAAATTACTTACTGACGTAGTCTTAATGTTCAAGGAACATATATTTTTAATAATATATATAGATGGTCAACCAGATCTTGTCAGTAGAAAAAGGCGGCAAATTTAAAAAATGTAGGCGCGAAGGGTTATCGTCCCATAGAAAATTTGAATTTCGCGCCTTTTTCTACTGACAAGATTTGCTTGACCAACTTTATGTACCTACATACCTACAGTATTTTTCCTTAAATGATCCACTGACAATTACCTACATAGAAACGGTAATTATAACCTGTCGTATTAGTGTTTTAATTTATTACAATATAAAACACAACTAGGATTTTAATATTGTCATAACATAAATACAATCATGTGTAGGGTGTATACCGCGTGAAATCATAAGCAAAATTCATTATATCTCTTGTAATAATTATATAAGTACTAAAACTAGTTCTTAATATTTTTATAATTTATTTAAATGACAACATTTTATTTCTCCTACATTTTATCATCTGAATTTTTATGAAAGTAAAGTACTCGTACCTATGATATCGGCACCTGAATACGATGACTAAATTGATACCTCCTAAATATACTGAGGCAACTGACAGTTGTATTATTATAGGTTTTTTTACATATTTATGATTAAAATACCAATATTTGTCTTCCACTGAAACATATGCACAAAAGCCATTTTGCTCAACAATGAACTGGCCCACTTGGTATAGATTGCCCGGATGGCCCGCCTTTACTAAGTACCTAATTTATAACTTTTGTAAGATCAGGCGGGGTAAAGGTGGGTTCCCACGGCCCGTGTTATTACAGGCCAGGCCGGATCGCGCCACGCCTGTGGATGCCTGTGCGGTTGATTACGTCTCGCGCCGAGCCATTCCAACGGTGCGAGTCGGCCTGTACCCGCCTGTCGTTACTGCTAGTCCAACATGGGTGATAATATGTGCGTGTACTGTACGCGCACGCGCTGTCCCAGGTGAAATGAACCGACGCAGAGGCGCTCCTACAGGCCGCGACAGGCACCGTCGCGCCTTTGGAGTTACCGACTCCCGACGGATCGGACGGGTGACGACAGGCGACCACAGGCCTCGTCGGATGCGACCGTTCCCACGATCTGTCGGCCTGTAAAGACGCGGTCAGATCTGTGAAACAACGGGCCGTGGGAACCCGGCTTAAGAGAAACATACGTACTATATTTTGCTTGGGTTAAGATAAACCGTATGAGGAAAGTCCTTCTGCGTAAGTATTTTGAATAACGTAAGTATTCTGAAATTAATTATACTGTGTGTTACTGACCATGGGGCTTTAAATCCAGGGCTCGATTCTACTCGCTAAACTGAGCTACTTTTACTATGGCACCAACCCCGAAATCCCGATTTTTTTTTTACTTTTTCATACATTTTGGCTGATCAGATGTCGACGTTTTCTATGGAAAAGCCAAAAATTTTTCCCCGATTTTAGGGTTGGTCCCATAGTAAAAGTAGCTCAGTTTAGCGAGTATAATCAAGCCCTGGATTTAAAGCCCCATGGTCAGACACACCATGTATTTATACATTAGGTTTATTTTTATAATTATCATTTAATTTTGTTAATTTTATAAATATTTTTATGTATCTCTAAATGTTTATTTTCCCTGCAAGTGTTCCTCTTGCCCTGTCGTTTCTCTTAAGTACCCCACCTAAGCTTAAAGTCAATGTATTCGGGGATAATCTTACACACATCGACCTATAAGCTTGTTCTATGGGTACTAGGTGACGATATACACATTTACTTATTTAGATAAATACATAATTAGATAACATCCATAACCTAATTAAATAATATAATTTTGATATGTCTATTAACACACGAAACATTGAAAATATGTATTGAGGTGACAGCTGTTACACCGTATGTAAAAAATACTATTGAGGTAAAACTACCAAGCCGAAAAAAAAGAAACTTCGAAATAAGTGACATCTTATTTCATAATTTTACTAAATATGTAGTAATAATAAAAAAAACTAACGAAATGACCTACCACTCTGATTACTAAAGCTATATTATGGACATAAGCATATCTTAGCCTTATTTGACATACTTATAATTATGTTCTAGTACATAGTCCTAAATCTAGTTGAAACAAATACCCTCTTTTTGATAAACACGTTACAAGCTTCAATTAGCTAATAATCGTTTGTCTTAATGGGCGTTTTCACTTTCACACGCCGCCAGCAAATTGTTTCACAGTTTAGCGAAACATTAATTTAAAGTACAATTGTAATTTTGTTAAATTATCAATAACAACTTCAGTGACTGACATTAACGCCCGGTTCGCAATCGTCACAAAACTGACGGTCTCTTCCAGGCAGAATGCCTGGCTCTGGAACGAGCATGCCACAGGTGTTACTCTCAAAAACTAGGGAAGGTCACCATTTTCTCAGACCCCAAGCGGTACTGTTGGAGCTCTCAAATCGGAGTAGTACGAACCGGAATATCAAAATCCTTCATAAGGACTGTATCGTTTATGTGTTTATGTTTATCGTGTATGGGTACACTTATAACTGGCTAGAAAAAGAGGTTTAGTGGTGAAAAAAAATATAGGTCATATGTCAAATTATTGGTACAGTCACCAGCAATAATATGTTACACAACGAAACCCGCAAAAATATCTGACACGGTCTTATTTGTAGAGCCATAAGAGTGTGTCACATATTTTTTCGGCCTTCGAAGAGTAACATATTATTGCAGGTGACTGTACATTATTAAATAACAAGATTCTTTTGTACAATAAAATAATTAACGTATAGTTTTCAAAATGAAAGGGCTTTCAATCGAAAAGCGAAAATCTATTGTTTCGAAATGGTGTACTGAAAAAGGCATATCATACAGAAAGTTGGCTAAAGAGGAAGATGTTAGCGTTCATGCTTTTCAAAACGCTATCCGAAGATTCGGCAACGACTACTCGTTAAGTCTACCTGGTCGCGGCAAAAAACCAGGTCCTTCGAAGCCTAATTTAGACAAAACGATATGTAAGCTGTTTGCCGCCAAAAGAGGTCTTTCAGTTCGTGATTGTGCCAAAAATGCGGGTACGAGCATTGGTAGGGTACAACGAGCTAAGAAGCGTAATAACTTAAAGAGCTACAAAAAGCAAAAGCAGCCAAAACGGACCGCTCAACAGTCATCTGCCGTTAAAACTAGGGCCCGCAAGTTATATGAAGAGATTTTGAGCAAAAAGAAACAATGCATCGTAATGGACGATGAAACCTACGTAAAGTTGGATTACAAAACTTTACCAGGAGCAAAATACTATACGGTTAAAGAAGGAACAATTGTCAGTAATACCGAAAAAGCAATTTTTTGCGAAAAACTTGGAAAAAAAATCTTAGTTTGGCAAGCTGTTTGTCAATGTGGAATGACGTCGACACCTTTTTTCACAGACAAAACTTTAAACGCACAGGTCTATGAGAAGGAATGTCTACAGAAAAGATTATTGCCACTCATAAGGAAGCATACAGGTCAAACTTTGTTTTGGCCTGACTTGGCCAGCTGCCATTATGCTAAGTCAGTCCTTCAGTGGTACGCCAAAGAAAAGATCGACTTCGTGGGCAAACAGCACAATCCCCCAAACTGTCCTGAGATTCGTCCCATAGAAAAATTTTGGGCACTGATGAAGGCGAACTTGCGTAAAAGAGCCACTTCGTTGGAAAAATTCAAGCGAGACCAGATTTGGTGGCAAAAAATCTTGGTGCTACCGTTGTCCAAAACCTGATGCGAAATATTAAACGCAAGGTGCGGAATCTTGGCAAAGGTCAGTAAATAGGTCGTTCTTTTATTAATATTATCGTTTAAATATGCTTTACATTGTGTACATTAAATAAAAGTCAATAAAAGTTTTCAATTTAGTCAGTTGTGTAACTTTTTTTATGTACCCATAATAAACGATATAGTCCTTAATATCAGGAGTCTGGGGTAATGGTGATCAATTTCTGCTGGATTAAGGCCCATGCTGGCATTGATGGAAATGAGAGGGCAGATCTCGCGGCCAAGCATGCGGCCACATTGCAAAAACTATTGGATTATGACTTTTCCCCCTATCATACCAAAATGCCCAGATTAGATGCAACTCATATGCCTCACATAATAACATATATACAGACAGCACCACAGGAAAACACCTACTCTGGACGACATCAAACTTCTCCGTAAACATACAACTATAACCTTTCAACTAACGCAGATAGTAACTGGCCACGGCTATAATAGATTCTATCTTAAACGATTTCACATAACTGATAGAGTTAAGTACACCAAGAAAAGTCTGCAGCGATTTTGATAGCATACGCAGTGCAAGTGTTATTTTAAACGTCAAAATTCTATGAAATTATGACGTATAATTAACACTTGCACTTGGAAGTTCAGATGGCAGTCGCTTTCATAAAAACTAGTGCGTACGTCAATTCTTGGGATTATTTGTCAAGCGGACAAAAGCTGCTATGGGCCGTGGCAAATACCGGAATAACACGAGGAAGAAGAAGAGTTACACAGGAATTAAACTCCACCGAAGTCACGCTTTAGTACCTATAGGTAAGCTAAAGTGAATATACACCAATCCGTCATTTTAACTTGTGTATTTGTAAGAAAGGGATACAATACAACATAAATTAACTAGGCTTGTAACGCGTTTATGAATAGAATAAGGGGGACTGAAATTATTTTTCAGTTAAAATCTTTTCGGTACGTTATGTTGTCCGTTGTACTGGTATATAGCATCGGTGTTCGAAAATTATTATTTGACTCACGAATCGCATTACGCTGTTGTTTGCAATTTTTTAGTACGCAAATTTAATAACTGCGTTAACAAGCATAGTTAATTAAGATGAATAAATGAAAAACACCCACTACGTGGCAGCATTAACACGCCATATCCAAGGCTAGCGCTGAGAGGTTGAATATCAGAGTTTTTATAACACCTCTCACATTAAACATAACTTCGATTCGACCTAGTTGGCAACACTACAACGTCAGGGTTAGCCCCTATTCTGTATTTTAATTTCTAAATTCTGTAGGGTTAGCCCTGTTAGGGCCACTTGCACCATTCCACTAACCCGGGGTTAACCGGTTAAACCCTGTTAAACCGCAAGTTACCATGGTTACCAGTACAATTAAACACTGGGTTATCGGTTTAACCGGTTAACCCCGGGTTAGTGGGATGGTGCAAGTGGCGCTTAATTGTGTAGGTACACAGTGCAGCGTAGTAGCAGTAAGTGTCATATTACTTATTAGAGACACGTTATTAGAGCTGCGAGTGGGCTCTGAGCCGGTTGCGCTTATAGCTGATACAGATCGACGGCGTTGGCGGGCTTGGTGAGCGAGGAGCGGCGCACATTAGCGCCGCCCTTCTCCGCGGATCAGACGTGCGTGAAGCTGGCGTGTACGGCGTCGTCCTGAGCGATCTGCGTACCCGCGGCGAAGTACTGGAAAATTACGAAGTAACGATTACTCATATTATTAGAACTGCAAAGAAAAGTGGAAAGTCATATACTTAAACTAACGGAAATATCTCACAGTGATTTCATTGACATTAAACAAATAGATTCTGAATTGGGACAGAATTATACAATAAATTCCGACAACGATAAGTGAAACTATCAGATTTTAAAATAATCCAAGTAAAACATGACAACAAAATACTCTTTCTCTCGTCATTCTCTGGCGCAGAAAAATTTAAGGTCATGTCATCATTGATTCTGCAAAAACGAATACTCGAACTGACTCGAAGATCAAAAAACAGAAACGATATCGCTTTATAAAGGTTGACCGACGAAAAAGTTCGTTTGAATGGCCTCAACCATTTGCCGAATATTACTTCACAAGGATGCTGCAAACTCTGTAAGACTGGCAAAATAATGATTACTTACTGATTACTTGCTTAAAATGCAATCAATGGCTGTGTTTGGCCCAATAAAATAATGCTTCGTTCCATTTCATACCCAAAAATAGGGACATTATTTTTGACAGAGTCAAAAACAAATTTGGATCTCATAAATATTATAACTAAGTGTAACTAAGCGCCGCAAATACTCATCTTTACTGCAAGATTATAAGTTTGTGCCGCTTGCAGTGGAGTGGCAGACATGAAAACCTTCATGGGGGACCTGTCGACACGGCTGGTCGACGCCTCGGGAGACCAGGAGAGGACCGGGATGGGCTGGCGCTTACGTCTCCCAGCGCATATCGCTGGCAATACAAGGAGGTAACGCAGCCAGCGTTATGGGTTCAATGCCGCAGGCGGAAGTTTTTGAAGGGGTATTCTTTTTATACCTTTTTTTTATTTTCTTTATTTTATAAGTATGTTTTAGTTTTATATAATATTATAAGTATTAGTTAAATTTTTAAGTAGTTTTATTTTAAGTTTAGTTTTTAAATGTTTAGTTCATAGTTAGTTTTCATGTGTTTTTTTTTCTTTGTTTTTGTTAGTTGAAATAGATGAAGTGTAACTTTTGTGATAAATATTAACATTTTGATTTCATTTAGGTATAATTTAATTTAAGTTGAGGAGTTATTCTTTCCAAGAACTGTATTAGGCTAAGGAAAGAAGATAACTATTTTGTTTTATTCTGTAATAACACTTGAAGAAAATACAGTGTTTTTTTGTTTCACATACGGTTTTTTTTACGACATTCTAATTAAATGTTATATCTAATTATTTACTAGTGTATTATTTAAAGAATTTAAACTTTTCTTATATACCCTTTAATATTTTATTCGTCCTTATTTTCTGAAACTGTATGACAGCGTTGTCCGTTTTTTAGGACAACCTTGGGAGTGATCAATCTATAAGGTTCATGGCAATGGCCGTTTTAACGGACATCCTGAAAACGCAATTCAGAATGCAATTATTATTTTTTCTTAATTTTTGTTCTTTTTAACTCAAATCATTCAAGTTGATAGATAGTCATTCTTTCATGTTTGCCATGTTAAGGGTTAATAGGTATTATTATCTTTACGTACCGTGGGGACCTTTTACATCTCCAAACTGAATGTATTAACCGTGGATTATAAGTCTCTGTAATATTGTATAATATACTTGACTTATTGGATACATAGTACTAGTTATGTATTCTGCAGCATTTATAAGACTGTCTGCTGTCTGTTAGCTTAATAGTCTTGACATGATTTATTTAATATTATGTTCATTTTGACGCTTAGAGAGACTTTACGCCTCCAAATCTTATTAGTGTTAGTACTCTGATATTGGGGACCTTTTACATCTCCAAATTTAATGTATTACTAATCATGGATACTATACATCTCTGCTATATTGTAGTAATTATTAATTTTAAGATTATTATAATGTAATGTTTACCCAGGCATTGGCTATTGAATGTATACATGCTATTATGTATTTTTAAATCCACTATATGATGTTATTGTAAATATTGTATTGACTTGTAAAAGAGCCCTTCATGTCTACTTGCAGAACCATTTTTAGTGTTCCGCGCAAACTGTTCGCGGAACACTTATTTCAATTTGGAATCGATAACCGCGTGCGTCATTCATTTCATAATAAATATACTTACTTTAAATAGAAAGAAAATATGTGAAAAAAAAAATGTGACCTGAATATACTTAGTGGAAAGATAAGCAAAAATACCAATTGCTTAAGATTAAGTTAAGTACGTGGTATAGTGTCTGTGCGGAAAGAGAAGAGTCGTGGAATATATGGGGCCAAATACCTTCCACGACTCTTCTCTTTCCGAAATTGAAAGAGACACACTCAGAAATTGACTAAAAACTTACAGGTCCATGGACAACGATGGAACGATAACATGCTTGAGTTGTTTTAGGATACACTGTCACAATAGCATTTTCAACAAAAACAATTCATATGCATGAGAAACAGAAAGGAACGTTTTTTGATGCAAAGGTCATCAATCCATGGGGTAGCAATAAGTAACTTACTTTACACTGTTACGAACTTCTAATATATCTTCCGATGAACATGTCTCAAAATGTCCCTCCCCAGAAGAAAGTCATTGGACTAAACAGAGCAAGATACGATTAACTTAAAAATAACATAATTAAAATATGTATACCTATGGCAAACGAAAAAATGCTACAGCACAAATATTATAAAGGAACACAAATATCATGATATACACAGCTAGTGTTGGTTAAGACTCGAGTCCTTTGAGTCCTCTGCTTCAAGATTCGACTCAGATTTTGAGACTTTAAACTTGAGTTATTTTCAACTTGTTAGAGATTCGAGTCTTTTGTACAGACTTGAGTCCTTTTCACAGAACTCTTGATTTTTTTTACAAAAAACATCAAAACGCATTGTCTTTGTAAAATTCGTGAATTAGGTACACAAATCATACAGTAACGCCTAACTTCTTTACTGTTGTTTAGGAAAAACCTATAAAATTGTTGACGGAGTCTTTATTCGAAGACTCGAGTCCTTTTGACTGGCTCTTAAAAAAGACTCAACAAAGGACTCGACTCGGGACTTAAGACTCGACACGTAAAAACGAGCTGAGTTCTTCAAATTCAGACTCAGTAGACTCGAGCTCTTACCAAAACTAGGCACAGCCTTGTTAAACCATCATAGTTTAAGAATAAGAATTAGAAAGCAAATTAATACACTTCTATGGCTACGATCAGTTTAAACTTTACATGCATTTTATTTATTTACTCTTATAACCCCTTTTACATTTTTGCGTACATCTACGTATCGACGTTACCTATCGAATTCTTTCTGAACAAAAATAATTATTTAGAGCTAAGCTATTTCTAAATTAATCGTGATTTGCTGTTGGATAGAACTTCCTATGTTTTAATATTTTTTGACTAGGTAAAGTGTCAGTTAAAAAATACTAACCCCTGCGAAGGCTGCGCCGTTCCACCCGAGTCGTTCGTGCTCGCGCTGCATCTGCCTGGAGGCGTGCGTGTGGGCATGCGAGGGCTTGTGGTCGGCGCGCGAGGCGAGGCGCGCCTTGGCGGACAGCGCGGCGCGCAGCGGCACGTTGGCGCGCGCTGCCTCCGCGCGCCCGTGCTGGCAGAACTCCAGCAGCGCCACGCCCAGCGCCAGCGCCAGGCCGCCCACCAGCACGTAGAATATGCCGGCTACTTGACTAAGCGTCATTTCCGTAATACTTGTTTCCTGTGAAACCGAGATGTTGAAACTCATGTATAATTATAAAAGTTTGTCCAACTGTGTAAATGTCCTTTTTTTGAACTCGATACGATAATAACTAACTAACCTACAATACGTACGATAATTGGAAACAGAAATAAATAGTAAAAACTAAACTCCTTATCCTATAAATATCCTTTTATACGAGATGGCGAGCTACACTCGTTTTCATGTAGGTATTGTGCCGTCAGTAGGAAGACGGGTGCAACGAATAATTAATAGTACATTACTACAGAGGCCGGGACGAAAGGGGTTGCCGGCCGAAGACATATAGACGGCCGAGCGAAGCGAGGCCGGATAGGTCTGAGCGCGGGCAACCCCATTTCCCGCCGAGGTATGTATGTATAGTGCTTTTCTCAAACATGCAATGAAATAAATTAAATAAAAAATCCACGAAACCCACGTTTTATTTATAGAAAAAACTAAAAGTAAACTACACCCAAAATATAACCAACACGTACCTATATCATTATCACGCGTATGTTTTACACGAGTCGTGTATTTATACTACCCGTATATTTTCATGTATTTTTGATTTTTTCGCCTTGTATCCGTCTGACTGTCGTTTTCGTCATATAAGTTTACATAGTCTTTCATGTTGATAGCATGTTTCACATACATCGTTGCTTTATGCATGGAGTAAATAAGTATAATTTCCACAGTGTTGACGAATTTGTAGTTACATTCATTTAAAATATGCCACAAAACTGTTTCTAATAAACTGTAAGCCATTTTTCTTAGTTTCTCAAATAATAAAATTGCCATAAGCAACCATATACATACTTCGTCTTTGACTTGGCGGCAGAGGCAGCAAGTTATTAAAATCAATTCTGCTTACGCTGCCAATTCCAACACCTACGATTACAATTAATATTAATTTCATTATTTCGTCGGAACTCATATTAAAGTCAAAAAATCAACAACGCACCATAAATCCAATAAAACAGAATGAATATTTTTCAACTTTACCTCCACAACAATTTAAAAAATATAACTACGCGTGTTTGAGTAGACCTTTTTACCGCTAACGTTTAGATGAAATATTTTAAATGTTTTTATTTGTGTAAAGCCTGACAACAGTTTATTTGACCCTCGCCATTTTGCGGATTTTCAATGGTACTAATTTCTTTTACTGGCAACAAGTACTCTTTGACAACGAACGTTGGATGCCATCGAATGTCACCGATGTAAACAAACGGAAAATATCTACGACTACATTCAATTATAAACGGTTTTATTACAAAAATGCCAAAAAAAATTACCAAAGATGCGAAAAAATTGTAGTGAATGCAATCAAATACTTACAGCTTAAAAAAGACGAAGGATTACATAGCATTCCAATAAACAATGATTTGAAGTTGGTTGTTGACATGACCGGTATTGACATTTTATAGTGCGGTTTTATTGAACTGGTTAGTTGTTTGGTTTAAACTTTAATATTTAATTTAAGGTTTATCTAGATTGACGATAAAAATCCTATAATCGCATTGGAGACTGAACGTTTTATAATCGAGGTTGGTGGTCCTGAAAGCGACACAACATCTGATGAAAGTCAAACTTCGTCAGAGTCAGAAAACGAAAAATATATTAATATTGAATATTTAGAATCAGATTTTGACGAATAGGTAAATTGAAAGAACCGAATTCTCTGTAAGCAATGTTTCTGACATTATACGAGTATCAACATGAAGCCAATGCCCATTACCCCGACTATACATGACGTACGCACATTATTGCCATACGTAAGCTGTTTGCAGCGACACTATCTCAGGGTTAAATAAACTGTTGTCAGGCTTTAGTTAAATTTATAATTTAAAATTATAAAATTATAGGATGTATTATTTATTAAGTTCATGTTGATTTTATACAAATAAAACTGCAAATTATAGCAAACATTGTTTTTTGTTTTTTTTTTTATAGGTATAGTGGCAGAGTGTCATTACGAACCATAAAGCAAATACTGCCTCTAGTTTTTTTTATGGATGAATGCCACGATGCTGTGTCACAAATATCTGTGAAATTAAAATTAAAAAAGAGGACTTTGCCGGCCTAGGCCTGCAAGATGTGTATGAAATTCCATTAACGACCTTTCCTCCTAGCCGCACCTGAAACATCATACTTCGCAGCCTATTATAAGGAACATAACATCAATATTTCATTGCATGTTTGAGAAAAAAAAATTACGTTGACCTTTACAAGGAAATGTTTGCACAACGTGATTCAGACTTGCCGCTTTTGAAATCGCAGTCTCAATAATTGCATGATTATTTGTTTCCAATGTTAAGATAAGATAAGATAATCATTTATTGCATAATTATAGGTGTTTTATATAATAATAATACACCTATATAATTATAGGTGTGTTATAGGTGTATTATAGGTGTTACTACATAAGACTAACTAAATGAGAATTGAATTGACAGTAATCAATCAGATTAGAGAGATTGGTTGAAGACAGTGTGACAGTAGCATATACATACCTACAACAGTTTTTTCTCAAAAATGGACGGCAAAGTCGACTTTGCCGTTTAAAAAATAGGTTGCGAAGCGCGTAGTTTATGGTCAGTCAAAAATTAAAAAGTTAAAAACATTGCAGTCTCGATTTTGGGACTGCAATGTTGCATACAAATTCCATTATTTGTCGAGTTCCAAACTTTTTAAAAGTTGAAATGGCCATATCAAATGAAGGCACAGGCCCATTAAACAGCCAAACAGATAATTAGTACCGCGACTATTTAGCTGTCTCAAATAGGTTGGCGTATTTTCGGCAGAAAAATACACTTCTATTTTTTTATTAAAAAAATAAATGGGCGGCAAAGCTAATTTTTTCAATTGTTTCTACTTTTTTCTGTGAAAATATATACGTAAGAAAGTTGCTTTTGTAAAATATTTCTATGATATTTATATTTTTTGCACCATTTTTGAGAAAAGCACTATATATGACTCGGCTGGAAGGCTACTTGCTGGCTTCGGATTCAATTAAACGGACTCCCAAGGTCGTCCGTTTAAAACGAATCCTCAGCCTGCAAGTAGCTACTTCCGAGCCTCGACAATAATGTACTATTTTCTACTAGTCGACTGTAATTCTTGAATTAAGATTTCTTATACCAAACTGCAATTGGGTATTTTTAATGTATGGGCTCCCAACTCAACTATAATATTCATTTCGATACAGTTTAGTCAACTATAATGAAATTGACCAATCACAGCTCGCCGCGATCAAGAGGACGAAACAAAACCATAGCTCAAATTAATTATTTTAGGTTGTATAGTAGAAACAATTGGTTCATAAGTCAGAAACGCGCATGTGACACCCTTAATATAGCAACATCCATAGACTACGAAAACCACTTAGTGTTGCTTGTTAGTCTCCATAGGCTACGGTGGCCAAAATCGAGAAAACAACTGTCTAAAAATTTAATTTAGCGCGGAGCAAGTACCAGGGCCTCATGAGTTACGAGAAGGTGTCGTTGACCAGCTCGCCATAGGGCGCGGGGCGCGGCGGCCGGGTCGCGTACCAGTATGAAGGTATCGCGGCTGCTCGCAAATCTTAGCTCAGTATACTTTTGGTTTGGTTTGTTTGTATGATTTTACTAGTTTAAAGTATTATTTATGTTGACTAGTAGAAAAAGTATTGTATACAATAGTGATATAATCAAGCTTTTCAATCTCCTACCTTACTTAGGCAACTCAGCAAGCTTCGTTACCTAAACACGGTACTCGACTGAAAAAATCTCTATTATATCACGATTGTATAAAATACTATTTTAGAGTAGCGCAAAGGTTAAAATCAAATCATCTATCTGCCAAAGTGACAAAATACTGGTTTTACTGAGCAAATTCAAACCCGTTAAATGTATTAGTATTTATAACGACTCTCATTCAAAACTGGATCGCAGCGTCCAGCACAGTTGAATGACAAACTTGAACGCTGAAAATGTTCAGCTACCAACTCGTTAACGTTCTCGTACCAACGGGCAACGGCAGAAAATTAACAGGCTGTTGAACGTAAAAGCTTAATCGGAACTGTATATCAATGCTAACGCGTTGAATATCAATAAACCACTCTGAAGTGACTAAATTACGCTGCCTCTCTCACTGCAGCCTGCTTGTTATTGGTACATACGCGGTACACTGAATTATGATAACAGTGCCAGAAATGAATCTTATTTTTATCGAGTGATAAGTGAGTAGTTTAATATTTAAATAGTAAACAATTAAATATTGATCAATTAATCGAATAAGGGACACTTGCACCATTCACTAACCCGGGGCTAACCGGTTAATCCTGGAGTTACCATTACAATTTGACACTGGGTTAACGGTTTAAGTAGGTTAAAGTAGGATGGTGTAAGTGGCGCTAATTCGATTAATTATGCCCTCTTACCTCATCCTTTCCTTCGTCACAGTCCGATTTTCTGGTCTCGAGAACCCATTTACGCCACAGCTTCGATATAACTCCGGTCGCTTTCATTTCGACTATGGCAAGATTTATCACCTCTCTAAAATATAAAAAAAATATTTTTAAACATTTTTTGACCCAGTCAACGTATATGATTAAGGTTTATTTTAATGTTTCATAGGTAAGTAGTACCATCTTGTATTTAGGTACCTAACATTCTGCAAAATCATCGTTTAAATATACCTACACATCTCTATTCCCACTAAAGTGTCTTTATTTCTCTACAGCGCAATAAACCGTACGTGTTATATAAAATGTAAATTTTTAGTCTGTCGTTAAAAATCACGTGCTTGCCACACGTACCGTAAAAACGGAACAGTAGGTGGGTATAAATTCGATATGTAGAGAGTAGTACCCCACTGACGGGAGACCCATGTAAATTTACGAGTTTTCAGTATTCAACTGGGAATTACCGCGCAGAAGCGAGATTTCAGCCAGATAGTGTGAACTGGGAGCTTTCCTACACTGAAAATTTACTGCGAAGTTTGCGTCTGTCCTTAGTAATGTGTTCATGTAATCCCGTTTTTCGTAAGTCTATAAACTAATATCTAATATGAAAAATTAAAAACCAATCATGTTTGTTAATTAACTTTGATTTGTGTTATTGGAAAGAACTATTATTATCATAATTATACTTAGGTAACGACTAAGGTAAAATTAGCCATGACATCTAAAGTATGTCGGAGGGAAAGATCGAGAGATATGCGATGGGGTGGGATCTTGTTCTGTTCCATCTTTGTAATTTTTTGACTGTTCGTAAAAAAAAGTCTAGAATTTCTAGGCTGTGTTTGTTAATTACAAGATTAAGACTTCATTTGCCTTAGTTTTAGTTGCCCGTAGTTGGAACATACCTATATACAAAAAAATAATACTTAGTGTCATTTCTATACACTGAGCTATATTTTTTTACTTATGTAGGTACATATGAATATCTTAACTCTTCATTCTACAGAACAAAGATACAAAAATGGCACTAAATACACATACTACTTATAATGTTATAAAATACATAAAATAACATAAAGAGTATAAAATTTACCGCAAACGCCACATTAATTATAGTGAAATCTTCATCATATAATCAGGTGAGCCATCGCATAGTTACTTGCAACTCTTTTTTCCCAACGGACTAGGTCTAGTTATTACACTGCAAATGAGTTTACTTTATATAGCTTGAAATGTTGCTCAAACCTCATTTCGCTGTAAAGTTTTAGCGAAAATTCCTCGAGCTTTTCTTAGAGAAAAGATGAAGTCAGCTTTACGTGAAACAGCTATTAGTTCTCAGAGTAGGGCCTAGTTTGTCTTTACGGTATCATCATCGTGGTGTAATTGAAATATCCTTAATACGAGTACGTGTGTGTCGAAAATAATTTAATTTCTATTAGGTAGGTATGCAAGATTAAAACTTAATAAGTACCTACCTTAATTTCTTTGGGTCTGTACAGTCGACTTTAAATGATTAACATTGTATTATTTTTATTACTTACCTAAAATTACGATATATGTACTAGTACCTACCTAACTATTTTGATAGGTATATAAATCGTAGTGTTTCACGTAGGTAAAACGCCTAAATGTATATGCTTAAAACTTTTTTTTCGTCGCAAGTGTGATGAAAAAGATTGTGTAGGCAACGGGCGGTAGTAAAATTGTTTACTCGAGTCATAAAAACCCTCTGCCATTTGGGTACTTATTTTTATTGACTCTCGTTTACAATTTTAACCATACATCAATTAATTGAATTAATACAAACCTTGCCAATGCCTAGGAGGGGTGCTACCCTAGCGAATATGCGGACGCTAAAGAATTTATTATTTCCCACGTTGTGATACGGGAATATCGGTTATGAATAAAGTAAAATAGCGATATCTTAAGACGTCTACCATGGAGACACGCGTCTGATGGACTTGCGAGTATACTTACATCGAGATTTTTAAAAATCAAACTACAACCAAAAAAAAATACGAATATACGACGTTCTCAACTCTTTTCGTATAACTATAGATATTCTTCAACAAAACTTTATTTTCCTTGAATAAGTTCCTTGTTCCTGTTCTGTTAAATCTGAAATAATGCCTAGACTGTTTAGCCGTACGTTACCGCTCCATCGGTGTTCACTAGATATATTTGCTGTCACTTTCACCGGAGCATCGCATGCTTCAGTGCTCCCTTTTATCCACATATCCACAACCATGCTGTGGAAATCAGGCTGAAGCATGGATAGTTGGTGCAGAGTTTCGAGGTGCGCACACTCGCAATTACTTTCATTTTCCATGCGGGTAAAGTTAGTGTTATGTACGGAGCTGGTAGTTTATTTAAATTAAGTTAGTGGCGCTTGGTTATCTCGGATTAAATGGATAGAGAACTAGCTAGTCAGATAAAAGTATAAATTAAATGGGTGGTCATGGTAGTGGGTATTAAGTTATGCAAAATATCTAACACGCCTCGTTTCACTATTTGAGTTTTATGAAAATGAAGAAGAATGTCTTTATAAGGTATATATTTTCAAAAAGGGGACTCTTATACGCTTTATAGAACAAAACGTTTATACAATCTTGGTATATGTGTTGTACTTATAATATTTTCTATATTGTAATAAATCTTGAATAATTTTACGGTTTAGACTCACTTGTTTTTAGTCACTCGCGCGACATGTTTCTGAGAGCCTAGGTCTCCTTTGTCAAGCACTGACAGTGCGAGCAGCGTTCACGACGGCCGTGTATCGCGTACGTCAATATTAGTATGTCTCACAACAGTTTAAATTCGATTGTAATAAATCTGTTTTAGTTAATGTATAACCGCTGTTGATAAATCCTGCTGAATATTAACGTGAGATCCATGAGATACTTTACCTTAAAGGCGATCCCTTGGCAGTGGCGATAGCAAAGTTGACATGTTTGTAGCGACAAGAGCGTGGCATGGAACCGCAAACGACTTGCCCTTCTTTTTCAAACGAGTATTGGGCAAGATCCTCATTCAAGACTGCTCCGTCTATACCATTTTGCTGAAAATTATATTTAATTAATAAAAACAGTGTTAAATGATAATTTTAAGTATGACATTTATTAGCATTCGAATTTATAGGTCATTATGAAAGAAGTGTCGTTTAATCGTCGCAGTGATAAATTCTTAGTTCTATTTATATTAATTGTATGTATTTTTTTAAACTGACACGGATTCTTTTGGGCTCATCGTACCGTCATAGCGTCAATAAAGTGTTCTAAAATTGACCGTTCAAGTACCTACTTAGGTACATCAAATTTTATTTGTTTGGACATGACGTAGTAAAAATAATAAGTGTTCTGAGAACAAAGTTTTGTACGGAACACTAAAAATTAATAAGCGGGAGCCTACAAATGTCAAGATTTATAACCAACAGGTTTCGTTCACGTACTCTTTTCAAACAAATGCAAAAATAATAAAACGCATTTCAATTGCTGCCATTCAGAAACATTTACAAGTGCATGAAATTAAAATGTATTCTGTAAACACTATCACATTACAACCGATTGTTAGCAGAACAAAAACTATAATATTTTACCATCGCCTTGCTCAGAGGGGCTAACACTAAAAAAGGTTACCTGATGTAAAAAGCATGTCTCTTACTTCTGTTTGTGGCATGCTTGGTGGCGAGATGATGGACTGGCTTGGCTCGGATAAGCGCTCCACTATAAGATAGGCAGCTAGATTTGCCGTATATGAACAGACCAGTATCAGAGCAAAGAACCACCACACCGTGCCAACAATTCTACCGGAGAGTGACCTACAAGAATACCATGAGATTAATTTTATACTTGGTGACATAGAAACAGAATCGATAAGTGGATGCTTGTGCAATAAAAATTACAGTGAGAAAACTTTAATTCTTAACTAACATATTATTATAGTGTTCTTAAGGTGAGTCCACTGACAGACAGACTGACAGATGGACGGACGCACTGACTGCGGAAGTTTAAACAGTAATAGGGATCGATTTTTGCCCTTATGGTACGGTAATGATTAGAGTCTAGTGTTCTAATGCCGATCAGAGTAATTTTCGTATACTTTGTTAATACATGGTGTTAAAAGGGTAGCCTTTAGTAATAAGCTAATAAGGCATATAATCATATTGATGAAATAGGGATCATAATCGGAGATAATCCTTAGTAGAAAAAAAACGCCTTCATAAAAATCATATAACAGTTTTAAATTCCATTTAAATAGTTTAAACATAGTCTCTTCTCCATTACTATTAGCCCCAAGACGAAAAATCTTCATGAGCAGGTATATGTCTCCAAATAGCACTGTTTCACATATACTTGGCATTTACTCGTACCATTATTTAATTTTCTGGACCAGAAACTGTTTTGTTTAGGTACAATAAGTAGTTTTCTTTCTATACGCGATACTTCCTCTAACTCCAAATAAGGAATCTCACGAAATTAAGAACTTAAGCATTTTTACTGTTTGGTCAAATATGGCCTTTATTATTCCTGCCGTAAGTATTTGTTTGTTTATTTAGTAGATTTATAAAGAGTAATCAACGAAAGTCTGTATGTAGACATACCTACATAGCGAGGAAGTGAAATACAGAATAAATAAGTAATTTCATTACATGTGAACTGTCTTGTATCCGTATAACAAGATGATTATCGGGCCTCCCCTCTTCGGATGTTCGGTTATATACACAATATACCATCCTAAGTATATCTCAACCACGCACGATTTAACACTAGACATGGAATTTAATCTAAATTCTATTGCCAACGCCGATGTTCCTATATTGACTGCATTACAGTTACTTGTGTGCTTCAAAATTGGCAACGCACTTTTGTGATTATTTTAAGTACTTATTTAATTCGTTCCATGGTTTTTCAGTTCATACGGAAATTCAGTAGATGCAATAAATAACATAGCTTCATTATATCTAAAAACCGGCCAAGAGCATGTCGGGCCAGTCTCAGCGTAAAGTCCGTAGTTACTCGTCCGTCACAATAGGCGGAATTAAAAGGAAGGTTTTTAATTATACTTATTATAGATACGTAGGACAAACCCAGTTTATCATGACTAAATGCACACACGTGAATCACCGCTGTATGACATCAATATATTTACGAAATATCATCCTAAATACAAAAAGCAGATTAAAGTTTATATCAATGTAAAACGAGTAGAATAAAATGTACGTACTTTGGAACCACGTCGCTGCCTTGTTGCATGAATGAGCCAAGCGAAAACCAAAACGAATTCCATATGCTGAATTCGTTGTGCAAGATAATCTAGAAAAAAATAATGTCTACATTACTTGATTCGGCGGAATAATTACACGTGAAAAAATTGAGTCATCGTTGTCATGTACTAGTAATATTCAAGAATCGATGTAACATTTTTTGTAGTAAGTTTTAGGTAGCTAAAAATAACATAACTGGGCGATTTAATTCCGGACTATTAAAAATTTTAAAGTTCTTGCTTCGATTAAATCTGTGCTCTTTGTTGTTTTTTCATTTATGAACTAATATTAAGTCGTAATTATTTTTCTTTTAGTACTCAGGTTAATTAAACTTGAAAGAAGTTTAGCGTTTAGTTACCTCATTAGCGCTGCTTATTGGGTGATCCAAGTGAGTATCTGTTATAGAAACCGAACGCCATTCGTGAGGTGAAAATCTTGACACAAGAAATAGTACTATGCTGACTGCAAAGAAACTGAAGAGGACGCAAAGCTGCAACATTACAAGTATTAGTAAATGGTATCTGGTAACATCCGTGATACGGAACAGTTATATCCGTATAAATATATGTATCATGACTAGTTAAAAAAAGCGTAAAACTAATGGGTTGCCGGTTACGGGGCAGTTTATTAATATAATTAATTAAACTAATGAAGTACAAGACAATAATTATGAATGTAGGAAATAATGTAGAAAATAGCTGGTTGATAGACAGCTAAATACACCAACGGAATGTGTGCGGTGTGAATTCCAAGTGTGACTGAATGTTATCGAATCTATGTAAACAAACCGCCTTGGTGCATCAATGTCATAGTGAAAACTTGACAAAAAACTATATGGTTTACTAAACAAATCAGTGCTGCACTCTGGCGGCAGAACATTGCAGTAATACTCCCTATTACCGCGACGGCTACCCATAAAATAAAATGGATTAAATGTATATGTCGTAGGCCGATCGTAAGATCAGGCTGATCGTAATGTTCCTGTGTAATGTTTTGACGATAGTAACATTAAACCAATACATAGGTAAGATAGGTTCGTTAGGTTGCTTCAGATGCCCGAAGGGCAAACTGCCCAGAAATAGGAGCCCCGCGTAGCGGGGCTCCGTCGACTCAGGGAACGAGTCAAAGATTTTCACGTTTCACGATATGCCTAGGAATTTCACGATATGCCTGATCTTACGATCGGCCTCCGACATATATATTCCGTCGCTGACATATATATATCCCGACGTTTGGAACCCTATAGAGCGTTAGTGGTCAAGGTTAGTATCCCTGAGGCAAAATAATTCACCTCTGTCAAAATTACACAAATTAGGAAGTCCATGGGAATAATTCCGCCTGTATACATACATAATTATAACATAACATAAACAATTAATTATCTCACCCAAATCTCCTTTGACAACGGCCGAAGAAAACTGAAAGTGTCTGCCAGTTGCTTGGGAGTTTTTGCGTGGCTGATTGGATAATCGATAGAAAGGAAAGCTTCACTAAAATCCACCACCATCTCGCGTTCGGGGGTCACAGCCAAAGGAGCCACAGCGATATCCGCTTCCTGTCAAGCAAACATGAATGAAATATACGAGTATATATATGTATTTTTATTTAATTCACTGTATTTTTTATAAGAGTCAACAGTAACAGAAAGTTAACCATACGTATAAAAGAACAGGTTTTTTTCCTACTTCAGCAGACTGTATGCATGATTAGGATGGTGTTATCTAGGTGACAAATATTAACGGGTTTTAACACCGCGCTATTGAAAGAGAAAGGTGCAGCGCTAAACGGCGTGACTATTAGACTAGCCTGACCATCTTTACGTAATCATACAGAACTCAGAAGGATAAATTTGGATAAGGAAAGAATTATGCTTTAAAGTCAAAATGAAGAATTATTGTAATGTAATTATAACCCTACCCCACCACGCTCGCAACAATTACTTATAATTAAAACCTGTCAACCCCATTTTCATTATCTTAGGGGTTAAATTTCATAAAATGATTCATAATGGAGCTTTTATTACCTTTGAAATGTGTGTTTCAAGTTTCCTTCAACGGTTTAGGATGAGTGTTGTCTATCAATATCATAATGATGAAACTTTTTGTATAATTATAAGGTAATGGTACATTTTGAGAGAATAGTCCCTACATAATATGAATTTCACGCAACTTGTGGACCTTGTGAAACTTTGTGTGAATAATTTAATACTAAAAACACTATTATGCAACAGAATGGCGGAATAGTACATAGCTAATGTCGTCAGGTTAAAAATTCAGGTCTAAAAATAAGTTTTTGGCAAAAATTTCATTTTTGGTACACGCTTTTATCGCTGACTGTACTTTTCTTACGACAGACAACTAATACTCATCGAGACAATTCTAAAAACCCCTAACACAATTAGGTTGCGTTGTTGCATGACAGAGTTCCTATGGCCACCTCCTGTCTCCATCATCAGATCAGTTCGACAGTACCATATTATTGTATTGTCATCAGAACTACATACAGCTGCCAATTTTCATGACGCTACGATCCTTGGAAGATGGTGAAATTAGTTACCTTAGATTCCATTGCATAGTTACATACAGGTCGAGAGTTCCTATGGCCACCTCCTGTCTCCATCATCAGATCAGTTCGACAGTACCATATTATTGTATTGTCATCAGAACTACATACAGCTGCCAATTTTCATGACGCTACGATCCTTGGAAGATGGTTAAATTAGTTACCTTAGATTCCATTACATAGTTACATACAGGTCGAGAGTTCCTATGGCCACCTCCTGTCTCCATCATCAGATCAGTTCGACAGTACCATATAATTGTATTGTCATGAACTACATACAGCTGCCAATTTTCATGACGCTACGATCCTAGGAAGATGGTTAAATTAGTTACCTTAGATTCTATTACATAGTTACATACAGGTCGAGAGTTCCTATGGCCACCTCCTGTCTCCATCATCAGATCAGTTCGACAGTACCATATTATTGTATTGTCATCAGAATTACATACAGCTGCCAATTTTCATGACGCTACGATCCTTGGAAGATGGTTAAATTAGTTACCTTAGATTCCATTACATAGTTACATACAGGTCGACCTAATAAAAGCTTGTTAATAAGGAAATATTTAAAAAAATACGCACTTACGTTACCATGCATAATAACTACCTTAGTTTAAAGTATATGTCATAATATAAAAGAATATATGTTAAAGGTATTTAGGTACCTATCTTCGTTTAGAGACCGTTTTCGGCTGACCGGGAGCTAACGAGAGCAACTTGCATGTAAAGGATTACTCAAGTTAGACCGGGCCGTGTCCGGGCCGGAACTTCCGGCGCTTACTTTTCTATGACATGACAGGCGATCATGTGATGCTTTCCATAGTAAACGATGCGCCGGAAGCTCCGGCCTGGACACGGCCCGGTCTAACGTGAGTCATCCTTAATGGGGAGAGAAGCATAAAGTTCGACTCTATAGCGCTTACTCTGACGCCATATATTTTTCCAAAACTATACATAATAGGGCATGTAGCATCATTTTCGCATAAATTAATGATGCAGATAGCTGGCGCCGCAGCAAAATTAGCAGCGATAAAAAAATGGAACAAGTATAGATACCTTTGAGTAGGAAGGGTGAATTATTATATTGTATATTGTTCGTTTGAGACGACAGGGTGCTGGGGGTTTTTAGTGAAAACTCGTTTTCCCTATTTCAGTCATATATAGTTTTAAGCTTAGAATAAATTTGAAAGCGGAAAAAAATACTGTTTTGGGTGAGACTTGAACTCACAACCAATGGATAACTAGCCCAAGAAGTGTAGCCGTTTAAGAAGTGTAAGGTTCTTACGCTTAGATGTCGCTAGAGTGCCTCCTTAAAGGTTCATATGGTGGAAATATTTGCTTTGCTTGGGTGTGGTCTTGGCAGCTCAGATGGCAATGCATTGGGCTAGTGAACCAATGGTCGTGAGTTCAAGTAGGTATATTCGTTTTAAGGTATAAATAGTTATGAGTGACCCTATAATATGTCTATTTAAATTCGTAAATTCCCTTATTCAGGATAATTCTCAGGGTATTCCTGGACACCAGTGGCGGTACTTCCATACAAGCCCAAAAGCCGGGCTTGCCTTAGTTGCCTTACCGAAATTACGTAGTGATAAGATCAATAATCAATATACATTATTTTTAAACCGCGCGCCAAATGAACCCGTATTATTAAATTCAAGCCACAGCGCTCGGACCGCGGCGCCGGCGTGTTGCAAATTTTTGCGTTGGGGCGCTCCTCGTCCGCGCGAAATAAATCAGGCGTAGGATGTTCTAGCTATCCTGCTCGCACTCGTCGGCTTGCAACCGGGCTTGCTTTTTCGTCCCGCTCTAGGCGCTCTTAGCCTACAAACCGCCATTGAACGATGCAACTATTTGTTGGTATGTATAGCAATTTTATAAGGCGAATTAAGCCTGGCTTTTGGTGTGAAGTTCGCTGCATAAGTTCGTACGGGCACGCGTTTACTTCAAGTGTATTATTATTTAGTCGAGTCGAAAGTAACGAAAGCTCAATTTATTTAAGTGAATTTGAATTAAGTACTAAATGTGGATTTGTTCGTTTGTTGTGACGTTTATAAGTGTTAACAATTGATGAAGTTGTTCCTTGTGACGGTATGAGATGCGTCCACGTATTACTCAACGAAGGCAAGGTAAAATCGTTAAACTTTGTAGAAAAACGGGATATCATGTCCGCGCCAAAACCAACACCCGACTTGTGTATTCTCAGATAAGTCAGTCGCATTAAGAGAAAATTTTGTACGGCCGTTTACAAAACAGAAGGATTGTTGGTTTACTCCAATTAAGGCGTAATTAGAGTGACAGAGAAAGAAGCATGCAATTTGCAAACTTCAGTGTTCACGGTAGGCCCTCTGATATGTTTGTAAGATTCTATCTAGTAGTTATAGTAGTACCTAGTATGCCCTTTGCACTATGATAGCTCGCCGCGATACGCTAGCAAATTCATTTGAGTCAAAAGAGTGAGATTGGACATTTATTACGAAAACATATATTTTGGCTTGCCTTACTCCGAAACCCTAGGCACGCCACTGCTGGACACCGGTAGTAAAAGTTTATCAGTAGGTATAACCTTATTAAATTCATCTCTCAAAATATATCTAAGAGTTGATAAAATACCTTGTTAATATAAGTAAGACTTAATACTCGTATTAAGAATACTTTTTTTGATATGTATTATGTAGGTACGACCCAAGTCAAACTAACTATCCAAAATATTTCATTAAATGTAGCGACAGGGTCTGAAATAACAAAGTACACATAAGAAACCTCTCGTAAAGACAAAGAGATTAAGGGAACCTTCGCTGGATATTAGATTTACCGTCAAATTTCTTCGCAAAAGTTAAAGCAAACGAGTGTCCGTCGACCGAGGAGTGGGGGGGAAAATCCTTTATAACTACAATAATGCGTCTGAGACTCAATAAACAAGGACCTTTAAGGGAGCGATGCGGTCATTGTACCCTTCGAGATTGAACGGGAAAGCTGAAAAATATTTTGCGTTCGATCTTGTGTCCTACGATCACGTCTAAAAATGATTACAAAAATTGGCTATAAACCAACAAAAAAAGTGTCGAGTTCTAGGTATGTCGCTACAGTATCCGTTTATATTCAGGCGTGTTGTGTTTTCACATCGCTCAAACAATGTGCAGATCGAAAAATAACCCCAAACATTCATCTCTGCTGGGTGTTTTCAGTTTGCTACGGGTTTTCATGTTGATATTTCTTTCTAGCAACTCCGTTATTTATTATTTTGTAATAACGCGTTGCCCAATACATGCACTTTTAAGACGCAAAACGAAGGTGTGAGTTACAAAAATACTTTTTCCCAAACATGCTCGGGAATGCCCGTGTATCGTTCTTAAATCGAAAACGGCAAAATTGAAATAGGGAAGAACGCATCATAAAATAATGAATTAAAAAAAAAATGGTAGCAAATTGAGTACTTTGCGAATTGTTTTGTAATTTTAAACATTTTTTACTGGTGACGGTCGGTAGAGTGAAATTAAAAACACCTTTACAGTTACACAGCATTTCATAAAATACTTTTTCGCTAAACAAAAGCATACTTTAGTATATTAAATACTACCGCGGTTTCAGGTACGTCACCAAATATTGTTTGCATTACATTTTTATTGTATTGCTGTACGTTGTTAGAAAGAAAAAACCGGCCAAGTGCGAGTAGGACTCGCGTTTCTAGGGTTCCGTACATAAGACCAACTCACGCTTGCTGCACATTTTTAATAGGTTTTCCTGTAATCTATAGGTAAAGAACTATTTGGTGTATTTTTTTTCAAAATTTTAGACCCCGTAGTCTCGGAGATAAAGGGAGGGTGGGAATGGTAATTTTATGGCTATTTTCTTAAATAACTTCGAACCTATGTATTTTAAAATTATAAAAAAAAATATGTCCATCTTTGGGTCACTAATTTACATATGTGGACCAAATTTCAACTTAATTGGTCCAGTAGTTTCCGAGAAAACAGGCTGTGACAGACGGACAGACAGACAGACGCACGAGTGATCCTATAAGGGTTCCGTTTTTTCCTTTTGAGGTACGGAACCCTAAAAAATACCTCAGTGGAAACAGGTATTACTTTGTTACCTTTTTATATTTCAATACACAAGTCCTAAAACACTTTAATGCTAATCTCGAAGTTGCAGTTGGTTACTTTTTACACTTGTATCACAAACAACTATTGTTTTAATTGTTTAAATTAAACATACCTTGCCAGGACATTATTCCAATATAGAGCTTTAAAAAATGCGGAGTCGGTATTTTGTTCAATTTTAAACTATATGAGGTTGATATTAAAAACAATCTACTTACTCTCAACTCGAGAAATTATTGATTGATATATTTGTGGTGTCAGTGACTGGTTATACCAGTACAGTAGATAAATGCTGGTATTTTATAGAAGAATCCGTTCATGTTCATACTACGTAGAAATTGGATTCGAATAAAAAGTCCATCGGAACGTTGACAAAGCACGTCCCCTCGGAAAACATCGATGCCGCAATAAACTGCATTATTTTATCTTGGCAAGTAAATACTTTTAAGCTTATTTGAGTCTTTGTAGTGCACCAGTTTATAACGCAGAGATTTACTTTTTCTCTACGTGGCTCTACCTTCAAAGTCTAAATTAAATTTTGTTTTTCTTTGATATAAAAGGAGGCGAAATATGTCATTTTTCCTGTTTACCACCGAGCACCATATATGAATCTTCTCATATTTTCCGGCACTTGGAGTCGTAAACTAAGTGAGTTATTCTTATGTGCTACGAGCCATGTAGATAGTGAAGATTATAAATATTATATTTCTTTTAGTCGATATGAACAGCTAGAATGCTTGGATACCAATTATTCATTCTCAGCAGATAAGTCAATTCGCAAACGTTTGAACAGGTTGATTCGGTTCTGTGATTTGGATCGAAGCGATAATCTAAGTCTCTTACTTACGGACCATTAACTGTACCCCTCGATCTTAGTAAGGGCATTGGAACAGAGTAGGATTACTGACTGAGATTTAGAATTATTATTACTATAAAAGCATTTTTTATTTTCATGAAATTCTGAAAATTTTCATGAAATTCCACATATAAAATATACATATAGGTACATACAAAGTGTAACAGTACCTATTGAAAGTCTGAGAAAAGTATGTTTGAAATCAATAGTAATAATTATTACTACAACTTAATTTTAGAAGCGAATAATAACTATGCGGGATTCCATTACAATCGTTTGAGACCATAAAAAATAGTTATTTACGATACAAGTGCGAAAAAGAGGAAATTCGAAACGAGTGGCGATCAATTAAAACACGACCGAAGGGAGTGTTTTAAATCGACACGAGTTGCTAATTACTTATTCGCACGTGTATCGTACAACGTTTTACAGTACATATGGCCCTTAAAATTTGATATTCGCACGAAACGTGCTATTTTACGCACTAGTGCGGGAAAATAGGACCATATGTACTGTAAAGTATTTTTTAATACAATTGCTCAAAAAGTGCTACTTTACGTAGCTGTTTAGCGTGCGGAAAGTTGCTTTTCACTTTTCCAATATATAGTTGTTCCAATTCACGACTAGGTACTTATTGATGAGTGTTAATATTAGTTTCCTTTAAACGTCGTAATCAACATAAAAACCTACTGTTAATGTAAAAGTATGAAAAATATACATATATTATTTCATATGTTATTACTTACCTCTTCATCATTATAACACGTTAATTTTTTAATATTGAATATTGAAAAACCGTTCTTAATAAGTTGTCTGAATGGAACGGAATAGCTGCTTAGACGCCTGTCAAAGAAGAGGCGTTTTTCTTACTGCAAGCATTTTTTAAGTTTCCAAAGGTAACATTCGATATTGTTTTTATAAATATACGATACACAAATAATCGTAAATAACGGTAATAATAATACAATGTTTTATATTTACATTTGTTTATGTCTTATAAAACATGCATTTGAAAAAAAAACTTTCATTGAAGTGGGTTCAATAGTCGAATAAAAGCTAGAAAAAAAACACATCCTCATAATGTCAAAAATGTTCACTGTGAAAGATCGAACTTACGACGACTTTGTTTTCCAATCTTAAGTTTTTAAAAAGTTGCTTCTAAAAGAGTGAACCAGAGTTTGAAATTAATTTAACACCGTTTGTGAGAAGGCTGTAATTGCAAATGAGAGTGCTTTGCCTGAAAAATCTAAAAATAAATAAGTTTAGAATTCCTTAAAAACGTCGTTCGATACGCGTGCGGAAATGTCATACTTCACTCGTCCCGAGTCTTGCAGCAAGATATCTCGGTACTCGTGAATTAATGACATACTTTCCGCCCTAGCATCGAAATGTACTATTTCGCTTTAAGTGGAAATCCGTAATCAATGATGATGCTATGTCGGTTGGACAGTGTCTTTAACCTCATTTATCTTCACATATAGAATCTAATACATATTAATAAAAATTTATAAAACTACTGCGTCTAATTATGACTTATTACCTACTATTTTTATAGCCATGAATTAAAGTCAACAAGTGGATTTAAACCATTCAGTGAACCCTTGAAAAAGGTTGAGCTGTTAAGTGCAGCTGAAATAAATAAATAAAGGTCTGGATCGTTGAACGAATGCCAGTTAATTAAGAAAACCGTTACAGGACTAGCAACACGTAACTTTCAATTGTTATAGAAGAAAGGAAATTAAATTTACGAATGGTTTTCTTTCCGTTGTTTTGTTTCTATGTTGTTCTACTTCGCACGGATTTCTTTTTGTAACAAGTTTTCTAACCATAAGGATGAGAAAGAGATAGGTTTATGTACGAATACCTATTTCCTTGGTTTTTTTGTAAAATACGTGCCTGGAGACAATCGGCTAGGAAAATACGTACGACAAAAATAAATTATATAAAGTGTAGAAAATAAGTAATGTAGTAGTAGCGTTTTGTGGCGGTTTTTTTAATTTCATTAAAGAGGTTAATTTTAATAACTTAGCTTAAAACCTACACCACCTGGTCCAAACGTGCCAAAAAAGCTACCGACTTTTCCGAGTTGCACGTTGCACGGCAAGCGATAATATAGACCAGGTAAGAGCCGAAACGGAGGTCGCAGCCCTTATCCCTCAAACGCCGCCCCTAAGTTCTTATGAGTATTTTGGCCTCCTCACACTACGGTTCCGGCCGTTTAAATAGTGGCCAAAAAAGTGGAACAAAATCGTACACTGGTACCAAGTTTGCATATTTGTTATTTTTCAGTTTCGCAGCATTTTCGGCGGCCGCTCGCTAAAGTGCTAACGAAAATGGGGCCCCATGTTTGGCTGCTGCGTTTTGCCTAGGATACCAGCGTAAGGCCATCCGGTCGCTTACGATCTGTGATGCATAAATATTTTAGACGTTAAACCATAGATTCATTGTCTGTATTAGATGTGTAAAGTATATGAAAGAATCGTGCCCCTGTAAAATAGATGGCATGTAGTCACTAAATTGTCAAACCAAAAAGAATAGATAGTATAGAGGGGTCCTGTCATTGTAAATTTTGTAGTCACTGTAAATTTACTGCCATCTATCGACACATGCCTAAAACTCAAAATGAAAACGTATAAAGTTATCAAAAAATGTATATATATGGATAAATGATTTTATTATTTTTATATCATTTTGATCCATGTTCATTCACTGATATCTATGTGTTAAAATTGTTAAATATGAAACGGTGTCGTCACGCCATCTAGTCGAGGATAGGCTCGGATGTGTGCGGCATCTATTCGAGAATGACTTTTACTTGGATTCCGAGGCACGGTTTTTCCTTAGAACGTATTCGTCTTATACGAAGTTACATATGTCTTTGGTCAAACGTTTACTTTGCATAATAAATGCCACCGCGTTATATACGGAAACCAACGCCATCTATATTAATTGTGTCGAAACACGAATTTACTTAATTCTCAATACAATCAATGAATCTAAGTATGCTTTAATCATATAAAACATTAATTATTGGGAAACTTTCTCTTTTACTTACTAATTTGAATGGGCTGTTTTCTATTATTTTAGGTTATTACGAAGCCTACAACACATCTGGAACAACCCCGGACAACCTACCCGGTTCCAGTGATAAGAGGGATCAATCCAACTTACCTTTCGAACTATTTCGCCAACTATACCGGACCAACCTGTGGGCGGTGTTTCTGATCCATACGTCCCATCTTGTACGAGTCTCAACTCATCTAGAAGAAGTAATAATTTAAAATATAGACCATATTTATAACCTTCTTGCAAAATCAAGTTTTAATGGAGTATAAAGTAGACCCAATTCCCAATAGGTAACAATATCCCAGTGTAGCATAAGTTATTAGGTATTTAAGGAGTGTGGTGTTTTTTGTTCGATTTCCTAACGACCGAATTTTATATAGGTATTTTATTATTATTTTGTTTCGATTCATGGGAATTGCGACTCGCTTGCATTAAATCATCAGAAAAACGATCAGTAAGCATACCTAGTCTTAAACTGCAGGTACATACGAGTATACATAAAATAAAGGGTACACGGAAAGAACATGTCTAGTCCATTTTTTTGAAAAATGAGATTTTAATCTCAAAATGTAGAGCTCTCAATGAACTTATTAGTAACAACTTCGGTTACCTGTGTAATCATAAATATAACTTTTTTTTCTTACTTTAAAAACACCTATACACGAAATTAATATGGTTAATTATAGTTCGTTTTACTTAGCATTAGAAAGAACTTGAAAGAAGGTAAGCGATCTTGACATGTCTTTTAATTGAAAAACGCTTTTTAAAAATCAATAACTATTACTTATGAAAGCAGAAGAATATAAATGATCGTATTAGATTCATAATTGTTACATATTTGCCGTAACTTATTTTTAAAATGTGTTTTTCATTTAAAAGACACATCAAGATTGTTTACCTTATTTCTAATGCTAAAAAAACGAACTATAGGTACATCGTTCCTTTCAAACCGCGATAACTCAAAATGTTGTCAGAGTGACTAGACATGTTCTTTCCGTGTATCCTTCAAATGCATGAATTCACATTATAAACTTACATTTTATTTTAAGTTTCTGAGCCAGAAGATCAACTAAATCCTTGCAAAACCCATGATATTGGGTTTCAGGCGTTGCGTGACTCGTTTTAGACTTTTGCATCAAGTAAGGTTCTTGTAGTATTGTTGTGACTATGTATGTTTTGTTTGTATCGTAAGATGCCGGTGATTTTAGCTGTACTTGCTTCGGGGAGCTCACGGAGAGACCGTTTGCGTCAGTCCACGTTCCAACCTGTTCCAAATTAAATGCTTTTTTGTCAAAACCGAACCAAAACATTTGGGTTGGTGAGGCCAATTTACATTTTGATGTCATCCGCTCGTGTCCCTCGATCACGCCAACACATGTATGAGTACGAAGTTTTTATGTTCGCTGTGTACGAACAAGTACGAATGAAATGCACACGTGAACGATATAGGTAGAAAAGCGGCATCATTTTCATATCAAAATGAAGGTTTGAATTGGCCTCAGTGACATTAATGCAAATTAGGTAAGTATATAAAACATTGTCTTTATCAGATTTCTCTAGTCAAATGAATTTACAGGGTGCAGGTCATGTCTCCTTTGCCTATATTTGTCAGAAAAATATAATGGTAAAATAAGAACATAAAATTTCTTGCGAAAACAACTAGCGCCACATGTTTCAAGTACGTGCGATCATTAATTTTGAGGAATTTTGATTAAAGTAATGTCATACATATGCGCGTTGCAGCTTTATCGTAGTATTATTTTTATTATCAGTATGATTCACGGTGATTTGAACTTATAATAGTATAAATTTGTTGAAGAAATAAAGTTCTTAAGGCGAAAGGAGACAAACTCAGTCCCCATTTTCCTCCCGTCCACTATCCTCTCAATACATACTTATATATGAAATCCAAAATATGTAAATAGATATAAACCAAAAATAAAGAGGAAGTAGGTCACATTGATTTATGGTCTCCCCTGTATTCATTAGCAAGTAAAAGAAGAAAATTAAATGGGGTGAAAGGTAAAAGAAAGTTGAAATTAAACTTTGCTCAACATTATTGCCAGCTTTCGACCTTTAAACTTGGTTTCAAAAAGATACTCAGTTATTATAAAAGTAACGTTAACTAAGTTTCAATATTTACATACATACATTTATTTACTAAACAGGGGCCGTCTTTTTGATCTTATTTATTTGTAATTTCAATCAATATAATTAAAACAAAACTCTTGAATCAGTCCTGAAATTCAGTACCTATATATGTTAATAATAGGACCCGTTTTCATGTTCTAACCGAAATCGTTGTCGTCAAAATGTTTGAGTACCTCGAGTAACTGCCCCCATCTTGGAGAATGAACTGAATGCGCATATGCATAACTATGTATGTACGGAAAACGTTACACTTATTTCATTGAATAACATTCATTATGGCCTTGAGTGGACGTCGAATATGAAATCAAAACTTCTAAAAACTATCAGGCCTAATCGGGTTTCGAGATAATCACAAGATCTTGAGACGATGTAGAGATCAACTAGATCTACATTAGATATCGACTAGATGTGACTTGGATATCTTAGTCATAACTTGTCGAAATCGTTCAAGAGGGCCTCCAGAATCGCGGAAACGTCAAATTTGACATATCTATCTTACAAATATCTTTAAATTATCCGTATCGTAACTTGTTGAAGTCTAGTAGAAATCTAATTCATTTTCCGAATCGAGCCGTATGTAATAAGCAGATTTCAATAAAAGATTTTACACGTAGGTTGGTAATTAACACATAAAATCTGCCGACGTTGGATTAATTTGTTAATAAAATATGTTATTAATGTTATTATTACTCAATTACAAGAGAAAACACAATTTCAAGAGGGCGCCTGCACATGAAAACGGAACCTCTTACTAACTCTTAAATGCATAGTGTAGGATGCAGCCATTATGCCAGTTTTTAGCAACCTAGTCTTAGTGATAAGAGAATAACAATTTTTATAGTACACGCCACTTTCTTATACAGAGCATCTACACCACCATCTAAAGTAATATACTTACTAATATACCTAAAGATGAAATACTCACAAACGCGGCAAAAGTACTAACTTTTGCTGTGTTTGTTTGAGATGTGAGAATTCGGTACCGTGGAGTGAAGCGCTGTTACAAAGCTGTTTATTTATATTAGTTTATGAATGTTAATATTCTGTTAGTTACATACAAGGGGAAGTACGGAAAGACTAATAATAAAACTGCAAGAAACCCTTAATACGAACAAGATGAGTCAACTCCAGGCAGAATATGCATCATTATGATACGTACCGTCAACATAGCGCTCTGAACAGTCATCTCAACCACTTGTAATGTAAAATTGTGTCTATGCCCCTCTTCATTGAACGATATATTTCCTGTAAGACCCTCTATATCAGTCTGAAATAATAAAGCAAGTTAAACAAAGTCTGGTATTTTATTTAATATTTTACTGGCTTAAGGATATCAAGATTATAATAAAAGACTAATCAAGCTTTGTTCCCTAGGAATTGTTATATTTAATGAGATTAGACTTTTTTATTCTTTATAGATCTTAATAAATGGAAATTAACCGTGTAATAATTGTGATATTGTGAGATTCAAACGGATGCTGGAAGGAATTACCTTTTTAATTAACCTAGATATTTTGTCGCCGTGCTCAAAGGGTATCACCCAGCTTTTGCCAGGGTTACAATCGATGACTTTGGTCGAGTTAGCTTGACCGGCGGCCCTGCGAAGAGCGTTGCGGAATGCGTCTGGTTTCTTTCTCGAAAGCCTGCCGAGTGCATCCATTAATACTTGCACTCCGTCGTACATGAGTGCAGCTTGGGCCTAATAAAAACATAAACACCGGGCATTTTTATCTATATACAAATATAGTTACCGTCATAGTTATAGGTACAAAAGGCAAAATAGGCACTTAGGCACAATAGATGTCGACTTGCAGAAATATATGACATCATTTTTTTTACATTCAGTACGAGTAGAACCTCGGGACGGGAATAGATCGGATAATAGAAATTTGGATTTTTGGAACTAGATCAAACATAAACAACACTTTCTTACAAAAAAATACAGTCCATTAAAATTTTACTTAATGCTGAAATATAAAACACCTAAAACGTCCAAAATTTTTCTTTACATTTTTTTAAATTTAAGTCGTCAATTCTTGATATACGAACGGCTGCAGCGTTCGGATATTAATTGAGCGTTCGGATAATCAAAGTTCTACTGTATATTAAAAATAGTGGTAATACATATACAAATATAGGAAGCTAGGTTTTAAATTTATGCTAGTTAGGTACATCGTCTCGCACTGTCACAATGATGAACAAGTTGCAATATTTTTTGTACGGACAAGTTATCAGGAAGCTTTTAAAAACCAAAATAAAACGGTACATAAAAGTAAATTTCGTATAAATTTAAATGAAAAAGTAGGTATGTACAACCAAGACTAATAGTAAGATATCGTTGTTCATTTCTACGTGTCCAACGAAGAACTTCAAGCACATTACTGTACGAAGAAATAACTTATGCAGAGGTTTCACTTATGGCTTCATTAGGGCGTAGCAAGTGAGTTACTGAAATCAACATAAACTGGTTATAACTCTCTTCACAATTTTCATCGCAATTTCCACATCGGCGCTTTACTGTTGACGCATGTGAGCTGCTCTGCGATGCAGGTTTCTAGTATGTACGTTACAACCCCACATGAATACCATGGGTAGGGTTACAGATAGCTCGATATCGCTACTTTAACCATCGTATTTTAGCCATCCAATGTAATAGTAGTATAACATTTACCTAACCCAACATTTACGAAATCAAGCAAAACGTTTAATTTTAAATAATTGCTTTAACTGGTCGATACACGCGGTCTATCACGATAAATATCATGATAAAATAGGTTTAGGATTTTAACTGTTATTTATGAAGTCTTGAGCTGTTATACTAGCTAGGCTCTTGATGCAGAGCATTCAATAAATTGTGTAAATCAATGATCTAATCATCCGTCTCCATATGTTATGAGATTATGTGTCAGGTGACCTAGCTTCAAGATAAGCTTAGATATGCAAACGGCATCAAATGGAGCACCCAAATTAATCTGCTGGCCTTTCGGAATGAACTCAAACTAGTCAAAGTGCTGCACTATAAGCTTCGCCGCAAGCGAGGGATTTCCACTGCACAACTTCAACTAGTCGTATTATGTGTCATGATGATAAGTTGTTTGGAAAAGTTCAAACTGAGAGCTGTACTGTACTGTCTGAAATTAAAATGACAAGACAGGAAACATGATAAAGATGGTATCGACTTTTTTTATCACAAATAAAAAAACTGAATCAAATGATACTGACGGTAGGTATCTACTACTTATTTAGTAACCCTACATTTTGCGTAGGTTATACAGGGTGATTTCGGGGTCGTGATCCAGAACCACTTTTTCTGACTCTGTAAATGATCCACATTATCATATGGTAGTATTTGATTAAAAGGTAATTACTTGAATTATTCTTATTTTTCAAGTAAAATTAATGTTATACCAAGTAATTATGGTCACCCTATGACTTTTGACATATGCTGTATGGAAAGCGACAAGACGTCACATTGAGTAGGGCCACCAAATTGTATGCAAAAATGTTTTTTCCTACTTGTCATCTGGAAAATAATCATCATTATTGGTGATAAACAATAATTAACAACATCATTAGGCTCATCTTTGGATTCTGTATGATGTCTGGCTCTCTTGCTCCACGACCCCGAAATAACCCTGTATAGTTATCGCCTGTTAATATAAAGACGTAAAAACAATAATAGGGTAAACTTTTCTCAAACTAAGTAACTAACGTAACTGATTTTAGAAAAAATATACATATATTTTCTGAGCATGTAAAAACTATCTGTAACGATCTATTGGAATCAGAAAAGGTTATTTCTGATTGTATCTTCAATATCAGACTAATAAGGACTTCGGGAATACGTTGTATGTTGAAGACAATCTATGATAATAAGTTTGTCTAGGCGATCATACTTGAAACTGTTTCTAGTTACGGAGGGGTGCTGGTGCGCGGCCGTTTAATGGGGGCGAAGCTCTTACCGATATGGTTCCCTTGAATCGGGGGTCCATTCTTCGCAAACCGTCCATGAAATCGCGCACAATCTTGCGCGAGTGGTCGACGATGCGGAACCCGGTAATGTTGACTGCGCCGTACTCGGTTACTTCGTTCTCCCAGTGGTCGTCCATAACCTGTTAATGGAAATACGTTTGAGCCTTTAGTTAGTCCTCACCCTTTCCATGGGATGTTCCTTGAAGAATATATTAGAGAATGTGTTCTTATCTTAAAACATTATCTATCGATATTTATAACCAACAAAATGTTTACCTAATATGTATACCGGGTGTGGCCTGTAACACGAGCAAATAATTAAAACATAGATTGTACTCCTCAAATGGTGACATTTTCGTTCAACAACTTTTAAAAATTATGAAGTATTTAGACTCCCTATTTTTCATACAAAATAAATATTATCTTCAATGGATGCCATCGCCACGCCATATCATTGTAATTGACGTTGCTTGTCATTGTCACGCCTTAAACATAACAAAATTTGCAATACATTGCGTCTTAGAATAAACTTTAAAGTGTATTAAAAATCAAACCACAAGTTATTTTTAAAAGTCGCTGAACAAATGTTGGTCAGTATGAAGAGTACAGCCTACAGTTGAATTTTTTGCTCATATTACAGGCCACACCCGGTATAATATTACCTAATTTACCTATACATAACATTTACTGTTGGATGAAGTAGCCAACAATGATACACAAAAAATGCACTTTACTAAGTAAGTCCTTATGTGAACCTGCAATATTTTTCAGACCCTTATTAATTTAGTCTCACGGCTTTGCCTTAAGGTTGACTTGACTGATAAAGAAAGGGAGGCAGTGCCTCTCTTTTGTTCATTGAAGTTTTCTTTTGTTCAATATTGTAGTTATAAATAATGAAATAAATTATTCATTTTGGCTTTAATAGTATTTTGTCTACAACTTTTTTCTAAAACAGCAGGTAATATTATAGTTAACATTTTCTAAACCTTGAGTACGATGAGCCATTTTTTCATTTTTGTATTATGGAATTGTTTTTGTGAATGTTTATCAGATACTACTAAAGGTGAATATTTACCTCAAAGACCAGAAATTTGACACGCCGCACGATACGCTAAAATCAAAGACCTCGCGCAGAGACTCAGAGATGCCACAGACGACCGAAGAGCTGGCAGCTTCCTCGCCCAACGTATTAGCTTAACAATCCAGCGAGGAAATGCTGCCAGCATATACGGTACCATGCCGCAGAGGCCTCCTTAATTGGCATCCTTAATTTATTTAGTTTTAAGGAACCAACCTTGTGACTCATTTGCGTTGACTCAAGAATCGAAAAACGGTAGTAAATTAAACTAGGGATGTGATTCTTACTTAATCGGTTCAGTGGTTAGAGAAATCCTGCGGAAAGTCGATACGATGGACGAATGGTCAAAGACACTTCGCTAATAGGGTTCGTGTAGAAGGAAGTGCGAAAAAGACGCTGTTCTATTGCATCACATTTCCTATAAGAACGTTTAAATAAGGAACTCGGGCGCTTGTTACTCGTTTTTAAAGCTCCGCCGCAACTCGACATTGGGAAATGTCTGCCGTAAACGGTAAAATAAAATATATTTAGATAAAACCCTCGAGGGTATAAATGAGTCTGGAAATTCCTCGTTCAAATATACTTTTAATATAAAATTGAGCGATTGATTTAATAGCTAAATACCTTGTCAAAATATATATTTTAGGGGTGGAGGGCTGATCCGAAAGTCGTTAACTGCTCCGGTTCTACTCATGCGATTGAATAATATTACAAATTCCATAACTGTAAACATCTGACCAAAATTACCAAAAATCCCTAGACATTTTCATTTATCTAGAATAATGAGTACAAAGACCTAATTGAATACAAACTTACAAAAAAGATTGATCTGTCTAGCTGATATATAAAGTTGACTTTTTTCACATCTGACCTTATGGAACTCGAGGCGAGATTTATACCATTGTCAGGGATCTTTCATGGATATTTCAGTACTTGTTGAGGTGGTGTTTTTTTACTTCGCCGTGTCGAAAACTAATCAACAGTCATGGAGATCCGTTCATGTGTGCTATATTTTTTAACCGATTTGAAAAAAAGCAGGATTTTATGAATTCGACCGTATTTTGACAAGCTCCTATTTAGTTTCACCTGTCCCGTTGTCTGTGCGTCTTAAATTTGACCCACTTCCCGTATTCCGATTGAGCTGAAATTTTGCATACTTACTCGTAAGTACATGTAAATCGAGTGACAATGAAATAAGAACGACTAGTAGTTAATCTTGCTACGATTACGACCACTTATTGTTTTTGATTTGACGTTCCACTTACGCTGGTCAAACTTAAACTTATTTCTACGTAACTTCTTATCCAATTATAGCAGAGTTTTACTCACCAGCCCGCTGAGCATGTAATGGTAAGTTCTCCGGCCCAATTGCACTTTCCGAACATGTTCGACTAGAATGCTTTTGGCATTTTTTGCGTTGCAATCGAGAACAATACGCTTGTTGCCCCACCGGTCATGTTGTTCCAGTGCCAGCAAAAAGTCCATCGCTTCCGATGCATTGGTAATCCGTTTCACAAGAGAGATTCGGAACACCGTGCGGCCTGGCTGCATTGATTGATACAGCTGCTGTAGACGTAGTAATCCTGTATAAATACAAATAACGTTAATTAATTGTCACTTTGGTTTGTCTCATTGTTCCGAATGCAACTTATTATTGATCCTGACCTGCACGGCGGCTACACTAATTTTAAAGTTAACATGTTTGTACTATACGAGTATAATAATGCAGATAGCTGAAATATTTACCTGCAAAGAAAACATGTGCACTTTTTAAAACCATTTAAACAACATATCTTTTTAAAAACTCCGTTAATTTTAAGGGTACATTCCTGAGCGTAAATTAAGTTAATTTATCATAAAGACCGCGGTTTTCTAATTAAGTTTTAAAGTTTACTCATATATGTACACCACTACAATTTACTGCACTTATCAGTATAGTCAATCAGTCAATTGACCATTTAAGTATTTGAAATCAACAATCTACATAATTTGTTGTTTGTTACTTGGCAAAATCTAGCCGCATGTATTTTTAAGCATTTCGTTAGTTAGGCATAAAGGTAATAATCTTATGAAAAAAATCCTAAAGTATTTTTTGTTTTATGCAATGTAATGAATTTGTAATTTTAGGTACTTATAGAAAAAGAAGGATTAAAAAACGTAAGAATTTGCGATCATATCTTAATTTATAACGGTACCTAGGTATGAAAGTATATTGATAAAGTTATAGAAGGTTTGGAAGTGTGGATTGGATATGAGTGAGGATATTAGGTTTTGTAAGTTTTTACTTATATAGGTACTCGTATACTTAAAACACCGAAGTTAACAGTAACCAAAATCATCCTGTACTTAAACGAATTGCACCCATTCTCACTGTTCTTGTGTAGGTACCCTGCCTCTAGCCCACTATAGGGTAGGTAAGTACAATCGAGGACATTCCCGGTGATCCACTTCAGAAAAATTTTCCCTCGATCCTTACGACGGAGCTAAACTTCGGTCCCATAGAGATAACCAATTACTATGCATTTAGGAAAAGGGCAAAAGTTTATAAGTTGTTGTTTAGGCTAAGCTTCGCCTCCCCATAAAGATAACCAATTAGGATGCATTTTGGATTCCTTATCATAGTTCGCAAATGCAGGCCGTCAGAAGGACAATGGACGGCAATAAACTTGACCTGACCTAACCTTTTTTTCAACACCCACATTTCGACGTAATAACGTCTTATAAATCGATGAACACCGGTAGCATGCACGAAAAAGTGTCACGTTGTGGACAAATCTCCATGGTAACGTCGTGGACAGGTCTCCATGGTAACGTTACGGCCACGTTTTCTTATGACGTTACTCGTATCACGCAAAATTATCGTCTGTAAACCGGCTTTACAGACAACCATATTTTTTATGTGCCATGCTATTGGTCATCACTTTTATAATATCGCCTGACCGTCTGCAAGATGTTTAAACGATTTTTGCCCTTAAGGTGGTTCACTACTAATGTCCCCGATTGTACCACCTATGTCCCTACTATTTTCATATTATGGCAGCCGCAAAACATTGCACGAATGAGATATGTATTACAAACACTCGGTAACACAATAGTCACCTAACAAAGATACCAAGCACTTTACGTAGATACAGTTGCGTGAAAATAACAAAGATAATAGAACATATACTCGTAGAACACTGACAATGCCAGAAGCATTTATACTCTGCTCTATTTTCCAGTTCTCCTAAACCAATTCGAGTCCACGCGAATTTTATCGAATTAAACGCCCCATATAAAACAAGCGGAACGAAAAAGGGACAAAGCGTGCTCGGAGGAGGCAAAAAATAAAAACTCTTTTGCTCTTCGTGAAAGGGCGCCTAAGCTGGAAGGTATGAACGATATGTACCCGATGAAATAGATAATACAACGCGTAAATTCTGTTCGCGACCATTTATTTCGGTGTGTAAAGTGTTTAAAACATTAGACAATTATTTAGATCGAAAGGAAAGATATTTACTGTGTTGATATCAGGCGTAGTTATGAAATAATATTCATCAAGAGTAATTATTGAAAATTTACAAAATAGTAATGCCGGAAATGAGCATTCGTTAATTACGACAATGGATTGGCGTGCGGATGAATTTGGTGTGA
Source organism: Cydia splendana (assembly GCF_910591565.1). NCBI lineage: Eukaryota > Metazoa > Arthropoda > Insecta > Lepidoptera > Tortricidae > Cydia > Cydia splendana. Next base: position 38,629,109 of record NC_085987.1, on the reverse strand, counting down.
ATCAAATCCAATGGGATTATACGTTCAGTTAACGATTTTCTCACTGTTTTAATCCATCATATGAGTGTAAATTTATTGAAAATCCGCGTCATGCATAAGCGATAACGCCGATAACATACACATTTTTGGTTACTGTAATAATTACCTAATTAAAAGCACTGAATTAACTCATGCTGTATACCTAACAATTGCATATAAAATTATTTAAATAAATAAGAGAGGAAATAGTAATAACTAAAATCAAGCTTATTCCACAATAAGCATAATAAACCTTGTGCTGTGGTGAAGATAACGATTCTATTCAATGACGATTGATAAATACTTTAAAAATATACTACTTGTGTACATTGAAGACTCCTGTAATCTCCGCTCGGCTCTCACTAAATGTTTCATCCATACCTTTAATCCATAAATATTGTTCGTAAGTATTCTAAAATCTTTACAAATGCATTCGTTATTTAGGCCGGCAACGGGATATCGTGACCTAAGCCGATTCGCGTACACGCAAGTAGAAATCCAAAACAGTTCGTTGTTGAGAGATAAATGTGCGGCTGGAGATGCGGTGAAAGTTTCACCCGCACCCGGACTATTCTCACCATGTGTCGCATTTGAACTCGTGACCCTTGAGGTTTTCCACTGTCGTCACCCGACTAATGGCTTATGACGTACCCCCTTCAGTCGCCCTGTGTGTCCCGAAATCAATTATGAACTTGTCGATCCCAAAATGAGATCTCTTTCCTGATTTACATATGTTGCCTCTTTACGTATTTCTAATCTCAATAACGTGGAACAAGGACGAAATATTACCTATACACGCCTCTTATCCCGGGGAAAATGGAACATTATTGAATTTTATGTCAATTTCTTATGCAATATATAAAGAAAGATTTTACGATAGGTTCTCAACAAAACAGAGTACTTTGTAAATACAACCAAAGGTATCACTGCAAGATAAAAGTGTATTCTAAAACATCTACTTTTATACATTGTTCAAAATTGTTGTATATTACTCGTATGTAAGAAACAGTTACTATAATTAACTTCGATCATACACAGGTTGAAGGGATTTTGCTCCGCTAAAAGAATATAGGCTTCAGATGTTACGTTTTATATATCACGATGGCTTTGTTATTATTTTTTTTATTTTATATTGTTGAGAATTCATTTTGCGCCAATTTTATGGTTTATTGTATTATTTCCGTTCAATCTCGCCCATTTTCTTATTTTACATAAGCTGCAATAAATTGGGTTAGAATGACGAAGTAGGCATGGTGTGTTACCGAAATAAAATGTTGGTAAAATAATTTATTTTCGTGTCCCCGTACGACGACACGGCTTGTGATGGAAAAGCATTTGCTATACTTCCGAAAATACCGAGTGTGTTGACTTATTTTATGTCCATTAGGTATGTTCATGTTTTAGTTCTTACAATGCGAGTGAGTTAAAATCAATCAGTTAAGAAATAATACGTGTTGTGGCGTCGTTATCTTTTCACACGGTGATTTGTTTACTAGTCGTCGGTCGCTCGACGCGTGCAGATCGAGCCGGGGACTTTTGTTTAGCGTCAGTTATGCGAGTCGTCTATTATCCGCGCCTTGCGATAGCGAAACATTGTAAATGAACTTGCAAAATCTAAAATTAGATCGCACCGCCACTATTTTTAACGTAATATTCGAGGCCTGCGAACTAGTCTATTGCACAAAACTGTAATATGCCTGTATGGACATTGTAACACACACATGTATGGACGTACAGTACCAGGGTTGGCCCGAAAGTTGTTAGCTGCTCCGGCTCTACTCATGCGATTTTAATCACTACACATTATAAAACAAAGTCCCCCGCCGCGTCTGTCTATTTGTGTGTTTTTATGTTTGTTCGCGATAATCTCAAAAACTACTGAACAGATTTTCATGCGGTTTTCACCTATCAATAGAGTGATTCTTGAGGAAGGTTTAGGTGTATAATTTGTTAAACCGTGCGAAGCCGGGGCGGGTCGCTAGTATTATTTATAACATGTATAATATTTCAGTTTTTATTGAGGTTACTTAACCGTGTTTTTACTTAATCACGATTAAGTAAAAACACGGTTGAAGCCTAATGAACAGTCAGTTCCTGAGACTCATTGTGTGCTATCGTTTTATAAACAGTTTCTGTTTATTAAAATATTAGATCTTTTAGGTGCTGCGAATGGCTAATTTCGTTTTTTGTTTTAAGTCTAAAACGTTTTGATTTTGATTAAGAGGAAAAGGGACAATCGTTTCTCCCTTTAAATGTAGTCCCCATATCCTCCCTGGGTGTGGGTGTGTGTCAATACATACACATCCTCATCGTTTGATATTTTTAGATTTTTTCTTAAAAGTAATATGCAACCACTGATAGAAGATTTGCTAGACATGCAAGCAGAAAATGAGGTAAGTACCAACAGTCAACACGTAAAAGCGTGTGTACAAAAATATAGCTACGTTACTATTAATACGTGTAAAATAGACTTAGGTACTTAATACCACAAAGCGAATAAAATATCGAGTTCATTTACTAAAAATATCAAAGGCAAAGCGAATAGTTCCCGGCCCGTAAGACAAAGCTCGAGCTGGAGTCACCCAAGCCACTTGGAACATTTCCAAACCAGTCTGCTCTAGGGATAATTATAGTAGAGATTAAATTATAGACATTTCCAAAGTACTTCAAAAAGTGTATTTCTACTTATACGATTTCATTGCAGTATTTCCATCCAACTTAAAATTCACATTAAAAAAATATATTGCCATTTTCGTGTAAGACGGATCTGTACATAGCAACCGAAGTAATCAAATACGACTTTTATGCCTTAAAATTACGTACACATTAGGTATGAGTACGTTGTATTTAGTAGGTACTAGCAATAAAATACTATACTAATGTATGCTGATGACGTTGCTGCGATTGTTACTGCTCCGAATGGAGATGGCGTTGAGAAGGCGTTGAACGAGGCAGCGGCGCAGCTTGCTTATTGGTTCAGAACCAATGGCTTAGCTCTCAACCTTAAGAAAACGCACTTCATGCAATTTAATTTATCTGGTCGCCAAGCAGCGCCGCTGGCTGTTGAAATCGATGGAACGCTGCTGGAACAAACCACTGCTACAGCTTTTCTGGGTTTTGAGATAGACTCGGGCTTGAAGTGGGATGGGCATGTAGACAAACTGTGCAGCAGAGTAGCAAGCGTGTGCTTTGCCCTTAGTAGAGTTGTCGGGTCTGTGACTCCGGAGGTTGCCCGCGCGTGTTATTTTGCCACAGTTCACTCCCTAATACAGTACGGGGCGGAACTCTGGGGACGCTGTGCCGAGTGGGAAAGAGTTTTTCGCCTCCAGAAACGCGCCATACGAACCATCTCACAAGTACCGCTAGATACTCCGGCAAAGCAACTGTTCACAAAACTGGGCATTCTCACATTACCCGCAGTAGTAATAATGCAGGTGGCGGTGTACGTGCGTGAACACCTTACGTCCTACAAAACGAACGCAATGGTACACGAGTACAATACGCGAAACGCTAACAAGCTTGTAGGTATTAGCCGCAAACTTGTGAAGTCGTCCAAGTTAACTCACGTTATGGGCCCCACGGTCTACAACAAGTTACCAAGCATTGTAACTGAGGCCACAAGTCTGCATAGGTTTAAGTGCCATCTAAAACACTGGCTTATTGAGCGCTCGTTCTATAACTACGATGAATTTTTAATGTATAAAGACAGTTAGTCCATATACCAACATCCTTAAGTGTAATTATTTATTTATTATTTCGGTACTGACTTCAATATTAGGTACTATTATTAGGTATGTGTTATAATTTATTCGGATGAATTCGTGAAGTGACTAATTATGGTTGTATAATTGCACATTTTTACTAATATTTTATTTTTATCATATTGAGATCTAATTTTAACTCAATCATTTTACAATACTGTAATCTGTTGGGAATCATTATATTAATTATCATCTTTGACATGTAAACCGGTTTTATCAAATAAATGAAAAAAGAAAAAAAAAAGAAGAAAAGAAAAAAAAGTAAGTCATCAAGGAACACATACCTACCTATGTACTTCAATTGGACCTAAATGCCTTTTGGAATAGACGAGACTTCGTTAAGGTCTGTGAGTTCAAGTCCTTTCCCGAACGCAGCTCGATGAGCACTGAGCGGACGGTCGTGCGTGCCCGGTATCATAGATATTATGGTTATTGAATTGTTATATTTAACAAAAAAAAGTAATCGATAAGTTCGATTAAAAATAACTTTACGCATTTTAAGATGCAATTTTCATTTGTGCAAAACAGTAACAGATGTTTAATGGTGCATTTTAGACCTACCTATGTTTGTGGGACCGAAAATAATTCATACTAATATTATAAATGCGAAAGTGTGTCTCTCTGTTTGTTACCTCTTCACGCTTAAACCGCTGAACGGATTTAGTTTAAATTTGGCATAGAGATAGTTTAAGTCCCGGGGAAGGACATAAGATAGTTCTTATGCCAGAAGTCATTCCTAAAGATGGTGAAAAGGGGGGTGGAAATGAGAAAATTAATGAAGTGCCTGTTAATTGGTGTAAACAATTAAGCATATTATGCTCGAATTGCTATTAGATTTTATCCAGGCGCTGTACTTACTCTAGCTGTTGGTACTAATTCCACGCAGAAGCGGGCAAAGCTAGTGGTAAATAAACATGGTAGTACCATAGCTTAATAATATGCCAACCAAAATAGATTTTTTCGAAGAATTAATTCCGAGCAAGCTGGGAAACGTTTTAATACCTTAAGGTGGTCCTAAATGCGTTTAATCCGAGTTTGCGCAATCCCAGGAGGTACAAGGTACTTATTAGGTGCATGACAAATATCTTAGTCATGAGTCCGTAAATTAATTTATCAGTATTGACCATGATACTTACTTAACATTGTTATCTGATTTATATTAGTCTATCCATAGGTACCGCAAAACTTCCGAAGCCGACTGAAGATTGTCAAAACTGAGTATTTTATAAGCATTTTTAAACCTCAAAACACGAGCACCCTTATTTATATCCGGCGGTTTGTTAGAACCACTCAAGTCAAGGTCTATTCTCGACAAAATTTACGACAGTGCATAAATATCAATTCCCCGGTTATTTGCAATAAATTCACATTTTGATGTTGAGGTCTGGTTGAGTGCGCAACTTTTTCGTAGCATCATATTTAACCTTTCTGTATATTTCATTCGTAATTTCGAGATTGCAAAAACATGATGTTTTATATTTCTGCCATAAAATACCGGTTTATAGTTATAAAATATTTAAATACATTGCTTTTGTTTGAATCCGCTAATGCACTTCTTTGTTCTTGGTGCCTTTTCAGCGTTGTTGTTTGAAAATTGTGCCATTCGTCTCGAGATGCCGAGCTGGTGATTTGTTCTGGCCCTATATCTGCATCTAACTATAATGACACTATTTATTAGATGTCTTTTGATGTACCTACAGTATATTTTACAAAAGCTTTATAGCTCTAGATTGAATTCGAACTTAAATATCTGGGGCCACCACAAAATAAAAATACAAAAAGAGAAAAAGTGTACAAATTACATTGTTAACTGAACTATAATTTGGAGTTTGAGAAATAAAAGCGGGTGCGGACTAATCAATAATACATTTCTATACTTCCAAAATCGGTAGGCAGTATTTAAACTAAATTCAATAGTAAAAATGATTTAATAATTTCTTATTAAATGAGGACAAATATAAGATAATCTCTAGTTTCACGTGCCAAGTGACAGCTGGGAGTGTAATATAGTTCAACATGATTGATCGGAGCCGTATTCCTGAAATGAATCTCTGAATGCACTCCTGGCGCATGTGTGTGCCGGTGACATGTGACGTCTTGTGAAAATGCGGTCGCGCGTCGCCTTGAATAAATTGAATCCTGATATGATCTCTGCACAGCGTAGCAGGTAACCAGTAAGTTTATTTTATTACAGTCACTGAAAAGCAACTGCAGTTAAGATTAATTAAACATTTGGTTGATAAAAACACTAAACAAAGGCATAGGTATAATTACGATCTACTTTTTGTGGTATTCTTCCCGTGCATGTAAGGTCGTATATTTGAATGTTTTGTGTAGCTATTATAGTGAAGAATTTAAAGTAAAAAGAATAAGTAAACGTACTACTAGATCAACAAGAGAATATATTATGCCAAAGATTTATAATGAATACCCACTATTGCTGAACGAAAATAAGTTAAGAATAGGCAGTATGAAATTACAACTCAAAAAACTGTTACTAGATAAGTATAAGATCTCAAATACATAAAACTTAGTCCTAAAACAAACGAATGCATTTAAAACTACATATAAACTAACATACATAACATAATTATAATATAATTTTAATAATAGTAACTTCTAAAAATGATGTAAATAAAGACTACTCACGCGCAGGTGCACTAATGAACTGCATCCAATAATGAACCCTATTTTGACCTAAAATAGATCGTAATCGTAATAACAAAATGATGACAATACGTTTAGCGCGAGCCGTGCGGCCCAAGTACTTAACTACTTACCGAACGACAGTAGGTACTTATTGCGTCGAAATAGGGTTTATTACAGGCTGGCAGGCAGTTGTGTGTTGTTGATATTTGTTATATGATACCTATTTACCTACCTAAGTACTATTGTTGTTTTTAGTTTAGTTGAGCGCATCGCCAACAAACTGTTTTACAGTTTGGCGAAACTTTAATTATAGGTAACACTGTACTTTGTGTTCTGTTAAATAAATTAAAAAAAAAAAGGAATTACGTGTAACATATTTTCTAAGAGGCGCCATTTTTACAGTTAGATTTTGTAAATCCAACAAATGTCCCCCACATTCTAAAAAATATACCGTTTTTTATATAAGTATTTGGGTTTTTAAAAATAAAACTAAGTTTCACCACAAAGTTTTCTATGTCCTTACCTATGTACATTCAAACTTTTTTTATAGTTACAACCATGTCTGCAACTAAAAAAATCGGCCAAGAGCATGTCGGGTTGTCGGGCCATGCTCAGTGTGGGGTTCCGTAGTTACTTATCCGTCATAATAGGATGCCTTGTACATCACAAGCAAAAGGGAGTACCTTCGCGGCACTTGTACGCCTTTTTTCCGAAAACTCAAAAAACGGCTTAACCGAGCATGTCCGCTACAGTTTTCATTGAAGTTCTTTACTTACACCATAGGAAATGAGGATTTACTTAACCAAACAGGATCATAAATATAAGTAAACAGGCTCTAAAAATATAAAATATTTTATCTGTGCTTGGACTTAGATTACCTACTAGGGTATCTGTGTTTGAATTTGAAATGGGTTTTATCAGTATACATCGAGCATAACGAAATGTAATATTTGAATATCAGAACTTAACATAATCAAGATTCAATTTATGTATGTAAGAAGTTGGTAGGCACCTTTTTAGAATAATTCGTTCTTCGTCAGATGTGTTTTTAACACGGACCCTAAAACTGCGCTTACCTATTTATTCTTCATTTATAACTAACAAATTCTTATTTTTGCCACTTTAGCTATGGAACACTAAAAAAGCGGAATGAATCCTTTTCTCCGTTCTCCATAAAAATGTTTTGATTGATTAGCAATTATAGCTAAGTAGGTATTAATGTCGTTAAAAGGGAATGTCGATTCTACATGTTTACGGAATTTGAAAGGAAAACAAGATTTACCTTATAAAAGGAAACAAATAATGATTAGGTGAAGTTTGTGCAATCAAAGCCCTGCAATTTTGGCGGAAGTCATAAAAATTTACGTTCAAACCGGCAAATGTGCGGCGATAATCGAGTAAAGCCCCTGTCACATTTTACCAAATCTGGTGCATCGGAATTGTCTGCACAAACTGCCGTGACATATTTTTTTATTGCCTAACTGAATCACTAAAACGTTTTGACGCATACGTGATTTTTGGTGAACAAGAATCATTTTTTAATAAAGTTAAAAAAGGTCGGTATTTATGATTCGACGTAAATGTAGTCCTTAACTGTTGTAGGAGCATCACAAAGAATATGACATCTAATTTGTTTATTTTACAATGTTATCTATAATTAATTATTTCTTAATTAACATTTTTTAATGAGTTAATTTTATTTAAAGTTTCCATATGTATAAGTATTTTTAGTTACACAAAAAGTTAAACAATAATAATCACAAGAATAAATAGTTCTGTATTGAGTAAAAATTCGAAAATATTTAATTTAAATCTTACATTAGAAGCGGCGGTGGCCGAGTGGATATGACATCCGACTTTCAATCCGGAGGTCGCGGGTTCAAATCCTGGCTCGTACCAATGAGTTTTTCGGAACTTATGTACGAAATATCATTTGATATTTACCATTTGCTTTTCGGTGAAGGAAAACATCGTGAGGAAACCTGCATACATCCGCGAAGAAATTCAAAGGTGTATGTGAAGTCCCCAATCCGCATTGGGCCAGCGTGGGGACTATAGCCTAAGCCCTCTTGCGAGTGAGAGGAGGCCTGTGCCCAGCAGTGGGACGTATATAGGCTGAATGATGATGATTGATGATGAAATCTTACATTAGCTAAATCTTACATAGGCTATAAGCTATAAGCGTACTTCCGAAGCTTTCGGCCGAAAGAGTAAGGATATTTTGTTACCAGAAAAATATAAAATAAAAACAGAATTAATTTATTCTTGTGTACAGTCGAGGTATAAGATATCTATATCTACATTTGAAAGTTCCATAAGATCTTTATACATATAAATACCTAACTTAACATTAGGGTGTGACAAATACTTTTTCACCACACCAACTGGTAAAGGCTCTCTTGATTGTTCAAAAACTGATAGCGAAGTTGCATTTTATTCACATGTGAGGCAAAGTAATCAAATGCAAATATTGCGTTGTTTTCTTATGTTTGCTGGTAGAAATTACTTTTAAATGAAAAACTAATCAGTGTTAAAATAAGGAATAAAAGGTGTGACATTTTTAAAAACAAAAGTTGAAGTCTTGTCTTCTTAAATCACAAGAGGTATGTTCTGATATGAGCTTACTTTCCGAAAGAAAAGTTTTTCATAACTTTTCCTTCCTTCCTTTTGAGAGTGTAGGCGGGTCCTAACTGTCGGAGGTGAAATATGTAAATAGCTAGCAAGCGTTCAAATAATAGCCTTTCTGGAGATTTAGAGCGGGTTTAGTAACCTCATACATTTTAGTATGAGATTTTAATGGATGTTTTATAGAGTATTTACTTACGAGGGTTGGTCCGAAAGTTATTAGCTGTTCTGGCTCTACTCATGCGATTTGTATTAGGTATTTTTACCATTGTGAGACATATAATTTCAATGCTAATTATGGCAATGAAAAATAATTGATTATATCCGTATTCCTTGTTGTATTTAACAATTAGTATCTGTCTGTCAGTGCTTTATTGTTAATAGTGTTTTATTGAAAATAAATTCAATAGGTTAAGTAAAACATTTAATAAGATACTGTAACACCTTAAAAATTAAAACCAAAATATTAAATAAAACTAAAATCTTTACAACAAGTATTAGTAATTGTAATCCCAACAAAAACATAAATGTGAAATGAGAGCCAAGTTCAATATTAAGAATATGTGTCGTTGTTGACTCGCTGACAAAAGAATTGAGATCTATATGGGTGCCAAGTTCTGTGTTGTGTAGAAAATCCTGAAATTATAATGGATTTGACTTGGCTAGTTTTTACCAACAAACCAAATTTTAGAAAAGTAGCCTATACGTAAAAACTAGCCAAGACAAATCCTTTATAATTTCAGGATTTTCTACACAACACAGAACTTGGCACCCATATAGATCTCAATTCTTTTGTCAGCGAGTCAACAACGACACATATTCTTAATATTGAACTTGGCTCTCATTTCACATTTATGTTTTTGTTGGGATATCATTACTTTTTGTACAGAAATTACTATAGTAGGTATTCATCATAAAAGTAGTTTGCCTAAGCGAAAAGGAGACCCTCGCTAACGCGCGGTCAATTGTTAAAAAGTTTCAGTTTTCAGATTTTTTTCTTTTTTATACGCCTAATAGTCTACCTTCATGCCAAATATCAAGTTTCTAAGTCATCTAGAAGTGGGTTAGGTTTTTGGTCTATAAGTATTAATTTTCTTTTTTCCATCAAAATATCAATAATTTCCAGTTTTCAGATTTTTCCCTCTATATACACCTAATAGTCTACCTTGATGCCAAATATCAAGTTTCTAAGTGATCTAGAAGAGGGGTTAGGTTTTTGGTCTATAAGTATTATTTTTTTTTTTTCATCGAAATATCAATAATTTCAAGTTTTCAGATTTTTCCCTCTATATACACCTAATAGTCTTCCTTGATGCCAAATATCAAGTTTCTAAGTCATCTAGAAGTGAGTTAGGTTTTTGGTCTATAAGTATTAATTATTATTTTTTCCATCTAAATCTCAATAATTTCCAGTTTTCAGATTTTTCCCTCTATATACACCTAATAGTCTACCTTGATGCCAAATATCAAGTTTCTAAGTGATCTAGAAGTGGGTTAGGTTTTTGGTCTATAAGTATTAATTTTTTTTCCCCTCGAAATATCAATAATTTCCAGTTTTCAGATTTTTTCCTCTATATACACCTAATAGTCTACCTTGGTGCCAAATATCAAGTTTCTAAGTCATCTAGAAGTGAGTTAGGTTTTTGGTCTATAAGTATTAATTATTTTTTTTCCATCGAAATATCAATAATTTCAAGTTTTCAGATTTTTCCCTCTATATACACCTAATAGTCTACCTTGATGCCAAATATCAAGTTTCTAAGTCATCTAGAAGTGAGTTAGGTTTTTGGTCTATAAGTATTAATTATTTTTTTTCCATCGAAATATCAATAATTTCCAGTTTTCAGATTTTTCCCTCTATATACACCTAATAGTCTACCTTAATGCCAAATATCAAATGTCTAAGTGATCTAAAAGTGGGTTAGATTTTTGGTGTATAAGTATTAATTATTATTTTTTCCATCTAAATCTCAATAATTTCAAGTTTTCAGATTTTTCCCTCTATATACACCTAATAGTCTTCCTTGATGCCAAATATCAAGTTTCTAAGTCATCTAGAAGTGAGTTAGGTTTTTGGTCTATAAGTATTAATTATTATTTTTTCCATCTAAATCTCAATAATTTCCAGTTTTCAGATTTTTCCCTCTATATACACCTAATAGTCTACCTTGGTGCCAAATATCAAGTTTCTAAGTCATCTAGAAGTGGGTTAGGTTTTTGGTCTATAAGTATTAATTTTCTTTTTTCCATCAAAATATCAATAATTTCCAGTTTTCAGATTTTTCTCTCTATATACACCTAATAGTCTACCTTGATGCCAAATATCAAGTTTCTAAGTGATCTAGAAGAGGGGTTAGGTTTTTGGTCTATAAGTATTAATTATTTTTTTTCCATCAAAATATCAATAATTTCAAGTTTTCAGATTTTTCCCTCTATATACACCTAATAGTCTACCTTGATGCCAAATATCAAGTTTCTAAGTCATCTAGAAGTGAGTTAGGTTTTTGGTCTATAAGTATTAATTATTTTTTTTCCATCGAAATATCAATAATTTCCAGTTTTCAGATTTTTCCCTCTATATACACCTAATAGTCTACCTTAATGCCAAATATCAAATGTCTAAGTGATCTAAAAGTGGGTTAGATTTTTGGTGTATAAGTATTAATTATTATTTTTTCCATCTAAATCTCAATAATTTCCAGTTTTCAGATTTTTCCCTCTATATACACCTAATAGTCTACCTTGGTGCCAAATATCAAGTTTCTAAGTGATCTAGAAGTGGGTTAGGTTTTTGGTCTATAAGTATTAATTTTTTATTTTTTCCATTGAAATATCAATAATTTCCACTTTTCAGATTTTTTCCTCTATGTACACCTAATAGTCTACCTTGATGCCAAATTTCAAGTTTCTAGGTCATCTGGAAGTGGGTTAGGTTTATGATCTATATGTCAGTCAGTCACAAAAATGTTGGTTTTTAAACGATAATTTATCAGTAACTATTTGAGCTATGTTTATGAAATATTGTATTTTGGACAAGCTAAGGGGCTTGAATACATGTGCCAAATTTCATTAGTGTAGGTTAAGTAGGTTTCAAGTTGTGAAGGGGTCAAAAGTGGCTCGAAATGGTTCGTGTAATATTACACACGGTTGCTGCGTCGCCAGTTCCTTTTTCTTTGAACTTGGCTGGACACGCTACCGCGTGTCTAGATCTGTATCTTTAGGTATTGAAATAAAAGTAAACAAAATCTACCCTCAAATGGATCCTTAAGCCACTTGAGGGTAGACGAAACCATTACATGATCAAATAACGTAGGTTAAAGTCAAGTCGTTCAGGGACTGATCCAGGCGGTTTTGTATTTGGTTGGTTAACCAATAAATGTTACTACTAGGTACCTGAAAATTAACAAATTATTAGTTTACTATTATTTAAATTTCTAAAGATACAAAGTATAGTCACTTGATTATTAAAATTGCTCATTATATAAGAAAATAGTATGTAGTGATAGAAAAAGATTGAAGTGTCCGAAGGAAGCAAATTACCGTTTACAAAACCTCCATTTCTGTAAAGCAACAAAATAAAGAGAATGCAGTAAGCCGGCTTGACTTCCGAGCTCACCCCGTTCGCAGTCTACCTTTATCTTAATATTCACTGATATTAAAAAGTTAATCCGCAAAAATAACAGGAGCAGCCGGCGGTCGCTGTTATCACAGACGTCTAAGAAAAACAAGACCCGTGCTTAAAATGCAAAGGTAAAAATATTAACCAATTCCTGTGTTCTCTTCTGCTCGGGTTGAGTTAAAACTTTTCCTATATGGAAATCGAAAACTAATAGTGATATCCATTCAATAGTGACGAGAGGACGGCAATGTTTTTAAAGAGTTTCTGGTTTGGTTCAAGTGTGATTTAAGCTTATATATCATTTTACGTGGTTCTCAATTAAAATAACATTTTTTCTGCAGGGCTTATAGGAAACGATAGGAAGTATAGCGTCGCATGGTTTATTATTAATCTGCTGTTAAATGTGAAAAGTGGAAGTAAATTTTTTTCACGCCACTGTTCGGAAATGTGACAATAGATGGTCTAAAACCAAGCTGGAAAGTAGGCAATAGCTGTAGCACCTGAACCACCACTACTACAATGTTTCATTGTTATCATCATCTGTCATTGGTGACGGTTCGCTACAGCAATGAGTATCATTTAAAACATAAAAATCAATAAAAGGTCTTTTTTGGTGTAACTTTTACCTTCAAAAATAAAGTTAGATTATTTATAGGACCAATTGCTTGTTTAAAAAAAAAGAAATGTAAAACCATTCAGTTCATTTTGTTTTTACAATTATCCATTCATTTCACGCTTAAGGCGTTTTTTACTTTTGTAGCTGTTTGTGTTTTTTTAGCAATAACGCTTCTAAGTTTAGAGTCGGTTTGAAGCAAATAACAGAAAAACGCTTCTTAAAAGTGACAAAAAAAGTAAAAAAGGCGGGATCTGAAAATACTTACTGAATTGGACAGTGTAAATTGTGTTTGACTAAAAAATACAAGAAACACGTATCTACGCTCGCTATAAAAATGAGTTTTTCTAGTGAAGAAAATGATATTCTTACGCTGCCGCCTACCGAAATTCAAGAGAGAGTGTGCGTAGTGCGTATTTTATAGCGAGCGTAGATACGTGCTACGCTCGCTATAAAAATGAGTTTTTCTAGTGAAGAAAATGATATTCTTACGCTGCTGCCTACCCAAATTCAAGAGACAGTGTGCTGTCTCTGTGGACAGTGGCTAGTTATTTGCTACCAGAGAAATCGCGGCCTAGTACTTATAGTTGTGCAAATGTTTTCTTATTTCCTCGCAGTAGTCGTGAAAAGCTCTATGTTATGCCTCGGCCGGAAACGCTAAAGATGGACTCGTATTATTTGAGGGCCTCCACTAACGTGTCGGCCCTCAAACGCACTCGTCCATCTTTTAGCGGTTTTCCATCCTCTCCTACAATGTACTATTTATTAACAGCATTCTGCCTTGTATAAAAAAACAACTATTTTAAACAAATAATTAGGTACCTAGTAAAGGAAAACATCGTGAGGAAACCGGACTAATCCCAATAAGGCCTAGTTTCCCCTTTGGGTTGGAAGGTCAGATGGCAGTCGCTTTCGTAAAAACTAGTGCCTACGTCAAATCATGGGATTAGTTGTCAAGCGGACCCCAGGCTCTCATGAGCCGTGGCGAAATGCCGGGATAACGCGAGGAAGAAGAAGAAGAAGAAGAATTAGGTACCTAGTAGTAGGATGGAGATAATCAAAAAAAGTTCGATTAACTCGCGCACCGAGGGTTCCATATCCATACATACTTTCAATTACATGTCTCATGCAACTATAAACACGAAAGATTTTTGACCAGAAGTATACTAAGTAGGTACAATTGTGTACAGTACTCTCCAAGGCCTATTGACTTCCTTGGAATGACGTGACCCTTCATAATTGTACATGTGTGCTCCGTTCCTAGAGCAAGATTGCCAGTAATTACCATATAAATATTTTACTACAGCAACATTGCTAGAACTGGCTTTGTCTATACGATTTCTAGGAACAAATCCAATTAATTTTATCAAATATATTTTGATTTATATTTTATGAAGTAGTCAAAGTCATATGTAAATTATTAATATTTTTTTGATATAGATGGTCAAGCAAATCTTGTCAGTAGAAAAAGGCGCGAAGTTAAAATTTTCAATGGGACGATATCCCTTCGCGCCTACATTTTTCAAATTTGCCGCCTTTTTCTACTGACAAGATCTGCTTGACCCAGTATATATGTAAATTATTATCTATTTCAGTTTGTCTTTGTCTATGTTCATAAAATCTATGAAGGGTAGACGTGCCTCTACCCTCCTTGATAAAATTAAAAAAAAATCTTTGTCAATAGGCCTCTTTGATAGGCCTTGATTTGGGTCTGGCCGGTAAGAACATAGGTCAAAAGTCTGTAATGTCAATGCTGTCAGTAAAGTCATTTAACGCAATAATAATTATCAGTTTTCATATAAAACGATTTATTCACTTGAAATATATTTATTTACCTATTAATTTTAAAAATAAAAACTATTCTTATGTACGAGCAAGTCGAGCAACATATCTAAATGCGTCTTAGCACAGACTTAGTTAAATTTAAACCGTTGTAGTAAACCAGAAACAGCAATAATTTCAAGGTAAGAAATATAATTAATCTTTAAATAAAAATGAGCGTACTAATTGCCAAATTCAAATATAATAATTTAATCTTACTATATCCGTAAGTCCCGCGGACGCTATATCGCATCCGAAATTATAATCAAAATTCATCATAGATGTAAAACCTCACATTGTTTAAGCTGGTAAATTTAGACCCGTAGCAATTAGCGACGTTAGTAATTAGGAAATAGGAAGTTAGATTATATTGTTTAATTTGTGACTGTTTTGTTTTAGAGAGTGAATCAGCAGATGGCTTGAGCGTGAGATAATAATATAATCCTGGGCCGTTATATGATTTCTTGGAAAAAGCTAAAAGGGCACGTATATGCCGCATATCCAGACTAGTTTCCGAAAATGTCCGATAACCGGATAGATGTAATTTAACAACTTGTAACCATTTGCCATATCAATGTATGTATTCATATGTATTGCTCCTAACATATGTACAGTAATCTTAATAGGAATGAAAATATTTATATCTTAATAATACGTAACTTTTTTGTTACCTTTTATATTTGACGAATTTCTAAATATAGTACCTAATCTTTTAACGTATTTTTTTATTTATTTGTGATATGCTAATTTAAGAGCCCATCAACGTGCACACTAGCGCCACTGCTAAATAATCGTGATTATTTAAATTTAATGACAGATATTTTAAAAAAGGGGCCGCTACGGACTGTATTGTATATTTAAGTACCTTTTGAATACATCAAACTAGTTTTTATGTTGCTGGATTCGTAGCTCAAAACAAAAACGGCCGTTTTAACTTTGGACGCGTAGATTGACGAATCCAGTAACATAAAAACTAGTTTGATGTATTCAAAAGGTACTTAAATACACAATACAGTCCGCAGCGGCCCCCTTTTTTAAATATCTGTCATTCAATTTAAATAATCACGATTATTTAGCAGTGGCGCTAGTATGCTCGTTGATGCGCTCTTAAAAACCTGACCCCAACAAAAAAGAAAAAATTACAAAAAGAAATTCCCTCTCCGGGATTCGAACCCAGGACCATTAGCTTCCTAAACTGGATTACTGCCAATACCCGCTAGGATAAACGGGTTGTCAATTCTAATTACAATGGTATCCTACCAGAGCGCTAGTAGTATAAACGAACTTTTGAAAGGGACATCTTTTTGTATGGAGTTATCGTTCTTCTCCTAGTGAGTATTATATTCTTTGGTACTCTCTATCGGCAAATTCTAAATTTTAAAAGAAGGTGTAATATCACAGAAATTGCAAGTGTCATAAACACACGCAAAGGCGTTGAATTGCAAACTAAATTCGAAAATGTTTTTAGTTGAATACAGATTAAAACTATCAAGAATATCAAGATAGAGGTGCGAGTATTTTATATAATATTGTAATTGTTTTTACAATCGCGTTTTGGAATGTACCTAAAACTCAAGCTCTTTTCTTAGTATAGCTTAGTGGGCGAGTATTAGCCCTTGTCATCTTGCCGATATTCAGGCGTAATCTTTTTTATCGGTTTAATATCAGGTTATGAATTAGAGCTCAGTCAGTGTTAAAAGTGACGTTTTCTATTGAAGAAATGTCACTTTTGACACTGTCGATCAGATCCATAATACAGATCTAATTCATAACATGTTATTGAAATCAGTATTCCTATGCCTTATAACAGTAGTAATCACGTCCACTTACCGTCATGCGAATCGTACATGTAGATGATCTCGGTCCAGCCATACCACACGATTGTATCTACAATTGCCTTGTGATAATCAGGCCTCATGCTCACTGCGTGGTCAATCAATCCCGACGATGGCGGTATCACCTGTCGAAATATCAATCCTATAGGTCAATCAATCCCGACGATGGCGGTATCACCTGTCGAAATATCAATCCTATAGGTCAATCAATCCCGACGATGGCGGTATCACCTGTCGAAATATCAATCCTATAGGTCAATCAATCCCGACGATGGCGGTATCACCTGTCGAAATATCAATCCTATAGGTCAATCAATCCCGGCGATGGCGGTATCACCTGTCGAAATATCAATCCTATAGGTCAATCAATCCCGACGATGGCGGTATCACCTGTCGAAATATCAATGCTAGAGAATAGTACGCATGTTCTTAAAATCTGTATATAAACGGGTTGGTGTTAACGGCGGCTTTATAGAGTATGTATTTTGAACATAACGATTATAATTTTAAGATTTTTATTGTACACTACGTATGTCGTTGCTTCTATATTGCTTTATTGTAAATTTTTGGTAACTTTAAATTAGTTTGGCACTAAATCGGTCTAATAAAATGTTTGGAGTGGAATTAATAAATCCCCGAAAATCCCGAGGAACGTACATTTATGCCATCCACGTAATTATTATCTATGTGACAAAAAACTGAGCCTATTCAATTCACGAAAACGTTCTCTGATGAGAAACGATCTCGATCGAGAATATTTTCCATAGGAAACGGAGAACATTGTCTAGATTGGTACAACTCTACATTCACATTCAATATACCTAAAAGGAATATAAGACTATACAATAATAAATATAATACATAACTAATATTGAATTGGTTTAGGGTTTTAGTCCGAAAAAAAAAATATCAAAGCGAACGTCGCGATATTTTTTCATCAAGGCACATTAATTAAATCTTATATTAATCGGAATTATGAAAAATATTATTAAATAACAATGATAGAACAAAATATTTCATTTATTATCATTTTCGTGAAATGAAATTGACATTACGAAACTTTGAACTTTGCCTTACTCTGAAATTACTTTGGCTTAATTAGTTTTGTCCTGTTCAATCTTCCAGTAAAGCGACACCGATAAAATAAAATAAATTGTGAAAAGGTAACTATAGATGGTCAAGCAAATCTTGTCAGTAGAAAAAGGCGCGAAATTGATCTATGAGAAGATATCCCTTCGCGCCTACATTTTTCAAATTTGCCGCCTTTTTCTACTGACAAGATCTAAGATTTATAAATCATATATGTTACCTTCTCGGGGAACCATGGCGTCACAAACGGCATCTGAAAGGTGTTGGTGTAGGAATGGAGTGTGTCAAACGATTCGGGCGTCACCGCGCCGAGCATGCCGAACACACCGCGTGCAAATTGGTTGCATACTGAAACAAACAAAACCCGTAATACATTCACTGTCAGTATTTGTTTTTAAATTCCCCAGATACTAAACTTTTTTCAGTGCGTTTAACCTTTAACCATCGTCTACCACTTACAGGCTCCGCTTTACGAAGAGCTTACATACAATGACCGCTAGGTCGCCACACATAGACGTGCTCTATTACATGTAAAATAACTGCTTGCAACTTTTTCACACAAAAGCGTATATTAAACATGGAATCCATTTTAGCCTGGAACTCGTCTCCTAAGAGGATTGAAATTGAAGGTAATTTTTTTACGTGAGTACCTAGTAATAATTAAGGCCATTTTATGCATTTTTATGTTATTTTTATATACTCGTACTTACTTAAAACTTTTTTTATCTTAACGAGTTACCTAAAGAGTAAATTTTATTAAAAACTAATCCAAAAAATATGTACGTTCTAAATTACATAAAAAGTTAGGTATTCATTAAAAGGATGGACCACACCGCTCCTCAAAAGACGTTGATGCTTCGTTTATTTAATACGTAGTAAAATAATGTATGCATGACCTAAATGCAACCTACCTAGTTATCAATGCGTATTATTTACGTTGCGTCAAGTTTCGGTGTGGTCGATTATTGGTATAAAATCTCATATAGGTATTCATAACGCATCGCAAAATACAACTATGTTTGCTCTTATCCACACCCAATTTTAAAAGGGAAAATAATCAATAACGAGAACGAAAGATATTCTATACTTACTCGTATTTCACGTGTCTACTTTAAATAAGTATCTACCGAAGAAGAGATGGATTAAATCGGACGTTCACTTTATTTTCAAGTTCATTAAATTTAGCTTCACTGACAGGCTTTTAGTGTAATTGCATTAGGGTGCAATTACAATAGGGAGGGGGCGATTGAGCCGTTGTCAATATCGGAGTCTGTTGGGACTGTGAAATTGAATTGGTTATTTCGATAATCGAATAGGTGTGTAAAATATGGCTTAAGGTAAGTAGGTATTCAGTTTTATCTTAAATTTAATAACGTGAACAGTGAGATACTGATTATTTAAATATGATATGATAGTTTTTTTGGTAAATTCTTATTTTAATAATGATTATATTATGGTGAATCCTAGCCTAAACACCTGATGATATAATACTAACATAGTTTAGTTTAGTTTAGTTTATTTATTTCATAATGAATAAATTACAGTATAAATTATTCTTACGCTAATCTATATGAATTTACATTATGATCGTCAATAATTTAGCATGCAAACGTAATTATACAATGTCAACATAATATATTTATTAATTATTATTTAGTAAGGTCAGGTTGGGTAAGTGAAAGATAGTTTATTTTGCTTGGGGTAAGAGAAACAGTATGAGAATTCCATACAAGTGTTTCAATTGCCCCGGTGTTTCACTTACCCAACCTGGCCTTACATAAGTACGTGCATTGGTCCTGGGTTTATTTAGTTGTCTGGGAGATGTTAAATTATAGCGATAACATCTAGGTATGTCGCCTACTGTTACTCGTAAGTACATAAATTATACACATTGTATATTAAAATTTACACGTTGATCAGGAACAAAATTTTCTAATTCAGTAATCGATGGTGAGTTGTTCAGTGAGTTCTTTAATTATCATAAGTACCTAATTTTTAAGTTGAATGTAAATTTAAATTGAAGTTTTATTGTCACCCTACCAATGGTTAGTCTACAGGGTTTAGAGTCGGACCAAGAAAAGTCTGCAGCGGATTTGCTAGCACACGCAGTGCAAGTGTCATTTATACGTCATAATTTCATAGAAGTTTGACGTTTAAAATAACACGTGCACGGCGTGGGCTATCAAATCCGCTGCAGACTTTTCATGGACTGACTCTAAAATCTCTTTTTAAAGTAACAGTCATAAAAAAACTAAAGACTTATCAACAATAAGCAGTCAATTTGTCATTGACAAATTGTTAAATTCCCCGCCAAAGAGACGGCACTGGACGTGCACTTACTTCCCTTCAATAGAAGTAGGGTGTTCAATGTGTCCTTGTACCTATTGTTATTATTTATAACGAAATCATTAACTGTAACTAATTAGATGGTGAAGTAAATTGCATGGGTCCTCGCGTATTGAATTCTACGAGTATTTAGGTTAGTAATTAATATTTTTCAACTCCTGATGGTGATGATGGGAGTTTAAAGTAGGTTCCTTATCATTTTTTAGACATATAATTACAATATTCTATAATAAATATAATATCTAAAATATGTTTTTAAAAACCTGTGTTATTAAATTAATTATTTATTATTCACGTTTATTCTTCAAGAAACTAGAATCTTTTGAATTATCCATTCATCAATATTTGATAAATAATAATCGGA
Source organism: Cydia splendana (assembly GCF_910591565.1). Lineage (NCBI taxonomy): Eukaryota > Metazoa > Arthropoda > Insecta > Lepidoptera > Tortricidae > Cydia > Cydia splendana. Next base: position 38,608,369 of record NC_085987.1, on the reverse strand, counting down.
ACTTTGTAAACGTTACAATGAATATAGCTACTATTTATACAGGTTGCGGGTTTCTAACTATGTACACTTGGATCATGACTTTGAACAGCAGCCAAATACCATTTGACCGTTGTCTGAAACTGCGGTTAATTCTGACCTGAGAACTCAGGACTATACATACAATTAATTATGTCAATTCCAATCTAGCTCTGATGACAAAAAGTAAGCTTGATAAAAAAAGGATGTATGTTCAGAATTGTTTAAATTACCGTACGCCCTGAACTTAACTCAAGTTCTGGGTGAGGTTAACAACACCTGTGTATTATAATTTATAATAGGTATAAAAGTTCTACATGCCTTTTTACCTGAAAATTTCCCAAATAATCACAGTCCCAACCAGCCAACTACTTGCTAGACGACTAATTACTACTTTAGGTATGTGTGGCTATAATTAACTATTAATAAACAGGTCCGACAAAGATAATAGTATCCTTTGCTGATGTCCGAGTTTAAGTTTAGGTATATTATGATTTAAAAAACCGGTCAAGTGCGAGTCGAACTCGCGTCCCAAGGGTTCCGTACTGCACACATTTTCGAACGAGCGAGCAAAGTACATTCAACTGTTCATTCAATTTTTCCACACACGGCTGGCTATCTTTAATTTTGTTCGAAGTTCGCAAATTGCTGGCATCTCACTGTGTCACCCTAATTAAGGTTTCATTGGAGTAAAAGAGAAATCCCCGCAATTTGCGAACTTCGGTGTTCGCGGTAGACCCTCTGATATACGGCAGTTCAGCCTTCTAATTTAGCTACTCGTACTTAAACCAATTATTTGTTCTGTTTGAGCACTAACCTCCTAAAGCTCATCCTTCGACCTTGCGTGGAGGCGCACCTCTCTTGGATGCTTCAGGCCTTCGGCCCAACGCAGAGCTCGGCCTTCGACCTTCGCACTAGCTGTCCACACCACGTTTCACGTAAATCAATTGCGGTTGTGGCCCTGATAGAGCTCATCCGCAATTCTTATTCTTAAGTCCGGCTCACGCTTAGTTGCAGACTTCTTATACGTTTTTCCAGTAATCTATAGGTACCTATCGGGCCCAATCGCTTAACAAAAGATAAAACAAAATCGACGATTTCCTTTGCAGGAAGCATGCACATGTCGGAGGCTCCGGGCCTTCGACCTTCGCATTCAGACACTTGTACTATAATTGTTCTGTATTTGAACACTAACCTCCCGCAACTCGGCCTTCGGCCGTGCATTTCAAAAAGCTACTGGGGGATGCTTCGGGCCTTCGGCCCTACGCGTAGCTCGGCCTTCGGTCTTCGCAAAAGCTGTCCACACCGAGTTTCACGTAAACCACCGCGTTTTTTTTTCTTAAGTGCGACTCACGCTTGACTCTAGATTTCTAATAGGTTTTCCTGTCATTTAGAGGTAAAGAACTATTATGTGTATTTTATCCAAAATTTTAGATCCAGTAGTATCGGAGTTAAGGGGGGAGGAATGGTCATTTTTTGCCTAACTTCTTAAATAACTTCTAAACTATTTCATATAAAATTAAAAAAATATATATATTTGAGGTCCTCAAAATAAGCCCTTTCATTTAATATGTAACACGATATGGGGGCCGATTTTTGAAATCCGGCAGCAGATTTCGTGTATTTCGTTCAATAATATCTCCACTACTAGGCATTTAAATTTTACTAATATAATTGAAAGCGAGTGGTCAATTCCAATGGATTCCAAATTTCTATCACTCGTATAATAGAATTGAAAGCGAGTGGTCAATTCCAATAGATTCCAAATTTCTATCCCTCGTATTTAAAAAAATTGCATTTCGACGTTTTTCACCGAATTTCGAGTGGCGAAATCGAGCGAACGAAATTCAAAAATCACCCCCATGGTTTGCAAAACTTTGTTTTTTAATTTTCTCATATTCCCCCTAAAAGAGCCCCCTATGCTTAAAATTCATTTGTTTTTATTACATGTCCGTCTTTGGGTCACAGACTTCCATATGTGTACCAAATTTCAACTTAATTGGTCCAGTAGTTTTGGAGCAAATAGGCTGTGACAGACGGACAGACAGACGCACGAGTGATCCTATAAGGGTTCCGTTTTTTCCTTTTGAGTTACGGAACCCTAAAAATATCTATTTGTATAATTGCAGAGTTTTGAAGAAAAATATTTGATTCCGTCCAATTTAGTTGTTTACAAAATAATGAAATAGAATGCTTTGTGGCTCCTTGTAGTGACACCGCAGTTGCCGTGTCACACCGGAAAATACTCGCCGACCTCGCCGTTAAGGGGCTACCCGAGGTTTTCATCGAGTTTTGACAAGTTTTGAATTGTATTTTTTTTTTGCACTACAGATAGAATTATAAGACAAACGGTTATCGGTTCTTCAATTTTTGAAAGAAATGAATACTTATTTTTTATGTTTTTTTTTTAACATTGTCTAAAAAAACACTTTTTTCGGATCTAGTTTGCTGTGAAGGATCTTATATGTACGAAATCTACATATTTAGGTTCATCTTTGACGTCTCGAAAAACGTGTCTAGGGTTTTAATTTTAAACTAATTAACACAAAAGTTATGGCCAGAAAACCAGTTTTTTAGCCTAAAATTGGTCAACTTTGATGCCAAATATCTCGAAGACAATGAACTTTGAAGTAAATGTACTTTGCACAGGCCTTATATATATTTATTTTACAACAATATTCACGCACGAAGTTTGTCCAAGGATATTTTCTCTGTTAACCTGTACCAACCTGTACATGCGCGGTCTCTGACTCATACACAGAAAAAAATATTTAGATCATAACTATGGCAAAATATTAGGTAAGTATCAACCTAACCACCGTAGGGTACCATTATGACCCAAGTGTCGTAGTTTCGTAGAGACAAGTGGTTAAAGGCAGAAATCTGGGGTTTTGTAACGGAATGTTAACTTTAACTTGTCTCGATTATTTTACGAATTTGGTATGGGGCCTAATGTAATAATATCATTTTAATTTTGTATGAAGGTTTATTCATCTATGCTAAAAGTGAGACATTCGTATTTCCTTCAAGGGAAAAAATAAAAATGAATGTATTTTTTACTGTAACTTGCTTAACTTTAACCTGTGTTCAATGTATAGGTTATTGTACGTCTTGAAAATAACTTCTTAATTTTCCGTTCCCTTTTGAAAATTTGAGGTACTTGAAGTGGTAAAACATATTTATCATTATAAAAAGTAAAAAAAATACAAAAAAAAATTTTTCATTTACTTTAACCTGTCGATGCCACTTTTTTTAGAATCATTCAAATATGGAATACATATTGCTTAAAGCCGTTGCTATTAATATAATAAGCTGCAAAAAAGATTAGAAAACTAAGGGATTCAGATCGAAGGTCATTGGCGTGGGGTAACCCCTTAACCGAGCAGCCACTGCCACCGTCTGCCGCACCATCCACTTTCTCGGCCCATTGCCTTTGTTTTCGCTTTTAATTTCCGTGTCACTTTTTTGTCCATTGTTCTTATTTTACGACAGATAAAATATGGCCTAGGCTTACGTCTATCTGTCACAATTAAGTCGTGTTCTTTCATTGATAGCACTAGACGGCCCCTCTGGAAGCAATATAAAGCATTGCGATAAGGTTGGCGGTTGGCGATGTCGGGGGTTTTCTTTTGTTTCTCTTAGTTGCTACTAGAGCAAAATTAAGTAAAAGGCAACGGGGATGTTTTAAGAAACAGGCTTTTATTTTTGGGAGAAATATTTGGCTGCTATTTAACTGATCACCAGATTTAGTAAAATTTAATACCAAAAAAATCTATTTTACCACCCTAAAATCATGAATGATCACCAAAATTATAACACCATTTTAATGTGAAATGATTACCAATTTTATTACATTTTACTATCCTTTTAAAGGAAATGACACCAAACTAATCATTATTAACCCAAAAATAGTCAATGATTACCAAATTTCAAACCCCATTTTAATGTGAAATGATAACCAGATTTTTACATTTACAAATGACACCAAAATAATCATTGTAAACCCAAAAATAGTAAATGACCACCAAAATTAGAACTCCATTTTAATGTAAAATGATAACCAAATTTTTAAATCTTGCTATCCTATTAAAGCAAATGGCTCCAAAATAATCATTGTAAACGCAAAAATAGTAAATGATCACAAAAATTGTAACCACATTTTAATTAAAAATGTGCAAACATTTAATATATCGTTATCCTATTAAATTAATTAATCCACTTCGTCATCTTTTTCTAGTAGCATTTTATTTCTGTAACAGTCGCAGTTCTAACCTAACCTAACCCACTTTTCTAGTAGCATTTTATTTCTGTTAGGGTCGCAGTTCAAACCTAACCTAACCCACTTTTCTAGTAGCATTTCTTTTCTGCAAGGGTCGCAGTTCAAACCTAACCTAACCCACTTTTCTAGTAGCATTTCGTTTCTGTATGGGTCGCAGTTCAAACCTAACCTAACCCACTTTTCTAGTAGTATTTCTTTTCTGTAAGCGTCGCAGTTCAAACCTAACCTAACCCACTTTTCTAGTAGCGTTTCGTATCTGTATGGGTAGCAGTTGAAACTTAACCTAACCTACTTTTCTAGTACCATTTCGTTTCTGTAAGGGTCGCAGTGCTAACCTAAGCTAACTCACTTAACTGATAGCAGTTTAACTTACTTTTCTAGTAGCATAACGAAATGCTACTAGAAAAGTAGATTAGGTTAGGTAGGTATGCGGTGCGGGCTACGGGGGGTTGAGCGGGAGGGGCTAGTAATTTTGGCATCAGTTTACTTTATTTGGTAATATGTATACATTTTTTGGTAATCATAGTGGTTTATTTAGGTGAAAATATCGCATTAATTTGGTCTTCAAGATTTGGTGATCATTAATGATTTTTGGTGATCATTCAATATATTTGGTATTTGAATACAATTTGAAGTGCAGTCGTAATTAAAGTGGTGGTACTTTTGTATTTTTAGGCCTTATTTTTTTGGTGTTCAGTAGTTTTTTTTGGTAAGCATGATTTTTTTATTTAGGGTACCAAAGTATTTTTTGGTGGTCATTATATTTGTAGCCGAAATATTTTGTAATGGCTCGACTTTGAGGATGGTTAAGATTGATCAAGTAACGTTGTAAATGATAAAAATACTTAATATGCACAATAGTAGAATGATATTTTAATAGTTACCTATTTACATTAAATTATTAAATTAAGAACAAAACTATCGTTTATGTATGACGCATTCAATGCTTAAACATTAGTTGTTTAAGCATTGAATGGGATAAAATACAATGCGATGACATATCGAACATAACGAGATATCAATCAGTAGCGCGTGTTATATCGCGTAGCAAGAATAATTGGCCTTACAACCCAGAATCGTTGAGTGACAACAATACCAATAAACGCCGCTCGAGCACAAACACTGAATGTGAAGCCAGGGTTAAAATGAAACATTTTTCACAGACTTTCGGGCGAACTGCTTTGCTACGATTGGTATTTAAAACAAGCGCGTCAAAGGATTGTCTACTGCTATCGCCACTATCGCCAGTTCCACACCGAAGGTTAGAAAGTCAATAACTGGGCGACTGACAACATTGTGTGTCGTCGAAATTACGCGTTTTTGAAAATGTTACACAGATTAGTGAAAAAGACCTCAGTATCCTCAAAAATTTAGCATTCAAATGAATATGTTATGCTTTCGTAGAAAGTAAACATTTTATTGACATGTAATGTTCAAATATCCTCGCATATGTATACAGTGATACACAACACTGTTGAAATCGATTGAGTAGAAATTTACTGAGCTTTGACAACACACATTGTAGATTTATCAATATGAAGTAAGTGTTATAAAGAGATAATTTACTCGTCCTCTGCTTAAAGGAAGGATAGTATTTTTCCATGTCATTTCTGTCACTTAATGTTCCAGTTAAATAAATTGCACGTATTTTGTGAGACTTTTACGTTTTATTGGCGAATTAACTCATAACATCTTCATTTGGCGTATGTGTGTGGTAGCCTCGTCCTTTGAGAACTAATTAAATCTATTATCGTAATTCAGTATTTATTTATAGTACTATAAGATGATACTTACTTAGCCGACTGAGCTTGAATGCATCCGCAGTATTGATGACGTCTACGTATGCCTGCAACTCCAGACGACGACTGCTGATGTTTTGGTTATGAGTGTTCATTGCGTATTTAAACACATTTTGAATCTCCTCGGTGTTTTGGTCGAATATGGCACCTGTCAAACAAACAAGAAGACATTTATGTATTAGGGTGTTTCATTTTTCCGAATTTTTGATTTTCATCTGACTTTGCTCGAATTCTTGTTCTAACTGATAAAAAAATATTATACGTTAAAAAAAAAAAAAATCGGTCAACATTTAGAGGTTGCACAACATCAACAAAGATTTTTCAAATAACCAACGACTCTACATCGGAGGGTAGAAAATGGTTTAAGCGGCTACCATCAAAGCGGAGAGTAATGTGATACTGAACCTTCTACATATAAATAAATTTTAAAATTAGTAGTAAACTTGGATTTTGGTTACTCGATAAATGTTCTAATTAAGATTTTTCAGTTTTTCCACCTGTTTCCAAAGGAAAAGTGCTCTTATCCTGTTTTAGACGCAAAATTCAGTTTTCTCATTCGATTTTAGTATCAGTTCATTATATTTTGTCATTTTAGAACATAGTTCATTTTCACGCAATGTATGGGGTTCTCACTCTACCTTTTCAACTTGTGCAACCTCTAAACGTTATTCGATTCTTTTGAAAATTGAAATAGATAGTTTTTAGTGTGGGGAGACTCCATTGGTGAGCAAAGTCAGGAAAAATATTACAACTTTTTTTTCTCCATACAAAAGTGAATCACCCTATTATGTATGTTATGTTAAACTAAACATAAGTGAGAAATATTTATGAGATAGGTACATTGTATGGCTTTGTCTTGATAGTAACTAGGAGACGTGCAATAAGTAATCAATATAAATATTTATATTAAGAAAGTGTACAAAGTGCGTGCCGCTAAAACTCAGGAATGAATCCCGGTACGATCAAGGGGTTGTCAAGATGCATATATGGCGAACTCCGAATGGGACCAACTGCTACTAAGTCAATTCGCTGTTGGTCCGGATTTTAGGGCAAATTGCGCCAAACGCTAATTGGACAAACAGCGACCTGGACCAAATGCTAGCCAGACAAACGGCTAACAAATCATATGGTGTGGTAGCCCTCTATCTCCCGTCCATGAAGAAGTTTCCCTTTTTTGCCTGAAGGGTGTGCTTTTGAATATATAAGGGCTGAAAGTTTCGCCCCCTAGCCTCCTGAGATCCAGGTAAAGTTGTTTTGTTTTAGAATTTTGAACCTTAACACATTCAGCGCCAGCGCGTTCTACGCGCTACGAGCGTTGCTGCTAACGCGTTTTAAATGCCGGTGTAAATATATTATGTATATTACATGTTAATTTTGTGTCACGCTCCAAAAGATATAATTATTATTTCTACTGAACATCCCGTCTCATGAAAGGGAACACTCGATTCGACATCTTTATCGGTCGTATAGTGAAAAAACGGGTCCGCTGGCATTCTGAAAAGCGTCATCGGCTTGATATATGAGTGCTGACCAAAACGTTTATCGGAATCAGAGCCCACAGCTCGCTGGCTCCTTTAACGCCCGACTTTGGCGCGCCTTACGTTACGTGCCCATACACTATCGCTATGTCTTTTTTTTCCTACACCGACCGAACATTATGTTCTATCCTAAGAGCCATTTCGAGCCTCAATTCTTAGCAATATTTCTTCCATTTGCGACGTCATTTCTTTCTATATTACGTTCGGAATCTTTGTGTGTGCGAGTTCATGGTGTATAGATTTAGACAAATTCTATAAGTAGGTTAGCATTTCTAAAGTTTCATATAGGTAAATTCAAGTATGTATTATATTAAAATGTTTATTTGTAATTTCCTTACAACTTTTAATAAATAGACCTCGTTAGTTTATTATTAAAAACGTGCAATGTTCCTTCATAACGAATATTTCTTTTAAAAGTGGGATTTGTCGACGCCCGGTAGTGTCCTACCTGGCTAAGGCTGTAAGTTCATTAAAAGAAGATTAAAAGAAACTTTTTCAGCTCTGCAAAGTGTTCTAAGCCTCGGGCGCAGTAACAGTGCTATGAATTTTATGAGACGATAATGGTTCGCTGCAATATCACGGTTTAACTTATATTTTGTTCAATTTAATAAATTAAAAGCCGGTGGCAATTTATTTTCGTGCAGTGTTTTATCTTTATCGTTTAAATGCTTAAAATATAAAGCTTTATTGATGTGACGTCCAATTTTATGCAATAAACTTCCTCTCAAAATTTTATTTTATAGGTACAGGTAATTAATAGACCTTAGTTTCCGCAGCGGATTATTTACTATGTAACATAATCGGGGTAATTTGTTTCTTTTGATCAATATCTCTGCGTTTATTAAAAGCGTAATAATATTTAGGTACATTTTTATGCAATAATATAATAAATACCTTAGTTATATAGAAATTAATAACCTTACTTATTTCTCTATCCCTTCTAGTGCAGGTGAACTGAAATAAATTCTTGATATCTTCGCATTTAAACACGTATTCAACACTTTTAAGCTTAATTTGGATTTAATTTAAAATAATGTTCAATAAAGTAACCACGGGGCTGATTTTCTAAATTCCGAGCGCTCGATTTCGTCACTCGAAAATCTGTGAAAAACGGCAAAATGCTATTTTTGAAATACGAGCGATAGAAATGGGGAATCTAGCGGTATTGACCACTCGTTTTCAATTCTATTAGTAGAATTTAAATGTCTAGTATTGGAAATATATTGAAGGAGAAATCACGAAATCGACCGCCCGAAATTCAAAAACATTTACTACAATCGTCATGCCCGTGCTTTAGCTTACTTGCTACACATTTTCCATGGACATAAGTGGAACCGTATTCAACTAGAGCGCTCGGGTCACCGCTACTTTACGCGCTTATGCACTTAGCTTGGTGGGGCAAATCTATTTTTAAACCATTATTGTAATGACACTGTGTTACAGGGATCTTGGTTGAAATGTGCTTTAGACCTTTGTCAAATCACCTTGAAATATGACACGCTAAAGTGTCATTCTATGGAACTTGCTAACTATGTAAACAAAAGTCACTAGTAAATTCATCATTCAGAGACATTTTCAATATGGCGGATTGTTTACATAGTTAGCAAGTTCCATAGAATGACTCGGTGTTAAAGATGACAGTATTGTAAGTAATGTCAATGTGGGGAAGTTTAAGTAAGGCGTGCCCGATTAAATATTACTTAAGATGATAGTTAGGGGACGATCCATTCTCCATACAGTCCTCATTTTCCTCCCTGGATATTCATATTCTGGAAAATATTATAACACAATTCGATGTATTTTAATCATAGCTACCGACCGTTTGTTTTTTTTTTTTCGATTTATTAAATATTATAAGAGTTGCAAGTTTTTAAAAATTTGTATGAAACCTGTCTTTCGCTCCTAACTCTGTACCTCTATCATGAGCTGGCAGAGTATTTTTCACTTACTTCAAGTGAATAAATTTGCCGTATTTCACGTTTTACGTTTCTTTACGGTCTAATAACTATGCCTAACTTCACTCCACTCCAAACGATGCTATCCCTTTATAAGTATACTAAAAAAATAGAGCAAGCATTATATCGGCGGATTGTACAGCGCCTCTAGGAGTCACTTAAAGAAGTAACTATCAAAAAGACATAATTTATTCACGTCTACGCGGTCTACGTAATTTACTTTCTATGCATCTCGCTTGTACTCGCATATTAGTGCAAGCGAGATGTATAGAAAGTAATGTTACATACACGTGAGTGTTACATACAATGGCAAATATAGATTAGTTTTTAGGGTTCCGTACCCAAAGGGTAAAAACGGGACCCTATTACTAATACTCCGATATCCGTCTGTCTGCCTGTCACCAGGCTGTATCTCATGAACCGTGATAGCTAGACAGTTGTAATTTTTACAGATGATGTATTTCTACTGCCGCTATAATAACAAATACTAAAAACAAAGTAAAATTAATATTTAAGTGGGGCTCCCAAACAACAAACGTGATTTTTTTGTCGATTTTTGCGTAATGGTACGGAACCCTTCGTGCGCGAGCGCGAGTCTGACTCGCACTTGGCTGGCTTTTCGCTGCCGTGGGCCTAACTGTGTCTAGATATTGGAAATACGGATCGTGTGCGAAACACATCAGAAAGATTACTTACATATTTGTAGTACAGTAAAGTTCTACATTGTTTAACTGTAAGCGGGGTAATCGCAAGGCACTTCGGTTTGATCCATCTGACTAAACACAACCAAGCCAAGCCTAAGTCACCGTCGGCTTCACTACAAGACACAACAGCTTGGTATGGCGGCCAGACATTATTTTGCTTCGGATACATGGGTCAATTTTCAAATAGGCATTTGTTGCTGTCCCACGGCTAAAACTCGAAGTCCATAGGACTAAAAGACTGGGTACGTATATATTTTCATTCAATGTATAGCTTTAAAAATCATGCACAACAGTACCTAAAATATTATTTGTTTCTGACAAAATCGCATTTGAAGTTCCAAAAAAGGCGAAATTTGCCGCTTTTTCGCATGTCCCAGTGGCGGCATAGCGAAATAAAAAAAAATCATAACTTTGGATGTATTAGGCAACGTATTATGAACAACTTTGTATTTTTATAAAGAGCATTTTCTAGAGAATTGATTTAATCATATTGATACATTAATGCGTTATTTAATAAAACAAGGGAAGCCTTTTTATCGCTGTCCCGCGCGGCACATGTTTTGTTATTACTTAAATATATACCTATAATCTTCTTTGTCTATTGAATAACGGTTACATTAAATTTACACACAATAGTGCGGTTAGTTGGGCATCGATTGACATCGAGTGTGGACCCGGAAACAGTTTAATTTATTTAAAAACAGGTAAGAATCTCTTTCGATATATTTTGGTACGACTACAATGACATTTGTATGGACGCTTAATACGTTGGTACATAGTTGAAATAAAAATGTTTATTTTATAATAATAGTTGCAAATATAGTGTTAAAATATATACTAAAATAAATAAGTGAATCGATTGTATTGTGTAGGAAATATCGCTAAAAAATATTATTGGCGTTATGTCGCGACATTTGTATGGCGACATTTATATGGCTATTTTGACTGTATAAATGTCGATTGTGGCATACAAATGTCGACAGGGTCTTATAAATGCAACAAAAATAATAAATAGTGGCATATACATGTTGATACTACCATACAATGTCGAAAAAATGCCTTATACATGTCAAAAGGCTAAATAGTGCCACACAAATGTTGATCTTTAAACTTTAAAAGTACTATAAAAAGTACAGAGGTGCCTCGTACAGTATATTTTTTGTTGTTAAGAACCCTTCTTCAAACGATGATTATAAATCAGATTTTTCAAAAATAAAAAATTGCCATACAAATGTCGAAAAAACACCCTCTTCAAAAATTGACCCAAATACGCTTGCGACGGCCGAGCGTGAAGACGAAAGACGGCAGCAAAGCATATTCCAAGCAAACATACGGGATATGCTTTTTAAAACCTCGCTTGAAAATATAAGCGACTCGAACTTTATAAAAGACTACCGACTGAACAAAGAGGCATTCGCTGACTTATGCGATATATTGTCCCAAGAAAGGGTCACAAAACGTGTCTCTTCAAGCTAAGGCAAGCATAATATATCTCATAATACATATACGTACTTGATTTGCATTCTACGGTAGGTTAATTTTAATCAACAATAAATCAACTTTTGCAAGTTTTATGTGCATTTTTATTTTTTGCACACGGTAGCTACCAGATGGTGACAGGCAAGGCGCACCATTTCTCCCAAGAGGCGGCCAGCGTCTACATCGAAGAGGTCACGAACGCGCTAAACCACCCCAACGTTTTAAAGAAATTTATAAAATACCCATGTACACGAGAAGATCGGAATGCCATTAAACAAAGGTACTTACAGAATAAGATATAGAACAAAACTAAAGGTTAGTTAGGATGCGCCCACAGGAACACTTACGTCTGCGGTTAAAGGCCCTTTATAATAATTGTGGCTCAGTTTTCCTTATATAGTTAGAAAGAGAGCGTTTAAGGTGTAAAGTTAGGCATATATGGAAAACTCACGTAAAAGCGTTTATGATTCATGGTACCAATTGAAATTTTTAGTTCTTTAGGTGACCGGTAGAGGCACTGTACAAGTGTACAATTATAGGGCTACAAATATAATGACCATAAAAAAATACTTTGGTACCCTAAATAAAAAAAACATGCTTACCAAAAAAAATTACAGAACACCAAAAAAATAAGGCCTAAAAATACAAAAGTACCGCTGTTTTAATTACGACTGCCCTTCAAATTGTATTCAAATACCAAATATATTGAATGACCACCAAAAATCATTAATGATCACCAAATCTTGAAGACCAAATTAATGCGATATTTTCACCTAAATAAACCACTATGATTACCAAAAAATGTATAAGTACATATTACCAAATAAAGTAAACTGATGCCAAAATTACTAGCCCCTCCCGTTCAACCCCCCGTACCCCGCACCGCATACCTACCTAACCTAACCTACTTTTCTAGTAGCATTTCGTTATGCTACTAGAAAAGTAAGTTAAACTGCTATCAGTTAAGTGGGTTAGGTTAGGTTAGCACTGCGACCCTTACAGAAACGAAATGGTACTATAAAAGTAGGTTAGGTTAGGTTTGAACTGCGACCTTTACAGAAACGAAATGCTACTATAAAAGTGGGTTAGGTTTGGTTAGAACTGCGATCCTCACAGAACCGAAATGCTACTAGAAAAGTGGGTTAGGTTAGGTTTCAACTGCGACCCATACAGAAAAGAAATGCTACTAGAAAAGTGGGTTAGGTTAGGTTTGAACTGCGACCCTTACAGAACCAAATTGCTATCAGAAAAGTGGGTTAGGTTAGGTTTGAATTGCGATCCTTACAGAAACCAAATGCTACTAGAAAAATGGGTTAGGTTAGGTTTGAACTGCGATCCTTACAGAAAAGTAATGTTACTGGAAAAGTGGGTTAGGTTAGGTTTGAACTGCGACCCTTGCAGAAAAGGAATGCTACTAGAAAAGTGGGTTAGGTTAGGTTTGAACTGCGACCCATACAGAAACGAAATGCTACTAGAAAAGTGGGTTAGGTTAGGTTTGAACTGCGACCCTTGCAGAAAAGAAATGCTACTAGAAAAGTGGGTTAGATTAGGTTTGAACTGCGACCCTTACAGAAACGAAATGCTACTAGAAAAGTGGGTTAGGTTAGGTTAGGTTAGGTTAAAATTACTATTTTTGGGTTTACAATGATTATTTTGGAGTAATTTGCTTTAATAGGATAGCAAGATTTAAAATTTTTGGTTATAATTTTACATTAAAATGGAGTTCTAATTTTGGTGGTCATTTACTATTTTTGGGCTTACAATGATTATTTTTGTGTCATTTTCTTTAATAGGATAGCAAGATTTAAAAATTTGGTTATTGTTTCACATTAAAATGGGGTTTGAAATTTGGTAATCATTTACTATTTTAGGGTTAATAATGATTAGTTTGGTGTCATTTCCTTCAAAAATAAAATTGGTAATCATTTCACATTAAAATTGTGTTATAATTTTGGTGATCATTCATTATTTTAGGGTGGTAAAATATATTTTTTGGTATTAAATTTTACTAAATCTGGTTATCAGTTAAATAGCAGCCCAATTATAGTGTACAAAAACAGAAACTTATTACTATATATACAATTATACAAATTTTACCTGCATTAGTGGCAGCCTTTGTACCTATTCTAAGCATCGAGTCACATTAAATAAATAAAATCAGAGCTGTGCTATAAAGCAACAGAATTCCTATAGAATATTGATGAGAAAAAACAAGACCGGCGAATGGCTTAGTTTTTATTTTACAACTGACCAGTGCGCGCGGTGGCTACACTATGCAGGTTTGCCATGTTACAATGGTACCGAACCCTTCGTGCGCGAGCGCGAGTCCGACTCGCACTTGGCCGGTTTTTCCTCGCTGCCGTGGGCCAAACTGTGTCTAGATATTGGAAATAGGGATCGTGTGAGAAACACATCAGAAAGATTACTTACATATTTGTAGTAAAGTTCTACATTGTTTAACTGTAAGCGGGGTAATCGCATGGCACTTCGGTTGATCCATCTGACTAAATACGACCAAGCCAAGCCTAAGTCACCGTCGGCTTCACTACTTAACAGCAACACAAGACAGAACAGCTTAGTATGGCGGCCAGACATCATTTTGCTTATATATGCTTGCTGGGATATATTATTACATAATTACGCTTGCGACGGCCGAGCGTGAAGACGAAAGACGGCAGCAAAGCATATTCCAAGCAAACATACGGGATATGCTTTTTAAAAACCCGCTTGAAAATATAAGCGACTCGAACTTTATAAAAGACTACTGACTAGACAAAGAGGCATACGCTGACTTATGCGATATATTGTACAATATATTGTACAATACAAAGAACTGACTTGAAAGGGTCAAAAAGAGTGTCTCTTCAACCTAAGGCAAGCATATCTCATAATACATATATGTACTCCATTTGCATTCTACGGTAGGTTAATTAAAATCAACAATAAATCAACTTTTGCAGGTTTTATGTGCATTTTTATTTTTTGCACACGGTAGCTACCAGAGGGTGACAGGCAAGGCGCACCATTTCTCCCAAGAGGCGGCCAGCGTCTACATCGAAGAGGTTACGAACGCGCTAAAGCACCCCAAAGTTTTAAAGAATTTTTTAAAATTCCCGTGTACACGAGAAGATCGGAATGGCATTAAACAAAGGTACAGAATAACATATAGAACAAAACTAAAAGTTAGTCAGGATACGCCTACAGGAACACATATTACGTCTGGGGTTAAAGGCCCTAATAATTCTGGTTCAATTTTCCTTATATAGTTAGAAAGAGAGCGTTTTAGGTATGAAGTTAGGCATGTATGGAAAACTCACGTAAAAGCGTTTATGATTCATGGTACCAATTGAAGTTTTTAGTTCTTTAGGTGACCGGTAGAGGCACTGTACAAGTGTACAATTACTCCATACATTTTCCTTAACTTTCTCACTATCGACTGTCATTCACGGAACTCATGGTAGAGTTACTGATAATAATTAAAAAACTTAACCTAACTTAATTATATTATTAATCGCGTCAATTGTATTAAAAAGTAAATTGCACTTAAATCATTGAATCCTCCTATTTAAGAACTTAAAAATTGTTATCAAAAATGCAGTCTTAATTAAGATTGATTTCGGTACTTTTCAACTTATTATACTCCGGACAGAGAGTTGGAAGAAGACGTCGTTAACTGGTTTTTAATCTTTCCTCGCTTTGTGCACCAGAGAAAATTAAAAATTAAAAGGAGTTTATATGCCCATAATGCTAAAGGTTTGGGATTGCTTTCATATGAAAGGAATAGATTGTGTGTAATAGATATCGAACCGCTAGCTGACTAGAGATTACTTGACTTTATTCACAGGATTACCAATCTAACAATATTCATTACAGATAAAGTTCTGTCGTGGCTTCCGCCCTCCGTGGCGACCTGACATAGACCGACTGGCTGACTGACATACATATTTGGAACTTAGGAACTACAGACATTTGAATTGAAAATTAGACATGACAACCAGATGACAAAACAGACACTACATGGTCCTTCAACCTTGAAAAACTAGACTGTGGAGACTCGAAGAAGTTCTGTCGTGGCTTCCGACCTCCGTGGCGACCTGACATAGACCGACTGGCTGACTGACATACATATTTGGAACTTAGGAACTACAGACATTTGAATTGAAAATTAGACATGACAACCAGATGACAAAACCGGATCAGTTCACGACAGACAGCCGACCAAGGCACAAGACGACCAGACAGACACTACATGGTCCTTCAACCTTGAAAAACTAGACTGTGGAGACTCGAAGAAAGACTAAAGTCCTCGACCTGCCCGCCCAGGAGCCGACAACGCGCGCCTTCCCCAGTAAAGTACCCGTGCGCCTTCGCCGCGACCGCGCTTTTTAAGAACCTCCGTGCAAGCATCGGGGCAGCAGAAATTACACTGACAGAAAAACGGGAATCTGACAAGCATGATATATAAATATATTTCCTTCGAAGCCCGTAGAGGAGCCGAGTTGTGGGTAGAGCCCGCAGCACGCCACGCCGTATCACCACGCAACAAGCTCGCGCTAACGACGAAGCAACCTACGGCCGGCTGACCCGCCATGTTCACAGTAAACAAACAGAACAGTAAGTCAACTAAGATGTGCGTCATGTGCGAAGACAACCACGGTATAGAGAAGTGCCCTAAATTACTGGCCCTCTATGGACGCTCCCTGAGTACGTGACAATTCAGAAACTGTGCTTCTCGTGCATGTCACCTCGACACCAGATCCTGGAGTGCCACAACAAGAAGAAATGTGAACACTGCAACAGGTCACACCACACGACGCTTCACGCCGAGCCGAAGCCCGCCGAACCGAAGTCTACGATGCCCGATCCAAAGCCCTCATCAGCCGCCGCTGTCGTCACTCACACTGACGTGCAGCCGACTAGTCACATCATTCTCAAAGTCGCCAGAGTGATGGTCAGTGGGCCGCTGGGATCGGAGACTATATTGACAATGCTTGACGAAGGAGCGAGTGCCAGCCTTCTAGACGAGGACCTAGCCCTGCCTTGGAGTCTCCGGCCCGGCGACGGACCTACGACTCACGGGAGCCTCTCAAGACGCAGACTGCAGCCAAGGGACCGCAGCGCGTCAACATCAACATCCGCGACGTGAAGGCTGAAGACTACAATATTTTTGTTAATACTGTTAAATATTTTGCTTTGCCTATGTATAATGCCCTTTATGGAAGTGAAACGTGGACAATGATCGTAAGAGATAGAAAGAGAATGGAAGCATTTGAAATCTGGTGCTGGAGGCGTATGGAAGGCATTAGTTCGAGAGACAAGATAACGAATGAGGAGGCGCTAAGAAGAGTGAATGAAAGGAGAGCTATCCTGAACACCATTGCAAATAGAAGCGGAAAAATGATTGGACACTTAATACGACACGACCACTTCTTTAAAACTGTCCTGGAGGGGCTGATAGGACGCAAGCGGGGAAGAGGAAAACTCAGACGCAGCTCTTTGGAGCAAATGAAAGAAAAAGTAGGGGTCGTGACGTATCAAAAAGTCAAAGAGCTGCTGCTGCTGCTGCGCAAGCTGGAAAATACTCCACCGACAAGAGAATAAAAACTCTTAAGTTAATGATGATGTATAAACATGTCTTTATGTAGGCTATTTAGGGAGGCTAGGACGTAACTCGATTTAATAAAGATTTCTGACGACTTAGGGACGACTGACGACATTGACGAATAACTGTTACTTATTTTAGGTATAGTGACAATATTATAGACCTTATTAGGAGCTTGGGAAGCTTTTCTCAGGGCATAACTGCAGTGACTCTACGTGTCCTAGGACACGTAGTACATGGCAAAATCCGTTGCAGTCCTGCATTTATGCGCCTGTGACGAACTCAGTTCACTTGAGTTCGTTACAGGCGCATAAATGAAGGACTGCACCCGGCCTGACACGGCCTGGCGTCTGACCCGGCCTGACACGGGCTGACGTAGTCTGACCCGGCCTGTCACGCCCTGACGTGATCTGACTTGACTTGACACGGCCCGACTCGACTAAGCCACGGCGGTCGGAAGCCCCTCAGCCTTTGAATATTGGCATACGTCCAATACTAGAGGTGGGGATGTCGTGGCTTCCGACCTCCGTGACGACCTGACATAGACCGACTGGCTGACTGACATACATATCTGGAACTTTGGAACTACAGACATTTAAATTCAAAATTAGACATGACAACCAGAAGACAAAACCGGATCAGTTCACGACAGACAGCCGACCAAGGCACAAGATGACCAGACAGACACTGCAAGTTATTTTTGTACACAATCGTTCCTGAATTTGCACTGTTGTTAGTTTTTTTGTTTATACTCGTATACCTACTTAAGTAAATAAAGACTACGGAGGGTCAGATATTGGTCCAAGCAAGTCATATACAGGCTGACTTGGAATTAGAGTTATCCTCTCTTCAAGGACCTAACAATAGTAAGTTAATTATCTACAAATAAAACCCTATAAAGCGCGTTTAAAAAAATAAATGTAGGAATGTATTTTCTAAAGGGCTTATCTCTCTATGAAAACCATATAAAAATAAGCCTTTTTGAAAAGACACTTCTCAATTATTTTCAGAATACCAATTAAACTTTTAAAATTTTCCGAGTTGCCATCGAGAAATAAACTTAATAAATAATAAACCACATTTTTTTTTCTAACTTGCTAGTGGTAGTAGCTAAGATATTTGCTGTTATTCCTGTATACTAATCTCGGCACTAAATCCTTTTATAATTTCACAAATAAAACATCTAAAGCGACTAGACTTAGTAATTTCATTACCCGCACCTTTAGTTACATAGCGGGTGCTGCATCTGTGTGCGTCCCATGACAAGGCAAGGTTGGATGCATGATTTAGTACAAAAATGCATGTGACGCACACTGGTGGAATCCCACCTTTACATTTCATTCAAATGTCAAAAGGGCCTCTATGTGTTGGCTTCGGCTTCGCCCACGCCTCCCAAAAGCCCGGTTCAAATATTTGCCCACTTTCTTGGTAGAATTTTCTTTGAAGAGAACCTTTCCCCCTTAATTAACCCTCAGCTAATTTCGTACTCTTTAAATCTGTAAGAATTGTGACAATGTATACTAACTATTCCTATAATCTCTTCTAAGTACCTCTTTTAGAACCATAAATTATTATAAATTTTATTTACTTTCTTTTCTTTTCCTCGTTGTTTCGCGCCCTTTTCATTCTATTCATTTTGTGAAGAACTCCACGATGGAAAACTTTAGTTTTGATTCTCGTTTGATGAGGTTCCCTTGCTATGGAATCAAAGCCATATAAATTACAAGAATCACGGAGTTCAGCAGCACTTAAGGATTCATCTATTCACAATTGGACCACCCGATTTCCTATGTAGATCTTGGCTATCAAATCAACCTTTACAGAAGGAAAATTGTATACGTGTGTGAAAAACAAGGGTACCTATGTTATAATTAGTATATTTATTTGAAAATTACCTTTCTTTCTTATGTTTCTCACATTTTTTCTAATATTTTTATGTTTTTAGGAACGTAGAAGAGCCCAAAATATTTTAGAAGCCAGCAACCCTCCAGAAGATTCCTCGGGGGAGGAAAATGACCCGCCCCAGGTTATAAATATCAACATTGTTCGGGCTTCCCCTGAACTTCGCATCCCTGTAAAACAAGACCCCGTGCAGCAGGAACCGCAGCAAGAAGCACCAAACAACGGCAACGTAGATGATGAAGACGATGAGGTATTTAAAATTATCATTCAAAAGCCTAGTCCTTTATTTTACTACTATATTTTACTCTCTTTTAGATTGAGAACCTGCTGCGGGAATAGCAGGGAACTATTGATTCACGGGGAGTTAGAAATAGTTCGAATATGTATATCTCTCTAAAGTATGGTAATTTTTATCTTACCATAATTACAAATGAACTTCTATTGGTTCTATAGGTGAAGGTAGAATTTTAGACTGAAATTAGCTGAGGGTTAATTAAGGGTTCTCTAAATTTGATGATCTATATTTTATCTATATAACCATGAAGATTGAAGACACGCAAACAAACCTGAACCCAAGAATTCTACTGAACAGTCGATATTTTCAGTCATTTGTGACCAGCTCTTGAGAATCAACCTGTGTATGTGGGTATATTTTTTTATTTAGTACAAAGGTTAGAATGCAACTTCATTACGAAGAAGTAGTTTTATTGCTAGGAGATAGGAGCTGGCCAGGAGCCAACAGCTTACACGAAAATTCTTCACGTAATTTCATTTTATGTCACACAAATGTGTTGAGGGTTAAAATGTTTAAGTCCTCGCTGCAAGAACTGTCACGTACTGTACTTTGCTGTAATTGTAAGTTCGTATTTTAACTGTAAATGACACGTATGTTATTGAAATGCATATTTCCATGCCACTTAGATTAAATAATGGCACGTGCAATAAGTAAATATTACGTATTATGCAGAAACCGAACACTCGAAGATTTTTCTACTCATCATCATTGGCCACAGCATCTTGACAGATGATTGTTCCAGCGACAGGTTATTGAAGAAGAAGTCTGTGCGCCGTCGGAGATCGGATGTGCGGCACAGCTTTTCCTATGGCTGTAAAATCCAATCGCAACACGACACTGCCTGCCACAAAGATCGCAGGTGATAGGTGAAACGCGAATCTGTAGGTGTAGATGCTTCCTGTGAAGCACGAAGTATTTTCTGCTTTAAATCATCGAGCCAGATTGTACTTCAAATCAGATTGTATTCTACTACATATTCAAGTATCGACAAACTTGGCATGTATGTACAATGTTAAAGGGTGTATTTATGAACATGAATATAAAGATAAAAAAGCTCTTAGAAAACAGATTAAAGCGCCTAAGAAAAAGATTGAATATAAATCGATAAATTACGACAGCTTATACAAAGGATTTGACTTACACAAACTGGATAACACGAAACATGATTACAAAATACTTGAGAACTTTATTAAGGAAAACATACACCGAAGTACAAAAACTAAAACAAAAATACTAAACTTACCAAGAAATGACTGGATTAATAAAGACATTATTACTGGAATAAACAGAAGGAATCGACTTTGGCAAGAACTAAAAAGGAACCCCAACAATGAAGACCTGAAAGCGAAATTTAAAACCGAGAGAAACAAAGTAACACGAAATATACTCAGCGCCAAGAGAAGTTTCTACTTAAAAGAATTTCAAAAGAGCTCTAATAAACCAAATAAGACTTGGAACCTCATCAATGCCCTTGCCACGAACAAAACTAAAAATATAATATGTAAACCACCGACGATCTCTACTAACCAAGGACCTATAACTGATGAAAACCGTATCTGTGAATACTTCAATAGTTTCTTCTCTACCATTGGTACAACATTGGCAAACGAAATTTCACCGCAATACCATGAAAATAATACCCAAACGTTATCAACTAAACACACGAATAACATTCTCTTATCAAAATTAAAACCCTGTAATCCGGATGAAATTAGGAAACATATAGATAGTTTAGACGCCAATACTGCCACTGGTATAGATGAAATTAGTACTAAAGTACTCAAATGCCTAAAAGAATCCATATCCATAGAATTAAGTCACTGCATAAATAAGTGTATGGATGATGCGTGCTTACCTGACAGTCTAAAAATTGCAAAAGTGTCCCCAATCTTTAAATCTGGATCAAAATCTGACGTAAACAATTATCGCCCTATATCGGTCCTACCCGTGATATCCAAAATTTATGAAAAAATCCTATATGACCGCCTTAACAAACACCTAAATCAAATTAAATTCCTTTCCGAACGCCAGTACGGTTTCAGACCTAAGTCAAACACACTTTCGGCAACAACAGATCTTATAACTACGATAAAAACAAACATAGATAAAAAAAATATAGCTCTTGGAGTATTCATCGATTTAAAAAAAGCATTCGACACGGTTAGCCATACTTTGCTTCTAAAGAAACTTAAGAGCATAGGCCTGACTGATTCTGCGTACACGATATTCGAATCTTACCTAGCAAATAGAATCCAAATTGTTAAAATAGAGGAATACCAAAGTAAACCCTTTCCAATCGTTTGCGGAGTCCCTCAAGGCTCTATCTTGGGGCCATTATTGTTTTTAATTTATATTAATAACATACAGGAAGTTCCTCTTCACGGTGACTTAACTCTATACGCAGACGACACCTGCTTATTTTATTATGGAATTTCCATCAGTGACGTACTAATCAAAGCGCAACAGGATCTTGACATCTTAAATGAGTGGTTCCAATACAATCTATTAACAATAAATGCCAGTAAAACATCTTACATAATTTTTAAAGCTAAAAACAAAGTTATTCCTGAATTTACACCACTTTATATAAATGGCGAGTCGTTAAAACTGACTAAAGAAGAAAAATATCTAGGTTTAATTTTGGACGACGGTCTGACTTGGAAACCACAAATCGAACATGTCAAAAATAAGTTATCGCGATTAGTGGGTTCCTTACGCACGACTGTTCGGTGTTTTCCCCGTAGAGTGTCCTATATGATATATAACGCACTGGCTAAACCTCATTTACAATATCTAATAGAAATGTGGGGCAGCGCTTCTAAAACTAATCTAAAAGAACTACAGCGTACCCAAAACAAACTAGTTAAAAAACTTTTCCATTACGATCACTTGGCACCAACTGTAAAAGTGTATAACGAGACTAAACTTATGTCCGTTAGACAACTGTACACTTTTAATATTTGCTTACTTGTTAGAAAAATACTACACAAAGACATACACTCAAAACTAACGTTTACAAAAAAGAAAACCCTACATAATTATCGTAATAGAAACGCTGAAAACTTAATTACTACCTCATCAAGAACCACAATTGGGCGACGAAATGTGACTCAAGAGGGTGCTCAACTGTATAACCAGCTACCTGTAGAAATAAGAAACTTAAAACATCTAAACGTATTTAAGAAAAAGTGTAAACAATTTGTCCAAAATAATATTTCCTTAATATAGTCCATTTAGCCCCATATATTTTTAGTCTAGCGTTACTTTTGAGTTCAAAGTTTTTGTCCTACGCGCGATATGCCGCATCCATCCGATCACACATCAATGCCCTCGTAGACGTGTTATCTACGACCGGCCAGAACAACTCAATGCACACTGTCCTGCTTAGCAACTAAAAATTACCCACATATTTAGACGATATTATATTATTGTTAATGTTTAGATTAAGTTACTAATAACCTTATCGTTAAATACTGCACGCTAAAACTAACTAGATATGTATATTTCTCATGTAAGCGAATTTAATGTAATTCTTTTGAGAATAAAGATTTCTTTAAACTGAAGATAAAAAAGCTAATGTTTCAGGCAGCCACGCGAGATCGCGGCTGTTGGAGTCGCGTAACTTTTGCGGCCCGTAACGCTACCCGAGTTTATTCAAATATTGTTAAAACTTCCCTCGCTCACCTTGTTTCGGTGAGAATATAAAGGGAAACATGATAGGGAGCTACACGTATATATTTTACATGAGTAAAATAATAACATATTGTTCTTGATCAATACAAGTAGTACCTACATTTGAAACTCGCATCCCCCTCCCACTTTGAGAAAATATAAGATGTTACTCTTAATATGAAGTGCTTTAACAAGATATTCGTTTTCTATTGCCGTTAAAACTACAATTATAAAAATAAAATCAAGTACCTACTTAATATGCGAGATTGAGATTGATTAATGCGGAACGGAACGGCAAGAGTGAGACAGTGCGAATGGATTAAAAAGTGATAGATGATTTTCGAATGCTATTCTGAATTTAACCTTTTGACCGCCGTAGTCAAACAAAATCGAGCTCATTTCGCCGCGGTCTGATAAATAAGACAAAACTTCGTATAACTTCGTGCCCCCCGGCGACACGAGCACGCTCGATGACAAATTCTATTTATTTATTCGTATGGCATTTACAGAGTCGCTAATTATCAATTACAATATTTACAATACGATATCTAAATTCTTCACCCATTGGGCAGCGTGTGCATTAGGCGAATGAAGGTCTAGAGCCTTTCCGACAAATTTCCGTTTCGGGCAACTATGTATAATGTGGTGTATAGTCTGTACTCGGGCCCCGCAGTCGCATGCTGGTGAGTCTCGCCAACCACACTTAAACAGGTAGTCCGCACAGCGTCCATGTTCGGTACGGAGTCTGTTTAATTGGCACCATTCCTTCCTAGATGCTGAAAAGCCATACGGCTTTTTGGTAGGATCGTAGGCATTTAGGCTGGGATTTGGCAGGTTGGATTGCCACTCATCTTTCCAAGCGTCTTTTATATTGAAGCCACCTTGCGTCAGGTTTTGAGCGGTTTGGTAGGGCGGGTGTCGAGACTTCAGACGATGCTGTGGTGGGTTAAGGAATTCCTGGTGGATCGGCAGTTTCGGGTCGCTGTGAATTTTGTTCGCTTCTTTTACCAGTGCCAATTGTCGTCTAAGATGAGGTGGTGGGATGTAGCTTAGGGTTGGGAGCCATTGTACGGGTGTGGATTTGATCGTGCCTGATATACATCGCATAGTATTACGCAGTTGCACGTCAACTTTCTCTGTGTGTGCGCTATTGAGCCAGACTGGTGCGCAGTATTCACCAGCAGAATAGACTAAGCTCAGCCCAGTTGTACGAAGAACGTCCGCTTTTGCTCCCCAAGTCGTGCCAGTTAATTTGTGGAGTATGTTGTTTCGGGTCCCAAGTTTTTTGCTCAGCTTTTGAAGGTGGGGACCGAAAGTAAGTGAGCGGTCCAGCGTAATACCAAGATATTTAGGGTGCGGGTTGAAAGTTAATATTTCACCATCAAATGCTACCGTTGGGATATAAGCAGCTTGCTTGTTGTTGAGGTAGAACGTCGACACTTCCGTTTTGCTGGCATTTGGAACAAGCCGCCATTTCTTAAAGTACCCGTTTAGAGAACCTAGACCTAAATTCTATGGCGCTCAAAAGGTTAAATAGTTTTAGGAATTCTAGAGTCAGACCAGGAAAAGTCTGCAGCAGATTTGATAGCCCACGCAGTGCAAGTATTATTTTAAACAACAAACTTCTATGAAATTATGACGTATAAATAACACTGGCACTGCGAGGGCTATCAAAATCGCTGCAGACTTTCCGTGGCTTAACTCTAGACTGTTCCAGGATATTAGATTACTCGTAGTTTCTTACGTGGAGGAGATGTATTTAGTCACATCTCCTAAGCCCAAACGCTGTTGATTACGTACACGAGTACGAAAGAAATTGTATTTCTTTATAAATACAAACCTAATACTCGATGTTTCACTTAGCGAACGTAAAAACGACGTGTTTATTTTCGTTCACTGGTTACATAAAAGAAAAATATTATACTGCATAACAACAAAAAATGAAAATCAGTCTAGCGTGTCTTAAAGAAAAAAAAATTAACAAAATGGAGACGATACAGAGGCTCTCGGCGTAGCGGGGTGCAGATGCAGATCATCATTGCCCGATTCGAAATTTAAGATACGTTTTAAATAATAACAAAACTTCCGTGAGACACAGACATATTAAATATGTATATTAAAAACGAGTCAGTCACGTACCTATTTTAAGTCGAAAAACGCTCGACATGTTTCACTCCGTACCGAGTAGTGTCATCAGGAGGACATCGGTGGCCATGTGGACGAACCATTAGCGAATGACGTAGTGAGTGTTGTGTGCAACCCATCATTTTACAATAATGCCATAAATGAGGGTTTCTCGCCCCCACTGCCGCCACCGGCGCGAGTCATCGGGCGCGGAGGGCTGCGGCCCGCAGTCTGCGCCGGTCCGTCTACGTAAACGCTAGCTCCTGATGACACTCCTCGGTACGGAGTGAAACATGTCGAGCGTTATTCGACTTAAAAAACGTGAGTGACTCGTTTTTAATATATTTAAGATACTTTAATTAATAGATCTAGAAACGATATTATTATGGATTAAATGTGTCAGTCAAACGTGACGTTTTTGTTTGAAGAAACGTCACATTTGACACTGATATATCTAATCCATATCGTTTCTAGATCTATTAATTGACGTATCTTAAAGTTCGAACGTGACCGCATATGCACATCACTTGGCTGGTTTATTTTGATACAACCAAGATTGTAATGAACGATCTGTTTTTTTTTATAATTTCATAATTATTAAGCTACAGAAAATATATGTATAAGTGAGTGTGAATTTCACATAATAAATTATATTGATCGTCAACTAATTCCTCAGTCTTTTAATTCTGGCAGTATGGTCTGAAAGCATGGTTATATTTATAAGTTGACACTTACATGAGTTACATTCTAATAGGATTGAATATAAAACTAACTTTTTAAGGTATTCCACAGATATTGCCCGGTAAGTAGCAGGTGCAACCTGTACAAAGACCATTCGAATAGGGTAATTACGGTAACTTTCGTCAAACGTTACTTTCAAGTTTAAAGTGCTGCCGTTGAAAAGTTTCCTTTGGCTTCTTTTGAGATAAAGCGTAACGTTCTTTAGTAATACGTAGGTTTTACTAAAAATACTAAAATGATATCAAAGAAAGGGCAAATCACCGTATTATTTTTATATTATTTCGAGTCTTGGTAAATGTTTATCACGAGACGACGAATTCACGCGGAGAATGAGCTTAATATGCGAGCTTTCTGACGAATACGAGGTGTACAAATAACTTAACATAGTTAACTTAATATTTAAGAATAAAATTGTAAGCAGGTAACAATTTTACCCAGCAGGGGTTGCTGAGGGGGAAGCTGTTCTACAACAGCTTCAATTTTATTGTGCTTGTAAATGTATACAGGGTGATTTCGGGGTCGTGGAGCAAGAGAGCCAGACATCATACAGAATCCAAAGATGAGCCTAATGATGTTGTTAATTATTGTTCATCACCAATAGTGATGATTATTTTCCAGATGACAAGTAGGAAAAAACATTTTTGCATACAATTTGGTGGCCCTACTCAATGTGACGTCTTGTCGCTTTCCATACAGCGTATGTCAAAAGTCATAGGGTGACCATAATTACTTAGTATAACATTAATTTTACTTGAAAAATAAGAATAATTAAAGTAATTATCTAAACGCTAGCTCCTGATGACACTCCTCGGTACGGAGTGAAACATGTCGAGCGTTTTTCGACTTAAAAAACGTGAGTGACTCGTTTTTAATATATTTAAGATACTTTAATTAATAGATCTAGAATCGATATTATTATGGATTAAATGTGTCAGTGTCAAACGTGACGTTTTTGTTTGAAGAAACGTCACATTTGACACTGATATATCTACTCCATATCGTTTCTAGATCTATTAATTGACGTATCTTAAAGTTCGAACGTGACCGCATATGCACATCACTTGGCTGGTTTATTTTGATACAACCAAGATTGTAATGAACGATCTGTTTTTTTTTATAATTTCATAATTATTAAGCTACAGAAAATATATGTATAAGTGAGTGTGAATTTCACATAATAAATTATATTGATCGTCAACTAATTCCTCAGTCTTTTAATTCTGGCAGTATGGTCTGAAAGCATGGTTATATTTATAAGTTAACAGTTACATGAGTTACATTCTAATAGGATTGAATATAAAACTAACTTTTTAAGGTATTCCACAAATATTGCCCGGTAAGTAGCAGGTGCAACCTGTACAAAGACCATTCGAATAGGGTAATTACGGTAACTTTCGTCAAACGTTACTTTCAAGTTTAAAGTGCTGCCGTTGAAAAGTTTCCTTTGGCTTCTTTTGAGATAAAGCGTAACGTTCTTTAGTAATACCTACGTAGGTTTTACTAAAATACTAAAATAATATCAAAGAAAGGGCAAATCAGCGTATTATTTTTATATTATTTCGAGTCTTGGTAAATGTTTATCACGAGACGACGAATTCACGCGGAGAATGAGCTTAATATGCGAGCTTTCTGACGAATACGAGGTGTACAAATAACTTAACATAGTTAACTTAATATTTAAGAATAAAATTGTAAGCAGGTAACAATTTTACCCAGCAGGGGGAAGCTGTTCTACAACAGCTTCAATTTTATTGTGCTTATAAATGTATACAGGGTGATTTCGGGGTCGTGGAGCAAGAGAGCCAGACATCATACAGAATCCAAAGATGAGCCTAATGATGTTGTTAATTATTGTTCATCACCAAACGTCGGACTATAGGGGGCAGTTTGAGGGCAAGGTAAGGTTTACAAAAAAATCTTAACTTACGAGTATTATAATGTACCTAGTATTTGTAACATAGTTAATTAAATTAGTTACCCGTTATCATTTATTCATCTTTAATGTGTAAATACTCTTTGAAGTGATGACTGATAGCCCACTGAAGTCCAAGTGTAGTCCAAGTACGTTTATAAATAACGCAGTTAGTTGCTATGATATTTGGAATTTCACATTATAAATAATAGGTACCAAATACTAAGTACAAATACTCGAAAGTGAATTGATTGATTTGCGAACCTTACCTATCATTCTCACATGCCACGAAAATGCCCGCTGGAGTCCGACGTATGTTCATCACCAATAGTGATGATTATTTTCCAGATGACAAGTAGGAAAAAACATTTTTGCATACAATTTGGTGACCCTACTCAATGTGACGTCTTGTCGCTTTCCATACAGCGTATGTCAAAACTCATAGGGTGACCATAATTACTTAGTATAACATTAATTTTACTTGAAAAATAAGAATAATTAAAGTAATTATCTTTTAATCAAATACTACCATATGATAATGTGGATCATTTACAGAGTCAGAAAAAGTGGTTCTGGATCACGACCCAGAAATCACCCTGTATAGAAGGCTTCTAAATATTTATAAATGTTGACAAGTGATTTAACAAAATAAATAACTCATAGATAATAAATTTATAAGAAGTATTTTTTTATGTGAGACAATTTTGTTTTGCCCTCGCCTACTATAGAGGTACCTGCCTACACTTTCAAGTACCTACTATTTGTTATCTATAGTGTGAACTATATCCAGGGACCCTAACTGGTTACCAATAAAGATATATTGGATAGGGTAGGTATTTGATAAAGTTGTTACCTAAAACATAGCTATGGAGCGAACCATTGGCATTTTGGCTAGGCACCCGGTTCGGAAATCAGAAATTAAGTTGAAAGGATCGTCGATTTTATGGAATCCCGAGTTATAAATAATAAAATATCTGGGAGACCGAGCTTTGTTCGGAAAACATATAAATAAAAACTCAATAATGCGCGTTTTCCCAGAGATAAGACCTAGCTAGATCGATTTATCGCTCCCGAAAACCCCCATAAAGCAAATTTCATCGAAATCGTTAGAGCAGTTTCCGAGATCCCCGAAATATATATATATATAAATAAACAAGTTATAACTTTTGTGTTAATTAGTTTAATATTAAAACCCTGGACACGTTTTTCGAGATGTCAAAGACGACCGCAAATATGTAGATTTCGTTCATGTAAGATCCTTATTCACAGCAAACTAGATACGAAAAAATGTTTTTTTAGACAATGTTTAAAAATCATAAAAAAATAAGTAAGTATTCATTTCTTTCAATATCCGGTGAACAAAACCGGAGAAAAAAGATTGAAGAACCGATAACCGTTTGTCTATAATTCTATCTGTAGTGCAAAAAAAGTAGATACGATTCAAAACATGTCAAAAATCGATGAAAAACTCAGGTAGCCCCTTAAAGGTACCTATTACATAAATAAATAAATATTTTAGGACAATTTTACACAGATCGACCTAGTCCCACAGTTGATTATCAAAACTAAAAATGTTAAACATAGGTAACTAGGTGCATAACTAGGTTGAACCGTTCCTTTCTATTCTAACTATAAAACTCCCGCGAGACGAAAATGGAGGAGCACCGACTGCACCACCTGTGCAGCCGGGCTAGCCAAGGTGTCAATCGCTATCGCTTCGACAACGAAACGCATTGTTTCTCTCTATCACTCTTCCATATTAGGGCAAGTGACATTTTCGTTTCGTTCGCTACGGAACGTAAGCGATTGGCATGTTGGCTACGCGGCCTGATCGAGCGTGCGACGTGTAGGGACCTACCTAGGCAAAAATCCTCATAGTTGAAGATCCTCTAATACGGATCCAATCATAACCAAGGTTTATTCGACGTTAATACGTGAGTAACCCGTTTAAAATAATAATAATTTAAATTCTTTCTTTCTGAAGTGGGACTGAGGCGGGCCACGTCTGCCGCATGCATTCGGACAGGTGGGCTAGTATAGCCACCAAGTGGATGCCGCAAAAGAAGCGCGGACGTGGCAGGCCCAGACGGAGATGGCGGGACGACTTAGACGCCTTCATCAGTAACTGGCCGGAAAAAGGACTACAACAGGATTTGTGGAAATCAAGGGGAGAGGCGTTTGCCCAGCAGTGGGACACTATACCGGGCTAATAAAAAAAATATCTTTGAGCTTCTGTTGCTAATTTATGTATGTATATTTGACAAGCGAAACTCCATATGTTGGGAGAACCGATTTTCAACCTGTCGATCTAAGTACGGTCGGTACCCCAACATAAGTAATAGGTACCCAAGTTGTCATACTAAATAAATAGGAAAAGGGATACTTATGTTGGAGAACCGACTGTACATATCAGAACTAAACTTTTCAATCATGGGAGATACATAAGTTTTTTTTTATATTGTTAAGTATTGTTTTATTACATTGTTTTATACTCACTATTTACTTACAAAGTTATAAATTGAATTGATTGAGGACAAAGCTACGCTCTTAGCGCTACATCGTAGCCGGTAGCATAATTTTCCCAGTTTGTAGCAAAAATTTTTGTAAAGGCGTAACGATCAATATGTAACGGAACTTAAATAGTATTATATATGGTACTTACATATGTATATGGTTACGTTATTCTAACCTATATAAATAACGGCGCGATTTTATGGGAGTTTATTAATATCACCAATTACTAAGTTTCTAAATATCGAAAAGAAGTCACACAATGTTTATAACTAAAGTGATTAAAAAGTCAAATCAATAAAAACGTAAGTAGGTAATAGTTTACAAATACTTCCATAAATGAAAAATGTTAACCAAATATGATTGTCCGTTTTAATTATTATTGTACGCTTAAATTTTATGGTATTCCGAATTGCGCTGATATACCTATAAGTACCCTTGTAAAGCGCAATTATAGCCTTCAATATACTCCCGCCAGACCGAGAGAGACATCGCATAAGGTTGGAAAGAGAAAATCGATATTCCCTGGATGGGCACGGCAGTATTCGCGTGCGTTAGAGCGAAAAGGAAACCAAACATATTTTATCACCTTTCCTCACATACAAAAGCAAAACTAAAATTATAATAAAGTTTTCTTTATAAAAGCAAACCATGCAAAGCTGTCAACTAAGAATTAACATGAATTATCTCGCTTATCGCGGGCGTATGACACTTACCGACGACTATTTTCTCGACGGAAAAAGGCTGCGCCGCCACACCGACGTACAACAACAACAACCCGGCGCCGACCGAACATCGTACTTTGCGTTCGTACGCCATTGTGCGCTAGCAACCCGACTACTTTTATGCACAGTTCGATGCGGGATAATACATAATCCAGCCTCTCGGTCACCAATCAACTGATAAAATTTTGTGTGAATCGTAAGGAGATAAAGTGTCGGGATGCTGCGTACAAACCTGAGACTTAGGGGCGACTGATTGCGAGGCGGAGCGGCCGTGGCATGGGGCCCCCTCCCGCCCGCCACAACTGCGCGCTTACTTTCTGACTGAAACCTTAATTAATATCAAGTTTAATGTTCTTTAACTTATAATTTATCCACACTTATGTATCGTCATGTATGATAGATAATGAATAATTACTTTAACTAGTATAAAACAAAGCGTTATTCAAAGTGCTACTATTCTTGAATTATTGAAAGTATTTATATTGTAAGAAAGGGAGTGTAAGCAAGTATAATTTATTGTAAGTATAGTTGACATTAAAGTTTAGTTTGAAGTATATGTATGTTGTTAGTACGTGTGTTGCGCGCGTCGGTCCGCCGAGTCTGGCTCCCGCCCCCGCTTCACCCCTAATACTGAGGTTACCACTCTCACATTAGCCACAGTTCTCTGGAAAACCACTGCTTCCAAGCTCCGCCTATTAACTTTAGTCCTGTGATACTATTCATACTAAAATCTTTGAAGTACGGGGTAATTTTTTACCCTTTATTGTAGACAATTTAGTAAAAATATTTTTTAATACCTTGTCGGTTTATCAATAGAAGAGACATTATTTAAAAAAAAATGCAAACATCAAGCTATTAAATTCGCCTGCTGTATTTGCTGTAATCAGATTCAGTTATTAGTTTCATTAATAATGTTATATTCCCATATTAATTAATATCCCTAAGTTGGTACCGTCATTATCACCAACTTTGCCCGCGTTTTTTGAAAACACGAAATTCTGAAGAAAGATATATCACATCATTTGAGTTTTTTTTGCTCAGCACGTCCATTGCGACCAAACGCATCAGCTTTTTTTGATCGTGTTTTCTTTCGTTTTAGAGGGCAGCGGGCAAAGATATACGGGGTTTTCTCCAACATTGCTCACGTCAATTTGGTGTTGAAATACAGCTCGTATGCTGATGATGTCTAAGGATCACTAAAAGTTTTTGGGTAATCCTACCACTCCCTGTTAATAACTTAGCGATAAGTGTAAAAATTGTTAAATAAATTTGGTGGGCAATGTTGCCTACCCTTTCTTTCCCATTTTCATACAAGACTCGCCTAAGCATTTTACAAAGGCTAGGGGTTGTCACTTTTGAGAAAATCTGTTACAAATGGACAAAAATATGATTATTGCTGTATTTTTTATTACGTTAAAGGGATAAAACATCTAAGTAAAGGATAATAAGACAAATTAAATACAGTAGGTATATATTTATAAACTTACTTTAGTGTTCAAACATATCCTTCTTTTACTTGCGAAGTTGGGTAAATTACTTATAGTTCGTTTTTTTAGCATTAGAAAGAACTTGCAAGAAGGTGAGCGATCTTGACAGGTCTTTTAATTGAAAAACGCTTTTTAAAAATCAGTAACTATAACTTATAAAAGCAGAAGAATATAAATGATCGTATTAGATTCATAATTGTCACATATTTGCCTAAACTTATTTTTAAAGTGTGTTTTCCAATTAAAAGACACGTCTAGATTGTTTACCTTATTTCTAATGCTAAAAAAAACGAAATTTAGTCGAAAGTGACAACCCTATGCCGTTTTTGGTGGTGGGCAATGTTGGCATCCGTAGGTGAGTAAATTACATCAATTGCCACCGCCAAACCTTTTGTCTCTTTAGGCATTTTAAGTTTAAACCTCATAATCTATGCTTCATGTTTTATAACTGAAACCCGGAAATATTTCTCAAAGGGTTCTCATTTTTTTCTACTTGCTTACATTTTTCAACAATTTTTTGCCCGCAGAAATATACCCTATATTTGACAACTCGCTGAAAATTCCCAAGTCAAGTTATGCACATGTTTGGTATGTAGTTTTGTCATAAGTATCTTATTAAAAATAACAGGGTGGCCGTAAATAATTTAATTTTTTCTACATTAACGAATTTTTTTATAATTGCCGTTTTGGGCAAAGTTTCCCCTGAATGCAAAGTTGGCGATAATGACGGCACATAGGTAAAGTTATGTTTTAGGTCGTTTACTTTAGCCCAAATTAAGAGTAGCTAATACTTCTATCAGTATCTTCTTATAAGAAAAGTTTAATGATAAAATTTTATCGCTTAAAGGTATATAGGTACTTAGTAAGAAAGATAAACAAATTCGCAGCAACAAATAAAAAACTGTCCCTCGAATAACTTAAATTAAAGGGAAGGTTCTAGGAAGTTTAATATCCTTAAGCAGTTGACGAGCTTGGGCCCCTTAAACCTTGAAAGCTCAAAGGGAAAATAAAAAGATATTTCAATTGCAAATTTAAGCAAGTTTGATTTTGATCGCTACTTTGGGGAGCCACTGAGTAACGAGGTTGGGTTGGGGCCTAGTTCCGAGTAAGTAGGTACATAAAATGCTAATTTTGTAACTTCGTAGGCTAACTAGAAAGTTGTAACGCACTCAAGATTCGTCCGAGCTAACCATTAATCTTTCACCCATCTTGCGTAACGGAGGAGCTAGCAACTGTAACTGTAATGTTGGTTTTAAGTACTATAATACACCAGCAACTTTACACTTTAGATGCCAATGCTGAACCGCAAATGTTCTCAACACGAACGTGCAAGTATGGGAATGCAGTCATCATAACGTTTCAGATATATGTACCTGCCTAAGTTATTCAGGTAGGTAATACTTCCATGCTTGACAACGTAGGAACAGGAAGATCTGATAGATGTTGAAAAACATAGTATAAAATATTTAATTGTATATTGAATTTTTTTAGAGGGTAAGGTTTGTTGCGGTAAGAGCGGACTATTTTTTGAAAAGTTTGTAAACCTTCCCGGTTTGTTTTCTTCACTCTTGTAAGAAATACTTGCTAACCTTTAAGTTGCTGACCAAGTATCCTTTATGGCTGACCAAATATATATTTTTGTTCATCAAAATAGGAATATTTTGCAGATCGATTAAAAGACACCCAATCGTAAGTCCAGCATAATATAAAACATGTACCTATTAAATCAATAATATATATGTCGGCGGCCGATCGTAAGATCAGGCATATCGTGAAATTCCTAGGCATATCGTGAAACGTGAAAATCTTTGACTCGTTCCATGAGTCGACGGAGCCCCGCTACGCGGGGCTCCTATTTCTCGGCAGTTTGCCCTTCGGGCATCTGAAGCAACCTAACGAACCTATCCTACCTATGTATTGGTTTAATGTGACTATCGTCAAAACATTACACAGGAACATTACGATCTGCCTGATCTTACGATCGGCCTACGACATATACAACAGGCCTACCTATATTATAAAAATGCGGGAAAACTCACTTAGTTTTGGAAATATACGACCCACCCAGGGGAATTGCGAATCTCAGGTTAACTCGTAAAAAAGTTGTCTTGAAATATTTAACTTTTACAAATTAGCTGCACTTATTCCCGATTCGTACTTATCCCAACATAGGTAACTTAATTTAAACAGATTATGTTACGCCGCTGTATATTTGTTCTTTGTTGTTCAAAAGAAACCTTTTGTATAAAAAATGCCTGACTTAATATCATAATGCGACCTTTTAAGGTGAACGTCAATGGCGGTAATGCCGATTAGTGGCCAAAACATGGCGTATTTTCGCACAACTTGCGGTTTTCACCAATTTTCACAAATTTCAAATAATTTCATAAGATGTGTAGATGTTTGCGGAACAAGTAAATAATATTACGTTTATTTCGAAATCTTTTTGCACTCAACATTGTTTAATTTAATCAACAATATGTAAGAACCGCAAAATAATGCGTTTTTGTATGCATCACGCACACTAACGTATCAAAAGTCAGTCACAAAATAAATGTCACTCGGTTTTAAATGTTACACCAATACGAGTATAACCTAGAGGGCGCAAAATGCATGGAAAAGGTTGTAGGAGATAACACTGGAAATTGAATTTAAATTCTAATTTGGGACATTGATAGGTCAATTAGAATTGAAAATGTAGGATATTTTCAGACACTGAACATTATGTCCGCGTGGCGTGGTGCCCACATCATCTATTTTGAATAAATTTCTGCTAGTGACCACCACTCACGGTTCTAACCTCGAAGGTGCTTTACAACTCGAAGGTGCTTTACATTTTTCCTTTTTTTCAATATACTCGGACTGTTTTGTAACGTTGGTTTTTTATCTTACGTTATTTACCACGCACTATATTTAAATATAGTATGCACCTACATCAAAAATTAGATTTCAATACGATATGGATCGGATCTGTCAGTGTCAAAAGTGATGTTTCTTCAGACAAAAACTTACTAGTTTTAATATTTGCTAGTTCATACAAATTATTTTCGCGTGTTCATCACATTTTGTATGTGTTTGTACCAATTATTTTCTCGTGGGCATCACATTACCCGCTACTTATAGGTAATTATAAAATTACCAAAGAATGGCTTTTTTTACTTCTGGACTTCGGTTTAACAATACTAATTGGTTAAACCAATGACAGCTTACATATGTATATGGACATAGACAGCTAGATTAGGTTTTCTTTTATAGAGTCTGTGCGGACTGACTCTATTTATAGACCTTCCATAGCTCGACTGTTAACATATAACGCCTTTCTTGCTGACGTTTCCACAGTCGCTCGTTCATATTATTAAGATAAATGATGAACAAGTGAATCACGTTTGTTACATTCAAATACTTTAATCCTTCTTGGCAGCAATCGGATGGTCACTAATTCTTCTTGAATTAAAATTTACTTTTATTAATAA
This sequence comes from Cydia splendana, assembly GCF_910591565.1. NCBI lineage: Eukaryota > Metazoa > Arthropoda > Insecta > Lepidoptera > Tortricidae > Cydia > Cydia splendana. Next base: position 38,572,156 of record NC_085987.1, on the reverse strand, counting down.
CTGAAACAAAATCAGGGTCGTCGACATATTTCCTTACATTGTACAACAGCATTTAACAAATCGTCTTCCTAGAGACCGTAAAATATAAAAGCAATAAATGTCAAGCGCAAACAGCCAAGTTTCACAACATAAAAGTTTGTGAACGGTCGTGGCGACGGCCTGTGAGACCGAGTAGCTATTCAGCATTTTTCTATAATATTATTTAGACTATAATCGGTTAGCATGTACAAGAAACATAATTCTTCCGGCTTTCAACAAACCATATAGATGTACTTTCAAAGGTTTGTGTTTCGTGGCAAGACACAATTCGCGGGCGAGTAGGTATAGCATTAAGAGTTTATTGCATTACACTCAACCTACATATGTAACATGTGTTCAAGCTCACGTTTCTCATATAGGTAACATAAAGATGTTGAAGATAAGTAAAAGTTAAGGGGTAAAAAATTGTGCATACTTAGGTACTATATAAAATACTTGTGTTACATATTCAAGTAAAACTATCATAAAATTTTGCTTGGTACCTATCCCCAGCGAAGACGGCTTTCAAACCTGACGTGATTTCTTCAAATTGTTATTTAAGCACTTAGATTTATTCTTTAAATAATTATTTTTTACCATTGAATATATCAGTTTCTTATTACTTATAATTGATAATAGGTAGGCACGTGTTTAGATCACATATTATTTGTTTGTATGATTTAGCCGTTACCGTAAAATACATTCATTATCGTATCCTTCCTGGCGTTGCTTTCGTAATTTTACTGGTATTTTATCTAGGAAAATTACTGACTGACTGAAACAAGATAGAAAAACAAGATATAGCTAATGAATTGAAAGAACAAACCTTCCGAGGTGTGAAAATACTCGGGAAGGACCTGACAGCCTTGGTGAACATCATACAGGCCGCGCAAAAGAAGACGGCGGCATCCGCCCTCTTGCAGCTTTGTTTCCGCCTTACTCTTCGAAGTTTTTTTTTTTTCAACAGCACAAAATAAGGTAATTACACAGCAAAAACAAAAGTCAACATTTCAGATTTGTTTCGGAACGTCTATTAAAAATCAACATGCATACCGCATAGTCCATCATACGACACTTCCATTTTGTACCCAACTTCACCCACCCTATGTTCTCCGCTGCAGCCACCTCTGGAAGCATCCTTGTATTGTATGCTAGTACTAATTGATCACGGAACTAAGCCATGGACGGACAGACGGACGTGGCGAAACAATAAGGGTACCTAATTGACTTGATGGCGGAACACTGGAAAGGGTCTTGACTTATTATCAACCGGATTTCGGCTTTACCATAACTTGAAATTGTTGGTCCTTTCTTAAAAAATTGCTGGACCTTGCAGATTTAACAAGAGAACAAAAAAATTTAAAATGAAAAAGTGGGATACAAGTCTGATATTTGTACGATGCACCTGAACCTCTACGTCAATGCAATTCGCTTTTAAGTTTCAAGCAGGCTGAAGGGGTTTCTTCGAAGTTTATTTCGCGTAAGGACAAGCTGATCCTGTCAAAGAATGTCGTCTGAATATAAGTTACACTCAATTTAACTCTTCTCGATGCTAGTAAAAGACTGAAAGACTTGTAAGAACTTTAAATACAATTCAAGTTTACGATGAAAGGTGAAGTACGTATGATGTTTGCAGAATGTTACACTGCACGCATCTTAAATGAACTGTAACTAAACAACTGTCATGACCTTTGTATTTCTTTTTGTGTTAATAATTTTCTCTAAATAAGTAATTTATATGAAAAAATGTTTGGAACAGAACTTGTCTAAAAATTGTAACTCGTTTTCGGTATCACGTTAGTGAAAATGCGTTTGTGAAACCTTGAATATCCACCAGCCCAGACACGAGACTTTCCGTGCCTTGAGACTTCTTTTAGAACACCATACCTAATAAAGGTACTCGTATGTACGAGGGGCGACTAAAAAGTTGTAAGCCTAAGATACTTCTAGGTTGCATATGTGTTAATAGCACTGGCCACTAAAAAGACAATTTAAAAAGTTAAAAATAAAAAATAAATCATATGTCATCTTTTATTATGTCTCGAGATATTCAACGATAAAGTTTATCATGTGTGAGTTATCAACGCATATTACCAAAATTGAGCACCATGCCGTAATTAAGTTCCTCACGAAAAGTCACAAATCCCCGCAAAGTATTTTTGAGGAAACGGGTATTATTTACGGTGCATCTGGACCTTCTTATGCCACTGTTAAAAAGTGGAGTAGACTTTTTAAACTTGGACGGGAGTCGATCGAAGATGACCCTCGATCAGGGCGGCCAATAACGGCTGTGACTGAACAAAATATTAAAAAAGTAAAAAAAAATAGTTTTAGAGGATCGGAGAATTAAGGTTTGGCAAATAGCTGAAACCTTAGGTATTAGTAAGGAAAGGGTTGGAGAAATTTTGCATCAACATTTGCACATGACGAAAGTTAGTGCGCGTTGGGTGCCGAAAATGTTGACAGCTTTCGATAAAGAACGTCGTGTTCAATCTTGTCAAGCATTTTTAGAATTGTGCGAAGATGGTTTAGATGAAGTTTGTTCTCGTTTAGTTACTGTTGATGAAACATGGATCAGACAGTATGATCCGGAGTCTAAATCTGAATCTATGCAATGAATCGAAAAGTTCAAAGATTTTAAAGTTAGAATTTAAAGTTCAAAGATCGGCGTCTAAGCTCATGGCCACAGTGTTCTGGGACTGCCATGGCATTCTTTTAATAGATTATTTGGCAAAAGGTTCTACAATAAATGTAATTTATTATGACGAGCTATTAAATAAGGTGCGACAAGCCATAGTCGAGAAACGAAGGGGGCAAACTAAGCAAAGGCATTTTGTTTTTGCAAGACAACGCACCCGTTCACACCGCTCGTATTGCCGAGCTTGCTCTGAAGGAAACCGGCTTCGTAGAAATTGAGCACCCGCCCTACAGTCCAGATCTGGCCCCAAGCGATTATTTTCTATTCAGTAATTTGAAGAAAGTTTAAGGGGAAAGCGATTCGGAAGTGATGAAGAAATGAAGGCAGCAGTGCAGGAGCATTTAGACAGCCAACATGAAGATTATTTTTTTAACGGTCTAAAAGCATTATATAAATATATTTTTTTAATTTTAATTTTTTTAAATATACCTATTTACTTAATAAACCGACTTCAAAAAGGATAAAATAAACCATTATCTTATTTATATGCGTTACCAACTGATATGTTTGAAGTCGGTGCCAAGCCAAATTTGGAAGCGTTAATACGAACGATTCAGTGAATTATCTTCCATACTATTAAACGAATTGAATATGGTATAGATTACTCGTAGGTGTTCATACTTTTCAACCGTGCATTAACGCTGTTAGACAACTATAGAATGAATAATCCAATGCTGCCAGATAGTCACCAACGTCACATGTACGTGATTTTTGGCCCTAGACAGTGACATGTGTGACAATATGCGTGACTTATGCTTTGGCCACAGTTGGCTGATTTAATATCTATTTTATAATGAAATGACAAAAATGTGACTTCTCATTAAAAGAGACGTAACGTATGACTCAAAAGGCCTGGCAACGCTGGAATAATCATTTGTGTCATGTTTGTTAAAAAACATTTCACCTAGTTCTCAGACTATACAGTATACATATGTCGATCGCGTAGGCTTCGGTCTGACTTAATTCTCCACCTTCATTTAGAAGGTTTAATATCAAAACATAATGCTTTCTACATACATATATACCAAATTACATTAAAATTGGTTTAGCCGTGAAAAGGTGACAGAGTAATATAATAGAGATAATTACTTTCACGTTTGTGATATGTACAGAAAAAGATTTATCAAAAAATCAAAATCAGAATACATTTATTTCAGAAAACTATGATCCATACATTGATAAATATAGATAACATTAAGAAACACAAACACATGTATTGTGATTTTTAGATATAAAACTGATTATTATTGGCCGGTATTGTAACTATGTAATTGGCTTGGCACCGACTTCAAACATATCAGTTGGTAACGCATATAAATAAGATAATGATTTATTTTATCCTTTTTGAAGTCGGTTTATCTTTTTTTTTTAGTTTTTATTTTTCCATTTTGAGTATTAATGTTATTAGTTAGAGCATGACGCGCGAGCTTGAGACGTCATGGCTGTCATTTTCTGTACGAAACAGTCTGCTGATTTTTGCGGGGGAGGAGACGTCAAATGTATTGCTATTTCTACATGATTTGTACGTAACGTACAAATAGCCATGTCAGTCCATAAAAAAGTTTGCACAATTGTGCATGTTTTTCGGCAGAGGGGTAAGCTCTTAAAGGCGACTCCAACGCGAGAGGCATGAATGAAGTAGCGGAGACCGAGATGAGTTAAAACAGAAGTAACTTGAAACAATCAATTTTTTGGCATTTATAATGTTCTTGAGGCAAGGACGCATATTGTTATTGAGGGACCAGCGGACGGTGGGACGCGATAAACAACGTTTTTTCTAGCTGGATAACAGTTAGGTATACCGTATGTGGCCTGTAACATGAGCAAAAAATTAAACTGTAGGCTGTACTCCTCATACTGACCAACATTTGTTCAGCGACTTTTAAAAATAACTTGTGGTTTGATTTTTAATACACTTTAAAGTTTATTCTAAGACGCAATGTATTGCGAATTTTGTTATGTTTAAGGCGTGACAAGCAACGTCAATCACACGTTCCAGTTCCAGTACTATGAAGGAATGAAATAAAACATCAAGTAGAGTGATGCGTTGGGTTAAGATGGAATGTTTTTTTGGTGAGATGAGAAGTGTTGCAGTAGAACCACCGGAAAACAAAATACTATTATATTTATATTGTATTTTGTAACCTATTAAGATTCTTAGGGGATAATTATAATTTCCTATTCCATCGATAACACTCCGATAATAGGTATGGTACCAATGAAGTAAACTATACCTTCTAAAAAATAAGGAATAAGTTAAATGGTGGCAGGGTAGATAAAATCGATGGATATACCGGGTGTGGCCTGTAATATGAGCAAAAAATTAAACTGTAGGCTGTACTCCTCATACTGACCAACATTTGTTCAGCGACTTTTAAAAATAACTTGTGGTTTGATTTTTAATACACTTTAAAGTTTATTCTAAGACGCAATGTATTGCGAATTTTGTTATGTTTAAGGCGTGACAAGCAACGTCAATCACAGTGATATGGCGTGGTGATGGCGTCCATTGAAGGTAATATTTATTTTGTATGAAAAATAGGGAGTCTAAATACTTCATAATTTTTAAAAGTTGTTGAACAAAAGTGTCACCGTTTGAGGAGTACAATCTATGTTTTAATTATTTGCTCGTGTTACAGGCCACACCCGGTAGATGTCTCAAAATTTACGTTGTTTTAACTTACCTCTGTTTTGACTGACTTCGGTCTCCCCTAATTTTAAACATCTTAATTCGTAAACTTACCCAAATAGAGTCGGACCACGCTAACTTTTCTTGCTAAGTCCTACTGTATGGAGCTTATAGGGATATATTACTTGTGTATGCGTTCTTACTGCCAAGTTTGCGTGAAGTTAGGGTAGTCAGAGTCTATTCACGGTTTTCCTCTACTCCGGTAGTATGGGCAACTATTGCTATCACTTAAAACTAGTGATGAATTCAAAATGATAATAAAGGGTCATGTCATGTCATATGGCATTTTTCTCACGGAGACGATCACGGAGCAAAGCCGCGGACAGATATAGACAGACGTAGAAAGACTGTGACTACTGTGAGGGTTCCTAGTTGAATAGGGAACCCTGAAATAGTTATTTACGATACAAGTGCGGAAAAGAGGAAATTTGAAACGAGTGGCGATAAATTAAAACACGACCGAAGGGAGTGTTTTAAATCGAGTTGCGAATTACCTTTTCGCACGTGTATCGTACAACGTTTTACAGTATATATGGCCCTTTAAACTTTTGACATACGCACGAAAAGTGCTATTTTACGCACTAGTGCGCGAAAATTGGACCATATGTACTGTAAACATGTTTTATCATTACTGACAACATACCAGAAAGAACCTACTTAATTTAGTCGGGTTTATTATTGCCCCACCAACAAGACGTCTATACCGTCTTGTCGTAGTACTTATGAGGTTTAAGAGGTTAATAGCAATAATAGCGCTATCTCATGACTCTTTATTAACTATTACCGCATTTAAATCCATTTCACAGTACACATGGCGCTACTTTACCGCACTAGTGCGATAATTACTTAATTAGAGTCATTTCAAACATAGACAGAGAAGTAGGTATCATACTATCTTTGTCTTCTTTCTCTTATGCTAATAGTCCTTGCACTCAAAAGAAAGGGATGCGTATAGTTATTTTTCTGTTATTTACTAATAAGTTGTGTTTGCCAAACTATATATAGTTGGTCAAGCAGATCTTGTCAGTAGAAAATGGCCGCTGAAAAATGTAGGCGCGAAGGGATATCGTCTTATAGAAAATTAGAATTTCGCGCCTTTTTCTACTGACAAGATTTGCTTGACCATCTATGTACCTAAGTAAAGACAGTTCGTTCCAAAAAACAAAGCACTCGCTGACGTGGCCCACATGAAAAAAAAAAACAATGTAGTGTTTATGGAGCTTTATATTATATTGTGATAAAAACATGTTAATCATTGAATAAATAAAATAAATGTTTTATTAATCGTATTGTGTACTGTATTAATACGGAACCTGCAGTATTTTTATTTTGCTTTCATTTTCAATAACCCCACCTAAAATAGTCCATCAGTAGTTTGTCAAAGGATTGTTTCATTTCAAAAATAGACAGAGAATCATACTATCTTTGTCTTACACTAGTACTAGCACCCGAAAGAAAAAATGGGTATAGTTTTTTGTTCTTATTTACTGACAAATTTGGTTTGACCAACTATATTAAAACAATTAAAACTTAAAAAATCCTATTTCTATTTATTGCGGTAAACTCTTTGAATATTAATATGAAAGAAGTTTTGATTCACCACATGGCAACACTGAATGAACGGACTTATCGTTACTTCCATGTTACTTCAAATCATGGAGTTGTGGCAACGCCATCTCACGGTATGTGACAAAAACTAACTAGTACAAGGGATTTTTAAAGAGTATTTTTTATTTCCTCTTTTAGGGTGATAAAATAATTCTTTGAATAGTTTAATTAATACAAAAATAACAGTTTTATCACCTTAAAGAAATGAAAGGAAATCAAAATTTCCCCAAAATTGTTAGTTTGGCATAAACCGTTAGATGGCGCAGTGGCGGGCTTGATGGCTGCATCATGAAATAGGCTCTTTTAATTTGTCATGTCATTATCAGAAGCGCTGATTGGTGTTTCGAAAATCGTTCCATTTCACGTACAAGTTATTCGAATATAATTGTAAAAAAAAAAAATTATTACGATATTAATGTCGCAGTATTAAGTATTATTTCAGCCTTTTAGACACAAAATACACAAAAGTGCCATGATAACATCTTCTCTATTAAATAGCCGTATAATATTTTTAGTCTATTAAAAAAAAGTGAAACATATCAAATTGTGCGTAATGCTGAGTGCGTAATGCCGTTGGTTTTTATAAAGATAAAAAGTTTAAAAATTAGGCAGTATGGCCTTTGGTCTTAGCCTGTCCAGAAAGGACGAATAAAAAAAAAAAAAAAAAAAAAAAGTTTAAAAAGTAAAAGGAAACCCCGCCAATTTTGACGGTTTACTACCAAGTTATTGCAATTGTTGTACAAACAATTACAGTTTGATTTGGCTTTATTAAATTTGTGATTCTGTGGAGTAAATTTAATATCATCAGACATTTTTGCAAAGTCTAAAATCTGTGGCCCTAGTGAATAAGAGTACAAGTCTCGGGCAGCGCAGTTGTAAAAGGGCGTAAGTTCCACGTAACATTTATGCCCTTTTAGACCTAAGCTGCGCGAGACTTGTACCCTTTGTCACTAGGGCCACAGAAATGTTATAGCAGGTAAGTCAAAAGAAAACTACATTAGATACCTACTTATTTTTTTCTTCTTTATTATTTTATTTTATTGACGTAAGACAAGGTGATTTAGTCAAATTTTAAAATTGTAACGCCAGGCACGAAAACTAGCTCTGTCCGCCCGTCGTAGGACTCGTAGGAAATGCCGCCCCAGAACATTACGGATCCATTGCCATAGGCGACCCTTTCGGAGAAGTAACATTGCACAAACTGTTTTTCTGGCCTTCTGTAGACTTTTTCTCTTCGGTCACACCCATTCAACCACATTTGCACGCTTTCAAGAAGAGAACTGGGGTTCATTGCTCAATGGTCCAGTTCTTGTGATTTTCAGCAAACTCTTTTTAGGCTGTACGGTGTCGCACCAGCAATCTGGGCCCCGCTGCGGGCCTCCTGGGTGTCAAGTTCGCTTTCTTAAGTCTTCTTCTTATTGTCTACTCACTGGCAGCCACTTCTCGTACCTCACGCAGGCGCTGCTGGATGGCAATGCTTGTCTGGTGTCGATCTCGGAGAGATGTTGTGACAAAGAAGCGGTCGTCCCTCTCTGATGTACACTTTCTGCGGCCGCTTCTTGGTCTTGAAGTAAAGGATCCAGTCCCCTGGAACCTCTGGTAAACTCTGCAAACTGTAGATTGGCTTAAATTCAGCTTGGCAGCTACTGCACATTGGCTACGCCCCGCTTGCAGGGGCTGGACGATTTGGCGGACTTCAGCTTCAGTGGTTTCCATTTTTCCAGGTCTTCTTCATGGGAAAATACGCGGAAATATGTAACGATCGACTTCTGATAAGTGACTGATAACAACCCCTTCTCTAACCCCCGTTTTATAGGGGTCAAGGGTAGGGCAACTCGTGCGCGTGATAACGTGAAACCGCTCACAAATCAGGAAAATGCCGATAATTTGAAAAATACTGGGCCAATTTCCATGTTTTTTTACTTTTCGCAAAGCTAAAACTTCAAGGAACATGATTACATTAAAATAATTTAGCAAAATTAACCAGTTTACAAATATATTGGGTGCGGACGAAAAAATGCAAAGTGATGCAATACTTTTGCACGCGAGTGTATGTGTGGGTAAGTCGCTTTACTGAGAGGACGCCAGAAGTCCGCCAGATTCATGTCGCGGCCAGTCGCGGGGCGAGGTAATGCGAGTCGGGGCGGGGCGGTGCGTGGCCGTTTTGTATGATAATACTATTACTTATTCTGTGGTCATACTGAACAAAATTTATTCAGGGACCAATGCCAATGGTGAAAAAAAATTTGGCTGTTTCATACATTCCGACTGATGAGATGCCGCTGATTTCTAAAGAAAATCCAATTTTCGCGATTTTGGCATGGGTTCCGTTATAAAAGTTGTTCTGTATTTGATCTATAAATTCTACGCAGAGTATGGCAGGTGAAAAAAATTCAACCTGTACTTATATCAGTTTATGGCATCTATTTTGAGTTGATGGTGAGGTTTTGTATGTACAAATTATAAAAATGATAGGTAATAGAACACACACAACAACATACAAGTATTTAATGCATTATTACTGAAACTTAAGTTATCTCGTTATTTTATTTATTTTAAGGCATAATTATTCTGATTTAATTTAGGGTGCAATTACATTCAAACCTAATATTTCAAGTTGACATCAGCGCGATGAAATTGCGGACCTATATGTAAGTATATGTCTTGTTGATTCGGTCATATTGTGTTTTTTGAAAAACAAGTTATAGCCAGCATTCAATGGATGTAGTATGATACCTTTGGGTATGGTGCTTTACGCACACTACTGTCCCATCCCCTCCCCCTGACGCAATTATTCCTAACTTTAATACTTTTCTCAAGCATTTTAAAAAACCGTCAACCGGGACATATTTAATGCTAAAAGGGTGGGTTGCGTCAGAGGGAGGGGATGGAACACAACTTGACCGAATGTGTTGACGACGACGGCGTATTTAGTACATATTTAAAGTAGGTAGGTAAGTTAGTTGTTTTTTTAATAATGTCTAATATGGCACTTATTTAGAATTATATAATATTTTTGTTACTCGTTCGTAAAGATGATTTAATGTACGGTGGTCGGTGGTTAACACTGAAGTAGAGTTTAATATACATATGTATAATTTAACGTATGTATCGTAGATATAGTTAGTCATTATATCTGTATATAAATACATATCACTATAAGTACTTTGAAGTTTCCATTTTAAACGGAAAGTATTATTTGTTTGTTTTTGATGACTAGATTAGATTAGGTAACTAGTTACACGAATAGTTCGAGTAGGTAAATAATAACTAATACTAGTGGTTCTGTATGAGTGTAGACCTGGGGAAGATAGCTTTAACTGAATAAATGTATGGCTACGCCATTTCGGAAAATTTCCAAGAACTGAATCAACAATAAAATTCTGTTTAAACATCGCAACCTGCAAATTGCGAACTACAGAAGAGAACATCCGGACATACGAAAACATTTTTGCCCAAAAGCGTATCTAATGTAGACCTTCGCTAACGCTCGATAAATAAATTTAGAGGCATTTAGAATACCTACTATATATTTATATCTATGTAGCTCATTTTTTATAATTTAACTTATTTTACAAAACTGTACCAAACTGTTTACTTTAAAACATTTAGATCATATCTGAGAAGTGGGTATCGAGATCTATAAAATACTAGACGGGCCCGCAGCTCCGCTAGCGTAAATGAAATAAAGAGTGTGTCAACCCTGCCAGGGTTCATAACGGTGATAGGGATTTCTTATTTGTACCCGTTATTTGGATAACTTAATACGCAAAATATCTGAAAAAAATTATGTGATTTGATAAAAAGGCAAAATTATACTTTTTCATCTACGTAGTTATTTATTTAAAACTCCTTTCAACATAAAATTATTATTTATTTTTATAAGCCTAATTGCAAAAACGTTCATTAGATTAATTTCCGCCTTAAGACGAATATGGACGACCACCGCCCATAAATCGCCTTTTGGTACAAACGTACGTACTCCCCATTTCCCTTTCTGAATACTAACATTACTTACTACGGTTATGTGAATCCTGGCCTCCGAGAAAAGACAAAACAAAACCACACCATGTTTCTCGGTCTTGCGATAGCTCTCGCCAGTCCCCATGGCCGAGGATAAGCAGATCGCGAGCAACTACGTCGTTCCAGCGGTAGGTACCTATGACGTCCAATTGGGCGTCTCCCATTTCGTTGTCCCAAGTACGCTCTCGTCACGGCACGATCCTCTCCCATTCTCTCTAAATGTCCGAGCCAATGTAAGCTTAGCCACTTTTGTCTCTCACTATTCCGCCAGTATATCGGAACACTTCCTTATTTCTATATCAACAGAGTTATATTACGATATTTGGCCGACTGCTGACTGTACGTTTGCTGATTTTCACCAGGTCGTTTCGCTCAAAAATATCTGAACATGCACTTAAATTTTATCTACCTACATTATAACTTGCTATCAACTTTGTATTTTTGGCCCATCTCGGCAGCCCGGTCCCCGGACGAATTTGTTTGCCGAAGCTGTGAAAGTAAATCTGAATAACATAACTCAAAAAGAAATTTAAAACAACAAAATACAAATTACTATTGATATTGATAAGTCATTATCAGTCATTATATGGCATGTCACTCGTATGGGCATAAACTAAGGTAAAAGGTTGAGGTTGACAGCACTTTTTATTTTACTTCGAGTAAAAAAGGCCGAAATCACTGCATACCAACATAAAAAACATAATTTTGGTTATTTGAAGTTCGAAACGAAACCAACCGAGAGTTTCCGAAAATAGCCGATAGTCGTAAAATGAAGCATGTTATGAAAATTTCTTTTGCTTATTGTAAATTAAATACGCATCGAAAGCGATAGTTTTTATGCTCTAGTTATATTCTCATACTTAGATAATAGATTAGAACAGTTTTTTTTTATCATACGTGCGTCGTATTTGAGAAACGTGTCAAAAACTTTTTTAGAAATTTGTAAGGCGCCATCTCGCTTCTTCCCTCGTTTTTTATCCCGTTCTGGTTTTTTTATTTTATATATATGATGACTAGACGGGCCCGCAGCTCCGCTCGCGTAAATGAAATAAAGAGTTTGTCTTATGTTTAGTTAAATACCGACATTATTATGTATTCAACCATGCCAGGGTTTATAACTGTGATAAGGATTTCTTATTTGTCAAGTAGGTAGCCGTTATTTGGATAACTTAATTCGAAAAATTCTTATAACGTACGCAGGTATTTATTTAAAACTTGTTTTAACATAAAATTATTACTTATTGTTGTAAGCCTAGTTGTAAAAACGTTCATTAGATTACTTATTTTCCACCCACCCATAAATCGCCTTTTCATACAAACGTAGGTAGTCCCCATTTCCCTTTCTGGATCTTAACATTACTACGGCTAAGGTGACGCAACGATCCAAAGGACTCACCTGGCCTCCGATACCAGATCACGTCATTCTTGCGATCTTGCGATAGCTCTCGCCATCGGGCGTCTCCCATTTTGTTGTCCCAAGTACGCTCGTCTCCCATTCTATAACTTTGTATTTTTGGCTCATCTCGGCAGCCCTTTCCCTGGACGAATGACAATGTTTGCCGTAGCCATGAAAATCAATCTGAATAATAATAACTCATAAAGAAATTTAAAACAATAAAATACAAATTATTAACACGATAATCATACGATAATATTAATTTGATTGATATGTCATAAATGGCATAATTCACTCGTATGGGCTATGGACTACGGTTGAGGTTGGCAGCACTTTTTATTTTACTTCGTGTAAAAAAACTCAGAAATACCTGTATACCAACATGACAAACATAATTTAGGTTACTTTAACTTACGGATTATTTGGTCTAATCTGTAGCACCGCCAAACGAAAGCAACCGAGAGTTGCCGAGAAATGGTCGAAGTCGTAAAATGAAGATTGTTATGAAAATTTCTTTTCCTTATTGTAAATTAAATACGCATCGAAAGCGATAGTTTTTATGTTCTAGTTTTATTCTCATATGTAGATAATAGATTTAAACAGTTTTTTCTTATCATACGTGCGTTGTATTCGAGATACGTGTCAAAAACTTTTTTAGAAATTTGTAAGGCGCCATCTCTCTTCTTCGCTCGTTTTTTATCCCGTTCTGGTTTTTCAATTTTATATATATGATGATTATTAAATAAAAAATGTTACAAACCTAACTGAAGTTTGAAGTTGCATGAAAATTTACATGTTTTTCAATAGGTTCCGGTTATCATAAATTTAGACGCAATACATACTTCGTAGCAAATTTTAGGAACAGTATTTGAGAAACGTGTCAAACAGATAAAAAATACATAACAGAACTACTTACATCATAGCTACTTTTACTTGCCAATTTTTTTATCGATTCTTAATTCGAAAGAAAGTCTTACCCCCCTATTCATAAACGCGCTACAAACCTCAATTAACTAATAATCGTTTGTCCTTATCTGTCATTTTGACTTGTGTATTTGCTACATGCAAATACGTAAGTAAGTAAGAAAGGGATAAAACATAATTTAACTACTTAAATGAGGCCCGTAACGTTTTATGAATAAGGGGGTCAGCAATGTATTAACAAGCATACCTACATTTTCTATTTTCGATTTTTAGCGTCATGGGTAGACCTACTAAAGGAGCAGCCCGCATGAAGGCAAATAGCAATCGCGAAACTATAAATGAAAATAGGGCCCGGTTATTGAAGAATCGTAATAAAAATGCTATATCGCGTTCTCAAGAATTGCCACTGGCCCGTAAAACGAGGCTTTCTCAGTTGAGAAGTTACATCCATTCTCAATTATCACAAGAGTCAACTGAGCAGTGCCAACATCGCTTACAAGTGATCCAAAAACGATTGGTTACAGAAACTCCAGAAAAACGTAAACATCGACTCGATACTATTCATAACCGTATAATAAAAGAAACACCGGAACAACGACAGCATCGACTCGATACTATCACCGGAACAACGAAAGCATCGACTCGACACTATTAATAACCGTTTAATAGATGAAACATCGGAACAACGAAAGCATCGACTCCATACTATTAATAACCGTTTAATAAATGAAACACCGGAACAACGAGAGCATCGGCTTAAACTTAAGAATAAACGCATTAGTGATGAACTTCCCGACCAACGTTCGCAAAGGCTAAATGCAATGAGATGTAATTTTCAGACAAGGCCAACTAATGAAAATGAGAAACAAAGAGAGGAACGTTTACAAAATAAACGTAATAATTCCCGCCAAAATCGCTTGATTGGGGAAGGAAATTTTCAATCTGCGATTAACGAGTTTGCAGATTTACCATGTGATGTGTGTAAAAAACTATTGTACCCCAAACAGAGATGCAATTTGGACTCGTCATGTCAACAAAATTTACTGCCGAATGAATTAGTGGAAATGGGTAAGATTGTGATCTGCGGGCGATGCGCCACAAATCTAAGAAAACGTAAAGTACCTTCACAGGCGTATTGGAACAAAATGTTAGTAATGCCTACACCACCGGATATAAGTAATTTGTCGGATGTAGAACAACGCCTACTTAGTAGAATGATTCCATTTCTAAAAATTATGAAGGTCCAAAATAGGTTCAGTCAAAATTGGTGTAAAGGGCAGGTGGTTTTATTTGCATAAGATGTTGTAGAAATTGCTGAACAATTACCACTGTCCCTTAGTAGCGCAGGATTAATTATTGTAGCAGAAACACGAGAAAATTTGCAACAGCACAGAGAGTTTTCCATAAATATGGAAAGTGTTGAAACTGCATTACGATGGCTCCTATTACATAATAAGCTATACCAAGATGTCACATCAATCTTTGCTAATGTATTAGACTACGATATATCTCAAATTGTGCAGGTTAGTGAAACTCATGACGAAGGTGAGAATGTCCAAGTGCAAACTGATAATGCACAGAACATGCAAGAAAATCAACGCATCAGTTTCATTACCATAAACAACGAAATGTGCATTTTACGTGGTTCGTTTCACCAAGGTAATGAGCGTTTTAGCATAGATTCTCGTGGAAGACAGTGTACTGGTATTGCAGCAGTTGCTTGCGCAGCATTTGAATTATCTGATGCGAATACATGGACCGTAAGTGATGTTGATTATATATTGATAGTTGGAGATGCATACTACCGCGAATGTATTTCAGCTCGACAAAACCCCGATGCTCGTGAGCAAAATGTAGAATACTTAGCAATAAGAGAACTCTTGCCATGGTTATTGTTTAATGGGTTAATTTGAACGTGCAGAATAATGTTTCAATTAATGGTCATATCGATATAGATCAGAGTGAAGAAGGGTTCCCAAATTTGAAAAACGCCTTAGTAATACTCTTTAGATGCCACCATTGTGGAATACTTACAGCCAATTCAGTTTCCGTTGCAATAGCAAGCCAAAATGTGTCTGGCATCATACATTATTGGCTTTTTGATTCTCATGCTAGAGGGCCAAAGGGTCATTTGGCGTCAACCAGAGTTACTGCATGTTGCATGCGTTTTGTGAATATAAGTCATTTATTCACATTACTTCGTCGTAATTTAAGGACAAATGTAGGTGATGTACACTTTTTAAATACGTACTGCATTACTCCTATTCCTCTTCTCACTGAAGACAGAGAAATACAGCAACAAGTTGCTTGTCAATCATCACACATTGAATCATCACATGATATGACATGCAATAGTTCGGGCCTGCTTACATCAGATCACGCAGTCACTCAAACGCATCAGGCTCTTACAAATACATCATCGACGTCAAATGATGATACTATAAGTGATGATCAGATTATTTCCCAACACGTAGATACTACCCAAGTACTATCACACCCTTGTGTACTACCACCTCACACCCAAACACACAGAAAATACTGTGAACAATCTGATTTGACATTAAATAAATTAGATATTCTTTTAATAACGGAACACGAACTCACTCCAACTCAAGAGTCACTTGTGTACACATGTTCTCAAAAGGGTCCATTGAATGCATGGCCCTCGTCATCTGAAAATGCCAGAAATAATAACCCGGTTACTCATTCCCAACAAGTAGATACAAGCCAAGTACTTACGTCACGTCCTTGTTCTATGAGCAATACATCGACTGATTCTGAAGCTCTCAGTACGATTTGCAATAATTCAGTCGTCTTTCCTATAATGGAAGTTGAAAGTCAAGAATCACTTGTAACAGAGAGTGCAGTCATTCTAAGTCAAGAGTCAGTGCGTTCTCGTCCCATTGGCATTGCGTCCTCAGGTTCCGCTGCTCCGATCCTGCCTCTTAATTCAGATGTTCGAAATGTAGAACGCAGAGTTATTTATTCGACAAGTTTACTTTATCCTATCGATGAAGACGTACCTAATTTAGATACCATTGTTAATGCCAATACTGAAAACAACATAGACGATCCTGTGAGAGTGGTTGATGTCCAAAGAAAAACAGCACCACCACTTAACATTGAAAAGGAAAAAAGAATGGAGGAACTTTGTTGGTATTTTCTTTTTCCTGATGGGAGGAGGATAGAAGGGAGGAATACAACGAAGTGCTTAGAACCGGACGAAGCTCTATGTAATAATGGCCGATTCTGTGTGTTGCAAAGAGAAGCAGACGAAGTTATGGTGAACAATTATAACTCAGTTCTCCTTAAAATATGGACTGCCAACATGGATATACAGCCATGTGGCTATGTAATAGCTGTTGCCTATTACATTGTCAAATATGCCGGCAAAAGCGAACCAAAAATTGTGGCGATGTTATAAGGGAAGCAGTGGAAAAGGCAAAGCGTCAAAGCAACGATGTGTATGGCGATTCTTGGCCAACGGTTAGTAAGTGCTTCAGAAGCGGCCTACCGTTTGTGCCACCTACCTCTCAAGATGAGCTCAAGAAAAGCAGTTTTTGTGAATAGTTGTCGTCCAGAAGAGCGTTATAGGCTTTTACGTTTCTCTGAAGACGAAAACATCTGTTTTCAACAATATATTTGATCGCTACGAACAAAGACCAAACGAACTTGAGGAGATAAGCTTGGCTGAATTTGCAGTTAGATACGAAACTGTACCAAGTACGTTATGGACTGACGATGATGGAGACTTTGAGCTAAGAGACCAGGAGGACGAAAACCCAAGATTCATCAAATTACGTGATGGCACAAGAATGCGAGTAAGGAATCAGGCGACAGTTTTGCGCACACGCAATTGTACACTGAACAGCGATCGAGAAGGATTTTATTATAATCTTATCGTGTGTCACCTTCCTTTTCGCTATGAGCGCGAATTGGTTCAAGAGGGCGAAACTGCTGAGTCTTGTTTCCTACGCCGACAATCAGAACTAAGGCCTTTGCTACATAATGTATCCGTAGAGCAGTTCATCCATGCCGAGCAAATTATCCAACAGGCGTTGACTCAAGCTGCAGCACTGAACATAGTACACGAGGACAGGAGCGATCGTGATGAGCATGCTACGGACAACATATGCATCGAGGACCAAAACAATGTGTATGACCATTATGATTTTGTAGAAAATTACGACCCCATAACAATGCGTATGCCTGATGACGTTTTTACAAGTGCAATCAGAAGCCTGAATGTCCAACAAAAAAACTTATTACAGCAAGTTTCGGATACAATTGAGAAAGATCTCTCTAGTTCTAATGATACTTTTCAGCCTTTGCTGTTATTTATCACAAATTTTAGGCAGTACACTGCACTCCGTTTTTTCCCTTCCGGTTGAAAAAGGTACAGTCAGCAGCAGAAGTCGCTATACACTCCAGGTGCTCAAAGAGAGGTAAACGTTTAAACTGTCAAAAAGTTGTTGACTGGCATGGTAGTATTTACTTGTGAGCGCTCAACGTGTCACAATAAATATCTTAACAGTCGCTATTCATTAATTTCTACACTTACAACAAGTCATTGATACCTTAGCTGTCAAAAAACCACTGGTATCTAAGCGGTCAACGTGTCAAATATATCTGAACAATATGGAAAAATAGACGTTTAAAGCATACAAGTATGGTCGAATATTGGATGAAAAATAGCCATGCTAATTTCAGGTAAAGCGTTTTGACAATCATCGAAAGCAGTACAGTCTTGTAATCATATACATCTATCTCACGTTTTGCCCTTCAACCATTTGACACGGGCCTCTCGGTCAACTTACTACAAACTATTTCTTTTAGCAGAATCGTCAAAACGAATGACACATAGCGAAAGCTAACTGAAGCCGAATTTAGAGCCAATTGTCAAGGCACGTTGTGGTCTCAGTAACAGGCATTTGCTTTTCAAAGCAGAGACCGCGGGTTCAAATCTCAGTCGCAGTGCGCACCTAGAGATTACAGTTTTTTTTTTGGGTTTCATTTCTATTATTAATTTGTGTCTTCTGGTTTTATGTTAATTTCGCATTAGTTTATATAATTTTTGAAGATATGATATGTCACATGTAGCGTATGTGCGACTTCTAACAGGACGTTGTAGGTTTGAACCCGCAGTGCGCGTTCCTTAGATTACTCCTGTGCGGAATGCCATTAGATGTTTACCTGCTAACAATAAGTTCAAAGATATATATAAACAGGGTGATTCAGGAGACGTGAGCAGGACTGCGCATTTCGTAAATTATAAGCAACTGTTTCGTATCTCACTCAAGTCAGTTTATTTTCTTCGTAATCAAAATGCTGTCATTACGGTTAAAGAGGTTTTATGTTTATTGATTAGGTCTTGTAGGGTGACCACGATTGTAAGGAATTAAATTTGCCCTCACCAAAAAGTTAAAAAATAGGAAAAAGTGTGGTTGTTTCACCTAAATACGACGGTGATCGATCGATGCAGGATTAGTTCTGCTCACGTCTCATGAATCATCCTGTATATAATTCCGTATTCATTTTTTTCTCTATCCTCTCTGCTAAGTTGTAAAAACAAAATTCGTCATTCCTATGGTCAACAGTTAGCATATTACGTATATGCATGGCAGTGATATTTTTATCGCATACATCTATAGAAGAGGAGGCACCGTTCTTGCGGATCATGAGTCCAACCAACAAAATAAAGAAAGGAGTTATAGTTGGATATGTTTAACACCTTTACTGCCCGTGCTCTTCACGTGGGGCCACGGCTAGCCTCTATTACAAAGCCATAAGGTTTACATGTCGGATTGGGACAGTGAACGTGTTACGTTTCAATTCAATTATAATTTTCTCCTTCGTTCTTTGATCAATTCGGAGCATCGTATTTTAGTACTATACAGGTGGCCCATTTAGATCGGTCAGTATGGGAAAATCTAAAACTATAAGACATACACCGATCTCTTCTTAGGAACCATGTCATCGATTTTAGTAACAAGAAAAACTGCATTCATACATTTAAAAAAAAATTATGTAAAATGTATTGAAAAAAAAATGGTGGTCTTTTCGAAAACTTACTAAAATAAATTAAAGGATATGAAAACAATGCATTTTATTCATTTCAGACATCATGTTTCATAGTAACATTTACTGCTAAGACCTACACAATCGATACCTATCTAAATAGAAATAGTCTTAGTTTTATTTTTCAAAACGTTCGGGGTTCGACCCCGAGCTGAGTAGTACACATTTTTTTTAAATGTATGAATGCAGTTTTTCTTGTTACTAAAATCGATGACATGGTTCCTAAGAAGAGATCGGTGTAGGTATATCTTATAGTTTCAGATTTTCCCATACTGACCGATCTAAATGGGCCACCCTGTATATTATATTATAGTACAATCCATGGTATAATAAAACATGGTCTTCTATTCCCAGAGTGACACGGGCCTACGTCACAATAACATTGCCACTTTATTTTAACATAACATGTTACATGGGTACATTATACCTATGGTTAATAAGTTAAAATATTTCTTTATAATTTTATAATTTTCATTTATAATGTATTTTATCTTACATTTTACAATAACACGTTTTTTTTAATTATTCGTTAGCAATATCTTCCGATTCACGAAAGAAATTTCAGACGTTCGGGTAATTCTGTTTAGATTACTGGCAACACAGGATAGCGCTGTCACATTTGACAATTCGGATCTAGATAACTTCATGCCCTGACCGTCATCCTTGTCGAACGCGTGTTAATTGTCATTTCCTTCTCGCTCAGTGTCAGCAGTTGCAGTGTTTTCCAAACTTTTCACGTCGTAAGCTTGGTAATTAAAGTGTAACTGTGAATTAGTTTTTAAAAACGTTTGTCTTGTATAGATAAATAAAGTTTAATTTAATACATTAGATTTGTTTTATTTTACTATGTTTCTACATGGAGAACTTAAAATTAATGCCGTTAAAATAATTTTCACCGTTGGTTAAAATTCTCCCACATTTTAAAGTTTGAGAACCTGTAAACAGCATGATGACGTAGGCCCGTGTCAGTTAGGTCATACGCGAATCTCGGAATAGAGTACCAGGCGGAGTATATTATTATACCATGGTACAATCAGCGGGCTAAATAAATATATTAACATATATATGCTCTACGGTTTGGAAGAACGGCCGCCTATGACAGTTAAAATAAAAAACCGCTCATAGAACCTACTTATTTATTGTCTAAGTGTGACACTTGACGATAAAATACTTCTTTAAGAAAGGAGGTGTCAATTCGTAGCTGCTACAGTATTTTTTTATAAGTTAAACAGATCAAATGTTGATGCTTAGTTACCATTGAAATAACAACTGCTTAGCAACTGGTGGCACCCTGGCTGCTGACGTACGTGATTGGCAGTGCGTGTAGGTATTAATGACAGCAGCTTGAATTTGAGTGCTTAGTTACCACAGACTTTCTAACCGTTATTGTCATTGTGATTAAATAAGGGTGTATGTGTTAAAGAAAAACCCAGAAGTTAAGATATATGTGACGATCTGAAAGCCTACGTGAAAATGACAACTTAGATGTCCTTATTTTTGAGACGATTGAAGTGTATACGTTTTCTTGGACACCTTGCCCGCTCAGGTCTATCTGCTGCTGACTGTACTACGATGACTTATCGTAAAATAAGTGGACAACAATTGGAACGGTAAAGGCGGAAGTGGAAACACATAAAATGGTTGGTAGTTGATGAAATCTCCATGGTTTCATATGAAAACTTGCGCATGGTACATTTACGGCTCCAAGAGTTTAAAAGCAGTAATGCCTTGTTTGGAGGTGTAAATGTACTGCTCTTTGGAGATATCATGCAACTACCACCAGTAAAAGGGCATCTGGTGCTTCCACCAACCACCGTGGTTAAACGCAGAAGTTCATTTATGGCGTCAATTCTCTTTCTGCGAGCTTAGAATCAACATGTGACAAAGCAGTGATACAGAAATTGTTGATTTATTAAATAACCTCCGCATTGGTAAGCTGACTTTGTCGCAATTACAACTGCTATGTGAAAGGCGCCGGGTGGAGCAGGTTGGTGATTTTGCAAATGGTGCTGCAGTTCGAATTTTCCCAACGGTTAAATTAGTAGAAGAGATAATTCCAAAATTACGGACCATCTGCTTCAGGCAAGTTGTGTTTACACACTGCATGCTGTTGATGAATCACGGGAGACTGCAACCTATGGGAAACAACCACCTAGTAATGTTATACCTGCAGACGTAAATAACTGTGGTGGTTTGTTACATAAATTAAAACTGGGCCTATGCCCAGTTATAACTCTAGAACCTATGTTCTAGAGTTATGTTACGACGTAACATATCGGTTACTGAGGGTCTCGTCAACGGGACAATGGGGATCGTACAACAGTTCAAATGGCCTGCGCTTCGTCGTAACCAGTTAGAAGCAGGAGAGTTACCAGATGCGGTCCTCATAAAATTTGATGACGAAACTGTTGCTCCTAATATGAAGAACAGTGACGGTTTAGTTGCTATAGCCCCAGCTTCCGCAACTTATCAAGGAACTAAAGGCTACGGCGACATTGCGCGACGAATGGCGCCGTTGATTCTTAGTTGGGCTGTCACTGTCCATAAATTGCAGGGCACCACATTAAATAGGGCTGTCATTGACCTGGGTAAGAAAAACTTTGCTAAAGGGCAAGTAAATGTAGCATTAAGTAGAGTAAAGACTTTAGGTGTGCTACTCTGCAGCGGCGCCACCATAATGAATACCAACGAATTATATGGTGAAATGATGTACCTAAAAGGTACATCATGTACGTATAATGTTTATGGCTGTACCTGTGATAGGAAACGAAATAATCGGCATTGAAAGTGGCGCCGCTGGGGAGCATACTCCCCAGCGGCGCCACACAGTACTCATAGATGGAAATGATATTAGCTATTTTTTTCTTAAGTAAATTGATGTACTAATGCTGCTTATTACGTACCTATTGAAAAAAAAGAATTATTTTGCATTGATTAGTGATTTTATTTACATTTAAATTCCGCGTTCCACCTAAACGGTATGAGTTGTAAGAGAGGCGCGCGGGTGAGCGAGATGGTGATAGAAATTCTTCCCGCGGAACCGCGCTCCCGCGGCCCGTTCCGATTTTCAATAATAAATATTTTTGTTATTGCTTTCGTTATGTTTCTGTGTCTGTACTTCTGTATCAAAAGAAAAATTATATTAAGTACGTTGTATTTTTTTTATTTAAAAGTATATAATTAAATAACATTTTCTGTATGATAGTTTCAGGTAAGAATTACATCTTGTTTCATTGCGATTTTCAGTAGTCGGGTTTTAGTTTTTGAACTTATTTTCATAAATAATATTTTTGTTTTGGCTTTCGTTATGTTTATGTGTCTGTAAAAAGAAAAATAGTTATTCGTTTTACGAGGGGGCAAAGTTGTTGTCCAAGATTCCAAAATTATATAAAAAAGCGAATTATTGGGTTGTGGGTACTCGGACCGCGATATATATAACACTTGCACTGCTTGGGCTATCAAAATCGCTGCAGACTTTAAAATATTTTTACCAATAAAGTAACTGAACTGAACTGAACTGAGACTTCCTTTGGTCTAACTTTATACGCGATATAATCCGTTTTAATAGTTTTATTTCATGAGTAACATATGCAATCGCGGTAACCGAAGACAATACATATTATAATACGTAACGTATAAGTTAACAACTCAAAATTTGCATTAGGTAATTTAATTTTCACCACACCAGCTCGGAAAGACTTACTTTGCACTTCAAAAACGGATAGCAAAGTTGCACTTTGCTATCAGTAATTCACATGTGAGGCAAAGTAATCAAATGCAAATTTTGAGTTGTATTCTCATGTTTACTGGTAGAATTGACTTTTAAATTATGATTTTGGATGATAAATATTTAATAACATTAATTTGAAATTGATTTGATTTTGTTTGATACCGTCATTATAGCCAACTTTGCCCGCTTTTTTTGAAAAAACACGAATTTCTCAAAAAAAAAATATAACACATCATATAACTTTTTTGCTCAGCACGTCCATAGTGATCAAACGCATCAGTTTAATTGAAGAAAATTTTTAAATCATGTTTTTACCCACTTTTTTTGGCGTTTTAGAGGGCGGGCAAAGATATCCGGTATTTGCGCCAACATTGCCCACGTCAATTTGGTGTTCAAATACAGCTCGTATGTATGATGATGATGTCTAAAGGGGCCCACTGATTAACAGTCCGCCGGACGGTATCGGCCTGTCAGTCGTTCGGAACTGTCAAAATTTTGTTCTAACTGACAGGCCGATACCGTCCGGTGGACTGTATCGGCCTGTCAGTTAGAACGTGATTATCTACAGTTATAAAGTTAAGAATGAATCAGTGGGCCCCTTAAGGATTATTTAATGGTTTTGGGCAATCGTACCGTTCCCTGTTAATAACTTAACGATAAGTGTAATAACTTTTGAATTGGTGGGTAATGTTGGCTACCCGTTTTTGGCCATTTCCATACAAGACTCACCTAAGCATTTTACAAAGGCTAAGGTTGTCACTTGAGAGAAAACCTGTAGTTTAATGGACTAAAATATGAGTTTTGCTGTAGTTTTCATGCGTTAAAGGGATAAAACATCTAAATAAAGGATAATAAGACCAATCAAATACAGTATATAATTATAAACTTACTTTAGTGTACAAAACATAACCATAACATTCGCTTACTTGCGAAGTTGGGTAAATTTGTCAAAAGTGACAACCCTAAGCCGTTTTAAGTGTTGGGCAATGTTGGCATCCATAGGTCTGTAAATTACCGGATTACATTGCCCACCGCCAAAACTTTTGTGTCTTTAGGCCTTTTTAGATTAAACCTCAATGGACATAATCTATGCTTCATGTTTTATAACTGAAACCCGGAAATATTTGTCAGTGTTGTCATTTTTTTTTCTACTTGCATTAATTTTTCAACAAGTTTTGCCCGCCGAAATATACCCTATATTTGACAACTCGCTGAAAATTCCCAAGTCAAGTTGAGCATATGTTTGGTATATAGTTTTGTCACAAATTTAACCTATTTCCTTTAAATATTTAATAATTTAACCTATTATTTAATGTTTAAAATTGTCGTTTTGGGCAAAGTTTCCCCTGGTGGCAAAGTTGGCTATAATGACGGTATTTAACATTTAATATTTGCTTCGGTCTGAGCGAAGCGAAGACCAAAATAGTAGACGAGGGTAAAAATGGACATTTATGCCCTTGTTGTACACTCTGCTTTTCACTTCGATTGCGAGGAAAATATACAAAAAATCAAATATTTTAGGTTATTTTAACGTATTTATTCAAGACTAAAGAAAATTGTGCTTGGGCCGGTCGGAGGCGCGGGGCACGCCGATCGGGAGAGCGCCGGTCGTGGGCGCGCCGGCAGGGCTGGCAGTTTGTATGGCAGAATTTGGACTTTATTGCTAAGTCAATAAGGGTCGTAATAGATGATTTTACTTTATGCTCTAGAGCATAAAATACAATTTTATGTCGTCTACGCACGACATAAAGGTGCACTTTTTGAGCATGAGAAGTGAAAATAACTATTATTATTGAAAATCGGAACGGGCCGCGGAAGCGCGGTCCCGCGGTAAGAATTTCTATCTCCATCTCGCTCACCCGCGCGCCTCTCTTACAATTCATACCGTTTAGGTGGAACGCGGAATTAAAATGTAAATAAAATCACTAATCAATGCAATATAATTATTTTTTTCAATAGGTACGTAATCAGCAGCATTAGTACATCAATTTACATAAGAAAAAAATAGCTAATATCATTTCTATCTATGAGTACTGTGTGGCGCCGCTGGGGAGTATGCTCCCCAGCGGCGCCACTTTCAATGCCGATTATTTCGTTTCCTATCACAGGTACAGCCATAAACATTATACGTACATGATGTACCTTTTAGGTACATCATTTCACCATATAATTCGTTGGTATTCATTATGGTGGCGCCGCTGCAGAGTAGCACACCTATTTGTGAATTGGAACCAAAGAAATTACTAACCAGGCCACATGACATAAAGGCGTTGGAAGAAATGGAAAGGTTAAGAAGTTTGTACTGTTTGTAATTTATAATAGGGTTCATACTTTTGGACTAACAAACTCTTGAAATAACTTGTATTGATTACATTACATTGCATTGCTTGATTGCAATTCTAACCTAACCTTCTTTTCTGGTAGCAGCTAATTTCTGTGAGGTTCGCAGTTCTAATTTAACCTGATTCACTTTCCTGTTAGCTATTTGTTTTTGTGAATATCCCAGTTTTAACCTAACCGAATGTACTATTCTGTTACTAGTTTTATTTTGTAAAGTCGCAGTTTTAGAATGAAGAACCTGATCTCATTTTTCGAATAGCATATAATTTCTGTAATAGACACCTTTTTAACTTAATCTAACTCTATTTTACTGGTAACAGTTCAGTTTATTAGGGTCACCTTTGAAGATTAGTTATTATTAATGGTCATTATGATACTTATAAAATTTGTATTGATAACAATTTTATATGAACTTTGGAGCAACCTTTATCTTACTTAAATCCAGAATGATGTATTCATTAGAATTAATTATAAGCATACATCGGATTCTAGGGGGCAAATTGTATGACGGGATCCCTATCCGATTATAAGACGTAATAACGCCTAATTAATGTAGTTAATTGTTACTTACGAGTAAATTACAAGTTATCGTATCTGTTAGCTTTAAGTTTAATTCGGATATTTAAATTTTGGTTTACTAAGTATGTACCTACCTACTCAATTGAAAGTTATCATTCTGTACAAAGGATCTGATTTTCTAGTATATAGGTAGGTATAATAATTTATCTTATGTGTCGGAAACTGAATTGTTTTTGGTGAATGGTGGTGATAAAACGGCGTTATTTCAAACTTGGAAACTTGGACGTCATCTCTTCTTACTATCTACCTACATGTTTAACCTGCTTGTATGCTTTAGATATTTAGAAAAATTACTCGTTACATGATGTGTGTATATTCTATGTGCCTGTATGAATTATGTAAATAATATTAATAAATTTGAGGATTCAGTAGGTCTGCACTTACATAAATATATGTAAATCACATCCAAGTGACACCATACAGTTGATACACAATAGAAGATTTCAAATTTGTGTTGGTAAATAATACAACGTATTTGTACTTAAGACTTTAAAAGGTACCAAAATGACTAAAATAAAAATGATATAAAATGTGTTGAATTTGTAAATATTACTTCGATGTTTACATAGGTTATTGAAATATTTTTTTTCCTGAATGACTGCGAATCGAAATGAAATGTTTATAGAAATTAAATCAATTTGTGGTACAATTTACAATATATTTGTACAAGCGATTAAGCGAAAAAAAAATAGTCTTTGCAATGGTCACACCATCCACTTCAAGAAACTTTGGCTGGTATAAGATATTATTATTCACAAAAAAATGTAGGTACATGTATTATTCAAGGGTAAATAAAAAATATAAATAATTATTGTTAACATTTAATTTGTTGTTTTATTTTAGAACGAGAACACATTGAGACTTTCTTCAATATACCGAGATTCTTTTCACATGTACTTACATATAGGTATTCAAAAACACAAGCCAATATTGCCATGAATAAGTTAACTTAATATTATCACTGCTCATAGAACCTCTATGACCATATGTGATGACTATATGAGTGGCAGACATAGTCCAGTACAGTTTATTAAGCATCTACTGCCTAGGTAGATGCTTAATAGACTGTACTGGACTATGTATGCCACTTAAAAATTTGAATGTCATTTCAAAGTGGAGTCGAAGTTGTAGTCGAATTCGGAGTCACGGTTGCTTTTGTAGTCGCGATATGACTCGAAGTCGCAATGACACTCGAAGCTGTAGTCGCGCTGTAGTTACAGTTGCAGTCGGAGACTGAGTCGCATAGCAGTCGCAGTCACGGTCGCAGTTACGGCCGCAGTCGCACTCCAAGTCGCAATCTCACTTGAAGTCGCAGTCGCAGTTGCAGTCGATCGGAGTTACAGATGCAGTCGAAGATGCAATAGTAGCAGTGCTGAGGTGACGAGTTGTATGTGCCACACGAGACCAACGTTATTTACTTTGGACCTCGTACCTTAGAAGACCCTCGCTACGCTCAAATCATATGTGGTCTTCATCATCAGGTCCACTCAATCAAATTTGTAGTTTTCGAGAGGAAATGCTTGAAGAGTTGCTTAAGAATATAGTCAAATCACCATACATGTGCCTTTAAAAATTGAGGAGTTCCCTCAATTCCTCGTGGATTTCATCATCAGATCAGAACCAAAAATATTATGGGACCACACCATGGAGGTAACTTCTTTCAAACAAAAAAATAATTACTCAAATCGGGTCACGGGTGCCACAGTAATCGTTAAACATAGGTACTACATTTCAAAAATCATCATCATCATTCCTCATGGATCCCATCATCAGATCAGAAACAAAAAAAAATAATATGGGACCACCTTAATTGGAGGTAGCTCCTTTCAAACAAAAAAATAATTACTCAAATCGGACCACGGATGTCGGAGTAATCGGTGAACGTACATAAAAAAGCCACAAATACAAAATCCATCCTCTGCTGCGCCACTGACCCAATCCCTGAACCCCCCGATCACTTAACCTCACAGCGCTCAACCCCTGATCACTGAACCCCTCGACCCTTAACCAGCAACCCTTCAACCGTTATTCCCCGACCCCTTAATCCCTGACCCCTTAACTCCTAACCCTAACCCCCGATCAGTAGCCTTACCACGAGTTTGCCATTGATATACTCGCTAGCGTGTTTTTACTTACTTTCTATGCATCTCGCTCGTACTGGCATATTAGTGCGAGCGAGATGCATAAAAAGTAAGTTACGAAGACGTTAGCGAATATGTCAATTAAGGCTACTGATCGGGGGTACTGTCAAACTCATGGTAAGGCTACAGTTACACTACATCAAATTGGTGGTTTTCGGGAGCAAATGCTTGAGTTACTTTAGAAAACACCGAAATTACGTTACACGTGCCTTTAAAATTTGAGGAGTTCCCTCAATTCCTCATGGATTCCATCATCAGACCAGAACCAAGAATAATACAGAAACACCTTGGAGGTAACTTCTTCCAAACAAAAAAAGAATTACTCAAATCGGATCACAGATGCCGGAGTACTCGCTGAACATACTACATTTAAATAAAAAAAATCATCATCATTATCATCAAAACAATCATCATCATCAGATCTACTTCATCAAATTGGTGGTTGAGAATGCTTGAGTTGCTTATGAAAATACCCAAATCGCCATACATGTGCCTTTAAAAATTGAGGAGTTCCCTCAATTCCTCATGGATCCCATCATCAGAACAGTACCAGATTAATGTGGGCCACCTTGGAAGTACCATCTTTCGAACAAAAAAAGAATTACTCAAATCGGCCCACGGGTCTCGGAGTAATCGGCGAACATACCTACATAAAATAAAATAAAAAAAAACATAGCCACAACCAAATTCAGAACCTCCTCCTTCTATGAAATTGAAGTCGGTTAAAAATGTAATAAATGCATCGAATTAGAGGGAGATTATATTGAAAAATAAAAATATTCAAATTTATGTTCATTGTTTTTTTCTATCTTAGGCTTACAACTTTTCAGTCGCCCCTCGTATACAGCTCATATATTTGTTACGTAACGAGCTGAAACTGGATAAAAAGATTGGTTAGTTGCCCAGCCCGTTGACCAATCACCACGCGTAAGAAAGTGAAAACATGGCAGGCGTGATCATTTATGTAAGTATCTTTAACTATACAATTCACAAAATATTGTAACTTTTATAGATAAGGATAGATAGTCGAGGAGTCTTAATCTCCGTCCATTTTCACATTTACGAAGACTATATAAACAGGTATACTCGTACCCTTTCGCTACCTTTGAACAGAATAATAACCACAAGAATGGACCAAGTCGCGTATTCAATACAAACAGAAACCTGAATGAAATTAAAGAATATTTGCTGCGCTCCTTTGCTCCTACTGGTATGGGAATTTGAATCGTATTCAAACAAGTGAATTCAAGTTTCTCTCATTGAAAGCCGAAACACTTAATTGCACAGGAAAGCCGTCACTGTTGTGAATTCAAGCACACTCGAGTTATTTGAGTGGAGGAAGTTACCAGCTAAGAGATGAAGAAGTTCATTAGATATTCAAAGTTTCATTATTTGTGTGCCACAGAGGTCTGCAGTTGGAAAGTTACGTACAGTTTTGAGATTGATTTCAACGACAATCTGTCGACTTTAAGGCTGTGCATCGAAAAATAACAGGATCTTAGAAAGGTGGCAGTGGCTAGCCTCGGAAATAAACAGATGTGATTTTCGGATATATGTTTCTTGACTATATTATAAGAGATTTCATGCTAGTCGAAACACGAATGCTTAAAAATTTCTCGATAGAAAATAAATCCGAAATTACCTCTTCATTTTCCTTATTTACCTCAGTGCAACTAGAAAACACATCCATATCACACAAACATATAGCATAATCCACTTTAAAGTAAAGGTTTTCATCTCGTCTTAATTGTCATAGCAAAAAATATTTACTTATTATCATTATACCGACGGATTTATCATCGTTTTTGATTTTATGAATTCAACTGAAAACGTCATGCGTCAAAGTCATAAGTGCATCCTTTATGCCAGTAATGTTAGATGGCCGTCGGGCCTCAAAGAGAGTACGTAGTACGACAAGAGTACATAGTTAGAACTGAATGATACAATTTATACGTCGCACTAAGAAAACCACTAGTGAGTATAAATTTTAAAACTAATTTCAATCCATAAATAATAATTGCATAATTTAAGGTAGCTATGTGATTTTCTTTTCACACAATACATAATTGTCAACTAGAACCACCTTAAACCTATAACAGATGAACTTTTAAATAAAAAGTGAAAAAAAAAACCGTATTAGCCTCATGTCAGAGGAGAAATACAATTCGCCCACAAATACTGGATTAAACGATTATTATTACCTTGAAATATAATTTAGCTAGCAGTTATACCTGTTTAACAGTTTTGCAGGGAGCTGTTTCCCTAGGTTGTTAGGTAAATTGGCGTCTATTTTTGTATCTATGTAGGTAAGTCAACACAGCAGCCTTACAAAATTGAATATTTGAGAAATGCCTATAATAGGAAATTTCACCATATCTGATATTTGTTTGTATACCAGTTTCAGAAGAATTTCACAATTAGGTACTTACTACAGATACCTACAAACGTGTAGGTAGGTTATAGAAATCTGAACACAAAAATGTGTAAAAAGTATTCGTCTAGATGCAAGCATAAAAAATACAGCACTAACACGGGGAACCATTTAAAGGACGTAGAAATCCGAGTTTTACCTCCTTTGTATTAAATAAGAGGACGGCAGCTTTTCTCGGTGACAGGCATTCTGATAATTAAACTGAACACTGACCTTAATAAACGCCTGTTGTTTATTTAGTAAGACTGGATAAACGGGGGCATCTAAGTATGTCTATATTTTGACATTTTAACTCATGGTTATTCACTTTAAGTTAAGGGGAAAATTGATTAAACTACTAAAAAGTAGGATATACTGTGCGTTAACTAATTATTGTGTTGCCAGTTTGCCACACTATTTGACTAATTCTTAATATTATCAATAGGAACCTAGATCATAGTTTAATTAATCAAATTTAACCTATTTCAGTCAGTAGAATATTCATATTATGAATGATAATGCCGACATAATGTTTCAATGTACGAATAAAATTCTTATGTTTTGTTCTAGGCATTGCTGGCTCTGCGCCAGAAATAAAACTGACTCCGGAAACTTCCTTTAGAAAACCTACTGCAAAGTTAGTGACGTCAAAAACTATTTAAGCACTTTTAACAATGGCACGTAAACTTTTTTTGGCCAAGATGCGGGTTCCGCTCTTCAGTGAACTTGGTGACAATTTTGGACGTGTGAACCGGTGTCCCGGCGAACGTAAGCAACAATAAATGAAAGCTTCATAAAACGTTTTTACTTCGGTTTTTTATAGCATCACGTTTATTATTGTGTTTTCGTAGACAATACAGTAGGTATTCGTAAATAAATTCGTATCACGTCAGTTCAGTTTTTTTAACTTATTGAAATTTACGGTAGGAAGCCAAGCACAATCATTGCTATACGAGGGGGCACTCGTAAAGAGACTAGTCGGGAACTTTACAGCCTTCCGTGCTTCACGAGTTAAAATTGTCCACGCCGAAAAATTCCAACAATGGGGACACGCCGGCTAAGGTCCCGGAGGCACGCGGAATACCGACCTGTCTTATCTTAATACTCTGTGATTATTCAAAATTATGCACTAGCACCAGGGTGAATCAAATTTTTCCTGTCACTGGTTGACATGGTTACCTTCCGGGTCACTATAAAACCCAGGTATTATGTTACTTGTTTAAATAAACAAAACCTTGATTTTTTGTGCCAGGGTCAGGTGGGCTAAATGTAAAACACGGGTAAAAATAAGACTAAGTTTTTACCACTCAACAACTTATTCTCTATTAAATAGAAGCCTTGTTTGTTATAGACTTCCTATTAAATGGAATAGAATTGAAATAAAATAAGTTTTTGAGTATTAAAAACTTAGTCTTATTATTACCCGTGTCTTATATTTACCCCACCTGATCCCTATTTAGAAACCCTTTTTATAATGGGCCAATTGGGCCATTTAGCAAACATCATAGTAGAACGTGGTACAATAGACGGTCTAGCCAAGATGCTGATCGTTTGCACTGTAGCGAACGGAACGGTAATGTCTCTCCTTTATTCTTCCATGTAAGTGCGACAGAAACACGTTAGGGTCTTGTAATCTCGGCTAGGCGCCCAGTTCTCCTAGCTGAGCCACAAACAGACTAACGTCTCCAAAGAGCGAGATAGCTCGGCACTGTATCTGGTGGTGATTTCGCAGACTAGTTTATGTAACATACTATATTATTATACACCTAAGGCATTAAGTACTTTCTTTAAATACATATAATCTAGCTTAGTATAACACAACAAAATACATGTGGGATGTGCCAATTCTATTCTGTACATAATAGGTAAGTAAAATGTGCTCATTCAAATTTTAACAACAGTGAAAGCAACTTAAACTTGACTGGATTTATAAATTCCCATTGACGCGATTAAAGCTCAATTGAAACAGTTTTAGAGGTAAACGAAATTGTTCCGAACCTAATTAACTAAAAGAGGAAGTTCTTAAAATAGTTGGCATAAAAAGGTTGGAAATTGACTTCCATTCAATTTGTTTCCCGGCTACTTCATCCAGATGGAATCTCACTTGAAACTTCCAAGTGGCCTTTTCCATTAACTTTGATGGTACACTAGGAAAAAGATTATAAAAGAGATGATCTTTTCACTTTACTAGTATTAAAGTAACAAGTTTACGTTCATAATAAGATTAGGTACCTAGGTATATACCGGGTGTGGCCTGTAATATGAGCAAAAAATTAAACTGTAGGCTGTACTCCTCATACTGGGTGCCGATGTTTGAATTTCGACCGCTCGATTTCGTGTATTTCGTTCAATAATATCTCCAGTACCCGGCATTTAAATTCTACTAATAGAATTGAAAACGAGTGGTCAATACCACTCGGTTCCCAATTTCTATCGCTCGTATTTCAAAAATTTGCATTTCACTGTTTTCCGCCGATTTTCGAGTAACGAAATTGAGCGCACGAATTTCAAAAATCGGCCCCCTGACCAACATTTGTTCAGCGACTTTTAAAAATAACTTGTGGTTTGATTTTTAATACACTTTAAAGTTTATTCTAAGACGCAATGTATTGCGAATTGTGTTATGTTTAAGGCGTGACAAGCAACGTCAATCACACTGATATGGCGTGGCGATGGCGTCCATTGAAGATAATATTTATTTTTTATGAAAATACGCGAGTCTAAATACTTCATAATTTTTAAAAGTTGTTGAACAAAAGTGTCCCCGTTTGAGGAGTACAATCTATGTTTTAATTATTTGCTCGTGTTACAAGCCACACCCGGTACAAGTACTTAAATTTTGTATTGTGTCAATATTTCAATAATATGCACAAGTACGGCACTCGTAAGTAAATAATGTTTTGTCGAGTGATGTTGTACAATTTTATATTGGGGATACTGTAATAGATTAAGTAGAGCTTACTTAAGGTCTTTCCTCTTAATATTTAAATTATTTTCCAGCATATAAACGAAAATATTATACATAGACGCCACGTTTTCAGTTAGATCACCAGAAAAGTAATTATTGTATTCAATAACACATTTTCTTTCTTCTTACCCCTTTCATAATCTTATTTGGTCTCGCGGCCAAAGAGATATCTCCGGGTAAATCTCAAGCTCCCAGAAGGGTCACAAAGATCGTTTTAAACCCGTGACTTCTTACGTATTAAATCACCTCGGATTTTTAGCCAAGTTGGTGCGTCGGTTGCGATTATAGGGATGAGCTCAGGTAAGATATTATACAGCCCTTGTCTGCTTGCTTTATTTATTACTAGGATTGTATTTTTATAGCGTTTTAGGGTATTTCAATTATGTTTAGTCCTTTGTTGGCATTAAAAATATCATATTTAAAAAATAAAAAAGAGCATGTTGGGCCATGCTCTGTGTAGGGTTCCGTAGTTACCATTCTGTCAGAATAGGCTAAACGGGGGCTTTTAGTAACTATCATGTACCTACATTATTAGCATACGGGAGTATACCTTCGCAGCGCTTTGTACGTCTTTTTACTAAAAAAGAGAAGACTTTTTGCAATAACTCAAAAACGGCTAGACTTGTCATGTTCGCTATATAGTTTAAATTGAAAGTATTTATTAGGTTTTTGTATTAAGAATTTTTCATATTTTATGCATCCAATATCTGGGAGACCGAGCTTTGCTCGGAAAACATATAAAAACTCAATAATGCGCGTTTTCCCAGAAATAAGACCTAACTAGATCGATTTTTCGCCCCCCAAAACCCCCATATACCTAGCAAATTTTATCGAAATTGTTAGAGCAGTTTCCGAGATCCCCGAAATATAGGTAGGTACCTATATATAAATAAATAAATAAACAAACAAGAATTGCTCGTTTAAAGTTATAAGATGATTCAAAAGTTGGGACAAGGGTGTTGGGACACATTTTTTTTCTTTTGGAGCGACTATTTCCGAAAATATCCATATTATCAAAAAATTGTTGTTGCATACCCGTGTTCGTTTTGAAAGACCTATCTCCCGATATCCCACACAAGTGGGTTAAAGCGGAAAAAATTAACATTTTGTATGGGAGATAACCTAAAAAAAGAATGAAAAGCTTTGGTCAGCTTTCAGTATCATTTTATTCATTCAGTATATCTAGAAAAAAAAACGCGTTGCAGACCCATTTGAATATGTGGTAGGTACAATTTATAAATAGTTTGCTACCATAAGTGACTCCTGACATTCAGACTGTATGAAATTAAATAGAGTTAGACCAAGCAAAGTCTGCAACGATTTTGATAGCACACGCAGTGCAGGTGTTATTTTAAACGTCAAACTTCTATGAAATTATGACGTATTAATGTCACTTGCACTGCGTATGCTATTAGGTATTACAATCGTTGCCAGACATCTTGGTTTAACATTAAGTATTTGTGCATGAACTTAGTAAAATTGTAAAGCAGTAGTCAGAGCGTAGCTTTAACGGCTCATATAAATGCAAGTTCACTCAGGAAATAGTTCTTACATAAAACTTTTAATGGTATGTCTCGCGCCCGAAATTGTTTTCGAACATAAGGGAAGGTGGACGAAGGAAGCAAAGGTTAACGTCCAAAAATAACTCTCTCGTACGATATAAAAACTATGTAACGTAACGCACTTTTGGGCGCCATTATGTGGTCTCAAAACTTTCCTCCTGTAGAAAAAATAAGAAATATAAATCAAATATTGTGTTAATTTTTTTAGTTCCTCTTTTATGGAAGGTTACCTACAGCAAGTTCGCTTCAACTGCTTGTTTTGGAAATATACTTAACCGTGGAAACATACCTTATTACTAGTACTCATTATGTATTAGCCTTTAATTTTTAGCCTTAAAAATAATTAATTCACATTTATATATGTAGTACATCATGTACGGAACGCTGAATTTTTTGAACTGCCCCCCATATACAATAATGCGAACTAAGAAATACGAGTACCTACGTACTAGTATTTTAAAGAAGTCATTAATCGAAATTTTGTTGAAGTAAGATGAATTGCAGTGAGAATACTCGTCGGCGACAGCGCGATCGGTAAATATAAGTTGGTTCTAAACTTTTGTGTTTATTTACGGCAAGTAACAACCCTAAGTTTATTTTCTGAAAACTGAGCGGCATCCAGCGTTTGACTAAGAAGATTACTTATTCAAAGTCATGCGCGACATCTGAGCGTACAGCGCCTCGCCTCTCGCCACTTCATTAACACATTTAAACATTAAGATTTGGGCCACATCTGTTCGTGTTATCTGAACAGTTGCATTTTTATAGCGATTCGGTAGCGCAATTTTTAAAGGACTATTTATTGGTCATTCGGGCCAAATGGATAAAATTCGAAGTGAGTTTAGATATGTTATATCCACTGTGTCCATATTTTTGTGACTTATATTTGATTTGGCCCAAAATTGCATTAAAACGCAATGTCTCATTTTATAAATACTAAATTCAATAGCCTTTTAACTAATTGAATCATGTTTCAGCGTACATTTCGATAATGTAGACATCTTAAACTGGTGCTCATGGTGCTGTAATTCCAATTCATCTTATTTATTTAGCAGCCACAATACGACTTAGGTAAGCTGGGCACGTCCTGTAACGTTACACGTTACTCATCCGTGTCCGAACCGCCGGCGTCACTCAGTACATAAATTACTTCCAATGGGCAGTTCACACGATTCCATTAGCAATCCAATCTAGTCTAGACTTACCTACAGTTAAACTGGAGCGGCGGCCGCCGCACGCTAAACGGTGGCAAACAACGACTGCGGTTCTTTAGCTGATAACAAGTAGGCCTGGATTATTGTTTCGTTTGGTTAACCCTTAACCAGGTAGTGATCTAATAGTTACAACATAGCAAATGATTTTTTTGACGAGCAGAGAAAAGACAACCGCCTGACTTCGAGCCCGCTGGAGAAGTTGGTAGTGTGGAGTGTATGGTGACCACAGGCATATGAACATTGGCGGTGTGCAAGAAAACCACGTGTTACGCGCAGGCATGGCCACCAATAGTGGGGTTCAGGGTTGATGTGTGGGCAAGCATTATCAACGGTGCATTGATAGAACCTTATTTAATTGAAGGATGACTAAATAAACAAAACTATCTCCAATGTCTGATAAATGTGGTTCCAGATTTGATAAGCGAAGTAGCGGATTAGTACATTTTAACTTGCATTATCAACAAGACAGAGCTCATTTCCCCCGCGAACTTCTTGATCACGTAGACAGAGAATAAATACCCTGACCTGGCTGGTGGATCGGAAGAAACGGGCCTATCTTATGGCAAGGAAGGACCCAATAGTATTTTATACAATTGTGATATAATAGAGAGTTTTTCAGTCGAGTACCGTGTTTAGGCAACGAAGCTTGCATAGCTCCCGCCTTAGTCTTCTAACCCAGGGGTCTCCAAACTTTTTTTACCTGGGGGCCATATCGCACCTCCACTAACTTTCACGCGGGCCACCATCGGTATTTTTTTGCGCCAGGAAATCTGTAGGATTAGGTTTGTGATACAGGCATAGCTAAGGCGCCTGTACTCGGTACGGGTGTTCAAAACCCGTACCGGGTGCAGTGGCGAGAGAGTGCCTTCGGCCGAGTAGGTACCTACTCCTCAAATTTGTTTATTTGATTTTAATATTTAATACACAACTAAACCGAGCACTCCACCGAGGGCACTCTCTCGCCACTGTACTGTACTCGGTACATGTGCATCAAGCAGCAAGCAAGTGAATTTATTCAAAGATATTAGTATTTCTGCAAACACTGTGGTTTGAAGGATTGAGAATATAGCTGAAAATATATTAACCCAATTATACCAAAAAAACCAAGAACTGGAGTGGTTCTCTTTAGCCTTGGATGAGTCTACATATGTCTCGGATACCGCTCAGGTATTAATATTTATTCGAGGAATAAATAAAGACTATACAGTTTACGAAGAACTGCTGGACGTCAACAGTATACACGGAACAACCACGGGAGAAGATATATTTAAAGGTGTTGAAAATACAATTACAAAAAATAACTACCACGGAAAAAATGAAGTGCATCACGACTGATGGGGGCAAAAATATGTCTGGTAAAAATAAGGGTGTTGTTGCTCTTGTATCAAAGGCCGTTAAAGATGACGATGGTTTGGAACCATTAATTGTACATTGCATCATTCATCAGCAGTCCCTGTGTGCAAAATGTATGGACATGACAGTAGGTAGTGTTGAAGCCTGTCGTCTCTACAGTCAATTTTATCCGATCGCACGCACTCAATCATCGTCAGTTTCTGGAATTTTTGGACGAACTTGGAGAAAATGATTTGCCATATTATACTGCAGTTCGGTGGTTAAGCTGCGGTAAAGTGCTATCGCGTTTTTTTGAGCTCAGAGAAATCATAGAAATTTTTTTGAATGAAAAATATCGCCCTCTTCCTGAGTTACGCGATAACGTCTGGCTGTGGAAATTAGCATTTTTTACAGATGTAACTAAACAAATGAATGAACTTAATTTGCGACTTCAAGGTGAAATCCAACTTGTGCACGAATTATATACTCATGTTAAATCATTTCGACTGAAAATTAGTTTATTTCAAACACAGCTTAGCAAAAAATGTTTTACACATTTTGAAACTTGTGAAAAACTTAATGATCAAATCGACACCCCTTTTCCGATACGATTTGCGACAGAGGCATTGGACGCATTGAAGAACAATTTTGAGTCTCGATTTTCAGACCTTGACGCAATTCGAAGCGATATCAGATTGTTCCAAAATCCTTTTACTGCTGATGTAGAACACTCTTTCTCCAGAACTCCAAATGGATAATTGATTTACAGTGCAATGACACCATGAAACAACAATATGATCAAAGCTCTTCACTGCTCAGTTTTTATAAGTTTACCATTCAACCAATATCAGTCCGTTCACAAGATTGCTCGCGGCATTATTGCCGTGTTTGGCACAACGTATATGTGCGAAAAAACTCAACTTTTTCACAAATGAAATATACTAAAAACAGTTACCGCTCTTGCCTCACAGATGACCATCTCAAGTCTTTGTTAGTAATAAGTACTTCGCATATTGAACCGGAACTCAAAAATATAGTTTCCAGTAAATCTCAGCTGCATGCAACCCATTAGTTTTAAATTCCAAAATAGTCAATATGCATGTACTTCAATTCCGGTTCAATATGCGGAGTAGGTACTTTAAGGGTAGCGAAATAACACCGACCGGCTATCGTAAGGCGAAGGCCCACGGTTGACCACGGTCCGGCCCGCTCCGCAGCTCCACGGGGTTTGGAAAGCCCTGTTCTAACCTAACCTATCCCAGTCGGATCTGCCCCGGAAAGTCTTGTTCGCTCACCGCGCTCGCTCACTGTGAGGGGAGTCACAGGATTTCGGTTCTGAGAGGGTCGCACTTCTAACCTAACCTAACCCACCTTTCTGGCAGCATTTCGGTTATTTGAGGGTCGCAGTTTTAATCTAACCTAACCCACCTTTCTGGCAGAAGTAATAATATTATGCATAAATTTCAACTGGGCAACTGGGCCCACAGGAAAATCGTTCTGCGGGCTCATTCACCCCTTACGTTTTTTTTGTGGGTGAGTCATCCCACCTGTCTGGCCAACTCAGCCCGCGGGTTCAGTTGACCACTCGCTATCGCTACAGGGTCTACTCAGCCCACGGGTTCAGTTGACCACTCGCTATCGCTACAGGGTCTACTCAGCCTAAAGGTTCAGACGACCACTTTTAACCGCTACAGGGTCTATTCAGACCACAGGTTCAGTCGACCACTCTACTGCTTAAGGGTTTACTCTGCCCACGGAACGGACATTGATTTAATTGTTTGAACAATATCATTAACTGAGAATATAACTGTTCATGCCATGAACTTCAAAAACTTTTCCCGGAAAATATTTTTTTTACATAGATGGGACATTCAAATCATGACAAGGTAATTTCTACCAACTAGTAACGTTACATGTGGACCTGGGAAGCGACCGAGAACACATCAAAGTGATGCCAGTTTTATATGCGTTGTTACCTTACAAACGAAAACAAACGTACGAGATATTGTTCAAATTAATCAAGGCTCGAACTACAAATTGGAACCCGGCTCACATTAAGGTGGACTTCGAAAACCCCTTGATATCAGCTCTGATTACTACTTGCCCGGAAGCCGAAAAAGATGTTTTTACCATTTCACCAGATGTCTATGGCGAAACGCAAAAGAATGCGGTATCAAAAAGACAAAACTGGGTAAAGTTCACGTTAAGCGGTTATCAGCTTTAGCCTATTTACCGTTTGAAGAGTTACTGGACGCCTGGATGTACACTTTGGAAGAAGGACCGAAAACAACAAAAGCAAGGGTATTGAACAAATATTTTTTCAAAAACTGGATGAAACCAATGTCAATATACTTTGGTAGGTGGACGTGCTATCAACAGATAAACCGAACAAACAATGCAATAGAAGGTTGGCACAACAAGGTAAATAAACTCCTTAAACCAAAACCCAACATAATCCAACTTATAGTGATCCTGCAAAAATTAATGAGAAACGACGTATTCAAATTAAGAAGAAAGGAGTGGTCAAAAAAGAAACAAGAAGTTATAGAAGTCAACGATATTATTACTCAAATTATTAAAAATTTAGAAAACCAAAAAATAAGCCTAGCCTTGTGTATTGAACAATTGAGAATGTAGGAATTTATATGAATAGTTTGTTTATTAGAATGAAGTTAGTTTTATTGGTTTTGTGCTTATGCTGTGTAGCAGAAATATATTATTTAAAAAAGAGATGTATTTTGTTTTATTGTAATAAATATTGAATACAAAATAACAAACCTTACACGTGTTTATTTAAACTAAGTTATAAGATCGACGATGACAACTAAACATCAGGTTAGCGGTCTGCTTGTTTGTCACCTAAGTTTGTCACCTTAGTTATGTAAAGCTAGATGATTTAAAATAGGTACCGAAGATAGTTATAATATGTCGGAGCGTGACTCCAGAAGGACGTATTGCAGCCTTTCGGTTTATTGTTTTAGACGCCTGTATAAAATCGATTAGCAATGTATTACTTGGTTGTAACGAAATTCCTAACGTAGAGAGTAACGCCGTCTATTGGCGTGTTGTTGAACTAAGATGACAGGTAAAAGGCTTTGGAACGTCAAGTGGTTTAACTTACGTGAAGTTCGGTACGAGGTTGCATTTTGGTCGTTATGTTGGAAGACTGGTCGAGCAGGTTTGCCAACTTGACTTGTAGGCGGTAGCAGAGAGGCTCCGCCGTTGGTAGTTCTTTTTGATCGGACCGCGCTAGAGATCGGACGTTATCGTTAGCCATACCTCGTGCCTAACTCGCCACGTTCCTGAAGGCTTATACCTGAAGGATTATTCTGAAAGCCTATAGGATCCAACGTTCTTTAACCATTTAGCTAAGTGTTTTATTTCAAGTGTTATTTTGATTTCTTATGTTTCATTACAAGCTTACTTTTGTGAAATAAAGAAAGGATGTGTTATGTGTTGTTTTGAAAAGATGTGTCCCTCTGAGTTTGTTGCCGGTCCCATATTGGGCTAAATCTTCTCAGATCAGAGGTGTAGGGTTGGAGCCGGCCTAGTTTGACTTGAATAAAGATTTGAACGGTCTCATGTGATCTTTTTATTTTCAATTT
The DNA here is from genome assembly GCF_910591565.1 of Cydia splendana. NCBI lineage: Eukaryota > Metazoa > Arthropoda > Insecta > Lepidoptera > Tortricidae > Cydia > Cydia splendana. The sequence goes on along the minus strand of NC_085987.1, from coordinate 38,530,841 downwards.
AATCAGTTAACATCCTAATAGCAATTAGTACTTTTATCATTTAGTTCTGAAATATAGTAGGCGCTAGTATGGTTAACGAGTCCGAATGTTTATTTCATGCACTGGTAGCAGTGGTAGCATACTAATTTAGCTGTGAAGTCAATACATCGAGGGACTACCCCCATGCGCCCACCGCCATATATATATATATATTATATAACTATCTGAGTCGCACGGTGGTTTTCTAACCAGTATTAAATAGGTACAATATCCTTAACATTATTGATCAACTTCAGCCCTTGGGCCGAGTAGACCTACATATAAGCTGATAATTGCTGTCTGAGCCCGCGGGTCGAGTAGACCCTCAATCAGTAGAGAGTGGTCGTCTGAGCCCGCGGGTCGAGTAGACCCTCAATCAGTAGAGAGTGGTCGTCTGAGCCCGCGGGCTGAGTCAGGTCGACTACCCACAAAATAAACCGTAAGGGGTGAATGAGCCCACGGGACGATTTTTCTGTGGGCCCAGTTGCCCACAGAATGATAAATTTTAGTACATAATAGCGATATTTATGTAGAATGACATTCTGAATATAATAAATTCGAAGTTCCAATGAGTATTGTTTAAAATGCAAATGTATAATGATCATTAGGATGTAAAATTGTATGAGATACTTTTTCGGAGTTTCAATAATCGAATTTGCAATTTTATAAATGAACTTTGGCGCACCCTCTAACGACCATCGAACGACCATATACTTGAACGGCCAGATGCGTTTGAATGACCACATCCCTGAAGCACTCAGTTTTTTTTTCTTTAGGAGAGGTTCTGTCTTTCGACTCATGAGATGAGCAGAATCTACTGAGAGTTTGTAGTATTTACCTTGGATCACTCCTCTCTAACGCTTAGACCACTGATCTCTCCCCTCTTGTTTAAACAATTAGTGTTATGACTTCGAATTTTCGAACCTTCTAAATTCCGTATTCTGGCTCCATTTACTCGTAGCATATGGGAACTAGAGGAAAAGTCACAGAAATAGCATGTCGGTGTCCAGTCTACAAAAAAGGCTCAAAAAGAGGTGCTCAAGAGAGAGCTAGTGTTGTGCTTGCGAGAACGTTCTCGCTCTCGGGAATTCCTTCTTTTGAGAATATCCGCACTTTCTCGAGAATAATTTCTTGGATGAGAATTACCGAGAAAGTGGGAAGACAGCGGGGTGGGATTTTTGACCGACTGCTTTGTTTTTGATTTGTGTTTGTGAATTTTTAGTAATAATTATGTTATTTTAATAAATTGAAACACAGTACTATTTGCTGTTTTTACAACAATAATTACCCCGCGACAAATAAATAAGTACCCTATTCAAACGGATTACAGTATCCATCAAAAAATAAGAATTAGGTATGTTCTTGTCGCATGGGGTTGAATTTAAAAATTCGGATTATCAAAGACTTATAAATAGCCGAGACACAAATGTTTTGCTCCTTATCGTTCAATTTTACAATAAATGCCACTAGATGTATTGGTGAATTCAGGAACGGCTAGGAAATCGAAATATCATCCAGTACACGACGACGAGATCGTTAAAATGGAATTAAACTACGCCATGAGAAAGACTTTATCGGCTTATAATGCTATAACAGTTTGCGATACGACAAGTTCATTGTTTTAATGAACACAATTATAAAGAAACTAATAATAATGATCAGGTAAGTACCATTTTTTTAAGAAAGATGTTGGAATGCGAAATGCTAAATGGATTTATCCGTGATATAAAACCGTCAAAATACTTCATATCAATACCTAATCACATAATAATAATTGACAAAGGGAAATACGGGAGAAACTATCTATAAAAACTTACCTGGATTTTATGCAATCACAGGTGATTATAATCCAGCATTTTTTTAGGAAAGTGAAATTAAAAGCGTAGAAAATATTAACAACGAAATAAAAAAGAGAATTTTTTTCTAAAAGTAAAGTATTGCGCCGGCGAGAACATTCTCGCTCTCGGGAATTCCTTCACTTGAGAATTTCCGCACTTTCTCGAGTATGATCTCTTGGATGAAAATTACCGAGAAAGTGGGAACAAAGCGTGGTGGGATTTTTCACCGACTGCTTTGTTTTTGATTTGTGTTCGTGTTTGTGTGTTTTTTATACCTGTTTTTATATAAAGTGATTTTTAGTAATAATTATTTCATATTAATTATTTGCAATAAAGTAAAATTTCCTGATTTTTCAACAATTAGTCTGCCACAAATAAATAAGTAGCTGTATCCATCAAAAATAAGAAATATATTCTTGTAGCATGGTGTTTGTAGTAAAACACGCGAGCTAGTTCAACACTGGTTTATTAGTTAGATATGAATTTAGGTAGATACAGTATTTTACAAATACCCTGAACTAATATACTACAGTGTTGACTTTAAGAGTTCGAATTATCATAGACTTATAAATAATAAATAGCCGAGACACTGATGTTTTGCTGCTACTCATTAATTTTTACAATTAAATGCCACTAGAAGTATGGGTGGATTCAGGAACGGGTAAGAAACCGAAATATCATCCAGTACACGAGATCGTTATGGAATTAAACGACAGTAACAACACCACGAGAATGACCTTATTGGCGTATGATGCAATAACAGGTTGCGATTCGACAAGTTTAGTATTTTAATGAACACAAATATAAAGAAATTAATGATGATGATTAATTACCTTTTTTAAGAAAAATGCTTGTAAATTAACTTGTTTGTAAACATCGGATTTTTACAATTTGCCTGCGACAATGCCATTTGTACATTCACTGTTATTCTTTCTAACAAAATTATATCAAGCGTTATTGAGGATTTGTCATGCCCAGACTCACATGCACCATCTATGAATAATTCTCTCTCCTATCCAAGCCTACGGGAACTCGAAATAATTTAAGGTATGTGGACCTAACGAAGATACACGCAAATCGGAGATCTATCTATAAAAGCTTACCTAGATTTTATGTAATCACAGGATGTCATTATAATCCAGGAATTTTTAGAAAAGCGAAATTAAAAGCGTAGAAAATATAAAAGATTTTTTTTCTAATAGTATTGATGTAAAGATTTTCCGACTGAACTTTTTAGTCGCTGAATATGAGTTTGATTCTGATAATAAGATTTGCTTGCATTTTGCTTGTTTAGTTAGCACTGCCACACACAAAATGTTTGCAAATTCAGCTAGCAGTGATAATATTTTTTTTTGGAGATGGCACATTAATTAAGCCAGTGCCCAATCCTTTACACCAGCTGTTTTCGATTCACGTAGATGAGTGATGGGAAAAATACGAACATTTTTCATATGCTGTACGCTTTACTACCAATTAGATGCAAAACACATACGTATCTTTATTTACTTTGATACGAGATGTATTAAAAATCGAAATATCTAAAACAAAATATGACTTTGAATTTTCCCAAAGTGGAAAGGTTAGGTACAGGATGCTATTTCCATTTTGCAAAGGCCATCTGGAGTAAAGCAGATGAACTGCAAAAGCAAATTGTAAGGCTGGTAAACGTCACTTATTATGAATGACGGCTGGAGCTCGATCATCTAGCAATTCACCACCTATCACATAGTCATGTAGCAATTCCGACATTCTGCGATGTAGCCGCTACGCGAAGTGGCCATTTTACGATCTAGACATAGGTACTTAGATGTACGGCTCGATTCGGGAAATGAATTAGAGATTCGCTAGATATGAAATAGTAAAGATATGAGACGTTCCACGCCAAAAGGTACCTTATGGCGGCTGGCGCCGCGATTCGGGAAATGAATTAGAAATTCACTAGATACGAAATAGTAAAGATATGTGACGTTCCACTGCAAAAGGTACCTTATGGCGGTTGGGCCTTAGGTCGCATAGCGCCGCAATAATATTGGAGCGGCGTTAATTATAGCGCAAGTGCCAAACGCCATAAGGTACCTTTACCCGTGGGATGTCACATATCTTAACTATATCGTATCTAGTTATTCTCTAATTCATTTCCCGAATCGCGCCGGTAGTCATTAGCGATTTAGGCTTGCTGCGCTGAAGCACATTTGCGATGCAGCTCTTATGCGATGTGGTCATTTTCCGATCTAGTCATACTACTAGTGACGCAATATTTATCGGATCGTCGGTATTTTTGTTACAGATTATATTCAAAATTCAAGGGAATTTTATTATTCTCAGTCGCAGAATACGAGGCATAAAGAAGCCGAGCCACAGGCCATCAGCGGCGGACCAACCTCTTCCGTCGCTCGTTTCCGCCCTAGTCCCCGCTAGGAAATGCTATCTCAAGTAGCAATCTATTTGCCAACAGTCAAACACTTTGCCTAGACAATAGCTTGATTTTTTTCATACCCCCTCACGTAATATCTTGAATGCTTATTTTTTCAACAAATATTTTTCTTGTCAACTACTTACTATGATTTTGAGAATTGTTTGTTCAATGTGGTTAACATAAAAGTATGTAGGTAAGGTAATTGAGTAATAATTTGAACTGCATTTAATAATAATAAATAATTAAGGCGTAGGGATGTGACGACCCCATCGCCCGCTGGTTTTACCAGTGCAATCAGTCAACGCAGGGCAGCTTGTGGCGAGCTGTTGGGGATTAGCGACCTCACGTACCCGAGTGCTCCTGGAGAGTTCTGTTACCCGCAAGGAGGGTGGGTGGGACAGGATTCTCTGCCTCTGGCTTGCCTTAGCCGGCCGGCCAGAGTGGAGTCGTTAGAGCTATAAGCTCCAGGGGTGGAAGTGAAATATGCATAAGACGCGAGTTGGCACAGTGGCTGTTAACAGCCACTGGGTAGAAAGCGGCGCACGCCTCTCGACACCCCTGAGCCGCTCACACCGGTGTTGCCCTTGAGCCATCCTAGATGTCGCTTTTTGTGGGGGCCCATCTTGTGAGGGCGAGTCACCGTCTGCCGGAAATAAAATTGCATACCGTTTTATTAGGCAGGCGTCCGGTTTTTTACCCCATAGCTCAGTTCTTAGTCCATCGCTTTCACCCAATAACCTAGTTCATTTTAGATTCCATCAACTCTCAATAGTCCTTACACCCTGGCGGGTGCTGCCTCTGCGTGCGTCCCATGACACGGGCAAGGGCAGCCTCCGCTCGGTGTACCCCTTACATTTCATTAAAGTGTCAAAAGGGCCTCTACGTGTTGGCTTCGGCTCCGCGCACGCCTCCCAAAGGTCCGGAACACCATTGTTCCGTGATGGGAAAGACATAAATAATACAATATAGGTACTGTGGAGTATGGGACGGGTGCTAGTTTGGGATGCAACTTGTGTAGACACACTGGCCCTCCTGTCACATCTCCACCGAACCTCCGTGAGGGCAGCGGCGGCAGAGAACACCAAGGTAGGGAAATACAGTGGTCTCGGCGCAGAGTATAATTTTATTCCATTCGGCGTTGAGACCCTTGGTCCGTGGGTCCTGGCGCTCTGAGTCTCTTCAAAGTCATAGAGACTCGGAGACGCCACAGGAGACCGAAGACCTGGTAGCTTCCTCGCTCAGCGTATTAATTTAACAATCCAGCGAGGAAATGCTGCCAGCGTTTTTGGTACTATGCCGCAGGGGCTTTTCTTAGATTTAATATAGTTTTATTTTAGATTTATTTCATCTTATTTTAATTTTAGTTTAGTTTTATTAGATACTTAGGTACTAAAAATAACTAGGAATATACAAACAAAATGTCTATCACTGCTGCTCAATGATTACGACACGGCGTTGTTTTTAAAGCACTGAAATTCAATAGGGAATATTACTGCATTGTTCTTCCGCCAGAGGGCATGACCGATACATATAGTAAACAGTTTTTTGACAATTTTGACAAGTCTTTCAAAACGGGATTAAAATAAAATTGTTAAATATATTAATATAATTTGAGTTTAAAATAAGGTTAATACTTACAAGATATGTTAATACAATAATGCATCAGTGCTGCGTACTTGGCTGTAGAAATCAAGGGAATCATTCATTTCCGAAAGACCAAAGTGTATGAAAGCTAGCTGTGGGAAGCGGTAGTACGTCGTAAAGCAAAAAAAACCTCAAAGATATGTTCAGCACATTTTAAATCCGAAGATTTCATTGCATCTGAAAACTTTTCAGGTAAGAATTTCGAAATAATAGAATAACCGTCACATTTACTACCCAATTTTATTTTGAGCATAACCTACACTCTTGTTTTTTATTTTCAGGATTATATAATACCAGGCGCGTTTATACGAAGGGAACCTGGGCCTTCCATCTTTCAGTGGACTAAAACAGAAGTTATAATATCTAATCAAAGGCGAGAACAGGCTGAAGCGAGTGAGGCGAAATGAAAATAATTGCTTACACATGTTGAGAACTCTGATGAAGCGGCGTTACTCAAAATAACTAGTCGTCGAAAAATAAAGCAAAAGTAACCGTTTCCAGAGTGTTAATTTGGTCGGATTATACATTCGAACAAGCACAGTTTGATTGTAAAGAGGTGTGCAACGTGCTTTGTTTACGCGCGTGAAATATCTGCATATGCTAGCTAATGGAACGTTGCCGGACGCAGTCGACCGTCCCGGCTCGTCGGCTAAAAAAGTGAAATTATTATCGAAGGTACACCACCAGACCACCACTGCTAAATACCTATACAGCATACAGAAACGATTAAAAAATGTGTGAATAATGTTGTAAACATGCATAAATTTAATCAGGAAAATAAACATCATTATATTTTTTTAAAGTAAAGTTGACTATAACCTTTTATTGGCTGGGACATGATTTAAAGACTATCTAGGGAATTATAACTCCCGCTACACCTTCTTGTAGAAATAGTAGATTTCTTTGTAAAGGAGCGGGAGTGTTGATTTTCCAGAATTTAATCCTGAGCGTAACAAGAAATACCGTAAAACGCGCGTAGGAAGAGAAGAGGTAGGGCGTGGAATCTTTAGCGTAGGTATAGTGCTAGTGAGAGATTCTAATAACTCCCTAAAATAAAGTATGTATCTGACCGTTAAGCAAAGCTAATGGCATGGTTTGTATTACCTTTTAGTATTTGCTATTTGCAAACGGTTAAAATTATTTTGTAACAGCACGTGAAGGTAAATGTTCAAAAGTCATTTTTTATCGTGAACATTTTGAACATAATAAACAAATCGCAATCAACACACAGATTATCACATTTCAACTATGTTGGCGTTAGTTTCTGTATTCGTTTCCATTTTAAAACATAACCGCGTGCCTGACAGTAAATAATTGGATATTTTGTGATAATAATTAACATCTATGACATTTAGAATTTGTCATGGCAATCGTGACAAGCATGACAAGTAAGTAGGTAAAAAACTTTTTTGTATGCTTGTAAGGAGGTTAAGTAAATTCCATAAATCATCCATAAATTACTTTCTTTCGCCAAACCTCAAACTTAAACCTAAATTTGAAGTTGAGTGGCACGACAAATAAATAGTCATTTTTTTTACTACGACCAACTTATTTTTTACTGCGATTGAATTTTCCTCTGGCTCACAACGGTCCGACCTGGTACCAGCGTGATGGTGCACCGCCTCATAATATATCGCTGTTCAAATGCGGAATCGATTAAATGAAATGTTTGAAACTCATAATCATTATCAAGACAGTAGATCTTTACTTAATTTTTATTTAAACGTATTTTAATAATTGTTCAAAATGTTGCTCGTCGGCTCAGATTATTTTTTACATTTCTCAACACAAAATTGTCGGCTCTTACATCCGTGTAGATGTAGTGTAGGGACGCCCGGCCGGAAGCAGGCGGGCTGTCGATCGCTTGTCACGTTCATTCAGCCCAGTTCCCTGGAGTTGGAGCTGCAGGTTACTGTCCCGGCGGCATTCCCACACTATTCTCCTCAAGTCTTCTTGTTTTCCTGCACAACAGAAGGACATCTTTGAGTTCGACGTCCTTCTTACATCCTCAGATGCTCTTACTATTTTATTTTAACACACGCTGTTTAATATCTCCTCATAGGTAAAAATCTAAGGGAGTCGAATCGGGACTGCGCGGTGGCCATAAGATAGGCCCGTTTCGTCCGATCCATCGTCCAGGGCATTCCCTGTCTAAGTGAGCACGAACTTCACGGTGGAAATGAGCTGGTGCTCCACCGTGCTGATAATCTGTACTTCTCTTAACAATCCTGGAACCACTTTTATTAGAAATTGGAGATAGTTTTTCCATTTAATCGTCCTTCAATGAAATTAGGTCCAATCAATACGTCATTGAGAAGGCCTGCCCACACATTAAGACTGAACCTCACTTGTAAGGCATCTCTTCGCGTAATTTGTGGTTTTCTTCCAGACCACCAATGCTCATTATGGACGTTAAAGATTCCGATTCGTTTAAACGTTGCCTCGTCAGTCCACAGTAGGTATGTTTGTTTCCAGGTTTTCTAATAACCACCGGCACATAATCCTCCTTTTTTGGTTTGGTTGAAAGTGGTACGGATGTTGGCCTGATGCATTTAACAATTGCATACTAGGGGCTAAGCAAAGATGACAATTTTTTGCAGAAAACGATCTCTATTACTCCTCCATATTAGTGAAATAGAGAGCCAGACAGCGTTTTGATTCGTTGTCAGCAAACTGTTGTCATAATGGCTAAGCCCCTATAGTATGTTAAGGTAACTGAATATGTGTAATGTATATGTATACCTACACCTAACTAAACCTCATAACCTCTACACTTTTAAAACAAAAACAAGTACCTAACTTAACCAATATTAATGCACCTGTAAATTGTAACAGATTAGATAGCACTTTTCAAAAATATGACTTTCTTCTAAAACTCGAAACATGTGATTCGGTTTTAATTGTTTGCTGGCTATGGATGAGGTCTTGGTGGCTCAGATGGCAGAGCGCTGGAGTATCAATCCAGAGGCCGTGAGTTCAAGTCTCACCCAAGACAGTAATTTTTCCACTTTTAAATTTATTCTAATCTTAATAGCATCGTTCGCAGACGTTTCTGCTTGTTAAAAATTAAAATTAGTATGGGTAGCACATCGTAACTGGTGAATTTCCAATATGACTTGGAACTCCGGTAGCCGTTTAAGAAGTGTAACACTCTTGCGGTAGATGTCGCTATGGTCCCCTTGACCTATAATATGGTGGAAAGGTTTGCTGGCTATGGATGAGGTCTTGGTGGCTCAGATGGCAGAGCGCTGGAGTATCAATCCAGAGGCCGTGAGTTCAAGTCTCACCCAAGACAGTAATTTTTCCACTTTTAAATTTATTCTAATCTTATGTGATTCGGTTGTTTTCAAATTCAGCCAATATGCTTTCGTATTTCTTGTCATAAACCCTGTACCGCAGTCTCCTATTAGTTTTAAAATGCAGTTTCATTGTCTGTTTGATCTTGGGATTCACGTGAATACCCTCTTTTCTTAATTTAGGTATGTTTATATGACGTTGGTTTTCGCGTTATTTTGACGTTTAACCGATGATGCCATCCTTCAATTACATTTGTAATATGGTGTTTAGAACCATCACAACTTAAAATTGAAGGTTTATATTTGAGATACCATTTTGTTTGAAAATATCCAATGAAACGGTTGAATTCGTCCTTTTCCGGTTGGGTGTTGAGAATAGAAAATAGAATAGAGAGCGTTTATTCGTGACGCCAAGCTTCGAAGCCACCAGGCAGACCAAGTGAGATGAAGATTCATTCGGTAGTTCTGGAATCCCTGTGATCTCAAGGTCACTTAGAAGGAGATCTTGCTCACGGTCGCAGAGCTCCAGTTTTAAACTAGCGACCGTCGCAGCCAACTCGCTGTTGGAAGAGACAACCGGCCGCTCATCGATCCGTTCTTCTGAACGTTTGACCTTGTCCTCAATGACGTCAGACGATTGCTAAATAAACTGTTCACCTCCGCTACCTCGCGTCGCAGCGCAGGCCAGGCCCACGACTTCGTCGCGTACAGAGCTAAACTCTGCGCGGAGCAAGCGCAGCTGCTCTGCGATGTCGAGCTGATGGTCATTAGGGCTGAGAGAGGATTTTACTTTACCAGTAGAGGAGGACCTGGGGGTAGAGGCGCATAGTGTATCACGAGTGCAGGGATTATTTGGTGAGGTCGTGGTCGTGTGTTTCATAGGCTGGTTACAGGAAGATGGCTTGCCAGACTTTTCGTGGCAATAACGGCACTTCCGGCTACTTCGGTTTTCTAAAGACATTAGCGAAAAGCGCTTATAACCCACACCAATTACACCCATATTTATTTCTTCCGGACCATCCAATCGGTGAAGACTCGGTGCAAGGGAGCTGAGGAATAGCCATGAGATTCTCGATCTGTAAATAATAATATACACGGTGTAACATGAGGAAACCGAATAATTTTAACAGCGTATTCCTGATCATATTTAGAGACAAAAATGTCCTATAGCCTTTTTTGAAATTCGCCTAGTTTCAGATATAATATTATTAAAAAAAAAACAAGTTTTTATTGTTACATAGTGTAAAAGGCCTTTTTGATGGTGATGTTGCTGCTATGGGACGTAGTCTAAATACGAGTATCCTTATTGATAGATGTCAAAAAGTGACAAGTAACACTTTGCAAAAAGTAGGTTTTACGAAAAAAAATTAAAAATCAATTTTAATTGACAAGTTTACCAATAACATTATTTTTTTATGTACAAATACATCCAAAAAATTTAAAAACTAAAACAAAAAAAAATTTTTTTTGGCGAAATTGACCTAAACTCATATTACAATTTTTCCTTCTTTTGACCTCAGAAATGCGTGGTTAAAATTATTCGGTTTCCTCCTGTTACACCGTGTATAATAGAGATGGCAACTCATTATGAATGAAATAAATAATTTAAGCTTAGGTAATAGGTAATTATGGTTTAAGCATTTAATACATATTAATATTTTTACTATACCTACTTAACTTACTTAAATACAAATAATGTAAGTTAAATAAAAGTTTGTAAAAATGTAGGTACTTACATTTTGCTCGCCCACGCCGGTTTCTCCCTCCACCGAGAGCCCCACAGCACACTCCCGGCCAATAATTCCCAATATTTGTTGGGAGAGTGCGGAGGAACCAACGCCGCATTTCCTGTTGTGGCTCTTGCCACCCGGGCTCGAGCCGCTTCGTCGCGGGCCTTCTTCTTTAAATCACGCCATGTCTATAAAAAGGGAATACAGAAATATTGTAATTTGGCTATAACTCTGATTCTTGATATTTTAAATGACAATATGATAGAAAAAACTAAAGGAAAACTACTTTTGTATTTAGTACTTACGTGTTTCCACTGCTCCATACTCTTAAAGGGGCCGATTTCCGCCAGCAACCCCTGCAGTTTGGCCCACTCAGCGTCCATATTTTGGGCGCCGAGTGGGCAAGGCATATTCACCCACGGCGAATAACGGGTTGGCGGCCATATAGTCCACCAGACCTTTTAGTTGAACGTTAGTGCTCCGAACTCTAAAACAGCATTCATAAGATTCAATGAAGGTTTAATATTACGAAACTACGAAATTCTCTTTAAAATAAAACGATGGGTTGAACACTATTACGACTAACATATTAAGTTTGAGATTAGACTTACACTTTTCGCTTCTTGACAGTGGAACTCGCCATTGTAATAAATGTTAAATGTAATATTTAAAATTCCCCGCCGTCAAAAGCGTGATTAAAATTTGACACTGACATTTCCAACTTTTAATAAAAATTGGCTATCTCTTTAATCTTAATAATGCGAGAAGGAGACAAAGTTATCGTGACTAGGGACGCTCCGTTTCTAAGGCTGACTATTAATTATTTTTGTACCGATTCAGTTTTGCCACGAAAAAAAAGTTTGTTCCATGTATAAATGGCCACACTCGCTAAGTCGCGCACGAGTGTGGAGTGGGCTTCTCGCGTGGAACTCTTTTCTCGATCTGCGCACTTATGCTGCCAACATCGAGAAATTGGCAGATCGAGACAGAAATTTGTGACGCGCGATTGCTGTTTCTCGCGGCGCGAGTTATCGCGCGTGTAATCGTCGGGTAAGTACTATCAAAAAATTAAAGTAACAATGCACTCTATTACAATTGTAACACGGTTTATTGTCCAATAATTTCAATGATGTTAGTTAGTGACTTTTGCTTGTCACCCGACGTAATCATGTGCTAGCCGTGCTGGCGACGGCGGCTATACCTATGCGCTAGATTTTTCACGCACAGATTTAAATGTTTCGACCGGGCCCGGCGTATATCCTTATGCACATACACTTAAAGTAAAATAACTAATATTTTTATGTTAAAATCAGTTCACTTCTTGTCGTGTCGTACGTCAAAAGCATAGAGCATTTATTGAATAGGTTCAATACTACTACATCTTCCTTCTTATAACGAATTAAGTAATAAGTTAACAACACTCAACAAGATGCAGATAGATAAGTAGAAAATACAAAAATTATAAAATACAACATAACATTCTATCTCCCGTCAGTAAAATAAATAAATTAAACAAAGAAAATTAGTCAAAACTAAATCATTGTGGCGGGCGCACTTATTGTCTCCCGCTTCTAGTAACCGTACCACTACCACCTGATTCGCGTTCACCCTGAGGAGATCGAGGAACTGCAGTTGGATTAGGTGGTGGATGTGTTGCGTCCTCGTCTGAGTCTGGAAGGACAAAATCTAGATCACTGTATCTGTTAGTGGCCATTGGAGTTGTTGTGTTGGGGAAGCTGAAGCAGACGCGCGTTTGTTCCGCTGTAAGATTTGTACTCGATTTCTTCGGTATGTTCGACCGTTTTTGTCTGGTTTCTCTACTATGACTATAGGCGATACCCAATCAGTGGGACCCTCTTCACGTTTTATAATACTCCACTTTTCCATTTCATCCAGTTCCTCTTTCAGACGAGGTTGCAAACACAACGGTATTCTCCTGGAAGCCGAAATAACAGGTGGTACTGTTTCGTCAATAGAAATTTTGATAACGGAAGGCAGGCAGCCTATACCCTCATATACCGAGTCATACAATAGAGTATTACATTCCATGTCTTGAACAGACACCTTTTGTACTGAGGTACGCAGTTTGCATTTCATATTTGCCATGAAATAACCTACAACAGGCAGACGATTATGACTGACGTCCTTAAGCACCGTGTTAGTTTTACGCAATGTACTAGTATCAAAGCCCGCCTGTGTAAAACACTTTAATGGCATTACAGACGCATCGGCACCGCAATCTAATTTAAACCTTATTGGCACATTATTAATCAATATGTTCTCGAACCATGGCGATTCATCACTGTTCATCACATTAATGTAAATGTTTTCAAGCAAAAACTCACCATCATTATCAGTACAGTCCTCACCGTCTTTTCCGTCAATCGCAACCTCTCTTATCAGCCTCTCGCGGCAGGTTTTAGCAAAATGTCCAGCGCGCTCGCACCTGAAACACTTAACGTTAGATGCTGGACAACTGTCATTAGCGGCGTGTTGTCACACAATTTTAATATAAATTCTAGTTTTATACTCGTACACCAAGAAAACTTTTATAATCCGACATTTTTACAACCGAAAACCAAGACTTACGTGATTGGTCGATTTGAACGCTTGTTCTTTGCGCGTCTGCGCAGTGCGAATTATGGTGTTGCCATGCCATGACACACGCAATCGATTTCAAAATTGAGAGAATCTCGAGAGAATGAATAATGCTTGCACAGATTTATACGTCTCATCTCTTTATTTTTAGGTAATTTTAGATTCCTACCCATTTTCCATATAGCTTTCGTAAAATGATAATAGCATCCGTCTTCTAACGCCTGGAAATACGTAGGTACCCTATGTCCTTGGCAATAGCTGGTTCAAAACCTGTCATTATTAGTAAAGCGGCCAACGAAAGAAAAGTCTTTTAGAAATCCATTTTCGCTCATGTCGTCTCAGATATGGGTGAATATGGTATCGATGCAATCAGTGTAATACCCTGAACACAAATATATGAGATGACAAGCGCGAAAGTGGCGGGGGTAGTTGCTGTGACTTTTGTGAGTTTTTTTTAACATACCATGAGTCTTCTCCGAGACCACGGGGACAACGCCGTCCTCGAAACGTCGGAGGTAAATTTTAAAACTTAAATACGCGATATATCCCGAGTACAGTTTGATAATACCAAGTGGGGTACCAAATGAAAGGGCTTTATGAGTAGATCACAAATATATAACATAGTGTAACATTTTCAATACTTGGTCTAATAAATTATTAGAAAACGTTCAAAAATTTCACAATCCACAGTTGAATTTCAACTGCTCTAAATTGAAAATGGCTAAATGGATTAGTCCAAAATACATACCAAATGACTGCGAATATTCTCTGTATAATGTTAAAAAATAATTAAGCAGATTAATCAAAAAATAAGAAAAGTACATCACGTTGAAAAAAGTATAATTTTCTGTTACATTAAACTGCAACTATTATTAAAACAAACAAAAAACCCGACTGTTTACATATATTTTAGAAATGGTCTTTTTACTAGCTTTCATTTGGTACCCATATTGCTATAGTAAGAACATTTTTTTTTTCGCTAGCCTATTTTGGTGTCCCACTGCTGGGCAAAGGCCTCCCCTCGTTTTCTCCACTCGACCCTGTCATCGGCGTTTTCCCACCATTTGGGGTAAGGGGCGTTCAATAAAAAGTGAGAATGAGTATGTTATATACAACTTTTATTAAATGTTATTTTATTTTTCGACATAGTCACCTTTTAGCATAATACACTTAGTATATATTTTTTCTAAACTTAAAATTCCATTTCTACAAAATGGTTTCATCTTGAGTACTTAAAAAATCTTGTACTGCAGCGACTACCGCGTCGTCGTCTTCAAATTTCTTGCCTCTTAGGTATTCCTATAATCTCGGAAATAGGTAGAAATCACTAGGGGCGAGCTCTGGTGAATACGGAGGATGCTTAAGGATATCGAACCCAGCATCACGTATTGCAGCCATTGCAACGGCGGACTTGTGTGCCGGTGCGTTGTCCTGATGGAACAACACAATTTTCGAGAGTTTACCTCGCCGTTATTCACTGATCTCATTGCGCAATGTTGCTATTTGTTTGGCATATAAAGTGCCCGTAATAGTGGCTCCATGCTCAAGATACTCAATCATTACGTCCCCTTTACCATCCCAAAAAACAGAGCCCATGACCTTACCGGCAGGTGGGCACCTTGAATTTCTTCGGAGTTGGAGATGATGGCTTTTTCCATGTCATAGACTGCAGTTTCGTTTCAGGGTCGTAATGATGCAGCCATGTTTCGTCCACTGTTATAAATCGTGCCAAAAAAAGTTCCCGGTCTTGCTGTATCAGGTCCAAAGCTTCTTGACAAATCTCGACTCTAGTTTGATTTTGCGTGTCAGTAAGCATTCTGGGTACCCAACGCGCTGATACCTTTCTCATACCCAAGCGTTTATGTAAAATATTATGCACGCTCCCCGTTGAAATCTTTACATTTTCAGCAATAAAACGAACCGTGACACGACGATCCGCAAAAACTATGTTTTCGACTTTTTTCACAATTTCTTCAGTTACTGCTGTAGTAGGGCGTCCGGAGCGGGGGTCATCCATGGTCGATGTTCTTCCACGTCTAAATTCGGCGCACCAACGTGCGACTGTCGAATACGGAGGAGCATTAGACCTTAAAGTGTCCCGTAAATCTAAATTGACTTGGTCCGTAGAAAAAAATTTCAAAAACAAGTATTTGATAACGGCGCGCAGTTCAATTTTCTCCATTTTCGCTGACGTACTCAGTAGCATCGCAAAGAAATCGCCGTATTTTTTTTAAACAAAAAACAGTTAGTTTTTTTTTATGGCAATCAGCTAGGTAGGTTAGCTTTACCAAATCGTCCCGCCATCTCCTTTTCGGTCAATTACAATTTTATTACTTATAGTATTTTTAAAACTCTAAAAATGCCTAATGTCGCAAAATATTGAATTGACATCTATCATCGTACCCTTCCAGTTGAAAAATGCTATTATATAGGCGTATGTCAATTTCATTATTCGCATCTTCGTCACGTCTTTTAAAGACTATGATGAATGAGTCACTTATTGCTTTAACTCGTCTTGCAACTGGATTTGAACTGGATGGACGCATCCCTTCAGCGCTAATTTAACTCGTTTTGCAACTGGATTTGAACTGGATGGACGCATCCCTTCAGCGCAATTTAGATGACCGAGATATTGAACTTCTTTGGTGTTGAGAACACACTTCAGTATTGATAATTATGCTGAATAAAAACACGTCTTCACCATATCAACATTTTATTCGAAGAGCAATTTTTATTCTAGAACATCGTAGACAACAACTCCTAATTGAGGTTGTATGTAGTCGCTTTCTCCATCATCGATGTAGACAGCGACTCCTACTGTATTAAAATTGTTGACCATTTCGTTGTAAATATTTCTGGCGCACACTTGATTCCGAAATGCATCATAAGAAAGCGATAGAGTCTGTTCGGAAAGAGAAGAGTCGTGAAATGTATAGGGCCGCATACATTCCACGACTCTTCTCTTTCCGCACAAACTATATCTGCTATGGGGTCTCAAATGTTCCGAACTTAGAGGTAGCATCAAGTTTCGAAAAGTACTTGGCACCATTCTGTTCACTCGGGTCCTCATCCAGCGTAGGCATTAGTGGCGGCAGAAGTGGCTCAGTCCTACGTACACGTACCTACAGCCTTGTTGAAATGCTAGGGGTCAAGGAAGAAGCGTAACTTTTAATCTGGTTTTTTCCAACGAACTAGAGTCGCTGGTTTTTTCACGATGACTAGGCGATACCCAATCTACTGTCAAAAATTTTATATTGAATAATTACACATTTTGAGGCCTTTGCCCAGCAGTGGGACACTAAATTCATAAAAGACAGACGAACCAAAATCTTAAAAGGTTAATGTTGGCTCAATAGAAAAAGAAAACTCAGTGATACTCAATTGTATATCGTACCCTGCATAGCACAGCAAAATAATTTTAGTATAATACGATTGATTGATGGAATGAATAAATTTCTAATTGTTAGCATGTAGGCTACATGTTATATTTTATCGCGTAAATATTAAATTACCCAGCGGCGTAACTAGTTGAGATTTATTCAAATAAGATTTTAAACTGGGGTCTTGAATAAAGTTCGTTAGCAATTCTGAGACATGCGCCTTCTTCCCGGGGGTAGCTGAAATGGTTTATTTCATTTTGAAACTCCACAGCAGATTCAAAATTAAAATAGACTGCAGAACAAGTGTCAACATTACGCTGTAAAAGTGTGAAACAGGTAGAAAAGAATTACTTACCTATTTTCCACTAAAGTGCGAGTATGGAATGGATGAGATTATTACTTGACCGTAAACGGTGATCATTTTCTTAATACTTATAGGTGTTTTTGTTTTTAATTTAATTGGAAATGCCGAATGGCTTGATTATACTCACATTAGATTTAGATCTCACATCATCTTGGTCTAGGTGCTTAGTTTTTTTTACGTGTATGTGTATTTTTTTTTGTGTGTGTATTTTGATGGGCAAGACTCCAGAGAATGAACACTAAAGGAATTATCCAAGTTTGAAAAATCGTTTCTCAGCATTCACTAATAATTTATATAATTGACTGCAATTTAATCAATCCTCATTTAATAAATAAGAAAGTAACTTCTGCGATTTTTTATTACTTTCATAGTTTTTGAGTTATAGCAGAATTTATCAAAAACTACCCAAAAACCTAATGAATAAACATAAAAACTAGTGAATGAACACCGCAAAACCCAGTGAATGAACATTATTTAGATCTTTTTAATCAGCATTAAAAAAAACATTTTTAACACAATAACCGTTTCCAGCTCTATTTTAGTAGGTATAGCGAAAGCGTTCATATCTTTTTATCCCCTCCGTATGGATTTCAAATAGATTAAAATGTAATAAAATGATAGTGATTCAACAGAACCTATTACATATTAATAAGAAAAGTGAATCAAACATTACAACAAGAAGCAACGATCATATTCTGATGAAAAAAGGTTAGGCTCAGCAAATAATGCTTAAAATAATAAACTTGTCATTGCATAGTTCGTGGTTACATTGTTCATACATAGAATTAGTTGAAATCTAATAAATGTACACCCCAGATTTTATGTTGTTCATACATAGGCATGAAAAATCCATATTTAATTACACAAACGGGTCTACCGCGATATAATTTCATTGTTTTTACCTTTAATTCCGACGTTTCAGCTGAGTTGCACCAGCTGTGGTCACGGAAAGACTGACGTCCCAACAAATGTCAACGGAGATATTAATAAAACACCACTAAACTACCCGAAATTAGTTTATAAAAATGTTAGGGGTAGACAAAGAAATTGCAGCTACCCGTTAAAGTTTAATGTTTATTGTCCACGGCACGACACAAAAACAATGAAATTATATCGCGGTAGACCCGTTTGTGTAATTAAATATGTGTACAAAACGCGAGAGTTTAAAGTGTTAAATGAAAAATCCAGTAAATGGACTATAGAAATTTGGTTTGTTCCAATACTGGCTGAATGAATCAGAATCGTTTTCTATGCAGGATTACAAAAAACGAATCAATACCATTTCATTTACATATAAATTTAGAAAAAAAATTAAATCTAGATGACACCAGTAAATGAACACACCGTTCATTTACTGATTTCAGAACATTTGATAAGCCAGTAATGGAACTATAAAAAATAAATACTTAATCGCATAATACGCCGACAAAGTGCACATTTATAAAAGGTTTAACTCTTAATCTAACCAAATAACTGAACTTTGTACAGGTAAACATTAAATAAGCACTTCATATGTTGCCCCAAACGTACACAGTTCTTATCTGGGATCTAATTTTTCCATACAAAACTTCAAACCCAGAAACACGTAAACTTGAAACGCCAGTCACATTCAAACTGGTCGAAAATAAATTCACCACGGGTTGCCATTGCATAGAAAATAGAGTTGTTAATAAGAAAAAAAATACGACAAGTGGTAGAAATTGCTATATTTCTTTTTTTAGACAATAGACCATTTCTTCAGCCACTTGTTTACTTCATCCAAGTGTCAACACATGTCTGTAATATTAGTAGTAGACCAGGTACCTATAGTTTAGATTTCGTTTTTTTTTCAATTCATTCCTTATACTTGAGGGTAATGTATTCCGAACATTAAAATGATGTAGGAAAGGACCACGAGATATTCCCTTTAATAAAACTTTTGGCTTTTGTTTCCTTAATTGAAATTAGATTTCAAGTATGACACAGCTGCTACATTGGAACGCTCATCCGCAAGGAAAATTGCTTCTATTCTTTTTAGTAGAAATACTTTACGTTCAATATGTAGCATTATTGTTTAATAAATTATTTATAATCAAAGAACATTTGAATGAACGATTAAATTAATAACGAAAATTAGACACATTTTAATCCGATATTAGCCTACTTTTATTATTTTTTTTTAATTTATTCTTACTCTAATAATATTTTTGTAGTTTTAGTGTAGGTACCTACCTATTTATTTCCATATTGTAAGTCATTAATAATAGAATGAATAAATAAGTAAGAGAATTGGAGTAAGGTCGGGTCGGGTATTTCCAAAATAAATAATATTAAATAATCGTAGTTTAAATTTTTTCGTGTTGCTTGTTTCATTACAAATTTCTCTAAGATTTACCCTAACCTCAGAATATAATAAAATGTAAAATAACGACAAAGTCTACAATAACCCAGACTTTGAAGTCGATGGAAATATCAACAACAAGTGAATAAAACAAACGGTGACGAATTACGCAATTTTAATTACTTTTATTATAACAAACATTAATGTTAGTCTTGGCATATAGATAAATTTACCATAACACTAATACAAAATAAATACACCACTAACTTATCCTTAGTTACAATATATACGTCAAATTATGATCATATGATCAATCGAATAAAATGCAATTTGTTCACCTGATAAGTGCCTCCTTAACTACATACTTCTATTTCTTATGTTTTGATTATCAATCGGATCATAGGTAATTAGACTCAGTTATATTAACGATAACATATATTGAAATATCTACCTTATGATTACTTTAGTGAAACGATTATGTAAATCAGTCATTTGAAGAATAACATTTAGGTAGGTAACACATATAACTTATGTTTATACATTTAATACATGTATACTAGTTAATATTTGACAGAGTTTACGTGACCGTATGCCACGAGGAAATTACAAACGGGAAGTCAAAGACTTAGCGCATTTAATAACTGGAGTCGCCTTTAAGAGCTTGCCCCTCTGCCGAAAAACTTGCACAATTGTGCAAACTTTTGTATGGACTGACATGGCTAATTCGCTATTTGTACGTTACGTACAAATCATATAGAAATAGCAATACATTTGACGTCCCCTCCCCCGCAAAAATCGGCAGACTGTTTCGTAAAGAAAATGACAGCGACGACATCTCCAGTTACTAAATGCTCTAAGAGTCAAAGAGCGTTATAGCCACATGCGAACTCGTGCCTTAATAAAAGTGCCAAATGTTGCACACTCGGTTTTCAATATAATTTAATTAAAAACCTTTCGAGTCGTTCCAATCAAATGTTCTACTGACGGACGGATGTAACGCGGTCAGCCATGCCCCTGACGATCGAACTTCAAGTCTGTCCGAATAATCATCTACCTACTAGTTTTGTAACCTCGAACTAACAGTAATTAACTCTCGGATTGTAAAAACACGTTGACGTTAATGTAAAAGCTATTTCAAAATTAATCTCATATACAGTGTGGTAATTAAAAATACATGTCGATCCTGTTTGAAATCAAAATTATGTATAAAGTTAATAATAATATTATAAAGAAGTTACTCGTATTAGACGAAATGTTTATAGTGACAAAATAATTTTCTTACAACCACCAGCCCTGGCACCAACGTGTAGATAGCGCTTATTACAGGATATTTAATTCGCTATTGGATTTTCTCCACCCACCTCAATTATTACGATAATTTATGGACACGTCAACGGTGTTTGGAAGTTAAGAAAAATCAATATATGTATTTTATTATAGGTAGATATTTTTTCTCTGACACTTTTATATCTCTAAAGAATTTTAGTGCCTATTTGTCTGTTTTTTTTTTTGTTTTCGACATTTAGAGACTAATAAAGTATATAATATTTCATTTTTTCCATATCGGAGAGGACTTATTTGGTTTGTTTTTTCTTCCCTGTAGAGAAAAGGTACCCACTCCTATGCAGTCTCGGCCCAAAATACGCTGGGTTGGTTTGAATCAAGAACATCCATGGTTATAGCAGCATCAGGTAC
This sequence comes from Cydia splendana, assembly GCF_910591565.1. Lineage (NCBI taxonomy): Eukaryota > Metazoa > Arthropoda > Insecta > Lepidoptera > Tortricidae > Cydia > Cydia splendana. Next base: position 38,509,542 of record NC_085987.1, on the reverse strand, counting down.
CACTGTTACTTAATTGATTGCTTTAAATAATTGTAGGCAACTTACATAGCAAGAACGTTTGTCTTAGATCAATGTGAAATTAATGTGAACAGGCTGCATACGACATTGGACACCTAATTATCAGGAATGTTGTTATTGTTTTTTAGATCGACAAAAAAAATCTACAATATTGAAATAAAAAATCAAAATTAATAAATTTAAATAAATGAATGGTTCTATAAGTAAGCAGTTTCATAGGACGGACGCTTAATACATATATCAAAGAAGCTGTAATGTTAGGAAATCATCATTAATTGAAGAACCCACCCTTTCGCATGATAATGTTGATAATGTTTAACACATATTTATTTGATATGATAATTTAATACTTGATTTATACGTGATTTCTGTTTTATTTCACTACAGCGTAGTCAGCAGATGGTATAATCTGAGTACCTATATTATTTAGTAATTGGAATTTACAATTCTAACTCCAAACGATACTTTTCTATGAACATTTTTACAATGTTGTAGAAACATTTTACGATTTACTTTATTCGTGAATGTAAAACATTCGTTGACTACCTAACCTAATGATAAAATTATCATTTATCACACTTCCACGATCGCCACTTAGTAATACACAAGGACTGCTCTAGCGCTGCAAAGTAATATCTAAGTATACGTATAATAAGACGTCCTCGTGTATTAATAAATAAGAACGCAATTCCGCTATCTTACAATTTAGAATTCCATCTTACCACTTCTCCATTTTTCCTTCAAAGTGCACTTTTAAAATTATGCGGATTCAGCCAGAGGTCTCTTATTTAAATCAACTTTACATGGGCTGAAAAATAAATACTTCATTTGTTTTTTATTCAAGAATCTAAAATCATGAACAGAAGTCATTTATTCGTACTTTTTATTTGATTATCTTGTTATTGATTTAATAAAACATATGACGCACGTGAAAGAAGATAGATCATTATTTTTGTATAATTACCTATAGCTAACATCTATATTACGACTTCTTCCCACTATTATGGTTGTGTAATTTGATTATTTTTCTTAAATGTTGACCTTTTTACTATAAGGAAGTTATTGTAATGTAAATGACTATTCAAGAGTTTATAGGATACCAATAAAGATTAAATTCATCTGAGAACAATTTCAGTAAAAACGGGAAGGTAATTAGCGCGCAACGTGCCGCCGACCGCGATAACTCGCCTTCATTAACTGTTATCTGCCCCTCACTACCTGCTATAACTTGACAAATACTGAATATAAAATTATAACGGTGATTGAAAAAGTTACTTACTAAACACGTAATTTTAAGACCCTGATATTTATCTACTCGGTTAAAACCGCCAGGCATTATTGGAAATAAACGGGACGGGAATGTCGGGAATTACAATCTAAAATGTATAGAGGGCTAGAAAGTTTCTCAATTGGCATTAGGTACATTACCATGATTGAGTTACAACTTTACTATGCTAATTTTATAAATATTTCGTGAGATCGGATAAAACAAAAACTCAAAAGCACCAGTATCACAAAGCTCCGAAGTAAGGAAAGATTACTTTGAGTACGCATCTAACGATATCTGTTACACCTATGTATTGGTTAACGAATTGAAATACCATTTAGATATACATACATAAATTATGCTAGACCTGCACTGGAAGCCACCAGACTTGGCAATGGTACGAGAGTGGGTGATATTATGCAAGGCTACGAAAAAAAATCTCCGTACGAATTCACGAAGCTGTAGTCGATCTGATAAGTACATTTTGTTCTTCACGCATGTCGACAATAATCGACAATTTCGGCGTCATTGAGTAGGAAATTTGATCTGAGCGTTTGTTTTGCGGCCAGGCCTCGGTGAATCTCGCTGCGCTGTCCTACAGCTGATAGAGATCTACGTTGGAGGACTGCTTGGAGTGGGACGCGCGGCACGCGGGGCCGGGCTCCCGCGCCGCGGATCACACTTGCGTGAAGCTTGCGTGCAACGCCGTCTCCTCCTGGCCGATCTGGTTCGCCGGCGTGTAGTACTGTTAAAACATTCACTCACTTATTATCAAAAGTGACGAAATGGCTTATGAATGATCTGCTAAAGTAACGGATATGTATTTATTAAAACAAAACGTTGTAGGTATAGATAAACAAGGCATCGATGTTCAATATTGAAGATGATGTCAAATATTGTTATTGAAATATCTATTTCTCTTTTGAGAAGTTTTGGGTTTAGGTACTTAAAAATATTAACGGAAAAGCGTCACATGTCAAACAACAAATTAATGTACCTATAGGATGCACAATCTTATTCGACAGAATAAGAAGGATAAATAAATAAAAAGATAAATATATAAATACGTAAATAAATAAATATTATAGGACATTTATGATAGTAAGTAAGTACATTTATAGTTAGATGCATGCATCGTGTCTTTTTTCGTGCTGTTACCTAACGCAACTGTTTTGTGCTATATTTAGAAAAAAATGGAAGACAATGCTAACATTGCGTCTTTATACTTATCTACAGAATATTTTGTAACAAAGAGCGTAGCCGTGTTTGTATGGAAAAGCGGCCCTTTCAGCAAATGTTTACTGTATTTTTTTAATAAGGACCCTTATGACAAGTAGGTATTATTTCCTGTAAGTTTCAGCTTCCTATCTTTGTTATTTGGGTAATTCTTATTCTTATGCATTTTTTGTGTAACACGTAAGAATAGCATGTATTTTTGTGAAAATAAGTAAACTCTATATCAATATACTTAGCAATTTACCTCTAGCTTTAGGTTAACCTAAATGTATTGTCCTAAGAGTATTAGAAACATATTAAAAAAATTACAAGTGCGATATGTCACGGACCGTGTAGTGTGACTTCCCCAGATTTTGTGATTATTAATTTTTTTTTGAAAAAAATAGAAGTGATTTTGCAATAATTTATATCAAATATAAAACACTAATCCTTGTTCTACAACACTGTTTAAAAATTGTATGGATTTATAACGATTTTATATAATTTTAAACAACATACATTTTGTGATTAGTTTTGGCGTCACCACCGCGCGTGGTAATATAAACATGCGGTACTCGGTAGAAAATTATCTTTACTACTGGCAGCCTTATTAAAGTTTTTTTAGAACAGCAACACTGTGTTGTTGTCAAGTTTGCACATGGCTCAAGGGAGAATTTTTGTCAAAAAATATTTATTTGTGTTCATTTGAAAACACGGTCAACCTTAACGCGTCACCGCCGTGTTTGACTTTTAAAAGTAAGTAGCAGTTTCACGTTATTGTTTGTAACATAAGATATACCTCATACATTGCAGATTAAGCTAATTATTAAACATTTTCAAAATCAAAGTAAATGTTTATGTAATATCGAACATGTTCCAAATTATCACGACCGTGGCCTAAAAATCTGTCACCGCCACGGACTTTTGAGTCCACGTTCGTGACATATAGACACGTGGTCGTGTAACTCTTAATTCGTTTGATTAATTTAGAGGCACATGCACTTTTCAGAAATGCATTTTTATTAGCTATAGATCATTTGCTATTATTGCCCGACTGTCAAAGCAAAAAAAATGTTTTTCGCTTGTATGTATGTATGATGTGTATCGAATTTTTTGTCACGCTCTACAGCCTTTATAGTTTGACGGATTTCAACGTCTGAGCTGTCATTGGGTTTGTCGTAGTCATAGGAGTGACGTAGGCTATGTTAAAATAACCATATAAATCAAAATAGCCGAGTTGGCCACCAACATGCCGAAATGTCACGACTGAGGGACACTTTGTCACAACCGTGTTTATGTACTCATTTTATTTACCTTTCCTGAGGGTATTAAGCTTGACCATATGAATCAAAAAATTGCTTTTTGTATGTACTTTTGATATATGTAATAATATGTGAAAAATATAAACGTTTATGAAAAACAATTTTTATTGGATACAATTTAGGAATCACCCATTTGTTGAGATATGATTTTTTTAATTTTTGCATAAAAATGTTTATTTGTTCACATTGGCTAACGCAATTTACGCAAACTTTTGGTACAGTATTATATATATATAGAGACTTTCAAATACTATAAATAATGTTTAATATTACCAACAAAATTCTTGGATAATTGTAGGAAACAAAACTTCAATATTTTTTTTTCTTGCTTTCTAGAAGAGCGACACCAACAGTTCTTTGTTAAGTGATTGCTTATATAAAGGCCTGTAACATATATTATTTTCAAAATAATCCAGTTGGTACTTCGTACTAGAAAATGTAAAAATAAAGGATACGGTAATACCCACACCCGCAAACGAAAATTACACTATAAAAGATGAATGACAGATAATTTAGTCGCAAAAGAGAATATGCATATTGAAACCTTTTTATCATTAACGATATATCGTCGTTGCGCTTACCAAATCTTATATGTGCGAGATCTTAATCAAATGAATTAACACCTTATGTATTTTGTTGCTAGGTAACTATTTGTCAATCAAAAATCGAACACATATCAGGTTTGAAAAGCGCAACGACGATATGTACATAGCAGTTGCATTTGCATTGCATAACCTTTTCGACGCCGTGTCAAATACAAAAGCAGTCACTCGGACGCCACGTCATCAAAGTGTTAAAACTGAAATTGAACTTTATGAATATGCACGTAGGTCTATCTTGCTCTGTGGTCTGTCACCGATTAATCGGTCTTTGGCGTTGAACCTGCGGTGCGGATATATCGGTCATTGCCGCCCAAAAGGTTAAGAGTATTATATATGTCAATGTCAAGTTTTAATTATAGATGCTAAAGAAAAAAAAATTTTCTTTAATAATTTTATCTAAGTAATATATATAGGTAAATAAATCAGCACCACACACGCAGCAATAAATATCATTTATACGTCTTAAATATGGGTTACCCCAAAAGAAATATCCTTCCCCACATGTTTGGTATCTATCAATGGGCACCACTTCTTCGTCATTCAAATTGATATCCCAATCCGGAATCATATTAAAAAGAATTCTACGGAAATGGCACGTAGTAGGCCTAGTGAAAACTTTGTTTTTATGTGATGAATCTGAAAAAGAAACCTGTATTAGATACATACGTATATTATAGTAAATTAATGTAGTCGGGGGACAGACTGTGTTTTTTTTTGTATAATTTGTGTGAGTCAATCGGTCCTCGCTAGAAATACGGGCGGCCGGTTGCTCTTTGTCGGATAGAAGCTATATGTGACGTGTCTAGTAGGTGCATATTACATATTACTGATTTGTTGGGGCAGGTCCCCGCAGCGAATACCCACCCGGGCCTTGTCCTAAGTTACCAGGTCTTCGCCGGGATTGGCGGTTTCATGGTGTAAGTCAGGTAAGCAATTTTATTAAGTCATATAAGGCTTCTTGGGTTTTATAAGCGCTTTTTAGGTGTCAATTATATATTTTGTGTATTTGATAAAGGAATCGAGTGTGTCGTCTTTTCCGATAATGTGTTTTATAGTGTAATTGTAATGTGATTGTAATTGTGTCGTGTAATTTACGGTTCTATGTCCTGGTATTTTCCACAGATAGTTTCGTGCTCACATCTGGCATGTGCATATCTGGGACAATGTTTAATTAGATGTTCAATGGTTTTATATGGACGTACGCTGATCAGCCACGGTGTGTCGCCATCAAATTCTTCTTCAAAGTTAGGCAAAGTTTCAAGTACTACGGCGAATGCCATAGAAGCAGAGATTTTGGTTGGTAAATCATTATTCAGAAATAATCTCGCAAATGAAGCAATAACTACTTTTCTTCTAATTAAATAATTTTGACGAGTAATCAATCGTCTTTTGTCAAAGCATTTTTTTAATAGTCAAATAGCTTATAAAAATACCAACCAGTCTTCATCGCTATCGGCATTAATAACGACATTAAATCCGTTTTTGAATAACGCCATTAATTTATCAGCTGGTCGTGGAATCTTGGACAAAAATCTTCCGTGGGATAAATAATAAACAACTGCTGCTACGTGCTAGCAACAGCTAACCGTATGCAGTCCGTTCGCATATTCACAATAATATTGTACGATGCTGTTTATTACATTAATGTTTGGTGTATACTCAATAAAGCATCTGTAACATATTTTTTAGAGAAATTATATTTTCCCACGTTAAACCTGTCAAAATAAAGATCTGTTTTTCTGGAATAGATTGATCTTCGATTGCATCGAATACTGAGGCTTTACATTTAATACTCATATGTTCTAACAATTCTGTCACTTCAGTCTCTTTCAGTAAGCACTTGCTACAGTGAATTCGGAGAGAATGCAAATCATCTTCATAAATACGTTCTTTAATTATATGAGAAGAGCAACACCTTTTATTGCTTGGAATGTAAATCATCGATATTTGAAACGCATCCAGTCTGGCTTTTTTAGATATAACTTTCAAGTCTGACTTATTTCCGCAAATAAAACAGTACCCATGTGTAGAGACGGGTCGTTGAATTGCCACCTCAACATAATCTTCATGTAACCTATGTCGGCAGATCTTGAATGTGTAGGCACAACGAAGGTGCTGTTATCCTCTGATAATCTAGACGAACTAGAATATACGATCAAAGCTTCTACTTGTACTTGTATTTGGTTCAGGTAGCACTAACGTATTACTACGAACACGATATGCCTTCGTTCGGCATCCAGAGCAGATGACATCCGATACAAAACGACTGTTAGTCTGTTCGAGAAACGGAAAACGGTGAAAAATAGAGATAATACTCCTAAAAATACGTGTGATACCTCATTAGATTTGTAATGATGTCTAGAAAAAATGTATTCGAAGCGTGTATTAGCACACAAAAAACTACAAAAGTTATTAACAAAAAAAGGGAGATAAAAGTAGAGAAATATCTCAAAAAGTATGCATATTTAAGTAACCAAAATTAATATTATAAAAGAGGAGAATATTTCCAATCAAACATTCCATACTTCCAGAACTGTATCTCCATTATTTATACTTTTTATTCAATGCTGAACACAGCCCTCCGCGCCTCATTTTCGAGAAACGCGAGCGGCGTGAAAAAGCGATTACTTAACATTAAATATAATTTTAAAGGTATTAAATATTCGTTGAAAAAAAAAATGTTGTATTTAAAACATGTCAACAAATGTAATACTTGTAGAAATTTATCATAAAATAATTTTTTCAACAAGTTAGGCAATTGTTAATGAACAAAATTTTCTCGAAATTCCTTCTTTATTGAAAACAAAAAAAATGTATAAATAACTATTATAAAATTTCCTCGTTTTCTAGAGCCCTTCTCATATACATGCTTAATAAGATCACTTTATAAAAGTTCTGAAAAAATTAATAGTTTGGTTATAATGTTGTTTTATATTTTACAATTTTACCTTGATTTTCGTTTTTCGTCAATTTTCTATGTTATTCTAAAACTTATTTTAAGCAAAGTATTAACTTTATTAAGCCTTTTATAATGTGATCTTATTAAGCATGTATATGAGAAGGGCTCTAGAAAGCGACAAAATTTTACAATAGTTATTTATACATTTTTTTTCGTTTTCAATAAAATTTTGTTGATTAACAATTGCATAACTTATTGAAAAAATAACTTATACACTTGTATTTATACAAGTAGTACATTTGTTAACATATTTTAAGTACACCATAATTTTTTTTAATTTTTCAATCAATATTTAATATCTTTAAAATTATATTGAATGTTACGTAATCGTTTTTTCACGCCGCGCGCGTTTCTAGAAAATAAGGTGCGGAGGGCTGTGTTCGGCGTTGAATAAAAAGTATAAATAATGGAGATACAGTTCTGCAAGTATGGAATGTTTGATTGGAAATATCCTCCTCTGTTCCGTAGAGGAACAGATTAGTATTAATTACTTTCTATGCTTATGTAAATAGGTATTTTTCTTACATACAAAGCAACACAATTAGGAAAGAATATATTTTCGTGTAGTAGCTAGATATTTGAACTGGCAACTGCATTTATCTCAAAAGCCCTTCCGGCGCGGCTATATATGCAGCTGTCGATAAAGCAGAGGATTTCCCAATCATCATACATAGACCACCACGTGGTACGCCAAGGTGCTGCTGGATTTATGTAAGTTGCTCTCAATTTATCTCGGCTACATCCTCTTTTATAATATAAATTTTGATTTCTTAAATATTAATACTTTTGAGATATTAGGGAAATAAACAATATCTACCTTTACCCCCTTTTTTTGTTTATAACTTATATATTTTTTGTGTGCTAATACACGCTTCGAATACATTTTTCTAGACATCATTACGAATCTAGTGAGGTATCACACGTATTTTTAGGAGTATTATCTCTATTTTTCACCGTTTTCCGTTTCTCGAACAGGCTATGTGTCGGCGATAAGAACTTCGAATAAAATGTTAGGTCTTTGGCTGTTATTAATACTTTCCTTTTTCCTCTGGCTTTATTTAAATAAATAGCACAACAATATAATAAATAAATAGCACCACATTTCTTAGTAGGTGTCACTTTTGGTGTCATATTGGTATCACAAAGTTCGTAAATTATAATTACTATTGCTGCAATACAATCATAACATAAGTAATGTAATAATACACCAAACTAACACCAAACATTGCCAATCGGGGGAAATAATTCGTGTATAAGCCAATTTTGGCATGGTTGTAGGGAATGGTGTATTAAACAAGATACCTACCTACTAAAAGTACCGGGGGTTGGGGGTGAAGGTAACGGGTAGGGGGGGTTTTATATGTCCCTTTTTATAGTTTTTCGTAAATAACTTTTAAACGGTGGTCCGTAGCAAAAAATGTTCTATTACATAAGTACCTAATCTACATAAAAAGTACTAAAAAAAATTCAGTGCTCCTTTTCGCTAGTATTAATATTTCAAAATATATTAAGGTGAGAAAGTTACTTATAATTTGTTCTAAGATCTCTTTTTTTGTTTTTCGTAAATAACTCGTAAACGGTGCCCCACAGCAAAACAAAATATATTTTACGTAAGTAATCTATTTAAGATTTCTTATAAAATACGTGCTACTTTTTTTGGATCCGGTCACTTACGGCCACTTCCTCTATTGTAGTGTTGAGTCGCTCACTCGTGAGGCACCTCATTTGTACCACTCATTTTGTTAATTTGTCGCAGTACTTCATACCGCAAAAATGTCTTACATCACTCCTCTATTCATTTTACTCATTTACTCGCGCGCATCACAAACACCTCTTGCCACACAAATCATTCACACACTTCAAATTTAAAAAAAACTCTTATCCTTTCAATTTCACTCGCGACCTTCAAAACTCATACGCTCCTCATAACCTCGCAAGAGAGTCCCTGGATCGCGCGAGGCGCTCGAGGTGCTCGCCCGCTCGCCGACACTCAAAACTCAAATGAAGAAACGAGTAATGGACGTAATGGTCCACACTGTCAACTGCCGAACTACAAACCTTATTGCAACGACAAAAGGTCCACCGAGAAAAGCATTGAGTTTGTACCGCTCACCGCCTCTCTGTGACATGAACACCTCAATCCTTTCAAAATGAAACAATGAATTAGAAATACCCAAAGAGGGAGTGAGACAGACACGCGCCGTACTTCAATATCGCCTCGCGTCACCACCGAAAATACGTTAAAAATTAAACGCGAAAGACAACAAGCGTAAGCGCTGCAAGCTTTCATACATCTTACGCCTTTTTGATCCTAACTTACGTGTCAAAATGGCGCGAGAAATCAGTCTCAAAACGAATTTCGACGTGTTGCTTCTCTGTCGCACTTGTAAATTCGTACGTAAGTGTGACAGGAAGGCAACATGACGAACTTGGTTCGCGGTACGCCCTCTGTATACCAGGCGGGCATTTACGAAGCTTGCTTAGAAACAGAAATCCCTTAAGTAACTTAAATATTATTGAAATATAATACGGTAGCGTACACAATTTATGATAATTTCAATAAGTTTCAAGTTTATTAAATAAAAAGTAAGTATAATTTTCATAGGTAAAATAAAAATGTAGATGTAAATTATACCGATTTGAATTTGCAATACTTTTTATTAACATTCTTTGTAATAGTGTTGAGTCGCTCACTCGTGAGGCACCTCATTTGTACCACTCATTTTGTTAATTTGTCGCAGTACTTCATACCGCAAAACTGTCTTACATCACTCCTCTATTCATTTTACTCATTTACTCGCGCGCATCACAAACACCTCTTGCCACACAAATCATTCACACACTTCAAATTTAAAAAAACTCTTATCCTTTCAATTTCACTCGCGACCTTCAAAACTCATACGCTCCTCATAACCTCGCAAGAGAGTCCCTGGATCGCGCGAGGCGCTCGAGGTGCTCGCCCGCTCGCCGACACTCAAAACTCAAATGAAGAAACGAGTAATGGACGTAATGGTCCACACTGTCAACTGCCGAACTACAAACCTTATTGCAACGACAAAAGGTCCACCGAGAAAAGCATTGAGTTTGTACCGCTCACCGCCTCTCTGTGACATGAACACCTCAATCCTTTCAAAATGAAACGATGAATTAGAAATACCCAAAGAGGGAGTGAGACAGACACGCGCCGTACTTCAATATCGCCTCGCGTCACCACCGAAAATACGTTAAAAATTAAACGCGAAAGACAACAAGCGTAAGCGCTGCAAGCTTTCATACATCTTACGCCTTTTTGATCCTAACTTACGTGTCAAAATGGCGCGAGAAATCAGTCTCAAAACGAATTTCGACGTGTTGCTTCTCTGTCGCACTTGTAAATTCGTACGTAAGTGTGACAGGAAGGCAACATGACGAACTTGGTTCGCGGTACGCCCTCTGTATACCAGGCGGGCATTTACGAAGCTTGCTTAGAAACAGAAATCCCTTAAGTAACTTAAATATTATTGAAATATAATACGGTAGCGTACACAATTTATGATAATTTCAATAAGTTTCAAGTTTATTAAATAAAAAGTAAGTATAATTTTCATAGGTAAAATAAAAATGTAGATGTAAATTATACCGATTTGAATTTGCAATACTTTTTATTAACATTCTTTGTAAACGACTTCGAACTGTCAAGTTATGATTATGACATATTTATATTTATTTTGTTCGTACTTCGTTCACTACCTAGTTAATTTTAGTTCTCTAATACCTAATACCTAGTGATAATTCTTATAATCATAACAAAATATGGACATAGTTTTTGCCAGTAAATATACCCGCGGATCTTCCTTGGTGCCTTTTGCATGAAAAAATGAAGTGTAAATGTAGCCTGTGCGGCAGGCGCGAATGGTGCTTTGTTTATATTGATGATATTACTGTTAAATTATCTGAGGTGGTAAGTTAGTCACTTCTATATAATAATGACTAGTGAAAATATTGAATTTGTTCTCCTTAGTTTGTTAAAAATGTGGTAGTTTTATGGTTAATAGGTACTTATGAAATATATCACTACATATTATAAAACAAAGTCCCCCGCCGCGTCTGTCTGTTTGTGGGTTTGTTTGTATGTTCGCGATAGACTTAAAAACTACTGGACGGATTTTCATGTGGTTTTCACCTATCAAAAGAGTGATTCTTGAGGAAGGTTTAGGTGTATAATTTGCTAACCCGTGCGAAGCCGGGGCGGGTCGCTAGTGATTATTATACTTAAAATTATATCAAGTAGCAAGGAGGAGGTCTAAACAATCTAACAATAAAAAAGAGCTACATTAGAACAAGTTTCATAAAAGCAGCAAATTAAGTTAGGTACTTTATGTTCTTAGTTTGATTCTAAAATTATCTTTCTCCTAAAAGTTCTATTCTTAACCTCCAGAATTGCACTCCAATTAAATATTACTACTTATTTATTTATAAAGGAAGTGATGAATACATAAATATGTATATACATTAAATATTTTTGTCGCCGTTGGAGTTAATGGAATAGTCGACGCTGAATATATGCTAGTACCTCACCTCATTTGAAGTAAGACATTGTAACACCTCATTTTAGAAAATGAGGTACTCATACAAACTCATTTTAAATTGATGTCCTACCCATCACTACTCTATTGGCCACTGTCCAAATTCCTAGTTCGCCCATATCCTTGAACGACCACTTCTTTTTTTGTACATTTCCTTGTTCGTCCAGTTCCTTTTTCATACATTTCCTTGAACGACCACTTCTTTTTTTGTACATTTCCTTGTTCGTCCACTTCCTTTTTCATACATTTCCTTGAACGACCACTTCTTTTTTTGTACATTTCCGTGTTCGTCCACTTCCTTTCATACATTTCCTTGAACGACCACTTCTTTTTTTTTTGTACATTTCATTGTTCGTCCACTTCCTTTTTATACATTTCCTTGAACGACCACTTCTCTTTTCGTTCCTCTTGCTGTTCAGACCTTTCCTTGTACGTACAGTGCGTTACCAGCATGCGGGCTTTTATGAAAACTGATAATAATATGCATTGCTAGCAATCGTTTTCAAGTATTAACAGGTTAGAATTAGGATTGTTCATTTTTTTTTAATGTTCTATTTCGAAAACCATTTCGAGATATGAGGTTTTCAAACAGTTTCCGACATTTGCTGGGATATAATAATTGAATATTGAAGATATTTCAACAAATATCCTTATGACCTTAGTTTGACCTTTCTCCTGGGCTGAATGTAAAGTCATCGCATAATAAAATGGTGCTTATGGTTTGGTTTAAAATTCACACCTCTTTGCCCTATATTAAGAAAAGCCCGCATGTGGGTAACACTCTGTATTTCGTCTAAAGCTCGATGTCTAAATACCTTCGTAGAGCCAGATAAATATAATCAAGGATGAAACGTTAAAACTTAACCTGCCACGAACAATTACAAAAGACTTTTTTTTTCGATTAGATGAGGTGGAAAAATATTTAGTTAATAAACTAAGTAAAAATAAAAGACAAGTGTGAATGCGGAGGAACACAATATTTATTTTTCACAATTGTATTGTACATACTTGTTTTATTCAACTTTAATTTCTTCGACATTATCTTAGTTGCCTTACTAAAATGAAATTGACATCCAGTTCTAATAGCTTTTGGAAACACCTTGCCGACACTGTTTAAAATTGGTAACTCATAATCATACTTAAACTTGATTATATTGACACCAAGTTTCTCTTTCAGCACAGAGAAAAAACGATAATACGTTTTGCTTTCCTTATTAGGTAATAACCCATATACCACGGGAAGCATATTGATTGTACTGTCAGTAGACTTGTTATCCAAGTGGAGCACGAAGAGCTGACAGAATGGATGTGGTGCAGCATGAAACGTACCATCAGCATAGTACGAGCCGTCGAGATTATTTATGATGTTTTTACTAATTTTTGTAGCAAATATTAGTATTTTGTCTTCGCGGCCGTCTTCACAGACCAAAAAATCTTCTGCTAATGTGCCGGTTATATGCACATCTTCCAGTTTCTTAAAAGTCAGTCTAGTTACGTTTTAAAACCTTTTTCTTGCAGCATACAACCCATTTTTCACTGAAGAAAATGATGGAATGTGCCTCACAAATCTTATACCCCTTGACTGTACTAGTTTTTCTACATGACTTTCGTAAATTTACTGAACGGAGGTAAATTTTGAACAAACTTCTTTTTTACATTCATTAAGCATCAAGTCAATATCCCTCTGGATGAAGTCTGGTTTACACTGATGTTTTTTTATATTCCCGTATCACTTTTTTCCCGTCGCATCAATTGAAATAGATGCATAGCAATTGCTTCTGTCAGTGCATCTCCATAGAGTAGTGCCATTTTTATTCTTTTTTGTACGTAAATTATATTTATAACCCCTATTACATTGCTATGGGTTTACCTTTACGACTCGTAGCATAATCCAAATCTTCATCTGCCATATTTTAGGCCTTTAGGATTATATTTGCAACGATAATAATTAATATACTATTAATAGTGGCTTAATATAGGTAATGTCACCTAGACAATGACACAACTATAAAGTAAGTAGATCAGAACATAACATAGGTAATAGATAATTTACAAGTGGCCAATCAAAGTGTTCTTTCAAGGAGGTAGTGTATCTAGTAAATAATAAAATGCATAGAGGTCTGTTCGTCGTAGCAGAATATGCAACTAATATTTTCAATTTTATAAGGCAGCGCTTTGGACAGTTGTAAAAGTGGTCGTTCGAGTAAAATGGACGTTCAGGGATGTGGGCATTCCAAGTACGTGGCCTTTCTAGTATTATGGTCGTTCGAGGGTCATGGACATTCAGGGATGTGGGCATTCCAGGCACGTGGCCTTTCTAGAATTATGGTCGTTCGAGGGTCATGGACATTCAGGGATGTGGGCATTCCAGGCACGTGGCCTTTCTAGAATTATGGTCGTTCGAGCGACATGGACGTTCAGGGATGTGGGCATGCCAGGTATATAGCCGTGCGAGGAAAGTGGCCCTAAGAAATGTGTGTAAATTCAATACAAGATATCCAAACAGGCTTGTAGTGACCAGTAATTATAAAAGTAAGCTTTACAGCAAAAAATGTTACCTAATGGCCATAAAAAATTACAACCGTTTACCTAACGACATAAAAGAATTAACTTATGCAAGGTTTGTGTCAAAATTGCATAAATGGTTATTGGAAAAAGCTTTTTATTCAGTACAGGAGTTATTTTTAGACATTTAGAACTATTTTTATTTCTTATTTTATTATGTTGACTTTTGCTTAATTTGAAATATTTTTATCAAGAGATGTAGATTTAAATTAATGATTTATACTTGCCACTCTAATGCGATGGTGAGTAATATGATATGTTTCATCTTGGCACGGCCGTGCCCCCAGATTATGTAAGTAGTTTGTAAATAATGTATAGTATAATATAGGTTAAAACAGAACATAATTTACATGCCTAGATTATTGGCGAAATGTGCTGAACTAGCAAAATTGCATGTTAACACCAAATTTCTGTACCTACCACATTTCTAGCAAATAAATTTCTATTTCTATTTCTAAGTGACCAGATCCCTTTTTTTGCGCTAGGGTCAATATTATAAAAGATATTAAAGGGAGAAAATAAATTTTAAGGTCCCCTTTTTTAGTCATTCGTAAATAACTCGTAAACGATGGCCAATAGAAATAAATGTTATATTAAGTACATGAATAATTAACATAAAATTTCATACAAAAAAGGTTATTCAAACTTTTTCGCTAGGATCAATATAATTATACAGGGTGAAATCGGGGTCGTGTAGCAAGAAAGAAAAATAAGACTTGCCACTTAATTAGGAATACAACACTGTAGATTAGAGTGCATTAACTTGTATCTTTTTCGCACATACAAAAAAAATACAAAATAATTTCTTATTTAGAGTCATGGTCACCCGACAGACTTGACAAGACAACAACATCTAGTAAAGAAAGTATTGGTAACTTACGATAATTAATTGATAACACTTATCTTCGGTTTTACATTCAGTGTAAAAGCAATTGAAAAGGTTAAAAATAATTTAAAGACCTTATTAAAATAATAATTACAATCACTGGCACGGAGACTCCACAAGCTTTTCACAAATACATCAGTCCGGTTCTCACCGTCATTGGGATTAGTTGTGTCCTCACACGTAATTAATAGATAACCAGTGAGTTTGACCCCTCGTCTATGGACATTAACCTGCACTGCCAGTGTCTCGCGCGCCTGGTTTTTGATAAGGTGTTTACAACTTTCGTCGCATCTTTATTCATTTAAATACCTGCATCTACCTTATTATGGAATGTGCTAAGTGTACGGAAGTAGTGAGTGATGGTGTTTTATGTAATACATGTAAGAGGCACTTACATTTTGGATGTGCTGGGTTAGCGGAAACAACTTTTAGGCGTATGACTAATGACAAAAAGGCATCCTGGCGTTGCCCCATGTGCCGTGCGACCCCGCAGTCGCCCCAAGTTTCTCAGGAGGCCACTTTAGCTGACTTGTTTGCTGAAGTAAAAAATTCTAGAACTTCAATTGAGACCAAGATAGATAACGTTCAGCAGCAAGTCACTGATTTGAATGACAAGTGGAGCAGCTTGGAGTCGCGTTTGGCTAGTATGGAGGAAAGAATCTCGAACACAGAAGACAAGATGGAGACCCTTTCGACTTTGCCGGCGCAAATCAAAGAGTTACAAGATTATGTTACATGCCTCAAAAAAGAAAATAATGATCGCGACCAGTATGGAAGACAAAATAACGTGGAGATCACCGGCGTTCCGTTACATTCAGGGGAAAATTTGCGTACCATACTTTATAACATATGTACCAAGGTTGGCTTTGTCCTTGAGCAATCGGACATTGATTGTATTCATCGTATTAGAGTTTTCTCTACGGATGCGAAGCAGCAAAATCTTCGTCCGCCCTCGATTATCGTCCGTTTCACCCGGCGCGCGCGTAGGGACGAGCTGCTGGCGGCGGCCCGCGCACGCCGTGGCATCACCACGGCTGACGCCGGGATCGACGGGCCTTCGACCAACGTTTATTTGAACGAGCACCTTACGCCCGCTAATAAGTTGTTGTTAAAGCGTGCACGCGAAGTAAAATCTGAGCTCAACTATGCTTATGTGTGGGTGAAAGAATGTAAAATCTTTTTGCGTAAAAGTGACACCTCGAGGGTAATACGTATCGTCTCCGAATCCGACCTGTTAAAACTTAAGTGACTTTTGATTCTAATTAATTTGTGCCATCATCTGTATAACTTTAATGCCTATTTGTGTATATTTAAAATTAATATGTATCTGTATTGTACTATTATTTCAATACTGTACTTTTATTTCCCGGTTCACATATTTTTTCGCGCCCTTCATGTAATGATAATAACAATATATAATCCAGTCTTGTTCGTAAACATGGTTAGGTACCTTTCGATACTTAATGAACATATACATACATTTTTAGCATACTTTGAGCCGTGCTATTATTCTATATTCGTATTTTCTACTATACCTATTAATGTTTAGTCTTAATAAGTTAAGCATTTATTATCAGAACGTGAGAGGACTCAGAACTAAATCTCATTCTTTTCTCGCAAATGTATTATTGGGTGAGTATGATATCATATGCTTAACAGAAACCTGGCTCACAGAGGACTTTAGTGATGAGGAATTTTTCTATCATAATTATGTTGTTTATCGTCGTGATCGACCGTCGTCGGCGGGCGCGCGCGGCGGCGGGGTGCTGGTAGCGGTGCGGCGCGGCCTGCGCGCGCTCCGCACCGACGACCTCTGTAGTGCGACGTACTCCGAGGAAATATGGCTGTCTCTGCCCCTGGCTGCAGCGGGGCCGTCTCCTGCTGCTGAGCGAGCGAGCTCTTTACGCATAGCTTGTGCTTATTTCCCGCATAATCGCAATCATGCTGATTCGTTGCAATTATTTTTTAATAATGTCAATAACCTTATATGCCGTCACCCAAGTGATACTTATTTGCTTTTAGGTGATTTTAATATTTCTCATGCAATTTGGAGCTATGATAATTTCTCAATACTAACACTGAATCACAATAACAATCCTTTAGCTATGGCACTTTCTGACTTTCTCTCTCTCTCTGGATTACAGCAGTATAACGGGTGTGTCAATGCTCATGATCGTATCTTAGACCTTGTCATCAGTAATGTTGGTTGTGAAGTATCAGCCTGTTCATCGCCTCTTACGCCAGAGGATTTACATCATAAATCGTTAGTAATATCTTTTCGTTTGTATTTAATGAAGTCCTTAAATTCCACAGCGCATTATAAATATCTTTATCATTTAGCCAACTTTGATAGTATAAAGCAAGGTCTTTCCGATGTGGACTGGTCTATTATCGATGACATTGACACGGAAAGTGCCACAAGTTACTTTTACACAATTTTGAATACGTTAGTTAATGATTTCGTTCCAAAGCGTAAGGTTTACTCGACTTCTAAGTATCCTCCCTGGTATAACAGGCCATTAATTAAAATTATTAAAAACAAATTGAATGCTCATGCTAGATGGAAAAAATACAATAACGCTATCGATTATGCTGAATTTAAATTACTAAGGAAAAGAGAAAAGAAACTTAGTAAAGATTGTTATACTAAATATATTGCCCTTAGTGAAAAGAAAATTACTTCTTCGCCCAAATATTTTTGGAGTTTCATCAAATCAAAATTTCCTGCAAATGAGATACCTTCTAATATGTATTATGATGATAGATCCACCTCCGAAGGTGACGTTATTTGTGATCTTTTTGACAACTATTTCAGTTCAGTCTTTGTTACTGGTTGTAATCAATCACGACTTCCATCTCCTCAGTCTTCTTTCACCCCTGTAGATATTTCTAGTATTAATATTACTGATGATTTAGTATATAAGCATCTAAAACTCATATGTGTTAATAAGGGCGCAGGTTTTGATGATATTCATCCTTTTTTAGTTTCTAAACTTTACGCTGAGCTCGCGGTTCCCTTGGCTAAGCTTTTCAGAAAGTCTCTCAATGAAGGCATCGTCCCTAGCATCTGGAAGCGGGCTATCATTACACCGGTGCACAAAGGCGGCGATAAACATAATGTTAAGCTTTACCGACCAATATCGAAACTTTGTGTATTCGCTAAGATTTTTGAAAAAATTGTGACTAATGAAATTACTTCTGTAGTCTCGCGACACATCTCTGTGCACCAACATGGTTTTTTCAAAGGTAGAAGCGTCGACACTAACCTAGTCACTTATACCGACCATATTATTAATGCTTTGGATGCCGGTTATCAAGTTGACGCCGTGTATACCGATTTCTCTAAATGCTTCGATAAAATAGATCATTCTATTTTACTTCAGAAGCTTTTCAGGATCGGTATACACGGTGACCTTTTTAGGTGGTTAAAGTCCTACATTAGTAATAGAAGTCAGGCGGTTGCACTCAAGGGCTATAGGTCAAAGTTTCTACCCATTCCCTCAGGAGTTCCCCAGGGCTCGCACCTGGGACCTTTTCTATTTGTTTTGTATGTGAATGATATTGATACTATTTTTCAGTCTTCTTCCCACATTCTTTACGCAGACGATACTAAAATATATAAGACTATTAGAAATTATGATGATTGTGTTGCGTTACAATCCGATTTGTCACAATTTGAGGACTATTGTCAGCGAAATCATTTAATTCTAAACGCTGAGAAATGCTATACTATCACGTTTTCCCGTAAACATAATCCTATCACTTTTGATTATAAACTAGCTGGTAGCAGTGTCTCACGTGTGTCGTCGATTCGAGATTTAGGGATTACTCTGGACGCTAAACTCTCCTTTAATGAACATATAGATAATATTGTGACGAGAGCATATAAAAAGTTAGGCATGATCTTGCGTTTAAGTAAACCATTCAAAAGTACGTTCACGTTAAAAGTCTTGTATTACTCTTTCGTCCGTAGTATTTTGGAGTTTGGCAGTGTTGTTTGGAGCCCACATTTCGGTATTCATAAGTCTCGACTTGAAAGGATTCAGAAAATTTTCTGTAAGTCCCTTGATTATAGAACCGGCCGCTATAACTGTGACTATCTTTCGTCAGCAGCTAGACATAGTCTTCCTCCTTTGGAAAAAAGAAGAGCATATCTAGATATTTTATTCTTATTTAAAATTATTAGAAATCATATAGATTCCAACCCACTATTAGAAAACATTTCCTTCAAAATTTCTCGGTACCACTCACGTTCTAAACCTACCTTTTCTATTTCTTCCTGTGGCACACAGTATGCTAAAAATTCTTTCTTTAGGCGCACTTGTAATATGTATAATGAATCGCTTAATGATATAGACATTTTTATTCATAGTTTGTCCGTTTTCAAGAACAAAGTTCGGCATATTTTGTTTTCTAGTAATTGAAAAATTTGTTTTTAGTTATTAGTAATCACTTTATTGTACACAACACAGGTTTACATAATATTTTTAGTTATATTTTGCATTGTTTTCTTATTTTATTTGCGTGTAGTATTCACAACTATACCTTCGGGTAATTTATAATTAAGTAACCTACTACCTTTATTGTAATAGTCAACCTAGTAATATATGAAACTTTAGGCCTATTTTTAATAATTTTTGTAAGACTTATTTGTAAAAGGCTGTTTGTTTTCTAAATAAATTAAAAAAAAAAAAAAAAAAAAATACGATCACAACTTAAACATACTTCAGGAGCTGCTCAAAGTGTGATCCGTTTTGCTCACGACACAATTCGGCTCGTCGCCTTCGGTTATCTTTTAATCTGCCGAGAGCAAAGTGATTCATTTTCACACTTTCAAATGCTCCAATAACTCGCTGACGAAGCTCTTCGATAGTGTTGGACTCTTGTTCATACACCATTCTTTTGATTTCGCCCCAGAGAAAAAAATCCAAGGGCATCAGGTCGGGACTACGAGGAGGCCATGCCACGGGTCCGCCGCGGCCAATCCAACGTCCCGGGAACTGTTCATCGAGGTAATTGCGTACTCGGTGTTCAAAATGAGCCGGAGTACCATCGTGTTGATAGTGTAAGTTATGAAATAAATCCCGAGCAGTGGTAACACGACGTGCTTGGTAATAAAACATTACCATGTCAGACCGCTCAACATTTGAAAACGGATATGCCGCGGGCATTTTTCTGTTTAATTATCTTTAGAATTGCCAGAATTAATGAACTCAATTTACAATCTTTGAATGATTTTATTTATTTTAAAGTTTTGACTTTGTCATAACAGTGACGGTTGACATTTCTTATTCATCTAATCAGTCGTTTATTAAATAGGTTTTAACATTAATTGTAAGGTAACCATAATTTGAGTTTTTAACTGGGATACTTAAATTGTTGATTAATTAATGAATAGCTGCAATTATTTAAAAATTAACTTTATACCTAACATCGCATTAATTTACCGAGTTAAGTACAATAGGTTTGAATCACGACCCCGATTTCGCCCTGTATACGCTAGGATCAAAAATTCAAAATAAACGATTTTAGAAAAGGTTGCAGTGTCATATCTTTTGCGACTTAATTATGTCATTCACATATTATTGTGTAATTCGTTTGCAGGTGTGGGTATACCGTATCCTTTATTTTTACATTTACTAGTATGAAGTATCAACTGGATTATTTTGAAAAAAATATATGTTGCAGGCCTTTATATGAGCAATCACCTAACAAAGAACTGTTGGTGTCGCTCATCTAGAAAGCAAGAAATAAAATAATGAAGTTTTGTTTCCTACATTTATCCAAGAATTTTGTTGGTAATATGTATAATATATTATTTATAGTATTTGTAAGTCTCTAACTATACATATATAGAATACTGTACCAAAAGTTTGCGTAAATTGCATTAGCCAATGTGAAAAAAAAATATTTTTATTAAAAATTTAAAAAAACATCTCAAAAAATAACAAAGATTGGAAGCTGAAACTTACAGGAAATAATACTTGTCATAAGGGTTCTTATTAAAAAAAATACAGTAAACATTTGGCGAAAGGGCCGCATTTCCATGTAAACACGCTACGCTCTTTTAAACAACGATTAGTTATTTAATCCATTTATTTAAATCCGTAAACCTTTCTTTGAAAGCTTTATAAGAATTAAAAGTAGCTACTCACTCCAGCATAGGCTCCTCCATTCCACCCGAGTCGTTCGTGCTCGCGCTGCATCTGCCTGGAGGCGTGCGTGTGGGCATGCGAGGGCTTGTGGTCGGCGCGCGAGGCGAGGCGCGCCTTGGCGGACAGCGCGGCGCGCAGCGGCACGTTGGCGCGCGCTGCCTCCGCGCGCCCGTGCTGGCAGAACTCCAGCAGCGCCACGCCCAGCGCCAGCGCCAGGCCGCCCACCAGCACGTAGAATAGACCGGCCACTTGACCCAACGTCAGTTCAGTCACGTGCACATTCTGCAAAACGTACGGCAACTATAATACAGTATGTTTCTGAACGAAAAGCAATTACTCAAACCCGTTAATGTTTAGGTCATACTGAGCAACTTTTACTATGGGACCAACCCCGAAATATTATAGCCGAAAAAACTTTTAAACAAAAAAATTTAACCGCCGATAAAAAACTAATAGGCAATAAAAAAAACCGGCACTAACACAAAACGAATCGACCAACAAAAACAATAGCGCACTGAAAAGAAGGTGCTCAAGTTTGTTTGAGGCTGGCACCGACTCCAAAAATAACAGATTGTAAATATATAAATACGCAGATTTGTGTGATTGATTTCAGAAGTATGTATATAGTTCATACTTTCTAGGTTCATACTTTTTAGATTATAATTGTAATTGTAGGGTAGGTATTCACTTGCGTTATTAAAGACAAAATAATTATTTTTTTCTTTTCAATGCGCTATTGTTTTTGTTGGTCGATTCGTTTCGTGTTAGTGCCGGTTTTTTTATTGCCTTTTAGTTTTTTTTCGGCGGTTTAATTTTGTTTGTTAAAAAGTTTTTATTTTATAATTTTCTGTTGCTTTTATATTTTTTATACAAATTATTACATGCTTAATTTTTGATTACTTTTAAAATAGCTACCTACCTTGCTTTAGCTATTAACTGTTATATTAATAATCCTACTTTAACTATTATTTTGTTCTGTAATATAAATAAATTACCCCTATTTTCCCACCCTTAGGGTAGGATTTTTTTCCAATTTTTTATTATTACATATTACGACTACTCTGTAAAAAATTATGCGTGGTCATACGTTACAATCGGTGAGTGAAAAAACAACCATCCCCTATTTTCCTACCCTTAAGGTTGGATTTTTTTTCCAAATTTATATGGTACCAACTTCGGGGTATACCCTTTCCAATAAATAAATAATTATCAAAATCGAACTACTCTGTAAAAAGTTATGCGTGGTCATACATAAAAAAAAAATATATACGCGTCGACTTGAGACCTCCTCCGTTTTTTTCGCCGGTTGAAAAAATTGTATGTTTGATACATTTTGCTGGTCTGATGTTGAAATTTCCTATGGAAGAGTCAATTTTTTTTTCGTGATTTCGGGGTTGTTTCCATAGTAAAAGTTGCTTAGTATGACCTAAACATTAACGGGTTTGAGTAATTGCTTTTCGTTCAAATACATACTGTATAATACGTGAATACTCGTCTACACCTTACCTTCCACAAAGTTTTATACAGTTACAGAATACATACCTATATATTATCTCAGACATACCTGTTCGGCGACGTCACACTCCGCTTTAGTAAACCATTTGCGTATGAGTTTTTGAAGCTCACCGTCGTCTTTTAGAGATTGCAGTGCTAGATTGATGCCATCCCTAAAATGAAATGTTATTTATACCACAAATTATCGTTCGTTAGCAAAGCGCGTGGAATAACAATACAGTGGCTGTGCAATTTCGCTGTGCAAACACGGTTTAAAAACGGCAATGCATACTTTCGCAATGCACAGATCGGCTGTAAACAATGCTTACCGTAATTCTGATCCCTTTTGTAAAGCTACAGCAAAGTCTTTCACACCAGAGTTTGTCACAGTGACCAACATCTCGCATGGTTTGTCAGCATCGTCACCAGCAGAAGAGTGGTCGAGTAAATAACTTAGCCAACTATGGCGACTGCGAGGTATGGCGATGCTCCTTATTCCTTCAGAAGTATCCTGGTAAAAACCAAAATTATTATGAGTTGCATTTTAATACTCATTACTTATTATAGTTTAACCATAAAAAATTTAAACTGAAATAGATGTCATATACTAAAGAAAAAAGTGACCAAGGCCTCCATTAGGCGAGGCCGTAATCGAACGGGTGTCTTCAGCTTACGCGGACAACTACGCCGTGACCTTCTAGGCCACCCGGCGATAGTGATACGCATCCTAAATCATAAGGAATTCGTGTAGGAGGTGCAAGTACGTACTGCTCGCAATTTAGACTTAGTCAACGGCTCCTAGCTTTCCAAAAGATGACATAAATTCGAGAAATTGGGACTGGTATATACCGTTGTGGCCGGCGCGGCGGGTGAGTTTGATCGCTTTTTCTTTAGGTGTCATATAGACACCTATTGCAGGTCGTAATTTATATATAGTAGCACAAATCAAAATATATAATAAGAATTAATTTGATATGTTCCCTAATTGCATAAAATGTAGAATACATAGAGGTACATATCAAAAAATTCACCTCGGGGCAAGCTGCCACTTTGCTGTACGTCTGAGAGGGCTCGGCTATGCGTTGTAGCGTGAGATAAGAAGCGAGGCTGGCCGTGTACGAAGATATTACAATAAACGTGAAAAACCACCAAACTGTACCTACAATTCTGCCAGACACCGATCTGAAAACAATAATGTCATAAGTACTAAAGGTTCATTCATTAATACTTACTTAACTACTCGTGACCAGTGAAAAACTGCTGCAACGAATACTGAAGTGATAAACACCTGTTTAACTCAATTCAATAAACAATGCATTTGGAGATCTATGTCTCCACCATATTTCGACAGTTAATGGTTAATTTACCAAGTGAGCCAGTGTAAAGCGCCATAAAACTTTAAAGGAGCTCGATTTAAAATTGTTGATAAAAAAGTCATTAGGGGTAATACTTATATCGATTAAAACGTGAACATCTGTAACTGGACCCTTTTCAAGCAAATAAATTATTTATGATTTAAATTCACCGTAATAGTTAACGACTCCACCATAGGTGTCCAAACATACTGTATAGATCAGTATATAATAATAAAGTGGGAATCATTATAAGAAGTAAGGAATTTCTGTTATAAATTCGTCATATTGATGTGTTTTACTTATTGTACTTCTCGTATTTTGAATGCAAAGTTAGATAAACCAGTAAAAAGGATATATATATCATTTTGCAATATTTGCTCGCATGAATAACATTGCCTTACAGTTGAAATTACATTTATTTTAAACACTGACTAGAATGTTTCACTCGCCATTAGGTTTTCAGTTTCCAACCGCGAGTTTTATTTGAAATGAGAAATTATAGCTCTAGAAATGTGGACTAAAATATTATAATTTAGCTCAAAGAGTTTACAAACATCAACATCTATTTACCTATCTTACATGAAGTTTTATTTACATAATATAAAACGGAAACGCGTAAATGGTTCAACTACTAAATCTAAATGTGAAAATATTCCTTTCATTTAGGTACGATTATTCGACTAATTCGAATGTTAAATACGATTAAAAATGCTGCAAAGTAATGGAAAAAAGACTCTTAGGTACCTTTCTTGTGTGTAGGCTTCACAATTTACAAACGCATACCAACAAAATTTATTCTTGAACTGACATAAATTTGAAAAGACATAGGCTCCGACTCCGAGGAGCCAGTAGGCGTCTACCTACTTACAAAAGTAAAAAGAAACCCTAATCGGCAGAAGCATTAACTAAAGTTTATTTAAGCCGATTGGGATAACGAACAAAACTAATATACTTTACACAATCAAATATTAAAATATACACTGACCTCGGCGTAATGTCGCTGCCCTGCTGCATAAAGGAGCCCACTGAGAACCACATAGAATTCCAAAAGCTGAACTCGTTGACGACCGTAGTCTGAAACATTTTGCGTTTTGAATAAAAAAGTATTCGGCACGTGAGACATAGCAGTGTCTTACACTATACAGCGGCGTATTTTTTCTTTAGGTTATAATGAAAAAAAAAAGGTTTATTATAATGAAAAAAAAAATGTTTATTGTGTTAAACAGTTGCTACACGGAGAACAATTAATAAAATTCAATGCGCCGTATCGATGATTGATTATTTAGAATACCTAGATGATGTCATCATAGCGCATTTCTGATTTCACGCAAGTAAACAGGTATCTGCTTACGAATCCCAACAAAATCGTGCAGGTACTAGTTTTTGCTAAAATTACCCAGAGGGTAACCTGAGCGTTTTTGAGATTAAGTATTTCAGTTTCCTCTCGATGTTTTTCTTCACCATTAGTCCCAATTAAGTAATTGTTCATTGGTTGTCATTGGTTCGCACCTACCACTTCTAGTTTGTAAACTGCACGTCTTTTTGCCAGCTCGCACGCTTAACAAATATAACCTATCGTAAAGCAACCAATTTACCATATTATTTAGTATAACTGACAAGTTAAAAACGCAAATTTAATTTATATTTCACCACACCACATCGGTAAATATTCTCTTTATTCTTCAAAAACTGATGCGCAAGTTAAACTTTATTCACAAGAGTGGCAAAGTAATTTGATGCAAATTTTGAGTTGTTATTAGGAAATTATGTTAGCTGGTGTAATCGACTTTGAAATGATGATTTTGAATGATAAATATTATTAATAACGTTCATTTGGAATTTGAATTTGATTTTTATTGTTTTACAGGTTATTATTATTCTTGCATTAGTGTAGTGAAAAATTTTGTGTTTCACTTAGGTAGTAGCAAAGTCTGTTTAATCCTCGTGCCTTCAAACCCTCGCAAAGCTCAATATTCCAATTTTCGAACCACTGGCTGTGGTTAAATTTTGTAATCTTTAGCTTGCTCGGTTAACAATGTTAGCACGAAGAGTCAAACGATAACTTTGCTCCCTTGTAAAACAAATACTTATCAGTTTATATTATAGGTACCTACTAACGGTGTGACCGATAAAACTAACGCAGCAATTCACGAGATGCAGACGAGTGTTACCTTAGTAGTTGCAACTTCTGTGTGCTCGGAAGATTGAGTATCCGTGTAGGATACTACTCGCCACTCGTATGGTGAGAATCTTGATACAATAAACAACACCACAGTCACGGCCAACACGCTGAACATCAAACAGAGCTGTTAATGTAAAAAAAAAATATTTATTTTCATGAACGCTAATACACATATTTTTACATTTCAATGAAACTTCTGAATGTTTTCTTACCCAAACTTCAGTAGAGAGTGGATCAAGGAAGCTGAAAATGGCGCCTGGCTCATCAGCGATATTTTTAAGACTCGGCTTTATATCGAATGACAAAAACGGTTTACTGAAATCAACTACTGTTTCCCTTTCAACTGTGACGGTGAGAGGAGCTATGGCCATGTCGACTTCCTACAATAAAAAATAGCGTTTTAAAATTATTAAAAAGTACGTACCTACCTCATACTGGTATTTTCATTCAACTTACTTTGCGTAATATTTCACCGATCATTCCATCCCAGCCACCTATAATTTTGGGATTTTCACTTCCGTATTTGCCATCTTTAACAACTCTTATTTCATCTGCAAAATAAATTTAAAGTTCATTTGTTGCCACATAAATTGTCGACTCAGAACTAACTTGCTTCAATCGTTTTTACATCGGCGATTACGCTCGGCAAAACGTTGTATAGACAGAGGAGTAAAGGACCATAGGTACTTAATCCGTTTAAATATGTTTATTTTATAATAAGTATTAGGTAACTATCGGTACATAAGTATGCCATAGAAACGACTATGAACATCCCGATCACTACAAAAGGGCGTTATTTCAATCTGATTTTCAACCTAACATAGTAAATTAAGTCACTTACACTTGATTTCCAACTTATCCGATAACATTTTGGCGAGGTCAACGCAGAACCCCTTGTACGGATCGTTAGGCGTGAATTCCGCGTAGTCCGAGTTTCGACGCATTATGTAGGGGGGCTCTTCTATGGTCGACACTATATAGGTCTTGTTCCTGTTGTACACCCCCGGGATACTTGGGCCCGGCAGCTTCGGCACTACCGGCACAAAGCCTTTGTTGTCGTACCAAGTTGCGATCTGTTGCAGGAATAGTTTATCGATTAGCACACCTCTGGCGTTAAGGGGCACACGAAGTATAATAAATCACTTCTAACTCGGCGCTCTCGAGCCAGTCTAGTTCACTTGTATTCTTTGGCGATGCTTGGCTACCCACTTACGAATGAAGTAGAAACCAATTTTTTAGTACCTACCTAAATTTATTTAGTCTTGTACGAGTAATTACTACTATTTAGTGGTTTTGTTTATGTACTTATGTAATGTACTAATTCTAGGTAATGGAAAAGGTAGGTAATAGTAGTATTTTTCTCACCTTTATCATTTCCCCTTCAACAGTCATCTCCATGACTTGCAGAGAGAAATTCTTGCGGTGGCCCTCTTCATTAAACCTCACGACGCCCGTCAAGCCATCTATCTCCGTCTGTAGCAAACATATCCAATCTTGTGTGTTTATATATTAAGTTTTCAGCTGAATATAACATTCGTCCATAAATGATGCGCATATGATCTCAATAACCAATTCATTATTACAAATTTAACAAAATTCAATTCAATTCTTCAGTACAAATAATTAGTAACTTCATATTTAAAATTGTTTATTAAATGTACCCTAAAATTGAATGTAAAGCCCTTATAATGCTTAATATTTTTTTTAGAAATTGCATGCCAAACAACACATTTTTCTTATGAGTAAATCTATAGTAAGAGAAGGGTTTTCACATCGACGTGTGAATCAGTTCGGTGCCAAGTGAGGGTTAATTAGGCGTCAACCGGCGAAACCTAATTAATCGGCCGGCTAGAGCCGCGGAACAGCAGCCCGTGCGTCGGGCTGGCCTCGGAGTACACGAACGAATCGTGGGACCTAATTCACTCGAGAAAGTGTCTGTAAGATCAAAATTCTTTTAGATATCTTGTTTTCTTAAAATGAGACGGCGTGGGGCTTTTTGTATGTATGTAATGAAATTTATTTAATTTTTTTCTTAACCGCGTCTGTCAAGCTCAAATCTTCATCTTCGGTAAGCAACCGTTCACTAATCTGATCGCTTTTAATACCACATACGAACTGGTTCCGCAGATTAATGTTTAAATTAGACTGAAATTTAAAAAACCGAGCTGCCTTCTTTAACTCCGCCATGTAATCACTGATACATTACGTGCCCTGTCTCTTTCGCCTAAATCCCTTCGGCCGCATACGCAACCGGGGCTTCGTAACCAGTTGCGATCGAAAACGTTATCGGTCTTGTACGAAACCTCTCGACCGTTCATAAAACCAGCAAAGACAGGTACTGGTCCACAGGTTACCGGTAACTTGACGTATTCCTACTAGTTCCTTCCTCCGTGTTCTAGTGGACCACCACTAGACCATCACAAAAAAGTCTAAAGAAACCATGCGTAATGCGACCGTATAGAGCATACCATGCAGCATTCGCTTATTAATCTGCGTCAACAGAGGAAAAATTTGTGCATTTCTATGGTTTCTCATGACTTCTCTTGATTTCGTAAATATCTCAAAAAACTTAAAGTCACGGGAATTTTAATTGAAGCAGTTTTTAGTTATGGTAGTTATAATTAAAAGAAGAAAGTGTTATTAGGGGGGCATTCCATACATGTAACTAACAGTAATACTATCTACGAAAATTGTTTTGAACAGGATCGATTGGGCCATCAATTATTTAAAAGAAAGGCACAGAACCCTCCATTATGCGTGGGCCGACACGCACTTGACCGGTTTTTTTATATTTCTTGGAGGCGGTAAACAATTATTTGAGGTTTTGTGTCAAAGTTTAAGTTACCGTTAGTGTTATCTTCTATTTGACTCTACAATAGTAAAAAAATAATCATTGCAATCAAAGAGAACAATGAAAAACAGCGGTAATGGAGGGATACAAACGTTGTACACCGCGCTTAAGAAAAGCTCTCGTATTCAACACCTGCGCTCCCCTTTGTGATTGCTCTCGATTTAAATTTTGCTACGTTATTATACGCTGATTCCACAGCAAGGGACTACCCGCGTGTATTTATTACCCTACGACTTTTTAAAAGTAAACCCTTCTCAACGTAGATATTATCTGAAAGGTTGGGCTAAGATCTGCGTTTGGAAAAGTTAAAAATCTACAACTACATAATCTTTAGCAACCACATTCGACATGTAAATCTGTTTGATATTTACTCATATACCTAATATACATATATAGGGTGAAAGACCCCGGAGTCGAAGATTATTATTATTACTTATGGTAATTGAAATGATCACAATGACACCGGGAGATCACAATACGCATAAATAAAGAAGCATTCGCAATTAAATCGCATTGGCATTCACATGAATGGTATCAATAATTCGCAGGGCCAATGGGGTCACGATTTACCTAATAGAATAGAAATCGTAACTATAGGCAAGAATTAAGCCCCCTTTCGTGTGTGGAATAAAATGATCGATTACCCAAACCTGTATAACAGATGTTGTGCATAATTGTTTTCCATCGTATTTTCTCGGGAATGTTCGTATTTGTCATGCCACTGCAGTCAACCTGAGTACCTTTTGTACCGAAACTGACTGAAATAGGAAATAGCAAGACACGCTCGTACGTTTCCGTGAAAATACGATGGAAAATAATTATGCACTAATTCAGTGTTGGCCGAAACGTTAATGCAATTGAAAATTCTGGCCCATTAACCAGTATAAGTTGAACTGTCAACTGTAACCGTCCGTTACCGTTTACGGTTTAATTTGTAATGGTTAATGGTCAATTGCAATTAACGTTCGGCCAACACTGTGCAGTCTGTACTATGGTTCGTTTTTTTAGCATCAGAAAGAACATGAAAGAAGGTAAGCGATCTTGACATGTCTTATAATTGAAAAACGTTTTTTAAAAATCAGTAAATCTTACTTATGAAAGCAGAAGAATATAAATGATCGTATTAGATTCATAATTGTTACATATTTGCGCTAACTTATTTTTTAAATATGTTTTCCAATTAAAAGACGCATCAAGATTGTTTACCTTATTTCTAATGCTAAAAAAACGAACTATAAAAGCTGACTAAAAGTTATTGCACAAGCATTATGTCAGCTACTTTTGTAGTAAGTGGCGCCATTGACCCAAACTGTAAAATTTTGCAATTTTATGTCGCTGGTCGGATGTCATTTATAATTTAACAGTTCAAAAGTAAAATTGTTACTTATTATAAAAATAGCGATATGATAGCCAGTAGATTCTCTAGTCAAATTAGGCCCCAGAATTTCTGGCAACACTGAATATCGGTTTAACATGTTATTTTATATACATATATATACAGTGTGGAAAGATAAGTGGGGCCCTGGAGGGAAACTACCTTAAATCCTTAAGCTGGCTCATTTTATACGATTTATACGATCATATATATATATATATATATATATATATATATATATATATATATTATTACTAAAAAACTAAAGCTAAAGTAAGAACAAAGAATTTGGAAAAATAATAATGTAAATGTGAAGTTGGAATTTATAAAATAGTATTGAAAAAGGTCCACTGAATTAGATAATATAATGTATTTTATTAAAGTCAAATTCATTATTAATGCTTGGTTATTGAGATTTATTGAGGTTATTTGATTATTGAGATTTGCAACATATACTTAATGTAATTACGAAACGAGAAATAAATAATCTTTTCAGATATTTATTCAATAATATCGAATCGAATGAAGGAAGTTTACACTAGGGCACAGAATAAATAATAGTACTAGGTACAGAAGACTCACTCTCTAACAAAACGCGTCTGTCACGATCAGCACAGATATGGCCGCTAGGTGGCGACAGCGCCACGCGCGGTTTATGGCAAACCCCAAAATTGGGGCCGAACGGATGTACTTTTAGCTACCTGTAGCAAAGCGACGAAATCGCGGAGTGACACACGCCTGACTAGGGGTACGTTAGTAAAGGATGAAACTTAAAAGATTGGTCTTGTGATTAATTAAATACCTATATAATCAAACCCTATTCGCATTCTGAATCACTATTCTTGGGACTTTTGGACGATGACGTGTCATCCGTTGTATTTATTATAAAAGTGACAGTCGTTTTATCGACCTGAGTGTCCAAACATGTTATTTTTTCTATGTTTTTATATGATTTTTATGCCATTTCTCCTGGGTAGTTTGATTTAATCCGTCTTTCAATTCAATTTATTTTTTTCGTCTGATTTTTTAAGAAATTCTCAGTGCTTATCGTCCTTACTATAGTTGTAACGAATCACATCTAACGAATGTCCCACTTACAAGTCGCGTCCGCGCTACACATGTTAACGGACGAAAGTTTTGTAAATTTCTTTCTTAAGAAAAGTATATTTCAATTATATTCCCTTTTCAAAATGATAGCTTTCTTTGACTGTAAACATTTCCAGAAAAATTTTACAACTTTATGAAATCTCTTCACATTTGGCACATAGCACCTAGGGTATGGAATTTATTATTTTTATTGAGATATACCTATTAACATGCCCGTTTTGGGACCTGTCATTTTAATGTATGTATGTTATTACGCATAATGTTGCCTGAAATGCGTATCGTTGACTGAAGTGTGTATTCTAAATTACGAGTTTGTATTAAAATCCAGTGTCCCAATTTTTTTAACAGATGACCTTGGACTAGTCATGACTTTGAGTAGGAATAACCCAGAATTTGTTAGTTGTTCGAAAAATAGTAATAGTTACACTTTCACAATCAAAAAAAGACCTACATAACACACGCATTCGCAGACGTGGACGCCTATTATGGGATTATTGTTAAAATACGCACCTTTTTGATCATTCTTGATATTTTGTCTCCATGTTCGTAAGGCATTATCTTGTCTCCTTTAGGGTTGCAGTCCAAGATACGGCTTGCATTTACATTGGCGTTGCGCCGGATCGGGCTCCTGAATATGTCGGGCTTCTTGCGGAGGAGCCGCAAGATGGCATCCACCAACACTTGCACTGCATCGTACGTCAGCGCCGCCTGAGCCTGTGTTAGCAGAACATTCGTCAACATCCCTCCTACAATACCTCGACACATGAAAATGCAGCATTCTAATTCTAACACGCTCCCGCGTCTCATTTACAAATGCAAATGTTGACGTCGAGCTAAATGTAGACGGGACAAAAACGAATGCAAGTAAGTATATTTTGCACCTGTGAATTCATATTACAATTAATTATAAACCAATTCATTGCTCAATTCGAGTGACGGGCGAGTAATGCGATATTTTAACCAATCATGAATCGATTTTCCTTTTAATTTGGGTCGAATAATTCGAACCTGCTTGCAAATCAACGCCAACAGGCAAACATCTATAAAATATATCCGTTAAATTTTTTTTTAACTAATTAATTAGCTTCCTCCAATCAAACTCTCATCAAGAAGTTCATAAAACAACCAATCAATAATAATTTTGCCTGCTCAGTTAAACAGTATTTGAGGAGAAGAAAAAGTTTCTCCATTTAATATAATTAGAAATTATTATATTAGCAAACGTTACGAGTATGGCTAATTTCGATGTTTATCATGATACCAAACTGTATCAAAAAATGTAGCTGGAAAATCTGCGGGTAAAAGAATCAGTAGTAAATTTGGGATTGTACCTATTATAGGAGGTAGTACATATTTGACTTTAGTCTCCTTCTCTGGGAATTAAACCATTCTCAGGTTTATCGAACAGTCATTATCTTAAAGAGACTTAACGATGACGCACGCTAGACCGGACCGAGGCCGGGCCGGTCCTTCCGGCGCTTCGTTTTCTATGGAAAGTAGGTACCACGTGTCGGATATCACCGATCAGCCGTCATAGAAAATGACAATTCGGTTTATAAGTAGGTACCTGTGACATTATTACTATGTTACTTGTGTAAAAGTGACATTCGGATTGGGACCGCAGGCGCATTACTGCAGCAGTGTTAACGCTGGCGATGATGTTACTGACATCATCGCAATAATTTTGATAAAGTGAGTGATTGCAATCCGAATATTTGCCTTTGCTTTCTTAAAAAAGTATAATTTTGTTAAAGTCACAAAAGTAGCTAAATAATGTCTTAAAGAGACTTCACGGCCTCCTAGCGTAGTCGGTAGTGACCCTGCCTAGGAAGCAGAAGGTCCCGGGTTCGAATCCTGGTAAGGGCATTATAAAAGCCATTTCCTGTTCATCACAAATATTTGTTATGAGTTATGGATGTATTCTATGTATATAAGTATTTATATATATGTGTATATTTTATATATCGTCGTCTAGTACCCACATCACAAGCCTTATTGAGCTTACTGTGGGACTAGGTAGATCTGTCTAAAAATTGTCCTATAATATAATATAATGTTACTTATTCCTAATTGAATCAATGACGTGACAGCAATAAAGTGAACATATTTTTCCTTTGTCATGCCCCGAAAGTTACTAAGTGATACTGTGCGTCCTTAGGGAGTTTTTACTTTTCAAGTATGTTTGATTTTTTTACGATTGGCAATGAAAGTTTAGTTACAAATAGATTTGTCGCATCATTTCTATTTCGATATTTAACTCCCGATTCATATATAACGATTATGTTATGCCAAGAAATACTGCGAGTATAATTAGGTATGAGTAGTAGTCATGTATTATAAACTGAAATAAAAAAATTTTTTAAAAAAAAATAATTTAATTTGTTCAAATACTTCATAGTGTAGTCATGTATTGTAAAAAATAAACATGTAATATTTACTTTCCTCCTGTTTGAAAATGAAAAGTAGGGTGTTTTACTGGTGTGAATGCACCCATCTTTGGGTTAAATTATTAAAAATATCTCGTCAGAAATAGGCGCCTTTCATCCCTTAACAATCTACTATAGTCTCAATATGAGCTCGAGTATACCATCTTGCACCCATTATCGCGACTTAAAAACAGATCCTGGTGAAATTAATCGAAAGCCGTAAAAGTAGAAATTTTCCACGAGCAGCATTATTATCTTTGGCATCAAAAGCTATTTGGTAAACAAAAGAAATAATTGGCGGAAAATCATAAAGCGCATAACTTAAACAACTGTTCTGTTATTATTTGATATTGACTTCGAGCATTCTTCTATAGCTATAAAGCCTTGTTGTTTCATACCGATATTGAGTTCCGTTTCCATTCATCGATGAAATCTCGAACCATTTTTCTAGAAAAATCCAGGACTCTAAATCCAGTAATATTAATAGCTCCAAATTCGGCGACTTCCTTTTCCCAGCGGTCATCCATCACCTACAAGATAGAAATACGATTCATAATTAAGGATTAACCCTTGATTTGTTTATGTCGTGTATTACACTAGTCGTTAAATCTTTTCGTATTTATTTAGTTGTGTTAGTTTTTGTGAAGTCCAATAATAACACGTAAGCTACATAGTGTGTAAGAATTACACTTGTGGGTAGGTATTACGTAATTACCCACTTATTGAATTTAATCATAAAGTGGCCATGCACTTTTGCAGCTCGCTGTACGTGCATGACTGCACATCTAACGAAAAGTCATGGGAAACGAGTTACAGCGTTAATGGAAAATGGAATAGAGAATCCAGATAAGCTCTATTGCAATAGCGAAATAGAAAAATTGCTCGCCGACCTCCATTTTGAATTGGACTATTATTTTTACGGGATAGCAAGTACGAAAAGACATTAGGGTGTTACTTACTAATCCGCTTAAAAAGTAATGATAGTTCCGGCGACCGAGTTGGACGTCTCGCACGTGTTGAACGAGGGCTTCTTTGGCGAGCTGAGTGGTGGAGTCTAGAACGACGTATTTGTTGCTCCAGCGGTCAAGGCGTTCGAGCGCCGCGAGGAACGCTACCACGTCGCTCGCGTTGTTCACCCTCTTAACGTTCGATATGCGGAACGTTGCGTTTCCCGGCTGCAGGCTTTGGTACAATTGCTGTAGACGTAGCAACCCTGAAATGCAAATATAGGTTACACGCTGTGTTTACAGATGGTTGAAGTGAGTCGATGTTAGTCAAGTTAGTTAAGATATTTGTTCAGTGATATTGTTAGACTGCTTAGTCAGATATTTAGTTATTATGATTAATTTTATTCAATGATAACGTTTACATTAATAAACACAGGGCATTTATTTAAAACTTATTCCTTTGACCATGACAGGAACCTGTGTTGAAATATTTTACTAACCTAAATTTGATAAGTTTATTACATATTGGAACAGATTCTACCACTATTCGCACTTCATGAAATTACATTTCAAACTGTAAAATCAACTGCCCGCATATTTCACCACACTTTATTTGACTTATTATGCATAATAATTTTCGGAAAATGTACGTATAGTTGCACGAATTTTGCGATTTTGGAAGTACCTTTACCAATTTGATCAGAAATTACATTGTATGGAATAATAGTTGCACGGCAGCAGAGTTTTTTACTTCTCCCATAGCCCATTTTCCAGTCCATCCAGTATACAAATCATTGGCCTAAGACCTTAATAGTTTCCATCCCAGTACGTAATGCTGTACTGCACTAGTCTTCGGATATCATATTATGAGCATAGGGATAGTATCAGCCAGGTATATCTGTAGATATTTAAAATGCAATGTCCAAAGACGAAAACATCATCTCATCTATACGTTTCATTATTATTATTAGTAATTTTTATGAGACTCAAATTTTATATTTTTTATCCATAAATCAAACCAAGCTAATAAGTTCACTTTTTCTTTATACTTATCTAAAAGATAATCAAAAATAATAACCTCCTTCATAGTCGAACAATATAATATTTCGCAGAACAGACTGATTAACTAGGTAGGTATAAATTTAGAAAAATGTTTGATAGAACGGCGAAGACGTCCGTTCGCGACAAATCCAACGATAAAGCCTTCATTACCCGTGTGTCAACCCTCTTCTCGCTCGTCTTCGTCACCGCTTCAATCTTTTCGCGGATATTACCCTTAAATTATGACAAAAGTGCCACATCGAGAGCTGCATAATGAACAAATGATGAATAGCGGAATCCGTCCTTTGTTTTGCGTTTCGGCTTATGCTTTTGAAGGTTTTAAATGAGGTATTTTTTATATTGTCTGTCAAAGATTTTAGTAGTTAGATTTGGAATTTGAAATGATTTTGTGGAAAGTAAGTCAGAATCGATTTGGAATTTGAAATGATTTTGTGGAAAGTAAGTCAGAATCAAAATCAATGGTAAAGAAATTAAATTTGATATATTAGAATGTTTATGTCAGGTTTAAAACTGTATTTTTTTATAGAATACAATATAATTTCATGAGTAGAGCCTAGAATACCTACAGGTAGAAATGATATTGCACCAAATCAAGACATCGTAAATTGATAACTTCTTTTAGAATTACGTGGAAATTCATAAAACAAATGTAATTACTTTTCACTAGGATACCAAGATTCTTTCCTCCGCTACGTGCGCGAAGAACGTTACTAACAAGCTAACTAAGATAATACACAAGATACCTACTAACTACTCTCCAGTCGGAGAGGTTCATTCCATACTACGAAGTCTTTAGATGTTTGGAGTTGGATCGTCTGGGCGGTCGCGTTCGTCGCGATTCAGAGTACTAACTTTTGAAATGTCTTCTTGCAACATCTGCCAAATTCGAATAGAAAAGTTTTTCTTTATCTTTAAAAGTCTTGCTCGGTAACGACCCGGAAGCTTATTTACTCTAAGGAATCAGCGCTAAGTTCCAACTTCATCTAAGAAAATTTACAGAAAGAAATTCAACTTGTTGATTTCAAACACTGTTATTTCAGTAGATATTAAGAGAATTATAGTGTACCAAAGTACTTATTGCAATTAAGTCCTGAAACTGTATTAAATGGCGAGATTTCTTTTTTATTATTCGTTTCCTAAATTTTTTCTTTATGACAACATGCACTACCTCCGCATTTTTACCAGTTTTTAAAAGCATACCTACTTCCATTTTTTCCGCAATATTTTTATATACATGGACATATTCACATTCAGCCCTTAAAGTGATTTTGTATGGCTGCTTTGGATTACCGTCGAAGTCAAGGTTTTCTTACGCATAAGGATTTTTGAAGTGAAAACTTCTTTAGCGGCGCTGTGCACTTTTTGAGGTGGGGGAAAATGTTAAACTCGAGACAGCGTAAGACGTAAGGCGTAAGGCGTAATCCTCTCTTTCTACCGCGCGGCGAAAATGTATGCCTGCGCCTGCTGTTTCGTTTAGGCGGCGCAGGGCGCTTGCGTGACGTCACGTGTGACGGACAATGTCACTGTGTTTTTCTTTTTTGATTTAAATGCCATCTAGTGAGTTTCCCTCAAACTGGTATTAATATAACTGTAGTACTCACAGTGATGTGCTTAGGGGTTTCAAGTAATGCGACGAAATAACGCTAGATGGCGATAACCTCAATTATACATAGTGGTGCAGACATTTTGCACTAGATGGCGCTGTTATTAATATTTTGAGTTACAATGTCGTTGAGTTTTTACTTCTGCCGGCACTCCCGGAGTGCAACCCGTTGTTTTTTTTTACGATTAAAATATTCTAATTGCCACCAATCTTAAAAAAAATGACTACCAAATAAAACTTGCCTAAAATAATAGTCAGATAGTTACTAGGTATTCCAAAAAATGCTTAATTATTATTTTCATTATGGCTTAATGTACCTATGTCACACTGCTAGCATAGACTTCCATTGTTCGAGGCAGATTGGGCTATAGTCCCACGTTAACCAGATGCGGATTTGGGGCTAAACACAACCTTTTAATTTCTTCGTAGATATATGCAGATTTCATAAAGCATATACAGCACTATACAGCATTTCATATATGAGTTTCGAGGAACTTGGTACAAACCGGGACTGAAATCCACGATTTCTGGTTAGGAAGCCGCACGGGTTCCCTTCGGTTATCAATGTTTCTCCACGTTCACTAGTGACCAAAGCGAACAAAATTTTATTTAAGGTGACTGCCCACTACACTGTATCATACCATGACCGTGCTGTGAACGTATCAGGCACGGAATGTAACGCGATACGGACTACTATGCCCACTACACCGTGTCCACATTGTTTCATATCCGTACATAACGGGTTTAGTGCCCGTAGTAACCCCGCATCATCCCCATAGCATCCGCCTATAATCCCCGTAGCATCTGCGTTTCATCCCCTGAGTACAGTCGCCATCAGATATATCGGAGCGGCCAAGGTGCTCACAAATATCGGAACACGCCTCTATTATCAGGGCGTTAGAGCGCGTGTTCAGATATTGTGAACACCTTGGCCGCTCCGATATATCTGATGGCGACTGTACCCGCGTTTTATCCGCGATAGCAAGACTCGTCAGAAAGAGCGACCGAATAGTTATCAGACTGGCAAGAGCGAGCAAGAAATATGGCAACGCGTTTATAACCCGTATGCTCACCGTTTCGCCACCTGCACGCACCGTTCTGGCAACGTTGCGTGCCATTCACGGAGCGCTTCGGCACCGGCAAAATATCCTCGCCGACTATTTTTGACGGTCCGTGCATGGCACGCGACGGGTATGGTCGGTGACGGAACGGGCTAGTGGGCATAGTCTCATACTTTTTAATACAAAGAATATATTTTTGCCTCACACGGTCATGGTATGATACGGTGTAGTGGGCAGAGACCTTAAAGTACAAATTTGTCACTGGCCACGAAGCCATCTAAAAATATATAATAATACTTTTTGCTGGTGACGAATGTACTGGACCTTTTAAATAGCAGCCAACTACAGTACTATACCCGTAAAATCAATTTCCTGTATAGGTACGTAAAGCAAATACGTATCATTTTAATCAAAATGTAGCAAATAAATAGTAAAATTAATCATTTCACGTCATACCTATTGAATAATAGATAAATGAATACACATATATTGTACGAAGTCCTTAATAGTAGGTACCTACTCGTATTAACTATGTAAACTGCGTGTAGGTATGTAACTTCACAGACTTGAGAGTTACTCAGAACTAAATACCTATACTATCACACAATATATTTCAAAAACACCCATTGGCTTTACCTTAACGATGTAATCTTTAGTCGAAGCCGGTAAATTGCTGCGGCTTGTTATCCTAATTTTAGAGAAAATACGTAAGCAAGAAAGCCGCTTCTTTTTTGTGAAGAAAATTGCCCACTGTGAAGTCTGCAGGGAATGTCGGGTCCAGCGGAATTCCGGCGTTGTCGGTCGTTGGACGTGATTCTTCTCTAGACATGATTACGTCTTTTCTTATATTGTGCGCGATGAATAGACCCCCCGCGGGTGTCAAAGGAGTCAATTGCTCGCAGTTTGTGTCTGCTAAAGAAACGAGCCAAACCAGTCTTTGACTTTCCACGTTATGTGTCGGATATGCTCTGGTTGATTGATAAGAGATACCTTTATAATTGTAAGATACAACATTATAATATACCTACGTACCTATGAACAAATTATAAGTTCGACTTGATTTAAGTGATTTACTATCATTAACATCACATTTTTTTGTGTTCGTTATTGGTGTTATATTAACTCCACTTACGCACCGTGCTTGTTATGA
Source organism: Cydia splendana (assembly GCF_910591565.1). Lineage (NCBI taxonomy): Eukaryota > Metazoa > Arthropoda > Insecta > Lepidoptera > Tortricidae > Cydia > Cydia splendana. Next base: position 38,469,375 of record NC_085987.1, on the reverse strand, counting down.
GTTTAGCTATTTTTTTACGTTACTTAAGTATGTTAATATAGTTAGTAACCTAAGTTAGTTATTACCTTGTTTAGTTTTAATTTACATTGACTGATTTTTATTACCGAATATTTAGCGGAACATTATTTGACTAAAAACCGTCCTTTGACCACAATATAGGGAAACTTTTAGCCGACATTATACCTACGTAAGTAGCTTTATTGTGTAAGCTAGACGGAAAGCTAAAAATAATGCTCGTCCCATTTATAAATAACCTTATGTAAAGAATTTTCAATATAGGTAGGTACAGTCAGCAGCAGAAGTTGCTAAGCGGGCGAGGTGTTCAAAATTACCTTGACACGCTCTTATTCTTTTATCAATAAAGTCGCGACAAGATCATTTTGAACACCTCGCCCGCTTAGCAACTTCTGCTGACTGTACCTATGCACTGTATAGAGTATATTTAATCTTTCAATATAAATAGATTGATCAGACTTTGAAATCGAAGTTCCATAGCATGTGAAAAAATATGTAGAAATGTTCGTGTGTGTTGGTGGTTATATTATATTTGTGCTAGATGTAGATGTAATATATTATACTGGAATTGACCAATAATTAAGAAAGTACCTACTTGTGTACCTTATTTATACACATATAAGTTACTATACTTACTCTTTAAGTTACCCATGAACATACATAAAATAAAAATAAAAAACAGTTTCCGGTGTCTCATTCCGCGTAATATAATTTCAAAAGTTCGCCGTCCGTCTCATAGAATAGGGACGTTTCCGGTGCTGTGAAAATGCAATAAACAGCGGAGCATGTCAACGTCACAACATTCAACTTTTTGCAACGACTTAGTGGATTTGCCTTGTTCTACTGAATTTATAGATACTTATATATTTAAGATCTGGCATGACGCCATGCGCCGTTTTCATGTAATTTTGGCGCGATGCTGAATTATAATTTAGTGATCTGTGTTACTTTAACGAAGCAGCAATGAAAATAATTTGCATACCCCTATTACTTTACGAGTAGGTACTCGCGTTTCCACAACGTCAGTAACGAGAAACTAAAAACAACCTTCTGTAGTAGGCTAGGTAGGGCTTTGCAATTATTAACTTTGTTTCATGTTCTACAATTCTAACAAAAACTAGGTGTTAATTCCACTTCATATGAAATTGGTTTTGGTAAAATAATACCTACACTAGGTAAATTAACTAACAGCGTAAACACTAACTAAATTAACTTACCTACTTAATTAACTACTACATTAAGAACTGTGACGAAATTAAAATAAAATGTACCGCTTAACTCAGGCAATTCGAGATAGACATGAGTAGTTCGCGAATGAAAGATTCAAATGAAGTACTTCACTTGATGTCACTCTTTCATTCACTAGTTCAGCTCGGATTCATTTAGTTCTTTACTTGAGCAGTTCAGTTTTAAAACCTTTTCTTTTACTTGCTCATTCGCTTAGAGAGTGACAAGGACGCCATGTTAAATTCGATTCATAAATTAATTCAGTTGAGTGATTCATATTGAATGAAATTATCTATCAAATTCTTCATTCAACTCAATATATCTGCGAATGAGAGAAATGAAACCAATACTTTTGATATAGATGGATCTGTTGAGCTACTGAACTAGTGAACTAAAAGAGTGAAGTACTCCACAGCGTACGAAAGATGCATAATATATCAATCTTTTCTTTTCAGTGACACATATTGCGCATGTCTAATTCGAGAGAGGTTAATAATATCCCATCAAAAACATAAATATGTAATGACAGCCAAGTTCAATATTAAGAATATTTGTCGTTGTAGACTTCGCCGGCAATATAATTTAGATCTATTGGGTGCCAAGTTCTAGTTCACTTGGGATGTAATTAAAGTTCAGGAATTGACTTGGCTAGTTTTTACGTACATAAGGTACCCCTTGTGTAAATTTCATTCGATAGCGTGACGTGACGTATGCGTTTGCGTTAAGTGTCATTTTGTATGGGGTTTTGAGTTTCCAAAACGTCCCGCTTGGCGCGCTGTTCAAAATCCCATACAAAAATAGACATAATGCGTGCATAACGCAAACGCGAACGCTCATCACGCTATCAATAGTAGATTGTTAACCAAGGGATGAAAGGCACTCATTTCTGCCGAGGTATTTTGGCGCTCAAACGCAGTGAGAGCGCCAATAGTCCGAGGCTGAAATGATGCCTTTCACCCGGTTAAACACTCTACGGTAAAGTAAAATGCATGTGTTTGTTTAAAAACATGACTAAGTATACATTTTTATAGTATTTTTTGAGGGTACTTTCAATTAACAATTTGGGCAAAAGTATCGTTATTTATGGAATGGGGAGTCAAATATCAGAATGGAAATAGTATAACAAATCCATTTATACCCAAATTTCAATTGCTTATCGTAAAAAAATTAATAAAATTGTACTTGGAACCTAAAATGCTCTAGTGCAGAAACGTATCATTTTCTGCACACCTTTTAGAACAACAATGACCCTCTTTCAGAGCATGAGTAATGAAAAAGTAATGTACACTAGGGGTTCAGGCTAGGTGTATTATATTTGTCTACTTTACTTTTCAAAGATTTTTTAAATAATTAGTCTAGATTCGTCGACGAAACTCCCAGTTGTACTTACATAACCAGGAGTCCGAACTCTGCACAATTTACTACCTACCCTAAATATTTTTAGAAGGAACCCTGATGAGTAATGACGTTGGTGTCCATTGTCGATAAATTAGGAGATAATAGTGTGAAGATGTTAACTAAACAGCTTAACATAATTTAGCTAATATAGTTGTTTACAAAGAATGCCGGTGTTAAGGCAGCATTATTTGAAGTGCCGTAAGAGTCCCTGCGGCGTAGGTCGGACCCGGTATAAAATTACAGCTTTGGCGCGCCCGGTCTGTGCGAGGCGGACTAATGTTTTGTATGAAAATATACTTTGATGCTCTCGGGAGCCAGGAAACAATCTTCCTACGTTTCTTTGAAAATGTTTTATTCACTGTAATAACTATTCGGTGCATATATGTATTTGCTTGTTAGAGATTTGTCGTTTCAGATACGAGTACATAATTGTTTTCCATCGTATTTTCTCGGAAACGTTCGTATTTGTCATACTACTTCAGTCAACCTCAGTAACTTTTGTTCCGTACGTTTCCGTGAAAATACGATGGAAAATAATTATGCACTTTGTACATATGTAGGTATACTCTTAGGTTCGTCATAAAATCATTTAGACTTCTATCTATTGCAATTCTGTAGTAATGTTCAGAAATTAATTAAAATTGCCTTTAAATAAGTACATCAACCGTAAATACTGAATTATTTTATAGGTAAGTACTTAAGTCAAATTGTTCGAGCCGATATGGAATATAAGTATGTGTGTATGCTGTCCAAATTCGTTCAACGGTGTCGCTGTTTCCGACGCAAACTAGATAAAGTTAGTTTTTGATAGAGCCTTTATAAGACAATGTAATGATTCCGCGATCGAGTTTTTCACTAGATTACCGCACCGTAGCGAGAGGTCTAGCTGTCATAATCCACCAATCATGTTTAACCATGTTTTTTTATTGGTGGATTTTGACAGCAGCTGTCAAAAAGACCTCTCGTGACGGTGCTGCCATCTAGTGAAAATCTCGATCGCGGAAACCCTAATTGATCAGAATAAATGTTTGGTAACGTAGCAACTTGTTTAAACACGAATAAATAGACTTCTGTTATGTTTATTTTATTAAGGATGTGGATGTGCACTAAAATGTTCTGTCTTATTTATTCCATGTTGCTATGAAATGTTGTTGATATAAGGATACAGATCGTTTTGACTTATCTAAATACGTAAACACGTTTCTCGTTCTATTTTAATATATTTACCGTGTTTTTATTCGTACTAGTATTACATCTACAGGTTCTGATAAGAGTCGGTACGTTAAGTTAACTAAGTACCTACTTTAATCCTGGGCATTTTGGCGCTGTCGTTAAAATGTCGTTTGACCTCTTTACGGATTAAATGCGGCAATAGGATTTATCCCTTAATTGTAAGTTACTCAAAAGAAAACGGATTGTGTGATTAAGTCTTACGTCTCCCTCGCACTAGTCCTAATCACGCGGCGCATAAAAGATGGAACCAGTGTAATCAAACGGTTCACTTGTTAACGGATCGCTTCAAATCGACCCGTGCCTTTCTACCTCATAATATAACTACCTATGTTTTTGCGGAAATATAAGCAATATAATGGAGAAAAAAGTACATGGAGTGCTCACTCTATACATCAGATTTGGTACCAAAACGACTATTATTTTTCGTAGTCGACATCTAGCATCGAGTAGCGGAATTATCAGTACCGCTACTTGATGCTAGATGTCTCGAGTGTCGTGTTTATTCTTATGGAATAGTTAAACATCTCTATATATCACTGGCTATAATACATTTGTAATGGATTTATATGATATGTTGATTTTACACGCCCTAGATACCGTTTACGGAATCCTCAGTGTGTGAGGGAGATTCGCACTTAACCGTTTGGTTCTTTATTAAAACAAGTTTGCTTTTTGTATAAATATACTAATATATATGTAGAAACATTTACTTTCTTTTTAAATTTACGTATTAAAAACCAGATTTACACTTTGACAAATGTCGGCGTGGGCTAAAGACGACTTACGAATGTTTATAGGTACAATATTTTCATTTCATACAAAGTTTAAATCTATTTTTTGATAAGTAGATTTAAAAAGAAAATAAATGTTTTCCCGCCACACATTGTCTATGGAAATATAATATTAAAAAGTTGTGATAGGCCTCCTCTTTGTTTCATATTTGTCTATTGCAAAACTTATCTAGTGACCTATGTATAGCGATAAAAACATCCTGTGGTTGTACATTTTAGCTAAGTTCATGTGTCGGCGTAGTAAAATCCGGCAGTTACCGGCAGCCTTTTGTGTGAGGACTGATGTTTGAGGTCGACTGATGGTCAGCAACGAATAGGTACTGTGTCCTAGCAACAGCTAGGATAACAGAATTATCGCGCCCTGTAGCCCGGGCATAAGAATACGGCTACGGTATCCCCTGCCTGTCGTACAAGGCGACTAAAAGGGGTTCTCGGGGTCGGAGACGGTCGCAGCTAGGGACTGCGACTGAAAAAAGAGGGGACCCACAAAGGCGCTAGGACGCTACTGGCGCGTTCATTGGAGATCCCAGAGCCGTCCGAAATGCGCCGAGGAGGAGAACTGGGAGGTTTTTAGTCGGTGAAAGTCCGACATAACCTCCGCGCTGTCCCTGCGGTGCGGAGGTATCCATAACGGATTTTCCTCCCAATAAAAAAAAATAAAAAAGGATAACAGAATTATATCACTCCTTTTATTACTAACTATTTTTAACTTATTGAAATGTTACAAATAAAGATAATTTTATCATAACATTCTTGCGTGGAATTAACAATTTTAAATAGAATAATCATGACGATATATCGTTTAATTTTATAAAGTGATCACGGTACATGGCTGACGAGACTGATACTTTTAGATTAATATACGAATACTTTAGAGTTAGACCGAGAAAAAACTGCAGTGATTTTGATAGCCCACGCAGTGCAAGGTGTCATTTTAAACACCAAACTTCTATGAAATGGTGACGTATAAAATAACACTTGCACTGCGTGGGCTATCAAAATCGCTGAAGACTTTTTTTGGTCTAGCTCTAGAAAATATTTGAACGATAGAAATATTATAAGTCAACCATTACGTTAGAAGGTTACCAACTAATGTTGGTTTATATTTTAATAATAAAAACAGTATATCACTGAAGAAAGCGGGCACTTTCATAAACTACATTAATATAAACAATAAGAACCAATCCTGTTAAACCCATCTCTAATCTTCTATCCACCAAGAAAGTAATTTTAACATTATTAATTAAGTCTGGGTTGTATAATGAATATGGAAGCAATCAAATTCATTATGGTTTTACCAGTAATCCCGGGCAAGGTGTGGCCTAAAATATGCGGTGGAAGGCTGGAAATCCGGGGCATTATACATTAAACTCTGTGAATAAATTGAAAGTCGATAAAACCATTTCTATCCTATATTGAACTAGCTTCTCTAAAATGTAGGCGAATAAAATTTTATTCAAAGTAACATAATGGTAAAATATGTTCACGGTTGGTACCCTAACTTTATATTGCCAATGAAATGGGATAAGATCAAACTATTAATTATACCTATTATTTTCTTGCAAGCTAATTTTAATCGGTAACGTTTTTTATACATTATTTATTTCATACATTACTCGTAGTTTTATTAAAACAAAAAATGTCTAATTGAATATAAATTTCTTTGTCTTTGCCTGGTTCAGAAAGGACAGCCTCTGATGCGTTAAATCCAAGAAGAAGCCGAATTCTAAGCGGAAACGACTACCTGCTTTTTCGTTCATTCTCATTACCTATACCTACTTTCTATTATATCATAAAGAATCAGAATTAGACGTTTATTGGCATATTATTTTACATGTCAAGAGGTTGGTTAGAGGTACATATTTATATTTACAGTAGGTACATATGGTGCTACTTTACCGCCCTAGGGCGGGATCAAGGACAAAACGTGCTTATATCAAAAATTTAAAGGGCCATATGTACTGTAAAACGTTGTACAATACACGTGCGAAAAGGTAATTCGCAACTAGTGTCGATTTAAAACACTCCATTTGGTCGTGTTTCAATTTATCGCCACTCGTTGCGAATTTCCTACTTTTCGCACTTTTATCGTAATGTATATTTTATTATGTATTTAGTTTAGTTTTAATTTGTATTAATAAAGCATAAATAAATAATTTACAAGGTAAGTACGGTATGTATTTGGTGACGTACGTTAATCGCACAATCTAACTAGGTACTAACCTTAAATGGTTTGTAGATAAAGGCTACGCCAAAATGTATATTCAACCTCGCTCTTCGTCCGTGGTATTTTACACAACCTTTTTATTAAATAACAGGGGGGCTATCGTGAAAACCCAAATTCGCAAATTGCGGGGAGCTTTCTCTTTTACTCCAATGAAGGCTTTATTAGAGTGACAGAGAAAGATGCACGCAATTTGCGAACTTCGATTTTCGCGGTTATTGCCCAGCATCTAACACAAAGAGATATATGGAAAAGAAATCTACCCCACTGCACGTGTAATAGGAGCTCGGTGGAAATACTAAAGGAGTGGACTTTCGTATTGTTTCCCCTCTACCAAAACTCACAGATGTTATAAAAAACCAGCCAAGTGCGAGTCGGACTCGCGCACGAAGGGTTCCATACCATTACGCAAAAAACGACAAAAACTACGTTTGTTGTAATATATTCTGTTTTTAGTATTTGTTGTTAGAGCGGCAACGGAAATACATTATCATCTGAGAAAATTTCAACTGCCTAGCTATCACAGTTCATGAGATACAGCCGGGACTCCCTCTGGTCGCATAACAACTTTTGTCATATTTTTAATTGTCATAACACTTTATGCATAAAATTGTAAGTCATAAAAATCTTTAGTCAGAATGATTCCTGAGCATAACTGGGTTTTTGTCATAAATGAGTTATGACATATATTTTATGGTCATTAATTTAATTTGCATAAAATTTTAAGTCATCTGCTTGATATCCATAATTGTTTTTCGTTCGAAGTATTGCAGTGCACAGTATTAGTTAATATAGACATAAAAAAATAAGTCATATTTTTAGTGGTCATAATATGTTTTTTTCGTAAATGTTACAAGCATGAACAATAAATATGTATGGTTGTGAGCAACCTATGAAGCAAATATTACTTTAGTCATAATCATAACCACAGAAAGACCGTATAAAAGAGGAGACCCAAGGAGAGGAGCCCCCTTCACTAGGAGAAACGGTTTTATAAAAGAAACTAATCATAGATATAGATTTATTCAAATATTTAGTAGGTAAGTTAGGTTCGTTAGGTTTCTTTAGATGCCCGAAGGGCAAACTACGCAGAATTAGGAGCCCCGCGTGAGCGGGGCTCCGTCGAATTAAGTGTTTGGACGGAGATTAGGGCTATCAATAACTAAGTATGCCATAAACCATTATGGTTGAAAATTATTATGCTACAAAAGTAACAAAACGTTATACGTAAAAACATTATAAGTATCGACAAAAATGCTTTTAGTTGGTATGACATTTGATTCATTATAATTAAAACCTAAATGCACAAAAAATATATGACAACTGCTGAGTATGTCATCAAATATTATGGCTAAAAATGTATGACACAATATAATATGACTTTTTATTTGTATGCGCAATGATGATTATGACACAAATTGTTATGCGCATCAAAGATATGACTTAAACTTGTATGCAACCCAATATGGACCCGATACAGCCTGCTGACAGACAGACCGACAGACGGACAGCGGAGTCTTAGTAATTAGGGTCCCATATTTACACTTTGGCTACGGAGCCCCAAAAGAACTTCATTAATCGATTATGTACGCAGTCTTAAAAATCGTTCTCGACTCGTACCTATATGTGAATATAATAATTATGTAAGTATCTAATAATGCTCAAGATCAAGAAATAGCAGACTTCAAGTGGCCTAAAATTTGCCAAGTTATTTTTTCACATAGGTAGTGCCTTACATGGGCGTGGCAGCGATTACCGCGGAGTTTACCCTCCGAGTGGAGTCGCAGCTTGTTTTATTCAGTGTTAGTCTAAAGCCTTCCTATTCTGCAGCGACAATGCGCGGATCACCCCCATTGTTGGCTGTATTGAGTTAGACGATTAGGTGCTTCAATAACAGACCGCGGAGCGCGTAATCTATTGCTGTCCTCAAATCTTTAGCTAAGAATGCTTATGCTTTGATGCAGATACCTACATAATTCCTGCACGGATATAATGTTTCTTGTTGTGGATAAAACATACATAAACATAACACTTTTAAAGGAATTTACAATTTGAGGGTTATTTGAAACTATAAGCTTGTTTTCTGATCTGTAAGGTAAAACTATCACCTGGGTAAGACTACATCTCTTGTATGGAATCCTCATACTGTTAGTCTTTCCCCGAGCAAAATAAACTATGTTAGTCTTACCCCTACCTTACCTTACGTTATTAAATTTTTATCTAGGTATGTACACACATATCTTAAACCCTTTATGATGCTCGAATTTAATAAAATTTAAACTGTCGTGAGTCATACTAACACTAAACTAAGAATACGTGAGTTAAACCGTATAATTAGCTTAGGGCCACTTGCACCATTCACTAACCCGGGGCTATCCGGTTAACCTGGAGTTACCAGGGTTACTAGTACAATTTGACACTGGGTTAAGGGTTTAACTGCTTAACCCCGGGTTAGTGGGATGGTGCAAGTGGGGCTTAGCTTAGACTTCTATAATGCGTTCAAAACCGCAAATTACAGCCAGCATAAAGACATAGACAGTTGAAATTTTCACAGATGATGTATTTCTGTTGCCGCTATGGGTAATTCTTATTCTTATGCATTTTTTGTGTAACACGTAAGAATAGCATGTATTTTTGTGAAAATAAGTAAACTCTATAGACCGGGAGATAGTGACACATTTTACTGGGTCATTTGTACCAGTATGGCGGTTCGTCAGGGGTCTAAGCATGTAATGAAGGAAAGAAAATGCTATGACCATAGCGCTGGTACCGGCGGCCCAATCGCGTGGGCGTTAGTCGAACGTGTCGGATAAAATACGAGTGTCGAACGATTTGTACCACAAAAATCCTCGTATTATTCGATAGTCCATAAAAAAGAAGTAGGCGGTAGCGTAATGCCATACTTCTCCGGTGTGACTTACAGCCCGCCATACTGAGGCGAACACGTTAATTAAAAAAAAACAATTCAACCATTTGTACCAAGCTAATTTTTGCACAGGTGATCATCGTCGAGCAGCCATTCATGGACATCACCATGCCATACTTTTCGGATGGTTCCAAATGCCCGCCATACCGCCGCAAGGAAGTTAATTTTTTTTTTTTTGCTAAACGATTTGTACCAGTATTGCATTTAAATTTTTGGAGAGTATTTGATAAAATGTGACCGTTATTATAATTGCCATACTTATAGTAGGGGGATAAAGTGCTGCCATACTTGAAAAACTTATTTAATCGACACGTTTCAAAAATACGACTATGTATACGTAAAATAATTTTTTACAGCATGGCATCATCATATTCTGTTTGTTTGGATACAATTGTACCTAAAAAAATATATTTTAGATTATAACTACGGGGCGGACGACTGTGAGACTTAAGCCAAGACTTAAAACAAAAAACAATTTTTTGACGATTTGTACCAGTATGGCATTTGGATTTTTGGAAATTATATGATGCAATGTGACCATTATTATATTTGCCATACTTCTAATAGGGGGAAAAAGGGGCACCATACTTGAAATAAAAAAAAAATATTGTACACATTTGCCACCTCCTACAGGTATGGCATTATGAGATTTCCATTTATGATCACACAGAAAGTGTTGAAAAAAAAATTCAAGATGGTACAAATCGTTTAGCAATAAAAAAAAAATTAACTCCCTTGCGGCGGTATGGCGGGCATTTGGAACCATCCGAAAAGTATGGCATGGTGATGTCATGAATGGCTGCTCGACGATGATCACCTGTGCAAAAATTAGCTTGGTACAAATGGTTGAATTGTTTTTTTTTTAATTAACGTGTTCGCCTCAGTATGGCGGGCTGTAAGTCACACCGGAGAAGTATGGCATTACGCTACCGCCTACTTCTTTTTTATGGACTATCGGATAATACGAGGATTTTTGTGGTACAAATCGTTCGACACTCGTATTTTATCCGACACGTTCGACTAACGCCCACGCGATTGGGCCGCCGGTACCAGCGCTATGGTCATAGCATTTTCTTTCCTTCATTACATGCTTAGACCCCTGACGAACCGCCATACTGGTACAAATGACCCAGTAAAATGTGTCACTATCTCCCGGTCTACTATATCAATATACTTAGCAATTTACCTCTAGTTTTAGGTCAACCTAAATGTATTGTCCAAGAGTATTAGATACATGTAAAAAAAAAATTACAAGTGCGAAATGTCACGGACCGTGTAGTGTGACTTCCCCAGATTTTGTGATATTTGATTTTTTTTTTTTAAATATAATGTGATTTTGCAATAATTTATATCAAATATAAAACACTAATCCTTGAACTACAAGACTGTTTAAAAATTGTATGGATTTATAACAATTTTATATAATTTTAAACAACATACATTTTGTGATTAGTTTTCGCGTCACCACCGCGCGTGGCAATATAAACATGCGGTACTCGGTTGAAAATTATCTTTACTACTGGCAGCCTTATTAAAGTTTTTTTAGAACAGCAACACTGTGTTGTTGTCAGGTTTACAAATGGCTGAAGGGAGAAGTTTTGTCGAAAATTGGTTATTAGTGTTCATTTGAAAAAACGGTCAACCTTAACGCATCACCGCCGTGTTAGAGTTTTGAAAGTAAGTTGCAGTTTCACGTTATTGTTTGTAACATAAGATATACCTCATACATTGCAGATTAAGCTAATTATTTAACATTTGCAAAATCAAAGGAAATGTTTATGTAATATCGAACATGTTCCAAATTATCACGACCGTGGCCTCAAAAATCTGTCACCGCCACGGACTTTTGAGTCCGTTTGATTAATTTAGAGGCACATGCAACTCTTCAGAAATGCATTTTTATTAGCTACAGATCATTTGCTATTATTGCCCGACTGCCAAAGCAAAAAAATATTTTTCGCTTGTATGTATGTATGATGTGTATCGAATTCTTTGTCACGCTCTACAGCCTTTATAGTTTGACGGATTTCAATGTCTGAGCTGTCATTAGGTTTGTCGTAGTCATAGGAGTGACTTAGGCTATGTTAAAATAACTATATAAATCAAAATAGCCGAGTTGGCCACCAAAATGCCGAAATGTCACGACTGAGGGACACTTTGTCACAACCGTGTTTATGCACTCATTTTATTTACCTTTCGTGAGGGTATTAAGCTTGACCATATGAATCAAAAAATTGTTTTTTGTATGTACTTTTTATATATGTAATAATATGTGAAAAATAAAAACATTTATGAAAAACAAAATTTTTTGGACACAATTTAAGAATCACCCCTATAACAACAAATACTAAAAAGTCCGGAACCCTCGGTGGGCGAGTCCGACTAGCACTTGTCCGGTTTTTTTAACGCCATACTCTTATTTGAATGCCTTTCATTATGTAGCAGTCACATTAAACTACTGTTATGGATATTTTGTGTAAAGTTTAAACAGGGTACTGTTTATAAAATCTACACACAACATCCATAATAGTACACACAAGACAGTTTCTAGCAATCTGTCAGGTGTACACATATAAAATATTGTCAGTTATTTTACCTCACAGAGCATCACCTAGAAAAATCTGCAGCGATTTTGACAGCCCACGCAGTGCAAGTGTTATTTATACGTCATAATTTCACAGACTTTTGATGTTTAAAATAACACTTGCACTGCGTGGGCTATCAAAATCGCCGCAGGTTTTTCTTGGTCTAACTCTACCTTTTAATGTAACAGACTTGCTATGCCTCTTATCTGACATAGATAAGATAAGAGACAGTAACTTTGTCGAATTTTGTAACCTGGCTCTTTTGCGTCAAATCCGGTAGTTCTGATTTTTTGCAGACTTGTTTATGATGTTGGCCCAATGAATAATCCAAGTTTGTGACTTCGAGCGCCGAACGCAACTTTGTCAAAAATCGAATAAACCGCAATTTTTTTTAGATTTGGACGATTATAACCCTAAAGTACTAGTTTTTGGTAATAACTTCCTAGGGAGTTTTTAAAGTAGACAAAAAATTTTTTTTTTCAAAATAGGCACTCATACATTTTTTTATGGAAAATAAATATTTTGTAGAACGTGGCGATGATGAATTCCATATAAATAACCTACCTAACCCTTATATTATAGCTAAGAACTGATGTAAAATTTTAAAATTTGGAAACGCTTAGATGCACAATCTCGGAAAATATTAGATGCACAGAGACAATTCTAGTGTCTTATTGTAGCAAATTTAGTCTAATAATGTATAATTTTACTGTATTATTGATATTGTATATGGTTTCTATGAGAACAGACTGATGTTTGACATAGCAAACCTAATTCGCATCGAAATTCGTTAAATAAAGTAACGTAGTCTGACAAAAAAGAGTAGAAATTAAAATGTGGCAATACTGTAGTATCGTCCCTTTCAAATCAATCTAAGAAAACGGGTCTACACTACGGTATTGCCACTTTTTAATGTCTACTCTTTTTTGTCAGACTAACCTGCTGCTGTTATCCATTTACCCAAACCCAGAACCTACTCGTAGCCTAGGTCCAAAACTGAACAGAATCAGTGGAAAAATATAATTCGAGCCCTTTATTCCAACAGAATAAGGTGAAAAAAGAAGAAGCACTAAGAATTTTGAGAAATACTTTAAAAAAACGAGTACCTATAACTGGCTTTACAATTAATATAAAGAAAACTTTGGATTGAATACGTAAATACTGTCAAAACTTTATCACAACATTATGAAGGCGCCGTTGCCTCTTTACGTCGTTATTGAGCTCCGAGTGGGCTTAAATGTTTGAAAAATGTTGGAGTGTTTAAGTTTGTTCCCGACTGGAGGCTCGATCGAGTTTCTCTGAAACAAGAATGGGATAAAGTAGAGGCCATTACCTAAAAGGAAATGCACAACCTAATAATATATTGGGATGGTTTTGAACAATTGATTTTATTGTGACTAACAGTAGGTACCCTACTATTCGCTATGTTCGATATAATATAAAATAATATAGAGCTAAGAGCGATAACAATATATATAGTAATAGCGGTACACCGTGAAATTCGGGAATCAGCTGCAAATGGTGTTAGAGGTATGAAAATCGGCACGATTAATCTTTAGGCCATTTGAATCAATTTGACCCGTAGCACCAAAAAAAAACAAACGGAAAGGAGTTATGACGTCATCTTTTTTTTGTATGGAAAAAGAAAAAAAATGTTCAGAAACCTATCGTGTGTGGTATTAAATGAAAGGGCATTTTACCATATACACATATATACAAGCTCTGGTAAGGGCATTTATTTGTGTGATGATGATGATGAACACACAAATAAATGCCCTTACCAGGATTCGAACCTGGGACCTCCTGCTTCATAGGCAGGGTCACTATCGACTAGGCTAGGAGGCCGTTTCATTGATAGATTGATAGATCACAATTTGTAATAATAAAAAAATTGAAAATAATACTAAAACTAAATATTTTCGAAATTAATTTCTTGGGGTTAGATATGAGGATATTGGGTATTACTTGAGGTATATTTTACAAAACATAATTCAACGGTTTCGTATCTGGAAGAGCCCAAACTTGGTATGTTTTGAAAATTATTTTAATTTTAATTAAATGCAAGTGACGGAAATATAATAATGTGATATATTTTTAGAACCGGGTCAATATGCCCTTTCATTTAATACCACACACGATAGGTTTCTGAACAATTTTTTTTCTTTTTCCATACAAAAAAAAGATGACGTCATAACTCCTTTCCGTTTGTTTTTTTTTTGTGCTACGGGTCAAATTGATTCAAATGGTTTAAAGATTAATCGTGCCGATTTTCATACCTCTAACACTATTTGCAGCTGATTTTGGCCAACCGCTAGCACTAATAGAACTAAGGTTTGAGATAAGTACATAACTTCTCAGGGGTGTATTGAATATTATTTGAACCTTAAATTTACCTAGTTTGTTGCCTGAAGTTTGAAAAAGAGCTTGCAGCGCCGGGTCTGCGCATTTTAATTTACCTGATTTTATTTGTTATTCAGTGTTTCTCTGTTTACTGTCCAGTTTAGTACGTAGATTAAAAAAAAATGGGCATTTATAACTTCCTCGTAATATATTATATTGTACATTAACAGAACTTTAGTACCTAAATAGTTTATACCTGACGTCGCAATACAAAGCTAAGCTAGAACCTTTTCAGAACCAATAAATAGTTGAACATTTAGTAACTTGTTTCTACCTTAGCAAAATATTATTTTCTCCAGTCTATACTATCAATATTATTCTTTTGAGCGGCTTGTCGTAAATAAGGTATTTTTAGGTAACGATTTCTTGTTATAGATATAACAAGAAATCAGAAGAAAAGAATTATTATAGGTATAACTTTAACGAGTAAGATTACCACAGTTGCCACAGGTGACGAGTAGAAACGAAATACATATTTATACACATTAGTATCACAGAACCGTTTCCACATTTTAAGTACCTACCTATCGTACAAAATTAAAAAATAAGTTCCGAGACCATACTTAGTTTAGACGAATTCATGATAATGAATATCATTTTTCTTCATAAGTTAGGTTCTTTATAACATGAATATAAAAGTAAAATACAAAAACACATGAAAAAGCAATAAAAATACATATAAACACATATAATTATTGTTATGTTCTTTTTGATTGACCATTGTAACATATTGTAAATGTACTAACGGCTGTAATGTTCATTTAAGTATTGCTGTTTTGACTTATTCTGTTTAATCAATATATTTTATATGTACTTACTTATAATTTTTTTTTGCTACATAACATGATGATGATAACACATTTATTACATTAAATAATACAATTTTAAACGTTATTAAAAACAATTGTACGGTAGAAAGAAGAGAAATCTAATCTTCAAGGATGGTTATTCCACAGCCGTCTTCAGATCTAAATCTTTCTATCCTTCTTCTCGTTCCTCTTATTCTTAGAGAGACCGCTCTGATGTTTGATATTTGTATTTTGACTTTAATCCAGTTGATTATTTGTGAGTATGGTTTGGACCATTTTTCACGGAGCTTAAGGGATGTTCTTTTTATGAAGGATTCATATTCCGTTCCCACAGCGCCATCACAGGAGACCACAAGGGGAGTGAATGAGGCTCTGAGATCTTCTGCAGCCAGGTCGTATTTGCGATGTTTTTCGCGAGCGCGTATTTGGGCAATCGTGGGCCACGTGAGTAGACCATACGAGGCGGCGTCGGCATTTACAATGCGAACGTCGAAGAACGCCTTTCTCGCTGGCTCCCATACGTTTTCCAGTAGTAAGTCGCTAATTAGCACTGGTTGCTCTAAGGTTGCGGCTCGCATTATTGGCTCAGTAGTAGCCGAACCCCATGCTGGTTCAGCTCAATTTTTGATATTGTCTCTGTGTTGGTCGTGGCCTCTTTTTATGAGCCCTCCCTTCAAAAAGTTATGTACTTATAATACTTTGCAAGTTATGGGTACCAAAGAAAATGATGAGCTGGTTTGAAATGTTAATTTTAGGTCATACAGTGAATTCAATCGATAAACACTCGCACATTAAACAGGCTTTATTCAAAAACGTGTATACATTGATATTAAGGAGTGGTCCGGAAAAAAAGTAGCAGCACACTATGTGGATTTTCATTTTATTTTGTTATAATTTGTAAGCAGTTCATTTCTATAGTGATCTGTAGATACTATTCTTTACAATTAAATACACTCGTATTTAATATAAAAGGGTGAATTAGAGTTTACGCGTTTTATTACCTCTCTCATGACACTTTTTGAACAGTGTCTTTTGAAGGAAATTATAAGGTATTTCTCATACACATCGTTTTTTCTAAAAGTTTGATAAGCGAATTAATACATTATGAAATTATTTTTCGTTCTATATAAAACTTTTTTTATTTGACTTCACTTTGAGGTAGTTTCATGGAATTTCTACTTTTGTATATTTGCCATTTTTACAGACCTCTGTCATAGGTTAGATTGGAGAGACATCCTATTTAACTACTCAAGATAAATTCCAGTTTATTGGAATAGCTTATTCATTAAATGATGTTCTTAAAAGCATAAAAAAAGTTATGAAACTGGAACTTCATTTGTGGCATTGTAGAAAACGGCCAACAAATATTATCAAAATGTACTGTTCAAAAAGTTACAAAGTACATTGCAATAAAAATGAGAAAACTCAAACAATCTCATATTTATCTATATTATTTTATTTTATATTAACTAAATTACAAAAAAAATAAACTTCACAGCTTCTTTTTTACTGGACTACTTCTTATAATATTGTACCTCATTGGTTATTTAGGTACCTATAACTAATGAGTAGAGTTGGTCAACAAGCCTGACGTACTGATTGCCGAGAAACACGCTTTAAGAGGAAGCTAACGTAAACTTGTAAGGGCAGGCACTAACCAATACCTTTAAAGGTTAAAGGGGACTCGATAGAAAAAAATCACGAAAACATGTGTAAGTTTCATTTTATTTGTAAGTCTAAGTATATTGTTACCCTGAATACCATAGAGTATTTTATAGTATAAAATAACTAGTGATGCAGTTGAGGGATCTGACGAGCAAAAATTATAAATAAAAGTATATTTCCAGAGTAATTCGGGTAAAAGATAAAAACCCGCGCGATTCCCATATCTTCCGTCGCATGTTCCATCATATCATATCTTTTGTTCCCTTCAAATTTCCTGGCCCCTCTTAATTATAGGTAGTCGACGCGGTCCCATAAAAGCGCCGCTGTAACGTAATTAAAGATCCTTTGACGCAAAATCAAGAGTTTAATGTGACCATGTGACGTCACGAAGGCGTACTCGATGAATAGTGGTGAAGAGCTAACGACCGATATTCAATCGTAATCGACACCCGATAATGATAGCGCCAGCAAACGATGATCTCGCAAATACCAGAAATTTCGTCATAAAGGCGGATTATGCAAAGCTGACAATTTCAAGAGGTCTATTTGTGTGCTTTTAAAACCGTATCCAATACCGTTGTGACAATCGTTTTGCTGTAGGCCAATAAGTCAATGTAGTATGTGAATGGTTTAGTTTTCTAAGGCCCACTTGCACCATTCCACCAACCCGGGGTTAACCGGTTAAACCTGGAGTTACCATTGTTACCAGTACAATTTGACACTGGTTAATGGTTTAACGGCTTAACCCCGGGTCAGTGGGATGGTGCAAGCGGCCCTAAAACATTTTAACCTGAGTATGTGTCTTGCACTATGCCTCACATATAACTTAACTACCTAGCTACAATAGTTTAGTTAGTAGAATAGCTTAGTAATTCGATAATAATCCTAACCTTTGAGTCGTAGAGAGTAAGTTACCTGTTCTTTAAGTAGGTATCTGTCAAAGAAAGTATTGTTTGGACTAGTGTAACTTTTAGAATAGGTTTTTAACTTTTTAGTGTTATGAATTATTTGATAAGTAGGTATTCCATGTAGTACTAAAATGTATTTTTAGTAAACTCAGTAGTAGAGGCTTTGTCAAGCCCGAAATATATTATTTTTATAATTCTAATCCAATTGCACTTGCATCTGATATTTGCTGGAGTTATTATATCCACGCTGCTAGTATTCAGTGAATATAAAACACTCCTCTGTGGTGCTGCACTGCGTGCTCAATTTCGCAATCATATTTATATTTACAATGGTTTTATCGCAGTATTGCATTTTGAAGTTAGGATGTTATTTGTTTTTAATTTACATACATGTTTTCACGTGACCTAACGCATTTCAGATAGCAAAACGGCCTGATATGACTGTAGCTGCATGTGACTTAATACAATCTAGCTTTACCCCTTTTGGTGTGGAAACACACGGCCCGTGGGGTCCCAGTGCCCTGAAATATTTCTGAGCGTTATCAAAGAGGCTGGTGGATGTGACTGGGGACCGTAGTCCGTAGTCGGCTGGCAGCTTCCTCGCACAGCGCATAAGCATTGCAATTCTGCGAGGTAATGCTGCCAGCGTCTACGGGACGTGGCCGAGGGGTGATTTTTTATTGTAGGATACGTTTAGGGATGTTTTATTTTTATTAATTTAGAATAGTTAGATACTTTTAGTTTATAAGTTTTTATACAATATTTATATTTATTTGTTTAATGTTTCAAAAAATAGTTGAGATAGTAAAAAAAACGGTCATTAATGTTCTAATACAATCTTAACTTGAATTGATATTGACAAGTACTCAGTCAACACGCAGTAAGAGGACATTCTCGCTCGAGAATATTCCCCATATTAAACGGAGAACGTTCTCAAGAACTGCACGAATCTAAACAATTTGATAAGTATTTCATTCATCATAATGTTGGGTTGCGAAATCCTATTTCACAAAAGTATCTTAATTTTATATTAGACCGTGCCTAAAGTCTGGCTCTACCAATACATTTCCTATGAGAACAGATCCCCAAACGCAAATCCTAAGCCTTTCTGCCTGTTACTCAATACGGGTTTACCAAAGCTTTTGATGGGCCATTCACCTTCGTAGTAAGGCTTAGTTGATATATATGTACGTCCACAATAACTACTTAAATATTATATATATACATTAGCACTATTGGTTGATCGTGCAATGTATACTTAGCTCATACAATCATTTTTAAAACAGAAAATCACAAAACTGTAACAAAAGAAAGAAACATAAAATATTTAAATCTTATGGTGTCCTTAGTTCTAATGATAAATCATGAACGTACATTTTTATATGAAAACAAGATTTGGATATAATGGGTTTTAAAATTGCTTTATTCGATAGATCACGTTTGTTTGATGTGACAGGCTGAGGAGGGTGTTATTTGGGTATCAGGTCAATCTCATGTTCCGCCCTCTCCGAGACTCCCGATCTCTACTTTATTTCCGCTCTCGGATAGCGTCGAGCTACTTTAATGTACTTAAAGGTGCCTCTACAGTAACATAACATTCAGCTAATCTTAGTGGGCTCTAAATCTTAGAGCATTTTTGAACTGAATTCTTGCTATTGGAAAAGGGAACCGGTAGGTAGTACCTAAGGTACATTAAAAAATAATTATATTCAAAATGATTTGGGAATATTGTAATATGCATATTTGAACATTAGTTAAACTTGAAACTGAAATATTTGTAAAATGTTCCTGATGTGTGTTTGTTACTTTGTTAGTGTAATGTTTTTTTTTAAATAAAGCATCACCGTGAACGGGGTCTAATGCTTTCCTGTATTATTTGGACCGTTTTAGTGTAATGTATATTCTTAATGTAATGCTCATGGCACTTTTTATATCTACTACTATACTTAGCATCTGTACCGTATCCGCCACCCACTCGCCCTCTGCTATGACATCCGCACTTGCTTTTTATGGCTTTTCTGGGTTTTTATTCATACATCGCCCGCGAGATAACTTGTACGAGCGGTTTATACAAACTTTAAAATTGGCGTAAATCCCGGGAACTAATAAGTTTTTCCAGTAAAATGCACTGAAGTACTAGCTCAATACCTTTTATTAGTTCGAGTTATAAAGATGTAGAAAAATAGTTATTTAATAACTAATAACATTAAATAAAATAACAGTTTTGAATGATTCACGGTTAGTTTCACTAGACCTGCGGATGTTGGGTTGTAACTGCGTAGAAATATCGGTAGCTCGAAAACAATACAAAAGGTAATCACGGTTCATATCCCGGTCGATATAAGTCTAGTTAACATTAAAAAAAAATTAAATGAAATTGATAAAAATATTAAAATGGTTTGCCGCATCTCTATTAATATAAAACTTATTATCAATACGGAAGTAAATATGTCTGCCTGTTACCTCTTTACGCTAAACCTGCTAAACCGATTTATGTGACTGAGACAGAGAGTTAATTTGAGTCCCAGGAAAGAATGTAATATACAGTTTTCATCACAGAAATCACCGTTCTATGCAGAAAAAGTTGCGAGCAGAAGCTAGTAGGTAGTATATAATTTAGCAGTAAAAGATACATAATGGCACAAACAGTAAGGTGTACTTAAAAACCACGTTTTATATGCAAATGGGCTTTTCCGTTAGCAAAGTGCTCTTTTCTTGGTGATCTCGTGACATACTCGTAAAATGAATTTTACTCGGCTCGTATCCGCACTCCGTGCCGCGGATAAGTCCATTTTCTGAGGATATATTGATTTCTACCATCATATTCGGTAGTTCTTTTCTTTTGCACTTCTTTCAATATGGAACAAAATTTTCCCTACCCCGTTGTGGTCATGAACAGTTAGCATCAATAATATCGGACGAAACAACGTGCCAAAAGTATCTGCCGCCCTCTCGTTCAAAAGCATTTGCAACCGTCTAATTTTATTATTCAACTCAAGAAAATTAAGAACCGTCTACCGAGGCGTATGGGACAAATCTTAAAATGTGATTTACCTGATAATCTCTAAAAAATACATTGTATCATTCGATTGAAAATACATAATAAAAATAAGTATGGCAGAAGAAAATTGCTCGTCAGTATTTGCACCAAGCATAATTTTAAACTATAATGCCTAGCAACAACCTACTTTAAAGACGAAGAAAAAATTATTCATTGGCAGTTTTGTTGTTCATCTCTAACATAGAATGTAAACAATGAATAACTGCAAAATGTGACAGAAAAGAGTGGGAAATACCTACTTGACAAGTTGTCTGCCCTTCTATTATTTTCGTACCTACACAAGTTACATGTATGCCAAGTCGTATGCTTTCTTCCGGTTGGAACTGTACTTTGACGTTACGAGTTGAACTAAAATAAGCACGGATACTTAGTAAGGATATTTCGAGTGAAACGTGACACGAGTCGTGTCGAAATTATTAAATTTTCCTATACCACATACACTCATTCTCAAGGCAATATCCTATTTAATCTCTACATAGACCTATTTATTTATTACCTGCCTTTGTACTTGATCAAGTACGCTTCAAGTATAGTTCATTTAGACTAGTCTTCCCGAGCGATGTAATAAAATTACCAATAGGTCCGTTTCAAAGACCTTTAGTATGCACAAGGCCATCCAAACTCATTAATGAATGGTTCAATCAGCAATGCGCGGCGCGAATACAGAATAAACTCATTTTAGTAATGACTGCACTCATTATTCGCTGAAGAGACTTGGAAATATTGAGACCAGTGAGCTCTGAATTAACATTCTGGACGCGGCTACTTCAGAATTTCTTTTCTTTTCCTCAGAAATAAAGGCGTAACCTTTACCCATTCCCATTTCAAATTTATTTACAGTTAGGAATATTAATGAGGAAGAAACATGAAATGTTTCGATAAATGTACTTTTTGAATATACTAGGTATGTATTAAAGCTGAAGTCATTACGCGGTTTTTTTCTGCTTAAAATAGACGTAGGTATCATTGCTAGTACATATTAAATTTATATTCTGATTAAGGAAATTCTCATTCCTGAAAATAGATACGGGACATTAAAGGATGCAGTAGTACTGTAACTATACTGTGTATCTTTAAGTATTTAAATAAAAGTAAACAAATAATTTGTACATTTTCGGGTAGTTATAACATTTATTGGTTAACCAACCAAATACAAAACCGCCTGGATCTGTCACTGAACGACCTGACTTTAACATACATTATTTGATCACGTTATGTTTTCATCTACCCTCAACTGGCTTAAGGAGCCATTTGAGGGTAGATTTTGTTTACTTTTATTTAAATACCTAAAGATACAGACTATATATGGCGAAATACATTATGGATATTAACAGTGATACCTAATATGAATTTTCTATACATAGTGTTGAATTGTATACTTACAAATAAAAAACATTCTGCATACAAACTAATTGCATAATTTCAAGTTGTGCAAATGATCAGTTGCATAAAAACAAAATGGATTTAAACTTTTTGATAATTTAATTTCGTAATTTTCGCTTTGAATATTTTTTTGTTGAGTTTATGATAGGTAGGTATGCTGTTTCAATAGGTATTGTATGTATGAAACAACGTATAGGTTGAAATATTTATGTATGTTTTCAAATACAGCTATGAGCTGCTATGACACTGTTTTGATTCTCATTTTTTATGTAATAAATACATTTATTGCACATTTGATTGCAGTATGAGAAGTGAGAGCAGAGTGTAGACACACGGTACAGGCATTTTGAATGCTTCGATTCGCTCTGAATTCAATACGCCATCGGGATGAAATTGACATATTTTGCTCCCTAGCAATACAATCTACTTTTAATGACGTTTTGGGCTCACCGTCATGTGAATCGTAGATGTAGATGACGTGTTTCCAGCCGTAATGTGTGATGGTATCTATGACGGCGCGGTGATAATCGGGACGCATGCTCACGGCGTAGTCGATGAGCCCAGACGACGGGGGAATAACCTGCAGAATAAACAATATAATTCTGTATGACACAAATATATAATAGTTATTTACGATACAAGTGCGAAAAATAGGAAATTAGCAACGAGTGGCGAATTTGAAAACACAACCGAATCTCATGTCATACCTACTCTCCTAGTGGATTAATTTAATGCAACAATATTAAAATTTATTATTATTACATGAATAGGTATATACGTAACATAAATATTACGTATATGTACGTACAACTAATAATCTACTGTATATATTTCTAAAAAGAATATATAAATGTCAAATATCGGTTACGGGCAAAATATTTTAGCTTCGCAATGCATAATACATAAAGTTTTTTAAAGATCAAAGTTGGTTTTATTTCCTTTTTAAAACTAGATTCCACGGGGAGTGATAAAAAACGACAAAAGCCGCAAGAGGGAGAAGAGACAAAAGTATAATAAAATTTACATTTTCCGTTCATTTAAAGTAACAGGTAAAGATGGTGACATTCAACATTATGTATTTTTCGGGCCCCTGTCACCAACAGAAGGCAACATTCCAAGGCGTCTTTTACATACCCCATGAATCGTTATAATTATTTTCACGTGAGATTTATTTTGAGAAAACTCTTGAAAATAACGATAAGGTACTCGGCTCCGAGGAAAGCTTCAGTCTCAGGACGCGCCATAGTATTACGCAGTAGCAAGGTTTGCATTATGCATGAAAGATTCATTGTGGTGTTCTCGTTCGGTGGTTTTAAACAGTTAAATTATTCTTAAGCTGGCTTTATCTCTTATTGCTAGTAATTGTTAAAGAAATAACCAATAACATCAGTTACTTGCATAAAATAAATACAATTCACTGCAGCAATGATTATGATTGAAATACTTTCCTAGTTATGTATGATATATGCGGCGGTATTTCAAAAGCCCCAGGAATACGAGTACCTATATGCAATTATGGAGAATCATTAACTTATATCATTTGTAGGTAACGTACCTAAAACTTTTCCTGGCAGAAATGAGAGCTTGGCAAAATGAATCATCAATGGACTAGCGATAGGTAACTGTCATAGTCTTAAATAAATAAATAAAATATTTCATAATGTGATGTCACTAACCGAGAAGCAACAAAAGTGCAAATGCAAAACGACACATAAAATATTTCCTTACCCCCTTATTCATAAACGCGCTACATACCTCAATTAGCTAATAGGTAATCGTTTGTCTTTATCTGTCATTTTGAGGCCCGTAAAGTTTTATGAATAAGGGGGTTAATGTATATAATTACATATATTAAGTATACAAATATAAAAATGACAACTATAGTACCTATATTTAATGTAATAGAAAATAGTTGTTTAATCAATAAGATAGCTGATTTGTCCCATATTTGGCGGTAGCTATATTCTTTAATAATGTTAGTATAATTTCATAACGTTAAGATACTTATCGATAACAGTTCTGTCGATGATCATTTTGTTAAGAGGTACTTTTTTGCTAGAAAAAGTATAATTCCAAATAGACAGCAGGTTATAATAGCTCCTGGTACCGATACTTGACAACAATGTTATTGTAATGAGTTCTCGGAATGTATGTTGAAAATTCTGATTTAGTAATTTACTAATTAGAACTAATTTAGTAATTTAATTTCGATTGCTGGTCACGTACATTCTATATTAACAATAGGTGCGTAAGCTTCCTTGATCAATGCTTTGGTACTTTATCTATGAAATACGTAATAATACGTACTACATTTCTAAAAGAAAAATAATTAAAACTATAGTTTTATCAGTCAAATGATTCGATAATTTTAAGATCTAATATGCTGAATAAATTAGATCATCAATATAATCTAACCTTGCATCTAAAATGCTAGTTTAAAGAAGCTACATCTTACCTTTTCAGGGAACCAGGGCGTGACAAAAGGCATCTGGAAGGTGTTGGTGTACGAATGCAAAGTGTCGAAGGAGTCCGGTGTGACCGCACCCAGGAATGCGATGACGCCGCGGGCGAACTGGTTGCAGACTGTGACAAAAAAATAATACCCAATAAGTCACAACACTTGCTGGAAGTATTTGTCGCACGGAACGGTTTTCAAGGCACTGCACTATAATAGTTATTTACGATACAAGTGCGGAAAAGAGGAAATTCGAAACGAGTGGCGATAAATTAAAACACGACCTAAGGGAGTGTTTTAAATCGACACGAATTACCTATTCGCACGTATATCGTACAACGTTTTACAGTACATATGGCCCTTTAAACATCTGACATACGCACGAAAAGTGCTATTTTACGCACTAGTGCGGGAAAATAGGACCATATGTACTGTAAATAAACTCTTTGTTACAGCAATCTTTTGGCTCAAATTCGCATTAGCGTTATGGCAGTAGCTGACTCTTTAATAGGTCGAATCAGTGATGTATTTATAGTCTTCTCATAAAATATCTATCGCCAATATCAACTCAAAGAAAAATCAAGCTAGATTTTATGATTCATGAATACGAAAGTGGGTAAAGGGTTATATACTCGTAATCAGGTAACTAAATAGGTACCTATCTAATCTATGTAGTTAAAACTTAGAAATGTAGGTAGGTATATAATCTTCACGTCTGCTTTTTACGTTATACTTATAACGTAACGCGTTAAACTTTCGTTAGTTTGTAAGCCGTAATGTTTATTGTCAAATGTCAAATAGGTACAGTTGACGTCAAATATATGTTTACACTTTTGAACCTTATGCCTTTGTAATAAGGCGAATAGTAAACATATCTTTGACGTCGCCGGTACTTATATTATTAGATTAGGTACTTAGATTAGATAGGTTTATTTTATTCGTTTGTACATATTTATCTACCTAATTATTTAAAATGGTAAATTTAAAAACAATGTGTACGAGTAAGCCAAACACTTCCATTTGATACCAAACTTGACCATACTTCTTTGCAAACATGATGACCAGAATAGATTTTTGGCCTTTTGGGCTCTTATTGTAACTTCATAACCCCTTAATCGAGCCTTCTCATAATATAGGTAATGAATAGAATGTAATGCCTCCAAGAATAGGTACGTTTACCCAATTCCATTTAAATTAGAACAAATTTACTAAAGTTATTACCTACGTAGCAAACTGTCCTCTCATAGCTCAGGTAACTAACATCGAAATGCCGGGACGTGCCCCTAGCCATCCGTGTGTTCCAAGTTGAATGTAAGAACTACGCTTCTCTTCACTCACTCGTTACTTTATTTTTAGAACTAATACGTTTTCCCAAAACGGTTTTTCATGAAGTCGCATGAAAATGAGCACCAAGAGTTTTCTTATTTTATATCTGACCAACAGTCAGTTGTATTACATTAGGTACACAGAAAACCCTAATGCCGTCCGGTTACGCCTCGCGCTAGCTCGGTACGCGGCCGCATAGTCGCATCCACTATTGTTTAGGATTATTCTAACAAGAACGGTGTTGCATACTAATTCGACAATTCTAGAGTCAAATATTCAGTGCGGAATTGTGGGCTGATATGAGCTAGAGATAAAGTGGTTATTAGTGGAACGCTCCTGATTTATACAGCTTGCTGCTTAACGCATACCGATCATACCTGTGTTTTGCATAGCGATAGGCTGTTGGTAATAATCGGGTTATGGAGGACTATGGGACTACACCGCAACTATTATCAACGCGTAAGCACAAGATATTTGTGGTAACAACTATCTTAAACTTACAGCTTTATAAGAAAATAATGCGTTATATTAACATAAAATACGTCTGAAATACATAAGAAATGGCACAAGTCTGTGTAGGAATAACCGTATTTTATATTATAACACAAGTATTTCAATTTCGTTGAAAATGTAGGTACGTATTTTAACTTTTACAAAGAGTTTGGCAATTTGTTAATAGCCTATTAGAACCCACTAATACGCCTCTGCATTATTTTCCCTTTTTGCCCATTTAATTTTAATACTTAAAAGCGTGTTTAACTATTGGATCTGTACGCCCCGAACCACCCCGGCTCCGCTATTTTGAATAATTTCCAAAAACTGAATCGACAGTGAAATTCCATATTATTTTATAATAATTTACGATCGTCGCTCATTATTTCCAACTAAAACGGACCTTTATCGCATGCTTGCTTTTCTATTTGTAAGACAACCCTAGCGTACAAATGAATACTTAATCAAGACAAAGTGCGGCTAGTTCGCAAAATCCGCGTAGCTATTATATCTATATTATTAATAATATTTAACAAATTAACACATATCAATGAAAGAATAAGGATCAAAGTCAAATGGCGTTCTAACAGTTTTAATCTTCTGTCGAAAGATGGCAGTAAATGTACTGTAGCTACATAATTTACCATGACAGTAACTCTCATTTCAAATTCTCTTTGCCTGTTCACTGTACTTATCAGTTTATCTACCTATTAGGTATTTGTGAAATTATATTGAATTTGCCAAATAAGGTTTAGGACTCAGTTTAAGTCTATGTAGTAGGTATGGCTTACGTTCCTAAAGCGTGCGCAATTTGAAACTAATTCATGAGTATAGGGTCCTGTTCCACCGCTGATGAGCAATCCACTTAATCTACGTACGTGTAGAAAAGATCCTGTGTGAATAATAGAAAGGCGTGTACAAAGTAAATATAAAGTCACTTAATGCGGCCTCATTAAGACTTCAAAGACAAATTTTATGAAATATGCAATTACAAACCTGGCACGCTTTAATAATAGACAGAGAGCTAACCCTGAAAAATGATAATATACCTATGGATAGATGTGAGCAACGAAACATGACAGTTACTTCTCTATACTTACTGTCCTTATCTGTATATTACTGAATCCAGGTGTCTGGCAGCTGTTCATCGGTGGAGGTCAGAATAAGTATAATTTTCACTTAAGAAAAAAAAACAGGCCAGCAAAAACTATTTCTTGATTCGGTCAAATTGTGCTTTTTGAAAAACAAATTGTAGCCAGCATTCAATGAATGTAGTATGATACCTTTGGGTATGGTGCTTTACGCACACTACCGGGACATATTTCATGCTAAAAGGGGGGGTTGCGCCAGGGGGAGGGGATAGGACACTAGTGTGCTTAAAGCACCATACTCAAAGGTATCATACTACATTCTTTGAATGCTGGCTATAATTTGTTTGTCTTCCCCATACATTAGAACATAACTTGACCGAATCATCTGTTGAATAAAGTATAACGCCATAAGTTGTTTAAAGTTAGACCAAGAAAAGTCTGCAGCGGATTTGATAGCCTACGCAGTGCAAGTGTCATTTATACGTCATAATTTCATAGAAGTTTGACGTTTAAAATAACACGTGCACTGCGTGGGCTATCAAATCTGATGCAGACTTTTCATGGACTGACTCTAGTTGGGTTGGAAAGGCGGACTAGGTACACATAATAAAATACATACAATAAAATCTTATAGCCCGTTATCAAATCCGTGACAGCAATCCGAAACAGCGTGTTGAATAATGTAAAATATGATAATTTTAAATTGATATCAATATCAGATCAGAAGGTCGTGCTTGCAAAAGCATTCTGATACCTACATGCAGGGCCGGATTAAGCATGTCGGGGCCCCTAGGCAGTGCAAGGCTCGGGGCCCCCTACAGTCAATTCTGTATACAGCATGTTCAGTTGTTCAGTACCTACAGGGAAATAAGTTTGCGTTTTTAATTTCAATCTTCAGCCGAGACGATCCGAGTCTAGTCAGAACGATGTCTTTTTCGCTCTTATTGCTTGGACATAAAGCTTTTTTCTATCAATTTTTGCCGATTCCGCGTTGCGTCAAGTGTAGGAAGAGCCCTTTAGGCTTAAGGCCAATCCCCAGTGGAATACCAAAGCTGTGAGCTTGAGCGTCACTTTCCTATCTAACAATGGCAAATTCTACGCTTAATTTTGCGAGACTGAACAACGATTGTCCGACCATAAGACAAAACGCCGAGCCACATGATTAGAATCAACCTAGTAATAAATAATTTCCAGGCCTAAAAGTCCGAAGTGAGGCGAGCTTTCATGCCGCGAAGTCAAAGCCGTGCTTCAGGCTTCAGGATAAGTACATAGTTGAGCAAAGACACGAACCAAATTCCATTGTATTAAAAAGCGAGACTGCAGGCCCAGCTAGGCGCAGCGAGGCCAAAGCCTAAGCTGAAGTAGAGGAGATGAGGAACACAAACCAATGGTAAATTGAGGTAAAAAGTGAGGCTGAAGTGAAGATCGAGCTCAGCAATTTCCGCATTGCTTGACAAGCCCGAAGCGTCTTTTAGCGAAGTGAGCTTTCATGCGAGGCCAAGCTACTGAATCAATATTAATATTTCTTAAAAAGCGACGCCGAAGGCTGAGCTGTAAGGAAGCAGCGCTCTGACATGAACCAATCGTCGAAAAAAGGTCACTTTTGTGACGCAGTTTTACATACATACATTTTGTATGGATCGTCACTAAACTGACACCCCAAATTCGTCTAAAAAACTGGAGACACTTTTTTTCTTTGTTTTCATCAATAGTCCTCGTGATTCTGAGTCGAAATAACCCAGAAGTTGTTGGTTGTTAAAAAAAAAGGATATGTTAAATTTTTTTCAGAAAACCTTTCTAACAGGGGCCCGTTTCTCAAAAGCTTGTAACTTGTAATACAAGCGGATGTCACTTTTTGACAGCTTTTGTTAGAAAGGGACTTCCACTTGTATTACAAGTTACAAGCATTTGAGAAACGGGCCCCAGGTACGCATATACGCCCCGTAAACTGTAACGTATTGCTTCAATTTTATTCCAGTTACATTAAATTCAACTATGGATCAAAAGAAAAACAATAACAAAAGCATACTCATTATTATTAAGCAACAATTGTTACTCGTGAATTTTGACCCTATGAAACATAATTTTATTTGGTGCGAGCTGAGCCGCCGGGGCCCCCTAGCCGAGGCGGGGCCCCTAGGCAGTTGCCTACTTTGACTTAGGGTTAATCCGGCCCTGCCTACATGTCTAACGGGACGAACTTATTCTGGGGAACATTTCAATTGCAGCATGGTGCCAATATTTTTGAGAAAGGATGAATTATAGCCGTTGCAAAATTTAAGTAACCAGGTGGGCCAGTATTCATTTGCGTGTTATTCTGATTCTAACTGCACCGACGCGCAGGCAGCTGTGCACCCGAGTTCTCTCACTCCTTGCTTTGTAATAATATTAAATTGATATCAATATCAGATTGGTAAGTAAGTCAGGCTTGCAGAAACATTCTGATACCTACATGTCTAGTGGGACTAAGCGCCACTTGCACCATTCCACTAACCCGGGGTTAACCGGTTAAACCTGGAGTTACTATGGTTACCAGTACAATTTGACACTAGGTTAACGGTTTAACCGCTTAACCCCGGGTTAGTGGAATGGTGTAAGTGGCCCTAAGTGTGTCAGGGGAACGTTTCAATTGCAGCATGGTGCCAATATTTTTGAGAAAGGATTAAATTAAAGCCATTGCAAAATTTAAGTAACTACCTACTAGATGGAGCCAGGTGGGCCAGTATTCATTTGCGTGCTTTTCTGTACCAAATCATGATAATATTGATAATATTAAAATATCAGATCGGTAAGTAAGTCAGGCTTGCAAAATCATTCTGATACCTACATGTCTAGCGGGACTAAGTGTGTCAGGGGAACGTTTCAATTGCAGCATGGTGCCAATATTTTTGAGAAAGGATCAAATTAAAGCCATTGCAAAATGTAAGTAACTAGGTACTAGATGGAGCTATGTGCCCCAGTATTCATTTGCGTGCTATTCTGATCCTGCACCGACGCGTAGGCAGCTGTGCGCCCGAATTCTCACTTCTTGCTTTTTACAGGTACATTTCTGTTTCAAAACATGGCGTACTGAATCATCCTTGTTGTCATTAAGCCGACTAAGAGACAATACTTTTATAAATTTAGTTTTGGAAGATGGCTCTTAAATGACCCGAGGGCGAACTCGTTTCGTAATGTTTTAATTACAAGTGATATTTGAATGGTTCGTTCGAGAGAATCGGAAATTAATTTATCTTGCATTATTTCATTTTGTAAATACGCATTCTTTACATTTCAGACATAATTAAATGAAAAACATTATTTTTAGCAAAACGTCTTGTTATTTAGTTAAGATTTCGCTTATGTAAATGTTTCATTGTACATAATGTACTTGAAGACTACGCTCAGCTGGACTTTCACTGAAGTACCTACCTACTGTCTAGTGACACAAACGAAACGATAAGCATGACCTCTCCATACTTAACGTTGCAGCATATGCACTTCAGAACACAAAGTAAGAGCAGGGTGAATTTAAATTGTAAAAAGGTAACCTACGTACGTAAAAGTTTTCTAACTATGACAAGGTTCCAACTGATTTAAAAATTAATTCTAACGTTAGATGTTTTCCGGCGATCCCCTAATAATGTTTCTGTTCACGCACACATTAGTGCTCACTGCTTCCAAATATTGTTGGGGGTTTTCGTGTTGAAATATGGATGTTGTAATAAAAAAAGCAAATATCGGTTGGTCTGGCCGCGGGGAGCTGGATGGAATGCCGATCACGTTTACTCGGCATCACAGGGCGTCTCATACGAGTATACTTTAAGATACTTTACTTTACCGATTCTAAACTGTTCGTAGGTATAGTCAGTTATTATCTGTAACTATTTCCTTTCTTTTTTGTTAAGACCGCCTTCTTGAGTTGACTGTTAATGATGCTTTAGTTTTAGAACCTAAAAACAAATAAGTACAACACTAATGGATGCTTTGAATAAGCTCTGACATAATAATTAAATCTGATCTTTAGTCGCACAGGAATGTTTATAGTACCTACTTAAGTACATGTAGGTACTTAATAAATAAAAAATGGCTAATTTTCGCCTATTATGATCGAGCGAGTGCGAGCGTATTCGTTTCTGCTTTCAACCGATTCTTGTGAAATTTTATGAACAGGTATTTCCCATTCTCCAAGAGATTTTAGTATGTTACTGTCACAATGAAAAACTAGGTTTTAGAGGATTTCCTTTTTTCAAAATTTGCAGGTTCGATATTTATATGGATTTTTTGTCACTTCAGTTTTCGGATCATTGTTGCGAAATATTCAATTATTCACCTACACTTAGGTATTACACACATTCGCTGCGTTACTGGAAGCATTTGGCCGTATTTGACTATCCGCCTATACGTCATTTCATCAACCTATGCTGCCCTCCTAAGCTAAAAAGCCGTATTTGCAGTCAATTTGTATGAAAACTGAATGCAAATACGGCTTTTTAGCTTAAGAGGGCAGTATGGTTGTCTTACTCCCGGCCCGGTGCATTTATGTTCCCTTGTAAGTAAGATAAAGATAACTTGTACTCCGGATATTCTTGCTTCAAATATACTTAATATTTCATTTCTAAAGAAAAATTGTATGTTAAGTATTTTTGCGCAAAGCACTGAAAAGTAATTTTCACCACACCATCTCGGAAAGGCTTACTTTGCACTACAAAAACTGACAGCAAAGGTGCATTTTATTCACATGTGAGGCAAAGTAATCAAATGCAAGTTTTGAGTTGTTTTCTTATGTTTGCTGGTAGAATTGACTTTTAAATGATGATTTTGGATGATACATATTTAATAACATTCATTTGGATTTGATTTGGTTTGATTATTATGTTTGATATTTTACATTTGATATTTGCTTCGGGTTGGTGTGGTGAAAAATTTTGTGTTTCACTCGGGGGCAAATTTTGTTTAACCCTAGCTCGTGATTTGAAACCCTCGCAACGCTTAAGATTCCATTTTTCGTACCACTCGCTACGCTCGTGGTTCAATTTTGGAATCTTTCGCTTGCTCGGGTATCAATATTAGCACAGAATAACTAATAGTATATTAGCACGAGCGGTTAAACAACAACTTTGCCCCCTTGTAAAACAAATAAACTATTCTTTATCGCTCAAGTAGGACGCGGCCTGATGTATCTCGTTTGACTCTCAGACTCTTCATACTACCTATATTCGTCTGATCTTCTTTAAATATGAGTATGACATGTGACAGAGACGAGAACTGAGACGTCTAGTTTATATATAAAGGCAAGTAAAATTAATTTTGTTAAGCTTAAGTATTACATAATCCCTTTGGTATCGTTAGTGATCACTGATCAGGTAGCTATTATCAAAGTTTCGATTTTAAGGATTCCCGGCAGTGATCACTTTGGGGTGGCCGCATGTAAGAGACAGCATTTTATCGATTTCAGATTACAGTAGAGGCAAAAGTGCAGCCGGATTACCGCAACGCTTTGCTTGTAAAGGTGAGTCCCCGCCGGCGTTCGTGGTATCACGGTACGTAGGTCCTTTATGCTTCCGCCATATACTAAGCTAGACCAATCTAACCAAATGGGGAACAATAACGGTAGGAAAGGATAACAAACCTATTGACCTGTGTCTTACTCGTTTTATACACAATAGAGGAATCTTACATTGTCCTGTTAGAAAAAGTATCTTGGGTATGTGTTAATTCAGTAAAATGTGTATTTTATCTAGATTGACTGGCATCTGTGAAGACATTTGTGTGATTGACTCACAAACACGTAAACATAATTTTAAACATTAACTAAATATGATTCTAAGAACAATATGTACCTACATGATTTATTATATTCCACTTTCACTTTTTAGATAAGTAGGTCCCCATTTTTACAATCGTACAACTACATATTTAATCAATCAATGAAGTAAAAGATCTGAGTTTAAGTTACTAAAGACCGTATCGTTAATTATAGGGACAACTTTACTTAGCCATTTTCTTTTGGTATTATATTTTTATTTCAAAATTACGCATGTGTTTAATTAGTGCTTTAATAAGGAACACATTTCGACCTGGGACCTCAACGTAAAGCATATGGTTTGGACAAAATTTACCCAATCCTCTCGAGTAACAATTACGACTGCTGACAAATACTACAAGAAAATTTGCGGTTTGCGGACAAGACAATAAATAAAAAAATAAAATCGTACTATGTAAACAACAATTGATGCAGCAAAATACATGATTCGTATAGCAAAACATCTGCACATAGTCTAAGCATTACTTTTCGTTAAAAAAAAGCTTAGGATCTGTGCATGGTGGCCTTTTAGAGAATATGGCATGTTGCTTACGACAACTCTGACTTTGACATCCAATATAACTATCATCAACTATCATGGAGCGTTTCTATCGACCCGCTCTAGCGATGGATCAACGCCATGAATGTCCGTTAGGCTTTGGTTTTTAGCTTATTCGGGTCAAACAGATCACTGTGTTATGTCTTTCCTGTAGACATACACGAGAGTTAAGGGCTATAAAGGCTAATTTTCTTATTTAACCCTTATCCACGTGAAAAGGTCCTCCTTTTATTTAAAGAACTATGATAAAATCATTACTTACATGCCCACAAGCTGTTAACTATTGCCCACAGGAGAGAAAACTAGTGTGTTCGCGCGAACAGTACATTTTTCTCTCCTGTCGTCAGTCCTGTCTACAGGAAAGACATAACACAGTGATCTGTTTGACCCATTCTTCTAGCTGTCTCCGTCATTTCGCTTGCATCAGAGATTGAAGGGATTCCATAACGTGGGGTGAAAATCGTTTTTATGTAAAAATAAAAATTCACCACATTTATTCCGCAGCTGCTCAATTGAACAATCATTCAAGAGGACACTATTAGATAACATGTTTTGGCAGCCTATTAACCTGTTGTTACTTTAAATCGTACCAAAGAGTCCGTGAAATAGTCTCAAATTCAGTGTTTTCGCCAGGTTTTTCAAACTGTGGGTCGCAACCCCCAGGGGGGTCGCGGCACTTGTCCAAGGGGGTCGCGAAGCTCAGCTTTGAAAGAAACTTATGGAAAGCAGATTTCATTTTATTTAACTTAGATATAATCCAATCCTTTAAAATTTAATGGTCGTTAACGTACATATCAATAAAACAAAAATTTATTAAACAGTTAAATAAGTTAAGATCTGTTAAGCCAGTCAAATTAGATTTTTTCCAGGAATTAATTCCCAGCAAGCTGGAAATCGTCTTAATACCTTCATTTGGTTCTAAATTAGTGTAATCCGAGTTTGCTCCATTCCAAGGAGCTGTGGGAAAATTTTTGTCCATTTTCAGTTTTTGCTTGTAGTTCAAAAACGGTACGTCCGACGGATAATTTGCTCTAATCATGATAAAAATTGATATCTGAGGATCCGAAAAGTACCTTAATATGAATTAGTAGTCAAACATTGTTAAATATGGCCGCCACTTTGAATCAGGGACCGTATAACCGGTTTTATTAAATACCTGTATAAAAACTGTCAAACGAATACCGGTTAAAATGTTATACCTATATTCGCATTAGAGGTATTGCTGTCATTCCGTTTTTGTCTTTATCGCTATTTGTACACTAATTGACATAATGAAATACCGGTATTCATTAATACCTCAATAATAACAGGTATTCAGTATACCGGTAATGGTTTTCGTATTTAATACCGGTATTCATTGCACTTGATCAAAGAGTAACCAAAAACTTTGCGACAAGAGGTTAAAGTTGTTGTTAAGTCCTCATGCCAAAGACATATGTAACTTACTATCTATTCTTTTTGCTCATGCTTATATTGATCGCTGTACAAGCGAAAGATTTCATGATTTAACCACGAGCGTAGCAAGTGGTTCGAAATCTGTAAAATTGAGCGTTGCGACCGTTTCAAGGCACGAGGTTAATGAATGAATTAATGAAAATAATTAATCCCTGAAAACATTTCCATATGAAATATGAGCGCCGCGCCGCCAAAATTTTCGCGCCGCCGCCGCCGCCAAAATTCTGCGCTATCGGTGTGGAATCGGCGTGACCTTGTTAGATACTAGAGTCTGTCTAAGCTAACTTTGCACCGATTTGAACAGAACAAAGTGAGGGAGTGTTATTATAATATAAACGTCATATTTTCATAGAACTTTGACATTAACGATGATATTTACACACGTTGTCGTTGCAAATGCTATGCAGATTAGTTTGATCGGGAATTTATTGCTTTTATATAACGTGCTAACAAATTAGGTACCGATATTTTAAGAGATGGTACTTTATATAAAAACAATTAACTTTAAATAGAAATCAAGAAAACTTTTCATATCATTTTTTTTTTATTTACCGAACAAAAATATAAATTAAAATTATATCTAAAAATAATCATTACGTGCATTTAACCACATAAAGAAAAAAATACATAGAGTGCTCACTCAGAAAAGTCTAATGCTCAACAACTTTCAGCGAATATTAAACAAGGATTAACTGGAACTTTATTTTCAACTCCTTCTGCTTTAATATAGTAGTAGTAGTAGTAAAACACTTTATTGTACAAAAATCAAAACAAAACAGGAAAAATAACATTCGTCATTAGTACAAAGGCGAACTTATGCCTTTAAGGGATCTCTTCCAGTTAACCTTTGAGCAATATTAGTTGTAAATAGTTGTTCAATACAATTTTTGAGACATTTTTGAAATGAATATTCTTTTTAGGGTTCCGTATTTCGTACCAATATCAAGTTGATATCAACAGCAAAAAAGTTTCTTGAAGGGGTTTTTATATGTAGGCTTTTAATATCGTACATTTAAGTCACATTCACTCATTGATTCATTCATACTATTTTTGCGATTAGTAGGTGGTCTGTGCGAGCAGTGTGTGTAATCATTCACCTCTCCTGGCGATACGTACATATAATAACTATTATATTTGACTATAGCTACCCGCACTGACTTCGCACGGATTACACAAAACCTTAACAAATTGTACACCTAAACTAAAGCTTCCACAAAAATCTTTCTATTGATAGCTGAAATCCGCATGAAAACCAGTTGAGTAGGTTTTGATTTGAGTTCATCGTGAACATACATTCATATAGTTACAGACAGACGCGGCGGGGGACTTTGTTTTATAAAGTGTAGTGAATTAGTGATAGATTCAATTAACAGTAACCTCACAATATAAAGAGATGTTCATTATGCTGCTTATCTACAGTTAATGCCATGAAAAACTTTTTTCCTACCATAATTCAATAAATTAAATGAAATTAAATTAAATGAATTAAGGTTTGAATTCTCTTCGCATAAACCAAGTTTTCAAGGCTACGCCGCCGATTCGCCGCCACCGCCAACCAATTTTGACCGGCGAACCGCCGCCGGCTAAATGCCTATTGGGCGGCGCTAGACGTGCGCGCCGGTCGAAAAAAATTGGGTGGTGGCGCGCCAGAAAAAAATCCACGGCGGCGGCGTGGAATTTTTCAACTTTTCAATATTAAGACGTATAATGAAAAGCCATGCTTAACCCTTAAATCGACAAGGGAAAAAATCTCAAAAAACTGTGTTAGTATCATTTTTTTGGTGTTATTATCTTATTATGTGGTTGTTTATTGTAGAAAAATCATGAAAAATCTATTTATAATAGTTTCGAAAAAAACATAGGTATGTCAAATATGTTGGATGTTGCCAGTCGGTGTAAATAAAAAGATACGCCGCATAATGAAAAGACGTCTAGTATTTTGGACGTTGCCTAGTTAGTATACAGTACTTTATATGCATAAGGTTTTTTTTGTCAAATTCATGTTTTTTTTTTAATAAATATAGAATAATTGCATTTTTAATTACAAATACACTTACTGATAATGTCAACTTATGTTATGATCTAAAGTAAAACCTATTATTTTTATATTTTTCCAAAAGCTTTATAGCTCGTAGGTGGTAAAATTTTACCAGTCATTGGCGTCATTTTATTAACATTAAATCAAACTTAGCGGGGTATCGTAGGATGCAGCAACATCTGAGCAATGGTATACAACAATGCATGCAATTTTATCAATATTTTCGTAAGAAATTTCTCAAATGAAATCGGGTCTGTCTCTTGATGTCTTGATGAACGCACAGGAAAAAAAAAACCGTAATAATATTTTTTTATCTATTTGGTTCATTACGTTTCAATACGACAAGTAATGACTTTTTAAAAGGTTTTGAAACACCTATAAAATCCCTCTGTTTAATTCATATTCATATTCATAAAAACTACCAGAAAACGTGATAATTTTACTCTTCGCATACTTGGCACAAGTGCCCTGTAATCGACAACGGTTAAAACACTGGACATTATACTTTGTAAATGTGTTTTACCCATAGGTACATGGTACATACAACACATTTTTATGTAAATCGTACTGCCACATAATAAATAGTTAGTATGGTGTTGGTGCGACATAAAATAGTAGAAATTAAATTATATGACCAAAAAATTTCCGTAAATACGTAATTATTGCCATGTTTAAGTAACTATTTTACGTCAAATATGTGAGAGTTACGTAGGAAGTGGCGCCTATTTCAACTATTTCTTATCGGACTATAACCTATTACATATTTTAACGCTGCATAATACTGTCTTATAAAAAATATTCGGCGCGCATTTTAATCTACCGGCGGCGGCGGCGGCGCGCGGACTCCTTATGGCGGCGGCGCGCACGTCTAATCGGCGCTCATATATTTGAGATTATAAACTACATACGTAATAAAATACAATTAAATCAACAAAAAAAAACAATTAAATGAATCAAATGAACGCTATTAAATATTTATCATTCAAAATCATCACCTAACAGCTAATTTTACCAGCCAACATGAAAACGGGCATTCTAAGATCCGGATCTTAAGTATTTACAACTTTACAAGCGGGCCGGACAACGTCCTTGACGAGTAGCGAAGGAACGAATCGTGGTACTACTACAACCGGTATTGGCACTTACTTATTACCGGTAATAGCTTTAGGAGTAAACTATCAAATAGTGGTATTTGTTGTCAATTGGCTAAACCGATAACACTATTGAATACCGGTATTCGAATACCTCTATTCGGAGCTTAAGTGATATAAATACCCAAATTCAAATTACACCGGTTATACCTCAATAATAACCTGTAGTCAGAATACCGGTAACGGTCCCTGCTTTGAATTTGTATTTTTTTGGTAAAATCGTGTTAAAATCCGATTTTTTTTTACCAGTGTCTGATCCACAACAACCTTGCTGGTAGTGATAGTGACATTAATTTTGACGGTGGGTTCCTTCTACATCGAGTGGTTTTGTCAATCCAAGGTAAAATGTATTTCCCAAGGCTTCCAAAATTTATCCACACCTCCTGGGATGGAGCAAACTCAGATTATTCGCATTTAGGACTAAATGAAGGTATTAAAATGATTTCCAGTTTGCTGGGAATTAATTCCTCAAAACGCTTTATTTAGCCATTCTTTGAACCCAGAACGTACCAGACTTATGGGTCAAACAGATCACTGTGTTATGTCTTTCCTGTAGACATACACGAGAGTTAAGGGCTATAAAGGCTAATTTTCTTATTTAACCCTTATCCACGTGAAAAGGTCCTCCTTTTATTTAAAGAACTATGATAAAATCATTACTTACATGCCCAAAAGCTGCTAACTATTGCCCACAGGAGAGAAAACTAGTGTGTTATCGCGAACAGCACATTTTTCTCTCCTGAGGGCAATAGTTAACAGCTTGTGGGCATGTAAGCAATGATTTTATCATAGTTCTCTAAATAAAAGGAGGACCTTTTCATGTGGATAAGGGTTAAATAAGAAAATTA
This sequence comes from Cydia splendana, assembly GCF_910591565.1. Taxonomy (NCBI): domain Eukaryota; kingdom Metazoa; phylum Arthropoda; class Insecta; order Lepidoptera; family Tortricidae; genus Cydia; species Cydia splendana. Next base: position 38,429,550 of record NC_085987.1, on the reverse strand, counting down.
GCCTTTATAGCCCTTAACTCTCGTGTATGTCTACAGGAAAGACATAACACAGTGAACTGTTTGACCCTTATTCAAAAAAGTATTTAAAATCCAACATTTTCCATCACCAACCAGTGTTTCATTTGAGAAATAACTTAAAAGTTGTTTTTATTTTAACTTTGCACGCTCTCCACTATAGCAGGAATATGAATTTCCACGTTCACGGAGTAATCTGATGATATACCTTGAATTATTTTAGCCATTCTCAAAGGAAAGAATCAAACTGCATTAGGTACTGTGTAAAGATGTTGTCCATAACTCAATTTTTGCTATCAATCCATTAATTTTATCCTTATTTACTTAATAATATGTAAGTCGTTTATATACGGATTTTTGCTCCCGTGATAAAAAAAATACCATCCTATAAAAATAAATATAGAGTGCGTTCCAAAACGCATATGTAACTGAGTGAATGATAGAAAGGTGCGTTCCAAACACTGGTCTGTGGTTCCAAATTTGTTAGAGTCTGTCCGGAAAGAGAAGAGCCGTAGAATGTATGGGATCCCATACACTTCACGACTCTTCTCTTTCCGCACATATATCTATTAGATAGAAAAGGGTCGCGAAAAAAATTTAGTGGTCATAAAGGGCCGTGACACCATAAAGTTTGAAAAACACTGCTATACGGTATTAAAAGCATCATAAAGTCCCTAAAATAAAAAAAATGTCAAACCTTCTTAAATCAGATATAGCTTAAAAATACCCTCAGATCAAACTCTTAGAACATAGTAATACAAAATAATACACATGCCAACAGTTAGACCAGGTTTTATCTGTCCCTATACTTAACAATACGGTCTTTACTAAGCAGCAGCTCGATTCCCACATGATAAAAATACGAAAAATACTGTAGATTGTAACACATGAATCAGAAAAAAGTGTATACGGTTGATTCATTACATGCCAGATATCCAATAACGCGGCTAGCACGTGGGTCGAGGGGACGCTGACGGGTAGCACCCGATTTCTATCATGGCGGAGTGTCCACATTCTTGCCCGCCGAATAACTGAGCCCTCGGCCGTGTTTGTGACCCGTGTGTCCCAATATCTTCGCGTCACCCAAGACGACCTATTGATAGACATCACAATGATGACGGTCGGCTGATTGCGTAGCATAGGCAAATAAAGTGTTAAAAACATGTTTCGCTATGTGTTTGTATTAGCTTTTTCTCGGAGTACTCAAAAGTAAATAAGTACCTATTTACATATACCTATATATGAACTTAAATTCTTTCGCAATAAATATTATTTTAATTCTAAATCTATACCTTATTTTATTACAAGAATGAAATTAATATCTTATATCTATATCATAGGTAGGTTCACTGTTTGTTTTAAATATATTTGGTGCCAATTTTTTTTTCAGAGACACTTAGGTACTTATTTCAAATAAATACCTAATACCAACTTATTAACAGGTCCGGAAAACTTCACAAGCTAAACAGCACAATATTTAGTCTCCTGCTAAATTACTACTACAACGCCTATCTACAGTTTACCTCTCAGGTACGGAATGAGTAAATACCTACCTTATATATGTTGCCTGTCAGCCTCTCAGCCTATTCAGCTAACCATTGACTACACGCTTCTTCATTTGCAACGCTCTCGGGATAATCAAATACTGCTGCATGAGTTGTGACGTACGAGTACGAGTTTTAGAGGTAGGACAGTTGCATTTCGGGTCGCTTTTTGGAGTAGTCTATCAGGAATACCTACATAAAGCCTAATCAAAGTTAAAGGCTAAGATCTTTATTTTTCAAATGAGGCATAAAATGGACTTATGAATGCCAAAAATCTGTCACCGGTTCGTAAAGAATAACGACGACGTACAGTCGCCATCTGATATATCGGAGCGGCCAACTTACCTTGTGTACAACGTAAAAAAGTTCAATTTTTACGTTGTACACAAGTCGCCTTATCACGTAGAATGAAATTCCTACCCCACCTAAGTCCGATCTAGAATGACTAGAAACAAGTTTGCCGGGACACGCCCCTCCCGTGGCAGCCGTTAACGACCAAGTCACTCAACGTTTTAGGCGCTGATTTATTTACCACTAGCACATCTGTTCCGTGACACAACTGGCTAAATGATACTTTGAAGTTGTCAAATTATCGCGTACTTTGCCAAGATTCTGACGCCGTCGCAAGTTTCGCAAATTACTGTTTGTAATACGGTTTCTCGTAACGTTGCAACTATCAGCCCGTGCTAACTAACCGCTCAGTGTTAAACACTGTAATACGATGCGTATTTTCCAGACTTGGTATATATATTATGACAGTACACTAGGTATACTTACATTTTTAGAGTACCGTACCCAAAGGGTAAAAACGGGAACCTATTACTAAGACTCCGCTGTCCGTCTGTCTGACACCAGGCTGTAACGCATGAACCGTGATAGCTACTATAGCTAGACAGTTGACATTTTCACAGATGATGTATTTCTATTGCCGCTATAACAACAAATATGTACTAAAAAGAAAATAAAATAAATATTTAAGTGGGGCTATCATACGCGTTGTTTTGCCGTTTTTTTGCGTAATGGTACGGAACCCTTCGTGCACGAGTCCGACTCGCACTTGGCCGGTTTTTCTTATGTACACCGACATAATCAACGCTACGTACATACATACATTAGTATCAACTACATATTTGTAACATACTGTAGGTACATTAATGTGGACGCCTTGATTAATACAGTAAATAAGTACATATAAAACGAAAACAAAAAAACTGTTGTGTGAAATAAGGTGCATGTATAATTGTAGTATCTCACAATAGTAAAATTTGGATTTAGGACATTTTATTTATTAAAATAGTATACAAGCGTTTTTACTAGCGTTTTTACTTACGTTGTATGTACCATTAAAGGTTATATTCCAACTGTGACTGCTGCAGCGTTGTAACCAGCGGAAAGCGAAAGATATCACTTTACCGACATATCCTAGCATGTTTGTGTCCTTTATCTGTGTATAGAACTGGGCCAACACGTATTCATTTCCAGAGCACAACCGTATTAAATATCAGTGTAAATGTTAATATATTTTGGCAACACTGGAGCCGCAAAATTTACTTAGACACCGATTTTAGAGAAATGTTGGTGCCTCAATATTAATGAATACAAATTCTAGCTACACATTTCATTCATTATATGGCGAGGAGTCAGGAGTTGTGAACGTGGAACGCTGGGAACGAGGTAAAAGTGACCGCAGCGGAACGAAGCATAGCGTACAAAGATTAAATTGAATCTGGCAACCTGCCAGAGATACTGTGCAGAAATTACAAAATATTATGCTGATTTGAACTTGAGCAAAAGGTTGCCCGCTTCTGAATTCGGCTAATGACAATATTTCCCTCTAGTCGCTACAAAAATGTAGGTACTCTTATTTTATACTCACGGAATCATATTGTATTTTATGTAACATGGACCTAAAGCAATCTGATTAAAGTTTAACAGTAGCTACATATGGTGCTACTTTCCCGCACTAGAGCGGGAATAAACACTTTCCGCCTATGTCGAAATTTGGAAGGGCCAAAAATGTACCGTAAACCGCACGGTACTCGTGCAAAAAGGTGATTCGCAATTCTTGTCGGTTTAAAACACTCCCACCACTCGTTTCGAATTTCCTACTTTCCGTAAATCGTAAATAAATATTATCTAACAATAAAATAAAAATTGTAGTATATAAAACTGAATATTTATATGTAGGCAGTAAGTTCTTAATAAGTAGTAGAAAACAGACGACAGTTTGGACGATTTTATTAACAGGAACCTATAAGAAGCTAAAGCTAAACATATAAGGCTATTCAACGTCAACTAAGGTAAACCGGAAATCCTAATTTTGCTCTTAGAATACACGTAGCTAAGTATATTGAAATCTTAATCTTAAGAAATCCTGGGGGTCGCGAATTTTATATAAAGATTAAGAGACCTAGTAAAAATTAGCAGAATAAAGATTTTCGGGATTGAGGTGCATTATGCGTATATGTCAATAATGAAACCAATTTTGCAGTTTAAGTGTTTTTATGGTCAACCCTTTTTTCAGGTTAAAGTAACCGAATTATAAAAACAAAATGCAACGTTTTTGATAACACACGCAGTGCAAGTGTTATTTACTTATACGTCATATTTTCATAGAAATTGGTCGTTTAAAATAACACTTGCACTGCGTGTGCTATCAAAAACGTTGCAGACTTATCTTAGTCTAACTCTAGCTGGTGACGAGTAAGAGTGTTCAATATGTCACTCATTTTAATGAAGGGATTGACAGTGTTTTTGTATAAATATAGTAGTAAGTAATATATTCATTTAGTAACGCTGCTGCGCTCGCAATCTGAATGCATAGACTAGGAATCCTCTAGACGGAGCTTAGAGCAATTATTTCATGAAACCAATGCTGGCAAAAATACAGGGGTGCGGGGGACGAGGTGAGCGAGTCCCGTGCCGTGATTGGTCCGTTCAAAGACACGGGCGTCATACAAAGACACTTGACTCGAAAATGGAGTAAAACTAGGTACTGTATATTTGTGGCAGAGGGGGTAGCGCTACTAGTTATGCTCAGTCTGGAGGATGTCTTGTCTGTGTCCGAATGTAACCTTTTTACAATATCATAGAGTCTGGCTACTGAAATATTACACAAATATTTGGCGGGAAATTCAAAAAATCTTGGGCTGGTCACACTTTGTGTAGTAGGAATTATAGTTATGATACTAGAAAAAAAATTTGATTTTCTGTGCACACGTAAGGTACATAAGGATATAAGTTAAATATACGTTGAAGTGCGCTCAAAGTCAGCTCACATAATTTCTACCACTATGTAAAGTACAGTCAACGATAAACACATATGTTAACACTTTCTCACCATATACCATTGTAAAAAGGCGAAAAATTAAATGTAGTGTAAATAAGACCTAGCTCGATAATACCGTAATATTAATCCATCACCAAAAAAAATACATAAGTACTACGCCAAATATGCTAAATGCTAAGTATCAAAATATTTATAGAGCACCAACCTCCTAATTTGTTTACATTTGTTTAGGAGTTGTAAACATTGCAGTTTTTTGTTATACAACGCTACACGTCGACTTCGCACATTGTCGTAATTATTCACGAGCTTAAATAATAGTTTGCGAACCTCACTCAGTATAGACATTATTAATATTATTTAAAATAAACCTCTTATAAACCGCAAACAATTTGAATGAATGACATAAATTGACAACTGACTTTTAGCTTTTTTTTTAATCATAGACAATTGGTGATACAACAACGAAATATCTGTCAACAATTTTTGGCTAGCCAGACTCTAATCGATTTACGGCTGCTGCAACTTTAAATTAAAAAGCTTAATGTTTTTGTATAAAACTATAAACTAATAAGAGTTAGACCAAGAATAGTCTGCACCGATTTTGATAGCCCACGCAGTGCAAGTGTTATTTAAACATCATAATTTCATAGAAATTTGACGTTTAAAATAACACTTGCACTTCGTGGGCTATCATAATCGCTGTAGATTTTTCTTGGTCTAACTATATTCGCACTATTAGAACCAGTTAAATTATTTTATTTCAGTTTCTAACTAACTACGAATAGTAGTTAGTTAGAAACTGAAATATAAATAATTTAACTGGTTCTAATATATGTATACACATATATTCGGTTCGAAAATGAACGTGGAATGTATATGTATACCTACTACCAAAATTGAACTCAATATACAAGTTTTTTACAACAGTACAAGAGTTTTATACATATCGAAAAAAAAACGGATAACACATAAAATCGCCTACATAGCTACAGTTGAGACTTTAACTTTTTATAGGGGCTTTAAGAGTGAAAATTCAACGGATCTCTGTGAACAAATAGTAGTCCCTGAAGAGCGGAAACTGCCATAAAAATTCGCGTCGTCGTCATTAGTCGGCGACGTGTTTTGATCAGGGAAACGGAGCGGCGGCCAACGCGGCCCGCCCTTTATCTTCGACTTGCAATTTTAAATGAGGCCCCGTGAAAAACCGACTCAAAGAGAAGTCGATTTTATGTGCCAGAGGAGACGGCGGTGTATTTGTTTGATGGCTTTCACGAGACAGCTGAAAAATATCACCTCTGTCATTTCACTCTCTAAACTTTTCACAACTCTACCTACATGAATGCTTATAGGCGAATGTATACATAAAACTCTTGACACACTCAAATATATAAATATTTGTATATGCATATTTATATATTTGAGAAGACACATAACGTACGTACCTACGTCATGTGTCTTCTCTAAGGATGTTTGATTGCGTTCCGAATTTGTTCATCATTTAGTTTTTGATGAAAATATTAATTCTTGTTTACAAGCTTGGCTTTTAACTTCAGAATTTCGTTCTTTACATCGGGATTTCAATAAACTCATACTTAATTGCTGATAATAGTACCTAGATCTTGGTTAATTACTTAATAGTGATAACTTAAAGCTTATGTGATGATCATAATAACACTGCGTCGCTATTAATAAGGAATTTGAACAATAAGTGGTTCGAAGCCTATAATAATGTACATGATTAATAATATCTAAGTTATTACAATTTTACAACTTCTTGCAGTAGGTTATATGAATTATCTACGCAACAATATTCGCAGACATAATTTACACGACCACAGTCGGGGCTCATCTAAGCGAGCCGTTCTAACATGCAATTGCTTTCAAGTAGGCTTTTATGCCCCGGATACGACTCGCGACAAATGTTTCACCATAAGGAGAGACGTCACAATGAACAAATTAACCCCCCCAAGTGGTTCTAATTGTTATAAAAGGTTTTAAATGATGATGAGCATTAAATTGTGATTATTAATACCATATATTTAGTTGGTTACCAGTTTTCAAATATTAATAGGTACTTAAATACAATTCGTTTGAAAGTATAGGGACATAATGGAAACATATGTGCACATGTACAATGCCAAAGCAAGTGCTACCAACTACCGTTCTCGTCGGTACGTTTTCTTGTGCATAGTAGGTTCTGCCATCTTGTAGGCTACATAGGAAGCATAAACGTCACATTTACGCCTCGCGCCAAAAATCGGACGGCTCCTATGCTGCCCCCTATAGTTCATGCACGGGGCCTATTGGCAATCAGTAGTGACACCTGACAAGATTCGTATAAGAAAATATTAAACATGATTGGTTATATCGTCGCCGATATTGCATTCCACATATCGAATTGATCCTTATTTCCATGCGTAAATAGGGCTCGCTCAACCCCAAACAGTGGTGATCTAGTATGTAATTCCGAGGGAATATTACGCGCGGCTGCTAAAGTCGCGCTGATAGATTCTTCTCACGTCGTGCGCTACTCGATGGAACCCCCCAGACTACCGAGAACAGACCATGCAGTCAGCGGGCTAACTTAAATTACTTAGCACATGCTACTGATTACAAAGTTATACTACTACATTCCTTTGAATAGAGCGCTTTTGACTACAAGTATGTAGAATATAATATGCAGTTAAGACAGATAGAGCGCTTTTGACTACAAGTATGTAGAATATAATATGCAGTTAAGACAGATTTTAAATGCATAAATAAAGTCCACATAATATTCGACACGTACCTACCTGATGAATATCTAAAAAATAAATACCAAAAAAGATTATGATATGAACGTTTTCCATATCTTCCGTGTGGCTAACGTTTAAATTTTTTGTTCATGAACGGTTAAGAAAGTAGCTTTATGGCTCAAATAATCGGACATTATTATTAAAAAAGTGAGTTATCTGCCTGTGTTTGCCTGTGGCATCTAAGTTTCGTCGGCTGGTATGTCACACTCGCGTGATATCGCAATTTTAATCACTCATGCCTATTATCGATAAAATATGAGATATAAAAAATACGGGAATCAGTTGTACGATTATTTTTCTCTCTTATGGATTAAAAAACGACTGTCAGAAAATACCCATGCATGATTTTTAAATTCTTTCACTCGGAATCAGTCATATTTTTATTTCATTGGTAAAAATGATCTCTTCTTTGGATATACGAGTATAATGATGTTGATGTCGAATTAATATAATTCGTAATTTATGTACCATATCAATACAATAAAATACCGTAAATGACAAAGTGTATTCATAAAAAAACACAACGTGTATATCTTCCCTATGTAAATGGGTAACATACATAATATACATATTTTTATTTTTTCACAAGTTAAGCACATTAAGTAGGTACCTATAATTCATTAGTAGGTAACTTAGAGCATTTAGTAACTGGAGACGTCATGGCTGTCATTTTGTATTCGAAATAGTCTGCCGTTTTTTGCGGTGGAGGGGACGTCAAATGGGTCTCTATTGTTTCCCAAATAGTTTTAAGTCATAATACTGTATTGTTTGTCCGAATTTTCGTTAGTCATAATTGGTTTTTCTCAGAAACGCGTAATTTTCAGGATTGCCATAAAACAAATCTAACCTATCCTATCTATAGAATAACCTTACGAGAATCCTGAAAAGTTAACGGTCACAGTTTTATGACTAACGATAATATGACCAACAATACATTATGACTTAAAACTTTATGGGAAACAAAGGGACCCCCGTACAAATAGCCATGTCAGTCCATATAAAAGTTTACACAATTGTGCAAGTTTTTCGGCAGAGGGGTAAGCTCTTAAAGGCGACTCCAGTTATTAAATGCTCTAAGGTAGGTAACAAGGTTCGGCATTTTGACATCGCATGTCAAGACATTACTATACCTATGTCTTACCCATCACGGTACAATAGTGTTCCAGACAGTTAGTGCGCGGAGCCGAAGTGAACACGTAGCAGTTTATGTGTTAAAGAGTTTTTCATCGTGCTTATGACCCTTGTATATAACCGCAGACACTACAGTGCCTCTGCCACCAGTTTTGACATTGACACATTCGCTCACGTCTATGTAACTTACTTTCTATGCATCTCGCTCGTACTCGCATAATAGTGCAAGCGAGATGTATAGAAAGTAAGTTACGTAGACGTGAGCGAATATGTCGATGTCAAAACTGGTGGTAGCCGTACAGTACTCACAAGCGGGAGCTGTAACTAGTTTTTAAAGAAGTTGTAGTTTTGTGGTTCGCAGAAAGTGCACGAACGTTTGTTGCTAAATTCGCGCCCCTCGACTCAAAAGTGTTTTGATCAGCCTACCGTGACTAGGCGAAATAAAAAGCGCGGCGGTCGTGCATCGCAATGAGACCGAGACAAGGACGGGGGAAAAGTGGGAGTTAATTTCATGACCCAACTTGCATAGTAAAGTAGCAACTTATAGAAGCTACATTTTTTTGCCTAGTTTGCCAATGGAGTTATTTTCTTATCCGATCTATAGAAGATTAATTTCGATGCTCGGTTTCAGCAACCAGATATTAGATGACGCTCGCACGTAGAAGGGGTAATAATAAACACCCACCTACTGTCTACGTTTCAGAAGCCCTACCTATTGCTTATACCCTTACCATTCTCTATCAGTTCGAGTTTCAATCCGTGTGATGCGAATATTATAACACTTTTTTGGCTGCACGCCACAAGCTTGAGCTCGAGTATTTAAATTGCGGCTGTAAAAAATACAGCGGTGCGCTTGACCTGTCGCGCACCTGTACCCGCCGCGCACAATATTTCACTGAACACCCGCACCCGCTGCACTGCTCTAATTTCCATCCTATTGCTGCCATTAACGTATATATCTATGGACTGGCCTTACGGGCACTAAAAATGGTACTAGTTTAGCGGTGTGACTCACGAATTCCAGCCAATCGTGCAGTCTAACACAACTAGTTGCGACCAATAGCGCGCGTGATGCGAACTCATCAACCAATCGCGCGCGTGATGCGAACTCATCAACCAATCGCGTTGTACCGGTGTCACACCGCTGTACTGGCCCCTGTCCTGTCATGCCTCATTATTATTGTCCGTAAAGCCAGTCTCTAGATATCTATGTCAATGATTGCTGCTAGTACTTGACGCTTCGGATGGGTTGCGATTCTCGGGATGTTCCAAGCAGTCAATAGGGAGTATTACTGCAATGTTCTGCCGCCAGAGCGCAGCACTAATTTGTTTGTAAACCATAGAGTAACTTATACATACTAGGTCTCATCAACAGTTTTTTGACAAGTTTTCACTATGACATTGATGCACCAAGGCGGATTGTTTACAGGTGACCTTCCGCGAAACGCGAAAATCGAAATTTCTTTATCTGCCTCTCTATCGATCGAATAAGCAAGAGTGATAGAGAGGCAGAAACCGAACTTTCTATTGTCGTGTTTTACGGTAGGCCACGTGATTGACCTAGTGACGTATGATGTATTGATGATGTCAATGAGGTTTGTTTACTGTATGTGCTAGTGGAGCCACCTACGCAGAGCTTTGCCTAATAGTCCCTATTTGAAGGAGCACGTTTGGCTATTGTTGTTACTCACTCTGCGTATGACTTGCAAACTAGGCAACACGAGCGGCCGAAGGTATTTGAAAGCCAAAAAGCAGTGAACCTTCTATGCGTTAGTAAAATTATCTATTCTGTGCTCAAGTACACTATGACGCTTAAATATAATAAAAGACATGGGGGCCGATTTTTGAATTTCGATCGTTCGATTTCTTCACTCGAAAATCGGTGGAAAACGGCGAAATGCTAATTTTTGAAATACGAGCGATAGTAATTGGGAATCGAGTGGTATTGACCAGTCGTTTTCAATTCTATTAGTAGAATTTAAATGCCTAGTAGTGGAGATATTATTGGACGAAATATACGAAATCGAGCGGTCGAAATTCAAAAATCGGCCCCATGCTCCTCCGCTTATCTCAGCGAATATACGTTGCTTTTGTAGTAATTTGGCTCAGTTGGAATTTCGTAAATTGGCTTAACCTGAAATTAAAATGGATATAGTCGATCATAGCTGCAACACGACTATAATTTCTTAACACGCTGATTAAAATAACTACCGGCATAAATTTAAATTATTTCGATTTTTTGGCTGTAAATTAGTCTTACAGTGACCAGAAATAAACCAAACAAAGAAAATATTAAATTTCTATGTAGCTACGTAGGTACAGTCACCATCATAAGTAGCGTATCAGACTATGCGCCAAAAGTATCTATTTACCATTATATCTGATAGCTTATCAAAAAGAGATGTCTCTATATGTAGAACAATCAAAATCAAGGCTACTTTTGATGCTGAATGTACAGCTCTTTTTAGGGTTCTTTACCCAAAGGGTAAAAACGGGACCCTATTACTAAGACTCCACTGTCCATCTGTCTGTCACCAGGCTGTATCTCATAAACCGTGATAACTAGACAGTTGAAATGTTCACAGATTATAACAACAAATACTAAAAAGTACGGAACCCTCGATGGGCGAGTCCGACTCGCACTTGTCCAGCTTTATTTATTTATCTTAACTTGCTATAATATTTAGCATGTGTTGGTGAGGTATTTTCCCAAGCCCATATTGAGGTTTTCTAATCAGCGTTACGCGTTACATCGTCATAAATTCTGGGCTTCGAATTTTCGTTTTTTCGCGTGAAGAATTTTAGCCCCTCATCGTAGTAGGCATGTAACAACATTTCTTGTGTACCTCGCACGGATTGGTAAAGAAACGAAAACGTATTATTATTGTCCATTGTAATTTGTTCATTAAACATGTAATTTTTGAAGTTTCATTAAAGAGTAAAAGTACCTACATTAAATTATTATCTAAGAAATAAGATTGTCGTACATAAGTCGTTACTGGCGGTCGGACATAGTGATAGTTTAATTTGTAGTGCTTTGGTCATACAATAATGAAAAAAAATGAAAAAAATCTTACCATAGTAAAATGAATACCTATACTTGTAGAGAGTAATAAAATTAATCTATGTTTGTGGATAAAATTTAAATGTTAGAGGGGCCTGGGCGAGACAAGCCTAGACAACGAGGGCGGGACGACCTAGACACAATCCTTAACAAGTGATCGGAAGAAAAAAGGTAATTATCAAGGGGAAAAGCTGCCCAGTGGGACACTAATCGGCAAGTAGGAAAGGCGACTAAAAGGGGTCCTCGGGGTCGGAGACGGTCGCAGCTAGGGACTGCGACTGAAAAAAGAGGGGACCCACAAAGGGGCATAGCGCTAGGACGGCACTGGCGCGTTCATTGGAGATCCCAGAGCCGTCCGAAATGCGCCGAGGAGGAGAACTGGGAGGTTTTTAGTCAATGAAAGTCCGACATAACCTCCGCGCTGTCCCTGCGGTGCGGAGGTATCCATAACGGATTTTCCTCCCAATAAAAAAAAAGGTGATAAAGGGATTGGGGTATCAGAATACTCACTGAGCCTGGAGAGTTTAAAAGCATCCGCGGTGTTGATAACGTCCACGTACAGCTGGAAGTCTAGCTTCGAAGTCTTGTTGAGCGTGGAATGCTGCATTATCGCGAATTTGAACGCGTTCTGGATCTCTTCTGTGTTTTGGTCAAACACCACACCTGCAACAAAAATAAAACAAATTACGATTTCAAGCTAACACGGTCATTTATACTGTAAATACTATTGAAATTCCTAAAAATCTCGTTTAAAGTAGTATTTACAAGTAGGGGAGAGACAGTCGTGTATAATGCCCTTTATTTAAAAAAGTGGCTTCAACTATTTTTCTGAACTATGAAACCGTTTTTTTTTTACATATGGCATGCCTGCACCCATGGATAGTAGGATATACAGGATACACTGTATTTACCATCTTCTGACAGAACAAAAATTTCAAAAAACTTGTATATTAAGTAATTATCGAGTTGAAAGTAATCACCCGTTTTCGTGTTTAAATAGTATTGAAGCCTTCTTCAAAGTCGAGGGTTAAATTCGCGAACCCTATCCTGTGTAATTTATGATTATTCGTCAAAGAATAAAGTTTTATTACGTTTCGCATGTAAGGCAAACTGATTAACTCCCATTTATTATTTCAACCACGACTTATGTAGCTACCATACACATACCTAAGTAAAACAGAGCAAAAAATATACGAAATAATGTCGTAAAGTTCAGATATATTATGGCATGTTAGGAATTCACGGGCAGGGTTATAGACTCAATTTTTAAAAGTGCTTGCTCCTCCGAGGTAATGGTATACCGATCGAATGACGTGACCGACCGATATAATATTTCAGTCAAGTGGATGTTTCTGAAGAAGCTTATATCATAAATAAATATACTTAGTTACTCTTAACTAAGTGCTAATTATGATTGTGTAGGTAGTGTAGCGAAACGCTACTGGCCGTTTGTAAAAAAATAAAATGCATATTTGCGATTATTTGGAATTTAAATTTTGATGGAATGTTCGAGAAAGAAAAAATTGAATTTGTTTTTTGGCAGATCGCTTGTGAATTTTGTGTGGAAAAGTGGTTTGTGCTCCCGGGTTGTTTTTAACCAGATTTTATATATAACCAGTTTGATATATAACCCGAAGTTTTTAAAGTGCGCGTAAATCCACGGGCGGAAAGGCTCCTCGTAAACAGTTGGCCACCCAAGCCGTGCGTGAATCGGCGTCAGGGAGGAGACGCTCCTCGTAGACAGTTGGCCACCAAGGCCGTGCGTGTATCGGCGCCGGGCACTGATGAAGTGAGGTGGCCCCATCGTTACCGTCCCGTCTACTGCCTGCCATCAGCGCTCTCCAAGAGGCGAGTGAGGTTTGCCTCGTCAGGCCTGTTTGAGGACACCAACTTGTGCGCCATCCATGCTATATGCAACTGGATTTGGATCCAGCTGCCGGCACCCTTGCGTGTGCTTCCACTTTGTCCCCTTTACCCTTTGTCCCCTTTCCTAACTGAAATTCAAGACTGCAATATCTTAATTTTAGCGATAGTTTTTCCAATCCCAATTTTTTTATAACCACCTAATTATTGTGCTTTTGTGTTTTTGTGCCATATTTTTGTTTCGCCATTTGTTAATATCTGTGATCCGCATACCTCTTCTTTTTTCTTCCTATAACTCCTCAAAATTCAAAAAACCTCGCTTGACGGGCGGCATAAACAAGCGGTTCAAAATTTAGGTATCATTCGCCAAATTGTCAACCATCATCGTCCATTATATTCGCCTCATAGATACATCTTTTTCCTTTCCAGCTAAATTCTCAACCGTATTCTTTTTTTTACCTTTCATGTTTACCAACTATGCGGAACGCAGAGAAATTAGTTTAAAAACGATCAAAATTGTGTTTTTAGTGAATTTTGTGAATAATATTTTTTTATACAGGGTGTAACCGGAAATAGATTTTTTTAATTAAAAAGTTTTCAAATTATACGTGTTCAGTGAATTACATTTGTTTTACTGCAGTAGGTACAAATTTATTTGTAACAAGGACATTATGTACCTAGCATATAAATATTTAAATCACATTGTTCACATAAAAAAAAATCACTATTTTATATAAGTAGTAATCTCAGTATTAATTGTATAAATAAACAACATTAGGGTACCTAACTATTTATTGATACATTAACTTAGCGAGGCAAGAGTAGGTTACTCAACTTTTAAATGTAATTTCCCAAAATGAGATACAAATAAAAATAGCTTATTAAATTAACATTCAGCTGGTTCAGCTGCCTATCTATGTAGTGCGGATTCTGAGTGCGACAGTAGTGACTTATACGCATACATTACAGACAGAGGGTTAAGGATGGCCGCTGCAGTAACGCAGATGCTGATCCGCAGATAAAGCGCAGGTTGGCACGCCGTAACATCACGCGGCTCGACTGAAGTGGACGGCAGGCGGCCCGGAATAAAACCTTCCCTGTCCATTGGTTTATGAATATGACTAGAGTGTGCGAGCGGCATTCACAATTTATTGTTTTGTGAGCATACGCTGCTGTGTAGTATTCCGGTATGGAATTTATGGCTTTAGTCTGCCCGGAGAAAAATATGGATTTATTGTCCTAGCTTCGCAACAAATCGTTATTGATTTCAGGAATGGTAGAAATGGAATTACACGGTGATTTACTGGATTAATAACCCATTGTTAATTTCATTTTATTTATGATATAAGTGAAATGAGTATTTAAGATATTTAAATTATAATCTTGCAACTAAGCTAAACTTTAAGTATCAAGTAAGCCATTTAAAGAAGCAGCATTTAAGCAAACAGGATGCATGAAACTTGGCAACCATGGAGATTTTGTTAGTGGGTAATTAGGTATGTACCTAAGTACTTACTTATATGTAAGTACTTACTTAGTTACTAAAACTAATATAATAAGAATTTTAATACTTACATACAGCTGCATCGACTGCAACTAGGGAATAATAGTGAATAGAAAATGTGTCAAACAGAAGCGCCTTCAAAATCAGCGCTCTCAGTCCACCCCGCTGAATAAATCGGAAAGTTCCGGCCACTTGTTTCGACTTTTGTTTGAAAGTGTAAAGGCCATGACGAGAAAAATACGCGGTGACTTACTTTTTATTGTAACGCGAATGGTTGGAGGAGAAAAGTTTCCTTATTTTTCACGTTCCGACGCCAGATGCCCTTAATGCTTTGGGTCACTTTGTTTATTATCCTGGGAAAATTTCAGAACTAACACCTCTTTATGACAAGGGAATCTGTTTTTATATATAAAACTCACGTTGTCTTACTTACATAACTGCGAAGCATAACACAAGTAGGACGATAACTGTGTGAAAAGTGTTTCTCTCGCCCAGCGTCATTGTTAGATAAAAGTGTAACATTTAATATATATATTCAAAATTTAAGAAAGTTTTGGGATTTTACTCAAAATCAGGAGTACTATTGATTAAAAATCAGAAGTTTTCCCCTCAATGAATAAACAATTATGTGTCTGTGTCATAAAACAAAACATACATTAATGGATTAATGAAGTTAACACACTGATGTGGACCCACACGCCGCTCTGGTGTGTGAGCAAGACAGAGTTATGCACCTATATTGCGATTGCGATGTCTCGCACGCGGGAGTGGCGTGAGATACGCATGCAATGTGAGCACAGCATAGATAATACTCAATAGGTAGGTCAGTTAAATGTGCAAGATGCTAAAAAATTTATTTGGCAATAGAAATTTTAATCTACACCTCAATAGGTGTTCATCAAATAGGGTATTTGACTGTATTTAAAATAAATTATTTTACACCATGCAAGAAATAAAGCACCATAAAATTTATAGATAAACGTAGACAGCAGTTATTTTTAGACACAATTTCTATTTTAAAACACGTACAAAACTATAAAGAGTAGGTAATTTGATTGTGACGTCACATGCTAGTGTTTCATATAAATTCCGTAGTAGCAAAATCGTTTTGAAAGTTCGATAAAAGAAACTAATTTGACTAGCAGTCAAATACAATATTCTATAGGGGTGTTTGGTGGTCATTAACTCTTAAACTCTTATATAGCCAATAAATAGGCTATGTATGAAAAATGAAAGTTCACTTTTTCTTTCTTTAAATAAGCATAAACAATATTAAGTACATATTTATTTAAGACAGGATAAAAATTCACACTATTAATATACTTAATACACTAAAAAGTTCATCCTTCCATTAATTACGAGTAATACCTAACAGAACATTAACAAGGTACGAATGGCATGTTACATAGACATATAGGGACTACCTAGGTACCTATATAGAAATCTTCAAACTCTAATGATGTCGGTAGTCGAACTTTACTGCTTGAAGTTTCACACGAACATTCAGAAGGTCGTTTCTTTAACCTTCTAAAGAGCGATTCTTTGCACCTAGTTTACATAAACTAGTTTTTGTATAATGTACATACATATAACCTTTTAATGCGAACGTTGACACGCTACTTAAAACGCTGTTAATAGCCAATGAGTGAATTGAAGTTACTTAAGCGGCCACAATCGCGGAAAAAACAAACCTGGTAAATATTTTTATCCTCGGGTGTCCTCGGCAAGGGCTACATGTTTGCGCCGTTTGGTGTCGAACCTTGGGGGTCCAGTACCAAATTATATGCTAAAAGAGATTTTTCAGTGCCTTGTAGATGCCTAAGGTAACCAGAGAGCTGGCAGCTATTTCGGCCTTTTATATTAAAATATTTACTATTTATTACATTTTAGAACATTTATATACGGTTTCATATTAAAACTACTGTCCGCTATAACTATTATTAAAGGATGCTGTGAATAGGCTCGTAAATTAAAAATATCCTCTAAATCGCTGCTATGGTGGGCAGTGTGCCCAGTAGGCCGGCCGCATTGCCACGTATTGCCATTATTATAATATATGTTTTACTCGTAAAATAACTTATTTGATAAGATATTTAAACGCGTTCGTAGTAGCAGCTGAGTAGATCAATGAGCATAATACATACTTACACGTATATTATTTCATGGTTATATTGGTAATAATGGTAATAGGTCAACGTCATGCTTATGATTACATCTCGCTGACAGACAGACATGTCCCGTTGGCACTCTTTGTATGCGGAATCCCGTATATAAACTATTAATAGTTGTGTCATAATCAGTGATCGTTAATTTTCCAGCAATTTTGGGGCAGGATTGTTGGTTAAAAGCATCTGTATGCCCTACTCTAGGTGGAATAGATAATTAGGGTTAATAATAGTAATATTAACCTTAACCAATCCTCTCCCTAGAAAAAAATTTAAGAAAATCCTTTATTTTTACTATGCTGCACCAAAATTGCTAGAAAATTAACGATCACTAGTCATAATAGACTAAAATGTATTGTATATGTATGACAAATACATTAAGTTAGTACAGTCCCTGGTCAGAATAGACTAACATGTATTGTATAGGTATGTATGACAAATACATTAAGTTAGTACAGTGCTTTCTCTGTTCAAGGTAAATTACAACTGAACACTATAAGGGAGGTTATTGTATTCACCATTTTTATTTTCACTAAAAATACATTTTAAGGCGCTGTCAGTTCAGGTCCTTCTCCGAACATATTCCATTCGTGATTTGATAGGTTTACACTAACGGATTCCATTTAGGTACACAGTCCTGTTTTGCTTTTAGTAAAAATCTAATGGAAGGCAACTTTTACCCTCCAGGCCTAGAGCAGAGCTGGATGGTTTCATCGTTGAAATTAAAACCTATCGATCGTCACTCACAAGTCTCACAACATGTAGTAATCAATTTATGTACCTAACTAAACTTATAAATTGATTCGGTGATTCCTACATTAGGAATCCTAACAGCAGTTATTACCCTAACTATGATTACCCTATCATTTGTGAACTACCTACCAGGGTGACCCAAAAATTTTAGGACATTTGTTTCTTACGTCTAACGTTTCACAAGATTGCTTTACGAGTTAAAACTTAAATCTATTAGGTAATTAACGAATTATCGTCTGTGACAATTATGAACATTATGCTGCAGTAAACATTCTTAGTCAACGTATTTTTGGCTAACCTGTATTGTAGATAACTTATAATAATAAGTTACTATTTACTACCCAATAACTAATGTTCATAGACTATGATCTGCTTAGGTCTAGTATCAATATGTTCATCCTTAGAGGATAGGGTACCTATACATATAAGGTAACGATTCTCTCCGCTAAAATGTGGGGTAGGTAGGTTTTGTAGCTAACTAATTTTTAGAGAGGGAACTACCGAATTCGTTTGACGTTGACGATTGTAACACAAATTAAGCTTGTTTACAAAAGCTACAAAAGGCAAACAGTATCAAACTCTTTATTTCAAAAGAGGAACTTCGTAACGTATCACCGAAACCCAATTATGAAGCAGAACTCGAACACGATTTTCAGCAAACTATTATCACTAAATCAGTAGGGAAGGGACCCGTACCATATGTCATTGCCATATTGATTACTCCGCGGTAGTTCGGTTTCAGCCGAACTACAATCCTGTTTAGGTCCCGTTATGGAACTCTCGGTGGGGATCGCTGTGATCCCCAATATAATTACAAACCATTTATTTCCCTTCGCGTGCCGCGTCATTTTTCACACGTTGGTTATTGAATTTTCACCTAACCGATAATTTACGCGTTACTCTTTGCACGCGATATGTTATTTTAACACCATAGCAAATGCTAGGGGTATATAAACTTAAAATCAAAACTAGTACCTACTAAAGAGTCACTTTTAGTTTGTATAACGTATTACTGTTCATTGATTTATCTATGTATTTACAGTACCTACTTCAGAATATAACCTACACTTGTATCGTAATACAGTGAAACCTGGATAACTGAGATCTCAAGGGACCTGCGAATTAGTCTCACTTAAACAGGTTTTCCACTTACACAGTTTTCTCAGATATCGAGGTTGATAAAAATATTTGTCTCACTTAAAGAGGGTCTCAGTAATAGAGTTCAGAATACAGGTTAGTTCAGTTACAGAGGTGAAATTATTAAATAAAACAACCTTTTTTGTAAACATTAAACATACAGTTGTAATCTTTAGATACATATAGGTATAGATAATCACAATCACAATAATCACTTCTTGCTGTGTAACTTTTTTTCTTATTTAACTAACTGTTTACTGTATGTTATTTCTGTCTTTTTTCTTCTTGTCTGTTACCTTCCGTGATTCTTCTCACTTGATGGTCTCATCGGAAGATCAGCGCTGGAAGCCACCAGCAACATGCTGAGATGGGGCCATTTCGTGGCACTTTAATCTTATTTTGTGTTTTCTTTTATACTATGTACTGTTCCGATTGTTTGTTTGTGCTTACGAATAAATCTATTCTATTCTATTCTATTCTATTCTAAAAGATAAAAAATCAACAAAAATAATCAAGTTAGTGTTTTTGTACACACAAATGAATCACTCAAAAAAAATTGTCATTTTTGTAAACATTAAACATACATCTGTTGTAATCTTTACATATAGGTAATCACAAAAAGGTAATCAACAAAAATAATCATCAAGTTTGTATTTTTGTACA
The DNA here is from genome assembly GCF_910591565.1 of Cydia splendana. NCBI lineage: Eukaryota > Metazoa > Arthropoda > Insecta > Lepidoptera > Tortricidae > Cydia > Cydia splendana. The sequence goes on along the minus strand of NC_085987.1, from coordinate 38,409,627 downwards.
CAAAAGTGAATCACTCAAAGAAATCTGTCATTTTAGTTTGTCTTTTGGAACCATCAGCACTAAGATGTTTTTCTATGGAATAAATTTTATCAAATATATTTTGGTCACAAATAGTTGACATTTCAAAATAGCTATGCAAAGTTTCTAGTGCTTTTACTGCTTCGCGTTTAGAAATTTTTACTAAATTTACCTCCGGGCCCATTTCGTCATCATCTTCTTCATATTCTAACGAGGAAGACGAAAAGGTTTGAACAATTTCCACGGAAGACCAGCGTCGAGATCCTTAGATGGTATCTTGACATTACGCTGAGTGGAGACCTTTTCAGTGACGTTTAATAATAAATTAGTTCTGTTGTCTCATGTGATACCTAAATTTAAGCGTTTTCTAAATAAATTTCTTCTATTCTATTCTATTCTATTCAATTTCAGTTTCAGTAAGTTCCCCTGAAACTATTAGGTCATCGTCGACCTTTGTGAAATCCTCGAAAGTTGGCTGCTGGTTATTTGTGTTGCTGATGACGGCTAGATTCCAATCTTCAGGATCAATAATTTCGAAGTTATCATCCTCCTCTTGGAATCTTTCAGAGTCAGAACTTCAGATTTAAATCCAGATTTTTTAAAGCAGTTTGCTATAGTTGTTTTGGTTACAGAAAACCAAGCTTTCCTAGCAAATCTCATAGCCTGCAGAACATTGATTTCTGGACACTGGTCTTCTTCTATACATTTTAGAACATGTTTAACAACTTCTTTTCTGTAATAAATTTTGAAATTGTTGATGATGCCTTGATCCATCGGCTGCAATTTGCTTGTCGTATTGGCAGGTAGATAGACGAGTTTGATGTTACTTAGATCAGGCATATTATTGTGAGCAGTACAATTATCGACAAACATAAAAAATTTTCGCTTCTGGGCCTTCATTATTTTGTTTAAGTTTTTCAACCAATCGGAAAAAAATAGTAGACGTCATCCAAGCTTTTTTATTATTTTGGTAATTCAGAGGCAACGTTTTAATACCTTTAAAACACCTTGGAGTTTTAGATTTCCCGATTAACAGGATAGGCAGCTTTTCAGTTCCTGACATGTTTGCACCCAGAAGTATTGTTACGCGCTCTTTGCTTAGTTTGCCACCATGACAGGACTCACCTTTTAAGGTGTAAGTTTTATCGGGTAGACACTTATAAAAGAGACCTGCCTCGTCGGCGTTAAAAACGTCATCTGGAGAATAACTGCGCAGAAGAACTGGAAGGTCCTCAATCCATTGACTACATTTGCTGACATCAACAGCGTTACTTTCTCCACAAACTGCTTTGAAAACTATACCATTTCTTTTTTTAAACCCGTCCAACCAACCACTACTGCCACAAAAATTATCAATGCCGATCCTTTGCGAGAAATCTTGTGCCTTCTCTTTAATCATTGGCCCACTTATCGGAATATTTTTGTTACGAAGTTGCTTGATCCATGTTAACAGGCACTTTTCAAGTTCAGGATATTCTGATATACGTATACGTTTTAGTTTTCCTTGTCCTTCCGAAAATTGAGACTGAATTTTGTCTTTATTTTTAATTATTCGATATACAGTCGACTTTGGCACATTAAATTCCACACAGACTTCATCGCGTGTCTTTCCACTTTCAAAAACGGATATTAACTTTTGTTTTTCACGTATTGATAAAGACTTAAGCCTTCGTTTCGGCATATTTCAAATGTGTAAACACCCGGATGATAGCTAAACTAAACTAACTCGAGACTCATCTCATTATGCACAATAAACCGAAGTCCGAAATTTGCGGGTAGACTAAGAACGAAATGGCAATTTATTTGTGTCCTACATAGGTCTTAGTTAAAGAGGTTCGAAGTTGACAGCATCTCAGTAACAGAGGTTAATACAATATAAAATTCAAGAAAAACAAGTTAGCAAAAAGTCTTTAAAACATAGTCTCAGTAAAAGAGGTCAAAAACACTCACTGTCTCAGTTATAGAGGTAATTTTGACGAAAAAATCGACAGGAGTAATCTCAGATACAGAGGTCTCTTTTTTCCCACTAACAGAGGTAATTCAGTGGTAAAGTGTCGGGACCGCAACATGTGTCTCAGTTATAGAGTTTTCTCACTTATCCGGGTCCCACTTAACCAAGTTTCACTGTATAACCTATACTATCATGGAATCAATCTGATATATGTATCTACGTTTTCCCGCGATGAATTAAAAAAAAACTTGGTAAAACATGATGTACCTAGCCTATATCGTCGACACATTAAGCATGTCGGTTTAAGCATGTTCAAAACTGGCCTAGCTTCCTTACACGGACCGGCAATATCCTTTTAAAATATTATTATTCACATACATTTCAAAAATCAGAGCGTGCCTTACCTTTATGTTAGACTTAACTATTTATACCTAATACCTAATTAACGCTCAGCTCATGGAAATAAGAGCTCATGGATGAGTAGCTATAATGTATAGCACATTCTAGTAACATTGCACATTCCATAAAGGGTTTTGTCAAAAGTGTACAATCCACGTGATTGAGAATAGCAGAGTCTCACAGTGGATATGTGTGGGATGACGTAGAATTAATCTGTGTCGTGTAAATAAATGTGGGGCGTATGTCAGAGCGGCGGCGGCGCGGCGGCGACCGCGGAGCTCCGGAAACGGTGCCCCTCTACAGATTGGAGTACCAAAATGCTTGCCAAACTTATTATTTACTCAAGCAACAATCTTAATAATCCTGCAATATGTATCCTGTTATTAACTACATCAAACCCGATTAACATTATTTTCAAAATTGTCGTGTCACGTAACCGACACCGACATAATATGTCAGTCTGGTAAAATCTAAGCGTAGAGATTTGGGCATCGGTTTACTACGCGGTTGATTTAATATTTGATATCAGTCGGTCTAGCATAAGTAGCGTTCTCGCGCGCGAGTCCATACTTGAAGTCGCACTTGATGTAAGGAGTCGCGCGCGAGTACGCAACTCATGCTAGACCGTCTGGTAACTTTATCATTTTATGTCATTTGCAGGTTAAAAATAAGGCCACTAAGCAAGAAGAATTTCCTACATTGATCTGCCATTTCCTATCTCTATCGCATATCGTAGCGCTTTTTTACATCACAATACTGTTGCCAAAAAAATTATGGCTACAAATATAATGACCACCAAAAAATACTTTGGTACCCTAAATAAAAAAATCATGCTTACCAAAAAAAATTACTGAACACCAAAAAAATAAGGCCTAAAAATACAAAAGTACCACCACTTTAATTACGACTGCACTTCAAATTGTATTCAAATACCAAATATATTGAATGATCACCAAAAATCATTAATGATCACCAAATCTTGAAGACCAAATTAATGCGATATTTTCACCTAAATAAACCACTATGATTACCAAAAAATTTATACATATTACCAAATAAAGTAAACTGATGCCAAAATTACTAGCCCCTCCCGCTCAACCCCCCGTAGCCCGCACCGCATACCTACCTAACCTAATCTACTTTTCTAGTAGCATTTCGTTATGCTACTAGAAAAGTAAGTTAAACTGCTATCAGTTAAGTGGGTTAGGTTAGGTTAGCACTGCGACCCTTACAGAAACGAAATGGTACTAGAAAAGTAGGTTAGGTTAAGTTTCAACTGCTACCCATACAGATACGAAACGCTACTAGAAAAGTGGGTTAGGTTAGGTTTAAACTGCGACCCTTACAGAAAAGAAATGCTACTAGAAAAGTGGGTTAGGTTAGGTTTGAACTGCGACCCATACAGAAACGAAATGCTACTAGAAAAGTGGGTTAGGTTAGGTTTGAACTGCGACCTTGCAGAAAAGAAATGCTACTAGAAAAGTGGGTTAGGTTAGGTTTGAACTGCGACCCTTACAGAAACAAAATGCTACTAGAAAAGTGGGTTAGGTTAGGTTAGAACTGCGACTGTTACAGAAATAAAATGCTACTAGAAAAAGGTGACGAAGTGAATTAATTAATTTAATAGGATAACGATATATTAAATGATTGCACATTTTTAATTAAAATGTGGTTACAATTTTGTGATCATTTACTATTTTTGCGTTTACAATGATTATTTTGGAGCCATTTGCTTTAATAGGATAGCAAGATTTAAAAATTTGGTTATCATTTTACATTAAAATGGAGTTCTAATTTTGGTGGTCATTTACTATTTTTGGGTTTACAATGATTATTTTGGTGTCATTTTCTTTAATAGGATAGCAAGATGTAAAAATTTGGTTATCATTTCACAGTAAAATGGGGATTGAAATTTGGTAATCATTGACTATTTTTGGGTTAATAATGATTATTTTGGTGTCATTTCCTTTAAAAGGATAGTAAAATGTAATAAAATTGGTAATCATTTCACATTAAAATGGTGTTATAATTTTGGTGATCATTCATGATTTTAGGGTGGTAAAATAGATTTTTTTGGTATTAAATTTTATTAAATCTGGTGATCAGTTAAATAGCAGCCAAAAATTATTAGCAATCTTGAGTTTTTCACAAAAAAATCAAAATTAAAAAACAAGATATTCTGCGGTCCCGAGTACGCACAATGCACATCCATCTCGCTAACGCTTACGCTCAGTGAGAGTGAGAGAAAAACACGAACCTACTGGGCCTTAAATAGCAATAAGCTTCAATGATCTCATAATTAGGGCATACTGAAAATTCCTGGACTGGTCACTTAGAAAAAATAAGTCATCTCATATATCAGAATCCAGAAACTTTCAGTATGGCCCACGTACGTTATTGAATATCTACCTATCGAGCTATAGCTTAGCAACAACTTCAAAGTATTCATAATATATCTACTTCCTACCTTATTCGTTACGTTTCATCAATAGCAAACATACATTGAGTAAAATATAATATACTGCGTAATTTCAGCAATATATTTTTGCCGTCCGTCGGAGAATATCTAAGAGGTATAGGAAACTCTATTATAAGATATTATACTTCACTAATAGAGAATGATTTAAAGATGACTTATGTGCACCTATACCTTACCTAAACGATATTATTCCGCTATTACTCATATTTATATTCTTTTCATATATTTACTCATATTTTACACAATACACTTTCCTGGTTGCCACACGATACAGCTCCTATGAGAGCAGAGCGAGGTTCCTATAGTTAGCTTTTGCTAAGTGTGCAACAGGTACATAATTAGGCCAAATACGATGACATGATTTCTGGACGACCCCAAATTCAAGAATTTTGAAACTTAATTATGTACCGTTGCACCAAATATTTTTTCTAAGACAGCAGCAACCACCTCAAATGATAAATGAAATCAAAGTACACACCTATACCATTTAGTCAGGGGGCAAAACCTCGTCCTATAGGCCTATTCCGATTTCGAGATAATCACAAGATCTTGAGACGATTTAGAGATCAACTAGATCTACATTAGATATCGACTAGATGTGACTTGGATATCTAAGTCATAACTTGTCGAAATCGTTCAAGAGGACCTCCAGAATCGCGGAAACGTCAAATTTGACATATCTATCTTACAAATATCTTTAAATTATCCGTATCGTAACTTGTTGAAGTCTAGTAGAAATCTAATTCATTTTCCGAATCGAGCCGCAAGTATCATGAACAAGCAATTCTTCATGCGATTTGATGCTTGATCATTAAAGACTGCCTGGAGCAGCATTCCTGGTACAAAGAAAAGATAAAAGTGGATTACTTATAACTGATTTAATTATTACGATCATCCATTTGACCTATCACAAAAAATATCGTTCCGAATCCGTGATTCTGTGACGCAGTGAATCCAAGAAACTACGCTAGCTACGCTCGTTATTCTGTTATAGAGTTTTTCGCTAGATCGTATCAAGATTATAGCACTCGAAACAAAACCGAACTTTGCTCTGCTTTTGCGCAAAAAAACTACTGTGTTATTCTTTTGAGACGCCAAAATTAAAAAAAAAGGAATCTTAAGCGTTGTAAAGGTTTCAATGCACGAGGGAAAGAAACTACTGCCAAGTGACTGACTGACTGGAATACTAACTACATACCTACTGTTGATACCTAATACATATATTATTCACACGCTGGAAATTCATTTATATTTGTCAAAAACCTTACGTAATTTTTACGTCTCCTAGCAGTTTTCTTTCGGAAACCACTATAAGAGTTCAATTAAGAAACAATGTTTTAGTCCAGTTGGTCAAAGTTTCGATACGCTCCTCGTTACCTCAGCTTGCCTTCCTTGAAGTCTGTTATCTGAGTTATCTCCTACATCTACATGCAATTAATTGGACTGTAGAGTTTAGACATACCTATCTTAGGAGGTTATATATATCCTACTAGTACCTATCCTACGCCAAAGTGCACAGTACCTATATTAATTCGAGGAACAAATGCCCACAATGTACAGTGTTTCAGTTAGATACCTTACTATTATAAAATATATTAATCAGTTTTCACTTTGTTCTGAAAACGAGCAAATATACTCAAAAATTCATAAACTACAATGTGTTTGCTCTCTACCTGTGGCGACTGCAATTATCGAGGCTAACATTATTTCGTGGCCCACACTGGTTATCATCGCCCAATGTTATAACAAGCGACGCCCCGGCTCGAGCTAATTTTAGGTCGCTTAATATTGCCCGATAATCAATGATATGCTTTGAATAATAATGAGTATAACAAATCTTCCCTTTATTAATCATTTAATACCCTTACACAACATTGGGATCATATCAATTTATTTATATGAAATATTTTTGATGTATGATTTTAAGTAATATAATAATAAATTTTAAACTGAAATAAATGATCCTGCCTTCGCCAAATCACCACCACTGGAGGACTTCGTCAATTTTTCTTTTACCTATACACGATGATTTTTAATCGGTGATCAGGAGTAGAAAAATATTAATATCTAGCCCAAATTAAACTTATTAGGCTAGGTCTCACGCAATTATCTCATTGTTTCATTAATTAAAAGTTAAAACATAATTAAAACTAATAACCACTAAATACATGGTTATCCTACATGAAGTAACTACGATACGTCAAGTGCCATCGATATGACGGGAAATTTGACGGATTTATGACTTCGTTTATGCATATGACAATGACAATGACAAGTTATTACTCGTAAATTATCAATTGCCATTAAGTTAGTAAAGAGGCTATAACTCATAGATACCGATTAGTAGAGTGACAAGGATTTTAGGATAAAATTGATCTCAAAATTAAAATTATGATAAAAAAAACAATTGTTTCCATGTAATTACGACTTCAACGTGATCTACATCAATTACTGAGTTAGAAAATAATGTTCCTGATCACCGATTAAAAATCATCGTGTATACTATGACATCTATTTCAATTAATAATTGAAGACCCTTAGGTACGTTCCAAATATAGCGAAATTAAAATATATCTCTAAATGAATTATCCCAGGGAATTATGCAACATTAGTTTTTATTATCTAAAGGTATTCTAGGCCTAATATATGTACTCGTATACTCTAAATATGTACTCGTATTTCTGCTCTAGCTTCTGATAATACTATTTTTAGATAAACTTACACGTACGACGATGGAACACCTTCTTTTATAAGTTATAAAAGTTATAAATTATAACATAAAATGGAGATAACTGCCGTAGATAAGGTGAAATATATATGCATGTTTATGATTGCAAACAACGTGAAAAAAAAGTCGGGTCAGGCATAATGGAGAGTACCGTACAAGCAAAAGGGCGTAGCTTCACGATACTTACGTTATAGTTTCCGAGTAAAATATGTAGGTATCTGTGACTAACGGACACACGGATATGACGAAAGTACTTATAAGGGTTCTGTTTTTGCCATTTTAGGTACGGAACTCTAAAATAAGATTTTCAACTAACAGAACAAAGAAACAGCCGCTACCTACTCGAATGCCATAAATATGCCTTTTAAAAACAAAGCCTATTTATATCAGGTCTCAAAGGACATAAAACCGGAAAAGTGCGAAAAACTTTCTAGCAGAAGGTTTTGTGCCAACTTACCATAATCCACCCGTCTGGCTGTCAGCCTTGTAACTTCTAAACGGTGTGTCGTTGAAAGTTCAAGTTATGTATTTTGAAGATAATTCTTGACAAAAAACAAAAAACCGGCCAAGTGGGAGTTAACTCGCGCATCGAGGGTTCAAATGCCCATTTTTCATTTTCCGCCGTATTTTTTTTTTCACTGTAATAAGAAGTTCGGGAATGTACATGCAACTCATATTATAAGATATTAAGCAATGTGACAGACGCACCACAATGGTAAAAAAGAACCCTTATGGTGTGAATCTGTCCGTCCGTCCAATCCGTCCATCTATCACATCGCTAAATATCTCGATAACTAAGGTACTATATTATACTTGAAATTTCTATGAGATTACACTAAAGCCACCTTTCAAGTTTGAAATTATTGTATTTTATTATTTATTTGGTTACATCAACAACTGTATATCTAGCACTGAAAGAAATAATACATACATGCTCTTTTAGTGATATTCTGAGTGCACATAAAGGTAAACACAGCATGAGTAGTACGTAGACTATATTTGAAGGGGTAGGTAGTGTCCAACCAAAACCTTAAAAGATTAAATATTTTTATAGACACTAAACATGAAAACTTTCATCTACCTATTATCAGTTGTATATCGCTACCCTATATACCATACCACTTTGGTTTTAGTATAAAATAGCTAGTGATATAGCTGAGGGGTCGGGCGAGCAATGAAAACCCGCGCGGCGGCCATATCTTCCGTCGCAAGTTACGCACGGCATTTTTTTTTTCCTTCAAATTTTCTGTTTGTGCTCCCTCTTGACAAGACACGCAGAGTCTTTTAAACCTCCTGATCCGAGGTACGCCTGCCTTTCTTAGTAGTGATGCCACAATATACACTATACCTACACCCCGATGTGACACAGAGCGGCACACAGATCTAAAAGCCCCGCTTTGAAATTATCTTCTGTCGAGATTTTCTCGCGTTGTTTTTTTCTCATAACATTTCGCTATTCACATAAGTTCGGTACAACTAAAAAAGTTGGAAGTTGGAATTGTGAAAGCGTGTTATAAATGTAATACGTTGTGCTTAACTGAAACGTGGGTGATACACTAATTTAAACTTTCACGATTTTTACTCATTATTATTTAGCCGAACGGGACTTAATTAGACGCGATAAAGTCCCGTAAGCAACTTAATTGTACGTGATTAAGTCCCGTTCTGCTAAATAATAACGTGGGTGATACTTAGATTTTGGTAATTATGTGGTGTAGTTGCAAAAATAACACCGGATATATTAGGATTGTTAAACAGTTGCAACATCACCCGCCAATCGATGCTGCCTTTAAATACATGCTAGCGACCGGCACCGGCTTCGCACGGGTTAACAAATTACATATTTAAACCTTCAAGAATCACTCTATCGATAGGTGAAAACCGCATGAAAATCCGTTCTGTAGTTTTTGAGTTTATCGCGATCATATAAATAAACACACAAACAGACAGACGCGGCGGGGGACTTTGTTTTATAAGGTGTAGTGATAATGTACTCGAAACTACTCGTAAACCTATTCCTCGGAACTCTGTATGAGATTATTATGGGTTTTACTCGTAATTACAGTTTGCAATATTATGGCTGTCATACCTATTGGGGAAAAGCGTAAGGAAAATTTTATTATTTTAATAAAAATTTGGGATAAATTGCACGAAATAAAATTTATAGTCATCATCATCATCATCATCATCTCAGCCATAAGACGTCCACTGCTGAACATAGGCCTCCCCCTTGGACCTCCATTCGTACCGGTTGGAAGCGACCCGCATCCAACGTCCTCCGGCGGCCTTAACAAGGTCGTCTGTCCATCTTGTGGGTGGACGTCCTACGCTGCGCTTGCTAGTCCGTGGTCTCCACTCGAGCACTTTTCGGCCCCATTGGCCATCATCTCTGCGTGCAATGTGGCCTGCCCATTGCCACTTCAGCTTGCTAATCCGGTGGGCTATGTCGGTGACTTTAGTTCGTCTACGGATCTCCTCATTTCTGATTCGATCACGCAGAGAAACTCCGAGCATAGCCCTCTCCATAGCTCGTTGAGCGACTTTGAATTTTGAGATGAGGCTGATAGTGAAAGACCATGTTTCGGGGCCGTAAGTCATCACTGGTAACACACATTGATTAAAGACGTTCGTCTTGAGGCGCTGAGGTATGTCGGACGAAAAGACATTACGTAGTTTCCCGAACGCTGCCCAACCGAGTTGGATTCGGCGGTTGACCTCTTTCTCGAAGTTGGACCTACCTAATTGGACTACTTGTCCTAGGTAGATGTACGAGTCAACAACTTTGAGTACCGAGTTCCTAACAGAGACTGGGATGGGCACAACATTGGCATTTGACATAGGTTTCGTCTTGTCCATGTTCATTTTCAAGCCCACCCGTTGTGAAACTCGGTTGAGGTCATCGAGCATCATGCTGAGTTCCTCTATCGACTTTGCCATGACTACGATATTGTCGGCAAACCGAAGGTGAGTGATGTATTCGCCGTTGATGTTGATGCCAAGTCCTTGCCATTCCAGGAGCTTGAAGGCGTCTTCCATTACGGCAGTAAACAGTTTCGGAGAGATAACGTCTCCCTGCCTTACGCCTCTTCGCAATGGAATCGTCTTCGTGCTCTGTTCCTGTACTCGGACCGACATGGTGGCGTTACTATACAAATACTTCAACACTTCGATGTACCGATAGTCAATATGGCATCGCTGAAGAGACTCAAGCACCGCCCATGTTTCCACCGAATCAAAGGCTTTCTCATAGTCCACAAACGCTAAGCATAATGGCAAGTTATACTCTTCTGCCTTCTGTATAACTTGCCGCAGCGTATGGATGTGGTCTATGGTACTATAGCCTTTTCGGAAACCGGCTTGTTCGGGAGGCTGGAAGTCATCAAGTCTGTGTTCGAGACGGTTCGTGATGACCCTTGAAAACAGCTTATAGACATGGCTCAGAAGCGTGATGGGTCTGTAGTTCTACAATAAGCTGTTATCACCTTTTTTGAAAAAAAAAAAATATATATAGTGCCTATTTGAAATCTCAACACACATTAACGTATAAATTAAAATTAAATGGGTACCTTAAAAAACAAGTACGCTACCCTATTTTGAAATGCGCTACCTAGGTATATAAACGAGATGAACTGCATCCCAGGTGCAATTTGTAGGTATTTGAATTACACTCCGACTGTACATTTCTGTCTAAGTTTCTCGGCTACGTTAACTACTATATATGTAGCTTAGAATTTAGTTCTACTGCGGCTAAATCACAACATCGACGACGTTACCAGCTCTCAAAAACAATGTGGAATTACGTCTGAGCATAACTGGATTTTATGTAAAGTGAACTTAGGGTGGGATCGTAAAGGCGTTACCGTCGTTTTTTAGGATTCCGTACTCTCTCTCTCTCTCTTCCGAGCTATATATCCCACATGGTGATGGGGTCAGCTTTCCGTGTCTTTTGCTTCCACTTCGCCCTATCCTCGACGACGTTCTCGGACACTTTGCACTCAATCATATCTTTTAGCACTACGTCCTTCCATCTTGTTTTCGGTTTACCTCTGCCTCTTTTACCGGGGATGGAAAGTCGTAGTGCTAAATTTCCGACGTAGTCTGGTGGTCTCCTTCTTACGTGGCCATACCATCGCAGCCTACTCTCCTGCATTTTCTCGGCGATGTCACGCACGCCCAGGCTGCCTAGCACGTACTCGTTGCGGATTTTGTCAAGCCTGGTAACGCCGCACATCCACCTCAGCATCTTCATTTCGGCAACTTGAATGGTATGCACGTTCTTTTGCGTAACTGCCCACGTCTCGCCCATACATCAGTACGGGCCTTATGATACTTTTATATATCAAACCTTTCAGTTTGACCGGCATTCTTTTGTTACAGGTGACACCCGTTACTTCCCGCCACTTCAGCCATGCAGTTCTTAGGATTCCGTACCCAGAGAGTAAAAACGGGGCCCTATTAGTTACTAAGACGCCGCTGTCCGTCTGTCTGTCACCAGGCTGTATCTCATGAACCGTAACAGCTAGACAGTTGAAATTTTCACAGATGATGTATTTCTGTTGCCGCTATAACAACAAATACTAAAAAGTTTCCGAACTTTAAGCCTCGGTGGGCGAGTCCGACTCGCACTTATCCGGTTTTTTTCTCTATTTAAGTCCTCCATAATACTACAAACCTAGAGGGAAAACTGGGTTTCGTTGAATGGTAATGGTAAATAAATAATAAATACCGTTCATTCATTCATTCATTCATACTTACCTATCTAAGCCTGTAGGTATGTACCATGTCAATATTTTATATAGGCTTATAGAAGGCGCATGTGTGTTGTACCTGTCTTATCTTTATACCTAATTAGATTTCTATATAATATCCCCAGACCCCCAGAAAATGAAAGATGAATCAGAGCGTAAATAAAATACATAAATCCAAGCAGCTGGCCTTATTAAAGTTCCATAACAACTTATTTTATTTTAAAACAACTAAATAAACCTAAATTATAAGTTTCGAGTTCGAGTTCGATTCGAGTAGGACACGCTTAGCCAAATACTCTGTGTACCAATTTAGTATCCAGTCTCCATGCTTTCGTCCAGTTGAAACTATTATTTATAAAGGGATTACTTTCTCAGTACCTACCTAATCATTTTTTTAGAATTTCATTTGAGGCAAAATTTACACTCAAGTACAGCTAAAAACTAAATAGAAATAAATTTCTATACAATATCTGTAATATCAATTATATTAACCTTGTAAATCGTATATGCAGAAACGTCATTTCATTTATTCGGTAGGTACCTATACAACTTAGAGGAACGCAATAGCTGGCGCTTGGGGGGTAACATAGCAGCAATGTTGTTCTCATAGCTTCGAAAGTGCATAGTTTAGACGATAGTAGACGGGTGCTTCTTCATACAAACGTAGTCACCATCTTCCTCTCTGGTGATTTTTTATAATGTATCCATAGAGGAAAATGGGGACTACGTTTGTATGTAGTAACGGTCATCCCCTTTCCTGTTAATGCGTTGTCTACGCAATGACGATGACGCATCACGCAAGTATATAAATCGGTACCCACCTACGCCGATTTCAACGCAATCAGAGACCGAGAAGTGGTTCAAATAGAAGAAGACACGAATATACGGAGTTAAGCAAAGTAAAAGTGTGTTTTGTATTTTGATATTTTTTTAACTTTATAATTTAAGGTCCAGGACAGTATGTACCTATTTAAGAATCATGTTAATTACAGAAATCTATCATGAAAGGCTCATACGAAGTCATAATGTTGGAAGAAGTAAACGATGTTTGCTCTGTATCAGACTTGAGGCCGAACTTTGAATTTCGACCGCTCGATTCCGTGTATTTCGTTCAATAATATCTCCACTACTAAGCATTTAAAGTCTACTGATAGAATTATGTTTATGTTAATGTTTATTTATTGAAGTACACTCACATCATACCTACATTATAACTCACGCTTAAACATTTTACAAGGTAATAAATACTGATACATATAGTAACTATAGAATTGAAAACGAGTGGTCAATACCACTACCTATTTGAAAAATTCGCGTTTCGCCGTTTTCCACCGATTTTCGAATGACGAAACGAACGATCGAAATTCAAAAATCGCCCCCTTGAGCGGTCGACTCGCCCGCGCTCTGTTGGCTAAGGAATAGGTGCGCTGGAATGCCGCGTGCGACCAACGATGCCGACTGCCGTCGCGGTCGCATTCCGCTTCGCTGCGCGTCGTAAACTGCGCAAATACAGCCCTACTGACAAATATGTGCATAATACCGCACCGACTAATTGCCATCAACTGACTAAGGCCAACTTAGTTACAAATACAATATCACAATTTTTGAAGTGAAAACTTCTTTAGCGGCGCTGAGCAATTTTTGAGGTGGGGAAAAAATGATAAACTCGAGACAGCGTAATCGTAACCCTCTCTTTCTACCGCGCGGCGAAAATGTATGCCTGAGCCTGCTGTTTCGTTTTTATTCACCAAAGAACTTTAGTCATAACGTATCATAATCAGGTCAAGTATTTAAAACTGGACTTTTATATTAAGCAATAAAGCTCAATGTTCTAATCTTGTACGGGCTGAAATACGAGGATCTCACAGTTACATTCTAACTTTAATAGCACTCAAATACAATTCAATAAATCTACATCTTGATGAAATCGCTAATAAAAGTGAACTCTAGTACTGGTGAATAAAACTCAAAATATCATGACCATATTTAGATGCGAGGTCTACAAGGTAACTTTACAATTTCTATTCGAATTTTAAACAATTAACGCTACAAATTTGAATTTCGAATTTTAAACAAGCTCTTTGACCAGCAATTTCGGAACTAAAGTTTTTCAATAGAAAGGAGGATGGGTCAATTATACATAGTGCTGCAGACATTCTAGACTAGTCATTGAGTTTTCACTTCTGTCGGCACTCCCGGAGTGCAACCCGTTGTTTTTTTTCATTGAAGTTTTGTTATTTGTGAAATGCCAGCAATTCACCGATACTTAGAAAAAAATTAAAAGAGAACTGTTTTACCGCTAAAAAATTAGCACTAGTTTTATAATTTTAAACAGTAGGCAGGCGATTGAGTGGTTCGAAAGAACAAAAGAAACAGAAAATTCATACAACGTATATAATTATGTATTTATTTGCTTTTGGAACAGTATATTTCAAGATATAGTCGGCCACCGTATCTCCTGAATACAGCTTTTCGTATTTTCCACTCCGCTAATCTTACGTTCTAGTAAGGTGGTGATAAATAATATGAATGAAATTCATTACTTAGGATAATTATTTATTATGTATAATGTGTAGGTATTTATTCAAGAAAGTGTTGCCGTTACCCTTGCTAAGCGGATGCATTTTGGATATAACGTAGATAAGACGCTAGTACATATTTAAAAAAAATATGTTTAATGTGCCAAGACTGGAAGTCATTCTACAGGTCGTTACAATTTTTTTTTTACTACGGATTGAGATAGAGAGCTGTAATTTTTTCCAACAATGGCCTTTAGTTACAATAATATTTGAGCAAAATTGGGGATCCGTCCGTTTCATAGATTTGGAGGAAAAAAATAAAATAATTTTGGGGTTTATCGGGTATTGTGGACCCCCAGGGGGTCGGAGGGGGATGAAACTTTGTGCAGAGTATTATCTTCTTAAAAGGCATCGTTTGGTTATAGTTTCGAACCAAAAGCGCTGGGGGCAATTTTTCAAAGGCTATCCTGCTACACCCTTTTGAAACATTGGTGCCTTTAGAGGGTAAGTGCTATACGAGTAAATATATAGTCTATGTAGTCCTCCGTTTCCATCCCCACTCGGTTCAAAGCTATTAGGTAATGTGTAAAAGTAGTAAAACTCTTCATAACGTGTCCTTCCCCCCTGCTGTAGAAAGTCAGTAAAAAGCTTTCTTGTGGTCTCTAAATTCTAAAGACAGACAGGCAAACAACTTAAGTGGCAAATGTATTGTGAATTGGTCCACTCTAACGTCGTGCCTTCCATCGCACCCGGGTCTCTCGACTACATAAATGAACGCCCATAACCTTATTGAAATTTGAATGAAAGCACCTACTCCATTTAACATTCCATTTTGCACTTGAAAGGAATTTTATTGTATTTCGGGGTTTGACATTTTAATAAAATATAATTACGGCATTGTGTTGTCTATTTAATATATAATTTTAGTTATTAATCTCAATGGAACAATGAAGTGAAGTGAAAAATTAAGTGGTCGGTTTGTTAAATATCAATGGCGCAATAAAATTCTTAAATTTGTGTTGTGAACTTGTTAAATTGAGTCGCTTAACTTCAAACTCGGGTAAACCATCTGTCAGATTAGACGATTTTGGTATTAAGAAAAGGTAATAGGGGTAACAAAAAATTACGATAAAGCTTCAACGATATAACAGCATTCGAATCATTAAAACATTAAACGTAATTATACGAAACTGCCATTTTAAAGTTACATGAGTTGCGCGTGACACGGCAGATTTTGTCATCATCATTCTCTTGCCCTTGTCCCATTCACTTGGGGTCGGCGCAGCATGTCTTTCTCTTCCACACCTCTCTGTCGCCCGTCATTTCATCATTCACTTGCGTTCGTTTCATATCATCTCTCACACAGTCCATCCACCTTTTCCTCGGTTTTCCTTTCCTCGTACTTCCCTCCACATTCATTCGTAATACCTTTCTCGTCACATGACTTTCATCCCTCCGCATCACATGCCCGTACCATGCTAGGCGATTTGCCCTTACTTTTTCTGTTATGGGTGCAACTTTCAGGCTTCCTCTTATATACTCATTCCTTATCATATCCATTCTCGTCACGCCACACATCCATCTTAACATTCGCATCTCCGCTACATGCAATCTCTTTTCATCCGTCACCTTTAGGGCCCAACACTCTGATCCATACATGACGACAGGTCTTATGACTGATTTATAAATTTTACCCTTCAACCGAAGAGGCATTCGGGCGTCGCAAATGGTTCCCGTGACCTGTCGCCATTTCATCCATCCTGTGCTAATCCGGTTTTTAACGTCACGGTCAATATCGCCATCGCACTGTACGAGCGAACCGAGGTACTTAAAGTCGGAGCAGACCGGCAATGTAACGCCGTCGAGTTCTATGGCAGCAAAACTGGAGAGACCGCCAAAATCGCAGAACATGTGTTCTGTTTTAGATCTGCTGATCTTCAGGCCAACATTCTCCAATTTTTGCCGCCATTTCTCAAGTCTGCTCTGCACCTCGAGTTCGTTTTCACCAACAAGCACAATGTCATCGGCAAACAGCATACACCAGGGTGCCTCCTCCTGTATGTCCGACGACAGAGCGTCCATAACAAGCAGGAAGAGGTAAGGGCTTAAAGCCGATCCCTGGTGCAAGCCTACCGTGACACTGAACTTGTCGGTGGTGCCAGCAGCTGACCGGACGCGTGTACAACATCGGTTGTACATTGACCGGATTAGCTCTACATACTTCCCAGGCACGCATTTCTCTTTCAGAGCCCACCACAAAACCTCTCGGGGTACTCGGTCGTATGCTTTTTCGAGGTCAACAAACACCATATGCAGGTTCTTTTTGGCATGTCTGTATTTTTCGCACAGATGGCGAAGTGCAAAAATGGCGTCTGTTGTACCTCTCCCCGGCATAAACCCGAACTGGTTTTGTGTTATATCACTCTCATCTCTCAGGCGTCTCTCTATCACTTTTTCCCATACTTTCATGCTATGTGACATGAGTTTTATTCCTCTATAGTTGTTGCATTCCTGTACATCCCCTTTGTTTTTAAAAATGGGCACCAGCAAACTGTCGCACCATTCGTCGGGAATGGTTTCTTCATGCAACAACTTATTGAAGAACAAAGTCAGCCACTTACATCCATCCTCACGCAGTAACTTCCATACCTCTCCTAGTATATCATCTGGTCCTACAGATTTCCCATTTTTCATACTTCTCACAGCCGTTCTTACTTCGTTCATACATATTTCTTTCACTGCACCCATATTTATCATCCTGTGCTGTAGTACCCTGTTCCATTCATTTTCCTCATTCATCAACCTTTCGAAGTAGACTTTCCAACGTTCTTTTATCGCTTCGTCTTTCGTAATCACCTTACCTGCATCATCTTTCACACATTTTATATGAGACATATCCCGGGAACTTCTTTCTCTCGCTTTGGCTAGGCGGTACAGCTGCTTTTCGCCTTTAGGACTATCTAAAGACTCGTACAAATGGTCCTGTGCTGCTGTTCTGGCTATAGCAACTGCACGCTTTGCTTTCTTCTTACATTCTTTATATTCTGTCCCCTTTATTTCCTTCTCAATTTCCTGCCCAGTTTCAACACTTTGCCATTCTTTAAATGCCTGCTTCTTTTTCTTTAATACTTCCTGCACCTCCGCATTCCACCACCACGTTTCCTTATCTGTCACACCTTTCCCTTTCGACTCTCCCAATACATCTTTTGCTACTCTCCGTATACAATTTGCCATCTCGTTCCAACATTCGTTTGCATTCAATCCTTCCATTCCTTTCATTTCTATCATTTTATCTATTACACGTTCTTTAAATTTTATAGCACATTCATTCTTCTCTAGCATATGCCATCTTATCTTTGCAGGGGGCCGTTCGGTTCTCATACGAGACTGGACTTTAATGTTCACATCGATTACAAGCAGCCTGTGCTGTGAAGTAAGGTGTTCTCCTGGTATTATTTTTGTGTCTTTGATGCAGTTGATCTTATTTCGCTTCACAAGGAAATAATCAATCTGCGTGGTGCGATTGCCACTTTTGTAGGTTATCAGGTGATCATCCTTTTTTTGGAACCAGGTATTGGCGATTGCCATGTCCAAGGCAGTAGCTGCTTGTAGCAATGCTTCACCCTGCGTATTACGTATTCCGAAACCGAAACCCCCATGCACTCTTTCATACCCCACATTCATTCTTCCAACATGTCCATTAAAATCCCCTCCCACATATATCTCCTCATTTGCTGGTATAGTCATGGTCACTGCGTCAAAATCCTCCCAAAACTTCTCTTTCGCTACATCGTCACATCCACTCTGGGGAGCATACACACTTATTAAATTGAGTGTGATGTTTTCTAACATCACTTTCATAGCGATGATTCTATCGCTCTTCCTGTCAACATTTGTGACATTCTGTTTCAAATGACGATCGAGTGCTATACCAACACCATTTCGTCTGCCGTCACTCCCACAGTAGTAAAACTTATATCCTTCTCCAATCTCTCTAGCCCTCGCACCCTTCCACTTTGTTTCCTGCAAAAAAGCTACATTTATCCTTCGTCTTTTCATTACATCTGCTAGTTCTCTCCCCTTCCCAGTCATCGTCCCTATATTCCAGCTAGCATACCTCAATCTCACATACTTAGGTTCCCGGGCTCGCTTCTTACGTCGCCCCCGCCCGGGCTGGTACGACAACCCTTGTCCATTTCCCACAGGAACCGGGTGCTGCCCCTGCGCGTCGCCTGCGGGGTACGCCCTAGCCCTATCGCTCATCTCATTTGGTCCGATAATCATGCTGCTAAAAGGGTTTGGCATGAGTTTTTACAACCGGCCGCCTGCCTGACGTTAACCCTCCTTGGGAATCCCTAGTTGACTTAGGTGACTGTCATTTTACTCCTTAAGTCGCCTTTTACGACATCCATGGATAGGCACGGAGTCAGATTTTGTAAAAGTAGTAAAACTATTCATAACGTATTCTTCTCCCATCTCTAGAAAGACAGTAAAAAGCTTCCTTGTGGTCTCTCTCTGTGGTGTGATACCTACATAGATATTATTATATTTTGACCTCACTTTTTGCGATGTTATTTATAAGGTAAGTACCTTTTATTTTAATTCATATATTCTTATTAGTAGGTACTAAGTAGATACTTGACCGAAATTTCTAGATAGTAAACTGAAAATTTTAATAGATGTCATACCTACCTACACTAAAGAAAAAGTGACCAAGTCCACGGTCCAAGTCCGGTGGCCGAGGCCGAAATCGAAAAAAAAATCATTCCTCTTTAGTGATCGTTTACGAGACGAGCAATCACTTAAGTACCGAATTTCGGAATCAGAACCTGCATTTCATTATGAACCCGCGGGTTATTCATGAAAAATATTAACTTAATTATAAAATGTAGATACAAGGTGTGAATACAGAAACAACATCAGGATAATTATTGTTTTTTTAATCAATAACATTAATTATAATTTTAACAGCTTGCTTTTCGATGAAAGTTAGGAATATGTATGTGGTATCAGTGAAGAAATTCAAGCTATTCAAAGGTAAGTAAGATGAAACGAATTGATTGTGCAGTCACCCAATTTGGTACTGTATATCCCAAACCCTCTAGTTCATGAGAGCCATCTTGTATATTCGCGACGTAGAGGCAGATAACGTTGTTCGATTTTCCGATTTTGGCGGTTAGGCGCTCAGTATGTACCATTCAGTGGGACCTAAACCCAAATTTATCAAACAACGATAGTAAGTAGAAACCATATTATCCTAGTTGAAGGAACAGCATAATGAGACCACAGAAAATATAGCTACGTATTTGAGAAATTTAATATCGTCTGGACGCGAGTTATTTCATTTCTGCGACTATCGAAACAAAGGGTTGACCCGGTTGACAAACTCTGAGCTTTACAATATTAAACTTTTTTAGTATACCTACCTACTTAAACCTGCCCACTGGTTATGTTCTACTGATTGCACCTATTATATTCTACATACATATCGTGGTGAAGCAAATATCTTGGTAAGCCAGGCCCTGGCAAAAACTAATATTCCTAATTTGTTAGAACAAAAAAATCCAGCAAACTTGATCTGGGTTTGTTTATAAACTAAAAATCACAAAAAAAGGTAAGGTGGGGAAGACTAACATACTTAGTTTATTTTGTTCGAGGCAAGACAAACAGTATCTAGAAACGATATGGATTAGATATGTCAGTATCAAATGTGATGTTTCTGCAAACAAAAACGTCACTTTTGACACTGACACATCTAATCCATATCGTTTCTAGATGTATTCATTGACGTATCTTAAAGTTCGATTCGGGCAGTATGAGGATTCCATACAAGTGATAGTCTTATTCCAGTGATAGTAGGTATTCCCCCATCTTATCTTTAAAAAAATATTTATACGAGATTTTGCTTACCATCTCAATAAAAACACTCTGTAATATTTGAATACTGACGATTAAATGCATCGGTGCCTATGGCAATACTTAAGCGTTTTCTTCCCTCACCTACCCGGTATTGTTATCCAGTGAATAAACAACGATCGAGAGAAATGGGTGCCATTACGCAAAAGGATGTTTAGTTCATTCTTGAGATTTCTTTTACTGGTTCGCTTCGGCTGAATGCCGACATTTGACGTTAAACAGTGCGAGCCAAACGACATGGTTCACAAAGTGACTGCTTTTGCTGTGCTGTGTGTTCTTACGATTCTAATTGCTGGGGTACGTTATATCAGTTTTTTTTTTACTTCAAATAATATTTCCTTAGTTTATCTTTGCGTTGATTCTAAAGCCTGACCAGTAATATATGATTACGCGCCATGTTGCGGAATTTCACTGAAGCTATATTTTTCTAACTATACTGAACTATAGGTACATTAGGTACATGAGAAAAAACATCGCCCTCTTTACAATGATCATCTATTACTGGTCAGACTTTAGTATTACGGGCTTTCTGATCCTAATATTTTATTCCTGTGTGCCGCAATATCATATAATTACCTGCCTGTTACGCGTATAGAGTTTAAATGAACAATCTTGCATTTATAGGTTAGTGGAATTTCATTTTATTCCACAGAAAAAATAATTACAACGTGCAATGAGAGTTAAATTAAGACGTATGAGGAAATTAAAAGACTGGCACAAGAAAGAAATGATTGGCAATTACTCCACCGACAAGAGCAAGGCTCTTAAGTTATGATGATGATGATGATGAATGAGAGTTCAGCTTGTTGGCTCATACCTAGTTTTAAAAAATGCTATGTACATTATGTTACCGTAAAAACCGTTTTTACTGAAAACGCGTTTTCTTCAGTTAAAACTAGTTTTCCATATCACCTCGGCGTTACGAATTTTCAGTTACCTACATTATTGCTCTTAAATTACTGTAGGTGCCTATCCTAGGATGTAGGATGGATGTAGATACTGTACTTACCATTTATTTAAACTTTTGTTAGATTGTACAGTAACTTTTGATATATAATTAGGTAAGTATAATCTCTTAGGAAGTAATTTTAATTATGTTTAATTCCAGGTAGCATGTACTCCAACAATCACGAAGCAAAAACTAGAAGCAATGCTGTTAAAAATAATGTGGGAACGAGTGTTCAAGCACTTACCACCTTCTATGAGAGAAAAAGCAATCAAAGCTCTTAAGAGTAATAATGACTATGACAAGTTTCTTATACAATTACAAAAAGTGAAAAAAGAAAAAATTCAGCGTCTGATGAATATGTTTGCTGACATACTTATAGAGTACATACGTTAAACGTAACTTACCTGACGATTAAAAGTAGTATTTTTAACATCTATAAAAGGCTTACATGTTGTACTTTCGAAGCCTGATTTTCAAAAGTATTTACTTAATCAAAATACTCTTTATTTAACCTTTATTTATCTTTAAAACCCTATCAAATGATGCCACACCATAATGTTTATTTATAAAATATCGACCATCAATGTTAACCCATGAGTCAAAGTATCCCAAATGTACAGTATTAGAACTGATTGCATAGGTATAATTACAAGTAGCAGGTGTAAAGGGCAAACGTTTCTATAACTTTTAGAGCGAAATTAACCTCGTATAGTTGTTAATATTGGTTAACTTTAATAAAATTAAAATAATACATTTTAATAGTAACATAAATATGTTTATTTTATTTCATCCGATTCCAATACTATGTACCTGTCTCCTGTTTTCCACTGTGTCGATCACAAGTCAAACATTTAAGTATGGGGTAATCAATACATACATTAATATTCAGCTACCTACATACATATAGCTTAATCCTCGCACCACAGCCGCTATGCCAGTTAAATGTTCCCCGAGACCGCATTTAATTCACTCTTTAACCACTCAGAATGGTGATGCGCGAAATAATTGCAGACAGTTAGCGCTGTCATGAAGCGCAACTCATCTATTCTAAACCGCAACACAGCCTGACTTTATGGTCCCATTCTGCCCTATTTATCAGAACAAAACCAACGGAGACAACACTATCTTATCATACATTATGATGCTATCGAATCATGTGGTAGATTGATAAACGGACATTCGTTTGTATTGCTTTAGGCTGGATATATTACCCATCGGAATTTCCACTAATGTTTTCATCGCCCTGATTGAATGCGCTATGGCGGTAGTTAATAAATGGCGAGTTATATACTCGTAGCTTGCGTTTGGGCGTTTTGACGGGATTCGTGTTTGGAAATGTAAATCAAGGCTCTTATACAAATATTTGCTATATCGGACTACGGGAGAATACCCAGCTCTACGACTACTGTTTGATTAGCCTTACAAAAAAATTCAAAAATAGACCTATTGTGGTATATGGATATTATTCCCCGTCTTTCGTAGTTAGACAAATCCTTACATAGAATACTTACCTAGATTACATTACATACATCATTCTGTACTTCATATTTATTTTTGAAGACGGATTTATAAACACTATTAAATTTTTGTAATAGCATATTTGATGAGACATTGACTATTTGATGTCATTAATTTGATTCAAGTTTGATTTTCCAACCCAGTTGAGAAACACGGCATTATTGGGACAAATTCATCATCCTCGGTAACTGATTAATAAATATCAAATAATATCGTAGGTTCTAAATTCGGAGAAACTTGGTACGAACCAGGAATAAAACCAACGACCAAACCACACGCCTCGCCTCATGGCCCTTTAACTTAATAAGCAATGGTACTCATCAATTTTCGTCACAGCGGGATGTAGGTACTCAAGCTGTTCATAAATTTAGTACAATGTAGCATCGGCTCGTGCCTGATTAAATGAAGCGGGCTCGTGTGTTTTCCCGCAATACAAAGCCGGCGTTATTGGCTGTATCATCATAGCCACATACCAATCAGGAAGGCTAACTATTGAGTGAGGCGTCGAGCGAAGCAGCGAACAGTGAACCATCGCATAAATTGTGTTTACGTCGGCATGCAGTGCTTTAACGGCCGGGGAGCATCGCCGATTCCAGCGTTCCACTACACACACAACAAATTCAAAAGCAAATACAATCATAGTGCTTCATAGCAGCCCCTTATTGATTCCAATACGGTAAAGGACTCTACTCAACTTTGACAAAGCGATATAGCTATATGGTAGCAGCACTGAACAGATCTCGCATATGTCTACCAGAGCAATGCCTGCACTATGTTGGTTAGCGCGATCATAATTCTGGGATTCGTGAATTAGTTACTATGTGTCATAAGTACTAATAGAAAAAACAGTTTCCTTGAAAGTACGTAAGTACCTACTCTAGCTAGTAGATAGGATTTTTCATTTAATTTCATCTTCTTTATTTTTGGTTATGTTCATAAGGGAGGTAGTAGTTAAGTACCTGTATTTGGTTTATAAGTTTACTTTAGCAACTATCTATTGGTGAATTTACCTTTTATTGACTTATTTTTTGTACATACATACCTATTATTATTCTTCCAAATTCGGATTTGTCTCTTTAGTTACGTCTTTTTTGTGGCGGACGTTATCGGCGATTAACAATAAATGTCTATGTCCGAACATGGAATCTTTTCTTTCCACTACCCAAAGGTTGTCTGGAAGAGTGTGTCAACACGTTTCGAAAACGAAGTGTAGTCACGCCCTAGAGCCAACAGCTTTTATACTAGCGTCATATCAGAATTTACAGTTTCAGGACTACTCCTGAAATGTTATCTGTAGGGGTATTTGGGTGTGCTATAAAGGCCCTACAGATTCGTTACTGTTTAGTGCGACATCATAAATTTGCTACTTGTGTTTTAGTAGCAAATGTATGAACTAGCACTATACAATAATCAATATGTATGTAAACAGGGCCTTACGAATACAAATAACTAAAGTGCCATAATGGTGTTACATGAGTAGCATTAGCAAAATTTAATTCATTTACCAAATAACGCAATTTGCAACAATTTAAATAAAAAAAATAGCACTTTCGTTATTTTAACACACTAGTAATTTTCTATGAACCCTCGTAGTTATTGAAAGATTGGTTTCTATTGGATCGAAGTCACTCCTCACTACACGTGCTCAATTTCGCATTACGTGCGCGGATCGTCCGTCCGTACAACAGTGCAGACTGACACAGATACATAACACATATGTTAAAATTTAAAATTATATCACCCCTCTCTTTGCATCAAGAGTATAAAATAATTAAAAATAGAATGTATCTGTACAAATATAATACAGTGGTTAAGTAAAGTAAACCCCGTTTTTGTCACAAAGGGCATTGTAACTCTAAAATGGCAAGTCGAGGGCCGCGCCGCATTCAAGCCATTAGCATAAGAAGCTATTTCACTGCGCACTAACTTACCTACGTGCTGTACAAGTAGCTACATAGGGGTAACTGGAAACTTTTATTACGATCGCAAACTACAAAACAAGCAAGCTACTAAAGAGGTAACTTTGAAAAATAAAAATAAACAATACACCGCCAGCCAAGGGTATGGCAGCTATTAAAAGTTACCGGCCTCCGCCTAAACTATGTAGTCCGTTTAAAGCAATAATTATGCATTATGTTCGCTCTGTATTCTCGAGAGTTGTCTGCATTTATGGAGATTTATAGTAACTTTACCAACTATAATGTAGGCGCCGAGACTCGCTACGACCGCCTTGCACGTACACCACATTTATTACAAATAATATAATGTTCTTGTTAAATTTAAACAACTATATTTCCCGTATTAAAGATTAGTAATAAATATGACGTAATAGTATATCGTTATATGTTTTAATACGTAATATCTCGGAGACCGAGCTTTGCTCGGAAAACGTATAAAAACTCGAAAATGCACTTTTTCCAGAGATAAAAACCTAGCTAGATCGATTTTTCGCCCCGAAAACCCCATACAGGAAATTTCATAGAAATAGTTAGAGCCGTTTCCGTATATATAAAAATATACAAGAATTCCTCGTTTAAAGGTATAAGATATTACGTATAAAGCTCGTTTACTTGCTTTTTTATTCGATAGCAAGGTATAATATTACCTCCCGCTTTTTCTCAGCTAAGTACGCGATAGTATTAGGTAAGTACGTGATCATTTTTAAGGTATTTCATAATTGAATCCCGTTGGTGCGGAGGCAGCATATTTCACACCTCCCGGCTATCCCGCCTGCGCATTGCTACGCAGGCATTATTTGAACCACAAATTGTGCTTCAAAATGATTAAAAAGATAAAGATAAAGATAGTTTATTATTCAAGTAGGCATATTACAATGCGCTTATGAAGGTCAAATGAAGCTACACCGGCTCGAACCCTACACTTCTGCCTCGAGAAGATTTAAGTCCCCCCTCAATTTGGAGGAGGGTATCCCAATATGGGACCGGCAACAAACTCAGCGGGACACATCTTTTTAAAACATTACATCTTATAATTAAAATGCATTACGAGTAAATAAGAAAAAATACAGTGATTAGTAACACAATGACTAGTTTAGTATTGAAACAGATTAGGTGGCAGTCTCTTTCGTAAAACGGAATATGCACGGTAATGTTCTCCTCAAATTCCTAACGAATCTTAAGAATATATGAAATACTAGTTCGCAAGTTAGCTATATCTAGTAAGCTATATCAACCTTGCTATCAACACATCGTGTTTCTGTAATGACAATGACACGTTACACCAAGTTTCTATAATAACACAATGAAAAAGGACCACAAAATCACGTATTATCTAGGTACAGTTACGTAAGACACAGGCCACAGCGGAAGTTCGTTGGTATGCACGATTTTCCAGGATTGGTAATCTCTGAAACTGCCGAATGGGTTTAAAAAAGTTTTTCGTTGTTTTCAACTTTTGTGCGCGCAAAGCTGAATATATAGGACAGTTGTGTTAGTTTTTACAGTAATGTTCTTTTAAAACTACTGCACGAAAATAAAATTGTCGTACGTGCACGAGTGGATGTTAAGATTAACAGTTGATTTAATGCCATCGAGATTGCCAAACGTTTAGAATTGTAGGAAAATTTTTGACAGAGCTGTTTTTAGATAAATTACTTGTCCAATGATCACTCGCGTTAGGCTTGACTAGTTTTATTAGGTACATAAGTATAATAGGAATGAACCAGGCCTGATTACACGTCAATAAACTAACGTAACAAAATTGCAAAATTAAGATATGTAAAAGAAGAGGTCTTCGAAGTCAGACTTGGGCACTTATTATATACCAGAACATGATGTTAACACACCCTATTACATATGTAACGGGTTTAAGAATACCTACGTACTACATATACACAAGGCGGCATTGGGTTAATTATTATCGGCCTTATTCTTTAGAAATTAAGGTTTATGGTAAAGTGAGTGTTGTCGTACGGTATTCTCCGAATACAAGCCAGCTACACATTGTTACTGTCTGCCTCGAGATTTATGTGTAAACGGTCTCGAACGTGGTCCATGGAACGGCTAGCAACAGAATCTAAACACATCTTTACGACGTGAATTTTTTCCAACCATTTCTAACATAGGTCCAGAAGATTCTCAATTGACTTGCATTTCTTATTTTGGCTTTAAGTGAGGTTAAATTGTAAATAAAATTAAAATACCTACTCTACTACTAGTTAGCTTGCTAGCAGTAGTGTGGTGCAATGTATATAGGCTGTCCGATATGTTTCCCTTCACGGAACAATTCTTATATTATTATTAAAATTAAAATATATGTGTAATTGTTTGTGTTGTCATTACTTCCATAGGCCGCACATTTTGTACCGCACAGCCCCGTCATTAAGATTAGAATTTAGAACGAATATAATTATGACTAAAAGGTCAAATGTGGAGGCAGCAACAGCGTCACGACATCGAGAACAGGTAAGTAATTAATAATAATTACGTCGACTAAAAGGCAGGAAAAGCTAGAACGCCTCACAAAGTTCCCGCTCGGAGCGAATAAGATAATTATATTCCGGACAATCTTTTGCTTTAATGCACACCGTAACGTGCGCACTTCGGAGAGCAACACAACCAAAGATGAGGTACAAAATAATAGCTTCATGTTGGTTAAATGAATTTCTGGGAGGGATTTTACTACAGAAATGTTGATTTAGTGTTGTATATCTATTACCTATCATTTCAGGGAGAAATGTTATGTGAAAGTTATATAGAATAAATTGTATTATTGTTAAAAATATGTAGACATAGAATACATTTTAGCCAAATTGTTTAATTACCTAACCATATTAGGTATTTTGTTCTGTTATATAAAAAGTTCAAAATATCTTAAGAATTAGCAGAATAGAATTTGACTGAAATAGCTGGAACTAAAAATATAACTGTAGACGTGTTCTGGTCTTCATCAGCAGTTCATGAGAATGCAAATGCTTGGTTTGGTTTCAATCCATACGGGGTTTTGACGATAATGAGTCTAACTTGGAACTGTACGTATGTATGTCATTTTATTGCACATGAACAGGTTTACTTAAGTGCATAAAACGGACAAAACCAAACAAAAATAAAAATGTTATGTACCTACAAAGGCGAACTTAACTTTACAAAGGAACTTTTACAAGTAAAAAATTATTTTCCAAATCGGTACGGTCATATTGATTACTTCCTCCTTTTTTGAAGTAGATTAATAATAGTTACCATTTTAAAATGCCTAAAGTGTTTGATACTTACCTTGTTTCACTCACATTGTTTGTTCATTAACTACGTTGTCAAAACTATTTCAATGTACCTACCTATATAAATCATATTAATACTTACACATAGTCCGACTCGTAAACTCAAAATACAGTCCTAACTGCACTTTATCGATACACTTGTATCGATAAACTGTTAGATTACCAAAAAATATTTCTATAAAGCTGTTTTGAAGCCATGCTCCCAGGTTCGCCCCGAGAGCACCGGTCTGTGTCAATTCCCTTTCCGAAAGGGGTGGATTTTCAAAAGTTACGTAGCCTTTGTCCTTTACCAGGAGTTGAGCTCTATATATTTCTTTGATTAAAGCCGGTTGAGTACCTAGTTAAGCCGTGAAAAAATGAAACACAGATAGACAAACGTATAGAGTTACTTTCACAATAATGTTTATAGTCGTCTGCTAATATCCGTTAGCAGGGATTCTAACATATAATTTATTTATTTGTTCGCAAGTGCAACGAACCTTACTTTGTCCATGACCTCACCTCGTTATGTTTCATTCGTTTCTAGTAATCGAAAAATTTACATCCACTAGGTACCAGAAAATTACGTAGGCATGACGGAAATACAACAACATATTAAAATACATTAGATATGCCCGCTTGGGAACCAGCTTATTTGAGATTCTTCCATATACATGCCACACTCGATACTTGTCTTTGAGGGGTGACTGCGGTCTGCGTGCTGGTTTTATAAAAATCTAAAGTAAGGGATCAAAGTCGTATAGGTACGGAAAGTTAAATATTTCGTATATCACCAGTAAGATCTGAATTCGCGACCTAAATCGTCCTTCCGTCCTTTCGTCTATATCGAGCAGGGTTCGATGTCTTTGTTGGTTAAAGCGCCTGGAATGGTATACCTTGAGATGGCGAGTTCGAATGTAAGCACTATTTTCTATAAGACTTAGGTTCAAGAGGAGACTTCTGCGGGATTTTTATGCAAAATCGATGTTTTATCACTCTTTTATAGCCTCTCGTCTTTCTGCCAAATTGAGAGAAAGAAGGCGTGAGGAAATTCATTCGCGAGCCAAAGCGTTTCTCTAATTAAGCCTACTCTTTTATTTTTCGCTTAACGGTCTACAGTCTTGTGTAAATGATGCTTTTATAGTTGCAATTAAGAGTTTGGATAGTTTAGCGACTTTGTCGCGATTGAAAAGAATGATGAACTTTTCATCTTAAATATGCTAGTAAAATCAGATTTACCTGTAGACTAAGTTATAAATTTAATATATTTTTCTCAAACATGCAATGAAATATTGATGTTATGTTCCTTATAATAGGCTGCGAAGTATGACGTTTCAGGTGCGGCTAGGACAAAAGGTCGTTAATGGAATTTCATACACATCTTGCAGGCCTAGGCCGGCAAAGTCCTCTTTTTTAATTTTCATTTCACAGATATTTGTGACACAGCATAGTGGCATTCATCCATTAAAAAAAACTAGAGGCAGTATTTGCTTTATGGTTCGTAATGACACTCTGCCACTACGCCTATAAAAAAAAACAAAATAATGTTTGCTATAATTTGCAGTTTTATTTGTATAAAATCAACATGAACTTAATAAATAATACATTCTATAATTTTAAATTATAAATTTAACTACACAAATAAAAACATTTAAAATATTTCATCTAAACGTTAGCGGTAAAAAGGTCTACTCAAACACGCGTAGTTATATTTTTTAAATTGTTATGGAGGTAAAGTTGAAAAATATTCATTCTGTTTTATTGGATTTATGGTGCGTTGTTGATTTTTTGACTTTAATATGAGTTCCGACGAAATAATGAAATTAATATTAATTGTAATCGTAGGTGTTGGAATTGGCAGCGTAAGCAGAATTGATTTTAATAACTTGCTGCCTCTGCCGCCAAGTCAAAGACGAAGTATGTATATGGTTGCTTATGGCAATTTTATTATTTGAGAAACTCAGAAAAAAGGCTTACAGTTTATTAGAAACAGTTTTGTGGCATATTTTAAATGAATGTAACTACAAATTCGTCTACACTGTGGAAATTATACTTATTTACTCCACGCATAAAGCAACGATGTATGTGAAACATGATATCAACATGAAAGACTATGTAAACTTATGTGACGAAAAATGACAGTCAGACGGATACAAGGCGAAAAAATCAAAGATACATGAAAATATACGGGTAGTAAAAATACACGACTCGTGTAAAACATACGCGTGATAATGATATAGGTACGTTTTGGTTATATTTTGGGTGTAGTTTACTTTTAGTTTTTCGTATAAATAAAACTTGGTCGTGGATTTTTTATTTTATTTATTTCATTGCATGTTTGAGAAAAGCACTATACATACCTCGGCGGGAAATGGGGTTGCCCGCGCTCAGACCTATCCGGCCTCGCTTCGCTCGGCCGTCTGTATGTCTTCGGCCGGCAACCCCTTTCGTCCCGACCTCTGTAGTAATGTACTATTATAATATAACCCTACCTAAATATAACACGTACCGTCTGGTAACTAAACACTCATAGCTACAGTCATATTTTTCCCTTTTAGTTATATTTTTTTTTTTCAATTTCACGTTCAAACTCTGTTCTAGTACTAACAAATATTCCATTAGTTTCTTTATAAAATAAATAAGCAGTCATTCTTTTTCATATTATTTGCTTAACCTTTTGGACGCCAATGACCGATATATCCGCACCGCAGGTTCAAGGCCAAAGACCGATTAATCGGTCACAGACCACAGAGCAACATAGACCTACGTGCATATGCATAAAGTTCAATTTCAGTTTTGACACTTGGGTGACGTGGCGTCCGAGTGACAGCTTTTGTGTTTGACACGGCGTCGAAAAGGTTAAATTACTTCTTTTATAGTCAATAGCCAGTAACTGTTATAACTTTTTAATATTTATATGACGGGGACGCAGCATGGGTGTTGTACACAGGATGGCGGGTGGGCGTAGTATCTCAATGTATTACTTCTCAGCTAACTCAGTATGCTACCAGTGCATGAAATAAACTTTCGGACTTGTTAACCATACTAGTGCCTACTAAAATATCTAGTCGCTATTGGGATGTATTTGAATTGCACTCAAATAAAAGGATCACATAAAATCGTTCAAATCTTTATTCAAATCCAGCTAGGCCGGCTCCAACCGTACACCTCTGACCCGAGAAGATTTAATTCCTTCTCAATTGGAGAAGGGTATCCCAATATGGGACCGGCAACAAACTCGGCGGGACACATCTTTTCAAAACAACAATTCTTCTCTTTATTTTACAAAGGTAAGCTTCTAATCACACGTAAGAAATCAAAATAACACTTGGAATAAAACACTTAGCTCAATGGTTAAAGAACGTTAGAATCTTTAAGCTTTCAGAATAATCCTTCAGGTATAAGCCTTCGGGAACGTGGCGAATTAGGCACGAGGTTGGCTAACGTCCGATCTCTAGCGCGGCTCGATCAATTCTGCTCTAGGAGCCTCCCCGCTCCCGCCTTTAAGTCAAGTAGGCAAACCTGCTCGACCGGTCTACCAACATAACGACAAATCTGCCAACTCGTACCTACGTTCACTCAAGAGAAACCTCTTGACGTTCCAAAGCCTTCTACTTGTCATCTTAGTTCAACAACACGCCAATAGATGGCGCCACTCTTTACGCTACTCTATTATTCCGTTACAACCAAGTAATACGTAGCCAAACATTGCTAATCGACTTTCTACAGGCGTCTAAAACTGAACTATAACGCTGAAATACGTCCTCCTGGAGTCACGCTCCGACATATATACGTTCTACGTTGTAGGTATCTGTTATATGTGTATCGGAAGTCGATAAATGAGAGCTCCATATGACAGTTCAAAAATGCCACAATAATTCCCTAAGATAATTCCGGTCTCTAAATTTAATAGAAATGGAGTGTTTGGGTTCAATTAAGAACAATTCACCTTTAACTATTATTTATGACGCGTTGATCGTAGTCGTCTCGCCGCCAGATTGTTGTATTTATACTTTTCTCAATGGGTAATTAATACTCTATCTCATTGTCAGTAAAAACACAAGAAAATTATTTCGCAAGCAAGTAACTTAAACCGAAATATTGACAGAACTGTCAAAAAGGCCGTAGACTATTAATATAAGTATATAAACAAGAAGTAGGTTATATTTAGTGTTGCCACAGAGTACCCCATTATTTAGGTTCAATCAGAAAACTATACTCTTTCCGAACAGGCTCTAGATGCCTTAACTTTAGGTATTTCCACAGGAGAGATGTGAAAAAAAGTTTGTGTATGGACTTATCGAACGAGCGAGCGAAGCGAACGAAGTTCTTCGAACGAGCGAGCGAAGCGAACGAAGTTCTTGCATTCAACTTTGAACACGCGGCTGGCTAGCGGCACGTCCCGGCATTTCGATGTTTTTAAGCTGAACTGTCAGAAGATAGTTTGATACTCAATAACTAAAGTAAATTTGTTCTAATTTAAATGAAATTGGGTAAACATGTAGTCGAGGGCATTATATTTTAGTCATTAAATTATGAGCAGGCTCGATCAAGAGGTTATTGAGCTAGAAGAGCTTAGAAGGCCAAAAAGCTGTTTGTGAGGGGGCTTGCTATTCTGGTCATTTTATTTGCAAGAAAGTATGGTCGAGTTTGGTATCAAAAGAAAGTGCTCGGCTTACACTTTTATAATATCGTTTTAAATTTACCATTTTGAAATAATTAGCAAGTTAAAAATAAACATAATATAGGTATATGACAATTGACAGGAAATATTTCGGCTTACCACAGATACAGTTTATTTTAATCTATATGGTGACTTAAATCTATCAGTTAAGGGCTCCACAGACCTTGCAATAAATCCACGCGATTTTTGATCTATTATTTTGTACTATTTTATGTCGCACTATACGAGTAAGTAGGTGCAACAAAATCGCTCTATATAATTTTTGCCAAACGCGTGTTCTCAGTTCGGGGCGAACTACTAGTATAGTTCAACCGCTGAAACCCCAGTCGACACCGATAGCATGAAAGTCGTATATTATTATATACTAAAAAAGGCTAAAAAAAATTCGAAGTTCGTATGCAGTGTGGGTAGGTGCTTCAATTTGCGAATGGTGCGCTTGAAAACGCTTCCATGTTTTTTCAACCGCTACAGCGAGGCGTGGGTCGGCGCCACTCAAGCCTGCTCCACTGATATTTTGTTTTTTGAAACATGTTTATAATAGGTATTCCTACCACATGCTATGAGTATTACTTGAACAGTGTGAGAGTTTACGATGTTGAAAATGTTACCAAAGTTTAGCGCGAGTGCGTCGATGTAGATGGATGCATCTAGGAGTATTACGAGTATATTCTTTGATGTAGACTTAACGATGCGACGTTGTTTTAAAAGAAGGTTGCTATGATGGAAAGTAGGTGTCATGTGTTTTAATTACCTTACCTTTCTGGGTAAATAAATTGCCGTTGCTAAATGTTAATACTAAAACCACGCAAAGGCACTGTTTGAAATATATAAAATAAAATCTCATTGTCATCTACGTTATTATTATCTACGTTCTAAACATGTTCTACATAGCTACTTAATTGTACCTATTTACATGAACATAAACACGTAACGGCAGTATCGGCAACGGAATGTCGGGCGGTTTTAATTCCCGGTGGTTAGCGCTTCCCCGATTATTAGAAAGCCATTTAATTCGAACAATGAAGCCAACAAATCACCATAAATTTATAGCCTATGGCAATAATGCCTTGTATTCTACATCAATACATCACGGTATTCAATGCAGTTACAACCAATGTCACATTTCAATACGCGTTCATGGGAATGTAAACGGGGTGCAGATTCAACTGTAGGTACAATGGTTATGAAAATACAATGCATTGGAGTTGCAACAGTCACATTGCATGGGGAAGCTGGTAGATGCGATTTTCGCGTCTCCGGCTAGCGGTGTTACTCTGATCGCCTAGAGAGCCCGGCGAATCGCTCTTTTAAGCAACCAATGTATGCCAGCTCTCCGATTATGCATACTTGTTATGGATCTCAAAGTCACAGTTATCGAGTAGGTAATAGTAGCCAGCGCGCGTTTAGCCGTGGAAATATACGGTCAGACGCTATCATTCAAGCGGGGAGCGGACGTCCGACGCTCATACCCGCCGGTCGCTTTATAGACTGCATACGTCTAGTCCAAAAAAGAAACAAAATACTAAACATGATGAAACATGGCTTTTATTTATTTACTTTGTGTATACTTTTGAGGTTAATAAGTAAATTGACAAATCTTGTTACAGATTTTGGGAATGTTTGTTTTGTGACTGATCCGAGCTTGTAGCTGATCCGAGTTTGTATCCACCTCACGAAGCCTGCGTTGCGGATAGGTATAAAATTATGGTTACTGAATAATTATGTATATTTTTTTTATTTTGAAGAGTATTTACACGCAAAATAACAAACGTGAAGTTTTCTGTTCCCGAAAGTTTGACCATAATTTATATCTGTGTCCTGTAACGACTGTCTTGAAGTATGGACTAATAATACATGGACTAATCTTTTTTTAATTAAGTTATTATGGTGATTACAGGTCCTTCTCAGGGCGTAGCTCGCTGAGCACTGAGGGGACGGCCGTGCGTGCGTGCCCGAGATTGCTGATATAATTTTTAACAATAAATAACATAATCGATGAGTGAATACTGTCGGTTTTAAATAGTGTTTCATTTTCATATGAGGCAAGTTTATTTGGTTTCAATAGCAACGTTGAACTACTGCGACGTCCCGTTAACGGGCTCAGCGATCAAAGAGAGACTTAGTGGCCGTATCTATGTACAGCGTGCGCTGGTGTTCCGCCCTGCAAACCAATCAACGCTATCGAATTTTAAAACCTAGATACAAATTAGCTTAGAGAGATAAAGATACATGGTGGCAAAAAATAAGGGCATTACCGTTGCCAGGGAGGTTTTGGGATTATACTGAGCAACTTTTACTATGGGACCAACCCAGAAATCGCGAAAAAAAAAATTTGACTGTTTCATACATTTTGGCTGGTCCATTTTCTATGGGAGGGTAAATTGTTTTTTCGCGATTTCGTAGTTGGTCCGGTACTAAAAGTTGCTTAGTATAATCCCAAAACCTCCCTGGCAACGGGAATGGCGTTTGTATGGTCTCTGTATTTTTAATGATCCCGTACCTATTTACTAAACAAATGTAAACCGAAATGTTAACACGCTATATCTACCCCTTTGGAGCACTAAGGTTCTGTGATAATGTTAATAATTCTCGAACAACTTAGTCCAGAAACAGCCGGAGGACATACGAGTAGGGAGTTGCCCCCTATATAGATTCGATGTAATAAATAGAACGCCTTATTCTACAGGTCTTAGCAAATAGTGTACCATGTATGCCTCGAATTCACGCCCCACCACTATGAGGCAGTTTTATTCAACACTTGCGTTTTCTGTTTTTTGTTTATTAAGTTTTGCCCAGGATGTCACCCCAATTCTCTACTAACATAATTTACCTGTTAAACACAGAACGTTAACATAATCTGACATAGAAGACAGCAAAAAAATAGGAAAATAATACTGTTAAAAGTAGATATTTAGTAAATACAACATCGCAAGCAGATGCTTGTAGTAAATACTCGTATCTATATAAAGGTATAATCAAAAGTTCTCTATCAAACAATAGGTAGGTACAAATACGTTTAGGTACCTACTAACATTTTAACAAATCACTAAACCTTATAAAACAAAGTCCCCCGCTGCGTCTGTCTGTCTGTGTGTTTGTTTGTATATTCGCGATAAAGTCAAAAACTACTGAACCGATTTTCATCCAGTTTTCACCTATCTGTAGAGTAATTCTTGAGGAAGGTTTAGATGTGTAATTTGTTAACCCATGCGACGCCGGGACAGGACGCTATGAAAGAAAAGCAAATAGAATTTTATAACCCCAAAAAATTTATTAATAGTATTTACAACAAGTTCAAATGAATATCTGAAATTAATCGAAACGCTCTGTGTTACAATTAGCTCATCGTACCATTAACCATGTCAATATATACTTATGCTTCATAAACGTGCGTAATTTATATTTTATCAAGTAAATTATTTGTGAGCACGGTTTGTAATTGCGCAATTTTGTTTCAGTGGTGGTAAAGTGTCAGGTAAACCGCATGCAGCCGGGTGGCAGTCGTCCGGCGGCTCAGCCAGAACGCCACTCGCTCGTAAATAATAACTTCATACATAAACAATGAAAGTCACCCCTAACCCGGCTCCTTCGCGCCTCGAGGACAATCCATTCATAATTTTCTCAATACACAGAGACACGAAAATGATATCACGCTATTATGTTTTCTTCGCGTTCCCTTTTCCCCTCGCTTTTCCCTCACGTAATGTTTATTGCATTTAAATACAATTGCTAACAAAGGTTAAACTGCAATAAAAACTTCTCTTTCACTTTACCTGGAGTATTTCCTTCTTAAATAGTTATCTTGTCCAGTACATAGTAATGAGAGTAGTTAAATTTTAGAGTAAGTAGTTTACGTACTTACAGTTTTGCTGAGAGTAAATATGACCTAAATGATTGTTGGCAGTCAATCTTAAACATGGTCACTTTTGTTTATTAGTCCCACATGATTCCTTCGTGTTAGCAAAGCTATTATGTGTTCATTCGCAGATAGAAAATGCTTCTACGATGTCTAAGGAAAATATTTATTTTTATTGCGCCTTTTCTCCCGTTGCTTCGGATCTGGCATACGGGCGCGTTGCTTTTGTCGATATATGATCATCGGCGAACAAAGGAAATGTTGAACGTGTAACTGTAAACCTTTATTCAACATTTTGACTGAATACCTCACCACATACTCAAATAAGTAGTGAGATTTATACAACTTACACCTAGTATTATGTTTAAATGTTCACACTGCGGATAAAATTACGCAAATAAATATAAAACCACCACAAAAAGTACAAAACTCGACACGTTTCGACTCTCTGCTAGGTATCATCAGAAGATGCTACAGATATTGACGTTCTGATGTCTGGCTCATATTGGAGCATGGCAAGGGGCGCGGATTTCGAAAACTGTGGTCAATATGGAATCAAAGATGGCGGACCTGGAGCCCGATTTTTGATTTTTGACCGCACGAATTCAAGTATTTCGTTCAATAATATCTCCACAACTATGAATTTAAATTCTACTAATAGAATTGAAAACGAGTGGTCAATACCACTCGATTCAGGATTCAGTCAGGTATTGACCGCTCGTTTTTCAATTCTAATAATAGAATTTAAATAGAGTGGAGAATATATTGATGGGACCATTCGAAATCGACCGCTCGATATTAAAAATCGGCTCCCTGTACTTTATTGTATAAGTCTTCATGGATGCATGTGGTTTTCGGACGGACATGCACTTTTTCGTAAAAGTCATCATTGATATTGTTTTCTACGTTTCCATGAATTAGACAATTGTTTATTGTTTTTAATTATGCTACTTACGCTTACTCGGTTCTAAATGGTACTACGCGCTACGCAGAGCGGTAATGCTTGCTGTTATGAAACCGGACTGGACCTGATTCATCTAGAAAAACATTCAATTAATGCCTAAGTTGTTTTTGTTCTGCTATAGGTATGTACATCACGTACGTCTACCCAAGAGTTACGTCTTCAATTTATTTTGTAATCTTTTAGCGTTGTGCCGGCACTTTGACACACCTAGCTTGGGAAGCTTGAGATCCACTTGGCAACCTAATCCCAAGAATTAGCGCACGTACCTACTAGTTTTTACTAAAGCGTCAGCCATGTGACCTTTGAACCCAGAAAGTAACCAAGGCCATGATGGGATTCCTCACAATGGTATCCTTCACTAAAAATCGATATTTTGCACATTAGTTACAAGAAATGCATTGGTGCAATTGTACTAAAAAAATAGTTTGTTTCCATAAAATTGTACATGTTATACGTTTTCTACATTTTCATAGTACCATTTAATAAACTGAAACAAAAATCAGCACTAATTAATGTTCAGCAACCGATATGAGGCGGCGTTAATTAGGGGACCGTCGCTGGCACATTGGTCAACACTAAGTATTCAGTTCGCAATAACACCATCAATCCCATGCATATTCTATAAGCCCCACATGTTCGTGGTTCCTTACACACATGTGAAGTACGAATAACAAATGGAGGTTTCGGCCTGATTGAGATCTAATTTATTGGCTCACATTCTGACTACAGCCGCATTCTAAATCACAATAATGGCATACGAGACGTTCTAGCACGAGCCTAGAGATTACGACGCCTATTGTTGGCGGTGTCTCTGTAAACATAACTTGTCGAGTGCCTATCTTGAAATTAAATTAAGCGGGCCGAGACTGCGGGGGTTCGCCTTTGCCTCCAACAGGTTATATATCAGAGCTTATGTACAGATAATAAAGCCTCATAAACAGCCGTATGATGAACAGCGTACGTAAACTCATACTCAACTATATTACCCATTATAATGACAAATAGAAGCATTCTACTCGCAGGCAAGTGAGCACTCAGTGGTTTTGATAGGGATTCGATTATTATTACGAGTCTATTTCAGTACTCGACACAATTTTACGAGAACTTGCGTATAACAACTTTCAGAGTAATTTTAGTAGCAAGTAAATTACTTTTTCTTGTATTCTGAAACGTGACTAGAGTCCAATAATAAGGAAAACATAAGTTTAAAACTAACAGGTTTAAAATAATCTCAACCATTGACATATTATAGGTAACCAAAAGTCTAACGAAACTGAATCGAACAGAACTCCAAGGATTCGAGTTTCTACCAACCCTTTAGTCAGTACATCCCTCGAACGTGCCGGTCATACCGGTCGTGCCGGCCACTTAAGAACAATTGCGGCTCGGCACCTAGAAAAGGAATTCAATTATACGGTAATAAATAACAGTTAATTATTAATAACAAAGATAAAATTGTATTTCCCACTAAACAATAATCGCAACCTAACTCCTCTTTCATTGATATTACTTCGGAAATGTTCGATGAACCAACACGAACGGCAGAAAGGCAGCAAGTGTGAATGACGTTTAGTATTATGGACGTGTCTCGTGTTACAGCCAGGGGAACCGTAAAAATAAAAGATCAGGTGCGTACCCTGCGAGATAAAATGTGTTGCTCCACTTATAACTCACTCTATTATTAAAGATCCCACGTGTAACACCGAATGAAAAGGATTCCCATTTCCATATTATATCTTTTGTTTCCAGCTTATTAGTTTGAAGGATGAATAAAACAATATTTTAAATTGTATTCAGGATTTCATTTCATAAATAATGGCACCATTTGGCTGGTTGAATGTTTAACACTTTGTGCTTCTACAATCTACTTAGAACTGTGGATAAATTGGTGACCAAACTTATACCTACAGAGTACCTACCTACTTATGTATAAGCACACGCTCAGATGTTGTAAAAACCCTACGGCTCGATTCGGAAAATGAATAAGATTTCTACTAGACTTCAACAAGTTACGATATGGATAATTTAAAGATATTGTAAGATAGATATGTCAAATTTGACGTTTCCGCGATTCTGGAGGTCCTCTTGAACGATTTCGACAAGTTATGACTTAGATATCCAAGTCACATCTAGTCGATATCTAATGTAGATCTAGTTGATCTCTAAATCGTCTCTAGATCTTGTGATTACCTCGAAACCCGAATAGGCCTGCTAGTTACATCCCACACGCCGCGCTCTCTACAAGCACGGTGCCGGCGCAAGCCTACCCGCGCTTTCGCAACCTAAAAATCCACTGAGCTAGTGCGCAGACTGCAATAGTAGCTAATAGTAAAACTATTTATATTGCACTGAGAAAACCTTGTCAAGTGGAAGAGCCCAAATGTTCTAACTGTTACCCGATCCGCCTCTATTGCCTAATATATATCGGACAATACTTTGAATAAATCAGAGAGTTAATTTTCAAAGTGCGATTATGAGGTGACACAGGCGTGGTATTACTTAAGCAGTAACATAAATAATTCACAGTATTCGTTATTCATAATTATCGAGTCTGTTCGGAAAGAGAAGAGTCGCGGAATGTATTGGGCGCCATACATTCCACGACTCTTCTCTTTCCGCACAAACTCTAATA
Source organism: Cydia splendana (assembly GCF_910591565.1). Taxonomy (NCBI): domain Eukaryota; kingdom Metazoa; phylum Arthropoda; class Insecta; order Lepidoptera; family Tortricidae; genus Cydia; species Cydia splendana. Next base: position 38,369,051 of record NC_085987.1, on the reverse strand, counting down.
CATACCTACAGCAAGGTATAGTAAAATTGACACTGTAATTTACTGTTACTGCGCGCAGAAAGTCTGTGAGACGTGTCACACTCGCAGTACAGTGCGACATAAAATAGTAGAAAATAGATGAGGGCGCCATTTCCTACGGAACTGTCACATTTTTGACGTAAAGTGCTTAAACATGGCAACAATTTAGTATATATATTATTTAGTTCCATTTTATTTAATTTCTACTATTTTATGTCTCACTATAACTACTGCAGCTAATGCCTTTTCTTTTGTAACTCATGATTATTTTCCCCAATCCCCATACTACTAAAATAGCAAATTTGTTTACCCTTGCGAAGCCGGGGCGGGTCGCTAGTTTAAATATAATATTACTTTGAAACTATTGACTTATGTACATGGGTGCCTTAATGTATCATTTAAATTATTTTCGAAGGTGTTTTTTTATGCCATTCATATATAAATAAATTACTGGAAAGCCTATAAAACAACGTTAGTGCGACTAGCACTCGGACCATTTTATTGCTTAGAGTCTGTTCGGAAAGAGAAGAGCCGTGGATTGGACCTCATACATTCCACGACTCTTCTCTTTCCGCACAGACTTAACATTATATAAAATTAAGGTAAAAAAGTTTAAAGTTAAACGGTTTTATTTTAGTCAGAAAGTGTACCAAAAACTATAAAAGTGTCTCTACCTAAAACATAAAGCACTACTTTAAAATTGACACATTCTCCAACCGGTCGGTTATGGCAGGCAGTAACCTTGCATCATCACGATTGAGGAGTTGGAGGTCATTTTTAAATGCAAGTGCCCCTGTCCAATACTTTAAATCCTACTTTGAAACCAGAATTTTATTAGTCTTGGTGGTTAAGGCAGGCAGTAACCGTGCAGCATCAGAACTGTAGAGTTGGAGGTCAGTAATACGTCACTAAGGATTTGTTTCATAGCAACAATAATAAAGTTAAACTAGCAAGTCTGTACGACTCTCGGTTAAGGGAAGCAGTGTTTCTGCAGCATCAGGATGTGAAGATCAAAGGTTGAAAAAGTCATTGTCACGGGGATTTGATACGCATACCAAATTTCATCAAAATCGGTTAACTAGAAGTGGCCGAAAAATCGATTGCAAGATTATAAAGATATATACGGCGTCAAGCTAAATAAAACCGTTTAAAAACTAGCGACCCGCCCCGGCTTCGCACGGGTTAACAAATTATACACCTAAACCTTCCTCAAGAATCGCTCTATTGAGAGGTGATAACCGCATGAAAATCCGTTCAGTAGTTTTTTAGTTTATCGCGAACAAACACAAACACACAATCAGACAGACGCGGCGGGGGACTTTGTGTTATAAGGCGTAGTGATAGTGATATGCCTCATTCAAAATCATGGTTATACAACTAAATTAAGCACTCATAAACTGTAATATTGTTTCTTATAGTTATAAATTGCTTATTATATAATAGTTAAAACAAGTATTTTAATCAAATGTAATTATATTACCTAACTAACAAGTATGTATAATATTTTGAATAACGAAATACCAACGAATAAACGGCCAAAGCTAGTAAATAATTTTAGTTAAAGAGCTTGTCGATTCAGCCTCGAGAAAAAAAACGTCCAGTGGAAGCTCTGAATAATATTTTACAACTCGTTTTGATTACTCGAGATGACAAACCGGAACGCCAGAAATAAAAAATTGACGCGCTTTATGAAAATTATGAATAACCCATTAAAAGGGTAAAATGAGCTGAATATAAAAAATAGTTAGGTAAGCTTTTTGACGCAAAATGCTCAAATGGCAACAATTTTGTATGGATATTTTTAGGTCCAATTTATTTAAATTCTACTATTTTATGTCGCACTATACCTACGATAACAAACCTACCTGTTATGTACCTGTGATACCTGTGATGACAAAGTAATCATCAAAGAAGCAAAGTACACCTAGAAAAATAACTTGTCTCTTAAGTTAATATATTTTCAACCCGCCGAGAAATTCCTATATTGCTAGTTATATTGTCTTGGTCTGGAATAGGCCTGTTGCAAGTAACAAAGAATCATGGAAATAATGGTTTCAAAGAAACATATATGTTAATATGATTCTAAAAAATGGCCCAATCTCAGTATAAACTGAAGGATTATTAATATATTCAATAAAATAAAACTGCAAAATTCTCCAATCGGCCATTATTATTGAAACGCCAATCAGAAGCGTTCCAAACAGTGACGTCATCAATCCATAACATATTTCTTAGAGCAACATAGACAACCTCATTGACCGAAATCCATACGTTCTCACCAAAGAGGTGATCTCTCATCGAAGGTGCAAAAAAAATGTTATTTCGCCATTAAACATTTATTACGTCCAAAAAATATTATTACACGATATAAAGGAGATATCTATTTGTTATTATCTAAATAAAATGCTAACCAACAAACTTTTTTAATTATTTGGCTGAATGGAACTATCATTGCCATGTTGGCTGTCGTAACTAGAAAAAATGAAAAATTAAAAAGTAAAGCCTTTTCACTCAAAATTTACATGTATCTAAATAATTCATCTTAAATTGCAACCGTGTGAGAGTTTTTGTGTAAAATGAGTTATTGTGATACATTTTTGTAATGTATTTATCATCCCTAATCGTAATATATGGTGCTGAATTCTACCACCATACCACCAACTAAATGGTGACGTCACAAATGTCGTGCGAGGCGTTTTCGCGCGAGTTTTAAACTAGCTATAATAAAATGCAATTATTTATGTTAAATCTTATGAGTATAGCTGAAATATTGTGTTTTCGGAACCAATACAAGTGTACCGACAATAATTAAAGGGATTTCAAAATTTGTCATCAGGCCTATTGTAATCAAATAACGTTCGAGTAGGGAGTAGGGGTACTTATCGTATTGTAGACTATTACGTTAGCAGATTTACTATATTTTTTTTATAAATAATACCGAACCTTCTTTAGTGAGTAATTCAACAAATTGGCGGGCCTAATTAGAATATTTCAGCCGCAATATCCAAGATTGAGGTTTCTGCTGGTATGTTTAGATTCCGATGGTTCACAATCACCAAACCCTATTCTCTTCTAGATTCGGCCAAAGACGTCTCGACAGATACTTGGAATTTTCATTAGGGGAAAGTGAGGCCGCAAGAACGCGACCTAATTTAGGCTCATATGGAATTGATTTTGTGGAAGCGAAACATTCTCAGAAAATTGTTGAGGATTTTGTATGAGCGATGATAGCCACGATAAATCGGGTTTAACCGAAATAAAGTGTAGAAAATGTTATTAACAATGATATTTAAGGAAAAGCAGAAATATTATGTGTAGGTTACACATACATACATTACATTCACTTCTTGTATAATAAATTTAATAAACTTACCTTACTTATACAGTGTTATATGTGTATTAGTTTATCTTTTGTATAAGGAGTCGTTTTTAACAATTTTTATGTAGGTTTATTTTATAGGAGTATTTTATTTGCCTATAATATTTGACTCTTGGTTAAATTTCTAAGTAGGTACGGTTATTTACAAATAAAGTGTATAGCTGTATTGGTAATTAAAGTTGTTTATTTAAACTTTATTGCATAAAAGAAAAACCTCACACAGATAGTTAGTAAAATCGGACCACAGGTCTCGGAGTAATCGTGAATGCCACAACCGAATACAGAACCTCCACCTTCTGGTAAAGGAAGTCGGTTAAAAATGCGGAATTCGTTAATGTCATAATACGAGTCTGTGTTTGAATTTCGAATTTGCAAACGTACGATAAACGCATAGACTAGGAATCCTCTAGACGGATTTTAGAGCAATTATTTCATGAAACCGATGCTGCCAAAAATACGGGGGTGCGGGGGACGAGGTGAGCGAGGTCCCGTGCCGTGATTGGTCCGTTCAAAGACACGGACGTCACACAAAGACACTTTCGACCAGGGGGCCGATTTTTGAATTTCGACCGTTGGATTTCGTGTATTTCGTTCAATAATATCTCCTCTACTAGGCATTCAAATTCTACTAATAGAATTGAAATCGAGTGGTCAATACCACTCTATTCCCAATTTCTATCGCTCGTATTTCTAAAATTAGCATTTCTCCGTATTCCACAGATTTTCGAGTGACAAAATCGAGCGATCGAAATTCAAAAACCGCCCCCCAGGGCTCGGAAACCGTTTTATTTTTCAAACCGGTTTCGTTCATTCACCCGGGAACGAAAATGATTTCGTTTCCGTTTGCGGTTACCGGTTGAAGAACTATTCTATTGAGATACTGATTTATGCCAAATTCGTTCGCGTTTCGTTTTTGTGGAACGAAATTAACCGGTTAATTTGAAAATATCGAAGCGAGATAGAACGAGTAAGTATTGCTATCTCTTTCACGTATGACAACGAGTTTAACCTAGAGTCTCCGAAAGCCAAGAGTAACCGGTATCATATCGTTCCTTGCGAACCATACAATTCAGTTCCCTGTTCTTACCGGTTAGGAGAGCGAACGTATTTTTTTAGTTCGCGTCCTTCAATTAACCGGTTTTTTAATAAACGAAATAATATAACGGTTTGGGAACGATATTAACAGGTATTTCAATACCGATTCCGAGCCCTGCTTTGGACTCGAAAATGGAGTAAAACTACCGTATTTGTGGCAGAGGGGGTAGAGCTACTATGCTCAGTCTGGAGGATGTCTTGTCTGTGGATAAACGATTGTACGACAGATCGCTACCGCGATAAACTGTTGCTCGACAGATTGGTTTTGAGATGAACGTTTGTTCCAAAGATTAGAATCGCGATAAACGGTTGCTCGACAAATCGGTTACGCGACAAGCTGTTGCTCGACAGAATTCTTGTACAACACATCTCTAGTGCGACAAATTATAGATCGACCGATCTAATTTGCGACAAATGGTTGTACAACACAACTGTTGTGCGACAAACTAAAGATCGAATGTTTTTACAAGATTGCCTGTCGCAGACGTCGCAGTATACCTTGTGTTGTACAAACGAGCATGTCACAAAATCGATCAGTACCTAATAGCAAAGACATATGTAACTTCGTATAAGATGAATAAAGTCTAAGAAAAAAACGTGCCTCGGAAATCAAGCAAAAGTCATTCTCGGATAGATGGCGCACACACCTTTGGCCTATGATCGGCTAGATGGCGTTGACGACACCGTTTTATATGTAATAATTTTAACACATAGGTATCAGTGAATGAACATGGGTCAAAATGATATAAAAATAATATAATCATTTATCCATATATATATACATTTTTTCGATAGTTTTATACGTTTTCATTTTGAGTTTTAGTCGTGTGTCGATAGATGGCAGTAAATTTACTGTGACTACAAAATTTACTATGACAGGACCCCTCTATACTATCTATTCTCTTTGCTAATAGTTATACTAAAGTTGATTTCTATTTAGCGATTTATGCAATTCATATTGGCTTATAAAACCATGGATGTCATTATATATTTATAAACATCGATTGATTCGCAAATAAACTGCCTACTGTATTTAAAATAAATTGTTTTACACCATGCATGAAATAAAGCACCAGATAATTATTAGAAAAACACAGATAGGAGTTATTTTTAAACACAAGTTCTATTTAATAAATCGGATAGAAATATAAAAAGTAGGTGAGTTGACCGTGACGTCACGATGTAATGTTTCATATAAATTCCATATTAGCAAATCGTTTTGAGAGTTCTAAAAAAGTAACTGATTTGACTAGTAGGAAAATACCGTATTTAGTATTGTCACTACGACGGTGGAACACACGACATAAATATAATTAGGTACACACATCTATTCATGCATTCATAAACTGCTAAAACCATAACCCTTTCCGTAGTCGCTTAAAATTATCTAGCGAATAGATGTACGTAGAAGTATGTACAGTCAGCAGCAAAAATTGCTAAGCGGACCAGGTTTCAAAATGATCTTGTCGCAAATTTATTGTTAAGAGAATAAGAGCGTGTCAAGGTAATTGTGAACACCTCGGCCGCCTAGCAACTTATGCTGCTGACTGTACGACACGTGTCGTGCACTCTTAATGCTGGAGTACGTTAGTTAGGAGTCTCATTAAAACGAACTCTCCTCAATGTAAATCCTAGCTATAAACGCTAGGGACGTTAAGAGGAAAGGGGACGGCTGCTTTTCCATACAAACGTAGTTTTCATTTTCCTCTCTGGATGACTGATATCATGGAAAATATTTTTGAATAATTTAAAGTAAGTATATTAACCATAGCCCTCTCCGTTTGGCTTTTTTTTTTTGAAAAAATTAGAAGTGATAAACAGATTCACACATTTTTAAACGCTCCTAACTTTTATAATAATCAAAATAAAATAAAAAAATCAAATATAGGGGCATAGCTGTGGTTGATATACAACCACATTGTGTCAAAATACTCGTATTTTCAATAATGTTAATATCGAGAGAGGAAAATGAGGAGTACGTTTGAATGAAACGGCAATTTCACACGGGTCCTCCACTGTCGTCTTAAAAGTAGATTAGATTGATTGTAGGGGTCAAAACACAAAATTTCGTCGAGGGAGGTGCGTCGAATCAGGAACGCAGCGATAGATTCTAACATTAAATCTTGAGTCTAAAACTAAATCACCTATTTGATTATAATAGTAGTTAAATGTTGCTTTATTATATTCAGCTTAAATAAGAATGTCTTATAATATTTATTTATTTATTTATGTTTCATACATGAAAGTGCCACTGTCTAATAGTCCATCGGATTTTTAAAGTTATATATACCTTCAATATCAAGTACGGACAGCAACTGCCCCTACTGGTTATAAATGAATAGCTTGGAATTCTGTAGCATAGACGAGAGAAAGGAAGTGATATTTCCCTAGAGGCGGTATCTATCTTGCAATCAACACATTAAGCTTGCGATGCCCTGTTTAAACTCAGACATCGATACACCTATCACATATGAGCGTGTGTGCGGTTAAGTACCTCAAATGTTTACCTTTCTTCAGGAAAAAAGTACAGTCAGTAAAAGTAGCTTTATAACTACCAGGTTTATTAGTTATTTATAAAAGAAAAGTGGTGAAGTGCGAGTTGGAAATTCGTGTTTATACCTATAATAAATACTTGCCTAAGCAGGAGGCCGGTACAACTAACAAATTAATCTCAATTTTCACCTCAGCTTGACACAACTCAACTCAACTGTGAATCTTGCTGGCACTAGTTAATATGTTGTTGCGAGCGTGACGCACTACGAGTAATAACTAAGATAATTCCCATCTACCAAGAACTACGAACAGGGCTGGGGCAGCTGCTGAGGCGGCTGAAAGCAAAAAGTTTGTTAAATATCAAGGACACGGCCCCCAATACCACTTTGTGGCATTTGGGGTCGAGACACTGGGGCCGTGGGGTCCAAGCGCACATCTTCTCTGCAAATAACTATGCAAAAAGCTCGTCGATTTTACCGGCAACCAGAGAGCTGGCAGCTTTCTCTCGCAGCGCATTAGCATTGCCATTCAGCGAGGGAATACTGCGAGCATCTTTGGCGCAATGCCGCTGGGGCCTTGTTTAGACGTATTTTAATTTAGATTAGTTTAGTTTTTAATTTTAGGTATTAATTTTATTATAAAGTAGTTTTATATAAGTATGTCAGATTGTTTGTTTGGTGGCCAATAAATTGTAGTATAATTACAGAAAAAAAAGATACTTAATATGAATAACAATTGATGTTTTTTTGTTAAACTAATATAAATTTGAATCATAGCAAAAATGTCATGAGGGCGAGATGCATGATAGTACCGGTGAAGAGAGCTTTGTTGCAAATAGATGAGACAGCCTGCAGCAGTTTAAATGAAATATGCCTTTTAAACCACTGTGCTATATTTGTCCTTGTATTTATTTTGTCGGCACTGTGCTGTAATTAATAAGTAAAGAGGGGTTAATAATACTTAGAGGGGCCCGGCGGAACGGGATCCCTCCGTGTAAAAGCACTTCGGAGATAATTTAGTTATTTCTTACCGTCTTATTGGAATTCAATTATGTTCACTTTGTACTTACCTACTTATTTATAATTGCTAGACAGTAATTAGAAATGAACTATTAAAGCCGAACATTGCATTACAAATCTTTACGGACTGACGCAAAAGTGAATTTATACTTATACTTTTATTCGTATATAACCAACAAATCTTAAGTTATATTGACTGTACCTACCTATAACTATATTCATACTAAGGTACTGATAGAGATGTTTAACTGAGTGCTTCTTAGTCTCTAAAAAATAGTGGTTTTCCAAAACAAACTTAAGATGAGGACTTGCACTCTGACCTGATAAAAGGAGAGTCCAGATCTGACTTCCTATTGTCAGGTTCCTAAATCAAGAAGCGCTCTAGTTAGGCGACAACATTCCCATCTTTACCACTTAGATGGTTGGCAGTCCTCAACTGTGCGTTTCTCGAGAAACTTCCTGACTTGCACAGCTAAAAGCACAGTTAAGCAGCTTGCAGAGCAAGTGACGCCGCAACAGAAGACTGCGTCACGAAAATGATTTTTTAGTTTTTAAGATTTTTATTATTGTATATATATGTTAGTTTGTAAGGTATGTATCTATGGGCCTTAGTAGCCTGAAAATAAATGATTTTCATTTCATTCATTCATTTAAACTATGGAATGATCTGTCGCCTACGGTATTTCCGGACCGATACGACCTTCAAAACTTCAAGAAAAGAGCCGGCAACGCACTTCCAGAACCTCTCTGGTATTGCAGGTATCAGTGGGCAGCGGTAATCGCTTACCATTTGGCGATTTGTCTGCTCGTTTGCCTTTTATATCATAAAAAAGGACGCCTTAGTCAAAGGGTAAGTAAACGTACTTAAAGTATATTATTCGCAATCCAAACTATGCAGCACTATGTAGCGATTACGACGAATATTTTTATACGAAGAAAAATATAACAAATCGGTTCTCACACAGTGGTGCCACACGTCAGACGAGTTTCCTAAAAAATTCAAGCTTTATTATGTTGGAAAAAATACTCATCTTTACAATTACCATTTTATCAAAGTTTTCCCTTAAGTTCGTTTCGCTAGGACACGGCAGCCAACGCACTAATCAGTCGTCAGAAATGTAAGGCTACATAGCTATCTATAACGAAAGAAAGCGTTTAGCGACAAAGCGGGTTACACAGGATACCTCATCCAAATAAATAGTATTAAATTTATGGAATTTGTTCTTTATAGACATGGGGCTGACTTCAGAGAGCTTACAAAAACTGCATTCAAAAATTATACTTCTACTTTCATACGCGGCCGGGAATCAAATTTGTCAAAATCCGCTAAAAGTTCGATTTTCATTGTTTGGCGGAAGCCTATTAGTTAAAGCTTGCAGGAAAAATTTTTATATGAATATCTACGAATATAATAACGAACGAAAAAAGGGTGTTTTATATGTGTATAGTTTTAGTTTCCTATCTCTTACGAGGTCTGTTTTATATCTTAGATACCTACTAAAAAACAGTATGATTACCAAAACCAGATCTACAAACCAAAACCGGTAGAGTCCGGCTAGCCAAAAATTGTTGACAGATATTTCGTTGTTGTATCACCAATTGTCTATGATTAAAAAAAAGTCAGTTGTCAATTATGTCATTCATTCAAATTGTTTGCGGTTTATAAGGGGTTTATTTTAAATAATATGAATAATGTCTATACTGAGTGAGGTTCGCAAACTATTATTTAAGCTCGTAAATAATTACGACAATGTGCGAAGTCGACGTATAGCGTTGTATAACGGAAAACAAAAGCAATGTTTACAACTCCTAAACAAATGTAAACAATTTAGGAGGTTGGTGCTCTAGAAATATTTTGATACTTAGCATTTAGCATATTTGGCATAGTATTTATGTTTTTTTTTGGTGATGGATTAATATTACGGTATTATCGAGCTATGTCTTATTTACACTACATTTCATTTTTCGCCTTGTTACAATGGTATATGGTGAGAAAGTGTTAACATTGTTTATCGTTGACTGTACTTTACATAGTGGTAGAAATTATGTGAGCTGACTTTGAGTGCACGTCAATGTATTTAACTTACTTACATCCTTAGGTACCTTACGTGTGCACAGTTAATCAAAAATATGTTCTAGTATCAAAACTATAATTCCTACTACACAAAGTGTGACCAGCCCAAGATTTTTTGGTTTTCCCGCCAAACATTTGTGTAATAGTAGATTGGGCAATCGAACTGTCATTTGCGTCTGGGGTAGAAAAACTGAATTTAGATTTGATTTTCCCTCCCTGCCACATTTTGGTTTAAACTCCATGTATACTTTAATCTTTCCGGGTTAGCACAGTAGGCAAGTACAAGTATATAGTGTGATTGTGGTTACGCCCTAAGTCCTGCTTGTTTGAGGACAGCTCTACGTACAACAGACATAGTAGATATCAAAGGAATGTGTAGAGGTCGTCGCCGATTCAAGGACTTCTGTGCGTGTCTTGTTGGTATACTAATTACCTATACATATACTCGTATTCGTATATATATATTTTTACAATGCAAGCCAACAGCGTTTCTATTTCCCATATCAACTAAAAAAAGTAAGTTCAACTCGGTACTCATAGTGCTTATTTGTGTGTGAACTTTACAATATTCGTTTATTCTCCAATTCTATTCTACATCAACAACTATTATTTAAATACTTACATACAACAATATGCGGGCGCATAATGGACGCGGTCATCGAAATTATACCGACATGATAGCACCAAGGGCACTTTTGGACGCCGCTCAAGAATCCTAACGATTTATCTAATGAACTGTAAAAAAAAAGGTAATGAAAACTCCGAATGAGTAGGAACCAAAATTTTATCTCCCCGCCAGGCTGTCGCGCGTAATTATGACGCAATATCCCCGGAAAACGGGATGGGGTCGCGGATGCGGGATTGTGGGATCGTTTTATGAATTTAAACGCAACGAAATGATTAGATATCTTCGCGTTGGCAGCTCTTCCCGCTGCTTACGGTGATATTAATAAGCCGACCCTCTCGGCGCTAACCAACTCTTTTTTGTTTTCTTACTTACCTACATACATAGACCAGGTATAATAGAGATTCTTGTGTTAAATATTAAGTATCTAGTAAGCTAACTCTACCTTCATATATATTTATTATATTGTATTGAAATCACTATGCATTTTTATTTCTTCATTTTATTTTTCAGTTGTAGGTTTACTGCCGAAATAATATTAATGAAACAAATTGATTTCATTCATTGAACGTACCGTAGGTACGCGCTGAACCGAACCGCGGCTGCATCCTACAATTTGCATTTAAGGGATAAAAGTATACTAGCTGTTAAAGGTATACATACCTACATCTACATTGTAACGACGTATGCACGTATCTTGACTAGCTTGACCCTTCTGTTACTACTCGCGCAATAAAGATTAACCCGGGGTAATAAAAGTTATGTACGATACAAATGTAGCTTGCCGCGTAGTAGTTTTACTTTTATGAAGGAAATCATCAGTCTAAGAGACGATGGCAAGTTTTGTGGTGACTGCATCTACTCATGTTTAACTTTTTGGAGTGTGTGTAGTGTAGATTCCTGTGCCTATACCTACTGAACGCCGCACCGTGCCTCGCTCGTTTCGCAGTAAATGATCTTGCTGTACATGCAGTAAACGTTTTTATAACCAATTATTCAAGTGTCGACTCTCGTTGAAAGGTCTGCTTATGACATGGCTCGGCTTCGCTCCTTTAACTGCTCTTTTGATATTGCATACGATATTTTACTCGTACGTTCTTGCGGAAGCTGTAATCTGGTTTTAAATTATTTATTTACATTTTGATTTTTTTAACCCACGGTTATGAAAAACATTGATACTAATTAATTGAAAGCCAAAAAATAAACTTTCCTCATGTATTTATGTGTTAAAAAAAGGTACCCGGAAATAAAATTAAGATTAGTTTTTTAGTCTTCTATTCCAAAATCTGAGTTTAAGATCAAAGCTAGTTATTAATTTGTTTAGTATTTGTACAGTTACTGTGTAATACCTCTGTATATATCTAGTATGTAAATTAAACTAGTGGGAAAAAAATACGTACGATAAACTAAAGAGTCTTCTCGCATTATGGCGTCTGCTAATGAACCAAAACATAAACAAGTGTTACATTGGCACGTTATCATGAAAAGCGGCTTTAGGATTTGCCGGTCGGTCGGGATGATGAAAGCGCGATGTGTATTTGTGTATGAAGGCAAAGACAGAGATTCTATGCGATTGTATGCAATTCTATCCAAATATATGATTTCAAGGATTTCACGTACTACCACATGTATAATCTCGGTGCTCTTATATACGCTGAAGCTCGACGATCTAAGGACACACACGTGAATAGGATAACTGTTAAAGTCAATACCCAGAATACGGTATACAGCATAGAGCATAACATTTCCAATCACAATGATAATTAGACGACTGAATACGAACAACAAACTGCCGTTTCACTGACGCAGTTCGTATAAAGGTATTATGGTCAGGTAAGGCTTAGGTACAAGGAAGGGTACCCAACTGTCTGACTCCGATTTGATTTATTTTGATATATGTTATAGAGTAGTCTAAAATAACGGACACGTATTTTATTTTAGCTGCCCAAACTCAACCTGTTAGGAGAAAATGGCCTTCAAAGTACTGAAAATTGACCAAATCTTCTAATTTCTGAGAAGAGACTTGTTCAAAAAAATTGATAATTAATTACTGGTTTCGTTATATGTTGGAGAACATGAATAAAGAATGGGGACGTGTTTTGTCATTTCACCACAAACTCATTTTATATATAAAAATATATTTATTATATTTATTTATTATACTTTTTTTTTATAAAATGAGTTGTGGTGAAATGACAAAACACGTCCCCATTTTTTATTCATGTTCTCCAACATACAACGAAACCAGTAATTAATTATCAATTTTTTTGAACAAGTCTCTTCTCAGAAATTAGGTTTGGTAAATTTTCAGTACTTTGAAGGCCATTTTCTCCTAACAGGTTGAGTTTGGGCAGCTAAAAAAAAATACGTGTCCTTTATTTTAGACTACTCTATAACATATATCAAAATAAATCAAATCGGAGTCGGACAGTTGGCCTTGGCCTTGGCGGCATGAGTCCCAAAACCCAAAAACCTTTTACTAAAAAATCATCGCGCAACTTCTTTACCAACCACATTACAATGTACCTACATCTACACCATTACAATTCACACCAACCAGTTTAAAGGGATGGTTATCTCATTGTCTTCTTGAACAAGAGGCTTCTAAATTATTTAATACTTTAAACATTTCGCTGCATCGGTCAGCCGAAATATGTGAGCATGTGCATTTGAATTCTCTTTGACTAATGATTTTGTACAATGTTACAGAGGATTTACATTAATTACACCGCGACCCTTACATGCCACCCAAAAGTGGTTGAGATTCATCAATTTGAATATTTGACAAACATCGGGTAGCCTGCAATTCACAATTATTTGACGCATTGTACCTCTGCCTGAAATATTGCTCGACGGCGTCCGAGGTATGGTAAATATGCCACATAATCAATTAGATAAACTTTATGGGTGTGGAATTAGATATATCTCGGACGGCTCTAACGATTTCGATGAAATTTGCTATATGGGGGTTTTCGGGGGCGAAAAATCGATCTAGCTAGGTCTTATCTCTAGCAAAACGTGCATTTTTGAGTTTTCATGTTTTCCGAGCAAAGCTCGGTTTCCCAGGTAAGTAGGTACCTACTTTTCATTAAAAAACAACAAACTATCAGTATCATACACCAATTTCTTGCCATGTCCAGAAAATATCAAGTACATTGGAGTGGATCGAGAGGCGGCACTGTTCTGCAGAGGACAGAATTGGAAGATGTGCGCGAAACAAACGAAGGCACGTAAACTTTTTCCGGGTCATTAATTTCCTCTCCACTCATTTATCGTGTGCTCATGTCGCAGTCACGAATCTTACTAACGTTTCGTTCTTTCTTCTAAGTTCCGAAGCACAAATTATCTTTACTGTACTAGTTTATAAATCAGAATCATTTCCTGAAACGGTAATTCGTTATTTTCACCATATTACAATATCGCCGTACAATATAAGTACAATACAAATATTCTTTATGGCTTATTATTAACCGGGCAACTAAAATATTAAACAGGAACTTTCATTGGGCATATAATAATATAATTTGGCTGTGCATTAATATTTTAGCGCCAAAAAAAATATATTAGCCTCAAATATAAGCATCATATTATTAAAAAAACTAGCAGCAAAATCAAGCCACCCAAAAAAATGATAGGGAACTTAAAGTGATAGGTTGGCGACTAAAATTAATAAATTGGCAACTAATATTGTAAAGCGATCATAAAATTTAGTTGTCATCTAGTTGTTCACACCTAAGTAATCAACTATAGTCATAACTGAGCATGTCGTTTCAGCTAGGGAGTATTTTAACACGGAAGCAGTTAAATTGAATGAATATTGGTCACTTTTTACACAAAACACCTCAAATTAATTTACCAATACATAATGGTCAGTACTTATAGTCGAAATTTCTAATCATGAAACGCCTAATGGCCATTACACCATTAGATGTTTAAATTTTTAATTACTAATTTCAATAGTTACCACTATGTTCTGCTAGAGTCAACAGATAGGTGCGACGACGAGCAAAGCGAGGAGGAGCGTGTTAGGTTGACCGTGTAATGACCAAACAAAGTATTTTAAAAGAACTTCATTTTTGAATTAATAGATAGCCGTTTTCTTTTTAAAATGTGCTTCATAAATGGTCTCCAATATAATAATTCAGTTGCCAAATAAATACTTGGTACCTGCCTAAAAATAATCAAAAGCTGTAACGGCATTAAAATACAACTCATATTGATATATTTTAAGGCTCCGTTTTTGTTGCCAAACTATTAATTTTAGTACTCATTTCTATTTTTTTAAACTACCCAAATTCGATTAATTAGTTGACCGGTTAAATACGTGCCATTCTTTATTGCTCTCCAATATGAAAAATAACATGACATACAAATTAAGCATAACTTAAACTATGGTAGATAACAGGCGGTCTTATCGCTAAAGAGCGATCTCTTCCAGACAACCTTAGGGTAGTGGAGACAAGGCAAAAAACAAACAAGTAATACGTGTTGCAAGTGTAGGTACATGTGTACGTGTTTTACGTATACAAACATGGATACTTATTGTCGTGGCTGTAGTCGGATAAAAAACCGAAATTCGTACCATAATATTATGTTTATCTTCCTTAGTTTATTAGCAATTTAGTTTTAAAAAATACATGACATGCAGGTTTTTACCTAAGGTATACAGGGCGATCAATCCAAATGGGTCAGTATGGAGAAGTCAGAAACTATGAGAGATAGCGAAATCTGTTCTTAGGAACCATGGCTTCGATTTTAGATTTAATAATAATGGCATTCAATTTTTTTTTAAATCTATCATACATAACCGGGATTCGAACCTGGTCAATATTGTTGTTGTTTGTTTGTATGGCAACTTTTAAACGATGCGTGATAGGTGGGGGGTGCTCGACCAAATATCATAGAGGGCCCCGAGACAAAACAAACTACATTAAAAAAAATTCAAAATGGCCGACCTTTTTTTATTTTTTCAAGTTGGTCCGAGCGCGCTGAGATTTGGCATGCGGCGAGCCTGGTGACCCAAGATTACCATGTCAAAAAAATTTTTTGGAAAAATCCAAAATGGCGGCGGACACGGGCAAAGTCAACTTTCCAAGTAGGTTAAGCGAGCCCGAAGGGCGAGCTTCAGGCCGGGAGACCGAAGGCCGACCCCGGCGGAAGGCCGAACGCGGAGCCTCCACCCGGACTCCCAAAACACGAGGCCGAAGGCCGAGCTGCGTGAATGCGGTGCTTCCAAGCGTTCTACCAAGTCAACTGTCGTGATGAGCGTAGCCGGCGGGCCGAATGCCCGACGGCGAAGCATCGAGGCTTGCGAAGGCCGAAGGCCGAGCTCCGCGTAGGGCCGAAGGCCCGAAGCGTCACACGAGAGGGGGAAGTTGGAGCTTAAACACGACCCAACACTTTTCCTATTGGGAGTCGGGGTGGAGGCTCCGGGCCTCGGCCCTCCGACGGGGTCGGACTTCGGCCTCCCGGCCTGAAGCTCGCCCTTCGGGCTCGCTTAACCTACTTGGAAATTTGACTTTGTCCGTGTCCGCCGCCATTTTGGATTTATTCCAAAAAAATTTTTTTACATGGTAATTTTGGGCCCCCAGGCTCGCCGCATGCCAAATCTCAGCGCGCTCGGACCAACTTGAAAAAATAAAAATAAAAAGTCGGCCATTTTGAATTTTTTTTAATGTAGTTTGTTTTGTCTCGGGGCCCTCTATGATATTTGGTCGAGCACCCCCCACCTATCACGCATCGTTTAAAAGTTCCCATACAAACAAATACTACACGCCATTACATAAAGAATATTGACCAGGTTCTAAACCCGGTTATGTATGATAGATTTAAAAAAAAATTGAATGCCATTATTATTAAATCTAAAATCGACGCCATGGTTCCTAAGAACAGATTTCGCTATCTCTTATAGTTTCTGACTTCCCCATACTGACCCATTTGGATTGATCACCCTGTATAGTACCTATGCGTACAAATCCGTAACACACACCCTGTTTTTCTAACAACTAACAAGAAACATTAATGATGGTAATAGGAAACCGAACACTGGGTGATCCATTTGTGTTCGATATCAACATGGGAATAACAAGGCTCTGCAAATCGGAAATATTGTCTGAATATTCGGAGCCATATATTCGAAGTCAGGATCCCCGTAGGCGCAATAGGTGATCGGAAATAGACGTGATCCAGTTTCCATTATGAAAATACGCCTCACATTAATTAATCTATACCTATCATTTGTGCCACAAACTGATTAGATACAATGGGATTCATGCATGAAACATATTTAATAATGCTTGTTCAACAAACACGGGGTCAACAACACGATATTAATGCCGAAATGAGCTCCGCAATTTTTGTAACATTTTTGTAATGATATTCGAGTTTAAAACGTTAAATTTTAAGATATTTCTTTCTTGCCCAAATGTATATCCAACACTTATTACATAAGCATAATTATATGTTATAAAGAGAAAAATGTAAAGCAACTAGGTATAGTATGAATTATCTCAGGTGAATTTTTCGGGCTCGGCCCCTAATCCGTTAAACAAAAGCCTTTGTTTCTTTCAAGAGCGGTCTTCAGCACGTGCCGAAGTAACCAATGCCGTTTAAAAAGCATCTATCGTGATAGTATTAAGGTTCAAATTCATGTGACAGTTCATTCAGAGTATTTCAGAGAACAATCAGGGTGGTCTTGGTTTTGGAGATAACAAAACGTGTTATCTCCGAATGGACCGTTTCATGAATTTGAACCATATAATTAGAATGGTAAGTGGTTTGGTTTTTAAACGGGCTTGTTCCCGTTACTTATGTCGGGGCTATTAGCAGTAAGCAGTGTAACCACTGCATAAAGCAAACAATACCTTTTGTTTAACAGATTAGGGCCCGAGCCCGAAAAAATCACCTGAGTTAATTCATTCTATATATAATTAAATACCTTTTAACGGTGTAAATAACGAAAAACTTATTATTCATGATTCTTTTTATACATTTTGACGCACCCGTTTCAGAAACATTTGAAATTTATGTATTGTTAATAGTCGATTGTCATCTTTCAAAAAATTCATGCACGCACGAGTAATTATGATATTTACGATAATACAGCAGAATTACAAAACAAAGATTAGAATATACTTTTTGTCTGTTTGTCTGTGTTATTTCAACAATTCAGTTTTGTCTAATTTGCCCAAAAGATGATCTGAATGCCTTGAGGCATTCTCTACCAGTCAACCTTAAGGCAAAGCAGAACAGATAAAATTTTAATTAATATAAAATAGCAGTTAAAATGTTCGAAATGAACAGGACAGGTTTATACGGAAAATAGTTGATCGGCTCAGGTATAACGGACACGCATTATCCCAGAGAAAATCAGTAATTAACTTTATGGACACGGGAGCTATTTTTATCTTCGACATTTAAAAGGTAAAACGCAGCGGTATAAATTGGGTTTTTAGGGTAGTAAAATAACCGTATGAAAACTCATTTGTTTGTTGCGTTAAAATAATAAACTATCACACTTGGATAAAAAATCGAAAACCCTAAACAAAGACATTCATTCAGTAAGCATTCAGTCAACGAATCCTCTACACAAATGTATCCCTTTCGGATATCATTTTTATTGTTTATGGTTACTAATTGAATTAATTTTGAATGGAATTACTAATTGTTTGTAATTGACAATTGTTAACTACGTTTTAGTAAAGACAGTAGGTAGCGTAAAACTAATAAATAACATTTTTATAGTTAGACAAAGTTAAGAAAATGTTTCGCTGAATAAAAGCATGCAACCTAAATATATTACTGCAGCGGTTTATCGGAAACCGACACCAGATATTGCGTGCAATATATTTTTATTATTTACGAAAAGCACTATGTATGTGTACCTCAGTGGAGTCAGGTCTTTTCTGTCTCGGATCTTTTGACAGGCATCGGCAAGCCGCGGTTTGGCAACTAAGTACCTCGTGGGAAAATGCCTTTGTTTCCAACATTGTACATACTATTTTCTCAGAACATGCCCAGATTTTTTGGTTGTTTATACCCCAATATATCTGTACAGGTTTTTAATGTTTTAGTACGGACATTTTTATTTTTATTCGCGTGTTGCACCTGAAAACGGAAAATATAAATATTCTTAATCTTATATCTTATAGTCTGTCAAGCCATTCCCGTCAGCAGAAAAACGCGACAAATTTAAAAAATGTAGGCGCGAAGGGTCATCATATCCTATAGAAAATTTGATTTGGTTCTTTTTTTTACATTTTCCTCTGCCCAAGTCTAAACACACAGGTAATTTAATAGACCTAGAAACTGTAAATATATAAAACACAAATCGTTGGATCAGGCCTTACTTTGAAGTACACCAATTTATCCAAATAGCAAAGCAACATTGTTTTGGGGGAAAACACAAAAATAGTAGCTAATATAAAATAAAAACTTAAGACTTACAAATAGTTGCAAATAAATATTAAATAATGGCAATAAAACATAATTAATTACCTACAAAAAGAGGTAATAAAGAGGTTTAATTAATATAAGACACGCTATGGCGATAATAAAGCAGTGCAATTACAACACCTTTTTTAGATAACAGTACTAGATGATGCTTGCTCGCACTCGGTTGTAACTGATAAGACGAAAAAGAAGTGCCCGTAAAGTTTGTTGAGGTATAGTAAATAAATAAACGTTCAGTGCACGGCGCAGATCGCAGGTTACTTTTGAGGAACTTTCTTGATTTTTCAATATCAATGAATACTTTCTCGGATAATATTCAAACCGAAATCGAAAACCGAGAAAAGTAATACTCATAATGATATCGGCCAAAGGCCTAGTTAAATATTGAGCGTAAATTTAATTTAAAATAATGTACCTACATATGTATAATAGGTATAAAACAGTCCAGAGAAAACCAATCAAAGTATTTTTTAAAAGCCTTCATCCAAAAAGAAAAATGGTAAAAAGCTTTGTAACCTGAAGTTAATGTCATTTAATTTGTCATTTTGAAGTTTATTAAAAATAAACAGAAATAATCGTTAATTTAAATTATATAAAAATTATGTTTAAATATCAGTTCGAAAATTTGTGAAACGGTAATATAAAGACCCAAATTTAAGTAAAATTAAAACTTACCTATGGGTACTTTTTCCCCTTTATCTTTATCTCTCACTTGACCGCTCATGACGGAGTTAAAGTACAAGATAACTAGCACCAAAAGTACAATTTGGATCATTCGGAACATTATTCTGAAGGGCATCATGTTGGCGCTATCACATCGCCGCGGTAGTTTGAATCTCGCGGCAAGTCGCGGGGGCGAGCGAAGGGCGCGCGGGCGCGAGCGAGCTCGCGGGCCGTCCAAGAGTGACTGGCTGGAGCCCTCGCCCGCCCTTCGCCAGCCGCCGTTCGCGACCGCCCTACCTTCTTCTCTTTCCTACACGATACGCACGACTTGTTTTATTACTTTTATTTTTCTTTAATAATCTTGCTTAATGGTCTATTCCTTTGCTCGATGGAACTTCTTAAATTTCCTTTTCGAACATTAATCGTACCCGCAAACGGTTCTCTCGATGTTCTGCGATGTTTGTCTTGCATGGGGTACACGGATCACTTGTATTAGCGGTAGTCCGTGTGTGCGATCATAAGTTTTAAATTATTATACGCGAAATTATTATACCGTTTTGCGGTCGTTATTAATAATACTACACGTTAAGAATCTAGTTATTATACTTAGACTGTATTATATTTATACAACAAAATACAAGTGGATAAAAACAAAATAAAATACTTGAAATGAAAAAACTTACCTACAAATAAAAAAATGTCTTTCATCTCAAAGTAGGTAGAGCGCCCAAAAGGCTGGACGCATTGCCCCGGTGGATAGCAATGCTAATCCGCTGAGCAAGATATTGACCAGCCCTCTGGTCACCCGTAGCCTCTATACCTAAAGCGTTATTGCTAACTCCTTGTTATTTAGTAAAATTGGCAAGAAAGTGAGTAAATTAAAAAAGACAGATATTGTTAATATTGGAAAACCAAGCAGACGACACTTTTTACGTCACTGGGTTGTAATCAAAATTTTAATCTAACATGTTGTAGCGCGCTTATCGTTAAAAATATTCCATACTTAAAAAGTCGTTAAAGCAAACCGTTATGTGAATATTTTTAATAAAACACGCCACGCGTCTCCTTAAGCGATGCACCCACTCACCAGAATTATCACGCTTTTCCGGGAGTTCGTAGCTTGCCAAATATCTACTCATAAATTATTGTTGTTTGACGCATTACGGCAGAATCTATTGCATGCTGTTATTTATGCTCTTTATGTTAACATGCTCCTTTAAATACCATTACTGGTCCATAGTATTATGAAGGGATTTGTAATTGAAGACGTGGTGTACCCAAGCTAGTTTTAGTAATTTTAGTTAGATTTTCTATCTAAGGAATATGGAAACGTGTTATTGTAAGCACATGGCACATAGTTATATTCTGTATCTTTAGGAACTTAAATAAAAGTAAACAAATAATTTGATCATTTTCGGGTAGTTATAAAATTTATTGATTAACCAACCAAATACAAAACCACCTGGATCGTCACTGAACGACCTGACTTTAACCTTCATTATTTGATCATGTAATGTTTTCATGTACCCACAACTGGCTTAGAAGCCATTTGAGGGTAGAATTTGTTTACTCTTTTTTAAATACCTAAAGATACAGACTACAGGTAGGTAATTTTTTTAACGGACGGTTACATGATTACATATAACTTGCTTGATGACAAAAGTAATATACCAATCTGAAAGTAACGTTATATTTTAAAGTCCTTGATTGTGTGTGTTTTGAGCCTTATTCAAAGTAGAAACTTTGAAATTGAAATTATCACAGCGCTAAAGTTAGAAGGTTGTCTGACCCTGCCTGTATTACACTCGCTATGTCTATATCAATAACTGTACTTGACCGACGGCTTTTGCTAGGGATCACGGTCTGTCCAATGTCAGAAAGTACTGTTATTTATGAGAGGAATATGTTTCATGCCTATACCTAAGTAACTGTAAGATCTCTATACCTATCTTCAAAGAATGATAGTTAATGTTAGTTAGTCTGGGGGCCCGATTCGGATTTTGAAATAGACATATATTAGACATCTTTTAGACATCACCAAGATACGATAACGATATGTTTAAGATCTAACCTGTCAAATTTGACATTTGCGCGATTCTGGAGATACTGTTGAACGATTTCCCCAGGATATGACTTAGAGATCCAATTCACATCTAGTAGATATCTTACTCTATCTAACGTAAAAGTGACATTGGTTGCCCGAATTGCACTGCAAAAGAGAACTAGTTGATATCTAAACTATAACGTATCTAGAATGGATCTAGTACGTGTCGTCTCTTGTGAATATCTTGAAGTTGGAATACGGCAGTGGGACTAGTCAAAAAATCGATCAAAGTGCCAAAACGGAACAATTCATTAACAATTTGAGTTTCAAGAACTACCCTACCTATTGATATCACAAACAATCGCGTTGTACCAACTCTCTTCTTAGCATAGCGCTTTTTCCGTTGCACTTAAAATTAACTGGGAATCCGGTTGGCTACCTAATTCCTAATGGCCTAGTGGGTAGTAACCCTGCCTACGAAGCCAATGGTCCTGGGTTCTAAACCCAGTAAGAGCATTTATTTGTGTGATGAACACAAATATTAGTTCCTAACTTTCCTAAGTCATGGTTGTATTCTATGTATATAAGTATGTATTTATTATCTATATAAGTATGTATATCGTCGCCTAGTACCCATAGTAAATACAAGCTTTGCTTAGTTTGGGGCTAGGTTGATCTGTGTAAGATGTCCTCTAATATTTATTTATTTATTTATTTTTACAATATCCTTCGTACGCAACGACGACTGCGAACAACATATTGCGAGTAGCCAGATTTTACAACAGAAAAAATATCGCTGGCTTGGTAAAGGAATTCGCTTTTGAAGTATAAGATAGAAATAAATACATATGCGTTTCCAGTTCCTGTTCCATATTTCAAATAAGGTCTGTCTATTCACTCTGTTCAATGAAGCTAGGACTACGATATATAAAATAATATACCGTATATGTTACAATATGACTGCGAATACTCGTAGATAAAAACGAGTATTCCCAGTAAAAAAATGTTTACCAAAAGGCCTGTGTAAAAACTAGTTTTTTTTTTTTCGCAAAGTGCTTTGATGAAAAGTAGGTAGGTACCAGTACTTAAAGTTATGACTAACCTAGACAAAAAGCTTATTCAAACTAATAAATATAACTTTATCAAATTAATAAATATAAAATCAAATTAAGTTAACATTATCAAATACAAAAAAGTCGGTTATGGCGCCATACGCAACAGAACTCGATCCCGAAACTGCGTTGCACTGTACCCTAGCAATTCGCACTCGGTTTACTCATTGCAATATCCACGCTTGGCGCTGCACAGTGACACTATTAATCTCATTGTGAATCTGTGAACAGCGCATCGGTTTGTAAACAAGATGCCGCGGGCTTCGCCACACTTTGCATGTCGCCATAAAAAAGCGTGGAAGCAACGTTCAGGGGCCTTACCATGATATCCTTATTGCGATTCTGTTTAGGACCTAAACTGAATCGCAAAAAGGATATCATGGTAAGGCCCTAGGCCTTTTATAAACGACACACGGGGCTCGATGCACATAACTAGGTATGTATTAAGGATGACTCACTGTAGACCGGGCCGTGCCCGGGCCGGGGCGTCCGACATGTCATTTTCTATGACGGCTTGATCGGTGATCACGTGGTGCTTTCCAATTTAAACAAAGCGTCGGAAGCTTCGGCCCAGCCCTGGCCCGGTCTAGCGTGAGTCAACCTTTATACGGGAATCGTCAGTCGACGTTTCCCTTGAAAGAGGTAGCTCTAGAGATGTAAATAAAATAATACAATTCCCTCGCGAATTCAAATGAAAACTTTGTATTTAAGACGAAACAGGAGCTGAGTTTTAAATATTTTAGGTAAATATACCCGTCTCGCTAACGGAAGCGGCACCTAAAAGTAGTGCGATAAGGACAAGGCGAAAAACCCTGCGTAAAAATCTCATAAATCGAGGTTTCGTACTCCTCTGTTTCCTCCTCCAAAACTTAACCAATCGTAACCAAATTTGGAAATCTAAATGATTATAAAATTATCTGTGTCGGACCGTTTTGCTTTTTTGGCTAATTGATATCAGTTTTGAATACCACGCCTCTCATTGCGGCATAGTCAATTAGGCCATTTTGGCCATTTTTGAAGGGCTCTAGGGCCTTAAAAAACAAAAATATCAAAAAAAGCAAAACGGTCCGACACAGATATTGACAATATTAATCTGTGTTGAAAAAATCATTGCTCTAGCTTCAAAAACCACGGAGGAAAACGAGGAGTACGTTTGTATGGAGAAATGACCACTCCCGTTGGCTCTTAATAACTACAAATGGAGCTATAAATAACTTTAGAACTAAATGATATGTTTCCAGGGAAATCAAAGGTTATACCGATCGAACGCAACCTATAAATAGCTTGTATTCAATAATAGTAACTTCGATATACCTTTTTTTATTTTTGCCATTGAATTATTATTACTAACGTATAACCGGCACACTGAATCAGTATTTTGCGCCATGAGTTGATGTTGTTTTGACAACAAACCATAGAAGCGAAGCGTAAAGGATGACTCACGCTAGACCGGGCCGGGGCCGGGCTGGAGCTTCCGGAGCTTCGTTTTCTATGGAAAGCACCACGTGATCACCGATAAGCTGTCATAGAAAATGACACGTCGGACGCCTCGGCCCAGGCGCGGCCCGGTCTAGCGTGAACTCCACGCGTAAGCGCCACGAATAAGCGTTATAAATGAACTTCCCTACAATTAGATACTACAGGGCAAACGTGCAAATTATAATGCATATGTAATAGCACTGCAGTCACTGCTGGCTACCGGTCATTTTGTCGAGATTACTGTTCATGTACAATCCGATGGTGAATGCACACCAATTAAATATTCCCTGGCGCCTACAGTACATATGTAGTTCGCCAAGTTAACTCCGTAGTGGACAGGATATTAAAATTGACGCCGTAACTCCGTGTCTGTTTCTCTGTATCAGCTAGATTTTTTTTACTACCATACTTATCATCGTCAAATGGGAATAGGAACTTAATAAATTAATCCTTAGAAAATAGTGAAACTAGGGGATGATTTGCGCACCTTCTTAGTTTTATGCAACATTTTTTTACAGAAAACACAGAACAAAGAAATGACTGAATGAAAATGCTCAAAGCAAAAGATTCATGTTTTTATTCGACAAAGACCAGTAATTAGGATCCCGTAGAGGGCTACGGCGTAGCTCGTAGTTGGCTCTACGCCGTTCTTGTAGCACTCTGCTAGTAAATCATAATCATGTAGCGGTGAGAAAGATAAATAAATGTATTTAATTATTACATGACCTTAGCCAGCGAATAAGGACCAGAATATTTAATATCCGATTACTTCAATTTGTTTGTTCCCTTTTACGTGATTATCTGTACATTGTGGAAGTAAATCTTATCCATTGTAATATTACTTATCGACATTAACTGGTAATAGTCGCGAGTAGCAATAATGTAGTTACTCGATCATGTGATACCCGTCTACATCTTTAAAATTCAATATTAAAAGGGTCCCGGGTCCCAGATTCGAATCCTGGTAAGGGCATTTATTTGTGTGTTTATCACAAATATTTGTTCCTGAGTTATGGATGTTTTCTATGTATATACGTATTTATATATCATTATATATTATAATATATCGTCGTCTAGTACCTACAACACAAGCCTTATTGAGCTTACCGTGGGACTAGATTGATCTGTGTAAAATTGTCCTATAATATTTATATTTATATTTAAAGTTTCTTCAATATTATGGGACAGGTGACATGACGTCCAGCGGAATGATGCCACTTATATCAAGTATAGACAGTAGCGGGGGAACAAGTGCCTCTGAAGTCTCCAGATCTATTATTGAAACTGTGACATGTTTATTTTTGCCAAAGCTGCTTGCTTTATTATAAAAATTGATTTGTTTTTCTTATATTAAAACAGCCTTAAGGTATTATTAGTAGGTATTAACAATGTATCCCTACTAGAGGTGGGTCTAAAACATTCTGTGTTCGCGTCTTTCCTGTAGACATACACAAGAGTTAAGGGCTATAAAGGTTAATTTTCTTATTTAACCCTTATCCACGTGAAAAGGTCCTCCTTTTATTCAGAGAACTGTGATAAAATCATTACTTACATGCCCACAAGCTGTTAACTATTGCCCACAGAAGAGAAAAATGTACAGTTCGTGCGAACACGCTAGTTTTCTCTCCTGTGGGCAATAGTTAACAGCTTGTGGGCATGTAAGTAATGATTTTATCATAGTTCTCTAAATAAAAGGAGGACCTTTTCACGTGGATAAGGGTTAAATAAGAAAATTAACCTTTATAGCCCTTAACTCTTGTGTATGTCTACAGGAAAAACGCGAACACAGAATGTTTTTGACCCAGGTAATATAATAAACTGTTGAATATCTCTCTGTGAGTTACCACCGTCTGAACCGATTTAGATGAAATTTGGTAACGACCCGGGAAGGACATTGGACAGTTTTTATTAATCATCATTCCACGCAGACGAATCATCAGCATCATTGTTCTGGGCACAAAGCTAGTACACCTATAACATTTAACAAAACTTAAACGATAGGTATTAAATATGTTAATCTATTTAATACCTTTAAACGAGCAATTTTTGTTTATATATATACTTCGGGAATCTCGGAAACGGCTCTAACGATTTCGATGAAATTTGCTATATAGGAGTTTTGGGGGTCGAAAAATCGATCTAGATAGGTCTTATCTTTGGGAAAACGCGTATTTTTGAGTTTTTATGTTTTCCGAGCAAAGCTCGGTCTCCCAGATATTTACCTTTGTACCTACTTACATTATTATAGTAAGCATCAGTAGGAGTGGATAGACTGTTTTACATATAGAGACTTATCTCTTGCATCATATTTATTTATATACGCACATTTGAGTTTTATCTGCTAGTTTTAATGATAAATCTAAGTGATGCACGTCACAACAAAGCATGAGATTTGAAAAGTCTTGAAATTTAGATATAGAATGAACGAAATCACACACACTGTTAAAATTGACCCCTCCGAAGTAACGTCCATTGACACGTTTGGTTTAAAAATGTATTTCACAGTCTGCATAGAAAATAGGTAGAAGTCGACAAAGTGGTCATGACAAAGCTTTTGCTCAAAAGGGTACTAAATAATTCGCAGCGCTGATTTCACAGATGGCAGACCTAGATTCCACTTAACACGACTTTCTCGGTTGCAGCCAGTTTTCCCTGATTTCACGACTGCTAGACAAACACAAAGACGGCGGTTGAGTGCTGAGGTTACTCTGCTAGAAGCAACGCTAACGGTGCAGCCGCTGCCACACGCTTACATAAAACACTCGCGCCTCGACAACCGTGTTAGTGCCATGCTTCGTTACCTATTAAAATGATAAAACATGAAATATAAATACAACAAACCACCAATATGGATAGGATAGGATTGCACCGCTGATATACGTAACACGCATAAAAACTGCCAAACGCGCCCGGTTGGCAGAATGTGCTAAAATCTTTTTTCTTCATTTGTAGAAAAGCAAGAAACGAACGCCGACTGGTCCCACAGTGAACTATGTTGACAGAAGGTAACCACATATGCTCAACGCAAGTAAACAGTCTATTTATACTAGGGAGTAGCTAACGATGTAGTATGTATTTCCGATATTCTACTCTTTATTACTCAGCGTAAGATACCACTCGTATTGTAATTCTGTACCCAACGAAT
The DNA here is from genome assembly GCF_910591565.1 of Cydia splendana. Classification (NCBI taxonomy): domain Eukaryota; kingdom Metazoa; phylum Arthropoda; class Insecta; order Lepidoptera; family Tortricidae; genus Cydia; species Cydia splendana. Next base: position 38,341,454 of record NC_085987.1, on the reverse strand, counting down.
TGTGTACGCTAACGTAGTTTTTGTAAATAAAGATGATCTTGATGTAGTTAAATTCAAACTTTGTTGCATTAAACATTAATTTTGAATTCATGATTTAAATTGTATAGCTGAACTCATAGGGCCTTGTACAGTCAGCACTTAAAGTATAGGTAAACCAGAACTTTGGGAGTATTGTCAAGAGGGCGCTCGTTTTGAATTTTATATAGCAACAATTTGTATAGTGGGGACAATGGAAATTGGCAGATGATTTTTGTTTTATTCCGACAACTTTAATAAGTGCGAAGTTTGATGTTTGGATATTTCTTCGGTTTTTACGCTATAAAATTCGTGAATTTTACGACGTATGACACATAAATCAAAATCATCCAAATCTATTTTCTTTTTTTGTTTTCTTTTTTTTAGGTTTGGTCGTTTAATTCCGCCCTTACGCCCTTCGCTAGCAATCCGTGATACCGATGCATGCGATACACCTAATACACAAATCAAATTATTACAAGACATCAACCAAATCGTGACGACCTGACTATAGTGACATTTGTCCATAAGTTTGAAACTTACCCGTCAATTCAGGTGGTAATTTCGTTATGTTTTCTAATGGAAGAAATTTCTCTCCCGCACGTTTTTTTTCCAATAAATAACTATATACACTATTTACAACTTTTTCTCTGTAAAATCTAAAACTTTCGGCATGATTATTGCAGTCTAATAATAATTCACACGAAACTAGACAAAGCAATGTTTACATTGTCAATATTGACAACTATCATAGAGGGTAGATGTTGTCTATTATTAAAGTTGTTGCCATTGCTAGAAATTAGTACCAACAAATTTCCGTAACATGGCGCACCCTCAATAGATCCTGGTTCACCTATAACGATCAAACTACGCTTATCTAATAGCTTTACAAAAAAAGATAATTCCCTATGTGTCTTAGTAAGTAATATAACTTGACTACTTTAAAACTCGTATCTTGTTCTGTCATTCAAAAGAAAAATGTGATAACTCTGTATGGGATGCATACAGACTTACTGCGTTTAAAGTTTGAGTAGCAGTGTGAGATACGAAATTTTCTCAAAGTAGTGACGATAAGTACAATTTACCAAAGTATGAAGTATTTTTTTGTAAAAGTAGGAATAATCATTTATTGTGAGGCCCATTACTTACAGTAGGTAACTTAGCAAATATAGGTTGCTTCGCCTCTCGTAACACACGGACAAAATTACAGGTTTTTTATAATTTTGATATCATAATATTGATTTGTGAAAAACCTGCTAAAATTATTATATACTTTTATATACCGTATAGTAGTTGAATCACCCAAACATACATACTGTCACATTACATTCATATCGAACCCATTAAATTCATATCGAATTGATATTGCACTTTAGTTTCTGAATATGGGCGCAGTGAGTGAAGCTGACGCACTGTATCCCGCGCTTATCGGTGCGTCGGCGAGCGTTTTTTCCCCAAGATGTCATAAATCAGTCGGCGGCAGATGGTGTTGACCTACACCATTATTGCCATGTTGCTAGCTAAGAATTATTATTGCTCCCACTTCTGAGACGTTTTCAAGTAATAATTCTTTAGAATTCCATCGGTTGGTAGCCGCATTGAACTCTGTGCTGAATAAAACATTTAAACAAACACGTTTATTAATACATTTTGGGTTTCTCACTTAATTATTATTGACAATCACAGTCTCTAAATTAACAGCTCAATATATACGTTCACAGAGCATTTTGCGTAATTATGAATGGCTTTATCCACGTCACAAAATATTCGTCACTTTTTAACAGAGCGCGATTGAAAGAGACTACACCGTTTTATCACGCAGTCACGTAGACAAGAACGGCCATCATATCCGTACAGATGACATCTAAACAAACAAAAATATCCAAGTTTTAAGTTATCTTTATAAATATGAGGTAAGTCAGAAGCACCTTGTAAAAAAAGTAAATAGCCAAACAGGAAATTAAAGAAACTGAAGCCATATTTTTATCTTAAGCGTTAATAGAACAATTGCCGTAAGTGTTTTTGAAAGGATAGATAGAAAATTACAGTAAATAAATAACTTCCGGGTTATTTAATGGTGCACTGCGGTGTGTTATAGCATAATATCGACAAACAGCCCATATAAATTAGTGGTTAGCTAAAGCTACACTGTCGCAAATAACTACGTAGGCGAACTCTGGGTAAGCCGCAGTCGCGAGACGGCCTTGCCGCGATATTATTACTATCTCGAAGCTGCCACTTGAAACTGCAACCGCCTTTTTATTACAGTTTTCTGCTGTCCAAGTGTCATATTTCATGACAAAGACGTCAGATACATTTTTAACCGTCTCTTTATTAAGCACAGTCCTTTTATACTAAGGTCAAATTTGTTTTCAAAGTGCATTTCTAGATTAAAACTTGACCGCGTAGTGAATCTGCGTTTAAGATGGATAGTTAAGTATTTACATTGCTGATCCCTTTTATATTAAAAACTGATCAGTACACATCGGTAACTCGTGGCATTTAGGTAGCACTTAAAAGATTAGTGATGAGCACACATCGGTAACTCGTGGCATTTAGGTAGCAGGCACAGACTAGTGATGTGACAATGTTCTTCCTATACGAGTCGAGAAAAAGAAACCACTAAAAAAAGGAAATTAATTAAACTAATCTTTTAAGTGCTACCTAAATGCCACGAGTTACCGATGTGTACTGATCAGCGACTGGCCCTAATCTAACGTGAAAGAGTAACAACTAGCCTTAAAGAAAGCTCACTGGTACATCTACTTGTAGAACTCCGTAGTCAGAGTTATACAAGTTAGGGATGACAAATAAAGTTATGATTAGACTCACATTCTAACTGATGAACTGTGCGACGCCCACTCATTCCACGCTAAGGATAGGTAGACAAGTAAGAAAAAGAAGTGGAAGACTACTTGTGAATAATACCTGTATATTTGTATATTATGACTATAGAAAAATATAGTAAGAATAGAGTGCTCACTCCATACATCAGTTTTGGTACCAAAACGACTATTATTTTCGCAGTCGACATCTAGCATCGAGTAGCGGAATTATCAGTGCCGCTACTCGATACTAGAATTCTCTAGTGTCGCGACTCACGAAAATTGTATTGAGCAACTATTTACAACTAATATTAAAAGCAGAAGTCGTTTAAAATAGAGTTCCGGTTAATCCGGTTATAATATTAGCTGAAATTTGTTGAGCATTAGACTTTTCGGTCGGTGCTACATCTATTGTCAAGTAGCAGTACTGATGATTCCGCTACTCGATGCTAGATGTCGACTACGAAAATAATAGTATTTTTGGTACTGAAACTGAAGTATGGAGTGAGCACTCTATTATGATTAACGTGTCTTTGATATATTGTTTACGTCGAAATAAATGATTATATGTAATAAGCCTATTATACCACACAAGACTACATGAGTGATAAAACAACGTGGGATTAATTGTGACTCGAAATGGATAATTCCATGTATATACTTCTTTGTTATGTTTTATTGACATTTGTTATTGACATTTAGATTTTATTCTAGAAACATTCTAGACTAGTATTTTTTATACAATTTTTTTATGTTTAACGATCTTTTTGTGAAATTCTTAGTATTAAATTTGATCTGTATAATAATCCAATATTACTATGGAATAATATTAACTTCAATAAATTGCTCTGATAATTAGCTTACGATAATATAATTATTACTATGTAAAACGTTCATAAGTGCTTGTTACTAGGCCTACATGAATAAAGTATTTTTGACTTCGAGCAACACGGAAGGGAGACGGCATTCGCACTATTTCCCCTCTGCCGAGGTACAAGATTAGCGCGTCAATCTAATCTAGCGCGGGTAATAAAACTAGTTGCACTTGGATTTTTCACTAGACCGAGTCCAGACGCGCGCGTGGACACTGCTGCACAAAAATGCCTGTTTGCTCGGTTTTTTGTTATAAAAAGACGTCGGGGACATCAAATTTACAAAAAGAAAGTGTTACATTTCACATGTAATATTTTTTTTTTACATATCATACGTTTAATTACATTCAAACACAATTATTATTTTTTAGTCTCATGTAATTGTTGGCTTTATCGATTTTGCTCGCTCAGTACAAATTGCGGATCGGTCGAGCGACAAATCCGACTTCTCATCTCTCATAATACAATAACATACTTCAACGAAAATGTGTTAGTGTGCGTGTTGTGACACTTGTCACTCGTCCGTACACAAAAAGAGGTCGAGGTTTGCAATATTTGTCTTTGACGTGTGTCATTTTCTATGTATTTGTGTCGTCATTACAGATTGGATTTCGTATGTAAGTGTGTGAGAAGTGCGACTGTGTGCACCTTTCCCCCCGCGAAAAATGGCAGAAAGATTTGTATAGTTGAATTATCGAGAAGATGGAATTGCATTTGTAGTGGTTGTATGCTGATAGTACAAGAAAATAGAAAATTCAAATATAGAATGCCTGTAAACAAACAATACTACTACATATGCAATTCCACGCTCTCGATGATTCAACTATACGGTGAGATATCGCTTGGGCCCCTCCCTTCCGATGTGTCGGAAGCCGGTGTTGCTCGAAGATTTTTGACTTTGACTTTGAATAAATAAAAGTGTCTTTGGTAGACCAGGATTCTGATTGTAATAACAGGTTATGAATTAGATCTCGACTTGCCTTTCTTGTCACTTTTGACACTGAGAGATGATATCAATTACAAATCCAGATCAATTCATAACCTTTTGTTATGATCAGAATACGCCTCATTCTCATGTAAACAGCAGGTACCTACGTTTTCCAAGAACGCATTCAATTACATGTTAATTATTGAAAACATGTTTTACGCGAGCGCAGTTTTAAATAATAAGTATGTTAAACAAATATTAAAAACACATAATTACCTACCTAATTTGAATACAGGATCGTTTTGTATTTTAAAGTGATAATTACCAAACCATATACTGCGGTTTTCACACAATTTATCAGTAACACCACTCTTTGACTCTATTAACATGTGCGATACACTAACTAGTATTCGACACTGGTCTAATAGTTGCCACATTAAATTTAAAGACTTTTTTACTTAATGCAAGTTGTGTTTTAAAAAAGTTACTTTTCCTGTAGCTTTATTATTCAGCTTTATGACGACACTTTTATTTGTTTACTATTTTTCATTAACTTTTTCATTAAGTCAGTTCAATTTAGTTAATTTTCCATCACTCTTAGACGATTTCTTAACAATCTAAAGCTATGGTCGTTCGGTCGAATAAATTAGTTCTGGATACGTGTAATTGACTTTAATTTACTTATAATTTATTTACTTATAAGTTAATATCTGGGAGACCGAGCTAAAAACATATAAAACCCAAAAATGCGCGTTTTCCCAGAGATATGACCTAGCTAGATCGATTTATCGCCCCGAAAAGCCCCATATAGCAAATTTCATCGAAATCGTTAGAGCCGTTTCCGAGATCCGTAATATTTAAAAATAAACAAGAATTGCTTGTTTAAAGGTATTAGATAGATAGGTTAAGGTGCATTAGGTTCAGGAAACGGTGTTTTTAAAAAGTCGTAGCGCTTTTTTAGATGACAATACGGCTTCCATTTTAATTAGCAATTTTGAGGCCAATCGTTATTGATTTTTAAAAAAGCTTCTTTCAATAAAAACATGTCAAGATTCTTTACCTTTTTTTCTAATGCTAAATAAACGAGCTATAATAATTGCATCAAAATCACTTTAGTTAATTATTATGTATTACGTCACTAAACTCATCCTGTACCTGGTTAAGGTTACATAAATTGAAATTAAGTCATAGCACTGGCACGGGCTACCGTAAAATATTAGCATTACTTACTGTAGCCACAAGGATTAATTAGGTCAATCTTTTCTAAGGAACCACGGCTTCGCTTTTGAGATAACAGTGTATTCATAAAGTCACGCCGTAGTTAAGGAAAATAACTTTTCAGCGCCCGTCTCAATTAAGCAGTACAACATAAAATAAATAAAATATATAATACAATTGGTACTATTTGAAAAGTGTGTGATTACACGCGGCCGTTTTGCCGATATCTGCGCTCTCCTGTGGTCGTTTTGTACTCGCTGTCGACGAGTCAATAATGTGATGGTGGTGCGGTTGATAGTGCTCTTTTGTGTAGTGATTGAATTCCTCGCTTAACCAGGCCATTTAATTGGTTGAATTGAGCTACTATCCTTCTATAGATATTTAACACGAAGTACTTACTAGGTTTCTTTTATAAAAATAAAACATTTGGGGATATTATGGATCGCTTTAACGTCTTGGATCGAAACGGTATGGTTTTAAAATTATTTACGATACACGTACGAAGAATAGGAAATTCGCAAAAAGTAACGAGTTTTAAGATACGACCGAAGGGAGTGTTTGAAAACGACATGAGTTAATTACCTATTCGCACGTGTATCGTACAACGTTTTAGAGTACATATGGCCATATAATTCGACGATTCGAATTATAAATTCGACGTAATTACGTAATATGCTTATTATAGCACCTGGTATCGTAATGTAGCACCAGATGTACTGTAATAGTACATTACTACAGAGGCCGGGACGAAAGGGGTTGCCGGCCGAAGACATATAGACGGCCGAGCGAAGCGAGGCCGTATAGGTCTGTGCGCGGGCAACCCCATTTCCCGCCGAGGTATGTATAGTGCTTTTCTCAAACATGCAATGAAATAAATAAAATAAAAATCCACGAGACCCAAGTTTTATTTATAGAAAAAACTAAAAGTAAAGTACACCCAAAATATAACCAACACGTACCTATATCATTATCACGCGTATGTTTTACACGAGTCGTGTATTTTTACTACCCGTATATTTTCATGTATCTTTGATTTTTTCGCCTTGTATCCGTCTGACTGTCGTTTTCGTCACATAAGTTTACATAGTCTTTTATGTTGATATCATGTTTCACATACATCGTTGCTTTATGCACGGAATAAATAAGTATAATTTCCAGTGTTGACGAATTTGTAGTTACATCCATTTAAAATATGCCACAAAACTATTACTAATAAACTTTAAGCCATTTTTCTTAGTTTCTCAAATAATAAAATTGCCATAAGCAACCATATATACATACTTCGTCTTTGACTTGGCGGCAGAGGCAGCAAGTTATTAAAATCAATTCTGCTTACGCTGCCAATTCCAACGCCTACGATTACAATTAATATTAATTTCATTATTTCGTCGGAACTCATATTAAAGTCAAAAAATCAACAACGCACCATAAATCCAATAAAACAGAATGAATATTTTTCAACTTTACCTCCATAACAATTTAAAAAATATAACTAGGTACGCGTGTTTGAATAGACCTTTTTACCGCTAACGTTTAGACTTAGAGGATATAACCAACGGAGACGCCATGTCTAAAATTTTCGGTACAAAATAGTCTACCGTTTTTTGCGGGGGAGGGGCACATCAAATGTATAGGTACGTCATGTCAGATAAACGTCAAATTATAGCAAACATTGTTTTTTGTTTTTTTTTTTATAGGCGTAGTGGCAGAGTGTCATTACGAACCATAAAGCAAATACTGTCTCTAATTTTTTTTTAATGGATGAATGCCACGATGCTGTGTCACAAATATCTGTGAAATGAAAATTAAAAAGAGGACTTTGCCGGCCTAGGCCTGCAAGATGTGTATGAAATTCCATTAACGACCTTTTGTCCTAGCCGCACCTGAAACGTCATACTTCGCAGCCTATTATATCAATATCAATATTTCATTGCATGTTTGAGAAAAAATATTTATAAATAAGTATGAATTCTATGATTCATGACTATCATGATAGTTGATCTTTATTTTTTATTACCTATAGGCTCACTCATGTATCTGTCTGTCCGTCCTTTTGTCACGGCCAATTTGCTCGCAAAATATTGGATACATTGAGTTGAAATATACACCTATATTATTTAGTAAGATGGTAACCCAAAAGCAAATGTATAACATAAGTATAAGGGATTTTCAAAAAAGGGTAAAGAGGATCTATGTCTTTTGATTTTGAATCAGAAAATACGGATTTACGGGACCTTAGGACAGCAGATGGATATCGTGCACTAAGCCATTAAATAGACTTATGATGTGCAATTGACAAATTCGTTCCCTGCTTATAGTCAAAAATATAGTCATATGTACTATATGTAGTCCCATAGTCAAAAATTTTACAGGAAAGATCAAAGTAAGTTTTTTTGAAGTGAAAACTTCTTTGGACGAGTTAAGCATTTTTTGAGATGGTAAAAATCATTGGACTCGCGACACAGTTACCGTTACCGACACCTCTGTATATAAGTATCTACATCTACATATATTGTGTATGTACGTACATAGATTTGAGATTGGAAAAACCATTGAACTCGCGACACAGTTCCCGTTACCGTAACCGACACATCTGTATATAAGTATCTACATATGTTGGCCCCGTTTACACGAGAGTTGAGTTTGGGTTGAAATACGTTGATAATATAACTATAATAGACATGGCCGCGGCTCTGCTCGCGTTAGTGAAATAAATAATTTGTCCTATATTTACTGAAATACCGACCTTATTATGTCTGAACTATCATTAACCTTCATTCAGCTTCACGTAATTGTTCAAGATTTCACTTCTGTCGGCACTCCCGGAGTGCCACTGTTTTTTTTCTGAATGAATATCTGACAATATAAATACAGCCTGTATACAATTTTCGAACTTTAAAACGCAATTATAATGATACTGTAATAGTATTTTATTATGATTGCGAATTTTAATTCGATTGGATATTGCTGAACAATATGAAGACAGATGAAACATAAATTCACAAAATGTTAATTTTTAAAATGTATACAAAATACACGTGTGAAAATTTTAATATTGACCAGTGTGTAAGACCTTTAATTACAATGAGCGTTCTCCATCGAAATGAGATTGTGTAGGTAATTATCATTTAATTACCTACATCCTAAGAGATTAATAAAAAAGTGGTATTGGTGTCCCATTTGTAAGAGTCAAATAGAACTATTGAACCATTATTATCCACCATTACCATTATTTATCCATTTTAATAACCCATTAAGAGATATCTGATTTGAAATGTATTCAAGCCACTTGCAATCATATGATACATTTCAAGTCAGATATCTTCTAATGGATAATTAAAACGGATCGTAATGCAAAAGAAAATCTATAGACCATAGAGACAAAATAGGTAATTTGTGTTGTGACACGGTTTTATGGAACAACCTATCTTGATAACATTCCTGTACAGTCGCCTTGGGAAATATTTAAAGGGCTGAAGACTCACACCCTGCATTCAAGTAAATATTTATTCGCAAACGGTCAACCAGTTCAGTGAGCGTAATGCTACCTACTAAAACTTTTCGGCTGCATAAGGTTACCAGAAGTGGCTCCAGGTCACACAGAACCGTGACAAATGGCGTAAAATGAAGGAGCCCTACACCCAAAGGGTAGAGAAGGGCTAAAGAGAGAGAGAGAGAGAGAGAGAGAGAGGGTTACCAGTTTCTGCCCGCGACTTAATTTGTCTGAAGATGATAATTGATGCTAAATAAACAATATGGCTAATTTTCAGAATTTTAAATACCTACGTTCTAAGAGTTACCACCGCAAATAACTCATGACTTTCGATATATGTAATTATAGTAGGCTATTCAAAATCGATTCTACTATGTGGACACAACACGTTGTGTTATCAGAGTGAACTGTACTTGCGTATGTGGCAATAAATTAGATGTTAATCAGAGCCGAGACCGTTCGCTGGCCAATAATGTGATACGTACTGCTCCGTACATTTGTTCCGACCGGCCTTCCGTTGATCCCGCCGGATACCGCGCGGCCGCCGTACCAAATCCGCACCGACTTCGTCCCATTGTCTCTTGATGTATGGTACAGCAGTCGAACCGATACAATTCAGCTAAATGCATTCACTTATCAAACATTTTCTATGCTCACGTTTAGTGTAGGTACCTATATAGGTACAATAATACAATGGATAAACTATATAGTTTATCCATTGTATTATTATATTGTTGTGTTTACTTTGTATGATGCCTTAATTGTAAACTTAAATATATATCTCTTGATCTCTTAATCCGATTCGATATTTGAGTCAAATGAAGTTCAAATAAGCCTCTAGTTATGACCGTCCCGCATAAACAATGAAATCAAAACTACCGAAATTTGAAACCACTAAATAACATTCTTATTAAAAATCAGAAATCAGCTTTATATGTTGAAATTAAAAACAGAGCGAAAATTCAATAGGTATCAAATCTGAATTAGTTTCATACATTTTTGAAACGCTCAAAATTATTGACAGAAACTTGACTTCAAAAATCAGCCGTAGGTGACGTTCGTTACGACTGTTGTTCAACTTTAACTATTTCACGATTACTATTCGTTTTGTGTATTTTAAATACAATGGATGAACCTAAAAACCACTGTACAGGTGTTGTTTTGTGCCAAAGTGTACAACAAATTATACCTTAATTTCATAAAGTGCTTTTTCATGTACCAAAATAAACAAAAATACGCAAACTATGGCGTTAAATTTTGTGAAGAGAAAAAGTAACTCGCACATAAACTGTTAAAGGTTGTCTGAATTTGCTGACATTATGCGATTTGTTTTAGAACTTTTTGTTATTGAGCACACAACCGCCTCTTTAGTGTAGGTACAACGTCGTTATTGAAACACATACTTCTCGATTATCCTCCGTAAGATTATACGAATGTAACTAAGATTATAAAACATACTACAAACAGTCACACGAGAAGTAGGCTTTATTATGTTGAATCTGGGCGTAAAGGAAACTATGATGAGTCCATATGAAGAGTATATTGTCGAGGATTAGGCACTGATACAAATTTAGTCTGGTTAGCAGCAAGGTCGAAACGAATGTGACGGCATCACGCACGCGAACAAAAGCTGTATATTTATTCAAACATTTAAACTTGTTCCACGTGCGTTTATGCAGTTACCTATAAAACAAGATTCTTTAAGTTTACGAAGACACTTTCCAACACTGGCCCTTAAACCAAAGCAATCTTGTTTAAACACACAGACACAAAACTTAAATAGTGACTTACACTTCACTATAACATTAAATTAACAAAAACATATGCACTGAACTTTCGCTACACCTTATTAACAAAGTTCAGTTATTCACATTATGAATTGTTATTCAATAAATGTTTATAAAATAAACAAGTCTTTTAATTTCATGTAATCACTATCATGTTTGACTAAACCAACAAATAACCATGATGGTAATTACATTAAGAACACAATTATTACATAGAATACATAGTTAAATGTATTTACCTATGACAGTAATGTGAGCTGTCTCACAAACTTACTGTGTTTAACTTTACACAACGCTTTTGTCAGTATATCTGCCAACATATCATTAGTATTTAGATACTCAATAGTAATCTTATTACTATTTACAAGTTCTCTAATAAAGTGATGCCGTATATCGATATGTTTGGTCCTAGCATGATGTAAAGAGCTCCTACACAATTTTAGCGCTGACTGATTGTCATTGAAAATTGTCGGTACAATTTCTTTATTTATAATTTCTTTCAGAAATGTACTAATAAACAAACCCTCTTTACAAGAATTAGACAAAGAGTAGTATTCGGCTTCGGTAGAGCTAAGGCTAACTGTTTTTTGCTTGCGACTTTCCCAAGTAACTACTGACTCACCTATTTTAAAAACATAGCCCGTGTACGACCGGCGGTCTACGTCGTCACTGCCCCAGTCTGCATCCGCATATCCGGTGATATCCAGCTGCTGCTTGCCTTTCTTAAAAGTCAAACGGAGATCCAAGGTACCTTTCAAGTAGCGCAGCACTCTTTTGGCTGCTTTCCAGTGGGTCTCTGTAAATGATTCATTAAATTGACTCAAGTAGCTAACTGCGTATGCGATGTCTGGTCGGGTACAGATAGCAATATACATAAGAGAACCTACAAGACCTCTATAATCATAGGTATCATCTCTTTGATTGCCCCTAGGTAACTTAAGTCCAGTTTCCATGGGAGTAGGCGAACACTTACACTCTTCCATTTTATATTTCTTCAGCACCATCGCGATATAACTCGATTAATCGAGAGTAATTTTGTTTTCATCTCTACACAATCTCATACCTAACACCTGATGAGCTGGCCCTAGATCTGTCATATCAAATTCCTTCATTAATTTGACTTTGACATCTAGCTTATCACGTTCATCACCTGTCGAAAACAATATTATATCATCAACATACAGAGCAATAATCATAAACGACCCCTTCAGTCGCTGAAAATAAACACAAGGCTCAGATGATGACTTATTGAACTTCAACTTACTGCATAGAACATGATCAATCTTCTCGTACCATGCCTTTGAGGCTTGTTTCAACCCGTAAATAGCTTTATTTAATTTGTAGACCTTACTTTCTTGACTTTTAACTATAAAGCCTTCCGGTTGTTCCATGAACACAGTTTCCTTCAAGTCACCGTTGAGAAATGCTGTTTTTACATCAAGATGTTCAATCTTCATACCGTACTCAACCGCCAAGGCTAACAAAGTACGTATAGTGGAGTATCTGACAACCGGTGAATACGTCTCCTCATAGTCTATTCCATATTGCTGCGTGAAGCCTTTAGCTACCAGGCGTGCCCTATATTTGAGTAGTTCACCGTTCAATCCACGTTTCACTTTGAACACCCACTTGCATTTGACAGGTTTTTGTGACTCTCGTCGATCTGTCAGTGTCCAACACTCGTTCTTAATAAATGAGTTGTACTCACAAGACATTGCTTCCCTCCAATTGTCAGCATCTGGACCATTCAGTGCTTCTCGTACAGTCCGTGGAGCATCTGGATCGCACGTGCCCGCTAGGAATCCAAAATGTGGTGAACCCGATGAACTGTCATATTCCGAAGTATCCGTACTCTCCTCCTCTGGAATATAAGTTGCATCGGCCGGATCATCACATTCACTAGAGCTAGACGAATCATTTATTGTGATCGTACTCGTTCGATCGCTCGTACTCTGAGAATTTTGTGTTAAATTGGCATCATCAGACGAACCGCTCACTACCGATATCACTGGTTGTACAGAAGTTGGGTTCGACAATTCGATTACAACATTTTTATTTCCATTATTTTCAATTTGTGGAAATATTTCAATTGACTCAATGACATTGTCAATGTCATCATTTGATACATTTTTAATGAACGTATTTTCTAAGAAGGTTACATCCCTGGCTTTGATGCATTTTGTTGGTTGTTCCGGGTCCAAGAGTCTATAACCCTTTGTATGCTCACAATACCCAACAAAAATGTACTTTTTGCATTTCGGATCTAATTTCGAACGCTTCAAAGTCATCGCATAAGCCACAGAACCAAAGATACGTAAATGACTTAGAGATACCTTTTTGCCACTCCACTTTTCTTCAGGAGTGCTCCCCAGTACAGCTTTCGTAGGACAGCGGTTTTTGACGTAGACTGCCGTGTTAACGGCCTCCGCCCAGAATTCGTTGCTCAGGCCCGCATCTTGCAGCATGCATCTTGCAGCCTGCATCACGGTCCTGTTCGCGCGTTCTGCGACCCCGTTCTGAGCAGCGGAGCCAGGAACAGTGGTTTGATGCACGATGCCATTGCTCTTGAGATACGCCTGAAAAGCAGAACTGGTGTATTCTCCTCCGTTGTCGCTACGTAGCGATTTTATCTTTTTACCTGTCTGGTTCTCCACTAAAGCCTTAAACTCTTTGAACCTATCAAATACTTCACCTTTTTTAGTTAAAAAGTACACAAACGTCTTTCTAGAATAGTCATCTATGAAAAGCAAGAAATACCTCGCACCGCTGAATGAGGGAGATGGTAGCGGCCCACAGACGTCTGTATGTACTAAACCCAGGACCTCTTTAGCCCTGTTGTGAGATTTCTTAGGAAAGGGGACCCTACTTGCCTTACCTTGTACACACGCTACACACGTTTCAAAATCTCTACTATCATATGATATACCAGAAGCCATACCTTTTTTCAAAAGTTCCATGCTTCTTCTGTTAAGATGCGATAGACGACGATGCCAAACCTTCTCTGAAGCTACAGATACAGTTCCGTCGCTAGTAACCGCACGCTTCGCCTCCACTGCTGCATTGGCCATCTGTTTGTTCTGTAAAGGAACATTAGAACACGCCCCCACAGTGTCAAGGACATAAACATCATTTTTCAAAGTAGCTGTCGCTGCAATAACCCCATTATCTAATATTTCGCAACTATCGGATTCGAATACTATCTTAAAGCCTTTCTTTGCCATGGCGCTTACCGACAATAAGTTAGCTACTAAATTAGGTACATAATACACATCACTTATAGTCTTTACAGTGCCATTACGTTGTTCCACTTGAACATTACCTCGCCCGGCCGTAAATAGTTTATCTCCGTTAGCTACAGTCACTTGCAACGATTTCTCTGACTTCATGTCACTCATCATGTTCACATCTCGACAAAGATGACTCGCCGATCCACTGTCCACGTACCAAAGATCACTTTCCACGTTCACCGACAGCGCCGTGAGTAGAGCCTTTGCCGACGACGTTTCCTTGCTACTTTTCTTTTTGTTCAACATCGGACAATCTTTCTTGAAATGTCCGGTCCTCTTACATACATAACACCTGGGCAGCTTTCTCGCGGCCGCCAGAGCCGTAACTCCGTCTCCGTCGCGCTTGCTGTCGTCACGTCGCATCCTTTCCTGTAGCAGCTTCGCCGATACAACTTCGCTAGATAATTTGGCAGTTGACGAGTTCTCAATAGCCATGATTAGCGGGTCGTAGTCCTCAGGAAGTCCGCTCAGCATGATGACCGCAACAAAGTCATCCTCCAACCCAGCACCAATATCCTGAAGTTGTTGTGCGACATCCGTGATTTTGTTTATGTATTTCTCCATACTCTGACAATCCGTTAACTTTGTGCTAAACAAAGTTCGCAACAGGCCTAGTCTCCGACATAATCCCTTATCTTCATATGCTTTCTGAAGACTCGTCCATGCTTTGTGTGCCGAGGTCACGTTCCTTATGTGTACGAAGGCCGTCGATTGCACGGACAATGCAATGCGTGCGAGCGCTTTCTGGCCCTTTTTCACATCTTCCAGTTTTTTATCGTCAACCTCTTTTTCCACAAAATCCCAAAGATCTTCATGAACTAACACCATCTTCATCATAAATTTCCACGATGAATAGTTTTCCATTCCTTTTAGTTTTTCCATCACGAGTGGAGATGAGGAACTTGTACTGGACGCCATTACTGCCGGCAACCGTATTAACTATTTTCGCTTTTTACGCTCGAAATACGTTATGATTTTTATTGAAAACGCGCAGGCCCATGACCTGTTAAATCTGGGCGTAAAGGAAACTATGATGAGTCCATATGAAGAGTATATTGTCGAGGATTAGGCACTGATACAAATTTAGTCTGGTTAGCAGCAAGGTCGAAACGAATGTGACGGCATCACGCACGCGAACAAAAGCTGTATATTTATTCAAACATTTAAACTTGTTCCACGTGCGTTTATGCAGTTACCTATAAAACAAGATTCTTTAAGTTTACGAAGACACTTTCCAACATATTATAATTATTATAAGATAATACTCAAAGCCTAATATGTTGTCGAATGTGGGCACATTGAAAGTGTGAAATACTTCAAAAAATACACAACGAGTTATATTTTCAAACAAATTTTAGTTATCTTTCACTGCGTGATCTCTAAGTAGCTCATTATATAAACTTTCAGTATTACCCATGTAAGGTAAACGTACTAGTGCTTGACATGCTAATGCCCAATAGATGTCACCCTGCTGTCACCTCTATTGACAATGACTTAAGTTTCAAGATGACATGTACTGGAACCGCGTCGAGCACTAGTACGTTTACCTTATGCACGCAATACATTGTCGAAAATCAAAAATGAATTGATAAGTTAAAAAAAAATCCTTTTTGTATTAAAATTTTGTATATATATGTATACTAATATTGTATATATAGTGATTAATCTATGTGATTTATGTCATTTTTCTAGTAATCATTCGCTCAAAATCATACCTAGGTTTTGTCACCGAAAGATAACAAAAGCACAAATCACAGAAACACGAGATTACAAGACATTAACGCACCAGCATTTGTTCAATCATCGTAATGGGTAATATATGGAAGTCAATTGGCTGCGCGGCTAGGAACATCAGGCGGAGATGAGTCCGGAGATAAGGGGAGGTCATTTGGAGGGTGATTTATCTGGGCCGAGTGCCACGGTTGCCGCTGCGTTATAGGTGTCTCCAGGAACCTCCAAATACTCGTAGATTCTATGCGTTGTAGTATGGCTTATGTGAAAACGTTGTAGCTAATGAGATTGTTCACGGTAAAGGTAGAGTAGGTATACAGTCATATCCACAGGTTTTTTTACAAGCTTTTGTTTCACTTGTACTGTTCGTAAGCAGGTAAATAGTCCATCAATATTTGTCAACCTAATTTAGGTTTGTATAGATCTTGCAATTTACAGCCTGATACAAGTACAAATGGAATTGCACCGCCTTCAAAAACTAAATAATTACCCGGATGGTTATTAATTTGCTTATTATTAGGTATTAATTACTTTTTGGCAGAAATTTGGTTTACGACGGGATAAGGACTGGATAAGGATAGGGGTGGGGTATATAAAAAATATTTAATGCTTTTCAGTGGGTTGGATTTTGAAGGCGGTTCCCTTTAAAAAAAAAAGAAATAAAATTAGGTTATTTTGGTCTTGTGTTTCTTTTTTATTTATCTTTTCATTTTTTTTACTTTTTAGTGATAGGTACTATATTTATTTTAGGTTTCCAGCTAAAATATTAGTTTGTGTATACATAGATGGGCTCTCCATTTAGTTTTTTTTGAGCTAGTACTAGTGTTGGCGATGGATATCCTATCGCATAATCGCGACGAAACTTTGACGTTTCGGTGCTAAACGATTTGTAAATTGTTAGGTAAGTATTGGTAATATGTTTGCCTGTAACTTAGTTTGCCTAGGGTTAAAATCAATACATCTCAATACATATTATGAAACAAAGTCCCCCACCTTGTCTGTATGTTCGCGATAAACTCAAAAACGACTGAAAGGATTTTTACGCGGCTTTCACTTTCACACAATAGAGTGAAAAAGACTGAGAAAGGTTTACACGTATAATTTGTAAATTAGTTTTACTGCCCATGCGAATCCAGGGTGTATATTATATATCTGCCCAAATAGATTAAGAATTGTAAAGAAAAAGTTATTAACTCTCAAAAGACTCGACAAGATACGAGTATAGGTATGTATGTAAATGATAGACCTTACTTCCACTCCCACTCGCGCTCCCACTCTCACTCCCTCTCTAACTCCCACTCCCATCCCACTCCCACTGCTACTCCCACTCCCACTCCCACTCGCGCTCGCACTCCTACTCTCACTCCCACTCCCATCCCACTCGCACTCCCATCCCACTCCCACTCCCATTCGCGCTCGCACTCCTACTCTCACTTCCACTCCCATCCCATTCGCACTACTACTCCCACTCGCACTCGCGCTCGCACTCCTACTCCTATCTTTTTAATCTATTTCATCTAACTAATCTAAACACAAAATTCCATCTAAATCGGTCTCAGCAAATCAAAATTGACGATATACCGATAGCAGCGCCACCTATCGGGTTCAAGTGGTACCATCCATGTATACGAAAAGCTTTTCGCTGAAAACCGCATTAAAATCAGTTCCGCCAAACGCGAGATAATCGCGAACGAACATACAGACATACATACGGGTCAAACTGAGAACCTCCTTTGGTTTTGAAGGCGATCAGAAAAGTGAATTGATCCACCTAGTAGAACCCTGTAACATAGGCACACGACGACGAGTCAGTTAACCAAAACAGAAGGTGCCTATGTTGCACCAAACCTGAGTTCCACTAGGTACAGCCAGGGTTCAGCATCAGCTCTATCTTGGGTAAAGTTGAGTTCCACTAAGTACAGCCAGTGTTCAGCATCAGCTCTATCTTTGGTACTGCTCTCGCAAGTGCTCATCAAGGCGTGTCGGATGACCAAAACAGCGTGTGCCTATGTTGCACAAAACCTGAGTTCCACTAGGTACAGCCAGGGTTCAGCAGCAGCTCTATCTTTAGTACTGCTCTCCCAAGCGCTCTTCAAGACGTGACGGATGACCGACATAGCGTGGGCCTATGTTGCACCAAACTTGAGTTCCACTAGGTACAGCGAGGGTTCAGCGTCAGCTCTATCTTTGATACTGCTCTCCCAAATGCTCATCAAGATGTGTCGGATGACCAAAACAGCGTGTGTCTATGTTGCACCAAACCTGAGTTCCACTAGGTACAGCCAGGGTTCAGCATCAGCTCTATCTTGGATACTGCTCTCCCAAGCCCTCTTTAAGACGTGACGGATGACCAAAATAGCGTGGGCCTATGTTGCACCAAACTTGAGTTCCACCAGGTACAGCCAGGGTTCAGCATCAGCTCTACCTTTGGTACTGCTCTCCCAAGTGCTCATCAAGGCGTCTTGGATGACTAAAACAGCGTGTTCCTATGTTGCACCAAACCAGAGTTCCACTAGGTACTGCCAGGATTCAGCATCAGCCCTATCTTAGGTACTGCTCTCCCAAGTGCTCATCAAGACGTCTTGGATGACCAAAACAGCGTGTTCCTATGTTGCACCAAACCTGAGTTCCACTAGGTACAGTTAGAGTTCAGCATCAGCTCTATCTTGGATACTGCTCTCCCAAGCCCTCTTTAAGACGTGACGGATGACCAAAATAGCGTGGGCCTATGTTGCACCAAACTTGAGTTCCACCAGGTACAGCCAGGGTTCAGCATCAGCTCTACCTTTGGTACTGCTCTCCCAAGTGCTCATCAAGGCGTCTTGGATGACTAAAACAGCGTGTTCCTATGTTGCACCAAACCAGAGTTCCACTAGGTACTGCCAGGATTCAGCATCAGCCCTATCTTAGGTACTGCTCTCCCAAGTGCTCATCAAGACGTCTTGGATGACCAAAACAGCGTGTTCCTATGTTGCACCAAACCTGAGTTCCACTAGGTACAGTTAGAGTTCAGCATCAGCTCTATCTTAGGTACTGCTCTCCAAAGTGCTCATCAAGACGTCGTGGATGACCAAAACAGCGTGTTCCTATCTTGCACCAAACCAGAGTTCCACTAGGTACAGCCAGGGTTCAGCATCAGCTCAGTTCTATGTATACTAAAACCTTCTCCAGAATGTAAAAAAACACTTTTCTGAAAACCGCATCAAAATCGCTTCAGCCAAACGCCAGATAATCGCGGACAAACATACATACATACATTCATACATACATACAAACATACGGGTCAAACTGAGAACCTCCTTTTTTTTAAGGCGGTTAAAGATACCATCTCAACCCCCTACCATCGCTCCTCACCCCATTCATAACCCAACTGCCCTCGTAATCCCTACTCACCCCATTTTACGGTAGTTAATCGATTGAATGGTTTCAAAAATAATAATAATTTAATAATACTCAGAATAATTTAATAATTTATACGATTATCTAATCGACAAATATATCTATTTATTATTTAAATTAATCTAATAGTTCCGTTTCAATTCCTATCCCTATTTATATAATATTTGCATATTTATGGTAAATTCTAAACTACAGAGTAAGTAGTAAGTTATTATTTGTTTGTCCATTTTGGAATTCACAGGCCTACAAATCCCGGTCTTTTGACAGGCTTGCGTGGGGATATAGATCCAACACGTAGAGGCCCCTTGGAGAGCTTTAATGTCATGTAGAACGCCTGCTGGAACCCGTTCACAGGCGCAACAATAAACACCCATGAACCGGTCTCAGCAGGCATTGGGACTATTGTAGAAAAAGTGAATAGTATACCGGTCTATGGATTGAAGTTTGGATGGATAATGAGACTGGGCTATTGTAGAGAAGTCCGGACACCTGCCATAACAATGCTAAAACACGTTATCGAGGCAGGTGGTGACTTGCCGCTGACTAGATGGGCCCCTGAAACTGCCGACGCGAAGACGACCAGGAGCAACATCGGTGTGAGCGGCTCAGGGGTGTCGAGAGGTGTGCGCCGCTTTCTACCCAGTGGCTGTTACCAGCCACTGTGCCAACTCGCGTCTTATGCATGTTTCACTTCCACCCCTGGAGCATATAGCTCTAGCGACTCCTCTCTGGACGGCCAATGAAGGCAAGCTAGAGCTGAGAGTCCTGCGGGTCCCCTTGGGGTCCACTCCGACCGACGAAGACACGCCGGAGACGGAGACCCTGACCGACTCTCGGGAGCACTCGGGTCCGTGGGGTCGTTACTCCCCAGCATAAAATTTCCTACAAAAAAGGTTATTCAAACTTTCTCGCTAGGATCAATATTTAAAAAGGGGACCTTAGAA
The DNA here is from genome assembly GCF_910591565.1 of Cydia splendana. NCBI lineage: Eukaryota > Metazoa > Arthropoda > Insecta > Lepidoptera > Tortricidae > Cydia > Cydia splendana. The sequence continues at coordinate 38,320,955 of NC_085987.1, read as the reverse complement.
TTTATTTTCTCTCTTTAATATCGTTTTTAATATTGATCCTAGCGAAAAAGTTTGAATGACCTTTTTTGTAGGAAATTTTATGTAAATTATTCATGTACTAAAAAATTTTTTGCTATTGGCCATCGTTTACGAGTTATTTACGAATGACTAAAAAAGGGGACCTAAGTATTTATTTTCTCCCTTCAATATTTTTTTTAATATTGATGGTAGCGAAAAAAAGTAGCACTTAGTTTATAAGAAATCTGAAACAGATGATTTACGTAAAAGATAATTTTTTGCTGTGGGCTACCCAAGTTATTTACGAAAAACAAGAAAAATAAACGATTGTAGAACAAATTATAAGTAACTTTCCCACATTCATAATGTTTTGTATTGGAATCACTCTGACCCACGCTTAATATTATTTTTTATCTCCCATTTATCAACAGTTTTGTATAATAAACTATATATTTTCTGAAACGTAATAAGTGTAACTTTACGACTGTATTTTTTGTTTTCAGATTCCTGCTACACTTTAAAAAAAATGATAATTATGAAAAAATCAAAAATACGTTTTTTAGTCTTTTCTACTTTATGCTTTTTTTTGTTAGAAAATGCATTGTTTTTGTTTGAAAACTAGATTCCTCATCCTTAATTTATCCGAAAATGATATATTACATGCCCTAATAGGTATAGTTTTAGAGAAATGTTGCTCCAAGTGAAGCGCGGCAGCGTCGAACTTCCCCCCCCCCCCCACTAAATGAGAGGTGGCTCTCTACGTCTACCGGTCTGTTTCTGCTCAAGACCAGCTAACAATCAACTGTGCCAAGTTTCAGCGCATAGTCTCAAAGTGCAAGGTCCCCATACAACGGTGTGCAGTAACAAACCAGCTATATAGTAATATTGATCGAACATAGCACGGTTCCTAAGTTACTACAGTACCTTAGGAACCGTACCACCTACCTACAATTTATAAAATATAACACCAACGGTTTGTTAGAATATTTAAAAAAAACTTTGACTTTAAAGACCTTACAGTTAATGGCATCATAATATAATAAAATTTAACGCCTGGAGCTCGTTTCTCATAATAATAATAATTAATGTCGACAGAGTGCCCTCATTCAAATTAAAATGATTACTTTTGCTCTAAGAACTTAAGCCGCAGCAAATAATTTTGCTTTTACAAACTTTTCCGAAATATCGCCGCTTTTGTTAATTTAGAACAATTTCTGTAGGTCGTTGGCTCATTTTTATTCTTTGATGACAGTAACTTTTTAATTATAGATACTACTTTCAAGTTGAAATAACTTTCATGTTTAAGTACAACAATAATGGTGTATGTACATTTCTTATGATTTTAATTATAATGCGATTTACGGTAGTTTCTTCAATAGCAAGTGAGAATTCATTGTTTTTGTAGATATATTATGTAGGTAGGTATATCATTGTGTACCCGTTATTTTACAATCTAACCTTAGTTATAACATAGCTTAGTTTGTAATCTTTCTACCGTCAGATTATAATTTCACTAGCGATATTGTCAACTGGCGATTGTTTACAATTATTTTACTAGTTAGACTAAGAAAAGTCTGCATCGATTTTGTTAGCACACGCAGTGCAAGTGTTATTTTAAACGTCATACTTCTATGAAATTATAATGCATTAAATAACACTTGCACTGCGTATGCTATCAAAATCGCTGCAGACTTTTCGTGGTCTAACACTAGCGTAGATTTGTATCCTACTGACTGCGCCATATTAGGAGATATGCAAACGACCATTATCGAGCATAACTACCGTAAAATGGGGTGAGTAGGTGCAAAACTGGCATTAAAACCTCGATAACATACATGCAATACATATGCAAACTGAATGGTGTATATAATAAGTGTTCCGGACGTTTGTATTTTAGTTTTTATTTTATTATATATGAAATGGAACTACCCAAGTAGTTCCATTTCATAAGTTTGACGATAAACAGGAAATCCCACCTCACCCCATAGTCCCTCGTATTTGGGGTGAGTTGGGTTTTCATACAAGGGTGATTTTGGAAGATTGTTGGATTGATTTTTGTTTATTATGAGTATTACTATAGCTCCATTTTAAATTGGAATACATTATTTTTGTAGCAGTAGCCTTAAAATCCCATCTCACCCCCTTTCATCGCTTCTCGCCCCATTCATAACCCAACTCTCCCCGCGAACCCTACTCACCCCATTTAACGGTACTTTATTTATATATCGCTTAGCCTGCCCACATTATTGTGTTTATCAAATTACCTACAGTAACCAATTAAGCACATTTAAACCAAATTAAACTCTAGATAAAATTTACTCCAGTTCCCCATCAACCACTTTAAAAGGATAGTTATCGTGAGTTAACACACTGTCAAAGCATCAAATATCATGTGATTGTTGTAGTCTACTCATCTATTTATACCTTTACTCATCTATTTATGCCTTTTGTTTTCGCTATGTTCTAAAGGAACTACACAGAGTAAATACTAGCCACACTCACTAGACTATTCGAACCTTATCACTATCCTAAATTCTACGAGTACCTTATCTAATTGGCATAATCCTATATTCATTTGTTAACTAGCTTTCGCGACACTCTACCTAAAGTACAGTACCTAAACTTTTTGCATTGATTGAATTGAACTTGATTGTAAATATTTTTTCCTGAAAACCAATTTGCCATTTCAGTTAGTCTAATCTACCTGCAAAATTGTAGCTATATTGGATTACAAAATTCAGTGATATTCATGTATTTTTACGAAACGTATACATTAGAGCATATATTATACCCTAAAACGTAGGCTGTCTCGTTACAATATGAATAGTCTACGATGCATAAATAAAATACTCACTTAGTCAATGCATTCTCTCAGGATCTCCCATTTGTAGGTATTGTTCGTAAAAATTCATCACCGTCTAATACGAATACTGGAATAGTTTTGTGTTGGACGAAAACATGAAACAATAACAAAATTTAAATACAAGAAATAAATAAATAAAATCTTGTTTAAATTATTTCGGGTAGGGATTCAATATACATTTAAAATAAGGTTAATATTGCAGACGGCATTAACAAAACACAGCCATTATACTGGGAATTCTGCTGCGAGTCCGTTTATGTATATAGAAGTGTAGTAGTAAAGGACCCCTATTCGACAAGCGACGTTTGACGTATCGTGTTGATCTCCCGTTGATGTCAGGAAAATCATAAGTTCTCGAATACGTTGTCAAAATTTGACATTAGCAATCCACAGTAGGGTACAACCAAACCAAACCAGAGTTCAGAGTTGAGTTTGGTTGTAGGGGAGCGGGGGGCTTGTTGTAAAAGTTTTTGGAAAAAGGCCTGTAATGTCTAAAATATGTATAATTGTATGATTCTGAGTATGAGGGTTTGTAAAGTATTTATCTAAGCACTAATTCTGATTACAAAATAATTTTAAATGTTAACGCATCTTTTAGAACTTACCCCGTATTTGGGGCTAGTTGTAACAGGCTCGGGGCAAGTAGTAACAACTAAAAGAATAGCAACATCTATAAGAAAAAAAAGTTTTTATTGGTTCACAGTCTTGTATTATTATTGTGATTCCATCTTATGACGATTATACTCTTTGACTATAAATAATCAACAGGATACAACAGGTCATAATCAACAGGAAAGTGAGATATGGCATAAGTCGAAATTTTTGGCTGTTTTTCGTATGCTGACTTTTTTTTCCAAAACTTCCCTCACTCATATACATCCTGAGTTTTTAATCCTCTCTCAGATTTTTTCTTGTAGTCTCTCATTCTATAAAAAATACAATATAATAACTAAGCATATTTTTCTGGGCAATGCTACAGTAAAGTAAAATTAAAAAAATGCACAAAAAACCGCAAGTAATTTGTAATTCACTATACGACGCGTCATAATAATATATACAAATACATGCACAATTATTACAGAGAAAAAAAAACACGCACACTAATATGTTCTGCGAAGAAATTCAAAGGTGTATGTGAAGTCCCCAATCCGCATTGGGCTAGCGTGGAGACTATAGATAGTCTAAGCCCTCTCGCGCATGAGAGGAGGTGTGTGACATGACACAGAGCTCATGTGCACATCCACTCGCTTCGATGTCTGGCGGGGTAATGGCGGTGTTTACGTTATTCCTCGAGTTATTTGATTGAGCGTTACTACTTACCCCTGTTACATTAAGCCCCCGCTCCCCTACTAAATGATATTATCCACAGTTGAACGATCGATGCAAAATCTGACAGTTGTACATGTCGAATTTGGCCCATGACTATATAATTAGGACAATGGTTTTTTTTAGTCAACTATACAAATATCATACACAATAACAATTAAATTAACATTATAGTTACTGTATAAATAAAAAGTATTACTTTCGTCCACGGTGTCCCTTAGTTAGAAACTTTCTTTCTTTTACATCAAAGTTACGCAAAGTTATTATCATTATAGTTACTTAAACTTATAAATCTTATAAGCACCATTATGTATCCTACATGCATGCAGTTAGTACCTATGTTAATATGTACTAACATTTGCATGCATTGCATGTGTTCAATTAAACAATCCGTCATAGGCACGACTAAATGACAGATATGTGGTCAGGAACGGCTCGGATGCTGTGTACGCAGATCGCTCGTCATTCGCGCTGTCGAGGCTTTCATCTTGATTGCATTCCCGCGACCTCGTAAATTTTCAGCTTAATTCGATGCTCTTCACACTGTGAATAATTATCTACCTCAAAAAAGTTTTTACGCGCAGGGTCATGTCTCCATTTTTTTGACGGCTCACCTCATAAATTTTAATAGCGACTTTAGTGGGCTCGCTTAGTTTCGAACGGATATAAACACTCTCGATATTAAGAATGTTCATTTACTTAGGGAGTTTAAGTACGAGTATTGTGTGGATTTTATTTTGTATTGCTTACTCATGAGAAGAAAACCCTTTTTCAGATGCACATATTAAACATTATAATAAGAGGTATCATTCGGCACTGTGTGTCTAAATAAACTAAAATAACTTAATATATGAAATAGGTATTTTACGTACTGTCGTTACACATACAAGAGCCAAGTGTACATCTCGCTTCCACTATTGCTCGCATATGCGAGTACGAGCGAGATGCATAGAAAGTAAGTTACGTAAACGTGAGCGTTATGTCAATGTCAAAACTGGTGGTAGCCGTAAAGGAGACGATCTTCCAAATACTTGTGTAATATTTACTGATTGGGAAGATTGCAACAAAGCTTCGAGTTGGTCGCGTGCGAGCGCTCACATATAAAGGGGCCCACTGATTAACAGTCCGCCGGACGGTATCGACCTGTCAGTTAGAACAAAATTTTTACGGGGCCCACTGATTAACAGTCCGCCGGACGGTATCGGCCTGTCAGTTGTTCGGAACTGTCAAAATTTTGTTCTAACTGACAGGCCGATACCGTCCGGCGGACTGTTAATCAGTGGGCCCCTTAAGTACTGTAGCTTTTGGCTAATCGGCTTCAGTTAAAAGCCGTCGTATAGAAATAATCCGCGTCCATGTCTGTCATGTCCGAATATTCGAAAACATCTTCAAACATCGGATTATCCATAAATAATAAATATCGACTTACCTTACACGCACGTAATACTGAAACTTTTTAGAATGTAGCCACTAAGGGCCACTTGCACCATCCCACTAATCCGAGGTTAAGCGGTTAAACCGTTAACCCAGTGTCAAAAAGTACTGGTAACCATGGTAAGTCCAGGTTTAACCAGTTGACCCCGGGTTAGTGGGATGGTGCAGGTGGCGCTAAGAGACTAGACATGCAATAAAAAACAAATGTTTTTAAATCGACACGTGACAACTATATCTTACTAATTACCATCACAAGTTCATAGCCATATTAAACCGAATTAGGGCCAAAATAAGGTTGATATGTGTTTAATTATTTTTGAAGTGAAAACTTCTTTAGCGGCGCTGGGCACTTTTTGTAATGGGGAAAAAATGTTAAACTCGTAACAGGTGTCACGTGAGCGTAACACGTAAGACTGTCATTGAGTTTTAACTTCTGCCGGCACTCCCGGAGTGCAACTCGTTGTTTTTTTATTAAGTAATTAGCGAGTTTTGGTTGTTTCCTGACGAAATAAAAGTCTATCTCTTATTGAGGTACCTTATAGATAAAATAGTTGGTTGATAATCGGTTTCGCGCTGGTGTCCGGACAGCTTGATACGAGCAACACACTGAGACACACAATAAGACTGAAGTAAGATAAAAAAATAAGTAAATAACCCGGTGAATATCGATCAAAACTCAGAAGTATGATTTCGCTCTATAAATAATACATTATTCTACCTTATTTCCTCGCATGTTTGGAGAAAAGCACTATCTATATGTATATGCCTCGGCGGAAATAGTAATTCAGTTCCACTTCGTCTAACAAAAATGAGGTCACCCACGAATTGTTTCCCGGCCTCTGCAATAATGTACTATTATTAAATGGCTTAACTTAGAAGCCTTCAGATTTGCCCTAGGTACTGCAGTTATAGACTAAGAGCTAGCCCCGGAAAATGGTATTATGATAATGAAACTGCTCTAATTAGTTTGCTATACTATCCTTATCCTTATTACTACTTAGATCGGGGCGTCTGGCGGTTGTTTATTGTGCAGACTATCTTATTTCGTTGGTCTCGAAATCGTAAACCATTATCCCAGGCTAGCTCTCCTACTATTACGAAACTGCGGAAAATGTTGGTAATTTTTGCGTAGCTTATTCTTACTGTACTTTGTAAAATAAAGCACGACCGGTATTTTTAAAATAAGGTGGTGAGTACGGGACGGGCGGCGATCATGAAGAGTTTTTATTGTATTAGCTCCAAGTTAATTCACAATTTCCAAAGGTTGCACCGAACTATCATACAGGGTACTAAGGTACAGGTACCCGTGAACCAAACTTAAACGAATTTGTTGATTAGGTGGAACAGTATTTACGGAAATAATAACAAACGACGATTTAAATCAGTCTGTATGTATGAGAAAACTTCAGGTTATGCGATTTAATAATATTATAACTCCATATAATTTTCTTTTTAAATAATTATTTTTTTTTAAGCTTAGCATTGACACTTGTCATTTAAAAGTGAATTTAGTATTGAATTATGCTTTTCGGAATTTGGTTCCATACACTTTGTACTTTATGTAGTAACTGCGGTGGCGATGACCACAATAATAACGCTTTCGCTGTATTGCATTGTGCAAACGATCACAAAGGAAATGTATAATTAAAGGATGCCTCACGTTAGACCGGGCCGTGGCCGGGCCGGAGCTTTCGGAGCTTCTATGGAAAGCATCACGTGATCACCGATCAGCCGTCATAGAAAATGACATGTCGGACTTAATATAAAACATAAAAACCTTTTACTCTGCCGATTCCACTGAATTTAATTAATTAATGTTATTTGAAACAGTTAGTTTTACAATTGTTATGCTGATTAGTTACTTATTGACTTGTATTCTGAAGTAACATTTACCTACTGTTTATTAAAACCTTTTAGTTTTGGTAGCAAACATTTTATAAAAAGAAAAGTAAAGATGCAGAAAAAAATTAAAAGCATGGATAACGCTAAATTTAATTTATTTGCGTATAAAATAACACAAGCAAAATACACTTTTAAAAATGAGTTAAATATTTGTTGTAAACGAGGCTTTAATATATAATTGGCTCTTTGAATTGATTTCTCTTAGTTGATACATATTTTTAAAAGGTAAGAAACAGTAATGTTTTTTTAGATTTCCCGTCTGTTAAAACAGTAAAGTAGGTAATGATATTGATATACTTATTTTATAATATAAGTTTGGCCATGACGGACAAACTGCTAGTACCTACTATTTTTTTTATATTTGCTATATAATTAAGGTAATCATGCCGAGCACATTAGAGAAAATTTAACAACACTTTTTAAACCAGGGTCTAACTAAATAAATTATTTAGACATATTTTAATTAGGTATTAATTTTTATTATAAATTAGTTTTATAATAAGTATTTCAGGTTCATTGTTTGTTGACCATTAAATAAATGTATTTGTCGTAGACATAAAATATGTCTCCAGGCTATGTCGCAACACAGTAACTATCAAGTACCATCATATACTCGTAATTAAATATAACTGATTTAAATAAAACTTTGCAGCCATACACCAAAGAAACGTCTCAAAACAATAAATATTGTTATTATCGTACTCTCTACCAGGGATGGTGCGGATGCAGATTTTTTGACATCCGCGGATGCGGATGCGGATATTTATGTAAAGGCTCACATCCGCATATGCGGATGTCAAGATTAGGTTCTTAAAAAACGTCAAATATTACATTTTATTTAAAAAAACCTAACGTTTAGTATTTGACCAAGAATATTAAAAAAAGCATTTAATTTCTCAACATAGTTAACTACACAAAATAAAAGATAAAAATAATGTATGAGAACCCCTTTTTTATAGGGTATAGGCCTCATATATCATAGGGAGCAAGACTATAGGTGCGTTATATTTAATAACAGTAACTTGGCCGAATTTTCTGGTATTCCGTATAGGTAATGACGAAATAACCTAGCACTTACGCCGCCGCTAAGACGTTCCTGTACCAACTTGTTCGATATCCGCATCCGCATTAAGCTCTGCATCGATTTTATGCTGATGCGGATGCGGATTTTGAAAATAATGCGGAAGTCCCGCGGTTGCCGATGCGGATGGGTATATTCGCAACATCCCTGCTCTCTACTCTGGCGGCGCCAATTGTTCTTTACATAACTTGAATTGAAAGCCTTCCAGGCTCAATTTGAATGCAGCAAAACTTTGCGATGGCTTTTATTCCTTGTCGGAAAGTAGAATTTATTTACGGGTTATGATAGATGGCGGTTTTTTGTCCTTAAATAAAGCCTCGTTATAACTTGCTGTCTAGGCACTATCAGATAATGACATTTTTATTGTTATTTTTGTACGTACCTACTTCATGAGAGCGAGGGAAACTTTCTCCCAATGAGATGGTTAATTCGTAGGTTCACAATAATTATATTAAACAATAAACTGTAATAAGGACATCAAGAAAAATCTTATACTATAAGCAGCTATGAGTATATGTCAAAAATAAAAAGGTTTATGTATCATCGCTTTTTAGATTATACATGAATTGCTTTTCCTAAAAACCAATAAATTAGACTAGAGTCAGATCAAGCGTACTCTAACAAAGTGTGGAGGCATCATCACCGTAAACGTCATATTCCTATATTTTTTTATGTTTTTGATAGAATCTTCGAGCAACACGGAAGGGAGGCGGCATTCGCACTATTTCCCCTCTGCCGAGGTACAAGATTAGCGCGTCAATCTAATCTAGCGCGGGTAATAAAACTAGTTGCACTTGGATTTTTCACTAGACCGAGTCCAGACGCACGCGTGAACACTGCTGCACAAAAATGCCTGTTTGCTCGGTTTTTTGTTATAAAAAGAGGTCGGGGACATCAAATTTACAAAAAGAAAGTGTTACATTTCACATGTAATATATTTTTTACATATCATACGTTTAATTACATTCAAACACAATTATTATATTTTAGTCTCATGTAATTGTTGGATTTATCGATTTTGCTCGCTCAGTACAAATTGCGGATCGGTCGAGCGACAAATCCGACTTCTCATCTCTCAGAATACAATAACATACTTCAACGAAAATGTGTTAGTGTGCGTGTTGTGACACTTGTCACTCGTCCGTACACAAAAAGAGATCGAGGTTTGCAAGATTTGTCTTTGACGTGTGTCATTTTCTATGTATTTGTGTCGTCATTACAGATTGGATTTTGTATGTAAGTGTGTGAGAAGTGCGACTGTGTGCACCTTTCCCCCCGCGAAAAATGGCAGAAAGATTTGTACGGTGAGATATCGCTTGGGCCCCTCCCTTCCGATGTGTCGGAAGCCGGTGTTGCTCGAAGGATAGAATATATCAGAGTGCAGTGCAGAGTTAGCTTAGATGGACTCTACCCAAAAATATTACGGACGGACCGACGGAAAATTATTACGCTTCGATTTTAGTAGTGGTATAAAAAAAAGCTCCGCGAGTGAACACTGCGCCCTCAATAGGGAGTATTACTACAACTTTCTGCCGCCAGAGTGCAGCACTAATTTGTTTAGTAAACCATAGAGTAACTTTATACATACTCGGCCTTAAACAGTTTTTTGACAATTAAGTTTTCACAATGACATTGATGCATCAAGGCGGTTTGTTTACAGGTGGCCTACCGCGAAACGCGAAAATCGAAATTTCGTTATCTGCCTCTCTATCGATCGAATAGGCAAGAGTGATAGAGAGGCAGAAAACGGAACTTTCGATTGTCGTGTTTCACGGTAGGCAATGTGATTGGCCTAGTGACGCCCTCTACGCAGAGTTTTGCATAATATTCCCTATTTGTTAAGACGATGCATGCTGTTTCATCCGGCCATGCACGTATATGAAGTTGGTCACACCGATTTGATTGGCTGGCACCGCTGAGGCTTCCGTGGTATTCTGGACTAAAATGCAAATGAATGTATCATGTAATGGGAACCTAGGCACGTGCATTCATCAGTTATTCATCGAATCAGGCTCATATCATATCATAATATCCGGGAGACCGAGCTTTGCTCGGAAAACATATAAAACTCAAAAATGCGTGTTTTCCCAGAGACAAAACCTAGCTAGATCGATTTTTCGCCCCCTAAAACCTCCATATAGCTTAATTAATCAAAATCGTTAGAGTTTTATAGAAATAAATAAATAAACAAGAATTGCTCGTTTAAAGGTATTAGATTGGTCTTAAATGGGTGTGTAATGCTTAATATAATTATAAAAAAAACTATCATACATTTGTTATAACGCCACTTGATATATTATTGTATGTTATAATGTAATTTTTAAATAATTTTTTTAATTTTATTTTAAAATAAAAAACAACTGCATTAACAATCCACCGCCGCCCACATATAAAAATAAGACAAATATAATGTACGACCGAAAGAAACACATAGAAAACAAAATAAGCGACGGCGACCTTAAAGGTGCCGCCCGCCTCCTTTTCTCTAACGACGTGCTATCGCCGGATACCCCCGACACTCTTTTGGCCCTACAGACAAAACATCCCCCAGGTCCCACCACCCCGCACTTTTTGGACCCACCAACGGCAAACCAGGCCTGCCTACAAATCAAAAACAGAGACGTAATTATAGGTATCTTGTCATTCAAAATCGGTTCTGCTGCAGGCTTGGACGGACTCTCACCCCAACATTTAAAAGACCTCACTTCCCATTCCGTGGGCGACGCTGGCGAGCGTCTCGTCGACTCCCTTACTAAACTGATCAACCTCATGTACACAGGCAACGTGAACCCAGAAATAGTCCCGATCCTATACGGGGCAAATCTCATCGCACTCACCAAAAAGGACGGAGGGGTGCGACCGATTGCCGTTGGTTCTACTATAAGACGTCTCGCCTCCAAAATTGCAGTCAGGTATATCATTTCCAAATTAAAACCACTTTTCGAACCTGTTCAGCTCGGTTTCGGCATAAAAGGAGGTTGTGAGGCAGCCGTCCACGCCTTACGTATAGGTGAACCAGGATCTATTGAGGGTGCGCCATGTTACGGAAATTTGTTGGTACTAATTTCTAGCAATGGCAACAATTTTAATAATAGACAACATCTACCCTCTATGATAGTTGTCAATATTGACAATGTAAACATTGCTTTGTCTAGTTTCGTGTGAATTATTATTAGACTGCAATAATCATGCCGAAAGTTTTAGATTTTACAGAGAAAAAGTTGTAAATAGTGTATATAGTTATTTATTGGAAAAAAAACGTGCGGGAGAGAAATTTCTTCCATTAGAAAACATAACGAAATTACCACCTGAATTGACGGGTAAGTTTCAAACTTATGGACAAATGTCACTATAGTCAGGTCGTCACGATTTGGTTGATGTCTTGTAATAATTTGATTTGTGTATTAGGTGTATCGCATGCATCGGTATCACACATTGCTAGCGAAGGGCGTAAGGGCGGAACTAACGACCAAACCTAAAAAAAAGAAAACAAAAAAAGAAAATAGATTTGGATGATTTTGATTTATGTGTCATACGTCGTAAAATTCACGAATTTTATAGCGTAAAAACCGAAGACATATCCAAACATCAAACTTCGCACTTATTAAAGTTGTCGGAATAAAACAAAAATCATCTGCCAATTTCCATTGTCCCCACTATACAAATTGTTGCTATATAAAATTCAAAACGAGCGCCCTCTTGACAATACTCCCAAAGTTCTGGTTTACCTTATACTTACCTCTCAAATTCACCCTGTGATGTGCTGGTCAAAATTGATGTTCGGAACGCCTTTAACTCAGTAAACAGGGACACCTTGCTGACAGAAATAAAGAACAACATTCCCGAAATATACAACTATCTCTTGCATTGTTATGCTGACCCTACAAATTTGATCTACCGTGAAAATGTTTTATCTTCTGGAGTCGGTTGTCAGCAAGGTGATCCTCTCGGGCCGGCAATATTCAGTTTGGCTATTAACCCAATTATTCAAAATTTAAAATCAAAATTTAACGTCTGGTACTTAGACGACGGAACCCTGGGAGGCGACCTCGAATCAGTACTGTCAGATCTCTCAACTATAAAATCAAAATTTGAAACAATTGGTCTAGATTTAAACTATAGCAAGTGTGAACTTTTTATTAACAATACCTCTTTAAATTTTTCGGATATAAAACCAAAATTTGATCTGCTTACACCAAACATCAAAATAACAGACAAAGACTCTCTCTGCCTCCTTGGGTCTCCTATCTTTGAAGAATCCTACTCAAAATTCACATGCGATACTACCTCTAAATTTCAAACTTATGAAAGTCGTCTTCTCGAAATTAGTCCGCATTTCGCTTTAACTATTATCAAATTCTGCCTTTTTGTACCAAAATTAATGTATGTACTTCGCTGCTGCCCTTTTACAAAATTTCTAAATTTATTAACCCCTTTGGACGACTTGATAAAAACTAATTTGGAATCAATTTTGAACCTGCAGTTTAGCGAAGAGTCATGGACCCAGGCATCCCTTCCCATTCGCCACGGTGGATTAGGGATCCGCAAAATTTCAAATGTTTCTACACCGGCGTTTTTATCTTCCGTTCATAGTTCAGCAACTCTCATAGGTAAAATCCTGAGGGCCTGTCCTCCAAACTATGAGATTACTGGCTTAACGGAGTCTAAAAACGCCTGGTCCATCGCCTGCCCGGGTAAGGATTTTCCCGAAAATCTAAATTCGCAAAGGGCCTGGGACGACATACAATGCAAAATTACTTATGACTATCTTTTAAGCCGCAGTACAGGTTCTGCACGCGCCAGACTGCTAGCAGCCGGTTCCAGGGAGTCCGGCGCCTGGCTGCACGCCTTCCCATCGGTGCATACCGGCACTTTCCTGGAGCCGCACACTTTGCGCGTTGCGGCCTGCCTGCGACTCGGCGTCCGGGTCTGTGCTCCACATAGGTGCCCCTGCGGCACTGACGTCGACGCCTTCGGACACCACGGGCTCTCCTGCCAAAGGAGCGCCGGCCGCTTCTCTAGACACGCCACGCTTAACGATATTCTCCGCCGGTCTCTTACCAGCGTCAACGTACCGGCTCTTCTCGAGCCTCCTGGTATTGTAAGAGACGATGGTAAGAGACCAGACGGAATGTCACTAATTCCGTGGAAGATGGGTCGGGTGCTGGTGTGGGACGCCACCTGTGTGGACACCCTAGCCCCGTCTCATCTCCACGGCACTACTTCAAAAGCCGGCGCGGCAGCAGAGGCGGCCGAAAAATTAAAAAAGACCAAATATAGGGGTCTCGGCCCCGAATACGATTTCGTACCTTTTGGTGTCGAGACCCTTGGCCCGTGGGGTCCGAACGCGTCTACCCTTTTTAAGGAACTATCAAAAAGGATAGCTGACGCCACTGGTGACCGTAGATCTGGCAGCTTCCTCGCACAAAGAATAAGTATTGCGATACAGCGAGGAAATGCTGCCAGCATCTACGGCACCATTCCGCAGGGGGATATTTTGTAATTTTTTTATTTTAAGTTTAGTTTTATTTATTTTTAGATTTAGTTTTTAAGTTTTGTAGGTTAGTTATTTAATTATGTTTTTTTTTCTAGTTATGTATATTAAGTTTGTATGCACTATTAAACATTTTTATTATACGTTTCCTTTATTATATTGTGATTTCATCTAAATTGTCATTGATATTATGCCTAATGTAATATAATTTTCAAATAGTATATAGACATATTTTATAATGACATTTGTTATATTATAGTTTTGTATAACGTAATACTTCATACAATTTTATCAAGTATAAATACAATATTTAATAATTTTTTTTGTCATATTTCATTTACTGATAACGTAAAGGATTACATACTTTTTATAACTACGCACACTACTGCTTTTGCTTGCTATTTTATTCTAGGGAGGTCGCAGTTCTAACCTAACCTAACCAATTTTTTCACGGTTTTCGTTCTGCGGGGGCCGCAGTTCAAACCTAACCTAAACCACTTTCTTTTCCTAGAGTATTTTGTTCTACGGAGGATAAAAGTTCTAACCTAACCTAACCCTCCTTTTGTTAGGTAGTTATTCGTTAATGCGGAGTCGCAGTTCCAACCTAACCTAACCCATTTATGTCATGCAACTATTATGCCATATAAATAATTATGTGATGTCACTTGTTATAACAAATAATATGCTTTAGAGTATAAAATAATTATGGCAATGTATATTAGACGAAGTGTAAATATACCTTATGACCATTTTACCAATAATAACATTATGTATACCGTTAATTAGGTATTACGGTAGTATGCCATTCATTACGTTATTCAAAATAACGATATATCAAACTATAATATATGAAAAGTAATTATAACAAATGTAATGCACCCGTCTTAAATTCTTAATACGTGTTATAAGTAATATATTACTTATCATTGCATCTAAACAAGCTGCCCTTATGAAACCATTGGCAATTAATTAGATGACTCAATTACACATATTAATTGCTAACCGATTACAAGTCGAGGTGGACAAATTAGTGTTTAATGTATTGACTTAATTGCTATCCATCCACATTGCTGTTTACCTCGGCTATTGCGTCAACATGGCTAATGCTTGCCCAGGGACGTCAAAACTTGATCTGATTAATTGCTTAGGTAGTAACTAGACATTTCAAACGATCTCATACATAAAAGGAACGATTAATTTGTTTTGGAAATTTGAAGAAAATAAAATGAAATCTTTTTATAGTTATACATGGAACATTGTATGTAACTACGCGTTGCTGAGTGATTCATGTGATTTTAATTAGGTATTTTTTTTAATTAGTGAGATAAGAGATTTGTGTGCATATGAAAAATTTAAAGCATAACCTACTGAGTGATTGGGGAAAAGTGTATACCTATTTCACTGGAAGTGAGTGTGACTGTATGGGTCAAATTAAACTTAACCAGCATGTATCTATATCCTCGGATTTTAGTTACACTCCTAAGCTGCAGGGCAAATTCGAACAATGCCACAGAATAAATAATAGTACTAGGTACAGAAGACTCACTCTCTAACAAAACGCGTCTGCTACGATCAGCACAGATATGGCCGCTAGGTGGCGACAGCGCCACGCGCGTCTTATGGCTTTCCCCAAAATTGGTGTGGAACGGATGTACTTTTAGCTACCTGTAGCAAAGCGACGAAATTGCGGAGTGAGTCACGCCTGACGATGCTTATAAGAAGTTACAGCGATACGTTATCGATATGTGAGTATCGAAAGTGACGTTTTTGGTAGAAGAAATGGCATCGTATAAGGATTGTTCGAATCAGGCCGATTGCCCTACACGCGGGAAGACTGCGCACTCCGCGATGGGCCCTTCCGTTCCAGTCAATTACCTCCTAAGTACCAAAGGTATCTAGTGATAAATTTATATCGTGACCTGCATCAACAACCTCGAATAAACTCCAAATTTTATCTCTCCTTTTATCTTTATTTTCTACAGGGTGTACAGAAAATTTCTGAAACGACACGTAGTAAAAATATCAAGAGGCTGTTAAAAGGTAAATTTAAAGAACGTGTCCAAAATTATAAACCGCTTCTTTCTTTCGGCCCAGCTTCATTTGCATAGCATCTCAAAGAAGATGTTTTATATCTCAGCGTATTCGAACGACTGATTTTGTGCCGTGGGACTGGATTTTTAACAACTTACTAATAGAAAGAAGTATTCTTTTCCTTATTTATATACCTACTATTAGAATAATTCCTAATTTAGAATGGAATTAGAACAATCCGCGCCCCAATAGGATACTTGTAATTAATACTTTGCTTTTTAAGATCAGTCTGTAGGTATTAGGGTGGTTCACGTTTGTATGGGAAAAATTCAAACTCTAGTTAGAAGAAGCGGCACCCCCTCATTTTGTTACACTTGTTATGTTGACAAAATACGCCAAGTTTTGTAATCTTATCTCAACTACAAGGGGGTGCTACAACACTTTGAAATTTTTCAAAGTTGTATGAAATCCAAAAAAAAGAAGTATTTATTATTCAGAATTTTATTTAAGTATCTGATTTCACACTATTTGCACATGTGATTTATAAGTTTTTAAGTAGAAAAACATTTTTATTTCTATTTTTTATAATTTTTCAAAAGTAAGATTATTAATTTTTTTTTAGATTTTTATGTAAGTAGTGGTTTTCACATTATTTGAAAGTGTGATTTAAAAGTTATTAAGTAAAAAAATATTTTTATTTCTAGTTTTTATGATTTTTTTAGGTGAAATTCCAAAAATCTTATTTTTGGAAAATTATTAAAAATAGAAATAAAAATGTTTTTCTACTTAAAAACTTATAAATCACATGTGCAAATAGTGTGACCCCAGATACTTAAAAAAAATTCTGAATAATAAATAATTTTTTTTTTGGATTTGATACAACTTTGAAAAATTTCAAATTGTTGTAGCACCCCCTTGTAGTTGAGATAAAATTACGAAACTTGGTGTAGTTTATAAGGGGGTGCCCCGTAGGAAAATAAAAAAAAATGTTTTTTGAACCACCCTAGTAGGTATATACTTATATAGGTACCCGAAGCAAAAATCAAACCACGCTAAGCTAAGGTGCACAATATTGCCAAAATCAGTATTATCAACAGTATTATCAGTATGTCTTTCCCATCACGGAACAATGGTGTTCCGGACCTTTGGGAGGCGTGCGCGGAGCCGAAGCCAACACGTAGAGGCCCTTTTGACACTTTAATGAAATGTAAGGGGTACACCGAGCGGAGGCTGCCCTTGCCCGTGTCATGGGACGCACGCAGAGGCAGCACCCGCCAGGGTGTAAGGACTATTGAGAGTTGATGGAATCTAAAATGAACTAGGTTATTGGGTGAAAGCGATGGACTAAGAACTGAGCTATGGGGTAAAAAACCGGACGCCTGCCTAATAAAACGGTATGCAATTTTATTTCCGGCAGACGGTGACTCGCCCT
This sequence comes from Cydia splendana, assembly GCF_910591565.1. Lineage (NCBI taxonomy): Eukaryota > Metazoa > Arthropoda > Insecta > Lepidoptera > Tortricidae > Cydia > Cydia splendana. The sequence continues at coordinate 38,303,395 of NC_085987.1, read as the reverse complement.
CACAAGATGAGCCCCCACAAAAAGCGACATCTATGATGGCTCAAGGGCAACACCGGTGTGAGCGGCTCAGGGGTGTCGAGAGGTGTGCGCCGCTTTCTACCCAGTGGCTGTTAACAGCCACTGTGCCAACTCGCGTCTTATGTATATTTCACTTCCACCCCTGGAGCTTATAGCTCTAACGACTCCACTCTGGCCGGCCGGCTAAGGCAAGCCAGAGGCAGAGAATCCTGTCCCACCCACCCTCCTTGCGGGTAACAGAACTCTCCAGGAGCACTCGGGTACGTGAGGTCGCTAATCCCCAACAGCTCGCCACAAGCTGCCCTGCGTTGACTGATTGCACTGGTAAAACCAGCGGGCGATGGGGTCGTCACATCCCTACGCCTTATTATTATCAATCTCATAGTAATTGTCTTATTGACTGCCCGATTCGTACTTTAACATACGTCAATTAATAGATCTAGAAACGATATGGATTAGATATGTCAGTGTCAAATGTGACGTTTCTTCAAACAAAAACGTCACTTTAGCTTAGCGTGGTTTGATTTTTGCTTCGGGTACCTATATAAGTATATACCTTGCCGTGACTTTGCTATGCCGAAACAGCGCAACCTTTAGTTTGTTTCTTATGATTGCGCCAGGCGATGGCGGCATTGGCGGCTAGCTAGTTCGGAGCTTCGTGATATCCGATATCGCAAAACTTTTCAACAATTCATTGTTTTTCTATTCCGTTACCCGGGGCTGTTTGGAAATCATATCGTTCGATCACAGTTTGTTATTTTAACATACAACCAACCATCTGCTATGGCACTTGCTTTTTTTAAATGTTATACTTAGTAATAACTTTAGTATTGTATAGTTATACATTATGTACGTATTATAAGACATTCTCAATACAAACACACTTAACCGCAGATTAAGCTTGTTGTTTTCTTTTATTGTCATTGTAATTTTTATCTTAAAACCGTAAGTACTTAAGGTAATAACGTATTATGATGCAAGTACTTATGGGTGCATCTGACATTTTGCTGGAGCTGTGCTCTAGCTAGATGGTTAATGGGGCTAGGGCTTAGGTATTTCTCGAACGATATTAGTCTAATATTATTAGTGTGTTGCCATGGTAACCCATACGATTTGACAGTTCGTGGGCTAATATTATTACAGATCCTTATGAGAGATGGCACACCGCTTGCGTGACGTGTGCGTGTGCGGCTCCAACCACGTGCACGTCACGCACACGCAGCCGGTGTGCATAGGCTTTTAGGATAAACTGCCATATTTATGTAGGTAAATGCTGATCGTAGCGATCGTATCTTAGGGCCCGATTCGGATTTTGAAATAGACATCTATTAGATATCTTTTAGACATCACCAAGATACGATAACGATATGTTTAAGATCTAACCAGTCAAATATGACATTTGCGCGATTCTGGAGATACTCTTGAACGATTTCCTCAGGATATGACTTAGAGATCCAATTCACATCTAATAGATATCTTACTGTACGCTACGCTGTTACGCTATCTATCGTAAAAGTGACATTGGTTGCCCGAATTGCGCTGCACAAGAGAACTAGTTGATATCTAAACTATAACGTATCTAGAATGGATCTAGTACGTGTCGTCTCTTGTGAATATCTTGAAGTTCGAATACGGCAGTTATTTTGTTATTAATATGACCATAATGCCTTTATTTAACGCATTTACTGCCAGTGTGAGGTACCAACGCGCTGAATTTGTAGCCGATAAGCCGATAACACATTTTACTGCTTTGTAGCGAAAATCGCCTAGCCTAGCGGTTCCTTGGTCTTTCTGGCAGTGAATGTATAAGATTGTAAGTCGAATAAATAATTTGGGCCTTTTTCGCTTTGGAACAATGTTACGGCGACATTTATTAGCCGAATGTATCATTATTATAAATTATAACCAAAACGTCATTGCCTCAAAAATAAAATAAAGGTTAATTTTGAAACACATCGTAAATTCAGTTTAGTGACGTAGAAAACGATTAAAAATTGTTATTACAGCCGCACCATTCCCCTTGTCTTCAAACAGATATCCTTATCTAACTCAGTTTTATGATGCCTTTTAGATTCCGTGCATTATGCGAACACTGGAAATACAAAAAGATGATTTCAGTAAGATTGGACTAAAACGAAAATAGCATCAAATTTATTATGATTCTGACAGCATTTTGTTTTTAAAAACCGTGTCTTCTATGGATATGAGAATTTACATATCTCTCAACTAATATAGGTATATTGTTACCATGTCTAGGTTCTAGCTTGTTTAAGTGTTGCATTTACCTACTTAAACAGCGAATATTTTCATCGTTTCATTACAAAGACTTAAAGTTCTTCTTCAAGTTTAAAAGTTGGATATTAAAAATAGTTTTCCTGTCTGTAAGCGTAGGTTAAATTTCCACTGGCGCGCTGTAGTCATACCACCTGTAAAAATAAAGAAATATAAACATTGTGTAAAAAGCCGCCGCCGTTGCTCAGCAGCCGATTTAAAAAAAAATACTAAATATTTTATCACCGGAACTAAAAAGTACATCGATTTTAATGTAATTTGAGTATTGCAAAAGAAGACCTTTGATTAATATCCAAAAATCATTCTTACCGAGCCTGTTTTGAAAGCACGTTGATTATTTTAAGATTGCGCTTGATATTTTGCTTACTTTTTTATCCCCCCAATTTGTATTTGGCACATAAACTGATGAAAACATAAGCAAAGGTATATCTTTAAAGTCTTTAAACACAATCCTGACTGAATGACTGTTTCACGATGATGTTCAGAGACGGACATATCTACATACTAGTCGTATTCAAGAAGGTGATCTTAAATAGAAGGTAAACATGACACGAGTTAAACGAATTCAGCACTGTGTGTTCTTGCTGCCTGACTATCTTTATCATATTATTGACATTATATACGAGACCGAAGGCATGGCGTTCGACCCAGAGCCGAGTCAATAATCATGTACAATCACTACACGGGATTGTTATGCCATTTAAGGTTCTTGCTAAATTGGAAATTCTATAGCGTAAGTATTGAACAACCAATTTAGCTAGGACCCTAAATGGCGCAACAATCGCGGAGTGTTTTGGTACATATAAGTGTACAATGCAGGTTACTAAAATACTCATAACAGTCATAAATTTCATAAAAATTACCCGTGCACTGGAAACTAAACAAATAAATTACTTAGCTCCGTAGCTTTTTACATATTGTAACATATTGTCACATATTATAATAAAGGTACTGTAGGTACTGTGATAATTAAAAGTTGAATTTCAATTATGTTGCCGTACCAGTGAGCCGCCTGAAAGCAATGTCAGTCAAAGCGAAATTGGGAACTAATTAACGTTACGGTTGTATATTTCTTTTGTTCGAAATTAGGTATGTACCTACTTGTACCAACAAATTTAATATTGCGAGAAGGTCATGGCATACAAATTAAATAGTTTAGAACCTTAAGTAACGCTAATAAGCTACAGAATAGCTTGTGATATTATCACCTCTTTGTGAGGGTGTCGCTTTTTTCCAGGGATAGTAAACAGTTACCTAGACGTTTATTAAAAGTAATTCGAAGAAATTAGATTACTCTTCCTATTTTATAAACAATATATTTCCATTTAGAACATAATTTAGCTCTCAAATAAACAACGCACCGTAGTACTTTTTTTGTCTTTATGTAATTTGATGGACTTGTTATTATTTGAATTATACTTAGTGCACACTTAGTAAAAAAATTAATATAATTCTGAGATTTTATCCCTAAATATTTGTAACCTCATGTCCAGTAAGTAACTCAAGGCGTCACAAAACGACTTATCAAATCTGTTAGATGAATTTATATGTTATCGCACAACGTACATTTCAACACTACACTATAATAATAATCATAATATTTATTGATAATATAAATTAGTGCCCAACGCCTATCGCACCGAGGCTGCCAAACGGACCTACTTCCAATTTTTCCGGCGTTGTTGGGCTGCCTTAAGTCGTGCTCCCAGTGTTGGTTTTTTATAGTCTGGCAAACCAAATTTGTCAGTAAATAAGACGTTAAAAAACTATACTCGTCCCTTTTTTGGGTGCTTGTACTAGCGTAAGAAAAATACAGTGTGATTCTCTCTGTCTATGTTTGAAATGAGACAGTCCCGGCCAAACTCTATATGTTAAGTATCGAAAAAAAATCACGGTTTTTGTATTGTAGGCTACATATATTGTATTATAGGCTATTTCAATAATCTATGGTTCTAAGAAAATGATAAACCTAAATTTTTATTGTGCGCGTAAAACATGACATTTCAAAGGTGCGAGTGCCCAACTGCCCAATCAGAATGAGTGCTCTGAACCCATCCCATCCCATCTTGTGAGCGGGCACCATCCGGATTCAATATTTGAACGTGAGACCGAGACCGTCGTATACTTATATTTATTTCCTAAATAAATCTATATTTTTGATATAAATTCGTTGTTAAAGGCCAATTTTGCTTTCTTGGGCAGTCAGCGGGAACTTTTCAGAATTAATTGCAGAAGTATTTACTACACCAGTCAATAGCTAGCCGTTACGCCGTTTATGTAGCTGGTATGCAGCTGCCTAAACGGCGTCGATCAGCGAGAAGCAAGTGTTTTGTTAGAGGGCATTATAACTTATTTATTCTAAATAGATAAATTTATGGACTTCATTCAACGAATTTGCGATGAATGATATACGGTGTCGCAGACGTTTCTTGTGTAAGAAAATAGTTGACCGCTACTCACTTTCTCAATAGTTTCTCCAGTCACAAAGGCACTTTGCGAAAACTAGGTTTAACTAATGAAAACGCGTTTCAACAAGGCGAAACGGAAATATAGTTTTAACTAGGAAAAGTAAATAATGTTTCGATATGGACGTTTTAATATTTGGGTAGGTACACTACATTTATTGCGAAGTAAGGTTAACAAAATATGTATAAATACATAATTATATACTGTTATAAGTAGTACCATTAATCTACAGCTGCAAGTAAGTTATTTTCTTTAATACTTGTATATAAATAAAGTCCATTTGTCTGAGTATTCATTAATTTACTGAAACTAACGTCGCAATTTTGAGCAGTCCAGACACTTCATAAAGTAGCATTGTGTCGAAGTTGCTCGACTTTGCAAAGTCGGCGCATAATTTATCTAGGTGCTTTTGCTAAACCTGAAATTAGTTTTAAAAATATTGCCATGATAAATATTGAAAAGTCAAGAAGATCGTGAATAAATAAATAAATATTATAGGACATTTTTACACGAATTGATCAAGCCACGGTAAGCTCATGGAGGCTTGAGACAACGATATATATAATATAATATATAAATACTTAAATACATAGAAAACAAACAGGACTCAAGAACAAATATGTGTGTCATCACACAAATAAATGCCCTTACCTGGATTTTAACCCGGGACCATCGGCTTCATAGGCAGGGTCACTACCCACTAGGCCAGACCGGTCGTCAAAGGTCGAGAAGTACGTATTATAGGAAGATCTTCTTGTTGCACGTATTATTGATAGCACTATAGCTTCATGGATGTCCGACCGTAATCGGTGTTAAGTGCTAGCACGAAGTCAGATGTCACGATACCTATATACACTCACACATACATTGTGTGAGGCTAAAACGTCTGTGTTAAGAGATTGCGATGGAGGTAGTTTGGAACACTGTGTGCACATTTATTTATATGTCTATTTTAGCTAGGTGCTGTCACTTTGAATGCATTTAACTTCACGGTACAGTAGCCGGCGATTGGCATATGACATTGACTGTGCACAAAGCGGCACAAAGCAATACAATGCGCATAGGACCCTCCATTTCATCCAGTAATGCTCAAAAGGTTTATCCGCACCTGTACAAGTCCCTTGTCAAATCAGATTATTATTTATGAAAAAGTGAAACGAACAAATTTAAGATTAATTACTTCTCCTTGAGCGTAAATGTCACTAACCATCAAATATGTATCTTAACTGTACAAACCTTTAATAAACAGTACGAATGAATATCGTAGAACCTTTTTATCCGTTATATATATTTGTCCGTGATTTCATTATGGCAAAATTTACCGGGCAAAACTGGGCAGTTTCACGGTAGGTACCAATATCACTCGGGAGTGTTATTCCCAGTGTGCCGATTGAGAGCAACCGTTTGCCTCCAGAAACAATGCCGACATAAAAAAGCACCACAAATGTCTCATTTTTGTAATTATTTTTCGTTTAAAACTATTTAGTTATGTAGTTTTTAGTGTTCCGTACAAAACTATGTTCACGGAACACTTATTTAAACTCCAAACGTAGTACCTACTAATTACCCCCTTATTCATAAACGTTTACTAAAGTTGACAAGCCGATAATAATCGTTTGTCCTTTTCCGACGTATTTGGTATGATGGAAAGGGACAAACGATTATTATCGGTTTGTCAACTTTAGTAAACGTTTATGAAAAAGGGGGTAAATGTTTGCACGATTAAGATAAAGTACGCTACGCTAGACAGAAAATCGAATAGAGAATAGGTACAACCTATCGGCCTTGAAAATGCGTATTTTAAGTATAAAAGTACGATATAAACCTACCTACCTTATAAAGCTGAAATGTTTACACAGCAAACGTTGTACATATCTATAGTTTTTTTTTTATTGTTTCGATTAATATACAAATTTTGGCCTCAACGCTTATGGTTTTATAACTTTCATAATTCTAATAGATAGTACTCTAAATACCGTCATTAAAGCCAACTTTGCCCCCAGGGGAAACTTTGCCCAAAACGACAATTTTAAACAAATACGTTAATGTAGAAAAATGTCAAATACTTATGGCCACCCTGCTATTTTTAGTAGAAAATAGATTATATTTGTGACAAAACTATATACCAAACATATGTGCACAACTTGACTTGGGAATTTACAGCGAGTTATCAAATATAGGGTATATTTCGGCCGGCAAAAAAATGTTGAAAAATTAATGCAAGTAGAAAAAAATTGAGAATCCTTTGACAAATATTTCCGAGTTTCAGTTATAAAACATGAAGCATAGATTATGTCCATTGAGGTTTATCTAAAAAGGCCTAAATGCACAAAAGTTTCGGCGGTGGGCAATGTAATCCGGTAATTTACAGATAGGGAATGCAAATCGGTTATAACCGTAACCGAAATATTGGGTTATAACCGAATATTTTGACAAAATTTCATAACCGAATATTGGAAACTCGAATAACCGGTTACGGTTATTTTCGGTTACTTATTTATGACTTAAATTGTATGTTATTATCATCTAATGACTACAAAATCCTGCCTTTTGTGCATGTGACTATAATTTTTGTCATTCGTATACTTTAATAACTAAAATATACCTAACTTACTTCCCTTATTTATGTAATATTTTTATTGAATATTGTATCACGTCCAAGGTCATATTTTACTTTTACTGTATTTGGTGTGTTTTATTAAAAAACGGAGACTTTTACTCACATTCCCTAATACTGTAGGTACTAAAATAAAGATTTTTATATTTTATTAATTACTTCATTGTAAATTTATAATTCTTCGTCGAAAATAACCGTAACCGATTATAACCGATATTCGGTTATTTTTCGGGCATAACCGTAACCGAAACCGGTTATGAAGTTTGGCCGGTTATTGCATTCCCTATTTACAGACCTATGGATGCCAACATTGCCCACCACCAAAAACGGCTTAGGGTTGTCACTTTTGACTAATTTACCCAACTTCGCAAGCAAAAGAAGGTTATGGAAGGTTACTAAAGTAAGTTTATAAATATATACTGTATTTAATTGGTCTTATTATCCTTTATTTAGATGTTTTATCCCTTTAACGCGTGAAAAATACAGCAAAACTCATATTTTTTGCCATTAAACTATTGTAACAGATTTTCTCTAAAGTGCCAACCCTAGCCTTTGTAAAATGCTTAGGTGAGCCTTGTATGGAAATGGCCTAAAATGGGTAGGCAACATTGCCCACCCAATTTATTTAAAAGTTTTTACACTTATCGCTAAGTTATTAACAGGGAATGGTAGGATTGCCCAAAACCTTTAAGTGATCCTTAGACATCATCATCATACGAGCTGTATTTGACCACCAAATTGACGTGGGCAATGTTGTCGCAAACCCCGGATATCTTTGCCCGCCCTCTAAAACGGGTAAAAACACGATTTATTTATTTTTTCTTCAATTAAACTGATGCGTTTGATCACTATGGACGTGCTGAGCACAATAAAGTCATATGATGTTATATAATTTTGTTGAGAAATACGTGTTTTTTCAAAAAAAGCGGGCAAAGTTGGCTATAATGAAGTACTTATCACAGTTCTAAATGCACCTAAACTGCTGAAGCTTAAGCAAATTTCATAGCCAGGTTGTAGCCAGGTCTTTCTAAAAAAGGCGTTATCCTACTTCATAAACTCTTATTTACCAAGAAAACAATCTGACTCTCATAGTAGACTATTAGAATCTGGCTACTGAAATATTACACAAATGTTTGGCAGGAAATTCAAAAAATCTTGGGCTGGTCACACTTTGCGTAGTAGGAATTATAGTTTTGGTACTAGAAAATATTTTTGATTTTCTGTGCACACGTAAGGTACCTAAGGATTCATATAAGTTAAATAATAAATATACGTTGACGTGCACTCAAAGTCAGCTCACATAATTTCTACCACTATGTAAAGTACAGTCAACGATAAACACATGTTAACACTTTCTCACCATATACCAATGTAACAAGGCGAAAAATGAAATGTAGTTTAAATTAAATAAGACCTAGCTCGATAATACCGTAATATTAATCCATCACCAAAAAAATACATAAGTACTATGCCAAATATGCTAAATGTAAGTATCAAAATATTTATAGAGCACCAACCTCCTAATTTGTTTACATTTGTTTAGGAGTTGTAAACATTGCAGTTTTTCGTTATACAACGCTACACGTCGACTTCGCACATTGTCGTAATTATTTAAGAGCTTAAATAATAGTTTGCGAACCTGACTCAGTATAGACAATATTAATATTATTTAAAATAAACCCCTCATGAACCGCAAACAATTTGAATGAATGACATAAATTGACAACTGACTTTTAGTTTTTTTTTTAAATCATAGACAATTAGTGATACAACAACGAAATATCTGTCAACAATTTTTGGCTAGCCAGACTCTATATAAGTATAACTATTTAATATCAAGTTCACTTATATTAAGGGGCCCACTGATTAACAGTACGCCGCTTTGTTCTCTCAAAGTTTGAACAGAGTTAGATATGCCAGACTCTAGTTAGAGAGACATGCGTAACGTCACAACATATTGTGGTATGTGAAGAATTCTTACCCCTTTTATTAGTTTTTACCGTGTATTTTCGAGGGAATTCATGACTGTTGTAAAACAATTTGTTTATAGTAAACTAACCTATATTTGAGTTAATTGTTTGGCCAGCATCAAACTCCACGGTATTTAGGGTGATTTTGCGAAGGGATTATTTTGCTAAAACTCAAGCAACAGGTGTGTACTTGTAACGATGATTCCAACTTTAGTCTTGTCAAATCGACTACGAGGAATACATACTTATATCAACTAGTGCCTCTTAATACACATACGTATGTGTATGTGTGCATATATACTTAGCTGGTGACATGCCCGGCTATGAGATTTACCAACGCGTCCAAGCCTAACTTCGTTATGGTAGCAAATCAAACAACGAGTATTCCACTCGTTTACCATGACAAATGGGACTTGTGCCAGCTTCTGGTTTCCAATTCAATTTTGTTTCTAAAGTTCTGCATTTACCAGCATAAAAGCATTGAGCTAGCCAGAATTCACCACCACATTTTATCGAGTGCATCGACTTTTCTAATCGGAAATAAGTGTGCATTTTTGCGACATGCTTTTTCGTCCGGCAACACATATAAGTCCATGTTTGAAGGAATATCGTAGTATGCACACCTTGATATATTTTGTATCAATCTAGACGTTAGGTACAGTCAGCATCCATTATAGAGTATGAAACAATGCACCAAAGTATCTGCCACCTTCGTATACTTTTCCAAATAGAGATTCATTTCGACAGCTCGTGTTAAAAAATATCTGCAACAGTTCAGAATTGTTCTGTATATAGAGCCATAATCTCTTTTTGTATTCATTCATTTCAGAAGATTATATTTGTGATCGGTGTCTAATGTATGTTTTTTTTTGTTGCATTACTTCTTATATAATCTTAATACCTTTCCGATTACCCGAACAAGGGCGGGTTTAAATCCAGCAAGCTGTACCCGCACCTTTTCCATTACACAATCAAATTGTTGCACAATGTTTAGATATATACTTAAGTAGGTACCTACTTACTCTTTATACCTAAGATGGACTACCCTTATAACTAAGAGTTGTAAAAAAGTTACGAAATAAATGTATTTGAAATGTTTTTTAACCGTCCGTGCTCTTTAAGAGGCACCTCCTCTTACAAATGTACCAATGGCCGCCAATGATAGAAGGTAGTGTAAAACTAGAGTTAATCGTAACGGCATTTTAAAGATACATATAATTCAATTTCCTATTTCAAAATTACTCAATATCCTTAATGTGTATGTTAACGGGAAATATTTCACTCCAAACATAATCTCTTACCCATTTCATATAAAAATAATATACTTACCTACCTATACATCTTAAAGTAGTAGAATTCGGTTCAGGTTCATACCTCACTTTCGCCTTACCGTGCTATGAAAATATCCAAGGCCTGTAGCTATAAGTATAACCTAATTGCATTTATTTAAATTTGATTTTTAATGTTTAAAGGGCTACCACCAAATAAAATGTAGGTAATAATTACAAGCAAATTTCGGAATATGTCAGATTAATGTGAAACATTTACTCTACAATTCCTAAACCCGGTATTTCGCATCGCATTTAGTTAAAGTTAATAAAACTATACAGCAGACTATATCCAAAGACCTAATAAACTTATCACAGAAGGGAAATTACCTGTTTATACTAAAGTTCAAGTACAAAATATCATGATAAACTCAGCTACGTTTATTATAGACAGATATAGACTCAACATAATGGTTTCGCGGTGAACGAACGTTTGCACGATAAGTAGGCCGGTACCGCATAAACTGTTGTTCGACAGTTAAATAAATAAATAAATATCAGAAGACAATCTTACACAAATCGACCTAGCCGCAAACTAAGCAAAGCTTGTACTATGGGTACTAGGCGACGATATACATATATATATATAGATAAATACATATTTATATACATAGAAAACAGCCATGACTCAGGAACAAATATCAGTGTTTATCACACAAATAAATGCCCTTACCGGGATTCCAACCTAGCCAAGACCTAGACCTAGGACCTAGCCAAGGTGACAATCGTACATCGACAATCGCCGGTCGAAAAGATGTATATCGGGATGACAGATGCAGCCAAAGTCACATGATCATTACCATACCTACATTTTTACACTTTCGATTCGCGTTTTCTATCAACGATTATCAGTTATCACTTGACTAGGGCCCCTGATCTCTCTTTCGGTACCTATAGGTACTTGACTTCTCTCTATATACTTCTGTTACCTTATATACTGAGATTAATTTATAAAAATGTATGGAATGCAGTCACCTAACGCCGACTTTTAAGCCTAATTGTTTAATCATTCTATTTTAAGCATTAATAAAAATGTACCCAATTCATTAAGTACTTATTATGTTGTCTAAAGAAACCCGTTTGCCGCGCTTGTACCTGCTATACCTGTATCGTTTCAGTCAGGAATAAATGCCAAACGTACCTACAGTTTTCAACAAACAGAACGGACGCAACCAGAGAAACATTTTCGAATTCTATCCGCTTTTATTTAGTGATGAAACGAATTGTTGGCATAAATAAAATTCATTTGTAGTGTTCAACCATATTGAAACCAAGTTAAAAACAAATCAATACAGAGTACGTGCATTGTGGAGGTATGACGTGTTTTTTAGCACGTTTTATATTTACATGGTATACAGGTTACTAAAGGTTAACACAGCTTTTTCGCTATCAACTCGTATCAAAAGTTTGCACATGCAGCTAAGGATACGATATATCAAACCTAATGCTTATAGATCTAGTGCCCCAAGAGCACTTGTGCTCTCAGTATCTCTACCTGTCCAAGCTGTGGAGTAAACAACATTAAAAACACTATATTGCCCTAATTTAGTACACTAGTACAGATTTCCTACACAGTTGAATGGGGTTGGCTTTAAAAAAGAAGCGTCAAAATGCCCTACCGAATCCATTCAATTGAGATGAAACTGTCAGCAATTTTTAAGATCGTATTTCGGCCTCCAGGAGCAATCAAATTAAACAATTAATTTAAACAGGTCAATAGACTGTCTCCAATTACATTCTAAAGGTAGTCTTAACGTTTAAAAAAATCTCCAATACGAAGAAAGTTTCACTTCACAATTAACGATCTTTAACGGGGTGGCGCCCCGTTGCCCGTTGATCCATTCCGCGGCCTTATGGATCATATAGCAACTTGTTAATCTTGTTATTGATTTAATAACTATCACCCAGCTACTTATTCGCTTGCTAAGTACACGCTCCTTTTAATATTTTGCTTGACGAAGTCACCGGGAGACAGGTGAGGAATCGTATCAACATCTAGTTAGCTTCGCAAACCCGAACTAGGCGCATTTGTTCTTGATTATTCACTTATTGTACGCTAGGGTTGTCACATTGCCTACTTACACACAGCACTCACGAGTCTCACGACATCCGATTGTTCGTGTTTCGATGTTTTTTCACACTTCTGTCCCATATTTTGGTTAAAATTCCAAAGCGTCACGTTGGTACTTTTCTGCTGTGGTGAAGACGTTCCGTTGAGTGGACTTTGGGATTGTAGAGTTCGTCTACAACAACCTTACGCTACTCGATAGAAAATTCATTGCTTTCCTTCGTTATTTACGCGGCTCGCCTGCGATCTCCACTTACATAGGTAATAGATGTCTGTGTCAAATATGTAGTAAATGACTTATCAGTTAATTTGATCGAAGCGACATGACGCGTCTAGCCTGGCGGCCCCTAGTGCTCGGCTGAAACAGCGCACGGTAATAATTCTCTATGATAACCGATACATGGAACATGAAAAGGCAATACTTTTATTTAGGTACTATTGATCTTCTATAGGAATCGGCTGTTACCAAAAGCTTTTAAGCGCGCCGTAATAGTATATTTGGCCGCGTTCGGGGCCCAGCTACCATTAAGTTAATTGGATTCCGTTCGGATCTGCTACAGCCGCCGCAAGCTGGGTCAATATTCGTGCCAAAACGTTCATTGTTTCTCATAATATTATAAGCACATCCATGGCTTGCTTGGAGTTGAGTGAAAACGGAAGATATTTCTAGTATTGGAATGTAACGCGTGCGCCGATACCCGCATCGTCAAGCAAACTTAATTGCAGTTAGTGATTTTTATCGCTTTTAGAAAAGCAAGATTGTACGTTTTAATCTATCGATCTTAAGCAGCATAGGATAATGGAATTTAGTGATCTTTTTTATTTTATTCTTTTCCACTTCTTGAGACATATCAGTGCGGAAGGTTTTACGTTTTAAAGAATGTCTTCTCGACTTAGGTATCAGGAAAAAATATTTATTTTTTTAGTATGGCACATTAAACTGTTAGTTATTTTATAAGTTTAATAGGTTAAGTTGCACAAAAACAGAGAGCATCTCGCTGTCAAACTTAGCAGTTTGGCTACGTAAGTATATAGTTTGGCAGAAGTACGTAAGCTGTTAGGTACATAAATTGAAATTATAAATAAATAAATGAAAACAAGTTTCATTTTATTATGTATTAGCTGCTAAAAAAACGTTACTTTATCACCACGTTCGTAATTATAACAAAGTAGCAAATTACCTATTCCACTAAAATTTGTTGCACGGTTTACAATTTCATCTGGCAAGAAATAAATGGCGGGGTAGAATTCGTACGTACCTAGCCGTTCCCTTTGTAGGCTGATACTGGAATCCGTGACCAAAAAAAGTAGTAGCTAATGGCTTTTACCGAAACGTACGAAATATTACCCCGACCACGGAGCGACGGTGTGTAAATTCAGCAGGGGCGCTGCCCGGCCGTCAGACAGAGGGCGAGCGAAAAGCGAATGTCGATGTATGAAATTGGCATTATATGTATAAAAAATCATAACATCTCATGAACGAACAATCTGTCATCGTTGTCGGAGTCTTTATTTGCCTTAATTTTTAACAAAACTCCAAATAGATAAGTTTATGATATCCATTCAAGGGGCCGATTTTTGAAATTCGACCGCTCGATTTCGTGTATTTCGTTCAATAATATCTCCACTACTAGGCATTTAAATTCTACTAATAGAATTGAACACTAGTGGTCAATAGTATTAGATTCCCAATTTTTATCGCTTGTTTAGTGCTAGCGGTTGACCAAAATCAGCTGCAAATGGTGTTAAAGGTATGAAAATCGGCACGATTAATCTTTAGGCCATTTGACCCGTAGCACCAAAAAAAAACGGAAAGGAGTTATGACGTCATCTTTTTTTTGTATGGAAAAAGAAAAAAAATTGTTCAGAAACCTGTCGTGTGTGGTATTAAATGAAAGGGCATTTTAAGCCGGTTCTAAAAATATATCACATTATTATAGATGGTCAAGCAAATCTTGTCAGTAAAAAAAGGTGCGAAATTCAAATTTTCTATGGGACGATATCCCTTCGCGCCTACATTTTTCAAATTTGCCGCCTTTTTCTACTGACAAGATCTGCTTGACCAACTATATATTTCCGTCACTTGCATTCAATTAAAATAAAAATAATTTTCAAAACATACCAAGTTTGGGCTCCTCCAGAGACGAAACCGTTGAATTATTTTTTGTAAAATATACCTCAAGTAATACCTCAAGAAGGCATTTATTTGTGTGTTCATCATCATCATCACACAAATAAATTCCCTTACCAGAGCTTGTATATATGTATGTGTATCTGGGCATTTATTTGTGTGATGATGATTATGAACACACAAATAAATGCTCTTACCAGGATTCGAACCTGGGACCTCCTGCTTCATAGGCAGGGTCACTATCGACTAAGCTAGGAGGCCGTTTCATTGATAGATTGATAGATCACAATTTGTAATAATAAAAAATAAAAAATTAAATACTAAAACTATATATTTTCGAAATTAATTTCTTGGGTTTAGATATGAGGATATTGGGTATTACTTGAGGTATATTTTACAAAAAATTATTCAACGGTTTCGTATCTGGAGGAGCCCAAACTTGGTATGTTTTGAAAATTATTTTTATTTTAATTGAATGCAAGTGACGGAAATATAATAATGTGATATATTTTTAGAACCGGCTCAAAATGCCCTTTCATTGAATACCACACACGATAGGTTTCTGAACAATTTTTTTTCTTTTTCCATACAAATAAAAGATGACGTCATAACTCCTTTCATTTTTTTTTTTTTGGTGCTACGGGTCAAATTGATTCAAATGGCCTAAAGATTAATCGTGCCGATTTTCATACCTCTAACACCATTTGCAGCTGATTCCCGAATTTCACGGTGTACCGCTATCACTATATGTCAAAAATTTGCATTTCGCCATTTTCCACCGATTTTCGTGTGACGAAATCGAGTGATCGTAATTCAAAAATCGCACCCCTGCCCTTCTGATATTTTATTAGGTGCCAATGTTATAAGCGGGAAACTCCGTTTGTTAAGCAATTTGTTTCTTTAGAGGCAATTGTTTAGGTACCTACAGCGCGCTGCAAAATTGCATGCACACGTTATGATTCATAAAGCAACATTTAAAAGCGCATCACGTACCTATAAGGTATGGCCAAATGAATGAAAAAATCTTAAATGCTCTATGCAGAAAAGTCTGTTAAGGGTATTTTTAAGCCCCAGGGAGTTATCATAATGCCTCAAAGGCGTATGATTGTTAAAAGGATTCCCTCTGTTAAGGTTAGATTCTGTTGCTTTTAATTAGGCCACAGCTATACATATTTCAAAAAACGTTAGCTGTGAACTTTGACGCCGCGGATGGGTGACGTACCTACCTAACTACTTCAAAGACTTAGCTATAGTATAGTATAATAGTATACATAATGTAATGTAAGTATAGGCTTATTGTTAGGTGTTAGTGTCTTTCACATCACGAAATAATGCTCCGGACCTTTGGGAGCCGAAACCAAAACGTAGAGGCCCTTTTGACACTTACCGAACGCTGCCCTTGCCCGTGTCATGGAACGCAAGAAGTTGTTTATTATTAATCATGTCATGTATATCTTAATGGTCTTATTGCATCTGTCTAATTTAATAAATAAACATTGATATATCAATAGATATTTTCCTCTATTTCTACACACTTATAAATAAGATTCCTAGTTTATCCCTTTACCTATACAATGAAAAAATTTGTACAAAAGCCTCAAAATAATTCGTTTAGAATCAATAAGAGTGAAGCACACATTTTTATTGCAGTTAGTAGGTATTGAGAGAAAATTTCAAATTTAGCGAAAAAAAAATGCTACATAATATATCTTACAATTAGTTAACTACCTAAAACACATTTTACTAAATGTCCTTCAACATTATCATTTTATTGGATTCCTATTTTCGGATACGGGATTTAAATACTTTGTTAAGAAGTTTATAAGCGCCGCAACATGGCTCCTCGCCTGAAAACGCTCTTAGCCATTATGGCTTTGTTATTCTACCCACGGCGGCCGCTCGATAATCTGTTATTTTATTTGACACTGGAGACGTGACGAGTCGGTGCCTTGCAACATTTTACGATCAACCTGCAACAGACCACGTCTGGTAATACTGTGAAAAATAAACATTTCAGCTTCTGTACGTTCAATAACTTAGCTCCAGTGCTAGCTAGATAACAGCCAATACCCGCAAATTGCTTGTTTTATACATTTTTATTAAGCGAATATCATGCTTCACACAGCACTGTTCGATAGCAAGGCTTACTCGTCATGAAGACTGAAGGCTGCCTCACATTATACCGGGCCGAGTCCGGGCCGGAGCTTCCGGCGCATCGTTTTCTATGGAAAGCATCACGTCATAGAAAATCTGTCATGTCATAGAAAAGCAAGCGCCGAAAGCTCCGGTCCGGACACGGCCCGGTCTAACGTGAGTCATCCTTTACCCTTGAATGTCAGATTGGATGCGTCTCTATTTTTGAGTTGAGATAAGCAAACTTCTATATCACGAGACGCCCAGGGGACACTTCGTCTCGGAACATTTGACAATCTCTCGTCGCTATTGCGACCAGCCCCAGTACAGTGAGCAATACAAAAAAATATTTCTATTTTCTCATATTTATTCATTGTAAACTTTTGCCCAGACACTGATTGCGGTTTTAAAAATATAAGTCGACCCTTCATGCCTCGTAATTACCTTACCTCTTCAAAAAAGGGAACCACGATGTGCCCTCCTGGCGTACAACACAAACCTTTTAAGGAATGAGGAAACAATAAAACAAGGTAGAAGGTGTTGAACCATTTTGTTTACACGCCTCGGTGGCGTTATGTATAAAAGAGTCTGCTATGCCTGTACTCACTGCCGTCCCATATAACTCGCTAACTAAGACAAATTTAGTAAAAGGTCCGAAGATGGACCCTTCCCTCAATTAAGCAATTACGTGCGGTTAACCCTTTGGAAATTCAATAAGCGATTACTATAAAAGCAAATGGCATTACCTAAAAATGAGGGAATAAAAAGAAATCTTAATTAGCTGAGACAACGTTCTGAAAAATGAATTAAGTGAAACCTTCCTAAGGGGTCCCAGTAAAATGATATTAAATGCCTCGACCGTACTTGAGTTTCCTTTCCCTGTAAGTATTTTAACGTAGGCGCAAATATTTTACAAGTTGGTGAGAGTTTTTGTTCCCCATTTTTATGATATCTTTGACCTTAATCCACCTTGAGAGGTACTCCAATTAATTACTGTAAGGTTGGTGATAAATAGGTAGGTACTTTATATGGTTTGTAAATGTGTTTCATTAATCCTACTCAATTTCTCTTGTAACATCTGGAATGTTAAAAGGTACCTCATAAAAACCCTATTTGTATACCGGGTGTGGCCTGTAATATATGTAATATAAAACCTTTTAGCGTCGAAATCAATTATAGACTTTCATTAAAAACAAAATCACAAAAGTTGAGTATTTGGTTCGACCGCGTATATCCTGTTATATCCACTGCCATGGCGTGCCCTGAAACCAATAAAATGTAATAACGCGTCAGATCTATTAGCTTCCACTGAGTCAACAGGAAGTGGTAACGATATTACTGATATTGTGAGATTGTGACCAATAACGACGCCTTCCTCGCAGCTGTAACACAATAACTATCCGCTTTATAGCTCTAATCTACCCTATTATACAATATCGTATCATCCGAACATTCATTGTTTTCTTATTTGTTATGACTATTACGCTGCGTAAATAAAGCTTTATTGTTTCTATTAGGATGAATAAGGTTTACGATAGTGATTAATTAACGTAAACGTTAATATTTAATATTGAAAAGGTGTGCTGTCGAAACAAATAAGTAAGTAGCAAAATATCGAAGTACTAACGCAATTTGAGGGTAAATATAATGAACACCAACTTTATGTTCAAGTACATAATATACTTAGACTGCATTTATCTACCCTCCGAATTTTACCTATACTTGGTACATTTACTATTATGTAGGTGTATCTATATTAGATATTTAGAAAGAAAGAAAGATAGAAAGTTGATGCAACGACGTGTACCTATAGGTACTCGTTTTACAACAAATACATTGAATATTACATTTTTATCTAGAATTCAAGCGCAATATATGCTGTTGGAGAGTCGATGCAATACGGCGTGTTCTTTTTAGGATTCAGTAGTCAACTAGGAACCCTAATAGTTTCGCCATGTCCGTCTGTCTGTCAGTCCGCGGCTTCAGTAGAAAGCTGCAATTTGGCATGGATACATAAATCATGCATGGCGACGGAGCCGTAAAATAAATACTACAAACACATTTATTTAGGGTACCTGCCTCCCTCCCTAACAAAATATTTTTTTTTCCTCTAACAGAACCAGAAGTTACTAAACTACGGAACCGTACAACCGTACTATACGTATTCTTAGGTACCCTAATTAAAACTCATCAGTTTTTGAGGTGCTAAGCATGTAATACTAGTGTAAGAAAAAGACAATATGATTGTATCTGCCTGCATCTCCATCTCCAACTGCAATATCTTTCGATATCAAGTAACATGTGAGATTCGTCATAAAATTGTTTGCACACTGACACTTCATTTCGAATAAAACGTCATCTAGACTGATGTTAAAATAGAGGTCAAATCAGATAACTTTGTTAACAGAGTTGTTCGAAATTTGAATGTACGGCGTAAAATCGATATTGTTAACATCGATAATCCAATAATAATTATTATTTTCACAGATAATACGTTTGTTCAAACAAAACAGGTTATCTTTATGCTGGTCGTAATTTGCGGTTTTTGAACGCATCATAAAGGATTTATGAATGTGTGTACGTTTTCGTTAAAATATGTGTGTATATAATAGTAGTTTATGTGACTGCTACATAATGAAAGGCATTAAAATACGAGTGTGGGTTTAAGAAACGAACGAGTGAGCTTCTTAAAAGGATCACACGAGTGTTTTAATGCCTATTTATGTAAAGTTACATACACTACTTTATCTACACACATATTTTAAACTTTCTATGATATTTTCACTAACCTCATATTTCAGCCGACATGGGGCATCGTTGCTCTCCGGCGGAACTCGCAGATTTGAGAGGTGGCGTCTCCGAAATATCTTTATCGCTCATTTTACACGACACTTTTGCTTTAATTTTGTTTAAAAACAACAAAACAAATTAATTTTATACTTAAAACTAATTAAAAGATAAACCGTACGTCAAATGGCGGTAAATGAAAACTTTTATCACGCATGTCACATCCGTAGTTTTTTTTAAATTCATAGACAAAAGAATAAAGTCCCTATTCTCATGTCACTCGAGATCAAATGTCGTGCGGTTTATATTAAAAAAAACATACTGAATTGACGTTGCGTATCGACAACTGTTTTAATATCTATGGATACTAGAATATAGACCCACTAGAGTTTTGAAAGCTGTTCCAAATTTAAACTCATGACCTTACAAAAATCTGTAATGTAAAAACATTAAAGTACAGATTTTACCTACTACCACAGATAAGTAAGTTCCCACGGTTTCTGAACGCATTATAGAGCACTAATGCGTGCGTAGATAATAGTATTTTATACAATCGTGATATAATAGAGAGTTTTTCAGTCGAGTACCGTGTTTAGGCAACGAAGCATGCTGAGTTGCCTAAGTAAGGTACGAGATTGAAAAGCTTGATTATATCACTATTGTATACAATACTTTTTCTACGCGTCAACAAAAATAATACTTTAAACTAGTAGAATCATACAAACAAACCAAACCAAAAGCTAAGATACGGGCGCAGCCGCAATACCTTCATACTGGTACGCGCCCCGGCGGGCTGGTCAACGACACCTTATCGTAGTAACTCATGAGGACCTGGTACTTGCTCCGCGCTAAATTCAATTTTTAGACAGTTGTTTTCTCGATTTCGGCCACCGTAGCCTATGGAGACTAACAAACAACGCTAAGTGGTTTTCGTAGTCTATGGATGTTGCTATATTAAGGGTGTCACATACGCGTTTCTGACTTATGAAGCAATTGTTTCTACTATACAACCTAAAATAAAAATTATTTTGAGCTATGGTTTTGTTTCGTCCTCTTGATCGCGGCGAGCTGTGATTGGTCAATTTCATTATAGTTGACTAAACTGTATCGAAATGAATATTATAGTTGAGTTGGGTGCCCATACATTAAAAATACCCAATTGCAGTTTGGTATAAGAAATCTTAATTCAAGAATTACAGTCGACGAGTAGATAAAATAATTTTCGTGTTAGAATAGTTGCACTGCATTGTTTTGTTTCGTTCAAATTCCACTTTATTCATCCTACACTTTTGATTTAAATATAGGTAACTGCCTATTTTTCGTGGCTAAAGAAGAAAATAGTTAGGTAGAAGAAAGGGTGAATTAATTAGTAAATATATTACAGACATGTTGCATTATCGTCATAATCTCATAATGCACGTCAAGTGGATATGAACTATCGTTAGCAACCTATTGGACACTTTGTTACTTAACGTAATTGACATCATAGTGGTGTAGCTGATAATGGATAGCTCTGCTGACCTGAAATCTTTACGCAAAAAAAAAGGCTAATGGCGTTATTCTTAAACGCCTTTTAAGTCTAACAAACCTCTGATAATATATCATATGAAAGGTTGGCTAAGTTTTATAAATACGGAGGGTTAGTCCAGTATGTAGTGCATAATTGTTTTCCTTCGTATTTTCTCGGAAACGTTCGTAGGTATTTGTCATGCTACTTCAGTCAACCTCAGTACTTTTTGTACCGAGACTGATTGAAATAGCAAGACACGTTCGAACGTTTCCGTGAAAATACGAACGAAAATAATTATGCACTTCATCTGTGCCTACATTACCTTCGAGCAACACCGGCTTCCGACACTACATTACTAAAGATTCCGAAAGAAATAGTAATTTATAAAAGGATCTTGATGTTTAGCTATTATCATTTTTCATGTCTATAAATTGGGCAATCCCCTTTATATTAGTTTTTCAAATATACATCGAATCAGAAATGAGGAGATCCGTAGACGAACTAAAGTCACCGACATAGCCCACCGGATTAGCAAGCTGAAGTGGCAATGGGCAGGCCACATTGCACGCAGAGAAGATGGCCGATGGGGTCGAAAAGTGCTCGAGTGGAGACCACGGACTAGCAAGCGTAGCGTAGGACGTCCACCCACAAGATGGACAGACGACCTTGTTAAGGCCGCCGAAGGACGCTGATGCGGGTCGCTTCCAACCGGTACGAATGGAGGTCCAAGGGGGAGGCCTATGTTCAGCAGTGGACGTCTTATGGCTGAGATGATGATGATGATGATGAAATATACATATATCGAAAACAAGGAAAAACTCACTCAATTGGAATTGAACCTACATTGGTACGCTTTACTGGGTCTACAATTGCATTACCAATAAAGCTATAAGTAAAGTCACCGAGAGTTCTCAATGTTCGATACTTTGTGTTTGATTACTTTGATTTTCGGCCCTTGGTTTATAAACAGCCTCGAAGGCTAGTTCATATGTAGAGATCCTGCCTAATCTTCTTCGAATCCCAGTACTTGAGTTCGTTAAATTGTAGGTACCTAATATGACTAAACTGCAGTCACCCGCGCACATTGGTAATAAAAAGTTTTTTATTTATATTTTTAATAAATTTGGAAGAATAAATGAAATTCCGTGGGAAAGATTGGTTTGGCGCCTGATAGAGATAGCAAATGACCCAATTTATCGGGCATTTTAATTTGGCAAACGATGGAGTTAAACACCTTGTAGGTATACCTCGCGCTGCCTCTAATCTGCATTAAACTCAGCCTATACTTATACGTGCCACTGCTGGGCCCAGGCCTCCTTTCACTCGCGAGAGGGCTTGGGCTATAGTCCCCACGCTGGTCCAATGCGAATTGGGGACTAATATGCATTATAGATTATTATTATTAACTTTCTGCTTATATTTTTACAGAGGTACATGTGTTAGGTACGTCACTTGTACCTAAATGAGGCTTGGGAAGGGTAACGACCCGACCTAAAGTAACGCTCAATTGTTAAGTACAGCCCTTTGTTTGACTTTTGAGTTCAAGAAACAGGACTGCCGCTATAAATACATTTCACTGGAGTTTTGCACGTTATGAACCTGAATGAACCTACACCACACCTACATCCTCGGAAGCGCAAAGACAGAGACACTTGAGCAAGGCCTGTTCACTTCCTAAGAAAGTTATGTCCCCAAATAATTGCGCATGTATGCGCCTGAAGCTTCTATGTGTGCTTTGGCCTCCTAGAAAAAGTTGCCAGTAATCAAAATAAAAACATTTTTCTACAGCAACATTGCTCCCAACTAAGATTAAAATTTTCATGATTTTTTTACATTATTAATCATAAAACGGGACTTAAAACTTAACTACACGCGATTAAGTTTTATAATGAATATTTGCTTCCAACTGTCTTTATCAATGTTCATAAAATATATGGAGGGTAGGTACGTCTACCCACCATAATAAAAAAAAATTATTTGTCAATGACTCTGTCCAACTGCTGTGGTTAAAGTTCATAACGAACATTTTATTTATTAAATCTTTAAATAATAAATACAATGTAGCGGTACTACCACTTAAGACTCTGTAAGTCTGTACCTACATGGATTACAGCAATGCACATAGAAAATGTGCTAAATGCGGAGCAACGGCTGTTGAAGATACATATTTGAGTGAAATTCATAGCTTTAGTGGGTTCAGAAGGAACCGCGTCATAACGCATCTGGAAAGCGTATTAATTAACCGTGAAGAAATGTATGAATACAAGTTGGAAATCTGTGTAAAATGGCGTGTGTAAAGTGGAGTGTATCTGTGTGTGTAAAGTGTAATAGGTAGGCATGCCTAAAGTTATTTGTATTATACTGAAAACTTTGTGAATGTGCTTTATTAATGTCTATTTTTTTATTAAGTTTAGTCAGGGTTTAATTTTCAGTGTATATTTCTATATGTAAAACATTTTTTTAATAAATAAAATAATACAATGTTATAAACATGAATATGCCTTTTATTTAAATCAATTGATAATACCACAAACAAGGGGTAATATTTGCATCTTTCATATATTTCGTGATATGAAGATAACAAATATGTTTATCAACAGAATTACTACCTATACCTACCAATACCCGCCAGGCTAAACCGGTTGTCAACTTTAGTTCCATTGGTACACAACGACGGCGCCACTAGTATAAACGTATAAACGGTTGGGGACATTTTTTTGTATGGAGTTACCGTTCTTCTCCTAGTGAGTATTATATTCTTTGCACTTGAGCATCTAGTCATCTGTCAAGGCCAATTTCCTTCATTCGGTTCCGGAGTACCTCAACTTCCTTGGTCGTTAAAGCCAGTACTATACTAAATAGTTTTTTCCTAACATAGAAGAAACGTACCTACAATTCAAGTCCAATTTCAAAGTTTTTATTCAGAGTTATTACGTAATAAAAGTCACTAGATGCTAGGAAGGTACAAAGTCAACTTCCTAAAATGCCGCATGCATACTAATTATGGAATTCATTGCCAGCATTCGTGTACAATACGCTTTTGTTATTGTGCAACAAGCGTGAGCTGGGAAGAAAAAACGCAGCTAACTTCATTCATATAGATTTGAACGAAGTGGGTTCTTTTAACCGTTAACTTTAAATAAACTTTTCTTGGATCTTTAGATATAATTATGTATAAATGGCTCTAAATTATTTAAGTAATTTTAATTCGCACTTTTTTTCAAAAAAGTGGTATCTATGATTATTTCTTGAGATAATCGTGAGATAATTTTACAAGTATGTACGAGTATGTAGGTACTATACCTAACCTACCTACTTGATACATTTCAGAATATTCTCAACAGAAGAACAAGGTCTCGATATAACAAAAGCAAGTAAGGGGCTGTTACATTAATGACAATAGGTAAGTGCTAGTAGAACAAGGTAATCGTAAATAAATAGTTATAAGTATCAACAGAAAGTAAAGTAATTTAAAGTTATTTCGTCTGGGTGGCAACCAAAACTCAGTAGGTAATTACTTCGACAAATTCAGATTATTCAAAGCCATAGTGAACCGTCCTAGTAACAATACAAGCAAGTAGTAGGTCGGTACTTAGTGAGTTTTGTCACCTGACGATTTGACTGACTTGAAGCTGCGTACGGATTGCGCGTACATTGGCACGCGTAGTCGGTTACACGTGTCCTGGAACACCATGTCCGTACTTGCAGCTACGCGTACACCCTAGCGAGCCGCCATAGTCGGTTTTTGGTACAATGTACGCGTGGACTGCGTATCCCGACTACGCGTAACACAGGAACGCACTGTCCGTACGCAGCTTTACATTGACATTTTAACAAGAACTCAAAGTCAAAGTAGGTACTTATGTTATTAAGTTCGGGGACACTGCGTTTACTTGAAGTTCACCCCTACTAATGTGACGGAACCCTAAAACACTCGCAGTAGCGTACAGTACACCGGACACGTTGGGTTTTAGATACGTGTAGATACAGCTAGGGCAATTCAACGCTATGTCCCGTAGAGCCCCGCATGGGATACTAAAAATGAGTAGGTATTTTCATTTTAAGCTATGCTTTTAGCTTGGCTTCGTAATCCATTTTAAATACTGCTTTGTGGTACTTTTAAAGCACGGAAAAAATGCTAGGAACGTAAACCGGGGGCGTTGTGGAACTTCCAGATTCCATATGAGAGACAGAAGATGAATTTTCACTATATGTACTTACATTTGAGATGTGGAGTGCCTATTCTATCAACAATGCATATCTCTGCCCAAGGATGACGCGAAATCATGAAGCGTTCCACAATTTTTGTAGGTACATACTTGTTTCGGCAGTACATATAGCCATATAGGTACTACTAAACAGTCTTTAATATATTTTTTAATTTATTGTTTATATTTGAGTAAATTAAATATACTATATGTCAACGGTGGAACCGCTCACTAAGCACCAAAATGGGCTGGCAGAGATGCAGGATCAGTATCGCCGTTATACGCGCCACCAGCAGCATAGATGTGCATTCGAGGCACACGCCACCGCTTAACCTTTTGGACGCCAATAACCGATATATCCGCACCGCAGGTCCAACGCCAAAGACAGATTAATCGGTCACAGACCACAGAGCCACATAGACCTACGTGCATATGCATAAAGTTCAATTTCAGTTTTGACACTTCGGTGACGTGGCGTCCGACGAGCGACCGCGTGGCGAGTGACTGCTTTTGTGTTCGACAAGGCGTCGAAAAGGTTAAAGTCCACTGTCAGGTGGCTTGGGTTCGACGACGGTGCCGCCCTTCCACCTTCCACACATCGAATGAAAACCCCTTTTCTACCCTAAATTTAGAAAATGTATATTTGCATATGTATTATTATCTTCGAGCAACACGGAAGGGAGGCGGCATTCGCACTATTTCCCCTCTGCCGAGGTACAAGATTAGCGCGTCAATCTAATCTAGCGCGGGTAATAAAACTAGTTGCACTTGGATTTTTCACTAGACTGAGTCCAGACGCGCGCGTGAACACTGCTGCACAAAAATGCCTGTTTGCTCGGTTTTTTGTTATAAAAAGAGGTCGGGGACATCAAATTTTCAAAAAGAAAGTGTTACATTTCACATGTAATATTTTTTTTACATATCATACGTTTAATTACATTCAAACACAATTATTATATTATTTAATTAGTCTCATGTACACTCGCGTGCAAAAGTATTGCATCACTTTGCATTTTTTCGTCCGCACCCAATATCTTTGTAATTCTATACCCGATTCTGAAAATTTTGGTATCAACTGAAAGCTTATAATGTAACGTAAATTCAATGAAATTTCGAATCTGAAGACTATAAAAAATCATAAAACTGAAAGTAGTCGCATAATGCTCCAAAAATAAATCCGGAAACTTGAGAATAAAAGTCATTTTTTTAATACAATATCGTTTATTATTATTAAATGAATACTTGGTATTGCCACCCACAGGCCTCCTTTCACAAACCAAGTGGTTTTTCATAGACGTAATTAATTTTCTAATGTGATCATGAGGAATAGCGTCCCACTCCGGGTATGACACGGGACATTATCCTGCATTAGGATGAACCCCTCATCAAAAATACCGGCATAAGGAACAACATGTTCCTCCAGGATATCAGTGATGTACTTGGCAGCAGTCAATCCACTGTCACGGCCCCCGCCAGGCACGAAAATCAGTTCCGTCCGCCCGTCGTAGGAAATGCCGCCCCAGAACATTACGGATCCACCGCCATAGGCGACCCTTTCGGAGAAGACACATTGCGCGAACTGTTCTTCTGGCCTTCTGTACACTCTTCCTTTTCGGTCACAAGTAGAAACTATTCCCCGATTCTGGCCCCACCTCTCAGTGGTCACCGATCCTGACCCCAGGGCTAATCCACCGCCCCCGCTGAACCTAAAAAAAAAAAAAAAAAAAAAAAAAAAAAAAAAAAAAAAAAAAAAAACAAATAGCCCCCCATTTGAATTGTTTGCGCTAGGTCTCAGCAGTGCCCGGCGCCTTTTTCAGGTACTTACGAAATACGCTAATTAAACAATACACCTTGCTCACCACGGTAACAATAGGCTTATCGACCCTTTTCTATTGTTCGATCTCGACTCGGGCGCGTTATTGTGTTACCGAGCATACTACCTGGATGGACCCTTCACCCACCGACGTCTTCATTCATGCCTTCTTTATGTGTGTATTATACTGTAGGTATTAGCGATAGGTATTTGCAATAGGTATTAGCGATAGGTATTTGCAATAGGTATTACCGATAGGTATTTGCAAAAGGTACTTATTTGCGATTCATTATCTTATTATCTTACAACCTCTTGGAGCTATTTCGATTTATAAGGAATACAGTTCTAACCTAACCTAACCTAATTAGAATTTACACAAGTAATCCGTCGGTAGCCTAAACTAACCTAAACCTTCTTTTACCAAACCTAACTTGACCAAACCTAACTAAAATCAACCTAACTTCTCATTTCAAACTAACCTGCTTTCACCTGCTTTCACCTAGTCTTCGTTCAAGTTATGTTTTAACCTAAATACCTAAACTTCTTACCTATCCAAACTAAAGCATCCTACATATCGTATACATACTTACCTATATTGTGCATATTGTATTGTGTTATTTTATTTAGTTTTACCTATTTCTAACTCATTATTTTTGTCTGCGATAAATGCAATTCAACCTAATGTAGCCTTTTTTATTCTTAAACTATTCTATCTTCTTAAACTTAGTATAGTAGTAGAAAGTAAACTCGTAGCTACTTGTTTCTTTGTATTATTAAAATAATAACTAGGCGTGTGAGGCATTTCTTGTGCACTTGTTTTCATTGTTATAACAGCTTAATTGCTTTATTGATAGACGTCTATTATATTTTATGCTGACAATGGATTATTATGTGGATATAATTTGGGTTTGAGTACAGGGAGCGTCTGTTTAGATGAACTTGTTGAGACATGTTACTTTGTATGATTTTAAAAAAATAACGAGACGTGTCAACTGGTTTAAACATGATTTAGTCTAATACGTCGGCATTTCTTGTGTGTCGGTATTCATTGTTATAACAGCATAATTGCTTTATTGGTAGACATCTATTATATTTTATACTGACAATGGATTTATTGTTTCCTATTATGCTTTTGAATTTGGGTTTTAGTAAAGAGAGCGTCTGTATTAGATGAACCTGTTGAGACATGATTTGAACGATACTTTATCCTGCTCACTATCACAGTATAAAAGCCGAAGAGAAATGGCTTTGAGTAAGTATTACTGTCGTGGCAGTCCTCTGTATCAGAGCTCCTTGTATCTACTGCAGTATATAGAAATATAGTGTTAATTCAACAGTGAAGTGTTTAAGTGTTTATAGAAAGACCCAACAATGGATGTAAGTATGTCTTTTATTACCGTAACTTACTTTGTTTTGTTTTCACTTGTGTTCTTTGTGTTTTAATTATCAAGATTGTAGACAGTGTGTAAATTATTGTTTTATATTGTTTCAGTTCACTGAAAATACTTTCAAGAACTATTACTACCCGGATGATAATAAAGACGAATCAAGCGATGAAGAGGGTACGCTTGGTCTCAAAGTTAAACAAGCCATCGCAAAGAAACGTTCAGGAAACAATATCGATAGCTTCTTTGAACGACCTAAAAAGCAGTCTAAAGTTGTGAAACGGTCTTCAAATGTGAGCAAAAGTTCACCAGACGGTGTTGCAAACTTGTCATCCGGACAAGACGACGGGGCCTATGCATCACATTTGATTAAAATCGAGATATATGATATGCATAAAATCAAAAACGTCCCACCCATGGAACACTGGAAGCATGCGGACTTCAGATTGAAATATTTTGCGTTGGAAGACGATTTGGAGCTACAAAATACGCGAAATATTATTTATAACATAACAAAGCAATTAGCTTCTAAGGACAGTAGTGTGAAATATTTTATAGATAATAAGAAACAGTGATAGTTATAATTATTAATGATAGTAGTAGCTTAATGATTGTGTTAACGTATTTCTCATTTTTTACCTCTCCTTAAGTACATTTTCCATGTAACAGATTTCTTTGTGTCGTCTCGTTTTTTAAGTAACAAAGAATGTTAAGAAATATTTTGTAAATAATACAATTTAAAAAAAAATGTGTGGTTTAAAAGGTCTTTGTATTATATGAAAAAATAAAAAATCTTATTTAAGTACACGTATTATTTTATTTCACAAAAAATGTTTTAAACATATTCCTTAATATAAGGTCATTACATACAGAATTATCAGAAAACAAACTTAGCATATCTGTCATAGTTTTTCCATGATATTTAAAATACAAATAAACTAGACAATATTCACCACAAACTGAAGTAAAATGGTTTTGAAGAGGTTTATTGTTATAAAACCACTGTCTGGTGTTTCTTTTTAAAAATAAGTTATGGTAACCTGAAGGCTTCCGTCCGAAGGAATCAAAATATTCTCCTATACCAGTAACATCAATGTGTATGGCAACCCAGTGGGAGCCTGGTTTCGTGTCAGGGTCCAAATTACTAACAATAAAAACAGGTAGATCGACCCAAATAGGTATTTTGTTAGCAGCAAAAACATTTGATTCAAAAAGTGGGTTTAATTTCTTCATACAAAATTGAATCTCATTAGTATCCATAATTACTTAATTAATAACAATTTATGTCTTGATGATGATGCAAACAATGACTACAACAAAATAACGTAAACGAAAGAAAACATTGTATTTATATAATTATGTTTTTCAACTATTATAATCTACAGATACATCACGGTTTTTGTTTATTTCAATAATGTTGTCAAATTCTGCATACACGATACAATTAATGGTGCTAGTTAGAGCCGAATCAAAGCGTACTTCTATCCGAACACTTCCATGTCTAACAAGATTCCAGTGTGAAGTTGAACTAGCAGATAAATCAGGGGTTAAATCAAAACATAACAAACAATATCCTCCACCATAATCTGTTCTACTTATTCCATTACCTTCGTTGTGAAAATGAATACCAGTTCCAGAAAATAAGGTGTGATATGCCGCCGCTATTAAACCAGAACTAAATGACGGTTGTAATGTTTTAGAAGGAATTTCATGACCATCTACAAACAAGCTAAATGAATTCATATTATAATTTTGAAAATTAAATGGATTCAAAGCTAAATTTCCATTAAAACCTGAATTTGATACAAATCCAATAATACAGCGTTTAGGAATTTGTCCGAGAAATATATTATCCAATGTTTTACCCTGGACCCCTGTTGGTATTGTGAGAACCTTAACTTCTGCTCTCGTAATGGGGTACTTCGCAGTCGTTGTTGCCAATACTTTTTGATGGGCTAACAAAACGCTAGGATTGATTTTTGTTCTTCTAACAATGAGACTAGCATCTGTTATTTGTACTTTAAGTTTTTTATCTTGATGACAAATTAAATTAAATGATTCTTTTGATCGGACTAACTTAATACGCAATTCAACACCATTTATCAAGAATTTCTCTTGGTTAAATATATCGCCATGCAAATGTCCAATCATTTCCACTTCCTTACTCTCTTTGATAAATTCTAGTCTTTTCTGAAATCCTTTGTTGTTGGCGTCAACGGTATCCATAAAACCTGGGGTATCCTCATACCATAACCCACAAGTAAGATGGGTTTTTTTGGCTGCCGGTCCATAGTTGAGAAGATTTTCCATATAAGCACGGTAAGCATATGTATTGTTTGGGGGTGATATGAGTTTTTGATTTAAATATACATCAAGTTGGTTGAAAAGGGAATGTAGCCAGTTATTGGTGGGTCCAACTCCGGCATCTGCTTTTAATTTTGTCCCATCTTGATTCAATACTTTAGCAGTAATATGTAACATTGTGTGTGATAGATCAATGTAGTCATCTCCTGATCCAGGTACTTGAAATTCAATGGGGCCATCATCACTTAAAGATGAAATTGGTTTGTAATGAATCCAATGTCCGCTTTCAATACTTGTTTGAGTTGATGGAAGGGCAAATATATCTAATTCAGATTTTGCACATTCACATGAATGACTGTGTAGAAATGACATTATTTAACTTGAAAATATATCGTTATTTTTATTATTATTTCTACTTCCTCTTCGTCGCGATGCTTTTCGAGTAATGAGCGGTTCTCTTCTTTTATTCGACATTTTATACCCAGATCCTGACATGAGAGAATCAATTTTTTCATCAGCCTTTCTTTTTAGGTTAGCGCTCGCTTCCTTAAATCGTGATCGAATGGAACTATCCATAGGACGAGAATTTACCATATCAGTTAACAAACCAACCCCTGCCCCTAAGGTTTCTTTTCCAATGGTTTTTAAACCGCTAGATAACAAAGGGAGCACTGATCTAAATAGTCCACCCAAAAAACTGCCTATACCATGTCCTCGTTGATATGGAACTCCCTTATAGACAATACCTATCCCAGAGCCGGCTTGGTGTGAATAATAATGTTCGTAAGGACAAGAGACTGACGATCTGTTGTAAATCATTTTACTCGTTGAAAGTGTAGCTTCACGCAAGAAGATCCAAATTGAAATGGTACTCTGACACCAGTCGTTGTTCTTATATCTATTTCAATGGTATCGAACTCTCTTCGTAAAACTGGTACATAATGAGCGGGTGAGAAGATGTGAGTTTTATAAGCTCCATAAATGAACTTAGTTGGATCTAAAGGTATTATTCTGAGTAATGAAGTAATAACATCTCCGACTACTTGTGGGTGTATTATATCAGTATAAACAAATATTTGAGATGGTAAACCTAAATATAAATTTGCAGGGCTTTTTCCTAATGTATTTTGTTTTAAATTTGTTTTCGGTTTAAAACCCAATTGCAGACTTAGTATCGGAGTTGTAATGATAGATGTTATTTCTTTATTTGTTGTTGCTATTCCAACCAGTTTTGTTAATCCATCATATCGAAATTTTACGTTATTTTTTAACTGTGGGTTTTCATTAAACGCTTGAAGAAAATGATCTATATTATCATATGTAGTGGCTGGTATATGAGTTTTTATATCTACTATTTTTGTAGTTTTATCGGTGGGTGATAACACCTTTTTCTTTAAATAAATGATGTTTTCGTGCTCTTGAACATTATACATGGAACAAGGATATTGAAATTCCACCAACCCAACTACCCATTCTCCATCCAATTTAATGGTCTTTGGTAATTTAGTTAAGAAATGTGCAGTCGTGTTATCCGTGTAGTAATCTGATGAACTATTACTTAACAAAGTTAGATAAAAACTATTTTCACTCATATTTTCTTTAAGTTTGATTCAGGTATCCAAGAATTAAATTTATTAGGATAACCTTGCCACTTAACTAGTATTTCCTTTCTGCCAGCAACTCGACGCGAGCGTATTATTTTATCAATTTTATACTCGTTGGAGGGGAGGTAAGTTACCTTTTGTAATTCTTTAGAATAAAATGTACCAATGATGGGTTCACCTTCTAAATCCTTTATTGTATAAACAACTCGTGGCGATCTGTTAATAATCGAATCAATAATAAATATTTCATCACTCCAATTACTTTCATAACCTTTTTGAAACACATGCTTATATTTAGTGATTCTAACATGATCACCTACATTTAGTTTTTTAGTTTCTAATGAAATTTGCCTATCTTTTTTGCGATCATATAAATTACACCAAACAGTCATAATATTATTAGAGCTAACATCAACTGGGCGCATTTTAATGCTAGAATGATAGCTATGGTTGTAAGAATGTAGAAGATCTTGTAATATATTTGTGTAGTTATATGTATTCTTATGAGTGAAGTAACGCCACATTTTCATTTTAAGTGTTCTTTGAAACCTTTCTACTATACTTGCTTTAATGTCGGGGTTATTAGTGGTATAATAATTAATATTTTTGCTCTTAAAGTAATCTCTAACCGCCTTTGAAACAAATTCTGTACCTTTATCAGATTGGATGTGACGGGGAACAGAGTTGGCTTCAGTAAATATGCTTTCAAAACATTGTTTAACAGTTGCTGAATCCTTCTTCTTCATGGCTCTTGCAAAAGCATATTTACTGAACACATCAATAACACAAAGAATATATTTGTACCCATCATTATATTGACTATAAGTACTCATATCACTTAAATCAGCTTGCCAAAGTTCATTAAAGTTCGAGAGAATGTATTTATTTCTAGTAAATCGTCTATGAATAGGTTTATGCAGAGTGTGCGTATCTTGAGATTGTAACCATTTTTTCACTTCCTCTTTGTTCATTTGACCTTTCATTTCCTTTGATAAATTATTTAAACTGCTATAGCCAGCTGGATTAGAGACGTCATAATAGATTCTGTTAATATCTAATAAGGAGTCCATCTTTCCCACTCTATTTTCTTTCCGGATCGCTTTTGCTCCCGTGTAGCAAGAGGCGTAGAAGTGTTATTATCTTTATCTGTTGAGGCTCTCGTCTTCACAGATGTGGAGGGGGTAAAGGGTTCAATCAAAGGAGTACCATTAATAAATGCTAAATTTGTAGGATTACCTATGCATGACCTAGGAACTTCGATATCTTTTAAAAGTAAAGCAAACACTTCCCATCCAATTGGCTTAGGACGTTTAAGACATCTAACGGTGTCGCTTACCAAATCAGTAATATTACTATTTTGAATGGTTTGGTTATTTATAACAACTTCACCAGTCTGTTTCCACCAAATTTTCGGTTTACTTGAAACAATGTAATCTAACAACGTTCGAGCTTTTTTTTCATAAGATTTGGGTAATATGTTTATAATTTTTGACGGACTAATTGGCATTAGTTCTTGATTTATTTCGCCAGGTGGTGTATTAAACGATGACGGTGTGGCTGCTTCAGTTACATTATCTGTAACTGACTCATTATTTTCAATCTCCTCCTTTTTGTTCACTTTTGTTTTTATAATATCATTACTTTCGTTGATGACTTGATCTACCCCCTCCATCACGATGGGTATTCTAAACGGTTTTCGATCTGTTTCAATAAAATGTAGAAATCTTTGTAAGGCTTGAGAATATAACGTCCACTTTTCGCGATCATTCATTTTACTTTTAAGGATTTTTTGCATCTCTCCATCTAGCCGAGATGAGGAATTTTCGGGTGGACTCTCATTCCGTTTCAGCCTTTCAATAAAATCTGATTCAACTAATAACATTTTTTTTGTGTTTTCCATTTTGTTTATGATAAAGAGTTCACTAAAGCACTTAAAACTGCACCTAAAATAATAGGTAGAAATGCACCTCCTTTTTGAACTATAACAGTTTTTCTTATTTTATGTTTCCCTTTCGAAACTAATTTTCTTAAAATATCTTTATATTTTTTTAGTTTCGTCTTTTCTTTTTTTTCTAATGGAATTTTCCCATTTAGGACGTTATAAATGCACTCACAAATAATGTTGATCTCTTCATCGTCACAAGATTTAAGTAATGCAGTACGATATTTGGGTTTAAGCAACTGCAATGCTTCAAGTAAATGTTTATATGTGTTTACTCTTGCATGCATCATGTAGAACTGACTAAAATATGGTGATTTTTATCATATTTAAACCCCTTTTTAGGTACATACACTGTGCAATGCCCATCAAACGGAAATATTTTTGTTTTAAAACGGCATATGTCATTTGTATTTTGTTTCAGGTCAATCATGAGGTAACCATGAGCCTCCTTTGTAGCATCTTTGTAGGCTTCGTCCACAAACTTTGAGTTTTCTGGGTAAACTTGTCGTGACAGGTAGCGTATTTGAGTTTTATCCCTGGGATTTTTAAAAAATACAATGTAGCTTGTATTCAATGAAATATCACGTTGACCTCTACCTTGATGAAATACGTTTTGTGTAATATAAAAAACACTTAAGTTTCTATGATGACTACCTTTCGTAAAAATGTCAACGATTCGTCCATCTGATTCTCTCATCAAATCATCTATAATAAGAAGTTTAGGTTTCTTCCCATCAAAAATTGAAAAATCTGGTATTCCTTGACTATAATTTACATTTTCCAGATTGTAGAGAGGTTGCATTTCATCATAACACCAAATAATTTCATCAAATTCAACATTACATATCTCTTTGGAGTTATTCAAAAAGTTTGTAACAAATTGCGTTTTACCACACCCACTAGGACCTGCGACAATGGTGGTGAAAGGATGATAAAAGTGAATCATTATTAAATATCGTAATCTATGTGTATGTGTGTATGTGTGTGGGTGAGTGTTGATATGTTAACGGATGGACTTTAAATGGTAATATTCAGAAAGATGATTACTATTTAAACAACTCAGATATAGTAGACAAAAAAACAAAACAAAATGATTACGTAAATTTTTTTTTTATTATTTATGATCACACTTTTAACATTATTTTTTTTTGTTTCATATTTACAAAAATACCTTAAAAGATACAATAAAATAAAATTCATACATTTTTTTACATGTTTACAAGTAATACCTTAAAAAATATACAATGTACAAACAATAATTTGGAATTCGAATGTTCTGTGTGATTATATTACAACTTTGAAACTTTTTCATTATTGCGGTATTTTATAATGACCCCACGCTAGAGTGTCAGAAGAGTTTTCTAATAAGTACCGTTTTGTATCTTCATGCGATAATGATATTTTATTTATTTTTTGAGTGAATATTATATGTTTTATAGACTTAAATCTTAGCATTTGAGCGCGTTGCAAATTTTTATTAAATAAACACGTTTTGTAATTGTCAAGAGTAAATTTTTTTGTAACACATTTATTGACTCCTTTGGCTTTTGATAAAACACCGTATTTTTCGGTTTTCTCATCATTCTCGTCATATTTTTCAACATCTAAGGTATACATTTTAGATCTCAGACCTACAAACTCTTTTAAAATTCTACCATTATTTTCATCTTTGAAAAACCCTAATCGCTTTTTATTTATTAACGGCAAATCATATTTATTGTTAGGAGGATAGTCAGATGTATCAAAATATAAATTAAGATCTGATTTTCTATCTGCGTAATAATTTTCCGTGAAAATTTGATATACTAAGCTATCAGTATCTGTATAAAGAAGCTTAAGATTGTCTGGATATTTGGTTTTCATGTAGCTGTAGTGAAAGTCATACATCAAAGTTTTCGATATATCTAATACGCAAAATCCCAGATAAATCGGTTTATTATAAAATATTTTAGTTTTATTCAATTGAACGGCCACTAAATTCTCAGAGAATATGGATAAACTATGGAACTCAGGTTTCGCTATCAAAGATTGAACCCCCTGCGTTTTTCCTCGATTTTCCCAGTGATTTAATAATTTAACATTTACGCGTTTTGCAACATTTTCCATGGTTTTACCGAACACTGAATTATTCATTAGTTTAAAGAAATCTTTTTCAAAATCGGATGATGCCTGTGATCGCATGTGGGTGTTCAAATCTATGTAACTTTTTAACCACATAGACTGCTGAAATTTAAGAATGCGATGGATTTTACTCAATTTCAAACCATTCTTCAAACACTGTTTTAGATTTCTATAATGAATGACATAATTCGTTTTTTTATTTAAATTAGGAATTAATTTTTTTTCTTTGGAATTACCCAAACAAACGTTTTCAGGACAAAATGGCAAATCTGAATGAGAGTCATGCAACTCGTTAGGGTATTCGAGATCAACTTCTAAAATTAAACCATGATCAGCGTCATCAGATATATTAAAGTCAGTATCTGTATTTACCCATTCAAATTTACCGGTAGGAAGACATTGAGACATAGCCCACCCGTAAAGGTTATTTGCATCAAAGTACATAAGAAATGACGATGGGATATTTTGATTATAATCTTCCAAAAAAATATTATTAGCCTTCGCGTATCTATTACTACATTGTGATATGCCACCTCGAATATTTTTTGATATAAAAGCTATTTTATCGATATCAGTTAGGAGTTCTAGTTTTATTTTTGTAGTTCTTAACATTGCATCCCAACTTAATCCCGGAGCAGTATAATAATGAGCGGGGTCTAATCCATACGTCTTAAGACAAAGGTTTCTAAAATTTTCAAATATATCAGTTAGTAATAGAACATCAGTTTTTAAATATAAATCAGAATAATCACCCATATTTTTGCATTGAAAATGAGACCAAACATCTTTTGCGTGATCATAATCCTCTTCTGAGATGTGACTATCAGACAAGGAACTAAAGAAATCATCTTTAGAGGGAAGAGCTGTCAAGTTTAAAGAATCGTATGATGACATGTGTTCATAGGGATAGACACCCTTTCGTAATAAGCGTTTAAAATCCTCCTCGCATGAAAAATTCAATTTTAATTCATGAAATTGTTCAGGCAACAAGTTTTTTGCCAATTTGTCAAGACTACTGGACATAAATTTAAGTGAATCGACAAATCTCAATTTAATTGTGCGATTATTTATTTGTAAGCTCTTAGAAAATGAAATGTATTTCTCTTTGTTCTCTGGAATCAGTTCAATGTCGCCTTCTGCCAAACCAAGTCCATGCACTATAAAATGACTATCATAGTTACACAAATTATGGAAAAATACAGGTACAAAATTAGGTGCCCTGTATTTTTCAGAACAAAATGTATGTGCCACTCCTTCATAAAGACCAGTATGGTAATTATAGGAAATGACTGAATCCTCGTTTAATTTTTTATCACAAATATAACATGTACTACTCTGAGCAATATGCACATTATTTGCATTAGATAAAGGCAATGGAGTTTTTACAAAAGTATTTCTCCTACAAATGGCCTTTAAGTCTTGTTCCATATACTTCATAAATTCCTGGGTGCAATTTTTGCCTTTATATGTTCTGTACACTGACAATTTATCATTATAAGAACATTTAATGTAGTATCCAAAACTATATACCTCATGTTTTTGTACATTTGTTGTTGAGGATGTAGTAGGATTAATTGTACCTGTTTGAATCGGGTTTAGAAAGGCCTCGAAATCAGCATAAATAACAAAAGGTACCCTTAATTTACGTTCATAATTATCGAAAGTAAGTATATTGGAGGAAACGTTTTCATTGAACCAGTTTTTCTTTTTATCCTGTTCTGAAGGTAAATGTGTACAAACATGGAAACAATCGTTTCTTTGATGATTCATTAAATTGTTGCGAGTTGTAAAGTTCGACAAACAACCATCACAAATATGTGCAGCATGCTGTGTATTTGATAATTGTTTAGATACTAACCTAGATAAATTTTTGATATAGCAATAATGCCCCTTACTGTCTTTGGATATGTACAATAAATTCAAGTGGGTAGCTTTTTTGCACTTTGTTAAGTGTAATGGGCCTACTACGTCATGTTTTTTACTTTTCGAATTGTATTCAAGACCAAAAACGTTTATACTTATATCATTCATTTTTTCAAATTTCTGAATATCTCCAACCTTAAGTGGGAAAGTTAAATTTCTAAAATTTAATTTATTTTTATGCGCTATATACGATTTCGCAGTGTTTGAACGATGACTTGTAGGTGGATACAAGCCTGACAATACAGCCCATCTAAAACATTCATGATCATTATTTTTTACATTAATAACTGCTTTTCTGTTCTGAATATCACGTGGTAATTCGATATAGGAAGAACCACGCAATGGATTAAATTTGTTTACATTGACATCTAAATAGTTAAATTTTACTAAACTCCATCCACTGTCTTTTCTCTCAAAGTTAAATAATTTTGTTAATATATCTTTAACAACTGACTCGAAAATATCATCTTTGTCGCTGCTAACATCAACTACATTGTTACATAATTGGAAATCAAATGTATTATTTACTTGTTTGCTCTCTTGAGTAAAATCCGCATTCAAAATAAAGTTTACTTTTAAAGCATGGTGATCAGTGAGGGAACGATCCAATAATGCAAAGATTTTCTCTTTATTTCCTAGTAAAATGGATTCGGGAGTAAATGGTTGGTGAACATTTTCATTTAATAGTATTCTGTAAGTGGCCACCCTATTCTTAAAAGCATTTTCAATTAACTGAACATTAACCCATTCAATGTCAGCCCTTAAAACATTATTTTTGTGAAGATTACTATTTAAATGATTTTTAAAATATCTTTTAGAAACAAACTTATTACACACAGAACATTCAATTTCATGATTATTATTTGTACTCACAATGACATCGGGAACTGGTTCGGATGATATTGATGCTACAGGTTCAGCAGCTGCTGAACGGTTTTTCTTCACCAAGAATTCTTCGGTCTCCAAAACTGCAGCTGTCCTTTTTACTCCCCGTCCTATTTGAGAAGATCTATAACAATACATAATAAACATAAATATCTTAATGTCAGATAAAATAAAAATAATTACTAAAACGGTTGGTTGTATATACTAACGTAAGTCTTTTCGACACTGCTGACAATAGGCCCGCATCATCAAAACTCCATCAATCACATCTGATGACTGAGTATTCCCCTTGGAATTTTTGATATGCCCATCACATGGTGTATAATACGGTATAATATCAGAATCTTCCAGTAACGAGTGAGGTAATTTGTTTGATATATACCACATTCTTATATTTCTATGAAAATATGCTAAAATAAATTCTTTACTTAATTCCTCAATCTTATCACGAGGCAAAGTGAGACCAATATGATAGTAAGTAAACACCATTATGGAAAAGGATATCACAGTACAAGCACGGCACCAAAACACTGAATGATATGAACTCGAGATACCCCGCTTATATAACCAGCACTCTCCCACCCCACGTTTATCCTAACAATAAGTTCTGGTCACAACAAGTTAGGAGGAACCCATCCTTTGTTAAACAGGTACTGGTTAAGAGTTATAAACATGTATGAACAGGAATACTTTTACTTACGCCTCTCGATGTAGTTGGCTCACAAGACGGGCAGCCTCGCATAGATCTTCATTTTCTTCTATTTCTTCACAGAGTCTGATAAGTTCAAGATCGTAGACATCACAACTCAAAGAGTCCATTATGAAATGAGAAATCATACAGTGCTTTCTTTCATTTAAATAGTTGACTACAGGTATAAGATTTCTAAGAGTGGGGACTGTAATCTTTACAAATGAGAAGTATTAAATTAAAACTTGTTGTAATGTGATACAATAAAAATAATCTGTTACATGGAAAATGTACTTAAGGAGAGGTAAAAAATGAGAAATACGTTAACACAATCATTAAGCTACTACTATCATTAATAATTATAACTATCACTGTTTCTTATTATCTATAAAATATTTCACACTACTGTCCTTAGAAGCTAATTGCTTTGTTATGTTATAAATAATATTTCGCGTATTTTGTAGCTCCAAATCGTCTTCCAACGCAAAATATTTCAATCTGAAGTCCGCATGCTTCCAGTGTTCCATGGGTGGGACGTTTTTGATTTTATGCATATCATATATCTCGATTTTAATCAAATGTGATGCATAGGCCCCGTCGTCTTGTCCGGATGACAAGTTTGCAACACCGTCTGGTGAACTTTTGCTCACATTTGAAGACCGTTTCACAACTTTAGACTGCTTTTTAGGTCGTTCAAAGAAGCTATCGATATTGTTTCCTGAACGTTTCTTTGCGATGGCTTGTTTAACTTTGAGACCAAGCGTACCCTCTTCATCGCTTGATTCGTCTTTATTATCATCCGGGTAGTAATAGTTCTTGAAAGTATTTTCAGTGAACTGAAACAATATAAAACAATAATTTACACACTGTCTACAATCTTGATAATTAAAACACAAAGAACACAAGTGAAAACAAAACAAAGTAAGTTACGGTAATAAAAGACATACTTACATCCATTGTTGGGTCTTTCTATAAACACTTAAACACTTCACTGTTGAATTAACACTATATTTCTATATACTGCAGTAGATACAAGGAGCTCTGATACAGAGGACTGCCACGACAGTAATACTTACTCAAAGCCATTTCTCTTCGGCTTTTATACTGTGATAGTGAGCAGGATACAGTATCGTTCAAATCATGTCTCAACAGGTTCATCTAATACAGACGCTCTCTTTACTAAAACCCAAATTCAAAAGCATAATAGGAAACAATAAATCCATTGTCAGTATAAAATATAATAGATGTCTACCAATAAAGCAATTATGCTGTTATAACAATGAATACCGACACACAAGAAATGCCGACGTATTAGACTAAATCATGTTGAAACCAGTTGACACGTCTCGTTATTTTTTTAAAATCATACAAAGTAACATGTCTCAACAAGTTCATCTAAACAGACGCTCCCTGTACTCAAACCCAAATTATATCCACATAATAATCCATTGTCAGCATAAAATATAATAGACGTCTATCAATAAAGCAATTAAGCTGTTATAACAATGAAAACAAGTGCACAAGAAATGCCTCACACGCCTAGTTATTATTTTAATAATACAAAGAAACAAGTAGCTACGAGTTTACTTTCTACTACTATACTAAGTTTAAGAAGATAGAATAGTTTAAGAATAAAAAAGGCTACATTAGGTTGAATTGCATTTATCGCAGACAAAAATAATGAGTTAGAAATAGGTAAAACTAAATAAAATAACACAATACAATATGCACAATATAGGTAAGTATGTATACGATATGTAGGATGCTTTAGTTTGGATAGGTAAGAAGTTTAGGTATTTAGGTTAAAACATAACTTGAACGAAGACTAGGTGAAAGCAGGTGAAAGCAGGTTAGTTTGAAATGAGAAGTTAGGTTGATTTTAGTTAGGTTTGGTCAAGTTAGGTTTGGTAAAAGAAGGTTTAGGTTAGTTTAGGCTACCGACGGATTACTTGTGTAAATTCTAATTAGGTTAGGTTAGGTTAGAACTGTATTCCTTATAAATCGAAATAGCTCCAAGAGGTTGTAAGATAATAAGATAATGAATCGCAAATAAGTACCTTTTGCAAATACCTATCGGTAATACCTATTGCAAATACCTATCGCTAATACCTATTGCAAATACCTATCGCTAATACCTACAGTATAATACACACATAAAGAAGGCATGAATGAAGACGTCGGTGGGTGAAGGGTCCATCCAGGTAGTATGCTCGGTAACACAATAACGCGCCCGAGTCGAGATCGAACAATAGAAAAGGGTCGATAAGCCTATTGTTACCGTGGTGAGCAAGGTGTATTGTTTAATTAGCGTATTTCGTAAGTACCTGAAGGAGGCGCCGGACACTGCTGAGACCTAGCGCAAACAATTCAAATGGGGGGCTATTTGTTTTTTTTTTTTTTTTTTTTTTTTTTTTTAGGTTCAGCGGGGGCGGTGGATCAGCCCTGGGGTCAGGATCGGTGACCACTGAGAGGTGGGGCCAGAATCGGGGAATAGTTTCTACTGTCACATCCATTCAAACACATTCTGCACTCTTTCAAGAAGAGAACTGGGGTTCATTGCTCAATGGTCCAGTCCTTGTGATTTTCAGCAAACTCTCTTTAGGCTGTACGGTGTCGCGCCAGCAATCTGGGCACCGCTGCGGGCCTCCTGGGTGTCAAGTTCGCTTTCTTAAGTCTTCTTCTTATTGTCTACTCACTGGCAGCCACTCCTCGTACCTCACGCAGACGCTGCTGGATGGCAATGCTGGTCTGGTGTCGATCTCGGAGAGATGTTGTGACAAAGAAGCGGTCGTCCCTCTCTGATGTACACTCTCTGCGGCCGCTTCTTGGTCTTGAAGTAAAGGATCCAGTCCCCTGGAACCTCGGGTAAACTCTGCAAACTGCAGATTGGCTTAAATTCAGCTCGGCAACTAATGAACGTTGGCTACGCCCCGCTTGCAGGGGCTGGATGATTTGGCGGACTTCAGCTTCAGTGGTTTCCATTTTTCCAGGTCTTTTTCACGGGAAAATACGCGGAGATATGTAACGATCGACTTCTGATAAGTGACTGATAACAACCCCTTCTCTACCCCCGTTTTATAAGGGTCAAGGGTAACGCAACTCGTGCGCGTGATAACGTGAAACCGCTCACAAATCGGGAAAATGCCGATAATTTGAAAAATACTGGGCCGATTTCCATGTTTTTTTACTTTTCGTAAAGCTAAAACTTCAA
Organism: Cydia splendana; assembly: GCF_910591565.1. Taxonomy (NCBI): domain Eukaryota; kingdom Metazoa; phylum Arthropoda; class Insecta; order Lepidoptera; family Tortricidae; genus Cydia; species Cydia splendana. Next base: position 38,259,991 of record NC_085987.1, on the reverse strand, counting down.
GGAACATGATTACATTAAAATAATTTAGAGAAATTAACCAGTTTACAAATATATTGGGTGCGGACCAAAAAATGCAAAGTGATGCAATACTTTTGCACGCGAGTGTAATTGTTGGATTTATCGATTTTGCTCGCTCAGTACAAATTGCGGATCGGTCGAGCGACAAATCCGACTTCTCATCTCTCAGAATACAATAACATACGTCAACGAAAATGTGTTAGTGTGCGTGTTGTGACACTTGTCACTCGTCAGCACACAAAAAGAGATCGAGGTTTGCAAGATTTGTCTTTGACGTGTGTCATTTTCTATGTATTTGTGTCGTCATTACAGATTGGATTTTGTATGTAAGTGTGTGAGAAGTACGACTGTGTGCACCTTTCCCCCCGCGAAAAATGGCCGAAAGATTTGTACAGTGAGATATCGCTTGGGCCCCTCCCTTCCGATGTGTCGGAAGCCGGTGTTGCTCGAAGATTATTATACTTAATATAATTATTAAATGTAACTATCGATGTTAAAAAAAATTAAACATACTAAATAAAAAGTAACTGAGCCCTTTCCCAACAATCTTCAACTTTCGCGTTCAATTACCTTTCTTATGGAGTCTTTAATAGGGGTCAAATAAAAGTTCTTATGGTATAATTTATGTCTCTTTATTTTAATTATATAGGTAGGTAGGTAGGTAGGTACAAATTAGCTACAAAGTTCAACCATACATTAAAAATATACAGTGAGAGCAGTTACAATTCAACAGGAGATATCATAACACTTTAAACTCTCGCGTTTTGTACACATATTTAATTACACAAACGGGTCTACCGCGATATAATTTCATTGTTTTTACCTTTAATTCCGACGTTTCAGCTGAGTTGCACCAGTTGTGGTCACGGAAAGACTGACGTCCCAACAAATGTCAACGGAGATATTAATAAAACACCACTAAATCTATATCTCCGTTGACATTTGTTGGGACGTCAGTCTTTCCGTGACCACAGCTGGTGCAACTCAGCTGAAACGTGGGAATTAAAGGTAAAAACAATGAAATTATATCGCGGTAGACCCGTTTGTGTAATTAAATAGGAGATATCATATAATAACACCCAATACAATAAAATAAATAACTTTTTGTAGATTCAAAAATCTTCTACGATCAACGAATTTAATGTAATATGCATATTTCATCCATAGGACAAAGCGCTAACATAAGTACAAACAGCAACACTCCTAACTGTACATCGGAACATATTACATAAGGCATAAGGCGACTTCTGGCCGAAGGGTGTCGTGTTCCGGAGGTTCCGGGGCAAACTGCCGAATCCGACACAAGACCAGACGATTCAACGGAACCACGCCGTTTTGTCGCCTATAGTGTTTAGTTTTTTAAGTTTATATAAAATGCATATATATGTTAGTATGTAAGGTATTTGTAATATGGGCCTGCCCGATTTAAAATGTTAAATAAATAAATAAGGTCCAACGATGTACAGTTAAGTGCGGGCGATGGTACAGTTCGCACACGTCAGCTGCCCAGACGCCCGGATCCATTTACTTACTATAAGGATATTAATATAGCAAACTAGAGTTAACAGAAGAGAAAAAAAAGGTATACTCGTAAGTTTAATTTTGAGAGCAACGAATACCCCATATAGTTAGACCAAGCTAAGTTGTCAGCGATTTTGGTAGCCCAGACTGTCAGTGTTATTTTAAACGTCTAACTTGTATGAAACATATTTTTATTTTTAATAGAAGTTAGACGACTTTTATGATTATGACATTTACACTCAACGAAAATTAACATTGCTAATTTGCTACACATTGAATTAAGTCGATTATGATCAAGAACTGCTACAGCGATTTAAATATAATGAATACATTCCCTAATAATAAATAATTAGCGACATAAATACATTGTATTAATCTTAATGGAGATACATAAACAGGACATGCAATACATTATTAAGTAATACTTGATTCATACAAACGTACTGGTACAGTCGACGTCAAAGATATGTTTACATTTTTCGCCTTATTACAAAGGCGCAAAAGTGTAAACATATATTTGACGTCGACTGTACATCACTGCGATGGCAGGTTCAAGCAAAGACCTTAAACAATTGTTATGTCTACTCTGGGCCTTTCCGTTGAGATTGAGAAGCCATATTATGACTACATTTTATATCTGTTTCAGCGAAGTGGTTCTCTTAAAAGTAGCTCAACGGCCGCTTTAGAGTAATACAAAGTTACAGATACTTGTAACCTTTTAACCGCCGAAGACTGATATATAAGACATACAAAATCGGGCTCATTTCGCCGCGGACTGATAAATAAGACGAAACTTCGTGTAATTTAGTACCGCCGGCGACACGAGCACTCTCGATGAAAAGTTCTATGGTGGTTTAAAGGTTAAGACAATGTAAAATTGACTTCAAGGTCATATTTCGGGCACAATCAAATTACTTACACGTTAGCCTAAGGTCCTGTTTGAAGTGACAGAATGTGGTTACCTTTGTGCCATGAGACACTTTCTGTCAATTCTTCAATGACTAAGCACTGCTGTAAGCAAATAAAAGATATTTGTACTTATGATAAATACAGTTTTGCTTACATCATAACATTCATAACTATCGGTGTTATTAAGCGACATCGTAAATTTTATAGCATTTTCGGTACAGCGGAGTCAACGGAATTGGTAGAAACAATTTCAACCCTAATGATTAATTAGCGTTAATTACGTTAATATTAACCTTAACTTACCATTTCAGTTGGAATTATCTATACCAATTCCGTTAACACCACTCCGCTGCACCAAAAATCCTATAAAATTTACGATGTGTGGTTATTAAATATAATACTGCATAACAGTAACTTAATTATAAAAATAAATAACATAACCATAATCCATAATTTATTCGAACTAAGTTCCGTAATTTGTGCTTTGTAGTGATAATTAAGTATTTAAGGGTGGTATTCCACCTGTCCTATGTCTATAGCGTCTCACATTTTGCTTAATTAGAGAGTGAGACGCAATGATATTGGACAAAGAAATTGGACAGGTGTAATATCACCCTAACACACAATTTACATAAGGTCATCATACTTAATATAGCCTAGGCAATTTAAACATAATTAACAATAATAATATTAAAAACATATATTAAGTTGACATTGATATTTTAATAATAAATAAATGTTTTATAATACGTAAACTTTATTAACTGAATTTCACTGACATCTATTTTTTATCAACAGGTCTTCGAATACGGTCTACGAAGTCAATCAGGGTTGACAGGGACGCCAACTCAATTAGTTTTGGTATTCCATTTATAAAAATCTATGAAACTGGAATATTCGGGCTTATATTACACCCTTGTGAGTTGCCGACGTTTTATTAAATAGGTCCGTAACAAGTACATTTATGAGATTCATCTTAACATAATGTGATACATATAATAAAACCATAATATTAGTCATTTACAACAATTCAATAATAGGGGGTATGTGTACAGTCCGATTGTTATACTCATATATTTAAAAAAACTCACACAAACATGCCCGTCTTAACTGCATGGTTAGCATGGTACAAGAAAGGAATGTAAAAGAACGTTTAGACTAAATAAATTAGGTTTTATTTCAGATCGATTTTTCTTTTTGTTTAATATAATATACACATGTACCTAATAAAAGAGATTCTCTTGAGATTCGGTAAGTCTTAATGTAAAAACTAATTAGGAATGCTGGGGTTATATTGGAAATTGGGTAAAGGAATGTTATACACAACTTTAACCAGTAGAGGCAAGGAAGCGCATTTGTTTTTAGTGTTTTACTAATTTTCGTATATTTTTTACTGTTCATAGTCCAGCGTACTTATTTCAGTAGCGAACGCAAAGGCGACACAGAATTTTATCATTACATTGTAGTATTCGATTGATCGGTTGAATTGGTTGTACAGTCAAGATATTAAATATCGCCACGGACAAAAATATGTACTGTACACTACCTGTATGGTCAGTAAGGGTAACCTATACATATTTCTGGCACTTTATTTGTGGCCATAATTATATACCTTTACTGTACCTAAGAATTCAGCAATGTAACACTCGCATGCTTTTAAGATCAATTACATCAGACAGTACATTAGTTAGATGCGCGGTATTTTTTGTCCACTCGTCCCTGTCATCGGCATTTTGCCACCATTTGGGGTAGAATGCGTCCAAGTCGTCCCAAAGCACTACGCTAAGTTTAGTTCAAGTGTGTAATTTTTACTCAATAATGAGAGTAATGCAAATCATTCGAACGCAGCGGAACATTCAAGCACATCAACGATGATAATAATATAATTACTTCTTAGTTTCTTACCTATCTGAACTGACTTATTTCAGACAACCTCAGTACTTTTTGTACCGAGACCGACTGAAATAGCAAGACACGTTCGTACGTTTCCGTGAAAATACGATGGAAAATAATTATGCACTAGATCTGTACAACGCGTTCGTTGCCCCTATAGTTAGTTACCTTATTCATCCAACAGTGTCAAGTGCTTTGAAGGCATTTTATAAGTGGAATAGCGATATCAGTCTTCAAGCTAAGGGAATGGATTTCATAATAACGTTAATGAAATTGTATAACTAACATTATACATAAATGATGACTTAATTTCCACGAGGTATAGTCAGTATAGGAAGATAATGCATTTGTGCACTTAAAACCTTAAAAGTATGTGAGAGCAAAGGTATCATTATTAAGAGCCCATCAAGTGCTCACTAGCGCCACTGGTAAATAATTGTAATTATTAAAATTTAACGAAAGATATTTAAAAAAGGGGGTTACTATGTACTGTATTTTGTATTTCAGTACCTTTTGAATACATCAATAGTATTTTATACAATCGTGATATAATAGAGAGCTTTTCAGTCGAGTACTGTGTTTAGACAACGAAGCTTGCTGAGTTGTCTAAGTAAGGTACGAGATTGAAAAGTTTGATTATATCACTATTGTATACAATACTTTTTCTACGCGTCAACAAAAATAATACTTTTCTCAAAAATGGACGGCAAAGTCGACTTTGCCGTTTAAAAAATAGGTTGCGAAGCGCGTAGTTTATGGTCAGTCAAAAATTAAAAAGTTAAAAACATTGCAGTCTCGATTTTGGGACTGCAATGTTGCATACAAATTCGGTTATTTGTCGAGTTCCAAACTTTTTAAAAGTTGAAATGGCCATATCAAATGAAGGCACAGGCCCATTAAACAGCCAAACAGATGATTAGTACCGCGACTATTTAGCTGTCTCAAATAGGTTGGCGTGTTTTCGGCAGAAAAATACACTTCTATTTTTTTATAAAAAAAATAAAAAGGCGGCAAAGCTAATTTTTTCAATTGTTTCTACTTTTTTCTGTGAAAATATATACGTAAGAAAGTTGCTTTTGTAAAATATTTCTATGATATTTATATTTCTTGCACCATTTTTGAGAAAAGCACTATATATGACTCGGCTGGAAGGCTACTTGCTGGCTTCGGATTCAATTAAACGGACTCCCAAGGTCGTCCGTTTAAAACGAATCCTCAGCCTGCAAGTAGCTACTTCCGAGCCTCGACAATAATGTACTATTAAACTAGTAGGAATCATTTAGGTAAACAAACCAAAAGTATCCAGCTAAGATACGCGAACAGCCGCGATACCTTCATGTCATTCATATTCGTACGCGACCCGTCCGCCGCGCCCCGCGCCCCACGGCGGGTTGGTCAACGACACCTTCTCGTAACTCATGAGGCCCTGGTACTTGCTCCGCGCTACATTCAATTTTTAGACAGTTTTTTCTTGATTTTGGCCACCGTAGCCTATGGAGACTAACAAGCAACGCTAAGTGGTTTTCGTAGTCAATGGATGTTGCTATATTAAGGGTGTCACATGCGCGTTTCTGACTTATGAACCAATTGTTTCTACTATACAACCTAAAATAAATAATTAATTTGAGCTATGGTTTTGTTTAGTCCTCTTGATCGCGGCGAGCTGTGATTGGTCAATTTCATTATAGTTGACTAAACTGCATCGAAATGAATATTATAGTTGAGTGGGAGCTCACACATTAAAAATACCCAATTGCAGTTTGGTATAAGAAATCTTAATTCAAGAATTATAGTCGACGAGTAGAAAAACTAGTTTTTATGTTGCTAATAGATTCGTCGATCTATGAACTCAAAACAAAACGGTCGTTTTAACTTTGGACGCATAGATTGTCGAATCCAGCAACGTAATAGTACATTATTGTCGAGGCTCGGAAGTAGCTACTTGCAGGCTGAGGATTCGTTTTAAACGGACGACCTTGGGAGTCCGTTTAATTGAATCCGAAGCCAGCAAGTAGCCTTCCAGCCGAGTCATATATAGTGCTTTTCTCAAAAATTGTGCAAGAAATATAAATATCATAGAAATATTTTACAAAAGCAACGTTCTTACGTATATATTTTCACAGAAAAAAGTAGAAACAATTGAAAAAATTAGCTTTGCCGCCTTTTTATTTTTTTTATAAAAAAATAGAAGTGTATTTTTCTGCCGAAAATACGTCAACCTATTTGAGACAGCTAAATAGTCGCGGTACTAATCATCTATTTGGCTGTTTAATGGGCCTGTGCCTTCATTTGATATGGCCATTTCAAGTTTTAAAAAGTTTGGAACTCGACAAATAATGGAATTTGTATGCAACATTGCAGTCCCAAAATCGAGACCGCAATGTTTTTAACTTTTTAATTTTTGACTGACCATAAACTACGCGCTACGCGACCTATTTTTTAAACGGCAAAGTCGACTTTGCCGTCCATTTTTGAGAAAAAACTATTATAATGTATTCAATATTCATAGCGGCCCCCTTTTTTTAAATATCTATCGGTTTTAAATAATCACAACTATTTACCAGTGGCGCTAGTGAGCACGTTGATGGGCTCTTAAATACGAAATACAAATAAACTTAATTGGTTTTTATAAAGAGCTGTCACCGATATTGTCTTTGTCACTCACGCGCAATCGTATTGCTGTCACACCCAGTCCAAATTCTACACGTATGAGGCGGCAATATAGTCATATGCGAGTAGCAAAGAGAAGTATTTACATATAAATCTAATTCTAATTTTTAGGGTTCGGCGAGGGCCCACTGGACAAGATACGGAAAAGAATAACACTAACCAATGACAAGTAAAAAGCGAAGACAGGTAATCTTTTTTGCAACGATATTTTCTTTTTTTGGTAATGATTTTAGAATTAATAAATGATATGAAATGAAAGTTTAGGTTCCGCGTCGGTGATCAAAACTCTTAGTGAGTTCGTTACACATCTTATTCAATCATGGAATCTTTGGCCATAGACGTAAAGTGCTACAACCTATATAATGCAGATGAATCAGAACTCTGTATGGAAACTAACATCCTTATTCAAATAATTTTACGGGCCTGATTTAGATAAATTATGTTTTATTCCTTTCTTACAAATACATAAGTCAAAATGACAGATAAAGACAAACGATTCATAGCTAATTCAGACCGGTAACGCGTTTATGAATAACGCCATAAGTATACAGTAGTTACTCGTTCCTACTAAAATTCAGATGCAGACTCAATGAATTATATAAAGAAGGTATTATTAAAATATTGAACACTTATTATTGGACGCAGAGCACGGCGTTCATATTTGTGACAGATATTGAAACAGGGTGTACCTTTACGCAAATTTATTAGTCCTAATGAATGGTTCAGTAACTATATTAATTTTGCATTATTTTTCCTAGCTTAAAATGACATTGCAATAATTTTTAGTGGGGTAAATAGAAGCGTTATAATAACGTCGTCAGTTAATTTACAGTAGGTATTTGTAAAATAACGATTTTACTAAAAGATAATTATGCTAAACATTACATTGGGACAATAAATTATACGTTTTATTATACATTTACCCATATTACACAGTTCACAGAGTTTCACTGTGTGAACTAGGATATACATAGTTAATTATAATGTAATGTCAAAACTATAGAAATGGGAGTGGCGGCTGCGTGCCAATAGGGGGCGTGCATGAACATTACTGTAGACGGCAGCACAGAAGCCCCCTATTCATAGGTGCGAAGCATTATGTCAAGTTTCCATTTTTAGATTTAAGCCACTAGATGGCAGACCATACTATGCGAAATAGAGCCAGCGTGTGAAGTGTACGGGGCAGCACCTGCTTAGAAGCGTGAATTGTTTTCGCTTCCGATTCAGGTCACGAGATGGCAGACCCTCCAACACGCACGGTCTCTATACCAAATTTTAGTTTTCACTTGGTAGTTTACGCTACGCCAGCTAAGAGGTATTCCGCCTTCCGACTGATCCCGATCACTTATTTATATTAATAAATCACAATTTTACAAATAAACCAGCTACACGGTCCACTGTAAAATTGTAACTTGAGACAGGGACTTGGTTATCATGGTTAAATAGAATAGTAATTACATACTAGCTAGGTATGCACAATGTACTCCGGCTCTGCTCAGGTAAAATGGTTTTAAATTACTTGTAACAGTGCTGCGGCCGATTATATCTTCCTCACGAGCAAGCTGCAGGAACTGAGTCCGGTGGAGATTTTGGCCAATTCAGAGAAACAGATGGATCTGCGAGCGAAGTCAATTCTTTCACAAAACACCTGGAACAAGTAGTGTTTAATCAACAAACACATAAAACGAAACATTTTACCCATTAAGGCGCAGGCGACGGCGGTAAAGTTAGGTGTAAAGTACAGGTCGATTCATAAGAGTTGGCACTAATGAAATGAATGAGTGAATGAAAATATCTATGTGGGTGGCTCTGAATGCCGATACAGGTGTCACTCATACAATGAAAGTGTCGTTCATTCCATTCGTGCCAGCTTTTGTGAACCTGTACACTGCTTGACTTCCATCATATGTTGACCATGACATTACATATACGATGATGATAACAATAACATCACTTTATAATCCCTCAATATCGATCATTGTTGCATTCAAAACGCGTTCACTCCAACTATAAACCCCGATAATTAAATTAAATTACCAATGAATGAAAAGCATCTTTTTTAACTGTTTATTTAAATTCTTACTTCCACAATTCCAACTTTTAATATACGAAGGAACATTAATTGAGAGTTGAGATTATATTTGAATAGATACCTTGAAAGACTCGGGGATTTCTTCAATTGCCCTGTGAATGAGCGTACCATTCACGTAAAGGCAATTAGCGGCGTCGTCCTCAGGCACCGTCAGTGTTTGATAAGCAAAATTGGCCTCTCTTTCCATCCGCTTGAGGAGCTCTTTGGCCTCCTTGCTATTACCGACGCAGAGTATATCGGGGCCTGCTACCGTCACGTACTTTTTAAGGTGATGCGCTCCCTTTGTTACCTGAAATATCGAACTTGATATTTACCGTCATATGAAATTTTATTTAATTAAGGATATCCATAATTAAGAGCCAACGGGAGTGGTCATTTCTCCATACAAACGTACTCCTCGTTTTCCTCCGTGGTTTTTGAAGCTAGAACAATGATTTTTTCAACACAGATTAATATTGTCAATATCTGTGTCGCACCGTTTTGATTTTTTTGATATTTTTGATTTTAAAGGCGCTAGAGCCTTTCAAAAATGGCCAAAATGGCCTAATTGACTATGCCGCAATGAGAGGCGTGGCATTCAAAACTGATATCAATTAGCCAAAAAAGCAAAACGGTCCGACACAGATAATTTCATAATCATTTAGATTTCCAAATTTGGTTACGATTGGTTAAGTTTTGGAGGAGGAAACAGAGGAGTACGAAACCTCGATTTTTGAGATTTTTACGCAGGATTTTTCGCCTTGTCCTTATCGCACTACTTTTAGGTGCCGCTTCCGTTAGCGAGACGGGTATATTTACCTAAAATATTTAAAACTCAGCTCCTGTTTCGTCTTAAGTTTTTACTTAAAAATTCCGTTATCGAAATCCCTATATAGAAATGCGTCAGTAGCTCTGTCTGTCTGTTAATTACCTCTTCACGCTTAAAGCGCTGAACCGAATAAGATACCTACCTAATATTTAGTATGGAGATAGTTTGTGAACCGGGAAAGGCTAAATAATTTTCGAGTCAAAAATTTATTTCTTCTACTTTTCCTAATCAGATCACGATACCATAGAGAAACAAGACCGAAGTGATCCCATAAGTGTTCCGTGAACAAAGTTTTGTACGGAACACTAAAAAATACATAGAGTGCTCACTCCATACTTCAGTTTTAGTACCAAAACGACTATTATTTTCGTAGTCGACATCTAGCATCGAGTAGCGGAATTATCAGTACTGCTACTTGACAATAGATGTAGCACCGACCGAGAAGTCTAATGCTCAACAATTTTCAGCTAATATTATAACCGGATTAATCGGAACTCTATTTTCTTCGACTTCTGCTTTTAATATTAGTTATAAATTGTTGTTCAATACAATTTTCGTGAGTCGCGACACTAGAGAATTCTAGTATCGAGTAGCGGTACTGATAATTCCGTTACTCGATGCTAGATGTCGACTGCGAAAATAATAGTCGTTTTGGTAACAAAACTGATGTATGGAGTGAGCACTCTATTCTTACTATATTTCGGCTGCTATTTAACTGATCACCAGATTTAGTAAAATTTAATACCAAAAAAATCTATTTTACCACCCTAAAATCATGAATGATCACCAAAATTATAACACCATTTTAATGTGAAATGATTACCAATTTTATTACATTTTACTATCCTTTTAAAGGAAATGACACCAAACTAATCATTATTAACCCAAAAATAGTTCATGATTACCAAATTTCAAACCCCATTTTAATGTGAAATGATAACCAAATTTTTACATCTTGCTATCCTATTAAAGAAAATGACACCAAAATAATCATTGTAAACCCAAAAATAGTAAATGACCACCAAAATAAGAACTCCATTTTAATGTAAAATGATAACCAAATTTTTAAATCTTGCTATCCTACTAAAGCAAATGACTCCAAAATAATCATTGTAAACGCAAAAATAGTAAATGATCACAATAAATTTACCACATTTTAATTAAAAATGTGCAAATATTTAATAATATATCGTTATCCTATTAAATTAATTAATCCACTTCGTCACCTTTTTCTAGTAGCATTTTATTTCTGTAACAGTCGCAGTTCGAACCTAACCTAACCCAGTTTTCTAGTAGCATTTTGTTTCTGTAAGGGTCGCAGTTCAAACCTAACCTAACCCACTTTTCTAGTAGCATTTCTTTTCTGCAAGGGTCGCAGTTCAAACCTAACCTAACCCACTTTTCTAGTAGCATTTCGTTTCTGTATGGGTCGCAGTTCAAACCTAACCTAACCCACTTTTCTAGTAGCATTTCTATTCTGTAAGGGTCGCAGTTCAAACCTAACCTAACCCACTTTTCTAGTAGCGTTTCGTATCTGTATGGGTAGCAGTTGAAACTAAACCTAACCTACTTTTCTAGTACCATTTCGTTTCTGTAAGGGTCGCAGTGCTAACCTAACCTAACCCACTTAACTGATAGCAGTGTAACTTACTTTTCTAGTAGCATAACGAAATGCTACTAGAAAAGTAGATTAGGTTAGGTAGGTATACTAGGTATGCGGTGCGGGCTACGGGGGGTTGAGCGGGAGGGGCTAGTAATTTTGGCATCAGTTTACTTTATGTGGTAATATGTATACATTTTTTGGTAATCATAGTGGTTTATTTAGGTGAAAATATCGCATTAATTTGGTCTTCAAGATTTGGTGATCATTAATGATTTTTGGTGTACATTCAATATATTTGGTATTTGAATACAATTTGAAGTGCAGTCGTAATTAAAATGGTGGTACTTTTGTATTTTTAGGCCTTATTTTTTTGGTGTTCAGTAATTTTTTTTGGTAAGCATGATTTTTTTATTTAGGGTACCAAAGTATTTTTTGGTGGTCATTATATTTGTAGCCCTATATTTCTCTATGACGATACTGAATATGCCTTTAAACGGATCCCCACTACTTTTGTTACCCCTTGTATATTATTTTTCCCTTTGAAATTCAAGCTAATTTTTATTTATAAAAAAACGTTAAAGGCATAGAATGAAAAAAATGACATGCCACCATTCCTTTTGTGTTTGAAAAATACTATAGTACATTGTAGGAGAGGACGGAAAACCGCTAAAAGATGGACGAGTCGTTTGAGGGCCGACACGTTAGTGGAGGCCCTCAAATAATACGAGTCCATCTTTAGCGTTTCCGGCCGAGGCATTACATAGTGCTTTTCACGACTACTGCGAGGAAAGAAGAAAACATTTTCATAACTATAAGTACTAGCCCGCGATTTCTCTGGTAGCAAATTACTAGCCACTGCCTGTGCTGTCTCTTGAATTTCGGTAGGGGTCAGCGTAAGAATATCATTTTCTTCACTAGAAGAACTAATTTTTATAGCGAGCGTGTTTTATACGTGTTTCTTGTATTTTTTAGTCAAACACAATTTACACTATCCAATTCAGTAAGTATTTTCAGATCCCGCCTTTTTTACTTTTTTTATCACTTTTAAGAGGCGTTTTTCTGTTATTTGCTTCAAACCGACTCTAAACATAGAACCGTTTTTGTTAAAAAAAAACACAAACAGCTACAAAAGTAAAAAACGCCTTAAGCGTGAAATTAATGGATAATTGTTAAAAAAAAATTAACTGAATGGTTTTGACATTTCTTTTTTTTTAACAATAAATTGGTCCTATAAATAACCTAATTTTATTATTGAACGAAAAAGTTGCGCCAAAAAAGACCTTTTATTGATTTTTATGTTTTAAATGATACTCATTGCTGTAGCGAACCTTCACCAATGACAGATGATGATAACAATGAAACATTGTAGTAGTGGTGGTTCAGGTGCTACAGCTATTGCCTACTTTCCAGCTTGGTTTTAGACCATCTTTTGCCACATTTCCGAACAGTGGCGTGAAAAAGCAATTCTTTTTTCGAAAACGTGGGACGGTAGAAGACGAATTTACCTTAATCGGGGTACAGGGAAACTCCGGGAAAGCCTCTGCGACAGCGAGAGCGCCGGCCTCGTTACTGGCCTCTGTAATGCCCACGAAGAACTCACGACCTGAAAAACGAGTAAGATTTTGAAAATTTTATTATGAATGAAATGAAAATTTTTATTTCAGGCAACTAGTGGCCCATACCTTAAAACTAGCATACATATTATAAAAATATATTTTAAAACTAAACACTACAAATCACATTATGGTTGCGATGCATTACGCAACCCCGCAGTGTCAGGGAGCCGGCCGCGGAACCGCCGAGACTTCGGCCAAAACTCCTCCTTGGTGAAGGTCGCTAGATGTATATATGTTATGACTTGGCTTTCATGGCTGTAGTAGTAGTTCACTGATGTTGTAAACGCCAGTTTTAAGTGGGAATGGACTGGTCATATAGCACGTAAGACCGATTAGTGGAGTAACCGACTACTCGAGTGGCGACCGTGGGAGCGAGGAGCGTCCTCTAAGCAGACCCCAGATGCGTTGGGACGACGACATCAAAAGGACTGCGGGGACGAAGTGGCTCCAGGTCGCCCAGAACCGTGACGAGGGGTGTAAAATGAAGGAGGCCTACACCCAAAGTGTAGAAAAGGGCTAAAGAGAGAAAGGGAGTAGTAGTTATTCTGAGTATTAGGAGGGTTCAGTAAGCTCCTTACCGCGGTTATCATATCGGCGCGTATCAGATATGAAAACCGCCGTTAACAGGAGACAATGTTCTGCCTTCCGTATGACCCAGTTGGGTCGATGGAGATCCATACGAAAGTTCAGACATGAATACCGAGTAAGCATTATTTATGGGTTACAGTTTACAAAACACATTGACGACTTTATTCCAAAGCATCAAAATGATCCTGCTGCTGTATCAATAACCGTAGCAATTGTGCCATGTACATATTGTATAACAATGTAATGTAACCCTTTACTATAGAATGTTGTATAAGCACATTTACATCATATTACGTCAATAGAGGACAATTCGGTCAACTGAACAGCCTTGAAATACTTTAACTACCTGTAATAGCACAAAATTTAATTGAGGTCAGTCTGTACTGTTTGTGATCACGTTTATGACTACGGACGGTCAGCGTAGTTTTCATTATCAAAATCTAGGATTAGGCCTAGTATAAGAGCAGGTTTTAAACAAATTAAACAAGTCTTAATTGTTCTAGAAAAAGAATGTATGGCAAAAAAAATTGATACACACCTGGGAAAGTCTAAGTTAAGCCCACATACCAAATTTAAGATTGTTCCGCTGGATTAATTGGTGGACAATGCAGAATACGGCGCTGTGCAAAGGGCTCACAAGCTGTGCATTAGGAGTTAATTTAAACTTGTCGCCCAATAGACGTGGTTATAATAGGAATTGTAAACCCTAGCTTAAGCTAAGGAAGAGCTTATTATGCACTGACGTATATCTCAGGACTGGCCTTACGGGCAATAAGAATGGGGCATGAATGGGGCCAGTACAGCGGTGTGACACCGCTAGAACGCGATGGTTGATGAGTTCGCAGCACGCGCGCGATTGGTCGCAACTAGGGTTGCCAACTGTACTATATTATATAGTATTGTACTATATTTTGGCTCTCTGTACTATATACTTTTGGAAAAATATATAGTACGCTAAAATACTATATTTCCGATTAAACGTATATTACACTCATGTTTAGTATTTTATCTAAAAGTACTATATTTTTTTGAAATGTACTATATTTTTGATGCCTTATTCTGGAAAATACTATATTCCACCAAAAAAAAGTTGGCAACCCTAGTCGCAACTAGTCGCGTTACACTGCACGATTGGCTCGAATTCGTGGCTGACACTGCTGAACCAATACCACTTTTAGTGCCCGTAAGGGTAGTCCTCAGATATACGTCAATGTTATTATGTCAGTCATACGGGCAACATCACCCTCAAGTCCATCACAGTGAAAAAAAATGTCAGCCCTATGTAAATGTAGCAGCAAAGCTCGTAGTATTATTTGTTATCATTATAAATTATATTATGTTTTTAAATTTAGAAGGATAACTTGTTAAACCCTTTTCCATGAACAGGTTAAATCCATATTTAGCAGAATATTGTCTCCTAGGACATAAAAATGATGAAATTATATTGTGCCAAAAATTTTACTGTCAAGACCCTGTACCTGGATGTTAACAATTAAAAGAGTACAAGGTTAACAAATGTATTGACCTAATTATGTTTACTGCTATTAGTCATGACATGACCCTCAATCAGACGCGGACATAGCTTTGTCCACTATTATTTTTCTCCCTAGAAAAAGGTGCGAAATACAAAAAAGTAGGCTTTTAAATTAGAGAGCTAGGAAACCTATAGTTATTAGTTTTAAAATGGGGCAAAGTTTTTGTTAACCTTGTGCTGAAACTGATAACCAAGCAAGTGAAAAACCCCAAAAATTAACCACGAGCGCAACGAGTGGTTTGAAAAGTGGTATCTTGAGCGTAACGAGGGTCTCTAAGCAAGAGGGATAAACAAACTGCTATAGAGTAACATTTTTCACCACACTAACCTGAAGAAATACTTATCATTCAAAATCATCACTTAAAAGTAAACTCCACCATCCAACATGCGGAAACAACTCAAAATTTGCATATATTACTTTGCCACTGTAGTGGAAAAATATTGGTACTCAAAACCAAGGCCTACCAGCTTCACTGACTAGGCTAGTGGTCATTTAAATAAAGTCAGAAAACTAAGAAATCTAGGTACAATAGCAATGTTTGATGTTCTGCTATGATAGCCATGGATACACAGATTTATTCAATAGTATTTTAATCTCACCTGTGAAAAGTACATCAGAGCCAACAATTCTAGCTTCCGGGTCTGTCAACTCGATGATTGTGTGATTCAGTTCTTTTTCCAAGACTCGTCTCACCGCCTTAGCCTAAATCAAAATCAATTTTGTAAATTTTTATAGCTTACTCCAGTTACAACAACCCAAATACAATTGTTTACACTGTTAATTGACCTTTTGCAAATCTATATTGCAATGAGATAAGGTCTAATACAGCCAACTTCAAAGAGAGGTTTACATTTTTTGCTTTATTACAATGAAGTATGGTGCAAAGATGTTAACATATCTTTGCTGACAAATATACTCAAATTTGTGTGCATTTCTTTTAATAAAATAATATTGTGAGCTGGGTACATCTCAGCATTGATTAGCACAGCCATTTGACCATAAGTAGACAATTTATCCAGCAGTAGCATTGCTTAAAATATTATATATGCTTGGTCAAAATGAGTTTTCACTTGTTAATAGTTTTCTGAAACACATTAAGTTAAAACTAGTTCTAACGGGGTTTTTTCACAAAGTGCCTTGATGAAAGCTATTTTACAAGTTATCTTTAAAAACTACTCTTGCAGATGCGTGCTATTTTAAGTCTTTCATAATGTATCAGCATGGCAATTCTTGCCAATGTTTAGTTTGAAAACTTAAGCCATGCAATCCCCACTTAATATTATAAAAGCAGTAACTGTCTATCTGTCACCCCTTCACGCTTAAACAGCTTAGCTAATTTCAATTAAATTTGGTACAGTGATAGTTTAAGTCACAGGATAGGATATAGCATAGTTTTTATCCCAGAAATCATCCCTTAAGAGAGTGAAAAGGGGGGAGGAATTAATTATGGAAGTAGGACATGGAAGTACATATTCTATGCAGACAAAGTCACAGGCAGAAGCTAGTGAAATATAATTAGACCAAAATTTAGGCAAAACAATAAATATTGCCTCCATATGGTGGCATGGGCATGGGTAAGATTGTTTCAGGGATTCGCATGTCTCTACTATGACTTTAACAGCTGCAACATGATTTATATTTTTAACAGCCACTCACACTACTTTCCAGGCATATGTGATAGAGTATACTATGAGCAAAGCATTATCAGTTCACATTGTACAATACAATAAAGATGCAATTGGTTTGTTCTGGCTTACACATTTTAAATCCTCATACAGGGAATGTTTTGTGGGCACAGACAAAACATCCTCCAGACTTAGCATAGTCGCGCTACCTGCTCTGCCACACTTACGGATACGAAAGTGTCTTTGTGTGACGTCCGTGTCTTTGAACGGAGCAATCATAGCATGGGATTTCACTCACCTCGTCCCGCGCACCCCCACATTTTTGGCATCATCGGTTGCATGAAATAATTGCTCTAAACTCGGTCTAGAGGATTCCTAGTCTATGTTTGTAGGTAACAACCAATATGGTCAATGGACCAATATGATAAAAAAATATTAAGAAAAGAAGTAGATTGATAACTGTGAGACAAATTTTTCAAATTACAATGTTTTGCATGGCACTCATTGAATCATTAGATATCAGCATGAGCATAGCAAACATTTCGGTTATAGCTTGTCAAAGGATAATATCATACAGGAAAAAGTATACAGGTATGCTCATAGTATTCGCACAGCAAGTTGAATAATATTGTCAATGTATTCCCTTTATCTAGTTCTAAAATTACTAATAATGTTAATTGTAAGACTTAAAAAAAAAGTGAATAAAGATGTGTATAAAAAAATTATATTTACTTTAACTTGCTCAGCAGTGGTCAGTCCTTTTGGCATTAAAGCTATTCCATGGCAAACTACAGCCACATCTTCAATGAACACATTATGCGGGAAGGATTCTGGCAGGTCGACTTCTTTCACTTCCACATTCAGCTCGCTAAGGAGACGCAGGTAGCATTCGTGTTGGCGCCTCGCATCATTCAAGTAGGCCCGGTCAGTGGCGGGCAGTGCCGGCGTCACACGTCCTACCACGGCGTGAGTATATTCGTGCATTTTAAAATCCATCCTAACCGCCTTGCACACGGGCTAATCTTTCAAATAGAACCAGTCAACTAAAATATACTAGTTGAGCGGCAAAAGTTTAACGCTCCACTCCTCCTAAGTACATCTATTAATAGATCGTGTGCACGAAAACCAAAAGATATAGCACTCAATATAGCAGGACGCGGATTTTTCTGCTGGATAAAGATAATTTATTACAAAAGGGAGATATTTATTTTAACTTCGTCTCTACAAATTTCCCTACGGCGTTCATCGGAACGAGACGAAACACTTGGAGTCTTGGTTGGAGGGATGCAGGGATGCTATAGCTATACTGCCTATACTATACTATTTTACAGAGGGCCTACTGCTAACCTTGTTCGACGTATTGCCTCTCTCTCGCACTTGTGAATTCGCACGTAAGTGTGACAGGGAGGCAACACGTCGAACGTGGTTCGCGGTAGGCCCTCAGCAATGCAAATCGAGCGAATGAGCGTTCGGATTCCCTGGATAAACAATTTCGCTCCCTTCAATCCTATTTTTTTATAAAATATAACCTTAGACATGTACAAACACAGTGTTCACTTTTTATACAGCATTGGTTAAATTTATTTAATAATTTATTCATACGATGTATTACGAATGTAATAAAATCGTTTATTTCGACTTGCAAAACTCACAGATTTGGAATTGAATCCTAAATTCCGAACGCACTCCAATTTGACAGAATTCAACTACGTTCAGAAATGAATTCAGAGAAATGACGGATAATGTTGTTATGGGCCTCTACAAATCGCACTGATTAATAAAAATTTCTACATGCGATTTTCAATACATCTCGGCATATCTTCTACTTAGCGAAACATTAACTAAATCGCATTTTTTGCTTATTTTCTTAAATAACTTCTAAAACTATAGTCTGTAAAACAACTTTGTCAATAGAAAAAGGCGCGCAGTTCAAATTTTCTATGGGAAAGGTCCCTATGTTTAATAGTACATTACGATACAAGTGCGAAAAGTAGGAAATTCGTAACGAGTGGCGATAAATTGAAACATTGTAAGTACATACAATACACGTGCGAAAAGGTGATTCGCAACTCGTGTCGATTCAAAACCTCCCTTCGGTCGTGTATCGCCACACGTTACGAATTTCCTACTTCCCGCACGTGTATCATAATGAACTACTTATTACAGTACATGTAGTGCTGCTTTACCGCACTAGTGCGATAATTAGCACATTTCGTAACTATGACGAAAACTTAAAGGGCCATAAAATTTACTTTTAAAACGTTGTACGATACATGTGCGAATAGATAATTCGCAACTCGTGTCGGTTTAAAACGACACGCACTTGGCAGGGTTTTTTTACTTATTCACCCGTAAACCACCGTGAAACATGTGTTAGATGAAAAATCTAACAAAGTATTTCATCTAGGTTTTAGCAAGTTTTAGTTTTCTTGGTAGGTAACTGATATTTTACAGCCTCTTAGGGTAAGTAGGGACCTGAAGTAGCTACTTAATGAGGGAACAAAATGTTAAGATTAGATTTATTTATTTCACTAAATATAAGTTATACATAAGTGTATAAATGTAAAATAATGATATTATAATTAAAATAAAACGTTAAGCAACTGTTAAGTTACTTAAACTATTTAACTGTAACACTTAACCTAACACAGACTTAATATTAATTTATTAATAATAAAAAGTAGTAAACATATAATTAGTTATTATGTAAACCACAATATTGATGAAATTTTAAAATTTTCATTAAATCAATAATTGTAAAATCATTGCATTCAGTCTAAAGTGCATTATATGCCCCAATAACAGTAAAATATCACAAAGTCGTATTGGGTGGGGTAGTATATTAATTTGGAAAAAACATTTTTAAATAGTTTAGTAAGTTATGTTAAAATTTAAACAGCTCATTACCCTGCTTCATGGCAGACATAAGAAACTACTTATAATTCATTTTTAATAAGTACTGATACTTGTGTAAAGACCTCCAAATAGAAAAAAATATATTATGTCTAAGAAATCACACATATTTTAATGTAATTTGTTTATAATTTATTATCCATTTACTGTAGAAATGAGATCAAATAATTAAACTTCAGGTAGGTACATGGTCTTTACACAACATCAATTTTTTAACCACAAATATAATAATAATTAACATCGATAAGGAAATATATCATTTAATTAGACACATTCAATGCCAGTGCGAGCTATACGCTGTGAGTGAAGCCCATCGGCTTCACACGGGTCATCACCCGGGAGAAACAGTATGTAGCAAAAGCGCTTACAAACAGAGAACCCTCCCCGCGGGTCACTGGCAGTGAATGTGTTAAAAAAACAATAGATTTCAATGTGACAATAATACAAGAGACAAAAGCTTGCACATCGATTATCATTCAAATCTCGTTCCTCAACACAAATATAGCTCAAAAACCAAGGATTTCTAAAGTTATTCAAATAGCACTCCGCTGACTCCCTGTACTTCCATTAGCTTCCAATTTAATTCAGTTCCTTTACTTAAGACTAAATAAAATACTTTAATACTAATAATAAACCTGCACATAAGTAGATACTTATGTGCAGATAAAATACAACATCAATGCATTAATAAGATTGTTAGATCCAAAACAGTCAGTTTATATCACCTCAGAATTTTGAAGTGTTAATAGTCCTTGGTACTCCATGTCTTTATACATAATATCCTGATTCAATGTATGAAGAATATCTTGGAACCGCTGTCGTAGAGCCAGGTTTTCCATGCCGGCAATCTCATGCTGTGTCCGCTGACGGCGTTGTTTCAGTTCATCCAGTTCTGCTTTAACTTGTTCAATTCTGAAGCTCATATTGTCCTTGTTCATGTCACGCATGCTCTGATAGTCTCCATCCTCTTCTTCAGACAATGCAGTTGAAACTCTGCTGCTAGAGTGATGCTGCATGCCAGATGTAGAAGCATGACTAAAAGTTGCCTTAGGAGCTTCAGGATATGGAAACATTTGTGCATCAAACTGTTCTGTTTCTTTGCTATGCATGTCACCCAATCCATGCATGGATCCAGTATCCGATATCCGGCTGTCATATGGAGACAAGCGACAGTTCTCCATCTCCACATTAATGTTGTCTTCTTCTAAGTCACTGTCGCTGAGAGCTCCACCAAAAATGTCAACAAGCTTTGATGATTCAGGATTTGGAGCAGTTGATTTTGGTTCACTTCGTTTAGGTGGCCGCTCAGCTTTAGGCCTCTTCTCTGGCTTGCTGCTAACAGATGGGCCAGGCTCTGGTTTACAAGACTGATCTTCTTCTTCATTTATGATCTCCCATGTTACACTAACTGCCTCATTGTCAGCTCGCAACAGTCTCTTAACTTCTTTCTCTATCTCAGGTGCTTCCACAAACTTCTTCCTTAAAGTTTTTCTAAACCGTCTCTTCCTTATGTTTTTTGCTGGAGGAGTTATTCCATGGGGCCACAGAAACTTTTTGTCGACTTTGTATGGGTCCTTCCTTTTATTCTTAGACGGTGATTCATCTTCAGTGGATGGTTGATCGGGTTCATCTTTGCATATCATCATTTGGGCAATGTCTGCAGTTTTGTAGAAACTTTTGTTGTCTATAGTTTTCAGGGCCTCTACAATTGTGGGCAGATCTACAATTTTAGCGTGCATGAGCCAGTGGTCAAATCGCACTTCACCGTGCCGCATGTCGTTCTCGATTTGTATGGTCAAACGATTTTTGAGATTCTCTCCAGTTTTCAAAACTTCGCTAAGAACCTTAGCAGGCTCGGGAGGCAGCCTCAATATGAACTGAGATTCTAACTCGGCAGGATATTCCGGTTCCCGTTTGTCCCTATTCATGATTATGACCCAATGGCACACCAATACTGGAATAAAAACATAGTTACATTTTACAACAATACTCTGTCAATAGGTACGCATCCACCAACATAATATAACTATAATATTTTGTGTAGGTACTTACCTACCTTAGTTATTTCATGTACAGAATGTGACGATTCTGATGAAATTAAGTTTAGTAAATAAATATGCACAATAAGTCGACGTAAAGTTACAAATTACAAAATTATTGATTTGTTTCCACTTCTCTGCTTCTGCGTCCCCCGCCATGCCTCCGCCCCTGCACCACCTTATCAACTTTTTCTTTTATGTCAAAAAGTAACCACAGATAAAGTAAGTTAAACTAACATTTATATTATAGGAGAAACTCGCACTGCACATAATTGGTTATATCCTCTAAGCACTCGGTGCACACCAAAGAATATAATACTGTGCACACATAGAAAAGATCAAGTAAAGCTAAAATCGCGCTAAGGTTAAAATCCTAAAGGCCCCAGTACACAATGGGCCATTGCCGGCCACTCCAAGGGACGCAGCCATGCGGTAGAATGAGATAGCAATATCACTTGCTCCCTCTAACGCATAAATGCGTCCCTTGGAAGGGAAAATTGTGTACTGGGACCTTTACGCAAATAATTGAAAGAGTACGCTATGCTTACGGAATACCGAATCTGGGGGCCTACCACAAAAACCGGAATGCGCAGATTCCTGGGATCCTTCTCTTTTACTCCAATGAAGGCGTAATTAGAGTGACAGAGAAAGATGTCCGCAATTTGCGAACTTCGATTTTCGCGGTTACACCCACGAGAACAATTTTTCGCCAATCTTATTAAATTGTCCGATCAAATCAGGTGGTGCGGACGCAAACGCAAAGTTGACCACTTTCGCCAATTTTAAATGTATGGTGATATTTAAGCGCTCTAAATTAAAGAAATGATCCTAAATAATCCAGTAACTTTGTCGAATTTTGTAACCTGGCTCTTTTGCGTCAAATCCGGTAGTTCTGATTTTTTGCAGACTTGTTTATGATGTTGGCACAATGAATAATCCAAGTTTGTGACTTCGAGCGCCGAACGCAACATTGTCAACCCTGTTTGGGGGGGTCTTCTTTCCAACGATCTTGTGGCTACCGGGCCAAATCAGCTTTGATTGATACATTTTGAAAGGCTTTATCTCGGAAAATATTAGATGTACAGAGACAATTCTAGTGTCTTCTTTTAGAAAATTTAGTCTACTTTAAAAACGTCCTAGGAAGTTACTATCAAAAACTAATACTGACAAAGTTGCGTTCGGCGCTCGAGGTCACAAATAAAACGTAGTGATTATATTCTCTTTGGTCACACACTTGGATTATTCATTGGGCCAACATCATAAACAAGTCTGCAAAAAATCAGAACTACCGGATTTGACGCAAACACAAAATGTATAATTTTACTGTATTAAAACACAAATACTTTCAAATACTAGTCGCGTCACAAATTGGTATTCTTGAGTTGGTTTAAAATCGGTCATAGTCGGCAATTGAGGCGTTTGGCTCGGCACGGCCTGATTTGTTCAGACAATTTAATCAGATTGGCGAAACATTGTCCCCGTCTGAACACGTCACTAAGGCCCCGTTCGCACGGCAGCTTTTTCAACGCGCGTTAAAAAAGCGTTTGAATGACACCAATGGATAACCATGTATGTATTCACACGAAGGCGGTTTTTAAGCGCGGCGCTTTTTTATCGAGCACTGTTCGATTTTCGGCGTTGAGCGTTGGCGTCAAATTGAATAGAGCATACGGAACTCCGTGTATCTGTTCTTACAAGCGTTAAAAAAGCGCCGGCGCTGCTGTCAGTTGGCTGTCAAGTGTCAATTTTTGGTGTCAATCGTCAAGATTATTATTAGTTTCACCTTAAAAATGTCAACTTATGCTTACAAATTCCTGAAATATTCAAGCTATATTCAAATAATACGTCGTAATAGCAAATAAAGCTGCTAAAGCTTTGCTGAGATGCGTACGTGGCATTACGACTCACAAGTGATTTTAAAGCGTTCATATGAACACAAATATTGGAAACGGTAAAAAAGCGCCAACGTCGGGTTTTAACGCAACGCTTTTTAAGCTATCGTGCGAATGGGGCCTAACCCGGGCATAGTGTAGGGCTACCGCCAATACCGAAAATCGTCAATTGGGGGCATTTTTCTCTGTCACTCTAATTACGCCTTCATTGGAGTAAAAGAGTAAGATCCCCGCAATTTGCGAATTTCGGTTTTCGCGGTAGCCCCTGTGATTTGATAGTGATTCTTTGCCCGATGTTGCCCGGGCATCAACCGATTTTATCGTATCTGTGGCAGGTTTTTGAAGAGTGAAGGCAGAAGACACGTCAGTCAATATTAAATTTATTCGCGTAATGGAATAACATGAGTAACGAGAATAACAAGCTACTGTACAATTTGTTTTCTTAACCGTTTTGTTAAAACGTATTAATTTATTAATAAAGGGTGAAAATCTATACTGTATGATTCATCGCGGTTTTTAGAAAGGATACTTATTTGTGATCTAGGTAAGTCGACTGTACTATAACTGTTTTCTTTTTTTAAACAAGTAGAAGAGCTGTGCGAACTCTTATATCCTTCCGTCCGCCGATCTCTCTATTTACCGATTTATTTTTGCTCTGCCGCTATAAATCAGAACAGAAGTCAGAACCTATATGGTTCTTTTATTTACATTACCCTTAAACCTATTACGATTGTAGTGTTGTTACTGAGTATAGATATGTAATATATATTATTATAGTATATTTACTTACTGCCCAGTTACTTTTCAAGGATTCATCTTTAAATTTCCTTTTTTAGGTATGTCTAAAGTAATAATTATTGTTGTTTTGTACCTTAAGCCAGGAAAAGGTATACATATTGGCTGAGTTGATAATCGTAAATGATGTGTAAAATAATCCATGATTACTTATTACTAAGTAAATCAAGATTATTGAACTTGCCAAAACCACCCTAGAGTCAGACCAATAATAGTCTGTAGCGAATTTGATAGCCTACGCAGTGCAAGTGTTATTTTAAATGTCAAACTTCTATGAAATTATGACGCTCTAAAGTAGTTTTGATCAGTACAAAATTGTGTGCATGTAACATTAAATATGAATTAATAGTGAGAATTTTTGTATCCATTACAAATAATATTCAGATTTAACCTCACTCCAATTTGATTGGGCTTGGGTGTGTGTAATTATGCTATAGTTTATCAAGTATGCTTGCAAAGGTCATTTGAATGGAATAATTGTTAAGGAAAATCATGTTATTTTAATTTAAGCTGTGTGAATTTTTATTGATAAAGATAAGAATAGACATATCAGCATACCTATACCTAGAAATCTTTCTGGCAAAGACAAGTGATGGTCAAAATAGCTTTTCACTCTAAAATCCTAAAAGGTGCAGGCGGGCAATTTTGACTGCAGGGAATTTTCAATTAATCTAAAATCTTCCATGTTTTACTATATTAACTAGAGTCTCACTCATGGCTCTCTAGTTAATAATGTAAAAAATGAAAATTATTTCGGTTAGTTGAAATTTTCCCGCAGTCGAAATTGCCCCATGCACCTCATAGGCATATCTACAGTAGAGTCTTTAATCCAGCAATACATCATAGGTAAAAGTAAGCTTAATATTTTTTGGTCCCTTCACCAGAAATATGTTGTTTCAGACATTACAACACATTACAATGAGATTATTTCTTAGTCTGTTGTGTGTAACAGTAATACTCCACTGTTCTTACGCTCCTCCAGTGACTCCTGATAAGTCTGATGAAAAAGACAGTGAGATTAAAGATGATTTGGTAAGAGCAATTTTTGTATATTCTAATATAATTTAATGATTCATTTATAGAGTGAATAAAATCTGCTACTAGAATAAAGTTATATAATACACCAGCTTTAGTCTGTGTAGAATGTTGATAACTGTCAAGGGCGTCGCCAGCTGATGGGCTTAGAGAGGGGGAGGGGGATAATATTTATGACTTTATCAGACATTGTCGTTTCTCAATATTACATAGCCAGAGAGGCTCGCAGGCCGCAAGTGACAGTTTCACGAGCCGCATGCGGCCCGCGGGCCGCAGGTTGCCGACCGCCGCTCTAGGGGGTGGCAACTGACCCCTCCTACCACCTCTTGATGAGGCCCTTGATTACTGTTATAAAAATCTCTTTACATACAATTTTTTTTCTAAATCGGTTTAGTTACTTTCGCATTTATAATTTTAGTAGGGATTATGCAAATAAGCACAGAAATTGTCCTTGATTATTCTCGGTAGTGACATCACATCCTATTCTGGTAGATTAGGTTCTTCACCAGGCTCCTTTTTTTGTCTTTTGCCTCATCTATTTGTAATTGTATGAATCTTATACTTAATGCACACGAATGGCAAACATACCACTGTAACTTGCATATAATGTTAATAAACCATCATAGTTATTGACTTTATTATACATACATATATAAAGTGGTACCTTTTTCTTGAGACTGTCAATTATCTAAAAATAAGAATAAAAATAGTTGATTTTCTAAAAAGTTTTACAAACAACAAGTGTTACAATTTGGGTTGATCATTAACAGGAGGAGTACATGGAATACCACCGCTACTTGAAAGAGGTCGTGCAAGCTCTGGAGAGTGACCCTGACTTTAGGGAGCGCTTGGAAAAGGCCGATCAGGAGGATGTGCGGGTAAGTGACCATTGGACTAATGTTTATAATCGGGGTAGTGGCCACACATGAGAAGCAAGTAGTCTTATAGTAATGGCATTTATTTGTATGATTAATATGTGGGAGCATGGCTCAGAACCGGTTTTTTCTTCATACAAAAAATACCGGTATTATTACGTTATTTTTCGTTCTTTGGTTTATTATTTCATTTTTGATGGCTCAATCTAATAATACGTAGTCGTTACCTAAATACATGATTCAGTCCTACGGAAAGAGCATAAAATTATTAACAATATTGGGCTATTTTGGCATTTAAAAAGAAACCGGTTCCGAGCTCTGTGTGTGAGTGACAAGTATCCACTTTTATATACAGTTAGAATGGCTCAGCGGGTAGGTACATCAAAAATTGGGGCTCACGGGGCACTTAGTGTATTAAGGTCAGTGCGGCCAAATCAATCTGTGGATAATTCCGCAATTCAAGCGTGTATTTATTCAAATGTCGGCAACAACGTACCATCCGCTTTTGACTGGTCGGTCTAAAAGCTACCGCTGCTTTATCAATGTAGTTAACAACAGGTTAGACAAAAATCGCTAATGTACGGACTTTCCCACAGACCGATTTGATCGCTTAGACCAGCGGTCGGCAACCTTTTAGCAGCCAAGGGCCATATTATAGTAGTTAAGGAAGTTGACGCGGGCCGCACTTTGTTAATATGTGCGACTTTATCAGACATTGTTGTTTGACAATATTACATACAAAATAGCCAGGGGGGCTCGCGGGCCGCATGTTGCCGAATAAAATACTCCAGCATATTAATCATTTGGTATGTACTATAAACTATAGTTCGTCACGTGAGTGCTAAATGTAAAAACAAATATACACACGAGAAGTACCTCGTGAGCTGCATTTATAAACATCAGGAATAGTTATGAAAATATTTCTAATGTTTAATCTACTTTAGTATTAGTCACCGGATTACGCTATTAGTACCTCCATATATGATATAGCGATTTATTGTCATCACTTATTAACTTCCAGAAATTATTTAGGTATCAAATACTGATGAAAAGAAATATACTTAAGTAACTCTACACGTATATAGGTAGGTACGTGATTGCACTCTACCTACCTATATAAAACACGTTCACAATAATCACATAAATGAGCGTTTCTTTTATTTTTTGCCATTTTTATATATTGTGGCCTTTTTTGCCACTTTTGTGTTATTTCTACTTAGATTCACGAGCTCCTAATGGGATAAAAAAATGTCCCAGAGTTTTTTCCTATTGTGTTACCATTTCCCCATACACTTTGTATGGCGGTAACAAAAAGGAAAGTTTGAATAATGTATGGATATTTTAGGACACTTTTTAGGGGTCCGTAGCCAAATGGCAAAAAGCGGAACCCTTATGGATTCGTCATGTCTGTCTGTCTGTCCGTCCGTATGTCACAGCCTCAGTTTCAACAGTATAGTTCTTATAGTTTTTCCGAAACTATAAGAACTATACTGTTGAAACTTGGTAAGTAGATGTATTCTGTGAACCGCATTAAGATTTTCACACAAAAATTAGAAAAAAACAATACATTTTGGGGCTTCCCCATACTCAAAAAAATGAAACTCAAAAAAATTTTGTACATCAAAGCCATACGTGTGGGGTATCTATGGATAGGTCTTCAAAAATGATATTGAGGTTTCTAATATAATTTTTTTCTAAACTGTATAGTTTGCGCGAGAGACACTTCCAAAGTGGTAAAATGTGTCCCCCCCCCCCGTCCCCCCCTGGAAAATAAAAAAATGATAAAACTAAAAAAATATATATGATATACATTACCATGCAAACTTCCACCGAAAATTGGTTTGAACGAGATCTAGTAAGTAGTTTTTTTTAATACGTCATAAATCGTAAACCGCAATTTTATTATGTTACTTGCTGCTACGGAACCCTTCATGGGCGAGTCCGACTCGCACTTGGCCGCTTTTTTTCTCCTATAAGGATGAAAAGGGCTCGCGATCCTGACTAGAAATAACACAAAAGTGGCAAAAAGGGTCACAATATATAAAATGGCAAAAAATAAAAGAAACGCTCAAATGCGAATTAAGATGAAGAAACTTTCACTTATTTATGTATTTTTAACGTTCATTAAGTTATTTTAATAAAATTAATCAATTAATAAAAATATACCTATGATGTCCAAATGATGTCACATTTTTAGGTTCCGTACCCAAAGGGTAAAAACGGGACCCTCCCTAAGAAACAACTGTCCGTCCGTCTGTCTGTCTGTCTGTCACCAGGCTGTATCAGAATTAAAGATGATTGTCAATGAAGTTTCTAACGTTAAATCTTCAAATATTTGTTAATTTTATTGTGATTATGTGTAGTCGGGTAAGATAGCAGAGCAGCTGGACTTCGTGAACCACAATGTGAGGACCAAGCTGGATGAGATCAAGCGGCGCGAACTAGAGAGGCTGCGGCATTTGGCCACGAAGGTAAGTTCGGATATCACCGTATTTGCCGATGCTGAAGGATTTCGCCTTGTATGGCAGCTACCTCAATTAAATGAGTAAAGCTGGAGAATTTACTGCCAATTTCTAAGCCGAGACCAAATATCGCTGTCATTTCGTAAGGGGTCATCCATTAATTACATCACACGTTTGGGGGGGGGGAGGTCAAGAAAATGTGACATATTGTGACAGGGGTGAGGGGGGACGAGACACAAACATTGTGACGTCACTCTAAGTTATTTAAATTATTTAATTCGCTGTACCTATAAGTAGTTAAATATTGTTTATGGAACGATTATCATTTTTATTCGTTTAATTTTCTTTCCTAATCAGTTTTAGGTTATAAAATTACTAATATTTCTTTTTTCAAAAAATATTTTGATAAAATATAAAAAATAGGGGGGCGGGGGTTTGCCAAATGTGACCAAGTTTGACAATGACAATTGGCTAAAACCCAAAAAATTGGTGTGATGTAATTAATGGATGACCCCTAAGCGACATTCTCGGGTAATATCCCTGAACCGGCTGTACGTCAGTCATTTCCTCCCGCGCAATAATTCTAGTGACTCACGGAGATGTATCATGAACCTTCATGAACGTCAGCTGCTGCTCCGATGGTGGACTGAGGAACCGTACCAACCCAAACTCGTAGAAAAATGTCTTCTGTCTGTCTTAAGTAGTTTCCTACTGATTAAACATGTGTGTGTGTTGAGTCTTTAATCATATTTCAAGAAAGCGTAATAAAATCCTACGAAAAATTAGATAATTGTTTAGGTTTTGATTTCTTTGTAGTGTGAGACATAATATTTGACATAGTGTGAACACTGTAGAGTTAAACATTTGTCAATTTGCGAGCGTAGTGTACCTATAAACATGCTCTCATATTATATTAATATCTGGGAGACCGAGCTTTGCTCGGAAAACATAAAAACTCAAAAATGCGCTTTTACCCAGAGATAAGACCTAGCTAGATCGATTTATCGCCCCCGAAAACCCCCATATAGCAAATTTCATCGGAATCGTTAGAGCCGTTTCCGAGATCCCCGATATATATATATATATATATATATATATATATATATATATATATATATATATAAATAAATAAGAATTGCTCGTTTAAAGGTATTAGATACAAAGACTAATGTTAAAACAGAGGTGACAACATCATCTTCTCCACAGCAATACGAGTTGACAAATCACCTAGACACGGACATGGGAAAAGTACCTACCAACGAGCACTTGGACCACAACAACCCTCACACCTTCGAGATTGAGGATCTAAAGAAGCTCATCAAGAAGACCACAGCTGACTTGGAAGCGGCAGACAAGGAGAGAAAGAAGCAGTTTAAGGTCTGTAATACTATGAGCAAGAAGCTTGTACCTATGATAAAAATAAAACTTTAAGGTGCTGTAGGTTAGAGAGCGGAGTTTTTGAAAAATTGTACCTTTTGTAATGTAAATTTGTGTGTTTTAAAGAATCCTTTTTTTAACTTTTAGCAAATTAAAATTAAAAAAAAGGAACATCTCGCTCATGCTTACGCTCAATGAGAGTGAAAGAAGAATACGAACCTATAGGGCCTTAAGAAGCTTACTTTACATTTAGGCCGTGTACTGGGCGCAAGCGGCACGGCGAGCGGCAACTCAAGGCCGTTCATACATTTTGCCGCCGCGCCGCTTGCGTACCTATCTGAGATTGTGATTATCCGGTCCTTGAATATGACTCATTTTTTAAACGAAATGACTAGAGGAAAATTATACTTTGAACTTGTGCATTTCACAGGAATACGAAATGGAGAAGGAATTCGAGAAGCATCAAAAATTGGAATCGTTAGATGAGACTCAAAAGAAAGAGTACTTAGAAAAAGAAAAGCAAGAGGAAGATGCAAAGAAACAACATAAACCGGTAAGTGTGCACAGAAGGAGGGGCATTAAAAATGAATAGGCACTTTTGGCAACTTAACTTACACAGGGTATTGATTATGGTTAATGATTACTCAGCGCTTACGTGTTTAGAAATAGGTTGCGTGGACTAATGAGGCACTTGGAAATTTTCACGGTATTTTATTCCAAGGTAAATAATAATCGAACATGGTTATTGATTTGTTCCTCTGTGACTTACACGCACCCTGAGTTAAATACTAGCGCGGATAGCATGACGGGTGTCAAGTTTCGCCTCACTTACACTTTATACAACAATAATTTGGAATAGGTGCCTCCTAAATCGCGTAGTGAGATGAATTACTTACATTTATTTCTTAAAGTTACCAATAGGTAATTATGTGGTTGTGTCATAACATAATGTACGCACTACGTTTTATAATGACGAACAGTAAAAATAATCTAATAGTGCCGCCGATTAGATACAAAAACAAAACAAAATATTTTGTCCCAGCCAAATAAACTAGGCTTTGAGTGGCAGCTCTAAAGGAATTGATATACTTATATATCTTTCAGAACATTTCCTAACTCAATTTTGCATCAGCAAATTACACTCAGAATGTGCGCTGTCCGTATATGTTGACGCAACTCTCATCCCGATAGCTTCATATCATAGACTATCGATTACAGCTTCAAAGATCTTAGACCAGAGCGTCTAGCCAAGTGATAATCATTTACAGAAAACTCCAATCGAATCTTAAGTAATGTATGGCAAAGATCGTTACGTTCTCATCTATCATTACAATGCATTTTTACTTTTCGATTGGCGTTTATCGACAAACTCGGCTACGGATTTTAGGTATTGATTTAAGCTTCGTATCGGTAGAATGGTTTGCACACATACATTAAGATTTATAGCAGACATAGCAGTCTTGCTGCTGTGCGCATCGTAGAACAGGTTAAGTGATATTCTTTATTCCGTTAATAATTATAGGCAAATTTTTGTTCCTAAACATATTCAGACAAGATTTTATCGTAACTTGATGGAAAGCTCAAAATTGATCTAAATTCTAATTTAAGAGTGAACTATTCGACCGAGTTATTTACACTGTTACTCTGATACTAGATGCACCATCCTGGTTCTAAGCAACAGCTCGAAGAGGTGTGGGAAAAACAGGATCACATGGACCAACAGTTTGACCCTAAAGCCTTCTTCATGATGCATGGTGAGTCACAACATACCCCATTAAACTTGTCTGTTGTCTGTGACAGCTGCGACACCCTGCGACCAGAGAACAGTTGTTAGACTTGTGGAAAACCGCCGATAATATGGACCCGAAAGACTTCAACCCAAAAGTGTTTTTCATGATGCACGGTAAGATCCAAGCGTGCAGGTAGCGTAGCGTACGTAGGTACTTTGTTTTCGTTGACGCTTTGTACCGTAACATTAAGGTATCTACGGTTAGTTGCATTCATGATTGTAAACATAGATTTTCACCTAACATAACCTAATAATTAAGATTGTTTGGTCATTGAGTGTAAGGAGTATAACAGATGATAGAAATCATTTTGGATTGATCACATCAACTGATATGCAGTGTTAATACAATGTTTGTTCACTAAATTAACGATCGGAGTCATGTTGTTATTTTGCATCCACTTGCATATTTCTACAACTTCGGAAGTATAAAAAAGAAGTTTGACTACTCCGGTCCCGTGTTGTTGACAAATTTTGAAGTTTACAAACGCAACAACATGTTTACGCTTAGTCATTTTATATTGTTTGTTATTGAACAGTATTGGAATAATACTGTCACATGAATGCAAAAAAATAATAGCTATGTCATAAATAATGACTCATAATCATAATAATCTAATCACAGACAGTCTCTCCTCTCCTACAATAATGGATCTTTCTTACACTCAAGTGCCAAAAGGTCGGTTGACATACTTGTGTTTGATTGACTACTAATGCAATATAATTCGCTCGCACGCTACTTGGATTTTACAGTACATGCGGAACTGTTTAGTATTCCGTTTGTTTCGCTTGTCCCACGATTGTTCATTGTTTAGTATTTGTTCTGTTTGTATTACTATTGTGAAGTATGCTTGTTGCATCCACTCTTTTGCACGATTAATAAATAAGTACATAGTTTGATGTTTTTAAAATATATTTTTTTAG
Organism: Cydia splendana; assembly: GCF_910591565.1. Lineage (NCBI taxonomy): Eukaryota > Metazoa > Arthropoda > Insecta > Lepidoptera > Tortricidae > Cydia > Cydia splendana. The sequence continues at coordinate 38,227,015 of NC_085987.1, read as the reverse complement.
CATAGCGTTAAATCTGGGCGTCCCTGTCACCTAGCTAGAAAATACAAGTACTAATTCTACAGTGATTTGGAAGCCTAATATGTAATAGTTATTTGTTATACAAGGGGGTAAAGTTGTTTAACTCCTCGTGCTAATTAGTGTTACCCGAGCAAGCTAAAGATTCCAAAATTAGACCACGAGCGTAGTGAGTGGTTCGAAGAGAGGACGTTGCGAGGACTTCAATGCACGAGGGTTAAACAAACTTTGCTTCCGAGTGATAGACAAAAGTTTTCACTACACCAACGCCAGGACAATATTTACTGTAAAAGATTACACATCAAATCTAAATTGATACCTATTAAGGTATTTATCATTCAAAATTATCATTTAAAAATCAATTCCACCAGCCTACATGAGGAAACAACTCAAACACTGCATCTAATGATTTTGTTACTCTTGATAAAATACAACTTTGTCGTCAGTTTTTGACGAGAAAGTTGAGAGAGTCTAATAAAGAGAGTCTTTACGAGCTGGTGTGGTGAAAAATGTTTTATATATATGTGTGTAGAGTAAGTAGCTAGTGTCAGTACAATATTTGTGTAATTTATTCAAGAAAGCGTGTCCTACTGAAATTATAACAAGAGGGGAAATGCTTTCGGAAATGAATTTGATATGTTATTTTGTCTTAGTAAAATATGTTTTAAGTAAAATATTAACATTCTTTGAAAATATTACAACATTTGTATAAAAAGTGGCACCCGGCCTGAGAAATACATGATTTATAAAGATATTAAACCGTACAAAAGACATCTCCAAAATGCTTCATTTATTAACAATTTCGAGCAATTATCGATGTCAGTCACCTCTGTGCCCGAGCGATTTTTTATTCTTCAGCAATAAAATTTAGTCGGCCGGTAGATATCCTTAATCTTTGCTTTTATAGTTTACAGAATTCGATTATATCATCCCTTAAGGCTGATTTAGACGGCGCGCGAACTCGCATGCGATTTTAGTTACATTGCGGACTGTTGGTTACGTCTAATTCAACCGACCGATCAAAACCCGCAATGTAATGAAACTCGCATGCGAATTCTCGCCTCGTCTAAGTGAGCCCTTATAAAATACTCTCTTCAGTTATCGCAATTTAAGAAGAGTAAAATGTAATAGGCACACGTCACACGCACACACAAGTAATAAAATATGGCGCTGACTAGAGTCCGTCTAAGCTAACTATGCACCGATTTGAATAGGACAAAGTGAGGCAGTGTCATTATAAGCGTCATATTTGATATTATCAAAGAGAATTTAGACTGGAGGAATATTGTCAAAGTAAATTATGTAGTCAGTACTTTCACTGCCATCTTTCGACACAAATGATTAACCCCCTTATTAGGCCGCCAAACGAAGGAAACACAGGGGAAATAATTCGTGTGTGTGCGAATTTTGGCATAGTAGTAGGTAAAGGTGCCTTACATAACATAAAGAAAGTACTCGTGGATAGGCGGTGTGCTAACGCGTAGGGGGGGGGGGGGGGGGGTTTAAAGGTCCCTTTTTTTAGGTTTTCGTAAATAACTCGTAAACGGTGGCTCGTACGTAATCTACATAAAATTGCCTACAAGAAAGATTCCATACACTTTTTTGCTAGGATCAATATTCAAGAAGATATCAACACGGGAACGTTAATTAAAATCAATTCTGTGGTCTGTTTTTTTATATTTTCGTATATAACTCGTAAAGAGTGGCTAATAACAAAAAATGTTCTGAAACGTAAATAATTCACACAAAATTTCCTACAAAAAAGATACAGTACACTTTTCGCAAGGATCAATATTTAAAAGGTTATTAAAGAAGGAATGTTATTTATAATCAGTACTAAGGTTCATTTATTTTTAGTTGTTCCTAAATAACTCGTAAACGCACAGTGTTTTATGAAAGCCAAAAAAGTGACATCCCCATTTTATTGCAAATTACTGTAGTTTAGATCATTATAAATGCGAGACTAAAACTCCCACGTTTCTAATTTGTGTAGTTTTTGAGAAATATTTTTTTAAAAATCGGGTTTAAAATACCCGGGTATTACGAAAAAAAATTATATGCTGCAAATTATTTAACAAACTGTTCTGTTGCCCTAAGTGTTTAATAAACCCTTCAAAGACGTACGTTTAGAGGTAATCACGGCCTCTATAAGTACATTTGATACAAAGATATTAATTATTTATTGATTTTAGTTTTTATTTTTTTTCTTCCATTTTCCGCCGTAGTCGCCAGCGATATTTGCATGGCAGCTTTATTATTATGTCTTCTATCTACCCTATTTTTTACAAGACATAATTCCGTGGAACATTTAATCTACAGTGAATTAAAATTTTCGTTCAGGGCTGCCACTACCCAATATCCGGATTTCCTCGGATATAAAATTAACTCAGTACCTATACAGGAATGCACTAACGTAAATTTTCAACGCTGGATATTCGATTGGTTATCGTAAAAATTTACCGATAATCGGTTAAAACCAGTTACACAATATTTTTTTTAAACTGCTAATAGTGTCTGTTATGCTACGCTAAGTATCTATTATGATGCGAAATACAACAAAATGCTGTTTGATAGTGTTTATAATAAACTTTCGCAAATATATTGTTTTAAAACATGAATTACAAAAAAAAAAAATCAACAGCAAAAAATGTTTAAAACATTTATTTGTAAATAGTAATTAAAATAATGTACAATGCTAAATGTTCATTTAGTATGACAAGTTACTGTATGTCTTCTTCTACTTCCAAGCTCTCTGCCCCATTTTGAAGCTCATAAAAGCTGTCGTCATGTGTTGTGTCTTCATCAGATGGTGGTATAGATGCATCCTGTGGTGCTTTTAACAATTCTATTGCGGCAGATGGTAGGGGTCGCTTTTTAATATTTTTTTGTCGTTGCGAAATACGATGCCCCGATATTATTGGGTCTGATGAGACTAACGCTCTATGAAACAAATCAAACATTGTTTTTATACGATGCGATTTGCGAGTATGATGTTCTCTATCGTGACGCCAATATTTATTACGAGACTCTGCTGCTTGCTCGGAGAGCATTCCTACTGGAACAGAAGAGTTTCGTATAATTGCAGCTCCATGGGCCAGAAGTTTATGTATGGTCACTGTCATAGGACACCATTTATAGCTCTTAACATATTTTTCGGCCAGTTCTTTGCAGAAATTACCGAACTTCTCTGAGTCTATTGGAAGACCACTTGATAATACAACCAAAATTGTGTGGAGATCGTCCAGAAGCCACTTCTCTATTCCAAGTATGTTTGCAAAAGTTCCGCGGTGTTTGTCGGACAAAACTGTCCTAGCAGTATTGCCGTCATTAGTAGTGCCACTATTTGGTCGTACGACATCGACTAAAACACCAATTTTTTGTCGGATTTCATCTTGTATCCTTTTTTTGCGCTCTTCAATAAGGTGACCTACATTCGATTTTTTTGTAATGTACCAGATTTTCACCTCATTTTTATAGCCCAGTTTGAGCAGGAATTCTAGAACTCTTATCCAGGCATGTAGGGGGCTAATGCCGTGCTTGAATACCTGGTCATCTACGTGTTTTGAAAACACTGTTTCCAAGTCATTGAAATTTCTTGCCTTGAGGTCACAGTAAGGACAACGCATCTGCGATGTTGTGTTCAGTAGGATGTTTAAAACTTTGCCATCGATAGCCGCTAAATACAAAGGTATCATACATTTAAATTTTTAAAATCAAACATAGTACTCATAAAACACAACAGCAATCAGAAAAATTACACGTAATTAAAAAAAACAAGCTGTATTTAACTAAAATATTTTAACCATACATTGTATTTTGCGAACACCACAATCAAATATCGAATATTTCTCTCAATAATTCTCTTTTAAGTTTTGGCGAACCAAACGGCGATTCCAAATCCACAGGCATTACCGGTATGCGTTTAAAATTCAGTATCTCCTCTAAGTCCGTGTCAGCACCTGAAACAAAAAATATATTGAGGCATACTGCCCTAAATTTAAAATCCACAGTAAAAACCAGGTCTAGTAATAAGATGTGTATGCGAACACGACTCGCACGATACTTACTAAATCAGTCTTCGAAGCACTGGCAACACTTTTTTTCCATATTACCACATAAAAACCAAGAACAATAGATATCCCCGACAAAACTATGTTTAAAATTAAAAATACCAAAGTGTCAACCCTAGAGGCCGGGTAACCCGGATATAAAGTGTTTAGGCGATTACTTGAATGTTCCACGGAATTATGTCTTGTAAAAAATAGGGTAGATAGAAGACATAATAATAAAGCTGCCATGCAAATATCGCTGGCGACTACGGCGGAAAATGGAAGAAAAAAAATAAAAACTAAAATCAATAAATAATTAATATCTTTGTATCAAATGTACTTATAGAGGCCGTGATTACCTCTAAACGTACGTCTTTGAAGGGTTTATTAAACACTTAGGGCAACAGAACAGTTTGTTAAATAATTTGCAGCATATAATTTTTTTTCGTAATACCCGGGTATTTTAAACCCGATTTTTAAAAAAATATTTCTCAAAAACTACACAAATTAGAAACGTGGGAGTTTTAGTCTCGCATTTATAATGATCTAAACTACAGTAATTTGCAATAAAATGGGGATGTCACTTTTTTGGCTTTCATAAAACACTGTGAAACGGTAGCTCATAGCAGAAAATGTTCTACAACATAAATAATCTACATACAATTTGCTACAAAAAATATATTTAATACTTTTCACTAGGCTCAATATTCAAAAAGTTACTTTTTCACTAGGCTCAATATTCAAAAAGTTACTAAGCGAGAAAGTTAATTATAATCAATTTTAAAGTCTCTTTTTAGTTTTTCATAAACTACTGGTAAACGGTAGCCCATATCAAAAAATGTTCTAAGACATAAATAATCTACATAAAATTTTCTATAAAAAACACACTGAATATTTTTCTCTGGGATTAATATTTAAAAAAATATTAAAGGGGGAATGTTAATTATAATCACTTCGCAGGTCCCTTTTTTTGCTTTTTCATAAATAAATCGTAAACGGTTGCCCATTGCAAAAAAAATCTTTATACATAAATAATCCTGTTAAAATTCTCTACAAAACATATTATTTATACTTTTTCGATAGGATCAATATTTCATGAGATATTAAAGGGGGAAATTTAATTTTAATCAATTTGCCGGTTATTTTTTTTAGTTTTTCGTAAATAACTTGTAAACGGCGGCCCATAGCAAAAATTGTTCTTATACATAAATAATTAACATAAAATTGCCTACAAGAAAGATCTAGTACACTTTTTCGCTAGGATCAATATTTAAAAAGATACTAAAGAGAGAAATTTAATTATAATCAATTCTCCACATAATAGTAACTTTATTTTAAGATTGGGACGCATAGTTCTATAAATAAAATTTCTAATTATCTTCTAAAACTACAAAATCATCATCATCATCATTGCTGACAGTGATTTCGATGGGGGCTCCGTTAGAACATACACCACAAACACTGGAGCACGAAATTCCTGCTTTCCGGCAGCCGCATCGCGCCCACACCCGGTCGTGCATCGGCAAAATATGGTGTTGAGAATGGAGTCATGTACCACTGGGTCGTTGGTTGTCACCGGCTTTAGGATGCCATCGTCCCCTCTCGCCCATTCCCATTGGGTAGGTGGTAAGGGGTTACCCAGCCACGGGGGTACGAAACAAGAAAATATTCGGAATCGAATTTTAACTCTCATAGATAAATAACTTTTTGTATTAAGCAGAAACGTCTGGTAACGATACCACAATGGTTAAAGGTACCGTTCGGATTCAGACTTCACCAGTATTACTGCAGCAGTATTGCAGCGCGGCATTACTGCCAACTGTATTAAATTTCTTCTGCGAATGTCAAAAATCCGTAATATCAATTTTGAAAATTGCAGCAGTAATGCAGTCGGCAGAAATTCACGCTGTAATACTGCTGCAGTCGACTGCATTACTGCTGCAGTCGACGTCCAATATAATATAAATGTATCGATAAAATTACCCTTTTGACGTTTCCTGCAGTAGTGAATTCGACAGTAGGAGTATTGCAGCGCGGCATTACTGCCAACTGTATTAAATTTCTTCTGCGAATGTCAAAAATCCGAAATATCAATTTTGAAAATTGCAGCAGTAATGCAGTCGGCAGAAATTCACGCTGTAATACTGCTGCAGTCGACTGCATTACTGCTGCAGTCGACGTCCATTATAATATAAATGTATCGATAAAATTACCCTTTTGACGTTTCCTGCAGTAGTGAAGTCGACAGTAGCAGTATTGCAACGCGACATTACTGCCGACTGCATTACTGCCGCAATTGTCAAAATCAATGTTGCTGAGTAGATATTTGCTATTTGCGACAGTAATGCAGTCGACAGTAATGTCGTACTGCAATACTGCTGCAGTCGACTGCATTACTGCCCGAAAAAATACCTTTTTGACTTTTCCTGAACTAGTGTAGCAGTAATGCTGACGTAGTCTGAATTCAAACGGTACCTTGAGGCTGATATGAAAGATGTAGTAGTAGAAATTTTCGCTGTCTTCGGGTAAGTCTCGGTAGCTCAGTTGGCTTGGCAGAGCGATGGGTTGGTTCCAGAGTCGTGAGTTGGTATCTCGCCCGAGACAGATTATTTTTTATTTCTTACGTAGATAATAAACACATACATGATATAAAATTGACTAGAATTGAATATTATTACCTAACGTTCCCCCTTTAATATCTTTGTAAATACTGATCCTAGCGGAAAAGTGTATATAATCGTTTCAGTATAAAATTTTATGTAGATTATTTATGTTCATGAATATTTTTTTGTTATAGGCCACCGTTTACGAGTTATTTAGGAAAAACTAAAAAAAGGGAGCATAAAATTGATTATAACTAACTTTCCGGCTTTAATATCTTTTTTATTATTGATCCTAGCGAAAAAGTGTACGGAATCTTTCTTGTAGGCAATTTTATGTAGATTACTTATGTATAAGAACATTTTTTGCTATGAGCCACCGTTTACGAGTTATTTACGAAAAACTAAAAAAAGGGACCTTTAAACCTCCCCCCTATCCGTTAGCACACCCCCTATCCACCAGTACTTTCGTTATGTTATGTAAGGCACCTTTACCTACAACTATGCCAAAATTCGCACACACACGAATTATTTCCACTGTGTGGCTGTTTTTGGTCTTCATTTGGTGGCCTATATTCATAAAACTTTACGGGCCTGATTTAGTTAAATTATGTTTTATCCCTTTCTTACAAATACATAAGTCAAAATGACAGATAAAGACAAACGATTATTAGCTAATTGAGGCTTGTAGCGCATTTATGAATAAGGGGGTCTTATTTTTTAAATTTCAAATTTACTCTTTAATTCTTCTTTAATCTTAAGTTCTTTAATTTGTCTACATAATTTACTTTGAAAGTATTCTTCTATTTCAAATTCTCTTTGATATTATTGATGACGTTGTCACACTTTTTCAATGCAAATGGCAGGCAGAGCTATCTTAGTTCGACTCTAGTACATGTATACTCGTATATATGCCCTCGCCCTCACTGTTAACTGTACATCGGTGGACCTTACGCCTTTTGTAATAAGGTCCACCGACACGACAGTTACGAGTGTTCCTGTTTGTACGAAGTTTTTTTGAGTACAGTCTCTTCTTCTTTTGCGATTTAGGGCTGATTTAGACGATGCGAGAACTCGCATGCGAGTTTCATACCATTGCGGGTTTTGATCGGTCGGATGAATTGGACGTAACCAACAGTCCGCAATGCAACTAAAATCGCATGCGAGTTCGCGCGCCGTCTAAATCAGCCCTTATACACGAGGTAGCAGCTGGTCTTTAGTTAGTCGCCACATTTCCAAACAGACGTTGACGGCAACGGCGTGTGGGACGCGGACGAGGTGAAGGCGCTATTCATCAAGGAGCTAGACAAGATGTACGGGCCGGGCGGGCCCAACAAGGACCTGCGCGAGCGCGCCGAGGAGATGGAGCGCATGCGCGAGCACGTGTTCCACGAGAACGACCGTAACCGCGACGGACTTATCGATTTCCACGAGTTTATGCTCGAGACGCAGCGCGCGGAATTCAACCGGGATGAGGGTGAGTGCCTCAGCCATAGCAGAAGGGCTTCAAAACTATACCATTTACTTTTTTCGATAATCTATTAACTTTTCGGTTATTTCTACTCAGAATCGTGAGGACTGTCGATTTAAAAAGAAAAAATGTGTCCCCAGAAATGTCCGTTTTGTGACGCATTTTGACATAGGTACATTTTGTTTGGACCGTCACAAAACTGACACCCAAAATTTGTATGAAAAATTAGGGACACTTTTTTTCGTCTCATTCAATCAAACCTCATCAAAGTACTCGTAATTATGTCTAAATAACCCATAAGTTGATGATTTTTTTGAGAAAAACTAAATGGTATCATTTTTTTTAAAACCCTGTGAAACGGGACAGAACCGCCTATGAGATCGGTATGCTCAAAATGATCTGGGTGCCTAACCCAGATGCCAATCGTTTGCGCCACTAATGTATTTTTCAACCGACGAAAAAAAAAAACGGAGGAGTTCAACCGACGAAAAAAAAAAACGGAGGAGGTTCTCAAGTCGACGCGTATATTTTTTTTTTTTTTTTTATGTATGACCACGCATAACTTTTTACAGAGGTGTTCGATTTTGATAATTATTTTTTTATGTTGCATTAATATGGAAGAGTGATAGAGAGAGATTAACCGTTTCGTTCACTACGGTGCGAACGATTGGCATCTTGGCTAGGCTCTCGGGACACGATTCTCTATTGCCGAGAATACCTATATATTATTGCTTCTATCTCGTAGCTACTATTACTGCATACTTCTTAACGGGTCTGTACCTAACTGGTTTCGATAGTCCAAATATTTATAGAAACATGTAAGTGAAATATACATTTATTTTTGAGAAAAGAAAAAAAAATAACCCGTAATATACAGTAGAGAATTGCTATTCTAAATATACACGAGAGTAAATAAATCATCTTAATAAACTACACTTGTATGAGATATCTTAGGCAATGAATAATGTTAAGTCATTCAATTTCTCGTCCATACTTTGTTATCTATGTAATTATATTATAATTATTAAACTCTACATATTTTTGCTTTTTATTATTACGTGTATGTATTTAAGTAAGTAATTAAATACTTTTAAAGTATAAATATATTATTTATATTTTTTTAGGCTGGAAACCGATTGAAGAGAACCAGATCTACACGCAGCAGGAATATGATGAGTTTGAGAGGAGGCGACTGGATGAACTGAAATATCTGCAACAGCGAGGTTTGGTATGTAGCTGTTCCTTATAATAAACTTATTACTTAATTTCAAGAAGCAAAATGACGATAGAAAAATGTAATTATTATAATCAATGCCGTAAACTTTATAAAAATAGCGCTGTCGCTGAAATAAATTAAGTAAGGTAGTATTTACAGATCGAACTATGTATTTTGTTATTGATGTTTCAAGTCGCATATGTATTTGACTGATTAACCTCCCCATGGTCGTTATTTATGAGTGTAACATAACTTAATTTTACTGTACAGATTGATGCCCACGGTCGGCCGGTGCCGGGAGCCCACCACCAGTTGCAGCAGTACCAGCAGCAACAGTACGCAGCGCAGCAACAAGCCTACCACCAGGCTCAACAACAGGGCTACCACCACCCGGCCGGCCAGCCGCAGTACCAGCAACAGTTCCAGCAACCACCACAATTCCAGGGCCAACAACCTCCCCACGGGCAGTTCCAAGGTCAACAACCACCTCAGGGACAATTCCAGGGATATCAAGGCCAGCAGGGACAATTCCAACCACCCCAGGGACAGTACCAGGGTCAACAACCCCCGCAGGGACAGTACCAAGCTCAACAACCTCAGGGACAGTTCCAACCTCAACAACCACCGCAGGGACAGTTCCAACCTCAACAACCACCGCAGGGACAGTTCCAAGCGCAGCAACCGCCTCAGGGACAGTTCCAAGCGCAGCAACCACCGCAGGGACAGGTCCAAGCCCAACAACCCCCGCAGGGACAGGTCCAAGGCCAGCAGCCTCCACAAAACCAGGGCCAGCAACCCCCCCAACAGCATCAAGCTAAGCCGGAACAAGCCCAGTTCCAGCAGCAAGCGCCAGCTCAGCAACACCAGAACGTCAATGTGAACCAACAGCCAGCCGCGCCCCCGGCGCAGGGCCAAGCGCCGGCCGCACACGTAGACACACCTAAATAACTTCAAATCTCCACGTAAATGTAATACTACTTTTGAAATTGTACGCTTCGGGTATATTTGTATTCCGCGAATATTGGTGGCATACACAAAGGAACAGAAGTGCAAATTATAGTTGTAGTTTGACAAATACTTCACGACCTCTTTAGTTGTTTTACAAATTTTCTTTATAAATAACGCCAAACATACAGGTCGCAAGGTCTTACAATATAATACATAGATACAATATTCATAACTTATATATTCGGCAGTTTAAAAAACTCCTCGACGTTGTAAGTACACAGTAAACAGCCACTTTCTATTTTAATTTCACACCTGTCGATTTTTCTATTTTTTGTATTTATAATATTTATTGAAGTGACAGGTCTCAAATTGCGAGTAACGATAACGTACACCATAATTTAGGTTAGCTGTCTAACCCATGACCTTATTAATCTTCTGTCTGATTAGTGTGTACAGAGATGTGTTTGCCTGTTATTTTTGTTATTCCTTTTACATGCAACCGCCCTCTGTAGCTCAAATAGGAAAGTTACCGGAGAGCACAACGGAAATCGTAGTATAGTATCCTGAAACGAAAGCTACTGAATGTGTCTCATGAACTGTTTTGTCCCAAAATTTTGTTTTCGTTCATGTACTGTGCCGAATTAGTGTCAGTTGTTTGAAATTACATTACATATTTGTAATAGTTTATAATAAACGCTTTGAAATATAAATTGTTATGGCATAATGTAGTTTTACTTAAATAGGTTAACAAAATAATAAAAATACGAGTAACAAATTCCTTTCTTACAAAGTAACACAATTAAGGGTGCCTTGTACCTTGTACACCTTGTGTACCCAAGTGTACCTTGCCTTGCCTTTGACTTTGACTGATTCATTCCAATAGATGACAGCCCATTGGTGACAACTATTGGGACAGTGAAAGTGATCCACGTTAAGGTACAGTTAGCTGCGAAATTGCATAGAGAAATTATGAATGAATTCATTGATAAAGTCACAATCGAAGCTTCTATCACATCTATGTCACATATCGTCAGGTGACAACCTGACAACACGGTGACAACCAAAACTCACTAATTACTAAAAAAAAGAACTAAACAAAAATCAACCTTAATTTAGTATGTACTAATATGGTTCACTATGGCTATGAATTTGTGGTGGTAATTAGTGAGTTTTGGTTGTCACCTGACGATATTGAAATTTCACTGAATATGCCCTCTAGTGCTTAATAATAAAACTACGTGGTTTCCATGCTTCTCTAACAGAGAAAGAAAAATAATACCGAGCTTGTGTACATTGTAGTTTACATTACTTCCGTTAGATGGCTGTACCCTTAAACTAATAACGCTGTACCTATTTTAACCTTCTCGACGCCGTGTCAAACACAAAAGCTGTCACGCGGACGCCACGTCACCGAAGTGTCAAATCTGAAATTGAACTTTATGCATATGCACGTAGGTCTATGTTGCTCTGTGGTCTGTGACCGATTAATCGGTCTTGGGCGTTGAACCTGCGGTGCGGATATATCGGTCATTGGCGTCCAAAAGGTTAATATAAAGTGGTGCCATCTGTAATAGATTACTAAGAACAATTTGACGTGTTACGAACGAATTACTTTTGTAGGTAATCAAAGATGGCATTGTTTTCAATAATAATGTTTGAGACAATAAAATAAGTTTCACAAATCTTTGATTGCACTGTCGCCATCAGATTTATCGGAGCGGCCGAGGTACGAGTTCGGATATTTGTGAGCTTGGCCGCTCCGATATATCTGATGGCGACTGTACCTATCACTATCACTTGGTACACCTTATGGCTCCTCTACACGAATGGCCAACGCCGGCCAATCCAAGGGACGCATTTATGCATTAGAGGGAGCAAGTGATATTGCTATCTCAGTCTACCGCATGGCTGCGTCCCTTGGATTGGCCGGCGTTGGCCATTCGTGTAGAGGAGCCATTATAAAACAATGTCCCCGTGTGTGTTCGCGATAAACTCAAAAACTACTGAACAGATTTTCATGCGGATTTCACCTATCAATAATTTGTTAACCCGTGCGAAGGCGGGGCGGGTCGCTAGTTACAAATATTATTATTTCATGTTTTCTGTAAAATAAAATGTAAGGTCATAGAGGGTAAAATAAACATACATAGTTAGTTTATTTTTCCCGGGACAAGAGGAACAGTAGGTGTAGTAGGTATGAAAATTCCTCAACGCAACAGTTGTTGAAAATTCAACGCAATGTTGAAAATACAACAACGCGTGCTCTCAACGATTTTGATAGCGCGCGCAGTGCAAGTGCTATTTTAAACGTCTAACTAAGATACATTATAACATAAATAACACTTGCATTGCGTATGCTATCAAAATCGTTGCAGACTTTTCTTGGTCTAACTCTAAAAGAAGACTGACACTCGACGGGCCCGGGCCGTGGCGTCCGACGCGTCATTTTCTGTGACGGCTGATCAGTGATCACGTGGTGCTTTCCATAGAAAACGAAACTCTGGAAGATCCGGCCCGGTCTAACTGAGTCATACTACTCATACTTTAACCCTCTCATTCATAAAACTTTACGAGCCTGATTTAGTCTGCGATCATATATAACCATGGATACCGCCTTTAGGAACATTACCGTTCAAATTCTCGGGCCAAATTAGCACACATACACAATTACGCCTACATTCAAATAAGACGACGCGTTTACAGAGCCTGTAATCAAAACTGGTAAACAAAATAAGAGTCATCTTTATTACACTAATGGTACATAGCTAAGTGTAGATGAAATGCATATAATGTCAATAACTACCAATCAGCGACATTAATCCGCTAATAACCTTCTTGCTGTACGTACTGGCCGCTGAGAGTTCGCGGTTCATATTTGATTAGAATATGACTTGGACAGGGATAGGTTTATGCCATACAGTGAAGAACCAGTCAAATAATTTACGTATAATAATTTAATGCAGATTAAAAGATAACTAGTTAAAATGTTGTTATGACATGACAGACTAACTATCATTGTTGTATAAATAAAGTAAATATATCATTGTTGTATAAATGTATTCCGCTATAATAAGTATTTTGTATATTTTATTATCAATCTGCATGGCAGTGCGAAGTCACGTTCAGGTATAGTCTGTCCGTTTTTCTAAGATCAAGTACGCCATAGTAAATGTATGGCGAACTTGATCTTAGAAATCGGACTGGCTATACAGTCTGCAAAATTTACATGGGTAAGTACACGAATCGGGTCAAAAATATTTGAACAGGCGGAGTCACAATAAATCCCCACTTTCAGTTCAGAATATTTTATATGTATATAGCCGGTCAAGCAAGTTTGTCAGTAGAAAAAGGTGCAAAATTAAAATTTTGTATAGGACCACAGCCGTTCGCGCGCTTACATTTTCTAAATTTGCCATTTGCCGCTCTTATAATATTTTAAACTTTCGCGTTTTGAACACATATTAACTCACATTATACGAAACGAAACTGATTTACGTCGGTAAATCAAGGTAATTGAATATAATTCGCGTTAGACCCGTCTATAATGTGAGTTAATATGTTTGCCGCTCTTTTCTACTGACGGAAATGGCTTGAGAGAGAACCTACATATATGTGACAGTAGAGGGTGGATTCAAATGATCAACATTTTCAGATAATGTGTGTATTTGTTAAACTAATTCAGTAAAAGCATGATAGGAAAAATGTATCTACATATAGGAGACCGGGTATGATTATCTCACGGGTTATATCTCATGAATAGAACATATTCTAGATATCTTGCCAGGCATGTCTCTCTAAACTTATTCCTAGGATTGATTTTTCTGTGCTACCTTCCATTACATTTGATAGTGTCCACATTCCATTCGCTAAACAGGTAAAAAATCTCGGGATCATAATAGACTGCACTTTATCTTGGATCCCTCAGATTAGCGAGGTAAGCAGGAGGATGTTTGCATCAATGGGTGCACTTCGCCGACTACGTAATTTTTTGCCTTTCGCCACCAAAATTGCGCTATCACAATCGCTTCTTATGCCTATATTAGATTATGCCGACGCCTGTTATCTGGATCTTACTGAAGACCAGCTTAGTAAACTTGAACGCCTTCAAAATCTTTGTATCAGATTTATATTTGGCCTGCGTAAATTTGACCATATTTCCAACTTTCGTGCCCAGCTCAAGTGGCTCCCTATACGTCTTCGACGTAATTCTCATATCTTAGCTCTTCTCTATAGCATTCTTTTCAACCCCGCTACTCCTTCATACCTTAAAGAACGTTTTAGTTATCTCTCCTCCGTCAGGCCTTCACGGAAATATCAACTTGTTCCCCCTCCTTCTTCTACGAAATTTTATAATGACTCCTTTACGTTTCGAGCTGTTCGTCTGTGGAACAGTCTGCCGTTAGACATTAGGTGTGCTAAAACTCTTCAAAGCTTTAAAAACCTTCTAAAGAATCATTACTTATCTCTTCCTTAATGTGCCGCTGTGTATATATTATGTATTTATATATATATATATATATACAACAACAACAATATATATATATATATATATATATTGTTTGTATTTATATATGTATGTGATATATATTAAACTATTTGGTTGTACCTATTGGTACATATTTATTTTTATATAATTGTATATGATCGAATGTGTAATCTTCTTATTCCTGTAATTTATTTCGTGCACTACCTGTTTTAAAAGTTTTCTATTCTTTATATCCTGCTACCCCAAGGTTGTCTGGAAGAGATCGCTTAAAGCGATAAGACCGCCTGTTGCTACCTTTATTTACACTGTAAATCTGGTTTAGTATTTTTTTTTTCTTTGTGGTGCAATAAAGTGTATTTACTTACTTACTTACTTACTTACATGTCTCTCTAATTGGACAGCTTTTTTCCATAGTTCTCTGCGAATAGCATCTGTGGGAATCTGAATGGAAAGTAATGTAAAATGACAATACCAAATTTGATTATTAATTTGAAATAACTAGGTAGTTTTTTTATAGCTCCATCTCATGAAATAAAAAAGGAAAATACAAATCTGTAAGAAGGAATTTATTACTACATTTATAATTATATAGAAAATACCTAAACCAAACACAAGTTAATAAAATAGTCTACTTCATTTAGCATAACACCATCCCTATTATCCTCGCAATTTAAAAAGTCGTATGTTGTTATGAAAGTCGTATGCAGTTGTTACGTTTTAGCTTAGCACGGTAGTATTGAAAACAAATCGTCATGTTTTTTCCAATTTCTACTGAAGTTATCTGTTTACTACAAGTGAAAAGTGATTCCACTGTCCTTGGTATGAACTAAAATAACTCCTGCACTACTTCATGACACATGAATATATTTTTAATTACAAAAAAACGTTGTTTTTATAAACCAATTTAGCCATTTGTCACTGACTGTCATCTCGGTGGTACTGAGATTGCCAATCGAGCAGTTTGTAAGTACCGCCTATCGCGGGGTAGTTTGCGTTGGGTCATAATTGAGCGGACAGAATACTTCCAATTTAGTCAAATTATGTTTTATCCCTTTCCTACAAATAGGTAGGTAGGTAACCTACATAAGTCAAAATGACAGGAAAAGACTAACTATTATTAGCTAATTGAGTTTTGTACCGCGTTTATGTACCTAAATATCTGAAGGCTGTGCAGAGAAATGTTATCAAATATATAGAATGACTAGTAAGTAGTACTTTCAAAATCTTGTCAATTCCAGAAAATATGTATCGCAATGTTGTCAATTCAGGCAGTTGAACCTAGATTGAAGTTTACTCGCTGTGCTAGTTAGTAAGTACAGTCGAACTCTACTCTGCTTGGTACAAGTTTTGTATAAGTACTCTCTGCTCTACAATTTAAACTAAGACTTGCATTTCTACAATTACTTAATATACATTTACATAGTTTTATGCAGTTTTAGCCGTTTGCCATTTGTAGGTATCGGATCCAGAGTTAATTTGAGATTACGCTTCATCATCTTCCTCGCGTTGTCCCGGCATTTTGCCACGGCTCGTGGGAGCCTGGGGTCCGCTTGGCACCCCAAAAAATCAAAAGGCAAAAGTTGAGATTACGCTTATCTTATAATAAAACTAGCTTCTGCCCCCAGAGACAGAGTAGAGGCATTTCGCTGTCTGCGAAAATCGACTCCACACTCGCGTTCGCGGCTTCGCGCCGCGATTCGCGCACGAGTGTGGAGGAGGCTATACACTAACCTTCTGCCTTTGGTTGCCATTAGTAATCTATGTTCTTATATGTGTGTGTAATCATTACCTAACTTAAATTCCTCTTCTGTCGACACCTACTTAATCGAAACTTCTGCAGTCTGCAATTAGTAAGTCATTGTATATTTATTGATTGTTAAAATGATCACCCGACAGGTTGTGAAGGCTATATACTTACCTAAATAATTGGTATCAGTTATTACTACTTATTACACCTAGCTCTACTTTACCTCTAATTATAACGCCTGGAAATGTTATATTCAATTTAAAATATACATAGGTACAATCTTAATAGTCTTAGCCTTAACACAACGCAAAACCTCTAAGTAAATACCTATAAAAATGAAGCTCTAACTTATACTTATAGCAAAATTGTACACCTCCAAGTCGATATACACTCGCGAGCAAAGAAACGGAATCACCTTGCACGTTTGGCTTATCAGCTCTACAACTTTTCCAATTTTCATGCGATCCTGAAGAAAATGGTGTCGAATGAAAGCTCATTATGTACCTTGCCGGAAAACACCAAAACCTTGCTCATTTCAGGACTCGAAAATGAAAAAAAACGTGTTTTCCAAGAAATGGCAGAAAACGCTTCGAAAAATTACAGGGGAAACAGAAGTATAACGCGTTTTCCACGAAAAATACATTTATTATGTACATTGTCAAACACATAACGTCTCTATAATGAAGAATGCGTATGAAGGTTCCCTTAAAAATGCTAAAAACATACCTTTCTGTCGTTGATTACCGTGTTTTTCTCTATGTCCCAGCTAGGATGACCGCTCGCGCTTGACCAAATCAAGTTGTCATCCTCTTCGTTTGACGTCTGTCAAGTAATAGCGTATTTTTTCCCGCTAAAAGCGTCACGTTTTTTCGCGTGAAAACCACAATTATTAGTGAAATACTAGTTAATATTGTGAAAAATGAGAACGCAAGAGGAGAAGGAGCCCTCGTTAAGCTCTGAATCATCAGAGGAGTCGTCTTCGTCCTCGGAGGATGAGACGCCGCCTCCAAATAAGCGGCCTCGGAAAGCTCACGGCGAGCAGGTTCCGAAGCTGGCTTACGATCCGAGAGTCGACACAATTATAAATCAGGTGAGTTACTTAACGAATGTACTCTTACACTCACAATCAGCCAGCGACGAGGGACCGTCTAATCAATGTGAAGAGAAAGAGACGGACGACTTGCTAGTGCCCCCTCGTAAAAGAGTCCTAGACTTAGGCGAGATAGACACAAACGTTAAAGAGGGCTCCGTGCTTAAACCAGCCGAGATAAACAATTTGAGGGCTTTAGAGAAGCTGCATAAATTCAACTCGCCTGCCTGGCAGGCAGTTCGATACAAAGACTCACTAAAGACGGTGTTAGCAACACCTGGGTTTGTCGAGTTAAAAATCAATGAGGAGCTAATGCACTTCAATAAGGGCAAGGATTATCTTGCCTCAACTGAAAACGTACTAGCAGGCCTAGCTAATGCTGTGCTGAATAACCGGAATATACTGAAAAAAGGATTACAAGAGCTTGTTGACTGGTCAGTTACCAACGAATTGAATTCAAATACCTTGTATGAGAAAGTTGCATCTATTTTCGGGTCTGGCTCAGATATCTACAAAAATTATGAAAGTACATTACAAATAATAACTGGAAAGAGAACTGAATGTATTGAGGTACGCCGGAACCGTATTCTAAATGAGGTATCTAACACTAACCTCAAATCAAGTTTGAAGAATCTCCCACCGAGTAATGAATACTTATTCAGTCGGGAAGCAATGGCACCTCTGATACAGTCACTAGGAGGTACCCAAGTATGGCTAAATACGCCAAATTACATAAAGGAGAAGAAGACTCTGCCAAGCAAACAACCTGAAAAACAAGAAGAGTATGACAGCTCAAGCTCTAAGAAGGTACAGTCAGACACACCAAACAATTACAATAATCAAAGGCGTGATAAGAAGAACAAGAAACAGGGCTATAAGCAAAATAAGCCCTTTCACTTTAACAATGCCTCGGCCAAGAAGAAGTGACAATCAGAGTTTTCAGGGGGGATGTCTACAATTTTACCAGGACAGATGGAATCAGATTGGAGCAAACCAGTTTATTTTGAAAACCATAACAGGATCAAGGCTTCCGTTCAAGACCAAACCCCCCCTGACGTATCCAACACAATACCAATAACGAAGATTCAATACAAAAGTATCCCCGGAAATGACAGAAGTAATAAGTCAGCTAAAGAGTCAAAAGATCTTGGAGGTTCCATCTACAAAGAACCCCAGTTTCATTTCAAAGATGTTTTTGGTCAAGAAGGCAGATGGTGGGGTGCGACCCATTTTCGACCTGCGGGGTCTGAACCAGCATATTTCAACCAAAAAGTTCAAACTGATATCTCACACAACAGTACCAGAATTTTTGCAAGAACAGGATTATATGATCAAAATAGATCTATCGCAAGCCTACTTCCATGTTCCAATTTTGAGATCACACAGAAGATTCCTCAGAGTGGTTTACAATGGAGAATTGCTTCAGCTAACCTCCCTGCCTTTTGGTCTTTCTTCGGCACCTCGAACCTTTGCAGCCCTTTCAAACTGGACAGCGGAGGTCCTACGGGCCAGAGGTTATCGAGTAATAGTATATCTGGACGATTATCTGTTGGCAAACCAAAGCTGCTCAGAGTTAAAGTTTCAAGCCGCGGAGGTTGTGACTCTTCTCGAGCAACTGGGTTAGAAAATAAATTACTCGAAGTCAATTCTGGAGCCAACTCAAGAGCTAGAGTATTTAGGACTGTATTGGAACACCCTGAACAACAAGAAATCTTTACCAGAACAGAAGGTGTTAAAGATTCAAGACCAACTAGCCCGCTTAGAAAAACGGGGCAGGTGTTCACTTCTAGAGGCACAGACTGTTCTTGGCCATTGGAACTTCGCCAACATTGTAGTTCACAGAGGTCAACTGAACTGCCGAAGAATGCAAATATTTCTAAGAGAATTTTGCAAAAACAGGCCAAGACAAAAGAGGATGATTCCATCAGGAGTTCTGGCAGAGATACTGTGGTGGAAGAATGCTCTGTGCCAGGCGTCGGTGCCTTTACAGAGAGAGGAGATAACTCACTTCTTGACGACCGACGCGGCGGACGCGGGATGGGGAGCCCAACTAAACGGACTTCACCTGTCTGGTACGTGGAACAAGAAGCAGAAGTCATGGCACTCAAATCTCAAGGAGATGTACGCTGTATATGCTGCAATAAGGTGTCAAATGAGCCACCTCGGCGGTGCTCATATACTGGTACAAACGGACAACCGCACCTTAGTTGCTTACATCAGAAAGGAGGGGGGCACAAAGTCCTTACAGCTATTGAACCTAACATCCAAACTGCTGACACTGACCGACCAGCTGAAGGTTTCACTGTCGGCTTGTTACCTTCCGGGAAGGTACAACAGCATAGCAGACCGGCTATCCCGAGGAAAACCTCTACCAGAATGGCATTTACTTCCAGAGGCAACGGAGGCCATATTCAAAGAATGGGGCACTCCCCATTAGTCTCCCCAGAAGTCGACTTATTCGCAACCAAAGAATCAAGAGTAGTACCAAGGTACGTAACACTAGACTCGAGAGATGGTTCAGCCGAATTCTGCAATGCGTTCAGTCGCGTGTGGAAGTACCGACTAGGATGGATCTTCCCTCCGCCCAACCTAATGCCACAAGTGCTACGCCACCTAAACAAAGCCACGGGCACATTCATACTAATTGCACCAGCGTGGACACAATGCTATTGGATGCCGGACCTTCAGGCACGGGCATTACAGAGACCACTGTTGATAACGAACCTCCGGAGAGTTCTGATAGACAGGACCACAGGATTTCATCCTCCCCAAATAGAACTCCTGGAGCTACAGGCATGGATGATTGGGGGTGGAGCAAACAAATATCCAGATGGAACACTGAAGAAAAAGAACTTCTAAAAAAGAGTTGGAGATCATCTACTTTAACTACTTATACACCAGCAATAAGAAGATGGGCAGAGTGGTGTGCTGAAAACATGACAGACAGTAAATCTCCCACTGGAGATGATGTTGCAAGATTCCTGGCAAGCTTACATCTGACCCACAAGCTGGCATACAATACTATTCTATTACATAAGTCAGCTATAGCTACCTATTGTGCTAACTCAGAGATGTTATCCAAGAGTTTCCTAGTTAAACAGATTTTAAAATCTATTTCTTCCGCTAAACCAATAAATCAGAAGCCCCCTATATGGGATACACGATTATTGTACGACTGGCTCCTATCAACAGCATCCAAAAATACCTTATTTGATGCAGCTAGGAGAACTGCAATAATATTATTGTTAGCTTCAGGAAGAAGAATACATGATTTGACTTTACTGCAAATATATGAAGAAAGCCTCATAGAATCAGAGGATAATGTCATTTTATGGCCAGCTTTTGGTTCCAAAACGGATTCATCTACCAGAAGACAGTCGGGATGGTGCTTGACTGCGCATCCTGAAGAGGCTATTTGTCCTGTTAGACATATAAAACTACTTATAAACTTATCAGAACCTAGACGTTCCACTGTTCAAAACCTTAATGATTTATTTATAACAGTAACTGGAAATGTATAACCAGCCTCTAAGACAAATATTGCAGGATGGATAAGAACTATATTCAAAGAGGCTGGTATTGATGCTTCACCTGGGAGCATAAGGTCTGCAGTCGCCTCAAAAAGTTGGCTGGACAACAGACCAATTGATGAAATATTGGATAGAGGAAATTGGAAGTGCTTCCAAACTTTTAAAAATCATTACTATCGTGCTGTGCAGAAGCCAGTAAATTCTTGTAGCACTGATATGCTCCATAAGAACTTTAACAGTGCCTAAATTTAAATTGATTGAAATTAACACTTGATTTTGTTAAAAAGTTAAAACTATTATTTTATTATGCAAATGGTACTTTGCTTTTTTGTTCAATAGAAATATTGTTGATGTTACTAATACACATCATAACCAATGATGTTATTTAATGAAACTGATCTCAATTGAAAATCACAGTGATTATTGATCTCAATTGTTACTAGATATGTAGCAGATCTTTATATTATGTACATCTCATTTAATAGAGAATTCACATAGCGTATGGGTGTTTTCTTTCAACCAGCAGATATCAGACACGTCTTCATTATAGAGACGTTATGTGTTTGACAATGTACATAATGGAAATGTTTTGCATTCCAACAAAACATATATTATGTACTAAACAAACACATAACGTCTCAGCAAGGGCCTTGCTGTTGAAGACGCTATGACTTGACAGACGTCAAACGAAGAGGATGACAACTTGATTTGGTCAAGCGCGAGCGGTCATCCTAGCTGGGACATAGAGAAAAACACGGTAATCAACGACAGAAAGGTATGTTTTTAGCATTTTTAAGGGAACCTTCATACGCATTCTTCATTATAGAGACGTTATGTGTTTGTTTAGTACATAATATATGTTTTGTTGGAATGCAAAACATTTCCATTTAGTGATAATTAGTACCTGGTATAGGCACCCCCAGCATTTTTCACACATAATAAACGACTTTTCATTGACCTAATTAGCCTCCTGAAGTAATCCTGGGTTATGGCTTCCCACTCCTCCAGCAATGCGGCCTTCAGGTCCTCGACGTTGAATGGAGCTGGGTCCCGCTTACGAACTGATCTTCTCTTGAGGTAGTCCCATGCATGCTCGATCGGGTTTAGGTCCGGGCTCAGAGCTGGCCAGTCCAGTGTTGGGATGCCGACGTCCTGAAGGTAGGCCATGGTGATTCTCGCGGTATGACAAGGGGCGTTATCCTGCATCAGATGGAACCCCTCGTCGAAAAACCCCGCGAAAGGAACCACATGCTCCTCCAGGATGTCGGTGATGTACCTTGCCGCAGTCAAACCACCTCCACGGCCTCCACCAGGCACGAAAAAGAGCTCGGTCCGGTGATCGTACGAGATCCCCGCCCACATCATTGAAGATCCCCCACCATAGGCAACTGTTTCCCTGATGCAGCACTGCGAAAAACGTTCTCCTGGTCTTCGGTAAACTCGTCCTCTCCTGTCGCACCCATTGAGGCACATCCTGCACTCATCAGAGAAAAGAACAGGGGTCCACTGTTCAAGGGTCCATTCTTCGTGCGTTGCGGCAAAAACCCGCCGTGCTGTACGATGCCTTGCCAGGAATTTGGGTCCAGTGGCTGGCCTTTTTGGGGTCAGGTTAGCTGCCTTGAGTCTTCGCCTCGCTGTCCACTCGCTGGCATTGACTCCTCGCACATCCCGAAGTTGTTGTTGGACTGCAACTCCTGTGAGGTGGCGGTTTCAGAGACTGGTGGTGATGATGAAGCGGTCGTCCCTCTGTGATGTGCACCTCTGACGGCCTGTTTCTGCATGGTCTTCGAGTAAGCGTGAGAGTCTGCTGATACCTCGCATAAAGTTTGCTGACAGCTGACTGGCTCACATTACGCCACTAAAGATGGGCGCCGGCGGGTAAATACCGGGAAAATACCCAAAACTACCCAATCTACCCGATATTTACCCGTTTCTACCCAAATTGTTGGGTATTTAAAATTTGTTCGTATAATTGAAGAAATTCATTATATAACTAAGATATATCAATATTATTATCGTATAAATATGAAAATAAGTTAAAATAAAGTATGCAAATCACAGTCACACAACTTTTTTGTACACAATTAATGTATATTTTTTCGACGAGTGCATTTTGTTCACTGATTTGTGGTGTAGGAATGTTAATTTAATTAAGCTATTTTATGCCGTATTATTTACATTTCTTTGTTAATTTGTGTATAACTATTTTACGTATATATATATTTTTTTCTTTTTTTTTTCGGTATTTTTTTCTTTTTTTTATACCTACTAGAGATGCAACGGATAGTTGTTTGGCCGGATACCGGATATTCGGCCTAACCATCGGCCGAATATTCGGTATCCGGCCGCGGAATATTCGGCCGGCGGAACTATACCTTCATTTCGGTTTTTCAGGTGCGCATTGTGTGGGTTTGACCTGTTTCGTAGTGAACGTTCGCGCGGACTCATTTCTAGGTTCAAAATGAGTGCGCGTGCAAGTCAGTTGAATGTTTAAATTGTTTTAAAATAATAAACGAGTACGATTATGACCGTTACTGTTTCATAAATCCAAATTGGTTACTCCGAAATCAAACAAGTTTACTATCCGGTATCAGGTCGGATAGTAGGCCACTATCCGGTATCCGGCCGGATAGTAACATGATGGCCGGATAGGCCCGATACCGGATAGTAACCGAATATCCGGTGCATCTCTAATACCTAACTACTATTTTTAAATTGTTTTCATATTTTGGTTTTGATATTTCTAAATTTTTTTTATTTATTGTTTAATACAGTAATTTTTTCGTTAGGTATATGGCCAAATTTGATTTACTGAAACCGGTTTGGATGAAATTTTGTGTGTATCTAGATTGTTTGAAAACACAATATGACCCAGTAGGTGGCACTGCTACCGGTATATATGTATATAGCCAGTAGTGTTTTCAAACCATCCAGGTACCGGTTGAAATATACACAAAATTTCATCCAAATCGGTTTCAATAATAAAATTAGGTGATATACCGACAGCAGCTCCACCTACCGGGCCCAATAGTGTTTTCAAACAATCCAGACACCGGTTGAAATATATACACAAAATTTCATCCAAATCGGTGTCAGTAAATAAAATTAGGTGATATACCGACAGCAACGCTACCTACCGGGTCCAATAGTTTTTTCAATCCATATACCAGTTGAAATATACATTCTTCTTCTTGGTCGCATCCATCATGACTGATGATTGTGGTTGGGTGGGTTTTGTTCGGGCACGAACACACTCTCGCCATCGATTCCGGTCCATCGCTTTCCTCACCACGTCATAGAATTTCTGAGATGGTTCCTCGCCTTTGAGTTGGTCAGCCCATCGTGCTGGTGAACGGCCCCGTGACCTTTTGCCATCAGTATTACCAACAACGATTAACCTTTCCAAACTTTCGTCTCCCCTTCTCATTATATGGCCAAAGTAACTTAGGAAGCGTTGTTCACAGATTGTGGACAATCGCACTTTCACGTCGAGTTCCAACAGTATGGAGTGATTCGTGCGCTTAGCTGTCCATGGTATTCTCAGCATACGCCTCCAACACCACATCTCAAAGGCATCGATCCGTTGTTTCTCTCTGCTTTTGATTGTCCACGTTTCGGCTCCATACATAAATATTGGAAATACAAGGGCTCGTACAAGTCTTATTTAGTGTTTCTGGATATTCATATTACGCCATATTTTCTGAAGCCGCGTCATGGCATCTTTAGCCATTCCTATGCGCCTTTTGATCTCCGGAACACAGCTGCCATCATTACATATCTTTGACCCCAGATATACGAACTCATCAACAGTGTCTATACCCTGGATTGTAGGAGCTGCAGACAGGCGGCCGGCGCGATCCACAATCATCAGCTTGGTTTTGCTTCGGTTGATTGCAAGACCTAACTTCCCGCTCTCGACCTCCAGTCTGTTGACAAGTTCTTGCATGTCAGATATTGAAGATGGCAAAAGTACAGTGTCATCAGCATATCTCAGGTTATTCATTCTCTTCCCACCAACAGCAAACCCTTTGTGCCATCCTTCAAGAGATTTACGGACAATATACTCGCCATAAATGTTAAACAACATTGGTGATAGTATGCATCCCTGTCGGACTCCTTTTTTGGTCTGGAACATTTTGGAACATTCTGATCCAATTCTAATGTAGCTTCTGTTGTCAGTATACAAGTTACGAATTAATCCTATGAGATGCTCCGGTGCTCCCATCTCTGTCAGTACAGACCATAGTTCCCCCCACTGAACGCAGTCAAATGCCTTTGTGTAGTCAATGAAACAGAGAACAACTGGATCGTTGAACTCTCGACTTTTTTCAATAATCTGTCTTATGTTAAGCATTTGCTCGCGAGTGCCCTTCCCCTTCACGAATCCCGCTTGCTCTTCAGGAACCTGTCTATCAAGAAAGTGTTTCAGGCGCTGGTTAATTACGTGAATGAGAATTTTGCTTGCATGTGGGATCAGTGCAATGGTCCGGTAGTTGCCACACTCCTTTGTCGATCCTTTCTTATGAAGCGGGATGAAAACCGACTCCCTCCACTCCTCTGGCTATCTACCTGACATCCATACGAGGTTACAGAGTTTGGTCATTATGGCTAAGCCCGCGTTACCCAGATTTTTCAGAAGTTCGCTTGGAACTCCATCCTTTCCAGGCGATTTCCCAGTCTTTAAACTCTTGAGGGCTTGCTCAAATTCCGAAGGGAGTATGACAGGTTCATCCGCGGTCCATAAACTCGTCGAAACTGAGGCGTCAGTACAGTCGTAAAGTGACGCGCAGTACTTCTTCCAGCGGTCCAGTACTTGATCCAGTTCCATAAGAAGTTGACCATTTTCATCGTTGACTCCATATTGCTGTACCGGTCTGGATCTGGTCAGTACTTTTAGCTTCTGATACAGGTCTTTAGTTTCGTTTCTTGACGAGTGCTGTTCAAGGTCCACACAGATGTTATTGATGTAAGCGTTGTAGTCTTGCCTGCATTTCCGTTGGACTTCACAGCTTAGTTGAGCATACCGTTGGAACTGTTCTGGGCTAGATAGCCCTGCTTCAATTCCCGGCGTTCTTTTATGACTTTGGCTGTTTCATCTGAGATATGGCTTTTCAGAGTTGGTTCTGTCTGGGCAAACTTCCTCGCTGTTTGTACAATTGTGTCTCTCAGTGTGTTCCACAAGGCATTACTCTCCGGGATGTCGTATGCTGGTATCCTCGCCATCTGGTACTGCATTTCATTCGCGTATGCCACTGTATCCACTTTTTGTAGCTTTGGAGCCGATTTTGACTTCATGATCCTTTTTAGTCGTAACCGAATCGTTGCAACTACTAATTGATGGTCGCTGCCACAGTCTGCACCTGGATACGTGACTACGTTCATTATAGACGATCTCCACCTTGAGCGCATTAAAATATAGTCAATCTGGTTCTTAAATCTGCCTCCAGGAGAAACCCAAGTATACAGTCGTCTTATATGATGCTTGAAACAGGTGTTCATCGCTGTAAAGTCTTCTTCCGTACAGAATTGAATGAGCCTTTCACCTCTCTAGTTTCTCTCTCCGATCCCATACTTTCCGATCTGTCGACGAAGATCTGATCCATGTTCACCTTTGCCTATCTTGGCGTTGAAGTCGCCGATCACCATAGTTATCTCGCGGTTCGGGATTTCGTCGATGGTTCGTGATAAGGAGTTATAGAAGTTCTCTATTTCCTCCTCACTGGATTGACACGTAGGAGCGTAAACCTGGATCACGTTCAGTTTGAACGGTGTGGTATTGATCCTGATGCTAATTATCCGATCATTGACTGGCTTGTATCCTGTGACATGTTTATTAAGTTGAGGTGGCACTATGAAAGCTACACCCCTACTGCTGTCATTTTCCGGACCCGAGAAGTAAATTTTATTCCCGGAATCGGAAAAGTAGTGGCCGGAGTTACGCCAATGTGTTTCGCTTAATCCTAGCATGTTGATGTTCACTCGTTTCATTTCTTCCTCTATGATCTTGAGCTTGCTTGGGTTGGTAACAAGTCCTTGAACATTCCAAGTGCCAATGCGGTGAGGGTGTCGGATGGATTCGGTTGTGTTGACGGCACCAGTAGCAGAGTTTTCATGCGCACCCTGGCGAGCCACATGCACATGGCCGGTAGCACATTTCACACCACCTTGCCCGGTAAGATGGCGCCGGGCGTCAGCCGGATCGCACGACAGAGTCCTTACTTCATGCCGACTTTCCATCTCAACTTTCAAGGGAATATAGTGCAGTGGTTTCCCGTTGCCTTCTGCACCAGACATTTTAGGAAGTATTTAGCCTCCAAGGCTCGCTGAAGCCTCCTCTACCCGTAGGTAGGTGATGAATGGTTATTCCGCCATTAGCTCGGTCGTCAGAGCCCCGTTGGTTATCTAGCAGGAGGTACCACGGTTTGCACCGCCGTCATTACACGCGAGCAGGAGGGGTTGACATTTGGGGTGGATAAATGTTCCTTCTCCCCCTTACCTCCCTAAATAAAATATACATACTTATAACAAAATTTCACCCAAATCGGTTTCAGTAAATCGAATTTGGTTATATACCGATAGCAGCGCCACCTACCGGGTTCAATTGTGTTTTCCAACCCTTCAGGAACCCATTGAAATATACACACAAAATTTCATCCCAATCGTTCCTGCCGTTTAGGAGGAGTAGAGTGACAAACACACGTATTGTAGAATGTATGTATTAAGATATTAAACATTTGACAATTTCCTTAGTCAATACAAATATTTTACAGTTTATAGAACTACATGGGTATCAAAAAAACTGTTATTTACATTATCTCAATTCAATTTATTACTCCGTTTCCAACTTTTATTTATACCCACTCATTTGGGTAGAAAAGGTAAATACCGGGTAGATTGGGTAAATACCCGATATCAACCCGGGGTATTTACCCGCCGCCCATCTCTAGCAGCCACAGAACGTTGACTCTGACCACTTTCCAGTAATCCGACGATTTATTCACTGATATCCATTTTCTTCAAGCTTTCTTCACAAGGGGGAAGCAGAGATGTGTACCGGTGAACTTCTGATAAGCGACTGATAACTACCCCCTCTCTAACATCCCTTTTATTCATGTCAACGGGGGTGCAACAGTGGCCAGCGGTAGGGGTAAAATATTCACAAATCGGTTAAATGGCTGTAATCGATCAAATCTTGGACCAATTATCATAGGAAATCATTCATTTTGAAGCTAAATATTCAAGGAAACTGTTTTCATTACAAATTTCATGAAAAAATTGTCAAATTAAAAGTTACGACCTAAAAACTAAAAAATGTGAAGTGATTCCGTTTCTTTGCTCGCGAGTGTACACAACCCACTTGCTGGCTTGCAACTTAATCGATGGAGAGCTGCCATCTGGCAAAGAAAACGTATTACAATTTATACACACTAACTAGGAGAATTTGGTTCTTTTATAAATTGTAATACTTTTTCTGGGCCCACACCCACACACCTCTAACCTCTCGCAATTCATCAGTGTCAAAATTAGAGATGGGTAGGAGTGACTAAATACTGAGTATTTACTCGGTTAGGTGGGTAAAAACGATTGCTTATAAAATATTTAAAAAGTGAAATTTAAGAACTACATTGTTTTTTATTGAAGAGTGTTAACGTGTATTAACAATATTTATAAAATATAAAACATATAGGACGCTTAATTCTTGAAAAAGAAGGTAATTATCAGTGAGAGGCAATTTGTGATTATGCATAGTTAAGGTGGTTCGACTAGGTTACTCAAAACTTAACTCTCGCTAGATGGCGCCACTTTCGCAAAATTTCAGGTTTTATTTTTTTGTGGAATGATCTTGTTATTTTTATACTTAAAAGCAGTGTTGCCAGATGAAATCTGAAATATTCAGTAGAATAAAAATCGTTTTAGCAGTAGATAGGGGAAAAAAGCAGTAGATTTAAAAAGTGATGTCTGCAATAGGTAAAATTGAAAAAAAATATTTTACGCTCTGACCTGACACCAACCTCCCATAGAAAATTTGATTTTTTTTTCTTTTTCTGCTGACAAACTGGGTGTGATTGAGTATAGCTGGCAAATCAAATTGTCAGTAACAGTAGAATGAAGAGTATCATTCTGTCTCTTACTTCTGTTATTAAATATATCATATTCATATCATCTCTCACACAGTCCATCCACCTTTTCCTCGGTTTTCCTCTCCCGTTAATTCCCTCCACATTCATTCGTAATACCGTTCTCTTCGCATGACTTTCATCCCTCCGCATCACATGCCTCGTCAGTGGCCTGCTTTACAATTTTGAGTACTTAATCCAGTAGCGGCTTACAAAATACACCTATATTTCAAATTTGTATGCCCCTTTCAGCACTCTAAATAGTTTATACCCACCAATTTGGGTATAAACGAGTAAATACGGGTATATTGAGTAAAAACTGAGTATTTACTCGGTATTTACCCTTGAGTATTTACTCATTACCCATCTCTAGTCAAAATACCTATAAACACTTATTTTGATCGATCTCCAGTTATGGGCATTACTTCCAGTTCCAATGGTCTGAAAAAATAGGTATAACATAATTCAATGTTTTCAATTTCGTTAAAAAGCTTTCGTTATATTATATTTCGTTATGTTATATTATATGTATATTAGGTACTCCATATTCATCGCAACTAAATAGGTAAGTACCTATAGGTACATTATGACAATGTTAAGTAATCGAAACATTCCGATAGATGGGTCGAGAGATCAAAGCAACACTAAGTAATAATGTTGATAATACAGGGAAAGTACACATAGAAGTATAGGTACAAAACGCATATATTGGGACCAACAGTTTCATGTATAAATGTATGTAGGTACCTAAACGTTCACCACGTTCTCATCCATTATAATAATATTAATAATAAACTTTGAACATAAGTACCCACTATGTGTACTTACGCTCGATTTCTTGGTATCTAAATATTACGATATTAAGAAGGTCCATCGTTGTTTACGTGAGCTATCTGAGAGTTGGAAATTGTTAAGGGCTAAGGGCTAAAGTAAGGATAAAGTTTAATTATCTGGGACTGTATTCTGCGACGCACATTAACTACTATTTCATTCGGTTGTATTTCACCGTGCCCTGTTAAGAGGAAAGTGGACGTCCGCTTCTCCATACATACGTAGTCTTCATTTTCCTCTCTGGATATTGACATTATGGAAAATATTCTGCCTTTGTTTGACTTTTAGGTTATCATAAGAATTATGAACGAAAAAAAGTTGTCAGTTTTGGTAATGAGAGGAAAATGGGGAATACGTTTGTATTCGTCCATCACTGTCCTCTTATTTCGCGGGATGTCTCTTCGAGACATCCCGACGTCAATCGAGGAGTAAGGTGGAGGTAATCTCTAATTTTCCATATAATACGAGTAGGTAAACACAAAAAAAACTTTCTTCTGAAGTTATACGCATGACGCATAAAATTACCAAGACTAAGATGATGACGAGCCCTATTTATTAATTACTTAAAGTACCCATTATCGAACGAGCGAGCGAAGCGAACGAAGTTCTTACATTCGACTTGGGACACGCGGCTGGCTAGGGGCACGTCCCGGCATTTCGATGTTTTTAAGCTGAACTATCAGAGGATAGTTTGATACTCAAGAACTTAAGTAAATTTGTTCTAATTTAAATTAAATTGGGTAAATGTGTAGTTGAGGGCATTCTATTTTAGTCATTATATTATGAGCAGGCTCTATCAAGGGATTATTGAGCTAGAAGAGCTTAGAAGGCTAAAAAGCTATTTGTGAGGGGTCTTGCTATTCTGGTCATCTTTTTGCAAGAAAGTATGGTCGAGTTTGGTATCAAATGAAAGTGCTCGGCTTGCACTTTTATAATATCGTTTTTAAATTTACCATTTTGAAATAATTAGCAAGATAAAAATAAACATAATATAGGTATTTGACATTTGACAGGAAATATTTCGGCTTACCACAGATACAGTATCAGTTAAGGGGCTATTCATAAATTACGTCATTTCAAATTAGGGGGGGGGGGGTCTGGACATCGGATGACGGTAGCATGAAGTAGGAGGAAATGGGGTCATTTGATGCATGATTTTTGGATGATTATAGGGGGGGGGGGGGGTCCAAAATCGTCAAAAATCGATGACGTAATTTATGGACAGCCCCTAAGGGCACCACAGACCTTGTAATATATCCACGCGATTTTTATCCATTGCCGCCTACAGTGGGACATAAAATAGTAGAAATTCAATAAAATGGAACTCTAAAATTTCCATACAATAGTCGGTCAAACAAGTTTGTCAGTAGAAAAAGGCGCGATATTAAAATTTTCTATGGGACGATAACCCTTCGCGCCTATTTTTACCCGCTTTTTTCTACTGACGGAAATGGCTTGACAGACTATAAATTGTTGCCATGTGTAAGCATTTTACGTCAAAAATGTGACAGTTACGTAGCAAGTGGCGCCCTCATTTATTAACCGACTTCCAATTCTCAAAAGGAGGAGATTCGATTGTGATATTTTTAATATTTGTTACTCCATATCTCCGTCATTACTGGATCGATTTAGAAAATTATTTTTTTGATTTGATTGATATATGCATACCGATTGGTCCCGTTTTTGTCAAAACCCAGTTCTGATGATGGGATCCATGAGGAATCGAGGGAACTCCTCAAATCTTAAAGGCATACATATAGTGATTTATGTGTTGTAACAACAAATCAAGCACATACATTTAATAAAGTGACATTTGATGAAGTGGAACTGCTGATGGTGATCAGAACGGAACTCTTCAACGAAGCATAGTTCACGTTTGGCGATTTGTCCTCTTCGTTATGTTTCTTAAGTTAAGTTAAGTTTTTAAGCCACATTTTTGTCAAGCTCGGGTTCTGATGATGGGATCCACGAGGAATCGAGGGAACTCCTCAAATCTTAAAGGCATGCGTATAGAGATTTTTGTATTTTCATCAGAAAATCAAGCATTTGCATTAAAAACTGTCGCATTTGATGAAGTGGAACTGCTGATGATGATCAGAACAGAACTCTTCAATTTGGCGCGAAACTACACGTTTGGCGATTTCGAATTTCGATTTTGACGGAGCTGGCCCTGGAGCCAGACCTGACCCGGATCCGGGCTCTTATCTGGACCTGAACCCAGACCTGGACTTGGACCTGGACCAAGACCTGGACCTGGACCTCGACCTGGACCTGGTCCTGGACCCGGAACTGGACCCGTTGACCCGGAAAACCACTGATACCTAAGCTAAATAAACCACTATGATTACCTACCATAAAATGTAGGTATAATGATGCCAAACTTACTAGCCCTTCCCGCTCAAACCCCCGTACACCGTACCGCACGCGCCGTTAAGTAGGTTAGGTTAGGTTTGAACTGCGATCCTCACAGAACCGAAAAAAGTGGGTTAGGTTAGGTTAGAACTGCGAGCCTTACAGAAATGAAATGAAATGCTACTAGAAAAGTGGTTTTGGTTAGGTTCGAAATGCAATCCTCACAGAACCGAACTGCTATCAGAGAAGTGGGTTCGTTAGGCTAAAACTGCGACCCTTACAGAAACGAAATGCTACCTACTAGAAAAGTGGGTGGTTTTACCTCCTTTTCTACATAGTGCACCATCTATTTACAATAATCTTTCACCGGCCCCCATAAAAGTCTTTTTTTTTTCTTAATAAATATTTTCTACTATTTTATGTCCCACTATTGGCGGCAATGGATCAAAAATCGCGTGGATATATTACAAGGTCTGTGGAGCCCTTAACTGATACTGTATCTGTGGTAAGCCGAAATATTTCCTGCCAAATGTCAAATACCTATATTATGTTTATTTTTATCTCGCTAATTATTTCAAAATGGTAAATTTAAAAACGACATTATAAAAGTGCAAGCCGGCGAGCACTTTCATTTGATACCAAACTCGACCTTACTTTCTTGCAAAAAGATGACCAGAATAGCAAGACCCCTCACAAACAGCTATTTGTCCTTCTAAGCTCTTCTAGCTCAATAACCCCTTGATCGAGCCTGCTCATAATTTAATGACTAAAATACAATGCCCTCAACTACACGTTTACCCAATTTCATTTAAATTAGAACAAATTTACTTAAGTTCTTGAGTATCAAACTATCCTCTGATACTTCAGCTTAAAAACTTCGAAATGCCGGGACGTGCCCCTAGCCAGCCGCGTGTCCCAAGTCGAATGTAAGAACTTCGTTCGCTTCGCTCGCTCGTTCGAATATGGGCCATTTATATGAAATTTATATGAAATATGGGCCTAGAAAATTATCCTTTATTCTTCTTCAGTCGGTCCCTCAATACTGAGGACCGTGACATCATGTCCTTCTGTTGAAGACCAGGTTAATTCCTCCATAGGGTTCTGTTCCCCGCCAAGCGCATGGCCTCGTGCAGTTTTAATTGCATAGGTGCCGTAATTTGAGCACCCCATCTAGTAGGAGGAGGGCCCTGATGAGGTCTCGTGCCTTCAACTTTGCCCGTCATTATAACTCTTTCCAGGCCGGAGAGCGACGTGAGAGGTGTCCGAAGTATGAAAGCATTTGGTCCTGGCATAGTTATCGTTGATATCCTTCATAGCCCTTAACTTTTGAGTATGTCTACAGGAAAGACGTGAACACAGTTTTGTGTTCGACCCACAGCAGCTATGTATAGATAAGCTATGTATAGAGGTTGCCACGATATACCAATGTAATACATAATTAAAACTGCGTCTGGTTGACGTAACTGGTAACCGAAGAGCTGGCGGCTACCTCGCACAACGTATCAGCATTGCGATACAGCGAGGAAATGCCGCCAGCATCCTTGGTACAATGCCTCAAGGGCCTATTTTAGATTTAAGCTAGTTATTAATTTCGTTTAGTAGTACCACTGTATATATATTATACCAATAAAAAAAAAAAATTAAAACTTAATAAGTAATTACCTAGTACATATCGTTACAAAATATTTCAGTTTCCTACAGGCGAGAACAATGGTTCTCAGAACTGAGGCAAAACAAGCAATATCCAAGATTACATCAGCGTTGACTCACTGTGTCGGTTTGTATGCCTTGCACGGCGATAATAAGTCTATGTAAGACTTGTTAGGTACACTACAATAGCGTCACATGATGCCTAAAGGTTGACTCACGCTAGACTGGGCCGGAGCTTCCGGTACGTCGCTTTCTATGGATCGCGTGATCACCGATCAGCCGTCATAGAGAATGACATGTCGGACGCCTCGGCCAGCACGGGCCGGTCTAGCGTGAGTTATCCTTAATCATGTGGTTTGTCAAATAAACAATAATATATGTATATGCAATCCCTATCTGAAAAATGATACAAGCACTACGAAAACTCTAAATTTATACCAGTTATGCTCAACTTGCTCAGCAATCATGGGTTCTACCTATTACGGCTATTACTAGCAATCTAATTAGGGTAGTCATACGTCGGGATTTCCCCTGACATGTCAGGATTTTTGGTCTTTTGTCAGTATTGCGGGGGGAGCTGGAGAGTGATAGGGTTTTTCAGAAACCTGAACTACCCACTAGAACAGTGGTGGGCAAAGTACGGCCCGCGGGCCATCTGCGGCCCGCGAATGTATTTTATCCGGCCCGCCGCCGGTCCTATGAAATAATTAGTATATGGGGCATATGGGCTATATGGCATTGGCTCACGATTATCACAAATTAAAAAAGAATTGGCTACAATTCTGGCCCTCTACTTAAATTTCCTAAACTTTCTGGCCCCCCATGAAGAAAGTTTGCCCACCACTGCACTAGAAGGTTACTTGCTAAAAGTTTGGTGTTTGGCAGAGGAAAGGAAAGGTTAATGCTGACAGCGTATCCACAAAAGGAGTATTATGAGGATTTTTAGAGGCGGATCTTTCTTTAAAGAAATTACCATTCAGGAAATGTCAGGATTTTTAGGGTGATGTCCGGACTTTTGTCAGGATATTTCGTTTGGGAACCATAATCAAGTCGTAAGTAGGTACCAACCTATGTTTATACTTGTATATCGAATTCGGCTTTTACAGCTTTGAGGCACTTCTGAAAAATTAGGTTGATATGATATGCTTCTTTATAAAAATGTCTACTCCTATAATATCTAAATACGTAGTGTTGTCCGGATCATTTTGAACACCTCGCCCGCCTTACAACTTCTGCTGTAGACTTTACATCTAAGTAGGTACCTACTTACGTGTGTCTTGTGCTCATGTGCAACATTTACCTCTTTCCTTGTATTTAACTTGTATGTATGAACATGTAGGCATTCTATAAATCGGAAGTACCTAGAGTCGGACCAAGAAAAGTCTGCAGCGGATTTGATAGCCCACGCAGTGCAAGTGTTATTTATTTTACACATCATAATTTCATAAAAGTTTGACGTTTAAAATAACACAGTAGTTAAGAGAGTGTAAAACTGACGCTGAATTTATGTTGGTTTTACCAGGTTTTACTAATGGCCTAGACTAATAGACGGTCTGGAGGGTGAAACGTCATTAAAGTTGCCTTTGAGGTTTTATAGCAATCTACACATCAGCTACTCTAATAGAATATTAATATTCTGTTAACAGGTTCTTGGGACGCATTAATATTATGTTCAATGTACTTATCGTTAAATAATCGTAGGTATATTAGTATTATTAGAGTTGGGTGTACATTTTTAGGGTTCCGTAACTCAAAAGGAAAAAACGGAACCCTTATAGGATCACTCGTGCGTCTGTCTGTCCGTCTGTCACAGCCAATTTGGTCCAAAACTGCTGGACCAATTAAGTTGAAATTTGGTAAACATATGGAAGTCTGTGACCCAAAGACGGACATGTAATAAAAACAAATGAATTTTAAGCATAGGGGGCTCTTTTAGGGGGAATATGAGAAAATTAAAAAAACAAAGTTTTGCAAACCATATCGTGTTACATATTAAATGAAAGGGCTTATTTTGAGGATCTCAAATATATATTTTTTTAATTTTATATGAAATAGTGTGGAAGTTATTTAAGAAAATAGGCAAAAAAATTACCATTACGGGGCCCCGGGGGCCCCTTAACTCCGATACTACTGGATCTAAAATTTTGAAAAAAATACACATAAGTAATAGTTCTTTACCTATGACAGGAAAACCTATTAGAAATCTAGAGTCAAGCGTGAGTCGGAATTAAGAAAAAAAACGCGGTTGGGCTGTTTTAGGGACACAGCCGTAATGGTTTACGTGAAACTCGGTGTGGACAGCTTTTGCGAAGGCCGAGCTACGCGTAGGGCCGAAGGCCCGAAGCAGCCCCCAGTAGCTTTTTGAAACGCACGGCCGAAGGCCGAGTTGCGGGAGGTTAGTGTTCAAACACAGAACAATTATAGTACAAGTGTCTGAATGCAAAGGTCGAAGGCCCGGACCCTCCGACATGTGCATGCTACCTGCAAAGGAGATCGTCGATTTTGTTCTATCTTTTGTTAAGCGATTGGGCCCGATACCTATAGATTACTGGAAAAACGTATAAGAAGTCTGCAATTAAGCGTGAGCCGGACTTAAGAATAAGAATTGCGGATAAGCTCTATCAGGGCCACAACCGCAATTGATTTACGTGAAACGTGGTGTGGACAGCTAGTGCGAAGGTCGAAGGCCGAGCTCCGCGTTGGGCCGAAGGCCTGAAGCATCCAAGAGAGGTGTGCCTCCACATTAGGTCGAAGGATGATCTTTAGGAGGTTAGTGTGAGCAACAGAACAAATAATTGGTTTAAGTACGAATAGCTAAATGAGAAGGCTGAACTGCCGTATATCAGAGGGTCTACTGCGAACACCGAAGTTCGCAAATTGCGGGGATTTCTCTTTTACTCCAATGATACCGTAATTAGAGTGACAGAGTGAGATGCCAGCGATTTGCGAACTTCGAACAAATTTAAAGATAGCCAGCCGTGTGTGGAAAAATTGAATGAACAGTTGAATGTACTTATGAACTTCGCTTTGCTCGCTCGTTCGAAAATGTGTGCGGAACCCTTGGGACGCGAGTTCGACTCGCACTTGACCGGTTTTTTTTATTGTTGAATTCAGTACCATTTTATTAACTAAATCGTTTCTTAGTGCCGAAATACAGATCACATACCTAGTAGATGTGATCTGTATTTCAGCATATACATACATAATAGATTCATATAATTATAGAAAATTTGTCCCGGTAATTTGTAATTCTAATTGCATTTAAAGAATGGATCTTACTAGAAGTGTCTGATAAGACACATTTATTATGATTCTCGAATCAATCCGTGTAAATAATGACATTGCGATACAAAACACAAATGACTCAAGGCAGGCAAACTTACACAATACGATAAAAATATGGTCAATTTTCCTCATTGTACTTCGCGTCAAAGGTAAATAGGTGCAAGTATCGAGGCGCGTTTGAGCTTTGCGGGCAAATTAGAATGTGTGTATGTGTGTGTTTCATTTTAGAGCACCCATTCCTATGTTTAGCCTAGATAATTGAGTGCTTTGAGCCGTATGAGAGCTCGAGCTCTGATGAACTCGTAAAACTCGAGTAGACACGTAGATGGGCTCCTGATTTTCACTGAGCGGAGTAGTCAAAGCAAACATTAGTGTCATAGGAAGATATCGTTTTATTTTACCGACTGTCAATTATTTTCCGTAAAATAACTGCAGGTTTTTTAATGCTGTTACCAAAATCATTGTCTCGTTGTCCGGTATGGTACTCGCAAGGCTTTTACTAACAGCTGAACAAAAAACAAGATACCTATTATACAAAATAAATCTTCTGTGAGACTTTCGGTATGTGCACATACTGAAAGTCTCACAGAAGATTTATTTTGTATAATAGGTATCTTGTGGGTACCTTTTGTGATAGTACATATTTACCCCCTTAGTCATAAACGCGCTACAAACCTAAATTAGCTAATAATTGTTTGTCCTTATTAGTCATTTTGACCTATGTATTTCTAAGAAAGGGATAAAACATAATTTAACTAAATCAGGCCTGTAAGGTTTTATGAATAAGGGAGTTAGAAAATACATAGGCAAATTAAAAAAAAATATCTAAAATATGAAATAAATGGTCTGGAATGCTTGATGTTTACCATATTAAAGGTTATTATAAAAATAAACTGTCGTATCTAGACCGATTTGAACTCTATTAAAGCAAGCATGGTGGGTACCCTAAGCCTATGGACACCTATCAACCTATCCTATCTACTCTGCAGCGGGCTACACTACGGGTACATGCAATTTTAACCGGGTGACTCGATACTTTTTCGTATAGCAGTTTTGTACTTATTAGCGGTATGCTGATTGCATTCAGATAAGTTTAGTATATTAAAGTTTAGTATTATAGGTATTCTGAAAATTAAATCCTGTTTCAAAGTGATTTTTATCTAATTGCGCTAGTTAAATACATATATGTAATTATGTAGTGAAATCTATGTGACATATACTTGGTCAAGCAAATCTTGTCTGTCTAGCATAGCAAAACAATATGTGAGTTGGGAGTTACCTGTGGGCTGCATACAACGCTCAGCTGTAAAATGTACTTTTAATGTGTACATTTTTTGGACAAATTACGAATTATATGCGGATCTAAATTGTTATCGAATTTCCACATAAGCCTTAAACTTGTTAATTCATCACATTGAGCATTCATATTAAGTTTTCACCGAGGCCTTACAGATGACTCACGCTAGACCGGGCTGTAACCGGACCGAGGCGTTCAACGTGTCATTTTCTATGACGGCTGATCGGTGGTCACGTGGTACTTTCCATAGAAAACCATGCGTCGGAAAGCTCCGGCCTGGATCCTTTAACCAGAGAAAGGCGTTTTCACCGGGTACCTATTACAGAGCCATATAATGTTACTGAGTACCTAGTATAGCTGAATGGCATGAGCGATCGGCATCGTGTAACGCACTTATCGTTCTACAAGCGAAGATAATCCGCATGTTGCGGATGCGGTATAATCAATTTGACAAACCAAAAGCAGTTTTAATAAGTATGTATTTGTTTGTTATGATGTCCCTAGTTGGGGTCGGTTTGTAATGTGATTGGCTAATCTCCACTGTTATAGATAGTGACGCTTGTTGGGATGGTGACGTGTTTAGATAAATGGTAGCTTCGAAAACGGAACAATTTTGAAAATAACACATTGAAGCATTTTCTGTTTTTATTGCAACAGTAAGCAACATGCATTGGTAAGCTTTAAAATAAGTGTTGCCAAAGTATGAAGTGCTCCTGGTTTTATAGATAGGTAGTTAGAGTTACACCAAGATAAGTCTGCATCGATTTTGATAGCACACGCAGTACAAGTGTTATTTTAAACGTCAAAATTATATGATATTGTGACGAATAAATAAGACTTGCACTGCGTATGCTATCAAAATGTTACTGACTTTTCTTGGTGTGAGTCAAAATATTAGTGATTTCGAAGTTACCCTAATGCACCTTTCTATACTCTTAAGATTCATTTGTATAGCATTGAACATTTTCGTTTACAGTTTTGTAGTATATTCGTGCCTTAAATACCATAATTAAGACAGATATTTTATGTAATGGGGCAGATCTGATATGTTGAATGTGTATTTATTAGGTACTTTACTAAAGAGTTACGATATTGTAACATCAGGATTATTACAATACATTTAGATTATAACATAACCCTAAAATAACAATATAATTGTAGGTAAGGTGGTGGTACTAGTGTTCGACATGCTAATGCCCAATAGATGACACCTTGCTTCACCTCTATTGACAATGACTTAAGTTTCAAGATGACATGTACTGGGACCGCGTCGAGCATCAGTACCACCACCTTACTTGACAATTTTGAATCATCGAGACCATTAGAGACACTACAGGGTAACAGTTTAAAGTCTATGGAGTCATCCATTTAAATATTTGCCCCCGTTACAGGCGTCACCCGGTAGGGTCCCTCATCGCCCCAGTTCACCCTCATCTCATGGACTGGATGATTAGATTATCCCGTCTCCGCTCTACTTTAAACGGACAACATTATTTAATTTCGAAATAGACTAGGACTAAAGCGCGAACGAAAGTTAACCATGTAATGCGATCGGTCCATTCGATTTTGCTGTGTTTTTTTTGCCTGCTTGAACTCCATATATGTTACGGGTAATGTTAGAAGGTTGATTGAACTTAAGTGAAAGGTCTGTTGATTCACTAAAATTCCTGATATTTTCGTATTCCGGCCGCATTCCTGACAAACGGCCAAAACTCCTGACATGTCAGGTAAATTCCTGACAGGTAACCCGGCCTAGTCCGGGCCGAGGCATCCGACAATTTGTTTTCCA
Organism: Cydia splendana; assembly: GCF_910591565.1. Lineage (NCBI taxonomy): Eukaryota > Metazoa > Arthropoda > Insecta > Lepidoptera > Tortricidae > Cydia > Cydia splendana. The sequence continues at coordinate 38,186,542 of NC_085987.1, read as the reverse complement.
TAGAAAGCAACCTCCTTTCCTTGAACTTTTACCTGTCATAGAAAATGAATTGTTGGTTGCCTCGTCCCGGACCCGAGCCATTCTATAGTTCGTTTTTTAGCATTAGAAAGAACTTGAAAGAAGGTATGCGATCTTGACATGTCTTTTAATTGAAATACGCTTTTTAAAAATCAATAACTATTACTTATGAAAGCAGAAGAATATAAATGATCGTATTAGATTCATAATTGTTACATATTTGCCGTAACTTATTTTTAAAATGTGTTTTTCAATTAAAAGTCACATCAAGATTGTTTACCTTATTTCTAATGCTAAAAAAAAACGAACTATAGCGCGAGGCATCCTTTACAGCTTTACACTAACGGAATTGAACATGTATTAACCCAACGTTTACGTACCGAAGCCCCTTCCCAGTCGAAAGTTCAATTTACAAAATGTTCTTAAATTCGGGCAATCCCGAAGTTAAGCATAATGGAGTCGTTCAGTTGTATGGGACGGTCGAATGTGATCCAGATAATACATAGTGCGAGGCAAAAAGGGGTTAAAAACCTAGTCCATTCTCTGCAGGGCCTTCGTACCCTAATATTATGTAGGTAGTGGTTGACCGATTTCGTGTATGGACGGATATTATGTCTATTTATGGGTTATTTAAAAATAAAATCATACATTATAGAAAAGTATACTTATACCTCTCGCGTCTAATGATGGTCCCTATGACAGTTCCGTCAATTCTTTTTGATCGGCTTAGGTAATTTAAAAAAGTAGGTAATGAAGGCCTATTTTAGGCTATATGGCTACTTATTAATTTTTTTTAGTAATACCACTGTATATATCTTGATTGAAGTAATATGTTTTTACCCTATGTTTTCAAATTATGACCAGTACTTATTGAGATAAGGGGTTGTGCACAAATCACCAGAGGTGTTTTCGGCTACTTTTTGACCCCCCCTCACCCTTGGTGATATTTGGTGAGGTTTTTGGCTACCCCCCTCCCCCCACACAACCTCACGTGTATTTGTTTGAAATTTTTTCATTCGACCTAATTTTAAGATAAATAGTATCATACATAGAAAAAAAAATATGACTTAAATTAAATGTTAGGTACATTTCTTAATAAATGAACGTGCTAAACTTCCAGAAATGTCTACAAACATTTAACGTGATATAATCCATAATAGACGGCCCTTTCCAGCTTCACTGGGATAAGCTGCACAGGGCGTCTAACTGACTATGTTATTAGTTTTAATTTTTTATTGATTTTTTTTATTGTATCTAAGTATATTCAGTGTTTTTTTCTAATTTTGTTAATTAATTGTTGATTGTGTAATTATGGATCACGTTCCTGAAATGAATTAATTTATTATTATTATTCATTATAATAATTCACTGTCATAGGGAGCATCATTCGACGCGAGAATTATAGTGATTCATAATTCAGATAACTGCCTATTTAGTTATAATAACTATTGGAGCTTGGGACGGATGTTAGTGTGGGATGCTACCTGCGTAGACACACTGGCACCGTCCCACCTCCAACGGACTACTGTAAAAGCGGGCGGAGCGGCGGAAAGCGCCGAAATTCTAAAACGTAACAAATATAAGAGCCTCGGCAGAGAGTACCATTTTGTACCATTTGGAGTTGAAACTCTAGGTCCATGGGGTCCCAGCGCGCATAAGTTGTTCGCAGAAATCGCGAAGCGTCTGGTTGACGTAACTGGTGACCGAAGAGCTGGCGGCTACCTCGCACAACGTATCAGCATTGCGATACAGCGAGGAAATGCCGCCAGCATCCTTGGTACAATGCCTCAAGGGCCTATTTTAGATTTAAGCTAGTTATTAATTTAGTTTAGTAGTACCACTGTATATATATTGTATGTAAATAAATGATTTATAATTTTCTATTAAAAAGAAAATACACAATAACTATATGTGACGTTCCACGGGAAAAGGTACCTTATGAGGGTTTCTAGTTTCGGAGATATTAAATGTTTTGTAAAGAGGTGAAAAAATTCTCAATTTTTTTTTATTGTGTGATCTGAAACCTTAATGCGTAACGTTTGTTTACCTGTTTTTATTTTTGTTATAAGTTAGTTATAAGCCTAGTAATGTCGTCTCAGAGTTTAGTAGAAAAGGTACCTTATGGAAAAAAGATTGAAAATTCCCAAAAAAACTAGTCAATACGGGAAAAGAAGTTTGGTAGAGAACTGTATTAGCATTCTGCAAAACTAATTTGATAATTTTAGTTCTGGTTGGGGCGCCTCGCAAATATTATAACCGTACATAGACCGACATCACAAATCCAAGTAGACTGCTATTATACCAAAGTTACTCTCGTCAAGTCTTTCTTAACTAGAATAATCTTCATTTGGTTTGGTCGCATGCAGTAAATCAGCCATTGGTTTGCTGAAAAATGCCAATACCCGACGCATTACCTTATGGAATATCTGAGGTCATTGAACCTCAATGCCGCTTATCTTCAATAGCAACCGAAATATATTATTGATAAGAAATAGACGATTTATACCATCTTAACCCCAAAATATTATTAGTTTATCCTAACTGTTCCATCATCATCATGCCTCATCATGTAACTTGACCACAAGGTACCTTTTCATTACATACAAATTATTGGTCTTTTTTAAGATTATTATGACGAAGAACTAATTAAATTGGGGGCAGTTTAATGTAAATTAATATTTTCTATTCATAAAAGATAAACTATAATATGATTGATATTTTGTAGTGATGTATTATTAGATTTATTTCCATAAGGTACCTTTTCGTAAATGTATGGAGCAAATACTGTTATTGTTATGTAAGTTTAAAGTGGCATAAGGGGTTAAATATAGTATTTAGTTGGGGTTTTAGGATTTATTTCATTTGAATGACAGAATTTCTTTCATATGTGCTCAGAAAAATTGATTGTGTGTCACATTAAAAGTAAAAATATTCAATTTTGTGATTTTATATGAAAAAGTCAGAAAATACATTTTCACCTCTAAATCGGTATTGTTTTTTGCTTAAACTGTCTGTCAGTGTCGTTTTCTAATAGATAAAATTTAAATCTTGAGAGCTCATTGCAATCAATCGTGAAAATGAAATAAAACTTTATTTTCAAGAGATTGGTTAGTATACACATAAATCAGTCGATATCAAAAGTTTCTATTTGCATTACAGAACAAGTCGCAATATTTTTTTAATCTCAGATATATAAGGCATTATTATTTGTAGTCAACTATGTAACTTACTTCAGGAACATAGTTTTTTAGGCGGCTAAACTTAAAACTTCTCTATCGTAAAGTTGCTCATTTCACAACATTATTTTCAAAAAATCATATCTCTGTAACTACGCAACCTAGAAGGTTGATCTTTTGTGTTATCGATAGCTTATTTATTGTAGATTACTGGGGTATGCATAACTCCATACCCGCCATAAGGTACCTTTGACCGTGGGACGTCACATATAAGTACAGTTTATAAATCATGAAAATCCCGATACAGATTACCATGTGTATACAACTATTTTTATTAGAAACTTTTATTTAGCTTTACTGCGAATACGTACATGTTAAGTGTAAGCACATACCCAAAAAAAAAATAGTCAGATGTAGACATCCTAATTAGGTATTACGGTAATAGGTACCGTAAAATGGGGTGAGTAGGGATTGCGAGATTTGCGAGGAGAGTCGGGTTATGAATGGGGAATCCTATTACAAATGGAGCTATAGTAATATTCATAATAAAATAAAAAACGATTCTACAACGTTTCAAAATCACCTTTTGTATGAAATCCCATCTCACCCCAACTACGAGGGACTACGGGGGAGGAGGGATTTTTGTTTATCGTTAAAGTTATGAAATGGAACTACCGAGAATCATAAAAAAATTAAAATACAAACGGCCGGAACATTTATTAATAAAATTAAGTTTGCATAAAATGTTATCGAGCTTTGAATGTCAGTTTTGTCCCTACTCACCCCATTTTACGGTACTTACCTATATTTTTATTCCACACTTTTTTTTCGACTCGCCTTACACATGTGGCAGTTGCTTAAAACCAGAAAAAACCTGACACAGATATTATTCTTATACAAACCGGTATGAGTACCTACTTAGGTATAGGTATATATTTTGACGTTTTGGCCTTGTAAGGCAAGGAGATTTCATCTAAAAGGAAAAGACGAGCCTGTAGCTCAGACATACCTAACCTTACTCATCATTCATTGTCTCAGTCAGTACCATTTTTGGGATCCCCTTTTTATGGGCAAGCCTCGCATGCCCGTAAGAATAAATGTATAGTTATTACCACTTCAGTTTCCGCACACCGCGACGTTATTGTTATCAAAATAAAGGGTAAATGTAAATCTTGTCGACTGTCAGTGACATCACCCCCACTCCTATCGCAGTCGTCACTAGTAGGACGAATCATAGATTAGGATTGTGCTTGCAGATATGCTTTTTTATATTCTGCCTATTTTGCCCATCGCGTCACAGTTCAGTAAAAGCGAAATACTTATCTTAAAAGTATATAGTTACAGATACACTTTCTGAAGAATGTGAAGAAAGACTTTTAAGTTATTTATCTTTTACTGAACTGTGATGCGATGGGCAATGTTATGTTAAAGGGCAAAGTTTTATACTATACCAGTATGCGTGTGCGTGCGCCCCAAGGCCTACTCACCTTGCAAAAATCGTATACGATTTGTTGGAAGGTGAGTAAAGGTCTTATTTTTGAGGCAAGGGTCCTGATAACAAATAACTCCTATACCAAATTTAAGAGTAATTAGTTACTGACGAATTAACATTGATCTGCTCATTAGATGAAGGATTTATTCATACGTTAGATCATAGTTATACAACAAGGAAGCATAGGAAAGGTTAATAAATAAATTATAATGTGGTCCTCGAATCATTACATTACATGGGCGACCGCTCACCATCAGTCGATTCGTCAGACATACATACATCCAGGTTGTTTTTTTTAAGGGGACATTGAAGGGAAATCCGAATCTATAAAGGGAGCCATAGCCTTAGAAACCCATATATTTGGAGGCTAGACCAACCTTAATCACTTTATCTGCTACTATCCGCCCCGATTTTGCACGGGCTACATAAAAAAATATACCAAAAAAAAATTTCATGAATCGCCCTATTGATAGGTGACATCCGCATGAATATTCGTTGAGTAGGTTTGGCGAACGTACAAAAAGACAGACGCGGCGAGGGACTTTGTTTTATAAGGTAATATGATAGTATTGGATTTCCCTTCAATGTTCACTTTTAATTTAAAACAACCGTACATCGGACATAACATAAAAGCGACTGTATGTCGTACCTACACCTAATCTGGTTGCTGGTATCCATTGTTCGAGCAGTTACGCGGTATGCTAAAAAATCCTCCTTAGAAAACGTCCTTTTGACATCCCCAGAAAGTGAACTACACCGAAAGTGACATCCTCAGAAAGTGACACCCTAAGAAAGTGACGTTCTCGGAAAGTGATCTACCTCGAAAGGGACATCCTCAGAACGAAATAAAGTGATATACCCCGCCAGGCTTTATTTGTAGGTATTCATACGGACAATGTTTTGTTCAGTATCTAAAGAAATATGTTATAAAACCTAATTGTATCTACCTATTTATCTGCATTTTAGGTGATTTCCTTCTACGATTATCACTTTTGCTGTGTGTCAAGATTGTTTTCTATGTAGTTTACAGATACATGCTACATCTCGTTACATTATAATTGTTATATGTGTCGGAGCGTGACTCCAGATGGACGTATTGCAGCGTTATAGTTCATAGTTTTAGACGCCTGTATAAAGTCGATTAGCAATGTTTGGCTACGTATTACTTGGTTGTAACGAAATTCATAAAGTTGCGTAAAGAGTACTCGTAACGCCCTCTATTGGCGTATTGTTGAACTAAGATAACAGGTAGAAGGCTTTGGAACGTCAAGTAGTGTAACTTGGGTGAAGTTAGGTACGAGTTGGCATTTTTGTCGTTATCTTAGTAGACCGGTCGAGCAGGTTTGCCTACTTGACTTAAAAGGCGGGAGCGGTGAGGCTCCTCGAGCAGAATTCGAGCCGCGTTAGTGATCGGACGTTAGCCAACCTCGTGCCTAATTCGCCACGTTCCTGAAAGCTTATACCTGAAGGATTATTCTGAAAGCGTATAGATTCTAACGTTCTTTAACCATTCAGCTAAGTGTTTTATTCCAAGTGTTATTTTGATTTCTTACGTGTGATTAGAAGCTTAGCTTTGTAAAATAAAGAGAAGTATTGTTGTTTTGAAAAGATGTGTCCTGCCGAGTTTGTTGCCGGTCCCATATTGGGATACCCTTTTCCAATTGCGAAGGAATTAAATCTTCTCGGGTCAGAGGTGTACGGTTGGAGCCGGCCTAGCTTGATTTGAATAAAGACTTGAACGATTTTATGCGATCCTTTTATTTGAGTGCAATCCAAATACATCCCAATAGCGACTAGATATTTTAGTAGGCACTAGTATGGTTAACGAGTCCGAAAGTTTATTTCATGCACTGGTAGCATACTGGTTTAGCTGTGAAGTAAGACATCGAGGTACTACGCCTACCCGCCATCCTGTACAACACCCATGCTGGCCTCCGTCATGTGCATATTATGAAAACATTAGGGCAATCTTCAGTATCATGAATATCATGATTTGATGGCCAGGCTACGAGTATATAAGTAATACGGTGTAACAAGGATCCGCCACTGATAGTTTTATTTAACGCATAAAATGAAACTATCAGTGGCGGATTTGCAGTCTTGGCCGCCTAGTAATTACCAGCTGCTCCTTTCTCATTTATTTTGTCGCGATTGGTCGCACCTATAATATCTGGCCGCCATAGGGCCGGGCCTACTGGGCCTTAGAGCAAATCCGCCACTGAAAACTACAGTGATCAAATATACAAATGTAAAATAACATTTAAGCCAGTTTGCAAGTAACATAGCAAATTAAGCTATAAATTACAATATCAAGGATCAATTTTTTTTTCAAACAAATGTAAGGTAATAAAATAGAGCAAAAATACTGAATTTGCTTTTCATAAATAGGAAATGGTTCCACGAGGAGAAATGAATCCTTCGAATTTAGTTCTTGATTTTATCCGTGTCGCTGACTGAACTGAATAGTTGATATTATCCATGAACGTTGTCATAATTAATGTTTACCCTATCGGCAATGACTTAGGGTCAAGTATTCGTTAAACAAAACAAGCAGTCAGCCGAAATGGCGCGATGCGGTCATCGGTACTCTTTGACCTTCGCGTAAGCAACCGGTCTCGTTAGCCGGGCGCGCTCAGGTCTCATTTGGCACCGGCGCGCCATCAGAACCAGTCATCTCTCACACCATGCTGCTGCTCACCCTCGCTGCGGTTCTCGCCGTGGCCGTGGCCAACCCGGTCTCGACCGGCGGCAAAGTCGTCTGCTACTACGACAGCAAGAGCTATGTCAGGGATTGTAAGTATATATTTCATTCTGCTAAGCGTTTTAATCTCCCGCGCGCACATGTTAGAATACAATTACAGGGTTTTGTTCGGTTTGAATTCAAAACAGGTAGAGCACCTCTTCTCAAACTTCTACGATACCATGAATAATGTATGAGATTTGGAGGCGTTGAGAGCGATAAGTCTAAGATAGCTTGTCGACCTATATGTGGAAGTTTTTTCATGAAATTTAAAAGACTACCTTCATGGCGCTCGACTGTTTAAATAGTTATGTATGTGTGGAATCACGGTTACATGCATGAAATCACAGTAGCGTTCAATTCTTATCGTTGTATCCATACCTACGCGTTCTTGAGAAATTTAAGGCGAATTCATGCCGTGCGACTTATTTTCAAACGAATTACTTGTATTTTAAACTGTTTCTACTCATTGGTGACATTCCATATTAGGTATAAATATTAAGGATTAGATACGTGCTCATTAAGTCGGCATCACAATGCTATTAAGGTATATTTAATTAATAACCACATTTGAAAACAATTAAGATATAATCATTGATCGATACTATAAACAAAATGTAAGGTAAAACGTTAGTTAGATAGGAGGTTATATCTACCTACAATACTGTGGCCCTAGTGAAAACGGGTATAAGTCACGCGCAGCTTAGGTGTAAAAGGGCATAAGTGTTACGTGGAACTTAGGCCCTTTTACAACTGCGCTGCCTGAGATTTGTACCCTTGTTCATTAGGGCCACAGATTATTTATTTTATTTATTTATTTAATTTACACATACGGTCAATGACTTCGGCCTAGCAATTTCCATAACTAGCGCTACGCTATACCTACTTATATATACCTAGTAGATTTTCCAGTAAGTTTTTATGTGTAGATATCGCTCTTTGGCCAATTATGATATTTATGTAAATAAACATTTTAGAAAAATATATTAATTCAGAAATATGTAGTGATATGAGTACTAAAACTAGCATAACTCTTCTTATATGTTTTTCATCTGTACTATACAGTAAGTATGTATGCCCTTATAATAGCTTGAATACAACAGTTCATTTCAATGCTCCCCAATTATGTAGGTACTGAAGCAAGACTTTGCCGTAATAGATATGTTTTGCGTTAGCGAAAACACTGAGGTCGCCATTAATACGATATTGGCATTGGAACGATGACCTTACCTTGCGAGTATAGAAAGAATTTCGTACCATACTTAATTCTATAGTTCGTTTTTTTTTAGCATTAGAAATAAGGTAAACAATCTTGATGTGTCTTTTAATTGAAAAACACATTTTAAAAATAAGTTACGGTAAAAATGTAACAATTATGAATTTAATACGATCATTTATATTCTTCTGCTTTCATAAGTAATAGTTATTGATTTTTAAAAAGCGTTTTTCAATTAAAAGACAAGTCAAGATCGCTTAACTTCTTTCAAGTTCTTTCTAATGCTAAAAAAAACGAACTATAAGTATTTAGTTATACCGACTGCTGCAGTTGTTACCTGAGAGGTAGCTAATTGCGAAAAAACACAATAAACAACTTTTTCGGTTACAAAATATATGAAATTATAAAAAACACCACAATAATTAAGTTTTCAAATATTTCTGCACAATAAATACCTACAAGTCAATCAAGTCATACAACAACCATCTAAAAGAAATGTAATGAGCGCGAACAATGTCAGCCCAAGGATAAGTTCGTTTATTTTTGTAACAAATTAACAGTTCAGTTTGTATTGGTAATGAGGGTGCGAGGGTAACTTTCCTTTACAAGTCGGTAGGTATAAGTAATTAGTTTGCCAAGACTAATTGACCGGGTCATTAGTTTAGTCAAGAACGTGATGTTTCGCTTGTTCGCCACGAGTGCTGTTTATCAAGATTTTTGATTATATGCATATCTACTTATTACTTAATATACCTAGCTACCCACTTACAAAAAGGAGAGTTGAAACCGGTTGGTGAAGAAAGTTCGATTCTTGAGACAACGATTGTTTTCCTTGTCTATAAATATAACACACACAAGTAATGTATTAATGACAAACATTCTGTGTTGTGGTTGTTCCCAAAGTAATTTTGTGAAAATACTCCACATTATATTTCTATCACCGGGGATGTGGCCGTACGGGTAGTTGGAATGGAACAGGTGAATGTTTGGATTTGATCGAAACTATTGAAGTTTGTCATATACGAGTAAACATAACATAAATATATTAGTTACCTAACAAAAAATATACAAATGACCAAACAGTACCAATCTGGTACCATCCATCTGATTTGATGATGGAGCCAAAAGATGGACAGTGAAACTTTCGGCGACTAATACTAGTAGACCACTTAAGAATGGCCTTATAGTTAAATTTTATTGGGACATAAAGTATGTACCTACATACATTCGGCAATAATAAAGATTCTTAGATAAAATATAAAATATTTTACAGACTTTTTAGTTAGAATTGGAACCTACTTTTATTTATTAAGTATATTATTCTAATAAATATTTTTACTTATCCCTGTACCTACGTTTTTAAACTTTGAATAATAATATTGAAAATGATAACCTCCAATTATGTATCTCGTTGAGGAAAATAATGTCATTTGACCTTATATCAACGAGTCAATAAGATAACAACGCTAACAAATAACATTCTAGAGTTTCTTGGAAGGCAGATAAACATTTGCTTTAGCGGCCATCGGCCATACCTATTTCGACGGTTACATCATACCAACTTCACTGGGAGCTAACAGTTCCGAAAATGTGAAACCAAACAAGTTTTGCGAATCATAACTTTTAATTACAGGGGCAGGAAAGGATAGGCAACTGTTTATATAAATACTATTTGGCGTGCTGATTATTTAAACCAGCAATTAAAAACTCCCTACTGTGTTTTAGTTTCAAAATAATTTTCTACCTCAACGTTTAACGCTTCTCCCATGTTAGGTTTCTCTTAAATAGTTAGAAATAGAATAGTTCATTAAAGTTTTGTATATTTAGATAAAACATTCAATGAACACAAATATGTGCCCTTAGTTTCTCACTAGTAAGTACACATTCTACTTAGAAATTTCTATTAGATAGTAATGAGTCCAAGACTATGAATTTTTGTATGTAAAAATAAATAGGTACATACATACATACTACAACTGATCATTGCAAGAGACTTGTAACGATATTGGGAAATTACTCCGAGCTTTTATTAATCACTTTCAATTTAAATTTAACTTACTTTCAATTTAAATTTTGTATGTGTTAGGTAAATATTTTTTGCCATTTATGGGTAGTGCCTAGTAACGTTAGGTCTGAAAAGGAAAAGGTTAAACAGTTTTCATATACGTACCTAAGTACTCGGTTTCTTTTAAATTTACTTTTTGCTGTGGTTATACTGGTTAATGTGTATGAAACTATAAAAATAAAAATAAAATAATAAGCCTTTATTAATACTCTACAATTACATAGTACATAAAAAATTAAAAAATGTTTTAAGAGTTAAAAAAAAATATTTATTATTTTGTAGGAGTGTCTACAAAATGATAAATATTTTCGGGTGAAGGCCTCCTCCAGATTCAGCCAGCTTTTCCTGTCCTTTGCCTTCTGTGACCAGTCTTGCCCGGCTGTAGCCACGATTTCGTCGAGCCATTTTTCTTAAGCCTTCCCTCTATTCCTTGTCCCCGAAGGGCCCCGCCATAGGGTGGTTATTTTTGCCCACCTGTCTTTATGCATTCCACACCATTTCCACTTTAATTTGAGACTAAATATATGTGATAGCTAAATCCTGAAAGTATAACATTTACAGTTAGGAACAGAAATCGTGTTTTTCTATCCGCGTAGCGGAACGGATGGCAGTTAGACGGCTGTATTTCTTTTAATTCGAATTATAACTGCAATAACAGTCACTTGCGATAACAATTTGCTTAACGAATTGCTCAAAAGTATGATCTTACTATATTTGCTGAACCATGAGAATGTCATATATTATATTTTTCCGCGTTTCGTCAAGTAAGATATTATTGGAGATGATTGTACGTCCCCGTATTGTTTTCCCGATTAGCCACTTACCGCAATGTAAACTGAACAAAACTACAACATATCGGTTACGTCAGTAACGGTAAGTGGCTAATCAGGGGAACAATAGGACGTTCTTCGTTAACTGTCCTGCTAGATTCACACCCACGGCGGTGTAGGTACGTGGTCTCTTGCCGCAGGACCAGGTCATCGCTGGAAATGTTATAGAGATATAGTGCCTAACCACATTAGGTACCTACTGATGGCTAATGATATATGTCATTATGTAATTAATTTATTTATACAAACTATTCAAAAATGGGCCTCTCTCCTCCCTCTCCGATTTATATTAATGGTCGTAAAATTTTCCGACAGTTATTTTTCTCCGTGATTTCTACATATACATATACATGTTCACCTTAAATTGAACTATGAAATCCGATCACTGCAATTATGGAAGCAGCAGGTGAGCCTACCCCAAGCAAGCATGGAACCAATTTAGTGCTAGTGCGAAATTCTGTTTCGCCAAATGGAATCACTGTAGGTTCTCACTTTCAAATCTCATACCTAAGCCATGGTAATCACTGACTGAGTTGCAAAGTGACTGAATAGTCTTTGTATTCGATGTCATCTACAGACAAGAGAAATGAATATACACAGTTAGTTTTTATATTCCTTGTTTTATTTTAGATATATTTAGGGTAGTTTTAATTTAGTATTATTCATAGTAGGGATGTTGCGGATGCAGATTTTTTGACATCCGCGGATGCGGATGCGGATGCGGAGATTTAATGTCTCACATCCGCGGATGCGGATGCGGATGTCAAGATGTGGTACTTATAAAACGTCTAATATTACATTTTTTATTTTAAAAAAACGAAACGTATAGTATTTGAGCAAGAATATAGGTGCGTTTTATTTAATAAACAGTAACTTGGCCGACTTTTCGGGATCTAGACGCTTTCGTTATATACCGGGTGTGGCCTGTAACATGAGCAAACAATTAAACTGTAGGCTGTACTCCTCATACTGACCAACATTTGTTCAGCGACTTTTAAAAATAACTTGTGGTTTGATTTTTATTACACTTTAAAGTTTATTCTAAGACGCAATGTATTGCGAATTTTGTTATGTTTAAGGCGTGACAAGCAACGTCAATCACAATAAATATGGCGTGGCGATGGCGTCCATTGAAAATAATATTTATTTTGTATGAAAAATAGGGAGTCTAAATACTTCATAATTTTTAAAAGTTGTTGAACAAAAGTGTCACCGTTTGAGGAGTACAATCTATGTTTTTGCTCGTGTTACAGGCCACACCGTGTATAACGACGAAATTACCTAGCACTTACGCCGCCGGCGCCGCCGCTAATACGTTCCTGTTACCGACTTGGTCGACATCCGCATCATGCGGATGCTCCGCATCGATTTTATGCGGATGCGGATGCAGATGCGGATGTTGAAAATCATGCGGATGTTCCGCGGATGCGGATGCGAATATCGGCAACATCCCTAATTCATAGATATATTTAGTTCTTAACTTATTTATTTGTCTTTTTACTGTCTTTTTCAATGTTATACATATGTACATATATATAATATAAACAATAAATTAGGTAAGTATCTAAACTAGGCACACTTACTAAGTTTTCATTGTTTTTGTCTCAGATAACTGAAATTTATAGGCGAGGCAGCACTTTGAATTGCTTGGTTGATTTGATATTGAACAGTCTTGATATAATACGAAACTATGTACTTATATGCACAGAATACCACAACATTCAGTTGTCCTATATCAAAACCTAGTATGGGCTTCAGAACAAATATTAAACAGACAGTAAATAAACAAATAGTTATTTACGATACCAGTGCGAAAATAGGAGATTCGCAAGTGGCTCGAAGAGGCCATGCTACATAATTTATTATTAAACATTTTTTACTTGTTTTTCTATATACAATATAATTGTGATTGGGTGATGCACTCATTAATGTTGGTAATTTATTTATAGGCCCTTTATAGGTCCATATGCTACCCAAGCATAGAAGTTGTGAGCATTCACTGTAGGTATGCCACGTGTGCTGAATTTCTAACTAACAAACCACTCCAGTATTATTCATATGTAGGTACCATGACACGTCCTTGCAATTCATCGACAGTCATTGTGAGTCTGATCGACTAAGTTTGATTGCTATATAATTAAAACTAGTCAAGTTTCGTATGCGCATTGTTTCAATGTTTAATAGATGAATCCTATTTACAGGGAAAAAAATGTCGAGAATTGCAAGGCCGTTTTTTATCTCAGGTCTGTCGCTCATTTCGACGTCACAAACGCAACTTATGCTTGTCGAGAGTAAATTGTGATTCGACAAGGTAAACATTGTCGATGACCACCAAATTGCGCGTACTAAAATTAGCGCATTACAAATTAGGCAGTGCAATGCCGATAGCGCATTCAATGTTTGCCTTAGGAACCACACGGCAAAAGGATGACTTACGCTAGACCGGGCCGGGCATGTCATTTTCTATGACGGCTGATCGGTGATCACGTAGTGCTTTCCATAGCAAACGAAGCGCCGGAAGCTCCGGCCCGGCCCCGGACCGGTCTAGCGTGTGTCACCCTTCAGTGGCCGTGTGTTCCCATTGCTTAGCGAGAGCAAGCGAGTCGAACGCTAATAGCAATGAGTAGCGTCGATATATTTATCAATTACATATGTGTCCACTCACCCGCGCTTTGTTAGCACTGGATACTCCTTTCTGGTTGCCTCTGTGACGCTCAATGAACAAAAGACCAGGCCACTACTACATTGTAAAACAGTCGAGGGATGTATTTATCCAGCTCAAGCCCGCATGCTGCCCCTGGATCTGGACCCCGCGCTGTCATTCTGCACCCACCTGGTCTACGGGTACGCCGGAATTCAACCTGACACCTACAAGATGGTGCCCCTGAATGAGAACCTCGACGTGGACCGCTCACACGCCAACTACAGAGCGATCACCAACTTCAAGAGCAAGTTCCCAGCCCTGAAGGTGTTGCTGTCCATCGGAGGCGATGCTGACACCGAAGATGCTGCCAAGTACAATACTTTGGTAAACCATCCCTTTAATCATTATTTCTCCTGTGATCTCAAGAAAAGAAAAACTTTACGTAATACCTATACAATGTATTGTTGTCCAGTTTAATGACTTAACAAGACACTCTCTGCTAGTTTATTTTCAAATAAGAAGAATTACTTATTTACATTTCCAACAAGGTTATTCTAGAAAATTCTAAGGATGAAGCCATTATATTAGCTGTCAATACAATACTCGTATTCATAAATCACAATGAATACTTATTTTATTCTCCAGAGGTTGGGTAAAATGACAGGAGAGTGGATAAAGTAGCTCCTTACTCGTACATCAAAATCGTATTAGAAAAGTATCGATTCTCAATACTATTAAAATGGAACACATTACATATGCACCCATTCGAAAACTCCGTGGTTGGGACGTGGTAAATCCAAATTCACGTAATAGAAGACGCCATAAATATGCAAGAGGCGTCATACGCTTCCTTATTTAGGCGTTTGTGAGAATTTAAATTTAGCCTCCGAGGTTTAATCTTTCTTAACGCTCCAGGAGAGCTGACTCGGCTCAGCCTTCGTTTACGTTGCCGTATCTTAAAGAGAATACATTAATACATTTCAAATTTATATCTGTAGAACCGATCATATGCTTAAGACTAAATATTAGTGTGGGTATTCTTTTTCAACGCTTTTCGTAGGCTTTATATATTTTTTGCTACATCGTTGTACTTCTTTGCATTGTTCATTATCAGAAATCGGCTAAACGTTACGTTTAATCATATACATGTAGGTTTATTATATTTTAGTCATTGTTTATCCAGACATTAAAGTAATAAGAACACTTCGCAAAAGTATTCCCTGCCAAAACCTGTTATGGCATTACTATTAAAAGTTGCTGTTTATGTATAAAACTAATAAAAAATTTAGAGAAAAAACATTGGTGAAACTGGTCTAGTTCTAGTCTAGTCTAGTCTAGTCTAGTTGTTTTTGTTTTTTTTTTTAATTTACCACGTTGTAAAAAAGTCTGCTCACGAATGCGTCAGTGGTTAAATTCTTAGGCACCTTGTTAGAGTAAGACCGAGATAAGTCTGCAACGATCTTGATAGCACACGCAGCGCGAGTGTTAAAAATAAATAAATAAAAATAAATATTCTTTATTTCAGACCAAAAGCGATCCATATTTTGTTAGTAACATTTTAGACTTAACACTATGTTAGTAACCTTTTTAAAATAAATACTTCCACTGCGTGTACTATCAAAATCGTCGCATACTTGGTCTGGACGGTTGGTCTAACTCTACTATCAACTTAAGACTATCCACAACTGTTTAAAACTTGTCAGACGAAAACGTTTTAAACTAATAAGTAATTCAAATACTCGGGTCATTTTGAATTTCAGATTAGCTTGGTTTTCGGACCAAAAGAAAGCCTCGGTTTGTGTGTCAATTTCTGAAATAGGCAGCATAATTCCTCAGACGCCATAAGTATCTTATTCAGCTAAAGTGTCCCCGAAAATATTTTTGGCAACCCGGTCACGAATCGCCAATTCTATAGGATGTCGAGCGTGTCATGTCGTCAGACCATTTGGCGCGATTATTACTGAATAGAGCACGATGTTTGTTGTTTCCACCTACCTACAACGAAATAAACGAGGAATCCTCATGTTTAATATCAAATTAGTTTTGTGTCAATAACAAGTTTAATACAGAACTTTAGATAATAAGAAATAATTTGAAGTACCTATGTTTATAATATATGCAGTCCGAGTCAAAGTAATCAGCGCTGTGTTCGACTTTGAGCCGTTAGTTGACCTCCTTAGTCACAAGGGCAATATTGGAAATGAGAGCTGAAACATTGGGATGTTTAAGTATCTTAGATAGAATAAGTGTCTAAGTAATAATAAAACTGATCGCAGACGTAAACCTAAGTATATCAGTCTCGTGATACTAATAAATAATTGTAATCGTACCTATCAGACGAGCAATTTAGATGTGACATCCGCTATTTGAGCTGCTGCCTAAACTTGTTGTTAAACAATTGACGGTCTTTAGGGGGGCTTCTTTAAGGGGTCTGACTCAGCCATATAAGCTATTGTGTCTCTTGGAATAACGCCGAAAAATAGAACGCGAAACAAATGAATATTCAGAGAAGGAATAAAAGTGTTTTAAGTATTATCTAGTCTACTATTATCTAGTTACAGTGGGTGCAACTCTCTTTTTACCTTTAACCGCTCCAATTAGGTAAAATCTCAAATAGTATGTCTTAGGTATACCCCATACAACTACATATTACATACATATATCATTGGTCTATAATACTAGAAATGTGGGTTTGATAACTACTTAAAATGTGTAAATTCCGACAAGAATGACGAATACCTTCACAAAATTCTTTGTTCTGTCTCTTGGCACCCCCTTACCACCTTTCACACCCTTTTCACCATGTCATGGGATGGGCGGCGAAAGTATAGTGTCTGTCAAACGCAAATTGACATTTCTTACGTTCCGTGTTATGGGAATGGTTATGGCGTGTCAGATGTTTTTGTTGTAAGTGTAAAACAAATACTACTTACGGTAGAAAGGTGTACGTGGACTAATGACGAACGTGTGCTTGCAGTTGGAGTCCCCGCAAGCGCGTACGGCGTTCGTGAACTCGGGAGTATTGCTGGCTGAACAGCACGGCTTCGACGGCATCGACCTCGCTTGGCAGTTCCCTAGGATCAAGCCCAAGAAGATTCGTTCCACCTGGGGTAAGTTCACCCTGTAATCAGTACCGTCTGTACCATAAGGGCACACGGGGCCCGTGCCCAGGGCCCCCATCCTCAGGGGGCCCCGAGATCAGACAGTAACAGTATATTTGATTACCCATAATAAATAGAAGGTCATAGTAGAAAAATGTTAGTTCAATTTTGCGTTCTTTACTTTCCAAAAGGGCCCCAAATTATTATGTGCCCAAGGGCCCCAGCATAGTTTAAGACGGCCCTGCCTATAATCACGGATAGTGAGACGACTGTGAACCCTGGAGCGTTGATGGACGAGCAGCGCGGTTTCGACCACGGCTCTCGATATCCGTGTTACATGCCAACCCAATGTACCTGTGTAATTAATAGGGTTTGCGGTTGTGTTGAGGTTTGTGTAACCGTCACCGGGTACCCGTTTGCGTTTAGCATGGTTTTCTGGCGCGTTCAGTATCAGAGCTAACTTTAATATCTGTGTACCAAACCGAACCGTGTTCTTTGAACCCGTCAAGACCAGTATCCGTGAAAGCATTCAAGTCCGGATCCGCGTGTTAGTTTCACATTATACGGCTATCGTTTAGGCATCGGCTATTTTTTTGTGTCTTCTATAGGTATATGTATGGTACTTAAGTAAGTAGTTTTATTCTACCAAACAAAAAGATTTGCTAATGAGCAAATTTGCCTTGGTAATTCCCAACCCAATGCAAATGCAAATTTTAACGGTACACGGCAATCATAGAGCTCGTTTTCTTAGTTTATCTTACATAGGGGTTAATAAACTTTTATTTGATCACAATTCTTCATCTTATATTTACTGTAGATATCATATTTAATGCACGAAAAAAAATGATTTGACCAGGCTCTAATCCAACTTTGCCACTTAAATATTTAGCGGCGTTCGACCTTTACGAGAATATCCTACAATCCAATAACAGTTTTATTTGTAAACGAGACAGAATACTTATAATTTATTAATACAGGGTATTATCAGTGCTGTTGTCGCTACTAATAGAATCAGTGATAATCCTTATGTTTCTCCGTGAAAAGCTTGATTGCTTCACCGAATACGAATCCAATCCAGCAACTAACTCGGTAATCTTACCTTAATAGGATTAGGAACGTTAATACTGCAAGTCAGTTGGAAGTTCATTGGCGTCAGGGGAAAAATGAGAATAGGTATACAAAATATCCAACATTTATACATGCTATCAGGTATTTAAATAGGGAACACCCAAATATTCCGAAATATGTTTTTCCGACTTTCATAATCACGATTTTCATAATCACGATTTTTTATACGTCCGAAATATCGAAATCACGACTTTGAAAACGACGAAAGAAGAAAATCACGACTGCGCTATTTCCGAATACTTAAAATCCGATTGTCATATGAACGAAAGCTTAAAGTTCCGATTATTAAAAAATACGAAAAAAAAATTTCCGAATTTGTCTGTTCCGAAAAATCATTGACCGATCGGAAATAAAATAATTCGGAATTCAGAAATTCGATCTTTTGTAAACTCGGAATAATGAAATTCGTGATTTTCAAAAGGGAAGTAATTAAATGGACAGCCGTTTTTAAAATTGATCTGCAAAAAAAAATGCATTTAAATCATTTGGACATGCTAGAACTGCTACCTTTAGTGTAGGGCCTGAGTGGACGCTCGAAGCGGAGCGTTCGGCGGGGCGTGCAGCGTGGCGTCGGGCTCACAAGTGATTTGAGCCGCGTGCACTAAGGCCGCTCCTATACGTTTGCATTTGTTTAACATGCACGCCGCACGCCCCGCCCCGCTGCACGCTCAACTCGAGCGTCCACTCAGGCCTTACACTTACAGAAACCAACTGCTACTAGAAAAGTGGGTTAGGATAGAACTGCAACCTTCACAGAAGCCAACTGCTACTAGAAAAGTGGCTTAGGTTAGAACTGCGTCCTTTACAGAAACCAACTGCTACTAGAAAAGTGGGTTAGGTTAGGTTAGAACTGCGACCTTCACAGAAGCCAACTGCTACTAGAAAAGTAGGTTAGGTTAGAACTGCGACCTTTACAGAAACCAACTGCTACTAGCGAAGTGGGTTAGGTTAGGTTAGAACTGCGACCTTCACAGAAACCAACTGCTACTAGAAAAGTGGGTTAGGTTAGGTTAGAACTGCGACCTTCACAGCAGCCAACTGCTACTAGAAAAGTGGCTTAAGTTAGAACTGCGACCTTTACGGAAACCAACTGCTACTAGAAAAGTGGGTTAAGTTAGGTTAGAACTGCGACCTTCACAGAAACCAACTCCTACTAGAAAAGTGGGTTAGGTTAGGTTAGAACTGCGACCTTCACAGAAAACAACTGCTACCAGAAAAGTGGGTTAGGTTAGGTTAGAACTGCGACCTTTACAGAAACCAACTGCTACTAGAAAAGTGGGTTAGGTTAGGTTAGAACTGTGACCTTCAAAGAAGCCAATTGCTACTAGAAAAGTAGGTTAGGTTAGGTGAGAACTGCGACCTTCACAGAAACCAACTGCTACCAGAAAAGTGGGTTAGGTTAGGTTAGAACTGCGACCTTTACAGAAACCAACTGCTACTAGAAAAGTGGGTTAGGTTAGGTTAGAACTGTGACCTTCACAGAAGCCAATTGCTACTAGAAAAGTAGGTTAGGTTAGGTGAGAACTGCGACCTTTACAGAAACCAACTGCTACTAGAAAAGTGGGTTAGGTTAGAACTGCGACCTTCACAGAAACCAACTGCTACTAGAAAGGTGGGTTAGGTTAGAACTGCGACCTTCACAGAAACCAACTGCTACTAGAAAAGTGGGTTAGGTTAGGTTAGAACTGCGACCTTTACAGAAACCAACTGATACTAGAAAAGTAGGTGTAGGTTAGGTTAGAACTGCGACCCTCCCTCCCCTAGAAACTTACTGCTTACAGAAAAGTAGGTATAGGTTAGGTTAGAACTGCGACCCCAACAGTAAATAACTGTTTTTAAAAAAGGAGGTTTAGGTTACGTTATAACTGCTACCCCCCGTAGAAACGTAGGTACCTTTATTTATTAACAACAAATTCGGAATATCGTTATTCGGAATTTAAAAAATAGGAATCATGTCAAATCGGAATTCAAAATTTCGGAATTATGACAATTTGGAATTCGTGATATCAAAAATCGTAAATGTTAAATTCGGTGTTTCTCCCTATCGGAATTGTTATATTCGGAATTATGTAGTTCGGAATTTAAAAAATCGTCGGTTTTACTATTCGGAAATATAAGACTTCGTGATTTTCATTGTTCGGTAATTACGACAATCGGAATTTTGATGGGTCGAGCATTTAAAAATCGGAATAATAAAATTCGATATTTTAAAATTCGGCATAAAATATTTCGGAATTATGTAGTGTACCCATTTAAATGAGGTATTGTATAGGTATTAGGATGCCCCGTAAATAATGGGCATGCTTCTACCCTATAACCCTACCTGCCGACAAGGCGGGCACCTTAGGCCGGTTCAGAAAATTGACTTATAGGTTTATCAAAAGTTCCGTGGTTTTAGAGGTAACCGAACTTTTTTTTTGTAATTGGTACCTTATTCCACTTTAATGACCGCCAAGGGAGCTCAGGCCCTAAATATGTTTTTTTTCTACGTTACCGTATTGCAGCTTTAACTGTGGTAAAATGTAACTGGTGAACTGAGCCCCGGACGGATAGACGGACAGACAGATGGATATGGTATGGTTTGGTTTTTAGTTAACAATGGAATTTTAAGAAAGATACTTATTAAGTAAAAAGAAGGCAACGAAAACACAGCCCTTAGTAGGTGCCTACTTGAGTGTATCATCCATATTTCATAATTCACTATAAATGGCGGTTCATGAACCGGCGAAGCCTGGCTTCGCTACGCTCACATCGGTTTCATCATAAAAATGAGGATGATAATAAAATAAAATGCTTATAGTTTATTTGTACTTCTGTTACATTTTTCTCTTTTTTTGTCATTTATTTGCCTGAATATTAACATGTAACTGATATAACTGAATATTTACGACGTTGTGATTTTGCACATTTTTTATTTTTTTATTAATTTGTTGCCCTATTTATTCATGTGCTCTAGTGTAGTACAGTCGAGGACATAAATATGTATACATTTTTTCACCTTATTTCAATGGGTTAAGGTGAAGAAATGTATACATATTTATGTCCTCGACTGTACGAGTACAAAATGAACAATACTTTTATATTAACAATCACCAGAAGTAACTTAACGGACTATGATTAAGAGAGGGGGCAGAGCATTTTGAAAACCTTACCCACCCACTGGCACTTCTGCTGGTTTTTACCTAATACGTACTGTAAATTTCTTTTATAAAAGGTTGGTCAAAATGTAAAAGTTTATGCGTGAAAACGCCATCATTAATAAATTTAACATTTACCTTGGTTATAAAAGCCAATTATCATTGTGGATTGTTTTATGATTTGTTATTAATAGCAACATTTGTCGTAGGCTCCGTCTGGCACGGT
The DNA here is from genome assembly GCF_910591565.1 of Cydia splendana. Lineage (NCBI taxonomy): Eukaryota > Metazoa > Arthropoda > Insecta > Lepidoptera > Tortricidae > Cydia > Cydia splendana. Next base: position 38,164,769 of record NC_085987.1, on the reverse strand, counting down.
ATCAAGAAGACTTTCGGTACGACGCCCGTTGACGACAAGGAACCAGAGCACCGCGAGGGCTTCACCGCGCTCGTCCGCGAGCTGAAGCAGGCCCTGGCCGTCAAGCCCAACATGCAGCTTGCTATCACCGTCTTGCCCAACGTTAACTCCTCTAGTAAGTCTACCGTAAACACAGAATAAGTTATAGTACTACCGTACAGAAAGGAAACTTCCTACAAAACCGAAGTTTGACAGCGATTCAGGGACGAATCATGCTGTCCCTTTCTTATGTATGGCGCTATCCCTTTCGGCTAGGTATTTAGGGTTGTCAAAATTCAGGTCATTATCGTATCGTACACGCAAAGGGACGCCGAGTTGTGCCAAGCCTAATAATTGCTCGGAGCACTGCTGAGCCGAGAATGCCCGAAAGGAGGAGTTTTGCACCCCTGCCGTAAATATCATGACATGTCAGGTGAGATGACATGACATGAAGGTACATTTGTCATAAAGCTCAGTTTGTTATCTGACAAGGAAGTGTGCTTCCAATCTCACCTACTTTACTATTACTTACATCAATATATCACTACTCGCGGAGTTAGACTAGCAACCCGGCCGATGACATGTGGAGCGGCTACGAGGGTGCGAGCGTTTGCTTGGCCCTCGAGGTAAAATGTTCGAAAACCATAGGGCTATCGCAGGACTGGAACTAATAATGGACCTCATAAACCATTTCTACTCTTTCACGTCCGTTAAATAACAATGGTGATGATGAAAAATCCAATTTTGCCCATCTAGCTTCAGAAACTTTAAATAAGCCAAGATCTTCTTCTATAGACGACGTCAAAGATATGTTTAGGTACACTTTGGACCTTACTTCTTTAACTTGTAATAAGGCAAAAAAAGACATATTTTTGGCAACGACTGTACTTATAACAATCATCTCGAATAAATGCGCGTCATTCGATTTTTTTTCCTCTACGACTCTCATGCGCAAGACTCGTTACTCAAATAACATCAGAAGTTACGAGTTAAGTACATTTTCATTAAAATTTCCTACATCGGTTGTTATATAAGCAAGTAGGTATATTATTCTTTCTTACGGGAAAAGCATACTTCAGCATTCTTTTTCACGTAACATTTAAGTAATAGGCAGTTTTGTCCTAGGTTGGTTGTACATTGCAGAATATAGTACCTATCTATTTTGTGATATCTGTATATCTTATTCTTATTATCTACATGTAAAAATAATAACAAAACATATGTCAATTGTAATAAGAAAAATTACAATTAAATTAAATTTAAGTGAAAGTCAAATCCATAAATTCCTTAACTCCGTACACACGCAAATGCACGTAATATTTCCCAATTCAATTCTATTTACCCGGAGCTTGCACTATCAGCTGCATCTCAGTCGTCTCCGAAAATGATTTAGCGTAATTACCGTAAAATGGGGTGAGTAGGGTTCGCGGGGAGATTTGGGTTATGAATGGGGAGAGAAGGGTTGAAAGGGGGGTGAGATGGGTTTTTAAAGCTACTGCTATAAAAATAATGTATTCCAATTTAAAATGGAGCTATAGTAATACTCATAATAAAAAAAAATCGATCAAACAATCTTCCAAAATCACATTTGTATGAAAACCCAACTCACCCCAAATACGAGGGACTACGGGGTGAGGTGGGTTTTCCTGTTTATCGTCAAAGTTATGAAATGGAACTACCCAAAATAAAATAAAAACTAAAATACAAACGTCCGGAACACTTATTATATACACCATTCAGTTTGCATATGTAAAAATAAAATGTTATCGAGGTTTGAATGACAGTTTTGCGCCTACTCACCCCATTTTACGGTACGCAGTGACCACTTCAAATCAATTGAATTCACTGAACGTCAATCAAGTCGGCATATGTATGGTCGCTATTAGCACGGTCCAATAACTACAAGACCTCCGGCATATTCGAATCCAGATAGATGTTTATGTATAATATGTACCTAGGTTTAAAGTGTTGGTATTGTCAAGACAAAGAAAACAGGTACACCTTGTAGGTAATAACAATTTATATTATTACAAATTGACCCGGTGGCAATATACACTTTGCTTTTACAGTGCAGATAAAATTATAGGAAAATGGCCGAATCAAGGTGAAGAATGACCTTCGAAGTAATAACACCTAATTACGGACATAATTAGTGATTGTCTGATCGTTTGTTTGTCTACCGCTTCATCCCCTTTTACATGGGATTTTGTATCAAAAGAGATATCTCCTTTTATAAACAAAATACGAGGATAATTTATTACGTAATATTAAAAAAACGTATTTTATTCCAGTCTACTATGACGTACCTGCTATCATCAATCTGGTTGACATCGTAAACCTGCAGGCGTTTGACTACGAGACCCCTGATCGCAACCCCAAGGAGGCTGACTATTCCGCCCCCATCTACGCCCCGCAGAACCGCAACCCCCTGTTGAACGCTGACTCTGCTGTTTCTTACTGGTGAGTGGCTACTCGTGGGTACTGTCAGCAGCAGAAGTTGCTAAGCGGGCCAGGTGTTCAAAATAATTTATACTTGACGAAAATAAGAGCGTGTCAAGGTGATTTTAAACGTGACGTCAAGGTCACTGAGAGGTCATCTTGAAGTAGGTATGGACAAAACAAGGAAATTGCTTTTTTGTCGGTGAAATATTGCTTTTATTGACCTATATAGTTGCTATACAATCTTTTTTTGGATAAAATGTAAGGAATTGAATGGTACTTATCCCTACTTATTTCCTTTTTGGAAGTTAAAAAAAAACTTAAATTTTAACAGGTCCTTTATTTTTGTATTATTTTTATATCCACATTATTGTGATAAATTGCTCATTTGCTATTTACTCGATTTTGTTATAAAATTCAACATGTGTCATCATCACTATTCTATCAGGCTCCAGCATGGCGCCCCCAGCACCAAGATTGTTCTCGGGATCGCCACCTACGCGCGCACATGGAAGCTCGACAGTGACAGCGAAATCTCGGGCGTGCCTCCTCTCCACGCGGACGGACCCGGTGAAGCTGGTCCGTTGCTCTCTATCATTTGTTTACTAGCATTGGGGAAAAGTATCGATGATTTAATTTAAGGCTCATTTAGACGGTGCGAGAACTCGCATGCGAGTTTCATTACATTGCGGTATTTGATTGGTCGGCTGAATTGGACGTAACCAATAGTCCTCAATGTAACTAAAATCGCATGCGAGTTCGCGCGCCGTCTAAGGGCTGATTTAGAAAGAATTTCAAATACCGCAATGTACCTAATGAAACTCGCATGCGAGTTCTCGCACCGTCTAAATGAGCCTTAAAGCAGCCCTGGATGTAGGAACTCCCTAACTGTCAAGTAATTATGGCAAGAATCCGAGGTCTGGTTTAGTAGATAGAGGCGAGTGCTCGATAGGTACATGTGGAATAATTACTGAACCATATTATGTTGCCTGCAGTAGGATGCAACTGTCTTGAACGTATTAGCGTGCATCACGTTTCAGTGTACTGTACAGTCAAGTGTAAAAATATGGGTGCATATAACATACCTACTTAAAAATATGTCCCATAGTTCTTAATTCGCTGACATAAGAGCTAGAACATATTTTTGAGTATGATGTGTGCACCGGTCCATATTTTTACACTTGATTGTATGATACCTATTTGATTTTAACAAAATCTGCCAAGTCTAACAAGCTCTTGATAATCTTTTGTGTTTAATAGAAAGAGACAAAATTTAACAGAGGTTTGTAATAGATTGCTAAGTTTTTGAGCGTTGACGGTAAGTTTTTTCTTGCTTTCAGGTCCTTACACCAAACAAGAGGGCATTCTCAGCTACCCCGAGGTGTGCGCTAAACTGATCAACCCCAACCACCAGAAGGGCATGCAGCCTCACCTCAGGAAGGTCACTGACCCGAGCAAGCGTTTCGGTAAGTACCTATTACCTAATAAACATGAGTTGTGTTTTTAACTAATCTGATCTACGAGCTATACCACAGACGTATATCTAAGTGGGTAGATCAATTAAATATTCCTAACACGCGTGCCGTTGATTTGGATATTTTTTTTGCATTTGTCGTTGCTAAGTAAATCGGCTTGTATGGCTTCGGTTCGGATGATGCTACCCGATCGGCTATTACGAATAAAGTTTGACCTGTCATATATCATTTGTTCAAGCTGATGCGGAGTTAATAGTGTATATTCATTTCTTTCCTTAGTTAAGTTAGTCGTTAATTTTCATATTGCGTTAAATGGTCAAATAAAAAAGTTCAATTTCCATGTATTTATACGTGTTCCGCCCATCCGGGAGAGGAGATAGGAGACTCCAGCACTTGTTTGTCTTACAATCGTGACACGTACAATATCTATTAAGATATCTGTGAGCTACATAACATAATGGGTTGCTTGTCTACTCCGGCAACAAGAGTTTATAGCGCTGCTGTCTGGCGTTGTCACGTTGTTCAAACTTGCTCAATGCGAGTAGGTTTATCTGCGTTATTAAGTTTTATTACGGCGATCAATATCAATTTGATTTTCTATAAAGAGAGATTATGTCCTAATCTTGTAACTATTACATAAAATCACTCATCGGAAATATCATATGGTGGAAATAAAACTTATTACAAATTAAAGGTTCCGTCACACAGGCGCGTATTCCTAATGGCCGTGAGCGTTTTATATGTAATAGCAGCGCGCCCCGCTCACGCCCCGCCCGGAAAACGCGCCTATGTGACGAAGCCTTAAGGGATGGATATATTGATGTTTAACCACCCTATCGCCAATCGTATTTAATTGCAATCCGTGCGGTTGCCCCAAAAGCGAGCAGATAATAAACCAACCGGTTAGTTCAGAAAACAGCTTAAGATTTCAAACTAAACATATACTTACCTGTAAGAGTATTAAGTTTTAAAACTCATTTACTTTACGGTGTCCGCAAGAATGACGCATAACCTTAACTCATTAGGTACCTAACTAAAAAGTTTTTGACCCGGTTAAGCTTAAATGGTTACCATTTTAAAGTAGCAAAGCTTGTTTAACAAAGTCCGGGAATTAGCTGCGATATTTAAATTTTCAGAGCTGGGCTTGAGGAAGGACGCGGATATATCTCATGTGTTTGGTTGGTACTCACTTTTTGGAGGTTATGCTCGCTTGCCGTTCTTATTAACACATGTTTGGTGCTGGTTACGTGTTGGAGGAAAATTGCAAATTTTGCACTAACGTTGCTTACGTAATGTCACGGTCACAAACATTGTTAAAAGTACACATAATAATACTCGTACTTTTAATTTAAATATATTTATTGTTGGAAAATTTCCACCATTTATGTAATATCTATTAATGATGACTCACGTTAGACCGGGCTGTGTCCGGCCCGGAGCTTCCGTTGCATCGTCTATGGAAAAGATCCCGTGATCGCCTGTCATGTCATAGAATGTAAGCTCCGGAAGCTCCGGCCCGGACACGGCCCGGTCTAACGTGAGTCATCCTTTATCCTTCGCATGCTTCAGCACTGAACTGACCAATGCATCCCTACCCTACTTTCAACTTGCGTGTAAACATTAAGTTCATATTTTGAACAGCCAACATTATATAGAAGCATGCGAAAGGTTATTTGTAAATTTGTAAAAGTAGTAGGTAGGTATGGTTTATTAATGAGTAGGTAGATGCGTATTGTTATGTACCTAAGTGTTTTATGTAATATATGGTCAGGTGAACAATCTGTACCTACTCTATTCCAATATCTATTTATAAATCTAAAGCGCGATGACTGTCTTTCCTCTTAAAGTCGGTCTGAGCCGTTTGCTTTAATCTCATCAGTTGTTTACGGTAGAAGTCAGAGTGAATCGTTTGCCTCGGGGGAAAACCTCTTAGTGGACGATTTGTTCTAATTCCGCTTTGCACCCGTTTTAGGTAACTTTACCGTAAGTATACAGGGTGATTCATGAGACGTGAGCAGGACTAATCCTGCACAATCAGTAACTGATAATTGATCGATCACCGTCGTATTTAGGTGAAACAACCACACTTTTTCCTATTTTTTAACTTTTTGGTGAGGGCAAATTTAATCCTCTACAATCATGGTCACCCTACAAGACCTAATTAATAAGCATAAAACCTCTTTAATTTTTGATTACGAAGAAAATACACTGTCAAACTTGAGTGAGATACGAGTTTTCATAAGTAACCAGACCGCGATGACAGTGGTGACATTCAATTTGACACAGAATATCGGTAGTTTAGTATTCTAATTTTAGGGTGACCACGCATGTCGTAAATAAATTAATAACTTTTTTTTTTTCAACACGACTCGAAAATTAACGTTACCTCACTAATACTGATACAAAAGTGTTGCTTATCATTTACGAAATGCGCAGTATTAGTCCTGCTCACGTCTCCTGAATCACCCTGTATATTTGTTTTTGCACTGCACTCTCGCGGGTTGAGTTCAACTTATTATTTTAAAGAAAATTTATTTAATCATATTAATATTATTTTATTTGTATTTCAATGTGACATGTATTTGAGCACAAACGCACCTCGGTGGATGTTTAATTCAATATGTCCAATATTATCTAGGGCCTACATTGTATGTGTATTTTTACGTCCAGTCAGGAATGCAACCTACCGGACAAATGTAGAGAAGTAGAATGAAAGAACTGGATTTCAAATTTAATAATAGTTTACCGTTCATCACTTAAAAATCTTAATTCCGTTAAAAATTTCCGATACCTAAATGCTATTGACCCACGCAAATCATACCATTTCTTATTTGATTTTTATTAAGTTTCTTTTTTAATATGTACAATTGTATTGAATTTTATTAAAAACATTTAGATTACAATAGATTAAACATAAAAATTATAAACTAAAATAAACCTAAGAATGAGAAAAACTAACTTAACAAATAAAATATTGCCCCCCACTCTGATTGTCTTCCGGATCAAATATGCCAAAAATACTGGCGGCATTACCCCGCTGAATGGCCAGTGATATTTGTTGGACAAGGAAAGAACCAGAGCGAGGGTCGCAGCCCCTGTCCCTTAAACATCGCCCTATTAAGTGCATCTAAATTAATTCAATTAATTGTCAACTAGGTAGCTGGGAGACCGAGCTTTGCTCGGAAAACATATAAAAACTCAAAAATGCGCGTTTTTCCAGAGATAAAACCTAGCTAGATCGATCTTTCGACCCCGAAAACCCCTATATAGCAAACTTCATCGAAATCGTTAGAGCCGTTTACGAGATCCCCGAGATATCTATATACCAAGAATTGCTCGTTTAAAGGTATTAGATATAGGTATTTAATATTTACCTAATTAGTATAGACAAATAATGTTTGATTGATCTTCTTGAGTGTCCGTGTCAGTACACGCTTGCTTTTACGCCATCAAAAAGTCGCATGGAACAAGTTTTCCGAGCGAACGCTTCTTTACAGTGCGGAGGAAAAAACCGCAGCCGTTTCGCATATTTGCAGTCTTGAAACCATCTTGAAACCATTACTCATGCTCGACACCGTAAGCGTCAACGTCAACCGATCTCGCTCGGAATTAGTTTCCTAGTCAGAGGGTTTGCGACAAAAGTTGAAATTGTTCTGGTTACAGGAACCTATGCCTTCCGTCTGCCCGACGACAGCGGCGAAGGCGGTCTGTGGGTGAGCTACGAGGACCCCGACACTGCTGGACAGAAGGCGACATATGTCAAGTAAGTGGAAACACAAAATATACGTAAATCGGCTCCCACCAAATGTTTTAAGATGTACATAATAGGTAATAAAAATAAACATTCGTCGGAAGACAACTTAGAACCAAAGCCTTGAGTATAAGAACTCACTTGCATTTTATTAGAGAGCATATGCCCCTATACGACCTTTCAAAACCTATTCCAGTCATCTGGAAGGTTTACTACGTAGTGATTTTATTCTCTTTGGGTTTACTTTTAACAAATATCGTACAGAAACGTCAGTGTAGAACAACGCCAAAAAAAGTATTGGTACATAGCCATTGGTACATTGTAGAAAATAATATTAATACATTCTCCACGGTTTTTTTAGTTCATTTAATACATTATCAGATCATAATATAATCGAAATGTCAATCCGAATAACTAGAAATGCCTGCGCCTAATTGTTACTAATAGGGTACGATAACAGACCAAAACTCACCTCGAACCCATGAAATTGGGTACAAATCTGTGCTCACAATTGGCAGCCCTAATCGGGTTTGTGTGTATAGTTAAGCCCAAAAGCACTTACTTAATATTCATGGTGCCTCTGGCGAAGAAAGCAAGCGTTACTTTTATTTCTTTGTTTACTTTTACGTAGGTAAGTACGTTAGGACAAAATCTTGCGGGACGATTTTGATTACAAATGTTCGTGTTTTGGAAATTGCGTGTTTGTTTATATAAGGAGTTAGTAACATAATATGATGATTTGATGAATACAAAGGTTTTATTTCCGATATTAATTATTTAAAGAAATATTTCATTTCATGTGTGCAGGTCTAAGAACCTCGGTGGAGTGTCGATCGTGGACCTCTCAATGGACGACTTCCGCGGGCTCTGCACCGGCGACAAGTATCCTATCCTGCGCGCCGCCAAATACAGACTTTAATTTATAACTTTAAACTTATAACTCCCCTATATTGGGTTACCATTGCAATATGATTATTTCCATTATTATTAAACAATTAAATGTATTGCATGTTTTTTTTATGTACTATTTTGTAAACCGAATACGTTTTTTATGAGCTGTGCTATAATGTTAATATATAGGTATAATCACTGATAAAATGACAAATGTTGACCGATTTTACAAGTGTAATTAATAAAAATACGTAAGAATATTTAGCGTTTTAATTAAACCTATCACTTAAATTACGTATTTCATTGTTTATTATTCAGATTATGAATTACATCATTTTCTTGTTAGCGTATTTGAGTTGATTCTTATTTTGCATTTTGCAAGCAGCAATGTCTAGGTACAGGGGGGCGAATTTTGAATTTAGATCGCTCGATTTCGTCGCTGGAAAATCGGTGGATAACGGTGAAATGCTAATTTTCGAAATACGAACGATAAAAATTGAGAATCGAGTGGTGTTCACCATTCGTTTTCAATTCTATTAGTAGAATTTAAAGGCTACAAATATAGTGACCACCAAAAAATACTTTGGTACCCTAAATAAAAAAATCATGCTTACCAAAAAACATTACTGAACACCAAAAAAATAAGGCCTAAAAATACAAAAGTACCACCGTTTTAATTACGACTGCACTTCAAATTGTATGCAAATACCAAATATATTGAATGATCACCAAAAATCATTAATTATCACCAAATCTTGAAGACCAAATTAATGCGATATTTTCACCTAAATAAACCACTATGATTACCAAAAAATGTATACATATTACCAAATAAAGTGAACTGATGCCAAAATTACCCTACTGCCCCTCCCGCTCAACCCCCCGTACCCCGCACCGCATACCTATACCTACCTAATCTAACCTACTTTTCTAGTAGCATTTCGTTATGATACTAGAAAAGTATGTTAAACTGCTATCAGTTTGAACTGCTATCAGTTAAGTGGGTTAGGTTAGGTTAGCACTGCGACCCTTACAGAAACGAAATGGTACTAGAAAAGTAGGTTAGGTTAGATTTAAACTGCGACTTTTACAGAAACGAAATGCTACTATAAAAGTGGGTTAGGTTAGGTTAGAACTGCGATCCTTACAGAACCAAAATGCTACTAGAAAAGTGAGTTAGATTAGGTTTCAACTGCGACCCATACAGAATCGAAATGCTACTAGAAAAGTGGGTTAGGTTAGATTTGAACTGTGACCCATACAGAAACGAAATGCTACTAGAAAAGTGGGTTAGGTTTGAACTGCGACCCTTACAGAAATGAAATGCTGCTAAAAAAGTGGGTTAGGTTAGGTTTGAACTGCGACCCTTACAGAACCTAACTGCTATCAGAAAAGTGGGTTAGGTTAGTTTTTAACTGCGATCCTTACAGAAACGAAATGCTACTAGAAAAGTGGGTTAGGTTAGGTTTGAACTGCGACCCTTACAGAAAGGAAATGGTGCTAGAAAATTGGGTTAGGTTAGGTTAGGTTTGAACTGCGACCCTTACAGAAAAGAAATGCTACTAGAAAATTGGGTTAGGTTAGGTTTGAACTGCGACCCTTACAGAAAAGAAATGCTACTAGAAAAGTGGGTTAGGTTAGGTTTGAACTGCGACCCATACAGAAAACAAATGCTACTAGAAAAGCGGGTTAGGTTAGGTTTGAACTGCGACCCTTACAGAAAAGAAATGCTACTAGAAAAGTGGGTTAGGTTAAGGTATGAACCGCGACCCTTACAGAAAAGAAATGATACTAACAAAGAGGTTTAGGTTAGGTTTGAACTGCGACCCTTACAGAAAAGAAATGCTACTAGAAAAGTGGGTTAGGTTAGGTTTGAACTGCGACCCTTACAGAAACGAAATGCTACTAGATAATTGATATAGGTTAGGTTAGAACTGCGACTGTCACAGAAATAAAATGCTACTAGAAAATGGTCACGAAGTGGATTAAATTCATTTAATAGGATAACGATATTTTAAATATTTGCACATTTTTAATTAGCATGTGGTTACAATTTTGGTGATCATTTACTATTTTTGGGTTTACAATGATTATTTTGGAGTGATTTGCTTTAATAGGATAGCAAGATTTAAAAATTTGGTCATAATTTTACATTAAAATGGAGTTCTAATTTCGGTGGTCATTTACTATTTTTGGGTTTACAATGATTATTTTGGTGTCATTTTCTTTAATAGGATAGCAAGATGTAAAAATTTGGTTATCATTTCACATTAAAATGGGGTTTGAAATTTGGAAATCATTTACTATTTTTGGGTTAATAATGATTAGTTTGGTGTCATTTTCTTTAAAAGGATAGTAAAGTGTAATAAAATTGGTAATCATTTCACATTAAAATGGTGTTATTATTTTGGTGATCATTTATTATTTTAGGGTGGTAAAATATATTTTTTTGGTATTAAATTTTACTAAATCTGGTGATCAGTTAAATAGCAGCCGAATTTAAATGCCTAGTAGTGGAGATATTATTGAACGAGATACACGAAATCGAGCGGTCGAAATTCAAAAATCGGCCCCCAGGTACGTACTCAATCATTTTATAGGTAAACAGTGTTTTTTTTAACTTCGTTAATTAAAGTAAAGAACTGACAACGTGTTACTCCAGAATTAGGTACTTACTTACAAATGTAGTGCATAATAGGGGATATTACTGCAATGTTCTGCCGCCAGAGTGCAGCACTACCGACTCTAGTAAATTCATAGACTAACTTATACATACTGTGCCTTAAACTGTTTTTTTGACAAGTTTTCACCTGTTTTCACAGACAAATATGACATTGATGCATCAAAGCGGTTAGTTAACAAGGGCCTACCGGAAAAAACGCGAAAATCGTAATTTAGTTATCTGCCCCTTTATCGCTCGAATATAATGCAAGAGTGATAGAGAGATTAGATAACGAAATTTCGACTTTCTTGTTTTGCGGTAGGCCATGTGTTTGACGTGACGTGTGATGTGTCAATGTGGTTTGTTTACTGTATGTGCCACTAATGTGCCACCTAAGCAGAGCTTTGCCTAATATTCCCTATTATTTTCCTTCGTATTTTCACGGAAACGTACGGTACGAACGTGTCTTGCTATTTCAGTCAGTCTACGTCATGCTCCCTGGAAACCCCACTGTCTGTTTTGTGATTTATTGAAACGTAATGCTGATGTACACAATATGTACTGAATTAGTACATACTTAAAAAAAATTGTACCTCAATAGATCGAGAGTACAATTAACTCAATGCGGACTTGCTGTAGAGCATCTCCCCAGCAACCCCAAAATTTAATTAAAGAAAATTCACGTAAATACTTACTTTTTAGCAAAAAAGACGCCAGAAAATAATTGTACTGCAGTTTTTAACGTTGATCGAGTTAGCCATGGCTAGTTAAATTACCTAATTGTCGCCAGGACGCAAGCGCCTCCAGCCGACTTCTCAAACGTACGAAACTTTGTATTTTTATATAGGTACAATGAGATACACACATTTCATTTATGTTATGAACTTGGTTTCTGGTGAGAGTTCCAATGTTTTCTTGTCAACCAGCAATGGTGTAGTTGCATTGATCATAAACGTATGTACTTATTTATAGTCGTACCTACGTGTTTTTTACATGACATTATTGAAGTATGTTGATAACGTTAAAACGAAGATTAGGTACTTTTATTTTTATTGCTAGGTAGGTACTTATAGGAGTTATAATTCATAAAACCATATTTTTTATCTCATTTTTAATTGTTTAACGTAAAACTAAAACTACCCAACTCTATGTTGAGCAATGAATATACAAAGTGTAATAACGAACAATCTTTTGGCGCAGTTACGATGACCTATAATTTATCGGATCATATTATATTTGAAGTCGTCGTGACTGTAGTCAGTGACTATAAAAGAAGTGCCAAAAACATTAGTGCTGCAAAGCAACAGACGATATGACCTAGCGTCAATTATTGAGTTTGTACCTCCAACAGTTGCAACAGGACTTGGTCATTTTACAGCTCATTGTAAAACGGGACCTTACTGGTACTGTTATGATGATCTCAAGACAAAGGTACAGTCATCAGCAATAGTATGTTACACAACTAGGGCCGCAAAAATATGTGACACGTTCTTATTTGGAGCGCAATAAGAGCGCGTCATATATTTTTGCGGCCCTAGTTGTGTAACATACTATTGCTGATGACTGTACATAAAACAAATTTTGGTAAACCATTTCAATCAAACATACTTATTTACATGAATATTTAATTTTATTAAAAATGCAAAAAGTCAATCGAGTTTTATATATGTTTAGGTGATAATGTTTATATGGGTTTATATTATGTTTAGATGATGATATTTTGTCAATAAGATAACTTAAAAATAGTTTTCAATCGATTTGTTTGTTATGTTTTCTTGTCGTATGTGATATTTTACGTTAAACAATTAAAAATGAGATAAAAATATGGTTTTATGAATTATAACTCCTATAAGTACCTACCTAGCAATAAAAATAAAAGTACCTAATCTTCGTTTTAACGTTATCAAGATACTTCAATAACGTCATATAAAAAACACGTAGGCACGACTAAAAATAAGTACATACGTTTATGATCAATGCAACTACACCATTGCTGGTTGATAAGAAAATATTGGTACTCTCACCAGAAACCAAGATCATAACATAAATAAAATGTGTGTATCTCATTGTATCTATATAAAAATACAAAGTTTCGTACGTTTGAGAAGTCTGCTGGAGATGCTTGCGTCCTGGCGACAATTAGGTAATTTAACTAGCCATGGCTAACTCAATCAACATTAAAAACTGGAGTACAATTTTTTTTACGCGTCTTTTTTGCTAAAAAGTATGTATTTACGTGAATTTTCTTTAATTAAATTTTGGGGTTGCTGGGGAGATGCTCTACAGCAAGTCCGAATTGAGTTAATTGTACTCTCGATGTATTGAGGTACAATTTTTTTTAAGTATGTACTAATTCAGTACATATTGTGTACATCAGCATTACGTTTCAATAAATCACAAAACAGACAGTGGGGTTTCCAGGGAGCATGACGTATTGAGAACATACAACTCATTTAAACATATCACTTTATTAATATTCTAAGCTTTTTGTAAATTAAATAACATTTCTTCTTTTGGTAAAAAAATCAATAATTTTAACAGAATCCACAAAATCATATATATCCAGTCAATGTCAATAATCGAATTCCGAATCCATACGGCGGCCAGCAACGTCGTAGGTACATGAAGGTGTCAAGCACCAATGAGGCGCTAACATACTCCCGCCCCTCGAGGAGGTAGAGCCTCGAGGACGAAGAAAGCTCCTTCCGGTTTGGGTAGTGGACATAGACGATGAACTGCTCTTCGTATTATGCCACGTGCCGTGCTAACATCCGCCACTCTGGATACGTTGTCTTGTCCAGGGAACAACTTAACTATTCGTCCCATTCTCCATTTCATTGGAGGGACGTTTGTCTCTTTAACGACAACCACGTCGTTAACTTGAAGTTCTTGTGTGTTGACCTTCCACTTATTCCGTTCCTGTAGTTCGGCCAGAAACTCCTTATGCCAGCGATTCCAAAATTGCTGCCGCATTTGCTCGATGTGCTCGTATCTGCTTAGCCGATTTGGGTTGATGTCCAACAGGTTCGGAGAAGGTAAAGACATCAATGATTGGCCGATCAGAAAATGACCGGGCGTTAATGGCTCCAGGTCGTTTGGATCGGTCGATAAATAGGTCAGCGGCCGAGAATTCAAGATGGCTTCAATTTGATTGAAAAGCGTTGACAGTTCTTCAAACGTCATGTGGGTGTTGCCTAGGACCCGCGCCATATGGAATTTGGCTGACTTGACTCCGGCTTCCCATATCCCTCCGAAATGTGGAGAATAAGCCGGCGAGAACACGAATTTTATACCCTCATTAGCCCCCCACGAAGCTACAGAATTATTGCTAGACTTCAGAAAGGATGCAAGTTCGTTACTCGCACCCACAAAATTTGAACCGTTATCGCAATGAATCTCGCATGGATAACCACGACGAGATATAAACCGTCGGAGACATTGAATAAAAGCGTCAGTGGAAAGACTACTGACGAGTTTTAAATGTAAAGCCCTTGTCGAAAAACAAACGAAAAGAGCTAAGTAAGCCTTGGTTATCTTACAGCCTCGACCCTTACGATCTGTAATCAAGAAGGGTCCCGCAAAGTCAACTCCACAAACCTTAAAGGGCAGACTTGGCGTGACTCTGGTTTCAGGTAAGTTCCCCATTATAGGATTTACAGTTTTCGCTTTCATAATCCAACACTTTTTACATTTATTAACCGTACTCCTAGCTAAATCTCTCCCGCGTATAGGCCAAAATTGATTGCGTAGAATAAGAATAGAATAAGATTATTTAGTGACTACCATTGTCTAACAACGCGCGCAAAATAAACTTGTTTCCGTGAATAGTCACCTCAACTAGAGCGGTAGCCAAAATAATATGACGACGGTCTGCCGCTGTCAACGTGACAGTCGTGTTAGTCGAGTTTGTTACGATAGCCGAATCAGAAACCTCGTTATAGTTTGCGCCGCCGCTAGTGTCTTTATACATATAGAGCGACTTGACCCACGGATCGGCGCGCGGCCGTGCTAGTCATGCTTGGGGCTTAGCTTCTTGGCTTACGCTTGAAGGCGAAGGAGCTGATGACATTTGTGGTCGTGAAATATAATTACTAGGTCTGGCAGCTGCTTCCTCTTCACCTTGCTGCAGGTTGATCACTTCTTTATGCAATATGGTGTTGTGCCTTTTTTTGCAAACCCTACACGCAGTACTGGTGCGACACTGATAAGCAGTGTGGCCGGGACGTAAACAGTTTTTGCACTACTTCCACTGACTCACCTGTAGGAAGCGCTCATCAACAGGAATACAACACACCAATACAGAACAATAAGGAATTAAATTTAGGACAATCGCTTAGCCTATGATCCTGCTTACAATAATGACACTCATTTACCACCACGGTACTCGAAGATCCCGGTGACAGGCCTGACGAAACAAAGCATTTAGTTCGAGTAACATTTTGACGTTTGTCGTTTTTATTTAAATCCGTCTGAATTTGACGTTTGTCGTTCCTCGAACTAGATACCGTTTCTAAAACGTCAGCTCTGTTACGAAGGAATTTATAAAACTCCTGTAATGATGGAGAAGTTATGTCACTACGAAACTCTTCCCATTTTCGCGCGGTACTAACGTCAAGTTTCGACGAGGCCATATAGATAACCAAGGTATCCCACTTATCGGTCTTCTCACCAAGAGACTTGAGTGCTTGTAAATTTTTTGACAAATGGTCAATTAATTTGCGCAAACCCTCATCACTTTCCTTCGACAAAGGCTCTATGCTAAACAAACCCTTTAAATGCTGGTTGATTAACAAGCGCTTGTTATCATATCGCTCGCGTAAAAGAGACCAAGCGATAGGATAGTTCTCAGCTGAGACGGATGTTAAACCTTTTTATTACCTATTTGTAATAAGAACACTCATGGTTTTTGATATTTGTATTTTTTATATTCATATGTTTTTTAAGTGTCATTCTAACGTATCTTCTCAGTGTGTAACGTGTTACTCTGTACGCTTTTTATTAAATTATTTCAATATATTCCACGGATTTTACTCGTATTTTTATAGGTTATAGTACTACGCTGCGAAATAAGTTTAATAAGTACAAGAAATATGGATTCTCCATCGACGTCTACACATACTCATATAACGTTCTCGAAGCTACACGGAAGCAAGAACTTCAATAACTGGTTATTCAGTATTCAGTATTTGCTCACCGATCAAGGACTCTGGGAGGTCTGCACAAAAGAAGACGAACTTACAGACCCCATAGAAAAGCAAAAAGACGCTCGTGCTCGAGCAAAGATTTGCCTGTCCTGCAATGAAAACGTGTACCCGGTCATAAGGTTAGCTAAAACTGCGTTTGAAACACTACAATGCCTAAAAAAGGCTTATGCAGATAGCGGCCTGACAAGAAGACTGGCTTTGATGAGGAAGTTACTATCCAACAAATATGATGGTAACATGGAAGAATATGTGAACAAATCGCTGGCTACTCAACAGGAACTCCAAGGTATTGACGCATCGGTCGAAGACGAGTTTCTGGCTATCGTGATGCTCGCCGGCCTGCCAGAAGAGTTTAAGCCATTAGTGATGACCCTGGACCACGCTAATACACAGATAACATCGGAAAACGTCGTGACGGCTCTCCTAAAGGAAGACTCTCGTGCCGTCAGCGCTGCATCCGGCAGTACCCAGCCTGCACCTGTCAAACAAGGACCAGCAAACGTGCTGCAAGCCCGCTCGTCGAAGACGAAATCTAAATTATATTGTAAATATTGCAAAAAGTTAGGGCATGTAGTTTCTGAGTGTAGGAAAATTAACAAAAACAAGAATGATTCGGCGGTCAAGTCATTTAATACATCTGAATTCACCCTTTCATCCTGTTTCCCTCTCATTCCTCCTACAGCCACAGGTTCTCAGGATTGGTATATAGATTCTGGTGCGACTTCCCACATGAGCAACCGGAGAGATTGGTTCTCCGCCATGTCACCCCACATGATGCCCATCACAGTCGCAAACAATGACCAGATTTCAAGCCATGGAAAAGGTACTGTAAATATGTATATATCTGACAATGTAAATAGTATTAGTGACGTTTTGTACATCCCTGGCCTAGCCACTAATCTTCTGTCGGTTTACAAATTAACCGATAAAGGTTACGAAGTTTTGTTTACTTCAAAAGGCGCGAGTATCATTCCAGAGAATGGCTGTCAAGTGACAAAACCTGTCATTGCCACAGGCTCTATACATAAAGGTATGTTTAGACTTGATGTCAGTTCAAATAATACTCCTCACGCACTTTGCACTGGCACCAAGGAGTCCGCAATGCTTTGGCATAGACGCCTTTCTCATATAAATGCCAAAACTTTAAAGATTCTCAAAAATAAGCATGTTGGCGTTGACTTTCAAAAAGGTTTGCATGAACCATGTGTTCCGTGCCTACAAGGCAAACTTTCTAAGAAACCTTTTTACAAGTCTACGAGTAGGTCGAATTGCGTATTGGAACTCATTCATTCCGACCTATGCGGTCCAATGAGTACGCAATCGTTTGGCGGAGCTTTATACTTACTAACCTTTAGGCCCCGTTCGCACGGCAGCTTTTTCAACGCGCGTTAAAAAAGCGTTTGAATGACACAAATGGATAACCATGTATGTATTCACACGATAGCGGTGGCGCTTTTTATCAAGCGTTGTTGGATTTTCGACTTTAACCCTTGGTCATTAAGTCGAATTTAGAGCTTGGACAGATTCAAGCGCTTTTTTAACGCGCGTTGAAAAAGCTGTCGTGCGAATGGGGGCTTACGGATGACTTTAGTCGAAAATCCTTCGGCTATCTTTTGAAAAGAAAAGATGAGGTCTTCGGTAAGTTCGTAGAGTTTAAGCATCTAGTAGAGAACCAAACGGGGCAGAAGATCAAGGTCCTGAGATCAGACAATGGAGGCGAGTATGTCAACCATGATCTGTCTACGTTCCTGAAGGAGAACGCGATTGTCCATCAGACCACAGTTCCGTACAACCCTGAGATGAACGGGATCTCGGAACGCGCAAATCGCACGATCATTGAAAAGGCGAGATGCATGCTCCAGGACTCGCAGCTGCCGAAAGCATATTGGGGAGAAGCGGTAAACACGGCGATTTATATCAAAAATCACGTGCCAACGCAAGCCCTGAAGAACCGTATTCCGGAGGAGATGTGGTCCGGTAAAAAGGTAAACCTGTCACACCTCAAAGTCTTTGGCTGTGAAGCTCATGTTCTTGTACCAAAAGAAAAACGTACAAAGCTTGACGCCAAGACTCAGAAATGCATCTTCGTAGGCTACGCGACGGAAAGTAAAGCTTACCGTCTCGTCAATCCCCAAAACCCTCGAGCGATTATTATTGCTAGAGACGTAGTCTTCATAGAAGACAAGCTCAAGGCAGAACCCACCCCAAATCCCAACCCCACCGAGTTGGAACCTCCGTCTCAACCAACACAACAAGTCCTAGTCCCTATTTCTGATCCTGATCCAACATCACAGTACCATATACAGCTTGATGTCCAGCCTGAATCTTTAGTTCCAGACCAACCTGAACCTGCGCCCGCCGAACCTGAAATGGAACGTCGTGAGAACCCTGAACCAGCAGAAGCAGTCCCGTTCCCGAAGAAGAACCGGAGCGAAGATACCCTGCTAGGGACAGACGACCTCCTGAGCGATACATACAGGTTTGCGCAGTCAACATGACGTCTGATCTGGAACCTGAGACATTTAAGGAAGTATCAGACCATCCGCAAAAGCAAAAATGGCTTGAAGCGATGAAAGCTGAGTATGAGTCTCTCCAAAAACTTGGATTATTGTTGATAGACCCAAGGATCGAAAGACGACAAAGTGCAAGTGAGTCTTTAAACTAAAAAAGGACACAAGTGGACAGGTTGTGAAGTATAAAGCCAGACTTGTAGCCAAAGGGTTCACCCAAGTTGCAGGGGTAGACTACGGAGAAACTTTTTCGCCCGTAGCAAGGTTGTCATCTGTACGGTTACTAATGGCATATGCGGCGGAACTAAACTGTCAAGTTGACCACCTCGACGTGGAAACTGCTTTTTTGAATGGTGATTTGGAAGAGGAAATTTATATGGAACAGCCTGAAGGTTTCTCTGTCGATTCGAAGAATAAAGTCTGTTTATTGAAGAAGTCGCTTTATGGCTTAAAGCAAGCTCCACGTCAGTGGAATAAGAAAGTGTGCGAAGCTATGGCCACCTTATCGCTTACACAAGCATCAACGGAACACTGCATGTACTACACGAGACATAACAACGATTTTCTAGTTGTAGCAGTATTCGTCGACGTTTTTTTCATCCTGTCAAACAGCGAAAAATTGAAAACCAACTTTAAAAACGACCTCAAGAAATTGTTTACGGTCAAGGATCTGGGACCTGTCAAAGACTGCCTCGGAATGAGGGTTTCCCAGAACAAAGGTCGTATAACCCGTGATCAGTCACACTATATTGACAAACTTTTAGAAAAATATAATATGACGGATGCCATCACCGTCACTACACCGATGGAACCTGGCCTAAAGCTAACCCTTCCCACGCAGGAAGAAGAAATTGATGTTCCCTACAGAGAACTTATCGGCTCGCTAATGTATATAGCAATTGGAACTCGGCCCGATATTGCGCATACAGTCTCGTACCTATCCCAATTCAACACACATTACGGGGGAATACACTAGAAAGCCGCAAAAAGAGTTCTCAGATACCTAAAAGGTACAAAGGACATGAGGTTAGCTTACACGCGTAATGGTCATAACAACGTCGTGGGATATTCGGATGCCGACTTTGGAAACAGCATCATTGATCGTAGGTCCTATACTGGATATGTCTTTCTGGTGAGTGGAGGTCCAACAACAGAGGCTGAGTACATGGCGTTAGCTGAAACCTGCAAGGAGGCCATTTACCTAAAAACGCTCATACAGGAGGTATTCAATTTCGCTCATCCCATGACCATTCATTCAGACAATCAGAGTTCCATTAAACTTGCACATAAATAGCACTTATCACGCCCGCACCAAGCACATCGACATCAAACATCACTTCATCCGTGACGCACTATCACACCATAATCTGCACCTAAGGTTCATTCCTACTAATGATATGGTCGCCGACATTTTAACCAAACCTTTGGCTAAAATAAAACATTTTAAGTGTACAAATGCTTTAGGTTTAGGTTAGGTTTAGGTGTACATAGTAGGTATTAGTGTGTGTATAGTCAGTGATAGTTAGATTGTATATACAGGGTGATTTTTTTTGTGCTATATTTTATTATGTGTACAGTTTACTTTGTTCAGTATGAATATATACAGGGTGTTCATATTACGGGGGGGTGTTAAACCTTTTTATTACCTATTTGTAATAAGAACACTCATGGTTTTTGATATTTGTATTTTTTATATTCATATGTTTTTTAAGTGTCATTCTAACGTATCTTCTCAGTGTGTAACGTGTTACTCTGTACGCTTTTTATTAAATTATTTCAATATATTCCACGGATTTTACTCGTATTTTAATAACGGACACAGAATTAATAACTAAGCTTGCATCGCCTTGAAGGTATGACTTGAGATAGTGAAATTTACAAACGTCATCAATGTTCTCGTTGTCATGTATTAAAGACAGGTAAAGGTCTCTAAATTCTAGCCACTTATCTGTCTTTCCATCAAAGGGAGGAAGTCTTAGCTGCGGGAGTTACACATTCTTCGCTCCTCCGCGCTGACGGCTGCTCTGGCTGAAGAACTCGTCCCCTTGATGGTCCCTTTCCTTAAAGGCGGCAATTACCTCTTGGGCCTGAGCCATGACACAATAAAACTCATTTTCTGTGGCCTCCCGAGCATCCAGCTCACTCTGAGAATCATCCTGTAATTCAATATTAGTTTGAATTTCATCGAAAAGATTAAATGCCTCCTGTATTTTAGACAACCTAAGAGTGCATTCATTTACAAGAACTTGAGTTAGATTCCTTTTATCTAACAACGGCGTGAGGAATTTTTTGAATAGGGTTAAAGCCCTCCGAACTGTTCCTCTTTGTCGTTTGAGTTCCTCCATATTGCGGGTGCGAGATTATTTTAAACTGGTAAATTATACTTGCATACGCATTAAAGCAAATTTAGGTACATAGAGGTACTTACAGTAATAATCCCGCGCTTCGTAGAATTACCCATTAATTACTTACGATAATTTAATAGCGATTGATAGATAGTTGATGGGTACCAGCAATCGGCATCCGTGCTCTCACCGGCTTAAACTCACAACATCTGGTAATCGTTATTGGATAAATTGGGACATTCTCCAAAGGATAGTCTTCATTTCAAACCAGCGCAATCTTCATACAAGTGTCGCGCGCCGATCACGTCGGGGTCACCACAAATATGTTTGAGAACATACAACTCATTTAAACATATCACTTTATTAATATTCTAAGCTTTTTGTAAATTAAATAACCTTTCTTCTTTTGGTAAAAAAATCAATAATTTTAACAGAATCCACAAAATCATATATATCCAGTCAATGTCAATAATCGAATTCCGAATCCATACGGCGGCCAGCAACGTCGTAGGTACATGAAGGTGTCAAGCACCAATGAGGCGCTAACAACTAGCCATGGCTAACTCAATCAACGTTAAAAACTGCAGTACAATTTTTTTTAGGCGTCTTTTTTGCTAAAAAGTATGTATTTACGTGAATTTTCTTTAATTAAATTTTGGGGTTGCTGGGGAGATGCTCTACAGCAAGTCCGAATTGAGTTAATTGTACTCTCGATCTATTGAGGTACAATTTTTTTTAAGTATGTACTAATTCAGTACATATTGTGTACATCAGCATTACGTTTCAATAAATCACAAAACAGACAGTGGGGTTTCCAGGGAGCATGACGTGTCAATCTCGGTACAAAAAAGTACTGATGTCGATTGAAGCAGCATGACAAGTACACGTTTCCGAGAAAATACGATGACAACAATTATGCACTACATCTGTAAATGTTAGTAAATAAAAACTTTTTAGACAAATAAATAACATAAACCACGGACAAAAAAGAGCGTTCCCGTCCCAGAATATTTTTTTTAATGTCAATTACGTCAAGTAAACGTCATAGCGACTGTTAATGATATGGATAGATAGAAATATCCAAATTCGCGTAGTAAAATGCTGTTGCGGCCCGTATTAGGCAGGACACGTTTTCTATTTTCTCCGATGCTATACAGTCATACAAAGACATGCCCGTCAGCAAAGAGTCCTAGTGAGCCACAACAGGAAGTAAAACGACATCCCTCGGGCGGCGGAGCAGAGAAAGAGGGAGGAGGGTCAGGCCGTTCAGGTAAACCAGCCCTCAGGCGAAACATGTACTCCGGCCGGGTGCGCCTCGGCTTCCTGCCAGATGAATGGTTTACATTCTTTTACAAACAAACCGGAGTCACAGGCCCTTACTTATTCTTTTTCAACCTCACCAATTACATGGTGAGCAAAGAAATCTATGTCATGGAACACGAGTACTACTTGGGGCTCTCCGCCTTCGTAGTCATCTTTTACGCCACAAAGAAGTTCGGAAAAGGCATAGGCGCGAATTTAGACAAGCAAGTCGATGCGTATGCTGCTGATTTGGAGAAAGGCCGTAAGATGGAAATGGATTATTTTAATAATGCAATAAAGATGGCTAAAGATGCACAGCGTCGCGCCGAGGGGCAGAAGTTGTTGATGGATGCGAAGAAGGAAAACGTTGCCATGCAGTTGGAAGCGATCTACCGAGAGAGGGCTATGGTAGTCTACCGCAGTGTTCGGGGCCGCATGGACTACCACATCAAGCGCTACCAGGCCGAGGCTCGCATTCATCAGAAGTGGATGCTAGGGTGGATATTGCGAGAAGTACATAGGTCCATCACGCCCGAGTTTCAAGAACGGGCTTTACAAAGCGCTATAAGCGACTTGGCAGCTGCTGCCAGTCGAGCCTAGTAACGGTAGGTATTATTCAAACCAATCTCTTTAAAATTGTTTTGTTTTACGTAACTTCACGGTGTTACATTTATTATTATTAAATTCGAATTCGACGTTAATCTGCTTTTAATCAAAAGTACAAACACACGTCTAGGCATTGCACGTTGTTGAAAGCATGTGTAGGACTAAAAACGGAAAAATAACAATAATGTTAGCTTTAAGTTTGTATTTAAGCGTATTAATCACAACAGCTAATTCTCAAATATTGAATATGGATAACTCTACGACGGACACCACTACTACTACTAATAATACTACTACTACTACTACTAGAACTACTCTTCCGTATGTGGAATTGGAAAACAAAACTACTAAAGTAACATGTAAGTTTTGAAATTTGTTATGAATATGAACATACGTCGTACCACACAAATCACAATTGCAGACTATCGGTTTAATAGTACCTATACAACCAACTATGAAATGCTTATTAACAGCTAGATGTTTCCTTAATTTTTAATTGCAATATTAAGTTCATCCATACTTAATGTTATAAATGCGAAAGTGTGTCTGTCTGTATTTAGTTGTAATTTGGTATAGAGATGACGGCCTGACCACCGGCAGTTTGGGCCTTGCCCCGCTGCTAGCGGCGCCTTAGATTAGTTTTTATTTATAATATGTTTATAAGTATTGTACTCGTATTGGTTATGTGTGGTTCTTTTTGAATGTAATTTTTTATTTTCATATTATAAAAGTATAAGAAAAGTACGACCACCCCGAAGCCGTCTTTCTATTCAAACGTAGACCTCATTTCTTATCTCAACTCTCTGGATATAAACATTATTGAACATATTTTAACACAATTTGATGGAGGTATATATCATATATCTCTTTGTGTATATCAACCACAGCTATATCCCTCCCTTACATTTTTTTTTTAATTTTTAATTATTAATTCTAAGCTACGCTAGGTTCAAACGGCGTTAATTTTTCCCGTATACCGTATGCGGAAAGTGCATTTAAAAACTTGTGTGGGATTTGTTTTCCGCTTCTAACGTGTCATAATTCTTATAATAATCAAAAAATCGAAAAAGGGTCAAACAAAGCTCTCCATGGTCAATATACCTACATATATACACTTTGTAAACATACTTTTAATAATGTCAATATCCGGAGAGGATTAATGGGAACTACGTTTGTGTGGAGAAGCGGTCGTTTAAGTACCTAGAAAAATAAATAAAAGAAGATAGGTAATATGATAAATTTATTAATATTATATAATTTCTCATCAAGACCCTTCATTGAGTTATTGGACCTTCGATGTCCACTGTAAATTTCAACCGGACGCATTTCAATGTTCAAAGCCTGACCGATTTGGTGAGAGGTGAGTAGTCTGTTAATAACGGCAATAACATTGAAATTTTTGTAATTTTAACAAAAAATCAACTAACCCTATTCTGACTTAAGGTGGTACTACGATATTAAGATGGAAGATTGCAAGCCTTTTAAATACTTCCGATGCAAATCCAACAATAACAATAATTTTAGAACTTATGCTGAATGCAGAGAATTCTGTCGAGGCAAGTATTCGCAGACATGGTGTGTACTGGCTCCAAATAAACGAAACATACCTAGAGTCAGACCGTGAAAAGTCTGCAGCGATTTTGATAGCCCACGCAGTGCAAGTGTCATTTTAAACGTCAAACTTCTATGAAATTATGACGTATAGATAACACTTACATTGCGTGGGCTATCAAATCCGCTGCAGACTTTTCTTGGTGCGACTCTAGGTATATAAGGAGCATTCCACGTAATTACTTGCCACACTAACCCTACTGCTTTATACTACCGTACCGTACAAACGCGAATTTTCTGACGATTTGCGGATATAGTAGTTTCTTTTTTTGTCACTAAGGAGAAAAAGAATTCATACAAAAATAATGAGCCCTCATAATATTAAAACAAAAACACTAAATAAAATACGATTGTACGGACAGCTTGTGGAATGCTCTATATATTCTATATATTCCGGCGTATAAAAGAAGAGAAAAATGGGAAAACAGTTTATAGAGCTTTAGGCTTTAGACTCTTTAGAGGGAAGCCTGATAGGTGATACCTTAAGGGGCCCACTGATTAACGGTCCGCCGGACGGTATCGGCCTGGCAGTTGTTCGGAACTGATAAAATTTTGTTCTAACTGACAGGCCGATACCGTCCGGTGGACTGTTAATCAGTGGGCCCCTTTAGTTGATGAGACGCCACGGTTTACATCTTGAAGAAACAACACCTGGAGCACCTGAAGGTAATGGTCGCATTTATAGCTCTGAATATTAATGAAATACATATAATATGTGTTTGTATTAAGTATTGGAAGCCATCATATGTGACGTTCCACGGCAAAAGGTACCTTATGGCGGCTGTCGCTTACGTCGCATAGCGCCTCAATAATATTGGAGCGCCGTTAATAATTCCGTTAATTTTATGAGTGCATTACTGAGCGTAATTTGAGTTCATTTCTAATTAATTCCGTTGAAGATGATCAATAATTATTTTTTATCAGATAAGGCCTTTCCGACTTACTTCACATTGCCCGTATTGTCCATGGTATAATAATATACTCCGCCTGGTACTCTATTCCGAGATTCGCGTATGACCTAACTGACACGGGCCTACGTCATCATGCTGTTTACAGGTTCTCAAACTTTAAAATGTGGGAAAATTTTAACCAACGGTGAAAATTATTTTAACGACATTAATTTTAAGTTATTCATGTAGAAACATAGTAAAATAAAACAAATCTAATGTATTAAATTAAACTTTATTTATCTATAGAAGACAAACGTTTAAAAAACTAATTCACAGTTACACATTAATTACCAAGCTTACGACGTAAAAAGTTTGGAAAACACTGCGACTGCTGACACTGAGCGAGAAGGAAATAACAATTAACACGCGTTCGACAAGGATGACCGTCAGGGCATGAAGTTATCTAGATCCGAATTGTCAAATGTGACAGCGCTATCCTGTGTTGCCAGTAATGTAAACAGAATTACCCGAACGTCTGAAATTTCTTTCGTGAATCGGAAGATATTGCTAACGAATAATTAAAAATGACGTGTTATTGTAAAATTTAAGATAAAATACATTATAAATGAAAATTATAAAATTATAGAGAAATATTTTAACTTATTAACCATAGCTATAATGTACCCATGTAACATGTTATGTTGAAATAAAGTGGCAATGTTATTGTGACGTAGGCCCGTGTCACTCTGGGAATAGAAGACCATGTTTTATTAGACCATGGTATTGTCTAAGATATTTACCAATATGAATTTCTGCACTTTAATCAATTTCGCTGAATTATGTAAGCCGGTAGGAATCGAAATCTAATGGACGCCTTACCACTGGTATTAGCTACATATTTCTGCTGTTTATAACTTTGTTTATGTATAGACGCTGGCCCGCATGCGATAGAAAATGTATTGCCTGTAAATGCAGCATGCCACATGCAAGCAGATTTTGGAGATTGTCAAGATTATATTGAGATGTAAGATATTTCTTTTCACATCACCTATTCGGAAAAGGGCTTTTTCTTTCCCGTTAGGAGGGATCAAATTGGCACTTTTCCTCCCTGCTAGGGGGGATCGAAGTGGCACTTTTCTGTTCTAGAACATTGTTTTTAGCTTTTGAAACATAATAATTTGTGTCAACACTAAGATTTTTTTATTTTCCTCATAGTTGATGTGAAAAGCAGTATGTGTCACACGGTATCAAAATTATTTCGTCTTGGGCGTTAACACTAGAATCCCTCATTACCCTTAGGATTCTACTTTAGAATCCATTGCTTCATTCAGGATTCAATGGACGCCCTTGACGGAAATATATCATTTTGATCCGTTGTAACACAAACTACTATTTCTACCTTATAAAAATCGGCGTATACCTTTGCTAACAAATCAACTGAAAGAAGTACTATTAAGGAAGACGTTAGTTCTCGTCACAATCACAGTGCATCTCATTTTAAGCATGTGCAGGGTGTCATTTATTGGTCATTGGCGTGTCAGGCACTAGGACGTTTACCTTAGTCTTCTGGTCTCCTCGCATGAACGGTTGTGTCTGTTGTTTTTAGGGTTCCGTACCCAAAGGGTAAAACGGGACCCTATTACTAAGACTCCGCTGTCCGTCCGTCCGTCCGTCCGTCCGTCCGTCTGTCACCAGGCTGTATCTCACGAACCGTGATAGCTAGACAGTTGAAATTTCAACAGATGATGTATTTCTGTTGCCGCTATAACAACAAATACTAAAAACAGAATAAAATAAAGATTTAAATGGGGCTCCCATACAACAAACGTGATTTTTGACCGAAGTTAAGCAACGTCGGGCGGGGTCAGTACTTGGATGGGTGACCGTTTTTTTTTTTGCTTTTTTTTGCATTATGGTACGGAACCTTTCGTGCGCGAGTCCGACTCGCACTTGCCCGGTTTTTCTATATTCTTACCCCCTTATTCATAAAACTTTATCCCTTTCTTACAAATACATAAGTCAAAATGACAGATAAAGACAAACGATTATTAGCTAATTGAGGCTTGTAGCGCGTTTATGAATAAGGGGGTTACTCTTTTGGAGCGATTATTTCCTGAAACATAATTAGAAAGGGTATAGCCGGGTAAGCATGGCCAAACTGCCCTTAGCGAAAAAAGTTATTTCCTTTTACTGGATTATTAACCTGTATATATGTAGTGCTTTCACCAAAAATTAAGCCTCAAATGCTTCAGGTTTTTAAAAATAATGCAAAAAAAGAAAAAACATTTTTATTTGATTACAGCCAAAGTACTAATCCGATTTCTTTGTAATTTGGGTATATTGTATATACAATTAAGGTCGCTTACTGAAAAAAATAATATTGAATTATCTCTTGAAAAACTAGTAAAAAATTGTGTTGAAAATTTTCAAAAAAATTTAAAAAATACGTACGAGATTGCGACAGTTATCAAATTTATATATTTCATGTAGAATTTAATAATGTTTAACATATATTTTTTTCAAAAATTTTAATCGCATTTAGATATAATTGTGTCCTATAAAGTCAGAACAATTTGAAGACACTAACTTCTAATAGGTATGTAGGTCCCTCAATACCTATTACAAGATCAAGAACTTGTTTCTGAATTAAATAATACACACTGTATAAATTAAAAATATAACTTTTAATAAAACAATCTTTAAATAAAATTAGTCCTCAATCATTATCACTATCTGATTGGATAGTCACATTTAAGCCGTCATTAATTCTTTGAATGTCGTACGCCCTAGCCGCATAAGTACAGCCATGGAGTGTAAGGTCCGCGCTCAGTAAAATAAGTCGCGTTCTAAATTCAAATTGCGTTGGGAATATACTCGTAACTTTCTATTGTAATACCGTACAAGTTATTTATTTTGTATGAAGAGAAAGTATTATGGGGTGTTACAAATTCGAGTTTTTCAGACTGTTAATCCCGATTTTAATTTTTGAAAAAAATATATGTTAAATTCTACATGAAATATATAAATTTGATAACTGTCGCAATCACGCACGTATTTTTTATTTTTTTTTTTAATTTTCAACTCAATTTTTTACTAGTTTTTCACGAGATAATTCAATATTATTTTTTTCAGAAAGCGACCTTAATTGTATATACAACATACCCAAATTACAAAGAAATCGGATTAGTACTTTGGCTGTAATAAAATAAAAATATTTTTTCTTTTTTTTGCATTTTTTTTTAAAACCTGATGCATTTGAGGCTTGATTTTTGGTGAAAGCACTACATATATATAGGTTAATAATCCAGTAAAAGGAAATTACTTTTTTCGCTAAGGGCAGCTTGGCCATGCTTACCCGGCTATACCCTTTTAGAACTAAATGTAGGAATACCATTATAGTGGTTACATGGGGATATAATATTGGTTTACTTACCGTAGAATAAGTCAATTATATCATATTTTATATAAGATTGGTTTTTAAATATCGTCTGACTTATTCTACGTTAACCTTTTCGACGCCGTGTCAAACACAAAAGCTGTCACGCGGACGCCACGTCACCGAAGTGTCAAAACTGAAATTGAACTTTATGCATATGCACGTAGGTTTATGTTGCTCTGTGGTCTGTGACCGATTAATCAGTCTTTGGCGTTGAACCTGCGGTGCGGATATATCGGTCATAGGCGTCCAAAAGGTTAAGTACGTTTAGTTGTCAATATCTGAGAGACCGAGCTTTGCTCGGAAGACATATGAAATCTCAAAAATGCGCGTTTACCAGAGATGAGATCTAGCTAGACCGATTTGTCGCCCCCGAAACCCCCCATATAACAAATTTCATCGAAATCGTTAGTGCCGTTTTCGAGATCCCCGGAATATATAAATAAATAAATAAACAAGAAATGCTCGTTTAAAGGTAAGTATTAGAAGATTCAACACGAGAGTAAAGCAGATACCAAATTTAAAAGACCCTGGGCGATTTACCTTTAAGTGTTTGAAGTAAAAACTTCTTTAGCGGCGCTGTGCACTGTTTGTGACGGGGAAAGAATGTAAAGGGGCCCACTGATTAACAGTCCGCTGGACGGTATCGGCCTGTCAATTAGAACAAAATTTTGCCAGTTCCGAACAACTGACAGGCCGATACCGTCCGGCGGACCGTTAATCAGTGGGCCCCTTTAAACTCGCGACAGCGTAAGACGTAAGACGCTTCGTAAGACGGACACGTGACCTGATCGAAAAACTGTTACAATGTCATTTGTTGTTTTTATTACGGTTTCAGGTTCTACTACGATATATCGGCTAGGAGATGCTTGGGTTTTGCGTTTAGCGGCTGCGGCGGCAACCAGAACAGATTCTACAGCGACAAAACATGTGCAACTGTGTGCACTGCAGGCATTGAAAACACAGTTGATTAAACGATGTTATGTTATTCGAATGTTTTCTTGGTCTTTACTCCCGCCTTATTTCATGTTTAGCTATTATTTTCGAACGAGCGAGCGAAGCGAAGCGCAGTTCTTACATTCAACTTTGAACACGCGGCTGGCTAGCGGCACGTCTCGGCATTTCGATGTTTTTAAGCTGAACTGTCAGAAGATAGTTTGATTCACAATAACTAAAGTAAATTTGTTCTAATTTAAATGAAATTGGGTAAACATGTAGTCGAGGGCATTATATTTTAGTCGTTAAATTATGAGCAGGCTCGATCAAGAGGTTATTGAGCTAGAAGAGCTTAGAAGGCCAAAAAGCTGTTTGTGAGGGGGCTTGCTATTCTGGTCATTTTATTTGCTAGAAAGTAGGGTTGAGTTTCATATCAAATGAAAGTGCTCGGCTTACACTTTTATAATATCGTTTTTAAATTTACCATTTTGAAATAATTAGCAAGTTAATTATAAAATACAATAAACATAATAGAGGTATTTGACATTTGACAGGAAATATTTCGGCTTACCACAGATACAGATTATTTTAATCTCTATGGAGACTTAAATCTATTAGTTAAGGGCTCCACAGACCTT
This sequence comes from Cydia splendana, assembly GCF_910591565.1. Classification (NCBI taxonomy): domain Eukaryota; kingdom Metazoa; phylum Arthropoda; class Insecta; order Lepidoptera; family Tortricidae; genus Cydia; species Cydia splendana. The sequence continues at coordinate 38,134,055 of NC_085987.1, read as the reverse complement.
GCAATAAATCCACGCGATTTTTGATCCAATGCCGCCTATAGTGCGACATAGAATAGTAGAAATTAAATAAAATGGAATTCAAAAATGTCCATACTAAAATGTTGCCATGTGTAAGCATTTTACGTGAAAAATGTGACAGTTACGTAGAAAGTGGCGCTCTCATTTATTAACAGACTTCCAAATCTCAAAAGGAGGAGGTTATTCTATCAATTCGATTGTGTATTTTTAGGGTTCCGTACCTCAAAAGGAAAAAACGAAACCCTTATAGGATCACTCGTGCGTCTGTCTGTCTGTCCGTCTGTCACAGCCCATTTACTCCAAAAGTACTGGACTTTTGGGGGCCACTTTTGGGGGGTAAATGAGTAAATTAAAAAAATCATGTTTTTTAAACTATATCGTGTTACATATCAAATGAAAGAGCTCATTTTGAGAATCTCAAATACGTATATATTTTTTGTAATTTTAAAATAAATAGTTTAGAAGTTATTTAAGAAAATAGCCAAAAAATTACCATCCCCCCCCCCCCTTTATCTCCGAAACTACTGGGTCTAAAATTTTGAAAAAAATATATAAAATAGTTCTTTACCTATCTAGATGACAGGAAAACCGATTAGAAATGTGCAGTCAAGCGTGAGTCGGACTAATTACTTAGTTTTTTGATCTGACCCCTACGGGTTTTTGAAAGGCAATTCACTCGCGTTTCACATTATAAAAAATACATTGTTAAAAAATGGGTAATGTACGGAACACTTGGAACGTGAGTCCGACTCGCACTTGACCGGTTTTTTTTAATGTTTGTTACTCCATATCTCCATCATTACTGGACCGATTTAGAAAATTCTTTTTTTGATTGTATGTATATGCATACAGATTGGTCCCGTTTTTGTCAAAACCCAGTTCTGATGATGGGATCCAAGAGGAATCGAGGGAACTCCTCAAATCTTAAAGGCATACATATAGTGATTTATGTGTTTTTATCAACAAATCAAGCATATACATTCAAAAAAGTTCCAACGCTTTAAATGCATCTGAGGGTTTCATCAAAAGTGACTGAGTGGTTCGCGTCCTACCTTATGCTTGCTTGTCCTACCTTATGTTTATCTGCCTGGTGTGATCTAAACACGGGGGTACCACAAGGTGGGATTCTTTCTCCTCTTTTATTCCATCTTTATTGACCAAATCACCTCCAAAATCCGCAGCTCTTACCATTTGTATGCAGATGATTTGCAACTACACGCCCAAGCTTCTGTGGAAAACATAGATTCTGCCATTTCCCTCATCAATGATGACCTAGTCCACATAGCTGAATGGCCCTCCAGCTTTGGCATCAGTGTCAATCCGGCGAAATGTTAGGCTATTAACTATTCTAGGAAGCCATCATCAACAAGAAAAGCTTAGGGCGGTTTCTCTCGAGCCGATTTTGTTTGATGGCACCGTCATTCCAGTAATTAAACAAGTGAAAGATCTCGGCCTTGTACTAGACTCTAGCCTTACCTGGAACGACCAAGTCTCTGAAATAAGTCGGACAGTTTGCGGAACATTGCTTTATCTCTATATATTTAAGAATTTTCTCCCAGTAGGCACCAAGAAATTATTAGTTTAGGCTCTAATTTTGCCAGTTATTGACTATGGGGACGCGTGCATGACTAATATCTCTCAGGAGTACCTCAATAAGCTAGACAGTCTCATTAATAATGGCATAGGTTTCATTTTCGGCCTTCGCAAATACGACCATGTTTCTTTTTATCGCCGTCAGCTAAATTGGCTCTCCATCCGTCGTCGTAGGTCCTTTAGAATCCTGAGTATTTTATTCTCCATCTTGTTCGAGCGTGCCTCTCCCAGATATCTTAAATGTTAATTCACTTTCATCACCCCCCGTCCAGGATGTGAACTTCGTTCCTCCCGTTCTCTCAAACATTCGATTCCTTCTCACCGTACTGGTTTTATGTCCAACTCTTTCGCCGTTGAGGCAATCCGTCTCTGGAACTCCCTCCCTCTCTCTATTCAACAAGCCCCAAGCAAACCTGTCTTTAAACGACTACTCCGCAAGCATCTTCTGTCAAAAGAATTTAAATAATGTTCTCGTACCTAGTAATATTTATTAGTTTATCTTTGTATATCATATAAGTGATATACAGGGTTGGGCAGTATTTCAATTACATGTATTTGAAATACGTATTTGAAATACATTTTAGTATTTTGTATTTGTATTTCAAATACTAGTACCTGGAAAAGTATTTTGTATTTGATATTTCAAATACTGCACTCACATGTATTTTGTATTTTGTATTTCAAATACTTTAAGCTTCAAAATACATTACTACAAAATACATTTTTTTATTAAATTCTTTGATCCTAAAATGGAACGTTTTTTTAAATATAATGTACGACTTGTACGAGGTACAAATATGTAGGTACAATGCGCGAGCTATTCTGCGCGGAACTTTTCGTCAACAGCCAGGGGATAGGGTCATTGCAGTAGTTTCCGTCCATGCTCTAGTTTTCGACCACTTGACAGATTAGCAAATAATATATTTCATTTTTAATTTACTATTTGCCAAATATAATTTTTATATGTAGACAGATATATTGTTTAGCTAAGGATTGAAATCAGTCCAAATTTGTGCAGCAATGTAGGTTTATACCTATTCAAATTTCGTCAAGTGGAAGAAAACTAGAGCTGGACGAAAACAAGCACAATGACCCTATAAGTTTTTAGGAAAGGATATTCGTTAAAAACCGGCCAAGTGCGAGTCGGACTCGCGCACGAAGGGTTCCGTACCATAATGCAAAAAAACGGCAAAAAAAGACGGTCGTTGCTTAACTTCGGTCAAAAATCACGTTTGTTGTATGGGAGCGCCACTTAAATCTTTATTTTATTCTGTTTTTAGTATTTGTTGTTATAGCGGCAACAGAAATACATCATCTGTGAAAATTTCAACTGTCTAGCTATCACGGTTCGTGAGATACAGCCCGGTGACAGACGGACGGGCGGACGGACGGACGGACAGCGGGGTCTTAGTAATAGGGTCCCGTTTTACCCTTTGGGTACGGAACCCTAAAAAACTAAATGATTAAACAAAAAAAAATTAAAAGTATTTTGTATTTGAAATACATTATTTTAAACACTGTAATTTGTATTTTGTATTTCAAATACCAGTCACCAAAGTAGTTTGTATTTGGTATTTCAAATACTTTTAAAAATGTATTTTGTAATTTGTATTTGAAATACGTGGAAGCCAGTATTTTGCCCAACCCTGTGATATAAGTATTAGTATTTTATCATAATTTTGTAGGTTTATCTTATTATGTTTATAAATATATAATATTTGACTTCTCGGTTACATTTCTCTTTATAAATTATGTATCTCCTGCACCAACATTTGTCTCTGTTTGACCCAATGGTTGACTGGTAGTGAATGCCTTTAGGCATTAAGTCCGCCATTTGTACATTTTCCTGTGTTTGTGCAATAAAGTTTAAATAAATAAAAAAATAAATAAAATAAAAAAGTGACATTTGATGAAGTGGAACTGCTGATGATGATCAGAACTGAACTGTTCAACGACGCATAGTTCACGTTTGGCGATTTGTCCTCTTCGTTATGTTTGTTAAGCAAGTTAAGTTTTTTAAGCCACATTTTTGTCAAGCTCGAGTTCTGATGATGGGCTCCATGAGGAATCGAGGGAACTCCTCAAATCTTAAAGGCATGCGTATAGAGATTTTTGTATTTTCATTAGAAGCATTTGCATCAAGCATTTGCATTAAAAACTGTCGCATTTGATGAAGTGGAACTGCTGATGATGATCAGAACGGAACTCTTCAACGACGCATAGTACTACACGTTTGGCCATTCCGAATTTCGATTTTGACGGAGCTGGCCCTGGACCCAGACCTGGACCTGGATCCGGGCTCTTATCTGGACCTGAACCCGGACCTAGACCTGGACCTTGACCTGGACCTGGCCCTGGACCCGGAACTGGACCCGGACCCGGACTCGGACCCGGACTCGGACCTGGACTCGGACCCGGACTCGGACCCGGACTCGGACCCGGACTCGGACCCGGACTCGGACCCGGACTCGGACCCGGACTCGGACCCGGACTCGGATCTTAACCCGGAAAGCCACTGATATCTAAACTAAATAAAAAGTAAAATGATGCCAAAACTTACTAGCCCCTCCCGCTCAAACCCCCGTACACCGCACCGCACGCGCCGTTAAGTGGGTTAGGTTAGGTTTGAACTGCGATCCTCACAGAACCGAACAAAAGTGGTTTAAGCGTCGGCGACGTCTGATGTTAATAATTGTTTAAGTTTAGGTTCTATGTCAAGTTTAGTATCATTTTCAAGTAAACCAAAGATGTAGACATAGATTTCATCTAAATCGGTTCAGCCGTTATTGATTCCCCATACAATCTTACACCTTCCTTTTCACTTTTAAGAGATTTTTTTTGAATAAAAACTATTCTATGTTCTTCCCCGGGACTCAAACTATCTCTAAACCAAATTTTATCTAAATCGGTTCAGCGGTTATTGAATCCCTATACAAATTTCCACCTCCCTTTTCACACCCTTAAAGGATGATTTTTGAGATTTAAAGTAGGCTATGTTATTCCCTGGAACTCAAACTATCTCTGTACCAAATTTTAACTAAATTGGTTTAGCGGTTTAAGCGTGAAGAGGAATTAAAAAAAAAAGTATTTTTTTCATATTTTATGTGTTTTACTTCGGAATGGTGTCATTATGATATCAATGATATCAGAAATGAATTCAGCATCCCCGATTTATACGAAAACGATACCAAACTTCGCCTAGTAGCTTAAATGATATAGATATCAAGATCAAGTCGAGAGCCCCCCCCCCCCCTAAAAATTTACATCAAAAATCTCGGTGGCTCCACTTCTTATATCCATCCTTGGGTCCTAATAACCAATCCTGCCAAAGGAAATCTCTTGTTCACGCAACGCCGTATTTTAGGCCCAGCACCATCCGCTATTAGCCAAACGCCTAAGTTAACGGACTAAAAAACTACTAAACTAACGCTTTAACGGCCTAAATATACACACGTAGGTAAACGGGTAAACGACTAAATATATGCCGAGTGCCGACTACGTATTTTAAGAGGTAGGTATGAAATTAAAATGTTTACTTACACGATTTTCTTATTTTTTATGTTTTATATGAATACGTATACCTGTCATCGATATTCACCCCTCGCATCCAGTTATGGTAATGCAAACCACACGCTCATAGTATTCTAAATTACTTTTGTTCAGTGAAGGTACGGCAAACCAATTTGACTTTAGACGAGTTTCAGTATAAAAACGTACAGGTTTATGCATTGTTCCGAGCGCGTGCGTCGAGGCGTCGAGAGCAATTATTTAGTGTTTGATGGCTCCTTTACACGATGGGCCAGCGCCGGCCACTTATGCGTAAGAGGGAGCAAGTGATATTGCTATCTCATTCTACCGCATGGCTGCGTCCCTTGGAGTGGCCGGCGCTGGCCCATTGTGTGGAGGAGCCAACAGGCAGATCGTCCAAGTCTGCCAGCGCCAACCCTCCAAAGGCCAAAATTGTTTCATTTATAAAAAAAATAATTTCTACTTTTTACCTACACGATAACGAATATGCCCTTACGGATCCCCGCTATTTTTATAACACCTTGTAAATTTAGCTTGACTCCAGTATATAGAATAGAATAATATTTTTTTGAAAAAAACTTGTTGACAATACATATATACACGGTGTAACATGAGGAAACTGAATAATTTTAACCACGCATTTCTGAGGTCAAAAGAAGGAAAAAAAATAAATGTTATTGGTAAACTTGTCACTTAAAATTGATTTTTACATGTTTTTTTGTAAAACCTACTTTTTGCAAAGTGTTACTTGTCACTTTTTGACATCTATCAATAAGGATATTTAGACCACGTCCCATAGCAGCAACATCACCATCAAAAAGGCCTTTTACACTATGTATCATCTCTATATTATCTCTGAAACTAGGCGAATTTCAAAAAAGTTTATAGGACATTTTTGTCTCTAAATATGATCAGGAATACGCTGTTAAAATTATTCGGTTTCCTCATGTTACACCGTGTATATATCGCAGTCGGATCGTATAATCCGCCGTATTACATTACGGCTAGCCGTTTTCAAAAACAGGGGCGTTTTGAAATGCGGCGGTTTAACGATTAGCCGGATTGAATGCGGCTAATCGTTAAACCGGCGCTGCCTGACAAACGCTGGGGTGTCCATCAAATCTGGAGTTCGTCGGACTGTTTCTTTTCAAAAAACATTTCTTTCGCAACTTAACTAGACGGAGCCCCGCTTCGCGGGGCTCCTATTTCTGAGCGGTTTGCCCTTCGGGCATCTGAAGCTACCTAACGAACCTAACCTACCTACCTATTGATTTAGTGAGACATCCGTGAAAACATTACACTTTGGGGAAAAAAGCGTAGGTAGGTAAGTAGGTTAGGTTCGTTAGGTAGCTTCAGATGCCCGAAGGGCAAACCGCCCAGAAATAGGAGCCCCGCTTGCGGGGCTCCGTCTATTTAAGTTGTGAAGGAAATGTTTTGGAAAAGAAACACATGTAGTGCGGTGGGACCATGGTAAAAATAAATTAAATTGCAAACATTGTCAAACTCCGGTTACGTAGGCGACCGAAAGAACTGGTCACTCTACAATCTAAAATAGTAGTACGATGCGGCTAAACGTTGGCCGCCTTATTGAAGAACGTATCGCAATGACAATCCGGCTAATCGTCGAACCGCCGCATTTCAAAACGCCCCTGTTTTTGATAACGGCTAGCCGTAATGTAATACGGCGGATTATACGATCTGACTACGACATATATATCATGTGGCTCCACACTAGGCTATGCCTGTGACGTGGCAGCCGGGTTCTCAAATCGTAGGCAAAAGGTTAAGAAAAAACGAATCTAATAATTAAGGAAATTATGAAATTCAATTAATGCATACCTACGGTGCCTATTACTCGTATCTAATGAGCTCTTAGGCCTATGGAAAATTTTAAAGTGTACACCATTTTTATTACAATTGACTACTTTCCTCTTCATCGAGCAGAATACACTGATATTGAAGTAAATAAAAAGCTGCTTGCTTCTAACGTAGGTATACTTACATTTTTACGCTTAGACATGAGCGACGAATGTGGAATCACAGCGAGGGATTTGGCATTCGAGAATTACCGAATGGTCCATTTGTATCATGCTTTTCAGTCGTTTTAACAGGTTTTTTGATCTGTGTGTAAGAGCTTCTTAATTATGATGTTGTAGTATTTTTTAGTCTTTGTATTAATTCTGTATGATGCAGATGTACATCTTATAGGCTATTGCAGGCTTAAAGATTTATTATATCTTCATCGGTTTTGCTACCACCAAACTTATTCAATTATAACTAGCGAGCCGCCCCGGCTTCGCACGGGTTAACAAATTATACACGGAAACCTTCCTCAAAAATCACACTATTGATAGGTGAAAACCACATGAAAATCCGTTCAGTAGTTTTTGAGTTTTTCGCGAACATACAAACACAAACAGACAGACGCAGTGGGGGACTTTACATAAGGGTGTAGTGAATTACCGTATTCTCGATCAATAAATCCCAAATTCAAACTGATAGCGAACCACTAAAGCTGGAAAGTTATATCTTGTAGAGTTCAAGGCTTAGGTGTAGGTACGGTAGGTATGGAGACTTTGCGTAGAAAATGTAAGGTGTTATCGGTTAGAAATAAAGAATGCCAACGTTACTTAACGCTTGCTACCTTTTGATGATACATTAAAAATGAATGAACGCTTACGTTTGGAGTCTGTAGGGAGCAGTGAGCGCGCATGGATAATTAAATTACTTACTTAGTTACTTGATTGGAGTACTCCAACAAGAGAGCTGACGTTGCAAAATGCACGAATGAAAATACAAATAGTTAATCTTGTGCTATTTAGCTAATAGCACTTGAAGCATTAGTTGGCCTTGTTAACGAATAACCATCAACTGAGTCGGCAGCTCTAAGTCTACGGCTGTAGTGCATAATTGTTTTCCATCGTATTTTCTCGGAAACGTTCGTATTTGTCATGCTACTTCAGTCAACCTCTGTACTTTTTGTACCGAGACTGACTGAAATAGCAAGACGTATTCGTACATTTCCGTAAAAATATGATGGAAATTAATTATGCATTTCATCTGTAGGTACTCTATTTATGATTAATATGACACTAGTTATTGAAACGCTCTTTTAAACTTTCCATGCATGTAAAAAAAGGTTTTCACAATATAAGTAATATACGTAGACATCCGAACGTCCCATTTATGATAAGTTCAACATGCAGCGACGTTGCTTTCAATTTTGATACGTCAACATCCAAGTAAGGCGACATCCAAGTTTTACAACCACTGCACAGCATCAGGCTACGAGTATAGTAGATCACCCGGGAATGTGTTCATGCCAGGTACAAGTACATGCATGGAGACGCGCATAACGTCTGTTTTTTTTTAATTATACAATAGGGTATTTTCCTACTAGTCAAATCAGTTACTTTTTTAGAACTGTCAAAACGATTTGCTAATATGGAATTTATATGAAACATTACATCGTGACGTCACGCTCAACTCACATACTTACTTTTTATTAAATAGAACTTGTGTTTCAAAATAATTTCTATCTGTGTTTTTCTAATAATTATCTGGCCCCAATTTCACACCGGTGACAGGTGCGACAATTGTAAAACATCACTGTTGCTGACGTCACAGGCATCCATGGGCTACGGTTACCGCTTACCATCGGGCGGGCCGTATTCCTGTTTGCCACCATCATTGTATTATTAAAAAAACTTTATTATATCGGAAAAAAACAGATATTTTTCTTGCTAAGTTTATGACAATTGTCATAAACGGGTCAAACAGATCAGTGTGTTATGTCTTTCCTGTAGACATACACAAGAGTTAAGGGCTATAAAGGTTAATTTTCTTATTTAACCCTTATCCACGTGAAAAGGTCCTCCTTTTATTTAGAGAACTATGATAAAATCATTGCTTACATGCCCACAAGCTGTTAACTATTGCCCACAGGAGAGAAAAATGTGCTGTTCGCGATAACACGCTAGTTTTCTCTCCTGTGGGCAATAGTTAACAGCTTGTGGGCATGTAAGTAATGATTTTATCATAGTTCTTTAAATAAAAGGAGGACCTTTTCACGTGGATAAGGGTTAAATAAGAAAATTAACCTTTAAAGCTCTTAAGTCTTGTGTATGTCTACAGGAAAGCCATAACACAGTGATCTGTTTGACCCAAACTTAGTTACTTTATGTAGTTAAATAAAACTATCGAAACGAAAGCTGGAATCTTGATAAGTAACACGAATAAAGACATATTCATTTAATAATTTTCTAAGAGGCAATGAGGCGTAACAAATTTAATTGAAAAAATATATCATTTGAAAATAGAATCATTCAAAATAAATTTAAAGAAATAATTAACAGACTTAAAAAATATTTAGGGACAAGGATTATTTTACCTCATTTATTTTTAAAGATACATTATTACAAAATTATTAAATTATTAACCACCTCTATAACTGAAATATCCTCTATTCTCACCTCTATTAATGGGACCCTCTGTAAATGAGGCAGAAATTTATTTGTACCTGGCTAACTAAGAGCCTGGGTAAGTGGAATACCTCTTTAAGTGAGACAAATCTGCTCGTCCCTTGAAGTCTCACTTATCGAGGTTTCACTGTAAACTCTTGTACATTTCTCTCGTAATATTAAGCTAATTTGAAATTTTCTGTTTATTACTTTGAAGGTAGGTAATTAGCATTACATTTTAATAACAAATCTACAGCCTGGAAATCTCTTTGAAAAAGAAAACGCGATCTAAGAGACAGGCAGGAGTATGCTAACATGGGTACTCATAATTTGCTTTCGTGCGCGGAGCAGTCTTTCATGTCGGTGCCGCGGGCTAACTTCCTGTAACCGTGTCATATTAAAATTACATCGCGGAGTACCATCGTTCGTATCAAATGGATATATTTAAATAACTACTTGTTGTATTTATTTGAGATGTAGTGCATAATTATTTTCCATCGTATTTTCACGGAAACGTACGAACGTGTCTTTGGTATTTCAGTCAGTCTCGTCACAAAAAGTACTGACTGTGACTGAAGTAGCATGACAAATACGAACGTTTCCGAGAAAATACGAAGGAAAACAATTATGCACCACATCTGTACAGCTCCCTTTTTAGTATTACTGATTGCCATGGTTACGGTTAGTTGTTTAGGGGATAAATCTATCTGATCTATCTATGTAATCTAATACGTACCTTTAAAAGAGCAATTCTTGTATATTTATTTATAAGTATATATATGTCGGGGATCTCGGAAACAGCGATGAAATTTGCTAAATATATAGGGGTTATTGGGGGCGAAAAATCGATCTAGCTAGGTCTTATCTCTGGGAAAACGCGCATTTTTGAGTTTTGTTATGTTTTCCGAGTAAAGCTCGCTCTCTCAGATTAACAATTTAAATCCTCATTTTATATATTGAAATAAAATAATAATAAAAAAAAATCACACACACACCAAGAAGGTATGATAGCGGCGCTTGTCACCATCTGTTGATAATCCGTACTAAGTCCGTACTGATCGCCCTGCTGTCACAGCCTGTCATGTTATGTCGTGCCCTTGTCGCGTTCATTATCCGGTACGTGGAAAAATATCTTTTCCAAAACATTAACCTTAAACATTGGAACGAGCCCTCGAGCTGTTAGTTCCTATTATACAAAAAACACGTGGAAAAAGTTGACTTCCAAAATACCCCCTAAGAATAAAATGAACGCTGCGCATCATTATTCATTATAAAGTATGTCGGGTTTGTAAATATATTTTCATTAGTCAGACAACGGTACAAAAATGCTTCCGCTGTGTTGAAAACAAATGATATCTCATGTGCGCCAAGTTTTGTAAATATTGTGAATATAACCACATCCACACTGGCGTACGACTGCGAAAAAGAAAGGTGAGATGAGATGTTAATGTAACCACTCTTTTTGCTCACATGATCCAGTGTGTTTTCTGATACGATTCGAGAAAGATAATGCTTTTGTACCGTGTAATGTGCATACTTTGCTCCCTACTTTTTAAGTGTGCTCCAACAGTTTTTATAAAAACTATATCACCTCATTTTAGTTACAAAATGGTAGTAGTGATGGTCTACTTTAAATTGGCAATTTGGCATATATATCAACATACGTGCATACCTACCACAATAATTATAAACATTTTGAAATCCAATCAAATTTAGTATTTCGGGGCAAAGTTGCCATGTTTTACGGTACACATTACAGTCTACATTGCACTCGAAAATTGCCTTCCCGCTACGCAACAGTTTGCGGTAAACTTGCGTCTCTGGCGGCTCGTTAGTTGTGCTTGCTACGCTACTACGACGGGCTCCTAGCGCTGCGTTGGAAAATCTACAGGATACCTCATTTTATTGAGTTGGCGTTACTTTAGGATTGCAGTCGATAACTAAACAATGTTAAACTGGATGGTGTTTAGTAATAATGTGTCATCCCACATTAATGAGGCAATAAGATGTCAACTCAAAAAAATGACGCTTAAAGTTGACATCTTATTGCAAAATGAATGTCATGAATGTGGGTTGACACATTTTTGCTAAACACCATCCTAGACTAGATATAAAAATTCAAAATCGCTTTCCTTCTTGATTCGACTGGCACATCATATTACTTTTGGGCAACCGGGTTTTTTAACCTAATTAGACCCCGCTGAATCCGATTTTGCCGGTTGCTTGATCGAATTCTTGACCGGAAGTGAGATATTTGATATTAAAGGTCCCTTTTTTTAGTTTTTCGTAAATAACTCTTAAACGGTGGCTCATAGCCAAAAATGTTCTACAGAAAGATTCCGTACAATTTTTTGCTAGTAACAATATTTAAAGAGATATTAACGCGGGAAAGTTAATTATAATCACTTCTAAGGTCCCTTTTTTTAGTTTTTCGTAATTAACTCGTAAACGGTGGCCAATATCCAAAAATGTTGTTAAAAGTTAATAATCTACACAAAATTTTGTACAAAAAAGATTCAATACAGTTTTTTGCAGGGGCCAATGTTTAAAAAGATAATAAAGAGGAAAAGTTGATTATAATAAATTTGAAGGTTCCTTGTTTTTTATTTTTTCGTTAATAAATTGTAAAGTATGACTCATAGCAAAAAAAAATTATACATAAATAATAAACATAAAATTTCCTACAAGAAACATGTAGAACACTTTTCGCTAGGATGAATATTAAAAAAGACAAAGCAGCGGGTAAATTAATTATAATCAATTTTAAAGTCCCTTTTTCGTTTTTTGTAAATAACTCGTAAATGGTGTCCCATAGCAAAATAGGTATTTAAGAATAAATTATCTACATAAAATTTCCTCCAAAAAACATCTGGAACACTTTTCTCTAGGATCAATATTTAAAACTATATTAAAGGAAGAAAGTTAATTACAATCAGTTGACAGGTCACTTTTTTTTAGTTTTTCGTAAATAACTCGTAAACGGTGGCCCGTTGCAAAACAATATTATACATAAATATTGAACATAGAATTGTCCACAAAAAAGGTTCTGTACACTTTTTCGCTACGATTATAATAATAATCAATTTCCAGGTCCCTTTTTTAGTTTTTCGTAAATGAGTCGTAAACGGTGGCCCATGGCAAAATAGGTTCTGAATGTTCTTGTAAATAAATAATCGACATAAAAAAGCTATTAATGCGGGAAGGTTAAATAATGTGTAGAATTGATTATAATTAACTTTCCCCCTTTAATACCTCATTAAATATTGATCCTAGCGAAAAAGTGTAGAGAACCCTTCGGTACATGGCGGGAAGAAGTTGATAACTCGCGATATTTTATTCATAAGAACATTAAGAACCTATTTTGCTATGGGCCACCATTTACGAGTTATTTACGGATAACTAAAAATAGGGACCTGGAAATTGATTATAATAATTAACTAACCCCCTTTAATACCTCATTAAATATTGATCGTAGCGAAAAAGTGTACAGAACCTTTTTTGTGGACAATTTTATGTTCAATATTTATGTATAATATTGTCTTGCAACGGGCCACCGTTTACTATTTACGAAAAACTAAAAAAAAGTGACCTGTGAACTGACTGTAATTAACTTTCTTCCTTTAATATCGTTTTAAATATTGATCCTAGAGAAAAGTGTTCAAGATGTTTTTTGGGGGAAATTTTATGTAGATAATTTATTCTTAAAAACCTATTTTGCTATGGGACACCGTTTACGAGTTATTTACAAAAAACTAAAAAGGGACTTTTAAATTGATGATAATTAATTTTCCCGCTGCTTTGTCTTTTTAAATATTCATCCTAGCGAAAAGTGTTCTACATGTTTCTTGTAGGAAATTTTATGTTTATTATTTATGTAAGTATAAGATTTTTTTTGCCACCATTTACGAGTTATTTACGAAAAACTAAAAAAAGGGACCTTAGAAGTGATTATAATTAACTTTCCCGCGTTAATATCTCTTTAAATATTGTTACTAGCGAACAATTGTACGGAATTTTTCTGGTAGGCATTTTTATGCAGATTATTTATCTAGTAGAACAAATTTGGGTATGAACCACCGTTTAAGAGTTATTTACGAAAAACTAAAAAAAGGGACTATTAATATCTAATATCTCACTTCCGGTCAAGAATTCGATCAAGCAAAATCGGATTCAGCTGGGTCTAATTAGGTTAAAAAACCCGGTTGCCAAAAAGTAATATGATTTGCCAGACAAAATCGAATTTTACAAAAATAAGACCAGTCTATCCCAGATTATGTCTGATTCGAACTTTAAGATAAGTCAAAAATTTGCTAAAGACACGATATGGGTCGGATATGTTTTTGTTTGAAGAAACGTCACTTTTGACAGTGACATATCCGATCCATGTCATATCTTTAGTAAATATTTGACTAATCTTAAAGTTCGAATCAGGCCGTCGTATATAGGTGCCGGCTGTCCATAAATTACGGCATCGATTTTTGAACCGGACCCCCCCCCCCCCCCCCAAATCATCCAAAAATCATGCTTCGAATACCCCGTTTCCTCCTGTCATGCTACCATCATCCGATGCCCAGCCCCCCCCCCCCCCTAATTTGTAATGACGTAATTTATGAATAGGCACTTGAAATATGTGTTCTATTTTAGATGAGTAAGACTGACATTCGATTGTCGGTAAAGGGTTAACGACGTGAAGATGGGAAAATGGAAATATTTAGTAAAAGCTTCCTTTTGATCAAAATAAGCTCTGAGAAACTGAATACGAGTATAAACAATGCCTCAAATTTAAAAATTACTTTGTAGTAGAAATGTTCATTATTATTTTGCAGGGAGTGGTCTTGGGCGGGCCGAAGAAACCCCGTCGCGCCGACATTCACTTCTGGGCGGGTTCGTAATTTGCATTTATTGTGTTGGACCTTACTTTGTATAATTTAGACCTCATTTTTATATTATATTATACCAGAGTTACCAGAGTAAGAGTACGTAGAATATTACTAGGTTAAATTTGGTTGATTTAATTAGAAAGAGGTTCAATGTAAAGAAATATTGACTTATTGTAGAAGATGTGTATAGAACAAGAGAACATCACGCCTCAAAGTTTGAAATCCAAATAATATACAGGGTGGCTAAAAAATAACTGCATTCCCGTTGCCATGGAGGTTTTGCGTATATACTGAGCAACTTTTACTAAGGGACCAACCCCGAAATAGCGAAAAAAAATTTGGACGTTTTATACATTTTGGCTGGTCCATTTTCTATGGGAGGGTAAATTTTTTTTTCGCGGTTTCGTGGTTTGTACCATAGTATTAGTTGGATAATTAAAGAAATTATGATCAATAGCCCGCGACCTGTACCCTACCATGAGTTACTGACAGTGTCAAAACTGACATATACACTAACGTCTACTTAATTTACTTTTACATCGCGCTCGCACATAGAAAGTTACGTTCTCGAAAGCTTTTAATGTTAGTGCCAAACTGGGGGTAGCCACACTGTACAGATTTAATTATATACTCTACTCGTTCTTTTTAAACAGATCAAAGCGCTCAACTCCAAATTATTTGCAATTTTTTCAGCTTATGTTTATTTCAAAGATTATGTTTGTCGCGCAAAATTATACGAAAAGAGAAACCGCGCGAGAGGATTTATAAAGACAAGGCAAAAATTCCACGCTAGAGCGGTAGGCAATCTCAACTTTAAATTGATTTATTAAACTTTTGTGAACAGTGGAAAAAACACAATTGTGCATTCTTTGAATGAAGAAGTTTTACAGCGTTTATTGGGAATTATGGCAAATTACATTTGGATTTCAATTTAACTTATAAATTAATAGTCTTTCAGATGAGAATTCGATCTAGAGCTAGGTTCCATTCCTAGGAATATTAGTATCTCCGTGTTTTTTAGTTTTGCCAGGGAGCATAAAAAAACTAAATAAAAATACTAGCTTTTGAACGCGACTTCGTCTGCGTGGAATTAGTAATTTGGGTAGCTTATTTTTTACCCAATCTGCTTTTTATTGATTCCCTATAACTATAAACTTCCACCCCTCTTTTCACTCCCTAAAGGGACGGAAGGGGTTAAAAATGCAGGCAAACATTTTGTGAGAGGTTTGATGATAGACAGTGCCCTCAAAATTTGCGCATAAATTAAACTACGGTGAAATTGATAACTTCCTCCTTTTTGACGTCGTTTAATAAAAGCTACGGATGGGATTTTTTCAACTGGATTTACTTATAATTTGATACAAGTTTTATATTTTAAATTATTAGGCGGCCCTAGATTTTTTTGAAGTAGGTAGGTTTGGTTATTCCTGCCCACCCTGTATACAGCGTGACCTTAGCCATTGGACAAACCCTGAAATCCCACGTAGGGTTACTTCTAAGAAATGCTCTAACGGTAATATTTTTTTAATTAGAACAATAGATAAAAAAATAAATTATCAAAAAAAGTTATTTCCAATAATCGACCACAAAAAGAAACATACTGTATTAATCATTGGCAGTGCTTTTGACAATTTGTTTGAAAATGTGCAGAAATGATGACATTTGTCAAAAGTCGGAATCTTATTAATGTCATAAATAAAAAAGATACTTACTCATAACGGTCGAAGAAGGTTTCATACTATTTATTACCTCAGGAGCTACTAACATATACAGGTTGCTCCAAAGTAAAAAATCCTAATTTGTTAATTTCTTCGTAACCGGTACACCGATTGTTATGATACTTTGTATACTGGTTCTATGTAAATACCCTAATGCATAATATGTACATTTCGGCTTTGTCCAATGGCTAGGGACAGCCTTGTATGTAGTGCGGTATAATTAGTGCATACATGCATCAAATTTTAATAATAACGACTTAGCGTAATGATCGCGGAGGAATGTGCGGGTTTCGGAAACTATGCGTCTCCAGTAATTCCTAGTTGTAAATTGACTCGTGAACTCTTCGGGATGGTTTCAAGTTTTAACTATTATTAAACTACTTAAATATCTCATCTAAATACCTCTAATAATATGCGTATAGACTTTAAGCGCCACTTACACCATCCCACTAACCCGGGGTTAACCGGTTATACCTCGAGTTACCATGGTTACCAGTACAATTTGATACTGGGTTAATGGTTTAACCGCTTAAGGCTGTGCATCGCAAAATAACAGGATCTTAGAAAGGTGGCAGTGGCTAGCCCCGGAAATAAACAGATGTGATTTTCGGATATATGTTTCTTGACTATATGATAAGAGATTGCATGCTAGTCGAAACACGAATGCTTAAAATTTTCTCGATAGAAAATAAATCCAAAGTTACCTCTTCATTTTCCTTAAGTACCTCAGTGCAACTAGAAAACACATCCATATCCAGCATAATCCACTTTAAAGTAAAGGTTTTCATCTCGTCTTAATTGTCATAGCAAAGAATATTTACTTATTATCATTATACCGACGGATTTATCATCGTTTTTGATTTTATGAATTCAACTGAAAACGCCCATTTTACGCAATTCGGCTTCTCATTCTGTCATGCGTCAAAGTCATAAGTGCATCCTTTATGCCAGTAATGTTAGATGGCCGTCGGGCCTCAAAGAGGTAAGACCTATGTCAAATCGCGCAGCGCTCCGGATTACGTAAAATTTACATATCCAATAAACGATGAGTCGTAGCTCCATTGAGTAGTAACGGAATCGGAGGTCTACTACAGGTGGTGATATCTTTACAGGCCTATACGTTACGCATGTGTGCGTGTTTGCTTAGCTAAGTCAAAATATATAGTCTTTGAACAATTACAACGGGCTAGGAAATTTCGACAGTTGTTGTAATGTATTGGTGGCTGTGTGATATTCGGCATCAGTGAAAATTGCGTCGCCTATGAGTGACCGATCTTCGGTTCTAACCTGAACCATCCTCAACTTTTTGTATTTTTTTTTTCGAAAATATCTATAAAAATATTATTTTTGCTTATCTTATTGTAATATAAAAATAAATCGTAAAATAAAATAATTAAATTTTAAATAAAATAAATCTTGTCTGTTTCATACGCAAATAAATTAAAATTATTGAAATATGTGTATAAATAAAATAATTACTTATGTTATTTTAATATTACGAAAAGTTTTATTCGTAAGTATTTATTCATACCTATTTGTTGTATCTTCTAGGACTCTAGGTCACATTATAATTATTTAAGTACCACTAAAAAAAGATCCCTACTTACAAAAACTCACACGGTTCGGGGTTCGGTACCTTAGGTTTGAAAGCCGCACGCCAGTACAATTTCACATACCTAATTTATAATTTATAATGAATAATGACAGGATACTGTGGAAAAAGTGAAATATGTAATACACTGTTCTCTGTTACTATTATTATACAGTTTGTTTTAGCTTGACTAGGAGGAATGAGAAAAACGTGCCGAGCGAGAGGCTTAAATCTATCTGTCCCTTTCTTAAAGTTGCCATTTAAAGAAATGATGATTGGTTTATGACATTTGTTTTGATATTCATTGTTTCAACATAATTTGTCGGTATTTTTGGCATACATTTAATTACTTTGACAAATCTTGCTTTTTAGTATGTTGCGATGACTCAAAACGTGTCGCCTCAAAACGAGTTAAGTACCAGCGATTTTTCTAATAAAACTTTATTGAGTCGAAAGAAATGGTTGTCTACTATACTGGGTGGAAAAAATTAATAGGCTCTGGAGGGAAAGTGCCTTAAAACCTTAAGTTGGCTCATTTTACTTAAATTAAACATTTTTTTTTTTTTTTTAAGAAACATCTATAGTTGGTCAAGCAGATCTTGTCACTAGAAAAAGGCGGCAAAGGATGATGTTTCGCTCCCATACAAGTTTGGCCCAACACTCGCTAAACATGGGAGGTATATTATCAGGCTCTAAACATGAAATGGAAGTCCCGACAGTAATTAGAAATTCACGGACACTTTCACAGAACATTATAAAAGCGGGATTTCTCTACGATTTTGAGGTTAGAAATTCTGCCGTAATGGGTATCAATAAGGTATCATCGTACGGATATGTTAAATATTATTATGCCTTATTACGAGCAAAAAAGGTGCCGTAAATAGTGTAAACATATCCATGATATTAGGCATTTAAAGGCTGTCAAGGAACAAAAATCGAATGAGTTGATACTAGGTTAATAGATTTTTTAAAATACCTATGATAATACATACATTTAATACGCGTTCCATAAATTAATAAGCCATAACATGCGAACCGAAATAGAGTATAACAGTTAGAGCTATTTTATAGTAAAAATTGTTATAGCATCAAATATAAAACCAATTACTTAAGTAATAGTTATTTGTGACGTCCCACGGTCAAAGGTACCTTATGGCGGGTATGGAGTTATGCATACCCCAGTAATCTACAATAAATAAGCTATCGATAACACAAAAGATCAACCTTCTAGGTTGCGTAGTTACAGAGATATGATTTTTTGAAAATAATGTTGTGAAATGAGCAACTTTACGATAGAGAAGTTTTAAGTTTAGCCGCCTAAAAAACTATGTTCCTGAAGTAAGTTACATAGTTGACTACAAATAATAATGCCTTATATATCTGAGATTAAAAAAATATTGCGACTTGTTCTGTAATGCAAATAGAAACTTTTGATATCGACTGATTTATGTGTATACTAACCAATCTCTTGAAAATAAAGTTTTATTTCATTTTCACGATTGATTGCAATGAGCTCTCAAGATTTAAATTTTATCTATTAGAAAACGACACTGACAGACAGTTTAAGCAAAAAACAATACCGATTTAGAGGTGAAAATGTATTTTCTGACTTTTTCATATAAAATCACAAAATTGAATATTTTTACTTTTAATGTGACACACAATCAATTTTTCTGAGCACATATGAAAGAAATTCTGTCATTCAAATGAAATAAATCCTAAAATCCCAACTAAATACTATATTTAACCCCTTATGCCACTTTAAACTTACATAACAATAACAGTATTTGCTCCATACATTTACGAAAAGGTACCTTATGGAAATAAATCTAATAATACATCACTACAAAATATCAATCATATTATAGTTTATCTTTTATGAATAGAAAATATTAATTTACATTAAACTGCCCCCAATTTAATTAGTTCTTCGTCATAATAATCTTAAAAAAGACCAATAATTTGTATGTAATGAAAAGGTACCTTGTGGTCAAGTTACATGATGAGGCATGATGATGATGGAACAGTTAGGATAAACTAATAATATTTTGGGGTTAAGATGGTATAAATCGTCTATTTCTTATCAATAATATATTTCGGTTGCTATTGAAGATAAGCGGCATTGAGGTTCAATGACCTCAGATATTCCATAAGGTAATGCGTCGGGTATTGGCATTTTTCAGCAAACCAATGGCTGATTTACTGCATGCGACCAAACCAAATGAAGATTATTCTAGTTAAGAAAGACTTGACGAGAGTAACTTTGGTATAATAGCAGTCTACTTGGATTTGTGATGTCGGTCTATGTACGGTTATAATATTTGCGAGGCGCCCCAACCAGAACTAAAATTATCAAATTAGTTTTGCAGAATGCTAATACAGTTCTCTACCAAACTTCTTTTCCCGTATTGACTAGTTTTTTTGGGAATTTTCAATCTTTTTTCCATAAGGTACCTTTTCTACTAAACTCTGAGACGACATTACTAGGCTTATAACTAACTTATAACAAAAATAAAAACAGGTAAACAAACGTTACGCATTAAGGTTTCAGATCACACAATAAAAAAAAATTGAGCATTTTTTCACCTCTTTACAAAACATTTAATATCTCCGAAACTAGAAACCCTCATAAGGTACCTTTTCCCGTGGAACGTCACATTTGTTTTACAAGGGGGCAAAGTTGTTGTTTAACCGCTCGTGCTAATATTGATACCCGAGCAAGCGAATGATTCCAAAGTTGAACCACGAGCGTAGCGAGTGGTTCGAAAATGGAATCTTGAGCGTTGCGAGGGTTTCAAAGCACGAGGGTTAAACAAAATTTGCCTCCGAGTGAAACACAACGTTTTCACCACACCAACCCGAAGCAAATATTTAATGTAAAATATCAAACAAAATCAAACCAAATCAAATCCAAATGAATGTTTTTAAATATTTATCATCCAAAATCATCATTTAAAAGTCAATTCTACCACCAAACATAAGAAAACAACTCAAAATTTGCATTTGATTACTTTGCCTCACATGTGAATAAAATGCAACTTTGCTATCAGTTTTTGAAGTGCAAAGTAAGCCTTTCCGAGCTGGTGTGGTGAAAACATATTTACTTCAGTTCCAGAGAGAGAAGGGAATATAGTAACCATCACAGGACTGTTATAATAAATTCAATAACTTTTCCAAAAAAGAAAGTTTGTTAATGTTTGCCTAAAAGGCAGTTAATAATAAACTTAAATTATTTCAAATAAATTAGGATTCTTAAGCTGTAGGTTTTTATCATATACGCAATTTATAAATAAGTTAGATATAAATTTTCCCTTTACTTTTAGTTTAAGTATTTTAATGTATTTTTAAGTCTACATAGTATAAATATTCGTGTTTTAGTTTAGTTACTTTAAACCTATTTTTGTGTTATTCATACCCTGATATCAAATAACGTTTTATAAAAAAAACAATAATCAATTTTAAAGAAGAAATAAACGACTCCAATGGAGAAAGCCGGTGAAAGTTAATTGTAAATTGGTGCTCATCTAGATTTCATACAATACCATCAAATAAATATGTAATAATTAATATGAAAACACAATCCATAGCGACTCTATTCGTTCTATATTCGTTCGCTATTCACACGCTATTCACTTTTGACGTAAGTCATTTGGGCATGTTACAATTAAAAGTCATTGGAAAAAAAAGTTTTTACTGTATCGCAGTTCTGTTTGCAATTTTGATACTTAGTGCTTAAAACAGTATGTCGTTAGTGGTATGAATGTTTTTCTTTGAAGAACATTATAAGTAAGCGTTATTATCATCAACCATCAGGAACATCGTAGAAATGTATTCTGCTGCCATACATTTTTGTTTAGCTCTAGACGTCCATTTATAAACTGTCATTGATTCTATGTAATGGCGCAGGATGTGTTGATTTGGTTTAATTACTCTTTTACTTATTTTTGTTACTAAATAAGAAGTGTCCGTTGGAATCTAATATATGTATGAGATTGTAAGAAATATGATTAAATTTATCATATATATGTCGGCGGCCGATCGTAAGATCAGGCATATCGTGAAATTCCTAGGCATATCGTGAAACGTGAAAATCTTTAACTCATTCCCTGAGTCGACGGAGCCCCGCGGGCTCCTATTTCTGGGCAGTTTGCCCTTCGGGCATCTGAAGCAACCTAACGAACCTATCCGTAACGGATATCGTCTCATAGACCAAAGTATTAAACTATCTATCGGTGTATATACCTATGTACTTAGAAGTCTAAAATATCGTTTATAACAATAATAATAATGAGTTGGTGGCAAATAAGTATACGGACCTCCTGATGGTAAGCTTTCGCCGTAGCCTATGGACGCCCGCAACCCCAGGGTTGTAGCAATCGCGTTACCGACATACCTTTCTTGAAGAACCCCACACCCACACTGGAGCTCCAGGAGAAAACCTCGGCAGGGAGCGTCCGCGGGAGGGGCCTCACAGTGCGCGATAATGTGAGGATGAACACCCTACCGACGGCGAGCGGTACGGTGATAGAAAGCGGCCGTTGGCATCATGTCAAACAATTTTTCAAAGCACAGCCCATCATTGTACAAGCGGTAGAACACACATATGGAGATACGATATACATATTTATACTAGGTACATGAATAAAATGTAATTCTATATCAATAAGGTTGTAATTTGCATTTAGTGACCGTAAATCCCAAGTAAATCTATTTTCATCATATTTTAATATTTTACCAAAAATAATCTTCTCTCTTTTCTTGTGTTATTTTCTTATTAACAATACTCTTATAATACTTACAATTAACTATGCTGTTAGCATCTTCCAAAAATCAACAATAAAAACTGGCTATATACGTAGTCTTAAGTTTATTACAACAATATATGTAATTATTTTATTATTTGCCATTAGTAACAACGCCATCTATTTCTTTTCTGTCCGAATTTAAGTTCCTGGCGGACCGCGTTACGCGTTATGGTAGTTAACTGTTTTGAAGTTAGATGGAGTTCAAGTGCACCGCGAAGCGCTTCCATGTGTGCGTGCTAGCGGGGGGGACGAAGCTAGCGGGTGTGGCTTACGAAACGCTATTCGCGGCTTTGGTAGGGCCTTAAGCTCGGGTTAGTGGATGGTGCAAGAGGCCCTAAGTGTGTCTCCCGAATATGTATGACCATGTGCTTCTAGAAATGCGCAATTTTATTGTTGGTAAAACTCATTGATGTTTTTATTTTTTTTTGTTGAAACTTACAACAATTTTAAATTCAAAAACATGATATCCGCGGTCCCGAGCACGAACATCCATCTCGCTCACGTTACGCTCAGTGAGAGTGAGAGAACAACACGAACTACGGGACCTTGTACATTTATCGTTGTCGATTACACTTTTAAAAACGCATCTCGAAGTCACACTTTTGCAGGGTAATTTGACACGATGCTTGCCTGTGCTCATAGTCTAATAAAACAAGGTCTTCTCTTCCCAGAGTGACACAAGCCTACGTCACAGTAACAGTGCCACTTTATATAGCGCTATCGCATATTATCATATAGCGCTGTCGCATGATGACGTAGGCTTGTGTCAGTCACGTGACCACGAAAAGACAGGAAGAGAGTACCAGGCGGAGTATATTATTATACCATGTCTTTGCTCAGTAACCGAATGGAATCACACCCAAAGTACCCGTATAATATACGCGAACGTCTACCCTCTTCTTCTTCCTCGCATTTTTGCCACGGCTCGTCGGAGCCTGGGGTCCGCTTGACAACTAATCCCATGATTTGACGTAGGCACAAATTTTTTTTTTAGTCTTTACGAAAGCGATTGCCATCTGACCTTCCAACCCATAGTGGAAACTAGGCCTTATTGGGATTAGTCCGGTTTCCTCACGATGTTTTCCGTCACCGAAAAGCAACTGGTAAATATCAAATGATATTTTGTACTTAAGTTCCGAAAAACTCATTGGTACGAGCCGGGGTTTGAATCCGCGACCTCCGGATTGAAAGTCGCACGGTCTTACCGCTAGGCCACCAGCGCTCTTCGCTAACGTCTACCCTCCTTATTCATAAACCTTTACGGGCCTGATTTAGTTAAATTATGTTTTAGCCCTTTCTTACAAATACATAAGTCAAAATGACAGATAAAGACAAACGATTATTAGCTAATTGAGCTTTGTAGCGCGTTTATGAATAAGGGGGTACGTAATTTACTTTCTTTACATCTCGCTCGCACTAATATGTCAGTACGAGCGAGAAGCATAGAAAGTAAGTTACGTTCACGCTAGCGTTTATGTGCCAAACTGTACGTCTACCATCAGTTTTGACATTGACATATACTCTCACGTCTACGTAACTTACTTTCTATGCATCTCGCTCATACTCGCATATTAGTGCAAGCGAGATGTACAGAAAGTAAATTACGTAGACGTGAGCGTTATTATGTCAATGTAAAAACTGGTGGTAGACGTACTGGTGGTAGCCGTACAGGTATATTTCCGGATGCTCGAATTTAATTTTCTTGCCTGAAAATATTCGAAAGATTTTATATTACAGAGGGTGTTTGCTTTATTGACAATGGAGGAGAAGGGTCTTTCAAATAAGACTTGAAATGCGTATTCGATATTGTGGTTATTAACTGTTAGACTTTGACTCTACTATTTTCATTTGTCATAACTCAACCATTCTCCAAGTTAGGTAATTAATTAAGCACATAATGAGCGTTTCTTTTATTTTTTGCCATTTTTATATATTGTGACCTTTTTTGCCACTTTTGTGTTATTTCTAGTCAGGATCGCGAGCCCTTTTCATCCTTATATGAGAAAAAGAGTGTCCTAAAATTTCCATACATTTTTCAAACTTTCCGTTTTGTTACCGCCATACAAAGTTTATGGGGAAATGGTAACACAATAGGAAAAAAACTCTGGGACATTTTTTTATCCCATTAGGATCGAAAGAGCTCGTGATTATGAGTAGAAATAACACAAAGGTGGCAAATAAGGACACAATATATAAATATGGCAAAAAATAAAAGAAACGCTCTAATAATGAATAATGATTAATGAATTAAACACAGGTTTTTTTACATGATGACGCTGTTTGTTTCCAATAAATCGCCAGTGCAGTTTCCATAACATTAAACTAATTTGTTCGATTATTAATATTATTATAGTATGTCTTTCCCATCACGGAACAATGGTGTTCCGGACCTTTGGGAGGCGTGCGCGGAGCCGAATCCAACACGTAGAGGCCCTTTTGATACTTTAATGAAATGTAAGGTGTACACCGAGCGGATGCTGCCCTTACCCGTGTCATGGGACGCACGCAGAGGCAGCACCCGTCAGGGTGTAAGGGCTATTGAGAGTTGATGGAATCTAAAATGAACTAGGTTATTGGGTGAAAGCGATGGACTAAGTACTGAGCTATGGGGTAAAAAACCGGACGCCTGCCTAATAAAACGGTACGCAATTTTATTTCCGGCAGACGGTGACTCGCCCTCACAAGATGGGCCCCCACAAAAAGCGACATCTAGGATGGCTCAAGGGCAACACTGGTGTGAGCGGCTCAGGGGTGTCGAGAGGTGTGCGCCGCTTTCTACCCAGTGGCTGTTAACAGCCACTGTGTCAACTCGCGTCTTATGCATATTTCACTTCCACCCCTGGAGCTTATAGCTCTAACGACTCCACTCTGACCGGCCGGCTAAGGCAAGCCAGAGGCAGAGAATCCTGCTCCTTGCGGGTAACAGAACTCCCCAGGAGCACTCGGGTACGTAAGGGCGCTAATCCCCAACAGCTCGCCACAAGCTGCCCTGCGTTGACTGATTGCACTGGTAAAACCAGCGGGCGATGGGGTCGTCACATCCCTACGCCTATTATTAATATTATTATATTGTTACCTTATATTATTGGCTTTTGTTGTTAACAAATCCTCGTCTCATAAGTCATTCGGAAGACATTCTCTATAGATATACAAATACACGTGAAAATACAAAGTAATCATTAATAAAACACAAAAGAATCATAACCATTTGACCAGCAATATATTAAACCACCAAAAAATGTATTAGTTAAGTAGGTGCAAATGGAAAAGCCAAGGCGCTAATTATACAGGGCTATACCCGCGAAAATCGAAGCTCGCAAATTGCAGGCATCTTTCTCTGTCACTCTAATTACGCCTTTATTGGAGTAAAAGTGAAAGATTCCCGCAATTTGCGAATTTCGGTTTTCGCGTTAAGCCCTCCAGTGCCATTTGTCAGTTTTGTGTTTTGTAAGGTAAGGTGAAATGATCAAACTACATGGCCATACCTTACAGATGTAGTACATAATTGTTTTCCATCGTATTTTCTCGGAAACGTTCGTTTTTGTCATGCTACTTCAGTCAACCTCAGTACTTTTTGTACCGACACCGACTGATATAGCAAGACACGGTCGTTCATACGTTTCCGTATAAAAACGAAAGAAAATAATTATGCACTAAGTAGGTACCTACATCTGTGCCCTCAGGTATCTTACAAATATAATCCTTTCGGAACATTCTACGGACTGCAGCCGTATCATGACAAAGACTCCAATTTAGTGCAAAGGGTCTAAAGAATAAAAGCGAAACCTTGTATACTTCAGACGATTTCACTTGGCTGAAATTAAGGCGAGGGATCAGTGGTTTTTGAAATTGCGGTCGGTCTTTGTTGGCGGTGAACGTGAAACGTGGGCCTGGGGTGTTATTCCAAAATTTAACCAAAAGCATCGCTTCATGCGCACCAGTATTTCAGGCTGTTTGTGGAATATGGAAAATTAGAAATAGAAGAAATATTATGTAAGTACCAAGACAAGCCATAAAGTTTTGATATTCACGCTAGCGAACATCTGAAAGTATTCATTCAACGAAAACGGTCTTTAAGACCCCGTACCTATTTGTTTTGAAAGACCTATCCTATCCAACGACACCCCACTCGTTAGGGTTGAAGCGAAGAACACGTTTTCTCTGGTTAAAACTACTTTCTCTAATTAATTCTTCCCCGAACTGTCTTGATGACGACGAATTTTCGCTAGTTAAAACTAGTTTATCGAAACCATGGTATAATAATATACTCCGCCTGGTACTCCATTCCCGTCTTTTCTAGGTCACCTAACTGACACGGGCCTACCATGGTATAATAATATACTCCGCCTGGTACTCCATTCCCGTCTTTTCTAGGTCACCTAACTGACACGGGCCTACGTCATCATGCGACAGCGCTATATGATAATATGCGATAGCGCTATATATAGCGGCCATGTTGTTGTGACGTAGGCCCGTGTCACTCTGGGAATGGAAGACCATGTTTTATTAGACTATGGGGCCTACGTCATCATGCGACAGCGCTATATGATAATATGCGATAGCGCTATATATAGCGGCCATGTTGTTGTGACGTAGGCCCGTGTCACTCTGGGAATGGAAGACCATGTTTTATTAGACTATGGGGCCTACGTCATCATGCGACAGCGCTATATGATAATATGCGATAGCGCTATATATAGCGGCCATGTTGTTGTGACGTAGGCCCGTGTCACTCTGGGAATGGAAGACCATGTTTTATTAGACTATGATCGAAACGACTTTGTGAGAACTATACTCTGTATCTTTAGGTATTTAAATAAATGTAAACAAAATCTACCCTCAAATGGTTCCTTAAGCCTTAAGAGGGTAGATGAAAACATTACATGATCAAAATAATGTAGGTTAAAGTCAGGTCGTGACTGTGATCCAAGCGGTTTTGTATTTGGTTGGTTACCTACCTAACCAAATAAATGTTATAACTACCCGAAAATGAACAAATCGTTTGTTTACTTTTATTTAAATACCTAAAGATACAGACTATAGTTTCAACTTGCATTTTTCATTCTAACCTAATTACCTCAAAGTGCCTTGGCGAAAACTATAGTTTTGATTAATTGTTCCATTAATTAATTTATAAGAACTGAAAACCATTTTTGATACGCGACAGTGTGTGCGCCAATGCAAAGCAAAAAAAGCGAAACAGTGGGTTATATTTTACACATTACTTACACAAAAAAAGCTTCTTTAGCCCGGCACCGATCTCGCCACCTCACAAGTAAAGACGTAAGTAGTACAACCTACATAGGTAATTGTTTTCCATAGTATTTTCTCAGAAACGCTCGTATCGGTACTTTTTTTGTACCGAGACTGACTGAAATTGCAGTCTTGTTGATATACCTAATTTGAAAAATAGGTAACTGAAGAATAGGTTTTTCCGTATTTTATTACTTAATTATTACATTTTAAACAAAAATATGTGTTTAAATACCAAAAAAGTCTAGAAACATTTGACAGTGACAGTTACTCCATACAAAAAGTGTACTCTTTCCGACCACAAACCACCGTGGATATGCTGGAGCTGCTGGGTTTAATAGATAGCCCCGTCTTTTAGCGCCAAAGAAGAGAGCGCCTTATTTGAATATGCGGCAGTGACGCGAGTAAGCTACAGATGTAGTGCATTAATTATTTTCCATCGTATTTTCACGGAAACTTCCGAACGTGTTTACTGCATATTCAAATAAGGCGCTCTCTTCTTTGGCGCTGAAAGACGCCTATTTATTAAATTCAGCAGCTCCAACATGTCCACGGTGGTTTGTGGTCGGAAAGATAGCCACGTCAAATTAAGCCGAATTTGGGCAATCTGCGGAAATAATTCGTGTAGTTTTGAAAAATGGTACAGGTATATCTTGTGGTGTCCAGATAAACATACTAAAAGTCCTCGAGGGTAGGGGGTGTGCTGAGGGTGTGTGTGTGTGTGTGTGGGGGGGGGGGGGGGTTTGAAGGTACCTTTTTTCATATTTTTGCTCATATCTCGAATATCTGTACGAATAGCATTATAATTACTTCGGACAAAAGTTTTAACATTAAATTTTCTACAAATTTGGTTATGTTTATTTTTACTCTGCGATCAATACTTTAGGAGCTACAGGCTATTAAAGTTAAATAAGAGATAAAAAAAGATGGTTTAAGAAAACGTTGTTTTTTCGTAATTGTTCATCATAAATAAAAAATTTAGTTTAGAATAAGCAAGCTAATCGACCTGCTGATAAAATATAAAAAAAACCGGCCACGAGCATGTCGGGCCATGCTCAGTGTAGGGTTCCGTAGTTACCCGTCCGTCAAAATAGACTATTTGCAAAAACTCAAAAACTGCTGGACCGATTAGGTTCGCTATATTTTTCCTTGAAAGTCTTTATTAAGCTTTACTTTCACGATTTTTTTCATATTTTTTGGACCCATGGTTCAAATGTTAGGGGAACTAAAGAAGTGGAAAACACAACCTTTTTTTTCTTTCAGATAGATTATTTCGGAAAATATTAAGTTGATCAAAAAATGGCCCTTAAAGACCCTTATTTATTTTAAAAGACCTATCCAACGACTTCCCACACTATAGGGTTGACGCGTAAAAAGAATTTCATCCCCACTTTAATGTAGGGGAGCCAAGGGGAGCCACCCTAAAAAAATTTTTTTTCTAGGTTATATTTTACGACTTTGTCAGCGTAACTGATTTATATATTCGTGTCAAATTTAATCATAAAAACTAGAATTTTTTTTTATGTTGCCTGCCCTACATTGAAGTGGGGATGAAATTTTTTTTCGCTTCCAACCTATAGTGTGGGGTGTCGTTGGATAGGTCTTTGAAAACGAATAAGGGTCTTCAAGGACCATTTTTTGACAAACTTAATATTTTCGGATCTGAAAGAAAAAAAATTGGTGTTTCACCCTTTAGTTCCCCTAACTTTTGAACCATGGGTCCAAAAAATTTGAAAAAAATCGTGTAAACATATCTTAGTAAAGACTTTTAAGGAAAAATATAGCGAACCTAATCGGTATAGCTGTTTTTGAGTTTTGGCAAATAGTCTATTTTGACAGACGGGTAACTACGGAACCGTACACTGAGCATGGCCCGACTCATGGCCTGTTTTTTTATATTTATCAGCAGGTCGCTTAGCTTGCTTATTCTAAACTAAATTTTTTATTTATGATGAACAATTACGAAAAAACAACGTTTTCTTAAACCATCTTTTTTAATCTCTTATTTAACTTTAATAGCCTGTAGCTCCTAAAGTATTGATCGCAGAGTAAAAATAAACATAACCAAATTTGTAGAAAATTTAATGTTAAAACTTTTGTCCGAAGTAATTATAATGCTATTCGTACAGATATTCGAGATATGAGCAAAAATATGAAAAAAGGTATAAGGTAAAGGTAAGAGGTTGCATACTCTAAACTAAAATTATTATTTATGATGAACAATAACAACAAAACGACGTTTTCTTATATCGTCTATTTTTTTTCTCTTATTTAACTTTTAACAGCCTGTAGCTCTTAAAGTATTGATTGTAGAGTAAAAATAAACAACCAAATTTGTAGTAAATTTCATGTTAAAACTTTTGTCCCAAGTAATTATAATGCTATTCGTACAGATATTCGAGCACCCTCAGCACACCCCCTACCCTCGAGGACTTTTAGTATGTTTATCTGGACACCACAAGGTATACTTGTACCTATTTTGAAAACTACACGAATTATTTCCGCAGATTTTTCTAATTTGCTTAGACTGCTTAGGGTAAGAGTTCACTTTTCAACCGACGAAAAAAAAAAAACGGAGGAGGTTCTCAAGTCGACGCGTATATTTTTTTATTATTATTTTTTTTTTTTTATGTATGACCACGCATAACTTTTTACAGAGGTGTTCGATTTTGATAATTATTTTTTATTGGAAAGGGTATACCCCGAAGTTGGTCCCATATAAATTTGGAAAAAAAAATCCAACCTTAAGGGTAGGAAAATAGGGGATGATTGATTTTTTCACTCACCGATTGTAACGTATGACCACGCATAACCTTTTACAGAGTAGTCGTAATAATAATAAAAATTTGGAAAAAAATCCTACCCTAAGGGTGGGAAAATAGGGGTAATTTATTTATATTACAGAACATAATAGTTAAAGTAGGATTATTAATATAATAACAGTTAATAGCTAAAGCAAGGTAGGTAGCTATTTTAAAAGTAATCAAAAATTAAGCATGTAATAATTTGTATAAATTATAGCCACAGAAAATTATAAAATAAAAACTTTTTAACAAAAAAAAATAACCGCTGAAAAAAAACTAAAAGGAAATAAAAAAACCGGCACTAACACGAAACGAGTCGACCAACAAAAACAATAGCACACTGAAAAGAAAAAAATAATTATTTTGTCTTCAATAACGCAAGTGAATACCTATGAACTATGTATATACATACTTCTGAAATCAATCACACAAATCTGCGTATTTATATATTTACAATCTGTTATTTTTGGAGTCGGTGCAGTTGCTTCACTAAGGTGCTCAAGTTTGTTTGAGGCTGGCACCGACTCCAAAAATAACAGATTGTAAATATATAAATACGCAGATTTGTGTGATTGATTTCAGAAGTATGTATATACATAGTTCATAGGTATTCACTTGCGTTATTGAAGACAAAATAATTATTTTTTTCTTTTCAGTGTGCTATTGTTTTTGTTGGTCGACTCGTTTCGTGTTAGTGCCGGTTTTTTTATTTCCTTTTAGTTTTTTTTCGGCGGTTATTTTTTTTTGTTAAAAAGTTTTTGTATGGAGTAACTGTCACTGTCAAATGTTTCTAGACTTTTTTGGTATTTAAACACATTTTTTTGTTTAAAATGTAATAATTAAGTAATAAAATACGGAAAAACCTATTCTACAGATATTTTTCAAATTAGGTAAGTATATCCAAAAGCTATTTGGAGGAACTGTCATACGGATCATCATTCGCCGCGTCGCGTGCTAAAATGCCCCTATCACTCGAATACGCAAGAGTGTCAGAGCGGCAGATAACGGAATTAAAATTTTTGGTTATCGCGGCAGGCCCTCAGAACATCGGGAATAGCGTTCGTAAACCGAGCGCCACTGCCGCCCATGGCGAATCAGTCCATAATACAACAATACTGGACGTGGTTCCGTTTAATCCTGATTGCACACATGTGCACGTGATAAATAACTATATTTCAGCAATATTACACTGGGAGAAAAGCATCTACGTTCTCTGATAGCCTGAAATACCGTAAAAAGTGATTAGGTACGGTTCACTTTGCCCGCTTTAAATCTATGAAGGTTTACAGTTTTTCTTGCTTACCGCATCCATTATCCAGTATACCTACGCATACGCATGATTTTATTTGCGGATAGAACTTTCAAATCATCATTTAACCCTTTTTTGGCATCTTTGATAGCGGGTTGAATTATATTATATTCAAGTTTTTGCCAACTTTGCCCACATCGATTTCATATGGAAATACAGTGACAAGGATCACTTCAAACAAGACAAAGGGTAGGGTAGAACCTAATAGCGTTGCTTTCAAACATTAGGCTTTACTATGTTAACTTCTGTACATGTTTTGTATGCATGTTTTTCGCTCTTTTCCATATTATAAGTCGCATACGGGTTATCCAAAAGTGTTGTAAAATCTGTTACAATAGTTTTACGGCCAATAAATACGATTTTCGCCGTCTAAACAACTAATATTGAAGACAAATGTAATACTTACAATATATATTTATAAAGCTACTTTGGTGTAGGTACAGTTAAACGCCTTAAAGTGCAGTGGCACGGAATACTATAAAGTTCTATGGAAATAACACAAACATCCAAAAATTTGGCACACAGACGAACTTGAACTTGTAATCGAACGAGCGAGCGAAGCGAAGCGAAGTTCTTACATTCCACTTTGAACACGCGGCTGGCTAGCGGCACGTCCCGGCATTTCGATGTTTTTAAGCTGAACTGTCAGAAGATAGTTTGATACTCAATAACTTAAGTAAATTTGTTCTAATTTAAATGAAATTGGGTAAACGTGTAGTCGAGGGCATTATATTTTAGTCGTTAACTATGTAAACGGTGTGCTCACATGCCTGCAATGTTCGCGAACTTTTACTAACAAGATCGGCTACATCAGCCACTTGCGAGCACACCAGCGACAGCAACGGAGTTGACAGCAGTCGCCGTGGCCGAAGTCGGCCGTGGAGTTATTATTATTATTTTTTTTTTTTTTTTAGTCATTGAATTATGAGCAGGCCCGATCAAGGGGTTATTGAGCTAGAAGAGCTTAGAAGGCCAAAAAGCTGTTTGTGAGAGTTCTTGCTATTCTGGACATTTTTTTTGCAAGAAACATGGTCGAGTTTAGTATCAAATGAAAGTGCTCTACTTACACTTTTATAATATCGTTTTTAAATTTACCATTTTGAAATAATTAGCAAGATAAAAATAAAATAGAATAAACATAATATATGTATTTGACATTTGACAGGAAATATTTCGGCTTAGCACAGATACAGTTTATTTTAATCTCTATGGTGGTGACTTAAATCCAGGGGAGGGACAGCCGTATACGAAGCCCTTTATTCGAAAAAATAGCGCCATCTATATTACTTAACGCTAAACTTGTAAATGGCGCTTCAAAATTGATGCAAAAAAGCAAATCTTGTCAGTAGGAAAAGGCGCGAAACTCAAATTTTCTATGAGACCATATCCCTTCGAGCCTACATTTTTTCTACTGACAAGATCTGCTTGGCCAACTATATTATACATCTCTTCATCTCTTTGCTTAAATCTATCAGTTAAGGGCTCCACAGACCTTGCAATAAATCCACGCGATCTTTGATCCATTGCCGCCTATAGAGCGACATAAAATAGTAGAAATGTAGAAATTAAATAAAATTGAACTCAAAAATGTCCATACTAAATTGTTGCCATGTGTAAGCATTTTACGTCAAAAATGTGACAGTTACGTAGAAAGTGGCGCCCTCATTTATTTTCTATTATTTTATGTCACACTATACGAGTACCTAAGTAGGCGCAACAAAGTCAATCGCTATATAATTTTTGGTTAACCGCGAGTTCTCAGTTCGGGGCGAACTACTAGTTTAATAAAATATAATTATATAGTTCATCATCATCATCATCATCTCAGCCATAAGACGTCCACTGCTGAATATAGGCCT
The DNA here is from genome assembly GCF_910591565.1 of Cydia splendana. Lineage (NCBI taxonomy): Eukaryota > Metazoa > Arthropoda > Insecta > Lepidoptera > Tortricidae > Cydia > Cydia splendana. The sequence goes on along the minus strand of NC_085987.1, from coordinate 38,100,237 downwards.
CCCCCTTGGACCTCCATACGTACCGGTTGGAAGCGACCCGCATCCAGCGTCTTCCGGCGACCTTAACAAGGTCGTTTGTCCATCTTGTGGGTGGACGTCCTACGCTGCGCTTGCTAGTCCGTGGTCTCCACTCGAGCACTTTTCGACCCCATCGGCCATCTTCTCTGCGTGCAATGTGGCCTGCCCATTGCCCCTTCAGCTTGCTAATCCGGTGGGCTAAGTATGTCGGTGACTTTAGTTCGTCTACGGATCTCCTCATTTCTGATTCGATCACGTAGAGAAACTCCGAGCACAGCCCTCTCCATAGCTCGTTGAGCGACTTTGCGTTTTGAGATGAGGCCGATAGTGAAAGACCACGTTTCGGAGCCGTAAGTCATCACTGGTAACACACATTGATTAAATACTTTCGTCTTTCGTTTCGAATTATATAGTTTATAAAAATTATAAATTTTAAATTTTTAAATACGACATCTTTAGGTTAGAAGACATTTATCAGCCTTTTGTCAATTTATGCAATTCTGAATTTAATTTTGAATGTTATGCATGATTTAGACTAAGTTTATTTTATTGAATACAATTTTGCATGATACTTGTATCTTATATCTTATGAAATCAAATAAAGAACAAACTTGTACAACATATATAATTTTTCTACGTTACCTGCTTAAATATTGTAACTTTTTAACCGCTTAAAATGCGGAATTACTGCTAGGGTATACAACGACCCGCTAAACTGTTAAGCCAAGTATTAGCCAGTTTTACAATTAGGTATGTATTTTAACCCCCGACAACAAGAGGTGTTTGTTATACTTAACTGTTATAAGGTTGTATATTCTGTTGCCATAAAATAAATCGATTTTGACCTAGTATTATTGCTTCAAATGTGAATTGTATAAATAAATGCTATGTTGAGCTGTGCCACCTCTTGATCAGCCGACTGCGTGACGCACCGGAACCTGCTGTGCTGACTAATCACACAAAGAGATAATTTGCTTTGTTGTCCTTTATAGTATTGGTATGCGAACTACGTAAACTAAACGGAGCTAGAACTACGAAGCAGTAAATAAGAATGCAGCTGTTATAAGCCATCAAAGGTATTAATTAGTACTTACCTATAATAAACAGGAATGAAAAGTACCTCTATAAACTTTGGTCAGCCGCCATATCCATTAACATTAGGTATACATATACCTAATGTACGAGCCCCGATGCAATTTATTTCGTCTAGTTCCACGCAACAATTTTGTTTATTCTAATAAATTTTACACATGAACATAAAATGACCCAGTAATGGGAACCATAATAGTAATATTTAATGTAGTTTATTTTGATCGTATAATAAAATTGCATGAGACTTTTATTGCTGGAAAAACGTACTTTTCAAAAACGTTGTCCAAATCGTATTGTCATCTCCTACAGCACTGCTGCATGCATGGGCTCGAAACAAAATTGTCAGTACATTGGCAGAGCCCAGAGGGCCTACCGCGAACCACGTTCGACGTGTTGCCTCCCTGTCACACTTACGTACGAATTTATAAGTGCGACAAAGAGGCAACACTTCGGACGTGGTTCGCGGTAGGCCCTCTGTTGCTTTCCGTAGTAATAGCCCTTTTCACATATATGTTGCAATACTACCCGTCAATAAAAAAAAAAATCGTGATTTTTTTTTCTTTCAGTACAAACGGTATTTCTTGTATTTGGATTTAGTTATTGCAGAGTATTACCATATAAAATTAAATTACATTAGTATAAGCATTAAATATTAGTAATTTTAAAACTAAAACATTATTTTTGAACAGACGCGAGAACCTCAAAAACTGGTCACACTAGACGAAAACATGTGCATCGGGGCTCGTATACATATACATGTACCTATATGCAATATTGAGTTACCTACCAAGCAAACTGATGTAATTAACTAATTATTGTTATAGAAAATTGGATCAGGTATAAATGCAATACTAATTATTGAAGATTTATTATAAGAATTTAATAAGACAGTGACCAACCTTCACATCTTTCCGAAGAAAATATTTTTGGAGCTAGAAAACAGGTAAATTTTACTTTAGGTACTCATTTGTTCGCATCTGCTGGATAGGTATGAAGGTGTCCCAAGCCGAAGCTTTGAAAGTTGGAAGTTGGTGCGGGCCGTGCGTTTAGAGCGGCGCGGTTTTCCTAAACGTCTTCCTACGGGAGCCGTTTATCTATGATGAAACAATGACGCCATGGTGTTATGGAAGAGGCTTTGCGCGCGACGTTGCCGCTCCGGCGCCGGCTGCGGGCTGGCTGTGCGAAGCGCCCACCGCGGGCCACGGGCCGAGCCGCGCCGACACCCGTCACATCGCGCGCCACCTTCATTCGGGTGGCCGTGTCCCGTTTCCGCGCGCCGCCACAAACTTAAACTCGCTTTCTGCCGCTCAAAACCTGTTTGAAACAAAAAAACATCTCGATTATAACCTAACTGCAGGACTCGATTTACTTCCTAATGACCATTAACGTACTTTTTAAGAGAGTTGACATCATGTTTCAGTGATAACTTCGACAAACTTGAACAAAGTTAACAACTATTGGTGTTGTTGTGTAAGCTCGCAGGCATGACTGAACGAAGCTCGCGCTAAACCGGTAAGTTAAACGGACTTTTCTTGAATTGTATCTATTTTTGAACAAGTGCAGTGTGAAATAAACGCTTCATTCTGTGTTCGGGTCAAGTCGAGAGATCTGCGAAGAGTGCGTTGTAAAGTAAATAGTTAAATGGTAATCAGTTGATGACTAATCAATGTCCATTCCTTGGTGTGTGGTCTATGTGTATTTTATTGTCCGAGCGCGGAGCGGTCGAGTTGCATTCCCGGTGCGCAGGCGGCGATCGCAGGTTTAACAAAGAACTTATTTAATAAGTTGATTCTCGGAACCTACCCGCCGGACACTCACAAAGCTATTGTCACCGCGTGTTATCAACTGCCTATCGCATTACTTTGATTGTCTCGTGTTGTGCAACGGGAACCTCCTTGAATGTATGCAGTTTGCACTTCAATTTCAAGAACTGTGAAGTGTAAATAAAGTTCAGTTTGTCGTCCGCTTAGGTCTATTATATTGAAGCTAATGAAAACAAATTAGTAGCCATTTCATCACGAGCAGTTGGTACGGGGGCGAGTTGAACAAGTTTAGAGGAGCGGTTAGTTGTTGTTGTTGTTGACGACTTTAAACCCAGCTTTTGCGCTCGAACCATTTGTTCTTAAATGTACCTATCTACTATATCATACTTAATTGTAATGCTTAGCGAATTCTTTTTGATTATATTTAACCACCAATGATCACAAAGCATGACAATCGTAAACTGTGGGTATAGGAGTACTTTTAGGTTTTACATGAATATAATACATTTCTAATTAGAAGACCTCTTACAAGTGAGGTTACTCTTATAAGTGAGTAACCTAACTGTAAAACCGTTAACATTGCATCTCAACCTAAAACGTTCACTTTTCATACGTTCATGTTTAGCTTACCTAGTGAAGATGCATATTATAGGTACATAACTAACGCATAATGCATAATTTTATTCTACAAGCGCAATATTTACCATGACATGTGCGCGACTGTGACGCCCTTCTTGTGGCTACGGCTGAATTATAGTCTGTGCGGAAAGAGAAGAGTCGTGGAATGTAGGAGGCCCAATACATTTCACGACTCTTCTCTTTCCGCACAGACCTTACCTACTAATGTCCAGAATTACGAATAGAATAGTCAATGAGAGACATTTATATTGGGCCACTCAAATAAATTTAACCAAAGAGACATAAATAAAGAACCACTTCAAAAACAAAGGCTTATAAATTTAATTTTGAGTATCGAGTCTACGTCTTCTTTGAGAAATCCCCGTGGAGCTAAGCAGTAAGAAACTTCGAATATAGAATGGGGATGTTATTTATTGCGGGTTTTCAAATAAAACGCAAATAAATTATATTTCGATGGCATTAATTTGGCAAGAATAGAAGATCATTGTCTTACCGTTTTCATTCAACATTACCTAAGTCCAAAGAATTGTAATAAAATAAGGCTTATAAAATCTGTTGAATGCAGAAGGTGGCAGAAGATAGGCTTGTCGGTTAATACGTTTAATATCTCAAAACTTTTTTTTATTAATAAATAATATAAATATTGAACAGTCGGTTCTAACTTCTACCTTTGGCGCATCTATTAGGAACTTCAATTTGGTTTTAAGAGATTGCTTATATGTATTATAGATATCGTAGGTATTAATGTGAAGAAACTTCAGAGTAAAATAAAATAGGTGTCGGATAGAAATACCTTTTCATCACACTCGCTCAGTAAATGTGGAAGTGCACGCAGGTTTAGCGGGAGTTATAGAAAAAAACGTTCTCCCTAGGGAGTTACGAAGTTTGTAGTGCCATAAGTAACAGTTTTTTGTCTTTATACTTAATTTTTGTATCGCAAGTGTGATGAAAAACATTGTGTGTAACTCGGGGCGTAATAATATTGCAAACTCGAGTCTATAAATAGCTCCGGCAAGCCGTCGCGATTTAACTTACTCTCGTTTGCAATATTCAACTTACGCCCCATGTTGCACAATGTACTATTTCACATCACCTATTCGGAAAAAGGCCTTTTCTTCCCTGCTAGGAGGGATCAAAGTGGCACTTTTCTTCCCTGCTAGGAGGGATCAAAGTAAGACTTTTCTGTTCTAGCACACTATTTTTACATTTTTTTGCACATTATTTTTTTAGCTTAAATAATCTGTTTAAGCATCCGATTGTGTCAACACTAGACATGTGCGCCTATGGCAAAATCATCAGCGGCGGCGTCCGATGATTTTTTGACCGGCGGCGGCGGCGTGATCGGCGTGAAATCGGCGTGGCATAATTTTTAATACTGTATGAGGACGTGGCTGTAGAAACTCTAGTTTAAAGCCTTCTGAATGTTTACTAGGCCATCCAAAACATATTATGTGTGTTTTCTAAATTATTGCCGAAAATTATATCCCATCGTGTCACTTGGCAACCATTTCTTACCAACCTAACGGTTAACAACGGTATGTTTATAATGTTTAAATATTAACATGGAAAGGACACTATAAAACGGCACATTTTAGGCAGTATTATAACTTTATAAGCGTAATACAATAAAACACAAAAATATTTCTTTATTTGTTAAGTCGTAAGTTTAAAAAAATCTACTTATATTGACTTTTCCCAGCCGCTGTCGCCTCACCTATTTATGATTTGTTACGAAAACCGCAAGGACAAAAATGATGTTAATTTGTTTCACTGGAAAATGAAATAAGCGAAAAATGATAAGGATCATTAAATGATATCTCTGAGACTATCTACTCCCTACGCAACATGCAATAAGACACGATAGGTATCAAAAATTTCCACGCCGATTATACGCCGGTCAAATTTATCGGCGGCGGCGGCGTGGAATAATCGTCGGCGGCGGCGGCGCGGCGCACATGTCTAGTCAACACTAAGATTTTTTTATTTTCCTCATAGTTAATGTGAAAAGCAGTATGTGTCACACGGTATCAAAATTATTTCGTCTTGGGCGTTAACACTTGAATCCCTCATTACGCTCAGGATTCTACTTTAGAATTCTATTGTAGAATCCATCGCTTCATTTAGGATTCAATGTACGCCCTTGGCGGAAATATATCATTTTGGTCCCTTGTAATTGTAACACAAACTACTATTTTCACTAAAGCTAAAAATAAGATTAATTTATCTTTTTACACGATGATAAGTCGTGATCAGAAATACATACTCGTAGGTTCCTAAGTGTTTCTTACTCTGTGCGTTTAGTACCTATAAACAATTGTAGGTAAACTAAGAATATTCAAAAATCTGTAAACGTATTATAACAGAAGCAATCACAAGGGTGGGCATCACACAAATAAATAACAAATTAATGTAAATCAATTTAATTGACCGGAGCGTAGCGAAGGTCTACGTTTCGACTGGAGCATTTTGCTTTTGTATGTCCGGATGTTCTCCTCTACAGGTCGCAATTCTTAACCGAATCTCGTGAAATTTTGTGACTGGATTCTATGTCTAAATAAAAATTTTTTGTCCGTCCAGTTTTTTGATTTTTTTTTAAATGGCGGAGTCGTGATAGCTCGCGCCTAAACAAATAGTGGTATCGATACCATACGAGTGTTTTCTTTTTGGGATATGTTTATAGATTAAATGGCCATAAATTCAGAAAATTTATTTCGCTGGTTTCGGAGGTATTGAGATATTTAATTTTAACTAATTTTAATTTGAGAAGGAGTAGCTAAATTTCGTCAATCCATCTAAGAACTATTTGGCTCAGTTTGTAAACGTTCGCTTTTTCTGTTTGCACAGAGCGTCTGGGTTCGATCCCCAGTAATGGTAGGCTGGGATATTATAACTTTTTGTATTTTTTTACACATAAATTTCGTATTGTTTTTTTTAATTTACTATATTTAAAGCTCTTAGCACCATGTTATTTAAAGCTCTGCTCGCGAGGTCTACAGCTCACAGAGCCACTAGTATTTAAAATTGAAAATACACATGTATTTATTTCGGTACCTAATTTTATTCTGAATATTACAGAATGTCGGACAATTCCGAAAATCGGACATAATTCCATAATGTTTCGGAGTCGGCAAACAAGCCGGCTAGGACGCCTGTAACTACAAAATTACCAGAATTACCAGGATTCGAACCCATGAGCTTCATAGGTAGTGTTACCAACTAGGCCAAGCCCGTTACCAAAGAAATTAACATGTACCTATCAACTAGCTAATTGTCCATAGACGAGGAAATAAAATGAAAGTTAATGAATTCCGGGCGAATGAAAATACACTGTCTCTCTCAAAATTCGTCGAATAACACCTTAACGATGCCGTTACTCGACAATGGTTCCTTCCGAAGGAACAACGACGCAAATAAGGACGTTTTGTCCGTGGGACTGTTTATTTGTTTAGATCTTACCTATCGAAACCTTAAACCGCTAATAATTTCGTTATCTGTTGTACCAAGTACTTAAAATGGTGTTTTTATAATGTAAAATTTCGTATAATTCCATTAACATCACCATAAAACAACGTTTATATTTTTGGGATTTATTTTCTGAAGTGAGGTCGAAATGCTCTAATATCTGCCACTTATTTTTAAATCCAGCCACCGCATGCCCTAAAACCAGCCATAGTGGTTCTGAAGTAGAAGCAGTAAATACGATTACATATACGATTACAGTTTACATTCTTTGCTTTCATAAGTAGTATAAACTAAATTTTGAAAAGGTTTATTCAATCATTTTCAATAAAAAGACATGTCAAGATTGTTTTCTAATGCTAAAAAATATTGCAAGTCAAAATTAACAAGTGAAAAAAAAAACCATGTCCTCGTCCAATCATCCAAACATCATGCTTCGAATGACCCCGTTTCCTCCTACGTCATGCTACCATCATCTTATGTCCATCCCCCCCCCCCTAATTTGAAAGGACGTAATTTATGAATAGCCCCTTAGGTCTTTACTGTTTCTTTATTAAAACGAGTCTGACGTTCTTTTCAGAGGCTCCTAGTTTAAAGTGACCAAGGGGATTGTATATCCAATTAATTACATCACGAATAAATCAAGTGACCCTTCATCTAAAATTATCACTGAACTTGTGTCAAGTCATTTGTGATGCTGCTTATCGCTGTATAAAGTCGTTTTGTCACAGACATATATGTAAGCAGAGTCAATCTACTTTACGTGTCAATAATCTTGCGCTGCATTTTTCTTGATATGTAAGAATCTAACTATTACCTATTTACTTTTAGAACGCTACAAAGAAGAGATTTAATTGAAACAGTTTATTTGTGGTGCAATGCATTGTTTTAAAAATGGAAACCGTATGAGCTAAATATTTTAAACTAGTTTAGTATTGTATTGATATATGTATAAGTTAGACAAACATATTTTTTAAATATGTATAATAAAAGAAAACGATGAGAATGTGTCACTAAAACCACTGTTTTTCACACTAAAGCCTTATTGTCGCTCACATTTTATATACCAGAAGCTCAATTTAAATTAATTAAGTAATACCAAAAGGCAACAACATATCCAACTTTACTGGCATCATAATATGGCAAGCAAATCTTTTGTAATTGTCTCAAATCGAATTGTACCTACTCCTGGTGTACAAACTAATCGCTGTACGAACACGAACGACATCTATTAAAGTTTTGTCTGTGCTTGAGTAACACGATAAATTAATTGCTAAGGCTAAGCCACTCTGAGATTTATTAGTCGAGGCTTGCTAGTGACAGTGACATGCCAACATGAGAAATTAAATGACCCAAGGGATGATAATGAAGAAGGTCTCCGTTTTGCCTGTGTAACCTTTATTTTATTTTGACTAATTATCACATTTAAGAATAGTTTTTTTTTCTTCGTAATCTATACGAGTAAAGCCTGACCAGGAATATATGATCACGCGCCATATATGTTGCGGAATTTCGCTGGAACTATATTTTTCATACTATACTGAACCGTCTCCTTTAACATGAAAATAACAGCGCCCTCTTGACAATGATCATATATTACTGGTCAGACTTTTATATGTATTTGTATACCTTTCTAAATGACCTGTCCTGTCCTGACTGACATACATTTTGAACCAAAATTAGAATGACTAAACCTTGAAAGTTTATATTTGCACATAAAGTTACATATAAAATGTGCACAATATAACTTCGTATGAGGTACAAGTTATATTTTAAGTTCGGTAAACTTCGTAAAAAGTTGTGTCAATCAATAACCAATAAAAAAGTTATGATTTATGACCATCATTTTTTTAATAAAACAAAATGCTACCAGATATCTACTAATTATGTGCCTATTTGAAGAGGAGCAATTACAGACAATGCTTTCTTGCTTGGCTTTAAAAAATATATCTACATATTTAAGATAGTATTTTTCTTTACTCTTTCTATTCCTATTAACTACTCAAAAATATACTAGCCAACGGAAACCCCAGAATAGTTTGTACTGATTAGGTAACTTGAGTTAGATATGTTAGATATGAATATTAGTTTTTATTTAATAAAACTTAAGCTAACACTGATATTAGCTAACTGATTTTTACTTATATACTTACCCACAAAAGTGCTCATACTCGAGAACACACTGCAGCTTTTTTTAGGGTTCCATACCCAAAGGGTAAAACGGGACCCTATTACTAAGACTCCGCTGTCCGTCCGTCCGTTCGTCCGTCCGTCTGTCTGTCACCAGGCTGTATCTCACGAACCGTGATAGCTAGACAGTTGAAATTTTCACAGATGATTTATTTCTGTTGCCGCTATAACAAAATACTAAAAACAGAATAAAATAAAGATTTAAGTGGGGCTCCCATACAACAAACGTGATTTTTGACCGAAGTTAAGCAACGTCGGGCGGGGTCAGTACTTGGATGGGTGACCGTTTTTATAGATAATGGTACGGAACCCTTAGTTTGTGAGTCCGACTCGCACAGTTTGTGAGTCCGACTCGCACTTGGCCGGTTTTTTAAATTTGAATTCTCGCCTCGTAAACCTATTCCCTTTACGAACACATTTCCCATAGACTTATGTAGATCGCGGCGACATTTTTATATGATGATACGCCACCGGCTGAATGTCGTCCTTCAAGCATCATAACGGTACATTCAACGTGCTTTAATTTAACTTGGTTTTATTGTATCGTGACGCATAATCTCAACAGGGGAGCAAATAAGGTTACATTTAGGCAAATGGGGTCCATCTCAAAAACGTGTTAACAAAATCGCACCTTATGCCATAGCGTTAAGTCGAGATATGCATACATATATTTGACAAGGACTGTATCTGGAACAAGGTTTATTTTATTGCGAAGCTTTCGCTAGATGATCATTTTAATTTATCTGTACGCGGCCCGCCTTTCCCACATAGGACGATTCATTTGAAACAACTGTTATGAATGAATGCACGAACTTGAAAAAACTCAATTTTTACAGTCCCACTTTTAGATCTCGTAATATAGTGCCATTCTATAAAAAGTAAAATCAGCAAATATCTCTTTATACTACTAATATTAGTAACCGTATTCATACATCAGGTACTAAGTTGAATTGTATCACAGATAAAAAATATATCTTAATTCAAAACGAAAAACTCTCTTGCGCACGGTTGCTTAAAGAAAATAATAAATTGCTTAGTCCAATAAATATGTCTTGAGTTAAAACCATCATCATTTTTTATAAGGAGGATAAAAATAAACAATTTTTATTCTCCTTTAAAAAATAATGATGGTTTTATCTCAAGATATATGAAACAGTTTTATGTTTACACATTTTTAAAGCAAATTTTAGTGATTTGAGTTAAGATATTAATTATTCGACGCAATAAAAAAAAGTCTTGGCAAGAGATATTGCACGCTCTTAAAAAAACGGTTTTAGCTTGAGTAACTCTTCATCAAACCAAAAATATTACCCAATTCCAAAGAAGAACCACCAAAAAGCACCAAAATTTTCCTTTGAGACTTTTAAGTTTTTAGGCAAGAGCGATTAATTCTTGGTTTGATGTTTTCAACCTACAGTCAAGAGCCAAAGCTATTTCAAAGAAGAAGCACCAAAATTTTGCTTTGAGACTTTTAAGTTTTTAGACAAGAGCGATAAATTCTTGGTTTGATGTTTTCAACCTACAGTCAAGAACCAAAGCTATTTCACAGAAGAAGCACCAACATTTTCCTTTGAGACTTTTAAGTTTTTAGACAAGAGCGATAAATTTTTGGTTTGATATTTTCAATATACAGTCAAGAACCAAAGCTATTTCAAAGAAGAAGCACCAAAATTTTGCTTTGAGAGTTTGGTTTATTTGCAAGAAGTTAATTTTAGTTGTCAAATTGCCTGCTAGACGTCGCTGTACCGTGTGTTGAAAATCCTAGTTCGCGGTGTTAAGATTTTTCCGAGAAACATGACGTCTGGCCGGTACTAAATATTGTTAAGCTTTTAGAACAGTTGTACCTCTATTGAATTTATTACATTATTGTTTAGTCAATAAGAGGGCTTTTCTTTTAGTTTAGTTTAGTTTCGAACAAGTTTCGAATAACAAACATTACATCTCCAACTAATCACGAGAATCATGTTGGTTTAAGAAAATTAATTATTTTTACAAGATATACTAAATTTTGCGCTAAGAAATTTCAGCTCTAGATATAAATAATATAATATTTTACATTGAGTAACGTATTCTTGAACCAATGCTTTTTCTTGTTTTTATGGAGAAATATAATTCTCAATTCAATTATGAGCATCTTTAGCCCCAAGAAACAAAGTTTCTTGGTACAAATTCTTTAAGTATTGCACTAAGACACTTAGGTTCAATTCAAAAACTACAATACATAAATCAAAACGCAAACGCTCTTGGTGAGAATATTGAGCTTTTTTTAAAAAAAACTTTTTGTAGCTCGGATAAAGAATTGATATTTTTGGCTTAAATAATAAACGTTAAAACATTTTATATCTTGACGCAAGAAATTTATTGTTTCCTTATATAGGAAACACAAAATATCTTGACTCAAGAGTATTTACTTGGCTGGAGAACTATTTTTTTTCTGTGTATCGTTTCTTTTGTTACATACGACGTAAGACAAAGTAATAATACAAAATGCCTATAGTTAGAGCTACAATTCTACTCTCCCGGAAATTATCCAAGGAATATTTTTCCACCGTAAATTGACTTACTTTCACCACACCTTAAGAGGACAGCAATACGTATTGATGTTTGACTTGTTTGAGGCATCAAAGAATAAATAAAAGCCACATACGTTCTTATAGGTTCATGTACGTGCGAAGATTCTTTCGCAAAACACAAAAACCGGCCAAGTGCGAGTCGGACTCGCAAACGAAGGGTTCCGTACCATTATCTATAAAAACGGTCACCCATCCAAGTACTGACCCCGCCCGACGTTGCTTAACTTCGGTCAGAAATCACGTTTGTTGCATGGGAGCCCCACTTAAATCTTTATTTTATTCTGTTTTTAGTATTTGTTGTTATAGCGGCAATAGAAATACATCATCTGTGGAAATTTCAACTGTCTAGCTATCACGGTTCGTGAGATACAGCCTGGTGACAGACAGACGGACGGACGGACGGACGGACGGACAGCGGAGTCTTAGTAATAGGGTCCCGTTTTACCCTTTGGGTACGGAACCCTAATATCGACTTTAATGAATAGTACATGTAATCATACTTTAAAAAATATTATTAAATGGCACTTCGCGTCTTTCTCTGTATAATGGCTCCTCTACACGAATGGCCAACGCCGGCCAATCCAAGGGACGCAGCCATGCGGTAGACTGAGATAGCAATATCACTTGCTCCCTCTAATGCATAAATGCGTCCCTTGGATTGGCCGGCGTTGGCCATTCGTGTAGAGGAGCCATAAAAAGTAATGTGAATATGAAGACAACAGAGTGCACAGAGAAACAAGTACGAGTACCTGAAAGTTAAAAGAAATTACGGAAACGCCTACGCGCATGTATATACAATTATAAATGTGACCTTTGTACAGTAAAGTATGAATAAAGACGTGAATTTTAATTAAAGTCAGATTCAAAAGTCAAGAAAAATATTAAACAAACTCGTTTGACTGAGTCTCTATACCAGTATACCTATATACTTTTTGTTTTGGTTTAGGTATAAATTGGTAATGCATAAAGTATGTTAAAAATGATATTTAAGAAAATTATTACTGTTATCACAAATAAGTTGAGAATATGTTAGTTTACTTTTTTAAATATTACTGTACATCCCGTAAGTTTGTCTATCAGACCTGACTGGAGTTTTCCTCTCATCTACTCGAAGATTAGCTGGAAGAGATCCCTTATAGGGATAAGTTCACCTTTGTACTTCCATTACTGTAATTTATTTTTGTAAACCTGTGTTGTCTACAATAAAGTGATTACATACTACTACTACGACTACAACTAAATCATATAACAGAGATGTTATTTTTATTAGATACCTAATGAGTGAATTTATATTCGATTTACTGCTTATTTTTGACTAGACGTTATACAAAACTGTCAAAACCGAGTTGAAAGTTGGGAACACAACCGCCTTCTCATTCTGTCGTTTCTCGACATCTTACTAGTATTCCCAATAGAATGGAAGTTAGTTCTGAAATTTGATCCAATGTTCGCTACTACTAATTTGATCTGATTTGTGGATCCATATATGTAAACCTTTCCATTATGCGGGTCCGAATTGATTAGGAAATATTGTTCTAGACTGAATTAAAATGTAAAAATGTTTTATGTTTGTGTGTGTTAAAATGTTTATATATTGCCATATCCCAGCAAAATACTTAACTTTTCCTATTTAATTTCACAATCCATTTGTTTTTATCCATGCGATTTTTTTACTCATAGCGTTTGTTTTATATTGCCAAGGTACTTTGCTTGTTGCAGGGATAAGCCGTCTTTTCTTTCCATTCATTTCCTTTAGCTCCCACTTTGCCTAATCCTTACAATATTGTCCCCGGCTCTCTTTAATATAAAACCCACATTTTTGCCAATTCGCTTCACATTCTATGATAACCACAAGGCACCCTGCGAAGGAGTGTTTCGTCTAGATTTGAGTTAAGAACGCACTGTATAGTCTTTCTATTTGTAGATGGCTGCGAGTGCGAACGGCTAATCCTTTGTCTATTGTTAAGTAAAACCGCACGTGACTCTACCTGTACAAAAAAGGGTCGTGTAAATCTAATTGGCACCTGAGCGCGGGCTAGTCCAACGCTCAAAAAACCAGTGTAGGTACGCTCTCCGAGAACGCACCTTTGTTATGCACCTCGATTACCCATTTTAGACTAGTTGTGTAGCGTTCGACTCGCCGGCACTCAGTAACCGTATAGAGACCACGCACAGCCTCGCAAAATATCTTTCCATTATATATATATTGAATCTTATTGCGATCTCCATAGAGTGGTAATTCAATAACCGGTTTAAACGGCCCAAGCATTTTTTTTGCAGGTAAGTAGCACGTGCGGTTTCAATTAACAATAAACAAAGGACTAGCCGTTCGGGGCCAGCTACAAATCTAACGGCTATAACTATGTAACCATCGGAATAGCTACAATTAGTTATTTGTAACGGGCGGCGTGTACCGCCTATAACGGCCACAACACATATTATTCCGGTGTTACGAGTGTAGTTATTGGGATATATGTACTGGAGCTGGATGTAGCTTTAATTGCATATTAAAATTTAAAAAAAGGTAGACAGTTCAGTGGTTACATTCGGCTCACAGTGAGGTTTGTAATTTATGACAAACCATCATAACTAAAAAATATCTTTTATACCACACCAACTAGTAAAGGCTCTCTTTATTCTTCAAAAACTGAAGGTGCATTTTATGCATACGAGTGGCAAGTAATTTAATGCAAATTGCGAATTGCTACCTCGTTGGAATTTACTTTTAAATGATGATGTTGCATGATATATATGTTGCAGTCAAAAGTGTGAACTGGTCAAAAGAACTTTTAACCGACAAAAACAGGCAAAACTGCTTTTGACTGAGCATGTTGGTCAAAAGTAGTTTTACCTGAAAATCATACCTATTTCTGGCAGCAGTTTCGTTTTTAGGGCGTAGCAAAAAAAATAACCCTAACCTACCTATCTCTGGGAACAGTTTCGTTATTTGGGCGTAGCAAAAAAAAAATAACCCTAACCTACCTATCTCTGCGAGTACTTTTGACTGATAGTAACAGTCACAATTACTATTAACCAATGATTTTCAGGTAAAACTACTTTTGCCCAACATGCTCAGTCAAAAGCAGTTTTGCCTGTTTTTGTCGGTTAAAAGTTCTTTTGGCCAGTTCACACTTTTGACTGCGTCGTATACATTATTTAATAGCGTTCCTTTGGATTGACTCGAAATGTTTTACAGTATGTATTTTCCTTGCGTTTGGTGTGGTGGAAAGTGTTTTACTCGGTTTAACGCTCGTAGGTAGTTCAATCATGGAATCTTTCGCTTGCTCGGGTATCGTATCAATATTGGCACGTGGGGTTAATCAACAACCTTGCCCTCTTGTAAAACAAATAACTATTGTAAGATTGACTCCTAACCTAAGGGGTAAGTAAAAGTCGAATGCATTTGAAATTATCTAGACTGAATATTCAAGTTTAACCTCGCCCTTTGTATAATCGACCAAAACTTTTGAAATAAATACGTAACTAAGTTTCTGTCAATATTTTCATTTGAAATAACAGTTTACAGTCAACTTTGCACAGTTCACTTAACTTCTTCCTTCTAATGATCAGTCTCAAATCAATGAGTACCTATAGGTACGTTGTTTTACACGGAGTTCCTATAGCCACTGTCGCCCTTAATCGCATAGTGATAGAAGCATTAGTATTTAAGAACGCGTAATGATGGTAGCATTTGCCACCGAAGTTATGCAGGTATGATAATTTCCGTTTTATGCTGTAACAGTAATTGTTTTATGCTGATCTAATCTAATCTAAACCATTCTATACTATTTTAGTTAGGTATGTTCTTATATAAAAACTTGTAAAATGGTATCAATTTAAACAATGAGTCATACTCATCATATTATATTATCGAAACTGCCTTTTACAATTTCAGTAATTTCCTGTGGCCCTCTCTAGATTATCATAATCTAATTTCCTACTATTTCAAACTCGGGAGCACTCGAGCCGAACTCGCTGAGTCACTATGGTTGTGTCCGGCTATTACTTGGACCAGTTACTCTAGGGCCTTATGCTGTAATAGCGTGCAAGTCGAAAGGTTCAATTTATGATGGTCGGGTGCAACACGCGACGGCTCTGCCGACAGCTCCAGAATTCCGAGCGCCCCCGCTCTTAGAACCGGTTTAAATGCACGTGCGTCATGAATAAGATGCAGGAGGCAGCGAACTGCTTATATCCCCTCACATATTAGGAATTTCTGTTGTCGCTGCATTTCTTACTTTGTTCTAACATAGATGAGATAAACTTCATATATTGTCTATTTATTTGACTGACTTAGGCTGATGTGAGTAGGTACATAATTTTGCTAGATAGACGCGGATGCAAGACTGCGCTCCGCTCCAGTGAATTCGCTTCAATAAAATACTGCATATGGCATTGATTCCACCCCGCGAAACCAAAAAGAGCAGTACCTAGACCGGATTGTAGCAAGCGTAATTGACATCGTCCATCCTAACAAAAGTTAACAATAACAGTTAGGATTAGAAGACGCAATATTAGGGAATCCGTCTCTCTGTCAACAAAGGAATAGACGATTCCAATTACTAGTAATACCTTATTTAATCATAAAGCAATAAAAGATTTAAAATCCAAAGGGTATTTTGAAGCTTGAAAATACAGGCGACGTCAACATGCAACTGGCGGCCACTAACGATTTGTAAAGTTTAATATATATATCTATTTAATGAGTGTTTCTTTTATATTTTTGCCATTTTTATATATTGTGACCTTTTTTGCCAGTTTTATTGTGTGTTATTTCTACTCAGAATCACGAGCTCTTTCGATCCTAATGGGATAAAAAATGTCCCAGAGTTTTTTTCCTATTGTGTTACCATTTCTCCATATACTTTGTATGGCGGTAACAAAAAGGAAAGTTTGAAAAATGTATGGAAATTTTAGGACACTTTTTTTTTCTATAAGGATGTAAAGAGCCCGCGATCCTGACTAGAAATAACACAAAAGTGGCAAAAATGGTCACAATATGTATATAAAAACGGCAAAAAATAAAAGAGACGCTCTAATATAATTATTAAAGACGAGCCAACAAGTGTAGGTGGGTAGTGGGTAGGTGCCCTCTGCATATTTGGTATGTAAATAATACTCGTGTTTTCCAAAAGCCTTTAAGTTGGGCCCAAGCGTCGTACCAACGACCTTGGTGCGAGCAGTTCTACCCCTCGTACTGTAACGGGAGATTTGATTCATTGCTTCACAAGCCAACACCCAGATCATTTTTATCCCCTTTATAACCACGAATTCCAATAAAGTAGTTATATCCTGAAATATAAAACTATTCGTTACATACCTACTGACTTTAAATTTGTTGTTAGTATAGCTTATCTTTCAGTAGAACATACAAACGTATGTGTAGGGGAAAGTGGCATAAAACTTCACTGTACTTTTCTATGAGTTAAATTGAAGGTGACAGGAAATTTAGTGATCTCAGTAATAAAAATAAAAGTTCGTACAAAATTCGTAAATAACGCTCTGGCTCTTTCAAAACCTTGCTCCTTCATGCCACTTTCCCCATACTTACTCGTACATGCTTTTATTTTATGTGTGTATCTATCTAAAATATTAGGTTTACATAAAAACAGATTTTATGTAAACTAGCAGACAAATAAAACATATTTTTTTTAGCAAAACTGAAACTAATGTAATTATAGAATTGACAAATGCCTTTTTATATAAGGCGGATTACACCAGTGTGCGGCACAAGCACATTCAGTACAAAAATGCTTATAAATAAAATACGATAAAGTCTGTAAATAATAATTCAACATTGACACTGCAAAACGTAAATCATAACTTTGATCCTCAGCGTCCCGCGGGAGACAAAAGATAGTTCCCTTTTGTTCCGCCCTTTTGTACGATTTTCATTATTAGGACGAGCGAAGCGAACGAAGCGAGCCCTATCACTATTCGACAAACTATGCATTCTTGTGGTACACTTTACGGAAAAACTATCGCACTGTTAGGTTTGAAATTTAACATAGTAATTTAAATTCATGTCTAGATCATCTGACCCAGAACCCTAGCAGTACCTAGTGGAACTCAGGTTTGGTGCAACATAGACACACGCTGGGTTGGACAGCCGACTCATCATGATGATCACTTGGTAGAGCAGTACCCAAGATAGCTGATGCTGAACCCTGGCAGTACCTATAGTGGAACTCGGGTTTGGTGTAACATAGGCACACGCTGTTTTAGTCGTTCGTCACGTCTTGATGAGCACTTGGGACAGCAGTACCCAAGATAGAACTGATGCTGAACTCTAGCTGTACCTAACGGAACTCAGGTTTGGTGCAACATTGACACACGCTGGGTTGGACATCCGACTCGTCATGATGATCACTTAGTAGAGCAGTACCCAAGATAGCTGATGCTGAACCCTGGCCGTACCTAGTGGAGCTCGGCGGGTTTAATACAACATAGGCACACGCTGTTTTGGTCATCCGACTCGTCTTTTTGAGCACTTGGGAGATACTCAAGATAGAGCTGTAGCTGAACCCTGGCAGTATTTAGTGGAACTCACGTTTGTTGCAACATAGGTACACGCTGTTTTGGTCATCTCACTCGTCTTGATGAGCACTTAAGAGCAAATTATACGTAAGTTTATGTGCGGAGCAGCATTATTACCGCCAGTAGGTGTACAGACGGGATAGTTCTATGCTCGCTAGTGTGGTGTGGACGCATAAATAAATTCAAGGACATTGGCTCGGTGACCCAACATCTTCGAGCAACACCGGCTTCCGACACATCGGAAGGGAGGGCCCAAGCGATATCTCACCGTACAAATCTTTCTGCCATTTTTCGCGGGGGGAAAGGTGCACACAGTCGCACTTCTCACACACTTACATACAAAATCCAATCTGTAATGACGACACAAATACATAGAAAATGACACACGTCAAAGACAAATCTTGCAAACCTCGATCTCTTTTTGTGTACGGACGAGTGACAAGTGTCACAACACGCACACTAACACATTTTCGTTGAAGTATGTTATTGTATTCCGTAACAGACAGGCGTACCGGATAGCGACCGGGGTCCAGTTAGTATATTTATTTCTTGCTCTCACTTATAGCCAGTGTTGTCAACTTGGCATAAATGATGCCAGATCTGGCATATTTTCACTCGCTTTGGCACCAAAATTTTCCATTTAGCATCTGGCATATTTTTTAGCATAATTTAGTCTAAGCCAAATGTGTACCAACTTGGCAGCAACATGCGCCATCGCCTTATGTGGTTCATATTTTCATATGAAATTTGACTTTTGTAGGCGGATAGACGTCGACGGACTATATATGTATATATTTTTTTAAATGGCAAATAAATTCAGTTCAGTTCATATTTGAGTTCCGTTTTGCAGATTTCATCAGACAATTGTATCAGGTTGGGCGAAAATTGTCCCATCTAGACTGGCCTTCACTGATCTTGTAGGTACGAGGGTCGCACTGAAATATTCGGGAATGGGACACTTAGAAATAACATAATAGAAACAGGCATATAATTTATAAAAATGTAACTCTTTATAAAACTTTTAAGGTATATTCCATTTGGTTGTCATTTGTATTTAAGAATTACTGGCAATTTGAAAATTGTATGTCGAACATTATTTGAATTTTTGGCCAAGTGATTTTTCGGATCATATTTTTAAACGGTTTTCAATATGCCCTCAGCGAACAAATAAAAGTTACAATGGGCTTCTGTTATTTTTTTATGAACTAGAGTTCATCGTACGCTCGTTTGCAGTTAAAATTAAATATGAAAGTCACTTTCATTTTATCCCATGGGTGATCTTAAAGAAGCATGTCATTCCAAAGCGACGTCAAAAATTAAAATCGCATTTGTGCTGTTAATTAAAAAGACTGCCAAAAAAGTTGCATATCGGCAGATTTCGACATTCCTAAATATTCATATGACAACAGTAAAAAAATCTTTTATATATATATATATATGTAAAAAAACTTCAATTCCGTTGGCTACTCCACGAATTTCATACAAAACCACTAAGGCCCCAAAATCGCCATACAAAAAGGACTTTGGGATTATGAGCCGTGTGCATTACAGAATGATTACTTTCAAAAGAAAATTTATATGCGTGGTCAGTTTGAGTTTAAGTATGTATTAAAATAAAGATTGACCGTCTAGATGCGACAGTTTTCTCTATTCCCGACATTTTCAGTGCAATCCTCGTACTTACATAAATAGCCAAATCTCTGGTTTGCTATTTTGCTGGGAAGGGACAGCAGTCGGCATTTTAGTCCTATAGTTCGTTTTTTTAGCATTAGAAATAAGGTAAACAATCTTGATGTGTCTTTTAACTGAAAAAACATTTTAAAAATAAGTTACGGCAAATATGTAACAATTATGAATCTAACACGATCTTTTATATTCTTCTACTTTCATAAGTACATAATAGTTATTGATTTTTAAAAAGCGTTTTTCAATTAAAAGACGTGTCAAGATCGCTTACCTTCTTACAAGTTCTTTCTAATGCTAAAAAAAAACGAACATTAGCAGAGGTACGGACGATATTTTACTGAATATTTTTAGACACCATATTATTTTAAGTGTCTATTTTCAAGTGACATTTTAGCATTTTGTTAGCATTTTTCAAAACACTTTGGCATAATTTTGGCATAATCTAGACATTAGTCTAGCATTTTTTCAAAATTCGAGTTGGCAACATTGCTTATAGCTGCGTTCTTAACGGACTTATTACGTACCCACTCGATCGAACATGAAACAAACCTCGGACTGGATCCAAGTCGCGGTCCGGTACGTTTAGGTAGAAAAACTCCGCGAGCACTTACAAAGCTCTGCTTTATGCTAGTTTATTTCTCATTCATCACAATGTCTAGAGTCAGACCAAGAATAGTCTGCGGCGGATTTGATAGCCCTCGCAGTGCAAGTGTTATTTTAAACGTCAAACTTCTATGAAATTATGACGTATAAATGACACTTGCACTGCGTGTGCTATCAAATCCGCTGCAGCCTTTTTATGGACCGACTCTAGCAAAGTTTCTCTTAAACAAAAGATTTTAATATACTTAATTAGATCCAAAAAAAGCGTTTCGAGCAAATTTTGAGTAATAATCGGCAGTTCACTTAATAAATAGATAAATAGCATAGGTATGTTCTTGTTCCGTGGGAAAGTATTTAACTTAGAAGTGTAGCTGTATGTGTCTGTGAAAATGATCAGTGTGTATCTAAAGGAAGCACCAAGGTATTCAATAAAATAAAAGGATCGGCTAAAATATCACTGTTTCTGAGGTGCATTGCGATTCGTACAAGAAAGGGCACACACGGGTTGGTTGGTGGGACGTGATCTCGTCTAGATCGTGCCAATCATGTTCGGGCGCGTTCGCGGACGAGCCCCGTTGATCGAGACTATGTTCCTAGCTTATATCGGACGTGACACAATTTTATATCTGAAAACGCTACACCAAACACTTTCTTCGCCACCGTACCTAATAACATTTCTACTCTTCATAATAACGTATAAAAGATACACTTACAAGTAATCTTACTCAATTCCCTATTGCTCACGAAGCTACATGAGTATTTCAGAGTTGAATGGTTATAATAAGAAATTTCTACACAATGAATGTTCTGCAATGTGTCAGCAATACCCATAAGGATCGTAAATTTTCGTGGAGAAGTTTCATGGTAGCTTTATTCGCTAATATATGTGAGGCAGGAGGGACAACTAACACTAACGGTCCGATTCGAACTTTAAGATAGTTAATAGATCTAGAAACGATATGGATTAGACGTATCAGTGCCAATAATGACGTTTTTGTTTAAAGAAACGTCACATTTGACACTGACATGTATCTAATCCATATCGTTCCTAGATCTATTAACTGACGTATCTTAAAGTCCGAATCGGGCCGTATGTGCACTGTGGTGGCAAATGAGGCAGAAAAGAGTTGTGTTTCAGTGTCACTATGTGTAGGTATCTAACCTACGAAACGAACGGAAAGAAGGCCCATCGTAATATTTATTTTATATTTTTCTTATGTTTAATACGACAGGTTTTATGTATTGTTATATGTTATTATGTCAAATAATAGCTAAAGCTAACTAACCGATTTTGATGTATAAGATGTCAATCGTTTGTTTTGTGCATGGCTTACAATTATATTACAATATATGGCTTACATTGGCTGTAGCTGTTTTAAATTTAAATCGTTTTAGAGTGGCTGCTTGTCGAAATGAAGTGAATAATAACAACCCTTCACTTTTTCTCTTTCAGTTTTAAAACGTGGGGTCATTTAGGCTGAAAAGTAGTGTTAAAAATAAATCTTTTTTTGTATGGTTTATTTATTAAAATTACTTAGGGTACGTTTCAGAGATGTGTGAGGATGCGTTGCGAGGAATTTACGTAATTGGTTTTCTGATTCTATTGGTTCTTAAAAACACATGTCACGCAACGCATCTCCGCACATCTCCGGTCGAAACGCACCCTTATTCGCAATCCAGAGAACTAGTAATCAAACTCAAATAGGTATGTTAAATAAACATTGATGATAATATGCTACTAACATAATATTAGCTTATTCGCGACTACATGATAATAATTTTCTGTTCTCTACCATATTGCTATTATTAAACAGTTAGGTATAACCTAGGTTACATTAGATACGAAATATTCGTACTGTAGAACTTGCTTGCCTTCTTCGACCTACGCCGCAACCGCTTGCTATTCAAATTACTTACGACGACGACGTCGAAACAACGAAATCTACTTCATGGAGTTTGCTGTCAATATCCGTTAGTTTGCTGTTCTTGCCGCTATTAACTAAATTTAGGCCAATTTAAGGGCCGATTGCTTCAAACCGCCGTAATAGTGTTTTGTAAGTTACGTCCGTTAAGCTCTGCTTACATGGGAACTTTGGCAGTATTCTGGGTGACATGCAGCTTTGAAGGTTTGTGAGTAAACATTAAACAAATCATGCAAGTTAACATAGATCTCTTTAATGAAGGCGTTAAAATGTATGTAGGCATTTGGCATAGACTTACTAAGTTATTTAACTATCATACATAGTTGTCACATAAAATAATGCTTTTTTTAAAGTTTATTTTACATCATACGAAGCATTAGGCTTCTGCCATCTGCTCTGCTTTCTAAGTAATAATATATTTGGGCTTATAACTACTTAAAAGTAACTCATGGCAGCACTTTAGCTCCACGTACCTACTGAAATCCGACCCGTTTAAGGCTCTTGAGAGCTCGAGCATTAGAGACGTCCGGTCCACGGGTAATACTCCTTGGTGGCATGAAACAACGGCTCGAGGAACTTATGTATCTAAATTATTATTTAATTACCTATGTAAGTAGAATATTTCTCATGAAACAAATACATACGTATAACATTTAGGAAAAATCACAAGAGTCTGTGCCTTAGAACATTTAATAACTGGAGTGGCCATTAAGAGCTTACCCCTCTGCCGAAAAACTTGCACAATTGTCAACAATCATGTAGAAATAGCAATACATTTGACGTCCCCTCCCCCGCAAAAATCGGCAGACTGTTTCGTTCTAAAGAAAATGACAGCGATGACATCTCCAGTTACTAAATGCTCTAAGGTCTGTGCAGAAAGAGAAGAGTCGTGGAATATAACCAATACATTCTATGTATGACTCTTCTCTTTTCGCACAGACTATCAATAAAATCTAAAAGAAAACTAACGCAAAAAATAACATCTGAAACTCTGAGTAACTAACTAGCTAAGTAGGGAGATAGTTTAATTAATAGATAATACTTATATACGCATGTATTATGTATGTAATATATGCATGTATTGGAGCGCTGGTGGCCTAGCGGTAAGAGCGTGCGACTAACAATCCGGAGGTCGCGGGTTTAAACCCCGGCTCGTACAGTCACCTGCAATAATATGTTACTATTCGAAGGCCGCAAAATTATGTGACACGCTCTTATGGCTCTACAAATAAGATCCTGCCAGATATTTTTGCGGCCTTCAAAGAGTAACATATTATTGCAGGTGACTGTACCAATGAGTTTTTCGGAACTTATGTACGAAATATTATTTGATATTTGCCAGTCGCTTTTCGGTGAAGGAAAACATCGTGAGGAAACCGGACTAATCCCAATAAGGCCTAGTTTCCCCTCTGGGTTGGAAGGTCAGATGGCAGTCGCCTCCGTAAAAACTAGTGCCTCCGTCAAATCATGGGATTAGTTGTCAAGCGGACCCCAGGCTCTCATGAGCCGTGGCAAAATGCCGGGATAACGCGAGGAAGAAGAAGACTTATATACGCATGTACCTACGTATATAACTATTCTAGTATATAGTTCTTAGTATACTTTATCTACAGCCATCGGAGCTCTTTTAATTAGGGGGTATTCGAGGCGAGCCCTCTTCTTCATTAAGAAGCAAACCGAAGCGGTCATAAAATCGGAATTTAGTCTGAGCAATTCGGAAAACCTTTAAGCAGAAATTCGCTATTTATTTCTTAGTATTATTTTCTAAACAAAACAAATAAGTAAGGCAACAGCAGAAAAAGTCTGTCCGCCTGAATATTTTACTGATAAGGACATTTCTGCACTTATCGTCGCGTATAATTTTGGAACCGGCGTCACTAGATTGATACTGGCACTACCTAGAGTCCGTCTGTGAACTTCAAATTGCAAACGTGAACGGTTCTGCGATAGATCTATACCTATTGCGACAAACTATTTTTCCTTAGGATCTAGCAGCTGTCTCTACTATCGTGTTATTCGTAAACTTGTTCTTCATCTTCTTCCTCGTTCCCTCAATGCTGAGGGTCGCTACCACATGCAACATGTCTCCATTGATTGCGGTCATAATCCAAGTGGACTGCACGGTGCATGGCGTCAGACCATCTCTTACGAGCCCCACCTTGAGCGCGTTTGCCATTCATTCGTAGACAAGACACTCACTCTTCAAAAAGTCATCAAACTATTAATGTAATCTAAACGGGTTGTTCGAGTAGGTAATTAGTATAGGTTAGTTTAGGTTTAGTTTGACTTATCGTTATAGGCTTGTATTTATTACTTCTTTTAGTGATTGTATTAAGCATTTTATGTTGTTTGTATATTTGTATTTAATGAGATTGACAATTGAATATATGTCACAAATAATAAAAATAAATAGATCTAAACTATTAATTTGTGATGTTTGAGAAGATCAAGATAAGTCTATATTGACTCGCATAAAACGAAGTTTTAAAAGCGTTTGTTTGAATTTATAGATTTTCGGATTACAGTATTGCTGTACTGGTGTTTGTCACAAAATCGGTTAGTCGATCGATAATTTGGCGCATTAGAGTTCCATTGTATCTAAAAGCGGTATGTTGAACAACAATTGACCGCGATACCGACACAACTTTAAAAATCTCGTTGTTACTAAATAAACGAATTTGACGAGTTATTATAATATGTAGATGAACATTCTCATAAACCACAGTATTCTTATGCAAAAGAGGTGGTGGTGATTCCACTGACATTTAAAAAATGGCCGACGTAGGTACAAGATTACTAAAGCTCCTAAATGACGCCGTATGTATCCCTTAACCTTCATCTGTAAACATAGCGAACCTTTCTATTAGTTAAGACTTATAAGCTTAACGCTTAAATGAACTTTAAAGGTAGAGGTGCGAAATTGTAAATAGGCTACATCGGCTACTTAGTGTCTACCTATCAGGTTAGCTGTAGCCCTATCTGCTAATAAGTTAGCAACGCGTCTGTAACATAGAAATTATTATTATACGCGTGCTCGTTTTGTCATAAAAATCATCTTCAGTGCATCTACGGTGATCGTTTTATCGGCCGTTAATACCACGTTAATATTCAGATCGTAACGACAAAGCCCGAATAAAAAATGGTCCGTCATAGATTCGCTTTATATAGGCTCAGACGTTCTGCCTGCTCTCAATATGAGACTATTATTAGATACTCTGATACTGGGTAGCAAATTTAATAGTTTAGGGGTGATGACCTTATGAGCAAGAAGTAACTAGATGCCCACTTTTTAGATGACAAACATCAACTACGTGTTTCATGTACCGACTTACAGTTACAAGTGACATACACTACCTACACGTACCGTAAAATGGGGTGAGTAGGTATTACGAGGGCAATTGGGTTATGAATAGAGTGAGGAGGGATGGTAGGGGGTGAGTTGATATTATTAGACCAGAGTTATCACATTGTTACGTAAATACTTTATTCTCTTGAGAAGTCAAGCTATTGTATTATTGTGTCAATTCTAGCAATTGATCCATCTCACTCAATTCCTATCCCCCCTAAACCCGATTACGGGATGATCTGGGATTTCCTACTATTTTGTGTTTATCGTTGAATCTATGAAATGAAACGAGAGATTATCATTGAAAAACTAAAGTTTTCTAATCAACGTGCCACATATAAAAATAAACTTTTATTGAACTTCGGATTTGTCCCAACTCACCCTATTTTACGGTACCTACCTAAATTCTCCATACAAAAACTCTAAAATGAACCGTGCTCTCTTGTCGGTAATTATGCTCCAATTCTGTTATGGTGCAAATACCTATTGGAGTAAAGTAGCGCCATTTTACATTAGGAAATTCGAAGATACAGAAAAACGAAAACAGAGGCAAAAGGGGGATCAAAGAAACGTTACAGTGACAGCGGTCGTTTGTACGGTCGCTATTGCTTTAAAGGTCGCCTTTGCGTAGGTGCCATGTGACGTTTTAGTTGGGATTAAGACAATATATAATAAAATTCTTTCTAGCCTACTAATGGTTACGCGCGCGGGGCCTTTATTCTACTAGTGCAAGAAATATTCGCCATGCACGTGGTATAGTGACCACTTTTCATAAATCACGTCAATTTAGTTGTCCATTGTAGATAAAAAATAAATGTTATTGGTGAACTTGTTACTTAAAAAATGGTCAGAGGTATCCACTACTTTTGCTTGTCCGGCAGAAGTAAATGGGTATACGGGTACGCGACCCCGGCCTACTCAAGCTGCTGCCGGTGTTTACCTCTTTTCTCTCCGCAACGGCAGTATCCTTAATTTCTTTCTTCTCTCCCCTTCACCTGCCCTATTTCCCTATCTTTGCTTGGTGGGCTTCCCAGCTTCGGCTCTTAAAATAGCACCTAGAAGAAGGCAAACTTCGAACAAAAACCCGGAATGACATCTCCGTAGATGTCTGCATCCGAGCCTCTCTCTGATCGTAGCGGTCTCCCGTTCCATCAGAATTAGAGGGGTAAGGACGAGAGAGTGCATTTGTGTCTGCGCGAACACTTATGCACTTTAATATGTCCTGCGCAATCTGACTGCTTTCTCACAAAGAACTCCGATTTACGTCGGAGGGGTGCTGACATGCAGCGAATGTGGCCGCACATTTGCTGCAAAGATTGGCTACGTCAGTCACCTGAGAGCGCACCAGCGACGCTCTCAGCTGTAGCAAAGCAGTCGCTGTAGCCGAAAACGGCTAGGAGATGATGATGACTTAAAATTGATTTTTAAATTTTTTTTTCGCAATACCTTCTTTTTGCAAAGTGGTACTTGTCACTTTTTGACATCTATCAATAAGGATATTTAGACTACGTCCCATAGCAGCAACATTACCATCAAAAAAGCCTTTTACATTATGTAACAACAAAAACTTGTTTATTTTTAAATTAATATTATCTCTGAAACTAGGCGTTTTTAAAAAAAAGTTTATAGGACATTTTTGTCTCTAAATATGATCGGAATACGCTGTTAAAATTATTCGGTTTACTCATGTTACACCGTGTATAGACCTTAAAACGAAGGGGTTGAAGTCTAAACACTAATCTCAATACCTAGATTATGTAAATTTCGACTGTCAAAAGTGAAAACAGAGAGCCGGGAGCCGGGGCATTGTTTGTTGGTCGTCTGTTGTGTTTTACTTAGGAACAGAAAGGGCAAGCTTGACGGTTTCTAACGTGAAATATTAAACACGAATAGGAATTAACGAAAAATGAACTTGTTAGATCAAAATGTTTAGTGCTGCTTTCGTTGTGTCACTTAAGCTTTTTGATTTAGAATATCTATAATAATAAACATACAAGTGAGCATTTTCTTTTTTTAGGAAGCCGGGTCTGCTAATTTACTTACTTCGCTAAACCAATCATTACTATAGTATAACTAAGTAAGTCATAACACTTTATTGTACGGAAGAGAGGAATACAGGTACATCAGATAGAACATAAGTATAGTACGAGGGCGAACTTATCCCTAAGAGGGATCTCTTCCAGTTAACTATATTTGGAAAGAATTTACTGGGTTAGTAATGGACGCGCTAGAAGGCTTCCTAGCTCCTGGAGCAGTGACCTTATGTCACCGTGCGATTTATAATTTCATTGTTAACGGTTTTTCATAACATCTTTATTTTACCAGCTTTTATTTAGTTTCACCTGACCGTTGTCTGTCTGTCTGTCTGTCTGTCTGTAATCAAATCTTGCAAGTTAAATTTAATCCACTTCCCGGTTTCCGATTGAGCTGAAATTTTGCATGCATGTATAAATCGGATGACAATGTAATATTATGGTACCATCGAGCTGATCTGATGATGGAGACAGGAGGTGGCCATAGGAACTCTGTGATGAAACAACGTAACCTAACTGTGTTAGGGGTTTTTAGAATTGTCTCGATGAGTATTAGTTGTCTGTCGTAAGAAAAGTACAGTCAGCGATAAAAGCTTGTACCAAAAATGAAATTTTTGCCAAAAACTTTTTCTTTAGTTCTTGTATTTTTTTAATCAAAGTCAAAAATATGTACATAATAATATTTCTTTACCAATAATATTTATGTATTATTTTGCTATTTTCGTAGTTCCTGAACTCTTTCAACACATTAAATATGTATTATTTATTGAATTAGCTAAATTAAAATGTTTCACACAGATTTTTTTTCCTATTCAGGTTTTAGGGTTCCGTACCCAAAGGGTAAAACGGGACCCTATTACTAAGACTCCGCTGTCCGTCCGTTCGTCCGTCTGTCACTAGGCTGCATCTCGTGATCTGTGATAGCTAGACAGCTGAAATTTTCACAGATGATGTATTTCTGTTGCCGCTATAACAACAAATACTAAAAACAGAATAAAATAAAGTTTTAAGTGGGGTTCCCATACAACAAACGTGATTTTTGACCGAAGTTAAGCAACGTCGGGCGGGGTCAGTGCTTGGATGGGTGACCGTTTTTATAGATAATGGTACGGGAACCCTTCGTGTGCGAATCCGACTCGCACTTGGCCGGTTTTTTTATACTTTCGGTTCTTATTGTAACAAAAGTGTTTTAAATTATAAAGGGTCTAGCAGGCTAAGGAAGGAGAAGTGGCCCCTGTGACGAATATCGGATTTTTATAATGTCATTTGTTGGCTATCTTATTATAATATAGAAACACCTTAACTTTCAGCCCCCTATCTTGAACCGTCACCGAGATAATGTCAAAAACGTCATTTTATGGACACATTTTTCAAAGTCGTTTTTCTCCTGAACTATATAAGGTAGAGCAATCAAACCAAATCATAGATACAAAGAATGAGTAGGAGTATAACTCAGATTTTTTAAATATTTAAGTCCCTAAAAAAAGAATGATTATAATGTCAGAGATTTTTTTGACAGCTCTTTTCAACAAGTAATTGTAAAGGTACACCTATGGAAAAAATCACATAAACTGCATATAGTATTAGCTACTACCATGCGAAAAACCAATTCAATATAATTGGTGCAACATACTTAAAAAAAACATAAATGTCAACGAAAGTGTTTAGCTATCAAAGGCGTCTTTCATTCTGAAGGAGATTTTCTGTTTAAATGAGGTTTAATTTCGTTGCCAAGCAACAGAGAGTGTTTATTTTGAACTTGACGCATGGCTGTCAAAAAAGGTTACTCAACTGCTGCAACTAAGATAACATTTAATTTTTTTAAAGTATGTTGCACCAATTATATTGAATTAATTTTTCGCATGGTAGTAGCTAATACTATTTGCAGTCTGTGATTTTTTCATAGGTGTACCTTTACAATTACTTGTTGAAAAGAGCTGTCAAAAAATTCTCTGACATTTTAGTCATTATTTTTTCAGGGAATTATATATTTAAAAAAATCTGAGTTATACTCCTACTCATTCTTTGTAGCTATGATTTGGTTTGATTGCTCCACCTTATATTATAGTTCAGGAGAAAAATGACTTTGAAAAATGTGTCCATAAAATGACGTTTTTGAAATTATCTCGGTGACGGTTCAAGATAGGGGGCTGAAAGTTAAGGTGTTTCTATATTATAAGATAGCCAACAAATGACATTATAAAAATCCGATATTCGTCACAGGGGCCACTTCTCCTTCCTTAGCCTGCTAGACCCTTTAAAGTAATTCTATCTTTTTTCATGTCATAAGTGAATCATAATAATCATAATTCATAATAGTCTGTCATCACATTATTAATGCATCTCATATTTTCCCTGAATTTTATAATTTCGAATTGACTTAATAACCAGGATATCCACATCTGTCAGTTCATAAGCATATCTTGCCCGTGACCCATTTGTGCCAGGGTCAATAACCTTAAACCTCACAGCGGTTCCACGCCACGCGAAGCGCGTTAACTAGCTCAATTAGGGAATGACGTCATCGGTGCAACAATAGGGGTTCGCTTTTGAATGCTTTTATACGAGCTTTTTGTGTTACCCCCTTAGCGACCACGTGTGTATTGATCCACAACAAAGAGGAACAATACAAACCTGGAAATATAATTAATGAAACATTATAGGTAATTAGGTACCTATTGTTCTACGTAAGATATCGAGTATTTCGCGGTAGCTATGTTAGTATTTTCTATGTCGATATTTCATTTTCTCAATCACTTGGTTTTGCTAGAAAAACTTCTAGCTATAGCTGGCTAGGATACCTCCTGGATCTTTAACCGTGATATTTGTTGCAGTTACCGTGAAACGTATTCTGATTGTAATAACAGCTTATAAATTTGATCAGGATTTGTTATGGATATGAGCTGTCAGTGTTAAAAATTACGTGTCGGGTTGAGGAAATGTTACTTTTGACACTGACAGATCAGATCCATAACAAAGCCAGATTAAACTAATGAAAGTACAGTCGATGTCAAAAATATGTTAACACTTTTGCACCTTACTCCTTTGTAATAAGGCAAAGAGTGTAAACATATCTTTGACGTCGACTGTACAATCATATTCATTTATAATGTGTTAATATTTAGTGGGTAGGAGTTATGTACAATTCAATGTAACTAATAAAATACGCATGTTTGGTTTCGTGTGTTTCAAATATTTAGAAGAACAAATTGCATGTAAGCTCCAACTATAGTTCGTTTTTTTTAGCATTAGAAATAAGGTAAACAATCTTGATGTGTCTTTTTATTGAAAAACACGTTTTAAAAATAAGTCACGGCAAATATGTAACAATTATGAATCTAATACGATCATTTATATTCTTCTGCTTTCATTAGTAATAGTTACTGATTTTAAAAAAGCGTTTTTCAATTAAAATACATTTCAAGATCGCTTACCTTCTTTCAAGTTCTTTCTAATGCTAAAAAAAACGAACTATAAAAGAAACAAATAGATACGTAAGGTACACCGATGGGTTGAGGCTTTTTATACATAGTTAGGGACACTACTTATTTAAAACCCTATAGATAACAAAATCCGAATGCCCGTCGGCTAAGTCATCGTCTAACTGCCCGATCCGAACTTTAAGATACGTCAATTAATAGATCTAGAAACGATATGGATTAGATGTGTCATTGTCAAAAGTGACGTTTTGTTTGAAGAAACGTCACATTTGACACTGACATATCTAATCCATATCGTTTCTAGAATTATTAACTGGCGGATTTACTGATTGTAATATGTGACCCGACCTTGACAGGCAGCGCGACCTACAAACGGACTGCAGCGGACATGAGACACTTATTATATTAAACCACAGATGTACAACGAGCTGCAACATTGCATGGACACGTTATGAATGAATAGGTGGTATTACTGCATGTTCTCCCGCCAGAGTGCAGCACTAGCACTTATCGTAAACCATAAAGTAACATACTAACTATGCCTTAAACAGTTTTTGAATGCATCAACGCGGTTTGTTTACGAACGCCTACCGCGAAACGTGAACGTCATTCCTCACTTAATCAAAACGAAATCGATCATCTAGTTAGACTTTTCATTCGGTAACACATTTTTATCAAAGTACTCAGTCCGGAAATATAGGTCCGTGTATTAAACCAGTTCGCTTTGGCATCGGATTTACAAAACACTGCCCGACAGAGTCAGCGCCAATATATTGTAATGCCCAAGTCGGACACACGTTGTGGTCAGGGATGTTACGTTGCCAATTCTCCCACGGGCGATAATCCCGGATAAAGTAGGTATAACATTTTAATGGATTTTTTATAACTTATAACATTTCTTGTTATGTTATTGCTATATTAACCCTTTACCAGGCTAAGGGATATATATTTCCCACATACAGCACTTCAAACATGTGTTCTATTTTCGATAAGTAAGACTGACATTCGATTGACATTTTTGAAAAGTCAGCCTGGTAAAGGGTTAAGGACAGCAAATTGTTTAGGTAACTTAAAAAGTCTACCTGCTTTTTTCTTTCTTCCTCGCGTTATCCCGGCATTTTGCCACGGCTCATGGGAGCCTGGGGTCCGCTTGACAACTAATCCCAAGAATTGACGTAGGCACTAGTTTTTACGAAAGCGACTGCCATCTGACCTTCCAACCCAGAGGGGAAACTAGGCCTTAATTAGGATTAGTCCGGTTTCCTCACGATGTTTTCCTTCGACGAAAAGCGACTGGTAAATATCAAATGATTTTTCGTACATAAATTCCGAAAAACTCATTGGTACGAGCCAGGATTTGAACCCGCGACCTCCGGATTGAAAGTCACACGCTCTTACCGCTAGGCCACCAGCGCTTCAAAAAAGTCTACCTGCTATTTATAGAAATTAAATGGGTAGGTAGGTACACTCCGTACAATAGGGGATATTACTGCAATGTTCTGCCGCCAGAGTGCAGCACTACCGACTCTAGTAAATTCATAGACTAACTTATACATACTGTGCCTTAAACTGTTTTTTGACAAGTTTTCACGGACAATAAAATATGACATTGATGCATCATGGCGGTTTGTTAACAAGGACCTACCGGTAAACGCGTAAATCGAAATTTAGTTATCTGCCTCTTTATCGCTCGAATATGCAAGAGTGATAGAGAGGCAGAAACCGAACTTTCGATTGTCGTGTTTCACGGTAGGCCATGTGATTGACGTAGTGACGCATGATGTGTCATTGATGTTTGTTTACTGTATGCGCTAGTTGTGCCACCTACGCAGAGCTTTGCCTCACAATATTCCCTATTGAGGCTATTGAATATTATTCTAAATGTACGACATTGTGAGTCCCAAATATAAGTGTCGAGGTGGGAAGTTAAGACACTTGTTGGCTTGAATATTATTTTAAATGTAGACATTGTGAGTCCCAAATATACTGCATTTATTTACTAATAATTGGCACATAAACATATCATCATTCATCATAATCATGAATGTTCCTATAATGATAGTTTCGAAATGTTTGTGAAGTGAAAACTTCTTTAGCGGCGCTGTGCACTTTTTGAGGTGGGGAAAAAATGTTAAACTCGAGATAGCGTAAGGCGTAAGGCGTAATAATCCAGTAACTTTGTCGAATTTAGTAACCTGGCTCTTTTGCGTCAAATCCGGTAGTTCTGATTTTTTGCAGACTTGTTTATGATGTTGGCCCAATGAATAATCCAAGTTCGCTTCGAGCGCCGAACGCAACTTTGTCAAAAATCGAATAAACCGCATTTTTTTAGATTTGGGCGATTATAACCCTAAAGTACTAGTTTTTGGTAGTAACTTCCTAGGGCGTTTTTAAAGTAGACTAAATTTGCTACAATAAGACACTAGAATTGTCTCTGTACATCTAATATTTTCCGAGATAAAGCCTTTCAAAATTTTATAATTTTACGCCAGTTCTTAGCTATAATATAAGGGTTAGGTTGGTAATTTATATGGAATTCATCACCGGCACGTTCTACAAAATATTTATTTTCCATAAAAAATGTATGAGTGCCTATTTTGAAAAAATATTTTTTTGCACTAGATGGCGCTGTTATTAATATTTTGAGTTACAATGTCGTTGAGTTTTCACTTCTGCCGGCACTCCCGGAGTGCAACCCGTTGTTTTTTTTGCAAGTAATCAGTTATAGATAACTATTGAGGGATACAATGCAACAAACCGTTACAACGATTTTTATAAAATTTACAATAAAGCTAGTTCTGCTATCAAAAAATATACATTTCAAAAATTCTTGCTGTTTCCTATATAAGTAGTAGTACGTACACTGACGGTAAGTATGCGTATGTTATATATGCCTAAGTTCGTTGGCACACGGAAGAAACGACGTTTCCTCAAAACAAAGGCTAGGTCTCTAGTTTTATGGACTATAAATTGCCACGAGTTCCTGCAGGAATGTAAGTTAAATGACCCGGGAACATAACTTTCCTGTATATTGCAAACCTGATCGGCATTTGTAGTAAATGTGACTTTGAAGTAGTTTTGTTTTAAATTTATTGTAGCTACGTACTGCCGACTACCATTCTTTGGAATTACGAGACTTACGAGTACATGTGAAGTGTAAAAGCGGTTGTATGCAATCTGGTGGGTTATATGCGCCCAACGTAAAATTGCATATTGTATCTTTTTGGCCCTTGTTAATTCAACATTTTCACCATAGACGCAAATATCCCAGTTGTACAACGGAAACGTATTTCAGTTCAACGAAAATATAACATAGTCAGCAAATAAAATATAACCGTGTAAAAAAATACGCAGATACATAATTAATATAAAAATATATATGTAAATGAGGGGGTAGAAATACGGTTGCATGGTCGCAAATATATCTGAAAATCATTTTAACAGTGTTTTGATATTTGTGAGCACCAACTTAACCCTTTACCAGGCTGACATTTCAAAAATGACAGTCGAATGTCAGTCTTACTCATCGAAAACAGAAGACATGTTTGAAGTACCGTATGTGGGAAATATATATCCCTTAGCCTAAACGGTTAACGGTAAAGGGTTACACTACTCATACTAATACACATGTAAGTAAGTATAAGTATGCTATTACGTGACGGTGTTAATTTATTATTTATTTAATTTTGCACGAGTAATTGACAACGCGATTGGAAATTTTCGCAGCCAAAAATCCGATTACTTCCGCTATCAGGGATAGGAAAATAATGAAGATTGAATTTTCATTCAAAGACATTCATAATTTAATTTTTAGACTACCTCGTGGAGTATGGAGGAGGAGCATGCTAAGGCAATTTTAATAGAAAATTTCTATTAGAAATCTACGCGAATTTGACACGACAGGGAGCTATGTGAATTTGACTAATGTCCTCCGGAAACGCAAAGAGTGGGTATTATACCAGATTTGTACCTAACTATAAGTTTATGTTGTTTCAAATTAATTGTAAACTGCTGTCTGATTTGTCACCTAGTTATATGGCCCCATTTAGGGTTAGGACCGCACTTTATTAGAACGGAATACAGTGAAACCTGGTTAAGTGGGACCTGGATAAGTGAGAAACCTCTATAGCTGGGACTCATGGTGCGGTCCCGACACTTTAGCACTGAATTACCTCTGTTAGTGAGATAAAACGAACCTCTATAACTGGGATTAGTAATTGTGATTTTATAGTCACATTTACCTCTATAATTGAGACAGAGAGTGTATTTTACCTCTTTTACTGAGACTATATTTATAAGATTACATTTTCCTAATTGTTTTTTTAGAATTTTATAAGAATTACCTCTGTATCTGAGATAACGTAACCTATCTAACTTGGACTTTGATCTATTTCCGTATTCTTCCTAACTCTTAGTCTATCCACAAATTCCGCATTTGCTTAATTGTGTCTAAACGACTTCCAGTTTCATCTAGTTACTTTATGTAGTTAAAACTATCGAAACGAAAGCTGAAATCTTGATAAGTAACAAGAATAAACAAATTTTCATTTAATACATTTCTAAGACGCAATGAAGTCCGTATCAAATTTAATTGGAAATATCTATCCTTTGGAAAATCATTCAAATTAAATTCAAAGAAATATTTAAATAGACTTAAAAAATATTTAGGGACATGGATTATTTTACCTAAACATTTAAAGATAATTACAAAATACCTTATTAACAAACCTCTATAACTGAGATATATCCTCTATTCTCACCTCTATTAATGGGACCCTCTGTAAATGAGACAGAAATTTATTTGTACCTGGCTAACTGAGAGCCTGGGTAAGTGGAATACCTCTTTAAGTGAGACAAATCTGCTCGTCCCTTGAAGTCTCACTTATCCAGGTTTCACTGTATATACCTCTCGTGTCGAGTTATTAGGGTTCCTATGACAGTTTATTATTTATATTGGGTTAACTATCACGTAAACTGTAGACATGTTTTGAAAGTTAGCACATTAATTTATTTAGAAATATAAATGTAACGATGTAAAAATGGTAAAAACATATTTCTCTAACTACTTCAACCAAAAGAGAGTGTATAGATTTTTTTCCCAAAATCGTTAATTCCGCGTAGCATATTTTCCATTTGCATTTTTTCCCACACGAATTTCTACCCATACCCTTTTTTGTCATTCGCTTATATCTCTATTATCAAATATGACCTACTGACATTTATCACAACATTTTTATTTCTTAGGTTAAAATTTTCTCATAATTAATACTTTCCAAGTCGTCTTATTCGCATTCTATTTATTTCTTAGGCGATAATATTACAATGGTCCCACCGCACTGTTTCTTTTTTTAAACATTTAGTTTACAACTTAACTAGACGGAGCCCCGCTTCGCGGGACTCCTATTTCTGGGCGGTTTGCCCTTCGAGCGTCTGAAGCGACCTAACGAACCTAACCTACTTACACTTTTTTCCCCAAAGTGTAATATTTTCATGGACGTCACACTAAATTAATAGGTTAGGTAGGTTAGGTTCGTTAGGTAGCTTCAGATGCCCGAAGGGCAAACCGCCCAGAAATAGAAATATTTATTGAAAAGAAACAGTGCGGTGGGACCACATGGTAATATTATCGCCTAAGAAATAAAAATAATGCGGAAAAAAACGACTTGGAAAGTATTCATTATAAGAAAATGATAGCGTAAGAAATAAAAATGTTGCGATAATTTGAGAATAGAGAAATAAGCGAATGACAAAAAAACGGTATGGGTAAAAATTCGGGGGGGAAAAAATGCGAATGGAAAATTTGCTACGCGGGGAAAAGATTTTGGGGAAAAGATCTGTACACTCCCAAAAGAGAAGGAACTGTTATACTTATATTAGGGACCATCATTCGAAGCGAAAGGTGTAAGTGTTTGTCAGCCTGTTTTATAACCTAACTAGCTGTTCCGTACGCGACTTTGCATGCGCTCACAACGCGTTGGCATATGAATCGATGCAAACAAAGCATTGTGTTCGTGCAAAATGAGTCAATATCAATGTACCTAATAGGTACAAAGCTCCATCGGAACGCGGCACAGCACGGCTCATTATGATCTGCACCACCTAATCAAACCAGCAGGCGTATTATGGATGGCTTTATCCACGTGATAAAATAACTCACTTTTTAACACCGCGAGATAGAAAGTGACGGACACCGTTTTATCACGCTGTCACGTATAGAAGAACGACCATCATATCCATACAGATCTCAAGTTTAGCGTCCAACTCGCTTATCACCCCCGTCACGCTTAATCAAATTTACTTTGATTTGATGAATTCGCAAAGTTTTAATTTGCATTTTAAGATAATGAAACGATATTGAAACAGGTTCGCTAGTCATTTATATCTGTTATGCGATCAATCAAATATGGAATAATTACAAGAAATGAGAAAGAATTACCATTTTAAACGAGAGGGTGGGATGTTTAAACAATTTGGAATTCAACAGTGATAATTGTTAAATTATTCAGTACACGGATATATTAATTATTTCATTGTTTCTTAATTTATTTTCAGTCCCATAGATAAATACTCTAAAAATAGCAAACGTATTATAAAATACAACTTAAAACTAGCATATGTATTATGGCCTAAGAGCTAGCCACGGCAATAGGTACTTTTTCCTAACATTTACCTAGGCAGGTAATTGGACAGAGTAGTACTGTTATTTATTCTGTGACAGAGTACAAAAAGTAGAAGACACTATGCGTAAAGCAATTGTGAGTCAGGTGCAATTTGCTCGTGATCTTCCTCCAGGCGCACAAGTGATTGTGTATTTTCATCACCTGGCACTACTTTTCCCCCAAATAAAACGCCTGGCATTGTTATATTTGAATTAAATAAATAATTAGCTATTATATCACACCAAACCCAGAGCTCTATAAATTGCACACCTTCAATTGATTTTACAACCCCTTTGTTGCCCATCCACTCCCGCACCCACCGCTGAACAGCTGCAGGCGCCCGAATTAATTAATAATGAAAGTATGGCATACTAACTAGAGGGATTTCGTTGCTCTATAAATTGCATAAGTACCTATTTCCGTGGCTAGCTCTCCGGCTATTATAATATACGCTTAAAACTGACGCATATAAAAATAAATCACCTGGTTAAAGTACTATATTTTCCACTCTTTAGTTCACTTTTAATTTAATTTAATATATCATGTATTATGTAGATGTTAAAACGCGGTTTACATATAATTGATTTGTGGAGGTGCGAAGGGAATCTGGTTCTGGCTGAAAAACAGCGCTAAAGTGTCACCCATGTGGGCGGGCATTTTCAGCATCATGCTGACGCCAAAACCGTTTGCCACATTATTTAGAATAATTATAACTTATACTTAATATTATTAGAATAGTTAGTTTAAGTTAGTTTAGTTTATATTTTGTACTTCTTTGTGGCAATAAAGCATTTTCATTTCATTTCATTTCAAACTAGCATACGTATTATAAAATACAACTTAAAACTAAAAACACACATTTTTAGGCCAAAATTCCTCTTTGTTTAAGGTAATTAGACGTTCAGTCGGAAAGCTCACCACAAAAGAATTAAAATTTACATTGTGTCGGGATCGACACAATGTAAATTTTAATTCTTCGAGTAATTTCACGGCTACCCTCAGCACGAATTTGGACTTGACTCGTAAATACTTTATGATATTCTTGACCTTCTTAAAGTAATGTAGACGGGACGCATATAGAAGCGGCATTTCGTTGGCGTTGAAGAACGCAGCAAATAGTTGAGGGCAGTCGGTACCTACGGTACGGCACTGATCTTGACAGGGGCGCTTGGACTAGATGACAATCATTCGCTCGTAGAAATTTATTGAGTGCGCCAAGTAATTATTTTTTAAAATTAAAACCGTGCCCTTAAAAAAATCTCACTAAAATTTGATTCGCTTTTAGTTACATTTTATTTAATTTATAAATTGTTTTGGTAACTACATTATTTTTGTTGACTTTAGTCTAAAAGCATCTACAAACGTAATGCGTCTGCTAGCTCTGTAAGTCCTTGCGGGCCAATTCATCAGTACGCGTTCGCTTTTCAACACTCCAATTAAAGGCAAGCGGGATCCGACGCGGTGTTTACTAGCTATTTCGCCTCTGTGCGCGCAATTTGGCTTTGTGGTTTGGCACGCCGACTCTTGATTCATGATTGCTTAAAAAGTTGCGCTGTATTCTAGTTCTAGATAAGCACGTTGAAAACCCACCTGTAGATATTGTTTACAAACTGTATTTACATTAATGCCGAATCTTTAATGCATACCGCTTTGTGCATTCGACGCATCAAATTATGAAATTGATAAAGCATTTCGTTTTCTCCGAGCAAAGAGGGTGATAGTGACAGCTGGCTCATATCAAAGACAGCTGTCCGAAACACACTTGCAAGAAAATATTACGTAAAGCCATAGAGGTAGTAGGATAATAGGTAGGCAGTAGGTATGATCTGGCTAACGCATAATATAAACGTATACGTACGTATTTTATCGTCGTATGTCGGACAACGGGATGCCTAATGACAAAAAACTCCACGATCATAGCCCTCAGGATCTCATTATCTTGGCTTTCTACATTTTCAATGCTCAAATGAAGCGGCAAACCGGCGGTGCAGCTCGTGATTGTTAATCGCTTTTCTTTGTGGTTTTATTTCTTTAATGTTGCTGGCTACCTCCCTCTCCCTGACCTTCGAGCGGTCAGTGACCCTAGTGTGGTCACACCTGCTGACACTGCACTTCACTCTTGGTATTGACCTGTGAGTTTAAGTATTGTTACGCTTGGGTTTTACATAATAAACCGATATGTTTTGTTAGATATAAATTGAAAGTTAGGTTACGCGTACCTAGTTAGTTATTTATATGAAGGTTAAAAGAATTTCTTCTTTCTATTTCGTCTTGTCTTGTGTGTGAAATGTAAGTATTTTAACATTGAATTTGAATAATTAATAATCTTTTTCACTAACTTCAAGGCGCGTAACTTTAGCCTAAGAAAGATAAGTGGTAATTCTATAGAAACCGTAAGAATTTTTAAATTTCCTTCAAAATACTTGATACCTGACGACTAAACTGTATTGTTTGAACCCTTGTTAACATTCCATTTTTTTTTCATTCTTTATAAGGTTAAGTTTAAGCCATCGGGCCAATGTGAGGACTAGATATACCTACCCCAGCCCTCTTGCGCATGAGAGGAGGACTGTGCCCTGCAGTGGGACGTAAATATGCTGAATTATATTATTATATAAGTTTATGCACGTGCACAAAGATTACATAGCTTCTGTACTAACACTACTAACCGGTGTTAACTAAGATTAACCTTTTGTACGCCAATGACCGATATATCCGCACCGCAGGTCCAACGCCAAAGACGGATCAATCGGTCACAGACCACAGAGCAACATAGACCTACGTGCATATGCATAAAGTTCAATTTCAGTTTTGACACTTCGGTGACGTGGCGTCCGAGTGACAGCTTTTGTGTTTGACATGGCGTCGAAAAGGTTAAGATATAGGCATGGTATAATAATATACTCCGCCTGGTACTCTATTCCGAGATTCGCGTATGACCTAACTGACACGGGCCTACGTCATCATGCTGTTTACAGGTTCTCAAACTTTAAAATGTGGGAGAATTTTAACCAACGGTGAAAATTATTTTAACGGCATTAATTTTAAGTTATTCATGTAGAAACATAGTAAAATAAAACAAATCTAATGTATTAAATTAAACTTTATTTATCTATACAAGACAAACGTTTAAAAAACTAATTCACAGTTACACATTAATTACCAAGCTTACGACGTGAAAAGTTTGGAAAACACTGCGACTGCTGACACTGAGCGAGAAGGAAATAACAATTAACACGCGTTCGACAAGGATGACGGCCAGGGCATGAAGTTATCTAGATCCGAATTGTCAAATGTGACAGCGCTATCCTGTGTTGCCAGTAATGTAAACAGAATTACCCGAACGTCTGAAATTTCTTTCGTGAATCGGAAGATATTGCTAACGAATAATTAGAAATGACGTGTTATTGTAAAATTTAAGATAAAATACATTATAAATGAAAATTATAAAATTATAAAGAAATATTTTAACTTATTAACCATAGCTATAATGTACCCATGTAACATGTTATGTTGAAATAAAGTGGCAATGTTATTGTGACGTAGGCCCGTGTCACTCTGGGAATAGAAGACCATGTTTTATTAGACCATGCATATAGGCAGGATGCAGTCAATGTGTTTTACGAGTTGAACCCTAAATTCTGTACAAACTTATGTTTCCTAAACCGGGAACTTGTGGTTGGTTTTCGGAGCTATACTTATCCATCCCATGCACACCGTGAAGTATAACATTAGCCCGCTTGCGTCATACACACGAGGCATAGAGATTTGCCTAGGATGCTAGGTTGCACGGTGAAAGTAAGTGTAATTTTGTGCCGATCTTCGCCTAGAAAACGCTTGACGCAACGCTTTTGCCGCTTTGTACTTGTAAATTACACTACATAAAGGCGTTGTGTGTCTCTAATTGGTAGCCGAACAAAGCACCTGACTATGGTGACTAAGCGTACGGTTACACAAAACTGAGAGAGTTTCCGGAATGTAGCAAGAGTTACCTAAATATTTTATTTCCTGATACAAGCAATTTTTATAATAAAGTCTTGCAATGCCATTTCTCGGTTCCCCGTTAAGTTGAAATTTCAGCTGATCTAGCGAGTAGGACAGTAAAGGGACACAAGAAGTCTGTAATAATAATCTGAATGTTACCTTTAAACATAGCTAGAGTTAGCCCAAGAAAAGTCTGCAGCGATTTTGATAGCCCACGCAGTGCAAGTGTTATTTTAAAACGTCAAACTTCTATGAAATTATGACGTATAAATAACAGTTGCATTGCGTGGGCTCTCAAAATGGCTGCAAACTTTACCTATGTATAATATGTACTTTCAAAATCATCTGAAGCGTAATTATTTCATCAACATACCATACATCGTGTTCGTATAATCGATCCCGCCTGTTCATTAACACCTACTTAATAATTTATGCTATCGCCTCCCATTGTCCCCATGGAGCTGGGCGGCACACACATGCGCAACTTGCTATAGGTAGTTGAAGCAGCAAAGAAAGTTGATGCTTCTGGAGAAGCAATTAAATATTTCACATTGAAATTGAATTTATACACATGGCCACTAAACATGACATTTTGACAAATTGTATTAGGTATGGAATGTATAAAGTTTTTAGGAAAAAGTATAAATACCATTTTTTTTCCGAAAAACTAACAGCTTTTGGATGAACTCTGAATCTCGAGAACTATTGATTAAAAGAAAAAGAAAGAAAGTGTCCCCATTTTACATACAAAATTTGAGAGTCAGTTTAGCCCCCCTTTACATTAAATTTCATCGAAATCGTTACAGCCGTTTCCGAGATCCCCGAAATATATAAATATACAAGAATTGCTCGTTTAAAGGTATTATACTTAGATATTAGATAGGGCTTCTTTATATTGAGCCGGTCTCCATCGTTAAACTGCGAAATTTCAAACCCCTTTTGTGTTAATGTTGTAAACAGTTGTTTCAAGAAATACCCGGAAGCCGAATGTTGTCGCTTTTGAATTCAGTTCCGCTACAAATTACCAGTTTTAATTCACTCGATAAATTTATTCAGAATATTACAGAAATTGTCTACAGCCCTTAAACATTTTCTCTATTTTTTTTTCATATTATTATTCTTTACTTAAAAATTCGCTTTTGCGTTAAATCCGGTAGTTCTGATTTTTTGCAGACGTGTTTATGATGTTGGCCCAATGAATGTTACAAGTTTGTGACTTCGAGCGCCGAACGCAACTTAGTAACAATTGTGCCAAGCGGCATCGCCTGAGACAAAAGTGCATACTCACTGCACTTATTTAGCCTACGAATACAAGATCGAAAAAATTATAAACTTTGAAAGGCTTTATCTCGGAAACTATTAAATGTCCAGAGACAATTCTAGTCTCGTACTGTAGCCAATCTAGTCCACTTTAAAAACGCCCTGAGAAGGCACTATTAAAAACTAGTCCTTTAGGGTTACAATCGCCCAAATCTAAAAGAAAACCGAAATTTTCGCGGGATTTTCGATATTTGACAAAGTTGCGTTCGGCGCTCGAAGTCACAAACTTGTATTATTCATTGGGCCAACATCATAAATAAGTCTGCAAAAAATCAGGACTACCGGATTTGACGCAAAAGAGCCAGGTTACGAAATTTGACAAAGTTACTGGATTATTTCAGAAATAAGTAAATAGTAGCTGTTACCGCAGTGGCTTTAGTCCAGAGCCGAATAAAACTTAAGCAAAGCTTACCTATTTTTTGGTCTGTAACTAAGTAATTCAGTACCTACCAGCGTATGTACCTACTCATACATCATGTAAAACAAAACAGACACAAAACAGACCCCTGCATTCCCTATGGATTACCATTATTATTATGCAGTACATTTTGTAAGTTAGTAATAAAATGGTAAAGTTTAGAATGCTAGAACCATTTCGTTCCAGAGAGTAGATTTTCAAAGCAGTGAGCAAAGGGTTGCGTTCACAGATCATTTACCTATTAAATGGACCATACACAACTTGTAGTCACTTCATAGCACTCCTGTATTAAATTAGTGTGACGGCAACCGATCCTTTTAGTTAGTTCACCATAGAACCTGGGGTCTATTCGGCAACGGAATCCCAATTATTGACATGAGCACACTAGTTTATATGAAAGGGAATTCCAATCGTCCTTCCAGAAGGGACTAGGGCTTATTAGGACTAGTACGGTTGTTACCTGTGCGTATGTGAACTAATAATATTAACATGTACATTGGCTGTTTTAGTAAAATAGGTTGTAATGTCAATTAGTGATATGACAGTGACATGACATCGAGTCTTCGTTAAACCTTCTTAGCGTGTTCTTAGCGCAGTCTTAAGGGAGATAGTTAATGGTTGCGTTGAATCTTAGTCAGGCCTGAGCCGGTATTGTCAAAACTTCTGCATCTGAAAGCTCCCGCCACGGCGCTTAAAACTTTTACTATTTTAATTCTTTGGGTTCTCACTTTGTGACCACAAACGTGATTTACTTATCTGCCTGATATATCATATTGATATACGGCATAGCGAAATGTATTGAACATTTTGAACATGTTCTATTAAAAGGAACGCCCTAAATCTAAGTTAATCTGATTAACGTGCAGGTAGGCTTGTGTTTTTAGCATCAGGAAGTCCACATTGGCATACGTGCCGTTCGTCTGATGGTATACTGATACCGTAGTCTATGCCGCAACTCCAGCAGTGCCAATTCCGCAACGAAGTCAACGCAAATTTTCATGGAAATTGAAAACTTGGGCCGTAACTGCCGCAGCAGTGAAGTTGCTACAGTAATGCTACTGTACTGTCGTCCTCCGAATGTCAGCATAACTGAAGGGTCTGTCTTGGTCGGTCAGCTGTCTGTCGTGAACTGGTCTGATTTTTGTCTTGTGATTGTCATGTCGAATTGGAATTTAAATTTCGGTCGTTCCAAATATGTACTTATATCAGTCATCCAGTCAGTCAGTCGGTCTATGTCGGGTCACCACGGAGG
Organism: Cydia splendana; assembly: GCF_910591565.1. Lineage (NCBI taxonomy): Eukaryota > Metazoa > Arthropoda > Insecta > Lepidoptera > Tortricidae > Cydia > Cydia splendana. The sequence continues at coordinate 38,055,303 of NC_085987.1, read as the reverse complement.
TTGGAAGCCACGACAAGAACACAGCATTAACTATGATTGTCTATGATTATAATTATGTGTAGGTACAAGACTGTCCCATTATCGAACGTGGTGAGTTTTGCTGAGCCGTACCCGTGTCTCCTGTCAGGTTTATAAAATCAAATTCAATTTTCTTCAAAATATGTGATATTCTATTTTAACGTAACATATCAGGTTATTATTTATGCCTTCAGCCGAAGCGTAGGTACAGTTTTGTTATCTTCAAAATGTATGAGGTACTTAATAACTTTTTACACCTACAAAAACGTAATAACTTTTGACTAAATCATCCTTTGTGCGATCCTAACTTTTCTCATTTGTGCTTCGTAACTTCGGTAGTTCTGAACTCGTATATAGCGGCTGCAACTGACAAGTGTGATCTTAAAACGGACCCACCGCGAATAAAAACCGTAAGTGACATTCGAAAACCATTGATTGATATTAGTATTTACAGTAGGTACATATGGTGCTAGTTTACCGCCCTAGTGCGGTAATTAGCACAATACGTGCCTATGTCGAAAATTTAAAAGGCCATATGTACTGTAATTCGTTGCACATACACATGCGAAAAGGTAATTCTCAACTCGTGTCGATTTAAAATACTCCCGGTCGGTCGGTTCGGTCATGTTTCAATTTATCGCCACTCGTTGCGAATTTCCTACTTTTGGCACTTGTATCGTAATGTACTATTGTGCAACTGGTACATAACTAGGTCATTATATTGCACACAACTGTAAATACTTTATTTTATGTAGGTATATAAAAAACAATAATAAGTAAACTTTTTATCTACCCTAAATTTAGAGCATTTAACAAACGGAGCCGCCTTTAAGAACTTACCCCTCTGTCGAAAACCTCGCTCAATGGTCATAGTCATACACATTGTAATAGACGGACGTTTATCTAACATGGTTATTTGTACGTTACGTACAAATAGCCATACATTTGACGTGCCCCTCCTCCGAAAAAAGTCGGCAGACCGTTTTGTACAGAAAATTACAGACAAGGCGACTCCGGTTGTTTAATTCTCTAAGACCCTAAACAACTGGCACTCATAATTGGCAGTTGAATGTATTTTAAGAAGTTTTACTTTAAAAAAGTATGGTAGGTTCAAGGTTCATGCTCAGTTATCGGCTGCGAATCTTTCACAGTATCTGTTTTCAGTGACCAACGCGCATAAGTACAACCTACATTTTGTTAAATTGTCGCTAGATCCGTTTCTAAGAGCTTTCGTTAAATAATGCGAGCCGCACCATAGATATTATAATCAGTACTTTGATTTAATTGGCCTGATGACAGTAACAAAGAATCATGGAAATAATGGTTTCAAAGAAACATATACGTAAATACGATTCTAAAAAATGGCCCAATCTCAGTATAAACATTAGGATTATTAATATATTCAATAAAATAAAACTGCAAAATTCTCTAATCGGCCATTTTGACTGAAACGCTAATCAGAAGCGAGCTAAGAATTGACGTCATCAATGTATGACATATTTCTTAGAGCAACATAGACAACCTCATTGACTATAATCCATTACGTCCTCACCAAAGAGTTTGGAAGTTAAAAAAAAATATTATTTCACCACTAAACATTTATTACGTCCAAAAAATATTATTACACGATTTTCTTTCAATTTAAGAGCTAGGCTCTTGTCGGTGCAGCGTGATGAAGTTGTCTCCACCTTGGTCGGTCCAAAGCCAGCCCCTTAGTGTCCTGGTACGACACGGCCCCTACATGCTCCTTTACTTGGCTCATATAACTCTTCCTTGGTCTTCCCCTCCCTCTCTTTCCATATATTTTCCCTTCTATGATGTTTCTGATGAAGTGGTCGTGTCGTAGCAGGTGGCCCATCATTCTTCCTCTTCTATTTTTAATAACACTCATTAGACTTCTCTTTTCTTTCACTCTGTTTAGGACAGCTTCATTCGTAACTCTTTCAGTCCAACTTATTCCTTCCATCCTTCGCCAACACCACATCTCAAATGCTTGTAGGTATTCTTCGTCTCTCTTATTTAGCGTCCATGTCTCACATGCATATAGTGCCATGGACCATATATATGTTTTCATAAATTTCTTCCGTAAGTTTAAGGATATACGTGATTTAAAAAGGTTTTTCTTCTTATAAAAAGTCTGCTTAGCCATTGCAATTCTTGCTTTTATATCTGGAGTACATCTTGTGTCCTCTGTTATGATACTTCCCAAATATTTGAAGTTCTTGACGACACACGATTACACGATATAAAGTAAATATTTATTTGTTATTATATAAATAAAACGCTAAATAATACGATATTTCACAAAAAAACTTTTTTAATTTTTTGGCTGAATGGAACTATCATTGCCATGTTGGCTGTCGTAACTAGAAAAAATTAAAAATTAAAAAGTAAACGGTGATTTTCACTCAAAATACATGTATCTAAATAATTCATCTTAAATTGCAACCGTGTGAGAGTCTTTGTATAAAATGACTGATTGTGAACAATTTTTGTAATGTATTTATCACCCCTAATCGTAATATATGGTGCTGAATTAACAATATCATTCGGATTCAAGGGAAATTCGTAACTGTAAGTATGTAAACAATGTCTACCACCATAATTTATGACGTCACAAATGGCGTGTGAGGCGTTTTCGCGCGAGGTTTAAACTAGCTATAATAAAATGCAATTATTTATGTTAAATCTTATGAGTATAGCTGAAATAGTGTGTTTTTCGGAACCAATACAAGTGTACCGATAATATTAAAAGGGATTTCAAAATTTGTCATCAGGCCAATTCAAGCATAAGAGGAAAATAGGTCACTAGTCTTCAAAAAATAAAGTATACCTTTTTGTTTTATACAAATTAGTATTACATTGTTAGTTTGTTTGCTTTCACAGCTATAGAATCGAATTTGACAAGAACAAATATTTATTTGACGAAATTAGAACATTTCAAGAGTACCTATGAATTTGTAAGGGAGTACCGAGATTTACCTAATTACAGTAATTACGCACATATAAGAAAACCCTCTCAAATATATCAAAAACCGTAAATTTGTATCTCATAAAAGATAAACGGTTATTGCGTAATAATAACATTATTACGACATCAAACAATTTATAACAAACCTTTGTTTCATGAATGTTTCTCTTTGCTATTGAGTAGTGTACAAGCGTTGCTTAGTTTGGGGCTAGGTTGATCTGTGTAAGATGTCCCCTAATATTTATTTATTTATTTATTTATTTTAGTGTAAATAAAGTCAATATGCTGGCAGATGCAGTTTGCTCTTGTAAAATGCTGTTGCGTCACAAAAGCGTCTGACTCGTCACAGAGACGGGATTTGAACAAACTTTTAACGAGACTAGCGGCTATGTAAGGCATAATTCGCTTCATTAAATAAAACAACTCCGAACAGTGCTCCGTTTCTACCAGGAGCCCATTTCTCGAACGATATTAGTCTAATATTATTAGTGTGTTGCCATGGTAACCCATACGACTTGACAGTTCGTGGACTAATAATATTAGTCTAATACCGTTCGAGAAATGGGCCCCAGCAGTGTGTATTTTTAACACTACTACTCGTTTAAGAAAATATAAATAGTCATTAAACTTTCAGATTCCTGATCGGGTAGGAAATTTGGTTATGTTTTTTAAATTGTAGAAATGTACGTACCTAACCTTCATTCAAGTATTTTTTTACAATTTGTATTTTAAATTAATACGTTAGTTTTATGAAATGTGTAGTTACCACCAAGCAACCATAATACCCTAGGTTGCTGAGGGTTGAACATGACCCCCTGAGATATTTTGGTGTTCGATCGAAGAGAAATTGTGAAATGGGTGCTTTCACCAGAGTGAAACATTCCAATCGATTATGAGGAAAGTAAAATATATTTGCCGATACCTAAATAAATACTGAGATTTCCGAACGTGAGAGATGTAACATGTCAATGTCATTGTGAAAATGACTCTTTTTTTTAAGTACCCATCCATTTTAAAGTTAGGCAGGAACTTAATCTTTAAACAGTGTGGTTTCACTCGTTATGCTAAATTGGTAAGCGTAGGCCGTTCCATACTGAATTATGACTATTATAAGACACACAGGTCTAGACCAGTTGGCCTTGAACTTCTCATTTAGATGCCTCTGTCGATAACCGGACCGCGACGGTCTCGTTTTCAAAACGTGTAGCCCCTAATCCTCGGCGTTGTCGTGAATCGTGATCTACTAAAAGCTCGTATGTGTATAATGTTTATGTTCAGGTCTCGGAGTTTTCATAGCATGACAAAACGAAAGTGAGGTATGGAGTCGATGTTATAACATTAAAATGTAAGTCATACTCATCCTCATTCAATATTAACTTCGCTCTAAGATAAAGTTGAGAAAATCTTGGTGGCTCCACTTCTTAAATCCATCCTTGGGTCCTAAGAACCAATTCTGCCAAAATAAATCTTTGGTTCACGAAACGCCATAATATTATGAAATACGTACAATACGTATTATCAATATTTAGTGAAGAATCTTGAATTATTCATCTTGTGTTTTTATTAGTTCTACCTTTATTATATCAGTCTCAATGTCACATTAAACGGCCAATACCCATTCTAGGGTAAAAATATAAAACAAATACTTTCTGTACCGTGCCGTTCATATAGTAATAGTACATTATTGTCGAGGCTCGGAAGTAGCTACTTGCAGGCTGAGGATTCGTTTTAAACGGACGACCTTGGGAGTCCGTTTAACTGAATCCGAAGCCAGCAAGTAGCCTTCCAGCCGAGTCATATATAGTGCTTTTCTCAAAAATGGTGCAAGAAATATAAATATCATAGAAATATTTTACAAAAGCAACTTTCTTACGTATATATTTTCACAGAAAAAAGTAGAAACAATTGAAAAAATTAGCTTTGCCGCCTTTTTATTTTTTTAATAAAAAAATAGAAGTGTATTTTTCTGCCGAAAATACGCCAACCTATTTGAGACAGCTAAATAGTCGCGGTACTAATCATCTGTTTGGCTGTTTAATGGGCCTGGGACAAATAATGGAATTTGTATGCAACATTGCAGTCCCAAAATCGAGACTGCAATGTTTTTAACTTTTTAATTTTTGACTGACCATAAACTACGCGCTTCGCAACCTATTTTTTAAACGGCAAAGTCGACTTTGCCGTCCATTTTTGAGAAAAATGTATTTTTAATACCAATGATTTTATATCTGCCATCTACCGTGACTATGACGGTCGACGTAAAAGCCTGACTATATTATTTATGCACAACCGGCACCGGAAATACATCAGTTTGGCCTCAAAGCGAATGTAAAATGCAATCCGCTTTGAGCAGAATAAGCGGTTAACTAATTTATACTCGTATATCATATGTGAATTAAATTCTGTATATATTATGTAGATACTCGATGAATAATAGGAATCTTTATGAGTAATTGATTAATTAACGAATCATAATAACACAATGTGTCATTAAGATGAGGTTGGATGCGATTTTTGAACGCCAATTCGAATTTCTAGGCTCGAAGATGTGCCTATTTCGGGCCGTGCGTCATCAGAATCAGCCAATGCATCCCTAAACAAAAGCACCTGTTCTATACCACCACGCAGTACAGCCCTAGCACTAAGTACTACAGTAGCCCTTGGAAAAATAAATAAAGTGCTCATTCCATACTGTTTGTATTCAGTATTTATTTTTGGCGGAGTAAAGCACCTAATTGCATTATTCTTTATTTACCACAGACAACTTTACAAATTAGGTACCATGTCAAATCTAAAAATATACAGAATTCAAAACGTAAAATCCTTACAAAGTAACTAAAATATATTATAACACAAAATACACATTTTCACATTGTAAATATAACCTTAAGGGGCTACCCGAGGTTTTCATCGATCTTTGCCAAGTTTTGATTCGTATCTGCTTTTTTTGCACTACATATAGAATTATAAGACAAACGGTTATCGGTTTATCAATCTTTTATCTCCGTTTTGGTCTACCGGATTTTGAAAGAAATGAATACTTAATTTTTTTTTTAATTTTTTAAACATTGTCTAAATAAACACTTTTTTAGTACCTATACTTGGTCAAGCAGATCTTGTCAGTAGAAAAAGGCGGCAAATTTGAAAAATGTAGGCGCGAAGGGATATCGTCTCATAGAAAATTTGAATTTCGCGCCTTTTTCTACTGACAAGATTTGCTTGACCGTCTATATCTAGTTTGCTGTAAAGGATCTTACATGTACGAAATCTACATATTTGGGTACTTCTTTGACGTCTCGAAAAACGTGTCTAGGATTTTAATTTTAAACTAATTAACACAAAAGTTATGGCCAGAAAACCAGTGTATTAGCCTAAAATTGTTCATCTTTGATGCCAAATATCTCGAACTATATTGCGATACTATATTGCTTAAAGCCGTTGCTGTTAATATGATAAGCTACAAAACACATTAGAAAACTAAGGGATTCAGATCGAAGGTCATTGGCGTGGGGCAACCCCTTAATAACTAATCATTACCTAACACCCCTAGTGTAACGTAAATGTAGCCTTCGTACCCCGCATCATAAAAAACAATCGATTGACATGTCATTTACTATTTGATACATAAAGTGTTAAAATCATAAACCCGTATTCGGAAAAATATAGGTTAGGTATATTTTAAATGGATGAGACACACGTAAAATGGCAACACGTAACAAAGAATACGGACGCTCCCCTCATACTGCTGTGGACTATGCAGCCCATTGAAAATCTGTAGATGAACGGACAGGCCATTCTGCGAATCGTCTGTCCGAGAAATGCAAACGCGGCCGCATTTCAGTTTACTCTCTGCCAGGGTTTGTGAAGCCCCGTGTATTCTAGATCTCGTTGACCCTAATACTCGCCCTTAAACCGACGCCCTTTGCACGTCATACATTATTTTAATTTTAGGTCATTGCTTCTTTATTATTTTGATTAATTAAACAAGGGAAAAATATGTTTCTGTTCTCTTCCAAAAAATAAAGGAAGATCTCAGATTCTTTACTGTACCTACTCTTGAACTAGCTTTTAATTCACGACTCTGTCTTCTTAGAATTAATTATTTGCTCTCCGATACAACATTCCACACGCGATATCGTGAAATATCTTGTCGTCATGGTCGTACCTATTTCTCGTCTGCAGGGATGAGCACTAGGGATAAAACGTGTTTAATGTGTTAATCCAGGTAATAAAATAAGCGATCTGTGTGCCAAATTTTCTTTGTTTATGCGTTTTTGCTTACACAGGGGGATATTGTAGTTAGATAATTATTTCATAATAATTCTGTATCCCAATGAATATATGGGGCATTATATATGAAAAGGGACCTTATTGTCGATGGCGCTTACGCCGCACAGCGTCGCGCGGCATTGTATTTATATCGGAGCATCGTTAATAATGGCGTAAGCGCCATCGACAATAAGGTCCCTTTTCATAGATAACGTCACATATATACTTACTCATTTTGATAATCAAATGAACTCATCTCTACTGATTTAATAAACCTCAAATTGGATCGAAACATGTCGAGCTAAATCGAAAAATAAATACGTGAGTAGGTCACCGGAGTTTACAATTTAAAAGTTTAAAACGGAAGTGTAGTCAATATTTATTTTGTTAATATTAGGTAATTTTTAAGCCAAGAAGACCCTTTATATCAAACGTTGTCAATGTCTGGTGCAGGAGAGTAATTAAATTCAGCGCCCGCGACGATCGCTAAAAGCTCTCGTCTTAAACTACCGTCTTGATACTTAAGTTTCAATTTACTGGGAACCGTCTCTTAGAACATTAATCATGATCGGCTCCTCCCCGGTTTGTTTATCCTAATTTGTTATCAAATTAATCGTGACTTTTATACAGGGTGAAATCGGAAACAAATAACAAGGTAAGTACCTAGCTTTCTTGGAACTTGGCATATATTATTTGCTATTAAAATTTATAGTAAAGCGAGTTTCACAACTTTGAAGGAGGTTCTCAATTGGTCGGGATCTTTGTGTCCTTTGTTTCTGTTCACATTGTTCATCGGGTTAGGATCTGAAAAATCAAGGGAATTCTTCATATTATAGCAACACATGTAGTTATTGTATATTTTTATAGTAAATCGTGCATTTTCTCTCAGAAAGCGACATTTGGTCAACTAAAACGGCTAATGAAGACTATAATATTATGTCATGATGTTTTGTGAACTCGACTATTTTTGTGTTAAGTTATTTTTGTTTAGTTTTTATTTATAAAGAAGGTCCTACTTGTGACTTTTGTGCACAATTTGTGAAGGTACCATACGTCATATGTACTTACTTACATACGTCGTACTTGTAGATCATTCTTATAATCTATTTACCAGTATCATATTCATATCTTGGTATTGTTTTATTTGATCACATCTAAGTTTTCACCCTATGCTGTTCGCCATTCAACGCAGTAAAAAGGAATTTACTTAAGCCTTGTCACTGAAATGTACCTAATAGGATTAATCGATTGTCACGACGCAGATCTGTTAGTATTGTTTCTGCCTACGAAGTTTAAATTCCAACAATGGACTACTTAGGACGACGCTGACGAGACCCTCCTAACTTACTGTATATCGTTGGCATGACTAGCTCATTTAAGTGACTGTTCTGTTTTTGTTGCAGGTCCCTTAGGCCGAAAGTTAATTTCCCTGGGATCGGAGGAGAATGCGCCTCGATGTTTAAGAAAAGTAGTAAAGGTCGGTGCGTGCTAGTGATCAAGGCCCGCGGCTGGAAGCGCGTGCCCATGAAGCTGCTCAAGTGGGGCCGCAAGATGCCGTCCACCAAGCAGTACAACCCGGTGCCGAACGACGAGTACGACACCCGCATCCCTCTGCACCCGGACGAGGCCTTCACCTACGGCATCAAGTTCCAAGCCAAGGTATGTAACTTCCACGTGCTCTGCGGCGCTATCATGGTCGTATTTATCACTTTCGCACTTACATACTTGTTAGAACGTGACAGGCATGATGACAGATGATAAAAAATCTACCATCTTAGCCCTACAGATTCAACTATTCTGCTACTATCAACTGTGTTGCGCCATAGATTATAGAAATATTTACTGTTTATTCTTATACCCTTGAGCTGGCCGTGATCGGATGAAATATGGCATAAGTTTCTTGGGAATTAATGCCAGTGATCTCATGAACCCCTGTATTTTGGGACTATTCGGTCTTAACAAGTTGCTTTTACATCAGAATCTGAATATCAATTCACTCATGTCATAAGCTTAAAAGTTTTAACTAAATGCTCCATGATGCTAATAACAATGTCGACAAAACGATTTGCCTATCAAGCTTTTGCAACCTTAATTATCCACCTTGGTCACATTTACGTCTTAAACTACCAAGATTAGCGCGTATCATACTGATGTTTGATCTTGGATTAAGTCTTCACTCCAGTTTGGTGAAATTGGGTCTTACCATAAACTAATTAGCAGTGTAGGTGTAGGTATATGGAAATTACATAGATATTGCCTTGTGGGACACCGCACACCTCGCATAAAGGAATCTCATTAATAATGCACATATTTCCCTGAATATAATTAACATGCTTTCATTTAAGATGCCCAGGAAAGGCATTATTGTCGTTATCTACTGATATCAAGAAGAATTTTCATTATTACGATTAGACTATCACTACTAGTATATAGTTCAAAGAATTATTCACTTTTACATTTTCTAAGCTTATCGCGAGGTCTTCAGCTCACAAAGTCACTAGTTTATTTAGTCCATTTCCTCTATAAAGCGGGAAAACCTAGAATCAGCTACGCGTGTAGCGCTACGAAAACGTTGGCAGTGAATGCGTTAAGGTGGTTCTGCTTGCTCGAATTTCATACAAACTTTCTTGGCACCATAGCTCCTATTATATAGGGTTTCTTCACTTGTATATGTAATGTTTGGGTAGTAAGTATATATATTTCTGTCTTCGCGTAACGTAAAAAAATACTAGATTTTGATTAATATTATTAAGAAAAAAGCCTTTGAATATTGGTAAAATTTTGCCCCATTGCTTGTTTGTGTGAGTGATGCTTATCTGGGTGTAATTCTAACATGGCGACTTCATTTGACAAGCAATCATTTTTAATTTATCAAAGGTGTAACAGATGGCACTTTAAAACCGCAACACAGATTACCTGTGCACGGTGGCTCGGCTTGTATGGAGAGAGGGTCAAAAATCAATTTCTCCGAAAGTATCAAAGATACTCTCAAAATAAAAATATGTCCGTGTTAGTTGTTTAAATATCTAGTAAAAAAGTAGTAATAAATAGTTCTACTTTGTATATTTTAGCATAAAAAAAATCTAACTGATAACAAAAAAATATGCAAAATACGTACAATTTTAAAGCCTTATAAAAATAGAATTAAAGAATAAATTACAACATATTCTTGAATAATATAATAAAACAAATAGTTTTTATCAATTATATTGTAAAAATATATATTTAAAATTAAAAAATATATATTTACAGAGATGCTAATATCGTACAAATTATGCAACGAAAAATATTTCACGTCACGTGTCAGTCATCTTAAAAAACTAACCTAGATCAACTTATATTTTAGATTCATCTAAAATGTATTTTAAACATCTAGTTAAATAAGTACACATTGTGACAACTATTGATTTTTTGTTTTTGGTAGTTTCCTACGGCCCGTAATCATAGGGTCCGAATTTACTAGAAAATTATTTAAGATATTCGTATTCGTCTATGTGCGCGCACACAATTACTTTACCAAACGAAGGTAAAACAGGATAAACTCGAAAATGTATAAAAGTACGTAGTAACAAATATTGGTGTTTTGTTAGTATAGCTTCTGTGAGAAGAGATAGCACATGCATCGTAAGGATTTGATTGGTCTCTAAATTAGCTAATATTCGTCAGGTTGTTGACTGCTGATGCATCCAAGGATGCTAGTGCTGCTAACCTTCTGCGTTTTGACCGCTTACTACAAGCCGAAAAGTCCTTTTTTTGGCCATCCGGCTGAAGTAGAGGGTTCCGAATTGCCCGATGATGACGGTTGTCCCAATTCAATATTTAACGTCTTTTCAGTCACCTTATTTTTATTGGAAAATTATCACTTTGCTTCTCACTTAACCAGTTCGAATGTTTCTTAAGAACTATACACTGATTTCGCAAAGATGGTTTCCAATAAATTACAAGTCTACTACCAATGTAAGTACTTTATTATGTTATCCAAATCACTTGTATCTACGTTTTCTACATCTGGCAACATTCCTACTAATTTTTTTAAGCACTTGACAACATCCTTCTGTATCTGAACTACTAAGTTAAATAAAAATCCCTTTGTAAAAGATTCGACCTACACATCACCTGAAAAAAGAAAGAAAAACCGGGCAAGTGCGAGTCGGACTCGCGCACGAAGGGTTCCGTACCATAATTCAAAAAACGGCAAAAAAAAAACGGTCACCCATCCAACTACTGACCCCGCCCGACGTTGCTTAACTTCGGTCAAAAAGCACGTTTGTTGTATGGGAGCCCCACTTAAATCTTTATTTTATTCTGTTTTTAGTATTTGTTGTTATAGCGGCAACAGAAATACATCATCTGTGAAAATTTCAACTGTCTAGCTATCACGGTTCGTGAGATACAGCCTGGTGACAGACAGACGGACGGACAGCGGAGTCTTAGTAATAGGGTCCCGTTTTACCCTTTGGGTACGGAACCCTAAAAAAGGGTGAATTGTCATTCGTAATATTTTCGTAGAGCTGCTACGCGTTCGCTTACCCAAGCGTAGCAGTCTTTTAACTATCAAACGCGCAGGCGTCTGCATATAATCTTTTATGGCCCTTAATTTAGAGATATCAAGCTTCAAAATAATACTACTTTCAATGTTAGAATTCATTGGGAACATAACTAGAAGTTTAAGTAAACAAAATATTCTAATCCTGTTTGTATGACTTTTTGTTACCTCGTAGACCTATTATTATAAATATACTTTTAATGAAAAAGTTATACTTTGTATATGAAATGAAACAACATACCTGATTCTTTAAGCTCCATATTAATAATAATCACTAAAATTACTATTGCCTCAGGAATTCACTACTAATGACGTTCACTTAATGAGCATTTGATAAGAGAACGCGTACAACCGGGAGTTGCGTTAACTTCAAGGATTATTAGAGAATGAAAGTAATTAGCTATGCGGGATCTATTTATACCTGATAAAAGTACACTTATTAGCTAATAATATTCAGTCATTGGAAACCAAAAAATACCACATGCGTTTTTTTGAGTTATGGCCTAAGGCCAGCCCACCGTGCTGTGTATTTTGTTTTATTTTCACTCAATAGAGGGAGATATATTTAATGCACAAAGCATGACGTTACGAGTATACTCATTTAAGAGTCTCCTTTCTGATATAATTTCATTCCCAGATTTAATATAACATTAACTTATTATATTATACAATAAAATACATTTATATAACTATACATTTAATAGAAAGGTCAGTCCAAACAATCATTCGCGGAACGGTCGTCCACCGAAAAGCCTTGTGAATTCTGCTTTCGTTTCGGCAGAAATATAAATGCTCTCTGGTAAAGCCTATATTTATTGTAACAATGATTTTTAAACTAAAGTACCTAGCTATATTTTTCTCAAAAATATATAGATATGTGGAGAAAAATGTCATCTTGTAAATAAACAAGATTCTATATGTTCTGCTTGTGCATAACAATAACATTAGTATATAGATTGATAACCAAGGGATCATTTCTTGATGATATTTTTTTCAAAAATGTTGCCTTTCACCCGAGTTAAAACACTCTACTTTTCATTTCGCATACGAGGAAAGTAAAATGCATGTGTTTTTTTTAATAAATTTTTATAGTAGGTATTTTTGAGAGTAGGTACTTTCAATTAGCAATTTGGCCAAAAGTATCGTTATTTATGGAATGGGGAGTCAAATATCGGAATGGAAATTGTATAACAAATCCATTTATACCCAAATTTCAATTGCTTATTGTAAAAAGAATAATACAATCGTACTTGGAATTGGAACCTAAACTGCTCTAGTGTAGAAACTTATCATTTCCTGCACACCTTTTACAACAACAATGACCCTCTTTTCATAGCATGAGAAATGAAACGGATATTTCTTGTTTTCTTTGCATTAGCATTTTTCTCTCGATAATTTAATCAATTTGCAACATTAGTAGAAGAATCGTCATAAATTCATAATCATAAATTCATAAATAACGAAATATAAAAGGACATACATTTTTAGAAGATTTCCCCGCGCGACGTTGCCAAATGGTTTAAAGGGCAACATGCTCGCAACGTTTGGATGTCAATAAGTCGACAATGAAAAATTATATTTCAAATCAATTCAAACTTGATATTTTTGACAGTAATGATGGGTTACTTAAATAAGAAGGCATTTTTCGCCCGGGTCTACTATGGTCAAATGTAGGCTTTTAGCTATTGAGTATGTCGCAGTCAAAAGTGTGAACTGGTCAAAAGAACTTTTAACCGACAAAAACAGGCAAAACTGCTTTTGACTGAGCATGTTAGTCAAAAGTAGTTTTACCTGAAAATCATTGGTTAAACGGGACTTACCTAATCGCGTATAATTATGTTTTTAAAATTTACCTCCGAGATCCAACGTTCCGACGGCGTAGTCCCCGTGTTTGTCGGGTCGGGCTCTTAGTTCTCATAGACAACGGGGACAACGCCTTCCTCGAAAAATTGGAGGAACATTTTAAAAACTTAACTAAAACGGTTAAGTACTGTTTTTCTAAATAATAATATAATGAATAGTATTTATTTTAACACTGAATTAGTTTTAATATATACAGGATATAATCGTTAAGTGTGGCCAGGCTATAATTCCGTAAATATAACAGATATCAGAAAACTTCAAATTGATATCGAAAGTGCGTTACCCAATGAGTAAAATAACATTAATAACTTATTTAAATATACATTAACTTCAAACCCTCCCATACATTTAGTACGACGACTCACCCCTCAAAGAACGCCGTCGGAGTCGTAAGAGATAAAACTGCTTGAGATTCATTATTTGCGATAGCAAACTGTAATAAAATAATAAAACTACCGTTTATCCTTTATCTTCATTATCCTTTAGCATTGCATTTTCTAAAATCCTATCTAGATGGAACAACATTAGGAGATTATGTAAAATGGTAACTAAGTATGTATAATTTCAATAAAATGTAGGTAAAGGTATACTTAAGTTAAGGTATACTTACTTATGTACTTTAGTTAGGTATAGTTTTTAGGACTGACCAACAATGACTACGATATTTACGACAGGTACAGAAAGTAAGGCTGACTGCTGTATAAACGTAAGGAAACATAATTATAATTATGTACAACAATATATAAGGTACCTAAATAAACGAGTTCGCATCCCATCATAATCACAATATTTTATTGTGTTTAAAGAACAATATATTTTGATTTTTTCTGTTTCTCATTACTTCCCCAAAACTGTGACTCACACGCCAGCTTAGTAGTGTTACGTTAGTACTAAGCTAACATTAAAAGCGGTTGGAAATTTTAGGTAAAATATTTAGCGTCATTTTCAATTGATAATAAGAATAACAATATATAAATTATAAAACTTTTCATAAAATAAAAATAAAAACAAAAAAATTAAGCACTGTCGTGATTTGAACCCAGAATCATTGTCACTAGCTTAAATTTATTCAAAACAGATGTTGTGGGTGCCACAAGCACATGACAATTAACGTCTGAAAATTTCAGTCGGTTCCAAGTTATTTGTCAATGTCACAAATAAAATTTTAAATTCTAAATTGTTTTTACAAAAAATAAAATTTCATGCGCTGCACTGCGCCCTCTAGGATACTTTATTGTAACATTCCAAATCTACTGACATTTGACACTGACTATATTAGACCGGGAGATAGTGACACATTTTACTGGGTCATTTGTACCAGTATGGCGGTTCGTCAGGTGTCTAAGCATGTAATGAAGGAAAGAAAATGCTATGACCATAGCGCTGGTACCGGCGGCCCAATCGCGTGGGCGTTAGTCGAACGTGTCGGATAAAATACGAGTGTTGAACGATTTGTTCCACAAATATCCTCGTATTTTCCGATAGTCCATAAAAAAGAAGTAGGCGGTAGCGTAATGCCATACTTCTCCGGTGTGACTTACAGCCCGCCATACTGAGGCGAACACGTTAATTAAAAAAAAACAATTCAACCATCTGTGCCAAGCTAATTTTTGCACAGGTGATCATCGTCGAGCAGCCATTCATGGACATCACCATGCCATACTCTTCGGACGGTTCCAAATGCCCGCCATACCGCCGCAAGGAAGTTAATTTTTTTTTTGCTAAACGATTTGTACCAGTATTGCATTTAAATTTTTGGAGAGTATTTGATAAAATGTGACCGTTATTATAATTGCCATACTTATAGTAGAGGGAAAAAGTGCTGCCATACTTGAAAAACTTATTTAATCGACACGTTTCAAAAATACGACTATACAATACGTAAAATATTTTTTTACAGCATGGCATCATCATATTCTGTTTGATTGGATACAATTATACCTAAAAAAAAATATTCCGGATTATAACTACGGGGCGGACGACTGTGAGACTTAAGCCAAGACTTAAAAAATAAAAAAAAATTTGACGATTTGTACCAGTATGGCATTTGGATTTTTGGAAATTAGATGATGCAATGTGACCATTATTGTATTTGCCATACTTCTAATAGGGGGAAAAAGGGGCACCATACTTGAAAAAGTTGATATTTCGACGGGTTTTCAAAGTACAAGACATAAAATCATTTGTTACAGTATGGCATCTTTGTATCCGGATCGTTTGGGTAAAATTCTACCTAAAAAAAAATATCCCATACTGTTACCATGGGGCGGAAGATTGTCACACTCAAGCAAGATATGAATTTTAAAAAAATGGAACGAATTGTTACAGTATGGCATTTTAAATTTACGAACGTTGGAAAAAAAACGTTTGGGAAAATTACACCGTACTTATGGTGAAGTGCCAAGGTGGTGCCACCCTCGAAAAATTTATTTTCTACAGGGTTTTTTTAGTGTTGAAAAATTAGCCTATACCGTAACCAGGGGGCTGGGAGTTTCCACACTCGCTCTATGTCGACAACCAATACAATATTGAAACCATTTTTCGAAGTAGCCCATGATGCTGAAGTTCGCAACGTTGGAATGCAAGAAAAATATTGATTTTTATTCACGATTTAGTTCTTTTTTTAATTATCCACATTTTTCGAGTCGATATTTTTTTCTGAGTGCAAAAATCGATCGTTTTATCATTCACAATTAAATTCTGAATTAAAATAAAGAGCTTTAGCGAAGCAAAATAAATTCGTTGCATTCCAACGATGCAAACTTCAACGTCATAAATAGCCCACCTGTAATATCGTGAAGGGTATACATGTGAAAAAAAATTATGTGCAATATCAATATTAATGCAATTTATTCCGAAATAATTATAAAAGTTTATAGACTTTAAACATCCTCTGAACCGGAATCCCCGGCATTTTCGAACTCGTTTTCGTCGTCTTCGTCGCTGCTTACTGCATCAGTATCTATAAAATTGTTTAATTTATTCAAACAAGCGCAGCACACAATCGCAAATCGTCAACATAAAATTATTTTCCTAAATATTTACCTTCGTCTTCTTCATCCTTTTCTTCTTCATCTTTTTCTTCATCATCGTTTGTTGCGTTTATAACGATCTCGCTTATGGTGCCTGGCATGGCGTCGCCGTCGAACCAATGGAAATCATAGCGGTCTGGGTCCACTAGCTTCCACCCGCAATCCTCTGGGCTTACAATAGATGGGTATTTGAGGTGAGCATTACACCAGATAGTGCTAATGTACAATACCCTCATCAATTGTTGACGCAACTCGGCTTTGCACGGTGGAAGTAAAGAAGCGTCAAAGTTCTTTACATTCTTCATGAAATCCTGCCCGGTGTGGGACATGCTGTACGATTTCATGAAGAGATGAAATCTCACTTCATTTACCTCATCAATTTTTCGTTGGTTGTACAGTCTGAAAATATTTACAGAATGTTTAATTCACTAATTATAACAATTGATGTTTGTAATTTGCTGCCGGTAGTAAAAATATTTTACCTGCAAACAAATGCCTCAAGTTGAGTAAAGCTCTCTTCTTTCTCCTCAAACATTTTCAGAAAAGCGTCCTGATAGAATTTGCGTTTTAAGGTATAAAAATATACGCACATCGTAAGACGATAATGTTATTGTA
Source organism: Cydia splendana (assembly GCF_910591565.1). Lineage (NCBI taxonomy): Eukaryota > Metazoa > Arthropoda > Insecta > Lepidoptera > Tortricidae > Cydia > Cydia splendana. Next base: position 38,037,989 of record NC_085987.1, on the reverse strand, counting down.
TTAAAACGGCATACCAAATGTTGTTTAGACCTGAACTTAGAGGATATAACCAACGGAGACGCCATGTCTATAATTTTAGGTACAAAATAGTCTGCCGTTTTTTGCGGGGGAGGGGCACATCAAATGTATACGTAACGCCAACATAGCCATGTCAGATAAACGTCATTCCATAGATATGGTTGACAAGTCGTTGACCATTGGCCGCCTTTTTTCGACAGAGGGGAACGCCTGTTAATGACCACTCCGTTGGTTATATTCTCTAAGGACCTGAAGTATTACCAATTCAATACGAACTTTTCTACCTCAAAATAGTTATAATTCAATATTAATTAATGAGACAGCTTTTTAGAAGACTGATTATTTAAAATAAGCATTTAAATATTGTATTTTTAATTAGTAGTAAGTTATTTACTTATGTGCATTCTTCCGCCTATAATATATTTACTATTAATAAAACATTTCATTTTACTGGCAACACAGTGGTAGATTTGATGTAATTTAATGGTGAATGGAGGTTTACAGCAAGATGAGCCGAGATCTCTATGATTCGAGAAATCGTTCGAGCGGTGGTAGCCGTACAATATTATTCAACATAATATATAGTTATAAGACAAGATTGCCGCCACCTACGTCTTTGAAATTTTGGATTTATATTCGGTAAAACTTAAACTTTCAGGAAAAATTTGTGCCATACTGGTACAAATCGTCAAAAATACGAATAAAATCTTACAATTAAAAAAAAATATTGTGCACATTTGCCACCTCCTACAGGTATGGCATTATGAGATTTCTATTTATGATCACACAGAAAGTGTTGAAAAAAAAATTCAAGATGGTACAAATCGTTTAGCAATAAAAAAAAATTAACTCCCTTGCGGCGGTATGGCGGGCATTTGGAACCATCCGAAAAGTATGGCATGGTGATGTCCATGAATGGCTGCTCGACGATGATCACCTGTGCAAAAATTAGCTTGGCACAAATGGTTGAATTGTTTTTTTTTAATTAACGTGTTCGCCTCAGTATGGCGGGCTGTAAGTCACACCGGAGAAGTATGGCATTACGCTACCGCCTACTTCTTTTTTATGGACTATCGGAAAATACGAGGATATTTGTGGAACAAATCGTTCGACACTCGTATTTTATCCGACACGTTCGACTAACGCCCACGCGATTGGGCCGCCGGTACCAGCGCTATGGTCATAGCATTTTCTTTCCTTTATTACATGCTTAAACCCCTGACGAACCGCCATACTGGTACAAATGACCCAGTAAAATGTGTCACTATCTCCCGGTCTATATGTAAGTGTGCGTGAATTCAAGAAATTGCAATATTTTGCAGTTGGATTCCGATAATAACGAAATGAGACACTGTTGAGTTAAACATGTTTCGATTTGGATGTAGTATTTTTTATAGTTTTCGCCCATATCAACACATCTTTTGAATCTTTGTATTTTGGGAGAAATGGTGAAAATCCACAATTCGTGCACACTGACGCCATCTTTTGGCTCATAATCGGCATCCCATCCCTAGACATCCACCTTAAACTGAAATAGGTACACAGGTATAAAAGCTATTAAAAACAACACGAATGTAATTGATGTATTATACCTATACCATGTATAGGCCTGTACTGTAATCCAAGAATTCACTACGATTTTCATAAAAGGCCTCATCAGGCTGACGTACATTAACTCCCAATGGTTCGGAATGAACCGTCGATTCTGCTTAATTGTCACTATACGAGCGATTTAAAGCGCTATTCAAATATAAATTGGTGAGTAATGGGAATGCTAAATGTAGATCCTGGGATCCTGAACTGGTTTTATGAGGGCCTGACAGCTTCGGGTTTTACTTTACTAAAGTATTGGATAGACAGCCATCTTGTAACACAGGATAGACGAGCATTTCTAAATTATTATCAATATTTTATTTAGTTAAACTTTATTGCACGATAAAAATATGTACAAGTGACGGACCTACCAAACTTATTATTTAATTGAATATTAAATAATAAGTTCTTAAGTTGTTGTAGTTAAACTAGCATCCCCTAGAATACACAATGTATACAAAGTAATCCGAGCATAACTTGTTACAAGAAGAACAATTCAGAATTCAATTAGTAATATTTCCACTGTGACGATCGCGCAATTTCGACGACGATAAATATTAATTCAGTGGAATGCCTTTTTAGCGTTTATCTAACGAAGATGGTGAGAAAAGGACGCATAATCTGAATACAATTTTCTGCTTAATTCGTTTAATGATAATAATCATTAATGTTATAGGTAATAATGTTATACATTATCGCGAATAGATACTTATCGTAATGCCTCTTATAAGTACCTAACAGAAAAATTTAAAATTCCATTTCTAAGATAAGGTGTAATAAAAAAAACCGGCGAAGTGCGAGTCGGATTCGCGCACGAAGCGTTCCGTACCATTACGCAATAAACGGCAAATAAATCACGTTTATTGTATGGGAGCCCCACTTAAATATTTATTTTGTTTTTAGTACCTATTTGTTGTTATAGCGGCAACAGAAATACATCATCTGTGAAAATTTCAACTGTCTATCTATCACGGTTCATGTGTTACAGCCTGGTGACAGACAGACGGACAGAGAGACAGCGGAGTCTTAGTAATAGGGTCCCGTTTTTACCCTTTGGATACGGAACCCTAAAAATGAGGTCCGTCAATAAATGACGTTAAGGTATAGGTAATTAAATGACATCAAATTCACTTGACCTTTTAGAGGCTCGGATAGCACCGAACAGCCCGAAACATAGGCTCGTAAAATTATTTTAGAAAAGTACACTCGTTACGTGTGCACTTGCAGTTGTGTAGGTGCCAATATGTATTTTATAGTACATATGGTCCTACTTTCCCGCACTAGTGCGTAAAATAGCACTTTTCGTGCGTATGTCAAAAGTTTAAACAAAACGTTGTACGATACACGTGCGAATAGGCAATTCGCAACTCGTGTCGATTTAAAACACTCCCTTCGGTCGTGTTTTAATTTATCGCCACTCGTTTCGAATTTCCTCTTTTCCGCACTTGTATCGTAAATAACTATTAGCAGTTAAATGGTCCCATTTTTATTAGAACCCAAAAACCCAATCCAACCAGAATTAACTATGCCGTTTGAAGGGTGTCACCCTATTTCACAGACAGAAATTTCATAGAATGTCGTTTCTCAGAAATTATTTCATATATCATTTGGTTCATATACTTTCAGTTCCAATATTATTTATTGTTTCATAGACTATTTATTTGGTTGAAACATATTTCTCATAAATTCAGTTGAATGTATATTACTGTCAAACTTTTTAAATTTAGAAACTTATCAAACAGTAGAATTATGTTTCGTGTATTCTTGTTTCGTAGACACAGATTTCATAGATTGTTGTTCCATAGGAACTGTTTAATATAATATTTAGTTCGAGTATTTTCTTTTCAAATATTATTATTTCAGAACTTATGCACTTCATTTAAATTTATTGAAAAGAAACTCAATGCAAAGAATTGTAATATTAGAACTGCGACCCCCGCAGAAACAAACTGTTGCCAGAAAAGTAGGTTAGGTTAGAACTGCGACCCCGAAGAAAAAAATTGTTGCCAGAAAAGTAGGTTAGGTTAGGTTAGAACTGCGACCCCCGCAGAAACAAACTGTTGCTAGAAAAGAAGGTTAGGTTAGGTTAGAACTGCGATTACCGCAGAGAAAAATATCTATGATTTAATTTTTGACAAAGTAAGTATTGAGTTACTGAGCCTTATATGAAATGAAAATATTAAGTTTAATAAAATTTGAAACAAAATTATATGAATATGCAGGCTTGGAAACAAGTTTTATATAAACTTAATATTATAAGGAATAATAATATATGACTTGAAATTTTATGACATGAATTTCGAAACATTAATTTTCTGAACTATAAAAAATCTACAAGTACAGCTTCTAAAATGTAAGTGCACTGGAAGTTGATCATTCTATGAAATGATAATATGAGAAACATTTTCTATGAAGCACAATTCTACGAAAATGTAGTATATGAAACAACGTACAACCCGTTTGAAGAAGTGATAAAATAAAAACGAATCAGATTATCTTCCTTTACCAGGCTAAGGGATATATGTTTCCCACATACGGCACTTCAATCATGTGTTCTATTTTCGATGAGAATGACTGACCATAGATTGTCATTTTTGAAATGTCAGCCTGGTAAAGGGTTAAGTTATGTTACTTTGTAACATCATACTTTGAATCAATGAAAAGTAATGTACATAATTTCAAAATATATACTCTGTATCTTTAGGTATTTAAATAAAAGTAAACAAATAATTTGTATATTTTCGGGTAGTTATAGCATTTATTGGTTAACCATCCATATACAAAACCGCCTGAATCTGTCACTGTACGACCTGACTTTAACCTACACTATTTGATCATGTAATGATTTCATCTACCCTCAACTGGCTATAGGAGCCATTTGAGGGTAGATTTTATTTACTTTTATTTAAATACCTAAAGATACAGAATATATATTTTTGAACTTTACTGCTGTTATGTAAACAAAGATGCAAACTTCTTTAGTCATCAACCCTTTCCTGGTCACGGAAACAAGCACGTGTTTATTTAAATTACCCGAAGGACAAAATTAAATGTTACACTCAAACAAAGTACTAAATGTGTTTCGTTGTTTAACGACGTGTATTTTACTTTGCTTACATAAATATTATGTTGCAGGTTGCTATACAAAAGATTACTGTATAAATTCATAGACACCGTCTATTTAAAAAAAATGCGAGTCGGACTCGCGCACGAAGGGTTTCGTACCATTACGCAAAAAACGGCCAAAAATCACATTTGTTGTATGGGAGCACCACTTAACTATTTATTTTTATTCAGTTATTAGTATTCCTTGTTATAGCGGCAACATAAATACAAATATACAATTTCAACTGCCTAGCTATCACGGTTCATGAGATACAGCCTGGTGACAGACAGAGAGACAGACGGACAGACAGACGGACAGCGGAGTCTTAATAATAGGGTCCCGTTTTTACCCTTTGGGGTACGGAACCCTAAAAAGCATTAACATCTAAACACTAGCTGCACTTATGGGTTTGACGTCAATACACCTTATAAAATAAAGTCCCCCGCCGCGCGTGTCTGTTTGTGTGTTTATATGTTCGCGATAAACTCAAAAACTACTGAGCGGATTTTCAAGCGGTTTTCACCTATCAATACAGTGATTCTTGAGGAAGGTTTAGATGTATAATTTGTTAACCCGTGCGAAGCTGGGGCGGCTCGCTAGTTTGATTATAAATATGAACGGTTCTTAGAATGAAATCTAAAAATTAGTATAACTGTTTCTTAGAAATATATTATTGTTCACTGACTTTGATAAAACTAAAAATATATGAACCTCCCAACATTCATTAAGTTTAGCAAACTTTTAATTGTTCTTGTCTGTTTCTAAAAAAAACAACCGTAAAATGACGGAAAGGGCGACAAACGATTATCAACGGCATGTTAGCTTTGACATACGTTTAAAATAACATGTTATTATATAACGACTTCTTTAAATACACACTTTGCACCCATTTTCCTACATATTCTTACATAATTTGATATATATTAACCACAGCTATGCCGCTTCGTTGGACCTTGTTCATTTTTTTTAAATTATTTTAATATATTTAATAAGAGTTAAAGAAATTCGAAAAATATGTACGCAACTTGTTTTTGTTTCTAACTCTTAAAGTAAATAAAACTCGCTGGCCTAATTTGTGATACTTGTAGGTTTTCATTACGTTGTTAGTGAACTTTCCATAGTAGGTAATTATTTAAAATGTTATTGCATACCATACATTTTGGTAAGTTGCGATTTTTACATTTAGAAGCTTTGTGTTTTATTCAATCGTTTTCAGTGTGCAAACCGTTGCGCCGGTTACTTTTTCACTGGAAATATTCGTATCCAAATGGAATCACAGTCGAACTGCCGTCGAGTACTTCGTTTTACAATATCACTCACACTCGACACCACTTTTACATGTAGTAACGCCAGAAGTAAATCACACAAAGAGAATACGTCAAATCTTTTCGAACCAGTTTACCAGAAAAAGAAAATGTCGCATACTATTTATCCTACTGTCCGTACTAATACAATCTCATTGTAACATTCTTCTTTCTACATGAAACGAGACTTATATCATCAACTTTATATAATTGAATAGAAATAAGTTGAGTATAAGTATAGTTAATGAAAATATCTCCAATATTATTTATTTTGCTTAACATTATGTACAGATAAGATAGAGGGGGAACGCGGCCAGCGTCCTAGGAACAATGCATCTGGCTAATTTAGGCCTAGATTTATGATTTATTTATTTTGTTATTTAATCTCTGTTTTATTAATAAATCAATAATTTTCTCGAAAACGTACAAACATGTCTTGCTATTTCAGTCAGTCCCGGTACAAAAAGTACTGAGGTTGACTGGAGTAGCATGACAAATACGAACGATTCCAAGAAAATAGTATGGCGATAAGATAAGAGTCCATAGTATTATGTCCAGATAATGGCAATACCTTATACTAGTAGGCATGCAAAATATTTTAAAACCTATTTACATTATATTACATTAAATTACATATTTACATAATCATTTTGTAAACCTTAGTCATTCTTATAATCCTTCGCGTGGCAAACTCCTCCATCCTCCAGCGGGATGTCTAATTGAAATTTAAATACTTTATTGATAGAAAGTTAAAATCCAACAACTCAAAAATGATGTATGCCACCAAAGGTTAAATATAGAAATAGGTTTTTTGGCAAATAAGTCGCATTTGCATTATGTAAAGAAGGATGTACGAGTACAATTAGGTTTAAATTAGTATAGCTGCTAACGTCACTGTCGCCATTTCACCCATGTGACCATTTACACGGTCCTAATTTTGACATTTACAAAAGCAAGCTCCTATTTATATGTATATTGATACTGTGATAAAGTTTCCTAGAGAGGTCTGACGTTTAATGAATTCATAGATCCCTCGCCAGAACCCAATAAATGTAAGCAAAGAAGTAACCAATCGCCCCGACCGACCGAAGAGGCTTCTAAGCTAGGGATTACAGGCTCTGGCGACGCTCCCTCTTGCCCGCGCCCCACCTAGTTACTTACTAGTAAGACATCGTCTTAAATCTTAATGAAATATTTTTAAATTACATTATAATTGAATTTAGTCGTAGGTAATCCATATTACCTAAGACACATCAAGGTGACGATGAATTATCTGCGGGACCTTCACAAGAGAGGCTTATTTATAAAAAGGGGCGTAAGAGGTCCATTCAACATGGCACAATGACGCGGTCGCGTAGGGACCCGTCCATTGAATTTCGTTTTTACAACGAGGACCAGCGTGAATTCGCTCATTCCATTTCTTTTGATTCGCTCTGTGGGCCTATGCAATAAGAATTTTATTAAGTGGCGAAAACATGCATTATTTATTATTGTCTTACTCTATTGTATATATTTACAATAGTATACCTATATTACCTATACTCTTTTACTAGGTATTCGACATTAAGTGGAATGATGACCATAAGGTTCACTTTTGTGAAGAGTAAATATTATTAATAAATCGCAAATCAACCTAGTTCCATAGTTAGATCAATAAAGCTTGTGTCGTGAGTACTAGAGGACGATATATTATATCTTAATATATATAGGTAGATCAAGTCTCGGGTTCGGGGTAAGTCAACTTTTCAGGACAGCCATAAGCCATAAACAAGTTGACATTTTTTGTTGTTGTATAATATATTGATATATATACGTATACGCATAAAAAACCTCCATAATATAGGAAAAAACAATTGTGATAAACACACAAATATTACCTTACCAGGATTTGAACCAGGGACCTCCTGCTTAGTAGGCAGGGTCACTAGCGACTAGGCTAGGTGGCCGTTACTAAAACAACTTTAAGGTTTGTAAAAGGGTAAATTTTTGAAGAGGGTGTTTTTTCGACATTTGTATGGCAATTTTATATTTTTGGAAAATCAAATTTATAATCATCGATTCATCGCTTTAGAAAGGGGTTTTAGGCACCACTCTACTTTCTATAGTTAGCTAGATATGGACGTTTAAATATCGACATTTGTATGGCACTATTTAGCCATTTGTTAGGCGCTTTTGACATGTATATGGCATTTTTTCGACATTGTATGGCAGTATCAACATTTTTATGGTACTATTTATTGCAAGGCCCTGACAACATTTGTAAGGCACCTTTTCGACATTTGTATGGCAGTATATCGACATTTGTATACCGCAATCGATATTTATACGGTCAAAATAGCCGTACAAATGTCGCCATACAAATGTTGCCGATGGTATTTTTTTGTGATATTTCCTACACAATATAACGGATTCATTTATTTATTTTACGATATATTTTAACATTGTATTTGTAACTATTATTGTAAAATACAAATTTTTATTTTGACTGTATACCAACATATTAGGCGTCCATACAAATGTCGTTGTAGTTGTACCAAAATATATCGAAAGCGATTCTTGCCTGTTTTTATATAAATAAAACTGCTTCCACATCCACATTCGATGTTGATCGACGTCCAACTAACCGCACTATTGCGTCGTAAATTTAATCTAATCGTTATTCAATACACAAAGAAAATTTTGGGGGGTATCTTTAAGTCATAACAAAACAAGTGCCGCGCGGGACAACGATAATAAGTTTTTGGCAAAAATTACATTTTTGGTACAAGCTTTTATCGCTGACTGTACTTTTCTTTCCACAGGCAACTAATGCTCATCGAGACAATTCTAAAAACCTCAAACACAATTAGGTTTCGTTGTTTTATCACATAGTTCCTATGGCCACCTCCGGTCTCCATCATCAGATCAGCTCGATGACACCATAATATTGCATTGTCACCCGACTTACGTATGTATGCAAAATTTCAGCTCAATCGGAAACCGGGAAGTGGATCAAATTTAACTTGCAAGATTTTATTACAGACAACGGTCAGGTGAAACTAAATAAAAGCTTGTAAAAAGGCTTCCCTTGTTTTATTAAATAACTCATTAAATTATCGAAACTATCAAATCAATTCTCTAGAAAATGCTCTTTATACAAATATAAAGTTGTTAATAATACGTTGCCTACATCCAAAGTTATGATTTTTTTATTGGGTGCGTGCCGCCACTGGGACAGGAAAAAACGGCAAATTTCGCCGTTTTTGGAACTTCAAATGAGCTTTTGTCAGAAACAAATAATAGTTAAGGTACAGTTGTACATTATACTTAAAGTTTACAATACAATGGATGAAAATATATACATACCCAGTCGTTCAGTCCTATGGACTTCGAGTTATAGCCGTGGGACAGCAAAAAATGCCTATTTGAAAATTGACCCAAAAAGTTTTTGGTTAAGTGAATAAGTAGGAACTTATGAAAATAATCACTACGAAAGTATTAAAAAAAACATAACATTAATATGGGCAATTGGCGCACTCTGGTACTCTGAACTTACATACAGCCGTATTCGAACAATGAGATACGTCAAATACTAGATATTGAAACGATATGGATTGGATATGTCAGTGTCAAGCGTGACGTTTTTGTTTGAAGATACGTCAATTTTGACACTTGTTTGACACTGACATATGACTACTTTAATTACGACAGGTACCTAGGTATTGCACGCGATCCTCCGGCACGCTACATCGAGAGCCGCCAATATTGCTACCAGTAACTCTTACCACAAGTCGTCCGAGCGTGAAGCATAGAACAGTAGTTTGTGTTACAACGGATCAATATGATATATTTCCGTCAAGGGCGTACATTGAATCCTGAATGAAGCGATGGATTCTACAATAGAATCCTGAGCGTAATGAGGGATTCAAGTGTTAACGCCCAAGACGAAATAATGTTGATACCGTGTGACACATACTGCTTTTCACATCAACTATGAGGAAAATAAAAAAATAAATAAATGAGGAAATTATCATGTATCTAAACACTATTTCAGGCATTTAAGCTTAAAAAATTGTATGTATAATGAAAAAAAAATGTGTCCTATAACAGAAAAGTACCACTTTGATCCCTCCTAGCAGGGTAGAAAAGTGCCTTTTTGATCCCTCCTAGCGGGGAAGAAAAAGCCCCTTTTCGAATAGGTGATGTTTAGTTTAGTTTAGTTTATTTATTTCATAATGATAAATTACAGTATAAATTATTCTTACGCTAATCTATATGAATTTACATTATGATCGTCAATAATTTAGCATGAAAACGTAATTATACAATGTCAACAATGATAATCAAATTACAAATTTATAATTTAAAAAGAAATTTGAGAACTATCGTCAAATTGAAAAAAACTCAATAAATAACAAAATACATGTCTAATATCTCATAATGATCGTCATACTAAAACTAAGAGCGGTAATCATAGGTAATAAGTTCAGAACGAATGTCAATCAATTTTAGATAAGCTAAGTATAATGTCAAATAGTTATTTCAATTTTAATTCCATGTATTCGTCCACTGAATATAATGGGTTATTCAATAAAAAGTTCCTCAGTTGACGTTCAAATGCTTCGTCAGATATTTCAGTTCTTAATTCGGCGGGTAGACGTTCCTAATAAGTTGGGCCCATTACTCGCGGATTCTTACATGAAAGTGCCATGCGACGCGGCACTGTTCGCAGTCTTCCCGTCGATCTGATTTGTTTGCCGATGACTTCGACACGTTTGAACATAGACAAGTTTTTTCTCACGAACAAACATGTGATAAACAAAGATGTGATAAGTAAATTACATAGACGTTAGCGTATATGTCAGTGTAGACACTTTCAGTGACTCGTGGTACGGGTATAGATTTGCAATCAATCCAAAGTTTAGGGATGGTTGTTTATTCTCACGTCCCGCTTCGAGAGCTATCCAACAACTGGGGGCAATGTCAATTATCGATGGTGGATCGTTTTTGCGCTTACTTATATCACGACGGGTAGAAAAGGGACAAAATGGGAAAAGTTTTAGATATTGAGAGCGAACATTGCCTCCTGATAGGACATCTGCCGTCATTGCAAATGTCAGAAGCTTTTTTGGGACGCCGGTTTGTTTATTATCAATTTATTCTGATCAACAATTGAATAAGAATAAGAGCCTGTCAAGATTGCCTTTTCCAATGCTTTTTATTGGGGTTCCGTACCCAAAGGGTAAAAACGGCCTATTATTTTATGAATTGAGATTGGTCCTTACAAAAATATTTGATTTTTTTTATTTTACACTTAAGAATAATTTATGGTCTTCGTTTTTAGAAATATACATTCATAATGATTCATATTTTAACTATCACACATTTGTTTCAGTTTTAAATTATGTTAGAAGTAAATAAAACTCGTCCAATGAATATTTATGTTAAATTAGCACTTTTAAACGACATTGTACATTAGTCCTTTGTTACGCACTAAAATTGAATTTTCTCAGCAGATTATTGAATTCAAAATTACTTTTATGATAAAGGGAAGTTTTTAATTGGCTTATTGCTGCTCTTTGAACGCTCGCCGATCTGGTGATTACAAAATTATACTGAAACCGCACATTTTTATTCAACTTATTTTTGCCTTATGACGTCTGAATACAACGTTAAGTATCTAGACCTACGTCAGCAGGGAAAAAGTGGGATTGAAGAGGCCTTAAAAGAGCCTTTTACATTCTTTCGGGAATGTTACCAAATTAAGTACCTAATATACAGGATGGCTAAGGTCAGCCTGTAGATTTATTTTAAGCAAACATACCGATTTTCTACCAAACCATAAATATGTACCTATTTATAAAAACTTGAGCTCCGTTATTTATAGATCTCTATGAAAATAATCTTTTATATCTAATTCCTTTATAACACGTTTCGTCTCTTGCGTGGTCGGGGGATTTTGTATACCTGGTGAGATTCATAACGCATAAGTGCCTTTAGAGGATGTGAATGGCTATTTCTCCTAACAAACGTGGTTCGGTTTTTTCGTTTATAATGGCAGGCAATATTTTTTTCACATCACCTATTCGGAAAAGGGCTTTTTCTTCCCCGCTAGGAGGGATCAAAGTGGCACTTTTCCTCCCTGCTAGGGGGGATCAAAGTGGCACTTTTCTGTTCTAGGCTACTGTTTTTGTTATTTTTTGCATTCTTTTCTTAGCTTGAATAATATTTTGAAACATAATAATTTGTGTCAACACTAAGATTTTTTTTTAATTTTCCTCATAGTTGATGTGAAAAGCAGTATGTGTCACACGGTATCAAAATTATTTCGTCTTGGGCGTTAACACTTGAATCCCCCATTACGCTCAGGATTCTACTTTAGAATCCCTCACTACGTTCGGGATTCTATTTTAGAATCCATCGCTTCATTCAGGATTCAATGTACGCCCTTGACGGAAATATATCATTTTGATCCCTGTAACACAAACTACTATATACTATTTAACATTTTACTGTAGTTTGTTTTTTTAGCATTAGGAAAAAGGTAAACAATGTTGACGTGTCTTTTTATTGAAAAACACTTTTGAAAAATAAGTCACGGCAAATATGTGACAATTATGAATCATATACGTTTTCATAAGTAATAGTTACTGATTTTTAAAAAGCGTTTTTCAATTAAAAGGCACTTTAAGATCGCGTAGTCTTTTTCTTATGCTAAAAAAACGAACTATACAACCCCAGTCCCCAGGTTTGCAGTACATGCCCTTGTTTGATTTTTTCCTATATCTTCATTATTAGCCTGACCCACACACCACGACTTGATACGTTATACGGGTTGTCTACGTGCAATTTTTGAGTTGGCGTTGATGACACTTTATTACTTCATTGACGTGGCGGCTGAAAGGTTAAAAGAATAAAGAACAATCAAAAATAATTTCGACGAAAACTGCTTACATAATTCCTAAAGTTCAGGCTAAGAAAAATCTACTAAGATTGATAAACTGCCTATGCAATCATTTTGAAACATATATTGTTCATCATCATCTTTCTAGCGTAGTCTCGACATTTTGTCACGGCCGAATCTGGAGACTGCTTAAAAGATATATTATTGTTGTTACTTTTTTTGGAAAAATTTGAAAGACAAAATTGAGGACTACACATAGGTTTATGTTATAGTCACTTTTCCGGCGGCAGTTTTTCCCTTTCGTGCTCTACCTTACTTGCGATAATTTTGATATTTGGTGGTCACTATCCTTATACGTGACGTATGTATCAGCGAAATCAAGCCGTTATAACATGCTTTAATCAAGCGGTTGTGACGTTTATATGCTACGGCCTGAATATTGTTTGTGAAGAGTCCGCAGGAATACGTAATTACGTAGTAGTACTGTAATTTGTACTGTAGCCGGTTTTCTTTCCGAAGGTGCCGAACATTTTGACGGCCTCTTATTTCGAGGCGCCTTCTCGACCGACCGTTCAATCACTCTCTAGGGGACGGACTTATTTTCTTTCGGATAATCCTCCCACCTGCTATTTTTTCATGAAGGATAACATTATCTGCCCTAATACAATTTACCTCATACGCTACTCAAAGGACGTTCTTACATTTGTTTATATAAAAAAAGAAATTCATTTTTATTGCCGGTCGTCAATAATTTCCAAGACGATTCTAACGAGACTATAAACCAAAGAGGGTTGCATTAAGTAGATTTTTTCATGGAGTTCCGGAGAGGGTTTCTTATCCATCATTATAAAAGTTCAACGCAATAATAAAAATTAACGCGTAAACCTTTCTTTGAGTTTATAGGTTTTTTAAATCATGGATCACCTTGACTATTATATTTACAACATGCAGCTAGACATTATGCGGTCGCGGCACATAGGCGGTTCCGTACTATATTAGGTAGTTATGTGTATCTAACTTATATTAGGTATGTGTATCTAACTCAATTTTACTGAATAATGTGAAAATATAGAAAAAAATTAATTACCTATTTAACTGAAGTATTTTAACATACCTACCTACATCTAAAGGTTTGGTAGTAATTACAATTACTAACCCCAAGACCCCAGTATTGGGCTCTTAATGAATTGTCAAATATTTGAGCGTGACCGCATTGGTGCCGTAATTACGTTAGAGGAATTTAGGTTGGTTTCAGGACGGGGCAGGCACCGTAGGAGCTAACTTATTGCCGTTCCGCTTGTTTTTACCGAGGCAACTCCAAGTTACGGGCCCGCGTCTGTGTCATCATGGCTTTGCAACAGATGGCCCGATTTAAGGGATACAATGTTTTCAGTTAGTTTTTAATGGCAGCAATATCAAGGACGAATACGCTGCCACTAGTTCTATCCTATTATTAAAAAAAAATGAACTTTAATACATACTCTATATCAGTCACATAGGTACGGTACCTGAGGTACCGGCCGTCTTTTCGCGTACGTTCATGCATTTGTGCCAGTAAAAATATGATAAGTACCAATTTTTTTTGATATCATTTATCGCGAAGACGTTTCTTTTACCTATATTATTATTTAATTAGTAACATGGTAAAAATTCAATTCTGATTGCACCGTATCGCGTACCCATCTAAAAACAAAATTATCTATCAACGTGAAAAATCGTTTCAGCGAGCGTTCCCCAAAGCGGATTGCGAGTTAACACGTTCACTACGATGATAGCCAAGACCTTAATCTGTTTACTTCTGTGACGCCCTGCCGGGAATACACGATGAATTTTGCATCTAGATTAAATGTCTCGCTTTTTCGCCAAAACAAGTGGCTTTTACGATGCCAAAACGGCAAGAAATCTAATATAGTAGATGATGATTATGATGCAATTTTTATAAATTCTTATATGTAAGTAGGCTCTCTTTGGCATAAAACTTTAAGAAAATGCAGTGTAGTGTCTCGATAACGTCTTGTAACAAACGTTGCAATGCTAATGGACTGCGCCAGGAAGCTGCTAGCATTTCTGTCAGCGGAGCAAGCCACTCTATTTGTTAAAGCTTTTAAAAGCTGATGAGAACTGGGACCACACGAGCCAGGGGTCGCAATCTAAAAATATTTTCGAGATTGGCTTAGCAACGTCACGTCGACGACGTCGCGACGATCAGAACACGATACCGAATATGCCATTAAACGGATCCCCACTATTTTTGTTACAACTTTTATTATTATGCTACTATAACAGTGCACTACTAGGTATGAAAACTTGTGTATTGTTTTATAATTTAAATAAATGACAATGAATTAAAATTGAGTGCTGGTTTGTATTTCATGAGGTATTTATTTGACCGCAACACATTTCATCATCAGTGAATACGTAATTTTGTCCACAAAGCGATCCTTTGTTTAGTCACTTAAGTGGTTTAGTCGTTATAATTTTTTGATGATAACGAAATGATAGTAGCAAACGGTACCTACTGATGGCTAAGATATTGTGAAGCGAGAAATGTTTGAATTACCATGTGTTTTTTTTTTAATGAAATATTCTAAGAAGAACTTCTTGCAATCAATTTTGCAAGCCGCTTCATGGAACTATCAATAAAAACCTAAAAATAAAATAATTTGCATAGTCGTACTCGTATTACAAAAATTTTGATTAATTTATGACTTTTAGGTATGTGAACAATTTCGCGATTTCGGGACTCGCCCCAAAGTAAAAGTTGCTCAGTATGACCTAGTTATACATTACTCGTATGTTCATCCCGTAAATTATTGCAGGTGACTAAAAAACAGCCTGTGTATATAAATAAAATATAAATAATATTCAGCAACTAGCCTAGTATTCAATACATCCGTTTCACTGAATACCCGTATATTTTACTGGCAAGAACTTCTTCCTTTGTGTGCACCGTATGAAACGGGGCAGCATCCGCTTGGCTCCAGGCATGTCTCCCAAATGTCCAAAACATCGCTATTCCGTGGAAGGGAACGACTTGCCTGAAATCATATCTATCATATTTATTAGAAGATTTAGTTGACTCATACTGTGAATACTTACCATTATGTATTTTACTGGACGTTAACCGATAATTTAATTTTTAACAAGCTGACACGGCTGCGAACGATGTTATTAAGCTTAGAATAAATTTAAAAGAGGATAAATTAATGCCTTGGGTGAGACGAACTCCCGGCATATGGATCCTCCATAGCAAGACCTCATCCATAGCCATCGAATCTTTCCACCATATGGGTCTAGGGGACCCTAGCGACATCTACCGTAAGAGCGTTACACTTCTTAAACGGCTACCCAAGTCAAGTCACAGTTCAAGTCTCACCTAAGGTAGTATTTTTTCCACTTTTAAAGTTTACCGATAAGCCTTTAGCCACTAGCCGCCTTTTATCACTCGGCGCCGACGAATATTCTTCACTAGTTTTTCACTTAAGCCTTCTTTACGAAAACTTTGTATGACGAGGAAAGTTGTTCGCCGGTATTGCCACAGTTTTTCCCGAATCGCTGTTGAGTCTGTTATGATGAAAGGCAAACTTCAACCCGCGAGAAATAGTTGCTAGTTTGGATCGTCATTACTTCAGAGCATATAAATAGAATGTTAGTAATTGATTTAATTTACATGTACCGTCAAATCTCTATTCATATGCGTTAGTGAGGAATAATAGTTAGTACACTATGCCTAACTAAATGTATACACCGTATTGATAATCATCTCTCTAAGTTAGATTTGAATTAAATTAGGTAATTGATTTGTCACTAAATTATGGAGAAACCGTCATCTATTATCCTCTTAATTTGCTAAAAGTTTCTTAGTTCTGCCAGCTCATTACAAGGAAAGAATAAAATATTCCTAATGGTACCTACATAAACACCTTACCTTGTTATAAATGTTATAATCTAAGTGTTCAGTGGACTAGGCCGCTTTAGACTCCAATTTGTAGCGGATGATAAAAGCTTTAGACTATGAAATTCTTTTGTCTCCTTAATTTTTCTTTCATCTCACCCTAATATTTTATGGACTTGAGCACTCCCGCAATGTTTACGGGTATTTAATTTTTCTGTGTCCAATCTTTAGTTAAAAGGAAAATACTATTTTTTGCTCGGTAGGCTAAAATCATGCTTACTTCAAGTCCGCCGGAGGAAATGACGGCGCTTTTTACCGCTAATGGAAAAAGGCTGTGAAATAATTAACGACTGAGTTAATATAATTATCAGTATCATCACTCACCAAAGATGATCAATTTTGCGAAGCAATGCAGTTTGGGATTCGTATCTATATTAGTGGATTTATCTCAGCAGAACGTTTTAGTGTCCCGATCATATTTGTTTCAGCATAAGCTCACTCATTCACCTATTTAAATCATATACTTAACTAGACGGGCCCGCAGGTCCGCTTGCGTAAATGAAATAAAGAGTTTGTCTTAAGTTTAGTTAAATACCGATATTATTATGTATTCAACCCTGCCAGGGTTTATAACTGTGATAGGGATTTCTTATTTGTAGCCGTTGTTTGGATAACTTAATTCGCAAATTTCTCATTGCGAAAAGGCAAGATGGTATTTTTTCATCTTATACGTAGGTATTTATTTAAAACTTGTTTCAACAAAAAAATATTATTTATTTTTATAAGCCTAGTTGCAAAAACATTTATTAGATTAATTTCCGCCTTAAGACAAATATGGACGACCACCGCCCATAAATCGCCTTTTCATACAAACGTAGGTAGTCCCCATTGGGGTTGCATTTGAATTACGCATTGTAGGGAGGGGGGGGGGGGGGGGTAGGAACCCCCCCGACCCCTCTCCAAAGTTAGGAAAAAATTTCGTATACATATTTTTGAGCACTTTGTCCGTATACATGTTTTTGACCATTTTTTTCCTTTTTTGTCAGCGAGTCGGGTGTGTTGTGAATCTCGTTGTCTGTTATTTCGTTTTGGCCACTGTATTTCGTAACTTCAAACACGTATAAAAAAAAACTACGCGTCTCCTAAACACAAATCGGGTGTCCTTCCCCCCCCCTCCCTGTAATGCGTGATTCAAATGCCAACCCCTGGCCTCCGACATCAGATTACACCATGTTTCTCGGTCTTGCAATAGCTCTCGCCAGTCGCCATGGCCGAGGTTGAGCAGGTCTGGAGCAACTACGTCGTTTCAGCGGTACCTAGGACGTCCACTCGGGCGTCTCCCATTTTGTTGTCCCAAGTACGCTCTCTTCACGGCACGGTCCTAGCCACTGAAGCTGCCGCTTTGGTCTCTCAATATTTCGCCACTATATCGTAACACATCCTTATTTCTATGGCAACAAAGTTATATTACGATATTTGGCTGACTGCTGACTGTACATTTGCTTATTTTCATCAGGTCACTCAAAAATATCTGAACATGCAGTATAACTTACTATCCACTTTGTATTTCTGGCCCATCTCGGCAGCCCGTTCCCCGGACGAATGGCAATGTTTGCCGAAGCCGTGAAAGTCAATCTGAATAATATAACTCAAAAACGACCGTTGCATGTTTGAGCCGTTTGGGGTGGAGACCCTCGGGCCTTGGGGACCCGGAGCACATTCCATATTTAGGGAGCTAGAGAAGCGTCTCAATGATGCTACGGGTGACCAGAGGGCTGGGTACTTCCTTGCCCAGCGGATTGGTATTGCCATTCAGCGCGGCAATGCCACCAGCCTTCTGGGCACCCTACCATCCGGCGCGGAGCTAGCTCCCATTTTTTATTTGTAAATATGTGTATATAGTTGTTAGAGTTTACTTTTAGTTTTAATTTTAATGTTTAGTTTAATTATTTTGTTAATACTTTTGTTTTTTGTTAATAAATTTATTACTTAAAAAGAAATTTAAAACAATAAAATACAAATTATTAACACGATAATCATACGATAATATTAATTTGATTGATATGTCATAAATGGCATAAGTCACTCGTATGGGCTATGGACTAAGGTTGAGGTTGGCAGCACTTTTTATTTTACTTCGTGTAAAAAAAACTCAGAAATACCTGTATACCAACATGACAAACATAATTTAGTTTACTTTAACTTACGGATTATTTGGTCTAATCTGTAGCACCGCCAAACGAAAGCAACCGAGAGTTGCCGAGAAATGGCCGATGTCGTAAAATGAAGATTGTTATGAAAATTTCTTTTCCTTATTGTACATTAAATACGCATCGGAAGCGATAGTTTTTATGCTCTACTTCTATTCCCATATGTAGATAATTGATTTGAACAGTATCGTATTCGAGAAACGTGTCAAAAACTTTTTTAGAAATTTGTAAGGCGCCATCTCGCTTCTTCCCTCGTTTTTTATCCCGTTCTGGTTTTTCAATTTTATATATATGATAATTATATAAGTACTAATACCTACTCCGGCAATGCCAACATTAGTGGAATGTTCAAAGTAACTCTAACGAATTCGCTATGCATATTAAATGAACGTGGAATTCATTTCAATTTCATTCACCGGGCTTCAGCAGAGCCTCGCGTCAGAGCTTGATTGGAAATAGCACGATATTACCCGCTTAGATGTGTTTTCCTAGAGCCTGTAAAGCTATAACCGAAATTTGAAGTGTTAAGAATTGTGTCAAACTATGCAAAATATTTTCCTAACTCAATGGACAGTCTATAAATGTGACTATAGTCACGAGATAAATGCGAAACAACAATAGGCACATTCAAATAACACGACGCTTTAAAATTTTGCTCTACGGTTTCATGAAAAAGCATCCTGTGGGAAATTTCGGGTGCGAATAAAAACGCTGCACGAATACATTGGTATTAATAACTTCGGCGATTTTCCATTTGAAAAGTGGCCTGCGGGGATATTCATGTGTATTTACTTTACTGTTCCTATTCATCGCTGTATGTAAATGAATCAGATTACTTCTTCCTTCTTCGTACCTGCTCTACCGATATGTGTGTTATTATAATAAAATTCGTATTAATCTAGGTACATATGTATTACCTATTTACTCAATGTGAGCGAGTAAACAACTGAAGTTTTTTTTTGGCGGTAGGTTTAACTTGTTTTGCTAAATTGTACTATTCCGAATAACAACGGATCTACTTTTTTATTTAAGACTCCAGGGGTTAGTTTAAATTTTAAAATTTAATTACAAAGAGTTCTGTTCTACCCTGATCATATTTTTTCGTGAAGGTGCATTCCTACATAGTAATTTTATAAAAGCCTGGTTACTTTAGCCCTGGAGGGTAACTTTGACCATTGAGATTTACTCGGGCCATGTTATATTATTGCACTGTAATTATGGAAATATGACATGAGGTTGGTTTTAGCTAACTCTTGACGTTTATATGTTTGTTATTGGACCCTTTTAAATGAGGTTTTCATATGGGTCAAAGTTACCCTCCATTGGGTCAAAGTAACCCGATTTTACGGTACTTATGACAAAGTTCTTAATATATTTATTCAGTTCGAGATTGTAATGTGGTCTTGGTGATAATAGAGGAATTTGTCTTATTATCTTGATATGAAATGTCTCCTATGGTAGTAAGTAGGTCTTGGGCGTTCATGTTCATATTTTCCTTTTGTGTACTATATTTGGCGACTAGTTTCGCTCGGAAGAACTCTCTGTTATCCGATAAGATCTGCGTTTAGTCGGGGAATTCCCTCTCTGCATTGTTCAGTGCAGAGAGATTAAATGTTGACTATTCTTTTACGTGTTTCCGTAGTGTCTGCGAACTAAACTGGCAACTATCATAAAAGAAGTCATGAGAATTAGATAGCGCTGTGACGCTGACGACTGTTTCATTCGTCTATTTGGTTTGTGGACACTGTTATAGTGCTTTTACAAAGTTATTTTATAATCCATAATACATTTTCTAACGTTTTGAGCTTGCTTTTGTCATCGTTTTGGATTATTTGCCTGGTTTACGGTCATATACTCGTACATACAACATTCACACACCAAAACGTTATTTCTTCGTATAATCAATACAATATTAAACCATCTCAGCATGGACACTATGGCCAGTAAACTTTCTGTTCAGATTTCGATCGCTAAAATGTATTGTTAGCCTCATTTCGCCTTGCAAGGGTTTATTGCAACAATTAGGCCTATTTACGACGAACAAAGGTATTACAGGGATGGCCCTTCATTCACCCTCCTTTTGAAACAGTTTTAATAGGTTATTATCATAAATTTTATTCCTGGATTAGAATTAATTGAATGCGTTCCTTGTTTTTCAACAATGTCTGTACTGTACACATATTTTTTTTTACTTTACTGTCTAAATACCTTTGCAGAAAATATTAGATGTTCTAGCATGGTATCTACTAATTTAGTCAATTGTTACTATTATATTATACCAAATTATAACCAAATTTACGCGAGTCGATTTGGTTATAATTTGTTTCGCTTACTAGTTTAACAAGTCGATTCATAAAGCTGTCACGAATTTGTTCTTAATTATCATTCAATTTACTTCAAACACAGTTATGATATTTAATAATAAATAGTTATAATCAAACGAATTTCAAACCCATTTTAGATTTGCCTATGAATAAAGCCACTGGAATGTTACCTTTGTTATTATCTATCTTAAAACTGTCGCATGCTTATATATTAATGAGTTTTTGTAAAATTATTTTCTACAGGTACTGGCTTTATGCAACAATTGCCGAATGTATTTGTAAGACATAATATACCTATAGGTACTCCTTTGTCATTAATGCTTTATATCACAAAATTCAATTTATCGGGAAGTGTAAAATTGTGAAGTTTAGATGAAACTTACATATAGGTAGGTACATACGAAAATAGTATGCTAAACACAGCTTGTTATCAAGTACATTGACAATTATGCTTATCTAACGTCCTCTTCTTAAGTTTCCAGGTGATTCATATTTTACCCAGGTGCATGCACATCGTTGTACAACCTATTTAATGCAAAAATGCACTGAGTCACAGACCTCATATATATTGCAACTAACTTATTGGTAATTGGTCAAGGATTTACACCCACATGGTTTCCGTTTCCACATTTTTAGGCAATAAAAAATTGATGTTGATTGAATGCAAAGGAAAAGAACGTATGGTAACGTACGGCCCGATTCGACCAATAATATAAGAAGTCACAGCGGTACGATACCGATCTGTCAGTGTCAAAAGTGACATTTCATCAACCAAAAAACGTCACTTTTGACACTGACAGATCGGTATCGTATCGTTGTGACTTCTTATAAGCATGCTTCGAATCGGGCCGGTAGTCATGCCACATTATTTCCGCTAGGAATTATTCCTTTATTTCTCAATGTTAGGCTGTAGTATGTTATTAATTCGTTGCTTGTAGTGCTTATATACTCGAGTATTTATGATATTATGGATTCAATACACGTACGTCATGAAACATTAGAGTAAATGAGAGAATGCCTTAAAGTCCCACTCAGATAATTATTTCTTAAATCTCTACACATCGAAAACCTTTTTATTTAGAGACAACATATTATAAACCCTCTATGGTGCGTTCAAAAATCGCAAATTACGACCAAAAATATGTCTTCTGCATGTGAAAATGTTAATAGGTATAGATTTTATAATTAGGTTCATTAAAATTTCTAATAACTCTGTAAAACAAAGCAAAATAATTTAACTTTTATTCTAATATCGTTCGCGATGACCTTATTTTCGAAAATAAAATGTCAAATCAAAGTATTTTTAAAAATCTTGCATTGTGATCCTGAATACATCAAAGAAAGCTTATAATATGTTAGGTAGGTAGATAAAACGATGTAAATGTATACAATTCAGGCATTATATTAAAACTCGAGTGATCCTATTGAACCCACGCTCGTGTTTTAATGTAATATAATAATAATATCGTAAATTTCATGGGTATAAATAACTATATATAAATAAATTTTAATCTATTAACATTAGTAGTTCACTATCACCTTAGTCATACTGATTTCCGTATGCAAAGCACAAGGTGATAGTTATTTTTGGGTTTTTTTTTTTAATGAGCGCCTTAGCGCCATAGCCAAGTATATAAAACAACAAAGGTATCCGTTCAATATAAGATTACGAGTACCCAGGACACGACCTGCATAATAGGCAGTTATGTATCATCATTGTCACACTTTACTCGTATTCCTTATTGCTACAAGATAGGGTCTAAATGGCGATGAACTGTGTTGCTGTTAATACATACGTCAACATGATAAATATTTATACATTATTATACTTACTAAGTTCTATACGTGTTGTACACGTATGAGTGGCGTGTATAGCAAGGCGCAAAGTTGTTTATACCTACTTAATTTGTCAACAGCTCTAATGGAAATAAAGGAGTGTGTTAGCGTATTAGGGATATGGGTAATCATGTATTTAAGAGGCGAACAGTACAGCGGGTTCATAAAAGCATATTAAAGTGTGTGACATCCTGTAGCGCGTATATTAAATGAGCTATACACGCAATAGAATGAAAGCTGATTCAATATGTGGTTGTATTATAAATACACGCTGTATATTAAATATGTTACATTGTATTTCTTATTTAATTTGCCAAACAGTAAACTGTTTAGTAGCCAATGTATTAGACAATAACGGAGATCGAGCGACACAACTAGCACAAGTTACATAAGTATTGGCTGCTTACTGATCGGAATGTGACCAATACCACGTATAGGGAGGATATTGGAATACTTCTTTGTCATTGTACTTATTTAAATGGGAGGCTTGAGTTGGTATTAAAATCACCGCGAAAAACTCACTGTACGGCTTCCGATACTTACTAAAAATGGCACACACATGTACTGCTGACTATGTGGGAAATGCGTGTTGGGGGAAATACTCGTACAGGGGGCCGATTTTTGAATTACGACCGTACGATTTTGGGTATTGCGTTCAATAATATCTCCACTACTAGGCATTTAAATTCTACTAGTAGAACTAAAAACGGGTGGTCAATACCACTAGATTCCCAATTTCTATCGCTCGTATTTTCAAAATTAGCTTATCGCTGTTTTCCACCGATTTTCGAGTGACGAAATCGAGCGATAGAAAATCAAAAACGCCCCCATTCACTAAAATTGCCACGAATGGAATTAATGAGTATATGACTACCGTATGATCTTACTGTACTGTACCCCTAGTCACAGAATAAATAATAGTACTAGGTACAGAAGACTCACTCTCTAACAAAACGCGTCTGTTACGATCAGCACAGATATGGCCGCTAGGTGGCGACAGCGCCACGCGCGGCTTATGGCAAACCCCAAAATTGGGGCCGAACGGATGTACTTTTAGCTACCTGTAGCAAAGCGATGAAATCGCGGAGTGAGCCATGCCTGCCTTAATGGTAATTTCATTCGATAGCGTGACGTGACGTACACGTTTGCGTTAAGTGTCATTTTGTATGGGATTTCGAGTTTCCAAAAGTCCCGCTTGCCGTCTGTTCAAAATCTCATACAAAAATAGACTAAACGTAAAATCGAATGATTGTCACGCTATCGAATGAAATGTACACTAGGTTCTGTATAGCAATGTACAAATTGCAGAACATTCCCAAAAAGCGGAAACGCTCTCGAGAATGTTCTCAGAACATTCCTGCAACATGGAAATTATTGCTCCGCCATCTTGGATTTTATCCAAAATAATTTTTTTTTCATAGGAATCTAGAGGCCTCTATCTCCCGCCACCATGCCAAATCTCAGCGCGCTCGGACCAACTTGAAAAAATTAAAAAAAAAGTCGGCCATTTAGATTTTTTTAATGCAGTTTGTTTTGTCTCGGGGCCCTCTATGACATTTAGTCGAGCACCTATCACGCACCGTTAAAAAGTTGCCATACAAAATAAAAGTGGCCAGTTTTCCTGCAATTGTAGCATTTTTCCAAAAAAATATTTTTCATAGGTACCTATCTCGGGGACCCCGATATTCCGTGACCAGAATTTCAGCGCGCTAGGAAAAACTTGAAAAAATTAAAAAAAAAATTGGCCATATTAAAAAAAAATGGCGGCGTCAAAAACTGCCAAGGTCCCTCTATGACATTTGGTCGAGCTCCCCCCACCTAGGTCTGACCGTTTGGCCGGGCCCTCATACATTTTTGTGACCGGAAGCGGTAGACCAAAAGTCGGAATTTTCTGGGGGTAAGGACTACATATAAACTACGATAAATAAATAAAATCTCGTTCTCGAGAACATTCTCAGAAGTTACCGAGAAATTCTCATGTGGAAAGTTTCGCAACTTTGGAAAGTTCTCGTGAGTGCATTGCTAGTTCTGTATGCGCTACGTTACTTTTGTCACAAAACAAAGACATATTAAGCCTTTAGTATTCCATTATGCGTTAAATAATGATTTTCATACCAATCAATATTAATTTATACAAATATAATTATCTAGTTCATATCCAACCGGGACTACTTAATATGAAATTATAACTACACGTTCACAACTTTAATAAAATTGACAGTTTCTCTTACATTAGGCAATCCCGTCTTACTCCCGAGAGCGTCATTACCATTCCAGTGTCCGTACAAGTTATACTTAATTGAAGTTCGTTTTAGGCGTGGGGGAATTAAGAGGCTGGTGTGAAAAACAGTAATTTCTGAGTATCAACGCCCACAGAAACGTAATGTGCTACAGTACGTCTACCACCTGTTTTTACATTGACATAACGCTCACGTCTACGTACTTAATTTACTTTCTGTACATCTCGCTTGCACTAATATGCGAGTACGAGCGAGATGCATAGAAAGTAAGTTACGTAGATGTGAGCGTATATGTCAATGTCAAAACTGATGGTGGTAGACGTATAGAACCCCTAGTGTCAATTTCATTCGATAGCATGACGAGCGCGCGCGTTTGCGTTATGTCTAATTTTGTGTGGGATTTTGAACAGCGCGCCAAGCGGGACGTTTTGGAAACTCAAAATCCCATACAAAATGACACTTAACGGGAACGTCTCGTCATACTATCAAATGAAATTTACACTAGGGGTACAGATGTATTAGATACATTTAAATAATTTAACATTATTGATTAACAATTATTCTGATTACATTCAATTTGCTTTTCCGACAAGAGCTGCCATGGTTTAAATATTACATATGGCATTTAGATGTCACAAGACAATAACATACAAGGATTTCATATTAAAAGATTTTTTAAAACCAGTATGCAGGTGCTATTCTAATATTCCTAATGCTGATTAAGACACTTAAGGAATAAATGTAGACGAATTAAATAAGCTTCGATTGTACCTACGAGTATCACGAGTTGTGTGCTGTGCAGCAGAAGTTCAGTTTATATAGACATTGTTTAAGAATTTCTAACAAGAAAGCAAGGAAGAGTTCAATTTCAATATTTTTCTTCCCTTCAGAAAACTAAGTACCTTAAGTACTAACTTTTTTATGTATATGTAGGTAATTGAAGTTACGCTTGTGGTAAATTTATACGGTTTCACTTTGTAATGCTAGTCGGTGTACAAAAACGTTGAGCCAATATTATTGTAAAGCAGCTCTCTGAAAATCTGATATTTACTAGCTCTCCATAATAAAAAATGCATATACGAGTACCTACTTGTATCTAAATATCTTTTAAAGATAAGTATTCCTACGAGTACTTCGTTCCATTCGATAGATACATTTGAAAAGTTATACATATTTACCACATTTTATACAAATACAGCAGCCTGTATATCAATAACTCGTAACAAATGGAAATGACAGTTGAGAAACTCGTGAGTCTTCACAGTAAATAAAGCCTGGAATAAATTGTTTTTACGCCGAAATACTTCCCGCGTTGTGAAGCGAAAGCAAGGTCGTGCTTAGATTGGAATCGCGTTATTAAAAACATGTGTAATGTTGTGGAATGATATTAATATCTGACTGAGTACCTACTAGCGGCATACACTCAAAAATCCAATGGAATGGGCCAAATAAGTATAAAAATTGTAGATGAAGTGATAAGCTAATAAGTCTAATAACATTTTCTTATTCTTGAAAATAACTGTCTGTCTGTTAACATTTCACGCTTTAACTGCTGAATCTTACTGAATAATTGGAGATAGTTTGAGTCATGGAGGTGAGTTTTTATCTCAGAAAACATTATTCTAAGCAAAGTCGTGGGCAGCTTGTAACATATAAATAAGTAAATATTCCTTATTTTCCTTGGATTTTGTATCAAGTAGCCGAATGCAATAGTATGGCGAGTACTTGCATTTCAGTAATTTTAAGAAAACGCGACTTAGTTTTAAGCGAATGAGCTTTTAAAATCATTCAACTTCGAGTTCTACAAAGTTGCAGTGTATGGTGATCAAATTTTAATAAATTATTATTAGTTTCCTTGTGACGTCGCCACTTTATATTATTAAGCGAAAGTAGCGGCATTGTAGCCACATATTACGCTCTACCGCTTTTTCGAGTCAAATTGGATCCCAGTTATGTGAGAGGACGGTGCGCTTTGCTCATTCTACATGCATAACCATATTGACAGTGTTCGAAGTCTGAAGTCTCTACTGTCAACAGTTGGGAACTAGACTAGAGTGCTCCATTTACGAACCCCTATTCAACTAATTCAATAGAACAAGGGAACATTAAAATTGACAGCCATTTAGCAGTGAACGTGAAATACACATCTCTTTCATTTTAAGGTTTTGACGCTAATTATACAAAGCCTACATACGTCAATGATTATATAATACAAAAATAGGCCGCGAGCGTCACCAAACATCAAGTCAACTTATAAGTATCTAGTATTAAGCGAAATTTACGGTTTAACTCTCGTATCATTTAATCAATCTCGCGACATTAGTTACAAAAAAATACATTAAACCGTAAAATTAGCTTAACGTTAGTATGACTCACGACAGTTTAAATTAAACTATCTAGAAGTCATAAATATATATTTATATAAATCACACTAAAGTTTCAGATAAAATTGCGTTCTCTTTTTGAGCACAGCTTTGCTACGACCTAGCCCGTAGCGGCCCGGCCGTAGCCTGTAAACCCTACATGAAGCGGAAAATTGAGCATACAGATACACCTACATTACAGCAATACCGACATTCGAATTATGATTATAAAAAGTTTAATACTTAGTCATATTTACTGGTAATTTCTGGACTGGGCACTTCGAAAAAATAAGTCGACTCATAATATCATAATTCAGAAACTTTCAGTATGGCCCACGTAGCTTCGGATTGTTTTTTTTTTTAATTTGGGAAGAATTTGAGAATTAGGCAGGGATAGTAGTACCAAAGACACTAGTTCCGATTTTAAGACTTTATGTAGGCCTCGCTAGTTAGAAAGCGAATGTGAAATTATGTACCTACTTAATATCATCCGCAAGTTTTAATATACCGGAATCATCCGGTACGTCCCCGGTGAATCCGATGGGAGGTGAACCCGTATTTCACAGTAAAGTTTGTTAGTCCAGTGATAAGCTTATCTGTGAAAATGGTGAGGTAACGTTCATATTGTCTGCTTGGGTCAGAAACATTGTGTTCGCGTCTTTCCTGTGGACATACACAAGAGTTAAGGGCTATAAAGGTTAATTTTCTTATTTAACCCTTATCCACGTGCTAACTTAACTAGCGTGTTCGCGCGAACTGTACATTTTCTCTCCTGTGGGCAATAGTTACAGCTTGTGGGCATGTAAATAATTTTATCATAGTTCTCTAAATAAAAGGAGGACCTTTTCACGTGGATAAGGGTTAAATAAGAAAATTAACCTTTATAGCCCTTAACTCTTGTGTATGTCCACAGGAAAGACGCGAACACAGAATGTTTTTGACCCGCTTACTCAATGTGGGTTTACGTTGTGGTTCGCTATAAATTGAACCACAGTTTTTTTGTACAATTATTTTGATCAGAGCACAAGCACACACACACCAATGTAACAAATTAAAAATAAAAAGAGTATTTTCGCTTGGCAAATATATTCTCACCGACGCTTGCCCAGATATTGCTCGTACGTGGCATACTGCAGCTTTTTAATTACAATTACGAAAGTAAACATTACCATCGCCTCAGAGGGGCTACCGCGAAAACCGAAATTCGCAAATTGCGGGGATCTTTCTCTTTTACTCCAATGAAGACGCAATTAGAGTGACAGAGAAAGATGCCCGCAATTTGCGAACTTCGATTTTCGCGGTTATAGCTCAGTCGTCCTTCTCCCTCGACCGGAGCTCACGAAGCCGCTGATGTGTATGAAATTTAATTAATGTAAACTTATCTCGAACGCTTTTTTAAACCTTATATTCGTTTTAATTATGCCGGCAATCTGATAAAGAAGGGAAGATACAATCTGAGATATAATGGGGCAAGAAAAGGAGGGCAATTCGAACTTACATTTTGATGTCGAAATGATGTCATTTTGTTTTGATTCGCCCGTACGTCTCGCTCGTGTGAATACACATATTATAATGAGTAATTAAACTTTATTTGCGTTCCTCTTAATTTTTACATGAGTGTATATTGATAAGACTGACATCAAAGCTTATTTAAGTAGGTACTTATGGCTAATATAAAATAGAAAAGCCGTAAACCGCCTCGTGACAGGAAAGAGACTCGTAAAAATGTTATAAAGCAGTACACTATTCATGGAAATCTTCATGGATTTCAGTACTTATGAAACTTATAAAATAGGTGATAAAATTGTTGGATTTTAAGAGTCTTATACGTAAAAATATTTGTGTAGTAAATAAAGTACAGCGAATACAAAGAAGTCAAGAGAAATGACAAATTGATAAACTTAAATGTGTATATATATATAAGTATAACGATAGGTAGGTAAGAAAGAAAGTTGCATTTAATTAATAACTCAACATTGTGACGAATTATCTGCCCTTAAAACGTACAAAGTATATTGGATACTGTTTCTAAATTAATGAATCATCAATCATTATATTCATCATAGTCAGTCGCAGAAAAGTAATCATTAAATTTCGAGAGATCTACCATTGGTGCTTCCATAAAACCTGATAGATTGTATGAAACCCTTCCCTTCATCATTCTGTCACTTCAATTCAAAATCTAATCCTGCGAGCCTATCTAACGCCTCGACTCATTTATTACTTTCGAATGGGTTAGTCGAAAGAGGACGATTTTAAAACAAGTATTTACTCTCTGCGTTGCTTGCTCCAATTTTAAATAATTCAAAGTATTCAACCGTGGTGACTATAGTACGCAAAAACTTGCGGCAAGGATAGTTTACCTAACGTAGGCTGTTGAAAGCAATATTTTGGCTGTGCGGCATACAAGTAAGATAAAAAATAATAATACATGAACCGAGAACGTGTCGGACAACGCATACGCGGTTCTGTATGACCTACATTCAATACAAAAAAGCCTTACAAGCAAAAGCGCATTATCTTCGACGTACGTTTTTGATAAGAAGCGAAGTTTTTTGACAAAAACTCATTAATGACTCAACCGAAGTTAAAAATAATTCGTGAAATTGATGGAAATAGAATTAACTTCAAAACTGAGTAGTAGACGCTACTCAGTTTTGTTTTCTATTTAATTTAAATCAATAGAATCATTATCCTCCAGGGTACCTAAATTTGGAAAGCTTTACAGTATCTATCGTTGTACTAATTAGCTTACACGCTATTTGCAAGTCTGCAAGTAAAAAACACACTTAGTAACACAAAGCTAAATCAAAGGACCCGTACTTAGCACTCCGGAAAGAATCCGTACTAATTAAGTACTCCTTTTAAGCGGCGGAGGTTTCCAATCCATTTAGTTAGCAACATAATTGACTGGGCTCCGGAAAAGATTGATCTACTTTACTGGCAATCAGTTTAGTTACTGCTTACTTTAGCCTTGTAGCTTTGGTTAAACTAAGACGAGTTGGCGGTATAAGGTAATAAATAAATATGAATAGGGGCCCGATTCGGATTTTGAAATAGACATCTATTAGATATCTTTTAGACATCACCAAGATACGATAACGATATGTTTAAGATCTAACCTGTCAAATATGACATTTGCGTGATTCTGGAGATACACTTGAACGATTTCCACAGGATATGACTTAGAGATCCAATTCACATCTAATAGATATCTTACTCTATCTAACGTAAAAGTGACATTGGTTGCCCGAATTGCGCTGCAAAAGAGAACTAGTTGATATCTAAACTATAACGTATCTAGAATGGATCTAGTACGTGTCGGCTCTTGTGAATATCTTGAAGTTCGAATACGGCAGTAGGTTAAATAAATCTACCGCGATAAACACATTATAGCTCCGAGAGATGCCTTAGACCTGTTGGTTATTAGTTTATTACAGGTATTTATAGTCTGTATCTTTAGGTATTTAAATAAAAGTAAACAAACAATTTGTACATTTTCGGGTAGTTATTACATTTGTTGGCTAACCAACCAAATACAAAACCACCTGGATCAGTCACTGAACGACCCGACTTTAACCTACATTATTTGATCATACGAATAAATCTCAGTGACTCCTTAATTTTGTCTAAGTTGGGTTATGCCGATGGTGTCTATGGTAGTTGCTTGCTGGCGCGTACTTCTACTTTGGTACAGCGTATACAAAATGCTTGCGCTCGATATTGTTTTAATGTACCACGCCGTTCCCATATCACTCCATTTTTAAACAACAATAAACTTCTGAATATGTCTGCTAGGCGAAGAGCTTGCGTTTGCGTCCTCAATAAACTCTGACTTAACTAACTCCAACTTTTAAATTAAGAAGTGATTTGTTAAAATTTCTTTTCGTACAATTTCTAATTGGAGGTGGCAGATTGTTCCAACACTTCGTGGCGGCGTAACGAAAGCTGCCACGAAAAGCAGACGTACTGTGCTTCGGGCCAACAAGCCGCTGCGCACCCCGCACTTCACGCTTCGAGTAATTTAACTTATTAAATAAATATGAAGGTTTTTTGGTATGCATGACTCCAAAAATCAACAAAGAGAAGTGCTCTAGAATTAGGTAGGTAAATGTAGATTTATTACTTTTATAAAAAGCAATTGAAATTTAATACGACAAATAAAGTCTGTGTTTTAAATTAAGCAACGTAAGTACCTACATCCAAGCGTTTAGAATGAAGAATATTCTTAATTATTAAAGTATGCGTACTTTAACAACGGTCCCGTTTCGCACGTTATGCGTCTAATTAAAAGGAAAATTGTTTCACTCTCGCTATGGACCCTCGCTAATGGCATTACTAGCGCTACAACGGCGAACAACATTTTGGCATACGGTAAGATAAATTAAAACTGACTGTGACTACGGGCGGGCCAAGAAGCCTAGTGTGATGTCTCAGCAAATAGCTATCGCTATCATTTTATCGCTTGTCTTTTATAGTTATTTGAATTATTTGGCTAATTTAAGATTTATTTGTTGTACTGTTTGTTATACAATAATATTATGTAAGACTGAGCTAGCCCTGACAATCCTGACGTACTTACCTTTGCTGACGTGCAAAATATTTAGCATAATATTGCGTACCTAAACTGCGTTAATCGTAAAAGATGACAGTGGCGAACAACTGACAGGTTGATATCGTCCGGCGAAATGGTAATCTGTGGGCCCCTTTAGTATACATATAACAATTCTCTTATACTTTTACTATGATTTGTAGTTGAATATCCCCCAAAAGTTAACAAAAAATCTGATAAAGCGATGTCTTACAATTCGATAACAATTTTATTGCCAACTTCCCGAATCTGTTTCGGCGGTTTGAACAACTGAAACTTATTTCTTCCTCGACGCTCAGCTTCTCTGCTATTGACATAAAGAGGAGAAGTTATGTCTGTAGAACGCTTTTGTTATTGCGAATGATGACGATATAGGCGATTTATGCTAACATTATTTCCTAAAGGTAACGATAAAAGGAACCGGAGTTTGCTGTAGGTATACGGGCTTTAAAGGTTAAGTGAAAGGACGTTCCCTGCGATAAATAGGGAGCAGTCGCGCGATGTTGTGATAGATCGATTAATATAAATCGGCAAGGCTAACCTAATTTAACTTTAGTATCATGAATATCATGACATTAATAACTTAGAATGAACAACGTTTGTTAGTCTATTCATTGTGATATGATTAAGTACAATATAATTAATACAATACAATATAATTGTATTCCTTCGTATTTTCTCGGAAACGTTCGTATTTGTCAACCCTACCTACTTCAGTCAACCTCGGTACTTTTTGTACCGAGACTGACTGAATTACCAAGACATGTTCGTACGTTTCCGTGAAAATACGAAGGAAAACAATTATGTATGCACTATATCTGCATCTATAGCACACTCCTCTATTTATTCCATTTGGTCTGCTTCTTATGGTTCATTTAAAAAAATATCAATCTATAAGTGGACATATTAATTATGTCATTATTGCTTGAAAAATATTTTACCATGCAAAACAAATCAAAGTTTACATGCACATGATGTCCCTTTGATGACGTCGCTCGTGGGTTGATTTTGACAGCCATTAGGCAGCCAAGACTTTGATTTTAACAAGGGACGTACCCTCATAATCCGTTTACGCGTCGCAAGAGGCCCTTGTGGCCCAAAAGGCGACGTTTGTCAGACGTAAGTACCTACGTTAGCTTCCGACTTATCTAAATATTTGTCTTTTGTACTATAACGGTGCGAACTGACATTTCTGGAAGCGCTGATGTATTCACGGTAAAATATAAACGTATACACACACCTAATACCTAGAATGTCATTATTAACAGAATAATATGCTACTCAGAAATGCACGGCATACTGATCCAGATCCTATTCATGTTCTGCTCAAAGAAAGCAGGCGTAATTCAAGCCAATTACCTACTCAGTACCTAAATAAATATCATATCACCATTATAATAAGTACTTTTTCCACTAATATAACGAAGGAGAGTATAACAGCCTATAGATACCATCGCACACACTGTTAACTGTATATCGGTGGACCATATGCCATTTGTAATAAGGTCCACAAAGTACTGTTAGGAGTGTTGCTAGTTGTACTGTTTGTGTACAGCCATGAGTACATATGTCTTTCCTTTCCTTGTAGCAGTATAAGGGAAGTAGCAAGGCAAAGCTGAGGGCCGGGGGACCGCAACGGTCGTGGGCGCTGGAGCCGACTCTCTCGCGTGGAACTTATTTGAGAATTGGCTCGTTGTAGTCGCGTTTTGCAATAAACAATGCCAGTTCTCTATGTGAACATAATAGGGGATCGATAATACAATCATAATACAAAAAATGTGGCAGCCAGTAACAACAGTGCCCTGAGTAAAACACAAGTCTCTCCGGGACACTGGTAGCAAAACTATGACAGCTTTTGAGCCTGGATACTTGGCAATGGTTCCATGTCGCCCAAGTATTCGTCGATTTTATAGTATCTTTTGTAAAAGTACATTCTTGGTGTAATTCTTGAATGAAGAAAAGGGCAGGCAGGTCCTGTGCCTCTAAGGGTAGGTACTTTGTTATAAAATGTTACGTAGTTACCTACCCAAAAACGTTTTTCTTTTCCTTTTCTGTAGATGGAACTTAGAAACCTCTAACTTGGTTAGGCAAACAAAATAACTCGGGATCAATTCATCCACGTTACTTAGCCCATTTTTCTTTTGAAATTGCTTTATTCATTGATATGAATGGATGTAGTATTACGAAATCGGCTTTTTTTAGTTATTATGACCACGACTGATAAATAACGATTTATAGATTATTGTGTCATGACTACCTATCATAAGGGCATTTCCTTATCTTTCATCATAAGTTTATTCATCTGGGGATATAATAAAAACTTAAGTATTATCTGTCCGCATAATTAAATAATAATAAAATAAAAAATAAAATATCTTTATTTCAGAACATTAAAAAATTCCATACAATATTGTTAGTATCATATCATTACAGCTACATGTTAGTAAGTACATTAAAATTAATCATTAACATTATAGGTACATACAGGCAAAGATACAGGTAAATAATTGACACAATGTTTTGACAATTGACAATGAGATCAAGATTTATAAATACATTAAAATTAATTGAAATCATTAATATATA
The DNA here is from genome assembly GCF_910591565.1 of Cydia splendana. NCBI lineage: Eukaryota > Metazoa > Arthropoda > Insecta > Lepidoptera > Tortricidae > Cydia > Cydia splendana. Next base: position 38,003,040 of record NC_085987.1, on the reverse strand, counting down.
ATAAAATAAATAAGTAAAATAAAATTGACTAGAATTGAAAGGATGTCACAATATTGTTATTCAAATAAATAATGATTTCATGTCAAAAGTACAAATAAAAATAAACAAATGTCCTAAAAATATCAAAATATGGCGATATCTTATCAATTAATAATGTTGACCCAAGTGCACAGGATGGAACTATCTGGTCTGTCAGCGATTACCTTCAGTATCCTGTTGTCGCTGCGTCGGATGCGGTTTAGAAGAGATGCGACCCGCTTTCGCCTGATCGCATAAAAGTCGTCGGTACGTGCCTCGGCAAACATTCCTGACGCGCTACAGAACCGTGGCAACCTCAACAGGACTCTGAAGGCATCATTATACTGGATACGAAGGGCATTATAGGCTTTCAGCGTGTAGTTGACCCATAGGCTACCCGTGTAAAATACTTGGCAGAACGCCTTAAAAAGGGTGATTTTAACTTGTTTCGAGCAACGGGCAAACCTACGAGCCAACATATTGCTTCTGACCGCTAATGCCCTTCGTTCCCTCTCCAAATCGAGATTGTCTTTGAGGTCTTCAGTCACATAGTGCCCGAGGTATTTAAACTGTGACACCCTCTGTAAGTCATTACCATTCAAAGTTATAGCAGGCACGTGCTCAGGGTTCATTTTCTTTGACCTGAAGACCAAGACTTCGCTCTTTTTGGAGTTATATACAAGACCGTGAGTTTTCGCGTAGGCCTCACAGCCACTCAGCATTTTCCTGAGTGCACTGACAGAGGGGGACAGCAGCACCATATCGTCGGCGTAGCTTATGTTGTTCACACTAACGCCGTCGACATAACACCCCACCGGCATTCTGCTGAGCTCCTCTATCAGTCCGTTAACATATAAGTTGAAAAGCTTCGGTGAGGTTAAACCCCCCTGCCTCACTCCGCATTCCAACCTATATGCTTCCGACTGTGCTACCCCCCATCTAACCGTATTGGTCTGGTTGCCGTACCAATATTTAAAAATATCTATTATTTCACGCGGGACCCTACTTGCTGCTAGTTTCTCCCACAGAACACCATAGGACACCATGTCAAAGGCTTTAGACAGATCGAGGAAGCACGCATATACAGGCGTGCTCCTCTCTGTGTAATACTTGACGGTGTGCTTTAGACTTAAAATGGCGGTCTCGGTAGATAATCCTGCTCTAAAACCAAACTGCCCATCATGTAATTTTAGATATCTACCAAGTCGCAAGTCAAGCACACCGTCAAGTACTTTAGCTGTTATTGTAGCCAATGAGATGGGCCTATAGTTACCTGCGTCTGACAGGTCCCCGGTTTTATTTTTAACTATTGGTACGACAATTGTCCTCAACATTTCATCCGGCAAATAGGCATGACCAATACACAGCGAAAACAGCACGGTTAACACTCTGGGTAAGTGTACGCCAGCGGCCTGCAGATGCTCGATACTGAGCCCATCATGTCCCGGTGACTTTCCTCGCGTCATATGACGGATCACATCGGACACTTCCTTACATGTGAACACGGTGAACTCAGCACCGAACTCAGCATTGCATGACTGTACAGTGGAACCCAGAGTAGAATAATAAATAATTATCTTTTGTTTGTTTTCAGGTAAGTAACTACATGTTCCATTTGCTAAAGAAACGCTGATATTTTTTGTAAAAGGTAAATAAACGAAAATTTACACAGTAGATGTAGATTTGCAATAAAATGCTCTAAATTATCTGTCATGCATATAAAAGGCTTTTTGTCGTAAAAGCATAACAACAATTTTGTACGCAGGTATAATGTTGAGCATTTTATAAATTACCTACTTGTTGTATTCATCTAGTAACTAAATCTAGTTAAACTTGTTGCTGCCGTGCGAATGTAACATTTCGTTATCTAATGTATATTTGTTTATATTCTTTTTTCTCTATCCGTTTTGTGTCATTACTTCTTTGTAGTGTCGCTGATGTGTAATGTGTTTTGCTTAGCGAACGACAGGAGAGAAAATTCTCGCTTTGTGTGATATTTGTGAGAAATGTCTGCACTTTGTTTGTGTCCTCTCAATATAAAATGGGATTGTGATGTGATCAATGATCATACTATGTATATTGAGACAGTATAGGATTGTATGTTCGTGGTTTATGCTAAGTTAGGTACTCGTACTCGGTAGGTAATTAAGATTACGTTTCTTAATTGAAGACATCAAAGGGAAACGATAAAGGTGAGTTACTGATTATAATTGATCAATACCTACTCGTAATTTTTTATAAACGATAATGTGTGTTACTTGTTATAATTATTTATATCACGTTTAAGTCTTAATATCTGGGAGACCGAGCAGGGGGCCGATTTTTGAAATTCGACCGCTCGATTTCGTGTATTTCGTTGAATAATATCTCCACTACTAGGCATTTAAATTCTACTAATAGAATTGAAAACGAGTGGTCAATACCACTCGATTCCAAATTTCTATCGCTCGTATTTCAAAAATTAGCATTTCGCCGTTTTCCACTAGTTTTCCACCGATTTTCGAGTGACGAAATCGAGCGATCGAATTTCAAAAATCGCCCCCCTGCTCGGAAAACATAACATAGAGATAAAGCCTAGCTAGATCGATTTTTCGCCCCCAAAAACGCCCATATAGCAAATTTAATCGAAATCGTTAGAGGCGTTTCCGAGAAGCCCGAAATATATAAATAAATAAATATATATACAAGAATCGCTCGTTTAAAGGTACCTATAAGATTTTAGGCATGTGTTTTTAACAAATACATTTACAGCGATTTTCATATTTAAGTGAATTTGTTTTGGTGACAATTAGGGGCACTGCATGCTAGTATCTAGTATCTAAAATGATATCGCACAGATATAATTAACTTGTTGTACAATGTACCTAACATAATCGTGCATTTGAAAGGTTTTAAGCGCTTTATCTTTGCTGGTACCTTAGTAAACTTTTAAAATTCTATGATCTTATTTGTAACGCCTCTTCAAGGCAAATCTAGCTTATTATCTGTCTAGTTCAACTAAATAATATTTTAAGTCAAGCTCAACTAGTATTTACTCATCTAGAACTTTTGGTATATAATATTAAAAAATTTTGTTTTAAAAGAAAGCGCTCACTGAAATTATTTATTAGGTATATGAAATTATTACTCCAAATTGACAACAGTATTAGATTACAACGTGAAACATCCTGGGGGAACATCAAGCCCTAGGCGTTGCTCGGTTAACTGACCTTTATCTAAACGAGTTTCTTTCGCGCCGAGCTCGCGCCGATTGTCACTCTCGGGTGACTCGTTCTGAATTATTCGAACAACTTGTGTCGGTTTTCGTGATTGTTTCCGTTGGCTCGAGGTCGAGATACGAATAAACATTTTACGGGGGTAGACAATAAGTTAAAGCATTAGGAGACCGTAGGTTTCAACTCCGGTCTTAAATTAAATGTTATTTATTATTTACCGACTGGTATACATATGATAAACATAGTAACAAAATCGGACTAACCTCATTAATATTCTCTGAGTTGAAAGGTGTGATGGCTGGCGGATTTCGTAAAAAAATATATACGTAGGTACTTACACCAACTTTCGAAATTAAGTTGCGAACCGTACCACGTTTAAGAAGAAAAGGTAAGATAGACAAGTATATATAATATAATTATGTAATACTTACATACATAAATAAGCATGGGGTAGGTCTAATAATAATAGAACCTTTTAAATATTTTGTTTATCCCATAGTTCCGTAACATCGAACAGATTCCGGACGGATTTCTCGTTCGATCCAATGCAATTCTATTTGATATCAAAGTTAGTGATTACAAGAAGTATTCATTGATTAATTTGATCAAAAGGCTACCTGCTAAATTTATTTTTTGTCTCGAAGCATATATGCTCAAACACAGGATGATATTTTGATTAGCTATTTTACGTAGTACCTGTAAATCCTCTCGTGCCACACACAAGCAATTTTCAATACATATCGGTCATAATTATAATCAGGGATCTTTTCCCTAGTAAAAGCATACTATGTTTTGAACCCCTGAAACTTTAAATTGTTTAATTTAACTCAGAACACTAGGGAGTGTAAATTTCATTCGATAGCGTGACGTGCGTGTACGTGACGATACGTTTGTGTTATGTCTATTTTTGTATGGGATTTTTAACAGCGGGCCAAGCGGGACGTTTTAGAAACTCAATATCAATAAGTATTACATATGTCGTAGGCCGATCGTAAGATCAGGCAGATCGTAATGTTCATGTGTAATGTTTTGACGATAGTCACATCAAACCAATACATATGTAAGATAGGTTCGTTAGGTTGCTTCAGATGCCCGAAGGGCAAACTGCCCAGAAATAGGAGACTCCAGTCCGTCGACTCAGGGAGTCAAAGATTTTCACGTTTCACGATATGCCTAGGAATTTCACGATATGCCTGATCTTATGATCGGCCGCCGACATATACATCACGTCACGCTATCGAATGAAATCTACACTAGGGGTACAGTAAAGGGCCATAAAGTTTGCACATCGGTATTTAGAAAGAGAATATTGGAGGCAACGAGAATGAAAGAGACAACGCTCTACGAAGCCGAAATTCCAATGTGCAAACTTTATGGCCCTTTACTGTACTGAGTTTTGATTCGGATTTAAACGGTACCTATCAAAAACAATAGAACAATGAACGAAAGCCGATGAAATTGCGCATAAAAGCAATTAAATATGGACTCTGACCGGAGCCGCTGCTTTTTGCTCCGACCCGGTCGGTGTGAAATTCATTCGGGGTACTGATCTGTTCAACTTTGAATATGGTTTAAATTTATGATCATATGAAAAATACGTGGACGGTATTTTTTTATAGAAAAGGGGATACGAAACAAATTTTTGTTAGATGTGCTGTATGTACCGACGTAAAGAATTACCTACATATTTCTTCATATTTTACTTATAATTACCTACTACTTGCACATTATTTATATGTGCATTTACTTCTAAATTCCTATGTAAAATTAGACACTACTGTTATAAAAGTAAGTTCACTGTTGCGGCGTCACAAAATAACAAAAGAAAGTCGTAAGTCATGTCTCGTGTAGGTATTTTAATTATGTAATCCAATTCGGAAACTTATAAAAAAGTTTTGGAACTGCAATAGTAGACCTAGTAGCTAACCCCGGAAAATACACATCTAGTTTGCTATAATTGCCGAAGGCACCCGGCTTTGGGACACGTAGAGCATGCTTCGTACGTCGCCCGACTCTTTTAGTATGAGGGAGGCGAAGGCGCCCGGCTTTGGAACGCGTACAGCGAGCTTCGTACGTCGGGCTACGCCCGACTATTTTAGTATGACGGCGCCCCGCTTTGGAACGCGTACAGCGTACCTCGTACGTCGGACTACGTCCGACTCTTTTAGTAAGAGGGCGCCTTCGGCGCCCGGCTTTGGAACGCCTATAGCGAGCTTCATACGTCGGGCTACGCCCGACTCTTTTAGTATAAGGGGCCGAAGGCACCCGGCTTTGGGACACGTAGAGCGTGCCTCGTACGTCTCTTGTACGGCTGTTTCATACATTTTGGCTGATCTGGACTTCTATACCTATTCACGATATAAAATATTGCAGGTCATTAAAAAAACGCCATGTATATTTATTTATTTAATCTTTATTGCACAAAAGTAAAACCTTATAGTACAAAAGGCGGACTTTTTATTTTATTGGTTCGTGACTTTATGACCTCTAGAGGGCGCCGTGTTCATTTTTTTGTGACGTCATATAGCCTATATAACCAGCGGACGATTAAGACGATTCGAATGACATATCGTTTGACAAATTATAATGTGTACTTTAGTTAATGAAGTTATGAGGGAACAAATGAACATACATACATACATACCCACATACATACCGGTCAAAATCATAACCCTCCTTTTGCGTTGCCGTAGTCGGGTAAAAAGCAAGGCACTGTGAAACTACAACATTAAGAAAAGACAAAGAAAAACAGTCCACATAAAAATAAAAATAACTAAACAACCCAAATTCACAAAGGAGTTGGGATAATGTTTACTGTGATTTAACTTACAATACTCTCCTAAACAACTGTACAGGTCCAGACCGCGCGAGGCTTTTGGCGGTCGGAGCCCGGGAAGCCGGTTACTGGCTACATGCCCATCCTTCGCCCAATACTGGTACTTTCTTGGATCCGGCCTCCCTTAGACTGGCGACTGGTTTGCGACTCGGGGTTTCGGTGTGTACGCCACACATATGCTCTTGTGGCACGGACGTGGACCGACTGGGACACCACGGATTATCTTGTCAAAAAAGTGCAGGCCGTTTTTCGAGACATGCGTCGCTTAATGACATAGTCCGTCGGTCTCTTGCCACCATCAATGTGCCTGCTCTTCTTGAGCCGACTGGCATTATCAGAGATGATGGCAAGAGGCCCGATGGAGTGTCCTTAGTTCCTTGGAGCTTGGGACGGATGTTGGTGTGGGATGCTACCTGCGTAGACACACTGGCACCGTCCCACCTCCAACGGACTACTGTAAAAGCGGGCGGAGCGGCGGAAAGCGCCGAAATTCTAAAACGTAACAAATATAAGAGCCTCGGTATAGAGTACCATTTTGTACCATTTGGTGTTGAAACTCTAGGTCCATGGGGTCCCAGCGCGCATAAGTTGTTCGCAGAAATCGCGAAGCGTCTGGTTGACGTAACTGGTGACCGAAGAGCTGGCGGCTACCTCGCACAACGTATCAGCATTGCGATACAGCGAGGAAATGCCGCCAGCATCCTTGGTACAATGCCTCAAGGGCCTATTTTAGATTTAAGCTAGTTATTAATTTCGTTTAGTAGTACCACTGTATATATATTGTATGTAAATAAATGTTTTAATTACTAAACATTAGATTTGGGCGACGACGTAACAGCGTGGCTCCGTAACGTGATAGCAATTATTGTAAACTTCTTGTTTCTGTCTTTGCAATTTATTATTAATATTTGACTATTTTAACGCATATTACAAGACTACATATTACTAGAAGACAGATTCATAATTATCCAGGCGCATCAATTAATTTCTTAGTTAATAATTATTTTAGTTGGTATTCAGTATTCAAACATCCATCTTTATTTAAATTACTTCATCCATTTTTTTAAAAGCAGCATCTACATTTATGTATTTACAAAGTTCGTATATTTTTCAAACCTATATTAATTCAGTCACCGAGTTCGTTCGAAAGGTTAAACTTGAATCCACTGCAGACGTTTGGACGTCATAAAAAATAATTATTATTTTATTTTACGATGGTTTGATTTAGAAGCAATGGATTTATATCTCTCTTTTTGTTTAATAAGTTAGGAGATTTGACTTTTGTAACTGTCACACAAATTGCTCAAGGTCATGGCCATTTCTTTCCTTATTCAGTAGCAAGTTAAAATTATTGGATAAGCACCCTAAAATCACCAGTTAATTCCTAGGCGCGATAAATAAGACCCAGAGGTAGAAATCCTACACAGTTTGAAATTGCCAATTATCGAGTAAGATGCATGTATTCGAGGGGAGCGGATTCCTTTTGCACCTCCGGAAGTCCCCAAATGCTGCTGATTTATATTCAACTCGTGGCGTCAAAACAGACCGCGGAAGATAGGTTGCTATTGCTTAAATAAATTGTTAAATTATTCATTGAGATTACCGACCGATTTCCGTCATTTTATCACACGCTTAAAAAAATATGCTACCCAACGTGCGGTTTGTCTAACCGTGATTCATTATTTCGCGTTATCAGTTATTAGAATTAAGGTTTACACTTGAAAGAAATGCTACAGTAATCGGTTTGATCGTGTGTCGTAAATATACTTATTATGTTTTCTCTTTCCCCGATCCATGTCCGAAATTCCGGTTTTCCGTTTTAATGTAATCCTCTAACTCCGTTTTCCGGTTTTACTCGTTTGGCTGAATGTGCCAGTAGATAGAAATAAAAATAACCTACTCATATTTCCGTCCAGACCAGACCAGAGTGTGTGCCCTCGCCAGTAGCAAAAAGTACCTATGTAAGTTAAGTTTAGATATAAAACCTTATGCACATAACAGCTATTTGTTTTGACAATATAAAACCTATTTGTTCAGATGTAAAATAACCCTAAAAAACTAGACAAAATGATTTCCCAGGTACAATGTAACAGAATAGCCACCTCTAACAGTAACCTTCATCATAGAACCTTGAACTTGGTCAATGGTCATATACGTAAGCGATGCGTTATGTCGGTCATCGACCGCAAACATGCATATTTATGAACGTTTCAATAACAGCCAATTTAAAAGTGCATAAGTAATTACCTGTGCTTTATACATAGCTGCATCCTAATACTCGGAAATGCTATTCGAACCAAAAATCGATAACAAAATAAGTCGTTTGGTAAATAACTTTCCTTTTTAATTAATTTATACTCATAATGGATAATTTTTACCTATCAAAAAATCATGTATATTTTATTATATCTATAATATTGACATGTAATTTGTGCCTATTGTTATTAATATGAATACAAAATACATACGTCATGTAATAAAATTATTTAGAATATTTGTTATTAATAAATTAAAAATAAACAAGTATTACTGTAATGTTTAAAATATTGTTTAGGTGCTTTTGCATAGGTATTTCCCGTTGCTCAGCATATCTACAGGTACCATATTTAGAGAGACCAGGTCAGGCGGTGAGAGTAATACTCTTAAGGGAGTGTGGTACTCTTCATCATCATCATCTCAGCCATAAGACGTCCACTGCTGAACATAGGCCTCCCCCTTGGACCTCCATACGTGCCGGTTGGAAGCGACCCGCATCCAGCGTCTTCCGGCGACCTTAACAAGATCGTCTGTCCATCTTGTGGGTGGACGTCCTACGCTGCGCTTGCTAGTCCGTGGTCTCCACTCGAGCACTTTTTGACGTGGTACTCTTACCACGGTTAAAATACACTAAACTCACTTTGCCTCACCCACCTACGTAGTACCGTCTTACGTCACACGCCAGATGAACGTTGGCAGTCCTAAATACTTTCAGATAGGAAATAAAAACATGCTGCATTTCGTGAAAAGTATTTTCCTATCGTTTGATGGATGAGGACAGGTCCTTACAATTCACGGTATCAATTTTCGGGGACCGTGGGAGTTGGGTTGGCATGTGTCGTGGGCGACATCTCGAACATTTTAAATCGCAATATCCATTTAGTTTTTAACAATTTCTAGTCTAAGCAGAGGTGAAGTAGAGCTTCATGACACTGCTTTTAGCCGCGGTGGAACTGAACAGAATGAAGGACTTTTACGCAAACTGGGAATTGTTCAGGCTGCGTACTATATTTTTCACTTATTATGCACGTTAATATTTCTAACCGTTTTTGATATACAGTTTGTTAAACATTAGTGCGAAAATCTGTATGTTGCAACCCCAGCAAGTAGATCCTATTGAATGACATAACAATTGTGTCAATTTAAAATGTAAATAACTTTGTAGGGTTGTCACTGATATAAATTTTTTTTAACGATTTTATTTTACTGTCAAATTCAGCTTTACGATTATAATAACTCGATTGTAGATCACTTAGATAACACTATCCTTTCAGATCAGTCTCTAGAAATGTTCCACCCTGTAAATATATGTAGGTGTCGGCAGGAGAGTTATTATTAGGTACTCGGCTGACAAAAAAATCTAAATGTTGTACAAGCTAGTATGTTAAAACTAATGTGCATGTATTGTACATGTCCGTTAATGTGGAGGTCCCGGAGCCTACATTTTTGACGGATTTTAACATTTGAGGTTTGAGGTGTTATATACCTCTCAAACGTGGTAGTCATTTTAATATATTTGTAATCAGTTGGATTCTAAAAACATTTCATCATACTTTAGGTATGCAAAGCCTTAGGTCGTAAGATGATATAGGTATGTGAATTTATAACTTTGGTCCCATACCTATATTTTCAGATGGCAGCCGTTTTCGTAAAAAAATGGTGCTGTTCTGTCTGATTCTTGGGTTAAGGGTGGCCGACTGATCATTAATTAGTGAGACGTACTGTAAACAAAACAACTCAACTTTATGAAAAAGATATTCACTTTTTAAATTCTATGACGCAGTATGTTAGGCATAGCAAAATTGTAGGTACTTACAGTTTACTAATGACGTCCATAATGGTACATATTGGCGCGATGTCTGTGAAGACAGGCGGTGATTAATTACTGCTGTTGTTTGCGATGGTTCAGTTTCATTACGTAATGAACAAAGGCGAACCTTTAAAACTGTTCCTGTCAATCGATATCTGATTCCAAGATAATAGGTACCGTTTAAGCTGATTTTATGAAGTGAAACTTATTTTGATAATAAAAACCGGCCAAGTGCGAGACGGACTCGCGCACGAAGGGTTCCGTACGCAAAAAATGGCGTAAAAAATCACGTTGGTTGTATGGGAGCCCCACTTAAATATTTATTTTATTTTATTTTTAGTATTTGTTATAGCGGCAACAGAAATACATAATCTGTGAAAATTTCATAGCTATCACGTTTCATGAGATACAGCCTGGTGACAGACAGACGGACGAACAGCGAAGTCTTAGTAATAGTCCCGTTTTTACCCTTTGGGTACGGAACCCTAAAAAAACGGAGTAAAATCTGACATTATAGTACCTTTTCTAAGGTTTTATACGCTGATCATATTTTATTTAGGTATATATATTTTTTATGTATCACTTATAAACTTTGCCTCCTGCCTTCGTGGCTATATTATATAATTTTTCGCTCGTTAACATCATACATCGATTGTATTCAACGAAGAATCTGTAACGCTAACGAAATCCCACTTGTTAAGATACCTCTAAGCATAAGTACAGTTGACGCGTATAGTTTAATTTCCGCCGAGTAGAGGTGTACGTGTCGTGAATAATGGAGATTCTGCCATGCGGAGTTAAGTGATTAGATATATTACGTGTTGCCGTAAACCTTTACACGACTTGACTTGTAACGCTTCGCTACATCTTAATTTGGCACGTGAAAATCCTGATGCCTCGAACTGGCACTACTTTTAGGAAAAGGAATATAGGAATATTATATTTTACACGGATACTTCAGGATAATATTATTTAAATATATTTACAATATTACGTTGGTAGATTTGAATTGCGTGTTAACGCCGTATTTTGCATGTATTTAATCACTCAAACAGTATTTCTTTGAGCTCGCGTAAGTAGGTAGCTATCTACGCCAATTTATGCTAATATTTAAGTGTAAATACTCTTTTTACCTAAGCTTTGCTTACACGAAAATATTATTACACGAATTTTAGCATTAAAATATTTTACTTGACATGAAAGAGGAAATTAATACAGACCTAGTTAATGAGAGGTATTTAAATTAAATATTATTCTTAACTTTTAATTAATGTACTTAACTGTTTTACACGTGCTGCTATAGCCCTTGCTACAAGGTCGTCGACAAGCCTTCAGACCGCGTGGCCTTGGTCCGTCCCGGACCATGTAGACAGTTGTTTCCAACAGAATTTGACCAAAACTGACCAAGGACAGACCAAGGTCAGACGGTTAGAAGGCTCGTCGGCGACCGTGTAGCAAGGGCTTATGAATAACTAAACCTAGCCTTGTGTTTTCGGTGTATTTTTATGACCTAGTTTTCATGATTGTAGTACTTCAGTACTACATCAAAATAATTTAAATTATTAGAGGCCAATAGTTAGAGGTTGGCCGACATTGCAATAGTATCGGTGGTTCCAAATAATCCACGCCACATTAGAACATACATAGAATGTTCTGAAGTACAAATCTCGTACCAGGTCTTATAAATCAACCTTTATATATCTAATAAATCTTATAAATCAACCAAACCAACCTAAGCGGTTTATTTATTTTGATATTCTTGTTATTTTTACAATGCCTGGACCAACAGGCTTCCACTTCGCTACATAGATAAACCCTCGAGATATAATAGAATCGGGTCACCTTACAACCAAATAACCCAACCTTTGCAACACTTTAGGTAATCTCGGCGGGGTACCTGTAGACACAGGAAACTGTCTAATATATAAAAATTTTGAAGTACTACTTTTTAGGGTTCCGTACCGGCAAAAACGGAACCCTTATAGGATCACTTTGTTGTCTGTCTGTCTGTTTATCTCGGGAATGCGTGGAGGTATTGAGTTGAAATTAAAACCATATACTCAGGTTTACAGTCCCTTGAAGATGTGAAAAAACCGGGCAAGTGCGAGTCGGACTCGCACACGAAGGGTTCCGTACCATAATGCAAAAAACGGCAAAAAAAAAAAAACGGTCACCCATCCAAGTACTGACCCCGCCCGACGTTGCTTAACTTCGGTCAAAAATCACGTTTGTTGTATGGGAGCCCCACTTAAATCTTTATTTTATTCTGTTTTTAGTATTTGTTGTTATAGCGGCAACAGAAATACATCATCTGTGAAAATTTCAACTGTCTAACTATCACGGTTCGTGAGATACAGCCTGGTGACAGACGGACGGACGGACGGACGGACAGCGGAGTCTTAGTAATAGGGTCCCGTTTTACCCTTTGGGTACGGAACCCTAAAAATCAAACTTCTAAGTTGACGTAAAGAAAGATACGGCCGTTTATGCCGCAAAAAACGTATAGTTCGACACTTTCAAGGCAATCAATATTTAAAGAGTACCTACTTTCTGTTGATCTAGAACTTTAAAATTGTACAAGTACAGGGACAGATCTGAAAACTATATGTACATTTGCAATTAAACAATGCAAACTGTTAATGAAAACCACCCACTTGCAACGCAATCAATTTTAAACATGACACCAGTAATTAATTAAATTCCCATTGGTTTGATCGAATGTAATTATACAAATAACGAGGCCGAGGTTGAAGAAGGTACAGAAACCATAATAAATCAACAAATTTTTCGTTATAGTAAGTATGAACGAGGGTAACTTTTACAGAACCATTTACTACATTTTGTCTTCTTGCTCCACAGGATTCTGGAGAATTCATACTTTATTTACATTAAGAATGAATACGTTGTCATTGATCACCATCATTATGAATTTATGATACTTAGAAGCAACAATAGGTCTCTCATCCATAACCAATCCGGTTTTCAATGATTTCATGTCATTGTTCACATTAGCTGCCCGTTCTGTTTTGTTTGTAATATCATAATTATATATTCGTACTTATACAGTAATCATACAAAGTTGCTGTGTTGGAATCGTAAATATTATTAGGTATGGAAAGTGTGTGCTTATTGCAATAGAATACCATATCATTACTTTATAAAAGTCGTTAAATTTTGCTATACCGCCCGGAACCGGACCAAATTACCCAAACGACATCAAGCCGAAATTGTGGTAACTCTAACATGGTGTTGAGGCTTTCGACATTGCCGACCCTTAAACCCCCATGGGCCGTTTAAAATGTAATAATACACCACGTTGTCTCGTGAACTCTGTAATTTTCACGACCTCAGTGCTTTTAGTATCACAGTTTAATTAAGCGGCTCGAAAAGTTGACGCCGGAGGCGCGACACAAATTATTTGAGGTGTGACATCTTACGAACTCCGAGGAGACATGTCTTTGCGATATTTCGGTAATTAATTTATTTTGTGTCAGTAAAATTACATCACAATTCATTTTAGCGGAGATGGAAATGTAGCCAATTTTGTTACGATGGCAATTTTAAAGACGAAAATGTAAGATTAGAAGTAAAATAAGTCGACAACACAAAGATAAATAGTTTCAAAGTAAAATATACAGTGAAACCTGGTTAAGTGGGACCTGGATAAGTGAGAAACCTCTATAGCTGGGACTCATGGTGCGGTCCCGACACTTTAGCACTGAATTACCTCTGTTAGTGAGATAAAACGAACCTCTATAACTGGGATTAGTTGTTCTGATTTTATAGTCACATTTACCTCTATAATTGAGACAGAGAGTGTATTTTACCTCTTTTACTGAGACTATATTTATAAGATTAATTTTCCTAATTGTTTATTTAGAATTTTATACGAATTACCTCTGTATCTGAGATAACGTCAATTTATGACCTCTCTAACTTGGACTTTATTGGTCTATTTCCGTATTCTTACTAACTGTTAGTCTATCCACAAATTCCGCATTTGCTTAATTGTGTCTAAACGACTACAAGTTTCATTTAGTTACTTTATGTAGTTAAAACTATCGAAACGAAAGCTGAAATCTTGATAAGTAACAAGAATAAACAAATTTTCATTTAATAAATTTCTAAGACGCAATGAAGTCCGTATCAAATTTAATTGAAAAATCTATCCTTTGGAAAATCATTCAAAATAAATTCAAAGAAATATTTAAACAGACTTAAAAAATATTTAGGGACAAGTATTATTTTACCTAAACATTTAAAGTTAATTACAAAATACCTTATTAACCACCTCTATAACTGAGATATATCCTCTATTCTCACCTCTATTAATGGGACCCTCTGTAAATGAGACAGAAATTTATTTGTACTTGGTTAACTGAGAGCCTGGGTAAGTGGAATACCTCTTTAAGTGAGACAAATCTGCTCGTCCCTTGAAGTCTCACTTATCCAGGTTTCACTGTATTTTTAATGCAGGCTACAGATGAATAGTTTAATCTTGGGAGAGGCAGGGCGTCACCAGGTCGTTTCCAGACTGCATTGTGAATTTTCTATTTACCTACGTTTCTCTGTAGAATAGAAATAAAAGGACCCTCATAAATCTATTCCGTTTGCTTTGTGGCGCTGTGAGGTTTAGTAGTTTTAGTACGTTACATTATGCACTTGGAAGAATTTATCCCCTTACTTATAAACCTTAAAATTTGTAAAAATTTTGTCCCTTTCTAACAAACACATTTGTCAAAATGACAAATTAGGACAAACGACTATCAACGGCTTGTTAGACTCGACGGGCGTGTTTGAATAACGCAATTAGCAATTAAACATATATATGTTGTAAAATAAATAACAGAAATAACAAATAAATATGTATAATTACCAAAACCCTGGACAGCACCGACTACTTAAACTTAATAACTAAATATTGATATAGAAATATTTATTTTAGTTTCATTATTTAACCGAACTACAGCAACAAGAATTATACCTTATTTCGGCGGTAGTTCCTTTTGACAAAAATTTATAATAAAAGAAATATGCCGAAATAAAGCCCAAATCTCTTCAATTTCAAGCTCTTATTATCTTCTGAAACTTATTCAGATTCAAAATGTTCTTGTTGATTGTGTCGTATTCGCGTTTATGAGTTCTACTCGCATTAAGGGCCACACGACCCTACCCAAGTGTGATCCGCGAATACCCATAACTGTTCGGATCCTCGATATCGACCCTACACGAAGGACAAGCTCATCGTTTAAAATGTTTAGTGAATTCATTAGAAGGTAGCTACCACAGTATTAAAGAGCCACGCCTTAATGTGCCTTGAATAATAGAATGAATCTAAAACATCCTTTTTTCAGAGAGTACCCAAAAATATTAGTCCGCGGAACAGCAGTTATCGCTTTCAAGTGCTGTTTAGAGGAAAAATATACTCAGATTAATGGAGCTGTTTCTATCGCTTCATTGTTTGTATGCCCGGGGAGTGGGTGAGGAGTCATGTTCATGTTAGCACACTAAGCGTAGCGAGCGACGCGTGAAGAATGAACATGCCAGTGTGCTTCTTACCGTGAATACCAATACCTCTCTCACCATTATACATGGAGATTGAGCTAATTACTTACGATAGTTTGTGAGCGTCAGGATGGCGGGTGGACCTCAGCGAATTTGAACGAAATATGTATAATTTTTACTTTAGTGTACATGTAGCCAATAATAAGCCGATTTTTGTAGAATACTTTATGAACAAACTCCCGTAGGTAGACCTTATTACCCTCAGGTACCTTACTAATAACGTTTAGTTGCAAACGGTGAACAATTACAGACATAAATCGTCTATTATTACTGGCCAGCTCCATAAAGTTTATATTTTAAAATCTCTTTTATCGTCTTAGAGACAATATGCAGAAATTAAAAATAGAAGGTTTTTTTTCCTTTTTTTATGAATTATATTTGCTTACAAATAATTCGCAAAATCCTCACGGCTGCTAAAATTTCAAAACAAGTTCTTTGTAAAGCCCAGGGCACTTGTTTAAATGTTTATGAGAACGCTGAGCAATAACTTTTTTCTTCCTTTTAATATTCTCTTTGAAATAGCTAATGTTTTGCAGCGAAAAGTTTTCGATACATAAATCATAATTAAATGTTTTGTGAATCACTCAATGTAAACAAAGGGGTTCAATTGATACCTTGACGAGCTGCTTCAATAGTTCACATTAGCAAAGAGAATTAAGTAGGTATTAGGTAGGTATTAGTATTTCAAAACATTCCCGAAAAATATATCAGCATAATCAGGGACATGTATCACAACTGCACAACTCGAGTCAAAGCCCAGGTGGCCTTAGCGAACCGTTCGAAGTCCAAGTTGGTGTTCATCAGGGGTCCACTTTAAGCCCTTTACTGTTGAATTTAGTAATGAATTATTTAACCAAGGATTTACAACTGCCGGTGCCATGGTGTATGCTATACGCGGACGACGTAGTACACTTAACCAAGTCAGCTGAAGACATGCAGACCCAACTTACATCCTGGACTAAAGCATTGGAACAAAATGGCCTCAAGATTAGCAGGAGCAAAACCGAGTACATGCAATGCAAATTTTCTACCGAAGTCCAAGACGACAGAGACGTGTGCATCGGAGAACATCCTGTACCTAAGGTAACTAGGTTTAAATACCTAGGATCTGTCATCTCATCCGATGCCAATATAGATGCGGACGTCTCCCACAGAACACAAGCGGCATGGCTCAAATGGCGAAGCTTATCAGGGGTATCTATGTACAGCCGTATGCCCATTAAAGCGAAAGGAAAGGTGTATAAAACTGCTGTGACACCTGCCATGCTATACGGCTCTGAGCCATAAAGAAATATCACGAGCAAACCCTTCACGTAAATGAGATGAAGATGCTACGCTGGGCTGGTGGTTTCACAAGACTAGACCGGATAAGAAACGAGTACGTTCGCGGAAGTTTCAAAGTGGCACCAATTCAAGACAAACTCCTTGAATCTCGTCTACGATGGTACGGCCACACTCGAAGAAGAGGAAATGACCATATTGTAAACATTGCGCTAAACCTTCCTGAACGCCCTAGAGGAAGAGGCAGGCCAAAATCCACGTGGTGGTCCAATATTAGAAACGACCTGAAGAACCTGAACATCGAAGAACAGACAACCCAGAACCGACCACTCTGGCGCAAATTGACAAGGAGACCCGACCCCACATAGGTGGGATAAGGGAAGGAAGAAGAAGAATTAAGTAGGTATAAGGGACAACGTCACTAGTACGTAGAGTAGGTACTGAACTTTAGTTTATACGGAGAGATTGAGAGTTAAGCTGTAATATATCCATTAAAGCTTTAATGAGCCAATTCCAGTATTTAAACAAGGGTTTTATTTACTTGCGAAAAAAAAAACCAGTGACATATTTGCAAAAATAAAGCTACTTGAATTCGTACTTACTCATTCGTTTTAAAGAAATTACATACCTACGAATGAGTAAGTACCAATTCAAGTAGCTTTATTTGCCGAAAGGCAAACCGCCAGTCTTAAAGTTTAGAAGGTTAGAAAGTAAAAATTTCCGATGTGCCAACAAAGCTCTCCGCCGAGATGAGTAAGTCGCGTCAAAACCAGGACTAAGCCAGGAAGATGATAGATGAATAACTCTTTGTCTTCGTCTGTTGTAGGCGTAAACTCCAATTAAAAGGTAACAAAGATAACTATCAAAAGCTATATACGAACTTGACATGAATTGCGTACTTAAAACTGTCGATATTATTTGTCATCATGATTGGTACGAGTACTATTCCTATTTTAATTTTGTATAACTGATAGATAATAATGTACTTATTAAATGAGCAATTCTCAAAAAGTTTGTAGATTTCGATCACATCTTAGATTTCTATAAAATTTCTTTCTAAAAAACATTCCTTTTTTGTTACCAAATGTGTAAGGAAATCTGGTTACAAAAAAGGAATGTTTCTTAGAAACTTTCTGGGACATTTTGGGAAGTATGGTGGAAGTTGTTCACTTCATGTACTTTATTACCAGCATACCATTTTTTATAGAAATCTAAGATGTGATCGAAATGTACAAACTTTTTGAGAATTGCTCAGATAGTGACGTACACGATGACGGAATATAAAAACACAACTATCTTACGCCCGTCGGAGTACATTTTTTTTAATAAGTACTTTGTTCGTCAAATTGATTCAAGCAATAATGTGAAATTTTGATCATGTGTTATTTAACATTTATATCACAGAACGAGCTGCGATTTATTTATCTTCCAGTTGCGTGTGTAATAACAAATAGCCTTACGTTATTAGTTCAAGAACGTTAGGCCAGTAATAAACAGGCGTTATCCCGAGTAAAGTGTTATTCACTGCGAACATTTTTGCTGCATCAGCTCCCTTGGCCCGAAAGACCCCGACAAATGAAGACGAACGAGCCCCGAGTTAGCGTAAGGCCCGGCTAATTATATAAACGTCATTTTGTTATGTCTAAAAGTTTACATTTAATGTATCCGTAATAATAAATAACGATAGCAGTCATGTATTTATGATTTTACTATAACTACCTATCTATATTATTTTTATGGAATTTCATTTGTGAATTCGCTTTTATTAGGCTTGTGAAATGAAAAGGTACCTAAAATAAACAATAACAATCATAAAAGATTGCATTAGAACTACATGTTCTTAACTTACTTTTTGGATTAAACATATTGAAACTAACCTGCCGTTAGCTATAGTTTCCGTTCAACAGCGTTAAAATCTCTCAGTAATATCAACTTTCCCGGTTTCCAGCCTGGGCCTAGTTTAGGCCCGATTAGTTTAATTGTAAAATTCCATTTTTAGTTATTTCAATTTGTAATACGCCCATTTGGTGAATCCATAATTTGGTGAATAAACTACTCACTTACTTACTCCGTTGGCTCAGTGACCCAAAAGTGAGACTTGACCTCCGACACAAGACAGCGCCACTTTTCTCGGTCCTGTGCGACCTCTCGCCAATTGTTGATTCGAAATTCGCGCAGATCCGCCTCCACCATATCGCACCAGCGATACCTGGGGCGTCCGATAGGACGTCTTTCTGCTGGGCGGCCTAGCTGGTGGATAAACGATTTTGTATTTGTTTACGACATTGAGTCAGTACCACCAAGAATTAGTTGTAGTGGAAACAACTCAATACAATTACGTTCCCAATCGGTTCCATTTTCTTATTTTAATGAATTAATGGCATACATAGAAGGTAAATAAAATAGCCGTAGCTTAAAAATCGCAATATACAGATACAATACGATCATTTAAAACAGTTTTAGATTTTTAATTATTTACTTATAAAATACGTAAATGGACGTTTCAGAGAGAACAATTATAGACATTCCAAGTCCGCTTAATTTTTCTAGGTCAATTTCCGAAACATCTGAATACTATGTAGTGTATAATTATGTTATAAACGTTGTATACTAATTTATTTATATATTTTTTTTAATATAAAAACTCTTTAAATTTTTTTTATTATAATGAGTTCACGTCGTCGTCAATATAAATGTACTTATTATTCCACGAATTGTATCGTAAGAAGGAAATTGAATAAAACTAATAACGATAACCAGTTAGAATACAGTTCCGTATTCTTTGCCACTTGCGCAGTTCTTTTTTACCGAAGAAGGTAAAATGGAGTATGCACACGGTGTTTCTCATAATATGATTATCGTTCGTATTAAAGCTTATGAGTAGAGCATCATTCCTCACAGGCTCGTAAAGGCGAGTGTCGGTCGCGATAAGAGTATTCGGGGCCATGGATTTCCGTCATCAGTCGTGCTCGTTCTATCATACCTTTATGGGGTTACATGTCTCGCCCACCGAGGGTCCGTACAAATTAAACCTTTTTTTTGAAGTGAAAACTTCTTTAGCGACACTGTGCACTTTTTGTGATGGGGAAAAAATGTTAAACTCGCGACAGCGTAAGACGTAAGACGCTTCGTAAGACGGACACGTGACCTGATCGAAAAACTGTTACAATGTCATTGAGTTTTCACTTCTGCCGGCACTACCGGAGTGCAACCCGTTGTTTTTATTTTTGACGTATAAAGGTCTCTGCCCACTACACCGTATCATACCATGACCGTGCTATGAACGTGTCAGGCAAAAAAATATTCTTTGTATGAAAAAGTATGAGACTATGCCCACTAGCCCGTTCCGTCACCGACCATACCCGTCGCGTGCCATGCACGGACCGTCAAAAATAGTCGGCGAGGATATTTTGTCGGTGCCGAACCGCTCCGTGCATGGCACGCAACGTTGCCAGAACGGTGCGTGCAGGCGGCGAAACGGTGGGCATACGGGTTTTAACCGCGTATGGTGACCGTTCTAAGCCCGTTATAAACGCGTTGCTATATTTCTTGCTCGCTCTTACCAGTCTAATAACTATTCACTGGCTCTTTCTGACGAGTATTGCTCTCGCAAATAAAACGCGGGTACTAAGGGGATGAAACGCGGATGCTACGGGAATTATAGGCAGATGCTATATGGGGATGATGCGCGGTTACTACGGGCACTAAACCCGTTATGTACAATGTGGACACGGTGTAGTGGGCATAGTAGGCCGTTTCGCGTTACATTCCGTGCCTGATACGTTCATAGCACGGTCATGGTATGATACGGTGTAGTGGGCAGAGACCTTTAGTTTTCCACCATTCCAATTGCATGCGTTTCGAAGTAACCGTCAGCTTGCGCCAATGTGAGATGTTTCGATAAGTATGTTATGTCGAATAAAGTTACACATTTCATTTTCCCTTGTAGTTAAAGCCGTAGGCATACATCAGTTAGGTATCCATAAAATCAGGACAGCCCTTCTGTCATATCAGATAAAGTCTCCACACAAGCTAAATGCGGATTATAATCTTTTTCAAACCCGAAGGGTAGGATGACACCTGTCATCTCCGTATAATTTATAACCTAAAAACGCCAAATCTCTCAAAATTGTAGTGAAATGACAGTTGTCATCCTACCCTTCGAGTTTGAAAAAGATTATAGATATTTTTATTGTTCCCTACTAACTTTGTTCACTTATTTTATGTATGTATTTTCAGTAGAGATGCAACGGATAGTTGTTTGGCCGGATACCGGATACCGGATATTCGACTTGCCCATCGGCCGAATATCCGGTATCCGGCCGCCGAATATTCGGACGGCGGAACTATACCTACATTTCGGTTTAACAAGTGCGCATTGTACAGATTTTGACCTGTTTCGTAGTGAACGTTCGCTCGGACTCATTTCTAGGTTCGAGATGAGTGCGCGTGCATGTCTGTGGAATGTTTAAATTGTTTTAAAATAATAACGAGTAAGATTATGACCGTGACTGTTTCTTAAATCCAATTTTGTTTACTCTGAAATCAAGCAATGTTACTATCCAGTATCCGGCCGGATAGTAGTTCACTATCCGGTATCAGGCCGGATATTAAAATAATGGCCGGATAGGCCGGATACCGGACAGTAACCGAATATCCGGTGCATCTCTAATTTTCAGTCATATGTAACATTATAATATAAGTTAAGTACATATGCCTGACTTTATTCCCCGTAGTGTTTGGGCCATGACCTTCAAGTTACTAATTAAATTATAAAACCAGCATTGTCAATGTATTTACACAGTCAAATAGGTAGGTATCGAAGTAGTTGATCTGTATCTAATCACTTTTGAATAAAATACCCATTTTGTATTTGTCGACCTGTCACATTGGCGCAGAGTAATCTTCACGAACTCGAATCGACATTACATTATAGGACCCCATTTCCTTTCGGCGGAAATCGTCTGGAATTGCTCACGGTATGCAGTCTTAGGAGAAAATCTATTTTCTTTTCAACAGTCTCCACATACCTCCATGTCTCGTAATCATGATCGCCTTTCATCTCCGTTTTACACGTTCAATAGTATTTCGTTTAAAGCGGAATATCCTCATTCGTTAGGTTTGTAGTAGCGCCTGCAAGTTGTTTGATAGCAATAACATCGTTAAGGAAGGTTGTGATATATTTCGGTCGGGCTCGAGCCTTGGTGAGAAGTTATATTTATCGCTCGGACTTGATAAGTAACCGTTTGGGTGATCATTTATGTATTAGATTGGAATTTTAGTGGTTGTTAAACATGACGTTGGAAACTACCTATCTAGACTTCATTCGCGTACAAGTCGTTAACCCCTGGGGGCTTACCGCCAAAACCGAAACTCGCAAATTGCGGGGATCTTTCTCTTTTACTCCAATGAAGGCGTAATAAGAGTGACAGAGAAAGATGCCCGCATTTTGCGAACTTCGATTTTCGCGGTTATATAGCCCTGCTCCTGCCCCTCAACGTTAATAATGGATAAAATGTCCTCTTCCAGGATATAAACGGTCCCTCTTATTAATAAAACTTAACAAGCGTCGGTTAGTTTTTGCTTTATACCTTTTCTTACAGATACATAAGTCAAAATGAATATGATCAGCGCGTTTATAATAAATTTAATAATGCTAAATTTTATTGAAATTCGCCACCGCCGTCACGCAATAACAGTTGTCCAAAAATAAATATAAAAAATAAAAGCAGTCGTCTTTGTGATTTAAGTCATTTAAGCAAGGCTGAAATAACGAGACCACTGACGAGCGACCGGGTCGCGGCGAGCACGAACCGCTGAATTGGCCCCACGGGACCCTGTTAGAGACCGCTGACAACGGCGCTGGAAGATTGCCGTTGCAATTCAATCATAACTTGATTTATAGCTAGTCTTGGTAATTAGGAAATGTATCAACATCTTTTAGCTGCGTGGAATGCAAACTATCCACACTTTCTCTTGATTATTCACTTTTACTCTAGAGTTGTCACTTTTTCTATACTTACAACACAACACTTAACCTAGCCTTAACCTAGCCCTTGACGCCCCCCGACCCCAAGGCAGACCAAAAAAGCGATGGCTCGATGTCGTGAAAGCAGATATAAGCGTGAACGGGCTCACACGAGACGACGCCCAGGAGCGCGCAAAGTGGAGGAAAGCAAGTAGGAAAGCGGACCCTGGAGGCCGGGATAACGCTAGGCAGAAGAAGAACACTCACATTTGCTAATCAGTATCCCTAACCCTAACGTACAGCTAGTAGCGTATTGAACCATTTTATGCCATTATTTATATAATATGGATCTAGTTCACCTGGACAAGTATCCCGGACACCCCTTAAGGCCTGACTCACGCTAGACCGGGCCGGGCTCGAGCCGAGGCGTCCGACATGTCATTTTCTATGACGGCTGATCGGTGATCACGTGGTGCTTTCCATAGAAAACTAAGCGCCGGAAGCCCCGGCCCGGTCTAGCGTAAGCCATCCTTTATCCGAAGCCCGTCTGCGGTAACAATTTACAAGTAGGTAAATATGTATAATGGAATTCCATACGTTATTCAAATATCAAAGAAAATATAAGAACACTCTTGTCAAAGTAACTTTTGGTAAAGTAAACATATTTTCTGTGCATATAGATTACACTGTAAACGATATAAACCGAACAGGGCTTTATTGTAAATTCCTTTGCTAAGCTAAAATCTCAAACTAGAACAATGTAAATAAAATAAATGGGAGTCTAACAATTAAGATATAATCCAAGAATTCCTGCGTTGGTATTTTGATTCCTCAAATGTTACATTTCTAAATAAATTAATGTGCTAAGCTTCCAAAACATATCTAAGTAAGTACCTACATACATACAAATATTTTACGTGACAGCTACTACATATAAAAATGAACTGTCATAGGGGACTAATATTCGACACGAGAAGTATTATTAGATGAGAAACAGGTGAGATTGTTTCATTTCATGGTACCTAAACTACCTGCACCAAATAGGCGCGTTGATTGTGCGATTGCGGGGACATTACTCGTGGCGCGTGACCGTCCGTCCTGTTATTAGATTCGCACAGCTCCTGGTTTCCTGATGTCCCTTGCGAACGCCCATTAAAAGTCGACTGGTTAGCTAGCGATGCGATATAAATCACTTTAAGGCCTTTTTACGATTTGTGTTATAGTAAACCGCTGGCGCGGTATTTATTCTCAAATTTTCACTTAAATATAATTTTAAATATTGTGGTCAATCTTACACAAATCTCAATAAAGCTTGTGTCGTGTTTACTAGACGACTATAATATAGGTATATTTTTATTTAATATAATATATATGAATTTTTAAATACGTAGAAACCATCCATAACTCAGATGATGTCTGAGATGAACACTCAAATAAATGCCATTACCAGGATTTGAACCCGGGAGCTCCTGCAGGCAGGCCTATATTCTTAACCGTTTTTAATAACTCTTATCTTGATTGTATATATGTTTTAGAATTCTATCCAGGAGTTCCAGGACCTCTTGTTTCCACAAACCTTTCTCAAGAATCACTCTATTGATAAGCGAGAACCGCATTAAAAACCGTTCAGTAGTTTTTGAGTTTATCGCGAACAAACATACAAACACGCAGATAGATGCGGCGCGAGACTTTGTGTTATAAGGTGTAGTGATTAAAATTTATTGATTGACATGTGACATAAATATTAATCCATAAACAACCATTATTCCTTCTATCTAATTCTATCTGGAATGGGATATACCTAAAGCTATGCATATAATATATTTCTTAATAATCGAATACGATTAAACTTGAGAGTAGAGAAGCCTTAACCAAGCTGTATTTGTTGTCTTTCCTTGTGAAGCCAGCCAAAAGTGTGTAGGAGAATAATTCGAAATTAAGCGAAAGTCGAAATCTAAATAAATAGACGCTAATGGTTCCAAGAAACTCCGAGTCAAGTCCAATAATAAGTCTTTAATTATACTTTCCCGTATGTTTAACTCATCATGGACCATTTTACAGGCATCATTAGACTTGGCACAAGATATCTCTGGTGCAATTTAGACTACCTCTCTTTCAAATCATTACAGTTAAAAAAAGACAGAATAGTTAATTTTTTAACGATGAAGCGCCCTTCTTTGAATTAAGTATATATTATTTTCTTACACTGACCTGACTCCATCAAATATCCACCAAACCACGCTTAAATGTGTGCAATAAAACCTTTTACAATAAATATTTGGTGGAATCTTGTTAATTACTTAAAATAAAGTACTATTTGATTTGTTTTAATTTTTTACATACAGTTTGATAGTGAAAGTTTCCTAGGTACACTAGACACGTACACGACATACATTATTTTATGTTGTAACGTGCTTCGTTTGCCCACCGGTAAGATCTTTCATGGCACAAATAGATTTGCTCTTAGCGTGTATTAATAATACCTATTACTAAAACTAACAATTACTATTGAAACTAATATTTGGTTACAAGCCAACACTTGCAACTAAAGTTAGAAACAAAATTGTTACCAATGTCATAACTTCATAAGTAATTGTGATTTACGGAACGGATTCTAACGAATGCGTTTGTATGTAGAGGCACATAGCTAGCAATAGGAATCGATTAGGTATTAAATCGTTATACAACATGTTTTTTAAACTAAGTCAATTTCAAGGGTAAGCCTTAATTATTTCTCAAACTCCAGTAGGTTTTCTAATTATTCCTAGCTCCTTAGTTCGTATTGGCAGTCGTTCATATAGCCCTGGTTTGCTGGGAGTGTGCTCATTAGTTGAAGGTCAATGATCGTAAATGTTCCGATTTGAAGAAGCGACTCAATGCTGCTTACAGGTACTAAAAGAAGCGGACTGCTGCAGCTAAGTACAGTCACCACACGGGAATGTTGAGCCATTTAGGGTCTTAGCTAAATTGGACATTGCATAGCGCAAGTATTGAACAACCAATTTAGCTAGAATCCTAAATGGCATAACAATCGCGAAGCGTGATGGTACAAACACACCCATAGAATTAGCGAGACTAGTTAGTCAGTGTTATGGGTCCCGAATTTTCTGGTCCCTCGCTAAAGCTGTTCAAGGGAACTTCTTCAGGGTCTAACCCAACGATTCACAGGTGCATTCGTAAAACAGACCTAAACAGAAGTTCCCATCAGGTCACTGGCTTTTGTTATATGTAGGTATAAAGCGCAGCTTTGACCTCATATGTTCTCAACTTTAATCACGATTTTGTCTTACTACACACATTTGATATTTTGCGATTAACGTGTCTTTGACTCTACCCACCTACCCTTAAAGTAATATAGTTTTTCTTTTGTTTCAGTACATTGGGACAATGGATGTGCCCCGACCGTCAAGCCGCGTTGAAATAGTTGCCGCCATGCGTCGTGTACGCGTAAGTATTTCATTATTAACAAAGACATATGTAACTTCGTATAAGATGAATAAAGTCTAAGGAAAAAACGTGCCTCGGAAATCAAGAAAAAGTCATTCTCGGATAGATGGCGCACACACCTTTAGCCTATGCTCGGCTAGATGGCGTGACGACTCCGTTTCATATTTAACAATTTTAACACATAGATATCAGTGAATGGAAATGGGTCAAAATGATATAAAAATAATAAAATCATTTATCCATATATTTACTTTTATTTGATAATTTTATACGTTTTCGTTTTGAGTTTTAGTTATTTCATTATTAACAAAGACATATGTAACTTCGTATAAGATGAATAAAGTCTAAGGAAAAAACGTGCCTCGGAAATCAAGAAAAAGTCATTCTCGGATAGATGGCGCACACACCTTTAGCCTATGCTCGGCTAGATGGCGTGACGACTCCGTTTCATATTTAACAATTTTAACACATAGATATCAGTGAATGGAAATGGGTCAAAATGATATAAAAATAATAAAATCATTTATCCATATATTTACTTTTTTTTGATAATTTTATACGTTTTCGTTTTGAGTTTTAGTCGTGAGTCGATAGATGGCAGTAAATTTACTGTGAATACAAAATTTACTATGACAGGACCCCTCTATACTACCTATTCTCTTTGTTATTAGCAATATTATAATAATTTTACCATAGCCTAGCTGTAAGAGCGTGCGACTTTCAATCCGGAGGTCGCGGGTCCAACCCCGGCTCGTACCAATGAGTTTTTCGGAACTTATGTACGAAATATCATTTGATATTTACCAGTTGCTTTTCGGTGAAGAAATACATCGTGAGAAAACCGGGCTAATCCCAATAAGGCCTAGTTTTCCCTGTGGGTTGGAAGGTCAGATGTCATCAGTCGCTTTCGTAAAAACTAGTGCCTACGTTTATTCTTGTAATTAGTTGTCAAACGGGCCATGAGACGTGCCAAAATGTTGGGATAACGCGAGGAAGAAAAAGAAGAAGACATAAACAGAACTTTTTATTTAAATTCTCAATGCTGCCTTTGTTAAACTTAAAATGCTCCTAAACATTTAAAAAGTTTCTTCATATAAAATGAAACGGCTCCAAAAAGATAAGATAAAATCATCATTCATTCATTTGTTTTGACAACCATACACTTCTTTCAAATAGTACATATTACTTACTTAGGAATGGTAACGGCACTAATCATGAAAAAATTAAGAAAAGACTGGTTTTTCACGGATACTTATAAAATTTCTACCGCTTTGCTAGTTGAATGTGCTATTCATCTCTTACTCGTATAGTTCCGACGTACTTAATGTAATGAAAGAGACCGCAATCGGCTTCAACGTAAATATAACGATTAGGTTAATGACAACAGCGTGCATATACGTATTAAATAATAAACCGGCCAAGTTCGAGTCGGCCTCGCACACGAAGGGTTCCGTACCATTATCTATAAAAACGGTCACCCATCCAAGTACTGACCCCGCCCGACGTTGCTTAACTTCGGTCAAAAATCACGTTTGTTTTATTGGAGCCCCACTTAAATCTTTATTTTATTCTGTTTTTAGTATTTGTTGTTATAGCGGCAAAAGAAATACATCATCTGTGAAAATTTCAACTGTCTAGCTATCACGGTTCGTGAGATACAGCCTGGTGACAGACGGACGGACAGCGGAGTCTTAAGGGGCCCACTGATTAACAGTCCGCCGGACGGTATCGGCCTGTCAGTTGTTCGAAACTGTCAAAATTTTGTTCTAACTGACAGGCCGATAGCGTCCGGCGGACTGTTAATCAGTGGGCCCCTTTAGTAATAGGGTCCCGTTTTCCCTTTAGGTACGGAACCCTAAAAAATGGACCACCTGTATAATAATAAATAGCTACGTGGTTGTGGTTAGATGAATTTAAATCCACCTAACTAAAGAAGACTAGATAATAAATATCTAAAGATTTCTAATAGCTAATCGCGTGTGCTTTCGTGTACTAAGTTTTTTGTCTCGAAAAAAAAATATCTTATACGCATCTGTAATCATCATAAAATACAGTTCCACAGAATGCCCCAATACTTGATCTCAACGAATATACGAGTAACTCACGGATATTGAGCCATAAGACAGTTCGGTCGTTATTTGATGACCGTGCCGTTCCGGAGACTTACTTATATATTTTCCGGTTATTTAGCCGATGTGATAGATGTAATCTCTTTGAAATTATAGGCAGATCTGAAAGGAAGTATTGGTTGTTATCATTTATCTTGTTTTCGTGAACATTTACGAGTATATCGAGAAAGCCCACTCCTATCCTTACTTGAAAATTTGGCTCACGTGAGTTCAAGCCGTTATCGCCAGTTGAAATGAATACAATGATAAATGTTTCCGGCTGTTATTGTCATGAGTTCATGACATTCTTGAATAACTTGTACGAGTAATTAGTATAGGCATAAGACAACGCGATTCAACCTACAATACTAACGCTATATTGAAGGTTGAAGGTTTTAGTGCAACAACCCGACAGCGTTTTACTGCAGTCTGATAAAATGTATTGTATGATGTCACTAGATATTTAGTAGTGTCCGACCGAAGGTTCGGTTTCGGTTTCGGTTTCGGCCAGTTTCGGCCAAAAAAACATGTTTCGGCTGTAGTTTCGGTTTCGGCCAAAAAACGGCCGAACCTTTCGGCCGGGCCGAAACTTACGAAATGGTACTTCGTACTATGAAACTAAACTATGTGACAAAGACCAAAAGTTGGGGAATAAGTAAGACAACAATATTTATTAAGATGTACCTACCTACATATACTGATTCATGTATAGGTACAGAAATTAATTGGTTTATTATAAAACACAATTCCACTAATGAGGGCGCTACTAGACGGTTGACGCAGACTTAAGAGGCTGTTAATACCTATAACGCGCACACTGTCTAATTGTATCGGAGTAAATGAGATTAGCACTGTCGCATGTTACTGGGCCTGGGCAAAGGAATAATAAGAAAACTCATCATCTTCCTCGCGTAGTCCCGGAATTTTTGGCACGGCTCATGGGAGCCTGGGGTCCAATTGACAACTAATCCCAAGAATTGTCGTAGGCACTAGTTTTTAAGAAGGCGACCGCCATCAGACTGATCTTCGAACCCAGAGAGTAAACTAGGCCTTATCGGGACTAGTCCGGCTTCCTCACGATGTTTTTCCTTCACCGAAATGCAAATAGTAGGTAAATATCAAAATTATATTTAGTATAAAAGTTCCGAAAAACTCATTGGTACGAGTACGTCAAGAGTACGTGGCCTGGGTTTGTACCTTGCGACCTTCGGATTGAAAGTCGCACCAGCGCTCAAGGAAATATCTCGCTTTTTAATACAATGGACATTGCTTGGAGTCTGTGCTCAACTACTTATCCTGAAGCCTGAAGCACGGCTTTGACTTCGCATGAAAGTTCGCCTCACTGGGGTACTTCGGACGTTTAGGCCCAGGTGAAGATCGGTACCCGGCCTTGCGATATTGTCAACAAAAAATTTGCGCTCGCTGCGCTCGCGTTTTTGTTTCACCCTGTATCTACAATCATGTTGGCTTGACTGGTGAATGAATAGAGTTAGACCAAGAAAATTCTGCAATTATTTTGATAGCATACGCAGTGCAACTAGTGCAAATGTTATTTAAACGTCATAATTTCATAGAAGTTTTGGCGTTTAAAATAACACTTGCACTGCGTGTGTTATTAAAATCGTTGCAGAATTATCTTGGTCTAACTCTAGTAATTTTCTTAAAAAACTGCTTAAGTAACATCAATTTCAAGGGCATTGGGTGTTGACAGCCCCATAATATGTGTGTAAAAGCGGTTTTATGACATTTTTTCAACGATTTTAACAAGTCTACAAAAGGTTCGGTTTCGGTTTCGGTTTCGGCCGAAACTAGAGCCAAAGCCGAACATTCGGTTTCGGTTTCGGTTTCGGCAAAAAAACATGTTTCGGTCGGACACTAATATTTAGTTATTACATTATCGTCACTATTAATAAAACGTGCAGATAACGGCTCGAATAGTACCTTCTCAGTCTTAATGTATCAAATAGGCCAAGGAGAGGCTCAAGAAGTATCGAAGAATTTCTTGATAAAGTAGTCGTTCTCTGAAAATAAATGGTTGGTGTCAAATTTGATGCTCCTTTAGACGGCATTTGAATGAAACAAAAAGAATATTGAAGCATGTACTTGAACAACCTCGAGTTACCATTAATTATGAGAAAGATCTGTTTGCCCAATTTATGACAGAGACTTAAAAGTATATATGTTGGGTTATTACCGGGTTGATGATGAAAACTATTACTTGTACCAATATTTTAACTTTATTCATTTGTTACAAACATAATAACAACCAATTTACAATAAATTATTCAAGACGTCTTCACTCTAACTTGTCCGTACTCGAACTGCCCACTTGTCACTGCTATACCCACTTAATATAACAATTCAACATGGCGGGAACCAGTGACAAGTATGAGTCAATTGATACTCTTTTATAAATTAATCATAAACAAAAGTAAGAATGATCAAAATATAAGCTATTATTAAATAATGATCCTTACAGCTCGGCCATCCTGTTCGAGGCGAGACCCTTCGCCAAACCTTAATATAAAATAGTTAAAATGATAAAAATAAAGACCAATTTATGAAAATAATGAATCAAAACGTATACATTAAAACAAACCAAGATTCACTGATCCAATATTACTATGTGAATGATATTTATGCACATAATATGCATATTAAATAATAATAAGTAACAAGAGAAAATAAAATTACAAACACGTAATACTCATGTGCACTCATGATTGCACGATATATACTATTAATAAGATTACAATTATATTGTGTATTATTGTTAATTATTAGGCATTAATAAAATGATAATTCATGATAATTAAGAAATAGGTGGCCGATACCAAAACATAATATTATTAATCGTTCAAATTATGGTTTTCGAAGAATTTTCACAAGTCTGTTATCAAGGTTAAAGAAACTATGTGTCATCATAGAAACGAATAAATTTAATTAGTTCGGCCTGCAGAAATATAATAAAATATTAAACAATAGAAAATTCATACGATAAGCGTAATAGACGGTACATTATGTTTCATTACTTAATAGTAAGATTACGCAATCTAGCATTATTAAATTTTCTTTAACACTTGTTAAATTTCAATAATTATGATCAAGAAATATAATATAATATACGTACACAACACCATTCACTTTCGCACGTAAATATTCAAACCGCTATACATGGATCACTTCCCCAACAGAAGATAGTTGCGTCATCGCGGGTTGCGCCGTCTGCTTAACCAACGCCACGTTCTCATTAACTGCAATGGTGCCACCGACCACGCAAGCTCTGCCCACTGCGATAGTGCCGTCGACACATCTGAAGCTGTCCTCGATGAAGATGCCGCCAACCACGCTGATGCTACGCAACACGGGGCACCGGATCTCGTGCCGCTACTAGCCGCAGCTTCGCGTGCCATGATGCCAGCATTCGAAGACTCTGCGGTGTAGTCAACGATCGTACTTCTGCGTAAAAGCACCTTAGTTCTGCTAAGGAACAGGAATATCATCACCCTGGCCATCTCACCTAGGCACTCCTGGGTCGGAAGTGATTCCACACCCCGACCCTCTCACCTGGGCACTCCTGGGTGGTAATGGAATACCAAACCCTGGCCCTTTCACCTGGACGCTCCTGGGTCGTTCTGAAACTTTCAAGACTTTCTTTAGATATATGAAATTAAAACTTCCTTTTTTAAATTATTATTGAATACTCGTGGTTTTATTTCATTGGTTTATTTTATCATTAATCTTTATATTTTAATCGTTATATCGATTTAAGCATGTTATGAATTTATTGTTTCGCGTTTCAATTATTTTAGTACATAAACGACATGGCTACCAAATTGTACCTAATTTGTATTAATTATTATAATATTTGTAAATAAAATAGTCCACAATTAACTATATCATGTATTGTGCAATAAGGTTTAATAATGAAAATAGGACATAAGTGTCACATCTCTATAATGAATGCATGGTTCTGATTTTATATCTTCGGGCCCAGCCCGTAGTTGACATGAATACAATCATAATTATGCCGAGATATAAAAACATCTTGATAATAATAATATAAGTGACAGATTATGTTTTTTTTTTGTTTGAGCTACTGATTATCTGATGATACAATATGTAGATTTAAATTAAGACAAACTTTTGATATTACTTCGAACGTTACCTGTTGCCGACCATTTTTTTTTTTATTAAGATATTATGACTGAACTCGTTTGAAGAGTTTAATTGATAAGAAATTAATCTTATTGTAGAGGTAGTTCTATTGTCCTTTAACCTGCTATTATCAACAGTCAAAGTTTTATATTTTAATATGAATGCGACCGACTAATCCTCATTTGAACTGCTTACACGCCTTAGGTCATAAATATAGCCATTAAAGATCCATCAAGTAGGTATAAGAACATGAACTAAGTAACCATTAGGTTTTGTAAATTTGAATGAACGAATGAATAATTTTATAACAGAAGTTCATAACTTCATTACAAAAACAAATTCCTTATCACATAAAATGGATTTAAACAGCAGACATAAACTAGTTAATTAATTATTTATATGAATGATGAACATCTACATTGCGATTTATTTTTAAAAGTATTTGGTCATTATAACAATACTCTTAGCGAATCTAGATCGAATAATATTCATGTTACAAAGTGACTAAGAAATACTATGTTTTTTTTTTTTTTTAACAAGTACAAGTTTATTATTGTAGTTGAGTTTGAATACCAAATATTTAATTTCCAGCTATAGTCGTGTTTTTTTTTTCAGAAACTATAAAGTCTAATAGGTATTACGGTGCATTTGTTATCCTTATTCCTTATTCGGACATATCTAAAGAATTAATGATAATACTAATTAAATCAGATTCGACAATTAATGTATGCTTGGAGTACGTTTATTATTAAAATTATTCTGGCTTTACGAAAATAAGACTTCTTAATAAATTAATTCGTTAGTCATACGGAAAATATTATGGTGTTATAATTCACGTATAAAACCCTGGACACAATAAAGTGTGGGTATATATAATACAGTTTATCTTGCATATTATTTATAATACTATTTTACTAGATCGAGATATTCGTAAATAATTAATGTAAGACAAATTAATAACCGTTTTCTGAAGCCTCATTAAATAAAAACTATATATTAAATTTTTGTAACTTTATAACTTGTATTGAAATTGACATTCAAATAAATGGGACTTTCTTATGAATTATCGATTATCGAACACGGTATTAGAATATAAAAATATGTAAATTCACATATGCATAATAATCACGTTTAATTGTCAAGTAATATTGAACAGTTTGACAGTATATTAAAAGGGAAGCACCTTATCAATGTTAAATCTGGCGTAAAGGAAACTATGATGAGTCCATATGAAGAGTATATTGTCGAGGATTAGGCACTGATACAAATTTAGTCTGGTTAGCAGCAAGGTCGAAACGAATGTGACGGCATCACGCACGCGAACAAAAGCTGTATATTTATTCAAACATTTAAACTTGTTCCACGTGCGTTTATGCAGTTACCTATAAAACAAGATTCTTTAAGTTTACGAAGACACTTTCCAACACTGGCCCTTAAACCAAAGCAATCTTGTTTAAACACACAAACACAAAACTTAAATAGTGACTTACACTTCAGTATAACATTAAATTAACAAAAACATATGCACTGAACTTTCGCTACACCTTATTAACAAAGTTCAGTTATTCACATTATGAATTGTTATTCAATAAATGTTTATAAAATAAACAAGTCTTTTAATTTCATGTAATCACTATCATGTTTGACTAAACCAACAAATAACCATGATGGTAATTACATTAAGTACACAATTATTACATAGAATACATAGTTAAATGTATTTACCTATGACAGTAATGTGAGCTGTCTCACAAACTTACTGTGTTTAACTTTACACAACGCTTTCGTCAGTATATCTGCCAACATATCATTAGTATTTAGATACTCAATAGTAATCTTATTACTATTTACAAGTTCTCTAATAAAATGATGCCGTATATCGATATGTTTGGTCCTAGCATGATGTAAAGAGCTCCTACACAATTTTAGCGCTGACTGATTGTCATTGAAAATTGTCGGTACAATTTCTTTATTTATAATTTCTTTCAGAAATGTACTAATAAACAAACCCTCTTTACAAGAATTAGACAAAGAGTAGTATTCGGCTTCGGTAGAGCTAAGGCTAACTGTTTTTTGCTTGCGACTTTCCCAAGTAACTACTGACTCACCTATTTTAAAAACATAGCCCGTGTACGACCGGCGGTCCACGTCGTCACTGCCCCAGTCTGCATCCGCATATCCGGTGATATCCAGCTGCTGCTTGCCTTTCTTAAAAGTCAAACGGAGATCCAAGGTACCTTTCAAGTAGCGCAGGACTCTTTTGGCTGCTTTCCAGTGGGTCTCTGTAAATGATTCATTAAATTGACTCAAGTAGCTAACTGCGTATGCGATGTCTGGTCGGGTACAGATAGCAATATACATAAGAGAACCTACAAGACCTCTATAATCATAGGTATCATCTCTTTGATTGCCCCTAGGTAACTTAAGTCCAGTTTCCATGGGAGTAGGCGAACACTTACACTCTTCCATTTTATATTTCTTCAGCACCATCGCGATATAACTCGATTGATCGAGAGTAATTTTGTTTTCATCTCTACACAATCTCATACCTAACACCTGATGAGCTGGCCCTAGAGCCCCTAGATCTGTCATATCAAATTCCTTCATTAATTTGACTTTGACATCTAGCTTATCACGTTCATCACCTGTCGAAAACAATATTATATCATCAACGTACAGAGCAATAATTATAAACGACCCCTTCAGTCGCTGAAAATAAACACAAGGCTCAGATGATGACTTATTGAACTTCAACTTACTGCATAGAACATGATCAATCTTCTCGTACCATGCCTTTGAGGCTTGTTTCAACCCGTAAATAGCTTTATTTAATTTGTAGACCTTACTTTCTTGACCTTTAACTATAAAGCCTTCCGGTTGTTCCATGAACACAGTTTCCTTCAAGTCACCGTTGAGAAATGCTGTTTTTACATCAAGATGTTCAATCTTCATACCGTACTCAACCGCTAAGGCTAACAAAGTACGTATAGTGGAGTATCTGACAACCGGTGAATACGTCTCCTCATAGTCTATTCCATATTGCTGCGTGAAGCCTTTAGCTACCAGGCGTGCCCTATATTTGAGTAGTTCACCGTTCAATCCACGTTTCACTTTGAACACCCACTTGCATTTGACAGGTTTTTGTGACTCTCGTCGATCTGTCAGTGTCCAACACTCGTTCTTAATAAATGAGTTGTACTCACAAGACATTGCTTCCCTCCAATTGTCAGCATTTGGACCACTCAGTGCTTCTCGTACAGTCCGTGGAGCATCTGGATCGCACGTGCCCGCTAGGAATCCAAAATGTGGTGAACCCGATGAACTGTCATATTCCGAAGTATCCGTACTCTCCTCCTCTGGAATATAAGTTGCATCGGCCGGATCATCACATTCACTAGAGCTAGACGAATCATTTATTGTGATCGTACTCGTTCGATCGCTCGTACTCTGAGAATTTTGTGTTAAATTGGCATCATCAGACGTACCACTCAATACCGATATCACTGGTTGTACAGAAGTTGGGTTTGACAATTCGATTACAACATTTTTATTTCCATTATTTTCAATTTGTGGAAATATTTCAATTGACTCAATGACATTGTCAATGTCATCACTTGATACTTTTTTAATGAACGTATTTTCTAAGAAGGTTACATCTCTGGCTTTGATGCATTTTGTTGGTTGTTCCGGGTCCAAGAGTCTATAACCCTTTGTATGCTCACAATACCCAACAAAAATGTACTTTTTGCATTTCGGATCTAATTTCGAACGCTTCAAAGTCATCGCATAAGCCACAGAACCAAAGATACGTAAATGACTTAGAGATACCTTTTTGCCACTCCACTTTTCTTCAGGAGTGCTCCCCAGTACAGCTTTCGTAGGACAGCGGTTTTTGACGTAGACGGCCGTGTTAACAGCCTCCGCCCAGAATTCGTTGCTTAGGCCCGCATCTTGCAGCATGCATCTTGCAGCCTGCATCACAGTCCTGTTCGCGCGTTCTGCGACCCCGTTCTGAGCAGCGGAGCCAGGAACAGTGGTTTGATGCACGATGCCATTGCTCTTGAGATACGCCTGAAAAGCAGAACTGGTGTATTCTCCTCCGTTGTCGCTACGTAGCGATTTTATCTTTTTACCTGTCTGGTTCTCCACTAAAGCCTTAAATTCTTTGAACCTATCAAATACTTCACCTTTTTTAGTTAAAAAGTACACAAACGTCTTTCTAGAATAGTCATCTATGAAAAGCAAGAAATACCTTGCACCGCTGAATGAGGGAGATGGTAGCGGCCCACAGACGTCTGTATGTACTAAACCCAGGACCTCTTTAGCCCTGTTGTGAGATTTCTTAGGAAAGGGGACCCTACTTGCCTTACCTTGTACACACGCTACACACGTTTCAAAATCTCTACTATCATATGATATACCAGAAGCCATACCTTTTTTCAAAAGTTCCATGCTTCTTCTGTTGAGATGCGATAGACGACGATGCCAAACCTTCTCTGAAGCTACAGATACAGTTCCGTCGCTAGTAACCGCACGCTTCTCCTCCACTGCTGCATTGGCCATCTGTTTGTTCTGTAAAGGAACATTAGAACACGCCCCCACAGTGTCAAGGACATAAACATCATTTTTCAAAGTAGCTGTCGCTGCAATAACCCCATTATCTAATATTTCGCAACTATCGGATTCGAATACTATCTTAAAGCCTTTCTTTGCCATGGCGCTTACCGACAATAAGTTAGCTACTAAATTAGGTACATAATACACATCACTTATAGTCTTTACAGTGCCATTACGTTGTTCCACTTGAACATTACCTCGCCCGGCCGTAAATAGTTTATCTCCGTTAGCTACAGTCACTTGCAACGATTTCTCTGACTTCATGTCACTCATTATGTTCACATCTCGACAAAGATGACTCGCCGATCCACTGTCCACGTACCAAAGATCACTTTCCACGTTCACCGACAGCGCCGTGAGTAGAGCCTTTGCCGACGACGTTTCTTTGCTACTTTTCTTTTTGTTCAACATCGGACAATCTTTCTTGAAATGTCCGGTCCTCTTACATACATAACACCTGGGCAGCTTTCTCGCGGCCGCCAGAGCCGTAACTCCGTCTCCGTCGCGCTTGCTGTCCTCACGTCGCATCCTTTCCTGTAGCAGCTTCGCCGATACAACTTCGCTAGATAATTTGGCAGTTGACGAGTTCTCAATAGCCATGATTAGCGGGTCGTAGTCCTCAGGAAGTCCACTCAGCATGATGACCGCAACAAAGTCATCCTCCAACCCAGCACCAATATCCTGCAGTTGTTGTGCGACATCCGTGATCTTGTTTATGTATTTCTCCATACTCTGACAATCCGTTAACTTTGTGCTAAACAAAGTTCGCAACAGGCCTAGTCTCCGACATAATCCCTTATCTTCATATGCTTTCTGAAGACTCGTCCATGCTTTGTGTGCAGAGGTCACGTTCCTTATGTGTACGAAGGCCGTCGATTGCACGGACAATGCAATGCGTGCGAGCGCTTTCTGGCCCTTTTTCACATCTTCCGGTTTTTTATCGTCAACCTCTTTTTCCACAAAATCCCAAAGATCTTCATGAACTAACACCATCTTCATCATAAATTTCCACGATGAATAGTTTTCCATTCCTTTTAGTTTTTCCATCACGAGTGGAGATGAGGAACTTGTACTGGACGCCATTACTGCCGGCAACCGTATTAACTATTTTCGCTTTTTACGCTCGAAATCCGTTTTGATTTTTATTGAAAACGCGCAGGCCCATGACCTGTTAAATCTGGCGTAAAGGAAACTATGATGAGTCCATATGAAGAGTATATTGTCGAGGATTAGGCACTGATACAAATTTAGTCTGGTTAGCAGCAAGGTCGAAACGAATGTGACGGCATCACGCACGCGAACAAAAGCTGTATATTTATTCAAACATTTAAACTTGTTCCACGTGCGTTTATGCAGTTACCTATAAAACAAGATTCTTTAAGTTTAC
The DNA here is from genome assembly GCF_910591565.1 of Cydia splendana. Classification (NCBI taxonomy): domain Eukaryota; kingdom Metazoa; phylum Arthropoda; class Insecta; order Lepidoptera; family Tortricidae; genus Cydia; species Cydia splendana. The sequence continues at coordinate 37,964,374 of NC_085987.1, read as the reverse complement.
GAAGACACTTTCCAACAATCAATTATTATTTGATATATAAAAGTTCATAATGATGTTGTACTATGGTGATTGAAATACCGGAAGAAATGACTTCCCGTGTAAATTTAAAAGCTTTACTTATGAATTAAACATAACAACATTTTATTTCTTTTGCAGAGAATTTACCGTATATTCCTCAGTAATAACCATTGGTTTTATATATATTTTACATTATGAAAGTCTAATCTCTATGGCTCACGCGCCCAGCCAAGTTCAAGTTGAACATTAAGAAAACAGGTATCATTAATCTACGCGTGTATCGATTTCCATTACATGTAATTTTATATTTACGAACGAGCGATAATCGTCGTTTCCTTTATTAATCAAGTGTCGGTATCAGATTCCTTCGTCTCTTTTTTTTTTGTGAATATAAAAGTATTATTACAATCTTAGGATTTTAGAAAGTCTCATACCGTTTTAATCTAAACTGCACTCAGATGAGAACTCAACATATTAGTAATAGACGTGTAGAAATTTTATTAATTTTTCTTTGCATATTATTATTACTGTTTATTATGTTTTTATGATTAAATTATACTCATATATGGTTGACTAATTATTTTAAATTGTTGTAAATATATTTATGAAAGTTGGAATAAAAGTCTAGCGCATTCATCCACGCGCGTCAAAGTCTCACACGTTCATCCACGTGCGTTAAAGTCTCGCACGTTCATCCACGTGCATTAAAGTCTCACACGTCCATCCACGTGCGTTGTATATTGTGTATACCTACACAAACACATCGATTCCACAAGATTAACATGGCGCTTCCTATCTACTGATACTAGCTGCACATACGTCATCGACTCTTTATATGAAGACCACTCAAGGTATAGCTATGTATAGCTCTGACTCTACATATGACTCTACATATGACTCTACATATGACTCTACATATGACTCTACATATGACTCTACATATGACTCTACATATGACTCTACATATGACTCTACATATGACTCTACATATGACTCTACATATGACTCTACATATGACTCTACATATGACTCTACATATGACTCTACATATGACTCTACATATGACTCTACATATGACTCTACATATGACTCTACATATGACTCTACATATGACTCTACATATGACTCTACATATGACTCTACATATGACTCTACATATGACTCTACATATGACTCTACATATGACTCTACATATGACTCTACATATGACTCTACATATGACTCTACATATGACTCTACATATGACTCTACATATGACTCTACATATGACTCTACATATTACGCATAAGCGTAGTTATAAGTTACAACTTTACAGTACTACACGCAACTTCAAAGATATCCACAGAATACATATTCCAATTAAGGTCCTTTGTTTTCCATTTAGGTAAGTATGATTTACTACTATTACAGAAACAAACAAAAATAATAAAATGTAGCAAACGTTACTGTCAGATAAAACACTGAAATTATGATTCACATTCTATAAATAAAGGGGTAAATGAGTTTCTAAATATTTAAAGTATGCGTAGCTCGCAATCGAATATTATATCAAATAGTTAAGCATATCGATTTCCCATCGACCTCGTATTTCTCCATGATCATCATGGTAACACAGATACATAATTTATATACATTGATTAAGTACTCGTGCCAAAATTACTGGCCCTTACAAGGTTGTTATGATAAAGCTGATTACATTAGTTAGTCATAAAATTTAGACGTGATGACATACAGTTATACAGTCTAAACCAAAAGGTGACGGGTTATTAAATTGAATCCATTGAGATTCAAGTTCACGATATCTAGTATGTGTAAATTGACACAAAAAATACTTTAATGCTCAGCGTACAAAGTTACGAGTTACTTATCTTGAGGAGTGGGCAATAGAAAAACAATAGAAGCATATTACATAAGTACATTCGTTAACGAGTTACTACTCGTGTATTCAACAAACGACATACGCTCCTTAACCTGGAGATTTAATATAGATGTATGTCCATACCAGAGTTGGGCAAAATTAGTTAAATTAAAAAAATGAGAATGGTAACGTTAGTCTTAATAACGGCAACTTATTTTGTAAAATTTATCATGAGTATACCAATTAGCTTGAATTCGATATGACACACTTATGATTTTATCTTCGATCATGGTTTGAAAGTATTTTAATTATTCGAGCAGATGGTTACCATGGTTACTCAAACTAACGTTTTAGTTGTTTCAGTTAAAATAAGGTTCGTTTTACGACCGCTACTTTATTCCTTATGAAATCATATGACTAAGCTTTATTTTAGTTTAATCACAGATTGCAATCATAAGTGCCCAACTCTGATTCATACTATTATTACGTTTAACATCCAACATGTCATAGAGGTGTTGTATTCCCATACAAGGAGGGAGATAATTATAAACACGTGTTCTAGTCATTTAGCTTCATCGAGGCTTTTATAAGTAATGCTGCGTTGGACAGCGTCGCTGAATGAAAACCGATATCAGTATAAAACCCCTAGGTTTAAAAAAACATTAATAGCTAATAGCACTAGGTACACAAGTTACATAACGTAACCCTGCATTATGGTTTCCAATTTTAACTTAGATCGACACGTCATTTTCTTTTCTTGTGCGCATGGATTCGCAATATTATGAATAAACTTACATAGTGATCAGAATAATTTTAAAGTGTAGTTCCGAAAGCTCATATATTATAATGCCCAACATTTTAATAAAAGCAATCTCTTAGATGCATTCGTAACAATAAGTAAGTTATACACTGACGCAAATCGCGTTTAAAAACTTCGTACTAGAGGCTTTGCTAATACAAAGGCATCAGGGGTTTACTTCAGAGGTATTCAATTGGCAAGATTTTATTTTTAGTTTACTCATCGGTTTCACGGTTACAAAGCCAGTGTATTCATACAATTTTAGTAACGCAAACTGACCTCAAAAGGTGCAGCAGATCGTAAATCTTAATGTACATAAAACAATATCCTACTGTAGTCTGCTACTACAGTTGTACTATGCTATCTTGCTACGCAACAAAACTAAATAATGAGTCCTTAGCCTGAACTTGATATAATCGATGTGGTACACCATCATACAATCAAGATAGAAGCATTATAATGACATTTGATCTAATTTTCACTAACTCATATGTAATATTCAAAAACGCTTAAATGACAACTGTACATTTTAAATTTCGTATTTTTATTATAAGCGAGACTACCTGTCATCCGTTCGTACGTTCTTTCTACACATACATATACCAAAATTGGGCAAATCATCATCATTATCTTTAATAATATATACAGTATATTTAATACAGACATGACGGTAGGTTATCAAACCATTTTTTTTTTAAATAAAAGGGAGTTAATAAAAATATAAAGAACTGACTTACCATAATTTAATACACTTTCCGTTAAATATAGTTTACTGACTGATACAAACGAAAAAGAAAAGAAAACCTTACGTTCGTGCGGCGTGGCAAAAATCCTATCGATTTTTGTTGGATCCAACTTCTGAGTTGTTGGGTTATTACCGGGTTGATGATGAAAACTATTACTTGTACCAATATTTTAACTTTATTCATTTGTTACAAACATAATAACAACCAATTTACAATAAATTATTCAAGACGTCTTCACTCTAACTTGTCCGTACTCGAACAGCCCACTTGTCACTGCTATACCCACTTAATATAACAATTCAACATGGCGGGAACCAGTGACAAGTATGAGTCAATTGATACTCTTTTATAAATTAATCATAAACAAAAGTAAGAATGATCAAAATATAAGCTATTATTAAATAATGATCCTTACATATATGTGTTTATTATTATTGGTTTATGTACCATCGTCTACAATTTTTGAAGTAAAAACTTCTTTAGCGGCGCTGTGCACTTTTTGTGATGGAGAAAAAATGTTAAACTCGCGACAGGTCACGTGACCGTAAGATTCGTAAGACGTAAGACGGACACGTGACCTGATCGAAAAACTGTTACAATGTCATTGAGTTTTCACTTCTGCCGGCACTCCCGGAGTGCAACCCGTTGTTTTTTTATTTCCACGTGGTTTTCACCTTTAGCAACTCGTACAGCGACGGAACATATACAGGGTTACTTCAAATTGGTAATACAAAATCAATGTTTTAGATACATCTTCCCTTATTTAAGCCCCTCAATGAAGTCTCATGCTTTTAAAATAATCAAAAGTATTTTTTTATATATTTTTTTATTTATCCCATTTTTTTAGGCTTCACATGGTTATCCTAACATAATGTTACAAAGAAGGTTAAATAATTTCAAAAGAACACTTTCCTCTTTGGTTATCAATCACCTGTCACAGTATTTATGAAGTAAACGTGTTTTGATTAGTAATTGTCACTTGTCAATCGAAAATTATATTTTCCGCAAGATTTTGCTTTTACAATAAATTTTTAAATAAAACAATTCCTGAGAAACATGTTACCGATTTTGCTACAAAAGGTGGCGAGCAAAATTTGGAGAATCTCCATTTCCAGTTCCAGTTCCATAAAAATGGATTGGCTAAAGTAAAATTCAAACCTCTTGCGCGGCATTACTTATACAATAGTATTTGACGTAGTAAACTTGCAAGCTGGACGGTTGAGTTGCTCGCATCACAATAAATGTGGGGTAATTTTTGAACTTTAGTTACACTTATATAGTTATTCTAGTTTGTTGTACTCGTAACACTAAAGTACAAAATGAAACATCCATTGTGCCCGAATTATTAGTTAAAACCCACTTTATTTTTTGTTTATTGTCAGTGCAAAATCATGTTCTATTTAATAGGGTGTACGAGTAGGATGATTTTTATACGATATTCAACATGACGGTTGTGAGACATTATAAGGGTTTTATAGTGAAAAGTGAAAAATGGAATCCCTCATAAAGTTATTTTCTTTCTATACCTACTTATAAATTTAATTCTCACGTTCCCTAAATGCGTAACCGTTAAATAATAACAAAAGTATTTTGACTTTATTAGATCTGATTTTTGTTTTTCTTTTGTTGTATACAACAACAAAATCTAAGCAAGATTGATAGGAGTACCGTATAAACTCGGAAAACATCATAAATCATTTAAATCGCCTCAGTGGATCGCAGTAATCGAGGAAAATGACGCGCAGGTGGAGAATATAACAATTTGAGCTTCAAATATGTAGTGTTATTTTGTAGCCAATCATTAAACACACCGGCCACTTCGGAGCGACGCTGTCGCTTTTCAAATTAATACCACTTTGACGAATTTAATTCACATTTATAAGCTTTGTAAGTATTATTCCTCCGAATACTTTAGCATATTGCATAACCAACGTCCATTTACGTGTTTGGTCACATCAAAGGGCTGACTGTTAATGTCACATCTCCATGTATCGATTTTATGAAACACCTCATAGAAAAACAATAATTTATTAGAAACAAGATATACATATACCTACAGTGGTATTACTAAACAAAATTAAAAAGTAGTTCTAAACTAGGCCCTTGAGGCATTGTACCAAAGATGCTGGCGGCATTTCCTCGCTGTATCGCAATGCTGATACGTTGTGCGAGGTAGCAGCCAGTTCTTCGGTCCCCAGTTACATCAACCAGACGCTTCGCGATTTCTGCGAACCACTTATGCTGTTCAACAACGCGCTGGGACCCCATGGACCTAGAGTTTCAACTCCAAATGGTACAAAATGGTACTCTCTACTGAGGCTCTTATATTTGACGAAATAGAAAAATATAAACTTGATTATTTCTGAAAGTATACTTCTGAGAGATTTAAGCCCTTATAAAAAATAATCAAGAGACTTAAATCTACTAAAATTTCGCGAGATTAAAAATTAGCAGCAGCAGTAAAAATTGTATGTCAACGTATTTTAAGCCAACCTGTATACATATACCTACTGTTAGGTTAGGTATAAGTCTTTTCCTTAGGTTTCGCTTCCGTTTTAAGGTTGACTCACGTTAGACCGGGCTGGGGCCGGGCCGGAGCTTCCGGCGCGTCGTTTTCTGTGGAAAGCACCACGTGATCGCCGATCAGCCGTCATAGAAAATGACATGTCGGACGCCTCGGTCCGGGCACGGCACCGTCTAGCGTGAGTCATGCTTTAATATGCAATGGAATGATACGTCTTGTTTACTATATTAGATAACCTGCAACAAGCAAGTTTTTCTATGACAGCTTTAGACACAAAATATTCTATACCATATTTTCTACCCAAAATAAGTCATCAAGGAATCCAAAGATGCTTGCAAACATATATTAGAAAGAGCAATGCTCGCTTATTTTATGCCTACATAAAAGACGATAGACATACTTATCAAAAAAATATATCTAAACGGTAATCTAAAATATAAGAACCTCTTAATTTGATTTATAAACGTGAAAAATGAAATGGGAACGATCTCAATTACGGGCTTAACGTAGTATGAATTTTGCCGAGAGCAGGGTCTGGTCCGATTTCAAATTATAGCAATGATGCAAAATTAAATGCTAACAATGTTTTGTTGACAAAATTAAGCAGGTCTTTATTAAATAAAGTTGATCACGCGTATTTTATATTATATATATGCGTTCTTTAAGGGACTAATAAAGGGTGAAATTTAACACAGTGCTCAAATTTACATGTGGGTTAGGAACAGTATTGCAGTAAGACAACACACAGGCTCATATTAAAATTGTAGTATTAGCTATACATTAGGTACCCTACCTACGAGGCGTATGAGATGATGACACGAAAAATTATAATTATACTTTTGGAATTTAGATGATTTTGCTCTACTTTGTGAAAACAATGAGATAAATAAGTTTACTAAAGGAGATTGTCGTTCCACATTGTGGAAGCCAGGCCATCTTTGAACACGCAGTAAACCGAACAATATTTATTGTCTTTTCGATATAAATAGTATCCTTATTAGCTTTGCGTGTGGGTAAAAATACTCAGAGATTCTTGAATAAAAGTTAAATTATAGACTTTTGATTGATAACATTTTTTTCACTTTTTTTTTATTATATGTTTTTGTGTATTCGGTGTAATGGCAGCAGCAGCCGTATGAGGTATGGAGGCACAAATGACTATAATAGAAATAAAAATGGCTTAATTATTTAAGACTTTTAAGCTAGGCGGCGCACTCTTCATTTAAGCGTGAAACATCAATTATTTTGGCGGCCGGTCGGACAGGCCTATTTTAAAAAGCTTTTTTTAGCCAGCTACGCCCTCGCCCCTGTTAAATGTTTTAAACAAAACAAATTACCCGACGATTCGTTTCTCATCCCTTTTATCGTATATTTATTACTTGCAAAAGACTTAGAAAGATGAAATGGCTTCCTGTAATACCTATTACTATAAATAAGCTCTAGTAAATCTTTGTTAAGTCCCCGTCTGACTGTATATTCGCGATAAACTCAAAAACTACGGAACGGATTTTCATGTTGTTTTCACCTATCAATAGAGTGATTCTTGAGGAAGGTTTTGGTGTATAATTTGTTAAGGTTTATCCGTGCGAAGCCGGGGCAGGTCGCCATACTGTCGCTAGTTGTAAATAATTGACGGATTTATTTTGTTTCAGTACGAGTTCAAAGCTAAGGGTGTAAAGAAGCGAAAAGTAACCATTGAAGTATCGACGGATGGAGTAAGGGTATCCACGCGGAAAAAGCCCAAGCCTAAAAAGGTGAGTTTTTTGCATTTCTCAAAATTCTAGATGTTTTATAAGTACAATGTACCTACATTTTGTTTAATGTGAATGGGAAAGTATTTTAAACTTGAAACTTGGAATAGTTATTTACGATACAAGTGCGGAAAAGAGGAAATTCGAAACGAGTGGCGATAAATTAAAACACAACCGAAGGGAGTGTTTTAAATCGACACGAGTTGCGAATTACCTAATCGCACGTGTATCGTACAACGTTTTACAGTACCAGTGGCGGTACTTCCATACAAACCCAAAAGCCGGGCTTGCCTTAGTTGCCTTACCGAAATAACGTAGTGCTAAGATCAATAATCAATATAGATTATTTTTAAACCGCGCGCCAAATGAACCCGTATTATTAAATTCAAGCCACAGGCGCGCGGACCGCGGCGCCAGCGTGTTGCAAATTTTTGCCGTGGTGGCGCCTCGTCCGCGCGAAAGAAATCAGGCGTAGGATGTTCTAGCTATCCTGCTCGCACTCGTCGGCTTGCAACCGGGCTTGCTTTTTCGTCCCGCTCTTGGCGATCTTAGCCTACAAACCGCCATAGAACGATGTAACTATTTGTTGGTATGTATAGCAATTTTATAAGGCGATTTAAGCCTGGCTTTTGGTGTGAAGTTAGCTGCATAAGTTCGCACGGGCACGCGTTTACTTCAAGTGTATTATTATTTAGTCGAGTCGAAAGTAACGAAAGCTCAATTTATTTAAGTGAATTTGAAATAGGTAATGAATGTGGATTTGTTCGTTTGCTGTGACGTTTATAAGTGTTAACAATGGATGAAGTTGTTCCTTGTGATGGTATGAGATGCATCCACGTAACTCAACGAAGACAAGGTAAAATCGTTAAACTTTGTAGAAAAATGGGATATCATTTCCAACACCCGACTTGTGTATTCTCAGATAAGTCAGTCGCATTAAGAGAAAACTTTGTACGGCCGTTGACAAAACACAAGGATTGTTGGTTTACTCCAATTAATGCGTAATTATAGTGACAGAGAAAGAAGCATGCAATTTGCAAACTTCAGTGTTCGCGGTAGGCCCTCTGATATGTTTGTAAAATTCTATCTACACTCGGCGTCACGGAAATCGCACACCCACGGATTTTTGTTTCAAGCCGTTATAAACCTTATGTTGTTGAAGGTAAAGTATGAGTGTGTGGGATCATTTTAAAGAGAATTTAACCCTTCATTTAAAAACAATGCAATAGTTACTAAAGAGTAAAAAAAAGGCACCTTTTTTAATAAGAAATAAAAATCGTATATTCATGCAAAAAAAATCAACAAATTAAAACACAATAAAATCAACAAATATCGGAATACAAATGCCTAAAACTATGTAGTAGCAGGCGTGGCTCACTCCGCGACTTCGTCGCTTTGCTACAGGTAGCTAAAAGTACATCCGTTCGGCCTCAATTTTGGGGTTTGCCATAAGCCGCGCGTGGCGCTGTCGCCACCTAGCGGCCATATCTGTGCTGATCGTAACAGACGCGTTTTGTTAGAGAGTGAGTCTTCTGTACCTAGTACTATTATTTATTCTGTGCTAATAGTTATAGTAGTACCTAGTATGCCCTGTGCGCTATGATAGCTCGCCGCGGTACGCTAGCAAATTCATTTGAGTCTAAAGAGTGAGATTGGACATTTATTACGAAAACATCTTTCGGCTTGCCTTACTCTGAAACCCTAGGCACGCCACTGTACAGTACATATGGCCCTTTAAACTTTTGACATCGCACGAAAAGTGCTATTTTACGCACTAGTGCGGGAAAATAAGACCATATGTACTGTAAAGTATATTTTAGTAGGTTTTCTATAATGCCATTAGTACCCGTACCATGAGTCACTGATAGTGTCAACACTGAGATATACGCCAACGTCTACGTAATTTACTTTCTACATCTTGCTCGCACTAATATGTTAGTACGAGCGAGATGCACAGCATACCATTTAATTTAACTGTTCGGTGTCTCACTAAGTTTTTCTGATCTTCACTATGTCAGTATTCATATGATTTCTACACAAATTGACTCCAGCGAGTGTCTTTCGCGCCATATTTACCAAGTTAGATTGAAAACTTAGACGACCTCCTTGTTCACATTTTCACGCCGCGGTTATAATATACTTCAATCTGCCTTGTAATCAAAACTGCAACTCAACGAATGGATGTTTCGAAAATAGATTGTTGCAAATTATATGATCTCAGTGCAGTCGGTGTTCCGTGAAGCAGATATTCGAAAAGTGGATCGAAACATCGAGTTTTTAGACTTCATAATATTTACGTGAGTAACCCGTTGAAATAACTACAAAAGAAAGTGACAATCAAATATTTTAAAAACGATATTTATGATGCCGATATGCTCAAGAGACGTGACGTGAATCCAACTTTATGTCAAATGCGTTAAGCAAACAGTCATTTGCCTACAAACACGATAAATCGGTTTTGTCGTATAGGCCCAAGTTGGGATTCTGGCGGCAACCGAGATGTGATTTGTTCACGGGCGGGGCGGAGTGAGTGAGCGCCTAGATTTTTTTCTGTCGTCATTAATCACCGGGTATCTAATGGCGAGCCGTCAACTCCTGTGTACCTACGGGAGACGTGCCCGCAAATTTTGTTAAACTAAATCTATTCGATTGCTTCAAGCTAGGAATTTGTGAAGAAAGCTATAGCTAAAGCAGCAAAGCTATAGTTTCTATCGCATAATTGCAAATGAATACTTACGCGCAAGTGGATTCCATCAGGCTCGAAAAATATCCTTGTTTAGATTGCAAAACGATTGTTTATTCTATGATATAAAATAAATATATGTATTGATATTCCTTCAGCGCAATTCGTGACTCTGATCCTCGCATCCTCGTAGAATACCTACCTTAAACGCTTCTCTGACATAATTTTCCAAATAAAATTAACTAAGGCTAAATTAAATAGGTAAATAATAAAGCATAGCCTTAGCCAACGAGCGACTAAACACACCGCTAGATGAATACGCTGCCTGAATGCAGGCGTTGAAGCATACAAAATGAAAATTCAGGTCAGCGCATTGGGAAACTCACCGCCGGCAGTGGCCGCAATGAGATGATTCACGGGCCTTCTGGATATGCACAAATTAAAAATTGCAACGTCAACTGGAAATACTTGTAAGTATGTGGTTCACGGCTCGGCTCTTACTGGTGTTTGGTAGGCAACTAGGCATACATCAGAAGGCCCAAGAAGAAAGATATTTTTAGATAGATTAATAATTTTGCTACATACTATACAATTAATATAATAATATGTTATGAATGAGTGAGCTACTGATATGATGTGCCCTTAAAGGGTCCATGTGAAACATTGTATATTATATTTGACATCTATGTATACTGTACCATGGTTGCAATAAAGAATTATGTAAGGCGATGTTATAATAGTACATTATTGTCGAGGTTCGGAAGTAGCTACTTGCAGGCTGAGGATTCGTTTTAAACGGACGACCTTGGGAGTCCGTTTAATTGAATCCGAAGGCAGCAAGTAGCCTTCCAGCCGAGTCATATATAGTGCTTTTCTCAAAAATGGTGCAAGAAATATAAATATCATAGAAATATTTTACAAAAGCAACGTTCTTACGTATATATTTTCACAGAAAAAAGTAGAAACAATTGAAAAAATTAGCTTTGCCGCCTTTTTATTTTTTTAATAAAAAAACAGAAGTGTATTTTTCTGCCGAAAATACGCCAACCTATTTGAGACAGCTAAATAGTCGCGGTACTAACCATCTGTTTGGCTGTTTAATGGGCCTGTGCCTTCATTTGATATCGCCATTTCAACTTTTAAAAAGTTTGGAACTCGACAAATAATGGAATTTGTATGCAACATTGCAGTCCCAAAATCGAGACTGCAATGTTTTAAACTTTTTAATTTTTGACTGACCATAAACTACGCGCTTCGCGACCTATTTTTTAAACGGCAAAGTCGACTTTGCCGTCCATTTTTGAGAAAACTAATTTTTCTACTCGTCGACTATAATTCTTGAATTAAGATTTCTTATACCAAACTGCAATTGGGTATTATTAATGTGTGGGCTCCCAACTCAACTATAATATTCATTTCGATACAGTTTAGTCAACTATAATGAAATTGACCAATCACAGCTCGCCGCGATCAAGAGGACGAAACAAAACCATAGCTCAAATTAATTATTTATTTTAGGTTGTATTAGAAACAATTGGTTCATAAGTCAGAAACGCGCATGTGACACCCTTAATATAGCAACATCCATTGACTACGAAAACCACTTAGCGTTGCTTGTTAGTCTCCATAGGCTACGGTGGCCAAAATCAAGAAAAAACTGTCTAAAAATTGAATTTAGCGCGGAGCAAGTACCAGGGCCTCATGAGTTACGAGAAGGCGCCGTGGGGCGCGGGGCGCGGCGGCCGGGTCGCGTACGAATATGAATGACATGAAGGTATCGCGGCTGTTCGCGTATCTTAGCTGTATACTTTTGGTTTGTTTACCTAAATGATTTTACTAGTTTAAAGTATTATTTTTGTTGACGCGTAGAAAAAGTATTGTATACAATAGTGATATAATCAAGCTTTTCAATCTCGTACCTTACTTAGACAACTCAGCAAGCTTCGTTGTCTAAACACGGTACTCGACTGAAAAGCTCTCTATTATATATCACGATTATATAAAATACTATTATATGTATTAAATTATGTATGATTTTTATCCCAAGTCTTTAATAAGGCCTTTACTGATCGTCAAGACCGATATTAAGTTAAAATCGATATTGTAGTAAATGTCGGATGATCTACCACTAAATAAACACAGTATCGCCGTTCATAAACTTGTTGCAAATCTGAATCGGTCAACAGAATTCAACAGCGATATGCTTACTAAAGCCGACCACTGACTAACAGGACGCCGGACGATATCGGCCTGTCAGTTAAGGGGCCCACTGATTAACAGTCCGCCGGACGGTATCGGCCTGTCAGTTAGAACAAAATTTTGACAGTTCCGAACAATTGGCTGCCCGATACCGTCCGGCGGACTGTTAATCAGTGGGCCCATTTAGAACAAAAATTTGACAGTTCCGAACCACTGACCGGCCGATATCGTCCGGCGGACTGTTAATCAGTGGGCCCCTTAACTGACAGGCCGATATCGTCCGGCGGCCTGTTATACCATGCATTCAGTAACATTGAATGCTGAGATCTTTTGCCTATACGTATAATGTTTGTAAGTAAATACTAGTAGGTATTGATTTAACAACCAATCTTATCTGAGACAGTTCTTCGGTCCAATTCGAGAATAATTAATGAGACAGAAGAGCGCTACGGTGCGTTGCGGGTTGCGTTTTTTCTGAGGCAATGTCCCTACTACTAGATTTTACTTTCATGATCAGAATGTGACTGTTAATTCCAACCAAAATAAGGCATAATAATTTTAAAAAAAACCGTAAAGTTACTGCAAAACATTAAATTATAAAACGTTTACGTAGCATTTTTTTAAATTATTTTATTCTAATTACCTCCCTATGTCTGGGGCACGGGGGTAATGGATGTACTGAGTTGCTAGAAACAAATATGTAATACTTAATAACAGTTATGACACGGGCAACGGCAACATCCGCTCGGTGTACCCCTTACATTTCATTAAAGTGTCAAAAGGGCTTCTACGTGTTGGCTTCGGCTCCGCGCACTCCTCCCAAAGGTCCGGAACACCATTGTTCCGTTATGGGAAAGATAGTTATAATGTTTTTTAACGGACAGTAAAAATGACTAGAGTGATGTAAACATTATTGAATAAAATCAACAGCTCATAGTTTTTAACCTTAACCTACTAACGTACAGTATGGACACTCCCTGCCTCCCGTTGAAAGTGCCGCCCACCCGCTCTCGGTTACCTCACAGTTACCGGCTGGCATCAAGGGCGCGACGACGCGGTGCGCAGAGCGGAGGCCACGTAAAATATTCAAATATTAAACAAATATTTACAAAACCTATCAGATCACACTGAAAACAACACAATATCTATATGAACAAAAAATCATGTTTTCAACTTACGTAATATTTTGGTGGTCTGAATTTCCTTACAAAAATTTTGTTTCTTCGTTTGTAGTGATTCAAAATAGGAAACTATTGTATAAATCGAGCTTAGATACCCACCTTACAGCATAATACGATTTTTATTTCTTCCTAATTCGCGCAATGAGTTTTGAGTCATTGAGGTCATCGAACTTGACAACAAAATGGCGGGAACCCTCGCACGTGTTATCTCACTCACACAAGCATGGTACGCTTTCACCTACAGGAGCTTAGACTGTGTGCGTAGGAACGCGTTTGTTTCATACATTTGATCGCCAGTGTCCGAGGTGTGCCTTAACTGTCAATATTGCCTTCCAATATTGCAATAATTAGCTTTTCTAAAAGGCCTATTCGGATTTCGAGATAATCACAAGATCTTGAGACGATTTAGAGATCAACTAGATCTACATTAGATATCGACTAGATGTGACTTGGATATCTAAGTCATAACTTATCGAAATCGTTCAAGAGGACCTCCAGAATCGCGGGAACGTCTTTGACATATCTATCTTACAAATATCTTTAAATTATCCGTATCGTAACTTGTTGAAGTCTAGTAGAAATCTAATTCATTTTCCGTAAGAGCCGTAAGTCTTGTAAATAGCAGGGGGGTGTCACTACGCAGTTTAGGTACATTTGGCCGGCGCACCTCCCGGACAGGGCAGGCGTATGGCAGTGCAGAGCGCTCGGCTCGCACGGTAGTCGTGTCACGTGGCGCTCGCGCAAAGAAGATTCACGGTTCGTGCGCGGTTATAAGTTTCAATTTTGTTGCAGGCGGCGAATATATTTAGGTATAATTTTATACCTAAATCTGACTTTTGTGAAGGAGTGAATTTTCTGTATGGTAGTACTATTAGTTATTCTGTGTAAATAGCTATGTATATTTTAATATACTCGTATTACTCAAGTTCGAACTGATGTAAAATTATGATATTCCTAAACTTTTATGTAACATATATTTCCATATATTTTAAAATTTAACATACCCACAGAATAAATAATAGTACCAAGTACAGAAGACTCACTCTCTAACAAAACGCGTCTGTTACGATCAGCACAGATATGGCCGCTAGGTGGCGACAGCGCCACGCGCGGCTTATGGCAAACCCCAAAATTGGGGCCGAACGGATGCACTTTTAGCTACCTGTAGCAAAGCGACGAAATCGCGGAGTGAGACACGCCTGACATACCCCTAAAATAAACATACACTCCTAAAATAAACCTATGTAGGTACCCATGTTAAATAATTGGCACTTAACCCATTCATAATATAAGATCCAATACATGA
The DNA here is from genome assembly GCF_910591565.1 of Cydia splendana. Classification (NCBI taxonomy): domain Eukaryota; kingdom Metazoa; phylum Arthropoda; class Insecta; order Lepidoptera; family Tortricidae; genus Cydia; species Cydia splendana. The sequence continues at coordinate 37,949,309 of NC_085987.1, read as the reverse complement.
ATATTAATTACGAGTTAATTGATTATTTCGTAACTGTACTGTGGAAAGTTTACTCCAGGTACCTAAGACAAATATGTATTTGAATTTATGGTATGGGCAGGGGGGGTGTCACTACGCAGTTTAGGTAAATTTGGCCGGCGCACCTCCCGGGCAGGGCAGGCGCAGCCCATCAACACCCCATACTATGATAAATTATGAACGTACTTGTTACCAACATTGAGGCATAGAAATAATCTTATCGAATTAAAATGACTGCTGTTGCATTTTGATAGCACATACCATACTTGCTTTCAACTTAGACGTATTATACTTACTTTTTGTTAGGTTGGTATTATCGATAGTAAAACGTCAATACCGTCATTTGAAATTGTTGTGAACGTGGAAATACGTGTTTATTTTTTATTGTGATTTAGACAAAATACTTTAGTTGTTATTTAAATTGGGGCCAAATATTTAAGGAAATGTGAAGTTTGTGGTGGGCGTGTCAGAAGACTAACTACTGACATATTTTTGGCCAGAATTCCACTTGATCCGAACAGGTCGGTAAACTGATGTTTGTATGCGATATTTTCATTTTATACTTTGAGTCGTTTACAGTTACTAATTTAATTAGTTTGTATTAGTTTTAGTCGTGTACAATCCATGAATAAAACGAAAATATTCTGTGAATAAAGTATTTTTAAGTAAAAAACTAAGTAACCGAAGACACGAATAGTGTACGACCAATTTATCGATAATCTCTTTATTTCAGATGTCGATTATGAGCAAAGCTAACAGGAAATGAGGATTTGGAGCACCTATTGTAAAATACAATTATTTCAATAAATTTATTAAACTTCAACCTGCAGTATTTTATTTTCTTTGAACCTTTATCAAATCAATGATATCCTTAAAAAAGGAGATAATCATTTTCCATCTCTTTCCTTTAGGCATTTGGCAAATACTGAATAGGCGTTCTTTTATTTCTATATCCAGAATTAGATATCTTAACATAAATCGTTATTTTTACTAAGTAGCAACGGATTGCAGATTTCCTAGTTTTAATTTATTTTTTATGAGGCTTTCGAAAGATGATAATAATTCCTATTTTATTGCAGGAAGGTACATGTGTCGGATCTATATCTGAATCCCTAAAGTCTTTTCTCCTATCTTTGCATTCCCTAATATTGTTTCTCATAATGATCAGTTGTCCTAACACTCGTATACTCTAATTTTGGTTTCCCTATTATCGAATGGCCGATTTTTTTTTGTCCTAATATGTTTTTCCCTAATGGCACTTTCCGTATTGAGTATTTATCCTAATGTTATGTAGCATAATTCTTTTTTTGCCTAATTATTGTTAGGCCTAAAAATTATATATCCTAACCATCATGTTACCTAATTTTACTTAGCCTATCGTTGCTTGACCTAACACTCGTATGCCCTAATTTTGATTTCCCTAATTCGTTTCGTTTTTACAATGGTCGCAGTTCTAACCTAACCTAACCCACTTTTGTGGCAGCAGTTCGTTTTTGCGAGCATCACAGTTCTAACCTAACCTAACCCACTTTTGTGGCAACAGTTCGTTTTTGCAAGGATCGCAGTTCTAACCTAACCTAACCCACTTTTGTGGCAGCAGTTCGTTTTTACGAGGATCACAGTTCTAACCTAACCTAACACACTTTTGTGGCAACAGTTCGTTTTTGCAAGGATCGCAGTTCTAACCTAACTTAACCCACTTTTGTGGCAGCAGTTCGTTTTTGCAAGGGTCACAGTTCTAACCTAATCTAACCCATTTTTGTGGCAACAGTTCGTTACCATTCATTATGGAAAGTATTTTTTATGATAATTGATCAATAGGAAAAGTAACTGTTATGACAATTGATCATTAGGGCAATAGCCATTAGGTCAAAACAGTTAGAGCATGTTATTTTATGCCAAACATTGTTAGGGATTTCGAAGAATATGGTAAAAAACATTAGGGATCTTGATAGTTATGGTACAAATGCTTAGGACAAATGAGTCTTAGGTTAACCATTACATTATGGAAAATAATCGTTATGACAAATTGATCGTTAGAGCATGTGCCCATTAGGACAAACCAGTTAGGGCAAGTGACTTTAGGACAAACGTTGTTAGGGATTCAGAATGACACCCCATGTGTCATACCATTTTTGAATCTGCATAACATGCTCAATAGCTTGACGTTATTTGCTCATTACTTTTCTAGTATTTTTTTTTTTCACGACAGGTGGTCAAAGTCAAAATTAATGTTTCGCTGTGAATTTAATTCAAGATTAAACCAGTACTTTTTTGCATTTTACATTGTTAATCGATAAAATACCTATTCTGTTATCTTAATTAACTATTCATGATGCCGTGCACATACAAAAAAATAACTTCGAGACCTTTCCGAGTGCACACTGGCACTAACAATGTTAAAAACGGTCAAAATTCATGAAAAACCTTAATTTGGCAATAACTCGAAAACCGTGCCACTTTTACTGGGGTCATGTTAAGTTGTTTTGGGTCTTCTTGGCCTGGTCTACCTCCAGTGTCACTGTGACGTGTCACTTATGGGACAACCTGTATATCGGGTGGAACAGAACGAAGGACTTTTACGCAAACGGTAAATTGTTTAGGTTACGTACTTTATTTTTCACTTTTTAATCACGTTAATATTTCTAACCGTTTGCGAGATACAGCTTGTTAATCATTAGTGCAAAAATCTGTATGTTTCAACCCTAGCAAGAAGATCCGACGAATGAAATGACATGTGTCAATTTAAAATGCATATAATTTTGGTAGGGATCTCACTCATTGAAAAATATTTCATTTTAATGATTTTGTTTTACTTTTTAATCCAGCTTTAAGATTATAATAACTCGATTGTAGATCACTTAGATAACACTATCCTTTCAGCTCAGTCTCTAGAAATGTTCCACCCTGTATAGTTAGATATGTATCTAATATTCATTTATTTAACTATAAATATGTATTGTTATATTTATTTATTCAAATTGTAAATGTAACTACTGTCTGCGTAAATTTCCTATTCCTTCATTACTTCCATAACGAGGCCACGTACTCGTCAATTTAATTTATAAAAAACGAAAATTGATACTGAGCACAAACGTCCGCACTCGACCGCGTTCTAGCACGCACTGTGGATTGGGCCACATGTAGATGCGTACCGCCATCGCTTGCCCAATCCCTTGATGTGCGGCCAAAAAACCGACACCGCGGCCAACTCATCGCCATCCCGCGCGCCATAAGCCAACCGACACCACTACCCCTTCTACACGTTGGCCCAACATATTGGACCAATAGGTTGGGATATCGTATAGAGGAGCCATCACGTGGCGCTCGCGCAAAGAAGATTCACGGTTCGTGCGCGGTTATAAGTTTCAATTTTGTTGCAGGCGGCGAGTATAGGTATAATTTTATACCTAAATCTGACTTTTGTGAAGGAGTGAATTTTCTGTATGGTAGTACTATTAGTTATTCTGTGGTATGGGCTGGTTACTTCCTTGCCCAGCGAAATTGGCATCGACCTTCAGCGCGCCAATGCCACCAGTCCAGCCTTCTGGGCACCCTACCACCCGGCGCCGAGCTAGCTCCCATTTTTTACTTGTAAATAGTTGCTAGAGTTTAGTTTTAATGTTTAGTTTATTTATTTTGTTAATACTGTTTTGCTTTCAAACAAATGTAAACTTGTATAAATTAAAATAAAATTTTCTTACACGTTTTTGTATACGTACATTGAACTATTCTTACACGGTTATGGTTAACAACTTCCAACAACCAATCCATTACCAATTAAAGTCAAGCATAATAAGTTCCGTTGAGCGATATAAGTATAATTGCGTTTCAGTAATCACTTTCAGTAATTAGCAAATTTCTAACCTTAAGTGCGTCTTAATATCACAGTCTTCACAGCAACTCGAGTTTTCCCCCGACACTCATACCTCACCTCGCTCATAGTACCTGTACGGTTACCATCAGTTTGTCACTGACATAAACGCCGTCGAGAACGTAATTTACTTTCTATACATCTCGCTCGCACTCGCATATTAGTGCAAACGGGACGTATAGAAAGTAAATTACGTTCTCGACGGCGTTTACGTCAGTGACAAACTGATGGTAACCGTACTAGTAACTGTAACTCTGGCATAGTTTTTGTTTGTGAAATCTGGCTGACAGAGTAATGATTTTACAGCTGGATTGTTAATTAAATTAATCAGCCACATAATACTGCTTGCAACTGACTGATATTGGTTTAATTATTTAATTATAATGCCTGCGGTTTTTTGTTGAACAAGTTTTTGTTGCTGCAGTTTGGTTTAAAATTACTGCTAGCTATTTGCATGCTGCCTAAATTGTAAACCAATTTTGATAACGGCAGACTAGCACCTATTCATTTCTTCATACGAAAACAAGCCATCGCCATAGAGCTCATACCGACTTAGTGGTTTGCAAATCAAATATAATTCCTAATTTTAATTTTTAACAAGCAGAAACGTCTGCGAACGATGCTATTAAGCTTAGAATAAATTTAATCTGGATAGATACTCCAGCGCTCTGCCATCTGAGCCACCAAGACCTCATCTATAGCCAGCAAATCTTTCCACCATATTATAGGTCAATCCAGAGGCCGTGAATTCAAGTCTCCCCCAAGACAGTAATTTTTCCACTTTTAAATTTATTAAGAGCTTAAATATAATTCCTGTTTCTTTAATATGGAGAAAACTAAATGCCTAAAATTTGTGTATCAAATTCAAATTAAATAAAAAAAAAAAACAAATTTTGCGTAAGACACACTTTCTTTATAATGTAAGGTGATCGAGCCACCCGGTAAACAAAAATTCCTGTGTGGGGTGGCGCCGCTCTTCCTTTAGGTTACATAACTATATTACGTATGTATTGTATACATACTCTGTGCTGAAATTAGGAATTTAATACCTACGCAGTACGCACTTGCTGATTTTGCTTACGCTTAAGCAACAACACGTGGCAGTTTCTCCGCCAGACTTTTCTTTGTATTTTCTAAACGTGGAGAAGAACGATTTGTATGCTAAACATGTTTCCTAAAAGATGTTGTAAATGGTAGTTGCATTAATAAAAGGACGGGTAAGGTATTTTCTACCCAATATTTGGAAAGTCTAGCACAATAGGGGTTTTCATTTTCATCTTGTGTGACGCCGCGCCACGTAGGTATCTACACTACCTATGTACACGTAATGTCGGTGTGATGAGATATGTTTGACGAGGAATACAAGCTACAATTAACTATAAATTATACCGGGTGTCTCCTGTAACACGAGAAATTAATTAAAACATAGATTGTACCTACTCCTGAAAAGATAAACGTTAGTTCAAAATCTTTTAAAAATTATAAATTAAAGATTTTCTCTATTTCATACAAATTAAATATTATTTACAAGGTACGCTATCATCAATATAAAATTGTAATTGTGTCTTACAAAAAACTTTTATGTGTAGGTACTAAAAATCAAAACAAGTCCCTGATCAAAATGTTGGTCAGTAAGAGGAGTACAGTTTAGTTTATTGCTCCTGTTACAGGCTACACCCGGTATACATGTTACGTGGGTGAATTAACTTTTTCTTGTCACTAGTTGCCAATGGTTACGATCTCCTGGGTCACTCTTCAAATACCAGTTTTTTCGTATTTAAATGAACCAAGCTTGAATTTTTTGGTAGTTATAAGGCCTTTCCATAATGGGACACCTACTAAGCATGTTCGTAGAACATGGTACAGCAGTTCTTCTAACACACTATGCTAAGATTGTCTCCTGGCTGATAGGACAGAATAACAACAAGAAATAGTTGATCAACCCACGTGTCAAACCCGATTTTGTAAAATTTTAATCAGGTGCGTTGAATCGAGGACAATGTTGCAACAAATAATAAAATTGTACACAATCAGGAGTGCTGATTAGTTTACTTCGACGAGTGTTGTGTCATTTTTGTTGTCATCTTTATATATAAACGCGAGCGGCTTTGACGGTAGAAACAAATTAAATTATGCTCAATCGAAAGAGCTTGAAAAAATATCACTTTTGAATCGAGAACATATATCCGCAAAATTCGTATTGTCGCGTATTTTGCATTTAAAAGTGAAAAAATTTCGACAAACAATACTAAAGGCTCAATTTGTTGGTTGACATTTGACAGCTATGCGTTGCGTTTAGAAACTGCAAACATGCTTACAATTTAGGTTGGTCGTTTTTTTTTTAATAAAAAGCAAGACGAATATTACTGTTTATTTGATGACTTTCCGGTATGTATAATGGTTATTATTTGCATTAAGTTTCGTTTCATATGGATATGTATACCGGTATAATTATTACATAAATTTGTTTTTAAGCCAGAACGTGCGATAGTCTGTTACGGCTTTTAAGACGATAGCAACACTGCCTAGACGTCAACGACGGCTGTTATTCGAAAATACTTTATCCGGTACTCCAGACGTGATAAAAACATGTTAAATAGTTGTAATTGTGTGTGTTAACAATAAAAAATAGTCACCGAACATAGTGCAAAGTGCAAACGCCATCGTAACGTAACGAGATTTGAACTTCAAAGCGTTCCATGTGTGTATTGTGTTTAGTATAAACATCGGTCTCTCAGTTGTATTTTAATATTTCAGAATGATTCCAAATATTCTTACATGTCAAGGCACTACTAGCTACCTGGAAATGCAAGTGAAAGCAACCTTGAAGCAGCTGTGATAAACTAATAAGTGAGCGAGATGAAAATGACGTTGTTCAAAGAAACTTTGAGTTAAGTGCCAGCTGACTGTAACTCACTCTAACTAAGTACATTGCCAGTGTGAAACAGTGCAAAAAGCTACTGTGTATTGTGGACATATTTAATAACTGTGCTTTTGACTATGAATCAAATTTGAGGTGTATCGGTGAATTGGAAAGTCAACTGCATAAAGCTAATAAGTTATCTCCGGAGTCAATGTAAGTTGAATATAAGATTAAATATAATAAGATATATAGATAGTATATATGTCGCAGTCAAAAGTGTGAACTGGTCAAAAGAACTTTTAACCGACAAAAACAGGCAAAACTGCTTTTGACTGAGCATGTTGGTCAAAAGTAGTTTTACCTGAAAATCATTGGTTAATAGTAATTGTGTTGTGACTGTTACTATCAGTCAAAAGTACTCGCAGAGATAGGTAGGTTAGGGTTATTTTTTTGCTACGCCCAAAAAACGAAACTGTTCCCAGAGATAGGTAGGTTAGGGTTATTTTTTTTTGCTACGCCCTAAAAACGAAACTGCTGCCAGAAATAGGTATGATTTTCAGGTAAAACTACTTTTGACCAACATGCTCAGTCAAAAGCAGTTTTGCCTGTTTTTGTCGGTTAAAAGTTCTTTGGCCAGTTCACACTTTTGACTGCAACAGGTTGGGCTGGACATATGGCAAGGGAAGGTAAAGATAAGTGGGATAGAGAGGAAGCGGAATGGTATCCTAGAGATGGAAAAAGGAGAGAAGCGAGACCAATAATGAGGTGGTCGGATGACATAAAGAAGCATGCGGGACCTAATTGGATAGGGACGGCAAGGGATAGAGAGCTGTGGAGAGAGCTGGGGGAGGCCTATGCCAAGAAGGCAGACTGAAATAATTATTAAAAAGCAATGACATAAAAATTATTTAATAAAGTTACTAAGGAAAAAATATTGAAACTAATTGATATAAATGAAATGTGAATTTATTTAAATGTAATATGTGCTGAAATTTAATTTTTTGGTCAATAAAGGCTATTCTATTCTATTCTATTCTAATTTGACAGGTGACAACAAAAAAAAAATTAATTCCTGCTAAAATTTCAGAGTCATAGTGAAGCATGGTACATAGTACCAAAACAAGGTTGATTTTTAGGGTTCTGTAGCCAAAGGGTAAAAACGGGACCCCTATTACGAGGACTCCAATATGTTATTAGATCAAAACAAATTATTTTCAGAAAATATTTAATTTAGGCTTAGGGATGGCGAGGCTCCATAAACCTTCAGTAAGTAGTGCATAAGTATCCTTGGAAAAATTCGACCTATGCCGCCGTGGGTGGCCCGGTGGCAGAATGGCACAGGCACCTGCTGCAATAGCAGAGGACGCTGCTTTGGTTCCAGCCTAGGGCACTGGAGGCCTTGGTCACTTTTTAGGGTTGCGTACCCATAGGGTAAAAACGGGACCCTATTAAATATTAAGACTCTGCTGTCCGTCTGTCTGTCACCAGGCTGTATCTCAAGATCTCATGAACCGTGATAACTAGATTAACTAGACAGTTTCAATTTTCACAAATGATGTATTTCTGTTGCCGCTATAACAACAAATACTAAAAACAAATTAAAGAAATATTTAAGCGGGGCCAATGCAATGCTAGGCTGGATATGACTGATGAAATGAGTAAATTTTTATTAATATGTTTTAATATGACATGTTGGTGGCAAACAAGCATACAAGGCTGTTAATGCCGATGGTAAGTGGGAGTTTAGACTAGACCTCTGCTTCTCCAAGGGACTCACATTGCTGACCGAGTAAATTTTTATTAATATGTTTTAATATGACATGTTGGTGGCAAACAAGCATACAAGGCTGTTAATGCCGATGGTAAGTGGGAGTTTAGACTAGACCTCTGCTTCTCCAAGGGACTCACATTGCTGACCGAGTAAATTTTTATTAATATGTTTTAACATGGCATGTTGGTGGCAAACAAGCATACAACTCATACAAGGCTGTTAATGCCGATGGTAAGTGGGAGTTTAGACTAAACCTCTGATTCTCCAAGGGACTCACATTGTTGACCGAGTAAATTTTTATTAATATGTTTTAATATGACATGTTGGTGGCAAACAAGAATACAAGGCTGTTAATGCCGATGGTAAGTGGGAGTTTAGATTAGACCTCTGCTTCTCCAAGGGACTCACATTGTTGACCGAGTAAATTTTTATTAATATGTTTTAATATGACATGTTGGTGGCAAACAAGAATACAAGGCTGTTAATGCCGATGGTAAGTGGGGGTTTAGACTAGACCTCTGCTTCTCCAAGGGACTCACATTGCTGACCGGTTACAAATCTATTACACTCATACTAGGGTTCCGTACCTGAAGGGTAACTAAAAAACGGGAACCTATAAGCGATTCCGACTCGCACTTGGCCGGTTTTTCTTAGTAGGTATATGACATTTATTTCAGTTTTACTTCATTGTCCGTCTGTCTGTCTGTCACCAGGCTGTATCTCATGAACCGTGATAGGCCTAGGCAGTTGAAATTTTCACAGATGATGTATTTCTGTTACCGCTATAACAACAAATACTAAAAAGTATGGAACCCTTCGTGCGCGAGCACTTGCCCGGTTTGACATTTCAGGCTCCGTCACACAGGCGCGTTTCGCGTGCGGCGCGTGAGCGGGGCGCGCCGCTTTTTCATATAAAACGCTCAGGCCCGGCTCTGAAATCGCGCCGGTGTGACGGAACCTTTATTTCAGTTTACTCCACTGTCCCTCTGTCACCAGGCTGTATCTCATGAACCGTGATAGCTAGACAGTTGAAATTTTCACACATGATGTATTTCTGTTGCCGCTATAACAACAAATATTAAAAAGTGTTCCGTTCTTGATGGGTGAGTCCGACTCGCACTTATTCAGTTTTTTTTTTGTAAACGAATTTAATATTAACGGATAGGCATTAATATTAAAGAATGAAATAGTAGTGATAATTTCCATACTTATACTTTAGTGCCATGAAGGGTAGGTACAAAAGGGTTCCCTCTTTTGAGATTGGAAAGTGGGCTAGGTTGTAAATGCGGCCTTCACAAAACCGATCTGCGACCAGAAAAGTGGGTCAGGTTAGAACTGTGATCCTTACAGAACCGAACTGCTACCAGAAAAGCGGATTAGGTTTTTTTAATTACATATTTGTTTTTAGATATAATTATCGGAATAGTAAATTTTTCGAGTTATGATTGTATGTTACGGATTTAAAGTTTTCTGAGATGAGATAGGTTTGTAACCGCCTTGATGAAGGTATGAAGTCTAAAAGTAAATAATTACTTAATTCAAAATGAGTATTACCTATTACTATTATTTATTTTACCCGAGCGAAGCCGGGTTTTCATCTAGTTTGTTATAATTAGGTGTAAACCAGTAACACATTTGTTTCAAAAACAATTCTAAAGCCATAATTTGACATCGGCTTGTTAAGGCTAAATCTAGTCTGGACAGTTTAATAACGCGTCTGGAAAAAAAAACCGGTTCTGCCAGGGAAACTAGTTGAGCCTGAAATTGAGTTCTGCCGGTACAATTGAGATATACTTATACATAATATTGAAAGTAAGCCAGCGGTTCGGAACGGAGCTTTAATCATCCCGTGTAGTTATCTTATCTTATCAGGATCCCCTGGCGATGGCCTGTAATTACGTCCTGAGCGGCGCCGCGACTAATTGCGAGCTATTTCTTGCGTCGCCAAGTCTGCATCACCAACCAACACACTCCTTAGTCTACAATTGACCCTGATACAACCAACCTAATTCCTATTATAGTCAGGGACCGTTACCGGTATTCTGACTACAGGTTATTATTGAGGTATAACCGGTGTAATTTGAATTTGGGTATTTATATCACTTAAGCTCCGAATAGAGGTATTCGAATACCGGTATTCAATAGTGTTATCGGTTTAGGCAATTGACAACAAATACCACTATTTGATAGTTTACTCCTAAAGCTATTACCGGTAATAAGTAAGTGCCAATACCGGTTGTAGTAGTACCACGATTCGTTCCTTCGCTACTCGTCAAGGACGTTGTCCGGCCCGATTGTAAAGTTGTAAATACTTAAGATCCGGATCTTAGAATGCCCGTTTTCATGTTGGCTGGTAAAATTAGCTGTTAGGTGATGATTTTGAATGATAAATATTTAATAGCGTTCATTTGATTCATTTAATTGTTTTTTTTTGTTGATTTAATTGTATTTTATTAAGTATGTACAGTGAAACCTGGTTAAGTGGAACCTGGATAAGTGAGAAACCTCTATAGCTGGGACTCATGGTGCGGTCCCGACACTTTAGCACTGAATTACCTCTGTTAGTGAGATAAAACGAACCTCTATAACTGGGATTAGTTGTTGTGATTTTATAGTCAGATTTACCTCTATAATTGAGACAGAGAGTGCATTTTACCTCTTTTACTGAGACTATATTTATAAGATTACATTTTCCTAATTGTTTTTTTAGAATTTTATAGTAATTGACCTCTGTATCTGAGATAAAGTCAGTCTATGACCTCTCTAACTTGGACTTTATTGATCAATTTCCGTATTCTTACTAACTCTTAGTCCATCCACAAATTCCGCATTTGCTTAATTGTGTCTAAACGACTTCTAGTTTCACTTAGTTACTTTACGTACTTAGTTAAAACTATCGAAACGAAAGCTGAAATCTTGATAAGTAACACGAATAAACACATCTTCATTTAATAATTTTCAAAGAGGCAATGAAGTTCGTATCAAATTTAATTGAAAAAATCTATCATTTGAAAATAGAATCATTCAAAATAAATTTAAAGAAATAATTAATAGACTTAAGAAATATTTAGGGACAAGAATTATTTTACCTTATTTATTTTTATAGATAATTACAAAATACCTTATTAACCACCTCTATAACTGAAATATCCTCTATTCTCACCTCTATTAATGGGACCCTCTGTAAATGAGACAGAAATTTATTTGTACCTGGCTAACTGAGAGCCTGGGTAAGTGGAATACCTCTTTAAGTGAGACAAATCTGCTCGTCCCTTGAAGTCTCACTTATCCAGGTTTCACTGTAGCTTATAATCTCAAATATATGAGCGCCGATTAGACGTGCGCGCCGCCGCCATAAGGAGTCCGCGCGCCGCCGCCGCCGCCGGTAGATTAAAATGCGCGCCGAATATTTTTTATAAGACAGTATTATGCAGCGTTAAAATATGTAATAGGTTATAGTCCGATAAGAAATAGTTGAAATAGGCGCCACTTCCTACGTAACTCTCACATTTTTGACGTAAAATACTTACTTAAACATGGCAATAATTACGTACTCACGGAAATTTTTTGGTCATATAATTTAATTTCTACTATTTTATGTCGCACCAACACCATACTAACTATTTATTATGTGGCAGTACGATTTACATAAAAATGTGTTGTATGTACCATGTACCTATGGGTAAAACACATTTACAAAGTATAATGTCCAGTGTTTTAACCGTTGTCGATTACAGGGCACTAGTGCCAAGTATGCGAAGAGTAAAATTATCACGTTTTCTGCTAGTTTTTATGAATATGAATATGAATTAAACAGAGGGATTTTAGGTGTTTCAAAACCTTTTAAAAAGTCATTACTTGTCGTATTGCAACGTAATGAACCAAATAGATAAAAAAATATTATTACGGTTTTTTTTTCCTGTGCGTTCATCAAGACATCAAGAGACAGACCCGATTTCATTTGAGAAATTTCTTACGAAAATATTGATAAAATTGCATGCATTGTTGTATACCATTGCTCAGATGTTGCTGCATCCTACGATACCCCCCTAAGTTTGATTTAATGTTAATAAAATGACGCCAATGACTGGTAAAATTTTACCATCTACGAGCTATAAAGCTTTTGGAAAAATATAAAAATAATAGGTTTTACTTTAGTTCATAACATAAGTTGACATTATCAGTAAGTGTATTTGTAATTAAAAATGCAATTATTCTATATTTATTAAAAAAAAAACATGAATTTGACAAAAAAAACCTTATGCATATAAAGTACTGTATACTAACTAGGCAACGTCCAAAATACTAGACGTCTTTTCATTATGCGGCGTATCTTTTTATTTACACCGACTGGCAACTTCCAACATATTTGACATACCTATGTTTTTTTCGAAACTATTATAAATAGATTTTTTTCATGATTTTTCTACAATAAACAACCACATAATAAGATAATAACACCAAAAAAATGATACTAACACAGTTTTTTGAGATTTTTTTCCCTTGTCGATTTAAGGGTTAAGCATGGCTTTTCATTATACGTCTTAATATTGAAAAGTTGAAAAATTCCACGCCGCCGCCGTGGATTTTTTTCTGGCGCGCCGCCACCCAATTTTTTTCGACCGGCGCGCACGTCTAGCGCCGCCCAATAGGCATTTAGCCGGCGGCGGTTCGCCGGTCAAAATTGGTTGGCGGTGGCGGCGAATCGGCGGCGTAGCCTTGAAAACTTGGTTTATGCGAAGAGAATTCAAACCTTAATTCATTTAATTTAATTTCATTTAATTTATTGAATTATGGTAGGAAAAAAGTTTTTCATGGCATTAACTGTAGATAAGCAGCATAATGAACATCTCTTTATATTGTGAGGTTACTGTTAATTGAATCTATCACTAATTCACTACACTTTATAAAACAAAGTCCCCCGCCGCGTCTGTCTGTAACTATATGAATGTATGTTCACGATGAACTCAAATCAAAACCTACTCAACTGATTTTCATGCGGATTTCAGCTATCAATAGAAAGATTTTTGAGGAAGCTTTAGTTTAGGTGTACAATTTGTTAAGGTTTTGTGTAATCCGTGCGAAGTCAGTGCGGGTAGCTATAGTCAAATATATATAATAGTTATTATATGTACGTATCGCCAGGAGAGGTGAATGATTACACACACTGCTCGCACAGACCACCTACTAATCGCAAAAATAGTATGAATGAATCAATGAGTGAATGTGACTTAAATGTACGATATTAAAAGCCTATAAAAACCCCTTCAAGAAACTTTTTTGCAGTTGATATCAACTTGATATTGGTACGAAATACGGAACCCTAAAAAGAATATTAATTTCAAAAATGTCTCAAAAATTGTATTGAACAACTATTTACAACTAATATTGCTCAAAGGTTAACTGGAAGAGATCCCTTAAAGGCATAAATTCGCCTTTGTACTAATGACGAATGTTATTTTTCCTGTTTTGTTTTGATTTTTGTACAATAAAGTGTTTTACTACTACTACTACTACTATATTAAAGCAGAAGGAGTTGAAAATAAAGTTCCAGTTAATCCTTGTTTAATATTCGCTGAAAGTTGTTGAGCATTAGACTTTTCTGAGTGAGCACTCTATGTATTTTTTTCTTTATGTGGTTAAATGCACGTAATGATTATTTTTAGATATAATTTTAATTTATATTTTTTCTTCTTCTTTATATTTAAGAGCTGTGCTCTTGTCGGTGGAGCAATCTCCAACTCGTCCGGTCCTCTGCCAACTCCTTAACCTTCTGGTATGACACGACCTGAACCTTTTCTTTTATTTGGTTGAAATAATTTATTCTCGGTCTTCCTCTTCCTCTCTTTCCCTCTATTTTTCCTTCTATGATGTTCTTTAGGAGCATGTCGTGTCGTAGCAGATGTCCAATTAGTACTCCTCTTCTATTTTCTATTGTCGCTATTATATTTCTTTTCTCGTTAATCCTATCTAGAACCCTATCATTTGATATTTTTTCCGTCCAACTAATCCCTTCCATTCTCCGCCAACACCACATTTCGAAGCTTTCTAATCTTTCTCTCTCTCTTTGTGTCAGTGTCCACGTTTCGCAGGCGTATAAGGCGATGCTCCAGATGTAAGATTTAATAAAATGTTTTTTAGTGTTAGTAGACATTTTTGATTTGAAAATATGTTTTTCATTGTTGAAGGCTTGTTTGGCTATTGCGATTCGAGTAATGATATCTTGACTACATCTTGATTTATTATTAATGATACTCCCGAGATATTTAAAGCTATCGACTTGTTCCAAAATAGTATCATTTAGTTTAATTGGTCTGTGTCTCGTATATAATTTTGATGCTGTTAAGATTTTTGTTTTGCTGATATTAATTTTTAAATCTGATTCCTGTAAAATTGAGTTCATATTGTTAAGCAATAGTTCTAGTTGTTCACTGTCTTCTGCGAATGCTGCTATATCATCAGCATAGCGTACGAAATGTATCTTGTTCCCGTTGAACTTGACTCCACCCTGGTCCTTCTCTATTATTTTGGTAATGGAGTTTTCTATGAAGGCGTTAAAAATTAATGGCGAAAGTGGACACCCCTGTCTTACTCCTTGTTTGATCTTAATGCTTTCCTTTTCTTCCTTTCCTTCCTCTTCCTCCTTTCCTTTCCTTTTATATTTTTATTCGGTAAATAAAACAAAAATATGATATGAAAAGTTTTCTTGATTTCTATTTAAAGTTAATTGTTTTTATAAAAAGTACCATCTCTTAAAATATCGGTACCTAATTTGTTAGCACGTTATATAAAAGCAATAAATTCCCGATCAAACTAATCTGCATAGCATTTGCAACGACAACGTGTGTAAATATCATCGTTAATGTCAAAGTTCTATGAAAATATGACGTTTATATTATAATAACACTCCCTCACTTTGTTCTGTTCAAATCGGTGCAAAGTTAGCTTAGACAGACTCTAGTATCTAACAAGGTCACGCCGATGCCACACCGATAGCGCAGAATTTTGGCGGCGGCGGCGGCGCGAAAATTTTGGCGGCGCGGCGCTCATATTTCATATGGAAATGTTTTCTGGGATTAATTATTTTCATTAATTCATTCATTAACCTCGTGCCTTGAAACGGTCGCAACGCTCAATTTTACACATTTCGAACCACTTGCTACGCTCGTGGTTAAATCATGAAATCTTTCGCTTGTACAGCGATCAATATAAGCATGAGCAAAAAGAATAGATAGTAAGTTACATATGTCTTTGGCATGAGGACTTAACAACAACTTTAACCTCTTGTCGCAAAGTTTTTGGTTACTCTTTGATGAAGTGCAATGAATACCGGTATTAAATACGAAAACTATTACCGGTATACTGAATACCTGTTATTATTGAGGTATTAATGAATACCGGTATTTCATTATGTCAATTAGTGTACAAATAGCGATAAAGACAAAAACGGAATGACAGCAATACCTCTAATGCGAATATAGGTATAACATTTTAACCGGTATTCGTTTGACAGTTTTTATACAGGTATTTAATAAAACCGGTTATACGGTCCCTGATTATAGTACTATGCCTTATGGGAAACGGTCGAAGAGATAGTTCAGATCCGGAAACCGCTACCAACTTTTAGTATGTTGTTGGGCATGGCATTGTGTCTCCAAAACTGCCGGGAGACAGCGGCGCCGGCCATCTACTTCAGCGGAATGACGTCATCAAAATGACTCCCGCCTCGTTGCGAATATTGCATATTTCATCCAAACTATGAATGGCACATACACGTGTGGGGTATTGAATGAAAGCAAATTAAATATGCTATATTTCATTTATACAGTGTGTGCCAAAATATACAGCAGTTTAAGAGCCATTTACAAAATCAAAATGATGTTAAAAAATATTCTATTATTTGGGTTTTACAACCAAACTAAAAGTCGAACGATTGTTACTCTTTGACAATAGCGATCGTCTCCTGGCAGTTTTATAATCCAGGTCATATTGCTAATAACATACTAGAAGCTTACGCGGATTATCCTGAAAATGACCAATTTGGATTTTTTAAACTATATTGCATTTGTACTGCCAAACACATTACTTTTGATGCATAATTTCCACATATTTGGTCCAATTTTGATTTTATTGATATCAGTGTATGGCTTCAGACGTCATCTTTAATTTTGTAGTACATTGCTTTAACGTCCGACTATTGGTTTGGTTGTAAAACCCAAATAATCGAATATTTTTAACATCATTTAGATTTTTTTGTAAATGGCTCTTTAACTGCTGTATATTTTGGTACACACTGTATGAATGAAATATAGCATATTTAATTGGCTTTCATTCAATACCACACGTGTGTATGTGCCATGCATAGTTTGGATGAAATATGCAATATTCGCAACGAGGCGGGAGTCATTTTGATGACGTCATTCCGCTGAAGTAGATTGCCGGCGCCGCGCGCCGCTGACTCCCGCCAGTTTTGGAGACCCAATGCCATGCCCAACAACATACTAAAAGTTAGTAGCGGTTTCCGAATCTGAACTATATTCCCATAAGGCAGTGCACTATTATATTTACATTGAATATGATTAACGAAGCAATCAAGAAGAATGAAAGAATAAGAATAAGGGTATGGTGTTCCATATTTGCCTTAGGTTTAACGCGAAGCGACGTTTCTAATCTATGTAAATTAGTCCGCGTACACAATTCATACCACACAAAATTGTAATTTAATAATATTGTTATAAATATATGTAATAAATCGAAAGATCGTAAAAATCTTGTAAAAATAGAGGTACCTGTATAGCGACACTTCCGTACATCCTTTCGTCCGTGTGCGTGCAAAGGACGGCCTTGCACATGAATACTGCATTTATTAGTTCAATAACAGTAAATCCTTTCCCATACGATGTTACTGGTTATATCAGTGAATTGAATTTGTCAAATTTGAAAAACAACTCGCTCCTCTGTTAGGTACACAGTCACCTGCAAACATGTTACTATATACTTATTCGAAGGCCGCAATATGTGACACGCTCTTATGGCTCTACAAATAAGATCGTGTCAGATATTTTTGCGGCCTTCGCTGTGTTACATATTATTGCAGGTGCCTGTACATGTGATTAGTGATACTATTGCGATTACCAGCATTGAAAAAATACTGAGGGTTTAAAAATAATTTGATTACTCACACACGGGTCTAGCCACATTGATCTTAGATAACAAAAAAACACCAATTTTTTTCATATTACTCAGTAGAGCTCGGGTAGGTAATACTTACTTATAATCTAGGTTTGGTTGGCCTGGTCTAAAAATAATGTTTTGTTTTGTAATAGTTGTTACAATATAATAATAATTTTACCTGTGTTTTTATTGTGCTACGATCACAAAATAACGATAAAGACGACAAGGATAAAATAAAAATAAATTAATACATAATTAAATAATCACCACTTTACCTAAATAACCGGTCTGCGGGCGATCAGTTTTAATTTAACCTCCAAAATGTACCCTTTGTCCTCTACGAAATTGGTCTAACAATGGACTGTTAATTAATTTTGTTCAAATGGTCTCGTGTTTTACATAGAATGTCCTCTCGTATTCTTAGATCACGTTCTAATTCGTTTCAATATAACTCAACTCAACAAAGTGACGAAAGGTGTCGTGACTATATTTACGTGACCATACGTCCGCTCAATGGACGGAAAACCATATAATTTGCATTTCGTGTTTGCAAAATTCATTTCATACTTCTGACGTTTTTAAATTTGTTTTAAACATATAACATGTTTTTATTATAAACTAGCAACCCGCCGCGGCTTCACACGGGTTAACAAATTATACACCTAAACCTTCCTCAAGAATCACTCTATTGATAGGTGAAAACCGCATGAAAATCCGTTCAGTAGTTTTTGAGTACAGCGGACAAACACACAAACAGACAGACGCGGCGGGGGACTTTGTTTTATAAGGTGTAGTGATACCTAGTGATATAAAAAAAATCTTAAACTTTATGATTCTGCTAACTCGGTATTTGCTTTTAACAAAAACTGAAGAATAAAGTTGCCACCAGACCGAATCATCTTTATTTACTCTCCCCTTACGTTGCCTGTAATTGAAGGAAATACCTTATAGCACCGACTGTTAACTTTTAGTATTTCTACATTCATTTATCAGAAGCTCACATTGTATTCTGTTTCTCATATTGTTGTTTCGTTTGTTTTGAATTTTAATGTATTTTCCACGGGTTTCACAAGCCGGGCGGGAATACTCGCTTGACACCAGCCACAACATTCACATCTTACATTAAAGAAGCAATATGGCAGTGGCACCTATGTCACTTTCCGAGCTAAATAGCACCTCTGATGTAAAGTGTCGCTGTCTAGTTATTTTTGCACAAATTTAGCTCGTTCCTTTGTCCTTTGTTGATTAAGTCCTATGAATAATTACTTAACTTTGCTTCACTAAAGGTGAGATGAGACTAAACAGTGTAACGGCTAACGTTTATACAGCATGTAATCTGAGCTTCGATCTTAAATAACAAGGCTTTAGACGAAAGTGGCCGACCGCCCCGAAAGTCCCGAAACCGCCTTTCCATACAAACGTAGTTCCCATTTTCTTCTCTGGATATTTACATTATTGAAAATATTTTGACACAATTTGATGTATATTGCCCATAGCTATGTAATCAAACAAACGAGGTTTGATTTTTTTCTTTGTTTAATTTTTTATAAGAGTTAAGTAGCAGAATTAACATATTTGTATGGAAGGTTTTCCGCTCCTAACTTTTATAACAAGCAAAAAATCAAACGAAGTGGCATATCTATTGTTAATATAGGTACCTACATAAAATTGTATAAAGATATTTTTCATAATGTTAATATCCAGAGAGGATAATGAGGTCTACGTTTGTGTGGAGAAGCGGTCGTTATCTTTCCTCTTAAGGATTGAAAAGAAGCCAATATAATTATACGCGATTTTACTTGACATTTATTAGGTTTATTTCAATAAATGAAAAGTTAAAAAAATACTGGGTTAGGCGGAGCCAGCTTAGGCATTCCATGTAATATAACTAACTAAATGTGTTTTTTTAAGTAAACATAACAGAAATGTGTTACACTCGTTACACATTATTCGATAGATCTTTGAAAATATGTTTTTAAGTTTCTAACAAGTATTTTTCCACGCACTTGGTCGGCTTTAGAAATTATATTAATGTTTACTGTGCCAATTAAAACGATTTAAATATGAGTCGTTCTCATGTATACTAGACTTACTTATTCCCTCGTAATTTTAATTAAAGCTTTAGTTTAAATTTATTTTGCAAAGTAAAAACAAAGCACAATTATGCATAAATTACAAAATGGAATAACTAACCTTTTTCAGTACCTAAATAAACACTAAATTAGCGCACACAATGTTCCTTTCCCTGTACATAATGTATTTACAAATTTTTGAAGTTCATAGCAATATTTACATACCTAATATGTATTCAGTAACTTTTACTGAGACATACTCGTAACTTTGGTATTCAATGCTATACATATACATACATACCATGTTGTCCTAGGTGATTGGGTAGGTTTGTCCAATACAATATACCCAACCACCAATGGGACCATAAAAAAAGTGAAAAATCCAATTGATTACCCACTCCCAAACACAGTCGCATAGACTTTGATAGACTATTTTATGTAAATCCGTTTCTGTACATTAATTATTTTTTGTTTCCATTTTGTTGTGCAGAAAGGTTCGAAACTGTTCAGCCGCGGCAGCAAGAGCAGTGACGCGAGCATCGAGAGCATCGACATCATGCACCACCCCATCTACCGCATCTTCTACGTGTCACACGACAGCTCCGATCTCAAGATCTTCTCCTACATCGCGAGGGACGGAGCCACCAACCTCTTCAAGTGCAATGTCTTCAAAAGCAACAGAAAGGTAAGCAGTTCCTATCTTTGGAGCCGGCGGGATCAAATGTATAACATGTTCTGTAAGTGAATTCATCAAATTGACGTTCTATTAAATAGTATCTTTTTATATCTCATTGGCTGTTGTTCTCGCTGTACTTACTTTATTATACTTAAAACTGATTACAGTAACTGAGCGATGTTTTGTAAAAATGCTGTCGTATTTAATGCCCTGTAAGATAACTCTCACTCAAAATTGCTATTACGGTACTTAGTTTTTTTATACAATCATTTATCACATCCAAAATATAAAATACAAACAAGGCAATGGCTTAATGCATTTTAGAGTAGGGGCCACGTAAGAGCAGCCCTTTCGCGTGTGCTGTTTATGAAGATCGCAGAGCCTCGTAAAATGCGGCCCGGCGATAAACCGCAGCTGTCGTATCACAAACAATATGTGGGAATCACCACTTTTTCAACAAACCCCCGCGCACTTACGAACTGAATGGACGCAGTAAAAGGGTAAAGTAACCCATCGCTCGAAGACATTACTCAGACGTGTTGCGTTGCGAAAACAATGTCGATGAGAATGGACTCGGGTGAATCCAGGGATTGTGTCGGGTTAGGCCGTCACGTCCGGCCTTTTAGGTTATTCGGGGTTTCTCGTGTGTTTGTTTCTGCTCTGCGCTGCTTTTATTTAGTCTACTGTTGACGCCGTACGTAATTTACAGCGTCGCATTGGATGGAATTATACTTCTACGTGACGCTCTACGCTGCGTACGGTTCGTAATTTCATATCAAGGCCTAAGGCCCGGTTTCTCGGTACCTATATAGTCGTGCGCTTTGTCCGTCTCATGTATCAGGCATCACTTATGAACGCATCAAGACTTGTACGAAACTCGCGTCTAAACACGCATACAAATATAATTGTATATGCACAGACTAGCGTTACACGTTAGTCTTGAATAAATTATTGTTTTATTAACGATAATTTTCTTGAGTGAGAATAAGGTTACCACGGTATTCGTTCACAATTTTTTCTACTCCCATAAAACGGCCATCTTCAGAGAACAAGTCTGCCGCTACGTCTAGTTACCATCAATCTTTTCATACCTACATTTTATATTGAGCAGCGGTAATCAGACCGCAGGACATTTTTTTGAGAATGGTCGAAAAGTTTACGTCTCTACTTAAGGAGCCCGTAGGTATAAGGTGCTGCGGGATAATTTCAACTAATCGAAATATCTTCCATGTTTTACATTATTAAGTAGAGTCACACACAACACACACAGCACATCGGTTTCGCTATCTGGGCGTATATGACAATCTAGTTAATAATGTAAAACATGGAAGATATTTCGATTAGTTGAAATTACCCCGCAGTCGAAATTGCCCCGCTGCATTATACACATAATAAATAATAATAGGTCCGGGAGCTTTATTTCACAACTTAAACTAGCCTTAACAGGACCTGGTGGTTGGCTTTGGCAAAATATATGGTAATTTTTCATTTTCTATCCGTACATAAACAGTATTTGCAGTTTTGTGTGTAGCGTACTCTATCATAGGTATGATTCGGTTAAGTTGTGTTCTAGTGTATGGGGAAGACAAACAAATTATAGCCAGCCTTTTATGAATGTAGTATGATACCTTTGGGTATGGTGCTTTACCCACGCTAGCGTCCCCTTCCCTCCCCCTGCCGCGACCCCCCCTTTTTGCATGAAATATGTCCCGGTTGACGGTTTTTATTAATTTTTGAGAAAAGTATTAGAATTAGGAATAAAGTGTCAAGGAAAGAAATAATCCTTAATAAATTCTAAACAAAAAAGGTTATATGCAACTTTTTGGTAAGACTCACCATATTCATGTATTAACTTGTTGAAGTTCAATATAACATAGTACGTGATAGTACTGAAAGAAATCTTATACGGAGAATAAGCTTGCAAGGTTATTCTCCGTGTAGGATTTCTTTCAGTACTATTACCGTACTGTTATATTGAACTTCAGCGTTTTCAACGGTAAAATTTTGTCAAAGTTCATCCAGCCATAACATGAATATGGTGCGTCATATCAAAAAAATTTATATAATATTTTTTGTTAAGAATTTAATAGAGATTATTTCTTTCATTGACATTTTTATCCTATATTGTAGTTTCCCCAAAAACGGAAAAAAACTGTGAATCGGGACATATTTCATGCAAAAAGGGGGGGGGGGGGGGTTGCGGCAGGGAAAGGGAAGGGGACGCTAGCGTGCGTAAAGCACCATACCCAAAGGTACTATACTACATTCATAAAAGGCTGGCTATACTTAGTTTTTCAAAAAAACACAATTTGACCCAATCAGTAGGTACTTATGACTCTATATCATCCATCAAATAGTTGTGGTTGGTCATCCATCACTTATTTGCTAGAAAATCTATCCTATTAATTCATCCGGATGCATAATTCACGTTGATTCCTGGCTATCGGCTATCATTCCGATTTGCACAGCTTTTTTTCTCTCAGTGTGGCACGACGGCTATTCACCGACCCTTTTTGCCTGGTTTACATTCCGGATGTTCCATAGAATGCACATGCCGCTACGATATTTCTACTCATTTTGCTGGCGTTCTATAGATCCAATATTATCTCACACAAGTTTCCACAGTACCTATATAGCGCACACATACTTTTACCGCGATAATTTTTACGAGATAACTAGGCGGCGCACTATTTTCTCGTAATACTCCTAAAATACTAGACCGCAAGATGAGCGCATACGATCATTCAGTTGTTTCCAAGCTTACGATCTTTGCGTGCCACAAAATTAATCGTAAGTTCGTAACGAAAAATGGCAAGGACGCAAATTGTAGGCATCTCGCAGAGTAAATTATAAGTTTATAAGCATTACCTAGGGCGTCGATAAGACTAGTTTTCTTTTTATATGATCTATCCAGCGCGAGTTAATCTGTAGGAATCCACCCAGGAAGTGTAATTATTTCTTACGGTATTGATTGGGGCTTTCCTCGGGCCTTGTCCGGCTTCGGGATCCCGGTGATACCCGGCCTTTACACGGGTGGATACGAGTATTTTAACTATTAGTAAGAGGATTAATTATGTACTGGTACTTTGTACATACATAAAATGTATATACTTATTATTCATTATTTCAATTCTTGATTGTTATAAATCATAATAAAAGAAGGACTATTGTAGGTATAAACTTTTATATGTAGATATTAATCGTTTATTTTCTAGATCTCCTTAGCAGCTCATATGGTAGTAGTTTGTTGAAGTAATTATGTAGGCGTATAAATCAACGCGGCTTCAATCAACATCAAACGAGAGAGCCTTCTGTGTTTTTACGTACAATTACTTCATGCTCCTTCATTCACGTTAATAATACATTATGCAGATCTCGTAAACTTTTGTATCCAAGACGTTTCCATTTAACTTTGAAAAACAAAATTCATAAATAAGAAACGAGATTCAATAATACGCGATCCGATTTTATAATTAAGTAGCTAAGAACAAGTAAGAATTCGCAAAGAAAAGTTTGAGTGGCCAAATGGAATTCAATGCAAGGTAATTTATTTCTCAAGTGTAAAAGTCTAAGAGAGAAGAGTCAATATTAGCCGAGCCACGGGGAATGTTAGCCACATGGAATTGCTTCTTCGTGAAGGTGTCTTTAGAGACCTTTTAGAGTGTATGAAATACTCATTGTGAACGACACAAAGGAATTTAATATCTACATAAGTTACATTACAAATTTCAGAAATAGAATGTCTATATTCGAACACTTCACTTACACGTGCAAGAAGGGCTAACTAAGTTTTTTGCTTAATATTCAAACAAATTTATTGAGCTGTGTATTTTGTGAGATACAAGGGGATCTCGGAGAAGAGACACGATTAAATTGAGCTCTTGTCGGTATTTCGCTTGTTAGATGCGAGTAAACGCTGGGAACAGTCGCGTGAGGCGCACACTGCACACAGCGTGCAGCGGACCGCGCGACTTACGTCGGCTTCTTCTATTTTTTATTTAATGCAGTTTGTTTTATTTGTTGTTCTAAAAATTAAGTTCATGTTACGGTTCAATAGATTCAATTTCGATAATTTCAATATACATAGCTGACAGATGGACGAATGTCAGTGTTACACGTTATAGACTATTAGTGGCTACTGAATCAGGATTCTGAAGGATGATACATATCTTATCATTTTTTCTCTTTTTTCATAAAGTTCACATAACGTATCTGACATGGAACGCATCTTTAAGTGGCTCCCGCTGCCGCCGCCGGCTGGAGGCCTCCCGCGCTGCAAGCTGTCACTGTCATTACACTGCATATATAAAGATAGCGTTGTGCATGTAAAATGTTAATACATTACAATAAAATAATACCTAGTTATTCAGTTAGCATTATTATTCAATGTTACATGGTGCCGAAACCGGGAAAACCATCAAAATATGGCCGAAAACAAAACAGACGTCAACATAAAGCCGCCCAAACAATTCATCATAAACACCAGTAAAGATGTAGCGAAAACGTGGAAGCTGTGGCTCCAACAATTCGAGTGGTATGCCATCGCTACAGACCTGGAAGGGAAACAAAAAACCAACGGTGCAAGTGGCGGTATTCATGGCATGTATCGGACCTGACGCGGTGGTTATATACAATACGTTCAATCTTACAAGTGATGAGGAGTTACAATTACAAACCATTAAAGACAAATTTACAAATCACTTCACACCAAAGATTAATGAATCATATGAAAGGTATATATTTAATACCATAATACAAAAAGAGGGCCAACCATTTGACGAATTTCTCACAGAACTTAAAAGTAAAGTAAAAAACTGTGATTATGGCACCTTAGAAGACAGCCTCATTCGTGTAGTAGGAGTAAGGAGCGACTCCTTTAGAGAGAAGTTGTTAGCTGAACAAGCCCTTACACTGCAAAAAACTATTGACCTCAGCCGCTCAGCGGAGCAAGTTAAAATGCAAGTGAAAACTATGAAGCAGGCTCCTACTGTAGATGCGGTTACCTGGAACAATAAAAACACAAATATTAAGAAAAAAGAAGACAATATCAATATGAATCATAAGGAAAAAGAAGATAAAAGTGAAGAGACATTTCATTGTGGTAGATGTGACACTATACATGCCCGGAGAAACTGTCCTGCTTTTAAGAAAATATGCCTGAGATGTAATCGAAGAAACCATCATACCAAATGTTGTAAAATAAAAACGGTGGATTCACTTCTCCAGAATGATGACTATGATAGTGAAGATGGATTCATGGTGTCATCAATAGATACTGATGATGATGATGTCGGTAAAGAAGACTGGTATGAGCCATTAACCTTACCTAATGGAGTCACAATGATGTTCAAACTTGATTCAGGCAGTCGGTGCAATGTTATAAGCCGAGAAATAACGGATAGAACAAAATCACATCTCAGTCCATCAACAACCAGATACCTGACATCCTTTTCAAAGCATAAGATGCAAGTCATAGGTGAAGCAAAACTGATGACTATTAGTTAAGGACAGCAAAACCTGATTAAATACTATGTTGTTGATGAAAAAGTGACAACAATTCTTGGAAGGAAAACATGTGAAAAGTTAAATTTAGTAAAGAATGCTATTACAATAAATGATGATTTGTTTGAAGGAATTGGTTGTCTGAAACGATACAAATATGATATTGATTTAGTAGACAATCCAAAGTTACCTATATGCCCGGCACGTAAAATTCCCCACACCATAAGACAAAAAGTAAAAGATGAGTTGGATAGCATGGTCGAACAGAAAATAATTAAACCTGTGACAAAGCCTACACCAGCTGTTTCACCTATGGTTGTGGTGAAGAAAGATGACAAAATAAGACTGTGCTTAGATCCCTCAGACATAAACAAAAATTTAAAAAGAAGACATTACCCACTTAATACTCTTGAAGAAATTGCTGCCAGAATTCATGGCTCGAAATGGTTCACACTGCTAGACTGTAGAAACGGATTTTGGCAACTGCAAGTGACTCACCGCACATCAGAATATCTCACGTTTAGTACACCCTTTGGAAGATATTCTTGCTTAAGAATGCCCTTCGGCTTAGCATCAGCTCCAGAAGTCTTCCAGCAAGTTATGAGCTCACTCTTAGTGGACTTGGAAAATACAGAGGTGTCAATGGATGATGTATTTCTACATGCTGCCAGTAAAGACCAATTAGAGAAGACTACACAGAAAGTACTGGAAAAGTTAAGAAATGCAGGTCCTAAACTTAATAAAGAAAAGTGTGTATTCAGTACACAGGAAGTCAAATTTCTGGGCCACATAGTAACTAGTGAAGGCTTAAAGCCCGACCCAAAAAAAATAGAAACCATCACAAAAATTAAGAGACCAGAAAATATAAAAGAACTGCAACGGTTTCTAGGATTAATTACCTACTTGTCAAAATTCATAAAAAATATGGCAGATATTACTAGCCCACTGAGACTATTATTACACAAAGATGTAGATGTAGATGTTTAGGATCTACCACAAGAAGAAGCGTTCACCAAATAAAAAGAGCTGTTAAAAAACCCACCTGCTCTGGAATTTTATGATCCTCAAGCACCAATTTTGCTCTCAGTTGATGCTAGTAGTTATGCCTGTGGTGGTGTAATGATCCAAAAAGAAAAACCTATTGCTTACTGTGCTAAATCTTTCACTAAAACTGAGCAGGGCTGCAGTCAATTGGAAAAAGAGGCCAATGCAATATTAGTGGCTTGTAAAAAAATTCATAACTATATCTGGGGTTGCAAGGACTTAACAATAGAATCCGATCATAAACATTTAGAAACAATTTTCAAAAAAACACTTACCAGTGCACCCCCAAGACTGCAAAGAATGTTATACCAGATTTTGCCATATAATCCCAAAGTGACATAAAAAAGGTTCAGAGATGTATGTAGCTGATAGTTTGAGTCGAGATTATGAGAAGCTAAACTGCGAAGATGTTAACTCTGAAAACTTGCAAATATGTGTTATTGTGCCATTTTCAAAAAACCGCAGAGAAGAAATCAAACAAGAAATTGAGAATAGCAGTGAGTTGAGAAACTTGAAACAAATTATACAAGATGGCTGGCCTGAAAAAATGGGGCAGTTACCAGATAACTTAAAAAAATACTGGTACTATAGAGAAACGCTCAGTGTAGGGAAACTGTTGTACCTTGGACCTAGTTTTACCTCGGACAGATGACAATATTTTTACATTGCCACGGTAATTGAAATATTTCATTAATATTATTTGAAACATTATTATTAAGTATAAAAAACAAGCTATCTACGAAACTTGAGAGCGGCCGGTAATTCAGGAAAAAAATTAAAATATTAACTGTGTGATGAAAAGTCAGTATTTCGAACTTTACATCAAGGATGATTATTTCATGTTTTGATAATAGATAATAAAACTTAATATAATAAGTTAAAGTTAAGTTAATTAGCTATACGATGGTAGGATCATTTCAGCCTAATCTCAATTTGGAAGTGCTATTACGAAGCTTACTTGTCCAAAAAGTTGCTTTGTTGTACCTCAGACACCGAAAATATGTTGTACCTTGGCCCGTACTTGCTACTACTGTAAATATTTTTTTTAACTTAAGGTTTCATATTTGCCGTATTTCTAATTATTAGTTATCTGCGTTATAAGTTACCAAGTAATTGATCTTAGAAAGAATGCCTAAAATGTTTTAGGCAAAAATAAAAAAATTAACATTGCCAAGTATAATTTTCTAAGGAAATTGTACTAGAAAAATCTATTCAATGGCGTAAATATGCTAAAATATCTGTGATTTCATATGTAAGTATTATTTAATTTATTAATTTAAATTATCATGTCCGAGGTACAACGGGAAATGTCCAAGGTACATCAGGGATGTTGTTCCTTGGACACTTTTCCCTTTTTTTTTCGTCAACGTATCCCATCAAAATAAATAAACTAATCTTTAAATTTTATATCGTATTAGATAGTTTATTAATGTATCTTATAATATTTGGATAAACAATAATTTTGCAGCCTTTAGTTTTTTTTTCTAAAATTCATAAAAGAAAAAACTGTCCGAGGTAGAACAGCTTCCCCTATATAACGACCTCATTTTCAAAAACGACAGGGTACTAAACCCATATCAATGGTATCACTAGTGATGAAACAATGCCACCTGGGTCACAAAGGTATTCAAGGCACAATACGGCTCGCCCGCGACAACGTATTTTGGCCAAGTATGACTACGGATTTAGTCAATTACACGAAATCTTGTACAACATGTGCAAAGGTACAAAAAGATAATCCAATGGAGCCTATTGTTGTACAAGCAGCACCAGGCTCCAATTTCACCACGGTGACAGGTGCGACAATTGTAAAACATCACTGTTGCTGACGTCACAGGCATCCATGGGCTACGGTTACCGCTTACCATCGTGCGGGCCGTATTCCTGTTTGCCACCATCATTGTTTTATTAAAAAAACTTTATTATATCGGAAAAAAACAGATATTTCTCTTGCTAAGTTTATGACAATTGTCACAAGAAACACTACAATTGTCACGAAATTCCGACATATAACTCATTACCTGTCAAGAATTACCTACAATTCTTCTAAATCTTGACAATTGTCAGAAACTACGCAAAAGAAATATCTGTTTTATTCCGATATAATAAAGTTTTTTTAAATAATACAATGATGGTGGCAAACAGGAATACGGCCCGCCCGATAGTAAGTGGTAACCGTAGCCCATGGATGCCTGTGACGTCAGCAACAGTGATTTTACAATTGTCGCGCCTGTCACCGTGGTGAAATTGGGGCCAGAACGCCCTTGGAGTCTCGTGGCAACGGATTTATTTCATTTGAAAGGCAAAGACTATATAGTGATAGCAGATGGCTACTCAGGTTTCTTTGACCTTAAGGAACTGAAAAGAGTTACCAGCCTTGACATAATTGACAATCTGAAATCTTGGTTTGTGACATTTGAAATTCCAGATATACTATTGACTGATGGTGGTAAACAATATGACTGCCAAGAGTTTAGACAATTCAGAAAGGAATGGAACTTTGAACACAGAATATCAAGTCCACACTTTCCTCGCTCCAACGGATTAGCGGAACGCTATGTTCAAGAAGCTAAAAATTTTATGAAAAAATGTATGGAAGACAATACAGACTTACAATTAGCGTTACTGCATCACAGGAACACACCCCGACTAGATCTTGGGTCACCAGCACAAAGGATGTTTAATAGAAGGACTAAAACCTTACTTCCTACAAACAGTAAACTCTTTTTTCCAAAAATAATTAGAAATGTCAGTGAACAATTACAAAAAATTAAAGAAGGAGAAAAGACATATGCACACAGAGGAAAAAAGGTAAATAAAGAGTTTGTTAGTAATGAAAACGTGATGCTACGAAAAGGTCATCAAAACTGGGTTCCAGCAAAAATATTGACAGAAGAAGGTCACCGAACCTACAAAGTAGAGACTGATGATGGTGCAATTTATAAAATAAACTCCTGGCACCTTAAACCGACAGCTAATTACACAGAACTGGCCACAGAAGCTCCAGAGCCAGGAACAGAAGATCCAGACACTGTTGGACAGCCATTACCTACAGACCAGTCACCAGTCCCTGTAGTGCAGCCGTCACCTATATCACCAGCAAAACCCACACTAACTGTGCAGAGTCCAGAACAACAGCCGCTGGTGACAGCTCCTCAACCTAGAAGTACCCGCAGTGGGCGGATAGTGATCCAGCCTGCTAGGTATCTATAATTAATAAAATACGTTCATGTTAACCGAAGACTATTTATTGTGTGACAGAACGACATGACAGCAATTCATATAAAAACATATTTGGAACACCACAGTTCCATATTTAAATCAACACTGTAGATGGCGCTGCTGGATATCATAAAACTACACCCCCACTATATCTAAGCATAGCCATCAGCATCATCAGCATTAAAAAAACAGCTTTAAAAAGAACTACACATACCTACTACTTAGGCACAAGTCCTAACTTCTCAACAAATCTAAAGTGCTTGACAAACCCTAGACTCTTAGTTAATAAGTCAGCTGGCATCTCAGCTGTCGCTAAGTATTTTGCTTCTACCACACCTTTAGCTATTATATCCCTACTAAAGTGGTAACGTATGTCAACATGCTTCGACCTATTATGAAACACAGGGTTGGCCAATAACTTCAGAGCACTTTGGTTGTCATTATAAATTGTAATTAATGACATCTTATTTGTAATTTCATGGTACAATGACCTTAAGTACATAGCTTCTTTAATACACTCAGAAATACTAATATATTCTGATTCACAACTGCTCAAGGACACGCTATTCTGCTTCTTACTGCACCATGAAACTACACTGCCAGACAAAGTGAAACAAAATCCTGAATAGGACCTCCTATCAAGAACATTACTGCCCCAGTCAGCGTCAACAAACCCGGTAAGCTTTGAATCAGACTCGCTACTATACCTGAGGCAATAGTGTTTTGTTTTCTTGAGATAACGCAAAACACGTTTGGCATGAGCCCAGTGTTCTCTACCATGACAGTTATTAAACTGGCTCAGATACCCTACACTGAAAGCAATGTCAGGCCGTGTCAAAACCGCTAGGTACATGAGACTACCAATGAGTTGTTGATAAGGTAATTCAGTATCACAGCTCTCACCTTTATCTAAGTTCAATCTTTCCTCCATAGGAGTTTGAGCAGTGTTACAGTCTGTCATATTGAACTTATGCAACAACTTGTTAACATAATCCTCCTGATCTAAAGTTATTACATTATGTTATTTATCAACACACACATTCATACCTAAGCACTGTTTGACCTGACCAAGATCTTTTAATTTAAAATGTGAAGACAGTACCTGTTTCAAACTTTTGGTTTCCTCTTCATTATTAGAAAACACAAAGAAATCATCGACATATAGAGCTACTACAGTCAAACCATTGTCATTTTTCACATATAAGCAAGGTTCAAGTTTAGACCTAGTATAACCATACTCGGTTAAGCAATCATCTACCCTCCTGTACCACGCCCTTGAGGATTGTTTGAGACCATATATGGCTCGCTTCAACTTAAGCACCTGTCCTTTACCTTCAGATGAAGGAAAGCCTTCTGGCTTCTCCATATAAATATCCTCCTCAAGATAGCCGTTCAGGAAAGCAGTAGTCACGTCTAAATGAGAAATATCTAAATTTAATTGAACCGACAAAGCAAATAAAAGTCTGAGAGTTGTATGCCTTACCACTGGCGCGAAGGTTTCGTCATAGTCCACTCCGTACTTCTGAGTATAGCCCTTGGCTACTAACCTGGCTCGGAACCGCACATTGCCCTCACTATCGTATTTGTTCTTAAGTACCCACTTGCACTTTACGACACTAGAGTCTTTTGGAACGCTGACAAGCTCCCAGGCCTCGTTGTCTTCGAAACTTTTCAACTCTTCTGCCATAGCTTGTCTCCATTGCTCTTTCTCTGGTCCGCGCAAAGCCTCTGATAGTGAAAGACCACTGGCATCATCCATCCTGCTAGCATCTGAACATAGATTTGAAATGCCATACCTTTCAGGCGCTTTTCTTTGTTCTGCTGTTCTCAGGACTGGACCGATCCTCTCAGGAGCAGGAACATTTTCAGGAACTGAAACACTCTCAGTTGTGGTATCTGCATCCTCATACTCACTAGGGTTCATTGACTCAAAAGATGAATCAGTCAAAGTTCTAGAAATATCTGGACTCTCATCCCCCACTGAACTTTGACACCCTACTTCAGCTTTTTGTATTGTTTGTTGTTGAACTTCAATTTGGCAATACTCTTGTTTTTCAAAAACCTTTACGTCCCTCGCTGTGAAAAATGTTATCTTTTCAGGATCGAAAAGTCTATATCCTTTGACCCCTTCTGGGTAACCCATTAGGATAGCTTCCTTAGACTTTTTCTGCCACTTCAACCTTTTCTCTTTGGGGATGTGGACCATGACAGTACTGCCGAAGATTCTTAGGTGACTTAGGTCTGGCTTTGTCCCTGTCCACATTTCAAAAGGTGTTTTGTTGTTTAATCCTGAAGCTATTGTCCTGTTCCGTAGATAAACTGCACAACTACATGCTTCTGCCCAGAATTCTGTGGGTAGCTCGGAGTCAAATAACAGGCATCTAGCCTTCTCACACACCACACGATTCTGGCGCTCGCACAACCCATTTTGTTCAGGCGTATAAGGGTTCGTCCGTTGATGCAGTATCCCATTTACCTTCAGGAACTCGCTGAACTTCTTGCTGCAAAATTCAAGACCATTATCACTCCTTATAATCTTGATCTTTTTGTCAAGTTCATTCTCAACTTTAGCTTTAAATTCTTTGAAACAATCCAGAGCTTGACTTTTCTCTTTCAAAAAATATATAAATGCCATACGACTATAGTCATCCACAAATAGCAAATAATATCGTGATCCTCCAAGAGATGTCACTTCCATTGGACCAGCTATATCCATGTGGATAACATTCAGTAAATTGTCACTTCTATTGCAATTATTAGGAAATGGCAGTCTGCATTGTTTGCCTTCACAACATACCTTGCATTTACTGATGTCAATCTTGTCGCTAATACTGAAACCTTCCACTGCATCCTTCATTTTCGTCATGTATGAGCTGTTAACATGGGCGAGACGACGGTGCCAAGTCTCGGCAGACACTGCCATAGCAACGTTGGTCGTATTTTCTGGCATATTCAATTTGTAAACGCCGTTTGTCAAAGTAGCCGTAGCAACAAGCTGTCCACTTCTGTTGTAAATCTTACAACCTTTCTTAGTGAAGTCTACTTTATTACCTTTCTTTATCAGTTGGCTTACAGATAACAGGTTCGTAGTTAAACTCGGTACACATAAAACATCTTCAACAGTTATGTCGAACTCACTGTCGGAAGTCACAGTCGTAATCTGTACGTTTCCGGAGCACAACACTGGCATACATGCCTTATTTGCTGCAATTATCTCGTGAGTAGCCGGCTCGTACGATGCATTCATAACCCAACTTTCATTAGCCGTAAAATGGGTACTAGCGCCACTATCAATGTAGTAATCATTTTTCTTAAAGTCGGCACTTAAGAACACAGCACTGAATGCATTCGACTGTTTACGTGTAGTATTTTTTTCGATATTTGGGCACTGATTTCGATAATGCCCCGGGACCTTGCATCGAAAGCATTTCACATTGACAGTTCTGACTTTTGACATTTCGCCGCCATCCTGTTTACCACAGACAATCTTTGTTTTATTCTTTTTGTTATGTTGGTAACTTGACGTACTCGCGAACGCACTCTCAGTCTCGTTCCCATTCCTTGTCAAATTTGAATTTTTCTCTTCCATGTCTAAAAGTTTTGTTTTGATGGCATCTGTCGTGATAGAAATGCCGGAATGCTCTATTGCCATGATCATTGGGGAATATTTCTCAGGCAAACCTGCTAATAATAGCGAGCCGATCCATTCATCACTAATGGCAAAACCCGTACCACTTAATTTTTGACCATTTTCAACCATTTTCGTTACGTATTCTGTCATCGAAGTCGAATTTTCGAGTCTTATGGAAATTAAATTTCGCAACAACGTAATTTTTCTGGCGAAACCAGAGTCATCAAATAAGCTTTTGAGTTTAGTCCATAATTCAAACGTAGTTTTGATGCCTTTTACATGGACATACAAGGAAGGGTCGATTGTCAAAATCAATTTTGCACGGGCTTTTTCGTCATCTGCAACTTCTGTACCCGTAGCTTCTGGCTTACGCGTAATAAACTTCTGCGTGCCCTCTAGGATAAGAAAATTCTCTGCAGCGAAAACCCATTCACAATAGTTCTCTCGGCCACGTAACTTGGGCACATTCGTCACATAGTTTGGTGACGACATCTTCGGATTTCTGTCACAGATCGCACTCACAATATATCACACACGATACACTATAAACTGGCAATCTAATACTTGACTAACCCCCCGTATTTATCACTTTAAATCGCCCATAACCTATAATTAATAAAATACGTTCATGTTAACCGAAGACTATTTATTGTGTGACAGAACGACATGACAGCAATTCATATAAAAACATATTTGGAACACCACAGTTCCATATTTAAATCAACACTGTAGATGGCGCTGCTGGATATCATAAAACTACAGTATCACTGAAAAGGAAGGATGACATGGAACGCATCTTTAAGTGGCTCCCGCTGCCGCCGCCGGCTGGAGGCCTCCCGCGCTGCAAGCTGTCACTGACACTGCATATATAAAGTTAGCGTTGTGCATGTAAAATGTTAATACATTACAATAAAGTAATACCTAGTTATTCAGTTAGCATTATTATTTAATGTTACACTATCCTAGGTCCTAGTGCAGTTCTTGTTCTATTACTAAATAGCCAAGTAAAACGAATGAAATTGTATTAAGAACAATTAGAAGTACTAGGTTGCCCCACCACAAGCACAAGGTGTGTGGCGAAAACATTTCTTAAGGAGCTAGGGCGTCGCTTGCAGGAGAGTGGCCTCGACTTCCAGGCCAGGCTCCAGGTCTTTCCTGGCGCAGAGGTGGTTCTGCGTGAAAACTGCGTGCAGTTAAGTAGATTTTATAGTTTATTTTAGTTGTTTTCGAATTTAGTTGGTACATAAGGATTTTGATTATTTTTAAGTAATATACCGATATCGCGTAAAAGTTTAAAAAGACATAGAACCTTCTATTGAACAAAGAATAAAAAACACTATAACTAGGTAGGTACTTAATGTTAATAGTTTGCAGTGTACCTACACAATTTGCGAGAGACAAAGTGCCATTCGCTAGTACCTAGTACGAGACACGAATTTGGACCATTACGCAATAAAGGGAGTGAGAATTAGAAATTTCCACCACCCTCGAACGTAATTAACATAAACATCCTTTACATAACACATTTGCCTGGAGATTAACTAAGTGTAAACAGGAACAGTATTCTAAGCTTTGGGGTCGTCCAGAAATCATGTGATCGTTTAGACTGGGGGTGGGGGTAAGAAAAATATCATGAATGATCACGATGGGGGAGGGGGGGTCAGAGAAGTTATCACGTGTATTTTTTTTTCAAAGCCGGAAAGCCAAATACAACAATATTACTCAAAAATTTAATTAGATCAAATAATCCGCTCTTTATACCCAATAAAAAACATTTATCGCATCAATTTTAAAACATTAATAATAAAAGCTCGCATCGGCGCCATGGCCTTGATTGCTTAACGTCTAAGGGTACTCGCATCATAATTATCACGTGATCTTGTGGCAGAGGGGGAGGGGTTCGTAAAAATCATTAAATATCACCAAGGGGGAGGGGGGGTCAAAAATAGGTCAAATATGATCACATGATTTCTGGACGACCCCTTTGGCATAATTATTATCTTAGCTGCTCTGGCTCTAATTGTTTTTGTTTAATATTTTAACCGGATTAAAATTGCGCCTAGGTATTGCTACGGGTAGGCGGTGAGAATAAATAAAACTGTAGTTTTTAAAATAACGAACTAAATTTATTCTCCCTTAACTTCCGCCGCAAGCACACGATTACGTCGTAGGGTAGGGTACGTTCTAGGCCGGTACTGATTTTGCTCCGAGGACAGTTCCACCACGCAAGTACTCCCCTGAAGCTGCCGGAGCCACTGCGGGTTGGGAGACGGACGAGCTGAGGGACGTCAGCTGGGGCCGCTCAGGAACTGCCGGGCTGTCTTCACGGCTACAGTCTTAGCCGTAACTAGGCTCCCTGGAATTTATTTCCATTGTGTAAAGGAAAGTTCTTAATATGTCTCCGCTGACTGTACCCGGCACGGCAAGAAGTAAAGCAAGAAGCAGTGCTGCGTGATGATGATGGTGAAAGTTTGGTGATGTGCGGAATGGTACAGTCAGACGGAGTTTACACTTTACACTGATGCTAAGTTTAAATGAACAAGCTTTAAAACAAAACTGAGTATAGAAACTAACGGTCAAATTTTGAATTTAAAAATTACTGGAAAATAAATTAACTCATAGACCTTAAAGAAACACAATTTAGCAATTAAAACGAGATGTAATAAGAGTGGAATGAATGCAAGAGTACTTGAATTAAGTGGCAAGCAAAAAT
The DNA here is from genome assembly GCF_910591565.1 of Cydia splendana. NCBI lineage: Eukaryota > Metazoa > Arthropoda > Insecta > Lepidoptera > Tortricidae > Cydia > Cydia splendana. The sequence continues at coordinate 37,912,749 of NC_085987.1, read as the reverse complement.
CACACAAAGAAGTAGCATAGCGAAATAGCCGTTAGCAATAACATTTAAATCTACCTGCTTAGAATAAGCGTAAGAAATGTTCAACACTTACCCAAAGGGGATTTTAAACACTAAAAAAATAATTCCATTTGCACTAAATGAGTGCAGGAACGGAATGAATAAATACAATCGAACAAATTAATTCTCGCCGGGCACGACAGACGTCGCTGCGCGAGGGCAAGCGAGCGTGCGCCGGCGACGAAAGCTAGATCTGTCCTGACTCTGATCGACTCGCGCGCGGGCCCGCGCGGAGAGAGGGTCCGCGGGACGGGGACGCCGCTAGCCGGTTTACTTCGAACAAAAGAGTGTTGCAAGAAGTACAGTGCGTCGCAGAAAAGAGGACACAAGTTGAGACTTGATACTAAGTATTTATATAATGTTAATGTATTTTAATCTTAGTGTATTTTAGGTAAGTGTTTTATTATTATTAAGATATTTATGTTTTTATTAGGATATTAGTTATCTAATGATTTAATTTAACTATTGTAAATGTAACCAAGGTTATGTAACGTTTTTACGTTACAATACCCCGGCGCGTAGTCAAGGATTTTAGGTCATCTAAATGAAATAAAATCCGCAGAACTAAGCACTTGTTAAAACCTTCCATAAATCTTCCTTCATACTTCACGCTTGCATAAAGAACATTAGTAATTACTCGAAAATACGTTCAAGATTAAAATTACTAACGCACAATTACAAAATAATAATGAGGCATCTCGTTACACGAACTAGAAACCCTACAAGTACACTTGTTAAATAGGAGGTATCACACACTATTATAAAATTAAATGATTATCTCCAGAAGGAAAAGGAGGCCACACTTCGCAATTGATTACGCAATTTCCGCACTGTGTCTACAGTATTTGGAAGTGACAATATTTAATTGTAAAAGCCATTGGTTTTTTAAATACGTCAAGAAAAATTGGGTAAATGTTGAACAGATTTAAAAAACAACAAAAAAAAACTCCGTCTGTTACAATAGTAATTAATAAGTTACGAACGTTTTTGGTTGTTTTTCTTTAAAAGCACGAAACAAAATTGTAAGAAGGAAAAGCAGAAAGAAAGAGAAAAAAAACAACACAAAATAAAAAAAGCGTTTAAATGCAACTAATGCGTACGGAGCGTAAATGTAGAAAATAAAAAAAACAGATTTAGTTAAAGTTAAAAAACACTCTTTGATAAGGCCGACTGTGCTAATGAAAAAACGACCAATAACAATTACAATAAAAGATGTCAAAGAAGAAAGAAAAAAAAAAAAATTCAACAAATGCGGCTGACTATACAGTGCGTACGATACAAAGAGATTGCAATAAAATTTACTCAATACTACTCCGTACACTGTAGCTGCTGGCAACCAAAAAATAAAAAGAGGAAAAAACGTTTCACAAAAAATAAAAAAACCAAAACACCACACAAACACACAAACCACAGATACCCACTCAGAGCAAAATCAGACCCTATTTAAAAAAAAAACACGTTGAGGCGCCAGTGCTACGGGTAGGCGGTGAGAATAAATAAAACTGTAGTTTTTAAAATAACGAACTAAATTTATTCTCCCTTAACTTCCGCCGCAAGCACACGATTACGTCGTAGGGTAGGGTACGTTCTAGGCCGGTACTGATTTTGCTCCGAGGACAGTTCCACCACGCAAGTACTCCCCTGAAGCTGCCGGAGCCACTGCGGGTTGGGAGACGGACGAGCTGAGGGACGTCAGCTGGGGCCGCTCAGGAACTGCCGGGCTGTCTTCACGGCTACAGTCTTAGCCGTAACTAGGCTCCCTGGAATTTATTTCCATTGTGTAAAGGAAAGTTCTTAATATGTCTCCGCTGACTGTACCCGGCACGGCAAGAAGTAAAGCAAGAAGCAGTACTGCGTGATGATGATGGTGAAAGTTTGGTGATGTGCGGAATGGTACAGTCAGACGGAGTTTACACTTTACACTGATGCTAAGTTTAAATGAACAAGCTTTAAAACAAAACTGAGTATAGAAACTAACGGTCAAATTTTGAATTTAAAAATTACTGGAAAATAAATTAACTCATAGACCTTAAAGAAACACAATTTAGCAATTAAAACGAGATGTAATAAGAGTGGAATGAATGCAAGAGTACTTGAATTAAGTGGCAAGCAAAAATCACACAAAGAAGTAGCATAGCGAAATAGCCGTTAGCAATAACATTTAAATCTACCTGCTTAGAATAAGCGTAAGAAATGTTCAACACTTACCCAAAGGGGATTTTAAACACTAAAAAAATAATTCCATTTGCACTAAATGAGTGCAGGAACGGAATGAATAAATACAATCGAACAAATTAATTCTCGCCGGGCACGACAGACGTCGCTGCGCGAGGGCAAGCGAGCGTGCGCCGGCGACGAAAGCTAGATCTGTCCTGACTCTGATCGACTCGCGCGCGGGCCCGCGCGGAGAGAGGGTCCGCGGGACGGGGACGCCGCTAGCCGGTTTACTTCGAACAAAAGAGTGTTGCAAGAAGTACAGTGCGTCGCAGAAAAGAGGACACAAGTTGAGACTTGATACTAAGTATTTATATAATGTTAATGTATTTTAATCTTAGTGTATTTTAGGTAAGTGTTTTATTATTATTAAGATATTTATGTTTTTATTAGGATATTAGTTATCTAATGATTTAATTTAACTATTGTAAATGTAACCAAGGTTATGTAACGTTTTTACGTTACAGTATACTGGATGATTTCCTTGACGCAGTATGAAGTATCTTGGTGTGACTCACAGGGCAATCCGAACGTGCCCCTGACATATATCCGATATTTGAATCATACATATTGGAATCATATAAGTTAGCAGTCCTTGGCGGGCGTCTTGGTCGCACTAATACACGTACGAACAATTCAAACAAAACAAAATGACTGCTAACTAACTGCCCGATTCTAACTTTAAGATACGTCAATTAATAGATCTAGAAACGATATGGATTAGATGTGTCAGTGTCAAAAGTGACGTTTTTGCTTGAAGAAACGACGCATTTGACACTGACATATCTAATCCATATCGTTTCTAGATATAGATCTAGATATAGATCTAGAATGGACGTATCTTAACTTAAAGTTCGAATCGGGCAGTGAGTGCCTAGCCAAGAAACCAATCGTTCACTCCGTAGCGAACGATACGGTAATATCTCTCAATCACTCTTCTTTATTAGTGCGGCAGAGACAGTTACGTTTCGTTCGCTACGTAGCGTAAACGATTGGGATCTTGACTACCTATTACCCTGGTATGATACCAATATGATTCAATATCGGTTTGATGACGGGTGCACGTTCGAATTGATCTGTCAGTTTTGACAAGTTAGCCTACGCCGTAGCGAGTAGCGTGTAAAGGCGTAGTATTAAGTACTGAAAAACCGATCAAGCGGTAGGCTACCAAATACCTAAATACTTACCTACCGCTGAATTCTGACTCTCAGCACAGAATAAATAATAGTACTAGGTACGGAAGACTCACTCTCTAACAAAACGCGTCTGTTACGATCAGTACAGATATGGCCGCTAGGTGGCGACAGCGCCACGCGCGGCTTATGGCTAGCCACCAAAATTGGTGTGGAACGGATGTACTTTTAGCTACCTGTAGCAAAGCGACGAAATCGCGGAGTGAGCCACGCCTGCTCTCAGGCCAATTTGAACGTGCACTGATATCAAACCGATATTAGAATGATATTGGAATCAACTCAGTCAGCTGTCAGTACTCTTAATATACTTATAATACCTACCTACTCGTATAATTATAGCGTTAAAATGGCCGTTCTAAAGGACCGACGCGAAATCTTGTTTATAAATAAAATGTTAATTTCGGTCCGTGCTGATGTCACAATAATAATTTCCAATTATTTACGATCAGGTCTTGTCACATATGAAAGATAATAAAGAAAAGATCAAAGAACTCGATTCTATTAAATATATTTCTCTGTAGGTACCTAAATGTAACGTCGATTAAATAAGGATTCCATAATACAGCTAAGTACCTACCTACTTACGTTATTTTTGACTCAAATACGCGAAGCCAAAGAGGAGGACCATAGTTTTTAACAATGATATTATAAATCCAGATGGCTTATAGGCGTTCCAAAATTGAAGCGTTTACCTTGTACATAAAAAATTGGCTGTTTCATTCATTTTGGCTGGTCCATTTTCTATGGGAGGGTGAATTTTTTTTCGCGATTTTGGGGTTGGTCCCATAGTAAAAGTTGCTCAATATAATCCCAAAATCTCCCTGGCAACGGGAATGCACTTATTTTTTGGCTACCGTGTATATTCTTACATTCATTCACTTTCACAAGTGACAAATGTCGCGGGTATTGTTGAAGTCCCTAAATTTCCCTTGACATATCCGGCAGTAATATCCGGTGCATCGACCGATTTCGCGGAATTTCCCTAGTTGTATCCGGCAACATGGCATGACAAGTGTCGGAGGCCAATTCGAACGTACATTTGACATCAAAGCGATAATTATGTAAATATTAACGTCAGTTATTTATCATTTACGCGTTCATTTCTCTCAGGTTTGATCGTACATGTATTAGCGCGAGTGAGACGCACGGGCGAATGACAACTAACAGACATCATTAAGATAATTTTGATATCAAATACAGGTACGTTAGAATTGCCTCTCGGTAGCGACGTTAGGTGGTGTCGAGGACGTTCGACTAACCGAGAAAAACGAAAACCTAAATTTTTCTATCTGCCTCGCTATCGCTTGAATATGCAAGCGCGTTACGGCTCGGCCACGACATTGCGCGACTTGCACGGCGGCAGCGTTAACCATAGGAGACACAGCGATCGGACCTTTCTTTCCCACCTATGGTTGTCACTGCCGCCGTCGCCAGTCGCGTAATGTCGTGTCCGAACCGTAAAGAGAGGCAGATAAAGAAATTTCGTTTTTCGTTTTTTGCGATACGACCTCTGTATCGTCTCTATCTCATCTATATCTCATGTTCTAGACATGTCGAGCCAAGTTTGGAAACATCACACAATAACACGTGTCGCGGAACAACTGTGCCCCTATCCACTGCCGCCCAGACATCAAAACTAGCCAATACAATATTACAGGGTTCTATGTTACATTTTCAAGATAGTTGAAATTCGACTTTGCTATGACAATGTTCAAATTTCAGTTCGATTTTGATTTGTCAAAATAATGATTCAAATTAGAATGGAACGGGAAACCTTATAGGCCCCTGGGCGGCAAATATCTTGCTTTACTGAAAACGATCCACTACCGCCAGTGTAATTAATGAAGTGCAAGTGTCTACAGAGTGGCGTCGACGGAGTGTTCCCGAGTAATGGCCGTCCGTCGTCGGCTCGCCGGTTTGTTTATCGGTAAACTCTTAAATCAGTGTGCGAACACTACTCCGCGCGCCTTGTCAATTTGCTGGCTGGAAAACGCTTGTTACGATAAACACGAAACTCCTTAAAACTCGTTGTTAGATTCATCAGTTTTCAACTATCGGTTTGATTCCAATTTTAATAAACGTCAAAAATTAAATCTCGATACGATATGCATAGGATCCGTCAGTTTTTAGGGTTCCGTACCCAAAGGGTAAAACGGGACCCTATTACTAAGACTCCGCTGTCCGTCCGCCCGTCCGTCCGTCCGTCTGTCACCAGGCTGTATCTCACGAACCGTGATAGCTAGACAGTTGAAATTTTCACAGATGATGTATTTCTGTTGCCGCTATAACAACAAATACTAAAAAGTAGCTATCACGGTTCGTGAGATACAGCCTGGTGACAGACAGACGGACGGACGGACAGCGAAGTCTTAGTAATAGGGTCCCGTTTTACCTTTTGGGTACGGAACCCTAAAAAGAAGTTTAATTTTGCCTTAGGTACTTCTAATAAGGGAGCAGGATAAACTTCGGTATAAAATCTTTAATCTTTAAATTACCAAATGTTGAATAATAAATTAAAAAACCGGCCAAGTGCGATTCTAGACTCGCGCACGAAGGATTCCGTACCATTACGCAAAAATCGGCAAAAAAATTATTTTGTTGTATGGGAGCCCCACTTAAATATTTATTTTATTTTGATTTTAGTATTTGTTGTTATAACGGCAACAGAAGTACATCATCTGTGAAAATTTCAACTGTCTAGTTATCACGATTTATGAGATACAGGCTGGTGACAGACAAACGGACAAACAGACAGACAGACAGACGGACAGTGGAGTCTTAGTAATAGCATCCCGTTTTTACCCTTTGGGTACGGAACCCAAAAACACAGAAAAATGACTAAATAGGTGCTTTACTATTATATTTTATTTTTTTGCAAGCGCACTCCAGTTTTTAATCTCAGATCTTTCACAAAGCCTTTGGCGAAAACAAAGACTCGAGTTAAAAAGTTACCTAAGGCCCCCTAAGGGTAGGACAATAATCGAATCCTTGAAACTGACATTGAAAATATATTACCATCACTTAACTTAAAATGTAATAATCTGCTACCAATTTCAAGATTCTAAAAAGTGTCTCCTTAATCTATTCGTAAATTTTCTTAGAAGCATATCATGTTTCTCGCCCAAAAAGCGGTTATGTTTTTTTTCTTTTTATATAGTAATCGAAGAAATTGCCTAATTGAGATTGCATAAATATTGCCTTTTTAGGGTTCCGTACCCAAAGGGTAAAACGGGACCCTATTACTAAGACTCCGCTGTCCGTCCGTCCGTCCGTCCGTCCGTCCGTCTGTCCGTCCGTCCGTCCGTCTGTCACCAGGCTGTATCTCACGAACCGTGATAGCTAGACAGTTGGAATTTTCACAGATGATGTATTTCTGTTGCCGCTATAACAACAAATACTAAAAACAGAATAAAATAAAGATTTAAGTGGGGCTCCCATACAACAAACGTGATTTTTGACCGCAGTTAAGCAACGTCGGGCGGGGTCAGTACCTGGATGGGTGACCGTTTTTTTTTTTTTGCCGTTTTTTGTTGCATTATGGTACGGAACCCTTCGTGCGCGAGTCCGACTCGCACTTGCCCGGTTTTTTATACTATACGGCTTCCACCAGTTTGACGCTGACGACAGTGACATATTCGATATCGTGTAAGTACGTAACATACTTTTTGTACTCGCATATTAGTGCGAGCGAGATGTATAGAAAGTACGTTACGCAAACGTTGCCGAATATGTCAGTTTGACATTGCTAAGGCAGTCGTGGTAAGGCTACTAGAGTACATACACTACAATGTAACTTTAGTGAGTTCCTAGTGAGTTTCATTAGTTAGCAACGCCATTGTTTATAGATAGACAATAATAAATCACCGATTCCTCTTCGAACTCGACTTTTATAATCAATTACCGGTCTCGATCATCGTTCCTGAATGCCATAAATATTCTAGCTACACTTTTTAGAATCTTGAATTCTGTTTGAATAGGTAATCGTTTACAGTAGATGTTACTCATAGATTATGTTGTGGGATCTGGGGTAGGTAGGTACGAATGTTTTGACATGTACACTCGATTGCAACTGGAACAGTAGAAAGAAAAATACATAGTACCAACCTACGTGGCTTTTTTGCCACTATATTATGGCGGAAATCCATTTAGGATTAGACTACGCATGAATGCGAATGCTACGATAGTTGTAACCACCTATGAAAGCAAATTTTAATTTCAACACGGATCGTGTTTTCGTCGTTCCGCTCCAATTATCCGTTTTCGCGTTATTAAATGTGTAAATTATTATTCGTACATGAAAATAATTTATTTTCATCGGTGGTAAGCGTTCCCCTGTTATTTCCAATGCTTAAACCCATTGCCTCCAATGAATTTTGAGATGTGTGTAAAGTTACATAAGTACTTCTGATTAAATCCATACCTAATTGACATTAATGAAACCGATGCCATTCATTTAAGTAAGTACATTATTTCTTTGAGGCGATGAACTCGTTAAGCAACGTGAAACACAGACGGCACAGACCTACGGTTTATCTGTGTTATTTCAATAAAACACAAACACCGAATAAGAGCTCAGTTTCAGGGAAACCAACGTAGTGATAACACTGATAACTTACCTAATCTCGCGCAATCAATGGCAACACACGTTCTGGTAAGAGGTAATTGCACGTACGGACTTTATCGAGCTAGTCGCAGGATTCACTCGTAAATGAGAGTTCAGTAGGCACGTGGAAACAGATCACTAACTTCAGAAGACAAAATAAATATAAGTTGCGTTTGATTCCGTTTGGATCTCATCACGTAACAAACTACCTGACAAGGGTTATAATAGTATTACGAGCCACAACGCTGAATGGGAGCAACGAGCAACTATGTATAAACATAATTAATATATCTGATGCCAATACTCGAAGTTACAGCTCCTATGTTTGTTTGGCTGAGTGAAACGCAAAATGTCTTCACGTCTGCCAATAGTCTGTAGTTTAAACACACAAATTAAATGTGATGTTGAAAATTGTAATGGGTTTTCTTTGGCTTACAATTGTTTGCGTTTAGTTATAAATATTCAATGAAATATATTTTCTTGGAAAAAGTTATCATGAGCTATTTAATTTAAGGTACAGGTGAAAAGACTTTTCAATCCTTATTACGGCTCCGTGATAACATTAGTATATCTTCTATAATCGTATAAATTCGTTTTAATATCAGATACCTGTACTTTGGAATAGATAAAGTTATTTTCAACAACAAAGGCCAAGTGCTATATAATATTGCGTTACCGTGAGAATTTGTTTCTAAACATTATTATAATAGTCGCTGAGAGTTCTCCAAAGTTTAAAAGCGCGAAAGTAAATCTCAAAAAGGTTTTTCATCTGTCGACTTAAGAAATTTTAACTTCAATCAAAATCTGTTTAAAGCTATTATTTGGGAGAGTTATTTGAGAAGGGGGAGAAAATAATGAGAGTCGATCAATCACTTTTATCAAGTTAACGATTTTGGGTTAACTTAATCAGTTTATCAATAACTATGACAGAAGTGTACCGCCGCATTACGCGGACGTGTTTATTTGCGGTGCAACTACAGGCGCGGGCGCAACCACGTTGCCGCTACTTCAGTAGGCCCGCGAGGAGCCGATCGAACCGCGCGTCGCTAACGCGCGCATCCAGGCAATCTATTCACTCGTACACATCCCGTACTGGTTGAGCAGCAGTAGTAAATCGCGACATGGCGCATAACTCTGAGCATGGTAAACAAAGACGAAATGACCACATGCTAAAAAATTTACCCACAGAAGTACTATTGAAAGCAAGAAGTACACTGTTTTCGCTGAGTGGCGCTTTAAAATCTAAACAAGATCACAACACAACGACGTTGAAACATGAATCAAAGAACAAAAAGACCCAAATCTTGAAAAATAGTCGATCAGAACCAGAATTTAGAGAATTACACTCTAACAGACGAAGGAGCCGCGCCGACGGTGTTGGCGCTCCTAAAGATTATGCAGGTGCGAGGCCGAGACCGAAATCAGTAGGACCCATGAAATTATATGACAATGAAGAGGAATTCCAAGGTATAAGTGAACATAAAGAAACACCATCGCGGTTGAGGCAGTTCGATTCCACGGAAGACGTTTGTATTCAGTCCCGACTTGTGATACCAGTTATTGATAGATTCGGTAGTCAAGAAATACAAGACACTAGTGAAAGACCTCGAAAAAAACTCTCATTCCGTGAACCGGAAATAGTTCCCAGTGGTATTCTTACATTAGGTAGATCAAACAAACATATGGGTGTCAATAGTTTAGCTCGCAAATCCAACAGATTATCTTTGCGTGCTGAAGTGCATTCTTCAAGCTTGAATGGTCTTGATTCTGATTTGGAGGTGAGAATTTTAATTTATTTTAATATTTTAAGGGAAGAAGTATCCGTTAATGGGTGGTTTGAAAAGTTTTCATGTAAATTGTGAGGCAGATTTGTAACAAATTCATAGTACCTACCTAAAACTAAAAAATAATAAGTAGGACATAAATCATGTCTATTATATTATATTTTTGCTTCCTCTAGCCGTCCAGAGGCCTATAAAAAGGTCTACCGTTCCATTCTAATTTGAATCTTTATTTTGACAAATCAAAATTGCATTCGTATCAATTGGCAAGTTTTGATGTCTTGGTGGCTAGAGGTTATTGGTATTGTATGGATATAGCAACACAAAAATAACCAATAGGTATAACATTTACGACAGTAATTTGAACTTAGCGGTAATCAGGTAGATAATATTTCAAGGATTGTTTCGTTGCCGGTCGGCAACCTAATCCATCAGATCTTCCAACCCAGAGGGGTAAAATTGGGACTACTCCAGTTTTCTCACGATGTTTTCCATGACCAAAAAGCAGTGATACATATGAAATTTTATTTCGTACCGACTAGAAACGCATTGGTATATACGATCCGGTGTTCCAACAGGTTCCAACCCACGAATATGGGTTTAATCTTTCTCGCGTAAAATTGTTCCCAAATGTCTATTTTAATGAATATTCCAAATAATAAACTCTCCTTTTGACCTTTAGTGTTTTAAAAATCATAATTCATTTAAACCCTTTTCATAGACAAGTTCTGCTGCGAAACACGTGGTCGGTAACAGCCAGATTTTCAGCGACACTTTATAATGTTGAATATTTTATAGTTTTGCCCTTGCACGAGCAAGGTCGCGTTTCCAGTCAAACTCTATGGGAGAATTGACCCGCTGCACATAAAATGGAATTGAATCCGTCTGAGGTATCGCAAGCGAGGATGTATGAATGAAGCTCCGACAGTTAGCGCGCCAACGACATCGACACTCGGTCATGTCGGTGTCACGCCAGAGCGTTGGCTCACGTTTATTTTGACTCGCCTTGCCCGCATCCAAGGATTACGTTTTGCGGAAACGACATTTTTTTATAAATGTCTCTAGTAACATTTTACGCATTTATTCCACTCGGTCTTACGTCAAAAGCAACATTTCCGTCGTCGGTCCCATTTATTATCTGGAAATCTTTAGCTAACTATGTGTTATGAGAGATATTTTGGAACTGCCGCGAACGTGTGAAATTGCGCTTTGGAGTCGTTACCGAAACCGCGTCTCGGCATCATTAATTCTGTCGGTGTTTTGTTTACGTTGAACACAAAAAATCAACACAAGTGCTAATGTAGTGTGATCGAAATGGTGTTGCCAAGTCGACCATTGATGACGGACGTTTTCAGACCCGACTCCGATCTCTGCCTATCAATAGCTAACGCTTTGTTCCTATCCACTCTCAATATAATTTATAATTATTTATATCTATAATAGTGGCATCCACCTAACTGTTTTTAAATATCGCAATAGTTGAATTGACTTTCAGTTTCGGATAGCAATTAATCTTGCACATATTTTGTTTCGTTTAGGACAAAATTGACAAAAAATATTTACGTTCTCCGTTGGGCACTAAAGGGTTGAGTCACAAAAGTAGGTAGTTAGTATACCTACTAATTAACCCATTCACCGCTAATCCCAACACATTGTCGTTACGTCTTACAGAGCCAGTCAGGACGGTCAGGACGTAGCGCTACATGCGTAGTACAGCAGTGAATGAGCTGAGCGTTACAACAGATGATGTTTTTAATTATTCGGATTTGATTAAACTTTTAAATAAATTTCGAACAAAATTAAGAAAATTCAAATGTTATGTTGTATCATATCAGGTTACTTCTTCTCATACATAATTCTTGTGATGCTCATAGCAAGTGACTGTTTATTAAAGTAATGATAATGACTCTCGCTTCATTGTTTTTTTTTTACACTTATAAGAACCCATAATTATTAGGTATAGACGGCAGGTATTGCATATGTATGTAGGTAGCAACAAATTAATATAAGGCCAGTCTTACATTGCACACGATGAGCACGCTCACTATAGTCTGTGCGGAAAGAGAAGAGTCGTAGAATGTATTGGACCCCATACATTTCACGACCCTTCTCTTTCCGCACAGACTATAGTTGCGTGTACCGACGTACAGCGAGATGCAGGTTTGACTCGCGCCAAATGTCTCATTAAATCTGTCAGCCGTTCACTGCTTTAAACACGTCAAGTACAAATCATTTCTCATATTTACTTTTGTCACGGTTTGGGTACTTCCACAGACAAGACATCCTCCAGACTGAGCATAGTAGTTTTACCCCCTCTGCCACAAATACGGTAGTTTTACTCCATTTTCGAGTCAAAAGTGTCTTTGTGTGACGTCCGTGTCTTTGAACGGACCAATCACGGCACGGGACCTCGCTCACCTCGTCCCCCGCACCCCCGTATTTTTGGCAGCATCGGTTTCATGAAATAATTGCTCTAAACTCCGTCTAGAGGATTCCTAGTCTATGGGTACTTCAGATTTCGTCTTCTACGTGAAGTAGGAAAGTTTCCTTTCATTAGCTTGGTCTATTGTAGTACTGGAACCTCTTTTGTGGGTACCGAGCCGAGCTGTTGGACTGGCAGACGAGCTTCTTAGTGAATGAACTGTGTCAAGGTCCAAGAGAAGGTTTCTCTTACCTTTTCAATTAGAACAATAGCAGTAGATACTCGTACTTGCCGTGTTGAATTTGCAAAAACACAAGTCCAGGAAAGCAATTTAATCAGTTTTCTCATGCCTATCTGTTTTTAAAATTTAAAATGCTGTTTCTGGACTAGCGACCCGTCCCGGCTTCGCACGGGTTAACAAATTATACACCTAAACCTTCCTCAAGAATCTATTGATAGGTGAAAACCGCATGAAAATCCGTTCAGTAGTTTTTGAGTTTATCGCGAACAAACAAACACACAAACAGATAGACGCGGCGGGGGACTATATTTTTCGAGTATAAGGTGTTGTGATAATATTTATTATCTATCCAAATATTTCTAATACCGGCTGAGTTATATTGCTTGAGTATAAATAATCATACGATATGTATGTATGTTGTAAGCATTCAATTGGGCGTGCAACACCTGCAAAATCGTCGTAGAGAAATCAGCTAGGGAAGTAATAAATTATTTAGGCCGTCATTTTGTTACATTATTTTACAGTACATGTAGTGCTACTTCGGGAACACTTCGGAAGCAAAGTCACTGATGTCACCAGACGAATGGCGAAACTGAAGTGGGAGTGGGCTGGACATGTCGCCCGAAAAGACGGCTCGTGGTGTAAGAGGCTGGTAGAGTGGAGACCCTGGGGAGAGTCACGCCCAGTAGGAAAACCAAAGATGCGTTGGTATGACGATATCAAAAGTACAGCTGGATCAAAATGGGTACAAAGGGCACAAAATAGATCAGTATGGCAAAAATTGAAGGAGGCCTACATCTCAAAGATTGAAAAGGGCTAAAAAGAGAGAAGAGAGTGGAGCTACTTTACCGCACTAGTACGATAATTAGCACATTACGTGATTACTGATTATGTCGACAATTTAAAGGGCCATATGTATAGGGACTGTAAAACGTTGTACGGTACATGTGTGCGAATAGGTAATTCGCAACTCGTGTCGATTCAAAACAGTCCCTTCGGTCGTGTTTTAATTTATCGCCACTTGTTGCGAATTTCTTATTTTTCGCACTTTTATCGTAATGTACCTACTACTATGCGTTTCATTATAGCCATTATAGGTATGTAGCAGCAAGGGTTTTTTATTGCAACAAACTTATTTAATAGGTAGGTAATACAATTTAGAAATTTGAAGTATAAAGGTGCTAATTTGCAAAGAAACTGCCTTTAAAAACACATTTTCTATGAGAGGGATTTACCGTGTTCCATCCACATAGGGGTTAAAAGAGGGTCTTGCATTAGCTATACTTACTACTTTTTTACAAAAACATTTTATTATCGGAGCCCTCGTAAACCCGCGCGTGCGCCTTTACGACGGGTACGTCGCGCCGCAGCACGTACGGAAGCTCTCCTTCACCACAGCAACGGCATTTCTTTGACCCCACTATGACGGCTACAGGAATAGAATGATGTCGTGTGCGTGAGAGGAGCCAACTATGATTGACGCAGAGGTCATTATTCCAGATGATTATATTGATAATAATGTTTGTTTACGGATGGATTACGCTACAGATTTTTATTTTATTATTTGTGTCATTTCCTATGATGAAACTTATGACAGTGGCAAAGCAGTTTATGCGATGTAAACGTAATTTTTCTGACATTTTGTTAATTTTGCTAAGTTAATGTGTTGATTTTATTTACTACATTTCAAAACGAACAGCTTTAATTCATTTTCCTATCAAGTATAATATTGTACACATCAAAAGTAGCGATCAACATAATACCTAACACTACTCGACAAAATATCTTCCAATCTATATGTAATTGCTTTGCAAAGAAGAATAACCTCCCCTTTTATCTAAATTGTTTTAAGTAATTAATGTAATTATACAATTTTAACTCTATTTTGACCCCAATAAGGAAAAAGTTAGAAATGTTATATGTAATTAATTTTCATACTCTTTCATATAGGTAACGAAGCTTTGTCGGCTAGCAGGTATTGATGCTGTGTGCACCGTACTAACTTTAGAATGTTCGTTTAATCAAAGTTAAAGTCAGATAGTTGTTAAATTATTTTGATGATAATACCACATCTTGAGAGGTGGGAGAGCGGGTTTTACCTGTTACATTCAACTAATCTTAAACTGAGAAAACACATAAGTGAGCAAATAGTTTAATCTAATATTTGGTAAACAGAACGAGATAATAAACTTATTTAGTTTGATGATAGTGATGATGAGATGCGATTATAATATAAGTATTCATAAAAAATACTATCAACTAATTTCAAATGAATCCATTCAAATCTGCGCATTAAATGACTGACCTGTAATTTAATTATTAACAATTATGTTATTTATTTGATTTCGTAACAAATATGCATTTATTTCGGTTAACTGATTATCCGTAGTTATGTATTAACAAATTGAATGTATATTTGTCACTTTTCTATACAGATTGGCAAAAAAATTACTGCATTCTCGTTGCCAGGGAGGTTTTGGGATTATACTAAGCAACTTTTACTATGGGACCAACCCCAAAATCGCGAAAAGAAATTTGGCTGTTTCATACATTTTGGCTGATCCATTTTCTATGGGAGGGTAAATTCTTTTTTCGCGATTCCGTGTTTGGTCCCATAGTAAAAGTTGCTCAATATAATCCCAAAACCTCCCTGGCAACGGGAATGCAGTTATTTTTAGCCACCCTGTATAATGGCTAAGCTTAGTGCAAAAAGGTTACTATAGACGGAGATTAAAACAGTCTTGTAATTTATATTGTAATTCTAGATAGCTTCCTCCGCCTACACGCGGGCCCCTAAATAATTAAAACTTAGCCAAGGCGGGATCCTGTTTACTAACAACTTGAGGAAAGCCAAACCTTAGTCGTGACATTCCTCATCTACCCCCAAACTAACGTCCATTCCTATTAAAAAGTTCGATTGATCGTTTCTCGTTAATACTTCACTTCATAAGTCACACAGTATCTTAATGATAAATTATTTATGAGAAAGATCTACGTAGTATAATGATTAATGTAACATGGTTGAACAATTCTTAAAATAAAAACTATTAGTTATCTGGAATAAAACAATTAGTAGAAGTATAAATTGAATCATTTGGTGTGTGTTTGGTCTTTTGGTATTAACCGTCTCGCCATTTAGAGAGTGGCGATGGCGGCAGAATAACACTTAAGGCTATATGTATGGAGATGTGAATTTTAAATAAAAAATGGCACTAAGGTTCATGTCTATACCTATGATATATTATCGTGAGCCTGCATCACCTGCACTTTAGGGGTATTTACATTGAATTTATCATTAGGAAACAGTTAATTAAGGATTAAATAGCAGTTCAGAACCAATGGATTATTACGGTTTAATGCAAATACGATACGATTTTCCGAAAAGGGTTAGTCAACTTTTTAGTGTCACTCGCTGCCATGGTTACGATTAGTTGTCCAGGTGACAAAAGACTCTTGAAATCCTGATTTTATGGTATTTAAATGAATTTTGATTCATGTTTGCATGCATTTTTGTGGTAGCTATAACCAATTTCCATAATAAGAACGGCATACAACATATCTTCGAACAAGGTGTGCTACAAACTTTGCCAAACCCTTGGACAAACGGGACAGGATTACAACACAAAAGAGTAGATTCACCCAAAGATAAAAAGCTAAGCAGTTTATTCTTCTTGCCATTTTGAGTGTATACCACTGCTGGGCCTTTTTGATCAATTATTGATCCGATTCGATCAACCAATTATTAGTGTAAATTATTTATGAAAGTACCTAAAATTTAATTAGTTTTACTTAAAATTGACACTTTTACGTCCTTTATGGAGTTATGTCCGTTATGGAGGAAAAAACTTCTAAACAACCCAATAACCAAACATTCAAAGTTTCAAAAAACCGTCATTAAAAAACTGTTTATTGGAATGCATTTAATGTAGAATACTTTATCATTCACCGGCAGTCTAATTGTGACATAAAAATGTAAAACCGAGGCACAAAAGGAGCGACGGAGGTTTACATTCACTTCACGACTGATTTCTTTTCCTTCTAATCTAGGTATTTATTTTTGTATGTAGGTAAAATCTACTTACATGTAAAATAAATTACATGACGTACGGTTCAATACCCACAATAATATATCATAGAGCATTTATTCAACGGGAAAAATGTCTACGACGAATAAATAGATCAAAGAAGTTTATTCCTGTCTCATAGTGGTGTACTACGTGTAGGGTCTTTCCGAAGTCGTGCTTCGCGATAAGTGCCGTTTTGTAGAAATGCATGCGCGAGGAGGCAGCGTATCTCGCTGATCTCTGGCCGCCAGCCAAGGACGTGGCCCGCGGCCAGCAATCCCAAGCCGGACTCCTGTTCCCATTACAATACTGGCTTCTATCATATTATTCATATTACACACTTTCGTAGATACCCAATGAGCGCGCGATGGTGCGATCCACAGAGATAGTGTCGGGCAGTTATGCTGAGCAGTGGTCAATACTAGAATTCAATTTAATATTTCTTCTACTGCAAACGAGCGAAATCGATTGCAGAATGGTAAAATCCGTAATCACGACGAATGTGACATGTAATACATGTTCTTGAAATGAAATATTAGATATTGAATAGCGTTCCAATAAAAAAGATGGGTGAACTTTGTGAATCGAGATACATTACGTACGTATGCTTATGGAGATAACACATGTTGTTTGCATAGATTTTTTTCTAATTCATGATAATTTATCATATTGTATAACAAAAGCGAATTGAGAGGAACTAGTGCAGGTGCGGTTATTAACTAATAGGTGTTGCCCACGACCGCGGGACGAGGTTTTATTCCTGCCACTTGCCAAGCTCGGGCTATAATGGCCAGTATAAGTTAGGTACTCTCCGATTACGAATAGTTGTAAGAGATATCGAATTCGGACTCTAACCGTTTACACGAGACATGAGATCGCTTGGGCACTTGACTATTAGCTTACGCCGGCAGCTGACGGGACTATAGGACACAGTTTTACGACCTTCATGAATCTCCTATCGACAACTCCTTCCCTATTTATTTATCTTGCAACTAATTAACGTCCGAAACGTTTGGTTATTACTTAACAACTCTTATTGTACTATTCATTATGTTTCTTAGGAGAGTAAGCGGCTTACAACATTCCCAATCAGAGCGGATTAAATCAGTATTCGGGCGTATTATTTGTATTTTAGCAGAATCGCTTTAAGTAGAATTACTTTTGTAATTATAGAAGCATTATATATAAATATTTTATGAACTCAAGTCTTTACGAGTGGATAGGTATGAAAAGGTATGATAGGATTAAACGAACTTACCTGAAGTGAAGTTCAATCCTGATTATATGAAGTATTTAGTCCTGAATAATTAACAATGTAGTACATCTCGCTCGCTTGCCAATTTACGCGAATTTAGAGCCGCCATAAAAGAAAAAATCCCAACTGTCACGATGACACTTCATATAGTTTAGAGTATTCATACACTGATTGGGAAGTAACCATGGAGCCATGGTTACTCGAGGAGGGTGGGGAATCCCTTATTCAGTAGCATACTAGTTATCTGGAGTATCCCTCCGTTATAAAACATTATATTCACTGGTGAGATCTTTACCTTATCCAATGGGAGACATAATAATTGCAATATGTAAAGAAAATATAGAATACCCCCCCTTTTGGTACTAAATAGCATCTAAGTAATGTACCTATATTATGGTATATAAATATAAAGCCTCCATAAAAGAAAGAAGACATGTGAATGGTTATTATTTACCTTATACTTTCTTGTTACTTGTCTAAGATGCGTAAGTCAAGGTTTCAGGACATTATGATGCCATATTTTTCTCTTATATTGTATTCGTTTATTCCAATAAATACATATTTCATTTTATTAATTTATTCATAAACAATTGTGTCGGAATAGTCATAGGTTCTGGGCATCATCCAGTAAGGAAAATCTTGCCACTATTAATTTTTCTTATCTAAGGTCTTCAAAGAGTATTGAAACATGAAGTATCTAAGCCTGTAATCTTAGTTTCAAAATCTCAAGTTGATTTATTATTCGTGTCATACACCCTTAAATAGACTCGCATTGCTTCTCATGCATGCAATTAAGCTTAATTGATTGCATGTCCATATTCTAAAATCCGAATAAACTCTTCTTTCCCCGGTTGGAGAATCTTGAGACATGTTTGGAGTTGTTTAAACTAAATATAGTATCGATACCTTTGGGCTCAATTGGCATAAAGGACATTTTGGCGAAAATGAGTTATATATACCGTTTTGTTCAGAATTCCAAGCGCTTTCGTTCTGTATAGTTAAAATTTCGATATCTCTTAAAAAGTTGCCTTTACGACCCAATTTTTTACTATGATTTTGCAAAAACCGCTTAGCTCAGGGGGCGTAAAAGACCAGTTATAAATTACATGTTCAAAGATGTTATCGTAAAGGTTACCGCTAAATATAAATATTGTTGTAAATGACTCTTGTCGTCCTTTAAGCCCTTCATTTGTCTTGATGATTTTTCATATCGTATGGTCAAGATGGTCATAAAGGACATATTTTAGTATTGATATTATTTTACGTGCCCTTTACAACCCGCCCTAAAAATGATTTTACCATAAGTAAGTATATGAAGCGAACTAGGTTGTAAAGAACTTTTCTAATATGTGTGTCTTTTACTACCACTAATTAGTTTCTAAACTCTAAATTCAAAACAAATAACATGGTTGTAGCGGTGTATAATACCAAATAAATAGTTTCCTGGGACCTTTATTACTATTAATATAATGTTTGTCCTTAAAATTGAAAGCATTTACGCTAAGAGTTTTTTCCGCAGTTATCTTTATTCATGGGCGTAAAGGTCTATAATGCCAAATTATCTAATAGTTTTATGGGTCATTTATTACTAAAATGTAATGTTTGCCCTTCAAATTAGAAACCTCAGTTCAGGTTTTTTCAGCAACTATCGTTATTTTACTCGCACTGGAATCTCTTATAATCCTGCGACAACATACTAGCCTGTGCATAATACACTCTGTACCTTTCCTATTCGCATTTTTTGTTGATTAGGAGAACGAGACAGATGTATCAGCGACTGCCCATCGCCTCGCTATCCCGATTCTCATCGGACATGCAGCTTGACCGGGCGCAGGGTTATAGAAAGTTTGAAACGGGGCTATATTAATTCGCATAACGTAATACTCCTAATTCAAATTGGCATAACGTATATTACGCATAATTTTTAAATCACATAACATTATTCTGCATAACTAAGTCCGCATAATGTTAATGCGCATAACGTATATTGTTATAACGATTACTTGGGATAGATGTAATAAGCATAATGGTACTTTGCATAATTATTAAATGGTATAAAAATAAAAAGAAGAAAACAAAACGTTACGTAACCAAAAAGCAGTTCTATTTACCAGTAGGTACTGACAGATGTAATTTTGATTGTGTATATTGTTTTATTTATATAATTAGATCTGAGGGGTTAATCGGAATTTCGTTATCTGCCTCTCTAACTCTTGCATATTCGAACGATAGAGTGGCAGATAACGAAATTTCGATTTTCGGGTTTCGCTGCAGGCATCGAATGTGAAAATTTATTGGGCTGTTAGAAAAAAATACCTAACATCGAACTGGATATAACCTAACCGAGTTGGTTTTGCCCGGAACCATCTAATTCGCTTGCCTTATAAAATTATGCTACTTAATTTTGTGTCAATTAAAGTTATAGTTAAAACTGGTATGCCTGTTTAAATTATGCGAATTCATTGTTATGCGCAATAAGTGTTATGCTTTGTAATTATTATACCTCTTCAATGTTATGCACAATTATGTTATGCCAAATCTTTTATGCGAATTCATATTATGACAATTAATGTTAGGCGTATTAAGGGGCACCCGTTTGAAACGTATCTGGGCGAAGAAGTAATTAATACTTAATGACCAAATCGGTTTTTATTAATTCGTTTATTTAATTATTTCATAATTGTTTTAAAAGTAGATATTGTTAAGTGTTTTAAATTTGAAATTATTGCAGCTTAATGTAACGGGATTAAATAATACAGAATTTACTTCTTAAATAGGAATTAATAGTTTTTTCGATTTAATATCTTCTTGTATCGTATTTTGAAATAAGACATCTTGACATATTGAAACAATATTATTACTTATTATAACTTACTTTAGAGAATGATAGTCTTATATTCACTAAGTAAACGTCCAAATGCTTGATACGGTAATTCTAATCATCGCTAGCTGAGCTAATGCTTTTTATGATTAAAAGCTTTTTGTTATGATTGTTATAATATAAGGCGGCTGGTGTTAAGCACTGGGACATTTACTTTACCCTAATTCCCGAATATTAGCTTATATAATTGGTTAAAAATATTGTTTTCATTATTATTACTATATTGTCAGAAAAATATTAATTACAACTGTAATCGGGATATACCTAGCATAATTAACTACCGTTTGATAAATTTTTAAGCTCCGTCACTGTAAACTATGCTGAAAACAGTTAACATGTGTACCGAGGTTGGTAACGAATACACCCCGAATTTAGAATAAAAAAGTCTGAGTATGTCACTTACGACCCCCTACTAAACAAGATTCACTAAATTATCGAAAATGTCATGGTCATAAAGGACATTCATAGTGTATTTGACCAATTTTAAAGGACATTAACTTCTTTCCTATTTAATTTATAGATATGATCGCTAATTTAGGTTAAAGTGACTAACATTTTGAGTACTTTTCTAATACACATCAAAAATATAGCTCGATAAACAAAAAAAATATAACAACATTAAACAAAAATCTCAGTTTTTCGCGTCTCCTGAAAAGTGGCATTTTGTCCTTTACGCCAATTGAACCCAAAGGTATCGGTATATTTGTTACTACATGGTGACTTTACACCAGATAGTTTATGTTAGAAGGGATTTAAGTACCCTTATTTAAAAAGTTGTTAAGTAACCACTTAACTAAGCTAAGTAAGTAGTCACTTACTTGCTAACTATGACTTCCACTGCTGGACATAGGCATAGGGAATATTTTATTTATTTATTATCAATATCTAGAGGTACTTGTATAAAAAGATGATCCTGTTGGGTATCATTATTTCAATTATTTGTTCTAGTATTTCTCAACCACTACAGAATCTAACAAAATAAGCAATTTAAACCAAAACATCCTGTAATTACGAGGGGCGTTCAATAAAAAGTGAGAATGAGTATGTTATATACAACTTTTATTAAATGTTATTTTATTTTTCGACATAGTCACCTTTTAGCATAATACACTTAGTATATCTTTTTTCTAAACTTAAAATTCCATTACTAAAAAAGGTTTTATCTTGAGTACTAAAAAAATCTTGTACTGCAGCGACTACCGCGTCGTCGTCTTCAAATTTCTTGCCTCTTAGGTATTCCTTCAATCTCGGAAATAGGGAGAAATCACTAGGGGCGAGGTCTGGTGAATACGCATCCTCGCTTAAGGATATCGAACCCAGCATCACGTATTGCAGCCATTGCAACGGCGGACTTGTGTGCCGGTGCATTGTCCTGATGGAACAATACAATTTTCGAGAGTTTACCTCGCCGTTTTTCACGGATCTCATTGCGCAATGTTGCTATTTGTTTGTATATAAAGTGCCCGTAATAGTGGCTCCATGCTCGAGATACTCAATCATTACGACCCCTTTACCATCCCAAAAACAGAGCCCATGACCTTACCGGCAGATGGGCCCACCTTGAATTATTCGGAGTTGGAGATGATGGCTTTTTCCATGTCATAGACTGCAGTTTCGTTTCAGGGTCGTAATGATGGAGCCAAGTTTCGTCCATTATTATAAATCGCGCCAAAAAAAGTTCCCGGTCTTGCTGTATCAGGTCCAAAGCCTCTTGACAAATCTCGACTCTAGTTTGTTTTTGCGTGTCAGTAAGCATTCTGGGTACCCAACGCGCTGATACCTTTTTCATACCAAGCGTTCATGTAAAATATTATGCACGCTCCCCGTTGAAATCTTTACATTTTCAGCAATAAAACGAACCGTGACACGGCGATCCGCCAAAACGAAGTTTTCGACTTTTTTCACAATTTCTTCAGTTACTGCTGTAGGGCGTCCGGAGCGGGGGTCATCCATGGTCGATGTTCTTCCACGTCTAAATTCGGCGCACCAACGTATGACTGTCGAATACGGAGGAGCATTAGACCTTAAAGTGTCCCGTAAATCTAAATTGACTTGGTCCGTAGAAAAAAATTTCAAACACAAGTATTTGATAACGGCGCGCAGTTCAATTTTCTCTATTTTCGCTAACGTACTCAATAGCATCGCAAAGAAATCGCCTTATTTTTTTTTTAACAAAAAACAGCTAGTTTGTTTTTTCATAGCAATCAGCTAGGTAGATTAGCTTTACTGGCCAGTATTTACTTTCCTAATATTTAAAGAGTTTGCATCTCATTCTCATTATACATATATTGAACGCCCCTTGTAGGTCAAATAATGTAAAACATTTATTTAGGGAGAGAATTCCAAATAGGTACTAAGAAAAACACAAAATTGCAATTTACATAACATAGTTATGAGTTATTATGGATCGACAGTGTGTCTCGAATGCTCTGTTAAGTGACCAAAAATATCTTCATAGATCAGCTTGGACAGTCGTAAGACTGCTGAGAGGTGTACCTATCTATCCACCTTCTGTTGGATCTTTACTGATCATATTCGTACAGAGAGTATAAAGAAAAGCATATAAATGCAACAAAATGATCCGTTGTAAATTTTATTATACTTGTGAAATTGTTTCAATTCACTACTGATTATTTAGACAATTATAATTGATTAATTAGATCATTAGAGATAAAAGAAAAATATCTATTGCTCATTATGGCATAAAATGGGCATAAAGCATAATTTTATTTTCGGAATCAAATCCTTCTTTCATTTCAGCTCTACTATCGATAATTGTCTCCGATGGACCTGACCCATTATCATTAGTAAGGAAATATTTGATGTAGGTAGATAATTAAAATTAACGAGGATTATGGCGTGTTTCAAGTCCTTATAAGTTTTGTTTAAAAAGATTGTTTGAAAAAGGGTGGTTTTAGGCTACCTACACAATATTTTCTAAAACAGTTGGATGCCATTCCGCCAAATCGAATTTATTAATATTTAAATTATTTGCGACTAAAACATTTGAATTGAAATAAACGAGCAAAGAACCAATACCAAATAATTGTGGGAAACAGGTCACGGATATGACCGCAATAAATTGATCGCATTAATTATCATTAAAGCATTCGAATCTTTTGTTACTTAGTACTGCTAACTAATGTCGTTTAAGTAATCCCAACTTTATTTTTATCACATATTTGTCTTGTTGATACGTACGTTTGATTAAAATTTTAACATCCAACATTTTTTTTACTTACTTTTTATCTCGAAAATCATTATTCTTGCAGACGCAGTCGCAGGTAGAAACTAGGGGATAAGTATTTCGTTTAAATCGGCCACAAAGAGTAAATTTAACTTTTCATAAAAACTGCTCCATTTATTTCTTAGAGGAACCCCACCCCATAGACTCATCCGTGCCAGTAAAGCTTTGTGAAAATGAAATGGAAAATTTCGGAACGATTATCTCCATTTCAATTATGCTCGTAAAACTGCGGTTCGAATAGAATTGATACAACTTTTCGTCCAAAATTATTTTGTCTCTTTAGCCTTCGCGCTCATCTGTTAAATATTTCGTAAAATACTTAGATAGCAAAAAATAATGAGGTGACTCATTATTATTTATTAGGATAAATAGTGAACGAGATTTATTTTATAATAGATAAGTTCCTAGTACGTCCGTACCTACAAAGAAAGCGCTTGTATCGTCTAGTCAGGACTAGTTTTCACTGAAATAAATATGTAAATAAATAGTCAAAAAAAAAATTCACACAGGACCTTTGCGAAAACTAGTTTTGATTAAAAAAATTCCAGTTAAGTTAAACTAGTTTTCGTGGAGGCATTACGGAAAAATATGTTTAACTAGTGAAAACGCGTTTTCACTGAGGCGATACGGAAAACTAGTTTAAACTAGGCAAATCAGATTTTCACAAAAAAATGGGTTTTACGGTAACATATGTATTTAATGAAAGCGTTATTATAATATAATCCAGAGCAACTAACAACTTTTGGACCAACTCTCGTACCTAAATGTAAAAATCAATTCTCACAACTCTGCGATAGGATAAATTAATTTACGTATTTTTTCACGCTTATTACGTAAAACGATTCAAATTATGAAACTCGTTTAAAATGTCGGATATCCAAATATTTAATTAAAACTCTTTTGAGTTTATAAAAAAGTATTCAGCCACGATAATCTCTTTCCATCTGTTAACCCGACTGAATAAGAGGAACATATTTAAACACATGTCATCTCCCACGTCTACCGCGGCATCTCATTTATTTCCCCTTTGCAGTATATAATATATCGCAACATAACCTACCCCTTTTATTCTATTGTAAGCTCATCCGGTACGAGATGTGTTTTCTTACTATAGCAAAGATAGGTATGTAGGTATACTACACTTTTAGGCATTTTCTGCTGCTAATGTAGGTATCGAATGACTTCGCGTATGTAAGAGGCGACTTTTTGTAAAAGTCATATATCGCTGTGACGGTTTGGCAACTTAAATGAGAAGCGGCACAACGGTGGACGACAGTGATAACTTGATAAGAGTTCGGGTTGATTTGTCTCTCAAAGCATAGAGTATATTATAAGTAAAAAGAAAGAGTGGTAACCATACCTCAGTTTTCTTACCAAAACGCGCGTTATTTCGTAGTCGACATCTAACGTCAAGTAGTGGAACTATCAGTACCCCTACTTGACACCAGATGTCACAAGTGTAGCTACTGAGGAAAAATGTAGTACTAAAACAATTTACAACTAATATTATAAGCAGTAGGGGTGAAAATAAACTTCCAGTTAATCCGGTTACAATATTAGCTGAAAATTGTTGAGCATTAGAGTTTTCGTTCGCCAAGAGATCTATTGTCAACTAGCAGTACTGATAAATTCCGCTACATGACGCTAGATGTCCACTAAGACATAACGCGAGTTTTGGTAAGAAAACTGATGTATGGAGTTACCACTCTTTCTTTACTTATATTACTCTATGCTCAACGTAATATCAGGCCCCTTTTTCACCACGGTGACAATAATTGTCACCTGACAATGGCAAGGGGACAATTCGCTGTACATTGCCGGTCTAACAAGTAAAATAAATATTGACGCTAGGTACTGTCGCTAGCCGTTGGAGTTAGACCAAGAAAAGTCTGTAACGATTTTGATAGCCCAGGTTGTGAAACTTCTATGACATTATGACGTATAAATAAGACTTGCACAGTCTTTGCTGTCAAAATCGTTGCAGAGTTATCTTGAGGTAACTCTACTTCTCAAACGAAATCGAAATGAGGTCGAAATGTACAGTCAGCAATACTGTTCGCTTAGCACCTTTGCATACAAACTTATATAGGTACTTTTCTCTGCAGCTGGCTGTAGAGTAATAAATTGTTAGTGTCGAACGTCAATTGTCAGCGTGGTGAATTACTGGTGATATAGCATCACCTGTCAAATCAATGTTTATTGCGCCCCTGTCAAATTATTTTTTAATGAGCGGGTGTGTCTTGTATACACAGTTTACAGTACACAACGAACACAGTTTACGAAGTACAGTTTTTCGTGGTACAGTTTCCATGAATGTATAATATATCTCGCTACAAAACAAGAAATATTAAATTATTGTTTGAGAAAGCGATGGATTACTAAGGAATCAAAACTAAAAGAAGTGAAATGTTAATTGTGTGTTTCAGAGCCAAGCCATGCGGATCGTGCGTACCGTGGGGCAGGCGTTCGAGGTGTGCCACAAGATGCAGATAAACACTCCCGAGCAGGCGGCTGCCTCCACGTCCTCCGCCGCTGATGATCTTGCCTACTCCGACCGCGCCAGCGATCAACCGCCTACTAAAGGTACCTATGCTCGTACAAAACAAAGACGAGAAACATATATCCTTACTGTGAAGAGCAAAGGAGTTCTGTAACAGAGCTTTGCTACATTTCATAACAACAAAGTGTCAGTCCTTCACTTTGAGTAACAGGGAATGTTGCGCATTCAGTTACTTACTCACAAAAGAGTCCTCACATCGTTAGCAATTCAATCCCCATATACCTACGCCTCGGTCTACATAGATACGCCAGAATAAAAGTACTTTATAAACCAAAAGCGGTAAAGTAAAGAATGCTTGTTTAAGTCGAGCAGTCTTTTTTCCCGTCTATGTCGTGTACAGCAAATTTTCGTCATCTCGTTCCCTAGAAGAGCTATATTTTGCCAGCAGAGAATTGCTTATTTATGACCTGGGACGGCGTCCAGAACATACGTAAATTTTTGTAATATATAGTGTGAATATTAGCATATTTTAAACAGATTATGATATAATTTTGCGTGTTATAATCTAACTGCAATGCGAGATTAAAGTAAACCAGATGAGGGCACTGAGTGGACAATCCAATTACAGTGTTGTCAGACGACGCTGCGCCGGCAGCGCCGCACGCGCCCGCTGATTGCTAATCTTATCACTGTGTTTTGCTGACGACAGCCAACGCGCCCAAAGCGAATGTCCAGCATAATTGCCCTGCGAAATTTATTTTTTACATTACTGCATGCATTTATAACCATTGATAAGTACGTTTCATAAGAGCTAGCAGAAAAAATAAAGTATTTAATCTATTAGCGCTAGCTCGTTGTGGATCAAACAATTTCGCAGACACTGATTATAGGTACCATAAAAATATTCTGCCGGTTCTGCATTTGAACCCGGAACAAGGACTCGCTGAGTAATGGCGGCTGCAATATCAATTTCCGATAATAAACGGTGCGTCGTTAGTGCGACGGATTGCGACGGGGCCGGGCAGTGACGCGGGAGGTAACTAACGATGCGGTGCCTGCGTTGTGGACTCTCGCTCGGATGAAGCCGTCTCTCGTCTCGACATTATTTCACACCGGACGACCATAACCACCGACTCATTATATTGAGCGCAGCGACATAAACTTACAGGTGTTCTGTGCCAACTGTGCACGTGTTGGTGCTGGATTAAATTCAATTGAAGGTCGTTAATTTGTTAAAACACTATTTTACGTCCACGTTTGCAACCGTTGCCCACGGGCGACTTTTTTATTTTCTCCAGTTTAATTTGAGCGACTTATAATTAGTTTTTATGTATCGTTTTATGATATCCGACGTAACGAGTAACAGCTGTTTCGACGAACGTCATAATTTTATGATCTATGCCTATTTTATGATAGCGAGACGTTAAACTTCGTATCGTTACCGATATCGTATTTGACATCGACTGCGAGTAATTAATGTTATCATAATAATTTGTTAGTAAATTCAGAAAACTGAATATAGTTTTTGTTATATTTTTTCCACCATAATCAAAGACTAAATAAGTAAATAATGGATCTGTGAATTGTAAACAGCACGTAATATTGCTAGTAAGTCACGCCACACTGATTACCAGACTGAATGTATTCAAGTCGTAATACGGTATTGTGAAAATATTCCAGTTTCTATCATAATATTCATAATTCACTAAGGAATGATAAACCTGAGCGGTAGTTATTGGTGACGGATCGATATCCGGTAATGTAAAGGGCATCGTATGACGTCGAGTAGGGCTTGCGTTCCAGAATTCCGGAATTTCGAAATTCCGGAATTTCGGACAAATTTTCCGATATTACAATTCCGGAATTGAGACCACTGAATATCAAAAATTCCGGAATTGGATTTAAGTACTTTTATTCGATTTTAGTACGTTTACTATTGAAAATTGCCATGGCTGACAAAAGTCTGATGTCTAGAGCAGCATGCATTAACATGCCTCATTAAATAAATTTCCTCAATGACAGATTTCGGATTTTATTATTTTACACGTACTTAATAAAAAAAGCGGAAATTTACTTGTTTTCTCACCAGGCTCTAATGAAGAGTTAATGAAATAATTTAAGCCCATTTGGTTTCTCAATAAGGGGCTGTCCATAAATTACGTCATCGATTTTTGACCCCCCCCCCCCCCCTATAATCATCCAAAAATCATGCTTCAAATGACCCCATTTCCTCCTACTTCATGCTACCGTCATCCGATGTCCAGACCCCCCCAATTTGAAATGACGTTATTTATGAATAGCCCCTAAGGCTTGCGTTTTGGACACTAGTCGGCAATGTATAAAGGTAATAGATATAGCCGAATAGGTACATAAATTTAATATGCACATAAAAAACAACCTTAATCCAGGAACAAATAATCGTTATTAGTTGAGTGTGCTCAGCATAAAAAGGTCCACCACGGCGTTGCATGAACAAGAGATTTCCTTTGGCAGGATTGGTCCTCAGGACCCAAGGATGGATTTAACAAGTGGAGCCACCCAGATTTTTGATGCAGGTGGGGGGTGGCGGGGTTTTAAGCGTCGGCGACGTCTGATGTTAATAATTGTTTCGTATCATTTTCAAGTAAAACATAGATTCCATCTAAATCGGTTCAGCCGTTATTGATTCCCCATACAATCTTAAATCTTCCTTTTCACTTTTAAGAGATTTTTTTTTAATAAAAACTATTCTATGTTCTTCCCCGGGACTCAAAATATCTCTATACCAAATTTTATCTAAATCGGTTCAGCGGTTATTGAATCCGCGGAATAGCGGTTTAAGCGTGAAGAGGCATTAAAAAAAGTATTTTTATCATATTTTTTGTGTTTTTACTTCGGAATGGTGTCATTATGATGTCAGAAATGAATTCGCCATCCCCGATTTATACGAAAACGATACCAAACTTGGCCTAGGAGCTTAAATGATATAGATATCAAGATCAAGTTGAGAGCGCCCACCCCCCCCCCCCCCTAAAAATTTACATCAAAAATCTCGGTGGCTCCACTTCTTAAATCCATCCTTGGGTCCTAAGGACCAATCCTGCCAGAGGAAATCTCTTGTTCACGCAACGCCGTATTTTAGGCCCAGCACCATCCGCTATATACCTTATAACACAATAAATGCCCTTATCGAGATCGGAACCCCATCAGGACCTTCATCTTCGTAAATAGAGCCACTAGGTAGTGTCTGCGAAGCCGTTATATTTAGACATTATATAAAATTAGACATCAAATGGTTTGCCAGGTTTCGTAGTTTCCCCAAATAAATACGCCGTATCATTGAAGTGAATAAAAGTGACCATAGTAATACGGTGCTAAAATAAGAGGTGCAAAGACGGAACTACTCAATTTATTAACACTTTTCGATTAACACTGCAAATTAAATTCCACTAAAACAATACTATCTTTAATAAACGTAAAGTATCAGAATTTCACATTTTTTGTTGTTTTTTATTAAAAAATCGGATAGAAATATGATTAGCCCTAATTCCGGAACCAGTTCCGGAATTACGGAATTGGGACCCAATATCGAAAATCAGTTCCGGAATTGGAAACCGTCCGATATTGCAAGCCCTAATGTCGAGGAGCGGAAAGCTAGTCGTCGGATACCTACTTGACATGAAGTTAGGTAACTCGGCCACTCAGGGCTTTCACGAGGCCTACCAAACACGTCACCAGTATAAGCTTATACTGATAAGTGTTGTTGTTAGGATCTCTTGTTTCTAGAATATCTTGAACTCGAGAGAGTTCAAGATATTCTAGAAACAAGTTTATATAGTGAATTAAGCGGCAGAATGGCCTCGGGAGTGTCGCGGGTGGAGCGTTGTTTGGCCACTACGGAACCATAATATTTTCCGTCGCCACCGCCAGCGTAAGCAACAGTAAACTTCTCCGGCTTTTATAGACTAAAACAATCCCTAAACTGCCTCGAGTCTTTGTACTGAATTTCCAGCGATTTCGTAAAAGAAACGGCCGGAAGTTATAGCTGTTGCCATTATACGTTACTACCTAAAGTTCATTAAGTACATGATATAATTTTGATTGTTATGCGTATCAAAAACAGCCTTGTTCCTGGTTCAAAGTTAAGCAAAATCAGGTCAATTCGAACATATCTACACTGACATCAGAATGACATATTTTAAATGATTTAATTTATTTATCGTGCATTTCTTCCGCACTTGCCCGTACATGTATTGGCGCGACTGGGACGATAGAGATATCACACAGATGTCAGTGTATGTATGTTTGAATTAGCCTGCATGTTTATGTAGGTACTATTGTTGCTACCAACTATCTTTAGGCTCTTTTCAGCATTTTTACCATAAGATATGCATCAACAGAGGCGGTTTCCGATTGCGGTGCTTCAGAGGCTAGCGTGGCGTCCACATCGAAGGTGGAGGTCGAAGTGGTGCCGGAGGACAAGGAGAACACCAGGCCGACACACTTAGAGTTGCTCCCACCTCCTCCCAGGAAGACTGAACGTCGGACTACACCCCAGGTTTGACTAAATACTATTACATTTATATATCTGTTAAATGATACTACATTGTACATTGGTACCTAGTGTTTTATTCTAGATAGTTTATATCACCTCTTTCGTTTTTAAAACGACATGATTTTAACGGCAACATTGGAAAATTAGGCTTAAGAGTAATTACCAGTTCACCCCGGGCTAAGCGATAATGTAAACCCCTCGATTATTTCAAGGCGGACGAATGGTCAGGTACAATTATTGTCATGATATAAGGTACCTACCTACCAAATATTATTTTACCCTTTATAAAGACCAAATATTCGTAAGATCTAAAATAAACCCACCGAGCATAGCTATGAATAGGATGGGTGTTATCGACACTGAAAATAGGATCCTTCTTATAATAATCGCTCTCCCACATGGATCCAAAGATCGTTACTATAAATCAATTGTACCTATAGGTAGAACTAGTGAAGTGATTTTAAAGTTTTCGAAAAAGATTATTTAATTTTTTTTTAGTTCAATTTTCGCGTGGGTTATGTCACGTTATGTGGAGGAATCGAAGTACAAGCGCCTATTTCACCAACTTGACGATTGACACCTGACATTGTCAATTTTCTGTACCTTTCTGGGTCAGAGTAACGACGCTACATTGTGTTTACTTGTTGGATCGTTTTTTTATTGCTCGAGTCTACAATATTTTATCGACATCTAAACAAGTAAAAAATCCTTGAAAAAAATTTCGTCGTTCCATCATAATTCGTAATACATACATAGGCTAATGGCTGTTGCACCCATTATACATGGGGCAGTAGAAAACTCAAAATCTTCTACGTCCCTATTGCATACATACAGCATGCATACAGTCTTACACTTAACCATAGCAGTTTGGCTGTAATGTATGTCGGCATCGGCAATGACAAGTCGATTGGAAGCGCAGCACTAGTCGACGTTTATAATAATATCATCGGTATGTGTGTAACTTTGGAACGGAATCGATTCCATTCACGCCTCGTGCTTTATTCAAAATATACACACATGTTTTATTTAGATTTATTTCATTGATAATGCACACTTGCTGATTGCATGAAATAACTAGTCGATTGCGCAGTGTCAGAAACATACGCAAGAAATAATTTATAATAACGAAAAACATAGCTGCGATCTGTAATAATACCTTATTAATCCGTATTAAAGTAAAATGCATCTAAAACTTGTAGGTATGCCGCAAAAAAAGCAATCCAGCTATTTAATTGTAAATTAATTCAATTGCTAAAACATCGAAAGTTCAATCACAATTAATTTCATTCAATCGTGGTAAGTACGCTTCGTTTAGTAAAAATTAAATAAATTAATTTAGTTATAAAACTAATCTATATAGTCACACGCTGTCCGCGCAGGCTCCAATCAGGACGTAAGGACGTAATATACCTAATACTCGTATATGATGATAGAATCGGCTCATTGAACATTGCCCGTCCATGCAGATGAGGCCTCGATGGGCCTCAATTTTTTCAGAGCTTTACTGGCTCACAAAATTTAAACTCGATTAAAAACTTCGCACCGTTACTAATCTTTAGAGAATTGAATTCTTTTTTTGCACGAGTTGTAAATTTAAACTTTACTTGAAAGGCGAGTTTCGAATTTTCTCAGAAGTCATTATGCGGGGACCTCGCGTACACCAAGTTTAAAATCGCGGCACATCCCACAGTGGCTTCAAGTAACGTTCTTGAAATGTCTGCAGTAGTTTTGCTAGCATTAGTGGCGTCTTACATTGCTGCCGTTGTAATAAATAGGTACCTGACTACCTATAGTAGAAAAATGTGTGTAATTGTCTTGGGAAATTACATAATGATCATTTATTGAATCAACTTGTGTAACGTCGCCGTCTCCATAGAGGGAACACAATTTCTTGTAGTTTGTAGAGTGCTTGAGACCACTTTTTGAAAAAAAAATGATCTTGTAGTAGCGCTGAATGAGTTATATAGGTACCAGTGGCGGCGCGTCTAGATTGTTCGTATAGGCAAGCCGTAGCTGAGTTGCTCTTCCTTTTCTTCATAAATGTGATAAAATGGCCCAAGAGCCTGAATATCAGACAAGCCGATGGGAATCGAGTTCTATGGACGCTCCGCCACTGATAGGTACATATGAACACAATTAATAAATAAATATAACTTAAATCAAAAAACGAACACAGATTTGGGATTCGTTGGATATATATAGCGATTTGCCCTTATTATAGTCTTTCGATTTGTAGCTAGCCCCGAACGGCTAATCCTTTGTCTATTGTTAAGTAAAACCGCACGTGTCACGTCTAAATAGCGCGGGCTAGTCCAAAGCTCAAAAAACCAGTGTGGGTGCGCTCTCCGATAACGCGCCTTTGTTATGCACCTCAATGACACATTTTAGACTGGTTCTGTAGCGTTCGACTCGCCGCCACTCAACCGTAGAGGGACCACACACAGCCTCGCAAAATATTTTTCCATTTCATTTTGAATCTTATTGCAATTTTCATAGGAGTTGTAATTCAATAACCGGTTAAAGTGTCTGAAGCATTTTTTTATGCCGGTGTAGGCACGTGCGGTTTTATTTAACAATAGACAAAGGATTCGCCGTTCGGGGCCAGCTACAAACGCCTATACGAGTATGTCGTTATAATATTAAAACTGTTTTAAAATGTATGTACCCAAAAATATAATCCAACATGTTACATTATGATTATGGGTCTGCGCTGTGCGACAAGGGGTAGGTATATTTTTAAATAATTTACCTGTACTGTAGTTTTTCGCAAAGTAGGTATCACTGTAAGGGTACTATTAGGTTGTGCGGGACAGGCATTCCGCTAGCGCACTCCTTGGGACCCCGGTCACGCCTGCCGGCAGCCCCCAATACTAAATCGCAATTCTGCAACCACCTCGATACTCTGCGGTATTTCTTTGTTTATATTATAGGTATATTACACGAAAACACAAACAAAACAGATTTCTGTTTACCGTCAACGGTGAGTGAGACCGACGCTTTATAGAAAAAGTGCATAGTCCTGGCTATTAATACTCATCTTAGTATTTCCTAGTGATTATTGTGTAATTACTTAACCATCTAAATTCTAAACTGACTTTATTTAGACATGCTAAAGTTTATCAATAATAATAACAGATATCCACTTACTGAAGAGTAATTTGTAAATAATAACTATAACAGGTAGGTTTCGTTATTCTAATGTGTTGTAATTTAGGAATATTCCATTTTACACAACCCGTAGATAATCCCTGACCCAATTCAAATGCTTTTTTAAGTACGATCATATAAGGTTGCACTTCGGCATTTTTCGGGCACATCGGATGCAAAACTTGTACGAAATACATTTTTCATCACACTTGCTCGGAAAAGATGTATTTACACGTAGGGCTTGCGGGCGGGAAATTGAATTTTTCGCCCTAGGGCGGAAAAAATCTTTTCCGAGCAAGTGTGATGAAAAACACTTATTTACACGTAGGGCTTGCGGGCGGGAAATTGAAATTTTCGCCCTAGGGCGGAAAAGTGTTTTATACAGAAGTTTGTTTTTATTAATTCTCCTTTTTTTCCTTACAAGTGTGATGAAAAACATTGTGTGTGCCACGGGCGGTAAAGAAATTCCGAACTCGTGAACATTTTAAGCCCTCGCTTCGCGTCGGGCTTAAAATTGACACTCGTTCGTAATTTCTTATTTCCCGCCCTTAATACACAATGTACTATTACAGTACATATGGTGCTAGTGCGAGAAAGAGCACTTTCCCGTTCGTATGTCAGAAGTTTAAAGCGCCATATGTACTGTAAAACGTTGTACGGTACACGTGCGAATAGGTTTTTCCTCTTTTCCGCACTTGTATCATAAATAACTATTACAGTACATATGGTGCTACTGCTACTTTACCGCCCTAGGGCGGGATTAAGGACAATACGTGCTTAAGTCAAAAATTTAAACAGCCATATTTACTAAAACGTTGTAAAATACATGTGCGAAAAGGTAATTCGCAACTCGTGTCGATTTAAAACACTCCCGTCGGTCGTGTTTCAATTTATTGCCACTCGTTGTGAATTTCCTTACTTTCCGCACTTGTATCGTAATGTACTATTGTCACACGCATGTCATACAAGAAGCGTGTTTGCATGTGAGGACTGTTTTCAAACAACACAAGGTTTGTGAAATAAGAGCCATCTATCAGTGAGTTTGTGGACTGTAGAGCGATGTAATATTGCTCTTGTCAGTTTGGAAGCTGAATCAATCCGACACAGCCAGCTATCAAAATGTTAAAATTAGTCAGCAGCGGTGCCATCTCTGATTCATAGATATAAAAATTGTCGCTCGACTTACATGTTCAGGAAAGAAAGCTTGTCATACTAAATGTTCTTCGGTTAGTTGGCATTTAAATGTTTACTTTTTACCAGGGTGCATGGTGCAATAAACGATATTATGATTATGATACTTTTGGTAGGTAATAAATAATTCTGTCATTTTTTATTTTATGACTATGACAAATGCAGGACATGGTATCCCTGAAACTTCCTAATTTATTGATCTGTTTTCAACAGTTGCGCAGTATAGTCCCTCTGGAAAATTATCAAATCTGTTTGTTTTGGTCTTACTATTATGACGCTCTCAGTCTGTTAAGGAAGTAAATTTGCAAAACGTATTTTTTCCAAACCGTGACATTAATTACGACCGTGTAGTGATAATAATATTGGCACTGTGATAAAAAATACCGCTGATAATATAATTCATTCTAGTAGTTGCTATAGCAAGCTTACTGCATCAATGAGAGGGCCAGCCCCGATGAGACCTCCGCCCATATTGCCACCAGGGCGCCGAACCGTGCAGTTTAAAAGATATTCAGACCTCCAATGTTACCGTTCAAAACTCGTGAATCGTGGACCAGGGAGGGTGCTTCAAGCAGAGAGGGTTATATGTGAGATTCGTTTTGCGGAATTGCAGCGACCGCCGGCGCCTAAACCGGTTGCCGTGGTGAACCTGCCATGGCCAGATTCTGCGGAGCCGCCGTCAGCGGACCCGGCGCCGGCCGACGCGAGTACGCCACCGGCCGCGCCGCTCAGCGCGCAGCACCGAGTGCAGCTGCTGGAGGAGCGGCTCGAGAATCAAACTCAGCAGACTCGCGCCGCCGTCGCGCAGCTTTTCCTTCTGCGCGATCAACTCGCCGCCGAACAATCCGCGCGATGCGAAGCTCAAGTGAGTATTTACTTACAACATATGAATATAATTAGTAGACTGGCGGTACCACATATAGGATTATATTACAAGTAAAATGTAGTAATGCGTAACGCTTAGTTAGCAGCAAATATAACTACTATACGTATTTATTTAATTAATTGCAGGCGCGCACACATCAGCTCCTGGCTCACAACAAGGAGCTGCTAGAGCACATCGCGGCGCTCGTCGCGCATCTGCAGGAGCGCGAGCGCGGCTCCTCCAAGCCGATCAACGCGCAGCAACTCACTCTGTTGCCGCAGGTACAAACTCCGTATTATTGTACTGCATTCAGATGTTGAAGGTGCGCCAAGATCAGGCGTATGCGCCGCTCGCACGCCATCCATTCGCGCATCGCTCGCGCACCTCAAGCGCGCTGCACATCGTATAACGTTATAACTTATAACTACTACGTGTAATGTAATGCAAGCAAGCAGTTAGCGATGCTTTTGCAAATGGTTAGCGAACGACGCGTAGCCAGGTCTGTACGCACCTAAATACTACTTTCAAGAATTATTAAACAAAATAAATAATGGGAAGTATCCTTCCTTCCCTTTCGGCTATCAAAAGAGGTCCTGAAGCCCT
Source organism: Cydia splendana (assembly GCF_910591565.1). Taxonomy (NCBI): domain Eukaryota; kingdom Metazoa; phylum Arthropoda; class Insecta; order Lepidoptera; family Tortricidae; genus Cydia; species Cydia splendana. Next base: position 37,875,951 of record NC_085987.1, on the reverse strand, counting down.
ACCGAAAAACGAAATTACTTCATTTGCCTCTATCGCTTGAATATGCAAGAGCCAAACCTTCTGTTCTTAACTGTAGGTCGCATCGCAATACTGAGCTCAGTAGCTCATTATGAAAAATGCAGGACATGGTATCCCTGAAACTTCCTAATTTATTGACCTGTTTTCAACACCGCGCGAGTGTACATAGTACCTAATACATATCCTCATCCAAAAAGCTTCAGTAAGCTTTTTGGATGAGGATATGTATTAGGTACTATGTACACAGTTATTAAATTAGCAGAGAAGTATCTCCTAAATAATTTCTTTCCTAGATTGAATTATATCGATACCTTTGGGTTCAATTGGCGTAAAGGACATTTTGGCGAAAATTAATTATATACCATATAATGTATATATATGGTATATAACTAATTTTCGCCAAAATGTCCTTTACGCCAATTGAACCCAAAGGTATCGATATGACCTACTCAAGACTTGTCAATTTTAAATTTGATCGATTATCAACTTGAAAGTGGTATAAACCTTAATATGAACTAGGCCGAGATCGATGGTTCCTTAATGTTTATGTAATATTGAGTCGAATTTTCGGTATTATCGGTCTTGGTCTACCTCAGCTTAAATAGCAGGAGATCTAAGGTCCACCACCTTGCATTTTGGAGACAAAGCAAACCGCTTGGAACAGGTGTTCATGGGGGTGATCTGAGCTGATTAAGCCCGGTTGCCAAGAGGTTCCCCCCAGCAGGTGGGCAGGGGGGGGGGGTAAAAGTGCCTCCGGCGCGCCTCACTCTAAGCTTTATATCTGCATACATCTCGCAACTATATCAAGTTTGGTGTCTTTTTCGTGTAATTCGAGGATGAAGAATTCAGTTCTGTGACTAAATTTTCACTCACCCATACAAAAAATTCGAGAAATTCAAAATTCAAAAAAAATCTTTTAATTTTTTTTTCGTAAATCCTCTAAAAAATTTAAACTATGAGGATTTGCTCTAGAAAAAAAATACCTGTGAATAGCCCAGTTATCCTACTATACAGAATAGTAAACTTGTCAAACCTTTTTTTTCATAACTCTGTTAAAAAAAATGTTTTGTGTCGCGCGGCGTACCTGCATTGTAAGAGCGGTATGCAGTGTTTAGGATTTTTAAGTATGTTTAGATGATTTCTGATAAGTTGTTATTCTTCTGGTTGTAGATTACATTAATAAATTACTCCTGGAAGTGATATATATACAAATATAAATTAAATATATAAATAAAGATGTTGGGAAAACTTTCGCCAACAGAGTTAAGTATTATAAATGTGATAAAATTAACATTATTATTTGCATGTCATTTCCATATCTCGGGACCATGGGGTCCCGGACCTTTGGGAGGCGTACGTGGAGACAAAGCCAACAGCGCAGAGGCCCTTTAAGGCACGTTAATCTAAAAGCAAGGGATACATGTGGTGGATACTATCCCCGAACGCACAATGTGATACATCCGGAGATGGTCCCCGCCAGGTGCAAAGACTATTACAGTGCAGCACTTTTGTGCTGCGATGGGAACTAAGGTCATGGGCTATAGATTTGAAAGTTGGATGGACTGGATAATGGGCTATGGGAGAGACTAGCGGACACCTGCCGTGACAATCAGTCTCAAAATTGTAAATGACAGGTGGTGACTCGCCAACTCATTGAGTGGGCCCCGCAATGACCGCACGCACAGTGCGATAACAGGGCAACACTTTGGAGTGGCTGTGAGGTTGTCGTGAGGTGAGTCTGCGGTAGCCAGATCCCGGTAATCCGTTCAGCAGGCCGCCGGCGTTATGACATTTTACACTTCCAACCTGGAGCATAGGTCCCGCTCTTGCGACTCCATTCTGGTCGGCCAATCAAGGCAAGCACAGAGGCGAGGGCCAGATAACAGGGCCCTCTGGAATAGGGGTCCGCGGTGTCGTCACTCAACGTCAGCTCGCCACAAGCTGCCCCCGCGGGACATTATTATTATTATTGTGGTGTTGTGGGCCTTTGAGTGTCGCATTGACCAGCATTGATCTATTGTGACGGCCCTTTAAGTTCATTACTAATGCACGTTGCATCCAGAAAGTTCCAGATTCTTTGGGCCGTAATGTTTTGTACCTCATAGGGTTGCACTACGTGTCGCCCTAGGTAGGTACTTCTTTTTGACATTAGTAGTCCACAAGAACAGAGAATGTGCATTGCAGTCTCCTCTGACTCCTGACAGAACCTGCATGTCGCATCTTGTTTCTTGCCAATTTGAAACATATATGTTTGTTCAACTTGCAGTGTCCAATCAGTATTCTGGTCACCGCGCAGGTTTTGTGCCTTTTGTGCAGTTTTGCTGTTGAACCCTTTGATCAGAGCTTTCGAGTGTTCTTGTCCTTTAACGAACTTCCACCAATCGATTGCTCTCGTTTTTTCTAAGTTGCTGAGCAGAGAATATGCATCTCGTTTTGTGCTTCCACAGAAGAGTTCTGGGCCGACCAGGGGTGTGTCTGCGCCCTTTCTAGCAAGTTCGTCCGCTTCTTCGTTTCCGTTAATGTCGGAGTGCCCTGGTACCCATCTAAGTGTAACTTTGTTGGAGTAAACCAGTGCATTTAGGTTTATTTTACAGTTCTGGACTAGTTTTGAGTTTGACTCAAGGGATTCTAGTGCCAGCGGAGCAGCCTGGCTGTCTGAGTTGATGTAGATAAGCTGTTGACTTAGGTTTCTATCCAGGTTGATCTCCGCACATTTGTTGACGGCGAAGACTTCTGCCTGGAAGATTGAGGCCAATGTGCCCATGCTGACGCTAGCTCTGAGCTTAGATCTCTCACCATAGATCCCACATCCTACATCATTGCCTTTCTTGGAAGCATCTGTATACCAGATGTGGCTTCCCTCTTCGACGTACATTTGGTTGTTGATCCATTTGTCTCTAGGAGGCATTTCTACTGTGTACAGTTTGGTGAGATGACATTCGGTGTGAGCGTCATCAGTGGGCATGCTAAGGGCTCTATTCGCAAAAACCCAGGCCTTTAGATTGGTTAATGCCTGAGAGCGCCATTTTGGCCTGTTCAGCGTGCATATTCTGTAGACGCACTGCTTGGCCTCCTTTTGCACCTGCAAGTGGAGTGGTATGATGTCCAGCAGTGCATCTAGGGCCGCTCCCGGTGTCGAGGAGTAGGCGCCTGTTACTGTTAAACAAGCCGTGCGTTGCAGGCTGTTTAGAGTGTCTATTGCTGTCTTTTGGCTGGTTTTGTAACACCAGACTGCGGAGGCGTAGGTGACAATTGGCCTCACTACCGCTGTGTATAACCACATAGCAATTTGGATCTTAACCCATTAACGGCTAGCGGTGCCATACGGCATCGCTTTTCCTGTGCTTAGTATTTCGCTCTCTAAAGATACAATAAGCAGAAAATTAAGGAGTTTTGTGATTAATTACATACTCAAGGATACCAGTTATCAATTTAATTACATGTTTTAAGCAACTTGAATTGTTCCTGCTGGTTTCAGGTACCCAAAAATTGGGTATAGAAAAAAATACAAATTTTTGGTGTTCATTCTAAGTAAACTGGTCAGAAATCGTTGGTTTTCTGGTAAAATATTTATGTAATGTATTTTATCAGGACGTGGGATGTATAATGAATGCAATGATATACATAGACTATTAAATTTTGATTTCAGATTTAGTATATGGCATGAGAAAATTCTTCGATGCCGTACGGCACCATTAGCCGCTTATGTGGTCTTATCATTTGATATGTGTTACATGTTCTATGTTTTATTTTCCCCTATTTGTTAGCGTTTTCATCATGATTTTAGAATCTTATCGGGCTTTTTAAAAATCTCGAATACAATTACTGTCAAAAAAGTAAGGATTTTGAGTTTTAGTGGCTATGTTGAACCTCTTGCCCATATACAGTCTATCAAGGTCCAACCCACTTAGTTGGTTGTTACTTCACTAGTAACATCACTGGTTGTTATTAAGATATCTGGTGTGGTAGGGTGATGCTGTTTACATCTAAGACATCGTGATCCCGGTTTCCATTCCATAGAGAACTTCAGATAGAACCATAAACCGACTCTTCCTATACGCCGAGCCACTGATTTTCTAGCCAATATAGTAGAATTGGGAACATCAAGCTACGTTGTGATGACAGTTTTTATCACTTGCTGGTTATTAGTATACAGACGTATGCAGACTTCTTAATAAACATGCAGTCTGTCCTCAAGGGTTGCGACAATCTCAGACTGGTATCCGAGTTGCTGATGATTTTCGCTATGATGGTGTTGGTCATTATTTGGTACCATGTGCTGAGGATGTACGTAGAATGTGCTTTGGAACAGTGTAAAAGCCGATCTAGATTAATGTTGCAGGATTTTTTGCCAAATGTGATTATAACTTTCATGTTCAATAAATGCTGACAAATAACAATATGTTTTTATTGACACGGTAGAGGGCTAGCGATGCCATGCGGCATCAGTATTTTTTTTCTAAACTACAGGTCGGATTTAAATTTTAATTTCATATTTCTGTTTCTGAGGCATAATATATTAATATATCTGAAAATCATCAAAATCGGCGACATAAAAATAATTCAGCCGCTAATGGGTTAAGCCCCATCTTGCTCCTGCCATTCGACAGCATGACCACATGGCCATTTTCACTTTTTGTATAATGTTTCTCAGGTGAGGGTTCCAAGTTAACTTTTGGTCAAAGCTGACCCCTAGATACTTGACCTCTGCCGAGAACGGTATTATTTGTCCATTAAGTCTTGGTTTTGTGAGTTTATCGAGCTTCCGTTTCCTTGTGAATGATTAAATGGCTATTACAGTCTTGCTCGGATTAATGGACAAGTCATTTTCTCTACACCATTTGAATATTCTGTTTAGAGCTTCTTGCATTAGGTTGGATATTGTGTTGAGGCAAGGGCCTTTGACGATGACTACAAGGTCGTCGGCATCTCCTTGTGTATCAAAGTCTTGGCCTGACATGATTGCAAGAAGTTGGTCCACTGCTAGGGGGCTGTCCATAAATTACGTCATCGATTTTTGACGATTTTGGACCCCCCCCCCCCCCTATAATCATCCAAAAATCATGCTTCAAATGACCCCATTTCCTCCTACTTCATGCTACCGTCATCCGATGTCCAGACCCCCCCCCCCCCCCCAATTTGAAATGACGTAATTTATGAATAGCCCCTAGGGTCCATAATAGTGGGGATAAAACGCCTCCTTGTAGGCACCCTTTAGTGGTATAAAATTCATGCTCTATATATAGTATTGATGGTCAGAGTGGCTACTCTGTTTGAGAGCATGCTATGTACCCTTCTGGTGGTTTCGTCTACTCCCTTTGATTTCATACCATTGAGTATGGTCTCTGTGGGCGTATTGTCGAAAGCACCTTCAACATCAAGGAACGCACATAGAGCGGTTTGCTTTTCCTCTAGGGTTTTCTGCACCTTGTCAACCTGGTTGAAAATTATTTCGGCGACTTGGCGGTTTTTGGCGCACGGCGCGATTTGGTCTATGTTTGGGGACAGATTATAGCCCCTCAGCAACAGCCACCATGCCCTGCTGACTGGGGCTGGTCCAAACAACAAGGTTATTGGGAGCCCATATGGACAAGCCTACCTGCGGCGGCTGCTGCTTGTTTAGAGCTTATTCGTTGACACTGCAAAACAAAATGAGCAGGGAGGTGCAACTGCGTTAAAAAAACCTAAAATGCACAGTCCCATGGGCATGTAATGGCAATTACGAACAATATAATATCTTATTTTAACCCGCATTTTTTGTCAAACATCTCCTATGTTAATTTTATCACATTTATAATACTTAACTCTATTAGCGAAAGTTTTCCCAACATCTTTATTTATATATTTAATTTATATTTGTATATATATCACGTCCAGAAGTAATTTATAAATGTAATCTACCACCAGAAGAATAACAACTTATCAGAAATCATCTAAACATACTTAAAAATCCTAAACGTTGCATACCACTCTTACAATGCAAGTACGCCGCGCGACACAAAACATTTTTTTTAACAGAGTTATGAAAAAAAAATGTTTGACAAGTTTACTATTCTGTATAGTAGGAGAACTGGGCTATTCACAGGTATTTTTTTTCTAGAGCAAATCCTCATAGTATACATTTTGTAGAGGATTTTCGAAAAAAAAAATCTAAAGATTTTTTTAAAATTTTGAATTTTTCGAATTTTTTGTATGGGTGAGTGAAAATTTAGTCACAGAAATGAATTCTTCATCCTCGAATTATACGAAAATGACACCAAACTTGATATAGTTGCGAGATGTATGCAGATATAAAGCTTAGAGTGAGGCGCGCCGGAGGCACTTTTACCCCCCCTACCCTGCCCACCTACTGGGGGGAACCGCTTGGCAACCGGGCATAATCAGCTCAGGTCACCCCCAGGAACACCTGTTCCAAGCGGTTTGCTTTGTCTCCAAAATGCAAGGTCCCCTTAGAAAACGGGACCTTAGATCTCCTGCTAAAACGCAGTTTGCTAATGCTATTTATTTACCCTCCATTCTTACCGAAAGCAGGCGATTCAATCTTAGAGCATATAATAAATGGAGTCGCCTTTAAGAGCTTACCCCTCTGCCGAAAAACTTGCACAATTGTGCAAACTTTTGTATGGACTGACATGGTACTGTATCGTAAGTATTTGTACGTTACGTACAGTCACCTGCCATAATATGTTATTCTTCGAAGGCCGTAAAAATATGTGACACGGTCTTATGGCTCTACAAATAAGATCGTGTCATATAGTTTTGCGGCCTTCATTGTGTAACATTTTATTGCAGGTGACTGTACAAATCATGTAGAAAAACAATAAATTTGACGTCCCCGCCCCCGCAAAAATCAGCAGACTTATTTTTATAGAAAATGACAGCCATGACGTCTGCAGTTACTAAATGCTCTAAGGATTCAATATACCTAATATACCTATGATGTTGCGATCCGTAATAACTACGCGTATTTGGATACAAAGTTTATTTTCGCCTGCAGTCGGGACGCAATATGACCAACACGCTGCCATTTCTCTCGTAGAGTCAGCAGAATAAGCAATGGTACTTAAAATGACATGTCCAGACTGTTTATGTGTGAAAACAGAGTCATTATTACATAATTTCGAGCTCCCTAGCGAGCGACCTAAATACTTCGAGCAACACCGGCTTCCGACACATCGGAAGGGAGGAGCCCAAGCGATATCTCACCGTACAAATCTTTCTGCCATTTTTCGCGGGGGGAAAGGTGCACACAGTCGCACTTCTCACACACTTACATACAAAATCCAATCTGTAATGACGACACAAATACATAGAAAATGACACACGTCAAAGACAAATCTTGCAAACCTCGATCTCTTTTTGTGTACGGACGAGTGACAAGTGTCACAACACGCACACTAACACATTTTCGTTGAAGTATGTTATTGTATTCTGAGAGATGAGAAGTCGGATTTGTCGCTCGACCGATCCGCAATTTGTACTGAGCGAGCAAAATCGATAAATCCAACAATTACATGAGACTAAAATATAATAATTGTGTTTGAATGTAATTAAACGTATGATATGTTAAAATAAATATTACATGTGAAATGTAACACTTTCTTTTTGTAAATTTGATGTCCCCGACCTCTTTTTATAACAATAAACCGAGCAAACAGGCATTTTTGTGCAGCAGTGTTCACGCGCGCGTCTGGACTTGGTCTAGTGAAAAATCCAAGTGCAACTAGTTTTATTACCCGCGCTAGATTAGATTGACGCGCTAATCTTGTACCTCGGCAGAAGGGAAATAGTGCGAATGCCGCCTCCCTTCCGTGTTGCTCGAAGCCTAAATACTTTTGCTGTTGTCTGTACGAGGTGCATATAAAGGCAAAGCTTGATTCGTCTCAAGCTTAATGCTTTTGTTGTAATTTAACCTAAATGCTTTTGTATCCTACGTAGTTTTACCATGTATTTGCTGCCGTGCGACAAATTAAGCCGCTAACCTCACAATTATTTGCTTTATTTTACTTACAGTACAATCCACATTTGCATAAAAAGGTATTAGGTACTTACGTAATATAAATAAAGTGAGCCCGTAAAATAGTGTTTCTTCCGTGATGTTGAAGTTAAACAGTGTACTTTTTGTGGTTAGGGCAACCGGGACTAGTACCTATGAGCGTGCATGAACAGCAGGGGGCAGCACAGGGGCCCCCAGTTTATTGCCGCTAAATGTAAATATCAAGTTTAAGCTTCCAATGTAGCCCACAAGATGGCAGAAGCTACAATGCACAAGAAATAAAAGAAAACGTACGTGAACTGTAGAGGGCAGCACTTGCTTTGGCTTGAAGTGTCAATATACGTTTATGTTTCCGATACTGACTTCAAGATTGCAGACCTCCAACGCGCACGGCCCCTATAGGATTAGCAAAAAAGTTTGGCTGTATCTCTACATAGACGGTTCTATTATATATACGAGTAGGTACATGCTAAATCGTATTTTCTTCACCATTTTTATTAGCAGAGGCATTTTAGGATCAATTTACACTTCTTCTATTATTGCTTTGAATGTAATAATCTAATAATACAAAATAATATATGTAGGTATACTTATACATATGCATAGGTACATAGGCAAATAATTGCTGAAAAAGCGCTTATTGTGACGCGACAGCTAATTTTATAAATGGTAGCAGGTAGGTACCATTTGGGTCATAGGTACAGAAAAAAAACTTGTATCCATAACGCCTTCACTTTATTTTTTTTGTTTCCTTAATACTAGAGTATTTAAAACCCTTCTCAAAATGCATACGCCTTGAGAAGCATTTTTTCCGATACCAAGGCCGGCAACGCACTAACAACACCTCTGGTGTAGCACGTGTCCATGGGCGACGGTGATCGCTTAGGTACCATCAGGCGATTCCTCTGCTAGTTTCGCAATTCAAATAGGTACACATTACGGACCGTGCATTTTAGGATTGGTTTAACCCTACATGTAAGACAGATGTTTGGGATGTTATAACGACGTGTGTATTTGGTATTTTTTATCACCCAATAATCTAAAGGGGCCCACAGATTACCAGTTCGCCGGACCATATCGGCCTGTCAGTCGTTCGGAGCTGTCACCATTTTCGTTTAACTGACAGGCTGATATCGTCCGGCGAACTGGTAATCTGTGGGGCCCTTTAGGCATATTAAGTTGATTCATTTCTTTTCTGTAGGGCTGTTACTTGTGTGCTTTAGTGTCATTATAATACTATTTTATTAAAAGTCACCGTTGTTTTCGTATGTCGATTCGACAAAAACAAAATAACAATAGCATGGTTTACTTTCATTTGCCTTTTTCTAAGTTCATGTTCATTTCTACGTTAAGTTCGTTTGCATTGATTAAAAAATAATTAGTTACATCAATGTTTAGATGCTAAGTTGGAGTTATTTTTGATAATCCACCTTTATGTGACGGCGGTTAATCTTATTTTGCCATATAGGTACATACATTCCCATGTTAACAAAGTACGAGTGGCTCCACATTGCTTTGCATGATTGCTATTGGTCATTATGATTAGTCACATTGGCAGTACTTAATAGTGTTTGTGTTTGTTACGTGTTTTGGTGTATTGTGAGAAATACTAAGCAATATGTATAAAATAGTATAAATCATGTGTTAAAATTAAAATCCTTTGTTAACGCTGCTGGATCAGAAGGGTGGTGCTGAGAAGAGAACCGCGCGCGTTTGTAACGGCAGCGCGAACAACAGCCAAACCAGCGTCGACTCGCTCATCGATCTAATCAGCCACACCAAAATTACTCAGAATGTTGAGAACAACAACGGCACTGTCGTCACTGCCTTCAGCAGTCCGGGATCACCACCGAGCTTCGGGAACATGACCAACGAGCAAATACAAAACTATCTCATAGCTAAATTCCAAAACGTCAACACCGACGGCACTGGTGATTCCCCAATCAATAATAACAATGGAACTCTCAAACACAGCCCGTTCTACCAGAATCGTAACGCTTTTCCCAACGTCCCACCCGTCATCGACAATTTTAATAACGGCGATATCGCGGATTTACTTAACATAGAGCCATACTCCAGACACATTGGTGAAAACAACCTGGAGCAAGCAATGAGCGTAGGGCAGTCAGAAGTGTCACTATACAGCGCTAGTCAAGCCACGACGTCTAAAGATTCGACGCCTGAAGCTTGTAGTTCAGATGACGGCGTTCCGTTTATCATGCCCTTGTCGCACAACGGGACGCTGACTGCCACAGGAGAAGACGGGCGCGTGAGGCTGATCGTGCCCGTGAGCCCGTCGGGCAGCACCTCGGACGTGCCGGAGATGCGGCCCGAGACGGCTCCCCAGGGTAACACCCTGACAGTACCCGGGGCGTCGGTCGCATATGCCGCTCCCATCACTCGCTCCACCAGCGAAAAAGTACCCAATCACAGCCATATGATGACGGCGCTCCGGCAACAATGGACCAGGCACACTACTAAGTAAATTAACAAAATCCTACGAACAACAAATGTCGTAGGTAGTTTTATAGGATACGCAATTGCGTCTAAACTCATTCTAGTCAAATTATCGATGAAGTAGTAACCAAAAATATAATTTTAATAAGCTGTGATTATTGATATTAGGTCTTATACATTCGAATTACTGCAGAAGACAAACAAGATAGAACAAGTTCAAACATAATGATTGAGCTCTAAATAGTAGTTTGCGTGACTGCTACATGATGAAAGGCATTAAAATATGAGTGTGGGTTTGAAACAAACGAAGTGAGTTTCTTAAAAGGACCACACGAGTGCCTAATTATGCAAACACTGTTTTATCTACACGCATATTATAAACTCTCTATCATGTATTCACTAACCGCATATTACAGCCGGCATTGGGGCGTTGCTCCTGGCCGTTATTTGCGGATTTTGAAAGCATCCTAGAGGGTTTATGATATGTGTGTAGATAAATACACTTTTACTCTTATTTTTGGAACACATTTGTCTATAAGACCATGTCGGCTAAAATACACATAGCTCAGCCAAAAGAACGGGAAACTTTGTGTGGAAATTTTCATACAATGTTACCATTTTACTTTGCACCAGTGAGTATTAATAGGTATTTATTAAAAATCTGTGACAAGTTATTAAAATAATATAATATAGGTACTGGTCGAACTATTATAATTTAAAACGAAAGACTTCTAAAAGTTCTCTGAAAAGGAAAGACTTAGTTACTCGTACCTATTACTTATTAGTTTTTATCTTCCCTAATAATTCATCATGTACATATTTACCTGTTTACTCTCTCGCTTATGTTCCCCATATCATCACTATTTATGAAAATTATCAATATACTCGTACTTACGAATGTTGTAATATTTTATAATATTATTGTATTAAAATGTATATGTATTGTTAAGTGAACAAGGTTCTCTTTGGATTTTGAGACTTTAATGAAGGTGCCAAATTATTAGTATATATCACATCGCTTATATTGAGCGGTATCACACCATTAACCTAGTATTCTGAAGAGTTTATTTACCTAACTACATATCACTTCCATGTCCAAATGACGTCTCCATTAACTAAGATCCACGGATAACGATCAAGATAGATTATTGAAACAATAATTAATTTGACCTATATAAGCAAACATACCTGTATAAAATTCAATGAAAATCATTGATTTTATTCTAAACAATATATCAAAGAATATCTAATATCTTTAGAGTGCTACTGTGGATCCTAGTAGCTAAGAGCAGAATACTGTTATTACTCGTTTTCATATTGTTTTGAAATACTTGTATTATGTATTAAAACGTACACGAAGTCATGTTTAGGTATATTGTGTTGCCTTTGTGTCCATATTAGATTAGGTACCTACTTGTAGTGATTGTGAGGCTGAATAAATACAATTATATCAGCAAAATAATCTGAAAGTTACTCTATAAATTTTAAAGGATATTTTTAGTAAAAAATAATAGCGTCCCTTTTCTATAGCGGTACCTGTCAATATACTAAATATTATTTATATCTACTCGGTCCATTAGTAAGATCTTAAATCGCATTTTCGAACTGAATCGTATGTGAGTTATATTTATAAAGAAAGTAAAATATTTATATACAAAAATGGTGCCAAAGATCGTCCACGATATGCACCGTGGGCCAGAATAACCCGACATGATTTAAATTTAACCATATTATTCTTCACGGTATTGGTTATGATGTAATGTTAAATTAACAACCCAGCAACTAGTTTAGTAGCTTTTAGAGCATCGTCTTAGTTCGCGCCAAAAACACAATTCATAACTGACACCTGACACTAAGTAATACCTGTGGTGTATGACAGTACAATTATTAGATTGAACTGGCGTAGATATATTAATAAGTAAGTACTTTACTTATTTGTTAATTGTGGAAAGTAAACTCTATTTTGTAAACAAAGCGGTTTTTACTCCAGTTACGAGGTTTTTACTCGTAAGGCATCGGGTCAGAATTTTATGGTTTAACTAAGTTAGTCGGGTTTTTCTATGATACATAGCAACATCTAATATTCTTCAGAACTAGTCGACACGATATGAGACGACGGGTTCTTATCTATTTCTAAGTTAATTTCTTGTAAACAGATTTTTACTATATTGTACTTTTAGATAAAAACTTATATTGTCCAAAGTTTTAAAAATACATATATGCTTTGCGCACCGAATTTGCAAATGGTTTTAACTCGTCGTTTATAAGACCGTCGACTGAAACGATAGGTATCTAGCTGTTGTAGAGCAGCTTTGTAACATTACTACAACAGTACGAAAACTTTATAAAGTTGCTGGTTAATATCAATAAACAGCTATGCATATCAAAAACAAAAGACATAATTAATACTCGACTGCTTTGCTGACACTGGACTGACTATGTACTAAACTAACAACATAGGTTTAGTATAGTTGCTCTTTCCGATGTGTTTGACGTAGATAACTTTTAAGTAAGTTTTTATATGCGTAAACAATGAAGACTGTAGTTACTCAGAGGCTACTCGCCTTAATGCTTTAACTTGTATTCAGTGAGGTATAAGGCACTTAGTACTTACCTACCGAGCAGCGGTGTGTTCATGTCGCAGTTGAAAGGGGAACACTGACACCGTTATAGGATTAATCAATTTGGTAAATGTTATAAGTAATCAATATCGATGCCAATATATGTTGTTCTAGGACAGTATTCCACTCGGCCTCGGCGGTGTGCTTGTTGATAAGTTTTATACACATCAAAAAATGTAATTGTAAGATCTCTGGATGGCTAACCCGAACTGAACTAAATCGGCCTCATCTTATACCTACCATTAAATAGTTGCTGTCTTTATTGTATTGTAAGTCATGTAATCATAACTTATTTTAAGTGAAAGATACTAAGAATATCAAGGAGCAGATTACCGAAAAGTAAAACGAGTGGACCAGGGAGATGTTTATGGAGTCATAGTGTTTTAGCAATGATTGTTTGACGGCCAATGTTAGCTTTAAGTGAAACGTTTCTTGTGTTTACGATAAGCCTTACCTACTAAATATAAATGTTTGTAATTCATTGTTGTTAAAGCAAATTGTTCCTTTTTGAACAGATTTTGTATGCTTGCTAGTAGATATCTAAATAACGAAATACAAACAAAAGTTATGCAGACTATAGTAGTAAAATATAATACTTTCGTAAATGGCCATATCAATAAAAGATCGTTCTAGAACCTAACAACCAATTCTGCATTATACCTACTACTTAGATGTCTTGGATCCAGCAACTTGTTGTTAGAATCATAGTTTTTTGTAAATTAATTTAAGAACTATCATGTTTATCATAGAACAGTTGTTTGAAATTGTAGAAGATACGATTAAGTAGAACGGTGGAAGTGCTCCTCTGAATATATCAATAATTTTTAAATATACGTAATGTTAAAACTTGATCAATGTATACCAAATTCTAAATATTTTAAATGTGAAGCTTTGGATGCAAACCTGGAAATAAAGAATAAACTACTTGTTGAGGTTTTATTATTTCACTGTAATATTCTATAATATAATTATTTGAGCGTCACTGGCTCACTTTCCATTGCTGTTGAAAGTAAACCATGCAGGTAAATATAAAAAATGACGTTTAAATAAATAGGACGGCTAATCTCGTTTTGTCTTACCCGTATACAACTAGGTTTCCCCAACACTGGGAGGGTAATATCAGAAGTGATAATGCAACACCTAACATTACCCAGCCAGTGTTAGGTTGACCTAATCGATGTGTACGGGTAAACGCCGAATCCAGATTAATATTGTTTAAATTTTCGGTGTTTACCCAAAAGGTTCGGGTAATACTAGTTATACCAGGGTATAAACTTTAGTTTAATTAACCTTCTAACATTGCCCGTAACATATACATACATAGATTACGCTAGCTCATTATACTTACTGAATTATATCAGCATGCTAATTAACAACAAGTACCTTTTTAATTTGAAACAGTTGTCTTCGAGTGCAAAGATAGATCGTTGGTTCTCGCTACTGCCATCCACGCCGGCGCTCTCCAGGCCCGAGAGTGGCTTCGTGTCTGGTGTGGACGACGTAGAGCCGGCCACCCTCACCGAGGCCAGGAATCTCCTCCTGCAGCTAGGCGCCAAGAAGAAACGACGCTTCCCTTTACGCTTTACTAGAAGAAAAATCCTAGTTAACAAACATACCCTCTTATAATAGATTAATATACTTTTAAACCACTATAAAGTGATTGAAATCACTATTAACTGATATCTTATTAGTTATTAAACATGCATGCAATTCAATTTGGGGTGCTTAAAATTAAATAATATCAATATTTATGGTAAATCGCACAATGCAATGTAGTGGTGTGTTTTTAGAGTCTAAAATGAGTGATATTAACATTTCAAATAAGACGTTATTATGGTCAATCACATTGAATTCCGGGCCAATTTTTGAGGCCACTATCTACATGGTCACGGTGACAATTTTAATATAAAGGCCTTGAAGGAAACTACGACTTTATTACAAACTGACTGGAATTTAATTTGATTGACTAGTTACTCGCATATTTTGTTGGAAATATCAACAAAAATGTGTAATGGAACAACAAAGAACACAAGATTGTCGATGATCTCGGTTCCTTTTAGGAGAAGTATTCCAGTAAATAAAGATTTAGTTTTTAAGCAACAAGTTTTGATCGGGTAAGTAGTTTGTACTCGTAGGTACTCCTGTTCCATGGCTATCGTGTCTGGTAGACTCTGTGAAACGAGTTGAAACGACGATATAATATGGGGAGACAAAAAAGAACGTACCTAGTTAGTTGTGCCTACACGTACTTGCGTATGTACGTTATAATGCATTACACGCCATAAAAGTATTAAATATTATATCATTAGTCTCACTCCTTCTTTTGAAACGTATTTCATACACTTTTTCTCGAATTACTTAACTCTACTAATGTCATGAATATTTTTATTAGGTAAGTAAGTATAGTTTTATGATAAATTACAAAATGTTCAATTAGTAAGTTGTGAATTCAAATTATTTTCAGATATAAAAAGTAGGTATTTTAAAAGATAGCCATGAAATCTGTAGGTATCTTTGAAATTACAAAAGTTGGATGCAATATAATAAAAAAAACAGAATTCTTACCTCATGTTCATACCTCGTGTTTACTAAACTCATTGGCGATAGACAGACCTAACTCTACTTATTATAATGCGGTATTATTACAATTTGGTTTTATATTATGAATTCAAAGTTTTAACGTAAGTATAATATGTATAACACTTTGTATTATACGAAATCTTAACACGGTCACAAAAAGAGTAAGTTTACCTACTTACATACTTAACTTACTTTTCATACTTAGACATTTACTCTAATTTATATTAATTAAATATATAATGATTAATGATTTTAGAATAATAAAAAGTAAGTAAAGTTATTGTAATTGTGATAACTACCGGTACACCGGTAGTACCTATACCTAGGTACCTACTTATGGTCAGTAGGTACCTAAAGTATTAAATCAATATTATATGTAGAGAATGGTATATGTCTTAATTTTATTACATTTCAAGACTTCAACAGACGTGATCTTGTAATGATGCTCTACTGTGCAGTATTTATTAAGTAGTTAATTAACTATAGCTATGCCCTTTCGTTTTATTTTTGATTATTATAAGAATTAGGAGCGAAAAACAAACTCCATACAAATTTTAAAATACTCCTAACTCTTATAATAATTAAAAATTCGACAAGAAAAAACAAACGAAGGGTCATATGAGGAAAATGGCGACAACGTTTGTATGGAAAGGCGGTTTAGGGACGGTTGGCCACTTTCGTTATAAAATATATTTTGATTTTATTTGCCCAAGTACATCATCAGGTTTTTATGGCAGATTATGAGCGTTAGTTACGTATGAACAATTCGGTCTTGGCTTTACTAAGTTTTAGACTTGTATTATGGCTCCTCTACACGATGGCCCAGCGCTGCGCCAGCGAGATGACCTTGTGGTGGTTGGAACGCATCTACACGTGATCTAACCGGTTTCCAAGATGGACGTGGAAGCATTAGCCGTTGCAGCAATTTATCTAATGGCTCTTCTACACGATGGGCCAGCGTCGGCCATCCCAAGGGACGCATTTATGCGTTAGAGGGAGCAAGTGATATTGCTATCTCATTCTACCGCATGGCTGCGTTCCTTGGAGTGGCCGGCGCTGGCCCATCGTGTAGAGGAGCCATTTGATGTGCGGCCGAAAAACCGACACCGCGGCCAACTCATCGCCATCCCGCGCGCCATAAGCCAACCGACACCACTACCCCCTCAACCCGTTGGCCCAACATATTGGACCAATAGGTTGGGCCATCGTGTAGAGGAGCCATTAGGTATTCTATAGAAAATACAAAGTATTAACAGCTTTGGGCGCACGCTGCGAATTACTGTAGCTTTTTAAGTAGGTTACATAAGTAAAAACTGATAGTCTTTAATGCATTCAGAACAATATCGTCTTTATTAATTTTATTGGCAATTTAGACTAATTTATGGACTTATATGATGCATTTTAAATTATAATTAATAGGTAGGGTAGGTAAATACATAGGTAGGATAGTAATATCTATAGCTAAATTAGTTTGTATTGCATACAGCGACCAAATACTTAAACTTTGGAGGTACTATTTGCTGGTGATAGTATTTGTTACATTTGATAAGAGTGATGTGTTCATGCAATATAGAAAAAGTAGGTACTTAGCTAGAATATTCATTTCATGCTAAATATAAAATACGAGTCGTAGGTACATTCCTTTTGATCGTCTTCTGAAAAACATTAACAACTACATAATACATATATACACGTGCCATAATTATACTAAAAAAACATAATATTTAGGGAACTGCTATTTGATTAGTACCTACCTAATAAATAGACTCGAATTTTGATGTATGTAGGTTTCTTGCAACCTTGCTAAATATTAGGGCTATTTTGATTAAGTGTGTTAGCTACAAGAGAAGAAAGCTTATTAATTTCTTAATACCTAAGGTAAAGTAAAGGTAACTGAGTATTTCACCAAAAGTCATTAGTCACGATATTATGCAATGTACAGTCACCACACGGGATTGTTATACCATTTAGGGTTCTTGCTAAATAGGAAATTATATAACGTAAGTATAGAACAACCAATTTTGCTAGGACCCTAAATGGTGCAACAATTGCGGAGCGTGATGGTACATATACATTTTCGAAACGAGGACAGCAAGAAACTGTGTGATGTTGATCACACAATTTTGAAATCGCACATCTTTTTGAGAAACACGATTCTGTTTTTAATATGGCGTGATGGCATCCAACCTATACGTACATAATTTACAGAATTATAGTGTATAGGCAAAGAGAATAGATAGTAGTATAGGTAAGTTCCGATGTTGACAGGTCGCATTCATTGACATTCGTAGAGCACTTTAAAGTCTCTAAAGCCTGATATTAGCATTTAAGTAATACATATTTGTAAGATCATTCAAGTCTATGTTGAGATGTTGGCAAATACAAATAATACAGTATGTATTAAGTACAGTCGAGTGCATAAATATTATGTATATTACATTTCTTCACTTGAAGCCATTGCAATAAGATGAAAAAATGTATACCTAAATATTTATGCACTCGACTGTACACATTTACGTACCGTCAGGTTACTTTAGTCCACAACTTACAACTATGGTCCAAGTTCAAGTTCCAGTAAAATATGAATACATATAATATCTAAGCAAAATAAATGTAACGAGTACAAATCAAAAAGGCTCCTTGATAATCAACGTTAATAACTTGATCATAGTTGTATTAAGGACTATAGTTACCTGATTTTACGGTACCTACATCTTGTATAAGGCCCCTTTCAAGACATAACCAAAATAAAAAAAATTGGTTCGCAATTAGTAGCAATTCGGCTTGTCAGGCGATGATGTTCGAAGAAAATTATTAAAGAACATGTATCCTAAAGTAATACCTATGCAAGGTTCTTGGTGCACATCATCTAGGTAGGTAAAGTAATTTCGTGTACTTTTACTGTAATACGTAGGTAGGTAAACAGAGATGTGAACTGACTGATTAAATGATATATTTATGTGTTCTTTTGATATGGTTTTGTTAAGATAGAATAAAATTACTACATGCATTATTTCATTTGTTTTTATTACGTTATTCCTTTTTGGTGACTTCAACAATGTTTGTGTTAACTGTCGTCTGTGTCACACAATGGAATCAATTAAATTTTAGGCGAGTGTAAATCCATACTTAATGTACCTATTGTATTTGTACCTACTGTACTACTTTTTGAAAGTCCATTCATAAATATTATTCCCATTCATTCATTTAAAAATAGAGTTTATTACATCTACCTTTTCGTCGTACAGAGGAAGGTAGAGTTATTTCAATATATATTATTTCCCTGTCCCTCTTTACAGCAGCTGTCTCTATAGGGGCTATTCATAAATTACGTCATTTCAAATTTGGGTCTGGACATCGGATGATGGTAGCATGACGTAGAAGGGGGCGTCATTCCCAGACATCTTCTCCCGCATCTTTAAAAAGTGTTTCCATGAGTAAAAAAGGGAATGAAATTCGTGTTTCTCTAAACTGTAAAGCTATAAAAAATTACGTACTAAACTAGAATCAATAATAAAATAAGTTATAATAAATAAACATCTAAGGACATTGGCTGTACAGTCACCTGCAATAATATGTTACTCTTCGAAGGCCGCAAAAATATCTGACAGGATCTTATTTGTAGAGCCATAAGAGCGTGTCACATATTTTTGCGGCCTTCAAAGAGTAACATATTATGGTATAGTATATGGTATATAGTAACAGGTGACTGTACCATCATCATCTACTATTTGATTGTTTTAGGAAATAGTAATAAATAAATCATTTTAAAAGTTTTTATTGTACAATTAAGCTATAAACGCATTTTTTGGAAAATTACGTCATTTTATTTGGTGGGGGGGGGGGGGGGGAATAAGGGGGGCCTTATTCGAATTATGATGGTTGAATGATTTTAGGGGGGGGGGGGTCTAAAATCGTCAAAAATAGATGACGTAATTTATGAACAGCCCTAGCCAGCCATAGCAGAGTGACCAAGTGTCCTGAAAAAAGGAAGTTTACTACTTTATATAAATCGATTTATAATTAT
Organism: Cydia splendana; assembly: GCF_910591565.1. Taxonomy (NCBI): domain Eukaryota; kingdom Metazoa; phylum Arthropoda; class Insecta; order Lepidoptera; family Tortricidae; genus Cydia; species Cydia splendana. The sequence goes on along the minus strand of NC_085987.1, from coordinate 37,856,252 downwards.
TAATAATATGGAAGATAGTGTCGTGAACAATTGGCTTCTGACCTTAATGTGAGTGGTGCATGCTCATGAGCTAAAAATAATTCATGATCACTTGCGTCTGGTTGGCGGACTCAGGAAATTATAATGTACCTAAAGGATGACTCACGCTAGATCGGGCCGGGCCCGAGCCGACGTGTCGGACATGTAATTTTCTATGACGGCTGATAGGTGATCACGTGGTGCTTTCTATAGAAAACGAAGCGACGGAAGCTAAGGCCCGGCCCCGGCCCGGTCTAGCGTGAGTCAACCTTAACTCATAACTCTTATTTGTAGAGTTGTAGACGAACAAACCAAAGAGTATAGAGTTAGACCAAGAAAAGTCTGCAGCGATTTTGACAGCCCTCGTAGTGCCAGTGTTATTTTAAACGTCAAAGTTCTATGAAATTATGACGTATAAATAACACTTGCACTGCGTGGGCTATCAAAATCGCTGCAAACTTTTATTGGTCTAACTCTAGTAAGTATATTGAACAAACTCCGTTCCTAAAACCAATCCTTTGCGTCTCGTGGTGTCGAACCACTGTATACTAATATACCTACCGAGTATTTCCTCCCTCGCCGAGAAAAAAGAAATATATATATATATATATATACGAGTACTTACCTACTAAAGAAAGTACATACGCTTACTACGAGGAATATCGTACATTCACCCGCCTGTTCCTATCTCTATTACAAGCGCATATTTATATTGCTGTCCCGCTCCCACAGTGTCATTCGCGAGTGCGATAGATTTTTCTAAGTGGCCGTCCAGGAATTTTCAGTATGCCCTAAGTATCGGGATGAGATGAGTGATGACCAGTGATCGTTAATTTTCCAGCAATTTTGGTGCAGCATAGTAAAAATAAAGGATTCTCTTAATTTTTTTCTAGGGAGAGGATTGGTTAAGGTTAAAATTACTGTTATTAACCCTAATTATCTATTCCACCTAGAGTAGGGCATACAGATGCTTTTAACCAACAATGCTGCACCAAAATTGCTGGAAAATTAACGATCACTGGTGATGACAAATCACAAAGAAAAGTCACGTGATGTTTTCCATATAATTATTTAAGTGTCACTTGGCCAGCCCCTCTGAGAAAGGTCAACGCCCCAGCACAGATACTTTCATTCTTCTGAAGTGATCAATCTATCTATTCAGGATACATAATTAGTATTCGACAAGCGTGCTTGTTACTGCATGTTTCGACATAATATAATTGAAGCTGTGACCTGTAGCAAAGTATTAAAAGTAAGTAAGAAAAATATGGATAGATACTGAATTTACGTCTTACGTGCTGTGCTGAACGTGCCACATGCATCGTGAAGTTACCTATAATTTAAAGTTCACTCTTCTTCTCGGTACCGTACGGCTGGCCACTAGTTTGACACTGGCATATTCGCTAATATCTAACTTACTTTCTATGCATCTTGCTCGTACTGGCAAATTGCGAGCGAGATGTATGGAAAGTAAGTTACGCAGATGTCAGCGAATATGTCAGTTTGACACTGATATGGATAACTTTGAATAAAATGGCCCAAAAAGAAGATACCTACTTGGCCAGCATTCCACATACAGAACAAACATCAGCAATACGTGCTAGTTTGCTTTTCCACATATTTGCGTCATTAAAGATTGATGATCGTGTATTTGACAGCCTTGGCACGGATCGCCCGCGGCCCTTCGCGGCATATGCCCGGCACGTGTGCTACCCGGTAATAGACAATGCTACATATTATACTGGATTTGTTTTTATTTCAAGACTTGACTCACAATAAGGCGACATTTATTACTCGCTAAAATATTTATGTGGTGATTCGTGGTAGGTATTCCTCATTTCTGTTGTATAGCTTTCAAGCAACTGCCCGTCGTCGGTTCAGTAAAAATAGATACTTACCTACCTTCATTCCGATTCCCTTCATGTGAACGGAAAAGCGCTGAATTAAATAAGGTAGGTAAGTAAGTAAATAAAAATAAGGTGAAGTGGGCCGAAGTCGATTCGCGAACTTTAAATAGGTATTAGGTACGTATAAAATGGCGGATTTGCAATCTTTACCGCTTTAGGCCCCAGGCCCTGTAGCCGCCCCTTTCTCAGCACCCATCATATTAACTACATTTTGAGTTATTTCTTGTTATCATCTGCGATTTTTTGCCACAATTTGCCGCCCCTAATATCTTGCCGCCCTAGGCCCGGGCCTACTTGGCCTTAGGGCAAATCCGCCACAAGTAGGTAGAGTCAGACAAATAAGCTAACACTGCATTAACGTAGACGTGACAAAGTGTGGGAGTGTCACAATAAACGTTATATCCACACTTTATTTTTGCAAACTCCGTGCAGCAGAGTTAGCTTGGTGAACCCTACCAATATATGAAAAAAAAATACTCAACATCACGAAAGTTCCCTTGAAAGAAATCGACACGAAGGTTTCGTATACCGGCTTCGGTCCCTGCACAACACAATACTTAGATTACCTAGCCCTATGTCCGAAATATTTATGTTGGAATTATTCCCAACGGCACCCATATTTGCACAAATACCACAACAATACAACAGCTACTTCTTTCACGCGAACGGGAAATATAATGTTCCACAACATAAGCATAACAACATCGATTGCGTTCGTATATATCGTGATGCACGTTAAATCGCATAAAGAAACGAGTTTTGATCCGGAGTGGTTGTTATTGCCATTTGCTTACTGAGCTTGCTCAAGTTCAGAGAACCAATGAAGTGTGATCTCGGGGTACGTAGCCAACACGCCAATTGTTTACGCTCCATAGCGAACGAAGCGCAACTGTTACTGTCGCACTAATATGGAAGAGTGATAATATAGAGACACAAGGCTACCCTGATCTAAGCTGTAATTAAGATGGGATATGCAGATGCCGATGTGGTATTTTCCATTAAAACTTTGATGTCTATCTGTCTTACTTTTCGAAAGTACCTACCTGTACGTCTACCATCAGTTTTGACATTGACATATACTCTCACGTCTACGTAACTTACTTTCTATGCATCTCGCTCGTACTCGCATATTAGTGCAAGCGAGATGTACAGAAAGTAAATTACGTAGACGTGAGCGTTATGACAATGTAAAAACTGGTGGTAGACGTACTGGTTAATCGTATACGTAGGTAATTAATCATTTAATTGTAGCTCCGAACTACTAACTAGTAAATAATATGTTAAGGTAGCTAACTAGTTACTTACGAAAAAAATAAAAAATAAATATTGATAATACCGAATTGGTCTGATTGCATCTGCCTTAGGAAGGTTACATTACAATAATATACCGGTTTATCTGAGGCGTAGGTACCTATGTCCAGTAAGCGATGAGAATAGCAATTGATGACTTCACCGAGGTTGACCAGGTCAATTCATCGACCAAGTATTTCACAATAACGGGCTTGGGTGTCAAACGGAACCCTGTCCTAAACCTCCGCAATCCGTTGTGGGATTGTCAGATGGCTGTATTTGACTGTTCGCGCAGAAGGTCCGAGTACTTCTAGATTATGGAAGCGGTTGGGTTTGCGACGCGCCGTATATTCGCGTGTTTTATTTAGGTAACACTATACTATACATACATGGCTTAGTACCTTATTTCAATGTGTGTATGTACATGACGCATATGTATTACAATTTTATAGAGGTTACATTGTTTTATTGTTATCACAAAATAACTCGACGTTAATAGTTTAATTCGCGGAATTGTCCGAGGCGACGGTGGAAACAATTAAACCATCAAGACGGTCTGTCGTGCCTGAAGAATTACCACTGGGTGTATAATTACATGTCCAATCTGCTAGAGACCAAAGGACGTGCAAATCGAATCGAGTAGCGTAAATGATTAGATAAGACAAGTGACTTGGGTATATTTTCCTTGCGATTATATTTACGTCACTTTGATAATATAATATTGAATATGCAGTAGCTTATTAGGTTTCTATTTCATTCTATACCTAGTCATGTGTAGGTAAACATCGTCAATTTTTCAATTATCTATGGGCGCTACGACGTTAATGGGAAACTCAACGTAATTCGCTAAAGTTGTTTGTGTTTTGTACGTTAACGTTAATTTAACAAATAGGTACCCAGGTAGTTAACGCAAATTGGCCTTTTAAGTGGCTGCCAGTGAAGTGGATGCAAAATTTTATTCAATTGAGTGCTACATAACGTAGTATTGTCCCTACACCGAAGAATACAAAAAATCTAAGCCCCATCTGTTCCCAATCTCTCCTCTTTTTGTGTGGTTTGTTCTTCGGGCATGGAAATGTCCCTTATCAAACTACTTTAAGTATACTTTAAGTACTGTCTTAATAATGAATTAATTATTGTTCAACGACATAATATTTATAGAGTGAACAACAACTATAGGTACGTTTAGAGGGGAGAAGCTCTACAAAACTGGAATAAACAAAAAAAATATAAGGATTTGTGTAGTTTTTTTCCAGTATCTCAGGAAATATTGGAAAAGTCTAAATAATGTAAGATCGGTACCTAAACATGCAAGTTTTAGACTCCCTACATCTACAGCCATCTGCTTGAACAGGTGTTTTTCTTGTTGGATACGAAACAAAAGAAATTACGTGTCAAAATTTATGAAACAGGCATGATTTGGTAGTTAAAAACAATCCTGCATCAAACGGTGACCAGTGACTAGACGAAAACGACGGCACCTCCACCATAAGTACTTAATGTTGTGGCGAAAGTTGTTGGTCTGTGTCGGAGTAGTGTTGTGTTTTATTCGTGCTCTCCGATGTGTGTAGACTGTAGACCGTGTAGGCCCCAGTACACAGGCGGTCGAACATACGCACGCACGCTACGTGTCGAATAGGACTGGCAGAGGAGAAATCGCCGTTTTAAAACTCGTACAATGTGACACATGTGATTTGGATTAACACGGATTAAAATCTCGAGGTCACATTTAGTAAGTACCTAATGCATAAATTAGTAAGTTTACATTTCATACCTGAGGTTAAAGGGGTCATAATGTTTACATGCTTTATTTCACTATTGCAAATTATCTCATATCTTAAGGAGAGCAATGGCATATGTAACATGTAAATATACGTTGAATAACCTTGTTAGTTAACGGAAAGGTGTTTATTCATCCATACATGTTAATCCACTCATTCTTCGCTCTGTAACCGTTAAGCCGTTAACTGGCCTCTACCTTATGCATACCCCAAATACCTTATCAATAATATATACCGAATTTCACTAGTTAAATGCCTAATTAGTTACCTATAAATAAATAACTGACTACTATTAATAGAATACAAAATATACAAATGCATTGGCCTGCTATACCTACTTTTTGACAGTTAAATTAATAGTTGATTCTCTTTCTTTGGCCAAAATTAGAAGCGATTAAGACACAGTTATAAATATGCGTGTGAGGCCTCTAAAACATAGATGACGAAATATTGCTTGGCGAATGTAATATCTAAAAGGATAGGTACATAAAAACAGCTCAACCGGTTATGCATTTGCCCAAGTGCCTACCTGCAGTCTGTATGCACTTAAATGCCTATAATGTCCATGACGTCAACTTGGAAACAAAGTTTTACATTTCTTAGATTTGATTAAACACTTGCCTGCGTAATTTTATCGTTGTGTAACGTGATATCAAATAATCAAGAACAATTTGAACATTAGCTTTTAATGAACACCTGCATAATACGAGTAACATTATATCGGTTACAGAGAGGGTTCTTTATATTGTACGAGTTGTAGGTACATTATATACCTACTTTGTACCTATTTACTGGCAATCGCAACAAATACCCAGCATGAATTAAAGGGTTATTTTCAATAGGTACGTAGTTTATCGATTATTCCGTATCGTAAACTGGTGTTACTTTGATTCGTGGGGTAACCTTGATCATCGATTTTTGAGGAATAGGCAGTTGATTTTTGAACGCGAACTTAAATATTTTATGATGTGGTTGGCGACCTTAACATAAATACATGATAAGAAACCAACTCCTTGTAGTTTAAAAATCGATGATCAAGGTTACCCAACGAATCAAAGTAACCCCAGTTTACGGTAACTATTTGTAATACCTACCTACCTATGCAATATCAATGCTTTTTCTTTGGAAGTTAATAGCCATCATATCATTCAACAATAAGTAGTAGGTAATTAAGAAAATATTCAATTCTGTATTTTTTAACTAGTGCTGCGGGCTCAGCACGGTTCCATTTTTATCGACTATCACTATGCGCGTCCCTTTCGCACTTACATACTTGTTAGAACGTGACAGGCATGGTGAGAAGGGATAAAAACGCGACCGTGCTAAGCCGCCTGGAATAGCTAATCATGTTGCATTTTTTGCTTTCACCTTTTTTTAATAATTATGGAAATGGTATGGACGCTGCGACAAACTTTTATAGTTGGCTTAACTTTTGGATAACTGTTGGATATATATTAAGAATCATTAATCTATTTATTAAGACTAATTACGACACATTGTCGTTATACCTACTTCTAAGAAGTATTTTCGTTAATGCCGGGAAAACTATGCTACAGAGGTTACGTTTGCGTAGCTACGAAGCAAAGACTAGTGTTAAATTTCTTATTCCAGTATCAACCCTGGCACCAATAATGAAGAAGCCGGGAGCCGGCTCCAGCAAGAGCGGGCTGGGTTCCATCGGCAAAAGTGGACTTGGTGGCGGAAAGAGCGGAGTCACTTCAGGCAAGGGCAGTGTAATGGGCTCTTCTAGCAAAACTGGGAGTTCCCCCGCCAAAATTATTAGTTCTACTACCAAAAGCTTCTCAAGTCCTATAAGTAAGAACAGCGGAACATCGATACCGAAAAGCGCTAGCCCTAAAACATCGAAATCATTCGATTTCTCACCAAGTAAATCAAAGCCCCTCACCCCGTCATCACCAAAAAGCTATCCGTCGTCATCTTCGTATAACGTATACGGAACACCTAAGAGTGGAAAATCGACGTCCTTTGGCATTATATGGATTCCAACTGGCAAACGCAGCAAAAAGAAGGACATTGTGCTCAACTACAATAATGACGATCGACGACGAGAGAGGTCACCCTCTTTTTACAAACTGTAAGTACCGGTGCCGATAATAGGCTAAATAATTTATTTTCTGGGTTGAACTGAGTCTGGGTTCTTACGAACAGGAATAATGAAGCAGTATAGTATCAAAGACATATCTAACTTCGTATAAGACGAATAAAGTCTAAGGATAAAACGTGCCTCGGAATTCAAGTAAAAGTCATTCTCGAATAGATGCCGCACACACCTTTAGCCTATTCTCGGCTAGATGGCGTGACGAAACCGTTTCATATTTAACAATTTTAACACATAGAAATCAGTGAATGAACATGGATCAAAATGATATAAAAATAATAAAATCATTTATCCATATATATACATTTTTTGATATTTTTATACGTTTTAATTTTGAGTTTTAGTCGTGTGGCGATAGATGGCAGTAAATTTACAGTGACTTCAAAATTTACAATGACAGGACCCCTCTATACTATCTATTCTTTTTGATAGTATCTACACCTAAGTACCATAACTAAATCTCACGAATCCCGAAACAATTCTCTTTCGTCACACTATTAGATAGAATACACTTATGATTCCATACCGTAAAAGTATAAAAGTTTGCCCTTTAACATAACTTTGCCCAACGCGTCAAAGTTCAGTAAAAGCGAAATAACTTAAAAGTAGTTACAGATACACTTTCTGAAGAAAGAGAAGATAGTGTATGCCGCCGTAATAAGAAGCCGTATGGGGTTGGCAACTGTCAAAGGTTTACATAGATGGTGTCATCATAGCTTGCCCCTTTTTCTATGAGGTTTGGCTTAAAGGGCTGGCATCCAAGGCATAAAATTCCATTAAAAAAACAAAAACTTGACACATTTCTAGGGATTGACAGGCACTTGACAGAGCAAGCTATGCTGGCGCCATCTGCTAAATACTTCCGAACCATCGAACTCTCTGAACAGGAGTGCCAACACTGCCATGATAAAAATACAACAGTGTCACAGACTGTCACAGTCACACTGTCATGAGTAATGAATGCATAGTATATATGAAATGTTGTGAGAAGTGAAAGTGTAGTTGCATTGTCGTATTTTTGTTTTTCTACTCTGAAACAAAACTAAATTTTATGTAATAAATAGTGAAAAGAATTAAACGTAAATAACAATATTTTAAATGGTCCATTTGGCTCTGTAAGATTAAAAATTGGTGACTATAAGTAATACTTGTGTTTACAAAACAGCTTGCAAACTTTTTGGTTTGTATTTTACGACAATGCAAGAACAAGAAACTAGCAATTTTGAAACAATCAGAAACACATGGCGTCGATTGTCTGGTGAACGAATTGAATCTGCATTAGTGAGGTATTTCATAAAACCAACAAGATATTGCATACGAGTTTGTTTACATTATTCTTAGAAACGGTGCGCGTGTCACCAGTATGTATTACGATCGCATTGAATGCAACAAGAAACTTCGGCATCACGTATATTCGTGTCGTATAGGCCTCTGTGAAATATAGTTTTCGTTTTTTATAGCATGTCCGGTGATTCTCATGACACAACTCACAAGAAGACCGATGATGACACAGGCCTATTAATTGGTCCGGATCGCAAGTTACCCACAGCCACATTAGCTGCTACGGAAACGGCGGTGGCAGCAAATATTACAGCTTCCAACTTAGATGAGAAACAGCATCTAATAAAACAAGACAATGATGAAACTAAAGTGAGTATTTTTGTCCAAGTAATGTATGAACTCAATGACTGTACACATTTGAATGTTACATTATTAGGTACTGCACAATAACTAGTGTAAGTATGTGGGCATTAGATATCCCTTTGGGTAATTCTGAAAATCACTAATAATTATATGAAATCAGTCTGTTTCGGAATTGCCTTCTAGTCCCATTGCTTGAGAGATTTTCTTAACATCTATAAAGAATACATTTTATTGACTAATGATTAGCAAACATTATATTACTTGTATGGAAAAAATTGTGACGTTCATGACTGGCATTTCGCCATCATGTGCCCAATACCCTGATCCATTGCTTCTAGGGGAAACGGATATTATTGCCCACTTTCTAGACATACATTTTAGATCAGTCATTTCAATGCATTTAATATCAAAAAGAATAGTTAATTTACACAAAATCTAAAGTAATGACAGGTAAAATTGACAATATAGCAATGGGCAACATAGCTGCCAGTGATATGTTATTTAATGATGTTAATTAATGAAACATTATTTCACAGGAGGCAGCTGGTGATGCTAAGGACAATGAAGACACTGATGATGATAAAGACTATTTAAGCAATGAGGAACCCATAAGACATAAATTGCCTGACACCTCTGAACCGGACAGTGTTTACCTCCGAGCCCCACCTCCACACAAAGCTCGATCAGCCACCTCTACACAGGAAGAAGACAGCTGTGGTATTAAGTGTCTGTATTATACTCTGCAATGCTGTGATTGTGTTCTTATGTAAGCTGCCATGCATTTTAGAGGTAGGTATGTTTCTAAAGGCCTGGAGCCAATAGGAATGCCAGTGTTTGCAAATGTCATTGAATTATTTTATTTTTTTTTTCAAGGAAATGAGTAATTTGTAGATAAATATAACTGGAGCAATCTATGGCATGAATTGCAAGATATTGTAATACATATTATGATAATGGTTTAGGAGCTGATAAAATAATTCTAGAAATTGTAAATTATCTCTGGTTTTAAGTACCATTTTGATTTTTTGTTGATATCGAAGATAGGCATTCACTCACTCAAGGCTGACAATTTATTAACTTGAAACTTTAAAAACATGTTATTGTGGTATTAATTGTTCAGTATGTCATATAAGCATAGTGCTACTGCAACTATTTCTCCCGCAACATGTGATAAAGACAGTGACTTTCTCACTCTTGAATATTGTTTTATTAATTTCTCATGGCGCCCTATTGATTCCTGGAGTAAAATTATGTCTATTTTGGTTAACGGACAATTATTCGCAGACGGATTCTCCAAGTAAAGTATGGCAGAATTTCATCATGCAATTGGTTGTTTTCAAGAGTAGTCAGTAGGTAGCACAATGCAGATTTACTTTTATATCAAATACAATAAAACACTGGCAAGAATGTGAATCTTGACATCTGGTATTGTATGATAAAAGCCCCATCTACCTACTAATAAATCAGTCTGCAGAACGATGTTTGGCGAAACGTTGTCTGCTAAATGATAATCTGCGAAAAATTGTCGTAGTATTATATTAGGAGCCCATTTATCACATTCCAAACATGCAGTTAGTTTGTATGATCATTTATGCTTTATAAAATGTAACTTTTCAATACCATTTGACAGGATAAGAAAGTAAAAAAAAGCTTTTACAGGTGAAGAAATTTCGTGCTGAAAGTTTATTCTTGTGATTAATTATCCCAGTAGATATTTGCTTGCACAATCTGTAAGGCTGCTTTAGGTTTTAGTTGATAAAATAAGCCATTTAAGAAACAATATTCCTAAACATTTGTGATAATGACAAATCAGAGATCTACTTTTTATAAATTCATATTTTGACTTCTCATGAGATCTTTATATATTATACTTAAGTTTAAGTAAACATAAGATAGAATTACCTATATGAACACCATTGTATGGTGCTATTTTTGGGTCCTTATGAGTAATGGTGTAAATCTATTACTAGATTAGGTGCTTTCAGAATCATTAGTTTACCAGACTGTAAACGCCCCTGTGAGCTTTATATCTTCTATACAATAATTGTTATGTTAGTTTAAATATGGACCATTTGATACAGAAGACTCCTGAGGGCACATTTACATAAGGCTTACATTAAGCACAGTCAGAGGAGTACTAACTGCCGCATTGCGATAACTTTACTGCATAGAAAGTTGTTTGTAGGGGGTTGGGGTCAGTTATATATGCAGCTTACTGTACATAGTTTGACGTACAGTCAGCGTCATATATTAGGTAGCATCCAAAGTATTCAAATAGTTCGGTATACCATATAATTTGTATGGCGTACCGAACTATTGGAATACTTTGGATGCTACCAATATATGACGCCGACTGTACACTGACAGTAGCTTACTGTGAGCAAAGATTTATTGATTGTTTTAGATGTGTAATGTCCCTGGTTGGAACTGTCAAATTAGTAGCGCGAATTTGTCTTAGACTTAACCCTTTGACCATTATTTTTTTATAGCAATGAATCGAGAACTTTAACGATACGGACAGCATGAATTATTTTTTTTATGATTTTTGAGAAAGAGAAATGTATATATTATTTCGGGGTTTCTGAATTATAAGACGGCAATATGTTTGCCGCTATCAGCCAAGGGCAGCAAGTGACAAGACCGTCATGTCAGTTTGCCGGGGGAACTACGGGTGGCATGAAGTATCTAAAATGAATAAATTAAAAACCAATAGAATGATAAGAAATAATTAAAACCTTTATATCATTTAACTTAAAAAGATTTTTTGTTTATTCTGTTTATAATATTTTTAATATATACTATTATATGTAGGTATTGTATATTATTTCCAAGTAGGTATTGTAATCCCAGCAAAACTGTGGATAGGTTGCTAGCATGTAATAATTTGAATTATTGAATTAGGCTATTGCTCCATATATAAATCAATATCAAATAGTAGCCTAACCTACCCTTTCCTTTAATAAACACCAGACACTTAACGGATAGTGGCAAATATATTGCAGTCTTAATTTTTTTAAATTATCAAACAACAGATTTTTTTTCCTTAAAACTTTATATCGCCAAACTTGTCTCTGAAACTAGAGAATTGTGACTATCGGATAAATCCAGCAAAGAAAGTTTTATTTACAGACCTTTTTGATCAAATGTAGGCAATAGTTAAAAATCTAAGTTCAGGCCTAAGAATCATCATTTAACAAGGGATGAAATAACGTTTATCAGCTCTCCTTTTTTTCGTAGATTGTTACGAGTATATTCTCTTATGCGAACAAAAATTTATATTAACTAACAACACGTTCATTGAGAAAAAAAAAATATTTGAGTGGTATGGCGGCAAATATCTTGCCGTTACCCACTAAAGGGTTAAACACAACTAATACAATACTTACCAATTGTCTTTGCTGTGAGCCACAAACTGTGAGCCTGATGTGAATGTGCGTTAGATTAGAAGTCTTCATTTGTACAAAAAAGATGAATTGTAGGTGATATAATATTACGTTTTGAGTATATACGCCCTTTTGTAACTGCCAGTAAATAAACTGTTTACCTGATGAAGTGTAAAATATATTTTAGTATAAATAAATAAAAATATGCGTCCATTGTTTTACTCTTTATTAGTTAGTTCAAACAGCCAGTAACAAAAAATGTATATGGGTCAGTTAACTTTTAGTCCTACATCTTACGTTGGATATTGTTTGTCGTTGTCGTGTATATGTCGGCGGCCGATCGTGACATCAGGCAGATCGTGATGTTACTGTGTAATGTTTTGACGGTAGTCACATTAAACCAATAGATAGGTTCGTTATTAGGTTGCTTCAGATGCCCGAAGGGTAAACTGGCCAGAAATAGCGAAACGGGGCTCCGTCGACTCATGGAACTAGACAAAGATTTTCACGTTTCACGATATGCCTAGGAATTTCATGATCTGCCTGATCTTACGATCGGCCGCCGACATATACACGGTATCATTGGCCGCGCAACATACCTACATAGCTGTTAGGAAACTCGAAATGTAAGGACAGAGGAAATTAGGAAATGTAAAGTGGCCTCGCCGTCCATAGAGAAATATAGTAAGAAAAGAGTGCTCACTCCATACATCAGTTTTGCTACCAAAACGACTATTATTTTCGCAGTCGACATCTAGCATCGAGTAGCGGAATTATCAGTACCGCCACTTGATACTAGAATTCTCTAGTGTCGCGACTCACGAAAATTGTATTGAACAACGATTTACAACTACCTAATATTAAAAGCAGAAGGAGTTGAAAATAGAGTTCCGGTTATTTAATCTGGTTATTTTATAATATTAGCTGAAAATTGTTGAGCATTAGACTTTTCGGTCGTCGGAACATCTATTGTCAAGTAGCAGTACTGATATAATTCCGCTACTCGATGCTAGATGACTACGAAAATATTTTTTCTTTTTTTTTATCAAAACTGAAGTTACGAGTACTAAGTTCTTTCAAAATTACAAAAAATGCTTCAATAGGAAGTTGTACGAACCAAACATTTTTAAAAACTTTATTATATGTGAGTTGCTTATAACCAAAGGATACCTAGGTACTTATTCAAAAGTGAATTAATAAATTAACCCTTTAATGCTAAATACGTCGGTATTTTAATTATTTCTAGTGGATATAATATCTAATATATTTCATATGTAGATAGTGTGCGATTGGTAGTGGTATAACTAATGTAAAACTTTTTTTTGTAGTTTTAATAAACCTAATGGAAGATCCACAAGTTCTTCTTTGTATTTACTCAATTTCTTATTTCAAAATATTTGTAAAAAAGACATGCACTAACCTCGAGGGGAATACAGGACTTAAGTATAGGGATGTCATGCTTCCTCATCATGTTTGACTATCTGAATACCTACCGAATGAGACTAATAAGGAATGTCCGAACTAAAAGGCGTAGTTTGGTGTTTGATGACGCGAACATTCACGGTGACGCCAAGAAGAATGTCCACTAAGCTAATAAGGTTGACTGGTATAGAATGCTTTTTGGCATTAAGTCCGCCCAGGGCCGTCTTAAACTATACTGGGGCCCTCGGGCACATAAGAATTTGGGGTCCTTTTGGAAAGTAAAGAAAGCGAAATAAACGATTTTTTTTCTACTATGATCTTCCATTTTTTATAGGTAATCAAATATACTGTTACTGTCTGTCCTTCGGGGCCCCCTGAGGATTGGGGCCCTAGGCACGGGCCCCATGTGCCCTTATGGTAAAGACGGTACTGAGTCCGCCTTTTGTACGATAAGTTTTCTTTTGTGCAATAAGTTAAAATAAATAAATAATAAAGTAACTCGGACAAATAACGACAATGGTCTCACTTGGCGAAAGGAAAATTGGTAGAACTTGTAGGTACCTTATAAGAGTAAGAGAAAGAAACTGTTGAAATAAGTAGATACATGATTTATTACATTTATCTATTCTATCAGTATGTTTTGCCTAACTAGTTTTTTGGTAACTAAATATTTATAAATCAGGAATGCATAATAAAAATAATATTTACATACACTTTACTGAATGATTAACATAGAATACATCTTTACACGCCATCGACAGTGGCAGTTTTAAATAAAATAAAAAAACAACTTAAGAGTACATTAAGTGTAATGCCTTGCTTTTTGGTAAAACAATATGATACAAATATATATTATTTAAACGATAGCTATCAACCGCATAAATGCACGCAAAATTATTAAAGAGAATTATTAATAAAGCGAATTATTATATTATGATTGGGTTACATGCAGGGCGTTATCCTTCTATTATTGATCTCCGGGCTTATTAACGTGTACACACAATACGCCGCGTCAAGAATATTACGAGTATAAATTATATAAGTCTAAAATTTTAATAACTATTACAACTCATTATAAAATTTCATTAAAATATGTTCCAACGGAAAACCAATTAAAGTAACTAAAATAATAACATCTCATAAACAAGGTCTAGTAACAACAAATTCGATCGATTTCGTTTTAAATTACATGAAAACATGACGTTGCCATATCAAACGATTGGTCCCGCACTCGCAAAACAAAATGACATGGTGGTAAGTTAAACCATGCGTTTTGACTTACTTTCAACTTAATCTCACTGGTAAGACTTGCATCTCAAGAAAAGACAATTGTTAGTATTGTTACAAACTATACAACCAAGTGAAAAATTATGGTAAAAATATTTTATTATAAAAATAAAGGGCCACCCCACACTAGCGTCTCCCGAGCGTCCGCGTCTAGTCAACTCTACGGCCGTTGCTCGACGCAACGTTGGCGCAACTGCGCAGCGACGCCATTTTCCATAGCGCTGACTAGACGCCGACGCTCAAAAGACGCTAGTGTGGGGTGGCTCTAAAGGGCGAGGCAGTTTCGAGACATCATGACATGGTACCTACGTACAGTCTCTTGCGTTCGCGGTGTTCCACTTTTAGAGTCTATTCCAGTATATTAAGGTTCAAAAGTGGATCACCGCGAACGCAGGCGACTGTACGTGGCCTATTCTTACGATGCTATGCCTAATGTTTTTCGGTGTACCAAAAGGCAACCAACCATACATAAAATTTAAAACAGTACGTGTGTATCTACTTGATAATGCTAACTTACTAAGCGCATTACAAGATGTTGCCTCATGAATAAATGTAATAATGTGAACATAAGAAACTTGTTTCGTAGCTAATTTAAAACCTGTAAGACTATTATACATATTATAATAAAAAGTTATCTCACTCGGGAGCTTACCTTAAGATACTATTTTACGTGCATTAAATGTACTTATTATAAAAATTATCTTAGTCCTGTTTACAAGTACACAAATGTATATAATACATTTATAACCACGTAAGTACTTTGATTCAGTACCAAGTATTATAAGGATGGAGTTAATGTTAGTTTCACAACTTCTGCGACAGTTTTGAAGTCGCTGGCAAAAGGACAATTATAAGGGTACTTCGTACATATAGAATAATAACAACATTTAATTTTATTGCAAATCGCAATGAAAACGTAATAATATGCCACGGTTTGCCTTATACAGATACACGGTCGATAAAATTGTACAAACGAACTTCATGGAAAAAATTAAGTATGTTATCAATACAAAGGATTAAGCAGGACAGCTAGCAGCAGCTAGGCGGCTGTACAGAGGGCTTCTATGTATAAATGGCCGCATTTGAAAGTTATTAAGGATCGCGTCGCTCGGACGTGGGAATTCAGTCAGGTAAGTCGATTACTAAGAAAAGTACTACCCTCTTTCATATAGACTTCCTAGGGATGGTGGTTTACCGCGCTTATTTGCTAAATGTCACAGGCCACCTCAACCACTAGACGACACACATGAGACAATCGAGGTCACCACACATAAGCGCTCCCAAACAAAATTTAGTATGGGAGCGCGATCGCTTATTACGACCACTACTCGTGTAAATTAAAGATATGTACAAAAAATAAGCATTAGAGGTGTACCTGGGTTGTTATACTAATTATTACGACCACTACTCGTGTAAATTAAAGATATGTACAAAAAATAAGCATTAGAGGTGTACCTGGGTTGTTATACTAATTATTACGACCACTACTCGTGTAAATTAAAGATATGTACAAAAAATAAGCGTTAGAAGTGTACCTGGGTTGTTATACCAATTATAAAATAGTGTAGAAAATATCTTAGGGTGGTATTCCACAGGTCCAATTTATTTGTCCAATGTCAGTGCGTCTCACTCTCATTAAAACAAAATGTGAGACGCAATACAGATAGGACAAGAAATTGGATAGGTGGAATACCACCCCTAGTTGTGCTACTCCAATCGTGGTGACCTCGTGCTCTTTGTAAACGCTTCATAATGTGGTGTCTGTGTAGTCTATGATAACTGTACATGAGAGTGGTCACATAATTTCCGGAAAAGATGCGTATGTAAGTCTATGACTTGTGTATAGGCAGGGGATGAGCTTCGGAGTTCAAAACGTATTTGCTCAAGTCTATAAGGTATCTGTCGTCGCTGAATAAGAGGTAGAGGTACTTGAGCGTTTCGGAGAGGAAGAACGACTCCATCATGTCGCGTTGCACCGGCTTCTCACTCTTCACGTTGGCTAGAGACGTGTAACCGTTGGCGACCTTGGCATACTTCTCGAAGCCCTGGGGAAAAGAGAAAATGGGTTAGTACGAGACAAACATAAACGTAACTGGTAACACACTGAATTCTGGTTTCTGGCTAAATAATGTAGTTTTTTTATGTGTTCGAATCGCAGTGAACGGTGTACAATCCAGATCACTGCATAGAAGTTTTTTGCAGACGGGGTAAACTATCTTTGCAGCTGCTACAACTGTACGAACGCTTTTAAAAACCCCAACTAGCCCGGATTAATTCGAACGCCGGAAGTACGCGTATAACTTGCAAACATTCGCACTCAGTGAGCACTCTCCCATAGGTACGTACAATATTAGCCTGTGTTCGCGGTGTCCCACCCTTAGGGCGATACTCGTTTGAACGCCTTGCAGGTAGCCGCTCGGTTGCAAGGATTAAGGCAAATTTTTCTTAACTGTAACACCGCGAGCGCAGACGATTGTACTTCTTTGAAAAATGATCCATGCGTGTCTGAGGGTCTACTGCGAACACCGAAGTTGGAAAATTACGGGCATCCTTGTCTTTTACTCCAATTAAGGCGTAATTAGAGTAAAGGGATAAGTTCGCCTTTGTACTTCTTACTAATTGTATGTTATTTTTAATATGTATTTTTGTACAATAAAGAGTTTACTACTACTACTACTATTAGAGTTATAGAGAAAGATGCCCGCAATTTGTAGGCCCTCTGTAAGTATTCTCACGAGCTAAATACATACGAAAACATCAGCAACGTGCGACGAGCCTAAAGCAGATCAAGGAAGTTCGTTTTACTCGTGTCGTGTTAAATGTGAACATGCCTGGTAAATCTGCCAGCCCCAGTCCTGGTAGGTGGCGTTGCCGGTGATCTGGTACATGTAGAATAGGCTCTCTATGAACTCGGGCCGCAGCAGGCTGTGCGAGTCCGCCGTCTTCGTGTACATGTCTGACGTGGCACTCGCCTGCACAAAATATACATTTTAAAACTATAAATACTTTTATAAAAAATACAACAGTGCCCCCTTTGTGGCTGAGAAACATCGTTATTCTCACTCATCGTATCTTACAACGTATATTTCTGGAAATCTCTAATGAGGCAACAGAAAAAGTTCTTATAATAGTAGTAGTAATCACTTTATTGTACACAACACAGGTTTACAAAAATAAATTACAGTAATGGAAGTACAAAGGCGAACTTATCCCTATAAGGGATCTCTTCCAGCTAACCTTCGATTAGATGAGAGGAAAACTCCAGTCAGGTCAGATAGACAAACTTACGGGATGTACAGTAATATTTAGAAAAAGTAAACTAACGTATTGTCAACTCATAAAATACATAAATAATATTATAGAATAAAAATACATAAAATACATACTAGCATACATACATACAACTATATATATATATATATATATATATATATACGTACTAAACGTATAAGTACTAAACCTTAAAGGTTTAGTACTTAACCAGATCACGCTGATTGGAAAGCCAAAGCTTCTTCAGATTAGCCTTGAGTGGGACGCCACAGACTGGGACCGCCTGAGCGACAGGGGCAACTCGTTCCACAACTTCACAGCGCGCACCGTAAAAGAATTTGCATATGTTCGCGTCTTATTAGGCGGAATAGTAAGCGTGAGATTACAGCTAGATCGTAAACGGTGATCACTTCCTTCAGCCAGATAGTTAAATCTTTCCGTTAGGTAAGATGGGGAACGGGGGTTGAAGAGTATATTGAACAGCAACGACACGACATGCACATCTCTGCGTCGGCGGATCGGTAACCACTCGAGCTGGGAGCGAAAGTTGGAGACGTGATCATATTTACGGAGGCCAAATATATACTTGATGCAAACATTTTGTAAACGCTCAAGTTTATCCAGCAATTCCTCATTAAGGTCCAGATACGCAACGTCACCATAGTCCAGAAGAGGGAGCAAGAGAGAACGGGCAAGAGTCAGTTTAGTATGAAGAGGGAGAAAATTCTGCAGCCGTCGAAGAGAGTGGAGGGATCCAAAAACTTTTTTACTCACCTCAGCAACATGGGGAGACCAAGAAAGCGTCTGATCCATGGTGATACCCAAATTTCGGACAGTAGAGGAGAAAGGGATATTAGTCCCATCAAACAAAATGTCGGGTACCACCATGTCCGAAAGCTTGCCTACATAATAAGGACTACCAATGATAATCGCCTGCGACTTCCTAGCATTGATTTTCAAACCAAATTTGCACGCCCAGTCCCGTATGGATTCCAAATCAAGGTTGATTTGAGTAATCAATGAAGAAAGATCATCTATACTGGCCGCTGCATAAATCTGTAGATCGTCTGCGTAAAGATGGTATGATGATGTAAGTGCTTCGGTGATGCCATTAATAAAAATAGAGAAAAGAAGGGGAGAAAGCACTCCTCCTTGTGGGACGCCAGCGGTGAGCTCACACCAGTCGGACAGCTTGTCATCTACTCTGACCCGCTGGCGTCTGCCAGAAAGGTAGCTATGAAACCACGAGAGAGAAGTTTGTGAGATTCTTAGAGTGCTGAGTGTGCCTAGAAGGATGTCAAAGTCTACAGTGTTGAAGGCACTACTAAAATCAAGAAGAACAAGGACAGTTAGCTTTTTGCACTCTATATTAAAACGAATGTCGTCGGTGACTTTAACCAAAGCGGTGACTGTGCTATGCCCGGGGCGAAACCCAGATTGGAGAGGGTTAAACAATGAATTTTTATTAAGATGGGATTGCAGGCGACGGTTAACGAAATGTTCAATAATTTTTGATAGTATAGGAAGAATGGAGATAGGACGATATTGGGAGAAAGATGCAGGATTGGAAGTTTTTGGGAGAGGAATGACATGTGCATACTTCCAGGATGCCGGAAACGTGCCACTGGAAAGGGAGAAATTAATAATGTTAGAAATGATAGGAGAAATAAAATCCGCCACGAGCATGAGCATATCTACACTAAGGTTATCGTCACCGACGGCTTTCGTTTTAATAGCTTTGATGATTGCTTGTGTCTCTTGTGCAGAAATACAGCCGAGTTCAAAAGGATCTAAGCTGGAGTTGGTTGTAGAAGCTGCAAGAAGTGACAAGGTAGAATGTTTAAGGGAAGGGTCTAGAGTAACTGGTGAAGTACTGAAGTATTGGTTAATACCATTTATATCAAGGATACTGGATGAACTAGATTGAGATTTGCCCACCCCGAGTGATTTTAAAAACTTCCATAATTTAGCAGGGGGACATTCATCAATGGAACTGTGGATGTATCGACGCTTTGACTCCCTGCAGACCTTATTGCAGCGGTTACGTAACGATAGATACTTCTGACGATTACTATCTGAAGGGCTTTGTCGAAATTTTACGCGAGCTCGGTCACGCTTGGCCATCTGTGTCTTAATATCCGGCGTGAGCCACGGCGCAGGAAGGTGTTTGACGCGCGTAGGTTTCAATGGCGCGTTATAATAATATGAACTTGCTTAGAAGTTCTCCCTGTAACTTTTAAATCTTAATTTTCTATACAGCTTTTTTCGATAGCGGACACTGGGGAGTGTTTACTTTACTCGCTCACCTTGCGCGCTGTTGTATAATCACTGTTTGAACCTTAGGCCAATATTTTTTTTTTTTAAACGGGATAGGTACTGCGTACCGAGGAGTGTCATCAGGAGCTTGCGTTTACGGTGACGGACCGGCGCAGACTGCGGGCCGCAGCTCTCCGCGCCCGATGACTCGGTGCAGGCGCCGGTGGCGGCAGGGGGGGCGAGAAACTACCCTCATTTATGGCATTATTGTCAAATGATAGATGGGTTGCACACAACACTCACTACGTCATTCGCTAATGGTTCGTCCACACTGTCCACCGACGTAGTACCCATACAGTTTTCCAGCTTGTAGGCACTCACCAACCACAATCACGGTTAAAATTCGGATGATGACTAATTTCGATAGCCTCCCGTACTGTTCGCTGAATCACAAACTTTTCTTTTGCCAGCACGGTTACCTTATCGTAACGTATATAGTGAGTCGAATCCGAATCCAATACGTGTTCCGTCACTGCAGAGCCCCGGCTATCCCTGTTCTTCAACTTAAAATACGTGAGTGACCCGTTGTTAATATATTTGATATGTCTGTGTCTCACGGAAGTTTTGTTATTAAAAAGGGATAGGTACTGTTTTACTCTCGGATATGGATCGTTTAAAGTAGCAGTAGTCTAATAGCTAGAAAAAATCAAGGAAAGCCGACTACGCTGGGTCGGACACATTTCCAGGCGAGAAGACGACTATGTAGTCAAAAAGGCTCTGAACATACCAAACAGATCCAGAGGACGAGGTACACTCCCCACTACTTGGTGAGCCAAAGTACAAAAAGAGATGAACCAGGACAGCCTAACTACGCAGACAACCCAGAACAGGAGCTCTCTAGCGCAAATGTACAAGGAGACCCGACCCCAGATGACCTGGGAAGAGGGTTATCTTATCTTATTGTTTTCGGGGGCCCCTGCATCATACACTTCGACTTTATATCCAAAAGTTGTTCTAATTGTGATAATAATTTACTAAAAGCCTATCTAGTATCTATTTATTCAGCCAAAGCTACAATATGCCAAACGAAAATTGGTAAAATGAAACGTGGCAAACTAGTAAGGCACCACTCCCATCAGGAGATTAACGCATCAGCTCTAAAACGCACGCTCCGTCCGCCATACATTGGTCAAAACAAATGTACACATGAGGGGCGACGTCACGTCAGCGTCGAACGTGCACGCTCGGAGTTTGCGTTCGTGGTGCGTTTCTTGGCCCTCTGGTCTTACAAGCATGCTATATCAGATGACGTACTCACCAAGTTGAAATGCGTGATCTCCGGCGCTAGGAACGTGGGGTGCGCCTTGTATGTGAGGTAGCACGTGGTCATCAGCTCTTCGGCCATGGTCATGTGCCAGTCGGGCAGCCCGTTGGCGTGGCCGAGCGCCAGCGTGCCCGGCAGGAAACAGGTCAGGTGGTCCATCTTGGGGTTGAAGGCCTGGAACGTTCAGTCATGGATCAACACCGGGTATGGGATCATAGGTCATTAGTCATTACCAATTATTTTTCCCCAAAATTTCAAAGAATCTTCCGTGACGAGTGATTAGTGATGTCTTAAAACCTTTGAGCGAACAAAATGCAACTTGTTAATAATTTGTATTTCTTACCCAAAATACAATGGATACTTTTTTTTAATGGACATTAAATAATGTTTATGTAAGTAAGTTAATACAGTGAAACTTGGTTAAGTGGGACCTGGATAAGGGTCCCGGCACTTTGCCATTGAATTACCTCTGTTAGTGAGACAAAACAAACCTCTTTAACTGGAATTAGTATATATATTATAGGAATTTACCTCTGTATCTGAGATAACGTCAACCTATGGCCTCTCTAGCTGAGACCTTATTGCAGATTAATTTTCGTTTATTTACTACAGACAAAAATATTTATTAGCACACTCACCTCAGATCCGGCCAGCAACTCCCCAATGAATAAGTACTTGTTAGGCGTCGACCGTCTCGCCAGGAATTCCCGTACACCCTCAATCGCGGTCAGATAGTCGTCCAGCAAACTGAAAACACAAATACATTTTTCAATTTCAATCTGAAAATATAAACAAAAAAACTGTAAGGACAAAGTGGAGAAGAATATATAAAATGTTTCGTTGGGAAGACAGTAAGGGCAAGAGCTCTCGAATTTGTATACTTACTTCCCTCAGACATAGTCAGAAAGGAAGAGTTTCGCTCCTTCTACTCTACCGACCTTCTGTAATTGGAGTATGTGTACAAAAATGCAAGAGCTAGTAGTTTAGTTGACTCGATCGTAAGTAGAAATCATAGACTAGGAATCCTCTAGACCGAGTTTAGAGCAATTATTTCATGAAACCGATGCTGCCAAAAATACGGGGGTGCGGGGGACGAGATGTGCGAGGTCCCGTGCCGTGATTGGTCCGTTCAAAGACCGGACGTCACACAAAGACACATTCGACTCGAAAATGGAGTAAAACTACCGTATGCGTGGCAGAGGGTGTAGAGCTACTATGCTCAGTATGAAGGATGTCTTGTCTGTGTGTAGAGGACTCACTAGTTGATGGTCTTGCCGGTGTGCAGCCACTGCTTGAGCAGGTACTCGTAGTAGCTGTCGCCGCGCGCCCCCAGCGTGATGGTGGCGTGCGGCAGGAACTGCCCGGTGTGAGGGTTGATGAAGATGGGCACCAGACCGTGTTTCTTAGGCAGCTGGTGGATCTTCTCCGATACCGCTGCCGCTGCGTCCTGGATATTTTAGATTTTCATATTTATTATTTATAGATTTTTTTGGTTTTTGTATCTGTATTTTTTTTTATTTTTTTTTTATGTAATTCGTAAACCATATACATATCTAAGTAATTGTAATACGTTAGTTTGAATTGGTAATTGCAGTTAGTTGTATTTTATAAATAAAATTGTTGATGTATTGTTATTATTTTTGCTTGTATGTAAATTCAATGTTGACGTGTAAAAGTGCCCTTGTGGCCTATTTGTTGAATGAATATTGAAGTTTGAAGTAGTTTGAAATTAACTATTTTATCTAGAAGCGATATATTTTTTATTCTACCAAACTGCTCGATCAAATGGTTCCAGTGTGACCATATGCTTCCAACACCACACATTATTATTTATTATTTTTATTTATTAATTTATTTAATAAAAATCCACATTAAAGAGTACTATCCGGCATTCTCTACCAGTCAACTATGATTACTAAACAGAAATAATTAGGGTCGGTTGCACCAAACCGTCTGTCACCGTTAACGCGTCCGCTAAATTTATTTGTATGAAAAATACCATACTTCCCTGCTGTCTGACGTTAATCAGTCTGTTAAATGTGGTTGGTGCAACTGGGCCTTAGTATTGTGCAGAATTGTAGAGAGTGGAAATGAGATTAGATTAAAATCGAGACTACGAGTATTAAGATAGTATATGTGCTTACAAAAATATAGTTTACGATTTGAACAAACAAGACAACACGAGCTTGAAGCCATTTTAAACGATAGGTATAGTACATTATTGTCGAGGCTCGGAAGTAGCTACTTGCAGGCTGAGGATTCGTTTTAAACGGACGACCTTGGGAGTCCGTTTAATTGAATCCGAAGACAGCAAGTAGCCTTCCAGCCAAGTCATATATAGTGCTTTTCTCAAAAATGGTGCAAGAAATATAAATATCATAGAAATATTTTACAAAAGCAACTTTCTTACGTATATATTTTCACAGAAAAAAGTAGAAACAATTGTAAAAATTAGCTTTGCCGCCTTTTTATTTTTTAATAAAAAAATAGAAGTGTATTTTTCTGCCGAAAATACGCCAACCTATTTGAGACAGCTAAATAGTCGCGGTACTAATCATCTGTTTGGCTGTTTAAAGGGCCTGTGCCTTCATTTGATATGGCCATTTCAACTTTTAAAAAGTTTGGAACTCGACAAATAATGGAATTTGTATGCAACATTGCAGTCCCAAAATCGAGACTGCAATGTTTTTAACTTTTTAATTTTTGACTGACCATCAACTACGCGCTTCGCAACCTATTTTTTAAACGGCAAAGTCGACTTTGCCGTCCATTTTTGAGAAAAATTAGTTGGTGTGTGTTTCTTATTGTCAATGGATGGAAAAACTGTTTTTACATATCTCAAGAGTGGTAAGTATAGTAAGACCACTTGCGCGGCCGTCGAACGGTCGCAGCTCTACGCTGATATCACGTGGTACTCGCCTCGAACGCCGGGTTGTTGGAGGCGCGCGACAGCTCGCGGAACTCGAGCTGCACGGTGGTGACCTCCGCCGTGGTGCTGTAGCGAGACCACTCGGGCGCGTGCGCGGTGCGCGTGCCCAGGTTAACGTCCGAGTACGGGATGCCCGAAGGCGAGTTGAACGCTGCCATCAGACGGTCGCCTAGGTCCTCCTGCAAAAAAAAAACATTGACACTTTACACGCTATAGTTTGACCCAGAGCTGTCGCATTTGAAACATAGACGAAGAGAATCATACTGTCTGCCTTACGCTAGTACTAGAACCCAAAAGTGATGAGTATAGTTTTCCTGGTTCTTATTGACTGACAAAATGCGTTTGCCAGACTGAGGATGTTTTTCCGTTCGCTTTAT
This sequence comes from Cydia splendana, assembly GCF_910591565.1. Taxonomy (NCBI): domain Eukaryota; kingdom Metazoa; phylum Arthropoda; class Insecta; order Lepidoptera; family Tortricidae; genus Cydia; species Cydia splendana. Next base: position 37,831,245 of record NC_085987.1, on the reverse strand, counting down.
TAAAGTTCGCCGCTCGTTTTGATTCCTACCTTTTTTTAAATAGCGCATACATTTACAATTTAATATAAATAAATCAGATACCTATATAGCCTATATTTTAGATTATTGCTTGTGTTGCTACCAGGGACCGGAACCGGTTACCTTAACCGGGGTTTTTCATAGGGTATTTTAGAAGTGGTTATAAAAACCCCTACCATAACGGTAACCGTCTGATAAGGTAACACTTTGATTCGGTAACCGTATCAGATCGAGTTAACCTCTGTTACCGGTAACCGAAATAAAAACCCAGTCTATTCAGTTACCTCATTATAAGGTTTTTGACCAGTTCAAACGATTGTAATCTTTACGCACACTTAAATTCAACTTATTATTGAATAACCGAGGTTGGCAAGGGCGGTCTATGAAGCCTCCAGCACTAACAAGTATTTTGCCGTTCCTTTGTTTATAAAATAAATAAAATTAATAAAATGAATAAAACGAATAAATTGAACGAAATGAACTAAATGAACTAAATAAACGAAACAAACGATATAAACGAAATAAATGATATAAATGAAATAAACAAAATGAACTATTTTTTTTTGTATTTTTTTAGTTCTGACGGCACATCACTAAAACTACTTTAGATGTAGCAAACCAATGAGCAACCGATAATAAAGGTTACCATAACTGAATGAAAACCTGTAAAAACCCTTAACAAGAACCCTATCGCGATGGGGTTTTGAGATTAACTCGGTTAAAGGTTAGGGTTACCGTTTCAATAAGCTTACCATTACAATCAGGTAACAGTATGATAGGGTTGCCGAATGATAAGGTAACCGAATCGATTGGGTTACCGAATTGATAGGATTAAGCGTAAAGAGGGGTTTTCCGGTCCTTGGTTGCTACTTGTTGTAACTTATGGTATTTCTTCGTGTTTGTTTGTAGGTGACACAACTTTATACTAACCCTCTGGTTTAAGTTAGTTGTCCAGGAATAAAATAACTCTATTAAAATCCTAATTTGCATACCTATTTAAATTTACCTAACATGCATCTTCGTGGTAGTTATATGATTTCCATTACGGGGCTTCTACTAGACTTTATGTTAGTACCTACATAATACACGGTAAGAATTAATAACCTGAGATATGCTGATGACACTGTACTTTTGGCATCTTCAATATCTGACATGCAAGAACTTGTCAACAGACTGGAGGTCGAGAGCGGGAAGTTAGGTCTTGCAATCAACCGAAGCAAAACCAAGCTGATGATTGTGGATCGCGCCGGCCGCCTCTCTGCAGCTCGTACAATCAAGGGTATAGACACTGTTGATGAGTTCGTATATCTGAGGTCAAAGATATGTAATGATGGCAGCTGTGTTCCGGAGATCAAAAGGCGCATAGGAATGGCTAAAGATGCCATGACGCGGCTTCAGAAAACATGGCGTAATCGGGGAATATCCAGAAACACTAAAATAAGACTTGTACGAGCCCTTGTATTCCCAATATTTATGTATGGAGCCGAAACGTGGACAATCAAAAGCAGAGAGAAACAACGGATCGACGCCTTTGAGATGTGGTGTTGGAGGCGTATGCTGAGAATACCATGGACAGCTAAGCGCACGAATCACTCCATACTGTTGGAACTCGACGTGAAAGTGCGATTGTCCACAATCTGTGAACAACGCTTCCTAAGTTACCTTGGCCATATAATGAGAAGGGGAGACGAATGTTTGGAAAGGTTAATCGTTATTGGTAATACTGATGGCAAAAGGTCACGGGGCCGTTCACCAGCACGATGGACTGACCAACTCAAAGGCGAGGAACCATCTCAGAAATTCTATGACGTGGTGAGGAAAGCGATGGACCGGAATCGATGATGAGAGTGTGTTCGTGCCCGAACAAAACCCACCAACCACGATCATCAGTCATGATGGATGCGACCAAGAAGAATACACGGTACAACATTTCTTAAGTAGAATTTCTTCATTTTCAGAAGTAATACTACCTTGGAATATTTTTCCAAATAGGAATATATCACTATCACTACAGTCCGCGTTCAAAGGTATCTGTCAAAATCAAATTGTTTTAAATATGGAAACATATCTCTTTTTGTTAAGCTATTAGAGAGCGGTAGATACTTTTTACGCATAAGTCTAATCTACTTTTAATGCTGAATGCACGTACCGCTTTCTTCAAGAACATCTCGTCCTGCGTGTAGTGGTAGTTGGCGAGCAGCCCGCCCAGCACTCTGATGGTCACCTCGAAGAAGTTCACATCCTTGTTGCGCGTGAACACGAGCTCTTTGCTGACCCATTCGCGCCCCTCGTCGAATTCTGAACGAAACGTGCACGGGTAAATGAACATTCAAGCCCCACCAGTCTTATGCGGGCTGTACACACTCGTCGAGAGACCCCGAGACGGGCTGAGAACGACATATCTGTGTACATGCTGCTCCCTTCTCGTTTCGCGTTTCCTTGTCTGGTCTCGCGCTTCTCCGATTGGGTCGGAGCGGTGCCGAGCGGCGAGAGGCTCTCGACGAGTGTGTACATCGACATTACAAAGTAAAAAATTAGATTAAAATATTATTATATTATGTTTGTTCATTAAACTTTCAACAATACTTAATTAAGGCAAAAATTGTTTTGCAAAGTGCAAGTTGCAAACGAATAACAGAATTGACAACTGTCGTGGTATATTTTATTCAGTGATTACAAATTCAGCATACCGTAAAACGGGGTGAAAAGACACGATTTTCAACTTCAAGGACGATTTTCGCCAATAATCCAAATGATAAAAGTAATAATTTTGATATCATTTTTTGAGTCTTGGTTAGTTCTTCAATTTTGCATTTGTGAAATAAATTTTTACCTACCCAATTCAGAGAAAATCAAAGAAAACTACCTGTTTTCTCCATATCCTTAAAACGGGGTCGATAGACACAAGAAAGGGGTGAATAGAAATATTAAGTTTTAGCTGTCATAGGCATCGAATTTGGTCATTATTATGTGGATACTCTATTGGCAATTGGTATATATATCTGTTAAACAGCTATTTAACACAAAATGTATTTTTTCCTGTCTTTTAACCCCCCAGGCCGGGCCTTTACACCTCTCTTATGGCGTAACTGTTCACCCCATATGCGTGTCCACTGACCCCTTTATCACGTAAATTTGCTTGTTATTGGTTTTTTGCAAAAAAAAATGCTTTATTATAGAGAAAATTAGTGATATTATTTATTATTTAGGTACTACAGATACTATATTACCAGGTTAGCTAACTTTTACTTAGTTAATGTCAAAACATTTACCGCTAGAACAAAGTTCAGATAGGCTTCATTTCTTACCTCGGCGAGACCTTACTTTAGAGTCAAAAAAATCTAACTTTTAGGCAGTTTGATTAAGTTATTTTGGTATCAATGTAGAGCATAAATAGTCTACTTTATACGCATTCCAAAAAATCTAATTTAAGAGATGTACGTTTTTAAATATAACAACTTGAAAGAAAAAGTTCAAAATTTCTCTATTCACCCCGCGATTTCTGTTCACCCCGTTTACGGTACAAAAAAAACACTATCTCACCCATGCCAAAAAATAAAAGCAAAAAAAGTATGCCCACATTATGGCGTGTTCAACCTTTATGATGGATTTCGACTTTTTCCTTCTTTAACAACACATTTTGTTATCGAGTTTTATGAATTGTCTCTGCTTGTTTTCTTGCGACTTCTTGACCCTTGGCTTTATAATCTGAGAGCCATTTCGGAACGGAATCTTCATGAATTAATATTGTCAATAAGATCATGAATTAATATTTATCAAATGAAGGTTAGAAAAATCGTCTCGCGTTTTTTTTTTGACTTAATATGGGTATGTTAAGATTTAGTTGTTTGATAATATTAATGTACTTATGAAAAAAGGTTTAATATCCACTGTAAGTATATGATCTAATAATCATTAAAGCGTAACAAACTATGTATATACCTACTAATTTATGAAGTTTCCATTTATTTAGCCGTATAGTTATCATCTGTCATCTCAAACACTTAATTTTAACCACGTTTGTAAAATACAAGTACACATCGCATCGGCAAACAATATCCATACAAAATACCATTAAAAAAAACCTTGATAACAAATAGCCAAGCCGCTACTCGCATAAACCAATTTTGCTTATCTACAAATAATTAACAGTCTTATCTATGAAATAATTAACGGCCTGCCATCTGACCTACCTAAACAATACCTAGTACGAAAATTGTCATCGCTTTTAGGCCTTTTTAGCAACCCACCACCACGATCATCGCACACCACCAATAGGTATTCGCAATATTAGCAGTTTTTTTTTACAAGACATGACGTAGGAAAATAGTAGGTATATAAAGGAAAATAGGTGACACACCACACACACACTGTATTTTTTTTTTCAGAAATTCAGAGCCTGAATCTCTGAGGTCACTGAATAAATTCAGATACTGTATTTTTGTGTGATGGTCACGGAAGATCTGAATTATATCTAAATCTCTAAATCTATAATATTTTCCTAGGATAGGGCCATTTTACTCTATCTTTCACTTTGACTGTAGCGTTGTAAGCAAAAAGCGATACCTGTTTTGCGTACAAAGGCAGCTTAAGATTTATATAAATGCTATAACATGGTAAGGATATGCAGGACTCTAGTGTCACTATACATCAGATATAAAACATAATACAATTTCATCTTAATTTGGCCCTCTAAATATACAGTACCTAAGCAATATCTACCTTCAGTCAGTCCCATAATAAATGCAGTATCCAAAGCGTCGACGATGGTGAGCCCCAGGGAGAACCAATCGTAAGGCATCCCGGACAACGGCTTCAAGTTGTCGTGGCCCCAGGCGTGTGTCTTGTAGCCCTTCCACGCGTGCCTGAAGCTCTCCACCACTGCATACTGTTTCGCGTTTGTGGGACCTAGAATAGTGAGATATGACCTTGCTTGAGACTGATTAAAAAAATATAGGTGAAATCAATTTTGTACCGAAACCCGTTATAATAAAGATGAATTTTCATTGTTCTATATTTCAAACCGTATTTGTAACAAAAACCTTTTTTTATAGGTATGAGCTCCATCTGTACAGATGTAGTGCATAATTGATTTCCTTCGCATTTTCTCGGAAACGTTCGTATTTGTCATGCTACTTCAATCAACCTCAGTACTTTTTCTACCGAGACTGACTATTCCTTGTATATGCAAATCTCTTGTGACACTACTGCAGTTACAAGCGTCTATAGGCTGCGGTGTCCGCTTAGTTATATTTGATTAATGATCAGGAAATGGATATTTCAATGTAAGTATGTACAGTCAAGTGTAAAAATATGGGCGCACACATCATACTCAAAAATATGTCCCATAGCTCTTATGTCAACGAATTGAGACCTCGGCATTTTTTTGAGTAAGTTTTATGCACACCTACATTTTTACACTTGACTGTACTTCTTTTGTTATGTTTTGTATGACATTTAGATTTTATTCTAGAAACATTCTAGACTAGTATTTATTATACAATTTATTATGTTTGACGATCTTTTTGTGAAATTCTTAGTATTAAATTTGATCTGTATAATAATCCAATATTACTATAGAATAATATTAACATCAATAAATTGCTCTGATAATTACCTTAAGATAACATATATGTAATACAACCATTCATAAGTGCTTGTTGCTAAGCCTGCATGAATAAAGTATATTCGAACTTTGAACTTTACCATCAGCGGGGCCATACGGTTGTTTGCCATCATCGAAGTATGATAATTCCTTTTTTTTATTTGAACGCCATTTCAAACAAAAAAAAACATACAAATTACTCACCAGTAAAGACTGGTCTCTCATTCAGTTCAATTTCAAAGGCGGGTTTGTTGCTGATTAATACTGGTTCCGCGACTGGCTCGTTGACTAGAGACATATTCTTCACTGGTTCCTAAATTAACACAGACAGTTAAGCTAATATTAGAATATGAACATGTTGCTTCACTGCAGAATGGGACTGAGTGTTCTATTTTAGGATATGACACAGTTTTCCAGTTGTATAATTTGTAGTAGGTGTATCATTTGGCGCATCATATTATTGCCAACATTGGAAACATCAGAAACATGTAGAGTCTGTCCAAGTTTAAGAAAATGTCAAAGTTGATGCAATCCCACAATTTGCCATTACAAATGCCATGCAGGGTTAGATTGGTCTGAATATATACATTTTTTGTCAGCGCTCGATGGAAAGAAGTCTATTACATTTAAGGAAAATTCACAAAGTAAGAAACGAAGATATAAGAAAGAGAACCAAACTCACAGATTCCCTTCAGCATGCATTGAGACTCAAATGGAAATGGGCAGGCCACATTGCTCGATTTAATGACAAAAGATGGACACTTAAAACAACAACATGGTCAGGGCCTATAGCACAAGGAAAAAGGAAACCAGGCAAGCCACGAAGGCGTTGGGCAGAAGATATTCATAAGGTCGCAGGTGCAAGCTGGATGGAGTCAGCCAAAGACCGTGAAAAATGGCATGGGTTGAAGGAGGCTTTTACCCAAACGGGGTCCATATAAAACTATCATCAAATAATATATTTATAAAACTGTTAAAACTATGGAAGTAATAAAGCTTTATATATATACATTTTTCACAATTCATTCAAAATGTCATAGGTACTACATGTACACTAGGGCCTTCTATAGGCTAAGTAAACTTTAACTAACATAAAAATGGTTATTTTAAAAATATACGAAGGATATTCCTTGGTTGGTGGCATAGTGCTTAAGCCTATTCCACCCAGTAAGTAGGTATCTCTTCTTGTATACATAATAATACATATTATAGAAATGAAAGTATATTAAAAAACCTGATTAAGGCCATGCACTTTATACATATGCTATTTATTTTGAATTCCACCCCGGTGGGCCTAGGTAGATAGTATGTTGGCCTTTCACATTTGATGAACCCACTCACATCAGTTATCCCAAGGAAATAAGTTTGTAATTAAATACTGATAAGTTTTCCGTGAAGAGATAAGAGCAAATATTGAAGTGGGAACACATGTTAAACTGAAACATAATATTTATTAGTGCTACTGCATGATAGGATCGTAATCCAATTCTGTGTAATGATGTGGTAACTGACTCTCAAATGTATTATTATCATTAAACTTTACATCAATTAAAAAAAACCGGACAAGTGCGAGTCGGACTCGCCCACCGAGGGTTCCGTACTTTTTAGTATTTGTTGTTATAGTGGCAACAGAAATACATCATCTGTGAAAATTTCAACTGCCTAGCTATCACGGTTCATGAGATACAGCCTGGTGACAGACGGACGGATGGACGGACAGCGGAGTCTTAGTAATAGGGTCCCGTTTTTACCCTTTGGGGACGGAACCCTAAAAAGGAATACTTAAATCATGGTAGCAGATGCTAAGCACAAATTGCTTAAGTGTACATAAAACCACATCCAAGGATACGGAATTAAATTTTGGGTCCCCTTAAAATTCAATATAAAAAAATCAAATATATAATAATTTTCCTATAAGTTGCAAAAACTTTGCAAATTTATGAAAGCCGTTGGGACTTTAAAAGGTCTACAGTTCACATCTAGAGCCACTAGTTAAATAAATGGGTTATCAGCATACATCGGGGTTTTCGGTGCGGGAATGTTTTACACTAGCCAAATAACAGGTAAAAACTGTAAAAAACGATACTAATTTAACATTTCTAAGCATATTTGGACCTTACGACCTACGTTTAATTCATAGTTTGGTAATTATTTTACAATAAACAAAGTTATAAATACACGAAATCATTCCCGCACCAAAAACCCCGATGTATGGTTATCAGTAAAGGTCCCATCCCGGGTTTAAACATTCTATGACCAACATTTTTAACTTTCCCATATATGAAAAGTATTTGAATTATTTGATATACTACAGTTGGAAATCTATCAGCATGAAACATGTAAGTAAATTGCCTATTATTATGTATACCATACAACAAAATAAAATAAATATGCAAAATTATTCCATTTCAGAGAAAAAGGTTTAATGGCACTTGGCATCAAAAATTATGGTAGCTAAATATAACATAAGTAGATGTGAAGTAGATAGAATAATTTCTATTTGCTTTATGTGGAGTTTATGGTGTTTCCATCTGATAGTAAATTTCAGACTTTCCTTATCAGAAATTAATAACATTGTAGTAAATTAATTTGAATACACATGGATGATTGCTGTAGCTCTATGGTATTCTTTGATTTTTAAACTTACTACTTTACTAATAGAATTATGTTACCAACTCAGATCAGAAGGTCATAAAGCAGACATTATTGTAGGGAGTGTAGCTGACTTAGTCCATAAAGGTTTCTTCTGGTGATTGCATAATTTTTTTATTGATAATTAAGATGGACTTACCACAGGAAGCTGGCTAATATTCGTTTTTTCCTCGGGCTTTGTTTCCCTAGCATTATAGAAGAGAACCCCCACTGTTACAGCTATAACTATCACTGCATACACAATGGATCTCTGCAGGCGAGACAAGCGATTCCATCTCTGTAACCAAAATTGGAATTGTGTGGCACAAAGTCTTTGAAGGACAGTCAACACTTTTGGCATCAGTATTCTGCTTTTGTGTACAGTCAAGTGTAAAAATATGGGTGTAGACAACTTACTCAAAAATATGATGTAATAGTTGTAATACTTGTAATGCATTTAATTCAGACATTCATTTTACAATTTGTTGCTACTTGCCTCTTTTATAAAACCTCTATTAACTGTATTCCAACACATGACAAATAAATTTAAAAGAAAAAAACACAACACTACTGCTCTTCTTGAATCTCTGTCCTCAAATAAAATATCTGTTTTAAGAATGTTATTGTTCACTTTTCACCCATGAATCATCATTGTGGAGGATAAGATTGAACTTAAATTACACCAATTACAGTTGCCAATTAAATGTTAGAAACACAGTTGTTTCAAGGCAAGTCAGGACAGAAGAAACCAGTATTGATTTTGTTTATAACATATTGCTTTGATCTTCATTGAGGACAGACTAGCAAGACCCTGCCTTATTGCAGTACATGTTCACTACATTTTAAACACCAAATTAACTGGAATTATATAAAATAGGTTTTTTTTTTCATTTGTGATTTGTTTGCTCTTTCCTAATGGGCGTACTGTACGCATATATGCAAAAATAAATGTTTTTTCTTACCCTTATAAATTTTCTATGAGATATTGACTGACTCTGATCATTTATATAAAAAGATGTGTCTATTGTGGGATTCCATTTGTTAACATCTGTTGGTAGATCGCCCTCGGTCACTTCAATTTGTGTGTCAGCTCCAGGACTCCTCATTATGAATTAAATTTTACAAAATTCTCATTTTAAGATATGCTGGAAAAGGTGAGTTAATAAGTCAAGAGGATAACTACTTTGGACTGCAATAGCACAAGGATGTGTTAATAATTTTAATTCTAACCCATATCCTGAATCAGAAAAATTAAGGACTCGCTACGTGGAAGTTCCACGTCTGCAAAGCCGGCACCATTGCCATTTTCTAATACATTTTTTTGATTTTTCAGCCCCTGCGGCACGGCACGGCACGAACTGTCAAATAGCTTATTTTTTTTAAAGAATCTGAGGCAATGGAGTTGTGTATCATTCTGCCATCACACCTTTTTTGTGATGTGAGCCGGGGGGGGGACACTTCAAATGTAGTTAACGTCAGTAAAGATGCAGGCGACTTCTATATCTTGCTTCTGACAAAATTAGTTGACTTCCGATTACACAAACTACTTCACCAGATGTCACTATAAAATGTATATAATTTTAGTGGCATTAATATTTAAATTAAAATAAGTACGAATTCATATTTGTAATTATTATAATTTTCTATAAATTTTGAAAAAAAATAAGAATTTTGTTATAAATTGATTTAATTATGCTGTTTTTTTATGCTGGCAACACTTGCATATCCGCCAAGACATGCAATTTTTTTGCTGTCACTGGAAGAGGGTAAATTTGAAATATTTTAGTGATGGTTCAGCCATTTCCTTCATTACGGTTCTGAAAGAAATTAGATTATAGCCCGAATTAAAACACATGCCCTGTTATGAAAACCTCGAAAGTGCGTTGAGTTGTACCTCTGTGTTGGTCCGCCTCGTCGTTGAGCATTCGCTGTGTGCTGTGTTATTTTGTGCGATATGGACGCTATTTTACAGTAAATTTATTTTGTGGTAGGTACCTAAGTACTAGTAACTTTTGATAAGGCAGGCCACTATCGATAAATCTGCTACAATGCTTAGACTATGTGCTGCTGTAAAAACACTGGTAAGTTCATTTTCAGGAATTATGGTACCTAATACATACAAGTTCAAGTTCTTTATTTGCATTCATGTTGTACATATAGGTATTAAATAACAAATGAGTTGTTTCAAACATGAGCCCTACAAGGGCATAGCAATTACTGAATCTAACCTAAGTATACCTAATACAAATAAAAATGAACAATTACTTATTAGAATACATCTTAAAACTTATCATTTAAATATTATTAATTAACTATAAAATAAACTATAAGAATCTCCTCATATCTATGCATATGTATAGTTTAAAATCCCATATCTAGATACTCCAGACATGGTATAAAAATATGTGTCATACCTACTTATTTTAACATTATCTTACATGTATCAGGCAAACATAATACAAAGAGAGTGAATTTATTTTTTCAGGAACAATAACCCATCGCTTTCCAAATCCTGACAAGTATCCAGAAGAATTCAAATCTTGGGTCACACTTGTTGGTGGCAAGTTGGAATAGTCTTCGGATTATGAGTACCATAAGAAGAGGATCATTTGTGATAAACATTTCAAGAATGCAGACAAAAACCGTAACCACCCGTTAAATAGATTAGCAATGCCTTCACTCACTTCACTGCATTTACCTGGTATGAATCTATAAGATTATCTTTCAGAATTAGTTATACGTATGTAGGAAAAACCAGTCTAACTCTTTATAACGATGTTTTTAGGGTTCCGTACCTCAAAAGGAAAAAAAGAAACACTTATAGGATCACTCGTGCGTCTGTCTGTCTGTCCGTCTGTCACAGACTATTTTCTCGGAAACTACTGGACCAATTAAGTTGAAATTTGGTACACATATGTAAATTAGTGACCCAAAGACGGACGGACGTGTAACGTAAAGAAATGAATTTTAAAATTGGGGGCATTGGGGGGCCACTTTTGGGCGGTAAATGAGAAAGTTAAAAAATAAAGTTTTTCAAACTATATTTATATACACCCAATGAAAGAGCGCATTTTAAGTACATATATTAAATGTATTTATTTTATAATAGAAGTTATTTAAGAAAATTGCCAAAAAATACCTTGTACACACGTAATAGTTATTTTCTCAAACATGCAATGAAATATTGATGTTATGTTCCCTAAGCGAGGCTGCGAAGTATAACGTTTCAGGAGGCCTACCGCGAACCACGTTTGACGTGTTGCCTCCCTGTCACACTTACGTACGAATTCACAAATGCGACAGAGAGGCAACTCATCGAACGTGGTTCGCGGTAGGCCTTCAGGTGCAGCTAGGCTAAGGCCGGCAAAGTCCTCTTTTTTAGGGTTCCGTAGCCAAATGGCAAAAAACGGAACCGTTATGGATTCGTCATGTCTGTCTGTCTGTCTGTCCGTCCGTATGTCACAGTCACTTTTTTCCGAAACTATAAGAACTATACTGTTGAAACTTGGTAAGTAGATGTATTCTGTGAACTGCATTAAGATTTTCACACACAAATAGAAAAAAAAAACAATAATAATTATTATTATTTAAGTTTTGGGGGTTCCCCATACTTAGAACTGAAACTCAAAAAAAATTTCTCATCAAACCCATACGTGTGGGGTATCTATGGATAGGTCTTCAAAAATGATATTGAGGTTTCTAATATCATTTTGTTCTAAACTAAATAGTTAGCGCGAGAGACACTTCCAAAGTGGTAAAATGTATGTGGTTTGAACGAGATCTAGTAAGTAGTTTTTTATTACTACGTGATAAATTGTAAACCGCAATTTTATTATGTTACTTGCTGTTACGGAACCCTTCATGGGCGAGTCCTACTCGCACTTGGCCGCTTTTTTTAATTTCCATTTCACAAATATTTGTCATACAGGGCTATAACCGCAAAAATTGAAGTTCGCAAATTGCGGAGATTTTTCTCTGTCACTCTAATTACGCCTTCATTGGAGTAAAAGAGAAAGTTCCCCGCAATTTGACAATTTCGGTTTTCGCGGTAGCCGCTCAGCATCGTGGCATTCATCCATAAAAAAAAAACTAGAGGCAGTATTTGCTTTATTGGCCGTAACACACAGAAAGCGATATCTCTTTCTCGCTCTTACTTATCGGTGCGTCGCACAATGACCTTGGTGTGGTGCGATAGTCTGTTACCACTTTATGGTTCGTAATGACACAGTGACACTCTGCCACTACGCCTATAAAAAAAAAACAATGTTTGCTATAATTTGCAGTTTTATTTGTGTAAAATCAACATGAACATAATAAATAATACATTATTAACCAAATTCTATAATTTTAAATTATAAATTTAACTACACAAATAAAAACATATAAAATATTTCATCTAAACGTTAGCGGTAAGAAGGTCTACTCAAACACGCGTAGTTATTTTTTTTTATTGTTATGGAGGCAAAGTTGGAAAGTTTTCATTCATTCTGTATTTCTGTTTTATTAGTGGAGTAAACGAAGCAAGATGTTGTATGGAGACCCATGCATTAATTCCTCAGTCGATGAAATTTTGCTTGGTTATTGTATAGTATGAGCCGAAACTAACATATGAAATATCCAAAAAAAAAAAACACTCCTAAGTTAGGTTTTTATACGTAAAAATACAAATCTGTTTATATATTGAACCGAGTAATTCCTCCGTCCAAAATTATTTTACCAAATAAGTTATTTGTATAGCATGTGATACTAGAAAAAAATCAAAAACTTTTGTCAAACATGAGAATATTTTTTTATGATAATTCCTTTTTTTGGTGCTCATTTTCATCGGAAAATTGCTCTGTCAATTTTTTCTTCTTATATGATCTTAGAATATAATTTAGCGTAGAGTAGGGTTGCCATACGTCCCGGTACGCCGGGACATGTCCCGATTTGAAGCACGGTGTCCCGGCGTCCCGGCCGATAAGAAAATTGTCCCGGTTTAAAAATCATAGTTATTTAGTAGGGGGCTGGACTTGGTAAATAATAATATACCTCCATTTCTACGTTTCATAAGGCCAAAATTAAAAAAAATGTTTTATGGTACCTACTTTTACCTAATGTCCAATATCAGTTTCTCAGACACACAATAATTAGATGATTATGTAAATTATGTTATTTTATAGCTTTTAAAGTCTGTAATGTAGAGCTCGAATTTCAGGCTCCCGAGGGCCTAAAACCTCATCAATGGAACTTCGGCCCTCCAAGTAACTCTTGTACATATGACACATATTATTGTTGAGTAACACTAGCGCTGCTTTCTTACAGCTCGACTTTCGGCGTCGCTTAATTTTTAACAAATATAAAAATTTGTTTCAGAAGTTGGCCTTTTGCCTCGCATGAAAGCTCACCGCGCTGGTTAGCGGCTTCGGCGGCGCTTCGGGCTTATTAAGTAATGTGGAGATTTCTGACCTTCAGCCTCACTTTTTACCAAAATTTTTGGTTTGTCTTCCAAATCTCCTCTTCTTCAGTTTAGCCTTTGACCTCGCTGCGCCAAGCTTGGCCTGCGGTTTCGCTTTTTAATACAATGGACATTGGTTGGCGTCTATGCTCTAGCTGAGCTTATCCTGAAGCACGGCTTCGACCTCGCATGAAAGCTCGCCTCACTGGAGAACTTCGGATTTTTAGGCCCACAATTTCACAATTTTGTCACAAAAAATTTCGCGCTCGCTGCACTCGCGTTTTTTGCTGGTTGACCCTGAATCCCCTGAATCTACATGGTAGCTTGACTGGTCAATGAATAATCATTTAAACACATGGAAAATTTATCTCCGAAACTACTACTGTGCTAAAATTTTGAAAAAAAAAAACACAAAATAGTTCTTTACCTATCTATGACAGGAAAACCTATTAGAAATGTGCAGTCAAGCGTGAGTCGGACTTAATTATAGACATTTCACTCACGTTTCACATGAAAAAATACATTGTTACAAATTGTGTAATGTACTACGGAACCCTTGAAACGTGACGCGAGTCCGACTCGCACTTGGCCGGTTTTCTTTAAATGTCCCGGTCTGAGTCCCCACACTTATGGCAACCCTAGCGTAGAGGGTAAGAAAATCCAAAAAAAATGCATACCCAAATTTATGTATTTTAGAACTATTAAAAACTGAGAGTGGAAAATTTCTCAGCCTGATTTCTTTTTAAATATATACTGAGTAGTCACGTATACACTTAAATCCAAAATATCCAAAAGAAATATCATCCAGGACACCGAAATTTTGGAAGCGAAGATAAATCCATCCCGCGGTTACGCAATAATGTACCGTCTTCCTTTAGCAGTTTAGTGCAGATTAGCGTCCTTGTGCTTCTAGCGGGACGATAATCCTTCGCTACATTTTTTAAATTTGCCGCCTTTTTCTACTGACAAGATTTGCTTGACCAAGAATATTTTACAAAAAAATTATTGCAGCAGTGGCAACATTGTAGTAAGTTTTTTTGGTCTTGAATTACGTTTTTTAGTATAGAAAAGCAGCAAGCCGCCACCGTGCACCGCCGGGTAGTATAGGGCGAGGCGCGGCGCGCGCGCGGGCGGCGGCCGGTACCGCTCACGCACCCCGCTTGTACTCCACTCCCTACACACTGTTCCCGTTATGTTTCGTTTTTAATACGCTCGTTATTTTTTTGGATGTTTTTATAGATGAATGGAAAGAAAACTGTGAACTTAATTCAATAAATAAAATGGATAGAGAAATTTTCCACAGCGAGTAAAAAGGCAATTTCTGAAAATAGTATAGTTACATGGGATTTTTTTTGGATTTTCATTTTGTAGGTATAAAACGGCAATAAGCTGGCATTCCAGTGAAAAAATTAGACTGAGCAATTTTCCGGTTCAAGACACACCAAAAAATTATATTTTATTAATATTGGTATTTCTGCTGGGATATTTTTTTGGATATTTCATATATTGTTGCAATACGTTACATGAATATGTCCGGTGAAGAAAGTTTGAACGGAGCATTTTTCTGTAAAAAGATATTAACGATTTGAGACTTTAGGTATTTACTTTAATTCTATTATTATTATTCTTTGGATATTTATACAATACTTATTATTTATTGATACTTTATCATACTGTAAAGTTTTTTCTGGCTGAGGAATTACTGCGGGGTCCACTACCTTTATTTACTACATTATTATTGGATTTATGGTGCGTTGTTGATTTTTTTACTTTAATATGAGTTCCGACGAAATAATGAAATTAATATTAATTGTAATCGTAGGAGTTGGAATTGGGAGCGTAAGCAGAATTGATTTTAAATAACTTGCTACCTCTGCCGCCAAGTCAAAGACGAAGTATGTATATGGTTGCTTATGGCAATTTTATTATTTGAGAAACTAAGGAAAGTGGCTTACAGTTTCTTAGAAAGTTTTGTGGCATATTTTAAAGAAATGAAAGTAACTACAAAATCGTCAACACTGGAAATTATACTTATTTACTCCATGCATAAAGCAACTATGTATGTGAAACATGATATGAACATGAAAGACTATGTAAACTTATGTGACAAAAACGACAGTCAGACGGATACAAGGCGAACAAATCAAAGATACATGAAAATATACGGGTAGTAAAAATACACGACTCGTGTAAAACATACCCGTGATAAAGATATAGGTACGTGTTAGTTATATTTTAGGTGTAGTTTACTTTTAGTTTTTTCTATAAATAAAACTTGGGTTTCGTGGATTTTTTATTTTATTTATTTCATTGCATGTTTGAGAAAAGCACTAAGTATACATACCTCGGCGTGAAAAGGGATTGTCGGCCTCAGGCCTATCCGTCTTCTATAGCGGTTTCCGGATCTGAACTATCTCTTCGACCGTCCCATAAGGCATAGTACTAATATGTAGTATGCATAATTTTTATAGGGATATTTAGAGAAAAGAAGCCATTACTTGCAATGTACTGCTGACAGAAATAAGGTCAACGTAGCTAATTCTGTCATATGAACTATTCCGTCCATTAACGCACCAGCCAACCTCTCTACCTTTTTACAGAACAAAGGCATGTTGACAACTTGGAAATTTCGCATGCTACTCAGCCAAACATTAATGAACAAGCCTCTACCTCAAACTTACAACAAGTTTCTAATGAAGCACCACAGCAGGCTGCATTACCAACCAATACGGGTAATCTATATATTTTATATTATATTTTTAGGGTTCCGTATCCAAATGGCAAAAAACGGAACCCTTATAGGTTCGTCCTGTCTGTCTGTCTGTCCGTCTGTCCGTCTGTCCGTCTGTCCGTCTGTCCGTCTGTCCGTCTGTCCGTCTGTCCGTCTGTCCGTCTGTCCGTCTGTCCGTCTGTCCGTCTGTCCGTCTGTCCGTCTGTCCGTCTGTCCGTCTGTCCGTCTGTACGTCTGTCCGTCTGTCCGTCTGTCCGTCTGTCCGTCTGTCCGTCTGTCCGTCTGTCCGTCTGTCCGTCTGTCCGTCCGTCCGTCCGTCCGTCCGTATGTCACAGCCACTTTTGAAATTTGCACACCAGGTTAGATTTATAAACTGTACAAGAGATAAGAAGCGATTTTGGAAATTCAACCCCTAAGGGGGTTAAAAAGGGATGAAAGTTTGTATGGGGTTCAAGTTTTATTTTATGCTAGCAATTTCAAACTTCGTAAAAAGATATATTATTAAAATACAAGCAAATTAATTTCGGCATTTTGGGAAATTCATCCCCTAAGGTGATGAAAAAAGGGGTTGAAAGTTTGTTTGTTTGTATTTGTTGTTTGTAAGCGATAATTTCCCTTACCGAACAGGCTACCACCGTCTTTTTGTTAATCGCCACAGTTTCTCTTATGCTAACGTTATTTATATAAAAAATTGATTTTTTCAGATGTTTTTGAAATGCCTCAAGCCGCCTTCTTTCTGCAGTTTCAGAGTGTCAGTACACCAACAGAAAGCAATTCCGCAGGTAGGTTTTTGCTTAAATAATACCATAGAGAAATATAGTAAGACAAAGAGTGGTCACTCCATACATCAGTTTCGGTACCAAAAATATTAGTATTTTCATAGTCGGCATCTAGCATCGAGTAGCGGAATTATCAGTACCGCTACTCGATACTAAATGTCTCTCAAGTGCCGACCAACGAAATTTTTATTGAACAACAATTTACAACTAATATTAGAAGCGGAAGGGGTTGAAAATAGAGTTCCGGTTAATCAGTTTATAATATTAGCTGAAAATTGTTGAGCATTAGACTTTACGGTCGCCGCTACATCTATCGTCAAGTAGCAGTACTGATAATTCCGCTACTCGATGCTAGATGTCGACTATGAAAATACTAATATTTTTGGTACCAAAACTGATGTATGGAGTGAGCACTCTTGTCTTACTATATTTGTCTATGATAATACGTACTTACCTAAAATTTGTTTATTTGCTTGTAAAGGTACATGTTTTTTTTGTAAAATTAAGCAATTAAAATATGGAATGTGAAGGAGAGTATTCTAGCAGTTGCCTTCTATTTCATTCTCATAGAAATTTTACTTAATGTCATGGTTTCATGAGTGACAGACTACCTCATCCCAAACACATAATAGCGACTGGAGGGCAGCATGAGGCGCACCCAGCTCTATGCGGGCAGAGACATTATCCACAGCCATAGCCTCAGAGTACGAGCAGATTTCATCAAATTCGATTCAGTTATTTCCGGTTTAGCCGTACCTTACTCAACACTGTACCACAGAATAACTATTACAAGCTTTTATTTAGTTTCACCTGACCGTTGTCTGTCTGTCTGTCTGTCTGTCTGTGTGTAATAAAATCTTGCAAGTTAAATTTGATCCACTTCCCGGTTTCCGATTGAGCTGAAATTTTGCATGCATGTATAAATCGGATGACAATGCAATATATATGGTACCATCGAGCTGATCTGATGATGGAGACAGGAGGTGGCCATAGGAACTCTGTGATGAAACAACGTAACCTAATTGTGGAACTGTAGGAACTGTGTTAGGGGTTTTTAGAATTGTCTCGATGAGTATTAGTTGTCTGTCGTAAGAAAAGTACAGTCAGCGATAAAAGCTTGTACCAAAAAAGAGATTTTTGCCAAAAACTTATTTAGTAGGTATAGATAATGGATAGATGAAAACAATCTTAATACTTTTTCAGCTAAACTCAAGATACGAGTGCTGCTCAAGCTCGCGCCGGTGTAATCATGGAGCATAATTACAGCGTGATAAGCAAATCTAAATGGGCTCCGGTGCTTTGGGCGGTCAAGGTATATTTACATTTATACATAACATTATCATGATAAATGAGTAGTTTACTTTTTGTTCACCTTTTTAGTCTGTTCGAGATCTTGAAAACAGTGAAAAATAGAGATACTACTCCTAAAAATACGTGTGATATCTCATTCGTCATGATGCCTAGAAAAATGTATTGGAAGCGTGTAATGCACACAAAAAATATCCAAAGTAATATACAAAAAAAGAGGGACAATAGTAGATATTAGTAGAACTTTGACGTACAATAATTCTTAAACTACAAGTTCAAATTGAATGTTTTTGAGAATATATGTAAAGCATGTTAAGTCCTATATGTCACTGAAAATTCAGAGTTCTAGCTTTAGCCAGCACAAAATCGCTTCGGGAAAAGGATGGTACGGCCGTGCGTCTTTGTTTTGCTCGACTCGGCGGGGGCACTGCCGTGCCCCCAGATACTTATTGCGATATTGGGGAAATAAAAAATAACTATTTAATCTCCCCTTTTTTTGTTCTGCTTATTATACATAGATTACCCACACATACTTCCACGGAGCTTCCTTTTTTATCTGAAATAAAAGCTATCCTTTGTCCTTCCTCGGTAGTCTCGGTACCTACTCAGAAAACTATCTTTATTGGTACCAAATTTCATAAAAATCAGTTTAAGATAGAAGAGGTAATGAGGGTATCGTCTTGGGTCGTCCCATTCGTTTTTCGTCAAGTTCTTAAATTAGCCCTATTCTGCTTTGGTCACTCATTCTACATTGAAAGCCACCGACGATTGTGACGAATGTAGATTGGGTGACGAAAGCAGAATAGGACTAATTTAATAACTTGATGAAAAACGAATGGGACGACCCAAGACCATACCCTCATTACCTCTTCAATCTTAAACTGATTTTTAATAAACACAATAAACATACAATAAACATATAAATAGTACAATAGGGAATATTAGGCAAAGCTCTGCGTAGGTGGCACCACTAGCACATACAGTAAACAAACTACGTCAATCACATGGCCTACCGCGAAACACGACAATCGAAAGTTCGGTTTTTGCCTCTCTATCACTCTTGCTAATTCGATCGATGGAGAGGCAGATAAAGAAATCCCGATTTTCACGTTTCGCGGTAGGCCACCTGTAAGCAAACCACCTTGGTGCATCAATGTGGTGCCAGGACAATGCCGAACAGATAAGGATGGATATTCTGGCAGAGCAACACGCTAAAAAGGACTTCCGCAATTTCTGGAAGCAGACTAATAGCCTCAACCCTAAGCCGCGCGCCCCGCTCAATGTTAATGGTATCAGTGGGCCGGTGGAAATAGCTAATATGTTTAAAGATAGCTTTAAAGTTGAACCACTGCATATCACGTCTCCTACCGTTCGGACAGGTTTGAGGTGCACGTCGGGCCCACTTATTACCTTTTCAGCTGGTGAGGTCGCCTCTGTCATACGTAGTATGTCGAAGGGGAGATCACCGGGTCACGATAGCATAAGTATTGAGCACCTTAAACATGCCGGTGTACATCTGCCGCGCGTATTGTCCATGTTTTATACATTGTGTATACGGCACTCTTACTTACCGGACGAGTGTATGAAAACGGTGGTGGTGCCAATAATCAAAAATAAAACCGGTGACTATTCGGATAGTTCCAACTATAGGCCCATATCACTAGCTACTACCATTGCCAAGGTGCTGGACGGTCTGCTTGATCGACAGCTTAGTAAATATGTTAAATTGCATGATGCTCAGTTTGGTTTTCAGCCTGGGCTGTCGACTGATGCAGCTATTTTAAGTCTCAAGCATACTGTCCGGTACTATACTGAGAGAAAAACTCCAGTATACGCGTGTTTCTTGGACTTATCTAAAGCTTTTGATATGGTGTCCTATGAGCTTCTGTGGCATAAACTAAGATCAGAAACAAACCTGCCAGATGAAGTGATCGGTATTTTTGATTATTGGTACAAGAACCAGGTGAATGTCGTAAGATGGGCAGATGCATTATCGGAGGAGTACAGTTTGAAGTGTGGAGTGAGGCAGGGTGGATTATCATCTCCTCGACTCTTCAATCTGTATGTGAACGCCTTGATAGGGGATCTCAGCAGCACCAGGGTTGGCTGTTGTGTGGCAGGTAAAATGGTGAACAATATTAGCTATGCCGACGATATGGTGCTGTTGGGGCCCTCTGCGTGTGCAGTTAGTAGGCTGCTTGGCAAATGTGAGAGGTACGCGGTGGCTCATGGACTTAAGTACAACACGACGAAGAGTGAGGTACTCGTATTTCAGTCGCGCGGTTTTAAAGTGGATAGGGTCCCGGATATTATGTTGAATGGAGTACCACTAAAAAGAACCGCTAAATTTAAGTACTTGGGTCACTGGGTCACGGAGTGTCTCTCGGATGACCTGGACATTGAGAGGGAGCGTAGGGCGCTGGCTGTTCGGGGGAATATGTTGGCCCGCAGGTTTGCGCGATGCAGTAATGAAGTTAAAATTACTTTGTTTAAGGCGTTTTGCCAGTCTTTTTATTCGTGCTGCCTGTGGGTGAACTATACTCAGCGGGCAGTCAGTGCCTTAAGGGTGCAATATAATAACACGCTCAGGATGCTGTTGGGACTGCCCAGGTGCTGCAGCGCATCGGGCATGTTTGCGGAAATGCGAGTAGACGGCTTCCATGCCATTGTTCGAAAGCGGGTCGCCTCCATCATGCGCCGTGTGCGTGGGAGTAACAACGGCATTCTGAGTGTGATCGCTAGCTGTTTGGACTCCCCCATAGCGAGACACTGGAATAGTTTGCATGTAAATAATTGACTGAATTTTAACTATTATTATTATTTATTTTATGTTTGTAATTCCAAAATGTACCTTTTATTTTTTGTGTAAGACTGAATACTTTAATTTTTAATTTTTAATTTTATTATTTTAATCATTTTTTTTTTTAATAATGTATTGTTTTATTATTGTGTACGTAATTTTAATTATTTTAATTTAATATGGATCATCTGTTATCTGCAATAAAGAATTGAATGTCAGAGTGAAAACTTGTCAAAAAACTGTTTAAGGCCTAGTATGTATAAGTTACTCTATGGCAGTGGTTCCTAACCTGGGGGTATTTACCCCCGTGGGGGTAAACCTGTTATTTTGCGGGGGTAATAAGCTGACCTAATATCAGGTTCCCTAGTTAGTCATAGGGGTGACCGAACTGAAAAGGTTAGGAACCACTGCTCTATGGTTTACTAAACAAATTAATGCTGCTCTTTGGCGGCAGAACATGGCAGTAATAGTCTCTATTGTAACAGTGCGGTTTGTTATTTTAACCATGCTTCCAAATTCACACATTCAGTTTTGTTTTTCAGATGGGCTGAAAACAAAATCATCTAGCACCAGCTTAGAAGAATCAATCTCACTGCGTACAAAAAT
Source organism: Cydia splendana (assembly GCF_910591565.1). Classification (NCBI taxonomy): domain Eukaryota; kingdom Metazoa; phylum Arthropoda; class Insecta; order Lepidoptera; family Tortricidae; genus Cydia; species Cydia splendana. Next base: position 37,809,330 of record NC_085987.1, on the reverse strand, counting down.
CAAGCGGCTACGTACGGAGATATTAAGGTTACAGAAAAAATCTAAGTCATTTGCAGCGAGGCTGGCAAATGCCGAAGACCTCACAACCAATCTTGCATTCCAGGATATTGTAAATAACATGACAAAACCAGCGCGACTATTTATGCAGATGCAGCAGCAAGCGAAAAAAACACCAAAAGGACGACGCTTCACTGTTGAAGAAAAGGTGCTATCATTAACCGTATACAAAAAGAGTCCGAAATGCTATGCATTACTTCATTAGTACATTGTGTATTAAGGGCGGGAAATAAGAAATTACGAACGAGTGTCAATTTTAAGCCCGACGCGAAGCGAGGGCTTAAAATGTTCACGAGTTCGGAATTTCTTTACCGCCCGTGGCACACACAATGTTTTTCATCACACTTGTAAGGAAAAAAAGGAGAATTAATAAAAACAAACTTCTGTATAAAACACTTTTCCGCCCTAGGGCGGAAAAAATCTTTTCCGCCCGCAAGCCCTACGTGTAAATAAGTGTTTTTCATCACACTTGCTCGGAAAAGATTTTTTCCGCCCTAGGGCGAAAAATTCAATTTCCCGCCCGCAAGCCCTACGTGTAAATACATCTTTTCCGAGCAAGTGTGATGAAAAAATATTTTACGTTGCCATCTACAAAAGCTATGAAGCGCTTATCTGGGCCAGATAAAACTTAGACCGGGGATAAACCCTATAATTTTCAAAAAAAATAAGGAAACTGTTGCGAAGCAAAACCTATCTGACAGATTATCCAGCCTCATGTTCGACGAGATGTCTTTAAAACCGCAGGTTTCTTATAATGCGCAAAAGGATAGAATGGAAGTCTTTGCTTGCAACCGTGACAAGGCGTTTGCGGACCACGCCTTAGTATTTATGGTAAAAGTAATGAAACATAATTTTAAGCAACCGATTGCCTACTATTTTACGACAGGTTTGCAGAAAAAGGAATTTAAAAAAAAATATTGTGGATGTTATCAAACACGCACAAAAATCCGGTCTCATAATCGTGAACACTGTTTGTGATCAGAGCCAAGTAAATGTTGGAGCCATCAGGGAACTAGTAAATGACACAAAAAAAGAAAATAAACAGCTAGGTACAGAAGGAGTCACCATATGAACACTTTAAAATAAATGGCAAAAACATTATCCATATTTATGACACTCCCCATTTAATGAAGGGACTCAGGAATAATTTACTTTCCAAGGACATGCGCTACGTCACAAACGGGCAAGAGAAAATAGTGATGTGGCAATATTATGAAATGTTATATGCCTCCGACCTAACATATAGAGAACTACGGCTAGTGGACAAGTTGACCGAAGAGCATGTTAATCGACAAAAAAAATCAAAAAATGCGAGTCATATTAGCGACCCAATTATTTAGCCACAGCGTAGCTGCATGGAGCCGCTGAACACCTATCGGCCAGTGGCGATCTGCCTCAGGATTGTCGTCAGTTAATTGACATTACTTTGATGCTCGACGACCTATTCGACAGCTTGAATGGAAATACCATAAGCATTCCTAACGGAAAAAAATACATAGGATGCGTGAAGCGGAATTCGCCACATCATAAACTATGGCAAGGCTGTAAAACAATTTTAAAGACAGTAACATTTATAAAAAAAACAAGAAATGAGTGGGAATGAAATGCGAAAATTCGAACAGACCGTCCCATCTGTTATTAATTTTATTAAAACTATAGAAGGTGTAGAAAGAATATGGACAGTTTTGTCGGAAAAGTTCGGTTTTGACATTTTATTAACCCGACACTTAAATCAGGATCCCTTAGAAATCTTTTTCGGGAACATTCGCAGCTATGGGGCAAGAAACAACGCACCTAATACTACGGCGTTTGAAGCCGCCTTTAAAGCGCTTTTATTAAACAATTATAACTCGCTCCATTCCAAAAATGCGAACTGATTATCCTTTTAAATGTTTTATACATAAAGATAAACTGACCCAGTATTTCACAAACACTACAATAAATACAACTGTACAGTTGGTGCTGATCAGTTAATCGCATATTATGTGGTAAAATAAATTATAATGATGACGAAGACGAAACTAAACGTGCAGCACAATCATATTACAACAAACATAAACATTACAAAAATAAATAAATAAATTGAGTTGGCACTGGTATAACGCATATTTTTAGGCTCTATTAGGTATTCGTAGTAAATTGTCTTATTAACATGTATTTTCTTGTGTGTGAATGCTTTTTCACCACACGCTTTCTTTTCTATTATTTACCAAAAATTGTACTTTCCTAGCGATAATGTGGTGTAAAAGATGTATTACTCTAGGCAGCAAAGTTTGCTGGCTTCTCGTGACTCTGCAACGCTCAAGATTCCACTTTTTAAATCTCTCTATACACTAGTAATTTTGGAATATTTCGCATGTTTTGACCTCGATATAAGCACGAGAGGTAAACAACAAGTTTGCTTCTTTACGAGTACACTTATTCTATTGTCTCTGTTACTATTTTCCCTACACTTATTGTATTACTTACGCTATCAACAAAATGAAAGTAATAAACATATTTACTTTAATATTCTGTTTTTTTTCTATTCCATTATTGATAACATTAACGTTTTCCACATAATGTTACGTCTTATCTTATCTTATTATCTTATCTTATTGTTTTCGGGGGCCCTTGCGGATACGCTTCGACCCATAGGGATACAATGTTAGGTCTACTTGGGCGGTTTACAAGTACATTTTTTGTTTGACTTCTTGTAAACAATTACAGTTATTTGTTACAAGAAACCAATCAAAAAATGGACTTGTAAACCGACCAAGTAGACCTAATATTATGTGGGACGAAAGTACACATATGGATGCATATGTAGTTGTACACGCACACATACATACTTAGTTTCGGAGGAGAATCAGAGATGGCGCTTTCAAATGAGTTTCCATAAAATGCTTCAAGAGGGCTCTCTTTACCTATATTACTTACTTTACTCTTTGATGTGAGCTTTGAAGGACGGTAAATTTAATATTGCAATTGAACTTTTGAATATTTTTGTTTATCTGAACGGAAATTCATTTTTAAATTAAAATCCTAGTAATCGTCGACTATATTATGCCGAGATATTATGTGATCTTCTCTTTTAAAACGATATATACTACTAGATGTCGCTAGTAGTTAAACAAACCGAAGAAAGAATTCACAGTTGAATCACAACTCTTGAAATAAGAGCCCGGGAAAATATAAATATTTATTAAAATAATTTAAAATGTATACATTTTTATTCGTATCAAATACATTCTGTTATTCCTACAGCAAATATTGTATGAAATGTTTGGTGACTGGCTGGAAAAAAAAGGTCTTTGGTAAAATTATACCTGTCAAAGCCGTATAGATTGTTGTGGTGATACTTTTTATTATATTACTTAACGTTTGTAGTTACTTTATTATATTTAGAACATATGGTTAATACTTTACATTGGTTCGTAACAAGAGAGTCATAATCTTAATGCCTCAAACTGATTACTGGCCGTTTGGTAGATACAAGAAAGTCGATGACTCTAACTGCGAAGAAGAGTCCTCTGTTTTAGTAAGTATTCAATAATTATATGTAAGACTTACGTATTATTTTTTTCTCATGCATAATCATTGGTACTTATTAGAATAAGTAACCCTATTATTGAGATATGAGAATTTGATTCAAGGTTTATTACATTCAGTTTTTGTTGTTAAGTACCTACCTATTTTATACCAGTAGGTAGGCCTAGCACAGGAGGGGTGCGACAGTATCTCGCCCGCGAGATAGACTACCCGTCTTTATTCTAATTGTATTAATTAAAGAGGGTCGGGTGGTTTATATCGCGGGCGAGATACTGTCGCGCCAACCATGTGCTAGCCCCGCTAGGTTTTTATTACCTACCGACCGACTTCATTGGCTAATTTAAGTTTATTTAAATGTAGGCACGGAAGTTATAAAACTTTAATGTTGTGTGTAGGTGATTGTATAAGTAATTATAATTACAAGTATAAAGACGGAGTTTTTGTTTTTTCTTTTATTTTTTATTAGCAAAAACAGCTGGGCGACATGGAGGGCGAAGTCAAAGAAATCCAAATGGAGTTAGCGGCCATACGAAACGAACGACTCGATGTATCGAATCGGAAACATAGAAATGTCATTTACGGATCGGTATGTTCTTTTTCATCACACCAGCTCGGAAAGGCTTTCTTTGCACTTCAAAAACTGATAGCAAAGTTGCATTTTATTCGCATGTGAGGCAAAGTAATCAAATGCAAATTTTTAGTTGTTTTCTTATGTTTACTGGTAGAATTGACTTTTAAATGATGATTTTGGATGATAAAATATTTAATAACATTCATTTGGATTTGATTTGGTTTCATTTTGTTTGATATTTTACATTTAATATTTGCTTCGGGTTGGTGTGGTGAAAAATTTTGTGTTTCACTCGGGGGCAAATTTTGTTTAACCCTCGTGCTTTGAAATCCTCGCAACGCTCAAGATTCAATTTTTCGAACCCCTCGCTACGCTCGTGGTTCAATTTTGGAATCTTTCGCTTGCTCGGGTATCAATATCAGCACGAGCGGTTAAACAACAACTTTGCCCCCTTGTATAACAAATAAGTATTGGATCATTCGTATGTACCCATGTGGACTGAGGAAGGCATGTGTGTTTACCGCGGCAGGTCGACAAACGGTGAAATTATAATAATATGTTTCACCAATATTTGTAACAGTACAGTCACCTGCAATAAAATCTTACACAACTAAGGCCGCAAAAATATCTGATACGATCTTATTTGTAGAGCCATAAGAGCGTGTCACATATTTTTGCGGCCTTCCAAGAGTAACATATTATTGCAGGTGACTGTACAACCTACACAACAGCCAACAGACAGAGTTCCTCTCAGGCGATAACTTGTAACAAATTCAATCGATCGATCAAATGCCACAGCCACAAGGTATCGCATGCGATTATCGGCGACGTTTAGAGAGACCATTAAAGACATGTGATGAGACCTGGTGAAATTTACCTCCCGCTCCATTTTTTTCATTTTTTCACCATTTTCGTTTGATTTGAACAAAGTCCACTAAACAAAGTTCAGTAGGTACAGTACAAATATCTGAAGCACTAATTCAGTGTGATCACTGTGAGCAGTCAAGACACTCAAACATATCTGGGCAACAGCCACTGTTACGAACAATAGCTTTTTATTAATATTTTTAATCATTATAATTATTAACGCAGATCTTATTCGCATCCTACTGACAATGACAACTGTACCTATTTCGAGCTTTTAGAATATTATGTACCTACTTAATTATACAATGAAATATATTTTTAGTTATTTGCTTAAATGGCACTTAATCGCGTACTTAGGTAGGTAATTAAGCTTTAAAATTTTCTGTTATAAGATTTAAAATGCCATGTTCGATACGGTGGATGTAAGCATTAATCGCGCAATTAGGTACTTAAGTCCCGTTTAAGTTAATAATGTTGTATAAATCGTTAAATTTTTAATTAATATTATTTCTCACCAGCTAACCGACGCAGAAGAAGTCGTTCGAGACCACGGCCCAGGGAATCCCGTGGCTAAGTATCCCGAGGTGAGAAGGTACACAGTAATAAAATTAATGAGTACCCAATTACTCTGAATGGCAGCGAGAATGCACATTACTTTAAATAAAAATGAAACTCATGAAGTCTTTCTTGAACCTTCCGAGACATGGGCTTAAAAAATTAAGTAATGTCCATCTTGGATTCTAAAAGAGCACCCATTTTCTTTGTCTTCTTGCTTGCCTAGCACTAATCAGGAACCGATTGGCAACATCTGTAGCGTTTCTGAATAACCTTTCGAAAAATGTCATAAGCCTCTATGTATTAGGAATACCAAACAGAGGCTTAGTGGATCAGGGGGCCGATTTTTGAATTTCGGTCATTCGATTTCGTCACTCGAAAATCGGTGGAAAACGGCGAAATGCGAGCGATAGTAATTGGGAATCTAGTGGTATTGACCACTCGTTCTATTAGTAGAATTTAAATGCCTAGTAGTGGAGATATTATTAACGAAATACACGAAATCGAGCGGTCGAATTTCAAAAATTGGCCCTCTGGGGGCCGATTTTTGGGGCTGTTATCTTTAAATTTGTACAACAGGAATGCCTGTTGTACCAAATTTAGAGATAAAACTGATCCACTGGCGCCCTGGCGCGCTGTGATGTCCCCTTTTGGGCGGGGATTGGCGAAATAATGTACATTTGCGAATATGCTCATTACGTAAAGTTTCTCTCATTAGATCTTGAAGATGCGTGAAGACTTGGTGCGAGCAAAAAACGCAGCCGACGAGGAAAGAACACAGCGAGAGAAATACGAAGAGAAACTTAAAGACCTAGAGCGGAAACTAAATGATATCTGCTCCGCTGAGTTAGTTGAAAAGGTATAATTTATATTATAACCTTCTTCGCTCGTTTGTTCTTTATTTTATTCATTGACTGGTTCATGAATTATTCCCAAGGGCACCCGGGAAAATGCCAATCAAGACGTCGCAGCGATGAAAACTCAAATCCGGGACATGAAAGAGGAAATTGAGGAATTGAGATTTACCGTCAACGAGAAATCGGAACAATTGCAGGAGTACAGAATGAGGGTAAATTTTACTACTATTTTACTTTTTAGGTACTTAGATTTTTACCATAGATTAATGAGCTATCCCAGTGATTAAAGGTAGTATTCCCGATTCCCGCAGGCAGTTTTCCGACGTAAGTAACCTCTATATTACTATTATTAAAAATGTGTTTAGTTTATCCTCTTAATTTTAGGACGTGATTAATGAGTCACGTCCTAAAATTAAGAGGGTCATATATATGTAATACCTAATGAGGTATTACATATATGGATGCTGTTAAGCAATAATGTGTCAACCCACATTAATTTTTCAATAAGATGTCAACTCAAAAAATTGACGCTTAAAGTTGTCATTTTATTGCAAGATGGATGTGGGATGATTCATTTTTGCTAAACACCATCCATATATGACCCTCTTTTTTTAGGTTAGGTCTAGTGTGTATGATATAGGTATTTTAGGTAATTACGTACTACGTTCTGTTTTGACAAAAATATAAAAACTTCGCCCTCTGATGATATACATACTGCATACAATGATTAGTACTTAATGATGGTTTGGGATAATTATCTACATCCTGAAAACTGATTGAGAGTTACTTTTATACAATGTCCACCATATCGCAAAGCAACTCGAACGAACTGCAGAAGTTCCAAGAATCTGCACATTTTGCTTCGAAACGCACTATCAGTGATTCAGGTACATTGTACAACAATGCAACATTGCACAATTGGCACATGAAGTGCATCTGAGTACTAGGAGCGCATAGGTGATATGAATTATATACCTACAGTAGATATACGATTTGTAGGTACCTATATGTTATTCAATCGTGTTCGTAAGATCCTGTTGATTTAATATTATACCTACCAAGGAGCCCGGACTCCGCTTTTCAACCTATAATTGACGGAGGAACTAGTTTTTAGGAAAGTGCGCAGTTTTAATATACATATAATGACATTAATTTCAGTGTATTTCGTAATTAGTGACTCTGTTGTGTACGTAATATATATACACACGCAAAACGCTGAAATCAAATTTTGATACGCGTAGGTATAGGTAGATACAAATATAAATAGCGAGTTAACTACTACAATCACAAACTCCGATATAGAATTAAGTGTTATAGTTTATAAATGCTATCAAATGTTTACCTTATTAAAATGGTACGTAAAGCACAAAGTTAATTAAAAACTATTTTTGTAACTCTGGTCATTTCCGCTCTTCTATATAAAATAAAGACTAGTTAATAATAACTAGTAATGTAGAATACTCGCAGTCTTTATATAAATAAAGACTGCAATATTTTGTGCTTTTAAAAAGAAGGTTGATTATGATAAAAGGCCCCGGAATGACTCTTATCCTAATGTTCGGTGAATGTACCTGAATATGTTTTGTTTCCTAAATTAATTATTTTTATATGCTTTTAAATATTTTACCATTGTCGGTGATATATAAAACATATAAAAAGAAAATTAAAATAATTTTATAATATTTTGTAAGTATAAGTAATTATTATCAATATTATCATATACAACCTACTGTATACTGTATACCTACAACCAAGCCTATTCGATATATCTACGAGTATGTTGATTAACTTTTTAACCGGCTTAGCTTAGTCGCCTGTTATCTTGCGTACGAAGCTTGAGGTCCTGAGTTTAAATCCCGGTAATACCATTTTTAAGATGAATTGTTGTTTATTAGATTGCTCCAACATATTTAAGTGGAATGCAACTTAAGGTTTAGCTGTCTTTATTATATCCCTATTCTCTAATAGAGTTTGGACTGCGCAAGTCTAGTGCATCCACTACTACATAGGAACCCTATTCCTACTGTTATAAAGGGGTGCACCCCACACCTTCACAACGGAAACTCTTACAATGTCCTCCCGGAATTCAATATGATGCACTTTCAAATAGGAACTCTATTTCTTTAACAAAACGTTACATATCAAAATAATGCTTAAGTGAGTTGTGTCACTATACTGACAAGCCTTAGTTACATACACCGCCTAATGGGAAATGATGTCCTGGTGGTTTAAAGAAAAATTGAGCGCTTCAATCGCTTATTTTGCAGCGTTTTAAACGCGAGATTGTTCAAAAACAGAACTTTAAACCAAATCAAACAGATTTATCAAATAACATGAATACCCAAAACATTCAGTTTGAACTTAGGTATATCCTGAAACTATCAGTGGTCGAGAGTAACTGAATTATGCTATCAGATCTATAGTTGAGTGTAGGTATCTGAAGTAAATATTCATAGCCTAACTTTAATTGTTAAGCCGTGTAGAGTTTAGTTTACATTAGCTTGTGCTGGGTACAACGTGCGCTTGGAATTTTATAGACTTTGTCGTTAATAATTAATTATAGTCTATCCTTTCATGTTTTATTGTTACCGCAGTACCTACAAGCCCAGCAACAAGTGGAAGAGGCGAGGCGACAGCGCGAAATGATCGAGTTCGACAACAAGCAAGTCACGGAGCAGATACATATAGAAATTCAAAAGATGAAGGTATGAGAAATCCTCGGGCTTCGTGTAAAAATAAGAGTTGTCTTCACAATAAGAAATCAAACAGAGTGTGCTTTATTACATGCGCAAAAATAATGAATCCGGACAAGTGCTAGTCGGACTCGCCCGCCGAGGGTTCCGTAGTTTTTGTTATAGCGGCAACAGAAATACATCATCTCTGAAAATTTCAACTGTCTAGCTATCACGGTTCATGACATATAGCCTGGTGACAGACAGATGGACAGTGGAGCCTTAGTAATAGGGTCCCGTTTTTACCCTTTGGGTACGGAACCCTAAAAAAAGGCTATATTTGTAAGTATTTGTACAATATTAAAACTCGTGGTAGCACTTTACGCGAGTTCATGCAATAGCATAATTGTAGACATTTGCTATAAGAAAAATAACTGTGCTATCCCTGCTTTTATTACAAAACTTACCGTAAATTAACTACAGTTGCAGTTCCAAGAGAAGCTGCAGGAGCTAGCGCAGCTGCCGGACCTCCTGAAGGGCGCCCAGATCCAGTTGCAGGAGTCTAAACAATTGCAGAAGCTGGCCGAGGAGAACACGCAGCAGTTTTCTAACGAGTTGCAGCTTGTCAGGGAAAAGGTAGCACTTCTGTTTTTACTTCAAGCTTATATTTAATATGACAAGTTCGTACGTAACTAACTTTTTTCAAATCTTGCAAACCATTTCACAACCGCTTCCTGATATCCGATTAAGCTAAAATTTTGCATACATATGTGAATCGGATGACAATGCAATATTATGATGACATGGAGCTGATCTGATGGTGGAGACAGGAGCTGGCAATGGGAACCCAATGGTTGGTGATTTCAAAGGAGCGTACCTTTGGCACTCACAATATATTACTTCTCTGTAGACCAACTGGTATTATACCTAATTATCAAAATGATATTTCCCAACAACACCCAAGAAACTTATTTATTTGAAGCCGGGATTCCAACCAACCAACACATACCCACATGAAATAGATAACAATAACATACATTTTAATTTTAATATTTCTAGCTAGTCCACGCTGTAAATAGTTTAAATCAAGAGAAAGTTGAAAAAGACAAGTTGTTGGAGGAAAACAAAATTATTAAAATGGCACTTCTTGAAAAGGACCACGATCTTGATGGAATATCTAAAGAGCTAGATGACTACAAGTAAGTACGAAATGAGCATTAGGTACTTTTACCATTTAGATATTCAGTTTCACCCTAAGTGTGGAGTGTAGACTGTAACTTTGAAGTGATGAGGGGTTCGTTGGGTGAAGCGTAGAAACTGGCAATCTGGAACGCGCCGGCCGCTGCGGTGTCTCGAAGTCCGATATACCTCCATTTACCGGTATATGTGTTGTGTGAAATGAAAACAGATATATTTGATTTATTTACTGGAGAGTGTTCAGGCTGGTATGAGTGAAGCTCTCTTGATGTCTCTGATATCTCTGAATAAGCTACAAACGGCTCCGGTTTATATAGGAAAATACAAGGCCGTTTGGTACCTTTTTCAACTAGTGGGTGTATCATGCAGAGTCAGTAATGTATATTTTTGCCAATCTCATTAATAATTAACACGTATGAAAAGAACATTGATCCTAGACTTATAACTAGATACATACATTCCACGCAATTCATTAACATAATATACGAACACAAAAGTAAAAACATGATAAAACGCACACAAGTAAAATGATTAAAACTTAAAATACTAAAAGATTAAACTGAAACATAAAAAGACTCCTAGCTATTCACGACACTAAGATATAGCTGTACCCTATTGTTCCTTTGTGTCGCTGATTAGCTAGTACCTACTGACCATCATATGGAACCTTAGAGGATATAACCAACGGAGACGCCATGTCTAAAATTTTCGGTACAAAATAGTCTGCCGTTTTTTGCGGGGGAGGGGCACATCAAATGTATAGGTACGTCATGTCAGATAAACGTCAGTCCATACATATAGTTGACATGTGGTTGACCATTGGCCGCCTATTTTCGACAGAGGGGAACGCCTGTTAATGGCGGCTCCATTGTTAATTACTCCGAGTATGGAACAGTAAGTATATTTTAAATGTCGTCACTGAACTTTGGCTTTTGAACAGGTCCAAAGCATTTCGTTTCGAAGAGAAACTGACACAACAAGAGGTGAGATTTAAAGAGAAGGCGGCGGAATGTGCGAAAATACTGAAAGACCTCGACGAGCTTCGCGCCGAGAGCTCTCGTTCGCACACCCGGCTGAAGGAGCGCTCCGAGTCCAACAGGAGATACATGCAGGCCCAGATAACTGAGCTGGAGAAACAACTCGTACAGAGCCGGGCCCAGTGTAGGGCTACGCAGAAAGAACGGGATGACGTGAGTTATTAAAGTCAATCCAATACGGACTGCTGTTGTTCCTTTAATATGCGAGATTCAACTGATGACTGTTAAATTGCAGTGTTAAAAAAAAACAACGGGTTGCACTCCGGGTGTGCCGGCAGAAGTGAAAACTCAATGACATTGTAACAGTTTTTCGATCAGGTCACGTGTCCGCCTTACGTCTTACGAATCTTACGGTCACGTGACCTGTCGCGAGTTTAACATTTTTTCCCCATCACAAAAAGTGCACAGCGCCGCTAAAGAAGTTTTCACTTCAAAAACATATGGAAGGAGAACATCAGAGCTGCTAGCATGAGTTGAGTTCTCGCGCGCGACTCCATTACATCTTGCGCGACTTGAAGAATGGACTCGCGCGCGAGTACGCAACTCAACCTTAGCTAGAAACCTTAAGATTAAAGGGTCGATAATACAATTTTAATTCAGGTTTAGTTTTTCGAATTCTTAATAGTTACCCACGTCTAATAGATAAATATCTGGCTGACCGAGCTTTGCTCGGAAAACATATGAAAACTCAAAAATGCGAGATTTCCCAGGGATAAGACCTAACTAGATTGATTTTTCGCCCCCGATAACCCCCATATAGCAAATTACATCGAATTCGTTAGAGCCGTTTCCGTGATTCCCGAAATATATATAGATATAAATAAACATATAAATATTTAAACAAGAATTGCTCGTTTAAAGGTATAAGATTATACGCAAGTGCGCTCGTGGTATTACGTAACCGTGATGAAAGGATTTTTTGCTTGTTTATTATCGATCATTGTATCACAGCTGAGAGAACCATTCATAATTTCCTACGCTACACTAAGTCTACACGTTTTTTACAGCAACACACAATATCCCGAGAGAGTATTCCGTCGCATCACCAATAAATATTAACCTTTAATTCATAATTTTAGGCCGTAAAGATGAATTTTACTATTTGCTAATAATATTACTGTACATACATAAATTAGAACCTAGCGGGCAAAAAATCACAAAAGAAAGTTTAATAAATACTTTACATAAAAATTATTTTAATTAAATTATACAATTTACAAAAATACTTATCTTCTTATTAAAATTAAAACGCAGTAAGTGCCGCGAAGACGCGCCCCTTTTCTTGTATGGCTTTTGGTATTGTATGAAGGTACGGAACCCTTCATGACGCATAGTCTGACACGCATTTAACCGATTTGTAAGAGGTAGCCAGAGGTTAAACATTTAGCTTAGTTTGACCCACGGAACAATCTTCGTCTTCGTCGTAGGAGACAAGAAGCAAATAAGTGAAGTGAATTTTAACCAGTTGCAAAAGAGGTAGAAAGGTTTTTTTTAAACCACCTTAATTAAAATTATACTATACCAAAAAACTAAATTGCCAAAAAAAACGTATCCATAGTTTGTTAAAAATTAAATAAAAACGATTAACTTTTTTTATAATCTGAAAAACAGCAAACAGATATTCCAGCAAAAGGAAAACCATTTTCTCTCCAACGGCAGTTTCACCGTGTTTACATGGCTGCACCCTTTCTTACATTCTTTAAAACTTATAATATAACTCTATAATACCTACTTAACAATTTAAAAAATCAAAACAAAGGACATTAATGTATGTAGGTACCTACATTAAATTGTGTAATAATCGCTTCTTAGTGGCCCGATTCGAACTTTAAGATACGTCAGTTAATAGATCTAGAAACGATATGGATTAGATATGTCAGTGTCAAATGTGACATTTCTTCAAACAAAAACGTCACTTGACACTGACACATCTAATCCATATCGTTTCTAGATCTATTAATAGACGTATCTCAAAGTATGAATCGGGCAGTAGTGCTGTGCTGTGCTTCGCTGCCTGGCGGATATGCTCTCAACCAAATTCATGTTTGTGTGTGTAATTATTGTATGTATTGTATATCATGCATCTTGCATTATACAGGTTCGTAGCTATAGTACAGACAAATGTAATAATATGGGTATAGAAAACTTACTACTCAAAAATATAGTCCATCCATTATTCTTAATTCGCTGGCATAAGAGCTATGGGACATATTTTTCAGTATGATTTGTGCACCCATATTTTTACACTTGACTGTACATAAAACTGTTTTACCTCGGACAGATGGCAATATTTCCACATTGCCACGGTTATTGAAATATTTCATTTATATTATTTGAAACGTTATTATTAAGTATAAAAAACAAGCTATCAACGAAACTTGAGAGCGGCCGGTAACGCAAGAAAAAAAAATATAAATTGTGTTATGAAAAGTCAGTATTTCAAACTTTACATTAAGGATGATTATTTCATGTTTTGCTAATAGATAATAAAACTTAATATAATAAGTTAAGTTTAAGTTAATTAGCTACTCGATGGTAGGAACATTTCAGCCTAATCTCAATTTGGAAGTGCTATTATGAAGCTTACTTGTCCAAAAAGTTGCTTTGTTGTACCTCGGACACCGAAAATATGTCGTACCAATGGTCCGTACCTGCTACTACTGTAAATATTTTTTTTAAACATATGGTTTCATATTTGCCATATTTCTAATTATTAGCTATCTGCGTTATAAGTTACCAACTAATCGATCTTAGAAAGGATGCCTAAAATGTATTAGGCAAAAATAAAAAATGACCATAGCTAAGTATAATTATTCTAAGGTAATTGTACTATAAAAATCTATTCAATGGCGTAAATATGTTAAAAATATCTGTGATTTCATACATAAATACTATGTCTATAATTAGGGCGAGCGAAGCGAGCCCTATCACTATTCGACAATCTATACATTCTTGTGGTACACTTTACGGAAAAACTACAGCACTGTTAGGTTTGAGATTTAACATAGTAATTCAAATTCATGTCTAGATGTGTTATCAAACATAAAAATATCATTTTATAAACCTAAAAAAATAAAATAAAGGAATAACACTTTGTATTACTACTACCGCCATCTGTTGGAGAAGTGATGAAATTAACATTCGTGCTAATGTTAAGTAATTATTTGTTTTTCTGACAGATGGCATTAGTAGTAAAAAAAATGGACATTCTTACATAAATTGTAAAGCCCCACAGTAAGCTCAAGAAGGCTTGTGTTGTGGGTACTCACTCAAACAACGATACCTAATGTGGTGTTTTCAATTTCAATATTGTCGATGGTGCTTACGCCATTAACAACGATGAATACAAGAGTGGGTTAAAATTTTGGATTCTGACCCACCGCGCTTCGCTCGGATTGATTCACAATTTAGCAATTAAACGTTTCTGTGAATACTAGAACGGAACATTCAATCTTGCTGTATTTTCACTGATGAGCACTTAGGAGAGTACGAGTGTGGTTTGAGAAGTAGCTTGGTTCGATAGAAATTCAGGATCTGATTTTAGCTGGCAGAAGAATAAAAGACGATGAGAATTATATGAAGCCATAAGCATCTCAACTGAGTGAGTTCTTAACATTTTTCATAAGGCTTGGTTTCATAAAAAGTACACAACATTCCTCAACTCATTTGTTTTCAGGTCGAACCAAGTTACTTATCAAACCGCCCTAGTAGCACCCAAGATAGAGCTGATGCTGAACCCTGGCAGTACCTAGTGGAGCTCGGATTTAGTGCAACATAGACATACGCTGTTTTGGACATCCGACTCGTAATGATGATCACTTGGTAGAGCAGTACCCAAGATACCTGATGCTGAATCCTGGGAGTACCTTGTGGAGCTCAGGTTTTATACAACATAGGCACACGCTGTTTTGGTCATCCGACTTGTCTTGATGAGTACTTAGGAAAGTAGTACCCAAGATAGAGCTGATGCTGAACCCTGGCTGTACCTAGTGGAACTCAGGTTTGGTGGAACATAGGCACACGCTGTTTTAGTCATTCGACACGTCTTGATTAGCACTTGGGAGAGCAGTACCCAAGATAGAGCTGATGCTGAACCCTGGCTGTACCTAGTGGAACTCTGGTTTGGTGCAATATAAGCACACGCTGTTTTGGTCATCCGACACGTCTTAATGAGCACTTGGAAGAGCAGTACCCCCGATAGAGCTGATGCTGAACCCTGGCTGTACCTAGTGGTCTCAAGTTTGGTGCAACATATACATACGCTGTTTTAGACATCTGACTCATCAGGATGATCTCTTGGTACAGCAGTACCCAATATAGAGCTGATGCTGAACCCTGGCAGTACCTAGTGGAACTCAGGTTCGGCGCAATATAGGCACACGCTGGTCATCCAACACGTCTTGATGAGCACTTAGAAGAGTAGTATCCAAGATAGAGCTGTTGCTGAACCCTGGCAGTATCTATTGGAACTCAGGTTTGGCGCAACATAGGCACACGCTGTTTTGGTCATCCGACTCATCTTGATGAGCACTTAGGAGAGTAGTACCTAAGATAGAGCTGATGCTGAACCTTGGCAGTACCTATTGGAACTCAAGTTTGTAGCAACATAGGCAAACGCTGTTTTGGTCATTTCACTCGTCTTGATGAGCACTTAGGAGAGCAAATTATTTGTGTGTTTATATGCGGAGCAGCGTGATTACCGCCAGTAGGTGTTCAGACGGGATAGTTTTTCGCTCAATTGTGTGGTGTGGACGCAAGAATAAATTCAAGGACATTGGCTCGCTGACCCAAATTATGTAGGAAAGCCAGTTGGCTTCCTTACCAAAAAGTACAGGGCGACCGCGTAGGATGTAATAAGCGCTTATGAAATTGTATATTACGTGTGGATGATATTGGCAATTTGATTTTGTCGTCTGGACACGTTTTTAATTGACAAAGTAAAAGCTGTAACAGACAGGCGTACCGGACAGCGACCGGGGTCCGTTTAGTATATTTCTTTCTTGTTCTCATTTATAGCATTACGTACCCACTCGATCGAACATGGAACAAGCGTCGGACTGGATCAAAGTCGCGGTCCGGTACGTTTAGGTAGAAAAACTCCGCGAGCCCTTACAAAGCTCTGCTTTTTGCTAGTTATATTATAAATTTATTAATTAAGATTATCATGTCCGAGGTACAACTGGAAATGACCAAGGTACATAAGGGGTGTTGTTCCTTGGACACCTTTCCCTTTTTTTTTCGTCAACGTATCCCATGAAAATAAATAAACTAATCATTAAATTTTATATCGTATTAGATTATTAATGTTGTAGTTGTAAGTTTATTAATGTATCTTATGATATTCGGATAAACAATAATTCTGCAGACTTTAGTTTTTTTTCTAAAATTCATAAAAGAAAAAACTGTCCGAGGTAGAACAGCTTCCCCTATCGTAATGTAGGAATCAGATTTCTACCGTCTTGTCTTGTGTATATATGTATATGATATTAAACTAGTTTTGTCAAAACATATCAATGTCATTTGCGCATACACAAAAACATACATTAACCAGTTTTAACAATGACCTTCTTATGCTGATACGAAAATAAAACAAATATTTTGGTTCATGTTAGATATTAAAATAATGAAAGTATCAAAATAATAAAGGAGAACTAAAATAGTCTTAATGCGACACAAACTGAACACTTGATGTGTAACACGCGGGATGAACTCGGGCAGGTATGTACCTACTTGTAAAAACACCACAGAGTTTAATTATTTGACTTGAACATTCTTACTATGAAGTATTTGAACAAATTAAATTATTTTTCAGAAAATATTTCATTTTTATTTATTTTTATATTTTATTTTTTATTTGGTCACTTTTTCTTAGTATATGACATTTATTTCAGTTTGAACATTCTTGTCCAAATACCGTATTGTGGTTTGTTTGCATTTTGTTAAATACCTACAGAAATACACAATATGTTATGTTATGTCAATAGTGATCGCGTGCGTCATCTGCACAAGACGCTTTTAAGAGAAGCTGCTTTCAAATTCTTCCTTCCTTTCTTTCCTTGCAGACTTTCTCACCAACACCAACAACATTGTTTTATCATCTTAATTGCCAAATTTCAATTTAATCGTACGAGAAATGAGTCAAAATGAACTTTAACACTTTCGCAGCCAAGAACAAACTCGCTAGGCTACCCGTATTCGTTACTTGTAGGAATTGGGGGCTTGACAATAAAAGTGTTAAAATCTTTGTAATAGATTCATGCCTTGGACCTGTACCTCGTGTTCGCTACATAATTATATAATAGTAACCATTAACATTACCTACCTAATTACCTGAATGTATTTAACAGATCCGCCAAAGGATGCAAATGCAGATAAGCAGTTTGCAAGAAAACTTCGAACTGGTGGAGATACGCTTGAGAGGCCTTCAAAACCAGGTCGGCTCCCTCAAGAACTCATACTCGTATATTCTGACGGATGACAATGAAGATCTCACCACCAGCTTAGTTGAATCTTAGTATTGCTACCGTTTTACTGCCATAGCCTTCTGGGTTAAGGATATTACATTTTCTAAAAATAATGATAGTGCCTATCGCAACAGGCTAAATCGCCTATAACTAGCCATTTCAGGTAACGGCTGCAAATACTGTACCTACGCTGCGTTAAGAATATTTTAATAAGTATCAAGAAATTTTGTCAAATATTTTTTTCATAAATACCTACTTTAAAACTACAAAGTGGCTAGTTATAATAATGTTAATGAGTAATATTGAAGTATTGCCCTAATTCACTGGTACCGAATTTTATAAGGGCGTAAACAGTGATTTGTCATGAACATCAATCACGAAACGTTTTCGTACAAATCTACTTATTGTTTTGTTTTCAAGTACCTACTTATTTTTTAAATTGTACAATAACTATGTATTTATCATGATTTATCCTATTAATAAAAAATAAAATTGAAATCTTATAAATGTAGTTTTATGTTTGTTAGCAATCACCCAAGTAGTTTCACGACCGTAAAACACCTTGTAATGTTTATTAGGCATTACATGGAAGCATAAATTAATGGCTCTATTGACAGCGTACAGTGAGCTGCGAAATTGCATGGAGAAATTAGGAATGAATTCATTGATAAAGTCGCCATGCACTTTTACGGCTGATGGTGCCTACGCCCGCCGTACCACGTTTTGTATACCATATAAGCTTTGTTGGCGCTGTAGGTACGCTTCACTACTTACGACTACTTTGGGCGTTCTTCATTCATGGTGCACGGGATGCACGTGTCCCGTACATAGAGATATATACCTACCCGCGGGTAAATACGCGGGTATTTTCGTTTTTTCTTCTAAATTTGATGTGTTTAATGGTATGTGAGTATAAATAAGATTAATTTAAGTATTTTTTTATAATGTTACATAAAATGTATGTTCAAACGAAAAGGTTGCTATGAGGTGAAGTTCGATTTTAACATATCAGTACAATTATGAAAATCGTGTAAAATCATTGCCTGGCTTCCGGAAATGTTTTAAAACGCTTTTAATATACATTAGAAAGATGAAAATACATACTACTTATGAATGGTAATAAAAAAAATTGTGCAGTATCACAACTTGGTAAGCTCATAAGTCAAATACAGTTAGTTTTAGGACAAAAATGTATGTGACCTTTTTTGTAGAAAATTATGTCTACTTTAGTTTGTACATACAACACTTTTCGATATTAATGACAGATTCTAAGAAATATGAAAAAGTTCACTTTTATCCCCCTCCCCCCAACCACACCCCCCGCCGACCGAAGTTGGAATGTGTATTATCAACGTATAAGTACGATAATTTACTCGAATCTAAAAAAAATACTCTTATGACGGCCTTTTTTTAATATTTAACAAAATTGTACTAAAAATTCCTTAGTTACAACTGCAAGTTTCACTAAACCATTTCATTTTAAATGACACACAATAATTACAACCATTAACTCGGTTTATATCTCCACTTTAACACAAATCGACATGTGCAACAAGAAATGAATCTACCCGTCCATTTGGGTAGATACGGGTGAATACCGGGTAGATGGGTATTTACCGGGTATTTACCTGGGTGGGTAAATTGGGTAAATACCCGCGACTCATCTCTACCCGTACACACGTCTACGCCCTGTTTCTTGTGCTAGGAGAAATAGTTATTTGTTTTACAAGGGGGCAAAGTTGTTGTTTAACCGCTCGTGCTAATATTGATACCCGAGCAAGCGAAAGATTCCAAAATTGAACCACGAGCGTAGCGAGTGGTTTGAAAAATGGAATTTTGAGCGTTGCTAGGGTTTCGAAGCACGAGGGTTAAACAAAATTTGCCCCCGAGTGAAACAAAATTTTTCACCACACCAACCCGAAGCAAATATTAAATGTAAAGTATCAAACAAAATCAAACAAAAACAAGTTCAAATGAATGTTATTAAATATTTATCATCCAAAATCATAATTTAAAAGTCAATTCTATCAGCAAACATAAGAAAACAACTCAAAATTTGCATTTGATTACTTTGCCTCGCATGTGAATAGCAACTTTGCTATCCGTTTTTGAAGTGCATAGTAAGCCTTTCCGAGATGGTGTGGTGAAAATAAAATTATATTAAAATGCAAACACCAACATTTATATTTGATGTGATAAATTGTTTATTTTCATTTTCCCATCCTCCATTTGTATCAACATGCCCGTAGGCTGGCGACGCCCTTGACGCTTCAAAAACCACGTGAAGATGTTATGTCTTCCCTTTGTCTTGTTGAGTATAAGACGCAAAGTCAGACATTCATGGTTTGACTGCATTAATTGGCTGGCCCCCGCGAACAGTTCGCAGTTTTGCTCCTTGTTTTACCCGCGGCTGCCTCTCAACTTGCCCTTAAAGGGCTTAAAGTCCACGCAGAACACCGACATAATTATGTACAGACATATTTCTAACTAGGCATTATGAATTCGTTTATTACGTGTCTTGTAAGTTTTTCTGGCGATTGAAGTGATTTACCTACTAACTAATCTACTAAAAATAAATTGATGTGTGTACCTACACATTTAGGACTAAATTTCAAGTGGCGAGTGAATACATAAATATTTCAATAAAACTGGTTTCATTCATTAAAACAAATAACATGTTTGTTCGGTACTTCGCCGCAAGGACCATTTTTAGATTTTTTTTTCGTTCTATGTGTTTTAGATTTATTAATAATGTTTTTTAGTTTTGGTAAACTTTTAGGGTTTCGAAACAAAAAGCTAAAAATAACCCGTACGGTGCGACTCTGTCTGTTCCCCACATCGCTAAATATCTCGGTAACTACTTATGTACGCTATCGATTTTAAATTCGAGATTCAATAAAAGAGCTTGATGATGATGAAAATGTTGTAAAAAAATATTTTTACAGAAAAAAAGGAATACATATAGTGTAAGATGTACAAACAAAATATTACTCCCCCTCGTTATCTTGGAAGTTTACCAAAAAAAATTATGATGTTTTATTTACATAACATTAACTAATATAAATATTACAGGAAAAATATAATCACACATCTAATTTGTTTTTTTTTATAACAATTTTTTTTTTCCGACTCTTGTTCGCAATTTAACCGCCATTGCGTGTGTTTGTTATTATTGAAATTTATTTGCGGTTACGCTAAAAACAACTTCTTTCAAGTAAAAACAAATTGTAATTGTACTAATATTTTTTTGATAAAGACATTCCTGACAAACCAACATACAAATATTCGGTCGTGCAAATTAATGATAAATGTACTGTACACGAGTATACTTGGTATACTGCTGGTCAAAAATCTTTCGTGTTTATTTATAAACTTTATATGTAGTTGCATAAAATAATTAAAACTTTGTACGGAACCCTCTGTGCGCGAGTTAAATGAACTAGCGCTTGGCCGGTTTTTTATATTTAAATTTAATTTACAATCAATATTTATAGAAGTCCATTAAAGGTTACTATGTATAAATGGATTAATATGTCCACCATAAATAGGGGCATGGCACACTGCGTCCGATTCGCACGTCGCTCCGAAGTTTGAGTAGTTAATCGGTAGGTAGTTAATAGAATACTTTATTTTCGGACGATCGGTCTGGCATAGTGGGTAGTGACACTAGTGACCCGAAGCCGATGGTCCTGGGTTCGAATCCCGGTAAGGGCATTAATTTGTGTGATGAACATAAATATTTGTTCCTGAGTCATGGGTGTTTTCTATGTATTTAAGTATTTGTATATTATTTATATACAGGGTGTCCCTAGCCATTGGACAAAGCCGAAATGTACATATGCATTAGGGTATTTAGAACCAGTATACAAAGTATCATAACAATCGGTGTAGCAGTTACGAAGAAATTAACAAATTACGATTTTTCCTTCCTTCCTGAGGTAATAAATAGTATGAAACCTTCTTCGACCGTTTTGATTATCTTTTTTATTTATGACATTAATAAGATTCTCACTTTTGACAAATGTCATCATTGCCTCACCTTTGCAAAACAAATTGTCAAAAGCACTGCCAATGATTAATGCAGTATGTTTCTTTTTGTTGTCGATTATTGGAAATAACTTTTGTTTGATAATTTGTTTTTATCTTTTGTTCTAATTTAAAAAATATTACCGGTAGAGCATTTCTGAGAAGTAACCCTACGTGGGATTTCAGGGTTTGTCCAATGGCTAAGGTCACCCTGTATATCGTTGTCTGAGTACCCGCAAAACAAGCTTTCTTGAGCTTACTGTGCTGGGACTTAGTCAATTTGTGTTAGGATGTTCCTATAATATTTATATTTATTTATTATTATTTATTATTGAAACAGACATCGCTCGGGCATTGGCACGTTTGACTTTGATACAACTCACACTAAATTATATTCAACCTCTATTTAGATATCTGTCTGTGCACATACCTCACCCACCACTATTTTTTCCCTTTTCAGTTGACTTTGCTCTCGATCCAGCGTAACCGGTTCTCTTATTAACCGCGGTTAACAATCGCTTTTTTACTCCAATTACTCCAATACTACGTGTAGCTACTAAGTGTGTTCGAATCGCCATCATTTTATTTCAGGAAATACCTTGAGGTTGAGATCAAAGCCCACTTGATTGAATTTTATTATTAAACGTTAAATAAAAATGTCGCTTTGAGTACTAAAAATTAGGTGGCGGAATCGATATAATAAAATTGAATTTTGATTGTATTACAGGTAGAACACATTTAAATCTGATTAGGATTGGAGCGATCATATTCCCCGGAGACCTCAACAAATCTTATTACAAGTGCGCGCGGGGTCGCCGGTCGCCGGGCCGGGCTCGCTTCTTCAGCTTATTACTTTTCCCTTTGTTCCTTTTATACAGCTATCAGTGATAGCCTGTCACTACTCGATAGATATTTGTTTAAATTTCATTTATATTTTATTTAGATTTTTATTTCGTCCCTCTATTCTATTGCATGATGAGGTCGCGTGGTAAAACCAACGCATAACCATTTTTAATTTTGCTGTTATACATATTTGCTCACGAGGGCGAATTGATTAACTAATATTAAACTTTAACATGATTGTATAATAAGACCGATTAATATTTGTGAACTGAAATTATAACATTATTATTATAAATTATAACAGCAACGGGGGTTTCTTTGTTCGTAACGATTGTATTTTAATATTGTACGGGGGTTTAGAATGAAATACAGTGTTGTGCTCAAACACGTTTATTTTCTGTTTGTTTTCAGTTTGGGTGCTCCATTTTTTTATTTCTTTGTGTCGTTCTTTAAATTACGCCTTAATTCTAATAATAGTTTAGGACTCGGGAAACGCGCACAGCCTCCGTAAATGGGCAATCGGGAGCTCTATGCACTTTCCGAGGCCCGGGCAATGAGCTCGGCAAAATAAATAATAAAATAAGGTACATACAAAAAGGAAGTCAACGAAATACCATCCGATGGTTATCACACGCGCACACACGCTCCACACTGGAGGGCAGTCTTACACCTATAATATCACTAGCTATACAGAACACGGCGCAGCCGCGTGCACTGATCATTGGATTCGGCTGTGGGTTCACTCGAACTGCGAGCTCTTCAGCTTCTTTACGGCGTTGGTGAGGTGTAGCATCTCGGTGTTGAGCTGCCAGATGAGGGTCTCCAGCTTGTCGACCGAGTCCAGCACTTCCACGCGCTCCGTGTGCGGGTTGAAGCGTACCTCGAACGGCCGGGACATGCCTGACACCCAGCGTCTGTACCATACCAAATTCCGCAATAAATATACGATACGATAAATCACAATTATAAACTTATTACTAATCTTTTGCAAAGAAAATGAAATCCTACACCAACATTATCTTTATAACCTATTTATTACAAGGTCTGGAACTCTGGAATGTCTGGATAAACTGCGCCAGTTGTATCAGTTATGATTATGATAGTTACCTGAATTTTTCTTTGGCGTCTTCGAAGCTTTCAGCGACGTAGTAAATCGGCTGGTACTCCTGGTCTTGATAGGGCTGAATAGAGGTAGAGGCAGGCTCGAAGGGTCGCAGTTCCGGCTTGTCGCTGAGGGCATGCAGGAGCTCGCCGATGGACGAGAGGAGGGCCGCGCCGTATGCCTTCAGCTGTTGATTCTCTTTGCAGAGACCGAACTCGACAGTGAACCAGTATACCTGTGAAAAAAATTCTTCATAAATCTCAATGCTTCTCTCCGTATGGAGACGTATACGTGTATACGTATTTCCAAAAAAATGTTCGCTATTGCATTCCCATAATAATAAATACAATGGTGAGCGCAATTCGCATTGGCGTTACATGGCATAGGTATATCTAGGTAACAGGAAATTAAGTACATTTCTTTAATGGTACTTACGGTGGATAATTTTTCAATTTCAGCGTCCGATGCGCCAAGGGAAGCCAGACCAATTTCTTGTGAGAATTGAGCGAAACTAGGATCAGCCAAAAGCGGAATGTGTCCAAGGAGTTCATGGATGCAGTCACTGAAACAAAGAAAAAAATATTTGATTTTTCATTTTTCTAGCTCCTATCTTTTAAATGGTTAATTTTACTAGCTCAACTCAATATTTTAAGTGAACTGTGATTCAATAAAGTCCCCTTTCTCGCTGGAAATAACCTAGCATCGTGGTCAAAGTGCGACGAGCAACATCGCAGGCACTTTAATACTTCACTTAACGAGGTTACATTTTCATCAGGCTACTAAGCCCCACTCTCAAAGCAAATAGGTTGTATTAGATTAACTTGTGATATAAATAGTTCAAACAAGCTTTAAATTCGATTTGATGGACTCGACCATTGCATAATCAATTGATCACAACATGAATATTTATAGGCTGTGTCATTTCAGCAACTGAGGCAAATCTAATGACAATCGTATGCGTTTAAACTTGCCAAGAGTAATTAAAACGTTTATAACTAAATAAAATACCTATGGCATTCATTACCCCTGGCCATCAAGTAAAAATATATCTGAATTCTGCCCGGGGGCCTAACCAAGATGACAATTGTACAAACAGCAACACTCTTAACTGCACATCGGTGGACCTTATTAAAAAAGGCATAAGGTCCTCTGATGGACAGTTAACAGTGTGGGCGATGGTACCACCACCCACCCTTAGGGCGATACTCGTTTGAACGCCTTGCAGGTAGCAGATAGTAAGGATTAAGGCAAATTTTTCTTAACTGGAACACCGCGAGTGCAGGCGATTGTACATCGTCGACAAACGCCAAATGAATAGAAGAAGAGTCACCTGCCGGCCTAGACAAGGTTACAATCGCTATCGCTTCGACAACGAAAAGCATATGTCTCTCTATCACTCTTCCATATTAGTGTGACAGTGACAGTTGCGTTTCGATCGCTACGGAGCGTAAGCGATTGGCATCTTGGCGACGCGGCCTGATTATTTACATATGAACTACTTCAAGTTTAAATCGTTATTTTTTTCTACTCAGTGTGCAAACTGTTTAAGTATATAGTAAAAATCTGACCCAACTATAGGTAAGTAGGTAGGTACCTATATCGGTGAACTCGAAACTGCGTGCATCTAAAAAAAGGCTAAGAATCGGAGGACGATCGGGACAAAAAATCCTCACAGTTATTTCAAGTAATTATCGGCCTCTTAGGTGCGATTTGGTCCAATTAACATAACATCTACAAGGACGTCTTGTGTAATATTTCCGTAAAAAAACCGAACAAGTGCGAGTCGGACCCGCGCACGAAGGGTTCCGTATAGTTGTATACCTACGCAAAAAAACGGCAAATAAAAATCACGTTTGTTGTATGGGAGTCCCACTTATTAATTTTATTTTGTTTTTAGTATTTGTTGTTATAGCGGCAACATAAATACATCATCTGTGAAAATTTCAACTGTCTAGCTATCACGGTTCATGAGTTACAGCCTGGTGACAGACAGACGGACAGCGGAGTCTTTGTAATAGGGTCCCGTTTTTACCCTTTTGATACGGAACCCTAAAAAGACGGGTACCTTATTTAACCGTAATAAAATTATATTACCGGATTTATCCGTAATGAAGCATAAATACATGCACGATTAGTTTGACATGTTAAATTTGAAATTACATGGTTAAATTATATTTTATTTGACTGTGAAATTGCAAGTTTAAAATGATTATTACCATTTAGTTTTAAGGTACAATATTTTCATCTAAATAACTTTTGAGTTATATTAGTTATTTATGATTCAAATATTAAACAAATGCACATTTTTAGTTAATTATAAACTTAAACTGTTTTATTAGCCTATATTTAAATTTTATAACCCGGAAAACACCCAACTGATTCAATTTAAGTCATTTAAATAATTTAGTAGGCATTATAGTGTCGCTTCAATGAACTAATTCATAAAATAGCGTCCTTGATATAAAAAAACCGGACAAGCGAGAGTCGGACTCGCCCACCGAGGTTTCCGGTACAAATTTAACTTGTTTTATATTTTAATTTAATTTTTATTTTTACAAATTTATTGTTTTGAGGTTTTATTCCTGTACTTGTAATGTAAGACGATATTACTTGGCAAATCCTAGGTCATCGGGAAGCCTACCCTATAAATATTGATTCCCTTAAGAGTGTCGAAATATACGTTTTTCGTGGCATAAACGACCGTATTTTTTTTTACGTTCAATTTAGAGTTCTATTTTTTACAGCTTGAAGGGACTGTAGACCTTAGTATATTGTTTTAATTTCAACTCAATACCTTCACGCGTTCCCGAGATAAAGGGTCTTAACAGACAGACAGACACACGGACGGACGGATGGACGGTCGCAAGGACGGACGGACGGACGAACAACAAAGTGAGCCTGTAAGGGCTCCGTTTTTTTTTCTTTGAGGTACGGAACCCTAAAAGTAAACAAATTAAAGATTCATGCGTAATAGTGTTAATTATCTAGTCAAGTGGGTAGTGATAGTGGTATACTTACGGTTCAGGGGTGTGGAAGGGCGAGTTGGCGTGGCGCACGTACTGTGTGGACTGGAAGACGCGGAAGGCGAGGGAGGCGAGGAAGTCTCGCGCGGTGAGCAGGCCGGCGGCCGGGCGCAGCGTGAACCCAGTGTGCGTGCGCAGGAAGTTGCTCACGTGGTCCAGCTGCGGGATGCGGTGCGGCACGAAGATGTCCGCAGCTTGCAGCTTGCCGAAGGCAGCCTTGTACTCTGCGCATGCGTGCTTGGGCATCAGGTCCAGCACGGTGTTGAATACTCGCATCCAGGTGCCATTCTCCGCCTCGGTGTAAGTAATGAATGGGATGGGGTCGTTGTACTTGTAGGCGAACGCGACCTCGGCGATCTGTTTCCTGCGCTCTCTGTATTCCTTGTCGGCGAAGCCGGGGTGGTTCATGTCGAGCTCGGGCTCGTATTTGGTCATAAGATGGTTGCAGTTGTCGAGATCGGAGGCGTGACGCGGGAACCAGGGGGTTTTAGAGGAGACGTTGTTCTCGGAGACGAGGTTGACGCCGGCGAAGGCGGTGGACTGTCGGAGGGATCTGATGAGCTGCAGGAGGTTGACGCGAGTCATGCTGACTTTGACGAGCGCGTCAAACTGGATGCCGGTGACTTGAGACGGGCGAGTCTCGAGGTGCACGACGGTGCCCTTGTAGTTGTCGATGGTCTTGAGGATGCGCGCCAAGGAGCCCATGCCGTCGCGCATGCGCAGCAAAAGGGCGGCCTGCTGGATGACTTGCTCTGCTTCCGGGGATTCGCTAGCTGCGTTTTGCAGAATCACTTCTTCCTCGGTCAGAGTATAATCTGCAAAAAATAGATCAGTCATCACTTTATAATTACTAAAATAAAACCGCAAGATTTTCAATCGCTGAAAGGGTTTCTGACAATTACGTAGTTATACTTTTTAAGAGCAAGAAAAAATATTTCCAAAAACATACCGTCATCTTTATTAGCGTCGTCTCCAATGTCAGCATCAGCTACAAAAAATATAAACCAACGTAAAAATAAAGAAAATAATAAAAAAAATAATGACAAATAAAACCAATAAAACAAAATGATTTACCAAGGTGGCCGTTCTTCGTTTCATCTTGCTGAGTGCCGTCCTCCACAGTTGGGGATTTATCGTTGGTGCCAAGTAGAACATCATCTTGGATGAAATCGGAGTCCAAGCCAGAGTCTTCATAAAAAATAATTGAACAAAATTAAGAAAATAAGCAAAATAATAATATTAACTAAAATAAAAATCCGGTTGGAAAAAGATAAAAAGGTTTTTTTAATCGGTGTTATATTTACCATTGGCGCGGGCACGAGCCTCTTCAAGTACACTTTGCTTGGTCTGTTTGACAACCAGCGTCTCAAACCTGGCGTCGTCTACCAGCGAGCGACGGCGTGATGGGTAGCCGTTCTGAAACAATACGAAATCAAATTTAGTGACAATCCTTTACACCGTAGGCACTAAAAACTAGGTGTAACTTCACACTAATGCCGCAAAAAGGTTAGGATGAAATGTGTGCGAAATGGTCTATACTTATTTACGTGAGTCATACATAGTAGGTAAAAAGTACCTAGTAATCGAAGGTTAATTTGTCGTGCATTTTTAAACATTTACTACTGTTGAAAATTGCCATGAGATTACGCAATTAAAGTAATCATAAGTATGTTGTTAATTTTTAGTAATTTACCTACACCTAGGTATATTGGTACACTTTTACAAACACATCGTGACACTTAACAATTTAACATTTTCTAAAATCTAAATATGTTATCTTTATTTAATATACTTACGTTACTACTACCAATATTTATTTAAGACCTAATACGTTTGATCGGAAGCTTTGTTATTATGTGACCGACCGATATCGACAATTGCAGTCCAAGAATATTTTAAATACCTAAATATGTACCTAACTGTAAAAAGTGAAAAAAAAAACGTAACAATAATTCCAAAACCTTTTAACCAAGGAACCCGCACACAAAAGGCTCTCTAAAAATAGGTTGATCTTCTAAATCCTTATAAATATAAAGCGGTCACATCGCATTATATTTCATGTGCGAGCAGAAATTGCTTTTACGAAGTTCCTAAGCTTATTTCCTGAGTGCGGGCGGGTGTAAAGTGCTGCCATTACCACTACGGAAACGCCATCTCGCGGAGGGAGTCTTTCAAAGGAACGCCACTTTCTGGACCACTGACTCTCAATACAAGTTAAGCCAATTAAAAGTGCCAATTAGGACATGAATTACTTGAGTCTAATTTCTTTTTCAAAAGTTTAATAGTGTGCGTACTACTTATACTACGACCTAAACGTACCCAATTAATCATACTTATTATAATGTAATAAAGCATGAATACGTTTAGTTTTGGCTTTTGCCGATATCGATACAGGCATAGTTTTTAGTTATATTTAAAGAATATGAGATGCACACGTATTTTAACATACTTAATCAAATCTTCCTCTGACACGTCACACACCGACGAATGAGTTATTACATGCATAATATTAATTAAAAAATGGAATCAAGAAATTTCCTGAGCTCGATGACGTGTTCTTGGCTGGCTACAGCCGCACAAGACCTAGCATTTTCCACTAGAGTGGCCGCGCGACTAACTATGTCAAGGGTTGCGCTTTAAGGTAATCATTCGCGATTGTTACAAGCAGTACTGAAATGATGTATTCTTGGATGTAGATAAAAAACTAAATGCATAAGGTTGACGTGGGTTGACGACAAAAACTCACCAAGTGCTACTACTACTAGTACTAACAACGCTAAAAAGTTATATAACTACAAATAAATTATTAAATTTCAATCAATAGCAAACATACTGATATAAAATTATAGGTCTATAATTGAAACGACAAAATGTGTGGACGCGGGATCCTCTCTCGCATAGGACTATACAGTCACGAACGCAAGTGTCATCACCACGATGCTGCTATAAACATCTGACACAGATGAAAAGGCCTACTAATACTGACGCGAGTGCACAACTGAGTTCTAGAGTTTTAACTAATTGTTTATCGACTCGTACGATAAGACAAGGACCGGTGTATAGTTTTATTCTTATTCGCACAAGTTAACGTGCAATTTAGAATGTCGAATTGAACACAAATTGAGTGTCTGAATAAAACTGCGGAAACAATACTGTCGAGCAGTAAGGCTCGAGTCCGCCTAAATGGAGCGGGTTCGATTCGGAATCCGGTAGATAGCCTTGGTGTGTCCGAGTGGCCACTTCACCGTTCCAATCGACCGACGGGTAATTAAGCGGAACTAGAGAGCACCCGGACCTACGTCCCTACACGAGTACCGCCCCACAGGCGCACCTACAAACCCATCAATCCAACAGACTCCTTCACTATAACAATTCCCAATTTCAATCCACTTTATCGTACATATCGCACTCATACTTTTATTTTAGGTGATTGTTAAACATTACGTATTTCCTGCAGTTACGCGCCAATTACCTATTCTAGTTTTTCCTTGAGGATGATTTTGACCGCGGTGCGGAACCTCTAATTGGTCAAGGGCTTATTCTACGACCTCGAATTCGTTGTAAACATTGATCTTATACTTCACGGTAGTTAACACTTTGTGCATTGCGTGACGGTATCATATTAAGTCTTTGGAAGCTGTCAGATTGCCGGCTAAAAATGAACACGTTCTTTGTTGGCTAGTAGTGTTTGTCGTTTTGCAGTGTGATAGAATTTTAACGATCTTTACTGTTTGTGGTAAAGTCGGTGAGCGTCGCACCTGCCTTGCATTCCGACCTTCGTCGGTCAAGGAAATACAATCATTCAGGCCTATTTGTAACAAATTACTAAGTGTTGATTATCGCACAGCACATGAGGTTAACACAATTGAACAGTTTAACAACATCGCATCGCATCGCAGAAGTTAATGGCAAAACAGAGTCTGCATTTCAAACAGGTTTTCTGATCTCGAATGTTTATATAGGTAGATAATAAAACAACATAATTTCGCACAGGCTATCGTGACCTACCAGACCTCGTAAACAGCCTATCGCAAAAATGATTGTGGTTCACTAGTAATTGCATTGACACAACGAAATCATTATCACAATCGTGATATAATCACGACTTGAATATTCACAATAGTAATTAATCTTCTCGCTAACAATGATGAGGCTATTGAGTATGTTTTTCTGCAGTAGACCAACTACATTATAAAGGATAAATATGGTTTTACCGTAACGGAGTAAAGGCGTCATCTATACAAAATTTGATCTTTATCAAAACGATCTATCACAGTGCAAGCGACATCCGACATTAGTCATTACTAATAACACCTTCAGTTCAATTCACAATATGACACAGTTTCTTTTAACATGGAAATAGTAAACAAACAAGATTACTCGCGTTTATCCATCATCTGGAAAATTAAATCAAGAACTCTTTAATTTGTACATAAATACCAATTAGGCATTGTCTTGTTGATTATGCAACGTGTCACACGATATTGTGAATATGCCGAGAAAGTGTATGCAGGTGTATCGCGTAACAGCGAGGTAATTGTCCGTTGGGATAATTTTGTTAAACGGGCCCTGCCGCCGGTGCTGTAATATGCTCTCAATATCGCGGCAGAAGCACTTTAACAGATGGCCCCGTGATTTTTTTATGTAATTCAGGGGAAAAAAGCTACACGCATGTACGACTTTATTATAATTACGCATCGAGAATAATCTGTTTACGCCTTTTGCGCTTTCACGCAATCTCTTCATCTCGGGCGCGAATGTATGAACTTTAGAGTTTGTAATAAAGGTATGTATTTTAAATAAAAGCACGTTATTTTACATATTTGACAAGGCCGGTTGTTTTGAGATTGCAGCTAGGATACGATGATTACTGTGTCTAGGCGACGTGCGTGCATTGCGGAGGTCGCTAGTTGACAATGAGCACGAAACCAAAAAAAAAACCTTAGTAGGTATTTTGTCTTATATGTGTTATGTCAACTTATGTCTATTGTTATAGCCTGACCAGTCGCGAATAGACAATCGGTATGGTTTGCAAAGATTATTTTGACAGATGTAAAACCCTTTTAGGTCAAACCAAAGTCAAGGTCAATCTTTCTGTTTACTATTTTGTTGTACCCTAAATTTCAAGTGCCATGTTACGCAGTATCGAAGTCACTTAGCTAATACGGTTTTCGGGTTTATTTAAGTCGCACAGATATTAAGTATTTATCATCGGCATAAAACTTTCCCGAAATCGAAATAATTTTCAGTTTTATCATATCAATAAATATCGAATACACGCTTTTTTTTGGAATGAATACCTATTCTTTAAACGATAGTGATAAGTAGGTACCTACTCCATAACATAAAATATAACACATTCAAGCTAAGGGTGGATAGGTACGATTAGTTAATATAGGATTTAAGCGGTATTTATAAGAGATAGAATCGGGTGAATTGCAAAAAAAAGATCTTAGTTAAGAACTGTCATTAGTTAATTGATTTCATTGTGTTACGATAAATAATCAGTTTTTATTTAAGTTATTACATTGAATTAAGTATTATAAAAGATTTATAAAATACAATAGAATCAATTAAATGTGGACTAATTAAGTCTCAATTAAGGCCTTAACTACTCTCAAGGGACGAGTCAATATTCTATTATTGATAGATAAATAGAAGAGAATATGTGCCTTTATTGCACAACTCAAAAAATAAACAGTTTCGGTAAAACAATATTGATTAAAGGAATTGTATTGTATTGTATTGTAGTACGGGCGATTTTCCGCAACTCGACGTTCTGCGCCTATTTTGCATGATGATTAAAGGAAGACAACAGGTGGTCTTATTGCTAAAAAGCGATATCTGCCTTTGGATGTAAAAGAATCGCCTATGAAACCCACTTCAATTGACACAATTATAGTAAATAAATATGTACATATATGAAAAATCACAAATGGGCATCCAAATAAACAAACACATAAATATAATATATACTTAGATATGAAACTAAATATAACTAAATCATAGAGATAAACAACCTCAGAGTAAGGATAAGTTAATACTTAAAAAAACAGTTTAAGAGATATATATCAATAATGATTTTTAATTTGTATATGTAGAATAATATTATAATATTGTTTTCTCTTTTTAGTTCACTGATCTAATATTTAGTAAGTAGATAGTACTGAAATATAAATTATTGTCTTTATTTAAATAAGTAGTTAAGCATTTTTGTGTTAAGCATTTAGAGACGCCACTTTTTAAGCTAGTCAAGTCTTAT
Organism: Cydia splendana; assembly: GCF_910591565.1. Lineage (NCBI taxonomy): Eukaryota > Metazoa > Arthropoda > Insecta > Lepidoptera > Tortricidae > Cydia > Cydia splendana. The sequence goes on along the minus strand of NC_085987.1, from coordinate 37,776,266 downwards.
TGAAAATATAAATTTGGTGTCATCTTTATTTAATTTTTTCAAAGTTTATTGATTAAGGATGATCGGAAAATATGTGATAATTAACTATCAATGATTAACTGAAAGATCCCAAGTATTGAATAGGTAGCCAAGAAGAAGCGATGAGTCGGGAATCAAGGGTGACAGGGGATAGCCCTCACCTCGATACTGTAGGACTTCTTGATGGCGAACATCTCGCGGTTCTTCTGGGCAGCAGCAACAGCCATTTCGATACACTCCACTGGGTTACTGGTTTCCTGGGTGATGCCTGAACGCGGGGTTCACTGCGCGCTTAGCTAGCTGAGCGTCTGCGAGAGCTTTAGGTCTCGACCACGGGCTTTTGCCTGTCTGTCTACGACTCGAGCTGTCGTATTACGATAGCTAACTAAACTTTGCGATTGCAAATAGACCAATGCATGATGACTGTTCGCTTGGACAGTTTAAATAGTGTTAGGCGCTCGCCTCCCACCCCGCGGCACCTTTCGACGCGCGTGCGTCAGCCCGCGCCCCGCGCCGCCAGCGCCTGCAGCGCCCGTCACCGCCACCCGCACCCGCATCTACCCTTACCTACATTATATTTTCATATCAAAAAATTACATTTGTTGAAAAACTCAAATTAATATTTAATTATGTACAACACTGTACACCCACTCGCGGGCTGCAGACAGGTAGGTACATAAACTTCATTGTTCTTGTATTGAATTTGATGGTCCAGAAACGTTAATTTATGAATCAGTATGAAAGGGGTTGTAGTAATTATATTGGTGTAAGTAACATATAGTTTGAAAAACGCGTCATTAAATTAATTCGACAGTGTAACACTGACTCACATTTTAATTTCATTTGTGTATTGATTGATACCTCCTGCATTCTCCGTGGATTAATATATTTGATATCTACAATGAGATGTAATTATATGCAAGTATGGTCAGCATCTGACTAATTATAATTCATACATAATTATAACCTCAGATTTTTTATACAATCTTGCTTATTGCACAAACCGATAAGGTTTTAAAGACTGGATAGGTAGAAGTGCTTTACGTAGGTGACATTAATATATGGGCAGTTGAGCCAGTTGAATTCTAATAATTTGACGTCGTAGCCAGAATTGTGGGCGTCACGACTTGTTGACGTGTTTATGTTAGTTAAAATCGGGACATTTGTATCTACATCCTTTTAAAAATCCTTGTCCGGATCTGGCCTTGCTACTCGGAAGTGAAGTGCTCCATTTTAACAAAACTGTAAAGTAATGTCATGCGGTTAATACGCGGAACAGACCTGTCACAGTTTCATTGAATTTATTTATTGATGTAAAATAAACCTATGGTTCCGGCCTACCTCAGAGCTACTGGATGACCGCATAGAACATGCGACATTGGTGAGACATAAATGCTTACAAATCAAAACAAAGTGTTCAGTAGTGTCGTGGGGAAATGTCGGTAAATATTTACCCCCTTATTCATAAAACTTTACCGGCCTGATGCAGTTAAATTAGGTTTTATCCCTTTCTTAGAAATACATAAGTCAAAATGACTGATAAGGACAAACGATTATTAGTTAATTCTGGTTTGTAGCGCGTTTATGAATAAAGGGTGTTAGTAGGTACATTAGTTGAGAGTGCTCAGAGCATAAAAAGGTCAACCACGGCGTTGCATGAACAAGAGATTTCTTTTGGCAGGATTGGTCCTTAGGACCCAAGGATGGATATAAGAAGTGGAGCCACCCAGATTTTTGATGCAGGTGGGGGGTGGGGGGGTTTTTAAGCGTCTGCGACGTCTGAGGTTAATAATTCTTTAAGTTTAGTTTCTAAGTGGAGTTTAGTATCATTTTCAACTAAATCTAAGATGTAGACATAGATTTCATCCAAATCGGTTCATGATTTCCCATACAATCCTACACCTTATCTTTCATTTTTAAGGTTTTTTTTTGGAATAAAAACTATCCTATCTATGTTCTTCCCCGGGATTCAAACTATCTCTATACTAAATTTTATCTAAATCGGTTCAGCGGTTATTGAATCCCCATACAAATTTCCACCTCCCTTTTTACACCCTTTAGGGATTATTTTTGACATTAAAAGTATCCTATGTTCTTCCCTGGGACTCAAACCATCTCTATACCAAATTTCCACTAAATTGGTTTAGCAGTTTAAGCGTGAAGAGGAATAAAAAAAAGTTTTTTTTTCATATTTTATGTGTTTTTACTTCGGAATGGTACCGGAATGATGTCATAAATAAATTTGGCATCACCGATTCACCGATTTATACGAAAACGATACCAAACTTAGCCTAGTAACTAAAATGATATGGATATCAAGATAAAGTTGAGAGCCCCCCCCCCCCCCCCCCCCCCCAAAATTTACATCAAAAATCTCGGTAGCTCCACTTCTTAAATCCATCCTTGGGTCTTAAGGACCAATCCTGCCAAAGAATATCTTTTGTTCATGCAACGCCGTCGTTTAGGGCTTCCACCCTCGACTACATACCTACTTGTAAGATATTAGTCTACCTGGGAAAATAAAAAATCCAATGGATATCCATTTGGAAGTTCTGTTGTAGGGGTAAGTTGGCCGTTTCTTTAATTTCAGTCTGTTTTAAAAGAAATGGTCAATGATTAGATAATATAAAAATACAAATACAAATTCGGGTCTCTATTGTTTTCCAAAGAGTTTTAAGTCCTAATGTATTGTTTGTCCGCGTTTTCGTTATTCATAATTTGTTTGGTTCAGAAACGCGTAACTTTTCAGGATTGCCTATCTGTAGGATAACCTTACGAAAATCCTGAAAAGTTAACGGTTTCAGTTTTAGGACTAATGATAATATGACAAACAATACAATTATGACTTAATACTTTATGTCAAACAAAGGGCCCCGTTTATTTCAATACTTTTTACAGTAAAGTTGCTTGTTGCAGTAAGTGTGCTTTACCATATATGTACGGCCCACTGCTGGGCATAGTCCTCCTCTCAAATCCGAAAGAAATTTGGCTAAATTTAGTCCCCAAGCTGCCCCAAAACCGGCGGGGGACCTCATATTTTACTGAACCATCGATTAAGGTACACTTGTTTAATTACGTTAATAATCTTGCCTTCGTGTGACTCTTATCTAGTGAAAACTAATAATATTATAATAACATAACTTGTTCTTACCTTGTCGGTATGATCTTGGACTGCGGAACCATTTAAAGGATTTGCAAGTATTTCTTTGGTATATTTCAATATTGTCAATATTGTGATATTTGAATGCAGATGGCTTTTGAATATTATTCAGGAAGGGTATAATTTTAAACCCAAATTCTTGACAAGGAACGGTCATTCATGTAATACATATAATAAAACCAAGTTACGCAGGCATTAAATCATAATAATTTAAACGCAGGGCAGCTTGTGGCGTGCTGTTGGGGGGTAGCGACCCCACACGTACTGGTGTGCTCCTGGGGAGTTCTGTCACCCGAAAGATGGGTGGGACAGGATTCTGGTCCTCTGGCTTGCCTTAGCCGGCCTTTCAGAATGGAGTCGCGAGAGCTGCGTTCTCGACGGTAGATGTGGAAACAGTTACCAAGTGGCGAGTTCGCTATATGTTTAAAGTGACACCTCTCTATCCTCAGTCCTCACACCGGTGTTGCCCTTGAGTCCTCTTAGATGTCGCTTTATGTAGGGGCCCATCTTGTAAGGGCGAGTCACCGTAAATAAAATTGCATACCGTTTTATTAGACAGGCGTTCGGTGTTATATCCCATAGCCCACAATTTAATCCATCGCTTTCCCCCAATACTAGTTCTAGTTCACTTAGATTCCATCAACTCTCAATAGTCCTACACCCTGGCGGGTGCTGCCTCTGCGGGTGCTGCCTCTGCCTCAGGCAAGTTTATTTATGAGTAAGATATATTTTTTATTTATTTATAATATTAATGACGGTACGGTAGTAGGGATCAAATCATTTATTGTGCGGATTGTGCCATCTCCTATGTATCGAGTAACTAAACCGTGCCGGCTCAACATTTTATGGTAAAAATACATGACTTACCGGATAAGAGTCAAGTTTTTAAACTAATCTGTTTTATATTGTTTATATCATAAAAAAATACTAAAAAGTTACCTATGAAGAAAATTACGCCATACCAGTAGGTTCAACCACAGTTATGTAAATATCTCAATGAGTTTCTTCCAACCAACGTGTCATGCTGAATGGGAGACGGTAATTTACACAAACCGCAAATATGATTGTCCACAACCATTCACATTTCACGTATTATGAGTAGAATCACCGCTGTTCATGGAATAATTGTAGGTACATGGAAAAATTCTAAAGTGCTCACTATTATTCTCTAGATGGGTATACTTAGTGTCGTTTAACTTCAAACGGGTAAATCCATTGGACCCTCTCAGCAACTACCTACACTATTACCTTTTCTTAATACCAAAATCGCATAATCTGATAGATTGATTTACCCGAGTTTGAAATTAAGCGACTCTAAATATTTAAAGCTATACAAATATATGACACGTTTATAATGTTAAATAATGGCTGCGCGATTGTCAAAATCATTTCAAAATACGGCGGAGATTAAACTGTGATTTTTTAAATTCGTGTAATTAATCTTCTTGCTTTTAATTTGCGGCATTTGTGGTGGATTAATAAAATCTAAAGTCCCACAAAGTTCTGTATTTGCATATAACCGATTGGTATTCTAGTCGTATTGAGTAAACACGAAATTTAAAAACTAGCTTAATTAAAGTAAATTGTTAAATAGAACAATAGTAGCTTAATTGTTTAAAATATAACACAACATTTCCTCGAGAAATTTCAAGTGTAAGTATTAGTTCTAAACAAAACTTCCCGGAGTAGAAGAAATACTTACAGCCTTCCAGAAAATGTAGTTGCTGTTGCTATTAATTTTCTATACTTCATTATTTTATCCACCCTAAACTAACTTGACATATTAATGAAGCAATAACATTTTCAACTCGATTTTCACTTCGGTACTTCAAACAGTCGTATTGATATGAAATTATGTAGGTAAGTAAAGCTTATCCGTTGTCTTTAGGTGTAAACACTCCATGGGGTCATTAAACATGATGGTTTGGCATTAAACTTTAAAAATCAGTTTTTTGTCTGTTATTGATATACATACTGTACCTACTTAATAGTATTATTAAGTAGTATAAGTACCTATTCACGGCGCATCTCTCTTGAACTGACTAGAACCAACAAAGAACTACATATCGCGCGAGCAAGATGCAAAGCGGACAAAATGTCAAAATGATCAAATTGACATTAATTTGTAAGCTCGAATCGGTCTTGTCTCATGGTATTTTGAAATTATCAGTGTACAGACAGCAATACTCCTGACTGTACATCGGTGGACCTTATTACAAAAGGCATAAGGTCCACCGATGTACAGTCAGGAGTGTTGCTGTCTGTACAAGTACTTTATTAGTAATTTTCCTTCCTGGTTGTTAAGACGGTGACCGAGTTAAAAATTAAACAAAACATTTACCTGTTACCTCGAAAACCCCCATAACTAAATACGATTGATGATGGGTAAACACCAGTATATAAGTACGATAAATATTTCTTTACATTCATCATTTCAAACTTGTTTATGTACAAAATCTGTCTTACAATAAGTTTCCTGTCCAAGAGTGTAATTTGTGTTGAGTTGTTTTTTAGGTCTGTATATTATGCAATATTGGGTCCAAGGCTTTGTTTGACTAAATAATAATATGTTTTTCTCAAACATGCAATGAAATATTGATGTTATGTTCCTTATAATAGGCTGCGAAGTATGACGTTTCAGGTGCGGCTAGGACAAAAGGTCGATAATGGAATTTCATACACATCTTGTAGGCCTAGGCCGGCAAAGTCCTCTTTTTTAATTTTCATTTCACAGATATTTGTGACACAGCATCGTGGCATTCATCCATAAAAAAAAACTAGAGGCAGTATTTGCTTTATGGTTCGTAATGACACTCTGCCACTACGCCTATAAAAAAAAACAAAAAGCAATGTTTGCTATAATTTGCAGTTTTATTTGTATAAAATCAACATGAACTTAATAAATAATAAATTCAATAATTTTATAATTTTAAATTATAAATTTAACTACACAAATAAAAACATTTAAAATATTTCATCTAAACGTTAGCGGTAAAAAGGTCTACTCAAACACGCGTAGTTATATTTTTTAAATTGTTATGGAGGTAAAGTTACTAAAGTTGAAAAATATTCATTCTGTTTTATTGGATTTATGGTGCGTTGTTGATTTTTTGACTTTTAAATGAGTTCCGACGAAATAATGAAGTTAATATTAATTGTAATCGTAGGTGTTGGAATTGGCAGCGTAAGCAGAATTGATTTTAATAACTTGCTGCCTCTGCCGCCAAGTCAAAGACGAAGTATGTATATGGTTGCTTATGGCAATTTTATTATTTATGAAACTAAGAAAAATGGCTTACAGTTTATTAGAAACAGTTTTGTGGCATATTTTAAATGAATGTAACTACAAACTCGTCAACACTGTGGAAATTATACTTATTTACTCCATGCATAAAGCAATGATGTATGTGAAACATGATATCAACATGAAAGACTATGTAAACTTATGTGACGAAAACGACAGTCAGGCGGATACAAGGCGAAAATATCAAAGATACATGAAAATATACGGGTAGTAAAAATACACGACTCGTGTAAAACATACGCGTGATATAGATATAGGTACGTGTTGGTTATATTTTGGGTGTAGTTTACTTTTAGTTTTTTCTATAAATAAAACTTGGGTTTCGTGGATTTTTTATTTTATTTATTTCATTGCATGTTTGAGAAAAGCACTATACATACCTCGGCGGGAAATGGGGTTGCCCGCGCTCAGACCTATCCGGCCTCGCTTCGCTCGGCCGTCTATATGTCTTCGGCCGGCAACCCCTTTCGTCCCGGCCTCTGTAGTAATGTACTATTATTACACAACAAAACGTACAACCTATTATTAAAATTAGTTATACCTACATTAAGACTAATAAAATAAATAAATAATATTTTGGGTTATGTATGGGAGCGATGCATAACTACTTCCAGTACAATAACATATATAACCCAATATCTACATATTATATGTACGCATATCGCGAATCGTACATATTACCTAAAATAACCCTCCTTTTGCGTTGCCGTAGTCGGGTAATTAAGAGACAAGGGGACGGCCGCTTCTCAATACAAACGTAGTTCCCATTTTCCTCTCTGGATATTAACATTATGGAAAATATTTTTGTATCATTTGATGTAGGTATATTAACCATAGCTATGCCACTACATTTTTTTTTCAATTTTTTTTTATTGTAAAAATTAGGAGCGAAAACCAGATTTCATACAAGTTTTTTAAATGCTCCAAACTCTTATAATAATTAAAAATTCGAAAAAAAAAAACATGGTTAGTTTATTTTACGGTACCTACCAAGTTTCTAGTCATTTTATTGGATAAAACTGCCCGAAGGCCGGAGCAATGCTCTGAAGGCGTCAGATCTGAATACGATGGACAGACATGTCCTGTATATTTATAAAGACCGGTCGCAATTTTATTGTAACGTTATCATACAACTATGACATTGTCTATAAATTAGGTATGAGCCTTTTCTGAACAAAGAGTAAAACAAATAATATGTAAGGTGGTGGTACTGGTGCTCGATGCGGTCCCAGTACATGTCATCTTGAAACTTAAGTCATTGTGAATAGAGGTGACAGCAGGGTGTCATCTATTGGGCATTAGCATGTCGAGCAAGTACCACCACCTTATTTTATACGTGCAATTTCTGACTGTCTATTAAGCATCGTGTCGTGTGTTTTAGTGTGTTAGAGGAAAGGGAACGACTACCTCTCCAAACAATCGCAGTCCCCATATGCCTCTCTGGATATTGACATTATAGAAAATATTTGTACATACATACATATACCTATGCCCATTCGTTTGATTTTTTTTGGATTTTTTATTATTATGAGCGAAAAACAAATTTCATACACTCGTAGCTGTTATATAAAAACCAAGGAAAGTCTGCAGCGATTTTGATAGCCCACGCAGTGCAAGTGTTATTTACCTACACGTAATAACTTCATGAAAGTTTGACGTTTAAAATGACACTTGCACTGCGTGGGCTATCAAAATCGCTGCAGACTTTTCTCGGTCTGACTCTAGTAATAAATCAAATTGTGTCAAAATATTTTCAAAAATGTTAATGTCCAGAGAGGAAAATTAGAACTACGTTAGTATGAAAACACGATTTCGCGCGGTCGGCCACTTTCGTTCTAAGTAAAAAAAATATACAGCACTCTTTTATTTATTACGTTCTGGTGCAGGCAAGCATATCTTTATCAAATCCAGTTTAATAAAAAAATGTTGAACTGATATACAGGTAAACGGGCAGCGACATACTCAGGGGAATTTAAATTCCGTTAACCCTTACAAGTGAGTGCAGGGATTTCCCTGCACACCTACGTCAGCAGCAGAGGAAAAGGCCAACCTGCACGGAACCACAGACCAAACACAGACTATTAATTGCTGTCAATGTATTCCGGTAAACTGTTGGTACAGTACGAGTATAATGACTCACTCACAACGCTAATGTATTGTCGCGTTGACGTCTTCTGCCGAAAAACTCCGATCGTTTGAAAAATACTTTTTGTGGGTTTTTTTATCGTGTAACTATTATAATTACGTTATGACTTTTGTTTTGTAGTCGATTATTAATGTGGAAAAAATACGGTATAATATGAATTTATTTGAATAAAGTATTAATGTCTTTCAAACATAGGTACCTACCTAGGTAGAGCGAATAGGTGCAATGATACTAAAAGTGTTAGAAGTACCACTAATAGTTATAGGCAATTAGGTAAGTATTATTAAGATTCACAATTAATCATAATTTTATATGAACCTAAATATTTAGATTAGTGACTTGAAAATGTTGAACCTATAAACTGACATATCACGCAAAGTGTAAGGTGAAAAGGGAATAATACATTTTTATATTTTAGGTACTACATATGATATTTAGGCTAAGCTTATAATAATTGATATTCACCTCGTTATATTTTTGAAATTAGTAAAACTTCCGATTCCATCTGTTTAGAAATTCGAGTAACTGTACACTCCCAGCATATATCTCTATTGGGAAATATATATTGAAATAAAATTAATGTAAACAAGTAGGTATGTTTAATTTCGACTACATATTTTGGGAGGTATATGACTACTTACCTCATTGCTTATATCGTATCGCAGATAATTTAGACCAGTAGGATATTCTAACATTAGAATAGTTTCGTATACTTATAAAGAAGCAAGTAGATACTACTCAATTTTTTTTAGGTAAATAGCTTTTACGTCTCTAATTTAATTAGTTTTTTCCTCAAAATATTACAATGGTAAACTCCCGAAAAGCGTCAGCCTCAGGCGTCAGCCCGTATGTACCTACAACGTAATATTGTAACCCTCAGTTAGGCTTGTTTGCAACGATGATAATTGTAGAATTTTCAGCTGTAGAGCAGATATTATAACAGAGTCTATTTAATAAATATATGGCATAACGCGTATAAAAATAATATAAATATTAGGGGACATCTTACACAGACCAACCTAGCCCCAAACTGAGCAAAGCTTGTATTATGAGTGCTAGGCGACGATATACATACTTATACATGTATGAGATACATACATAAAAGTCTACAGTTATTTTTTTTCTAGTGTTATAGGCCACACCCGGTATAATATATTTAATTACTCTTTAGAACAGTTAGAACTATATAGACCGGGAGATAGTGACACATTTTACTGGGTCATTTGTACCAGTATGGCGGTTCGTCAGGGGTCTAAGCATGTAATGAAGGAAAGAAAATGCTATGACCATAGCGCTGGTACCGGCGGCCCAATCGCGTGGGCGTTAGTCGAACGTGTCGGATAAAATACGAGTGTGGAACGATTTGTTCCACAAATATCCTCGTATTTTCCGATAGTCCATAAAAAAGAAGTAGACGGTAGCGTAATGCCATACTTCTCCGGTGTGACTTACAGCCCGCCATACTGAGGCGAACACGTTAATTAAAAAAAAACAATTCAACCATTTGTGCCAAGCTAATTTTTGCACAGGTGATCATCGTCGAGCAGCCATTCATGGACATCACCATGCCATACTCTTCGGACGGTTCCAAATGCCCGCCATACCGCCGCAAGGAAGTTAATTTTTTTTTTGCTAAACAATTTGTACCATCTTGAATTTTTTTTTCAACACTTTCTGTGTGATCATAAATAGAAATCTCATAATGCCATTACCTGTAGGAGGTGGCAAATGTGCACAATATTTTTTGGGCCGCCGGTACCAGCGCTATGGTCATAGCATTTTCTTTCCTTCATTACATGCTTAAACCCCTGACGAACCGCCATACTGGTACAAATGACCCAGTAAAATGTGTCACTATCTCCCGGTCTAATAGTGGTATTACGAACGAGCATCGTGCATATTATAAATTATATATGTTACTACTGCAAAGGTAGATTTACTAAGTAGAAGAATGTTTCAAGATATTAAATAAGGATCGTACACCTAATTGTAGTAACTATTAATAATAAATGGAAACTTAAATCCTCGAAAGAAAAGTTCCGCATTTCCAAATAAAATCAAAGATGGCATAACACTGAAGCATTGTTTACCTACGCCGTTTCATTTCAACCGGACGATAGGTACACAAGAAAAGTTGTAGAAACATTGTCTTCTATTGCAATTCAGACTTGACTGTCCCTCCTTCTAAATGTAAATAATTTATAATATAATATCTCACTATGCTTGCTTATTTTATCTTGATTTAATCTCACTTTTTGTTCTAAATAATTGCGGTAATTAACTAATAAAAAAGAGTAGGTTGTCAATGACAGCCTTTACAATGCTTAAGACCAGCTAGTTGATAAGGGGCTTATTTCAATGACATGATTGATCGCCAGGTCACTTGCTTACAAATCCGGTTTGAAATAATACACATACATGACATAAACGCATTTTTTACTCATTATGTAGCTTACATGGATTATAATCACACGGCGTGATCTCCTAGACCTAGTTACTAAGCAAGCAGTGGTTGGTTAATGGTTATACAGGGTGATTCACGCGACGTGAGCAGGACCAACCCCACACACTCAGTAAATGTTAATAATGGATCGTCCACCATCGTATGTAAATGAAACAATTACACAATTTTCGTATTTAGACCTTGTTTAGTAAGGACCAGACATAGAAGTTATTGTGGCAAAATAAAGTGACTGACAAAATAAAATATCGACATGTCTGTTAGAGTCAGACCAAGAAAAGTCTGCAGCGATTTTGATAGCCCACGCAGTACTGGTGTCATTTTAAACGTCAATGATTGATGAAATTATGACGTATAAATAACACTTGCACTGCGTGGGCTATCAAAATCGCTGCAGACTTTTCTTGGTCTAACTCTATCGATGTTACCTTAACTTTATCATAGATATTTATAACACTGTATTCATAGCTACCGCGAAGTACACAATACATTCGATATCTTATTTGATATTTTGTTAGTTTTCTATTCGTTTGGCACTGTATACTACAGTTTACGTTTTTATTGTTAAGTACACTAAACAAAGTAATAAAGAAATTATGTACTAGTTTGTAATTGATTTGCGTTCTTAAAATTTGTCGGTAATTTACAGCAAGTAGAAGTTATATCTTTTAATTATTAATCTGTTACAGATTTATTGATGTTTCATTTTCTCATACACTCGTTTATGACACAAAACCTTCTATGTGTGGTTCTTCTAGGTAAATTTAAACTTATCTTTTTACACATATTTTTGTAGTAGGTAGGAGTATTATTTAGTTGCTTTTAATTTATTGAATGGCTGGGTTGATCCTGCTCACGTCGTGTCTCCTGAATCACCCTGTATTGGGGCGAATTTTATCTTGTAAGCAGATAAGGTAAGGTGGGGTAAGACTATCACTTGTATGGAATCCTCATACTGTTTGTCTTGCCCTGAGCAAAATAAACTATGTTAGTCTTACCCCACCTTACCATACTAAAATAAAATTACCTAGTATGTAACTAAAATTAAAAACAGGTAACAATTATTAAAATACTGTCTGTAATACAGACATTTTATTGAATAAGTAAATTAGGTACCTACATAAAAAATTTCAGGTTTAGTTTATATTCGTGTATTTATCCAGTTACATATAATCATCTGTTTTATGTTTTTTAAAATCAAATCGCAATCAAATTTAGGTAACACAACTGTATGTTGCTTTCAGTTACCTTTTCTATGTAATTTAGGGTATGCATAATATAAGATCTAAATATTAAATTTGACAAACAGAAAAAGCAATAATGTTTAGCTGCCTGCTGCCAATCATTCCAATTTATTATTTTATAATGATGTAACAAAAAAGTATGCCTAAATGCTAAGTCTAAGGGATCAAATAAAAGAAATCACGCACGCATAAAAGTAGTACTCTTCCCAACCGTTAGGGCTGATTTATAGACGGCGCGCGAACTCGCATGCGATTTTAGTTACAGTGCGGACTGTTGGTTAAGTCCAATTCAACCGACCGATCAAAACCCGCAATGTAATGAAACTCGCATGCGAGTTCTCGCATTGTCTAAATGAGATAATGAGATAATACATTGTAACGAGCAAAGACAACTCGTTTTCAATTCTGATACCTAACTGCGTCCTTAAGGGGCTACCCGAGGTTTTCATCGATTAATTAAAACCAAAATATTACTTTGCTAATCCGCGAAAAGATAACGTGCTAGACAATCAGTGCTAACCCGTTATACTTACTTGCGTATTTTTTACATGCAATTAATACTCCCACCCTCCCGCCGCAAAAATAAATACGCCAATAAATATAACAAACCACCACCAAAAGAACTTTCGCATCTCTACGAGGCATCTTCACTGCCTTACTTCTATTCACTGTTTTCATCGATTTTTGACAAGTTTTGAATCGTAACTCCTACTTTTGCACTTCAGCTAGAATTATATTATAAGGCAAACGGCTATCGGTTCTTCAATCTTTTATCTCCATTGTGTCTACAGGATTTTGAAAGAAATGAGTACTTATTTTTTATGATTTCTTTAAAACATTGTCTAAATAAACACTTTGTTCGTATCTAGATTGTTGTGAAAGATCTAACATACTTATACGAAATCTACTCTACATATTATGGGATACTATATTGCTTAAAGCCGTTGTTCTTAATATGATAAGATACAAAAAACATTAGAAAACTTAGGGATTCAGATTGAAGGTCATTGGGGCATGGGATCCCCTTAAGTGGCGATCCTTAAAAAATACATTTATTTCGTACAATTTGGAATCTATTGATTGTTAGTTAGCTTTCACTAAAACTGACGATACAACTAAAATTATATTACCTAATGTTATTTGAACTCGTCCTTTACTCGCAACCTTAATCACCTAAATGTTAGGAGCACCAGTTGAATGCCTCAGTAGGCCACTGTCCCATCTCCTTCCTACGGCGGACAGGGGCACCCAAGCTGCATACATCACCATTGTTACTAGTACTACTTACAGGGCCAGTGAAATGTGTTGTAGTTTGAAATGTTCTTTGTGTATTGGACAGTTGTATAAAAGTCTGTGACAATCTTACTGTGTTCTTGTGCGGTGTCGGCATTACGCAAACATCAAAGGCGTCGGTCCACTGTTACTTTTTACACTGTGACAATGCCGTGCCGTGGCAGTCGCAACAGCACACAGCTGGACACTGGACACTGGATATCTTCGGATTACCTTTATACAAGAATATGATAACTTTAACGGTTTATTCATTTAATTTCACATGTTCTACGAGGAAGAGTCCGCCGATAGTCAGTGCTCTAAGATTCAGTCAGCAGTCAGCGCGCTGGGTAAACGGGTGCTCGGCACTTCCAAGGGAGGCCGCGTCATCGACAAGGAGACGTGGTGGTGGAATGACTCAGTGCAGGAGGCAGTTCGGGAGAAAAAGACACTATTTAAAAAGTGGCAAGAGACTGAGTCTCCTGAAGACCGCGAATCTTATAAAGCAGCGAAATGTGCCGCAAAACGAGCCGTTGCCAAAGCCCGGCAAGACCAATTGTCATCATTGTATGACACATTGGAGACCAAAGAGGGCCAAAAATCCATCTTTCGTCTGGCAAAGGCTCGGGAGAAGTCAACACAAGACATAACCAAATGTCTGTGTATCACAGACTCCCACGGCACTTTGGTTTGCGACGTATTCCGAGTGAAGGAGAGGTGGCGTAGCTACTTTAACGATAGTTGCTGAACACGCAACACGCAAATATGTCTCCTCCGGAACTGCCCCTTAATCTTGGACTTATTGCCCCTATTATACCAGACGAGGTGCGAAATTGCCTTCGCAACATGAAAAACCGAAAGGCCGTGGGTCCTGACGACATATCGATTGAAGCGTGGAAATCAATGGGTCCTCATGGTGCGATTATACTTACTGACCTTTTTAACCGCATCCTCACCAGCCGCAAAATGCCCAACTCATGGAGATTGAGCATTATAACGCCAATTTATAAAGGCAAAGGTAGTGTACAGGACTGTGGAAGCTACCGAGGTATTAAGGTCATGTGTCACACCATGAAACTCTTCGAGCGCGTTATGACTCAAGGCTCCGGCAAGAGTGCGCGGTCTCGGAATGTCAGTATGGGTTTCGTCCTGGCTGTGGCACTATAGATCCCATATTTGCCCTAAGAATGCTAGCCGAGGCCTACAGGGAAAAGAAAACGCCATTGCATATGGCTTTTCTGGACCTACAGAAGGCTTTCGACTGCGTACCACGCCAGGTAATCTGGTGGGCTTTGAAGGAGAAGAATGTGCCACAAACCTATATTGACATTATCCGAGACATGTACCACAACTCGGAATCCATAGTAAGGACCGCCGTTGGCGATATTCACCCATTCCCGATCACAGTTGGTGTTCACCGAGGCTCAGCCCTGAGTCCTTTTCTGTTCAGCGTAGTGCTAGACGTAGTTTCAGCAAAAGTCCACGAACCATCTCGATGGCTTATGATGTATGCTGACGACATTGCACTGACAGATGAGGACAAACAGAAACTGGAGCATAAAGTGAACCAATGGAAGGGTGCGCTAGAGAACCGCAGTCTGAAACTAAATGTTGCGAAGACCGAGTACATGGCATGTGGCGCCACGGACCCCGACCCCATAAAGGTAGGAGACAAATTTGTCGTGAAAACGAATAAATTCAAATACCTTGGGTCCGTGCTGCACGAATCGGGTGAAATCGATCACGACGTCCAAGCCCGAATTAGCGCTGCTTGGGCAAAATGGCGAGAAGTAACCGGTGTCCTCTGCGAGTTCTGCGACCGAAGGATACCGGTGAAGCTAAAGGGCCTTGTGTACAAGAGTATCATCCGACCAGTCCTACTATATGGTAGCGAGACCTGGCCTGTCCTCGGAAGGCATGTCCAGCAGCATCACGTCACGGAGATGAAGATGCTGCGATGGATGTGTGGCGTTACTCGACTAGATCGCATACGTAACGGACACATCCGTGGCAGCCTTGGAATCCGTGACGTAGCGGATAAGCTGCAGGAAAGTCGCCTCCAATGGTATGGCCATATACGCCGCAGACCGGTTGACTACGTCGGAAATAGATGCCTCAAGCTCACTGTCCAAGGCCCTAGATCTCGCGGCCGCGGTAGGCCTAAGCAGCGCTGGCTGGACGTCGTGACAGCAGACATGCAAGAGAACAATCTCACACCTAAGGATGCCGAAGACCGGGCAAAGTGGAGAAGACTGAGCAGGAAAGCGGACTTTGGCGCTAGGCCGGGAAAACGCTAGGTTGAAGAAGAAGATGTTCTATGATATAAACATTTTATACATTTTACTTTACTCATCGTCGAACTGAAATGTAGTTGTCCTTGGGTAAAATTGCCCATTTTCCCTCGTTCGAACTATATCTCAAGTGTAATGATCACTTTCATGCCTATTTTAACAATCCACCATTTCATGACATAGGCTCATTCATTAAAGTTCCGTACCAGAAAGGTACCTACTTAAACCTTTATAGTTTCGTCATGTCTGCCTGTCCGTCCGTCTGTCTGTCCGTGCGTCATAGCCATTATACTCGAAAAGTTAATGCTATGTTCTAATGAAATCTACAACATAAGTGGTGTATTTTGTAAGCCAATACTTAGTTACAATTTAAAAAGTAAATTAGAAATAGCTATACTTATATCGTATTTTCATTTTGATAATAATAATTTTCATTTCCTTAGCCGTAATTGTACAACAACAGCAAAAATATTTGTTGTTTTCAATGTACTTACTCTACATTTTTATTTTGTCGCAATTATAATATAATTGATACTTTGCCGTAGTTATAATTTCAGGGCGATTTATAACAATACTGAGGAAACCGTTTAAATGAACTTCCTGTATTTTCCCTGTAAGTATTACAGTCGTACTATTGACAGTCATTGCCATCTCTTAACAATGATTTCTCACGATCTAGATCCAATTGAAGTTAATTAATGATATTCATGCTGTTGTAATATTGAACGATATTGTAAATTGGTTCTTGGATCGGAAACTTACCTGTTTATATTACGGTTTGTTTTCACGCCATGGGCGTCCTCACAGCATTGGCATCGTTTCTCAAACTGCCGTGAATATTTTTAAGCCGACCACAGTCCGCCGGACGATATCGGCCGGTCACGGTCAGTTCTTCGGAACTGTCAAATTTTTGTTCTAACTGACAGGCCGATATCGTCCGGCGGCCTGTTAGTCAGTGGTCGGCTTAAGTATTTAGCTGGATATGAATTTACAGAAACGATCACTGTGGCTCGAACCGGCTAAATATAATGGATTATACTTAAAGTGAACAGTTAACAGGTACAAAGGTAATTAAGCTCTTAAAATCTAAGAGGTTTTGTTTAAGTAGCAACTCCTATGTTTATGTTCCTTGAAATCTATTGATCTTATATAATCACACCTCATATCTATAGGGCTAACCTCGTATGCCCACGTGAACTTAGTTCGTCCTTCTTGCATATTTCTCACCTCGTCGTGACTTAATAATATGTAACATTTTATGTCAGGTAGTAACGGTGTCGGGTTATGTCAGGTAACATTAATTCATATTAATTATATATTTTTTTCCAACGGAAATTTAGTAAATAACTTGAGATTTGTAATATGACTACTCGATATATACTCGAAGTTTAATATATTACTTCATTAACGAAGCACGAAGTATAATATTGAATTTGTATGATACAGAAAAATTGTAGAAAGACTTGATAATTTAAAAAAAATTTTGGAGTTAAAATGAAGTAATAATATAATGCTATACCCATGTACTTTTAAAATAAACATTGAAATTAAAGTACGGTATAAATTGCTCATATCATAAAGTATTTTCGTTTCAGACTTGAGTAGGCCGTTTTAATGCATAGGTATATGTATAACGCATACTGTACTGTACTGTATACTCTGCCGCGCGGTCTCGCCCCATGATCACCTGGGGGCCGATTCTTGAATTTCGACCGTTCGATTTCGTGTATTTCGTTCAATAATATCTCCACTACTAGGCATTAAAATTCTACTAATAGAATTAAAAACGAGTGGTTTTTTGCAGCGAACGAAGTAAAAAAATCGCCCCCCTGGCAAAGTTTTGAAGACTTGAGGCAATTATTTTCTTTCGGGACTTTCGGGAGTCTTACATTATTTGCGTCGTGAATGAATATTAGGTAGGTAGGTATAAATGATATTCGTTACCGTAAGCATATAATGCTACTTAATGAGCATTTATGTGTAACTGCAACTCTATTACATGTAAAATACGCAAAAAAAAATTCACAGATTTCGTGCCTCACACGACTATCGAGCACATTGGAAATGAATCTACGGAATTCGAAAAAATATTGTAGCTGAGCGACGAGAAAGTCTGGATAAGGAAAATGTTACAAAATAAAACTACAACGTTGAATGATAATTATTTTATTCTTAGACTAACACAAGTATCCTGGACATAACGCATGTGAACAAACAAATTGCAAAATTTCCACACGCGTATCCAAGTTTGAATAATTGTCGCCGTGGCGCATAAGTATAGGTACATATTTCATTTTTCGATTAATAAGCAGGATATATTAATGTTCAAAGTACAAGAAAATTATTACACGGCAAATCCGTAGTCAACTCGAGAAGTGGTGATCGGCAGCGGCCCATTTGTACTCAATACTCAATACTCAATACATTTAGCTGCAAGATATGAAATTTTCTTGACAGCAGTTTGACGCGACGAGAGATGACCATAACAGCGTTTGTCTATGTTGCACCAAACCTGAGTTCCAATAGGTACTACCAGGGTTCAGCATCAGCTATCTTGGGTAATGCTCTACCATGTGCTCATCATGACGAATCGGGTGTCCAAAACAGCGTGTGCCTATGGTGCATCAAAGCTCTCCCTCTCCCTCTCCCTCTCCCTCTCCCTCTCCCTCTCCCTCTCCCTCTCCCTCTCCCTCTCCCTCTCCCTCTCCCTCTCCCTCTCCCTCTCCCTCTCCCTCTCCCTCTCCCTCTCCCTCTCCCTCTCCCTCTCCCTCTCCCTCTCCCTCTCCCTCTCCCTCTCCCTCTCCCTCTCCCTCTCCCTCTCCCTCTCCCTCTCCCTCTCCCTCTCCCTCTCCCTCTCCCTCTCCCTCTCCCTCTCCCTCTCCCTCTCCCTCTCCCTCTCCCTCTCCCTCTCCCTCTCCCTCTCCCTCTCCCTCTCCCTCTCCCTCTCCCTCTCCCTCTCCCTCTCCCTCTCCCTCTCCCTCTCCCTCTCCCTCTCCCTCTCCCTCTCCCTCTCCCTCTCCCTCTCCCTCTCCCTCTCCCTCTCCCTCTCCCTCTCCCTCTCCCTCTCCCTCTCCCTCTCCCTCTCCCTCTCCCTCTCCCTCTCCCTCTCCCTCTCCCTCTCCCTCTCCCTCTCCCTCTCCCTCTCCCTCTCCCTCTCCCTCTCCCTCTCCCTCTCCCTCTCCCTCTCCCTCTCCCTCTCCCTCTCCCTCTCCCTCTCCCTCTCCCTCTCCCTCTCCCTCTCCCTCTCCCTCTCCCTCTCCCTCTCCCTCTCCCTCTCCCTCTCCCTCTCCCTCTCCCTCTCCCTCTCCCTCTCCCTCTCCCTCTCCCTCTCCCTCTCCCTCTCCCTCTCCCTCTCCCTCTCCCTCTCCCTCTCCCTCTCCCTCTCCCTCTCCCTCTCCCTCTCCCTCTCCCTCTCCCTCTCCCTCTCCCTCTCCCTCTCCCTCTCCCTCTCCCTCTCCCTCTCCCTCTCCCTTTTCTATTTCCACCACCACAAGAATGCATAAATTGTCGAATAGTGCGTTATCTACGCCCGTCTCAAACAGGATAGATAGAGTTAGACCAAGAAAAATCTGCAGCGATTTTGAAAGCCCACGCAGTGCAAGTGTTATTCTGCCGTCATAATCCCGATAATTCATAACAAACACCGATAACGAACTCTGCGAAACATGAAGTCATAAATGTCCTGTGAAAAATGTCGTTCTGACTTTTTGACTATTTTAAGGTTAGGCTACAGGGCAAACCCTTAACCCGATCGTCTTTGTTTTAAGCTCAAATTGTAGCTGACTAAATTGTCCAGAGCCGTTTTTCTCAAATTTTTGATATCATTCTTCGTTTCCAAATTATCGAGCACCAAAATCAAAAATTCGGAAAAAAATTAATTTTATTTTCACTATTTCGACCATAACTTTTTTTGGTTTTGACTTTCTCGAATAATTATTTTTGCACCTTACAGCTCTCGTGATTATGCGTCTTTTGAGCCTATTTTTTAATATCATATCTTCACAACTTTCCGTGATATAAGGGGATCGCACTTTTTCGTGAAATCGGACCGTATACTGGAGCGAACGAAAAGACATTTCCAATGTCAAAAGCATTTTTTTTCGTGTCATTTTCATTTTCAACCTATCCCAACGAAAATCAAGAAATACCGAAGCACAAACTTTGGATAACTGCATTAATGCACTTTGACTCATCAAGCCGGCACATTTAGTTAACTAGGTAGTTTATCAAGTTACGTCACGCCCAGGGACGATGACCTGCGTATGAAAAATGTTAGCTGTATTATGACACACAACACACTTAGATATTTATTGCTCGTGGAACTGGTTCATGGCGAAAATAAGTGTCGGTTGAAATTGCCGATGCGTTTTCCCCGAGTGTTCATACTCAGATTAGGTACTTAGGCTGCAAGTTTTCCTGTACGAGTATCAGATGCCGCACTTAAAGATTCTGAGCCTAAGTACACTAGTAAGCAAACAGCAGGGAAGCACTCTGATGTGATATGAATGCCAAACTGGCATTTTGAGAGGACATGACATTTTAGCCGAATAATGAACGAAATTAATTTGGATATAGGTGAACGATAATGGTAGATCGTATGTCTGGATAATGTATTTTTTTAGTTTAAGCGTAGGTATACAAAGACATTGCATACCTAGTACTTATTCTGACTAAAAAAGTTGTCTTAAATAGCTTTACATAAAGGCTGACTTTCCCCGTGTAAACCCATCCTAATAGAAATTGCTTGAGATTCCTATTGACCAGGCCAAAGAGAATAGATAGAATAGACGGGTCCTGTCATAGTAAATTTTGTAGTCACAGTAAATTTACTGCCATCTATCGACACACGCCTAAAACTCAAAATGAAAACGTATAAAATTATCAAAAAAAAAATATATACATATATGGATAAATGATTTTATTATTTTTATATCTATTTGACCCATGTTCATTCACTGATATCTATGTGTTAAAATTGTTAAATATGAAACGGTGTCGTCACGCCATCTAGCCGAGCATAGACCAAAGGTGTGTGCGCCATCTATCCGAGAATGACTTTTTCTTGATTTGCGAGGCACGTTTTTTCCTTAGACTTTATTCATCTTATACGAAGTTACACATGTCTTTGACCAGGCTGACTTGTTTGGCTGCGTCATAGGAGGTCGAAACGTGCATTGGCCTGTCTGACGTCACGTGACGTCACGAGCCATCGTCACATTCGAAACGGTCTAATTTCTAACGAGCGCTTACGACCGAACCGAACGAACGAACGAAATTTTACGTCAGCGGGTCTGACGTAAAATTTCGTAATGATTATACATATTAGTCAACATTCGGATTTCATGTGAATATATTTTCTATATACGTGGTTTTCCTCGTGATGTTTGGACTTTAGTTATTCCTAATGTACATAAGTTGCTAGGGATTTGTTTAATACAGAAAGTAGGTAACCTAAGTATTTTCCTGTTAGTACTTTTAACAATGACTCACGCTAGACCAGGCCGGGCCCGGGCCGAGGCGTCCGACATGTTCTTTTCTATTACGGCTGATCGGTGATCACGTGATGCTTACAATAGACCATCATTTTACCTCGCTCTAAAATCGCGAATATGTAACGTTATCTATGAAACGGGACCTTACTGTCGATGGCGCTTACGCGGCATTGTATTTATATCGGAGCAGCGTTAATAATGGCATAAGCGCCATCGACAATAAGGTCCCTTTTCATAGATAACGTCACATATAGTTATTGCTGAAAGAACAAAAACGAAGACTTGAGAACTTATTCTTAATTCTAAGGAATATAAAAATTAAATGTATCGCATAGGTATCTTAAACTAAACATAGAAACATAACTACACCATACGTCATTTATTTTAGCTGTTAAATTCATATGGCGCAGGGCAGGTTCATATCTCCGCAGCACAGAATAAATAATGTAGGTACTATCCGCACGTGCTTCGGCCGCATGGTACTACGGTACCGGGTATTTTATTTGTGTTTTGGGCCTAAGACGAACAGGTTTTTATAACATAACGGAAAACCTTAAGGCTCCTCTTCACGTTGGGCCAACTCCAACGCCAACGAGGGACGCAGCCATGCGGTAGAATGAGATAGCAATATCACTTGCTCCCTCTAACGCATAAATGCGTCCCTCGTTGGCGTTGGCGTTGGCCCAACGTGAAGAGGAGCCATTAAACACAACAGTCGGATGACCCCGAACTTACCGCGTAAAATACCGACTTCTGCAAACCAATAAAATCGGTAATGGCCCTAATGACTATGATTGCTTCTTTCTAAATTTTTTAGCGTGGGTAAGGGGTACTTACCTAAAGTTGGTGGATAATTGAGTTTTAATGGCGTAGCGACGATTACCAGTTTATAAATAAGTATAATTATAATCTTCCTACTAATTGATTTGATTATTAGAACAATGTTAAAACATTACGTGAGGGTACAATGTAGTGCTAGCGGATAAAAAGTAATGAGGAATGCTGCCAGTGTCACCGAGCTATGACACTATATGACACTACCATTATTTATTGTCTAGCTCAATACATAATAAGTAATAACAACAATATAAATGAAAGAATAGTTTTAATATATAAAAGAGGGAAAGCAAAAGGGGTGATAACAATAAAAAGCAGTCTCGTGTAAATTCCCGCCGTAACGAGGGCTATTCGCACTGTCAATAAAGTTGCGTTGGGGTTAGACATATTTACGTGCTCCTTGAATGACTTCACAAAGGCCACTGTGTTAATATTAAGTGAAGTTTTTTATTTATATTGTCAATAACTCTGCTTATTGATTTGTCGCTTATCTATCGCATTGGGTAAAACCTGTAATGATATTTTTAAGTTTTATTTATAAAAAAAAATTACCTAAGAGTTCTAAAACCAAGCGTACCTATAGTGTCGATGTAGAAAAAGCTCTTACATTTTATAAGCGAGCGATTGAAAACCTCATTCGGTTTACTGGGGCTCGTACGAATCGTACGATGCACACAGTCATCAGACATTATATTAATCTGAGTGTTAGTCACTAGTGACAGCATGGTGTCATCTATGGGGCATTACTGGCATTACTGGCATTAGTATGTCGAGATCATAGTTATTTACGATACAAGTGCGAAAAATAGGAAAAACATGAAAATATTCAAGCATGAAATACTGAAAAGCGATGCTATCATTTGTAATAATCAGAGATCGGCGCGGGTGAGCTATTTGCCTTATAATATGACATAAGACATGTCAAATTATAAGGTAAATTAGCTCACCCCCGCCGATCTCATCTCTGGTAATAATATATACTTACGAGTACATTGAAAATATAATAAAATTTCAGCAAACGATACGAGTAAGGAATGTATGTTATAGTTACAATTTTTAATACATGTTACTCTGTTGGAATCCCTAAAGGCTTAACAATCTGTAATGATTGTTGTTAAACAATTATAATGAACTGTTACTGTAAATCATTTCAGTCCACTTCGCACGGAGGTCACCGGTGACTGACCTTGTTCCAGTCGCAATTCGGACCGTATGAACCCGTTTAATTAATTATGTAACCTAACCTTTATGCTTATGTTAAACCACATAATGATTAGTCAAAAAATGAACCTTGTTCAACAACTAGAGCGATGTGATTTTGTCGTGTACATATATGTACCTATACTCATATGACTATATTTTTTGGTTTGGTTGATGGCTTTGAGAGCATAAGGCGTCGTCCTACTAGTAGTTAACTGACATATTTTTAAATAGTAGTAGTTGAGATTATAAAATGTATCTATTGTTTAACAACTTTAACAGAAGATGGGCAAGTACTTCACCCTGGACACAGTTCATCTTCGGACCAATGGTAACGTTATTCTACACTATTCTACAGCATAAGCAAATAATAGCTCAAATATCGCTATAAGAGTGAGAGCGCGACGCGTAAGGGGCTGTGCACAAATCACGCGAGGTGTTTTCGGCTATTTTTTGACCCTCCTCCCCCTTGGTGCTATTTTCGTTCAATGGATTCGCTATTTTGAAGTGCAGAGTGAAGATTTATGTTTAACGAAACCAAGAAAAAGTATATCTACTCATGTGGTAGGTTTTTTTCTTAGTTTCGTTCACTGTAGAAAAATACACGTGAGGTTTCCTTATAGCCCCCTCACCCAACGTGATCTATCGTGATTTTTTCGTGACCCCCCTCCCCCTATCAAACCTCGCGTGATTTGCGCACAAGCCCTAACTAATATTTGAATTGAATTTTAATTTCTGATTAAGGCACTTATTATGTAGACTTGCCTCGTATTGCCAATTGATATCGATCGATCGCTCTATAACACCAAGGCCTAACCCCCTCAGGGTTCCTACTAAACTAGTTGTCGGTCTCGATATAATAGACAAGATCATCGTTATATTTTTAGGGTTACCACTACTGACAAAACATATACCTACATAGGTACTTAGTTACGCAAATATTTACTAACTTACATATGTAGAGTCGTAGAGATGTGCGGAAAGAGAAGAATCGTGGAATGTATGGGGCCCAATACATTCCACGATTCTTCTCTTTCCGCACGGACTCTACTATCGTTACTATAAATTATGTCGTACTTAAATTACATATGTTAACTTATTTATATATGTAAGTACGATTTAAAAACTTGGCCCTAAAGGCGTCATGGATTCTGGCCCGACCACGACGTGATAATACGATTTAAATAGAACCCAAGAAAGGATGAATGTGTACATATACACATTCATCCTTTCTTGGGCTCTATTTATTGCCACCAATCCTGTTCCAGTGCTGAATAATTTACAATGGTATCTTCATAACTTAAAAACTTTAAGGCACAAATGTCTGGAATGATTGGTACAAAATAGCTCCTGAAAAATAATAAATTCGTGCATTAACCTAATCCTGTTGTGGTTGAGGGGTGAGGTCGGGTCAAAATGTATTTTTCATATCTCATGCTCTGAAAGTGGGTCGTTGTTGTTCTAAAAGGTGCGCAGAAAGTGATACGTTTATGCTCTAGCGCAGAAAAGTGGTGTACTCCTCTGCGTCCCCGTCCCATGAACAACTGGGTGGAAACAAAATGGAAAAATAGTGTCTTTATTTCCTCGTCTGGAACAATTGGTAATTCTTTAATTTTACAAATCCCACGTTGATCCTTTTTTTATAAAAAATGATGTAAGTAATTTGTTAAAAACAAATTATTCTTGATTTCTTTCGTTGAATTCTATTTACTCGATTTCATAAAGCGGGAACCAAAAGGAATACACCAAAAATATTTTTTTAAACCTTACGCTTGCGTAAATGAGCAAAGGCAGAATCTTATACAGCCACAGTTAAACGTTTGTACGATATTAAATTGGTTTTTAAAGTTATTTAGAACTATATTCATTAAAATAAAATAAAATACAAGATAAAAGTTTCTTATATTATTAATTAAATTGTTATTTAATATTAAAAATACTTTTATAATATTATGACGTGGTGCGGCGCACCATGGTCGCGGTGCGGTCCGGTAGTCTGTTGCGGCTTTTAGAACGAAAAAGTATAAAATTAAAAAAGTACGAGGCAATCCCGCTGATTTTCATACTATAATGAACAAATTATTTTAAAATTGTTGTAGTTTGTAAAAAAATGTGTGTTTTCGTAAATATTGCAATCTAAATGATTTTCGTTAGGGGTGATTAATCTTCACGCATGTAAAGTCTCCGATTGCAAGTAAGTCCTAAGGAAAAAATCATGGCCGTAGGTTTGTTATGTACTTCAATTACTGATTTTGCGAAATTGCCTTGTCTTGTTTGGTTTCCTCGCATTCGATATGAAAAGTAGAGTGTTTAACTCGGGTGAAAGGCACCGTTTCTGTCTCGGACTACCTCGACAGAAATGCGTGCCTTTCAACCCTTGGTTAACAATCTACTATATACTTATAATGCATTTATTTTACCGAAAATTGAAATAAAAAGTGTCACTCTTCCATTACTTTAGTTTCATGACCGAAAACAAAGCAATATACGATTCCAATCGAATGACAATACGTCTCAAATTGGTTTGAGATATTTACTGGAGATGTGCAGCTTGCGGTAAAAGCAATATCACGTCACAGGAAACTACAAAAAGAAAAAATATCTAAATAGTTAGTGAGACAACCTTAGTGGCTTTGATTTATATCCGCCGCAGAGCCAGCGCAGCTGTTGTACGAACAGAAACGGAACTCGAAAATATCATAATTTTACCACCTTATTTAAAACCATAGCAAAATAATCTGAATGTACCGTAGTACCATTCCGAACTCTACATCCCTTCACCAAGTATTATAATTGTTATTCGTTTCATTTGTGACTTACTGTCTTTTTGCATAACATCGAAAGGCACTCCGCTCCAATTACTGTTGCAAATATGAATTAAAAATTTGGAAAAGTGAGAAGGATACAAGTAAATTAATGGGTATGTACTTTTACAGTGGTTCTTGTGACTTTGAGATATTACGCATTTGCGATGATAGGCATCAAGTTTGAAGAGCCCTAATGAGTCTTAGTGAAACAATTGGGCTTAACCGCGTATTGGCAGCTAGGTATCGAAATTATATGTAAAAAATAGGCTTCGTAAAGTTTTCCATTTTACATAACCATATATCATTATCATCAATAATGTCATCGAGCAACTGTATTTAAGTGCCTTCACTTAGAACAAGGAAACATCCATCTAAGTAACAGTATGTCATCTAACATAACAGCATAAAATAGGTAGGTACTCTATTCTATGCCATTGGCTTAGCTATACAGGGGTGCTAGGCTCATACCTACTTTCGCTGACTGCAGAAATTTTGACAGCACACGCAGTGTTAGTGTTATTTTTCAAATAACACCTGCACTGCGTGTGCTGTCAAAAGCTCTGCAGACTTTTCTTGGTCTAACTCTACCTACTTTATGAATTAATTCGTTCATAAAGCCGGTATGCACTTTTGCAACTCGCTCTGTTTCGTCTAGATAATCGACAGGAAATGATATGAAAATGGTTTAGATTTCTATCACAGTCTGTCTTAGATTAGCTTGTACGGAAACTATGCAGTTTCAGTTGCAAACGGTGATCGTCCTGAATACGGAGGTATTCAGGACGATGGTTCAAAGGAGATTTTTTAATAAAATTCCATGATTTGTAAGCCACAACCAGAGAACCATTTGCGTTTTCTAGGAACCAAATGATTGGAAAGCTTCATGGAAAACTAAGAATCAGTTTCGAGCTGTAGTGACGTTTGTAATTGCAATAAATGTTATATAATTGACCATTTAGTGCACGTAAGTGGTGACAGGGAATCCCATATTGTGGTAGGTTCGACGAACGACTGATGAGTTGGTCACGCACAGTGTGTGTCTTGCCTTTTTTTTACTGGGGCATACCCTCAGATACCTCCAGTTGATTTCTAAAAATCCTTTCATATTGCAGCTCTACAACATTTGAAGAACACATTTGTATCAAATTTCAAGATCAAACCTTCAATAATTAAGGTTGTCTATTATTTGTCACTAGGTAACTACTTATAATACACAACCATTTCACTACGGTTCATTTGTATATGTAGCCAGATTTTCCCAAATTCACAAAACATCTGCTAATAAATTAATTATAAATACGCAGTAAAACGGCGATCTGGGTAGATAGTATTTATTTTCGATAAAATATGTATTATTTGCTTTGTCGATACCCTAAATCCTTAATTTAAAAAAAATCGGGCAAGTGCGAGTCGGACTCGCGCACGAAGGGTTCCGTACCATAAAAAAAAAAAAAAAAAAAAAACGGTCACCCATCCAAGTACTGACCACTCCCGACGTTGCTTAACTTTGGTCATAAATCACGTTTGTTGTATGGGAGCCCCATTTAAATCTTTATTTTATTCTGTTTTTAGTATTTGTTGTTATAGCGGCAACAGAAATACATCATCTGTGAAAATTTCAACTGTCTAGCTATCACGGTTCGTGAGATACAGCCTGGTGACAGACGGACGGACGGACGGACGGACGGACGGACGGACGGACAGCGAAGTCTTAGTAATAGGGTCCCGTTTTACCTTTTGGGTACGGAACCCTAAAAACGAGTAGGTACCTACCTAATATTAAGTCCACATATTTGGCTCCGTAATTAAATGTCAAAAATTAACAATTTAACATTATATTGGAGTAATACCAAAAGATAAAAATACAAACGTGTATTCGAATCTGTCTTTAACGTTTTAAAGAAAATGAAGGTTTATATTTTTACATATAAGTATCCCTATTGTCTCATATCGAGCATACTAACTACGGAAGAGCAGGCAAGTAGAGTCGAATCAAGCTCTGCACAGTGTTTGAAGTATCAGATTGGAATAAGCACCTATTAAAACGACAAATCCCTAATAAATACTTCGTTTATAGTGGCACTGCTACCCTGTGTCACGTCAAAGTTGGTGGAAAATTAGCTATTTGCGAACAAAGTGTCGTTGTAAAATATCGTACACCTAAACCACTGTTTTTTTATATACCGTAAAATCAGGTTACTTTAGTCCACAACTTACAACAATGGCCCAAATTCAAGATCCAGTAAAATATGTATGTATTTTTAAAATTATGTTGAGTATATATGTAATATAGAAAGAGCACTAGAGTATCTAAGCTCTAAAATAAATGTAGGTAACGAATACAAATCATAACGGCTCGTTAAGAAACAACGCTATAAACTGGACCATAGTTGTACTGGAGGACTATAGTTACCTGATTTTACGGTACCACAAACAAAAGTCAACATCAAACATTGTACCACCACCCGGTGTTACTCGTTATAATGTTTTTAGTTGCAGAGAGGCTTCCTCGAGCCGTGGCAACAAGCCAGGACAACGCTAAGAACACGACGAACACACGACGAGCATGATGATCTACTTACACATTTTTCTTGCACAGCATCCGGTGTGTTGATAATGATAGATAAGGTGTAGGTACTATATATTATACTAGCTTTTGCCCGCGGCTTCGCACGCGCAGGAGAGTTTTTTTAATAATCTATGTACTTTAATGGTTTTAGGTATTTTGAATGTAAACAAACCGTTTAAGATGATAATTGTTTTAAAAACGATGTTTGTGTACTGTTCAATTATTAGAAGGTATTTGTAATCTTATAATTTTGTAGCTCAAAAAATTTACTTTAAGGGATTGAATTCTCTAAAGTCTGGATCACGTGTGGTTGTAAATCAGCGTGTATGTTACAACCGTCTATGCTATCTTCGTAATTAGCATTCCCTACCAGGGGCCATACTTCACGTCAGCTACGTTATATTTTAATTTTGATCCCATTTTTGTAATTTTTGTAATTAGCGTCCCACAAAACCATGGAAATGATACCCATATTGATATTTTGCGATTTCAACCCCATTGCACCCCCACCAGGGGGATGATTGTTCACTTCGGCTACGAAAATTTTAATTTTGATACCATTTTTGTTATTAGCGGCTCAAAATACTATGAAAACGATACCCATATTGATATTTTGAGATATCAACCCTATTGGGGACTTTTCCCCCTCTTAGGGGTTCAATTTTCAAAAAACTTGAAACACGTGTTTACTCATTTATCTTTAGAAATACTCCTGTGAAATTTGGAATAAAATAGTCTAACTTATCTTGTTTCCCCATACAAACTTTGGACCCCCATTTCACTCATTTAGGGGATGAATATTGAAAAATCCTTTCTTAGTGGACACCTAGACCTTATAAGGAATCTAGTTGCCAAATTTGGACTTTCTAGTCCCAGCGGTTTGGGCTGTGCGTTGATTTAAGTCAGTCAGTCAGTCAGTCAGTCAGGTCTTTCACGTTTATATATTTAGAAGATTATATATTTAAGAGAAGGTATTTGTAATCTTATAATTTTGTAGCTCTAAAAATGTAATTTAAGGGATTGCATTCTCAAAAGTGTGGATCACGTGTGGCTGTAAATCAGCGTGTATGTTACAACCGTCTACGCTATCTTCGTAATTAGCATTCCCCACCAGGGGCCATAGTTCACGTCGGCTACGTTATATTTTAATTTTGATCCCATTTTTGTAATTAGCGTCCCACAAAACCATGGAAATGATACCCATATTTATATTTTGAAATTTCAACCCCATTGCACCCCCACCAGGGGATGATTGTTCACTTCGGCTACGTTAATTTTAATTTTGATGCCATTTTTGTTATTAGCGTCTCAAAATACAATGAAAACGATACCCATATTGATATTTTGAGATATCAACCCTATTGGGGACTTTTCCCCCTCTTAGGGGTTCAATTTTCAAAAAACCTGAAACACGTGTTTACTCATTTATCTTTAGGAATACTCCTGTGAAATTTGGAATAAAATAGTCTAACTAATCCCACAAAACCATGCAAATGATACCCATATTGATATTTTGAAATTTCAACCCCATTGCACCCCCACCAGGGGATGATTGTTCAATTCGGCTACGTTAATTTTAATTTTGATGCCATTTTTGTTATTAGCGTCTCAAAATACTATGAAAACGATACCCATATTGATATTTTGAGATATCAACCCTATTGGGGACTTTTCCCCCTCTTAGGGGTTCAATTTTCAAAAAACCTAAAACACGTGTTTACTCATTTATCTTTAGGAATACTCCTGTGAAATTTGGAATAAAATAGTCTAACTTATCTTGTTTCCCCATACAAACTTTGGACCCCCATTTCACTCCTTTAGGGGATGAATTTTGAAAAATCCTTTCTTAGTGCACCCCTGGACCTTATAGGGAATCTAGTTGCCAAATTTGGACTTTCTAGTCCCAGCGGTTTGGGCTGTGCGTTGATTTAAGTCAGTCAGTCAGTCAGTCAGTCAGGTCTTTCACGTTTATATATTTAGATGAATGTAAAGTAAATGTTAAAATGTAAAAAAAGTCAAGTGGTTAGGAATTTGCTGATTTATAGCAACCAAAAAAATGGAATCTCGTAACAATTCATAGTGTCAAATATGCTGCATGACGGCCTCAGCGGAACAAGATCGAACAACCTGTTTAATTCGTGATCTTGATTATCTCATTTATTTGAATAATTACACATGTACTCCTGCAACCCGGAAGCATAAAAAAATATTTTATGTGACAGATATGCGTCAACGTATACTAATTATTAGGTAGGTACTTGGATACTTCACTTCGGTCAAGGACGCTCTAGTAACAGACGAAACTATTTTACATTATTTCTCATATTAGCTCGTTTGCCGGTTGTATCCTAAAATGATCTACCTATGAACCTATAAAGGATGACTCACGTTAACTGACATGTCGGGCGCCTTGGCCCGGGCACGGCCCGGTCTAGCGTGAGTAGTAGCGTAGCGTCGTTTACTAACCTAGGACTATTCATTATCTTTTTTGAAACTCCGTGGTCAGTGGTACGAGCCGGGGATCCATGTATCGGTCGCAGTCAAATTGTAAGATTCGGCATTTTACAAACGGCGTCGTCATTTTACAAACGTGAAACGTTATGCAATTGCCGAAGGCAAATTGTTAGTGCGCTCAATAGTGTCAACGTAAACGTGATATTTGCCTGAGGGTGACCATGGTTTGCTTTTTTATCAATTTGTATTAACTTTTAGTTATGCCACACCACCATCCTCACGGCCACCAAAATCTCAAGGTCAGTCAAAACTAAATCAGAGTCCCCACTATCCACGTGGTCTTCCTACCCCTAGACAGCAATTGCGAAATCGGAGGCGCGAAGGGCTGCTCTTCCGCGGCGCCAGAGCCACCCAGGTCTAAAGCCTCCACCATCTCACGCGCCCCTAATAAATCCGACGAACTCCACATTTGATGGACAGTTGGCCAGCGGCTTTCATACATAGTTTTGATTAGGGCTCGCGGTCGAGTCCGTGTTTCGTTTACACGTTTCGAATACCCGTTTCCGAATAACACGTACACGGTTTTCTGGCCCGTTCCGCACGTGTAATTAAGAAACGTGTAATTAAGATCCGTCTCCACGGATAAACGGGTATTCGAAGAAACGGATCTTATTTACCCGTGGCTCCGGACACGTCCTTGACGAATAGCGAAGGAACGAACCGGCGCCGCGTACTTAAGAGTCAGATTAGTAGACAAAAGATTCATGACGAGTTTCCGTCATATTTAACCTTATTCCGTGGTTCATAGAGTCGAAATTCAATAAACGGTTTACAGAACCCTTTTTGACCAGGTAGTTTTTGCTTGCAATGTTGCAAATACGAGTAGAATATTAGAAATACAATAGGTATACCTATGCTAGTTATCAAAATAGTATTTTATATAAGACTTCAAATACTAATACTTTATGGTTTATTAATATAACTTGATAGCAATAAATTTAAAGTGCTTAAAAAAATAAAAGCAATAAAGAGTATAAAGACTTTACGTTAAAATCTGGCCATGCATGATCTGGTAGGTGGTGGTAGGTAAGTATACAATATTCTTACCAATTGCATATTTTTAAACAGTTCTTATATTTTTAATAATTTGTATTCTGTATATTATATGTGTGAGTTTTTACGAATATATTCTGTCAATAAGAAATGTATATTTTTAATCTAATTATATTTTAAGTTACGTAAGCCAGACATCTTAGTATTATTATAGTAAACCACGTAAAAATTAATAAATACAGTGTAAACTCTATATAACGACACTGAAGGGACTGCGGATTTTTCGACGTTAAATATAGAGAGTGGTTGTTAAATGGAGTGAAATAAAAAGGTCATCTTACTATTCTAAATATTCTAATGTATCTGTTTATAATATACTTAGGACACATTTTGCACAAGAAGAACATTCATTTCATACAAATAACAACGCCTATTAATTTATAACGTGTAACATCTTGTCAAAAGTCTAGTGCCCGAGGTAAACATGTGCAAGTTGATCACACAAAAACAAAAGACAAATTTTCTTAGAATCTCCGGTACGTCAGTCGAAATAAACACGTGCTAGATAATAAAACAACAAAACAGCAAACAAAAAAACGTACACAGCTGCAGTTTATATCAATTTCGGCAACTTAGAAAGTATTTCTTAATGATGTATTATGCCGTATTGTTGTCGTTAAATAGAGTGAGCGTGACGCTATATAGAGTGTATTACTGTATAGAAAACAAGGTAAACCAACCAAAGTCAAGCAATTTCGACATTTTAAGGAGTTTGTCGTTAAATCGAGTGACGTCATAAAGAGTTTACACTGTAATCATGTGCCAATAAGTAATGTATTTACAACTTTTAATATAATTTAGTATGAATTTATGAAAAGTAAGACTTTTCTTAAATTCATTATCTTATTATCATATAAAATGAACTTTAAGACTGTACTAATAAACATTATTTACAATTTTAGCAACAAAACAACAAAACGATTTTAAATTAAAGTAACTTGGAAAGACTGTATTTTACGAATTGGCCGACTAAGTGGCGAACTGGAGTCATACCTACTTACCTAAACACAATATCTTAAAAGTCATATTTATTTCGTGTTCATTTGCTTCGATACATTTGCTTCTTTAATTTTAGCCGCTGCATTTGTTACAATTTCATATATGTGTAGACAGGTTCTCCTTATTACACCGACATAAAGCTTATAATTAGCTATGGCAGTTCTGATAATGACGCTACTTGTTTTCGGCGATATCAGACAAAAGGGTATTGGAAAACAACACGTTCTAAAGTTCTAATGAATGGAACACCACCGGCCGGCATTTATTACCTGAGCACTAGTGTGAAAGTGACCCCAGTCAACATGAATGATTGCCAATTTTGAGATCTATCTTAATGTATTTAGCAATATAATTGCAAGGTAACCAAGGTAGCATGGGTTTTTAAGGTTCTCGCGTGAAATCCTGCGTTTCAAATGCCGCTGTACTTTTTTTGCTTCGTTGGTAGATTAGTTAACAGTTAGGTAATTGATAAAAATAACAAATAACCACAAAGTAGTAGTAGGTAGTATTTGTCTGCATACCTATTCTTCGCGAAACTATATAACTTACACCATTATATATAAAATGTGTTTCTTTGATTGAAATGTAATATGTAATGAAATTAACTTAAAAGCAATAATAGTAAAAAAAAATTGGCCAGTTGCGAGTCCGACTCGCACACGAAGGGTTCCGTACCATTATCTATAAAAACGGTCACCCATCCAAGTACTTAAGTCCCAGAGCCCTACTTAAGTCTTTATTTTATTCAGTTTTTAGTATTTGTTGTTATAGTGGCAACGGAAATACATCATCTGTGAAAATTTTAGCTGTCTAGACTATCACAGATCACGAGATACAGCCTGGTGACAGACGGACGGACGGACAGCGGAGTCTTTGTAATAGGGTCCCGTTTTACCCTTTGGGTACGAAGCTCTAATTAAGGTTCTAAACTAGGGACGAGTAAGTTCAAAATTAAAAATAGTAGACTATATAGAATAGAATAGAATAGAATAGAATAGATTTATTCGTAAGCACAAACAATCGGAACAGTACATAGTATAAAAGAAAACACAAAATAAGATTAAAGTGCCACGAAATGGCCCCATCTCAGCATGTTGCTGGTGGCTTCCAGCGCTGATCTTCCGATGAGACCATCAAGTGAGAAGAATCACGGAAGGTAACAGACAAGAAGCAAAAGACAGAAATAACATACAGTAAACAGTTAGTTAAATAAGAAAAAAGTTACACAGCAAGAAGATACAACATAACGACTATTTACAATTAAGATTAATTAATACAAAAACAAGCATCGTGCTCTAAATCGCTGTATCGATCCGGTCCGACCATATCTTGGCTGAGCATTACAGCTGTATATACTACTAGCGCCAACGGTGGCTACACTAACTAAAAAGCAATGTCAGACCAAACCAATATCAAGCGTTCATGAAATCTACGTTAAAAAAATCTTGTAAGATTAGCTTATTAGCAAAACAGCATTGTAGGATGACGAATTTACGAAAATGTACGAAATACTAACATAACAGCACTCTACTAAGTATGGCGTAAAGGAATGATGAACCCTTGTCAGGCCAAAGGAACAAGGAATAGGGACACCTACTTCCATTCATATACAGAGTCATTTTTGGACCGTTAGCCATATTGTGCGAGGTGATTAGGTAGGTCATACTGAACAACTTTTTCTATGGGACCAACCTCGAAATCCCAAAAAAAATTTGGCCTTCCCATAGAAAACGTCGACATCCACTCGACCAAAATGTATGAAACGGCCAAAAAAAATTTTGTGATTTCGGAGTTGGTCCCATACAAAAAGTTGTTCAGTATGGCCTACCTAATCACCTCGCACAATATGGCATACGGTCCAAAAATGACCCTGTATTATATAGTTGGTTAAATATGTTATATTAACACATGTGTTAAAACTGTTATAAATAATTTAAAAAAAAATTCGTACGCTACACGAGTTCATCTGAAATCAACATTCAATATTAGACCTTGCATACCCAGAGCTAGAGCATTGATTAGCTCAAACTGTTTCGGATCCGTTCGGGCCGGTCTTAAGTACCCGTGTAAACGGAGATACGTATCTGAGAAACGTTTCTTGGGAACGGTTCTTGGATACGTATCCGGATCTCGGCGGTTCCGTGTAAACCGTGTTCTTAGCACCGCCGGTCTTAAGAACACGGGTATTCGTTTCGGCGTGTAACACGGATACCGGGAGCCCTAGTTTTGATGAGCAGCACCACGCGTGATAAAGAACTAATTCGGACAAAATGCCATAAGGTATTAGAAAACGCAGACTTTTTACAATTGTAAAAGGCGGATTTTTACAATTTGATTGCGACATATCCATATAATAATTCCAATTCCACAATATTGAATATTTAAAACCTATTGGCTATTACAAATGTGATAATGTTCTTGAAATAATCCTATAGGTTCACTTCGCAGCTCAAGCTCATCTGTTAAAAATAAACGTAGACAGCAATTGGCCACTTCCCTGCTCCGCCTCCACAATCATATACCTACTATTATATCAAAATCGTATTAAAGCCACTTATCAGTGACCTTGTAGTATAAAAAAATGCTTTTGTGTAAACGTAAAGTCTGCCTCGGAAGCATAGCAATTGTCTTGTCGTAATGCTCATCACAGGAAACGTAACCTACACATCTGAAATTATAATAAGGCTATTAATATTACTTAACAAGGTGTTTATTACTTTAATGCTATTATACTGGAAGATTTTCTTTAAACATCTATTCATTGTGTTACATAATAACAAGGTCACGTAGGCACAACAAACATCAGTGCAATGCACCAATGGGTTCAAACTTTGTTGCTTTTCCTTGTTAAACGTGTAAATATGTAAGTTCATGGTGTGAACTAGGTACATTCTATAGGTTACTTGTATTAAGAATGTAGTGCCGGTTTATAACTTATAATTATGCGAACCAGACACTATCAGTAATAATGACATTATAGTTATTTAGGATATACCTACATTACATACGAAAAGTAGGAAATTCGCATCGAGTGGTGATACATATTTATACACGGAAAGTGCTTATTCCCGCACTAGTGCGGGAAAGTAGCACGAGATGTAATGTAAATAAAATTGTTCCATTCCATAATTGGTATTTCACTTAAGTAATCAGAATTGGTTATGTGTGAAGACTTCCTCCAACTTCACAGTGAAGTTGGTGGTGAGTTGCTACAAGCAACGTCAACACACGACGTGGTGACAGTATGAAATTTTGTGGGACAACATTTTCATACTATTTGGCAGCGGCCAACTGTCAAAATAAGCAAAATGTCGGTGCGGGACCCCACTAGGGCGGCGCCAGGGTCACGCACGGAGCAAATACTGTCAACACTGTCAACAGTAGGTAATGTTCATATTTAAAATAAAGCAATGAACATTACTGACAGTGTCTGATCCACATTATAAGTGTAGTACCCTTTTTTTTCGCGACTGCACATATGCTGTACGACCTGCACAGACAGCGTAGGGCAAGGGCAGAGCACCTACAAAAGAGCAGGCCTATTAAATAGGTCTGGCAGTTTAGAGAGAGGTGAATAATGAAGACGAATGGTCAATGCAAGGAAGTAGGTATATAAAAATTCTAAATGTAAAATACAGTTTAATTTCTATACTCTTACATGACATAGACGTATGAAACTCTACAAGTATTTTAATCCTTACCCGATGTTAGGTAACCTGAACATAGTTATGCATACATTATTAGAGCTGATCTGATAATCGACTAGGAGATAGAAAATTGCCATTTGATGATTTAGTATCGAGTAAAATAGGTAGTAGTTAGTAGACTCTTTACTCTGCAAAAAGACATAATAAATAACTTACAATTAGGAAAAGCCTAGTATCTGCAGAGGCGAACTTTGAGGGATGGTTTATTTCGCCTGAAAAATGCTTGTTTTTTTTTTATATTAATCTTCCTCTTCCAGTTAACCTCGAGTTTGGGCTTCTTATTTAGAATAATCGCCTTAGTTGATGGGGGCAAGAAAACTGTCTGTAATTATCGCAAATATTAAAAGCTTTCAAATGTGACGTCTGTTCTAGCTGTAGGTAATAAGGCTAATAAGTTTTCACTGCAGCAAAAAGCCACATTGTTAATGGACTTTCAAGAATTTATTATCACTGACACAAGGCAACAATTTACTACGTACCCATATTAAAGCAAATAATTAAGTTCAGACAGAAATTCTGTTGTGTCAAATGTATAACAGATATTACTGTAAAGAATTGGTAATATTCATTTGACAAAACATTTCCCGGTGACCTTCGCCCCTATACTGTAGGCACCTACATATCCTAAAACAGTTTTTGTCGCCTCGGTGTTTTTAATTGGCCCACGCTAACGACACTATCTATTTATAGAGCGGAGTTTTACTTTTCTTGTATCGGGTTTTATTAATATTGAGAGTTACTATGAAAATTTACAGACTATTTACCTACAACCGTACTAACGTTCGCTTCTAAGTACACGGATTATTACCTACCCCTATTTTTTTCTTCTTTGGGTGGGCTATGAGGAAATTTGTCAATTATATATTTTATAATCGTTTAACCGGAGACGACCATTTCATAATATATTAATTCCTGCTTTAACTCCAAATTCATAATAGCCAACTTTGCAATAGCTTTAATTTCTGTAGGCAAGCACTAACACTATTATTAGAATTATTCGTTTATACAACTAATAATCTCATAATTCTATTGACTCAACAAAGTACAAAAATTACAACAATCATCGTAACATCCTTATTTGTATTTTTTTATTGAAAAATAGCGTAACGTTTTTTATTAGGTAACGCTTAAAAGCTAAAAGTTAAGCGTAGGTACCATTAATTACCATTTATTGAACTTGACGCGCTGAGATAATCAGTGAGGTGAAATAAAAAGTGTACCTACAATCCAGTACAACTAAAAAATTGTTGGACTGTTGTTTCAGGTGTCGAATTAAGCGCTACTTTCTAGAGTTTCTAGTCAATATTTAAACCATCTATATTGCCATATACTCGAGCAGGGATCGATTTTTGAATTTCGACCGCTCGATTTCGTGTATTTCGTTCAATAATATCTCCACTACTAGGAATTTAAATTCTACTAATACAATTGAAAACGAGTGGTCAATACCACTAGATTCCCAATTACTATCGCTCGTATTTTAAAAATTAGCATTTCGCCGTTTTCCACCGATTTTCGAGTAACGAAATCGAGCGATCGAAATTCAAAAATCGCCCCCCAGTGGCGTGAAGAATTATTTTATATTCGTAAAACGGTATTTACTTATCATTATTGTTAACAAAAACTTATAACCATTCAAAATACTGGACCCAATCAATCACCCAATCTCCTCTTTATTTTTTCAAGCGCCAAATAGGGGCTGCTCTAATAATTGGAATAATGAGGGTTATCATACTTTTTTTTTTTTTCACGGGCCTATAAATTCCGGTCTTTTGATAGGCTTGCGTGGGGATATAGATCCAACACGTAGAGGTCCTTTGGAGAGCTTTAAATGTCATGTAGAACGCCTGCTGGAACCCGTTCACAAGTGCAACAATAACCACCCATGAACCGGTCTCAGCAGGCATTGGGACTATTGTATAAAAAGTGAATAGTATATCAGTCTATGGATTGAAGTATGGGTGGACAATGATATTGGGCTATTGTAAAGACTTCGGACACCTGCCATAACAATGCTAACACACGTTATCATACTTATCATTATAAAGCCTGACCATTAATACATGATAACCATGTTGCGGAATTTCACTTGAACTATTTTTGTCATACTTAACTGAACTGTCACCCTATACATGAGAATAACAGCGCCCTCTTGACAATGATCATATATATCTGGTCAGGCTTTAATTCAGTGGCTTCAGTTGGCGGCCTGTCAGATCGGAATTACAGATGTCACAGGCGTGACGGCACTCCATGAATGAATAAAAAATCGTTCATAAGTAGGTAATTTTATTCAAAATACTGCTATTATTAATGCTATCTATGTACGTATTAGTTTTTCAGTTCATTTAGTTGAAATTCCTTAACCTCGTGAGTCTAAATGTACATTAAAGTGTACATAGTCGTTGCAATCTAATTTGAACCTTTCATGAAACAAATAAAGTAGGTAGTATTTCTTTTGTTTCATTGTATTTAAAAACAAACGATAAAAAATTAATAATTAAAAGTTAAAGTTGATTGTGATATTTGTGATGCCTTAATTACGTCATGGAACCTTCAAGAAAAGAGCGTAGGTACTCCCATATTGAAAGCCGCCGTATCGCACCAACTATACTACCGCTCTGGCGTTACGGGTTGCGTTAATATAAATTTAATATGTTCGAGTCTCAGTTAGGTATTTTTTTAAATAATTTTGCGAAAATAGTTTGTCAAAAATGTAAGACTGTAAAGAAATGTGCGATGTACAGATTCCGCGGGGCGCCACTACGACTCGCACTGACGATTAAAATCATTTTTATAACATTACGATTTTAATTAATCCTTTACATTCGTTATTTACGATACAAGTGCGGAAAAGAGGAAATTCGAAACGAGTGGCGATAAATTAAAACACGACCGAAGGGAGTGTTTTTAATCGACACGAGTTGCGAATTACCTATTCGCACGTGTATCGTACAACGTTTTACAGTACATATGGACCTTTAAACTTTTGACAACGCACGAAAAGTGCTATTTTACGCACTAGTGCGGGAAAATAGGACCATATGTACTGTAAAACAGTTTTATAAAATCTTCACCTCAATTGTTACACCTGGCTTTATTCTAGTCGGCAAATGGGGGCTTAAGGTATCAATCTTATTCCACTTTCATAGTCGTACCTATTCCTTCTCTTTACCAATATAATGAACTATACTTAGTATATCTTAAAGTATTATTGTGCTTAAACAAATCCGGTAACCTTGACTCAGAGTAAATGATTTGGTCGGATAGTTTCGGAGTCCACAGATTAGCAAAAACAAAGAAAAAATTAGCGAATTGTGACTAATGCCGATTGCACGCTGACACGCCAACCTGAAATTAGACACGGGACAAAGCGCAGGCGGCCTCAGAATCTGTGGATATCTGGCCGGTTCTTAGGCCTATCGCGAAACTTCCACATTTTTTTCTAGTCTTGTCTCTCCAGTTAGGTACGCAAGAATGATAGAGACGGGGAAGCAGAGGGCCTACTGCGAACCACGTTCGACGTGTTAGGCAACACGGTCACACTTACGAGAGCCTTTTCTCTGTCGAACTTGTCGTCGTCGATCGTGGTTCGCGGTAGGTCCTCTGAAACTTTGAAGCTCGTGGTAGATCTCGTGCAAATTGAATGTGTACAGTAACGGCAACAAACAAGGTAAATTACTTTAATGAGTTTTTAAACGCGCTTACGGTGCATATAAAATATGTTTGGAGTTTTGGACAGCTATCGTGGAGCCGTTAACCACGTGTAGTACGATGTATTTTATCGAAGAATCACCCTATAAGGAGAGTGAAGTCCCGAAGAAGTTATAGGTGGCGGACACCAAGGTTTTATTAAGAAAATAAAAAAGTATGTATTAGAAATAATAATCTTTATATTTGAATTTATGAAAATAGTACCTAAAATATAATGAGTAACAATACAGCTTTTTCTTTTTCGTTGAAACGCTTGGTAAGTAGGTATAATTTTATTGCAATGAAATAACTAATTTGTAGATGTGTACAGACCTAATAGCAACATCTCGACTTCTTAATGTACATATATTGCGCATTTATTTCGACGAGAAGACAAAAACTTAATACTTAATGATTTTCAAGAGTAATGTTTCCACTTTAGTAATTTTCTCAAACTGCGCATCACGTAACAAAAAATTAAATAAAAAAATTAGTGGGAAAAATAATGACTACCCTAATAAGTGGCGACAATGAAGAACGATTTATAGTTCATGTTGTTATTTCATGCTCGTATAATATGAGCCAAGACACAACGTAAACTTTACAAAAAGTAAAGTAAAACTAGTCGTTAATAACTTTATTGTTACCGCCATCGCCACGTTGACATTACGGTACCTACACTAATAAAATTAATTAATTAACAAATTAAAAACACGACTGTTGAATTTTAAAGCGAACTGAAAGGCTAATTAATTTTATTTTAGTGACAAAACGAACTAAAACTATCATTTATAAAGATTACCCGGGCATTTAGTTTGTCCTCAAAGTTCTCTTTATGTGGATAATCATGTGTTCACGATATGGGACATTTGACATTTTTACATATACATAGCTTCTTCAGTTCATGTTTGTATATATGTGTGTCACGTACGTCGGGCTACGCTCGCCACTTTTTTAGTGGGAGTTAAAGTTATGAGTCTTTATTGTAGACCTTCAAACCCTCATGGACAAGTTAAAAACTTCTACTTCTTTTTAAGGAATTTTAAGAAGCTATATGTAAAAATGTCAAATGTCCCATAATATCGTGAACACATCCTCATATTATCCACAGAAAAGACGCCCGTATTCCGGAACGGTGAGCTCAATTAAAAGGTCCCAGTCCCAGGAGCTAATATCCACATAAAAAGTTGGTAGGTACCTATAGTACGCACGTGTTAAAACAAAACCTGTTTGTTTTGCAGACGGGTTAAGTAGGTTTAGTAGGCAAGAATAATTTTATTCACAAGAAATATAAGAATCCAATAAGCCAGAAATTATTCGAGCCCCATCGCCTAAATAGAAGTTCACACGTTTAGATTTCAATAGCGCGATTTAGAACATGTTTGTGTTTAGTTCCTGTTGTTACCTTATACCATATGATTTGTATATACATATTTTTATGATCAGCGGTAAAAAAAAACCCTTTCATTTGATAGCTCACTAAATAAGATAGAAGGATTTATTTTTCTTAGCACATTTTGTGAAACCTTATTCTACCAAAATAAGACTTAAACGCGTATATTGCATATATATTTTAAATCGTCTTTCAAAGCTCTTCATTTTGAGGCCCCACTCGATAGGTTTGCAAGATTTTTTTTTCTAAACATCACGCAATATTATGTATTATGTCCGCCATATTGATTTTATTATGACGTCACATAGCCTATGTTACTCGGGATGACGTAAGGATTCTAATGATATATCATTCATCTAAATCGGTTAAGGCATTCAGAAGTTATGGTGGAATAAAGAAACTCACATACAAACATGAACCCTGAAAACAAACACTCTTTTTGTTTGGGCAGTCGTGTAAAAACGGTTCGCTATCATCATACCATTACCTGTATTATCTGCTAGCGTTTTTCACTGGTGATAACACTGATAACTCTACAGTCTACATATAGCTGACTATGCAATAACTTGCAACTTGCAAGTTTTGTTTTATTGACCACAACAAACAATTAAATCCTATTGTAACTCACATATGTAGATTGGAGCTTCCGCACCAAAATACGAAATTTCGAAATGAGCCTCAGCAGCTGTATTTCTGTCGCATTCAACCAGAATTTGATTATTGAATTTTTGTTTGAAGTGAAACAACAGTCACTGAATGCACTTAGTCCTTTCTCATACACCTGACCTGGGAAATGTATTTAAGATTGTCCAATAGGTACGATGTCGCTTTGGAGACCCCCACGCCACGGTCCAGATCGAATGTCGTCGGGTGATATAATCTTGTTTGTATACATAGTAAAACTACAGGCGCAAATATGAAAACACGAAAGTTAATGCAATATATTACACATATTATTTGCCATTGTATTTGTCTCGTACCCACGCTTTCGGTGTTGAAACAGCATGCTCTTCCTCAACCCGCTCACATGATCTGACCTACATGCCTACATTTAATTACAAAAAAGTCACGTATCTCGCAGGATACATAACAATAAAGGTATTTTATGTTAAATCTACATTAGCTGACAAGGAACTAAGATGTTCCCTGATGAGAAAAATAAGTTTAAGTAAGAAATTGTGCTGTATCTACAACAGGCCCTGTAGAATAAGAGGAAAGTTGGAGGCTTTACCTAAGAGTGTCGCCTGACGTAGCAGGTTAGTATAAATCGGAAGAACGTAAGGATTACGTCGGTAACTGCCGCCTTGACCGAGGCGTGCGCGACCCCGGCGGGTTGAGACGTGCCGCCAGCAAGGCCGGTTGTAATGTGTAATAGGGCAAATTGGTCTAGTGACTAAAATCAAGAGCTTTACTGTTAATTGAAGCTGGCAGCGCGTAGTTGCGGCTAAACCATGAGAACAGCTTAAGAGTCCGCACTCCGCAGCAAGCTCGGTTCTCCGTACAAACGTAGTTACGCTCATTTTGAAACGACTAGCTAGATTGCTCTGAAACTTTGTACTTACAATAGGATAAGGTATATATATGCCTGTAATTAAAGTTTATGTAACTTCAGTTACCATAGTTAAAGAAATACAGCGAATTTAAGTTTTTCATACAAAACTTGTTTTTGCTCTATTTCGTTAACATAATAAACTAATTACAGGCATAGTATAGATACCTGTGGCCTATTTTATAAAGCTACAAGTTACAATTTACAAGCGGAAGTCTCGTTCTAACACATAGGGTTAGAAAGAGACTTCCGCTTGTAAATTGTAACTTGTAGCTTTATAAAATAGGCCACTGGACGTGGTTAAGCAAAACTGTGTCAACCGACAAAATGACAAATTTTGAGTTATGTATACCAAACGATTCCTTAGACAATAATCTATTATTTTTTAAAGGGATCATATATTCAAAAAAAATATTTCTCCTGAAATTTCACGAATACGGTTTTAACATTA
Organism: Cydia splendana; assembly: GCF_910591565.1. Classification (NCBI taxonomy): domain Eukaryota; kingdom Metazoa; phylum Arthropoda; class Insecta; order Lepidoptera; family Tortricidae; genus Cydia; species Cydia splendana. The sequence goes on along the minus strand of NC_085987.1, from coordinate 37,732,106 downwards.
CTGCCATTGCACTTAGCATATTTTTCAATAGTGTGTTATGTTTTGTAACACACATATTTATTGGACTATCTCCCGTTTACTTTAAGAAATAATAAGTTATGAGGCTTAACTCATTATTGCTTAATTCAAAATAACCAGTGCTAGTGTATTATCACACGTGTTAACATAGTAAGATGACTAAGAAATTCATTTTAAATCGTTTTTATTCCGAATTGGGCTTAAATAAAAATAAAACGAACGGCACAGGAATTGGGTACATGATATCGACGCTGGAAAGGAGAAATTGGTTAAGCGACATTTCAAGAGATATTGAGTTATATACATCGTTGGAATCGCCAGATTTTTCTGCATCGAATGGACTAGGTTTCGTACACATCTGACGACTTTAGTGTCGCTTATCCCGTCGGTGATTTGGAGAATCACTGGTACATTTAAGTTACTAAACGACTTTGTTTTCAACAAATTTTTGAAAAGTGGAGATTAGATGAAAAGTTATTCAATGTAATGAACCTTAGAGTTTTTTACTTATTTGCCAGTTCAGCTTAACCTTAACTTGGATAATTTTGCCTTATGACAACTAACCTTTCACTGTCGGTTAACTATTTTTACTTGGCCGAATAATAGGTTTTAATGTCGTATAGATAAATTTACTTGACTGTCAAATGTGAACTATTGGCGTTTATGATCATTTACCTAATTTCAGATATAAAACTTTTGTCGTTTATTCCATTTTACCTAAATTTTGTTGGAAGTTACCTAGTAAATTGTTAACTTACTTTCTTTTTGTTATTATTTTTCATACTATCAGAAAATGCCAAGTTAGGGAAATAAATAGACAAAATAACATTACATATTTTAATCTAAGCTATACACGAGATAATATTTTTTCCTATTTTGGTTTCAAATACAAAGTTCCAATTCTTACTGGTACCTTGTAATTAAGTTGGCACTTGTTATCTTAAGACTCGTTACATAACTTCTTATTTGAAATAAAGCTATATATACAAATTACTTAAAGGGTATTTTTTATTATGCGTAGGTATGACAACCCTTTCCTTGTGGTCGATAACTATAAAACTCATAGAATCTAGATGTATCATAGGTTGAATGTGTCGCTGTCGCATAAGCAACTTATCGAGTTTGAAATTGCTTCTTAAAAAGTGATTAGATAATTTATCTTGATTTGTTTCATGTCTAATTTTACGTATATACTTTTTATCTTGACTATAAAATAAGCATATTTTGCAATAAGATAGCTTTTACTCGATCAATTCTGACGACAAATTAAGCTTGGACTTTTTTACCTGACTCATTTCTTGTGAAACATGTTGGTAAGATAATTTTACCTCATCATCATCATCATCATCATTTCAGCCTATATACGTCCCACTGCTGGGCACAGGCCTCCTCTCATGCGCGAGAGGGCTTGGGCTCGAGAGGGTTTGGGTACCTAAATTTATTTATACGATCATTTTGCTTAAGCGACACTAAATTCTAAAATAACTCATTTGAAGGTAAAATAATAATAGGATAATGTAGAATCACAGAACACCGCCTCTAGAAACCTAATATTGGCCATTTTGTTCGAGACGCAAATCACCAAACTGTGAGGTGCGGGAGGGGCGCTCACGGCATTGCGATTGGTCGTTTCAAACATGGCGCGCTGACACGTGCAAGCGTAGGGATGGGACATGTTCATTACAGGTAGTGGGTACTGCTACCAGTGATATCGAAATTTATTGTGGTAAAATTGTTACAAGTAGTATACTTAGAGTAAACTTACTTAATAATTATATTGATTAATTTAATATTTCATTAAGTAATTTAACAATGTACCTGAAATTTTTACTTAACATGTTAGGGCATTTCTGTTTAAAGTACCCAGAACATGAATTTTAAAGTTTAGATTTTTTATATTATTTCCACTCAGAATCGCAATCTCTTTCGATACGAGAAAAAAGTGTCGCCAAAATCTCATACAATTATTTTCTTTTGTCCGTTTTATTAAGGTCATTGAAGGTTGTATTGAAAACATATTCAAATGGACCAATAATATATGCCTATTACAAATCAACTCCGAGTCTCGCGCTTCTTTGAAGTTCATCATCAGGTCTATCTCGTGACATGAGACCTAACTGCTCACCTAGAGGATTCTAAAAAAACCATACAACATATGTCTATCACAAACCAACACCGAGTTCCCTCGAACTTTCTTTGAAGTTCATCATCAGGTCCATCTCGTGACATGAGATCTAACTGCTCACCTAGAGGATTCTAAAAAACCCATACAACATATGTCTATCACAGACCAACACCGAGTTCCCTCGAACTTCTTTGAAGTTCATCATCAGGTCCATCTCGTGACATGAGACCTAACTGCTCACCTAGAGGATTCTAAAAAACCCATACAACATATGTCTATCACAAACCAACACCGAGTTCCCTCGCACTTCTTTGAAGTTCATCATCAGGTCCATCTCGTGACATGAGACCTAACTGCTTACCTAGAGGATTCTAAAAAACCCATACAACCTATGTCTATCACAAACCAACACCGAGTTCCCTCGCACTTCTTTGGAGTTCATCATCAGGTCCATCTTGTGACATGAGGCCTAACTGCTCACCTAGAGGATTCTAAATAACCCATACAACATATGTCTATCACAAACCAACACCGAGTTCCCTCGTAGGTACTTCTTTGAAGTTCATGATCAGGTCCACCTCGTGACATGCGGCCTAACTGCTCCGCTGGCCTAGAGGATTCTAAAAAAACTTACACAACATGTTACCTATATATTATGTCTAAAATGGTACAATACGGTATGACGAAGCACGAAGTTTCCGCAACTGCAAAACCACCATCGTCACATCACTAGTCGAAAGGGAAAGGGATAGCGCATTGCATTTTCAAGTTGACGAAAAGGGACGGACATACTTCGCCTCTGCTTCTGACCAGTATAAAATGAACCCCGCGGACAAGAAACGTTATTCAATGAAATAATGAATTTGACTTTCCTGTGGGATGTTTTTCCATCTGTTTCGTATGTAGATGTCTTAGATGACTTGCCACACCATTTTACGCTGCAATATCCCATGATTTCCCAATGAATTCAATAGTTTACGATTTATTTTCTTAGACTCGTGCACACTGCTAACAGGTCGTAACCTTGGGCGCAACTGATCGGAGCGGCGCGCGAACAATCTTATATTTGACCTATACACCATACGGGCGGTGACCGCGAGTCGTCCTATAAGCTCGGTCTATAGCGGTTGGTCTGTGTGTAGAATACATCACTATAACCATATAAAGTTTCTCATTTAAGAAATTCGTCATCATAATGAATTTTAATGATTTTTTTTTAGAAAGGGTTGCAGTTTTTTGGCTCTCCCGTAAAGTTAGCTGCGTGTCGCTTATCCAATTTCTCCTTTCCAGCGTCGATATATGTATTAAGGTAAGTTAAAAATCAACAGTTTTTCAGCTGATTTTCGTTACTTTATATTTTGAGGTGTAACTCGCCTTGTATTTTCAAAATATAAGTTGATGATGTCCTACTTATTTGCATAAAAAATAGTGCTGTAATTAGTACTGCGTTGATTGTATGTAAATCATGCATCAAAGTGTTTTTCTTTAGTGCTGCCATATAATAAATTAAAGAAATATACATAACTCATTATGGCAAAATTATTAATTTGGTCGTCTGGTGGCGATCATAGTAGATTTATGTCACTTGATTGGTTATTGCAAACAACCCTAATTATTATTAATACTCCATAAGTGACTCTACTTTGTGTTATAAGCCTTGAAACAGTATTGCGAATTTTTAAAAATAAATGTAAAAATATACGTTTTACTTTAAAAACAGTTTTTTCAAACCGTCTGTTTGCGTAGATTTTATTCGGTAATTCCGATTTGATAGGTAAAAATTGTTTATTAAGTAGTAATTAGTCATATTTTATGGAATTAATACATAGCATTACTTTTTAATGATTAATAAATAGTACATTGTGTATTAAGGGCGGGAAATAAGAAATTACGAACGAGTGTCAATTTTAAGCCCGACGCGAAGCGAGGGCTTAAAATGTTCACGAGTTCGGAATTTCTTTACCGCCCGTGGCACACACAATGTTTTTCATCACACTTGTAAGGAAAAAAAGGAGAATTAATAAAAACAAACTTCTGTATAAAACACTTTTCCGCCCTAGGGCGAAAATTTCAATTTCCCGCCCGCAAGCCCTACGTGTAAATAAGTGTTTTTCATCACACTTGCTCGGAAAAGATTTTTTCCGCCCTAGGGCGAAAAATTCAATTTCCCGCCCGCAAGCCCTACGTGTAAATACATCTTTTCCGAGCAAGTGTGATGAAATAGTACATTGTGTATTAAGGGCGGGAAATAAGAAATTACGAACGAGTGTCAATTTTAAGCCCGACGCGAAGCGAGGGCTTAAAATGTTCACGAGTTCGGAATTTCTTTACCGCCCGTGGCACACACAATGTTTTTCATCACACTTGTAAGGAAAAAAAGGAGAATTAATAAAAACAAACTTCTGTATAAAACACTTTTCCGCCCTAGGGCGAAAATTTCAATTTCCCGCCCGCAAGCCCTACGTGTAAATAAGTGTTTTTCATCACACTTGCTCGGAAAAGATTTTTTCCGCCCTAGGGCGAAAAATTCAATTTCCCGCCCGCAAGCCCTACGTGTAAATACATCTTTTCCGAGCAAGTGTGATGAAAAAGATATTTCAAGCCGGTAACACCAGTAAATAAGTTAAAATAAAATCAACATGATATTTTTTGGATGCTGTTGCCGAAAACAAGAGATCACGTGCTTGTGAGCCTCATAAAAGCAAAAAAAAAACTTGCAAACCATACTTCAGACCAGGGAAAACACTTTGAGGTCAAGTCAATTAACTTAGAGCTGGTCTCAAAATTAGATACATTTGTCGCAGAAACACTCACATCCATTTTCAATATTCCTTTTGACGATAGATCGTGGACCCAGGCTAGCCTACCCATTAGGTTCGGCGACCTGGGTATCCGCAAAATTTCTTGTGTTGCTCTACCTGCGTTCTTGTCCTCGGTGCACGGTGCTCAAAGCCATATAGGGAAAATATTAGATCCTTCCATTGGATCTATGGAGGCCGCACACTGCTCTGAGGCCAAGAACGTTTGGTCTATAACCTGTCCCAACACAGACCCGCCTGCCAATCCCTGCTCGCAAAGGCAATGGGACGAGCCGCTCTGTCAACTAGTACGGAAAAACCATTTACATACGTCAACTATTTCGGCAGACCGAGCTCGTCTCCTTGCGTCTGCGGAGTGGGAGTCGGGTCTGTGATTGCAGGCGCTACCCTCTCCAAACATAGGTACTTTTCTAGATAACACCACCTTCCGCCTGGCAGCTAGCTTACTTTAGCAGCCACATCGCTGTCAATGCGGCGCCATGGTGGACATACTGGGCCACCATGGCCTCTCTTGTGTCCGGAGCGCTGGTAGAATCCCCCGCCACGCCAGCCTCAACGACGTCATCCGAAGGGCCTTTGTCAGTGCCAAGATACCGTCGGTCCTAGAGCCCAACAGTCTGGCCAGGGTCGATGGCAAGAGGCCTGACGGAATGACGCTGGTGCCTTGGAGTTAGGTCGGCCACTTGTCTGGGACGCTACCTGCGTAGATTCCCTGGCACCCCATATTCCAAGCACCAAAGTTGGCGCTGGTGCGGCCGTATCCTCAGCCGAAAGCCTTAAGCCTTTTGTCGCAGGCTCCTTGTATCTTCGTTTTATTCTAGACATTATTTTCTATTTTAAGTATGTCTCATTATCCGTTTTACAATATTGTGTTATGAGTTTTGACGCTAAGCAGATTTTTAGTAACATTCCGTTTAACGTTTAGCAATAATGGGTTATGACACTTGACTCATTTTGCGTTAGAAAATTGTTGTTTTCATATCGCAATATTTGTCTATTTAATGGTCATCAAAAGAATGTATGATGTTATATGTTTGTAAAATAGGATCCTCAACAACACCAATGATGAATGAACACATCATAGTTACAAAAATTCAATAATTGTGTACAAGCTTGACAATAGTTATTTGTACAACAAGAGATCAAGAAAACAAAACGTAATAACAAATTTTAATATGCATAAGACGCGAGTTGGCACAGTGGCTGTTAACAGCCACTGGGTAGAAAGCGGCTCACACCTCTCGACACCCCTGAGCCGCTCACACCGGTGTTGCCCTTGAGCCATCCTAGATGTCGCTTTTTGTGGGGGCCCATCTTGTGAGGGCGAGTCACCGTCTGCCGGAAATAAAATTGCATACCGTTTTATTAGGCAGGCGTCCGGTTTTTTACCCCATAGCTCAGTTCTTAGTCCATCGCTTTCACCCAATAACCTAGTTCATTTTAGATTCCATCAACTCTCAATAGTCCTTACACCCTGGCGGGTGCTGCCTTTGCGTGCGTCCCATGACACGGGCAAGGGCAGCCTCCGCTCGGTGTACCCCGTACATTTCATTAAAGTGTCAAAAGGGCCTCTACGTGTTGGCTTCGGCTCCGCGCACGTCTCCCAAAGGTCCGGAACACCATTGTTCCGTGATGGGAAAGACATACAAATTTCAATTTCAGTAAAATAATATGGAAATAACGAACATCAACTGACACTTCAATCGACAACTTTTTTTTTGTAAAAAAATACTTTGTAAGATACGGTCCGAATTGCGGATACGTACTATTTGTCAACTATAGTAGAAATTCTTAAAAGTAAAATAATTAATTTTGCGTGATCTGCGTAATCTGTGTATTTTTTGAGTTCATTATTTTAATTGTACATACAATAAAATACCTAAAATATAGTATTTTTATCAGTTTTTATCAAATCTTAAACTTTATTTTAATTAAATAATTATTAAGAATTCATACTCGTACTGCTCCTACGGAGCTCGTACGTGGTTTGGAACGATGCGTTCTGAACTTTTTCGGGGGTCTATTATAAACAGTCAATATACCGTTGAATGTCGTTTGAACTTTTTTTCGTCTGTTTCTTTTTGCTAAAAGTGTGAAAGGGACAGAGATAATAGAACCCAAGTATTTCGAACTTGTATTAGACCCCGCATGTTGAAATGACATTTGACTATAAAGGTCACTTGAATGTCATTTTGTCTCACTCAGTGAGCAAAATCGCATTTTGCTCACTGTTTTTAAGAAGCTACGCTCGTGAATCTACTATAGAATCTTTCGCTTGCACGGGACTCAAAATAAGCACTCGAAGAAATATCAAACTTTGATCTCTTGTTGTACAAATAACTATTGTTATATTACATTAGTGCCACTGATCTTACAGATATGTATTTGCCATTTTCGAAATTAATCCAATGCATAATATAATTACTATTAGTTAAATTATGAGTTAGATAGAAGATATAGAGTCTGACAGAGATAAGTCTACAACGATTTTGAAAGCACACGCAGTGGAAGTGTCATTTTAAACGTCAAACTTCTATGAAATTAAAATTATAGTTTGTCAAAGGACTGTCTCATTTTAATCATAGACAGATAGAATCATAGGTACTATCTTTGGCTTACACTAGTACTAGCACCCAAAACAAAAATATGAGTATAGTTTTCCTGATTCTTACTGACTGACAAATTGGTTTGACTAACTGAGTATATGACTATATGAGTGTTATTTATACAATAACACTTGCACTGCGTGTGCTATCAAAATCGTTGCAGACTTCCCTCGGTCTAACTCTACGCGAGTTTGGCATGAGTACCCACGGTAAGACCGTTGTATCGCAAGCATATAAAATACAGTAAAAAATACTCACTTAACCTATTTAGCATTAAACTTCACATTGCCAATAACTGATATGTACAGTCAAGGACTAACATCTTTTGTTTAATATTATTCAGGAAGTACATATAAATCATATCCGCAAATGTTCTTCGTGATTCTAGTCACGTAGGCCCACGTTCTCAAGATAGTATATATCCCATAGTATCGTATGTATTATACTTTATCTGTAAATAATCTCCATTGTGGTCACATTGAGTCCGAGTGAGGAAAGTCAAAAAGTCAAGTGTGATAAATACAGTTGTAACTATGTCTCTACTGGGGAATGCAAACCGGTTTTTATTTGTATGAAATTTCGGCTAATAACCGGGTTCCCCATACAATTGATAACCGGTTTGCATTCCCTAGACCCTACCTATAAGTCATAAATATCAGAATGTTTGTCATTTCATTTAATTATTTAAGTTTTCAATATAAACATACAGTGTTTATTTATTTCTTTATTTTATATACTTTATTTTTAATTATTAGGTACCAAATATAATCCTAAAATAATCCCATCGAATACCAACAATAATGTTACCTATATCTAAGACATCAAACTATATAGATTTATATAAAATAAAAACATTAACATAAAATAAAAATGATCAGTAAAAATCTCATTTTAAATAAGTATACTTACCTAAAACAAACAAACAAAAGGCAATTAATAAATTATAGTCAAGGAAAAATAAAAAGTAATCAGGTTTAGAAATATTATGAATGTCCGGAAATTAATACATATAAAGAAACATAGGTGACGTACTTTTTGCGTACTCTACCTGCCTGGCTGCACCCCGGCCATATTGACTCTTTCGACCTTGTGGTGAAGGAATAAGCTGAGTGTGTGTTTAATATCTGTTTAGATTCGGACCAGTGGGACTTGGCTTCGTTGCCACGGCGGACTTTGCGTTGCGTTGTCATCATTAAGCGTCTGCTTGCCAGTCTTTTAAATAATGCTTCTGGTACTGAGGGGCTACCGCGAAAACCGAAATTCGCAAATTGCGGGGATCTTACTCTTTTACTCCAATGAAGGCGTAATTAGAGTGACAGAGAAAAATGCCCGCAATTGACGATTTTCGGTATTGGCGGTAGCCCTACTGATCGAGCTAGGCTGAACGCGGCTTCGGTGCCGGAATCTGGGGCGTGGTTGCCTTTCCCTTCCCGAACTTTGTAATCCTGCTCGACAATGACTCGTTGCGGGTGGCCCGTGCTCTTCGTCACGGCTGCGATGTTTGTCAACCACATCTATGCATCTGCGGGTCTAGATCCGCTATGGTGGAGAGCAGCGGGCACCATGCCTTGATCTGTTGCCGGTGCGCGGGGAAGTTCCCCCGGAACCACGCGTTAAATGATATTCTTTGAAAAGGGCACTGGTGTGAGCCAATGTCCCGTGTGTGTTGGAACCGCCAGGTCGCTTAGTCGGTCGGATGGCAAAAGACGGACAGAGGACGTGGGAGTTAGGTAGGTGTGTACTTCGATTTTGCTTGGTTGCGACACTTGGTAACACATGGGCCTAAAGGCGGTGTGTTTGCGTTGTATACTTGTCTTACACACTGTCGTGCCTAAATGTACATACCCATACATATCTGATCGTTAATTATTCCATCATAGAAATAACCTAAGTCACCAAAACGTCAATCGCATAAAAAACCTGATACATAATTGAATCACTTCGCGGAAGTAGGGGCACTTTGTAAGTGTCTGCGCCTAACATAGACTACCTTCTATAGATACCACATAAGGCGCTTTGCTAACTCCTTACCTTATAGAAGCGACGCGCGCTAGCCCACCCCAGGGTTTCAACCCCAAACGCCGCAAATATGTAGCTAATACTACCGAGGGTGACATTATAATACTTGCGACGCAGAAAATGCGGACGCACCAGCGCCAACAGTGATGCTTGGAACATATGGGACGGCGCCGGGGTGTCTACGCAAGTACGAGTAGCATCCCAGGCAAAAAGCCGTTCCTTATCCAAAAAAAAAATTTTTGTCGCATTTTTTTTTCTATGGGAAGGTCGTCCTATTGGCTGACTTAAGGCCAAAATAAGGTTTATAGGCACTAAATTATTATGGGAGAGCCAGAGGTAGCCACAAGTCTTCTGTAATGAATCTAGTAGAGTACTGATCTGTGGCTCAACTAATAGTGGAAGCGAAAACAAAAAAAAAATAGCTAGTTACCTAGGGATTGCTATATCTTTGACTGATCGGTGCTATAATTCAGTAGGATACGGAACTGAGCTTGGTGTTAGATTTACATCGTAAGTATCATGCCGATATCGCTGCGTGATTAATAGCGGGATGCATTTGTTATAATAATTAATACAGCAACTTGTTTACAACGGTCACGCCCTAATTAGGTACCAGTTGCTATGGTATTTATATAACATGAATTATTTGTTTTTTTGTTTGTAAGTAGATTAATTTATATAAAAAAAAATCTAAAGTTACACAAGCCCAGTGGCCGATTTTTGACTTTCGACCGCTCGATTTCGTGTATTTCGTTCAATAATATCTCCACTACTAGGCATTTAAATTCTACTAATAGAATTGCAATCGAGTAGCCAATACCACTCGATTCCAAATTTAGATCGCTCGTATTTAAAAATTCAGATTTTCGCCGTTTTCCACCTATTTTCGAGTGACGAAATCGAGCGATCGAAATTCAAAAATCGGCCCCCAGATACTCATAATTACTAATGCTGGAAGAAAACAGACATAAATTAAAATTGCTATAGGTACCTACTTAGGTATATCAATTTTAATTACTGTAGGTACTGTTTTCTTCGGGTTAAGTTTATTATTGTTTACTAAAATTTTATTAATTATGAATTGAGCAGTGAGGACATGTGAGGAGCAACAGTTACTAATAACAATAAAACACAAATTAATCCACACGTTCACATCAAATTACATTCGCTGTCCCAGATATCGCATTGTAAATAATGCAGATAATACGTATTAACCTCCTAGCCGCCCAGAGACCTATAAAAAGGTCTCCTGTTCCATTCTAATTTGAACTTTGTGTTGACAAAATAAAATTTCATTTTGCTTGGCAAGATTTGACGTATGGGCGGCTAGAGGAATATTTTTAGCAACCAACACTGGTCAGGTACTTGTAAGAGTAGTAAATATAACAATCTATTAATCTCACAAAATCACAGTCACAATCACAAAAGTTCAAAGAAATATCACGAGAATTATAGACAAACTCAAAGGACAGACCCAGTATGTTACAATCTAACAATCTATTATTATCATAATTAACAGAAAAACATGACTATGTAAATGAACCGGCATATGGTTCGATCGTATTTATGCTGTATTTAGATTAATACACTGATTATATAATTTACAAAAACGTACTTATTTAATAACCAGTGAGTTCCTTGTACTTTGTCCATTAAAAGCCGGGCAAGAGGATGTGTGATCGTGCTTCGTACAAGGTTCTTTAGCCTTATAAACGAAAAGAAGGAATGTTTGTCTTATGGTTCAAATGATTGTGACGATAGGCTCCTTATAATTGTTTAGCTAAATATTGAGCCATATAATTTCAGTTCCTATTTCCTAACGTCGTAGAGTCTACTTTGATCTGCGAATTACAAATGTGCGCTGTACGATTATCGCTTATGTTATTGATTACCAATAATACATCAAAATAATGGGGTTTAATGGGTTTTGAATATCGACGGCGAAAGAAGTGTTATAAATTTATTGTTATGAAGTAGGTAGTTTGATTTCCTAAATTGCTCGTTATAAGCGAATTGATAGTATTGATACATTTTTACGCAAAACTTTGACGAAAACGTGGAAAATGAACAAATTTACACTCAACGTACCCTCTTCAAATTTTGAATGGATAAATTAATTTTCGACATAATTAATCATATCACATCAATGACAAAAAGGCGTTTTCCAACAACGCTGAGGACAAAAAACTTCTTACTGAGAAATGTCATCTGCATAATTATTTATTGGTCGGTCACAATGGCGGTTGTACAAGGACCTTTCCGGTCACGAAAGCATATTTTCAATTTCCGTCGCCGATACAAGGCGATTTATGGAATATCAGGAGCCAATTTATAGTCCAATTCCGAGTCTATTAATGCCTCCGGTAAGGACTACCTGTATCTAGATTTATGGGCATAGTGTAGTTTCCTAACGATCAATCATCGGCCCACGTGTGTAAACTGTTTTACAACGAGCGCTTGATGGCTTTACTAGTCCTACTAATTTAATACGTGATTGTAAATATTGCATAACGAGCCGAAATATTAAAATTAAAAACCTGGACATATCTAGGAAGGTGATGAAAATTTAAGCTATGATTGAACTCAAATCTGATGAAAATAATATTGAGAATATTGAGATACCTAAATAGGTCAAACACAAAACTGTGTTCGCCTCTTTCCTGTAGACATACCCAAAAGATAAGAGCTATAAAGGTACATTTTCTTATTTAACCCATATAAGGTACTCATGAAAAGGTACTCCTTTTATTTGGATAAGTATGATAAGATCATTACCTACAAGCTGTTAAAGCAAGCTGTTAACTATTGGCCACAAGAGAGAAAACTGTACAGTTCGGACGAACACATAAGTTCAGACGAACACACATCAAATTATGTAAAAATATTTTCCATTGTGTCTATATCAAGAAAGAAAACGGCTACGTCTGTATGGCAAAGGGGTCGTCCCCTTTCCTCTTAAGATTAAATTATGTATGGTACTAATTTAATCAGATCAATAATAACTATTTTGTTAGGTTGGTTGGCAATTGTATACTCGTACTGGTATTGTTTCTTGTTAGACATATCAACCAAAACTTATAGCAACAACTGCCAAGCACTAATGTCATTGGGAAAACAATTACCATTACATTATACCTACCTAATGCTATTCAAAAAACAAACTGAGATAAATTAAAGCAATTTAATAAAACGGAGTGGAGGTTTCCTTGACCCGTGCTAGTGCTACAGGCTAGAGTGCCTAATCGTGGCACTACATTGTTTTATCTACAGCTACAATGGTGAAAAATAAGCGTATGACCCTGTGTTTCATATCCTGTGCCTGTGGACGTGTGATTTTTTCTTGTACAGCCCCATGCCGGTGTTCCTTGGTAAGGAGCTTATTCCAAAATATTTGTCAATAGGTGTCGATGTCAATGTACAATTGCACAAGGCCTTCTTGCACTACCCAAAACGACCTTAAAACCGACCTACATAATACAGACTTCATATTGACAAGATACATTAGTAATTAAATATGAATCGCTACCACTTTTAACACACCTTACCAAAATTAAGACATAATAACACACCGTTACACAATCGGTCATGAGCCGGATTACTTTTCACAAGTTAATGAGCAGAACAAACTCAATGTACGTTGTCTTAAAACGTCGATGATTAGTGATTAACATGATAGGCTATGTCCGTCTACACATATAAGTCTAGTCTAGTGGTGTAGCCGCTAAACTTAAATACTTTATATTAGAATGGTACCAATGTGATCTATAAGTTGGTTGTAGATTCTGTAATCTACCTCTACAACGTTTATTAGCATAGATAAAAAATAAAAAATAATCTAAGTTGATTGCAATTTCACTATATGTACATTAATATTCCAGGTAAAAACCCGCAGAAACCATACATGTGACCAAGTAAGTATATGTGTAGGCGGGCATTTTCATTTTAACTTGCACTTTAAAGCGCGATTTAAGTCGTATTTCAGTAACGTCTAACCGTTACATTCCTGACAAAATGTATGGGATTTGACATTGACCGTCAGTTTTGTAACGATTGCTAACCGGCCGTTAAAGGTGCACAGTTAAGTGAAAATGCCCAGGCACAATTTAACCCCCTATTCATAAAATTTTACATGCTTATTTAATTTCTGTTTGATCTCTTCCTTACAAATACATCCATACTTAAGTCAAAATTTATGAATGACGCCATAATACTTGAAAAACAAAACCACTTACTACAATAATTCATTATAATTCAAGAATTTAAGACCAACATTGACCACCATTTAGGATAGCTAAATCCTTAACTATATTTTAACTCCCGTGAGACAGAAGTATAATAATAATAAATTATAACTTACTTCGCTTCGCAATATTTCACTTTATTTAAAGTACTAGTAAAGCCTTCAAATTTAAATCTTTCAAAATCATATGATTTTTTATAGGTATATAAAAATGATGGACAGCAAGGGTGATGTCATGGAAGGGACCTCTAGGAAAAGGAGGGAAAGGAAGACCCAATATGAGATGGCAAGATGATATTTATCAACAAAATTGCTGGGCCAAATTGGACATAAGTGGCCAAAGATCGGATACGAGGAGGCCTTCACCTGTGAACACGGGGTTCTTGAATAATTTATTAAAACACAAAAAATCAAATACGACAAAATTAAAATATCAAGAAATAAAAAGCTTTTTATTTTTTTTATATAAAAACGAGCATGCACTTAAATGATTTTTTACACTCAAAAGTACTCGAAGTTGTTCTCGCTCTATGAGTATCACGATAAATTAACTTACTTGTACACAGTATCATTGTCAAACTTGTACATAGAATGTTTTACACGCTGAAAGATAACCTTCAAGGCACACGTTACCACTGTGTTTGATGTATGCAAATGCGATTAAATGTAAAGCGTACGTAAATATGGCCTGTGACCGTAATCGTGATGGACGCCAGGGGCACTAAGTACCACTCTCACGGTCTAAATGTTACACGCCAAACTTGCGCTTTAAAGAGGCATTACGGAGCGCTCTACTTAAGGTTTTGGTAACAGTTATATTAATATATAATATCGGATAGAGTTCATATTAAACTTCAATGCCACTGCTTTGAACGCAGGTGTACTTAAGTATATAGGTATTCGTGTACACGTGTATTTGATTTGAGTCATATGAACAAAAAAGGATCAAACGAAACTCGGCACACACGTAAAAGTCGTAAGTACCTGTAGGTTCAAAACTGGCTTTGCACTTAATGTTAATAATGTGTAGTGTACCTATATTTAATGCATAGTCTTTATTCCTACGAGCTGGCAACGCCGCAATTTATTTTTCCTTTTATCGTTAATACCTACGTAGATACTCGTATATACCTACCTACCTATTTCAATTATGTCCAATTTATGAAATCTTTAATAAAACAACTCAGCCGTTGTTAGCTTACTAAAATTTTTAAATGCCCTCCTCAATCAAAGTTCTAGTTCTATCTCTAGTCTAGTTCTATAAAGTAGATACGTACCATACGTCATCAAGATCAAGAAAGCTAAAAGGTTTTAGCAAGTAAAGCTCGGGACACAATTATCCCACGTATGCAATGCATTATGACATCTAAACCCTGAAATTTATATGCTTAGAAACATACTTGTCATGAGCCTGTCATACGCAACGCAACGCATGACAAGTATGTTTCTAAGCATACAACTTTCAGGGTTCATATTGTCATAATGCATTGCATTCGTTGCGTACAGGGGAAAAATGTGTCCCTGCCTTAAACATTAGGCTGCTATAGGCAGCAATTATGATGCAATGTTATAAATAAAAGCATACTTCCTAAAGTTCAAGTAAGCGTGTACGGTTTTGCAATACGGTAGTGCAGAAGGCGTTGTCCACGGGCACCGCCAATGTAAGGTGAAAGTCAAGGTCATAACGTAACGCTTTACGCTGAGTTAGCCACCATGCGTTATGTAATGAAAACGCACTTGATTAATTAAATTGTTCTATGGTGTTACTGTTACGTGTTACTATTCTTACAATGTCTTGCTAAGCAGGCGTTATAGCAGCTTTAGATGCTACACCATGACACGTTGTTTAATAAACAGACATCGTATATTTTATAGCATTTTCGGTGCAGCGGAGTGGTGTTAACGGAATTGGTATAAACAATTTGAACCCTAATGATTAATTAGCGTTAATTACGTTAATATTAACCTTAATTTACCATTTCAGTTGGAATTATCTACATATACCAATTCCGTTAACACTACGCCGCTGCACCAAAAATGCTATATATGTAATTTTCGATGTCTGGTAATAAAGCATCGCACGTGGTTAATTGATTTAATGCTTTACTAAGCATGAGTAGCTTTAAATAGATTTTTTTACCTGTAGGTGGGTACACTATCAAATATATCGGAGCGTCGGAGGTGGTCAAAAATATCAGAACACGCACTCTAACGCCTCGACAATAGAGGCGTGTTCAGATATCTGTGAGCGCCTTAGCCACCCCGATATATCTGATGGCGACTGTACCTACTTACGCCGTATTAGACATTCTAGTGCAATTAGTTATTTTATGATGTTTAAATGTGTTACGAACAGCTAACCAAGTAACTACCTACTAGCCAAGTAAAACCCTGAACTTTAATTACATACTTACATCCCACATGAACTAAAACGTGGCACCCTTAAAGGTACTTAGGTCTAAATTCTCTTTTCGCAGGGTGCCGTGGTGGCATGTCATTCCAGTCGATCGCAGTGCGCCCTCACGAACGGCAGAGAGGGTGAAACGCCGGAGTGGGTTTAGTGGGTAGGGCCAAATTCTCCCCTTTTTTTCTCTCTTGGCAAGAGAGGGGAAAGGAGCGGCGAGTCCCACACACCGTGCATAAACGCATTCCAACTCTGTCAAAAAAAAAGGTCTAATTTCTATTGCCGGCGAAGTCAATAACAACGCATATTCTTAATATTGAATATGGCCCTCATTTCACATTTATGATTTGACGGTATATGATAATTGATATCACATAAATAATAAGTGATTTTGTAAAATACCTATTTTTAAATTGTGTGTAACGTTTAATAAATAAATAAGGTAACGTTCCTAATGGTGCTTCCTTTAAATGTTAAAAAGCGCTGTGTACCTATAGACATTATGGCGCACTCCATTGTGTTAGGTATAAGTAATTTTAGTTGAGGTGATACGCGGATTTTATGCCGTGTAGTGTAGACATGACTAACTTCTTTATAATATTGCTTTATTGTTTTCTAATATAATATACCTAAACAGTTATAGATGATACATACTTATTTATGTACATATTCCAGAGCACTTATGTAAATAGTTCGTTGGCTTATGGTGTTTGATTGAGACGTATGTATCATTCGGACACGTTTATCCAATTGATCCATAGTGTTTAGGTACCTATATACATGATTTGCCTAGCCTTGGTTGACCCGTATAAACATATAGGTACCTATGTATGTGTACATATATATGTATTTAATCGTGGAGAGCGGCCATAACGTTTAGTTCTGAAACTCTCAGCGTCACTAATAATGTTTTATAATGTTTTTTTTTCTCCAATGATAGGTACTTTTTACTTCTTATATGATTGATTTATTTTATTCATCCATTTAGATATAGATATTTATTCTCATAATATAAAATTACAATAAATTATCCTAAACGAATCTACACGAATTTATATAATTCTTACATGATTATAAGACCTATATGATTTATGTAGAGTGCATAAAATAAATTCTCGAGCAATCAAATCATTAATGTGAAATACGAACAGAATTATAATTAGAATGCCTAACATCAGAAATCAGGTATAATAATATAATCTGTAATATGCCTCTCTGTATATTTGCGGAAAAACAGCATTTACTAATAATAGATAAACATTATCAGATAAATCGTTATTTGTTACTATGTATATAGACACCTTCATACTCGCTATATTTGCACAAAGGCTCGCAGAATGTGTGACCCTTTCAAGGGTAGGTTGCAAGTCCGGAAACGGTTCATGATTGCAACACTTCACCTCTCGGTCTACACGATCTGATATTATGCCTGTATGGTAGCTGTAATTATACCAATTATCTTTATATAGAAATAAACAAACGGTTTATTAATAATAGTTCGGTTCTAGACGCAGATTCGGCAAATTTTATCACTAGTCGGAACCGGAATACATACGCTACCTACCACTAATTGAAACGTTTAGATGAGAACTTGAAAATTGGTAAAGGAACTCTACAGTTACACAAGTGATACAGTCACTACGGCAGAATCTTTGCGCTTTACACTGCACCTCGAGGACCTCGACGCAACAGGCATTTTGGTTGTCACAATGGCTCTATACAGAACGAAATTTGGCTGTTTCTTACATTCCGGCTGATGTGATACCGCTGATTTCTATGGGACAGCCAAAGTTTTTTTCGCGATTTCGGCATTGTCCCCATAATAAAAGTTGTCCAGTATGACCTATGAATTCACTACGCGTTTTATGGTTTACGGTATATGCTGGTGATAAAAATATAAACCTGTATATGTATAGGCGGGCGTGCTTCATATCCCAGTCCTTTTCTTTAGGCCTTACAAATACGAGTAATTTCCCCGGAAACTATTATGACTAGGTAAGTTAACAAAATTTGTTCCTGGCCCGTTGTCTTACAGTCAGATGTCAACCTGTATAAATATTGTAGTTAAATACACAATCGATGTACATAAATACATTGTTGCCTTTATTATGATTGGCTCATATTTCTCGCTAAGCCTAAGTAAAAATGTAGATGCGGCAATTAAGTTCTTTGTTAATTCTCAGCGACAGAGGATAATTGCCGAGCCGTGCAACTAAACAGTCAGGCTATGATACAAGTACTGTTGCATAGACTGAAAAATATCAACCTTGTTCCTATTCAACTAAACGCAGAACAAGGTGATCTCAGGTAATCCCTATGGTTAGGAGATTATCGCCTTAATACACGCTTTTACTCCTAAGTAATTGCGTATTATTAATGTAAATAAGATAAATGTAACCTTCAGACTAGAGGAATGTTAGTTTTATCATGCGTCATAGAGAGATTTTTGCTGTCCAGATGTAAAGAAAGTTCCTTAATGTCCTTCTTTGGTACAATACTAAATACCTTTAACTTTGGTGTGACTAAACTAATGTGGGAAACGGTTTTGGTTATAAATCGGAAACTGAAATTAAGATTTAGTTTCCGTAACTATAAGAAGCTGAAAAGTTACCTAGTTACGAGTTTATTTCTAATACCGATTTTCGCACTTAATAACTTCTCTTATATACCCTTAATAAATTGGTATTACTAATTATTAGTAATACTCATTCGTGATCATTTTAATGGATGGTGTTTAGCAAAAATGAGTCATCCCACATCCATTTTGCAATAAAATGTCAACTTTAAGCGTCAATTTTTGGAGTTGACATCTTATTGAAACATTAATGTGGGTTGA
Organism: Cydia splendana; assembly: GCF_910591565.1. Lineage (NCBI taxonomy): Eukaryota > Metazoa > Arthropoda > Insecta > Lepidoptera > Tortricidae > Cydia > Cydia splendana. The sequence continues at coordinate 37,713,039 of NC_085987.1, read as the reverse complement.
CACATTATTGCTTAACAGCATCCTTTTGATCTACAGTTATCAACATTTGTGGTTTGAAAATCTAATAAATAGTTATAACTAAATAAGTACTATAAGTAATTAAATGATTATACTTAAACCCAATATTTGACAGTTTTCTATTGACAGTATAGCCCTTATAATTATGAACCTAAGACCTACGATTTAACTGATAACTTTAGCTTTATACCGGGTGTGGCCTGTACACGAGCAAAGAATTAAAACATAGATTGTACTCCTCAAACCGAGACACTTTTGTTCAACAACTTTTAAAAATTATGAAGTATTTAGACTCCCTATTTTTCATACAAAATAAATATTATCTTCAATGGACGCCATCGCCACGCCATATCAGTGTGATTGACGTTGCTTGTCACGCCTTAAACACAACAAAATTCGCAATACATTGCGTCTTAGAATAAACTAAGTGTATTCAAAATCAAACCACAAGTTATTTTTAAAAGTCGCTGAACAAATGTTGGTCAGTATAAGGAGTACAGCCTAAAGTTTAATTTTTTGCTCGTGTTACAGGCCACAACCGGTATAGTATACAAAGGGTCAATTTATAAGGTCTATATTGGTCCTTAATACGTTGCGCCGACTATAACGAACATACTATGCTACTTGATAATATAGTGTTAATATGTATTGATATTAGTACAGTCACCTGCAATAATATGTTATACAACGATGGCCGCAAAAATATCTGACACGATCTTATTTGTAGTGCTATAAGAGCGTGTCATATATTTTTTCTCAAAAATGGACGGCAAAGTCGACTTTGCCGTTTAAAAAATAGGTTGCGAAGCGCGTAGTTTATGGTCAGTCAAAAATTAAAAAGTTAAAAACATTGCAGTCTCGATTTTGGGACTGCAATGTTGCATACAAATTCCATTATTTGTCGAGTTCCAAACTTTTTAAAAGTTGAAATGGCCATATCAAATGAAGGCACAGGCCCATTAAACAGCCAAACAGATGATTAGTACCGCGACTATTTAGCTGTCTCAAATAGGTTGGCGTATTTTCGGCAGAAAAATACACTTCTATTTTTTTATTAAAAAAATAAAAAGGCGGCAAAGCTAATTTTTTCAATTGTTTCTACTTTTTTCTGTGAAAATATATACGTAAGAAAGTTGCTTTTGTAAAATATTTCTATGATATTTATATTTCTTGCACCATTTTTGAGAAAAGCACTATATATGACTCGGCTGGAAGGCTACTTGCTGGCTTCGGATTCAATTAAACGGACTCCCCAAGGTCGTCCGTTTAAAACGAATCCTCAGCCTGCAAGTAGCTACTTCCGAGCCTCGACAATAATGTACTATTGCGGCCTTCGAAGAGTAACATATTATATTATTGCAGGTGACTGTACATCTATGTTTGTATTGGTAGTATATTGCAAAGTGCTATGCAACTGTGCATAGTCTTATTGCATTATTATTTTTAAGGAAACCGGGCTTAATAGCATAACTTTTCATCATCTATTATCTTGTCATCACCTGCCGTTACATTCTCGATCACACTGCTCCGCACTCTGCACTTCAGATCATAATTATGTTACTCTTCGAAGGCCGCAAAAATATGTGACGCGCTCTTATGGCTCTACTAATAAGATCGTGTCAGATATTTGTGCGGCCTTCGTTGTGTAACATATTATTGCAGGTGACTGTACACTGAAAGAATTTGATTGGATTACACATTCACTTTTTTTGAAAAATGAGACAGTCTCAAAATGTAGAGCTCTCAGTGGCTCTCAATTAACTACTAATTACAGCTTCCTCCGTAAACATAAAAAAATAGACGTAACTCCTTTTTTTCCCATTTTAAAAACTCCTATAGGTACACGAAAATAATATGGTTAATTATGTAGGTAGGTACATCGTTCCTTTCAAACCACGATAACTCAAAATGTTATTTCCGTGTACCAGTGTTGGCCGAAAGTTAATGCGAATTGAAAATGTTGGCCATTAACCATTATAAATTGAACCTTAAACCGTAACGGACGATTACAGTTTACGATTCAATTTATAATGGTTAATGGCCAGCATTTTCAATTTGGATTAACTTTCGGCCAACACTGCCGTGTACCCTTCATATTATTGCTGGTGACTACTACTCTACTAGATTCGGTGACCGCGTTAATATGTGTGCAGCAATGTGGTAACCGCCTTTGAAGTTCAAACAAGAATGTCATTTGTACTTCTACAAGTACGCAGGGACTAACTTACAAAATCATTCTCCAGATTTTTGTGCCTGCGCCTAAACTCCATCAAATCATACTAAATGTACGAAAAGTTTGACGGAGTTGAGGCTGACCGCAGTCATTTAATTTGAGGACGATCCATTCACGATAATATTCGAATGAATGACGGCCGACGCAGACAATATTAGAGATAAAGGTATTTTTGCCGTCGACGAATTTTTCTCAATCATCCTCCCATAAGTAAACACAGCTTTGTTTTTGCATTAAAAAAATCAAGTCATGCACATAGCGAGCATTCTAGTTCGTGCACATTTAGGCTAAGGCCTCGCGGGCTCGCGCCCCCGCGGTCAACGGAGGAGCCGCGGCGTCTCATTCAAGCAACATCCTACCTTCAGTCCGAGTACTTAAAACTATTAAGTGTACCTCGTTTTTGTGGCGCAGCTAAAGGAAGCGCAATAGGTTTGAAGTGCTTTAGTCTAAGAAAAATGTGCCTTATGCTAACGGGGGAAGGACTAGGGAGCAAAGTTGGGTAGAGTGATTTAACTGGCTCCGTGCAGACTGGTACGCTATCTCGAATGATCTAATTGTCACGTGATATACTTAATCGTCTACTTAACGCTAATTATTATTTTATCTCCGTGTATTACTATGGTCTTGTAATGTTTAAGATCGATTAGGATATGCCCATAAAAGTAAATGAAATAGTAAGGTACCTCATACTATTTGTCAATTGAATATTGTTTTGCAGTATCCTAGGATTAAAAATGATTAGGTACGTTTTTAGGGTTCCGTACCCAAAGGGTCAAAACGAGACCCTATTACTAAGACTCCACTGTCCGTTTGTCTATCACCAGGCCGTATCTCATGAGCCGTGATAGCTAGAGAGTAGAAATTTTCAAAGATGATGTATTTCTGTTGCCGGTATAACAACAAGTACTAAAATTACGGAACCCTCGGTGGGCGACTCCGACTCGCACTTGTCCGGTTTTTTTAATTAAGTACCTACCTCCTCATAAAATCTTATAACATTTATAACCATTGGAATAACATCCTTTATGGACAAATGTGATTAAAGTGGGTATATTTATAGTAGATATTCGTGGTAAATAGGTACCTAAAGGACGACTCACGTTAGACCGGGCCGTATCCGGGCCGGAGGTTCCGGCGCTTATTTTTCTATGAAATGACAGGCGATCACGTGACGCTTTCCATAGAAAACGATGCGCCGGAAGCTCTGGCCCGGACACGGCCCGGTCTAACGTGAGTCATCCTTAATGAGTGAATTGCAAAAAAATTGTACGTTATTAAGCGCAGTTAAGAAGCTGTGATTAGTCTTAACTTAATATTAATTTGTGTTACGAAAATTAACTATGTAGATTCTATTGTATTGTACTTAATTCGTACACATATAAGTCTATAGCTTACGCTAACACACTTTCATGCATCTAACTTAAATAGAAATGGCTTACCTGTCGTAACACAATGGAATCAATTAACTTTAGACTAGCTACAGGTGCTTAACTATGTACAATTTTTTTTCAATTCACTCTAAGGTATACATATTTATCTTAGTGCTGATACTTATTACGTTTACATAACTAAGATGTGTAAGATAACCTATTTATGCGAAAGAACAATCGGGTATAAGTATGATGTAATGCAGAAATGCTATATAATTTACTCCTGTAGTCCGTTGCAAAAGAGGTTAATTGCGCTATGGAAACAAATCACTGCGAGATGATCAATTATGCACAGCAATTAACTACCTCTTTTATAAAAACTTTGTAGTAGTCTCTTGTAAAATAAATTACAAAATGGTTATTAATGAAGCCTATGCGATCCGTATAATGAAGGTTCAATTTTATTACTGAGGATTTGAGGAGTTCCAATAACAAAACTCTTATTAATCCAAGGCACCAGTGATTAGGTCCTAGTTACCAGGTATTTGAGTAACGATTACCATTTTAAGTGTTTACTTAATTAAAATTGTCAAAGATGTTTTACTGTTCAGCGCTTTTGTTTATGCCACGTATAACTATGTTATTTTATGCACCAACCATAAAAAAATAGAATATCCTTAACCAAAAGGCGAAGGGTTTTGCAGGGTCCTGTTTAATTATATGTTCTGCACTGTGTATTAATAAATACTGATTTCGTCAATTTAAGGGGAGGGGGTGGGCCGAGCGAGACCGATATGGAATCGGTTTTAAGGAGCGAACATTATGTGGGTAATAAAACCCCATTATTTTTCTATTTCTATCACACTCCGGTTAAACGAAGGACGGCACGGTTCGCCCTTTGCACGCTTATTTACTGAGCTGAGCGTCCTTCTTATGTACAATCGCCATCAGATCTATCGGAGCGGCCAAGGTGCTCACAAATATCTGAACACGCCTCTATTGTCAAGGCGCTAGAGAGCGTGTACAGATATTTTTGAGCACCTCAGCCGTTCCGATATATCTGATGGCGACTGTACTATCTAATTTGCCAGAGCGAGTCAATGATTAGAAAGTCATCTGGTTTATTCGCTATCTGGTTTTATCCCCCTTTCCCCTGTATAGGGTTTTTGTTGCAAAAATAGGACGTTTTAGGGCCAGTTGCACCAAACACAGTTAACAGACTGATCAATGTCACGCGGCAGGGATGTGTGAAACTTGCCATACCTATAATAAAAATTAGCGAACGCTTTAACGGCGACAGACAGTTTGGCGCAACCGACCCTTAAAGCGTTAGCTAAATTCGTTTATATGGGAAATTTCATACTTGCAGGGAAGTGTTTGACGTTAATCAGTCTGTTAAATGTGGTTGACGCAACTGGGCCTTAATCTACCACAGCTCAGGGAAAGGTTATCGTAAGGTAAGATGAACTACCATAAATTATAACGTGTAGCCTTAAAAACCACTAGCTATGCACTACGTTTTCCTGGATATATGGCAACTGGATCGTAAACGTTTGGAGTGGGTATTTCCAGCGTATAGTTTTAGCTTACGTGAGTTACGTGCACGCGGAGTTCCCCGCTCCAGCCCGCATAATGTCACCACATTGCCGTCACCACTCACCAGAAGCACTACCACCAGTTTTAACATTGACATATTCACTCACGTTTAAGTAACTTACTTTCTATGCATCTCGCTCGTACTCGCATATTAGTGCAAGCGAGATGTATAGAAAGTAATTTACGTAGACGCGAGCTAATCTGTCAATGTCAAAACTGGGTGGTAGCCGTACAGGTAAATTTAAATTTATAGGTAGGTTGGTAAGGTAAACGTACTGGGGCCAATTCCGATCGCTCGATTTCGGCACTCGAAAATCGGTGGAAAACGGAGAAATGTTAATTTTTGAAATAAGTACGATAGAAATTTGGAATCGATTGGTATTGACCACTCGTTTTCAATTCTATTAGTAGAATTTAAACGCCTGGTAGTGGAGATATCATTGAACGAAATCGAGCGGTCGAAATTCAATAATCGGGCCCCTGGTGCTCGACGCGGTCCCAGTACATGTCATCTTGAAACTTAAGTCATTGTCAATAGAGGTGACAACAAGGTGTCATCTATTGGGCATTAGCATGTCGAGCACTACATAGTACGTTTACCTTATATACTTTATAATATTTAAGGGAGATGGCAGTACAGTTTGATGCAAATACGCAAGGTCGTTCATTATTTATAAGTCTCGAGATGTATTTTTCGAGCCGATTAAATTAGTACCTATACGTACGAGTACCTACATTCATCAAACGACGATACGTCTCAAATACCAGTTTTTGAGTATAGAACCGTTTTTTCTGACTTGAGTTTACAATTTCAATATCTTTGGTCTCTTTCTGAGCAAAGCAGATGAGATAATAGAGTTAGATCAAGAAAATTTTGCAACGATTTTGATAGCACACGCAGTGCAAGTGTTATTTGAAACGTCAAACTTCTATGAAATTATGACGTATGAATAACACTTGCATTGCGTGTGTTATCAAAATCGTTGCAGACTTTTCTTGGTCTAACTCTAATTTTCACATCACCAGCTCAAGAATGTTTTCTATAATCTTAAGACTTTTATCATTGCATAAAATATAACTAGATTTGCTTCACCGAGCTAATTTAGACACCTGAGATATTCTAGGTGTAAAATATTCGCGGTAGTTTTGCCGCTTACTTTTCCACGCTGCGGGGTGGTCACAGACAAGATATCCTCTGTCTGTGGGAGTGGTTGTATGTATACAGTTATACTCATACAGTACTTATAGTAAATGAGTTGCAGCCCAGTTTGAGAGCATCATAATGCCATGCCACCACCGCTACGAAAGCCAATGCTTGTGGCAAGAGTAAAGGTTACATTCCAATTACAACTGTGTTGCTGCAGATTGCATTGTGACGTCCTGGATAATTGTTATTTCTGACACTAGTGACACTACTTCGGTCTGGAGCAATGATGTTACTATTGAAAATTTAGCTTTACGGCTGGATACGGCGACACATACGCTAACTCTGCCTCCGAGAGTCCGAGAGCAATACCCGTACCAAAGAGAATAGATAGTATAGAGGGGTCCTGTCATAGTAAATTTTGTAGTCACAGTAAATTTACTGCCATCTATTGACACACGACTAAAACTCAAAATGAAAACGTATAAAATTATCAAAAAAATGTATATATATGGATAAATGATTTTATTATTTTTATATAATTTTGACCCATGTTCATTCACTGATATCTATGTGTTAAAATTGTTAAATATAAAACGGTGTCGTCACGCCATCTAGCCGAGCATAGGCTAAAGGTGTGTGCGCCATCTATCCGAGAATGACTTTTTCTTGATTTCCGAGGCACGTTTTTTCCTTAGACTTTATTCATGTTATACGAAGTTACATATGTCTTTACCCGTACCATGAATCACTGACAGTGTCAAAACTGGTTTAAACGCCGAACGTGTACGTAATTTACTTTCTATACATCTCGCTCGCACTAATATGCGAGTACGAGCGAGATGCAGTAAGTTACATTCTCGATAGCGTTTATTGTCAGTGCCAAAAAGGTGGTAGCCACACACCAGCGTTCTAATGGTTATGGTTTCTGCCCCTTGTTTCACTTATTATATGGACACTTAATATATCTATTAGTTATGCATTTTAATTTAATGGATGAAGATTTTTATTATACAATATAGGAAGTCACGCCATAGTCCCATTAAAAATGTTTGCAATAAAAAATGATCAATACGCAATTTATTTATTTATGTTACTAGCTGAGGTACCCGGCTTCGCTCAGGGAGCTGACATGAGAATTGGGTAGTGGATGTAATACTTGTAATAAAAGGATAAACTTTAAAATATATTTAGGTTTAATTTTTTATTTTATTTTCACTACAATACCTAATCCCAAATCCGTGGTCTCTGCCTACCCCTCCGGGAAATAGGCGTGATTATATGTATGTATGTATTTATGTATGTTATTTCCAACTCGAGAGCAATCTACGTATAGTTGACCGTGAGAAAAGCATAGGGAATACGGATAACTGGAAGTGTTTGTCGACCGGTCTGACCTAGTGGGTAGTACCCTGCCTGCGAAGCCGATGGTCCTGGGTTCGAATCCCAGTAAGGGCATTTATTTGTGTGACGAACACTAATATTAGTTCCTGAGTCATGGGTGTTTTCTATGTATATAAGTATGTATTTATCTATATAAGTATGTATATCGTCGCCTAGCACCCATAGTACAAGCTTTGCTTAGTTTGGGGCTAGGTTGATCTGTGTAAGATGTCCCCAATATTTATTTATTTATTTATTTATTTAAAATCTCCTGAATCCTGAAGTCTTCATACACTTCGAATAGCCCACAGTGTTCTAGAATATTCCACAACATTCGAGTGTGTTCTGGAACGTTCCAGATCACATCAATGATCTGGGACATTCCAGACTATTACCGAACTTTCCACAACATTCCAGAATGGTCCGGGATGTTCTCGAATGTTCGAACCTCATGACGGATCTTGTTTTACGTACTTACCCATACCAATATGTAGCTCCACCCATACAAAAAAGTCTTCGAATGGTTCACTATGTTCCAGAATACTCTACAACATTCGAATTTTCTGGAATGTGCCACAATGATCTGGGATGTTCTCGAACAGAATGGAATGTTCTGGAATTTTGTGGAATGCTCTCGAAGTCTCGAATATACACTCTCAAATGTTTTGGACTATTCTAGAAATATCTAGAGGGCAAAACTTTCAGCCCTTATATTTTCAAAACTACGCCCGTCAGGTAAAATAGTAACCTTCTCCATGGAAATACAAAAAAGGCTTTGAATAGTACAGAATGTTCTATAACATTCCATAACAGTCGAGTGTGTCCCGGAAGGTTTCACAATGATCTGGGATATTCCCGAACATGGAATGAAATGCTCTCGAATACTCTCGAATGCTCTGGACTATTCTAGAAATGTGTAGAGGGTGATATTATCTGCCACAACATTTGAATGTATTCTGGAACGTTCCACAATGATCTGGGATATGATGGATGAGGGATGGGAATATTCGACTACATTCCAGAATATTCCGGAATGTTCTCGAACATTCGAACTTCACCACGGTCTTGCTTTATATACCCCTACCAATAGGTAGCTCCGACCCTATAAAAAAGGCTTCAGATGGTCCAGAATATTCCACATTTGAAATTGTTCTGGAATGTTCCATAATGATCTAGAATGTTCTCGAACATTCGACAACATTCCAGAATGTTCTGTAGCTCCACCCATACAAAAAAGGCTTCGAATGGGCCACAATGATCCAGAATATTCCACAACATTCGAGAGTGTTCTGGAATATTCCACAATGATCTGGGATGTTCTCGACCATTCGACAACATTCCAGAAAGTTCCGAAATGTTGTAGAATGATCTCGAACACTCTCGAACTGCTCTAGAAATGTCTAGAGGGTGAAAATATCTGCCCTTTATCTTTAAAAGCACGCCCTTTAGGTAAAAACGGGTATATTCTTCACGGAAATACAAAAAAAGGCTTCAAATAATTCACAATGTTCTAGAATATTCCAGAACATTTGAATGTATTCTGGAACGTTTCACAATGAACGGGGATCTTGGATGCTAGGCTATTTCGGAATATTCGACAATATTCCAGAATATTCCGGAATGTTCTTGAACATTCGAACCTCACGACGGTCTTGCTTTATATACCCCTACCAATAGGTAGCTCCGACACTATAAAAAAAGGCTGCGAATGATCCAGAATATTCCACAACAATTGAAAGTATTCTGGAATGTTCCACATTAATGATCTAGAATGTTCTCGAATATTAGACAACATTCCAGAATGTTCTGAAATGCTGTGGAATGCTCTCGAATACTCTCGAATGTTCTGGACTGTTCTAGAAATGTGTAGCCTCCGAGACCCGAGACACCACACCAGGTACAAATTTTTGTAGGTATTTTTCACGATCTATTCTGAACTTTCGTTTATTAAGTTAAGGTTCAAAATTCAAAAACAAAACATCTGATTTTGGGTCTCAGAGGGCGAAACTTTCAGCCCTAATATCTTCAAAAGCACACCCTTCAGGTAAAAACGGGAAACTTCTTCATGGATGGGAGATAGAGGGCTACCATCCCATATAACTTCCTTGATCGTATCGGGACTCATTTCTGAGTTTTAACGGCACGCACATTGTACGCTTTCTTTTATTACATATATATATTGATTAGAATGAATTACACAGCTTTACAGTATTACCATAGTAAGTAATATCAAAAGGGACTACAAAACAAATGAAAATACAAATACAACAAAATAGGGTAATGTACAGTCATCTGCAATAATATCTTGCACAATTATACGCGCAAAAATATACGAGACGCATATAGCTCTACAAGACAGGGTAAGTAAGTAATGTCAATATGTCAGAAATTTTTGCAGGCTACGTTGTGCAAGATATTATTGTACTAACAAAAATACAAAAACACATATTATATTGTGTAATATATACTTACAGAGCGATTTTGTTAGGTATTTTTGACCAATGTTTTTCCAGGCACTAGGTAGGTATCACAAATATTTTATTTCCGAAAAAAAATCGGCAGCAATTTTGACATTTTATTTTTAACTTTCGTAAAAGTATTTTTCTGTGACAGGGTTGTCACGTCAAATGTACCTAAACAAATTGAAGTATTTAGTTACACAAACTTCATAAACGATGTTTCCTCTTAAGCTTTTTTACCTATACTATACCTACTCTATGTAAAACTATTTAAACTAAACCAAAAAAGTACATTTGACGTCATAGTTAAGGAAAGCCCCATTTTGATACTCAAACACTAGAGGAAGCTGTTTACTTTTTTAATTCTGAGAAGTACCGCATTCTAGGTTGATTCATCTAGACGCCCGCGCCCGGCAGTGTGCCCGGTCAAGTTCGTAGATAGGTACAGTAATTCGAAGAGACACTTGGCGCCACTTGCACCATCCCACTAACCCGGGGTTAACCGGTTAAACCGTTAACCTAGTATCAAATTGTACTGGTAACCATGGTAACTCCAGGTTTAACCGGTTAACCCCGGGTTACTGAACGGTGCAAGTGGCCGTGGCTAAGCGCGAGAGAACGAAAGTAACGCAGACGTTAGTGAATACGTCAGTTTGACACTGCTAAGGCAGTCGTGGTAAGGCTACTGACCCTATATGTTATCTTACTTATCTTAGTCAATTTGGTCTGAAAAACGGGAAATACATATTTACATATAGGTATCCTCTAGCCGTCCAGTTAAAACGCGCCAAGACAAATTATTATTAAATTATTAACTAGTAAAAGTAACTATTTATAATTATATTCACTGTATCTATTAACAGTATAAGTGACTGGCATAACTGCAAACTTTACTTATGTCTGTTTAAACAAAGAATAAATGCAATTTCGATTTGTCAAAATAAAGACTTAAATACCTTGTATGTAAATACTAGAGGATATTGTAATTTATGTTAATTTTACATGAAAATAAAATTGAAAATTTGTGAACCTGATGTGATTCCGTTCTAAGTTCAAATTTCTTTAATTTTACATCTTGAGTTATCAACTTATTCCCGCCGTGTAAGGAAATATTTTATGAAACTATAGTGTCCAGTATAAGTATAAGAATTTATCTTGTCTAATAGTTAGTTAGTTAGTTAGTAGTTATACTGGGCATTTTCCGCAAATCGGTAACCATTGTGCCTATTTTGCGTGAAAACGAGGTAGCACTGCTCTAGCCACCCCAGCTCCTCCATGAAACCTAGCAGTGTCTTCAGGTTGCTAACTGCCTCCTTCAGTGTGCAGGGAGTCCCCAGGTATTGGTTCATGTATACTTACTTCTACATGTTTACACTGTAGGAGAATATGTTGCTGTTTCCTCTTCTTCCATGCACGCATTTATTGCATTTATCTTGTCTATATTTTAGGAATATCTTTACAAGCCTTAACCTTTTGGACGCAAATGACCGATATATCCGCACTGCAGGTTCAACGCCAAAGACTGATTAATCGGTCACAGACCACATAGCAACATAGACCTACGTGCATATGCATAAAGGTTAATTTCAGTTTTGACACTTCGGTGACGTGGCGTCCAGGTGACTGCTTTTGTATTTGACACGGCGTTGAAAAGGTTAAGATAGATGTACTTAAAACAGTTTCTTTGTTTGTCTATTTAAATATTTTATTCGCACTTGGATATTAAGTAGGTAATGTAGGTATAAGCTTTGTTATATGTTTACAATACTAAAGCGATACGTAGAAGTGTAGCGGATGTTTTGACGAACCGAATGTCAGCGTTTATTTCATAACGACCATGTTGCAGTGTTGGCCGAACGTTAATTGCAATTGACCACTAACCAGTACAAATTGAACCGTGAACGGTAACGGACGGTTACAGTTGACGGTTCAATTTGTACTGGTTATGGTCAAGAACGTTCAATTGCATTAACGTTTCGGCCAACACTTTCATGTTGTAATATCAATAACATTTGCACTGCGTGTGTTATCAAAATCGTTGCAGACTTATCTTGGTCTAACTCTAACTCAAGAGGGGAAATATTGGTGCCAAAATAGTATTGGTACCTTGATGAGAATAGTCATCAAGGCTAAAGGTAAAGTTAACTTGGACATTTTTTGTGGGCATTTACCAGTCCAACATTCAGACGGTGAATTAAGTCAAGTTCCGTACCATTTCGTACCTTGTCACAGTGACAATCGATAATGAAAGTCGCTAGGGACCTCATACTAATGTCACTGTGACAAGGTACGAAATGGTACTGAATTTAAATTCCTTGGCTTGACCGTACCACAGTCTATAAAACAATACAGTTATTCGACTAAGCCGTCTAGACAGCGCAATCATGCGGGGTGCGCGGGGCGAGGGATGGGTCGCGCGCACCCGAGCTGCATACATCGCCATTGTTGGTAGCTCGGCACTACTTACAGGGTTAGCGTGTCTTATTTGAAATGTTTGTGTTGGTGTGTAAAAGTCTATGACAACCCTATTGTGTTATTGTGCGGACGTGCGGTGTAGGCATTTACGCAAACATCAAAGGCGTCGGTCCACTGTTACTTTTTACACTATGACCGTACCTTAAAAAATATAATGCTATGATAGTTAAAATTGATAGTCAATCGATTATCTTTAATGTGTACCTATTTGTTGGCAAGGTAACGATGTCATGTTTTAATTTGTCATGTTTTAATTAGAGACATACATAAGCTCGTGTCTTTCCCCCTTATTCATAAACGTTTACTAAAGTTGACAAGCCGATAATAATCGTTAGTCCCTTTCCGACGTATTGGTATGATGGAAAGGGACAAACGATTATTATCGGCTTGTCAACTTTAGTAAACGTTTATGAATAAGGGGGTTTATGTTTTGCGACCTATCTAAATATAACGGATGACTTTTAATTTGTCACGATACGCAATCTAAATTGGTTCGTTTTTGTGACAAGAATAAGATTAATTAAGTAGGTATTAAGTACACTTTTTACGACCACTCCTAGCAGAGCTTGACGTTATAAAACACTTTGCGCTTGACTGCAAAAAATATTGATTAAAAAATCTGTAATGTTACCTTACTTCTTAACATGGAGTCCTTCAAACTGGTTATTTAATAAACTTTAACAAGATCAAAAAACCCGGACTTGTTAAGCCTATATTATATTAACCTGTATAACGTCAAGGACTTCTAAAGTGGCCATGAGCGATGGTGCCTATAGCGTCAAAAAAGACTTATGCTATGAAATGGTTCCCAAATGATTAATGTAGAAGCAGTGTAGACATCTTATTAATTAAGATAATTATTATCAATTAAAATGCAATGTATCATTCGACTTTTAAATAATCGGTGTTCTTGTCAGACATTGACAAAGCTTGCTTTGAAAATCTCATACCTAATACAGTAACTAGTTCTTTACCAAAATTCAATCCATTTATCGAATGTAGGAACCGCACGGAACCTTTAGTCTGAACACTGAAGACCACTATTTACTATTAGGTACTTTATTACACTTAACCGGTAGTAACAATGCAATCTCAAGGCTCTACACATACGGTTATTAACTATTATTATCATTGTATTACAAGTGACATTATATGACATTGTTCAAATACTAAATTTGCGTTGTTATTTACTTACGAATCTTATAATAGACTTGATATCCTAAGTTGAGTTGATGTTTCCGTTATTAGAAAAAACACAATGGCATTAAAATGGAAACAGAACATGGAAGATTATGTTACATATAAAGTAAATAAAAATAAAATAGTACATTTCAATGCAAGTGTGGAAAGTGTGTTATTATAAACGAGTCCCGAAATGTAGAAATGTATAATAAAAGACACGGGACAAGTAAATAATAACACTTCCACGCGTCCATTGAACGACGTTTTTTAGTACATTTTGCGAAAAAATATAAATAAAACAAATATTGGTTACTTGAGTATTAAACTTACAGTTACGAATTTTCCCTTGAACTTGAATGATATTGTATATTATACTTTTATACAGCACTAAACTACATTCAGCGTTGATTTACATTGCATAAATTAATCACATTAACTCATTTCGTACAAAAATAATTATTTTGATACAACTAAATTTTAAGTAAAAATGGCGGGCGCCGGTTTTACTTTTTAATTTTTATTTTTTTCTGTTAACGACAGCCAACGTGGCAATGATAGTTCCATTCAGCCAAATAATAAATAAGTTTTTTAGTGAAACATCGTATTATATAACGTTTTATTTATATAATAACTTAATAACTAATAAATAGTTACTTTATATCTTGTAACAATACTTTTTTAATGTAATAAATGATTAATGGCAAAATAAAAATTATATAAAGTTTTCGAATATCCAAACTCTTTGGTGCGGACGTAACGATTACTGTCAGAATTAAATTTAAAAAAGCTGGAAAAGTATAAAACCTAGTGCGCAAAAACCAACTTTGCGAACGCTAAATAGCTACGTAAAGTAGCACTTTTTGAGCAACTGTATTAAAAAAAAGCCTTTATTTCTACTACCTACCATAAACTTAAACTTTACAATACATACTTAACTATTATATAATATTTCGATTAGGCAGAACTCGTAGTCGCCTCAACGGCGTAGGCCTCTCCCATTTCTTTCCACAATTGCCCTTTCTCTGGCCTTTTGGTCATCGTTTCCTTTGGCCTCCATCTTTTCTTTTCCTGTCTATACTTTTTTCGTCCACCTGGTATTATCCATTCTACAGATGTATCCGGCCCACTTCCATCTGAGTAACCTTATCCAACCATATTATGTTGTTACATGGCCGTGCTATTACGAAATTGGTCATATTTCCTCCTCAACATCCTAAGACATTAGGCAGTTTATGTTGTCAGAAGTTGATGTCTAGAATAATTATCCCTAAAGTCCAGCGGCAGTAGCATGGTCGCGTTTTTATCGCCTGTCGTGTCATTCATCACTATCGCACTTACATTCTTGTTAGAACGTGACAGGCGATAAAAACGTGACCATGCTACCGCCGCAGCATGCGATTCCTATTCGTAGACTTATCAAAAATCACAAAAACTATTCCAAATAAATCTTGATAGCGCGGATCAAGGCTTAAACCACCGGAACAGAGCTATCGTTCATTTTGATATTGGATACAAAGGTACGCTGTAAATCTCTGGGCTTTGTTTAACCTTTTGGACGCCAATGACCGATATATCCGCACCGCAGGTTCAACGCCAAAGACCGATTAATCGGTCACAGACCACAGAGCAACATAGACCTACGTGCATATGCATAAAGTTCAATTTCAGTTTTGACACTTTGGTGACGACACCGAGTGACAGATTTTGTGTTTGACACGGCGTCGAAAAGGTTAAAACTAGCAATCCGACAAAAAAGTGTCCCAGCAAGCATTTACCGTTCAAAAAGTATAGCTAAGTAAGTAGTTAAGTATAAGTAGTAGTAAGTATAGTAGTGTAACTAGTAGTATCTACTTTGGGTTGGGTTTTGGTGCGTACCAGATACTCGGAAATTTTCCTCTCTGTTGGATTTTACAGGCAAAAAGTACAAAACTCTGGTTCCACAGAGTGCTCTCGCGTGTTCTATGGTTCGTCAACAGACAACAAAAAATGGCGAAAAAATACTGGCGACATTTCCCCTTTACACTGCATCGTGATTCATAAACAATGAACCGGCAAGATTCGGATATAATTTAACTTCCTATAGCCGCCACATTGCAAGTAGAAATTAGGCAGTAAGTTCTAAAGTACAAAGTGATATTTTTGACACAAAACATGGGCCAAATTCAACATGTACAATTGTCAGATTACGCATCCACGTCAAATCAACAGTTGATGTTATTGCATGTTGATTCTATCAAGTGTTGATTCGATTACCTGTGGATAATATAATTTGGTACAACCGAAACTCAACTCTGAACTCGGGGTGGTTCGGTTTGGTTTGGTTGTCATCTGTGGAATCCTAATGTCAAAATTTGGCATTATACGTATTCGAGAACTTACGATTTTTGAAGTGAAAACTTCTTTAGGGGGCTGTGCACTTTTTGAGGTGGGGAAAAAATGTTAAACTCGAGACAGCGTAAGACGTAAGGCGTAACCCTCTCTTTCTACCGCGCGGCGAAAATGTAGGTATGCCTGAGTCTACTGTTTCGTTTAGGTGCCGCAGGGCGCTTGCGTGACGTCACACAATGTCATTGTGTTTTTCTTTTTTGATTTAAATGCCATCTAGTGAGTTTCCCTCAAACTGGTATTAATATAACTGTAGTACTCACAGTGATGTGCTTAGGGGTTTCAAGTAATGCGACGAAATAACGCTAGTTGGCGTTAACCTCAATTATACATAGTGCTGCAGACATTTTGCACTAGATGGCGCTGTTATTAATATTTTGAGTTACAATGTCGTTGAGTTTTCACTTCTGCCGGCACTCCCGGAGTGCAACCCGTTGTTTTTTCCCACATCAACGGGAGATCACACGATACGTCAAACGTCGCTTTTGTCGAATAGGGGTCAAGATTGAAATGGCAACCAGAGGGCTTATCGTGAACTACGTTCGGCGTGTTGCCTCTCTGTCGCATTTGTACATTTGTACCACAGACCAACCCCGTACGTAAGTGTGATAGAGGCAACACGTCGAACGTGGTTCGCGGTAGGCCCTCAATTTTTAAATCGACGGTTAGACTTTAGCCGTCTTTTAATTGATTTGCGACTTTAGCTGATGACAATACCTTACTTAGTAGTGGCGAAAATTAACTTATAAGTGATGGCAAAGAGAATAGATAGTATAGAGGGATCCTGTCATAGTAAATTTTGTAGTCACAGTAAATTTACACACGCGCGTAATTCACACACGACTAAAACTCAAAATGAAAACATATAAAACTATCAAAAAATTTACATATTTGGATAAATGATTTTATTATTTTTATATCAATTTGACCCATGTTCATTCACTGATACCTATGTGTTAAAATTGTTAAATATGAAACGGTGTCGTCAACGCCATCTAGCCGATCATAGGCCAAAGGTGTGTGCGCCATCTATCCGAGAATGACTTTTTCTTGATTTCCGAGGCACGTTTTTTTCTTAGACTTTATTCATCTTATACGAAGTTACATATGTCTTTGGTGATGGGTAACCATAATCAGAACTATTCCGAGTCAAGTACGGATATGATGGTTGCACTTATCTGTGACAGCTTGATAATTACAGCGTATGTCTCTTTCAATCGCGCGGTGTTAAACAGTGACGTTTATTTTATCACTTGGACCTCGTCGTCCCACATACGCCTCCAGAAAGGACCGAGGGGTAAAGTGCGTTTTGGGATTCGTTGTCACATTCATCATAATTTACCTATTTCGGTCATTAGTCTGCTTACTACGTACGGCATCTTATATTACAATATAGGTAGGTATGATAATACTTTCCAGGTTGTAATTTAATATATTATGTTAAGGTCCTAATTTTTGTCCCAATTTTTAATAGTTACCTACCTACTGTTTTCTTAAGAGCGCTATTACATTTCGGCGTTGAGCGAGTTTAGGTATTTTACGCGCTGCGGCAGGCCGTGCGAGCTCAGTATGCCGATCCCTTCTACCACACTCGCACTACAATGATGGATTAAACATTCTTGATCCTTCGCGAAGCATATTGAAATCAACCATAACAACACTAACTGTACTTAACTTTTAAAGTTCTAAAACTGTTATTTGGTAAGTACGAAAATACTAAATGCAGTGCAAATGTACATAGGGGCTGTTCATAAATTACGTCATCTATTTTTGACGATTTTTGACCCCCCCCACCCCTCAAATCATCCAAAAATCAAGCTTCGGATGAATCTGTTTCCTCCTACGTCATGTTACCATCATCCGATGTCCAGACCCCCCCCCCCCCCACTCCTCCCATTTGAAACGACGTAATTTATGAATAGCCCCATACTCGTACTTATGAAGGTACTCGAAAGAAATTATAGGTACCTACTCGCTTATTTACATGTTTCGTCATTGCATTTGGTACCTATAGGTTGTAAAGTTTGTATCAACGAGGGTTTAAAAACGAACTGGTACTGAGGATCTGATGATGATTAAGGTGGTCACGGATACCAATCAACCATGTAGTAACATGATTAGGCTCGTTTGATTCGTCTCAACAAGATATTTGACACTGAAGATACACAGGGTCTGATGATGGAGCTGGAAGGTGGCCACGGGTACCAGTCTATCATGTAACTAAACAACTTCGTGTTTGGGCTCGTTTGATTCGTCTCAACAAGATCTTTGGCACAAGATAATACTCAGGGTCTGATGATGGAGCCGGAAGGTGGTCACCGGTACCAATCAACCATGCAACTAAACCACTTCGTGTTTAGGCTCGTTTGATTCGTCTCAACAAGATCTTTGACACAAGATAGTACTCAGGGTTTGATGATGGAGCCGGCAGGTGGTCACCGGTACCAATCAACCATGCCACTAAACCACTTCGTGTTTAGGCTCGTTTTATTCGTTTCTATAAGATCTTTGACACAAAATAGTACTCAGGGTCTGATGTTGGAGCCGGAAGGTGGTCACCGGTACCAATCAACCATGCAACTAAACCACTTCGTGTTTAGGCACGTTTTATTCATCTCAACAAGATCTTTGACACAAGGTAGTACTCAGGGTCTGATGATGGAGCGCGAAGGTGGCGACGGGTACCTGTCTATCATCATCAGCTCCATCATCAGACCCTGAGTAGTATCTTGTGTCAAACATCTTATTGCGACGAATCAAACGAGCCCAAACACGAAGTGGTTCAGTTACATGGTAGACTGGTACCCGTGGCCACAGTCCAGCTCCATCATCAGACCCTGAGTACTAACTTGTGTCAAAGATCTTGTTGCGACGAATCGAACGAAGCCAAACACGAAGTGGTGTAGTTGCATGGTTGATTGGTACCGGTGACCACCTTCCGGATCCATCATCATACCCTCAGTACTACCTTGTGTCAAAGATCTTGTTGCGACAAATCAAACGAGCCCAAACACGAAGTGGTTCAGTTACATGGTAGACTGGTACCCGTGGCCACAGTCCAGCTCCATCATCAGACCCTGAGTACTAACTTGTGTCAAAGATCTTGTTGCGACGAATCGAACGAAGCCAAACACGAAGTGGTTTAGTTGCATGGTTGATTGGTACCGGTCACCACCTTCCGGATCCATCATCAGACTTTCAGTACTACCTTGTGTCAAAGATCTTGTTGCGACAAATCAAACGAGCCCAAACACGAAGTGGTTCAGTTACATGGTAGACTGGTACCCGTGGCCACCTTCCAGCTCCATCATCAGATCCTGAGTACTATTTTGTGTCCAAGGTCTTGTTGAGACGAATCAAACGAGCCTAAACACGAAGTGGTTTAGTTGCATGGTTGATTGGTACCGGTGACCACCTTCCGGCTCCAACATCAGACCCTGAGTACTATCTTGTGTCAAAGATCTTATAGAAACGAATAAAACGAGCCTAAACACGAAGTGGTTTAGTGGCATGGTTGATTGGTACCGGTGACCACCTGCCGGCTCCATCATCAGACCCTGAGTACTATCTTGTGTCAAAGATCTTGTTGAGACGAATCAAACGAGCCTAAACACGAAGTGGTTTAGTTGCATGGTTGATTGGTACCGGTGACCACCTTCCGGCTCCATCATCAGACCCAGAGTATTATCTTGTGCCAAAGATCTTGTTGAGACGAATCAAACGAGCCCAAACACGAAGTGGTTTAGTTGCATGGTTGATTGGTACCGGTGACCACCTTCCGGCTCCATCATCAGACCCTGAGTACTATCTTAAGTCAAAGATCTTGTTGAGACGAATAAAACGAGCCTAAACACGAAGTGGTTTAGTTGCATTGTTGATTGGTACTGGTGACCACCTTCCGGCTCCATCATCAGACCCTGAGTACTATCTTAAGTCAAAGATCTTGTTGAGCCGAATCAAACGAGCCCAAACACGAAGTGGTTTAGTTGCATGGTTGATTGGTACCGGTGACCACCTTCCGGCTCCATCATCAGACCCTGAGTACTATCTTGTGTCAAAGATCTTGTTGAGATGAATAAAACGAGCCTAAACACGAAGTGGTTTAGTTGCATTGTTGATTGGTACTGGTGACCACCTTCCGGCTCCATCATCAGACCCTGAGTACTATCTTAAGTCAAAGATCTTGTTGAGCCGAATCAAACGAGCCCAAACACGAAGTGGTTTAGTTGCATGGTTGATTGGTACCGGTGACCACCTTCCGGCTCCATCATCAGACCCTGAGTACTATCTTGTGTCAAAGATCTTGTTGAGATGAATAAAACGAGCCTAAACACGAAATGGTTTAGTTGCATGGTTGATTGGTACCGGTGACCACCTTCCGGCTCCATCATCAGACCCTGAGTACTATCTTAAGTCAAAGATCTTGTTGAGCCGAATCAAACGAGCCCAAACACGAAGTGGTTTAGTTGCATGGTTGATTGGTACCGGTGACCACCTTCCGGCTCCATCATCAGACCCTGAGTACTATCTTGTGTCAAAGATCTTGTTGAGATGAATAAAACGAGCCTAAACACGAAGTGGTTTAGTTGCATGGTTGATTGGTACCGGTGACCACCTTCCGGCTCCATCATCAGACCCTGAGTACTATCTTGAGTCAAATAAATACATATAGAATGTCAGGTCGTTTCAAATATTTTTAATCCTGTCCGGTAGTTTATTAAACTGTACCATTATAAATTACTGTACTATAAAAACAGTGCTAGGATCAAAGTCTCTCGTTGCGGTTTACACGCACACAGTATAGCGTTTTACACGGCGCCCGCCGCACACAATGATAAAAAACCTCGTCGTCGCCGTTGAAAATGTGCGGAGCCGACCGACACAGGTCCTGCCTCTACAAGCTCCGCCGCGGCACTGAGCTGGCGCAGCGCGCGTCATCGGTAATATAGAGTAGTTTTCAAAAAATTGCCAAAAAATTATAGTAGAATTTCATAAACACTAATGTATACCAACAGTATAAGCAAACGTTGCAGATTGCTTGAGTATGAAAATGACTTCGATATTAAGTAGATTTTCGTAGGAATTGACACTTGTTTCGGAGAGAAAATCGAGTTCGTTTTACTTTGATTTTCTCGTTCTCAAAGGTATGTAGGAAAAATATAGTTTGATATGCCTAAAGTACAGGGTATTAGTAACACAAAATAGCCAGGTTTAGCAGAGTAAAATTCTCAACATTTCCAAATAAGAGCTCGCCATTCAGTGCTTCACGGGGTTTTTCGGAAACGACCATCAGAAAAAAAATCATTACTAATTTAATAAGTCCTTTTTCTAATATTTACAACGATATTTATAAAGATAAGAAGACGCTTTTACTGGAGCAAGTACTCATTGTTTCTAATAATGAGCGCAAAGTCCTGAATTTCGTCGACTAGTATCATCAATTTTGCATTATTTCGACTTTTCTTGTAAGAGCGCTCTTAAATACTTTTCTCACTGCACCCACGTTCGATAATCTCTATTTCGCCCTATAGTTGCCTGGTAGAGAATGCCTTAAGACACTAAGTCCGCCATTTTTACTTATTTTTATGTGCAATAAACTTTAAATAGGTAAATAAAAAATAAATAATGTTAACATAACTTTAGTGTCGCATCACTGCCCTTTAACTTATGTACCTACTTATAATCTGTAGATATACTTACCTACCTACCTATTACCACATTTCTCTTAAGTCGTTTCACATGCTGTTATCAATTCAAATCGGCCCACATTATAGTTAATTAATATACTCTGGCAAGTCAGCATTGTCAGTAGCAAAAGGCAGCAAATTAGAAAAATGTTGGCGCGAAGGGTCGGTCTCATATAAATTTTGAATTTAGCGCCTTTTTCTACTGACAAAGTTGGTTTTCCAGAGTATACCTATTAGTCTTTTCGTTATACGATAGGATCGGGTCAGATATTTTTACGTGTTTCTTTGTGTAACTTGGCGTAACATAATTATTATGAAGACAGTATCACACTCACAGTACCTACACGTGCTATAATACAGAGATTCCAAGAAGTAGATAGAGTTAGACCAAGAAAAGTCTGCAGAGATTTTGATAGCCCACGCAGTGCAAGTGTTATTTCAAACGTCTAACTTCTATGAAATTATGACGTATAAATAACACTTGCACTGGCACTGGTGGGCTATCAAAATCGCTGCAGACTCTTCTTGGTCTAACTCTAGGTACCAACTTAATTGCAAGTTATTTGGTATATTTATATTGATAACTACACCTTATAAAACAAAGTCCTCCGCCGCTATTTGTGTGTTTGTAGGTAAGTTCGCGATCGGCCCGATTCGAACTTTAAGATATGGATTAGATGTGTCAGTGTCAAATGTGACGTTTCTTCAAACAAAAACGTCACTTATGACACTGACACATCTAATCCATATCGTTTCTAGATAAGGGGTCATCCATTAATTACATCACACGTTTAGGGGGAGGGAGGGGGTTAAGAAAATGTGACATGTTGTGACAAGGGGGAGGAGGAGTCACAAACTTTGTGACGTCACTTTAACTTCATCAGAAACCGAAAATTTATTTAAATTATTTTATACGCTAATATACATTTAAATAACAAGTTTTTGATACGATAATCGTTTTTATTCGTTTAATTTTATTTCTTAATTAGTTTTGGGTTATAAAATTAGTAAAATTACTAATATTTCTTTTGTCAAAATATTTTGTTATTAAATAAATATTTGCCGATTTCGTTGAAGAAATGTGACGTCACATCAGGGGGAGGGGTTAGCCAAATGTGACCAAGTGTGACAAGGAGGGGGGGAGGGGTAAAAAAACCTAGAAATTCGTGTGACGTAATTAATGGATGACCCCTAAGTATATTAATTGACGTACATAATACATATCTTAAAGTTCGAATCAATAGAGGGATTCTTGAGGAAGGTTTAGTTTAAGTGTATAATTTGTTGACCCGTGCTGTGAGTTATGAGGTATATCATTAGAGCTAAATGGAAATTTTGTATTATTTTCTTTGTTAATGGGCGTTACTTACGCCATCTAACATTAATGTTGAGAACTGTTTACATACTTAGTTCACTCAGAAGATTTAGTGAGCTCGGAGTGGGTCGATCGTTCGGTTTTATTGAATTATCATTATGTAGCTTGTATGTTTTACATTTTTGTAATGATATTTATGACGTTTACGTTGTTAAATAATAAAATAAAACTTCGAATAACCTCATGACCTATTGAACTGGTTTTGATTTTAGTGGCATCTATCGGTGTTGAAAGAAACTACAACCGTATTTAGGTGGCACTTAAATATAAAGAAATAATACTTCTCCGCTAAGTGGCGCTAGTGTAGTTGTTTATATAGCTATACAATGTTTTGAGTCTTTCTTATGTTTCACCAAAAAATAGCTTTACTTGTGAGAGTTGTGTAGGCATCAAAAAAAGATAGTGTTATATTAAATGCAAGTAAAATATCGCGTTTGTGACAGGTGTTATCACAATGGGTGATGCAGCGACTGCAGCGTACGCAATTATAAAAACAAATTGTGGACCGTATATTAAAATAAATATGTGATGATTATGAAGCTATGCCGCTACAGGGTAAGGAGCTTAGTATTCACTTTATCAAGATTAAACATTTATCAGTGCATGTTAATTTATTCATTTTTACAAACCTACTCAATATTTAAATAAATGTAAGTACCTATAGAAGTGTTGTAAAAGTTCAAGTGCAGTGCGAGGTGAATGACCTTTGCGTATGATTATAGATGTTTTGGTGTTCGAGCCGAGTAGGGGGCGCACGGTGCAGCCGTTGTCATGGTTACCCCGGCTTAGTCAGCGGCCGCGGCGCGGCATCGCTCGCGCTCTCTCGACGTGCCGTGCCGTGCCGTGCCCATGCTTTGGGCATTTTTATAGGATTTCAAGTTGTTTTATCTACGCACATATCATTAGTGCTCTATATAATGCGTTCAGAAACCGTAGGAAATGACCAGCATTATTACAACCAATTTTACTATGAGAACTTTCTTATCTGTGGCAGTAGGTCAAATCTGTACTTTAAAGTTTTTACATTATAGATTTTTGTAAGGTTATCAGTTTAAATTTGGAACAGCTTTCAAAAATCAAGTGCGTCTCTATTCTAGTATCCATAGATGTTAACCTTTTGAACGCCACAGACGGCAATTGACGTCAACGCAAAATCGTGACAACGACGCCAAAGACGGCATTTGACGTGGATCGTTTTTTGATGAAAATCTACTGAATAACACCCCACTTTTAAGTTGGCATTATTTATTTACAAAACTAAATTTTACCCCCGTGGCGTCAGTGGCACGGCAAATGGATGCGCCGTTTGGCGTTCAAAACGTTAAAACAGTTATCGATACGAAACGTCAAATCAGTATGTTTTTTTTAAATATAAACCGCACGACATTTGATCTCGAGTGACATGAGAATAGGGACTTCATTCGTTTGTCTATGAATAAAAAAAAAACTACGGAAAAAAGTTTTCATTTACCGCCATTTGACGTACAGTTTATCTTTTAATTAGTTTTAAGTATTAAATTCATTTATTTTGTTGTTTTCAAACAAACTTAAAGCAAAAGTTTCGTGTAAAATGAGCGATAAAGATATTTCGGTGACACCACCTCTCAAATCTGCGAGTTCCGCCAGAGAGCAACGATGCCCCATGTCGGCTGAAATATGGGGTTAGTGAATATATCATAGAAAGTTTTTAATATGTGTGTAGATAAAGTAGTGTATGTAACTGTACATAAAAAGGCATTAAAACACTCGTGTGATCCTTTTAAGAAACTCACTTCGTTCGTTTCTTAAACCCACACTCGTATTTTAATGCCTTTCATTATGTAGCAGTCACATAAACTACTATTGTGAACAAAATTTATGGACCGCGAGTCAGAAACAGATTTCCATGACCAATCGCCTCCCGGTGATAACTCGTATAGTGGTTAACGGCTATGTATGATGAACCCTCATGAACGTCAGCTGCCGCTCCGTTGGTGGGTTGAGGAATGGCAGCCACCGAAACGGGGAAATTAGCAGTGGTGCAAAGATAATTTTCCCGGATTCATAAGTTCAAAGGAGTGTCCACCCTACTCTCCTGATTTAAATCCAATTTGCGGTCAATCTTAATAGCGACAAGGGCCTGTGCTACTAAACACAAAAGTGTAAACGCTCTAAAAGCAACACTTACCAAAGCATGTGGGATAAAATATGCTTGGTCCTCCAAGCATTTCGTTGAAAATTTTAACAAACGTTTGCGTTTGTGTATCAAAGCGAAAGGAGGCTATTTTGAAGACAATTAGTTATTGTTACATAAAAAGAAAGTAGTTTTAATTTTTAACTTATTTTGTGTTAGTTAGGTACGTAAGCACTTCATAAAATAATTAGAAAAAACGCTGTCAACGTATTTTTGGGCAACCTATATATAGTAGGCTAACAGTTGATACAAAATATTTGTAAATCAAGTACCTGCATAACACGACTAGTTTACATCGTGTCACTGAAGCGTGTTGAATTGGGTCCTGGTTTATAAAGCCTTTGACGTTTAATGCGGCCTTTGAGAACTTGGCGTCTGATGCAATATGCTACTGCTTTCATGTACCTAGCAAACGTGGTTACATGTGACTGACGTTACGATAAGTACAGTTTACAGGTAGTTGTGTGTGTGGCTTACGCGGAGATGGCTTGATAGGCGCGTAGGGAGCTTAGTTTTCAGACCGTAATTTCAAGCAGATCCAATGTAAAATATGTGACCTAGAGTTGGCAAGAAATCGAACAAATGCCTAAATAACTTGCCCAAATTTTAAAAGACTACGATTAATTATGAGTATTACAAGTCGAGCTGTAAGTTACTTTTGGAGTCGTGATTCAAAAGGACTCCAGTTCATAAACACAGTCCTCAATTTTGAAGGTCCGACTCAAAATGGGTTATGAACTTATAAAAATGATTGTTATTGATAGACTGTGTATTGCTTGTATACCTATATGTAATTATGTATATTCAAGCTTCAAATTATCCAGTAAAGATTTGTCTTCGGGATCTGGGATCTGGCGTGTATTAACTTTGGATTTTTATTTATTCCGATACTTTTGCCGAGTGTACTGCAATTGATTCGAGTGCTTGTCCACAGAACCGGCAACCATGACGGAGGCGCGCAGGCCCGGCGTGATCCGAAGCACACAGGAGTTCATCGAGGGGTCGTCGCCGGTCACTTCGCCCATATCTACTCTATCCGGAGATGACGACTCGCCCACCGCTTCTAATACCAGGTAACTCTCAACCGTATATGAGGCGCCGTATTGGGCGCCATGAGTCGGGCTGATCAGCACGTAAGGGTTAAGGAAAGCGTGGACGACAGCAACGCCACCCCACTCTATCCGGAGATGACATATCTCTCTCTCTCTCTCTCCACTTTCAACTCAGATAACTCAAACCGTAGATGGCTCTCGTCATCTGAGACGGCAACCATGATCGAAGGGAGAGCCGGGGTGAGCCAAAACAGGCAAGAGCTTTGTTGCCCATTTCCACTCCACATCGCCCTATTTAAATATCTTAAACTCGCCCTCCGTTTCCCACGCCAGATAATTTTCCTGAACTTAAAAAAGAACAAGTAATGAGAAAAAAAAATTAAAATACCGTAAAATGGGGTGTGTAGAGATTACGAGGGCAGTTGGGTTATGAATGGGGTGAGGAGGGATGGTAGTCAGATGGTATTTATAGACGAGAGTTATCACATTGTTACGTTAATACTTTATTATCTTGAGATGTCAAGCTATTGGGTAATTCTTATTCTTATGCATTTTTTGTGTAACACGTAAGAATAGCATGTATTTTTGTGAAAATAAGTATACTCTGTATCAATATAATTAGCAATTTACCTCTAGTTTTAGGTCAACCTAAATGTATTGTCCTAAGAGTATTAGAAACATATAAAAACATAATTACAAGTGCGAAATGTCACGGACCGTGTAGTGTGACTTCCCCAGATTTTGTGATATTTGATTTTTTTTTGAAAAATTATGAAGTGATTTTGAAATAATTTATATCAAATATAAAACACTAATCCTTGTTCTACAACACTGTTCAAAAATTGTATGGATTTATAACGATTTTATATAATTTTAAACAACATACATTTTGTGATTAGTTTTCGCGTCACCACCGCGCGTGGTAATATAAACATGCGGTACTCGGTAGAAAATTATCTTTACTACTGGCAGTCTTATTAAAGTTTTTTTAGAACAGCAACACTGTGTTGTTGTCAGGTTTACTAATGGCTGAAGGGAGAAATTTTGTCGAAAATTATTTATTTGTGTTCATTTGAAAAAACGGTCAACCTTAACGCGTCACCGCCGTGTTAGAGTTTTAAAAGTAAGTTGCAGTTTCACGTTATTGTTTGTAACGTAAGATATACCTCATACATTGCAGATTAAGCTAATTATTTAACATTTGCAAAATCAAAGGAACTGTTTATGTAATATCGAACATGTTCCAAATTATCACGACCGTGGCCTCAAAAATCTGTCACCGCCACGGACTCTTGAGTCCACGTTCGTGATATATAGACACGTGGTCGTGTCATTCTTAATTCGTTTGATTAATTTAGAGGCACATGCACTTTTCATAAATGCATTTTTATTAGCTACAGATCATTTGCTATTTTTGCCCGACTGCCAAAGCAAAAAAAATGAGTTTCGCTTGTATGTATCTATGATGTGTATCGAATTCTTTGTCTCGCTCTACAGCCTTTATAGTTTGACGGATTTCAACGTCTGAGCTGTCATTAGGTTTGTCGTAGTCATAGGAGTGACTTAGGCTATGTTAAAATAACTATATAAATCAAAATAGCCGAGTTGGCCACCAAAATGCCGAAATGTCACGACTGAGGGACACTTTGTCACAACCGTGTTTATGTACTCATTTTATTTACCTTTCCTGAGGGTATTATGCTTGACCATATGAATCAAAAAATAGCTTTTTGTATGTACTTTTGATATATGTAATAATAAGTGAAAAATAAATATGTTTATGACAAAAGTTTTTTTTGGACACAATTTAAGAATCACCCTATTGTAATATTGTGTCAATTCTAGCAGTTGTCCCATCTCGCTCAATTCCTATCCCCGTGGTGAGCTGAGATATCCTACTATGTATTTATTGTGTTTATCTTTGAATCTCTGAAATGAAACGACAGATTATCATTAAAAAACTAAAGTTCATACTACAGGAACACTTTAAATAGCTAGTTTGTTAGTGCACGACACTTTGCACTTTGTGACTATACGCTGAAACTTGGCACAGTTGATTCTTAGCTGGGCATGAGCAGATACAGACCGGTAGACATCGAGAGCCACGTCTCATTTAGTGGGGGGGAGGGGGGAAGTTCGACGCCGCCGCGCTTCACTAGGAGCAACATTTCTCTAAAACTGTTCCTATTAGGGCATGTGATATATCATTTTCGGATAAATTAAGGATGAGGAATTTATTTTTGAAACCAAAACAATGCACTTTCTAACAAAAAAAAAAATAAAGTAGAAAAGACAAAAAAACGTATCTTGGATTTTTTCATAATTACCAATTTTTTTTTAAAGTGTAGTAGGAATCTGAAAACCAAAAATATAGATGTAAAGCTACACTTATTACGTTTAAGAAAATATATAGTTTATTATACAAAACTGTTGTTACATGGGAGATAAAAAATAATATTAAGCGTGGGTCAGAGTGATCTCAATACAAAATATTATTAATTTGGGAAAGTTACTTACAATTTGTTCTACAATCGTTTATTTTTTTAGTTTTTCATAAATAACTCGTAAACGGTAGCCCACAGCAAAAAAATATCTTTACGTAAATAATCTGTTTCAGATTTCTTATAAAATAAGTGCTACTTTTTTCGCTAAGATCAATATTAAAAAAAAATTGAAGGGAGAAAATAAATACTAAGGTCCCCTTTTTTAGCCATTCTTAAATAACTCGTAAAGGATGGCCAATAGCAAAAAATTATTTAATACATGAATAATTAGCATAAAATTTGCTACAAAAAAGGTTATTCAAACTTTTTCGCTAGGATCAAAATTAAAAAAAGGGGACCTAAGTATTTATTTTCTCCCTTCAATATTTTTTTTAATATTGATGGTAGCGAAAAAAAGTAGCACTTATTTTATAAGAAATCTGAAACAGATTATTTACGTAAAAGATATTTTTTGCTGTCAGCTACCGTTTACGCGTTATTTACGAAAAACAAACGATTGTAGATCAAATTATAAGTAATTTTCCCACATTCATAATATTTTGTATTGAGATCTTAAACGTAATAAGTGTAGCTTTACGACTGTGTTTTTTGTTTTCAGATTCCTGCTACCTTTAAAAAAAATTTGGTAATTATGAAAAAATCAAAAATACGTTTTTTAGTCTTTTCTACTTTATGCTTTTTTTTTGTTAGAAAGTGCATTGTTTTTGTTCCGAAACTAGATTCCTCATCCTTAATTTACCCGAAAATGATATATTACATGGGCATTTAGTGGGGGGCTAATAGGGGGACCTATTAGGGCTAATAGGTATAGTTTTAGAGAAATGTTGCTCCAAGTGAAGCGCGGCAGCGTCGAACTTTCCCCCTCCCCCCCCCCACTAAATGAGAGGTGGCTCTCGACGTCTACCGGTCTGTTTCTGTTCAAGACCAGCTAACAATCAACTGTGCCAAGTTTCAGCGCATAGTCTCAAAGTGCAAGGTCCCCATACAACGGTGTGCAGTAACAAACCAGCTAAAAGGGGCCAACTGATTAACAGTCCGCCGGACGGTATCGGCCTGTCAGTTAGAACAATATTTTCACAGTTCCGAACAACTGACAGGCCGATACCGTCCGGCGGACTGTTAATCAGTGGGCCCCGTAAGTAGTATATATATTATATACTAGACGGGCCCGCAGCTCCGCTCGCGTAAATGAAATAAAGAGTTTGTCTTATGTTTAGTTAAATACCGATATTATTATGTATTGAACCCTGCCAGGTTTATAACTGTGATAGGGACTTCTTATTTGTTACCGATATTTGGATAACTTAATTCTCAAATTTATCAAAAAATTATGTGATTTGATAAAAGGCAAGATTGTATTTTTTCATCTACGTAGGTATTTATTTAAAACTTGTTTCAACATACAATTATTATTTATTTTTATAAGCCCAATTGCAAAAACGTTCATTAGATTAATTTCCGCCTTAAGACGAATATATACGACCACCGCCCATAAATCGCATTTTCATACAAACGTAAGTAGTCCCCATTTCCCTTTCTGGATATTGACATTACTTACGACGGCTACGGTGAAGCAACGACCCAAAATGAGTCCTGTCCTCCGAAACCAGATCACGCCATGTTTCCCGGTCTTGCGATAGCTTTCGCCAGTCGACATGACCGAGGTTGAGCAGATCTTGAGCAACTACGTCGTTCCAGCGATACCTAGGACGTCCAAGTACGCTCTCTTCACGGCTCGTATCCCGAGCCTCTGAAGCTGAGCCGCTTTGGTCTTTCCAATGCCCAAATATATCACCACTATAACGGAACACATCCTTATTTCTATGGCAACAAACTTATATTACGATATATTCGGCTACTTTAGCCGTCACTATATATGTATTTGATGCTGACTGTACATTTGGGGGTTGCATTTTAATTACGCATTATAGGGAGGGGGGAGGGGGTAGGAAATAAAATACCACCCTTCCCCCCCTCCTCCACATATAATACGTGATTCAAATGCCAACCCTACATTTGCTTCATGAATGTGTAGTCGCCATTAGATATATATCGGAGCCACCAAGGTCGCTCAAAAATATCTGAACATGCACTTTAACTACATTATAATTTACATTGTTCAGATATTTGTGAATACCTCGGCCGCTCCGATATATCTGATGGTGACTGTTCAGCAAGAAGAAAAAATCCTACCTGGTTGAGTCGTATCGTATCACGCGAGAAAACAGTTCCCGAATTGGTTATATCTCTAAAGTCATTAAAGTATAATTATCACACACACATTATTACGGGCACCATCCCACGAATGGCAATGTTTGCCGACGCCGTGAAAGCCAATCTGAATAATATAACTCAAAAAGAAATTTAAAACAATAAAATACAAATTATTAACACGATAATCATACGACAATACTAATTTGATTGATGTCATGTATGGCATAAGTCACTCGTATGGGCATAGACAAAGATTGAGGTTGGCGGCACTTTTTATTTTACTTCGTGTAATAAAACGCCGCAATAACTGTATACCAACATGACAAACATATAAATTTGGTATGTCTGTAGCCCCACATCAAATAATTTTGTCTGTACCACCATCGAAACGAAACTAACCGAGAGTTGCCGGAAATAGCCGATCATCGTAAAATGAAGATTGTTATGAAAAATTATTTTCCTTATTGTAAATTAAATACGCATCTAAAGCGATAGTTTTTATGTTCTAGTTTTATTCTCATATGTAGATAATATAATTAAACAGTTTTTTCTTATCATACGTGCGTTGTAGGTATTCGAGATACGTGTCAAAAACTTTTGTTAGAAATTTGTAAGGCGCCATCTCTCTTCTTCGCTCGTTTTTTATCCCGTTCTGGATTTTCAATTTTATATATATGATGATATATATAAATCAACGTGCCACATATAAAAATAAACTTAAATGAGGTTTGAACTTCGGATGTGTCCCAACTCACCCCATTTTACGGTAGTACCTACTTGAAACAAATGTCATAACTATTATCGTGTATTCTTGTTTACTGCTAAGTGGAGAAAGTAATACCTAATACTACCCATATTCCTAGATATGATTTACTACTTTCAAATGAAAGTCATTTCAAGTACAGAACATGCTTACAAAATTAAGTCCTATAAATAGACATGAAGTAAAGTTAGGTGTCTACCTTCATAAAATTTAATGGGTCTGCTATCGTATCAGTATGCTCTCTGTTTCTAACCCTAGACATACATTTTATCTACTTTGCTGAGGATTTATGAACATCACGCGCAACTTAGTAGCCAGTTGGACGTTTTGTTTACCCTTTTATTCGAGGCGCGGTGGACTGATGCGGGGTCAAGAGATTGCTCGTCACCAGTGGAAAATGTAAATTTTCCGCGTTTTATTTTCAGAGGAAGTACATATAGGTACATGCCTTATAATCAGTGATCGTATATTTTCCAGCATAACTGAAATGGTAAATTAATGTTAATATTAACGTAATTAACGCTAATTAATCATTAGGGTTGAAATTATTTATACCAATTCCGTTAACACCACTGTGCTGCACCAATAATGCTGGAAAATGTACGATCACTGCTTATAATACTCCGCTTCGAAACCATTTTAAAAATGCGGCAGATTTTGTCACTGACAGCGTCGTCGTTGAGCTACGCCTCGATGAAAATAGGCAGTTTTATCTGTCACGCCGTCTTTAGTAAGCAAATTGACGTAGTTTTGCATTTTCAAGGTTGTAGTTGCCTATATACCTAGTAAAAATCAATAGAAATTGCCAATAATGTAAACAAACCAATTTACCTTCGTTACTTCGTACTCACTTAATCAGTCAAGTTCTGACTTGATGAGTTCCATTGGGAGAATTCTTCAAAACTTGATGGTTTCAGATCCAGACTTTGAAACGTACTCAAAGCACGAAACTTTTTAGTGACATGACTTACATGGCCAGACAGGAACGAGCACTGCAGAATGCAGATTCACTAATTTTAACAAAAACTTAAAACTAAAAATGGACAAATAAAATTGACCTTTAATAAAAACCCGACTTCAAAAAGGATAAAATAAAATATTATCCCTTTATATGCGCTAACAACCGATATGTTCAAAATCGCTTTTGCTAAGTGAATTCCAGTACCGAGCGAGCGAAGTCAGCGAAGTGGCGAGGTATGCATGTCTGAGGCTGCTGCCGCTGCTGGGGATAAAAAACTTCTCAGTACTTTAAAACATTACTTACTTACTTCGTAGCTAATCATGCCGTCTACCACAGCCAGTACTTTGAGACAAAGGCTTTTCATTAAATCCTGCCAAGTGAGCCGCTAAGGTACCTTGAAGCGTAACGGCGAAATAAATAAATTGTTTAATAAAAGTGCAATTGACAGCAAGCGGCCACAAAGAAACCCTTTTAATGTCTTTCTTACAATTTTTTTTTTAGATTTAAACTGACCAAAAGCGCGTTCCGCTAGCTGGCGCGGATGCACGGAGCGGGCGCACGCACGCGGGTGACAACTGCATTTGTAGTTAAAATCCATCGCACGCGTTCGCGCCCAGTTAGCGTTGCTCATGCCCACCCGCTCCGTGCAACCACGACGCCATCGCCAGCTAGCGGACGTCCTAAAAAAGGGCTACATAATGCATTACTAGTATGTTCTTTAAAATAAATTTAAATAATTCATCTACAAACAGCAAAACGTCATCGAGCAAAACTCTACATAATTGTTATTAAGAAGTAGGTATGTAATATTACCATCAACACACTCTTTGAATAGTTTATGCACGCTAGCGTAGCGTAGCTAGGTCTAGTGAAATTTAGCACGCTTATTTTGAATGGGAATAAATATGTATAGGTAAAAATCGTTAATTTCGATTCGGTTTGTAATGTACCGCT
The DNA here is from genome assembly GCF_910591565.1 of Cydia splendana. Taxonomy (NCBI): domain Eukaryota; kingdom Metazoa; phylum Arthropoda; class Insecta; order Lepidoptera; family Tortricidae; genus Cydia; species Cydia splendana. The sequence goes on along the minus strand of NC_085987.1, from coordinate 37,679,111 downwards.
TCGGTTTTTTCATGTCACGGTAAGTGTAGCAACAGCTTTTACTCATAATTTCTTAATTCCAAAACGTAATTTTATTTTTAATACTAGAAATAACTGTCGCCATCATGTTTTTGTTAATATTATGGGAACATATTAAATTCTGTTCAAATGTTTTGGAGCATCTTATATGTACCTAATCTACTATATCTATTTAATGACGATTATATCGTATTCTTATTAGAGTTAGACCAAGAAAATTTTACGACGATTTAGCAGTACAAGTATTATTTTAAACGTCAAACTTTAGAACTTTTTAAGAAGGAAATTATGTAGGTACCTACATATTTTTTTTTCAGTTTATTTCTTCTGATATCCTTAGCTTTAACAGAGCATCCAGGGCATTAATTCCAGCTACTCATCTGCCCACGAATCAAAACTTGTCAAGACAAATGCAATTTTGATTTGTCAAATTTAAGATTCAACAGTCAATATTTAAACCATCATTTTATTGATGTTGGTGATGATTCAATGGAACAGAAAGGCTTTTTATAGGCCACTGGGCGGCTAGAGGTTATATGATGCATCTAAAGTGAGCAGGGTTAGTTTTTGGGCAGAGTTCAGACTTACGCGTACCTCACGAACGTCTGCCTTTTTCCCGCCAAAAAATATTTGAACCCGGACTTTGAGCAGTTATACCTAAAGTAAAGACAGAATTTTGTATGATATAATAAAAATATGTATGCAAAGTACACTTCATACCTACTTATAAATGATAATATTATAAATAACAATATGCCTGACCTGAGCCATAAGACGAGAAAATAATAAGCCTAAATTTTTAACTATATTAAAAAAACACTACCATAATAAATAATACATATATTGTAGTAATTAATTACCTACAATAAGTTATTAAGTTACATACCTCTAGACTGATGACCGATGAGACTGATAATGAGTCAAACTCATTATTGAGTTTTGCGGGGCTATGACTATTATTTTAGAATATCTTTGTATTTCTTTAAATAAATAAATATATATAAATAATAATATTATTTTAACTTTTTGAACAAAAGTGAAGCAAGAAATAAATCGCTTAGGCATGCCAATTGTCGATAAAGGGCGTTTTCAGAAATAAATATTGAAAACCTGATTCTTTCACATCTGGACGTTCTTGGGCTCATTCTACTCAGAATCGACAGCATTCTCCATCCCACCATTGAAAAAAGATGTCCCAAAATGTCCATTCCATTACGTCACGTTTTAGTATGAATAAATTTTTCACTTGTATGTGCGTGACGTAGAGGAATGTACAATTTTCATACAAATTTTTGGGACATTTTATTTTGTCATCAGAATTGAATATGCTAGTGATTCTGAGTTGAAAGAACCCAAAAACACCGGGATCTGTGAGAATCGGGTTTTCTATATTTATTTCTGAAAACGCCCAATTTTATAATCCGCTTGCATTGGCATGCGGACTATTTTTCGTGCATTGGCACGTTAAATATAAAAATTTGTTTATCCCTAAAACGAGCTATGCCCTTAAAAGGTCCATTCGCCATCCTGACTGATTCACAATATCTCTTGTTTTATAGGGTGGTCCAAACCTTGACGTAAAAAAATTTGGCTGTTTCATACATTTTGGCTGGTCCATTTTCTATGGAAGGGTAAAAATTTTTTTCGCGATTTCGGGGTTGGTCCCATAGTAAAACTCTGCTCAGTATTATCCCAAAACCTCCTTCGCAACGGGAATGCAGTTATTTTTTAGCCAACCTGTATCGGAACCCTGGAATTTCATAACAAAAGTTAAAAGTTTAAAAAATCATAACTCGAAAACTACGAAAAATCGGCTAACATACATGGGGTATATTCTGATAGCCCACGACGTGAGGAATCTAAAAAAAATTTTTGGACGTCAAGGTTTGGACCACCCGGTATAGGTAGGTAAGTCAATATTTTTAATAAACGGTATCGGTAGTGTACGTTTCAAAATGGGTATCTATCCCTAAACTGAACTAAAATTATAACTAGTTACGTTACGTCTAGGTAAATAGGTACTTACTAAATAAATTCAAGAAGTGTGAAAACATTGTTCCCGAGTGTATAATAGCGTAGGTAGGCATTATAATACTACTTGATGTGCAACAAAATTGCAACTCTAGGCACTTGAGTCAAATAGTACACAATAACTACCAACTTACTAATTATACTTGTTAGTAGAGCGAGTTGCCAATTAGCGGCCAACTCTCACTAAAAATATTGATCATGCTCGACTAGGGACTCTTCACGCGTCTTAGTGGACGCTGCAATTTTGTAGGAGTGATACATACTTTAAAGTGCTTTAACGCTGCGTTATCGGATAAACTATTTGTTTGATTCGCAAGTGCATAGGAACCCGGTTTACGCGAAAACGGTTCGTTCCGATTTAATTAGTCGAAGTGCATCGCGTGTCGCAACGGTCAAGCGAAAAGTCGGTGTTGACATCTCTTAATACAATAATTAATAGAAGTGTGAACAGTGTATGACAGCCGTTTATCAGTCGCCGGCTAACTACGTAAATACATAGTGTACGTAGGAGTGCATCGTGGCCAGATAAAGGATTTGCAGTATGTTTATGCGTTGGGGAGACGAGGCGGGCGGGGAGCCGGCAGTGCGCGCGCGAGTTGCCCGCGATGCACGCGTGCCGCCCGCCGCTGCGTAGTATTCCTTGCACCACGAGGGCCACACCATGGCCGAGTGGGCTCTCAGTCGCGAGTGGCCCGGTCGGTCCTGCCAGCCTCCGTTCCAGGGCTACGACTACTTCCAGCAGCCCCCGCCGCAGCCGTTCGAGTCGCAAGCGCAGGCGTTCGCCCCGGTGCAGCACTCCGGCCAGCTGCCGGGCTTCATCGCGCCCGGCATGCTGCCGGTCCAGCCCAGAGGGTAAGTTCTACGTAGGCCTCCCGGTTGCGGTTTCATTCGACAGTCGGGTTTTCCCGAAGGCAATAAATTTGGAATGAAATTTTGTCGTCGTAAAAAAGGTAACTTTGTAACGATATTTTTTTCATCTCTTAAATGTGAGCCAATTGTTAATAAACAATTATCCTACGGCCTTGACGTACCTATAATTATTATTTTGACATTTTTTTTGAACGAGCGCTTACTTTAATAAAGAACGTTTTTGCTATTCCATGCATGTAGGGTACCTAGGTATTTTGTATTACTTATTTATTAATAATTACTTTTACTTCAGTCATAAAAATATATAATTATAACGACATGTCCCATAAATTATCAGCTCTAAGTATGTACAACAGTGAATTAGCTCGATAAGTAATACTCGCTACGGTGTGGCTTAGGTTAGTATAGATGGGTATAATTTAACGGTACCTAACAATACTATTTATTCTAATATTGTTGGATATGAATGTTTACCTGGAGTATCTCATTACCTATGTTGTTTTTTATTGACCAAGCGGAGCGAAGGTCTTCGGTTCGGCTTGAACAAAAATGGTTTCATATACGGATAGGATGGTAAACCATCCTTAACATCCTTAAGGGTCAAGTAATGCGGTCTGTAGAGTAGACTTTACAGATCACTTTTCTCGACTGATGTTCGTGCAAGTTTGTGAGCAGGTTCCATATTTATATATAGGTTTTCATTTATAATTTTACCGTCAAATTAGTTTCTTTTTCAAAATGGCGCCTTGAGAGTGTGCGTGGTCATGGTGTATAGATCATAGTTTATAAATATAAAAGATTAGAGGTAAAAATACAGGCTATTTAGCGCAGGTCGTATTAGAAATGTCGTAGAGCAGAGTTAATATGATCACGGTGAGGAATCGGAGTGAGTATAAAACAGGAAGACCATTATGAACATAAGACGCGGCGTCTAGGCGAAACTGGCCGGTGCTTGTTGCCAACTCCCGCTATTATGTATAGTTTATCACACACCATTTCGATACAGTTATCAAATACGTTAATACAATGGGAATAAATAATTAAACTTTAATAACTTTTCGTTATATTTAGCAATAGGTACTTACAAACTACCTAGTTAACAAATTAGGGTACTTACGTACATAAATACATATACATATATAGGTAGATACTCATAGTCATAGATACGCATTTATGCGTATAATATAATCCGTAAGAGTCGAGTAGGCGTAACCATAATGAACTCAAATATTTTTAATATGTACCTACCTATTATTTTTATCTCTTCACAATCATAAACGTTTACTGAGGAAATTATTAATAATGTTAGTATTATTACAAATTTTGCTACTTAATATAAAACTGAAATATTACAAAGTAAGCAATTGAGGTATTAAGTATAGAATCATACAATTATCTGTTATCATGCTTACTTCCTAACTTAATACCGGGTGGGCCCTGTAACAGGAGCAATAAATTAAGCTGTAGGCTTTACTACTCAAACTGACCAGCATTTGTTCAACTACTTTTACAAATAAATTGTGTTTTGATTTTTAGTACGTTTAAAGGTCTAAGGCGCTATGTATTGCGAATTTTGTTATGTTTAAAGCGTAACAAGCAACGTCAATTACAATGATGACACCGTACATTGAAGATAGGTGTAATAATTAATTTGCACTAAAAATAGGAAGTCTATGGACTTCATCATTTTTAAAAGTTGTTAAACAGAAGTTTTATCGTTTGAGGAGTACAATACACAGCGGCTAAAAAATAACTGCATTCCTGTTGCCAGGGAGGTTTAGGGATTATACTGAGCAACTTTTACTATGGGACCAACCCCTAAATCGCGAAAAAATTTTACCCTCCCATAGAAAATAAACCAGCCAAAATGTATGAAACAGCAAATTTTTTTATTCGCGATTACGGAGTTGGTCCCATAGTAAAAGTTGGTCAGTATAATCCCAAAACCTCCCTGGCATCCTGGCAACGGGAATGCAGTTATTTTTTAGCCTCCCTGTATATGTTTGTGGCCCTGTAACGGCTGTAACACGAGCAAATAATAATGGCCCACTCGGTATGCTACTTATGTATTTAATGAGGCTTCATTTGGTCGATAAGTAAGTAACGACTCGTAGCTTGATGGTTATTATTAGGCACCTACATGTTGTGAAATGACCGTTCAAACCTCCCCTCCTTTATCTTCGTAACTACTGGGTCTAAAATTAAAAAAAGAATACAAAAAATAGATGATAGGAAAACCTATTAGATGTTTTTTTTTAAGACATTTCACTCAGGTTTCAAATAAAAAAATACATTGTTAAAAATTGTGTAATGTACCCTTGGAACGCGAGTCCGACTCGCACTTGGCCGGTTTTTTTGTTCAAGTCGGTGCAAAGTTAGCTTAGATGGACTCTATTCTACTATTATTGGGTCAATTTTGTACTTCCAAATAACAACATACTTCAGGGGATCTAGCCAGGATGGCGATAGCACAGAATAAATAATAGTACTGCCGTACAGAAAGGAAACTTCCTACAAAACCGAAGTTTGACAGCGGTTCAGGGTCGAATCATGCTGTCCCTTTCTAATATATGGCACTATCCCTTTCGGCTATTTAGGGTTGTCAAAATTCAAGCCATTATCTTATCTGTGGTCGTGCACGCAAAGGGACGTCGAGTTGTGTCAACCCTAAAAATTGCTCGGAGCAATGCTGAGCCGAGCGGAGCCGAGTTTGGCCGAAGTCAGGAGTTTCGCACCCCTGGCGATAGTAGATGGAAAACGTCAATCACGTGACACGTATGTTGCAAACGCAACCTTTTATTTCTATAAAATCTCAATAATATTCCTAATGCAGTCGGTAAACGCAGCCATCGGGCTCGGCTAGTATTCGGAAGCTTTTTCTAAAGCACCGATAGGAGCGCTCCACATACCCTGTATCGCGGCCAATTAGAGGCACCTAAATCTAAACCACCTTTTTTACTGTTCAATTTCGCTAAATCACTCTCTCATCAGCCTCCATACCAGTAACACACCACTTCTGCAGGCATTTAAGCGTTTAGTTAAGAAGCTCTTGTAAGCTAGTACTTTTGGAAGATTATATCAGTTCACTATTAAGAATTGAAGCTTTTTATTTGAGTCGTTGAGATCCTGACCTGTACGGCGGCTACACGTTGCTGCTTTTCTTTTGGCGTTTGTTGTTGCACAGTCAGCATCAAAAGGAGCGGATGAGACATCACGCCAAAAGTATCTGCCACCCGGGAATACTTTTCCAAATAGAGATGTAGGTAGGTATCTCTACAGTTCGCGTTCAAAAGTACCTGCTACATACACTCTAAGAGGGAATATTACGCAAAACTCTGCGTAGAGGGCGTCACAAGCGCTATCACAGGGCATACCGCGAAACACGAAAAACGAAAGTTCGGTTTCTGCCTCTCTATCACTCTTGCCTATTCGATCGATAGAGAGGCAGATAACGAAATTTCGATTTTCAGGTTTCGGGGTAGGCCACCTGTAAACAAACTGCCTTTATGCATCAATGTCATTGTGAAAACTTGTCAAAAAACTGTTTAAGGCCGATTATGTAAGTATAAGTTACTCTATGGTTTACTAAACAACATAGTGTGGCACTCTGGCGGCAGAACATTGCAGTAATACTCCCTATTGTTCTAGGGTGGGCAAATTAGAAGGAAAAGTGAACAATATTAAGTATTTCCTTTCACCTATAAACATAATTCATTTTAGTATAAGGTGGCCAGTTATTGAAAGTATTTCAGTATTTCCTTAAAAATATATTATTTCGGGTTGACAATTAGGTACAAATGGAAAATAATGTCTGCCAAAGGCTTAGAGGATATAACCAACGGAGACGCCATGTCTAAAATTTTCGGTACAAAATAGTCTGCCGTTTTTTGCGGGGGAGGGGCACATCAAATGTATAGGTACGTCATGTCAGATAAACGTCAGTCCATACATATGGTTGACAAGTTGTTGACCATTGGCCGCCTATTTTCGACAGAGGGGAACGCCTGTTAATGGCGGCTCCATTGTTAATTACTCCGAGGCCAAAGGACACCTCTAGCTGCATGGCAGATGTGAACTCTTTTAATCGCGTTTCTCATCACATTTTCGCACATTTCCAGCGTTATCTCTGTGACTGTGCCCCGGATATTTTTTTAACCGTTGAAAGTTTATCGGCCTGTTAGCTTAGACTCATCCTTTTAGATAACCCCACTACACAGAAAAAATCAGGTGCAGTTAAATCTGGGGATCTTGGTGGCCAATTAGTATCAATATTTTGATAATGAAAGCAAAGCAAAAAACAATCGAAACAAGCGAAAAACGATCCATAACAAATTTGCCGTATTTATACAAAATAATTTTCATGCAACAACTGTCAAATTTGCCGCCAAAACAAAATAGTGGCAAAAAAGTTGTGTATACGTCCAAGTTGCCCACCTTGTACATTTAAAGACATATACATAGGTATCTCTTTTTGTTAAGTTACCTACTTAGCGAATGGTAGATACTTTTGACGCGTAGTCTGGCCCCGTCATGAATCTAGGATATACCTGGATCTGGCATGAGTGGTGGGGGTAACTGACAGAACGGGATAGTCTTATGTATCTTTCAGTAGTAGTAGCAGAGAAAGCGGTATTATTGCTTGTCCTTGTCACAGTCTCACTTTTTGTTTGTTCCCCACCTTTTTATTAGTATGTTGAATGGTGGGCAACAAATGAATTCGACCAATCACAGTGTCGCATTTGCGTATGTTTTGTCCCTCACGGAGGCACGCGTATACCACTTCTATGCGATCCTACCTTCTATGGGCCCCGTAGACAACATGCCTATCGCTAACGCTACGTAGCGAACGAAACGCAACTGTCACTGTCATACTAATATGGAAGAGTGATAGAGAGACACGAAGCGATTCGATGGCGAAGCGCAAGCGATTGTCACCTTGGCTAGGCCGCCTGATCCGCTACTTTTGATGATGACTGTACGATTGTTATTTTAACTAGGCCCCCAGACTGACATGAAGCGTGATGGTGGCGTTTAAAAATCAAAGTTAAATTAAATTATTGACCAGTAGCTTTTTTGTAAGCAATGAGAGATAATATACCTATTATTGTGCTTGCTCGTATTTTATCTAATTATTATAATGTTCAAATCACAACTACCGAAAATGATAGATAGAGATCATTTGACTGATTAGCTTAACTACTTAGCAGCACTTAATAGCACTTTCCATTTATCCGTAATAACTACTTATTGATACTAGGAGGCTTATTCAAATAAAAAAAACTTATAATTGCGTTTTTGTCATCCAACTAGCACATTCCTCATACAGTCCACCACTAGCTATCAAAAAGTATAGTGTGAGGGGCGGTAAGTATCATATTTTCAAACCAAATATGCCTCCATACTCTATATAGTCTAGGTGCAGAGACTCAGAGAGCCTACGAGCGAGCATCTTTCTCTGTCACTCAGGTCACTCTAATTAGGTACGGCTTAATTGGAGTAAAAGAGAAAGATGTCCACAATTTGCGAACTTCGGTGTTCGCGGTAGACCCTGAGAGCGCCGGCCGTCGCGTGAACAAACAACAGGCGGGGGTCGGCGAAATTAATGAATTCTGACTAACGCTTCAATCTACCCCTGTGTGATTGCTGCACAAGTTCCAGTTTGTTGAAATAGCAATGTGCAATCCTACTAATCCTACTAAGTACTAATACCTACTATAACTATGAAAGTTTATATATTTAAATTATTTAGAAATATAGAGTGCCTACTTAGAGATGATTGTTGCTGCAGGTAATTTAGGTATTGCAAGTCTAGTTAGTTTTTAATCCAAAAAAACTATTTAAACAATAAAATATGTATACCAATAGTTTATTAAACGCGACGGAAGATTTGGTGATCGCACGGATTTTAACGTTTTACCTGAAAGTAAGTACCTATACTTCTGTTTAAATTTTCTCGTCCTCAGAAAGTGGCGTTCTCAGAAAGTGACGTACTCAGAATGTGACGACCTCAGAAAGTGACATACTCCGCCTAAACCTCCAAAAAGTGCTAGTACTTTCGTACGGAAGTTATTTCTCCGGATAAGCACTTATGTACAGCCGTCAAACTCTAAGATTAGTTAAGTACAGTATATACATGACATAAACGTATAATAGCTTTTGTAACAGAAATGCCACTCGGTACCAAACGACTCGGTGTCGGATATCGTTTACTACTAATGCAGTTTTGCTTTTGATATATGAAGTTAAGTACATACATTGTTACAAGAGGAATAAAGATCACCTTGGATACACCTACGTGATATCTATTTCAAGTTTCCAATAAAACTGTTGCTGTAAATTCACAGCTTTGACAATACCTTGTTAAAAGCTTCTACATTTGTCTAAGCTATACAATTTGTTTACTCGCTTAATTGAATTGGCTCGAGTGCTGCGTTACGAATTCTAGAAAGTTAGTCTTACTATGTAACCTAGAAATGTGATAAAATTTATCGACCCAGGCTAATCCCGGCATGTAGCAACAGTCTTGTTCTGCGTACTTGTATCACGGCCCTACAATTGACTGGGCAGTGTTATATAAATCCCTACCGCGAAAAACAAAGTCGAACTCTCTATCGCTCTTGCATTTTTAGTAATAATGATAAATAATAATAATTTAGCCTATACACGTCCCACTGCTGGGCACAGGCCTCTCATACGCGAGAGGGCTTTTATGACATATATTACTGTATTAGATATACATATGTGACGTCCCACTACGGGTAAAGGTACCTTATGGCGGTTGGCGCTTACGCTATTATTAACGCCGCCCGCTCCAATATTATTGCGGCGCTATGCGACGTAAGCGCCAGCCGACATAAGGTACCTTTTGCCGTGGAGCGTCACATATGTCACTTAAATAGATTTTGGGCAAAAAGAAAAAAACATGCACTTAAAGGGTGAATATATATATGTAGAGAAATAAACTGTCCAAACTCTTATCAATTAAATTAAATTTACTTCCTAGTTTGTTCTCGAATAATCAATGTGGAATACCCTCTTAACCTTGTTTTCAAGACGAACCACATAAAAGCCAATATTTTCCTGATACAAGTAATCCGCATAACATTTAGTTTTGGATTTATACTCCATCTCTCTTGATACTACGCCTCAATTGCTTTTCATGCCTTGTCAATATAATTAAATGCATTCAACTTGAAACAAAATTGCTGTAAAAGCAATAATAAATTTATTCAAGGCAAGGCTAAATGGGTTACGAATTTGTGTGTTTATCACAGATATTTGTTCATGAGTTATGGATGTTTTTTTATATCTATAAGTTTTTATCTATACCTATGTAGGTATTAAGTATACATACATATATATATACGGTGTTTTTTTTTAAACTACGTTAACTTCGGGATATAGCTATTAAGTACCTACATTTAAGTGTACACACTCGTAGGGGCCTTATCAGATAAAAATAAATCATTGATTGTCTCCAAAATGGAGTAGGTATTACCCAACTAACATTAGGCGCTAAATATAAGGGTTAAAAGAGATCTACATAAGCGTCTGTTTACTCCAGAGGTTCTAAAATAGGAGTTATAGCCGGCTATAGCTCCCTAATACCCCCGGATTGGGCACAATTTTTATCACCTTGAGTTATAAAACGGCGCTACAATAGAGTTATAGGATGAAATAAGAGGTAGAAGAGCGCTAAAGTAGTGCTGTAATAGCGTTGATTAACTACTTAGGATTTAAAAGGTTGCAAAATAAGCGACTACTAACTATTTGAGTAATATTGTAGGGCCATATAGATGATACTTTCAGCTTTAGATGGTATATTAGCATTTAAAGTCAATATTTGTAACACTCAAGAAGGTAATTTCACATTTTTTCCGTAGCGCTATCTGCTTTGGTTGCAGATGTTTCCATTTTATATTATTATTCGTAAGCTTGCCCTGTGACAGCTTTAAGTCAAATGTAATGGCGGATAATTAAAAGCAAATAATTATTTTAGTTCACTGATGCCGGTGTTATCTGTGGATTTCTGATGGCGAAATTAATTACACTGTCAATAACTATATGTATTACTAACAAAATTTTAAAGGGCCTCTGATCATTTGCATATTTATTTGAATATAATATTTTTTTATTTTTGGTCCACCGTATTTAATTTTCGAAAAATTACTCAGTATACGTGAAGTCCGGTTTTAAATATAACAATACTAACATTAGGTCAATATTGAGTAAAAGTATCGATTTTTATTGAGTATTTACGTTTTAATTAATAGCTTTTGTTTTGCTTATTGATTCATCGGTCATCTTAACATGGCGCTATAGGCTTAGGTTGTAAGTAAGACTCTAATAACAGTATAAGATGTACTAAGGTATTGAATAACGCTCCTCTGCGACTACATGATCTATAATGATGACTCATGACTTCTCTTTTCGACTGTAAGTGATACAAGAGAGTTAAGTAGCGATTGCGATACACGGAGCTATAAAAGACTTTTTATCGCCTGTTTAGAACCTTAAGTGAAAATTGCAGCTGCTTATTACTCATATAGATGTTAAGGTGGTAGAATTCACTTTGGGCTATAACACTAATGGCTTAAGATGCATTATAGCTGCCAAAACGGCTACTGTGGATCTTAAAGCTATACATGGACCTCTTAAAGACCTTGATGTCACCAGAGCCTGTAAGCTTAGAATATGTAGCTATTCTACAGCCGTTCTATGTCTTTAGGTGATAAAATAAGTGCTAAGTGTCGCTTAATTATTTGTTGGGTAGGTACATTAGAATACCGGTTGCTTTGAGAAAATTGCTGAATTTAAGCTCAGGAATGCACCCTTGAAATTAACGGACTTTAAAAAAACCACCGTGTATATGATCGTCTAGTACCCACAACATAAGCCGTATTGAGCTTACTGTATGAGACTAGGTAACTTTGTGTAAGATTGTCCTACAATAATATTTATACAGGGTGGCCCATTTACATAGATCGGTCAGTATGGGAAAATCAGAAATTATAAGACATACGACGATCTCTTCTTAGGAACCATGTCATCGATTTTAGTAACGAGAAAAACTGCATTCATACATTTAACAAGTTGCGACACTAGCAAAGAGGTACAAACAACCATAGAGACAATTTTACTACCTAAACGAGTTGAATATTGTGTTCAATAAAATGGTGGTAATTTTGAAAACTTACTAAAATAAATTAAAGGATATGAAAACAATGCATTTTATTCATTTCCGACATCATGTTTCATAGTAACACTGCTTAAGACCTACACAATCAATATCTAAATAGAAATAGGTAGGGTTAGTTTTATTTTTCAAAACGTCCGGGTTCGATTCCCGAGCTGAGTTTACACATTTATTTTAAATGTATGAATGCAGTTTTTCATGTTACTAAAATCGATGACATAGTTCCTAAGAAGAGATCGTCGTATGTCTTATAGTTTCAGATTTTCCCATACTGACCTATCTAAATGGGCCACCCTGTATATTTATTTATATATCAAAAATAGATAGATATCACGATATCAGGAATAGATAAATACTCCGGAAATGCACGTAGATTTCCCGGGGACATAAACCGTTTGATGGAATTGCGTTGAATAAAACAGCAGGAAATGCAGGTGGTAAACAATCAGTTTGATTAATAAAACTGCCAAGCGCGAGACGTATAGTCTCGCCCTTCATGTTCCGTACAATATCTACTCAAGCTGGATAAGAATAACGAACGTATAGAAACTTATTTACCTATTGGTCAACACAACACCAATTTATTGTCATCCGACTAGGGTTATGATTTTAGCAGTTTATATCGATGCTTATTTGATGTGTAAACCTCTTATTCATAAAACTTTACGGGCCTGATTTTGTTTAATTACAAATACATACAACACTACTACTTACAAATACATAAGTCAAAATGACAGATAAATACAAACGATTCATAGCTAATACAGGCCTGTAGCGCGTTTATGAATAACGCCATATTGTTTAAGTTTTTATGGTCTTCATTACATTACATAGGCTACAGGCCTACAGGTTTACCTACGGGTATGTAGGTACCTACATATATTTTTGATTGATGCGATTAGCTTTGTTTTGGCTGGTGGAATGTCGATGCAAGGCCCGCGCTTTTGCTGCGTCGCTCAATAAATAAGCACCTTGCACTCCTGTTCTATTTCAATTGATGCAGTTTTATTAGATATCTTTCTTTACCTTGTTAAAAACATCAGAATACATTATCTCTAAGCTATACTTTATACTCATTAATTATTTTAAATTAACAGGACTATTCTAAAATAAGTTTAACTTATAAGTCTAACAACCAGTTTCCGTACGAATACTACTACTTTGTTGTTCATTTTTCTCCACATATGCTTGGAACTAAAAAACTGGCCCATTCAAATATATATACTTATTACTGGTATTTTTACTGTTTTCGTTTAAATATTCCTTTAACCCATTAAAGGCGGAATGGTTGGATTTGTAAAATTTTTTGGTATTACTTACTGTTCCCGAGTTAATTTCAAGTAATTTAAATCTTAGACAAAATATTATATTTTCATTTTTCATCCAAAATTTGGCACCGCTAACCGCTAATACTAACTGGGTAAACTATACCGCGACCGGTGACCGTAAACTTATGATGAAATCGTAAAAATAAAATATTAAGTTAGGATAAATTACACACTCATAAAAATTTGAACATTCTTTATGATTTTTTTTTTGCCATGGCGTTTATAGAACATAGTTCATGTATGAGTTTCATAATTATAGCCTTTTGTAACAGTATATGACGATAGTAGGTACCTGGCACGTTTGCATATATATATATATATAGTGTTACAATGACATGCATGTGCACTCTTCATCGTCTCCTCGGCGCTGGCCGCCTGACCACCAGTAAATCCCCGTTCCCCAACCAATCACTCTAAGTTTGTTTCTTTGTTTACAACTCGCCTTCAACTCCCAGACCATAATTTCTATGCGTTTATAAATTACCTGCTTAGATTGATCAATTAACTTCAATTTTCTTATTATGATACAATTGTTCCTACTCTTTTGAGTCATGAGGGCCAATTAAGCCTCCAGGTAAAAATTATAGTTAACAAGCGCATTCTGTGCTAATAACTAGGACATTCTATAGCGTTTTTGATCAATTCCAATGTTATTTATTGTCGTCAGATAAACTTGAACGTCTTTCGTTATGTTTTACTAGTAAATAAATGTGTATACAACGTACGAGATCCTAAGCCACGTAGCTACGGTTGTATAGCTCTGAAACAGTCAAATACCAAAAAATTATAAAACCCCCAGGAATTTGTTTCAGGGGTTATAGTGTAGTAAATAAAGGTAGTGGACCCCGCATTAATTCCTCAGCCAGAAAAAACTTTACAGTATCATAAAGTATCAATAAATAAAAAGTATTGTATAAATTTCCAAAGAATAATAATAATAGAATTAAAGTAAATACCTAAAGTCTTAAATCGTTAATATCTTTTTACGGAAAAATGCTCCGTTCAAACTTTCTTCACCAGACATATTCATGTAACGTATTGCAACGATATATGAAATATCAAAAAAATATCCCAGCAGGAATACCAGTATTAATAAATTAAAATTTTTTGGCGTGTCTTGGTCCGGAAAATTGCTCAGTCTAATTTTTTCACTGGAATGCCATTTTATTGCCGTTTTATACCTACAAAATGAAAATCTAAAAATTTTCCACTCTCAGTTTTTAATAGTTCTATAATGCATACATTTCGATACGCATTTTTTTTTGGATTTTTTTACCCACTGCGCCAAATTATATTCTAAGATCATATAAGAAGAAAAGAATGACAGAGCAATTTTCCGATGAAAATGAGCGTCAAAAAAATGAAGTATCATAAAAAAATATTCTCATTTGCAAAACTTTTAGATTTTTTTCTAGTATCACATACTGATAAAAATAACTTATTTTGTAAAATAATTTTGGACTGAGGAATTACTCGGTTCAATATATAATCAAATTTGTGTTTTTACCTAACTTAGGAGTGTTTTTTTTTTTGGATATTTATAATGTTGGTCTCGGCTCATACTATACAATAACCAAGCTAAATTTCATCGACTGAGAAATTAATGCATGGGTCTCCATACAACAACTTGCTTCATTTACTACACTATTAAGCAGTATGTGCAGCATTAAGCAGCTGTGGTTAGTAAATTGCGTAAAAATATTTTTTTTTTCTTTTCTCTCAGTTAATATCCAGGGAGGAAACTACGTTTTTTACGGAGAAGAGGTCACGTGACGTCCTCCCCTTTCTTCTTAATCTACCACTCATTTTCACAGCTGCAGCTTGTTAGTAAGTTAATAGATTAACTTTTCCACGCTTATCCTGTATTGTATTGTATCGTAGCACGGGCAGATTTCCGCAACTTGACGACTGGCGCCTATATTGCGTGTATTATGCTTATCTTCTTTTTTTAACGCTTTAAATCGCTTTATGTAGGTTATAATTTTAGAATTCTATTCCAAGGTCTTAATAATGGATTAATAAAGAATTACGTCTAAATAGTAGTCGAATATGTCCTGAAATGACCTGGGGCCCATTTCTCGAACGATTTTAGTCTAATATTATTAGTGTCTTGTCATGGCGACCCATACGATTTGACAGGGGCCCATTTCTCGAACGGTATTAGACTAATATTATTAGTCCACAAACTGTCAAATCGTATGGGTTACCATGGCGACACACTAATAATATTAGACTAATATCGTTCGAGAAATGGGCCCCAGTTCGTGGACTAATAATATTAGTCTAATATCGTTCGAAAAATGGGCCGCTGGAATGACGCCGCGCCGCCATCCATCGCTATGGCATCCCAAATCAAAGTTTCAAATTTTGCGAGTGACCAGCCGAGGATTCAGTGAGCATTAAATTAACATGCTTGTAAGACATCTTTAATTATCATGTTCTATCATCGCAATGCGCGTAATTGATGACCAATTAGCATTCGACTGTTCGCGATGGTGATGACGGCGGGTTGAAAGCGAACATTAGGTCAGAGTTACACTAGCCGCGGTAAACATTAAAGACAAACTTTATCGTTATTTTGGTATTATCAATATATTATACCAACGTTATAAAATCAGTATATGGATTCATGTGATCGTAATCCGACGGTCATATTTTTTGTACGCCTGATTGCCTTGGTTATCCGAATCGCAGCAACCTACATAATACAACAAATCTTAGTTGGACTACCATCTTCTAACAATTTATCTTTCTCAGTTGCTTAAAGGTTAGCTGGAAGAGATCCCTTAAAGGGATAAATTCGCCTTTGTACACATTTATTGTATTCTCTATTTGTTATGTACATACTTGTTTTGTGCAATAAAGTGCTTTACGACTACTACTATTAATAGTACAAATACGAAATATCTCAAAATTTCTTATTTACTTTTGGGCTTTTGTTCTCTACAATCGAGTTAGTGAATTCCGCTATGAAAATAATAAAATGTAAATCTGAAATACCGGGGGTAGTATTGCCATTTATTCTGCCTGCAGGCCCTCCAGGAACATTGGCAGCATATTTGCAAGCATACACACTGCATACGAATACATTTTATAGCCGCGGTCTTACGTCGGTGTAAAACTCGATAAAAAATTCAATTTCAAGAGGTTTCTTAGGGCTTTAATTTACATAATAAAATATGATTAATTAATTTATGTTAATTACAAAAAACACACCGTAAAAAATAATTCTACACAGCCTAAAATAACCCCCATGCATCGTACCTGGCTCAAAGGTCCCCATAATGCCTGCAGCATTCCCCCGCTGAACTACTACTCTTAGGGTTTGAATATCCAATAATCCTTTTACTATGGAGCTACGAGAATAATTTGAAATTTCGAGGAACTTCAATGGTTTTACCGTGTCTGTGAGTATCATAGATTGAAAGATGAAGGGCGACGGCGCCTATAGGAGAGACGACGTGACAGATAAAATGCTTGATGGCGTCGAGGCGTAGAAAGCAACGACGCAGTCAGTGAACAGTACGGCTACCACCAGTTTTGACATTGACAGATACGCTCGCGTCAACGTAAATTACTTTCTATACATCTCGCTTGCACAAATATGCGAGTACGAGCGAGATGTACAGAAAGTAAATTACGTAGACGTGATCGTTATGTCAATGTTAAAACTGATGGTAGACGTACGGGTGTTGCTGTTGGAGAGTAACTATTACCTACCCCAAAGAAATACGACAAGAATACTTCATTATGCAATCAAAGCGAGTATGTAAATAAACTAAATTTTAACATTACTTATCACGAATAAATAGATTAAAGGTAATTTAGCTAATTACATAATTCCTATAAACTCCTATTCCTATAAACAAGAACAATATAATCTAGAGGCCTTTTTCTAGTAACATCATCGATTCGAAACCTGATTTCGTAAAATTCGCTCGATAGACAATAAAAAATCACGAACATACCTATGTTTAAAACACACCTCAAATATTTGTAACAATTTTTGCACAAAAGCTAAAATTACGAAATTTGCTATTAAAAAAGACTTACTAAAAATAACAATTCAAAAACATATGATATCCGCGATCCCGGGTACGCATAGCCGTCTTGCTCACGCTTACGCTGAGTGAGAGTGAGAGAAGAAACTGAACCCACGGGGCCTCAGTGGTCTTTGTTGAGATGTTTAGGTAAATATAGATGTATAAGTTCGCGCGATATCGAAAAAGTGAAATGTGCTCCACTTGCTAACCCCACGCACCGGCTTCAGGTGTCCGGCCGCTGCGCACACTCCTCCCGGTACGTCACTTTCGTTAGGGGGCGTATATTAATTACGTAAGGTGTTCAGGGGGGAGGGGGTCAACACAAATATCACTGAATATCACTTGGGGGAGAGGGGATTTCAGAAAATACATATTATTTTCAAGCAAAAATAGTGTAAGAATGCGGTAAAATTACATTAAATGAAATCAAAATATGGATGGCATGACACAACCCTCCAAATAATACCTATGATTTAGATTTGCGTTAAAGGCATGTATGTATAGGTTATAACTTAATTATTTATTTACTTAATTGAAAAATGGTATCGTGCTCATAAAAATATAATATTGTTCATACGTATTACATATGTACGTATTACATAAGTAGGTATTTAGATTGATATTTAACAAGGTGACATTTCACGTATGTATTTGAAAATTGCGTTTTAATTATTAACTTGTAACTAATAAGGTCCGTCACAATTATTTTTATACCTGTCGAATAAAATAGGTACAAATAGGTATAATGGACGACGTTGCGTCGAGCAGCACCCATAGAGTTGACTAGAAGCACGGGATAAGCTAGTGTGGGGTGGCTCTAAGTGTGGCTGCGGGGTAAGTGTGGCTTACTTTCACGTTGGGGTCCTGTTCACATTCATTAGTGTTTATTGCGAGTTCATACATTGGTGCTTGCTTGGACACTAAACACTAATCAGATGTGTAAACAGGCCCGGTATGAAGGCCAGAAATACTTATCCCGCAGCCACCTTTACCCAATTTTAACATCAGACACAGAATTACAAACACAATGATCATCTTTATTAGTTATTGCTCATTAACACGTTTTAGTATTGCTTCTAGTATATTACCCGTAACGATGAAACTATAAACATTAATTGATTGTAATAAAAAAAAACATCTAGGTACCTATAATTTCAGTCCAATTGGTTCTACATTCTATGATGGAGGCATGCATTTAGGTAATTTCCCTGCCACCAATAATGCTACAACCAATAATGGGATGTGAAATGTACGACAAAGTTGCAGAAAACCTATTTTTTCCATGTGACTTGGCGATCGGCGATCGTAAACGGCGATAGCGAGTGGCGTGCTATATTTAATCTTGGCAGTGATGGCAATGAGATGCACTCTGCGTAAACGCAGACCGGGCGGCGTATGCACTCTTTTCTTTACAAAAACTCACTTAAAGCCAATTGGTGAGGAGACCTATTCGAACTTTAAAATCAGAATTTATAACTACATATACCATGTAATCTTAATACGATGTGGAAGCTCGCTCGCGCTTATTGGTGCGCGATGCACTGTAAGTCCGAGATGTACTTATCTTATAATCATATCAATAACAAATTGAGTTAGAAGAATTGAGGATCCCGATGCTGATTTAACAACTTGTAACCGTTTTGAACTGGTTTTGATACGACATTGACGATCGCCTTGGTGATTCACGCAGGACTTTCACTTCATTTCGCGTGCAACAATCAGAGTGAGCGCTCTTCAAGGTCGTATCAAAACAAGATCAAAACTGTAACATGTTGTTAAAAATATAAAACTCAACAAAAGAGGACATCCGATCACCGGTGTTCTAGTTGCATACCTACATAATAATACTACTTTCTCACACGTATTCAAGTTATACACGACCTCACTCAACATACAACTGGTTTATTTCATATATGCGATATTATTTCAAACAATAGACCCCACAATGGTCTGATTATGCACCATAATTTATAGAAGGTGGATTTCAAATACAGATGACGTCAACAACGCACCTGCTGACAACAATGTGAGTTGAAGTTATATATACGCCGGGTGTAAATCTTAAAATACTATCTATTATTAAAATAACCCAGCTGATAACTATGAATAATCGCGTAATATTAAACAGCCTCTTGAACGAAATTTTAACTGACGAAATATATAATACTTAACTAGAACTAAATAATAAAATGACCATGGGTACACCAAAGCCGAGTTATGTGGATTATTCCCAGCTGTTACCTCTATGTTGTTACCCCTGGTAACAATTGAGAAGGTGTAGTAACCGTCAATACACTTTTGGTGATCCCGCTTGGCGCTTCTTACAATTCTCAGAGCAGGCAAAAACACTGCCATCAATTATTAGTGCTAGGTATCCTACGACAAATTTTATTGTTTTTCAATACGCAGTACGGAATACAACAATTGGAAATATTTGTGCCATATATGTTGTATGCTCGCTTAGTTAGAACGTTTTTTTTTTATCTTACTTATCAATTAAATAATCTAATAAGTAATAATACAATAAGAACACTGGTGGACGAACAATATGTTTTTATAGACCCACTTAGATATAAGTATGTCATCTACCCGAGACTAATTTTAGATATGCTATCTTAGATTCCTTTAAAACCCCTAATTGAAATTCAGGATTAGTTAATTTAGTTTAAGTTAAAGCTTTGTATCTGCATCTGATCTAAGCAAACATTTTCATTACCTATTTGTTATATTTATAAGGCATGACGTAACTAACTTACCATAAAATTTTTCCTTGTTTAAATAAGTACCTTCAATCTAAATCAAACAATTAACTGTTCTCTTTTTGTGCCAACCATTGCATAATTTTGTTGTAATTCGTGGATAATGTCGTTGGTTATGCATTAAGTTAATTTTAATTGTACTACTAAATGTAACATTGTATTGTATAGGTAGCTGTTTGTTATCCCTAAAATGAATAAAATAAAATAAAATAAAGGACAGGACCGACATTATACATTTTCTTATAAGTCACCCAACCACACAACTATATATTAATAGGTTTATTCGGGCCCTTAAAAGCCGGTAGTCATATCGTAGGTCAATGTTAATGCACTTTTCTATTTCGACCCGATAAAACGGTCGGCGGAGGCGCCGGGTACTAATATAGCTGCACTCACTTTTAAGTCATGTTGTATCCTATAAATAAGTAGTAGTATCCATTTAAAGAATGTGAAACTGATTCCATTTCGATGAATTCCTTCGAGACAATTGTAAAAATAATGATGAGACCTGACTTAGTTTTTTTCTGTCAACATAACACGAAATAGGAATTACCTACCCACTCTTAACTGTCATTACAGAATCTGAAATACTTGAAAATTAGTGCCTGATATCGCTAGCAATTATTTTAATTAAAGAAACAGCTGAACTAGTTAAAAGTTACTAATTACCTATATTGGAAGTTAATTAACGTAAATAAAATCGAAACTGGGGACAAAATAATTACATCAACGGTTAACAGCATGGTAACGGCAAAAAAAAATATTTTCTTTAATAAACATTGTAAGTTATGTAATTTCTGTCCAAATATTGACTGATCTTGTACGTTTTATGTTATATCACAATTTCAAAATACACGTTGAGCAAAATGTTATTGTAAAATATGTCAGCCTCAATCATTCAGGCGCCCTCAAAGGGTTAAAGAAAAGAGGGTTAAAGTTTAACCGCTCTACATTGTACATCATAGTGACATCATCAGTGAACAAAAAGGGAATTTGATAGTCACACATACAATACCGTCTTTGCCATACGGGCACACAGGGCCCCATGTATAAAGCCCTCATCCTCAGGGGGCCCCGAAGGACAGACAGTAACAGTATAGTTATTTGATTACCCATAATAAATAGATGATCAAAGTAAAAAAAAATAGTTTACTTAATTGGCTTTCTTTACTTTCCAAAAGGGCCCCCTAATTCTTGAGTGCCCAACGGCCCCGGCATAGTTTAAGACGGCTTTGCACACATAATGTAATCAGCGGGATGTAAAAACTAATCATAAAATTGTACTTAAGTCGTAGGTAGTCACTAAAATATATGTTTCGTGAATTTAAATTTTACATACTTAATTATGGTTTTAAAGACCTGTATAGTACCTACCTATAGGCATATTGGGACACAGACATCATTAATATGTCACTTTCTATTAATAATTAATTAATTAAAATCAAATAATGTAATTCGATTCTAAAATGGGATCTGACTTGGATTATGTGCTCATACATTGTAACCAAGCAAACATCAGTTTGTCTGCTACATTTTGTTTGTATAATAGTTATTGTGTCTATTTTCCTATCCCAATAAAAGTGTGACAAATGATGCGCGGTAAAAGTTTATTTTTTCGGTCGGTTTAGTTCAATGTATAATTTTATAAGTATCTATTGCAAGCTGTAAAATTTGCAAACTTGTGTTTTAAAAGTGAAATATATTGTAGAAAAATTTAGAGTGATTATAAAGAAAACTATGCTTAATACATTACAAAAAACCGGCCGAGCATGAGTCAGCCTATAGGAAAAATATGAACGTTATAAAATTGTTTAATGGATTGATTGATACCCACGGAGCGAGTCATATTCTGTAAAGAGTATTCGGTACTCTGGCACCAATGTTGGGGTGAGAGGGACCTAAGGTCAATATGGTAAAGTGTGGCTGCGGGATACTAGAACTGGCTTCATATTGGGGCCTGTTTACATATTGATTAGTGTTTATTGCGAGTTCATACATTTGCGTTTAGTGGCAATGCGAAATGTATGAACTCGCAATAAATACTAAACAATGTGTAAACAGGCCCCAATGTGAAGGCCAGAGACAGAGACATTGGCATAATCCAATTTAAACTGTCGTGACACTTAAGTACTAGTTAATAAAGACGAAAGTGGAGGACCCGCGCGAAATCGCCTTTTCATACAAACGTAGTTCTCAGTCTCCTCTCTGGATATTAACGTTATTGAAAATATTTTGACACAATTTGTTATATTTCAACCACAGCCCCTACGTTTGATTTTATTCGAATTTTTAATTATTATAAGAGTTAGTAGCTATTAAAAAAATGTATGAAATCTGTTTTACGCTCCTCATTTTTACCACAATCAATAAATCTAAAAAAGTCAAACGTAGGGGCATAAAAATATTTACGATAATGTCAATATCCAGAGAGGAAAATGGGGACTACGTTTGTATGGAGAAACGGCCGTCCCCTTTACTTTTAAGCTAATTTCACGGTTTAAACTCACGTGTTTTTAGCCACTCACGCGACATGTTTTTAGAGAGCCTATGTCTCCTTTTTAAAGCACTAACAGTGCAAGTAACGTTTAAACCGTAAAATTTGCGTATTGGCAATTTGGCATAGGTATCAATGCGATCGAAATGCGTCGATTTGGAGCCTCTATGCGTGACGCATATACGCATTCAAGGACGTCGCATTTTTTAACATTATTATAATATATATACAACTAAAGGGTTGCAAATATATATATTATAATAATGTTACATGCTCGGATCTGCTTATATACGTATATGTACCTACATTGCGTTAGTCGATGTAACAGTGCATGGAGTTAATTCACTTGGGGTTCTGTTATTATAAAAGTTCTAGTTAGGCAGAAATAACAAATAATCTAACTTTATAAATGCCTTCGTAATAACTTTATGCAATGTGCAGTTGTGATAGTAGATTAATAAAAGTGGAGTTAAATTAACTCATTTACATTGTAAAATTATACGCCGATTATTATTAATTTATTATAAGCAGACATCGTAACTTTTATAGCATTTTTGGTGCAGCGGAGTGTTGTTAACGGAACTGGTATAGATAATTCCAACTGAAATGGTAAATTAAGGATAATATTAACGTAATTAACGCTAAATAATCATTAGGGTTGAAATTGTTTATACTTACCAATTCCGTTATTACCAATCTATGATTATAAGCTATCAATGAAATAAAATTGCATTGTTAGTTTCAACTACTGAATCGCGCTTTTTTTTCAGCCCTGACAGTAGTTTTTTCATAAAAATTTAAACATTTTGACATCTGTGTAACATTGCTGAAATCATGTTTAACTCTATTTAATTAAAACAGATACGATTATGTTTTAAGTTTGACGGTAATTTACCCTTTACATGGCCTTTTTCAGACAGTCATCAGTCGGCATCAATACGAGTAATACCTGTATATACCTGTATCTGTACAAACCTGAACAAGCACTGCTGACTGGAAAAAAGACGCTCATAAATAGCCAATTCGACACCTGACATGAAACCGATATTTGAATCATATTAGAATCATATCATCACTGTGTCTGGAAAAAAGACGCGTTCATAAACAGGTCAATTCGACACCTGACATGAAACCGATATTTGAATCATATTAGAATCATATCATCATCATTCAAGCTAAAAGTCGGACTAGGCCAAGTTTTCATGCCAACACTTGGCATTAGGTGCGTTAAGTAACGAGCTTAGGTGTAGGGATATGACATTTGCTTTCTTACTGCAAAGCTTGTGCAATGTTAGCGTATTCATAGTCTATATTTGTAAAAACTAAACACATTTTTCGTTCAAATATCTGTTGGCAACCGTTGGCGACAACATATGACAAATTTCGATACAAATCTACCCGTATTCGCTGCTGCTGAGTGTCTAAGGTAAATTACTTACATTTTTAAGACAAATTGCTTGTCAACGTTAACATGCCATAAAACTAAAATTCATTTGTGTTATGTAACACAAATAACAAATATGGTCGTTGGAGAGGCAAAAAGCATACTTGTAATATAGCTTTATTAAACGCGACCCTGACGGTTTGAGTTAATAGCACGCTCGCAAAGTCCACAAAAAAACGCGCTGTCTACTATGCGCATGGTAACTAGTTTCATACAGTACAACCTTCGCTCCGGTTTCGGACGCGACGGAATCTCGGCACTGTCGGTACTGTCGGTAGTCGCACCTGCATGGATAGGATGGTCGCGTTTTTATTAGGTACTACTTATAGTGTCATGCATCACACTCGTTATAAACGTGTTAGAACGGGACAGCCGATACGACAGACGATAAAGGGGCGGCCGTCTTAGCGCAGCTCGTATATCGCGAAGTATGCGCGTATTAAATGCGACATTTGAGAGCATGATCTACTTCTCTTTGGTATCTTGTTGATATTGGACTTGATCCTGGTATTGGACATGTTTATCAAGAAAGGGCTTTTGCGTACCTAGTTCAAAAACTATTACCTAGTTAAAATTACCACTAATATTTCCTCGTAATAGGTGGAGATAGAGGAGGAGGTGTAAGTAAATGTATTACATAGTTTTTTTTACTGAGAAAAAATACCGGTTGAAATTGTCAGGTACTTCATTTTTTTACTGGATTGTCTTTGAACCAACACTGAAGTACCTGACATTTCAAGATTGGCAATTTGGCACACACAGCAAATAACCTGATTTTTGCAGGCAACGGATACAGTCTAGAATGCAGAATGCTAATACCAATAGCAATGTATTCAGTCTTAGAGCATTTAGTAACTGGAAACGCCTTGTCTGTCATTCTCTGTACAAAACAGTCTGCCGATATTTGCGGGGGAGGGGCACGTCAAATGTATTTATACGTAAAGTGCAAATAGCCATGTCAAATAAACGTCAGTCCATACAAAAGTTTGCACAATAGGGGATATTACTGCAATGTTCTGCCGCCAGAGTGCAGCACTACCGACTCAGTAAATTCATAGACTAACTTATACATACTGTGCCTTAAACTGTTTTTTGACAAGTTTTCACAGACAATAAAATATGACATTGATGCATCAAGGCGGTTTGTTAACAAGGGCCTACCGGTAAACGCGAAAATCGAAATTTAGTTATCTGCCTCTTTATCGCTCGAATATGCAAGAGTGATAGAGAGATTAGATAACGAAATTTCGATTTTCTTGTTTCGCGGTAGGCCATGTGATTGACGTGTGTCAATGTGGTTTGTTTACTGTATGTGCCACCTACGCAGAGCTTTGCCTAATATTCCCTATTATGCAAGGTTTTCGGCAGAGGGGTAAGCTCTTAAAGGCGACTCCAGTTATTAAATGCTCTAATAATTCAGTTAGTTTTATTCGTGAGAAATCGAGTTCAGAACATTGTAGTTATTATTAAACAGGATGTTTAATTACACAAAGGTGCATGAACTGCACAAAAGGAACGTCAGAAATAGATTCCAAGCGTTGCTTCAATGCCATAATTGTTTTTCATAACATTATATGAAAACTTACCTACGGCTCTAGCACAAATATGAGGTTTAAGCCGACCACTGACTAACAGACCGCCGGACGATATCGGCCTGTCAGTTAGAACAAAAATTTGACAGCTCCGAACAACTGACAGGCCGATATCGTCCGGCGGACTGGTAATCAGTGGGCCCCTTTGGTACCGTTTGTTAGTGTGTTTAGGACGAGCTATAGTACTTACACCGTGTTGTTTTGAAGTCCGTTATTTCAAGGGTAGATTTCTGATTGAATTGGATTGTATTGTAAGAAGAAAGGGGACGGTCGGTTCCCCAATCTCCATTCTCCATACAAACGTAGGTAGTGCCCATTTTCCTCTCTGGACGTTGACGTTATGTAAAATATTTTTATAAAATTAGATGTCTATTTACTACAGCTATGCCTCTTCTAAACTTCCCTTATAGGATTTTTTTTCATCTTTTTGATTATTATAATATTTATAATAGAGTTAAGGGGCCCACTGATTAACAGTCCGCCGGACGGTATTGGCCTGTTAGTTGTTCGGAAATGTTAAAAGTTTGTTCTAACTGACAGGCCGATACCGTCCGGCGGACTGTTAATCAGTGGGCCCCTTTAGAAATAGAGTTACAAGCGAAAACTAAAAGCTCCTAAATCGTATGCTAATTTATAAATACTTATAAGAAAATCAAATGGGCATGGTCTATGGTCAATATATAATAAAATGTTTAAAAATATTTTCCATAAGCCAGGGAGGAAAACGGAGTGCTTTTGTTAATGAGACTTACTAGCGTTACACACCTAATTGTACTAATGAACTTCAAAAATAAAATCATTATTAAAGGCGGCACACTGGTGGAATCCTGCCTACGCTGCGTCTTACGTAAGCGAACAACTCGCGAACGCGGCGCGGCGGGCCCAAGGCGTTCGCGTTCGCAACGAGATCGCCCACGTAGGACACTTCTATAGGTATCATATCAAATGATTGATTCACCCCGCGCCGCATCGCTTCGCTTCGCGTTCGCGTGTTGTTCGCCTACGTAGTACGCTGCGTTAACACATTCACCGCTGAGCTACGCTCGTAGCGCTACGTCGTAGCTGATAACATGGATTTCCCGGTATATAGTGAAAATGCTTCGTAGAGGCAAAACGACAAAGTGTTGTGATTAGCGCTGAATGGAATGGAAGGGAACCGGAGATGCACTTGTTTAGATTCGTAGGATTTTAAAACGAAACGAGTACAATCCTATTCGTTCTAAAACTATTGAATCTCACTGCCAATTATTCTACTAGGTAATTTTCTTTCTGTGAAATGGAATTCTACCTATTTACTCGTATGTACTTAACAACAAAAACTTTTGAATACATAACTGGGCTGGAATAAAGGTTCCTTGGTTAGTTTTACCCCGTTTTGTCAATTGAATATCTCTTTAATACATACTTGTCTACTTTCATAAAATAAAATAAACTATCACCTTGCACAAACGGATATATTATAGCGGGCATAATACTTTATGTCATGAGTGTGTACCTTTCTATGTTATCTGGGTTTTTGATTTACACATTTGAATAAAATTACAGATTTATTTATTGATGAAAAACATATTTGGTATATAGTAAAAGTGTCATTCATATACATAAATAATACTTAATGCCTGTTGGTCAAATATAGCGACACCACTTATTGTAAGATTACCATCACTGTATGTACTACCTATATTAGCAAATAAAACATTTTTTTTTTTTTAATTTTGGTACTGTAGAGTTTAAAAATCGTCGTGTAATTAGGTAGGTATGTTTCAATAAACAATCTTTTTTAATTTAATTCAACCGGCCTCGGGCCTTTTTAGCGTGAGCCATCCTTAAGTCTACTAATATACCTTCTGCGTCTTGACCAAAAAGTGAACTTTGAAAACTAGAAATGTACTGAGAAGTTATTTTTTAACAGGGAAAACCCACGGGAGATCCGCAACAGGGCCGAAAAGCAGCGCCGCGACAAACTCAACCAGAGCATCTACGAGCTCGCCTCGATGGTGCCGCCCGTAGTGGCTTCAAGCCGCAAGATCGACAAGACCGGGGTGCTGCGCCTCACTGCGCACTTCTTGAGATCTCATCAGTACGGTACGGACTAAACCTCTTTTTCATAAAACTTGTAACAGATCCGCAACAGGGCTAAGAAAATATCAACTTTGCTGCGTCTCACTGCACTGTTCTTGAGATCGCTCCGGTACGGTACGGACTGCTCTTCTTTTATGAAGCTCCCGAAATATATGCATAAGATCTGAACTCAGCGCTGTGCAACAACTAACTGCGCACTTTCTGAGGTCAGTGCGGAAACGACAACCCAGAAAAAGATACCATGTGTAGTAGGTAAATACTGCTGTAGTGTATCTGAACGACACTACGCCGAGCTTTTTGCTGTTCCTCTCACAGTACCTATACATCTGAACGTTTTAATCATTTTAAATACAACTGACTATAAAGTGGAGTTCAATTGAAAAAGCAAATAATGTGAACAAATATGATAGCTTTTCTTAGTATTTGACATATAACCTAAAACCTCTAGGAAGGTTGTTTTCACTAAAATAATAACTAGAGTCTGGCCAGCCAAAAAATGTTGACAGATATTTCGTTGTTGTATCACCAATTGTCTATGATTTAAAAAAAGCTAAAAGTCAGTTGTCTATTTATGTCATTCATTCAAATTGTTTGCGGTTTAGAAGGGGTTTATTTTAAATAATATTAATAATATCTATACTGAGTGAGGTTCGCAAACTATTATTTAAGCTCATAAATAATTATAGGTGAACCAGGATCTATTGAGGGTGCGCCATGTTACGGAAATTTGTTGGTACTAATTTCTAGCAATGGCAACAATTTTAATAATAGACAACATCTACCCTCTATGATAGTTGTCAATATTGACAATGTAAACATTGCTTTGTCTAGTTTCGTGTGAATTATTATTAGACTGCAATAATCATGGCGAAAGTTTTAGATTTTACAGAGAAAAAAGTTGTAAATAGTGTATATAGTTATTCATTGGGAAAAAAACGTGCGGGAGAGAAATTTCTTCCATTAGAAAACATAACGAAATTAGCACCTGAATTGACGGGTAAGTTTCAAACTTATGGACAAATGTCACTATAGTCAGGTCGTCACGATTTGGTTGATGTCTTGTAATAATTTGATTTGTGTATTAGGTGTATCGCATGCATCGGTATCACGGATTGCTAGCGAAGGGCGTAAGGGCGGAATTAAACGACCAAACCTAAAAAAAAGAAAACAAAAAAAGAAAATAGATTTGGATGATTTTGATTTATGTGTCATACGTCGTAAAATTCACGAATTTTATAGCGTAAAAACCGAAGAAATATCCAAACATCAAACTTCGCACTTATTAAAGTTGTCGGAATAAAACAAAAATCATCTGCCAATTTCCATTGTCCCCACTATACAAATTGTTGCTATATAAAATTCAAAACGAGCGCCCTCTTGACAATACTCCCAAAGTTCTGGTTTACCTATACGACAATGTGCGAAGTCGACGTGTAGCGTTGTATAACGAAAAACTGCAATGTTTACAACTCCTAAAGAAATAGGGAATATTAGGCAAAGCTCTGCGTAGGTGGCACCTTTGTGGCACATACAGTAAACAAACCACATTGACACATTGCCTACCGCGAAACAAGAAAATCGAAATTTCGTTATCTAATCTCTCTATCACTCTTGCATATTCGAGCGATAAAGAGGCAGATAACTAAATTTCGATTTTCGCGTTTACCGGTCGGCCCTTCTTAACAAACCGCCTTGATACATCAATGTCATATTTTATTGTCTGTGAAAACTTGTCAAAGAACAGTTTAAGGCACAGTATGTATAAGTTAGTCTATGAATTTACTGAGTCGGTAGTGCTGCACTCTGGCGGCAGAACATTGCAGTAATATCCCCTATTAGGAGGTTGGTGCTCTATAAATATTTTGATACTAAGCATTTAGCATATTTGGCATAGTACTTATGTATTTTTTTTTGGTGATGGATTAATATTACGGTATTATCGAGCTAGGTCCTATTTACACTACGTTTCATTTTTCGCCTTGTTACAATGATATATGATGAGAAAGTGTTAACATATGTGTTTATCGTTGACTGTACTTTACATAGTGGTAGAAATTATGTGAGCTGACTTTGAGTGCACGTCAACGTATATTTAACTTATATCCTTAGGTACCTTACGTGGGCACAGAAAATCAAAAATATTTTCTAGTATCATTACTATAATTCCTACTACACAAAGTGTGACCAGCCCAAGATTTTTTGAATTTCCCGCCAAACATTTGTGTAATATTTCAGTAGCCAGACCCTAGGTAACATATATTTTAATATCATGCATTTCCCCAAAAAATGCGAGATTACGAAGAAATTTAGGTAGACTGGTTTGTTTACATTATTTGCAATTTCTATTGAACTTCACTTTAAATGTCCTTTACGAAAAACGACAATACTTTGACCGCAAATTTTCTGTGCCTTCTATAAATTTTGATTTTCATCCAGACTCTCATAAAAAATATCATATTTACCTTCACATGTTTATTAACTAGTATAACTAAACAACGTTTCCAAGCAAAACTGCAGATGAGAACCTAAAAAACATAAAAAAAATCTTACAAAACTCCTAGTATACAACACCGGTAAAGACCGTTTTATTTTGCACATCACTCCCGTTGCTTTGTACTTCTGACGTGCTTCGATGCTCGAACAACTTTCCTGAATGACTGAAAAATGTACCCTGAATATCGTGGCAACTTTTCTAACAATAACTTTTTCTAAAAATCGTGTTTGATGCCGCTCAACTTTATGATATGCTTTATTCCTTACTGTTTTCCTACCGGTACTATTTTTCAGTAGTTCATTTAAATGCAATTTCTGATAGGTAAGTTTTATAACTTTTCGAGATCAAATATACAGTAAGTAAACAGTAGGTAACAGTAAATAAAAACTCTATCTATATTTTGAACGATTTTTTAAAAATCAAATTAAGGAATTTATTCTTTACTGTGTTGATATGACTACCATCATCACACCACCATAAAAAAACAACGGGTTGCACTCCGGGAGTGCCGACAGAAGTGAAAACTCAATAACTAGTCCAAAATGTTTGGAGCACTATGTATAATTGACCCATCCTCCTTTCTATTGAAAAACTTTAGTTCCGAAATTGCTGGCCAGTGAACTTAAATTTGTAGCGTTAATTGTTTAAAATTCGAATAGAAATTGTAAAGTTACCTTGCAGACCTCACATCTAAATATATTTGGTCATGATATTTTGAGTTTTATTCACCAGTACTAGAGTTCACTTTTATTAGCGATTTCATCAAGGTGAGACTTTATTGAATTATTGAATTATATTGGAGTGATATAAAGTTAGAATGTAACTGTGAGATCCTCGTATTTCAGCCCGTACAAGATTAGAACATTGAGCTTTATTGCTTAATATAAAAGTCCAGTTTTAAATAATTGACCTGATTATGATACGTTATGATAAAGTTCTTTGGTGAATAACATTTTCCGTCACACATGACATAAGTCACGCAAGCGCCCTGCGCCGCCTACATGAAACAGCAGGCTCAGGCATACATTTTCGCCGTGTTACGCGTTACGCTGTCCCGAGTTTATCATTTTTTCCCCACCTCAAAAAGTGCTCAGCGCCGCTAAATAAGTTTTCACTTCAAAAAGGCGTTTGCCTTTGCAATAAGCCGGAGGAGTTCTCCTACAAAGGATTCGTGTTTTCAGGAACATGCGAGGGATTTCGCGATCGAGCGCCTTGTTATTCTGTTGCATTGAATCAACGATCCGACGCCAGCATTATACATACCGGGTGTGGCCTGTAACACGAGCAAATTCTTTAGACTTACTATTTTTCACAGGAAATAAAGTTAACTTCAAACTCGGGTAAATCCATCTGTCAGATTATGCGATTTTGGTTCTAAGAAAAGGTAATAGGGTAGATATTTGCTGAGGGTCTAATGGAATCACCCGAGTTTGAAGTTAAGCGACTCAAAAATATTGCCTCCAATGTACCTAAGCTAACATCATTGTGATTGACGTTACTTGTCACGCTTCAAACATATCAAAATTCGCAATACATAGAATCTTAGGATAAACTTTACAGCATAATAAAAATCAAGACATAAGTTATTTTTAAATGTTGTTGATAAAATGTTGGTCAATTTGAGAACTACAGCCTACAGTTTAAAATGTTGCTCCCGTTACAGGCCACACCCTCAGGCATACTATTTTAACACTGTATGCCGCACTCGAATATCGTTTACTAACTATTAGATTATACTACTTGTAAGTTGCATAACAAACATATGACTATAGTAAGTTAGTGTGAGAGAACAAATAGAACTTATTAACAAGTATAAGACGATGTCGATAATAGATAATATACCTATACCACCGTTATGGAATTCTCAAAGTTTATAATCGAACGAGCGAGCGAAGCGAAGCGAATTTCTTACATTCGACTTTG
Source organism: Cydia splendana (assembly GCF_910591565.1). Classification (NCBI taxonomy): domain Eukaryota; kingdom Metazoa; phylum Arthropoda; class Insecta; order Lepidoptera; family Tortricidae; genus Cydia; species Cydia splendana. Next base: position 37,646,837 of record NC_085987.1, on the reverse strand, counting down.
AACACGCGGCTGGCTAGCGGCACGTCCCGGCATTTCGATGTTTTTAAGCTGAACTGTCAGAAGATAGTTTGATACTCAATAACTTAAGTAAATTTGTTCTAATTTAAATGAAATTGGGTAAACGTGTAGTCGAGGGCATTATATTTTAGTCATTAAATTATGAGCAGGCCCGATCAAGGGGTTATTGAGCTAGAAGAGCTTAGAAGGCCAAAAAGCTGTTTGTGAGAGGTCTTGCTATTCTGGTCATTTTTTTTGCAAGAAATATGGTCGAGTTTAGTATCAAATGAAAGTGCTCGACTTACACTTTTATAATATCGTTTTTAAATTTACCATTTTGAAATAATTAGCAAGATAAAAATAAAATAGAATAAACATATATGTATTTGACATTTGACAGGAAATATTTCGGCTTAGCACAGATACAGTTTATTTTAATCTCTATGGTGGTGACTTAAATCCAGGGGAGGGACAGCCATATACGAAGCCCTTTATTCGAAAAAATAGCGCCATCTATACTACTTAACGCTAAACTTGTAAATGGCGCTAAACTTCAAAATTGATGCAAAAAAGCAAATCTTGTCAGTAGAAAAAGGCGCGAAACTCAAATTTTCTATGAGACCATATCCCTTCGCGCCTACATTTTTTCTACTGACAAGATCTGCTTGGCCACTGGCCAACTATATTATACATACTACTCTTTGCTTAAATCTATCATTTAAGGGCTCCACAGACCTTACAATAAATCCACGCGATCTTTGATCCATTGCCGCGACATAAAATAGTAGAAATTAAATAAAATGGAACTCAAAAATGTCCATACTAAATTGTTGCCATGTGTAAGCATTTTAAGTCAAAAATGTGACAGTTACGTAGAAAGTGGCGCCCTCATTTATTTTCTATTATTTTATGTCGCACTATACGAGTACCTAAGTAGGTGCAACAAAGTCAATCGCTATATAATTTTTGGTTAACCGCGAGTTCTCAGTTCGGGGCGAACTACTAGTCTAATACAAATTTGTTGTTGTCTAATTTTCGTAGTACAATACAAAGCTACCATATTCTCTAAAACTTTATAGTTGTTAGTAAATTGTAAATAATGTAATCGTTATATATAAAATTTAAACTCTTATTTTGTAATGACATTTAGCATTACTTTGTTATTACTTTCTATACTCTGAATACCAACAACTTATTTTTAATAATTTAATTTTATATTAAGTCGAAACAGGAGCTGAGTTTTAAATATTTTAGGTAAATATACCCGTCTCGCTAACGGAAGCGGCACCTAAAAGTAGTGCGATAAGGACAAGGCGAAAAATCCTGCGTAAAAATCTCAACAATCGAGGTTTCGTACTCCTCTGTTTCCTCCTCCAAACTTAACCAATCGTAACCAAATTTGGAAATCTAAATGATTATGAAATTATCTGTGTCGGACCGTTTTGCTTTTTTGGCTAATTGATATCAGTTTTGAATGCCACGCCTCTCATTGCGGCATAGTCAATTAGGCCATTTAGGCCATTTTTGAAGGGCTCTAGCGCCTTAAAAAACAAAAATATCAAAAAAAGCAAAACGGTCCGACACAGATATTGACAATATTAATCTGTGTTGAAAAAATCATTGCTCTAGCTTCAAAAACCACGGAGGAAAACGTGGAGTACGTTTGTAATAAGAAATGACCACTCCCGTTGGCTCTTAATTGTTGGCTTATTTTTTGACTTCACGCTTAATTACTTCCTTCCATAACGTTAGTTAGACGCACTTAACGTCTGATACGTTTTTGGACGTATATTACCTACGCAGAAGTGATCTAGTTCCACTATATTAATTTGCAAATCTTCTAGTTTCACCACATTCCATTGTATAATTGTATATGCCGCGGAATATTACACCCATGCCAATTACCCGAGTATCCGACCGAGTAGAGAAGCTGTGCCGAGTCCTGTGGCCGCTACTGGCCGAGGGACACCCTCCGCGGCAGAGTGCACCGCCGCCGCGCCGCAGGTGCGATGCGATACATCGTAATTGTACACTTATGGCAGGATGCAATTTATATTTATTGCATCAATTACTTTTCTCACTTATTATTAATTAGTGATAGATGATTAACTAGTAAATAAGAATGTTTTAGTTAAAGGTTTCAGTTTTTTATTTCTTTTTAAGTAGGTAATAATGTAAAGTGGACTTTGATATTTACTTTATAATATAATGCAATAGTCACGGAAAAATCGTAAAAACATATAAATATTAAATACAGTAGTAAAAGTATATATAGGTATATTAAGCAAATATACCTACATAGAAAATTATATTTTTAGGCATAAGTACCTTATATGAAAAGTTCAACAAATTTGAGGGTGTGTTTTATATAAATATAAGGCCAATGTAAATCGAATCCAAGTATTAGCAGCTTTCAACACGTGACTGTGACGCCGGCATCGAGTTCGTACGAATTGTAAGAATCGGTCTGCAATCTTAGACCGCAGCGCCGTATCGCATTAGTGTCTCATCGACATAATATATTAAAATCCTATCGTGTACCGTAACGTGATTATGAACTGCAAGCACGTGGGCAGACATGCTTTTCGCATTTAGGGTGTCAACACATGCATCGAGCGACACGCCGACATCCTAATATATATTGTATTGCCTTCGCCAATTATATTCAAACGAAAGATGCGTCATTCTCATAGGCGAAACGGCAGCCGCGCTTTTGTAACTCATGTGACGCCGACCTAACCTTATCCAATGCTACTTTGTAATGTCATATTGTAGATAGGTTATGGTATGTATGTACGTATTGTTTACCACTGTTCTCACAGTAAGGTTGTGCATCTATATTAGTAATAGGTGTATTCAAATTAGCTGCAAATTGCAAATTAATGATTCCAAAGCTGTTACATACTTTATCCACGAATAAGAAGGACCTCCTGGCAGTACGCATGAAATATGAATAATACCTGGAGGCTTAAATAACTAGTCTCGTGAAAAAGCTAAGCTACAGCATATCTCATATTGTTAAACACGTGACCACTTTACTCATATGCCTTATACGGGTGCAATAGAGTCGTCTTTCTGTTATCAAGCGTTGTACATTAGACCGAGAAATAATACTTTTACAAGGTGATTAGGGTAATGTGCAATAGTAGATTGTTAACCAAGGGTTGAAAGGCACCCATTTCTGTCGAGGTAGTTTGGCGCTCGAACGCAGTGAGAGCGCCATTAGTCCGAGACGGAAATGATGCCTTTCACCCGAGTTAAACACTCTACTTTTCATATCGAATGCGAGGAAACCAAATAAGACAAGACAATTTTGCAAAATCAGTAATTGAAGTACCTAATAGACCTACAGCCATGATTTTTTTCCTTAGGACTTACTTTACATGTGTGAAGATTAATAACCCCTAGCGAATATCATTTAGATTGCAATATTTACGAAAACACACATTTTTTAACAAACAGCAGTAATTTTAAAATTATTTGTTCATTATAGTATGAAAATCAGCGGGATTGCCTCTTACTTTTTAATTTTATACTTTTTCGTTCTAAAAGCCGCAACAGACTACCGGACCGCACCTCGACCTGTGTGCGCCGCACCAGGTAATAAAATAACATAGTAAAAGTATTTTAAATATTAAATAACAATTTAATTAATAATATAAGAAATTTTTATCTTGTATTTCATTTTATTTTCATGAATATAGTGCTAAATAACTTTAAAAACCAATTTAATATCGTACAAACGTTTAACTGTGGCTGTATAAGATTCTGCCTTTGCTCATTTACGCAAGTTGTTGAAGGTTTAAAAAAATATTTTTGGTGTATTCCTTTTGGTACCCGCCTTATGAAATCGAGTAAATAGAATTCAACGAAAGAAATCAAGAATAATTTGTTTTTAACAATTTACTTACATCATTTTTTATAAAAAAAAGGATCAACGTGGGATTAGTAAAATATAACAATTACCAATTGTACCAGGCGAGGAAATAAAGACACTATTTTTCCATTTTGTTTCCACCCAGTTGTTCCTGGGACGGGGACGCAGAGGAGTACACCACTTTTCTGCGCTAGAGCATAAACGTATCACTTTCTGCGCACCTTTTAGAACAACAACGACCCACTTTCAGAGCATGAGATATGAAAATGTAAGAAATCTATATTTTGAAACAAGTTTAGTATAGGTACTGGTAACTGCAGCTTTTAATAGATGTTACTCGTAGCAACAAACTAGGGGACATTCAACGTGTCACACGAAAATGTGAAGTGGATGCCAAATAGCAATTTTAGAGTAAAATGAAAATTAACGTGGGTTAGCCTCTTTCTCTTTGGCTTTGACTGTTGATCAAATTATGTTTGTCATGTACCTAATTCAAAATAATTTAGGAGTTTACAGTAGTTTTTCGTGTGTTGTCGCGCAGTTCAGGTATTTGGGAAACCGTGGGGAAGCCCCACGCTCACTAACTCAACATACGTCAATAAGTTCTATAAAAGGACAATAAACAAAGAGTCACTGACCTGAAGTATGGTGTCAAGTACAATTGGTGAAAGCAAAATTGAGGTTTGTCGAAAAGCAGACGAAAGCACTGAAACAAATAGATAAGTTAAAGAAGATATCATACAATACAAACGTTAAGTAGACACTCTACAATTTGAGATTTATAGGTAAGTAAGTAGGTAGGTACGTGATTTTGTATTAATGTGAACCTGATCGATTTCCACCAATCACCTACCTGATTTTTCAGCCTGTTATTGCATCGATCATTAAAAGTAGGCAATAAAAAAATACAATAGCTGGCGCGAATGGATGGAACGACTGAGTAATTAATTATAGGCGTAGTAAATACAAATATTTACTACATCCTTTCATCCACTTTACTGAAACGTTTTGTGAGTTAGGTAGATCAGTGGTTTTCTGGTGGGTTTTTATGACAAATTCTAGTTTTTAAGCACGATAAAAATCAATCGACTATAGCCAAACCTGAGGTGTTGTTGACACACCGTGGTCAATCACAGAATAACTTTTCAGAAACCGTCTAGTCCAGTCATTATATCCAAATAACCCACCCTACCCGTGAATAATCAGTTCTTGGATTTTTTTTCGTAGGTCCCTCGGGGGGGTCACTGGGAGTGTAAATTCAAAAAGTAGACTGAATCAGGCTCCTGTGTATATTGGAAAAACGGTTTTTCTTGAATAACTCGGCCATTTTTGATTTTACAGTAAAACCGTGAGGACAAAAACTGTAGGAAATTTCATTCTCTACAAGTTTGGTCCTCACAATTTTTCTTCTAGGATCGATATTTTGGAAATTAAATTTGAAAAAAGCGACAAATTCAAAATATTTTCATCATCTCGTTTAGTCCTCTTCATTTATGCCGTAATTGTAAAGTCCAAAATATCGATCCTAGAAGAAAAATTGTGAGGACCTAACTTGTAGAGAATCAAATTTCCTACAATTTTTGTCCTCACGGTTTTACTGTAAAATCAAAAATGGCCGAGTTATTCAAGAAAAACCGTTTTTCGAATATACACAGGAGCCTGATTCAGTCTACTTTTTGAATTTACACTCCCAGTGACACCCTCGAGGGACCTACGAAAAAAAAATCCAAGAACTGATTATTCACAGGTCAAAATCTATAATGACTGAACGAGTCTGACTTGAGCAGTAGAGCGGCGAACGTCTTTTATAGCCCAATGGTTGACTTAAGTCCGCCATTTGTGCGGTTTTATGTGCAGTAAATAGTTATAAAAACCTATGTAAATATATACTTAAATATGTATTATCCTGATGTGTAAGTAATTTTAATATTATTATGTCAAAACTGTCAAAATGATACTGTGGGTTCACATCTTTGGTTCACATTAATAATTTTATACCAGTGAACGATTCGTTCACTGTTTTATACTTACTATCTTGAGGGGCCCAAGCGATATCTTACCCTCTTCGAGCAACACCGGCTTCCGACACATCGGAAGGGAGGGGCCCAAGCGATATCTCACCGTATAAATCTTTCTGCCATTTTTCGCGGGGGAAAGGTGCACACAGTCGCACTTCTCACACACTTACATACAAAATCCAATCTGTAATGACGACACAAATACATAGAAAATGACACACGTCAAAGACAAATCTTGCAAACCTTGATCTCTTTTTGTGTACGGACGAGTGACAAGTGTCACAACACGCACACTAACACATTTTCGTTGAAGTATGTTATTGTATTCTGAGAGATGAGAAGTCGGATTTGTCGCTCGACCAATCCGCAATTTGTACTGAGCGAGCAAAATCGATAAATCCAACAATTACATGAGACTAAAATATAATAATTGTGTTTGAATGTAATTAAACGTATGATATGTAAAAAAAAAAGATTACATGTGAAATGTAACACTTTCTTTTTGTAAATTTGATGTCCCCGACCTCTTTTTATAACAAAAAACCGAGCAAACAGGCATTTTTGTGCAGCAGTGTTCACGCGCGCGTCTGGACTCGGTCTAGTGAAAAATCCAAGTGCAACTAGTTTTATTACCCGCGCTAGATTAGATTGACGCGCTAATCTTGTACCTCGGCAGAGGGGAAATAGTGCGAATGCCGCCTCCCTTCCGTGTTGCTCGAAGCTTACCGTACAAATCATTCTGCCATTTTTTGCGGGGGGAAAGGTGCACACAGTCGCACTTCCCACACATTAACATACAAAATCAAATCTGTAATGACGACACAAATACATAGAAAATGACACACGTCAAAGACAAATCTTGCAAACCTCGATCTCTTTTTGTGTACGGACGAGTCACAAGTGTCCTCACAACACGCACACTAACACATTTTCGTCGAAGAATTTTATTGTAAGTATTCTGAAAGATGAGAAGTCGGATTTGTCGCTCGACCGATCCGCAATTTGTACCTATAGTACGTTTTTGTTAGCATTAGAAAGAACTTGAAAGAAGGTAAGCGTAAGGAGTAAGGTAAACATGTCTTTTAATTGAAAAACACTTTTTAAAAATCAGTAAGTAACTATTACTTATGAAAGCAGAAGAAATAAATGATCGTATTAGATTCATAATTGTTACATATTTGCGGTAACTTATTTTTTAAAATTTGTTTTTTTATTAAAAGACACATCAAGATTGTTTACCTTATTTCTAATGCTAAAAAAAACGAACTATACTGGGCGAGCAAAATCGATAAAGCCAACAATTACATGAGACTAAAATATAATAATTGTGTTTAAATGTAATTAAACGTATGATATGTAAAAAAAATATTACATGTGAAATGTAACACCTTCTTTTTGTAAATTTGATGTCCCCGACCTCTTTTTACAACAACAAAAAACCGAGCAATTAGGCATTTTTTCTGCTGGTGTGTTCACCCGCGCGTCTGGATTCGGTCAGGCCTCCGTCACACGCTCAAGGCCACGCGCTATATGCCTACCGCTCGGCGTATCGTCGACGATACAACCGACAGAGGGCCGCCGAACGCCCGCCTGAGCGCTCGCACCGCATTGCACCGCACGTTTCCCGCGCTTATGCTTCGAAATGCCGAAACCACGTAATTATTGTGCAGTAGATGGGTGAAAAAGTCAAAAAAACAAAGGAAAAAGCCTATAATAAAAATTCATCTTTTTATGGCGGGCTAAAGCTCCCACCTGAAAGTTTAATAATTATATTGAAGGGTTAGAAAAAGTATTTTTAAATAACTTTGACGACGTAATAATTAATCGGCCTGGTAGCACCGTATTACAATTTTTAAAAACCGTTGATTGTCTATGATATTTTATATGTAGATGTGTTATACACGTTCCAAAATTGAAGCACTCACCTCGTGTCATGTGTACGAGTTTGTCTCAGTCTGCCTGACGCAAGCGCGAAGGTGTACACCGGTTAATACTTTTCCACAAATAACGTGTATTAAGCAACAAAATGCTGACCTGCGTTATGTTGAAATGCTCAAATTATCCGCGGAAGCGCAAAAAAATTGACGGCGTCACATATCATTGGTAAGTAAAAGCTGAAATAACCCGTTTTTCTTCGGTTTAATCTTGAATTAAATAAACCCAGCTGCCATTTTCGCCGGCTGACAGAACGAGATAAGTTTATGTTCTCATCAGCGAGAATGACAAGGACGCACCAACTGCGTACATAGATTATCATAGCAGACGCGTCATGGTAAGTTGCATTCGTTGTTTGGTGCTTGTCGTACAAATAAAAGAAATATACTTAAATTTCAATATTGAAGTTTTTTACTGCCATATTATTGTCCGGGTCGCGTCAATTAAGTAAATAGGTATATTGCTGTTTATACAAAGATTACTACAAAATTAGTATTTATTGTCAGGCATTTCATTTTCTCACACAGTAACAATTATTAATAACATAAAATTGTTAGTAAAATAAAGGATTTTGTTGTTATTGAGTTTGCTTTTTGTCAAAATGTTTCTATAGTATAAGAAAAATGATGAATAAAGAGTATAATATAATATATTTTATTTACATGACTAAATATGAAAACTTTTTACTTCGGTAGCGAGTACATTACTACATACAACTGCATTAAAATGATTTGCACCTTCTGTCAAACATCTTAGTCTTTGATATTTTTTTTCTTAATAAGTTTTACGCTTCGCGCCTTATTCACTGTTTGCCGTCGTGTTATGGTGGTATCACTGATTTACCAAATTCACGCGCAAGTGACAAACACTAGCCGTCTCTTTTTTGGTTAGGTATTCTTTTAATTGTGCTGTCTCTTTTACGCATTTGCGTATGAAGTTGTAAACAAATTGTAACTAATGCTGCCGTGTCGTTGGCAGCATTGGTTGGCATCATTTTTTTCGCTTGATATGTTAGTGTATGGCTTATCTACATATAAAATATCATAGTTGATTGTCCGTTGCTTTGCTCCTGAATATTTATTAAAATTATTTACGCGATTTAGGATATTTTCAACTACTTATTAAATTTTAATAACAGAGAATTCCGAGAAGTGAAAAAATTATAAATCATTATATTAAAACTAAAAAATATTTGATTCGCAACATTCGTTTTATTACAATAATCATCATAGGTAGGGTAGCTACAACCCTAGCGCATTCTTACGATGACGCGTTGGCACGTGACTCGAACGGCGGGCAACACAGTCTCGACTCTTTGTGCGCGTAATTATGGTACATATCTTCTTGTCCTGAGCAGCAGGTATTATTATTAAGGTTCTGTAGGCTATTATAGCGTAGGTATTTTTGCTTTTGTTTGGGAATGAAGTATCTGTTACGTAGTAACTATTTATTAATCTGTGGTTCGATCCCACATTAAAGAGGAGTTTATTAGAATTTTCAAAAAGATGGACTTTTTAAAAAATCGTCCCCAGGCTAAAGTTTCATACGTTTCGATTGTATTTTATGTACTCGAAACCTGACACTACAAAGCCACCTAGGTTCAGCTGTGCGATCGTAGCCTTACTGAAAGCTATCTGTTAATTTACAGTATTCGGTGAGACGATTGGTCGTGCGCCCACCGAGATCAACAGCGCATCTGCCCAAGCGCTGTTGCAGTTTTTCAACGGCTTCTTACTCACTACCACATACAAGGGAATCGTAGTAGTCGTGTCCCAAAATGTGCAGCAGTATCTTGGATATACTGAGGTATGTATCCATAAAATATATAAATGCATGTCAGACTTCGCTACCCCGTCGTCTGACATCGTGTTTTTATCTCCGCCCCACCACGCGGAGGAGGAAACTTACATAGTGACATCAAAATGATGTCAGTCGATCGTGCATCTCGTTCATTTATATCAATACATGTACGGACAAGTACGATCGAAATGTATGCGCGACTGACATCATTTAGATGTCACAATATAAGTTAGAATTGACCTTTCGTTCTTTCGAAAACCTACTGTATAGTTCCACAACTTTCACCTGTTTTTCTAATATCACTTGCGGCTGATACGCGTAGTACCTAGTTAACTGTATTAATTAGAGAGGGATGGGTATTCTATTACGCAGGTTAAATACTGTCGCGGTGGCTGTTTCATTACGAGTAACATATGTTTACTCGCCGTATCTTACGGGTCACGCTAAAAATTTCTCAGGCTCATTGTGTGATTTTTTGCCGACAGTTGGAACTCCTCGGCCAGAACTTATTCACAATTACTCACAAGGACGACCACAAGACACTTCTCTACCAATTAAAGCCCAGGAGCCAAATCTTGGGGCCCAACGGGGAACTTCTGATCCCTGATCGGCCAGACGGGAAGTCACTGGTGGCTAAAGCACTGGCTGGCGAGAAAAGGCGATTCGTCCTAAGGTACGCACAAGTCGGGTTATTCCCACTAGTGACCACCAAGTTCTTACCAGTGGTAACTACTGGGAATTTTTTTCCCGCTTTTTACCACTGGTAACTACTGGGAAAAAAAATCCCACTAGTTACCACCAACTCGGCTTGGTGGTAACTACTGGGAATTTTTATTCCCAGTAGTTACCACTGGTAAAAGGTGGGAATTTTTATTCCCAGTAGTTACCACTGGTAAAAGGTGGGAATTTTTATTCCCAGTAGTTACCACTGGTAAAAGGTGGGAATTTTTATTCCCAGTAGTTACCACCAAAATATTGTTAGAATTCAATACTAATAAACACAGTATAAATAGTATAGTATAAATGTAGCGTGCTGTAATAAATAATTATGTGTCAGTTAGTGATACAGTAAACTGCTTTAAAAGTGATCAAAAATATTAAAACAGTGTTACCGGTATAAGTGTAAAAACTAAAATAGAAGAGTCTCATTCTAGTTAAGTAGAAATTAACTTATTATCCGGACTAAATTTATCTTATTAACTGTAAATTGAATTACATATTTATACAAACGAACAAATATATCGGTCAAAAACCAACATAACTGATTTTTTTTATTATTTACCGCTACTTCTATTTTAGTTTTTACACTTATACTGGTAAAACTGTTTTAATATTTATGATCACTTTTAAAGCAGTTTACTGAATCACTAACTGACACATAATTATTTAACTACTGGGAATTTTTATTCCCAGTAGTTACCACCAAGTCGAGTTGGTGGTAACTAGTGGGAATTTTTTTTCCCAGTAGTTACCAGTGGTAAAAGGTGGGAAAAAAATTCCCAGTAGTTACCACTGGTAAGAACTTGGTGGTAACTAGTGGGAATAACCCCACAAGTCGCACAACCGCCTCCAGGTATCTGATACCCGGCTAATGGAAGCCAACCATTGCGAACGACTTTAAATAAGAATGACGAGTTATTCTCGACTTTTAAATGTGAGTCAACGTTAATATATATTTAATAATATAATATTTGCCAGAATTATAATTATAAATATAAAAAATCACTAATGCTTAAATCTGTGAATTAAATAACTGACAGTGATAGAGTCTGTGCGAAAGAGTTTAGGTTTATTAACTAATGACTTCAATACCGGTTATATTGCTTAAAATAACCATACCATCAATTTATAAAGTAGATAGGTACCTTATTCTAACGACATACCTGACGATTATAACCAAATGCTTTAGCAAATTGTTTTGCAATGACACGTGGACCATTTCATGGCTCTACAGCGTAGTTTGTTTGTTAAACATGAAAATTGTTGTTCAGTAATAAATCAACTTTTACTATAAAAGTTTTCAGACAAACAAAACGCGTTTCACATACATAACTATACCGGTTACATTGTGACGTAGATTGCCCGGCTGTAAACTGAACTTTTGTAATTATAGTGTTTGATGTAATACATCGTTGGACTTAGACAACACAAATGATTGAACAATGACTGATAATCTTTGTTAATGTCTTACACTCTGAACGTGATACTCGTTTGCTCGATAGATTAAGTAGATAGTTCTCGCGATATCTAGCGATGTGACAGAAAGACAGAGGACGAACGGACAGAGTCGCACCTTAAGGGTTCCTTTAGTACCTTTTTGGTACGAAACCCTAGAAAGATGAGTTGATTAGTTAAAATAAGTATAATTTGTAATGTGAAAATTTGCGATTTCAAACTTTCATCTTCATTATATCCGAGGCTAGTTATCTGTTTATTATCAGGGTTCCGTAGCCAAAATACAATATATATGTATGTATATATGAGTATGTAGCATACTACATACAGTCGGGAAGTAACCAAAGGAACTCCTCGATGGAAAACACTAACACATCGACTTTAGCCTCATTAGAAAGGTCTCGAGAAGTACTTGATAGACATCATTAGAAAGAGTACAGTCAGCAAAAAAGTGTGTGTATAAAAGAATATTATACACGTAAGAACACTGTTAAATTATTCAAATTTCGCACGACACAGGTTTAAGAAGCACACGCAGCGTTCAGAGCCAACTCAGTACGTCGCCTGCTTGGTGGAGGGTTCGTTGCGCAAGTCGGACGGCGCCTGCCGCGGCAACAACCGCTGTTGCCAGATGGTCCGCCGCGCGCGCGCCAGGGGCGACAACCCGTGCTCCAGCGGCAATGACGTCGTGAGTGCCCCTTACTGAAGTTAGTGCCCTGTCCGTGTTCGAGTCTGACGTGGCAACCTCTGCTGCCTGATGGTCGCGCGCTAGGGGCGACAACCCGTGCTCCAGCGGCTATGACGTCGTGAGTGCCCCTTACTGAAGTTAGTGCCCTGTCCGTGTTCGAGTCTGACGTGGCAACCGCTGCTGCCTGATGGTGCCGAGACCGGATACTGCTCGTTGAAGCTTGTACCTACCAAGTTCGAGATAGACGTTCGAAAAAATACTGCAGATGGTACCTACATAGGCTCAACAGTCAGTACTATTTTAGCAATTTTGAGTTTAGACAATAAAATATCTGTTTTCAGTGTGAAATAATATGACATGTTATATACCCACTTGCAAATGCATGTCTCTTTTATAATTTAGGTCAAAGTGATGTAAAACGCCGAGGAAGTTAATTACACAAAACGTAAACTACTTCGAATGCACTCAAACTCGCAGGCGCGCAAGTCAAAGCGTTTTCATCCCGGTAAAGTTTACATCGAACTACCGAGCGATTCATCAGACTATTTACGTAAAATTTACTCTTAAAAATAAAGTTACATTGTGCTTAGTAGGTATATTTAATTTTACGCGCATGCATGTCTCTTTTATAATTTAGGTCAAAGTGATGTAAAACGCCGAGCAAGTTAATTACACAAAACGTAAACTACTTCGAATGCACTCAAACTAGCAGGCGCGCAAGTCAAAGCGTTTTCGTCCCGGTAAAGTTTACATCGAACTACCGAGCGATTCATCAGACTATTTACGTAAAATTTACTCTTAAAAATAAAGTTACATTGTGCTTAGTAGGTATATTTAATTTTACGCGCTCGGTGAAATGACTTTAAAGATTAACTAACCGTTGAGTCTATCATAGTTCGTAGTTCCGCCACGTCACGTATTTTAAAGCCCATCAATGCTATATCTACTCAGACAAACAAGCTAAGTTACACATCACCTATTTATATGAGAATATTGTGAACAAATATTTGTTTACCCACGCTTTCCCCATTTCTACTAAACCTGTATAAAATTTAAAATGAAATGTCTTTCGCGCTTTTATGATGTGCTTTTAAAACGAAAAAGATTCTTGAACATCAAAAACAGCTCCTTTGGGTTTCTAATTTTTTTTTAATTGACCCATTGTATTTTTGGAGAAGGGTAGGGAGGTGCGTGGGAGGAAGGGTGTACGTAGTGTACACGTCGGTTTAATAGCATTTGTCGTAACGAAATACATCCCTTTGTTTATTTTGTACAGTTCCCTGACATTCATATTACAAATGGAAAATCAACCGCCAGGTATTCATCGGCATCGTGCGTCCCACAGTGGAGACGTTCAAGAAGGAGCAACATTTGGAGCAGTTCCGTATGGAGTACCGCACTCGTCACTCCATCGACGGGCAGATCATACAGTGCGAGCAGCGCATCGGCCTGGTGACCGGGTACATGACGGACGAGGTGCAGGGCGTCAATGCTATGAACTTCATGCACCGTGATGACGTGCGCTGGGTCATCATAGCTCTGCGGGAAAGTGAGTGAAAGCCGTTTATGTTTTGTTGTTTCTTTATTACGCAACCATGACCATCCGATGACCTTCATATTAGACTAGTATTTTGGTTTAGGCCCGGTTCTACAGATTTCTATCACAGATTCCCAATATATATTAATATATGGGAGACCGAGCTTTGCTCGGAAAACATAATTATAAAAACTCAAAAATGCGCGTTTTCCCAGAGAAAACCTAGCTAGATCAATTTATTGCCCCCGAAAACATCCATATAGCAAATCTCATCGAAATCGTTACAGCCGTTTCTGAGATCCCTAAATATAGGAATCCCTATATATAAATAAACATATAAATAAATAAATAAACAAGAATTGGTCGTTTAACGGTATAATAAATATTATTTGCACCTTTCTCTGGGAAGATAAAAATATGATAAGATATAGTTGGTCAAACCAATTTGTCAGTCAGTAACAACCAGGAAAACTATACTCATCCTTATTCTTTTGGATACTGTAGAGATGAGAATCTGTGGAATTAAGAATCTGTAGGATTAGGAACCTGTGTAATTGGTTATCTGTTAAATTGGGAATCTGTAGAATTGGGAACCTGTATAATTGGTCATCTGTTAAATTGGGAAACTGTAGATTAGAGAATTTGTAGAATTGGGAACCTGTATAATTGGTTATCTGTTAAATTGGGAATCTGTAAATTTCAGAATCTGTGCAATTGGGAATCTGTAGACATGGGCCTAAACCAGTTCAACGGACTCCCTAAAAAAACTTACATTGATGAGTCTCAGACGTGTCATGTGCATATGTGCATATATAGTTATTTATGATACAAGTGCGAAAAAGAGGAAATTCGAAACGAGTGGCGATAAACGACCGAAGGGAGTGTTTTAAATCGACACGAGTTGCGAATTACCTATTTCGCACGTGTATCGTACAACGTTTTACAGTACATACTTATGGCCATAGCTGGGCATTAACTCGTTAATCCGTTTATCGTTAATTAACGAAGTTAAGTTTTCGAGTAACGGATTAACTTTTAAGTTAACTTTAAAAACCTGTAACGGACTTGTTAACTTCCGTTAACTTTTCTTAAGTCCGTTAATCGTTAATACCTAAGTACCTACTCACACCAAGGCCGCGCGCTCCCTCAAATATAACACTAGTATACCTTCGAGTGCTGCTGCGGAACGCCTGTTTTCGGCGGGAAAAGATATTATTTCTCCAAAACGGGCGTCGCTATCAGACGACAATTTTAATATGCTCATGTTCATGAAGGGGAACATGCACCTTATGGCAGATGCTAGGGAATGATATTTTTATTGGCTTTGATATTATTAATTAGTAATGATTACCATGTTAATTAGTAGATTAGTCTTAATAAAAATCAAAATTTATGATTATTTCTCCTAGTTTTATTTCTTATTGCGTATATTTACGATTTCGAGTTAACGATTAACGATTAACTTTAACTTCCGTTAAAACTTTTGAAAAGTAACGTTTTAACGTTTAACGAAGTTAACTTTTTATTTAACGGATTAACGATTAACGAAGTTAACTTTTTGATTAACGGTGCCCAGCTCTGCTTATGGCCCTTTAAACTTTTGACATACGCACGAAAAGTGCTGTTTCCCGTGCTAGTGCGGGAAAGTAGGGCCATATGTACTGTAAACACTATTGCCGTACCATGGCTGGTCGGCCCAGTGGTTCAGATATAGTCAGGTTTTAAAAAGAAAAGAACTAGATCTTCTTTGTAAGAGAAAACGGACGGATGACGGAACGAATTCCATTACTAAGCAGTCTGCATTAACCCTTTGAACGCCTCGCCACACCTATCGTGTGCAGCACGTGGTCGTGGAACTTTTCGGAATGCACACAGGTTGATGTTTGGGCTGTAGCCTGCGCGCGTCGGCTTAAGGATGACTCAAATTAGACCGGGCCGTGTCCGGGCCGGAGCTCCCGGAGTTTAATTTTCTATGACATGACAGGCGACGTGATGCTCTCCATAGAAAACGATGCGCCGGAAGCTCCGGGCCGAACACGGCCCGGTCTAACGTGAGTCATCCTTTACTTCTTTGGCGGTCAAAGGGGTAAAAATTATGAAGCAATTTTCTTAAGGATGCAATTACTCTCTACTCCTGGACGTAAGAAGCGACACTAAGTATAAGAGCGACGTATTGTAGTCGGTGTTACTGACATGTTTCGATTTCATCGGGAATTAAGAATGAACACAGAACTGGTGGCATCCATGATAAAACCCTAAACTCTCTGAAATGGACTCCCGACGAATCATATCGCACTAACGTAACTTCTATTGTATGGCGGCGGATGGGATCGTGCTGGTTCATGTATAACCTTA
Organism: Cydia splendana; assembly: GCF_910591565.1. Classification (NCBI taxonomy): domain Eukaryota; kingdom Metazoa; phylum Arthropoda; class Insecta; order Lepidoptera; family Tortricidae; genus Cydia; species Cydia splendana. Next base: position 37,630,455 of record NC_085987.1, on the reverse strand, counting down.
CCTTATTTAGTAGTTACCTGGAGGATAGTCTTATTTTAACAAATATGTTAACTAAACTTGTATTGATTTGACCTCAACAGATGCTACATTGACCTGGTGTTCTATAGGTTAAGTTACTTATCGATTATTATGATGGATTGAAATTAATTATTATAAGTACATACTATGTATAACATGTACACTTTCTAATCTCTTGAGTTCAATCTAAGTAGGTACTCTGGTACAGTCACTTATTATTTATGTTACACAAAGAAGGCCGCAAAAATATCTGACGCGATCTTATTTGTAGAGCCATAAGAGCGTGTCATATATTTTTGCGGCCTTTGAAGAGTAACATATTATTGCAGGTGAGTGTACACTGTGTAAACAGGGGCTATTAAATATACCCAGTTAAGTGTATTAAAAACGTTTTTAATTGCAGTCATACAAATGTACTTATTGTAAGTAATTTTATTCTAATTAAAAATTTAGCTTATGTCGTATGTAGTATTTTGTAAATTTACCTAATACAATAACCTCATATACGAACTAAATTAAGTAATCAGTTGAACCTCTCAAACTATTAGTCTATAGACTTCAACTACAACGCCATCTAATTTTGTATATCTACGGATACTATATGTATGTTATTGATGATTTTCAAGTGACACTACGCTCAATCAATTCGTGCGTAACCTATTTGTTGTACCTATTCTCTTTAATTCGTGCCAGCCACGGACCAAAGAAAGCGCGCGCGCGCCCTGCTAGCTCTTCTGAATCCACCACCTAGGTACCTATACTACAGTTTAACCGACTTCAAAAACACGAGCAGGGTATCAATTAGACCTTTTTTTATAAAGGCTTTTCCTGGGAACGATGTTTTGACAAAACTTATATGTTTATTGTTTCTACTAACACAAGGAGCGCCATTAGATGACACCTATATAAGTATGTAAAAAAAAGCTGTTATATAGAACAGTTATCATCAACACAACAACTAACAAGTATCTATTCATAGATACCACTTGTTTACTGTCTGTGCATCTGGCATGTTATCGCTTCATGGTAATTACTATTGATAAACATTTTCTACATTTCCATTGCTTTGCATAACGACAAATTATAAGTAGGTACATAGGTACATACCTACAATTCACTTTATCATTTCTATGTCTAACCCCTGACATGTTATAAGTACCTACTGGAACATTAGTTATTACACTCGTCGTCGTTACGTAAACATTTATTAAACCTACGAGTGCCAAAACTTTATCATCGTATTACTTTTACTCGTAACGTAACGGGCGTTATTTCACGCGGACGTATTTTAAAACTGGGCGCAGGAATTAAACCCGGACTAAAGTTTGACCGTAACTGATTTATTTGCTATTAAATCATCATCATCATCATCATCATCATATCAGCCAGAGGACGTCCACTGCTGGACATAGGCCTCCCCCAAAGAGTGCCACAATGACCGGTCTTGCGCCACCCGCATCCAGCGGACTCCCGCGACCTTTACCAGGTCGTCAGTCCACCTTGTGGGGGGTCTACCCACGTTGCGCCTTCCGGTACGTGGTCGCCACTCGAGAACCTTTCCGCCCCATCGGCCATCGGTTCTACGGGCAATGTGCCCCGCCCACTGCCACTTAAGTTTAGCGATTCGGAGGGCTATATCGGTTACTTTGGTTCTGCTGCGGATGGCCTCATTTCTGATGCGATCACGCAGAGAGACTCCAAGCATAGCCCTCTCCATTGCCCTTTGGGTGACTTTTAGCTTTCTTATGAGGCACACAGTAAGCGGCCACGTTTCAGTTCCATATGTCATCACTGGCAACACACACTGGTCGAAAACTTTCGTCTTGAGACACTGCGGAATATTGGACAAAAAGATGTGCCGTAGCTTCCCAAACGCTGCCCAACCGAGTCGGATTCGTCGATTAACCTCTTTCTCGAAGTTGGACCTACCTAACTGGACAGTCTGTCCTAGGTATATATAATCGTCTACAACTTCAAGTGTAAAGTCTCCGATTGTAACAGGAGTTGGTTCTACACGGGCATTTGACATGATCTTCGTCTTGTCCATGTTCATCCTCAGACCAACTCGCTCGGAAGCTTTACTGAGGTCATCGAGCATCATACTCAAATCCTCCGTAGTCTCAGCCAAGATTACTATATCGTCCGCAAACCGAAGGTGAGTGATGTACTCGCCGTTTATGTTGATGCCAAGCCTTCTCCAGTCCAAAGTCTTGAAAACATCCTCCAATGCAGCGGTAAACAGTTTAGGAGAAATAACATCCCCTTGCCTGACTCCCCGCTGCAACGGAATAGGTTTCGAGTTCCGGTCCTGGAATCGGACTGACATAGTGGCGTTCTCGTACAAACACTTCAGCACTTAAATAATAATACTTAATTAGGTAAAGCTAAATGAAAATGGATACATAAATTTCTTAAAATACTTACTCTTCGAAATAAATCCCAAGATTTTTTTTTTATAAAAATCCGAATAACTTCTAATATCTTCTAGAACACAAATATACACACAACCTACTTTTGGAATTTTGAAGTCAGTGAAAAATTAACAACATGGCGACAATCCGTCACGTCATATTGTGAAAAGGAAATAAAGAATTACCGACGGACTATCTGGAGTAGGTATCAATGTTTAGGACCGTGTTTAGGGATTTGTAAATCCTCTTTATCATTTTTCATTTTGAATGAGCATTGAGTATCAATAGATAGGTAATGAATAAAAGATAGTCAGCACCCGTACTCAGTTTAAAAAATACTCTGTAGGGTTTTCTTTATTTTTTTCATTTGTTATGTTTTTTATTGTATATGCTTTGTATAATAATTTCTTTATTGTGTATATGTCGCAGTCGGATCGTATAATCCGCCGTATTACATTACGGCTAGCCGTTTTCAAAAACAGGGGCGTTTTGAAATGCGGCGGTTTAACGATTAGCCGGATTGAATGCGGCTGAATGAAAATCCGCCGGAATGTATTCGGCGCCATACGTTCTTCAACACGGCTAGCCGTAATGTAATACAGCGAGTCATTAGCCGCCGCTTTGACAGTTTTTAGTTCCCATTTTTAACACCCGTGGCGCTGCCTGACAAACGCTGGGGTGTCCATCAAAAATGGAGTTCGTCGGACTGTTTCTTTTCAAAAAACATTTCTTTCGCAACTTAACTAGACGGAGCCCCGCTTCGCGGGGCTCCTATTTCTGAGCGGTTTGCCCTTCGGGCATCTGAAGCTACCTAACGAACCTAACCTACCTACCTATTGATTTAGTGAGACGTCCGTGAAAACATTACACTTTGGGGAAAAAAGCGTAGGTAGGTAAGTAGGTTAGGTTCGTTAGGTAGCTTCAGATGCCCGAAGGGCAAACCGCCCAGAAATAGGAGCCCCGCTTGCGGGGCTCCGTCTATTTAAGTTGTGAAGGAAATGTTTTGGAAAAGAAACACATGTAGTGCGGTGGGACCATGGTAAAAATAAATTAAATTGCAAACATTGTCAAACTCCGGTTACGTGGGCGACCGAAAGAACTGGTCACTCTACAATCTAAAATAGTAGTACGATGCGGCTAAACGTTGGCCGCCTTATTGAAGAACGTATCACAATGACAATCCGGCTAATCGTCGAACCGCCGCATTTCAAAACGCCCCTGTTTTTGATAACGGCTAGCCGTAATGTAATACGGCGGATTATACGATCTGACTACGACATATACAATGCTTAAGTATTCTATACTTGTAACGCTGCATTATGCACTTGCATATGCCACATGCCAGTAACAGATTTAAAAATAATTCAAAATATATTTATTTCAAGAAATTAGCATTCCGAGAGAAGCAAGTACAGTGATCCCCACACTAAGCTCAGCCTGTAACGTGGGAATCTTAGAGTTTACCTAATGCCGATATGTTGCGGTATAATACACGTTAATAATATTTTCCAATAATGTCTTAAAAAATCCTTTTGTAGTATCACGCGTGGCCGCCTACGCGGATATCATGTTATACACTGGTATAGTCGTGAACCTGAGTATAATCCTTACGATGTGGGTTTCTTAACAACTTTTTCTTTTTCAATGCTATAAGTCTCACAACCGATTTTTTGGAATGAACGTTTCGGTTCTGTAAAATAAAAAAAATGTAGAATAAGAATTGAAATTTTAAGCGAACCGAACCCAAAAATTTGGAGTTTCTCGATTTCTTACGAAGACGGCTGGATAAATTTTGAGAATCGTTTTTGGCGTTTTTCCAGATTGGATGAAAGGTGAAAATCAAAGGGAACTTCAAATATTAAAGGCACCTCTTTGGTGATTTTTAGTAAACGCACGGTTTTGCGTTTTTTTTTTATTTGCGTTCAATATAATCACTTTAGTGCATAGATTTAGTACTTTTTTATCTATAGATGTGCAATACGCTAGCGCCCGTGAGAGACAGAACATACGCAATCCGATGAAATTAAAAACACAAACAAAAATGTGATAAAAAAACATATTTGTTCTTTTATGTTTTGTTTAAATTTAACTTTATTTTTCATAGTGATCCTTATATTATATTTTATATGTATGTAAAATCTTTCTATTTCAGTGTACGACCAGCACCGCCTCTACGGCGAGTCGTGTTACCGCCTCATGATGAAGAACGGCCAGTTCATCTACATGAGGACCAGGGGCGCTCTCGAGGTAAAAATATAATATACTTGTTAAGCGGGGGTGTAAAGACAGGAAATTAGAAAGGAACAAAAGATATAGCGTACCGAGCGAAGGTGAAAGAAGTTATACGTCTGTTTAATGCTTTACTAGTCAGTCCAATCCCTCGGCTATGACCATAACTATTTTATGCTAAAATTATATTACTACTAATTACATTACACCTCCAGTGGCCAGGGCTGGGACCAAACCAGCGTCTTCTGTATTAGCGGCAGACGTCATGACCACAAGAAAAAACATATTCTTTCAAATAAAATAATTTGATTTGTTGCCATGTTTAAACAGATTTTTTTAATAATTTCTAGGTGGAGAGCGGCACCAAGGCGGTGACCAGCTTTGTATGCACGAACACCATGATGAGCCCGGATGAGGGTCAGCACCTCATCAAGATGATGAAGAAGAAGTTCACCATGCTCGTCAATAACAACCAGGAGCCGCCACAGGAGCCTGAGGTCACTGACGTAAGTTCTAACATTAATAGGATTATAGGAATAGAATTTCAAGTTTATTTTACTTTTACATTATACTCGTAAGTATTATATAACCCTAATATTTAAGTCTTTATTCAATTAAATGAGATACAATACACTATTATTAATAAATGCAGAACAATTATATAATACAGAATAAATCCCAACTAAATTTATAACTAAATAAACCCTAATTGCATCAGTAATTAATTATTTACTTACTCAGGGGCTTCACCAAGGGGCAGCTGCCACCCCTATTCCCCCCTAAACTAAACAAACCCCCTAACTAAATGTATGCCCCTCCCCCTCCCCTTGGCCACTGTCCATAATTAATGAACTGCATATGAATGTTATGTTCAATTACTCTTAAAAAGTTAGCAGAAGTTGACAACAATACTCTACCATTGCAGACAAACGACGATTCAATACCGGTTGAAGATCCGAAACAGCTCGAGAAGGTCATCCTCCACCTGGTGACCAACTTACCTTCGCCCCAGCCCGACGAGAAGGACCACAGCTTGTCGCCCGAGAGAGATGGCCCCCACGTTCACTTGGCCATAATACCACCCCGCAAAGAGCGCATCGTGATGGGTATAGAGAAAATATACACCGTCATTAAAAATTTCAACAATCCCAACATTGACGAACATGTTGACGTTAAGCGTATAAGAGCTTCTAGCGTAGAGGCAACTACGCCTTCCCATGATACTCCCTGTTTCGAGGATGCATCACCGGAAAAAGCCCCCGCGACACTTCCTACAATCTCGACTATCACCAATAAACATTACCGCACTCAAACAAACTTGAACGACTTTGGAGAAATATTTCAGAACCTTAAACCAGCTCTGGCAAATATAGAAGAAAGCCGTGAAGTAAAAACACCAACGTCCTTCGCTGAATATATAGTTAAACAACCTAACAAACATACCAAGTTTAATTTCACAAAAACGCAAAAAGTTTTCGAAATTGTAAACCTGGAAGAGCCCGGTTCTAGTTTTAGCGTCATTGGAACGAAACGCTCTATGGAATTTTCTGCTGAAGACGATTTTTCGAAAAAGAAGTCTGCTCAGAACGAACCCGAGGAAGCAGTAAATGGACGCAGCTCTCCAACGTTAGAGAGTTTCTTCAATGATGCCAGTAAGTATAAATCCAGCTCCGAACGCTATTTTTACGTTCGAATCCTGAGTGCCATAAGTTTCGAATTCAAATACATACACGGATTTCAGATTAGTCTACACTTAAAATTATATTATATATTATTAAAAAAAAACTCCAGTTTATTGGCTAGCAAAAAAATCTGTTCTACGCATGACTTCAATTGTTTACGACTATGCATTTTAGCGGATAAGTGGACAATTGCACAAAATGTCTATTAATAAATAATTACAATTTCATTATTTAATTTAAAACAAAAGATTTGGTCATTGTATTTGTAACTGTTCTGACATAATAACAATGCTAAACTATTTCTGTTTTAGTTCTAAATACACAAATTTCCCAGCTTGATGATGCCCTGATATCTTTGGAAGATACAATCGATCCATTCCCTGATCTTTTGGTGAGTTTCTGTTAAGTTAGTAAATAAATAATATATATTCTTTAACAGAAAAATTTACCTTCGATTAAAAATACACAGTCATTTACGATACAAGTGCGGATAAGAGAAAATACGGTAACGTGTGGTGAAAAATTAAAACACGACCGGATGGAGTGTTTTAAATCGACACGAGTTGCGTTGCGAATTACCTATTCGCACGTGAATCGTACAACGTGTTACAGTACATATGGCCCTTTAAACTTTTGACATATGCAAGGAAAGTGCTTATTTCCGTCCTAGTGCAGGAAAGTAGCACCATATTATACCTACTGTAAAAAATATTACGCCCTACAACTCATACTAAAACAGCGTGAAATGACACCCCTTATTTTGTTGACCGATAAATATTATACAATTTTGTTATTAATTTTCTTATCTATCATTTATATTTTAGATGTTTAGTAGACAATTAAACGTTCTTGTAGGTAATAATAGGTAATATAATTTCTAGTTCGATTTTAAAACTAAAGAAAGTTTTTTTAGTAGATGACTATGTATAATCAAATGGCGTTCTAAAAGTGTTAATCATTTATGTCGAAAGATGGCAGTAAATATACTGACTAGGTCAAAAAATTCACTTTGACAATATCCCTCTATTTCAAATTCTCTTTGGTATCTATGACATTTATATTTAGGTAAATTAAAATGAAATGTTGTGACTTGCAGATATCTCAGGATGTACAAGATATATTGGGTGGCCTAGACCCGGACGAGCAGCCTGAGCCAAATTAAAAATAAACCGTTCAGCCAAGCTGCGATACCAACCGGATCTCCTGTAAATATGACGCCAGTTACAAGTGAAATCATATTTTACGTGAAAGGTATGCAAAATTGATACATCTTGACTTTAGAGCAAGCCATTAAGATAATATCTAGATTATGTAATTTGCTGCCGCGCACTTGATATCCATTATACTAGGTATTGTACATGTAAAAAATGGTATGGTAAATCTGTAGTCTATTTAAATGTTTCGTCAGGTCTTGATAAGTGTACTTATATACAGTGTGGAAAGATAAGTCGGGCCCTGGAGGGAAACTACCTTAAATCCTTAAGCTGGCTCATTTTACTTAAAGGAGACATTCCTTTATTTTTAAAAAGAAACAAAACTGCATTTGAATGCAGTTTCTAAAACTCGCTTGCCTCGCCCGGGACTCGAACCGACTAAAAATACCAAAAAATAAAAACTCGCAATTTTATTCTACTAGTCGATACAGTTAATGTTAATGATAACATTTCTCCAAGAAACATTAGGTCTTACACTCGTCTGTCGTACAAAATATCCATAAAATATAATATTTAGTACTCAAGATTTTTTTAGACAAGCCAAATTGAAGAAAAAAAGAAAAATTCTTTTGAATGCAGTTTTGTTTCTTTTTAAAAATAAAGGAATGTCTCCTTTAACACATTCAACACCAAGAACCCGACTGTCGGGTACACTGTTCGTAGCGACTACGCGCTACATACGACGAAACCGTGGCTACGCGCTACGAGCGTAACCCGTAGCACTTAGTGGTATTGAATGTGTTAAGTAAAATGAGCCAGCTTAAGGATTTAAGGTAGTTTCCCTCCAGGGCCCGACTTATCTTTCCACCCTGTATACCTACTTCATGATAATCATAATTGTGACCTAAAATGGTTTTGTAACTGAAACAACTAGCACGCAATAACATTTTTTCTCAGACATACTCTGTATCTTACATAGTATCTAGCCACTTATCAAGACCTGACATAATCATATATAATTAGGTCTCTGAAACGCCATTCGCCTAATGTTTTAGTAATTCATACCTACCTACGATTACATAGCTTCTGAGTTCTGTAACATACTTTGGTTAGTTTGGTATATAAATGTATATTCATAACTATGTTTATCAAAGATTTTACAAACTTAAGCTTATATGCTATTTCTGTATTGAATGTACAGTTTGCTGCAGGAAAAAGTAGTATATAACAGTTTCTATGAAAAGGTAAACATTTCTCTGTAGCTGGCCGTACTTACATTCCATGAGTGAATAATATTTTAAAGTGAGTACGTATGCTGTAGAAGGAGCATTCCATGGAAATGTCCCATATAAATAAGATTTTCCTAGAGACCCCATGATTCATAGCAGTTCATACCCCATGTGAACGAATTGCTATCTATGACAAATCACAAAACTATGTAAAAACCGGCCAAGTGCGAGTCGGACTCGCAAACGAAGGGTTCCGTACCATTATCTATAAACACGATCACCCATCCAAGTACTGACACCGCCCGACGTTGCTTAACTTCGGTCAAAAATCACGTTTGTTGTATGGGAGCCCCACTTAAATCTTTATATTATTCTGTTTTTAGTATTTGTTGTTATAGCGGCAACAGAAATACATCATCTGTGAAAATTTCAACTGTCTAGGTATCACGGTTCGTGAGATACAGCCTGGTGACAGACAGACGGACGGACGGACGGACGGACAGCGGAGTCTTAGTAATAGGGTCCCGTTTTACCCTTTGGGTACGGAACCCTAAAAAGATGTCGGAAAAACAATAATTGATTTTAGCGGAGAAACATGCATTTGATGGTCCTGTGGAATCCTCCAGAAACGATTGGATTAAATGGAACTAAGAATTACTCTAAATAAACATGTATATATGTACCTACACACATATGTTTATTTAGGAATGGCCTAAAAATCACGAATAAACACAACTAAGCATTGCGACTTGCGAAATTCCGTATTTAATGGACTCATATAGTCGCTTAACTTCAAACTCAGGTAAATCCATCTGTCAGATTATGCGATTTAATATAGATATTAAGACAAGGTAAAAGGGTAGATATTTGGATTTACCCTAGTTTGAAGTTAAGGGACACATATAATGTATATATTCTTTACATAATTATAAGTGGGCTTTTTTGTGCGTTGTATAAATTATGTGCTTTTATGCGAATTTTTTCTGCAAAAACTATCAAATATTCTAAGCGAAGTAGTGTATTTGTTTTACGTAGTATTAAGTCGGAGATCTCTAGAATTTTAACCATGATATTCTTTGTTGTGTTTATTGAGTAGGTAAGATCAATATTATGTTTATTGCCTGAGGTTATATATATACGATTTACATTATTCGAATACTTAGTAAGTGTAAATAATTTCTAGAATAGGATTTTATGAGCCCCAGTTTATCGGGTAGAAATAAATATTTTACTTACGTAGACGTCTATATTCTTGATAAGGTAAATTATTTTTATAAAGGCACTCGTAAAAGTATAGTGTATTGTTTATTTTTATGTATATTATGCATGGCTATACAAGTTGTTCCATTGTCTGTTTACATCATAAATTCGAGAGAAGTTTATTATGGCAAAGATAAATTGAATTTTATGCAATAAGAGCGAGTGTTACCGAGAGAGTTTGGGACAGAAAACAAGTGTATATTATATCTGTAAATAACTGCTTCTGCATTAAATATATCTATAAACTTTATGCCGTAGTAATATTTTAAATGGAGAGTTAAATATATTCACCTCCTTTCAGAAACCAATTTATGAGTGGAGCTTGGATATTGAATACCTATACGGCACCCACATACCAAACTCTCTGGAAGACCGTAACCTGACGAGGCGGTGTATGTAATACAAAGAAACAATAACTGAAATTGTATAATATGAAGTACGTAGTTGAGTGTAAGTAGTTAGGTGTAGATTATGTATGGAACTCATATTTTCTACTGAAGTTATATATAGATAAGTAAGTATGAATTTTAATGTTAAAGAGTATATTTTTAATCTAAATGATGGGTAGTTTTTGATATAAAGAGTAAAGTGAATGTGTAGTAGTAATGTAGGTCCCCAGAATCCGTTAGTAGCATAACTTCGTGAACGGGTATACTTTGCCATAAGGTTAGCATTAAGTATTTCGACAACCCATGAGTGAACTTTGCACATACATACTTATATGTATAGGATATGGACGACTGTATCATGACACACATATTAAATACTTACACTGTGGTAAAGTACGTACTTGTTATTATAATTGTAATCGTAACTTAATGTCCAATTTACGCGTAGTATGGATACTAATTTCATTTTCTTGGCATGTACACAGGAAGTAGATTATTTTATAGGTGTCTAATGGATTTTGATTAATGAGTTCATAGTTATGAAAGAAAAACTTGTTTACTTTAATTTCATTAGTTTTGTAAGTATTGCGTATGTAGGTTACGATAACATTTTTTTATAGTTTTTTGATGATGAGAAAATGAAAATTTCCTTGCATTGTGGTGTAAATAAAAATCTCGATACCAATGCTACTTACCTAGTAAATACTACTCGTACGTTGTAGGGACGTTACGCAAAATTTCCCTTATGACTCGCACATGGCGCATTGTAACCCGCGCAAGTTGAGGCCCAGGCTACATACGCAAACAGCATGCTTCATTTACTTGCCTATGCGTTGTGTATATCATGCATATAACTAGCGCAAGTTACTAGCACAAATGGTACGCGCATGCTGTTCATATTCACCCGCGTTTTTACTCATTTCAGCCACGCTGGTGACGTGGATTATTTGTGGGTGTAGGCTCAAAAGTTCGTAGACCCACACAAAACTTTACATATCTTTGTTCATAACTCATAACATAACCTACTTATAACCTGCGCGGGTTGCGTGCGCTATTTATGAGTAAAAGTAGGTTGTTAACCAAGGGACGTAGGACACCCACGAGGATTCCTAGTCTATGCCCACTGCTGACGGGTTATTTTGGCGCTCAAACGAAGTCACAATGGTTGCCTTTCAGTCAGGGTGGAAAAGGGATAGGAGCTTGAAAGTTGCGCCAAAAAAAAAAGAAAACTTCCACTCAGTAGTGTGTTCAAATAACACAAAGAAATTATTTTCTAAGTAAAACACGTGCGAGTCTTATTCAACTTAGAAAAAGTATTACTCTTTATTTACTCAAGCATGTAGGTAATCGAATCTGCGAGCGGTTAAAGGTGAAGTGTAGCTGAACGTAAGTAGGTTACTATTTAGTAACACTTAGTATCGACATATGATCTCAAACCTTCCAGTGTACGACAAATTATCATTTATTCTATTAGATGGGGAACATTATACATTTATTAATTGGGAAACATTATTAAAAGCTTTATTTTGAAGTACACAGACTCGTGAAATATTAGATCCTATACGTACATAAATTTTACCTTCATGTTTATAGGTACTAATATCCAGAATTAGAAAAGAGTAAATTGTATACTTCGTTTTTGTAGCATTAAACAGAAAAAAGTAAACAATTTTAGGTAGAAAAAAGTAAATTAGAAGTAAAGCAACAAATAAAAAAATCTATGATTTGTAAGTATAGCAACCACGTAAATAAAAATAGTTACTCTTCAAGTTATGAAATGACAACGTGTGGCCATGTCATCATTAATGTCTAATTTAAATTATCTATTTCAAATTCTCCCCATCTACTTTAAAATACACAACTCTAGGTAAGTATAGAGAATAGGGTATTTACTCGTTTAAGGGGGGTGATTTCGTTTAGAATATGTTTTTTTCTGAATTTGTCTATGTAATGATATCGTAGGAACACAGTCACCACCAATTAATTCGAATTATCTAACAGCTTTACAAAAAGCAGTAATACCATTAATGTGGAGCAGATACTTTTGAACTCGAACTGAAGAGATATATTTCTAATTATAAGTAAAAGTATTTTATTGTGGCAGAATAGTTTTGGCACGTTGTGTTATCCGCTACTATTGAAGTTGACAGTGCAGTCAAAATGAAACACCGTGATCATGATCAAACACGCACTGGTTATAATCTATCAATCGTATATTGTAAACGTTTGCCATTAATATTCGTATGAGTGAATTTATTTGCGAATATATTTACCAGTTGCCAAACGATGTTAAATATATAGCATTGTACCACTTGTCGCAAATAAGTTTAGTATGCATTACAGGTTTTTGATTAGTTTTGCAATTTATTTTGATTCAGTAGAAGTGAACTTTTAGGTACCATCACGCTCCGCGATTGTTGCCCCATTTAGGGTCCTAGCTAAATTGGTTGTTCACTACGCTATAGAATTTCCAATTTAGCAAGAATCCCGAATGGCATAACAATCCCGTGTGGCGACTGTACAATTGTACATACCATACACGTTATCTGAAAAGCAAAGTTGTTCGTAGGTATAATTATAGATAGGTGTTAATTATTGACAAATAAAAAATATGGGCTTAACATGGCTGAATAAATATTTTTGTGCGCAGTTTTTCGCCATCCTTTTTGACATTCTTATAACTACAATAGATTAAGGATTCAATATTGTTTTATAACTTTTAAATGTATTTTTTAAAACTAGTTGTTTAATATTTATTGACGTGTTATTTTTCCACTTCTATACATGCACCCAGTCCAGGAGTAAATTGTTTGACAAAAGTGCCATCTAGTTTTAAAAATTTGTCTGAATAAATAGATTTACCTCTTTTATACAGTAAAAGTACGTTACATGCAGTACGAATACAAGGGTTGTGTACTATTCTACACATTAATTAAATCTCTATTTACATGTTCCCATTGTGTTGATGAGTTGCATCTAAACTCTACATATATATACCTACTACGTTACTGTTGTTTCAGCTGATACTACCCCAAAATGTATAAAAGCAGAAAATAAGTTCGTTCGGATCACTTTAAAGATTATTTTGTAAGGTTTTAATGCTTGCCCTTTTTTGTAGGGGCTTGAACTTTATGTTGATTCCACACTGAGGGGTATAATTCCGATTGGGAAGTCAGGCCGAGTCCGGCGGCTCATTAAAAGCATTTTTTAGTCGTAACTGCTAATCTTAGGCGTTACAGTTTCGCCCAATAACTGGTAATTTTAGGCATACTAAAATAAGAAGATTATATTAATATGTGCTTTCTTATTTCTGGCTAAGTATAGGAGTCGGGCAGATTTTCCAAACGGAAATATACAAGCATAATAAATAAGTAGTATCTAACGTTCTACAGGGGATTCGGGAGAGATGAGCAAGACCAACGAGTTAATGGATCGTGTACCATCGCAATTAGGTTAAACAACTACGCTATTTGCCATTAAGATTTTTAAAACGTTAAGTTTAATCCTCTACATCTACAATCATCGTCACCCTACAATAACTAAATAGAGCCGGACCAAAAAAAGTGCGCAGCGGATTTGATAGCCCACGCAGTGCAAGTGTCATTTATACGTCATAATTTCATAGAAGTTTGACATTTAACACATTCGACACCGCGTACCCGACTCTCGGGCACTCGTAAACTTTACTCAGATGCCGGCATACCCGCTAGTCGGGCAAGAGCTATAAACCTACACGCGACGCCGAAGTGCCCGACAGGCGGGCAAGCATTGCATCTTCACTACCTCAGGGCTGCCACTGCCACTAACAGAAAAAATTGTAAGTCTTCTGATTATTATGTGGTCGAAAAGTTGGTACAGTTGATTATTATATTTTATTACTTCACTTTGTATTTTTATTTACTTTACCTAATGCGATTACAAAATAAAAAATCTTATTAGTTGGTTACGTGAAATTGCATACACGGGTATGTATCAATAGGAGTTAGAATTAGGAGAAGAACAAAACGGGGAGCCTAAACAGATGAGACAGCAGATTTAATTTTATCCACGTACTTATACGAAAGTTACTTGGCACAGCCCTGAGCGTCCGCCGCTTGCCCGACTAGCGGGTTCGCGGCGTGCGGCATTGAGTTGCACGTCGTTGCCCGACTAGCGAGTACTGTCGGTTTCTGGGGTATTGTTTGAAATTTTGCCTGGTTGCGAAAGTGTTAAAATGACACTTTCACTGCGTGGGCTATCAAATCCGCTGCAGACTATTCTTGGTCTGACTCTAATAATGATAAATCCTTTAACTGATATGACAACACTTTATAAAGAAATTAAATTGTCACACTTGTGTGAGAAACGTTATTTCAAAAATAACCAGAATATTACCTATCTTCCGCTATACATCGATGAGTATAGGTATGAGGTGAAAGTATTCTAACTGTAAAGTAACCTTCATGTCGTAAAACATTTAAAAAGTACCTGTTGTTTTTAACACTTAAAAAAACGCATTTAACCGATTTGCAAGACCATAGTGATCCCATACTGCTGTGAACAAAGTTTTGTACGGAGCAATAAAAAAATAAAGGTTAATGTCACTGATACTGGTGCGAAAGTGGTAGCTCATAATTTATTTATCTGTAGGGTTGATTCTGCTCACGTCTCCTGAATCACCCTGTAGGTATAATTATGTTGCCATTAATGTTTTGGATCTATATTAAAACGGTGCCAAATATTTCATGCACGTCAGACGGTAAAATCTAGTCTTAAACATAACAAAAAATATCAGAATACGAATTATAACAACGGGTACGCTAACAATGCTTAGTCAAATGCGTTACAAAAATTTAGAATACCTAAAAATAATTAGTTTTGTAGCTATTTAATTTTTTTTATTTAAGTGAACATAAATCTTTCACGATACCAAATGTCACAGATTACATTATATAGTAGATGACGTGCATGAAAAATAAAATATGCATATCGTGAGACTGAGTATTTTAGTGGATATGTTCTATAAGTTTAGCAGCTAGAGTTCCCTCTGGGGCCGTTATTTAATCCTTGAAAATTATTATTAAAATTAAGTAAATAAAGACTTTTATACTCTCTAGGTGAGGTAACTAAAGTTATGTTTTTCTAGTAAGTCTTGAATGAGGTTTTTTATGTAGATACCTAAATTTAAAGGTTGACTCACGTCACGTTACGATCTCCTTCTCATTTTGCCAATTTCGTAAGATATCGCCTAATATCACACATCGCAGATAATTTTTAATGTTATGTCTACTTCGTGATTATGGCTATTATAGTCGCAACATTTTCTTGCTTGCACTAGTTGGACCTTGCACTCGGACGCGGTACGGTCAAGCCGGATTTTTAATAATTAAACTACATAATTCTAATAAGTAGCACAACACTCGTGCCGAGCGTGGTTTGGGTTGTCTTAACATTACGTGAGTCTTCCTCACACCTATTTAAGGATGACTCACGCTAGATACGGCCGGGCCCGGGCCGAGGCGTCCGACATGTCATTTTCTATGACGGCTGATCGGTGATCACGTGGTGATTTCCATAGAAAACGAAGCCCCGGAAGCTCCGGCCTCGCCCCGGCCTGGTCTAACGTGAGTCATCCTTTACGATGTCGTACGTGTAAGCACGCAACACAGGTAGGTAATAGTTATGTAGTTTTATATTTTCTACTGAGTAAATATAGAAAAATATGTATCTTTGTAAACAACATGTATATATGGACTGGAAAATTATCGTTTTTTTTATGATGTTTGTTACATACCTTTTCCTACCTATACTACCACTCATAAGTATTGCCTGTTTTATTAACGACTCGGGCTTCTATATTAAATGCGACTTTACTAACAGTGTGCCATTTATAGGGATATATTAGTTAGATCTACATTAGAAATGCCTCAAATGGACAAATACCTAAGAGGTAGTGTATATGTTGTCATTATTGTATACGCTATTTCTCACTTAAAATGTTGTTTAGAAACAGGAACTTCTTAGAACAAGTTACGTTCATAATAATTACGTATTTGATCGCCTTATTGGCAGTTCGGCACGTTAAATCAGTTGAAAAGATATAAGTAATATAATATTTAGTGATATGCAGTAGTAGGTGCAGAACTGCTTCGTAGTTGATGTTCCCATTAATACTTATGCCGTAAAATGGGGTGAGTAGGGATTGCGAGGAGAGTCGGGTTATGAATGGGGAGAGAGAGGCATTACAGGGGGGTGAGATGGTTTTTAAAGGCTACTGCTACCTAAATAATGTATTCCTATTACAAATGGAGCTATATTAATATTCATAATAAAAAAATCGATTCAACAACGTTTCAAAATCACCTTTTGTATGAAATCCCATCTCACCTCAACTACGAGGGACTACGGGGTGAGGAGGGATTTTGTTTTTATCGTTAAAGTTATGAAATGGAACTACCTAAAATCACGAAAAAACTAAAATACAAACGGTCGGAACATTTATTAATAAAATTAAGTTTGCATAAAATGTAAAAATAAAATGTTATCGAGGTTTGAATGTCAGTTTTGTCCCTACTCACCCCATTTTACCGTACTTGTTTTTAGTTCTAGTTTGTGGGTAGATTACTATGTGTGTGTATGTGTATTAAGATTCTAGTTTCTGTAATATAAAAATACTGTCGCAATCCCAGTCAGGTCATTTAAAGCGGACCTACATACTTGATCATTCGAGTAGGTTGGGCCGGTCCGCCTGATGTGCTTCAACTAGGTATACACTACAACTAACACTATGCATGTTATGGATAAAAATGAACCGCCTATACATTACGGTTAAGTATCTAGCGTAGGGGATCTATCAAGGGATAGCCTTTCAAAATTCGCACGAACGGAAGGTATTCGCATACGCGTTTATTCGCACGCCGCTCAGGCGAGTGAACGCGACAGCATACGATGTCCCGACTAGACCGCATAAGGTAAACGTACTGGTGCTCGACGCGGTCCCAGTACATGTCATCTTGAAACTTAAGTCATTGTCAATAGAGGTGACAGCAAGGTGTCATCTATTGGGCATTAGCATGTCGAGCACTAGTACGTTTACCTTACCGGGGCGGGATGCGGATCGACATCCAATGTAACAACCACGTAAACTACACGGACTGGTTTATTTCCTAATCCTAGGTTCTGAAGATTATTTATTACATTTACACATGCTTATAAAACTATACGTGGCTCACTAAATAAGTGTTGAGGTGTGCAAATGCTGCTTCTCTCAAAAACGGCTATCCAACGACACCCCATCCCCACACCATAGGGTTGAAGCGAAAAAAACAATTCATTCTTGCTTTAGTGTAGGTGCAGCTCGTGTGGGCGAGGGAGGCACCCTAGAAACATTTTTATTTTATTTTATTTTACCACTTTGTCGGATTGAGTGATTTATACTCATATTCATACTAAATTGCAGTTTTCTAGCACTTACGATCACGGAGTAAAGTCTCGGACAGGCATACAGACGGACATGGTAAAACTATAAGTTGACTACGGAACCCTAAAAAGTAGATTACATGATTTAAAAAAACATGTCGTGTATACTACAGGGGCAGCCAATGTTGAAAAAAAGAGTCTGTTCGGAAAGAGAAGAGTCGTGGAATGTATTGGGCCCCATACATTCCACGACTCTTCTCTTTCCGCACCGACTAATATTTTAGTTAACTTTGTTAATTTTATACAGTAGCTTATTACTAAAAAGTATTTGTTGAACATCTTAAATCATATTAAGTGACCTATGTATCAATGTTTACAGGTGTTATAATTCTGATTGATGTAATAAAACAAATAAATGAATAACAAATTAGTTTTATTATTTAATTATTATTTTATCGACTACCTGACAAGTGACAACACATCAAGATATCGTGCTTATTTCCGACTAGTAAGTCCACATTTCTAATTTTACTACAAATGCCTTACATTTAGGATTTTGATACTTAGATAATATTATTTTTGAGCACCTTGATTATAACTGCTAGTGTTCCAACGAACAAAGGTCGATATGGCTAATTCCGTCATAAAATAACCCATCTACCTACTTTTGATTACTGAAACTAAAAGCAATCGCTGCCTTGTCGATGAAATTATCAATTGTTTAGTTTAGTTTATTAAATTTATTCCTTAAATTAACATTTACAGTCAAGCTACACATGTTAAAAGGAGTGACAATAAACATTGAGACAAAACATTTTACATTTTACTATACATTGATTGAGCTCGGCTCGGAACTACGGGTGTTTCGTATAACACGAGCAATAAATCAAACTGGAGATACCTTGGAGTATGAAGTTACCACCAAGTGGTCCCGATGATTTAACATTGTTTTTTAAGGAAAAAAATTAATTTAAAACAAAGTTTTGTAAGCAATGGATATTCACATTGCGACACTGTCGTTTAACTGTCGTTAGATGTCTTGGTACCGGGATGTCTTGGTACGTGGGTTTCATTACAAATTATTCTTAAAATTAAAGCAGACAAAAGTAGTTCTTATGATTACAATAGTACAATTCATACAGTATGCATAACACGTTGGGTTTTGTTGACAATCTCGAGATAAACTTTTTTTTTACTAATCAATTTTAAAAATAATATAAATGTATACATTGATTGTGTACCATTGTTTAAAAAAAAACGCTCGTATACGGAATTGTCCCTATGACGGGATTATCCGCATTGACCTTGTTCTCAGTTGGTTTTTGCAACTAATACCGGCTTTTTTCAAGCGTTGCCCATTCTGCTAACGTGGAGTTCGATTGAAATACTAATAAATTAGTACCATAGTGAGCAAACAAAAGGTCTATATTACGAACAAATTTTCCGTGTAATTAAGTACGATTGTGATACTTGTGACAATGTTGCACTCTAAGTAGTATTACTTTAGAATGTATATATAATAAAGCTTATGTTTGATTAGAAGCATTATATCGAAATGTGATTCGAAACTTCGCAAAGTTATAAAAAACTTATAAATCACATTCGATAACTAATTAAACTTCATGAAGTAGTGACTTCGTGCAGATTTCCCAAATAACTTTAAGGTTTGGAGTTCACATGTTCCTAGTTGCGCGTTTCTTAAAAAATGCCACTTTTAAAAAATTAGATATTATATCATAATTTTTGTGTTATTTCTACTCAAAATCACGAGCTCTTTCGATCCTAATGGGAGAAAAAATCGTACAGTTTTTTTTTTCCTATTGAGTTTAGTACCATTTCCCCATATATTTTTTATGGCGGTAACAAAAAGGAAAGTTTGAAAAATTTATAAAAATAATGAGACAATTTTTTTCTCAAAAGTGGCAAAACGTCACATAAAAAAAAAGGCAAAAATAGAAGACATGAAATAATTACTTGCATTCTTTCTTTTAAAATTTAGAATCCCGTGATGTGATGTTCAGTTAAATTTAATAGTTTAGCTCGCTATAAGCTAGTTTTGTTTATGACTTAAACCACGTAAGGCCCAATGTGCATTACATTACAATATACACTGCTTTTCAATCTAATTAGAACCTATTTATAAACCAAATAAGTAGCTTTTCTTTTGGTTTATTTCTTTTTCAAACAACAACTTCAAATTAATAATGGGAAAATGATGCATGGTACCTAGGACTTATGAGGGATAAATGCGAAGGAAGCCTTTCACAAAACATAGTCAATCACAAAGTCATAGGAATTATACTCTTATGTCTTAAATAAAGTGTAACACTGTAAGTATGTAATAGTACCTACCTATATGTATAAATTTTATCTTATACAATAGGTACCTACCTACTTAATGAATATCTACATTTCTAAATAATGTATAATGTATTTACAAAATAACTAAGTTAGTTAGCCTTGAAAATATCGGAGTTAAAATGTATAATATAGGGAATATAATCACCAAATATAACATGAGGAAAAAAAGCAAAACTGTAGCGGCTAACGTATCATGGGCCAGCCATTATTAAGGGGCCCACTGATTAACAATCCGCCGGACGGTATCGGCCTGTCAGTAAGAACAAAATTTTGACAGTTCCGAACAACTGACAGGCCGATACCGTCCGGCGGACTGTTAATCAGTGGGCCCCTTAACTAATAACTGATTCTACGATAAATTAAAATAGCTTAAATACTATAGTTAACTCATTCATAAACTACTCAAAATTGAAATAAAAACAATGACTTTTCAAACAAATAACGTTTACGTAGTGCGTCGCTTTTTTATTTCAGCATCTGTACAGCTAACCTGGAAAAGTTGAAAAAAGTTTATTTGTAATTGAAGGCTTGGCTACTGCCATGGTGCATGGTTAGATTGGTTAGTGGATGGAAAAATAGTACATTATTGTCGAGGCTTGGAAGTAGCTACTTGCAGGCTGAGGATTCGTTTTAAACGGACGACCTTGGGAGTCCGTTTAATTGAATCCGAAGCCAGCAAGTAGCCTTCCAGCCGAGTCATATATAGTGCTTTTCTCAAAAATGGTGCAAGAAATATAAATATCATAGAAATATTTTACAAAAGCAAACGTTCTTACGTATATATTTAAACAAACCTTAATCTTTTATGAATGGGACGTATTGTTAGCAAAAAACTTATGTCCTAGTAAACAATGTGAGTCTGTTTTAAATGTTATCAAACACACTTTTGATGTACACTTCCCAGTGAAGAAATGTCCCGTAAAAAATTGTTCCAGTGTGTGGGACAATGACACTTTGCGACAATTACGTAATCAGATTCGTCTTTGTAAACAAAGGTTATCTATGGGTAATGTTGATGTGTATTTGCACTTGTTAGGACTCGAGTCCCGTTATTCCCTCGAACTAAAACAGACTCGAACAAAGTACATAAATAAACAAATAGCATTATGTGACAACATGTGTCGGGGTGTGTGGCGTGTTATAGCGTCCGAGACGTGCAATAACAACAAACGCGGGAGCGGAGCGTTAGACGTACTCGTGAGCAGGTCGGAAGGCGACTGCACTGAGGCGCGTGCGACCGCTGCCGCGCAAGCGCTAAACCGGTATTACACTACTGCAAATGCCAACAATCTGAAACCATGTCCTAGGGATGCGCTCGCTTACCTAGAAATATACTTACCGGCTGAGCTCTTAGAGTTTCAATTTAGACCTTTTACCCTCGACGAAATTATTCAGACATTAAAGCAAATAAAGTGTAAACCATCTAAAGATAGCAACGATATGACTACTAACATACTCGGATATCTCCCACCCGCCTTAGTATCTTTATTACTGAAGTTGTTTAATGATTGCGTCTTCGCAGGGGTGTACCCTGATCCTCTCAAAATTATTAAAATTCAACCTATCTACAAGGGAAAAGACGAGATGCATATTCTTAAGAACTTCAGGCCTGTCGCGCTGATACCGATTATCTCCAAAGTCTTTGAGAAATTACTAAGTAAGCGGATTATGAATCACCTTGTAGATAATAACATCCTTAATAAACACCAATACGCGTACCAAGAGGGACGGTCGACGGTGAGCGCGGCGCGCGACTTGAAGGCGCGGGTGCTCGCCCATCTCGACGGCGGGCGGCATGTCGCAGCCGTCTTTTGCGACTTGTCGCGCGCCTTCGAGATGGTTGATCACCAGCTCCTTCTACAAAAAATGTGGTGCTATGGGGTGGGGGGTCACTTTCACAAATTAATTGCGTCGTTTTTAAAAAACCGAGTGCAGCGCACCCACGTCCTAAACTGCAAGTCCAGTCTGGATCCCACAGGCGAGTGTGCCGTGCCCCAGGGATCCACGATTGGTAATTACCTATTCCTGTTGCTTGTTAATGACATCACGGCTGCTAGCTCCGATGCTGAATACGTAACTTACGCAGATGACACTTGCATCATAGTCAGCGATAGTAGTATTGAAAATCTTACGCTAAAACTGACTCATGTTATGACCCAGATATCAAGGTGGTTCCGTGCCAACGGTATGTTGTTAAATGTGGACAAGACCAACTTGATACATTTCCAACTTAGAAAGTCCCAAACAGAGTTAAAAATAAGTATTGACAACACCCCAATACCCCAAGTTGACCAAATTAAATACTTAGGCTTTATTATTGATGCTGGTCTGACGTGGTCAGCCCACATAGACATTATGTGCGACAAGTTATCTTCGGCAGCCTTCGCACTATCGAGACTGGCCCCGACACTTTCAGACGAAAATATGAAAAAAGCATATTACGGCTATTTTCACTCGATATTGATTTATGGTGTCGATCTGTGGGGGACAGCGGCTGATCGCGAGCGAGTGTTCAAGCTCCAAAAGAGAGCAATACGAATAATCGCGGGGAAACCTTACGACCACTCAGCACTGGCCTTATTCATTAAATATAAAATCCTAACTTTACCTAGTGTCTACATTTTAGAAGCATGTAAGTATGTTAGAAGTAATCTCAGCTCGTATAAAACCCGTGAGCAGCAGTCAGGTAGAAGCACGCGCGGGGGAAGTCTGCTTTTGGTCCCGCCCCATACTACCGCTAAAGCCAGGAAATCCGTCGGTGTGTTAGGAGTCAATTATTCAACGCGTTACCTGCCGACATCAGAGATGCCCCTAGTGACATCACATTTGCTAATAAAATCAAAAAAATATTATTAGAAATGGCCTGTTACACCATCGATGAATTTTTCGATAAAGTGTCATCGATCCACACACAAAATGTAAATATGTAAATTGTAAAGTCCATGTTTGCAGTAGGTATTTTAGTGTGAAATTTATTATTGGCATTTTTTGTCGCTGTGAAATATTGTTAATATAAAACTATTATTTATTGAATTTTTCTGATGTCTACATTGTATGTACTTTGATTTTTAATTTATAATTAATGAATTATGATTGACATATGTATTTTTGACGTGTAATTAATTATCTTTATCAATAAAAATATGAATGAATATGAATGAAACAGCGGCAGTTACCTCAGTTCACGACCACCGCTGCTGCAGGCGCTCACGCTCCTGCGTGAGCAGCTCCGACTCCTGCTTGAGCCGCTCGGTGGCCTCGCTCAGCCACACGCGGTCCTGCTTCACGCCCTCTTTGTTGTTATGTAAGAAACAGCGGCAGTTACCTCAGTTCACGACCACCGCTGCTGCAGGCGCTACGCTCCTGCGTGAGCAGCTCCGACTCCTGCTTGAGCCGCTCGGTGGCCTCGCTCAGCCACACGCGGTCCTGCTTCACGCCCACTTTGTTGTTATGTAAGAAACAGCGGCAGTTACCTCAGTTCACGACCACCGCTGCTGCAGGCGCTCACGCTCCTGCGTGAGCAGCTCCGACTCCTGCTTGGGCCGCTCGGTGGCCTCGCTCAGCCACACGCGGTCCTGCTACACGCCCTCTTTGTTGTTATGTAAGAAACAGCGGCACTTATCTCAGTTCACGACCACCGCTGCTGCAGGCGCTCACGCTCCTGCATGAGCAGCTCTGACTCCTGCTTAGGCCGCTCGGTGGCCTCGCTCAGCCACACGCGGTCCTGCTTCACGCCCTCTTTGTTGTTATGTAAGAAACAGCGGCAGTTACCTCAGTTCACGACCACCGCTGCTGCAGGCGCTCACGCTCCTGCGTGAGCAGCTCCGACTCCTGCTTGAGCCGCTCGGTGGCCTCGCTCAGCCACACGCGGTCCTGCTTCACGCCCTCTTTGTTGTTCTTCATCTTCGTTAGGACGAACACCATATCTGAAATTTATGTAATGTCATATGTATTTTCATCTTCGAGGAATTATAGTACATTACTACAGAGGCCGGGACGAAAGGGGTTGCCGGCCGAAGACATATAGACTATAGAAAATAAAAAATCCACGAAACCCAAGTTTTATTTATAGAAAAAACTAAAAGTAAACTACACCCAAAATATAACCAACACGTACCTATATCATTATCACGCGTATGTTTTACACGAGTCGTGTATTTTTACTAACCGTATATTTTCATGTATCTTTGATTTTTTCGCCTTGTATCCGTCTGACTGTCGTTTTCGTCACATAAGTTTACATAGTCTTTCATGTTGATATCATGTTTCACATACATCGTTGCTTTATGCATGGAGTAAATAAGTATAATTTCCACAGTGTTTGTGACGTCCAGGCTCCGTTGTGTACTGGGTGATCAAATGCAACAACTGTTATTGCTCGTGCACTCCGCCAGCCACCCGCACACCATGACACTTCTCCACGGAGTGAAGCTAGCGGGTAGTTGCGTCGTACTGTTTATTGTGTAATCGTCACATCGTTGACGCATTTATAGTTACATTCATTTAAAATATGCCACAAAACTGTTTCTAATAAACTGTAAGCCATTTTTCTTAGTTTCTCAAATAATAAAATTGCCATAAGCAACCATATACATACTTCGTCTTTGACTTGGCGGCAGAGGCAGCAAGTTATTAAAATCAATTCTGCTTACGCTGCCAATTCCAACACCTACGATTACAATTAATATGAATTTCATTATTTCGTCGGAACTCATATTAAAGTCAAAAAATCAACAACGCACCATAAATCCAATAAAACAGAATGAATATTTTTCAACTTTACCTCCATAACAATTTAAAAAATATAACTACGCGTGTTTGAGTAGACCTTTTTACCGCTAACGTTTAGATGAAATATTTTAAATGTTTTTATTTGTGTAGTTATAATTTAAAATTATAAAATTATAGAATGTATTATTTATTAAGTTCATGTTGATTTTATACAAATAAAACTGCAAATTATAGCAAACATTGTTTTTTGTTTTTTTTTTATAGGCGTAGTGGCAGAGTGTCATTACGAACCATAAAACAAATACTGCCTCTAGTTTTTTTTTATGGATGAATGCCACGATGCTGTGTCACAAATATCTGTGAAATGAAAATTAAAAAAGAGGACTTTGCCGGCCTAGGCCTGCAAGATGTGTATGAAATTCCATTAACGACCTTTTGTCCTAGCCGCACCTGAAACGTCATACTTCGCAGCCTATTATAAGGAACATAACATCAATATTTCATTGCATGTTTGAGAAAAATGCTTTTCTTCTTGCTTTAGTGTGGTAAAACATGTGCGATATACACATGAGTATGTAATCCGAGTAGCAGGAATCATGAATATTTCTACATAGATAGCGTTTTTACCATGTTTTAATGATTGACTATTTATATGGGGATTTATGATTCTTGACTAGTACAACTTCATAGGTGTGATTTTCTCACGTAAATTTTCCAATACGAGTGAAGGATTTTGTTTCTTAAAAATGAGCAACTATTAAAGCAATGGTACATAATAAAGTATCAATTAATTCTTGTGTAGTATGCGTCCAATAACAGGAAATGCTATTTCGCAAAGACAGAGCATATTGCAGCTTCCCTACGTTGCATAATGCCATTCAAATTGTTTAACATAACCTGACAAGTGTAAGTTACTTGGATACTATAAGGACCAAACCACCTAAATAGGTTACAAGTTTCTCTTCGTTGGCAACGGTATGAACACAGCTCGATACTTTCCAGTTAGATGAAGCATTATTACAAGTTATTGCCTCTTTCTTGCGTTCTACTCAAAAATGATGGATGGATGAAAAGGATGATCTTTTTCTATGACGGGTGATCGGTGCTTTCTATAAAAAACTGAAGTATTGGACCCCTCAGCCCAGACCAGTACGGATGTGATGGTCGTTCTTGTCTACGTGACAGCGTGATAAAACGGTGTCCGTCACTTTCTATCCCACGGTGTTAAAAAGTGACACTTATTTTATCACGTGGATAAAGATGGATAAAGCCATCCATAATAGGGCGGCTGGACCGTTCTAGCATAAGTTAATCCTTACATGTGCGCGACAGAGTACCACACCGCCGTCAGTGGTGGCGAGCGAGAGAGTGGTGGCCACGGTCTCTCAGGTTTCTCGCGTAATCTATCTTAGTAGGTATCCAAAACGCACGACCGTGGTCAGGACTGATCGTCACAAAAAAACTATCGATAAAAACTTGAGCCGTCGTAATTATGCCTGATATTAAAGGATCTGATGGGTATAATCTGTGGGTATGAATGAATAAGTAAGCAAGACGCGCGTATCGCAGGAGCTGGCTTTCGCTGCGCTAATTTTACAAATC
Organism: Cydia splendana; assembly: GCF_910591565.1. Classification (NCBI taxonomy): domain Eukaryota; kingdom Metazoa; phylum Arthropoda; class Insecta; order Lepidoptera; family Tortricidae; genus Cydia; species Cydia splendana. The sequence continues at coordinate 37,603,991 of NC_085987.1, read as the reverse complement.
GCTATGCAAATTTACCAGCTCACTCGCGTTGCAGGTGCATATTTAATATAGCTTACTGAAATATTGCAACCTCAAGGGCAAGGTTTAATTGTAACATTTGTAAGGTACTTTGAGAATGCTAATTCATTAAATGCTTTAATGACCAGGCAAGGCAACGATGGTGGTAACTTTAGGAAAGCCAGTCGTATGTTAATTAACGACTAAATATAATTAATGCTAACCGGAATTCGGCCATTTTACTGGATACAACTAAAAATTAACCTATATAACCATTAGACTTAACTATAGGTAGCTAATATTGTCTTCTGTAACCGCGAAATTCATGAAATAAATATTAATTATCCGTCGCTGCGTTTCATAGACTACATTTACCAAACCATAGACTACAATTAGTTCGATGCTAAAATACCAATAATACAGCTGAAAAATAAAAAGGAAGAAGAATGAAATATTCAAACTGTAGAGAGCGTTTACCCATTATACTTACTCCCATTAGGAGCAGTGTGATGAAAAAAAAATGTTCTTGTTTAGTTTAATGTCTAAACCACTAAAGCCTATAAGTACCTGGTTTACATTTGATTGCATCTATTTTTACATTATATCAAAAACATTATTACTAAAAAAAAAAAACGCGGCGCACTCTGTAAAAAGATGTCGGAGAATCAATAAATATGTGTACGAGTATATTATAATTCTTTTTTAATTACCACGTATCGCCGGGAGAGTTAAGCCATTTAATGCAATTTCTATTCAGTTTGCGCTAGTCGATTATTGGTCGATAGACATTTAAGTTGCAGGTAAATTTAAAATATTGCTTAATTAACAAGCTTTTATTAGGTCGACCTGTATGTAACTAACTGTAATGGAATCTAAGGTAACTAATTTAACCATCTTCCAAGGATCGTAGCGTCATGAAAATTGGCACCTGTATGTAGTTCTGATGACAATACAATAATATGGTACTGTCGAACTGATCTGATGATGGAGACAGGAGGTGGCCATAGGAACTCTGTGATGAAACAACGCAACCTAATTGTGTTAGGGGTTTTTAGAATTGTCTCGATGAGTATTAGTTGTCTGTCGTAAGAAAAGTACAGTCAGCGATAAAAGCTTGTACCAAAAATGAAATTTTTGCCAATAACTTATTTTACCACCAGGCTTCAAACACATTTTAGAAAAAGGTCAATACAATAAATGTGGACTTCTGTGGACAATACAATAAAAGTTAACGACTCTGGTACATAGATATCCCGATTTTCTTATTTGAGTCTGAAGTACTGAAAAAATGTAACCCGCCTGTAAAGGTGCCGCGTAAAAATTAGCTTTAGATTCCCTTAAATTTGCGATGTCTACAGGAAAGACGCGAACGAGTTTGCTATAAAGTGTGTATGACCCGTTGCTACGATAACTTACGGTCCAGCTCAAAGTACAATGCTTCGTGTAGCAGCAAATCCAAGTTGGGGAAGTCATCCGGCAGCAACAGCTTCTTGTTGCGCAGGAAGTTGAGGATGTGCCGGAACATGCCGCCGTCGCGGTCGATGAAGTAGTGCTGCTTCAACGTGTCCAGGACTATGGGGATGCATCCGTTGAACATCTTCCCGAGCCTCGATTCGGGGTAGCTGTAATGGATAAAGATATAGATCAATATTTTAAGCTTTGAATTAAATTTCTTTCGCTTTCGCTAAAAATGCTTTCCGGCGCGATTCGGGAAATGAATTAGAGATTCACTAGATATGAAATATACCTTAAGGTACCTTATGGCGGCTGGCGCTTACGCTATTATTAACGCCGCTCCAATATTCTGCCGGGGCAATGGTACCTTTTGCCGTGGAACGTCACATATCTTTACTATTTAATATATAGTGTATCTCTAATTCATTTCCCGAATCGCGCCGTTCGTTTGTTTATCTATTTTTGCATTCGTTTCAATGCTAGACATAACATTAAGTTACGTGGTACTATTTATATTTAGGTATGTAAAAGTTTATTATTAAACTACACATCACGATATGTTGTGTCCGTCCAATATTAGTTATAAAGTATTAACAACACAGATAGCATTGCATCGATTCGACTCAACGAACCTGTACGAACTATTGGCATCAATAGATAGCAAAATTGAAAAGCAATAATGTAGGTTACAGGCTTTTGATAAGCACAAATCTTAAAGGTATAATCTTAACGTAACTACCATCATCAACAATTATTACGTCTGTAAACTCGTGAAAAAGATTACATTGATTAATAAATTACCTAGGTATTACGTGTGAAAACGCATCCCTTCATTTATTGAATCATTACCTGACAGCAGTACTGAAAGGAACTGAGACATAATAATAAAAATATCCAACATATTCTTTGGTGCTTACTTTCATTACTACAAGAGAGAGGTGGTTTGGCCGTTCGGCTTGTAAATTTATTGTTCGATTGATTTTGTCGAAGCGAAAACATGAGTAACGGTCTCAGATATACAATTGGCAGGATATTTATTTTTGTGCCCTCAAGTGAGTTGATTAAAAGACCCGAACGGGGGCGGGCTGCGGGCGGCGGCACGGCCGGAGCCTGAGCGGAGCCCAGCGCCCGCGGCGGCGCCGCCGGCTCTTCGCTCGCTCGCAGAAACAACACTCCCCGCAGATAAAACGTGCTTATTTACTATCAGACCTACCCACGCACATACCTCTATATAAAACATGTACAACGTGACTTCACTTGAATTTCACAGCAGTCGAAAGGAAATTACGATCAAGCGCGACTGCCGAGAGAGTGCAAAAGCGAAATTTAACATTTAGCGTAGCGTAATCAAAAGCCATGATTTTGTGGGGCTGAATTTGACTACCAACTTTTTGACATGCCATGGCTACCTCAAAGGCAATAATTAGTAAGTGAACTTAGTTACTATTCCGGCCAATATTCCTTGCGTTTTGGAGCCTCCAGGGTTGTGCCGCACAGATGGCAAGAGGCCTGATGGTCTGACATTGGTTCCATGGCAGAAGGGACGATGCCTCTTGTGGGATGCAACGTGCGTGAGCACATTTGCGCCTTCCCACTTGAGTCTCACTGTCAGGTCTGCTGGGACAGCCGCGGAGTATGCCGCCAAAATGAAACGTGCCAAATACTCTGCCCTGGAACCAATGTACGACTTTGTCCCAGTTGCAGTCGAGACTGCAGGACCTTGGGCTGTGGAGGCTAGGGACTTTGTGAAGGATTTGGGTCGGCGGCTGAGAGACAGGGGGTGCGACCCTCGGTCCGGATCGTACCTGGTCCAACAGATCTCATTGGCCATTCAGCGCGGTAACGCTGCCAGCGTAATGGGGACATTTAAGCCAGGTACGATTCGTGACGGTTAAATATTGTTTAACTTAGATTTTATAATGACGAAGCCTGTTGCGGATATCATCCTTGATATGTTTGGGACGAGGCATGTTGCTGATTTGCATTTGTAGCCACCGGACGAAGCCTGCGTTGCGGATTTCTTATTGCAAAAATATGTAAGTACATTAAGTTAAATAAGCTTGATATGTAATGAAATTGATTTGTTATTATGTAAATAAACCGATTTATAAAATAAAAAAAAAGACTTAGTTATGGTCAATGTCGTGATTTGATAGCTGCAAAAAAAATCTCATGCGAATGCGACGACTCGACGAGTCTTAAAACTTTTTTTATTGTACCATAAAGCTTGAATAGATCCGCCACAGGTGACGAAGTGTCACTAAAAAAGTGAAAAAGCGCTCGCGGCGGTAAAGGATGACTCGTTTTCTATGGAAAGCACCACCGCAGCACCGTCATAGAAAATGACATGTCGGATGCCTCGGCACGGGCCCGGTCCGGTCTAGCGTGAGCCATTCATCCTTTAGTTACTCACATAAGTGACTATAAGGTCAATGTCGCCATATTGGTAGCTGCAAAAAATTCTCACTGATCTTAGTATGATTATCTGAGGTTGGAGAATGCCTCAAGTCTTAAATCCGTTATTTGTACTTTTTATTTTACCATAAAGGATGACTCACGCTAGACCGGGCCGTGCCCGGGCCGAGGCGTCCGACATATCATTTTTTTATGACGGCTGATCGGTGATCACGTGGTGCTTTCCATAGAAAACGACGCGCCGGTAGCTCCGGCCCGGCCCCGGCCCGGTCAAGCGTGAAGCGGCGGCAGTGGCGTAGCCAGGCGTGGGCGAAGTGGGCCGTCGCGCGAGGCCCCTTCGGGCAAACTGAAACAAAAAGGCCTCGCAGATGCGACTTCGCCCACGGCTAGATTAGTTCACGCTACGCCACTGCGCGGCGGTAAGTCGTGCACGTACGCGGTGAGGGTCTCCAACGAGGAGGTGTAGATAACGTCGATGTGCACGGGCGCGTTGAACTTGGTGGTGGGCGGCACGCGCGGGAATCCCGCGGCGGGATGCCGGCGATCGGCTTAGAGTCCATGGAGCTGCCGTCCGGCGCGGGGCTGCCCGGCTTCACGGGTAGCATTAGCATCCTAGACAGGGCAATAAATCCGCCATAGGTGACGAAGTGTCACTAAAAAAGAGAAATAGCGGTCGCGGCGGTAAGTGGTGCACGTACGCGGTGAGGGTCTCCAACGAGGAGGTGTAGATTGTGCCGCCGACGTCGATGTGCACGGGCGCGTTGAACTTGGTGGTGGGCGCCACGCGCGGGATGCCGGCGATCGACTTAGAGTCCATGGAGCTGCCGTCCGGCGCGGGGCTGCCCGGCTTTACGGGTAGCATCCTAGACAGGACAATAAATCCGCCATAGGTGACGAAGTGTCGCTAAAAAAGAGAAATAGCGCTCGCGGCGGTGTGCACGTACGCGGTGAGGGTTTCCAAAGAGGAGGTGTAGATTGTGCCGCCGACGTCGATGTGCACGGGCGCGTTGTACTTGGTGGTGGGCGCCACGCGCGGGATGCCGGCGATCGGCTTAGAGTCCATGGAGCTGCCGTCCGGCGCGGGGCTGCCCGGCTTCACGGGTAGCATCCTCGACTGAAGAAAAAAAAAGTTTTGTAAAACACGAATCAACGGCGGCATTTCGGCTGCATGTCGTCTAAAAGAAATAATCATCCATTGGTATTCATATATCTTCTTCCTCGCGTTATCCCGGCATTTCGCCACGGCTCATGAGAGCCTGGGGTCCGCTTGACAACTAATCCCATGATTTGACGTAGGCACTAGTTTTTACGAAAGCGACTGCCATCTGACCTTCCAACCCAGAGGGGAAACTATAGGCCTTATTGGGAATTAGTCCGGTTTCCTCACGATGTTTTCCTTCACCGAAAAGCGACTGGTAAATATCAAATGATATTTCGTACATAAGTTCCGAAAAACTCATTATATTATATTAATAATTAGTAATTAATTTGTATGAAAATAGGAGGTCTAACGCAAAGACTTCATATTTTTTAAAAGTTGTTAAACAAAAGTTTTATCGTTTGAGGAGAATGCACAATATATGTTTAAACTATTTGCTTGTGTTAAGTATGACGCACGCTAGACCGAGCCGGGGCCGAGCCGGAGCGTCCGGCGCTTCCTTTTCACCGACCAGCAGTCATTGAAAATGACATGTCGATGTCGGGCGCCTCGGTCCGGTCTAGCGTGAGTCATCCTACAGGGCCTACTGGGTATGACACCTATTTAAGTTTTATAATTTGACGTTCATATTACATTTATTATAGTTATTAGGTACTATAATAAAAAGGTACAGCGCTTATTTTTTACATGTTTATGCAAGTAGCTGACGGTTTTTCCACCGCTATAATAACCGGCTGACGGTTGTTTTTATTTATAATAACATCTAAAATATCTTCTGACAAAGTACCAAACGGGAGGCGATGACAAAATCTATTTTATTTTTTTACATGTTTCGGTGGCTGCCATTCCTCAACCCACCAACGGAGCGCCAGCTGACGTCTATGAGGGATCATCATACATAGGCGTTAACCAATATACGAGTTATCGCCCGGGAGGCGATTGGTCATGAAATCTGTTCGTGGCTCGCGGTCCATTGTTTGTTGTGTTTACAAAAATGTATGTAGAAATTCAAAATTACATGTAGTTAAATTATATTTATATTTATATTATGGGTATGGTGACATATCCATACAATCAATAAAACGCAAAATCTCAAATTCTATTGAGATAATACTATTTTAACACACACTTAGGTATTAATTTGTTTGTTTAGAGTTGCATCACAGAATAAGTAATACATAGTATATACTACCGTATAGAAAGGACACTTCCTACAAAACCGAAGTCTGATAGCGATTCAGGGTCGAATCATGATATCCCTTTCTAATTTATGGCACTATCCCTTTCGGCTATTTAGGGTTGTCAAAATTCAAGTCATTATAGTCGTTCAAGTGATATCTGTGGTCGAGCACGCAAAGGGACGTCAAGTTGTGTCAACCCTAATAATTTCTCGGAGCAATGCTGAGCCGAACGGAGCCGAATTTGCCCGAAATCAGGAGTGTCTCCCCACTGGTTGCATTCAAGTAGGTCCGTTAAATACACGTAAAGACTTAAAAAACCGCCCAAGTGCGAGTCGGACTCGCAAACGAAGGGTTCCGTACCATTATCTATAAAAAACGGTCACCCATCCAAGTACTGACCCCGCCCGACGTTGCTTAACTTCGGTCAAAAATCACGTTTGTTGTATGGGAGCCCCACTTAAATCTTTATTTTATTCTGTTTTTAGTATTTGTTGTTATAGCGGCAACAGAAATACATCATCTGTGAAAATTTCAACTGTCTAGCTATCACGGTTCGTGAGACACAGCCTGGTGACAGACAGACGGACGGATGGACGGACGGACAGCGGAGTCTTAGTAATAGGGTCCCGTTTTACCCTTTGGGTACGGAACCCTAAAAAGATACAGCCGCCTTGGGGAAAACGCTGGAACCAGTAGTATTGCTGCGACGACGACACACTTCTGGGACTTTCTAGGCGAATAATGCTTATTCACAGCACTCATCTACAAACTAACCCTCGTAATAAAATGAGAAGAATGTCCGACGACTTAGGAATATAACTTGACTTCAATTAACTAACTACCTTCTGTTGTCGTTTGTCTTTATTGTTAATTAATTATGACATTTTCCTTTGACTCCCTGAAGTCAAAACCACTAATCAATACGTAAACACGCCCTAAAACAAGTTTAAACGCTCGTTACTCTTTATCTGATAAAATTAAATTATTGACTCAAATGACTGTCTTCAAAATGGAGTTAATTAATTAGAACCGGTGTCTTTGAAGAAATCATCTTAACTTAAGCTCAGGAAATGCACACTTGAAATTAACGGAGTTCAAAATAATGTTGGAAATTTGCGTTGTTTTACGAGGTTCTATTTATCATCGAACATTATTATGTTTAAACATTAAACAAACACATTCAAATCGTGTACTGAATTATTTTAGAAAAAAGTCATACATTTAACCATAGAGAAATAAGCTTACTATGGATCGGTTGCCTTATTTGACTTCGGTATTCCAATGATTTACCCAACGTACGCAAGTTCATTAGGGTCTACACCTACACTAACTACCCTTATAAATTTGTTCATATCGACGTATAAACCCTATCATTAAGAAAACCGTTAACAGCGGAACCCAGTAGCAGGTCGCATGCAGGTTTAAATACGCGTTGAAGTCGGTAGCGGGAGGACGCACCCGTCTGGTTTCATTATAAACACGCCGCCGGCTGTGTGCCTAGCGACGTCGACTAAATACCCACCAGGAATGCCGACTCAGCCGCGACAACCACACGCAACTAGCAGATCGTGCCAGATACGCAACATGTCACTGTTAACGCTTTAATAAGCTGCTAAACAGACAATAACCTTAAAGCTGCCCAATTCTCCCCTGGAGGATCACTAAAATGACCAAAACAAGTGATGCAACGAACACGAATACGAATATTCGTATTCGCCGAATATCAGAGCTTTTGCGAATGTTTTCACAGAATATTAAAAAGGTACCTACGTCGTATGTTACGGTCGGTGCTTATTACTTATTTTCTAAAGTTAACATTAAAGTTTTACACGGAACATATTGCTAGTTTTAATTGATTAAAATACAAATAAAACAGCACCTTGACAATAGGTTGTACGTTATACGTTTGCGTATTATAAACCCAAATAATAAAGACAAAGTTTATGACTCGGTATTTTTTAGCATTAGGAAAAGACTACACGATCTTGACGTGTCTTTCTGATTCCTAATGGGAAAATGACTGTACATTTTTCCAGACATTATTCACACAAACCGGGGGTGCAGATCCTCCTTATAGGAAAATAATACTGTTTCCTACCAATATGTGAAATGGTAATTCCAACTCTTGATTAATCTTCCACCCTGTGGAAAAGCAATATGAATGTCATTAAGTAATCGAAAAAAAGTTTTCCAATAAAGCTGTCTATGACGATCTATCTATGCGGGCGCACTGCCAAGCAAATTGAGAAATTAATTTCCTTAAATAATAATATTTTGGTAACGTCGCTGTTGTCCGTTTTTGCAAAACCAATACCTACAGTCTGCCAATGTACACATGAGTGTAGCCTCTTATTAAAATAACATGTGAGTGAAGTTAAAAGAAAAGATGCAAAGGTTGTCCATCGCAATTCAACGCGGTAACGCAGCGAGTGTGATGGGCACCTTTGCACCGGGTGTAGCGCGGGGAGGCCTATTCCAGTAGTTGTTATATTCCTTGTTTTATTTTAGATATATTTAGGGTTGTTAGTTTTAATTTAGTTTTATTCTTAGATATATTTAGTTCATAAGTTATTTAAGTATTTGTCTTATTACTGTCTTTTCTGAAATAAATCATTTATTTTTTAAAGAAAAAAAAATGTATTTGATAAACAAAAATATTCAGTAAACACAGGAGCTGGCGCCGATGTGTATGAAAATATTTACACCATCGGTACGTATGTTCTCGCCAGCGATGTGTCTTTCATTATGTTTTTGTTAATGAAATTAGCAATAGGTAGTTATCACCTGCTCTAAGGTAGAAATAATAATAATAATATCTACCATCTGATCTGCTCTAGAGCGTTGAAGTTATCAGGAAATAATATGTAAGACCATAGCTTTACTAAATATGACATTACATGTTCTCAGTTGACAAACAGCATATAGAAGTGCCTGTTCGCCTTACAAATGCATAAATCTACACGTGAAAAGACCTCAGGTGTGAATCCAGGGAGATAGCCCGCCGCCAGGCGGCTGCGCGGGAGATGCATTCGAGAGATAAAAAATTATTGAAGTTGGACTTTGTCCGGCATAGGCCCTCGGGGCTTGAGGCTTGGCAGTGCAGTCCCCAACGATAAACAAGGGGGGACTGTGGCTTATTCCCTCCACATAAAGTACAAGCCTAGCTGTAAGGGGCTTTCTGAGAGCACTTGCAACTGTGGCGTGTACTAGTGACATTGTGGACGAACTTCCCGCGAGAAAACATTTGCGAGGGCTTTTTGCCTGAAAATGCGTACTGTAGACTTAGGTTACACGGATCATATACCTACATGTAATGAATTTTTTGTTTGAAAGTACCTCTAGACTAAGGTATCATAAGTCTATATACAGGTACTTTCAAACAAAAATGCATTACCGTAAAATTGGGTGAGTAGGGTTCGCGGGGAGAGTTGGGTTATGAATGGGGAGAGAAGGATGAAAGGGGGGTGAGATGGGATTTTAAGGCTACTGCTACAAAAATAATGTATTCCAATTTAAAATGGAGCTATAGTAATACTTATAAATTAAATTAAATAAATTATAAATTAAATAAAATTAAGTAAAATTAGCTTACTGAGACAAAGTCCTAAATTAAGTAAATCCATGTTAAAAACTAGATTAAAAGAATATCTTCTCAATATAAAATGAAAAAATAATGTAAACAAACCAATTTTTACACTTAAATATTTTGTTAAAATATATTTCCTTTTAAAGTATATGTTAATTATTAATATTTCAGTGAAAATCACCTGACATATTTGTTTACATTATTTGCCATTTCTATGAAGCAATAGTTTGTATTTTGTATATTATATACATACATGTGTGGCCTACGTTACATATATAATTAGTTAAATATTTTAAGTGTATAAAAACTGAGCGCATCTCGCCATCAAACGTAACAGTTTGGCGAGAATATAAATGTTTAGTACGTAAGTTGTAAATTTAAATATATAAATAAATAAAAAAAAAAATAAAAAAAAAATCGATCCACAAACTTCCAAAATCACCTTTGTATGAAAACCCAACTCACCCCAAATACGAGGGACTACGGAGGTGGGATTTCCTGTTTATCGTCAATGTTATGAAATGGAACTACCCAAAATAAATTAAAAACTAAAATACAAACGTCCGGAACACTTATTATATACTTACACCATTCAGTTTGCATATGTAAAAATAAAATGTTATCGAGGTTTGAAAGTCAGTTTTGCACCTACTCACCCCATTTTACGGTACATTACACGTATGCCATCGAAACAAAATCTGAAATTTTCGCTTTTTTTGTTTTTTGACAAAGTTGCGTTCGGCGCTCGAGGTCTCAAACTTGGATTATTCATTGGCCCAAAATCAGAAACAAGTCTGCAAAAAATCGGAACTACCGGATTTGACGCAAACGCAAAATGTATAAAATTACTGTATTATATTATATAGGTAGTCACTAAAAATCAGACTATCAGGCAATAACTGAATGAACGTTACAATGATGTTAAGAATGTCGACTGCACAAATACACAGAGAAGCTTACACATTGAAATTGATAGTTATCGCAATTTCTATTCTATTTTTTTTAGTTTATATACATTGTATATTCGAACCCATTTTTTTCTCGAAATGCAAGGCAAGCCTTCTGATGCATTATAGATATACCTACATATTTAGCACTAACACATACATATAGTGTAAAGGTCCCTGGGACGCTGTGGCCTCAGGCCTGTTCATAAACTATTGATAAAACGGAAAGGGCGCTCAGCGCCGGGGGCCGCGCCGTCGGCCGCACATTGTGTTGGCCACCCTCTATTGTGCCCGCTGTAATACTAGCCTTCTACGACCACGAACATTTACTATTTATTATAAAATCAAAATGCCAAAAAATTCTAGAATGAAGCACATTATGGTGGTATGCCAGTTATTACATGGTTGCGTCTTAAAATTTAACTACTTAGTACCGATACCGATCTACAAAGGAATTTGTGGACGACCAAAATTATTTGATTTTTCTGTGCGTTTTCCACTAGGAGATGAAAACATGTAAAATTGTCCGAATCACCTAACGCCACTTTTCTATGGGCACACCTCTAGTTGAAATTGTTAAAATTCGCCGCATAGTTGATGCGTAAAATGGCTGTGACATAGAGACTGGCGGACGGACATACTACATACTAAGGATTCCATCTTCGCCACTTTGGCTACGGAACCCTAAAATATATATACCTACATTGTTGAGACGTTAATTCTCCAACAGTAATTGATTTAATTGTGACCCAAATAAATGCTGGTTACACAATGAAATTAATTAAATTGTTTAAGAGTTTTAAAGTCCTGGGACCTGGGTTTGTAGCCAACATGCCAATCGTTTACGTTCTGTAGCGAACGAAACGCAACTGTCACTGTCGTACTAATAAGTATAGAAAGGTGATAGAGAGACACAAAGCGATTGTCATCTTGGCTAGTCACCCTGTTCTGAGGGCCTACCATGAACACCGAAGTTCACAAATTGCGGGCATCTTTCTCTGTCCCTCCAATTACGGCTTAATTAGAGAAAGATGCCCGCAATTTGCGAACTTCGGCGTTCGCAGTAAGCCCTCTGACTTTTAACGAATTCAATGGGCTTTCTGTTGCAGGTTACTTTCCCCTTGTAGCTAAAATCTCCATTGTACTCACACTATTTTTAAGCAGGTTACAGGTGAGTATATTTTAGTTACATAAGTTACCTTGCTTAGTGGAAAATATTATCACGTGATCGATAATCTTTAAACGCATAGTCACACCAGGAAAAAATAATGTTTGAGTACTTCGTCGCAGATATGTAGTCTGTTGTAATACTTGTATTTACCTATTAATCAATACTTAGGACGATACAATGTTTAGAAGTATCATTCTAAGTTCTTATAAACCCGCTTAACAAGATTTTTAATGGACAACGCCAAAAACGCGCCTAAAGTGAAAAAAAGCGTATTAAGCGTGAAAAAATGTATTTATGATTGATAGTAACTAGTAACTACTGTATAATTATTTTTCTGTGGATGTGTCGTACGTCGTAAAGTGTCCGAAAGAAATGTCAGTTTTATGACGCGTCTTCACCTTTTTTTTTGTATAGAGCCGACACCCAAAATTTGTATGAAAAACTGGGGACACTTTTTTCTTTCTTTTAATCAATGGTCCTCGTGCTTCTGAGTCGAAATAACCCAAGAGTTGTTAGTTTTTGAAAAGTATGACACTTTTATATGTCTCAAAGGCCACTATTAAATATGTAGTTGTAGACATAAGTAACGGTAAATTTATTTTTGAGCTTGTAGCAGTGGAATGAAATTCAAAATTGTGTATATATTTCTAGAGTAGAGTGTATCTGGGTGTGCTTGGCGCCCGAAGCCAGTAATTACGAATTTGAATGGATGCCTGGAAGGGTCGCGCCCGCGGCGGCGCCTCGAGCGCGGCTGTTGGAGCCGGCTCACCCGACTTTAGTTTTTGTTCCATGTACTAACGTATCTCCTGTAGCGTTCGGGTACATATATAATTGTATATATCTATAGAAACACTATAAGTTAATAACGCTGCTGATAGATGTATTCTCAATTGGATTTAGTATTATATTAGCGCTTTAAGGGCTTTGAAATTAATTTAAGGAGCAGGGGGGCAATTTCGCCTGCGGGGTAAGTTCCCCCCCTCCCCCTCCCCCCACTGCATCTTACTTGTCAGCTCCTAGGCCAATCCATTTGATTAAAAAAAAATCGTTTTGAGGTATTACTTCCCAGCAAGCTGGAAACCGTTTTGATACCTTCATTTGATTTTAAATTCGTATAATCCGAGTTTGCGCAATCCGAGGCTGAGGTGTGACATGCAGATTAATGAACAAAAGAGCCAATTATTTATTTGATATTAGGTACTTAGCTTTACCGTATCTACTTATCGAAAACAAGGTACAGTAGCATTGAGATAAACCGTCACAAAGAAGGTGTACACAAAATAGGACTATTGTCGCGGCGCGGCGTCAGCGTGAATATTCAGATATTTTAAACCAACCTGTGTCATACCTACAGGTATATTTATGGCAACTGTACAATCACGCAAAACCACGCTGGTATTAAAATTTCACAATGCTACACGAAGCCAATTTTTTAAATTGATTTATGTCATTCACAGAAATGGTTAGAATTGAACGTTCAAAAGCGAGGAAGTTGGTAAATACTGACAGAATAACGGCGCGGCGTCGGTACATCGTATGTTTGAATACAAAAATGTTGGTTGGGTTCCGTAGTAGGTAGGTAGGTAGGTTCAAACCTGAACTCTTAAAGAATGTTCGTTTATAGTTGAAGAAATTATTAGTAGTTAAATTATAATAGGCAAATATGAGGTTTAATAATCATTATACCTACCTACAGTTTTTTACAAGCATTTCGTTATAAGATTACGAAAAAATTCCGCTTAGTACTTAAACGAAAATAATGAAGCGAAGACCATGGGCCATGTGCTACATCACGATCTTACCATCGCCGTAGGCCTCTACGAATACTGCACGGATGTACAACCGAAGTCAAAGATGTATACATCTTTCATTCTTATAACCATGGAGTAAAGCACAAACGCCTCAACAGAATCTTTGATGTCAACAGTACCTTATGTGAATACATCCGAACGTTGGGAGGTCATAAATTATGATTTAGCTACAATGCTTACACGATACATACAAATACGATAAGCAAATAATTATTTTAAGAGTTTCGATTCAATACCGATATAAGTACCTTTCGTTTAAATCTAATTCGGCTCGATGTAACAGGATCTGAACGTGGTGGTATAATGAACGAGTTGGGACGCGACAGAGACACCGATAAAGCAATTTCTTGGCGACTATAATCAGATGTTTCATCCCATAATTACTTCAAAGTTCATTGTCTTCGAGATATTTGGCATCAAAGTATGTCAAAGTTGAACAATTTTAGGCTAAAAAACTGGTTTTATGGCCATAACATTTGTGTTAATTAGTTTAAAATTAAAACCCTAGACACGTTTTTTGAAACGTCAAAGACCAACCCAAATATGTAGATTTCGTACATGTCAGATCCTTCACAGCAAACTGGATACGAAAAAAACTGTTATTTTGGACAATGTTTAAAATATTCATAAAAAAATAAGTATTCATTTCTTTCAAAATCCGGTAGACAAAAACGGAGATACTATTCAAAACTTGTCTAATATCGATGAAAACCTCGGGTAGCCCCTTATGTAGATAAGTATCTTATACGTAATAGAGATTATGCTTTATTTTCAATTAAATATTAAAATGATAACATTAATTTCGAAGTACTACCGGTATTTATTGCCCATGTACCTATTGTAGTTATGGCCACCTTTATCATATTACTGCAATACTGCATATGAATTCAACTGCTTTTTAGCATAAATACCTACATATTAATCGAACGAGCGAGCGAAGCGAACGAAGTTCTTACATTCAACTTGGGACACGCGGCTGGCTAGGGGCACGTCCCGGCATTTCGATGTTTTTAAGCTGAACTATCAGAGGATAATTTGATACTCAAGAACTTAAGTAAATTTGTTCTAATTTAAATGAAATTGGGTAAACGTGTAGTTGAGGGCGTTATATTTTAGTCATTAAATTATGAGCAGGCTCGATCAAGGGGTTATTGAGCTAGAAGAGCTTAGAAGGCTAAAAAGTGATTTGTGAGGGGTCTTGCTATTCTGGTCATATTTTTGCAAGAAACTATGGTCGAGTTTGGTATCAAATGAAAGCGCTCAGCTTGCACTTTTATAATATCGTTTTTAAATTTATCATTTTGAAATAGTTAGCAAGATAAAAATAAACATAATATAGGTATTTGACATTTGACAGGAAATATTTCGGCTTACCACAGATACAGTATCAGTTAAGGGCTCCACAGACCTTGTAATATATCCACGCGATTTTTGATCCATTGCTGCCTATAGTGGGACATAAAATAGTAGAAATTAAATAAAATGGAACTCTAAAATTTCCATACTATATGTCGGTCAAACAAGTTTGTCAGTAGAAAAAGGTGCGATATTCAAATTTTCTATGGGACGATAACCCTTCGCACCTACATTTTTAGCCGCTTTTTTCTACTAACGGAAATGGCTTGACAGACTATAAATTGTTGCCATGTGTAAGCATTTTACGTCTTAAATGTGATAGCTACGTAGAAAGTGGCGCCCTCATTTATTAACCGACTTCCAAATCCCAAAAGGAGGAGATTCGATTGTGATTTTTTTATGTTTTTACCTACATATCTCCGTCATTACTGGACCGATTTTGAAAAATATTTTTTTGATTGTATGTATCGTACAGATTGCTCCCGTTTTTGTCAAAACCCAGTTCTGATGATGGGATCTATGAGGAATCGAGGGAATTCCTCAAATCTTAAAGGCATACATATAGTGATTTATGTGTTTTATCAACAAACACATTACATACAAAACACAACATATACATTCAAAAAAGTGACATTTGATGAAGTGGAACTGCTGATGATGATCAGAACGGAACTCTTCAACGAAGCATAGTTCACATTTGGCGATTTGTCCTCTTCGTTATGTTTGTTAAGCAAGTTAAGTCTTTAAGCCACATTTTTGTCAAGGTCGAGTTCTGATGATGGGATCCACGAGGGATCGAGGGAACTCCTCAAATCTTAAAGGCAGCATATAGAGATTTTTGTATTTTCATCAGAAAATCAAGCATTTTCATTAAAAACTGTCACATTTGATGAAGTGGAACTGCTGATGATCCGAACGAACCGAACTGCTGTCAGAGAAGCGGGTTCGTGAGGTTAAAACTGCGACAAGGGACAGAAACGAAATGCTACCTACTAGAAAAGTGGATGGTTTTACCTCCTTTTCTACATAGTGCACCATCTATGTACAATAATCTTTAATTATTTTTTCTACTTTTTAATCTTTTTTTCTTGAAAATAATTTTCTACTATTTTTATGTCGAACTATACGAGTAAGAAGGTGCAACAAAGTCAATCGCTCTTTATAATTTTTGGCAAACCGCGAGTTCGCAGTTCGGGGCGAACTACTAGTAGTCTTTTTTTTTTAATAATTTAACATTGTGACGCCGAAATTCGTTTTTTAAGGTAATTGTCTCCCCCTGGTAACGTCTTAAAAATAGGGTTTTGCCGTAGTTAAATGTAGGCGGCTTCGCCAAGAGTTAGGGAGTTTCGCTAGGTAGGTACGCAAGTGGGCGCGGGCGGCGAAGCCCGCAGCGCGGCACCGCCGCGGGCGCTCGCCGACGCTATTATGGCGCACCTAACGCTCGCTACCTCGGGCTACCCCAACGGGCTCTCATCTACAGAACAATCATTTCGAAAAATATTTGTTATCCCCTTAGGCAGGTAGCTTCACCTAAAACTTTATGCCGCTGCTTATCATTATTCCGTTGCCATTGCCACGATATTACGAAGGTGTTTATCGGAGAAATCCGAGAAAGCATTTGATCTTCTCACGCTTGCTTCCTTACGCAACTAAGTTTAAGAGATTTTAATAAATCATTTAATTTTATTAGGAAATCTGATATGATTTTGTCACTCACGAAGTTTAAGGGGCGTGTCAAATATAGACAAATACTATTTACTAGCAACAGAAGTGGCTATACGGGCCAGGTGTCCATAACACACGGCCTAATTTTTAACAAGACAGTTGGTGTCTATATTATTCTAAAAACATCTGGTTTAGCAGCTTCTGCTTCGGACTTGACTGTACAATCAACACATAATATTATTCCTTCATAAGAAGTCGGTTAAAAAGGGTAGTAAGATTTTTGACACCTCGGTACCGCAGAGATTGCTCAAATGTTCATTGTTCAAGAACTTATTGATTTGGCCACCATAATTTATATAATTATTCTTTACTACAAGAATATTTTATACCGACCAGAAAAGTAATGAACAGTGATTAAATGTTTCACTTTACGTGTGACGGTAGTGAAACGACCAACTGCCGTAGTGTAACTTCAAGATATTCACAAGAGACGACACGTACTAGATCCATTCTAGATACGTTATAGTTTAGATATCAACTAGTTCTCTTTTGCAGCGCAATTCGGGCAACCAATGTCACTTTTACGTTAGATAGAGTAAGATATATAGATTAGATGTGAATTGGATTTCTAAGTCATATCCTGTGGAAATCGTTCAAGAGTATCTCCAGAATCACGCAAATGTCAAATTTGACAGTTTAGATCTTAAACATATCGTTATCGTATCTTGGTGATGTCTAAAAGATATCTAATAGATGTCTATTTCAAAATCCGAATCGGGCCCCAAGCCACATATTTTAACTAAGGTGGTAGAGTTTGTGAAGTTAGGGCTTGTAGAGTTAGAAGCTTGGCTCTACATGAGATCTGATAACTTTTTGATAGTGCGAGCCATTATATAATATGATCTCGTCTTGGCAAAATTTTACATGAAATGAAATTGTTTTCGCTGGGATTTAACTTGTTTTTGTAAGTTGCTTAGGATAATATTTTTTATTTATTTTGTTCATGTTTTCTTTATCTTTTTGGGGTGTATTTCTTGTACACTCTCTATCTTTTGCATCCCATCTATAATTTTATCGAACGAGCGAGCGAAGCGAAGCGAAGTTCTTACATTCGCCTTTGAACACGCGGCTGGCTAACGGCACGTCCCGGCATTTCGATGTTTTTAAGCTGAACTGTCAGAAGATAGTTTGATACTCAACAACTTAAGTAAATTTGTTCTAACTTAAAGAAATTGGGTAAACGTGTAGTCGAGGGCATTATATTTTAGTCATTAAATTATGAGCAGAATCCCGATCAAGGGGTTATTGAGCTAGAAGAGCTTAGAAGGCCAAAAAGCTGTTTGTGAGAGGTCTTGCTATTCTGGTCATTTTTTTTTCAAGAAACATGGTCGAGTTTAGTATCAAATGAAAGTGCTCGACTTACACTTTAATAATATCGTTTTTAAATTTACCATTTTGAAATAATTAGCATGATAAAAATAAATTAGAATAAACATAATATATGTATTTGACATTTGACAGGAAATATTACGGCTTAGCACAGATACAGTTTATTTTAATCTCTATGGTGGTGACTTAAATCCAGGGGAGGGACAGCCGTATACGAAGCCCTTTATTCGAAAAATAGCGCCATCTATATTACTTAACGCTAAACTTGTAAATGGCGCTTCAAAATTGATGCAAAAAAGCAAATCTTGTCAGTAGAAAAAAGCGCGAAACTCATATTTTCTATGAGACCATACCCAACTAGCTAAATTTTATCTTACAAGTGTCTTAAGAGTATATTTTTTTACTCTTATAACATACTTACAGATAGCTGTAAGTATCGATTTAGGCGCACTTAATAAGAGAATTTTCACTTATAGTCAACTTATGACGTTTATTGAAGATTATTTAACACTTACAATAATCTTGTTACTGCTATTGTAATACCAAAATAACTAACAAAGGTTTTATAATGGCATGGTTTAAGGGAAATAACACTTAGAGAGCTCTTACAACTGCTCTTATAAGTGTAATTCCTCTTATATTGCACTTTGGAAGATCATTCTAGGAGTATTTATCACAACGGCCGAAAGAAGTGCGCGTGCGAGCTCGATCTTGTAATAAAAAAGAAAAACAAACTTATGTAAGTACCTTTTTGGTATTTGTAGTAAAGATTCATTATTTTCCGTCATCATTTCGTTCATTTACTTGATAGCATTACATACCTATAAACTTAACAACTTGCGCAGTACATTTCATCGAACATTTTTTGAAATGAATTCAAATATTTTCTCAGGCCCACTTCGCAATGTTTTTGGGATAATTGTGACAAAATATTAATTATTTGTAAATATATAATTACTGACGCCATTAGATATTGATACAACCAATTAGTTTTCTATAAGAAAGCTTAAAGACTAAAATATCTTATTTCACACTCCCTTAGCCAAATGTAAACCTTTTGGTCTTATTGAACACTTGCATAAGGTAACTAATTGTTTCCACCAGGGGTCTCAAAACTTTTTTACCTGAGGGCCATATTGTGCCTCAGAAACTTTTGCGCGGGCCACCGTCCAGCGCCGGGGCGGGGAGGTGTATGTGGTTGCTGCTGTTAGGGCTGAACCCCTGGAGCCTTGCTCCCGCGGGCCTGACGCTTTAGGTGTCGGCGGGCCGGATTGGAACGCGTCGTGAGCCGGATTTGGCCCACGGGCCGGGGTTTGGAGAGCCCTGGTCTACACGAATACGTTACGAAGTATAATGGCCGACATTCTTAATAAAGTGTTCATAAGTCTTTTAATAGACAAAATATTCTAATAGAGTTCTACTAATATGCTTTTTCTCTTTAATTTGTCTCAGACAAGACGATTCACACTTACAACTTGTTAGCTTTACAGCAGTTGTATGCAAAAGTTTATTAAGGTCATAATTCTAATAAAACACTCACTGTAGACTATACTAAGAAAAAATGTACTTTTAAAATGCCTTTTTAAGTGCAAAGAATATTCAAGAGCAATAACTCTTTGATAATGCACTTATAAGACAACTGTACTTTTAAGTGACTAATAAAACACTCAATGCAGAGTCTACTAAGAAATAATGCTCCTTGAGATTGCTTTTTTAAGTGCAAAAAATAATTAAGAGCAAAATTGCTCTTTGAAAATGCACTTGTAAGACAACTGTACTTTTAAGTGACTAATAAAACACTCAATGCAGAGTCTACTAAGAAATAATGCTCTTTAAGGTTGCTTTTTTAAGACCAAAAAATAATCAAGAGCAATTGCTCTTTGAAAATGCACTTGTAAGACAACTGTTCTGATAAATGTCTTACAACGATTCTTTATAAACCTCTATAAGAGTACGTACTAAGTGTAAGTGTTCTTATAGTACAAAATATCTTAAATCATGCTTTTATAAGATTTACTGTCATAGCCAAGACCCATGTAAGTCTGCTGTAACACCTTAGTTCTTAAATCAGCATATCCGTAAGAGAAAATTGCTAGTTGGGATATCCCTTCGCGCCTACATTTTTTCTACTGACAAGATCGGCTCGGCCATCTATATTATACATACTACTCTTTGCTTAAATCTATCAGTTAAGGGCTCCACAGACCTTGCAATAAATCCACGCGATCTTTTATCCATTGCCGCCTATAGAGCGACATAAAATAGTAGAAATTAAATAAAATGGAACTCAAAAATGTCCATACTAAATTGTTGCCATGTGTAAGCATTTTACGTCAAAAATGTGACAGTTACGTAGAATGTGGCGCCCTCATTTATTTTCTATTATTTTATGTCGCACTATACGAGTACTTAAGTAGGTGCAACAAAGTCAATCGCTATATAATTTTTGGTTAACCGCGAGTTCTCAGTTCGGGGCGAACTACTAGTCTAGCATGAAATTAAGTAGGTATGTTTTGTGAAAACCCATTCAAACTTCCACCCCTTAATTTAAATGGTAGGGGGATGATTTATTAAATACTACATATTTATAATTTGAGAAGTAGCATAATATTGCATTTAATCCTACAATAACAGAAACGCCTTCTATATCGTTAGATCGCGATCAAAAATGATCTTATACGATATAAGCTACATGTTTGAGCGAAAACGTTATTCAAATACTAGACCACGACACCCTGCATTATGGGGGTAAAATTAAATGACAAATAAATACAGTCGCACAAAATTATATGCAATAGCAAATTGTTATAATGACGAGATACAAATGTACTTGTCACCGCTACGAATATTCAATTTTATATAATTTGCTTAAATACTACGGTTGGTGGCTGTCAAGAGCTTATTTTGAATTTAAAATTACAAGCGTAGCCAAAAAAGCATGTTGAACATCAGAGACGTATAAAAATTGGATATAATAAATCAAAACGCCATATGATATTCGCTATAAGATATTTGTACTTTTGGATAATCTAAAACTCGAAGTAGGTACATAATTAAATTTTCTCTCGATAATAAGCTGCCTCAATTAACTAAGTACCTATTTTAAAAATAAGCTACTTAAGGTTAAAATAAGATAAACTAATAATATAGTTAGCCGGTTACCTTGTTTGTGACGGTTGCTTCAAGTCCGGTAAAACGCACGACGGCAGTACAATCGGCACGGCACGGCACGGCAATCGCACGACCACACAGCACGGGGCTGGCAAATGTACTAACTCGGGACCTTCTCGACTTCGCGTTCGCGCCAACCCCTTCTGAGCTTTTGTATGGTGTTGCCAACGCGATCGCCATAGTTTCCTCAATGATTATTGTTTTTTTTCATGTCTCATGCTCTGAAAGTGGGTCGTTGTTGTTCTAAAAGGTGCGCAGAAAGTGATACGTTTATGCTCTAGCGCAGAAAAGTGGTGTACTCCTCTGCGTCCCCGTCCCACGAACAACTGGGTGGGAACAAAATGGAAAAATAGTGTCTTTATTTCCTCGCCTGGAACAATTGGTAATTGTTTCATTTTACTAATCCCACGTTGATCATTTTTTTATAAAAAATGATGTAAGTAAATTGTAAAAACAAAAAAATATTCTTGATTTCTTTCGTTGAATTCTATTTACTCGATTTTATAAGGCGGGAACCAAAAGGAATACACCAAAAATATTTTTTTAAACCTTACACTTGCGTAAATGAGCAAAGGCAGAATCTTATACAGCCACAGTTAAACGTTTGTACGATATTAAATTGGTTTTTAAAGTTATTTAGCACTATATTCATGAAAATAAAATAAAATACAACATAAAAATTTCTTATATTATTAATTAAATTGTTATTTAACATTTAAAATACTTTTATTATGTTATTACGTGGTGCGGTCCGGTAGTCCGTTGCGGCTTTTAGAACGAAAAAGTATAAAATTAAAAAGTAAGAGGCAATCCCGCTGATTTTCATACTGTAATGAACTAATAATTTTAAAATTACTGCAATTTGTTAAAAAATGTGAGTTCTCGTAAATATTGCAATCTAAATGATTTTCGCTAGGGGTTATTAATCTTCACACATGTAAAGTCTCCGATTGCAAGTAAGTCCTAAGGGAAAAAAACATGGCCGTAGGTCTATTAGGTACTTCAATTACTGATTTTGCGAAATTGCCTTGTCTTGCTTGGTTTCCTCGCATTCGATATGAAAAGTAGAGTGTTTAACTCGGGTGAAAGGCACCATTTCCGTCTCGGACTATTGGCGCTCTCACTGCGTTCGAGCGCCAAACTACCTCGACAGAAATGGGTGCCTTTCAACCCTTGGTTAACAATCTACTATTGGTGGCGCGTGGCGTACTTATACTAGTAGTAGGTACCTAATTTAAAAATAATGTTATAAAGTAGGTAATAAAAATTACACCTATTATAATAATCCTCTTTTTGGAACAGTACCTACCTACCTACACGATAGAGTTATAGCAGCGATGTCGATTCATGATATGAACATAATTTTTTACATTGTCAGTAATATTTAGGTTACGGTTACCTAATTCTCGTACTTGGGGTCAAAATATATGTTGCTGATTTAATGGAGCGTTTCAATACATTCTATATTTTCATGCACTTGAAAACAGCAATCGACTAAACTGAGAAAAATATAAAGCTCAGGACAGGACGATGGAATTAGGTATTCCAGTAGTTTTAAATGTTTAATAGATTTTAACAGTTCCGTTTGGCACACTTACTGACTTCTTTTTCACTTGTTCTTCTTCGTCTTCGCCGATGTTTCGTGTATAGAGTTAAGACTAACTTTCAAAAGTTTTAGGCTTGTTTTGTGCTTTGTTGGTCTATAATACTGACGTGCCGTAAGAAAGCCTCCAAAATTGCGGAATTCCCATATATGAAAAAACTCGGATACTTACCATATAAATCGAAATATTCTATTTCTAAAATGAAAGTACACCAACTCTGCCCTCTAAAAGCAATTGGCGGTATCTCAAAAAAAAGCATTTTTGAGTTAGTTATACCATCGTCTACCTTAAAACATTCTGCATAAGGTGTACGAAACAAAAAAGTCGTATTTTATCTATAACATGACTAAAAACCGCAAAGAATATTTTGCATATCTCAATTTTCCCACAGTTTTCGAAGCCATTTAGCAGTAGTCTAATATTCCTAAGGTATATAGCAGTATATAGTCAATTACTGCCAAACTGCTACAAAAAACTATTTTTTAAGACGAACTATTAGAAGGCGAGTGACCGTATCTTTAGTTACGGCCAAATCGCTAAGTATTCTGTATGCAAGATACCTACTGTCCTTCGTGCAATTAGTACCTACCTATCTAGTAACTCATTGTCATTACGAATTGTTGTTAACACAGCGAGGAGAAATATTTGCATAATTCTTTGAAATTACCATTCATGCTTAAAAAAGTAGATTAAAGAGAATTAAAGTGACCAGCTTAATTGAACAGATTTAAGGTAAGAGTCATTTTTTATAATTAGCACTTGATTGAATTTCAATGGATCACAAATACATAAATACAATCGGAATGTTAGGTGTTTAGTGAGTTTCGTATATTATTCGTTATGGGTATGAGTACGAAATACTCTTCGTCAAAAACAGATATTTGAAATAAAGTTAAAAATTAAAATTAAAGGATGTCTTAATATCGACCTATAAGTATTTAGTTTTTTGTGCTAATTACGCAGTATTAATTTATTTATACAAAACGAAGCGCCGGAAGCTCCGCCCCGGCCCCGGCCCGGTCTAGCTTAAGTCATCCTTAATAGATATGTATATTATATTTTATTTAGACGCACACGACCTTACGTAACTCTTACGTTGCGATTTTCGGGCCAAATTATTGAAAAAAAATATATTTCAGATTTACTATGTCTAGCAGGAAAATAAAAATGTTAATGGAGTTGGCCAGGAAAAATAAACTGCTCAGAGAAAGTTTAAAACTTCACAAAAAACTAAAGCAAGATATAGAGATATTCATTTATTTATTTATTGTCTTTGTTTATTTTATTGTTCATTTATTGTAAACTACGTGTATGTGAGGTGTGCAATAAAGAGTATTGTATTGTATTGTATTGTATTAAAATCAAAAGTGCTCCCACCTCCAAAGAAAAAGGATAAGCCTGCAGGTATATTCGAAAATAAAAAAGCGCAATATAATAAAATCAATGAAAAATATAATACCATCCAATAGAATGAAATTTTGGTACGAATTACCTGTATCCAGCGCATAGTTTCATGTCATCAAAAACATAGAAAATGATTTATTTTCTTTAAATTTAAGTTACAATTTCTATCTTTGACTATTAAATATATTATTACAATATACCAATATGTTTTTTGTATGCAATTCTTATTCATTTGCAGCCAAAATATATACACTTACTTTTGTAGGGAGCTTTATATACCGACGCTAAGGGAAACAGCGACAACTAAGAAATAAAACCTAATAATACGTAGCGTAATAGCGGTATCTCAAATAAACGACAAAAAAATAATATTTTTATGATAACAACCCTATATATGATAAAAAAAGACACATGATTATATGAAAATTCTGTCGCAGTTAAAGTTAACTCACTCTATGGTGACGCGAAATCAATTTTCACGTTTTCTCAAATATCTCGAAATGTCTAAAAATTAGTTACCGCCAATTGCTTTAAGAGGGCAGAACTATGCTTTTCTGTTTGGCCTAAAGGTTGAGTGGTAGATAATGCCTTGTAGCATTAAGTCCGCCTTTTGTCACTGTATATTTTTTACATTGATATAGAATAAGAACTGGATACCCAATCAGCCGCAAAAAATGGCCCCGCAAAAGTAACGTTAAAACAAATCACGCGTTACTTTTTCGTTTAGTCTTGTATGGACCGCTCAAATGTGAAGTTGTCAACAATGTCGTAAAAATATGCAAAAATAACAATGATAAAACAAGGAAAAAGCATGGAATGTATTTCTTTCGGTTAGTGCTTTGGATAGCATTACATAATTTATGTAATCTGGTGGTAATTTCATGGTTTTGAATAAATTATTTTGTTAGTACCAAAGAAGGGATGTGAAGGAACAAAAATCTAATGAGTCGATGTGAGGTTAATACTTTTTTATTTTTATATGGAATTCGTAACATATAATATTATGTTTAAATTCAAGATTTCCAAGAAAACCTATGCGACGTGCAGAGTGGACTGCTATTATAGCAAGCGATAGGGGTGATGCAGTTTTAAACAAAGGCAAAACGGCACTTGTGTGTTCAGCCCATTTCCTTGTTTCCGACATATACACGACCAATAAGGTCATCGACTAACTGTAAATGCTAAACCTGTCTAAACACAGTGACAACCACAGGATTTTTTGATAAAGACCATAACCAATCAGTACCAGTAGCGACCTAAATGTCCCCGTGCACTATATTGCAAAGAACTAAAGCGCGAAGAGTATTATGTAGATGTAAAATACACAGTTATTTAATAAGTTGAATTTATTTCAAGGAAAATAGTATTTAAAGACGAATGCTTACTTATTAAAAATAAATTTGTTTTATGATAACTTACAAGGGTTGTTACCATGAATTAATTTTATTTGAACTCCCGATCAAATTAAATTTGTTTCATTTATTACTTTGATTTTTCTGTACAGTAATACCTATTAAAATGTACCAAAGGGACTCTATTCGTTCATTATTCTCGTTTGACGTTGTTTGACGTAAATACAATGGTGACGTTACGTTTAGTGCCATCGGACTTAAAAGTTTTAACAGTGTTGGTACTAATGTTTACAAATTTGACACTTAATGCTTACGACAGTAAGTTCTTTTCCGTACAAAATATTTATCTTGACTCAAAATTTACGTAAGCGTTTTTATCATCAATGCTAATTTTCCGCTAATGTCATTCTGACCCACATTTTGTTGACGTTTTTGTTCCGCTCTGTGTGTCTATTTCTAATATTAAGTCAGTGACTTTAAATCATAAATCATAAATCATTTATTTTTCGTGATAAACTTAGTGTACATACAAAAGTAAAATTAAATGCTTAATACAAACATAATTACAAATTGTTTACCACGAAATGGGCTCGCCTCAGCATAATGCTGACCCGAGAGTCGGCGCTGGTCTTCCGGCGAGTCCATTTTGGTGGGCCACGAACGCAGCTGTACTTTAGTTGATTTAAACCTATTTTTGTGTTATTCATGCCCTGTATCGTAACACAGGAATATCGTAGAAATGAGTAGAAATGTATTTTGCTGCCATACTTTTTTGTTTGGCTCTAGACGTCCGTTTACAAAAAGTCATTGATTTTATGTAATGGCGTGTGTGTTGATTTGGTTTAATTACTATTTTAGTCATTTTCGGTACTAAGAAGTGTCCGTTGGAATCCATACTAATATTATAAAGGCGAAAGAGTGTCTGTCTGTCTGTCTGTTACCTCTTCACGCTTAAGCCGCTGAACCGATTTAGTTGAAATTTGGTATGGAGATAGTTTGAGTCCCGGTGAAGGACATAGGATAGTTTTTATGTCGGAAATCATCCCTGAAGAGAGTGCAAAGGGGGGTGAAATTGAAAGAGTTAATGAATTGCCTAATAATTGAAGTAAGCAATGCGCAAATTGAATGATTGTTATTAGCATTATCCAGGCGCTATACCTACTTTAGCTGCTGTCACTAATTCCACGCAGACGAAGTCGCGGGCAAAAGCTAGTCTAATATATGTATGAGATTGTAAGAAATATGATTAAATTTATCGTATACTAGCTTTTGCCCGCGACTTCATCAGCGTGGAATTATTAATTTAGGTAGGTAGCTATTATTTTATTCAATCTGCGTTTTGTTGAATCCCCATACAAGTTTCAACCCCCCTTTTCACACCCTAAAAGGGTGATTTCTTGAATGAAAACTACCCTTTGTCCTTCCCCGGGACTCAAACTATCTCTATACCAAATTTCAACTAAATCGTGCACCAGCGCCGGTGCTACACAGCGCGGGCGGGACAGTTCCTATTGACAAAATTTGTTGTGCAGTTGTAGTTAAGTCCCCAAACAAAATTCCACCCCTGTAAGGGATGATTTCTGGGATAAAAACTATCCTATGTCCTTCCTCGGGACTCAAACAATCTCTATACCAAATTTCATCTAAATCGGTTCAGCGGTTTAAGCGTGAAGAGGTAACAGACAGACAAAGAGACAAACTGACTTAATTTTATAATATTATATATAGTATGGATATAGCATGCTTACCGAATCTTAGGCCAAATTCAGGATCATCCTTTAGTACACATCTGTAGTCTTGAATGATCACTAAAATAATGCACGGTTAAATTGATTAGGCCGGGCCGTACCTAGTATAAGTAGGTAGTTAGGTACCGTAAACCGGGGATACTTTGATCAATTTTAGAGTTTGGCACCATTTTTTGACGATCCTAATATACGTAAAAATATGAAATAAAAATATAATAAGTAATCGGTTTTTTCTCTTCTTTCCGCCTGCCAAATAAAAAAAAATTAGGACTTATAATTTTTTCAGAAAAAAATAAAAACAACAAGGTCAAAGTTATTTTGAGAATGGGGTTACTTTGAAACCACTTATTTTTTTGCTGACAATCTAAAGTAGACCCGCTAAAAAGCCCGTAAAAAATAAAAAAATAAAAATCGGTCAAGTACTTTTTAAGTTATTTATATTTTTAAGGTGTGGGGTTACTTTGATATCATACGAAATGATACAAATTAGAAAAAATATTTTATTACTTACTATAAAAAACGTAGAAATTTAACTTATCATCGCACTTAGCAACAGATTTTTGAATTGCAAGCTTTTCCGTTTCAGTAAATTTGGTCTGTGCACCCGGGGTTTTGATATGTTACCTTTATACTTATTGTATAAAGTTCTATAAAAAATATTGTGTGCTTTCTGCGGCACGAATAGATTTTGTGCCAATGTTTGCAAATACATCATTAAGTTGTTCTTCTTGGTATTTTTTGTAGTCTCGTTACCCGATATTTTTTTTTGTAATCTATGGCATTATTTCTATAAAAAAACAATGCATATTTATTTATTGTAGAATTAATGCCCTGGTGGGCTGGTGGCCTTACGCACGTATAATAAAACACCTAAAGCAAAGCCGCAGGATAAAATGTAGCCAAATTCCACCCAGAAACTTAATTCCATACGACAACGGTATGGAAGAAACAGGTAAAAGAATATTTACAATCAGATAAGCAGTTCCAGAGATCCACTCCTAGATACAAATTTATAATTCGACAACCTCTAACTCTTCCACTGACTCAAACGATGCCTATTTATTACATTCCTATTGAAAAAAATACATAAAAAAATCATAAGCTGCCAAAATAATTCTTTAATCTTCTGATCAATTTCACCACGTATAAGTGATCAAAGACACCCCGACCCATGGATTCCCCGGCTACGTGCGCATGTAGAGGTTGTCGAATTCATGTATTTTTTTTATAAACTCGCGAATCAACACTGATTAACGTAAGACACTATAAAATTACATGTATTAATTATTGTCACAAATACAGTCAAAGTTTTTCAACCAATAAAATCAGGAAGAAAAGCGTACCCGCCATTAATATTTTTCTTCTAGACGAAATAATAATATTACACTCGCATCCGCTTACTGCGTGGTGAAACAACTATCAGTATTGCCAATAAAGAAAAAAATACTGCGAAGTTTTTGTTCAACTCGTTAAAACAAGGACTTTAGTAGCGGAGAGAAGTTGCTATCAAATTCGACCCGCAAATCAAAGTAACCCCGGTTTACGGTAAATGTCCAATAATACCAAAAAAAATTGTAGAAAAATTAGTACACCTACTCCGGGGACGATACTTATTTAGCTTAGCGATATTGTTTCAAATCACAGAACATTTATCATATTCCAATAATCCTTCAAAAGCGCTGATGAAGCGCTGGTGGCCTAGCGGTAAGAGCGTGCGACTTGCAATACGGAGGTCGCGGGTTCAAACCCCGGCTCGTACCAATGAGGTTTTCGGAACTTACGTACGAAATATCATTTGATATTTACCAGTCGCTCTTCGGTGAAGGAAAACATCGTGAGGAAACCGGACTAATCCCAATAAGGCCTAGTTTACCCTCTGGATTGGATGGTCAGATGGCAGTCGCTTTCGTAAAAACTAGTGCCTACGCCAATTCCTGGAATTAGTTGCCAAGTGGACCCCAGGCTCCCATGAGCCGTGGCAAAATGAAGGGGCAACGCGATGAATATATATATGTCGTAGTCAGATCGTATAATCCGCCGTATTACATTACGGCTAGCCGTTTTCAAAAACAGGGGCGTTTTGAAATGCGGCGGCTCGACGATTAGCCGGATTGTCATTGCGATACGTTCTTCAATAAGGCGGCCTACGTTTAGCCGCATCGTACTACTATTTTAGATTGTAGAGTGACCAGTTCTTTCGGTCGCCTACGTAACCGGAGTTTGACAATGTTTGCAATTTAATTTATTTTTACCATGGTCCCACCGCACTACATGTGTTTCTTTTCCAAAACAGTTCCTTCACAACTTAAATAGACGGAGCCCCGCAACCGGGGCTCCTATTTCTGGGCGGTTTGCCCTTCGGGCATCTGAAGCTACCTAACGAACCTAACCTACTTACCTACCTACGCTTTTTTCCCCAAAGTGTAAGGTTTTCACGGACGTCTCACTAATCAATAGGTAGGTAGGTTAGGTTCGTTAGGTAGCTTCAGATGCCCGAAGGGCAAACTGCTCAGAAATAGGAGCCCCGCGAAGCGGGGCTCCGTCTAGTTAAGTTGCGATGGAAATGTTTTTTGAAAAGAAACAGTCCGACGAACTCCAGATTTGATGGACACCCCAGCGTTTGTCAGGCAGCGCCACGGGTGTTAAAAATGGGAACTATAAACTGTCAAAGCGGCGGCTAATGACTCGCTGTATTACATTACGGCTAGCCGTGTTGAAGAACGTATGGCGCCGAATACATTCCGGCGGATTCTCATTCAGCCGCATTCAATCCGGCTAATCGTCAAACCGCCGCATTTCAAAACGCCCCTGTTTTTGAAAACGGCTAGCCGTAATGTAATACGGCGGATTATACGATCCGACTGCGACATATATACAATACAATACAAACAGGGGCGTTTTGAAATGCGGCGGTTTAACGATTAGCCGGATTGAATGCGGCTGAATGAGAATCCGCCGGAATGTATTCGGCGCCATACGTTCTTCAACACGGCTAGCCGTAATGTAATACAGCGAGTCATTAGCCGCCGCTTTGACAGTTTTTAGTTCCCATTTTTAACACCCGTGGCGCTGCCTGACAAACGCTGGGGTGTCCATCAAATCTGGAGTTCGTCGGACTGTTTCTTTTCAAAAAACATTTCTTTCGCAACTTAACTAGACGGAGCCCCGCTTCGCGGGGCTCCTATTTCTGAGCGGTTTGCCCTTCGGGCATCTGAAGCTACCTAACGAACCTAACCTACCTACCTATTGATTTAGTGAGACGTCCGTGAAAACATTACACTTTGGGGAAAAAAGCGTAGGTTAGGTTCGTTAGGTAGCTTCAGATGCCCGAAGGGCAAACCGCCCAGAAATAGGAGCCCCGCTTGCGGGGCTCCGTCTATTTAAGTTGTGAAGGAAATGTTTTGGAAAAGAAACACATGTAGTGCGGTGGGACCATGGTAAAAATAAATTAAATTGCAAACATTGTCAAACTCCGGTTACGTAGGCGACCGAAAGAACTGGTCACTCTACAATCTAAAATAGTAGTACGATGCGGCTAAACGTTGGCCGCCTTATTGAAGAACGTATCGCAATGACAATCCGGCTAATCGTCGAACCGCCGCATTTCAAAACGCCCCTGTTTTTGATAACGGCTAGCCGTAATGTAATACGGCGGATTATACGATCTGACTACGACATATATAAGCATCCCTGGAGTTAAAAACGTTAATGGACTACGGTTCTTTGCATTCTTTGGACAGGCCGTACGCTTGTTTGCCACTGACATGTAAAAAAGCGACAATTTTAAATATTACTGGAAAAAGTTCATAGCCGGTGACATCTAATAACTTTTACCTTAGACGACCTCCTAGAGCTACTACTCAAGGATACGGAGGCCCATTGTCCGGCGTTCGCAGACGACGTCACCCTAGTATTCTCTGGAAACAACTCAGGAGTCATAAAGGCACAGGCTGAACGCACACTCCAGAGGGTGGTCAAATGGGGCTCCGAAAACAAGCTAAACTTCGCTGCGCATAAAACCGCAGCCATGGTTTTGACAAGAAAGCTGAAATGGGACCCCATCAAACTTTCAATGGCAGGAACCGAAGTGGAGCTAGTCGAAGAAGTCAAACTGCTGGGACTCACCATTGACCACAAACTTACCTTCAACACACATGTAGCAAAAACGTGCCAAAAAGCAACGGCACTGAGAGAAAAATGTTGTTGGGCGTAACAATAAAACTTAAACGCTATAGAGCCGTCTATGGGGCTTTGTTAGAAGTACATCTTTTTTGTTGTCAAACTCTTATTGTTGTAAGAACAACGTTTTATAAATAACATTTTCACTTTGTAATTATTACAATGCTTTATATGTTGTCGTTACAACAATATTAATTTTGTGCTAATGACAACGTTTAACCTAGCATGTTCTGGTTTATGTTGCTACCTAGACAAAGTTGCTTTGTACCAATGACAAAGCAACTTTGTAATTGCATTTGTTTACATTTTGTTCTTGTAATAATTGTTGTTAACTTAACCAAATCAACGTTGTTATAATAGCTATGTGCTTTGTTATGGTATCAATTTTTTCTGGTTACTATTCTGCTAACGTTGTTAACCTAACCAAATCGACGTTGTTATAATAGCTATGTGCTTTGTTATGGTATCAATTCTTTCTGGTTACTATTCTGCTAACGTTGTTAACCTAACCAAATCAACGTTGTTATAATAGCTATGTGCTTTGTTATGGTATCAATTCTTTCTGGTTACTATTCTGCTAACATTGTTAACCTAACCAAATCAACGTTGTTATAATAGCTATGTGCTTTGTTTTGGTATCAATTCTTTCTGGTTACTATTCTGCTAAAGTTGTTAATCTAACCAAATCTTACGTAGTCGCAATAGCAACATGCTTTGTTTTGGCATCAATTCTTATTATAGTCGGAATGGCTAAATCACTTTGTTGTGCTAACCATTCGGTTTTTCTGTTTCAATATAGGGTAAATCGCCAGTTACTGGCCACTGTCCAATAACTGGCCACCTCATACTAAAAATAAACTCTGTTTACCTACAAACAGAATTCATTTTAGTATAGAATTCATTTTGGTATAGCGTGGCCAGTTATTGAAGGGTGACTAGTAAGTTAGTAACCGGCGATTTACCCTACCTATTACCATTTATTATATATTATGATATTATCATACGTCATTGGATCAATCTTTTACTAATAACGACCATCAACTTCGATTTTCGACATTTTAATTTATATACTTTACTTAGAAAATTATGCAAAAATTAAATGTCTGTAAATTGCATATTTTTCGTGAGATACAAAATCAAATGTCGAAAAAACGTGGTTCAAGGCCGTTGACATTCTGAAAGGTGGAACCAATGTTGTATGAATAACATTATGTTAATGTTATGTTGAAACAGAAAAAAAGAAAACAGTGCCAACCATGACCAAACAAAGCGAGCAAGTGCGAACCATTAAGACGACAAAAATGATGCAGAAATAAAACATATTTCAGTTGCGATACTTGCGATCATTGCACCAAGCAACAGCGTTTAACGTTAGCAAAACAGTGACCTGAAAATATGTAGGGAATAGGTACCTAAGTGTCAGTGAAAGAATAAAACAAAAATTTAAAATTTTCGTTTATTTTATAACGAATATCGAATGTTTAAATTTATTACAAACTGTGTTATTTTGTATTAAATTAATATTAATGAAATAAATGTCTATTCTTAATTCTTTTATTGTGGTTGGTTACTTATCACAATTTTGTAGTTGCAAATGGTATAAAATTCTAAAACTTCTATTAAGAGCCCTTTAATGTGTCCACTAGCGCTCACTCTTAAATAAATTGTTTTAATTTAACGATAGATATTTAAATAAAAAAGGGGGCACTATGTACTGTATTTTGTATTTAAGTACCATTTGAATACATCAAAATAGTTTTAACGTTGCTCGTCAATCGATGAGCTCAAAAATAAAACTGCCATTTTAACTTTGGACCGCTAGTTTGACGAATCCAGCAACGTAAAAACCATTTAACTAGATGTATTCAAAGGGTCCTTAAATACAAAATAAGGGCACGTTAAATGGCTATTAAATACAATTTAAAGGCTAAATTTTACAAGGCTTATCCAAAAGAGGCAAATAACATCTAACATATTGTTTATACCATCAAAAACTGTACCAACAACGCTCTGTGGAACTTGAGGATTGGCATAAAGGCAAGAAACTAATTGGGCCAAACTATCATCTAAAGATATGGTCAAATTATCTGTGTTCATTGAACTAGATATGTACAACATTTTATTTTAAGGGAAAAGCATTATTGTTAATTTTTTCCCTGTATTGCCGAATGGCATTTGAGGTAATGTCTTCTAAATGAACTAAAAATCTGAAACGTCCGAAAACAGTTTGTACTTGTACAAGAAAATGATTTCACACTTGTATGATAAAAAGCCATATGACTTTTCAGCTTACTAAAAGTAGAAAAAGATTGATTGCAATTTGCACAAGGTATCATTTTTACTTTATCTTTATTTACTTTGTAGGCACTTCTAATTGTTTAAGTAGCTCTCTCAAAGGAACTCCTTCGGTGTCATATTTCGAACTTTTTTGGAACATTGTTTTTTGAATGATAAAAGAATGAAAGGCTGGTTTGGTTGGTTTGGAATACCTTTGGTAATGCAAAGCATTTCCCTTTGGTTACAGTACGTCTCTATCTCCGAAGCTGTTGCAACACGAGCCAGGAAACCATTTCTTGCTTCTTCTCTGGATAATTTCCACACCTTTTCTTCGGTACACATATGGTAGGCATTTGGCGTATGAGATTGACAATACCCAATAACGCTGCCACATTTGCTTGCTCTTCGTCCACTGAAAAATAAATGAATATAAGTTTTTTGTCAAACATTTCATTTTTGATACAAGCCTTTATTCCTTGTCAACTTACTCATATTACTCATCGAGACAATTATAACAGACTAAAACACAATTAGGTTGAATTGTTTTATTACAGAGTTCTTCTTATAGCCACCAGATCAGATGTGCGGGCACATGGTACCAAAATATTGCAATGTTATCTGAGTTACGAAGGTATGAACATTTTCAGGTCAGTCGGACATCGGGAGCTGGTTTAAAATTCAGTTGCAAGATTTGAACCATGTACTTGTACACAAACCTTAAATATACCTACTAATCTCTGACCGTTTTACGAAACGTGCTACTGTATAAAGTCGTCATGAGGCATCCTTAAAAATGCAGTAATTATTTGAAGAAATAAAAAACATAAAGTACATTTTTAGGATCTTACCAGAGGCCCTTCTTCTCCCCTTTCAGCGAGTAGTTTCAGAAACTTCAACTTTATAAGAGGATAACTTTCTTCGTATGTTTGATTTGCTGCTGGGTACATATGTTGAAAGTCAATCGACAATTGAAACAAACATATGAAATTATGAATTAAGTAAGTTGATTACCTACCTACTTCCTATAGGTTAGAATGGTTAGATGTTAAGAAATCATACATACTCTTCCTAATTCTACAAACAACATCACTTTTAATGGTAAAACATTGTTACGTTATTTTACCAAGGTTCGAAAAGTATAATTTAGATGCATTAGATTACTTATACAGGACGTTTTTATTGCCAAACTGGTATCTAGTTATAATTAAAATCTTGCTAGCTACTTGTGTTACCTACAATACAAAGTGCAATGCGACGAAAAACAATGGCGTGATACTCCATAGCGTAGCGTGGTTAGCTGGATAGTGTAGTATTTAGGTAATAAACTAATATTAAGAATAATATGTGCAACCTAATGAAGAATTCAGTCTGGAATGCATACAACTTTGGATTAGGCTTTTACTAGGAAGTCCTGCGCAAGCATCTTGTAAAACCGAATTGAAATACAATAACTACCTAAGTAATAAAAATACAATGAGAAGTTACTTACCAAGCATGCTAGGGATAAGGTGTCCAAGCCCAGCATCTAGCAGGAACACATCCATCTCAACGCACATTTCGCACTTACACAGCACATTAACATAACAATATTTAACTTACACTACCCGTGGCCCGTGCATCACTGGCGGCGGCTATTTGCAAATGGACGAGTATATTTGGTTAAATTCACAGCACACTTCCATTCTCCGCCGCCCCTCCATTTCGTGCGTTTTGTTATTCATTCATTTAAGCCATTTTCTACATTGTCAATCTAACAATAAAAACATTTAATGCAGATACAAATGCGCTTTGTTAAGTAGTTGACTTTGTTACCGTATTAATATTAAAGTTTTTAAATTCACAAATGCGCTTTGTTGAGTAGGTGACTTTGTTACCGTACTAACGTTAAACGTGATAAAATCACAAAATACAGTTGTCAAGTTAACGAATCTAAAAAATATTTATTCTGTGGCAAAATACGACTTGTTGATACTGCAATAAATATTTGACAACAAAAAAGTTGTGATAGTAAATATACTCGCTTTTTTACAATTACAATACTTATTGTGCCCATGACTAAAGAAAACATGACAAAGCGTATTTTGTGACTTTGATAGCCATTATTTTTCTCAGTGGGATATCTACAGACAGCTGTCGTGTGCTGCAAGGGTGTCATGGGGCCTCAACAGTGAGATAGTGAAAACCATTTACATGGCGGTGATAGAGCCGATCGTCCTGTATGCTGCGAGTGCGTGGCATCAAGCTACCAACAAATTGATGGTGCGGAACCAGCTGGATTCAATTCAGCGAGGTTTTGCCCAGAAAATCTGCAAGGCATACAGGACGGCCTCTCTGACATCGACGCTGATCCTGTCGGGAACGCTCCCACTGGATCTGCGCATTCACATGTATGTGCGGGAATGTGTGGGAATGTGAGGATCACATGCCACCCGGAATTGAGAACAGAACTGACGCTCTAGCGAGGCAGCACCCGTCAAAGACCGTTACAATCGACTACGTCAGCTTGGAGGAATTTATCCAAGACGTGGTCGATAGGCACGGCCTAGGAGGCCCTCAGATTTACACCGACGGTAGTAAAATCGAGGGGAAGACGGGAGCGGCACTCACATGGTGGGAGGGTGGAGGAGAAATCCGCCACTCAACCTTCAAGTTAGCACCTCACAACACAGTGTTTCAGACCGAAATGTACGCGCTCCTCAGAGCAGTGCAGATTGCAATGAAACACAAGGTGCAAAGCGTCAGTGTTCTTAGTGACTCAAAATCCTCGCTGGAACTTCTAAAAACGCCAGAAACGACACACCCTCTGGGCCAAAAAATAAAACAAGAAGTGTCACAAGCGCACAGACAAGGGACCAACATAAAATTCTACTGGCTGCGAGCTCACATTGGAACGCCAGGAAACGAGAGGGCAGATGAACTGGCAAAGCAAGCAGATCTTAGAAAGAAGACCGCTCCCGAGTACGACAGCTCACAGCGTGCCGATATCCTACGTCAAAAGGTCGATTAAACAACACATGGTCGATAAGTGGCAGGCACGCTACGAAGCCTCAAACCCCCTCCGTTTGAACAACGAAAAAAATTCTAAATCCAAGAGAGCTGCTTAAAAACTGCGGGTTAAAGTTTTTTAGTCGGTAATAGTCCGACACTGTCTGGGCCTCCCTTCCCAGTCGTCCATGATGAATTTTCCTTAAATCGCAGTCTTTAAGCAAAATTTTATGTTCATAAATAAAAGCAAGGACTCTCGTCTTTGGCCCTTCAGGCGTCTCCCCCCCCCCCCCCCCCCAAATAACTTTTACCTTTGCTTTAACTGAAACGACCGTTACGTAGACTTTTCAATGTGTTAGAATTGCTAGATGGCGGCACTTAATAGTTTATTGTTTTACAAGGGGGCAAAGTTGTTGTTTAACCGCTCGTGCTAATATTGATACCCGAGCAAGCGAAATATTCCAAAATTGAACCACGAGCGTAGGTAGTGGTTCGAAAAATGGAATCTTGAGCGTTGCGAGGGTTTCAAAGCACGAGGGTTAAACAAAATTTGCCCCCGAGTGAAACACAACATTTTTCACCACACCAACCCGAACCAAATATTTAATGTATAATATCAAAGAAAATCAAACCAAATCAAATCCAAATGAATGTTATTAAATATTGATCATCCAAAATCATCATTTAAAGTCAATTCTACCAGCAAACATAAGAAAACAACTCAACATTTTCATTTGATTACTTTGCCTCACATGTGAATAAAATGCAACTTTGCTATGAGTTTTTGAAGTGCAAAGTAAGCCTTTCCGAGCTGGTGTGGTGAAAATACCTTATAAATATATAGGTGTGCATACTATAATTGACAACATTTCATATTTTGGAAATATCACAAAAAAAATAACGAACTTATTTATTATGTAGGATATAAAAACAAAGTACCTACAGTGTAGAGCAATCTTTGTAGTGGTTAGGGACTCGAACAAAATAAAATGAAAATACGTATATCTAAATTGGTTTTACTGTAATAACAATATATTATAAATATTATAATAATAATTACTTTATTTACAGTACACTCATAGTACAGAATGCCTTTCTAATAGCAGCAATAGTAACAGTAGGCGGCTGGTAACTCACATCTGACTTTATAAAAAAAAAGTGAAGTATTTTATCTAATAACAGATTCAGTTTTTAAAACAAATTCTTTTTTTTTAAATTAATTATTCAATGCTTTTGTAAACCTAACCCGACACCGGATTATTTCGTATGAAACTGTTTAAAGAATGTGGTCTGATTTACAATATGTCGTTTTGCTAAAATGTCCATTCCGTTTTAATTTTGTAATAAAACATACATAAACAAATCGATGTACAGTAGGTACCCATGGCTGAGAACTATATTCAAGTTTTTAGTTTTCACGATCATGACCTATGTATATCAACTTAGAAAACTTTTTTGCGAACGGCTAGCTTGCAAAAGGGGCATTCTTGGAATGGATCATTCATTATTTATTATTGGTCCTAAACAATCTATGGTTTGTAACCAATGGAGTTTTAAACATGCTAATTATCTTAATATTCATTAAATAATAAACTTAATTTACTCTCCGCGCGCTGCTGTAGAATCTGAAACAGATAAAAAAAGTCATGAAATTTCATCTGAAAACTGTTAACGGAATATTTTATAAAAATACTTTTGAATATAGTTTTTTTACTAACATACTAAAAATGTAAGTATATGTATGTATATAGAAATGGATTGTGAGTAAGGGTCTTATTAAACTTTTCTTTATGTTTACCGACTATGCCCCAGGTGATATTAGGTTTCTTCGAAAATTGAACAAAATAAAATGAATTGAATTGAATTGTAGTACCTTTGTAAATATTGTAAATGTATATTAAATTAGGCTTTTACTCGTAAGTTTACCCAGGTATGGCTGTTGTAATTATAAATGTTGTTTACCTACTCTATTCTCGAAAATGTAGGTAGATATAACAGTATAGAGTACAATCGGTTCCCTAACATAAGTATCCAGTAAGTTGGGGCGCCGAACGTACATATCCACTGTAGCGACAACCTTACCATATGAAAAATTTTTTTTTTGTTCTGTTCGAGTTTAACATTAAGTCTAGGACGGTGCGTAAAGATATATTAACCCTTTGAACGGCAAACGGCGCATCCATTTGCCGTGCCACTGACGCCACGGGGGTAAAATTTAGTTTTGTGAATAAATTATGCCAACCTAAAAGTGGGGTGTTTTTCAGTAGATTTTCATCAAAATACGATCGACGTCAAATGCCGTCTTTGGCGTAGTTGTCACGATTTTGCGTTGACGTCAATTGCCGTCTGTGGCGTTCAAAAGGTTAAAGCAGTACCAATATTAAAGTAACGTCAATCTTACCAAATGAAGTAACAGCATTTATAGCCCAGATGTTGTCGATTTGGACACAGATTCGGCAGCTGTGACAAGTTCTCGGGGTCGCATTCGCTGGTCGGGCGACACAGACCCCCTTGCCGGGCGCACGGTTCTTCCAGAGATTCTGTAAAACAGGTTTTCAATATTATTTTAATATTTTTAACTCTGATCTGATGGCGACTGTACAGCCATCGTATTGTCTGTTACGAATAAATTACAATTATATTAATTGGCGAATTTTGTTCCAGTTAAATCAGAGATACAGATTATTTTTTAATTATTCAATTTTTTCTGTTAGTGTAAAAATCTACTAAGTGGTAATCTTTCACCTTCTTAGTTGGAACTATTTATCAAATAAAAGACCTGTATTTAGTGTCACTAATTTGATATGCATTACAATTAGATTTACATTAATTGGCGCTTTGCTTAGCCTTCATTATTATGTAGAGCTATAAAATTAACCACTTTGATATTATAACACTTTAAACTCTCAGGTTTGGTACACATATTTAATTACACAAACGGGTCTACGGGTTAACGTTGGTATTAAAGGTAAAAACAATGAAATTATATCGCGGTAGACCCGTTTGTGTAATTAAATATGTGCACTTTGATATTATTATAAATTATTTTTCTTGTATTCTGCATTCCTTTTTGCTTATTCGCTTTTGCGCATTCACTCACATAAGTATTTATAAATGTACTAATATTGGATAAGTTTAAGAACAATTTATTAGTCCCAATATGTTTTAGTACATAGACAAATTTTTAACTATTACTATGCTAGCGGTTTATCCATACTATAATTATTATGAATACAAAAGTAACTTCCTGTCTATTATCTAATTTACGCTTGAACTGCTGAAACGATTTAAATGAAATTTCGTATGGAGATAGTTTTCATCCCGGACACCATCCCTTAAGTGGGTGGGAATTATTATGGAAGTGGTAAATGGATAAGTATACTATTCTACGCGGACGAAGTCGTGAGCAGAAGCTAGTACCTAATTGATATAACTACTGACGCGTAATATACTAGGTACGATTAAGGTACTGAAAGTCACAAAACATGGCCATGTATGTAGTGGTGCATATGTATGAATATGTGCATGCAATAAATTAATGAATTATTCTCAAAGTGGAAACATAGTTACTTACCAAAAATAACTATATTCGCTGGTT
The DNA here is from genome assembly GCF_910591565.1 of Cydia splendana. NCBI lineage: Eukaryota > Metazoa > Arthropoda > Insecta > Lepidoptera > Tortricidae > Cydia > Cydia splendana. The sequence goes on along the minus strand of NC_085987.1, from coordinate 37,563,541 downwards.
TCGCCACAGGTGTTGGCGTCACAGTAACCAAAAGGAGAGCACAGAGCACTAGAGCTTTCAGATACATGTTTGCTTAATGTTTACAATTTTATAGAAGTAAGTCCGGGTGCGATGTGACAGTACGCGGGTTCTCGTAAGATTCGACCGGAGCGGCGGGGATCGAGGCTTAAATACCAGTGCGTGATTATTGATAAACGTACGCGAGTCACGAGTAACTAGACGTACCAAGTATAATATAAAACAACAACACGGTTACATAATGTGGGGAATCCTGCACGCATGAATTTAGGGGAATCAGCCCTGGGGATTTAATATATCTTTACGCACCGTCCTAGACTTAATGATAAAATTAACCAAAACTCCAAACATACCAAACCATAAAACTTCCAAACATACCATAAAATTACATCAAATTCAGTCGATCCATATTCAGGTTTTTCTCGAATAGATAACGCTGATTAATTAATTTATTATTTATTCCGGAATATGATAGGTAGGTATGCCTTGTTTTTATATAGGTACCTAAACCCAAGATATGTAACAGCTAGGCGTGTTTAAAATCTTTCCGTTACAAATACGCGTCATTAACGCGAAGTGCGCGAAATAGTTGGCTCGATTTATCTCATTAAGTATTTCTCACAAGAAATCGTGTCTAATAAAACATATAAATCTAAATACCCTTGCCCTCCTGATCTCTGAAGGACACTACACGTACCGCTGGCAAATTTTAAAACATACCTACGCGATAAAACAATCGCTAAAGCGTGTAAACAAAAAACCGGGCAAGTGCGAGACGGACTCGCGCACGAAGGGTTCCGTACCATAATGCAAAAAAAAACGGAAAAAAATGCAAAAAGAAAACGGTCACCCATCCAAATCCTGACCACGCCCGACGTTGCTTAACTTTGGTCAAAAATCACGTTTGCTGTATGGGAGCCCCACTTAAATCTTTATTTCATTCTGTTTTTAGTCTTTGTTGTTATAGCGGCAACAGAAATACATCATCTGTGAAAATTTCAACTGTCTAGCTATCACGGTTCGTGAGATACAGCCTGGTGACAGACAGACGGACGGACGGACGGACGGACAGCGAAGTCTTAGTAATGGGGTCCCGTTTTACCCTTTGGGTACGGAACCCTAATACTGCTCGTGATATTGTATTATCGGTGACACTATTAACTGACGATTTGGAATCCTTCCTACGACGATATAAAGTCCACCCATGGTTATTTAGTATTGATGTGAGTACAGGCGACGCAGTGTAAGGTATTGAAGGTCGTTAATAAGGTATGTTGGGTAAACATCTGACACCGGAACTTTTTCAACATGTTGGTACACTTTCAGAGATTTATTGTCTACCTACTACAAAATTTTAATGGTATACGTACAAGTAATGTACTTATACCGATTTATCCAAAAGTTTTTAAAATGGATAGGGATCGTCGAATAGGCCACCTTTTGGGAATCACGTTTAGTTTAAGATTATAAAGCTACTGCGATTGGTGCCAGTAGTTTTTCTTGCTTTATAGTTTTAATAGTTACCTACTAATTTGGTTCAAGCTAGTAGGTCTTCTTGATGTAGGCTGTATGACAAAATTAAGGACCTTTGATATACTTTTACATCCGTTACATATAATCTGTGCCGTTACTTAAGAGCCCATCAACATGCACACTAGCGCCACTGCTAAATAATCGTGATTATTTAAATTTAACGACAGGTATTTAAAAAAGGGGGCCGCTACGTACTGTACTTTATATTTAAATACCTTTTGAATACATCGAACTAGTTTTTATGTTGCTGGATTCGTCAATCTATGCGTCTAAAGTTAAAACGGCCGTTTTTGTTTAGAGTTCATAGATCGACGAATCCAGCCACATAAAATCTAGTTTGATGTATTCAAAAGGTACTTAAATACAAAATAAAGTACGTACCGGGCCCTCTTTTTTAAATATCTTTCGTTAAATTTAAATAATCACGATCATTTAGCGTGGCGCTACGCTAGTGTGCACGTTGATGGGCTCTTAATGTTTCACAGTAAATGCACAATCAGAAGGGGTTGCTGGAGAGATGTTCTACAGCATCTCCAACTTCATTTGGCTTGTACTCCCAAACTTTAGAGGTACTTTTTTTTTAAGTAGTTACAAATTTGGTACCAATTGTGTACTAAATCCTGATAAAACATTCCAAAACGCAATGTGGGCTTGCTGGAGAGCATGACGTTAAGATTGTGCATTGTCTGTGAAACTTTAAGTAACGGATGTACTTATACAATCTTAACCCTTCAAGATAGGACTCTGAAATGATAAACATACATACTTAAAATGTTGTAGAGGAAGATCCAAAGATCAAACTGCGGAAGAACTATTTCGTATAAATTTTTCACATTTAACGACTTCTACACTGACGAAGTCACGGTCGAAGGTAGTTTATTTCGCATAAACATATACATAAACGATCCTATTGCCATTACAAATCTCATGTCATTACTGTCATTTAGGTTGATGTAACAGGTTAGACACGCATGAAGTTCCTTAGGCCTAACGTGTTCTTAGAAATTAGATTGACGCAATCAAGTCATGTGTGTTACGACAGTGCGTCTCAATTATTTTCATGTTTGATCATGACCTTGCCACAATTTGTTTATCGCCGCTGCCTGACCCACTGGCGACCCCACGCTTGTGACGACTATTTTGTATGAGGTAAGCATGATCAAGCTGTCGTTCCAAGAATACGAACTATTTTTGTGGAACTAAATTGCACTTTAACTTATTTTATGCGTAGAACTGTTTTCAAGAAAGTTTTCCACTGTTTCCAGACACCTTCTACTGATTGTACAATATCTCTAACTGCGTAGTTAAGTTACTTGTTTTATATTAGATATAAAAGTCAAACTCCATTAATAACAACAACTAATTATCTAGACTCTAGTGTACTTACTTCGTTGTGCCTTTCAATGAAACGGCTATTTCAGGAACTGAGTACACAGGAGTCATTATTTTTACCTACTATTAAAGCAAAATTTGAGCATTACTATGTCAAACGCAATTCAAAACAGAACGCTAGATGAAACTAACTACTAACTTCACTTGTACTCGATTTAAAAACTTTGCAAGTAGGTATATACTTATAACTTATAAGTTATAAATCTTATAATACGATAATTTGGTATCATCGAGCTGATCTGATAATGTAGCCAGAAGAATGTATAATACGACGCTAAAGGTCATGATACTTGAATCCCTTTTGTTCCAGTTTTTTACCACCGCTTACTAAACGGAGCCTAGTGGTGGTGTCGGCTCGTCAACTCAATCCTCTGATTTAGCGCAGGTACAAGTTTTCTTTTTAAAACACACTCTTGTTTTTATGTCTCAGATACTAAAAAGTGACAGTGTGATTGACAAAACTGCTAAAACTAGTTAAGAATCTGCCCAATACAACTGTAATTTTAGTACCAAACAAGATAGAGTCTCATTTATGTACTGCCTAATCTGTGCAGTCCAACAGTTATTTTAATACAAAACCGGGTAGATCGGGTAGAAATTGGGCTGAAATTTTGAACTGTAATTTTACTATATGGGATAGATTTAGATTAGATTAGATTAGATTTCTTTATTTCAAGATGAAAATTACACTATAAATTTGCTACATTCGTCAAAATTATGTTTATCTTCTCTAGCTAGTTTGTTACTGCACGACACCTTGCACTTTGTGACTATGCGCTGAAACTTGGCACAGTTGATTCTTAGCTGGTCATGAGCAGATACAGACCGGGAGACCTCGAGAGCCACGTCTCATTTAGTGGGGGGGAGGGGGGGAAGTTCGACGCCGCCGCGCTTCACTTGGAGCAACATTTCTCTAAAACTGTACCTATTAGGGCATGTGATATATCATTTTCGGTTAAATTAAGGATGAGGAATTTTTTTTTGGAACCAAAACAATGCACTTTCTAACAAAAAAAAAGCATAAAGTAGAAAAGACTAAAAAACGTATTTTTGATTTTTTCATAATTGCCAATTTTTTTTAAGTGTAGCGGGAATCTGAAAACAAAAAATACAGTCGTAAAGCTACACTTATTACGTTTAAGAAAATATATAGTTTATTACACAAAACTCTTGATAAATGGGAGATAAAAAATAATATTAAGCGTGGGCCAGAGTGATCTCAATACAAAATATTATGAATGTGGGAAAGTTACTTATAATTTGTTCTACAATCGTTTATTTTTTAGTTTTTCGTAAATAACTCGTAAACGGTAGCCCACAGCAAAAAAATATCTTTTACGTAAATAATCTGTTTCAGATTTCTTATAAAATAAGTGCTCCTTTTTTCGCTAAGGTCAATATTAAAAAAAATATTGAAGGGAGAAAATAAATACTAAGGTCCTCTTTTTTAGTCATTCGTAGATAACTGGTAAAGGATGTCCAATAGCAAAAAATATTTTAACACAAGAATAATTAGCATAAAATTTCCTACAAAAAAGGTTATTCAAACTTTTTCGCTAGGATCAATATTTAAAAAGGGGACCTTAGAATTTATTTTCTCTCTTTAATATCGGTTTTAATATTGATCCTAGCGAAAAAGTTCGAATGACCTTTTTTGTAGGAAATTTTATGTAAATTATTCATGTACTAAAAATTTTTTTGCTATTGGCCTTCGTTTACGAGTTATTTACGAATGACTAAAAAAGGGGACCTAAGTATTTATTTTCTCCCTTCAATATTTTTTTTAATATTGATGGTACCGAAAAACAGTAGTACTTATTTTATAAGAAATCTGAAACAGATTATTTACGTAAAAGATATTTTTTTGCTGTGGGCTACCGTTTACGAGTTATTTACGAAAAACAAGAAAAATAAACGATTGTAGAACAAATTATAAGTAACTTTCCCACATTCATAATATTTTGTATTGAGATCACTCTGACCCACGCTTAATATTATTTTTTATCTCCCATTTATCAACAGTTTTGTATATTAAACTATATATTTTCTTAAACGTAATAAGTGTAGCTTTACGACTGTATTTTTTGTTTTCAGATTCCTGCTACACTTTAAAAAAAATTGGTAATTATGAAAAAATCAAAAATACGTTTTTTAGTCTTTTCTACTTTATGCTTTTTTTGTTAGAAAGTGCATTGTTTTTGTTCCAAAACTAGATTCCTCATCCTTAATTTATCCGAAAATTATATATTACATTCCCTAATAGGTATAGTTTTAGAGAAATGTTGCTCCAAGTGAAGCGCGGCAGCGTCGAACTTTCCCCCTCCCCCCTCACTAAATGAGAGGTGGCTCTCGACGGCTCCGGGTCTGTATCTGCTCAAGACCAGCTAAGAATCAACTGTGCCAAGTTTCAGCGCATAGTCTCAAAGTGCAAGGTCCCCATACAACGGTGTGCAGTAACAAAGCAGCTACTTCATCATGATCGTCAAAAATTACATTATATATTTAAAAATAAAAAATATTAAGATTAATAAAAATTAATAAAATTATGTCAAACAATTGAATATAAACCAAGTTAACATTAAAGTCGATGTCAACATAAATAATTTGTACCTGTCATTAAAATGTCGAATTTAAATATAAAAATATCACAAAAGAACAAAATGTCATGTTTAAAATACAAATCTACAATTTAATAATAAATAAAATTACATATGTTGTTACAAATTCAATTCCATGTACTCATTTACAGAGTACAGAGGGTTATCCAACAAAAGGTTTCTCAATTTGCGCTTAAATGTTTCGTCACACGGCTCATTTCTCAGAGCGGCAGGTAGGTGCTCGTAGTAAGTAGGGCCGATTACTCGTGGGTTCTTTCTTGAAAGTGCCATGCGACGGGGAACTGTTCTCAGACGCCCTGCAGCTCGAAGCAGTTTGCCCGGAAAGTTAATGCGTGCAAATTGGGATATATTCTGTCTTACATATATCAGTACATCGAACAGGTACTGTGAGTAGTGCGTCATTATACGTTGAGAACCAAAAAGCTCTTTACAAGGGTGCCTGTCTTTCACACCGGCAAGTGTACGTATTGCGCGTTTCTGCATTATCAGAACTCTTTTGGCATCTGTTGAATTGCCCCAAAGCAGTGAGCCGTATGCCATGATAGAGTGGAAATGCGCAAAGTACACCTGCTTTAAGGCTTCTGCTGAGATAAGTGGTTTCAGTTTTCTCAACGCAAACGACGCACCACCCAATCGATCACAAAGGTTGTCTACATGGCACTTCCAATTTAGAGTGTTGTCAATCATAAACCCTAAGAACTTACTCTTTTCGCACATGGGCATCGGAAAGTTAGCCATGCACGGTGGCAGTTGAACCTTTCGACCAGAAAACAACATAATATTTGATTTAGTATAATTAAGCAATAGCCCATTTGCTGAGAACCATGCCTTTTATTCGAGATACCGTAGGTACTTTTACACAATCCTGAAAAAAACATTACATATATATACAGGGTGGAAAAATCGAGTGCCACATGGATGGCAACTACCTTAAATATTGTAAATAGCACATTTTGTGTAAAGGAGATTTCCTTTGTTTTTAAAAACAATAAATTCTGCATTTAATGATTTATGAAAAATCGCTTGCCTCAGTCGGGACTCGAACCGGTCAAATGTGACAAAAAATCAAATTTAAAAGGTAATTGTTAGTTTTCATGGCCTTCCGTTATTCTGATTGTATTTGTTATTTAGAGAAAAATTAACCTTATCAGTAAACCTTTCAATCTGCATCATAAAATACGGCACGTTATTTTTGTCACATTTGACCGGTTCGAGTCCCGACTGAGGCAAGCGATTTTTCATAAACCCTTAAATGCAGAATTTATTGTTTTTAAAAACAAAGGAAAGTCTCCTTTACACAAAATGTGCTATTTACAATATTTAAGGTAGTTGCCATCCATGTGGCACTCGATTTTTCCACACTGTATATGCACAAAATGGCAAGTATCAAGACTATTTGTCAGTTATTTTAAAGATCATGAATGACCTGCATATTTATGAAAATTAATATATTTTGAATGAATATACTTACCGATTATGTACCGGAGACAAGTTACTTAGGGGGCTTATTAAATATGTAATTATTTAATATTAAATACAACATCAATAGCCGTGAATAGCGGAAACACGTTCCGCGACATTTTGTAAGTCGATAGTGGGCTTTTAGCCGTTTTCTTCCCCCTGACAAAACCGAACAATGTTAAAAATAATTTTCCTTGTGGTTTTATGTACGGTTTTATCGTGTTTTGAAAATATTTTATACATAAAACTTGCGGTTTCTATTAATAAAAATATGCAATGACAGAAGTTTGTTTACTTTTTACAAGACAGGTGTCAAAGGTTTGATTGCCATATAAAATGTAAAATGTTAGTTCCCGTTTCTGCCACGACTCTTCTCTTTCCGCACAGACTCTAACCCTAGCTTACCCAAAATACGATTGTAACCAACTGTAGGAATATTATATCTATGCAACTTTCTTTGCCATACCAGAGATACTACGTTTTTGCAACTTTTAATTCGTGTGCACGGACTCTTTGGCACGGAGGTGTTCCGTGTCATGAATAACTACCTACGTAGAGATTTCTACGTCGCTTTAAAACTCTAGATTTGTCTACCGGTGATATTTTTTAGCTGGCCGATGTGCTGTCAAAATGACGGCAGGCAAAACGTAGTAATTAAATTTTCTTTGAAAGTCACAGTCAAGTGTGACCACTTGACATCATCCATAATCTGTGTTTACTATTATGATTTCGAAATTAATGCCGTAATATCATTCAAAACTCCTAAAACATTGTAAAAGTATTAACATGTAACTGTCCTATAAACACATATTTTGATTATAAAGTTAGAATCAATGTCAGTCATATTATTCAATAGTTAGGTCTTGGTGAGCGTTCATTGACTTCGGATGATCGGATGAGGAAGTTTAATCCAGCTCCTTTTGGTAATTAATATTATTTTCAATGAATCTAATGATAAGTCATGAGGAAGCCGGAGCTAATTGCGCTTACCTTTTACGCATGAGCCACAGTAAAATCACACAATTAGAAAAGCCTCCGGGAATCGAGTTCAATAGTATTTCCCTCTCTGGTACGCATACACCTGGTTGCATACGAAGATTATTTCGTTACGTTAAAACAAGTACCTTAAACTTAGTTAAGCACTTAGGTGTTTCTGTGGTTTCCACTTATAGTAATTATTTTTATTTGCAGTATAATGCCAGAATTTTCCCAATCACGTGATGAACATGCACGCCAAAAAGAGCTTTTTGAAGAATCATACTCTAGGAAACTTTTTTTCAATAGAAAAGAAATACAACCTGTTGGGTTAGACGTTTGTCATCCCAAAGAGATAAATTTATATCAGAAATGGCAGCAACACCGAGAAAGCTGTTCTCAAGCAGTTCACCATACAGTCGGAGGCACGGGTGGGCACAGCAAAAGATTGAAATCTGAATCCATTCAATCGGTACCGTTCACCTTGTTAACGAAGAAACGCCAACCAGAAATAATACACGAAAAAAGTAAAAATAAAGTAATGACGAAATGGTTGCAAAGAGCAGCTGACATGGAAACTTTAAGACAGCCATTCACGCCTAGGTTATCTAAAACTGACACATCTATTCTGTCGGGTATTTTTACTCCTATAAGATCATGTGAGTCTTATTCTTTCAACGCTTTCCCAATGTATTCAGTAACAGACAGTGATAAACCTTATTCGATAAGTGGTGCCCGATCGCTTTCCTTCCATGACAGTTATACCATTAAAACAGCTCAACCAAATACAACCTACAAACTTGTCTCACAGGTATCGATTATAAACTACTCATTTTTAGATCTGCACTTAGATAAAAATTTCCACCAAGATCCGATAACTTATATGGACAACAAAAAAAGATACGCCTTTAAGCAACAAAGGCTACAAAAAAAGAAGTTACACCGAAAACCAAACTCGATTTCTGACTTTATAATTCAAAGCCCTTATGATAAAGTTAGACAGAGTCGTACACGTCACCTTCCAGCTCCAGAAACTAATAGCACACCCTACGCGAAAACAGTAACCGTATACACTGTATTTAACCAAAAACCTACTAAAACGCAGCCACGAAATACTTTGGGATCAAATGCTTGTTTTAATATAAAATTTTACCGTAGTATGGGTGACAGACCGCAAATGTGCGGAATTAATGCTCCGCGTGTCCCTATACCAAGAAATTGCTCGCCTACCAATATGGCAAGAATGGGACGTGATGAAGATGGTTGTATTTGTATGTATATTCCCCAGCAACCAGATTATGGGCGTTTCCGAATGGGTAATGGTAATGCCTGTGAATGCGACGGATTTTTGAAAAGGTACTTGCGTATATTGCTAAAGGAACAGAAAAGATGTTGTAAAGCGCGTTCCAAGCCCAAGCCATCTTCATACGCGAGTAACAGTGCTAACTATATTCCACCAACCTATATGGATTATCAGCACAGGTATAATAACGCCAGTAACAATTTTTGTGGAAACAATGTATCATGTCAATGCAGTTGTAAAGAAAGGCGAGAGCAAAGACCAGATAGAGATATATTTTGTAAAAATAGAGGAACCACTTGCTGTGTTCCCAAGTGTCCAGGAGTACAAAACAACCCTAACCCTGTTTGTAACACTGCAAACTACCCAAATGGCCAAACGAAAGGAATGCCTGACAAGGATGCAGTTAATATTGGATCAAACTTTAGTTTTCAAGTGGGTCTTTACAAAAGATGTCTCGATAACCGACCTGCGCCTGCGTGTTACCGTAATCCAAATCCTCCTCCTCCTCCTCGCGTCCAAATCAATCCAAATCCAAATAATTATAATTCTTTTAATAATAATTCTCTTGCCTATGACCCGTACATGCAAAGCGTGCAACCGTGCATAGATGCGTGTAACTTTAGTTGTAGCGACGCTTCTTCGTACTGTGAACCCAAGTCAGCGTCCGTATTCAGTGTTCTGCTCAGAAGTCGTGAACCAAAATTTGAGGTAAAGTGTAGCGGCACGCAGAGCTCAGGCCTCGGTGGGGGCATGCAGAGGCCAGGCCTCGGTGGGGAAATTGACTGTTGTTCACGATCACAATCGTCATCAAAGCCATCATTCAGTCAGTTTATAAAATCGCAATTGGAAAGAAATGATTTATGTTGTAATAATCTACCTATGTCACACTGTAAACCTAAAAAGAATAAAGCCGTACGTTGCCGCTGTTCCAAAAAACCAAAGTTAGTAGGATGTACCGATCAGAAGAGCAGCGTAGGAATAATTTGTTCTCGAAGAACATCTGGTCAATCTGCATCAACGGGACGAAAATCTAACAATATAAAGCATTCTGGGTGTAATTGTGTTGAACCTGAAGGCTACCTTGCTCCGTGCAAAAAAAATTTCAGAAAAAAATGTAGCAAATGTTGTAGAAAAAAAAGTCGCAAATGTGGGAGTAAAAAAAGTTGCGAATGTTGTTGTAAAAAATGTAGCAAATGTTGTGTTGAAAAAAGTAGCAAATGTTGTGTTAAAAATAGGAGCAAATGTTGTGGTAAAAGAAGTAGCAAATGTTGTGTTAAAAATAGGAGCAAATGTTGTGGTAAAAGAAGTAGCAAATGTTGTGTTAAAAATAGGAGCAAATGTTGTGATAAAAGAAGTAGCAAATGTTGTTGTAATAGTAAAATTCCTAAAAAAAAAAAATGTCGTTGTAAGAAACAACCGTCAATTTTTAAGATTTGTCGAACTCTGAGTACGTTATTGCAAGAAAAAAGCGAAGGTGGTTGTTGTCGCTGTAAAACCTCTGACGCTAAGAATAAATACGATACAAGTTGTTGTTGCACTTCACAGACTAAATTTAGAAGTATAGTTCGACCAATGAGTATGCTTTTACAGAAAATTGGCAACAGATGTAACCTCGCCAAAAAGAGCACTTGCAGATGTTCCAATAACAGCGGAGAATTTGATTATAAAAAAGTGGTGGACAGAATAAAGATAAGTGAGAAAGCCAGTGAGAAAGCCAAAGCGAAACGATGTGTATGTGGTGATTTTACTATGAAAAAGATTTTTAGCTCTCAATTGGTGGTTCCCAAACCACCTCCCAACCAGCTGGCTAAAGCGCAACAGTGTGGATGCATCGAAGGTTCCGAAAAAACAAGAAAAATGTTTGGCAGATTGTTATTATTTAATACCGTACCACCAAGACCAATATGCTGTTCAAGAGTGACGTATGATCAAAATTCAAGAACCATTGGAACCGGTGAAGACGACTACCGTAAAGTCCCGCCTAATCGTCGCGTCGGTGTACCGGACGGGAGCCAGGGCGATGGCTTGTATTTGAAAAGGCTTGTGTCGAAATTAATTAATCCACAAAAATGTTGTACTAGAATGCATTACACTGCTTTTAATCCTCGGAATCAATGCGAAGCCGGTGTACAGCACATCGGGAGGGTCGGACCTGATGAAAGAGCAGGAAGAGAAACAGTCTGTAAAAATCAAGGCGTGGAGTGTCCAAGATCTAAACCATTAACAATGAAAGACTGTGAAACTGCTTGCCCTGCTTCGCAGAATGATTCTGACCGAAGAGCAGTGCGTCTTGGATCGAATTGTAGCTTTTGTCTTGAGTTTTACAAAGGTGCGCCCCCACCGAAGAATGTTCCAACCTGTCCTGCCACAAGGTCAGCCCCTCCAGCCCCCCCACCAAGGTACGTTCCTTGCGCCGAGCCAGCTACGACGAGCGCCATTCCAGAGGGAGGCAATATTTGCTGTACAACAAAGACACCCGGCCCAGCTCTAAAACCCATTATGAAAAAGGCATTGACATACTTAATATTGACTCAGAAAAAGTCCAGGCCTAAAAAAAGATGTCAACAATGTAATAGGTGCGTTGAGGCTCCTCTTATAAAAAAGGGTTTCGCCAAGGTAATATTGAAGAATACAAAACCAGTAATAAAGTTAAATGCTAACACCTGTCAAAAAACGAACACCCTCCAGCCGAACCTTAGACTTAAATTCTTAAAAGGTAAGGGAGGTCTTGGTAAGAGTAGTAATTGTGACCCTTATGTATGTTTAAAGCGAATTAATCAGCGTCAATGTTGTAATGCAAAATGAATTCAACTACTGAATACAAAAGCCTTAGTTATTTCGATGCTAGATACAGACAGAAAAACTATTAGCTTAGTATAAATAAATATGCGTGCAACGGTGAAAATACTAATAGTTTTTCTATCTGCAGTTAGTCCAAAAAGTGCATTTTATTTTTAATATTGACTTTCTACGGTTAGTTCAATATTTGGAGAGGGAGTGAATGAGTACATTCAGTTAGCATAAAACAACAATATTAAGGAATAATACTAGAAAATACGTTGGAAAAATAAAATTACACCATAATAAATAAATAAACTTCGTGTGAATAAAACAAGCTTTAAAAAGATAACGTTTGAGAGAAGTTATGGTAGCATGCCGTCTGTTGACTACTGTTGTGGCTTGGTGTCATTGTTTTCATATCATATTTGTTTATTTTATAATAAAGTTTATAATATGGCTATATTTCGTTTTACTTTCTTTATTTTTTATCAACTAAATAACCCAGGCAAATAACAATTTTAAGCCAAATTTCTTACATCAATTTGGAAAAGGGCTGATATTCTTCAAACTGCTGAATCGAATTCTATCTACTTACAGGTAAATCTATCATAGCTAACTGCAGTCAGTGTCGTATAGTAGGTAGAGTTAGACCAAGAAAAGTCTACAGCGATTTTGATAGCCCACGCACTGCAAGTGTCGTTTTAAACGTTCTATGAAATTATGACGTATAAATAACGCTTGCCCTGCGTGGGCTATCAAAATCGCTGTAGACTTTTCTTGGTCTAACTCTAGCATCCAAAGTATTCAAATACTACATATTACGCCATACTACATATTAGATGGTGTACCGAACTATTTGAATACTTTAGATGCCACCTACTATATGACGCTGACTGTACTTAGCTATGATAGACATTATATCGTGTACCGAACTATTTGAATACCTACTTTAGATGCTATCTACTATACGACGCTGACTCTACCACCGCAAGGACAGCAATCGCTTTCACTTAAAAAATACCGCATCGTAATTGGTCCATCCGTTGGAGAGCTACGATGCCACAGACAAGCATTGGCCTCAAAATTATAACACTCCTCTTTTTGGGTCGGCGGTTAAAAAGGACTCAACGGTATGAGATACAATAAGCTAAATCAGCTAAATAGAGTTAGACCAAGAAAAGTCTGCAGCGATTTTGATAGCCCACGCAGTCCAGGTCCGTGGTCCAGATGTTATTTATACGTCATGAATTTCATAGAAGTTTGACGTTTAAAAAAACACTGGCACTGCGTGGGCTATTAAAATCGGTGCAGACTTTTCTTGGTCTAACTCTAATGACCTTTTCATCATACTTGCTCGAAAAAGACCTTATTTCATGCAGGGGTACTGAAGGACAAAGGCCTATATTGTTCCCGCGGGAGTTAAAAAAAAGGCTATATCTCCCTAGGGAGCTAGGACCACAGCTTTTTTTTTATTATGTCGCTAATTTATACGAACCATGTAGGTTATAAATAAAATATTTTGTTGAAAGTCAAGGTATTAAGTGTTGGTATGTAGAGGGTGTATATCCAATCGACACTGGCTTGACACATTTAATTTGAATATAGAAGCTCAAGTTTGAATGATGTTTAAAGTCAAACTTGAGAATGTCAAATTACTCCTGTAACGATTCACAGGTTATGGGCCCAGCACGATTCCACGCTTTCACTTTAGTAAAGACGATAAAGTTCTCAGGGGTTATTGTGATTCGGATTTTGCGGGAGATCCAGACACTAGACGCAGCACTTCTGGTTTTGTGATTTGGCTGAATGGTGGACCAGTGGCATGGAGCTCAACAAAACAATCAGTAGTCGCATTAAGCAGTACAGAAGCAGAATTTATAGCAGCAGTAGAATGTTGTAAGGAACTACTGTTCGTAAGGGATCTGATCTATGAGATAACCAAAGAAAAACTCGAAGTTGAAATGAGAGTGGATAATCAATCTGCGATTTGGCTAATGAAGAAAGGAATCATGGGAAAAAGAAGCAAACATATAGACGTAAAATACTATTATCTAAAGGAGAATATCGACGAGAATCAGATTACAGTAAAATACTGTCCAACTGGATCACAGCTGGCTGATATACTAACGAAAAGTTTACCAGCTGTAAAATTTGAGAAATGTCAACGAAGATTAGTGTTTTAGTGATAATGTGAGGTATTGAGTGTAGACAATGTAGTATAAGTGCGGGCTAAAGTGAACGTTAATAATTATTACGAAAAAATGTCGGGGTTTATCTTTTATAGTATGTCGTAGTATGTAAGTTTTTATAGGGTGTGTAAACTTAAATATTATAATACAGAAATATGTACTTATTGAAAGAAAACTTGAGGACCGCGGATCCTAGAAACAAAGTGTATTCAAAATTGAGGGGGTGCTTAATAATTATTCATTTAAGGGGGTGTAAGTGTAGTAAGAGTAACTGAATCATTATTTAACCTCATCCATCACCATCACCGAAGAAGAGTTACATTCACTTTAATAGGTACATTTTACATGGTTTCTGAAAAATATCCTTGAGTTTTTGTTTCTAATTCTGTATTTTAATATTTTTATAATTTATATTAGAATTGTTATTATAGATTATTAGTGATGTTGAAGAGTTGAGTCGGTGAATTAAAGATTTATTTTATTTAGTGATGTTGAAGAGTTGAGTCGGTGAATAAAAGATTTATTATATATATGTTTAGTGTTGAAGAGTCGAGTGGAAGGATAGAGCATTTATTATATATATATATATATATATATATATATATATATATATATATATATATATATATATATATATATATATATATATATATATATATATATATATATATGATTAGTGTTGAAGAGTCGAGTGGAAGAATAGAGCTTTTATTATATTTAATAAAAATATTGTTATTGTTATTAATGTTGATGAGTCGAGTGGGAAAATAAAACATCTATTATAGAAGATTAGTGGTGACGTATCGAGTGGAGGAATTCTTGAGTACTTACCTTGTTGAATGGGAATTTACTTTAATTTATTTGTTGAATGGGGATGTATGTAAAATGAGGGAAATATACACGATGTGTTCTGTTTTTTTTTCTGGTTTTGTATTTGAAATTATTTGTTGGAATATTGTCTTGACTAAAGAATAACGCTGTAAAGTAATGCTTCAAGCAGAGTCGATTAAGGGGGTGTGTTGGTATGTAGAGGGTGTATATCCAATCGACACTGGCTTGACACATTTAATTTGAATATAGAAGCTCAAGTTTGAATGATGTTTAAAGTCAAACTTGAGAATGTCAAATTACTCCTGTAACGATTCACATTAAGGAGTTTTACTTTTAAAATACTGACGATTATTATTTAATATTTTTGTCTATGTTTAAAAATCAATTTTTAATCGTGGCTGAATGCCGAAGGTCTCTTGCCTTCGATGCCTAACCTATAAAAAAAAACAACGGGTTGCACTCCCGGAGTGCCGACAGAAGTGAAAACTCAATGACTAGTCCAAAATGTCCGGAGCACTATGTATAATTGACCCATCCTCCTTTCTATTGAAAAACTTTAGTTCCGAAATTGCTGGTCAGTGGTCAATGAGCATGTTTAAAATTCGAAATTCAAATTTGTAGCGTTAATTGTTTAAAATTCGAATAGAAATTGTAAAGTTAATACCTTGCAGACCTCGCATCTAAATATATTTGGTCATGATATTTTGAGTTTTATTCAACAGTAGTTAGAGTTCACTTTTATTAGCGAGTTCATCAAGATGTAGCTTTATTGAATTATATTTGAGTGATATAAAGTTAGAATGTAACTGTGAGATCTTCGTATTTCAACCCGTACAAGATTAGAATCAATAACAATATGGCGGATGAATGTTTGAAATGTCACCGTATTTAAGGATTAATTCATTCAAATTTAGTTTTTTTTTCGCAAGTATGATGAAAAACACTGTTGCTGCGGCTGTCAGGAATTATAGACCTCGCTTAAACAAAACCTCTCTTAGGGCGCGTGTACACGGTGCCGCCTCCGCGCCGCCTTCGCGCCGACACCGCACTGCCGCCACACGGGCTCGTGTACACGGTGCCGCCTCCGCGCCGCCTTCGCGCCGACACCGCACCGCCGCCGCACGGGCTCGTGTACACGGTACCGCCTCCGCGCCGACACCGCACCGCCGCCGCACCTCCGCGCTATGTACACGAGACGCGTAAAGCCCGCCGCCGCGCCGCCGCCGCGCTGCCGCATACATATCACGAAGGTGCGGCGGCGGCGCGGCGGCAGTGCGGTGTCGGCGCGGAGGCGGGCTTTACGCGTCTCGTGTAGGTACATAGCGCGGAGGTGCGGCGGCGGTGCGGTGTCGGCGCGGAGGCGGCACCGTGTACAGGCGCCCTTACCCCCCACGTTGCACAATGTACTGTTTAACGGTTGCCTAAAAAGTCATATTTACCCATGGATTTTTCAAAACTTATCTAGAGGTACAAACAGCAACACCCCTGTACATCGGTAGACCTTATTACAAAAGGCATAAGGTCCACCGATGTACGTACTAGTGAGTATTATATTCTTTGGTTAACAGTGTGGAGTTGTGGACGCCAACGCTTGAAAAGATGGAACCTTTGGCCTAGTCTCTAGTAGATGGCTACACTTTTTGATATTTAACAAATTTGACACATATCAGTGAAAGAATAAGGATCAAAGTCAAATGGCGTTCTAAAAGTTTTAAATATCTGTCGAAAGATGGCAGTAAATTCACACCCCCTTATCACTGAAATATGAAACCTATGGAAGTGAAACGTCAACGAATAATGCGTGCCACTGTGACGTCATCTTAGAACTAAACATGGCGGTTTTAGTGCTGCCCAGAAGATTTTTACTGTTACTAGGTTTTATCGATACATCGATAACTTTTTAACGTTCTCGGCTCATTTTATTTAAAATACTAAATTCATGCTTATTAAGCGACGGGTGAAAAAAAAACAAAACACCTTCAGAACATTTTTTTTATTACAAAAATAAGGAATGACTTCCGCTCTTCAACTTCTTCAACATTTATTCAGCAAATAGGCCACAAGGGCATTTTTATACGTCAACATTGAATTTACATACAAGCAAAAATAATAACAATACATTAACCATTTTATAAATTACAACTATATGTAAGTATATGGTCTCTTAATGTCGAATTATATAAAAAAAAATATAATAATGATATAAAAAAGCCCGCAGGGCAGCTTGTGGAGTAACGACCCCACGGCCCGGAGTTACCCTAGTGCTCCCGAGAGTCGGTCAGGATCTCCATCTCCAGACACTTTCTTTTTATGTTCATTTCTTGGTAACCTATAAAAAATGATTTAATTATTAAATTAAGATAATTTAGTTGGTTTGAAGCGGGGTAGCATGATAAAATAAGAAAATATAAATAGGCAATCATAATATATCGATATCAAAGTCGATAAATAAAGTACAACCCTAGCTGAAATGTTTACATTATTTAAGCGTAAAAATATAGTTAAATAAATCCAATCACTTCATGATCTATAACTGCACAGAAGAACCTTGCTATTTATAATGTGAAACATCCTTACATTTCCCAGGAACATTAACAATAACCAATATTTTTCATGTAAATGATAGCGTACCTGTGTAAGGTTAAAGATGGCTGATTTGGTGGTTTTCTTATGCCGCACCCTAATACACTATACACTGGCATATTCGCGACGTAATTATTCACATTTGGCTTCAATTATTTTCAATCACAAGCAAAATATTGAAAGATAATTAATAATTTTAATTTTCACCACGACTTTTTGACAGGACAAGTACCGGCTGAACTGACAGACAATGACATTTGGGTGACTAAACATGGCGGATTTTCGGCCGCATTAGGTATTTACGTATTTTCATGGAACACTTTATGTACGTACTGAAATACTGTCATCTTTTTTTGCTATGGGTTACAGTGCTGAGTAAAAACGAGATAGATATATATTTATGTGTGTGCCGTCAAAATGGGTGCTATTTCTATAAGCAATTGTACGTATAGAACAATATGTCTTGTCCCTATTATATAGGTCCATGCCCCTTATTCACAGGGGCGTATTTACCCTAGGGCCAAGGGGGCCATGGCCCGGGTCGGCAGGCCGCGGGGGGGGCGGCGAAACCGCCCCCTCGCGGCTTTTTCTGGGCGCCTTTTATAATCAAACTTAGCTATATTTTTTATTATATTTTAATGGACATTTAAATTAATAAACAAACGAACGCTAGGGGATATTACTGCAATGTTCTGCCGCCAGAGTGCAGCACTACCGACTCAGTAAATTCATAGACTAACTTATACATACTGTGCCTTAAACTGTTTTTTGACAAGTTTTCACAGACAATAAAATATGACATTATGCATCAAGGCGGTTTGTTAACAAGGGCCTACCGGTAAACGCGAAAATCGAAATTTAGTTATCTGCCTCTTTATCGCTCGAATACTCAAGAGTGATAGAGAGAGTAGATAACGAAATTTCGATTTTCTTGTTTCGCGGTAGGCCAATCTGCTTGACGTGACGTGTGATGTGTCAATGTGGTTTGTTTACTGTATGCTTTGCTGTATGTGCCACAAGGGTGCCACCTACGCAGAGCTTTGCCTAATATTCCCTATTGCTTAAAATATCTACCAACAAGAACCTAAATTAAGCAACATTTTCGTTCAAGAAGTATTAGTACGGCGCAGTGCCGGATTTACCACTAGGCTGAGTAGGCTGAAGCCTAGGGCGGCAAATTTGGGTCAAAAAAATATTTTATTTGCTGTTCAGATAGGGTCGACCAGAATTTTGTCGCTCCCCTATTTATTTGTAAAATTTAAATAACAAGCATTATTTGTCGATTTTGTCGCCCTCTGTCATGTCAAGACCCTTTATATTGAGTGAGACAGACAGACGGCCGGACGGACAACAAAGTGATCCTATATGGGTTCCGAGCTTTTGAAGTACGGAACCCTAAAAATTTACCTACTATTTTCTCGAAAAAATTTCGCGCTCGCTACGCTCGCGTTTTCACTTACGTACCTAGTGTACCTACATTATTTGTGACCCATCTGACTACATTGGGCGGTTCTTATGTCTTCGTGGTATTGAATCTCACTAAATTGTTCCGATCCCATGCCGAAACTCAGTACCTATATAGATAGAGTGCTCTCGATATCAGATACAAATACAATACTTTTCATGACTTTCCAGCACCACAGAATGAGGGATAATGGCACGGCCTGTGTAATACGCATCTCTACTACTGTCGTCTCATTGATATGCAGCAATGACAGCACAGAACCTAGTGCAACGCGGTAATGTCCACACTATCGGAGCAGCTTCCGTCTACTATACGGCTCATATGCGTCTACCGGAAAAAAAGCTAGCGATCCATTTGTATAACATAGTCCCTCGAGCAGACTCGATTTCAGACCCGACCGAACTCCTTAGCTATATCCAGAGCTCACCTTGATTCTCAATGGCCAAAACACCAGTACCCACCGGTCACCGATCAAATCAGGCAAATATAACGAGGTCGCATCGTCATTGAGTGACAAAAACGGCCCATACAAATCTGTATCTAGAATAATGACATTAGTGACGTCACCTTTCTGCACTCAAAAGAATAAAAAAATATCTACGTTCCACTATCAGCGAAGAGCGCCTGAATAGCTTAGCTCTTCTTACTATAGAAGCTGAGCTGACAAACGTTTTAAATTACGACAGCGTCATGGATGATTTTGACAACCAATTTGTACATAGGAAAAAAATGTAAATGCCTATGTGAGTAAATGGTAAATGTTTAGTTTTTTTTTATTTCACACCCCAAAGATACTTGCTGCAGGTTTTTTTTTCTTAAATAAAATACTTTATCGTCACAGATGAAGGGGGGCGGCAAATCAAAATGGCCCGGGGCGCCAAATTTGTAAATACGCCTCTGCTTATTCATAAAACTTTACGGGCCTGATTTAGTTAAATTATGTTTTATCCCTTTCTTACAAATACATAAGTCAAAATGACAGATAAGGACAAACGATTATTATGATTATTAGCTAATTAAGGTTTGTAGCGCATTTATGAATAAGGGGGACAGTGACTACAAAATATACTATGACAATAGCTCTCTATCACAGATCTGACATCGCTGATACCATTTATATGTTCTCTATACACTCTATTCTCTTTGCTAAAGGATTTAAGCTCCGAAGAAAATGGATGGAACTGAGACCAGCTACAGAGTATTAAGTAACTCACCCTGCATTCCTGCGGAACCTAAAGCCGATAGAGTTAGACCGAGAAAGGTCTGCAGCGATTTTGATAGCCCACGCAGTGCACGTGTTGTTTTAAACGTCAAACTTGTATGAAATTATGACGTATAAATAACAATTGCACTGCGTGGACTATCAAAATAGCTGCAGACTTTTCTTGGTCTAACTCTAGCAAAAGTAGAGTCTGTGCGGAAAGAACCGAGTCGTGGAATGTATGGAGCCTCGGAGTAATTAACAATGGAGCCGCCATTAACAGGCGTTCCCCTCTGTCAAAAAAAGGCGGCCAATGGTCAACCACATGTCAACCATATGTATGGACTGACGTTTATCTGACATGACGTACCTATACATTTGATGTGCCCCTCCCCCGCAAAAAACGGCAGACTATTTTGTACCGAAAATTTTAGACATGGCGGCTCCATTGTTAATTACTCCGAGTATGGAGCCCAATACATTACACGACTTTTCTCTTTCCGAACATCTACAGGGTCCCCAGTAATTAATGGACAACCTTCTAACCATCGACAGGGCACCTTAGGCTGGTCCAGAAAATGCACTTATAGGTCTAGTAAAAGTTTCGTGGTTTTCGAGATCATCGCCCTTTTCTAATTTTGGTTCCTTGTTTCACTGTAATGATCGTTTAGGCCACAAATGAAAAGATTTTTACCTTCTGTTTTTTGAAAAAAAATCTCAAATAGGCCTGCTCACCGATAGGCAATACAGTTTTTCCATAGCCAAGGTGTATTTTTAGAAGACCTTAATCCAAAAAATTACATTGTACACTACATTTTCAAGAAGTCTGATCGATTGTGGTGAAAAAAAATTTAAAGGAGAACAGAGTGGCCAACTTACTTAAAAATAGTTTATCTAATACTGATTCTAAAATGGTATCACACATGCTATTTACATTTTTACAAACAAAGATATGGCCTAGATGGTGATTAAAGTGAAGTATGGTGCTAACTAGTAAAAAATACAGAAAACTTCGATTATCTCGAAAACCACGAAACTTTTACTAGACCTACAAGTGCATTTTCTGGACTAGCCTAAGGTGCCCTGTCGATGGTTAGAAGGTTGTCCATTAATTACTGGGCATCCTGTATAAGCGCCGAACAAATGGATGGTACCATGTACATGGTACTGAGACCTGCTGCACTATTGACGGTATAGGGGTCGTGCGTGTTGGAGGATCTGCCATCTAGTGGTCTAAATCAAAAGCATAAAAACTGACGGCTCCTGTTCTGCCCTCTATAGTTCATGCACGGCCCCTATCTGGCATTGGCATCTGAATATTTGAGAATCCGATTTGCTGTCTTCTTGTTTTAGGCCTCGTTTGCATGAGTGCTTTTACAACGCGCGTTATCAAAGCGTTTCAATGACACAAATTTAATCCTCGTAGAGTCGGAGCAAGTGTCATTTTAAATGTCAAACTTCTATGACATTTTGACGTGTAAATAACACTTGCTCTGCATGGGCTATCAAAATCGCTGCAGGCTTTTCTTGGTCTAACTCTATTTCTACATGATTTGTAACTAAAGTTCAAAGCCATGTCAGTCCATACAAAAGTATGAACAATTGTGCAAGTTTTTCGGCAATGGGATAAGCTATTAAAGGCGACTCCAGTTATTTAATTCTCTAAGCCTCTAAGCATTCAAACGCTGTTTTAACACGCGTTGAAAAAGCTCTCTTGCGAATGGGGCCTAAGTGGTCACTGATGAGATGAGTGTTGTATTCAAAGTTGTATTCTTCTGGTGTCACTATTAAAAAAAACCTTTAACTCTCTTTTTAACATAATTTCAAATTAGTTTGACGTTTAAAATTAACGTCATCATACACATACTGTTCTTACATTTTCAAATCATCAATAATTTATCAATGGAATAACGGGTATATAATAACGTGCATGACAAAAAAAAATCAAATATATTATTTAACATGTAATTCTTTCCGCTTTGTCTTCGCATCAGTTTAAAAATAATTACCATACTGCGATCATGTAAATCTACTACACCTAATACTATATCGGTTTGCCTCTCGCCAAAATGGATCTTTAATATAGAGTTTCCTTGTGCTGTCCGGTAAGATTATTTAATATCTTATACCTTTTAAACGAGCAATTCTTGTACCTATATTTATGTATTTTGTGGATCTCGGAAACGGCTCTAACGAGTTCGATGAAATTTGCTATGTCCCCCATATTTTCGGGGGCGAAAAATCGATCTAGCTAGGTCTTATCTCTGGGAAAACGCGCATATTGAAAAGGTCGGTTTCCCAGATAATAAAATTAAACCTTACGCTATGGTTAAATACATGACATATATTTACAAATATCTGGGAGACCGAGCTTTCCTCGGAAAGCATTTATAAACTAAAAACTGCGCGTTTTTTTCAGAGATAAAACCTATAGCTACGAGTAGATAGATTTATCGCCCCCGAAAACCCCCATATAGCAAATTTCATCGAAATCGTTAGAGCCGTTTCAGAGATCCCCCAAATATATATATATACATTTTATATGACGGCGGCATTTTTTTATACGGCGGTATATATATATATATATATATATATATATATATATAAACAATAATTGCTCGTTTAAAGGTATTAGATACCTAGATAGCTTTTTGAAAATACGCAGCATAAAGTTAAGTGTGGGAAAGGCCGTCATATAAAATGTATGGTTGGAAAGAACATCATAGGACAAGAATTCTGTATTTTTACATATATCTAAGGCTCACTTGCTCCATCCCAATAACCCGGGGTTAAGCGGTTAAACCGTTAACCCAGTGTCAAATTTTACTAAATGGTATTGTATATATAAAATCTTGTTTATTTTACTATTTTCGTAAATAGACTCGCTATTTTGAAGTGCAGAGTAAAGATTTATGTTTGAAGGCCTGCGCAAACCGGCGGAGCGCAGCGCAGAATCACTTTAAAATTATCAATGTATTTTCTTCCCTATTTCAATTACCTTCAGGTATAAATTTAAATGCTTTGAGACCGACCTCGAAGCATCACGGAGGATTGTTACTCCGCGGCATCGAGGAGCACGTTAGAGGAAACCGCGGCGGTAGGCGCCGGCATGCCGCGGCATCCCCCGGCATGCGCCGAGGCCTACCGAGTGCGCCGGAGTAGCGCCGGGACGACGGGGGAAAACTCGTGCACACTAGTCACTAATCCCTTGTGATAAAGTACATGCGGCGACATGCCGCGGCATTCCCCGGCCTGCACCGAAGCGCTCCGCCGGTTTGCGCTGGCCTTAACGAAACCGACAAAAAGTATCTACTCATGTGGTAGGTTTCTTTTTTTTTCTTAGTTTCGTTCACTGTAGAAAAATACACGTGAGGTGTCCTTATAAATACCCCCCTTCCCCCAACGTGATCTATCGTAATTTTTTCCTCCCCCTATTGAACCTCGCGTGATTTGTGCACAAGCCCTAACCATGGTAACACCAGTATTTACCGGTTAACCCCGGGTTAGTAGAATCGTGCAAGTGGCGCTAAGTACTTACTTCGTCAGACACAGAAAGGAACGCTCCTTCTGCACGGCTACGACGAGTTCGCATTTGACATTTACGCTATAGTGGTCGCAGTCCCACTCTATCGCAATACAACAGTGCGAGTGAGATGTACCTACTACGATCGAGATTACGCAGTCGCTAAAGTAAACGTCAACTCGACATTTTTCGAATTGGGCCGTTAGACTTCTGCGACTACGTGACAGGATGATTTCCTTTCCTACGTAGGTACAGTCGCCATCAGATATATCGGGGCGCCCAAGGACAAGGACAAATATCTGAACACGTCTCTGGGCGTTTTCAGAAATAAATATTGAAAACCTGATTCTTTCACATCTGGACGTTCTTGGGCTCATTCTACTCAGAATCGACAGCATTCTCCATCCCACCATTAAAAAAAGATGTCCCAAAATGTCCATTCCATTACGTTACGTTTTAGTATGAAAAAAAATTTCACTTGTATGTGCGTGACGTAGTGGAATGTACAATTTTCATACAAATTTTTGGGACATTTTATTTTATCATCAGAATTGAATATGCTAGTGATTCTGAGTTGAAAGAACCCAAAAACACCGGGATCTGTGAGAATCGGGTTTTCGATATTTATTTCTGAAAACGCCCCGCTATTGTCAAGGCGTTATAGACTGCATGTTCAGATATTTGTGACCACCTTGTCCGGTTCGGTATATCCGACGGCGACTGTACACATACTCACACAGTCGTATCACTCGAATCGCGCGACTCGCGCGTAAACACTAGTAGTACAAATCGGCGTGTTATAAAATCACAGTTTAGTAGGTACAGTCAGCAGCAAAGTTGCTACGCGGGCGAAGTGTTCAAAATTACCTTGACACGCTCTTATTCTCTTAACAATAAAGTCGCGTCAAGATCATTTTGAACACCTGACCCGCTTAGCAACTTCTGCTGCTGACTGTATTAGCGACCCCAACTTTGTCTTTGTATGCTATCCTCGTGCCGCCCAATGTGCAATACATTGTACAAAGTGACACTCAGCATAACGACGCTTATCATGAACAGTGGTACAACTAAAAACGAAATGCTATTGCATTTAATATTCTATCTTTTACAGGTAAGATTTAAAGTCGAATGGCATTTCATTTTGTTTTGTGTCACTATTCATGATAAGCAACGATAACTGCCCAGACTTTAGAAATTAAATTCAGAGCTAAACGCCCAGTGTGCAATACGCTGTACGTAAAAGTTTATCAGATGTCAGTTTTAAATTTTCGTGCATAATTGGAATTTACCTAGAGGTCGTGAATGGTCGGTTGAGTGGCGACCATTTTGACAGCTGACGTTTGACAGATATTCATAGACAAGTGTTGTACTTCCGCAATTATTCAAACACGCGCGACACATGGGTATATAAAGAGAGTGACATAAAAATTATTCTAAATGTTTGTTTTATTGAAATATATTGTTATTTTTTTACAAAGGCACAATAGTTATTTGTTTTACAAGGGGGCAAAGTTGTTGTTTAACCGCTCGTGCTAATATTGATACCCGAGGAAGCGAAAGATTCCAAAGTTCGAAAAATGTAATCTTGAGCGTTGCGAGGGTTTCAAAGCACGAGGGTTAAACAAATTTTGCCCCCGATTGAAACACAAAATTTTTCACCACACCAACCCGAAGCAAATATTAAATGTTAAATATCAAACAAAATCAAACCAAATCAAATCCAAATGAATGTTATTAAATATTTATCATCCAAAATCATCATTTAAAAGTCAATTCTACCAGCAAACATAAGAAATTTGGATTTGATTACTTTGCCTCACATGTGAATAAAATGCAACTTTGCTATCAGCTTTTGAAGTGCAAAGTAAGCCTTTCCGGGCTGGTGTGGTGAAAATAAATATTTTATTTTCTTAATCGTAAAATTATGTTCATCATATTGCACACTGGGCGCTACTGTTATAAAAATACGTAATATAACCTACAACTGAAGGTTCTTTTTTGATAGTTTATTTTTAGGTCTGCATGATGATTTACTTGTTGAATACGAGCTGGAAGACTTTTTGCCATCACATAATAAAATTTGTGATCCTGAATATCAACTTTCTGGTGATGAACCAACTACACTCGGCGTCACGGAAATCGCACACCCACCGATTTTTGTTTTAAGCGAATATAGCTCTTATCATATGTATTATACCCTCACAATATATACATCATTTAAAAGCACAATTAATAAGCATTAAAACATGAGTAAAGCATTTTTGGGAAAAATAATAATAATCACGAAATTACGGCGTTCTGAAAGAACACCTACAATACGCGTTGTAAGGGTCGCTAGTTGCGTTACCTTGGATAGGTTTAAAAGGGGGGGTAAAAGTGGAATATGGGTCATTCGGTATCCAGAGTTCACAGAGGTCACACCGGAACAGCTGGAGAAAGAAAACACCCCAAGAAAATGGATACCACGGAAGCAGAAGCAGCTCAAGCAGTAGCCCTGGTGGAATCAGGAATGACGCAGTCTGCGGTTGCTCGGCAACTCAACATAAGCCGTTTCCGAGTTCTCCGAGCAGTTCATCGATTCCAGAGGACTAGAAGCTTCACCAGGAAGCCTGGATCCGGAGGACAACGCTGCACTTCCGAAAGAGACGACCGCTTTATTGTGTCGACGTCTTTGCGGAACCGTTTCTCCAACGCTGTCCAGCTGCAGCAGCAGCTGCAAGCAGTTCGGAGAACGGTGGTGAGTGTCTCTACAGTAAGAAGAAGGTTGCGGGAGAAGAAGATCATGCCCCATAGAGCGGCTACGGGTCCCAAATTGACGGCAGAGCATCGGCGAGTCAGACGTGAGTTTGCTCGCGAACACAAGGATTGGACGGTCGACCAATGGAAGGCTGTCCTCTTCTCCGATGAGACCAGGGTGTGCCTGTTCTGCAACGATAGGCGCAGAAAAGTGTACAGGAGGCAAGGGGAACGTTATTCACAGGCCTGTCTTGAAGAAACCGTCGGATACGGAGGAGGATCCTGCATGTTCTGGGGTGGCATTTCCCTCGCCGGCAAAACCGAGCTCGTTTGTGTTTCCCGTATTGGTGGTGGTCGAGGCCAGGGATCCATGACTGCTCATCGGTACATCACAGAGATCCTGGAGGACCATGTGGTTCCATACGCCGAATTTGTCGGTCCTGGATTCACATTCATGCAGGATAACGCCCGCTCCCACACAGCGTTGATTGTTCGGGACTACCTTGATCAGGTTGGGATCACCGTCATGCAGTGGCCAGCAAGGAGTCCGGACCTGAATCCCATAGAGCACCTTTGGGATCAGCTAAAACGGAAGGTGCGGTCACGTAATCCTGCACCTGCGACCCTGGAACAGCTTCGAGATGCCGTCATTGAAGAGTGGGATGCTATTCCTCAAGAATACGTCGTGTCTCTCGTGAGGTCCATGAAGGCTCGCATGGAGGCAGTCATTAAGGCCAGAGGAGGCAACACTAGGTTTTAAGTTTAGTTTTAGGCATTTGTATTCCGATATTTGTTGATTTTATTGTGTTTTAATTTGTTGATTTTTTTGCATGAATATACGATTTTTATTTCTTATTAAAAAAGGGTGCCTTTTTTTTACTCTTTAGTAACTATTGCATTGTTTTTAAATGAAGGGTTAAATTCTCTTTAAAATGATCCCACACACTCATACTTTACCTTCAACAACATAAGGTTTATAACGGCTTGAAACAAAAATCCGTGGGTGTGCGATTTCCGTGACGCCGAGTGTATTTACAGTCTTAGTGAAAAATAAAGTTTCGAAGAAAGTGATACTGAAACACAGCAAACATACAATAACTTATATATAATTACGAGGGATATTAAGTTTTATGTTAAGGAAGTTTATTAACTATTTTTCACACCTTGTTATAAAGCATTTCAGTGTCAAATATGAATGTTAACATACATAAAAAGGTAGCCCAATACTAAAAAAAATTTTTAATTATTTTTGACTTACGTTGCTTATTATGTAACTATTTAAGCAGAATAATAATAGTCAGAGGCTACGTTATCGCCATTACGTGCCTTAAAGTTGATTTAAAAAAATATATAATATTACTTATAACATTAATCAAAAACCCAATGTGCATTTAAATGAACAAAAGATACGAAGCTGGAATTCAATTTACTGTATTCATTTTTATTCACATATACCCAGAAAAAAAAATCTGCTCGAGCTTTTTGCAAAAAAAAATGTTTGAGGTGCGTGGGCAGTTACGAGTGTTACGACTTCAAAATATTATGGCTCATATATTGCACACTGGGCGTTTAGCTGATCTTGCGTTATTTTTTCTTGGGCGGCACGAGGCTATGTGGTCTTACCCTGACTATTTTTTTACAGGTGAACTTTGGTATGCGGATTCACATGCTGACCGGACGCACGACTAATATGATTTTTGTCTGTCTTTGAATAACTTTCTAGTAAGTACTTATTCAATTAATTGTATTACCACGAGAGAGACAGTCACAGACTTTAATTATTGAGCGATTAACAGTTTACATGACAAATTAGCCTTAGTGACTCGACAATTTATGTCCGTGACCATGCAATAGTGACATGACGACCTATATCGGAACATATTCTTATATCTTGGTTGATCCTCTTCGAAAGTTTCCCGACCCCTTACCTAATTTTTCACCACACCAGCTCGGAAAGGCATACTTTGCACTTCAAAAACTGATAGCAAAGTTGTACTTTGCTATCAGTAATTCACATGTGAGGCAAAGTAATCAAATGAAAATTTTGAGTTGTTTTCTTATGTTTTCTGGCAGAATTGACTTTTAAATGTTGATTTTGGATGATAACTATTTAATAACATTCATTTGACTTTGATTTGGTTTGATTTTGTTTGATATTATACATTTAATATTTGCTTATGCATTGTCATCCGATTTATACATGCATGCAAAATTTCAGCTTAATCGGAAACCGGGAAGTGGATCAAATTTAACTTGCAAGATTTGATTACAGACAGACAGACAGACAACGGTCAGGTGAAACTAAATAAAAGCTTGTAAAAAGCGAAATTAATATATTATCATCAGAGTCTACATAGAAAATCCTCATTTTTAGGTGAAGAATGTCCGAAGAATCAGAAGCACATGAACAAAAAAATACAAGTATCGTCAAGGTAGCTGATAGGAATGTACATGGAATCATGGAACTTGGTGACTCATTTATTTGTGATAGTGCTGAATATAACACTTATCACAACATACGAGACGTAGGTGGCTGCGACGCGTCCCAAATATCTACAGGGAATGCAGTTCACCGACAACGTGAAGACATATATCCCAGTCCATCAGAACATAGCAAAAACATATCGAAGGTCGCACTAGGCCTTATAACCGAATTGCAACATGAAAAACCTATACTAAATATACGTTTACAGACAGTCAAATGTTTTACATCAAATCTCAAAAATACGGCATCTAAAATAAGTTTCTTAAAAAGCACACAAAGAAAAATGAACAAGCAAACTATATTGAGTTTGATTCCAGTTTCTTTAAGGGGAAAACTTTCCATATGCAAGAAAAACACTGAAGCTAATAACACAAAAAATAAAACAAGCAATGATTCCAATTTGCGTTTACCGATAAGGAATTTCATTAGAATTCATCGTAGAAAACGATGCCAAATATCGGGGAAAAACACAGCCATTAGCATGTTTTTAAAGTTAAAGCTCTTCTTAAAGTCATATATTACCAGTTTTATTATCAAATCTGAAACATCGAACAAATTGAAAAAATGTAACCATATGTCTTACGAACAACAGCCAGTTATTTTCAATTATATGTTTCCTTATCGATGCATTTCATCTGAGATTATAGAAGAAAGTGATGAACAATCGGAAACTTCTTATGAGTTCAACGACAGTTCAACAATAATTTTAACATCCGATTCTTCTACTGTACCTTTTAGTCACTCACAAGAATCTCGACACCAATCGCAAATACGAATTGGTATGCCAATTGTCGATGTCGAACCTTGCGTAAGAAATAACATTAATAACTATAGTGCATGCAGATCCGATGACGTTTTAATCCGTCGTTTAAACTTAGACATTAAAATGAATGGTATCAAAACATTACGACGAGTTACACTTAAAAGGCATCATGAACATTTTACAAGTAAATCATACAGACAGAGTTTTAACAAAACGTACCACACATATTTCGCTGAAATTAGTTATATAAACCAAGTATTGGACCTATCCTCACAATGTCGTCAAGGAGTTAGCATTGGGTCAACTTGGGACGTTAATATTGACTTCGGAAGAAGCCCGACTCAAGACTTATCTGCTCAATGTGCTAAAAACCCTAATCTGTGTCAAAAAGACGGCATTATAAAGGGAGAGGGTCACACGCGCTTAAAAGCGCTTAAAGCAGAAAAAAAGGGAGCGGGTCACAAATTACCCCAATATCAATGTCCACCTGGTGTCTGCACAACAAGTAAATGTAATCCAAACAAATGCTATAAACGATTAAAAAGATCTGTACCTTACGGCAGTCATGTTTCATCTCAAGCGAGAAAATATAAATCTCGTGACAGAAGGACTTTAAGAAAGAGATCAAATGGAAAACATATTGGAGTTAGAAGAGGAACCAAACGTGTCAATGATAATAAATCGTTATCATCTCGGGGACAGCCTCATCGCCAGAAAATTCGTATAGAATCAAAAACTGGTTTTAATATAAACTTTTATAAACAATCTCCTCTAGGTGCGCGTCCTATCGATGGAGCGTCAAATAGAGGTAGTCGTAACAAAAAACATAATAGAGCAAGGCGAAAGCATAAGGCGTTAACAACATTTGTATGTCCTCCCGGTATCTGTGATCCTAGAAATTGTAAGTCGAGAGATTGCTATCAACGGCTTAAAGCCGCACATGTCGGCACTCAGTCTAGAAAAATTAAAGGACGTCACCTAAGAACAGGAAGAGAAAAGTTTTATAAAGAGGAGAGCAAACTAAGTATGCCTAGATCTAAAATTCAATTAAACATACCTAATCGGCAAGCAGTTCGTATTGGATCAAATGGAAAACATATTGGAGTTGGAAGAGGAACCAAACGTGTCAATGATCATAAATCGTTATCATCTCGGGGACAGCCTCATCGCCAGAAAATTCGTATAGAATCAAAAACTAGTTTTAATATAAACTTTTATAAAGAATCTCCTCTAGGTGCGCGTTCTATCGATGGAGCGTCAAATAGAGATAGTCGTAACAAAAAACATAATAGAGCAAGGCGAAAGCATAAGGCGTTATCAACATTTGTATGTCCTCCCGGTATCTGTGATCCTAGAAATTGTAAGTCGAGAGATTGCTATCAACGGCTTAAAGCTGCACATGTCGGCACTCAGTCTAGAAAACTTAAAGGACGTCACCTAAGAACAGGAAGAGAAAAGTTTTATAAAGAGGAGGGCACACTAAGTATGCCTAGATCTAAAATTCAATTAAACATACCTAATCGGCAAGCAGTTCGTATTGGTTCAAAGTGTAGTTTCAACATTGAGTTTTACCGAAGCATGCCCCAAAACAATTTTGTGACGAATGATCAGAGTGATACTTCTGGTAGGGAAAAGGCAGGCTCTAAAAAAAAACGCAGTTCCATCAAAAACTATCAATGTGAACCCAGTGTCTGTGTTCCTGGTGAATGTAACGCAAACACATGTTTTAAACAATTAAAGTATATACACAGTCAAGCCTCTACTGGTAGTTCAAAAGGAACATCTCAGGGAAGCCAAGCTTCAACTAAGAAAAAGAAATTACAAATGGAGAACGCATCTTTCTATAAAAATAAGGGTTCATCAATGCCAAAGTCGAAGATGCCACTTCACATACTAAATCGGCAAGCAGTTCGAATTGGATCGAAGTGTAGTTTTAACGTTCAGTTTTACAGAAGCTTGCCCCAAAATAGATACATGATGAATAGGCCTAACCAATATGATAATAGAAAAAGACGCGAGCCAAGATTTCAATGTGAGCCTGGTGCATGTATTCCTAGTAAATGTAATGCAAATGACTGTTTCCAAATATTGAAAGCTAAACAAAAATCTTCTGGTGTAGATAGTTCTCTAACAGGTAGTATATCGCAAAGTAGCCAAGTATCCACTGACACACGAAAAAAGAAACGAGCACTTAAAGCTGAGAAAAATACTTTATTATACAAAGACAAGGGATTGTCAAGCATGCAAAGTCTTAAGAAATCACTGCAGCCAACCAATCGGCAAGCAGTTCGGATTGGATCGAAGTGTAGTTTTAACATTCAGTTTTACAGAAGCTTGCCCCAAAATGGATACATGATGAATAGGCCTAACCAATATGATAATAGAAAAAGACGCAAGCCAAGATTTCAATGTGAGCCTGGTGCATGTATTCCTAGTAAATGTAATGTAAATGACTGTTTCCAAATATTGAAAGCTAAACAAAAATCTTCTGGTGTAGATAGTTCTCTAACAGGTAGTATATCGCAAAGTAGCCAAGCATCCTCTGACACACGAAAAAAGAAACGAGCACTTAAAGCTGAGAAAAATACTTTATTATACAAAGACAAGGGAATGTCAAACATGCAAAGTCTTAAGAAATCACTGCAGCCAACCAATCGGCAAGCAGTTCGGATTGGATCAAAGTGCAGTTTTAACGTTGCGTTTTACAGGAGTATGCCGCACAACACCTTAGGGATGAATGAATATAATCAGAGTAACAGTGGAAAAATACACCAGCCAAGATTGCAGTGTGAACCTGGCGTATGTATTCCTGGGAAATGTAATGCAAATGACTGCTTTTTTAAATTAAAAGCTAAAACCAGATTATCTGGTAACTCGCTTACTGGAAGTTCAAATGTTATGTCACAGAGCAGCCAAGCATCCAGTAAGTTGCCCAAAAATAAAAACCGACAGTCACACCCTAAAAACTCAACGTACCGCAGACATATAGGCGTGTCTAGTAAGCTTATACCTAAAAACCGGTATAAACCTCAACGGCAAGCAGTTCGCATTGCATCCAAATGCAGTTTCAACATTGAATTTTACAGAAGCATGCCCCTAAACGATTTAATGACGCGTGATCCGCCTCGCAATTTATTACCAATCAGTTACCACCAGGGTGATACTTATTCACCATCTCCACCTTGTGTCCCTGGTAAATGTGATCCACGTGATTACTATAAACGACCTAAGTCTACTCCTACGAGCATCGTTACTGACACATCATATGCTGGCAGTTCAATTGGCAGCAACCCAGTTGCCACTCAGTCAAGCAAATTAAAAGGACGAAAGCTGAGAGCAGGAAAAGAAAATTTCTTTAAAGAAAACGGTACGTCGAGTATTCCAAGGCATAAGCAAATGCTACATTTTCCAAATAAGCAAGCAGTACGCATTGGTTCAAATTGCAGCTTTAACATTGAATTTTACAAAGCCATTCCTCATATGAGCCCTGGAATGAATGGACAAAGTTACGAACCGGTGGTAAAGTTACCGAATAATTTATACACAGGTTCAAATCAAAAACAAATCAGGGGTCAGCAGTACAGTGAACGATATAACCAGGGTGATATACCTGTACAGTTCAAGGCAGCCACCGAAAGAAAACGCCGAACATCAAACATGTTGCAATGTCACCCCGGGGTCTGTATTCCTGGAAAATGTGACTCCATGGAATGCTATCAACGAATAAGAGCTACAAACCAGTTCAAGGCAGCCACCGAAAGAAAACGCCGAACATCAAACATGTTGCAATGTCACCCCGGGGTCTGTATTCCTGGAAAATGTGACTCCATGGAATGCTATCAACGAATAAGAGCTACAAACATTGTCCCCGGTACGGAGGGCTCTTATACTGATAATTCATACGCTACATCGCGAGGCAGCCAATTCTTCACAAAAAAGCGTAAGAGCAAAAGACCACAGCTTAGTGCTGGTAATGCAACTTTCTATACAGACAGAGGTGCATCAAGTATGACAAAGTCACCAATGCCTAAGTTAAATCGCCAAGCGGTTCGTATTGGGTCCAAGTGTAGTTTTAAAATTGACTTTTATAAAAACTTGCCCCCTGCACCCGGAAAGGACATGCCTCATTTCGAACCACATGCAGAACAAATTCAAAGTAGACAGTACCCGGAACAACTGTCAAGTACTGAAACTGATGAAGGTCAGTCGGTCAGTGCGGTTGATACGAGAAAAAAGGTCAAGACAAAAAAGAAAAAAACAGCACAGGACAAGACCAGGAAACCGGATAAGACCAGGAAACCGGATAAGACCAGGAAACCGGATAAGACCAGGAAACCGGATAAGGCCAGGAAACCGGATATGACCCAGAAACCGGATAAGACCAGAAAACCGGAGAAGACCAGGAAACCGGATAAGACTAGAAAACCGGATAAGACCAGGAAACCGGATAAGACCAGGAAACCGGATAAGACCAGGAAACCGGATAAGACCAGGAAACCGGATAAGACCAGGAAACCGGACAAGGCCAGGAAACTGGACAAACACCAATGGGATGTAACTAAACAAAAGACAAAAAAGTCCTCACCACCACCAGCCACTGTAAAAAGGAAGGTAACGAAAGGAAAAACTTTGCAAACTAAAAAATCATTGCCCAAAACAATATATGATCTAAAGCAAAATGAACAAGGTGATGCAATTACAGAATATTTGCCGAAAACTGAAAAAAAGCCTCAAAAGTCAAAAAAAGAAACTACACAAAAACGAAAATCGGCAATATCGCAGGACCAAGGAGACATAAAAACAAAAACACGAAACAAGGTGATTCAAGGTGGTGAACAATCTAGCGATCAAGGTGATTCATCAAAATCTTCAGATTTTGAGGTGATTCAAGGTGGTGAACAATCTAGCGATCAAGGTGATTCATCAAAATCTTCAGATTTTGAGTATGAAGTTGCGGACGCAACTACTTCCTCAAAACCAAAGCGCCGTAAAATCAAAACTTCAAGCAGCGGTCGGTCTAAGTCTACGAGCGCTAAGTTGGACAATGCAGAACGACGTAAACAATTAAAAGCATTCCCTGTGAATAAAAATAAGGGTACATCAAAAACTACAATTGACAAGAATAAGGATATTAACGATATGACAAGCCAAAATAAAAATATTAAAAATGTAGTTCGAATTGGATCAACCTGTAGTTTTAATATTCAGCTTTACAAAGAAAAGCCCCTAACTGAAGCTGAACTGAACGCCATACGGGCATCACAACTGACGAAACCTGAACTGAACACACTGAAGAAAAAAAAATCTTTTATGTCATTATTGAAAAACTGTTGCTGTAAATTAATAGGAAATCCTATACAAACCAGCTGCCCGTGTACAATTGCAAGACGGAGCCAGACAATGCGTGTTGGTAATTCAAACAAATGTTGTCGTAACGACTGCCCAGGAGTAATGAAACTTATAGACGCAGGTATCGCCACCTCCCAACCGAGTCAGAAGTGTACCGTACCATGTTGCAACGCCGCTACTCAATCCCGCAGGTACCCACTACTGAAACAATTAGCAAGATATGAAAAATCCTTAAGTTCTGCTGTATGCAAATGTTGCGGAAATTTCGGTTCTTCCAGAGCAAAATCTACCTTCCGCAATATGCCGCCGCCTTTATATAATAATTACATGCAATTAGGGCCTCATATGGGATACGGAGATAATTTCAATGGATGCCAGCCATGCCAGCCATACCAGATAAGAGAACAAGCCGTCATTATAGGTTCAGGTTGCGGATTTAATTTAAACTTCTTTAAAAAGCGTAAAAAATGAGTGTTCTAAATTATAGGAAACATTTACTTATGTGGATTTATTTCCAATATTTAAACTGTTGTTATTGCAGATTACAGTATGATTATTTTAAAGTCGCTAGAGTTAGACAACGTATATGATAGCCCAGACGACATTTAAAATAACACTTGTACAGTCTGAGCTCTCAAAATCGCTGCTAACTTAGCTTGGTCTATCTCCAACTATGTCGCTAACCTGTTAAATGTACGTGTGGTTTTGTTATTGTAATACCACCGAAGTTCGGATAAATTTCTGGACTAGTTAGTTTCTTATAATGTGCCGTTTGTTTGAACTTTGAATACCTGTTTTATTTACCTCTAATTTATAACTTTTGTATACTTACCTTAACTGCGGCTACTACTGCTGACATTGTAGCAATAACTTCGCATTGCTTTGTGTAAATTAAAATGTGTTGTGCCCTTTATACTTTTATTTAATTTGAGTGAATGCCATATTAAGCGTCTGTTGTAAACACAGAGGTAGAGTCGGACTAAGGATAAAATGTACGGGCTTATATCTACATATAAGCCCGTACCTACCTACGTATACCTACGTATATGTACCTTCAAAACAGTATATCTCACTGTGTAGCTCTTCTTAAAAGTTAGCTATAATAATAATATTTAGGTCTACCCGCCATTCTGGCATCTTTATCATCTTTATTACTTTATAACATAAAGGTTTTACGTCCAATAAATCTGATTATTTTTCGACTTATCAGCAGAGAGAATATAGTGTACGGAGTTATATATATCTCTGTTATTAGTATAGCCCTGTTAGTATGTGACTATGTGAGCCATATCTTAGAAGCTTAAATTTGACCTACTTCCCGATTTCCAATTAAGCTGAAATTTTGCAAAAGTATATTGAAATTAGGCCAGTAATAATACTTATTATACCGTCTTATAATACAACGGAAAATTTTGAAAACTACATTTGTATAGTATATCCGATTTCTAAAATAAAGTTCGTCATAGATTTACTATAGCTAAACAAAAATATAATCACTATGTAGAAAAGCGGAGAGACTTAATTAGGTAAATCAATAAAAATATAGTCATAATAATACTCATAATTTTATAGTATACGTGACCAAATGTTTTAAAAATAATGTACAGTCTTTATAGTCCATGGGCCAGCTGGTCAAATTT
Source organism: Cydia splendana (assembly GCF_910591565.1). Classification (NCBI taxonomy): domain Eukaryota; kingdom Metazoa; phylum Arthropoda; class Insecta; order Lepidoptera; family Tortricidae; genus Cydia; species Cydia splendana. The sequence goes on along the minus strand of NC_085987.1, from coordinate 37,526,695 downwards.
TTGAAAATGGTATAAATTGGGGGTACCAAGTTTCCTTTTCACAGCAGTTAGATAGGCTTATTATGATGTTAAAAAACCATGATTGCCATCTCAAAATGGTAGCTAACAAAAATGGCCGCCAATCCAAGATGGCGGATATTGAGTTTAAAAAATCAACCGTAACTCGAGAAGTATTCGTCCGATTTCATTGCAATTTTTTTTAAACAAAAGCTCTATATGTGAGCTTAAAATTATGTTTACATATTATATCGATAAAGTCGACCGTGAATTAGTAATTAAAGAAATATTGTAAATTTTCTTTTTTTTTTGTGATACTTTTTTTTTTAATTCAGTTTTTACGAAGTATCTCGTACATTACAAAAAAGTTTTAAATGAGACAAAATAGTGTGTTAAATTAGCTTTAATTTGACGTATTATTTGTATGGAACTGATGACTGAAAACACATGGAAACATGAATTAAATTTTACTTCTGTTGAAATTCACCGTTGACTAAATAACTGCGTACAGAACAAAAAGCTTCAGATAGAAGTTGTAGAGTACAAAAAACATGTTTTTAGTATAGTTTAATAATAATAGCAATCATTTATAATAATAGTAAAATTATAGTAATAATGGTTTTATTTTTTACAAGTAAAAACTACTTTAAACTCTCGCGTTTTGTATACTTAATTAAATTCATTAATGTTACTAACGGGTCAAACGGGATTAAATTTAATTATTCGCTGAAACGTCGGAAAAAAGGTAAAATAATGAAATTATATCGCGTTAGACCCGTTAGTGACATTAATTAGGTAAAAACTAGTATTCGATTGAAATAGTAATTTCTTCAGTGAACTGCGTACAGAACAAAAAGCGTCAGATAGAAGTTGTAGAGTACAAAAATGATATTTATAGTATAATTTAATAATTTATAATAATAGTAGCAGGGCTCGGAAACCGTTTTATTTTTCAAACCGGTTTCGTTCATAAACCCGGGAACGAAAAGGATTTCGTTTCGGTTACCAGTTAAAGAACTGTTCTATTGAGATACCGTTGAGATGCGTTCGCCTTTCGTTTTTGTGGAACTAAATTAACCGATTAAATTGAAAATGTCGAATTGATCCAAGTAAAAACTGGTATTCGGTATAAATAGAAATGTCTTCAGTGAAAATGTGTTCGGCTACAAATAAAGTGAACTATATATGTGTATAATATGTGGCGAGATAGGCCCTAAAAGACGGACAATCGTGGGCATTGTTATTTAATGCAGCATTAATAAGGAGTTTTGAGGCTATTAGTAACCGACGTGACATACCGGATGAATTTTTAGGTATATAGGTACTGTGAAATATCACTGCCAATATAGAGTCCATTTCACCAATATCACGTCTTTAATAAAATTACAGACAAAAAGACTCCCTACGCTCGTGGTTCGAAAAATGGAATCTTGAGCGTAGCGAGGTTTTCACTACACCAACACGAGGAAAATACTAACTGTAAAATATCAAACAAAATCAAAGCGAATCGATTCAAAATGAATGTTATTAAATGTTAATATTCAAAATCATCATTTAAAAGCCAATTCTACCAGCAAACATAAGAAAACAAATCAAAATTTGCATTTGATTACTTTGCCTCACATGTGAATAAAATGCAACTATCTTATCAGCTTGGAACAATCAAGAGAGCCTTTATCTTTATAGTGAAATGATATTGTAACTGCAGAAGCATGTTATCATAAACCCAAGAGTAAAATCTCAAAATTCTCTATTTACTTGCGAAACTTATTTCTTACTTAGACGACCGGTCTGGCCTAGTGGATAGTGACCCTGTCTGCTAAGCTGATGGTCCTGGGTTCGAATCCCAGTAAGGGCATTTATTTGTGTGATGAACACTAATATTTGTTCCTGAGTCATGGTTGTTTTCTATGTATATAAGTATGTATTTATACGCCTAGTACCCATAGTACAAGCTTTGCTTAGTTTGGGGCTAGGTTTGATCTGTGTAAGATGTCCCCTAATATTTATATTTATTTACTTAATAGAGGATGTCGTCAGCGTAACAGATTCTTCAAATAATTTTTCTTAAATATAACTTAAGTAAAGAGTTTTTATCCGGTACCTATGTCACGTCGTTTAGTAATAGACTCTAGTGGACTCTAGACTGGTATACAATGGCGTCCAAGCTCTGAACCAGCTTGGAAGGCAAAACAGAGTGCAACTGGTATGTATCCCAGGGCACGAGGGATTCATAGGCAATGAAAATGCAGATGAACTTGCCAGAGCTGGATCTTTAGGTAACCTTATAGGTCCGGAACGATTCGTGGGGCTCTCACAGGGAACCATCATAACGGCTATTAAAGACCATACTAAGATCAAATATCAGGAAGAATGGGACAGTCTGACGGGTCTAAAGCACGCAAAGCTCTTTATGCAAGGAGTAGACTCCGGTTGGAGCAAAAAGCTTTGGAAACTTAGCAAAAGACAACTCCAAATCATAACAAGGTGTTTACTGGACATTACGGGGTCAAAGGAATTCTGGCCAAGATGGGACACTCTGACAACACCGATTGTCGTATGTGTGGCGAAGAGAGACAGTAAAACACCTAATTTGTGAATGTCACCCCCTGGCCAGAAAAATAATTAAGGACTTTGGAGCAGGATATCTTGAACCAAAGGACTTTAAAACGCTAACCATGAGCTCTATCATCCGGCACAGGGATAAAAGCTCTTGAGTAGTTGACGGATCTTTTCTAGGGGGTAATTGCGCAAAAGATCCCTATGGATCGAAGTGTATCCAAGCAAGGGCCCCCGAAAACAATAAGATAAGAATAGACTCAAAATTCCTTATTAATGCTGCATTAAAATTGAATAATACTGCCTACTGTCCATCTTTTGGGGGAATTGGGGGGGTACTTTACAAAATGGTCTTATTTCGCTACATATTATACAAATATCTAGTTCACTTTGCATCATCTTGATTTGTAGCTGAAAAGATTTTCACTGAATAACTAGTTTTTAGCTAATTAATGTTACTAACGGGTCAAACGCGATTAAATTTCATTTTTAACCTTTTTTCCGACGTTTCAATGAATAATGAAATTTAATCGCGTTAGATCTGTTAGTAACATTAATTATGTATACAAAACGCAAGATTTTAAAGTAGTTTTTACTTGTAACAAATAAAACTAATAATTCTATCGTTCTAATATTATTATGATCAATTTCTAAAGTTATTAAAATATACTAAAAACATGATTTTTGTACTCTACAACATCTATCCGAAGCTTTTTGTTCTGTATGCAGTGATTTAGTCAACGGTGAATTTCAACGGAAGTAAAACGAAATTTATGTTTCCATGTGTTTTCAGTCATCAGTCCCATACAAATTGTACGTCAAATTAAAGTTAATTTAATACACTATATTACCTCATTTAAAACTTTTTTGTAATGTTTGAGATATTTTGTAAAAACTTAATTTAGAAAAAAGTATCACAAAAAAATGAGAAGATTTTCAATATTTCTTTAATTACTAATTAATGGTTGACTTTATCGATATAATATATAAACATAATTTTAAGCTCACTTATAGAGCTTTGGTTAAAAAAAAACAGCAACGAAATCGGACGTATATTTCTCGAATTATGGTTGATTTCTTAAAACTCAATATCCGCCATCTTGGATTGGCGGCCATTTTTGTTAGCTACCATTTTGAGATGGCAATCATGGTTTTTTAACATCATAATAAGCCTATCTAACTGCTGTGAAAAGGAAACTTGGTACCCCCAAATTATACCGAAATCTTGCCTGGCCCATGGACTATTATCCCTCGGTGGGCGAGTCCTTCTCGCACTTGTCCGGTGAATTTTAATTATTAAGTAAAAACCAGAGCATAAAATAGAAGGTCCTATTGAATTTCTTTAATTAAACATGTAATGTTTATTACAACCAATGTATAGTTAGATATTGCTACCTATTTCAAATAGATAGTATTTGAAATAGGTAGCAAATTTTTAATTTACTTTGGTAAATATTTATTTTAGCGGCAGTAAGTTAACTTTACACCGGAAAGTACCTACTAATTTATGATCTGGTTAACTTATAATGAATTACCTGTATTCATGGATTCTCTACTATTTTTCATTATTGTGTAACATTAATCTCTATCTGGTTTTAAATTACACGAAATTTTAAAACGAATTCTTGTTGGGATTAATGCGTGGTTTTTAAAACGGCGCAAACATTGCGGTTACTGCAGGGACATATGACCTTTTAAATTGAGTATTTCACAAACACTAACGCATAAACGGAATATTAGGTATAATTTAAGAGTTAGCTTTCCTTTTATTTCACTCCGCTGTTTAAGTAGGTATTTATTTATCATTTCTAAGCGTCGGCAACCCTAGCGTTGTGCCGGTGCGCGTGCGGGGAGCGGTGCGCTGAAGGTCACTCCATTCTATTTTCGTGTAAGTATCAAAACGGTAGATAAGTATTTGCGTTTTCTTTGAGAGAAAAGTATCTGTTCGTAATTATATTATATAATCTGTGCTACAGGTAGCTATAAGTACATCCGTTCCACACCAATTTAGGGGAAAGCCATAAGCCGCGCGTGGCGCTGTCGCCACCTAGCGGCCATAACTGTGCTGATCGTAACAGACGTGTTTTGTTAGGCCCCGTTCGCACGGCAGCTTTTTCAACGCGCGTTAAAAAAGCGTTTGAATGACGCAAATGGATAACCATGTATGTATTCACACGAAGGCGGTTTTTAAGCGCGGCGCTTTTTTATCGAGCACTGTTCGATTTTCGGCGTTGAGCGTTGGCGTCAAATTGAATAGAGCATACGGAACTCCGTGTATCTGTTCTCACAAGCGTTAAAAAAGCGCCGGCGCTGCTGTCAGTTGGCTGTCAAGTGTCAATTTTTGGTGTCAATCGTCAAGATTATTATTAGTTTCACCTTAAAAATGTCAACTTTTGCTTACAAATTCCTGAAATATTCAAGCTATATTCAAATAATACGTCGTAATAGCAAATAAAGTATGGCTTTGCTGAGATGCGTACGTGGCAGTACGACTCGCAAGTGATTTTTAAGCGTTCATATGAACACAAATATTGGAAACGGTAAAAAAGCGCCAACGTCGGGTTTTAACGCAACGCTTTTTAAGCTGTCGTGCGAATGGGGCCTTAGAGAGTGAGTCTTCTTTACCTAGTACTATATTATTTATTCTGTGACGTAAACCGTAATTTTGCTTGAATCTACATAGATACTACATAGTAAGTAATAATAATAAGTACACACAGACCTCACAGTCAAGTATAGATAAAAACGTACGTATTCATAAACGCGCTACAAACCTCAATTAGCTAATAATCGTTTGTCCTTATCTGTCATTTTGACTTATGTATTTGTAAGAAAGGGATAAAACATATTTTAACTAAGTCAGGCCCGTAAAGTTTTATGAATAGGGGGGTTAGTGCATCCTCTTGCATGTAAAGCCTGACCAGTAATATATGATCATTGTCATGGGGGCGCTGTTATTCTCATTATCACGTCAAAAACCATAGGCTACGGTGATTGCTTACCACCAGGCGGGCATAATGCTTGCATAGCTACGGTGACTGCAGTCACTTTTGGTGCGGCAGTTAGCCCGTTTACGTTTGAATTTCCGAAAAAAAATATTTTACGATAAGTCGTACGTACAGTCACTTGCAATAATATGTTACACAACGAAGGCCCCAAAAATATGTGACACGCTCTTATGGCTCTACAAATAAGATCGTGTCAGATGTTTTTGCGGCCTTCGTTGTGTAACGTATAATATTGCCGGTGACTGTACCATCGCCCACACAGTTAACTGACAGTTCGTAAACCTTATTACAAAAGGCATAAGGTCGACCGATGGACAGTTAATAGTGTTGCTGTTGTATTTAATTTAACCTTTTCGACGCCGTGTCAAACACAAAAGCTGTCACTCGGACGCCACGTCACCGAAGTCTCAAAACTGAAATTGAACTTTATGCATATGCACGTAGGTCTATGTTGCTCTGTGGTCTGTGACCGATTGATCCGTCTTTGGCGTTGGACCCGCGGTGCGGATATATCGGTCATTGGCGTCCAAAAGTTTAATCACGAAAGCCCGCTCCACACTCGCGTTCGCGGCTTCGCGCCGAGATTCGGGCACGAGTGTGGAGCGGGTTTAGCACCTTATAAGACAAAGTCCCCTGCCGCGTCTGTCTGTTTGTGTGTTTGTGCGCGATAAACTCAATAACTACTGAACGGATTTTCATGCGGTTTTCACCTATCAATAGAGTGATTCTTGAGGAAGGTTTAGGTGTAGAATTTGTTAACCCATGCGAAGCCGGGGCGGGTCGCTAGTAATAATAATGACTAACCAGTAACACATTCGCTGCGTTACGGGAAGCATTTGGCCAGGTTTGCCTTTCCGCCGGTGTGGCAGCTTTCTGCGCTTGTCTTACCCCCGGTGCGTAGTGTTAGACCAAGATAAGTATGCAACGATTTTGATAACACACGCAGTGCAAATGTTATATTATACCGGGTGTGGCCTGTAATATGAGCAAAAAATTAAACTGTAGGCTGTACTCCTCATACTGACCAACATTTGTTCCGCGACTTTTAAAAATAACTTGTGGTTTGATTTTTAATACACTTTAAAGTTTATTCTAAGACGCAATGTATTGCAAATTTTGTTATGTTTAAGAGCCAACGGGAGTGGTCATTTCTCCATACAAACGTACTCCTCGTTTTCCTCCGTGGTTTTTGAAGCTAGAGCAATGATTTTTTCAACACAGATTAATATTGTCAATATCTGTGTCGGACCGTTCTGCTTTTTTTGATATTTTTGTTTTGTAAGGCGCTCTGAGTCCTTCAAAAATGGCCAAAATGGCCTAATTGACTATGCCGCAATGAGAGGCGTGGCATTCAAAACTGATATCAATTAGCCAAAAAAGCAAAACGGTCCGACACAGATTATTTCATAATCATTTAGATTTCCAAATTTGGTTACGATTGGTTAAGTTTTGGAGCTTCCGTTAGCGAGACGGGTATATTTACCTAAAATATTTAAAACTCAGCTCCTGTTTCGTCTTAAGGCGTGACTATTCTAGATGGTGACTAGCAACGTCAATCACAATGATATGGCGTGGCGATGGCGTCCATTGAAATTAATATTTATTTTGTATGAAAAATAGGGAGTCTAAATACTTCATAATTTTTAAAAGTTGTTGAACTAAAGTGTCACCGGTTGAGGAGAATAAATAGTATAATCTATGTTTTAATTTATTTGCTCGTGTTACAGACCACACCCGGTATACCTACGTTATACTTTCCTTTTTTATTGATTTAGGCAACAAACAGTCTTATAAGTATAATATCAAGCAATGTGTTCATAGACAGGAATTAATGATAATGAAATAATTTCTAATCTAAAAACATTGTGCTATCAAAATCGTTGCAGACTTTTCTTCAAAGAGTAAAGTAAGCTAGTACTACAGTAATATAAATCTCGGCGAGAAACGGGGTTGCCGGCCACGTATCCTTATCCGTCGTCGTAGAGTCTGTGCGGAAAGTGAAGAGTCGGGGAAATGTATGGGGTCCAATATGTACATTCCACGACTCTTCTCTCTCCGAACAGACTATACCTGAGTCCTCGCCTGCGCGGTACGGCTGCTGCGGGGAAGGTGCGGGCGCTAGAGCTGAGCGTTTTTTTCCGTAAGTGTTTTTAAAAACAGTTTGTTGTGCTGTAACGAAATAACAGTTTGTGGTAGGAACGACAAACAGTATTTATAAAAACGATTACAAAGAGGCGGCGACTTACGATAACATAGTCGCGCATAACGGACGCAACTATCGCAAAGCGAAACGCAGCTCTAAAAACTGTTTTATTCGTTTTCCGATGAGTAGGGACAGATATAGATCATCGGCTAACGAAAGAGCGAGATAGAGATAAAAACGAAACGAAACGGATTGAGCTTTGTTCACGTAGACTCTAGGCGCGCTTTTTACCAGGCCATTCTTTTCAAAAACTTCAATGTTCGTTAGACAAATAAGTACTCTATTTTCTAAGCATTAGGGTTTAAATTAAGGAATCTTTTAATACGTAAAATTAAAGCAAGTAGCGAAAGTAGCGCCAGTTGAACAACATTAAAAATGATTAACGACGCTTATCGAACACTCGCTAGCATTACGAATTGAGGGGCCATTTTATGTGTGACCTATCGATTTATCTTTATAAAGTACTGAAGTTAGGGGTCAAGTTCTAATAGACATTTGTGAGACGATGCAAATTAGGTTGTTTTGAAATGTGAATTGCGTATTGTACGTTTTATTACTTCAATGCGATTTATTTTAGAAACTGTTTTTGAAAACAGTTACGTGATTTAAAAAAACTGTTACGTTTCGTTTCACGGAAAACTCAAAACGACCAAGCTCTAGCGGGCGCCGTACGCCTGCCGCCCGCACCTTCCCCGCCACCCTTAGTCGTCCCGCCCCGTCGCCCTCGTACCGCGCAGGCGAGGACTCAGTTATGCGGTCGGTCTATAGTCTATAACTACTTGGCCTGCAACTGTCCTATTTATTAAGCCTCCTCCACACTCGTGCGCGAATCGCGGCGCGAAGCCGCGAACGCGAGTGTGGAGTCGATTTTCGCAGACAGCGAAGTCGACTCCACACTCGCGTTCGCGGCTTCGCCCGCGATTCACGCGCATAGTCTGGAGGGGGCTTTATACTACTCTTTGCTGCAACCTACGGCCTACAACAATGTAGGTTGATTATGTAATGGTTGCACCTAGAATTAGACCAAGACAAGTCTGCAACGAATTTGATAGCACACGGAGTGCGAAAAAACATCAAACTTATGAAAATTATGACGTACCTATAAATAACACTTGTACAGTAACAAAATCGTTGCAGACTTGTCTTGGTGTGACTCCACTTATAGAGTCTGTGCGGAAAGAGAAGAGTCGTGGCAGAAACAGGAACTAACATTTTAAATTTTATATGGCAATCAAACCTTTGACACCTGTCTTGTAAAAAGTAAACAAACTTCTGTCATTGTATATTTTTATTAACAAAAACCGCAAGTTTTATGTATAAAATATTTTCAAAACACGATAAAACCGTACATAAAACCACAAGGAAAATTCAGTCAGCGGGAAGAAAACGGCTAAAAGCCGACTATCGACTTACAAAAAGTCACGGAACGTGTTTCCGCTATTCACGGGTATTGATGTTGTATTTAATATTAAATAATTACCTATTTAATAAGCCCCCTAAGTAACTTGTTTCCGGTACATAATCGGTAAGTATATTCATTCAAAATATATTAATTTTCATAAATATGCAGGTCATTCATGATCTTTAAAATAACTGACAAATAGTCTTGATACTTGCTATTTTATGCATCATATGTATTTTTTTTTTCAGGATTGCGTAAAAGTACCTGATATGCAAGAATTCGTAATCTACCTGCCGGATTTAAGCACATCCCGTTCAGATGAAGATAGTTCTATGAGTGTCCCTGGTTGTTCTGAAGCTAGCTCAAACATAAGTGACATTGAATATTTTAATACAGACTTCGATTACAAAGAATAAAACTTTTTCTAATAAAATATTTCTTTATTTGTAAGTTCGTTTACTAGGTTCTGTTAGTTACGAAATTATATTTCATTTTTAGCAGCGACTTTTCGGCGAAGTAAAATATCGTGAGATGAGAGAACCGGACATATCCCAATAAGGCTTACCTACTTATGCACTATTTTTATTCATATTCATATTTATTATTAATAATGTACACATACATTACAAGTCAAGTTTACAATGGGTGATATATATCCCAGATAGTAAAATTACTGTTCTATTGCCCAATTTCTACCCGATCTACCCGGTTTTGTATTAAAATATTTGTTGGACTGCACAGCTTAGGCAGTACATAAATGAGACTCTATCTTGTTTGGTACTAAAATTACAGCTGTATTGGGCAGATTCTTAACTAGTTTTAGCAGTTTTGTCAATCGCTCTGTCACTTTTTAGTATCTGAGACATAAAAAAGAAAACTAGTGCCTGCGATAAATCAGAGGATTGAGTTGACGAGCCGACACCACCACCAGGCTCCGTTTAGTAAGCCGTGGTAAAAAACCGGAACAAAAGGGATTCAAGTATCATGACGTTTAGTGTCGTACTATAATCACGTGACCAGTGTTGTCAGCATAGCAAAAACCATAAAATAGCACTGGCGCGCCCTCAAATCCCACGACTCTTCTCTTTCCACACAGTTCCACACAGACTCTAGACTGTTATAGACCGACAAGAAATTGTAGAAATTCAGGAGTGGCAACATCGTAGTGTCGTCCCGTTTTCTTAGATTGATTTGAAAGGGTCGACACTACGATGTTGCCACTTTTTAATTTCTACAATTTCTTGTCGGTCTATTATATAGTTTACAGTCATGGTATAATAATATACTCCGCCTGGTACTCTCTTCCGAGATTCGCGAATGTCCTAACTGACACAGGCCTACGTCATCATGCTGTTTACAGGTTCTCAAACTTTAAAATGTGGGAGAATTTTAATTTAACCAACGGTGAAAATTATTTTAACGGCATTAATTTTAAGTTATTCATGTAGAAACATAGTAATATAAAACAAATCTAATGTATTAAATTAAACTTTATTTATGTATACAAGACAAACGTTTGAAAAACTAATTCACAGTTACACATTAATTACCAAGCTTACGACGTGAAAAGTTTGAAATACACTGCGACTGCTGACACTGAGCGAGGAGGAAATAACAATTAACACGCGTTCGACAAGGATGACGGTCAGGGCATGAAGTTATCTAGATTCGAATTGTCAAATGTGACAGCGCTATCCTGTGTTGCCAGTAGTGTAAACAGAATTACCCGAACGTCTGAAATTGCTTTCGTGAATCGGAAGATATTGCTAACGAATAATTAAAATTGACGTGTTATTGTAAAATTTAAGATAAAATACATATAAATTAAAGTTATAATATTTTAAAGAAATATTTTAACTTATTAACCATAGGTATAATGTACCCATGTAACATGTTATGTTGAAATAAAGTGGCAATGTTATTGTGACGTAGGCCTGAGTCACTCTGGGAAGAGAAGACCATGTTTTATTAGACCAAGACCATGGTTGACAGTGGATAAAAATCGCAAGGTCTGTAGTATGTCTGTGGAACTCTTTTTACCATCCTATACATACTTCTCGCATACCTTCCTATATTTCGCAAAAGTCACGTTGAAATAGGAAATAGTGTTATTTTTATTTCAATTTAAAGCCATTCTAAATATTTGTGTTTAGACCTAAAGAAACAAATCATTTAAAAAAATATATGTAATAATGCCCTGTATTCAAAGTAATCAAGTTAGGGTATAATAAAACTAGTACCTATTTATAACATTTTATAAGCTATCGCTGATATCAATGACTGATAGTAATATTGATATTGTACAGTGTTGGGGTTTGTTCGCACCAGTCCGGTGGTATGACCGAAGAAAATTCCCCGGTAAGATTATTTTATTTTATCTTATCTTATCTAATACCTTTAACCCTTTACCAGGCTAAGGGATATATGTTTCCCACATACGGCACTTCAAACATGTGGTCTAGTTTCGATGAGTAAGACTGACAATGCATTGTCATTTTTGAAATGTCAGCAATGCTTGTTATACCTTTAACGAGCAATTCTTGTATATATATTTACTAGCTGAGGTACCCGGCTTCGCTCAGGGAGCTGACATGAGATTGTGTGGTGGTTGTAATAAAAGGATTAACTTTAAAATATATTTAGGTATTTTTTTTCTAACAACAATACATATACCTACTTCTATGTACATTTTTTTTATTTCCAACTCGAGAGCAACCTACGTATACCGTGAGAAAAGCATATGGAATAGGGACAACTGGAAGTGTTCGTCGAAAATCTCCTGAGAGTATGAAGGCTTCGAATAGTCCACAATGTTCTAGAATATTCCACAACATTTGAGTGTGTTCTGGAAAACACCACAATGATCTGGGATCCTGGATTGTAGGCTATATTTACGAATATTTGATAACATTCCTGAATATTCCGGAATGTTCTCGAACATTAGAATTACACAACTGTCTTGCTTTAAATATATACCCCTACCAATAGGTAGCTCCAACCCTATAAAAAAGGCTTCGAAAGGGGTCCGAAATGTTCCACAATGATTTAGAATGTTCTCGTATACTCGACAACATTCCAGAATGTTCTGTAGCTCCACCCATACAAAAAAGGCTTCGAATGGGCCACAATGTTCCAGAATATTCCACAACATTCGAGAGTGTCCTGGAATATTCCACAATGATCTAGAATATTCTCGAATATTCGACAACATTCCAGAATGCTGTGGAATGCTTTCGAATACTCTCGAATGGTCTGGAATGTTCTAGAAATGTCTAGCCTCCGAGACAGCTTCGAATGTTCCAGAATATACCACAACATGTGAAGGTGTTCTGGAATGTTCACATTGATCTAGAATATTCTCGAATATTCGCCAATATTCCAGAATGTTCTGATATGCTGTGGAATGCTCTCGAATACTCTCAAATGGTCTGGACTGTTCCAGAAATGTCTAGCCTCCGAGACAGCATCGAATGTTTCAGAATATTCCACAATATTCGAAAGTGTTCTGGAATGTTCACAATGATCTAGGTTGTTCTCGATATTCGCCAACATTCCAGAATGTTCTGATATGCTGTGGAATTCTCTCGAATACTCTCGAATGTTCTGGAAATATCTAGCCTCCGAGAGCCGACACATGTCACCAGGTACAAATTTTTGTAGGTAGGTATATATTTCACGCACTATTCGGAACTTTCCTTTATTAAGTTAAGGTTCAAAATTCAAAAACAAAAACTACTGCTTCTGGGTCTCAGAGGGCGAAACTTTCAGCCCTTATATCTTCAAAAGCACACCCTTCAGGTAAAAACGGAAAACTTCTTCATGGACGGGAGATAGAGGGCTACCACTCCATATAGCTTCCTTGATCGTATCGGGACTCATTTCTGAGTTTTAACGGCACGCACATTGTACACTTGCTTTTATTATATACAGGATGATTCATGAGACGTGAGCAGGACTAATCCTGCACACTCAGTAACTGATAATTGATCGATCACCGTCGTATTTAGGTGAAACAACCATACTTTTTCCTGTTTTTAACTTTTTGGTGAGGGCAAATTTAATTATCTACAATCATAGTCACCCTACAAGACCTAATTAATAAACATAAAACCTCTTTAACCGTAATGACAGCATTTTGATTACGAAGAAAGAAACTGTCAAACTTGAGTGAGATACGAGTTTTCAAAAGTAACCAGACCGTGATGACAGTGATTACATTTAATTTGACACAGAATATCGGTAGTTTAGTATTCTAATTGTAGGGTGACCATGCATGTCGTAAATAAATTAATAACTTTTTTTTTCAACACGAAAAAAAAATTAACGTTAACCTCACTAATACTGATACGAAACAGTTGCTTATAATTTACGAAATGCGCAGTATTAGTCCTGCTCACGTCTCCTGAATCACCCTGTATATTGATTTATATAATTATATATTTCGGGGATCTCGGAAACGGCTCTAAGGATTTCGAGAAATTTGCTAAATAGAGGTTTTCGGGCCCGAAAAATCGATCTAGCTAAGTCTTATCTCTGGGAAATCACGAATTTTTGAGTTTTTATGTTTTCCGAGCAAAAGCTTTTTTATTAAGTAAGTCCATATACTTATCTTAGGTAGGCAGGTGGACGAATCAACTTTTAGACCGACTCTTTTCACGTCTCTGGTGTTACCAAAAATATCATTCGTGGAGTTACCCAGGACAGTATTCATAGTCCCAAGTGAATATTTATTATAATTTTTGGTCTATCATTGAGCAAATCTCTTTTTAACGTATAACATACAATATCTGGGAAACCGAACTTTGCGCAGAAAATGTATAAAAACTCAATAATGCGCGTTTTCCCAGAGATAAGACCTAGTTAGATCGATTTTTCGCCCCCGAAAACCCCCATATAGCAAATTTCATCTAAATCGTTAGAGCCGTTTCCGAGATCCCCGAAATAAATAAATATGTACAAAAATTGCTCGTTTAAAGGTATAAGATTGATATACAAGTAATTTACAGTAGGTACGTATGATGCTGCTTTACCGCACTAGTGCGATAATTAACAGTTTACGTGCCTATGTCGAAAGTTTAAAGGACCAATAATGTATGTACCTAATATAATACGTTGTACAAACAGCAACAATCCTAACTGTACATCGGTGGACCTTATTCCAAAAGGCATAAGGCCAACCAACTCGTTACGAATTTCCTCCCTTTCGCACTGGACGGATTAGTGTCGGTCTAAAATAGACGACCGGTCTGGCCTCGTGGATAGTGACCCTGCCTGCGAAGCCGACGGTCCTGGGTTCGAATCCCAGTAAGGGCATTTATTTGTGTGATGAACACTAATATTTGTTCCTGAGTCATGGGTGTTTTCTATGTATATAAATATGTATTTATCTATATAAGTATGTATATCGTCGCCTAGCACCCATAGTACAAGCTTTGCTTAGTTTGGGGCTAGGTTGATCTGTGTAAAATGTCCCCTATTAAAAAAAAAAAAGAAAAAAAAAAGCTGATTCGCCGCGGTAAATAGTTTAGTACTAGGTAGTATAAAACTCAATAGGCAGCAACAATTCAGACCCCAAACAGACCAATTTACCAGTCTCTTTCCGGTGAAGGAAAACATCGTGAGGAAACCGGACTAATCCATTAAGGCCTAGTTTCCCCTCTGGGGTGGAAGGTCAGATGGCAGGTGCTTTCGTAAAAACTGGTGCCTACGTCATCCTTTTCCATCCCCATCCCATGAGCCGTGGCAAATGCCGGGGTAACGCGAGGAAGAAGAAGAGGTAGCAACAATTAGAGAGCACAGTAATTATTAAGAAGTCACTCTATGATTTAAATTATAAACTGAATTAGGTGTCATATACGAAAGGAAAGTTCCAATGCCTCCAGTGACCTAAGAGCTAGCCCGAAGACGCTGGTTTGATCCCAGCCCAGCCGGCGTTTTATGGATGGCTTTATCCATAAAGATGGACAAATAATAAATATCCACGTGACAAAATAACTGTCACTTTTTAACACCGTGGGATAGAAAGTGACGGACGCCGTTTTATCACGCTGTCACGTAGACAAGAACGACCATCATATCCGTACTGGGCACTGGAGGCCATGGTCAATTACCTATTCGTTCGTGTTTGACGTCTTTTTTCAGTTTCCAATAGCAACAAGTTAAGTTACCTACTCTAAAAGCCTAAGCAAAAATGTGACTCGACTGCTGTTTTTAACAAAGGCATTGTATTTGATAGATTTAGTTTTTTTGATTGCCTTGATACTTATTTAACAATAGAACATTCAATTTAACAGCAGTAAAGCCATAATAAACTAGTTTAATGTTACTGTATTCTCGCTGATTTATGTAGGTACTTGTTTTGTGCAATAAAGTGTTTACTACTAGTACTAATTAATTTGATATTTTCTAAATCATTGCCATTTCGCAACCAATTATTTGCATAATGTTATATTGCCGAATGATAAAGTCATCACAATAATTCTTTTGGTCTCCCAACCTAGCAGTTAGCAACTTTATTTTGTGTTGGTATAACTTTATCTTGGTTATCAACGTAAATCATGTGCGAAAAGTTGATTAGCAAGTGCAATTCGGTCAATAAAATTTCGGCGAAATGGCACGAAACCTTTATTTGAACATTGAATGTAACAGAACATGTAGGAATATTATATTTTCACAAGCTGTCCCGTTGTCTGTGTGTGTCTGTAATCAAATCCTGCATGTTAAGTTTGACCCACTCCTAGGTTTCCGAAGAACCTGAAAATTTGCATACATATGTAGGGAAGTCCGGGCATAGTGAACACCTTTACCTTTGACTTAACATAACAGAAAAAATGTACAAGGAAGAAATGAAATAAGTGTATATAATTAGTCTTTATTTAATAATCTTTTAATTTAAAATAACACTAGCCTCCGATGTTTAATAATTACTGTAATTTTTAACAAAACGTAAAAAAATATATTTTATTCGCTTTGCCCAGGGTGCCGGGCAAAGTGGAACAGGCCCCCGGGCAAAGCAAATATCAGTCATAAAATCTTAGTAAATTTAATAACTAAGTGAAAATTAAGCATCATAAGAACATTTGAATAATATAAATTAGAAAAAGCTATCACAAGTAACTTTTGATATATTTTCTCTGATTTTTTAAGCATAAGTCTTCATGGCATCTCTGAAGACATTTTAACACAGCAAATCCACGTTATGATAGCCATTTCCATGACGTCTGTTAGCCAGGAGCCATGATCGGTCTTTGTTTGATATTTATATACTTACCATCTGTAAAAAAATATTATAATAAAAAAATACCTAATAAATTCAAAGTGAACACGCTATCCGCTTTGCCCGATCCACTTTGCCCAATCAGTCAGTTTATGAACCTAAGAATTTAAAAAAAATAACCGTTGGATTGTTTTAAATGAAATGCGTTGTAAAAGGAAGATACCTATTTTAATAAGCAATAGAAGCATATATAATAAAAATTCGTGATAATTACTGTGACAAGATAGCAAACAACATACTTACCTTTCAAAATCGAATATTTTGCCCTAAAATCACGTTTTGACTCGTCACCGACGACGCTCGCAGCAACCGCTCCCTGTGACGCTTGCCGCTCATAGAGCGAAGGATCCTGAACATCCTTAGGCACGTGGTGCGACAAAGTCGAATAGTTTAGTATTGGGTGCCCGAATTCGCTTTGCCTGGGGTGTTTGCTTACCCGACCTTCCCCTAAGTTGATCTGATGATGACGACAGGAGGTGCACATATTTTTTTTGGGTTTGTTATAATTGTCTCGATGAGTTGCCTGTGGAAAGAAAAGCACAGTCCGCGACAAAAACTTATATCAAAAATAAAATTATTGACCAAAAAAGTTGTTTCAGGTAAATCTCATCATGTGACAAGCCCTCCTGATGGTCCGAGCCTATTAGTAGCATGCATATATCAGAAGATGGACCCACCTTAACCGGGAATAGTTACTACGCATCTTTAAGTGCACCAAAAAGTAAACATTTGGTCAATGAAAATTCTATGCAGTTTAACAATTGTTGGAACCAGTTTAATCAAACTAAAAGACAATGTAAAAGTGCCAAATCTGTAATCGTTCCACGCTTTTCGAATAGCGATTCATCTCTTTATTCAAATCAAAACGAAATATGTAAGCCCAGCATTGCGACAAAAAGCACTTACTGTGATAAAGAAAATTTTATCCGTGGATACAAGCGGCCTTGCATCAAAAATATCGGATATTATAAATGTCAAAGTAAAAAATGTATATATTGTAAAAATTTTCAATTATATTACGTATTCGATAAACCTTTTCATCGCGAAAAGGAACCTCAAATTGCCCAAGAAAGCGTAAATAAGTCCACAGCTTTTAGTCAAGTCGATAATTTGACTGGTTTGAACGATGAAAACAAACGTTTGAAACAACGAGTTAATGCGTTCGCAGAATCAGTTGAGTGCAAATGTATCGCAAATAAACTGAAACAATTAATTCCTCATTCACATGAACCCACACCCCAAAGTGCACGTGTTGAAGCAGAAACACGGGCCGTTCAGTGCAAATGCAAATGTGTTGCAAACAAACTGAAACAATTCATTCCTCGCTCAAATGAATTTAAACCCCAGTATGCACTTGCCGCAGAAAGAAATATTTCCGGTTTCAATGACCCTCGGGAAAATATAGCCCAAACATCAACTCGTTGTCGAGCAGATTGTATTAAAAACGAACAAGAGTCTTTTAGTCGAGTCGATAATTTGACAGGTTTGAAGGATGAAAACAAACGTTTGAAACAACTTGTTAATGCGTTCGCAGAATCAGTTGAGTGCAAATGTATCGCAAATAAACTGAAACAATTAATTCCTCATTCATATGAACCCACACCCCAAAGTGCACGTGTTGAAGCAGAAACTCGGGCCGTTCAGTGCAAATGCAAATGTGTTGCAAACAAACTGAAACAATTCATTCCTCGCTCAAATGAATTTAAACCCCAGTATACACTTGCCGCAGAAGGAATTATTTCCAGTTTCAATGACCCTCGGGAAAATATAGCCCAAACATCAACTCGTTGTCGAGCAGATTGTATTAAAAACGAACAAGAGTCTTTTAAACGCCTTTTTCGCAGACTAATAAAAGCACCTAGAACTTCAGGTACCTATGTCGAAGCACATACTCAGTCTCCGTGCTATGAAGGAAGCTATCAGAGAGCAGGTAGACAATCATTTTATAGGGAAATAATGACATCTGGAACACCAAATAAACAAAAATATTCGGAACTACAAGAAAAACCTAGAGAAGAAGTAAATAATGAACCCAGCGTTATTGTTTGTAATGGTGGATACATCACGAAATGTTCTAAGGATACATCTTTCAAATATACATCCCAAAGTACGCGGAGGTTGGCTCAAACATCTACCAATTGTCACTTAGATGACATAAATAAGAAAAAAGGTGTTTTTACAGTATTTTGTAACATGATGTTACAACCCACGAATGTATTTCCTCTATCAAAAAAATGTTGCAAAAACAGAGGTACAATTTGTCAGATGTCTGATGATAATGAAGGTGGCGTTCTCAAAAAGTTTTGTGAATTATTAATAGAACCAAAAAATATAAACCACACAGCTTCACCGTGCCATAAAAGTAGAGGTGCACTTTGTAATGTAGATGGCGATCGTGATGAAGATAGTGCTATCAAAAAGCTTTATCAGGGTCTCCTAGATCCTAAAGGCTGTAAAAATAAAGTAAAACCATATATTACCGGGGCAGAAGTGATGACTCAGTCTCGAAGTTATGGAGGACGCCAACAAAGAGCAGGAAGAGAAATATTTTGTAAAAATAGAGGCACGTTCGGAGCCCCTAACTTTAGACATCCAAATGTAGAAAGGAAAGGATATGAGGAAGTTATTGAAGAGTTACCTACCTGTTTAAAAAACCAACCCGATACTAATAAAGAATTTGGCATTGGTACAAACTGCAAATTTAGTTTAGGTTGGTTCAAAGATCTTCATGTCTACGGTGAACCAAAACATTATAGTGATTTCAAAGGGACAATAGCAGAAAATCCTAGAAAAGAAGTAAGTTATGAACCCAGCGGAGATGCATTTTACGGTAGTTATAAGCCTGTTACGGTAGATCGACGTATTGGTTGTAATGATAGATACATCACGAAATGTTCTAAAGATACATCTTTAAAACATACATCCCAATGTGCGCGGAAGTTGGCTCAAAAGTCTACCAATTATCACTTAGATGACATAAATAAGGAAAAAGGTATTTTTACAGTATTTTGTAACATGATGTTACAACCCACGAATTTATTCCCTGTATCAAAAAAATGTTGCAAAAACAGAGGTACAATTTGTCAGATGTCTGATGATAATGAAGGTGGCGTTCTCAAAAAGTTTTGTGAATTATTAATAGAACCAAAAAATATAAACCACACAGCTTCACCGTGTCATAAAAGTAGAGGTGCACTTTGTAATGTAGATGGCGATCGTGATGAAGATAGTGCTATCAAAAAGCTTTATCAGGGTCTCCTAGATCCTAAAGGCTGTAAAAATAAAGTAAAACCATATATTACCGGGGCAGAAGTGATGACTCAGTCTCGAAGTTATGGAGGACGCCAACAAAGAGCAGGAAGAGAAATATTTTATAAAAATAGAGGCACGTCCGGAGCCCCAAAGTTTAGACCACCAAATATAGAAAAGGAAGACTATGAGGAAGTTATTGAAGACTTACCTACCTGTTTAGAAATTCTACCCGATACTAATAAAGCAATTGGCATTGGTACAAACTGCAAGTTTAGTTTAGGTTGGTACAAAGATCGTCATGCCTACGGCGAACCAAAACCTCATAGTGATTTCAAAGGGGCAAAACAAAAATGGAATGAGGTTCCACTACGACAAACAGGTACAAAACTTGGGGCTTCTTTAAAGACCGACTCACATATTAATTTTTATAATACTAATGCGGCAACTCAGGCGCGCAAGTGTAGAAGCCGACACTTAAGAGCAGGAAGAGAAACATTTTATAAAGAAGCACAAACATCGTGTGTTCCGAAGAATAATAAAAACAAAGTGGAAGGAAATTATAATGTGTCTAATCAACCAATGCAATGTGCAGCGAATGACCGCAAAGCGATTCGTTTTGGTTCAGATTGTAGCTTTAGCTTTGAAATTTCCAAAGACAGAAATACTGAAAATCCAGATAAGTCAAAACCATGCGGTGATAAAATAGACGAAAACCTAAATAAAAATCCATTTTACTCCAAATTAATTGGACATTGGCGGTCATTACAACAAGGGAACGAACAAAAGGGCGGCGAAACTGGTAAAAGTGATGCCATTACCAGTACCCATGTTTGTGACGATGAATGTCAATGTAAAAATCTTCACGACAAAACATGTGAACGACGACCGTTACATATAGGATCTAAAGTTAGTTATGATTTCAATTTTTCCAAAAGTATATCTCCACCTAAGCCTACAAGCCTAGTGGCTCAAGAGCCTTGCATAAAATCAAGTAAGCAAGTACGAACAACGAAATGCGATGCGGCATCATCGGCAGAATGTGTACCTGATAGGAACAACTACGATAGTCTAAACACGTCGAGTCGAGTCACCAAACGAGTCGATTATTCAGATCCAATACATATCAAACGCGACAACAATAAAACAGCAAAGGAATGCTTTTTAGAGTTATTAGAATTAGTGTCAAAAAAGAACTTCTTGAGGTTAATCAAAGGAGATCAAAATCCAGAAAAACAAATAGTAAAAGAAAAAGCAGAATTAGGATCACTCAATATACCAAAGATCGAGGTCCCACAGATTGTGTGTCCAGGGAAATGCAACAGTAAATGTCAACCGGCGGAAAAATCTGATCAGCCATTTCGCGTGGAATCAAGTTTTAGTTTTGATTATAATATGCGTAATGCTACGCCTAAACATGAAAAAAGCTACGAGGAAAGTTTTCCTCGTATTGAAGACTTCTCTGGTTCCGTGAAGAAACTGAATTTATTCAGATTGATTATAGGAAAAGTAAGAAAACGAACTAAAAAGCCCGTAGTATCAATTGCATGCGATCCAATTGAATGTCGTTTACGAAAACAACGATATAGCCCTTGGTTCACTTACATTCTAGATAACATTAAACAGGTAAGACAAGTAAGCCACATTAAGAAAGATGAGAGAGAAGCGAAAGACTTTTTCTACGACCTTCTGCATAAACCAAGCATCTGTTTTAGAGGAAAACTTAGAAGAGATAGTCGTTATTTATATCTCATGTCCAACCTTAGAGAACAGTTGAAAGAGACCAGGCCTGGGGATAAAAAATTAACTAACAGTATTATTTCTCAAGCGCGATTATTATTAGCTAGGAGTCGCGATCATCCTAGAAGACGACGAAGAAGACGGCGAGGAAGAGGTAAAATAATTCCTAAATGGTATGAACAAGATATTGATACCCTCAGTAGTTCTATTCTGCCGTCATCTCGAATGTCTCGTACGTCAGATGAAGATTGTAAACCTTGTCAAATTGCGTCAGACTGCTGTTTCAAATGCGATTACAAGAAATCAGATAATAGTGACAATGAAACTCAATCTTCAAAATCTACAATAAGTTCTATGAAATATGCAACAACTTGACTTAAAATAATTAATACCCACGCAACATGCCCCAAAATTTGCTAGATAAAAATTTATACCAATACAACGCCCCAAAATCTGTTATATAAAAATTAATACCAATGCAACATGCCTCAAAATTTGTTAGATGAAGGCTTATTAAAATTATTATTTTAAACAATTAAAAAAAGTAAAATTTTAAAACCTCTTATAACGGCACGATAACTCTAAACTAAAATATAAAAATTAAAGCATTTTTTTTTAATTGAAAAATAAACCGGTTGATAAATGTATCGGTTTGAAAGGTATAATATGTACCTAATTATTTAAAGAGCGATACATATAACATATAAGTAATGAACAGTTAGGTCAAAGCTTAAACTGTTGTCTAATTTCATATAAGGGAATCAATCCGTACGTGATTCTAGGAATTTTTACATTCAAACGTATCAATTATGTCATCTATATATTTATCTATAATGTTATTGTAAATGTATTATGTGAGTTGTTTTGATATAAAGTTGTGTATCGTTATTAGAGAAATGTTTTTTACTTTTTTACTCCTTTAAGGGGTCCACTGATTAACAGTCCGCCGGACGGTATCGGCCTGTCAGTTAGAACATAATTTTGACAGTTCCGAACAACTGACAGGCCGCGCCTTTACGCGAGTCCATCAACTAACTCGACAGTCTCGACACCTACTTTGCCGTGACAAAGTGTGGACTTTGACGGTCGAGTTACTTGATGGACAGTGTGTTATCATTTGATATAAATTTGCATTTGCACGTCCTACTACTCTGATTTGGGTTTTCCAAATTTTCGTAACAGCCTGAAAATCTGTAAGTGAAATTTTCCCCAAAAGTTGCTGTTGAAATGTTTTGTTCACCTATAGTAGTATTATAACCCTGAATTTTAGAATCAAAAGAAGTTAGCCGCCGTCATGCAATCGAATTAAAGTAGATAGTTACGTTTTGAAACATGCTGAAAGGACATGAAACTTGGCATGAGCATTAAAATTACTTTTACAGTACATATGGGCCTATTTTCCCGTACTAGTGCGTAAAATAGCACTTTTCGTGCGTATGTCAAAAGTTTAAAGGGCCATATGTACTGTAAAACGTTGTACGATACACTCTTTTCCGCACTTGTATCGTAAATAACTATTTTTTTACATTTCAATGTCTCTTATTAGATCTGTTCGCGCACGAGTGTAAAGGGCCCTTTAAGATTTAGGATTCTGAATTAAGTAAGAAAGATGTAATACCTGACCAGTAATATATGATCACGCGCCATGTTGCGGAATTATACTGGAACTAATTTGTTCATAATATTCTGACCTGTCACCCTATACATGAGAAAAACAGCGCCCTCTTGACTATGAGGCTTGACATATATTACTGGTCAGGCTTTATATTCAGAGATTTCTGAGGTATTTTGCTAACTACCATACCTACCTACTTACCTATTTGTCAAAATAATGGTTAAAACTTTCAGGTAGAGTCTGTTCGTAAAGAGAATCGTCGTGATATGTAAGTATTGAGCCCCATACATTCCACGACTCTTCTCTTTCCGCACATTCTCTATAGTTCTTTTTTTTTTAGCATTAGAAATAAGGTAAACAATCTTGATGTGCCTTTTAATTGAACAACACATTTTAAAAATAAGTTACGGCAAATATGTAACAATTATGAATCTAATACGATCATTTATATTATTCTGCTTTCATAAGTAATAGTTATTGATATTTAAAAAGTGTTTTTCAATTAAAAGACAAATCAAGATCGCTTACCTTCTTTCAAGTTCTTTCTAATGCTAAAAAAACGAACTATAGAGTCGATCTGTGCGGAAAGAGAAGAGTCGTGGAATATAAGATATATCAGGGGTCGGAAACCGGTATTTGCTCTATACAAAAATAACGGTATTATTTCGTTCTTTTTCGTTCTTTGGTTTATTATTTCACTTTTAATGGGACAATCTAATAATACAAACTCGTTACCTAAATACTTGATTCAGTCCTACGTAAAGAGCATAAAGTAATTCAAAATATTGGGCTATTTCGGGGTTTTTTAAAAATACCGGTTCCGAGCCCTGAGATATATAAAGGGAACCAATACATTCTATGACTCTTCTCTTTCCGCTCACTCTTCACTTCATCACTTCTCTACCGCGAAAACCTAAATTCGCAAATTGCGGGGATCTTTTTCTTTTACTCCAATGAAGGCGTAATTAGAGTGACAGAGAAAGATGGTTACAGTTCAGACTCTACAAGTCTACAGCAAGGCCTGTTGACTTACTTGGTAAAAGATATGATATGTATAACCCTTTATAGGGGGTATTACTGCATTGTTCTGCCGCCAGAGTGCAACACTATGCTAATTAGTAAACCATAGAGTAACTTATACATACTGTGCCTTAATTAAACTGTCTTTTGACACGTTTTCACAGACAATAAAATATGACATTGATGCACCAAGGCGGTTTGTTAACAAGGGCCTACCGGGAAACGCGAAACCTCTTTATCGTTCGAATATGCAAGAGTGATAGGTTAGATAACAAAATTTTCTTGTTTCGCGGTAGACCTCAGATTGTGATGAATACTGGTAGTGGCGCCCCCTACGCAGAGTTTTGAGTAATATTCCCTAAAGCTTTCATATAATACCTTGTCAATTGAAAAAGACGTCAAATATGGAGGGTAGATCAAGGCAAAGAGTGTAAGTATAGAGGTCAATTTATAGTCCAATTGTGGCCATAGATAAAAATAGTCAATAAGGAGTATTACTGTAATGTTCTACCGCCAGAGTGCAGCACTAGTGCACATACTAAACCATAGTGTAACTTATACATAGGTACTCTACTTATGCCTTAAACAGTTTTTTGACAAGTATTTACTATGACATTGATGCATCAAGGCGGTTTGTTTACAGGTGACCTACCGCCAAAGAGTAGTATAATATATAGGACAATTGAACGAAAATTGAAACGCGAAAATCTCGGAGTAATTAAGTGGTTATATCCTCTAAGGCGAAAATTGAAATTTCTCTATCTATCGAATATGCAAGAGTGATAGAGAGGCAGAAATCGAACTTTTCGTGTCTCGCGGTAGGCCCTATGTAGCCCTATGTTTGTGCTAGTGACGCCCTCTGCGCAGAGTTTTGCGTAATAATGCGTGAGCATAATTATAATATTTTCCAAACTCGGAGGGTAGGATGACACCTTTCAATACAATTTTGCGGGAATAGGGAATATTACGCGAAACTCTGCGTAGGGGGCGCTACTACCACAATCCATCACAATCTGGGGGTCTACCGCGAAACAAGAAAATCAAAATTTCGTTATCTAACCTCTCTATCACTCTTGCATATTCGAGCGATAAAGAGGCAGATAACTAAATTTCTATTTTCTCGTTTCCCAGTAAGCCCTTGTTAAGAAACCGCCTTTATGCATCAATTCCATATTTTTATGTCTGTGAAAACTTGTCAAAAAACAGTTTAAGGCCCAGTATGTATAACTGTATAAGTTACTCTATGGTTTACTAGCTAGCTTAGTGCTGCACTCTGGCGGCAGAACATTGCAGTAATACCCCATATTGGCGTTTTTAGGTTATAAATTATATGGAGATGACAGGTGTCATCCTGTGTCATCCTACCCTTCGAGATAGAAAAGTATTAATAAAAACTTAAAAAGTTAGCAAGAGTCATCATAATTATCGTTGACTCACGTTGACTGACGTTGACTAACTTCATTCATAATTTTAAAATTACTGTCACAACATTATTCCTCCGCCTCTCCAATCCGTTTGTAAGGTGCAGTACGTAATAATAACTGAAAACATAGCTTATCCAACTACATATCAACAGTCAAATCAAAGTTAATACTTACAAATATGCGGCATAGTTAGCAGTCATGGATCGTGAAGCGTGGTCTACGTAAAATGAAACGTACTGTTTTTCCATTCTAGTGCTAGAGCATGGTATAACGCCGCATTTTACAGTGAGCCACAAGGTGAGGTTCATAGATTGATCTTGACTATTCTTGACATATTAAATCGGGTCACTCACGTTTTTTAAGTCGTAAATCGCTCGACATGTTTACTCCGTACCGAAAAGTGTCATCAAGAGCTCGCGTTGGCAGACGGCGCAGACCGGGCTGCAGCTCTCCGCGAATACGGCGCGGGCGCCGGCGACGGCAGAGGCTAGAAACTACCTACCCTCATTTTGGTCTCGATAATGCTATTGTGTATATTCTTGACATCCCTACTATTTCAAGATTTCATGTATAGCCTATCCGATTTCTAAAATCAAGTTCGCCATACATACTATATATGGCGTACTTGATCTTAGATAAACGGACGGACTATACAATAATATATTTGAAAAAAATTGTCCCACCGAGTTTCTTGCGCCGGGCTATCTTCTCGGGGCTTTGGTGTGGGATTACAATCGGTGATAGTTTTAGAGACCACCATGAGTACATTGTAATAATAAATGTCTAAACTAAATTGACGAATATTAAACACTTTCACTTGTATACTCTGTATCTTTAGGTATTTAAATATAGGTAAATAAAATCTACCCTCAAATGGCTCCTATGCCAGTTGAGGGTAGATGAAAACATTACACGATCAAATAATTTAGGTTAAAGTCTGGTCGTTCAGTGACTGATCCAGGCGGTTTTGTAATTGGTCGGTTAGCCAATAAATGCTATAACTACCCGAAAATGTACAAATTGTTTGTTTACTTTTATTTAAATATCTAAAGATACAGAGTTTATAGGTATTATAAGAAAAAGGAACTCTGTCTGTCTGTTACCACTTCACGCTTAAATCTATGAACAGATTTAGATAGGTAATACTTGGTTTGTAGATATATAGTTTAAGGCCCGAGGAAGGACATATCAGGATTGTTTTTATCAGTCATCATCATCATCATCCCACGCCGACGATGTCCAGGCCGAAACTAGTTTTCTATATGTAGCTTCCTATTGTGTATGTTTCATGTGTAGATTGTGTGGTGGTTGATATTAGTTTGGTGAAAATAGTAACCTAACGTATTCCCTATTCTCCTCTCTGGATATAAACATTATAAAACATGTTTTACGCAACATGATGTAGGTAAATATATGTAGTTGGGAGCTTTTAAAAATATGTATGTAATCTTTTTGTCTATCAATTAAAAAAGTTAAACGCATCAGGCAGGGGCATAATTGTGTAATAGTTATTTGTTTTACAAGGGGGCAAAGTTGTTGTTTAACCGCTCGTGCTAATATTGATAGGTACCCGAGCAAGCGAAAGATTCCAAAATTGGGGAGGATAGGGAGTGGTTCGAAAAATGGAATCTTGAGCGTTGCGAGGGTTTCAAAGCACGAGGGTTAAACAAAATTTGCCCCCGAAAGAAATACAAAATTTTTCACATATTAAATGTAAAATATCAAACAAAATCAAATCCAAATGAATGTTATTAAATATTTTTATCCAAAATCATCATTTAAAAGTCAATTCTACCAGCAAACATAAGAAAACAACTCAAAATTTGCATTTGATTACTTTGCCTCACATGTGAATAAAATGCAACTTTGCTATTAGTTTTTCAAGTGCAAAGTAAGCCTTTCCGAGCAGGTGTGGTGAAAATATATTTTCCTGTATCTCAATATCCAGGGAGGAAAATGGACACTACGTTTATATGGAGAAATGAATGTCCACTATTCTCTTGACTGCATTATAAAGAATTTTCAAAGAGCCGAGGTCACCCCACATAGGCGTAATTTTACCTTTAAAATACTACGCTCCAAGCAGCACTACTGAGTTGTATCCTTCACTATATTATATTACAGCAATTCTGTACAGTCAAAATCATATACATGGTGCCTCAAAACAACCACTCATCTGTGGCACGGGGCACGCCTTCAAGAAAAGAGCGACACCGCACTTACAGCCTCTCTGGTGTCGCGGGCGATGGTAATCGCTTACCATCAGGAGATTAGTCTTCTCGTTTGCCTCCTATATCATACGTATAAAAACACTTTGGCCGTCACTATTTATTCCATGCTGACTGTACATACTGACTAGAACTCAATAATAGTAGAACATTAATTAAGTAGAACACAGCAACACTCCTGACTATACATCAGAGGACCTTATTACAAAAGGCATAAGGTCCACCGATGTACAGTTAACAGTGTGGGCGACTGTACAAGGCACGCGCGCGTTACTCTGAAACTGCAACAGTCAAACCATTTTCATTTTTTTTTTGCATTTTTTAAGTACCCACTATCACTATTTTTTTTTCTTCTAGCTGCGCCTTGTCATGAGATGTGGCGTTACATTTCTTTTGTCTGAAGACGCACGAGTGGATCAAGGTTCTCATAATTAAGAAAATGTGATGTCTCTGCTAAAAGGAGTAGTACAAACAAAATGTTGCCGGCAAGCTAACCTTGACGGAGGTTGGATATGTCCATGCAATATGGAACTATGCTTCGAAAAAAATATCAACGAGTTTCCTGAAACAAGAGAGGAAGAAAATGAATTAAGAACTTTAACTCCGGTTAATACGGTTAAACACATTGCAGGAATGCGAAAAATAAAATGGTCTCCTGAAAATTTCACGAAGATAAAGGACTGCAACTACCCAGGTCTACTACGGTATAAACGCACAGACCGGCTCCAGGGAAACAACCAACCATGGTACGAAATAAAACAAAAAGGATCGGATCCTTACATCCAAATGTACTTAAGAGACATGAACAGATTACAAACCGAAAGCACACAAAACAAGATGGACGGACAAGGATTGGACAAAATGTATTTACAAATAATAACACATCCGACTTTTAACTCATTTGAAACGGCAGAAGGAAACTTACACCCGACAGCAAACTTACCATTTAAAAAAGCAAAAAGAAACTTAAGCCAGTACTTTGTTTTAGTATCTAGCCGTAGTGTTGTCTCTCAATTATGTCCATCTGGAATATATTTAGTGAACATGTCAACAAATATATCAATGCCAAAGAATAATGTGTATTTGAAAACCACATCAAATATGGGATTATCATCTGTAATGGAATATTCAGAGTACAATAAAATAAACACAAATAAATCAAAACCCAATTTTAGATCTTTTCTAGTTCAATCCAGTTTACTACAAAAAACTATAACAAAAGAAAAACAAAATAATGACACTAATTCAATCACAACTAATCTTTCTTCAAGAATCACTTGGGTGCAGAATGATACAGAGCGATCTATTCATTCATATAAAAAATATAATTTTAATGATTGGTTTCATTTATCCGTTAAACAAAACAGTGAGAAACCAAAAAATCAGATAACCGGAAATAAAAACCTGAGTAATTTCGCATCATCGTATACACACAAACAATCACCATTTTCCAATCTGAAAGGCGTTTTTGGACCGTATGCGCAAACACAAATCGTGTATAATGTTAAGGAGCAAGCGGCTACGGAAAAGAAAGAAAAGGGTACTTCACAACAATTTAAACAGAAATCGCAAGGAATTGGCAGCGGATCTGTTAGTGGTGGAAATGATAGCTCGAGTACTTCGTCCAAACGACGAACGATCAAAATTGAATCAGGTTGTAGTTTTAGTATAGAATTTAATGATAAAGGGAAAACTGCGAGTACTGTATCGTCGGTATCCAGCTCTGAACCAGAGAAAGGCAAAAAGAAAGCAGGTAAGAAGGCGCTGCATCGATGTCTTTGTACCACATCATTTCCAACAAATGACAAAAAATTAAAAAATAGGCCATGTGATTCCGGCGTATGTGTACCAGGCAAATGCACTCCAAGTGAATGTTTTAAACGACTTCAAGAAAAGTATGGAAGTAAAAAGAAACAAAGTGACAGCGATGCTTCTTCCAGTCAGGCATCACAAACACACAAAAAAAAAGAAAAAGAAGGAACAATACTTAAAGAAAAAGGTTCATCGAGCATTTCAAAATATAAAGAAAGTGTAGAGAAAAAACCTCTCCCGCCGCCAAAAAAGTTTGACATTGTGAAAGCCATGAAAAACTGTTGTAAAAAATTACAATTTTGGAAGAAAGATAAGCATATAGAACTTAAACCCGGAGTTATTGGCACTGACATATCCGTCAAAGATGAAACTAAGCCAATGGGTTCTAATGCATCTATCCAGTCAGGTAAATCAAAAGTTCCAAAAAAAGACAAAAAAACGACTGGGAAAGATAATAAAGGCGAACCAACTACAGTGGATGCAAAAACGTCAACTGGAAAAAAAGGAAGAAAAGAAAAGAAAGAACCGAAAGAAAAGGAAGAAAAGAAAGAAACGAAAGATAAGAAAGATAAGAAAGATAAGAAAGGAAAGAAAGAAAAGAAAGAAATGAAAGAAATGAAAGAAGAGAAAGAAAAGAAAGAAAAGAAAGAGAAGAAAGAAAAGAAAGAAAAGATAGAAAAGATAGAAAAGATAGAAAAGAAAGAAAAGAAAGAAAAGATAGAAAAGAAAGAAAAGAAAGAAAAGAAAGATAAGAAAGATAAGAAAGGAAAAGAAGAAAAGGAAGAAAAGGAAGAAACGAAAGGAAAGAAAAAAAAGGGGAAGAAAGTCACTGAGAAAAAGAAAGATACTAAAGAAGAAGTAAAAACAGAAACGAAAGCAACTGGGAAAAAGACCCGACCTTTAAAACCATATGAATGCGAACCCGGTGTTTGTACTCCTAAAGTATGCAGTCCAAAGGAGTGCTATGAACGAAAATATCCACCTCCACCCCCAGCAAAGCTTAGCAACTTTATGAAATTCAAAAATTGTGTACTAAAGGTTTGTTGCAAACGACCAGCTGCAGAAGAAAAAACTAGTTCGCCTTCGGATGCGGCAACTCAGTCGCCAAAATCAGCACCTGAAAAAACACCAGGGGCCACTGTGTACCAAGAAAAGGGAACGTCAGGCCCAAAGGCCGGCAAGAAACAGAAAGGAGAAACTACGGCGGCAGCAGCTAAGGAGTCACGCAAATCTAAAAAAGGAGGTAAACAGACAACCGCCACAGGCGATCAACCTATAGCTAGCGGTGACGTCCAGCAACCCATACAACAATCAGGATATGCTGGTATGCAATATTTCCAAAATATCGACTCTGAGCGAATGACTAGGCGGCAGGGAATTAACATTGGATCAGAGTGCGAATGTAGTGTTGAATTTTACAGGATGCTTTATTAAATATTTGTTAAACAATGAAGTAATTTTGTCATATTTTAAAATGTGCTTTCTTTCAAGTAAAATGTTTAAAAAACTTGTATCCCGACTGGTTTATTTTCGAGTTCCTCGATCCTCTTAATCTGGTAATTAGGTATGGATGTTAAGAGGATACATTAGCTGAGCCCTTTCTCCGATCTGAGAATTTTAGGTAAATATCTCCGTCGCGCTGACAGGGACGGCTCCTAAAATTTGTGCGATAAGGACAACTGCAGCTTAGGCGAAAAATCCTGCGTAAAAATCTCAGAAATCGAGGTTTCTTTTTACTGACCGTTTTGATTTTTGCGTTTATTGTTGCCGATTAATGTATACGTATGCTAGGCGTCTATTTACGGCGCATTTATATTTAATATCTGGGAGACCGAGCTTTGCCCGGAAAATGTATAAAAATTCAAAAATGCGCGTTTTCCCAGAGATAAGACCTAGCTAGATCGATTTATCGCCCCCGAAAACTCCCATATACCAAATTTCATCGAAATCGATATATATATATATATACATATATAAGAATTGCTCGTTTAAAGATATTATTAGATTAGATATGGCCGTTTTAGCGTACTTTGAAGTAACCTAGTTCTTAAATAAACAAAAATATCAAAAAAAGCAAATCATACAGACACAGCTATTGGTTAAAAAAAATGAACTCATATAAAAAATTACTCAACTAGGGCAGGCGTGGCTCACTCCGCGATTTCGTCGCTTTGCTACAGGTAGCTAAAAGTACATCCGTTCTACACCAATTTTGGGGAAAGCCATAAGCCGCGCGTGGCGCTGTCGCCACCTAGCGACCATATCTGTGCTGATCGTAACAGACGCGTTTTGTTAGAGAGTGAGTCTTCTGTACCTAGTACTATTATTTATTCTGTGTCTAGGGCCAAAATTCAGACAGGAAAATGTCGAGATCGTTTGTACGGAAAACTAACCACTAATGTATCCTCTTAATCAAATTGACTATAATTGTTACAAGATCCTTTTAATTCAGGCAGTCGCCTCCTTGTTATCTTAAGACTCCAGGCGTCTTAGCACGGTCGCGTTTTTATCCCTTGTCACCATGCCTGTCACGTTCTAACAAGTATGTAAGTGCGAAAGGGACGCGCATAGTGATAGTCGATAAAAATGGAACCGTGCTGAGCCCGCAGATATAGAGTAGAATAGAATAGAGAGCGTTTATTCGAGGCAAAATAACAGAAGAAAACAACACGTAACATAACATCAGATAACATAGAACTAGAGTCTGTTCGGAAAGAGAAGAGTCGTGAAATGTATTGGGTCCCATACATTCCACGACTCTTCTCTTTCCGCACAAACTATATAATATAAGCCACGAAATGATATGACGTCATGTTGGAATTGTCGCATTTTTCTGCCGAATAACCATTCGGTTAGAGTTAGAGGTTAGACCAAGATAGGCAAGATAAATCTGCAACAATTTTGATAGCACACGCAATGCAAGTGTTATTTATACAACATAGTATCATAGAAGTTTGACGTTTAAAATAACACTTGCACTGCGTGTGCTATCAAAATCGTTGCAGACTTATCTTGGTCTAACTTTAGCGTATTTTACGAAGATTTTTTTATTACCTAGAATATTACCGAATACACACCATACACATAAATACATACATACATACATCCATACATACTACATAGAGGATACCTGCATAAAATAAGATCTTTTTCGAGAAAATGTGATGAAAAATAAATAAAAATAAAAAGCCCCACTTGCACGTAGATGAACTCAAAACAAAAACGGCCGTTTTAACTTTGACGCATAGATTGACAAATCCGGCAACATAAAAACCAGTTTGATGTATTCAAAAGGAACTTATATACAAAATACAGTACGTAGCAGCCCCCTTTTTTAAATACCTATCATTAAATTTAGATAATCATGATGATTTAGCAGTGGCGCTAGTGTGCACGTTGATGGACTCTTAACAACCTACAGGTAGGTTAGGTCTATAACTTCTAGTGTGACAGTTAAAAAAAAGGATCACTAAAACAACAAAATTAGTAAATCCATATAATAAAGTACACAGTATTATGATTACATTTCCGTATTTATAGTGCAAGTCAGATAAATTCACATTTTATACTTATTAATTGGTGATATGTTACGGTATTACTCGTATCTTATATACTAAGCGCCACTGTCGCTGTAAGGCTTCAAGCGAAGATAGAGATGCAAGCAAACAGAACAGAGACCGCAGCCGTGTCAGTCGTTTCTTATTCTATTGGTTAACGGTAGCGGTAAGTACATACATATAATCAAGGTCATTTTTGTCAGACAACAATATCATAAAAATGTGAATAGAGTTAAACTATTTTAAACGGCGCCCCTCCACGGCACGTACGCCATCTAAAGTAATAATAATACAAACAAACATAATAAATAATAATAAATAAATAAAT
This sequence comes from Cydia splendana, assembly GCF_910591565.1. Taxonomy (NCBI): domain Eukaryota; kingdom Metazoa; phylum Arthropoda; class Insecta; order Lepidoptera; family Tortricidae; genus Cydia; species Cydia splendana. The sequence goes on along the minus strand of NC_085987.1, from coordinate 37,493,277 downwards.
ATTATAGGACATTTTTACACAAATTGACTAAGCCCCACGGTAAGCTCAAGAAGGCTTGTGTTGTGGGTACTCAGACAACGATATATATAATTATATAATATATAAATACTTAAATACATAGAAAACAACCATGACTCAGGAACAAGTATCTGTATCATCATACAAAATAAATGCCCTTACCAGGATTCGAACCCGGGACCATCGGCTTCATAGGCAGGGTCACTACCCACTAGGCCAGACCGGTCGTCAAACATACTACTACTTTACTATCTTTAATGTATTTTGCCGTATTATTTAGTATGGAGACGGCCGCTATATGACGGCACCGCTATCCTAGGAAAACCGATCTTAAGTATGTATAAAGGGGCCCACAGATTACCAGTTCGCTGGACGATATCAGCCTGTCAGTAAAACCCAAAAGGTGACAGTTCCGAACAACTGATATCTGATTCTGATATCGTCCCTCCCTTTAGAGTCTTTAGACTAAGATTACTTTAGATATACGAGTAGGTGTAGGTTTTCTGGACAGAGGAACGCAATTTAAAAAATGGTTTATCTCTATTCTATAAGATACTAGGAGGCAGCATTCAACGTCGTCTAAGTTACGATCGTTTTCGCACTCATATTATTGAAGCTGTGAATCGATAGAAATAACATTTTCAGTATAGGTGGCAGCACTGAAGCGTCAAATTTAGGCACCTGTTAAAGCACCTATGTTTCCAAGAAACCCTCATTCTAGAGTACATCATATATAAAATAGTTGTCTGCATGTTTTCAGCTATAATCTATTCTACATGGATCATAAAAAAAAGTAAACAAAGAAACCACGTGACTAGGCCATTCTGCCTTAGGGTACAAAACTTTGCACGAATGACTGATCACCATGTTTATTTTAATTTCTTTTAATAAAAGATCCACATGGAATAAACTATACATAATAATGACCAAATTGAATATTTTGCCCGACATAAATTTCCTTGACTGTAGCCCTATTGTTACCTATTGCAAAGCACACATCCATTTGTACCACAGTCATAAGAGATTCGCTATAGAACACGTAGGAAAGCATCTGCGGAAGACATACTTAATCACGGCGTTACCGCATTTTGGGTTTCATCTAATCTGTTTCTTCTCAAAATCTAGTGATGGAAAGAGATAACAATAGGCAAATATAGGGATGCACGTGTCTTTTAGATTCAACCTCGGGGATGCTTTTCATCGGATATTGTACAAAAGTCCGTATTTTACAAGTTTAACCCTTAAACCATTTGACATCATTTTCTAATTATTCAATTTCGAACCGTAATTCTTATTGTAGAGATGCGTTTTTGTTTTAAGTATGATGGCAAGTATGTTGCCTCTATGGATTTAAGGGATAACTTGCGTTTCATTACCGTGGCATGTGGAATCCAGGACTTTGTTTTACATCATAGGAGCTATAGAAGCATTAATAACGAGAAACAAATTTTTGTAACCTTTGATTTACTTCCGGGCTAGACAGATTTTGATTTGCCATAATGTAGGTACGTACACATACAAGTTACCAGTTCTCTCTCATTCAGGGCCTTATTTCGGGTATGTAGCGCAAACAACGTTTGTTAAGGAATTCTCTTAATATTGGACAAATGTAACTGTGCCTCGCATAAGCTTAGATCGGTTCTAGTTTTTTTTTTTTCAGTATCGCTAAATAGTATAGCTCCCTTTAAACACAAGCCATCTAGCAAATTAGCTTTACTATTAAATTTAATTTCACGGAGCTACGTATTATTTTTTATGAAACGAGACGTAATATATAGGCCATTATATGGTGATTGATCAAAAACCTTTAGCAATTCATACTTTTAGTACAGTCGCCTTCAAAAGTATCGGAGCGACCTGTGCCCTGTTTATCAAAAGCTTGTAACTTGTAATACAAGTGGAAGTCCCTTTTTGACAGCTTTTGTTAGAAAGGGACTTCCACTTGTATTACAAGTTACAAGCTTTTGATAAACAGGGCACTGCTCACAATTATTTTAACTCGAATTGATCTTGTTTATAGTCAAATATTCTTGCTGGCGTATGTATTATGAAATATTTTGAAGGTCGTGAAAATAAGCTAATACGCTAAACCGCAAGCGTATTTTCGTTATCAACGAGTATTAGCGAACGCTTGAATCTCATAGTTAATAATTAAGATATAGGCGTAGGGATGTGACGACCCCATCGCCCGCTGGTTTTACCAGTGCAATCAGTCAACGCAGGGCAGCTTGTGGCGAGCTGTTGGGGATTAGCGGCCTCACGTACCCGAGTGCTCCTGGAGAGTTCTGTTACCCGCAAGGAGGGTGGGTGGGACAGGATTCTCTGCCTCTGGCTTGCCTTAGCCGGCCGGCCAGAGTGGAGTCGTTAGAGCTATAAGCTCCAGGGGTGGAAGTGAAATATGCATAAGACGCGAGTTGGCACAGTGGCTGTTAACAGCCACTGGGTAGAAAGCGGCGCACACCTCTCGACACCCCTGAGCCGCTCACACCGGTGTTGCCCTTGAGCCATCCTAGATGTCGCTTTTTGTGGGGGCCCATCTTGTGAGGGCGAGTCACCGTCTGCCGGAAATAAAATTGCATACCGTTTTATTAGGCAGGCGTCCGGTTTTTTACCCCATAGCTCAGTTCTTAGTCCATCGCTTTCACCGAATAACCTAGTTCATTTTAGATTCCATCAACTCTCAATAGTCCTTACACCCTGGCGGGTGCTGCCTCTGCGTGCGTCCCATGACACTGGCAAGGGCAGCCTCCGCTCGGTGTACCCCTTACATTTCATTAAAGTGTCAAAAGGGCCTCTACGTGTTGGTTTCGGCTCCGCGCACGCCTCCCAAAGGTCCGGAACACCATTGTTCCGTGATGGGAAAGACATACAAAAAGATACTATATTACATTTGTTCAGATATATTCATTACTTTTCTTACATGCGGCCTTGAAATCAGCAGTAGGTGCTTGAACAGTTTCAAAATATAAGCACCGATCAGCGACTTGAATCGACTAATTAAATACAACTCATTGGTATTTAATCTATTTACAAGAATCTTACGAGATCGCGTCGTTAAAATAGAATGGCATGTAAACCTTACTCTACGTAACAATAGTCAGTCAAAGTTTTATTACATCATTACACTTTATTTTACAATTGGGAGTATTACTGCAATGTTATGCCGCCAGAGTGCAGCACTAATTTGTTTAGTAAACCATAGAGTAACTTATACATACTAGGCCTTAAACAGTTTTTTGATAAGTTTTCACTATGACACTGATGCACCAAGGCGGTTTGTTTACAGATGGCCTACCGCGAAACGCGAATATCGAAATTTCTTTATCTGCCTCTCTATAGTGTTACCCTACAGAGTATTCATGACATACTTACCTAAGTATTTTAACTCCCAATGTTAACCTATTATAATATTCAAATTTTATTAAGTATAGTATAGTAAGACTCCACAGTCAAACAAAATGTAGTTTTGTGGAGCATTGTCCTTAACAAAAAAGTTGTAACTTATTGTATAATAAATAACTAAATAAATAAATCGATCGAATAAGCAAGAGTGATATAGAGGCAGAAAACGAACTTTCGATTGTCCTGTTTCACGGTAGGCCATGTGATTGACCTAGTGACGCATGATGTGTCATTGATGATGTCAATGAGGTTTGTTTACTGTATGTGCCAGTGGTGCCTTATACGCAGAGCTTTGCCTAATATTCCCTATTGATAACCATTCGACGCGACGCAACTGTATTACATATTTTCATTCTCAAGTGACGGTTCACAAGTATCTCCTATTAGTTCCTTATAACTTGTACATTTTGTGCGAACTTCATCTCTATTTTTGAAGCATTTCAGCAGCGCGAAAGGTAACTTAGGGTGGTATTACACCTGTCCAATGTCAGTGCGTCTCACTCTCTCATTAATGCAAAATGTGAGACGCAATACAGATTGGACAAAGATATTGGATAGGTGGAATACCACCCTAAGCTACGCGTTCGACAACACTCGTTGACTACCGATCCGTACACATTAAAATACCATAATAATATATACCTATATAGATGGTCAAACAAATCTTGTCAGTAGAAAAAGGCGCGAAATTCAAATTTTCTATGGGACGATATCCTTTCGCGGCTACATTTTTCAAATTTGCCGCCTTTTTTTACTGACAAGATTTGCTTGACCAACTATACCTTTCCTTTTGGCCCAGCTTCGACGCTAGTATTTAATCTGTGCTTACTTTAGCTTTTATCCTATAGTTTATTGTCTTCGGGTTCGAAAACCATAGACAATGGAAGAAATATGAGGAATGAGCGATGAAATCAGACCCTAAGTAGATAAATGTAGAGATGATCATGATAAATATGTTACTGCCGTATGAATGATTGTCTTTGGTGAAAGAAATAATATGTACTAATATCCCTTATTAGTAAAAAATAAAACTTAAATACATTTTAATGCGGTGACAGATTACATTTCAATGTCTTAAAACTCTTAAATAATTATAAATAGATACATTTCATTAATATTATTATAATTAAAATCATCTTTAAAATAATACATTATCGAGCATATGTTGCGTGTGGCTCTAACAAATCAGGAATTGTAATCGAATGTGATTGGTCATGTGGCCTCCTAAGCTAAAAGGCTGTATCTCAAAAACAAATGAACTTGAAATTGCACTTTCAGATCAAGATTTTAAGGATGTTTGCATTCAATTTTTCATTTTAAATCCTGCTTTTTAGCTTAGCGGGGCAAAATTGTTTTATCGTTGAGTTACAGATCAGTAAAACTTTCTTGGGCATTGACAATTATACCTATTATAACCCTTCATATAGTAAATAGACATGATGATACAGTCTCATTTATTAGGTTTTTTTAAATCTTTGCAATTCTATAACGTGTGTGACATGGGCCCTAAAGGGATTTATAAGTCGTCATACTAAAGTTGAAATGTAAAAAGATCTGTGATAGGAATTTTTAATTTCACGCTACTGTTGTTTCTAACATTCAGCACTCATGTCATTGTCACTTACAAAATACGCCATCATTAAAAAATGTGTAAGTACTACATTAAAAATAGTCTTTCGCTATTTTTTTACCGATTTTTCAATATGCGTATTTTAAAAGGAATTAATCTATCTATATATATATATATATATATATATATATATATATATATATATATATATATATATATATATATATATATATATATAAATGCAAGTGTTTTGACTGACTGACTGACTGATTCATCAACGCAGAGCCGAAACTACAAAAGATAGAAAGTTGAAATTTCCACACCAGATTACATTTATAAAGTGTACAAGAGATAAGAAGCGATTTTGAGAAATTCAACCCCTAAGGGGGTTAAAAAGGGGATGAAAGTTTGTATGGGGTTCAAGTTTTATTTTAAGCTAGGAATTTGAAACTTCGTAAAAAGATATATTATTAAAATACACGAAAACTAATTTCAGCGTTTTTGACAATTCATCCCCTAAGGTGGTGAAAAAGGGGTTGAAAGTTTGTATGGATATCAAATAATTTTCGAACGCGGGACTTGAATCTTTGTATTTGGGGATATTATTAAAAGGCAGGAAAAGTAATTTCAGCGTTTTGTAAAATTCATCTCCTAACAGGGTTAAAAAGGGGTTGAAAGTTTGAATCCATTACAAATGCTTTCAAACTTCTTAGAAAGGCATAATAGCCGATTACAAAAAAAAGTAATTGCCAGGTTTTTGGAAATTCAACCCCTAAGGGGGTTAAAAAGGGGATGAAATTTCGACATGGGGTGCAAATTTTATTTTAAGCTAGGAACTTGAAACTTTGTAAAAAGGTATTAATTTAAAATATAAGAAAACTAATTCCAGCTTTTTTGAAAATTCATCCCCTAAGGTGGTGAAAAGGGGGTTGAAAGTTTGTATGGATTTCAAACATTTTTTCGAGCGCGGGACTTGAATCTTTGTATTTGGGGAATATATTAGAAGGCAAGAAAAGTAATTGCAGCGTTTTGTAAAATGTATCCCCTAAAAGGGGGTTTAAAGTTTGAATCCATTACAAATGCTTTGAAACTTCTTAGAAAGGCATAATAGCCGATTACGAAAAAAGTAATTGCAAGGTTTTTGGAAATTCAACCCCTAAGGGAGTTAAAAAGGGGATAAAAGTTCGTCTTGGGATGCAAATTTTATTTTAAGCTAGGAACTTGAAACTATGCAAAAAGGTATTAAATTATAAAACATGAAAACGAATTTAGCATTTATTAAAATTCATCCCCCAAGGTGGTGAGAAAGGGGTTGAAAGTTTGTATGGAGATCTAATATTTTGTGAGTGCCGAACTTGAATCTTTGTATAAGGGCATATTATTAGAATACAAGAAAAGTAATTTCAGGGTTTTTAAAAATTCATTCCTTAAAAGGGTTAAAAGGGGATTGAAAATGTGTATAGGGTCAAGTTTTATTTTAAGCTAGGAATATTTAATTTCGTAAAAACTTATTTCATTAAAAGAGAAGATAACTAATTTCAGCGTTTGTCTAAATTCATCCCTTAAGGTGGTGAAAAAGGGGATGAAAGTTTGTATGAAGGTCAAACATTTTTTTAAGTGCGGGATTTGAATCGTTGTATAAGAGCATATTATTAGAATGCAAGAAAAGTAACGCGGAAAAGAAGTCCACGCGGACGAAGTCGCGGGCAACAGCTAGTACAGTTTAATATAAGTACTTTGAGATTCATTTATGATATATAATTTTAAAATAGATGAAATCAACAGCAAACATAAGGTTATAAAAGAAAACTAGTTAGTAAGCTAATGAAATAACAGAAAACAAGATCCAATAAATTTTCTATTTAAATCTTATCGTTAATTTAATTAAATAAATTTAAAAAATAATTAGACCCATCAGTAAATTTGCCAAATATCAGGTCACTTTCAGCATCTCAAATTTAGTATAACGCCCTCCGCTGTTATTGTTTTCTTACGGGCCTTGCGTACAAAGCACTATTAAAACGCATGTACAGTAAGCTGCAGAGTTAAGTCACCCCTTTGCGTAAAATTCCTTATTGAGTTCCAGTTTATAAAATGAACGAATATTGAGATTGAGCGAATGAGTATTTGAAACTACAATTTTATTAATGCAATCAATACCGGTTCGGTCCATGATGTCTAATTCCCTAAATGTCTATTTCCCTGATTGTCTATTTCCACGTATGTCTATTTTCCTGATCGTCTAGTTCCACGTGTGTCTATTTCCCCGAATGTCTAGTTCCAATGCCAAATGACCACTTTTTTATCACCACATTTGATATAGTTAGGTTAAGTTCGTTAGGTTTCTTCAAATGGCCGAAGGCCAAACAGCACAGAATAGGAGCCCCGCGTAAGCGGGGCTCCGTCGACATCGCTAAAAAGTTAAGATAAAACGGAAAAAATAATGCGGTCATTTTGCGTTCTAGCCCGTTTGCGATGTAGACTAATAGCGAACGACTAAAAAGTAATTGACGTATGACGACTAGACATTCGGGGAATTAGGCTTGTGGACACTAGTCGTTTCAGTAAATGGACGTATGACGACTAGACATTCGGGGAATTGACGTAACTCGACTAGACATTTAGGGAATTAGACATCATGGACCGAACCGATCAATACAAGTGAAACTTTTAATAGGCCATGACACTTTATGTAGGACGCGAAAATTTTGAACAATGCTCCATGAAATATAATTTTTTTTAGTCGTTCACAACTAACTCTCACAACAAGTTATATTACGAATATTACGATTACTCGATACTTCGATGTCAGTCCGGCGAGCACCTCGCTGAGCAAACCACACATCATCTACAAGTCAAATCATTTTATAATAAAAATTTAATAATACAATAACATTACATTGTATGATTTATATATACAACCGTTAATAAATTTGAACATGAGGCTATGCACTTTAAGGTTTAAAGCGCATAACTCGAAACTGTATACATATATAACAACTAGAACAAAGATTTAAGTTGACTCATAAAACATATTTATTATTGCATTATAATTAATATTTAAATTAGCTTAGTAATACGATTTCACAGGCGACGTTACTATAGAAAGTATAGAACATTGTATTATCGATTAAGGCAGTAACCCTACTAACCGGAGGGGAAATAAATAGCTTCACATCTCTAGAAAACCTATCAACCATGCCACCGTACTTAAACACGGTTATACTAACTTCCCAATTGACACATTTTCCAGATCATTACGATTAACAATAAATACATATACATTCTGTGTCGTTTAAAACTTAACATTAAGTATTGCTGGAACATGATACGCGTCCCAAACGCCCGGGACATTTTGGCTGATAACATACGTCTATGGTATATCGTAATAGGTACATCGCCACACAAAATATAAAAGACTTAAGTATCTACTCTGTATATAATATGTACTGAGTTTGTACCATGACAAACGCATTGCTTTATTATGCGAAACTTCAGTCGTGTACTTAGCTAGATCTTGTAAAAGCGTATGTTGGCATCACGTAGCTTCCAGTGAACAGAAAGCTACTCATGCTCTGGTTTCCTAGGATAGCGGTGCCGTCATATAGCGGCCGTCGCCATACAAATACTACAACATCCATATTTAGCCGTATTATTTAGTATGGAGACGGCCGCTATATACGGCACCGCTATCCTAGGAAAACCGAGCTTTATCTAACAAACGCGATGTGCGCAGTAGACGGTAACCATTAACATCCGTCTTAAAGTAATACTTATTAACATATAGTGCACGTTCACAATGAAACGCACGAGCACGATACGGACGCAATATTGTCGACTACGGAAACGACACGGACAAGAATAGCACAAGTCTACGATAACAAAACGTACATAAAGTATTTTCAGAGATAAATATATGCACTGTGTCGCGTTCAGTATGAATCCAGCGTAGACCAATGCTAGAGGACCTAGCTACCGATTTGCCCCATGTACAGTCAGCAGCAGAAGTTGCTAAGCGGACGAGGTGTTCAAAATTACCTTAACACGCTCTTATTCTCACAATAAAGTCGCTTCTAGATCATTTTGAACACCTCGCCCGCTTAGCAACTTCTGCTACTGACTGTATGTCCAGCGAAAATTAGTGATTTCGGAGAAATCATCAAAATATACAGGGTGGAAAGGCACGACGATCCTTCCCGGAAGTATTAGGTCGTTTAAGTGATACAGAGACTATTGGTAATGGTAAGAATCGTTAATTGAGTAAAAAATAAAAATTGCAAAAATACTACTTTTTAACTGTGGTGATAACCCTATAGCATGTGCACATGACGGCTAGATTAAGAATCTCCGTCGGGAAAGCTCGGGACTTTACACTTTTTTCCGATCGTTGACAGTATCGCAATGATGTATGAATGACGCATAAATGTCAAATAAATCAAATGCATGCAAAAATATTACAAACAATTTTATTACTTTCTTAGATAATTACTTTTTTCCAATATTTAATACTATCTTCTTTTCACATACGGTGTTCAAATGTACCTCCGTGTATTACAACGCCGCCGCAGCCCGTACCCGAGTATGTCGATGCACATGCGATATAGTGTATGCTCTTCGTCATTTATCCTCCGCAGAAAGCACCAATTAGCCTTTGTCTCATTTCGTCCGCAGTTTCACATTCCGTTTGGTTTGGTACACCATATCTTTTACACAGCCCCACAAATTTAAATAGCCACGAGCATCTAACATTTTTATTTGAAGAATATGACATTCAATAAGTATAGTTCAATGAAAATTTAATTTCAAACATCAGACGTCTTGTCTATTTCCTACCACGCAAGAAGGTTTGTTAGTTTGGTATTGAAGAAGTATTTATTCTTGATTTATTCTTAGTATTTAATTTTTGCAAGTTCATTTGGTGCTACTTACACAACCTACTTGTTATTTTTAATTATTTTAGATAGTTTCCAATTATTCGAAAATAATTTTGTGAAACGTGTTAAGAAACTAAAACCTTTTTATCAGTCAAGGAAACCAGAGATATTTATAAGACGATTGCGTACTTTTGAGTGGTTGTCAATGTCACCATTTGAACTGTCGTTGTAAACAATGTTGTGGTTAGTATTATTAATATTAAGGAATAACATAACTATTTCATTCAAGTATTGAACAAGTGGAACCACTAAGAAAGCGAAAATCCTGCAATGATTCTTACCGTGCTGTAAGCAGACCTAAAAATGGTTAGATGGCAACAAATTAGCATAATTTCCTGTCGAATACTGATTGTTTACAAGTAAGTTCATTGACCCTGTCACCTGTTAGGGTTAGAACAAAGTAGTTTTTTGCGTGGATGTTTAAAAGGTCATAATTTAGAAACGGTTGCCCATATTAACATAGTTTCTATGGAGAAAATATAGAGCTTAGGCTAAACTATCTCCCATTTCCGGAAAGGATCGTCGTGCCTTTCCACCCTGTATATTATTAGTTGCAAACCATGCTAACCTAACTTTTGTAATTTTGTCAGAAGACCAGATTGAATTCGGAACAGATCTGAGGGTGTTCAATTTACGAGCCTAATTTCGGTGATAACTCCGAAACTATTATTTTTTGCTGAATATCAAGGGGGTTACATCGGTACCTGTTAAGGGGCCCACTGATTAACAGTCCGCCGGACGGTATCGGCCTGTCAGTTAGAATAAAATTTTGACAGTTCCGAACAACTGACAGGCCGATACCGTCCGGCGGACTGTTAATCAGTGGGCCCCTTTAAGGTCCGCCATCATCAGGCTTAGTTTGAACGCTGCATCGTGTATAAACCAACAAGTCTACTAATAATAGCAATACTATCAGGTACAATAAAGAAAATACGTTGAATATCTAAATATTGCGTGATAAATTATTTTGAATTAATGGAATGCAAAATGATTACATATGTATCGCATGGCTATATACGGATGTGACTTTCCCAAAATAATAAAATCATTCGCCATTCGTATCTACCACATCCCAACATCGATAAATACAATCGTGGCAGTCGCTAAAAAATCTTAAATCTCAGTACAAGTCAATGATCACATTTGGTTCCTTCTGTCGGTTGTCAATCGATGTCGACGGGCTATCGCGCGTTACACAAATAGAACTAACCAACAAACAGGTCCTATATTTCGGCAAGGAGTTCAGAGTAGTAGTGCGTGGCGTTTAGGTAGTCCAGGAGACGTCTCGGCAACGGCAGGCTGCTTATCAGGTCCCGTCTTACGTATTTTAATATCACAAACCTGAAATCACATTAAAAATCGTTATTATCTCATAACTTGTACCAAGCGGCTCACCGTACAAGAAAAATTGGCAGTGACATTGGAAACAATAATGTTATAAAATAGGGTTCAATTTGTTTCGCTTCCGAATCGAACTCTACAACTCTGTTCCAGTAGAAAATTAATTTAAATATGTACAGTTAAGTTAACTAGTACTAACATTAGGACTTAGGACCATGACGTGAGGATATTTTGGACTATTTTAAAGCGTCTAAATCTCTGAAAGAACATGTTGTAATGGCCTGTATTTATCGTACACACACACACACACCTGCACATGTGCTGCAGGCTCTGCACGCGCTTGAACCGCGAGACGGGGTACAGCAGCTGCACGCGCACGGGCCCGAGCACGGGCCGCAGGTTCAGGAAGAACAGGTAGCGTCCGCTGCGCGACGTCTCCACCGCGTTCTCTATGAACTCCACTATTGTCTGCGCTTTGAACATTGTGCATCCGCCGAAACAGAAATTACCTGAAAACATTATTGAGTTAGTGTTTTCACATTGTAGGGCAGAAGGACGAAAGTCTAAGTTTCCTTATCTGCCTCTCTATCACTCTTGCATATTCGAGCGTTAAGAGTGGCAGATAATGAAATTTCGAATTTCGGGTTTCACAGCAAGCAATGCCTCTGTAATGCCTTGATGCATCAATGTCACATAACTTTTTAATAAACTGTTCAAGACACAGTATATATAAGTTACTCTATTGTTTTCGATAAGTGCTGCACTCTGGCGGCAAAACATTGCTGATTGCAATACTATTACAATAATTCTGTATGAAATAATATTAATTATTACCCTGAGTGAGGCAACGAGCCAAGCGTACTTAAACATTTAAGTAATAAATGTGAAACAGAACTTACCCTGATCATGTTCAATCCTTACATGTCTCATTCCATTTAGCTTAAAAGTTAATGTGAATATGTAATGGTCGTCGCTACTGTCGCGCACTATGAACGACCCGTCCGGCTCGTTAGAGAGGATCTTCTCGGCCGCCTCCACCGATATAGGACCCCAATACCAGCCATACTGAAACGTAAAAAGTTTAATCATTAACATCGCTGGCATTAAGTAGTAGGTACAGATTAGACTGACTCAAAGTAGTCGATCACAAATCAGTGAAACGTGTTTTGTAGAGCATGTACATGTTTAAGCCGGTAGAAATATACGCCACTATGTCACCTAGCAGCCCCACGGCTTTACTTTGAACACCACCTACTTAAAGGAACAGTGACATATCCCGACACTTGCTTTGCTAACAAGCATTGCTATAAGGATTAAAAGGGCCCGTTATGATAATGAATAAGAATGAGGCACTTACGTCTTTGACCCTCTGTATGGAGGTAGCGAAGTCCATGACGGCGTCGTCTCCCTCTCGGCGTGAGGAGTGCGGCGCGGACGGCAGCGGCGGCAGCGCGCGCCGCACCGCCGCCGGCGGCTCGACCACCACCTCCTCCCCCCGCTCCCGCTCCAACCCCCCCGCCCGCCGCCACCGAAACAGATTACAAAAACTCTGCTTCAAGTTCAACGATAAAATCCGCACCGGCGACATCTTCTTTTGACTCTGACGCGGCGTCTTAACACTCTTATCGGCCGTATCGTCCTTAGGAACCTCTTTATGCTTCTTATTCTTAATATTCATACCAAAAGAGTTTTTATGAGACTTTTTATGATTGTTATTCGTTTCTAACGCACTGCATATCTCATTATCCTTATTAGTCTTGGCGTCTTTCGATGGCCGCACGTGTATCTCCACGTTCGTTATATTATTCTTCTTGTTCAGCGTGTTCCGGCACTCGGAGTCGCTCGAGCTAGAGTACAGAGTGTGCAAATATTTACGCATTTCGCGCAACGTCAGGTGGAGCGAGTCCGCCTCTGAGTCAGATATGTTCTTCCTACAAGACGAACTTGGCAAGCTGTGCCTTTTATTTTTGGAATCTTTATGTCGGTTCGTCGTTTCCTTTGGCTTGTGATTTCTGTCGGTCTGCACGTGATTCGTAGTCAAATTTTGGGATGCGGTTTTGCCGCGTTTCTTGTTGGTCCTGGGTGGTTTTTTGCCTTTTCTCATATTGCTTTGACCGGGGCGAACCATGTCGACGGGGACAGCATAGATGTCGCTGTCGAAGGGCACATTGTACATGTCAGTGATGTCGCAGGTGTTGGCGGAGAGCGTGTCGTGAGAGATGGCTTGGGTGATGAAGCTGGAATCGTCCTGGAACTGTGTGATGAGGGAGTTATGACTGCTGGAGAGACGGGAGGTGAGGGAGTTCCGCGAGGAGGGGCGCGCGCCGCGGCACGGGCTCAGGTGCAGCAGCCGCGGGCTCGCGAACCGGTGGTTCAGGCACTGCCGCCGCTCGTACAAAGATTCCGGTTTCAATTTCTTCGCGTATAATGGAGACAAATGTCTCGTTGTCATAGGAATTTCAAGAACCGATGATTTCGACTTTACAGAGTCATTGTTATACACAACGGTTGGAGGTACAAATAAAGTTGCGACTTCCACAATATTAAGGGGCACTGGGTTATCCTGGAAATTTAATTCACATTAGTCAATAGTTTAGCTGCAAAATGCGTCAACATAATCAACATATATCAAAATTCATGATGATTAGATCTATTCCATTTTGTCCACCATTATGCTATTTTGTATGAACTTTGGCATTTTGAATGTGCATTTACAATTCGTCATAAATTGTATGAATTGAATTATTAATTAACCGTATTCTGTACCTGAAATTCAGGCGGTGGGTCAATAGTCGTTAATAATACTTTTCCAGGGCCTTTCTTGACAGTGTTAAAAAAATCGCCACACATTCGCTCCGATGTCTCCGTCGACTCGCATAGTGACAGAGATTTCTCATCAAAGTCACTCTCTTGTAACTGCACAAGAACAACATACATATAGATATTATTCAAGTATAATAGTAGGAAAGTAATTTAAAAAAAACCGGACAAGTGCGAGTCGGACTCGCCCACCGAGGGTTCCGTACTTTTTATTATTTGTTGTTATAGCGGCAACAGAAATACATCCAACTATCACGGTTCGTGAGATACAGCCTGGTGACAGACGGACGGACGGACGGACGGACGGACGGACGGACGGACAGCGGAGTCTTAGTAATAGGGTCCCGTTTTACCCTTTGGGTACGGAACCCTAAAAAATAGATGCTTACAGTTGAAATATTGAAAGGGCTACAAAGGAAATCACGTTTCAGAGGCAGTCAGCAACCTAAAAGCATTGCTAGGCTTCATGGAGCAGCTGGGGTGGTTAGAGTAGCGCTACCTCGTTTCACGCAAAATAGGCACAATGGTTGTCGATTTACGGAAAATGCCCAGAAGCACTAACTAACTATGTTTCGAACAATTTACTCCTTTAAAAAACTACCTAAATCAAAATTGGTTTATCCATTAAAGAATAATGTCACAGACATATACACATAACACGAAAACATCAAATGTTAGCATTTTTCACACTAAGTTATTCTATACTTCTATACATGACCTAGTTATAACTAGGGCATTATCGCTGTTAACTAGTTACATACATTTGTAAAACACTAACCAACTGCTTTATCTCAATTGGCTTGTTATTCATAACTTTATAACATATAATAACAAGATAAGAAAATCCTTAGCTCTGGGAATAATAAGTTATTATATTACGCACTTATGCATGGGTAAATGTTGGTGGCTGTGACTACACCACTTTGTTGTACTTCTACAAGGTATAAAAAGCCTTTATATAGGTATATAAAAATTCTAATTTCCCTGACAAAGTAATGAAGTGTCGGCTTTTTTTATTTTTACGTATTTTATATCCGTGGCTTATTGACTATTCTAATGCAAGCGTAATAGCGACGGCCAACTTGATTAGCAATCATCAATATTAGGCACAATTATTCTGTGGCTGTAGTGACGAAGATTTCGTAGAAATTTGATTTCCATAATTGTATGATTGGGCTTGCCTGCTGATATGTAGGTATAAGCAAAGACATATGTAACTCCGTATAAGATGAATAAAGTCTAAGGAAAAAACGTGCCTCGGAAATCAAGAAAAAGTCATTCTCGGATAGATGGCGCACACACCTTGGCCTATGGTCGGGTTGACGACACCGTTTCATATTTAACAATTTTAACACATAGGTATCAGCGAATGAACATGGGTCAAAATGATATAAAAATAATAAAATCATTTATCCATATATATACATCATTTTGATAGTTTTATACGATTTCATTTTGAGTTTTAGTCGTGTGTCGATAGATGGCAGTAAATTTACTGTGACTACAAAATTTACTATGACAGGACCCCTCTATACAATCTATTCTCTTTGGTATAAGTATGTATAAAGTAAATTTTATTGAATGTCCAGTTGGTTGTCATACTTGTAATAATCATACATTACTATTTAGCTGGTAATTATCCGCCAACTAAGACATAAACAGGCTAACCAAGCTATGTATGATGATGAATATGATGATGATAATATGCTGTAAGCGTTTCTACATTTCATTATCCTAAAATATGTTGCATACTGCAAATTCATATGTATAACTAGTGTCTGCCTGCAACTTCAACTGCATGGCATGATGATGATGATTGATAAAAGCTATCCTATGTCCATCCTCAGGCCTTAATCTATATCAAATTTCATCTATATGGGGTCAGCAGTTTAAGCATGAAGAGGTAACAGACAGACAGGCAGACAGTTAATTTCGCATTCATAAATTCATAATATTAGTAGCGATTTAGTATAAAGCATTTTAAAAAAAAATCAGTCGCCATTGCAAGAACCATTATAATAAGTACATGACATGTATATCTAACTAAGCAAAAACACGCCAATATAGAAAAACTATAAGTCAGATCAGAAACTATAAGCATCAATTGTCAGTAGCAAAAGTTACAAAATCTTATACCTTAAACAAGCAATTCTTGTCTGTATATTTATACGTATATTTCAGGGATCTCGGAGGTGGCTCTAACAATTTCGATGAACTTTGCTATATGGAGATTATCGGGGGCGAAAAATCAATTTAGCTAGGTTTTATCTCTGGGAAAGCGCGCTTGTTTAAGTTTTTATGTGTTTCCCGTGCAAAGCTCAGTCTCCCAGGTACTATTTATATTATATTATTATTCAGTACTGTCTTCACCATAACGGCACACGGGGCCCGTGCCCAGGTCCCCCATACTCAGGAGGCCCTGAAGGACAGACGGTAACAGTATATTTGATTACCAATAATAAATAGATCATAGTAGGAAAATGTTAGCTTAATTAGCTTTCTTTACTTTACAAAAGGGCCCCAAATTCTTATGTGGCCAAGGGCCCCGGCATAGTTTAAGACGGCCCTGCTAATATTACATGTCTCCATTATCATAGGAGTGGATATTTATTATTACAAATATTTATAAAGTTGCTACACTCTCTACTAGAGGATGGTTTGACTCGCAGCAGTTGCATAATGACCTGCACAAATGTTCATGCAGACATGTAAACAGTATTATTTTACATGCAAACAGAAGATGTAGCTAATGCCAAAAATATGATATTTTTGTTACTTTTTAACTTAAAAAGGCCATCAACAAATTCATAACATGAACATTTGACAGAGCCTAGAAGGGGGGACAGGGAAGGAACTTGCATAAGATTTAGGGCACACATACAAAGGATACAGTGGATACAAGCTTAACCTATGGAGCACCCCAGTATCACAGTAATATGGAGTTAGTATCACACGTGTGATACTAGGGCGCTCCACGGATTAACACATTTTTAGCTGATATAGTTTAAGAATAAGCTCTATCTCGGGGCAAAAAAAGGCAAAAAATCCCAGTACAAAAAAATAGTTTATATATATAGTCCTAACATATTGACTGATAATAGTATGGTGATGTTGGAACACATACTCAGGTTATTAGCAAAGACATACATTTTCACAACACAAGTCCCGACTATGGGTGCAATTATTCACACTTTACAAGGTAAACAGGAAAATTTTAGACAGACATAGGGCAAATTTAAATAGATTAACAAAATAAATCTAAATAACAAGCATTTAGAGAACACCAGAATTCTGTTCAGGTGGTATCCATCATTTTTCATTTGTAGGGATTCAAACTTACTGTCTATTAACTATATTTAAAATAGACATGCCCACTGATTTTGTCACATGAAGGAATAATGCAATCATGGTTGTGACTGAATAATTTCATCAACACCCAATAAATTCCAGTAAATTTTGTTGTAATGAAACCAATATAAATAGGAGAATTTCTTCAGTAAGATAATTCACAACACAGAGAAAAATCAACAAGTGAATATTACAATAACAAAAATATAACATTAAAGGGATAAGAAGCAGCAGCGGGAGAATGAATATGACAGGTTATATAGTACCAGCAATGCCATTCATTATACATATACATTCGCTGACAAGAAATGAGAAAAAAATATGAATTCATTAACTATGTACAGTTAGCAGCAGAAGTTTCTAAGCGGGCCAGGTGTTCAAAATGATCTTGACGCAAGTTTATTGTTAAGAGAATAAGAGTGTGTCAAGGTAATTTTGAACACCTTGCCCAATAACAACTTCTGATGCTGACTGGACATACATATTTCAATTTATTTACTTCCTTTGAATACAATTTTAACATTACAGCATGTTGTTTGTAAGAGTAGGAATATAAAAGATAAAAGAAAGACCACAGGTACCTACTGCTTATTAGTCAAGTAAAAATTAAACTAATTTTCCTCAAGACATACAAATACATGCCATGCTTTGTTGACATCAAAATACATAGCACAAGATAATGTGTCTAATTACAATATTTTAATTATGAAATACTACAGAAGTACAGACTTAAGATGTTATGAATTTACATGAAAATTACATTTTATCAATGCTCATAGAGTAAAACTGGGAGAAGAGACTAGTTTACCATGCAACATTACTATAATTTAAATATTTAGCAAGTGATAAACGGGAAGTGAAGTGACAGAAGATATTTACCAGTTGCTTTTGGGTGAAGGAAAACGTCGTGAGGAAACCGGACTAATCCCAAAGAGGCCTAGTTTCCCCCCTGGGTTGGAAGGTCAGATGGCAGTCGCTTTCGTAAAAACTAGTGCCTACATGCAATAATGGGATTAGTTGTCAAGCGGACCTCAGGCTCCCATGAGCCGTGGCAAAATGCCAGGATAACGCGAGGATGAAGAGAGGAAGAAGATACGGGAAGCGAAGTGCCAAGTTTCGAAACAACTGACCTCGGATGTAACGTGATGCCAGCCGCTAGCGGAATCGCTCGAGAATGATCCGCTGGTGATGAGTAGACCACTATCTTCACTTAAAGGAGGCACCTCGGAATGTGTTGAAAACGAAGGCGGTGACTCCATCACCCAAACATTACTCTTCTACACCTCTCGCGGACATATATCGGCCGTGTTATACATTAAATAAAAGACATCAAACTGTACTTATAGTAAATTAAACAACACAAAATGAAAGAAGATGCCTTCCTCCCCGTTTCTTACTCATTGCCAAATTCAGTTATCAGTCTGTGCTCGTTTCATTTCATTACTTTAATTTTATTAATTTCTCTACTTGTTCAATGTTCATTGCTCATACCAAAGACAAGACAACATTTTTTTTTTAATAATCTTGAATTCGGCTTCCAGTTTTTTTATCTATGAATATTCTACATTGTCGAGCCCGGAGTAACTTTCAGTGAAAAAGAAATATATAGCCGGTCAAACAACTTTGTCAGTAGAAAAAGGTGCGAAATTCAAATTTTGTATGGGACCATTACTCTTCACGCTATTTTTTGTTAAATTTGGCGCTTTTTTTCTAATGACAGAAATGGCTTGACAAAATATATATAGAAAGTTGATAGTAGGAGATCCCACATATATGGCCGACCAATCTGTCTGAAGGATGAAACTATGAAAATATGTTCCAGAACATAAATAAATAGGGTTGCCTAAAGAAATATGGTCAAGCCTATTTTTAATAAATTTTTGAAGAAAATTTTTTTTCAGCAAATTTCACCGATTTGTCTGACGAACGAAATAAGTTTATATGGAAAGTATACAACTTGTACAACATACATCAACTAGGTTGCCTATTTTTTTCCGGTCACTATTATGTGGTTGCCGTGTTTAAAGAGGTGATTATATATCGATAATTGCACTCATCTGTCTGACGCCTGAATTATACATCAAAATGATGGTAATTTTATTGCAAATACAATGGTATAGGGTTGCCTGCGAAAATCCGGTCACAAATAAGGGTTGCCAGGCTTTTAATTAAAATAAGAAGGGAAGACTTTTAGCAATAACTCATAAACTGCTTAACTGATCAAGTTTGTTTTAATATTATTTGATTGAGTTTTTAAGCACTATTTTCATGATTTTTTCCATATTTTATGGACAGATGGTTCAAAAGCTAGAAGGAAAAACCTTTTTTGTTCTTTCTAAACGATTATTTCCGAAATAATTCACTTTATCAAGAAATGTTGTTTAAAGACCCCTATTTATTTTGAAAGGCCTATACGACGGCCTCAACGACACCCCACACTATAAGGTTGAAACGGTAAAAAAATTGTCACACACATTTTGTTTTTTCAAAGCGATTATTTCCGAAAACATTCACTTTATCAAAAAATATTCTTCTAAAACCCCTATTCATTTTGAAAGACCTTTCTAACAACATCCCACACCATAGGGTTGACACGGAAAAAAAATCCTGACGTACATTTTGTTTCTTTCGAGGCGATTATTTCCTAAAATATTCACTTTATCAAAAAATGTTTAAAAAAACCGTATTTATTTTAAAAGACCTATCCAACGACATGTCACACTCTAGGGTTGAAGCGAAAAAAAATTGTCACATACATTTTTTTTCTTTTTTTGCGTTTGATACCTATTTTGTAAGATGTCATTTGATATGAGTTTTAAAATAATCTTTTAAAAAGACATTTTTTGATAAAGTGAATATTTTAGGACATAATCGCCTCGAAAGAAACAAAATGTACGTGAGGATTTTATTTTCGTGACAACCCTACGGTGTGGGATGTTGTTGGAAAG
This sequence comes from Cydia splendana, assembly GCF_910591565.1. Classification (NCBI taxonomy): domain Eukaryota; kingdom Metazoa; phylum Arthropoda; class Insecta; order Lepidoptera; family Tortricidae; genus Cydia; species Cydia splendana. The sequence goes on along the minus strand of NC_085987.1, from coordinate 37,472,896 downwards.
GTATTTCAAAATGAATAGGGGTTTAAGAAGAACATTTTTTGATGTAGTGAATATTTTCGGAAATAATCGCTTCGAAAGAAACAAAATGTGTGTGACAATTTTTTTATCGTTTCAACCTTATAGTGTGGGGTGTCGTTGGATAGGCCTTTTAAAATAAATAGGGGTCTTTAAACAATATTTCTAGATAAAGTGAATCATTTCGGAAATACTCGTTTAGAAAGAATAAAAAGGTTTTTCTTTCTAACTTTTGAACCATCTGTTCAAAAAAATATGAAAAAAATCATGAAAGTCCTCAAAAACTTCAATCAAATAAAATTAAAACAAACTTGATCAGTTAAGCCGTTTATGAGTTATTGCTAAAAGTCTTCCCTTCTTATTTTAATTAAAAGTCTGGCAACCCTTATTTGTGACCGGATTTTTGCAGGCAACCCTATACCATTGTATTTGCAATAAAATTACCATCATTTTGATTTATAATTCAAGCGTCAGACAGATGAGTGCAATTATCGATATAAAATCACCTCTTTAAACACGGCAACCACATAATAGTGACCGGAAAAAGATAGGCAACCTAGTTGATTTATGTTGTACAAGTTGTATACTTTCCATTGAAACTTATTTCGTTCGTCAGGCAAATCGGTCAAATTTGCCAAAAAAATTTTTTTTTTCAAAAATTTATTAATAATAGCCTTGACCATATTTCTTTAGGCTACCCTATTTATTTATGTTCTGGAACATATTTTCTTTCATATTTTCATAGTTTCATCCGTCAGACATATTGGTGAAGGTCGACCATATGTGGGATCTCCTACTAAGATGGTCAAGCAGATCTTGTCAGTAGAAAAAGGCGGCAAATTTGAAAAATGTAGGCGCGAAGGGATATCGTCTCATAGAAAATTTGAATTTCGCGCCTTTTTCTACTGACAAGATTTGCTTGGCCATCTTATATGTTAAGTGTAGTTTTTTATTCCACTGTTACTGATAAAACTAATTTGCTCTAGTCTAGACTATAATACATGGCCAATTAGATCCACACTTGCGATCGGGCCCGAGCAAGAGTAGTTTTCCGTTTCACTATATTTGCATAAGTGCACATCGTTTACAGTATTTGAAATGTAAAAAAATAGTTCAAATATAAAAATATCAAACATTGAACATTTTTGGCATTTCGTGAACCGGCAGACGACTCTTGCTCATCGCCTCTAATTTCGGATGCTTTATTTTAATACCACGTTGGTGGCAAACAAGCATATGGTCCACGGGGTCCACGTGATGATAAGTGATCACCATAGCCGGTGATCAAACCAATTAGTCAGTCAGTAAGAACCAAGAAAACTATACTCATCCTTTTCTTTTGGGTGCTAGTACTAGTGTAAGACAAAGATAGTATGATTCTCTCTGTCTATGATTGAAACGAGGCAGGGTGGATTTCATCACAAAAAATTTCACCATACAAAAAAATATTTCTTTTTAATGTTTAATTTAACACGATTCTAGCTGGGTAAAGTAATAGGGGGCTGTATATTGAGGATATTTATGGTATTTATACAATCATTTGTGGCTTATATTTGAAGTTATCGCTTTCGGAAAATAAAAACGCAAGATAGTGATGACAACCATGGTATGGTAATGACTCTTTTATAGACGGTAATGACACTGCATGTACGGTAATGACGATTTGGGAACTAATTTATATATGTATTAAAAACGTATTAAAAATACAAAAACTTTTTTTAATTGTAAGGCTTTAGAACTTTAATAAACATTACAAATAACATGTTTTTGAACGTTTGACTAGCTACATAAATTATTTTTAGAAAATTATAAAAAATAAATTTTATTCATATAAATAAATATATAACAAGTATTTTTATTGTATAATTTTAAATAATTTATATTCCAAAACAGGCAATTTATGTATTCATTTATTTTTTTGGGGTTTTTTCAATGTTAAATCATATTAACAATATTGTACTCTTATTATCAGTTTAAACCCGCACCTTCTTTTATCTACTGCATAACTTGGTATTTATATCATATTATAAAATTGCTGGCTTACCAATGAGCTTAATTTTTATGATATATTACTTTTTTTTTATAATTTGATTCATTGCATAAGTTTGTATTTTTGTTGTTTTATAAATTAACTTTAAAAATAGTTATAATGATTTAAATCCATATATATGTTGTTTAATAGCTAAACATTAATATATAATCAGTGTTTTATAAGTTGCAAGACCCCTACTTGTAATGCATGTCATAAGTTACAAAATGTTAGGTATTGGGTCCGGTGACTACCCAATGGTATAGTTATTAATTGCTGTAATTACTTACATCAATTAATATAATATTATCAAAAAACATAAGGCCATCACGATAGTGAGCCAGTACCGTAGCCTATGGTAGCTTAAAACTTAATATATGTTGCTTGTTTAAATACTTTGTTTTAACACGACTAACATGCAATTACAGACTCTAAGTTGCACGACTTACATTATTAGATTATAAAAAAAGAACATTTGTATGTTCTAAGTTCTAAGTGACCTAAATTTTGCCTACTTCAGTCAAAATGTTATTTAAAAACTAACCATCCTCTAGTGTGAAAGAAATAGTTATATCTTCTTCTACATTTATTCTACATTTATAAGGTAGACATTATATAGTGTTAGAAGACATAGAGCACGTTTTTCAAACATACAGCTTAATTTCATAATGAAATATAGCAAAATAACTAGAAAAGTTTCTGAGAACCGTCATCACCATACACATGAAATCATCACCGGTCGTCATTTTTTCCCGGTGATGATGGGTATGGTGTTGAAGATATGAGAGTTTCTTGTTTTTATTTCTAGAATACGAATAATAGTAGTTAATGTCTATGCTACACAATAAAACATCATGTAGTTTGCCATTCATTTCAGTAATTATTTCTAATATATCATTTGTAACTTTTATAACCAAAGCATAACGGTGATGATGCTCTGTTGTGACAAACTACGTTTTACAAATTTGTTCGTAATATTTCTCACGATTCAATGATGTGACTTTATAGTGAAATCATTTTTGGCATTCTATATTAAAGTGAAAAATAGGGCAAGGACCTTTAGCGGTATTTCGTTGTTCATACACGGAGATTTAGCTCACATTGACATTACCATGACGGTGTTGACGAATATTCGTGACAAAATTTTAAATATTTATAATGTACTTTCTCGGTGAAGGAATTATTGCATATTTTGTCATGTGTTAAACAACAACATGGAAAAGATTTAAGTAAAAGAAAAATCGCAATCGTACGATAGGTATGCTATAATTTTCACTGCAAACAAAAAGGTTCAGATTTTTCCGGTAGACGGTGATGATTTTAGACACATAAAACATTTTATATAAAAAAAACTATTAAGTTATTGGAGATGGTAATTAAGGAACATGAAGATAATAGTTCTTAAAAACATATAAAAAAGTTGCAACTCGCACAACTTACTAGTTTTTTTTATAAAGACCGAACCATAAGTTTTCGCAGGATTTTGAAATCCACCCGGCAGTCTTTTTACAAACTATAGCTTTACTAACATATTGTCTATAGTCTATGGCAATTTACCTTGAAGCAGTGACAAAAAAAAATAGGAATACTTCTGTTTGTCAATCAGTCAAGTACATTTTCAGTACATCACATCACATCTTTTGGTTTGCAATAAAGTGGAACTAAATTTCGACCGTGCAACTGTAAATAACGTATTATGTCTTAATGAAAGCCGCCACTAGCTTGTATTTTACGATGGCGGAATCGCAGGTTGCTAACATAGTCAACGAAATATTGGTAAGAATTATTTGGGTTGTTGTATATAATAACTAATATAATATTATTTATATACATATGAAACCAGTAAAGAGCAACAAATTTTTATTAGCAACAACAATAACATACATAATGGAGGCTTCGTAGTTTAACTATGAAATAGTATATTAAATTTCTTCCCTTATTTCTAGATAGCTTAAAATGTAATTTAGAGATTTTAGTTTTGCGACCGGCATATCAAATAAATTTGATTATTTGTAGAGGGTGGAGGCAGTTGAAGAAGCCTTCAGCTGTTTCTTGGTCTATAAGCCCGACCAGGAGAATGAGAGGTTGGCAACCTACCAAAAGAAACTATGTGCAGTCATGACTACAATCAGTGCAGACGTGCAGGAGTCCGCCATCAGGCAGTACCTCACGCTGACGGCGGTTCTCACCAACAGACACAAAATGAAGCAACTTCTGACACTCATGGAAAATTTAGTTAACACAAATATCATACAGGCCCGGTAAGAACAACTTATATAAAATAGGCTATTTATTTAATAAGAAATTAAATGCCTCTAAAGAAAATTGAAATGAAGAATACTGTTGGTAAATCCTGTCCAATTTCTAAGATCAAGTTGCTATACATTTACTATGGCATACTTGATCTTAGCAAAACTGACAGACTACTAAGTTACTTGAATTTGTTACCGCTAACTGAATTTATGGTTTCCCATGGTATATCACAAGTAAGTTATACAGTGCTTCAAATACCAATTTTTTTTAATCGGTAATTTAGTAAGTAACTTGTGATGGCATGGCATCCACATGTGTTTACTTATAAAATAAAAAATTAAATTGACATCAGGCATCTGCCCCTATTTGATCAACTTGCACATTGTCATTAGATTTATAATACAGAACAATTAGCATGATCACTTTTATATGGGACAATTATATACATTGCACTTATAGGGACAATATGTATAACTAGTTTTATGCGAAATACTGGTAGTATGAATAAACATATTTCAAGGAACTGTAATATTTTTCACTAGATAAATTATATTTCTTGTGTCACCTAAAAACTACAATTACACCACAAAGCACCACATATACACCCTCGTGTCTTGAAATCCTTGCAACGCTCAAGATTTCACTTTTCGAACCACTTGCTATACTTGTGGTTAAATTTTGGATTCTATCACTTGCTCGGATATCAATATATTAGCTCAAGCGGTTAAACAACAACTTTGGGCCCTTGTTAAACAAATAGTTATTTGTTAATTTATCTTAATTATACATTAAATGTTGCAGGATGCTCTGTGACTGCATACTGACCAGTGAAAAACTCTCTTATCAAAATGCAGATTACTGGATCGAATGTTTCAATTTAATCAGAAGAATTATAGGTGGTGTGGACTACAAAGGCGTCAGAGAGATCATGAAGGTATTTTAATGAATAGGAATGCACATTTGTTATTTTTTATATGAATAGAATAAAATATTCAAGATTTCATGTGATCTAAATGTTAGATCTACATTAATCAAGTTATTCATGTTTATTCAGGAAACGCGTTTGCAAACATCTTACATAATACAGTCGCCATCTGATATATTAGTGTAATAAATATCTGAACAAAGTCTCTGTTCTCAAAATGTTCAGATAACTTTGAGCTCCTTGGATGCTCCAATATATCTGAAGGAATGTACTTCTGCCAAACCACAATGTGGTTTACATACTATTAGAAGTATTAGAACAAACTAAATCCATCCATATGATCCAGTTAGAAGGTCGAACCATACTGTTCTACCTTATAGATGGCCAGGGGGCGCCATAAACCTTCAGTAAGAAGTGCATATACCTGAAAAAATTGGACCTATGCTGCTGTGGCCTGGTGGCCGAATGGCACAGGCACCTGCCGCGATAGCAGAGGATGCTGGTTCGATTCCAGCCTGGGGCACTGGGGGCCTTGGTCACTTACTTAGTATATGACATTTATTCCAGTTCACAATGTAGTTTATTGGCAGATTATTTATTTATTAATCTACAATCTACATGTGGCTCCATATGTTCTTGGAGTTTCCACAATTGTAGTCCTATCATAGAATTAAATATATTCTGTTGATGTTCTAGGGATGTAGAGAAAAGGCACACACATTACCTGTACGGTTAAATTCTTCAACAATGCCTCAGATGAAGGCCCTGTATAATGTCATAGAATACATATTTGACCGCAACGCGTCCTTGCTGCCCGCTTACTTTATTGTCACGGAGATACAGAAAGATTACCCTGACAATAATCACTGGCCACATTGGGTATGTATTAACACTATGAAATAAGTATCGTTGGGGAATTCCTCTACCCCATGGTTCAGGTTTCTGAAAGCTATATTGGCCGGATTGTATAATAATTATAATAAAATACAAGCTATTATATAGTGATTTTACATACAAAATCATTAATAGTATTAGCTTGTATTTTATTATGCAATAGGCCCCTTGTTGATGATGAGCATTTTATAAGCTTTTATTTAATTCACATTGTTTGATAGGATGCTTGTTTGTTTAAACCAACTCCGTCAAAGTATTTAATGTTCGATTGAGCTGAAACTAGGCATACCTATGCAACTTTGTTGACAGTGATAATTTAGTACCATCAAGCTAGTCTGATACTTTGACGATGGGGTAACAAAACAAAGTAACCTTATTGTGTTTGGGTTTATTAAAATTGTCTTGATGAGTAACATGCAATACTGAATAAAGAAGAACAATGTTAGTTTCTATCGAAAACATTTTCTTTACATACCTATAAGTACTGAATTTAAATACTTCAGAATGGTACTCAATGTATATATTTTGTTTTTCTTTTAGCAACTTGCAAAGCTGCTGACAAGCTTTGTCCAAAGCTTCAAGCCGTGTGCACAAATGGTGTCAATTATTGGGCACTCTCATATGTTGCCTGTAGTTGAGTACTCGGGCTACGCAGACCACTTAGTCAACCCATGGCGCCTAGATCCAACCACATTAAAATTCTCTCTCAAGGGAAGTTTGCCGTATGACGACAAACTATTGAAGCCACAAATAGGCCTGCTGAGACACGTTTTGCAGCAGCCGTATTCCAGAGACATGGTGTGCTCCATGCTGGGATTGCAAAAGCAGCATAAGCAGCGTTGCATCGCTCTGGAAGACCAACTAGTAGAACTTATGATACTAGCCATGGAGAAGAGTGAACAGGAAAACGAAGACGACGAAATGTCGTCAACACACTGGTGCTGGTTACACCTATCATCACAAGTTATTTATTTAATACTCTTTCAATTTGCCTCATTCCCTAATATAGTGATGGGTCTTCACAACAAATTGATTGGACACGATATGAGGAAGGGCAGAGATCATTTAATGTGGGTGCTCCTTCAGTTTATCTCCGGGAGTATACAAAGGAATCCGCTCTCAAACTTTTTACCCATAATAAAGCTTCATGAACTATTGTATCCGGAGAAGGAGCCACTACCGGTCCCCGACTGTACGAGGGCCCACTGCACGCATCAAATGGCTGTGGTGTGCATTTGGATGCACTTGTTGAAAAAAGCGGAGTCGGAACATAAAACAATGCCTATGCCGCAAAACCTAAAAGTGCAATATGAGTAAGTAGTATTTTTTTTATTTCGTATTTTTGATTTCAGGGGCGTTGTTGCTTTGACGAAATGTCAAATCGTGACTCTCGTAAAGCTGCTACTACTTATATGACTGCTTAGGTACTTATAAACCCACTGTAAAACTACGAATTTTTATATCTGATATCATATAAACTACAAGAATTCTGAATCAATAAATCGTTAGGTAGTATAGGTTCATTACGTTAATGCTTTAGCAACGGTTTTGCTACACGTACTATCGATAATTTAACCATAAACCCATTTTTCCTTCCACCCGTCTTCGGTTCTAACGCAGTTAAATGGTTACATAACGACAACAATATCATTATTATGAAAATTTTATACATATTATTCTTATAAATCTTTCAGCTTCCTTCAGCACTTCATGACATCGAACAACACGCCAAACCTCATGGGCTCAGACTACCGCATAGCTTTGCTCTGTAACGCGTATTCAACCAACCAAGAATACTACGCGCGGCCCATGGGCATCATTATAGAAACCCTCTTCGGCAGTCAGAAAGCCTTATCCAACGGGAATCCTGGGACACCATTGCCCACAGTGCCACTGTCGATGTGCATACTTGACAGTCTTACTTTGCACTGCAAAATGTCTCTGATACATTCTATAGTGACGCACGTAGCGAAACTAGCGCAGAACAAGACCAGTATACCCGGGAGCAGTATGATGGCGCCGGCGCTCGTGGAAACGTACAGCCGCCTGCTGGTCTACACTGAGATTGAGTCGCTTGGAATCAAAGGTTTCGTTAGTGAGTGTCGATCGATTATTACTGGAGAGTAGCCTTATAATGGAGGCACTATAAAATATAAATTTCAATATGGCGTTTGCGGATTGTTCCGTTTGTGAGCGCCTTCTATTTTTTATTATAATTCTACTCTCTTCTGTATTAATTAGCTGTAGTAATTTCATAATTCATTCTAAATAAGACCAAGAAAGTAAAAAAGTGCGCCACTTGATTATCTTTACTTTTAGAATTCTAGATTAATATTAATAATATTTTATAAGGAGAAAGTAATTCTTTCAACTGCCTTTTCGCAGCTAAACTACTGAGCTTAGTTTTATAAAATTAGGCACGTAGGAAGCATAAACTTAGATGAAGGTTTTAAAAATTACTTACGTCCTAGAGAAAGAGAGAGCAATTGAGAGACTGAACCCAACGCGGACGAAGCTAGCTAGTTAATTTTTTTGTTCCAAGCCCCGATGTTGAATACCTGCCTAAAATGGGTGGCCAAAATTAATGAGTATATCTTGTTGACAGTCCAACTTCTGCCGAACGTGTTTAAGTCGCAAGCGTGGGGCATCCTACACAACCTGCTGGACATGTTCTCGTACCGCATCCACCACATCCAGCCGCACTACAGGGTGACGCTGCTCTCCAACATACACTCGCTGGCCGCGTACCCGCAGGCTAACCAGACACAACTGCAGCTCTGGTGAGACGGCGACCATAAAAATAAATTAGGGCCAGTTACACCAACCACAATTAACAGACTGATCAGCGTTAAGCAGCAGAGGACTATGAAACTATCTAAAATTTAGCGAACGCTAAAACGGTGTCAGATTGATTGGTGCAACTGACCCTTAGATATGAATAATTCGATGGTTTAAGATCTTAGTACACTATGCCGCTTGCACCATTCACTAACCCGGGGTTAACCGGTTAAACCTGGAGTTACCATGGTTACCAGTACAATTTGACACTGGCTTAACGGTTTAACCGGTTACCTCCGGGTGAGTGGGATGGTGCAAGTGGCCCTTATAAATTATAACTCAACAGCATTAAGGTGCAATAGTATAGAGATGAAATGGTAGAGCCGGGTGATGACCGAACGAGATGCTTTTATGGAACTTACAGTAGGAGTAGAAGAGAAAGCGTTATAATTGTTTGTCCTTGTCACAGTCTTACTTTTTTTTATTCCCCACCTTAAATTTAGAATGGTTTATTGTGGGTAACAAATAACCCGACCAAATTAAGTACGTTGTTTTTGGTATGTTGTCAGGAATGTTAAAACGTGTTTTTAATTTTGTCGATGTACATTTTCGAAATTTTCGATTCCAGTTTCGAAAGCACCGCGCTACGACTCATCACGAGTCTGGGCAGTTCAGGCGTGCAACTACAGATGTCGCGAGTGGTGTCCGAGCCGAAGTCACTCGTGTCACAGGACAACGAGGAGCTGAACCGGGTGCTGGTGCTCACGCTGGCGAGGGGCATCTACATGAGCGGCACAGGTCAGTCATCACTCATATACAACCGTCAAACAAGTCCATACATGTCATAATCACAAGTATGGGCAGTTCAGGCGTGCAACTGCAGATGTCGCGAGTGGTGTCCGAGCCGAAGTCACTAGTGACACGGGACAACGAGGACAACACCCAAACAGAGGGTAACAGGAAAAAAAAAAAGAACGATATTGTCTACTTGAGTAGCCTATAGTTACTTACTTGTTTCTTTTTAGTATCGGATTATGGAACTAAAAGCGCACTTGTGTTGTGATATATTTTTATTTGGCCTAAAATAAGACTTAAACTAAAAAAACAAATGTTGTATGTTTTTTTATATATGTATTAATCTAAATATTTTTTCTTGTTGTCAGCCAACGATGGAGCGGCAGTGAAAGAGTTACTTAGCACTATAATGACGAACACGCCGCACATGTGGTCTCAGCACACGTTGCAGTGCTTCCCGCCGGTGCTTGTCGACTTTTTCTCACAGGTAAATATTCGCTATAAGGGTGTATTTTGACCACAGTTTGCTTAATGTGAGACGCAATGACATATGGACCAATATATTGAACAGATGGCCACCCACCACCAGCCACCCTTACACTCGTAACAGGATTGTGGTACTCCTCGCTCTCTCGCCTCTCGCTTTAGATAGATTGTACCGCTACGAGTACATGCGCAACATAACCAGTTAAGTATAAAACGTAAGGGCCCGCGAGAATTTATAAGGTCTGTAAAAAATAATTCGAATCCTCGGTCGCCGCTTATACACTATACGTGCGGATAGATTTGTCTGTATATAATTGAAATAATAATCTGCTTTGCGCTACGTTCAAAGGCGTTATGTCAGCGAATGGGTTCGTGTGTTGAATGTGGCGCTAACGCAACTGGGTCAAAAACTTTATTAAGTAGTATGAATTAAGGTTATGAGTCTTTCCTGTGAAGATAGGCATGTTCCAACCTCTTCATAAAAGCTGTATAATTAAATCTTCAGTAAACTGTACCAAAATCTTTAACTTTCGTAATGTCATCGGGTTTCCCGAACGTTTTTGACCCAACTACGTAATGCACTACAGCAATATACCAAACATTTACAATTTAAATGCGATCCGTGTTAATTATAACTATTGCACAGAATCCAGCACCCAAGGAAAACAAGCAAGTGCTAAAAAAGTCCGTCGAGGAGGAGTATCGCAAATGGACGTCGATGGCTAACGACAACGACATAATATCACATTTCTCCGTGCCGGGCACGCCGCTGTTCCTCTGTCTGCTGTGGAAGATGATCTTCGATACAAACAGGATCAATCCTATTGCTTTCAAGTGAGTTATTGTATACAACTTAGGGAATAAGGAAGTGCTAAAAAAGTCCGTAGAGGAGGAGTATCGCAAATGGACGTCGAAGCTAACGACAACGACATAATATCACATTTCTCCGTGCCGGGCACGCCGCTGTTCCTCTGTCTACTGTGGAAGATGATCTTCGATACGAACAGGATCAATCCTATTGCTTTCAAGTGAGTTATTGTATAGTTATACCAGACCTGTCGCGTCGAATGATAATCCGTACATATATTATTTCCTGGACATATTTAGCCAAAAAATCGTGAACCTCTATTTAGGAATTGTAATTTATCGATTCTGTTTATTAGATTCTGAAAACAGAATAGATTTTATAACTCCTCTAGGTACTAAGTACTAAAACCATTTTTAAATAAACGTATCGATATTAAATATAATTAACTAAATAATGTCCAAAATAGTATTAAATCTTTACTTTAACATTTGACAAGTACGAACTTAGGGTCAATTGCACCAAGCCGACCGTTAATGATTCGGTCAAATTGTGTTTTTGAAAAACTAATTATAGCCAGCCTTTTATGAATGTAGAATGATACCTTTGGGTATGGTGCTTTACGCACGCTAGCGTCCCCTTCCCTCCCCCTGCCGCAACCCCCCCTTTTTGCATGAAATATGTCCCGGTTCCCAGTTTTTTTATCATTTTTTGGGGAAAGTATACAATTAGGAAAAAAGTGTCAATGAAAGAAATAATCCCTATTAAATTCTTAACAAAAAAGGTTATATTCTTTTTTTGATATGACGCACCATATTCATGTTATAGCTAGATGAACTTCGACAAAATTTAACCGTTGAAAAACTTGTTGAAGTTCAATATAACATCATAGTACGTAATAGTACTGAAAGAAATCCTACACGGAGAATAACTTTGCAAGCTTATTCTCCGTATAAGATTACTTTCAGTACTATCACATACTATGTTATATTGAACTTCAACAAGGTAATACATGAATATGGTGAGTCTTACCAAAAAGTTGCATATAACCTTTTTTGTTTAGAATTTATTAAGGATTATTTCTTACCTTGACACTTTATTCCTAATTCTAATACTTTTCTCAAAAATTAATAAAAACCGTCAACCGGGACATATTTCATGCAAAAAGGGGGGGTTGCGGCAGGGGGAGGGAAGGGGACGCTAGCGTGGGTAAAGCACCATACCCAAAGGTATCATACTACATTCATAAAAGGCTGGCTATAATTTGTTTGTCTTCCCCATACATTAGAACACAACTTAACCGAATCATAAAGCGCTGGAACATTTTTGCTGTACGGGTAACTTCATAGTTCAATCAGTTCAATTTGGTTGATGCAACTGGCCCTAAGCAGTTATTTTCGTGTGTACAGAATCCTGGAACGTATCGGCGCCCGAGCGCTCTCAGCTCACCTCCGCAAGTTCTGTGATTACCTCGTATATGAGGTGACCAATCCGGCCGGCGGGCCGCACATCAACAAGTGTGTTGACGCCATCAACGACATCATATGGAAGTACAACATCGTCACCATCGACAGGCTAGTCCTGTGCCTGGTGAGTGCATCACTTGGTAAAGTTGGTAGGGACGTCTCAACCGTGTAATAGGCTAGATGACAAATTTTGATTTATAGTATCAATCGATCAGGTATGTTTTTAGGATCAAATGTATATATGAGACCCATTGCATTAAAGCAATACAAAAGTCAGAAATGATAGTCAAAGTCCGGCAGTCGTATCTACTTCACCCGTGAAACGCTCCTAACAAAACGATAAGTGACCGTGACGTCAAGGTCACTGAGAGTCCATCTTTAAGTATGGACAAAACAAGAAAATTGCTTTTTTGTCGGTGAAATATTGCGTTTAGGTATATAAACTTGGTCAAGCAGATCTTGTCAGTAGAAAAAGGCGGCAAATTTGAAAAATGTAGGCGCGAAGGGATATCGTCTCATAGAAAATTTAAATTTCGCGCCTTTTTTTACTGACAAGATTTGCTTGACCATCTATAGTTGCTATAAAATCTTTTTTTGGATAAAATGTAAGGAATCGAATGGTATCTTTACTTATTCTCTTTTTAAAAGTTAATAAAAATAAACTTAAATGTTGAAACATTCAGTGCCCTGTTTATCAAAAACTTGTAACTTGTAATACAAGCGGATGTATTGCAAGTTACAAGCTTTTGACAAACGGGCCCCAGGTCTTGTATTTTTGTAATATTTTCATATATTATTTTAATATCCACATTATTGTGATAAATTGCTCATTTGCTATCTATTTTACTAGATTTTGTTATAAATTTCAACATGTATTGTGTCATCATCCCTATACTGTTAGTACAATGTTCACCTGAGAAATTCTTGAGTATTTTCCGTAGAAGTACAGTGCTAGAGGAGAGGACTGTGATGCGAAGACCATGCATATCGTGACTTTTCAGTTAATCTCATCATCATTATAATAGGCACAATAACAAAAGTCGATTCTAACTCATACGCAACGACCGCCTAGTCAACTTACAAAAATATCAGGCGAGTCATATCTAGACTTCGCTTGCGAATATCGATATTTCGGGAGCTAGCGAAAAGGTGTGGGGGCAAGCGGTCGATCATTTATAAGTTCGTTTTATTGGGCATTATCAGCAAATCGATAACTAAATATTGTGCCTAATTTGCTTAAAAAACAAGGCAGCTGATTAGAGAACCACCCCATCTCCACGAAACCTAGCAAGGTTTTGAGGTTACTAACTGCTTTCTTTAGTGTGCATGTGCACGGAGACCTGAAGGCCCACCGCGAACCGCGTTCGACGTGTTGCCTCCATGTCACACTTACGTACGAATTTTCAAGTGCGACAGAGAGGCAACACGTCGAACGTGGTTTGCGGTAGGCCCTCTGTTTCTAGGCACCTGCTTCTATATACTTAGACCAGCTTGCAGGTCGGAAGAATGTGTTAGTGTGTAGCGAAGAACATACTCGTATCGCTTCTTCGTACTTCGCATTCTATTTACTATCATAGCTTTATAAAAATATTTTCCATGTCTAGGTGCTGAGGCCAAACCCTGACGGCAACGAGAGCCAAGTGTGCCTGTACATCATCCAACTCCTGCTGCTCAAGGGATCCGAGCTTAGAAACCGGGCCCAAGACTTCGTCAAGGAGAACTCGCCTGAACACTGGAAGCAGAACAACTGGTAATGGCTCCTCTTCACGTTGGGCCAACGCCAACGCCAACGAGGGACGCATGTATGCGTTAGAGGGAGCAAGTGATATTGCTATCTCATTCTACCGCATGGCTGCGTCCCTCGTTGGCGTTGGCGTTGGCCCAACGTGAAGAAGAGCCATAATCTCACGAAACACATGAGAGTACTTTACCTACGTAATTACGTATGCAACGTGACGTTCACACTAAGACCTTGCTGTTGCTTTCATTCATGTAAATCATCCTATTAAAAATAACTAGAATACTTTCCTAAAATGTATGACGGAATGTCACTGAGCTATATCATAGCATTTATATCAAATCAAGTTGAATACTGCATCTGGTGGATTCGTGTGCCATGGGCCATACTTACTATATCGTTTTATACATACAATATAGCTATTAATTGTCACGTCATGGTAGAAGCGTGTGCTCAGCACCAGTTACAGAGCAAGAGTATTTCATCATCATCATCATCATCTCAGCCATAAGACGTCCACTGCTGAACATAGGCCTCCCCCTTGGACCTCCATTCGTACCGGTTGGAGTATTTATTTATTGTTTAGAAAACAATATTATTACAGAATTTACTTTTATTGTCTCGAGTGGATGTCCCGTTAGCACTGTCAAAAGAGTGACAGTGAAACACTAGGGCTCAGGATCCATCCGCCTGAGGTGAATAATATTCTAGTGACAAATTTTATAAAAAAGCTAATGTTGTCAGGTACGACAAGCACCTGGCATTCCACAGAAAGTATCCGGAGAAATTCGCCCCGGAAGAGGCGAGCAGCGCGTACGGCGGGCCCATACCCGTGTACCTCAGTAATGTGTGTCTCCGCTTCATCCCCGTGCTGGACATAGTGGTGCACCGCCACCTGGAGACGCCGCAGGTCAGCAAGAACCTGGAGCAGCTGCTCGAACACCTGGGCTACCTGTACAAGTTCCATGGTGAGTCATAATCGTTATTATACAAATAGTAAGAATGAAAATGGGGTTGGCCTGTTGAAGTATTTGGCAGAGGGCGCAAGCATAGCTTGCCCTGACAATCTATAGAATTGTGTGAAATATTTGTTTTTTTAATACCCATACAAATAAAATCTCATTGAAAAAGCGGCAAGCTATGATGGCGCCATCTATGCAAACCTTTGACAGTTGCCAACCTCATTAACAATGAATTTGACAGGCGCCTCATCTTAGACAAAGATCTCTCACAAAGGCTCACTGAAACGCGTCGATTGGTCATACATTGTCCACATTCAACGTTACGTATTTTTAGCTATTTCCTAAACTATTGACTTTAACTCAACTTCCCTTTTTTAGAGTTCCGTACCCAAAGGGTAAAAACGGGACCCTATTACTAAGACTCCGCTGTCTGCCCGTCTGACTGTCACCAGGCTGTATTTCATAAACCGTGATAGCTAGGCAGTTGAAATTTTCACAGATGATGTATTATTGTTGCCGCTATAACAACAAATACTAAAAACAGAACTCTTCTTCTTCTTCTTTCTGCTTCCTCGCGTTGTCCCGAATTTTGCCACGGCTCATGGGAGCCTGAGGTCCGCTTGGCAACTAATCCCAAGATTTGGCGTAGCCACTAGTTTTTACGAAAGCGACTGCCATCTGACCTTCCAACCCAGAGGGTACACTAGGCCTTATTGGGATTAGTCCGGTTTCCTCACGATGTTTTCCTTCACCGAAAAGTGACTGGTAAATATCAAATGATATTTCGTACATAAGTTCCGAAAAACTCATTGGTACGAGCCGGGGTTTGAACCCGCGACCTCCGGATTGAAAGTCTCACGCTCTTACCGCTGTAGTTCGTTTTTTTTAGCACTAGAAATAAGGTAAACAATCTTGATGTGTCTTTTAATTAAAAAACACATTTTAAAAATAAGTTGCGGCAAATATGTAACAATTATGAATCTAATACGATCATTTATATTCTTCTGCTTTCATAAGTAATTGTTGTTGATTTTTAAAAAGCGTTTTTTAATTAAAAGACATGTTAAGATCGCTTACCTTCTTGCAAGTTCTGTCTAATGCTAAAAAAACGAACTATAGGCCACCAGCGCTTTTTTTTTGCGTAATGGTACGGAGCCCTTCGTGTGCGAGTCCGACTCGCACTTGGCCGGTTTTTTTTCAACAGTGGGTAGCAGTTTAAAGGGGCCCACTGATTAACAGTCCGCCGGCCGGTATCGGCCTGTCAGTTGTTCGGAACTGTCAAAATTTTGTTCTAACTGACAGGCCGATACCGTCCGGCGGACTGTTAATCAGTGGGCCCCTTAAGAATCAACGATCGACATATATCTTATTTTATAGATCAGTAATTTGTTTTGGTAATGTTCTACGTGTACAATAATAATATATACAAATTCCAGATCGACCAGTAACCTTCCTATACAACACGCTGCACTATTACGAGACGAAGCTACGCGACAAGCCGCCCCTAAAGAGGAAGCTTGTGAACGCAGTGCTGGGGTCACTGAAGGACGTGCGGCCCGCGGGCTGGGCCACCACGGAGGCGTTCCAGGCGTACCTGGTGAAGACGGACGCGGACACCACGCCCTGGACGCCGGACCTTAACTACTACCTTAGTCTGGTTAATAGGATGGTTGACAGTATCCTTTTTAAGTCGAAACACAAGCCTTAGTGCCAGTTGCACCATCCCCACTTGACAGACTGATCAACATCACCCGGCGCGCCGCGGCGGTTTACTATTAAACTTTCCATACAATTAAATTTAGCGAACGCTTTAACGGTGACAGACGCGGTTTGGTGCAACCGACCCTTATTGAGCTTACTGTGGGACTAAGGTCGATTTGTGTAAAATTGTCCTATAATATTTATTTATTTATTTACATTTATTAGTGTTTATGCGAATTCATGCTACTTGTGTTTAGTGGCAAATGTTTGAAATGTCATTAAATGAATTGGCCTTACTTCCAAAAAACGATTCAATACCTATTAGATTTTACGAGTTTTTAGAAGGCATTATCAACGATGTGTCAAAACGCTTCATAACACTGATATTTTCTACCCTAAAGTAAACACTTCGTAATTTCCTGAACAAACCACCAGCAATGACAGGCGTGTCCCACTTTCCGAACACCGACTGGCGTTTCAACGAGTTTCCGAACCCATCGGCGCACTCCCTCTACGTGACCTGCGTAGAACTCATGTCCTTACCTATGGCACCGGATGTCGTCGGCAACAGCTTGCTCGACGTGGTCACTAAGGGCTTCGTAGTCATACCGGCGACCAAGATTCAACTTTGGATCAACGCGATAGGACTCATAATGGCTGCTCTGCCTGATTCGTACTGGACTGTCATTCATGACAGGTAAGTTATGATATCTAAGACACCCTGGTGCGTGACCTGCCTAGAACTGATGTCCCTCCCGATGACACTGGGTGTTGTCGGCAACAGCTTGCTGGACGTGGTCAGTGGTCACTAAGGGCTTCGTAATCATTACCGGCCAGCAAGATTGAACTCTGGATCAACGCGATAAGACTCATAATGGCTGCTCTGCCCGATTCGTACTGGACTCAACATGGATTCATGACATTTTCTGTCATGAATCCATGTTGTGATACTTTAGACACTCTGGTACGTGACCTGCGTAGAACTGATGTCCCTCCCGATGACACTAGATGTTGCACGCACCGCGCATGATAGGCGTGGCATGGCTCTAATAATCGTTCTAACTACATTTTGTCAAAAAAAAACCTAAAAACAATTCCTTTTTTCGCCAGGATACTGCAAGCCATGACCCACAGCGACATGACCGAGTGGCCGTACCAGCACTCGCCGTTCCAGCTCTTCAACCTGGCCACGACCAACGACGCCATGCTGGAGAACAAGTACAGCCTCACGCTGGCGTTGGCCCACGCCGTCTGGTACCACGCCGGGGCCGGCCAGATCATGCAGGTTCCTCAGTAAGTAGAAGCCATGACCCACTGCGACATGACCGAGTGGCCGTACCAGCACTCGCCGTTCCAGCTGTTCAACCTGGCCACGACCAACGACGCCATGCTGGAGAACAAGTACAGCCTCACCTTGGCGTTGGCCCACGCCGTCTGGTACCACGCCGGGGCCGGCCAGATCATGCCGGTCCCTCAGTAAGTAGCAGCCATGACCCACAGCGACGTGACCGAGTGGCCGTACCAGCTCTCGCCATTCCAGCTGTTCAACCTGGCCACGACCAACGACGCCATGCTGGCGAACAAGTACAGCCTCACCCTGGCGTTGGCCCACGCCGTCTGGTACCACGCCGGGGCCGGCCAGATCATGCAGGTCCCTCAGTAAGTAGCAGCCATGACCCACAGCGACATGACCGAGTGGCTAAGTCCTAAGTACCACGTCAAAACGGGGGATGTATTGTTCTTCTCCACCAAAACTTAATGAAACTATCATCGCATTGCGTATGTTCTGTCCCTCACGAGCGCATGCATGTGGCAACTATGTAGTATAATAAATAATAATTTATAGGACATTTTTTACACAATTTGACTAAGCCCCACGGTAAGCTCAAGAAGGCTTTTGTTGTGGGCACTCAGACAACGATAGGTATATATAATATTATATAAATACATAGAAAACAACCATGACTCAGGAACAAATATCTGTGCTCATAACACAAATAAATGCCCTCACCAGGATTTGGACCCGGGGCCATCGGCTTCATGGGCAGGGTCACTACCCACTAGGCCAGACCGGTCGTCAAGTATACTTCCTTTGATTATTATTCGATACGTTTCCAGGTTCATGAAAGAGAAGCTGTCACCGGAGATCCACACAGAGACGCAACTAGTGTTCCTGTGCCACCTGGTGGGGCCGTTCCTGCAGCGGTTCAACGCGGACGTCTCGCGCGCCGTCATGGACATCACCATAGCGCTGTACGAGCTGCTCGCACACATCGACAAGACGCAACCACATCTACAGTACATTGATCCTATATGCGATCTGCTGTATCCTTTTTACAAGCTCATATTTATTTTTAAGTTATAAGTACACATGAATTTGGTACTTGTTCCCGAGGTCCGATTTTATAATCTGATGTTTTGGCGCCGATGATCCTATATGATGGTGGTGACCGAAGGTGGCCATAGGATAGGAACTCTAACTCGATGAGTACGAGAACTAGATCAATGTAAAAAAAAATAAAGTGTGTAATAAAAGCTAGTGTAAAAAAATACAGCTTTGACAAAATATCATTGTCTCCAATTTCTACCGTTCCCTTATTTATTCTTTGTTTTAATCCACTAGATGTTATTTATCTTGCTAATCCTAAGTGCCACTGCGATAAGGATCGGTCCATTGACTGACTTCAAAATGGTTCAATGTTATGATTTTTTTACGCCACTGTTCGGAAATGTGGCAATAGATGGTCTAAAACCAAGCTAGAAAGTAGGCAATAGCTGTAGCGCCTGACCACCACTACTACAATGTTTCATTGTTATCATCATCTGTCATTGGTGACGGTTCGCTACAGCAATGAGTATCATTTAAAACATAAAAATCAATAAAAGGTCTTTTTTGGCGCAACTTTTTCCTTCAAAAATAATATTAGGCTATTTATAGGACCAATTTCTTGTTTAAAAAAAAAAAGAAAAGTCAAAACCATTCAGTTCATTTTTTTAACAATTATCCATTCAGTTCACGCTTAAGGCGTTTTTTACTTTTGTAGCTGTTTGTGGTTTTTTTAGCAAAAACGCTTCTAAGTTTAGAGTCGGTTTGAAGCAAATAACAGAAAAACGCCTCTGAAAAGTGATAAAAAAAAAATACTTACTGAATTGGATAGTGTAAATTGTGTTTGACTAAAAAATACAAGAAACACGTATGCTCGCTATAGAAATCAGTTCTTCTAGTGAAGAAAATTATATTCTTACGCTCACGCCTACCGAAATTCAAGAGACAGCACAGGCGGTGGCTAGTAATTTGCTAACAGAGAATTCGCGGGCTAGTACTTATATATAGTTATGCAAATGTTTTCTTATTTCCTCGCAGTAGTCGTGAAAAGCACTATGTAATGCCTCGGCCGGAAACGCTAAAGATTGACTCGTATTATTTGAGGGCCTCCACTAACGTGTCGACCCTCAAACTCACTCGTCCATCTTTTAGCGGTTTTCCGTCCTCTCCTACAATGTACTATTGTCTGCATTAGCGTGTTCGCTTATTGTCTACTCAATACGGTATTTACCAAGTAGATTCAGTGCCGTAATGTGTGTGATAGCTTAAAAAATATTAACACGACAGCAGTCCTGCACAGTCACAATGTGAATTAATTCC
Organism: Cydia splendana; assembly: GCF_910591565.1. Taxonomy (NCBI): domain Eukaryota; kingdom Metazoa; phylum Arthropoda; class Insecta; order Lepidoptera; family Tortricidae; genus Cydia; species Cydia splendana. Next base: position 37,452,403 of record NC_085987.1, on the reverse strand, counting down.
ATCAGTACTTAATGTGAACAATTTCTTTAACCAACAAACCAGCTACCACATAAAATACATGTTCGTCGGCGACACACTGAAAAGCGAAGTGGAGACGGTGATCCGCAAGCTCCGGCCCGCCCTGCAGATGCGGCTCCGCTTCATCACGCACCTCAACGTGGAACAGATAAACACCGCCTAGCAGAGCGACTACTACAGCTATACGCCGTCTAGCTCGAGCTCCAGCTCCGAATAGACGGCCGAGCTGTAGACACGGGAGACGAGACCAGGGCTGCGAAACTCCTCACTTCGGCCAAACTCGGCTCCGCTCGGCTCAGCACTGATCCGAGCAATTATTGGGGTTGACATAACTTGGCGTCCCTCTGCGTGCACGACCACGGATAAGATAATGGCTTGAATTTTGATAACCCTAAATAGCCGCAAGGGACAGCATGATTCGACCCTGAACCGCTGTCAAACTTCGGTTTTGTAGGAAGTTTCCTTTCTGTACGGCAGTACTATTATTTATTCTGTGACGAGACTGTCCAGTTCTTAGGTGACGACTTGCCTTAGACCATAATCTAACGGCCTGTATAAAAACCGGTCAAGTGCAAGTCGGACTCGCGTTCCAAGGGTTCCGTACATAAGTTCGACTCACGCTTGACTGCACATTTCTCATAGGTTTTCCTGTCATCTATAGGTAAAGTACTATTTTGTGTATTTTTTTCAAAATTTTAGGCCCAGTAGTTTCAGAGATAAAGGGGGGGGGGGGGGGGGGGAATGGTCGGACAGACAGACAGACGCACGAGTGATCCTATAAGGGTTCCGTTTTTCCTTTTGAGGTACGGAACCCTAAAAACCGGGTCGAGTCGGACTGGCTCACCGAGGGTTCCGTACTTTTTTTAGTATTTGTTATAGCGGCAACAGAAATACATCATCTGTGAACATTTCAACTGTCTACCTATCACGGTTCATGAGATACAACCTGGTGACAGACAGACGTACGAACAGACGGACAGCGGAGTCTTAGTAATAGGGTCCCGTTTTTACCCTTTGGGTACGGAACCCTAAAAAAGGAGCTACGAGAGAAGGGTAATTGTAAATAATACACGATTCAACTAATAGGAATGCTTTTAAAAAATGTAATATCGAGTCAGGCAAATATGTGTTATCGTTTTTGGTGATATTTCTCAGATTTTTTACAGTATATAATATGGGCATATTGGGCATGTATTTAGTTTCAAACTTAATATAAAAAAAAAAAACTGAATCAGTTGTTGTGCTTCTAGAAAGGAAAGTGACTGACCTAATATGAGAATATAGCGGAGAATTACACTTTGTTTACTCGAAAGAACCTCACGCCAACCCGAAACCTTTCTGGAAGTTTAAAAAGGGGTTATTGTTGATCTTTTTCGAAATCTTTTTCTGGTATTTAGTTATGCATTTTATTAAGAGACTATTATCCTTTCAACGAATTTTCCCTATTATTTTCTGTAAAGTGGCATGAAAAAGGACTCTCATTCATCTAAGAATTGTAAGACATCTAAGTGATAGTGATAGAAATAATCCTGGACAAGAGAAAAAAGGGCGTCGACCTATATTTTCTAAACGGGCCCGCCCGATGGTATCTGTCAGTTGTTCGGAACTGTCAAATTTTTGTTCTAACTGACAGGCGGATTCCGTCCGGCGGACTGTTAGTCAGTGGGCCCCTTAAGAGTCTTGAAGAGAACAAGACAATGATGAAGTACAATTTAAAAATAAGACTAGAAATTTAGATGATTAAGTAATGATGTATATGTATACCTATACCTATTGTAATTATTTATGTAGTATGTATATTTTTACATATAGGCAATAAGTTTATTGAATACCTATAATTTTTAGTGTTCCGTACAAAACTTTGTTCACGGAACACTTATGGGATCACTTCGGTCTTGCAAATCAGTTATTTATATAGAGACTTTGTATCAAAACCATGTGTTTGTTATCAAAAGTGCAACATGTGCACATTATGATTTTTTTTTTTCACTTTTTACGAGTGTATTTTACTCACACACACGTTTATATTTAACATGTATTAGATTAGATGTTTAATTTTAGATTACATACTACGCATCTCAACTACTCCGAGTCTTTCAAGCTTAATTTCTTATTGCAAAGTAGTCGAACTTATTTTTTTTTTGTTGAACATAAGCTTTTTACAATGGTTGTATTTTAACTGGTCAAAGTAGAGTTATTTTTTTTCTCAGTTGGTTTTAATCCATTGGACGTCAAGAGCGCCCAAAGTCACGCTCATAAGCGTCATGGTTTTAAGTAAGGTGTACATCGCTGGGGCCCATGCGCATGGCGTGTGAGTGACGCTTGTAAATGACGTATGGCATTTAAAGAATTAAATATGAACTTGTGCTTTAGGATAATTCTAAGTATAGGTAGGCTGGTAAGATCTCCTGTAATCTAACATTTAAAATATGTAGTGTATTTTCTCATCACACTTTATATTAATAGGTAGTCTAAAATAGTCATAAAGTAGGTAAACGTTTACATGTCGTGTATATAAATTGCTTTTTCTATTTTTTTAGGTATTAATTATAAGTATTTATAAATTTTAAGATGTATTTTCTGGGATTGGACATTTTATTCCAATTCTATAACAAGACGATAATTACATTGATTGCATGTGTCTCGTTAGTGTTAGCATGTAGGTTGGGTAATATCTGACCCATTCTAACAAGTTCTAAAATAGTGGCAGATATTGTAAGCATCACGTTCAAACAGATAATTATTATTTAAAAAACCTGTACTACATGACTAACATTAACATATATAAGTTTCATCATCACAATGGAATCTAATACCTCTTATTATCACAATTGTAACGTAAGACATTTTCAACACAACAGTCTGTAAATATGTTACTATTTATAAAATGTTCTTGCATAATGCGTAGGTATATAAGAGTTATTCGAATGGTAGTTTTCTTAGCAAGCGGGATTTACTTGCGTCTCTTATACCGTACTCCATTCGTATTTTGTCTTGTAACATGTGGATGTGGCCGAATTGGTAACATAAAATGCTCTTTCATGCTGGGCATGCTGTCTATTGTGTTGCATCTAGGCCTATTTCGTTGCTTTGCAGAGATAAGTAGTACTTTAGCCGCGAGGGTTGAACGTTTGGACAACTCGGTTAACTCTGCAGCTTACTACGTACAGGCGTGCAGTTTGAGAGTCATAACAACTCGCAACGGAACCTTCACGTAGTTCACACCTTTGTCCACATCATCACTGTAATGTTGTAACATCCAAATTACATGGAATGACAAAGTACTTTTTTCTTTAACACACTTTTGTTAATTGACGACTCAGAAACGTATATGTTGTTATTATTTTTGTCAAGTTGCTAAAATGGTTATTTTTTGGATGGTTAGTGTACGCACTACTGTGTTGTAAAAATATAATTGCACTTGGCGTGCTTGATGTAATTGACAAAAGTCAATGTGTTGTGACGTGTATCAAAGTAATTTGTTTGTTCACTGATATGATATGTACATATTGTACATAACACAGTAAATAGGTTAATATATCATCATAATAACATCTCACCGTATCTTAATGAGAACTGTATACTTAAAATGGCGGGCAGAAGAGTATTGCACTTAGCCTGTCTTATAAAAAAAACTGTAACAACCAAGAAACCAGACTACCTTTATGAAAAAATTAACTGGTTAAAGGATGAGCACCATTTGAACACCCGCAGTAAAATACAAAATAAATTATCTTTACCGCACCACAAAACTGTTGGGTATAGAGGGAGCTTTAAATTCTCAGCAGCCAAAATCTGGAATGATCTGCCCCCACCTCTAAGAAATAATGTGTCCCAAAATACTTTTAAAACTAAACTGAAATCTATATTACTCTATAAACAGAAGAATACTTAAGCACCCTTGAAACACCTATTGAATAGTACCTAAGAGTAATTTTTCATGTCTTGCCCTAGCTAATAGTTTTATTTTATTTTTTTCCCTCGCCTTTTTCTCATGCCATCGCCATTTGCTAAGTTAACTTAGATTTAGTTATTAGTAGATTTCATAAAAACACTTGTTTTATATTTTTTTATTATATTTTAATATCTTATATATAATTAGGGGTGAACTGAAAACCAGCGCTGTGACAGCTAGTCTGTAACACAGCAAATGCTGAGTCCATCCCTATTGTCACACTATTGGTTGTTTATAAGTTATAACATAAGTAAGAACGAGTATATTAGACTTAAGAAATTAATGTCAAACTATGTTAATTTAATTGTTGCTAGTTCAACATGTATTTTTGTTTGTTTTACTTTTTTATCGTCTTTGTTTTCTTGTATGTGTGTGGCAATAAATAATTCTTATTCTTATTCTTATTCTTATAATATTACAGAAGTTATGTAACAACCAAATCAGAGTGTGCATAAGATCAATAGCAATTGAAAGCATTTTTATGGAAATGGACCCTTCTCAGGAAGGCAAAATAGCGCATGTTTTTTTTATATACAGAGTGATTCAGGAGACGTGAGCAGGACTAACACTGCGCATTTCGTAAATTATAAGCAACTGTTTTGTATGAGTATTAGTGAGGTTAACGTTAATTTTTTAGTCGTGTTGAAAAAAAAAGTTATTAATTTATTTACGACATGCATGGTCACCCTAAAATTAGAATAATAAACTATCGATATTCTGTGTCAAATTGAACGTCATCACGGTCTGATCACTTTTGAAAACTCGTATCTCACTCAAGTTTGACAGTTTATTTTCTTCGTAATCAAAATGCTGTCATTACGGTCAAGACTTTAAAGAGGTTTTATGTTTATTAATTAGGTCTTGTAGGGTAACCATGATTACAGAGAATTAAATTTGTCCTCGCTAAAAAGTAAAAAAATAGGAAAAAGTGTGGTTGTTTCACCGAAATACGACGGTGATCGATCAATTATCAGTTACTGAGTGTGCAGGATTAGTCCTGCTCACGTCTCATGAATCATCCTGTATTTTGGCAAATAAATAAAAAGTAAACGGATTTGTACGCAAACTAAATGAGGTTTTTAGCTATATGAAACATTGTTCAGTACTAATTATACTTGGTCAAGCAGATCTTGTCAGTAGAAAAACGGGCAAATTTGAAAAACGTAGGCGCGAAGGGATATCGTCTCATAGAAAATTTGAATTTCGCGTCTTTTTCTACTGACAAGATTTGCTTGACCATCTATACCTCAAAATTATCATATTTACACCCATTGCATTGGTTGTAACAAAAAGTTTTGAGATATTTTAGGTACTTTTTAATAAAACTGCTCTACCTATCTAAAGTAGGTATAATATTAACGTTTTATGGTAAAATGATCAAATACTATTTACAATTTAATAAAAACGGGTACATTGGTATGAATTCAATGTACATAACATATTTTTTTTTTTACAACATTCAATACAACAACCCATCACAAGGTTTAGAATTTAGATTTTTAGATTTATACTGATATCTATGAAATATTATTAATTTTATTTTACGGTGCTTGTAAATTTTACATGGTCAGTGGCCTATTGCGTGACATTTAATTTGAAACTCACAATACAGAATGAAAATTTATCAAAATTCGTAAGAAACTTTCGATTAATTGTAAATTGTTATGTAACAGGTCCTTGGTTGTAGTAATAACTTAACAAATTACATATATTCAACAATATTACATGTTTAATTATCTGAATGAATGTAACTAGCGAAAGATGAATGAAGCTGTATCATCCTGTAGATCAGGGGCCTATTGCATAACAAACTACAACTAATATTACAAGCGGAACTCCTTTTCTAATTTCACTTATTAAATAAGGAGTTCCGCTGTAGTATTAGTTGTAGTTTGTTATGCAATAGGCCCCAGTTGTTCCTAGCCATATTTACCTTGTCATATACTTGGGAATTTCGACCCATGCCACAGTGACCGAGTGGCCGAGCAGTTCATGCATCTGTCGCGTAAACGGAGGACGCTGGTTCGATTCCAGCTTTGGACTTGGACACTGGAGGCTTTGATCATTTCTTCCTTCGTATATGACATTTATTTCGGTTTGTAATCTCTGAAGCTGACTGTAGTGTCTTTCAAGATTTCCACATTATCTGTTCAATTGCTCAGAGTATACGATGTAATAATTTTTGTGCCTGCTTGTATCAATCAGCAATCTGGTTTCTATTTTAATACAGTTAAAACCTAGAACGTGTGATAACTTTTTGTCTACCTGTCTTATAAATACTACAATATGAAGATACATAAGTATATTATTTGTATGTTTTTATTGACGATAAACTAATAAAGTGTAATATTTTCTAAATCCGATTTTTATTTTTTTCTGTAAATGGGGTAGTTTCAACATTTTAAAAAATGCTTGCAACACTAGCCGTATGCGACATAAAATAGTAGAAAATAAACGAGGGCGCCACTTTCTTCGTAACTGTCATATTTTTGACGTAAAATGCTTAAACATGGCAACAATTTTGTATGCAAAATTGTTTAGTTCCATTTCATTTAATTCTACTATTTCAAGTTCCACTATAAGTACTTGATTACATACCCTGTCTCGTAACCAGGCCATAAAATATAGAGTTACACAAAGAAAAGTCCGCAACAATTTTGATAGCATACCTACGCAGTGTAAGTGTTATTTATACGTCATAATTTCGTAGAAGTTTGACGTTTAAAATAACACTTGTACTGCGTGTAATATCAAAATCGTTGCAGACTTGTCTTGGTCTACCTACCAACCCTAAGTAATATTAGAATAGTTTTTTCGGAATTCGACTCCATTCACGGCTCGTCAATCTTGAGTAAATTAAGTAATATAGCACTTGAGCCTAGATATTTAGTTACCTACTTATTTCTACATTGCTATATTTACTGTAAAAGATAAATATTCATCGGAGTTTTCGATAGGTACCTATGTATTTACCACAGAGACAAATTTAATAACGATTAAAACTTAAATTACAGTAAATAATTAGTAAATTGAATAATATTATTATTATTTATTTATTTAATCGCATGGTATGCATAAAGAAGGACAATCAGATAATTTAATAATAGATAGATGTGTAATAATAAAATAGCATATGAGCCTATTTGTGAAGTGGCCTATTTATTTCTGAATATTAATAAAATGGGCCATCAGTTAAATATTCATCGGTGTTTTCGGTAGGCACCTATGAATATTATGAAAATAAGAAAATAATAACCACTTTATTTCATTTTGCTGCAGTCGTTAATGTCAACGACTTTACGTTTAGTACATAAATTTATTTCCAATTGAAATACGCGCGAAAACAATAACTTCCGGTGTTGTTAACAATAATTTTGTTATTGGTATTTTTTAATAAACCATAATAATGAATATTTCTATAATACTTAACTAGTTTTAACCACCATCTGCTGTATGAAAAAAAATATACTTAAATCTTTATTAATTAAAAAAGACATGAAAAGTGCTTCATTATGACTACTGCCGAAAGCTGATTGGATGGAGCGTAACCGCCATTTTAAGCGTTGCTTAGCAACCAGTCGTTCATTTGATTTATCATATGCGGCAGATCGCCAGCGGCAAGCGGACAGGATACCTTTGTTAACTTAAATGCTGCGTTTGCAACGCGCCCTAGCATAGCGGCTGTGAACTAAATTTATTTAGGCGGCGCTGTCTCTCGGGTCGGGCTTGTCTTGTGATTTCAGTGCGTGAACAATTAAGTTTTTTAAAAAGACTATTAGTTATTTGTAAAAATGGCGACAGAGGTAACGAATAATGCACCGGTTATAACTGAAAAAGAGAAAGAATTGAAAGAAGATGCCGCCGTAGATAATGGTCAAACTAAAGAAGAGGCGCCGGCTGTGGCAGAGAAAGTAGAAGAAAAGGCTGAAGAGAAAAAACCTGAACCGGCACCACCAAAACCTACAGTGCATAAAGTTAATTTCGAAAAAGATATCGTATATTTGTATCAGTTTTCGCGAACACCGGTGTTGCCGTCGACATCCCCGTACTGCTTGAAGGTAGAAACATGGCTGCGTTTGGCTGGCGTAAAGTACGAGGTAAGTGCTGAATGAAACTTAATGGCATTTTATGTCTTTTGTTTTTATTAGAAACTTAAAAACAGGCAAGTAGCTGGCATGTGATAGAAATCCGAAATTCTGACGTCGGATATGTTGGGTACCTACTTGGAATTTCAGGACCGGTTTTAGAGCTGTTGCTGATTATCGTGTATCGACGAATTATGTAGTATTGTAGTGAAAATTACTACGTATTTGATTTTGAAAATATTGCAAAGCTCACAACATTTTCTTACAGTAGTTGAAAACGTTGAACTACGATATAGCAAATGCGAATTTTGCGACTACTGCGAATGTCACAATTTTTATTATTCGAATTTTTAATTTATATACCATCTTGGGGTCGTACTGGGTCTTTTGATCTATATCACAAAATGGTAGCATTTCGTTAAACTTAGAATTTCATTAAATAAAAAATTGCCAGTTATTTCTATATCAATATAAAGAAAAACTTTTAAATAAATATACTTGTGATACATACCTACACAGAATGATATGAAATTTATAAGGGATCTTAAAAAATACGTATGCATGCATTATCAATGTTCAATATTTGAATCACTACCCCTATAAAACAAAGTCCCCCAGCACATCTGTGTTTGTGTGTATGCATGTTTGTGATAAACTCAAAAACGATTGAACGGTTTTTCATGCTATTTTTACCTGTCAATAGTGATTCTTGAGGAATTGAAGTGATTCTTGTATAATTTTTTAAGGTTTTGTCTAACCCATGTGAAGCCGAGACGGGTCGCTAGTATATTTTATAAGTTGAAATGAAGAGAATGCAAAGGATGCACCTGCATATTTGTTGTTGAGCAGTTGATCTCATAAATAAATATAATATAGAACAAAATAATAATTAAACTTGAGCAAGCCAAATACCTATTTACCTAGGTACCTACCTACCAACCGAATAATTACCAACCAAATATGTATTCGGTCCACCTCTAATTGAGAGTACCTAACTATTGGTCCCATTTTTGTCAAAATCTAGTTCTGATGATGTGATCCATGAACAATTAAGGGATCAAAACTTTTACTAGGTATTAGCAATGGAAAGTATTTTTGTACAGTTGAGATATAAATATGTATACATTTCTTCACTTCATCCAGCAATCCATTGCAAATAGGTGAAAAATCGTATACATACCTATTTATGAACTCAACTGAAGGAAGTAGTTGTACAAATATTTAAAAAATAGTCAAATACAGCTATAGTAAACAGGCATTTAAAGTTTATTTAATCGAATTAGTTTAGCACACTTTGGGCACAAATCTCACTTAGTTTAACCATAATACAAGTTTAGTAGTTAGTTTGAGTTGAATAGTTTAGTTAGTAGTAGGGTACCTATGTTAGTTTCTGTAGATTTTGTGTTACACTTTTTAATCAAATTTATTAACACTGAAAAACTGTAATTTGATGTTGGGAGCCAGGCAGGAAAACAATGTTTAAATTATTTATATTGATGAAAAATCTCTGCAATGGTTAACATTACACAAAAGTTTAAGCAGCATGTCTGTATGTCACGTCAAGTCTACTCTGAGGTAACTTTACTAAGTATTATCCTTATGTACCATCACGCTCCGCGATTGTTGCGCCATTTAGGGTCCTAGCTGAATTGGTTGTCAATACTTACACTATAAAATTTCCAGTTTAGCAAGAACCCTAAATAGCATAACAATCCCGTGTGGTGACTGTACCTACCTAGAATTGCCTAATGGAGTTTTTTGTAAAATTATGACTAAAATAAGACCACACCTTACATTACTGTGTCGTATTAATTACATCGATGCGTTATAATGCACCTAACGGTAATTGTTAGATAGCTTCATGAATAAAGTTACCTATTACTTAATTAATTGAATGGAAACAATCAGAAAAGTCCACATTACTTCAATAGGTGGGTCAAACAGAATTGAATTAAAGATACCTCCTATCGTATACTATAAGAGATACCTCCTATAGTATACTATAGAAGGTATCTTTAATTCAATTCTATTTTTACTAACTGCTTTGAATTGCATTAAAATTAGTTGGGTTGTATGATTCAAACATCCGATGTTCCGGTTCATTTACCAAGACATTTTTATGACTATAGTTCGTATTTTTAGCATTAGAAATAAGGTAAACAATCTTGATATGTCTTTTTTATTGAAAAACACGTTTTAAAAATAAGTCCACAGCAAATATGTAACAATTATGAATCTAATATGATCATTTATATTCTTCTGGTTTCGTAAGTAATAGTTACTGATTTTTAAAAAGCGTTTTTCAATTAAAAGACATGTCAAGATCGCTTACCTTCTTTCTAATGCTAAAAAAACGAACTATAGCTAACCCTGCGCCATGTTTAAATTGGTAGGTATAAGAACACGTATGTCAAGAGTCAAGACAGAGACGAAGGGTAGTATATTTGAATGTACAGTCGCCGTGAGATTTATCGGAGCTGCCGAGGTGGTCAAAAATATCTGAACACGCGCTCTAACGTCTTGACAATAGAGGCGTGTTCAGATATTTGGGTGATTCTTAAATTGTGTCCAAAAAAAATTTTTGTTCATAAACGTTTTTATTTTTCACATATTATTACATATATCAAAAGTCCATACAAAAAGCAATTTTTTGATTCATATGGTCAAGCTTAATACCGTCAGGAAAAGTAAATAAAATGAGTACATAAACACGGTTGTGACAAAGTGTCCCTCAGTCGTGACAATACGGCATTTTGGTGGCCAACTCGGCTATTTTGATTTATATAGTTATTTTAACATACCCTAATTCACTCCTATGACTACGACAAACCTAATGACAGCTCAGACGTTGAAATCCGTCAAACTATAAAGGCTGTAGAGCGTGACAAAGAATTCGATACAAATCATACATACATACAAAACATTTTTTTTGGTTTGGCAGTCGGGCAATAATAGAAAATGATCTGTAGCTAATAAAAATGCATTTCTGAAAAGTGCATGAGCATCTAAATTAATCAAACGAATTAAGAATAACACGACCACCTGTCTACATGTCACGAACGTGGACTCAAAAGTCCGTGGCGGTGACAGATTTATGAGGCCACGGTCGTGATAATTTGGAACATGTTCGATATTACATAAACGTTTCCTTTGATTTTGCAAATGTTAAATAATTAGCTTAATCTGCATTGTATGAGGTATATCTTATGTTACAAACAATAACGTAAAACTGCAACTTACTTTTAAAACTCGAACACGGCGGTGAAGCGTTAAGGTTGACTGTTTTTTCAAATGTACACAAATAAATCATTTTCGACAAAACTTCTCCCTTCAGCCATTTGTAAACCTGACAACAACACAGTGTTGATGTTCTAATAAAACTTTAATAAGGCTGGCAGTAGTGAAGATCATTTTCTACCGAGTACCGCATGTTTATATTACCACGCGAAATGGTGACGCGAAAACTAATCACAAAATGTATGTTCTTTAAAATGATATAAAATCGTTATAAATCCATACAATTTTTAAAGAGTGTTGTAGAACAAGGATTAGTGTATTATATTTGATATAAATTATTGCAAAATCAATTCATGTTAAAAAAAAAAAAAACAAATATCACAAAATCTGGGGAAGTCACACTACACGGTCCGTGACATTTCGCACTTGTAATTTTTTTTTAATATGTTTCTAATACTCTTAGGACAATACATTTAGGTTGACCTAAAACTAGAGGTAAGTTGCTAAGTATATTGATATAGAGTTTACTTATTTTCACAAAAATACATGCTATTCTTACGTGTTACACAAAAAATGCATAAGAATAAGAATTACCCATTTGTGAGCACCTCGGCCGCTCATATATGATATGTCTGATAGCGACTGTACAAGTACCCGTACGATATAATTCTTAAGCCCGTCACAGACGGATCGATAATATATACATATTAATATACCGTAAGATACCGAGCTATAACATCTTAAGGTATCTTAAGATGCCTTGCTATAAAATATCGTAATATATATACCAAAATATATATTATAGCTTCGTGTGTGGACTCTGTAAAATAGTACGTAAAATATATCGAAAGATGCCTTGTATACATATTATCGCTCCTCAATTTCCTCCAATTATATAGGTGGTGTGCTGACGTGCCCAAAATGCGCTCGAGTATTTAGCAAGAAGATGATAAGACACTCTAATAACACGAGTTAAAAATTGCCTACTCCAGAGCACACAGTCGCTGTGGCCGAAATCGGTCAGGAGAGCATCATCATCATCATGATCGCTCCGTCTGTGACGGGCTTTATAAAGTGACATCCCTGTGACAATTTTATCATTCTCATCAGCTCCCAACTCCCAACAGGCACGTGCTTATAAAGTAAGGAAACATAAGTTCCCATGGAGCTAATGAAACGACTATAGTTCGTTTTTTTAGCGTGAGAAAGAACTTGAAAGAAGAACTTGACATGACTTTTAATTGAAAAACGCTTTTTAAAAATAAGTAACTATTACTTATGAAAGCAGAAGAATATAAATGATCGTATTAGATTCATAATTTGTTACATATTTGCCGTAATTTATTTAAAAATGTGTTTTTCAATTAAAAGACACGTCAAGATTATTTACCTTATTTCTAATGCAAAAAAAAAACGAACTATAAAGTTAAACTGAATTCTATTCACCTAGTAGTAGATCAGAGTGAGGGGACCCTCCTACTAGTACACAGGCGCAGCCTTGGAATGCCGTTTGCGCGTTTCGTATACGACAAACGATCACAACAAAACTAAAACCGCAATAATACTGTATCCCCTTCCCCTTTCTTCTGTTTCCTTTCCGTACCCAACCTAACCTTAAACCTTTAAACACAATTTTCCTGGGTAAAAGTAATACCAGGGGCCAGGTTCTAAAGTAACTGTCTGCGCCTAATTGACCTAATTCAAAACGTGCTACCGATTTGGAATGATTTAGCAAGCATCCAAATATATACAAATGTTCAGATTTTTTATAAGAACACGAAAAAAATATATAGTTCGTATAATCCATGTCCACTTCGGAAACTAATATTGAGCCTAATCCCAATCATTGAGCCTACCTACTTCGCGAACGATTGGGAATAGCTAATATAAATAAACCATAAAGTTAGAAAAACAAAAGCCAAGGAAAGTTTCTTTGCAAACAAACTTTCAGAGTCATGCACACCTGAATAATCTAGCAGTGTTGCTTTTATTAGTGAACAATAAGACTTGTAGAAAATGTAGAATAAAATAAGCCAGCTGTAGTTAAATTTAAGTACTCCATGCGTTTAAGTTATTAATAAGTAAATAATTAATAATGGTGAATTAAAGACTTCATTAACCAGGAAATTATAGTTTCTCAGTTTCTACTTCTGTAATTCCTGTCGGCTAGCACATATGATAACAGTCTGCACAGGTGATGAAATAACTATTAATTGTATTCTGATCATAGCTTCTGCTGACATACACTGCATCAGTAAAGGTTAGCTCACGAATTTATGCACGTCACGTCTTACCTGCTGCAAATAGGTTTGACATGGAGCAACAATCAATATTTGTATACCTGTCCGTTTTCTCTCTGCTGATAAGGCGAGACCGAAAGGGCCAAGGAAAAATGTGTACTTAAGTATGCAAACATTTCCACCACAACCGACGCATAGGCCGGTGATTTTATACCGAAGTTTAGAAATTATTGCGTGAAAGTACAACGGTAATAAGCAATCGATTTCCCGGACGAGCACATATTAGGCAGGCGGTGGTGGGTGTATTAGATAGGAATGCGCGTTACGAATAATGATAACTTACCTATAACGAGGTGCAAGTTATTAGGCACCATACCTATTGCTTTCTTAATGGATAAGCCGGTAACATAACCGATAATGCTACTACTTATTTGAAAAATACCGCCTTAGATCATATAGGGTGATATAGGTAACAACATATGTCGGATCCCAGAAGCTTTCGTGTTGTTTTTGAATTTGGAACTTAATATAAGATATAAGTTAAAAATAAATGTTGGATTATTGTGTAAAATAAATGTAAACTTACGTTACAAATTATAAAGATTCCGTTATTTTAAAAAGAAAATTTTAACCATAACATAATAAAAATCGCCTTATACTCGGGTGTTACAATGCACTGTATTTCTTTTAAATTGCCGCCATTCTTAGTTTTTAACTTTTTATGGGTAAATGTCCATTAGACAGTCTTAAAGCCAAGGTCTGGATATCGGATGACGGTAGCATGAAGTAGGAGGAAATGGGGTCATTTGAAGCATGATTTTTGGATGATTATAGGGGGGGTCAAAAATCGTCAAAAATCGATGACGTAATTTATGGACAGCCCCTAAGTACCTATTCTATACAAGATTAAATATTTCTCGCAGCTTTTAAAGTTTTAATAATATAGAAAATTCCTGTCTTAGTAAGCAATACCCATACTGCGAGAAAAGTTTACGTTCCGTTCCATGCCCAAAATGGCAATAATATAATAGAGAGATATCAATTTTTTTAATTTAACTTCAACGTGTGGCATATTATTCGTAAGGTCTTTATTAAAACATACAACACTATTATTTGCCGTGTGAGACTTAAATTTTATCGTCAAAATATTTGAATTCTGATATTGAACGCAGATATTCGGCAATAATACAAATATTTGCAAAATCTAAAACTAACATCAATATTAAACTAGTGACAAAACATTGATCAACGCTTGTGCATTCTTTAGGTTCCTTTGTAATGATGTATGCGTCAGAACAGAACATGAAACAGCGCACGTCGGCGGGGCTATAGAATTCCTATCATGTTTGTTTATAAGTTGGTCGTGGCTACTAGAAGGACTAATGGATGCGTGCGTACATTGATAATGCTCCAGCCTGCACGGGACATATTGTTGACCGCGGTTTAATAGCATTCATGGTTATTTTATTCTAATTACGTTTACATCGTTAGGTTTACTCAACAAGTTATATACTACATCACACCTAATGCAGGGTGCATAAAGCACACTGACGTGAAATGATATTGGATTTAATTATGTATTATGTTATTTTATATTTATGTTCTTTAACTTAACAAAGCCAGTAAAGAAAAACTCGAGTTAAAGAAACTGACACAGTTGTAGTAAGTAGGTTAGTGTTCTTGTTAATTTCTAAGAATCATTCCTTAGGTTATAACCATGACAATTAAGTTTTTTAAAACATTATAAAGGTACAACTAGAGATCCACGGGTAAATACCCGAGAGCGGGTATTTACCTGGTAAATACCCGATATTTACCTACCCGCGGGTAAATACGCGGGTATTTTCGTTTTTCTTCTAAATTTGATGATGATGATAAGATTAATATAAGTATTTTTTTTATGTTACATAAAATGTCTGTTCAAACTAATTACGAAAAGGTTGCTATGAGGTGAAGTTCGATTTTAACATATCAGTCCAATTATGAAAATCGTGTAAAATCATTCCCTGGCTTCCGAAAATATTTTAAAATGCTTTTAATATACATTAGAAAGATGAAAATAAAGAATACTTATGAATGATAATAAAAAAAAATTGTACAGTATCCCAACTTGTGAAGCATATAAGTCAAACACAGATAGTTTTAGGACAAAAATGTATATGACCCTTTTTGTAGAAAATTATGTCTACTTTAGTTTGTACATACAACACTTTTCGATATTAATGACAGATTCCAAGAAATATGAAAAAGTTCACTTTTGCCCCCCTCCCCTAAACCACACCCCCCGCCGACCGAAGTTGGAATGTGTATTATCAACGTATAAGTACGATAATTTACTCAAGTCTAAAAAAAATACTCTTATGACGGCCTTTTTTTAATATTTATCAAAATTGTACTAAAAATTCCTTAGTTACAACTGCAACTAAACCATTTCATTTTAAATGACACAATAATTACAGCCATTAACTCGGCTTATATCTCCACTTTAACACAAATCGACATGTGCAACAAGAAATGAATCTACCCGTCCATTTGGGTAGATACGGGTAAATACCGGGTAGATGGGTATTTACCGGGTATTTACCTGGGTGGGTAAATTGGGTAAATACCCGCGACCCATCTCTAGGTACAACCTATATCAACATGTTTTGAAAATGTATTAATGCAATAGCATTATTCCGTAGTTAACGAAATGAAACAATCACGCCTTTCTTTCAAGAACATAAATCCTGCAATATCTGAGGACAGTGAGCCTGTCCCATCGCTCTTATTATAACCTATAGCTGTACGAGTAGGTATGTACTTGAATATGTTTATTTAGCTCGCTCCAGAGGGAGGGTGTAGGACGAACGGTATTCAGGCCGTTGCCCTTTTGCATTAACCTTGTTCGCGATCAACATGGCAGCAATAAAAGTAATGACACGAATGCGGTACCCCTATCAAACCGGCGCTCTCTCAATCTGTCCCGCACTCCGTGTATAATTAGTTATAGAAACCTCATTTTTGAAATACCTACAGTAAACTGGTTTTATTTTATAAGTATGTATGTCGTCCCCATGCACCCATAGTACAAGCTTTGCTTAGTTTGGGGCTAGGTTGATCTGTGTAAGATGTCCCCTATTAGAGACTAATATAAATAAATAAATATTAATTTATTTATTTATATTTATTTACATTTTTTTTTATTATTACAGAGCATTCGTTTTTCATTTTTTATTAATTATTACAGCGCTATCTTTAACGCTATGATTGATGGACTGATGGTTCTTGAGATTTATGTAATCGAGGTTTCACTATATCTCTTACCAAATTATCATTATATTACATAATACATATTAATAGTTAATATTTCCTGTGTAATGTTCCTCTCGTTAATGAATCAGAGAATAATATTAGTCTACCCGTGTACCTAACCGTATAATAACCAGAAAGATAAATGGTTTGCATTTCACATCACGTTATCGGTATGGGAAAGAAAATGACAAAAAAACCGGCCAAGTGCGAGTCGGACTTGCGCACGAAGGGTTCCGTACCATTACGCAAAAAACATCACGTTTGTTGTAACACATCATCTGCTTAGCTATCACGGTCCATGAGATACAGCTTGCTGACAGACAGACAGACGGACGGACAGATGGACAGCGGAGTCTTAGTAAATAGGGTCCCGTTTTTACCCTTTGGGTACGGAACCCTAAAAAGACTGCAAATGAAATACCTATTAGTTTACCTTGTTTCTGACACGGGCAAACCCGTCTTGTGTATAGCTGCATAGATGTGATGGAACCTACAAAGGTTATTCACAATGTTTACTTTCATCTATCTTGATGTCGTGAAAATGTACCGAAAAGGGCTGCATAAATTTAACTGTCACTCTACAAAGGAACATTGTCATGTACAAAGTATACTTTCATGTTAATTTATGACCATATTTTTGAATGACTAACAAGTCAAATAGGTGAAGAGTTCGAGAGATAAAATGTCCCCTTGCTGGCCTAAGGCCCAGCGCAGCGGTCAACGACCCAATTCCAGTGGGCGACGGCTTAATAGAGGCACGCAATCATTAATCTCTAAGATAGGCAGTCAAAGAGTAATTTTATTGGCCTCAGAGGATTCATATATGTAATTTAAACCGTTTCTTTTAACTGCGCACTTGAGATTTTATGTAGGTACCTAATATACTTACTTATTTCCTCTTGATGACCACATGCAGCAGCCGGGATAAAACACATTCTCATGTGGTCAGCATCTGCGTCAAACATCTGACTCATATTTTGGAAAATATGTTATGTACATAGTAAAATACAGACAATAGGAGGAAGGAACAAAGTATACTATAATACATCTTATAATACTTAGTTTTACAGGCAATCTATGTCGCATTTTACAAAACTACAAGTTGGCTGTTTGCCAACCATTTTTGTTTGCTTTGTAAAATGCGACCAAGTCTAAATTAATCCAAACTCCTATCTATGAAAATTATTAAATTGATAAATACTTAGGTATTTTATCTTTGATGGATTATTTCTATAAAATAACCAAAATAATTCTTAAGGCTCAGATACGCGGTGCGCGAACCCGTATACCGTAGGTACGTATCGTTACATCAAAGACATCAAAGTCATCAAATCAAATCAACGAAAGGAAGACACGCTCGATTCCTTTATCAAATACACAAAATATATATTTGACACCTTAAAAACCTTTAATAAGACCTAATACAATTGCTTACCTGACTTACACCATGAAAGCGCCAATCCCGGCGAAGACCTGGAAACTTAGGACAAGGCCACCCGTATTCGCTGCGGGGACCTGCCCCAACAAATCTGTAATATGAACCTACTAGACACATCACATATAGCTTCTATCCGACAAAGAGCAACCGGCCGCCAGTATTTCTAGCGAGGACCGATTGACTCACACAAATGATACAACATAGAAAAAAAAAACGGGTGGCAAAATTTATCATATTTTCTGCCGATCAGAGTTGTTCTTCTGTCGAATTTTGGGTTTACCGCGTGCGGAATCTTTTTAAACTTCTGTGCTTCAGTAGAAATTCTAAAGAATATTGCCGTATCATAAAAACCTACGCAAAAGTGCGGGAAAATGTATGGGAGATACAGCAATGGAACAGCTGCTGTATGCCGTGTTTTTGAACATAATGCACGTGAATTGCCGTATTTTTCGGCAATTACCGTATAATGAACATAACTGTTACCGATTGGCTTCCATACATATACCTAGGCTTGCAAAGCACAACTCGGAGATCAACATCGGCGTTGAAAAACACCCTATATTATACACGGTGGCCAAAAAATAAGTGCATTCCCGTTGCCAGGGAAGTTTTGGGATTATGCTGAGCAACTTTTACCATGGGTCCCGTAATCGCGAAAAAAAAATTACCCTCCTACCCTAATTTTTTTTTCGCGATTTCGGGGTGGAGGCTTCGTAACAGTTGCTCAGTATAATCCAAAAACCTCCCTGGTAACGGGAATGCACTTATTTTTAGGCGACCCTGTATAGCAACTAGCTTCTTTAATCTTCAGGTTTAGAAACTTTGTGGGTTGAAAATACACTCGTAAAAGCGCTTAGCACTTCCTACTTACTTCAGCTTTGACACACTTTCTTACAGTGTCCGTACCCGAGTCAGTTGAACGCGAAGAAAGTGCATTTACGACGAGAGAGGTAAATAGAAAACGACTATTTCCATTTTGCAATTAAGCGATTTACGTGATCAATAGATTATATAGATTTACCGGCTGAAATAGTTAATGCCCACAAACAACAAAGTTGTTTGCACCTCTACATAAAAAGGATAATTTTGCGGAATTTGCAATATCATTTGATTTGTCTTAAAAATTTGCACCTGTTAAAGTGAAAAGTTGCCTGCAAGTTGGTAGCCTGTAGCGGGCGCGTCCATAGAACTCTCATTGATTTGCCTGAATAGTAAGTATTCGCCGAATATCAGCGGTTTAACGAATATTCGTATTCGCCAAATTTTATTATATTATTTATGAAGACTGTTATTTTTTTAAGGGTAATTTAATTTTTCCATTTCAAGATTTTAGTTAGGTATGAGTGACGTAGCATTCTTCAGGACTCGTTACTGACTTGCCAAACAATTAAGACACTAAAAAGTTTCGCGCTCCGGGTACGCGTCAAGTTTCAAGGTATTGATCTGTATCCTCACCTAGTCACCTCAGTTCTTCATGGAACCCATAGTCAGGACTGGTCTGGACCAAATGCTTGTTTTGTTGGTGAATACAAAAATCGATGTATGTATTGTATTTGTATGCCTATAATATTAAGGATTTCCGTCAATTCCTTAATGTATCCCATCATCGAACGAGCGAGCGAAGCGAAGTTCTTACATTCGACTTGGATCACGCGGCTGGCTAGCGGCACGTCCCGGCATTTCGATGTTTTTAAGCTGAACTGTCAGAAGATAGTTTGATACTCAAGAACTAAAGTAAAGTTCTAATTTAAATGAAATTGGATAAACGTGTATTCGAGGGCATTATATTTTAGTCATTCAATTATGAGCAGGCTCGATCAAGGGAGTATTGAGGTAGAAGAGCTTAGAAGGCCAAAAAGCTGTTTGTGAGAGGTCATTTTATTTGCTAAAAACATGGTCGAATTTAGTATCAAATGAAAGTGCTCGGTTTGCACTTTTATAATATCGTTTTTAAATTTACCATTTTGAAATAATTAGCAAGATAAAAATAAAATAATGTAAACATAATATAAGTATGTGACATTTGACAGGAAATATTTCAGCTTAGCACAGATACAGTTTATTTTAATCTCTATGATTTCTATGCGCTATACCTACTTAAATCCAGGAGAGGGACAGTCGTATATAAAACACTTTATTCGAAAAAATAGCGACATCTATATTACTTAACGCTAAACTTTTTTTTTAAATATGGCTCCACTTTATTTCGTCAGAACGTCTTAAAACTCTTGTATCCAGGGCATGGATCAAACAAAAAAACATCTGTTAGAACAGATTTTTTATGGCCATCGTTGCCATGGAGGCGATTGTCACAAAAAAACAACTTTGTCAAATAAAACTCAAAATATTATAACACCCCATTTATTGTCTGCACAATGACATAATTCAGATAAATAAAAATACTTTCAGTTTTACAATGTTAAAAGAAACAAAGTTTTTATACGCCATCACAGTTGCTGAGAACTTCATTACCACAAAATTTAGAAAAATTATGGCGGGTAGATTCACAACCTGTGCTGCGTGTAATTGTGTTTCGTGGTCAATTGTGTGTTATTCCAGCCGTGTATGATAGGTACCTACTTTATTTACATCAACAGTCAAGTTAAAGTACTTAATCTGTTTTCGTGTATAATAAATGCCCTAAAGCCTTTTTTCAAAGTCTTTTACGTTCGCAACATACTTAGACGGTATTCATGCCCCTCCCTTCCTGATATTGCCGTTGATATTTCTGGTTAAGAATTACAGATGGCACTTCAAAATGAATGCAAAAAAGTTCCACGAGAGGGCTATCTTTGTCCTATATATTAATTATATTATACACTCTTTCCTTAAATATATTAGTAAAGGGCTCCACAGACCTAGCAATAAATCCACGTGATTTTTGATCCATTGCCGCCTATAGTGCGACATAAAATAGTAGAAATTAAATAAAATGGACCTCAAAAATGTCCATACTAAATTGTTGCCATGTGTAAATAACTCAGAGTAAATAACTAATAAGTAGGTGCAACAATGAACAAAGTCAATCGCAATCGCTCTATATAATTTTTGGTTAACCGCGAGTTCTCAGTTCGGGGCGAACTACTAGTCACAACTGAATTTGACAGATATGGAACTAACTTGTATACCTAATGCCCTTGAACAAAAAATATTTTTCCAAATTGATTCGTAAATGATGGAGTTCTTTCTGAGGTAACAAGTTAAACATACATCGAAATGATAACCTCCTTATTTTGAAGTCTATTATAAACAATTTTCTAACAGTTGCTAGCAAAAAAGCCATGTATGGAGATAACTGCAAGGTTAATTTTAAAAGCTTTATCACAGCTAATATTCGTAAAAGTAGCTAAGTATTATTCGTTGCATCACAACCTAACTTGGCGAAATAGTATTATTATTATTTGTATCTCCTTGGATATCACGGGCCTATAATCCCGGCTTTTTGATAGGCTTGCGTGGGGACACAGATCCAACACGTAGAGGCCCCTTGGAGAGCTTTTATGTCATGTAGAACGCCTGCTGGAACCCGTTTACAGGTGCTACAATAGACACCCATGAACCGGTCTCAGCAGGCATTGGGACTATTGTAGAAAAAGAGAACAGTATACCGGTCTATGGATTGAAGTTTGGGTGGACTATGAGACTGGGTTATTACAAAGACGTACGGACACCTGCCATAACAATGTTCACGCAAGTTATCGAGGCAGGTGGTGACTTGCCGCGCACTAGATGGGCCCCTGAAACTGCCGTCGCGAAGACGACCAGGAGCAACATCGGTGTGAGCGGCTCAGGGGTGTCGAGAGGTGTACGCCGCTGGCTGTTAGCAGCCACTGTGCCAACTCGCGTCTTATGCATCTTTCACTTCCACCCCTGGAGCATATAGCTCTAACGACTCCTCTCTGGACGGCCAATTAAGGCAAGCCAGAGCTGAGAGTCCTGCGGGTCCCCTTGGGGTCCACTCCGACCGACGAAGACACGCCGGAGACGGAGACCCTGACCGACTCTCGGGAGCACTCGGGTCCGTGGGGTCGTTACTTCCCAACAGCTCGCCACAAGCTGCCCGCAGGGCGTATTATTATTATTATTTGTATCTCCTTCGATTTCACGGGCCTATAAATCCCGGTCTTTTGATAGGCTTGCGTGGGGATATAGATCCAACACGTAGAGGCCCCTTGGAGAGCTTTAATGTCATGTAGAATTATTATTATTTGTTTGTCCGTTCCATATCTCGGGACCATGGGGTCCCGGACCTTTGGGAGGCATGCGTGGGGCCGAAGCCAACAGCGCAGAGGCCCTTTAAGACAGTTTACTCTAAAAGCAAGGGATACACATGGCGGATACCATCCCCGAGCGCACAATATGATACATCCGGAGATGGTCTCCGCCAGGTGCAAAGACTATTGCAGTGCAGCACTTTTGTGCTGCGATGGGAACTAAGGTCATGGGCTATTGATATGCAAGTTGGATGGACTGGATAATGGGTTATGGGAGGAGACTAGCGGACACCTGCCGTGACAATCAGTCTCAAAATTGTGTAAGACAGGTGGTGACTCGCCTACACATTTAGTGGGCCCTACAACGGCCGCACGCACAGTGCGACAATAGGGCAACACTTCGGAGCGGCTGTAAGGTTGTCGAGAGGTGAGTCTGCGGTAGCCAGATTCCGGTGATCCGTTCAGCAGGCCGCCGGCGTTATGACATTTTACACTTCCAACCTGGAGCATAGGTCCCGCTCTTGCGACTCCACTCTGGCCGGCCAATCAAGGCAAGCACAGAGGCGAGGGCCAGATGACAGGGCCCTCTGGAATAGGGGTCCGCGGTGTCGCCACTCACCGTCAGCTCGCCACAAGCTGCCCCCGCGGGGGAATTATTATTATTATTATTATTTTTTTAAGTAAATAAATCTTTATTTACATCAGTATTATTATTATTTGTATCTCTTATAAACTCACGGGTATATATTCATCCCGGTCATTTCATAGGCGTGCGTGGATACAGATCCAACACGTAGAGGCCCTTTGGAGAAGTTTGCTGTTATGTAATACACCTGCTAGAGCCCATTATTATTATTATTATATGTGAATGCACAGGCAGCTTAAAGCTGATACGTGCACATCAATGTCCACTTGTGTCTAATACTAATATTAGTCTACGAGAGTGTTCATCGAGTTTGTTTTTAAAAGAGTTTATCGAAGGTGCACTGATCACTGACTCGGGTAAACTGTTCGACACTTTCACTACGCGGTTAGATAGGAAGTGTCGTCTGGGGTTGCTACTACTCCTACTAGTATGTACTGCAAACATGCTTCGCTAATTGGCACCTATATACCAAAGGTACATACATACTTTCATAATTTTCATTAGTATTTAACATGATTGAGCCTGGTGGTCATAGAATAAAGCCCTCCGGGAAGTGACCTAACTGGGTTAGCTAGGCTATCAGGTAGAGCCGGCTATTTGTCACGCGACCTATAGATTTGGCGCCTACTTTTGTTGTAGATATAGGGTAAAACTCCGACTAAACGGTACCTATTTAAAATACCACTCAATTACCGCAAACACGGGTAAACTTACCAATTGAAGCAGATTGTTAGTGAAAGGGATAATAGTGACCCACTCGTCATGAGGTGAATATAAAATTATACCCATATGACATATTTTTTAGCTTATTACATGTAAGTATAGGCATTACATTTTATCAATTTTCCTAAAAAAAACTTGAGTTGGATTGGATACATGTTGGATATCGTGTGTAGCTTATTAGTTGCACGTACTCGTGAGCAATTGATGTTTGTTTCACAATGCTAATGATGATGTATGATAATATTTTCGAATAGCAATCAGTAGGAGTAGAATGTAATCGATTTCGCCGACTTGAATGGGTATCGGCAGCACTTATTATTCTATAAGGGCGCTGCGTTTTGTCCGACGTATTTGGTGATGGAATGCGACAAGAGAGCTTGGCCTCGTAAGACGAGGACTGGTGACATATATATAATATAAAAATACATTAAATAACTTAAAAACTCGTCTCGTGGCCGGCTATACTCATGTATGTAACATGCTTTTCTTTGCACGTATCGTATGTGTAAAATATCAACTTTAAATTAACTTAAAAATTCGTCATATCGCCTCAACCTTTTATTGAATACGATCCAAAAATATCTGAACGCTAGTAAGCCACCTACTAAATAGTATGTTACACCGGAAGTAAGTAACCATTGCATTATGCATCTATCACGTAGCGAACCCACTTATTCGTATTCAGTGCAGTCCGTCTTATAATATAGTCTCATGAACCGTTAAAACCTCCTAAATATAAGGAATTGATAGTCTAATTTGGATAGTCAACACCTCTCTAACTACTTGTGAGTAGCTTTCTATCTTGACTTGCATGGAAAATGGTATTTAAAGTAACATAAATATACTCTGGCACAGCGACTTTGACAGTTGAAAAGTGTGGCAAAAAATAAAAATGTACGCGCGAAGAGGTGACTCTTAGAAAATTTGAACTTTGCGCCTTTTTCTAAATACTGACAAGTTGAGTGTGTTTCAATTTACATTCATAGTACCTGCTAGTATTTAAAAGTAGTAAACTCGCAAACATTAAAGCGCAGGATCGCAGATAATATCGTATCAGTGTTAATAAATAACCGAACCGTCTTCCATTTCATCCAACAGAAGGATACTAAGTGGCCTAACAGGAGTCTATTTTTATAATCTTAATGTCCTTTGACGGCGACACGACGGCAAGTGTTGAACACATTTTGTAAATCCAGCGTCTTGAACAAGATTAATACAGGACATACGGTACTACAGAAGTATCCATAATATACTTATTTGATATTTAATTAAGATCAGGTTAATAAAAAAGCTAAAAAATATTACTGTAAATCCAGCGTCTTGGACGAGGTTAATACGGTAGAAGATACTATAGAAGTATCCATAGTGTGATGTTCTCTTAATATCATCAATCTAGTTTACTCTTAGTGGAATTATATTGTTTTGTAGGTAAATAAAACAATTAATTGTGACGTTCCACGGGAAAAGGTACCTTATGAGGGTTTCTAGTTTCGGAGATATGAAATGTTTTGTAAAGAGGTGAAAAAATGCTCAATTTTTTTTTATTGTGTGATCTGAAACCTTAATGCGTAACGTTTGTTTACCTGTTTTTATTTTTGTTATAAGTTAGTTATAAGCCTAGTAATGTCGTCTCAGAGTTTAGTAGAAAAGGTACCTTATGGAAAAAAGATTGAAAATTCCCAAAAAAACTAGTCAATACGGGAAAAGAAGTTTGGTAGAGAACTGTATTAGCATTCTGCAAAACTAATTTGATAATTTCAGTTCTGGTTGGGGCGCCTCGCAAATATTATAACCGTACATAGACCGACATCACAAATCCAAGTAGCCTGCTATTATACCAAAGTTACTCTCGTCAAGTCTTTCTTAACTAGAATAATCTTCATTTGGTTTGGTCGCATGCAGTAAATCAGCCATTGGTTTGCTGAAAAATGCCAATACCCGACGCATTACCTTATGGAATATCTGAGGTCATTGAACCTCAATGCCGCTTATCTTCAATAGCAACCGAAATATATTATTGATAAGAAATAGACGATTTATACCATCTTAACCCCAAAATATTATTAGTTTATCCTAACTGTTCCATCATCATCATGCCTCATCATGTAACTTAATCACAAGGTACCTTTTCATTACATACAAATTATTGGTCTTTTTTAAGATTATTATGACGAAGAACTAATTAAATTTGGGGCAGTTTAATGTAAATTAATATTTTCTATTCATAAAAGATAAACTGTAATATGATTGATATTTTGTAGTGATGTATTATTAGATTTATTTCCATAAGGTACCTTTTCGTAAATGTATGGAGCAAATACTGTTATTGTTATGTAAGTTTAAAGTGGCATAAGGGGTTAAATATAGTATTTAGTTGGGGTTTTAGGATTTATTTCATTTGAATGACAGAATTTCTTTCATATGTGCTCAGAAAAATTGATTGTGTGTCACATTAAAAGTAAAAATATTCAATTTTGTGATTTTATATGAAAAAGTCAGAAAATACATTTTCACCTCTAAATCGGTATTGTTTTTTGCTTAAACTGTCTGTCAGTGTCGTTTTCTAATAGATAGAATTTAAATCTTGAGAGCTCATTGCAATCAATCGTAAAAATGAAATAAAACTTTATTTTCAAGAGATTGGCTAGTATACACATAAATCAGTCGATATCAAAAGTTTCTATTTGCATTACAGAACAAGTCGCAATATTTTTTTAATCTCACATATATAAGGTATTATTATTTGTAGTCAACTATGTAACTTACTTCAGGAACATAGTTTTTTAGGCGGCTAAACTTAAAACTTCTCTATCGTAAAGTTGCTAATTTCACAACATTATTTTCAAAAAATCATATCTCTGTAACTACGCAACCTAGAAGGTTGATCTTTTGTGTTATCGATAGCTTATTTATTGTAGATTACTGGGGTATGCATAACTCCATACCCGCCATAAGGTACCTTTGACCGTGGGACGTCACAATTATTCGGTCCACAGCCGCCGCCATCATGAGTGTTCATAACCGAACACAAGTTATATTTATATTAAAACTCTTTAGGTTTTTTTACTGTACTCTTGTCTATGATAGGAAACAATGGAATAGAAACAGGGGGAAGAGATTGAGTTGTCATGATATAAAAATGTAAGTTTTGGTGGAGCTGAAATAAATTTATTTTAATACAAGTTGCAGTGAGTTGTTTTAATGTGGAGACACGGTCAGGACCAGGGCCCTTTTAAATTGTCTCGCACATATAATTGGTCCTTCAAGCTATTTTAAGAAGATTGCATTTTGCAAATAAAGATGAAAAGTTTGAAATCAAGAGCTACATCAACGATGATGAATTTTTAGTAGCTGTTCTTCTTCTCAAGAGAACGACTTCATTCTTAAACAAGACAAGAACGAGCATTTCGTCTGTTCGGAACGTCGTGATTTTCAACAGAGCCAGTTCGTGCGGCGACATCGGGCGGTTTCTGTATTGGTGTATAGTTTCTAATATGTAGTTTCCGTCGCGGTGAGGCGACCTGCGGCGAACAGTCTTCGGACGAGCTGCTAGCACCTGCTAGTATCCGAGCGCGACGGGTCAACGACCGCGGAACTGTCACCGGTCACCGGCGCCTTGTGTTATTTGTTGTGTTGTGGTGGACGTAAATCTTGTTTATTTAATATAGTTAATAGTTAGCATAACAATAGAAAGCTGGAAGATTGTCATACAAGTGTTCTGCACAAGTTCGCAAATTTATTTAGTTTCAAAATGGCCCAGTTAAAGGAATTAAAGGCCAATCGGGGATATGTAAAAGGGGCGATTAGTAGGTTAGAAACATTTTGTACTTCAAATGAATTCGCGACAGCGACACTTGAAGTGCTTGCTCAAAAAAAAGAAAGGGTGATTAAAGCATTTAATGATTACGAAGCGTACAATAGAGCAATCCTTGCTATTGAGCCTGAGGATGGTGAGTCGTATGAATTGTACGAATCTAAATGCGATTTGTGTATTGCCACGTTAAATACGCGCCTACATCCTGCAGAACCACCTGCGGCACAGATATCGACATCTTCCGGACTAGAAGCAGGTAAATTTAAAAAACTTCCGTGCATTAATATTAAAACTTTTGATGGCCAGAGTGTGATGGACTATCACCCATTTATAAATATGTTCAAAGCTGTCATTGATATGGATGCAAAATTGAGCTCCTGCGAAAAACTGTACTATTTACGGTCGTTTTTGGCAGGAGGAGCTTTAGATTTGATAAAGCATTTAATGCTTACAAATGGAAATTATGAGGTAGCCTTAAAACTCATTGACGATAGGTACAACAACATTCCAAAAATTATAAATTTTCATGTCAATAGTATCATTGACATGCCAGTTTTGACAAAATGTACAGCTTCTGGGCTGCGTTCCATAGTGTCAACTGTAAATATGCATCTTGCAGCATTAAAAAACTTGAATGAAAAAGTTGAGTTCTGGGATACTATATTGGTCAATATTTTGTCTAGGAAGATTGATTCCTACACTTATCGTGGATTTCATCTTGAGCGTGATATGAAAGAGGTTCCTAACTTGTGTGAATTGCTTACTTTCCTAGAAAAAAGAGCAATTGCGTTGGAAGCCACAATGACGGAAGAGCCGAAGAAGCCGGTGAAATCTGTTGTGAGTGCAGCGGCTGCCACTGGAGTCTCATGTAAGTATTGCCAAGATTCTCATAAAATATATGAATGCGCCAAGTTTAAGTTGCTCCCTTACAAGGAGCGATGTGAGTTTGTTGATACAAACAATTTGTGTAAATTGTGTCTCAATGGTCATCGAGGTAGATGTTTAATGAGATTGAAATGTGCAACTTGTCATGAATTACACAACACTCTGTTGCATTCGCCAAACAAAGGTAAGGTAGCTAATGTTTCCTTGGCTGATGAACCCTCTCAGAATGTAAATAATAAAAGCAAATCAAATGATGGTTGCTTACCTACCGACTCATCCATAAATGTGAGTTTGTCTGCTAGACCTCGGAATGCAAGTGTATTGCTTCCGTCTATAATTGTGAAGTTGAAGAAAAAGGATGGTACCTTTACTCATGCTAGAGCACTTCTAGACTCTTGCTCGCAGATACATTTTGCCACTGAAGAACTGATTGAGGAAGTAGGTATTTCTACATATGATACTGATGAGGTAGTGACTGGTGTGTGTGAAAGAGACAATAATATTGCGCAAAAGGCTGATTTAGTTATTTACTCTACCGTGGGTGATTTTAAAGTTGATGTGTCATGCTGTGTGACAAGGAAGATTACTTGTGCCCTTCCGCAGCAAACATTTGACACGTCTCAGTTTGATATTCCATCCTATGCCCAGTTGGCTGATGAGAAGTTCAATGAATCAAATGAGAATTCACTATTATTAGGTGCCGATGTCTTTTTCCAGGCGTTCCAGTATGTGTGCCGGCAGCTGACACCTGTGGGTCCATATTTGGTGAAGACGAGGTTCGGTCATATTGTAGGTGGGGCGCTGCCCTTCCCTGCTGGCAAGAAGTCTATAAGTAACTATTGTGTTACATCTAAAGGTAATCCTGTTGATTTTAATGTAGCTAGGGATGATTTGCAACCACCTTTCCCATGTGTTAAACAAAGTGAGGTTTGCTTGCTGTCAAACGATTGTCAACCTTCTGAAGACATTGTTGATATAATGTCCAAATTTTGGGATTGTGAAAAAGTTCCGGACATCATTAGGGAAACCGGTACAGAGGTTGAGCAGGCGGAACAGATTTTTCAGGAGTCAGTTAAATTAGAAAATGACAAGTTTACTGTAGCCATGCCGGTGAAGGTTGAGTTGGACAACTTTGACTTAGGTGATTCTTTTAGTAGTGCCTTGCAACGACTTTTCAATTTAGAAAAGCGGTTTTCACGCGATCTGGAGTTGGGTAAAAAGTATAAAAAATTCATACAGGATTACATTGACCAAGGTCATGCTAAATATTTCGACATGTCTAATTATGACTTAAGTGCAGGTAATGTCCTGTTTCTGCCCCACCACCCTGTGATCAGTTCCAGTAAAACAACACCAGTTAGGGCTGTTTTTGACGCTGGTGCTGTCACAAAAAATGGTATATGTTTAAATGACATTTTGTTAAATGGTCCGGTGGTTCAAAAGGATCTCTTTGAAATTCTGATTTTGTTCAGAACTTTCAAGTATGTATTATTGTGTGATATAAAGGCTATGTATCGCCAAATTTTGATTGAGGATAAGTATCGTTGTTTGCAAAATATCTTGTGGCGCGATTCTCCTGACGAGTCAGTCAAATGTGTACAGTTGCAGACAGTTACATATGGTTTAAAGAATTCTGCGTTCTTAGCATGTAGGTGTTTGTTAGAATTAGCCCGAAGGTATGAAAGTCAATATCCCTTGGCTTCGTTCGTGTTGAAGCACACGTGTTATGTTGATGATATCCAGTGTGGTTCTAATGATTTGAATGAGCTTGCGCAGATGAAAAAGGAGTTGATAG
Source organism: Cydia splendana (assembly GCF_910591565.1). Taxonomy (NCBI): domain Eukaryota; kingdom Metazoa; phylum Arthropoda; class Insecta; order Lepidoptera; family Tortricidae; genus Cydia; species Cydia splendana. The sequence continues at coordinate 37,422,059 of NC_085987.1, read as the reverse complement.
GGCTAATGAAGTTGGCTAGTCTGTCTCTACACAAATGGTGTTCTAATAACCAAGAAATTTTAAGCGACATACCGGTTGAATTGCATCAACTCGATAGTAGGAGCTTTGATAAAAATAATGAATATGTTAAAACTCTTGGATTGACATATGACGTCATTACTGATACTCTCGACATGAAGTGTCCTGTTAAAGAGGTTCAAGAAAAGTACACGAAGCGTCAGATGCTTAGCTTCATAAGTAAATTTTTTGATCCTTTAGGATTATGTGGCCCTGTGTTAGTGCAGGCAAAGATATTAATGCAACAGGTTTGGTTTGAATCGTTGAAATGGGATGAGGTTTTACCTCAAGGTCTTAACAAAAAATGGGTTGACTTTGCCAATAGCTTAGTTCAAATGTCCAGCATCTCGATCGCTAGGAATATCAATATTCAAGGAGCGCAATCCTTAGAATTAGTGGGATTTTCTGATGCTTCTAATGCTGCTCATGGATGTTGTTTGTACTTACGTGTCATTGATGCTGACAACAAGGTTTCGGTGAATCTTTTGTGCTCGAAGACGCGCATCAATCCTAAGGCTAAATCCTTGACCATCCCAAAATTGGAACTGAATGCTGCCCTGTTACTTGCTATTCTAGTTCGGAAGGTGTACAATGCTCTGTCCTTAAAATACTCAGTGAGCGCTCACCTTTATAGTGACTCCATGATTTTACTAGCTTGGTTAAAAACATTACCAGTAAAACTTAACGTGTATGTAGGTAACAGAGTTGATAAGATTAATAAGCTATCCTCCGACTTTGAATGGCATTATGTAAATACGCATGATAATGCCGCAGATATATTATCTCGTGGTGTAGAGCCCCAATTATTGGAAAAATGTGACATTTGGTGGCATGGGCCAAAGTTTTTGTCTGACCCTACTTACCATCATAAACCTGTAGAACATGACATTTTAAAATCTGATGTACCAGAGCTAAAACCTACAACTGAAACCTGTCATACTTGTGTAGATGTAAGTTCTAGCTCGATGGATGCTTTAATACATAAATATTCAAATATAAACAAATTGACAAGGATTGTAGGTTATCTCCTTAGATTTGTATTTAACTGCAAAAATGAAAATATTAACAAACGTCAGGGATATTTATCTCCCCAAGAATTAGACTCTGCGTTGCGCATGATAATTAAATGTGAGCAAAGAAAGTTCTTTTGTAATGATATTGAAGACTTAAATAATAAGTTGCCATTAAAGTCTGGCTTAAACAGTTTGCATCCTTTTCTTGATTCTGAGGGATTGTTACGTGTAGGTGGTAGATTGCAAAATGCAGGATTTTCCTATGACCAAAAGCACCCGATTATATTGCCCAAAGGTTCTCATGTCACAAAAATAATAATTCATAATGAACACTTGAGGTTAAAACATGCTGGTGCTACTTTGTTATTGAGTACCTTAAATGAAAAATATTGGATTTTGAATGCCAACAGAGAACTAAAGTCCGTTTTGTATAAATGTATAAAATGTTTTCGACTTAAGGCAAAAAATGCTACTCAATTAATGGGTTCTCTACCACTTGATCGTGTAAATATGACTCGTCCATTTCAAATAGTGGGCACGGACTATGCCGGTCCTTTTTATGTAAAGCAGACTAGAATTAGGAAACCTGTGATCACAAAGGCTTATGTTGTGATTTTTGTATGCTTTGTTACAAAAGCCATTCACATTGAATTGGCATCTGATATGACAACTGATACTTTTTTAGGTTGTCTTAAAAGATTTATATCTCGTAGAAACAAACCTACTAAAATATATTGTGACAATGCAGCCTATTATAAGGGCGCGGAGAATGTTCTTAAGGAATTGTATGACCTTCAAAATTCCGCTAATCACCAATCAGCTGTGGTTGACTTTTCTAGTTCTGAAAGAATATCCTTTCATTTCATTCCTTCTTATTCCCCAGTGTTTGGTGGTTTGTGGGAAGCTGGTATTAAAAGTGTTAAATATCACATGAAACGTGTAATTGGTAATACGGTGTTTACCTATGAGCAAATGTACACGATTTTGGTTCAATTCGAAGCCATTTTGAATTCTAGGCCGTTGACCCCTATGTCTAGGGATCCTAGTGATATGACCTATTTAACTCCTGGACATTTTCTCACTGGTAGTTCACTGACTTCTTATCCAGAAACGGATATTACAGATGTAAATATAGGTAGATTAAGTTTTTGGAAACAATGTGTTCAATTGCAGCAACATTTTTGGCGGCAATGGCATAAGCAATACTTGGTTATGCTGCAGAGTAGGCCAAAGTGGAGAAATGAGTCTCCCAACCTAGAAATAGGCACTTTAGTTTTGTTGAGGGAAGATAATACCTCTCCGTTGTGTTGGCCAGTAGGTCGAATTGTTGATGTTAAACCTGGTAAAGATGGTAAGGTTCGAGCCTTGCATGTAAAAACAGCAAAAGGTTCCATTGTTAAAACGAGTGTTACCAAGGTGTGTCCCTTACCAATAGATTACAGTTAGGTAAACTGTTTTATTCATTTGTTTATAATTTAGCGATAATGCTGAGGTTAGTTAAGGTTTAATTTTTGTTGATTTTTAACATTGTAAGTGTTGTTTTTTGGCTAGGCCCCCAACATGTTCATAACCGAACACAAGTTATATTTATATTAAAACTCTTTAGGTTTTTTTACTGTACTCTTGTCTATGATAGGAAACAATGGAATAGAAACAGGGGGAAGAGATTGAGTTGTCATGATATAAAAATGTAAGTTTTGGTGGAGCTGAAATAAATTTATTTTAATACAAGTTGCAGTGAGTTGTTTTAATGTGGAGACACGGTCAGGACCAGGGCCCTTTTAAATTGTCTCGCACAATGAGGACTAAGTGTTGCCAGCGCATCTGCATTCTGCTTATTTATTGATGAACACCACATCTCTTCCTTTTTAACAAATTTGAAATTGTAGATTTAGAAGAATACATAAAATGAACCATTGTACAGTACTGTACCACCAAAATTAACTTGCAACACAACACATTTCTAATCAGCATTTAGCTCTAACCAATTGAGTGATAACAATTTAAATAATGCATTTAGGGACACCGACAAAACTATTAAACTCTTAAATCACCACACACTTTTATAACTCGGTGTTTATATAATGATAAATATCAAGAAGTCAATACTCCAATTACAAATAAGTAAACTTACAGCTCCCCACATAGTCTTAGAAACCTTATTCCTTGTAAATATACCCTTTAGTATATAGAGATAGATAAATAGAGATCTTTATTTGCATACCAGGTATTTTACAGAAACATGCATGGACCCTGAAAAGGGTGTAGTGAAATAGGAAGTTTACAATATCACAAGCCCACTTATTACATATGACTTAGGTAGGTACTAATAGTTAATTAATTTTCTAATTGCTGTAAAAAGTAATCAAGTAAAATATAACATTTTAAAGTAACAACTACAATACAGATAGCCTCTTTAATATGTTTACAGTCTGAATACAACTATATATTATCTAGCCAGCTTTGGGTGCTTCATATGTTAACAACAATGAGTGATGTTAGACCAGAATATTAACCACTAGTTAGTAGTACAATATATATTTTTTACTTTAGTCTAGAATAGTCCTTAACGTGGTTAAGGTAGACTACACACTGACACATCAATGACATGTAACATCTGTAACAATGATTGTTTCTTACTTATTAGTATTATAGTACCTACATGACGTTATTATTATTATCTATTTCCTCCCTCTTCCTTTAAATAAATTAAATTTTATTACAATGTATTTGTATACTAGTAATTATCTCATACATATAAAATCAGTTGTCTATTAACCCTCTACAGTTAAATACATGTAGAATATATTATTTTCATAAAAAATCCATGCAATAATTTAGTAGTTTAAAGTACTTATATAGGAGCCAGTTACCTTATCAAATTCCTAACATTCCATTCCATAATTTTAATCAGTAATCAGTCATTAATTACTTTCATAGGTAAATACATAAGGTGGTACATTTGAATAAGAAACAGTTATGAACCCTGTACGGGCACTACAAATTACAACTTTTAGTAATGTCATTTCTGAAACAATCTCTATATGTCAATGTTGGCGAGGGATTGTCTGTCTCATTTCAAACATAGACAGACAAAATCATACTGTCTTTGTCTTACGCTAAAACTAGCACCCAAAGAAAAGGTCGAGTAGTTTTCTATTCATTGTTACTAACAAATTGTGTTTACCAGCTACACATTACAGGATTTGTTAAGAACTATTAAAGTACAATACAACTCACATTCACCTTTACGTTCCATTTATTCATGGTATTATATTATTTATTACATCATTAAATGCTGTTATTACTTTGCAAACTCAACCATATGAGTTCCTTAACATCATAATGTATGTAGGTATGGGAATTCCCCATTAGCCATCCTGTTGATTCGCGACCAACCATTTGTTCCCATCATTTTATGGGGTTTATGATGTTATTACTTTACGACTTGGCGTACAAGTCGTTAACATCATGTTCGGCAGCAGCCATAAGTCATTTTGACATTTTTCGTTTCCAACGATTCATCATCATCATCATCTCAGCCATAAGACGTCCACTGCTGAACATAGGCCTCCCCCTTGAACGATTAATTCCAACGATTAATTCCCATCATTTTATGGGGTTTATGATGTTGTTTTACAACTTGGCGTACAAATTGTTAACATCATACTTTCGGCGTCAGCCTAAGCCAATAACTTGTTGGCATTTTGATGTACATGAATATACATACAATCACTGCTATTGCTCATAGGTCTTGAATTGAATAGGCTAGATGACAATCATTGTAATCAATTATATTATATCGGTTGTTCCAGTATATTTTGAGAATCATATGTTTACATGATTGGACGGCCAGATCATACACTATGTTGACGAGTACATCTACTTGGGCCAGCTAGTCTCTTTCAACAACAGGCAAGACAAGGAAGTTGAGCGCCGCGTTCAAAATGCCTGGAAGAGCTACTGGTCCATGAAGGAGCTAATGAAGGGCGACCTTCCATTGTCACTGAAGCGCAAACTCGTTGACATGTGTATTCTGCCTGTTCTAACCTACGGCGCTCAAACTTGGTCACTCACAGAGATTCAGAAGTCCAAACTGAAGGTTTGCCAAAGCGCCATGGAGCGCAGTATTCTAGGTGTCAAAGTAACTGATCGCATAAGAAACACTACGCTGCGCTCTAAAACCCGCATTGCTGACGTAGGCGAAAAAACCGCTAGGCTCAAATGGGAATGGGCCGGTCACGTCTACCGCATGCATCCGGAGAGGTGGGCTAGCTTAGCCACCAAGTGGATGCCGGTAGAGGGACGTGGCCGCGGTAGGCCCAAACGGAGATGGCGAGATGACCTGGACGCGAATTTACAAAGCCTATACTGATAAGGTCCAGATGCGAACTGAACTGGATTAGCTTTTGTTTGGACAAAACTTGACCAAACCCTAATCCATTACAGTACAGAAATTATCGACACAGCTCTAAGAATTAGCAAGCTGAAGTGGCAGTGGGCTGGCCATATCGCACGAAGAACCGACAACCGCTGGGGTAAACGTGTTCTTGAGTGGAGACCGCGACTTGGCAAACGTAGTGTAGGACGCCCTCCGACCAGGTGGGATGACGATCTGCGAAAGACTGCAGGCAGATGCTGGATGCGGCAAGCTGAGGACAGGGCGCTATGGCGCTCTTTAGGGGAGGGCTATGTCCAGCAGTGGACTACTATAGCCTGATGATGATGATGATGATGATGACAGAAATTTACTGAAATCGTATAGACTTTGTTGGCTAAATTAATATGGATATTGTTGCTACAAATGCTAGTTTGTTGCGATCTAAACTTGAATAATATTTTAGTAATGACTTCGATTGTATTGTATTAACTACCGTTCGTGCTAATTACTTAAAAGTGCCTAATTTTTTTTTTCAATTAAGAGCTATATCAGTTGAGATTTCTTATTAGGACATGTTTAATGTGAAATCGTAATACAATTATAAGTAGACTGTATTTTGTAATACATTGGTACATAACGAAGTAGTTGATTTATTTAAGGACCAAGATTTACTACGGTGTTCTGCCTTTTCTCCGAAGTTTTATTGTCCGAATTTCACTTGCCAGACAACTTTTCGCAGATGATTTACTTTGGCAACCAACATTCGCCAAATTTTCATCATGACGACGTTTTACTTTATAGAATTATTGTTATGTAGATTATTACTATGTGTACAACGTTTTGAGTACATTTCTATGGTCAAATCATTCAACTTGCTAGATATTTATTAATACGATATCGTCTAGTCATTTGACAGAGTTCACTGAGTCAAGATAGGTACGACGACGAGCGAAGCGAGGAAGAGCGTGTTAGGTGAACTGCGACCAAACAGCGAACCGACTTTTTTTTTACATAGAACGACTTTTCTGGCAGTTCTAACCTAACCTAAGCCACTTTTCTGGCAACAGTTCATTTTCTTGAGGGTCGCAGTTCTAACTTAACCTAACCCACATTTTTGGTAACAGTTCGTTTTCTTGGGGGTCGCAGTTCTAACCTAACCTAACCCACTTTTCCAGCAACATTTCGTTTTCTTAGAGGTTGCAGATCAAACTAACCTAAACTACTTTTTTGGCAATTTACATGAATACTAGGTGAAAAGTAATTTAGTAAAAAAATAATTGTTGAAATCAATATTCAGTGAACTTTAGTGTCGTACAAATAATACTCGATGAATAATATTGAATAATGACGCCGAGATTCCGCTCGACTAGGTATTGTGAGAGCATTAATGTTTAAATATATCGCGACAAAATCTAAACCATTTGAGTAAATAAGTATTATTAAAATTTAGATATCACATTCAAACGTGCCTGAACTTACTAAACTCGACTAGGTTTTGGCGTGAATAATATTTGAAAATATGTATGCAAAAAGCTAATCCATTTCAGTGACTACTTTTTACCGAAACGGTATAGATATTGTCAAGTAATATGCATAAACAAAAGCTCACCTATTAAAATCTGAGTCGTGACTGAAATAGTATAGCTTTTGTAAATTCGCGACCTGGACAGCTTCCTGAACAACTGGCCGGAGGAAGCACCAAATCGGGAGTCGTGGAAATTAAGGGGAGAGGCCTTTGCCCAGCAGTAGGACACTCAAATAGGCTAGTAAAAAAAAAATGTTTACATGAGATCCGTTAATGCGATCAAAAGGTCAACACAAATGTTCTTAGTTTGACCATCATGCTACTCCAGGCACAAAACAAACTTTACTATGCAGTAAATATTTAGACCTTCTTGAAGTATGGATATAAGAAAATTGCTATTTTGCTGGTGAATATGTACATCGTTTATAGTTTGTAAGCAACTACATAGGTGCATGTATTCTTGCATATAATGTAAGGAAGTATTTGAAACAGAAACTGCTACAAAATACAAGTTATTATATTATAGAAAATCTTGTATTTTACCATATGAAATAGATAAGGCATCTAATATTTGATACCATCATCCATTCTTCCCTTTTAAAAAAGAAAAATAACTTTTAGTTACAACTTATAAATCTTGTGTTGTATTTCCATATATTCTATATAATCAAATTAATTTTGATGAATTGCTCATATTCTATTTATTCCAATAGTTATAAAATTTAACATTTGTCATCTACCAATTGCACTTTATTTAGTCTATCACTCATATCTTTTATTTCTCACGATTTAATTGTTTTGTACTTTATTTTATTCTGATAGACATGCCTTCGATTTGCAAATCGTCGGCGTCGGCCCTGTTTGTACAAGCCAATATGGTGCCAATATTTTTGCAATTTGCATATTGCGAATAATTTCATAGGTACTCACGGTTTTACCTCGTCGCCACTTGTGATGTTCTCTTAACATCATCAATCTAGTTTACTCTTAGTGGAATTATATTGTTTTATAGGTAAATAAAACAATTCAGCAATATAAAGCTTAGAGCTTTTTCTGCTCGGGGTCGTAGCACCTAATATATATTGCGGCATAACGTATAAAAATCCAGCTCTATAAAAAAATCATTTAATGTATATTAATACATATAAATAAAACAAAAAAGCAATCGCGTAACGTAATCGTAACATTATGTTAACAAAAAAATTAAGCAGTTTTTGTTCAAAGCCTATTGAAATAGGCACCTACTTAAATAGGTATGTATAGATACTCCACCTTTTGTAAGGGCAGAGCCTCTTTTTTGTACCCAATGATTGGATTATAGGTATATGTACCTATGTACACCCAAGATGTTTTATAATACCTATGGAATCAACTGCTATCTTTTGGCGATTCATATGAAATGTACATACATACTTACATAGGGAGTTCTTATAAGTTCCACTTCTAAATAAGAGTCACTTAACGGTTAGGGAACAGTTCCGTAAACCGTGTCTTGACTTGATAATGTTTTATTCATGTAGATTATGTAGGTAGAATATAATTAGTCTGCCTATCAACGTAATGGGAGATCTGTTTGTAAATAAAAGGTTTCCCCGTCGCCGTAAAACTAACCGCACACCTCGGAACAGTCGCGCATGTTGCAATGAGATCTAGAAACCGCAGCCGCGAGTAAGCCAGTGAGCTATGAAATCATGACACGGTATGCCGACTGCACTTTTTCAACCTACTGCACCACGTCGCTGCACCTAATGTAGCCTACAATAACAATCAATTATACGCAACTAGCCAAAAGTCTACCATTATTATGTAACAAATAAAATGGCAACGTGGACATTCTTTGTACTCGTACCTAATCAGTTCTGTAGCACCAAACCTATCTTGTCTGCGGAATGCGTGAGTCAATCTTTATAAATTATATTCACACAATCTGCCTGCCTATCTTATTGTGAGTTAAACTAACTTATAATGTTTGGAGTGGGTTGTTTTGTTCCCATAATGTATACACTTAAGGTACCATCAATGTGTAGTACCTTCGTATGAACGTAAACGTACGAAAAGTATTACTTAATTCTCTTGGCGATCGTATGTCAAAAATTATGCTTTTGGAAATGTTAGGTAACTCGTAGATATATTGAAATGATGTATGTATATCTGTTTGTATTGTACACAATGTTAAGCAAACGTGTCTTTATGACTCTTGCTTTCTATCCGAACAGGTAGCAGTTTTCGAAACAAGAACTTTAAGTTACATTACAACCGATTGAAAATAATATATGTTACTAACGATTTTCCGGTTAACTCAAAATATCGGCGAATATTCTCTCTCTGGAAACGCTAGCATATCTACATAATATTACATTAAAACCGTAAATCATAAAAATTAAAAAAAAAATAAACATATAGACGGGCTAAATTAAATGTAAATATTAAGCAATATTCATGCATCTTGGTGTATAAAATGCATATGCATCATGTCTGCCAAAAATATCTAGTGACGTGACTAGTGACGAAATAAATGTAAAAAAAAAATCTTTTTATCAATCTTAAGGGCAGCTTTAAAATTTTTCGCCATGTCATAAATTTTGTCTAAAATATTAAACGCAGAGTCGCCATTTGTGATTATTCAGTACATGAAATCTCGGCCTGAATGGGTTATAAGATGGCTCGACAGCGACAGGTGGACAATAAATATATGAGATATCATAATCCTAATACTCCTAATCAAATAAAAAACAGCCTAAAAAGCATGAGCAAATATGAAGAATGATTGTTCAGATAGCATTAAACAAGTTCAAGGGCGCTCGGTCTATAAATCTCGCGTAAAAACATGGCATAGGTACCCCGAGTAGGTACTTTTATAGGTATCTCGCCTGCAGCGGTGCAGCCTTGCTAATGTGAATTTACAACCTTAATATATTCACACAATGCTAAGCTATTCTACGAATGCTTCTGTTTAAATAACGGCGGTAGGCGGTACATTGTATTCTGGCATTGTGTACATTTAACACCCTACTGAACAGTAACATACATTGTTAAAATTGACTTCGATTTGATAATTGTTGTTTCTTCCACCTAGCGGAGCGCCTTTTCGTACTTAGAACGTGCATGTTAATGGTAGGAACGTGGATATTATGTACGATATGTTAGTTTTATTAGTAGGTATTATTTATGACGAATACTTGGGAAATGATTAATTACCGATTTTACGGTGCGTTGGCCGACGTTTGCGCTTATGTTACATATAGGTATGTGCTGAGCATCTGGTATATATCGGTACATATACGCATATCACAAAAATTAAAAAATATATTTTTATATAATTGGGAGGATGCGACATGTTAACCACGAAATAATAAAGAAAAACATATAATTATATATAATATTACCAATAAATGATCAGCATATTTAAATTAATTATATGTTATCGTGTTAAAAATATTAATATTTGATTCGTAAAGTGTGTGAGTACCGATAACTGATGGGACCCTTCCAATAATAATGTTAGGCTCATTTAGAGATAGGTATAGGCACAATTATATTAAGAAATTGCATTATCGAGCAGAGGCAGAAGGTTAGTATCGGTCGGGATTTAGCAGAGTGCCGATCCGATATATGGAGGTGGTGTATTATGTTATGAGTGGGAGCCTAGACGCGCGGGTCGGCGGCCGCGAGGGCTTCGACCCGCGCCGTGGCAGCGCCTGCGCGACCGCGCCCGGCGCGGCGCTCCGGCCATCGACCAACCCCGCGCCCCGCCGCGCCCGGGCATCCGCCGCTCCCGGTCCCGGCCCGGCGAGCTCCCGCACGGTACGACCCGCACCTAGTAGCGCCCTTTGCTGCTTAAAATTGTGTTAGCTTCCAATTTGGTCCCGATTCGTGGCGCGCACTTGTACGGACTGTCTGATGCCGTCATATGAGTATGTTTTAATAAACTTAATATTGTTATAGGCAAGCGAGTTTATAATAAAATATATGGTTATAAAAATCGTATTATTCTTTCTGACTAACTGTAGGTACTTGCTAAGACTATCAAAATGTGACTGGTAATAATTACTTAAGTATCTAAAAAAATATAATTTAGTAATATAAGTATTTTTACCCGACTGCGCGACGCAAAGGAGGGTAATGTGTTTATCAGCCTATATATGTATGTATGTATGTATGTTTGTTCCTATGTGGCACTCCAGAGACCAAACGTGTGAACCGATTTTGATAATTCTTACGTCAATCGAACCGTCTTACTTTTGCGTGTGTCACTAATTTAGTTTAGTAATATAAGTATTACTATACCTAAATACCTAATAAAATAAACGTTTATTATTGGATAAGGTAAATTATATATAACCTGCCACGCCAGTATCACAGGAAAACATTCCTTCAAATTAGTGTTCGAGACCACAGGTTAACACACAAATACCTATCACAACTGTCATTCTGATATTCATAAATATAACGAGTTTACGAGCTTTAGAACGGTCCCTAACAGCGACAAAAATATCCCCGCTGTTATCGGAGCTTCGAGCAATGAATGTGTACCAGTTAGGGCTAGATAAAGACCACCCGAACGTCCTGTTGCCTGCTCATTACATGTTGCTGTTTGCCCCTTTACGAGCCCTATACCTCCTGGCCGTGCCTTTATGTAGCTTAGGTTGTCCGGAAATATAGCCTAGATTTAATTATATCTGTAGATTTCACCTAGAGGTTTATAAGTTTATACAAATAACAACTTTCTAATTACATAAGTACAAATACGTCTTAATCTATTATTGACTTAAAGACAGGAAAGAAAGTTTTTGTGGAGAGTATAGGTACAGTCAGCATTAATAGTAGCGGATGAAACAACGCGCCAGAAGTATCTGCCACCCTCTAATATTTTTCCAAATAAAGATAAATCTGTACAGTTCTTGTTCAAAATTATTAGCTACAGTCTAACCCCCTTATTCATAAACGTTTACTAAAGTTGACAAGCCGATAATAATATCGTTTGTCCCTTTCCGACGTATTGGTATGATGGAAGGAAGGGGGTTATTCTCTAATTATTCTACATAATAGAGACACTTGTTTTTTTTTTTAATTTAAGCTGTTAGAGAATAGTAGGTAGTTTAAGCATAGTCTGATGAAGTGATGACCTACTTTTAACGCTGATTGTACCTGCCCTTGTCTCCCCTAGTCTCCCCTATTATTCTGGGCTATTATAGTATAGGCATATGAATTGCACATATTATTACCCACCTACATAATTTGTTGTGTAATAGTAATTATTGTTTTGTTCCTTAGATAACACTACGTTTTTTAAAGTATTATACCTGTAAGGTTCATAATGATAACAATATGTATAACAGCTAATACTAATTCTGTACTATATCTCTGTATGTATGTTCAAGGGTGTTATTAGATTTTGATATGACAACTCTATGTCAAACCGGGTAACGTCATTTTGATATGGCAATACTATATATTATTTTTTTAATGAGAGCCTGACAGATAATTCGGAGGGAGGATTGACGTTTTTGCTGTAAAACATTGTCCTGTTGATTTTCTTAATTTCACTAATAATATATGAAAATATCTACTGGAAGTGAGTTTGATTCAAGACCAAGACAAGACCTTTATAACTCAGAAGTGGCACAATTACCGAAGAAGCCCACAATTGTTGAAATAAATGTGACATTTTTGTTTCGTCGTTGTGGACGAAACTTCCAACGATGGATAGTAACGAGAAAGAGAATGATCGCAGCCGCAGTAAACACAAATCTGTGCGTGTAAAAAAGAAGGTCCAACGGCGCCATGAACGCGAACAAAGTAGAAATATACGGAATCGGCGTTCGAGAAGTGCTCGTCGTGTAGCGTGCGAAGAAGGTCGGAGGAGTCGGTCCGAAGAGAAGCGTGACCGGTACCGTACGCGAAGCAGAAAACCCAGTCGAAAACGCGACTACGAAAACCGAAGAAGTCGTAGTACCAGCCGTCGGCGCAGCTCAAACCGTGGTCGACGTAACCGTAGTTCCCATGGTAGAAGCCGCGGTCGTCATCATAGGAGCCATAGTGGGAGCTATAGCAGTGGTCGTGAGAGCGGCGGATGTGATCAGCAGAGTCGGAGCCGTAGTCAACGAAGCTGTAGCCGCGTTCATGACAGCAGGCGCAATCTAGGGAGCCGCAACCATGCAGACATGCCGGGTACTTCCAAGCAGAGCGGTGAGAATCAACCAGTTTTGACGACTATTGAGAATGTGAATACATTTCAAGGTAATGAACATCAGCTATTTCTTAGAGAATTAGTTAAAACATTAAAACAGAACAGGCCAGAGGGTAATAAATTTCCTATGTTAGGCAATGTAATACCAGAATTTAACCCAATGGTTAAAGAGCAAACTGTACATATGTGGCTGAATAAGGTAGATGAGTGTGCAAAATTGTATAACTGGGGTGATGATCAGATCATCCATTACGCATTACCCAAATTGTCTGGTGTTGCGAAGAATTGGTATTTAGCTTTGCCATCTATGTCATTTACATGGCCGGAATGGAAAACAAAATTAATTGAATCATTCCCTAGCGTTGATGATTATGCTGAACTGTTAACAGAAATGCTGAATAAGCGAGTTAAGTATAATGAATCTTTAGAGCTTTACTTTTATGCCAAATTAAATTTATTAAATCGTTGTGATATCCATGGAAAGCGAGCTGTAGATTGTATTTTGAGTGGAATTGATGATAGATCGGTTAGGTTAGGTGCTAAGGCTTTAAAATGTCAACAACCAGAACAAGTGTTGGAATATTTTCAATCTGCCAAACAATCACGAGATTCAGAAAAACAAAAATTTAATTCTGGTACTTGGACAAAACAACTCAAAACTTCAAATGCGGTAAGTGATAACTTAAAAAGCGTTTCAAATACAGATCCAAAATCCTATTCAAAATCTATTGTGTGCTACAACTGTAAGGAACCGGGTCATTTTAGTTTTAAATGTACAAAAACCATTTTAAGGTGTAATATTTGTCATAGAATTGGGCATTTGTCTACAGACTGTCCAAAATTACCAGGCAATGACAGGGGTGAGAGTGTTCCTGAAAAAAATGTTCTGCGTGTTAATTTTGATAAACACTTTGAGGGCGACACTAACCGTGATAGCAAATATTTTAAAAATATTAAAATAAATAATTTTCTTACACATGGCTTTATAGATATGGGCAGCGAAGGCACATTATTGAGATATAGTGAGGCAGTTAGGATGGGAATAAATTTGAAAACGCATAGTCAACTTCCACTTTTGAAAGGAATAGGACCAAATGCCATTGTGCCTTTAGGTCATGTGAGTGTTGAGATGGAGATAGATAATATAATTGAAACAGTAGATACATATATTGTTGATGATTGTGTCATTAAATATCCAGTATTAGTAGGTCATAGTTTTACAGAGAAACCTGGGATAATTATTACAAAAACTGATTATACCCTTATTATTGAAAAAGGATTCCCGGTTAAATTACAGCTTATACTACTAGAAGACACAAAAATTTCACCAAATAAAATGATGGTTATCCACGTAAGAGCAGACACAGATTATTCAGGTTCGATATATGTAAAAGGTGGTTTGCGCGGGAAACCGAATGCTGAATTATATCTTTTGCCGGGTGAATATATTATTGAAAAAGGTCAATGTGGAATACTAGTACAAAACATCTCTGACTTACCACTCACATTGCTAAAAGGGGAGCTGGTTACTCGCGTAACAACAACTAATTTCTGTCTCAATGTAAAATCTCTCAACCTTGTAGATGATACTTGTACGGATTTAAATATAAGTGAACACCTCTGTGATGACGAAGTATCAAAATTGAAAATGGTTTTAAAGAAACATGAGGCTTGCTTCTCAAATAACTTAAAAGATTTAGGTTTTACAAATGTAGTTCAGATGGAAATTGAATTGACAGACAAACAGCCAGTTGTATATCGTCCTTATAGATTGTCTTATCCCGAAAGAGAGTTAGTGCGTACAATGGTACAGGAAATGATAGATGCTGACATAGTATGTGAATCAAATTCGTCTTACGCTAGTCCGATTTTATTGGTGCAAAAGAAGACTGGCGAAAAGCGACTCTGTGTTGATTATAGGGCTTTGAATAGCAAAACGCGGAAGGAACATTACCCCCTTCCACTTATAGATGATCAGCTGGACAGGTTAGCAGGTAATTCTCTGTTTATTAGCCTTGATCTTGCCTCTGGATACTACCAGATTCCGATTGCGGAATCATCACAGGATCTGACATCGTTTGTGACCCCGGACGGTCAGTATAAATATAAACGTATGCCTTTTGGGTTAGCCAATGCGCCGTCCGTGTTCCAAAGGACGATGAACAAGGTGCTTGCAAAAGTTAAGTATGTTATCATCTATATGGATGATATACTAATTCCAGCTCGTAATTTTGAAGAGGGCTTAATACGTTTAGATGAGGTATTGAATCTCATAAGTGAAGCTGGATTAACACTTAAATTAAAAAAATGTTACTTTTTCTATAAAGAATTGGATTTCTTGGGTTTTCACGTAAGTGGTGAAGGTATACGACCGGGTGCTCGAAAAACAATAGCTATCTCAAACTTCCCGACACCAAAGAATGTTCATGAAGTACGACGTTTTATTGGGTTAGCTAGTTTTTTTCGAAGATTTGTCAAAAATTTTGCTTTGATTGCACGTCCTTTAACTGATCTATTAAGAACTAAATTAGAATGGAAATGGTCAACCGAACATACAGAAGCTTTTAACGCTTTGAAACAGAAATTAGTAGAACGCCCCATCTTGGCGTTGTATGATCCTAAATTAGAAACAGAATTGCATTGTGATGCTTCTAAATTTGGCATTGCTGGCATTTTGATGCAACGTGGTTTGGATGGGTTGCTGCGAGCCGTAGCGTATTACAGTCGAAAAACCACAGCAGACGAACAAAAATTGCACTCATTTGAATTAGAAACACTTGCTGTAGTCGCTTCTTTAAACCGTTTTAGAGTGTACTTACTTGGCGTAAAATTTAAAATCGTAACTGACTGTAACGCGTTGCGGACTACACTTACCAAAAGAGACCTTATACCTCGTATATCTCGTTGGTGGGTGCAGTTTCAGGAGTACGACTGTGAGATAGAGTACAGGCCAGGGTGTCGTATGGCACACGTAGACGCTCTCAGCCGTGGTCCTGTTGCTGACCCCACGAATGATTCACGGCCTCATGTTATCGATGTTCTGAATATTGATGTTAAAGATTGGATAGCAACAGTACAAGATGACGATGATGAATTGAAGCGTATTAAACACATTTTGCAAGACGAAGATACTAAATTGATAATAGATGTTCAAAAGAATTACCGGTTGAAGGGAAATTATGTATATCGAATTTTAAAGGATGGGAGTCTAAGGTGGGTTGTGCCTCGTGGTGTTAGGTGGCAGGTTTTGCGCATGAATCATGATAATGTTGGGCATTTCGGTTTCGAAAAAACTTTAAGCCGATTGCGTAACACTTATTGGTTCGCGAAAATGCGGCGATTTACAAAAAAATACGTAGCCGCGTGTCTTGAGTGTGCTCACCATAAGGCTCCAGGAGGATGCAAGGAAGGGATGTTGCATCCGATTCCAAAGATCGAAAAGCCGTTTCACACAGTTCATGCCGACCATCTAGGTCCGTTCGTGCGCTCTAGAAGAGGCAATATGTATATACTTGTTATAGTTGATGCGTTCACAAAGTATGTTGCTATTCGGGCTGTAAGAGACACAAAAACGAGTACTGCTATAAAAGTTTTTAAAGAACACTTTAGTTACTTCAGGCCTCCGTCTCGTTTGATAACAGACCGAGGGTCCTGTTTTACTAGTGCTAAATTTAAGGAATATACAAACGAAACAGGTATTAAGCACGTGCTAAATGCAGTTGCCTCACCAAGGGCGAACGGCCAAGTTGAACGGTTTAACCGAACAATACTGGACGCTTTAAGTACTTCATGTCATGGAAAAAATGATAACACTTGGGATGAATACGTAGGAGAAATCCAATTAGGAATTAATACTACCGTAAATAAAACGACAGGTAAGAGTCCATCGGAATTATTATTTGGCTGTAACTTTATAACTACATCAGAAAATAAGTTAAATGATGCAATAGATGAAATTTCTGAGCGAGTAACAGGTGATAACTTAGTACAATTAAGAACGGAAGCTAAAGATAAAATAGATAAACAACAGGAATATTCTCAAAGGAAATTTAATAAACATAGGCGGGTAGGCAAGTCTTATAATATCGGCGATTTGGTTAGAGTAGAAAGGACTATTACAGATAAGGATCACATTGGTAAATCAAAAAAGTTGATCCCTAAGTTCCATGGGCCGTACCGGATTGTAAAAATTCTACCGAACGATAGGTTTCTAATTGAAGATACACCTCTAACTAAAAAGGGAAACAGAAAATATGAAAATGTTGTAGCACTAGACAAGATTCACCCCTGGCTTAGTTTTAAAGATTATACCAGTGATAGTAGTGATATGAATGATAAAGATAATTGTAACTCAAGTGAGACTGATTAAAGTTAACGTTATTATACTGAACATAGAAGGATTAACAAAAAGAAAAACAATAATAAGTAACCTAATATGAAAAATAATGAAAGATATTGCTGTTATATTGTTTCTTGAGGATGTTTAGTGATTAGACTATATTCAGTGCAGAAATGAATGGTATTATGTAATTAATACTGCACATATGGCTATTTACTGTGATGAGTTGATGAGACTAGTATAGTTGTTATTTAGTTTGTGAGCGATCAGTGCAGAACTGAATGGTGTTAAGCAATTAACATCGCACAGATGGTCGTAGATCACAACATATTATGATGAGACTGGTAGTGTTCTTATTGTTGTTATTTAGTTTGTGAGCGATCAGTGCAGAACCGAATGGTGTTAAGCAATTAACATCGCACAGATGGTCGTAGATCACAACAGATTATAATGAGACTGGTAGTGTTATTATTGTTATTATTTAGTTTGTGAGCGATCAGTGCAGAACCGAATGGCGTTAAGCAATTAACACCGCACAGATGATCGTAGATCACAACATAGTTTAATGAGATTAGTAATGTTATTATTGTTGTTATTTAGATTGTAAGTGATCAGTGCAGAAACGAATGGTGTTAAGCAATTAACACCGCACAGATGGTCGTAGATCACAACAGACTGTGTAATTAGATTTACAAAATGTGAAGTTCCCTTGTTTTGTTTTGTTTGAATATTTAATGTGTTAATGTTGCAATTTTAATGGAACTTGTTTTTCTCTTTAATTATATGGGGAGGACCCCACTTTAAAAAAGGACGGCCGAGCTGTAAGGTTCATAATGATAACAATATGTATAACAGCTAATACTAATTCTGTACTATATCTCTGTATGTATGTTCAAGGGTGTTATTAGATTTTGATATGACAACTCTATGTCAAACCGGGTAACGTCATTTTGATATGGCAATACTATATATTATTTTTTTAATGAGAGCCTGACAGATAATTCGGAGGGAGGATTGACGTTTTTGCTGTAAAACATTGTCCTGTTGATTTTCTTAATTTCACTAATAATATATGAAAATATCTACTGGAAGTGAGTTTGATTCAAGACCAAGACAAGACCTTTATATACCATACTTAAAATGTATATTATATGTTATTCTTAAATGTGCAGTTAACATACACAATTTCTGTAGACATACAGATCTTGTGTCTAGCATAAATGTGACGTTATCTATGAATAGGGACCTTATTGTCGATGGCGCTTGCGCCATTATTAACGATGTTCCGATATAAATAGAATGCCGCGCGACGCTGTGCGCCATTGACAATAAGGTCCCTTTTCTTAGATAATGCCCTGAATACATGCCTCAATTTAAGCAACGAAGTTGGTGAAGTGTCTTGTCTTGACATTAACCGCATGTTCTATCAAAACGAAATAACGCGTTCGCAACTGACATCCAATTAATTCCCGATCTCTGCGAAAAAATATATGAGTGATTTCAGGAGAGCTGGCACGAATGGATCGAATAAGTGAATGATATTATAACCTCGTTTGCACACTAAGCGAAACAGCTAAATTAGTTACGTAATATTTTTCCGTAATTTTCTGGATTGCGTTGTCGGTGTGAAAACACGGCTTGTACACGAAATGAGAACTCCATGAGAGCAAAATCTTTCCGTCAAATTTAATTTTCTTATCCATATCTAAGTAATTGAAATGCGCTGGTATACTCGTATATATATTTTACTTGCATAACCACTCACATGCTTGATATTTTTCAGTGACCTCTATTATTATAATAAAATAAGGGTGACAGCTGGTAGCTACAGTTACCAAAAGCAAGTGAGTGGTTAAAATCCTAATAAAAGTAATTCCTTTCTTTCCCGTGAAAAACGTATGTAGGTACATGTTGACATTTACACAGTGACATGACGTTTGAACCATTTTTTGCCATCTCTCCTGAAATCATCTATAGGCACCCAAAGGAAACATTCCAGGGAACTGCCCGTCACTAGTTGTGTTGTGGGTCCAGTTTCACTGTTGTCACAGCCTACAAGGCATTGGACTGAAACAAAGTGTTTCACCCACCGCCCCGGTTTCCACCCTTGGCGCCATGAGTTCAATGGGTGACGTCACGTTAGCTGTTGCTACTCGGACAGCGCAAGTGAGGTTGTTTCAGCGTGGGTGGAACTAAAATTAGTGCCGAACCGCAAGCTCGAAAAACCTCATATAGGTACAAACTACAGGTATTTTTTTAAGAAACGAATATTTGAAGGTCCCATTTTGTATTTGTCGTTTTCACCCAAAGCAATTACCTAATAGTACAAAACTACACTTATAGATGCAACAAAAACTAAAAAGACAAATTAAATAACCCCGATAGGCTTCGTGTTGTCCAATAACGTGTACTTATCAATAAAGCCGGCAAGTAGATACTTAGCTTTATGTTCGGATGGTGTGGCGTCGGGCTTTTATCAATGATACTCGTCCCGCTTGTTCAATCCTCAACTTAATGGCTTGATTGTTAGCTTAGACCAACTACGAGCAGCAACAAATCATTCAGTTAGATGCGGGTCACTTACCCACTTACTCAATAAAGTGAACGGAGATGCAGGATACAAGTATGTTATGTACCTATTAATATTTGTTTTTATTTTAGGCCAACTTTAATAATTATATTGTCTAATTATTTTATAAGAGTGGTGGTAAATTATTAAGTAGCCATTTATTTCCGTAATTTTATTATATTTAAATAAAGCATAATTTAATTATAAATAGCTACCGAAGAATACATTTGTTAAAATCAGGCATGACAAGTTTAAAGCCGCAGTTATTCACGGCGAGGGGAACGAACTTGGCAACTTTGAAAAGTGGAACATTAGTCCTCGTAAGTTGTCGGTATGCCTCATTCTGCTCTCGTATGTTTCTTTTCTCTGATGAATGTGTTAATTATACAGGATTTTGACTCTTGGAGACCCTATACATATCTAAGGATAATTTGATAAACTATATAATCTTATAGTTCTGACGCCTAGAGACATTTATACCTCTAAATATTATAGATTTTTTTTGTGTTTATCTGTATTTTTTTTATATATTATTATAGTTTTTTTTTATGTAATTCGACATTAAGAGACCATATACATCTCTAAGTAATTGTAACACGTTAGTTTGAATTGGTAGTTGCAGTTGTATTTTACTGTAGCTTACTGTATTTTACTTAATTTTTTTGTAGTGCGACCGACTCGCACTTTTCCGGTTTTTTTTTACACCTGTCACGAATGAAACAAAAGTAGTTTCAGTAATGGAAATTAAAACTAAATTTAATAAGGTACCCGATTAGCCGTGCAAATCCGAAATGTATGCGTGTACATAAATATTACAAGTCAATAGGGTTGTCACTCGAATTGACAGATTGGGGCTAGGTCTGTGCGGCAGAGTATAGCGGGACGAGTGGGGGCGGATGGCCTCGGCGGGGCGGGAGGGTAGCCGGCCGCTGAACCTCGCCAGTCGAAATCAATACAGCTGCTCTCCCCGCTCGTCTGGAGCCCGTTGCCATAGCTACGCGGGCAGATAAACGCCGCACCCCCCGGCGCCGGGGGCACGCCACGCGCCTCTCGCCTCCCCCCTCGCGGCTCTTGCTTTGTCCGAACTCGAATACCGTTCCCTTACACTTATAGCCCTTTATTAGTCTTTAACTGCTGTGTTGAATGTCGATTATTGTGACAACCTGTTGTTGCCACGTCATTCGACTGATCGACTCATTCCTTCCCGGGGATAACATTGTTATTGTTATAGACTCATATAAATATCATATAAAGTAAAAAGTCAACAATATGTATATACAACTTAAAAAAACCAAAATTACATTAGTAAATTTATAAGCGTTGCTAAGATATAAAAAAAACGGACAAGTGCGAGTCGGACTCGCCCACCGAGGGTTCCGTTCTTTTCTAGTATTTGTTATAGCGGCAACAGAAATACATCATCTGTGAAAATTTCAACTGTCTAGCTATCACGGTTCGTGAGATACAGCCTAGTGACAGACGGACGGACAGCGGAGTCTTAGTAATAGTTAGTAAATGTGATGTAACCACGAAACTTATTTAACTGCTGCTTTTTTAAATTGGTGTTGATTGCAATCTGGAGCACCCAAACCTAAGTCTTGAACTCCCTAACACACCGTTACCATCTAACAACCGTCCAAAACAAACTTTGACATAAGTACTCCTTAACGGCACATAAATCCATCTCATCACCTATCCTCCAAAACATCTTCACATTCATCACCATCATCATCATCCATCATAACACAACATCAAGTGACACAATTTATATCAGTATTCAGTTATAGAAAATCTAACAGACCTTATGGATCACGTAAACTTCGCGGGGACTGGACCCGAAATATTAAATGCCTAAAAAAACGGAATGATGCAACGAATACAATAAAACCTGCATTCAAGTCATTTAAAAAAAAATATAATAAGTGTTATATTCAAAAATGTATATGAACTACTAAGTACTCTGTGTAGGACGTAGGTACAATAAGTATGTTCTAACATTCACCTTACTAAGCAATTGTATTGTAAATTAAAATAAATAGGTACTAATATGATAGTTAAGGACCAAGTGAACATATCTAAAGGATGACTCACGCTGAACCGGGCCGGGGCGGGGCCGGAACTTCCGGCGCTTCGTTTTCTATGGTAAGCACCACGTAATCACCGATCAGCCGATACCGATCACCGATAGAAAATGACGTGTCGGACGCCTCGGCACGGGCCCGGCTCGGTCTATCGTGAGTCATCCTTAAGGCTATTTAAAGGGATTATATCGCGTACTTAAATACATAGTCTACCGTCGTTTCGAGCCGTTTACATCGTTCGTGGTCAACGGGAGACTGAGATTTTAGTGTAATTTTTGTATGTGGGTAGTTTTATTTCTCGAGGAAGGGCCTGTTTACACATTGATTAGTGTTTAGTGCGAGTTCATAGATTTGCTATTTGAATAGCAAATGTATGAACTCGCAATAAAGAAACATTAATCAAGTGTAAATAAACAGGCCATAACTATCATCGCCGTAACAACCGATGACAATTAAAGCTGCCACAAACAAAAGCAAACAGCACGTGACGTTGTAAAATTGGAAATCCACACAAAAATAGGTTGCTATTGCTATTTTCAGTCGCAATTTGCGTTTACACGGGCCGTAGCCGGCGCTGAACTCGACAACGAGAGGACAAAACTCGACAAAAATGACAGCGAGCATGGCCGTGGGTGGATGTCGCAGTTGTTGAGATAGGGTGGCTATTGGGGTGTAATTTGGACGCTTTTGTTTGACGCTGGCGAAGCGTAAGTTGAAACTCTACACCTATTTATTAAGCTCTGAGGGACTTGTTTAACACCGAACACCCATAGAAACTTCACCCTTTTTGAGACTGAATTATGAACCGACATAAAATTAGGTTAAAATTGTAACTGTTCCATATTCTACCAATAACTACTTACTGCCACAACTATGCATTTACATTAATAGTTAAACACTCCAAAAGCCAAGAAAAAAGCTTGCAAGCAACACAAGGCTCAGAACCGATTCATTCGATGAAAATGATTTATTTTAAATTTCTACTTATTTTCAAAAACGGATGTTTATCACAACATGATGGCCGTATTTCAAGCGATAATGACCTGACAAAGCGTTTGCTGTCTTACTATTAGCTTTGTCAGAAACTGAACATTGTTTCATTTTGTTGTTATCGCGCGCGATAAGCATGACCACAGACAAAGCTGTTACTTATAGAAAGAGCCTGAGAATTCCCGCGTGCATGCCTTCTATTAAAAAGTACTTCTCTGCCCTGCTGCTTTTGTATTGCTATCTGTATCACGGTAACTCTTATTTAGAGAGGTTGAATTTAATGAATTTTAATAACAGCATGTAGAGTTAGAGTTTTAACCTGACAGGTTAATGTTATTTATGGAATTGCTTACAATATTGACTTTCCATTCAAACTTAAGTTTTGTTTCTAGATCTAGTACTAGTTTTAGTTATGTACACGACCCCTGATGTAATTAAACTTTGTCGATAAAATCGAGTAGGTACTATATAACAGTTTTGTTGTTGTTGTTGTCGGTTGTTTGTGCTAAGGGTAGAGTCCTATCAAGCTAACTATTCTTAGAATATGTCGTGGTGTAAACACACAAAGCTTATCGTACCGTTCGCACTCTAGTTACATATAAACAAATAACCTTTATTTGTAAATATTAGCGTTGCGACGAACGAATGGAGTGTTATATGTGTTGTGTGTTATTATCACTAATCTTTAACCATAAATTTTGAATGTTTGTTTCAGAACGTGGATCACAAGGCGAAATTCCGTTCCAAAAAGGGGCAACTGCCGTTCGTGGAGTTGAATGGTGAAGAGATTGCCGACAGCACTTTCATCATCAAAGATCTTTCTGAGAAATTCAACAAGGATCTCGATGCGGGTACGCACTGCCTTATCATTACCTACCTCATCACTTATTTATATCGCACATGTAGAGCCGTCGCAGTAGAGTTGCAAGGCTCCTGTTACAATGTTATTTGATAACCCTTGCATTCATGAGTTGCCCAGTAATGTATACTTTAATAGGTACGTTCAGGAAAAAATGCTTATAATACTATCTAGGGTCATCGTACCTTGCGTGCAAGGTTCTTTGTCATATGAAAATCGGGATCGAGAGCCCGGGCGACCTAGAATCCTAGATTTATCAGGCACGACGCGCATGTGCATTCCGGAGCGCATGCAGCGTGAGTGCAAGAGACTCGCAGCACCTGACCTATTTGCTTTACACACAGCGCTGACGCCGGAGCAGCGGGTGTTGTCGCACGCCATGATATCCATGATCGAGAACCACCTGTCGTGGGTGCTGCTGTGGTGGCGCGCCAAGTACCCCGACAGTGTCATCAAGGGCTACCAGATCAACCTGCAGAATGCGCTCAACACCCGCCTGCCGAACCCCATCCTTAACTTCTGCTACAAGCTCACGTCTGGCCGCAAGGTAATTTTAATTCTTACAGTTGCATACCTATAGAAAAAATACCGATCTAATTTTCAATATTGTCATTTAACAGTTCGAATTTATCCGAGTGTATTAAAGTTACTTTTTTGTATTTGTTGTTCGAAAAGTTTTGCAAGTATATACGTATTTCAGTTAAGTATTTTATATTTTATAAAAAAATATAAATCGTGTCTGCATTAAAATGTATACCTATATATAGGCTCACACTGTTAACTGTACATCGGTGGACCTTATGCCTTTTGTAATAAGGTCCACCGATGTACAGTTAGGAGTGTTGCTGTTTGTACCTAAAGTTTACGTGGTGTTATATATATTTCCAGGGTATGAAAAAGGCGAAGGCCCACGGCATCGGCGTACACAGCCAGGAGGAGATCATCGAGTTTGGCAAGAACGACCTGCGCGTGCTGGCTGACCTTCTGTCTGACAGGCCCTTCTTCTTCGGCGACGAACCCACCCTGGTGCGTGACTAGTCTGCTTGCTTTATACATACTTTCACACCCCCAACACCTCTATTGTAACACCTGCAGAAGAGTCTCTAAGACCAAGTTCGGCCTGGCCAGCCACATTCGGGCCTATAAAAGGCGTAATCCTTAATTACTGAGGTCGCCGTCATCGAAATCGATGAGGACTATATATATATATTACGTAATTGTATATATGTATATACATACTTTCAATCCAACCGATACCTATACAGCCGTACACTACCTACTTCATTTCGATCTTTCGTGAAGGAAAATATGTTGAACACTGACAAAATTTTGATGGTAACTACTGACATACAGAAACAAGCGAGCTTAAGAGTGCTTACTACATACATCAATTTCCTTACTTAATCACTACACCTTATAAAACAAAGTCCTCCGCCGCGTCTGTCTATTTGTGTGTATGTATGTTCGCGATAAACTCAAAAACTGCTGAACGGATTTTCGTGCGGTGTTCAACTATCATAGAATGATTCTTTAGAATCTTGAGGAAAGTTTAGGTGTACAATTTATTAAGGTTTTGTGTAATGTAACCCGTGCGAAGCCGTTAGTAAAACGTCGACGGATCGCTATTAAATAATAAGTTGTATGGGAGAGGTATGGTAATTAAAACGTATTATTAATAGTTGAAAACTCGCTTACAAGTTAACTAAAGTCTTTTTTTTTATTTGGTAGACTAAAATGACATATCCTAGTATGAACATAAAATAACATTTCATAGTATGAAATGTCATTTTAATCTACCGAATAAAAAAATAGACTTAATAGTTACCTCAAAAGCGAGTTGGTGGTAAATCCTGGGAATATTTCTCTCTCGCAGTTGTTACCACTGGTAACTTGGTGGTAACAAGTGGGAATAACCCAACATTCGTTGTGTTGTACTAACAGTAATTCCTTGAAAGATTTATATTTGTATGTAGTAGCTTTACTAAAATTGTCAACTCATTAAACGACCCTCTTATCTTCCATGACTGTGCCCGGAAAATGTCTCGATACAATTCAGTCTTTGTTTGAATAGTCTCTTAATCGGTGCTTGTAAGATAAACACGTCCTTAGCTAAGCGTCCCGTTATTACTTCCGAGAACTATTTATTTAGTCGCGATGTGGCAATGTTCATTAAATAAATATGATTAAAATATTATAACCCATTGCAATAAGTGTCTATAGAATAAGATTAGATTATTTATAACGCGTTGAAACATATATTATTAAAGTGTAAAATGTTGTAATGTAATTAGTTGGTTTAATCTTTTAAATGTCCAATAAATAAAAGAGCATGCATTTTTCGGCAAGTAAGTTTATATTTACGTAATTACCATAAACGAAGATATTTATTTAATGGAAACAAGTGGGAGAATGACATTTTTAATTAATAATTAGCAATCAGGCACATTTGAATGAATGAATACATCATTCGTTTCAACGCCTCTTCATTGCGAGACCTATTGGTAAGATCTGTAGACAAGACAAGACCTCCTTCAGCGTCTGCGACGTAATTGGGGTAATACAGTCTAAGTTAATGCCTACATCACGATCCTTTGATCACTGTAATGATATCGCGTCGCGATAGTGTCACTTCATCTGCGACTTAAACACAATGTTCTGATCTACTAATTTTAGTAGACCACGTGAAAGTAGAAAATGGATGAATAGCGCTAATACACTCATTCATAGAGACCAAATAGAGCATTATGACGTGGGAGCTTTTTTAGTATTCGGTCGACAATCGGCGTGTCTCGGGATTAGGACACGGTAGTAGGGTTTACAGTGTAGAATCTAGGGCTGAAAGGCTATGCTAGGGCTGCTTACTACTAAGATCGCTTATAACCTGTGGAACTGATTTTGAGTATAAGATAAGATTATTTATTCAATAACAATAAGTTAACAGAACCAATCAGCTTAAGACTTATAGTAATATATGATCACATGAACATCCATTTAAAAATGAATAGGTTAGGCTTACTAAACATGTTTGCTGAGTCATGAAAGGTATCTACAAGTTTTGGTTGATGGACATTGGTCAGCCAATTCGTTCAAGAGTGTGACCGATTGTTGGGTGCGCTGCTCGCCTGGCGCAACCCGTTCGCACTGATACCATTGACACTGGTCACATGTGACTGATTTATGATTATTATCCTCCACAGCTGGACGTCGTTGCATTCTCCAACCTCGCTCAACTGAACTTCATCGACAAGGAGGTCGCCCACCCGCTGCGCGACGCCATGAACGACAGCTTCCCGAACCTCGTGGGGCTCGTGTCGCGCATCAAGGAGCGCGCGTTCCACGACTGGGACGACATCTGCACCACGCTCGACCTTAACGCGCACCTACCCAAGCCCGTCAAGGACACCAAGGAGACCAAGGAGGGCACAGGGCCCGCCGAGAAACAGCCACTCTCTGATGAACCTGAAAAGGGCAAGGTACGTTACAGTAGCAGATTGTTAACCAAGGGCACACATATGAAAGCGTCAACAGCCCAAGACTGAAATGTTGCCTTTAACCCGAGTTAACCTCACTAAAATTTCTGAAAAGCTGGTGATAGGAATCAGTAAAAAGCATAAGTATTTGTCCTTACTCTAGAATAAACAAATATTAATCTTTATAAATTACAAGCATGGTAATGTATTATTATCGACGTACGTGACATTCGAAAACGCACTCAACCTGTTTACCGTACCTATTCTCACACTAAACACAATTCGCCTCCCTTAATAACATATACCCGTCTATTATTTAACGGTGACAAGCACAAAAGACTCGTACATTACTTACATTGTTATTGAAACATAGGTGTATCGGCCTTACTAAATAAGTGTAGGTGTCTTGGATTCTAGGAACGCACCGGTTCCGTACAATGAGTATCAAATGACGCGGGATACTTGACACACCTCTATCCTAAGCTATTTCGTTGCGCACGCGACGGTTACGTTCAAAACAAAGTAACTCGTAACCGTAAAAATGCTATTCTTAACCCTTTGAACGCCACGTCTATTGTGCGCGGCGCGCCATCTTGAATTTTGTCTAATTGCACGAATGTTGATATTGGGCTGTAGCCGCGCGCGTCAGTTGACGTCTTTGGCGGTCAAAGCTTAATTGGTTGCTAAGCCGACCACTGACTAACAGTCCGCCGGACGATATTGGCCGGTCAGTTCGGAACTGTCAAAATTTTGTTCTAAAGGGGTCCACTGATTAACAGTCCGCCGGACGGTATCGGCCTGTCATTTGTTCGGAACCGTCAAAATTGACAGGCCGATACCGTCCGACCGACTGTTAATCAGTGGGCCCCTTAACTGACAGGCCGATATCTTCCGGCGGCCTGTTAGGGTAAATGATGACTCACGTTAGACCGGGCCGGAGATTCCGGAGCTTCGTTTTCTATGGAAAGCACCACGTGATCACCGTTCAGCCGTCATAGAAAATGACAAGTCGGACGCCCCGGAGTCATCCTTAACATTCCATTTCTGACCGCAGCTGCACTACTAGTAAAATGAATGGTAGTGCTGCTGTCGTTGGAAATGGACTGTCACCTTTAGTCAGTGGTCGGCTTTAATATGGTAAAGGATATACAACATTGTTATTGTTTGTGTAGGGCGACGAGAAGGAGAAGGAGGTGGAGAAGGAGCCCGAGGAGAAGAAGCAGAAGGAGCCGGAAGATAAATAAATGGCGACCACACCAGTTGAATACATATACACTAGAGTCAGACTCGGCATACATCCTGTATATTGTAAGCGTGTAAATCCATTTGTCTTTCCCGTTTTTTCGTTGACGAGGACGCCCGTGCGCCAATCGATATAGTGTGCTTTTAATGTTTCATTGACATTATGTGTTCGCTCGATGTCGTGTCGTGTAGGTAATCTCGAACATAAACGATCTGTCCTGTCTAAGATTTTAAACGCTCTTTTTATTGTGACTGACATCTTTTGTAATTATTAAATTGTATTTCTATTCGTTTCATGTGTCAATAGGAAATTGGCTAAAGTAAGCTCTAAGATTGTAATATTGATATGATTGTTTAGGTACTTACAGGATTAGATAATCTTTTTATTCAGATAAATTATATATGTAATAAGGGATACGTACGTAAATAATATTAATACTCATACTCCACGAAATGTTTTATAAGTATCCATGAAACCGTAAAGTAATTGATCTGTAATAGACTAATAGACTAGGTTATTGAGGAAATCTGTCGCCCTTGCCGGCGCCACGCGCTCCGGCCCTCGTCTCGTAGTGACCGTCTAGCTGTAGCACAAACAATACTCAATCCACCTACTCATCGACACATCTATTTCGTTATCATCTCACTCATTATGCATTTCAAATATTTTAAATAAGCTACAATGTTTAGTCTAGAAATATTGATACCAAAAATTGGCTGATGTTTAGTAGTTAATTGGGTAGTATTATCAAATTATAAACATCGGCTCGTCGATTAGAAACGAGCTGGTAAATAATTAGACTGTTTTGAGATTCTTGTACTTTATCAGTTTTTACAAATAAAAATTTACAATTTACAAATTTTTGATAAACGAAAAAGCCTGGAAGACTGTTTTTCATGTTATTATGTAATTCATAGTCCATAAAGTTTTTGATATTGTATTAATTGTTAAGATTAAGAACGAATGTGTACTCAAATTTTAATATTTACGAATTAGAATCCCTTGTTTGATAAGAATAATTTGTTAAGCGTACGAGTCGGCCGTGTGGTACTGGGCGCGAGGCCGGCTCATGCACCACATTCCACCGCATTCGTTTCGACGTGCATGACACATGTAGATGCTGACTATCAGCACCAGCTCCTGTCTCCTAAAATGGCCGATTTGTTTTCGCACATTACTTAGGTACTTATTTCCAAGGTTTCGTTATTGTAGTAACCACTGAAACAGGCTTAAGATCAAGTTTCTTACCGCCTCAGAACGACGTCTTCATTTGTAGAATACATTCTAGCACGATTAATCGCCTTGCAAGTTTTTGGATATTTAACATATTTTATACGTCATGTGGTTGCAAAATAATACCGGACTGATAGTCATTGTGGCAACTTGTGGGGTTTTAATCGTAGTAGGATGAAAACTTGTACCAAGTTCCATACGGTTTATTTGAATGCTGTTCATTTATGTCGGTAGTCTCGGTACTACATTACTCATGTTAGTGTAATAAATGATACTTGTAAGTCTGTAGTAGGTCTGAAGATATTTCATATATCACTTATAGATAAAGATAGGATTATAATGATTAAATAAGCATAACCAAATACGGTTTACGGTAGATTAGGAGGGAAGAGCGAGTTGATGAAAAATGAAAATAATTCGTTGGATCACTCGTGAATTCGATAATAGTTAACTCTGTATACAATAAGGTCAAAATTTTATTTGACGTAATATTTTGATTTTACAATTTTTGGGGAATGGTTGACTACGTCCCTCCCGACAACTGCTGACCATCACTGCCATTAGTCTCACAATAAATATAAGGTTTAATATAATAAGGTTTAATGGTTTAGGAAACGATTGTTATTCATAAGCGATGTACCTACTCGTTTGAAGAGGTTTTTTGATCAAACGCATCCCGAATAGATTATCAAAAAATAATATAAATTCTGCTAAATTAAATAAAAATGTAGAAGTTAGTGAGGCTTGCGTAAACGAGTCGATAGTAGAGCCTGTTTCAGTGTGACACAAGAACTGGAAAGAGGTACGCACGATGCTGTAACCCATGCTCACCATCACTGCACATCCTCAGATCATCGCGTGTATAATATGGGGCGAGTCTAGCTGGGCCGCTGTCATTAGTGGGGGTGACCGTCGCAAGACTTTACGTGCGGCCTTGTCTATTTTAAATATAACCAGAGATTTACCTCAACATCACTTTTGAAAGTATTTGACCGGGTATCGCTAGTTTAGGTGTCAGGAAGCAACTTTATGAAGAAGTAGAAAACTATAAACGCGAGATTATGATCATTTTCGAGGTAGGTACCTATAATAATGATAATTTTAATGAACATGACATACTTTGACTTTTATTTGTGTTGTTGTAAGTTAGTACTATTATTACAAAGTAATTATAATTACCATACAATAGTGATAAGATTTTCAAGTATGTTTATATTATTATAGAATGTAGCAGACAATTTTGAACAATGAGTTGTAATATTCATATAGTTGTTTTTAATTCATATAATCATTCTTAATTCACTTAGTAATTGTGGTTTTCAATTATCGTGTCAATATTGTAATATTAAGTCATATTCAGCTAGTTTATAATGGTTCGCCATAAATGTGCCGACTAAGTAATACACAACTGAGCTTTCAGTGGACACAATGTTCTCATTAGGATTCAGTGTTATATATTCTGTCGCCATTAAAGTATATATCTACCAAATCCTTACTGTGAGGTGCATCGACTAGACTAGACCACTATATTATTATATACTAGGCCTAGTCGACATGCACTGAACGGTTTGTTTAATTGCTATACCTATTAAATGGGGGTCACTTTCTCTGCAGCTGACTGTAAAGTGTATTCATTCTTACTTGTCTTATCATGAAACAAACACTTCTCGGAGACATTATCACACTTTTCTCTGGAATTACACAATAATCATAATCATGTTGTTGTATACTTAAAAAACTCACAAAGTATTGAAATTAACCAAATGACCACTGAAAAATGTCATTTCTAATAAGATTTTCATCAATAATCGCAGTAACGATCGGAATATTCATATTCATATTTTTATTGATAAAGATAATTAATTACACTTCAAGAATACATATGTCAATCATAATTCATTAATTATAAATTAAAAATCAAAGTACATACAATGTAGACATCAGAAAAATGCAATAAATAATATATTTCACAGCGACAAAAAATGCCAATAATAAATTTCACACTAAAATACCTACTGCAAACATGGACTTTACAATTTACATATTTACATTTTGTGTGTGGATCGATGACACTTTATCGAAAAATTCATCGATGGTGTAACAGGCCATTTCTAATAATATTTTTTTGATTTTATTAGCAAATGTGATTACATTATAAGACACGTAAGGATGAATACACTTCACATAATTATGTTTTCTAAAGTTTATTATTTCATTAGACAAGAACTTATTAGGTAGTTACGTTTTATTAGTCTTTTGTTTGTGGTTGGTGCAATCGGATTCTAATCCTCAACTCATGCACTGCTTACCTAAGTTTGTAGCGCTACGTGGTAGCCTGTAGCAAAGTTTCCCCGGTATGTAGGAAAGTAGCTTCATAGGCGCGCTAGGACAACGCATCATGGTTTAGCGTCGAATGGGTTAACAAAAAATTGTGGTTTTTATATTGAATTTTACATGTTTAAGGGCTCATTTAGACGATGAGAGAACTCGCATGCGAGTTTCATTACATTGCGGGTTTTGGTCGATCGGTTAAATTGGACATAGCCAACAGTCCGCAACGTAACTAAAATCGCATGCGAGTTCGCGTGCCGTCTAATGCTGGCTACATACGTAACGATAAATCGTAGCGATTAAACTGTGCAGTCCGATTTGCGCAGTTTTATCTGCCGTGTGTATGACAAATCGTTGTCATACACACGGCAGTTGCAAATTATATTAGAAAAATCGTTGTCGATGCGTTTGCACAGTTTTATCGTTGCGTGTGGATGGTGATCGGTCATTTCGGCAGTACTTCACGTAGCTTGCTTGTGTGCGCACGTTCGTTCCTCAAGTAAATAATGAAAAATATAAAAATGAATCCATATTTCTCTTGGTCACGGCATCGCGCGTGAACGGCTGGACCAATTTCGCTAATTCTTTTAGTCTTAAAGTTGGTCAAGCAGATCTTGTCAGTAGAAAAAGGCGGCAAATTTGAAAAATGTAGGCGCGAAGGGACTTCGTCTCATAGAAAATTTGAATTTCGCGCCTTTTTCTACTGACAAGATTTGCGACTGTCTATATGTTAGTTATTGTCAGGAGAAGTTTCTTATGACAGAAAAAAAATAAGAAAGTTGCGCGGAACATTAGAAAATTTAAGAAAACTTAACTACCATATTAACTTTGATGACATGGATAACATGTTTCTTGCGTGAGCTTCTGCGGAGAACTTCGATCGACGCCGATATCGGAGGCGTGTGGAGGCACTAGGAACGTTCGATTTATCTGCACAGTCGGACTGCACAGTTTAAGAGCCAACGGGAGTGGTCATTTCTCCATACAAACGTACTCCTCGTTTTCCTCCGTGGTTTTTGAAGCTAGAGCAATGATTTTTTCAACACAGATTAATATTGTCAATATCTGTGTCGGACCGTTTTGCTTTTTTTTGATATTTTTGTTTTTTAAGGCGCTAGAGCCCTTCAAAAATGGCCAAAATGGCCTAATTGACTATGCCGCAATGAGAGGCGTGGCATTCAAAACTGATATCAATTAGCCAAAAAAGCAAAACGGTCCGACACAGATAATTTCATAATCATTTAGATTTCCAAATTTGGTTACGATTGGTTAAGTTTAGGAGGAGGAAACAGAGGAGTACGAAACCTCGATTTTTGAGATTTTTACGCAGGATTTTTCGCCTTGTCCTTATCGCACTACTTTTAGGTGCCGCTTCCGTTAGCGAGACGGGTATATTTACCTAAAATATTTAAAACTCAGCTCCTGTTTCGTCTTAATCGCTACGATTTATAGTTACGTGTGTAGCCGGCATAAATCAGCCCTAAGTCAAGGGCAAATGCCTCGATAACTCCACACGGAAATTAGAATATTAGCAAGGACAGATCCCAGCCAAATCTTTGGAAGGAAAGTTGGCACTATAGAAAAAAAACGAAAAATGATAAAATTTGCCTTTATTTTCAATTGTAGGTATATAGCTACTCTGTATACCATAGACACAATAGTAGTATAATTTTAGTATAAAAAATAGCTAGTGATATAGCCGCGGAATATATTATGACGAGCAATATTTTTAACAGATCTTGATTTCGGGGTTGGTCCCATAGTAAAAGTTGCTCAGTATGATCCCAAAACCTCCCTAGCAACGGGAATGCACTTATTATTTGGCCATCCTGTATAAAATAAAAAGATAAGACCCCACAGCGTCGTCGCGGCGAGTGCGTTGACCGGTCGATCGCCTCAAGATACGCGCGCAAGATAAGGCGGTTATCACACTGAGCGATGTCCGGTGCTGCGATTTTTAACTTAGTACTGTAGAATCTCGATTTGTATACAAAAACTGCATGGTGTAACACATTGGCTCCGCCTCCGTCCTCCGTGTGAATTCCACGACGCTTCGTGCATTTGGACGAATAATTGGCGTGCGCGCCACAGCGCAGGGTATGCCACCCCGAGCTCCATAGTACAGTCACCTGCCATATGTAATGGCTCCTCCACACTATGGGCCAGCGCCGGCCACTCCAAGGGACGCATTTATGTGTTAGAGGAAGCAAGTGATATTGCTATCTCATTCTACCGCATGGCTGCGTCCCTTGGAGTGGCCGGTGCTGGCCCATCGTGTAGAGGAGCCATTAAACAATGAAGGCCGCAAAAATATGTGACACGCTCTTATGGCTCTAAGTATATAAATAAGATCGTGTAAGATATTTTTGCGGCCTTCGTTGTGAAACATTATTTCTGGTGACTGTATCGTCACAGAATAAATAATTGTACTACCGTATAATGGCTCCTCTACACGAATGGCCAACGCCGGCCAATCCTAGGGACGCATTTATGCATTAGAGGGAGCAAGTGATATTGCTATCTCAGTCTACCGCATGGCTGCGTCCCTTGGATTGGCCGGCGTTGGCCATTCGTGTAGAGGAGCCATAAAGCACACTTCCTAAAAAACCGAAGATTGACAGCGATTCAGGGACGAATCATGCTATCCCTTTCTAATGTATGGCACTATCCCTTTTAGCTATTTAGGGTCTTCAAAATTCAACTCATTCTCTTAATCTCATCACGCAAAAGGAAGTCAAGTGGTGCCAACCCTAATAATTGCTCGGAGCTATGCTGAGCCGAACGGAGCCGAGTTTGCCCGAAGAGAGAAGTGTCTCCCCACTGGTACCGTACGGATTTTTGTTAATAAAGGCGATTCGTCGAGCATCGCAACAGCTTCTGCCGAAGATACGGAGTAAACCGCACCGTCGTTGCCGCTCGCGAATTCGTCGTTTCGTCCTTCGCAAACGACATGAGACGACAGTGAGTGTGATAACCGCCTAAAGGTGCCGTCACACAGGCGCGTTTTCTGGGCGGGGCGTGAGCGGAGCGTGAGCGTTTTATATGTAAAAGCGGCGCGCCCCGCTCACGCCCCGCCTGGAAAACGCGCCTGTGTGACGAAGCCTTAACACAGTGGCAGCTTTGTACCTAGTAATGCCATCTGTTGGATACTTTAAAGAGCATTGCGTTTGTATTGTTTCATTGGCAATGGCATCGCAGGAAAGAGCAAAGACTACCCGTACCCAGACTTTTGTATGAACGCCATCTCGCGTCAGTTCAATTAATTAGATTGTTGACATGACATTTCTCAAAAAGATAGATTTGCTTCGTAACCCCGTTAGCTTGCTACAGTAAGTGGTGGTAGATGTCGCTGCGGCTGTAATTTTAAAATTTTTATAGGCACACCACACACGAATTTATCGGACCAAACATATAATGTAGCTCCGAATAGGACAAGTAAAGTCTAAGGAAAAAACGTGCCTGGGAATATCAAGAAAAATCTATACTCGAATAGATGGCGCCAGGCGCCATACAGTCAGCAGCAGACGTTGCTAAGGGTGGTATTCCACCTGTACAATGTCAGTGCGTCTCACTCTCTCATTAAAGCAAAATGTGAGACGCAATACACATTGGACAAAGAAATTGGATATGTGGAATACCACGACCCTAAGCGGACTAGGTGTTCAAAATTACAATCTGACAAAAAACAGTAGAAATTAAAAACCGGGCAAGTGCGAGTCGGACTCGCGCACGAAGGGTTCCGTACCATAATGTAAAAAACGGCAAAAAAAATAACGGTCACCCATCCAAGTACTGACCCCGCAAGACGTTGCTTAACTTCGGTCAAAAATCACGTTAGTTGTATGTTTTTACTTTTTAGTATTTGTTGTTATAGCGGCAACAGAAATACATCATCTGTGAAAATTTCAACTGTCTAGCGATCACGGTTCGTGAGATACAGCCTGGTGACAGACGGACGGACGGACGGACAGCGGAGTCTTAGTAATAGGGTCCCGTTTTACCCTATGGGTACGGAACCCTAAAAAGTGACAATACTGTAGTGTCGTCCCTTTCAAATCAATTTATATAAGAGAACGGGACGACACTACACTATTGCCACTTTTTAATTTCTACTCTTTTTTGTCAGACTATAACCTTGACATGCTCTTATTCTCTTAACAATAAAGTCGCATCAAGATCATAGAACACCTGGCCCTCTTAGCAACTTCTGCTACTGACTGTACCTTTGGCCTATACTCGTGTAGATGGCGTCGGCGACACCGTTCGATATTAATAAGTTTAATAACAGTTTTAACACATATCAGTGAAAGAACATGGGTCAAAGACATGACGTTCTAAAAAAATAATGAATAAAAATATAAATTCATATAATATATTATACTTATATACAATTTTTGATATTTTTATACATTGTAATTTTTAGTTATATGTAGATGGCTGTAAATTTATTGTGACTACAAATTTTACTATGACAGTAACTCTCCTATTCTCTTTGGTTTTATATATTACCTAATATGTACTTACTTTTGACTTTATCACCTAAACGGCAAAATGTGGCCACCATTTGCCGTTTACTTGAAAAAGCAAAACAAAACTAGGTGACTATGAATATTCAGTTAAGTAGTCGACTTTTTAACTTAAGGGGCTACCTGAGGTTTTCATCGATATTTGACAAGTTTTGAATCATATCTCCTTTTTTTGCACTACAGATAGAATTATAAGACAAACGGTTATCGGTTTTTCAATCTTTTATCTCCCGTTTTGTCCACCGGATTTTGAAAAAAATTAATACTTATTTTTTAATGATTTTTTTAAACATTGTCTAAAAAAACACTTTTTTCGTAGGTATCTAGTTTGCAGTGAAGGATCTTACATGTACAGTCACCTGAATAATATGTTACTCTTCAAAGGCTGCAAAAATATGTGACAAGCTCTTATAGCTCTACAAATAAGATCCTGTCAGATATTTTTGCGGCCTCCGTTGTGTTACATATTATTGCAGGTGACTGTACGAAATCTACATACTTGGGTTCGCCTTTAACGTCTCGAAAATCGTGCCCAGGGTTTTAATTTTAAACTAATTAACACAAAAGTTATGGCCAGCGGACCAGTTTTTTAGCCTAAAATTGTTCAACTTTGATACCAAATATCTCGAAGACAATGAACTTTGAAGTAAATATGGGATACTATATTGCTTAAAGCCGTTGCTGTTAATATAATAAGCTAAAAAAAACATTAGGAAACTAAGGGATTCAGATCGAAGGTCATTGGCGTGGGGTAGCCCCTTAACACACGTGTTTAGCTTTTCACTATCTCAGAATACTTATACTATACGGTCAACTAATTAATCGAATTTGAGTAGTTTAAAAAAATAGAAATGGGTACTAAAATTAATAGATAGGCAACAAAAACGGCGCCTTAAAATCTATCAATACGAGACAACATTTTAATGCCGTTACAGCTTTTGTTTATTTTTAGGCAGGTACCAAATATTTATTTGGCAACTGAATTATTATATTGGAGACCATTATTGAAGCACATATTAAAAAGAAAACGGCTATCTATTAATTCAAAAATGAAATTCCTTTAAAATATTTTGTTTGGTCACTACACGGTCAACCTAACACGCTTCTCCTCGCTTCGCTCGTCGTCGCACCTATCTTTTGTTTGACTCTTGCAGAACACCGTGATAACTATTGAAATTAGTAATTAAATATTTAAAGACCTAACGGTATAATGGTAGGTGTTTCATGATTAGGAATTTCGACTATATACTGACCATTGGTAAATAAATTTGTGGTGTTTTGTGGATTAGGAAATTTGTCAATTTTAAAGTACTATTTAGGTATGCATAGGTTTAAATTATTTAAAAATGGAGTATTTAAAGCTTATGTATATAGGTATCTTAGGTATTTTGTATAGGTACAGTCACCAGCAATAATATGTTACACAATGAAGGCCGCAAAAATATGTGACGCGCACTTATTGTATTACGAATAAGATCGTGTCAGATATTTTTGCGGCCTTCGTTGTGTAACATATTATTGCTGGTGACTGTACCTATACAAAATACCTAAGATACCTATATACATAAGCTTTAAATACTCCATTTTTAAATAATTTAAACCTATGCATAATTCAAATTCCCTATAATTTTTTTGGGTGGCTTGATTTTGTTGCCAGTTTTTTTAATAATATGATGCTTAAATTTGAGGCTAATATAAATTTATTAGCGCTAAAATATTAATGCACAGCCAAACTATATTATTATATGCTCAGTGAAAGTTCCTGTTTAATATTTTAGTTGCCGGTTAATAATAAGCCCATAAGAATTTGGGGCCCTTTTGGAAACTAAAGTAAGCCAATAGCCAAGTACTACACGAGATCAAAGTTATTTACATCTCGTGCGCTTTTGAATCCCTTACTACGCTCAAGATTCTAAATTAGACTATTATAGAATCTCTCGCTTGCGCGGGACTCAAAATAAGCACTCGAAGAAATATCAAACTTTGATCTCTTGTTGTACAAATAACTATTTTCTACTATGATCTTCTATTTATTATGGGTAATCAAATACGAGTATACTGTTACTGTCTGTCCTTCGGGGCCCCCTGAGGATGGGGGCCCTGGGCACGGGCCCCGTGGGCCCTTATGGTAAAGACGGTACTGACTATACTTGCAATTGCAACCTACAATCTTGAACCTAAGCACCTATTTATATACGAATTTTTTTATTTATATATTTTATTTTATTGGTTTTCAGGATAACATCAGCCGTAAATATAACTAAGACATATTAATGCTTACATAAAAATAAGGCCAATAACAGTCATCCATTGAGTTACATTATATAACGATTAAAAATAACAAAGACAAGAAAACAATGAGAATGTACAATACACACAAATGCTCGATACGCTAGAAATACTATAAACCGGTTGTAAAATGTATAAGTAATCTAGTTAAAAATACCTACTTCTAATACAAAACAAAACCATGACATTGCATTAGTTGAAAATCAGACACCAGCAGACGTTCACAAAAATATCAAGATAAACATCATAATGTAGTAGTTATTCAAACTGAAAGTTTATTGTTCATAGAATTATTATAGGATACCTACAGTCGCCATCAGATATATCGGAGCGGCCAAGGTGTTCACAATATCTGAACACGCGCTCTAACGCCCTGACAATAGAGGCGTGTTCCGATATTTGTGAGCACCTTGGCCGCTCCGATATATCTGATGGCGACTGTACATACGTACACTGTATAATAAATAGTACACCGTACACTGGTGACCCCGACGTGACGCTATGTAAACTCCGAAGCCTGCTGATGTGCTGATTATCTCTAGACCTTGGCACCCATTTAAAGCGGTTTCAGACTAGCGTTTTATACAAGCGTACGCGCGTGTAAGCTCGTATAGACCAAAATATGAAGGGAAAAACCAAATGTAGGTAAATATAAACGTGCGTGCGGGCGGGTTATTCCCACTAGTTACCACCAAGTTCTTACCAGTGATAACTACTGGTAATTTTTTTCCCACATTTTACCACTGGTAACTACTGGGAAAAAAAATCCCACTAGTTACCACCAACTCGGCTTGGTGGTGACTACTGGGAATTTTTATTTCCAGTAGTTACCACTGGTAAAAGGTGGGATTTTTTTTCCCAGGAGTTATCATCAAAATATTGTTAGAATTCAATACTAATAAAAACAGTATAAATAGTATAGTATAAATGTAGCGTGCTGTAATAAATAATTATGTGTCAGTTAGTGATTCAGTAAACTGCTTTAAAAGTGATCAAAAATATTAAAACAGTTTTACCGGTATAAATGTAAAAACTAAAATAGAAGAGTCTCATTCTAGTTAAGTAGAAATTAACTTTTTATCCGGATTAAATTTATCTTATTAACTGTAAATTGAATTACATATTTATACAAACGAACAAACAAATTAGTCAAAAACAGACAGAACTGATTTCGAATTTACAGCTACTTCATTTCGTTCTATTATAACACGACGCAGAGCTGGAATATGTAGGTATTCATAATTTGTAGTCAGGCTAAATAGGTACAGGGCATGGTTGTTATTAAAACCGCTTAGGGCGCGCTTCGGATGGGCTGACTGCTCGGACTAACCAGCATCTTATCTTATCTTATCTTATTGTTTTCGGGGGCCCTTGCGGATACACTTCGACCAATAGGGATCTTTTGTGCAATTACCCCCTAGAGAAGATCCATCAACTACTCAAGAGCTTTTCCCACCATATCCATGTGTTGGATGATGAAGCTCATGGGTAGCGTTTTAAAGTCCTTTGGTTCCAGATATCCTGCTCCAAAGTCCTCCATTCTTTGTCTGGCGAGGGCGTGACATTCACACATTAAGTGTTTCACTGTCTCTTCCTCTTCGCCACACATACGACAATCGGTGTTGTCAGAGTGTCCCATCTTGGCCAGAATTCCTTTGACCCCGTAATGGCCGGTAAACACTCCCGTTATGATTTGGAGTTGTCTTTTGCTAAGTTTCCAAAGGTTTTTGCTCCAGCCGGAGTCTACTCCTTGCATAAAGAGTTTTGCATGCTTTAGAACCGTCAGACTGTCCCATTCTTCCTGATGTTTAGTCTTGGTATGGTCTTTAATAGTCGTTGTGATAGTTCCCTTTGAGAGCCCCACGAATGGTTCCGGACCTATAAGGTTACTTACAGATCCGGCTCTGGCAAGTTCATCTGCATTTTCATTGCCTATGAATCCCTCGTGCCCTGGGATCCATACCAGTTGCACTCTGTTTTGCCTTCCAAGCTCGTTCAGAGCTTGGACGCCATTATATACCAGTCTAGAGTCCACTCTGGGCGCTTCAAGCGCTTTGAGTGCAGCCTGACTGTCGCTGAGTATATAGATATTCTTCCCTTGGGTTTGCTTAACGCCCCATTCGCACGACAGCTTAAAAAGCGTTGCGTTAAAACCCGACGTTGGCGCTTTTTTACCGTTTCTAATATTTGTGTTCATATGAACGCTTAAAAATCACTTGTGAGTCGTACTGCCACGTACGCATCTCAGCAAAGCCATACTTTATTTGCTATTACGACGTATTATTTGAATATAGCTTGAATATTTCAGGAATTAGTAAGCATAAGTTGACATTTTTAAGGTAAAACTAATAATAATTTTAACGATTGACTCCAAAAATTGACACTTGACAGCCAACTGACAGCAGCGCCGGCGCTTTTTTAACGCTGGTGAGAACAGATACACGGAGTTCCGTAACCGTATGATCAATTCATTTCATTTCATTTATTTCATTTATTCATTGTATAATCATGTACATAAACGCAAACAGGTGTAAATAATTAAATAAAGTCAGTCCATGACGCCCTGCTAGGGCACACAACATAAGTACTTAAAACTAATTAAATTAGGTTAAAACAAATTCGATTTAATTAAAAACAAATAATTTAAATTAAAACAATAAAACAAAATAAAATAAATTGGATAAAATTACAAATAATGCTAATTAAAAATAATAAAATCAATTTAATTAAATTCGAGTCAATTAAGTTAAAACAAATATAATTTCATACAATTCAATTAACGGCCAACCCTCAACGCCGAAAATCGAACAGTGCTCGATAAAAAAGCGCCGCGCTTAAAAACCGCCTTCGTGTGAATATATACATGGTTATCCATTTGTGTCATTCAAACGCTTTTTTAACGCGCGTCGAAAAAGCTGCCGTGCGAACGGGGCCTAACTATATTCTCATGTACACAGGCAATTATAGCGAATGTCTCGGCTTGGAAGACAGTGGCGTAATTGCCCATGCTTATACTACTACTAAAGTCATTTGCATAAATGCCTGCCCCCGTACCAGATTCAGTCTTAGACCCGTCTGTGTACCATATGATGTCGTTTTCATCAGAGATTGGTGATTCAAGACCTTCGGTCCATTCAGCCCTTGTTGGAATTTTAACGTTAAAATTCTTATGGAATACAAACTTGGGTTGCATCTTATCGCAGCCCATATTCGTAATCCTTTTCATGAAATTGTCACATTCCATGTTTGTGTGTTTGGGCTTTGGCTTGCTATCGCTCCAGAGGCCTGTTAGGGCCAACCTGTGTAACGATTTCCGCGCCTCAGATTGTATCACTAGGTGTAGCGGCGGGAGGTCTAGTAGTACCTCCATCGCCGCTGTTGGCGTCGTTCTAAACGCGCCAGTAATAGCCATGCATGCCGTTCTTTGTATTTTCATAAGGGCATCTCTGCATGTGTTCTTTAATGTCCTTGGCCACCATGCCAGGCATCCGTACAAGATGATTGGTCTTACCATCATGGTATAGATCCATCTTAGTACCTTTGGGTTTAGACCCCACGTTTTGCCATAAGCCGATCTACACATTCCAAACACTCTAAGTGCTTTGGTGATTGTAAGTTCGACATGCTTTCTCCAGTTCAGTTCTTTATCTAGTGTAATGCCTAGATATTTCACTTCATTGGACATTTCCAGTACCCTTCCATAAAGCTTCAGCTGCTTCATGCCATTAAGGGTATTTTTCTCGGTAAACGGTATTACCACTGTTTTGTCTGGGTTTATAGAGAGTTGGTGACAGTTGCACCATCTCTCCACTTGCTTCAGTGTTTTATTCATGATTTCCGATACTGTTCCTGGGAATTTCCCGTTTACAAGAATCACTAAATCATCTGCATACCCTACTGTGTGTATTGGACCTTTGTTTAGTTCTTCCAACAGTGAGTTAGCTACCAAACTCCAGAGAGTTGGTGAGAGAACCCCGCCCTGTGGGCAACCCTTCGTGACCGTAGCTAATATTTCATCTCCCGTAAGGGAGGATTTTATTAGTCGGCTATTTAGTATAGTACCAATCCATCTACAGATTGTCGGTTTTATGCCATGTTTAGATGATGCAATACTGATTGCCTGATACGTGGTGCGGTCAAATGCCCCCTCCACGTCTAGAAAAGTGGCCAAACATAGTTCTTTGTTCTCTATCGGCTGTTCCGCTCTGGTTATCACCAGGTGTAGTGCCGTTTCAGTCGTTTTACCCGGCTGATACGCACACTGCAATTGGTGCAGCGGATGCCTCTTAAGAGGACCATCCCTTATGTGTCTGCCTACCAGTTTCTCCAGTGTTTTGAGGAAAAACGATGGCAGACTTATCGGCCTGTATGATTTGGCTTCTGTGTAATCTGCTTTGCCTGGTTTAGGCAAGTACGTTACCTTTACGATCCTCCACGCACGCGGCACGTGTCCAAAGGCTATGCATGCTCTGTACAGTCTACCTAAGTGCGGTATTAGTACATTGGCGCCCTCTTGTAGTAGTATGGGGTAGATTCCATCTGGCCCCGGGGCTTTGTATGGTTGAAATGTGGATAGTGCCCATTGTAATCTTATCGTGATCTACTACCTTTTTAGACGTGTCCCAGTTGTACCTGGTTGTGCTCATGGATTGTTCCATTGCACTGGTTGCTACATCGTCCGTTACGCTCTGATGTATAATCGAGCCTGGGAACTTTAAGGGTTTCTAGCCCCGTTTCAGTCATTCCTCCGTCACTTCTTCTAATGGAAGTAAGTGGAACTGACTTCGTTGCGGCTAGTGCCTTTGTAAGTCTCATGCCTTCCGGTATGGACCTGATTTGATCGCAATGCTTCATCCATGCTTTCCTTTTTACTTTCCTCACGGCTTTGCTGTATTCCGTGAGTTTCTGCGGGTAATGCTCAAAGTCCTTGGTCCTTTATCATTGAAGACAGCCCTGGTTTCCTTCCGGAGTTTTGCAATCTCCGGGTTCCACCAAGGCACCTTCTTCGCCTGGATTTTCTTTTCCGGGCAGTTGTTTGACCAAGCCGTGTAGACAGCTTGTGCTACTCTGTCTGTTTCAAGTTCTATGTCAATAATAGAGTTTAACTTGCCTTTAGGGCAAGCCTTTAGAAATTAACTTATTATCAGGATTAAATTTATCTTACTAACTGTAAATTGAATTACATATTTATACAAACGAACAAATAAATCAGTCAAAAACCAACAGAACTGATTTCGTTTTATTATTTACAGCTACTTCATTTCATTCTATTATAACACGACGCAGAGCTGGAATATGTAGGTATTCATAATTTGTAGTCAGGCTAAATAAGTACAGGGCATGGTTGTTATTAAAACCGCTTAGGGCGCGCTTCGGATGGGCTGACTGCTCGGACTAACCAGCATAGGCTCGCATTCGAATTACGCTCGGGTAGTACATTGTTATTATTGGTAGAGTGTTATTTATTACCATCCCGCTAGCGTGGGTGTTTAAGCAATCGAGCCAACCAGCGT
The DNA here is from genome assembly GCF_910591565.1 of Cydia splendana. Classification (NCBI taxonomy): domain Eukaryota; kingdom Metazoa; phylum Arthropoda; class Insecta; order Lepidoptera; family Tortricidae; genus Cydia; species Cydia splendana. The sequence goes on along the minus strand of NC_085987.1, from coordinate 37,377,450 downwards.
AACATGACCGAGCGATGTACTACCCGAGCGTAATTGGAATGCGAGCCATGCTGGTTAGTCTGAGCAGTGTTGGGCATTCAAGAATAAAATCATTATTTGAATAAGAATTCGTAGGAATAAAATCATCTCGATTTTATTCCCGTCAAAAATATTCAAATAATTTTGGTCGGGAATAATTCGTATGAGAAAAAATTGAATGAGAATAACTTATTCTTAATCAAATAAATATAATCATGATTTTTAATTGAAATAATATTCCACGAATAAAAATGTAGTTTGGGTACCGTATAGGTACTAATTACGTATAGTTAGGTAGATGTAATAGTAGTTAGTCTCTTGTCTAATTTATACCTATTTTATGGAATAAAATCTTACAAATTGACTGTCGCATAACGCATAGTTTCAGTAACCGTATTATTTTTTATTTACTGATCAAATCATTAGGTTCAATTTAACTGGTCTAGGGGCCTAACCAAGATGCCAATCGTTTGCGCTCCGACAACGAAGCGCTTTGTCTCTATCACTCTTACATATTAGTGCGATAGAGAGACGGTGGTAGCGTTTCGTTGAAGTAGCGCAACCCATTGGCATGTTGGCTACGCACTCAAGGTGCCTAGCCAAGATGCCAATTTTTGTTTTTAATTTAATAATCAAATCATCAGGTAAATTTAACCGTTCTGGGGGCCTAGTCAACATGCCAATCGCTTGCGCTCCAACAACAAAGCGCTTTCTGTTTCTATCACTCTTACATATTAGTGCGATAGAGAGACAGAGATAGAGTTTTGTTGTCATAGCGCAAACGATTGGCATATTGGCTACGAACCCAAGGAACCTAGCCAAGATGACAATTTTTGTTTTTAATTTAATAACCAAATCATTACGTAAATGTAGCTGTTCTGGAGACCTAGCCAACATGCCAATCGCTTGCGCTCCAACAACGAAGCGCTTTCTGTCTCTATCACTCTTACATATTAGTGCGATAGAGCGACAAAGATAGCATTTGTTGTCGTAGCGTAAACGTTTCGCATGTTGGCTACGCTCCCAATGTGCCTAGCTAAGATGCCAATTTTTTCTTTTTATTTTAATAACCATACATTAGGTATAAGCTGTTCTGGGGGCCTAGCCAACATGCCAATCGCTTGCGCTCCAACAACGAAGCGCTTTCTGTCTCTATCACTCTTACATATTAGTGCGATAGAGAGACAGAGATAGCGTTTCGTTGTCGTAGCGCAAACGATTGGCATGTTGGCTATGCACCCAAGATGCCTAGCCAAGATGTCAATTTTTGTTTTTAATATAATAATCAAATCATCAGGTAAATTTAACCGTTCTGGGGGCCTAGTCAACATGCCAATCGCTTGCGCTCCAACAACAAAGCGCTTTCTGTCTATCACTCCTACATATTAGTGCGATAGAGAGACAGAGACAGCGTTTAGTTGTCGTAGCGCCAACGATTGGCATACTGGCTACGAACCCAAAGTGCCTAGCCAAGATGACAATTTTTGTTTTTAATGTAATAACCAAATCTTTGGATACAATTTAGCTGTTCTGGGGGCCTAGCCATTATGCCAATAGTTTGCACTCCGACAACGAAGCGCTCTCTCTGTCTCTCTATCGCACTTATATATAAGAGTGATAGAGACAGAAAGCGCTTCGTTGTCGTAGCGCCAACGATTGGCATACTGGCTACGAACCCAAAGTGCCTAGCCAAGATGACAATTTTTGTTTTTAATGTAATAACCAAATCTTTGGATACAATTTAGCTGTTCTGGGGGCCTAGCCATTATGCCAATAGTTTGCACTCCGACAACGAAGCGCTCTCTCTGTCTCTCTATCGCACTTATACACCGTGTTTTTATTGAATTCCGTTAACTTCGGGGTATGGTTAAGTACGTTTAAGAAAACTAAATGGCATAGTTAATTTTGAAAAAAAAAAAATTTTTTTTCCTTTTTTTTTCAGAAAAAATAATAGTAAAAAGTAATTAAATGTAGCATATAGCGTTGTTGTAACACGGGCATTACATTTAACTAAACCAAACAATTGAAATCTGTGACATATCAATGTCAATTCGAACATCGATCGACCGAGATTTTACTTAAGTTTAGTAGCAAATGTATGAACTCATTCTAAACACTAATCAATATGTAAACCGGCCTTAAGGCAAGTGTACAAGCTTGTAGAGGCCTTATAGGAAAAAAATAAAATATTGATTATCTTCGAAATGGAGTTAATTAGAATATCGGTGTCTTTGGGAAAGTTACTTGATTTAAGCTCAGGTATTCACCCTTGAAATTAACGGAAATCAAAAAAAACACGTTGTATATAAGAGTGATAGAGACAGAAAGCGCTTCGTTGTTGGAGCGCAAGCGATTGGCATGTTGGCTAGGCCCCCAGAACAGCTAAATTTACCTAATTTGGTTATTAAATTAAAAACAAAAATTGGCATCTTGGCAAGGCACATGGAAGCGTAGCCAACATGCCAAACGTTTGCACCACGACAACAAAACGCTATATGTCTCTCTATCGCACTAATATGTAAGAGTGATAGAGACAGAAAGCGCTTCGTTGGCGGAGCGCAAGCGATTGGCATATTGGCTAGGCCCCCTGAACAGCTAAATTGTACCCATAGATTTGGTTATTAAATTAAAAACAAAAATTGACATCTTGGCTAGGCACCTTGGGTGCGTAGCCAATATGCCAATCGTTTGCGCTACGAGAACGAAACGGTATCTCTGTCCCTCTATCGCACTAATATGTAAGAGTGATAGAGACAGAAAGTGCTTCGTTGTCGGGGCACAAGCGATTGGCATCTTGGCTAGGCCCCCAGAAAAGCTAAATTTACTTAATGATTTGGTTATGAAATTAAAAACAAGAATTGTCATCTTTGCTTAGCACCTTGGGTGCGTAGCCAACATGCCAATCGTTTGCGCTACGACAACGAAACGCTATCTCTGTCTCTCTATTGCACTAATATGTAAGAGTGATAGAGACAGAAAGCGCTAAAAACAGCTAAATTGTACCTTATGATTTGGTTATTAAATTAAAAACAAAAATTGGCATCTTAGCTAGGCACCCAATCGTTTGCGCTACGAGTGCTACGACAACGAAACGCTATCTGTCTCTGTATCGCACTAATATGTAAGAGTGATAGAGAGAGACTATGCGCAACTCCACGGAGCGTCAACGTTTGGCATGTTGGCTAAGCACCCTGATCAGATGATAGAACTAGATAGCGTATAGCGGAACTCTTCAATGTGTACCTATACCTAAACTAAAGTAACAAATATCAAATCAATCCGACTTTTAAATAGAAGGGTGAAAATCAACTTACAAAATTTAACCAATTGTACTACAAAAATTAACTTAATTCTAAATAACATTTTAATTGAATAAAACCTTAGTTAGAATAGCCTCACTTCTAGAATAATTATTCTGTTTTTTATTCCGCATTTAAAATCCCTCTCACTATAGACCGATCGCGCTGCTACCCGTTATTTCAAAAGTTTTTGAAAAATGTATGACAAACCGCATCTACAATTTGTTAAATGATAATCAGTTCGCATTCCGTAAAAAACGTTCTACCACCCTCGCAGCTTTTAACTACGTGCAAACAATAGTTGACTTCTTAAGAAATAAGCATTACGCAGTGGGACTATTGTTAGATATGTCCAAAGCATATGACAGAGTGTCACACCCCATACTGTTACAAAAATTAAACGCAATAGGCATACGCGGTAAAGCGCTAGATTGGATGAAGTCATATCTCACGTCACGACAACAATATGTAGAAATAGAACACCTTGAAAACCAAACCAGAACATTACACAATATCCAATCCAATATACGATATATCGAGAACTCAATCCCACAAGGAAGTGTCATAGGGTGCATCCTATTCCTCATTTACATAAATGACCTTCCAAAATCCACTGAACACAAAGTTGTTATGTTTGCCGATGACATATCGATCTTATTCCAATGCCCAGATAACAATAGCAGCAGTTCCTACATACAACAAACTTTTAACTCAATAACTCATTGGCTCAACGATCACAACCTCATAATAAATAATGATAAATCAAAATTAATCCAATTCAGACCAAGACAAAAGCAACCGCTAAACCTCAACACTGTAATTAACAACCTAAATATTGAAGAAGTACCCGACTGCACCTTATTGGGCCTTACACTGGACAGCCATTTGACATGGAAAAAACATGTAGAAAAAATTAAAAATAAACTTGCCCGATTTGTGTATGCACTTAGCGTATTGAAGTGTAGCACTACCTTAGAGTGTGCGCTGGCGGCGTATCACTCGCAAGCAGTCGCATGGCTACGCTACGGGCTTCTTTTGTGGGGCCACAGCACCGACATTCAAAACGTTTTCATCATGCAGAAAAAATGTATCAGGATCCTAGTAAATATACATCCACCCCACAGCTGTAGACCACACTTCAAAAATCTTAACTTACTGACCCTCCCCTCTCTGTACATTTTGGAAGTAGCTACATTTGTCCGAAAAAACCTACATTTATTCCAATTTTGTCAAAACCCTCGACGTCAACACTACATAGAACTCCCGGAGCCAAAACTAGAAATATACAAAAACGGACCATACTACAGAGCCATAAATGTTTATAATAAAATCCCCACATATTTAAAAACAGACTCAAACTTCATAAACCGCCTTAAAACTATGCTGATGGATAAATGTTACTACTCAATAGCCGAATTTATGGAGGATGATACTATGTAAATAAATAAATAGTAACTTGTACATATAATATAAATATAATTGTATTATATTATAACATATTTTATATTAATACAAACAGTAATAAGTACTTAAAACGTAATGTACGAGGGCTGCCTTTTAAGTTCTGTCGTTTGGTAAAACTAAAGACAATATAAGTGTTAATTGGTATTTATTGTTTTTCAAAGTAATCACCGTGATACGTAATACACTTTTTCATTCGATCGAACCAGTTTTCGAAACACTTATTAAAGTCCGAAGTCGGGGTCTCCAAAATGGCCGTTTTGTATGCCTCAACCGCTTCTTCAGGCGTTCGGTACCGTTGACCACGAAGTCGTTGCTTAATTTTTGGAAAAGTGAAGAAGTCATTGGGGCTTAAGTCTGGACTGTACGGCGGGTGTTCCAGATTTTCGACGTTTTGCTCTTTTAAAAACTCAATTGTCTGCCTAGCGGTGTGCGAGCTCGCATTATCGTGGTGCAGTACTATACGACGTCGGGGGTTGTTTTTTCGGAACTCGCTGATAACTTCTGGTAAACAAACATTGGTATACCAGTCAGCATTGACCGTTTTACGATCCTCTAGCACGGTGGTGGCAACGTGGCCACTTTTCGCTACAAACGTGGCGACCATTTTTTTCGAAGTGCTCCGTGAGCGTATTACTTTGGTCGGTTTTGGCTCATCTTGGAATACCCAAACAGTCGACTGCTGTTTAGAATCCGGATCGTAGGCATATATCCAAGACTCGTCACCACTGATAATGTCGTAAACGTGTTTAGAGTTTCCTCGGTTGTATTTTCGTAGAGTTTTGCGACACCATCTAACGCGAGCCGTTTTTTGGTCTTCACTAAGTAAATGTGGTATCCAGCGTGAGATCAATTTTTTTACGCCTAAGTGGTCATGCAAAATATTTTGAACACTGGTCCCTGAAATACCCAATGAAGCTTCTATCTCACGGTATGTCGCATGGCGATCTTCGACGATCAGTTGCCGTACAGCATCAATGTTCTCCTGAGTCACGGCTGTTTTTGGTCGACCTTCACGATGCCTATCACTAAAACTAGAGCAACCACGTTGAAATTCTAAATACCAACGTTCCACAGTGCGGAGGCATGGTGCTTCATTATTAAAAACAGTAGTCAACTCTTCAAAGCACTGAAGACGCGTTAAACCTCTTTTGAAGTTGTAAAAAATGATCGCACGTAAATTTTCCTTCGTAATTTCCATTTTCACAACTGACTTGTCAACTTTGAACCGACGCTGTTCTGAAACGATTCGACCGATCTCGAGTCATTCTTTTGTTTTCGAGTTCTAAATTCAAATATTTTACGATGATACTAGTTTTTTTTTATAAAATCGCGGGAGGTTTGCAAACGACAGAACTTAAAAGGCAGCCCTCGTAGTAGTCCTTGTTTATAGGTAATAAGATTCAAGTATTCGTTAGAAGAGGGTGTTACAACTTAAAAGTGCAATTTAGAAAATGTATAAGTATTATAATATCGAAACCTAAGTATAAGTCAGTAGTAATAATAACCAAAACTGTGAAATTGTGAACCATTAATTTTTGCTACACCCTTTCTAGGGTCCATGTATATAACATCTGTACTATGGTATGCAAATAAAGATCTCTTATCTCTTATCTAAAATAAAAGTCACATGATTTATACACCTTAATTTTATTCTAAAATAACTAGTGCAAGAATTATTCTAATTCAAATTGATTTGAATAAGAATAAAATTTCTGTTTTTATTCTTATTCTTATTCAAGTTAATTTTTGCCCAACTCTGAGTCCGAGCAGTCAGCCCATCCGAAGCGCGCCCTAAGCGGTTTTAATAACAACCATGCCCTGTACTTATTTAGCCTGACTACAAATTATGAATACCTACATATTCCAGCTCTGCGTCGTGTTATAATAGAATGAAATGAAGTAGCTGTAAATAATAAAACGAAATCAGTTCTGTCGGATTTTGACTGATTTATTTGTTCGTTTGTATAAGTATGTAATTCAATTTACAGTTAATAAGATAAATTTAATCCTGATAATAAGTTAATTTCTACTTAACTAGAATGAGACTCTTCTATTTTAGTTTTTACACTTATACCGGTAAAACTGTTTTAATATTTTTGATCAGTTTTAAAGCAGTTTACTGAATCACTAAATGACGCATAATTATTTATTACAGCACGCTACATTTATACTATACTATTTATACTGTTTTTATTAGTATTGAATTCTAACAATATTTTGGTGGTAACTATACTGGAAAAAAAAATCCCACCTTTTACCAGTGGTAACTACTGGGAATAAAAATTCAATCCAAGCCGTGTTGGTGGTAACTAGTGGGATTTTTTTCCCCAGTAGTTACCAGTGGTAAAAGGTGGGAAAAAAAATCCCAGTAGTTACCACTGGTAATTACTAGTGGGAATAACCCCGTCGGGCCGGTATAGGTAATGAACGCGTCAACTCAGCAGTGTACTAAATATAGACGGCTTACTCCTAGCTGTTACCACAAATATGTTTACCGCTGGCTGCCCCTGGTAATAGCTGGGATTTTAATTCTTATCTGTTACCTACCATTAGAACAAGTGAGAAAAAAGACCAAGTAGGTATTTATCACGTGGTTAAAACTTAAAACCAATTCACTTTAGTGGTAACTAGGGATTTGTTTTGTCTTCCTTCTGGAAATAACCCGATTATGGCGGTTTAGATCTACGTTTCATACGAGCGTATAATAAGCTCGTTTTTAGAAGCGCGCGTAGGAGTATATTTGCTCGTCTTTTTCCACGCGTGCCATTCGTACGAGTGTTGTTGTCGCGCTAAATAAGCTCGTACAAGCTCATGCCGTGCCAGGGGCGAGATGACACGCACTACTAGGGTTGCCAGAACGAAAGGCGCTATTATCGGGAAAAAATATCAATTTTTCGGAATTTTAGGACTTAAGTCAGGAAAAAAACCCGGCCAAGTGCGAGTCGGGCTCGAGTTCCAAGGGTTACGTACATTAAGTCCGACTCACGCTTGACTGCACATTTCCACAGAATAAATAATAGTGCTAGGTACAGAAGACTCACTCTCTAACAAAACGCGTCTGTTACGATCAGCACAGATATGGCCGCTAGGTGGCGACAGCGCCACGCGCGGCTTATGGCAAACCCCAAAATTGGGGCCGAACGGATGTACTTTTAGCTACCTGTAGCAAAGCGACGAAATCGCGGAGTGAGCCACGCCTGACATTTCTAACAAGTTTTCTTGTCATCTATATAGGTAAAGAACTATCTTGTGTATTTTTTTTAAATTTTAGACGCATTAGTTTCGGAGATAAAAGGGGGAGGGGAATCGCCATGCGCGCTGACGCGCTCGACGCGGGTCGCTCACTCGCTCGACGACAGTTTTAAAGTTTCGGAACTTGAAATTATTGATTTATAACGAGAAGCCGTTTTTCGGGACAATTTTCACTTTGTCGGGAATCGGGAACACATGCTAAAAATCGGGAGACTCCCGCCAAATCCCGACCATCTGGCAACCCTACGCACCACCGGTTCCAGCGCACACGCCGGTGTAAACTTGATTTTTGAAGAGCGAATTGTAGCGCGTGTATATGTCGGCGGCCGATCGTAAGATCAGGCATATCGTGAAACGTGAAAATCTTTGACTCTTTCCCTGAGTCGACGGAGCCCCGCTAGGCGGGGCTCCTATTTCTGGGCAGTTTGCTCTTCGGGCATCTGAAGCAACCTAACGAACCTATCCTACCTATCTATTGAGTTAATGTGACTATCGTCAAAACATTACACAGGATCATTACGATCTGCCTGATCGTACGATCGGCCTACGACATATATACGGTTGTTTGGCGAAATGACTTGTATACGCGCATAAAAATACGCTAGACTGAAACCGCCCTACATCAATATTGTTCTGCGGCTGTTCCTGGATACTGTAGGATTTAAAGTTTTTGGTTCACCATTTTGGTGGTGTTGGCGGAGGTAAGTGGTGCGCGGCGCGGTGGGCGCCGGGCGGGATATCTCGCGACAGGCGGTTCGCGGCGTCGGCACGCGTGCGGCCGGCACTCGTCGCTGCGCTGCCACTGCACTCCTGGCGCGTCCGCGGGCCGGTCGGTCGTCTTCCCTCGGCCTCCGAGACCGCCCCCGCACCTCCGATTGCATATACGGTGTCGCGACGGAAAAAACTTATCTGAACTTTGTTGCGAAAAATTAAAATGAGACTTTTAATTTACTTTAAGTTTCTTTTAATTTTCAACTTCAGTTTAACTCTGGGCCAAGTTTGTCCGCCAAAATGCGAGTGCGCTCGAAACGCGGTGCGGTGTCTGCGCCAGGGCCTGACTGTCGTGCCGAAAGTTCCAACAGACATACACACTCTGTAAGTATAGTGTTTATATCAGCGCTGGTCCCTTCTATTTATAACCTGTTGTTAGCTTGGTTATATGTGTACCTACTTGATGTTATGCTGTGGAGCGCGGCGCGAACGAGTCGCAATGTTTTTGTTGCGAAACGTATCTTAAGAAAACATGTTTTTATGGTACCAAATAATTCCTAGAAGCTTGCGTCTGCGAATATGCTTACCTACTTTAATTGGGCTGGCGAGTCAAGTTTGCCGGCTTCGCAAGTTGCCGGCGGCCGGCGAAGATGGCCCGCCCGGCGCAGCGATTTTATCCGTCTACGTTTAAAAAAAACACTTTTTGTAAATTTGCGATCCAAGATTAATTTAATCTTAAAACGTGGGCTTGATGTAGGTACGAAGTTTTCTCTAGGGCTCTTAGTATTCAAACCACCTAAAGAACCTAACTAACATATTGGTATAAATAAATATATAATTATGTGTCTAGTACCTAGAAGAGGTGCGTTAGTTTTCGTCCAATTATACGAGTTACCAACTTCGATCCAAATGCGAATAAAATATCTTGAAGTAAGTACTTACTCTTACTTAAATGTATTGTATTTTTTTATTGCTAATATTGTCTTGTTAAGGTTAATATTACTTAATCCTGAATAATATTTACGGTTTTTTCACAAAAAATACATTTTGCAAAAGTAGTGTAATTTTAGTTTTCGTCCACAAAAATTTCGTCCACGTATGAGCTAGTTTTCGATGGAGGAAAAACATGTATTTTGCATATTTTGTAGATCTATCCTCTGAAAGGCACGACGGATGCGAAGCTGCAATTAGGTAATATATTTTATTTTTAATTCGCTACGTGAGCAATATCGTTTTTATGTAGATAGATCTATTGTTTAGACATTATTAAGGATTGCAATAAATCCAAAATTGTGCGGTAAGGAAGGTTTATATTAAAATTTTACGCAATTATTTGTACCAAATCCGTCAAGTGGACGAATAATAGAGCTGGACGGAAACTAGCATAGTACACCTACATGATTTCTCAGTTTAAGTAGTTAAAATATGCAAATAGAACTACCTAATTTGTAGCATTTCTAATATTCTGAACAGATAAAGTACTAAGTAGGTATCTCGTAGTTTCATTAGGATAGGTAAAGTAACTTATGAATAAATAAATCTGATCTGAGTAGATTTCTATTCAGAGAACAAACGAGTCTCCTACCGCGAAACGTGGTAGGTACCTAATATAAATCTTGCTTGAAATAGGTAGGCAAGTGCCTAAGTTATTACCTGCTTGCTCAACTTAACATTTACTTACTTATTTAGCTATAAGTCGGGATATTACATATTTAACTAATTTAACTCTAGAGAACTTTGTTATCAATTTAATGGTATTATCTGAAGTTCAAACTATTTAAAGTGGCGAGGTCACTAAAACACCGCGAATATCGAAATACTTTGAATACCTACTACTGTTTTTAGTGGGTACCTACTTATCATTTTCTTTGTCTTAGGTATTAGGTATAGTCCGAATTTTGATTACCCTATTAACCAACCTTTGCATAATCATTCCTTTAATTAAACCATTTGGTTGACACCAGCAAAAAAGGGACAGACTTTACAATATAAATATATTACCTAACTAGTCTAGAAGACTTCCACGCTTTCATTAGGACCCATCATCAGATTTTGATTTAGGACGATAGGACGAACTGTAAAGTAGATATAAGTATGTACCCATTTAGAAAAAAAAAACAACGGGTTGCACTCCGGGAGTGCCGGCAGAAGTGAAAACTCAACGACATTGTAACTCAAAATATTAATAACAGGGCCATATAGTGCAAAATGTCTGCAGCACTATGTATAATTGAGGTTAACGCCATCTATAGGAAATGCAAATCGGTTATTTTCGGTTATTTTTTGTATGGAAATTATCGGTTATTAACCGAAACCGCGGTTATTTCCATACCGATTTGCATTCCCTAGCCATCTAGCGTTGTATCGTCGCATTACTTGAAACCCCTAAGCACATCACTGTGATTACCACTGGTACTATACCGTTATATTAATACCAGTTTGAGGGAAACTCACTAGATGGCATTTAAATCAAAAAACAATGACATTGTCCGTCACACATAACATAAGTCACGTAAGCGCCCTGCGCCGCCTACATGAAACAGCAGGCTCAGGCATACATTTTCGCCATGCGGTAGAAAGAGAGGAGAGACGCCTTACGCGTTCCGCCTTACGCTGTCTCGAGTTTATCATTTTTTCCCCACCTCAAAAAGTGCACAGCGCCGCTAAAGAAGTTTTCACTTCAAAAAGCTAAATCAACCCAGCCGTCTTAGAGAATGAATACAGTGGAACCTCGATAAGGCGAAATCCTCGTTAGAACACGAAATAAAACATGAAAATTTAACCTCATCATCATCAAGACAAAGTAACCAACGATTCACTTTGAAATTGACGTCTATAACTCGAAAAAATAAACGTATTGTTTTCTCACCTAGCTAGAGGTATATTTCGAAATTCCTTACTAAAAAACCTCTCTAACTCGAAAAATATAATAAGACTTTACTGTACGCGTTGGTAGAGTCTGTTCGGAAAGAGAAGAGTCGTGGAATGTATTGGGCCCCATACGTTCCACGACTCTTCTCTTTCCGCACAGACTCTATAATTACCTCTCTAATACGAATTTCTCATACGTTTTACCTCTATAACTCGATACGTCTAGTCTTTAAGGCGAATAAAAAGTTCTACGAACAGTCGTTGCCCTCTATAAAACGAAACGTAGCTTTTTGGTGTTTCCTTTGAGATTCGTGCTAATATCGATCGTTATTCTCATAATAAAACCCCCAACGCATTATGCCAAAAATGCCTTAAGTACATACTTTTAGAAAAGTGCTGATACCTACTGAAAAGAGCTGATACCTACTCATCAAACTACTGAAATCATTTCTATCAAACATAGCTTAGAACCACCGCAAGAAAATGCGTCGCTTTCACGTTAGCAAAAACCGCATCGAAATCGGTCTATCCGTTGGAGAGCTACAATGCCACAGACATTAATACAGACAATGCCCTTCTTTTTGCGTCGAGGGTTAAAAAGGGAAATACATAAAAACAAAGATCCAGGCGAAGTGAAAACCTCATGTTTTTGCAGTTTTGTTAAAATACTGCTTAATTAAACCCTGATAATAACTATTGGCATCAACATCAACGGCGAATACATCACTCACCTTCGGTTTGCCGACGATATCGTAGTCATGGCAAAGTCGATGGAGGAACTCAGCATGATGCTCGATGACCTCAACCGAGTTTCACAACGGGTGGGCTTGAAAATGAACATGGACAAGACGAAACTTATGTCAAATGCCAATGTTGTGCCCATCCCAGTCTCTGTTGGGAACTCGGTACTCGAAGTTGTTGACTCGTACATCTACCTAGGACAAGTAGTCCAATTAGGTAGGTCCAACTTCGAGAAAGAGGTCAACCGCCGAATCCAACTCGGTTGGGCAGCGTTCGGGAAACTACGTAATGTCTTTTCGTCCGACATACCTCAGTGCCTCAAGACGAAAGTCTTTAATCAATGTGTGTTACCAGTGATGACTTACGGCTCCGAAACGTGGTCTTTCACTATCGGCCTCATCTCAAAACTTAAAGTCGCTCAACGAGCTATGGAGAGGGCTATGCTCGGAGTTTCTCTACGTGATCGAATCAGAAATGAGGAGATCCGTAGACGAACTAAAGTCACCGACATAGCCCACCGGATTAGCAAGCTGAAGTGGCAATGGGCAGGCCACATTGCACGCAGAGAAGATGGCCGATGGGGTCGAAAAGTGCTCGAGTGGAGACCACGGACTAGCAAGCGCAGCGTAGGACGTCCACCCACAAGATGGACAGACGATCTTGTTAAGGTCGCCGGAAGACGCTGGATGCGGGTCGCTTCCAACCGGCACGTATGGAGGTCCAAGGGGGAGGCCTATGTTCAGCAGTGGACGTCTTATGGCTGTGATGATGATGATGATGATGATGAATAACTATGGTAGCGCAACTAGAAACAGGCGGTAAAACTACACGTCCAAATATTATTATATTACGCGAATAAGACAGTTAAATTAATACATTTCATTTCAAATCTACGTATTTCCAAAAGTACCTGAAAAAGAAAATTTTCTTTACAAAAAAGTAGGTACCTACCTACACATTTCCACCGCTTTTAAGTATAGGTACTAGGTACTAAAACTTTTTAATCTAGGTTGTAACAAATTTCTCGATGACGACAAGTTTCCTCAATGTAAATTTGTTTCTCTTCATAATTATGTCTGTCTTCATATGCCTGCGTATGAACGGCAGTGTACCTTTAATGTACAAAAATGTTGATCCCAAAACCGGAGTTGGTAGACTTGGTAGTAATCTTCCTAAGTAGGTAGGTAGGTATCTTAAAATAAACAACGGGTGACGATATCCCGCCGCCGGACTCGGCCAGGAGATAATGACGGAACAGTTACGGTATGATATTTATCACTCTTATCACTGCAAAGATAACACCAACTAAAAATTAATGTGGAATCACACTGACAATAATCTTGACACCGGTGTTTAGTTCTACGACTAATATATTGCTTAACTATTTCCTATTTTCCGAATACAATGACTATTTTTTTAATAACTTTTACACGCAGTCGTTTAATCCAAATAGTACCTACTTATAGGGATTGTAACATTTGTAACTGAGTTATGCCTGTACCTCTAACCTCTTAATATAAAATAAACACATTTTTTACTTTTGAAAAGAAAGACACGAAAGAGTTACTTCTGCTTCATAAATCATAATAACAGCTCATTCCTTTCTAAAACGATTTTTTACAACTGATAACACGGTATATTTTTTGGGTTCACCAGGGACTACTAAAGAGCTCAAGTCGATGATGATCACGTTATTTGTACGACTTTAGACTTTCGGAGATATAAAGAGTTTATCTGCCTATTAGAACCTTACCTGCGATTAAAGACAACAAATCTGCTACCAAAAGACTAGCGACTAAAAGTTCATCTCTCGCATCTCGCATTCTGCAGGACTCGGACAAAGATTTGAGGAATTCTCTCAATACCTCATGGAAGCCATCATCAGAACTGGATCTTGACACAAATGTTCCTCAAAAACCTTACTTGCTTAACAAACTTAACTAAGAATACTAATATCGCCAGACATGGAATAATACGCGTCATTTTAGGGTTTCGTTCTGGTCTTCTTACGCAGTTCTACTCCATGAAATGGCTCCCTTTTGAATGCAAATGCTTGGTCGGTTGATGACAAATATCGCTATATGTAAGCCTGAAGGTCTTCCCTCTATTCCTCATGGATTCCATTATAAGCACTGGATTTTGACAAAAAACAAAAATGGGACCAATCTGGAACTATGTATCTACTTAAAAAAAAGCTAAATCGATTCACAAATAACGGAGGTAACAAACATACACATAAAATACGACATAATTAATAATTTCCATACGGTGTCTTGTAGCGTTGTTTTTAGCGCTTATTTGTAACGAGTTGTGATATTGGTAGGTATTGTCTGTGCGCCAGCTACAATCGTCGAGAGCTAATTACCTAATTAGTAATTTCTAGCTCAAGTACCTGTAAAATCTCGTTGCAAGAAGACTACTTAAGGGCTTATTAAGTTATTATACAAGAAATTATGCATAGTTAGTAACTATTTTAATGGCATTATTTTACTCTTGTTTTGAAACTACAGAAGAGGCAATTAGATATAATTATATTGAGTATTGAAGATTAGGTATTTTAAACCGACTTCAGAAAAGGAGGACGTTATCAACTAGTCCGATTGTTTTTGTTCGTGTTATGTGACTTCAAACATATTTATTTATTTTAAAACTTATTGCACATAAAAAAAGGCACACAAAAGGGGGGAGATCGCACGCCACTCGCCTTTTTTGGCCCTTCTGATACAACCGTTGCATAATAGTACATTATTGTCGAGGCTCGGAAGTAGCTACTTGCAGGCTGAGGATTCGTTTTAAACGGACGACCTTGGGAGTCCGTTTAATTGAATCCGAAGCCAGCAAGTAGCCTTCCAGCCGAGTCATATATAGTGCTTTTCTCAAAAATGGTGCAAGAAATATAAATATCATAGAAATATTTTACAAAAGCAACGTTCTTACGTATATATTTTCACAGAAAAAAGTAGGAACAATTGAAAAAATTAGCTTTGCCGCCTTTTTATTTTTTTAATAAAAAAATAGAAGTGTATTTTTCTGCCGAAAATACGTCAACCTATTTGAGACAGCTATAGTCGCGGTACTAATCATCTGTTTGGCTGTTTAATGGGCCTGTGCCTTCATTTGATATGGCCATTTCAACTTTTAAAAAGTTTGGAACTCGACAAATAATGGAATTTGTATGCAACATTGCAGTCCCAAAATCGAGACTGCAATGTTTTTAACTTTTTAATTTTTGACTGACCATAAACTACGCGCTTCGCGACCTATTTTTTAAACGGCAAAGTCGACTTTGCCGTCCATTTTTGAGAAATAGTACATTATTGTCGAGGCTCGGAAGTAGCTACTTGCAGGCTGAGGATTCGTTTTAAACGGACGACCTTGGGAGTCCGTTTAATTGAATCCGAAGCCAGCAAGTAGCCTTCCAGCCGAGTCATATATAGTGCTTTTCTCAAAAATGGTGCAAGAAATATAAATATCATAGAAATATTTTACAAAAGCAACTTTCTTACGTATATATTTTCACAGAAAAAAGTAGAAACAATTGAAAAAATTAGCTTTGCCGCCTTTTTATTTTTTAATAAAAAAATAGAAGTGTATTTTTCTGCCGAAAATACGCCAACCTAATTTGAGACAGCTAAATAGTCGCGGTACTAATCATCTGTTTGGCTGTTTAATGGGCCTGTGCCTTCATTTGATATGGCCATTTCAACTTTTAAAAAGTTTGGAACTCGACAAATAATGGAATTTGTATGCAACATTGCAGTCCCAAAATCGAGACTACAATGTTTTTAACTTTTTAATTTTTGACTGACCATAAACTACGCGCTTCGCTACCTATTTTTTAAACGGCAAAGTCGACTTTGCCGTCCATTTTTGAGAAAAATACTATTAATGGGGGGGATGAAAGTCATATGTGACAATGTGGAAGGCTGTAAAAATAAAGTAAGCCAAGGAAAATATGGAAGACCGACGTGAGAGACGATATGATTAGATTAGAATTAGATTGATCAGGAAGGAAGTAAATGATGTGATGACGAGCGATAAATATTGGGACTATTGGGAGTCACTATGTTTAGAGAGATTCAAATATACAGTATAAAACAAATCTATTCGATGGATAAATGGCAGCTGAGCTGCGCCTTGAAGCTTGCTTAGTGTACTATCATTCCAGTTTATTTTGCGTTTATTTTTGCTTTACGAGGCTAAAGTCTGTTCGGCTTCGGGCAGGCACGCACGACGGGATATAGCCTAGACTTCTTGTATTAATTCTTAAAGCATACCGGCAAATAATATATCAGTTTCAGTGTCGTTCTATTTTAAATATGAATAAATAACATTTTTATAGAGTCGGACTAAGGTAACACTGCATGGCATTTGTAATGAATTAATGATCAGTGATCGTTAATTTTCCAGCAATTTTGCTGCAGCATAGTAAAAATGAAGGATTTTCTTCAATTTTTTTCTAGGGAGAGGATTGGTTAAGGTTAATATTACTGTTATTAACCCTAATTATCTATTCCACCTAGAGTAGGGCATACAGATGCTTTTAACCAACAATGCTGCACCAAAATTGCTGAAAAATTAACGATCACTGGTAATCTCGGCTGGTAATGTATGACCACAGTATAATAAAGAGTACTAACGTATGACAATGTCATCATTTGTCTCTATGAAAATATGACGATTATAATTTTATAATAATGCTCGTAAATAGTTGATGGAAATATTGTTTACTTAATTTTTTTTTCGTACGTCATATCGCTAGCTAGCAGTAGTGTAGCCTATGTGTTGTCGCGATTCGGGCGGCTTTATATAGGTACCTCTTGCCTATGTACATATGATAAGAACCCTGACCGAAGTTTTAGGCAACGATTTGCATTTTTTTTTGAGAATGTTTATTCTACTGTACACGGCACGCGGCACAACCGTGATGGTTTTAACCCAGGATTTTTGACCACGACACACATAATTATAAAAGGTTCTTATTTCAAATCGCCCAAGTTTCAGCAAGATGTGCTAGACGTGATGGTGTCTAGTCTGACCAAGTCTGACAAAAAAGAGTAGAAATTAAAAAGTGGCAAAACTGTAGTGTCGTCCCTTTCAAACAATCTATACTTATAAGAAAACGGGACGACACTACAGTATTGCCACTTTTTAATTTCTACTCTTTTTTGTCAGAGTGTATGTATGTGAATTGTGAGCATGTAGAACAGAGCATCGTCAATTCGTTGTAGGTGTATACGGGATAACGCTGTTTGTTGTGAAGTAGGTATCCTTAGTACCTATGTATGTAGGTACCTACTTGATTTTGAAGCATATGTTTAAGTAAATGAAAATGAAACGTGCTTATTAGAACGTATCGGTTATAAACAACCGTGACGAGGCCACAGGACTAAAATAGAATGAAACACTGTACCTAGATACTGTACTGTTATACTGTTAATGTAAATGACGGTGCGTTTGGTAAATACCTACTTACAGCCATAACTCAAGAATACTAAAACAACGTTATTAATGTCTTGATTGTTGATTATAAATGTTATGCGGATATTTATTAATATTAAGTATGAAATGTAGATAATATAAAAAAGACTTGAATAAAAGCGGGGCTGAAATCTGAATAACGCTAAAAAAAAGGTTTTACACGTAAAAACCGATTCAGGTGTCGGATAACGAGGAGTTCCTGTTTCGTATCCTCGTACAATATGAAAAATGAAATATACCTAAACAGAAAAAAACCCACACATAAACGGTAAAAGCAAAAGGGAGTATCTTTGCAGCGCTTTCCTTGGTGCGTCCTTTTTAAGGTTCCGTACCTCAAAAGGGAAAAACGAAACCCTTATAGAATCACTTTGTTGTCGGTCCGTCCGTCTGTCTGTCTGTCAAGACCCTTTATCTCAGGAACGCGTAGAGGTCTCGAGTTGAAATTAAAACCATATACCTACTGAGGTCTTCAGCTTCTTGAAGCTGTGAAAAAATCAAACTTCTATATAAGTTAACATAAAAACAAGATACGGCTGTTTATGCCGCAAAATAACGTATATTTCAACACTCTTACGGGAATCAAAATTTATAGGGGTATTTCCCATTGACTATGAAATTTAATTTGGCAATAAATATCATCTTACACTACAAGTAGGTACCTACAGCGGAAATCTCAAAACTATAAATTTGTAAAAAAAAAAAAATAATAATAAATGTTAAATTTGTACGGAACCCTTGGTGGGCGAGTCCGACTCGCACTTGTCCGGTTTATAGGTGACGGTAAGGTATGTTAGGGTAATATCGGACGAGGGGGAAAAACGTAGGAAATTCATTTCCGCCAAAATAGGCTTTATTTCTTAATTTTGACAACAATGTTTTTTTTTTTTTTTATTGAAAATTTAACAGAAAAAATACAATATTTAGTACCTTAATCTAATGTTTCAAGATGCAAGACGCTATTTCATTGCGCTTCGGACACCAGTGTCCCTCCGCCGCTCAGTGATGTCGGATGTTATGTGTGCTACGCGCCTTTAAAGAGAGCAAGGTAATTTTGGTCATTTTTCTGGCCATCTGGTCTTCGCCCTGTAATTTATGTCGTGTATTGTGATAAAACTGTGGTTGTTTTTGTGATTCAGTTGATGTCAAATTTCGTTTTGAAGGTTTATCTTTAAATCAATCCAATCAAAACAGACCTAGGACTGCTGTAGACCGATTTCCGATCTTTACCCTTGCAGGTAAATATCGGATAGCAACAATCCGACCTTTACCCATTTAAAATACAGCAGTGATTGTCCAACTTTGAATTTTTATGACTGCAATAACTCTGTTTTTATCGTAATTATTTCGTTCCTTTATTTTTATTTGAGGACGGTAATTCAAAAGGAAGAGATTTTAGCAGTGTACGTAGCTATATATGTATGAATTAGGGATGTACCGACTAGTCGCGACTAGTCGGGAAAGCCGACTATCCGGCCACATTTGTAGTCGGCGATTAGTCGGCGACTAGTCGGCAAAAATGGCCGATTAGTCGGCACTTTATTAGTGAAAGAATACCGTATATTTTATTAAAATACCTATTCAGGATGCATACGAAAACTTTTGTTCATATAAATAATTGACCGTTTGATAGTTATCGTATGTTGGTGGGCTGGTCTTTTCCTCTACAGGTTGATCTCAACTGATTCTCGTGTAATAATTTCATGTGCAAGTTCGATAGTATTTTTTTTTATTAACAATGCATTTTTTTTTATTTTTTTTTAATGGTAGAGCCTTGCAGAATTTAGAGACTTAGACAGGGCACGTTGCTCGTAAAGACGCTGACCACAGGGGATAGGTTGTTAACTGGCGACTACGTACGGGAAATAGAGCCTTGGAAATACCTCCTACAAGCTGTACTGACGGTCTGCTTAGGATCGTAAAATAAAAGAACTAAAGACAGAATTTGAACGAGGATTCTTATGACAGGTCTTTGAACCTGTAGAGAACACCTTTTAGCCAAGCTAATATGATGAATAGCGCAACCAAAGGAGCAAAACTATTGTTTTTCACCTGAACTTATACGAAACTAATGATCTGGCCGACTAGTCGGCCGACTAATCGGCCATTCGAGCGCCGATTAGTCGGCTAGTCGGCTAGTCGGCCAAATCAATAGTCGGTACATCACTAGTATGAATGTATTACTTAGGAAATTGTTTCTATTGACATATCACACTTTGAGAGCCACAGATTTACCTAATTTTCGTATATGGGTCAAGATCGGATCCAAAAATACAAAAATTTAAACATTTGATGAGAACTTTTATGTTTCTAGTTATTCGTGGCTGAAATTCATATACGTTGGAGGAGATTAAACATCGGATATACTCTTTTGGATACCTTATTATCTGAGCATTAGAAGCGGTTTTTTTTCGCCTTCCGATGTTACCCCGTGATGACAAATTCATCGTTACCCTCGAAAAAATAAATGTCTCTTCTTTACACTCGTATAAAACTGAAACCGTTGAACATTGAATGTTGCCAATATTCAGGCCTAAACTACGGTTATTATTTAACGATTTGCACCATATTTCTAGAAGCTGACACATACTGAGATCGAGAAAAAAAAATATTTCGCGAGGTCTCCCAATTAGCCCCAAATTCGTCCGGTATTATCCCAACATACCTAATTGAAAAAGTGCTCTGCCGATTATGTTCGACATATGATTTAATTCTAACATGATTAATTTTCTTGAATATCATATAATTATATCTTAATAGACATTTTTTTTAAAACAGGCAAAATTGAGTATGTATGTATTAGGTTACAAAAACCGATGATTTCAAAATTATTTACTTAAACTCTAAAAACACGGTCAAGTTGGTGTCGGACTAGCCCACCGATGCTTCCACATTTTATATTTTCAACCATTGACATTTTAAAATATAGTTGAATATTTTCGACAAAAGCTTTATTATTTATGAGTAGGTACGTACCCTGCTATATCGTATATCTGCACTACTCGAATATAGTAGGTACATTGTATATCTGCACTACTCGAATATAGTAGGTACATTGTATATCTGCACTACTCGAATATAGTAGGTACATTGTATATCTGCACTACTCGAATATAGTAGGTACATTGTATATCTGCACTACTCGAATATAGTACATATTACGATGAATACACGAGTGTTTTCATTTTGATTGCTATTTTGCTGTATAATTTGATATTTCATAACTGTATAGGCTTAATATTATATAGTGGTATTTAAAATTTGGAGGTGTCTGCTGTCTGCTAGAAGTAATTAGCTTAAGACTACTTAGCGGTGAACCAGAAGTCTGACGTAACGTTGACTCGCAATAATTGTTAAACTACAAGTTCAAAAAATTTAATTTAAAATATAGTTGCTTAGTTAAGTCACATTATATCCTTTTGTTCACTGAAACTTCAAGCTTAGCTGGAAAGGCTTCGTGAAAAGAGGGTCTGTTTAATGCCTTTTTTGTATGTTTTGCTCGTCTTGGCGGGATATTACCGTGCCACTAGACCCCGACAGGATTGCATTACAAGATTTTCTTTTAAATATGTAGGTATAAAACTTGAGAAGCCTCAATTACTTAATTTATGTTTTATCCCTTTCTTACAAATACTTAAGTATTTATTTAGTTGAGGCTTATAGCGCGATAATGAATAACAGGTGTGTGTTTAAAAAGTACGTACATGTATGTACCTAAACCTTTCTTCATGAATGAACGATCATGCATTGAGTTCACCCCGACTTACACATCATATTATTTTGTATCTCCCGTGTTTAACATAAGCTATTATTTAAGTATTATAAGTAATAAACCGTAACATATACGTATTTTTTTTTAATAAGACGAGTACTTACGGCTTTATAACTACTTAGCTGTATTATTTTCAAGATACTTACCTGTTGTAGTTTTTTTTAATGAGGTACCTAATAGTACTTAAATGTGAAAAAAAAACTTGTTTGTGTATTTCTGTCGTCCTAAAGTTTATGTACCAGAAATAGATTCCTCATCTCAAATGTAGTTATCCGAAAATAATATACATGCCCTTACGTTTGGTTTTGGACTTCAAACGAAGCGCGAATTGGCTCTTAATGGCTACCGGTCTTAGTCCACTTCAGACCACCCAGACCAACTGTGCCTAGTGTCAGCGCAGTCACAAAGTGCAAGGTTTCCATACTTTCCATGCAACAAATAGCAATAGCAAACCATATAGTCTGGCAAGCGAGCTTTAGTACCTGGTGGAAAAATTCTATTTGAAAAATTGCGTGAAGGATCAATGTCCCATACAAATTTTGAATTGCGTGCCTTTTTCTCCTAAAGTTGGCTTGCCAAAGTATAGTTACCAGTACAAAATGTCTGATATATGGTGTAACGTGAGTCATCCAGGGCTATCGACGGAACTATGCTGTTTAGTCAAGCAGTTAGATATGACTTAAACAACTACTCTCAAATAGACTCTTTAAATAGCATGGTTCATATTTTAAAGTAAAATACAACAGAGGAAAACATCGAGGCAATTTATGTGTCGATTGGGCTAAAAATAATCGAATGTAAGAAATTAAATATTGTAGATACCTTTACTTACCTACTTACAAAAAATTAAGCATATATTTTTTGGTTAAATATGGCCACTGTAGCACAGAATAAATAATAGTAACTGTAGTCAAACTAAGTTCACAGTGGAAAGGACTAATAAAAGGTGGCAGTTCTAATGAAATAGCTTTTACGAAAGCGACTGCCATCTGACCTTCCAACCCAGAGGGTAAACTAGACCTTGAGATTAGTCCAGTTTCCTCACGATGATTTCCTTTACCGAAAAGCGGCTAGTAAATATCAACTGATATTTCGCACATAAGTTCCGAAAAACTCATTTGGTACGAGTCGGGGTTGAACCCGCAAACTCCGGGTTGAAAGTCGCACGCTCTTACCGCTAGGCCACCAGCGCTTTCCAGTATAACTTGGTTAAGGACTAATAGGTATTAATGGGCGAATTTCGTATTGGTTTCAGTACATAGCTTTAATGTTGAATAGGGTAACCGGCTTGTACACGACTATGGAAATCCGCTGAACCAATGCAGGGCAATGCACATACGTTGCAGAACGTAAACAAGCATCCAAAACCACATTCTGCCTTTGACACCCCCAGTAAATCCAGTAATCAGAGGGCCTACCGCAAACCACATTCGATGTGTTGCCTCTCTGTCGCACTTGTAAATTCGTACGTACGAGTAAGTGTGACAGGGCGGCAACACGTCGAACGTGGTTCGCGGTAGGCCCTCAGGCATCAGTAACCGTCTATATCGTTTCTATGGCGTTTTACATGGCAACCAAAGGGTTAGACTGATGCTTACGCTTAAGTGGAAAGGGGACTGCTTCTCCATAAATACGTAGTCACCATTTTCCTCTCTGGATGTTGACATTATGGAAAATATTTTATATAATTTAACGCAAGTATATTAACTATATTAGTTATGCCCCTTCGTGTGACTGTTTTAGGTTATTTGATTCAACCTCTTAAGGTAAAAAAACTTTAATACTTAAATACCATCACTTTAGTGTTCGTGCCCCGAGTTAGCACAGGTACCTATGATTAGTTATAATACAAATTTTTAAATGCTCCTAACTCTTATACTTAATAATTAAAAATTCGTTAAAAATCAAACGAAGGGGCATAGCTGTTGTCGATATACCTACAGGTACTACATCAAATTGTGTAAAACTATTTTCATTAAGTGATGTTAATATCCAGAGAGGATAATTAGGACTACGTTTGTATGGAAGGCGATTACGTGCGGCCGTCCACTTTCGGCTTAAATATAATTGAAATGTTCATTTCAGTCTGTAACTTCAACTACGAATCTCGATTGAAATGGCTGCCTTTCATACTTTGAATAGGTAACGATAACGATCTACTATTGCATTGCATACGTGTGTACGCACAATCGGATTAGGACTAACCTCGAAATCTGTAGAACAGTCCTGAAATTTGGTATGTATGTTAATTAAATGTCTCTTTTTCTTGTCCACACTATTTGACGTTTGGGTATCTCGATGAACCGCCACCATCTCGGAAAATGTGTACAAGCTTTGAGAAAATTGCATTTTGCTCAGAATATAAGTTCTCTATGACAATATGATGTAAGGCTACATTAAAGCCGATTAAATTCTACACAAAAAAGTCTTCGACGTTTTTGCGAAAAAAATACATGTTCTTAGAGAAAATACTCGCTGAATCCTGATTTAGCGCTTTTAGCCTTCAGAGAACATTATCTTAATAGGAAAGCTGGAGGAATTATGAATTCCACTTTTGTCTATATTTTTGTACATGATCTACCCCAATATCAACATTTTACTCGACTGTGACTTAACCAGAAAGTTGGGTTATGGGTTTAAATACTGATATTCAGTACACCCTTTAACTTAGGATACTGGACGGATTTTTTTTAATGACGTATCGGTAGATTTCTCTTGTCGTCTAATATTAGTTAAATCATATTTTTTTCTACCTAGCTAGGGGATATATCCCCTAATAGTAAGCTGAAATTAACCTTGAGTAGAGGATACCTTTGGCAGTGAATCGAAGGCCACAGATAAATAAGCATTGTTGTGTATGCTCTCAGCCATGTAACAGTTGACAATGGCAGTGAATCGTAATCGAACTGTACTTAAGGCGCGGCGGCGGCGTGGCGCGCGCTGAGCCATGTCATATCAACCAACAGATTAAATCCCACAAGCCCTATAGGTAACATATTCCGCGCTCACTAGGGCAGACCGGGGACAATAGAAACACGTCATGATTGAAACAAGTCAAATTTCTCGAAAACTATAATACCTACGCGTCTGACGCAACACTCGGTATACGCGGACGGCCATGTTTCAATCCTTGGCCAGTAGGGCTCGAGCGACGGTGCGAGACGGGAGTGTCCACGAGCCAAAACAGTTTCTCGCGGTAAAAAGTAAGCATTTGCGCTCTCGTATGATTTCTTATAACTTCGTTTACTCTTGTATTTTGACTAATCAAATTATTTTGGTGTTCGAGTTAGGAATAAACGAATGTTTTTAATGGCCGTTGATCAGCGTTCGGGTCTTTTTTACATATAATATTTGACCTTGTCGTGAAAAACGGACTGTGGGGACGATAGAAACAACTTGCTTGTGGACGATTGCAACGTTTCAATCGCCCTCGTGTTTTAATCGTCCCCAAAAGTACCCGACTTCAAAATATAAGGAGGTTCTGTATTCGATGCACATGTTTGTTCTATTAATGTTCACTCTTATTTATGTAGTTTTTGACCCAGTTGATAAATTATGGATATACGAAGTTTTTTTTAGAAATCTGCAGTTTTTTCCACACGGCTGGCTAGGGGCACGTCCCGGCATTTCGATGTTTTTAAGCTGAACTATCAGAGGATAGTTTGATATGCAATAACTTAAGTAAATTTGTTCTAATTTAAATGAAATTGGGTGAACGTATAGTTGAGGGCATTATATATAGAGAGCTAGAAGAGCTTAAAATGCTAAAAAGCTATTTGTCATGTTTTTGTTTAATAAAACAATTTAAACTGATTATTTTATTGCGTTTATTATTTCATTTTACATCCCGACGTTTGCAACACTCGTTGTCACAGGGTAGGTAGGTACACGGAATGGTTGTGATTGAAACATTGTTATAGTTGAAACAAGCACTTTTGTATGAAACATGATTATGCTTGTTTTCTGCGATTCTATATCGTTATATTTTATGATTGCATTAAAACTACTTTGCTTAAGATAAATGTATAAGGTAGCAGCAACAAAGAAAACTAAAAGTCGTATACTCTTGTTTTTTTCCTGCGTGTTTATATCGAAATGTTCAGATGCTTATAAATTGAGAAATATTTATTTTATGCTTGCGAACTTTTGATGAGCTCATTGTATACAGAGGTAGTGATAAAAAAGATTAAAACAGACATAAGTACTTTCATTGTGCCGAAGATATTCGAGTGTTTCAATTGACCTTACATAATGATTCAATTGACAGTCATGTGAGGTCAATTGAACCATGCTGCCCCATTCTCTTTATTAAGTTATTGTCAAAAAACTATGGATTATAGACCATCCAAATCCATTTAGGAACCAGATAACTAACCTTGAAATATTTTGGGCGTACATCTTTCTACTCATAAAAATATAACGGTTACAGGCGGTTAAAGGAAAATTGTTTCTATTGTCCCCGGTCTCCCCTACTGGTCAGTGTGCCCATATTTATAAAAAAAAAACCGGACAAGTGCGAGTCGGACTCGCCCACCGAGGGTTCCGTACTTTTTAGTATTTGTTGTTAAACCGGCAACAGAAATAAATCATGTGTGAAAATTTCAACTGTCTATCACGGTTCATGAGATACAGCCTGGTGACAGACAGTGGAGTCTTAGTAATAGGGCCCCGTTTTTACCCTTTTGGTACGGAACCCTAATAAACTAGCCGCGAGCCGAAAGTTTCAAGTATGTCTTACGTCAAAATTGCCTTCGTTTATAAAATTTCAAATGAAACAGAGTGGAGTAATCTGCCATCTGCCGGAAAACATAATAAACGATTACCTATGTCTGGTTTATTTTCCCCATTACCCATCTAACGCTAGCCACCACGCTAACCACGCACTCACTGCAGTTTAAATTTGCGGTAATTTATATTGAGTTACATATATCATTTCATAGTTAAGCCGTCACAAAATGGCTTTTGACGCGTACCGTCAACAACAAACTAGCCAACTGTGCCCGATTTTTGCCAAAATAAAACATAATTTTGCTGAAAAGAAAACAAAAGTATGAAAGGTTAACATTTTTCATCAGTTTCATTTTTGCTTACTGAATCCATTGTGATCATGAGCATAATTTTATTAGCAAAAAGAATTTTTATATCCGAAAAAATGTATCAAAGGGTTCTCAATTTTTTTATTCTTGCATCTATTTTTTAACAAGATTTTGCCCCCAAAAATATACCCTACATTTGACAATTCGCTGAAAATTCGTGAGTCAAGTTAAGCACATGCGAGTCATATAGTCATTTTACAAATATGTATGGTTATACATATTTGTAAAATAGGTTTATTTTCTACAAAAAATAGTACTTTGTGTTACTATAACTGTTACACATTTATCTACATGAACTAATTTGTTTAAAAAATGAGATTTTGGGCAATGATACCCTGGAGGAAAAGTTGGCTAGTTCGACGGTAGCCGGATATGCTAATACAAAGGAGAATAATACCATGACTTCAAAATGTTACACAATTCCGAACTTTTAATTTGGTAAAAGACTATCTAAATCATTTACTATTTTATGGAATGGAACTTTAAGCCCACGTACTCATATAATGTAGCTTTAAGCCCACATACTATAGAAATATAAATTATTTATGTATATTCCTATAGAACACAGTACGCCCACATTAAACCTCAAACAAACCATCGTCTATAAGATTCAGAAAGCTGATCCAAGTAATATTACGTAACGCATCTACGTACCTAGTAAGTAGTAACCGTAACCCGGAAATTCGTATCCCACGATTTATTGTTTCTGAGAAAACTAATAAAACACGCCAACTTAAGTACCAAATACAAACTTATTGTACCATATATATCTTCACATCAAGACGACACTACGGCTTTGTTCGTTATTCGCTATTGAGTAATAGGAGAACTTTTATGACTAGCTGAGCTAGTTAAATACATACCTATAAGTACCTACAATACTACAACTGTACTCCGTTTTTTTTCAGATTAGACATTTTATAAACTTAAATCTGATTAATTATGCACTGAATTATAGTCTCGTTTACATATTATTGTGGCGCGATATATCGAAATGTAAGGGTTCCTATGGTATCTTATAAGATACCATAGGAACCCTAACATTTCGGAAGAAAAAGTTAATTACCACTACTTTGAAGGTTAGAATAATTCTAATATGAAGAGAAACGGGTATAGTATAGATATCGAATCAAGCAAACTCCGCATGGCATTTTCAGTGAAATAGACACATGACATCGAATGTCATGATAAGTTTCAAATTTTCCACACATTGTTTTGTCAAAATCGGTGCAGAGTTAGCTTAGATGAACTGTATACATCAGGGTGTCCCAAAGATACCAAATCAAACTGACACTGATGGGAGGACATCCTAAGGGGATACAAACCAGCTTAACGTGACCCCAGTAAAAGATGCACGATCTTAGAGTATCTCTATATCTATATCTTAGAGTATAATAGTAATAGGCAAACACTATTAGAACAATTTTTTTTTGGAAATATTGTTATTTTTATTATTTCAAGTAGAAACACTACTATATAAATTATAAGCCGAAATGAATGTTATAATTATGAAGAAAAAGTCGATATTAATACCGGTATTCTGAAAAGTAGGTATTTGGAAGCCCTACTTGTACGTAACTCCCTAAACGTCACTGACCGTACACGTCCTACCAAGCTGTATTCCCAGGGGCTTCAACGAACAACCATCATGATGGTGCCGCGATATAAACACCAAGTTCGAAGGACCGACCCTAAGTTGATGTTAATGTTGCAGAGATCTCCGTTTCAACAAGATCTACGACGTCGGCGGAGGCGTGTTCTCGCACATGCACCACCTGCGCTCGCTGCTCCTCAACGACAACCAGCTGCGCGCGCTGCGCTCCGGCGCCTTCCACGGCCTGCGGCGCCTCAAGTACCTCTATCTCTACAGGAACCGCATAAAGAATATCGACCCTGATGTCTTTAAGGGCTTGCCGCATTTGGAACAACTGTAAGTTAACACTTAACTCTAATTAAAGGTACAAAGAGGAAATTATGTATGTCCTCTATTTCTGGCAATTCTTAGGTACTTTGAATGAAGATTGACTTTAACAAACTAAATAAGAACGTTTAGTAGACTACACACATATAATATAGATGTAGCTACAGCTTGCTATTTCTGATCGATGTAGTGCACTAACTGATAACTAAATAAATGTGGTTGTTTACATTAAAACTGCAGTTAGTCTCGATTTGTTTACTTGTTCCCTAATGGCGAATCGTAATTATTATATCATAAACTAATATCAACAATTTTATATGGTCAAATTGGTCAATAACAATATAGCGTGAATTCGCTATTAAACTGAATTTTAAGCAAAATAGTAACGACAGCGAAAGTAAGGAGTAAAATAAAATGTTTTTTCACCTCAGCAGCTCGAACAAGGGTACTTTGCTTCTTAAAAACAGTGAGCAAAATGCGATTTTGCTCACTGAGTGAGACAAAATGACATTCAAGTGACCTTTATAGTCAAATGTCATTTCAACATATGCGGGGTCTAATACAAGTTCGATATAAGTACTTGGGTTCTATTATCTCTGTCCCTCTAGGTATGTTCTCACTGCTTAGGGTGAAAAATTTTGTGTACTACACGAGATCAAAGTTATTTACATCTCGTGCGCTTTTGAATCCCTTACTACGCTCAAGATTCTAAATTATAGAATCTTTCGCTTGCACGGGACTCAAAATAAGCACTCGAAGAAATATCAAACTTTGATCTCTTGTTGTACAAATAACTATTTTAATTCAAATTCTGCAACCTAAAGTGTGGTGTACTAAGCGGTTTCAGAGGAATTTCCCCCCTATGTAAAAAATATTCTAGGTTTCTTGTGGGACTACAAACCGGGGTTCAACAAAAAATAACATTCATGTTTTTAAAAGATCCGGAATCCGGCATGAGCATGGAAATGCAAGCGTCCATAGGCCTAACTGCTTACCAACAGGCGGGCTGTAAGCTTTTGTCCAACGGCACGTCTGTTAAACAAATGTCGTTACCTATATGTTTTGTTAAGCTTAAAATTTTCCAGTACTTATTACTGTTAATTTTTTTTAAATGTATTAAGTAGGTTACATGTTGTTTTTTATCAAAGGGTGCCTGCAAAATGAAATGCGCTTCGTAACATGGCAAATATTACCTCAGAGCCGGCATGGTAACCTCGATAGGCGCCGTGATGAGATAAGAAACGTCTCTGTAAAAGGAGCCAGTCGATGGCCCCGCCGATAGACTGATACAGAAACTGCCATTGTCATGCTCAAGTTACTACCGCGAATCATTTCAAGTAGGCGCTTAATACCACATAGGGATTCGTAGTTTAATCAACCGCGTCATTGGAGCTCAAAGGATAATCACACAAGCGTGTGCACTCAGATACGTATAATCCGAATAGGAATCTATAACGAATGTCTGGCGAGGATTACAAGTACATTGCACATCCTAATTGTGTTTCAAGTCAATTACAGATATAATTAGCTTGTAGCTTAATATTATCAAAGAGCAATTGAAATAGAGGAATATTGTCAAAGTAAATAATAATAATTATGTAAAGAGCACATTTACTGCCATCTTTCGACACAAATGATTAACACTTTTAGAACGCCATTTGACTTTGAGCCTTATTTTTTCACTGATATGTGTTAAATTTGTTAAATGTCAAAAAGTACCGCCATCTACTCGAGAGTAGGCCAAAGGTATGGCGCCATCGCTCGAAAAGATGACACCATATCTTTGGCATATCGTCGAGTACATGGCGATACTTTTAGACATTTAACATTTAAGACATATCAGTGAAAAAATAAGGATCAAAGTCAAGTGACGTTCTAAAATTGTTAATCATTTGTGTCGAATGATGGCTGTAAATTGAGTGTAAATGTACTGACTACATAATTTACTTTGACAATATTCCTCTAGTCTAAATTCTCTTACGTACTTATGTCGTACTTACATATGTCACTGTTTTTAATGCTATTATTAGGTAATTTCATGTGAAATGGATATTAGACCAGAAATTTATATCGTGACCGTTCCAGTTTTACTTACCTATGATGGGTATTTTTATGTGCGTACTTACACGTTTCTTTTTCTCAGTTCTTCATTACTTAGATGGGATTTTTTTTGGCTGCTATTTAACTGATCACCAGATTTAGTAAAATTTAATACCAAAAAAATATATTTTACCACCCTAAAATAATAAATGATCACCAACATTATAACACCATTTTAATGTGAAATGATTACTAATTTTATTACATTTTACTATCCTATTAAAGGAAATGACACCAATCATTATTAACCTAAAAATAGTAAATGATTACCAAATTTCAAACCCCATTTTAATGTGAAATGATAACCAAATTTTACATCTTGCTATCCTATTAAAGAAAATGACACCAAAACAATCATTGTAAACCCAAAAATAGTAAATGATCACCAAAATTAGAACTCCATTTTAATGTAAAATTATAAGCAAAATTTTAAATTTTGCTATCCTATTAAAGCAAATGACTCCAAAATAATCATTGTAAACCCAAAAATAGTAAATGACCACCAAAATTGTAACCACATTTTAATTAAAAATGTGCAAATATTTCATATATCGTTATCCTATTAAATTAATTAATCCACTTCGTCACCTTTTTCTAGTAGCATTTTATTTATGTAACAGTCGCAGTTCTAACCTAACCTTACCCACTTTTCGAGTAGCATTTCGTTTCTGTAATGGTCGCAGTTCAAACCTAACCTAACCCACTTTTCTAGTAGCATTTCTTTTCTGCAAGGGTCGCAGTTCAAACCTAACCTAACCCACTTTTCTAGTAGCATTTCGTTTCTGTATGGGTCGCAGTTCAAACCTAACCTAACCCACTTTTCTAGTAGCATTTCTTTTCTGTGAGGGTCGCAGTTCAAACCTAACCTAACCCACTATTCTAGTAGCATTTCTTTTCTGTAAGGGTCGCAGTTGAAACCTAACCTAACCCACTTTTCTAGTAGCATTTCTTTTCGGTACGGATCGCAGTTCTAACCTAACCTAACCCCCTTTTCTAGTAGCATTTATTTTCTGTAAGGGTCGCAGTTCACACCTAACCTAACCCACTTTTCTAGTAGCATTTCGTTTCTGTAAGGGTCGCAGTTCAAACCTAACCTAACCCACTTTTAGTAGCATTTCCTTTCTGTAAGGGTCGCAGTTCTAAGCTAACCTAACCCACTTATCTGATAGCAGTTCGGTTTTGTGAGGATCGCAGTTCTTACCTAACCTAACCCACTTTTATAGAAGCATTTCGTTTCTGTAAAGGTCGCAGTTCAAACCTAACCTAACGTACTTTTCTAGTAGCATTTCAGTATGCTATTAGAAAAGTAGGTTAGGTTAGGTAGGTAGGTATGCGGTGCGGGGTACGGGGGGTTGAGCGGGAGGGGCTAGTAATTTTGGCATCATTTTACTTTATTTGGTAATATGTATACATTTTTTGGTAATCATAGTGGTTTATTTAGGTGAAAATATCGCATTAATTTGGTCTTCAACATTTGGTGATCATTAATGATTTTTGGTGATCATTCAATATATTTGGTATTTGAATACAATTTGAAGTGCAGTCGTAATTAAAACGGTGGTACTTTTGTAATTTTAGGTCTTATTTTTTTGGTGTTCAGTAAGTTTTTTTGGTAAGCACGATTTTTTTATTTAGGGTACCAAAGTATTTTTTGGTGGTCATTACTTTTTTTTTAAAGTTATTAAATAATTCAGTGTCTAGTTTTTTCACTTTGTTTTTCTTCTTGTTTGTGATTTCAGCTACTTGCACGTGAACGAAATCCACGAGATACAAGCAGATACGTTTTCAAACATGCCCCGGCTGGAACGCTTGTAAGTACACCGTACTAAGTATACCTATTGACAACTCTATTTAGGTACGTTAGGTACATATACCTATGTAATTCTTAATAAATTTATATATCTGTGAGTTCCTTTACTTGGACCTGTATTGCTATTTATCTAGGATAGCATAAGCCCCGCCCAGCGGTCAGCATAAATAAAGATAACTGGTATTATACAATTCAAATACCTAGATTATATTAACTGTATAAGGCCAAGACCCTCTTTGGGTAGCTGAGCCGTATTAGTTAGTTAGTTAAATGTGTCTTGTTTAACATAAATATATATTATGTTATATATTCCATAATATACCGGCCCTAAGGCAAGTGTACACCCTTGTAGAGGCCTTATAGGAAAAAAATAAATTATTGATTCTCTCCGAAATGCAGTTAATTAGATTAGCGGTCTCTTTGAGAAGGTTACTTGGTTTAAGCTCAGGAATGCACCCTTGAAATTAACCGAAATAAAAAAACACGGTGTATAACCGTGACACTAAGGCGCACCATGAAACCAAAACGATCCTGATAGCGCATCCTCTATTACCCATGGCTCAAGATTTAGTAAAATTCTGTTATATACGCGTGCTGTTGTAGGTAAAATAGCAATTAGCAGGTGCCGATGACTCCGAGTAGGTGGCATATGGCTCTCAAGGTTTCTTTAACTAAATTATTAACCAAATTTAGAATAGGTAGATGCTTGGTATTATTCAAATCTACCTCACTTTGGCATTATCCTTTTTTTGTCTTTTTACACGACTGCCCAAAAAAGCAGTGTATTGTTTTTAATACTTATGTAATGATATGACTTAATGGAAGTTTTGAACTTAAATAGGTAAGGGTAAATCCTATCTAAAACGTATATTACGAGAGACTCTGGAACAAGAGGTAAACAATAAGACCTACAACACAGCTTACACAGCACGATCAAAAAGATTTTTATTTATTTCATTAACATGTTTTCCCTATTATAAAAATGATTATTTATTTACAAAGAACCATGACTCAATTCATACTGATTAGTTTATTACAATTGCATGAGTGAGCGTTAAGTTTATTTGCTTATCCACAGTTGTCATTCATGTAGCTTACAGGGAAATCACTTCACACTAACTTAGGAGTGTGATATGATCTTCGATTAGGCGAACCCCGGGAGACTGGCCTAGGGACGCCATGCGAGAGCTACCTACTCAAATTTGATGTTGTCCCATGGGAAACCTTGTTCAGTATGACCATTATAATACATTGTCACTCAGTAGAATTTTGCTTCGTCTCCCGGACTTCTCTTTACCTACAAGTAGGTAATTCGAGTTTGAATTCGTTTTAGAGATCACTTTCTAATAGTTCGTTTGAGGCGAGCACTCGGGACGTGATAGGAATTGAGCTCCAGACGTCGTTATGTTTACGTGTGGAGAAACGGGCGATGACAGGGTTCAGTCTCGACTCTCGAGGAAGTTGCGCGTGTTTATTAAACTTATGCAGTCGTTGGCTGATAAGTAACAGGAACTTTTCAATCGTTCCCGGTAACTATATGGCACAATAAAGTATTTGCATCTAATCTTTATATATACTTAGGCATAGGTACCATAAAATGTGCCTACTTTACTCACAACTGGGTAATTTGTCCAACATTTTTTATGTTTGAACACTCATCTCACAACCTCTTTAAGGAGCATTCCATGAAATAGTCTACCGTTTGTCCCGTACGAACGCGAATTTTCTGAATTTTCCGTGGTTCAGAAACCACACAAAAATCCATAAATACCTGTAAATTAATACAATAAAGGAAAATGCATGCAGCTAAAGTATTATCATCATAGAATACTAAGGCACTATAGTCTGTGCGGAAAGAAAGGGTCGTGAAATGTATGGGATCCAATACATTCTCCGAATCTTCTCTTTCCGCAGAGACTCTACGAGTACCAAAATGACCTGGCACCTGAATCAACAGACAAAAGTTATGAAAAAAGGGTTAAACAAAAACATTTTTTTCATTAGGTCTCACAAAAAAATTGAAATTAATCAAGTTTTCACTGCAGAACTCGCTTATCATGATGTCAAACTTTAAATCAAACTGCTTAAAGTATGACTAATTGATCTAGCTACTCGTATACCTAGATATAATAAAGAAAAATATAGGTGTCAAATTATAATAGCAGTCTCATAGTCGAGAAAACAACTTTTACCTACTTATTGAAGGTACATTATAGTATTTTTCACATAGCAATAAGCTATGGGGTAATAGGGTGACAGATGTCATCTCCATACAATTTAAGACCTAAACGCAAAATATGTATTGAAATTACAGGTGTCCCCATACCCAAGCTATGTAAAAAATACTATAGGTAATACAGTAGGTGGCCAAACATGTAGTAAAAATGCAACTCTGTGCTTTTGAGGCCTCCTTCGTGACTAATTACGAGGGCAAGTAATGCACAGATAAGCAGAGACCGACAACCTGGGTCACTAAATGCCTGGCTACTTTTAGATATATGCACAACAACCGGCTGGCGCACGTTCCCTTCGGGTCGTTCACTGGCATGCCGAAGCTGCGCAAACTGCGATTGGACAGCAACGCGCTGGTGTGCGACTGCAGCGTGCTGTGGCTGGTGCGCATGATGCGCGTGCACGCCGGCATGAACGTGGCTGCCACCTGCTACGGCCCGCCCCACCGGCTCGGCACCTCGCTCGCGAGCCTCAGGGAATATGACATGCATTGCAGTGAGTCATTTACGAAAACCTGCAAGATTTTAAACTAACTAGATTATTTTTCAAACTCAAAGGGTAGGATGACACCTGTCATTTCAATAGAATTTTGCGAGATTTGGCGTTTTCAGGTTATAAATTATACGGAGATGATAGGTACCCTTTGAGATTTAAAATATAATAACTGTCCTTTTTTTTATAAAATTGTAGGCATCATTGGTTTTGATTTATGGCAACAGATACTAAACTTATGTGTAAGAAGGAGATCTATTGTGATATATTTAATATATGCGCAACCATATACAAAATGCATATAAACATATACAAAATGCATGTGTGACATGATAGTTCACCTAAACTGAACACCCGTTTCTTTTTTTAGAGCAACCCGAAATACACGAAGGGCCCGAAGACGTAGTAGTGGAATTTGGCAAGGATGCTATATTTAGTTGTACCGCCGCTGGGGACCCAAGGCCCGAAATAGTTTGGTTTCGCGACTCCGTGGCCCTCCCTCTAGACGCGACCCGATACGAAGTACAGTCCAACGGCAGCCTTATGATACACAACGTGGATGAGACGGACGTCGGAGTCTTCGAGTGCATGGCTAAAAATCCCTCTGGAGAAGCGCGTTCAAGACCCGCGAGGATGATGATGATGATACACGACGAGCCTAGAGAAAATGGTAATATCGAAGAATTTCGTGTAATTGTATTGTAAATATTCGATGTTGTTATCTGCTCTGAGCTCACTGTTTTTATAAGATTTAATGCGATTCTTCGTTTCTGGCAGAAAGGCAGCGTAACGAATTTATCATTGAAAATATTTCCAATTGTAATCAAACCATAAATATAAACTTTTACGGAAGCGCAACAGAACGCACGCTCCGAGAGTGCACCTTTGTACTCGTACCATTTCTTTTAATCACTGTATGGCGGTCGGCATCAGCGTCAGGCGCGCACACTCGTCTCGGAGTTTCGTAGCCAAGACATTAAAGAGAGAAAATAAAACGATTCAAGTTGTAGCTATAGATTCTAATACAGTATATGTTTTTTCAGAGATTCCCGTTTTCAAGATCAGGCCTAAAAGTCAAGTGGTCAAAAAAAGAAACATTCGAGTTAGGTTCGATTGCGTAGCTAAAGGAAATCCACCGCCTCATATCGCCTGGTACTTCAAAGGCACTAGGCTTCTACTTGACCCTCGAACGGATTTAAAGCTGAACGGCTCGATTTTCATCGATGACGTGCAGTACGTCGACGCCGGGGAATATACATGTGTAGCGGAAAATATACTTGGCAAAGTTAATGCATCAGCTGAACTTAAAGTATTAGGTAATTTCTCTGTTGCTTTTGACGTCTTCTTATAAATCTGTAGTTTAAATTTGACGTCTGTTTAACTAAAATTTATTTTTGTTGCAGTTCCCCCTTCATTTAGAGATGTGCCAAAAGACATAACAGCTTCCGAAGGTGATAAGGTTGAATTCACTTGTTCGGCTCGAGGATCTCCAAAACCTGTCATAAGCTGGTTTATGAACACCATGGCTCTACCAACAAGCGATAACTATGTCTTTACGAATGAAAATGAAAAGTTTACCATTCTGGAAGTGACAAAAGATGACGCCGGGATTTATCATTGCAGAGCGGAAAATTCCGAGGGCATTACAGAAATTTCCGCAGTACTGAATGTAGAAGAATTTAAAGTAATACCGCCTCGCATAGTTCTTAAACCGGTTGACACCGATGCTTACAAAGGAACATCAGTTCAGTTACCGTGCGAAGTTGAAAGTGACCCTCCTGCCTCCGTGGAATGGACTAAAGACGGGACCTCAATATTGTTAGAGGACAGAATTTTGATAACTTTGATCGGCAGTTTAATTATAAATAATTTAACCCTAATCGACACCGGCCGGTATGAATGCTTGGCATTTAATGAAAACGGTAAGGATACAGCATCTCTGTTTCTATCCGTGAAAGATCACACACTTCCAGGAGAGCAATATGTAAACATAGCATTGACTGAAGCGACAAGAGACATAGATCAGGCTATCGCTAGAACAGTTAAAGAAATATTTCAAAACACCTCAACAAAAAAAGATGTCCACGAACTTTTTAGGATAGCTCACTTCCCAAACGCACCGGCACGAGAACTAGCTCGTGCAGCTGAAATTTATGAACGTACCTTAGACAAAGTACGAGATTTTATTCAAGGTGGCTTAAATGTAACTTCGGTACAACCATTTAATTATAATGATGTTCTTGGTCAGCAAAATTTGGATTTAATTGCACGGCTATCGGGCTGCACGGCACACCGGGAAAGTAAAGATTGTTCTGATATGTGCTATCACAACAAATACCGCAGTATCGACGGCAGTTGCAATAATTTTGCCCATCCTATGTGGGGCTCATCTTTGACAGGTTTTCGGCGAATACTTTTTCCTATATATGAGAATGGTTTCAGTCAGCCAGTGGGTTGGAACAAAGGGGTGAAATATAACGGATTTGAACTACCAAGTGCTCGGTCTGTATCTACCTCTATCATAACTACAACAGAGATATCTCAGGACATCGAGATTTCGCATATGGCTATGCAATGGGGCCAGTGGCTGGACCACGACTTGGATCATGCGCTACCATCTGTAAGTTCACAAACATGGGACGGTGTAGACTGTAAAAAAACATGTGACTATGCAGCTCCATGTTTTCCTATTGATGTTCCAAATAATGATCCACGCATCACTAATCGCCGGTGCATTGACTTTATTAGAACTAGTTCGGTATGTGGATCGGGAATGACGTCCGTCTTATTTGGGAGCCTGCAGCCGAGAGAACAAATTAATCAACTTACTTCATTTATCGATGCTTCACAAGTATACGGGTTCGAAAGTGCTGTTGCTACTGACCTACGAGATTTGACTAATGAGAATGGATTATTGCGTGTTGGTGTTACATTCCCCGGAAGAAAGCCACTATTGCCTACCACAGGCATAAACGGCATGGACTGCAGGCTGAACCTTGCAGAAAGCGACCGCGCTTGCTTCGTTGCAGGTGACATCAGAGCCAATGAACAAATTGGTTTGGCGGCTATGCATACTATCTGGATGCGGGAACACAATCGTCTCGCCCTGCAGTTGAAATCTTTGAACTCATTTTGGGACGGAGACAAGGTGTACCAGGAAGCAAGGAAAATAGTTGGAGCCGAAATACAAATGATAACTTACACACACTGGTTACCGGTAGTTCTTGGTAAGGAAGGTTACAAAAAGTTAGGAGATTATAAAGGGTATAATAGCAACTTGAACCCTTCAATATCAAACGTGTTTGCTACAGCGGCGCTAAGATTTGGTCATTCCATGATTAATCCAATATTGCATCGTTACGATGAAGACTTCGAGCCTATTCCTCAAGGACATTTGCTGCTGAGAAATGCATTCTTTGCTCCCTGGAGACTTGTCGACGAAGGCGGAGTAGATCCCTTGCTCCGAGGTATGTTCACAACACCGGCTAAATTGAAAACTTCTACTCAAAATCTGAATTCGGAACTAACAGAGAAGCTCTTTTATTCCGCCCACGCAGTTGCCCTAGACCTTGCTGCTATTAATATTCAAAGAGGACGCGATCACGCTATTCCTCCGTACACGAAATGGAGACAAGTTTGCGACATGACAGAAGTAAAAGATTTTGACGATTTGTCCAATGAAATATCTGATCCAAATATACGAGACAAACTTAAGGAACTTTATGGATCTGTTCACAACATCGATGTCTGGGTAGGAGGAATTTTAGAAGATCAGGTGGACGGAGGTAAAGTTGGCCCACTATTTAGCTGCCTTCTAATGGAGCAATTTAGGCGTTTGCGAGACGGAGATCGATTATGGTATGAGAATTCAAATGTATTTAAACCTGAACAATTAGATCAGATAAAAAAAACAAGTCTAGCTCGAGTGTTGTGCGATAATGGTGACAATATTGATACGATTGGTGAAAACGTATTTTTGATTCCTGAAGTACAAGATGGAATGGTATCCTGCGATGACCTGCCTTCAATAGATATTCGATTTTGGGCGGATTGCGAATCGTGTGGAGATTACAGAGAAAGTAATACCTTGTCGCGCTCACGTAGGGCTACGGTGAACGAGACATTCCACGATGAGCGTATATTTGATTTAGAACAAGCAAATGAAGATTTAAAAGAAACTGTTGCCGCTCTTTTGACCAGGATTGAACAGCTCGAGGATATTGTACAGGAAAATAAAATCGGTGACAATTAATGCCTAATAAGGCTCGCCGAAAGAACATAGACAATTAAAATGTATCTATCTACATATGAAAAATAAAAATCAAGTTAACGAACGTGACCGATAAAACTAGTAAATTAAACACGCCCAAAAGCAAATTTTTGGTCATTACCTCCTATAAGTTTATGGTGAGCCACAAGAGCAAACAAAGGCTAGGATTGACACAGTGCAGTCTTTTAACATTGCCTGTTTTTTGACCTTTGCTATCATGTTAGTTAGGTACTTACTTACATACAAAGCTTTTCTAGCCAAATTACTTTTATCGGTCACGTTCTTGTCATACCTACTTGTAAACATTGTAAAAAAAATAATCATTACAT
The DNA here is from genome assembly GCF_910591565.1 of Cydia splendana. Classification (NCBI taxonomy): domain Eukaryota; kingdom Metazoa; phylum Arthropoda; class Insecta; order Lepidoptera; family Tortricidae; genus Cydia; species Cydia splendana. The sequence goes on along the minus strand of NC_085987.1, from coordinate 37,337,594 downwards.
AGTCCACATTTTAAAATGATAAACGTTAATAAAAATCCTTCGAAGTTACTAAAATAAATAAATAAACCAACCCTAGGAGTATGGGTTTACCTTGAAGCTTTATAACAGCGGTAATATGCTATCCTACGGCTTACGTTTGCCGAGGATTTTGATACTGAGGTACTTGAATAAGATTTATTTTGCAGTCATATAATTTGCCTTTTAATACAACTCACATAGATTTTGATTACCGATTTTATTTACCTGTTACTAGTAATATTATACCTAACGGTTTTGTAATTAATAATTTTACCATTATGTTGTAACAGTTGTTAATTCTAGACTCCGTCTACGTCAAGTCGCAGCTATGTGGCAGCGACTTGTGGCAGCGCCTCCTCGAACGTCATATTTATTATGGTCAGCGCGTTGTCGCTGCTAATTAGTTGCAGAAAGTTTTCATTGTCCAGTGCACATCAAATACGACGCTTCTATACGGGATAGCGTGGTCGGAGTCTAGACGGAGTTTGTTTTATTTTTATGTATTTAAAATTGCAATACGCTGTGTCTTAAGTTGCTTTCCATGTTAGCGGGTAAGTAATCTAGTCTTTATCTGTAATAGTGTTTAAGATTAACCTTACAATAACTTACGTATGTGCTAATATTTACAGGTTGTTTTATAAATCTAATACTTATATTAAGATCTAAGTGTTTGTTTCGTGGTCTTGATAATATTTGAGGATTTTATCATTGGGTACCTAAGTATTTATTCATTAAAAAGGTCTAAAATTGCTACCCTTACAAACATTCATGTTTATTATATTCTTAGGTACGTCCGTCCTACGTCCACCGCACTAAGTCCAAAATTCATAAATTTTACCTATATGACTGTTTGTTCTTACGAGTTTATATGATAAGAAATTATAAATTTGTCATTACATCATTATTCATTAGTATCATTACATTATACTCGTATGTATTGCATGTACAACCATTTAGCTAGAATAAGAATTAGGTAAGGTCAATGCGGCCAAATTCGTCTACGGGAAATTCTGGAAGTAGGTGAAAGTTTATTTCTAACAAGAGTACATTCAAGTAGACTATTGTTAAATTCATCAATAAGTAGCACTGCTTTTAGTTCCGGCAGTCAAAATCAGACAGTACGCTGACACTAAAAAAATATAACAATATTTTGCCTGTTATTTCCCGAAAAATATCTGTTCTCATTTAGATACTCGTACAAACGAACTTAACTGACTATTATGTTAGACAAATGCTGATGGTGATGAATAATAGGATAGAGCACTAAAATGTTTCAATAATTGTACTGTAGTTGTGTAAAATCCTAATACCAACACATCCATGTTTCTCGTAATGTCACTAATGTCTCTTGACTTTAATTAGTGTTTAGTAAATGTTATTGATGTGCTTCCTTCAATCGTAGTTGTAATATTATACATTTAATAAATCTAATTGTTGTGATAGGTATTGTATTACATGTTACTTGTCTATGGCAAAATGTTAGCAGAAATGCGGCAAAAATAATAGCACCCACTAAAATATTACACTGCCTTCTCTACTTTAATACTATTACTTATATACGTATCAGTCTATTTGTTAAGAAATAATTAATGTACAATTTTGTTTATTCTCAAAATTGGATAAATCAATTGTCGAATACTTATAAAATGTGGAATGACATCTAATTGACTTGATTTTTTTTAATTAGTTAGGTACAATGTTCAGGTCTTAAAAACTGCAAGGATATCAAATGAATGCATTATTCCCATCAAACAATGTACCTAGTAGTATTGAATAGGGTAGGTACGTTAAATAACGTGGGTAAGTACATTTTATTTTGAATTAAGTACGCCTAATTCCAGTTTACTAGGTTGTACATTTCGGGAGGCAAGTGTGAGCGCATCTAATGAATTATATTTTTGTGATGAAATTAATGAATTGTATTAGAACCTATTCTAGAATTTAATAATGTTATATCATAAAATAACATTTATTGGAATTTGTATTAGGATGGAAATATTAGGGTTATTCCCATCCGTTGCCATCAAAGTTACTCCTTAAAACCGGTAACAGTTCGATTTTTTTTCTCTACCACCGGCAGTAACAGAGACAAAATAATCCCGTACAAGGAAATATAATTCTCAGTAATTATCACATAATTATATATTTTTATGTTATTAGTGTTATTACCTTTATTAAGGAGTGTTTTTTTATGTTATTATTTAAGTATTAGACTTGTACATTAACACTTTCAGTGCCAAGCGCCCCATTTCCAATACACAATGAACACACCTAGCGTATGCAGTGGCAGTGAACGTGTTAAATTTATTTAGGGGGGAGTTACTGGCAATTAAATGTCCCATCTTTTTCGTATGATAAGTATTGAGGTAACAATCTTGGCTGTTGTCAGTGGGTACAACTTGGCGGTTACATATGGGAATAACGCAAATATTGTAGTGCGATGAGGAGGGTGATAATTTAATGCATTGGTTTAAAGCAATGCCTGTCCAGTGTTATGAGACTACCAACAACTGAAGGGATCAATATCGTAGAGTAGGATTTACAAAATATCAATCATAATTAAATTTTAAGGTTTGAAACCCTAGCATTAGGTCCTACCTACTTAAAATGTATTTATGTTTTGTTAGTGATTTACACTAAGAAGCCCTTTACACTCCTATTTCATTTTACACAATTATTAATGCTATGAAAAATTACTATTAAAATTTTAGATGACTAAGTATGTGGGTACATTTATGCCTACCATAAGTATTTAATACATTTGAATCCACTGTAAGAATGACAATAAATCCATTACATTTCGGTGTTACCCTAAAGACCATATCATATAAAAATGTTTTGTATGGGACGATGTGGTCGTAGTGGTACTTAGTACGTTGCTTCTGGAAAAAAATATATGGAAAACTTGGCATAATTAATAGAAGACTTTTTTCAATTGGGTTATGTACGTTATGGACCGAAATTATTTTTCATCAACCCTCCCCAACCCTCCCCCCTCTGCGTCACCCCCCCCCACACCCCCGCAAAGGGCCCGAAACGCGGTTTTTCTAAATTTTTAAGAAAACCGTTCAAGATATAGAAAAAGTGTGTAGGAACGAAGTGATCCTTAGTAAATTTGCTATTTATCTCTTATACACACTATAGTGCTATCACTTATAGTTTTTGTGAAATCTGTCACCATGTATGCAAGTTTTTTAGAATTTACGTTTTTTTTCTTTTGTAAGATAACTTTTCTCAAAATATACTTACGATATTGCCAAATTTTGTTTAATTTAAATAAATAGTTAATATGTTCTTTAAAATGGTGTATTATTTATTATTAAACTCCTTCATTTGACGATGCTATGCCATTTTGAACATACATCGTCTTCAAACATTTATTAACCACTTAACTGTGAAACAGATCGCACGGTCGCGTTTTTATAGCTTGCCTCACATAGAAGGTAGCCTATAGAAGTGGTGTACGTGTGCCTCCGTGAGGGACAAAATATACGCAATGCGACAATATTAAAAACACGTTTTAACATTCCTGACAATATACCAAAAACAATAATCTACGTATTTCGGTCGGGTTATTGAAATGAAATGAAATGAAATTTTTTATTTGTTGCCCACCATAACCCATACTAAATTTATGGTGGGGAACAAACAAAAAGTGAGACTGTGACAAGGACAAACAATAGTACCGCTTTCTTGCTACTCCTACTGAAAGTTCTATCTCGTTCGGTCATTTGGCCCCTCCCACGTTTCCTCTCTATTATTGTACTTCTATGTTGCCTCACCATGCCTGTCACGCTCTAACAAGTATGTAAGTGCGAAAGGGACGCGCATAGTGATAGGCGATAAAAATGGAACCGTGCTGCGCCCGCTGACCGAATTTTATACAACACAAACGAGGGTGAACCCACGAGTTTTGACCACCACACACATGAAAAGTTCATCATCTTCTTCGCGTTGTTCCCGGCATTTTGCCACAGCTCATGGGAGCCTGGGGTCCGCTGGCAACTAATCCCATGATTTGACGTAGACACTAGTTTTTACGAAAGCGACTGCCATCTGACCTTCCAACCCAGAGGGGAAACTAGGCCTTACTGGGATTAGTCCGGTTTCCTCACGATGTTTTCCTTCACCGAAAAGCGACAACTAACGCGAGGAAGAAGACGAGTGTGGTGATCAAAAATCGTGGGTTCACCCTCGGTTGTGCTGTAGGTACCTATAAATTTCGGTCAGGATCCGTTTCATATACACACAAGTGGTTAATAACGATATTAGCTGACATTGAAAATATTTGAAGGCGATGTATTTTAAAAATGGCATAGGATCGTCAAATGAAGTAGTTTAATAATAAATAATACATACATACATATAATCACGCCTATTTCCCGGAGGAGTAGGCAGAGACCACGGTTTTCTACTTGCTACGATCCTGACATACCTCTTTCGCTTCCTTCATTTTCATTACATTCCTCATACACGCTCGCCGGTTTAGGGTCTCTTGACCAGTACGGTTACCATCAGTTTGTCACTGACATAAACGCCGTCGAGAACGTAATTTACTTTCTATACATCTCGTTCGCACTCGCATATTCGTGCAAACGGGATGTATAGAAAGTAAATTACGTTCTCGACGGCGTTTATGTCAGTGACAAACTGATGGTAACCGTACTGGCCTTTCTTCAGGATTTCCCCGATCTGATCAGAGAAAATCCGCCGAGGTCGACCCAATCCAACTCCCACTTCCACTTCTCCCTTATACACTCTCTTTGTTAGCCTTCTTTCACTCATTCTTTCCACATGTCCAAATCATCTCAAAATACCTTTCTCAATTTTAGTCACTACATCAACATTCAGTCCACACTTTTCCCTTATCACACTGTTCCTAATTCTATCTTGCAATCTCACACCACACACACTTCTCAGCGCTCTCATTTCCACTGCATTCACTTGGCTCTGATGCCTCTTCTGCCATACCCAACTTTCGCTACCATACATAAGTGTAGGCACCAACACCCCTCTATGAACAGCCAACCGTGCTTTTTGCGACACCTTCTGGCTGCTCATAAAAGCGTTAAGTGCCCCATTCACACGTTTTCCAGCATTCACTCTCCTTTCAATGTCTTTATCATGCTTACCGTCCCTAGTGAACAAGGTTCCCAGATACACAAACTCTTTCAATAAATAATACCCATTTTAAATAACATATTAATAAAAAAAACCGGTCAAGTGCGAGTCGAACTCGCGTTCCAAGGGTTCCGTACATAAGTCCGACTCACGCTTGACTGCACATTTCTAATAGGTTTTCCTATTATCTATAGGTAAAGTACTATTTTGTGTATTTTTTCAAAATTTTAGGCCCAGTAGTTTCAGAGATAAAGGGGGGGGGGGGGGAATGGTCGGACAGACAGACAGACACACGAGAGATCTTATAAGGGTTCCGGTTTTGCCTTTTGAGGTACGGAACCCTAAAAGCGTGAAAGATATCGTAAGTGCTATTTGAGAAAAGTCATTAAAAGAAAAAAAACACTGAAAATGCTAAAAATAGCATCTTCCGTGACGTATTGCGCAAAAACTATAAGTGATAGCAATATAGTGTGTATAAGAGATAAATAGAAAATTTAATAAGGATCACTTCGTTCCTACACCCTTTTTCTGTATCTAGAACGGTTTTCTTAAAAATTGAGAAAAACTAGGTTTTGGACCCTTTGCGGGGGTGTGGGGGAGTGACGCAGAGGGGGGAGGGGAGGGGAGGGTTGATGAAAAATAACCTCGGTCGACAACGTACATATCCCAATTAAAAAAAGTCTTCTATTAATTATGCCGTAATTTTAGCTAATTTCACTGAACTAACTGTCAGTAACTAATAAACCCATCCTATTTCTACGATAACAATGATGTGTTAGGATACTTTTGGCCACTTTGGCCGTCACTATCTACTTGGTGCTGCTGTTGAATGTACTTACGATAATTCACCTGCATCAGTAAGAAGGGTATATGATAAATATTTCACTCGGGAAAATGTGTATCAATCATAATGACTGTATTAGTAAAAATGGGGTTTGGGAATTTGTTTATGTCTTTGGTTAGATTTACATAACTATTTTATCTACTCGATATTAACTTACCAACATACTATTTAATGTGTAGATCCAACTATTGTGTTAGGTGTTTGTGTATTTGATGTTCAATTTAACTGTTCAATAAATATAATGAATGTCATGTTTGTGTTTTATTTTAGTCACCACGTGATGAAATACCTACTTAAATTATATTATTGGTTTAAGATTCCATGTTTGACCAGTATCTCTGGAACTTAAGGGGCCCACTGATTAACAGTCCGCCGGACGGTATCGGCCTGTCAGTTGTTCGGAACTGTCAAATTTTTGTTCTAACTGACAGGCCGATACCGTCCGTCGGACTGTTAATCAGTGGGCCCCATTAGGCTTAATGATCCAGAAATTGGTAAGTAAACCCATTGAGGCACTTGTCCCACCGCCGACGATGAGCGATAAGCGAGTAGAACCATAAACTAGAAACGAGTGGGCGAGCGGCGAGAAGCGAGTGTTAGCTCCAATAGTTTTGTCGCTCGGCTATAGGCGAGTGTTCGAGTGCGACGGGCTATTACTCGCGTCACTCGCTCGGGCGGTGCAGCGTAGCCGAACACGCAGACTGATTGGTCTCGCAGCTCGAGTTCTAACTACGAAGCGAGCATCGCCGAGCGAGTACCGCTGAGCTAGTTTTATCTTATCGCGGCGACAAACTAGTAGAGCGAGTGTTCTCGCCGGCAGTGTGAACAGCCAGCGATGAACTATTAATATATGTGTTTCTTTTACTAACACAGGATCCTAATCGTTTGTTCGTTTCTTGGGCGAGAAAATCGCCGATAGTTAATCGCTTACTCGCTCTTGGTGGGACAAGTGCCTCAACAACATCCAAAATATTGGATAACTTACCTTTGACATTTTTGCATTGTATCCTAATTAAAATCATTTTACTAACTATTTTTTGAGGATGTATGAACTCACTTAACTTTTGTCATGAAAATACGTAAAATATAATACATTCTTGTCTCACTTTTTAGGGTTCCATAGTTATCTAGGAACCCCTATAGTTTAGCCATGTCTGTCTGTGTTAATGGCCGTACTTATAGGTCTATAATGAAACTATGCAGCTAAATATCTACATAACTTTTATTTACAAGTCATACACCTATATATTTGGTATGTCTACCTGAAGCTAATACTTTATTAGTGGCTTTGTTCCGTACTTCTACTTCTAAGAACGCAATCTTCTTACCCAACTTCTTTGTTACTGCTTCTACTTCTATTTCATCTCCTTCTTTGGCTGCTGTGTAGTATCTGAAAAAAAAAATACATTGCACACAGTTATAACCATTTCGCATTCATATCAAATGGATTCTGTTCACAAGTTACAGTAAATATGTAGGAAATATCCCATTATTGTAACTGAATTAAGAATTTGATTAAAGACAATCCATGTTAAAATTTAGTTTAAACTTTTAAATACTTATATGATTCATCTCTCTCTTGCATTAAAAAGTTAAAACCTCCAGAGTTGGAAGTGTACAATCTCCATAAATATAATTATAATTACCAGTACACTCTAGTTTTTAAGATCAAATGGCAGTCACTTATGAAAAATTCGCTTCTAAGCCAATTCTAGGGATTAACCCTTAAGTCTTAAGATAGCAGCAACATACTTGGCATCATACTTAAAATACATCCCTACAACAGGAATTATGGCTTGACATCAAATGACTAGAGAGGGATGTCAAATGGTTTAAGGATTCAGTTGCAAAGCAGGTCCCAAGCTCCTTTTTTTGGTTGCAACCAGGTAAGCAGTAAGAGGTGCTTTGGTTCTCAATGAAAGATTAAAAAATACTAGGTACTATAGCTATTGAAATACTCACGAGACACTAAGATCAATGGATACTCCCCTGGTTTCCACATTGTCATTGGCTGTGAGGGCATATGTGGATATGGCGTCAACGAGATGGGCTATGAATCCACCATGCAGAGTGCCGCGCTGGTTGAGGTGCTCTGCTCCCACTTGGAAACCCGTGAGAAGCCTGCCGTTGCTACATGATATCACTTTAACCTGCAATGTTATAACTAAGGTCATGTGAGGAAAGCGGGCAAATAAAATGTATTGCAGGGAAGACCGTCATATGTTGGGCAAGAACAGTATTTGTTTATGGATATGATGGACATCGCTCAGACACAGTCAGAAAAGAAGAGCTTCTCTCCTGCCCAACCGGCCTTTTAGTGGAGTATTATAAACGCAAGAGTTAGAAGTGATGTATGAGCTTGTAGACCGTTTTTCCTTATAGACGGTCTTGTCCACATTTACCTTATAATAAGGAACTATGGACATTCACGATGCCTTTTCTTTTCACTTTTGCAGTTTTGGCCCCGTGTAAGTGACAAAGTTACGAGCCCAGCCGTCCGTTTGCACTATCGTTTGTTATTATGCTCTATGGCAAATCAGGCTCAGGCTCGCCTAAACGTTTTTGCATGGCAGTTGCATTTTAATTTAATTTAATAAAAAATCCCATTCAAGTTAAATACATAATAATAAACTAGAATAAAAATTACATAAACAAAGCAGAAATACCTTGCGAAGGTTGTGATCAAAGCACTTTGTAGAAGCGATTACTTTCGTAAACAGCTCTGCAACTTGTGCAGCCTTATTACCACTCATAGTGTATAATTATTCTATACTTTTCTTACATCATCTGATAAAACTGCAGAATATCTTCTAAATCTAATATTCTCTGTATCTAAAATAAATACGCGGATGTCAGTGTCATCAAAGTACACAAATACAAACGTCAATGTCATAATTGTCATTACGTCTAATGTCAATCTTGATAATATTGTTCCAAATCGTCCCAAGAATTTTATTTTATCTCTTTATTTTAGAGCTTGTCACCAAGGTGAACAAGCAGGGCTCGGAACCGGTAGAGCAGAAAGTAGTATAATATATACTTGGTCAAGCAGATCTTGTCAGTAGAAAAAGGCGGCAAATTTGAAAAATGTAGGCGCGAAGGGATATCGTCCCATAGAAAATTTGAATTTCGCGCCTTTTTTTACTGACAAGATTTGCTTGACCGTCTATATATCGATAGAGTCTGTGCGGAAAGAGAAGAGTCGTGGAACGTATGGGGCCCAATAGATTACACGACTCTTCTCCAGGGACTGGAACCGGTTACCTTAACCGGGGTTTTTCATAGGGTTAGTTTAGAAGTGGTTATAAAAACCCCTACCATAACGGTAACCGTCTGATAAGGTAACACTTTGATTCGGTAACCGTATCAGATCGAGTTAACCTCTGTTACCGGTAACCGAAATAAAAACCCAGTCTATTCAGTTACCTCATTATAAGGTTTTTGACCAGTTCAAACGATTGTAATCTTTACGCACACTTAAATTCAACTTATTATTGAATAACCGAGGTTGGCATGGGCGGTCTATGAAGCCTCCAGCACAAACAAGTTTTTTTGCCGTTCCTTTATACCTATACCTACCTGTGTTGTGTGCTTATTATAAATCTTATTATATTATAAATAAAATAGATAAAACAGATAAAACAGATAAAACAGATAAAACAGATAAAACAGATAAAATAGATAAAACAGACAAAACGGACAAAACGGACAAAACGGACAAAACGGACAAAACGGACAAAACGGACAAAACGGACAAAACGGACAAAACGGACAAAACGGACAAAACGGACAAAACGGACAAAACGGACAAAACGGACAAAACGGACAAAATGGACAAAACTGACAAAACTGACAAAACGGATAAAACGGATAAAATTAACTATTTTTTTTAGTTCTGACGGTACATCACTAAAACTACTTTAAATGTAGCAAACCAATAATCAACCGATAATAAAGGTTACCATAACTGAATGAAAACCTGTTAAAAACCCTTAACAAAAACCCTATCGCGATGGGGTTTTGAGATTAACTCGGTTAAAGGTTAGGGTTACCGTTTCAATAAGCTTACCATTGCAATCAGGTAACAGTATGATAGGGTTACCGAATGATAAGGTAACCGAATCGATTGGGTTACCGAATTGATAGGATTAAGCGTAAAGAGGGGTTTTCCGGTCCTTGCTCTTCTCTTTCCGAACAGACTCTATTGAAATACTTGTTAATATCGTTCCCAAACCGTTATATTATTTCGTTCATAAAAAACCGGTTAATTGATGGAACGCGAACTAAAAAAATACGTTCTCTCTCCTAACCGGTAAGAAGAGGGAACTAAATTTAATGGTTTGCAAGGAAGGATATAATACCCGTTACTTTTAGCTTTCGGAGACTCTCGGTTAAACTCGTTGTCATACGTGAAAGAGATAACAATACTTACTCGTTCTAGCTCGCTTCGATATTTTTAATTTAACCGGTTAATTTCGTTCTACAAAAACGGAAGGCGAACGAATTTGGCATAAATCAGTATCTCAATCTGTGGCCTATTTTATAAAGCTACAAGTTACAATTTACAAGCGGAAGTCTCTTTTTAACCCTATGTGTTAGAACGAGACTTCCGCTTGTAAATTGTAACTTGTAGCTTTATAAAATAGGCCACTGATCTCAATAGAACAGTTCTTTAACCGGTAACCGCAAACGGAAACGAAATCATTTTCGTTCCCGGGTGAATGAACGAAATCGGTTTGAAAAATAAAACTGTTTCCGAACCCTGTGAACAAGTCGCTCCATAGAAAGCAACAATGGAACTTATTCCATTAACAATAGCTTTTAGTACAAGCCAAGTACTCAAGCTGCAGGTAGCGCCTTAGCGGCGTCTGACAGAGGAGCAGCCAGAATGCTATTGCGGTCCCAGACATCAAACATAGTATTATATATGGCTTGAATAAGCCGCTAGTTGTATCCAAGCAGCTTCATTCCGGACACATTCCATTGTAACATTCACTACACACCTTATAAAACAAAATCCCCTGCCGCGTCTTCTGTTGGTGTGTATGTATGTTCGTGATTATCTCGAAAACTACTGAACGGATTTTCATGCGGTTTTCACATATCAATAAAGTGATTTTTGAGGAAGGTTTAGGTGTATTTAAGAGCCCATTAACGTGCTCACTAGCGCCACGTCGAACTAGGACCTCAAAACAAAAACGGCCGTTTTAACTTTGGACGCATAGATTGACGAATCCAGTAACATAATAGTTATTTACGATACAAGTGCGGAAAAGAGGAAATTCGAAACAAGTGGCGATAAATTAAAACACGACCGAAGGGAGTGTTTTAAATCGACACGAGTTGCGAATTACCTATTCGCACGTGTATCGTACAGCGTTTTACAGTACATATATGGCCCTTTAATATGGATAAAGTATCGAAAGCAGGTGTACCGAGTAGAATAACCAGTCTGTTGAGATACTGGTACGGGAACCAGATGAATAGCGTCAGATGGGGAAATGCCAATTCGGACCCGTATAAGTTGCAATGCGGAGTTAGACAGGGTGGGCTGACATCGCCATTGCTGTTTAACCTTTACATGAACGACCTGATAGAGGAGCTCAGCAGCGCCGCCGTCGCGTGTCATGTCGCGGGCGTATGCGCCAACAACTTTAGCTACGCGGACGATATGGTGCTGTTGAGCCCCTCTATCCCGTGATAGAGGGGCTCAATCCTAGGATATTAGTCAGTCAGTCAGTCTCAGTCTTAGGATATTAGTGTCAATATGTGAGCGTTATGCTGCAACTCATGGACTAAAATACAATGTTAATTAATCTGAATTAATTGTTTTTAAATATGATAAGGGCCCAGATTTAACGTTCCACCCGTTAGGTTAAACGGGACAGAATTAAAATTTGTTAATACATAGTTTTAAGTATCTAGGGCACGTTTTGACAGATAGACTAAAGGACGATGACGATCTCGAAAGACAGCGGCGGGCTATAGCGATGAGAAGCAACATGTTGGCGCGTCGGTTTACTCACTGTTCTGACCAACCCAAAATAACTTTGTTCAAGGCGTACTGTCAGGCGTTCTACACTAGTCAGCTGTGGTACCATTTCACGAAACGATCGTTCAACAGACTCCGAGTACAGTACAACAACGCGTTTCGTGCAATGTTACGTGGCGGTGTAGTGCGTCTGGTATGTTCGCTGAGAACAGAGTAGATGACTTTATACGCTATAATGCGTAAAAGGCACTGGTCGTTTGTCGGGAGAGTGAGCGAATCGACGAACAGCATTGTAAACGTAGTATACACAACTTGCTACTGTGTGAGCGAGATTTCCGCTGCACCTATTTAATTTAATTTAATTAGTACCTACTTTTTAAGTTAAAGCTTTAATTTATAAATAATATTTAGCATGTAAGTAATTATTATTGTAGTGTAATGGGTTCATACCTAAATAAATAACATTTTAATTTTTATAATTATTTATTTATTTAAACTTTTCACATCGCACGAAATGCTATTTTACGCACTAGTGCGGGAAAATAGGACCATTTGTACTGTAAAAACTAGTTTTATGTATTCAAAAGGTACTGAAATACACAATACAGTACGTAGCGGACTCCTTTTTTAAATAAGGTGTATTCGGGTATTACCGAATGTCGGATAATTCCGAAATTCAGATGAAAATCACCCTTAATTCCATCATAATAAAAGTCTCTTTCGGAATTATCCGACAGTTTTCGACATTCGGAATTAACAGAGTAAACCTTACCTGTCTTTAAATCTAAATAATCACGATTAGCAGTGTAGTGGCGCTAGTGATGTGCACGTTGATGGGCTCTTAATAATTTGTTAACAAATTATACACCTAAACCTTCCTCAAGAATCACTCTATTGATAGGTGAAAATGAAAACCGCATGAAAATCCGTCAAGTAGTTTTTGTGTTTATCGTGAACTTACAAACAAACACACAAACAGACTGACGCGGCGGGGGAATTTGTTTTATATGGTGTAGTGATAACCGAATTGGTTCAATGGGATATGTCTAAAACGTAGTCTTTATCATCAATACTGCAATGTGCAAATGTGCATACACAAATCTTACCCTAAAAGAAATACGTTCATCTTTACGTCGTGGGAAAAATATAGTTTAGAACAAAGTAAATACTTGAGAACTATTAAATAAAACGCCTTCATAGTATCAACTAGCAATAGCATTATTATGAGATCACCAACAACTTTCTAACCAGGCTCTAAATGTGCGAGAAGAATTTGAAACATGAACTGTTTATCAATTTTTTTCTTAACAATTTCAAAATTCCAAAAGGAGGAGGTTCGAAATTCGGTTGCATGTTTTTTTATGTTCCGTACAAAACTTAGTTCACGGAACAACAATTTTTTTTATGATCGTACCCCAGAGCTCCGTCATTTCTCAACCGATTAGACATTTTTTTTACTGTAAGTAGGTATATTATTTACAGATTGATCTAATTTTTGTCAAACACTTAGGATGTAGAGCAACTCGAGAGAACTGTAAAGGAATTTCATACAAAATTGAAGGCCTAGGCTGGGAAGTAATTTTTTTTTTATTTCTATTGAACCGAAATTTGTGACACAGCATCGTGGCCTTCAACCATTAAAAAAAACTATAGGCAGTATTTGCTTTATGGTTCGATTTCTTTTTTTTTTATCTTTATATTATAGGGCTGTATCTCCTAAACCGTGCGTCGTAGCGCAAAAATAATAAAATTTACGTGAGATCCCCACGCACTGAATAACCTATCACATTAGGACATGAAACAATCATCATCAACATTATCAATTTTTATTATTATTTCATTGCATGTTTAAGAAAAGCACTATATACGTTCAGCCGTCTATATGCATTCGGCCGGCAACCCCTTACTTCCCAGCCTCTGTAGTAATGTACTATTACGAGCCAGTGTGATCAAAAAGATAATTTTCGCCGCCGAATGGAGTTGACTTATACAACTTATAATATATTACCTATAGATGGTCAAGCAGATCTTGTCAGTAGAAAAGGGCGGCAAATTTGAAAAATGTAGGGGTGAAGGGATATCGTCTCATAGAAAATTTGTATTTCGCGCCTTTTTCTACTGACAAGATTTGCTTGTCCAACTATACCTACTTCTTACTTTTAAAATCATTGAGTTGAACAATGAACCGTAGCACACTTGATCTGGTTGGTCGTGCATTGCGTACCAGTGCCGAATCAAGAAACATTTACGTAAGATCAAAACATGTTTGTAAGCATACACCTTGTCCAAAATAAGTGCATAATACTTGCCCACTGACAATTAATTATCTACCGGAAGAATAACAGAGAAACGTGGTGTTCAAATGATGATTGATGGACATAGGCTGCTGGCTGATCGGGGCGTGTATAAGCAACCGAATTTATGCAAATAAGTACCTCAGTGAAGTGGGCATGATGGGTTGTGCGAGTGCTTATGATTGTGACTAGAGTTTTTTTGCAAACCGACTTTGAGATACGAGTACCTAAGTACATAATATTTTATGTCACAATGAAAATATATTTAATAACAACGTCCTCTGAATGTCATTTTCATCCCATGTAGGTAACCTATAATTCCTATAATAGATCTTAATCAGAATCAAAACATTCAGGTCGATAGTTCGATACTAAAATTATTAACTCGTAATGCCATTTCAATTACAACAACATTCATCAGAACGATTTCAATTGGCTAGTTCAAAGTACCATCTTACATTACGTATGAAAGCGATAACCATGCTGATTACTGATTAAGTACTGTATTAATCAGTACCTAATACCTAAACCGAAAACATTCAAGAAGAAAATATCCATCCTGTCAGAAACAAATGCCCATGTTGGTGTTTTCGAACCCAGGATCATCAGCTTCGCTATTTATGATTATATGCGACTTATGCGTATTTACGATCGCGGCTCTTAAAATCACCCAATAAATGAACACTTAGACTTTTTTGACCACGAAAACCAACATTCGTGGGTCCTTTGAGGTTCAGAAAACTGGCAATTTCTTCCGCAGATGGCTCTTCATCGAAAAGCTTGCCGACCCCTGAGAGTCTACATTTCTACAACGAATATCGAAAATCGTTATCTGCCTTACTGTCGCTCGAATACGCAAGAGCAATAGAGAGGCAGATAATAATTATATTATTTTTTTCGATTTTATTCGACGGTAGGCCCTCTGAACTGAGAATAGATGATCAAAATTTCGTTTAATCATCTGCCTGTATTATCGCTCGAATATGCCATAAACATCATATGTATATTAGATGGTCAAGCAGATCTTGTCAGTAGAAAAAGGCGGCAAATTGGAAAAATGTAGGCGCGAAGGGATATCGTCTCATAGAAAATTTGAATTTCGCGCCTTTTTCTACTGACAAGATTTGCTTGACTATCTATAATATCGCCAGAGTTCGATTTTGGCGGCAGGCCCTCTGAACTAGGCTAAGGTGGCCGTCATCGAAAGTTATGTAATAATTTCGGTCGCGAAGTGTGCCACGCCACACCAGTTAGGCGGTGTGCCACTTATTGCCCGGATTTGGTATTCCCTGTTACGCAAACTTACGCAAGGCAGCCGAATAAATGTGCGCCAGTCCGTGTGTCGACTATTTGACATTATGATTATTGTATTGTCCTCGTATGTGCATACTCGCACATACGCTGACGAGTATTTGGTAAATGTACTATCAGCCATAACATCCACGACACTTTTTATAGAGTTTTAAATTGTACTCAAAGGTGCCATGTTATGACCTTCCGTAAGTCATTTAAGGATGTATCTCGATAAACGTCGGTAACCTTTACAAATAGGCAATATAAACTCTGATGTAATATGCATCTCCTTTTTTAGGCTTGGACTCGTTCACACAGTAAGTGTATTTAATCAGGCTGTTATCAAACCGTCGCCGAGTGATGACGCCTAAACGTGTGATGCACGGCCGGCACGGCGGTGTAAATAGGGTTGCCAGATGGTCGGGATTCAGCGGGATTCTCCCGATTTTTAGCATGTGTTCCTGATTCCCGACTAAGTGAACTTTATCCCGAAAAAAACCGGGCAAGTGCGAGTCGGACTCGCGCACGAAGGGTTCCGTACAATAATGCAAAAAAAAAGGAAAAAAAAAGCAAAAAGAAACGGTCACCCATCCAAGTACTGACCACTCCCGACGTTGCTTAACTTTGGTCAAAAATCACGTTTGTTGTATGGGAGCCCCATTTAAATCTTTATTTTATTCTGTTTTTAGTATTTGTTGTTATAGCGGCAACAGAAATACATCATCTGTGAAAATTTCAACTGTCTAGCTTCACGGTTCGTGAGATACAGCCTGGTGACAGACAGACGGACGGACGGACAGCGAAGTCTTAGTAATAGGGTCCCGTTTTACCCTTTGGGTACGGAACCCTAAAAACAGCTTCACGTTATAAAACAATAATTTCAAGTTCCGAACCAAAAAATGGTAATATCGGTAAAAAGTAACATGAAATATATGTAGCAAAGGCAAGCTAAGAAATAAATTAGTTACATAAATTTTGTTGATTATTGATACCTAATAAGTATAAGTATGACAATATAGATAGATAATGAGAAGGCATTTTTTTTGTTAGTTCAAGATCTCAAAGAATTTATACTATTTTTATATAAAAACGACTATGGGCAGAGCAGCTGACGTAGAGCCAATAATATAACATATCGTTGTTTTTAATCTCGGAGTAATAGATATTTACTCCGAGTTTTTAATACAATTACTTTAATTTGAATGTTTTTTCCCGACTTAAGTCCCAAAACCCCGATTTTTTTTTATTTTTTCCCGATAATAGCGCCTTTTGATCTGGCAACCCTAGGTGTAAAGGAACCCACTGATTAACAGAGCGCCGGACGGTATCGGCCTGTCAGTTGTTCGGAACTGTCAAAATTTTGTTCTAACTGACAGGCCGATACCGTCCGGCGGACTGTTAATCAGTGGGCCCCTTAAGACGAAACAGGAGCTGAGTTTTAAATATTTTAGGTAAATATACCCGTCTCGCTAACGGAAGCGGCACCTAAAAGTAGTGCGATAAGGACAAGGCGAAAAATCCTGCGTAAAAATCTCAAAAATCGAGGTTTCGTACTCCTCTGTTTCCTCCTCCAAAACTTAACCAATCGTAACCAAATTTGGAAATCTAAATAATTTTGAAATTATCTGTGTCAGACCGTTTTGCTTTTTTGGCTAATTGATATCAGTTTTGAATGCCACGCCTCTCATTGCGGCATAGTCAATTAGGCCATTTTGGCCATTTTTGAAGGGCTCTAGCGCCTTAAAAAACAAAAATATCAAAAAAAGCAAAACGGTTCGACACAGATAATGACAATATTAATCTGTGTTGAAAAAATCATTGCTCTAGCTTCAAAAACCACGGAGGAAAACGAGGAGTACGTTTGTATGGAGAAATGACCACTCCCGTTGGCTCTTAACGCTTGTCATTCTTAACACATTCACTGCCCCCGACGCACATGTGCGTCCACCATCATACAAGTTATTTCCTAGGCCACGCCCCCTGGCAGTGAATGCGTTAATCCAATTACACATTTCACGTTATGCCGCGGGTAAAAAATTTTTTGATGTAGGTAGGTATGTTGTTTAAATGATTATATTTATGAATATGGGATAACAGTTTGTTGCCTCTTTTTCCTATAGCGATATTAATGTCAAATATGAAAACTCGGTTTATAGCAACGGGCTTCAATTTTATCAACGAATATTTATGAATTAACTTCTTTATCGACGCAAAAAGAGGGGTGTTATATGTTTGACACCAATGTCTGTCTGTCTGTCTGTGGCATCGTGCGTCAGTTAAACGCAAAATTTGACAGCTCCGAACAACTGTCAGGCTGATATCGTCCGGCGAACTGGTAATCTGTGGGCCCTTTAAAAGTATCACCCATACTGACGCTATCTTAAATTAACCAGTAACTTTCCATGCGCTTGTTAATGCTAATCATAAATAGCAGAGGTTGTCACATGGCAAGAAAGTGACGTATGATCGCACACACTGGAACACTAGTAACAAGGTTCATTAGAATCTGTTGCTAAGTATATTGTAAAACTATTTGCCCTTTGATAACCCTTGGCCGGGGGTACGTATTTACTCTACGGACAAGTCACAATAATTATGATTTATATGTACTGACATTAACTTGTATGAACAAAACTTAGAGAGGTGCCAGATAATAAGTATCTGTTAGAAGCTAAAAAAAATCTCAATTGATTATAGGTACGGGGTCATCCATTAATTACATCACACGTTTAGGGGGAGGGAGGGGGTCAAGAAAATGTGACATGTTGTGACAAGGGGGAGGAGGAGTCACAAACTTTGTGACGTCACTTTAACTTCATCAGTAACCGAAAATGTATTTAAATTATTTTATTTAAATAACAAGTTTTTGAAACGATAATCTTTTTTATTCGTTTAATTTTATTTCTTAATCAGTTTTGGGTTATAAAATTACTAATATTTCTTTTCTCAAAAATATTTTGATATAAAAAATGAATAATTGCCGATTTCGTTGAAGAAATGTGACGTCACACCAGGGGGGAGGGGTTTGCCAAATGTGACCAAGTGTGACAAGGAGGGGGGAGGGGTAAAAAAACCTAGAAATTCGTGTGACGTAATTAATGGATGACCCCTACTTATTTACACAAATAATCGCGCTTAGTCGCAAATGTTTGTGGTGGTACGGGGTAGGTGGTTATACCTACAGTCAGTTTCAATAGTAGCAGACAATCAGATGGAACAAAACACCAAAATTATCTGCCACCCTCTATAGTACTTTCGCGTTCCAGAGTATTTGTCACAGTCTAATCGTTCTACATATGTACTCGTAGATACTACATATAGTGGAAGCCGTACGAGCCCAATTAAAAAAAACCGGGCAAGTGCGAGTCGGACTCGCGCACGAAGGGTTCCGTACCATAATAAAAAAAAAACGGAAAAACAATGCAAAAAAAAACGGTCTCCCATCCAAGTACTGACCACGCCCGACGTTGCTTAACTTTGGTCACAAATCACGTTTGTTGTATGGGAGCCCCATTTAAATCTTTATTTTATTCTGTTTTTAGTATTTGTTGTTATAGCGGCAACAGAAATACATCATCTGTGAAAATTTCAACTGTCTAGCTATCACGGTTCGTGAGATACAGCCTGGTGACAGACAGACGGACGGACGGATGGACGGACAGCGAAGTCTTAGTAATAGGGTCCCGTTTTACCTTTTGGGTACGGAACCCTAAAAATACGCAAATCGATGTACAGTTTAACCATTTGGCACACGCACACTAGAGGTCAAAACAAATTTTTTAACCCACAGTTCTTAAAAAAAAAACCGGACTAGTGCGAGTCGGACTCGCCCACCGAGAATTTCGTACTTTTTAGTATTTGTTGTTATAGCGGCAACAGAAATACATCATCTGTGAAAATTTCAACTGTCTATCTATCACGGTTCGTGAGATACAGCCTGGTGACGGACGGACGGACGGACGGACGGACAGCGGAGTCTTAGTAATAAGGGTCCTGTTTTACCCTTTGGGTACGGAACCCTAAAAATCCCTTAGTGCTGAGTCATTTTATGTTGTATGGGGAAAAAATATTTCAGAAATCTATGACGTGCAGTAATCACGCGATCACGCATTTAGTTCAGCATATAAATATCTCATACTATAAATAAATGACCGCTGTTTACAGTGATTATCAAACAAAAGACAATGAGACCGGACCGGGCTAAACAACACTGAGCTTTTGTTTCCATCGCATTGCATAACCGACCACAGACATTATATATGAATAGACGTTGAATATAACGCGATTTGTAACTAAACTTAAGGTGCCTGAGTGTAAGCGGCGTCATGACAAACATGTCAGATATTCCCATATCATATCATAGATGTTAAATGAGAGAATACGATCAGAATATCATTTCATTTACCATACACAACTGGAGTTACCTAAATTATAAAATTGTATGGCTGAATACATATATACCTACAGCTCTTCTTTTTTAATTTCTGGAAAATGGTCACTACTTTGAAAAAGTCTCGTATCTCGCACTGCCGCTCAAAGTTAAAACGCAGTACCTCTGTAAGTATGCATACATACCTACTTATAGTTACCATCCCATACATACCTATAGTTACCACATTTTTCTTTTGATTGACAGAACAAGATACATATGCGTTTTTTTAAAGTACTCACGAAATAGGTACCAATTGATGCACATGTCTTCCAAAGTTTCCTAGAAGATTTTCGTAAATTTGGAAGCTTTCCGTCGGCACGGTAGATGTGGAATGTGTCTGCGCAGATGTCTGTGTGTTCGACAAACTACAGAACGAGCGCGTATAGGTGTAGGCGATCTGAGAAAGTCGACCCGACTCGTTCGCGAAGGAACCGCTTCCGCGACAGGCCGCGAGTATTCGCGGTAAGCTTCCTGCACTGTACTTCCTGACGCGGGGACAACTCGTCACATTAACATTTAAGTACGACAAAAAACAATCCGCCATCGATCCTAATCCTACACCTACACTAACTACACGAGCGCTACCAGTGGTTGTTGTATATATATTGTATATAACGGTTGTAGAAGTTTAATTCTTTACAGTACATATATGGTGCTACTTTACCGCTCTGGGGCGGGATCAAGGACAAATACGACATACACATATGTCAAAAATTTAAAAGGCCAAATGTATAGCACAAAACGTTGTAGAATACACATGCGAAAAGATAATTCGCAACTCGTGTCCCCTTCGGTCGTGTTTTAATTTATCGCCACTCGTTGCGAATTTCCAACTTTTCGCACTTGTATTGTAATACTAATGTAAAACTGATACTTAAGCGTATGTTTGCGTTGTAGGTATGCAATAATAATAAATTACAGCAGTCTTAATTGTTTGTTGAAAATTTGGGAATTACTGTTGGGCGGTGGTAAAATAAAATAATAGGTATTCGCTGTTCCGAACGTCTTTAATCAAAAGCATTTCTTTTTCAAAAACAGTCCTTCATAGAACTGTCAATTAATCTTCGTTATTTATTTCCTATTTCACTGAAATTGCTGTAGTTTTGTTTTTTTTGTTTTATTGCAAATAGTTCAAAAAAGTGATGAAACCATTGCCGTATATATGTATGCGCCAATCGTCTAGTCTAACGCGACCAGTAGCGATCAATCGCACGCGTGATGCAAACTCATCAACCAATCATGTTATAGCGGTGTTACACCGCTGTACTGGCCCCATTCATGCCCCATTCTTATTGCCCGTAAGGCCAGTCCTGAGATATACGTCAATGGATGATGGATAATAATAGGATTAAATTTTTTCAGATTGTATTTTTCTCTCTGATTAGTACACACTGCCGAGGTGAAAAGTTGTGTGTGCTACACGAGATCAAAGTTATTTACATCTTGTGCCTACTCTTACGAATCCAATAGGTCTGTGACGCTTGAGTAACTCCAAATTTAGTATCTCTCCTCTCCCCTGCTAAAAGCGTAGGTACCATGTATAAATCAAAGATTAGGTGGTCAAGCCGGGCACAGAGAGGAGTGGCGTGCGTTATAAAGCGTCCCGCCACATATTGGTTTGCTATCGCGACTTTCTCATTTTGATAGCCTATGTATCCCGTACGTAACCCGAATTCATTCGTTTCGGTTCAGGCGGAGTATGTCACTTTCTTAGGACGTCACATTCTGAGGACGCCACATTCTGAGTTCGTCACTTTCTGAGTACGTCACTTTCTGAGAACGCCACTTTCTGTGGACGTCACTTTCTGAGTTCGTCACATTCTGAGTACGTCACTTTCTGAGTTCGTCACTTTCTGAGAACGCCACTTTCTGAGGACGTCACTTTCTGAGTTCGCCACTTTCTGAGTACGTCACTTTCTGAGAACGCCACTTTCTGAGTACGTCACTTTCTGAGTACGTCACTTTCTGAGAACGCCACTTTCTGAGTACGTCACTTTCTGAGGACGTCACTTTCTGAGAACGTCACTTTCTGAGTACGTCGCGTTTTTTAGCATAGGTACGATTTAACAGTATAATATACCTGCACGAAAAATGTATACTGCCACTACTGCCAGCAACCAGATTAGCTGTTCGACATACGGTCGCTTTTATATCCTACATACCAATACCAATCTCTGTTTGCCTTACGCCTGACTGGTAGAGAATTCCATTTGGCAAAACGTCCTATGTTTCGTGCAATAAAGTGAAAAATAGAGAAATAAATAATAAAAAAACAATCTAATTATGTTTAAAACATTATTTAATTCAGAATACTTAGAAACTACAAGCAGCAAAACATTTAGCCACAGATTGGAGTTAGGCCGGCAACAGCTTCGATTCAATACACATCAATGTTTCGCACAGTAGGAACCATGATTTTATCATTCGCCGCTGTGATTAGCTGGTGAAGGTATCATGGCAAGCTCGCTGACACTAGTAGAAGGTCATTCCCACATATTTACATTTAAACGGACTGCCGCTCCTTTCGTGACAACATATTCTTCAACATACCGCGTCTTCTGTCATGTCTCCATAAACTCACGTCTTTTTTTTCTGATGATAGTGTAAATTTTGGATATCTGCGTATAAAAATCAGCTCTTGCAGTTTTGGTTCAGACAATATTTCTTCTCGTGTCACCTGTGGAGAATAGGCGTCAAAGGATTTTTTCTTCATATCGGCAACGGCATATTCAGAATATATGTTCAGCCATCAATCACTTCTGCGTATGGAGTGATCCATACTCTCATAGTTCTCATGTTCTGCATATATTTAATGTAATTTATTTGTTTGTTTTCTTCCTATATAGGTTACACGATGAATTTTTAAATTAATATTACATTGTACTTTTAGCCTGACAATAAAAATCTATCATGTCGCCGATTTGACATCGCTGATTTTTTTTCTATTTAAAATCCGAAACTACAAAAAGGTTATAAAGTTTGTCAAAGGACTGTCTCATTTCAAACATAGACAGAGATAAACATACTATCTTTGTCTTACACTAGTACTAGCACCCAAAAGAAAAGGATGAGTGTAGTTTTTATTGTTCTTATTTAATGAAAAAAATTGTTTGACCACTTACAGTCCGTTAACTCTCAGAATGAACTTCGTTTTTCGGGTAAAATCGGACGTATTCGCGTAATAGAAAATGACAGCGTCGTACTGATTTAGTTGCAACTTGCAATCCAACAGTCAAAACTATACAGGGTGGTCTATACCACAACGTCCAAATTTTTTTTTAGATTCCTCAATTCAATTATAGAATATGTATGTTAGCCGGTTTGTCGTAGTTTTCGAGTTATGAATTTTTGAACTTTTAACTTTTGTTAAGAAATTCCGGGCCGAACCAATTAATTTATTTAAAAAAACTATTGAACTTTTTTGAATGTTTCTTTTTATAACATAATCCTTTACAAACGACGCAGTTGCTAAACAAATCAGCATCCTCACTTGGCTGCGAGTTGGAAAAAAAGACAGAAGTCAAAGTTATACGTTCAAGCAGGTCAAGTTTAGATTTTACCTAATTAAAAAAAAAATGCGAGTTCAACGACTTTTGGTTATTTTAGAAACTGCTAGTCCCTAAGTTTTTTTTAAAGGTAAAAAAAAGTGACAATAGTCATAATTTGAAAGAGTCACCGGTCAAAGGAATCGAGGTGGAAAGTTCCCAAATTAGTAATCTGATAGCCCACGTAGAGAAGAATCTAAAAAAAAACAACGGGATGCACTCCGGGAGTGCCGGCAGAAGTGAAAACTCAATGACATTGTAACAGTTTTTCGATCAGGTTACGTGTCCGTCTTACGTCTTACGAATCTTACGGTCACGTGACCTGTCGCGAGTTTAACATTTTTTCCCCATCACAAAAAGTGCACAGCGCCGCTAAAGAAGTTTTCACTTAAAATTTTTGGACATCGAGGTTTGTACCACCCTGTATAGAGTAGTTAATACCACCATAACTAGTAGGTAAATATTTAGATTCATATTAAAATATGTGACTTTTAAGTACCTACTGTATAATTATTTACAAATTAAATTTAAAATTTTTGTTTTAATTAATTTTTTTATGTTAAAGTAAATTTTAATTAAAACTAGAGATTAAATAAAAAAAACACAAACTATAAAAAATATACTTACCTACAAAAAAATATGCCTGTTATTATTACCACTCTGTATAATTTCAGCGAGAAGTAGTAAATGACGGTGTGACGTTCTGCTTTCAAATTCTGATTCTATTTTATTTAGATTATGACAAAAAGTCAAATAGCAATATAGTCATCAACCAAATATTAAGCATAACGTCATTAAATTAGAGCTTGTTTTACATTGAGACAATAGGTATCCCTAACTTTTTGCGAGTGGGTAAGAAAGCAGAACAACAGCATCACCTTCGCGTGTTACCGCCGATACCCGATGTATCTTTCTAAAATCCGAAGGTCATTCTGAGAGTTAACGGACTGTAGATAATATGTTGCGCTAGCTTCGACCCGCGACTTCATCTGCTTGGAAATATGATGATGATGATGATATCGTACCTATGCTAAAAACGTGACGTACTCAGAAAGTGACGTCCTCAGAAAGTAGCGCTCTCAGAAAGTGACGTCCTCAGAAAGTGACGTACTCAGAAAGTGGCGTTCTCAGAATGTGACGTACTCAGAAAGTGACGAACTCAGAAAGTGACGTACTTAGAAAGTGACGAACTCAGAAAGTGACGTACTCAGAAAGTGACGAACTCAGAAAGTGACGTCCTCAGAAAGTGGCGTTCTCATAAAGTGACGTACTCAGAAAGTGACGAACTCAGAATGTGACGTCCTCAGAATGTGACGTCCTAAGAAAGTGACATACTCCGCCTGAACCTTCGTTTCTGCGCGGCTTCATTTTTAATATATTTGCTAAAAATCATCCTGGCATGGTATTTGGGTCAAACAGATCACTGTGTTATGTCTTTCCTGTAGACATACACGAGAGTTAATTGCTATAAAGGTTAATTTTCTTATTTAACCCTTATCCACGTGAAAAGGTCCTCCTTTTATTTAAAGAACTATGATAAAATCATTACTTACATGCCCACAAGCTGTTAACTATTGCCCACAGGAGAGAAAACTAGTGTGTTCGCGCGAACAGTACATTTTTCATCTTGTGTATGTCTACAGGAAAGACATAACACAGTGATCTGTTTGACCCATTTACGCCATCGGGTACACATAAAAGTCTACCACGTCGTGCTCTCTCTATGGTTTGTAAACAAGCAAAATACCTTTTTGTTTCTTGTTAGGTCACAAAAAGCTTTGAAACCTAATCCTACGTCCAAATTCTAACGTCCTTTGAACATAATCGCATGCTTCCTTTTTTCAATTCGCATTGATGAAGAATATCCAGAGAAGAATAATAATACCTCTAACAACGTTCGGCGTGTTGCCTCTCTGTCGCACTTGTAAATCCGTTCGTTATTGTGACAGGGAGGCAACACGTCGAACGTGGTCCGCGGTAGGCCCTCTGACAAGAATTTCAGTGTACTAACCAATAGCACAAGTGGTCATTGAAAGCTTTAACTATCACACTGGGATTGCAAATGGCGGTCAACTGTGTCGTGGATGGTGCATAACCTGTTGCTCCATAGCTTCAACGCACGATAGCCGTTGCAATCATAATATTTGCACTTGTTATCATATTCTCATCCGTACGTAGGTAACGTATGTACCAACACGCTCCGCGATTAGCGCTAGCTAAATTGGTGGTTCAATACTTACGCTATAGAATTTCCAATTTAGCAAGAACCCTAAATGGCATAACAATCCCGTATGGTGACTGTACAAGTGGCCTAGTAAGTATATGTACGTTGTCACAGTAACGCATAGATAAAGTCACGACACACTGAAATGACAAATCTTAAAATGACACCGTGTCATTGACACGGTGCTAAAATACAGTTTGTGATAGTACACAGTAGGTAGGTACTCACAATTGTTAGCGATGTTCGGAAGAGAAAACTCCTCCGGTAATTATTTGCATAATCTTACAATTTTGTGGTCACACAGCATGGGTAGGTATATATATATATATATATATATATATATATATGAAGAAATATAAAATAATTACATAACGAGGCGCTATCCGGCCGGTTAGCCTATCCGTATACATATACATATATATTTTAAATAATTGCTTTAATTATTTAACCCGCCTATGTTACGTGTGGAAAATTAAAATTTTACCAAGTCGCTTGCTATTATTACAATGTATTCTACACCATAATTACGTCAATGTCGATAATTAACTTCTACGTAGGTAAGTACATTCATATTTAACAAATATTTGTTACGTTACGCGTATTTTGTTCCGGGATTTTGACTAACGTAGTACTTAGTAGAGTAGTATTGATATAGTTTTTAGGAGTTTTGTTTTGAGTATATTAGTATATAAAGTGTTAACCTATCAAAATTATAGATACGCAAAACGTTTGTATGTTTACAAAGTTTTATCATTAAAACATATGGATAAAAACTTATACACACTTATAAATAAATACATTTTATATGGAATAAGGTGTAAGAAAGGTCCTAAATAAATCAACGACAGGAGTTCCTAAACGTTTATGACAATTCTGATTTTGATATCCTGGCTGGGTACTTATTAAAGCAACCTAGTGTTGTTTTTCAACACATATATGCGTTATTTTGTTACAGAAAGTTCCTAAAATAATTGGCATAAATTGACCTATGTTGTTGAAACATAAGGAATATGGAGTTAATTTAAAGCTTTTTTGGAGTTCTGTATATGCAGGGTGGCTAAAAATAACTGCATTCGGGAATGCACTGAGCAATACATGATACAATGCATGATGATGATGATGCTGTTTTGGGATTATACTGAGCAACTTTTACTATGGGACCAACCCCGAAATCGCGATCAAAAAATCATTTGGGTGTTTCATACATTTTGGCTGGTCCATTTTCTATGGGAGGGTAAATTTTTATTTTCGCGATTTCTGAGTTGGTCCCATAGTAAAAGTTGCCCAGTATAATCCCAAAACCTCCCTGGCGACGGGAATGCAGTTACTTTTTAGCCACCGTGTATACCCGGTTTGTATTATTAAATAAATAAGTACCTACTTAGTTTTAAGAAAAAAATAAGGTGGCTATTAATATAAAGTCAAATGTTGCCACCTGAAATCGATCACGTAATGGTTAAATGAGTGAAGTCTAATATTCGACAACAGCTAAGGGTATGTTAGCGCAACTTCCCATAGAATAAACCATCCGGGGTCAGAGGGCAGGCTTTCGCGGCCGCGCACCAAGGCGGAAGGCATTAGACACGATGATCATCCCAGACACTGCAATCACATCGAGTTGCACCGTTGACTTTTTAAGTTTGGAACCAGTTTGTCGATGATGTGTGCCATAAGGCAGATTGACTATTTACTGAGCATGAATGTGCTATCTAACTATTCTAAACGAAGGAAGTCCACAGAGGCATATAAAATAAGAACTTTGAATAACAAGCGTTTCTGATCCTCCCCCTCCATTGTGAGGGTGCCTGGCGATAAGCCGGGGCTGCCGGAGGGCGCCGTGGTGGAATGTCATCGATCCCAGTGTACGAACGGTAAAGAGGGTAAAACGCCGGAGTGGGTTTAGTGTGTACGGCCAAATTCTCCCCCTCTCTTGCCAGGAGAGGGGAAAGGAGCGGCGAGTCCCACACACCGTGCATAAACGCATTCCCACTTCGTCAAAAAAAGATACGTAGTCGATACGTAGGTATTTATTTTTTGACTGAAGCAAAAAAAAGAACAGATTCACATGAATTAAATGGATTCTAGGTACCTACAGTTATTTTTATTGTTTTATTTTCTGGATATCCCTCAGTTTGTTTGGGTACCAATGCTTAAAAAAATGTGGGTTTGTTTTTACAATTTTACCCCAACAGAATAGGTACGATGTGAGTAGTGAGTAATTAGTGCACTGTGTTTTGCTCTGGCATATTGCCTTCTTTCTCCCAGTCATCAGCACACACATCGTGGGCGGGTAGTAAACGCGATTAGATTTAACAGACATGATTTTAAGAACGAAATAATCAGTAAGTATTAAAATGAAAATGACAGTCGGTGGATTTATATTTCTATTTTCGTAATATAGTTAACATTTGAAATAACATATGAATTTAGTTTAGCGACAAGTATCAGCATAATTAAACATCCTGCGATTACCTATAGTCCTCACACTCCTCACTACTATCGAAATCTAGATTCAAATCTTCGTACTATCTTACAATATAGCATTTTGCTAGCGATATAATCTATTATTATACAAGAATTGCATATTACCAAATATTACTAATAGGTATGTAATACAAGTCACAACTTAAATAAGCGAAATCCGGTCTCCCACGCTCTTTATACTCAGTATAGCATCACCAGTTCCACTATTATGGTAGGTAATGATAATGATATTAATGATGCTTTTAAAATTAAACGATTCCATTGATTTGTATTTGGGACTGAAAAACAAGTTAGGTACCTACTTTTGAAACAATTATAATTAATAACACATAATCTAAACCTACACATAAAATTAATTAATAACTAAACGTAAATATAAATTAAAGTTTCTCCATTTATAGAAATAAAACAAACCTAATTCTATATAATTATTTTTTAATTGTATATATTCTTAACAAACAAACATTAAAACAACAAGAAAAGTAAGACTAGTTAGTTGGTAGTTTCCGAGTACCTTATTTGCGTGTCCCACTGCTGGGCAAAGGCGTCTCCCCGGGTTTTGCATACCTCCCGATCCCGACGTCGTGCTTCGCATCTTCCGGCCAGTTGTAGAGGAAGCTGTCAAAGTAGTCTCGCCATAGAGAATTAGCTCGACTAAAAGAAATATGGTAGCTGTTAGCTGTTAGACGCATATCTGCTAGCTAGAGTACTGATGCTGAATATTCAGATGAAAAATACATAATTACAAGACATTCCTGAAAGATGGAATGTATTTCTACGTAGGTACATTTACCTGCTAACCATAAAGCTCTCGCAAAGCAGGAACATATCAAATCTCAATCAAGTGACGACGAATTAATACAAAAATGTTATTAGACCAGACTATAGACGTGACACAATACGAATATTAAAATTTTCTTGGCCACTAAAGATGCTCTATGATGAAATACTTTACGAAAGAGACTGATGACACTTTGCTGTTTTAACAAAATATTATAATCTTATGTAAATATGTAAAATAAATACATAGGTAAGTATACCTAACAACATAAAATATTAGGTAGGTACTTGTATTAGGTAAAGCTTAGTTTATAAAGATTATTTTTAATCTATATTTTTTTGGGATTTCGATATTGTGTTAGATTTTAGTCCGTGTGTAAGGATTTTATGATTAGGTAGTAAGTATTAAAAAAAGCACACATACACACAAGTAGTAGGTAGTGGTAGGTACCTACTACTAGTTTTACCATACCATAGGAGGCAGTTTGTGTAAGTACCTAACGACTCTATAAAAGTCTAAATTCTATGGCTAAGCTTATAGTATGTTATGTATAGTGTTTGCTTGTATGTTCTTGCACTTGCTATTGCCGATAAACCAATGTTATGTCAACTAAACAGCCTATCGGGCTAAGTATGTTGTGTATATGTATATAAGTACCACGAATTTCAAGAACTGAACTTAATACTTTTCTGAATATAGGTTTTTGTGTTCATACGTGGTTCCATTTATACCATTCATTTCAAGAATAAAAAGTGTATCTATGCGAGTGCTCGATTACAATAGTAATTGGACCCTGATGGGATGCAGGTGCAGGTAAATAAACCTTTACTAGTTAAATAATTAATGTTTAATTGAAATTACGAAGTACAGAATTTACTCTAAGCTGTCTGATACTCGTAAGTAGGTTATTTACTAGTAACGGCTGCTAGCCTAGTCGGTAGTGACCCTGCCTACGATGCAGAATGTCCCGGGTTCGAATCCTACTAAGGCCATTTCTTTGTGTGTTTATCGCATAAGTATATATTTGTTCCTGAGTTATAGATGTTTGCTAGGTGTAGGTAATTAAGTATTTATCTATCTCTATTAAAATTATTTACCCCTGTGGGCCCTGTAATACGAGCAAATAATTAAAATATACAGGGTGTTTAGTTAGGGGTGAATATACCCCGATATAGCGAAAAAAAAATTAGCTATTTCATACATTTTGGCTGTCTGGGGCCCGTCTCAAAAGCTTGTAACTTATTGTATTACAAGTGGAAGTCCCTTTCTAACAAAAGCTGTCAAAAAGTGTATTACCGTAGTTACCTTGCTTGGTGCTTGGGTTAAGGTACCTGAAGAGCGAGCGGCTCCCAAAGAGAAGCTCCCTGGTGCCAGTGTGGATGGGGAGGAGTTTACTCTGGTGTCAAGAAAGAAGGAGGCGCGCTTAGCGCCTCATAAGACTCGGTGTGGTACCGCCGAACTTGTAGTTCATTCTGGCTTGCGGGTTGCTACACCGAGTATGTGTCGCGCCTGCATTACACCGCCATGGCTGTTGAAGTGGTGGAGTATGTACCTACACCAGAAGACCGGCTATACGTTGAGGATGTTCCAGCTTCGATCATTACGGCGTGCACTTCAACTCGTTAGTGGTGCGCGTGCCGCGGCCGCTGCAGGGGACCGTCTGCGCCGACTTCTGGCTGGGTGTCGTGTTTCGGAGGTTCCGGGGCAAACTGCCGAATCCGACACAAGACCAGACGATTCAACGGAGCCACGCCGTTTTGTCGCCTAAATAGTGTTTAGTTTTTTTAAGTTTATAAAAATGCATATATACTAGGTATGTTAGTCTGTAAGGTATTTGTAATATTGTTGGCCTTGTTGCCTGATTTAAAATGTTAAATAAATAAATAAAATAAATTACAAGTTACAAGCTTTTGAGAAACGGGCCCCTGGCCTGGACATTTTCCATGGGAGAGTAATTTTTGAAGTGAAAACGTGAAAACTTCTTTAGCGGCGCTGTGCACTTTATGTGATGGGGAAAAAATGTTAAACTCGTAACAGGTACGTGACCGTAAGACGTAAGACGTGACGTCACGTGTGACGGACACTGTTACAATGAGTTTTTCTTTATTGATTTGAATGCCATCTAGTGCATGGGGGGTGGGGCAGAAGTAGGGGAGGCTGGGTACGGTGGAAACAGAAATTCTTAGCTAATGGTCAGAGACCAGGGTGGGGCAACTGCCCCACCTTGCCCCACCGTGGGTACGCCTATGATCTAGTGAGTTTCCCTCAAACTGGTATTAATATAACTCTAGTAGTCACAGTGATGTGCTTATGGGTTTCAAGTAATGCGACGAAATAACGCTAGTTGGCGTTAACCTCAATTATACATAGTGCTGCAGACATTCATTGAGTTTTCACTTCTGCCGGCACTCCCGGAGTGCAGCCCGTTGTTTTTTTTTATATGTAACACCATTTTCAACGTCATATTATACACAATCAATTACGCACTTGACTGACGCCATATTAAAATGCACGACTCTTGTCATTCGACACCCATGACTCTACTGTCCTACATGTAAAGCATTAGGTATGTATGCCACAGGCGACCAGTAAGCAATTACGTATGTCATTTTCTCTAGTTAGGGTACGGTTGCGCAATGACGTTACTTGGTGTATTTATAACAGGTGCTTATCTCGACGCCTGGAGCTATGACCACCATCATCCAAGCTGTAACTGTAATAACCTCGTAAAAGAAATTCGAGTTTTGAACTCTATGTAGAAATAAAAGAAAGTTCCAAATTCAAAAGCGTAAAAATTGGCTTGAGTCTTACGAGCTTGTTGCAAAGGTGTAAGGTCCACTAATGGTCATGTTATAAGAGTGTTAGTATTAGTACTTACAACCACAGTAAGTAACTAGGTATATGTAACATGCACACTTTTATTAACATTATATATAGTAAATAAATGTTATCAGTCAGTGTCCAGACAGTTATACTAGTTTAAAACCTTAATGCACAGAAATTGCTATTATTCCTAAATTTCCTACGAAAACTGAGAATCAAGATGAATCCAGACCAGGACCAATAATAACCTCGTAAGTCCCCGTGTACTTGTACAAGTACAAATTAAATTCGAGTTTTGAACTCATATAGAAATAAAAGATAGTTCCAAATTTAAGTTGCCAAAATTGCCCTGGGTCTTACGTGGATAAACCGGGTTCTTAAAAGGCGCTAAGGTATATGGTGATTGTTTGGTTCACTAAATGCTAATTAGGCCTAGGTGTAGGTACTTGTATTTTTTAGGGTTCTGTACCAGAAAGGTGCCAATAGGTACCCTATAACTTAAGCCTCCGGCGATAAAATGTGGCTAACATTCCAGAATTGTTGGTTAAATTTCAAATAAAAAGAACCTGATTGCACTTGAAGTATAAGGAGCCTTATATGATGTAAAGCCACAAATATTCTCCGTCTCTCCGTATACCTATTCCTTGTGATAATACGGCATAGGTTGTATAATAATATTCTATTTTCTAAGGTGTTTTATATTTAAATCTATGACATAAGGTTAATGTAGGTACTTAATCAAAATAAATGTAGTGTTAGTTACCCTAGACCTAGAGGCGTCCGTCTCCGGGCCACGCTTGTTATGTGTTCATTCCACGAATTAATAAACTGGGTTCGTTCACACTGTTTCATCCATTTGAAAGATATATTTCAATGGCATACTGGTGGTTTACTTATTAAACGAAGAAAATGTTACTCAAATGTTACTTAAATTAGGAAACATAATAGCAGCTATACTTATACTGTAGTTTGACGAAAAATAAATCTGTAGGTATGCTCTGTCGTGTACACTTATCTATTAGCATTAATTTGTTTTGTCGATTTCTATTATGCGAGTGATTCTGACTTTTGATAATAGCGCACTTGTATGTTCGAGGAATTCACTTATTATATTTCTAGAAGCGGTGATGGCTCTTCGCAGAGCGGCAGAAGTATGGGCAGAAGCAGGAGCTGCGTGCGGTCAGTTCGAGTTTTAGTTATTATATCTGATTCCAATTGAATACTGATCTGTCAGTGTTAAAGGTGACATTTATTCAAACAAAAACGTCACTTTTGACACTTACAGATCATTATTGTATCGGAATCAGTTATAATAACTAAAACTCGAATTGACCCGGGAGACGATACGCTGATAGACCGCAGGAAAGCTCGCATCGGTGTCAACCTTCATAAATGCATGCTCGCGATCGAACTAGCATTACGTAATACTCGTACCTACTTATCGCATTATCACGTTCGTCATGTGTTTGTAAACTTGGCAGTAAAAATGCATACGAGTACCTATACATATCCCCATTAGCTCGATACTTGGCGTAGCACTCGACATGAAAAATTCGTATAGTCCGACTCTATGCACACGAACGTCACATGACTTTTTACGCAAGTGACTGTATTGACGTTATGTTAATAGTTGTAAAGCCACACTCAAAAACTGATTAGTTAAACATAAAACATAACAATAGATATGTGCAGCCTTGTTAGGGAAGCGCGTCGTGTCTATTTGTTTCCGTTTGACCGTTAGCGTTCTAACAAATACGCAGCGGGAGCAAAAAGTTTTCAGTTTCTATTGTCGATGTTTCTAGCTCCGATATACTTTTAAGAGCCAACGGGAGTGGTCATTTCTCCATACAAACGTACTCCTCGTTTTCCTCCGTGGTTTTTGAAGCTAGAGCAACGATTTTTTCAACACAGATTAATATTGTCAATATCTGTGTCGGACCGTTTTGCTTTTTTTGATATTTTTCTTTTTTAAGGCGCTAGAGCCCTTCAAAAATGGCCAAAATGGCCTAATTGACTATGCCGCAATGAGAGGCGTGGCATTCAAAACTGATATCAATTAGCCAAAAAAGCAAAACGGTCCGACACAGATAATTACATAATCATTTAGATTTCCAAATTTGGTTACGATTGGTTAAGTTTTGGAGGAGGAAACAGAGGAGTATGAAACCTCGATTTTTGAGATTTTTACGCAGGATTTTTCGCCTTGTCCTTATCGCACTACTTTTAGGTACCGCTTCCGTTAGCGAGACGGGTATATTTACCTAAAATATTTAAAACTCAGCTCCTGTTTCGTCTTAATGAATACCAATTGCGACTGGGAAACTGGAATAAGTAAACTAATGGCATTCGTCTCTAGTATCTAATCTAATATTGCAATGGCAGGTTTATTAATTTAAGCGGATGGATGGAAAAATTCTGGAAATTATCTCCATCCCAGTGATGTCATTGCATAGAAGGCTAAAATTAAATGTTCTTTAGGAAGTTGTGTCTATTTCAGTTCAGTTATATAGATACCTATATCAAAGAATGTGTAACGTTAAAAGTTATGTTGTCGATTTAGTTTAAACTGTGAAGTCCTTATTTAATAAATATTTAAAAAAGACTTTCATTAAGTGTATGGATATTAAGAATTTTCCAATAACGCACGTCAAGTTGACCAGGGTGGTATAAAACGCTGTCTAGTTACGTTTAATAATTAAAAATTAAATTGTCAATCAATCGATCGTTTGGTTGAGCATCTTTTGACTCAAAACGGTACCTACAGGGTTTATGTGGAAAACTCTACATGTCCCCAAGTACTTACCTACTTTTACTTTTTTCATGTCGCACTTTTTTTGTTTGCATATTTCTTAAAATTAGGCTTTGTTTATAAAAAGAAACTAAAATAGTTTTTTCTCAAACATGCAATGAAATATTGATGTTATGTTCCTTATAATAGGCTGCGAAGTATGACGTTTCAGGTGCGGCTAGGACAAAAGGTCGTTAATGGAATTTCATACACATCTTGCAGGCCTAGCAAGGCCGGCAAAGTCCTCTTTTTTAATTTTCATTTCACAGATATTTGTGACACAGCATCGTGGCATTCATCCATAAAAAAAAACTAGAGGCAGTATTTGCTTTATGGTTCGTAATGACACTCTGCCACTACGCCTATAAAAAAAAAAAAAACAAAAAACAATGTTTGCTATACTTTGCAGTTTTATTTGTATAAAATCAACATGAACTTAATAAATAATACATTCAATAATTTTATAATTTTAAATTATAAATTTAACTACACAAATAAAAACATTTAAAATATTTCATCTAAACGTTAGCGGTAAAAAGGTCTACTCAAACACGCGTGGTTATATTTTTTTAATTGTTATGGAGGTAAAGTTGAAAAATATTCATTCTGTTTTATTAGATTTATGGTGCGTTGTTGATTTTTTGCCTTTAATATGAGTTCCGACGAAATAATGAAATTAATATTGTAATCGTAGGTGTTGGAATTGGCAGCGTAAGCAGAATTGATTTTAATAACTTGCTGCCTCTGCCGCCAAGTCAAAGACGAAGTATGTATATGGTTGCTTATGGCAATTTTATTATTTGAGAAACTAAGAAAAATGGCTTACAGTTTATTAGAAACAGTTTTGTGGCATATTTTAAATGAATGTAACTACAAACTCGTCAACACTGTGGAAATTATACTTATTTACTCCATGCATAAAGCAACGATGTATGTGAAACATGATATCAACATGAAAGACTATGTAAACTTATGTGACAAAAACGACAGTCAGACGGATACAAGGCGAAAAAATCAAAGATACATGAAAATATACGGGTAGTAAAAATACACGACTCGTGTAAAACATACGCGTGATAATGATATAGGTACGTGTTGGTTATATTTTGGGTGTAGTTTACACTTAGTTTTTTCTATAAATAAAACTTGGGTTTCGTGGATTTTTTATTTTATTTATTTCATTGCATGTTTGAGAAAAGCACTATACATACCTCGGCGGGAAATGGGGTTGCCCGCGCTCAGACCGATCTGGCCTCGCTTCGCTCGGCCGTCTATATGTCTTCGGCCGGCAACCCCTTTCGTCCCGGCCTCTGTAGTAATGTACTATTACAGTACATATGGTCCTATTTTCCCGCACTAGTGCGTTAAATAGCACTTTTCGTGCGATGTCAAAAGTTTAAAGGGCCATATGT
Organism: Cydia splendana; assembly: GCF_910591565.1. NCBI lineage: Eukaryota > Metazoa > Arthropoda > Insecta > Lepidoptera > Tortricidae > Cydia > Cydia splendana. Next base: position 37,301,543 of record NC_085987.1, on the reverse strand, counting down.
ACTGTAAAACGTTGTACGATACACGTGCGAATAGGTAATTCGCAACTCGTGTCGATTTAAAACACTCCCTTCCTCTTTTCCGCACTTGTATCGTAAATAACTATTCTGAACAAGTCTAGCGCAATAATTGTGTGTAAAATATTAGGTGGTTGAATAAAGTTATTTCTAATGGCATCCTCACACAGTATGTCTTACTTACCTTTTGCTTGAATATGGCACATAAGCATAACTTTTAGCCTAACAAAAATGTCATCATGGTCTAGTTTTTAAAAGGATCGTACTTTTAGGAATCGAGAAGTACCTACCTATTGTGTTGGTACTTGGTACTGTTTTCCCAGAGCGCGCGAGCGTTTCCTTTGCATCCTGCGGGCGAGTAGCTCGCGCCGCCGGCGGGGTGCCGGCGAAAGTGATTGCCAAAGCGCGCCCCACCGGCCGCCTCATGGGGTAGGCTCGATCGTATATATACCGATTCTCAAGGTAAACCAATAGAGTAAAAACAGTTCCGGCGCCTTAGCTAGAGGAACGGCCATCCCCGCCCCATCATGCAAGGGATCTGGAGCCAAGTGGTCAGTGATATTTTAACCTAAATCAGGATATCTAATTTACTAATTTGATTTTCTTCCGGTGCATAATGGTGATAACTGATATCAATAAATAGTGAACTGCCTACCAAAAGACTTAGGTATCCGAATTCTTGCAGTGATTAGTTTTAGAAGTGATAAAATTCTTATTAATTAGGTACTTACTTAACTCTGAATCAAAACATTATTATTTTTATTTATATTTATGGGACCAAGTAGCAAAGCGTAATTACATAGTTGTACAGAAAATTTCGAGTAAAATCTATTAAGTAAATGCATAATTGGTTTTGCTGTTTTAATATCGAAATACGTATTTGAACACGAGTTTAAATATACATTGAACAACCATGTTTCCCAGTATTTAAATAAACGTTCATGTATTGGATTTTACTATATTTATCGTACACGAATATTTGGAAAATGGTGTTGTTTTAGACCTATGGGCCTATTTGTTTTAATCCGAATACTTTTAAGGATGACTCACGTTAGACCGGGCCGTGTCCGGGCCGGAGCTTCCGGCGCTTACTTTTCTATGATATGACAGGCGGTCACGTGATGCTTTCCATACAAAATGATGCATCGGAAGCTCTGGCCCGGACACGGCCCGGTCTAACGAGAGTCATCGTTTATCCTCACTTAAATTAGAAATAAGCGTTTAACACCATTATAAAATAACTACTCACCTATTTGTGTTTAAGATATAAATATGTCGAGGTCTTAAAGATTTTTAAATATTCCGAATACCCCCATGGGTCCAATAGCTTAGGTAAATATCATAAATAAATTATTACTTTTGTATTGTTATTTGTATAAATACTCTGCTTACTTAATTCTCATTCACTTGTAAATGCAAACAAACAGGTACTTCGTTTCAATTAGTTTTAATTAATTATAGGACAAGTCTCCTGTTACATGATGGTACCTACATACAAACTACACAATAAGTATATAATCATCATGAAGCTTTGAAAATAGATATATTTTACGGTACTTCTAAAGCTAAATACATTTCGTTTACGTTTTACATTCGATGATGATATATTAATCAACCACGGTACCTAGGCTTAAATGTTTATCAGTAACAAATATATTAACATATATTATGTAGGTACCTAGGTATTATAATTAAACTTTATTAAACTCTACAGCTAAATGCACCTAGTTTCAATATTTGTTGAGTGTTAATAAACTGCACTATTTAAATACGAGTACGATTTCACGAATACCTGCACCATGTTAACAAGTAAACGGTTCTCGGGACTTTCGTCCCTTTTAGTGTGTATATCGTGATCAATGTAAGTACCTACAACATATAGTTGTCTCATGGAAGGCAATGACAATGATCCCGATAGTTGTCTAAGAAACGTACAATAGTTTGTTTTTTATCGGCACATAAATATGAAGTCTCATCCGACGATTGTTTATATGACGGTTAGGGAAATCGATCTAAAAGATATCAGCACCTCGCGTCTTGGAAGTCTGTCCCTATATTTGGAGAGTGAACCACTCCGATAATCATACCGATTGCGTGCATTGCATAACGATATCGTATTCTTCCGCTGATTCTTGTTGGGTCACGAACCACGACCTCGTTTCACTGACCATTTAATTATACATAATAACATGTATTTAGTGAATTCACTCTCACGCGCTTATTAAGTACTTAATAGTTTTGTGTTCCACGATTTCCACTGAAATTCGTAACAAACTGGAAGCTCCGCGTTAATTCCGGAACGTGGCGGTTGTTATTTGACTTTAGAGGACCGGCTACTTATGTTTATGGTGATAATAACTTTCTAAAGGCACATGCAAAAGAACTACGTTTTCGTAATGTGTCGTTCCTATTTAGGGCGTGTGATCCTTATTAAGGAAGCAATAAAAGGTGCGTGGGCTCTCGGCGCAGGACGCGGGCGGCGCGGCGGGCGCCCGATGTCGCCGGTCACCGCTCTTGCGCAACTCTTGCATAATGCGATCGTGAGCCATGTTATTAGTCCCGAGCCCGAGTGCCAACTGCGTTAATGAAACGGGTGGACTTTCTCTGGGATGTTAACTGAATCACCTAGAAAAGCTGATTTTGACTTTTTAGGTCATGCGAAGGTCATTTTTTTAAATATCACCTACGTATTTGTTTGCATCTTGGATATTTCAGTACTTTTACAAAGCATTTAGATGTAATAAGAGCTTTAAAGAATTGATAACATAGGCACGCAGGTACCCTAGTAGGTATGTTATAAATTTGACATTATACTAAACATACATAGGTAGGTGTCATAGGTACAGTCAGCGTCAAATCGGCAAAAACGGCTACTTAAATAAATCGTAACTTATACTTTTCTTACCACGGATTTCTTCCGATATGTTTGGCCACTTTGGCCGTCACTACCTGATGATGACTGTTTGATGCTGACTGTACCTAATGCTCAAAATACCGTTGGTAAAAATATGTCAGATAGTAAGTACCTAGTTTCCAGGCCCATATAAGTAAACTGCGTAGGTAGGTCGTCGTGCTAGCATACCTTACGTTACGAGAAAGTACTGCTTTAAGTTAACATATTTCTCTAACATATTTAGTACTTCCTATTACCGGCTCCGGCTTGCCAGACCACTCGATTGAACTATAAAACGGGTCTCACGTTCTGCACTTTCCTCTTACATCTGATTCAAATGGCTTACATAATAATTATCTTAAGATGCAAACTGTGTATTATTACGTACTGTGTATTATTACGTACGAGTGAAAATATGAGCTATTTGTTGTTACCAAGTGGTTTGAACAACTCTGAGGGCCATTTCATTCATTAAATTATGTAAATTAGCTCTAACAACGATTAAGTTTGAAGCAGTCGGCCGAAGATGGTTGCGCTCATGGACGTCGTTGCTCATCACTTTATAAATACTCACTCGTGTCGTGTGTATGAAAGCTATTAAAGTGCATCCATCATATTCATATCCGCGCACAGATTAACCGCGTTATATCACTTATTTATTATAGTGGTCAGGATAAAAAATACAAGTTGTGTTCATTAAACTTTTGTTTAAACATCTTTGAGTTAACAGCTACGCGACATTATAAAACTCTAGCATTGCTCTGCGAAATAATTATACATAGTCTTTGTGTCTTAATTATTAATAAATAAACATATCTATAATGTGGATGTAATTTGTTTCAGATTACCTTAGCGGTAATTCTGCAAGTCGCTCTAGTAACGGGAAAGGCGTTAATACAACAAAATCAACAAGCACAGCAGCAGTTGGAGCCGAAAGATCAAAATGTCCAGGCAGCACAGAAACGCATCGGGTACGACTATCCCGCGCCTCCTAGCGATCTAGTGAATCCTTACCAGGAGCACGGGGATCTAGGCCACGGCTTGATCGAGCACGATCACCACGATCACCACGATCACCACGATCACCACGACGACCAAGACGACCACGACCACCACGACCATCACGATCACCACGAGCACCACGAGCACCACGACATTCACGACATTCATGACCACCACGAAGAGCACCACGTTGAAGAACACCACGAAGAACATCACGACCATCATGACCATCACGATCCAGGATATTGGAAAAAGAAATTAATCTGGAAGCCAGGATGGAAGAAAATATGGAAACCGGCAAAGAAACAAATATGGAAACCATCATGGAAAAAGATTTGGAAACCCATTTGGGTACCGACCAAAATTCCGGTATGGAAGGAAATCAAAGTACCGGACTGGAAAAAAATCTACAAACCTGAATGGAAGCCCATAAAGGTGCCCGCATGGAAGGAAGTGAAAGTACCGGACTGGAAAAAAATTACCGTTCCTGTATATAAAGACATAGTCGTGCCAGGATGGAAGGAAATACAAGTACCCGCATGGAAAAAGATTTGGGTACCGGAATGGGTAAAAGTTGGTGTTCCCGGGGAGAAATACCTAGGCAAGGATCACGATGGATGGGAATACACATCACATGATTTGTGGAAAAAGAAACTTGTTTGGAAACCAGTATGGAAGAAGTACTGGAAGCCGGGTAAGAAGCAGATCTGGATACCAGACAAGAAATTGGTATGGAAAGACGAGTGGAAGCAAATCTGGAAAACAGAAAAGAAACAAATCTGGATCGATGACAAGAAATTAGTTTGGAAAGAAGCCTGGCAACAGATATGGAAGCCATCGAAGAAACTCATATGGGTGCCTGACAAGAAATTGGAATGGAAGGAAGCTTGGAAACAGATTTGGATTCCGGACTGGAAGCAAATATGGGTTCCGGGAGTGAAGAAGATCTGGAGGCCAGTGTGGATATCTGAGTGGTTCCCGTCTCCGGACCACCACGAGCACCATCACGAATCCCACGGGTGGGACAGGAGCGACAACAACACCGCCGCCAGTCAGAAGTCGGTGGCCGTGCAGCCGGCGCCCCAGCAGCCCGCGCCCAAACCGCCGCAACAGTCCACGTGGCAGTTTCCCAAATAATCTAATATTAAGAACCCATTGAGATTGTTTATTGTTGTACATATAGGTCAGAATCGTGAGAGTCTGAATGTTGTGTAAACAGTCTCCTTGTGATCAGGGAGGCGTGTCTTGTTTTCTTACTCAAGACTGTGTTGAATATTGGGGCGAGACTTCTCCAGAGTAACAGGGAATCGCACCGCACTGCACTTATAGGTAAATTATTTTGATTTATTGACTATGTTATAATATGTAACATATCTTCTGATTATAACATATAAGTGCAAAGCGAAAATGTGGTGCGATGCGATTGTTAGTATTTTGCAGGCGGACTGACTCTATGTAAGATGTTGGTCGTTACTGAGGCAAGCTTTAACTCGTCATTAAACAGTCATTGTAAGTAATAGGTACTCGTAAGTTACCATACAAATAAGTCTGAGTAGTGCGCATAGGTGCTGTAATTGTAATTAGGCTTTTCTAGTTCATGGCTGGGACTAGATAGGCTTACCTGCCCACTGATGCATGTGTTTTGTTGTTTCGTACTGTTAAGTTTTATTTTATAATTAATTTGTTATAAATATAGCGAAACCAATGATTTACAACAATTGTTTCTGTCTTAAAAGTTCTCCGTGGATATTTATACCTAGGTAAGGTACTGGCATTATTTTTTAGAATTCGTACAAAGATAATGCATTTCTGACACTCGACCAATAGCCTACATCAAAAATAATTTCGTATAGAATCGTTTGATGAAAATATAGAACAACCAGCAGACTAATAATTTAAATTTAATGACTTAAAGAGGTACAATAGCAAAATTCAGCAATGGTTGAGCAGTTCGGTGACATGACAGGGCTTCAGGCAACAGGCCTCGACGAGGTTCGACGACGCGAGCCGCGCCCCGGCGGTACGTCGCGCCCGAAACGCGAAGCGTTCTGGTATCTCTGGCAAAAACTTTGAATCTGCAAATATAGATAAGTATTTCATAAATAAAGGTACTTACAGTACAAACTTTGTTGTGGCAAATCAAGTTAGAGAACTTATGCTAAAAGACTTGCAGATGGCTAGGTTATGTTAGGTCATGGTCAAATCAGATGGTAATTAAAAGAAGTATTCTAAAGGAAAGACAGCTCAAATTTTATAGAAGATGTAATTCAATAAGTAATAATAATACAGTTTCATGATATCTATGTAGATCTAAATTAAGAACCAAGGTACCTACTGCTTGAAAGATAAGTTTACATTATTGACTACCTATGAACTAAACAAACGGAACGAGAACGCGACAGAATGAATTCTTAATAGAGTTGTACTTGAACAGTTTATAAAGTTGTGACATTGAACAATTTGTATGGCAAGTACGAGCAAGAGAAAAGGAAATCTTCATATTACAAACTGGTCACTTTGTGTGGATATTTCCTTAAAAAGTTAAGTAAAAGTCTTCATTGGTATTTTGGTCATATTGCATGGTCTAATAAAACATGGTCTCCTCTTTCCAGAGTGACACGGGCCTACGTCACAATAACATTGTCACTTTATTTCAACATAACATGTTAAATGGGTATATTATACCTATGGTTAATAAGTTAAAATATTTCTTTATAATTTTATAGTTTTCATTTATATGTATTTTATCTTAAATTTTACAATAATATGTCATTTTTAATTATTCGTTAGCAATATCTTCCGGATCACGAAATAAATTTCAGACGTTCGGGTAATTCTGTTTACACTACTGGCAACACAGGATAGCGCTGTCACATTTGACAATTCGGATCTAGATAACTTCATGCCCTGACCGTCATCCTTGTCGAACGCGTGTTAATTGTTATTTCCTTCTCGCTCAGTGTCAGCAGTCGCAGTGTTTTCCAAACTTTTCACGTCGTAAGCTTGGTAATTAATGTGTAACTGTGAATTAGTTTTTCAAACGTTTGTCTTGCATAGATAAATAAAGTTTGATTTAATACATTAGATTTGTTTTATTTTACTATGTTTCTACATGAATAACTTAAAATTAATGCCGTTAAAATAATTTTCACCGTTGGTTAAAATTCTCCCACATTTTAAAGTTTGAGAACCTGTAAACAGCATGATGACGTAGGCCCGTGTCAGTTAGGTCATACGCGAATCTCGGAAGAGAGTACCAGGCGGAGTATATTATTATACCATGGTCATATTGTACTGCACGTACGTTCATACACGTCACCTTAAGATGTGTCCAGATCTAGCAAGTACGACCGGGCCGCGCCTGGACCTAGGCTTCCGACATGTCATTTACTATGACGGCTGATCGGTGATTACGTTGGTGCTTTCCATAGAAAACCAGAGTGACTACCAACTAGCGTGTCATCCTTTAGATAGCGAAACTCGTGCAAGGCTTGCACAGAATAACAGATCTGAACGCATCTTTAGATTGAGTACCCATATTGCCATACCTCCTATCGGTAACGATGAAAGGCTGGACTCAACGGCTTCGGCAGGGAAGGGATCTATGCCGTAACAGTACATTGAATGTGCCTTGGCCAGTTCTCTGCCGCAAAGGACGGTCTGCTCCGCAGAAGCCTGCGAGGCAGCTGCCCCCAGCAGCAGGAACACCACTACCCACATCTGGAAAAACCAGTTTCATTATTAGCCCTCGCAGGTTGTACTCACCCTAGGGCCACGGATCGGCGAGCACGCTCTGTGGTGACGCTGATCGCCATACATTTGTTTTAACGGTTAAAATATAACCTATGTATGGCGGTCGGCGTCAGCGTGGAGCGTAAGTACACGCTCAGAGCGTGCGTTTCGTGGTCGAAGACAACGGTTTTATTTACTCTGTTGGATATATTTTAAACAAAATTAAGTTAAAAGCCAATAAGTAGATTACGAGTATATCGATGCCAACGATTGTTTAGGAGACAAACAAAAGTATATCCGTTGACGTGTAATACATATATCGTTAACTTTGCTTCAGCTTCGCTAAATTGCCAATCAGTGGGAAAGGCAAGTTCCATGTAACGTCAATGTGATTGCTATCTATACAAAATTAGTATCGTCGTGAAGAACGCTATATTTTGGAAATCGTATTGTGATCTAAAAAAGCGGTAACATTTTTCAAAAACTCCGCTCTCTGAACCCACGACACGACACCTTAAAAACCCGCCCCCGCTGGCTATCGCCCGGGGCTAAGTCTCCCCTGCCCTCCCCGCGTCACTCTCCACTATTTCCATTAAAATAATCTGATTGCATTCGACAACATACAAAATTCGACAACATCCCCCATGCATTGACGGAACATATCTGTTATTAATGTAAGAGAAATATAGTTTAGTTTGAAGCACAGACCAACCCGTTTTCTGTGATTTGAAGTTTCAAATTAAATTAAATCACAGGTCTTCTCACAAGCACAGGAGAGGGAGGGTATTAAATAAAATTTGAAATTAATATTAAATAACGTCACTAAAGTAAAGTGTAGGTAAATTTTTTGAGGTAAGTAGGTAAACCTACAAGTAAATATCTACATACACCTACTTCGGAAAACTAATAGGTACTTAGATGGTTTTTGTATTATTACGGACGGTAGTCATATTTTAGTGGTAGGTACAGTGGGCCCCGACAATCAATGTACCTACATAGTTATGTAGTATTTTGATTATTTTATATTGGACTACTGTAAAGTGTCTATTAAATTTTGCAGCCGAGTGTATCTTTCGCCGATGACCGCAAACTTGATCCTCTTGCGTGCGCGCAACGTGACCACACACGACTTAGAATCTTAGAGCGGTTTCGCACTACGTCCGATCCGAATCCGATCCGAACCCGTGAAAATATGGTCCGTAGTAGCCGTAGAACTATTTCTATGGTAAGTTACGCACCGCACACGTTCAATGACGGAAAGAAATCGGATGACGGAGATCGGATCTAGTGCGTAACTTACCATAGAAATAGTTCTACGGCTACTACGGACCATATTTTCACGGGTTCGGATCGGATTCGTATCGGATGTAGTGCGAAACCGCTCTTAGGTTTCAGTTGGTAGATACCTAATCGTGGTACCTATGAACATTGATATTAGGGGGCTGTCCATAAATTACATCATCGATTTTTGACTATTTTTGAACCCCCTCCCCCCACTAAAATCATCCAAAAATCATGCTTCGAATGACCCCGTTTCCTCCTACGTCATGCTGCCATCATCCGATGTCCAGACTCCCCCCCCCCCCTAATTTGAAATGACGTGATTTATGAATAGCCCCTAGGTATATGAAGAGGGATGCCTACGGTGTTTGATGTATCAATAAGTAATTAAAAGATGACTGGGACTATGCCCCTGGCAACTTTAGGTTTTAATATTGGACAATGTTGTACTTATATATTTTGTGCAATAAAAAATCATACAAGGATGACTGGTAATAAAGTAGACGTCCGAGTACCTACTCCACTTGTCATCTCTGAATGTACTCATCGTAAGTCATCACAGTCAATAGAGGTGGCAGCATCAGGGCATGTCGAGCACTAGGACCTTAATTGTGGTTACAAACTAACCAGATTTTTTTTAATGGTACTTACGAGTAAAAAAATTACTTCCTGGTAACTGGTACACATATTATTACATCTTAAAATGGTAGGTACCTAACTACAGGCAATGATAGAGTAAAATACATTGACGTATATCTCAGGACTGGCCTTACGGGCAATAAGAATGGGGCATGAATGGGGCCAGTACAGCGGTGTGACACCGCTACAACGCGGTTGGTTGATGAGTTCGCATCACGCGCGCGATTGGTCGCAATCTGGTCGCAATTAGTTGCCTTAGACTGCCCGATTGGCTCGAATTCGTGAGTGACACCGCTAAGTAGCATTTTTAGTGCACGTAAGGCCCATCCTGAGATATACGCCACCGTGTTAGGTATCGCCTCGTCACCGTGATGGGTCAAACAGAAAACTGTGTTCGCGTCTCTCCTGTAGACATACACAAGAGTTAAGATAAAAAAGTCTAAGAGAAAAATGTACAGTTCGCGCGAACACGCTAGTTTTCTCTCCTGTGGGCAATAGTTAACAGCTTGTGGGCATGTAAGTAATGAATTTATCATAGTTCTCTAAATAAAAGGAGGACCTTTTCACGTGGATAAGGGTTAAATAAGAAAATTAACCTTTATAGCCCTTAACTCTTGTGTATGTCTACAGGAAAGACGCGAACACAGTGTTCTGTTAGACCCTGTTAGGTACCCCACTTCACCGTGTTTAGGTATCGCGTAAAATTTTGTAGGCACTAAACTTTTTATTAAACCTATGTAAAAACTGTTTAGCGCTGATCGAATAAAGGATACAAAATTACAAATAATTAGAAACGAAATCTGAGATATGTATCGGTATTTTGTAATAATAAATCATAAATATTGATTAATAACACTCACCACAGCCTAAACCGCTGCGCCGCGGTCTACAATCAGACCGAGACGCTGCGGAGCTACCTTTTATACCCTTATCTGGGGGGTTATTTTCATGACACCTTATCTATTAAAATACACACTGACCACTTAGACAGACTCAGTACATACACGTGGACCTATTTTTAGCCCTCCCTGGAGTCGAGACGCGGACATACATAAATTTGCACAAATGCAGATCAAACTATTACTTTTGCTATCTCCGGTATACTTATACGTACTTAGTTGCAACTTTGAGCGGTCATAGTACCTACTTTATGTACTTAGGTATACCATCGTTACCTACACATGATGCAGATTCCTTGAGTATACTGTATCTATGTCTGGCGAGTTTAGAAGTTGACATATTGGCTTTTGAAATAAATTTGCTACTTCACCAACTTTCCTAATATTGACCGGGGCGCAATTGTTGTTTATTGACAGTTCCTGGCATCACCCCCCATATAGGATAGTTACAACCGAAAATAGTACATACCTACCTTATACATTGCGTTGCCAGTCGGGAACGAAACCAATATTTCGTCGATAGAGTCATGATGAATCCAGAGCGTACTCGTAGATAAAAGAAAGGTACTACTTACTTGCATATAACTTTCTAACTAATACCTACCTATACGTCCCTGTTAAAAATATATTTTTGTTACCGGTCGGTTCGCTGATTTTATGTTTATAGTTATTTAAATTTTATAACAAACTTGAATTTTGATCCATGCTATTACTAGGATTTAAAATACAAAGTAGCGTGTTTATACCAAACATATTGGTAGGCACAGTAGGTAAGTGCCCCAAATTAAGTACCCACTGTTAGGAGTGTTAGGGCACTGACTGGGCCTAATATATTTGGTGTGTGAATATATTCCTTACTATCCTTAGGCAGGAAATTGAAAAACGGTCGATTCAAGAAAATCTAATATTTTTTATTGACTTATATATAATCTTATCAGGTACCTACCTACATATAATAAGGATCCCTACATAATCTTAAACAAACACTTTTAATTTGACAAACCATTCGCTATTAATGTTTCGCAATTTTCGCTTTGCAATAAATAACAAACTTACAAATAAAAATAAGTTATTATAGCTACATCCTTAACAAACGTGTACAGTCAGCGTCATATAGTAGGTATCATCCAAAGTATTCAAATAGTTTGGTACACCATATTATTTGTATGGCCTACCGAACTATTTGAATACTTTGGATGCTACCTACTATACGACGCTGACTGTACCTACCTTAGAGTCTGTGCGGAAAGAGAAGGGTCGATAAGGAAAGTAGGGAACCCATACATTCTACGACTCTTCTCTTTCCGCACAGACTATACCTACTCTTAAGTGTAAATAATATATTTTAAGTTATTTGTACGATTGCTGATTTTGAGTATCAGAAGCCCTTTTTGTGGTGCAAGTAATTGAAATAATTTCAACAACAAGTCATTATCTGCAATTCTCGCCGCATAATGGGCCTAGCAAGTGGTTGAAATTTAGAATCTTAAGCGTAGCGGAAGACTTAAAAAGCACGGGGTATACCATGGTCACATGTTGCACATAAGATTTTTCACCTCTTTGTTTTGTTGCAGCATTTTTTTTTTGTATGCGAACTATCAGTGGCGTTATTTATTTATTGGTAACATGGGGATGAGTTTTGACGACGTAGGAGCTGACGTCGTGTTTGATCCATCCCGGGGGAGGCTTTGGCACCGGCACCCACTCCTTGACCTCCACGGGCCCCCACATCCGCTTCCACACAGCGACGTAAACCTTCTTCTCTTGCCAAGTTTTCACCCACCGCGGCCGCCACACGAACTTCTTCTTCCAGAAACCGTGGAACGTGGGGTCGTGGTGGGGGTGGTGGTGTACCGACGAACGATCTCTAAAAACAAACAAACATTAGTCCATTATTAAGAATACCCTGCGAGGTATCAGTGAACAATTTCTACAAAGGATGCCTACGAACCAAACATGGTAAAAAGATACGTACCTAATCTGACAGAATCACTTAAAATGACTGGTCACCGAAAACAAGATAAAGATGTGATATACATAATACCTAATAGGCATATACTCGTACTTAATGTATTAATGCATTGACAGCAACAGTAATTGGAGGGCAATTTAGACTGCGGGGTACCTAATTTAAACTAATCGAAATATCTTCCATGTTTCATATTATTAACTAGAGTCACACACAACACATCTTTTTCGCTATCTGGACATAGGGTCCTTGAGCTAGTTTCGTCCATGCTCTAGTTTTCGTCCACTTGACAGATTCGCAAATATTATATTTGATTTTTAATTTTCTAAATGCGAAATATCATTTTTATGTAGACAGATATATTGTTTTGACATTAAAGATTGCAATACGTACAAATTTGTGCACTAATGTAGGTTTATATTCAAATTTCGTCAATGAAGGCGAAATTAGAGTAACAGAGAAAGATGTACGCAATTTGCGAACCTCGATTTTCACGGTTAATAGCCCTGAACGCCGGAGCTACTGGCCATAGCAATGTCGCCGCTCCGTCATTTTCCAAATTAGCGCCTCATTCAGAATGTGCGAATTAAAAAATACACACTTACATGACTGGGTTTACAACAACTGATTTCTCTTCTGTCTTCGCTTCAGTTTCTGATCTCACTTGGCTGTTAAATATTATAAGTAGCACACTGAAAACGATCTGAAAAGGTAATGAACTGAGTTAGTAGGTAACATAAACATGCATAGCACGTAGGATGAAAAACAAATCTTTTTATGATACTCTAAATCCTAAAGTATTTCCTAAGTATGTTAGAAAAGCAAGATACCTAAGATGCTATTTTTAATCGGTCAGTCCTACCAATGAATGATATGCATTTTAAAACTCAATAAAATAAAAATAATAATACTGACGACTTTGAGATTATTTAATTAAATTTGATTTCACTCGGTAATTAAATAATTTAGTTACCATGAATTTACAGCTCATATTGTAATTATTTGAAGTCAAATGTACGTCGGGTACCTTGATACTGAGGTAACATTAAACTATAAAAGGCTTTTATAGGGGAATCGCATTTGTAATAAAAGTCAGGGCAGTTCAAGTTTAACAATCAGGTGCCATGATCACGCATGGCGTAAGTAGGGTGGGAGCTTCGTGACCATCATAAAGAACGACACTTTGCCCACTAACAGTTGTGCACTATATTATAGAACTTACACATTGTTTATTCATAATTGAGAACATATTATCTGAATATTTATCTATTGTTATAATTTCTGGTTCTTTAAATCATTGCCTTTAAGCCAAGAAATTAGAAGGAGGCAAAGATATGGCACGCCTCGTGAAATATGAGACGGAAGAAATAGCCATCGCGCGGGTTTTTACTTATTACCTTTTATCTCAATTACCTACTCTGAAAATATACTCCTGTTTAAACTTTTTAGGGTTCCGTACCCAAAGGGTAAAACGGGACCCTATTACTAAGACTCCGCTGTCCGTCCGTCCGTCCGTCCGACCGCCCGTCTGTCACCAGTCTGTGTATCTCACCTGTCGTCTGTATCTCACGAACCGTGATAGCTAGACAGTTGAAATTTTCACAGATGATGTATTTCTGTTGCCGCTATAACAACAAATACTAAAAAGTACGGAACCCTCGGTGGGCGAGTCCGACTCGCACTTGTCCGGTTTGAAAAACAAACATATGTATATCTTCATAGAACTTCTTATTAAGCCGAAACATTGAGTGAATATTATAATTTATAATTCTCAATTTTTTAACTCTAACATATTTTAGCACTATTTTTATGCAAGTATGTATTACAGAACGCGCCATTGTCTACCTAAACATTTTTTGTTTCTGTTAAAAAATCTACTATAAAATGGAAAACAAGCGAATAGCCACCCGCAGTTGATGTTCCCTCAATAAATACCAAAATACATTAAAATGCGTGATACACTTCCGCAATGTGCGTTCAGCCATACTGAGTACTATCACTATGGTCCTGCCGAGGATGCGTTAAGTTTTCGCGGTTAGGCTTACTGGAGAAGTATAGTAAAAACACGTACGGATTTATGTAACAAAGAAAGCGACCTCTGTATAACACGCAAGGTTGTGTAAGTGCAAGTACAGTACCTACATAATATATCATAAGAATGCAACATCTGTTTCTTTTATGTTTTATGACATAACAACGGTTGATGAGAACATTGAGAATCAAGGACACGTAAAAAGTGCTACGCACCGTCATGTGACAGTTTATCAACATCTGTACTGTAGGTAGGTACAGTCGCCCACACTGTTAACTGTACATCGGTGGACCTTATGCCTTTTGTAATAAGGTCCACTGATGTATAGTCAGGAGTGTTGCTGTGTGTACCTACGACCTACCTATATCTTTCTAGCATATATTGTCCCATTGTACATTTTTTCTATTCGTTTGGCGTTTGTTGATTAACGATTGTCATCTTGGGCCCCCTGGGTCCGCTTCGCATCTAATCCAAAGAACTGGAGTAACTTTTATTTATTTCGTACATAAGTTCCGCAAACTATTATAGCGGCCTCCGAATTGTAATTCTCACGCGCTTACCGCCAGGCTACCAAAGCTCAACCTATATTTTATTGCTGGCGAATAAGAATAAAATAATGTAACGCACTAACGCAGGGTAGCCATAAGGACTATTGACCTAAAATGAACTAGGAGGTTCGGCCGGTGTAGGCGACGGACTAAATATAAATACTGGGCTATGGGATAAAAAACCGGACAATTTTATTTCCGGCAGTAGGTCACTTGCCCTCACAAGATTGGCCCCCACAAAAAGCGACATCTAGGATGACTCAAGGGCAACACCGGTGTAATGGCTCCTCTACACGAATGGCCAACGCCGGCCAATCCAAGGGACGCATTTATGCATTAAATCAGTGGTTCCTAACCTGGGGTAATTACCCCCGTGGGGGTAAAACTGGTATTTTACGGGGGTAACAAGCTAACCTAATATAACAATACAACAAACGTACACGTTTTATTTTTTATTACCATTGGGAGGAGGGGTAAAATCAGGTTCCCTAGTTCGTTATAAGGGTGACCGGACTGAAAAGGTTAGGAACCACTGCATTAAATGGAGCAAGTGATATTGCTATCTCAGTCTACCGCATGGCTGCGTCCCTTGGATTGGCCGGCGTTGGCCATTCGTGTAGAGGAGCCATAAGGGCTGAGGGTAGAGAGGTGTCACTGGACTTTAAAGCCACTCGCCACTTACGTTGAACATCTACCCTTGAGAACGGAGCTCTCGCGAGTCCACTCCACAGCGACCCAAAGTATCCCGTGTCACCCACCTTCGGGTGACAGAACTCCCCAGGAGCACTCGGGTACGTGGGGTCACTACTCTTTGGTCACTACACCCCAACAGCAGATAGTGTCTACCCTCGAGAACGCAGCTCTCGCGACTCCACTGCAACCAACATACATACTACCAGCCGCGCAAATTAGTTAGCTGATTTGTCGATAGATGGCGCTGTACAAAATGTTTAGGGTTCCGTACCCAAAGGTTAAAAACGGGACCCTATTACTAATACTCCGCTGTCCGTCCGTCCGTCCGTCTGTCACCAGGCTGTATCTCATGAACCGTGATAGCTATTAGGCAGTTGAAATTTTCACAGATGATGTATTTCTGTTGCAGCTATAACAACAAATACTAAAAAGTACGGAACCCTCGGTGCGCGAGTTACACGAACTCGCATTTGACCGGTTTGTTTTTTTTTAATTAGATTAATTATTTTGTTTTTGTTCGGAAGTATAAACTTTGTTTTAATTTTTTTTTTCGTCCATCTGGACAGGCTAAAGCTCTAAGCCATACTGCCTTGTCATAAGTAGATTTTTTTTGTCTTTTCAGTAAGTTCAATCCGGTAAACGTCTTCAGTAAATACTATTCATATTAGGTCAATTCCGATATTAATGTCTTCAGTAGTCTTCATTTTTATAATACTTTAAGTAAAAGCGTCTCTTCCAGTGATTTGGTCATATCCATTAAACATCCATTCTCATTCTGTTTCATTCAAATCTGTTTTAGCAATTAGACAAATCCTGTAATATTCTCGTAACAATATTAATATTAGTTTCAATACAAGTACAACACTTAGAACTTAAATTATAAAAACACTATTTATAAATTTACAACATATTTACAGAATTATGTATAAATTTATACAAAGACATATAAGTTGTAGTCTCCTTTAACAAATCTGTTACTGTAGACGGGATTAAATTAGGCGCTCCATAAATATTAAGCAGCTCATCCATTAGCACAAGGCGCTGAATGCCAAAGGACGGGCAATCAAAGATGATGTGATCCAAAGACTGACCTTCTTGCATTTGACAACGATCACAATAAGGAGAGGGAACTATATTTTTACGATGAAGGTGAAAATTTAAACAATAATGACCAATGCGCATTCGAGTAATTGTAGTGTAAAACTTTCTATGTACAAACTTTTTAAATTTGCAGAGCCACGGGGTACTATTAACAGCTTAGAGGATATAACCAACGGAGACGCCATGTCTTAAATTTTCGGTACAAAATAGTCTGCCGTTTTTTGCGGGGGAGGGGCACATCAAATGTATAGGTACGTCATGTCAGATAAATGTCAGTCCATACATATGGTTGACATGTGGTTGACCATTGGCCGCCTATTTTCGACAGAGGGGAACGCCTGTTAATGGCGGCTCCAATTAACAGGAACATCTAACAAAGAATATATATGAGCCTTATTTTCAATTTCTGTACAACAATACCAATGCTTTCCCCAGTTACCAATCATACGCTTTTTAAAATTGGAAATTATATCTGTATATATACGGTAAAGCTATATCCTTCCACTAGTCTTGACAACAAGGGTTTGAATTTCAAACCCTTGTTGTCAAGACTAGTGGAAGGATCAGACATATTAACAATAGTTCTAGCTAGAAAATCTGCGTTTTCGTTCCCTAAGACTCCTATATGCGACGGTACCCAGACAAATTTAACATCAGTGTCAGTTAAGAATAATTCCCACCACAATTCTTTAATAGCAAAAATTAGATAGTTAGTGTTAGCATTAATTTTGTTATTTGACAGACTTTTTAAGACACTCATGCTATCACTAACGATTACCCAGTTTTTGTCCAATTGATTTTTCTCCTTAGTATGTTTCAAAGCAAAAAGAATGGCTGTTGCTTCAGCGGTGAAGATACTGGCATTTTTATTAATCTTGTACCCCACTCCTTTATTAATTTCAGTCTGATAAATAGCGAAGGAAACAGCATCATTATTTTTGGACCCATCGGTATAAAGAAATTTAAAATTACACCATTCTGACAATAATAGATAAACTTCCTCCTTAGAAGTCAGATTTGAGTCAATTACTATATTCATTGCCGAATATTTACTGTGAAATGTGCCTGCATAACAAGGAAGAACATCGTTATTTAAATATATGTTAAACCCTTGAAGAGAATGAAAAAAACAAAGAAATTCTTGCAAAATAAACACATTTTTATTAAATGAAGCAGAATCCGAAGCAATTAAATTAGTAAGAAGCAAATTCTTTGGCAGACTGTAAAGCTTTAAGATGAATCTTTCTTTTAGATAACGAAATCTAACAGCAATGGGGGGAAGTTTTGATTCAATTTGCATAGCAGCAATGGGACTAGTTTTAAAGGCACCAAGTATTGTGCGCATACATTTGTTTTGTATTTTATCCAGACTATTAACTAATTTATTATCTCCAGCAAAACAAAGAAAACCATATTCAAAGTGACTACGAACAAGAGATTTGTATAAAATTAACAGTATTTTGGGATCTGCTCCCCATGTAGTACCACAAATAGATTTCATTACGTTATATGCTTTGTTTGCTTTAGTTGTTATACTGTTAATGTATTTAGTCCATGAGAGTTTTGGAGTAAAGGTTACACCTAAAAATTTTACCTCACAAGATATAGGCAGCGGAATACTATTGTATAAAATATTAGGTAAGATAGGGGATTTACGACCAAAGAGAAATATTTTTGATTTAGTTGGGTTAACATTTAAATTAAGGTATGAAAAGTACTGATTTAAATTTACAAGTGCCTCATTTACAGTAACAGTCATTTGATTTAAATCCATTCCTGACACATAAACGGCTAAATCATCCGCAAATTGTAAGTTTTGTACATTCGGCCCTAAAATAACATTTAATCTTAGGATATATAAAATAAAAATTAATGGAGATAGAATTCCTCCTTGACAAACTCCTAACGAGGAGCATCTTGGACCATATAAGTGTTTATTAAATTTAACAAACACTTTTCTGTTGGTCAAAAATGCTTGTACCCAATTTATTATTTTCCCAGGTATCCCTAAAACTGACAATTTGTTTTAATTTTCAGTTTTATATTATTAAATTTGATTCCGTAAACAAAATTCCGAACGCATTTCATGGATGACAGATGTCAAATGTCTAATGCGTTTTATCAAGGTGTAAATTAGTGGATTATTGAATTTAAGTTTTAAGTTTAAGTCATAATCATCGTATGTGAAACTTTTCGACTAATAATATTTACTTTTTGTAAATAAAATACTTATTTCAATAAATATTTAACTCAAATCATTAAATATTTTGAAATTACCTTGATGTGGTTTATAAAAGTTGAACAAACGCTCCTTAAATGTCAAACAAAAAGTTAATGTTTAGTTAGTTTTCCTGAATATTACAATATTCTTTTTGGCTATTGTGAAGGTCGATAAGCAACTAAAAGACAATTCTATTTAATTCTGGAGTGATCAATTGTAGAAACTGTGTTGATAATAATATATTTGGCCGCTTTATTGAACTCTTGGTGCCTGGAAAAAAAATAAAAATTAATTATTCGAAGCATTGTAGGTTACTGAAAGTCATTGTAATTATGTGTTTCCTTGTGTCTGTACGGCTGAGTCATAAGTAAAATGCAGCCCTTGGTTTCCCCAGTTGGTAAGTAACTTTGTGTTTTTAAACATACTTATACCCTTTGTTCTACTCTGTTGGGCAAAACATGTACTTAGTTGTGACACATGCCCACTCCTTATTAGAGATGGGCGATATAGTTAAGTCACTCACTCTTGAACGACACATGTCTACTCCTTATATCAATGAAACGAAATTATAGTTTCTATAGTTTTTAGGGTTCCATACCCAAACTGTAAAAACAGGACCCTATCACTAAGACTTCGCTGTCCGTCTGTCTGTCTGTCACCAGGCTGTATCTCATGAACCGTGATAGCTAGCCAGTTGAAATTTTCCCAGATGTATTTCTGATGCCGCTATAACAACAAATACTAAAAACAGAATATAATAAATATTTAAGTGGGGCTCCCATACAACAAACATGATGTTTTTGCCGTTTTTTGCATAATGGTACGGAACTCTTCGTGCGCGATTCCGACACGCACTTGTTTAATCTAAAAAATAGATAATTATGATTGTATAAAATCATGATATTGTACACCTATGTTAACAAAAAAGTTGTGAACATTGTTGTCTTCGGTCCATTTTCTGTAGGCACACTGGAATTAAATGTACTTATGTATTGGAACAGAAGACTGGAAAGAAATGGCAATAGACAGACAAAAATGTAAGGAAATGTTGGACAAATACTTAAATATAATAGAAAAAGATGATTCCGAACAGGCCTCGGTCAAAAAGACCTTATGAACATGCATATAGATACATACACATATAATTGTTAAATGAAATGTTAACAGTTCGTATAAGAAAGGCTTTAATAATAATAATGTATCGGAACAATCAGTCACTAGCACTGTAAATAATTACTCTACTCCAGCAGCAGCTTTATTTCCATCATGGACTTACCACAGAGTTATCTCTTGGCTGTTTTTTTCATTTATTGTCTTAGGATTATAAGAATTTTTAATCTAATGTGCTACTTGCTGCAGTAATAAATATGTACATTTCTGTGCTTAGGGGCTGTCCATAAATTACGTCATCGTTTTTTGACGCCCCGGATCTTTATTTTGTGAAGCCGCTCATCATGAGTTTCAATTTGTGATAAGAGGCTAGAGGTTAAGCTTTATATTTTATATCCCAGATAATAAAATGGCACTGATTGGCCAATTTATAACTCTATCAACCTGCTTTATAAATTATGTACTGCACAATTCAATCGCACAACTACTTACTAACTAGGTTTAACTTAGTGGACCTAAGCGGACTAATTTAAATATGTATAAAGATTCTCACCCTCATCCTCTACTTCTGGTACACTTACCAGAACTCACTTACCACTGTATAGCACCCCAGAATGCTAATTGTGTTCAATGTTCATGTGTAAAGTATGGTTTGTAGAAAAACCAAAACAAACAAACGCAAGGCATGCATGCAAATCTAGTATTCAAATATGTTATTTTCCCTTTGTGGGCAACTGGTCCCACAGGAAATTCATCCTGCGGGCTCATTGACCCCTTGATAAACACAAATAAAGTTGCTAAAAATGTTTCAAAGGTTTGAATAGTTACTAAATAATTTTCCACGGATTTTGCTTTTAACCTTTGATGTCTGTTAGAATTACTACCTTCATATGTCCATTTCAAATTACTAAAAGACCTTTCCACAGTGACTGAGGTTATGGTAAGCGAGGCAAGTACTGAAAATATTGATTATATTTTTTATTGACATTTGCTGGTATTTCCACCTCTTTAAAATTTGTATAGTATTTTAACCAGGGTTTTTCTATAACACATTATGACATTTAAAATAAACTTGTCTGACCTTTTAGTGTTATTTTAATGTTTTTTTGCAAACAGTGAACAATTTTATTAATTCTGGGTCTGTTTTGGATCTTCAAACAAATTTTATCGTCTTAGCAATAATAGGTACTAAAGTGTGTATCAACAAAAAGTAACTCACTACAAAACTATTAATAAAAACACACATTTTAATCAGGAACTTAACCTATTGTCATATTACCATGTACGCCTGTAATACGTGATATGATATCATGACATGATACATGTACGCATGGACCGACCAGAGACCATATCATGATATCAATTACCGACAAGCTCGAATGCTAACACAGTGCCGCGCCGATTATGTGCTATACTAGTCAATTGATCGTAAAACTCGTGTGAATATGTGAAAAAGTGCTGCCATTAACGAGACTGTTGTACCATGGTCGAGACCATACCTCTGCAACTCAATGGACAAGTTTGTAAATATCTTATACATTACTACGATTAAAATTATACTCCTCGGCAATACTTGTGTTTTCTCTGTAATGTAACTACCTATGAAACAAAGAACCTCTGGACTCAACGCATAAACGGCTGGTCGTGACGATGCTCGTATTATCTGAAAAAGTTCGTCATACTAGATATAATAAAATAATGTGACTAATGTCTATGGAGCACGCTTGTCAGCAAGATCAGTTGAGTATCGAATTTTAAGAGTAGTAACGTCTACTATAATAAGGCCATCGTTTGTCTCTGTTATGCACCTAGCAAATTTTTGAAGTGAAAACTTCTTTAGCGGCGCTGGGCACTTTTTGAGGTGGGGAAAAAATGATAAACTCGAGACAGCGTAAGACGATCACGTGACCGTAAGGTTTAGATGGCCACTCATTTAGATGGCATTTAAATCAATAAAGAAAAACTCAATGACATTACATGAAAAAGGTTCTAATCTTGTACGGGTTGAAATACGAGGATCTCACAGTTACATTCTAACTTTATATCACTCAAATATAATTCAATAAAGCTACATCTTGATGAAATCGCTAATAAAAGTGAACTCTAGTACTGGTGGATAAAACCCAAAATATCATGACCAAATATGCAAGGTAACTTTACAATTTCTATTCTAATTTTAAACAATTAACGCTACAAATTTAAATTTCGAATTTTAAACAAGCTCACGGACCAGCACTTTTGGAAACTAAAGTTTTTCAATAGAAAGGAGGATGGGTCAATTATTCATAGTGCTGCAGACATTTTGGACTAGTCATTGAGTTTTTACTTCTGTCGGCACTCCCGGAGTGCAACCCGTTGTTTTTTTATCTTAGCTTAATGGCCTAAGCCTTGATGCTACTGACTTTGTTTCAATTGCTGCTCTAGAGTCTGTGCACAAAGAGAAGAGCCGTGGAATGTATGGGGTCCAACACATTTCACGACTCTTCTCTTTCCAAACAGACTATAAACGCTATCAGTAGCACGTTTTATTTATCAGCTGTTCTGAAAATTATTTATCCGCCGCTATTAAAAGCGTTTTCCAACATGAAATTAATTACATCTGTAATATGCTTTTTGCCTCTGCGACTTATTTTAATATTTATATGCCTATTTTAAAAATGCAATCTTAGTAAGTACTCACTTAATAAATAATTTAAGCCTCAGATATAATTTAATATGCGTATTTATGCGAACCCATCATATCGTGATTCGATGGAACCGATGTGCTTTATTAAATTCCGATGACTACCTACTTATACTAAAAGTAATCTGTAAAAGAATCAGAAAGTCGATATATATTTTCAAAAAACTCCGTAATTCTGCAGACGTTCCTTTGGGGTTGTGCACAAATCACGCGAGGTGTTTTCGGGTACTTTTTGACCCCTCTCCCCCTTGGTGATATTTGGTGAGGTTTTTGGCTACCCCCCTCCCCCCACACAACCTCACGTGTATTTATATGAAAATTTTTCTTTCGACCTAATTTTAAGGTAAATCGTATTGTATATAGAAAATCTTGTTTTTTTTCTATTTTTGTTAAATAGACTCGCTATTTTGAAGTGCAGAGTGGAGATTTATGTTTAACGAAACCGAGAAAAAGTATCTACTCATGTGGTAGGTTTATTTTTCTTATTTTCGTACACTGTAGAAAAATACACGTGAGGTTTCCGTATACCCCCCTCCCCCAACGTGATCTATCGTGATTTTTTCGTGATCCTCCCTCCCCCTATCGAACCTCGCGTGATTTGTGCATAAGCCCTTTACTAAAAACGATTTATATCGCACTTTGTCAATCAGTGATCAATTATAGTATTACGGTTTGGGGCAGTGCATCTTTAAACTAGTATGCTGGAAATCGAAAGGGCTCAATAGTCTGTTTTAAAAGTGATGCTCAAAAGACCCTTTCGATTTCCAACTTCAGATCTGTATGCCCAAGCTCAAGTTTTATCCGTCCGACAGCTATTCCTACATAAAATATGTCTACAAACTCATAAAATGTCTAAATCAATTCCTTCCTATAATTTCTTGATTAAAAAACGCATCTTCAATTTACCTATTCCCGAAGTGCGCACCGCTTTTGGAAAACGGTTCGGAGATCGTATTAGAGTACCAACCCATAACACCATACTTAAACACAGTAACCTTAAATCTAGTTCCCCTGTAGAAGCTAAGAAACTCCTATTCAAATTCTTGACCTCTCTAAATTATGCCGAGACTGAAGATATTTTAGATAATGTTTAGTTGTAGTTATAATATTATGCAATATGTTTGTGCAACTAGTTTTAAACGTTTTTTTTGTATTAGCTATTAAGTAACCGAGTTCTGTTAAAAAATTGTTCCTGGTTCCCCGCGATACAGGCAAAGCCTAGTGCGGAGACCCCTGACATAATCTGTAACCTATATTCTTGTAAATAAATACTTTTTACTTTTACTTTACTACGTAATATTTTAATATCTGGGAGACCGTGCTTTACTCGGAAAATATGTATAAATACTCAAAAATGCGCGTTTTCCCAGAGATACAACCTAGCTAGATCGATTTTTGCCCCCGAAAACCCCTATATAGCAAATTTTATCGAAATCGTTAGAGCCGTTTCCGAGATCCCCGAAATATATAAATATAAATACATATATCCCAAAGAGGAGGAAATTAGCAATAAAAAATCCATTCTAGGTACTCTAACTTTAACGAGTACTAGATGTGCTTTCGTATTTATTTTGTAAAGGCTGCCTGCTCTCTGTTTAATTTCTTTGTAACATTTCGAATGCATGAGCGTGCCTTGTTTTATTTTTGGCCTTTAGCCTAACTGTCATGGCAAAGGAGACCAAAGTTTTCATGTTTGAGTTAAATCCCGTCTTAGTATTAGCATAGAGAATAGATAGTATAGAGGGCTATTGCCATAGTAAATGTTGTAGTCACGGTACATTTACTGCCATCTATCGACACACGATTAAAACTTAAAATAAAATAGAAAATGTATAAATTAATCAAAATATGTATACGGATAAATGATTTTTAATTTTTATTGTTCCATACTGACCCATGTTCTTTCACTGATGTGTTAAAATTGTTAAATATCAAACGGTGTCGTCAACGCCATCTAGCCGAGAATAGGCCAAAGGTATGGCGCCATCTATTCGAGAATGACTTTTTCTTGATTTCCGAGGCACGTTTTTTTCTTAGACTTTATTTATCTTATACGGAGTTACATATATCTTTGGTATTAGGGTTCTGTCAAGTAGTGTGTGTTCGGCGATGAATCTGTCCAATGTCCAAAGACTCGTATGAGTTGTGTAGGTAGTGAATGCCGAACCATGATTAAAAAACAGTTTAATTTAACAAAGGAACATTTTTTTTGAACACTGCTACATTTGAGATTATCTTAACCAAGTAATTTCATTTATTTGAAATATTTCAGATCACGAATCGCGTCACAACTCGTACCGAGCGAGCGATGGGGACGCCGGTCCGTCGGAGAGCACGCCGCTCGTGCGGTTCCCTGCCAGCAGCCTGCCGCGCCGCCGGCCGGCTACCACGGCCGTCGTCGGCCTGCTGTTGTTCATCCTGCTCACCGGGGTCATTATAGGCATTTATCTGCTCGTCGTACAGAACTCTTCAGGTAAACCTATCATACTTATGCTTTGTGCGTCGAAAGGTAGGTAGGTATATTTCCCTGCTAGCAGCTTTCTTGCTACCCAAAGGTTGTCTGGAAGAGATCGCTTTTTAGCAATAAGACCGCCCGGTGTTACCTAATCTTAAACTTGTATTTAGTTTTCTGTGTATTTATTTATAATTAATAAGAATTTACGTTTTTTATGTTAATTAAACCTATTATTGTTGTTTCAGAAAACATTCTTCCTCCCGTTGAGGCGCCCGGGATGCTCCGGATTTTTGCGCAATAGTATCAGTGTCGAGTAACACACAACCTAACCAAAAGAGCAAAGCTTATAACGACACCAAGCGATGTAACCCTATATATGGCACAAGTCCGCAAAATGCAGGTAACGTTATACATACTGGTTGACCTCTTTTATGATTTATGACTGACTAGCGACCCGCCCTGACTTCGCACGGGTTTCACAAAACCTTAACAAATTATACACCTAAACCTTCCTCAAGAAACACTCTATTGATAGGTGAATACCGCATGAAAATCCGTTCAGTAGTTTTCGAGTTACATACACACAGTTATACATACACACAAACAGACAGACGCGGCTGGGGACTTTGTTTTATAATGGTATATGGTGAGAAAGTGTTAACATATGTGTTTATCGTTGACTGTACTTTACATAGTGGTAGAAATTATGTGAGCTGACTTTGAGTGCACGTCAACGTATATATATTTAACTTATATCCTTAGGTACCTTACGTGTGCACAGAAATTCAAAAATATTTTCTAGTATTAAAACTATGATTCCTACTACACAAAGTGTGACCAGCCCAAGATTTTTTGAATTTCCCGCCAAACATTTGTGTAATATTTCAGTAGCCAGACTCTACACATTGAAACTAGTGATAATGAATCACCTTGATTAGTAACTAGAACACAGTTAGGTGACTCGGATCGGTTTTCGTTGTGCCACTGGCCTCAATAATCTACTAGAGGGTAATCGATATCTGATGAAGTCATAGCTAAAAATTCAAGTTAGTGTTTTTGCAATTTATTTACGTAGTGTATTCAACAGTTTTGTATATATTTTGTCGTGTAATTGTTCTATATAAGTTTGTATATGTAATTTCTTGTATTGTAATTAAACCTATGTACACAATTACCTTTACATCTCGCGTCGAATGATGGACTCTATTTTTATTATTTTTAAATGGAGTAGCTGTCATGTAAAATGTTTGTAGACATTTTTTTTAAGTTTAGCACGTTAATTTATTTAGAAATATAACATTTAAGAAAAAGAATGGTAATAACATATTTCTTTAAGTAAACCCAACCAAAAGGGACTCGTAGGAACTGTCATAGGGACCATCATTCGACTGGAGAGATATGGTGTAACAGTACTGTACTGATTTATTTTTATTAAGAGTCTGGATAGATCCAGGAGCGTGATGAGACGGTAAAGGAACGCGAAAAGCTTTGCTACAACTTCTACTTTGCCTCTTCCCTTCTCAGTGATGGTCCCTATATTCCAGCTGGCATACCTACCTCAATCTCACATATAGTCCGACAGGAAATTGTAGAAAATTTTTGAGGGCGCCACTTTCTACGTAACTATCACATTTTTGACGTAAAATGCTTAAACATGGTAGCCCCCAGCCGGTCTGGTGCGGCGACCCTTGTCCGTTTTCTACAAAAGCCGGGTGCTGCCCCTGCGCGTCGCACGAGGGGTAGGTCCGCCCTAGCCCTATCGCTAATCTCATTTAGTCCGATATCCATGCTGCTAAAACAATTTGGCATTGAATTTTTAAAACCCGCCGCCTGCCTACCCTACCGTCAACTCTCCTTGAAGATCCTTAGTTTTTTTAACCGACTTCCAAATGTCAAAGGAGGTTATCAATTCGGTTGTCTGTTTTTTTTTAGGGTTCCGTACCCAAAGGGTAAAACGGGACCCTATTACTAAGACTCCGCTGTCCGTCCATCCGTCCGTCCGTCCTTCCAAAATAGTCAAGCAAATTAATCTTGTCGTGTGTCTCTTTCACTAATGATGTCTTTACTCGCTTAGATTCTAGAGTTCTAGGGTTAGCTCGCGAACCAACTAACGCTTAACTACTCGCTGATGCAGTGTCAGCGAGTTCCTACATCTGTGACGCAACTATATGTCATTCGATGGTATACTTTGTACTTGTAAGATATGTTCTACAATTGAAAGAGATTTCAAAATGATTTACTGCTCTTATACTAAGCGCGCTTTAATCCTAGGCGAATACATAGGGGCAAAGCTTTATTTGCTTTGGTATCTTTGCACCGAAATATCATGATGCCATTTTGCCCTAAATTAAAAAAGTACCTAAATGGTGAATTGTTTTCTTTTTAAAATTGCCGAATGTCATAACCACTTTTGTTCATGTCGCCCGAGACCCAAAATACCCAAATGTCAAAAAGTATGTTTCATCAAATGCTTAATTTTCGATGTTTAATATTTTTTTAATTTTCCAACATTTAAGGGCAATTTTATTATCCTGTCATATTAACAAATATTTTTAACAGACTGCTGGAACTAAAGCCGGTAATATTTGATAATATAGCACTCATTAATGTAGGTAATTTGAGATTTAGGTATTAAGACATTTCATCGATTTGAAGTTTAGGCTTTTTGGGTGTAAACAAAAAAAAATTAGGCATTCTGGGTTACGGGCATTTTTAACACTATTCTGTTTTGAGATCAAGAAATTTTGGTAAACGGGTAAAACGAAATTAAGGTGCAATGAAACCAAATTTGTTTTTGGATTTAGGCTGCGTAGAGCTTTGTGGCAATCGGTTTGTGACAGAATTCCAGGTAAAGCTTTTATGAAAACCATCTCAATTTAATCCACCGAGTCGGAATTACTCGTATCGTAGGTACATAAAAACTCACGTAAATAATTCAGCCAATAAAAATATTGGACGAATGGAGAGCGTGTTTGTGTTTCAAAAATGAAATAGAAAAGTCATCTATGATACAATACTGTCGGTGCCGATTTTGTGAAATTGGTTAGGTATCTATTTTTATCGACGCTTTGTCAACATACTGTTTATAAATATTTCTAGATTTAGAAAATAAATATCATCATAACAAGTTATTGCAGTCAGGATAAGGCTCCATGACCTACATAAAAATAGTCTTCAAGTTAAATATTTTGAGGGAATATCAGGAGGCTCGTGGAGGGAAATGCACCACTTTACAGCCTGCAACAACGTTACATTTATTAGCCTCTACCTACATATACCTACATGTATATGGTATGTCAGAAGTTGTTGATTGGACGACCAGACGATTAACTTCTTCACGACATAATCGTCAGAAGTGCCTTTCCATCGCAACGTGTAAAAGGGGAAGAGGTAGACCGCTAGCCACACGACTGTCCAAAGGGACATGAAAATTCTCTCATTAGAATGCAATGACGTATATGACCGCAACAAATGGCGTGGCATGGTTAAGACAGCTGACCCTGTGTAGCGGGACAAAGGTGAGGACAAAGAAGTAGAAGAAAAGTTATTGATTGGGGTTTAGTTACTATTTTAGTGTTTTTATTTTTGTTTCAGATCCCACTGAAGCAGAGCGAAAACGTTTATTGTAGTTTTTATTGTGTTCAGTGAAAATGGCCAAGATAAAATAACTTATGCAGGAATTACATTTATTGTAGGAGCTGCATTCGATTGTTAATATTTATTATTTAAGTTAAGAGACTTTATAGTGATAACGGTTATGTATGAACCAGGTATGTGTGATAATACTGATAATAAAATATAGTGTTTATTGTTTAAATAGAAAAACCAAATAAAGGGGTTAAATGTACATAGGTAATTATAAATAACGAATTATTCGAAACCATTTATTTGTTTGTTAACTGAGGTGGTAGGCCTGCTGGAGTGGGGTTCGTTTCACAGCTACAACCTCCTCTTTTAAATTTAGCAATCCGATGGCTGGTGGCCAAGTGGCTGTGGAATAGGATAAATTAGTGCCAACAGTCTAATAAATAAATCGTTGGCTGAGAGTATAAACCTGCTAAATATTTTTTTTATATAGAGAATTTTGTACCTACTTTGATACATGTTAAAGTCAAAAATAAATTAATCTTAACCAACGCCAAAAAAATCTTTGGTAGACTTTTTTTACACGTAGTACTTTATCTATTTTTTCTATAGGTAATTAGATTTCTTAACCGACTTGCACAAAATAATTAGGTAAAACCTGACCATTAATATATGATCATGCGCCATGTTGCGGAATTTCAGAACTAATTTCTTACACTGGCAATAATTTTAATGATAGGTTGTCACTGTTGTCAGTGTCATTGTGGCGGTTTACTTGAATAATACTTAAGTGTTGAATATTAAATAATAAATGACAAAAAATGGCCAAAACTATACATAATCAAGAGCGAAACATTGTAAATAATGTAAATAATAAACTGCTGGAAAAGAACCGTTTGGGAAATTAAACTATTTCGCTACGAAACATTTCCAAATTAACATCAGAGCTGACAGGTAAACAAATCAAAATGTCATTATAGTCTGGTAATTACGACTTGGTTATTGTAGTGTTATGTTATACATAAGCGAGGAAATACTTAACCCTTTATAAGGCCCTAGTTATACAGATATGCTACGTGAAAGTTAAATACACTACCATGTTTGTAATGCACTGGGGAACACATCTACGGCAAAAAAAAAACGAAATCATTAAGAAAAACATGTGGTCAATATATGCACTCAGCCTGTTAGTGCACTTGAGTTTTCAGATGATCTGTTTCCAATACACCTATTCATTGACATTGACATAACAAACATAACGTGATCTATACAGACTGGCGTTTAATTGACTACATACGGTAAATCGAACATTATTGTGTATCTTTTAGTGATTAGGATTAATATACGAATATCACTGAAAAAATTATAATCTGTGGCCCGTTTCACGATACAATTTACAAGCGGAAGTCTCTTTCTATCAAGGAGTTAAAAAGAGACTTCCGCAAAAAGTTCTAATTATAATACTTATCGATATAATAATAATAATAAAGTTCTTTATTCAGATAACCATGATCCACATTATATTGTTAGTTACATAATTTATGTTGTACTTATAACTAAAGTTATAATATAAAATGTAAATAAAATCAAATTAAATTATATCAAAATAAATTTAAACAAACAATTTAGATTAAGTAAATTAGGTACAAAGTCCATTCATGGATCACCGCTGAACGCTTCCACTTGAGACTGTACAGCAGCGATTCATGTACGGACAGTCCAGTCTGCTCGAGATCATTTTCAGGATACTGTTGGTGCTGGCTCTCACCCTGCGCACCAGGGAGGCACATCTTTTTCGCATCGTTGCGTAAAAACAATCTACGTGTGCTTCTGCAAACATCCCTGGTGCACTACAGTGTCGTGGCAGCCCCAACAGTACCCGAAATGCGTTGTTGTATTGTACTCGGAGGGCATTGTAACCAGTTCTGGTGAATCTAGCCCACAGGCTGCACGTGTAGAAACTTGTACAGTACGCTCTAAAAAGTGTAAGTTTTACGTCACGTGTACAACGTGCAAACCTGCGTGCAATCATATTTGCTCTTCGTGACAATGCCCTCCTTTCCCTTTCAACGTCCTCATTATCCTTGAGGTCGGCCGTTACCAGATGCCCTAGATATTTAAACTGATTTACTCTCTGTAGAGGTGTACCATTCAATGTAACCGGGGGCACATGATCTGGGATCTTACAGCCGGCCCCAAAGACCATGACCTCGCTTTTTTTACTATTGTATAGTAACCCGTGATCATTCGCATACTTTTCACAAATACTGACGAGTTTCCTCAGGCCACCGATGGATGCGCTCAGCAACACCATGTCATCCGCGTAGCTGATATTGTTCACGCATACACCGTCCACATGACAGCCGACATGCGTGTTACTGAGCATAGCATGTAACCTTTTATAATTTTATTAATCTTAAGTGGCAAATGATACACTTTCCTGACACTACAAACAACGTAGTCCATGCAGTTATTGCAATTCAAAATGGATGGAGAGTGGATTTATCAAAATTAGACCTTGTCATCATACCAATAAGAGTCTCGCCACTCGCCATCGTGAATTGCAAGAGCTATAATTCAAATTATTAGATACAGCGACGTGTATATTTTTAATAGTATAATGGAAACAATGACGATAGCTTGCTTCCCTTGACAGGCATAGTGCATAAATTGACCACATACTATAAATTAATTAATTACACTAAAATTAAATACTGACCGAAAAAGTATGAATGAGGAAAGAAAGCCTGATATACTCGCTATATAATACCATTATAGTTAAATAAAAAAGAGGATGTTCTTCTCCGTAAATGTTTATTAACTAAGTGGTTTCCAAATCGTCTCTGCCTTATAAAGGGTTAAGTACAGTAACAAAGATGTGTTTGAAAAATATTTACTATGGTCAAAGATATAGGTACCTACATAACAGATTTTCATTTTTAGTTTTAATCTTGTGTCGATAGATGGCAATAAATTTACAGTGACTACAAAATTTACTATGACAATAACTCTCTATATACTCTATTCTCTTTGCTATGGGCTTTGGAGACGATCAATTTTATTCATTGACAATGTAGCAGACCCTATGTAAGGTAATTTTGACCTATGTGTGACGCGTAAGAAAATACATGAATTTTATACGGTAAAAACCGACAATAAAAAAATGTGAACACCGAATATTTGGATACTGATTATGATTAGAGTGAGTAAAAGTATGTAAGTCAAAATAACGAGTTGCCAATCCACATTGTTCAGACTATATTGAACTGTTGCCATATAAATGAGAATAATAGCGCCCTCTTGACAATGATCATATATTACTGTACGGTTACCATCAGTTTGTCACTGACATAAACGCCGTCGAGAACGTAATTTACTTTCTATACATCCCGTTTGCACTAATATGCGAGTGCGAGCGAGATGTATAGAAAGTAAATTACGTTCTCGACGGCGTTTATGTCAGTGACAAACTGATGGTAACCGTACTGGTCAGTCTTTAATAACAGTGAAATGGCGGGAGTATTTCTATGAAAAAAAATTGTCAAATAATACGTTATAAATGTTATAATATAATGACATCTCAATATGCTAAGCAGCGGTCGGCAACCTTTTAGCAGCCAAGGGCCAAATAGTAGTTACTGAAGTTGACGCGGGCCGCACTTTGTTAATATTTATAAGTTTATCATATCAGACATTGTCGTTTGTCAATATTACATACAAAATAGCCAGGGAGGCTCGCGGGCCGCTTGTTGCCGACCGCTGTGCTAAAGTAAATCGGTATGCGTAAAGTGGTTTTGTACCTAAATATTTTGTATCTAATATTTTTTTGATTCACCCTCGTAACTTTTAGATAATTTTTTTCAATAGCCTATATTGTGTCCCACTGCTGGGCAAAGGCCTCCCCTTTCTTTCGCCACTCGTCACGGCTTTTAGATACTATGAAACTATTTTGTTTAATAGGTACACACTATGGTGTTATAATGAGCTACAATGTTATTAATGGTTTTGCTGTGTATAATAAAATTAGAACACTATATGAACCAAATTGGATGTCCTCAATCTTCTATGCAATTTTATCGCATTAGAACGGCAAGTTATGGATTTGATGATAGCTGTTGCCACCGCGTGTTAGACGAAAGGGTCGCAAGGTCAGACACATATACCTACTCCTATCTCTGTTAGCATTGATATATGTAGAACTAAATGCACTCCGGAAGATTCCGCTTGTTTTATACGAAGTTAAATGTAGAATCAAGTTCCACGTGTGAACACACGGCCGGTCTCGTGTAGACAACATTTTTTTTTTCATAAATGTTTCTTTTTGATTAAGTCGATACACTATTGTCGCGTCGCGTCCCGCTAAGCACCATTAAGTATCTGCACCTGATGTTGGTAAAAATGAACTTGAATACTTTGTTAATATAAATAGTAAGTGCAGGAAGGTACGCTTAGTGACACAATAAACCAAGCATACTCGACTTTTAACTCTTTCGTTTGTACACTTGTGGAGTAAGTTATTCATTATCATCATATTGGCCTCCAGTCGCCACTGTTGAGCATAGGCCTCTCTTCGTGTATGCCACTTATCCCGGTCCTGGGCTAATCTCATCCAGAAATGTCTCGCGATTTTTCGAAAGTCATCCCAACGAGCCAGCTCCACTTACAGAAGGTGAATAGAACAGCAGAAGTAGTGAAACTCTTCCTTTTTGACTGTGTCTGAGTGACGTACCTAGAGTTCTTGCCCTATGACGGGGTCCCTGCATTGACCTTACTTATGTACCTACTCGTATTTATGCCAGGATTACCGGGTGGCCCACTTATAGAGGCTTAGTACGGGCTGCAGGTTGAGCATGGCTGTTTTAAAAAACGTTAAAGGTTGTGCTTATCAGACGCGTTATATTTAACTCAAATGCGACTATTTTGAAGTTATTATTAGCCGGGTGCACACAGACCGAGAATACGTGAGTTTGCTCGCTCTGTGTGGACCCGGCTATTTAGGAATATTTTTCAGACGCAATCTTGGTAGTTACTTATGTCTTATGTATCTTCTAGAAATCGCGATGTCCGGATAGGTTCGCACTTATGGTTCACCAATAATTAGGTACGAGTAATTTAATTAATTTAGTAGGTAATTTTTGTTGTTGTTGAATAAGTTTAATAACCATTAATTTGCTTTGTAATTTTTCGTTATCAATAAAATTATTGCGATAGCACAAACGTGACTAGAGGCATATCCACATTTTATAGATAAGCTTCACGCACGAATATAAAATGTAGATCTATATTAAAGTTGTAGAAAAATATTAGTTTATGACAAGTAGGCAAGCAGAGAGTAGGAAATAGTAATATAATTTTAGTAGACATGTGATATGAATAAACGATCAAATCGCTGACACTTAGGACACATGATAGGTACCAAAGACCGCCCTGATTGACGACCGTCTCCATTTTCTTAGTCTGAGAGGTATTATGGATAAATCTTTTATGCTTAATTATATAACATTAGCATTTAAAATGTATGTATAACTTGTATACTACAGCATTTGAAACTGTAACGTGTAGTTCTACCCAACCAACTGAACCCAACGCCACAAAAATAATTTAAAAAATCAAATCAGTGGTGATTTAAGGTGAACTCTGAGCTGGTTCCCGTTTGCGGTTACGATTGTACTCGTAATTATATAAACATTAAACAAATACTCACTTTGACATGGTCCAGACGATTTGAACTTATCATTTTTAAATCTGGTAACAATAATTAGTTAACGTTTAGTTGTAGAAAAAATAAATAAAAAATATTTATTAAAAAAATGCATTTTATTCAATAACCATTACATTACCTTGTCATAATCATAATTAATCGTAGGTTCTTATTCTAAGTAAGTACGACAAATGCGACATTGACATGCTGTCGAAATTAAGAGGATAATGGACCACCGTGTAGTAGTTTTATAGTCCCAATTTTGCTCTTAAAAAAAACTTCTTTCAAAAATAATTAAAAAAGGGATCTGGCTGGCCCTTCGTGTTGCGTGAATGAACTCTGATCTTGTCCACAAAAAACAAGCTTGTTTCCTTCCTACAGTATAGGGGCCCACAGATTACCAGTTCACCGAACGATATCAGCTTGTCAGTTAAACGCAAAAGGTGACAGTTCCGAACAACTGATATCGTCCTGCGAACTGGTAATCTGTTTTAAGAATACGCCTTGAAATACTAGATAAAGTTCTGCATCTAAGAGCTTACATGGTTACTTATGATTAATATAAAATGGGTAGTTTATGTGTAAAATTGAATTCATTTCCGATTTTCTCAACTAAATTATAATGCATATTTAATCGTATTTTTGTCGTGTCGTATACATGCACAACGGTTAGTAGCTAGTTTCGATTGAAATGGTCGAAGAATATACAATACCAAAAGAAATTCTTGACCACTTTAGACATCTCAATGAAATAAACTTAAATTTCCTCAGTATTCAGACTCGTCCACAAACTGACCCATTATCGTATATTCTGTAAATTCATTACAGTACCTTACTACTAATAAAAAGTCCAATCATCAAACGGTAACACGAGGCATCAGACTTATAAAAAGTTACACTAACTGTCATAAATAAAGGATTTAATCAATTTCTAGTTTTCGAAAGCTGCCTTCGACGGCGTCAGCGTTAGGTGTGGCCTTACTCCGGGAGGTGATGATGCCCCGTGAGCAGAGTATCTCCATGTCATCCAGAGAGAGCAACTTCTTCCTTTGCTCGCTCAGCAGTATTTTGGTGTACTCGATCATGTCCTGCGTCTGTATGGTGCCCCCGAAGCTCGCAGGCAGGCAAGCCGTGTCGATTTGTTTATGCAAGGATTTCAGATTATGATGGATCTGTAAATACATTTATATAATGTGGTTTTTAGGCGCTGTATTTTATACTGAAAGCAATGCTCTAATATGGCTTGGCAAATAGACGTGAAAAAAGTGCAAAGCTCGTTATTCCGGGCAGAAACAATCCCAACAAAATATGCCTTTTAAAATGGGAGCCAAGTTAATAATAATAAATTATTAATCTATTATCTACTAGGTACACAAATAAAACGAACGAGATATGTTGGCGTTACTACATAAAACAGTAACTTGCATAATTCATTTTATTTAAATCCTAGTTTTAGGATTTAATTAACCAAAATTGAATTTTTTAAGGTGGTTATTAGAAGCCCTTTCCACAATGGGCCATCTACCAAGCACGATAACGTCGATAACATAACGTGGTACTAGAATTCTTGTAACAAACTGTGCTAAGTATCTATCGCCTGGTTGATGGGACAGAATAACAACAAGTAATAGTTGATTCACCCAGGTAAGTACTTACTTTCAGTCTGTCCGCCATTTTTGGAGGTACTCTGCTGACTGCAAAGTCAATGACGTAGCGCACGGTCGCCGGGAGATTTATCAAATGGCATTCTTTATGTCGCATCGGTAAAGATTGCTGGAAACCACAAACAAACATTTGTTATAATAAGGGCACCAATAAAAGTTTTTGAAGTGAAAACTTCTTTAGCGGCGCTGTGCACTTTTTGTGATGGGGTAAAATGTTAAACTCGTAACAGGTGTCACGTGCCCGTAAGACGTAAGACGGACACGTGACCTGATCGAAAAACTGTTACAATGTTTTTCTTTATTGATTTAAATGCCATCTAGTGAGTTTCCCTCTAACTGAACTCGAGTACTAACAGTATGTGCTTAGGGGTTTCAAGTAATGCGACGAAATAACGCTATAACTCAGTGCATTATAATTTGCGTTATTTGACACATTATGACTGACGTTTATAGAGATGTAATTAACCCAAATCGATTGTCACAGCAAGCGATTACGATTGGATGGCACCTAGACTGAGGTATCGATTTGTGACGTATAATGATTTTTTATTTGAGATTTAAATAAAGCTAGAATTATATGGTTTTCCCGGAAGTTAAATGCATTTAATACACCGACCGAGTAGGTCGCACCCATCGTCAAAATCGAAACTAACTGGATCCCCATTTTATTTATGTTATTTCTGTGTCAAATTTGTTGTCTGTTAGGTGACGATAAATATATCTATATTAGAGATGGGTCGCGGGTATTTACCCAATTTACCCACCCAGGTAAATACCCGGTAAATACCCATCTACCCGGTATTTACCCGTATCTACCCAAATGGACGGGTAGATTCATTTCTTGTTGCACATGTCGATTTGTGTTAAAGTGGAGATATAAACCGAGTTAATGGCTGTAATTATTGTGTGTCATTTAAAATGAAATGGTTTAGTTGCAGTTGCAGTTGTAACTAAGGAATTTTTAGTACAATTTTAATAAATATTAAAAAAGGCCGTCATAAGGGTATTTTTATTAGACTTGAGTAAATTATCGTACTTATACGTTGATAATACACATTCCAACTTCGGTCGGCGGGGGGTGTGGTTGGGGGGAGGGGGGAAAAGTGAACTTTTTCATATTTCTTGGAATCTGTCATTAATATCGAAAAGTGTTGTATGTACAAACTAAAGTAGACATAATTTTCTACAAAAAAGGTTATATACATTTTTGTCCTAAAACTAACTGTGTTTGACTTATAAGCTTCACAAGTTGGGATACTGCACAATTTTTTTTTATTATCATTCATAAGTATTCTTTATTTTCATCTTTCTAATGTATATTAAAAGCATTTTAAAACATTTCCGGAAGCCAGGGAATGATTTTACACGATTTTCATAATTGGACTGATATGTTAAAATCGAACTTCACCTCATAGCAACCTTTTCGTAATTAGTTTGAACATACATTTTATGTAACATTGTAAAAAAATACTTAAATTAATCTTATTTATACTCACATACCATTAAACACATCAAATTTAGAAGAAAAACGAAAATACCCGCGTATTTACCCGCGGGTAGGTAAATATCGGGTATTTACCGGGTAAATACCCGAGAGCGGGTATTTACCCGGGTAGTTACCCATCTCTAATCTATATTTACAGTTAATTACCACCTTTTCCTTATTTTTATTAAAAGAAAAAAGAAAAATCATATCGATTTACTTAGACGACTACCGATTCATAACGGTGGTGTCCGGCCAACCCTAAATTAAAAAAAAAGACAACGTAAACGTTCGCAGTGCAATTGTCTTCCTTTGTGATTTCGATGTGCAAGACATTTTACGTTGCATTGCTGTTGTGAGTGACATGTGTCAAATAATGCAAATTAGAATGCACAAAGTATAGATGGTGTTAACCTCAAGACATTCATTGAGTTTTCACTTCTGCCGGCACTCCCGTAGTGCAACCCGTTGTTTTTTAGAATTTCAAAAACTATATTAATTTGGCTAACTATAGCTAAGTAGCTAGAATTCGAATGCGAGTTCGTTATTTATATTGATCGATTGAATTGGCTGTAGCTCAAGTTGGCAATGTAACGAATCTCTCATTGTGAGTTCTCCTTCTCGCACTGTCTAAATGAGTGAACTTTTAATGCATTTACTTGAGCTATTGAGGTAAGTTCTTGTGATCCAGTTAAGATAAAACCGTCAAACAATGTCGCCTCAATCTCTAGGTTGAAGAAGTTTTACCTATCAATTATAAGTTCATGAAGATGCTTGTGCGGATTACATCGTTTGTGTTTTGACGAAACATGAAACCTTTGTGTTTGATTAAATGAATTATAATTATAAGTTAGGTAGGGCTTGCTTAAAACACGAACCCTGTTGATTCACTTCAGAAGTTTTGTTGTTATGAAATGCACAGGCGTTCATTTCTCAACAACGCAAATTTCATGTCAAACAGTCGCGCTTCATATTTCTTGGCAATCTTCGAGCAACACCGGCTTCCGACACATCGGAAGGGAGGGGCCCAAGCGATATCTCACCGTACAAATCTTTCTGCCATTTTTCGCGGGGGGAAAGGTGCACACAGTCGCACTTCTCACACACTTACATACAAAATCCAATCTGTAATGACGACACAAATACATAGAAAATGACACACGTCAAAGACAAATCTTGCAAACCTCGATCTCTTTTTGTGTACGGACGAGTGACAAGTGTCACAACACGGACACTAACACATTTTCGTTGAAGTATGTTATTGTATTCTGAGAGATGAGAAGTCGGATTTGTCGCTCGACCGATCCGCAATTTGTACTGAGCGAGCAAAATCGATAAATCCAACAATTACATGAGACTAAAATATAATAATTGTGTTTGAATGTAATTAAACGTATGATATGTAAAAATAAATATTACATGTGAAATGTAACACTTTCTTTTTGTAAATTTGATGTCCCCGACCTCTTTTTATAACAAAAAACCGAGCAAACAGGCATTTTTGTGCAGCAGTGTTCACGCGCGCGTCTCGACTCGGTCTAGTGAAAAATCCAAGTGCAACTAGTTTTATTACCCGCGCTAGATTAGATTGACGCGCTAATCTTGTACCTCGGCAGAGGGGAAATAGTGCGAATGCCGCCTCCCTTCCGTGTTGCTCGAAGTTGGCAATAGATGGCACAGAGTGGAGACGCCATACTAGAGTTGGACCAAGCTAACTCTGTACGGTATTTGCCATGAAAATATGGCGTTTATAATGACACTTCCTCACTTTGTTCCATTCAAGTCGGTGCAAAGCTAGCTTAGACGGACTACTACTAGATACTGTTGATTCAGTCGCGTTGCAAGTTTTGCGCAAGTGGCGCCTGCGACGAAAAAGATATCGACAGATGTAGGTACTTAAGTACTTATTAATTTCGTCGCAGTTGCCACTACCTGGTCCTCAGTCCCCAGGCACTCGAACAGCACGCGACTCACCTCTCCCCACTTGATGAGGCGCGCGAAGTCCGTCGGGTTCCAGGCGGTGACGTGCGCGGCGCTGGCGCCGGCGACGTCGCCGACGTGCGTGAACCCGCACACTTGGTCTGCCGGCTCCTCCAGGCACGTCTCGTACACCAGCGCGTGCGCTCGGCACATGTCCCAGCACGTGAACTTGCTCGTGTTGAATTTATCTAATGATAAAATTATACATACATTTCATGGTAGTATCTAATGGTGTCCAGCGGCAGCCCTAGAAATGCGACGGCATCAAGCCCCAACACAGAAATGAACCAAATGGGGCGCAAGTTTTAGCAGTGGGCGCTAGGAAATCGGAAGCACGCATGATATTTTTCGGCTGACATTACACGCGGTTCGGAATAATTTAGAACTTTTTGGCTTTCCCCTGTTTCCAATTACGTCAACGCACCTTACGAAAGAAAACCAAAATAACACTTAGGTATTTCTGTGTATTCGCGACTTTTTAAACAGCAATACTAGCTGCGATTCACAATAAATAAAAAGCTAGTTTTTAAAACCCGACTAAGAGTAACATTCCATTCCCGACCGCAGCTGCACTACTAGTACGAACGCGTCGGTGTTATTGTCAATTTCCATAGTAAAATGAATGGTAGTGCTGCTGTCGTTGGAAATGGACTGTCACCTTAACTCGTGCAATGCAATAGAATATGGCATGACCATTTTATAATAGCATATGCACCTATGCGCTAACGTGCACAAGACCTACCTACCTACGTTAATTTTGAACGTGAGCTGATCAAGTTGATACTTTTCACGCCACTGTTCGGAAATGTGGCAAAAGATGGTCTAAAACCAAGCTGGAAAGTAGGCAATAGCTGTAGCACCTGAACCACCACTACTACAATGTTTCATTGTTATCATCATCTGTCATTAGTGACGGTTCACTACAGCAATGAGTATCATTTAAAACATAAAAATCAATAAAAGGTCTTTTTTGGCGCAACTTTTTTCTTCAAAAATAAAATTAGGTTATTTATAGGACCAATTTCTTGTATAAAAAAAAAGAAATGTCAAAACTCTAACGACTCTCGTAAACTATGGAAAAATATAAAACACAGTATTGCCGATTTCAATAGTAAAGAATGTACTCTACCTTGTTTCTTTGATGATCCTAATTTAATAAACAATCACTTTCTAAATATTCCTAAGAAAAATGTTACTTTATCTGATCTTACATACTTTGAAAATAATCGTTTTGGTTCTGCAACTTTTAGTTTTAAAACAGTTGATGAGAATACGGTCTCTAAAATCATCACCAATATCTCATCGAACGCTCTCGGTACAGATGAAATCTCGCGTGACATGATTCTTCTGACACTTCCACGCACATTAGGGCTAATTACTGCTTTAATAAATCAGTCTATCCTTTCCGGAGTATTTCCTGATGCCTGGAAAGTAGCTCTAATAAAACCTATCCCCAAAAAAAGTAACCCATGTGAATTTAAAGATCTCTGACCTATTAGCATTTTGCCATTTTTGTCAAAAGTTCTAGAGAAAGCTGTTTGCCTACAAGTAACAGAGTTCCTTGAGGCTAACTGCATTTTGCCGTCAAAACAATCAGGTTTTAGGTCTGGACATAGTACCTCAACTGCCCTGCTAGATGTTGTTGATGACATCCTGACTGAGATTGACTCTGGAAACGGAACAATTATGGTACTACTTGATTTTTCTCGTGCTTTTGACACAATTGACCATAACTTGTTAATCTCTAAACTTACCTACTACGGTTTCGATATGCTAGCACTGAAATGGTTCTCTAGCTATCTAAGTGGTCGCCTTCAAATAACAAAACTAAGCAATAAAAATGGTACCAGTAGGATTTCCGAATCTTCACTCGTCTCTCGTGGCGTACCACAGGGTTCGATATTGGGTCCATTATTGTATATTCTATATAGCGCTGACATAGTAAATTCCATCCAAAATTGCCGATATCACATTTATGCCGATGACCTCCAAGTATATCTCCCACTTAAGCCAGACCAAATTTCCCACGCAGTAAATAGCATAAATGATGACTTGTCTCGATTAGTTCAATGGTCCAATAGAAACAGTTTATTTTTTAACCCCTTAA
Organism: Cydia splendana; assembly: GCF_910591565.1. NCBI lineage: Eukaryota > Metazoa > Arthropoda > Insecta > Lepidoptera > Tortricidae > Cydia > Cydia splendana. The sequence goes on along the minus strand of NC_085987.1, from coordinate 37,259,750 downwards.
AATCTAAATTTCTCATATTAGGTTCTGAAAAGCAACGGCGTCAAATTAAAAATTGTAATCCGATTATTAAAATAGGCGTTGACTGCATTGAACAAGTTCAAGAAGCTCGAAACTTGGGTGTACTTATGGATGGTAATTTAAGATTTCACAATCATGTTTTAGAAACGTCCAGAAGCTGTTTTTACCGACTCACAATATTGTACCGTATTCGTAAATATTTAAGTATCGATGTTCGAATTTATTTATGTGAATCTCTAATCCTCTCTAGACTTAACTACGCGGATACTGTCATAGGTGGTTGTTTGTTGGCCCAAACCAAGAAACTAATACAGCGTGTGCAGAATGCTTGTGCCCGATTCTGCTTTCACATACCACCAAGAACTCATGTGACACCTTTCCTAAATAGTAGTGATTTAATGAACATGGAGTCACGACGCGCACTGCATTTCGCTTGTTTGCTTTTTGGCATTGTGAAGACTTTAACACCCCAATATTTAATAGCTAAGTTACAATTTTCTCAACGTCATGTCAGAGGTGCTAGTCGTCTTGCTTGTCCTCGGCACAATACATCTGCATTTCGTGGCAGTTTCAAGTACTCTGCCACGAAATGCTGGAACAATATACCGCCACCTATACGCAATTCTACATCTGTTCATACATTTAAAATTAAGTACAAAAAACACATTCTGAATTTGCAAAAAATGTTATAAAATTAAATGCCGATGCTAAATCTCTTATGAATATTATTGTAGTACTTTTTAAAGTTTTTGTAAAATTGTTTTTGCTATTCTTAACGACGGTGTGATAGTTTGTCCAGCGCTTTAGTAAAGGTAATGCTGTAAAAATGTGGCTAATCATCTGTGTTCCCACTTTAAGTTCCTGTCTTTGAAAGAATTGTAATTTTGTTTTATACCGGCCATTATTATTTTATACATTTGTTTTTGCTATTGTTTAATTAATTATTTTTATAAGTTCAAGGGTCCACTGAAAATCAGCGTCGTTGCACTGAGTGCTCCGACACATGCTGAGTGGTATCCTCTTTGAAACAAACAATTACATTAACCTTCGTTATATGTTTAAATTTTAAGATGTGTTGTTTCAAATAAATTATTTTCTATTCTATTCTATTCTATTCTAAAACCATTTAGTTCATATTTTTTTAACAATTATCCATTCAGTTCACGCTTAAGGCGTTTTTTTTGTAGCTGTTTGTGGTTTTTTTTAGCAACAACGCTTCTAAGTTTAGAGTCGGTTTGAAGCAAATAACAGAAAAACGCCTCTTAAAAGTGATAAAAAAGTAAAAAAGGCGGGATCTGAAAATACTTACTGAATTGGATAGTGTAAATTGTGTTTGACTAAAAAATACAAGAAACACGTATTTACGCTCGCTATAAAAATGAGTTCTTCTAGTGAAGAAAATTATATTCTTACGCTGACGCCTACCGAAATTCAAGAGACAGCACAGGCAGTGGCTAGTGATTTGCTACCAGAGAAATCGCGGGCTAGTACTTATAGTTACCTATGCAATTTTTTTCTTATTTCCTCGCAGTAGTCGTGAAAAGCACTATGTAATGCCTCGGCCGGAAACGCTAAAGATGGACTCGTATTATTTGAGGGCCTCCACTAACGTGTCGGCCCTCAAACGACTCGTCCATCTTTTAGCGGTTTTCCGTCCTCTCCTACAATGTACTATATGTCGTCACTTTTCTAATAGTATATTGTTAACCAAGGGTTGAAAGGCACCCATTTCTGTCGAGGTAGTTTGGCGCTCGAACGCAGTGAGAGCGCCAATAGTCCGAGACGGAAATGGTGCCTTTCACCCGAGTTAAGCACTCTAATTTTCATATCGAATGCGAGGAAACCAAACAAGACAAGGCAATTTCGCAAAATCAGTAATTGAAGTACCTAATAGACCTACGGCCATGTTTTTTTTCCTTAGGACTTAGTTGCAATCGGAGACTTTACATGTGTGAAGATTAATAACCCCTAGCGAAAATCATTTAGATTGCAATATTTACAAAAACACACATTTTTTAACAAACTGCAGTAATTTTAATAATTATTTGTTCATTATAAGTATAAAAATCAGCGGGATTGCCTCTTACTTTTTAATTTTATACTTTTTCGTTCTAAAAGCCGCAACAGACTACCGGACCGCACCGCGACCTTGGTGCGCCGCACCACGTAATAACTTAATAAAAGTATTTTAAATATTAAATAACAATTTAATTAATAATATAAGAAATTCTTATCTTGTATTTTATTTTGTTTTTATGATAATAGTGCTAAATAACTTTTAAACCAATTTAATATCTCGGAGTAATTAACAATGGAGCCGCCATTAACAGGCTTTCCCCTCTGTCGAAAATAGGCGGCCAATGGTCAACCACATGTCAACTATATGTCTATGTCTACGTACCTATACATTTGATGTGCCCCTCCCCCGCAAAAAACGGCAGACTATTTTGTACCGAAAATTTTAGACATGGCGTCTCCGTTGGTTATATCCTCTAAGTTTAATATCGCACAAACGTTTAACTGTGGCTGTATAAGATTCTGCCCTTGCTCATTTACGCAAGTGTGAGGTTTAAAAAATATTTTTGGTGTATTCCTTTTGGTTCCCGCCTTATGAAATCGAATAAATAGAATTCAACCAGATTCAACGAAAGAAATCAAGAATAATTTGTTTATAACAATTTACTTACATCATTTTTTATAAAAAAAGGATCAACGTGGGATTAGTAAAATTAAACAATTACCAATTGTTCCAGGCGAGGAAATAAAGACACTATTTTTCCATTTTGTTTCCACCCAGTTGTTCGTGGGACGGGGACGCAGAGGAGTACACCACTTTTCTGCGCTAGAGCATAAACGTATCACTTTCTGCGCACCTTTTAGAACAACAACGACCCACTTTCAGAGCATGAGATATGAAAAAACCATTTCACGAGGAGCTCTATTTGACTCGAAAGAATGTCAATTTAACTATTAATTAATACCTATCTGGGAGACCGAGCTTTGCTCGGAAAACATATAAAAACTCAGTAATGAGCTTTTTCCCAGAGATACGACCTAGCTAGATCGATTTGTCGCCTCCGAAAACCACCATATAGCAAATTTCATCGAAATCGTTAGAGCCGTTTCCGAGATCCCCGAAATATATATACAAATAAATACTTAAACAAGAATTGCTCGTTTAAAGGTATAAGATATTAACTACTATACTATAATAGTATTTTATACAATCGTGATATAATATAGAGCTTTTCAGTCGAGTACCGTGTTTAGGCCACGAAGCTTGCTGAGTGGCCTAAATAAGGTACGAGAATGAAAAGCTCTCTATTATATCACTAATATATATAATACTTTTTCTACGAGATAACTAAAATAAGTAGTCAATAATAAATACCATACTTTCTACTTCTACTATCTGAATTCTTTTACTTAAGTTAACTGAAATAGTAAAACAGTTAATGTGAAAAACGGGTTATTCCCACTAGTTACCACCAAGTTCTTACCAGTGGTAACTACTGGGATTTTTTTTCCCACCTTTTACCACTGGTAACTACTGGGAAAAAAAAATCCCACTAGTTACTGTAGTGTAGGTACATCTATATTTAAGATATCTAGATAAGCGGGTAGATATAACCAACTCGACTTGGTGGTAACTACTGGGAATTTTTATTCCCAGTAGTTACCACTGGTAAAAGGTGGGATTTTTTTTCCCAGTAGTTACCACCAAAATATTGTTAGAACTCATTACTAATAAAAACAGTATAAATAGTACATATATTATAAATGTAGCGTGCTGTAATAAATAATTATGTGCCAGTTAGTGATTCAGTAAACTGCTTTAAAAGTGATCAAAAACAGTTTTACCGGTATGAGTGTAAAAACTAAAATAGAATAGTCTCATTCTAGTTAAGTAGAAATTAACTTAGTACCCGAATTAAATTCATCTTATTAACTGTAAATTGAATTACATATTTATACAAACGAACAAACAAATCAGTCAAAAACCGACAGAGCCGGTTTCGTTTTATTATTTACGGCTACTTCATTTCGTTCTATTATAACACGCAGAGCTGGAATATGTAGGTATTCATCATTTGTAGTTAGGCTAAATTAATAAAGGGCATGGTTGTTATTAAAACAGCTTAGGGCGCGCTTCGGATGGGCTGACTGCTCGGACTAACCAGTATAAGCTCGCATTCCAATTACGCTCGGGTAGTTCATCGCTCGGTCATGTTACGCTGGTTGGATCGATTGCTTAAACACCCACACTAGCGAGCGGGATGGTAATAACACTCTACCAGAGGGGCATCAGGTACTATTCGGACGCTTCTTTTTTGTATTTAACTTGTATTATTTTGGAAAATATGTTTATTGGAAGAACGTGTAAGTAATTAAAATCACATAAAACGACCTTAAATTGAGTACGTACTTAAATTGAGACGAAGGGGCAAGAGGGCGTCAGGCAAAAATCAGAAAAAGAGTAAACTAATAATTATGTACTTTATCTGATTCTGATGGCGATGGTGTGCGAATGCGAACGTCTATAAAACCTGGTAGAGTTGGGAATGTGAATGTGATCTTGCAATTAAATTTGGTATAGATGTATTTAAGTTTTCTTAATATTAATCACGGTAAAATAAGAAACAATTAAGGTCCTACCTTAATACCTTATGCATATTTGATAGGTTTATACAACTTTGACTGGTTTATTGCAATACTAGATGAAAACCCGGCTTCGCTCGGGTAAAATAAATAATAGTAATAGGTAATACTCATTTTGAATTAAGTAATTATTTACTTTTAGACTTCATACCTTCATCAAGGCGGTTACAAACCTATCTCATCTCAGAAAACTTTAAATCCGTAACATACAATCATAACTCGAAAAATTTACTATTCCGATATATCTAAAAACAAATATGTAATTAAAAAAACCTAATCCGCTTTTCTGGTAGCAGTTCGGTTCTGTAAGGGTCGCAGTTCTAACCTAACTTACTTCTGGTTGCAGTTTGGTTCTATAAGATCACAGTTCTAACCTGACCCACTTTTCTGGTCGCAGATCGGTTCTGTGAAGGCCGCATTTATAACCTAGCCCACTTTCCAATCTCAAAAGAGGGAACCCTTTTGTACCTACCCTTCATGGCACTAAAGTGAAAGTATGGAAATTATCACTACTATTTCATTCTTTAATATTAATGCCTATCCGTTAATATTAAATTCGTTTACAAAAAAAAACTGAATAAGTGCGAGTCGGACTCACCCATCAAGAACGGAACACTTTTTAATATTTGTTGTTATAGCGGCAACAGAAATACATCATCTGTGAAAATTTCAACTGTCTAGCTATCACGGTTCATGAGATACAGCCTGGTGACAGAGGGACAGTGGAGTAAACTGAAATAAAGGTTGCGTCACACCGGCGCGATTTCAGAGCCGGGCCTGAGCGTTTTATATGAAAAAGCGGCGCGCCCCGCTCACGCGCCGCACGCGAAACGCGCCTGTGTGACGGAGCCTGAAATGTCAAACCGGGCAAGTGCTCGCGCACGAAGGGTTCCATACTTTTTAGTATTTGTTGTTATAGCGGTAACAGAAATACATCATCTGTGAAAATTTCAACTGCCTAGGCCTATCACGGTTCATGAGATACAGCCTGGTGACAGACAGACAGACAGACGGACAATGAAGTAAAACTGAAATAAATGTCATATACCTACTAAGAAAAACCGGCCAAGTGCGAGTCGGAATCGCTAATAGGTTCCCGTTTTTTAGTTACCCTTCAGGTACGGAACCCTAGTATGAGTGTAATAGATTTGTAACCGGTCAGCAATGTGAGTCCCTTGGAGAAGCAGAGGTCTAGTCTAAACCCCCACTTACCATCGGCATTAACAGCCTTGTATTCTTGTTTGCCACCAACATGTCATATTAAAACATATTAATAAAAATTTACTCGGTCAACAATGTGAGTCCCTTGGAGAAGCAGAGGTCTAGTCTAAACTCCCACTTACCATCGGCATTAACAGCCTTGTATGAGTTGTATGCTTGTTTGCCACCAACATGCCATGTTAAAACATATTAATAAAAATTTACTCGGTCAGCAATGTGAGTCCCTTGGAGAAGCAGAGGTCTAGTCTAAACTCCCACTTACCATCGGCATTAACAGCCTTGTATGCTTGTTTGCCACCAACATGTCATATTAAAACATATTAATAAAAATTTACTCGGTCAGCAATGTGAGTCCCTTGGAGAAGCAGAGGTCTAGTCTAAACTCCCACTTACCATTGGCATTAACAGCCTTGTATGCTTGTTTGCCACCAACATGTCATATTAAAACATATTAATAAAAATTTACTCGGTCAGCAATGTGAGTCCCTTGGAGAAGCAGAGGTCTAGTCTAAACTCCCACTTACCATCGGCATTAACAGCCTTGTATGCTTGTTTGCCACCAACATGTCATATTAAAACATATTAATAAAAATTTACTCATTTCATCAGTCATATCCAGCCTAGCATTGCATTGGCCCCGCTTAAATATTTCTTTAATTTGTTTTTAGTATTTGTTGTTATAGCGGCAACAGAAATACATCATTTGTGAAAATTGAAACTGTCTAGTTAATCTAGTTATCACGGTTCATGAGATCTTGAGATACAGCCTGATGACAGACAGACGGACAGCAGAGTCTTAATATTTAATAGGGTCCCGTTTTTACCCTATGGGTACGCAACCCTAAAAAGTGACCAAGGCCTCCAGTGCCCTAGGCTGGAATCAAAGCAGCGTCCTCTGCTATTGCAGCAGGTGCCTGTGCCATTCTGCCACCGGGCCACCCACGGCGGCATAGGTCGAATTTTTCCAAGTATACTTATGCACTACTTACTGAAGGCTTATGGAGCCTCGCCATCCCTAAGCCTAAATTAAATATTTTCTGAAAATAATTTGTTTTGATCTAATAACATATTGGAGTCCTCGTAATAGGGGTCCCGTTTTTACCCTTTGGCTACAGAACCCTAAAAATCAACCTTGTTTTGGTACTATGTACTACGCTTCACTATGACTCTGAAATTTTAGCAGGAATTAATATTTTTTTTGTTGTCACCTGTCAAATTAGAATAGAATAGAATAGAATAGCCTTTATTGACCAAAAAATTAAATTTCAGCACATATTACATTTAAATAAATTCACATTTCATTTATATCAATTAGTTTCAATATTTTTTCCTTAGTAACTTTATTAAATAATTTTTATGTCATTGCTTTTTAATAATTATTTCAGTCTGCCTTCTTGGCATAGGCCTCCCCCAGCTCTCTCCACAGCTCTCTATCCCTTGCCGTCCCTATCCAATTAGGTCCCGCATGCTTCTTTATGTCATCCGACCACCTCATTATTGGTCTCCCTTCTCTCCTTTTTCCATCTCTAGGATACCATTCCGCTTCCTCTCTATCCCACTTATCTTTACCTTCCCTTGCCATATGTCCAGCCCAACCTGTTGCAGTCAAAAGTGTGAACTGGCCAAAGAACTTTTAACCGACAAAAACAGGCAAAACTGCTTTTGACTGAGCATGTTGGTCAAAAGTAGTTTTACCTGAAAATCATACCTATTTCTGGCAGCAGTTTTGTTTTTAGGGCGTAGCAAAAAAAAAATTACCCTAACCTACCTATCTCTGGGAACAGTTTCGTTATTTGGGCGTAGCAAAAAAATTACCCTAACCTACCTATCTCTGCGAGTACTTTTGACTGATAGTAACAGTCACAACACAATTACTATTAACCAATGATTTTGAGGTAAAACTACTTTTGACCAACATGCTCAGTCAAAAGCAGTTTTGCCTGTTTTTGTCGGTTAAAAGTTCTTTTGACCAGTTCACACTTTTGACTGCGACATATATACTATTTATATATCTTATTATATTTAATCTTATATTCAACTTACATTGACTCCGGAGATAACTTATTAGCTTTATGCAGTTGACTTTCCAATTCACCGATACACCTCAAATTTGATTCATAGTCAAAAGCACAGTTATTAAATATGTCCACAATACACTGTAGCTTTTTGCACTGTTTCACACTGGCAATGTACTTAGTTAGAGTGAGTTACAGTCAGCTGGCACTTAACTCAAAGTTTCTTTGAACAACGTCATTTTCATCTCGCTCACTTATTAGTTTATCACAGCTGCTTCAAGGTTGCTTTCGCTTGCATTTCCAGGTAGCTAGTAGTGCCTTGACATGTAAGAATATTTGGAATCATTCTGAAATATTAAAATACAACTGAGAGACCGATGTTTATACTAAACACAATACACCCATGGAACGCTTTGAAGTTCTAATCTCGTTACGTTACGATGGCGTTTGCACTTTGCACTATGTTCGGTGACTATTTTTTATTGTTAACACACACAATTACAACTATTTAACATGTTTTTATCACGTCAGGAGTACCGGATAAAGTATTTTCGAATAACAGCCGTCGTTGACGTCTAGGCAGTGTTGCTATCGTCTTAAAAGCCGTAACAGACTATCGCACGTTCTGGCTTAAAAACAAATTTATGTAATAATTATACCGGTATACATATCCATATGAAACGAAACTTAATGCAAATAATAACCATTATACATACCGGAAAGTCATCAAATAAACAGTAATATTCGTCTTGCTTTTTATTAAAAAAAAAACGACCAACCTAAATTGTAAGCATGTTTGCAGTTTCTAAACGCAACGCATAGCTGTCAAATGTCAACCAACAAATTGAGCCTTTAGTATTGTTTGTCGAAATTTTTTCACTTTTAAATGCAAAATACGCGACAATACGAATTTTGCGGATATATGTTCTCGATTCAAAAGTGATATTTTTTCAAGCTCTTTCGATTGAGCATAATTTAATTTGTTTCTACCGTCAAAGCCGCTCGCGTTTATATATAAGGATAAGTACCTATGAATAATATCGGTACCTATGCCTTGTAATTGAAAAACGCAAAACAACCGTTTACTTCCAAAATATATTTTGTGTTGTTTTTATTAAATACCCACGAGTGCAAAGAGGCCGAACCGAGTGTGGCGCATACCACGCACCCTTTTGTTCTTAACCGCCGTGTCGCCCGTGTCTTACCCTTGAGAAATATTCTTTGTTCGGCATAACTGCCAACCCCTATGGCCGATAACAATGGTATTGGTTGACATAATTTGATAATTATATTTTATTACCTATCGGGTGGCATGTGAGCTAGACCGAAAGCTCACGGATCGTGGTAGTTTTGACATTGTCTTATGCCAACATTAGGATTAACCAAGATGCGATGAGAGTTGTGGTGCAGAGGGAACATTAATTAGATAGACATATTTTCCAAAAGATACAAGCTAAACACAAAAATGAAGCGTACGAATAATACCTGATGCCCCTCTGGTAGAGTGTTATTACCATCCCGCTAGTGTGGGTGTTTAAGCAATCGAGCCAACCAGCGTAACATGACCGAGCGGTGTACTACCCGAGCGTAATTGGAATGCGAGCCTATACTGGTTAGTCCGAGCAGTCAGCCCATCCGAAGCGCGCCCTAAGCGGTTTTAATAACAACCATGCCCTTTATTTATTTAGCCTAACTACAAATTATGAATACCTACATATTCCAGCTCTGCGTCGTGTTATAATAGAACGAAATGAAGTAGTTGTAAATAATAAAACGAAATCAGTTCTGTCGGTTTTTGACTGATTTGTTTGCTCGTTTGTATAAATATGTAATACAATTTACAGTTAATAATATAAATTTAATCCGGATAGTAAGTTAATTTCTACTTAACTAGAATGAGACTCTTCTATTTTAGTTTTAACACTTTTTTTTTTTTTTAATTTATTTATTCATGATACACTAAAATACATTTTATAAATAACATAACTTATACCGGTAAAACTGTTTTAATATTTTTGATCACTTTTAAAGCAGTTTGCTGAATCACTAACTGACACATAATTATTTATTACAGCACGCTACATTTATAATATACTATTAATACTGTTTTTATTAGTATTGAATTCTAAGAATATTTTGGTGGTAACTACTGGGAAAAAAAATTCCCACCTTTTACCAGTGGTAACTACTGGGAATAAAAATTCCCAGTAGTTACCACCAAATCGAGTTGGTGGTAACTAGTGGGAATTTTTTTCCCAGTAGTTACCAGTGGTAAAAGGTGGGAAAAAAATTCTCAGTAGTTACCACTGGTAAGAACTTGGTGGTAACTAGTGGGAATAACCCTGAAAAACTACTGTGTACATTTTTTAAAGTGCATTGGGGTAATTATGGGAAAAATATCAAAAATATTGTGTTTTTATTTGTGTGTCAATGTAACTAATGCAATAACTTAGTTCTACTAGTGAATAATGATTTAATGCAGCGGTCGGCAACCTTTTAGCAGCCAAAGGCCACATAGTAGTTAACGAAGTTGACGCGGGCCGCACTTTGTTAATATTTATGACTTTATCAGACATTGTCGTTTGTCCATATTACATACAAAATAGCCAGATAGGCTCGCGGGCGGGCCGCAAGAGAGAGGTTCGGAGGCCGCAAGCGGCCCGGGGACCGCTTGTTGCCGACCGCTGATTTAATGAAACACTCAATCTAATAAAGTTTCCTGAGGAGTAGTAGGCAACATATTTTCATCGCTGTCACTCATTTTTATTTAGTATTTTTCACAGTTTCACTCACAAAACAAAACTTTAACACTTTTACAAGTTTTCAAATTTCAATGCAGAGAAAATCACGTGGGCATCCATTGTGAAAAAAATAGTGTCCGACCGAAGGTTCGGTTTCGGTTTCGGCCAGTTTCGGCCTAAAAATCATGTTTCGGCTGTAGTTTCGGTTTCGGCCAAAAAACGGCCGAACCTTTCGGCCGGGCCGAAACTTACGAAATGGTACTTCGGACAAAGACCAAAAGTTGGGGAATAAGTAGGACAACAATATTAATTCATATCTACATATACTGATTCATGTATAGGTACAGAAATTAATTGGTTTATTATAAAACACAATTCCACTAATGAGAGCGCCACTGGACGGTCGACGCAGTCTTAAGAGGCTGTCAATACTTATAACGCGCACACTGTCTAATTGTATCGGAGTGAATGAGATAGCACTGTCGCACGTAGCCGTTGGCCGAGTATCAGCTCGGCCCGAGTCGAACGATGTCTTTTTCGCTCTTATTCAGTCATTTTTCTATCTACCTCTAATGGAAAATTTTAAGCGAGGCTAAAGGCTACGCTCAACTAGGGCCGCAAAGTTGATTTTCTCAATAGTTAATATTTTGCGAAGCTGAACAGCTGACTATTGATTAAAACGAAGAAAAAACCCTTAAAAGTGTCCCCAGTACAGTTTCTCATACGAATGCTCGACCTTAGCCTCACTTTTTACCTCAATTTACCATTGGTGTTCCACATGTCCTCTACTTCAGCTTAGCCTTTGGCCTCGCTGCGCCATGCTCGGCCTGCGGTCTCGCTTTTTAATACAATGTACATTGGTTGGAGTCTGTGCTTAACTACTTATCCTGAAGCCTGAAGCACGGCTTTGACTTCGCATGAAAGTTCGCCTCACTGGGGCACTTCGGACTTTTAGGCCCAGGTGTAGATCGGTACCCGGCCTTGCGATATTGTTAACAAAAAATTTCGCGCTCGCTGCGCTCGCGTTTTTGGTTGCTTTTTTGGTTGACCCTGTATCTACATGTTAGCTTGACTGGTGAATGAATAGAGTTAGACAAAGAAGATTCTGGAATGATTTTGATAGCATACGCAGTGCTACTAGTGCAAATGTTATTTATACGTCATCATTTCATAGAAGTTTTGACGTTTAAAGTAACACTTGCACTGCATGTCTTATCAAAATCGTTGCAGAATTATCTTGGTCTAACTCTAGTAATTTTCTTAAAAAACTGCTTAAGTAACATCAATTTCAAGAACATTGGGTGTTGACAGCCCCATAATATGTCTGTAAAAGCGGTTTTATGAGATTTTTTCAACGATTTTAACAAGTCTACAAAAGTTTCGATTTCGGTTTCGGTTTCGGCCGAAACTAGAGCCAAAGCCGAACATTCGGTTTCGGTTTCGGTTTCGGCAAAAAAACATGTTTCGGTCGGACACTAGAAAAAATGTTTGTGTTGGCCAACCAATCACAAAGCAAAGGCGACGCAGCAGCGTGTTTAAGTAGACGGAAGTATGACAGACGTCGCGACGATATTGCCATCGTTGGCTAATTTGTATTGGCTTATTATTAACCGGGCAACTAAAATATTAAACAGGAACTTTCATTGGGCATATAATAATATAATTTGGCTGTGCATTAATATTTTAGCGCCAAAAAATATATATTAGCCTCAAATATAAGCATCATAATATTAAAAAAACTGGCAGCAAAATCAAGCCACCCAAAAAAAAAAATAGGGAACTTAAAGTGATAGGTTGGCGTATAGTGATTTAATACTCTTTGGGTTGGTGACTAAAATAATAAATTGGTAACTAATATTGTAAAGCGATCATAAAATTTAGTTGTCATCTAGTTGTTCACATCTGAGTAATCAACTATAGTCATAACCAGTGATCGTACATTTTCCAGCATTTTTGGTGCACGAAGTGTTGTTAACGGAATTGGTATAAATAATTTCAACCCTAATGATTAATTAGCGTTTATTACGTTGATATTAACCTTAATTTACCATTTCAGTTGAAATTATCTATACCAATTCCGTTAACACCACGCGAATCGATTTGGTGCAGCGGAGTGGTGTTAACGGAATTAGTATAAATAATTTCAACCCTAATGATTAATTAGCGTTAATTACGTTAATATTAACCTTAATTTACCATTTCAGTTGAAATGATCTATACCAATTCCGTTAACACCACTCTGCTGCCCCAAAAATGCTGGAAAATGTACGATCGCTGGTCATAACTGAGCATATCGTTTCGCTAGGTAGTATTTTAACACGAAAGCAGTTCAGTTTAATGAATATTGGTAAATTTTTACACAAAACACCTCAAATTAATTTACCAATACGTAATGATCAGTATACTTATAGTCGAAATTTCTAATCATGAAACGCCTAATGGCCATTATACGATTAGATTTTTAATTTTTAATTACTAATTTCAATAGTTACCACTGTGTTCTGCTAGAGTCAACAGATAGGTGCGACGACGAGCAAAGCGAGGAGGAGCGTGTTAGGTTGACCGTGTAATGACCAAACAAAATATTTTAAAAGAACTTCATTTTTGAATTAATAGATAGCCGTTTTCTTTTTAAAATGTGCTTCATAAATGGTCTCCAATATAATAATTCAGTTGCCAAATAAATACTTGGTACCTGCCTAAAAATAATCAAAAGCTGTAACGGCATTAAAATACAACTCATATTGATATTATGATATATTTTAAGGATCCGTTTTTGTTGCCAAACTATTATTTTTAGTACCCATTTCTATTTTTTTAAACTACCCAAATTCGATTAATTAGTTGACCGGTTAAATACGTGCCATTTGTATTGAGTCGAGTCTCCTTAAACAAGCAATATTTTATCGAAATGTATGAAGTACTAATTTCAAAAATTTTATAATTTACTAAACCGTATCGATACAATTATTATAGTTGAGTCGGAAGTGCCACTGACTATCCAACTTTGAAAAGAGTGAGGTTATAGAGTTGTATATGAAGTTGTAATACACCAATAATACACAGATTATAGTCGACGAGTAGAAAAAAGCTATTATATTTACCTACTATGCCCCTTTAGAATAAACTTATGAGAACATTAGACGCAGGTACCAAATCGTAGCCACGTTAAATGTAGTTACTCCATTATTACATACATATGTAACGGAATATACTTATCCACAAGACAAAAAGAACCTATAATTACCAATCCCATTCGTTCTAAAGCGTGCCAAGGAATATCTGTATTTAATCGCAACAATAATCTGTGAACTGTGTGAATCTGTGATTTTGCTATTACTTGCGATACAGAAATCCTAGAAACTTCTCTAAATCTTGTGAACTGGAACTAATTTTGATGACGCACATAAGACGATTATTATAAAATATTTACGCGTTTAAGTATCGAGATTGCCGAGATGCCGATATTTCCTCTGCGTCACGGAAAATATGTCGATACGATTCATACGATTGCTTCAGGAACTAATTAAATGTCTTTACCATTACCCATAGAAAGAATAATTAACATTTATTATTTCATTAAAAATGTATGTAGAATCCGTTTTCCAAACTCGGCGCATTTATATTTATTTACAGTACCTACATAAGGACAATACGTGCACATGTCAAAAATGTAAGAGCCATATATGTACTGTAAAACGTTGTACAATACACGTGCGAAAAGGTAATTCGCAATTCGTGTCGATCTAAATCACTCCCTTCGGTCGTGTTTCAATTTATCGCCACTCGTTCTGAATTTCCTACTTTTCGCACTTGTATCGTAATGTACTATTACAGTACATATTTGCTAATTTACCGCCCTAGTGCGATAATTAGCACAATACGTGCCTATGTAGAAAATGTAAAGGGTCATATGCACTGTAAAACGTTGTCCAGTACATGTGAGAAAATGTAATTCGCAATGTAATACAAGAACGGTTTACACCAATTATACTTGCTATGCTAATGCTAAACATATTTACTTATGATTTGATAATGAATTGTTTGTTTTAGTGATTTTGGAAGTACATAGATAAATTTATACAAGTCTAGATAAAGTGCTTTACATACAGTGTTCTGTCTGGAACTGTGCCTATAATCGTAGAATAAGTAGGTATTTAAGCTTGCTGTTCCAGAAGTGTGACTTCTAGGTATTGTTAATAAAAATTGATATTATTACTGCTGGGCTAGGAAAAAAATCAGTGAGTTTGTTTTCTTGTGTCAGGTAACCATTGTAAAAATCAACACCAAGTTAAATTTAGTCTTAATAGAGCCTCAAACTTCAGTGTTCTCGTTAGGTATGGCCATTACTTTTTATTATAGGTGGGTACTTACTGCAGACTAGACAATATGGAGTAACACTCACTAAACCTCGTTCCCAATCCGTTTTAGACCCCGCTAATGCAACGACCTTCAGTGTCAATGATCACTGATCTCACTCACACAATACCCCCTTAAATATTCATGAGCGCCAAACAATAAGGAAATCCCATTGCAAAGAGAGAGCAATCTCATACACAAATGTTATCTTGATGATGCAATAGAAATCTTACTTATGCTGTAGAATATGACCCGACGACCCATGCTGTCGCGCACCGGAGACACCATTATGTACCTATAAATTAGGAAACTATGTTGAAATTTCAAATTGTTTTTAGGTTAATTACTAGTTAGTACCTACTCTTATTTGCGTAAGATACGTAACGCCGCACGTGAGCTTTAGACGCGCTGGGATAGAAATTCGTCGTTTGTTGATACAAATGTGTAACATTCGTGACTTGGCTTGTATAAATATTACAATACTGATCTGATCTATCTGAAGTGCTTACGTAAATAATGTAAACTCCAAATGTATCTCTTTCTAGAGACACTCCATTAGCAGGTCCAATACATAAATATATTATTTACTATACAGGTAGACACACACGTACAAGTTTCGTCAATCATTTCTTATCTGACCACCTATAAACTCATAGGATGCGTCGAATAATTGTGGCAAGCCTCGTCAGTCAGGTACGTCAGATGTGGTTCCATGCATGGGTAGTGGAATGCTTTATCCAATTAAGTATAGCTAATTCAATTCCAATACATTATTTTGAGTAAACACTAAACAGCTAGTAACTTAGTGCATTTGAATAATCGTTAGATACTCCGATCTGGACAATAATCAATCTATATATGCACTATAGTTATTTGTTTTACAAGGGGGCAAAGTTGTTGTTTAACCGCTCGTGCTAATATTGATACCCGAGCAAGCGAAAGATCCCAAAGTTGAACCACGAGCGTAGCGAGTGGTTCGAAAATGGAATCTTGAGCGTTGCGAGGGTTTCAAAGCACGAGGGTTAAACAAAATTTGCCTCTGAGTGAAACACAACATTTTTCACCACACCAACCCGAAGCAAATATTTAATGTAAAATATCAAACAAAATCAAACCAAATCAAATCCAAATGAATGTTTTTAAATATTTATCATCCAAAATCATCATTTAAAAGTCAATTCTACCAGCAAACATAAGAAAACAACTGAAAATTTGCATTTGATTACTTTGCCTCACATGTGAATAAAATGCAACTTTGCTATCAGTTTTTGAAGTGCAAAGTAAGCCTTTCCGAGCTGGTGTGGTGAAAAGATAATTTTAATACAGCCAGCTGACATTTAGAATTACTTAGAATAGCATTTATACTGCCATACCATAAATTTAAAGCCATATGATAAATTCACAAGTAGTAGAATAGATTTTCATCTAGTTTTGTTCCACTAAACTTACCCATTGTTTATAATGTCTTTTATGTTTGCGTCTTCACAGTCTAATTGCGAGAACCCTTCCGGATATAACTTGCGCAGGTTCAGGTATTTTAAAAGTGTCTGTTGTGCCATGGGTATGCTGTATTTTTTCTGTCTCAGGAATCGCAGTAAGAAAGATTCATCTGAAATAAACAAATCAGTAAAAAACCGGGCAAGAGCATACTGTGGACAATTCTTCCTCATGGTAACATTCCCTTTCTGACCGCAGCTGCACTACTGGTACTGAACGCGTCGGTGTTATTGTCAATTTCCATAGTAAAATGAACAGTAGTGCAGCTGTCGTTGGAAATGGACTGTCACCATCACTCCACACATGTAGGAGATGCCTAAAATTATTGTTTCTCTACACCTCTGTAAGAGTGATTGTTATATTAACACTCATAATAAATTTCAGCTTTCTAGTAAAAACGATCACTGAAATAAGATTCTTTAAGCAACTAGAGTTAACTAGTAGGTAGCTCTGTGAGCTGTAGAACCTCTTGTAAATTTTCCAAAAACTGAATCGAAAAAAAAATATAATATATATTTAATCATCGATCCTGCTCACAAACTTTCACGTGAATCGGTTTAGTACAGTCATTATATCCAAAAAACCGACCCTACCCGTGAATAATTAGTTCTTGGATTTTTTTTCGTAGGTCCCTCGGGGGGGTCACTGGGAGTGTAAATTCAAAAAGTATACTGAATCAGGCTCCTGCGTATATTCGAAAAATGGTTTTTTTTTTCCAAAAAAGCGGTTTTTCTTGAATAACTCGGCCATTTTTGATTTTACAGTAAAACCGTGAGGACAAAAACTGTAGGAAATTTGATTCTCTACAAGTTAGTCCAGTCATTATATCCAAAAAACCGACCCTATCCGTGAATAATCAGTTCTTGGATTTTTTTTTCGTAGGTCCCTCGGGGGGGTCACTGGGAGTGTAAATTCAAAAAGTACACTGAATCAGGCTCCTGTGTATATTCGAAAAACGGTTTTTCTTGAATAACTCGGCCATTTTTGATTTTACAGTAAAACCGTGGGGACAAAAATTGTAGGAAATTTGATTGACCTGTAGAGGAAAACATCCCGGCCATACGAAAGCCCAAACTGAAAGGGAGACCTTTGCTGACGCTCGGTTGAAAATGGGAGCAATCTTGTACGGGAACGTTAATATAAACCGCTATTAGTCGCGTAGTTACACAAAACTAAACGTGTAGTGTAGCACTGCAGGTACAGTCCGCAGCAGAAGTTGCCAACCGGGGAGAGGTTCAAAATGACCTTGACGCGCTCATATTCTCTTAACAATAAAGTCGCGTCAGGATCATTTTGAAGACCTCGCCCGCTTAGCAACTATTGCTGCTGACTGATGTACATAATATTGCAATGCAGATATAGACGAAGGCCAGTAGGAACCTAGATTTACCTTCAGCACTCTAGATTCAGGTATCATAAGGAGGTTTTAAAACTTTGCGGACGAAGTTTGCAGCAAGCAATTTCTAGGGTACACAAAGGATTTCCTTTGTAAAGAAGACAGGTGTGAAATTTTGGGTTGGAAAACTTTATTCCGTTAATTAAGTAAGACGGGCACAAGTGTGGAACTTCATAAACGCTTCAGATTTGTGTCTTTATGTGGTGAAACTCCCAGTCCCCGCCGGGCACGGGTGCGTCGTATAATATATACCAACATTTGATATAATCTAATTTTAATATCATTCACAACATATAACACACGTTAGGGCTACCAACAAAAAATATATGTATATAACATATATGGTAGAAATTCTCTAACATACTTCGTATATATTAATACATAATATAAAGTTTGTATTGGCTAATTATTTTTTATATAACATTCATAACTTATAGGAATTATTACATATAAAGATATTTGAAATATCTTATATATATTATAACATTATAACTAATAATTACATGAGAGAAATACCTTCCAAAATATATGATCATATATGTAACAAAGTAATTAGTAACATCTGCCGGTTGTTCTTTACTAAAGCAGGTCTCCATTAGGTACGACGACGAGCGAAGCGAGGAGGAGTGTTAGGTTGAACTGCGAACAAACAGTGCGCGAGCCGAGCGAGCGAAGCCAGCGTGCCGCGGCAGCGGCCGGCGAAGCGCCAGAACGAAATTGGTCCATGGTTTAATAACTTAACGGAATTTATTATTCATTTATGTTCTTAGATCTAGTAACTGATATAGTTTTTGATCGTTCGACTATATAATTTTTATGAAATTCAAGTTTTATACAACATGAAATTATCTACATTGAATGTTATTCAAAAACAAATTAGCCATTTTGACATTATACGATTCGGGTTTTAGACAATGCAAACCTTATATTATTCAAAATTATACAAAGTGAGCGTATATCTTGTGAATTTTATATTAATAATTGGTATATATTATATCCGGGCACAGATGGGAATGGGTGTTTCCATATAAGTCATTCCCACTTGTCCCCGCCTCATGTATGGCGGCGGTCTGGTGGGGCGGGACAAATGGGAATACACCAAATTCTCTACCGAAAATTTTCCTCATTTGGAATAAATGCCCTTGGAATTGGCTTATGTTTATTCCCAATAGAAGGACTGACGTGCCTTTACTGAGAAGGAATGGCCAACTGATCCTGATCGAGAGATTTTAGTTTTTATTTTACTTACTTTCTTGCTTTTCATATTTTTTCAGAACACACAGTTTAAAACAATGTGTAAATGTAAACGAAAAAAATGGCCCATTCAATGCATGCAACCGTAAAACGAGGGAAAAAATCGTGTTTGAAATAGCACTAATCTTTACATTAAACGGTCTGAAGTAAACAGTATGCCGAGTAGATAAATCGTGTACCTATTACGAGGAATTAAGTTACTTAACTAGTTGGTCGTAAAATAAATATAATGATGCCTGTAAACGGTATACCCAGCTTAAATTGTTATGGTTGTATTGTACGTGACATGGTATCAGTTTCGACAACTTCACAATTACCCGCTGGTAGAGGTACCAGGGATGTTGCGGATGCAGATTTTTTGACATCCGCGGATGCGGATGCGGATATTTAAAGCCTCACATCCGCGGATGCGGATGTCAGGATTTGGTACTTAAAAAACGTCAAATATTACATTTTTAGTAATTTTTATTTAAAAAAAAAAATGAAACGTTTAGTATTTGAGCAAGAATATAGGTGCGTTTTATTTAATAAACAGTAACCTGGTCGACTTTTCTGGATCTAGACGATTTCGTTATTATATAATGATTAATGACGAAATTACCTAGCCTTACGCCGCCGCTAAGACGTTCCTGTTACCGACTTGGTCGACATCCGCATCCGCATGAGCTCCGCATCGATTTTATGCGGATGCGGATGTTGAAAATAATGCGGATGTTCCGCGGATGCGGATGCGGATGCGAATATTCGCAACATCCCTGGTAGGTACTAACAGCAACACCTAACTGTACATCGGTGGACCTTATTAAAAAATAAGGACCACCGATGTACGTTAACAGTGTTAGCGATGGTACAATGCGCGAAATCGGTAGGTTGATACCTTGTCGTACGTTGGCGACGTCCTTGTTCTGCCGGAGCCACTCCCTCATGAGCCGCAGCGCCTGCTCCCTGGTGGCGGGCGTCTCGCGCAACTCGCGCGCCGCCACGGCCGCCACGGACCGCGCCGCGCGCCCCACGACCTCGCGCTCGCACTTGTCCCCGCTGCAACTCCAGGTGCTCACCGTCAGCAACACGCTTGCTGTCGTCATGGTTGGAGTCCTACGATTACATTAAAAATTGTATAGTCAGTCATTACTTCAATGGAGAACATGGAATCGGAAGAAGCTTGGATCGTGCAAAGTTGAAGAATCATAATAGGCTCTAAAGACAACCTAAATTTTGATAGTTTTATCTTATCTAGCAACCGTAGTCATCTGCTCCTCAGTCTAGGAAATAGCAAGAGGATGGTGTACGTCTTCTGGGAGCCAAGAAACACTTTGGGTTGTTTACTCAAGATTAAGTAAGAGTACCTAGTAAGGACCCAATGGAAGAGCTTTAATTAGAGGATAACTTATCTGAATCTGTAGTGTGAATGGCTTATTAGCGTGGTTTAGTTTAAGTTTTATAGTACACGGCTAAATCAATAGACTCACTTAGTTAATAATTGATACAGTCACCTGAAATAATATCATCGACAACACCCTCTCGCTCTACATTCTCTTCAATTAAGATTGTGCCGGATATTAATGCGCGGTTTGTCGTGCAATATTATTGCAGGGGAATATATCTAAGTATCTAATACCTTTAAACGAGCAATTCTTGTTTATTTATTTATAGGTATATATATTTCGGGGATATATATATATATTATAGGATTTATATATGGGGGTTTTCTTGGGCGAAAAATCGATCTAGCTAGGTCTTATCTCTGGGGAAACGCGCATTTTTTGAGTTTTTATATGTTTTCCGAGCAAAGCTCGGTCTCCCACATATAAAAGGATTAATAAAAAAAAAGACCTTAATGAAATAAAAAATAATTATACCTACTTTAGTAGTAATCTGTTTAGGTAACTAATAAGAGTAATAAGCAATGAAATAAATGAAAGTAAACACTTTATTTTCAGGCAACTAGTGGTCCATAGGTAAATACCTTAAAACTAGCATACAAATATATTTTAAAACTAAAAAGCAAAGCACATAATTGTTGCGATGTATGTTTTACGTAACCCCCCAGTGTCAGGGAGCCGGCCGCGGAACCGCCGGAACTCCTCCTTGTTGAAGGCGTTCAGTCGGAACGCTCACCACAAAACAATCAAAACTCTCATTGTGTCGAGATTCCAACTTCGCGACCCTCAAGATGAGACCAGACTTTACTTTTACATATTTATTACTTTACGTAAGGTACTCGTAATGTTGACGGGACACATAGCGTTGACGGTGTTGATGGAACTTCTATTTAGTTCACGATCGTCATTTGTCATATGTTTTGCAAGGTTTCGTGGCAAATAAAGGTCAACTCAGATGAGTTCCATGGTGTGTCAGGGTCAGATTCGATACATTGTGTTTGAAATAAATGGAATGAAATTCTTCATACCAGCCTCTGTGATCGAATCAGTGTTTTCGGATGTTACAGTAAGTTTTTACGTAGGGAGTTATTTATTGAATAATTTTACGGTTTAGACTCACTTGTTTTTAGTCACTCGCGCGACATGTTGCCAATTATTCAATGTTAGTATGTCTCACAACAGTTTAAATTAGAGTTATTTATTATTATGTAAAAAAATAAATACGTGTACATATAGCCATAGAGAAATAGTAACCAGATCACCAGATAAAAGTGTAGTTTAAGGAGTATCTTGATAAAGTTAGGGGACAAGCGCAAGGTGCACAAGGTGTACTCTATCACAACTCTATCAATGTCGAGGCCGGGAAATCCATAGTCAAGTATACTATGGAGGTACTTTTGTTGTTTTAGTTGTCAGTACCTATGTCTGTATCATTACGTATTTCAAAAAAAGTAAACAAACAATTTGTACATTTTCGGGTAGTTATAACATTTATTGGTTAACCGACCAAATAGAAAATCGCCTGGATCAGTCACTGTACGATCTGACTTTAACCAACATTATTTGATCATGTAATGTTTTCATCTACTTACCCCCAACTGACTTAAGGAGCCGTTTGAGGGTAGATTTTGTTTTATTTCATTTAAATACCTACCTAAAGATACAGAGTATAGGGTAGGACACGTGTAGCTCATCGCTCTAGGTATTACCTAAGCCTAGTTACGTAGGCTCTGTATAAGGTTTTCATAAATATTAATACTTACTGACTACCGTAGCAGGTTCGACTGCGACTGGAACGAACGATAGGTATACATTATACAGCAAACCTTGAGCCTAACCTACTTTAATGATTAGGTACTAAATATTGATCATGTTCGATCTCCGTGTAACTATAATACTAAATAGTATATGGGTAAACGTAACCACATTGTTTCTTCTTTCGTATTTAATATCGCCAATATTGAAAACTGGTATAGTTTATAGTCATTTTTTAGGTAGGTACATACCTGTATACTATGGGAATAACGTGGCAGGAATGCACCCATATTTTTACTTATTATGTTCGATCATTTGTTATGGTTTGAATCTTTAATAGTATCTAACTTAAATCATAGTGCTTACTGCTCTGGTGCTATTTTAATCAAATAATTAAGTGCTGGTGAATATACCTACTAACTTATCCCGGTATTCGGGAGCAAACGTACCAGTGCTAATAGTGATACCTAGATGAAACCGGGTTATGCACATAAAATAAAACATGGACTTATTCCTCGGCTACATTTGGTTGAATATTATTTTGGCTACATTGTTATAGAGAATTCACAAGTTGTTTACTTATTAGTCTTATTACCTATTCCGGTTCCGATTATTATTCCGGCCATTTTGCAATGGTTGAAAAACGGCTTTGTTCTACAATGTCCATAAACTAAACAGGCTATTTTCCTGTTGACAAGCTAAACTTACGAGTACTAACCTCTATCAGATAGCTGCATATTATCTATTTAATACCTATTGTTTTTACAAAAAGACTTGTAATTCATTTGTAAAAACTAATATTTTTATGTAGTGTTGTTGCCAGAAGGAGCAGCGGTGACGACGGTGGGTCGCTGTGGTCCTTTTGCACCGACGTACTCTCCGACTGTCTGACTGCCAACGACTTCCCAGGTGGACTCTGACCATGAAGCAGGCGGCCCGAACGCGTCCACCTGGACCGCAAGTGTCGCAAACCCTGCCAACACGGCAGGATTACAGCGCTCCAGCTTACTTATTATCAGAGCGGCTTCTCTGTACGCCGCCGGGTGAATCCGCTCGATTTCACTTCTGTTAAAACCGCATAATATTTGACGTAAAGCGGTCAAATCATAGAATGTGTAATCCTCTGGCTCCTTTCCGGCAAAATCTTCACGCACCCGGTCTGCTAGGGCAGCAATTTGATCTTCATTCAAGTTGTAGTTCAGACCAAAGTTTTCTATCACGTCGATGCTACTTAAAGTCATGTTAGAGAAATGCTCCGGAGGGATGGCAGGAGTCACCCAGTGGAGCAGCATAAGAATGTTGTCGGGCACGTTAGCTACGCCTCCGAAGTGATCAATGAGTGACGTCCAAATATATGACGCTACCTCATTCTTCATCTGCTCTCGGCTTAGGTGGGCCATACATTGTACCATATCTTTCGGCGGAATCATCTGTAGCTCCTGCAGCGACAATTTCCTGTCAACGGGCATCTCCAATATCTCATCGCAGTTCATGGCATAAGTAGTGGTTAAAAGAGGGAGCAAAGTCATTGAGGTTAAAATGCTTGTTGTCTTGTGCAGCATGTTACCTACAACGTAACAATTGCAACTCTTCGTTGCACGGGCCGTATTTATGGCTCCGGTAATTCGACCCAAATGATCGCCTCATTCGTCGGTATAGCCAACTAATTACTTATTTAGGCGGTAATGTAGCAAGCATTCGCGTAGGTACTACACTCGGTATGCTTTATTGACGGTTCAAACAGAAAAAAGTAGAAGAAATATGTTGGAAATCAATTGCGGACATTTATGTGGATTATAAGTCAAGAAACAGGTGTAAAATTAAGATAATGAACTGTGCGTATTATTAACATGATTCGATTTGTTTAGCGAATGAGATGCTCCGCGAAAATATTGAGTTTCATTTTAATATGAAATGGCCTCAATTCATTTGAATATTTAATAAAAACTTGACCAACGAATGTATCTAATCGAAGACCCGAGCCCATTAGAAAAAAAAACACGGAAGAGGAATTTACGTTACGAAATAATTGTTAATCTATTCTTTGGTCTGTTTTTTAGGTATTTATACGAATGTTAACAATCAAATCCCTACAGCCTGGATATTAAGCAAAATAATATCTGCCACAGATAGAAAATGTTACGTAGGTAAGGTACTACTGCCATGATGATGAGTTCACAAACTCGACTGTAGGTAGGTAGGTAGGTAGGTATTTGATTTTGGTCTGTATTGGAGTAGAAAGAGGATGAGTATTTAAAAAACGGCTCGATATATAAATAAGCCAATTGTATTTTTTTTTTCATTCGTTTCTGAGGTTGACTGTACGATACAAATGACGTACAACTTAATTATACATAGTTCATCGCGTAGCTAACATCGATCGGGCCCATAACATGTCATGTGTTCTAAGAAAAGAGAAAATGGCGTTTCATTTGATTAAGATATGGGTTTTTACACTTTTTACGCAGCTACGCAAAGCCAAGAGAAAGGGTACGTATAGAGTATATGTTTAATAGATAGTTCAAAAATGCGGTCACGCAAATGACGTAAAAGGAACTTTTTGTAGAATGACTAAACCGGCTAGATAGTTTTACCTTTTAACTTAAAACTTAGGTTGAGCCGTTAGAATGATGTCATAAGCTCATAAGATGGTTTCGTTTTGGTAAGTAATTTTACCTACCTACACTTATTTCGTTAGATACTCACACATAGTACCTACGAACATGTTATTCAACGTAGGTGTACGTCACGAAAAAGATAAACATCATTCATACAATACTTGGCAGGTTGTTCTCAAACTTTTAACTGTATTTTTGCAATTTTCCCTAATAAAGAGTTCATTACAAACCCTATAATTTTAATCGATAAGCTGATTGTAGTACAGTAATGATCAATTAAAAGATTAATCTCGCATTAGTGTAATAATATTGTGCCATTAATAGATTAACAATTGGAACACGTTACTTCCTCAATGGGTCTATGCCCGGAATTTTCGCAGGTAAAAAAAATAAAAATCGGCCAAGAGCATGTCGGGCCAAGAACATTTAGTTTAGTTTAAGTATAGTACTTAATATAATATAGTATAGTACATAATTAATAGAATACTTACCTACATTGGTTCAGTCACCTGAAATAATATCATCGACAACGAAGCACGTATGACACCCCTTAACCCTCTTGCCGGATATTTTTGCGCGATTCGTCGTCCAAGATATTATTGCAGGGGAGCAGGGGACTGTATCTATATTATACGGCTAAACAAAAATCCTTTGTAATATAAAGGGTTAATAAGGAAAATGTGTTTCAGGAAAATAATAACTAGTGACATAGTACGGAATTCTAGAAGCGGGAGTCCGTCGCTCGTCAATAATTAAATAACGTAGCTAACTTAACTTTCAATAGGTACGTTAACAATATTGCCAAGTTCCTAAGGCCAATGCTGCGAAACTGAAGCAAATCAAATTACCTAGGTATATCGAAACCTAGTTTACATTAACCTTCCCATACGTCGTTAGATAAGATGACATCGTTCACTTGTTACTCGAACACCATTAACTAACTTTTATGTAAGAGAAATGCAAACATTATGTACCTCGTCATGTAGAGTCCACAGCAAAGTCTGTGAAAGACCGGCTAACGGACGTGTGCGTATTGCGTCACGCGCTTAGTGTTTAGAAATGTAATGCCAATGTAGCCATGTAGCTATTGCCAACAGAATACCAAAAAACATATTCCAGTCTTCAAAATCCGCTAGAACTATAGTAATCGAAATACGAACTTAAACTACTAACTAGTCTAGATAGTCCTGAGGTCTAGCCAAGATGATATATGTTGATAAAAAATTCCAATTGGAACTTAAATACTTAATGTATGGAAATAGTCACGATGCTTTCCGTTAGCATCTGTCGTACACCCATGCAATAGTATTAGGTAATTATAATTTATACCTAACTGGCCAAAGCCCGCTATTTCATCAGTAAAAAAAATCAACCCCCGTTTCAAATTCTTTCTTAGTAAAGCTCTAAGTACAACATTAGAAAAATATGTGTTTTAAATGTGAAGGTATTAAGTATACCGGGTGTGGCCCGTAATACGAGCGTAAAAATTAAACTGTAGTCTGTACTCCTCATACTGACAGAAGTAGAAAAAGTAGGCGGGCGCACAGCACAGTTTAGACTCGCAATTTGTATATCCTTCCCATCAAGGAACAATGGCGTTCTGGACCTTTGGAAGGAGTGTCATATTCATTTCAACCATGTATTGTGAGCAAATATTATTCATATTGGGGAATATTTTTATTGCTGTTGATGTTTTTTCGACAGATTTTGATATAACATGGTGGATAGAGTTCCATAGTCTGTACAACATACATACGCGCAATTTTACCGATGTCGTAAAAATCATTCTCTGAGTTAGGAAAACGTATAGTGTTTTCGTAACTTAACAGAAAACTAGGTAAGGTGCATTGCACTTCGAAAACGTGGTAATTGTGAAAATTAGAATTATCTAGTAAACCAGAATCCCATCAAAATTTAGCAACACTTACGATACTGCAACGATTACCAAAGCATTTTGTTTACTGTTGCTACAGCAGAAAGTGCTTCTAGTTTAGTACATATTTGTTAATAGGATCGGGCCTTGTCAACTCTGCATGGGCTGCATGGCATTTGCAATGACGCCAATGACAAAGTGTGGAAATGTCCTTATTAAAATTACTATGAAAATATGACGTTTATAATGTCACAAACACTCCCTCACTTTGTTCTGTTCATGTCGGTGCAAAGTTTGCTTACCTGGTCTCTATTTTCAAAATAATCCCGTTTTCGAAGTTACCCCAATGCACCTTAGTTTTTTTGGGACAAGTTGGAATTTCGTATTTATTCCGCCTCTGCCCAGAATGTGGAGCTTTCATATTTACCAAATTTTATCAGATTCTGACGAAAAAAAATTACAATTAATAAAAAATTGCCATTTAAATTCATACGTCGTTATCGCGGGAGTCAAAACAAGCCTGTCAAAGAACACATGTAACAGAACGTCTACATGTTTTGTAAAAGTGGAATATACTGCCTACACATTTAAACCTCTAAGATGTTCTTCATAAGTATCTAGCATAAAGTTTTCGCTGGAAAAGGTCAATTAATCTCGTATTTCACTGTGTAAACGTGTATACGTTATAAGTCAACTCGTCAACTTGAAAAATAAGTCAACGTGTCAACTTGAAAAATAAGTCACCAATGTACGTAAGTATTTAATTATTTATATCAGTATTTACCTACTTCTGAAAGTATTTTATGTGATTTTAGTAATAGATGACCAACATTTTTATTTCAATTCGATTCTGTTACATTTTCAACTCATAGGTACATATAAACGTTACTCGATAGGAATGTCACTTCTGTTATTATTTATTTGTCATAATCTTTCACTACTGTCAAATCGTTGTTGCTCCCGCTATAACGACGTATGTTTATAAATTATCCTTACTCCCTTGTTGCAATATAAGTACTCATAGAAACAGCGCTCTCGTCGAACGTGACACTGACTTAATTATCCTTGATCGAATCTATAGACGCTTTGAGGTATTCGAGACCGGTACGGTGGATCGACAACAGGGTGCCTAACCAAGGTGACAATCGTTTGCGATATACGATAACGAAACGCTTTGTATCTCTCTATCACACCCATATTAGAGCGATACGTAAACGATTGACACGTTGGCTACGCACACACACAGATGTTCTAACTAAACAATGGCTATGTAAGTATGTATAATGGTAGA
Organism: Cydia splendana; assembly: GCF_910591565.1. NCBI lineage: Eukaryota > Metazoa > Arthropoda > Insecta > Lepidoptera > Tortricidae > Cydia > Cydia splendana. The sequence goes on along the minus strand of NC_085987.1, from coordinate 37,231,671 downwards.
TTCGTTGTGTGTAGTTAAATACAAATATACCAGAAAAAAAACATCCATATCCATACATCATAACATCGTATTCATTTCGACCGTATGGTCATCGCAATTTCACGGAAACGCCCGAACGTGTTATGCTATTTCAGTCAGGCTCAGTACAAAAAGGTCTAAAAGTACTGAGGTTGACTGAAGTAGCATGACAAATACATGAACGTTTCACACGAGAGTTTAAATGCCTAATAGGGGGTATTACTGAAATGTTCTGCCGCCAGAGTGCAGCACTATTTAAGCTAGCTTAGTAAAGCATAGAGTAACTTATACATACTGTGCCTTAAACTGTTTTTTGACAAGTTTCACAGACAATAAAACGTGACATTGATGCATCAAAGCGGTTTGTTAACAAGGGCCTACCGGTAAACGCGAAAATCGAAAATTAGTTATCTGTCTCTTTATCGCTCGAATATCCAAGAGTGATAGAGAGGTTAGATAACGAAATTTCGATTTTCTTGTTTCGCGGTAGACCCCCAGATTGTGATGGATTGTGGTAATAGCGCCCCCTACGCAGGGTTTCGCGTAATACTCCCTATTAGCAAAGAGAATAGATAGTATAGAGGGGTCCTGTCATAGTAAATTTTGTAGTCACAGTAAATTTACTGCCATCTATCGACACACGACTAAAACTCAAAATGGAAACGTATAAAACTATCGAAAAAAATTATATATATGGATAAATGATTTTATTATTTTTATATCATGTTGACCCATGTTCATTCACTGATACCTATGTGTTAAAATTGTTAAATATAAAACGGTGTCGTCAACGCCATCTAGCCTACCATAGGCCAAAGGTGTGTGCGCCATCTATCCGAGAATGACTTTTTCTTGATTTCCGAGGCACGTTTTTTTCTTAGACTTTATTCATCTTATACGGAGTTACATATGTCTTTGCTATTGGGTATGTACAATAAAGTACAGTTACAACACTGCTTGATTTTCCTCTTTTACTTTAGGTTCTTTATTATTTTATTAGGGTCCGACTGAAAACCAGCGTTGCAGTTAATTTTACTGCAACATCATGCTGAGTCGAGCCCCTTTTTAACATCACGCTGTTTTATTTATATGTAAACATAAATTTAATATGTTTTAGAAGTTTTTAAGATTTTATGTTTAAATGCTTAGACTAAATACATTAGATCTATGTTCAAATGTACCATTAATGTGATGTATGTGATGTTAAATAAAGTTTTTCTATGTCTTCTATGTCTATGTCTATCTACTTACATATTATAAGCTCTCTATAGTGTATTCAGGGCCCGAATATTACGACCGCCATCACTGCGGCATTGATTAGGTTTACCCTTTGAAAATACCACTACATTTCAAATAAAACATCATCTTGACTGATATTACAATTGAGGTCAATCTGATTCTTTTTTTTTTTCAGAGTCGTTCAGAATTCGAATTCGACGTTATAATACAATAATTTTCGCGTTTGCGTTAAATCCGGTAGTTCTGATTTTTTGCAGACGTGTTTATGATGTTGGCCCAATAAATAATACAAGTTTGTGACTTCGAACGACGAACGCAACTTTGTCAAATATCGAAAAACCCGCGAAAATTTCGGTTTTCTTTTAGATTTGGGCGATTATAACCCTAAAGGACTAGTTTTTGATAGTGCCTTCTCAGGACGTTTTAAAAGTGGACTAGGGCTTCCAAATACCGGACTTCTCACAATACCGGTATTAATACCGAAACTGTCTTCATCAATACCGGGATCCCGGGATCCCGGTATTGAATATGAATCGCTTAAAAAATTATAGTTTTATTGAAAAAGGGGAATTAAAAAGGGTTACTGTAACACCAGATATGTCCTAAAAGCTTGTAGAACAATAAACAATCAATGTCGCCATCTGTTTATTATTTTATTTCACACTCCAGGTTGGCAATCATTTTATCCAACTGGTTGACTTCACCAGTCACATTTTTAGTCCAACAACCCACCAGCCAACTTTTTTTCTAATCTCCGCCTAAATTAGTTTCCATACTACAGTTCCTTGTTCCTTGCTCTTTTCTTTAAAATTTTTGATAAAATTTAAGAACTAACTATATTAATCTCACTGTCAGGATTCATCCACCACCAACCACCAAATATTTATCTGACGTTCAGGCAACGATCTTATTTCAATAATAAAATAAGGGCTAGATGCAATTTAGATGCGTCTGACGTGTAGTAAGCTTCTTAATACAGCCGAATATGAACATTCTAATGGATATAAATGGTTTATACTGCAAATTTTCCTTGTTTTTGAAAATACCGGTATTGAAAAATACCTTTAAAAAGACGGGATCCCGGTATTTCGGGATCCCGGGATCCCGGTATTGGAGGCCCTAAAGTGGACTAAGGGCCCGATTCGTATTTTGAAATAGACATCTATTAGACAGGATATGACTTAGAGATCCAATTCACATCTAATAGATATCTTACTCTATCTAACGTAAAAGTGACATTGGTTGCCCGAATTGCGCTGCAAAAGAGAACTAGTTGATATCTAAAATATAAACGTATCTAGAATGGATCTAGTACGTGTCGTCTCTTGTGAATATCGAAGCTCTTGAAGTTCGAATACGGCAGTAAATTTGCTACAATACGAGACTAGAATTGTCTCTGTACATCTAGTAGTTTCCGAAATAAAACCTTTCAAAATTTATAATTTTTTGAAATTGTATTCGTAGGGTAAGTAAGTGCAGAAATCATGAAAATGATATATAACTTGCCCTAGTTGCTAAGAGCAGGAAGAAATATAGCATAGATTGCACCTGGGGAGCCGACCCTTCCCCACCCTTTTTTGGGGGATATACACGGTACGATCTCGTGTCTACCGGCTCAAATCAGCTTTGTTTGACCTTAGAAACAATTGTGCCAAGCGGCATCGCCTGAGACAAAAGTGCATACCTACTCGCTACACTTACTTAGCCTACGAATACAAGTTCGAAGAAAATTATAAATTTTGAAAGGCTTTATCTCCGTAACTATTAAATGTACAGAGACAATTCTAGTCTCGTACTGTAGCCAATCTAGTCCACTTTAAAAACGCCTTGAGAAGGCACTATCAAAAACTAGTCCTTTAGGGTTATAATCGCCCAAATCTAAAAGTAAACCGAAATTTTCGCGGGTTTTTCGATATTTGACAAAGTTGCGTTCGTCGTTCGAAGTCACAAACTTGTATTATTCATTGGGCCAACATCATAAATAAGTCTGCAAAAAATTAGAACTACCGGATTTGACGCAAAAGAGCCAGGTTACAAAATTTGACTAAGTTACTGGATTATTATTATTACGCAATAATAACATTAACAATTACGACCCTTCCTATGTTTTATTGCAGTTATTATACTCGTATCATCATCACTTCACTACACCGTCAATAGTAATATCATTACTGAAAGGTAATGCCATTTATAGGTACTGATAACTAGTGTCAGATTTACTATAAGGGTCAACATCTATTTATTGGAATATTGGCTCGTAATTTATTCAATTATAGCTGTAACATCGCCAGCGCGTCAGCATAGGTATATAATATGAACCGACTCGCAAAAGGGTTCGCCTTGAATAAATAATTAAAAACGCGTAGTAAGCAAAGCATGATGCATCCCACATCACTAATTGGAAACTAGAACTCGCCGGCTGTTTTACTGCTAGAATAATTAATCTCGCTAATGAACTCTCATATATAGGCACTGCTTTTATCGGTTTCATGAACTAAATAAATTTAAATGAATGTTGTATTGATAGCCTAAAGATAGGATGAGTCCGAGTGACAGGCCCAGGCGGACGACTTGAACCATTGTAAAAAAAAATGGCCAAGTGCGAGTTGGACTTACGCACGAAGAGTTCCGTGCCATTACCCAAAAAACGGCAAAAAATCACGTTAATTGTATGGGAGCCCCACTTAAATATTTATTTTATACTGTTTTTAGTTTTTGTTGTTATAGCGGCAACAGAAATACATCATCTGTGAAAATTTCAACTGTCTAGCTATCACGGTTCATGAGATACAGCCTGGTGACAGACAGACAGACAGACCGACAGACAGTGGAGTCTTAGTAATTAGGGTCCCGTTTTTACCCTTTGGGCAAGGTACCCTAAAAATCGTCGCTAGCGGAAGCATGAACCGCGCTGTTTGTCGCGGCTAAACACTCGATACCTACCAGACTGTTTGCACGGCTCTAATTGAAAATACAAGTACGGCAATGGCGTAATCGATTATAAGCAAGTAAATAGATTTTTTTGACGACTGTGTCATGGAGGTGCCATAATAGTTTCCTAAACTTTTGGCCCATTGCGCAAATGTTTGGGAGGAGCCTGTCGCCTATTACCCGATAGTGGAAGCTATAGTCGGACCAAAAAAAGTCTGCAGCGGATTTGATAGCCCACGCAGTGCAAGTGTCATTTATACGTCATAATTTCATAGAAGTATGACGTTTAAAATAACAATTGCAATGCGTGGGCTATCAAATCCGCTGCAGACTATTCTTGGTCTGACTCTATTCATTTTACATACACTATCAGGCCAATTCGAGTTGTTTCCGATATGATACTGATCTGCTAGTGCCAAAAGTGACTGTCTTTTGTCACTGACAGACAAGTGTCATATCGGAAACAGATGAAATAACTAACCCCCTTATTCATAAACGCGCTACAAACCTCAATTACCTAATAATCGTTTGTCTTTATCTGTCATTGTGACTTATATGTTTGTAAGAAAGGGATAAAACATAATTTAACTAAATCAGGCTCGGAAAGTTTTGCCCTACTTATAATATATGTTGAAGCTGTAAAATCAGTTAAGTAATTATAGTAGCTTCTACAGGTTCTATGACTGGAACACCACGCTTATCAACCGCAATTATTATTGGAAAACAGTTTCCATTGTTTACCGTGCCGCACAGTAATTTCCAAATTCATACTGGTTACGGCTGTTATGCGTGGTGGGGAAGAACACGTGAACTGCATCTCACAATATAAAACATATGTATTAAGCTGCGCAGTCGGCGTGCAGTTCCTAAATCCTAATACTGACAAATAGCCTCACCATGAGTTTTATCTGCGTCAACTCAAACGCAGTGCATCTCGCTTGCACCAATGTCAGTAGGTACTCGTACCCATACTCGTAGCAACTCGTCGCTATAGAATATGTCAGTGTGAAACTCGTGGGAAGGATACAGACCATCAAAACGAACGCAGTCGTAAAAATATAACCATAATTCATAATATTGTGGTAAGTCAAAACTGTCAAAAGCCAAAAATATGATTCTGAGAGCCGACTTGTGCCCCAAACCGAAATTCTAAATATCGCCGCTTTGAGTTGATAAGATTTGCTCCTCTCTCTACCCAGATTTTTCAATTTCATCACTAAACTATTGTTAAAATATGTAGGTATCTGCAAAGGTTTCAGTGCCGTCCGACATGCGATATTAAACGTCCAAAGACGAAAGTGATGACCCGCGCGAAATTTTCTTCCTATTTTTCGCACTTGTCGTAATGTAGGTACTCTGTGTACCTACGAGTAACTTTTTCACACGCGGCAACATGTCGTCATACATTTTTTTTTGTACTAAAGCCTGAGGTGCATAAGTGTGTGTACCTACTTTTTAATTGGAGTTTGGACTTCGAAGCCGGCGTGTCGCGTTATACGCCGTTGTAAGAACTTAGTTAGCTAACAAAAGTTAGAGCTCGAGTGTTTATCTATACTTACATAATATGTATGTTTGTACTGTATTGTATGTCTTATTTAGGTACTCTTATTAAAGGTCACCCTATAAAGCCAAATTAATCAATTAACACAAGCTGTATGTAGTTGTGCTATTAATGTATACATATGAGATTTTCAGCTTAAATAGGGTAATTCGCCAGTAACTGGCCACTGTTAGTAATTGGCCACCAAATGAATTATATTCACCTATAAACAGAGTTCATTTTAGTATAAGGTTTCAATAACTGGCCAATAACTTTTTTTAAAGAAAAAACAACTTCAAAAAGGATACTTAATATTCACACCAGAGAATATAATACTCAGTTCACACTCTTCTCATTCTCACTTCAAATTAAAGTCGAATTGATAATCCTTTTTTTGATGTCGGGTAAAAAAGGCGCACAATTCACTATGGGAGATCGACTCTTCAAGCCTTCTATTTTTTTTAAAGGCAAAAGTCAAAGTGTTTTATGTTTAATGACTATACTGACAAAATGATTTGCCAGTCTATACTATTCCTCTGTACGAATAGCTGACGTGTAATCCAGTAACGTGTTTAAAGAGGCCCACTGATTAACAGTCCGCCGGACGGTATCGGCCTGTCAGTTAGAACAAAATATTGACAGTTCCGAACAACTGACAGGCCGATACCGTCCGGCGGACTGTTAATCAGTGGGCCCCTTAACGTCTGTCTGTCATGCCATGCAACAAATAGCTATGATTCTGATTTCACGAGGCGCGCTCTTCAGACCAAGCGGCTTGACGAAATTGTCCCATAGCAATGTTGGTTGATTGTTTAATTTGATGTAAGTTTTAAAAAAGGTAGGTACCTAAAACAAGGTAATCGCTAAGTTTACTCAAAAATTTAATTGCGCATTTTTAGAAGACAGTTTCATATTTTTAGCTTTTGTGCATATTATATTGTTACAAATACTTAGGTACCTAATCTATAAGTCAATAAATGATGAGTGGAAACACTGAAAACCTACGTAATCATATTAAATTCAACACGCACGTCCAGTATATCACGGGATCTATGTCTATGTTTAATGTAATCTAATTGCCATTAATTAATTGCCCTGTTTTTAATTTCTACATTTACATACATTACTCGTATAGATTCGAGAACGATCGCGGATTAATTTCGATTTTATTGGATCGACCAGGATCCACATAAAACACTAAGACATGGTTAATGACGAGGGGAAAACGATACTTAAGCAAAAGAAATATATTTAAAAGTCCAACGTTAACGTTAAGAATATAGTTTAATTAGGTAGTTAATTACTTACTTAGACACGTGTAGTCAATAATCTTTATTTTCTAATTGCCTAGCAATTACCTACAAGAGCAATTTCATTGTTAACGTCATTTAATTATGATTCATTAAATAACACTAATTTGAAACTCTGACGGTAGCACAGACGGCAACAAGTAAATAGATTTCCTATTTAATATTTCTAATTTAAGGATAAGGATACTTCTGCAACAATGACTTCATCCAGTCAGTAAAATTATACGCCAGCCGGTTTAAACTGTATAGGTAAGTTAGTATATACTTAGTACCTATGTATGTAGGTAACTTCCTAATGACTAGGACTATTTTGTTGTGTCTAATATTTCTGAATGTTTTGTCCTGTTTGACATTTCTTGTAGATGACTGGGCCTGATTTCCTTTATACACAAAATTATGACTGGATTAATTATTAATTAGTGTACTTAACTACACTATGAAAAGCCTTGTAAAGCTAAATAATAAATGTGTATATAAAGTATATATTCAGCGTGGCGCTTCATTTAATTCACTGCACTATTTTTAAAACAAAGAGTAATCGGTATATTAAATTGACAGGATAGTTTTTTTTTGTTTCAGGATAACTGGATCAGTTTAAAAATACGAGTCTTAAAACGGCACTGCAAGTCGCTTTTTAGCAAAAAATATTAAGAAAAACAAATTTCGAGAAAAGCAATGCAGAAATAGGTACATGCGCGGCGTAGGACATTTATATTACAATATAGGTAAATGGATAACATTAGTGTACTTAATGCTACAGGTAAAATTAAGGTTTTAATGAAAATAGTGCCTCCGCTGCCAACTGATTAGTTATCATAGATAACTAAATTTAAGTAGTGTTTTTTTTTACGATTATCCGACTAAAGAAAAATACAACCCAAACAAAAGGTCATCTCATTCCCACAATTTAAAAAAAGATTTACCTTTAAATGTGTTAGCGCGTAACTTGAATCCGCACTCAACACCGTGCGGCGATCGGACCGAAGCGCAAGCTCACAATGTCACGAAAAAACTCCGGCGCCGACTTCTATCTTTACGTGTCAGTACTTACTATGCAATAATGCTAGCACACAGCTTATACGATATTTGTATAATTCTCGCATAACTTAGGTACTTACTACATTTGTGTGACGCGGACTGTTCTATAGCCAGGATAATTGCCATTTGCTCGTGTTACTGCGTGTATTAATTATTGCATTAGCGGGTATTAAGTACATAAGTATTACACAATACACGCGAATTACCTACATAGTAATATATTAATAAATATTTTGGGGACAATCTGACACTGCCCCAAACTAAGCAAAGCTTGTACCTACTATGGGTAGGTACATTATGTAAATAAATACCTACAGAACTACTTAGATAACATCCATATGGGGTTAGCAACTGTCAAAGGTTTGCCTAGATGGCGCCATCATACCTTGCCCCTTTTTCTATGAGATTTGGCTTAAAGAGCTGGCATCCAGGGTATTAAAAAAACAAAAATTTGACACAATTCTAGGGATTGACGGGGCAAGCTATGATGGCGCCATCTGCTAAAAACTTCCACCGGCCAACCCCATTACGGGAATATTCTTGAACACACAAATAAATAAGTACCCTTACTAGAATTCGAACCCGTAACTGGGGCATCTTGCTTTATAGGCTAGGTCACTAGTCGTCACTACCGACTAGACTTACTAGACTAGGAGGCCGTTAGGTAGGTATTTAATATGGGTGTTGTAGAGGTAGACGGGAAGTACCCTACATATATGTTTGTAGCACTTACCTACTAAAATTCGTACAAATACAATAATTTACCATTATTAACTTTAGGTTTTACGATTTTTTCGATCACTGAATGCTGTAGGCTCAGTAGGTACGAAAGGCTCTGGAACGTGTAGTTACCTATTTAAGATATTTATTTGAAATTCGTAAAATATTAAGAATTAGGTATGTTGGAAATAGAGTAGAGGGAAGGAAGGCACGTCTTAACAAATATAAGACGTTTAAATAAATCTTCAAAGCCGATAACTTCATGTAAGTACCTATACCTAGCGCTTTTTTATTTAGCCTTTAAGTAGGTAGACGACCGGTCTGGCCTAGTGGGTAGTGGTAGTGACCCTGCCAGTGAACCCGATGGTCCTGGGTTCGAATCCCGGTAAGGGCATTTGTTTGTGTGATGAACACAAATATTTGTTCCTGAGATGGGTGGTTTCTATGTATGTACGACTATACCTATACGTATGTATTTATCTATATAAGTAGGTATGTATACCGTCGCGTCGCCTAGCAGCCATAGTAAAAGCTTTGCTTAGTTTGGGGCTAGGTTGATCTGTGTATTAAGGTGTCTCCAGATATTTATTATTTATTTATTTATAGGTAGCTTTATACCAAGTAGTTAAATATATTATGTTGACGATGTTGACATACGTTCACACTTAAGACGATAGGTAGGCCCAATGCCCTTGAGCGTCTGGGCGGAGCTAAGCGCTCTGTACCCGCACCACCCGCTTACCCCGCTCACTGCGATCGTACGTGAATTTTGTATCGCTGCACGGCCACGAGGTTCAAAGAATAAGATACAGCCCAGAGGCGCGCAGTTGGCGCTATACTCGTATATCTTTTGTTTTCAAACATGATGATGTATGAGTAGATCATGCATTTAGTGGAGGTCGTAAATTACATTTCACGGTTAATACGACAAATATAAATAAATCATTGTTATAAACCCAAATAGCTGATGTGGCTGAAACAGCCGCCAAGCTGAAGTGGGACTGGGCGGGACACGTTTGCCGTATGCCGGATGACTTGTGGGCTAAAACAGCAACCAATTGGGTCCCACATCAAATCCGGGGTCGCGGCAAACCTCGAAGGCGTTGGCGAGATGACCTCGACGCCTTTGACAGGAACTGGTGGGAGACGGGTCAAGACCGGGATACGTGGAAAGGGAGGAGGGAGGCCTTTGCCCAGCAGTGGGACACTCTAGGCTCATATAAATAAAATAAATAAAAATAAATAATTTATAACAATGATTGTCATAGAGAATTAAAGTTTACTGATTTTTAAACCTGCGTTTTATTGGTTTACCTTTGTAACTTTCTTAATACATGTGATGTTGCATAAGCAACATGGACATAAGTCCATGGGCGACGATGACCGCTTCCCAACAGGCGGCTCATTTGCTGACTAGCACATAAAAAAAAAACATTTCTCGAAAGAAGATATTTATAATATTTACACATGGCCGGGGGATATCCCTATTATAATTATGCCTGCCGAGTATGATATTAAACAGACAGTAAAGAAAGTATATTTTATGAAGATAAGGCCGGTAAATGTTATCGCGATTGAAATAATATGTTTGTAAGTACTTCTCTCAAAAAATGCGAGTAAATACCTATAAAAGTTCAAATAAGGACGGGACGTAATGACCTAATGACAATATTTCCACGTATGTTTGAGAAAACATAATTTACTTAATAAACTAACATCATTTTAATAGGTAACAATCCTAAAAATGTAAATAGATGTCTCGACGACCCAGAACAGGTACAGGTACGCCTGGCGAAGAATGAAGAAAGAAGAAAGAATGAGAAGAGCTGACCCCAAATGATATGGGAAAAGGCTAGGCGAAGAAGAAGAATCCTAAAAATGTTATGGTTTCTGAATTAAACTATATAGTACTAGCTGTTGCCCGCGACTTCGTCCGCGTGGAATCTCATCTTCAACATTTTACATCTTTAGTAGGTACCTATAATTTTCATATCCAAGCAATGTTGAAATTTTCTTTTTATGCAAGTTGTATGAAGTTTTCATATAAATTTTCAACCCCCTTTTAACCGTTTTAAGGAATGAATTTTTAAAAACGCTGAAATTACTTTTCTTGTATGTATTCTAATAGTATGCCCTTATACAAAGATTCAAGTTCCGCACTCACAAAATATTTGATCTCCATACAAACTTTCAACCCCTTTCTCACTAAATTAGTTTTCATGTTTTTTTAATTTAAGTAATACCTTTTTGCAAAGTTTCAAGTTCCTAGCTTATAATAAAATGTGCACCCAAAAACAAATTTTCATCCCCTTTTCAACCCACTTAGGGGTTGAATTTTCAAAAACATTGCAATTACATTTTTTGTAATCGGCTATTATGCCTTTCTAAGAAGTTTCAAAGCATTTGCAATGGATTCAAACTTTCAACCCCTTTTTAACCCTGTTAGGGGACGAATTTTACAAAACGCTGAAATTACTTTTCCTGTCTTTTAATAATATCCCCAAATACAAAGATTCAAGTCCCGCGTTCGAATAAAATGTTTGATATCCATACAAACTTTCAACCCCTTTTTCACCACCTTAGGGGATGAATTTTCAAAAACGCTGAAATGAGTTTTCTTGTATTTTATTAATATATCTTTTAACGAAGTTTCAAATTCCTAGCTTAAAATAAATCTTGAACCCCATACAAACTTTCATCCCCTTTTTAACCCCCTTATGGGTTGAATTTCTCAAAATCGCTTCTTATCTCTTATACACTTTATAAATGTAATCTGGTGTGCAAATTTCAACTTTCTATCTTTTGTAGTTTCGGCTCTGCGTTGATGAATCAGTCAGTCAGTCAGTCAGGACACTTGCATTTATATACAGGGTGATTGGTAATTCGCCGTATTCCTTGAAAGGGGTTATTCTATGGGTCATTTGCAATGATTTAAGTCCAGTCAACCAGGGGTCAAAACTCTTTGGTTTTCAAGTTATTTGAGTTTTTAGTTTTTTGTTTAAAAAGCCCGCCTTTCGACTAAAAAGTGGTAATTGTGAAAAAACTACTCAAATTTGGAATTAAAAAAAGCATTCATCTAATAGCCAATGAACTACTGATTACGTGAAATAAAAAAAGATTGCCAAAACCTTCCAAAATTTTCTAACAAAAAGGATTTGAAGTCACAACATTTTTGTAATTTTCCCAAGACTTTGTAACGTTTTAAGGCATTACTTTTAAAAAAAGTATGACTTTTTGCGTACAAAATACAGAAATGAGTTCCTCAGCTTTCCAAAACAGTACGAATGTCGACATTTTCTCTTAAACTTTTTAAAATAATAATAATAATACCAGAGCAGGCGGAAGACTTGACCTAGCGTACGTGACCATTAATCGGTTTTTTTGTGTCACTTTATTATCTTCATGAGCTTTATTTGTCCCTTAATCGGTTTGTTTATGTCATTTTAGTATCTTATTGGGCTTTATTTGTCTTCGTTACCTTACCTTATCTTATTTTCTTGGGGTAGGGGTCACATCCTTGCCTTCGGTGACACAAACTAACTAATTAAGGATCACTAAGGTAATTAGTTTCTACGTAAGCATTTTTTGTCTTCGGTACCTTATCTTATCTTATTTTCAAGGGGTGGGAGTGCTTTCCATGGAGTAGGGTTGGGACCAACCGAGCCTTATTTAATCTTCGTGCAGTAAGTAATCAATCACTTAGTTTCAACTTTCTTTCCGTGGAAAGCACCCCCACCCCTTGAAAATAAGATAAGATAAAGTACCGAAGACAAAAAATGCTTACGTAGAAACTAATTACCTTAGTGATCCTTAATTAGTTAGTTTGTGTCACTGAAGGCAAGGATGTGACCCCTACCCCAAGAAAATAAGATAAGGTAAGGTAACGAAGACAAATAAAGCCCAAGAAGATACTAAAATGACATAAACAACCCGATTAAGGGACAAATAAAGCTCATGGAGATAATAAAGTGACACAAAAAAACCGATTAATGGACACGTACGCTAGGTCAAGTCTTCCGCCTGCTCTGCTATTATTATTATTATTTTAAAAAGTTTAAGAGAAAATGTCGACATTCGTACTGTTTTGGAAAGCTGAGGAACTGAGGAACTCATTTCTGTATTTTGTACGCAAATAGTCATACTTTTTTTTAAAGTAATGCCGTAAAACGTTACAAAGTCTTGGGAAAATTACAAAAATGTTGTGACTTCAAATTCTTTTTGTTAGAAAATTTTGGAAGGTTTTGGCAATCTTTTTTTATTTCACGTAATCAGTAGTTCATTGGCTATTAGATGAATGCTTTTATTAATTCCAAATTTGAGTAGTTTTTTCACAATTACCACTTTTTAGTCGAAAGGCGGGTTTTTTAAACAAAAAACTAAAAACTCAAATAACTTGATAACCAATGAGTTTTGACCCCTGGTTGACTGGACTTAAATCATTGCAAATGACCCATAGAATAACCCCTTTCAAGGAATACGGCGAATTACCAATCACCCTGTATACAGAAGATAGATAGATATACCTACATTACCTACAACATAAATTGCCAATGTTGATTAATTAATTATTATTTTTTAGGAATCGAACTTTATTAAAAACGTAAGATAAGTGGAAATATTGTCATTACGTTCGTAATAATAGGCTGCGAGATACCGTGTTGCGCGCGCTAAAGCGCGTCACAACCAAATCAACTTTCTGCAGTTATTTAATCTTTGGCCACAATAACTCCAATTTTATTGCACTTGGGCTCAGAACAAGCATGCAGAATACAAGGAAGGCACGGAGCGACGAGCGACACAGCCTCCTCGTCTCAAAGCCAGCACACGACTGCCGGCAGTGCCGGCCACGCCTTCTTCGAGCTGTATACGCACGAAATGTTGAAAAATATTCGATTTCTTTGAAAAAAATTGATTGACTAACATTATTCTACGTTGCATTTGTAGTGTCGGTTAAAACATTTATTTTAGTTTAAAAATAACTTTAATCGAATAAACCGTTTAGTAGAAATAGGCAAAGTTAGTCGCAAAACGGCCTATCGTAATGTTCCTTTATTGGAAAAATTATAAGTCACAGGAAAAAAGTCAAACGTTACAAATGTTGTACATAAAACGTAGATTCATATATATTTTTTTCATATTTTTTTGTTGAACCGTTAAGAAGATATATACTCTAGAAAGTAGAAGTTCACGGCCAAAAACAGCGCGTAGCGCCTTAAACCATTGTGCAGTGTGCTCCAGTTACCTTCAAATACTAATCAATGACAATAATCAACAATTAGTTTAGTCAAGTTTACATACAGGTAAACCAATTGAACAGACAGTGCATACTTACTTAACTCGACAATGTGAATACTTAAAAAAACATTACTGCAGCCAAATAAATATACAAATATGAAAATTTTACACTTTAGTTTAATTTAACTGAAAAATCCCGTTGTCGAAATTGAAGCGTACCTAATGACTATTTATTTGAACATGTCAGTATACTAGTTAATCCAATATCAAACGTCGGGCTAAAGGTAAATTAATTCGTGGTAAACCCGATAAATATTCGTTTGCAGATGGACCAGTATGCAATTAAGTCGAAATCCGGGAATTCGGTGAAATAAAAACGGATATATTTGAACACTACATGTCAGATAACAGATAACTAATGGGAATTATATTTTACAGTACATATGGCCCTATTTTCCCACACTAGTGCGTAAAATAGCACTTTTCGTGTGTATGTGAAAAGTTTAAAGGGCCATAATACTGTAAAACGTTGTACGATACACGTGCGTATAGGTAATTCACAACTCATGTCGATTTAAAACACTCCCTTCGGTCGTGTTTTAATTTATCGCCACTCATTTCGAATTTCCTCGTTTCCGCACATGTATCGTAAATAACTATTACAGTAGGTACATATGGTGCTACTTTTCCGCACTAGTGCGGGAAAGAGCACTTTCCGTGTGTAGGTACGTCGAAAGTTTAAAGGGCCATATTTACTGTAAACGTACGTTGTATGATATACTTGCGAATAGTAATATCTTGTGATATTTCGTGTCAAGTAGGGGTACTGATAGATCCACTACTTGACGTTAGATGTAGACTACGAAAATAACTCGCGTTTTGGTAAGAAAACTGATGTATGGAATTACCACTCTTCTCTATGATAGTATGGAACGCTAATTTATTTCTTGTATTAAAAAAACAGACTTATAGTTGAAAAATTTTCATTCCTGTTCTTTAGATACGGTATGTTTTAGGTAACGTGAATAAAACGAAAACTCATATACTTAGAAGTTTATTTTTACAAAAAGTATCCATTACCATGCCAAAAAACATTAAAAAATGATTTTAAGTAAATAACACTTAATGTATTTCTTAATTTTAATAAATATGTAGGTATGTAACAAGCTTTATCCATATAAACCTAGGAAAAACATTCTTTCACACATGTGTCCACAGTCGTGTCTACAGTGAGTGAAAAACTGACGTTTAAGGGTGTATTTCATAAGATCCGCGTCATTTTAACGGACCAAGTGCGTTGTTTTGTCTCATTACAACGTTGTTTTGGGCCAGCTAGCGTGAACTAATCTAGCCGTTGGCGAAGTCGTATCTGCGAGGCCCTTTTTTTTCACTGTGCCCGAAGGCCGCGGGGCCCCCCTTGAGGAGCGAGGCCGTGAGCGACGGCCCATTTCGCCCACGCCTAGCTACGCCACTGTACTGGTCAGTGGTTGATCGATCCAGTGGGCTTCATTTACATTCGCTAACATGATATGCGTTCAGTGCGAATGGTGAAGCTAACATAATATGTGTTCAGTACTTGCTCATATGAAACACCAAAAATTCGTTGATCGTATAAGTCTAAAGTTTAAGACTAATTTTCGCTTCAAATTTGATAGCTTAAGTAGGTGGCGCTGCTGTAAGCTTCCTCACATTACGCGGTAACGCTGGTTGTTAAAAGTTGACCACTAAACGTAAGGCGCAGTACAGCGAGCAGAAAAATTGCATGGACACATTATGGATGAATTAAATCATAAAGTGGTCATGCAATTTTGCGGCTGGGTGTACAGCGCTAGCGTGTGCACGATTTTTTATTAGACTTTACATCACAACCAACGAATCTTTGGCAAAACGATTACGTTTTAACGACATCGAGGTCCATAAAAACTATGCGTAATCGAAGAGGATACTTAAACTAGTTCGGCTGAGGAAAGCGTTTGCTTGTTTTAAGGCGGGTTTCACAGTGGATGCAGATCTGCACGTTGCTCCGATGTGCGAGCGGGACCTCGCTATATCTATACTTGTATAGCGCTCTCTCGCTCGCTCGTACACCGGAGCGGCGTGCAAATTCGCATCAGTGTAATAACCGGGTAAACAATGATAAGGAGGCCTAGCCAATAAGACAATCATACCACGACAAACGCCAAACGAAAAGAAAATTTTGTATCTGGATGCTATGAAGTCACGTGACTATTTCAACACATTACTTAAGTTTCGATTGGCCTTTTCTATCAACGAGTGTCATCTTGGCTAGGGGCCCTAATAAAAAATCGGTATCGTCTTGGGATCAAAAAATGAAGTATTAAGATTTCGATCTGTTAAAAGTATGGTAATGGCACCGGCTAACACTGGTAGCGATAAAAGTGGTGGCATTCGTTCTTCGTCAAGTTCTTAAATTAGTCCAATTCTGCTTTCGTCGCCGATTCTACATTCGTCACAATCGTCGGTGGCTTTCAATGTAGAATGCGTGACGAAAGCAGAATAGGACTAATTTAAGGACTTGACGAAAAACGAATGGGACGACCCAAGACGATACCAAAAAATCAGCCTTTTATGACACATGTCACCGCCTTAAGGTAGACTTCCGAGCAAAGCGGCTCCGGCGACACTAACGCAGCGACACTGACGCGGCGACAGAGCGATAGTATTATGCAGTATGGAAATGTATGAACTTACTTCCGAGCGCAGCGTCACTATCGCAGCGACATTGGCGCCGCGTCAGTATCGCTCAGCGTTAGCGGCCGTGCTACGTCTGCGCAAGCACTGTCGCGCAGTCGCTGCCATAGCACGTAGTTTTGAGAGCTATGTCAATATTTAAAATATCTAAAAAAAATAATATTAAACCGACAAAAACTCCTGAATTTGTCATCGTTCTCATTTAAATACTTTTTTTTCAAGATGCTATAAGTGCCTTCGTCTATTCTACTTTTGAAAATTGAGTTGGGTAGGCTTCGTTCATACTGTAAAAGTAAAGATCGTGAGCCTCCTCTTCTTCTAAAAATATTTTCATAATTGATCGGTTTATCATAAGTATATCACGTCTGTACCGTATGGAATAACAACTGCGACTGTCGCCGGAGTCGCGCCGCTCGGAAGCGAATCTGCGTCAGTTAACGCTGCGACACTGACGCAGCGACTCTGACGCTGCGGCCGTTGCATCAGAGCCGCTTTGCTCGGAAGTCCAGCTTAGGGCTCCTTGCACCATTCACTAACCCGGGGTTAACCGGTTAAACCTGGAGTTACCATGGTTACCAGTACAATTTGACACTGAGTTAACAGTTTAACTGGTTAACCCCGGGTTAGACGGATGGTGCAAGTGGCTCTTAGCGAATCCTGCACTTAAACTATTGCTGATACCGCTTCATTTTCCTTTCCAACTTCTTCTGTTTCTTTTCACTCTGTTCCGTGTCCTGCGGCGCCTCTTGGAAGAACCAGGGCCCGAGGATGTTGGTCCAGAGCAGCCAGAAGGCTCGCAGCGGCAGCAGAACCAGCAGCAGCCAGAAATAGTTGGACGCGACGGCGAGCACGTGCGTTATGGATGTCAGGATCACTATGTCTTTCACGTGCCTGGAGAAAATAAATACAAGTTTTGTGTTTGAAACATAGTATTTGGAGCAGCAGAAGTAGCTAAGCGGGTCACGTGTTCAAAAAGATCTGCACACGCAGTTTCCCTTAACCAATAACATGTGCAAGATAGGTTGTTTCAGATTGTTTATATTTTTTACTTCTATTTTTACGCAACTCCATTTATAATAATTTCAATGGAATATTTTTTAGTATAATAGTGATTTTAATATTTTACTTGGGCGATGTTAGAACCAATTAAGGTTCCCTACGGTAGATAATTTTGCCAGCCCTAATGTAATGAATTGCAATATTGATAACGGAGTTTGGTGATAAGGTTACTGTGTAAATCAAATTTCGTGATCATACAGACAGTTTTGAGGCACTTACTCTCCCATCCCACCCTCCATGTTCAAGTCGAGGCCCGGATCAATGAGCTGGCTGTTGTCCGCGTACGTCGGTCGACTGATGTACGTCATCATGCGGTAGCACCCGATGTAAATCACCAACACAAACACGTTCAGAAACTGAAAGTAGAAACGATTTTTTTAAATCACTCGAGCGAAATGTTTTGGAGAGCTTATTACTTAACAATATCTGGGAGACCCGAGTTTTGCTCGGAAAACATATAAAAACCCAAAAATGCGCGTTCTTCCAGAGATAAGATCAATCTAGATCGATTTTTGGACCCCGAAAACCCCTATATAGCAAATTCCATCTAAATCGTCAGAGCCGTTTCCGAGATCCCCGAAATATGTATATAAACAAGAATTATATAGTATTAGATAGATTAGACAATTATAACAAATGAGCTTCAGACAGTCGAGCCTCATCCGCCTCGGTTAAACCTTAGACGTGCATGAACTGTCAGACCCTCCAACGCGCACGGCCTCCATAGTTGACTTGAGTAGGTACTTAATAACAACCGTAAGTAACATAAGAAAAACTAGGTAGTACGTAAACAAGTAGGTAACTTGTAATTTACTTGTGTGAGCGAAAATACGGTTTACATTTAAAAGTGGAAAAATTACTGTCTTGGTTGAGACTTGAACTCACGACCCCTGGATAGATACTCCAGTGCTCTGCCATCTGAGCCACCAAGACCTCATCCATAGCCAGCAAATTTTTCCACCATATTATAGGTCAAGGGGACCCTTAGCGACATCTACCGCAAGAGTGTTACACTTCTTAAACGGCTACCGGAGTTCCAAGTCATATTGGAAATTCACCAGTTACGATGTGCTACCCATAATAATTTTAATTTTTAACAAGCAGGAAAAATTACTGTCTTGGGTATCCAGGGGTCGTGAGTTCAAGTCTCACCCAAGGCAGTAATTTTTCCACTTTTAAATTTATTCTAAGTTTAATAGCATCGTTCGCAGGCGTTTCTGCTTGTTAAAAATTAAAATACGGTTTACGCTTAAAAATAAGTTTGGGGATATCTCTTACAATTATGTGTGGTGGGATAGTAAGGATACTTCTCATAAGTTTACAACACTGCTTCAAATGCATTTAACCTACTTCCATGTAACCTAGTTAATGTAAGTGTATTACTGATGTGTTAATCAATATTTCTCTAAAATTTATAGGCGTTGGAAACAGACCTGGCTTGTCACCGTAAATAATGAATGGTGTTTGTTGACACGTCATTAACTCCATTACGAGCTGCAGCATAGACTTTGTGTGTACTAGCTTTGTTGACCCGAATGTTGTGGTGATGATACCTACTGCTCATGCTTGGTATGTTTCTTCATTAAAGTTTATATCTTGCAGTAAAAAATGACAATGTGAAGTACAGTGCACAGAATAATGTGAGCAGATCATTAGAATCTCCTATGGATTTTGATGATGAAATGTAAGTACATATTATTATAAGTATACAACAGTAGCAAATGTATAAATCATGTAATAACTTGGTTCGTAAAATAATAAGTTTACATGCATGTTACTCTGTTATTATGCATGTTAATCATGAAAAGATGGCACTAAGATAGTTAATGATCTAGATAAACCTTATTTATGCCAAGGGTTATCTCAAACTCGATCATTTGGACAGTAATTTAAATCTTTGAGGTGACTGATTCAAAAACAAACTGTTTAATTGGAAACAAAAATTGTTCTTGAGTAATATTGTTCAATACGGAAAATTGAAATGAAGTGGGAGAGCCAATAACCTTGCCTGGGCGAAAGCAGCCATAAATGCCAAGTTGCTCACTACTTATGCACTTGAACACACTAAATGTAGGTACATAATGTTCCCTTGGGTCAAAAAATATTAAGCTATGCTTTGCTTCCCCAAAAGCCTACATTCCCATAGACAAATTAAGAATATACACAACTGAAACAATTTGGTGTAAATGAGCAAAAACACAAACACAAACTTCTAAAACTTTTGTAAAAGACAGAACTGAAATTAGCAGTCATAATTTTTTTTAGGGGTGAAATAATGGCTACATAGGGCTTCCAAATACCGGACTTCTTTCAATACCGGTATTAATACCGAAACTGTCTTCATCAATACCGGGATCCCAATCGCTTAAAATTTTTGAGTTTTATTAAAAAACCGGGCAAGTGTGAGTCGGACTCGCACACGAGGGGTCCCGTACCATTATCTATAAAAACGGTCACCCATCCAAGTACTGACCCCGCCCGACGTTGCTCAACTTCGGTCAAAAATCACGTTTGTTGTATGGGAGCCCCACTTAAATCTTTATTTTATTCTGTTTTTAGTATTTGTTGTTATAGCGTCAGCATAACAGAAATATCATCTGTGAAAATTTCAGCTGTCTAGCTATCACAGATCACGAGATACAGCCTGGTGACAGACGGACGGACGGACGGACGGACAGCGGAGTCTTAGTAATAGGGTCCCGTTTTACCCTTTGGGTACGGAACCCTAAAAAAGGCTCACTATAACACCAGATATGTATGTCCTTAGCTTAGGATATTAAACAATAATCGCCATCTGCAATAATAGGAAAGATTACGCAAAACTCCGCATAGAGGGCGTCACTAACTCAATCCCATGGCCTACCGTAAAACACGACAGTCGAAAGTTCGGTTTCTACCTCTCTATCACTCTTGCTTATTCGATCGATAGAGAAACAGATAGGTAACTATAAATTTCGATTTTCGCGTTTCGCGGTAATCCACCTGTAAACAAACCGCCTTGATGCATCAATGTCATAGTAAAACTTGTCAAAAAACTGGTTAAGGCGTAGTATGTATTTAAGTTACTCTATGGTTTACTAAGCAAGGGGGAGGCCTATGTTCAGCAGTGGACGTCTTATGGCTGAGATGATGATGATGATGATGATGGTTTACTAAACAAATTAGTGCTGCACTCTGGCGGCAGAACATTGCAGTAATACTCCCTATCATCATTTCACCTTCCAGGTTGGCAATCATTTTATCCGCCTTGTTGACTTCACCAGTCACATTTTTAGTTCAACCTAATAAAGTAATAAACCAGCCAACTATATTCAAATTTGCCACCAAAAATTCGTTTGTCATACTACAATTCCTTGCTCATTTCTTTCCACTCTTTGATATAATTTTAAGAACTAAGTATATATTCAAATTTGCCACCAAAAATTCGTTTGTCATACTACAATTCCTTGCTCATTTCTTTCCACTCTTTGATATAATTTTAAGAACTAAGTATATTAATATCATATCCTGAACATCAGAATTCATCACCAAATATTTATCTATGCATATGCACCGATCTTGTTTCAATTAAATGATCTTCTTTAATTATTATGACGACCGGTCTGGCCTAGTGGATAGTGACCCTGCCTGCGAAGCCGATGGTCCTAGGTTCGAATCCCGGTAAGGGCATTTATTTGTGTGATAACACAGATATTTGTTCCTGAGTCATGGTTGTAATCTATGTATATAAGTATGTATTTATCTCTATAAATATGTATATCGTCGCCTAGCACCCATAGTACAAGCTTTGCTTAGTTTGAGGCTAGGTTGATCTGATGTGTAATATGTCCCCTAATATTTATTTTATTTTTAAATGAGCAAGTAATATTCTTGATACAGCCGAATTTAATCATTTTAATGGGTTTTAAACGGTATAATCGGCACATTTCCTTTTTTTTTTAAAATACCGGGTTCCCGGTATTGCATTTTTCAATACTGGTATTGAAAAATGCGTTTTCACAGACGGGATCCCGGTATTGCATTTTTCAATACCGGTATTGGAAGCCCTAGGCTACATTCATTCAAATAAGTGAAAAACAGCTTCTTCAAACTAATTTTTCAACTATCTAACATGTGGAATGGGTGTGGGCCATATACCATATAATTGCATAAGAACAGAATAGATAATCCATACTAATATTATAAAAGCGAAAGTGTGTCTGTCTGTCTGTCTGTTACCTCTTCATGCTTAAGCCGCTTAACCGATTTAGTTGAAATTTATAATAAGTATAGATATAGTTTGAGTCCCGAGGAAGGACATAGGATAGTTTTTATGTCGGAAATCATCCCTGAAGAGAGTGCAAAGGGGGGTGGAATTGAAAGAGTTAATGAATTGCCTAATAATTGAAGAAAGCAATGCGCGAATTGAATGATTGCTATTAGCATTATCCAGGCGCTATTCCTACTTTAGCTGCTGTCACTAATTCCACGCAGACGAAGTCACGGGCAAAAGCTAGTAATACATACAGAATTCCCTTAAAATCGCCCATACCAGCACTTGAGCAGGCAATGAGCTTAGCATGCCCAAACTTTAGTTTTATAGAACTGGTGTAAGAATACTTTATTTAAAAATAAATAACTTTAGAAGAGTATTTTCAATTGGCAGTATACAGTATATTAACTAAGGGTGGTATTCCACATATCCAATTTCTTTTTCCAATGTGTATTGCGTCTCACATTTTGCTTTAATGAGAGAGTGAGTCACACTGACATTGGACAAATAAATTGGACAGGTGGAATACCAGCCTAAAGCTTGTATTAGGTTTTTTTTAGAACAAACTATTATAGCTCTCGAAATATTTATCAGCTGATTCTTATTTAGTAGGAACAGCTCCTATCCAGATGACCACAGCTTGGCCATAGATACTCCAGTAAGTTTACAGTGAGTAAAATGCTTATTTACTTTTGTTTTAACCTTTTGAACGCCACAGACAGCAATTGACGTCAACGCAAAACCGTGACAACGACGACAAAGACGGCATTTGACGTCGTTCGTTTTTTGATGGAAATCTACTGAAAAACACCCCACTTTTAGGGTGGCATTATTCATTCACAAAACTAAATTTTACCCCTGTGGCGTCAGTGGCACGGCAAATGGATGCGCCGTTTGGCGTTCAAAGGTTAAGAGAATACAGGCCTATATAACCTCATCTATTTATATTTAACTTACAATGATCCATCCAGTGAGTTGATCGTAGTACAATGCGCCGGTCAGAATGCTGTAAAACGCACACGCGGCTAAGGCCATATTGCGGTAGAAAAGTACTGTAGCTGTATTTTCACTGAGGATTTGCTTAGCACCTTTTGTAGGTGCCTTTTTTGGTGGCTGGAAGAAGAAATCAATCATTTAAATGTGGGTTGACTCCACTATTTAAGTATTTCTTTCTGTTGAAAAAGTGTCTAGAGATGTATACTACATATAATCGTATTACACTAAAATATAACTCATAATAAACACGTGTCACAACAATATAAGCTGGTTTTAATTCATTAAATGCAAGAAATATCATACTTACTGGAGGCATTTTGTAACAAACTATTCGTCCTTCGTTTCCCTCAATAAAACACTGACGACTCCCACTTTAGTAAACTTAAGAAAAGGATTTCTTGTTATTTGTATTTATTTGCACTTAGTTAGATATTTTAATGTACTTTTATTTTGTATTTAATAAAATAACCTCATGTAATCAACGTTATGATTTTTTTACCCTATTGGCAATTTTTGATTGATGGAATAGACGTCGTAAACTGTCATGTCATTACACCGTGGAAGTTCGTTCGGAAATCATATTAGAAAACCTCCAATGTATTATTTTATCTTACAGCAATTTAGAATTGAAAATTATTTATTTAATTACTTTAGCATAAATAATCACTGCTTTAACTTTTGTGTAAAGTAATAATATAGAGTAGAGTAATTGAAATAAAATTATGCGGGTTTAGTGCTTAGTTTAGTGGTTCTTGAAAAACGCTCCTGTGTTATTGGTTAATGTTACATACGTCACACGTACTGGGCGAGACGTGCCAATACGAATGAACTCTTTCTCTGTCAGAATCATTGATTCGTTTTGAGGTAAATGCCTCTTAGTGTTCTGAGTTGCGAGTTGAGACAGCGATTTTACTTATTGATTTTGAATAATACGTCTGACTGAAGGGAAAATTAAGTAAAATTCCTAATACACTTGCTTCAAATTTAAGTCAGGACGTAGATTTTTGACTAATTCACTTGTTTCTAAAATGTGAAAGTACGTTACTGTATATTTCTAGCTTCTAGCCTAGTTTCAATCTTAAGTTAAGTTTCTATTTTCTTTTCTATGAAGTCATTTCATTAAACTCAAAAGGGCTTGTGGTAATGATATGAGCAGGAAAAGTTTTTGGATATAGTGTTTTTTAGAAAAATATAGTACTAAAACTGGTAAGTAAATTGGATTTGTATGAAGTTAGTTTACTGTTTATTTTTTGTTTAGGGTGTCTAACCTTGTCTTTAGCAAGTATTTATGATATACAGGTTGTATTCACGTTAAATTATATTTTAGGCTATTTATTTAAAAGATGTATCATTTAAAGTTCATCTGTAGGTACTTTTTGGTAGCAGGTAACATGTGTAATGCAGAGAGGCAACTTTTTTTGATTATAGGCCTAATGCATAGTTATTAGTAAGAATATTACAGCATAGCAAAATTGTAAATGAATAGGATTATATTAGACCCAAAACAATATTTTAAAAACATAAGACACATGGAAATAAAGAATACTGTCCAGTAAAATGCTCAGTGCATTGATAATTTATTGAAAATCTAAGTACAAAATACATGTGGTAACCCAGATAAATCAGAGTAAAGGGATCACTAACTGGATAGAAACAATTAGGTTCTGATCACCCCTGTCACCTGTGCACATACCCTAAGTTGAGAGCTATACTTAGGGCCCATTTAGACGATGCGAGAACTCGCATGCGAGTTTCATTACATTGCGGGTTTTGAACGGTCGGTTGAATTGGACGTAACCAACAGTCCGCAATGTAACTAAACCGCTCACCATCTAAATCAGCCCTTAGTCTAATTTTCTGATTACAACCGTTCCTATAAAAATTAATTACTACTCCTTTATTTTAACCTGTATGATGAAATCAATACTTAAACAGGCTGTTAACTGGTGTTCACAGGATTGACAACTTTTGTTTTAAGTTTAAGGCCCAGTTGCACCAACCACATTGCGAAGGCCTAACGGTGACAGCCGGTTTGGTGCAACCAACCCTAAGTCTGTTTATTTAGGTTGTAAACAGATTTCAAAACAAAAGTTGTCAAATTCAGGATTACAGTCCCAAATCCCAATGACACTGATTTTGAAATAAAACTTATTTAATTTTTATTTCTTGTGTGAAGGGATCAAACCTCATCAAACTTAAAAGCTTTTCCCTGCACATTTACTTGCACGCAATTTTATATTTTGTTTATATTTTTATTTGGTATAAATTATTTAATCTAATAACTATTTACCCAGTTCCATGGCACAGTAAATATGTTTAAATGCCTATTGGATTGATTTGCTATTCCACTAGTTGCAATATACAGCAGAGTAAGCAATATCACTAAACATAAATATTTGTTAATTAAAGTGCAAATTACTTTTTCATCCACATGCAGCCTTGTTCATTAATGGACATACAGTGCTAATGAAAATGACCATTAAACAAACTATAAAAATATTAATCATCCCGAGTGCACTTGGGTTATTCCAAGGCATTGACGTATATCTAAGGACTGGCCTTACGGGCAATAAGAATGGGGCATGAATGGGGCCAGTACAGCGGTGTAACACCGCTATAACATGATTGGTTGATGAGTTTGCATCACGCGTGCGATTGATCGCTACTGGTCGCGTTAGACTAGACGATTGGCGCTAATTTGTGAGTGACACCGCTGAACTAGTACCATTTTTAGTGCCCTTAATTAGGCCCATCCTTTGATATTATACGTCAATGTTTCAAGATAAATTTAACAGGATTATTACCCATGTTGTCTATTTTATAATTTTTACATCCAAATCCTCATAGCCCAATTGTTCTTGTCAGAGGAAGCCTGTGACCATCAATTGTAATTGACGGTGATGATGATCTGCTGCCAATTAGCGAATTGATATTTTATTGTGAGAACAGGAATCCATTCTTTGCATTTAACACTAATAACAGCAACATTCTTAAATGACCGTCTTCTTCCTCGTTTCCTCATGAACGAGGGTCGGTCGCGACCACATGAGGTCATTTTTTTTATCACCAAGGCTCTCCATTCTGCACGAATTTCCGCCGTTCTAATAATAGGCGCCTGTGTAGATCCCTGGCAGGCCGTCTTTACAATATCTACTTTGCAATAAGTTTACAAAATGTCACCAGTTACCAGTATGCAAAAATGGTGAATGGTTAGGACTGATTAAAAGCTCTTGGATTAAGGACATTTGGAATGAAATAGCTTTTGAAATAATCCTGAGAATT
This sequence comes from Cydia splendana, assembly GCF_910591565.1. Taxonomy (NCBI): domain Eukaryota; kingdom Metazoa; phylum Arthropoda; class Insecta; order Lepidoptera; family Tortricidae; genus Cydia; species Cydia splendana. The sequence goes on along the minus strand of NC_085987.1, from coordinate 37,205,339 downwards.
TTCTATATTAATTAATTAATTAATAAGGTGCAATAACTTCACGTGGCCCGTTCAGTTGCTGGTTATTTAATTAGAAAAATTAGATAATAAATGAATTTTAAGTTTGCGCAAAGCGAATTAATTGCCATTTAACATGAAAGGCGACTGCGCTAATTTTTATTTTTTAACATTTGATACTAGGGTTATTATTTAAGTTTTTTTTTTTTTATCTTTTATTTTATAGCTAATTATTTAAACATTTTCATAAATGCATACTTTGTTGATTATTCCCTTTATTTTTTTAGCCCACTTTATATGCTTTATATTATATGATGGAACATGAAGATTTATAATAATTTACATGTTGCTACATAAATTTGCATCGCTAAAGCACTATTACTGCTTTATGCAATAGCTTAAAACACTTTTACACTAGTAATTTTAAGGTAAGTGGTAGGGACATATATACGACGATATAAGAAAGTAATATAATATGTCTTACATTATGTAAAAGTTTCAAGTGTAAACCTGGCCTGAGTTAAATGGTAAAGAAAACGCTAACTTTTTAAATTTGTAGGTCTGGGACTATGATTCGCGAGATGTTCGTGAGTTCAGACGAGGAGGATCTCGAGAGTCCATGTGACATCGATCCGGAGCGTGCCGGCCTCACGCGGCCCAACCGCGACATGCACAACCGCTGTTGCGGCGGCAAGGCTTGGTGTATTAAGGTACTTTATGCCTCCTCTACACTATCGGCGATGATCGTTGACAGTATCATCGGCAAGATCATCATGCAAGCATCCACCATGACCGCCTGTACAACGAAACCACCCGGCGATTCCCTTTGATGCGTGCCCAAAAAACCGACAACTCACGGGTCGCAGGCGATGATAGACGATGACTGGCGGGGACTGCCGAGTATGCCTCTACAATATCGTGCCCGCCAATCGCCGATAGCGTAGAGGAGACATCATACGCGTCAGTTCGGAAGTCCCCACCCGAAGTGCGACATTAGTTGTAGGCAATACACCATGACATAGGCCTTGTGAACAACATCCACCATCTCTGTGGACCCTCTCCACATATATAGGAAGGTAGGTACGGAGTCAAGTTGTCTTCAAACTTAGCAAACCAATTTTTGACCACTTGTTTATCTGAAATTTAGTGTACTTATCTAAAACCCGTGACATTATATAATACCGTCAAGCTATCATGAGCTACCGTCAAACTGACTGACTATGGAAAGTGTGTGATAAAAAAACGCAACCTCATAGAGTTTGAGATCGTTAATATAGTTTCGATGGTTTCGGCAAGTAGTGGATGACTGTTAAAACAGAGTGATAGATACTAAACTAACATTTTTGGCAAAAAAAAATTTTTTAATTTCGTCCAAAGACTGCACACATCCTTTTTTGCTTCAGGACATATGCGGTATAATATGCGCGGTGCTAACATGGATGCTGATCCTATACGCGGAGTTCGTGGTGATGATGGTGATGTTGCTACCCGCCGTGTCGGCCTACCCGCTCTACAGCTACGTCAACATACTCCTGTTCCAGAGCCTGGCCTTCCTGGCGTTCGCGAGCCATCTCCGCACCATGTTCACGGACCCGGTATTTTACACTACGCTACTTTATTTTAATTACACAAACGGGTCTACCGCGATATAATTTCATTTTCATTTTTTTTGCCTTTCCGTGACCACAGCTGGTGCAACTCAGCTGAAACGTCGGAACGGACGGACTCGTATCGCGGTAGACCCGTTTGTGTAATTAAATATGTGTACAAAACGCGAGAGTTTAAAGTGTTATACTACCCTACTTTCTTCTTACTTTTATAAACCATCTTCTGCCTCGCATACTCCCGGCCTTTTGCCACGGCATATGGGGTCCGCTTGGCAACTAAACCCAAGAAATGGCGTAGGCGTTAGTTTTTACGAAAGCGACTGCTATCTGACCTTCCAACCCAGAGGGTAAATTAGGCCTTATTGGGATTAGTCCGGGTTCGTCACGATTTTTTCCTTCACCAAAAAGCGACTGGTAAGAATGAAATTATATTTTGTACATAAGTTCCTAGTAAGTTCCGAAAACTCATTGGCATTAGCCGGGGTTTGAACCCGCGACCTCCGGAGTCGCATGCTCTTACCGCTAGGCCACCCGAGGACCCCAGCCAGTCAGGGTCTTAGTTTTATAAACCCCCGACGCAAAAAGAGGGGTGTTATAAGTTTGATCCCAATGTCTGTTTGTCTGTGGCATCGTAGCTATCCAACGAATGAACCGATTTCGATGCGGTTTTTTTCACGTGAAAGTGAGTTTCCTTGCGGTGGTTCTTAGCTGTGTTTGATGAAAATCGGTCCAGCAGTTTAAAAGGTATCAGCTCTTTTCCAAATTTACAAGTACATATAACAACTTGTCGTCATCATATCAGCCGAAAAACGTCCACAGTATTGTTAATAGAAAAATGCAAACCATACCTCCTGAGATACTAATGGCGTAATTCATAAACGCGTTACTGGCCTGAATTAGCTATGAATCGTTTGTCTTTCTCTGTCATTTTGACTTATGTATATGTAAGAAAGGGATAAAACATAATTTAACTAAATCAGGCCCGTAAAGTTGTATGATTAAGGGGGTAAGCCGCTACAATATGTTTCAAATGACAGTCTACCGTGTCCCATCCCTATTCAGTATTCATACTATTGCCTATGTTATAATAAAACTAAATCTAAACTCTGCTTATAACGTTCTAGGGCGCGGTACCAAAAGGCAACGCCACCAAGAAGATAATCAAACAGATGAGTTTCCGCGAGGGCCAGGTCATCTTCAAGTGCACAAAGTGCTGCAGCATCAAGCCTGAGCGCGCGCACCACTGCTCGGTGTGCCAGCGGTGCATCCGGAAGATGGACCACCACTGCCCGTGGGTCAACAACTGCGTGGGAGAGAACAACCAGAAGTACTTCGTGCTTTTCACGGTCAGTGGCTACTTTAACGCCACGCCACAGACAAGGCATCCTCCAGACTGAGCATAGTAGCTCTACCCCCTCTGCCACAAATACGGTAGTTTTACTCCATTTTCGAGTCGAGAGTGTCTTTGTGTGACGTCCGTGTCTTTGAACGGACCAATCACGACACGGGACCTCGCTCACCTCGTCCCCCGCACCCCCGTATTTTTGGCATCATCGGTTTCATGAAATAATTGCTCTAAACTCCGTCTAGAGGATTCCTAGTCTATGCGCCACGCCTATCATGCGCGGTGCGTCATCGTGAACCTTGTCCGAATGCACTAAGGTTGATATTGGGTTATGGCAAAGCATGACGAGCTCTGGTTGGACCAACTTAAGCAGACACGAATTCGCAGAGCAGATGGACCATCCCAGGAGTCAAGACACGTCTGTGATTGATATGTCAAGAAATGCCGATCGGCCATTGGTCTATCTCTATACAGTCATCGCAGTCGATGTAGGCTGTAGACTTCCTCCTCAAAATATCTTCTTTAGTCGCTGCAACTATCATCTGCAAAGATGCTGTGGCCAATGATGATGATGATATTGGGCTGTAGCCGTGTGCGGCCATAGACGTCTTTGGCGGTCAAAAGGTTAAATTAACCCTTTAATATCTTCGTGCTTTCCAGCAAGGTTCATGATGACGCGGCGCGCACGATACGCGCGGCGTTCAAAAGGTTAAAGCTTCCATTTGGATTTTGGGGGATCTGCAGGGATCAGTCCAGTCCAACTTATGATACAAATGACTTTATGATTATATTGTGCTATGGTAGAAAATCCAATGATTAAATTCAAATTGTCAGACTATCTTAGATACACATTTCTATTGCTGTGAACAGCAAGTAGTTTAGCCTTATTAGAGGGTTTAAGCTTTAAGCTGTACACTTCCCATACGTAGTTATAGGTAGCGCCGCGAAGTGAAATACTAAAAAAGCTTGAATCTCGCTCGAACTAAAATGCCAGTACCAGCGAGAAGCATAGAAAGTAAGTTACGTTCACGCTAGCGTTTATGTCAGTGCCAAACTGGTGGTAGCTGTACTGATTGCGTATTGGCTCGGTTTGTCGAGCTCTGCGGGCGCAGCATGGTTCCATGTTTATCGCCTGTCGCTAGGCCCGTCACTTTCGCACTTACATACTTGATAGAACGGGACAGGCATGGTGACAAGCGATAAAAATGCGACCGTGCTGCCGCCGTTGGTCTGATGTGTGTTGTTGTTACAGTTTTACATCGCGGCGATATCGATCCACTCGCTAGCGCTGTCGCTGTACCAGTTCGTGACGTGCATACGGCACGAGTGGCGCGACTGCAGCACGTACTCGCCGCCCGCCACGGTGCGTATACTTTACCCATAGACTAGGAATCCTCCAGACGGACTTTAGAGCAATTATTTCATGAAACCGATGCTGCCAAAAATACGGGGGTGCGGGGGACGAGGTGAGCGAGGTCCCGTGCCGTGATTGGTCCGTTCAAAGACACGGACGTCACACAAAGACACTTTCGACTCGAAAATGGAGTAAAACTACCGTATGCGTGGCAGAGGGGGTAGAGCTACTATGCTCAGTCTGGAGGATGTCTTGTCTGTGACTTTACCTTACCTATGTCATGAGACTCATGAGATACGATCCCCATCAAGTCATGTCATGAGAAAGGTAAAGTAGGGACGCTAACCACGATGAATATCGTACATTGACCAGCCTGTTCCAATCTCTATCGAATCTATTAGATAAGTTTCTGTTTTTAAGTTTATGCTAGTATTAAAATAAATAAAACGGCCAAGTGTGAGCTGGACTCGCGCACGAAGGGTTCCGTACAATTAAGTACGCAAAAAACGGCAAAAAAAAATACGTACGTTGTATGGGAGCCCCACTTAAATATTTATTTGATTCTGTTTTTAGTATTTGTTGTTATAGCGGCAACAGCAATACATCGTCTGTGATAATGTCAACTGCCTAGCTATCACGGTTCATGAGATACAACCTGGTGACAGACAGACAGATGAACAGACGCACGGAACCCTAAGAACACCGTATAATGTGAAACCCTGCGGTTACAGGTGGTTCTGTTGCTGTTTCTCATAGCGGAGGCGCTGCTGTTCGCCATATTCACCGTGGTCATGCTCGGCACGCAGTTGCACGCCATATGGAACGATGAGACGGTAAGTGTGCGAGCGAGACGAATGCTGGGCAGGGAGAGTGTAAAAGATGCGTCTGTTCATGGTCTAATAAAACATGGTCTTCTATATTCTATTCCCAGAGTGACACAGGCCTACGTCACAATAACATGGCCGCTATACATAGCGCTATCGCATATTATCATATAGCGCTGTCGCATGATGACGTAGGCTTATGTCAGTTAGGTGACCTAGAAAAGACGGGAATAGAGTACCAGGCGGAGTATATTATTATACCATGCGTCTGTTGATATTCATAGGACACATCCAACACGATTGATAAATGTACCCCCGTATTAAAACATTAAATATTCAAAATCATTAGCTATGTACGAAGTATAGCCACATTAATAGTGATGAAACAACGCTCCAAAAGTATCTGCCATCCGGGAATTCTTTTCCAAATAGAGATAGTCTACATTCTCCAGTTCGCGTCCTGAAGAATCTGTCACAGTCTAATTGTACTATCTAATCTATCAGAGTACACCCATTTCACATAAGATAATCTAAAATATGTATTGTTTTACGCGGTAAACGCAACGGTAAGCGCATTGTCATTTATCCTACATTCCTTTGACGCATGCGTTCAACGCTGCGCACAAAACACAAGCGTGCGCTTTATTGCGAAACCACTTAACATGTCTCTTGAGTACTGATATCGACGATTAACTCGGCAATGTTTAAACAGGGCATCGAACAACTAAAGAAAGAGCAGGCGCGGTGGGTGCGCAAGTCGCGGTGGAAGAACATACAACAAGTCTTCGGCCGCTTCTCCATATTCTGGTTCTCACCGTTCACGCAGCCCTCCATCAAGACCAAGCTCGACAGCTACTTGTATAGCGTTTAACACCTCCACACTTTTATATCACAAAGTACACCTTTTAGCACTTGATATTTTTGCTAAACTACAAAGCGTTCACACGGGAGTACGCGGTTTTGTCGCTGGCGACAAATACGCGGCTAAATGCGATATGCACACGCGATAAATTTGTCTGTAGAATGTACGTGGCGACGCGTGCGGTGAATGCAGGACTTAACAAAGCCTTTGTAAACGTTGTAATATACTTAATGTAATATCGCGCTTTCGCGGTGTAGTGTTCTCAATCAATAATTTGCCATTGTAATCGATGCATCTCAGAATAAGCAATATTTTTTCATATTAGTGTGCAATAATTTTGCTAAGCGTGTTTTTGTATTCGTTCTTTTTGTACATATAGGTACTCGTATAATGGTCGATGGAAGGCACCGCGACTTTTCGGCAGTGGCTCGAGTCGGAAACAGTTTACAAATAAAAGGGGAAACAAACGTATTAACATCACAAAAACTCTGTGCAATCAATTTACAATTGTGATTCAAATAGTATAACAACAGTATACTTACATTTAGGCACAGATCTTAATATACGACTGACTTGTAATTTTATGGTACATATAGAAATAATACTTGGTCTTTGAAGTAATAACAGCATCGTATTCTGATATTTTTAACGGTGGTATTACGATTGTCGGGTTTGGTTAAGATTACCCCTTACGCCGCGTGGTCCGATCGCCTTGTTCGATCAATCGGACTACGAATATTTTTTTTTCCCGTTGGCTCGATCGATCGGGCAGTAAGGACTTCTCAAAGTCTTGTAGTCCTACTATCGGACTAACAGGATTTTAAAAGTTCATCTAGCCCGATTTATCGAACCACGAGACTTTGTAAAATCCTCTTATTTCGATTACACAAATTTCATTTTTCCTGGTGGTTCGACCGACACCTTTATGGTTATTTTGTGTTATTTACGATACGATAGACAATTCGTATTGTGGCGATTTAATTTTAATCCACACGAGTTCCGAATTACGTTACGAACCTGTAGCTTACAACGTTTTACAGTACAGTCAACCATTTTGGAACCCTAGACCACAGTAGGACTATGTCATAGTAACATTATTGGTACCACACAAATGAGGATCGATCGAAAATTACTGTCTTTGTATGTCTGTCTCTTATTCGAGCGATAAGGAGGTGAAGCGACGGCCGCCAATTTTCGATGTTCGTGGTAGCCTTATGACAGTGGCAATTGTTTAAGTCGCATTTTTCAAACTGCAAGACTAATTTTGTACACCACGCACATTGCATGGTGTACACAATTAGTCTTGCAGTTTGAAAAACGCAGCTTAGACGATTGGCACTATAAGCAGCGTCAATACCGACTGAGCTAGGAGACCGTTCGTTGCCGAAACTTTAAATTTAATTCGAAACGAAATAAAACAACTTAAATGGATAAAAATAATATAATAATACGAACACAACCCATTACAATAAAAAAAAGAGTGAACTAAAACAATGTTTTAAAACTCCTAACAAAAAACATAACATAACATAAATATAATGCCATCTCTTTGGCGAAATGAAATATTAAAAACGGTCAATCTTCCTAATTAATGAAGAAATAGGCCTTTCCAGGCCAACCGCTCCAGGAAAAATCCTACATCCATGCCAGTAACCTCAAACATGGCATATGTTTTCTCAACAAATTCTTGTCGTTTCAAACTAGTTTTCTTTCTTTTCTCTCGCAGCCCACCTTTCATCTTAATCATGTAATATTCTGCATCTTTTTTTAAAATAGACAATAGCCTTAATATGCTCGGGCGTTTCCTTTTGCCTACGAGAGCATTTATTTTGCTATGCCAACCTTCAAGGCAATTATTAGTTCTGACAAGTTCCCGGTATACTGACCATTTTTCTTTAAACTGTATCGGGGTCAACCATTGCCCCTCAAAGTATTCTTGAAATTGAAACATTTCGTCGTCATCCGAATCGTATAGATCATCTAGGATGTATTCCCATCCTTCCGTTATCAGTTCAGCCGGTAAAAATGGTAGCATCGTTGTTAAAGCAACTATTCTTTTGTCATGTTGCTTTTTTATGATACCAAACTTCTTAGCATTTCGATGAATGGCTTTGGCATAACGATACCAGCATCCCTTCACGACAGTTAGTGGAAACACTTCAGAGATGGCATTCATTGCAGCACTTTCGTAATCGGTCATAAACTGCGACGGGTTAAAACCTGGCAAGTGTTGTTTTATCATGTTGAAAACAGTTACGTAACTTTCTGTTGTGCTATCCGTCATAAAAATGTAGATTAACGGGACTATGTTTAAGCAATCTGAGGTGGAACCGGCGTCCCCGTGGATAGTATACATCTGCTGAAACGGTGATGGGCAACTGTGAAATGTACCATCGCCATAGTAAATATTGTAGGTACTAATTCTTCTTTTTGCTTCTTCCGAACAGAACGCTATTATGCACTTTTCGTCACAACGTAACTCTGCCAATTTGAAGTCGTTAAATTGTGGCGGAATCTGGACTTCACCTGGTGTTTTAAACACTAGTTTTGAAACCCCCGCTGCTCGTTTTCTACAAGCAAAAAGACCAGTCTTGACTGAGCTATAACTTGGTATCTTAGTTATGAGATCAACACCGGCATCTTTAAACGGTGTTATATGCTCTTCGTATACACTTTTCATAGGTTTTAGCGATTCACTCGCTGCTGTCCGCATTTTTTGCATTTGATATGCAAGTTCATTTTTTGAGAAATCTGCTGAGCAACGGTCGTGTGGCTTGTTTTGTACGATCCGCAAGTCCTGCGTGAAAAATACATAACAATAAGATAACATTACACGTTAGCTTCGCAAACGGGATTGCTACAACAATGGAAGAATAAGTAATAGATAGTGAATTCAATAACTTCAATAGAAAAAACTGTAAATAGATGAAACGGGATTACCTAGAGTCGATTTGTTTTAAGTTGGTCTTAGGGTAAGGACTTGTAATTTGAATAAAACTTACTTGTAAGGTGATCGTTCCGCGGCACTTTTGTGATTTCTTATGTATGCAAGTCCACACTGAAGCCCCTGTTTTATATGTTTTGTTTTTATAATATTGGTAGCCGTTATTTAATAGTACGCAACCACCTTTACGACGTACGTAATAGTTATTTCCGTGATCCATAATTTCCTCCATTTTCAATATCAATAGATTAATAAATTAGACATTAGACATTGACATTTTTGAACCCAACATATCGGAGACAATATAAGAAAGTTTATCTCGTGCCAGTTTCTAGTTAGTACTTAATGAGCTAAGATGAGATAACCTCTATGAAGGAATCATTCACTAGACTTCTCTAACAGTTTCGATAAAAATATGTCCGATCAACCGATCCAACAGGAAAATAAAACAGCCTTGTGGTTCGATAAATCGGGCTAGATGAACTTTTATAATCCTGTTAGTCCGATAGTAGGACTACAAGACTTTGAGAAGTCCTTACTGCCCGATCGATCGAGCCAACGGGAAAAAAAAATATTCGTAGTCCGATTGATCGAACAAGGCGATCGGACCACGCGGCGTAAGGGAAGATTACATGCGGTCTTATTTAGTGTTGGAAAGGAACTCGAGTCCTTTGAGTCTATATTAAAAAAAAACTGGACTCTTTTTGAGACACAGCGGTTAAAAACTTCCCCGTATTATAAGTCACGAGTCGAGTCCTTTATGGAGTCTTTTTGAAATATTGTTTTTATTGAAAGTTCTCTTAAAACAACAAAAATCTCTATAAAAGATTCGGGTCTTGAAAAGAACTCGAGTTACGACTTAATTATAAGAGTCTGAAAAGCTGCAGTCGAATCTTAAGAGGACTCAAAGGGCTCGAGCCGTAACCAACACTACATGACTAGTCTTAGTATGGCCTACATCTTCAACACTACAAAAATGTTACCACAGTGCCTAACTCCAGTGAGTATTATTTCAAACCATGACAACTTATCCCATTATTAAATTATGTATACTGAAACTGCTTGGGCTTATTTTGCCAAGTAGGTAATTAAAACAGATGTGTTAGTGCCTATATTATAATTTATAAATACATTAGGCCAAGCACATGATTGGCGCGACAGTATCTCGCGGCGAGATAGACTACCCGTCTTTTTCTAACTATATTAACAAAAGGGGGACGGGTAGTCTGTCTCGCCGCGAGAGACTGTCGCGCCAATGATGTACTAGCCCGGCTGATGCAATTACATGGGCTGTTTACAAGCAGTAAAATTGGCCGGTGATCACCAAACCTATTGAGCAATAAGTTACTAAAATTTATTTATTTAATTTTTCCGTTGGTTTTCTAAATAATTAATTACGTCTGCCTTCAATATTGGTCAATGACTGGTAACGTAGAGAAGTTATTTAAAACCCATTGACGTGTTTATTACGTCAAAATTACCAACTATTCAGATATCTAATATAGGGTGACTGATAGTAATTTGCTTCTCTTAACAATAAGACTTCTATTGGCTTGTTTTTTTCTGCCTTACTATGGAGTGGCCAATTACTGTGTGGTGGCCAATAACTATAGCAGTCACCCTATACTCGCCCGTGTAACTGTTTCAGCAGACGCTTCAATAGAATATAACATTAAGGCGACCAATATGTTTTCCCGTCACGCGTTAGGCTTCTTCAAAACATGTGCTCTGTCGACCATATTTATCTAACGGTGGTATTTCACATTCGTCTGTCATTCGTCATTGCGTCTCACTCTCTCATTTTATCAAGCAAAATGTGAGACGCAATACACATTGGACTAAGAAATTGGACAGACGGAACACTACGCTAAGTGTACAATTCAAGTATGAATCAATTGAATGTTTGAAGCTACATGATTAGGGAACCAAAATGTCTGCATTTACTATTATAGTGATAGTCCCGCAAACCAACATTTTCTTGTCACAACGAGTGCAGTGAACCAACACTATTAAGCCTAGTAACATTCAAACGCCGAGTATCTTTGTTGACTGAATATTCGACTTGTCTGAATAAGCTTTATAAGGCTGTCGCCCGATAGCGGTATCGATGCTGTATACAAACAGCAAAACTCTTAAGACGAAACAGGAGCTGAGTTTTAAATATTTTAGGTAAATATACCCGTCTCGCTAACGGAAGCGGCACCTAAAAGTAGTGCGATAAGGACAAGGCGAAAAATCCTGCGTAAAAATCTCAAAAAGTAGTCCTCTGTTTCCTCCTCCAAAACTTAACCAATCGTAACCAAATTTGGAAATCTAAATGATTATGAAATTATCTGTGTCGGACCGTTTTGCTTTTTTGGCTAATTGATATCAGTTTTGAATGCCACGCCTCTCATTGCGGCATAGTCAATTAGGCCATTTTTGAAGGGCCCTAGCGCCTTAAAAAACAAAAATATCAAAAAAAGCAAAACGGTCCGACACAGATATTGACAATATTAATCTGTGTTGAAAAAATCATTGCTCTAGCTTCAAAACCCACGGAGGAAACCGAGGAGTACGTTTGTATGGAGAAATGACCACTCCCGTTGGCTCTTAACTGTCCATAGGTGGACCTCGTGCCTTTTGTAATAAGGTCCACAGGTGGACAGTTAACAGTGTGGGCGATGGTACTAATTCGATTATGAATTGAGCTCGTCAATAAGTCATTGTCTTCTTTTGTATTTAAAGCGCTACGAAAACGGTTTATATATATGTAATCTTTTGTAGTTTTTCTTTGGCTCGACAGACAGTTTCTTAGCTCTTTTTAGAGAGGTTTTTTTGTATATACCGACAATTGACGGACGAGCTGATTCCAAAACCGAATAAGAAAACAAGATACGAGTAATCAAGGCAGTAGTAGTGAAGCCGCCTGCTGTTGTTGGTGCATATATTATATAAAATATTTTTGTATGAAATCAGTTTTACAGCCACAATACAATGTTATTAGGAAAACACAGATTTGAATGTAGTAGAATTCTAGCGAATTTACGATAAATAACGTTAGGACATTGCTCGCAGGATTTAAATACGCATTACACGTATGGCACGGTAGTTTCCAATTTTGAGTGGACATGTAACTGTGGTAACATGGACCATATGTGACGTTCCACGGGAAAAGGTACCTTATGAGGGTTTCTAGTTTCGGAGATATGAAATGTTTTGTAAAGAGGTGAAAAAATGCTCAATTTTTTTTTATTGTGTGATCTGAAACCTTAATGCGTAACGTTTGTTTACCTGTTTTTATTTTTGTTATAAGTTAGTTATAAGCCTAGTAATGTCGTCTCAGAGTTTAGTAGAAAAGGTACCTTATGGAAAAAAGATTGAAAATTCCCAAAAAAACTAGTCAATACGGGAAAAGAAGTTTGGTAGAGAACTGTATTAGCATTCTGCAAAACTAATTTGATAATTTCAGTTCTGGTTGGGGCGCCTCGCAAATATTATAACCGTACATAGACCGACATCACAAATCCAAGTAGCCTGCTATTATACCAAAGTTACTCTCGTCAAGTCTTTCTTAACTAGAATAGTCTTCATTTGGTTTGGTCGCATGCAGTAAATCAGCCATTGGTTTGCTGAAAAATGCCAATACCCGACGCATTACCTTATGGAATATCTGAGGTCATTGAACCTCAATGCCGCTTATCTTCAATAGCAACCGAAATATATTATTGATAAGAAATAGACGATTTATACCATCTTAACCCCAAAATATTATTAGTTTATCCTAACTGTTCCATCATCATCATGCCTCATCATGTAACTTAATCACAAGGTACCTTTTCATTACATACAAATTATTGGTCTTTTTTAAGATTATTATGACGAAGAACTAATTAAATTTGGGGCAGTTTAATGTAAATTAATATTTTCTATTCATAAAAGATAAACTGTAATATGATTGATATTTTGTAGTGATGTATTATTAGATTTATTTCCATAAGGTACCTTTTCGTAAATGTATGGAGCAAATACTGTTATTGTTATGTAAGTTTAAAGTGGCATAAGGGGTTAAATATAGTATTTAGTTGGGGTTTTAGGATTTATTTCATTTGAATGACAGAATTTCTTTCATATGTGCTCAGAAAAATTGATTGTGTGTCACATTAAAAGTAAAAATATTCAATTTTGTGATTTTATATGAAAAAGTCAGAAAATACATTTTCACCTCTAAATCGGTATTGTTTTTTGTTTAAACTGTCTGTCAGTGTCGTTTTCTAATAGATAGAATTTAAATCTTGAGAGCTCATTGCAATCAATCGTGAAAATGAAATAAAACTTTATTTTCAAGAGATTGGCTAGTATACACATAAATCAGTCGATATCAAAAGTTTCTATTTGCATTACAGAACAAGTCGCAATATTTTTTTAATCTCACATATATAAGGTATTATTATTTGTAGTCAACTATGTAACTTACTTCAGGAACATGGTTTTTTAGGCGGCTAAACTTAAAACTTCTCTATCGTAAAGTTGCTAATTTCACAACATTATTTTCAAAAAATCATATCTCTGTAACTACGCAACCTAGAAGGTTGATCTTTTGTGTTATCGATAGCTTATTTATTGTAGATTACTGGGGTATGCATAACTCCATACCCGCCATAAGGTACCTTTGACCGTGGAACGTCACATATGGCGCCATTGTAATGTTACATGTTCAATGTTTATGGTTGTATTTAAATATGTATTAAAAAAGGCGCCCCTCCCTCCCCACCCCAGCAAATATGGCGTGTAATTTATTTGTCATGCACAACACAATTACACAAAGGACGTTGATTTAAAAAAAAACCGGCCAAGTGCGAGTCGGACTCGCGCACGAAGGGTTCCGTACCATTACGCAAAAAACGTTTGTTGCATGGGAGCCCAACTTAAATATTTATTCTGTTTTTACTATTTGTTGTTATAGCGGCAACAGAAATACATCATCTGTGAAAATTTCAATAGTCTGGTGACAGACAGACGTCCACACAGACGCAGGGTCGTCTTAAACTATGTTGGGAGCCCAGGGCACATAAGAATTTGGGGCCCTTTTGGAAAGTAAACAAAGCCAACTAAACTAACATGTTTCTACTATGATCTTCTATTTATTATGGGTAATCAAATATAGATACTGTTAGTTACTGTCTGTCCTTCGGGGCCCCCTGAGGATGGGGGCCCTGGGCACGGGCCCCGTGTGCCCTTATGGTAAAGACGGTACTGGAAAGACGGTACTGGAAAGACGGTACTGGAAAGACGGACAGGGAAGTCTTGTATAGTAATAGGGTCCCGTTTTTACCCTTTGGGTACGGAACCCTAAAAAGAGGCGCATAGCTTGAACTATAACAAAAGCCTCATCAGTCAGCAAACGTATGCGTTTTACGACGGTACGTTGTGTCATTGCCACTAATTGGTGGTAAATATATATTAAGATATAGAAAATATTGTATTTAGGTATCAGTAAAATAATTCCAGCCACTGCTTCCAACCCGATGCTGTGTATGAGATTGGCGACCGACTTCTCGCTGGTACTGGTGTCAATGTTGCCACAACAATAGAAAGGGTGCTGGCTGGTACCTATTCTTGTTGCTGGCCTCGAGCGGCTAATCCTTTGTCTATTGTTGTTAAGTAAACCCGCTCGTGTACTACCTGCATAAAAAATCGTTCGGTCACTTTAGCCGGTTATTGACTTACAACTCCTATGGAAATTGCAATAAGATTCAAAATTAACTAATGGAAAAATATTTTGCGAGGCTGTGTGTGGTCCCTTCGACTCGCCGGCACTCAGTACTACGGTTACTGAGTGCCGGCGAGTGACCGAACTATTTTTTATGCAGGTCGTAGCACGTGCGGTTTTACATAACAATATACAAAGGATTAGCCGTCGGGGCCAGCTAAAAATCGAAAGACTATAACCCTTTACCCTGTTGTCATATATATTTATAGTTCTATACACCAACTACATTTAAAATTATGGAATGCTTATAAACTATGAATTTTCTTTGGGTTATATGGTCTATTTAATGACCAAAAAATTATTATGATATAGTAAGGATCTCTGTTGATGTGATTTAAATATCTTTTAAATGTATAAATATATTGAATGCTTTGACTATTAAATTTAGTGGTGGTTATATGATTATATCTTTTAAGGAGGTTGTATGTCGGGTTCTTATCTTAATATTGCTCACTGAGGTAACGTCGAAGATACATTTAAACGGTCAATTGTGAGCCTCAATCAATGAAATGGGGTCTACTAAATGGTCAAATAACAAGTTTTTAGGGGATTTTATTCGTTTTTATAGCGTTCGTATTTTCATGAAGCGAAAACTAAGGGGAGTAAGGAATAACTCTAGGCATCAGTTCTAATCTTGGCCTTCGATTTTGTACTATATTTATTTGTAATAGTATATACTTATTTTTATCATAAATCCACACCGACTGAAGCTTTGCAAGCCAAATAATAGTTAAGAAAGACTAATAGTCTTCCTCTAAATTTGAGATTGGAAACACTGGATCTACATCTGAATACACATGTTTATTCTTAAATGACAAAAAAAAAAACAATTTAACTCTGAACGTCGGTTAGCGCAGCAGTAGGTACATGTATATGAAGTACCAGATGCCATGACAATAAAATAAAGGGTAGAAACTTGGGTTCCCCTCGATTTAGCTTGCTCAAAAAAAGTATTCATCTTTTTTTTATTTACCTCTATAATGACCAAAAGCATGTTTTTTTAATGTAATTTTCTTTGTAGTAACAATAAAATACTTGTAACTTTGTTTTTCTATAAATTCTATGGTAAAATGAAAATCCATCGTATCATATCATGTTTCAATTCTAAAAAAACGTTACGTGCAGGCATTGTAAGAAAAGGAACATAATAATATACTTTTTTCTTATTTATTTATATGTACTATATCGAATATTTCATAACTCAAAAAAAAAATCAAAACTTCCGGTCACTTTATAATATGTTTATTACCGTCGTCCTTACCGTAGTTTGTCATACAACTTTATTTAGATACTTATCAAAGTTAGGGCATCAGTTGCACACTAGGTAGGTATATCTAATTTATAAGAATAGCAGGAACGCAAGTCTTTTTGAGTTAATTATATTTTCTGCAGCATATGGAATTGATACATTACCAAGTGCTAGCTGTGTAATCAGTGTGTAGCTGTAGAACGGAATGAATAAGTTTCATTCATTAACTCTCGCTTTTGGTTTGTATGATGAATTGATGATCTTATAAATCTTATAATACAACTTCATCAAATAATAAGCTACGCTAAACAAGGGCTCTAAAATTGCGTTATCTTCGAATTCAACTCGCATGATATTCTGAAAAGCAAATACTTCTATTTGCTTATTCTAAAACGAGCTTGTCATTGACAACTTAATTATGGAAGATGATGAAGACTGGTTCCGACTTGTATATAAATGTATTTTTAAATAATTATAATTTGATGTTGTCTAACAACTCTTAATATTATATAGGTACCTTGTACTCGGAATCAAATTTTAATGTAACATTTGTTTTGCGGGACCTGTGTAACCTATGGAATAATGTGAAATAAAGTAGGGTAGAGAACATTTATGATTTTTTTATTGAGTTCATGCTATTTGAATGACAGAGAAGTGTGCACGTTTGGATCGAAGGGAAACTGAGAATGAAATGGGTGGGTGGAACCGGCTGGGGATTCCAATCGTTTATGGAATAATTAAAATATATTATGCAAAAGTTTACCGCGCCTTTATTTATTGATACTTTTTCAAATATCACTAAGCTCTTCTCTAATAAGTTACAAAAACGAAATGGTGATAAACTGATAAACGTACACGGCGGGATAAAGTTGATAAATGGCGAGAAAAAATTTGAACTTTATGTAATTTTATTTTCAAATTTACGTAATAACTAACGTAACGAGATATTTTATATCTCGAGTTATCAACTTCTTCCCACCGTGTACAGAATTTACTTTAATTCTAATTATTGGGGCTGTAACAAATATGTACCTCATAATATGTTTTTATTTTATTTATACATTCTATACGGACAAAATAGATCAGACTACCGTGGAGGTTCTTGGCCGTACGGGACCATTTTCCGAACAAAAAGAAAGTTTAGATGGCAGCACGGGAAAGATTGATACCAACGAGTAATTGTAGATAACGTTTCACGCTGATTTCATGTGAATACACACAAACTGGCTATTTGGCTATTTCAGAGATATCAGTGCTTAAGACTAGATACTACCTACTAAGCTTACAGGAAGTAATGTTTGAATTTGAATGTCTATAAAAATGCTAATCGCAATAATTAAGTAACAAATGAACAAATAGGTTAGACACCTAGTATTATTAATTTATAATATTATATCTGTTATGTTTTTATAAATACCTGATTTTAACATTTATTATTAGATAAAAAATGATGTTTGCAATTGGTTAAAATCTGAACCATGTATTTGAATAGGTAATGATTAATGATCATAATTAATATTTTTTTTAATACGAAAATATTGATCACATATAAAATTATCGCAATGTCGTTTACTATTTAACTATGAACGTTCATAGGCACCTTATGTTGTTCTAAGGAAAAATGCAGTTAATGTGTATTCCCATTTGACCCCGCCTCACGGTACCGCTGCCATACATGAGGCGGGGACAGATGGAAATGATTCATATGAAGCGCCTGTTCCCATCTGTGCCCGGCGGGGACAACCGGGAATACACCAGTTAATGTATTACGAAAATGTATCTTGAATCTACTGATGTGCCATGCCATCGGAAAGATTGCAAAGTTGCGAATCTTCCACGTGGAATATTTTCGGAATCTCCGCATATTTTTATGAGGATCGGATTGGAGTGTTCCATTTCTGTGAAATATCCAGAAATTTCCGAGAACTTTTACAACTTTTTGGAAACTTTCCGCAACTTGCACATCGGTACTTGAATCTGTTGGTGTGGAGAGTAACTTTAGGGTATCGTCTTGGGTCGTCCCATTCGTTTTTCGTCAAGTTCTTAAATTAGTCCTATTCTGATTTCGTCACTCATTCTACATTCGTCACAATCGTCGGTGGCTTTCAATGTAGAATGAGTGACGAAAGCAGAATAGGACTATTTAAGAACTTGACGAAAAACGAATGGGACGACCCAAGACGATACCAACTTTAGCCCCTGTGAATAAATTTCATTTTGAATAAATTTTTCCAAATAGGTCATTTTGTATCATTATGCCTGAACATACGAGCAGCTGAGGCAACTTTCGGGTGGGGCCAAAGCTACTCCTTCCAGGGTATTAAAGTCTAACACTAAGTCCTCCTATAGATTATATATTATTGAAATGAAATGATAGCTAGTACATGTCAGTATGGCGTACCGAACTATTTGAATACTTTGAATGCTACCTACTATGCGACGCTGACTGTACATAGGATATTGAAAATTATATGAAGATCACCCTGCATTGCAATTATAAATAATTAACCCAATTCGATTGTGGATTAATAAAACCCTTAGTTGTAATTTGATTTCTGTGACACTTCGTTTCTTATCGCAGTGATAATCAATATTATGATACTAGAGACCGAAAATTGTCACCATGACAAAATACGATGTGGCAAGGAAGTCAAATTCCTTCCAAAATAAGGTGGAGTACCTTACATTATAGATAATCGAACTGAATCTCATTGCTTATACCTAAGTGATTGTTTGGTGTTTGGTCCTTAAATAAGATCGAAAGGAAACATGACTATGTATATTACGGCGCTGTGTAATACATTTCGCACAATGTATTGTACTTATTTATAATATATACATTTTATTACATAAACACATGTATTTCAAGGAATTTTCGAAGCAATATGCTTGTAATTCGATTCGTGTTTTAAGAATTGCAGTTGTGAAATAAAATAATAAATAGATTTTACGAAAATTACACGTTACATTAAGAGAAATGTATTTTCATAATTTTGTGTAGCATTTGCGATATATATGGTGATATCGGTAAGTCCCTCGTTTTCCTGATTTTATTGCCATACAACGGGAGTGTACTCAGGGCCGGATTAAGCATGTCGGGGCCCCTAGGCAGTGCAAGGCTCGGGGCCCCCTACAGTCAATTCTGTATACAGCATGTTCAGTTGTTCAGTACCTACAGGGAAATAAGTTTGCGTTTTTAATTTCAATCTTCAGCCGAGACGATCCGAGTCTAGTCAGAACGATGTCTTTTTCGCTCTTATTGCTTGGACATAAAGCTTTTTTCTATCAATTTTTGCCGATTCCGCGTTGCGTCATGTGTAGGAAGAGCCCTTTAGGCTTAAGGCCAATCCCCAGTGGAATATCAAAGCTGTGAGCTTGAGCGTCACTTTCCTATCTAACAATGGCAAATTTTAAGCGAGGCTACGCTTAATTTTGCGAGACTGAACAACGATTGTCCGACCATAAGCCACATGATTAGAATCAACCTAGTAATAAATAATTTCCATATATTAAAATTATTAGAGTTAGACTAAGATAAGTCTGCAACGATTTTGATAGCACACGCAGTGCAAGTGTTATTTTAAACGTCAAACTGCTATGAAATTATGACGTATAAATAACACTTGCACTGCGTATCCTATCAAAATCATTGCAGACTTTTCGTGGTCTAATTGTATTCATTTACCAGTCAAGCTAACATGTAGATAAAGGGTCAACCAAAAAACCTACCAAAAACGCGAGCGAAGCGAGCGCGAAATTTTTATTAACAATATCGCAAATTGTGAAAGCCTCTTAAAAAGCCAGCCGGGTACCGATCTTCACCTGGGCCTAAAAGTCCGAAGTGAGGCGAGCTTTCATGCCGCGAAGTCAAAGCCGTGCTTCAGGCTTCAGGATAAGTACATAGTTGAGCAAAGACACGAACCAAATTCCATTGTATTAAAAAGCGAGACTGCAGGCCCAGCTAGGCGCAGCGAGGCCAAAGCCTAAGCTGAAGTAGAGGAGATGAGGAACACAAACCAATGGTAAATTGAGGTAAAAAGTGAGGCTGAAGTGAAGATCGAGCTCAGCAATCTCCGCATTGCTTGACAAGCCCGAAGCGTCTTTTAGCGAAGTGAGCTTTCATGCGAGGCCAAGCTACTGAAATCAATATTGATATTTCTTAAAAAGCGACGCCGAAGGCTGAGCTGTAAGGAAGCAGCGCTCTGACATGAACCAATCGTCGAAAAAAGGTCACTTTTGTGACGCAGTTTTACATACATACATTTTGTATGGATCGTCACTAAACTGACACCCCAAATTCGTCTAAAAAACTGGAGACACTTTTTTTCTTTATTTTCATCAATAGTCCTCGTGATTCTGAGTCGAAATAACCCAGAAGTTGTTGGTTGTTAAAAAAAAGGATATGTTAATTTTTTTTCAGAAAACCTTTCTAACAGGGGCCCGTTTCTCAAAAGCTTGTAACTTGTAATACAAGCGGATGTCACTTTTTGACAGCTTTTGTTAGAAAGGGACTTCCACTTGTATTACAAGTTACAAGCATTTGAGAAACGGGCCCCAGGTACGCATATACGCCCCGTAAACTGTAACGTATTGCTTCAATTTTATTCCAGTTACATTAAATTCAACAATGGATCAAAAGAAAAACAATAACAAAAGCATACTCATTATTATTAAGCAACAATTGTTACTCGTGAATTTTGACCCTATGAAACATAATTTTATTTGGTGCGAGCTGAGCCGCCGGGGCCCCCTAGCCGAGGCGGGGCCCCTAGGCAGTTGCCTACTTTGACTTAGGGTTAATCCGGCCCTGAGTGTACTTCATATCACTAATCATACTAATGTTAATATATTTATTGACGTTTATGATCAATACCAAATGTAGAGATGTAATTGGAAACAATAACACCGTTAAAATAATGAATACCTACAATACATGTATATTTAAGTAGGTGAGAAAAAAAATCAATTTTAGGCAATATTTAGGATCTACGTTCCATTGACATGACTAAAACATACTAAATATTGAAATATCTATATACCTACTTATGTAAATTGAATGCATTTGTTGCAAGGAAGGAAAGAGAGAATAGTTTATTACAATGTATGAGCCTTTATATCAACGCATGAATTAATACTAAGTTACAAAATTATAACAATTTTCTAGAGATTTTATTATGCTCATAATTATGCTTACGGCCCTAGTCATGAAGTAAAATGCTTAGGTACCTATATTTGAAATACCTGGAGCCGAATTCAGAATTGTAAAACATTAGAAAAATAATAACATGTACAAAGGCAGGAAGATCATATCAAACCTTTTTCAAACATGCAAGTCATGCAACATATACTCGAAATATTATCCTTAGATAATTCCTTCTTTTGGTTTTCCAATGTATTTAAACCTATCTGCATTCCCAGATTAAATGATTTTCCCAGCTAGAGTAGCCATAGCCATTAAAATTAATTAAAATTTTGCTAGAGTCAGATTACATAACGAAAAAATGGCCTAATTTTTTTTGTATTTTGGGACTTAGGTTCAATGTGAGCGATAACAGTAGATCACAATAAAATAATACAAAAAAACCGGCCAAGTGCGAGTCGGACTCGCAAACGAAGGGTTCCGTACCATTATCTATAAAAACGGTCATCCATCCAAGTACTGACCCCGCCCGACGTTGCTTAACTTCCTTCAAAAATCACGTTTGTTGTATGGGAGCCCCACTTAAATCTTTATTTATTCTGTTTTTAGTATTTGTTGTTATAGCGGCAACAGAAATACATCATCTGTGAAAATTTCAACTGTCTAGCTATCACGGTTCGTGAGATACAGCCTGGTGACAGACAGACGGACGGACGGACGGACAGCGGAGTCTTAGTAATAGGGTCCCGTTTTACCCTTTGGGTACGGAACCCTCCTGACTTTGGGGATGTAGGATCCTATATCCGGTATCGGATCGGACAATGTGAAAACGCTCTAAGGCCGCGCATTAGAGGCCATTTATTGCGCTCAACCAAAAACAGCCTTCATTTGACGCTCGGCGCGCCGCGCGTGGCGTGCATTCAGTCCGCGGCCTTAGGGGCTGTTCATAAATGACGTCATCTATTTTTGACGTTTTTGACCCCCCCCCCCCGCTCCTAAAATCATCCAAAAATCATGCTTCGAATGACCCCGTTTCCTCCTACGTCATGCTACCATCATCCGATGTCCAGACGCCCCCCCCAATTTGAAATGACGTAATTTATGAATAGCCCCTTACAGGCGAAGACCGAGAGTTGGCCCGCAACCACATTACCTAGGTAGCATCATTGTATGTACCTACCTAGTTAGGTTGCGCTGACGAAACAAGATGATATAATTATGTAACGCGTGTCCTGTAGGTACTTTATTAATTACGTGCGTTTATACTGACTTTTACAAATATAACACAAAAAGAGTACAAATGGCGGACTTAACGCCTTGAGGCATTCTCTACCAGTCAACCATTGGGCTAAACAGAGACAGTTAGTTTGGTGCAGGATTGTAAGTAGTGGATCTGAGAATATTTATTTTTATTATATATTTACTGAGTGAGTCATAAATTTAGTGCACTTTTTTTAAATATCAACGGACGTTGCAGGTGTTTTAATTACAAAATGGAATTGCGATGAACATTGTAATGTATTATTGTTTTTCATTATTACATTTAGTAGTAACAATGTCCCGTACAGTACCTACAGTTATCAAGTCTATAGTTGTTTCATCTTTGTCTTGAATATCGTGAGTATATGATAATGAGATCATAGTTATGGAAGTTACTTGGAAATAAAATAGAAGACCTTAGTCTCTTTATCAATTATCATAAGCATATATAGGTTTTGGAAGGGGTTTATTTTCATTAAAGGTAAATAAAGATGGTATATGAGCTTTTACGTTTTTAATTTCATCTCGTTTCCAATCTAATGTACCTATCTAATGCTGAGTAAAAAACACCAAGTGATTAGAGTTTAATTAATTTTATTGGTAGAGTTTCGTATCTTCGCCTGGATTTTGACACTTTTCACAAAAAATCTCTCAAATTTGAAAGCATTTTAATCCGTTAAGGCGAAAAAACGTTTTTTAGTACTCCTAACTATCAGTATATACCACTAAAACTTAGAATTTCATTGGTTAAGTTGGTAATAAATGGCCCTAAAGGCAATAGGCGATGTTTGGGTATCTTACCCAATCTTCGCCTATGGCATGCCTTGCCGCTAATACTTATTTTTCTGTGACTTACACATGTTAAGTCGTATCTCCTTGGAATGTGCTAATATACTATGAACCTTAACTACACTAGACTAGGCATATTTTAAAAAAACGAGGTAGTAGGCGAAGTTTGGTAACAGTCTGAAGTTGTTTTCATACATTTACTATAATGAAGCTAGGGCTGCCAAAAATTAACCAACATACCAAATAAAGGGGAGTAATGGTTTATAAGTTAAAAAAAAATATTATTATTAGCAAAATTATTTGATTGTTGCAAAATTGTTGTTATTATCGTAACTGACATCAAATCAACCTTATTTACACAAAGTGAGACATAAAAATACCTATTTGGTACCTACTCAACATCGGTAAGAGTAGAAATAAACATTTGCATATAGCGTAAACCAAAATAACCAAACATAAGAAAATATTTTTTGGAAACAAGTAATGTCATCCACCAATGAATGTGGTACAAAAAAATTGTCAACCCTAGGGGTAGGCGAAATTTGGCAACAAGATGGACGCAAAGTACCCTCACCAATGTTTTATCCAATTGTGGCTTCTAAACGTAAGCTAGCCATTAAATAATAGTTTCATATGAAAAAGAAATAGTTATAGGATATAATCATGTAAAAAGTTTAACATTACCGGGTCCGTATTACCGTTTAAAACTGAAGTTAAAACACTGGTTTGAAAAAACGTGTGGTCGGTGTCACGAAAAAACCTCCCTAAAGGTCAACTGTGTGAAGTTAGCCGCAGATTGTTCGAAGAATATTGACACCCGTAAAAAATACTTTGTATTTAGCAGTTTTATGTAAGGCTTACATTAGAAACATTTTGTTAATGGCAACTTATGTCAAACTAGGCGAAAATAGGTAGCGCAGGCAAAGATACGAAACTCTACGGTATTCAAAAATGCCACCTATTTCAGTAATAAAACACTGAGCTTTGGCCTATTTTATCCGAGAAATAACGTTTCGATCTTGACTAATAGTTATCTAGAATTATTTATTAATATGTCGTCAGATGACAACAGTAACTCACTAATTACTAAAAAATTACTAAATAAACAAAAATCAATCTAAACCATGGTACTTAAACGGTTTTTATGGTTATGAACTTGTGGTGGTAGGTATAGGACTTAGTACTATTATTTATTCTGTGGTATAGGTACAGTCAACTGTAAAAATATGGGTGCACAAATCATCTCAAAAATATGTCCCATAGCTCTTATGTCAGCGAATTAAGAACTATGGGACATATTTTTGAATAAGTTGGCTACACCCATATTTTTATAGTTGACTGTACTTAGTTAGTGTTTTGGTTGTCACCTGACGATGCATAGGTATGCCTAAGTATGTACTATGTACTAATTTATGTTAAACAAACCAAACATAATGAGCGTGCGTGATGTCAATGTCAATCAAGCTGATTATACCGGTGGGTGATTATAAACGCAACACAAATAATTTTCTTTCAGTGACTTATAAAAGTGATAGGTAAACAAAAAGAACGCGTTTTTTGTAGGTACCTAGTCAGAGTTGTAACTCACGCAACACACAGAAAACAGAATTTAGTATTTACGTACGATTAAAATAAAAGTCGACCCGTAGGTATCAGGTTATGCGCAACGTGCGTAATAAAAGTGATAAGACTAGTTGATTGAGTTAGCGGACTGCCACTCGTGTAGCGCTAATGTTGACTTGCTGACACCGCGGAGGGAAAGTTGGTATTGTTGCAGCACGGGCCGGCCGCCGCCACTGCTTGTCCGCGCGCTCGAGCCCCTCAAGGTGACCCACTGCGACGATTTACCAGTTTCGCTAAATGCGCTCCGACGAATCACATTCCATATGCAACCAGCTCATCGGGAGCAACATTATAATTGTTAAACAGTATGTAATGTTAATATTTCTTTATGTCTTGACAATATATTTAAACGTATTTATATCTTAATTATGTTATTGCAGATGATGTCAGTGTACGTGATGTGTTTGTTGGCGATGTTAACGCCATCTCTGTGCCGACCGTACGACCCGGAGGACGCGGGGCTCAAGACGGTGCTGCCATCTAGCGGGCAGTTCGAGGCGTTTTATCCGCGCGAGGCGCACGGCGTGCCGAACGGCTCGTCGAGGCCTGCGCACGGGCACGGCAGTTTCTATAAGCACCGCAACCCGGCGCTGGTAGACGTCAAGAACGCCGCCGCCTACGGCTTCAGGTTCGACGGCATGAGGAGATTCAATTTTGATGATGAATAGCTTCTGATAGCAAGATACCTACCTATTAAACAAATTCATGTTTGATATTGTTTTTCTTTTGGTTACATATAGTACGTAGGTACCTCCACTTACAGACATGCAAGTCTTCAGAGTGAAGTGAAAAATATATTAATGTTTAGTAAGTTCATGCGCAAATACTCTTGAAAATTTGTCGTAGGTATGCGATTATTTTCGACCACTTCGATTTATACGAGTAGCGCTCGAATCTCAATAATTGCATGAAAAGCACACTGCCCATTTTTCCTCAGGCACTTTCCGTAAGCGCCCGTAAGTACATTTTGAATCCTTAGTTGCGACGTATGGCTGTTGTAGGTTGGTGTCTATTGAGATTTAGATTTCATTAAGGATTATTTACTTGGCTTAATGGAATACCTTACTATACTGTAGATAAATACATATAGTAAGCATAGTGCTCACTCCATATATCAGTTTTGGTACTAAAACGACTAATATTTTCGTAGTTCTAGCATCGAGTAGCGGATTTATTAAATACTAGCTTTTGCCCGCGACTTCGTCAGCGTGGAATTATTAATTTACGTAGGTAGCTATTATTTTATACATACCTATGTATATAAGGTTTTAGGTACCTACCTACCTATAGTATACCACATCGTCACCCTAGTTCACAACCGTACTAATTACGCAGAAAATTTGGTTGTAATATAAATAAATAAATAAATACGGGACATCTTACACAGAAATCAACCTAGCCCCAAACTAAGCAAAGCTTGTACTATATGTGCTAGGCGACAATATACAATATTACTATTAGCTTTTGCCCGCGACTTAGTCAGCGTGGAATTATTAATTTAGGTAGGTAGCTATTATTTTATTCAATCTGCGTTTTATTGATTCCCCACACAAACTTCAACCCCTTTTCACCCCCTTAAAGGGTGATTTCTTGAATGAAAACTACCCTTTGTCCTTCCCCGGGACTCAAACTAGGGCTTCCAAATACCGGACTTCTTTCAATACCGGTATTAATACCGAAACTGTCTTCATCAATACCGGGATCCCGGGATCCCGGTATTGACTAAGAATCGCTTACAAAATTTGAGTTTTTTTTTAAATGGCTCACTGTAACACCAGATATGTATGTCCTTAGCTTAGGCACAGAATAAATAATAGTACTAGGTACAGAAGACTCACTCTCTAACAAAACGCGCCTGTTACGATCAGGACAGATATGGCCGCTAGATGGCGACAGCGCCACGCGCGGCTTATGGCTAGCCACCAAAATTGGTGTGGCACGGATGTACTTGTAGCTACCTGTTGCAAAGCGACGAAATCGCGGTGTGAGCCACGCCTGGCTTAAGATATTAAACAATAATCGCCATCTGCAATAATTATCATTTCACCCTCCAGGTTGGCAATCATTTTATCCGCCTTGTTGACTTCACCAGTCACATTTTTAGGTCAACCTAATAAACCAGCCAATAAATATTCAAATTTGGCACCAAAAATTCGTGTGCGATACTACAATTCATATCTTTCTACTTTTTGATAAAATTGTAAGAACTAATTATATTAATATCATATCCTGAACATCAGAATTCATCACCAAATATTTATCTAACGCATATGCACAGATCTTGTTTCAATTACCTAAATGATCTTCTTTAATTAAATGGGCAAGTAATCTTCTTGATACAGCTGAATTTGATAATTTTAATGTATTTTAAACGTTATAATCGGCACATTTTCCTTGTTTTTGAAAATACCGGGATCCCGGTATTGCATTAAAAAATACCGGTATTAAAAAATGCGTTTAAACAGACGGGATCCCGGTATTTCGGGATCCCGGGATCCCGGTATTGGAAGCCCTACTCTATACCAAATTTCAATTAAATCATACACCAGCGCCGGTGCAACACCGCGCGGGCGGGACAGTTCTTATTGACAAAGTTTGTTGTGCAGTTGTTATTAAGTCCCCATACAAAATTCCACCCCTTTAAGGGATGATTTCTGGGATAAAAACTATCCAATGTCCTTCCTCGCGACTCAAATAATCTTTATACCTAATTTCATCTAAATCGGTTCAGTGGTTTAAGCGTGAAGAGGTAACAGACAGACAGACAGACTTCCTTTTATAATATAAATATATAATATATATATGTATATATATTAGTAATATTAGTATTAGTATTAGTATGTCTTTCCCATCACGGAACAATGGTGTTCCGGACCTTTGGGAGGCGTGCGCGGAGCCGAAGCCAACACGTAGAGGCCCTTTTGACACTTTAATGAAATGTAAGGGGTACACCGAGCGGAGGCTGCCCTTGCCCGTGTCATGGGACGCACGCAGAGGCAGCACCCGCCAGGGTGTAAGGACTATTGAGAGTTGATGGAATCTAAAATGAACTAGGTTATTGGGTGAAAGCGATGGACTAAGAACTGAGCTATGGCGTAAAAAACCGGACGCCTGCCTAATAAAACGGTATGCAATTTTATTTCCGGCAGACGGTGACTCGCCCTCACAAGATGGGCCCCCACAAAAAGCGACATCTAGGATGGCTCAAGGGCAACACCGGTGTGAGCGGCTCAGGGGTGTCGAGAGGGGTGCGCCGCTTTCTACCCAGTGGCTGTTAACAGCCACTGTGCCAACTCGCGTCTTATGCATATTTCACTTCCACCCCTGGAGCTTATAGCTCTAACGACTCCACTCTGGCCGGCCGGCTAAGGCAAGCCAGAGGCAGAGAATCCTGTCCCACCCACCCTCCTTGCGGGTAACAGAACTCCCCAGGAGCACTCGGGTACGTGAGGTCGCTAATCCCCAACAGCTCGCCACAAGCTGCCCTGCGTTGACTGATTGCACTGGTAAAACCAGCGGGCGATGGGGTCGTCACATCCCTACGCCTAATTAGTATTATTAGTATTAGTATTAGTATGGATACTGTACCTATGTAGCTATGTTTTATTTGGGTTTATTGAGATGATTTATAGCGACGGCCCAACATTTCAATAACAATTTGCAAGACTAATATCGGTCTTCGAAATACTTAACCGCAGCTACCCAATTGATTTCGAATGTTTACAAACCACAGCTTGTTACACAACAACAATATTGACTAATATTTCATTTTGTCGGTATTTATCGCAAACATTATAAACAAAATATTTTGGCTTCTGAATAAGCATACTATTTGCTCGCGGTTTTTTCGGTCAAACGATTAGATTAAATATTGTCTAAGTAAAGGAATTATTAGCTAATATAGGTATCTACTAACACAACACCTACCTATGTACCTACAGTATTATACCGATAGTCAGTATGTATAAACTAAACTAACTTAGAGATTTAAGGCTATCTCGTTAAATATACATGCCTATTTAACTACTTAAAGTAAATAGCCAAGACGTGCTACTTAGTACATTACATAGGTACTTTGAAGCCGGAAGTGGTAAGTTCTAAAATCCTTTTAAATATTAAGTATTATAGTCTGTTCGAGACCCTGAAAACGGTGAAAAATAGAGATAATACTCCTAATAATACGTGTGATACGTCATTACCCATACAACCATTTCCAGTCGCCGTTACGACGCGGTGTTGACACATCTTGTGTCGACACCGTCTGTTTCGGTCACAATTCCAGTCGCAGAGTCGTCGCCGTGTCGACACAGTTACCAGAAATGGGGAAGGGTCGACACATGACACAAAGTGACATAAAGTGTGGTCGCCGTGTGCACACATTGTTTCGGGTTTGCGACTACTTTATGCCAAAATCATTCGTTCATTCGTTCATTTTGTTCCTGTCAAATGGAAACTGTCAGATGGAAAAATACTTAAATAAAAATAAGTGACATTAATACGTCATCTCTAAAACGGATTACAAGACGTAATTATATATTGTTTGCATTTATATTACAATAGGACTTAAATTATTATGGGGAATTAAACTGCTCGAGTGATTTGATAAACTAAGTGTAATATAATCAACGCGCCACCACATTGTTTTAGTTTAGCCGGAAATGAAATTGTTTACTTCTCAGTGCCTGTGTTCATAACTATATTATTTGAAGCATTTTTAGTACTTCGATGCGTATAATATACTTAAATAACAGAAATAACGCTTTACATACTACGAAACTTGTTAATTATGATGTATAAATATGGTTTAAGGCTGAGAAATATTGCAGTCACAAAGTAGTTGCAATGTTTCGACTTTGTGTCGACTCTGTGTTGACACATGACACGCGCTGTCAAAAGTAATAACAAAGTTACTGGTATGTTACTGGATTTGCAAAATGGCTCCTTGTGTTGATTTGTTTTCAGATATTCTCAAAGTGTAAAAATGCCGTGGTCAGAGATGGGCATTAATCAATTAACTGTTTATTCGACTAATTAATGGAATAAAAAAAGTTAATTCTCAAATTTTAATCGCGATTAGTTTAGTCGACCTAACATAGATTGAAATTGAATTAATCTGAATATTAATCGAATAAATTATCGATTAAATCTCGATTGAAAGTTGACAGGGGGCCATTTTTGTACGTAAAAATAATAGAAATGTCTTGCATGCAGATGGTAGCAAAACACTTTGTCATAAAAGTCGAGATGGGTGTCGATATATAGGTTTTAGAGTGCCGATTTCGAAAATAATGACCATTTTGGAATCCGAAATGGCGGCCATGCACTGTGTCATAAAAGTCGTCATGGATGTCGTTTTATACGTTTTAGGGGGCCCCAATTTTGAAAATGATGACCATTTTGGAATCCAAAATGGCGGCCATGCACTATGCCATAAAAGTCGTCATGGGTGTCGTTTTATAGGTTTTAGGGGGCGCAGATTTCGAAAATGATGACCATTTTGGATTCCAAGATGGCGGCCATGCACTATGTCATAAAAGTCGTCATGGATGTCGTTTTATAGGTTTTAGGGGGCCCCGATTTAGAAAATGATGAACATTTTGAAATCCAAAATGGCGGCCATGCACTATGTCATAAAAGTCGTCATGGGTGTCGTTTTATAGGTTTTGGGGGGCGCAGATTTAGAAAATGATAACCATTTTGGATTCCAAAATGGCGGCCATGCACTATGTCATAAAAGTCGTCATGGGTGTCGTTTTATAGGTTTTAGGGGGCGCAGATTTCGAAAATGATGACCATTTTGGATTCCAAGATGGCGGCCATGCACTATGTCATAAAAGTCGTCATGTATGTCGTTTTATAGGTTTTAGGGGGCCCCGCTTTCGAAAATGATGACCATTTTGGAATCCAAAATGGCGGCCATGCACTATGTCATAAAAGTCGTCATGGGTGTCGTTTTATAGGTTTTGGGGGGCGCAGATTTCGAAAATGATAAGATTTTCAATTTAAAAATGGCAGCAATGCACTATGTCATAAAAGTCGTCATGGATATCGTTTTATAGGTTTTAGGGGGCGCAGATTTCGAAAATGATGACTATTTTGGATTCCAAGATGGCGGCCATGCACTATGTCATAAAAGTCGTCATGGATGTCGTTTTATAGGTTTTAGGGGGCGCAGATTTCGAAAATGGTAACATTTTCAATTTCAAAATGGCGGCAATGCACTATGTCATAAAAGTCGTCATGGATATCGTTTTATAGGTTTTAGGGGGCGCAGATTTCGAAAATGATGACTATTTTGGATTCCACTTTTATGACAAAATACGTAGCCGCCATCTTGGATTATAAAATGATCATCGTTTTCGAATTCTGCACTCCCTAAAACCTATAAATCGACATCCATGACGACGCAAGTTATCTTTATTTTCAGATCTAACAAATTGCTACAGAATACAAAGGACAAAAAAGAAGCGAGGAGGTAATGAAACAAGCAAAAATACAGATGATTCCTCGACGCAATTGGGTGATTCTTAAATTGTGTCCAGATTTTTTTTGTCATAAAAGTTTTTATTTTTCACATATTACTCTCACAAGTTCCGTGACATTTCGACCTTGTAATTTTTTAAGTAAATGTTTTTGTTTATCTATGAGGATCTCACTAGAATAGTATAATCAAGGTATGTTTATATTTGATGAATGAAATAGTAACGCAAAAAAAAAAAAAATTGTGTCTTAAATATATTCCTGCCGAAGACTTTTATTTTACCTTTTCCTTCTACACAAGTTTGGCCAAGTAATAAGAATTTAGGGCTCTCAATTTTATTTTGACTTCTACAACAGTAAAGCTACGAGGCCATGTTTGGTATCGTTTTCGTATAAATTCGCAGTACCAAATTTACTTATCAGGTGCTAGGCCGTGTTTGGTATCGTTTTCGTATAAATCTGGGGTGCTGAATCCATTTAAGATATCACATTGACACCATTCCGAAGGAAAAACATATAAACTTATTAAAATACTTTCTTTTAAACTCCTCTTCACGCTTAAACTGCTGAACAGTTTTAATTTAAATTTGGTACACATATATTTTGAGTCCCGAGACAGGATATAATAAGTTATCTCAAAAATCATCCTTTAAAGGTGTGAAATGAGGTGTAGGGGGGAATTCAGAATTGACTTCTTGAAGTTAATACTGTTTAAGTTTAGGTTTGAAGTCATGTTTTTTCATAATTTTTAACTAAATCAAAGATGTAGACCATCCCAAATTTCATATAAATCGGTTCAGCGGTTATTGATTTCCCGTACAAATTTCCACGCCACTTTTCACACCTTCAAAAGATGATTTTGGTTATAATATCTATCCTATGTCCTGTTCCGGGACGCAAACTATTTCTATACCAAATTTCAACGAAATCGGTTCAGCGGTTAAGCGTCAAGAAGAGTTTCAAAAAAACCGGCCAAGTGCGAGTCGGACTCGCGTATTAAGGGTTCCGTACATTAAGTCCAACTCGCGCTTGACTGCACATTTCTAATAGGTTTTCCTGTCATCTATAGGTAAAGAACTATTTTGTGTATTCAGACGGACATACATACAGACGCACGAGTGATCCTATAAGGGTTCCGTTTTTTCCTTTTGAGGTACGGAACCCTAAAAAGATTTATTTTTATTTTGTGGAATGGTGTCAATGTGATATCTTAAATGGATTCAGCACCCCAGATTTATACGAAAACGATACCAAACACGGCCTAGCACCTTCACTGATATAGATATATCAAGATAAAATTGAGAGCCCTAAATAAACTTTCAAGAGCGGATATCTGAAAAACGATTCAACATATCGAAAAAATTGACTGAATAAACTTGTAACAAATTAAATTAACTTTCATTTTGTATAAGTGGCCATGTCGCTGAGATGCATAGTTTCCGAAATATAATCGAAAAACGGGAAAATGGGACCTTCAAAGCCCCCTCTCTCCCCCCCGCTCAAGGGCTACGGCCGGGGACTTTTGATATGTTCACCTCCTAACTTGTCAAACTGAGTTACGGAGTCAAAAATTGTGTTCCGAGCATTTCCCTCTACAACTTTTGGAGCATTCGTTGCCTGACCTAAGTAGCTTATTGAATTTCTTTAAAAACTTTTCGTAAAAGGTTGACGGGTGTTGGGTGTTTATATGGTTTCGGTCGATTATTATCATTTGCATTGCCCATGATGACTTACTAGAATCGTAACGTAAATTCGTAACGAGACACTAATAGAAGTTTGACAAACCTTGGTTTTCAAGAGGTATTTTATATTGACATTTGCTGTCACAAATTTGCTGTCAGATTTAGTCGCAAACCGCACGCAAAGTGCACACAAATGTGTCGACACCTTGTTACGGAAAAGTGTAGACACGGCGACGACACTTTGTTTCGAAACAATTCTAGACACATTGTGTGGACTCTGTTACGACACATCTGACATTTAGTTACCACTTTGTGATTCTGCGACTGGAATGGTTATATGGGTAGATTCGTCATGATGCCTAGAAAAATGTATTTGAAGCGGGTATTAGCACACAAAAAATATCAAAAGTTATAAGCAAAAAAAGGGGGAAAAAAAGTAGATATTTTTTATTTCCCCAATATCTCAAAAAGTATTCATGATTTAAGAAACGAAAATTAATATTATTAAAGAGGAGGATATTTCCAATAAAACATTCCATACTTGCAGAACTCTATCTCCATTATTTATACTTTTTATTCCTAGCTGAACACAGCCCTTCGCGTTCCATTTTCGGGAAACGCGCGCGGCGTGAAAAAGCGGTTACGTAACATTAAATATATTATACTTTTAAAGGTATTAAATATTCATTATAAAATTAAAAACAAATATGGTGTGTTTAAAACATGTCAACAAATATACTTCTTGTAGAAACTTATCTTAAAATTATTTTTTCAACAAGTTAGGCAATTGTTAATTAGCAAAATTTTCTCAAACTTCCTTCTTTATTGAAAAAGAAAAAAAAAAAGTATAAATAACTATCGTAAAATTTTGTCGCTTTGTAGAGCCCTTCTCATATAAATGTTTAATAAGATCGCATTATAAAAGTTTTGATAAAGTTAATACTTTGCTTAAAATAAGTTTTAGAAAACATAGAAAATTGTCAAAAATCGAATATTCAAGGTAAAATTGTAAAACTTAAAACAACATTATAACCAAACTATTATTTTTTTTTTAAACTTTTATAACGTAATCTTATTAAGCATGTATATGAGAAGAGCTTTAGAAGGCGACAAAATTTTACGATAGTTATTTATACCTTGTTTGTCTTTTTCAATAAAGAAGGAAGTGTGAGAAAATTTTGCTAATTAACAATTGCCTAACTTGTAGAAAAAATAATTTTAAGATAAATTTCTACGAGTAGTACAATTGTTGACATGTTATAAATACACCATTTTTTTTTAAATTTTATAATGAATATTTAATACCTTTAAAAGTATATTTAATGTTACGTAACCGCTTTTTCACGCCAAGCCAATTGAATGCGCCTACTAATTTCGGCATCCAAGGGGTTACCGTCAAAGCGGTTACCGGCAAAAATCATTTGTGTCGAAAGATGGCAGTAAATGTACTGACTATAAATTGGGTCAAACAGATCACTGTGTTATGTCTTTCCTGTAGACATACACAAGAGTTAAGGGCTATAAAGGTTAATTTTCTTATTTAACCCTTATCCACGTGAAAAGGTCCTCCTTTTATTTAAAGAACTATGATAAAATCATTACTTACATGCCCACAAGCTGTTAACTATTGCCCACAGGAGAGAAAACTAGTGTGTTATCGCGAACAGTACATTTTTCTCTCCTGTGGGCAATAGTTAACAGCTTGTGGGCATGTAAGCAATGATTGTATCATAGTTCTCTAAATAAAAGGAGGACCTTTTCACGTGGATAAGGGTTAAATAAGAAAATTAACCTTTATAGCCCTTAACTCTTGTGTATGTCTACAGGAAAGACATAACACAGTGATCTGTTTGACCCATTTACATACGTAATTTACTTTGACAATATTCCTCTAGTCTAGTCTAGACTAAATTATCTTTGCTAATAGGTCGACTTATTGAACCAAATAGTTGTGAATGTGATCAATTAATTAATTAGGTTGACGTAAAAGTGTCAATAAAACCAAGTGCGAGTCAGACTCGCGCACGAAGGGTACCTACGCAAAAAACAGCAAAAAAAATCACGTTTGTTGTATGGGCCCCACTTAAATATTTATTATATTCTGTTTTTAGTAGGTATTTGTTCTTATAGCGGCAACAGAAATACATCATCTGTGAAAATTTCAACTGTCCAGCTATCATGGTTTATGAGATATATCCTGGTGACAGACAGACGGACAGATGGACAGCGGAGTCTTAGTAATAGGGCCCGTTTTTACCCTTTGGGTACGGAACCCTAATAACAACTCCAATATTTGTTATTTGTTTCAATAAATGTTGAACTAAAACAAAACAAAAGGTTTACGATTCACTTTAATAACAGTTAGTTCTCCAGTTGCCTTTCAGCGATGATATTAATAAGGTTAGTGTCAACATAGCATTTAAATTGGCAACAAGTTAATTCCACATTGTTTTTGATAGCTTTTTTTTAATAGTACATTACTACAGAGGCCGGGACGAAAGGGGTTGCCGGCCGAAGACATATAGACGGCCGAGCGAAGCGAGGCCGGATAGGTCTGAGCGCGGGCAACCCCATTTCCCGCCGAGGTATGTATAGTGCTTTTCTCAAACATGCAATGAAATAAATAAAATAAAAAATCCACGAAACCCAAGTTTTATTTATAGAAAAAACTAAAAGTAAACTACACCCAAAATATAACCAACACGTACCTATATCATTATCACGCGTATGTTTTACACGAGTCGTGTATTTTTAGTACCCGCAAATATATATATAACTCCGTATCTACCCGTATATTTTCATGTATCTTTGATTTTTTCGCCTTGTATCCGTCTGACTGTCGTTTTCGTCACATAAGTTTACATAGTCTTTCATGTTGATATCATGTTTCACATACATCGTTGCTTTATGCATGGAGTAAATAAGTATAATTTCCACAGTGTTGACGAATTTGTCAACACTGTACTGTTTGTTTGTACATTCATTTAAAATATGCCACAAAACTGTTTCTAATAAACTGTAAGCCATTTTTCTTAGTTTCTCCAATAATAAAATTGCCATAAGCAACCATATACATACTTCGTCTTTGACTTGGCGGCAGAGGCAGCAAGTTATTAAAATCAATTCTGCTTACGCTGCCAATTCCAACACCTACGATTACAATTAATATTAATTTCATTATTTCGTCGGAACTCATATTAAAGTCAAAAAATCAACAACGGACCATAAATCCAATAAAACAGAATGAATATTTTTCAACTTTACCTCCATAACAATTTAAAAAATATAACTACGCGTGTTTGAGTAGACCTTTTTACCGCTAACGTTTAGATGAAATATTTTAAATGTTTTTATTTGTGTAGTTAAATTTATAATTTAAAATTATAAAATTATAGAATGTACTATTTATTAAGTTCATGTTTACAAATAAAACTGCAAATTATAGCAAACATTGTTTTTTGTTTTTTTTTTTATAGGCGTAGTGGCAGAGTGTCATTACGAACCATAAAGCAAATACTGCCTCTAGTTTTTTTTATGGATGAATGCCACGATGCTGTGTCACAAATATCTGTGAAATGAAAATTAAAAAAGAGGACTTTGCCGGCCTAGGCCTGCAAGATGTGTATGAAATTCCATTAACGACCTTTTGTCCTAGCCGCACCTGAAACGTCATAGGTACTTCGCAGCCTATTATAAGGAACATAACATAAATATTTCATTGCATGTTTGAGAAAAGATATTTTATTGTCATGTTTACATACAGGTTACATAATAATATATAACGAATAAACTGAAGAACGCTACTCTGAAATTAAATAAAATGTTAACAAAGTGCCTAATTTCATCTACTTTCAGGTTATTTGTTGTCGTTATTTTCTACCAAACCGCCTTTGGCTTCTGGGACATGGGAACGTCCACAGAGGGCGCGCCTAAAGACTCGTATAAGCGACTGAGCATGTTCCAGTGGCAGGTGCAGACGGACTGGTTCGAGTTCTGGTTTCCGGATTGGGACTGGGCGGACTCCTGTTATAGACGGCGCATGAGCGTCGTAGCTGGGATATCTATACGTTAGTAAAATGGAAAGATTGTAGATGTAGAACTCTCTCTCTCTCTGCACCCCGGACCTTTCCTACTAGTCAAATCAGTTTCTTTTTTCGAACTGTCAAAACGATTAGCCATGGTATTTATGTGAAAACTGTACAAGTGACAAATTTTTAAATTAAAGGAAAAATGGAACATTTTACTCCTCCGGTATTACTGGAACCTGCGACCATTGGAACACCGGTCCAATCGCTTCTGCCAACTGAGCCACGTGACACAAGTGACTCGGTTTAGTTCTATGCGATTTATCTAATCAATCTATCTATCTAATACCTTTAAACGAGCAAAACGTGTATATTTATTTATTTATATATATATTACGGGGATCTCGGAAACGGCTCTAAAGATTTCGATGAAATTTGGTATATGTGGATTTTCGGGGCCGAAAAAACGATGTAGCTAGGTCTTATATCTAGGAAAACGCGCATTTTTGAGTTTTTATATGTTTTCCGAGCAAAGCTCGGTCTCCCAGATATTTAAATATAAATTGTTTAAAAATATAACTGCTCTCTACGTTTTCCTAATAATTATCTGGTAGTGTACTCGAGAAACTGAAAACGGTGAAAAATAGAGATACTACTCCTAAAAATACGTGTGATACCCTGATACCTCATTAGATTCGTCATGATGCCTAGAAAATGTATTCGAAGCGTGCACACAAATATAAACCAGTGGTGGGCAAATTTTCTTTACGGGGGGCCAGAAAGTTTAGAAAATTTAAGTGGATTGCCAGAATTGTAACCAAAATTTATTTTGATTTGTGATAAATTGATAATCGTGGGCCAATGCCATATACTAATTATTTCATAGGACCGGCGGCGGGCCGGATAAAATCCATTCGCGGGCCGTACTTTGCCCACCACTGTTATAAGTTATAAACATAAAAGGGGAAAAAAGTGGATATTTTTAATTTCCGCAATATCTCAAAAAGTACCTATTAATATTTAAGAAACCAAAATTAATATTATATAAAAGAGGAGGATATTTCCAATAAAACATTCCATACTTGCAGAACCGTATCTCCAAAGGCGCTCTTATACTCGAGTTTTACGTTTTCAAGGGGGTGAAGCATACGCGTGGTAGAACGTAGAACGGGCAGGCGGGCGCCCCGCGCGGCGCACCGCACCATTCCCGCGCAGCACGTCTACGTCCTTATTCTGACGATATCGGTATTCTGAATTGTCACTTCCGGGATTTTTAGTTCGGCAATTAATATTGAATAAGATTTATTAGTAAATTCGAATTTTGATGAGTACTTAATGAAATTAAAAACCGGGCAAGTGCGAGTCGGACTCGCCCACCGAGCCCGCCGAGGGTTCCGTACCTTTTAGTATTTGTTGTTATAGCGGCAACAGAAATACATCATCTGTAAAAATTTCAACTGTCTAGCTATCACGGTTCGTGAGATACAGCCTGGTGACAGACGGACGGACGGACGGACGGACAGCGGAGTCTTACTAATAGGGTTCCGTTTTACCCTTTGGGTAGGGAACCCTAAAAATGGTAGGTAAGACGGTGAGTGTACCTAAATAATTATTAATTATATACAATATGAGTATATACTTGACTGATCATGTTTTTGTAAAAATCGATTTCGACTGGCAAAACATATTATTTTTTGGCAACCGGGTTTTTTAACCTAATTAGACCCCGCTGAATCCGACATTGCCGGTTGCTTGATCGAATTCTTGACTGGAAGTGAGATAGTTGATATTAAAGGTCCCGTTTTTTAGTTTTTCGTAAATAACTCTTAAACGGTGGCGCATGGCAAAAAAAATTCTTAAATATAAGTAATCTGCATAAAATTGCCTACAAGAAAGATTCCGTACAATTTTTCGCTAGGATCAATATTCAAAGAGATATTAAGGCGGGAAAGTTAATTATAGTCACTTCTAAGGTCTCTTTTTTAGTTTTTCGTAAATAACTCGGAAACGGTGGCCAATTAAAAAAAAAATTGTTAAACGTTAATAATCTACACAACATTTTCAATAAAAAAGGATTCATTACATTTTTAGCAGGGATCAATATTTAAAAAGATAATAAAGAGGGAAAGTTAATTATAATAAATTCTTAGGTTCCTTGTTTTTATTTTTTCGTTAATAATTTGAAAAGTATGACTCATAGCAAAAACAAATTTTACACAAATAATAAACATAAAATTTCCTACAAGAAACATGTAGAACACTTTTCGCTAGGATTAATATTTAAAAAGACAAAGCATCCGGTAAGTCAATTATAATCAATTTTAAAGTCCCTTTTTAGTTTTTTGTAAATAACTCGTAAACGGTGTCCCATAGCAAAATAGGTTTCTATGAATAAATAATCTCCATAAAATTTTCTGCAAAAAACATCTGAACACTTTTCTCTAGGATCAATATTTAAAACGATATTAAAGGAAGAAAGTTAATCACAATCAGTTCACAGGTCGCTTTTTTCGTACATAACTCGTAAAAAATATTATACATAAATATTGAACATAAAATTGTCCACAAAAAAGGTTTTGTACACTTTTTCGCTACGATCAATATTTAATGAGGTTATAAGGGGGTAAGTTAATTATAATCAATTTCCAGGTCCCTATTTTAAGTTTTTCGTAAATGACTCGTAAACGGTGACCCATAGCAAAATAGGTTCTTAATGTTAATTAACCCCCCTTGGCTAAAAAGTGGCCTCCATATGGTTTAAAATTCATTTGTTTACGTAAGATGTCCGTCTTTGGGTCACGAATTTACATGTGTGTACCAAATTTCAACTTAATTGGTCTAGTACTTTTGAAGAAAATGGGCTGTGACAGACGGACAGACAGACAGTCGCACGAGTGATCCTATAAGGGTTCCGTTTTTTCCTTTTAAGGTACGGGACCCTAAAAACTAAAAAAAGTGACATGTGAATTGATTGTAATGAACTTTTTTCCTTTAATATCGTTTTAAATATTGATCCTAGAGAAAAGTGTTCAGATGTTTTTTGCAGGAAATCTTATGTAGATTATTTATTAATAAAAACCTATTTTGCTATGGGACACCGTTTACGAGTTATTTACAAAAAACTAAAAAGGGACTTTAAAATTGATTGTATTTAATTAACTTACCGGCTGCTTTGTCTTTTTAAATATTGATCCTAGCGAAAAGTGTTCTACATGTTTTTTGTAGGAAATTTTATGTTTATTATTTATGTGTGAGATTTGTTTTTGCTATGAGTCATACTTTTCAAATTATTAACGAAAAAATAAAAACAAGGAACCTTAGAATTTATTATAATTAACTTTCCCTCTTTATTATCTTTTTAAATATTGATCCTTGCTAAAAATTTACTGAATCTTTTATATTGAAAATTTTGTGTAGATTATTAATGTTTACAACATTTTTTTTATATTGGCCACTTTTACGAGTTATTTACGAAAAACTAAAAAAGGGACCTTTAATATCAAATATCTCACTTCCAGTCAAGAATTCGATCAAGCAACCGGCAAATTCGGATTCAGCGGGGTCTAATTAGGTTAAAAAACCTGGTTGCCAAAAAGTAGTATGTTTTGCCAAAAGAAATCGATTTAAAAAAAATGTGACCAGTCTAAATTATTCAATTTGATTAATTTTATAGCCTTTTAAAATATGTTTACACAATTTATCAATCGTGACTGAATTCCGGATTGGTTAGATGGGTGTGTGCCTTTGCTGCCCAACTTGTTATAAAATGACAATATGACGGACGTATGTCTGAAATGTCACCGTATTTAAGAATTATTTTGCTTTTCTTCGTAAGTATGTTGAAAAACATTGTGTGTATAACATATTTGCACATTTATACTGTGATTACCCATTTTATGAAACGTCCGCTAAACTAGCACAGGTCCGACGCTGACAGTGGTCACGGGCGTACTGGCGTGAGGAATAGGCGCAAGGTATTGCCGCGTAGGGTGTAATTTAGTAGGCAAAATGTTGAATTCATCAAATGATGAATGAAAAAATTAACGTATCAATAAAAGGACAAGCAATAATGAAGACTTACATAAAAGCTATCGACTGAAGTAAGTTTCATATACATTTTCGTCCTAATACTTCTAACATAAGGTAATAAAGACAGTGTTAGGCATGTTTTCAACTTAAGATTCTATAGAGAAAATAATGAGCGACGGCTGTTTCTGACAAGCAATAACGTAGTTCAAGGACTGAAGTTATACATACTAGAAAATAATGCATGAAATCCTTGTAAAAGTCTGTAAATATGGTGACAAAAAAGTGCATTTTACTACACACCGCGCCTTATCAACGCTGAACACAGCCCTCCGCACCTTATTTTCGAGAAACGTGTGCAGCTTGAAAAAGCGAGTTGAAAAAATTAAAAAAATTATGGTTTATTTAAAACATGACAACAAATGTACTACTTGTAGTGGTCATTGGGCATTTTTGACCCGCTTTATGAACTTTCCCGTACAAAGACCAAACTAGTTTTAAAATAGAGAATTTAATCTCACTTTTCTAAATATGTAATTTTTTTATGTATCAACCGGCAGAAAAAAGTTATTCAACAGTAGGTATGTGTACGAGATAGTGTTATTAATGTTTATACTTTCAGCATTGTGCAAAAGTGTGGTTCATGCAGCATGATAAACGTTTTATAGCACAATGGCAAATGAAATGTTGTCATTTGTGGGTAGGTACCAAAATTCCCAAAAAAACCTGCTCGTGTACATACAAGGCCGTCGCACTGTCGGAAGCTGTGCACATGTTGCAAGCATAGTCTATTTTTTATCGTGGGCCAGGCATCAAGAAGTGATTGACGCGCCTTCTGCCTTTTTAGACGAATTAACAATAGAATTTGATCAAGCAGAATAAAAATATTGTTTTATTAGAACTAGATTTTATTTTAGTTCCTCTTGATATTAAACAATATAACAACAGCAACGCAATATAACAGCAACTATTCATGAAAAGTATTTTTGAAATAATTCCAATAGTTCTGACTTAGTTCATTGCAAAAATGCTATAATGATAAGAAATTATTTTTATTTTTTTCTCAATTCTCCCATGGCTTGCAAGAATGCGACTCATACCACTGAGTAGCAGATACATTTACCTACATACCTAGCCCTATTTCGTTTGTGTACGCTGTGGGTCATATCCGAACAAAACGCCCAAAAAGCCCACACCTTTATCTTAAAGTTAGTTTTTCAACAAGTTAGGCAATTTTTAATTAACAAATTTTTCTCGACCTTTATTTAAAACGATAAAAATGATTTGTTAGATGTATTTTCCGATATTTTTTTTTTCTTGTATAATAAATTCCGATCGTCTTTTTTCCCTGTATAAAAATTTCCGCACGCCTTTTTTCCCTATAGATATATTTCCTGGTATATTTTTTTTCTTGTATATATAAATCTGAACGCCTTCTTTCCGTATAGACATATTTTCCGATAGATTTATTTTCTTATACACAAATATCTGAACGCCTTCTTTCCCTGTATTTTTTTAACATAATGCAATATTTTATAGTCCTTAATTTTACTAGGGGACAAATTCCCGGCTGTCTTTTTTCCTGATCAGAAATTTTAAAATAGATATGATTCTTGATAGAAAATTATATAATATGTATTCGCATGTTCGCAATTTTGCCCGTTTACGTTACTACCTACTTACACTACAACATAAAAGTTGATACAGATGTAGTGCATAATTACTTTCCATCGTGTTTTATCGAAAAAGTTCGTATCTACACGTATAAACTGTATAGAGGATTAATAGGCGTACTTCTGTCAAGTGCCTAACTAAGTACAACGTTTCACTCGTTTGATTTGATTACTGATTGGTAAAATTCCTTTAAAGATAACTAACCATGATACACAAAATATTCCACACAAGATTGCAAACAGGGTCCAAGCAAATAAGAAGTTTTGCCCCTAGTAAAATGAATGACCATGAAATTTTTCGTTAAACAACAAAAATACAGGGAAAGAAGGCGTTCAGATATTTGTGTATAAGAAAATAAATCTATCGGAAAATATGTCTATACGGAAAGAAGGCGTTCAGATTTATATATACAAGAAAAAAAATATACCAGGAAATATATCTATAGGGAAAAAAGGCGTGCGGAAATTTTTATACAGGGAAAAAAGACGATCGGAATTTATTATACAAGAAAAAAAAAATATCGGAAAATACATCTAACAAATCAGCTGAAAGGATAGTGTTAGTGATCTACAATCGAGTTAACATAACCGTAAAGCTGGATTAAAAAATACTCAAAACAAAATCATTAAAATGAAATATATTTTTATTAGTGACAACCCTACAAAGTTATTTACTTTTTAAATCATTCATTTATAGTTTATAGGATCTACTTCCTAGGGTTGAAACACAGATTTTTGCACTAATGTTTAACAAACCACCAGTCAAATCTTACAATAAAAAAACATTGCGTGATGTAGTTCTATATTTTTTTGTATGTTGTTTGGAGTCCTTGGAGGAATGTGAAACTATGTTTTGCAAGCAAAAAAAAGTTGTGCTCCCTGCGTAATTTACAAAAAACTGCAAAAATTTCGGAGCTTTTTCAGTTTTTGCACTTTTATTATAAAACTATGGGTTTTTGGTCAAAACTTGCTATGTAATGTTAAAAGAACATTAAATTTGGAACAATTTAAGCCCATGTACAGCGCCTCATGTTAAACAGTTCATGAGATACGGAACGTTAAAAAAAGGGTATTTTTTTCCTTAGAATTAAATTTTTAGTTTTTCCTATATTTCAGGACAAATATCGGCACAACCGCTCATGCTATGAGATATATTGCGATGAATAAAGTTGTAGCAAATTTAATTACTTTTCATTTAAGTGCAAAAAA
Source organism: Cydia splendana (assembly GCF_910591565.1). Taxonomy (NCBI): domain Eukaryota; kingdom Metazoa; phylum Arthropoda; class Insecta; order Lepidoptera; family Tortricidae; genus Cydia; species Cydia splendana. The sequence goes on along the minus strand of NC_085987.1, from coordinate 37,161,498 downwards.
GGGTCAGTAGGTTTTACAGTTCTCTAGTTATCGTAAAAAAATGAAATTGCTATAATGAGGAAGGCAACTAATGTATTGTATAGGGCATTGTCAAAATCCGTACAAAAGGCAGTACCATCGTCGAGAGTGACATCTACGATTAGCTTTTACCGGTCTTTTCCGATAGCAGCAGAGCGATGTTAGAGATCAACCATTTTTAAAATGCACTCCCCTCTTAATTCAGTAATGAAATCAAGATACAAACTGTAGTTTGGCTTGTTTTTAGGCTCCACTTTTTGGTCGTAGCCATTGATTGTCTACGATACAGATTCTTATTTAAGAATTAGTTCTTGTTTTGTACGACCTTGACGATAGTTCACGGTGATTGGCGTGGTGTTGGCGAAACGCACCAGAATCACTGAAAGTCGTGTCAATAGATATCTAGCTGTTGCTTTTTGGTGCTCTTGAGTGTACTGTGAGTCGTGTTAATACAAGATCACGATAATATATTAACCACAACAAATTGATACATCAGAATCAGCTACCATTACCCACTCTATGTATACGTTTGTGTTATAATCCACGGGTTTTAACTAGCAATATCCTATTACTACGAGTCTTAACTACATACATAGGTGTATAGATTGACAAACTAAATCGGGAATAGAAGAAGAACTAAACGAAACACGTAGTATGTACTAGTTTTTATTCAGTAAGGTATAGATAAGTGTGTGTTGACATGATGCATGCTCTGCCAAGCCGGGAGATTGCATACATTTGTTACTTTCTAGCAATGAGACATTCTTTTGGCATAATTAGTTAACATAGGTAACATTAGTTAGTCATGTTAACATTGAGATATATTTGGTTACGAATTACACATAGCTGTACTATGCCAAATAATTTACAAATTTGTAGTTATCGGTACTTAAATATCCAATTTGTAACTCAAAAACTTCAATATGTATTTGCCGTATTTTCTATTGACAAATTAGTCCAATTATTTTTATTTTTAATTGGTCCAGACTATAAATACATTTATACAGTAAAGACTGGAATAGGTATTTATAGTCACAACCCGTGGATTGAGAACTCACTGAGCAGTAGCTCCACATACATTTAGCCTTAACAGCCATTGGAAAAGAATTTGCAATATTACGTGTAAATACGGCAAACCACTGAAGAAGTTATAATATACTGGTAACTTGACAAGACTGAGTCACATACATGCCTATAGCACAAACATATACTTAGCGTGGGTAATGGTAGCTGATTCTGATGTATCAATTTGTTGTGGTTAGGAGATTATCGTGATCTTGTATTTAACACGACTCACAGTACACTCAAGAGCGCCTAAAAGCGACAGCTAGATATCTATTGACACAACTTCCAGTGATTCTGGTGCGTTTCGCCAACACCACGCCAATCACCGTGAACTATCGTCAAGGTCGTACAAAACAAGAACTAATTCTTAAATAAGAATCGGTATCGTAGACTACAATCAATGGCTACGACCAAAAAGTGGAGCCTAAAAACAAGCCAAACTACAGTTTGTATCTTGATTTCATTACTGAATTAAGAGGGGAGTGCATTTTAAAAATGGTTGATCTCTAACATCGCTCTGCTGCTATCGGAGAAGACCGGTAAAAGCTAATCGTAGATGTCACTCTCGACGATGGTACTGCCTTTTGTACGGATTTTGACAATGCCTTAAACAATACATTAGTTGCCTTCCTCATTATCGCAATTTCATTTTTTTACGATAACTAGAGAACTGTAGAACTTACTGACCCTTTTTTGCGCTTAAATGAAAGGTAATTAAATTTGCTACAACTTTATTCATCGCAATATATCTCATAGCATGAGCGGTTGTGCCGATATTTGTCCTGAAATATAGGAAAAACTAAAAAAATCATTCTAAGGAAAAAAATACCCTTTTTTTAAAGTTCCATATCTCATGAACTATTTAACATAAGGCGCTGTACATGGGCTTAAATTGTTCCAAATTTAATGTTCTTTTAACGTTACATAGCAAGTTTATGACCAAAAACCCATAGTTTTATAATAAAAGTGCAAAAAACTGAAAAAACTCCGAAATTTTTGCAGTTTTTTGCAAATTACGCAGGGAGCACAACTTTTTTTTGCTTGCAAAACATAGTTTCACATTCCTCCAAGGACTGCAAACAACATACAAAAAATATAGAACTACATCACGCATTGTTTTTTTAGGACATTTTTTTGTAAGATTTGACTGATGTATCTCTTAAACGGGTAGAAATATTAACATAATTAATTAATAAGTGAAAAATAAAATAAGTACCTACGTAGCCTAAACAATTCCCCGTTTGTATAAAAGTCCCTCATTCTGTTCCACCCGATATAACATATTTTAGCATAAATATCTGGGAGACCGAGCTTTGCTCGGAAAACATATAAAAACTCAAAAATGCGCGTTTTCCCAGAGATAAGACCTAGCTAGGTCGATTTTTCACCCCCGAAAAAACCCCCAAATACTTATATATATATATATATACAAGAATTGCTCGTTTAAAGGTATTAATTAAACAATAATTGAGAAGCTCATGCGTAACGAACAAGAATTAATTAATTACATTATAAATAAATAAATAAAATGTATGCGTATAACCGCTGACACAACGGTTATTATTTCGGGTTACATTCATTTTGTTTTTCAGTTACTCGGAATCTAGGTGTGGGGACCCTTATCAACCGGCGGACGGTAATCACATCAGCGAACGTCGTAGAACCTTATTTAGATCAGGCAGAAGAACTCCGCGTCTGGGCACTTGGTCGGGGGACTTACTACTACACACCTTTCAGGTAGGTATCCATATCCAGCTTTGTTGTGGTAATATTACCTACACCTAGGTAAGGACGTGAAGGAGGTGGTACGATACACTTGATATTACGTAGGAGATAAACTACGTATGTTTCAAGCAAGTATGTAATATATCGCCCTTTCTCGGTTAGTTTGCATGTTGTAAAATTTTGTTGAAGTCTTCAGACCTGTTTTCGAGAAGCAATTTACATGTACAGAAGCCGCTTAATACGATCACTTTAATAAAATTTCCCGCTTAATTTTCACAGGATTCTGTAACTTGAACTCAAGGTTAATTAACAAGCGAAAGCTGTGTTTTTAATTCTATACATATGTTAGGTATAGAAGCATTCTGCTAGTTTCATGGTAAACGATTCATTTTCTAACTTAACACATACATGAGTTGTTAACAGCGTATAATTTTAATGATGTAGGTACTTACAGGTATCGAGTTTGGCGAGCCCGAAGAGTCATACCCAAGAGCAACAACCCAGAACACGAACACGGCCCAAGAGGCACACATATTCCGAGACACGACATCTCCATCGTACACACCAGAGAGCAAATGTATTTGTACCCATACTTGCCCCGCACGTATCACTATTCAATAAGAGCGCTCATCCCCCCAAAGCACATGCAACTTCCGGATGACATGATATTCGCAGGGTCAGGTTACGAAGACCTAACGCACATCAAGGAGAACTACAAAGTAACTTATCAGGTGCTGTTGAAAAGGGAAATCGTCGACTGTAGCCGATACGTCACCAAATGGTGGGGTAAATTTATATGTTTTAAGAGTAATTACGACCAGAAAAAAAGAGCTGGAGTGCCCGCCGGAGGCCCGGTATTGACACCCGATTTGCACATTGTGGGCATAGGATGTTTTGAGATAAGATACAATGAAGATCGTATAGCGGTGTTCACGGATGTGAGGTACTACGTTGACCACATTTATGTACTGTCCAATATCACTTGGGGGGAGTACTATGACTATGCTTATCAACTTTATGGTAATTATTTAAGTTGGTTTTGGTTGGGGAAAAATCAGGCTTTCATACCGGCTTGGTCGAGTTATATTATGCATGACAACTTTGCTCCTTTGGGAAAGTAACTGCAAATCAAAATAATTATTATATGTATATGTAACTGTTATTTGAAACTTCAATAAAGTTTTATTAATCTGCTACCCCAAAACTGTTGTATTTATAATTCTATGCAGTAGGTTGGTAATCTCGCACTTATAAAAACAAAAATATCAAAATCTGTCGAGGTTGGTCGTATTTTTAAATATCATCGCTCTCGTCTAGGGTTAAAAACTAGAGAAAAAAACAGTCTTTGAAAAAATCTTAATGCGGCAATGTCTTAAAGTGGGTGCGCATCCATTACGTAAGATAGGCAGTCCATAACGACGGCGACAGCTGGTCGTAAACTGTCCCTGCTGACCGATATCTACGGCAGCCTCCACTATAAATCATAGCACGTTACTTTGATATCGATCAGAAAGGGGAATTTTAATTTGTATGCATCTTATAAGTAACGGGACTTAGTAAGGTAATCTTACAAGTGTTATCGATTTAATAAATTAACATAATATGTCACAGCCTAGATATCCAACAAAATAAGTACTTACCTAACATATTCTTTGTATTTTTGCATTTCCTACATCATGTAGACGTATCGACAAGTAAGGTGCTATATTGAACGAAAACGCAGGGCATTGGCAGTTCGGGGAAATATGTTGACCCGCAGGTTTGCTCGATGCTCCAGTAATGTCAAGGTAACGCTCTTTAGAGCATATTGCCAATCCTTTTACTCGAGCGGCCTGTGGGTTAACTACTTATACCGAGCGTATGCATTAAAAGTGCAGTACAACAATGTATTCAGAGCTTACCTAGTAGATGTAGTGCATCTGGCATGTTTTGCGAAGCTAGAACAGACGGTTTTCCGGCAATCATGCGCAAGAAAATAATATCTCTGCTAGGTCGAGTTAGAAGCAGTCCCAATCCCAACAGTATTCTGAATGTTATTGCTGACAAAATATGATAGCCCACTTCTTGCCTATTGGATTGGGTAAATTAAAGGGGTAGCAACTAGCCCTTATTGAATATTAAATATGTACTTATACCTAATACTAACCTTTAGCTTTAAGTTTAATTTATTTGTTTTAATTTTACTGTTTGCTACTAACAACTATGAAGTCTGTTCTTCGAAATAAAGATATTTTATTTATTATTTATTAAAAATGTCGTATTGAGGGGCGCTTAAAGTGCTATTGGGTCAGAGTTGCAAGTCATGTTGGGCCAGGGTGTCGGAAGGCTGGTAATGGAAACGTCGGCCATTCGACACGGCGGCGACGCATCCTTCCGCCCGCGGCGAAGCGCGACCCCCCGACCCCACAACACCCACGTCAAAACACTAGCCGCTTCACCAAAAAAGTGTGAAATTATCTTAAGTGGTCTGTGTCTACGAAACTCCCTCTTAAAATCGGGCTAATGTAACGGTACGTTTTAAGTAAAGATAGAGGCATAGATAAGTTAATAAGATTATTATTATACGTCCGGACGGGGTCGGGGACCGGCTTTTAGGGACGGAATGTTTCGGAAACCGTGTATAAAAAACGAGTGGACCTCAGGGATCAGTCATTCCGCGCTTGACCAGGGTGCGCGCCTCTCCGCTCCCGAATAACTAGTGTGGAGCCTCCTGAACCCTCGCTCCTTCAGTCCTGGCTTTGACTTTGTAAAGGGTGATCGTTTTGCTCGCATCTGTATCCTCTACGGCAGTGCAATGTTTCCGGATATGACTGGAACGGTAAGTTGAATTTGTTCCAAATTATTATAAAATAATGCTTGTTACTTTAGGAACGCGATGAATTATTATTTTATTTGAAATTTTCATCAATTTTACAAATAATATAGCGTAAATAAAAAGTTTATGACCTTATCAAAGACAATAAAATATATCTAGTACTTTTTCTAGCAACATATCGTCATAACTGATATCGGTATGTGTACAAAAGCTACCTCAACTCTATAGAAAACCCTAACATTATTGAAGATAATAGCTATAGCGAAATCAAGCATTTTAATGTATTTAGTCATTTTTGAGAATAACAAAAACATAGCAAAAAATATTTGGAGAAATGAACTAAGCTTTAACTTGTTTAGGTAGGTACCTTCCTACTTGCGAATATTATATTATGAGCATTTATATATTGTACAAATAATCAATACTGTTTTTTTGTGTAAGAACTTTTAAGTTTGTTATTCGTGTAATTAATATCATTATAGTAAAGATTATATTAAAATCAAACATTAACACCCCGCACAGATTAGACACCTACTAAGCCACTTAAGCGCCACTTGCACCAAACCCACTAACCCGGGGTTAAACGGTTAAACCTGGAGTTATCATGGTTACTAGAACAATTTGACACTGGGTTAACGGTTAACCCCGGGTTAGAAAGATAGTGCAAGTGGCACTAAACGCCACTTGCACCATCCCACTAACTCGGGGTTAACCGGTTAAATCGTTAACCTAGTGTCAAATTGTACTGGTAACCATGGTAACTCCAGGTTTAACCGGTTAACCCCGGGTTAGTGGGATGGTTCAAATGGCCCTAAGACAGATAAATAATAGTTACTGGGGAAAAATCATTTATTTACAAACAAGATATACAGTGGTATTACTTATAGGCCCTTGAGGCATTGTACCAAGGATGCTGGCGGCATTTCCTCGCTGTATCGCAATGCTGATACCTTGTGCGAGGTAGCCGCCAGCTCTTCGGTCACCTGCAGTTACGTCAACCAGACGCTTCGCGATTTCTGCGAACAACTTATGCGCGCTGGGACCCCATGGACCTAGAGTATAACTCCAAATGGTACAAAATGGTACTCTCTACCGAGGCTCTTATATTTGTTACTTTTTAAAATTTCTATAGTTTTTACTTGTTTTACAAGGGGGTAAAATTGTTTAATATTCGCTCGTGCTAATATTGATACCCGAGTAAGCCAAAGATTCCAAAATCCAAGTGGAATCATGAGCGTTGCAAGGGTTTCAAGGCACAACGGTTAAATAAAATTTGCCAGCGAGTGAATAGTAGATTGTTAACCAAGGAATGAAACAATCAAGAGAGCCTTTACCAGCTAGTGTGGTGAAACTTACCTATAATAAATACTTGTATTGTATATGTGTATATCTATCATACCCAGATCTAGTACCTTGCTCTATCATACTTTACATTAGTATATACCTATCCTATAGTATAGATATACTATAGGAATAGGAACAGTGCTAGTGGTATCTCATAGGAATAGGAACCTAACTCGTAAAACAATAAGACATATAAAAGTTAGGTATTTATAGCTGGAAATATAACTTGATAGTTGTATTAACCAAAATAAATCAATGAATACCTTTTTATACGATCAAAAAAGTAGCTGACTATGTTGTTGTTTACCTTCCCTTAATGATGGTGTATTGTAGGAGTTCCACCAAGCCACTAGCACTGTTGCAAGTCACGCAGTCGGCTACTGCCCGCTGCACTCCGTTGTGACTTGTGACATTATCCTGACTTAGCCTATTGTAATGTCATCACGTCATTATTAAAAATTAATTTTCACCAGCTTGGAAAGGCTTACTTTGCACTTCAAAAACTGATAGCAAAGTTGCATTTTATTCACATTTCATCACATAATTTTGCCTCAGCAAAGTAATCATGTGTTTCATTCGGGGGAAAATTTTGTTTAACCCTCGTGCTTTGAAACCCTCGCAACGCTCATGATTCCAGTTTTCGAACCACTCGCTACGCTCGTGGTTCAATTTTGGAATCTTTCGCTTGCTCGTGTATCAAGCACGAGCGGTTAAACAACAACTTTGCCCCCTTGTAAAACAAATAACTGGGTCAAACAGATCACTGTGTTATGTCTTTCCTGTAGACATACATAAGAGTTAAGGGCTATACAGGTTAATTTTCTTATTTAACCCTTATCCACGTGAAAAGGTCCTCCTTTTATTTAGAGAACTATGATAAAATCATTACTTACATGCCCACAAGCTGTTAACTATTGCCCACAGGAGAGAAAAATGTACTGTTCGCGATAACACACTAGTTTTCTCACCTGTGGGCAATAGTTAACAGCTTGTGGGCATGTAAGTAATGATTTTATCATAGTTCTTTAAATAAAAGGAGGACCTTTTCACGTGGATAAGGGTTAAATAAGAAAATTAACCTTTATAGCCCTTAACTCTTGTGTATGTCTACAGGAAAGACATAACACAGTGATCTGTTTGACCCAACTATTGTACTTTCATTGAGGATTGAGGGTAGGGTACACAAATGTCACAAATTATACTCAAAATCAGTTTAGTTATTGTTCTGCTAGAAATCATTATTCACAGATATAATATCTTTCTTATTAAGTTAATTTAATTTGGTTTGATTTTACACTCTTAGGTACTTAGATTTATTTACTTAATTTATTTTATATAGCTATGTAGTATTTTTAATTTAGTCTTATCAGCATGTTTGTGTAATTTTTTTTAGTTAACTTTATAATTGATAGATAGGTGCTTTTTTATTAAATCTACCGGGTTGTGAGTAGGTATATAAACAAATCAGTGTTTTAAAAATGAACTAAGCGTGTAATTAATTTTTGTTAATAGCACACATATTAAGGTGAAATAGCTTTGAATTTAAAGGATTGCCGATGGCCCGGCCGGGACTTGGGTAATATAAATTTACGAACTGGGCTCGCTCGGCCCATTTAAAGATTATTCACGGACCGACACAAATTACTTTATAATGTTCTGGCAAATCACTGTTATTAAGGAAATGTAGTTGGAATAACTCGATATGTACATATTTTATCCAACAAACAGGTTGAAAACTAAATTAGCTAACGAGAACAATAAAATAGTTCGGGATACAATCTTCCTTTTGTCTTCCATTAAATAAAATCTGTGAAACTAAACTGTTACAACGGTTTTTTAACCTATTTATGGGATTCAGGAAAGATGTAGTAGTTTGAACCTTAGACAAGACAATTTATAGGGAGACCCGTGTAACTAACTTATTTCAGCTAGCTGTAGGTAGGTATGTACTCATTTGGGAACAATTAATAACTGAATAACTGATGGTTATATATTTATTAGGTCCAAACGTCCCGGTTGGGTCCGGGTGTATCTGAAAATAATCAGTATCTACGATACGCGAGAGCTCTCAAAAGTCTTAAACATTATAAAAAAATCATGAGTAGTTTGAACTAGTATCAATTACTAAATGCACCCTTACGATATTGTGTTCACTCGCTATATAACCGAACGTAACTTACAGATTTTTTTTGTTTCAAGTTGCTATTCTATTATAACATGTTTGTACAAAAAGGATAGACAAACAAATTTTCAATGTTCGTTATTTCAACTCTTACCCAATTAGTAAAAAACCACTCTACCATAGAACTTCCTAGTAATGGCTATTGTTAATAAGCTTCAATTATTTTTTATTAATTGCTTTCTCACTAAACCTGATTGAAACGAGCGCGTGATTGACAACTACGTTTATATAAAGCATTGTAATTAGAACAGAAACCATCAAGCAGTTAATAAACTACCTCTAAAGTCATTAATCACGAAGTTATTATAGATCAAATTATCTGTCTTGAACCTTCCCCTATACAATACGTAAAAAGACAAATATTTACCAGCCTTGTTTTTGAGCCATTCAGATGATTATGATTTTCGTCGACTAATTGAGTTGTGTTCCCGTTTCGTTTATGTGATACAGATATTTTAGGGTCATTATAATATTGCGGTATCTTTTTGTTGCAGACTCGCTTCCTTTTGAGCTTGGCACTGCTTGCCTCGACAGAAGCTTTCTTCTTAAAATGGGGTTCGGACACGTCGTAAGTACCTACATATATAAATCAAATCAAGGGGCTACCATAATGGTCACGTTTATTGTGTATCAAAATGTAGATAGTAAACTATTATTTTACACCTTTTAAAAAATTAAAATGATGCTACAGCACATGATAAACGTGACCGTAATAATGCAATAATTGTGGTGCTGTCACACATTGCATTTGTGAATTACTTAAGATTTAGAAATTATTGTGTAACGATAAAAATGTAGGGTAATTCCCCAGTAACTGGCCACCGTCCAATAACTGGCCACCCTAAACTCAAAATGAATTCTATTCACCTATAAACAGAATTCATTTTAGTATAAGGTTTCAGTAACTGGCCAGCCTTCAATAACTAGCCACCTTATACCAAAATGAATTCTGTTTATAGGTGAATAGAATTCATTTTTAGTTTAGGGTGGCCAATTACTAACAGGTGGCCAGTTACTGGCGAATTACCTACTTAAAGTATCAATTAAATTGCCAAACCACAAATGCAATGTCTGTAAAACCTTACCCCGTCCTCTAACCGAATGTTGTTGATAATTTTTGGCTCAGCGATTTCAAAGTGCAAATGCTGCGAATTTTAATTTATTAAAAGCAAAAAATGTATGTTTAAATCCTATCATTGAACGGTGTGCCGTGTGTAAACAATGACATATTTTATTTCCGCTCGCGACTCAAGAAGTGGCTTCTTATTCTTAGCGTTTTCTCTATTTGATTTCCTTTTCTTTTGTGTCAGTCACCCATAAAATACACAGCTTTTTATCTTAAGGTTAGAAACAAATTATCTTTTAATAACTATAATCTGCTACAATATAGAGCTTTATTTAGTACATATACAGCTTTTTCTAAACTAACATATTCGCTAGCGTGAGCGTAACTTACTTTCTATGCATCTCGCTCTTAGTGGAATATTAGTGCGAGCGAGATGTATATAAAGTAAAGTTACGGAGACGTTAGCGTTAGCGAATATGTCAGTTTGACATTGCTAAGGTAGTCGTGGTAAAGCTACTTGTGATCTGACGCTTAATGTTCTTATGGCTGGATATTACGGTATGGGACATTTGTACGCACTGATCGTACTGTAAGATTTCGTTCATCTCGCTATAAGGACAGGGCGATTTTTAGGTTAGGGAATAAAAAATAAATAAATATGTAAACACGACGATAAAACTATGTGAGACACAATTTTACGACCAGAAATTGACCTTTTGTTAAAAAATGAGTCTTATGAAGAAAGTCACTAGGTTAGTTTATAAGAGGTTGCGTAGATTGTAAATTATATATTAACTAATTTAATCCATCATTTAGAAACGATATATGTTTCTAAAGTTACTTATTTTATATGTTACGCAAAGATATAGTTTTTTTTTATTTGGTTTAAACTCATCGGCCTACTTCGACTACTTTTGATTGTTACATAATTCCATTGAATGAATCTGCAAACTAATCTTCTTTTATTTGTTAACGTATAATCAATATAGTTTACCTACCTAAGCTTAACAATAGGAACAACTTACTATACTTACTTCCTTTTTATTCTCTTTGGCAATGTAATTAAACTGACTCGCAATTCCGGAACTACGAATAATGCTATACTTACATTATACAATCATCTGTTCTCTTTTTTGCTTACGCGCCTCTTTTCGGCTCCCACCGGAACGGAACCTATTAGTTCGATCTTTTGTTGCATCGGAACTAAAAAAACGAACTACAATCTCGTACGTAGGTACCAATCCAAAATGTGACTAGTAACATCATACATTACAGGACGACCGGTCTGGCCTAGTGGATAGTGACCCTGTCTGCTAAGCCGATGGTCCTGGGTTCGAATCCCAGTAAGGGCATGTATTTGTGTGATGAACACTAATATTTGTTCCTGAGTCATGGTTGTTTTCTATGTATATAAGTATGTATTTATCTATACAAGTATGTATATCGTCGCCTAGTACCCATAGTACAAGCTTTGCTTAGTTTGGGGCTATGTTTGATCTGTGTAAGATGTCCCCTAATATTTATTTATTATTTATTATATAAGTACATATTTCAAATCATATCGCGGTAAATACCTACAAGTACCGTAAAATGGGGTGAGTAGGCTTCGCGGGGAGAGTTGGGTTATGAATGGAGAGAGAAAGGATGAAAGGGGGGTGAGATGGGATTTTAAGGCTACTGCTACAAAAATAATGTATTCCAATTTAAAATGGAGCTATAGTAATACTCATAATAAAAAAAAATCGATCCAACAATCTTCCAAAATCACCTTTGTATGAAAACCCAACTCACCCCAAATACGAGGGACTACGGGGTGAGGTGGTGGTGGTCCTGTTTATCGTCAAAGTTATGAAATGGAACTACCCAAAATAAAATAAAACCAAAATACAAACGTCCGGAACACTTATTATATACACCATTCAGATTGCATATGTAAAAATAAAATGTTATCGAGGTTTGAATGTCAGTTTTGCACCTACTCACCCCATTTTACGGTACTATCCAGATTTGTTACCTATATCAAATCAAAGTTTTTCAATAAATAGACAGTGGATCCTTTGTGTGCGTGTGTTTTCTCTTTAATTTTTTGAATTAAATTTCATATTATGTCTCTCGGAAACATAATGTAACGAAAAATCACTACACCTTATAAAACAAAGTCCCCCGCCGCGTCTGGCAATTTGTGTGTTTGTATGTTCGCGATAAACTCAAAAACTACTGAACGCAATTTCATGCGGTTTTTACCTATTGATTAAGAGTGATTCTTAATAGAAAGGTTTAGGTGCATAATTTGTTAAGGTTTTGTGTAACCCGTGCTAAGCCGGGTCGGGTCGCTAGTTTAGTATTCAAACCAACTATCTATCTATCTGATACCTTTAAACGAGCAATTCTTGGATATTTATTTATTTTATATATATATATATATATATATATATTTATTAATTATCAATTAATAAATTTAAGAATTACGTAAAGCGTAAACTTATTTCTAAAGCTTATTATACCACACAAGACTACATGAGTGATGAAACAACGTGGGATTAATTGTGACTCGAAATGGATAATTCAATGTATGTACTTCTTTGTTATGTTTTATTGACATTTGTTATTGACGTTTTGATTTTATTCTAGAAACATTCTAGACTAGTATTTTTTATAAAAAAAATTATGTTTGACGATCTTTTTGTGAAATTCTTAGTATTAAGAATTGATCTGTATAATAATCCAATATTACTATGGAATAATATTAACTTCAATAAATTGCTCTGATAATTAGCTTACGATAATATAATTATTATTATGTAAAACGTTCATAAGTGCTTGTTACTAGGCCTACATGAATAAAGTATCTTTGACTTTGACTTATTTATATGTATATATATTTCGGGGATCTCGGAGACGGCTCTAACGATTTCGATGAAATTTGCTATATGGGAGTTTTCGGGGGCGAAAAATCGATCTAGCTAAATCTTATATCTAGAGAAACGCGCATTTTTGAGTTTTTATATATTTTCCGAGCATAGCTCGGTCTCCCAGATATTTGATTTATTAATCGTACGGCGTTTCCGCTGTTAAATATGACATAAAATAAACGAGAATAAGTTTCTTGCTTAAAATTTATTTTTAAAAATACACTTAGTTATTTCCGACTGTACTAAATGCCCCTAATGAATTGGACTCGCCAAAATTAATCACATGATCCATGATCCCAATCTCGAGGGCTCTACTAGTACCAAAAAAATCCACTATCCATCTTCTGGCTACGTCATCGAATCAGCTCAATGATTTCGTCATTTGCATTTTGAAAGTTTCATATCGATACGGCTATCAGAAGTAGATAGGTTATAATCGATTTGCGAGATTTAATTAGGTACGTTGTTCCTCCTCAGTCGTTCACTCTTGACAGTGTGGTCGTGGTTGTATGATGAGACGTACCTATCTATCGTGGATAACGCAGCCCTCGCAATGCGCCTCCACTTGCCACGGTCTTCAGCGTTACGGGAACATTGTACTATGGTCGTTTGTGTCGCAGATTTTATCAGGTCTGTCCAGCGCGTAGGTGACCGACCTCGTGACCGCTTGCCTTCCACTCGTCCTTGGACAACGAGACGTTCCATGGAGTTTTGGTTTCGTGTAACGTGCCAGAATAGCGGTAGTAAATGCCAGCCACACATAACGGTAGGTATGTGTGGCTGGCATTTACAGTGGGGCCTGTTACACATTGATTAATGTTTATTGCGAGCTCTATTTGCGTTTAGTGTCAAATGCATGGACTCGCAATACACACTAATCAATGTATATAAACAGGCTCAAAGTGAAGGCCAGCATCTCTTATCCCTCGGTCACATTTACCTGTATTGATCTTACCTAGTTCTGTTGGCACCGCGCTCTATATCTATAGCTTATATGAAGGTTGCAGATTGTGTGAAGGGTGAAATGATAGTGTTAGATATCAAGACAAGCTTACAAATCCCTCATCCAGTCGGGATATTAATAACTATGCATCTACGTTGTGCGTAACATTTTTTTACCTATGCAAATAATCTGCTATTTTGTGTGACCAGTGAGGTACTGACATTTAACTAAAAACACAATTTTCACTTGTTTCAGCAGGCAGCCGTCGTCATCAAAATGGGTTCAGACTTTAGGGCCTAATATGTCTCCCGCCTATCGGTATCAGTATTACTCGCCGTACGAGCCCCGCAAGGTGTACCAAATGGCACCCCAGCAGTACCAAGCCGAGATGCCGATGCACGCACCGCCGAGCATGGCGCCCATCCCTATCAGCATCCCGGCCGGCGCCAGCCTGACCCCGGTGTCCCTCCAGCACGTGCAGCTGGTGCCCTGCATGTGTCCCGTCGCTCCCGAAGAAGCCGAGAAGCTACAGGAACAAGTTGGTCCTGGACCTTACTTGGCTCAAACCTACGCCCCGCAGTCTCATTCCGTCCCGCAACAAATGACTGTCGCCGCTGCCGACAATACCAAAATCTCATCCAATCAATAGGGATTGTGTAACTTAATCATTATTGCAGCGCAATAAAGTCTAGTGCCTTATCGTTGTATCGCGGTCATGTATCTCGATTGTTAAATAATACATTCAGTTGCGGTGCAGCGCCGGTGGATGGTGAAAGGGCATTTAAATATTTTTAAGAATCCCACCAAATAATTTAGTGTTTTTTACCCTAATTTATTTTTATTTATATTATTTCATGCGAAGACTGATAGAGTAAGTGAGACACATGTATGTTCTTTTTTAAATAAAGTAATATAGAATAATATATTGTTATTTAATTCTCTACGATAAATTTAAAATTAAGTAGGTACAGCAATATGCCTAAGAACCGTATTCTTACTAGGTTCATAGTACTATGTAAAGTCAATTTATAATACTACAATTAGCAATCAACTTGTGGCCACTTGATTGTCAATTTACGTATCAAAGAAATGGGCTTAAATCAACATAACTGTGCAAATAACTGTACGGTGTCGTAAGATTCCCATTAGTCTGGAATTGATTCGGATGTACGCCCAGCCCACAATGCTTGGCGGACACGCGCCTCCTTGCACGAATGCGCCCAGGGCTTATATTCCGGTAAAATATACATAGACCGTAGATCAGTCAAACGCCCAGGTAAAATAGTATAAGACCGCTCGGAGATCACGTACATTTGTTAAGCTTCTCGAGGCGATAGTAACATCGGTTCGCCCGATTGGACGATTCGCCGATGCTTGTTAGGCAATGGAAATATACTACGCTCGCACTCGGAAATAGCAGAAAAATTACGCAAACACTTTCATTGTGTTTTCGATCTCACTAGAATGATACCGATCATACAATCATAACATAACAAATGGGCTGGCCCACTTTTGTTACGCCCTAACTGTTACCTGTAAATTGGCATACAAACTATACAAAGACCTTCCTATAAAGCTCAAAAGATATGGGACAGTGCCCACTGCCCACTGAGGTCACAGAAAATGGAAAGCTCTATAGGGTCGTTGCGCTAGTTTTCGTCCGGTGTCAGTTTCCGTCCACTTGACGAAATTTGAATATAAACCTTCATTGCTGCACAAATTTGGACTTATTGCAATCCTTAATATCTAAACAATTTATCTATTTACATATAAATTATATTTCGCAAGAAGCTAATTATAAATGAAATGTATTATTTTCTAATCCGTCAAGTGGACGGAAATTGACACCGGACGGTAAACTGACGCGATTACCCTATACCTAACTATAACTTACGAGTAGAAGCTCTCAGCGTTGGTTGCGATGTATAAAAATATCTTGAAGTCAGTAAACAGCGTTTACTAAACACTCATACACATCACAAACTTATAGGTATTAGATACGTAGTACATTAGCATCACAGTAAGCTTATGACTATTACGAGTATATTAGAGAAATGGCAGCCTGTAGGGCCTTTGCCAGAGTCAGTTACAGGTAGAGAATATCAAAGTAAGGTTATCCTTTCATGAACCTTTCATTAACCCCTTTTCACACACACTGTCACTGACTTGACAGTCGATCATAGTTGTTTGGATGTGTACTTATTTCTTTTTTTGTTAAGGGGCCGGTATATGACGTGTTCGATTTAGACCTCACTTTGTGACCATAATTTGTTCAATAAATGTTTAATAACTGCATTAAATTACACGTAAATTTGTTCACGAAGAAACCGTGTACCGACTCTTCATGCCATTATATTTTTAATTTGCTGTTATTCTCTACAAATCGACACTAAATGTATCAAAAAATCAAAATATGGAGTTCCGTTTGAGAAAGAAGCAAAACAATTTTGTCTTTGACAGTAATTGAATTATTGTGTGATTTTGAAAGCTAGATAATTCAACTACCAATTTATTATCGATTTATATTTTTACTCACAAAGACAACACAGAAATTCAATCTCAAATGTAAACTTTCGAACAATTTCCATACATTGACGACATAACTCAAAATTCTTCTTCAAGTCAGATGCCCGCTGGGGCTGCACCGGAGCATACGTATACTTCTTCAAATGAAAATGACAGCTTGATTTGCTTGCTTTTGACAATTATATTGACATTAAATCATATACGCACACGAGAAAGTATATCAGTAGATAAAGTGTATTTCAAAAAATAGGGTACATAAATATCAGGTCGCGTCTCATTAAAATTTGATTTGCTGTTATTTACGGGTCATAATAGTTGAAAACCGCAGTAAACTATCTTAAAAAAATACGATTACAGTCGAATTTAAGTATTATGTTCCTTCAAAACTCGCTTAAAATGAAAAAAGTTTAAAGACTCATCTTTACTGATTGCCAATCAGTGATTGGGATTAATTTTCATTATGCTGGTATTCATTTTGCGTCATTTTAAAAACGTATTTGACTTCTGTACGTCAATGAATTTTGATGACAATTGTAATCTTGTAATATATTATAGAACTTTTATCGGAAGCGTTATGTAATTCGTATAAGTAATACCTGAAATGCTTGTACCTAGATCTGTAATACCTTGGATTGCGACGAATAAATGATTATGATTATGCCGTTCGTTCCGTCTATATGTATAATGCGTGTACGTGCTGTTCTCTGAAAATATTCAAGAAAAAATAACGGCTAGACCAGCACTAAGTACTAGCGAGTTTTTGCGGCTTTGGAGACCGAGATAAAGCTTACAGGCCAATACCGCTGTGGCCTGGTTATTGTTATGTATACCTATGTATCGAATGTTTTATAAATTTATTATAAAAAGCAATGTTTTATTTCGATTAGGTCTACATTTTGTGCATATTGCATATCTGAAGTATATTGGTACTAAACTTGAAACTTTCGTTGAAACTAAATAAAATAATTATTCCAAATGTACAGTCCTTCACCTGCAATTTATGCTACACAACGAAGGCCGCAAAAATATCTGACACGATCTTATTTGTAGAACCATAAGATTTGTAAGCAGGTTCCATAGAACTATTCTGTTTCGCTTTATCCGCCAATATGGAATTGCCACCCTGCCGAAACTTTATTTATTTAAATTCCCATTGAATGGATTTTGCACCTTATGAAAAACCGTATAGAGTAGTAAATAACATTTTACATCTGACTTAATGACATCTTGTTTTATTCGCTTTAATTGTTTTTTTTTTTTTTTTTTTTGCTTTAATTGTACAAAACGCGTATCACGACAAAGCAATATTAGGTAGTAAAACCAGAGTAAAACAGTCAACAATCAAATTAATTAAATAGGTACGTTACGTGTGACAATGACATGAACAGACAAGGAAAGCAAGATTAAATGCATTGTTTCTGTTTCATCTTTTAATGGAACGCTTTTACCCTCAAAGGAGGCCAGTGGCTTAGAGGATATAACCAACGGAGACGCCATGTCTAAAATGTTCGGTACAAAATAGTCTGCCGTTTTTTGCGGGGGAGGGGCACATCAAATGTATAGGTACGTCATGTCAGATAAACGTCAGTCCATACATATGGTTGACATGTGGTTGACCATTGGCCGCCTATTTTCGACAGAGGGGAACGCCTGTTAATGGCGGCTCCTTTGTTAATTACTCCGAGGCCAGTGGTCAATACTAAACTAAAAGTCTAATCTTAAAAAAACATGATAGGTCACTGACCTGTCCCAGTAAAGTGAGGTAGTGTGCGTGAAGTGCGCTTGTGTGTGAAATGGGGTAAATTGACAGAGTCAGAAATTTTACCCACCGCTACCGTCGCCTTAATAATTATTATTTGTCTAAGAAGTAGTAAAAAGTTTAACCCAATATATCTCATAATATATACAGGGTGATTCATGAGACGTGAGCAGGACTAAGCCTGCACACTCAGTAACTGAGAATTGATCGATCACCGTCGTATTTACGTGAAACAACCACACTTTTTCCTATTTTTTAACTTTTTGGTGAGGGCAAATTTAATTCTCTACAATCATGGTCACCCTACAAGACCTAATTAATAAACATAAAACCTCTTTAACCGTAATGAAAGCATTTTGATTACGAAGAAAATAAAATGTCAAACTTGAGTGACATACGAGTTTTCAAAAGTAACCAAACCGTGATGACATTCAATTTGACACAAAATATCAGTAGTTTAGTATACTAATTTTAGGGTGACCATGCATGTCGTAAATAAATTAAAAACATTTTTTTTCAACACGACTAAAAAGTTAACGTTAACCTCACTAATACTGATACGAAACAGTTGCTTATAATTTACGAAATGCGCAGTTTAAGTCCTGCTCACGTCTCCTGAATCATCCTGTATAGTTGATATATAGTCGAATAAGTAAAACCTCATTTTCATTACATTATGAATACGGGCATCGGGTCGGACCAAGCTAACTATGCATAACATTTTCAACTGATTTTCAAAGACAAAGTGTGGAATTGTCATCAATATTATTGTCTATTTCTATGTCTATTTATATAACGACACTCCCTCACTTTGATCTGCTCAAGTTGGTGGTGAAAAGTGAGCTTAGACAGACGTAGGTAGAGTCAGACCAAGAAAAGTCTGCAGCAGATTTGATAGCCCACGCAGTGCTAGTGTTATTTTAATCGACAAACTTCTATGAAATTATGACGTAAAAATAACACTTGCACTGCGTGGGCTATCAAAATCGCTGCAGACTTTTTTTGGTTTAACTCTACCTACTGTACTACTCGTACTAAACTGATCAGCTCATAATTTAATAACTTTAGTCATTAAATTATGAGCAGGCTCGATCAAGGTGTTATTGAGCTAAAAGAGCTTAGAAGGCTAAAAAGCTATCTGTGAGGGGTCTTGCTATTCTGGTCATCCTATTTGCAAGAAAGTATGGTCGAGTTTGTGACTAGTCGTATGCCTATTGCCTAATATTGGCCTCATTTTTCATTACAAAACATAGAAAATAGAAAGAAAATACCTTGTAGTACTAAAGTCCTCTTCAGTTGCATATTTCATTCGTAATTCCATCAAATATTCTAACAATTGAAACTTGAAGAATTGAATTCCATGTTTCAAGTACAATTACGAAACATAAAATCTAAAATTCGTAAGATAAATAAAATATTATAATGATTAATCCTCTAGATTCCGGATGTCTTAAATAACATATTTGATACTAATAAACATAAAATACTTCATTACAGGGACATCTTTCAGAAATAAACTAAAAAAATCTCAAAGTAAAATAATGCTTAAAAATTCGCACGTGATGAGTTTTCGAACGTTCCCTTTTTATTATAATAATTTAGTCTACTCAAACTGACTACTCGGAGTACTCGGCTAATGTCTATGTGTGCGTAGATGTCATTGAAAATAGCTCTGTCTACCTCTAAACTGTGTGAGAGAAAGGGACATGATTTTTGATCTGAAGTAGGCAATAGTGAACCGTAATATTAAGGACATATGGTTTAGTAAAACAACCTGGAACTTATGATCTTTCTTCTTGAATCGAACCTTGTTACCCGCCCGAGGCAAACGACCTCTTCTGCAATTCTGGTATCCTGGTACTTTTGGAATAATGTTTATCTTTATATGTCGCCGTTCAGTCGCCATTCAGTCGCCGTTATGTCGCCACTCAGTCGCCACTCAGTCGCCGTTCAGTCGCCACTCAGTCGCCATTCAGTCGCCGTTATGTCGCCATTCAGTCGCCATTCAGTCGCCGTTCTGTCGCCACAGTAAAAGGTATAAAAGGCCGGTGCGGAGCGTTGGCTGGGCATTCATTCTTCAACCATCGGACTAGCGGTGACTCTGATTTTCGGGTGTAACGTAGTGTGGGGAGGTGAAGTTTCTCCGCGACTTTTTCCGTGTTTATTTTTTACTTGGAATTATCCTGGTGAATTATAATTTGGAATTAGTGTCTGTGTTTAGTTTTACGGGGATTGTGATCGCCGTAACGCTAAACATAGGCTATTGTCGAGATTCTTTACTGCCATGTGTGGGAATTTGGTTATTGTGAGGTTTTCTCTACGCTGTGTTTTCTAAGTGCCGTCATATTATGCAGGGACTATGTCGTTGCATAGCCGGGGCTTGGAATTGTGTCTGAGTTTGGTTTTATGGGAAAAAATTCTCGTAACGTTAAATATAGATGTTTAAGGGAAATTCACTTTTCTGTTGAGTTAGTTATTTTTGTGATAATTTAGTTGCCCAGCAGTGGGACGTATATAGGCTGAATTATTATTATAATTATTTGTATCTCCTTGGATATCACGGGCCTATAATCCCGGTTTTTTGATAGGCTTGCGTGGGGACACAGATCCAACACGTAGAGGCCCCTTGGAGAGCTGTTGTGTCATGTAGAACGCCTGCTCGAGCCCGTTCACAGGTGCAACAATAGACACCCATGAACCGGTCTCAGCAGCCATTGGGACTATTGTAGAAAAAGAGAACAGTATACCGGTCTATGGATTGAAGTTTGGGTGAACTATGAGACTGGGTTATTACAAAGACGTACGGACACGTGCCATAACAATGTTTACACAAGTTATCGAGGCAGGTGGTGACTTGCCGCGCGCTAGATGGGCCCCTGAAACTGCCGTCGCGAAGACGACCAGGAGCAACATCGGTGTGAGCGGCTCAGGGGTCTCGAGCGTCTTATGCATCTTTCACTTCCACCCCTGGAGCATATAGCTCTAACAACTCCTCTCTGGACGGCCAATTAAGGCAAGCCAGAGCTGAGAGTCCTGCGGGTCCCCTTGGGGTCCACTCCGACCGACGAAGACACGCCGGAGACGGAGACCCTGACCGACTCTCGGGAGCACTCGGGTCCGTGGGATCGTTACTTCCCAACAGCTCGCCACAAGCTACCCTGCGGGCTTTTATTATTATCTTTATTTATTTTTCGTCTTAAGTTATTATTATTCTCTTTATTCAATTAGGGTCTTAGGTTAGGGTTTAACAATGTGAGTATAAAAGTAAAATATAAAAACACTTACAAAACATAACAAAAATATATAAACACATTATAAAAAACCTAACCTAGGGTGCCGCCGGCAGCGGGGCAGGGTCCAAGCTGCCGGTGGTCAGGGCCGCAGAGTGAGGAATCGACGTACTATACGCGCCGTGTCCAAAATTACCGCCTTCTGCATCTGACCCTTGATCCAACCACCCAGCGAGAGTCTCTCTAGGTGTTGGTCGAGACTCTTCGCTATGAGACCGTTCGCTGACACGACTATAGGAACAATGATCGTCGAGTCAACATCCCACATAGCGGTTATCTCGTGGGCTAAGTCTAGGTACTTGCTGGACTTGTCCTTCTCGGCCTTCACGAGATTCTCATCATGGGGGATGGTGACGTCGACGAGCACGGTCCGGCGCTGCGATCGATCTATCAGCACGATGTCAGGCTTATTGGCTACAATAGTCCTGTCAGTGATGATAGATCGATCCCAATAGAGCGTGGCACGACCATTTTCGAGAACTAGCGCAGGTGAGTACTTGTAGTACGGCACTTCGCGGTCCACAAGGCCGTATAGGAGGGCAAGCTGCTGGTGAATAATTCTGGCTACGAGGTTATGTCTGTGCAAGTACTCGCCGTTAGCAAGATGAGAACAACCGGAGATAATATGCCTGAGTGACTCTCCGGGACGGCGGCATGCCCGACAAATGTCGACCGTACCGTCCTTCAGGATATATCTCCGGTAGTTATTCGTCATGATAACTTCGTCCGCAATTGCACAGGCAAAACCCTCGGTTTCTCCGAAGAGGTCCCCGAATCGTAGCCAGTTCACCGACGCGGGTAGGTCTACATCGGGTCCCATGAGGGCCTTGTAGAACCGCCCGTGTAGCTGCTTATCCTTCCATACCGCCTTGCGGTCCTCGGTGCTTAGTACTACAGGTTTGCGCCAGTTCTCGTTCGCCAAGGAGAGCGGCGTGAGGCCCTTGTCAGCTGCCACCACATCACGATGCATCCCACACTCGTTGTTGAGGAAATAATTCCTGAGATTGTACACCTCACGGTTGTGGAGATTTTTGGCGTTTAGAAAGCCGCGACCTCCACATTTCCGTGGGATGTACAATCTCATAACAGACGAGCGTGGGTGCAACATACAGTGTGTGGTGAGCAGCTGTCGGACCCTCCGATCCAGGGCATCCAGCTCGGTCTGAGTCCACCTTAGTATGCCAAAGGAGTATGTGAGTAGAGGCATTACCCAGGCGTTGAAGGCGCGCACTTTGTTGCCTCCTGACAAAAGACTGTTGAGTACTTTTGTGAGCCGACTGAAAAAGCGCTCCTTCACCGACCGTCTAATACCTTCTTCCTCAATACCCAACGACTGTGACATACCAAGGTATTTATAGGTTTCTGATTCAGAGATGGATCTGAAAGACATTGTCTCAGAAAGTTGTAAATTTGTTGAATTTACAACTTTCCCCCGCTGTACATGCATAACCGCACATTTATCGACACCAAACTCCATGTTGATGGCATTACTGAAGACTTCGGTAGTTTTCAGTAGCTCCACCAAGTCTTGGCTATTTGGTGCAAATAATTTGAGATCATCCATGTACAGAAGGTGAGAAATGACTTCACCCCCTCTCCGAAGCCGGCAACCTAGTTCTAAATCCTTCAGCAAGGTACTGAGAGGATTCAGAGCTAGGCAGAACCACAGAGGACTCAGACTATCACCCTGAAATATTCCTCGCTCAATCCTTATAAAATCCTGCGGGCCAGGGCTCTCATCCCCGCCTCCTGGTTGACGAAGGACTGTGGTCCATTGCCTCATACACGCGCTTAGAAAGGCTCTTAAAGCTGTATCAACTTTATACATTTCTAAGACCCTCTCCAGCCATGAGTGAGGCACCGAATCATAGGCCTTCTTGTAGTCAATCCAGGCTGCTGAGAGGGCCCCCCTGTTCCGCCGGATTTGTTGGCAGATGGTCATGTCTATGAGGAGGAGCTCTTTAGTACCACGGGACCCAACCCTACATCCATTTTGAGCAGAGGCCAAAATATTGTTTGCGACAATGTGCGCGTTGATTTTTGCTCTCAAAATGGATGTAAGGAGCTTGTAGAGTGTAGGCAAGCATGTGATGGGTCTGTAGTTCTTCGCTTCCGTGGTACTACCGGACTTATAGAGCAGGAAGGTGACACCAGTTGTTAAGGAAGGTGGGGGAGAACCAAGCTCGAGGGCTTGTTGAAATTGTGCTGCCAAGCAGGAGTGTGAGCATCGGAACCATTTTAGCCAGAAGTTGTGCAATCCATCCGGCCCAGGACTTTTCCAGTTCTGGGCCGTGCGAATGGCACAACTTACGTCATCGGGGCTGATGGTGACTGCCCCCATAGGTTCGATGGACTCGCACTCACGCTCGACAACACTCATCCAACTCCCCTCGGTGTGTCCGACAGGCACTGACCAGATGCTACGCCAGAAGTCATTCATGACAGTAGCATCCGGTGGCTGCGAGTCAGACGCACTAGGGTTGGTTTCCTCCCACTTTCGGTACATCTTCCTTTGGTCACTCTGGAAAAGACGGTTCTGCTGGAATCGGTCCACACGCTCTCTGTAGCGGCGAATACGGTTTGCCCATGCATAGACTTTCTGCTTTAGAAAGTCGATGCGCTCCGTAATGTTGGCCATGTAGTCGCGGGGCCTAATATCCGTCCCCGCGAATGCCTGGTTTACAAAGCGCATTACTCGGGGGCGATTGTTGCCCCCCCTGAAGCAGATCAGCTTTGCGATAAGAGTCCTAAAAGAGCTGATACGTCGCTCGATCCGTATTTGCCATGCGGGGGCATCCCCGGCGGTCCTAGGTGCACGTTCAGAGTCCGGAAACTTGACTCGTGCAACACGGCACGCCGCGATGGCTCCGCAATACGTGATCGCGTGCGTATCATCTAAATCTTTACTAGTCCGCAAATATGGCTCTAGTAAAGCGTTTAGAGCTCCCATTAGCGCTAGATTGTGTCTATTCATAGGCAAACGTGGTAATCGTGGCCTAGTATTGGGTGTGGAGCGATACTGCGTAATCGCCTCATCCAAAGTCCTCCTCAGTTGCTCACTCACACTCTGCGCGAACTCCTCCTCGTCGGCACAGAGATCTACCCGCGGCGCCTCCGGTGCCTGGTCGGGTGCCGGCACCGGATCCGGCGATGTGGCGGGCGGGTCTCGCACCGAGGTGGAGGCTGCGCGAGCAGAGAGAGCCTCCAGGCGAAGCCGATCAAGTGTCGAGTCATCCAACCGCTTTAGCCGCTGGATGACTCGCACCTGATCCGATAGCCGTTGCGCAGTCACGTCGATGGTTGGTTCGAGGGCCTGAAACAGTGGAAGCATTCGGACACGGTACGCGCATAAGTCGGTTCCCCCCTCTGTAGCCCCATAGTAGGCGCGCATGACGTTCTCATTCATGGTTTGAGACCATCTCATGCGACGCACTACACCACCGGCAGCGGGAGCTGTGGGCGGAGCAAGATGTCCCGCAGGCCCCAAGCGTGCCGGCAGCGGTGGCCGCCCGCCTATTATTATTATTATTACCTATTTTATGTCGAACTATACGAGTAAGTAGGTGCAACAAAGTCAATCGCTCTATATATAATATAATTTATAATTTTTGGCAAACCGCGAGTTCTCAGTTATTATTCCGAACTACTACTACTACTACTAGTATAGTTAAGTTTTATTACTAGAACATACTCGTACACGATAGTGTAAAAAGACGCACGAATGAGGTGTAATCGATTACGACTGAATTTATAAGTTCGTAAGCGGTGGTTTTGTTCCATCAGCACGTCATGGGCGAGATTGCGCAAGGGCAGGAACTCGCGGCTGGAGTAACGACTGTGACGAATGGGCGAGCATGTTTTTCTAAACCACTAGCTTAGCCGACACCCCACTCAACCTACATACTTGGCGATAATCACCTGACAGTGACATTTTACCTCTAGGCAGGGGGCGAAACTTAAAAGGGGGGCTTTTTTACATAGAAACAGGCGCCGTCGGTGTATGGTCGGTGTCATATTAAAGACAAAATTTGCTCACCTGATGCTTCCATATAAATCAACTAGATGGTGTCACCCTTTGGTGTCACCGCAGAAAAACATGTTTGCTCCTTTGTCTGTGGTGTTTTAAAAAACACGCATCCAGGCCATAATCGTTTAAAAGGAAAAAAACCTTGTCTTTGCATTTTTATCACAAATTCCGTTTCAAGTATGAAACGTTTAAAATTTTCTGTAATTTAGTTACCTCACATTTTTTAATCGGTTTAATATAATTTTGTTTAGAAGTCTGGCTAGCCAAATTTTGTTAACAGATATTTCCTTGTTGTATCACCAATTGTCTATGCTTTTAAAAAAAGATAAAAGTCTGTTGTCAATTTATGTCATTCATTCAAATTGTTCGCGGTTTATAAGGCGTTTATTTTAAATAATACTTAAATAATATTAATAATGACTATACTAAGTGAGGTCCGCAAACTATTATTTAAGCTCGTAAATAATTACGACAATGTGCGAAGTAGACGTGAAGCGTTTTATAACGTAAAAACCTGCAATGTTTACAAGTCGGAAACAATTTAGTAGGTTGGTGCTCTATTAATATTTTGATACTTTAAGTACTAGTTCTAAACTTCTAACATTTCCCTATAACTTTGATTAAGTATGTGAATTTATTAATACCTGAATCTCATAAACAGGACAAGTGTGTAAAACAAAACGGATAAACTGAAAGTTCTGGAAAATATCAATAAAATCAAAACATTGGAACGTAATCATATGTGTTTGTCGTTGACTGTACTTTACATTGTGGTAGAAATTAATGTGAGCTGACTTTGAGTGCAGTCAACGTATATGTATTTAACTTATTTCCTTAGGTACCTTAGGTGTGCACAGAAAATCAAAAATATTTTCTAGTAGTATTAAAACTATAATTCCTACTACACACAGTGTGACCAGCCTAAGATTTTTTGAATTTCCCGCCAAAACTTTGGGTAATATTTCAGTAGCCAGACTCTATTTTAAATAATATAATCGTTTTTATTAACAACAACTAAAGCGGGCATTACATTATACAATTCGCAGAGCGCTAGCTGAGTTAGCGCCCTAATTTAGTATAGTGTAAAGACAGTTAGCCAGTTAGTGACCCAATCTAGTGCGATCGCATGTGCTCTGCCGCACTAACGCTACCTAGCGCACTAGAACGCATAGTGTAAATGGTTTTAGCGCGCTAAGCGCTTACTGTGCAAGGTCAGTCGTAGGCACGCCACCGACGCACTCGAACGTATGGATGTTTTACTGTTTTAGTTATTGCATTTCAATTTCAGTTCAACCTTAAATAATTTCTGGCATCTGTAGACTCTATTTCGTTCAAAATGTTTAAGCTGGACATTTTTTTCTCAACAACAGATATTGTTTGACCCAGCATTTCCTGCGTCTCTTTTTACTCGTGAAAATTGAACTAGACAACAGTGTTAAAACAATACCAACTTTTTGATGGTGCCATGATATACTAGCTCGGAAGATGCGGTTCGATTCGAATGATGATCATTGCTGAAATGAAAATAAGACACTAACTAGCGCGCTAGGTAGTGTAGTGTAATGAACAAGCTCTTTTTTATCTCACCTAGCAACACTTAATTAGCGCTCTGCAAATTGTATAATGTAATGCCCGCTTAACTAAATAGTCTCGCCAAGTGCCTTACGTGAAATGAAACGTTAATACAAAAAACATAGTAACCGTCAAACTATAAAAGTCGAACAGAAAATTTAAAATTTTTGTATGTTTAATTAATAATTTAAAGTATAATCACTATAAATTCATGAAAAAGAGTGCGCCTGGGAGAAAGAAACGTTATTGCCTTTTCGGCTGTGCGAATTAAAACAAAATGACTCCAAACGCATCAATGCTTCGTGGCTCGTGCTAGCTAGTCAAATTTACGTCCAAGTTTTAAAATAGTGGATTTTTATTATTTCGAACTAATTTACTATAATAAGTGGAACCTTTAGAAAATATTTTTTTGGTTTGTTACGCATGTAAGTAATGAATAATAAATGTCATTTTTACACATCGTGTTTTTACTTTTGCGACTAAAACGTTCTTTGGTATGAACATTTATAAAATACTGGTCTAGGTAGTAAATCGTCACTGAATGAATAGGTATTATAGTACATAATAATTATATTGGCGCCTTTTTCCTTGACCGTGTACAGTGCACTACAATGAGGTGTATTCATTTTTCACTTATAGAATGGAACCCTCATTGTAGTTCACTGTAAACGGTCAAGGAAAAAGGCGCCATAGTTTTTATTAGTATGCATGTGTGCCACGCACACATACGTAAAGGTTTGTAACAAAAATCCGCTAGGAGCGTTAGTGTCGACGTTTTTTGACATTTACTCCCGAGTTGGCTCTCTTTTACTATACATATACTAGCTGAGGTACCCGGCTTCGCTCAGGGAGCTGACATGAGAATTGGGTAGTGGTTGTAATAAAATAATAAACTTTAAAATATATTTAGGTATAATTTTTTTTTTACCACAATACCTAATCCGAAATCCGTGGTCTCTGCCTACCCCTCCGGGAAATAGGCGTGATTATATGTATGTATGTATGTATGTATGTATGTATGTATGTATGTATGTATGTATGTATGTATGTACAATACCTAGACCTACTTCTTTTTTCATTTTCTTTTGATTCCAACTCGAGAGCAATCTACGTATTGTTGAACGTGAGAAAAGCATAGGGAATAGGGATAACTGGAAGTGTTTGTCGAAATTCTCCTGAGAGTGTGAAGGCTTCGAAACGTCCACAGTGTTCTAGAATATTCCACAACATTCGAGTGTGTTCTGAAACCTTCCAGATCACACCAATGATCTGGGACATTCCAGACTATTACCGAACTTTCCACAACATTCCAGAATGGTCCGGGATGTTCCCGAAAGTTCGAACCTCATGACGGATCTTGTTTTACGTACCTACCCATACCGATAGGTAGCTCCACCCATACAA
The DNA here is from genome assembly GCF_910591565.1 of Cydia splendana. Classification (NCBI taxonomy): domain Eukaryota; kingdom Metazoa; phylum Arthropoda; class Insecta; order Lepidoptera; family Tortricidae; genus Cydia; species Cydia splendana. The sequence goes on along the minus strand of NC_085987.1, from coordinate 37,132,850 downwards.
AAAAGTCTTTCAAATGGTTCACTATGTTCCAGAATATTCCACACAATTTGAATGTGTTCTGGAACGTTCCACAACTGTCTGTCTGTCTGTGTGTGTGTCTGTCTGTGTGTGTGTCTGTCTGTGTGTGTGTCTGTCTGTGTGTCTGTCTGTGTGTCTGTGATCTGGGATCCTAGATTCTAGGTTATTTCCGAATATTTGACAACATTCCAGAATGTTCCGGAATGTTCTCGAACATTCGAACTTCACCACGGTCTTGCTTTATATACCCCTACCAAAAGGCTTCTAATGGTCCAGAATATTCCGCATTTGAAATTGTTCTGGAATGTTCCACAATGATCTAGAATGTTCTCGAACATTCGACAACATTCCAGAATGTTCTGTAACTCCACCCCATACAAAAAAGGCTTCGAATGGGCCACAATGTTCCAGAATATTCCACAACATTCGAGAGTGTTCTGGAATATTCCACAATGATCTGGGATGTTCTCGACCATTCGACAACATTCCAGAAAGTTCTGAAATGTTGTAGAATGATCCCGAACACTCTCGAATGCTCTGGACTGTTCTAAAAATTTCTAGAGGGTGAAAATATCTGCCCTTTATCTTTAAAAGCACGCCCTTCAGGTAAAAACGGGAATATTCTTCACGGAAATACAAAAAAACCGGGCAAATGCGAGTCGGACTCGCGCACGAAGGGTTCCGTACCATAATGCAAAAAAACGGCAAAAAAAAACGGTCACCCATCCAAGTACTGACCCCGCCCGACGTTGCTTAACTTCGGTCAAAAATCACGTTTGTTGTATGGGAGCCCCACTTAAATCTTTATTTTATTCTGTTTTTAGTATTTGTTGTTATAGCGGCAACAGAAATACATCATCTGTGAAAATTTCAACTGTCTAGCTATCACGGTTCGTGAGATACAGCCTGGTGACAGACGGACGGACGGACGGACAGCGGAGTCTTAGTAATAGGGTCCCGTTTTACCCTTTGGGTACGGAACCCTAAAAAGGCTTCAAATAATTCACAATGTTTTAGAACATTCCACAACATTTGAATGTGGTCTGGAATGTTCCACAATGATCGGGAATCCTGGATTCTAGGCTATTTCGGAATATTCGACAGCATTCTCGTGTGTTCTCGAACATTCGAACCTCACGACGGACTTGCTTTATATACGCCTACCAATAGGTAGCTCCGACACTAAAGGCTGCGAATGATCCAGAATATTCCACAACAATTGAAAGTATTCTGGAATGTTCCCCATTAATGATCTAGAATGTTCTCGAATATTAGACAACATTCCAGAATGTTCTGAAATGCTGTGGAATGCTCTCGAATACTCTTGAATGTTCTGGACTGTTCTAGAAAGGTCTAGCCGCCGAGACGGCTTCGAATGTTCTAGATTATTCCACAACATTCGAAAGTGTTCTGGAATGTTCACAATGATCTAGAATGTTATCGAATATTCGCCAACATTCCAGAACGTTCTGATATGCTGTGGAATGCTCTCGAATACTCTCAAATGGTCTGGACTGTTCCAGAAAGGTCTGGCCGCTGAGACGGCTTCGAATGTTCTAGAATATTCCACAGCATTAGAAAGTGTTCTGGAATGTTCACAATGATCTAGAATGTTCTTGAATATTCGCCAACATTCCAGAATGTTCTGATATGCTGTGGAATGTTCTCGAATACCTACTCTCGAATGTTCTGGACTTTTCTAGAAATATCTAGCCTCCGAGACCCGAGACACCTCACCAGGAACAAATTTTTGTAGGTATATATTTCACGATCTATTCTGAACTTTATTTTATTAAGTTAAGGTTCAAAATTCAAAAACAAAAACAACTGCTTCTGGGTTTCAAAGGGGAAACTTTCAGCCCTTATATCTTCAAAAGCGCACCCTTCAGGTAACAACGGAAACTTCTTCATGGACGGGAGATAGAGGGCTACCACCCTATATAGCTTCCTTGATCGTATCGGGACTCATTTTTGAGTTTTAGCGGCACGCACATTGTACACTTTCTTTTAATATATTATATATATTGATTATTATACTCTTTGCCTCTAGGTTGCCATGTGTCATTCATTAGTGTCATTACACAAATTTATTAGTTCTTAGTATACTTATAGCTTCTCCGTATAACAACAGTAAATAAATAAACCATTTTGGACGGTGTAAAAGGAGTAAACGTATTTAAAGTATGAGAGTCACTCAAAGTTTTACTGAAGAAGAGCTCGAAAACAAAATCATTCACCTCAAGAACTTGTATAGTCCGATAGATTTAAACCCGACCTTCCATAACAACAAAACACAGTGTGTAAAAGAACTAAATGCCATTGTAGACAGAGTAAACCGACAAGACCTACAGAAAGCCAATACGAAAGAGATTATACTGTGTGCTTTAACACTCATATATTACTTTAGCATGAGATTTAAACTAAGTAGCTCTACTTGTAAGCATTTTTCCCGGTGGTATAGTAAGAGACAATTTCTTAAGGCGGAAACTGTCTTTCAAAAAACAATGGATAAGCTACTACCTGAACGCAGTGAAGCGACAACAACAATCATGCTCGCGTTTTTCACTGATGTCGCTTTATGGCCTTTCAAAAATGTCGTTGCCCAAATTTTTGAAATAGTTCTTTACTTTACTCGCCAAACAATACTAGTATTCAATATGATACTTACAGACGTACAGTGCGCGTTGTGTCACGACATTGAAGATGCGAGACATCGCATTAGAGTACTGTACGAGCTGTTAAAGAGTGAACATTTAATGTTGGAGACGCCAAAATTAATATATTTTATAAAGCGACTCTTGGACTACTATACAAATGATATAGTTGATAGCAACAACAAACTAGTTGTAAATATTTATTTGAAGAGAGGCATTGAGGTTTGCTTGCGTCGGATTTTTGAGAGAGTTGCTAATCAACAACGCATTGAAATCATATCCACTATGTTAGATTGGTTCTCGTCGCTCAACAAGGACTACGACGAGATACTGGAACTCTCCGCGTTAGTTCAATATGCAGCAGAACTTTATAAAGTAGGCTTGTTAAATGAATATCTGCCAGAAGATTTGGTGGTTCGTGTCTTAGATTCATTTGTTGGGTCGACGAATCCATCGCACTGTCTAGTTGGCTGCCGTTTAGTTCAGCATTTTCTAGACAGACAATTAAACGCCCAATATTTGGTGGAACCTAAATTGTATTATGAAATAACTGAGGTAAGTTTTAAAAGCTTTATATTTTTTGTAAAGATTGAAATTTGTGAAACTGAATTGGGTAGTTTATTATTTAGTGCAGTCCTACAGCAGTTTACTATTTTCGCAAAATTATTTCAGACGCAGTTAAAAATTGGAGAATACGATGAGAGCGATAGAGAGTTTATAAGGAAACATAAAGAACAACTTCACGAGTATTTCATACTAGCTGTAACAGAGCACTGTAATAATAGCACGAATGTGAAGGCTGTATTCACTGTAGTATGTTGTATGATTTTGGAAGTGCCATGTGGCATGACCGCAGCGTCAGCCGCGTTCATGATGATGGTCGTGCAAAATTTTGCACTCCAAGAACAGAACATTCCGCTTAGATGTAAACACTGGATGCATGCCATTGTCATTTCTGTCATGTCCCTTATATGCTGGGTGCATAAAGCCCCATTTTTGTGTCGCTATGTGAACCAAATAATGACCCGACGTGCGAAGGAAGCTCCGCAGCTGAATCCGCCGCTGCTGCAAGAGTACAATGTAAGAAATGCAAACCCGTGGACCAATGCAACACTATTCTTTGAATATTGGGAATTGAGATACGGACTTTGGAAAGCTTTTTCAGTTTCGCCAGGTATAGTATTAAGTACCAACTACCTGCTCCAAAATAAAAATATCAGAAATATAGGATTGATACGTAGGTATGTACCTAGATATAGATTAGCGCGTTAGCACGCGTTCCTAAATGACCAACTGACTTCATAAACTGAATTCCTTAAAAAACTCTAGTAATTATAATGTCTTAATAATACTGTATCTGAGCAGTTAGAACGTTCTGAACCAAAAGGACAGTCAGTCGTGGGTATATACAGTGTTTTTGTAGTTTTGTGCCTTGTGTTTAAATATTACCTATGGCTCATTCTCATAATACCTACAAATGTTGTATGGTCTTATGACTTTAATATATTTCAGTCTCTAGAACATTGAAGAATTACGAAAGATATTACCAAATTGTACTGAAAAGAAATCACGCGAGCTTACTTATTTTCTAATTAACAGTTGCGTTGCGTTGTTTATTGTTATAATTTATAGCCATGACCAGACATGATGAAATGTAACGATTTAACAACGTTTAGTAAATAGTTAATATGACCATTGTTATTTAAATAAAAAATAATAAATATTATAGGACATTCTTACACAGATTGACTAAGTCCCACAGTAAGCTCAAGAAGGCTTGTGGTGTGGGTACTCAGACAACGATGTATATAATATATACATACTTAAATACATAGAAAACAGCCATGACTCAGGAACAAATATCTGTGTCATCATATAAATAAATGGCATTACTGGGATTCGAACCCAGGACCATCGGCTTCACAGGCAGGGTCACTACCCACTAGACCAGACCGGTCGTCATTTATTAGGTTATTACATTATTTATGTTATTACCTGTGTGATCTATATTTTTATAATGACATGGGTCTGTGTATTTGGTGTGCATTAGGTACAAGGCCTAATATAATTTACATTTGCGCAAAAGTCAAGTAAGTTGCCGCCTTAAAGATCTCGCTACGACTCGCTAAGACAAAAACGTGAACTTTTTTTACTTTAAATAGACAAGAGAGCTAGATGTGAACTTTCTCGTTGACTAATTGATATAAATGTACAATGTCAGTGCAGCACGTTTACCTCGTAACATGGTAATGATTAAGTGCTATTTATTACAGAAGTTTCACTCTCGTTTAATGATGACGTTACTGTCTATGCTTACCGTATCATTTGTAAGATAAATGTCGCGCGGTGAAAATATATAATAAGTCCTGATTCCGATAACTTGTTAGAAGGAAATGTGATTTGGTTCATGATTTCATCTAGATACAAAAATATTGACTTTGAGGTTTCGATTACGACTGTTTTCTTACTAAAATGAAAATATAAATAAATATATGCAAGTATATTCTTAAATACCTCCCCTTATTTGCCCCACATTACCTGTACCTGTCAATTTCACAACATTTTATATTTTCGAAAACCATTCCAGCAAAAATGTGTTCATTAGGTACTAAACTAATATTTTTTTGCATTCATTTTTAGAGTGAATCGGAGGTTGACGTCGCTTTCCCTGCACAATCAAGTGTGACCTTAGATATGACCGACTCTTTCCTATATGGAAGTGAGACATTGACGCTGCGAAGAGCCTAATTTTTAACAAGCTTTTATTAGGTCGCCCTGTATGTAATTAACTTGTAATGGAATCTAAGGTAACTAATTTAACCATCTTCCAAGGATCGTAGCGTCAGGAAAATTGGCAGCTGTATGTAGTTCTGATGACAATACAATAATATGGTACTGTCGAACTGATCTGATGAGGGAGACAGGAGGTGGCCATAGGAACTCTGTGATGAAACAACGCAACCTAATTGTTTTAGGGGTTTTTAGAATTGTCTCGATGAGTATTAGTTGTCTGTCGTCAGAAAAGTACAGTCAGCGATAAAAGTTTGTTCAAAAATGAAATTTTTGCCAAAAACTTATTTTATGTAACATTCCACTTCGGTGGTTTTCATGGAAAGATAAATCAATTATCGTTCACGAACTTTTATCATAAAATGTTAAAATATATTAAGGAATTAAGTAAGCTCATTATTTAACATAGTTTTAATCATAGCATGACGAAATTACAATTAACACTATAGCCTGACGTAATTACAATTTACACAATAGTTTTACGATATTAATAATTTTACCTGCGCTTACATTTAAAACTAGACCTAAATAAGAGCAATTAAAAGAGCAGTAGAAACAGGTCAAGCACTTTGACAAATTCATCGTGAAATTTGTGTAATAACCATTATAATGGGCTCGCAGATTTGCAATCGAGCCCTACTTTATTTGAGTCGAATCGTCGCAATTTAATGGCAATGCCTTTATCGATCATCTACGCCGTGCAATATCGCTGTGACGGATTACTAAAGCGAACCGCCCCATAATAATTTTACACAGTTGTCAACATTACAATTCAATATTGCAAGTGCTCAATGCGCATAGTGTTGATTAATATTCCGGCCGAAACGAAATGTTTTGTGGTAGAAAAGGAAACTTTTGGGCTGCGTTCTTTAAGATTGACTGCAAAATCAAGGAATTAAAACATTTGGTTTGAAACCTTGTTCACTAATTTTTACAATACAGCAATAACAGTCAACCATTTTATGTAATTTGTCCGCTTGGTAAAAAGTTGACCTGCGAATTGCTTGTTTAATCAGCTACATGCTGAATATATTTTTCTCAAAAATGGACGGCAAAGTCGACTTTGCCGTTTAAAAATAGGTTGCGAAGCGCGTAGTTTATGGTCAGTCAAAAATTAAAAAGTTAAAAACATTGCAGTCTCGATTTTGGGACTGCAATGTTGCATACAAATTCCATTATTTGTCGAGTTCCAAACTTTTTAAAAGTTGAAATGGCCATATCAAATGAAGGCACAGGCCCATTAAACAGCCAAACAGATGATTAGTACCGCGACTATTTAGCTGTCTCAAATAGGTTGGCGTATTTTCGGCAGAAAAATAAAAAGGCAAAAAAGCTAATTTTTTCAATTGTTTCTACTTTTTTCTGTGAAAATATATACGTAAGAAAGTTGCTTTTGTAAAATATTTCTATGATATTTATATTTCTTGCACCATTTTTGAGAAAAGCACTATATATGACTCGGCTGGAAGGCTACTTGCTGGCTTCGGATTCAATTAAACGGACTCCCAAGGTCGTCCGTTTAAAACTAATCCTCAGCCTGCAAGTAGCTACTTCCGAGCCTCGACAATAATGTACTATTACAGTACATCTGGTGCTACATTACGACACCCAGGTGCTATAATATTAATTTCCTATTTTTCGCACTTGTATCGTAATTAATAAATTATAACAAACTGGTTAGCTGAAAATAATTATATTTCAAACTAATGCGTGTAACGAAATGCTGGATATCATAATTACTTACACATAAATTTATCTAATACAAAAGAACCTAAGAAGTCACTTTAGAAATGTATGATGTTCATGTATATGTAAGTGACCAGTACCATGAGCAGCTACACAGATATGAACAGTCAGCAACGGTAGCAGATGAAACAATACACACAAAGAAATTTCCACCCTCTAATACTTTTCCAAATAAAGATAAGTCGGTACAGTCTTCGTGCAAATTATTTGCTTCAGTCTACATAAGGAGTGACTTGTTTGTTGTCTTTTTGTTAAGCCATGCCTACCTACTTTTGTTGTGTATTTTGATCCATTGCTTTTAATGCTGACTGAACAAGGTGAGAGTAGTGGTACCCACCCCGGCCGAACCCACTCCGCCATTTTGAAATAAAATCAGATATCTGAGTCAGAATTGTCTGAGAGAGAAGAGCTGGACAGTCAGACATTTTTACCTTTTTTAGCATTTTTACCCAAGCTGAACAGAGATGCTATGTACGCCGGATTTAAATTCGGACATTTGGAATATTTGGATACAGTAAACTAAGATAACATCAGCAACGTTCTCTGTGGCTTTGTCATTTCATTACATTTGGATCCACAATTATGACTCTACTACTTATGATTAAAATATTTATCGAGAATATGCGGACTGTTACTTAGTTCTGAAGAGAAAATACCTTTTTAATGCGGTAATCATTCTATAGTTTGATTCGGGTTTACTATACTACTACTGCTGATATATTTTTTCCTAAATACCTAATACTGTTATTCGTATACAAAAATTTGTTATTAATAGCTATCGGAAATAGTTAATGAATTCCATAACAATCTAGAAAAGTCTGATCCCACTGTTGGCGGATCGATGAAAAGAGATAGCGCTGTGGAAACATCGCATTTGAAACGGGACGAAAAATGCAAGTGCTCCAGAATAGGAGATCAGTGCCTCCGTGGGTTGCATTCATGCAAGGCATATATAAGTATTGAAAGAAGCGTCGGCTTTCATTGTATATCGGCACATAGCGAGGTGCACATCATTTTCGCGCAAGTGTGGGAAAGTGATTTTCCGGAATTGCATCGCCAGCGCTTATTGATCAGTGATTCGCACGATACTCTCGGCGCTTTTTGCTCTGAGTTACATATGTTAACTTGTGCTTTCCACTTTATTGTTAGTTCACAATAGACCCACCGTAATGGATTGTCGAACAGTGGTAAGTGGTTTTTCCATGATCCTATTATACATATTGCCTAACTGCATTTGCATGTTCTGACTTAATTCACGTTACACGCGCGCAAATCGTCATCAGTCATCATGTTCGTGATATTGAGAGATAATCTCGTTGAATCGATTTGTAGCGCTATTAAGTATAATGTCAATGTAAATACTACTGCTAACATGTACCACACGTGGGATAAAACCAGTGATTAATGAGTACGCTCGATGATAGACTACAATGAGATGTATTAAAGATTAGCATAGTTGCTTTTTTCACAACCTGAGGACTGTAATATAAATATTCCTAGATATTTATGTCAAGCAAACATTTGTCTTTCTTTAATTAATAGTTATTAAAATATATCTACTACCATATCTGTAAATAATTGAATTTTAGATTTACCTTTTATTTTTATACCAGCGAAAAACAAATAAGAACACACATTTGCCAAGCCTTTGCTCATCTGTTATATACCTATATATTATATTAAATACATTCCATCAATGTAATATAATAAAGTACCTAACTGTGTGATATTAATTTTCTGTTTCAGTTTTTGTTCAGCTTAGTCGTCCTAATGGCAGTGCTTCTCAGTTCAACTGAAGGGTTAGTCGAACTCATTACGTATACCATACGTATACAATAGGTACTCACAAATTTTTGTTGTGGAAATTTTCCAAAATGTTGGAAAAGTTATCTTAAATTTCACTAAAGAAACTTTTTACTGTGGATATGTCAAATTTTGTTACGCAATTACGCTAAAAAGAAGTGACATGTTTCTGAAAATGTTTCATATCTATGGAAACTTTCCAACGGCACTTCACTGAACATACCTACATACATGTAAGGACCACTTGCACCATTCCACTAACCCGGGGTTTACCGGTTAAAACTGGAGTTACCATGGTTACCAGAACAATTTGACACTGGTTTAACGGTTTAACCGCTTAACCCCGGGTTAGTGGGACGGTGCAAGTGGCGCTAAGAGCTACATTAACTACAGCTTTAAACTACATTAACTTTCTGACACCGTTCGATAGTGAGAGAGAGACGCATGTCTTGTCATTATACCGCAGTAAGCGTGACTATAGTAGGTACAGTCGCTAATCATATATATCGGATCGGCGAAAGTACTCAAAAATATTAAAACACGCACTTTAACGTCTCGATAATAGAGGCTTTGTTCAGATATTTGTGAACACCTTGGCCATTCCAATATATCTGATGGTGACTGTACACCTGCTGTAACGTTATCCACATAGGGATAAAGGTACCTTTTCGACACCTAGAAGTGGCGCAGTCGGTAGGTACTAGATAATTGCCCGCCCTGGTGGTTATAAGTTTTTATTTAGCCGCCATTTATTTGCTATGCGCGATGAAAATGTACAGTGAGCTGCAGAGCCGAATGACTCTCTTTGCATTGAAAATTGTATATATTATGTATGTATGGTGTATCTCTGCAGCTACATACACCAGTGACGCAACATTTTGAAATTTAAAAATGGTAAAGTCCTGTGCGAATCAGATACATGAAACAATTTCTCACAACGTTAATATTTAAAGTCAATTCACGCTTGACCTTAATATAGGTTTTCTGTAAACTACATATAAAGAAAACTGTTTTGTATTTTTCATTATAATTATGCCCAATAATTGGGAGGTATTGAAAAGGTAAATTTTGTTAAAAAGTAGTTAAGCTACAAATAATATTCTTCTTCTGAAATCAAGCCAATAATATGTCAGACTAATTACAATTATATCCTAATACAAATATGCAGAAATAATATAAAAGTGTTTGCTAACAAAATATTGTATTTTCAGTTTTCACGTATTACGTTTGCATTGTAGGCTTTAGGCCTTTTATTATTCTTTTAAAGAATATTTAGCTGAATTATTTTTATATGTTAACTTAATAACAGCTTGATTAGGACCCCATAAGTATTAAGATACATCAAATCATATATATGTATTAGTTACAGAAATAGGCGTCTTGGTCGTCTCTTTTAATACTTTCACTAGTTGATACAATTGAGTAACACGTTTTCTTTGCGTATCAGTAATCCTAAAATGGTAAACCATTTGTGGAATTACATAGTACGCCCTCGGTAGCCGGAAACTACTGTAAATGGCATGTGCGCGGATCGCACGAGCATATTACCCGCTGAAGTGTGACGCAACCATAGTCGGCTCTACGAACGACATTCCACCTTATTTTCATAGGCGAACATTTGAAAATAAATGTAAACTTTAAAAGTCGCGTGGCTATAGTAAATATTTACTATTTCTCGCGTGAAGACGTCTATTACATAAGTTCGAGAAGTTTCTGTAACATACGTAACGTCCACACTTGTTTTTCTTCTTCACAAAAACGGAAAGAAAATTTCTACGGCATTAATAGTAACATGACTTTTTAGGTTTCACTGTTGTGATTGCATTTAGTAAGAGTGCCAAAAAAAGCATGTATTGTGTGAATGTTCTATCACTATTGTTTATGAAGCTTAGTCTTGGTGCGGCGTACACAGACCGTGTCTCTTATAAAAAATGTTCAGAACAATGTTAAAGGGAAAACTTGTAGACAGGTGCCACTTGGTGACTCAATTACGTACCATTTGACTCTCGCTCCCACTATTTTTACACAAAATCTTACAGTACAAATAATATGATTTAATAGAGTAAATAAAATGTACTGTACCTAATTCTTAAAAAAATAGATTTATCATTGAATAGTAGGTAGGTACACTCGCAACATGAGTTAAATATAGTCTCATAACATCACAGATCTTGTATTATGTACTTAACCGTGACAATTTAACGAATATTTAATGTCCATTTGTCACTTTAATTATGTCTCATTTTAGCTTATGGTTCCATGTTATTGTTTTTTATCGACCCATATATTTAAAAAAAAATACTTGTACCGCAGTCGGTACAAGAGGCATTGACTAAGTAACCAAATCTTAATATTTAGGTACGTCTAGAACAGTTTCTAGACGTACCTAAATAAAGTCGGACTCGTGGCTAAAGTTTCCGTACCTACTACATTCGTCAAAAATCAAAACATTTTCCTATTAATGTGTCGACCAAACTCATATCTGTTCGCAGGCGCAAGAAGAAAGTAGTCATCCACGTGCCCTATAAAGTGAAGAAGATTAAGCACACGCACACGGTGTACAAGACGATACACCACCACCACACGCACCACGACCACATAGATCCCCTTCTCGCGCACGCGCCCACGGAGGAGCACGAGCACTTCCACCACATGCACCTGCACGACGAGGGCCAGCACAGCCAGCCCGTGCCGGGCATCGGCATCCCTGAGTTCCTGCCCGACGTGCCGCTGGACGCGCCCGACGAACACGATCTGCCTCTCCTTCCCAACCGACACATCATCCCGCTTTACAGAAGAAAGAACTAGGTAAATGCCAGTCAGCCATATTCGAACTTTAAGATACGTCAAATAATAGATATGGAAACGATATAGATTGGATATGTCAGTGTCAAACAAGTGTCAATAGTGACGTTTTTGTTTGTAGTAACCTCACTTTTGACACTTGTTTGACACTGATAGATCCGATCCATATCGTTTAAATATCTAGTATTTGACGTATCTCATTGTTCGAATACGGCTGATCACTATTACTTAACACCAAACTATTTACGACATGTCAGTCAGTAAATACATTTTTATTACCTATTTAATATAATTTATTTTATTATTAAACAGGCCATCCATTTCAGTCGCAATATTTTAGCGATTAATATCTGATTGCATTTCTTAATCGTGAAATTTGGTGAGCAAGGTTCGATAACAAATATAGATTTTTTGTCGATTTATTTATTGGATATTTTCCAAATGGCGCATACCTACATCGGATTTAATTGTAGGGATTGTTAATTTTCAATAAAACTAAGACACTTAAACTAATAAATATCTAACCAGGTAATTTTTTGTATTTTCAGGAATTTAAAACACGGTAAAAAAGGAACAGAAGACTCGGAGACAGCCATACTTAACTTATTTTTATTCGAGCTTTAAATTAAAAAATTGGGACGAAATTTTAATGATGTTTCTAAAATTATAAATTTATCATTTTAATTTAGTCACTAACATGATGAAAGTAAATATTTATATTTAATCAAATGTATATTTATACGTCGTTTATATAGTAAAATACATTTAAGTAGATTATATGATTGTGTGTACAAAATCTCTTACGGTTTGCAAATGTTAATTAGTTAGTTATTTTAAAATAAGATACAATTTACTTTAACTTCTTTTTGCCAAAGACTTACCTGAAGACTTCATTCTGTATTTACTCGTGTTTAAATCTAATTCTACATCTCTTTAAATTATCCAATAATAATAACATATATGTATTATATCTATAGTTAAATACTAAAAGTGAGTACCTAAGTGTTTGATTTTTATTTAAGTACACAATAATGCGATTTTTTGTAATAAAAATAAGTTGATTCTAATATAATTCACTTGAATGGATACTTAAGGGGCCCACTGATTAACAGTCAGCCGGACGGTATCGGCCTGGCAGTTAGAACAAAATTTTGACAGTTCCGAACAACTGACAGGCCGATACCGTCCGGCGGACTGTTAATCAGTGGGCCCCTTTAGACAGGCTTTAAAGAAGTTGGTCATGTATAAATATGAGTACGTAATTGACATGTGCAATGCGAAATCAAATTAATAAAATAAATTAAAGATTGCGAATTTGATTACCTTGTTATGTTTTTTAATGTTAACACATTACACTACCTAATTAAAAATATAATGCATGTTGCGTTTAGGTACAAGTTAGGTACAAAAAATTGCAGTTGGGAACTTGTCAAGTTAAAAACTTAGAGGTTTTTTTGTTTTCCAAATCGCAGTGAGGAAGAGTGGGAGGAAAAGCTATTCGATGTCTGGTATTTACTTTTTTTGTACCTAGGTATATACGAGTAAGCATCATGCGTGCAGAGCCTCTACCATCAGTTTTAACATTGACATAACGCTTACGTCTACGTAATTTACTTTCTGTACATCTCGCTTGCACTATTGCTCGCATATGCGAGTACGAGCGAGATGCATAGAAAGTAAGTTACGTAGACGTGAGCGTATATGTCAATGTCAAAACTGATGGTAGACGTACAGCTTAAGCTACTTACTTATATATTTATTTTAGTATCAACCTGGGCTGCACCAGCAAATGTTTAGTTTTGTTTAATTTCCTATTATATTCATTAAAGTTATCTGTGAATATTACACGACGGATTACTCATTTCTACCTGTCCCCAAAACCTATTATATGTATAGTAAAGGTATCCACGTCTGCCTCACTCAATTTTAAATATATTGTATAATGTGACTCATTGTTGACTGATTATTGGCTTTTTGTTCCCAAAATAATTAATATGTATTTAATTATGTAATTCCCTAGAAATAAAACTATTTCATTACTTATTGGTATGTATAATTAAATATACTTGTATTATACGTATTTCTATACGTATACGTATTTATACGTGTTCTATACGTATTTTTTTGTTTTTGGTTAAGTTATCTTAATAATATATTATTTTAAAGAAAATAGAAAGGTATATAATATATTCCATAAAGCGCACATACACCTGCTAATGAATACCTATACCTACACACAGAATAGAGAAAGGAAACTTTGTGCGTTATTTAGGTACTTTTTTACGAATTTTAAATTAGTTAAATATTATTAGTTGGCCCTTCGCGTGGTACATTCCCGCAGCGGAACTTTTCTATTTGAAATTTAACTATGTATTTTAATAAAAGTAATAGGAAACTAAGGACTTTTAACTAAAACAACTCTATAATGTATGCCTCCCGAAGTATTTTTATCTATTCTGAAATAGTTTCCTAAAAACAGCACTTTTAAAGTACCCAAACAAAAATTCTGGTACATAAGTATTGTAAATGTGAGCGCATATACCTAACTAAATTAAGGCAGGCTTAAGGCATTGAATACATAACTACTTAATTAGAAGATTACATATAAACTGAATTATGCAAGTTCCAAGTTTTACTCTTAAGGTACCTAAATTAATAAGGAAATAAGACTAATTAATAAGAATAATAAGGTACCTAATTAGGTTAAGGGAATAAGAAATAATAAACCAATAAAAGGAAATAACAAACTTCATAACAATAAAAAACAACCGTGATATCATAAGACAACAATGAAACTGAAATAAGTACGAGTAGGTATAATACTGAGGCGATAACGTAACCGGGTGTTCTGATAGTACCCAATGTCTATGTGATGTTAGTTGAAACCACAAATGGCGTTAACTCGTGCTGCGTGTTCTTTCACTCATGACATCACATTATAAAAATAAAATAAGTAACTGTGACCAAGATATAACGACGATAAAATGTGATGTTACACTCTTCTTTTTATGTATGTATCTTTATAACGAGTATTACGTAGAAAATACTTTTGTTTGGAGTGCGGCATTCACGACATGTCCTACTTTGAACAAATTAGTTTGCTTTCATCAAAACAATAGTTTCAAACTTTATGAATATATATTAGGTTTTAATGAAATTATTAGAAACTTATAAATCTTATAATGATACAGGGATGCACTTTAAAATGTTTGTAAAGAGTTAAATAATGTAGTATTTTAATAAACTGTGGCAATGCATCAGTCTTTTGTAACCTTATCAAATTGAGCCTCAATCGAACCTACGTTTGTCAACAATCTGATTGATTCTATCATTAGGGTTCCGTACCCAAAGGGTAAAACGGGACCCTATTACTAAGACTCCGCTGTCCGTCCGTCCGTCCGTCCGTCCGTCCGTCTGTCACCAGGCTGTATCTCACGAACCGTGATAGCTAGACAGTTGAAATTTTCACAGATGATGTATTTCTGTTGCCGATATAACAACAAATACTAAAAAGTACGGAACCCTCGGTGGGCGAGTCCGACTCGCACTTGTCCGGTTTTTTTTAAAGTAGGAGCCAAAAAGTAATATATATTATTTATTATTCACACTTGTCTCGTCCCTAGAATTACGAGCCGAAACAACTTAAATTAATTAAATCAGAGTGTGGGACCTTGGATGACATAACCAAATGGAGACGCCTTGTCTCTAATCTTCTGTACAAAACAGACGCCGATTTTTGCAGGAGAGGCGAACGTCATATGTAACGTAAAAATAGCCATGTCAGATAAACGGTCATGGTCTGATCCATACAATGTGTATGACGATCGGTCATAGAGGAACTTCCGGTTCGAGCGCCATCTTGATAGTCACGCGTCGTGATTAATTCCTTTGTTTTTTGCTCATTAATATTGTTTAAAGTGTAATATCGATAGCCTATTATACAGTAAACTAATGTGGTAGTGTGCAGTGAATGGAGAGTTAATTTTGAAGCGCGTTTAACTACCATTTTGGAGTCAGCGGCCGGTTGTCCACGTGCTTCTTGTAAAGTCTGCTATCGCTTTACAAGAGCGAATAAAATCACCGTACACTGTCTTGTACTAACCGTACAATTTCAATCGTATTACCTTGCTACTACGACCTTGATACTGGCGAAATAGCCCCACTGGGCTGAAGCTATAATTTTAAAAGAATGAATAAATGAATGAATTGGTCATAGAGTTTCGACAGAGGGGAACGCCTGTTAATGGCTACACCGTTATAATTCGTTTTTTTAGCATTAGAAAGAACTTCAAAGAAGGTAAGCGATCTTGACATGTCTTTTAATTGAAAAACGCTTTTAAAAAATCAGTAACTATTACTTATGAAAGCAGAAGAATATAAATTATCGTATTAGATTCATAATTGTTACATATTTGCCGTAACTTATTTTTAAAATGTGTTATTCAATTAAAAGACACGTCAAGATTGTTTACCTTATTTCTAATGCTAAAAAAACGAACTATAGGTTTTATCCTCCAAGGTAAGGATCATAGTTCGTTTTTTTTCGCATTAGAAAACGACTACGCGATCTTGAAGTGTCTTTTAATTGAAAAACGGTTTTTGAAAATCAGCGTAGTTGAATGTAGTGATTGCAATGTTCAGTGCTAAAGCATAGGTACCAACGGTTAATAATACCAGTAATACCTAAAATATAAAAGTAAAGTCCATGTTATTATATATTTTACATATCTGAATACGGCTCCAATTGTCATGTCTTGTATGTACTGTATTTTACGTGATCATTAAATACATACCGTAAAACGGGGTGAGTAGGTTTCGCGGGGAGAGGTGGGTTATGAATGGGGAGAGAAGGTTTGAGAGGGGGATGAGAAGGGATTTTAAGGCTACTGCTACAAAAATAATGTATTCCAATTTTGAAATGGAGCTATAGTAATACGCATAATAAAAAATAATCGATCCAACAATCTTCCAAAATCACCTTGGTACGAAAACCCCTCTCACCCGAAATACGAGGCACTACGGGGTGAGGTGGGTTTTCCTCTTTATCGTCAAAGTTATGAAATGGAACTACCCAAAATAAAATAAAAACTAAAATACAAACGTCCGGAACACTTATTATATACACGATTCAGTTTTCATATGTAAAAATAAAATGTTATCGAGGTTTGAATTCCAGTTTTGACCCTACTCACCCCATTTTACGGTATTCAGCCCATAAGTTATTTTATTTTTGTACCTATTCATTAAGTATTAAATTTTTACAAACACCTTACAAACTCAAACTTTCAGATTACAAAATCGCATAATTTACTCTAACTGCATATCTATTTCATATGTGATCCCTTAGGACCGATACTAAAGAGCGAGCGCAACAATATATCTTCCAAAACTTAATTGATATAAAATCCGGTGCCGGCGGCAAGTCATAAAAAATTATAAAACCACTAACATATATCCTTCTCGAGGGGAATCAATAAATCCGATTGAAATAGATAATTAAATTTTACTGAACCCGTTTACACTTGGGAATATTTACGGACTCAAAACTGACGCCTACAAGCGTTATTTATTACTGACGCCGGCCATATTTTATGACCATTTTGTTTTATTAAGGTTCATTATGGAACTCTCCGTCAGTTATTTTTTATTGCTAGGAAATGACTAAAACGGTTGATAATTCATAAAGCCCCTCACGATGTTTTGTAAACGCGGCCCTTCCGACGTGGCCGAGCCTCTAGACGGTCGTCACTGAACTGATGGCGTCGCAAATTCGAACCTTCAAATTCGGTAACGCGGCGTTCACACAGCGGACTAATCGAATGCGTTCCTTTGGAACGGTAACGAAACACTTACTTCACACAACGCCGGTAAAAACGATTCTAACGTGCCATTTCCTAATCTGCAATTGCAACTCTCGCAGAGTACAAATTGGAACGGTTATCGCTTCGTCGACTTCCTAGAGTGTGCCTTGCTTACTGCATGCTTCGTTGACAATGGTCGTTATTGTCTTTTTGTTGATATTACGGGTTTATTTAAGTGAAATTGGATAAATGGTCATCTCACGATATTTCGCTATTCAATCCTGTTCGGTGCACCGACCGTGCGGCGCGGGCTAGCAGCGCTAGTAGCCTCGGCTTCAAATACGACTAAAACTTAGGAATGATTTAAGTAAACACAGGCTAACAACAAAATGTGAAATAGATTTCGACCGTAGTGTTACAGTGTTCTTGGGACTCGTATGCTGGTCTAGATATCTAGATAAGTGTGTGATAAGACTGAGAAATGGATTTGAGTAAATACCTTGCAGTGCTGGTGGTGCTCCTGGTGGACGGTGGCGAGAGCGGTGGACACGGAGAGAAACATCAGTAAGTAATGACTGTAGGCTAGATCAATGAAATTATATAATATTACTTACGCTTTGCGAATGATTGATTTGGCATTGCAATTCTGCTAACGAATTCTACGTGTACTCTTAAGTATAAATACTTATTAATAAAGGTAAATGATTAATTCCTGCCATCGTTAGCGTAGCCTAGTAAGTAGTACTTCTTCTCTAATTCAAACTTCGACAAATTAAAAAAAATATATTTATATTTACATTTATATTTAATTAATTAAACAATTTATTTACGATTGTATAGTATTGCTGCTTTATTTATATCTGTATAATTATATATCGAGTTTTTTTTTGCCTTGTTCACAGTGATCATGTGAAACTGCACGTACCCGAGTTTATTCACCACGACCACCATACAAAAGTGATAACGATTCATCATCATCACCATAAACCAAAAAAGGAACATCATCACCACCACCACCACCATCATAAGCCCCACATTCCTCATGGACATCACTACCATCATGTAAAGAAGGTGCACACAAAGAAAACGGAGAGCAAAGGCCACCATGGTCACCATGGCCATCACGGACATCACGGCCACCATCACAAGCACCACGGGCATCACGGGCATCACGGGCACCACGGCCATCACGGCCATCACGGTGGTCATCACCATCACGACAGCCCCTCGTATTTTCCTCATCACGATGCTCCTTCGATCAGCTACGACCCCACACCCACGACCTTCGAAGAGGACTTCGGCGGCTACAGCCCAGCCGTGCCGGCTTACGGTGCGCCCGCATTCATCCCTCGGACACCACAGGTCCATGGCATAACGCACACTGTCAAGCAGGTCAAAGTGTTCGATTCGTTACCAGGTAGCATACCGAGTATCACAAATGGTCACGCCGCAGGCGGCGGGGGCTATCAAGTGACAGAGGAAGGGGAGGAGGAAGACGACGCTTTTACAGCATTAGATGGACTTCAACAGAGTTATCCCGGAGCGTTCGCTTTTGTGCGAAACGCGGCACCGGAACCGACATCTAACGATATATTCTCCTCGCTGTCTCCCCAAAGCACAAGTCAGGCTGCCAATCACGATCCATTTGCAGAGTCTCCCACACCTACGGCTTTTAGCGGAAATGAATTCACCAGCCTCTCAGCTCAGGCTCCGCTGTCCTCTTTAGCCCCAACTGATAATGTTATTCCCAGCGCTGAATCGACTCCCGAGTTTCCGGTGACTTTCCAGGCGGAGCCGACTGGGTTTGACGATCCCGCGAATGCGTTTGCAGGGGCGCAAGCCGGCAGCACGGCGCTGTCGCCCGAGGACAAGGCGGTTAACGACATCGTGTCCTACTCGAGGGTCGCCGGCATACAGCAAACTATTAATACCGGGGGACACGAAACCGTGGTTTATTAGTACGTACTTAATATTTAAACCTTATTTAATTCATGTGTAGGTATATCAACAACGCCACATTTTGTGCGGTCTGTTCAATCGTTCTTATATAAATAAAGTAGAAGAACAACAATACTACTGATCCTAATGAGTGGCCACGGGCCACGAGTCATCTTACTTCGCGCCTTGCCAGTTTAGATTGGTAATACTTACCTACTCAAGTTATTTAAAACGAAGTGGCATTATTTAAAACAGTTGAGCTCAGGTATTAACAATATTTAAAACGCATTTACACTTGTTAACAAAAAAAATGGTTGTCTGTAAAGTCGATTTACGGACGATAATTTTGCGTGATAACGTCATAAGAAAACATTACCATTACATTACGTAACGTTACCATGGAGATCCGTCCACAACGTTACCATGGAGATCTGTCCACAACGTGACACTTTTTCGTGCATGTTACCGGTGTTCATCGATTTATAAGACGTTATCACGTCAAAAGTTATTCGCCTTTTTTTAAAGTTGTCAATTTTTTCTTTACCCGAATCAGAAGATTTTTAGGTTGTAATACAAGAAAATAAGAGTGCCAATATTTTCTCATACCGCATACTCCATTGCTGTTCTTATTGTTAGAATTGGAAGAGCTCGAACTTATGAGTTTTGCTTTTATTGGAAAATACATGTAATTTGTAAATTTGTACTCATAAGTTCGAGCTCTTAGCTAGAAGGCGAATAACTTTTGACGTGATTACGTCTTATAAATCGACGAACACCGGTAACATGCACGAAAAAGTGTCACGTTGTGGACAGATCTCCATGGTAACGTTCTGGACGGATCTCCATGGTAACGTTACGTAATGTAATGGTTATGCTTTCTTATGACGTTATCTCGCAAAATTATCGTCCGTAAATCGACTTTACAGACAACCATTTTTAGATAAAGAAAGTACAAAATAAAATAGAAAAGAACAAGCCAAAGGATGTACATTTGTTATTGCCTAAAATGTGTTTGTTATAAAATTATATAATAAATTGTTACATGTAACACTT
Source organism: Cydia splendana (assembly GCF_910591565.1). Taxonomy (NCBI): domain Eukaryota; kingdom Metazoa; phylum Arthropoda; class Insecta; order Lepidoptera; family Tortricidae; genus Cydia; species Cydia splendana. The sequence goes on along the minus strand of NC_085987.1, from coordinate 37,112,242 downwards.
TCGTTTAGTCGCCTGTAATTTAGTACACTATGTAATAAGACTAGTAAGACTATGTAATAAGACTAATAAGCGAATCAAGCCATTGTACGTCGGAAAGTCCGTCAAGCGTTCTGTTGCATTGATGGTAAGTAATAATAAGGCGTGAACGTTATTAGATCATAACTCGATGTCACCTATTTTTAACAAGTTTGAAAGTTCTTATTTGAAGTAAGTAGGTAGTAGAACGGCTAGTTGTTAGTTATGGCACCCAAAAAGTACACGAGGGACAATTTAACACGCCCCAGTTACGAGATTGCAGTTGAAAATAAACCGAATCTAATAGTAACGTAACCAAATATTGCGCAACCGACCGAATCGCTTAACTACTGAACCGAAAATGTGATTGAATTGTTGAATGTCGACAAATTGTTTTGGGGGAGACGCTTCATCGCAAAATAAAGGGTCGGCCACACTGCTACTCCAAATACGCTGACGCACTGAAGATGCAGCAAAGTGTGTGCGTATTTGTTTTGGCAAGATCTGGTGTGGTTGATCCTTTATTTCTTTCTACGTGACTACTTCTCGCCGGTTGGGATAGAAAAAGCAGGGAGACTTGTACTTATAACATTTTTCACCACACCAGCTTGGAACGGCTTACTTTGCACTTCAAAAACTGATAGCAAAGTTGCATTTTATTCACATGTGTGGCAAAGTAAACATTAGAAAACAACTCAAAATAATAAATTTTGAGTTGTTTTCTAATGTTTGCTGGTAGAATTGACTTTTAAATGATGATTTTGGATGATAAATATATTTAATATTTGCTTCGGGTTGGTGTGGTGAAAAATTTTGTGTTTCACTCGGGGGCAAATTTTGTTTAACCCTCGTGCTTTTGGCACGAGCGGTTAAACAACAACTTTGCCCCCTTGTAAAACAAATAACTATTATCTTTAAGTATGGCGCGATGCCTTATTTATTTCTTTTTGTAGCCGATTACTGATCTTGATCAACAAAGCTAAAAATAAGGTTTATTATTTTACGTCTATGTTGTTTGTATTCTTATATTGCGTGTTCATTTGTACTCGTACCCTGAGTCACTGGCAGTGTCAAAACTGACATATACGCTAACGGCTACGTAATTTACTTCTAGTTATACATCTCGCTCGCACTACGAGTAATATGCGAGTATGAGTGAGATACATAGAAAGTAAGTTACGTTCTTGATATCGTTTATGTCAGTGCCAAACTGGCAGTAGCCTGAATGGCTGATGGATGCCCTAAATTAGCTAAGGGGGAGTTTTAATGCGAAATAAATTCAGTATAATAGTTGTTAGTGTTAGTGTTTTTACATTGTTAATCTTTTCGACGCCGTGTCAAATACAAAAGCTGTCACACGGACGCCACGTCACCGAAGTGTCAAAACTGAAATTGAACTTTATGCATATGGACGTAGGTCTATGTTGCTCTGTGGTCTGTGACCGATTAATCCGACTTTGGCGTTGGACCTGCGGTGCAGATAACAATAACAATAACAATATTTTTATTGACAAGTGACAAACCACCTACTTTAAGTATCTGACCAGAAGCAGATTCACGTAAAAGTCAAGATATATCGGTCATTGGCGTCCAAAAGGTTAAGAGATACATGGAGCGCCCCGACAATCGTCGGATTCCTACGAGTAAGTTTTCACGTTCCAGGGCTAGCCAACTAACTCGGAGTTAACCGTTTATGCAGGTAACCCTGTATAAACTGACTTAAACTGAGTACAGTTAATAAGTGGCCCTTATAGAATCGCTGCCACACATTGTCGTTTGCCACGTCGGTGCAGCTCGGACTCTAAATAGAAGCAAAATAAACAAGAAGAAAGTTAAACACCTATCAGAATTAATATTTACTTACAATATGTGTTAGCTATCTCACTATCTTTAGCAAATTAATAAAAGGGTTTTCTATTTACCAAACTTTCTATGATTTTCCAATAATCACACACCACACATCACATTAATATCGATAAATTCGTTACGAATATATCTTATACACCAATACGTACCTGATACGTATACTCATAAGTATTAACAGGAAACCAAACTATTTATTTGAAATAGAATCTACTTAACCCTCCCACTTGCACCATCCCACTAACCCCGGCTTAGGCGGTTAAACCGTTAACCCAGTGTCAAATTGTATTAGTAACCAAGGTTTAACCGGTTAACCCCGGGTTAGTGGAATGGTGCAAGTGGCGCAGACTGACAGTTCAAAAATGACAATCGAATGGCAGTCTACTGATCGAAAATAGAACACATGTTTGAAGTGCCATATGTGGGAAATATATATCCCTTAGCCTGGTAAAGGGTTATAGAATGATCACTACGTAGGCAGATGGTGTCTTAAGGGTAAATATACCTGTGTCTCTTTAACAAAGCACATTCAACGGACATAAGTCATAAGTTAAGGAGAAATAAAATGCGATTCATAAACATGTGATGTTTGGGTACAGTCTGCATGAAATAAATTATTAGTTACAACCAAAGTGGCCAAATATATATCGTAACACCTCGTTATTTCCACTCTGGCTGTAACGATTCCGAATAAACATCGTATCCCAAGTATTTACTATAAAAACACCTCAACGGTTAGTTTAGTACAATTTAAAATCACATCACTTTAAGGATGACTCACGCTAGACCGGGCCGTGCCCGGGCCGAGGCGTCCGACATGTCATTGTCTATGACGGCTGATCGGTGATCACGTGGTGCTTTCCATAGGAAACGAAGCTCTGGAAGCTCGGGCCCGGCCCCGACCCGGTTTAGCGTGAGTCATCCTTTATAGCACTAAAGATCTAACATATCCACTTTTAATTAGCTATAATTTAGTAAGGTAGAGGTAACTTAAAATTAGCGGGACAGCGCAACCCTCACTTTTTAACATCAGGGGCCTTACCATGATGTCCTTATTGCGATTCTGTTTAGGACCTAAACTGAATCGTTAAAGGACGGAGCTATATAACTTCATGTAAGGCCCCAGACTCTTGCAAGAAACAAACACTGATATTATCACGCTGCCACATGTCACGACGATAAAATCATTAATTTGAACCATCATATTCCTGAGTACCGAGGCTGTAGACTCTACAGTGTAGAGTATGCTAATGATAAACCGGGTTAACATAAAGGTGAGAGAGCAGCTTTAGTAGAATCCAGATTTAAGGGTCTAGTGAATTCAAACGGTTGTTCAAGGTAGGTTATTAATTTTTGGCGCCGATAATGATCGTAAAATAATATTCAATGAAGATTTACTAAAATATATGTATTTACTAAAAGGTTACATAAGAATTTCAAGAAGATATATTTACCTCGGCCTGATTGAATGTTACATATTTTTTTTTTCTAAAACGAATATTATATTTGAAATCCAGAGACATTGTTAGAATGTATATGTAGGTATATTTTACAAACACGCAGTTCTTATTTATTGTCAATTAATATTTATTAGCAAATTTATCGTCAGTACTTTACATAAAAAGTAATGTAGAAATGATGATTAAATACGAGAGAATGGCATGCGAGCACATGTCTTTGTAATTGTTACATCGGTATAGTTCTTGTGGCGCTCGCTCCCACACTTCGTTAGTGGGAAACGGAAAACTGTCAACGGAGAAAATGTACGCAAGAACTGCTTACGTTCAGTCATTTCTAATTCTAGAATATTTTTGAACATTGACACTTCGCTTTGGTGCATGATGCGAGTCTAAAGGTGACTTGGCTACCGTAAGATACGCTACCGCTACCGCTACCGCTTTTGTGATAGGATGAATGGCAGAACTAGAGTATGCAGCAATTTTCGCTTAAAAGGCTAAATAAGTACTGGACCAATCAAACGGCCTAGTCATTTATTTACTAGTAAATTATTACAACCACTGACATGTATTATATGAGCGTTGACCTATAGTTTTTGTTAAAGCAAAATGACCACTTAGACATTTTCTCGAAGCACACAAAATAAATTAAAAGAAGGTAACTTTCGATTTGTTACGAATGGCGTCATAGCGGTTACAGACCACACGAAGACATTAGAAAAAGACCAAAACTATTAGAGAAAGTAAATGTTACGGAATGTTTGGTGGACTCCAGATCATGCAGATTTGCATAATAGCCAATTGCTTTGTCACGATTGCATAGTTTATAACCAAAAAGGACTTAAAAGGAGTTTTACACGAAAAAAATAAGCTAAATTAAAAACTAATAACCCCCTTATTCATAAAACTTTAAGGACCTGATTTAGTTAAATTATATTTTATCATTTTTATCCCTTTCTCACAGATAAGGATAAATAAATAAATGATCATTAGCTAATTGAGGTTTGTAGCGCGTTATGAATAATGGGGCAATAGTTTAAATATCAAATTTCAATAATATTTAGTTGTGATTCTTATTCTGATATCGATTTAATTTAAGTAACCAATGTTACTTAAGTTTACGTACTGGGGCGATCGCTTGGACAGCTCTCCAAGAAAGACCAGGCGTCAAAATTCCTGAAAGGTCTCTTGAAATCAAGCAGAGGGGGGACCTTGTCAGTTACGTTCATTTTTATATTAATAAAAGTGTCTGGATAAATTGATTTTCTTTCTTTCTTAAGTAGGTATAACTGGTAAAATATAATTCAATTATTTATTCAATTATAATTATATTTCCTCAAAAATAAATGAAGATTTTTTGCGTTACAAGTATTAAATATACCTGAACAAATTGATGTCCACTAGTTTTCTAAGTGGAAACGAGAAAAATAAATAATATTTTTCATTTATTACGTAAGTACCTATGAACTCTTGTGCGTTGTAATTGTATACATGGTATAAACTGAGAAACATAATTTTCTGTGCAAGTAGTAGCTAGGACTTGATGCAGAAAAATAAACGCAGTAAGAAGCTGAGAAGCTATAGAGTTTTTATTTGTAAAATTTTATTCCATCCCCTTTTTTTACAAGTAGAACTTGTAGTTAGGTACATAAGAATTCTTTTCGAGGTATTTAAATCTCTAATTACAGTAATATAATGTATTTGTACCGCCGTCGTAATAATTACGTTCAAAGCTTTACCTAGCGTACCCCTTACCGCATACGAAGCCATATATGGCGGATATGATATTTAACTCTATTGACAGCTATTAAAGTTCAAATTTCAACAAATATTTTTTATTATATGCAGTAAGGGGTTACCGTATCTTGTTGACATAACAAACACCTATAGATTTTTAAATTAAATTATAGTGTCTTACTGAAAGTTGGGAAAGTACTAACGATCAAAGTTGTAAGTAAATAATGGCAGTGTACCGCGCTCCACGCCGCCGCGCCGCTCGTATGTGGTCCTTGCTCACATCACACGTAACGGCGGGCCGGGTCGGAGTAACCAGAGGGCCTACCGCGAACCACGTTCGACTTGTTGCCTCTCTGTCGCACTTGAAAATTGTACGTAAGTGTGACATGGAGGCAACACGTCGAACGTGGTTTGCGGTAGGCCCTCATCGCGCTTGCGTCGTTCTCGGCAGGACGGCCGAAGCGGCACGCATTTATCAAAAGGTTGGACTAATGATCGGAGTCAAAATAAAACACTTACAACGATCAGGATTTATCTTAACCATAAAATATAATATTAATAACGATATCCCATTTAAAACAGGATTTAATAAATCACACCAACTTTTAAAACGATATAACAAACATTAAAGTACCGTGAGGATACTTCATAACAATAATTATTTTAAACACACGCACTGTTAAGTAGATGTAAGTGGTTAAAAAGTCCTCCGGATTTTATAATGGCGCCGTTTGTCGACGGCGTTTCGATTTCAGTGATTTCACCTAAACTCGAAGATTTTTTGTACTTAAGTAATTGACACTCCGAACACCTTTACTTTCCCTCGGACTGGGGATTGAAAGTATAACACAGGCTAATATAACACATCACATCAACGAAACTAAACTGTCATTTTTATGAGCAGCTAATCGAAAACAAAAACGTTTTCAATTTGAGGTATATACATGAGTATGTCGATTGCATTAAGGAACATTCACGGAATGCCTCGGTGGAAACAGCTTAACACTAGAGATGGGGGGTTAGTAATCTCCGTGGCCACCGCCGTACTCTTGCCCTTCGCTGCTGAGTCCGTAGCTGCCATGGTCTCCGCCGTCGAAGCTCACGGGAGAGTCTTCGAGGCCCTCGTGCCCTTCATCAGCCGCGTGCCACCCATGTCCTGCAACCAAACAGAAAGAAGATTCATCAACAACGTGGAGATCCAGCTGTATAGTCTGTATCTTTACGTATTTAAATAAAAGTAAAGAAACAATTTATACATTTTCGGGTAGTTATAACCATTATTGGTTAACCAACGAAATTACAAAACCGCTTGGATCTGTCACTGAACAACCTGACTTTAACCTACATTATTATTTGGTCATGTTATATTTTCATCTACCCTCAAATGGTTTAAAGAGCCATTTGAGGGTAGATTTTGTTTACTTTTTTTTAAATACCTAAAGATACAGAGTATAGTTTGTACTAAAGGCGTTATTTGTTTGAGAAAATCCATCGAAAACCTACGTACTTATTTGATTGAACAGGATTAGTAACAGAGTATTATGAACAGGATTAGTGACAAAGGCTATCGTAACAAGCAGGAAAGTGTAAATAACTCGTCACACTGATGAACCCACGTAACTGACACCGGAACCGTGAACAACTCACGTTATGCGACAATTAAACATTGACATCTGTCACGCTCATGGTATTGAGCTGTGGAGTTGCTCATCGATTATGCATGGAGTTGGTATCAATTATAATTTAACCTAATAGGTAAATTGTGTAGTACTATAATGTGACAAAATAATTAAGATAATTGAAGAATCAGATTAAGCTTAGTTTAACAATACAACAGAGAGGTGAACCAGGATCTATTGAGGGTGCGCCATGTTACGGAAATTAGTTGGTACTAATTTCTAGCAATGGCAACAATTTTAATAATAGACAACATCTACCCTCTATGATAGTTGTCAATATTGACAATGTAAACATTGCTTTGTCTAGTTCCGTGTGAATTATTATTAGACTGCAATAATCATGCCGAAAGTTTTAGATTTTACAGAGAAAAAAGTTGTAAATAGTGTATATAGTTATTTATTGGGAAAAAAACGTACGGGAGAGAAATTTCTTCCATTAGAAAACATAACGAAATTAGCACCTGAATTGACGGGTAAGTTTCAAACTTATGGACAAATGTCACTATAGTCAGGTCGTCACGATTTGGTTGATGTCTTTTAATAATTTGATTTGTGTATTAGGTGTATCGCATGCATCGGTATCACGGATTGCTAGCGAAGGGCGTAAGGGCGGAATTAAACGACCAAACCTAAAAAAAAGAAAACAAAAAAAGAAAATAGATTAGGATGATTTTGATTTATGTGTCATACGTCGTAAAATTCACGAATTTTATAGCGTAAAAATCGGGCAAGTGCGAGTCGCGCACGAAGGGTTCCGCAAAAAAAACGGTCACCCATCCAAGTACTGACCACTCCCGACGTTGCTTAACTTTGGTCAAAAATCACGTTTGTTGTATGGGAGCCCCATTTAAATCTTTATTTTATTCTGTTTTTAGTATTTGTTGTTATAGCGGCAACAGAAATACATCATCTGTGAAAATTTCAACTGTCTAGCTATCACGGTTCGTGAGATACAGCCTGGTGACAGACAGACGGACGGACGGACGGACAGCGAAGTCTTAGTAATAGGGTCCCGTTTTACCCTTTGGGTACGGAACCCTAAAAACCGAAGAAATATCCAAACATCAAACTTCGCTATTGGGTCAAACAGATCACTGTGTTATGTCTTTCCTGTAGACATACACAAGAGTTAAGGGCTATAAAGGTTAATTTTCTTATTTAACCCTTATCCACGTGAAAAGGTCCTCCTTTTATTTAGAGAACTATGATAAAATCATTGCTTACATGCCCACAAGCTGTTAACTATTGCCCACAGGAGAGAAAAATGTGCTGTTCGCGATAACACGCTAGTTTTCTCTCCTGTGGGCAATAGTTAATAGCTTGTGGGCATGTAAGTAATGATTTTATCACAGTTCTTTAAATAAAAGGAGGACCTTTCCACGTGGATAAGGGTTAAATAAGAAAATTAACCTTTATAGCCCTTAACTCTTGTGTATGTCTACAGGAAAGACATAACACAGTGATCTGTTTGACCCTATTATTAAAGTTGTCGGAATAAAACAAAAATCATCTGCCAATTTCCATTGTCCCCACTATACAAATTGTTGCTATATAAAATTCAAAACGAGCGCCCTCTTGACAATACTCCCAAAGTTCTGGTTTACCTATACTATAAGTGGTTGAAAACTCATTAAAAGCATAATGCATAAAATGCACGATAAAACGGAGGCTGAATCGAACTTAGAAACTCTTAACATTTGAACTCTCTGTTAATATTTGAACACCACTTGAGTCGTGATGTTGTAAGTAATAACACTAATAACATATCAATAACAGGGGGCCTAGAATTTGAATAGGGGGTCAAGGTACCTGTTATCGTTTATATATAAAACGCCAACCGGAATTCAAATAATGTATGGAAATGATAACTTGACTATTAAGTCACATCTGACATCTCGTTACATTTTTGGGTAAAAAGTTATTTAGTATGCGCTTTGGTTTCTCATACTAAAAAAAGTTAATGCCAAGAAATAGATTTTAAATGCTAATTAATCTCGCTCATGTTCAACATACTATTTCTTAAAAGCTGTATGATACCCAAAGTATTAATTTGTCCACAGGAACCCTTTTTAGGGTTCCGTACCCAAAGGGTAAAACGGGACCCTATTACTAAGACTCCGCTGTCCGTCCGTCCGTGCGTCTGTCACCAGGCTGTATCTCACGAACCGTGATAGCTAGACAGTTGAAATTTTCACAGATGATGTATTTCTGTTGCCGCTATAACAACAAATACTAAAAAGTACGGAACCCTCGGTGGGCGAGTCCGACTCGCACTTGTCCGTTTTTTTTCCTTTTTAATGGTCGTTTCTCGCTAAACGATTACAACTTCATATTGGCTACGGCTCCTGATATTTTTAAATTTAAACGGTATTATATTAATTACATTATATATACCATTTTAGCTCACTAGGCAAGCGCTGGTCAATCCGGAGGTCACGGGTTCAAACCCCGGCTCGTACCAATGAGTTTTTCGGAACTTATGTATGAAATATCAGTTGATATTTAGCAGTCGCTTTTCGGTGAAGGAACACATCGTGAGGAAACCGGGCCCAAACCCAATAAGGCCTAGTTTCCCCTCTGGGTTGAAAGGTCAGATGGCAGTAGCTTCCGTAAAAACTAGTGCCTACGTCAATTCTTGGGATTAGTTGTCAAGCGGACCCCAGGCTCCCATGAGCCGTGGCAAAATGCCGGGATAACGCGAGGAAGAAGAAGCGGGAAATCGTTTTAATACCTTTTACCTAATTTGGTCCTAAATGCGTGTAATCCAAGTTTGCTCAACTCCAGCGGGCTCAGCACGGTTCCATTTTTATCGACTATCACTATGCGCGTCCCTTTCGCACTTACATACTTGTTAGAACGTGACAGGCATGGTGACAAGGGATAAAAACGCGACCGTGCTAAGCCGCCAGGTCTGCATAATTTTTTGCTCTTTTTAGTCTTTTTCCTTTGCTCTCTTGCTGTTTTAGATTTTCTTTGATAAAAATGTTACCTATCTATATCGATACAAAGTTTTATACGGTACATTAAAAATAATAAATAAAGGTAGCATTGGGATGAAGACTGCAGCAGCACAATACTTAACCGTTACAGTGTTACTGCTGCGGCGTTATTAACGTGAGCGATGTCACTGGCAATTTCTTTGATGAAATAAGTGACGGATTGAATGTTCTAATATTTAGCGGCAGTAATGCGGTAACGAATGTCACCTTAACAAATCACAACAGTGTTGCAAGCATTACCATAACTATGAATGACAATGTACAGTCGACGTCAAATATATGTTTACACTTTTGCACCTTACTTCTTTGTAATAAGGCAAAATATGTAAATATATTTTTGATGTCGACTGTACTAACTGTAAATAGTGCATTCGTCCATAGTTACGAGTAGGTACTTTAGTCTCCGTCTAACCTAACTCTGCACTGAGTTTAATAAAAAATCGATTTTTTTTATGGCTTCATTCATAAATGCTTGTTAACACTAACAAGCCCTTGATAATCGTTTTGACATTGTGTGTTTGTTAGAAAGGGATAAAATTTAACAAAGGTTTGCTAAGTTTTATGAATAAAACGAATAAAAAGGTTAGATAGAAATTAGACATTTATGATGACAGTTCGACACTTAGTTCTAGCAATTGGCTAGCAGAGTTAGGTTGGCCCTTTATACTAGGGACTAGAGTAAGTACTCTAGTATAAAATGTTAGTATGATAGATAGTACTGACCTCCGCCGAAGTGTGGCGCCGCCTTTGGCTCGCCGTAGGTGTAGCCGAGCACCTCGTAGTGGTCGTCGCCGCCGCCGCCGCCGTGCTTGTGGTGCACGTGCTTCACGATGGTGTGCTTGTGGTGGTGGTGCTTGACGAGCACCGGCACGTGGATGATCACCTTCTTGTGGTGCCCGCCGTGCCCGCCCGCCGCCACCAGGCTCGTTAGCTCCGCGACGCAGATCAGCGCTATCTGAAATTACACGTGCACATTTTTTTATAATTGGCACGAGTTTAATATCAGGGTGTCGTAGATTTAAAATATGTTGGAACTTGTTGTTATAGGTATCTAAAACTATTATGTTATTTACGCACTGAGGAAACCTGTAAATATGACACGCGTTACATACCTACACCTACACAAAACACAACAAATAGGTATATTTACGTCGGTGATTCAAATTATTAGGCAAGACATAGGTACTTCTATTAATACAAAAATAACCATTTTGATTTAATAGAAATGTTGACACTAAAATTCGCTGTAGCATGAATTGATGTAAATAGAAAATCGCTTTCGCAAGATGTATTATGTATTACGCAACTCTGTCGACACAATAATGCGTCCTCCCAGTAATTTTCATGTTATTTCGATGGACAAATTTGAACCCTAGACTTTCTAACCACAGACAGTGAGAAATAGGGGCACATACAATAATACCATAGTATGCACTGTTACTCAAGTGTTACTCGCTTGAAATCAGTGGACTTAAAAAGGGAACATCTATTTAAGTCTTCAGGAAAAATATTTTGGTTTACCTTGTACCGCCATTTTTAAGGTACCTACCTACAACATTTTACATATTCGTATTGAATAGCAGGCACGATGTTTAACACAAGTAGAACTTTGGTGACGTGTATTGATAATAATTGGATTCGTTTCCTAAGTTTTAAATATAAGGTAAGGTCATTTGATTACCTGATTTTCTTAATAAAGCTCTACACCTATTACTGCGGATAAAACCGCGCTGTACCTTGAACTTACTCAACAACCAGGCCAAACATTGCTTGGTTTGAAAATTACATACTTTTAACAAAGTTTAGTTTAGATTCGATTTGTTGATCCCATTTTAAAAGGGCTTTATCTTTATATTGATCAGATGGCGGACCGATCACTGAATAAAATGCCCGGGTGTCGTAACGGTCGCTGGCGCGCTGAGAAAAGAAAATCACGTCGGAAACTTAATCGGCCATGATAGCTAACCTATCGCTTGCAATACGAAAGTCAATAACTTAGGTACTTATAAGTACGCCTTGATTATTAACATTACCATTAACTAATATCGTATTTAAATGTTTTAGTTTATGATTTTTTCTCTGATTTCTTTTTTCTAATTCACAAATATATGACTAAAATATGAACAATCAACGGGCAAATCTGAGTTATTATTTAAATAAATAAATGCTTTTATTCAATGGGAAATTATAAACCTAGATTTTGACTTTGAATAGGTACATTAATTTACTTTTTTATGCTTAGTATTTTTAGCATGTAATTGAATCGAATTATATTTTTAATACTACTCCACATGTGTATTTTAATTGATTGATCTAACTCACCAAAAAATTCGCAGACATGTTGCACGTGGGCAATTATTAAATCCGAGCGTGAGTGCAGACGGCCGGTGTGTGATTGATAAAGAAATTTAAACAAAACTCCTTTTATATCGCAACGTGGTCGCGTTTCGCGACACTGCCTCTCAACTACTGCACCCTGCCGTCAAACAACACGAAACCACTTCTATTTCAAACAAGTAAAGTTGATTTCCACTTAGCAATGCAAACTTTAGGTAGCTGATATTCTGACAATGGAAGATGAACCGGAAACCGTTAATACAAAGTCTATAATCGAAGAAAATAGATTCTGCACATTCGGATCTGACGTTCAGCCATTGAGTGAAAATGTAGCGTAGAGCGGCGTAGAGTGATCTTATTGTACGAAATGATGGAGATCATAAAGACCGTACTGATTGATTGGAGAATGGATAGTTTAGCTAAATAATGGGTTTGGGGACATTACAAACAAATAAGTTTACTTCAACGTGGAGATACCTACTTATCAAGTAATTCTGACAAATTGCTGAATACTATACTAGGTATCTATACTATTTACACATAAATGCTAAATTTGACATACGCACACACCCCAGTGCTAATCATCAACACCTTATAAAATAAAGTCCCTAGCCGCGTCTCTCTGTTTCTGTGTTTGCATGTTCGCGATAAACTCAAAAACTACTGAACGGATTTTTATGCGGTTTTCACCTATCAATAGAGTGATTCTTGAGGAAGGTTTAAGTGTATAATTTGCTAACCCGTGCTAAGCCGGGGCGGGTCGCTCGTGATAAATATAAAAAATAGAAGAGTTTGGAGGGACACGTTGATATAAAAAGTCAAATTAGTACTTATGTAGTAAAAATAAGTTTATTTCTTATTTTAAACTCAAGTCTTAGATAATTACTTTGGCTAGTCAAGTACTTACATAGAGCAGTTTTGGCAGGGCTAATTGTTCACTGGGTTTTAATACTGTTTGTTATTTAGCTAGGATCTATATTTTGTCATAACGAACTAAGCACTCTGATAACGCCTAAAAATACTGTTTAGATTATTATATTACCTTTTAACGCAGGAGGCCAGTTTTCGGCCTATTAAGTGAAACAACTTGGAAATTTAATTTCATTTTAATAACAAAACCGCACCTGATATATGTACGCAAAATTTCAGCTCAATCAAAAATCAAAAGTGAGTCTAATTTCGCTTCCAAGATTTGACCCACAGCCACACTAGTTAACGTACTACGCCCTGGCGGTTCAGCAAGGAGACGCCCCCAGCGTAATGAGCATCATGCCGTAGGCGTACCTACCTGCTGGATGGGGTGTTCTTTTTATGAGTAGGTCTTTTTTATAGGTAAAGTTTACTTTTATTTTATTAGTATTAAATTTAATTTATTTGTTTAATAAGTTAGTTTATATTTATGTTAATTAAGTTAAATTATATCGATTAGAACTAACTAACAAACCAAAGTACTTACATACTAACAGGGCAAGTTAAAAAAAGCTTGTAACAAAAAGTTATTTAACAAGTTATACAGATTATACAAGACCATAAGATAAATTTAAACATTCTTTTGTTAGTAGAATATTACAACACAGTTACAAAACAGTAACACACAAAGTAGGAAATACTTAATTGGTAAATAAGTAGCTCTCGGCGGCTCGTATTCGCGGAGATAGCATCTAGACTAACAAAAGGAAGAAACAAAAACCAGCCAAGTGCGAGCAGAAACGCAGAAAACGGCAGAAAAATCACGTTTGTTGTATGGGAGCCTCACTTTAATATTATTTTTTGTATTTGTTTTTATAGCGGCAACTGTGACCATTTCAACGGTCTATCTATCACAGACGGACAGCCATACGGACAGACTGATAGACAGAGACAGCGGAGTTTTAGTAACAGGGTCCCGTTTTTACCCTTTGGGTACGGAACCCTAACAAAAAGCGCGTATCGCGGTCACGTTTCCGTATCATGGACCGTATACTCACTGAAATAGTGTTTGATATTAATGCACGTTGTTGGATATCTGTGCGCTTGCACACGAGGCTGCACCGTCGGTGGATGAACGGAACTTGCTCTCACTTTTACCATCATTACGACGAGAGGGAAGCTGATGCGATTATAACAACCACTATAACGTTCCAGATTATAACTGTATTACATAACTAGGTATGTAATCCGTTTAGTACCTAGAGTGTTAGTTTATCAGTTAGAAAAGTCTCGGTGCTGATTAAACCACACATGGAAAATATGCGATAGTACAAACCTATTTGAATAGACAGGTACATATGTAATTAAGTGAAGTACAATGTACCCATTCTGATTAATACACAAAGTTGACAAAGCGTTGAAATATATAAATAATGATATTTCCAAAACTTCAAGACTCCACTGTCCGTCAGTCCGTCTGTCTGTCTGTCTGTCTGTCTGTCAGTCCGTCTGTCTGTCTGTCACCAGGCTGTATCTTATGAACCGTGATAGCTAGACAGTTGAAATTTTCACAGATGATGCCTTTCTGTTGCCGCTATAACAACAAATACTATAAAGTGCAGAACCCTCGGTGGGCGAGTCCGAGTCGCACTTGTCCGGTTTTTTTTTCATAACTGAGCTGTACCGGCAAGATGCTATTAGGAAAAAATCGGCTAAGTGCGAGTGGGACTCGCACCTTTTTAAGGTAAATATAAGGTAAGTAGAAGATCGACACAATAGGCCTGATGACAAATTTTGAAATCCCTTTTATTATTGTCGGTACACTTGTATTGGTTCCGAAAAACACAATATTTCAGCTATACTCATAAGATTTAACATAGATAATTGCATTTTATTATAGCTAGTTTAAACTTCGCGCGAAAACGCCTCGCATGCCATTTGTGACGTCATCATTTAGTTGGTGGTAGGGTGGTAGACATTGTTTACATACTTACAGTTACGAATTTCCCATTGAATCCGAATGATATTGTTAATTCAGCACCATATATTACGATTAGGGATGATAAATACATTACAACAATTTATCACAATAACTCATTTTACACAAAAACTCTCACACGGTTGCAGTTTAAGATGAATTATTTAGATACATGTAAATTTTGAGTGAAAATCACCGAGCGCCGGTTTTACTTTTTAATTTTTCATTTTTTCTAATTACGACAGCCAATATGGCAATGATAGTTCCATTCAGCCAAATAATTAAAAAAGTTTGTTGTTGAAATATCGTATTATTTAGCATTTTATTTAAATAATAACAAATAGATATCTATTTTATATCGTGTAATAATATTTATTGGACGTAATAAATGTTTAGTGGCGAAATAATATTTTTTTTGCACCTTTCGAACTCTTTGGTGAGGACGTATAGATTTCGGTCAATGAGGTTGTCTATGTTGCTCTAAGAAATATGTTATGGATTGATGACGTCACTGTTTGGAACGCTTCTGATTGGCGTTTCAGTAATAATGGCCGATTGGAGAATTTTGCACTTTTATTTTATTGAATATCTTAATAATCCTTCAGTTTATACTGAGATTGGGCCATTTTTTAGAATCATATTAACATATATGTTTCTTGGAAACCATTATTTCCATGATTCTTTGTTACTTGCAACAGGCCTATTCATGCTTGATTTTTTCTTAATAAGTTCGATACACGCTTGATCTATATGCAAATAACTATTTTTTGTTTCATAATTTTAGGTTCAGTAGATTCGGAATTCAGGAAGGGGGGGTCATGGTACAATTTCGCCTATTTTGTTAAATAACTTCAAAACTAATTATTTATTTAGTAAAAATCTGGATTTAAGATTTATACACCGAGCTCTTGCAATTGATACCTATGTCACACAACGTATTAAGTTAGCAAAACTGTAAATGGTGGATCCCATTAAATTCATTTACATAGTTACTTTACACGTTCCTCTTTAGATGACCAACTTACCAAATCAAAAAAAAAATATTAGTACTTATACCAAATTTCAACTCAATCGGTGCAAATTGGCTGTGACAGACGGACGGCCAGACAGAGACACGAGTGATCCTATGAGGTTTCCTTTTTTTGGTTACCAGGTACGGAACCCTAAAAGTGTACCTATGTAGATGCCTAATTTTTCATAGGATCTTAAATACTTAGATGCCTATGAACCTCGTCCATTCATCCATAACGTTTGATATTTTGACTTCGAGCAGAAAAAATGGAGGTCACCAGGGGAAACTCCTACAAGGAAGTATTTCCTCATAAGCTAGCACAATAAGACGATATTCTCAGTTTCTCAATCACCTTAATTATACATTGTAAGAAGTGAAAATTAGCCTCACCTTGGATGCTTTTTACTAATAAAACTACTACCTTAGGTACCTAATCACTCGTATAATTCATGGGCCGTTCGTTCTATGAACTTCTAGTCAGTATAGTGCTCGTTTAGAAATACAATAAAAGTAGGTACCGTAAAATGGGGTGAGTAGGGTTGGCGGGGAGAGTTGGGTTATGAATGGGGAGAGAAGGGATGAAAGGAGGGTGAGATGGGATTACAAGGCTACTGCTACAAAAATAATGTATTCCAATTTAAAATGGAGCTATAGTAATACTCATAAAAAAAAAAATCGATCCAACAATCTTCCAAAATCACCTTTGTATAAAAACCCATCTCACCCCAATTACGAGGGACTACGGGGTGAGGTGGGATTTCCTGTTTATCGTCAAAGTTATGAAATGGAACTACCTAAAATAAAATAAAAACTAAAATACAAACGTCCGGAACACTTTCAGTTTGCATATGTAAAAATAAAATGTTATCGAGGTTTGATTGTTAGTTTTTCGCCTACTCACCCGGTTTGACGGTAACTCAGAATTAATGTTTTGTAAGAACAAGGTTCCTTGTTCCATGTTAAAGATTTTTGGCTAAATTATCATAAACAGAACAAACCGCCTCAATCAACTTCAGGGAAATGCGTGTATTGAGACTGATAAAAGTGATAAATAGTTATACAAACATACTTATATACTCGTACTACCCTCGACCTCCGAGCGCGGACGACAAATTAAATACCGCATCATACCTATACTCTGTATCTTTAGGTATTTAAATAAAGGTAAACAAAATATACCCTTAAATGGCTCCTAAAGTCAGTTGAGGGTAAATAAATGTAGGTAAACAAATAATGTAGGTTAAAGTCAGGTCGTTCAATGACTGATCTAGGCGGTTCTGTATTGCGTTGTTTAGCCAATAAATGTTATATTACCCAAAAATGTACCAATTGTTTGTTTACTTTTATTTAAATACCTAAAGATACAGACTTTTTATAGCCGCGACCGAGGTAACGTTATTCGTTACACTCTTTGTGTTTTACTATAATAATTTTATTTATTTATTTACTATAAATGCCTCAACTATATAATAGCGTCTATAGATATGTATACAACTAAGTAATATAACTCAGCCGTCCTTATCGTACATAATAAGGAAGCTTCGAGAGCGGAAACTAACGCTAAAACAATAATAAAAAAATATATCCAGTTATATTCAGGTCAAATTATATAAGCCTTGTAATCGTAGTATACTTTCACGTGATAGGTATAATGTTACTACAATCTAATCAACGACTATGATACATCGGTTTATTAACCTCGATACATTGACAACTATTTCCGTAAGATACTGGACTAGTTATGTCCGCAGTTGCGTTTCTTTGGCGACTCCGTCCGTGTCCCCTTCGCACTGCACTAGAGCTAAAGTCCGCCTGAGCTAACTCTGCACCATTTTAATACAACGAAGTGTGGGATTGTTATTATAAATGTCATATTTAGTGATCGTTATCAACGTGCAGTTTTCGTAGCAAACGGTATGGTTGGCAGAAAAAACAAATACATTTGGATTTTCACTTTTGTTCTTAACTATAAAATAAATACTTATCTTAGGATTACACCTCTAGATATAACTCTTTACGGTACAAAACCTTTTCCGCCCTAATATATTTATAACAATGTACGTCAAATGACGAGTTAAGTATTTAGCTTACTATTTCTTTCTTGTGTTTACCACAAGTACATTTTTACGTTACCTACTTTACTTTACTGGATTCAGGAGACTGAAATGACCGAAATGCTTAACCATAAAACCAATATTTTTTTATAATTTGCTTGTGTTCAGGTCTTCAAGTACACAGGTCAGATTAGCCCAATTTACCTACAACAGTAGGTAAATTGGCATCAACAGATGCTCTAATCATCTTAAATACCTATTTGAAACATTTCTTGTCATGCAATGTGCGTGCAGCACAGAGGGTTGGTCTGTGGCGTGCAGGCGTCACAAAACATTTTTTCTATATTCAGGGATTCTAAATTAGAAGGTCACGCAAAGCGAACGAGGTCCATCCAAGTCCTTAAACGGCCTGAGGCACCGGCGTCAATATTCGTTAATGACAGCTATTAAGTATACTAAAATCACAATTGGCCTATATTGGTGCATTATTTACATTCTGTTTCGTAGAATGCTACACAAATAGCTAAAGGTACCGTTCGGAATCCAACTACACAAGCATTAGTTATGATCGCGCTGCATAACTGCTACAGTAATGGTAACACTCCATTTCTGACCGCAGCTGCACTACTAGTACTGAACGGTAGTCGTTGGAAATGGACTGTGCACTACTGTTCATTTTACTATGGAAATTGACAATAACACCGACGCGTTCGTACTAGTAGTGCAGCTGCGGTCAGGAATGGAATGTCACCTTAATGCAGCCGACTGCATGACTGCTGGAAATGTCTAAAACCCGGGAATTGAACATCTATTTTGACATTTGTGGTAGCAATGCAGTCGGCAGTAATATCGCGCCGGGATACTGCAGCAGTAATGTTGTGCTCTTTTTTTTTAAAGAATACTTACGGGCATGCATGCATCATCATATGTTATTCCTACATCTGCTACTAGTTAGGTAATTGCATATTATTCATTGAACTAATAATACGAGAAATGCAATGCAAGCACATCTCCCGCTAGCATTATCGTCACTATAAATTTAAATTATTAGTTATTTAGAAACTCACGTTAATATATGCAGACCGAGCCTCAATCAACGGGATGAAACGAGTCGGAACCGGGACCTGGTCGTGAGCTTCGGCCACGACTTATAAAATATATACAGTATAAAACCCTGTCATCTGTCTGTTACCGCCCGGCTTAACTATGCCTTGATGGATATTTTATGGTACGCTGCTCCGTGGGTTGTATACCCATGTCATATAAAAGAGTAATTATTGTGTTACTGAGTCGGAAAGAATTGATGTCAGTAATTCCAAGCGATTGTTTGACTAAAATAGCATTTCTCTACCTGTTTATCTGTGGTATTTTCCCTGTTGAGAGGCACTTAGAATTACGTCACTGCTTTTATTAACCAACTTCAAGATTTATAACACCGAACTAACAAATGAAAACTAACAGTACAAGGTGAATGACATTCGAAGGATAATTTTGAGATTTTTCATTATTTGTAGTTCGTTACAATAAGCCGGATTATTTTACTCATAATGTCAGTACTTACCAAATTTCTTCTTCTTTACTGTTGTTATGAAAAATGTTTATAAAGGATCATTGGCAACATATAGCAGGGATGACGTAGGTTTGTTTCACCCATGTTGTTTCTCAATCTATTAGAGCAGAGAAGCGCATAAAATACCAGCCAATATGAGTTAATGTTTTGAGTGGAGTCACTGGAAAAAGTTTGTCGAAAATTTGTGGTCGTCTTGGGTGGCATGGGCACCCGCTGGACAGGCCCCCGGCGTGCATACAAATGACAGTTTATTTAGAATTATGACATCTCATTTCTTTAAAGGCTTCCAATTAATGAACGACCCGAAGCCCGCGCAGCCGGTAGTCATTTGTTGAAAAGCGAGAATATTACGTAAAATACCCATTCCCACGGGATTACCATTGAAATGGAATTTTATGACTATTTGAAATAGTTTTTCCCCTGACATCAACGATAAATGTTACCATTATAAAGTTATATTATGACCATCTAAAAAAACTTAGAATCAGTCCGTTGACATTGACTGACAGTTGTTTATGAAATGTTGATGAAGACGTTTGTAACCTTTTTAAATTTACCTCTAGGTATGAAAATATGAGATAACAATGATTACAATTTACAATCTAACGACCACAAAGGCTGCTAGACCTGTGTTGTTTTGGTGATGTAGTACGTATCTTTCACATGAATTTAAATGGAGAAGTGGCGGAAATTTTAAGGACGGCGTAAGTCTTATCTTACGGCTCTAAACTCTGTACAGTCACCGGCAATAATATGTTACTCTTCGAAGGCCGCAAAAATATGTGACACGCTCTTATGGCTCTACAAATAAGATCGTGTCAGATATTTTTTCTGCCTTCGTTGTGTAACATATTATTGCAGGTGACTGTACATATATCTAAAGATCTGAACAACAACACACTTACCTGGTAATTAACCTTTTTGCTATAACATTATGATTTACAAACTGGTATTGGTAAGGTTAGGTTAGATAGGTAATGGTTAAATATTACACATATGTTATAATAGTGTAATGTACTTGCAGGTAGGTATAGGTACATTGAGTTAAGGCTACATGCATTCTTCTAGTCAATAATAAAACTGTTCCTTTTTTGAAGTGTGCAATAAAGAGTATTTTATCTATCTACGTATCTATGCGTCTTAAAGTAGAATACATATACGTACAATCAAATACAATGAAAATTATAATTTTCAGTAGTGATCCAAAGGACTCGAGCCTTTTAGCTCTTTTTTTAGGGCTCGCCTCATTTCTTGACGCCTAAAAGGCTAAAAGCCTATTTAGCTCTTTAGCCCCCGAGCCTAGTTCTATTTAAGATCCTAGACTCTTGGGGCTAATAACCTTATTAAGGCTTGGGGCTGAAGAGCTAAATAGGCTTTTTTTAGGGGCTTAATAAGGTTATTAGCCCCAAGACTCTAGGCTCTTAAATAGAACTAGGCTCGGGGGCTAAAGAGCTAAATAGGCTTTTAGCCTTTTAGGTGTCAAGCGATAAGGCGAGCCCTAAAAAATAGAGCTCCAAAGGCTCGAGTCTTTTGGATCACTAATTTTCAGTCGTCCTGTTTTTGTAGCAAATGTAAAAACAGCTCCATCTAGAGCTATGTTGATAAACCAGAAAGTGAAAGGTTTTTGTTGCAATCTCCAGTGAGTGCAGTGCAAGCGCACTTCGGTTGCGTTGCGAATCTCTAAGTTAATGGAAACAGTGGCAGATGGCGCTCACTAACTCCAGAAAATAACAGAACTGAACGTGTATATTATAGTGAATTACAGGGATGCGTTGGATGCGTTTACATAAGTTTATGTAAGTAGGTACCAATTTACCGAAAATATCGTAGATGGAAAGACGCACTGCGTAACCGCTGTGTTTAATCAATTAGGCTGTTCCCTAGAAAAAATAAGGCGCGTATGTTACTTACAGCATCAATATCGCTGCCAAGAGCGTCGTAAAAGCGATAGTTCCATTTATCAGAGTACATATCAAGAGCCGCAGCCGCGGTGGTCCGTGCAGCACACGGCTCGAATCACGCACGGTGTGAAACATGTGCGGTTTCCTGACCAACCTGCCCTCTTGGTAACTTGAAACAACTCGAACCAGATTTACCGTAACACAAAAAAATACCCAGATAAGCCGACTTTCTAATAAACCCCACTGGACAAGCCTTCTTCCTTGTACATAATAAATCTTAAGGAGCCCTCTTTACGCGTCGGCTCTCAAACTGTGACGGGTTTAGTGGCTGCCCAGATTAATGCCGACGCTTTATCCAAGTACAGTGATTTCTTTTTAAGTAAGTTAAAGCGGAAGTTTCTAGTTCGCTCTAAACCAAGTTTTGTTATAATTTCTGGAATCGAAGTTAGATCACCGGTACTCAGTGCGAATACATAGGGTATTTTTGTACTTTAAATTATAAAGAAAACGATGGTGACGGTCAAATAGTGGCTAAATATAACGTAATTACACCTTTGTTACTATAAAAATAAGGATTGTGTGTTTAGGCCACTTTGGCCGCCACTATCTATCTGATACTGACTGTACATTCAGCAGCAGAAGTCGCTAAGCAAGCTACGTGTTCAGATTTTATAATTAACTGACCACAACTTCATTGTTTAGAGGAGAATAACGTAAGTACTAACTCGTAAGTCATTTTGAACACCTCGCTCGCTTAGCGACTTCTATTGACCGCTGTGCCTACCCTATAAATAATGTAAATGTAAATATTACATTTTTAAATTCTATTGCATTAAAGAGCAAGTACTTATAATAATTATAATCCACAGCGCAGCTTTAACATTCACGTACAATCGTAAATAGGAAGTTGCCGCTTTAAATCGAACCCACCGAAACTGATTCTACTGATTGAGTAGGTACAATACAATAAATCAAATAAGTTATTCAAATGCTCCAAAGTTTCAAAGTCTCAGCCTGACATTTTAATGTGCCTTAATAATCGGAAAGAGAAAAAAACTGAGTGTACCGGTGGGTTTAGCGATACGTGGTCCAGATACAGCCGGAGGCAGGCCCTTATCGACGCATTTTTTCCTTTTTATCTCCAGTTTGAATATTGCCTTATAATAAGGCTTGGACCGTTAATTGGGAACACGGGACAGTGAATGAACTCCAACTGTTTAGTTTTTTAGATGCCATGCCACACTTTTTTTTGTGTGAGTCATATAATGTAGCTATCTATTTACAGTTTGTAGGACCGACATGTGTCCATAGGGCCTACAGCAAACCACGTTCGACGTGTTGCCTCTCTGTCGCACTTGTAAATTCGTACGTAGGTAAGTATACGTCGAACGTGGTTCGCGGTAGGCCCTCAGTACACATTCGTCACCAGAAAAAAATATCATTACATATTTTTGGTTCGCTTTCGTCACCAGTGACGAATTTGTACCTAATTAAATTAAATTTAGTGACAACTGAGTTTTATCTCTCACCAGTTTACTATTAACCCATGTTATTCCCCAATACTCAGTTTTTGTAAATATTTCTAATTTACATGAGTACCTACTGTGCCCTGAGCCTCTACCATCAGTTTTAACATTGACATAACGCTCACGTCTACGTAATTTACTTTCTGTACATCTCGCTTGCACTATTGCTCGCATATGCGAGTACGAGCGAGATGCATAGAAAGTAAGTTACGTAAACGTGAGCGTTATGTCAATGTCAAAACTGGTGGTAGCCGTACTGTTTATCAAAATCTTGTAACATGTAATACAAGTGGAAGTCCCTTTCTAACAAAAGCTGTCATTAAGGGACTTCCACTTGTAGGTATTACAAGTTACAAGCTTTTGATAAACAGGGCACTGATCGTATTATGCGAAACTGTATGGGAGCGCCGGTATAATTATAAAAAAAAAATGGATCCGGCAACAAGCCCGTATAACAAATACCTTATAGACTAAAATACATATACATTTCTTAAACTTACAAGTAAACACTAGAGGTATTTAAGAAACTCTTGAGTTGCATTCAATAGTTTGCCCCGAGCCTCCGAAACACAAGACCCTTCAGTCACAAGTCGGTGAAAAAGTCCTATAATACATATGAGTAATGACCGCGAATTGTCTTACATGCTCCGTCTAGATAGTTGAGGTGATCTGTGTTCAGAGTTACCGCGAATAATAAACAACATAACGTATGATCAAATTAGACGGTGTCGACATTGTAACAGATTGATCGGTGTACATGTGTGTGTCGCCGTGCGATAGAGACTCATTAACACCTACACAGTTACGCAATTATTGATTGTAAGGCCACGATCACAACGAATTTTACAATTGGATTTTCCAATACAATAAAAATTATACACTTTCGTCCCTATTAAACACGTTTAATGAAGACCTAACTTAGTGGTAGGAAGCTATTTGCAAATTTGGCTATCTTGTATGTTTTATGTAATGTAAACTGAGGGTGCTTTATGGGTATGGTACATACCTCTATGTGATTTATGGTTTTTTGACTTTTTTGGGCAAACACCTATAAGCTGCTGGGTAGAGGGCGATTTACGGTTTCTTTTTTAATATATGGGCAAATATACGCTGCAGTAATAAAGAAGGGTGGTTTCACGTGATGTTACGTTACGTGCAAGATGGAGTGTGCACTGTGCAGTGAATGTGCATAGGCTTTAGTATCGTTGCGTGCGCGCATAGTATTTCCTGCACTCGAGCGCCGGTGAAACTCATGAAAATGCGGCGATCAGGGAAATGCTGGCGGGAAAGTGATTTATAACTCGTACCAAAAATTGCAATACTTCGGATACTTTGGTGTTACTTATCAACACTTCAGCATATTTATTACTTTATTAAGAAATACACTAAATTGCTTAATTTAGGTCCTATATCAATTAAGATATTGTAAATTATAGTGTTTTTAAGTGATGGGTAAGCTAAATGTTGTATAATCTGTACCCTACAAGTAAGTAAGGCATGATGGACCCTACATTTCTAGTTGTGACTTAAGTATATCGTCGTAACCGCCGCCGGTGGACCTGAATTTGATTTACCAATTTTGGGAAAACAGAATTAACAATTTTGGTCCAAAGTCTTTGCAAAATCAGTCAGGTAATAATTAATATTCTGACAATATGATTGATAGAATTAAAGATATGCGGCTCAACACTTAGTTACAAAATAAATTAAAGAGTCGCATCCATCTAACAAGATCTGGGTACTTAAAACTAACCGCAAAGTCCCCACACAGATCTTATTCATATACTTAGATCGCAAAATTTCGATTGTGTAAATTTACAAAAAGATTACAATATCTACATGTAAAATATTCTAATGCATAGTATGATTTTTTTCTTATAAATTATATACATATGATATTTATTTGGGGAACAAAATTCAGTATATATCTAGTAACAATTAAATAAATCTTACATTATACTTAATTAACTAATCTTTAGTAACTAAAGATATACTTCGGTACCTACCTACTAATGTTAAAACACGGCATATGTGACGTTCCACAGGAAAAGGTACCTTATGAGGGTTTCTAGTTTCGGAGATATGAAATGTTTTGTAAAGAGGTGAAAAAATGCTCAATTTTTTTTTATTGTGTGATCTGAAACCTTAATGCGTAACGTTTGTTTACCTGTTTTTATTTTTGTTATAAGTTAGTTATAAGCCTAGTAATGTCGTCTCAGAGTTTAGTAGAAAAGGTACCTTATGGAAAAAAGATTGAAAATTCCCAAAAAGACTAGTCAATACGGGAAAAGAAGTTTGGTTTGTATTAGCATTCTGCAAAACTAATTTGATAATTTCAGTTCTGGTTGGGGCGCCTCGCAAATATTATAACCGTACATAGACCGACATCACAAATCCAAGTAGCCTGCTATTATACCAAAGTTACTCTCGTCAAGTCTTTCTTAACTAGAATAATCTTCATTTGGTTTGGTCGCATGCAGTAAATCAGCCATTGGTTTGCTGAAAAATGCCAATACCCGACGCATTACCTTATGGAATATCTGAGGTCATTGAACCTCAATGCCGCTTATCTTCAATAGAAACCGAAATATATTATTGATAAGAAATAGACGATTTATACCATTACCAAAATATTATTAGTTTATCCTAACTGTTCCATCATCATCATCATGCCTCATCATGTAACTTAATCACAAGGTACCTTTTCATTACATACAAATTATTGGTCTTTTTTAAGATTATTATGACGAAGAACTAATTAAATTTGGGGCAGTTTAATGTAAATTAATATTTTCTATTCATAAAAGATAAACTGTAATATGATTGATATTTTGTAGTGATGTATTATTAGATTTATTTCCATAAGGTACCTTTTCGTAAATGTATGGAGCAAATACTGTTATTGTTATGTAAGTTTAAAGTGGCATAAGGGGTTAAATATAGTATTTAGTTGGGGTTTTAGGATTTATTTCATTTGAATGACAGAATTTCTTTCATATGTGCTCAGAAAAATTGATTGTGTGTGACATTAAAAGTAAAAATATTCAATTTTGTGATTTAATATGAAAAAGTCAGAAAATACATTTTCACCTCTAAATCGGTATTGTTTTTTGCTTAAACTGTCTGTCAGTGTCGTTTTCTAATAGATAAAATTTAAATCTTGAGAGCTCATTGCAATCAATCGTGAAAATGAAATAAAACTTTATTTTCAAGAGATTGGTTAGTATACACATAAATCAGTCGATATCAAAAGTTTCTATTTGCATTACAGAACAAGTCGCAATATTTTTTTAATCTCAGATATATAAGGTATTACTATTTGTAGTCAACTATGTAACTTACTTCAGGAACATAGTTTTTTAGGCGGCTAAACTTAAAACTTCTCTATCGTAAAGTTGCTCATTTCACAACATTATTTTCAAAAAATCATATCTCTGTAACTACGCAACCTAGAAGGTTGATCTTTTATGTTATCGATAGCTTATTTATTGTAGATTACTGGGGTATGCATAACTCCATACCCGCCATAAGGTACCTTTGACCGTGGGACGTCACATATATATTCGTACATATAAATAAACACCAACAGCAGCATACGTACTTATCTCACCACAAAACTAGCATACGTTTATCTCTTACCTACAGTAAAAGAAAACAAAATAAAAAGACCCATAATCAGGGTATAGGTTATTTAACACCATATTCCGCTGTAATTATCGGATTTCAGACACGGCGGGGTTTGTATATCTCGATGTACATTTTAGGATATACTGCATAGTTTAAAATTAACAGTACAGTTATATTGATTGCATCCTTCACGTTTCTTAAAGGTAAGTAGAGGTATAAGTACATACATAATTATTTACTAAAACTGGACTAACGAGAATTTTCAGAATCGTCATATATGTGGACATTTATTTTATGTATTTTTTTATTATATAGGTAAGGTACCTATTGTTATGAATGGTTAAGTTATGCAGGCGATAATCCTCTACTTACAATGAAAATCACAATTTTGATATTTTTTCAATCGTCATATATTTCTAACATATGGTTTCGTCCGCGTATACGAATATATGCAGCATTAATTTAAAATACATACTTGTATCTGCTAACAAGCGTGCCGGATTTTTTTGTTCAAATTATACATTATGATTTGTTTCGTAGTTATGTCAAGCTGCAAAAACAAAAGAGCGTCTAATTAAAGAGATTATAAACTGTACCACTGACATTTACTAGTCTATAGCACCCACTTTCGATAGGCGCATTAAACCAGAGAGCCTTTTATCTGGTGTAGAGTGGTCCCCGAAGCGTGGCGGTCCTCGAGGCTCGAGATAACAACTTGATAGTTGCATGGGGTAATAAAAAGGTTCAAAAATTGGTTACAATTACTCTGGTTACTGCGTCGTAACATTTTAATGGCGAGTTACCTTTTAGTGTGGGAACGGGCCGCGAGTGACGGGAGATGGACAGCGGTAATCTCCGGCCTTTTTGTTTGGAATTGATACTGTTAGGCTCAATCTGTTAGTAAACGTACACAATTATAGCTCATGGCAATATAGATCTTGTAGAAACTGGGGAACAAACGATAATCGTTTATATAATACGCGAAATAGAATATATAAAAAAATAGAAATGATCACGACACTTTTCGTTCATATTGGTCACCTGCTGCATTTTTAAATTATTAGGTTGGGTTTTGTCGTTCGTTGCCCTTTTATCGTCTATCGGTCGAGCGTCACTAGAGTTATACCAAGATAAGTCTGCAACGATTTTGATAGCACACGCAGTGCAAGTGTTATTTTAAACGTCAATATCCTTTGAACTAATGAGGTATAAATAACAATTGCACTGCGTATGCTATCAAAATCGTTGCAGACTTTTCTTGGTCTAACGCTATCTCATTATGGTCATGGCTCATTACGTGCCTATCTATAATTTCTCATGCCAAAGATCGACACGAGTTGCGAATTACCTTTTCGCATGTGTATTGTACAACGTTTTACAGTACATATGTGACGTCCCACGGTCAAAGGTACCTTATGGCGGGTATGGAGTTATGCATACCCCAGTAATCTACAATAAATAAGCTATCGATAACATAAAAGATCAACCTTCTAGGTTGCGTAGTTACAGAGATATGATTTTTTGAAAATAATGTTGTGAAATGAGCAACTTTACGATAGAGAAGTTTTAAGTTTAGCCGCCTAAAAAACTATGTTCCTGAAGTAAGTTACATAGTTGACTACAAATAGTAATACCTTATATATCTGAGATTAAAAAAATATTGCGACTTGTTCTGTAATGCAAATAGAAACTTTTGATATCGACTGATTTATGTGTATACTAACCAATCTCTTGAAAATAAAGTTTTATTTCATTTTCACGATTGATTGCAATGAGCTCTCAAGATTTAAATTTTATCTATTAGAAAACGACACTGACAGACAGTTTAAGCAAAAAACAATACCGATTTAGAGGTGAAAATGTATTTTCTGACTTTTTCATATTAAATCACAAAATTGAATATTTTTACTTTTAATGTCACACACAATCAATTTTTCTGAGCACATATGAAAGAAATTCTGTCATTCAAATGAAATAAATCCTAAAACCCCAACTAAATACTATATTTAACCCCTTATGCCACTTTAAACTTACATAACAATAACAGTATTTGCTCCATACATTTACGAAAAGGTACCTTATGGAAATAAATCTAATAATACATCACTACAAAATATCAATCATATTACAGTTTATCTTTTATGAATAGAAAATATTAATTTACATTAAACTGCCCCAAATTTAATTAGTTCTTCGTCATAATAATCTTAAAAAAGACCAATAATTTGTATGTAATGAAAAGGTACCTTGTGATTAAGTTACATGATGAGGCATGATGATGATGATGGAACAGTTAGGATAAACTAATAATATTTTGGTAATGGTATAAATCGTCTATTTCTTATCAATAATATATTTCGGTTTCTATTGAAGATAAGCGGCATTGAGGTTCAATGACCTCAGATATTCCATAAGGTAATGCGTCGGGTATTGGCATTTTTCAGCAAACCAATGGCTGATTTACTGCATGCGACCAAACCAAATGAAGATTATTCTAGTTAAGAAAGACTTGACGAGAGTAACTTTGGTATAATAGCAGGCTACTTGGATTTGTGATGTCGGTCTATGTACGGTTATAATATTTGCGAGGCGCCCCAACCAGAACTGAAATTATCAAATTAGTTTTGCAGAATGCTAATACAAACCAAACTTCTTTTCCCGTATTGACTAGTCTTTTTGGGAATTTTCAATCTTTTTTCCATAAGGTACCTTTTCTACTAAACTCTGAGACGACATTACTAGGCTTATAACTAACTTATAACAAAAATAAAAACAGGTAAACAAACGTTACGCATTAAGGTTTCAGATCACACAATAAAAAAAAATTGAGCATTTTTTCACCTCTTTACAAAACATTTCATATCTCCGAAACTAGAAACCCTCATAAGGTACCTTTTCCTGTGGAACGTCACATATGGCCATTTAAATTTTTGACATAGGCGCATAGTGTTCTTAATCTCGCCCAAGGGCGGTAAAGTACCATATGTACTGTAAAGTTTATTTCATCCATGATATTTGACACTAATGAAAACTAATGCCATTGCAAAGAATGCCGTAATTTACACCTAATGCTGCAGCACTACCTTAAATCTACACGGTAAGGAATTTAAATAAATTATCAGTGACATGTTTTTACTTTTAGAATACCTTTAAACGAGACCCTGTTTACCTTTTAACAATATATGACTTTAAAGTAAAATAATTTTAAGTAGAATACCTTTAAACTTCTCGTTTAAAGGTATTCTACTTAAAATTATTTTACTTTAGAGTCATATATTGTTTGTTAAGCCATTAGATAGAAGATATTGAGTAGATATACTTCTGACACTCAATCTCATCCGTTACTATTTTATCTGACTGTACTTCTCGCCATTGTTGATATTAACAATTATGCATAAAATAGGCTTGTATATTAGATTTGATTAACATAGTTAAATTGCGCTATGCAATAATTCAATATGAAGGAACATTTTTTTTTGTCTTGCGTAGCGATAATGCGCGCTCACGGGTGATGGACAAGCCCGGTAGAAAGCGGGAAGCATCGCATTAACAGAGACTAGTATATAATGTAGGTTGTCAATCTCTGTACCAAGTACCAATACAAAAGCTCTGCGTTGTAAAATTCTTTGAGATGTTGTGTATTGTAAATTTGCCATCTTTACAGCCTTCTCAGTCGACGGACGGTGAATGGCACAGATTTATTTGAATTAATACCTGGCGGTTGCTGTCAGATTGAAAAGATTTGTTGGTGCCATTCCTTAAGAGGCAGCATTGCAATTTAGCTGAAGAGTATAAAAAATATATAAATTATAATATAGGTAACTATTTCACGCCTATTGATATCGACGACGCGCTCCCCAATAGGCCGCCTCTCTTACATGGTGAAAGCGCAAAATTTGCGAAGAGTTCCCCCAGTTTTTCACCTGGAATCTAAAGACTGGATCCATAGAAGAAGCGCAAAGTTATGTAAACAAATACGACGACTTGTTTACCATTTGACACATAACCTAATATTCTAAATATCAATTGATAAACCTGTGTAATTTCATGTACTTGTCTACATTTTTATTAATCTTCTTTGTATACTTATTAATAATGCTGATTATTTCAGATATAGACCTTATAAGACAACTTTACCGCTGATGCTGAATTAACCCTTGTATTGTTAAATTTCTAGTTCTCTTTCACCCTGAAATAACAAACTTTTATCCAGGCCGTTAGTTAAAGATTATTGTCGATAAAGATATGGGTTAAGCAAAAGTCAAAGTGCAGTTTTTATTTTATGCTTGTCTCGGTCATTACGCAACTCGTAAGTAAACCTAGTGCGATTAAATTTTCTTCAGCGGGGCCTATTGTACATGCTATGTATACGCATTACAAACATGTTTCAAGCAAATTAACGGACTATGAAATTATACTTACTTTAAACT
Source organism: Cydia splendana (assembly GCF_910591565.1). Lineage (NCBI taxonomy): Eukaryota > Metazoa > Arthropoda > Insecta > Lepidoptera > Tortricidae > Cydia > Cydia splendana. Next base: position 37,081,148 of record NC_085987.1, on the reverse strand, counting down.
TAATCGTCGTTACGCTTGCTTCGATATGACCTATTTTTGCGTAGGGAAATATTGGTATTTCTTTCAATAAATATTGGAATTGACGTGAGAAATTAAACTTTAACTACACGATTTTATTGCAGACTGTAGGTATGTTATGTCGCCATCGTAATATAATAAATCGTAATGTAACTAGTCAAAAATTATCATAAGAACCCATAATCCAGGGTTTTACTAGTTAGTAACTACCTACATAGTTTCACTATCCTCCCCCTGGCTTTATCATCAGATCAGCTTGATGATACCAAATGATTGTATAGTTATCATGTCAATTTTTTATGAAAATACTTTGTTTTATTCAAATCGGTGTGAAGTTCGCTTAGGCCTTAGACGGACTCTAGCAAACTAGAATGAGTTTTGAAAACAGGTTCAAAGTGATATTTTACTAGCCGGTTCAATTGAACCTGGTAAAGGTCGCGGGAGTCCGCTGGATACGGGTGGCGCAAGACCGGTCATTGTGGCACTCTTTGGGGGAGGCCTACTTATTTTCAGCAGTGGACGTCCTCTGGCTGATATGATACTAATACGAATAAAATAAAGAAAAAGTAACTGAAATTAAAAAATCTAAACTATTAATTAGCCTTATTACATGTCCACGCGGTCGCCATTATATGTGACGGTCAATAGCACTGTTAGCATAACATTTTTTCATTCAGTAAATCGTAATCGTGATATAACAGTAGCATGTCAACTCGACTCGTGCGCAGACTCTAATAACGGATGTCGACAACCAACCATCGGCTGCGCATTAGGTGGTACTTATTAAAATGCAATAGATTGCAGAATCGCATGGCCAGAAAGAAAAAGTAGGTATCTATGATTAAAATACTAGTTGAGCATATGCGTTTATATTGCATTCGTATTACGTGGACATCCTTAAGGGTATTATAAGCAATATTTGTACTAATTTAAGTAAATAGGTACATAGGTACTAGGTTTCTAAATCGCCCGTCTAATGATGTTGTTCATTATTAGAAATGGATGGCGTTATGATTTAATATGATTGCCCAAAATACCCTTAATAAATACGAGTCGTATTCATAAAGAGGTTAACACTATAGGTATTGACTTCCCTCTCTCTGCTTATACACCGTGGTTTTATTGAATTCCGTTAACTTCGGGGTAAGTATGATTAAGTACGTATTATTTTTATTTATTTTTTATTTTAGAAAAAAGTAAAAATGTTGCATATAGCGTTGTTGTAACACAGGCATTACATTTAACCCAACCAAACACGTCATGCTCTCCAGCAACCCCATGCGCATTGCGTTCACTACATAGGTATATTGTTATTTTCGTGGTCTACGAGCGCACACTTCTTAATGCCTAACATTTTCATTTGTTTTGTAAAAAGTACAATCTTTTTTGCTATTGACATGGTCTTTCTTTCTTTATATTAACGTAGGTAATTGACTAAAAAGTTATGTAGGTGTGTGCATGCGGTGGACCGTGGCCGGCAAGGCAAGTCCTTCCACGGTCATGGCTAGTAATAGTAACTTGTGATATGATAGTTAACTCGTAATAACCACTCACTCCTATTTAACCACTTAACAGAAAACAGTCTTACTTTCGATTTTGATGGACAATGTACCAACATATTTACTACTTACAATATATTACTTTGCAATAAAGATAAGACATGATTTTTTGTTAACTAGGCATGAAAGGTACAATTCTCAAAAATATACATAGACGTATTAACAAGCAACGATACGTAAAGGATAGTTAAATTAGTTTATACTCGTATTTCGTTAAATCACGCGTTAGATGCTTACTCAAGTGTTAAAAATCCACATAAATGTAATGTGTAAAAAAATTAAGGAAATTATAAATAATATAATGTAATACTACAAAATACATATACTAATACATAATATAATAAAAAATAGAATGTAATACCAATTAAGTATACTTACCTAGTAAAATAAAGAGAAATTAAATAAAATGTCATAGGTAAGAAACCAACAGTTATATGAAAAAAAAAACACATTTTTATGTTTACAAAACTACCTTGTATTAAACGGGACATAAGCTATAGCCGTCAAACTAAGCTAATTACAGTTAGTAAAAATACATTGTGTTTTTTGGGTCGAGTTTTTTTGTAACATTTAATAGTTACGGAACCTTTTAAAAAGTACGGCGTACCATATCTAGACCAATTATTATTTAGTTGTTATCGAGTTATTTCCTCAAAAAACGGTTGTTTGTAGTTGTTACGCGATCGGTATTATAATGCGGATGTGTTGCGTGTGCGCAGGGGAGCTCACGCGAGCAGTGCTCGCTGGCCGGACCATCTTCGAGTCATCCTACTAACTTGAATGCTTATAGTTTGGTCTACTTCTCCGCTAAAATGGCACGCGTATGCGTGGACTCAGCCGGTACGTGCTAATTATGGTACCATCGGTACATTACCTACATTATATCATTATTTCTCCTCGGAAATTTTATTCTATGAAATATTTGATCGTCAGATTCATTAATCAGAACTGTACCTTGAAAATTGTTGTCCTTAACAAAGAAGACAAATCGCCAAACGTGAACGTCTCGAAAAATCAGAATAATGCTAACACCTATATTTATAACAACCTATATTTATAATTATAGTTTTGAGGTACTTATACGAATTGAAAGATCTGGCACTGTTCCATGTAGAAAAATCCTTAGCCGCGATATCAATAATATCATTGTGCTTCGAAAAACTAAAAAAAAGGACCTTAGAAGTGATTATAATTAAATTTCCCGCGTTAATATCTCTTTGAATATTAATCCTAGCGAAAAATTGTACTGAATCTTTCTTGTAGGCAATTTTATGCAGATTACTTGTGTAATAGAAAAAAATTTGCTATGCGCCACCGTTTAAGAGTTATTTACGAAAAACTAAAAAAAGGGACCTTTAATGTCAAATATCTCACTTCCGGTCAAGATTTCGATCAAGCAACCGGCAAATTCGGATTCAGCGGGGTCTAATTAGGTTAAAAAACCCGGTTGCCAAAAAGTAATATGATTTGCCAGTCGAAATCGATTTTATGAAAAATAAAACCAGTCTAAAAGACAGAGTGTGTTCTTATTTGTCCCCGACAGACCCCGTGGGGCAGGGATTAATGGGAATACACCGAAGATAGACATCACAGGTATCTTATCGAAGCAATTTTGGTGCATACTATTTTACATAGACTTCCACCTACTATATTACCACTTAATACTTACATGATGTTCATTTCATATGCTTAATAAACTACGGCAAACTACAGGTCTACAGGACAAAAACAATTGGTACCATACAAAACTAAGATATTTTTCATCATACTTAGTTAAAAAAATCAGACTATAGTGTAGTTTTATTTTATGAGGAAATATTCTACAATAACAAAATTTTAATACAATTGGTATTACCAATTACGTGTATCATCATCATTGGCCACAGGGCTTCCAACCGGCCTCCTGGCGTTTGAGATGTGGCCTAGCATGACTTGACGTGGAAGTCTTCTAGGATCCATTCTATGTGCAATTGTACATGGCCAAGCCAAGTGAGCCTTCTTTGCTTTCATGTTAATTGATCTGAGTCTGGATTTAGTATTATTTATGCTATTCTTACTTGTTCCACAACCAATTATATGTATAAAGCGATAAAAAAAGTGTGTGTGTCAGCTCCGACGCACGACTGGAGTTTACTAAAGTGGAATTAGTTAAAAGACAAATAATGTAAACAAACCTATCACCCGTAATTTCTTCGTAATCTCGCACTTTTTGTGGCCAGCCATGATTTTATTTACAGTTTAAATAGGTACTTAAACGTTTTATTTATATCAATTAGTATTTAAAATATATGGTATGTATGTGTCAATGAAAACAACTATCGTGAAACTTTTAGGTTACCTATACGTCAAATGCTAAAAATGTGTCATATTTGTTTACATTATTTGTCCTTTCTATTGAACTCCACTTTACTACTTCACTGGCTCAGTGACCCAAAAAGGATCTTGGCCTCCGAGACAAGAGAGCGCCACTCTGCCCTATTCTGCGCCACTTCATGCCAGTTGGGTACTCCGAAGGGCTTCGACCCTCCCGCGGTATCTGGGACGCCCAGACGGACGTTTCCTACCCTGCCCCCCACATACGCTCTTCTCACAGCATGATCCTCTCCCATCCTCTCCAGGAGCCAGCGGAGTCGTGTGGCTTTGATCTCGCCAATTACATTGGGCATCGCGACCAGCTCCTCTAACTCTAACTCCACTTTACGAACGATTAATACCTACATCATGAAATTTAAGATCAAATCTCTGCAAATTGAAGTGTTTCCATGTAGCCGTTGCTAGGGAATGAGCAAGATAAGTTGCGCACGAAACATAACGTAACGTAACGTTTGATTGTAGTCCACATAAATTTTCATACCCCGGGCTTAAATATGAAAATGGAAAACTTAAAGAGTAAACACCAAACATATCTCTAACGAGGAAAACATATTTAAATTATGTGCTAGGTATAAAGTCATGTGTGGAGTTTATTTCTTAAGAATCGATAATAATAAATTACGTCGGCACATTGCGAATGTTTCCTTAAAATTACCTACTTCGTATTTACGTAAGTTTTTTTTATTTGGGTATCTTATACGTGTATTAATGCAGTTTATATCTTAGATTGATCGTAAAGTGGCAGGCGCGCTGCGCGGGCGCCGGCTGCACTCGAAGTGCACTACTATACGCACACACGCGGCGTGCACCCTTTCAGGCGTGAAAATCAATGTTATAAATAATCAGGCGCTCGCGAATAATTATCATACGAGCTTGAAGGCCAGTGCGGTTTTGACCAGTGCTCCATTCCCATGAAAAAAATATAGAAAAACGTGAAAAAACCTTCCCCCAGCGCAACAACGGAAAGTGAACATGGATTGGTGGAAATTGGTCGGTATCATGTAGTGTTAGTTTTGGAATAGTGTTAAGTGACTGGTGAAAGTGACGTAAAAGGTGCATTTTGGGACAGTGAAACAAGTGAACCTAATGAGGATTGCATGATCTAAAAAGTGAAGTCTTAATACTTAATTCGTGAAGTATGATGACCGATATGGGCTAAATGAAATGAGGACTTGATTTGAAATTAAATGTATAAATATTATATGTATCCAATACGGGCAATAAATTAAACCAGATATAGAATTTATCCGTCTAATCATTAATAAAGAGGTATTTTTAAGTTACACTTAATTATGACCCCGTAATTATTTTTTTAATTTACCGAGCAGCAATGTACTGCAAACATTAGGAGACATAACATGGCTTGATATTACGAGATACGAGTTTTTTAATAGTAACTGCCAACAAGCGTTCACAGTTACTTTAAAAAGCTCGCATCCCGTAATTTGTGTGTTGTATTACATTGCGGGCCGAATTATTTTGTATTGTTAAATTTTTCATTACATTTCTAAGCATAATCTATCTCAATATACTTTTAGGTTCTGTGCTAACCTCCGTTTAAATATTCGCCCGTATTGGATTTACACCCTTGTTTGGGATTAAGTCCTTTTCTGGACTGATCGATAATGTAGTGAATGCAAACTTATTTTACGCACAGATTAAACATCTTCATTATCATTTCTACTGTCATATTTTCACCTATTGATTTAGGTTTACTAATACTTATTATACAGTACATATGGTGTTACTTACTTATGGTACTGTAAAGACCGCCATAGGGCGGGATTAAGGACAATACGTGGCTATGTCAAAAATGTAAAGGGCCATATGTACTGTAAAACTTTGTACCTAACACGTTATGATTTATAAGCTTACGAGTAAGTAAAACATTAACACAATAAATACACCGCTTAAACTGATATTCCTTATTTCTGACACTAATAAACTTCGAGGCAATAGTGTATCACGGTATATTTTTATAAATATTATTTAGTTACTGACTAACGATTATTAGCTAATCGAGGCTTGTAGCGCGTTTATGAATAAGAGGGTTAATATTGATAGGTATAATTTATTTTTCGAGCACACACAATGGCAATAAATTATGAGAGATTTTTATACAGACTACATTTTATTATAATATTAATATTACATCTCGGCAACTCTTAAACACAACATTATGAATAACATGACACATGGTAACGAATATGATAGGGTTGCAACCACAACACAAAAACACAACAATGACGATAACTATAATAAAACATCAATTAGTGTTAATAACATAACTAGTAGTTCGCCCCGAACTGAGAACTCGCGGTTTGCCAAAAATTATATAGAGCGATTGACTTTGTTGCACCTACTTACTCGTATAGTTCGACATAAAATCTGTGCCTCCAGTGCAAAAGGGTTAAACTGAAAAAATGAAATTTTTCAGTATGGCCGAAAAACGTTTCAAACCGTGTTTTCTCTGCATTATTTCTAAAAAAATTAGGTTTTTGTTTTTAGTTTAGATAGTTTAAGTCATGAATTATAACTTGTCATTTAAATTAACCTGACTTATGTGAAAGTAACAGTAATATTAACTTTCAAAAAAAACTTATATCCCTTTTCACAAAAATAATGAATGTGTGAAAAGGTTAAACTGCACTTTCTCTAATAGTGGTGCTAAAATCTTTTTGAACTTTTGTATTGTGTAAAGAAACTATTTTGGGAACAAAATATTGCATTTTTTTAGAATGATGGTAAAAAAACAAACCAAAAAGAATAATATCAATGTAATTAAAGAGTGACTTAATATCTTTAATTTCTCTGTTCAAATTGCGAATGGGCAGTACAACAAGGCAGTTGTACTTGTTGGTCTTACTTCCCCATCTTATTTTTTGTTTTTGTTGCCCAATTATTTCATAATCAGTCTGCCAGGTGTATTTTCTTCGACAGGACTTTCTTTTTGATATTTTGAATTCGCTCACTTCAATAAACAACAACTATTCCTTTTTTTCGTTTACCTTTTCTCGCAATGACTTCAGTTTTCCATAGCACACTGAAGTTATAAAAGCTGATGGCATGCGTCATGATTCCACGAGCGGGACTCACGGGAGCCGAGCGGCGTACGCGCCGCCGACCCCTCTTCTGCACCCCGCACATCCTTGATCATCAATCTCTCCACACCCAAAGCAGTCGCTGGTCATCCTATTGACTTCCACCGTTTAGCACAACATTGATCAACTAATAAATTTCATATGGAAAGGAATCTAAGTGAACATTAACCATAATAGCCATAAACTAAATTATTTATACCCCTTTACACATCATGACGTCCTAAAAATTGTTTGTGAATAATAAAAAAACTCAAGTTTTACCGTCACTTACGAACTAAACTAGGTAGTTGAAATAGATCTAAGTGAATTTTGATTTCCTTACACCCAATGTTTTTTGAAATGTACTTTATTCACTTAGATTAAACTTTACTTTAACCATCGTTCGTAAGACGATTCTTACATACCAATTTTTTAAACGAGATTATATAAAAATAAATCGTTTTGAACATAATGGTTAAGATCTTTGGCAAACTTTAATCCTTTTGCACAATCGATATCTCAGCAATTAGAAGTCGTATTAGGGCCATGTGTGTCAGCACAAAAGATGTAGGTTCTTGAAATAAACCTTGTACTTGCAAAATTTGTAATTTGGACAAACTCGAGTTAAACCCTTTTACACTGGAGGCACAGAAATAGTAGAAAATAATTTTCAAGAAAAAGAAAACGACTTCTATGGGGGCCGGTGAAAGATTATTGTACATAGATGGTGCACTATGTAGAAAAGGAGGTAAAACCACCCACTTTTCTAGTAGGTAGCATTTCGTTTCTGTAAGGGTCGCAGTTTTAGCCTCACGAACCCACTTCTCTGATAGTGGTTCGGTTCTGTGAGGATTGCAGTTCCAACCTAACCAAAACCACTTTTCTAGTAGCATTTCGTTTCTGTAAAGCTCGCAGTTCTAACCTAACCTAACCCACTTTTTTTCGGTTCTGTGAGGATCGCAGTTCAAACCTAACCTAACCCACTTAACGGCGCGTGCGGTGCGGTGTACGGGGGTTTGAGCGGGAGGGGCTAGTTTGGCATCATTATACTTTATACCTACATTTTATGGTAGGTAATCATAGTGGTTTATTTAGCTTAAGTATCAGTGGTTTTCCGGGTCAAGGTCCGAGTCCAGGTCCGGGTCCAGTTCCGGGTCCAGGACGGGCTTCAGGTCCAGATAAGAGCCCGGATCCGGGTCAGGTCTGGCTCCAGGGCCAGCTCCGTCAAAATCGAAATTCGAAATCGCCAAACGTGTAGTCATTGAAGAGTTCTGTTCTGATCTGTGGTGGTCAAATGTTTACCTTTTTCCAATAAAAAAAAAATCATCATCAGCAGTTCCACTTCATCAAATGCGACAGTTTTTAATGTAAATTCTTGATTTTCTGATGAAAATACACAAATCTCTATACGCATGCCTTTTAAGATGTGAGGAGTTCCCTCGATTCCTCATGGATACCATCTTCAGACCTCGAGCTTGACAAAAATGTGACTTAAAAACTTAACTTGCTTAACAAACATAACGAAGAGGACAAATTGCCAAACGAGAACTATGCGTCGTTGAAGAGTTCCGTTCTCATCACCATCAGCAGTTCCACTTCATCAAATGCGACAGTTTTTAATGAAAATGCTTGATTTTCTGAAGAAAATACAAAAATCCTATACGCATGCCTTTAAGATTTGAGGAGTTCCATCGATTCCTCATGGATCCCATCATCAGAACTCGAGCTTGACAAAAATGTGGCTTAAAAACTTAACTTGCTTAACAAATATAACGAAGAGGACAAATCGCCAAACGTGAACTATGCTTCGTTGAAGAGTTCCGTTCTGACCATCATCAGCTGTTCCACTTCATCAAATGTCATTTTTTTGAATGTATATGCTTGATTTGTTGATAAAACACATAAATCACTATATGTATGCCTTTAAGATTTGAGGAGTTCCCTCGATTCCTCATGGATTCCATAATCAGAACTGGGTTTAGACAAAAACGGGACCAATCTGTATGCATATACATACAATCAAAAATATAATTTTCAAAATCGGTCCAGTAATGACGGAGATATGGAGTAACAAACATAAAAAAATCACAATCGAATCTCCTCCTTTTGAGATTTAGAAGTCGGTTAATAAATGAGGGCGCCACTTTCTACGTAGCTGTCACATTTTTGACGTAAAATGCTTACACATGGCAACAATTTATAGTCTGTTAAGGCATTTCCGTCAGTAGAATAAAGCGGCTAAAAAATGTAGGCGCAAAGGGTTATCGTCCCATAGAAAATTTGATTATCGCGCCTTTTTCTACTGACAAACTTGTTTGACCGACTATAGTATGGAAATTTTAGAGTTCCCATGGTATAATAATATACTCCGCCTGGTACTCTCTTCCCGTCTTTTCTTGGTCACGTGACTGACACAAGCCTACGTCATCATGCGACAGCGCTATATGATAATATGCGATAGCGCTATATAAAGTGGCAATGTTATTGTGACGTGTGTCACTCTGGGAAGAGAATACCATGTTTTATTAGACTATGACAGTTCCATTTTATTTAATTTCTACTATTTTATGTCCCACTATAGGCGGCAATGGATCAAAAATCGCGTGGATATATTACAAGGTCTGTGGAGCCCTTAACTGATACTGTATCTGTGGTAAGCCGAAATATTTCATACTGTCAAATGTCAAATACCTATATTACGTTTATTTTTATCTTGCTAATTATTTCAAAATGGTAAATTTAAAAACGATATTATAAAAGTGCAAGCCGAGCACTTTCATTTGATACCAAACTCGACCATACTTTCTTGCAAAAAGATGACCAGAATAGCAAGACCCCTCACAAATAGCTTTTTAGGTCATTGTTTTTAGCCTTCAAGCTCTTCTTTTTTTTTTATTGGAAAAAGGTAAACATTTGACCACAATCTCACCTGATGGTAAGTGTCTTCTAGCTCAATAACCCCTTGATCGAGCGTGCTCATAATTAAATGACTAAAATAGAATGCCCTCAACTACACGTTTACCCAATTTCATTTAAATTAGAACAATTTTACTTAAGTTCTTGAGTATCAAACTATCCTCTGATAGTTCAGCTTAAAAACTTCGAAATGCCGGGACGTGCCCCTAGCCAGCCGCGTGTCCCAAGTCGAATGTAAGAACTTCTTTCGCTTCGCTCGCTCGTTCGATTAAGTACACAATTCGTACAAGATTTGTTTTGAATTAATCATGCTATGTTACAATAACGAAACCTACAGACGACAGGAGCGAATGGTAGTCCTTAGCTGTTTGCACCAAGAAAGAGGAGACAGATCTGTTCTATCGAGGTTCCGTGATGAAATATTAAGTCTTGCAAATCTCTGCATACGGACATTGTCCAAAATGCATCGGATAGAATACCGATAGGCAAACAACTCGACGCTGGTGTTCAAAGCTCTGTAATTTGGACTGGAGATGGAGATCCTTACCAGGAATTCTGTGACCTCCACTGAAAATCTAGGGCCTCTAACAGACACTAGCCACATGGTAAGTGGTCAAACAGAAGGCGTTGCTAAAAAAATAACTTATCTTCAATCAGTATGAAAGAAAAATACTACATACATTCAAGATTCTAGACGATCGCTTAAGATATAATAAATCTCAGCATCTCTGAACATTATTTAGTCCAATAAACAGAATGCAGATTGTAGAGAATTTATTAAATATTTTTGATATAAATTTGAATAGTAACAAACGCTGTTGGTTATAGGCTTATTTTATTTATTTTTAACTGAACTACATCTAACAGAATGTCATCATTCGCTTGCCCTTATCCCATTCATTTGGGGTCGGCGCAGCATGTCTTTTTCTTCCATACCTCTCTCTCGCCCGTCATCTCATCATTCACTTGCGTTCGCTTCATATCATCTCTCACACAGTCCATCCACCCTTTTCTCGGTCTTCCTCTCCCATTACTTCCCTCCACATTCATTCGTAATACCTTTTTCGTCACATGACTTTCATCCCTCCGCATCACATGCCCGTACCACGCTAGGCGATTCGCTCTTACTTTTTCTACTATGGGTGCAACTTTTAGGCTTCCTCTTATATACTCATTCCTTATCCTATCCATTCTTGTCACACCACACATCCATCTTAACATTCTCATCTCCGCTACATGCAACCTCTTTTCATCCGTCACCTTTAGGGCCCAACACTCCGATCCATACATGACGACAGGTCTTATGATGGTTTTATAAATTTTACCCTTCAATCGAAGAGGCATTCGGGCGTCGCAAATGGTTCCCGTGACCTGTCGCCATTTCATCCATCCTGTGCTAATCCGGTTTTTCACATCACGGTCAATATCGCCATCGCACTGTACCAGCGAACCGAGGTACTTGAAGTCGGAGCAGACCGGCAACGTAACGCCATCGAGTTCCATGGCAGCGAAACTGGAGAGACCGCCGAAATCGCAGAACATATGCTCAGTTTTAGATCTGCTGATCTTCAGGCCAACATTCTCCAGGTTATGCCGCCATTTCTCAAGTCTGCTCTGTACCTCGAGTCCGTCTTCACCCACAAGCACAATGTCATCAGCGAAAAGCATACACCAGGGTGCCTCCTCCTGTATGTCCGACGACAGAGCGTCCATAATAAGCAGGAAGAGGTAAGGACTTAAGGCCGATCCCTGGTGCAAGCCTACCGTGACACTGAACCTGTCGGTGGTGCCAGCAGCTGACCGGACGCGTGTACAACATTGGTTGTACATTGACCGAATTAGCTCCACATACTTCCCAGGCACGCTTTTCTCTTTCAAAGCCCACCACAAAACCTCTCGGGGTACTCGATCGTATGCCTTTTCAAGGTCCACAAACACCATATGCAAGTTCTTTTTTGCACGTCTGTATTTTTCGCACAGTTGGCGAAGTGCAAAAATGGCGTCTGTTGTACCTCTCCCTGGCATAAACCCAAATTGGTTTTGTGTTATATCACTCTCGTCTCTCAGGCGTCTCTCTATCACTTTTTCCCATATTTTCATGCTATGTGACATGAGCTTTATTCCTCTATAGTTGTTGCATTCCTGTACATCCCCTTTGTTTTTAAAAATGGGCACCAGCAAACTGTCGCACCATTCGTCGGGAATAGTTTCTTCATGCAACAACTTATTGAAGAACAAAGTCAACCAGAATGTAATGCACAAAAACACAAGTTCAAGTGAGCCTGGTTTTTGGTAAGCTCGCAGCACCTCAGCAGCTGCTGCCATTGTTTATCGCCGGAGGCTGCGCTGCACATGGCCCGTAGCCAAGGTATTCGTTTATCGATAAAAGACAACAGAAAAAAAATTGGTACGACAGGTGCAAACGAAAACTCATGATCATAATTTCATACATACAAATCCTACAATACAAAGTTATATGTAAACAATTGTAACTATTTAGGTAAGGTAACGCGTATGACGCGCAGGATCCCAACAAGCCGGAATGGGGACTGTGTGATTCTACACATATTTAAGACATTTGAGTTTCTAGACCTTATCTACAACCACTCTGTGCTTCACTCTTGGATAGTGTTTATTATTTTTGCCCTAGTGCGGTAATTACCACAATACGTGCCTATGTCAAAATTTAAAGGGCCATATGTACAATACACGTGCGAAAAGGTAATTCGTAACGAGTGGCGATAGATTGAACCACGACCGAAGGGAGTGTTTTAAATCGACATGAGTTGCGAATTTCCTACTTTTCGCACTTGTATCGTAATGTACTATTATTATTCTTGTCAGAAGGTGAATGTGCCCGTCATATACTTCGCAGGATTTATTTACTTACATTTTCACTAGAATTTTCAATGATAGGTGATTGATGCGAGTGAGAGTTTATTTATTGCCGTGTGTTTATCTGTCTACGACGAAGTATATATAAAAAGGAAGGTTTTGTGTGTTGACGTTAATATATCACATACATACATATAAGTATGTGTACAATGAGAAGGAGGCTTTACGAAAAAACTACCTACTTGTAGTTTTTTATTTACTGGACTTATATTTAAAAGTATGCTAGTGTTTTTCACATAGGTACGTTTTGTATAACCCGTCACATAGGTTTAACATACAAAATAGAATCACTTATTTTTTTCGATTATGAGCAGAAATAAAATACCTCAACATTTGTAAATAGTTCTAAAAAAAGTAATGGCTTTACCTGAATACTCCCAAATATGCAATAATTTGAGTAAACAGTGTAAACACATATAAAAATTAGTGCAGGGGACTTACTTTCTTATTCAATATTGAGCGTTTGTACGAGTGCGAGATTTTTTATGTATTTGTTACCTACATTAGATCGTCAATCCAGGCGGCGTAGCACGGTCGCGTTTTTATCCCTTGTCACCATGTCTGTCACGTTCTAACAAGTATGTAAGTGCGAAAGGGACGCGCATAGTGATAGACGATAAAAATGGAACCGTGCTGCGCCCACAGGAATCAGTCGAGTTAGGTACAAATAGCAACACTCCTAACTGCAAATCGGTGGGCATTATTACAAAAGGCATAAGGTCCACCGATGTACAGTAAACAGTGTGGACGATGGTACCAGAACTCTAATGTTATACTATTAGCTTCGTACCGCCTCACTTCTCGAAATCCGCTTCACCCCCTACAGTTTAGAAAATCATGTCTATGACGATTACGAAAAAGAAGTACGTCAGCCATCTTAGATTTATAATCTTCCAAATCCGTAACCCCGAGAACCTAGAAAACGATAGCTATAACGACTTTTACATAAAGGTAGGTACATCTCCGTTATCTCCCATTCTGAAGTGGTAATTCGCACCCAAGAAAACCTAGAAAACGATATCCACTTTTTCAAAATACATACTTCCATGAAAAATTACCTACATGTAAACCAATAATTTCCTTCAAAAAATATTTGTGATTTTATCGATATTTATAGCTAAATAGCTATTCTCTTAATCGGAACAGAGGCAAAATTCAATAAAACTAAAATTGTTAAATTAGGTTCAGCCGTACAGCTAGTTATAAATAGGGTAACTAAAACTATAATATAGGTACCTACTTTATTTTATGTACCTATAGAGATTAAATGCAATAGGTATGATGCGCAAAAAACGAACTTCGTATCGTGGTTCTTAAAAGTGGCTTATAGTAGGTAACTGATCCGACTTATCCAAAAAACCCATACCCAACAACTCCTAATAACATGACCTCAGAGATATTTAGGTCGTTAGTTACCTGAGTATACATTGTCACTAGGTACCTACTTACATACTTTGATGAGGTAAAATCCACTATTTTCATTTATTCCCCGAACAATGATTTATGTGCTTAACAGCTTAACGCATACAAATCCTCCCGAGGTCTATTATTTGCACATGACTTAATTTTTTTCATGCGCTGGTTGTAAATCCCATAGCCTTGCACTACGCACTGACTTTTTCATTTGCACTAGACCTTGTTATACTTATTACTACAACTGTGTGATTTTTTGTTGCGGTGCCATAATAGGGTATTTTCCTACTAGTCAAATCAGTTACTTTTAGAACTGTCAAAACGATTTGCTAATATGGAATTTATATGAAACATTACATCGTGACGTCACGGTCAACTCATACTTTTTATATTTCTATCCGATTTATTAAATAGAACTTGTGTTTAAAAATAACTCTTATCTGTGTTTTTCTTATAATTATCTGGTGCTTTATTTCATGCATGGTGTAAAATAATTTATTTTAAATATGTACATTATAATACTCTATTGTTATTTTTTAAATAGGTACCTACTCGGTATACTTAGTAGAATCAAAACGAAAGAAACAATCAAAAGTCTGTAAATAGTAGGTATGTACTTATTTTACAAATACCTGGTTGATTGATTTTGAATCTGATTTGATAATTCTACCTTATTTACAGTATAGCGTACTTGTATAATTTCATTCACGGTTTTTACCGTTCAAGCGTCAACGATCTGTTTTGTCTTGCAATCTGCTTAAGTACATACCTAGATAAGAGGTAGTTTTAATCCCTCTGAAGCAAATCGACAACGTTGCCTCAAAAAAAAACTGCTGATTGTTAATTAAAAGTATTAAAACCTTACTATTGTTTATTTTTTTAGTTCGCCGTCCTGGTAGCTGTTGCGTATGTCCACGTTACCGCCGATGGGCCAAAGTAAGTATACTAACTCTACTTTACCAACTTTAAAATGAGTATACAGGGTGGCTAAAAAATAACTGCACTCCCGTTGCCAGGGAGGTTTTGGGATTATACTGAGCAACTTTTACCGTGTGACCGACCCCGAAATAGTAAAAGAATAAAAGTTGCTCAGTATAATCCCAAAACCTCCATGGCAGCGGGAATGCAGTTATTTTTTAGCCACCGTGTAATAGTATTTAGATAAGAAAGCTATCTTGAATGTTGTCAATACGTTGCAGAAACGCACAAAGAATTAATTCATCATGGCGAGGTATGACCAGACCGATTGCAACTATTTTGTGGTGGTGGTGATAGTTTTATTTATAAATAATATGGAGACGAAGGGTATTTTTTTTTTGTTAAAAGCATTGCGAAATATACTTATTACACTCAGAGACACGATTAACTTGCCAGGCCATGTCATATTGAGGTGTATATTATATTCTCTTACATACAAGCAAAATTAGTCTATTATGATAATTATTTAATTTAAAAGTTTAATAGAACTTCTTGATTTTCTTTTTTTAACTAATTTACAAATTATTATTGTCACGAAAACACTCACGTTTGATTAAACACTTTAGTTCAGGTAACAATTTTTATTTTTGCACGTGTAAAGGGGCCCACTGATTACCAGGTTCGTCGGACGATATTCAGCCTGTCAGTTAAATGCAAAATTTGACAGCCCCGAACAACTGACAGGCTGATACCGTCCGGCAAACTGATAATCTGTGGGCCTCTTTATGAATCTTGACACGGTTTTTTTATACCTAAATAAATAATTTATATTTATGGTCAAAATACCTACACTTGGCAATAATAACCATGGCAGGCTAATCCATATACTTACACTAACTAATTACCTCCCAGATCAATACAACTGGTATTAAGTTAAAATCATCAATCATGTCACGTTAAATTTAATCATGTTTCACATAAACACGTCAAATAACCTTGTGTCCTTCATAGATACTCGTTATAGTTTGCGAAAGCGTTCTTATTAATCGCCCCAAGCCACGCGCTGTAAAATTCGATGTCAATGCACCAGCGATTGCGACCTTAAATTGTTATGTTTCCCCGCTAAGCGCTAATTGCTTGAAATGAATCAACCAACCAGGCGTAATGAGTACTTGGCCAGTAGAAAGTGCGAGTATTCCAAGGGACATTACGCACTATGAGGTAAAGACGATCGGTAATACTGGCGGTCCGAAATGTGTGAATTACGCGAAGTGTGACGGCGGGGCGGCAGCGACGTCGCGGCGACGTAGCAGCGAAAGCCGCTGCCGCATCACGCGCGAGCCATTGACACTAAGCGGAACCGCCACCGGCAATACACGATGAACATGCATGCGATCGATCACTCGCAAAGATATACCGACACTACTTTGTTTTGTTGCAGAAAAAAGATCCGGATACATCTACCACAAAAGGTGAAGCACATACACCACCACAAGAAGATTTATATAACGCAACATCCTGCGCAGTCCCAATATGCTCCCGCTTACTTACCGAACGCAGAAGGGGCAGTAGCGGTCCCGACGAACGTGGCATTGCCATCTGTTGCCAGCATTGTACCACTCGATTCAGAGGAGCTGTTTGAGGAGTCACATAATAGACTGCCTGGAGTTGCGGCTGCGGCCTCCAAGTTGTTGCCACTGTATAGAGCCCGAGGGTACTACGGACCCAACCACTCTGAAGTCGAAGAGCAGGATTACGACCTGGATCCTCCTCCCGAGCCGGAAGACTCTTACCTGCCGTCCGCCTTCTCAGCCCCAGCCGCGACCGCTGCTTCGACCCCTAAAAGGGTGAAGGTTTTAAAGGTTAATGAGACACCGCGAAAGAAGGTAAAAAAAGTAAAGCCTAAACGTGTTATCACGGTGCGAAATAGACCTCAACCCGAAGAAGAACACCCAGTGTCCAGTTTTCATGAACAGTTCTATTCGGACGTGGCAGGATCCGGAACTATTAAAAAGATAAGGAAACCGCAACGAGTTGAAAAAATTATCGACGGCGACACCGAACACATTCACACGTATAGCGAAGAGCACATACACAAGGTAGTATTTGACGACAGGCCCAAGCTGACCGGCGTTGTGGGCCTGCACGGGCCGCGTGACCATCTCGCCAGCATGTCCGCGCTGGCCGCGCACCACCCACTGATTCCGCTCAAAAACTCACAAACCTTGCTGGCTCTCTCTTCCGACCCCTTCACAGGATTAACAGCTGTCGGGTCGATGGGAACGCCATCGCATTTAGAATACGCTGCTTACAATCCTCGCGACGTAACCCACGATCACATATTTCACGATCATGGCGAGATTACATCAGATATTGACGTAATAAAAGATAGCCTGAGTTCACCTCCCAAGGGCTCTTACAATAGCCAGGGTTTACGAATCAGCGGAAGTGCCCCCAAACGCCACAAATATGGGACACAAAAATACTCAAAACCAACTAAACCGTCCGCATCGACTGACTTTTCGTACTATGAAGGTATATATTCGCCCCACAGTCGTCCAAAGAAGACGCCGAAACCTATACCAACGACACCAACGCCACATTACGAATCTTCATCGGAAGTGAACTATGACGATTACAGGAGGATTCCATCTTTTAAAGTTAAAGACAAGTCTAAACTGAAAAGTCGTTATGTAACGCCGAACCCATACTACAGCGAAGACAAGCTCGCAGACTACCGGCTGCAGCAGGCCAGTGTGCCGGCGCCTTTCTCCTTGTCCAGCACCGTCGTGCACGACTACAAGCCGACCTCCTACGACTCCTCAGCATCCGCGCAGACACAAACTAGTTTTACGAATTTCAAAGATCCGTTTGTTGATTTTAAAGGCTACTCTAACAACTTTGATTACGACACATATGCCTCTCCTTCAAACGTTCAAGCGACAGAAAACAAAGACAGACAGGCTGCACGAAAAAAAAATAAAAACAAGTCGATATCGACCCAAAATATAAGTTTTGGAGGACACACTCAACATCAATCCGTACTAGACCATCTAGAAGACCCGAACTCGTCTGGGTCGGGTGTAACCCTAGAGGACGATACGCCTACATCTGCGGAAATAAATGCAGCATTCGATAATTTTCAATCGACAGATATACCAACGGCATACACTATAAAAGAAACTTCACCGGTACACCAATATTACTCGGCAATGGCTATCAAAGCGTTGCACGGAGACCCTATGTCGGCTCCGGCTGCTTCCAACGACAACTTCCAGTACGCCGAGCCCCCCACCCAGTCGACGACTTCTCAGCCGTCGTCTGTGGCCACAACCACAGGTTCTACGCTTCGCTTTTACAGAATACAAAGCACAGATACGGCGGCCACGCCTACAACAAACCACCATCCTGGCACCAAACAAAGCATACGCACTCGTGAGAAAAAAAGACTACAAAGTGTCGCAGCAACAAAAGCTGAACCTGCGCATAGGTTTTCAGTGTTAAAGGAGTTTACATCAACGGACAAGAGTTCTGGCAGGTCGGTGCTCCCGACGTCGCTCAGACATCTCCACAGATTCACAAACGAGCACCCAACGGATTCATCCACCGTGAGAGGGAAGCTTAAATATGGTGATAAAATATGAACAATTCCGAACTATAGTGCTATTGTTAGGTTATTGCATTATCCGTGATCTTAGTCTACGTTTACAACACAGGGAAGACCGCGAGTGCGTTGTTTGATACACAACTGTTGCTAAGTGAATATTTATATTTTAAATTGTTTCATAAGTAGCCGTAATAATCATATTCGATTATTATTTATGTAAATAGAAGCGATAACGGAATTCATTCATGCATTTTACGAATCTTAGACAAAGTTGTAATATACACATGAAGAAGTTTTATAATTACAAAATTCATAAATTACTACTTGACGAGTAATTTTATTACACTTTACCTAATATCAGCTCATGATTGTGTATGATCTGATTTATGCTGATAACTATTATATTATATTTAAGCTTTATTGCCGACTGTACATTTTTCCCATTTTCTTTATTTTTGCACATTTTACCGCGATTGTTTTTAATAGCTATCTATTTGGGGTTCCCGGATGATGTTGCATACCTAGTTTTCATTCATTAATCACTTTCCTCGGACTGATCGCGCTGTAGGTACTATACAGAAGATCCTGTCCTGGCCACATGTCCACGACACGACGCCGTCACCGTGAAACGTACAGGAGATTTTCTGCATAAGGATTTCAGCGGCGCCGCCTCGTTTCACTGTGACGCGTGCCTGACCGCCGTGGACATGGCCAGGCCCAAAGAGTACCGACAAGTGGCGCTTTATGGCCAACACAGTGCTTCTTATATAGGTACCGTAATAATTTCACCATTTTTCATTTTTGCTTATATCATAATGATAACTGTAACTAATTAACTACTGAGGGCCTACCGCGAACCACGTTCGACGTGTTGCCTCTGTGTCGCACTTGTAAATTAGTACGTAAGTGTGACAGGGAGGCAACACGTCGAACGTGGTTCGCGGTAGGCCCTCAGTACCTAAGTAATGTCTGGGTCACACTGGGAAACGCCGTTGTTTATGGCAGGACGCTTTTCATACAGCTACACTGGGATTAATGCGATAATCAACGCCGTTTCCCGTTAGTGTGGCCCAGGCATAATAAGTACTAAGGTAACTCATATTTACTATTTACTTACAGTAATCAAAACTAAGCTGCAGGTAAAAGTAAGGTTACTATTATTGTTGCTTTCGTGAAACTTGCAGGCGTTTCGTTTAAACGGTCGATACAGATAAAAGGCAAAAAGAAAGGACAATGCGTTCACTGAATATAAAATGCAGTGTTCAATAATAGGCATCGAGTTCGTCTGAAATAATATTGATAGCATATTAAGCAGTGAACTAACGTAAAAGTGTGCAGCTAATTAATCTTGAAACGCGTTACCATTTTTTAGTCAACACCCGACAATCCACCTCCCCTTCGATCCCACGAAATCAGTTCTGTCATTTTTGCATAATTTAGGAACAAACATCCAAATCTCCAACCAACAAATCTCAAATCAACAACAACAACAATATTAGTAAGATAAATATGTACCTACTGATAACTACGTAGGGAACTGAGGGCCTGCCCTAAAAAAGGTAGATAAATCAAAATTTCATTATCTGCCTCTCTATCGCTCTTGCACATTGAAGGCCTATTTCGTATTGTTGATATATCACGCGCGGGCTAAGCGATCCATTTTTCAAGCTTTTATTTAACTAGCCCTAAAAAAATGAGTTTTGTTTTGTCATTTTAATTTTCTTTTTTCTAAACGGCCGACTCATACATTTATTAGCCTACTACGCCGGCAACGCAAAAGGGGGGTTATGATTTTGACCTGTATGTACGTGGGTATGTATGTTCATTTGTTCCCTATTAACTTCTAAAGTACTTAATATAATTTGACAAACGATGTGACATTCGAATCGTCTTAATCGTCCGCTGGTTATAGGCTATTGACGTCACAACAATTTGAACACGGCGCCCTCTAGAAGTCATAAAGTCACGAACCACAAAAATAAAAATATGTAATGATGATGTGTTCTATATCATTTGAAAGGGCTTTATTAGTACATTTCAAATATATACATATTGTTAGCTTTTGCATCCGGCTTTGTTTGCTTGCATCCGATAACACATTAATTTACCGGGTAGGTAATTCGAACTACAAATCTACAAGCGCTCTGGATTCTATTCGCGTGTTACCCGACTACGGCGACACAAGAAGGTTTTTGCTAATGAAAGTTGTTTGGCCGCTATACAGGTTGTTTTTTTTTATAGGCTGCAATATTTTACAACGTGAATAGTTACAGAAGCCGGGTGCCATTAGCCATTATAGCGCCCTCGTTCATGGGTCAAACAGATCACTGTGTTATGTCTTTCCTGTAGACATACACAAGAGTTAAGGGCTATAAAGGTTAATTTTCTTATTTAACCCTTATCCACGTGAAAAGGTCCTCCTTTTATTTAGAGAACTATGATAAAATCATTGCTTACATGCCCACAAGCTGTTAACTATTGCCCACAGGAGATAAAAATGTACTGTTCGCGATAACACACTAGTTTTCTCTCCTGTGGGCAATAGTTACTCTAAATAAAAGGAGGACCTTTTCACGTGGATAAGGGTTAAATAAGAAAATTAACCTTTATAGCCCTTAACTCTTGTGTATGTCTACAGGAAAGACATAACACAGTGATCTGTTTGACCCTCATACCAAAACCATCGGGCGCAGCCCGACCTACGTGGCACGCTGCACGCGGTCCAAAGCCAGGCAAGGCTTGTTAAGGCCGCCGGAGGACGCTGGATGCGGGTCGCTTCCAACCGGTACGAATGGAGGTCCAAGGGGGAGGCCTATGTTCAGCAGTGGACGTCTTATGGCTGAGATGATGAGATAGTCCTCATACGGTTAACCTGCCAAAAGTGAAGCCGAAACACGATGGATGTGTGCGTGCGACGCTCGTGTTTTACGCTCAGCAAACACACACATATATACAAAATATGTTGCCAGTATTCATTTACTTCTCTCAAGGTAGGGGAATTTTAACAACATCCACACTTGGTTATTAATAATTTGGAAGTGTGTAGATTCGATTTTGTAGCAAAAGCTTTTTGTTTGTTTTGGGATTTATTGCATTTCTGTACTTTGTGAAATAAGGTTTAAATAAGCTGATAAGATTTACAATTTTTTTTTATTTAACAAATGTGCATAACATAATAAGAATAAATATAAATAGGACAGAGCATATTCGACTGTGTTTAGTCGGTTTCCAATGTTTCCATATTGCGTCATTCCGATTTAGTCTATTTTTTTCCTTCCTTCCAGATCAGTCAGAAAATTGAAACGAACATTACACAAAATAAAAATAAGAAAAAAACGAAATACCTAAATAATTAACTTAATTATAATTTTCTATAATTATACAATAAAATTCAATTGAGCGTATTTATTTTTAGAATGTAGACGTCATGTCCTATTTGGAGGGAAAAAAATTTACTACACTGGCAACATTTATAAGAAATGGCGGCTGACGAATATTTGGATTTTTGTATTTACGATTATGTAAAAATATTACATTAAACTCGATACTTACGCGTGAAATGTAATATCAGGCGGTTTGTTTTTATTATATGATGTGTTGTGACACCCTTCACTGTACAAACAACCATCTTTCCTGTAGTTTCTGATTTTTAAACGGGAGGTGTACACAAACCGATTTGACTTAGAGTACTGCGAGGGCCGTTCGAATACGATGATACGAGTGCGACGTGACGTCGCACTTGAAATGGCTTCACTGGGGGTGTACGGACTATGTATCTATGCCTTATAAATCTATGTATGTGCACATGTCCATTGCCAAAACAAGTGCTACCATCTACCGTTCTCGTCGGTACGTTTCCTTGTAACTTCTGCCATCTTGTGGGCTACATCGGAAGCATAAACGACACATTTACGCCTCGCGCCAAAAATCTGACGGCTTCTATGTTGCCCTCTACAGTTCATGCACGGGGCCTATTTTATTTTTATTTTTATTTAAGCCATTTAATTCCTTAACAAAAAAAGTATACATATTTCATTATTAAATTAAATAGTAATACATTATTAAATTAAATTAAATTAAATATTATCAAACTAATGTCGTGCAAATTTAAATTGAATTCTGATCAATAATTTAGTTTTTATTATTAAGGACCTCTTGACGAGTAAAGGCCTCCTCCATTTTACTCCACATTTCCCTGTCTTGGGCTATTGTTACCCAGTCGTCGCTGGCAAACTTCTTCAGGTCTTCCGTCCATCTTCCCAGTGGGTGGCCTGACTTTCTTTTACCGGGAGGTCCCGCCCAAGTAGTGACTCTCTTAGTCCATCTTTCGTTGTTCATTCGTGCTACGTGGCCAGCCCACTTCCATTTTAGTTTCTTACAATGTGATAGAGCGTCGATGACTTTAGTCTTTTCCCTTATAGCCGTATGACGTTGTTTGTCTATAAGTTTTAGGTTCATGATACTCCGCTCCATGGATGAATATTTGTACCACTTTTTTGCCATTTGCGCAAAATTTGCCAAGTTAAGCCACGGCCGACCAAGAGCAGTTGAAGCTGCTAAAAGTCAGCTACCCCTACAGAGTAGGATTTTTCAATTTTTTTATCAGGTAGGGTTTCATGCAGTCGGCCATCGGACTATAAATCCATAAACATGGCGACATCATGTGCTATAAGTGTAGCAGTAAACGCAGTTACTCGACTTATAGTCGAATTAATGAGATATAACAGAAACTAGATCGTGTAAGCAAATTTTTACTTATTTTTATTAATATTTTTTTATTGAAATTTAAGAAAATAGGCGGCCCATGAATATATATGAACCAGTGCCTTTGGTTTTATCAATAAAGTATTTTTCGCGCTGGGTTTTACTGTATTACGTGTACTTACAGACAGTAAAAACTTATGTACACAATCACGGTAAAAATAAATGTCACGGATGACAGCAGTAAAAAATACTTAAGTACCTTTTTGTTTTATTAGACACGTGAAGACGATTAGGCCTCAAACTTAATCAAATAATTGAAATATAATCGCTTACCTGAGATCGTTTTTAGCACATATTAGTTGAATAAAAGCATTTACTGCACTCTTACACATTTAAAATGCCGAGTAAAAGCAATCCGGCTACCTTTACGAAACATTTTTGCTGAGAAAAAGCAGTGCGGCTGCTTTTATAGAACACTTTTACTGAGTAATAGTAAATTGCTAATGTTTATAGAACAAATAGTCGAGTAAAAGCACTATCGTTGCTATTAAAACACTAGAAGTGCTTTTATCCACTTTTACTCAACTCTTACAGCATCGATTTGCTTCTTATACAGCGCTTACTCGATTTTTATAACACTTTTAGTCTGTATAAGTGCGCCTTTTCGCGTTGAGTAAACGCTTACAGGACTTTTACTCGACTGTTTTTACACCGTTTATAGCACCAAAAAGCGAAAATAAAAACGTGCTCTCAACTTTTATAGCACATAGATTTGCTAGTTGGGTTGTAACTTGTAATACAAGTGGAAGTCCCTTTCTAACAAAAGCTGTCAAAAAGGGACTTCCACTTGTATTACAAGTTACAAGCTTTTGATAAACATGGCATAGATCTTGCATTATTCTAGCGATAAATATAAAGAAATTTTCGTTTTCGCGGCTGACTTATCTGAACAGCCTGTTTATCACTGCACAATCAAAACCAAATAACAAGACAAAATAACGCATAAATATCATTTTAGGGCTAGTCCAAGAAAATTCTGCAGCGTTTTTGATAGCCCATGCAGTGCAACTGTCATTTATACGTCATAATTTCATAGAAGTTTTCCCCACGCAGTGTGTTATTTTAAACAGCGTGGGATATCAAAATCGTTGCAGACTTTTCTTGGTCTAACTCTATGTCACCCACCATATCACTAATCAACCGGTTCACATATTTAACTGTCAGCCTGTCAACGTCATTGTTTGGGTCACCATTAGCACCAGCACCAGCATCAACTACCTATAGTCAACTACCTACTTACATAATTTAGTTATGTAATTATTATTTAATAGTTAATTAAGTACAATAAGTTTCGGTTAAATTCTAGTAGTTTATATACTTGGTAACATAGAGTTCCTTATACACTCACTTTTATATCGACCAGCAACTATCACATTGACAATTTATTTCTTTTTTTTTATAAACCGAATGGCCAGATATGTAGTTACCTACTTTAAGATTAAAGAAGTTTAGGAAGATATACATATAATACTCTTTATTGGCATACCTCAATATACCTATATATACCTATATATATAAGAGATACAGCTTGATACAGCTAAGATATTAAAAGTGGTTTATTTTCTAAATATTAAGGCCTGTGTTAACATTACCCAAATATTATGTTATTTCTAGGTAAGTACATAGAAATTTTCTAGTTGGTTAGTTTTTTCGACTTTCTAAAGAAAAAATATCCTACATTTTTTATATTATTATTTATGATTAACGAGTTATCCACTTACAACCTATAACTTTTGATTTTCGAAAACTAGCTAACATCTACCTAGTTTAGGAGTTATGTCGTAGTTAGAATAAGTGAAAGTTAATTTTATTATGCAAAATGAATAGCCCTAAGATACTGTACCCTAAGATAAGATACTATAAAAATGAATAGCCTAAGAAGTGATAGTACCGGCTTTTATGGGCAATAAAGCGCGGTGTATCC
Organism: Cydia splendana; assembly: GCF_910591565.1. Classification (NCBI taxonomy): domain Eukaryota; kingdom Metazoa; phylum Arthropoda; class Insecta; order Lepidoptera; family Tortricidae; genus Cydia; species Cydia splendana. The sequence continues at coordinate 37,055,681 of NC_085987.1, read as the reverse complement.
AAAGTAAAATACTGATTATTCATGTGCAATAGACACACAGCATTAGTGTTGATGAAATGCTCCAGTACTATACCCATAAGTTGACACCTTAAATGTTATATATCCCCTGTTAGTATTGGCAGCGAGCTTGCAATTCAAGACACCACGCGAGCTTACGCGGAAGCGTTCAAGACAGTGAAGGGCGCGAGCGCACATTACGTAATTACTATCGAGATCCTCCGATACCGATAGTCATGCGCAGTGCCGCGCGCGGTCAGTATTATTCTCATCGCTATTAAGCTTAGCTTTTTAATTCTCTCAACAATCCTTGCAACAAAACGCATCGATTTTTGATAAACGCCGCCGATCCGTGAGGTTTGTAGACTTTGTAGAGGCCCTTACTCAACTACAATATAAGAAAGAGCCAGTTTTTATGTATGAGATCTTATTATGTATGGTATAGTATATTCCACTGTAGCCATAAATGTAGGTAGTGCTACGTGGGATCACCTTGCACTTTAATTTAGTCGGTTATTTTTTTAACTACATAGGTTTTATCGCACGATATGGCCTGATATATTTAGTGGTGGTTTTTAAAATTCAGATTTAATATTTAAAATACGAGTCGGAATTGGCTAAGTTTCGATACAAAACTCTGTTGAGTGACTTGTGCTCGGTACCTAAGCAAGGAAAATACTGTACTCTCCCCGCAGTTTATTCAACTTTACTACCAAAGTATCATGTAATATATGCAAAGTGCCTCTAAAGTAATTCCGACTAAAATTAATGGTTTGTATAATATACTCTAATTATCTTGATATAAATATAGTGCCGGCGTCGGTATTTTCATAAAATGTTTTCCACATATCGACACTTGGGTACGTATTTCATCTTGAAGTTTTTAAACGACTAAGAAATACTTAGCTTTATGTTAATATTATGGTAAATGGATAAATACTTTATTTCTAAAGCAACAACGTAATAGTATAACTTCATAAGCTGGGAAATTAGTGCTTTGGTCTCCATTGCTACGAACGCGAAATTTTAAAGTTTCCTCAGAGTCATTATGTCATTTCAACCTTGTCTACAGCTTAGACTTATGACTATGGCTTATGGCCAAGCTGTAAACAATGTTTAACTTTTGTGACAGCTCTAAGTAATCCATAAAAAAAAATTAACAACATTGGTAAATATAAATGACGGCTGTATTAGTAGAAATGACTATAGCAGCAAGTGCAGCAACAAGTGTAAGTACGTTTTATTGTATTCAGGCTTGTAGAAAAGCACTCAAGCCATGCAACTCCATTCCATGGAACATATCGCTATTGGTGAATATGAAAATGCGCTAATTCAGGCAACCCTATTCATCTTCAAGGGCATTATATCAAATGACTTCGTTGTTTTTATTTTTACGCTGTATGTCTGCGTCACTTTCTCGTGTGATGTTCTCCAAACAAAAGAAATGCAACTTGTATATTTGGGAAGTTTGGCTGTAGGTGGTATGTGTTGCTGGCTACCATATAAACTACCACCTACCTATCTTAGCATAGGTGGTGATTCAAACTATCAAATGTTTTTCAACATCACCACCATAGATATCATTAGAGAAGCGACATGGTACCTACGTACCTACCTATGCACGCATCACCTTCTGACACTTCTTCGGGTCATGTTGGCCAACATCCTGAGTGTATTTATTTTTAAAAGCATGATGTATTTACATCGCCTGTCTCTCTCTACTATAAAGCTGAGGCAGATTTCGAGAACTTCCACAGCCGGATCGAAAGGGTGATTTTAATTCCGTTCTAATGAAAATAAAACACAATAATAAACAATTACAATATTTCTATATTATAACATAGCAACAATAACTTAACTACGAGCTATTTACAAAGACAGTTATGCTTGTACTGTTAGGCCCATGAAGACCCGTGGACTATGACTTAGTTGATTTTCTATAATTATCAGATTAAGTTATTTTTTGTGATAAGGGCCACCCCCGTGCCCGGCGAAAATAGCGCTTGTGTAGCTGTCACCACCGAAGCTACTGTGGCCTCCGCTGCTTCCATGGCCACCACCTCCGTGGCCACCTCCATGGCCACCTCCGTGGCCGCCTCCAAAACCACCACTATAACTATCACCGCCATGGCCTCCTGAGCCTCCGCCTAAGCTATAACTGTCTCCCCCGCCTCCGTGCCCACCGCTGTGATAAGTATCGTAGCTAGTAATACCCGAATTGTAACTGTTATGGCCACCTCCTCCACCTGAACTGTAACTATCGTGGCCTCCTCCGCTGCCTCCGAAACTTCCTAGTCCGCCCGATCCGTGGCCACCAGATCCATGGCTGCTGCCGCTATAACTGTCTGAGCTTACTAAAGATATTCCTCCGCCGTGGCCTCCGAAGCCACTGCCTCCACCACCGTGATGGTCGTCGTGGCCGCCTCCAAATCCACCGCCAATGCTTCCACCGAAATCATGACCGCCACTGCTTCCGTGTCCCCCACCGTGGCCGCCACCGAAACTGGCGCCAAGGTCAAAGCCACCGCCGCCATGATCGTGACCGCCGCCATGATCGTGACCGCCGCCATGATCGTGACCGCCGCTGCCTCCGTGACCTCCGCCTCCGTAGCCTCCCAAATCACTACCATGACCGCCGCCGATAGATCCACCGAAGTCACTTCCACCACCGTGATCATGGCCGCCACCATGGTCATGGCCGCCTCCAAAGCCGCCGCCGTGACCACCTCCGAAACCACCGCCGAAACCGCCGTGATCACCACCGTGTCCGCTATCGTGGCCTCCTAAATCAAAACTTCCGCCGCTATGTCCGCCTCCAAAATCATGGCCGCCACCGTGGTCATGGCCACCTCCAAATCCTCCGCCATGGCCACCATCAAATCCTCCGCCGTGACCACCTCCAAATCCTCCGTCGTGGCCACCGCCGTATCCTCCACCATGCCCTCCGCCAAATCCTCCGCCATGACCTCCGCCGTGGCCTCCACCGCCGTGGCCTTTCAGATGGTCGATGAAGCCTCCGTGCAAACTATGGATGTCAATCCCGTGGCCGCCCCCGTGTCCGCCCCCGTGGCCGCCCCCGTGTCCGCCCCCGTGGCCGCCCCCGTGTCCGCCCCCGTGGCCGCCCCCGTGGCCGCCTCCGTGCCCGCCGCCGTAGCCTCCGCCGCCTCCATCGTGGTCATCGTGATGCTCATGAACTATTACTTCTTTCGACTCGTGGTGCAGTTCAGGTTCAGGTATATGGATACGAATGTGAACGCTGTGAACAAAATAAAACTTTATATACCATATCTAACATAATAAAAGTTTGCATTGCATCAATTAAGGCATTCTAAAAACAAATAAGTAAAAGATCGCAATGCATCTTGACAATTCAATAAAAACACAGTGTATACAAAGATATCATCAAAGGGTAAATAATATATCGTTAGCACACAATAGGTCGATTTTCACCGTTAACCGCAGTGAAGAGAGGCGTGAGAATTGCTAGGTAATAGAAATCTCAACCAAATTGCTACATGCAGTGTTGTTTTTGCGGTTCCGCTACTAAATAGGCTGCAGTGTCACAAATCGGTTTTTAAACGCGCGAAAAACCTACGTCACAGGCATTTATGGTGAACAATGGATGGAGAAATTGATGTAAAAGCACTAAGAACATGAGGATACTAACTGTTCATGTCCAAAAGTCGCGAAGCAGACGCCAAAGCTAGCCAGTAGGAAGCCGCTTAGCTGAAATATAACAAAACATATCTTAAAGTATACATAAATATTCCATCTCTAGACCTTGTGCACGCTGGTTGCAATCGAAAGTATTTAGGCCTGCACGTTACTGACATGACTCGTACAACTGCCCCGAATGACATAACATGTACATAATACTCAGTAAGAGTTACCGTAATTGGATAATTGGAACTTAACGCGAAGATGAGAGCATTACTTCACGTTCACATCTTGGCGGAATAAACATTTTGAACCCATTGAGAATAAAACATATTAGTAAAGTTACATAATCGGGTCAGCCAGTAATCTTCGACCAAATCAGACTTTTAAGCTCTGTTAGTTGTGTAACACTTACTCAAATTGCTGTATTGTCCTCCCAGACGGTCGCACGTTACGTTATATTATGTATGTAAGGAAATGACCCTATAGGTATTAGGAGATATTATTCATTACATTAGCCTCAAGCTCAATAGCTTTGACCTTTTTGTCACTTTAGATAGACGGGACTTTCAATGATACTTTTGCATGAGAAACATTTCCGAGGAATACCTATAGGTACATACCTAACGTGAAATGTCCCAGTGCTGAGCATTGCCCCAGTAGTTTAATCTTAAAACCAACAGAGGTGGCAAACGGGCTGTCAACTATTGGAATTAGGCTGTTAGACACTAGGACGTTTGTTTACCTTACATTTGTAGGAACGTTCGGTTCTCACCGAACGATGTAGGTCAATCACAATTAAGTACGAACTATATTAAAACAAAATTATATATTATTCAACGGACATTGGAATGGATTGTTTATGTACCTAATTCGTAATCAATGGATAAATAAATTAATTAAGAGCCATTTAGTACAAGTAATTGTTATTATTGTTTTGATAGATCCGCTTGTATAAATAATGTTTACTCACGCCAAGGCGGGCGGCCATGGTGCGTGGGGTACAAATGATCGGGTTGCTAGGTCACCCCCTCCTCAGACTGCTGTGTCTGTGATCACTAACTGTGTCTGATGAACGCAAGATCTCTAGTAACTCTGCATCCGCAGCGCTGCCTTTTATATTACAGTGAATGTAAACCACCCTACTCCGACCGCTAAAATATACATCGATAATGTTCATATTTATCAGTAAAATATACATAAAATCTGTAAAATACGACAAATCTTAATAACTTACTACTTTTTAGTTCCATACTGAAATTGGTTTCCGTTAGAATCATAAAAATCGGAATCCTTAGGAATGCGTAATATGTACCTACAATTAATATAATTCGATACTACTATATAATATAATATAATTCGATAATTATATAGGTATATTAAGGTTGGTCTTGCATACCTTTTAATATATTATCCTTTTATTATATGTTTTATAGGTTTACTAAGCACTTACTTATGTTATTGATTAAGTAGGTAATTAAATGTCATGTCATGATAGACACATTATGCATACAATAGATATAATACCGGCATTATAAGAAGCTGTGTGAAACCAGAAATTACCAAGCATCAACAAATCACACATTTCCTGAGCGATAAAATGCTCAGGAAATATATCAGATAATATTATTAATTAATCAAATGATACTGTATGTGCACGTAAGGGAAGTTTCCTCTGCTTAAAAAAAAATATTGCACACCGTGCACGAAATTAAGCACCAGATAATTCTTAGAAAATCATAGATAACAGTTATTCTTAAAAACAACTACTATTTAATAAATCGTGTAAAAAAGGAGGTGAGTTGACCGTGACGTCACTATACTCGTTTTCATATAATTTCTATATTAATTAGCAAATCGTTTTGACAGTTCTAAAAAGAAGCTGATTTGACTAGTAGGAAAATAGCCTATTGTATTAGTCAATGTCACGGAAAACCCCAGGTACCTATGAATTGAGAGATTATAGGTGGTAAGGTAGCTTAAAATGAGGAAACCTATTTATGCCGTTGCTAAGGGACATGTACGTCGCTAGATAGGATCGTTGTCGTCAAAGTTGCTTGTAAATCACATGCAACTTTTAAAACTATCTATACTTAATAAGAATAACAGGTAAAATTGACCTCTTAACTTACACTTTTCTTCATCAACTTAAGTACATCCACCTTCAATAATATTTTAACGATGTGAACGGAAATTTCTTAAACAATCTTATCTTTAGTCATAAGCGTGTCATATATGTTGCGCACTTCGTTGTATAAAATGTTAAAATTTAATTTCGCATGCTGTCTAAAGTCTGTCGCTCTTGCCTCAGGTGCCTCAATTGTTTTATTGGAGTATATAATGGTTTAACAGAAACCTATAGGTAAGCATTGTATCAAAATAAGTGTTATTAAATTATTGCGAGATTATCCGATCTTGACCAAATTGAATAAAGTACCTAGGTAAATTACATACGCGTAAATGAAACAAGTAGGTAGGTAAGTACCTACTACTCGGCCCTCCAGCCATACAGCCTACCCGGAATAGCTTATTGAATTCCTAGTAAAGACAGCAATTGCCGCGGTCGTTGGTTGGACTAAACACATACATACCAAACTATGTTTCTTGAGTGCTTTCATTCACTACAGCTTTATCTTAATCTGACGTTTACCACTGCATTTCAGAGGCAACTTCCAAACAAGTTACAGCTACGTAAGTAACTATACCATTCCCGAAATTGAAGAACATAAACTAACTACCTAGGTACCTAAAAATGTACCTACTTACCCTTAATTTGTTGTGGTGCTACCGATCTTTTCAAAGCAGTGGTCACTGGTAACTCGGTCGATTAAACTGTGGTCTTTAGATTAATTGTACGTTTAAATTGTTTTTATTTGTGGTTTTGGCTCCATTCATTTATTACGTAAGACCATTTTTGCCAGTTTTTGGCGCCCTCCCTGCCCTATGTAAGAAGAAATAAGAATAGGGCGACCCCTCCTCCCTGTTTAATATTTATTACGTAATTACGTATACGTAATACGTATAAAATAATTTAAATTTTTTGGTAATAATCAATTTTGGTTTTATTTTAATACTTTTCTTTATCATTCATCTTTACATACGATTTTGATCTATCCAGGGGCGTAAACCCCACTCAGAAAGTGGATCTGCCACTGGAACATCTCTGGAACAAGGAGTTTTTGAAGTATAATCTTAAGTTCGCTCATTTTTGTGACCTTACGTAAGAACTATCAAAATCCTTCCTACCCCCCTGTAAGAAAAAATAAGACATAGTGGAACCCCCCCCCCCCCCTAAATCATCTTACGTAATAAATGAATGGCACCTTTTGAAAAAATAATGATGGTACAAGTAAAGGCTGGCGTCCACTAGACTCGCCGAGGTGAATCGAGTCGAATCGCAATAATTCGCCTCCTATATTTTCTATGCAACTGCGTCCATTGGATCGTCCATCGTCAATGGACGCAGTTGCATAGAAATTATAGGAGGCTAATTATTATTATTTAGGTCTAAATAATTTCACTTCAAAGGTAGGTAATAAAAAAATCTTCACCTAACTATTCTAAACGTATTGAAGCCATTGGTACGTTATCATATCTTTACCTCGTATCACTCATTCCGTAAGCAATGTCTTAATTACTACTCACCACTTTTACTTTTCTTACTAAGTATTATGCAAACCCAACTCTCATTATCATAAACCTCAAGATGTTAAAAACAGTTTAATAATAGCATTTACATGGTAGGCAGTGTAAACTAAGTACGCGCCTGTATAGTGAGGATTGTAGGTAATGAAAAACTTTTACCATATAAAGTATGTAAGCTGTAAATAATCAATTTGACCATGGTATAAATATACATAAACTATTTACTTCATCTCAAGCCGTTAATCAGCAATTACTATATCTACTTTGGCAAGAAATTTCACTTCCTGGCGAGAAAGACATAAGATGAACATGAAACACGACCGAAGGGAGAGTTTGAAATCGACACCAGTTGCGAATTACCTTTTCGCACGTGTATTGTAAGTACAACATTTTACAGGACATATGGCCCTTTGAATTTTTGTCATAGGCACGTATTGTCCTTAATCCGGCCCTAGGGCGGTAAAGTAGCACCATATGTACCTACTGTAAAATATGTTTCATAAGGCAACATCCAAGTCTTACAACTATTGCACAACATCGGAGACGTCAAGTCACTCAAGTCTACATATTACGAGTAGATCGTCTTCCCGATATATGTAATATCATCATCATCATCATCATCATTTCAGCCTATATACGTCCCACTGCTGAGCACAGGCCTCCTCTCATGCGCGAGAGGGCTTGGGCTATAGTCCCCACGCTAGCCCAATGCGGATTGGGGACTTCACCTATGTAATATGCGCGGGATGAATGTTGCTCACGTCCGGTGGAAGCACGGTCCATTAGGAAAGCGTAAAGCCAGGGAAGTAGAAGGAAACAAAAGATATGGCGCACCGCGAGAAACTTGCGGCTGAAGATATGGCAGCCGCCGGGTGGGGTTTTTTTACCTTTTATCCAATTACTCTGAAAATACTTATACTTCTCTTTAAAATTTTGCTAGTCAGATCCCTCGGCTATATCCAGTACCGTCTTTACCATAAGGGCACACGGGGCCTGTGCCCAGGGCCCTCATCCTCAGGGGCCTCGAAGAACAGACAATAACAGTATATTTGATTACTCATCATAAATAAAAGATCATGGTAGAAAAATGTTAGTTTAATTCGCTTTCTTTACTTTCCAAAAGGGCCCCAAATTCTTATGTGCCCAAGGGCCCTAGCATAGTTTAAGACGGCTCTGACTATATCACTAGCTATTTTATACTGAAATTATACTGCTACGAGTATGGTATGCAGGGTAACGATATTCAACTGAAATTAAATGAAAATTAGACGTTTTCGTAATTATTTTCTATCGAGTCAACTTTTACCTTAAGATTTTGGTTTAAGTCTGCCCTTACAAATATACAGGCTCCGTCAGTATCATATCGGAAACAGATCGAATAGGTAACTAATACTCGAATTGGATAGTCTAACTAGATTCCGCGTAATTTTTTTCGTAGCATTTTCTTTGAGTAAAACGTGTAAAAATTTAATAGAAAATCTACAATGTATCGCCGCCTCTTGATATCCTATCACATACGTGTGCCCTGGGTGGTGCTATACGAACAACCACCATAAAGGCGTAATGGGCCAAATTTTTATCTGGGAGGTAATATTTAGTACCTACTGGAGTGCAAACGGGGAATGAAGGTGTTTCAATTTAAGTATTTTTTCTGTGGTCGAAGATATCTAATTTTAGTCATAGCAGTTAATTAAACTCGAATCCAAATAAAACTTGAAACTATGATACAAGTTATATATAATACCTACAGCAGAAACTACTTAAACAGAAGTTTATCTCAATGATTACTGTAACATCTAAGTTCTATGCAGAGACACGCGTGTCCGAGGTATTATCTCGTTGTTATGTCACAGTTAAGGGTGTTATAGCACACCTCATGCAATTGCAATTTACTAGATACCGCGTATAAAATATCACTGAGTGTTTCTTCCCGCCATATTCTTGAAGTTTTCGAAATGGAACATTAGTTTTTTTTTTCCTTCAATCGTCAGTTACGTTCTTGTTACCTATTTTGTTTGTATGGTTCATATTCGTGTGTCCAAAAATGTAACGATACATTAAAAACATCAGGACTAGTGTAGTACCCACCGTTGTATTGCAAACCACCAAATATATAAAATATAACAGATTGGTTTGTAATATTTATATACGCAAGTTAATATAACGGGTGAGTAATACTGACTTAATATAATTTTTATGTATTTTCGCAAATTAACGCCTGATCCTATTAATTATTTAGTATCGTAAATGTATCCGGAAATATTTTACCTTTTTACCGGTGATCTAGCAAGGAAACGTTGGATTATATTGGACTTGTATCGACATGACTGAAACGTTAGCGTGACTTAAGGTGACGTGGATGGTGTTACTGCTGGAGCGCTGCAGGACAGCGATGCGTCGGCAGAAAATGGAAAATGTCACTGTCCATTTTCTTGTCGATTGATGATGGAACGTTCTAATCACGACAGTAACGTAATGCATCATCGCATCATGGCCCACTTGTAGTTGCTGCAAAGCTGCAGTAGGGACGATGCTGCAGCCGCCCATCCGAATGTAAACTTTAAGTTGTTGCGACCAAACCTACATCTGAGTTTTGAACTGTGGGTACACTGAGTAGGAAAACAGAGTATTTAGCCAACTGTCCAGTGACAATTGTCCATACAAAACACCAATCGCAACTTAAATATGGAAATGATGCAACATTTTCCCACATCTGCCATCCAGATACCTACATTATTACTTTTCGTTTGGTGTTTGTCGATGTACCTGTGTGACCTGACCTTCCGCTGTCAAAGTTCAGTTTTGTTATAGTCAGTGAGAATTCATTCTACATTGCAGGTAACACTTGCTAAATAATTAATTATGTCTTCCGTGGACTGTGCCTATACGTAGGTTTTTCAGGTATAAATGTTCTTATGTGGGTTAGTGTGCCTGAACTCGTGACGCTTGACACGGCTTACACCGCCGGCACCGCCCCGGGAAATGAGTTCGTGATTCCATTTAGAACTGTGTTCTAATCTTTAATTTCTTAGTCCTATTCCTGATTTACTTAGTTAATATGTTATACCTTTAAAGCCATTGCGCGCCTTACATATGATGTCGCCAGACATGTCGAGCGAAGTCCGGCGTCACCCGACGTCGCTGCAGGTGACACGTGTCGTGGGTCATTTGTCGCTGCAGTCTATTAAGGTGACATGTTAAGTCAGGGGACTTAATAACCAGAAAGTTGCGTTAAATTAAGTAAAACCAAAAGAGACTGGAAGGAACTGTCATATAGGGACCATCATTCAACGCGATGACGATAAAAGAATTAGAATAATTTTCCTGTGTGCGTTAGTTAGACTGTTCAAGGTAGTTTGATTAAGTCGAGTTGCTTATAGCTTCATCCAGAGAGGAGAAAATTTGCGCGGGGCTTTGCGCTTTCGTCTTAAGGAACCTAGTACCGTAAAACGGGATGAACAGAAATCGCGGGGTGAATAGAGAAATTTTGAACTTTTTCTTTCAAGTTGTTATATTTAAAAACGTACATCTCTAAAATTAGATTTTTTGGAATGCGTATAAAGTAGACTATTTATTCTCTACATTAATACCAAAAAAACGTTATCAAACTGCCTAAAAGTTAGATTTTTTTGACTCTAAAGTAAGGTCTCGCCAAGGTAAGTAATGGAGCCTGTCTGAACTTTGTTGTAGCGGTAAATGTTTTGACATTAACTAAGTAAAAGTTAGCTAACCTGGTAATATAGTATCTGTAGTACCTAAATAATAAATAATATCACTAATTTTCTCTATAATAAAGCATTTTTTGCAAATTTACGTGTTAAAGGGGTCAGTGGACACGCATATGGGGTGAACAGTTACGCCATAGGGGGTGAAAAGATACAACAAAGAGGTGTAAAGACACGCCTTGGGGGTTAAAAGACACGAAAAAATAATTTTGTGTTAAATAGCTGTTTAACAGATATATATACCATTTGCCAATAGAGTATCCACATAATAATGACCAAATTCGATGCCTATGACAGCTAAAACTTAATATTTCTATTCACCCCTTTCTTGTGTCTATCGACCCCGTTTTAAGGATATGGAGAAAACAGGTAGTTTTCTTTGATTTTCTCTGAATTGGGTAGGTAAAAATTTATTTCACAAATGCAAAATTGAAGAACTAACCAAGACTCAAAAAATGATATCAAAATTATTACTTTTATCATTTGGATTATTGGCGAAAATCGTCCTTGAAGTTGAAAATCGTGTCCTTTCACCCCGTTTTAGGGTAATAATGTTAATAAAAATTTTATAGTTGGTTTCCTGAATTTACGCATTATTTTTACAACTTCTGCTACTTACTAACTAAAAAGACTTTGTATGGAGAAATTACTGTTACTTTATTTTTATACATAGTTTTATATCCAATTTCTGATAAGTATTTTTAAAAAGCAATGAAGGCCGAATTCAGTCAATCTCAAACATCAAATTATTATCTGAACATCAAGAAGATCCGAATCCAATTTTATCGGCAGCGGTCGCACAATAGTTCAGTTCACGTAACCGCCATAAGTTTTGGTAAGTGTACTTACCTACATACGTATTAAGATAGAAAAGTCGGTCAAGCATTGCAATCGCTGGATTCAAGCAAGGTCTATTGGAGTAATTTCGTAAACGGGATAATTCGCATTTTTTTTCTCGTAAATTAAAGTCATGCTGATATTCATACTGGCAACATATGTACATTATATTAGGTAACATAGGCTAAACGCTGTGTATATCTGACCATTTGTTACTGTAGCTCCGGTTTGTTAACTTTGATGAATTTTCAATCTTGGGTGTCAACGTTTTGTCTTTGTCCCAGATGTTAACCTACCTCATATAACACCTTAAAACGAAAGTGGAAGACCCAAGCGAAATCGCCTCTTCATACAAACGTAGTCCTCATTTTCCTCTATGGATCTGGACATTATTGAAAATATTTCAACACACTCTGTTTTTTATCAACCACAGCTATGCCCCTACGTTAGTTTTTTCAAATTTTAAATGATTATAAGTTAGGAGTATTTAAAAAATTGTATGAAATCTGTTTACCGTACCACTTACCGCATTTTACAAATCGAAAAACATCAAACGTGGAGTCATAGCTACATATGGTTAATATGTATCAAATTAAGAAAAAATATTTTCCATTAGGTATGTAATATCCAAAGAGGAAAATGGGGACTAAGTACGTTTGTATGGAGATGCGGCCGTCCCCTCATCTCTTAACTTATAATGATACCTGGTCTATCACGATAATAATCATTTTCACTGTTTTTCTGAACCATACTGTTTTAGAAAAAAAAGCTGTGATATTTTTTGTAACGAGCACCTACTTATTCTCTAAATCCACTTCTTTTTACTCAAAAATATAGCGGCAAATAAACCGTAACTTGTTTTTTTATTCCAATCATCAAAATTACTCAATCGTAATAACCCCGAAACACCTTAGTGTAACGTGACCGATGCATACAGAGTGTAACTTCAGAGGTACTCATGTCTATTGACCTCGTGACCCAGCTCTATGGAAGTCTGACGAGGAAAGGGGCTGTGCAAACCACGCAAGTGGAAGCTTTCAAACAATTAATAAAACTTGAAATGGTTATATAAAACTATATATAATCATCGAAGTTTAACTACAATATCTTGGAGACCGAGCTTTGCTCGGAAAACATATAAAAACTTAAAAATGCGCGTTTTCCCAGAGATAAGACCTAGCTATATCGATTTTTTAGCCCCGAAAACCCCCATATAAGGTAAAAGTACTGGTGCTCGACGCAGTCCCAGTACATGTCATCTTGAAACTTAAGTCATTGTCAATAGAGGTGACATGTCGAGCACTGGTACGTTTACCTTAGCAAATTTCATTGAAATCGTTAGAGTAATTTCCGAGATCCCCAAAATATATAAATAAATAAATATACAAGAATTGCTCGTTTAAAGGTACCTAATATAAGATTTGTTAATGTATTAGGTACCTACTTATTCATTAGAGTTTGAAATAGTAGGTGTCCTAAAACTCCACATGCCTACGTATTTTGGTTCGTTTTTTTTTGGAGTCATTTCTTGGAGATTTTGCATTATTAATAAACAGACCGGTGCATTAAATGTTGAAAATTTAAGATCTAATAGTATATTTTATGCGTAAGGGCTATTACCAGACATAGTAAATTTATAGCATTTTTGGTGCAGCGGAATGGTGTTAACGGAATTGGTATAGATAATTCCAACTGAAATGGTAAATTAAGATTAATATTAACGTAATTAACGGTAATAAATCATTCATTACATTAGCGTTGAAATTGTTTATACCAATTCCGTTAACACCACTCCGCTGCACCGAAAATTCTATAAAATTTACAATGTCTGATTATTACTCACAAAGAATAACATGTTTCTTAATGTCTCCCGGCCCAACCTGGTTAGAACCCTTTAATCGATCTTTATTTTGTAAAATAATGCTAACGTTACTTGTATCTAGATTTATATTAGTTTTGTGTCCACCAGAAGTCAGTGTCCGATATGTAGAAGTCCACTAAACACTTTCGCATAGACATGAGGTGGCGAGACACAAGCCTGATGGCATCAGTACGTGCTGACGTAATTCAAGGAACAGGCTGCTGTCGTAAAACATTGTAGTACATTAACTTGGATGACGGCACTACGGCTTGCCCTGTCTTTCTTAGTGAAAACCTACGTAACTAGACAAGAAATTATCTAAGTAATTAGATAACAGTTCTATACAATGTGTAATATGAGCAGTGTCGTACAGTACATGTCATACTTTATTGGCTGTTTCTATGCATTTTGGATGACCAGATGTCTATGTTTTCTATGGTAGAGGGTAGAGACAAAAAAAATATCGAAAATTCGCGATTGGTCACAAAGTAAAAGTTGCTCACTATAACCTAATTAACCTAATATATAATATTAAACTTGCAAAATTTGGCTAAGGGTTTAAAACACCTCGTAGATTGAATTATATTTAAAATGAGCTTATGTACTAAACGAGACCAGGAACCTAACCATTTCTAGTAGATGTCCTAGCTAGAAAGTTAAAATTTGGAGTTCAGCTGGTCAAATGTACTGTAAAGGGGATGGCCTAAATAGGAGGACGCTGTGGGCATAAAAATACAAACGGTACATGGTACGGTAGGCATAAAAATACAAACATAAAAATACGGGACGGTAAAGGTTGCAAACCTTTACAGTACCTACATATAGGTATGAATATAAACAAAATCACAGTGATTTTGTAAATAGGCCAATGAAGATAAACTTAGAAAAACATACATGCTTAAATTTTTAAAATATTAATGACAAATGGCATTTGCAGATTGTGGAAAAATATACTTGCAGTTGGCAGCAAAATCGTTACCTACTAGTTTAGACACAATAAATTTTGGTACCTACCTACCAATAGGTTTCATGTTGATACAGGATCAAAAGCTTCTTTGCAAAAAGTAATGATTAATGATATTCCATCAGAACATAAAAGTTGAAATGTGAGCCAAGTTCAAGTCAAATAATTGAGATCTAAGTTCCAGTGATAAACTGATAAGACTTTTTGATTTTTCCATCAAACCAATTATTTTAAAAAGTTGAATAGTAGGTATGTTTAACTTTACAATATACAATATACAAACTATAACAGTACCTTACGTATAATATAAGTTAAATAACAAATACATATGTAAAAAGTATATAATTGCCTTGCGATAGCGATAAATAAATAATAATAGGTACGATTCGCGATAAGTACCTAAAACCGAGAGTTTGACACAGATTGCACCAAAGCATCAGGTGTTGATTAAGCGCCAGCTTATCCAAACATCGTGCGGTTCATTGCCACTGAACTGGCATTAAGTTGCAAAAAGAGACACAAACGGGGTACATGACCCGGCATACGTGACCACATACGATTTTCACTCTTACTACCGTCTGACATAATGGGTATCAACGTTCATCAGGTCGGATCATTAAGGCGGGATTTCGCGCGATGTTTTTATATCACAAATAATTATACTTACTGTCGATTACGTTAGCACGTTCACTTTTATTTTTGAGAGGATGTTTCCGGCGTGCCCAGTTGTGTATTGCATAAGGCCGATCGCGGGCCCTGCGCCCACTCGGCGGCGAGCTTGCGACCTCTTTCCGGCGACGGGAGGCTGCCCTCTGACATAACTCGTGGAAAATACCGCCAATGTTATGATCCATACAGTGTTTATGTTGTGATGCTGGTAATGCCGAAGAAGTTAACTTACCGCTATGTGGTTAGTATGTGGTCGATGCCGATTAAAACTTTGATAATTGTTACAAAGAGGAAATGCAATAAAATAACCCCAAAACTGGGTCGATAAATGCTTGAAAGTAGTTTTATGTCATCTCATACACGACAATATCATAATGTTATAAGTAAGATGACGATGAAAAAAACATGTGATATTTTTTTTGCAAACAGACACTCAGTGTGCGCACTAGACGCGCAGAATGAATAGAAAGTGTTTTAGTCTCGGGGCAGTGCACTTGTTTCGAGTGAGGAAGTAAGGAAACGCCGATAAACATGGCTTTGACTCCGGCACAACCTGTTTTGCTAGTACATTCTTCAATAGAGCGCTGGAAAAATCCAACAGGCGTTGAAAAGTGAGTCCGTTTAAGGATAGCAATATAAGTAGATTGTAAATTAGCTTACTCGACCGGTGCTTCGGGCCTGTAGCTTTTCAACGTCTATGATTGATTGCAGGACTGCATTATCGAGCAGTGCCCTTAACGGTTGATGGGTACCTAGTACTAATTAGAGATCCATGTACGAGCGCAAAGGTGTCGGCGTCTGGTTAAATAGGGTCAGCAGTGCACTGCGCTGGACTCTTACGATGGCTTGAGAAACCGGAATAATACATAAGCAGAATGCTTCTAATTACAGAACTTTTATTTATTAGGAGCTTACGACATATTCTGCTAGCTTTCTTCCGCGTTTTATCCGATTAAGACAATCTAGTTATGTTAAGCGCAGGTTACAGACTAAACATACCTACTATTTTATTTTGCATAGATGGCTACTGAGACTTTCTGTAATCTAATTAATAAGCCCATATAACAGTAATTACGTTTTTACGATACTTATATTGTTATTAATAGTGCATCCCCTAAAGTCTAATATTTTTGGCTAATTTATACCTAATTATATTTCACCAATCTAACTTACTCATCATAGTCAACTTAAGGTCATTTTCGATGTAGGTACTTAAATAAGTTAACGACTATTATTATTATGTACATAGAAAACATCCATGACTCAGGAACAAATATTTGTGCTCATCTCACAAATGCCCTTACCGATATTTGAACCCAGGACCATCGACTTCAGTTAGGGTCACTACCCACTACGCCAGACCGGTCGTCAAAAGTACCTATTCTTTCTCGATGAATCTACATAACCTACGAAATTATTGCAAATCCATATTGCATCCAATGAAATTTACGTAGGTATGCGAAGCCAGCATATTATAATAACATAATGTGTTACGTATGCGTATTGGCTATTGATCCCGAACAATCGTCTTGATAGTCCACTCGAGAATGCAATACCTAAATGATGGAATGAAATTGATTTCATATTGGGTGGTGCGTCCGACTTCAACTTTACGGGTACGAGTAGTAACCTTGTCAAAGTATACCTACATGAAAGCAACAGGCAATTTTGCGGCTATGTAGCCTAAGTATGCTGTGGCATGGAGAACTATAACGGCAAAATGTATCAACGCACTAAGAATTTAATTATGATTATGATATTCGATTTTCGTTAACAATTTCATAAATCATGTAGTTTCAATTTAAGACAGCTCGGTTCCAAGATGACATAACCTTAGGTAGTACTTAAAATAAATTGCAACAACTTGAAGTGAATGGTTCTGAGAATCCACACACTTGTTTAAAATGGAACACACTTTATGGCTTTATATTCAGAAAATACGAATGTACAGATTTGATAGTTTATCTATTAGTTCATCTTATTCATATACCTGTATACCTAGCGTGTTTCTAATAAAATATATTTAAAAAATAACTCCAATATGTAAATTCATTTTACATTAGGTCGGCTGTGATTAGATTAGATTAGAGAGATGAGAGAGACTCGTACCAAAGAGAATTTATATGTATCTTAGCGTGGAGTAACACGATAAAACGTAAATTGAAAGTGTCTCAGCTTTGTTTATGTGTAGGGATATAACTTTCCTTTGAACCATACGACGGAAGCGAGTTTAAACCGAGATTAATATTTAAATGCACTTGATAGGTGCTATAAGTACCTAGGTAGTAGAAAAAACATTCAATTTAGAACCGTAATAAATTATTCTTGTAGGAACCCCTAAAGTTTCTTATCTTATTTTGTTACACTTACACGAGACTTACACAGTATAACTATTTTTAGGGTACCTATACCTACCTCCCCTACACGTAAAGTGGAGATTTGCAGATAGGTACATATATTTTTCGCTTCAACCCTTGAAGGTCTTTAGGTCTTCATGGGGTCTTTAGATTGAATAAACATTGCAGTCAAAAACTACATGAAGGCGCCAAAGAGGAGAGTATATAACCAATACTATACCAATACGTTGAGACAAACAAGTTAGATACCAGTAGCACTATGGTAGCACGACAGTCATCGACACTAGTGTTTGACATCTGACATGTAAATAAATTCAATCTGACAAAATGCACAAATAAAACCAAATTTATTTAGCCATTGGCTCTTAAACCGGAGTCAATGGCTTACTCAGAACTACGGTTTTCTTATAGACCCCGAAATGTATCGAGAACGTTAACTGATTATGCATTACGACAACTACTTTTTAGATCGTTTCTCTTGATCGCGGTATGCATCGTGGCAGTGACGATCAAACCTCGGATGCGGGACATACCTCATGAAAAACTATTATATGACTATAAACATCCTCGCCGCGTCTCCACCTTTTCGATTTGGATCATGGCGCTCCTTACCATTTTCGAGCCACTCGCAATTTTCTGGCTGTTATCGAAAGACTTCGGCGACACCGTAGAAGTTTTCCTAATGTGGTCGCTGTCCATATCAATCACCGCTGCGATCACAGAATTTCTGAAGCTAACCGTTGGCAGACCTCGCCCGGATTTTTATTATCGGTGCTTCCCTGATGGAGTGTACATAACAAATATGCAGTGCACAGGTAATTTGCGAGATATAATGGATGGCAGGAAATCTTTTCCAAGCGGGCATACCGGTCTCGCGTTCGCCTCTCTTGGCATGGTAAGCCTGTTTATGTACCAAAGGAGTATAGTGTTATATGAAGAGCAGAGCCGGGCTTCCCAGCTGTTGTTCTACTCAATGCCGTTGATGGTGGCGTCCGCTATAGGAGTCAGTCGGTGTATCGATAACAAGCACCACTGGGAGGATGTGCTCGTCGGAGCTATCATCGGTTTCTCAACGTCGTGTTTCTGCTACTGTTCTGATTGCAATTGGTGTGATGTCGGTGTTCCATATGATCTGTTATAATTATGTTAAATAATTCCACGATTTAAGTACCTACCGTCAACGCCTCTGGTGTTGCGGATGTCCATGGGCGACAGTAATCGCTTACCATCAGGCGATTCGTCTGCTCGTTTGCCTCCTATATCATAAAACCGTAAAATATGCCTACTTTGCGCCAAAATTCGATTTTTTTATTTTATTTTATAGTTTCTATATTGTGGTAGGTACTATAAAGTAGACCATCACTAACTATCATCATGTCATATATAAAAACTTAGCCAGTTGGGACCAAAGTAGGCACATTTTATTGGCCACGGTGTTGCGCTCGTAGTTGCCTAAGTATTCGAGCGATTAATTAATAAACATTTATTGTAACTAAGTATATATCCGATACTAAAATATTGTATTCATTTTATTATTGCACAGCTAAGTAAATATTAGAAACTGATAACATTCCTTAATACGCAACTGAGTCCCTGCAAAGAGAAACCTATTAAGGCTGCTTTTATGTAGGTACCTACTTTAAATTCTACCTTACTACGTTACTACTAACATTGCGTTTGGCATATACATATTCTCATGTGAGGATTTAAGTACACAATTGGGACTTAATTTGCACTTACTTTTACCTACTTGAAAAAAATTGTACCCCTTAAGTTTGCGATTGAAAGTAAAATCCAAATAAAGTTGGGGTTGCTGTACTGTAGGTAGAGCAAAGAGAATTTAGTATAGAGGCGTATTGGCAAAGTAAATTTTGTAGTCACAGTAAATTTACTGCCATCTTTCGACACAGGACTAAATTTTTTAGAACCCCATTTGACTTTGATCCTCCTTCTTTCACTGATATGTGTTAAAATTGTTTAATATCAAACGGTTTCGCCATCTACACGACTATAGTCCAAAGGGTATGACCAACTTTTAGAGCATAAATTTTCTAGATTTTCGGGGGCACGTTTTTTTCTTAGACAATAGGGGATATTACTGCAATGTTCTGCCGCCAGAGTGCAGCACTACCGACTCAGTAAATTCATTGTGCCTTAAACTGTTTTTTGACAAGTTTTCACAGACAATAAAATATGACATTGATGCATCAAGGCGGTTTGTTAACAAGGGCCTACCGGTAAACGCGAAAATCGAAATTTAGTTATCTGCCTCTTCATCGCTCGAATATGCACGTGATAGAGAGATTAGATAACGAAATTTCGATTTTCTTGTTTCGCGGTAGGCCATGTGATTGACGTGACGTGTGATGTGTCAATGTGGTTTGTTTACTGTATGTGCCACAAAGGTGCCACCTACGCAGAGCTTTGCCTAATATTCCCTATTATTTATCTTATACCTATACATATATATACAGGGTGAAATTTAAATCACTGGCCATATTCATTCCAGGCACTAGGTTACACTTAAGGAATCTATTTAGCGAAAAAAAAGAGTACATTTTTTTTTAATTTTCATTTTTCAATTTTTAAATACTTTCCACGAGTCGTGGTCACCCTATTACCACAAATGTAAACAAACCTAATAGTAGGTTTTAACAACAACATCAGCAAAACCCTTATCTGACCTTCACTAAACCTTATAATCGTTGCAATAGGGTCCACCTAGTTAGTGTTGGCGATGGTAGGCAGGTTTATCAATTTCGAGGGTAGTCTAAACCATTCCGCGCTAGCGGTAAACATAACGGTTAGCATAAATGATTAGTCACTCGTCACTCGCCAACCTTAAAATAATAATCGCGCGCGTACTAAGGTTTAAAAAAATGTTTTCGAACCGGGAATATTAGGAAATGGTACGGTGTTATTTATTAAGTGGTGAGTGTTTACGTGGTGCACAAAGATGATACGAAATGGAATCAGTTCCACGCCTTCGCAGACAAGGATTGAATCCAAGAGTACCATCTCGTGGGACTTTCGTTAATTGCGTCGACTTTTAATCAAATGTAAGGTAAGTACATAAGATGATTCAATGTTTTAAATACGCCTGAATGCAAAGATTCCTGACCTAGTTTTTACTCATTGTTTTTAAGCCACGGACGTTTTGTTAATAATCATTAGTCAGAAATAATATTTTAGATTAAAAATGGGTTGCCTTTGCATTTTGACGGATCTAAGCCCGTTAAAGCATGAAGGAAAAAATAGCAACTTATGTAGGTAAGCGTCTTATCTCGCTGCAATAGGGTTCATAATTGGTGACGCTATTGCAAACAGCGGGAGGGGCGGGGTGTCAATGACCTTAACTGATAAGAGAGAAGCGGGTGTAGTGGGTAGTTGTCGGTTCACCATAACGTACGAGGTTTTTAGGACAACTTGATGATGAGTTATTTCGAAAAAAATGTACTGAGCGGTATTAAAAGAAAAAACACGTGTTTAATATTTTTTCGAGTTCTTTCGGGTGTTTCAATTTGGCCAGTGAATTAAATTTCACCCTGTATATATATATATATGTATCTTTACTGTATAGCATCTCACTAGCAACCCCTCCGAATTCCAGCACAAGAAAGTAGGTAGATATTTACTTTTTCAGCAAACGACAAGTTGGAAAAAATAATACTCACAATTTTATTTTCAAATGAGTAAACTTTGTTTTTTAGATAAGTATACTAAATTTATTTTATTATAGAAACCTTACGCTTAGCAAGCTCTGCTGCTGACTGTAGCTACCTAGGTATATTGATATGTTACGGTGGCTAGCAACAGGTTCAGACTCCTACTTAAAATAAGTAGATATTATACGTTAAGGATTGGTTAAAGGAAAAATACAGTCAAATACTACATGTACCAAATAATTAAAAACAACTTACAATGCTTACACGTGTATGTTTATTATCGATTTTAGAATATTTATGTTCATAACACATACTCCAAGGAACTTTTATATATAAAGTATACCTATCAAATTAATATTATACAATTGTAAACGTTAAAAATGTAGGTACTTAACCTTTTCGACGCCGTGTCAAACACAAAAGCTGTCACTCGGACGCCACGTCACCCAAGTGTCAAAACTGCATTTATGCATATGCACGTAGGTCTATGTTGCTCTGTGGTCTGTGGCCGATTAATCGGTCTTTGGCGTTGAACCTGCAGTGCGGATATATTGGTCATTGGCGTCCAAAAGGTTAAAGAAAAATAACCGATCACTAAAGTCCAACGGGTAGCGAGAACTTACTGCTTTATATTTCGCAGATATATGAACACCCGTTAATAAAAACCTACGCCCCGCGTTAATAAAAGAAATGGATTCGTCGCTGATTGTACACTGTTAGGGGGCACTTTTTCAAAGAGAAATCACTTACTCGCAACGAAAAATCATAGCTAAAATCACATATCGTTTATCAGCAGCAGTGACGCTTTGCGAGAATTTGCTACGTTTAGTCTATGCTTTTTCTGTTCTTGTAACAGGCTATTGTGACGTCACAGCCTAATTAAGCATTGAAAGCGTATGTAAGCGAGAGATAATTGCTGAAGTAATTTCTCACGTAACTATAACGGCACATGCCTAATTTAAAATACTGCAGCCGCAGTGAGATGAAAGCACCTCGAAAACAAATATCATGCTAGGTAAGTCAGTACAGTGTAAGCATTTCTACATTACATTATCAAGTATTATTAGCGCTATGAGTATAGTTAACATTAAATCATCACGTCTTTGCGATTTTATTAAGGTTTATTCCAATACTTATTTTATAATAAAATCTTATATATTTTTTACACCACAAATACTTCTAGTTAGGGATTGACATATTACTATCAATTTAAATCAATTAAATGAATAAGATCTATTAGTCTTAAAAATAGTAGATTGTGAAACAAGGTAGCAAAATGACATATTTACGGCGAGGGCGTACATTGAATCCTGAGCGTAGTGAAGCAGGGAAGAAATGTGCCAATTTGATCTCTCCTAGCAGAGAATAAAAACAGTGAGCAAAATGCGATTTTGCTCACTAAGTCATTTTGTCTCACTCAGTGAGCAAAATGCGATTTTGCTCACTGAGTGAGACAAAATGACATTCAAGTGACCTTTATAGTCAAATGTAATTTCAACATGCGGGGTCTAATACAAGTTCGATATACTTACTTGGGTTCTATTATCTCTGTCCCTCTAGGTATGTTCTCACTGCTTAGGGTGAAAAATTTTGTGTACTACACGAGATCAAAGTTATTTACATCTCGTGCGCTTTTGAATCCCTTACTGCGCTCAAGATTCTAAATTAGATTAGATCTATTATAGAATCTTTCGCTTGCACGGGACTCAAAATAAGCACTCGAAGAAATATCAAACTATTTCCGAATAGGTGATATGAAAATACAATTTTCAGAAATTATTCTTGTAATACCTATTAACTTCTGGATGAGGCAGAAGATAAAGGTTTAACAAATATCTGTCAACCATAAACTAAACCTACGTGTGATGCAAAAATAAGTACGTTATTGGAAGCCCACGCCTGCGAAAAACTTGAGATATCAAATAAATGCACATTCGAGCCATGGGCTTGCCGGTAGAAAAATAATCTTATGTATAGTCATCTACAATATGTTCCACAACGAAGGCCGAAAAAATATCTGACACTATCTTATTTGTAGAGCCATAAGAGCGTGTCACCTGTTTTTGCGGCCTTCTAAGAGAACATATTTCTGCAGGTTTCTGTACGCCAATGCATCTCTTTAAAATTAATGATATTGTCAGAGATTAGAATCTGTTTCGTTAAATCTAGTAACATTTCCTTTATTCACAACATTAATTCACTTACATTATGTTAGCATTTACAATTATTGTACTTTTAATGATATAGTTAGTATCTACTTGTTACCAACATTTTAAATGAGATTTTGAGTAAATTTTGCTACAATTAAGGTACAGTAATAGTGTATAAATACATAAATAATACTAGTATAGGTATTTACGGAATGCATGTACATAATTTCATAGGTAATTGTTAAGAAGGTATCCACGGAGATAACTTATTATGCAGTGTTTCTCTGCAGACTAAGGGTCAGTTGCACCAAACTGTTCGTACCGTTAAAGAGTTCGCTAATTTTTGATGTATGGAAAGTTTCATAGTAAGGCGCCGGGGCGCGTCGGCTGACGTTGATCAGTCTGTCAAATGTGGTTGGTGCAACTGGCCCTAAATGTATTTTAAAGCAATAGACACAGTCACAAAAAGAGAAACTGGTTTTCAAGAGAGAGATACATATACGAATACAAGTAATTGCCTATCAAAAGTATCAAATCATGATGTAATGAGATATGATATGACCATTTGGTACTCTATAACACGTATGTAATATAAATTCACAAAGATGAAGACTGTATTGGCATGGACTTATCCTTTTTTTCTTAAATTGCCCTTTATAAAGACAATAGCTTTTAGCAACTGAGATCAAGTTTCTTAGAGAGTAAATAGTCTCTCAGATCAGGATTTTTCCTTCGCATAAGTGAAAACAATTTGCATTAAAACTGTACTGACGCAATTTATTTATCTACCTACAATTATTCAGTCAGTATTAACAATTTACAAGCAATACTCATATACATTTTGAAAGGAATTCCAGGGAAGTAACAATGCTCTGAATCGAGGTAAATCGATGATTTTAGTACTAGCAGGGCTAGAGTTAGACCAAGTCTGCAACGA
This sequence comes from Cydia splendana, assembly GCF_910591565.1. Lineage (NCBI taxonomy): Eukaryota > Metazoa > Arthropoda > Insecta > Lepidoptera > Tortricidae > Cydia > Cydia splendana. Next base: position 37,031,217 of record NC_085987.1, on the reverse strand, counting down.
TTTTGATAGCACGCGCAGTGCAAGTGCTATTTTAAACGTCAAACTTCTATGAAATTATGACGTATAAAATTAAATAACACTGGCACTGCGTGTGCTATCAAAATCGTGGCAGACTTGTCTTGGTCTAACTCTAACTCTTTTGTTTACATTATTTTAAGATCTGTAAGGCATATACAGACACCTTGTTACACGAAGGCAAGCTTGTAAAATATAAACACACTATTGTTACAACCAGGTTACAACGCACTGCCTTCTTCCTTAGCAAGTTCAGTATTTTCCTTACCACTTCCCATTAATTTCTCTCTCGTTTTAACCCTTAGTATGTCTAAGTACTGATCAGGGCGAATAAATTTAAACCTATTTTATTAAACAACGGTTCGCGGGCTACAGTAGCCAACCCCGTGGCCTTTTCTTGTGCATGGTATTGCCTTCCGAGACGTCTTTGGGGCTTCTCATCACGTAGCCATACCAACTAAATCGCCTTTCTGGCGCAACTTTATAACGACCTCTAATATACTCGTTCCGTATTTTATCGAGTCTTGTTACGCCTGCTGCTCATCTCTGCAACATGGATTTTCTGTTCGTAAGTCTTGTCTATAGCCGTACATTCAATATACATTGATGCAGGTCTGACAGCTATTTAAAAACAATGCTACAACATAACAACAATGATTGCAGAACCGACAACTTTTCCTTTAACACGGATCGGCATGCTAGTGTCGCGAAGGACTCCCGTGACGGAGCTCCATCTTTGCCATGCAGCATTTATTCTATGGGTGATATCCAACGAACTAGAATAACTATAGAAGACTGACTTGAGCTCAAAAATGACCCCACGGCTACTGTGCCAAAAACGAATCGACTGTGCCGGGCGGAATTTGACAACTTTAGTACGACAGCGGCCTTCTGTGTCATAACATGTCAGCCCGTATAAAATTATTAATTCAGAAAGCCACATAAAATGTCTTCTTGTGCGGTAAAATGGTGCCGCAACAATACAAGAAAAAGGATGGGATTAATTGGTTTGTGTAAGTGTAATTCCTGAACGTAATAAATAATTATTGAAATTAACAGGCTGTTGTAGACTTATACGCTAAACCAAATGTCGTATCTCTATACTAGTTTCATAATGACTTATGCCTTTTTGATACGGGGTGGCAGAATGGCGATAGCGTATATGCAACATATCTATGAGTAAGTTGGCTATTCATTTTATTTTAAAGCAACAAGCAACTCCGATGATTTTTTTTATGTAAAATATTGAGTATTTTTTAAATAATAATAGAACCCTGTCAATAACGTAAATATAGGTACATTGCAGGGTGGCTTTAAATATATACTTTCCTGTTGCCAGGAAGGTTTTGGGATTATACTGAGCAACTCTTACTAGGGGACCAACCACGAAATCACGAAAAAGAAATTTGGCTGTTTCATACATTTTGGCTGGCCCATTTTCTATGGGACGGTATTTTTTTTTTCGCGATTAACTGGTTGGTCCCATAGTAAAAGTTGCTCAGTATAATCCCAAAACCTCCCTGGCAACGAGAATGCAGTAATTTTTAGTCACCGTGTATATTTAGTAACATAGTGTCAATTTGATACTATAATGAATCTTCTTGTTTGTCACAAGTAATCTAACCACACAGCAATAGGTACATAAGTACCTGGTGCCACGAATTAAAGTGACGATTTTGTATATAATTTTAACGATACCTAGGTACCTATCGAAAAGTGTTTTAAATAAAATTGGGAAACGTTGACCACTGGAATTTTATAAAAGTCTGTATGAATATAAGTATGTATGTACTGACACTGTTCCAAAATACATACTACGCATTAATATTTTATTTCAACTTTTGAATGTACCGATATACACATAAAGTATAAACATGCGTAATCTTAACAATAAATACGCGTCATAATAATAATTATATGAATTGGTTCCCTCCGGTTAGTATCATCATTACAAGATTTGACAACGCCAAAATATTGTAACGCCGCGCAAGAGGTTTAACGCATAGTATGTTATTATAGCCAATCAAAACTTATATTGACCAATCACAACTTTTTTTTAATAGCGGGAAATTGTTTATTTGATATAATTCATATAATTAAAAGCAGGTGGGACATATTTATAGAGAACGAATAGCTGTCAGTGTCAGTGTGGCTGGGGTCACTTTTTGGAGGGCAATTTTCTATGGAGATGTCTATATATATTCCGTCGCTGGTGATATCAGTTTCGATATTAGCATCAGCTGTCAGCATTGCTCCCAGATAGTTACATTGAAAGCCACTGGGCAGTTATTCTCCTTCAATATAGATCTTATTTGAAGCAGTAAGGTTGCCTATAAAACTGCACTCATGACCTTAGGAAGTGCATTATGGGCATTTTCACTTAATTGAACACCTTTAACGGCCGGTTAGCAATCCTTACAAAACTGACGGTCAATGTCAAATCCCATACATTTTGTCAGGAATGTAACGGTTAGACGTTACTGAAACACGACTTAAGTCGCGCTTTAAAGTACAAGTTAAATGAAAATGCCCGTATATCAGATACATTAAGGCAGAAGTGAACTGCAATTCCATAAGGAGGATATCTCTAGTATGTTAAAACTTTTAAACTCGTCTGGATTAAGGTCCCCTGTTTAGCCGGACCCTGGCAAGCCAATACTGGTATAATGGATCTCTGTAACGAGGTAGTATGGAAAGTAAAATATATGCGTCTTCAAATACTATAGGTACGCTCAGAACATTAGGGTTCTAGACAGTTCTCTTAGAATATAGTTTAAAGCATGATTGATTAAGACTGATATACTTATTTAAAATAATATTGTGATGACTTGTACTATGATAACAAAATGATGAGGACAAAATGGCTTCTACTACGTATAAACATTGTGATATATGACTTCAACTGATAAAAAATATGATATACTTATTACAATTCAATATTTAATGGATTTCATATAGGGGGCTATTCATAAATTACGTCATTTCAAATTAGGGGGGGGGGGGGGGGTCTGGACATCGGATGACGGTAGCATGAAGTAGGAGGAAATGGGGTCATTTGAAGCATGATTTTTGGATGATTATAGGGGGGGGGGGGTCCAAAATCGTCAAAAATCGATGACGTAATTTATGGACAGCCCCTAGGTACTAAGTACAATATATACTATAAATACTATAAGAAAAACGACAGTAACAGAGTAAAATGATCACGTAATTCGACCTTGTATAATGGGAACTTTGTAATCTGCAGTACTTACATTACACGCCATACCAGTTGATGTCATCTAAAATTAAAAGTATGGGTCGAAAGGGAAACATTGTAAAAAAAATCTAGATTCAACACTACAATAATCAGTTACTAATTCTAATTACAGTGGATAAAAACGGTCTCTTTTTTCATTTTCAAATAATATTTCAAATTTACCTCGCTCCAGAACTTCACTTTGAGATGTTTACGAAAGAGACAGGTAAAGATTCCAACTGGAGTTACTGTAATGTAATAGTACATTGTGTATTAAGGGCGGGAAATAAGAAATTACGAACGAGTGTCAATTTTAAGCCCGACGCGAAGCGAGGGCTTAAAATGTTCACGAGTTCGGAATTTCTTTACCGCCCGTGGCACACACAATGTTTTTCATCACACTTGTAAGGAAAAAAAGGAGAATTAATAAAAACAAACTTCTGTATAAAACACTTTTCCGCCCTAGGGCGAAAATTTCAATTTCCCGCCCGCAAGCCCTACGTGTAAATAAGTGTTTTTCATCACACTTGCTCGGAAAAGATTTTTTCCGCCCTAGGGCGAAAAATTCAATTTCCCGCCCGCAAGCCCTACGTGTAAATACATCTTTTCCGAGCAAGTGTGATGAAAAAATTCAATATGCACTATGTCTGTGTTAAAATTTCTAAAACATAAGACCGGTTACAGGACGTCATCAACAACAAAAGCGAGTACTAACATAATTTCATCGCTCACTAATGACAAAATGTTACTAACGATAAATAAGTATAAGGAATAGTATTGATCCAAGTGATACTGCACCATGACTTGCAGTAAAAAGAGTGTGTAATATCACAACGATCACAACTCGTCCTTTACTTTGGCATGGGACTTGCAGAATTTCAACATGTCTTCGACGGTGCGGTCCCCCTCGTAGTCGGCTATGAGCTTGCCGTCGGCGAATATTTTAAAGGTGGGCAACGTTTGTATGCCGGCGAGGTCCACGGCTTTCGGGTTCTTGTCGGCCTCTACCGCGACTGCTGTTATTGGAGAGTTTTCTGTCTTTAGAGCCGTCGCTAGTTTACTGAAAGCCGGTTTCGCAGCGACGCAGTGATCGCACCCTGGAACAAAAAAGTTACGTCAACAATGATATTTGCGTACGCGCTATTGTGGCGACTAACATGCTTAAATCCGATGTAGTGTCTGTGTGTGAGTCTTGCCTTTCGATTTTGAGTTTAAACTGAGTTACGTGAGTAACAAAGGTAATAAGATTTGTGCTAAAAACAGTGCTTGCAGGCGAACGTGAGCATCGACCGATGCCGATGGCTTGCACGTCGTTCATCACGCAATACGAGTCGATGTATAAGATTCAAAGTCTGAATCGAAGGCGAGCATACCGCTACCTCGCTACCTCCGACTAAATTCCTCTGACTTGAACCAAGAATAAGACTCCAACAATTAATGAAACGTGTAACTCACATATGGCATGGAACATGACGAAAACCGGTTTGCTGGATCCGATCGTGGTTTCGAAGTCCGCGTCGAAGGCGAGCGTAACGCTGCCGCCGAAGCCGGCCGCCTGCGGCGACGCCGCCGCCTTCTGGGCCGTCTCGCCCATCGCGGTGTGGATGTATGAAACGAAGTCCGCCTCCTGCAACGATAGACAAAATCATTCATCGAGTTCTCAAAGCATTAGTCAGAATAATTAGGTTAAAAACCCACAGTTTATAATTGTTTGCAACTGTCAGGAACTCACTCTGTGGTTTATGTTTCATCATGTTTCATTGATCTTGGCATATATCATGACTAATTTTAATTATTGCAGCGCCATCTGCGTTAATTGCGCGTTTACTCTGATTGAATATAGCTCTAAGATAATGCGCTAGTAAATGAAGGTTTTATTCATAATTTAATTACATAGGAAATAAAGGGACAATCATTGTTACAGAGCGCGTTTTTTTTTACATATGCTGTTTTTTAATTATTTTTTTAAGTGAAAACTTCTTTAGCGGCGCTGTGCACTTTTTGAGGTGGGGAAAAAATGATAAACTCGAGACAGCGTAAGGCGTCTTTCCTCTCTTTCTACCGCACGGCGAAAATGTATGCCTGAGCCTGCTGTTTCATGTAGGCGGCGCAGGGCGCTTGCGTGACTTATGTTATGTGTGACGGACAATGTCATTGTTTTTTGATTTAAATGCCATCTAGTGAGTTTCCCTCAAACTGGTATTAATATAACGGTAGTACCAGTAGTACCCAGTGATGTGCTTAGGGGTTTCAAGTAATGCGACGATACAACGCTAGATGGCGTTAACCTCAATTATACATAGTGCTGCAGACATTTTGCATTATATGGCCCTGTTATTAATATTTTGAGTTACAATGTCGTTGAGTTTTCACTTCTGCCGGCACTCCCGGAGTGCAACCCGTTGTTTTTTTTTGTTTACTGAGGTGTGAATATTTTAGTACCTAACTGTCTAATATTACGAGCTACAACGTACTTCTGAACGTCAGAAAAGAGAATACTTTTACTAGATGACACAAAATGGCAGAAATATATGAGAGTATACGTAATCCCTAATCGCGCCGGCATACTCTTCACACTACTTCGCTTCAACATCAATCAACTCTCGGGACCCTAGACAAGTGAGAATCGTTTATAATAAACGCCAGTCGAAACTGTCATGTCGATACATTACTCTTCGATTGGCGTTTATCGATAAACGCTTGTCATCACGTGTGCGGTGGTGTACCTGTCGGCCCCCGGTGTAGTCCTGGACGCGGCGGTCGAAGTGGCTGAAGTACTTGAGGGTGGGGTATCCGCGTACGGAGTACTCGCCGCACAGCTTGGCCTCCACCGTGCAGTCCACCGCGCCGAACAGCACCATCAACTCGTCCGCGAACCGAGTGGCCGCCTTCACGAACTCGGGCTTCGTGCTCTTACAGTGCCCGCACCCTGCGATATTACATCAATCACTAAAGTGGAAAATTAATTTGGTAAATCGTGTTGATCATGTCCTGTGTGAGATTTCAACCAAACACTTTAAGGGTTTCTTGGATTATTTAGTGCTTGTTTAAAAATATAAAAAATGTGTAGTATTTCCTTCCTAAAGGTTGAGGTACTTACATGGAGCGTAGAACATGATGATCGCGTGTTTGACCTTCCGAAGCGTGGTGCGGAAGGTGGCGGCGTCGAGGTGACGCACCGGGGACTCCTCCTCGGCCCACGGCCGCTCGGGCGCCGGCGGCGGCGGCGGCTCCTTCGGGTCCTGCGCATATTGCCCCAATCACGCAGACGCCACGAAACGCACGCTAACGCCGACCGCCATATTTTGGTTAAATAAATGGCGGTCGGCGTTAATGTAGGGCGTGCGGTCCGTGGCGTGGCCCTCGTGTTAACCTCTTAGCACCCAGATGTCCACATTTGACGGTTATAAACTAAATCTAAATTCACTTGTGATATTTTATATATCCAAAATCCTGTTGTATATAGAAAATGATTTTTAGTAACAAATTCTTGTCATTATCATTAAGCTGTTGCAAAAACTAAGCGCGGTGTTGTGTATTAGAGTGGTATTACACCTGGCCAGTTTCTTTGTCCAATGTGTATTTGCATCTCACATTTAGTGAAAAAGTGCGACGCAATGCACATTGGACAGGTGGAATACCACCCTTATAGGTGTGACAACTTTGAATGGTAATGTGTTACCTTAATAAAGCTAATAATCTGGTCCTCCTGCCTGGCGTGGCCGGCGTCGAACTTGTACTCGCCGTTGTGGAAGTACTTGAGTGTGGGGTAGCCTTTCACGCCGTAGGCCGACGCCAGCTCCGGTTGCTTCGTCGCGTCCACGGCGGCCAGTATACCGTTTATCTGTAACATAATTATGTGAAAGTTAACAAATCCTTAAACTAAAGTTCGAAAAAATGGTGCTTTTTGTTTTTTTTCTACAAACAAATAGGTACACTTTTTACTATTTATTACATACATACATACATACATACATATAATCACGCCTATTTCCCGGAGGGGTAGGCAGAGACCACGGATTCCACTTGCTACGATCCTGACATACCTCTTTCGCTTCCTTCACTTTCATAACATTCCTCATACACGCTCGTCGGTTTAGGGTGCTCTTGACCTGGCCTTTCTTCAGGATTTACCCGATCTGATCAGAGAAAGTCCGCCGAGGTCTACCCCTTCCAACTCCCACTTCCACTTCTCCCTTATACACTTGTCCAAACCATCTCAACATACCTTTATTAATGGTTATATTTAACTTCTCCAAAGAATTCGATTAGCCATACGAATCTTAAGTTCAAAATCGAGGGTAGCAGCCGAAGAGTTCCACTATCCATCTTCTGGCTCCATTATCAGATCAGCTGGATGGTATCAAATTATTGCATTGTCATGTGTATATAATTAATTAATTATAAGTGCTTGCAAAGTTTCAGTTCGATATGGCTATAAGAAACAGGTTAAAATCGACTTACAAGATTTTATCGCATTGTTAGTTTGTTATTGTTATAAGAGTTGTGTTAAAAATGGCACTCCTAAGCAGAGTGGTAACGACTGGAAAATATTTCTTTCTTGTTGTCCCCAGTGGTAACAGTTAGGTATTATTTCGTCCAAATTGGCCAATCGAAACAAAAATGACTTTCCTATTTGTTCCCATTGGGAACTTACGGGTATTTGATAAAGCGAGAAGCTTTATTTTATTAAGGCTTGAAAGTATATTGGACCTACCTGGTCTGACTTTATCTTAGTGGCAGCTTTCTCGAACTCTGGTTTGATGCGTTTACAGTGACCGCACCAAGGAGCGTAGAATACCACCAGCGCATGCTCGGCCGCCGACAACACGGACTTGAAGTTGGCCTCTGCGACACACCGAATGTTATCATGTCAACATTACTCTCTTTCTAAGCGCCACTTGCACCATCCTAACCCGGGGTTAACCGGTTAAACCGTTAACCCAGTGTCAAATTGTACTGGTAACCATGGTAACTCCAGGTTTAATCGGTTAACCCCGGGTTAGTGAATGGTGCAAGTGGCCCTTAGTGGCATAGTGCAAAAGCGGTCTTCTTTCGAATGTTATCATGTCAACATTACTCTCTTTTTAAGCGCCACTTGCACCATCCTAACCCGGGGTTAACCGGTTAAACCGTTAACCCAGTGTCAAATTGTACTGGTAACCATGGTAACTCCAGGTTTAATCGGTTAACCCCGGGTTAGTGAATGGTGAAAGTGGCCCTTAGTGGCATAGTGCAAAAGCGGTCTTCTTTTACTACAGACTTTTCGTAAAACCGAACTAGAGAGGGTTAAAGAGCCAAACCTGACAATCGATCGAGAACCCGCATCGCGAACTTTTTACTTTCTGCTCTCCGAGGCACGTGATAGCTAACGAATCTACTTACAAAGTTGGAAAACTGAAGTTATAAACAATTATGCCTACCTTAAAAGACTGTTAAAGCTAACCCACTCGAAAAATGTTCCAATGATACCCTGTTATGACCCTGGCTCGATCATAAAACGTCCCGCCTGATTTGCAAAACATCTCTTTCGTTTTTTTTTTTGCTCGGCTCCTTAAATATTAGGTACTCATATTTAATTACACAAACGGGTCTACCGCGATATAATTTCATTGAGTCTTTCCGTGACCACAGCTGGTGCAACTCAGCTGAAACGTCGGAATTAAGGGTAAAAACAATGAAATTATATCGCGGTAGACCCGTTTGTGTAATTAAATATGTGTACAAAACGCGAGAGTTTAGTATTATATTAGGTACTCGTCAAATATTTCCGCTTTTGCTAGCTTTCACAATAGTTGTGCTAAGATCTTATTGAGCTTTTGCAAGTGGGTAATTTAACTTATTGAGCATTAACCCTACAGGATAGGATAAAACACTAAACACAAGCTAATTGTACCTATACTTAGTAATGCCATTCTTGCTGTTGATGCACACATCTCAGGAACTTAATCGGGAATGTAATTAGTTATTTTTATAAACGCTTGCACCTTGTCACCCTAAAATAGCCACAACACGATTTAAATGGATTATTTCGAAACTTCATAAACATATTTACAAAAATCATAAACGAACGGCGTTTGTGACAACATGTCAGCTGTCAGCAACTCATTGAGAATAATATTTAGCTCGTACCTGCCAGCATTTTTGTAAAAGAAAAAAAAAAGTGAATACAAACAAAGAGAGATGTGCTCTTGTAGCTGGTTTGTTAGTGCACACCGTTGTATGGGGACCTTGTACTTTGAGACTATGCACTGAAACTTGGCACAGTTGATTGTTAGCTGGTCTTGAGCAGATACAGACCGGGAGACGTCGAGAGCCACCTCTCATTTCGTGGGGGGGAGGGGGGAAGTTCGACGCTGCGGCGCTTCACTTGGAGCAACATTTCTCTAAAACTATACCTTAATAGGGCATGTAATATATCATTTTCGGATAAATTAAGGATGAGGAATCTATTTTTAGAACAATAACAATGCACTTTCTAACAAAAAAAAAGAATAAAGTAGAAAAGACTAAAAAACGTATTTTAGATTATTTATAATCACCATTTTTTTTAAGTGTAGGAGGAATCTGAAAACAAAAAATACAGTCGTAAAGCTACACTTATTACGTTTAAAAAAATATATAGTTTATTATACAAATCTGTTGATAAATGGGAGATAAAAAATAATATTAAGCGTGGGTCAGAGTGATTTCAATGCAAAGTCTTATTAAGGTGGGAAAGTTACTTATAATTTGTTCTACAATCGTTTTTTTTTTAGTTTTTCGTAAATAACTCGTAAACGGTAGCCCACAGCAAAAAATTATCTGTTACGTAAATAATCTGTTACAGATTTCTTATAAAATAAGTGCTACTTTTTTTCGTTAGGATCAATATTAAAAAAAAATATTGAAGGGAGAAAATAAATTCTAAGGTCCCCTTTTTTAGTAATTCGTAAATAACTCGTAAACGATGGCCAATACCAAGAAATGTTTTATTACATAAATAATCTACATAAAATTTCCTACAAGAAAGGTTATTCAAACTTTTTCGCTAGGATCAATAATTAAAAAGGGGACCTGAGAATTTATTTTCTCTCTTTAATATCGTTTTTAATATTGATCCTAGCGAAAAACTTTGAATAACCTTTTTTGTAGGAAATTTTATTTAGATTATTCACGTAATAAAACATTTTTGCTATTGACCATCGTTTACGAGTTATTTACGAATGACTAAAAAAGGGGACCTTAGAATTGATTTTCTCCCTTCAATATTTTTTTTAATATTGATCCTACCGAAAAAAAGTAGCACTTATTTTATAAGAAATCTGAAACAGATTATTAACGTAAAAGATAATTTTGTGCTGTGTGCTACCGTTTACGAATTATTTACGATAAACTAAAAAAAAAACGATTGTAGTACAAATTATAAGTAACTTTCCCACCTTAATAATATTTTGCATTGAGATCACTCTGACCCACGCATAATGTTATTTTTTATCTCCCATTTATCAACAGGTTTTGTATAATAAAAATATATATTTTATTAAACGTAATAAGTGTAGCTTTACGACTGTATTTTTTGTTTTCAGATTCCAGCTACACTTTAAAAAAAAATGGTGATTATAAAAATAATAAAAATACGTTTTTATTAGTCTTTGCAAATGCATTGTTTTTGTTCTAAAAATAGATTCCTCATCCTCAATTTATCCGAAAATGATATATTAGATGCCCTAATAGGTATAGTTTTAGAGAAATGTTGCTCCAAGTGAAGCGCCGCAGCGTCGAACTTGACGAAATGAGAGGTGGCTCTCAACGGCTCCCGGTCTGTATCTGCTCATGACCAGCTAAGAATCAACTGTGCCAAGTTTCAGCGCATAGTCACAAAATGCAAGGTGTCGTGCACTAATATACCAGCTATTGTTTATGAACAATAAGACTCGATGATGAATAATTCTAAAAAAAAAAACAAAAGCGTAACTAGAACCAGTTGGTGTAAAAAAATCTAGCATCGTTTGTAAATGATTACCTGAATCATTTTTCAACATTGTTTGATCGAAGTTATCCAATACTGTCTAATAAAAGTCCATGTTAGGGTGACCCATAAAAGAGTGAATCGGCTGATCGTTTTCGCATTAACTTTTCCCAATTGTTTACTCCCAGTACGATTCCCACCGAACGGGCGGAGTCGGTGCGCATTTCACATTTTTACTGCCGCGAGCCGGTCGGCTCCTCGCGGACGCGGACGGCTCAGGTCGGATTCCATCTTGTATTTGGATTGAGGTATATACACCGTGTTTTTTTTTATTTCGTTAATTTCTCGTTAATTTCAAGGGTGCATACCTGAGCTTAAATCAAGTAACTTTCCCAAAGACACCGATATTCTAATTAACTCCATTTCGAAGATAATCAATATTTTATTTTTTTCCTATAAGGCCTCTACAAGCTTGTACACTTGCCTTAAGGCCGGTTTACATATTGATTAGTGTTTAGAATGAGATTTGCTACTAAACTTAAGTAAAATCTCGGTCGATCGATGTTCGAATTGACATTGATATGTCACAGATTTCAATTGTTTGGTTTAGTTAAATGTAATGCCCGTGTTACAACAACGCTATATGCTACATTTAATTACTTTTTAATATTATTTTTTCTAAAAAAAAAAGCAAAAAAAATATTATTTTATTTCAAAATTAACTATGCCATTTAGTTTTCTTAAACGTACTTAACCATACCCCGAAGTTAACGGAATTCAATAAAAACACGGTGTATTAGGGGCTATTCATAAATTACGTCATTTCAAATTAGGGGGGGGGGTCTGGACATCGGATGACGGTAGCATGAAGTAGGAGGAAATGGGGTCATTTGAAGCATGATTTTTGGATGATTATAGGGGGGGGGTCAAAAATCGTCAAAAATCGATGACGTAATTTATGGACAGCCCCTTATACAATTCTCTGTGGAAAAATGAAAGCTCTAATAAATAAATAAATAAATATAATATATTATAGGCACATTAAAAATGCGCTCCGGTGCGGCCCGACTCCAACCAGTCAGTGGGAATCGTACATTACTCTTCTCTACATTTAGCACTTTTCGTTCCTTGATCTGAGTATGACCCACCTGTCAAATGTACAACGTCGGAGTCCTCGGACCAGCTCTCGTCGGCGGCGGCCTCAGGTTTCTTCTGTTTGAGCTGCGATGACGGGTCCCTCATGAAATCCACGATCGCCTGCCTCTTGTTCTCGCCGTTGTACGGAAATTTCAGCTGCCCCTTTCTGATTACCAGACATCGTACCATTAGTCAATTTATGTGTAGTGCAGTTGGATTGCTAAAAACTATATTTTTAAAGAGATGATCACATTACTTTAACGCGACTGTAACTTTATGATGTCGGTTGATTGTGTGTTTCAAATAAATAAATAAATTCCTAGGGAATAAGTAGCGTCATTAAGACGGCATTAATTAAATAACACTAGTTTAAATACAATCCCAAGTTTAATTTGGAATCATTATTGTGCAGCCAAAAGTTGTCAGGTTTACATTTTTCGCCACATTGAGATGAAGGACAGGATAGTTTTCAACCCGGAAACCATAGCTTAAGGGTGTGAAAAAGGGGTGGAATTTATTATAAAAGTGGTATATGGATATACTAATTCTTAAAGAGCTTACTCATAATACAGCAAGGTGGGGAAACCAGTGATGTTGTACAGCTGTCTGATCTTAGCGTTGCCGGGCTTGGCCACGTCGATCGCGGCCAGTAGAGCTTCACCCTAAAACACGTATAACATTATCGGAAACATAATCACAGTATTACACTATTGGAAACGTAATCAGGGACATCATACATAAGTAAGTAAATACACTTTTCTCAAAAATGGACGGCAAAGTCGACTTTGCCGTTTAAAAAATAGGTTGCGAAGCGCGTAGTTTATGGTCAGTCAAAAATTAAAAAGTTAAAAACATTGCAGTCTCGATTTTGGGACTGCAATGTTGCATACAAATTCCATTATTTGTCGAGTTCCAAACTTTTTAAAAGTTGAAATGGCCATATCAAATGAAGGCACAGGCCCATTAAACAGCCAAACAGATGATTAGTACCGCGACTATTTAGCTGTCTCAAATAGGTTGGCGTATTATCGGCAGAAAAATACACTTCTATTTTTTTATTCAAAAAATAAAAAGGCGGCAAAGCTAATTTTTTCAATTGTTTCTACTTTTTTCTGTGAAAATATATACTTAAGAAAGTTGCTTTTGTAAAATATTTCTATGATATTTATATTTCTTGCACCATTTTTGAGAAAAGCACTATATATGACTCGACTGGAAGGCTACTTGCTGGCTTCGGATTAAGTTAAACGGACTCCCAAGGTCGTCCGTTTAAAACGAATCCTCAGCCTGCAAGTAGCTACTTCCGAGCCTCGACAATAATGTACTATTATTGCACCACAAAAGAAAATATCCAACAACAGATTTACAATGTAAATAAAGGTAGCAGCAAAAGTAGCAAGATCTTACATATTTCTTAGATATAGGGTTTCATAGCGAAGTCTCCGTGGGTGCGGGTATATTCAGACATTGAATGCAGTTTTTCGTATTCTAAATCTACAGTTCGAACACGAGGTCCAGGGAAGCGAAATGTCACCGCTAGTATTCCCCCCACCCTTCGTCAGGCCACGAGCCCACGGTTTTCGTGTTCGAACTATACGTCGCGATATTTCGCCAATAGGCTTAGCACTAGTGCACAGCACTGCGACAATATTTCATGCGCGAGATAGTGTACCATCGCCCACACATGTACATATAATAAGGTCCACAGATGTACAGTTAGGAGTGTTGCTGTTTGTACTTGTCTATTTCTAACTGTAACCTACAACACGCACTTAGCAAAAAGGCTATATCGTCAGGTGACAAGCAAGTCACTAATTACTAAAAAAAAATTAAACAAAAATCGACCTTCTATTAGTACTATATATGGTTCACTATAGCTATGAACTTGTGGTGGTACTTAGTGACTTTTGCTGGTCACCCGACGATAATTATATTGTATATGTATAACGTTCCAATAGCTTTTTTAAGGCGTCGGAAGTAGATAACGGTTAGATGAGCCCAGCTACATAAGTTTAACATTAAAATAATTACCCTCAAATCTCCGGCTGCCGACACGTAGTCTGGTTTCATACTTTTGCAGTAACCACACCAAGGGGCGTAAAACATTATCAAACATTTTTTGTAAGCCGCAGCGCCTTTTTTCAAAAATTTCGTTAATGCCTGAAATTTAAAAAATGCATGAGTGTCGTTGAACACTCGGTTGGAACGACGTTAAGGGTCGTGACGGAAAACTCTTTTCACATACTGCTTTTCACGTCACATATGAGGAAATCATTTTCATGTACATGGAACACTCGGTCGGAACGAAGTTAAGGAAGGGTGGTGACGGAAAACTCTTACACTTACTTTTGCCTAGCCTCCATCCACCAAGTCTGTACCGTGCGATAAGGAAATTCGTTCCAAAACGTCGTTCCGAAAATATACAAAAACATTTAATTCAATTTGAAAGTTACAACGAACAGTATAATGTTTTGGATCGCTAATCAGCGTGAAATAAGGGTTCGCTCCAGCCCAGCTAAAACAATGGCCCTCAATTAGCTACAGCGGTTGCGCATTCTGCATGCTAGTTGTGCAAATCTAAATGCAAATACATTAAGATGTGGGTACTGCTTTATTTCTTTGCAATCTTGTACAGTTGGGACTGTAATATCTTTATAATATTTTTGTTTGCTCTCGTAATTATATTAGAGTCTAATAAATAAAGAAGACTACACCCATACAACGCCACGAGAATCGTTGATGTTGTAGAAAGTAGATGATATTAAACATTATTTTTACATTTTAGTTGTTTGCGTATGAAGGTATTCATTGAAGGAAATGACGCTAGAGGGCGCGCATCGCTAACTGTTGTTGTCCCAAACAGCTGATAGAAAATATTCGTGTTTTATTATAAATAACCAGTAAAACCTCAATAAAGTGATATATTTTTGATAACGGTGATTAGAAGGAACAGTATGGAGTGTTATCTTTGATAGGTAACATGGTTAAATAAGTGTTTTTTCGGTGTGAAGTAAAAATTCGTTACGGGTTTTTTCAAATTTCCTAGACTGATCTTTATGTGTAAACAGACGACAAAATATAAAAAAAAAAAAAATGGCACAAAATGATACAGTTTGCAGATCCAGTGCGGAATCGATGCAGGAATCAGAGGTAAACTTATCTACTGGCAGTGATGCCAATGCCAGTGATTATTCTACTACAAATGGCTCCCAAAATTCATCCTTCTACGAGCTCAATGCAAAGTTAATTGAAACGACTCTAAAATTGGACCAGTTAACGCTGGAGCTGGATGGAGCACATATGGAAATTGAGGAATTAAAAGAGGAAAATACCACATTAAAAAGGGAGTTGAGTATCTGTCAAAAAACGGTAGAACTGTATAAGAATGCTACCTGTGGGGAATCTTCTCCTCGTAGAACGCCACGTACTTGTGAGGATTTGTCTCCACGTAGAACGCCACGTCCGATCGTTAAAATGCACTGTGTTGACGACGTAATTACCCAAACTCAGGGGGCACGTGAGGATATAGGTACTGACGAGTCCCTTTGTTGTTTACCGCCCGCACCAACAATTGTACAGACGCCTCTAAGCACACACATTACACCGGATAGTCCAAACAACCCGGCACCGATGCCGGCCACCCTGGGTGTAACGATAATTCCGCGTGTGCCGCAATCCACCACCACAGGTATAAGCACTATCGGGTTCACTTGTTGTCCACCGTCCACACAAACAATTGTACAGGCGCCTGTTAGCATACACATTACACCGGATAGTCCAAATAACTCAGCACCGACGGCAGCCACCCTGGGTGACACGATAATCCCGCGTGTGATGCAGTCTACCGCCGCTGTTCCCGAGATAAATGCACGCACCGACCGACATCCTACCCCTGCGCGTCACCGTATCCTACTGATAAGCGATGACCGTGGCCGTGGTGTAGGTAAAAGGCTACACCGGTTTAGTAATAAGTATAATATTGTAACCTGGTTTAAGCCGGGCGCCAATCTTAATAATTTAATTGAACCAGCGTTAGATATGTGTAAGTCATTTACCAAAAATGACTACATAATTTTGTTGTGTGGCGTGAATGAAAGAAATCCAACATCATTTCTTAATCTGTTGGGATTTTATATGGGAATGTTATCAAATACGAATATAATTTTACCTAGTATATCATATAATGTTACTCTTGATGATGAATTGACTATGCTGCTTGATTATGAAGTGAAATTTCTGGCGTCGTTTTTTGATTATATTAAATACATTGACATTGATGACATATGTTTAGACAGTAAGTTTTTGTTGGGCAAAAAATTTGCATTAAAAATTTCCGATTTACTTAAGACAAATGAATTGGATGTTTCTATGTGCTGGTTGATGACCCCCGCGACATACGCCGGTATGGTTAAAAAAACATCTCTTGGCACGCAAACAGAGAACACATTTTTTCGAGTGCAATAGCACTATTTTGGGTTCCGGGGAGAAACCAGTATACTGTGATAGAATGTGTAATGCTGGGAATATAAGTTCGATAAATGGTTTATGTTTTTTCCATCAAAATATTAGGAGACTTTGTAATAAGGTGCCTGCTTTGGAATGTTTTTTACAGGTGAATAACAATCCTGATGTTATATGTCTTTCTGAGCATTGGATGAAGAATTATGAACTATGTCAGATTAACATATTTAATTACTATCTGGCGGCTAGCTATTGTAGAACCAATCATGAGAATGGGGGGGTTTGTATTTATGTGTCAAATAATATAAAAAGTAAAGAGTTAACATTTGTCTCTGTGATGTCGAATGAGATGGACATTGAACTCTGTGGAGTTAACTTGTGTGACTTTAGGACAATTATAATATGTTTGTATACGTCGGATTTAAATAGGTTTAAGAAGTGCGTACGTGGTCTTGAGTTACTCTTGCATGCATTATTCCAGGAATATCCTCTTGATTACTCAATAGTAATAATGGGTGATTTTAATGTGGATCTTCTTAGGAATTCTTGGCAAAAACGTGAATTATTGGACTTATTGGGTCAATATAACCTGTGCCCTATGCATAAGTTGCCAACTAGAATTACTGAAACGACTGAAACGTGTATTGATCATGTTTACTCAAACTGTAGTAAAGGTACCTGGGACATACAGCTGATAAGAAGTCACCTTAGTGATCATGACGCTCAAGTATTCAATATGAAAACATTATGTAATGTGAGTTCTAAGCCACCAGCGATGAGGAGAAATATCTCACAACTTAAAACCCATAACTTTATAGAGGATATGGCTAACCGCTCATTTTATAATTTATTTCACTCTGACATGACGCCTGATGAAAAAATGAACCACCTAATCTCAATAATTAAGAATTCTTTTGACATACATTTTCCTTTAAGAAAGTACCCGCAAAATCAAAGTACTAAAATTAAGTGGGTTGATGATGACATTATGATGAGAATGCAATTTTATGATGACATCAGTGGTTTAGTTGAACGGTTCCCAACTAATCAGGATTTATTGGATTTTGTTGATAATTATAGGACTATTATTGATAAATTAAAACGAGAGAAGCGTAGTTTGTTCATTAATAAAAAAGTTGAAGGGTCTGGTGATGTTAGCAAAATGTTATGGCGCATTATAAACATTGAAACGTGTAAAAAACAAAGTAAACCTGATCCAATGGAAGTTTTATTAGTAGCAAATACTGGATCTTGTTGTGGTCACAAACAACTGGCTGATAAAATTAATGATTATTACATTGACTTAAATAAATCAGAATGTAGGCAAATAGATTTGGAGAAAGCACTCCAATTTTTAAATGAGGCTACAAAATTGGTAGTGTCTAAAATTGATACTTTCCTATTTACTATTTCAGAAGTTAAAAAACTATTGAAAGCAATAAAATCTAAACATTCGACAGATTTTTATGATATTTCGGCGGACCTTATAAAGAAACTCCCTGATAATGTCATAGACATTTTTTGTGCCCTGCTTAATCAGTGTGCCATCATTGGGGTATATCCTGGCTCGTTAAAGATAGTTAAGGTTAGTCCAGTTTACAAGGGCAAGGGATTGAAAGAAGAAATAAAAAACTTCCGTCCAATATCATTAGTACCGGCACTATCGAAAGTTGCTGAGCTAGGTCTTTGTAATAGGTTAATGGAATACTTTGAAAGAAACAAGTTACTTCATGATCACCAGTATGCGTACCGCCACGGCCGGTCTACGGTAGATGCTGCTCGTGCGGTAAATCAGCGTGTCCTCCAGTATATTGACCAAAAGAAAATGGTTGCAGCAGTTTTTTGTGACTTGTCCCGTGCGTTTGATTTGGTTGATCACAAATTATTATTACATAAGTTGCAAAGATATGGTGTACAAGCTAGTCTTTTAAATTTTATTAAATCTTTTTTGAAGGACAGGGAACAGGTAGTGTCGGTTGATGGGGGGGCCACTAAGTCTGAGATGAGGACACTACATGACTGTTCTGTCCCTCAGGGTTCAGCGGTTGGTAATTTCCTCTTCTTGGTGATGGTTAATGACCTCATTAGTTTGTTTCAAGATGGTAATTTTATAATGTTTGCTGATGATGGATGTGCCATTGTTACCGGTGATTCTTTTGAGGAGCTAAGGGGGAACGTTTTGAATACATTATTAAAATTGACATGTTGGTTCCAAGTAAATGGCTTTTTGATTAACCTTAATAAGACATCGATAATGCATTTCTGGCTAAGAGGACCGTATCCCACTCCCCTTGACATAACAATAAATAATATTACGCTTCCACAGGTGCAGAACGTGCGGTTTCTTGGGTTTGAATTTGATTGCGGCTTAAAATGGGATAAACATATTGATTCACTTACTAGTAAACTTGCCAAAGCGTCGTTTGCGCTGTCTCGGCTTGCTCCTGCACTTTCACGTGAGAACCTCCGTATGGCATATTACGCGTATGTAAACTCGATCCTTGTGTACGGTATTGACCTTTGGGGGCTGGCAGCCGACAGGGATAGAGTTTTCATACTGCAGAAGAGGGCTGTTAGAATGTTGTCTGGGGTGCCGCCATTCACTCCAACAAAAGAGTATTTCCGGGAATTAAAAATTCTAACAGTGCCCTGTTTATACATTTTTGAGGTAGCAAAATATATGTTTAAGCACAAGAGTAATTTTGTTATGCGTCGACCTGATCAAAGGCAAACAGATCGCGATATTAAATCTGTCCTTGTCAGGCTCGTAAAATCATCCAACTCGCTGGGGGTAGTTGGCATTAAAATTTATAACAGCCTGAGCCGTGAAATAAAAGAGGCGGCTTCTTATGAGCTATTTGTTAAAAAGTTGAAAGATTTTTTGATTGACCAGGCTTTTTTCACGGTAAAAGAATTTTATTGTAAATTTAATGTAAAATGAGTCTAGTAATATTTTTTGACATTTGTATTTTTTAATTTTTTGTTAGTTTTATTGACATTTGTATATACTTACCACTATTTTGGACATTGTATATATTATGTACTCTGACATTTGTATATATTCCTTTTTAATTTGTGTGGATTATGTATTTTTAATTTTATTGTGTACCTATTGTATATTTTGACATGTGTTTTTTGACATTAAAGGTATTGAATTGAATTGAATTGAATATGTAACTGCCACACTATAGCTATTTGTAATTATTTTTCAAAACGTAAAATTGGATAGACTGACCGCAGTTACAAAAGTATATTCAAAGCCTAAATAAAGCATATTGAGGCCTTAGAAGAGGTTTAAAAATGTTAAAACTAGATGGCGAATGCAAAACGAAGAATGCGGTCTACCATAAGTTGGTATGAGGAATACTAAATCTATATAAAACAAAGGATAAATAATAAATCTTTCAATTTATCTTCACCCAAATTTTTGGAAAGGGGAAGGGAGAGGTCCCCACTTTGACTATCCTGCAAAAGTTATTAAAGCTGAATAGCTTGCTAATTGCCTCGAGCTATGGATCAGGTACATACCTACTTTAGTACCGCGAGAGGTAAGATTTTTTTGGCTACAATGGATTTAAGAATTAAAATTATGTTACACTCCAGGAGTTGCAGGCGTCTATAGGCTATGGTGATCGCTTAACATCCGTCGGGCCGTGCGCTTGTTTGCCACCGACGTGGTATATAAAATAGTTGCAAGTAATGAAAGTATTTCTTGTATTAAATACTTTAATGACAAGACAAATGCAAGCAGAGTAAACTTCGCCAAGTATGCAGATAATATGGAAAATGTTTTTTTTTTATATTAATAAATGTATGTATATTGTCAACAACCAATGTCATCACACCTGCTGTGCAAACTTTACATTCATGACCATGAGACATTGGCTATGCTAAGTTTGCACACCAAGTGCTACGTATGGTGCTCCCATACAATGTCACTGCCAATGCTAATCCATAAGCAACTTAGGCCCACTTGCACCATTCCACTAACCCGGGGTTAACCGGTTAAACCTGGTGTTACCATGGTTACCAGTACAATATGACACTGAGTTAAAGGTTTAACAGCATTACCCTGGGTTAGTGGGATGGTGCAAGTGGGCCTTAGTCTAGTGAAGACAGACTAGTTTCAGTCTACCCACAAAGCCCAGAAAAAAGTTTCATGGAAATACCAGGCAGTTGCTTAATATTCTACAAAAAGACTTACCTCTCCATCTTGCAAATGGTAAATGTCAGCGGCCTCCGGGTCTTCTTCCCAAGGCAGGTCTCCAGTAGGGTCCCGGAGAAAGTTAGTCATGGAACTAACTGATTCACTCCGGTCATAATCTTTGTGGAACTCTCCATCTTTGTAGTGTTTTATAGTGTATGGTTTGTCAGGTGATATTTTTAATTTTTTACATAATTTCTTGCCTTCACTGAAAAAAAATGCAGAAATATGACTATTATCTGATTATTAGTAATAATTAGTAAAGGAGAGGAATTTTAGCTGAGATTGGACTTGGATTGCATTTCTTACAGCCTTGCTTTACTTTTCCCAGGTATAGATATTGGTATATATATATATATATCAATCATACAGAAACAAGATAACAACTGTCTCACTTTGTCTCCTCCAGATATTCACTTCTGTTTAACATTATATGGGATGCATAATTTGTATGCAAATCATATTTTCCATTACAGTGCTGCTTACAAAAGTTACACTTTTGTACAGTGAAAGTCTTAATGTTTCTGAAAGTGATAGGAATATTCTTTTTGCTCTGATGTTATTTAATAGCTTAGTTTAAAACTTATCAGAAACCAAGTGTTCATTGTCTAGCAATCTCAGAAAAATCTAAACCAATGAAGGTTTGGTTTTGCTCTGGTTTCGGCTGAAACCGAACCTTGGGCCAAAACATGATTTATACATATACCAAAACCTGCCAACCCCAAAACCAAAACTTTGGTTGGACACCCAATTTATTAAGATAGACTTACCTAGTACTACAATCAACAATAACTAGTGTCGCCTGCCCCTTCATCATATCTGCAGTCTCCTTGAACACATCCGTAACACTCTGAGACTGCTTAAGTGTATTTACAAACATTATCAAAATGTTTGTCTTAGTCCTAAGTAACTTTTTAAATTCTTTTATTTCATCTATTCCTGTAATAACTGATGTCTTTTGTTTTTTTGCTTGAACTGATATGTGAGCCAATATTAGCAGTAATGATACAGAAACCTGAAAAAAGTAATATCAATTATTACACGTACATATTTGATACAACCGTGGGATCTGTACGAACTCAGTATTAAAAAAATACATAAATAAATTATTCATACCTAACCGTTAGGTTAATGAAGCCGGTGATAAACTGGTAGTAATTCTAAAAATAGTTCCTATTAACGTCTGAACTATTTATGAAAATGAAATCTTAAATTTAAAGTACTTCAGTTAGTAGGAACTTTGAAAGTAAATCATAGCATTAATTAAACCGGTAACTAATTAAGATTTACAGTACAAACCTTCCAAAAAAACTGACGGCGCATGATGTTTTTTTAGGACGACGTGCACTTGTTAATAAAATAGTGCAACTTTACTATTTTTTATTAAAATATATGAATTCCCTACTCAGCTGTGTACAGTTGCGAGCTGCATTAGGAGTGACAGTGGGTGCAAATGCAAATAATGCAAATGAAATAACAAGAACTAAGAAGCGACTGAACTGAACGAACACGTCATATGTGCGATGCCACAGACAAGACATGTTATCTTCTTCAATTTAATCATCTGTCATTTTATCATTCGGCTCGTCCCTGAGATTGCTCTGAAAACTAAAAAAATGGCAGTATCTGTGGTAGGTATACTCTGGCACACCCAGTTTGTTAGTAACACAGAATTTTTTTTATTCAAATTCTCCTTAGGAGCTTGTCCCTTAGCCGTAGCTCTTGAAAACAGTGAGCAAAATTCGATTTTGCTGCGAGCGTGAGACTTAATGACCCTGAAAGAATGCCATTTCCTCCGAGGCCATTTCAGACTTCTCACACTTTAGGATAACGTACAGTCTGACAAAAAAGAGTAGCAATTAAAATCTTATCGATATGACACCGATTAGATAATAGTTGGAGAGCCGACTGCAAAATTTGGTACCGATTCGATACCGCGATGAAATGCACAATGGTTTCTCATAAAAGGGATGCTACGTCCGAATTTGATAGTCTGTCGGGGGCGGAACTTGCCGAAAGTAAAAAAAACCGGTCAAGTACGAGTCGGACTCGCGTTCCAAGGGTCCCGTCCATTACTCAATTTTTAACGATGTATTTTTTCATGTGGAACGTGAATGAAATGTTTTCAAAACCTGTAGGGGTCGTATCAAAAACTAAGTAATTAAGCCTGACTCACGCTTGACTGCACATTTCTAATAGGTTTTCCTGTCATCTATAAGTAGGTAAAGGTTGAATACTTTTTTCAATATTTTAGACCTAATAGTTTCGGAGATAAAGGGGGGGAGGGAATGGGGAATGGTCGGACAGACATCAGTCCAGACAGACTGACGCACGAGTGATCCTATAAGAGTTCCGATTTTTCCTTTCGAAGTACGGAACCCTAATAAGGAAGCCACTTCCGGTGTGAAAAGGGAGGGTTATTTTACACATCCGATACTGAAATAATAGTTAAGGCTGCAGTTAGAAATTTACTGGTAGATACAGAAAAGCGAAATCCGAAAGTGCTTGTTGGCAGAAAGCTAAATCAGCCTAAATACATATATGCCCTCCCCCCCCCCCCCCTCTAACTTTTGAACCACGGGTCCAAAAAATATAAAATCGTAAATGTCAAGCAAGTAAATACTTTCAATGAAAACTATAGCGAACATGACCGGTTAAGCCGTTTTACAGCTAATCAAGGCGCATGTTATCAATAAAACACGATTAAGGATAAAAGACAATTTAATCAGGCAATATTTATTTATTAATAAGGTACATCAATAAGGCAAATCACAAAATGACAAATTGTAAAACAAAAAAATATACATTAAAATTACTCAGTCTTCAGAATTCATTCTGCTTCAGCAGATGTGCTCAAATCTCCAACGTCAATGCCGGTATCATCAGCATTATCCCGAACTAATTCCTGTAATAAAAAAAAATATATAAAAAAATCATATGAGTTTAATTAAGAGCCCATCAACGTGCACACTAGCGCGATTATTTAAAATTTAACGAAAGATATTGAAAAAAGGAGGCCGCTATGTACTGTATTTTGTATTTAAGTACCTTTTGAATACATCAAACTAGTTTTTATGTTGCTGGATTCGTCAATGTATGCGTCCAAAGTTATAACGACCGTTTTTGTTTTGAGTTCATAGATCGACGAATCCAGCAACTTAAAAACTAGTTTGAAATACAGTACGTAGCGGCCTCCTTTTTTTTAATATCTTTCGTTAAATTTAAATAATCACGATTATTTAGCAGTGGCGCCAGTGTGCACGTTGATGGGCTCTTAAGTCTTTCCCTAAAGATCTGGGAACTGAGAAAATATGATATAGTAGTATATTAGAAGTTATTATATTAAGTCAGGGACCCGGGGAAAAAAAGATAGACGGTACTGCGGTGCAACTAATTTAAATCAGAGCTGTTAAAACTATTTACTATCACGCCAGCTCCTAAAGCCTCTTTTAATTCTTCAAAAAGCGATGAGTAAATTTCATTTTATCCACAAGAATGGTAAGGTAAGTTGATGCAATTTTTGCAAATTCGTTATGTTTGTGATTAAATTTTGGAATCTTATGCTTGCTCTTGGTATCAATATTGCAAGAGGTTAAACAACAACTTTGCCCCATTGTAAAACCAATAACTATTGGTCTGAAACAAATTGTGCCTAAGGGGTCATCCATTAATTACATCACACGTTTAGGGGGAGGGAGGGGGTCAAGAAAATGTGACATGTTGTGACAAGGGGGAGGGGGGAGTCATAAACTTTGTGACGTCACTTTAACTTCATCAGTAACCGAAAATGTATTTAAATTATTTTATACGTTAATTATCATTTAAATAACAAGTTTTTGAAACGATAATCGTTTTTATTCGTTTAATTTTATTTCTTAATCAGTTTTGGGTTATAAAATTACTAATATTTCCTTTGTCAAAAATATTTTGATAAAATATTAAATAAATATTTGCCGATTTCGTTGAAGAAATGTGACGTCACACCAGGGGGGAGGGGTATGCCAAATGTGACCAAGTGTGACAAGGAGGGGGGGAGGGGTCAAAAAACCTAGAAATTCGTGTGACGTAATTAATGGATGACCCCTAAGCTTCTTAGCCCTTTGCAATAATTATGCCATTTTCAAACAAAAGGGTACTTATTGTTGGTTGTCAAATAAGGTGCTATTTCCATTTAGCTTCAATTTTAAATCAACCTTATCGACAATCGACAACTGACAATGTGGTACCTTTTGGTTGAAAATGTCACAATTAACCTACTACTCTTGCTTCAAAAATTAAATAATCAAATTTTATTAGTACTGGCACTTACTTTAAAAACTTCTACAAAGCTATTAGCCTCCTCAAGTAAAGTTTTGTATTGATCATTTTCTATTGACAATGATTCATACAATTTACACAACCTCTCGTTTTCGCCTAAAGCCTCTTCTAAGGCCACACTGAAACAATAACGGTGAAAATCTGTGAGACAAAATAAAATCATAAAAAAATGGAGAGTCCAATACTTTTACATGTAAACATTTACATGAAGTTTGATTGATTTGTTAAATTCAATGGACAGAAGACTGGTAGAGAATGCCTTATGTTATGGTATTAAGTCTGCCTTGTGATAACATATTGTAGAGTTTGTGCAGAAAGAGAAGAGTTATAGAATGTATTGGCCACAACTCTTCTCTTAATATGTGATATGTAGTGTTTAGTTTTTTAAAGTTTAGTTATAAAATATATTTTTATATAATATGTATGCTAGTTTTAAGGTATTTATGTATGGGCCATTAGTTGCCTGAAATAAAGATTTTCATTCATTCATTCATTCATTCTTCTCTTAATGTAATACTAATTTAATGTCAGCTATTACAGTCTGCCGCTTATAAATATTCATAGATTACATACCGCCTCTTCTCTGCTACATTTTGCCAAAAATGTTCACTAGGGACATCACTTGAAATATCTTCTTCTGTAATCCACGTGCTGTTTACTTGAGTAGATTTGGACACTTTTTTCCTATGTGCACTGTCTCTGTAAATATAATGTTAACATGTAAAGTAATTGACAGGGTCGCAATAATTAGGGCCAGTTGCACCAACCATATTTAGTGGACTGATCAACGTCACTCACCAGTCAACTATGAAACTTCCTATATGATAAAATTTAGCGAACCCTTTGCAAATTAAGTAAATCAAAATACCCCTATCTATACTTTTAACACATTCACTGCCAATATTTTCGTAGCGGTACACCCGCATTGTAGAGGAAAGCAACTATGAACTGCCGAGCGGGTTCCTGGCACTCAGTGTCAATGTGTTAATTATGCAAAGACTGGTTAACTATTACAAGTTAAGAGTTATTAGGCAAATTTCAGTTTTAAGTGTATGACAAGACTAAGGAGCTTTACACACCATCCTGAATTCAGTAACTGATGACATGGGCCATGCTATACATGAGACAAGAGACATCTCCATCTCACTTCTATGTATCGTCGCTGTTGTCAGTTACCAAACTCAGAATAAGGCGTGTAAAGCTCTTCACATACTGATGTAGACATTTATGCTGTAAGACAATTTTTCAGTAATAACTGCAGCTTGGGGCTCTTAGGCGAAAATAGTAACTTATTTTTTAAGTAGACATGGGTACCTCGGGTGAAAGTACTCCAGAAGGTTGTTTTTGGTCTTGCCGCTTTTTGCTGCTCCGCCAGTACGCCTATTGATATTGTGTAACGCAGTGAGACCTTGACAAGGCCTTGGTTCCTGTAATGTTAGATTTTAATTAAAATATTAAAGCGAAATTCAACCATTGTAATAGTTCGATGAAAAAAATGCTCTTGCTACCAGTGTTAATTCATTAAGCATAATAAATATGATAATACACAAAAACATACCTCTGATTCGCTCATTTTTAAAGCTGTGTTATTTCGTATAGTTGAATGTCTGTGACTTTAACAGAAGTGTAAGTTAAACAATGGAAACTGAATTAACTGCTTATCATTCGATTCAACTGTTTTAGTTTAAATTTTTGTTGCTGAGAGTGTATTTTGTTATCGTCCGTTACACCATACAATACAATACACCGGTAGTTTTTTTAATGTTTCGTTTGGTTAACCATTGACCACCCATTCATTATTCTGCCAATATATTTGCCACAAAGTAATTTTCAAATTATAAACTTAGTACTAATTTATTCTTTCAGTATGAGTTGGTATGAGCTAATACGTAAAAATACTACTCATTGACAAAATATGAACTTAAAAAAATATAGTTAACTTTCAATTTAAAGAAATAGTTGTCTAAGTGTTGGACACAAGATTTTGCGTAATACGTAACGTATTCATACCTTTTCCAATGTCAAAAAGGTCAAAACTGTCATTTATTCCCTGTATGTTCTCGTTGTACAGCTTTATTTGACATTTAATGTGATTGGACCGGAATTGATAAATTGAAGCTAATAATTTTACTTTGTTCAATCACGTGACAGTAGAATTTAGTGTTTGGCATCGATTGAAACTTTTGTAATAGAAAACCAAGCAAAAGGTCATCTTAACTTTTGTGCAACACTTGCGGTCAACCGGAATTGGCGAATTATTCTTTGAGTAGTGCAAAATCGTAAGTATTTAGTTTTACATATTGATTAAGTATAACGCTTCGATCAAAAAAGATATTTGTATCTTAGTAGTTGCATAACGATACCACAATTAATAGTTTATCGTAAGATAAAATTACAAAAACCGGTGGGTGGGTTTCACCCTCCCTCCGCCGTATATTTCAGCCGGAGTCCAATGAAACTAACTGTCTATATTTATAAATGTTTAAGGATAACCTTAAATAAAGTATCGGTTAGGTAGGCCGCATATCCTGTTTTGCATTAAAAAAACACCTTAACTTTGTTGTAAAGCACACAACTTTAGTTTAGCTGTTGTTTTTAGATAAACAGCATCATGGGTCGCAAATTCGTTGTCGGCGGAAACTGGAAGATGAATGGCGACAAGAACCAGATCAACGAGATAGTCAACAACCTGAAGAAAGGTCCTCTGGACCCCAATGTTGAGGTGAGTCGTAGCACCATATTAGATTAGGTGATCACATAGATATTATTAAGCTGCTTTGTTTTGCTGCGATCGAAACTTGTATGAATAACATAGTAAAGCTCTTATGTGCAATTGCTCAAAGGGATTTGATTGTTTGAATATACAGTATAAACTCCATATAATGTCACTCGATAATCTCAATATAACATTCCACTCCCTATAATGTTGACATTTTTGGCTCTAGTTGGTTTACTTTAATATTAATTTCTCTCTATTTAACGAAAACTCTCTATAACGTCAATTGAGTGTATATACAGTTTACACTGTATTTGTAGGTATTTAGTTTCCTGTGCATAAATCAGCTTGTAATATTCCCGAGAGCCACATGTCTGGGTCAATCTCATTACACCCCATATAATAAATACTTGTCTCTGGTTCATCTAGGTTGTTATTGGTGTACCTGCCATCTACCTTGCTTACGTGAAAAGCATCATTCCTGACACCATCAGTGCAGCTGCCCAAAACTGCTGGAAGACCGCTAAAGGAGCATTTACTGGTCAGTACTAATACTAACTACATCAATCTTAGACTATTAATAATTTATACTTTTACCCTTTGAATGCCACGCCTATCGTGTGTGGCGCGTCAACGTGAACCGTATTCACAGAACACCGCCTCTAGAAACCTAATATTGGCCATTTTGTTCCCGACGCAAATCACCAAACTGTGAGGTGCGGGAGGGGTGCTCACGGCGTTGCGATTGGTCGTTTCAAACATGGCGCGCTGACACGTGCAAGCGTAGGGATGGGACATGTTCATTACTGGTAGTGGGTACTGCTACCAGTGATACCGAAATGTATTGTGGTAAAATTGTTACCAATTTAGTATACTTAGAGTAAACTTACTTAATAATTATATTGATTAATTTAATATTTCATTAAGTAATTTAACAATGTACCTGAAATTTTTACTTAACATATTAGGGCATTTCTGCTTAAAGTACCCAGAACATGAATTTTAAAGTTTAGAATTTTTATATTATTTCCACTCAGAATCGCAATCTCTTTTGATACGAGGTAAAAGCGTCGCCGAAATCTCATACAATTATTTTCTTTTGTCCGTTTTATTAAGGTCATAGAAGGTTGTATTGAAAACATATTCAAATGGACCAATAACATATGCCTATTACAAATCAACTCCGAGTTCTCTCGCACTTATTTGAAGTTCATCATCAGGTCCATCTCGAGACATGAGACCTAACTGCTCACCTACAGGATTCTAAAAAACCCATACAACATATGTCTATCACAAACCAACACCGAGTTCCCTCGCACTTCTTTGAAGTTCATCATCAGGTCCATCTCGTGACATGAGACCTAACTGCTCACCTAGAGGATTCTAAAAAACTCATACAACATATGTCTATCACAAACCAACACCGAGTTCCCTCGCACTTCTTTGGAGTTCATCATCAGGTCCATCTCGTGACATGAGAGCTAACTGCTCACCTAGAGGATTCTAAAAAACCCATACAACATATGTCTATCACAAACCAACACCGAGTGCCCTCGCACTTCTTTGAAGTTCATCATCAGGTCCATCTCGTGACATGCGGCCTAACTGCTCCGCTGGCCTAGAGGATTCTAAAAAACTTACACAACATATTACCTATATATTATGTCTAAAATGGTACAATACGGTATGACGAAGCACGAAGTTTCCGCAACTGAAAAACATCATCGTCACATCACTAGTCGAAAGGGAAAGGGATAGCGCATTGCATTTTCAAGTTGACGAAAAGGGACGGACATACTTCGCCTCTGCTTACTGACCAGTATAAAATGAACCCCGCGGACAAGAAACATTATTCAATGAAATAATGAATTTGACTTTCCTGTGGGATGTTATTCCATCTGTTTCGTAAGTAGATGTCTTAGATGACTTGCCACACCATTTTACGCTGCAATATCCCATGATTTCCCAATGAATTCAATAGTTTACGATTTATTTTCTTAGACTCGTGCACACTGCTAACAGGTCGTTACGTTGGGCGCAACTGATCGGAGCGGCGCGCGAACAATCTTATATTTGACCTATACACATACGGGCGGTGACCGCGAGTCGTCCTATAAGGTCGGTCTATAGGGGATGGTCTGTGACCGTATTGGAATGCAAGGAGGTTGATATTGGGCTGTAGCCGCGCGTGTCAGTCGACGCCTTTGGTGATCAATGGGTTTAAGCTCTTAATGTGGATGCCGTATGTGAACAGGTGTTTCATGAGGATGAGGAGAGGATGAGTTAAGGTAATACCACTATAATGTTGCTATTCTTTAATAAGATGGAGGAGGCTTTCTACCCTATAGGGGCCATACAATAATATTCATATTTACTACTATACATATAAATATTAACAATATAATATTATGCCTGAAATAAATGATTGATTGATTGATTGATTGATTGATTGATTATTATGTAACTAAATGTATTGATAAATAAAGTTATAATAAATAATAAATACCACTATAATATTGCTATTCTTTAATACCTTCTAATTATGCCAAGGGCCTATCAAACCAAAAATTGGCTAACATATAGTATTTTATTAAATTGTTACATTATGTGTGAATATGCAGTAATGTGCATTACCAACAACTATCTCTACAACTACAGGGTGTCCCTAGCCATTGGACAAAGCCGAAATGTACATATGCATTAAGGTATTTAGAACCAGGCGGCGTAGCACGGTCGCGTTTTTATCCCTTGTCACCATGCCTGTCACGTTCTAACAAGTATGTAAGTGCGAAAGGGACGCGCATAGTGATAGACGATAAAAATGGAACCGTGCTGCGCCCACAGTACACAAAGTATCATAACAATCGGTGTAGCGGTTACAAAGAAATTAACAAATTACGATTTTTTTACTTTGGAGCAACCTGTATGTGTTAGTAGCTCCTGTACACAAAGTACACAAAGTATCATAACAATCGGTGTAGCGGTTACAAAGAAATTAACAAATTACGATTTTTTTACTTTGGAGCAACCTGTATGTGTTAGTAGCTCCTGGGGTAATAAATAGTATGAAACCTTCTTCGACTGTTTTGATTATCTTTTTTATTTATGACATTAATAAGATTCTCAAAGTAAATCTCTACCTTCCATAATTCTGACTTTTGACAAATGTCATCATTGCTGCACATTTTCAAACAAATTGTCAAAAGCACTGCCAATGATTAATACAGTATGTTTCTTTTTGTTGTCGATTATCGGAAATAACTTTTGTATGAAAAATTTTTTTTTTTATCTTTTGTTCTAATTAAAAAAATATTACCGTTAGAGCATTTCTGAGAAGTAACCCTACGTGGGATTTCAGGGTTTGTCCAATGGCTAAGGTCACCTTGTATTTGATCACCCAGATTTTAAATTAGAATGCGTTTTCTATTTGCTTAGGTGAAATATCGCCAGCGATGATCAAAGATGTTGGGTGTGAGTGGGTGATCCTCGGCCACTCGGAGAGAAGAACAATCTTTGGCGAAAAGGACGAGTTAGTCGCTGAGAAGGTAAGCGCATGCGCTATCCAGTTGATGTTCAATTTCACTTATGTACAGTCAGCAAAACCATTAGCTTAGGGGCTGTCCATAAATTACGTCATCGAATTTTGACGATTCCTACGTCATGCTACCATCATCCGATGTCCAGACCCCCCCCCCCCCCCTAATTTGAAATGACATAATTTATGAATAGCCCCTTAGCACATCACTGACGTATGTAGGTATGACGCTAACCTAATAACTTTGATGACTGTACCGGAAATCTTTCTTTTAGGTTGCTCACGCATTGGAGTCCGGTCTGAAAGTGATCGCGTGCATCGGCGAGACCCTGGAAGAGCGTGAGGCAGGCAAGACCGAGGAGGTGGTGTTCCGGCAGACGAAGGCGCTGATCCCGGCCATCGGCAGCAACTGGGACCGCGTGGTGCTGGCCTACGAGCCCGTGTGGGCCATCGGCACCGGGAAGACCGCCTCGCCTCAGCAGGTAAACAGCGGCCGTAGCTTAGATGACGATCGATTGTCGACAAACGCTAGTCGAAAAGTAAAAGTATATGTGATCTTTTCCGTATATTATTTAAGTTTCGGCTAGCGTCGTAATAAAAGAAAACTTCGGAAAAGTAACTTTTTTATATAAGTAACAGAATTTGTGTGAATTTTAGTCTTGAATGAACATAATTAGCAATGTTTGCACCTATTGGCCAGCCTGGCCAATATACCTGGCCAGGCCAGGTATATGGACTCCGTTGCAAATATTTACAAATTAAAGTGTGAGCAAGTGATCATACTAAGTGAGCAAACCAGGCACATTTTACAGCACTATAGCTCAATAGTGGGACCGGATTTTTGCACTAAAAGTTTTGATAATTCTAAAGATGAAAAAGTGATACTTATCTGACATGGGACATATTTTTAAGCATATTTGTAAAATATGACGAAAAGTTAGAACAAGCGTTAGATATAAATTAGGTATTTATATATTTTTAGTAATGATTTTTTAATATTGAATTAAAGTGCAATGTTTAAGTCCCATCGTTTATAATATGTATGACGCTTTATAATGTAAAATTATTAGAATTTTTTTTAACATGCTTCCGTGTCAAACTACAATTAGCTAATTATTTTGTCGATATTGAATTAAAGTTTAATAAATCTACAACAACATATCTAAATTCTTAAGTTAATAGGCAAGCTAAAAACTTAGAAGAATAAGATATATGCTTTAGAATTAATATGCGTGTTTTGTCCTATAAGATCTAATATTGAATTAGAGTCTGTAAAAATAAGTCTATTACTATAAAATAATATACGCAGCCATATTATGGAAAGTAAGAAATTTCTGTGTGTAGCTTGCATTGTAATAGTAAAATCTATTTAAAAAGGCGCGAAATTCATACATACGCCGCGCTGGTCCGTCAGTGTCGCCGGCGCGGCGCCCGAGAGCCTATCATTAGCCTACCTATGCCTCGCCCCTCGCCCCACCTCCCGCTCAACAGCACTGTCTGTCTTTTCTTGTCATTCATTTGTTTGTTTACCGTGCACATATACACGGTGTGGCTTGTAACACGAGCAAATAATTAAAACATAGATTGTACTCCTCAAACGGTGACACTTTTGTTCTACAACTTTAAAAAATTATGAAGTATTTAGACTCCCTATTTTTCATACAAAATAAATATTATTTTCAATGGACGCCATTGCCACGCCATATCATTGTGATTGACGTTGCTTGTCACGCCTTAAACATAACAAAATTCGCAATACATTGCGTCTTAGAATAAACTTTAAAGTGTATTAAAAATCAAACCCCATGTTATTTTTAAAAGTCGCTGAACAAATGTTGGTCAGTATGAGGAGTACAGCCTACAGTTTAATTTTTTACTCATGTTACAGGCCACACCCGGTATAAATTAGATGTGGATATTACGTGAAATTAAAATATCTTATTACGTAAAAATACCTACAGCTGGTCAAGCAGATCTTGTCAGTAGAAAAAGGCGGCAATTTTGAAAAATGTAGGCGCGAAGGGATATCGTCCCATAGAAAATTTGAATTTCGCGCCTTTTTTTAGTGACAAGATTTGGCCAGCTATATTTCATTATTTTGACTAATATTGTAATAAAAATGTACAAGATATTCACAACTATTTTTTACTATAGTTTGTCAAAGGACTGTCTCATTTCAAACATAGACAGAGAGAATCATCATACTATCTTTGACTTACACTAGTACTAGCACCCAAAGGTAAAGGATGAATATAGTTTTTTTTGTTTTTATTTACTGACAAACCAATTGGTTTGACCAACTATACCTATTTCTGGTTCCTATTGTCATGTCCTGTCCTATTCAACGTCAATATCATAATATGTATATTATAAACCAACTGCTCAATATTACACCTGGCGGTCTAGCATGAGTTGCGTTCTCGCACGCGAGTCCTTACTTGAAGTCGCGCCAGACGTATGGAGTCGCGCGCGAGAACGCAACTCATGCTAGACCGCCAGGTATACATCCTGAATATACAATAAGGTAAGTGGCCTCACTTACCTTATTGTATATTCCGTGTGGGCCGTATATGCCTATATACGGCCCACCTTAAATTAAAATGGTTTTTTAATGAACAGGATATTAAGTATGAAAAACTCACTCAAATAGGTTTCTCATTTATTTAAGTTTCTTCATTATACCAAAATAGTTATAAAAATATTACGATACTCTTGGAAAATATACTTTTTATAAAAGTCCTATTGTGGGCCTTATTGAACACTAGCAGGGTATAACTTAATCCCGCAAAAAATAATCATTTTGACAGTAGGTAACAGATTTTATTGTTTTTAACTTAAGAGTTATACATGTACAAATAACAATATTTGGTACTTCACAACAGGAGGATATTTATAATAAGTGAAAATAATTATTTTGGGCCTTAATAAGTAAAGATATAAAAATTGTCTAGTTTACGCGAAAATAGTAGGTAACTAAACATAAATCTTTATTGGTTACAGTAGTATTATCTTTTAACATCTGGGAGCACGGCAGTGCCCCGCCAAGACGAGCAAAGCGCAAGCAAATCTACCTTTTCTCGAAGCGCTTCGTAGTTTTTTGGAACCCTCATAACTTGGGGTTGAATTATACCAGATAAACAAAGTTCTCGGACTTATTAAGCATATCAATTGCGTAGCTCTTATACTTTAGATTTTATTCATATCTAAAAACTTCGATTTCATCACTGACTCACTCACTGATGACCATCAATACCTTTAGGGTACTTCCTGAAGTCCTCTAAGAAGCTGAAATTTGGTATTGTAAGATAAATTTAGTACACAAACAACAAATAAATTCAAAAACTTGAAATTTTTAATCCCTAAGGGGGATGAAGAGGGGGTTTAATTTTGTATGGGGAATCAATAACCGCTGAACCGATTTAGTTGAAATTTGGTATGTAGATAAGTATTGTTATGGGGAAGGATATAGAATAGATTTCAACCTCAAAGTTTACCCTTACGGGGTAAAGGCAGATTTCAACCCCAAAGTTTACCCTTACGGGGTGAAGGGTTTATATGGGGAAATTGGGGAATCAGTAAAAAGTACATTGTGTAACAAATGCCCCCAGATACATACAGTAGAATCCGTTTATTACACAATGGACTCCGCTTATACTGACCAACCGCTTACTATGACGTAATTACTGTGCGAAGTTTGGTATTCATATAAAATTCTTTGTGACAAATTCGGATAAGATGACTTCGCTTATAGGTATATGACCTAAAAATCCTATTTCCATGAAATTATGTCCGGTTTATACTGACACATTCGCTGGTTTTCGTGGCCGTCACCACGTCTTTCCCCGCGAGGACGTTTGGTGCGTTCGTGGCGCTTAAGATATTTTAGTTTTGATTCTCAGTGACAATTTGATATTTGTTACAAGTTTAATAAAACTCATTTCTCACAAAGAAATTTGAGATTAATTTGGAAAACAACAAAAATAAGAAGTTGTAGAACTATGTTTTATATGACATCCGCTTAGTATGACGTGTTTGTCACTTCCCTTCGATGTCATTATAAGCGGATTCTACTGTATTTCAGGATTTTTAATAGTAAATCACCACTAACCCTTTAAATTAGGGGATGGAAGATTGTCATAAGCAACTTACAAAAAGAAGTGAAATCCCACCAAAAACATTTTGATGTAAAATGTTGCCCAGACGAAACCATAAGGCTCGCACTGTCAAAAAGTTATCAGATCTCTTGTCGAGCCAAGCTTCAAACTCTACAAGCCCTAACTTCACTAACTCTACACCGTAGTCAAAATATGTGGCTTGGCTGTTTCGCTACCGCCACATGGACATAAGGTGAAAAATTTATTATATTCATTCACTCCCTTTGGCCGTGTTTTAAAATTCGTCACTCGTTGCAAAATTTCTATTTTTCGCACTTCTATCGGAAATAACTACCTATGTATTAACAAAAAAAAAGTTACCTATATAAGTAAGTAGTTTTAGTAGTTACTGCCTTTAAAAAGTATAAGTGCCTCAATGTTATTAGACTTTTTGATTCTTTAAAACGTCTTCAGTTCAATAAAGCAGGTGCAAAATTATTAGAGTTAGACCAAGAAAAGTCTGCAGAGATTTTGACAGCCCACGCAGTGCAAGTGTTATTTATAAGTCATAATTTCATAGAAGAATCTTCAAATCGGCCTTATTAATAAGAGATTAAAAATATTCAAAATTATCTTAAAATATTTTAATCTATTATTTCATCTCATACGTTCAATAAGGCCCGGGACTGGACCTTTTTACCTGCACTGACAGTGGGCCTTCTTAGCAACAAGTACAAATTCAGAATAATAGGGAATAATAGGGAGCAACTGTTATTTTTGAATGCTGGGCCTTACCCGC
This sequence comes from Cydia splendana, assembly GCF_910591565.1. Classification (NCBI taxonomy): domain Eukaryota; kingdom Metazoa; phylum Arthropoda; class Insecta; order Lepidoptera; family Tortricidae; genus Cydia; species Cydia splendana. The sequence continues at coordinate 36,994,750 of NC_085987.1, read as the reverse complement.
CGGGCCTCATATGCCTGCACCTCACCTACCTTATTTATTTGTTTTACAAGGGGAAAAGTTGTTGATGAACCGCTCGTGCTAATATTGATACCCAAACAAGCGAAACATTCTAAAATTGGACCACGAGCGTAGCGAGTGGTTCGTCAAGTTGAACCTTGAGCATAGTGAAGGATTTTCACCACATCAGCTCGTAAAGGCCCTCTTGATTGTTCGAAACGGATAAGAAGAGTGGCATTTAATTTGATGCAAATTTTGAGTTGTTTCCGTAGGTATATTGGCTCAGTTGGTTGGTAAAATTGACTTTAAAATTATAAATATAGAATAACGTTCGTTTGAAATTGATTTTATGATAAAGTAAATATTATCGGAGATGATCGCTCTTAAAGAAAAATATATGTCGCTAGTCATTTATAACCTAAAAGCGCCAAATTACGCAAAATTATATTGAAATGACACCTGTCTATTGAATTTGAAGAATACTTTAACAAGGGTGGTTATCTGTATGACAATGCACCTAAAATAATTTTGAAATGTATCTATTATTTCTATACTTAACACGATAACGAATTCTACGTAAACGAAACCGCGGGCAATCCCTAGTACACATAGAAATAAATAAGGGTAGGTAAGTTTCCATTAGTGTACTATTAACAAAATAACTATTTACCATTGATAATAATTTTATAAACGCTTTGCGTATTTTTAAGGGCACCGCGCTAATCGCTAGCCCGCCGCCGTCGATCGCTGCCTCCTGCCACGGCGCACAGCGCGGCGCGCGAAAACGCCGCGCGTTTGAAATGTAATATAAGCTCGGAATGCATACTTACGTATCAGTATTTAGTGTAGCCGTGATTTTATATTTCTAATCTTTTGTGTGGGAACTAAGATCTTTCTTATGACCGTGTAATATTAACTCTACAAACTTTAATTCAATATTGGCTATACTGCTTAACCAGAAATCAATATCTAGACAAGCACATTGTCTACATTTCTAACTTTTTACAAGTATACTAAGTTGATAGATAATATCGTAATTTTGCAATATCAGCTACTCTAATTCTTTATTTACAAAATAATTCGTGGTTTTACGTTCACCAGAAAGCAGCTGTTCCAGATTTCTAAAAACCGAATATTGTGAATAAATTAAAGTGTTATTGAATATGTTAAAGTTTTTTGTAACTTTAATTTTTTATTTACATAGTTATTTAGCAAAAATTGAAATATGTATTTAAATATGGCCGAACGCTCCACCTAAAATTTTCTAACTTTTTACATAAATGTTATTTAACGTGCTTACAATAACATACCAAAAAAGAAAAAACTTTAATGTTATCAAAACCCATTTTTGTTCAACCGCTGGTCTAACTAAGGGTCGGTTGCTCCAAACCGTCTGTCACTGCTAAAACTTTATTGTGATTCCCCCTACATAGATCACAGGTCACTGCTGATTGTCGTTTGTGCGACAATGTGGTTGGGGCAACTGGACCTAAATAATCGGATGTTTAATGCTTACTGAATTACTGACAATTTGATTGATAAATCCCGTGGATGTTTTCGGGACTAGACCATTCCATTCGCCATCCTTTTTATCAGCGGGATTAACAGACATGGTCTGACCCGCTGCTGCAATGCTGCAGCAACAACGCTGCATCAGTGATGCTGTTGTAGTCACAAACAGAATGTAACCTTTATGAACCTAGTTCAACGTTACATAAGTTATGCCAAAAGCAACAACTTATAGCAAAAAATATGCTTTTTGTATATAGTATTTGTAAATTTGAGACAATGTCGCAAAATGAGGCATTACGTAATTGGTCTGACTGTTGAACCCAGGTTGAATCATTGAAACATGTTGAACTATTCAGATAAACAAATAATTGTTTTAGTGTCATAAGGTGCCTTTTTACATCTACTTACGTATTTACTTGGTAGTTAGTAACAAATGCAACATCTTCAACGGATAACTTAGTTAGGTATTACTCAATTTATTATGTGTACGTAATGGCATTATGATTATCATAAATATTAATTACCGTAACGTTAGATACGTACGTCATTCTTTAGGCCGAGGACGACTTCATTATAAACAGTTATCATGAGCAGATTGTGCAACCTAACCCCGGTCACTGTTTTCCTCAGTTCTCTAGAATAAAAAGTTCTGTAATTACATAGTTGTTTTAAATGTTATTACGTACCATCGTCCACACTATCAACTGATAATTCGTAATCCTTATTGCTACGATAAAATCCTGATACGTATGGTCAGTCTTGCTGTTACCTACCTATTGAACCTAATTATTAACTAAGCTTTACGCGGTAAGCTAATATGTAAATTCATCAATATAACCTTTTATTACCACAACGAAGCGATTTTTACATTAGGTATAGCTTTGCCGAGGTTCTTTACAGTGTTTTCTTCTACGAATCTCGCGACATTAGTGTCCTGTTTACCTACTTACATATCACAATTTTATTAAATATTCCAAAGAACCAATTATGAAAATAATCTGTAATTGCACCTATAGGCTCAAGACGTACACGCGTCCCTCCGCAACTGGCTGTCCGCGAACGCGTCGGCGGACGTGGCGGGCGCCGTGCGCATCCAGTACGGCGGCTCAGTGACGGCGTCCAACGCCAAGGAGCTGGCGTCCTGCGCCGACATCGACGGCTTCCTCGTCGGCGGCGCCAGCCTCAAGCCCGAGTTCGTTGACATCGTTAACGCCACTCAGTAAACTCCACTTACTAACGTAGGTTGGGTCACAAAACGTGTGCGCGGCTGCGCTGAAGTCCCTAAGCATTCAAGTAACTACCGAATGGGACATGACACAGCAAATTTGAAGAAACGTGTTAAAATGCACGAATTTAGTCGGTATTTGTTTTTGCTACCAAACTTGACAAATAATACTCGGTTTGACAATATTTTTAACATGAAGGACATTGTAGTAAAGTGAGATTATGACAGACAAAATAAAGTAACTCATTATCTGTAACACCTATTGTAAGTTGCATCTTGTTAAATATTAGCTGTCGCGTCTATGATTGTTGATTGCAGCTGGGCGGTCGTTTTGTGTATACCCTGCTATTAGTACTCATTTATACATTATATGCATACGATATTTTAGTAATAGTTATAGATGTCGTATGCTTGCAGTTTGCATTATCCGTTTTATAAGTTAACATTTATAATAACTTTTCGTTTGTAAGTTTATATTAAATCAAATCTGATATGAGAGTATGTCTATTTGGTTATTGTTGTGTATTTATAGAGCGTTCGATTTTTTCAAATTGTACTGTTAAAGTGTCTTGTACGTGAATAAATTCCCTATATTACCGTTTTCTTGGCATTTTGTTACTATCTAATCCTGATCTAATCACATCCATCCATCCATTCCATTAGACGAAAAACGAAAAACAAAATTTAATTGTATACCTCAGTCAGCAGCAGAAGTTGCTAAATTGATCACGGGGAAACCCACCTCATCAGTTTCCAGAAGAAAAAGCGAGAGCGTACAGTACGCACTTGGGACATATGTAACAGTAGATACTTTTGGACTGGTAAAATAGGGCAAGCGGGGTCCTGAAAATATCACCAAATATATCTATGGTTCTCAGGCCAGCAACTGACTACGTAAGTATAATTGAAACAAAAATATTTGTAATATATTTTTATTAATAGATCATCATAGTCCCGTGCCATAACATAATAGTCAAAGGCTGTTTTAATCCTAAATATGTAAGGTTCCTCAGGACAAATGCGTTCATGGGTTAACTGTTAACTGCGGTTATTCGACGCAGTATGATGGGTGGGTTACAGATGGATGTAAAGTGCGGTCACGGAGAACGGGTTCTAACACTTACGCCATACTAGTAATTGGCGAATAGACGTAGCTATCCCATGGGCGCGCTTGCCCCGACAGGCCTAATGAGATGGCTGGTTAATTAACATATTATAAGAAGCCGATTACAGGTGTATAACTTTAGTACCTACACCAAATATACAGAACTTAAAGATTATATAATAGTGTGTTAACGAATCAAAGTGACTGTACTATGTATATTTATACAGAGTGGGCGGATATTTTTGCATTTGTAAATAATTTTCTATGGCTTTGATATGTAGATAACGTTCACTGAATGGACTTGCACGTTCTTAAAAATATTTACACTCCTCCTTAACCATACAACATTAGGTACTAATATACCTAATTAACATTCAGTCCCATTTCTTTTGGCCTTCATACTGAGTGAAACCATTCTTAAAATGAACAATAGTTATTTGTACAACAAGAGATCAAAGTTTGATATTTCTTCGAGTGCTTATTTTGAGTCCCGTGCAAGCGAAAGATTCTATAATAAAGGTAAGGGATTCAAAAGCGCACGAGATGTAAATAACTTTGATCTCGTGTAGTACACAAAATTTTTCACCCTAAGCAGTGAGAACATACCTAGAGGGACAGAGATAATAGAACCCAAGTATATCGAACTTGTATTAGACCCCGCATGTTGAAATGACATTTGACTATAAAGGTCACTTGAATGTCATTTTGTCTCACTCAGTGAGCAAAATCGAATTTTGCTCACTGAGTGAGACAAAATGACTCAGTGAGCAAAATCGCATTTTGCTCACTGTTTTTAAGAAGCAAAGTACCCTTGTTCGAGCTGCTGAGGTGAAAATAGTTTTATAGACCAAAATTCATTCAGTCAAGCGTGATAAGTTTTGTATATGTGACGTTCCACGGGTAAAGGTACCTCATGGCAGCTGGCACCTAGGTACGCTGTTATTCACGACGCTCCAATACGAATAAGCTGCTACGCGTTGTAAGCGCCAACCGCCGTAAGGTACCTTTACTCGTAGGACGTCACATATAATAATAAGTAGGTACAGTCAGCTGCAGAGATAGAAACAGCGGATATCCACTACATACTCGTAGAAGTGTGTATGTAATGTAGTATCGAACCTTAAAAATTTAGGTGGAAGCAAACATTAACAATGTTCTAACAAGGAAGGGTACCCAACTGTCCGACTCCGATTTGATTTATTTTGATATATGTTATAGAGTAGTCTAAAATAACGGACACGTATTTTTTTTTAGCTGCCCAAACTCAACCTGTTAGAAGAAAATGGCCTTCAAAGTACTGAAAATTGACCAAACCTTCTAATTTCTGAGAAGAGATTTGTTCAACAAAAATTGATAATTAATTACTGGTTTCGTTATATGTTGGAGAACATGAATAAAGAATGGGGACGTGTTTTGTCATTTCACCACAAACTCATTTTTATATAAAAAAATAAATATATTTTTATATAAAAAATGAGTTTGTGGTGAAATGACAAAACAAAAAAAAATACGTGTCCGTTATTTTAGACTACTCTATAACATATATCAAAATAAATCAAATCGGAGTCGGACAGTTGGGTACCCTTCCTTGTAAGTCATAACCTGACGATATAATGTCTCCGTGTATAAACATAATTGAATGCCCGTGTAGTTTCCGAGAATCATATCAACAAATATTTTCCTACGAGTACCTACAGTAAGCTGCAGTTCTATGCAGAAGGGTCAGTTAACTCTGCAGCTTTACTGTACATGACGTTATCCGCAGGCAATTTTTTTATTTCTCAACACTTTTGTAGTAACGTGTCAGACAGTTTTCCTTGATCCTTATCACCGATTTTTCGCCCCAAAACAAAAGTCGTAAATTTTCAATATTGCAATAGTAGCTAGGTACATTACGATTCAAGTGCGAAAAGTAGGGAATTCGCAACAAGTGGCGATAAATTGAAACACGACCGAACCTTTTCGCACGCTGTATTGTACAACCTTTTACAGTACATATGGCCCTTTAAATTTTTGACATAATCCTTTATCCCGCCCTAGAGCGGTAAAGTAGCACCATATGTACTGTAAAGGGGCCCACTGATTAACAGTCCGCCGGACGGTATCGGCCTGTCAGTTAGAACAAAATTTTGACAGTTCCGAACAATTGGCAGGCCGATACCGTCCGGCGGACTGTTAATCAGTGGACCCCTTAAATGAACTTTAGTTGCAGATTAGTCCGATTTGACTAATGGGCCCAGGAAAGGTAAGTGTTTCACCACCGGCTCGCCCAACGAGAACACGTAGCGGACTGGCTCGAACCAGGCGGCGAAGAACGACAGCACGAAACACCAGAACACTATCTTTAGTAGGATGTCCAACACGAACAAGCTGTAAAAAGAATCATGTGTTATTCGATTGTCAAGCACGAGTAAGGTAAACGTAACCAGTACGTTTACCTTACTCGTACTTGAGCACCATGCAGCTCGACGCGGTCCCAGTACATGTCATCTTGAAACTTAAGTCATTGTCAATAGAGCTATAGTGTTATTATTTTTATATTTAATAAATCCCAAGTTGCCTAGTTCTGAGACCTGAGTACCATGTTACAGAAAAATCATGTATAAGTATTTGTTTTACTTTCGTGTCCGGATTAATAATCTAAGGCAAAATTAAATGCGAAATTAGATTTTGACTAGTTATAGACGATTAGGTACTCACAAGTTATGGTACATTCTATTGTACTTGATTTTCGTAAAGTCCTCTTTCAGGCAGAATTGGCGTCCGCCTTCCACTGCGTTAATCATGTAGTCTTCCCTGTCTATATTGTCTACGTAAGTTAAGAATAACTTATTATCTTCGTCTGACAAATTTGTATGAATGGCGTCATAGTTAGGGCAGGGGAAGAACCACTCTCGCGTGGTGAAGTATTGCAGCACTTCCAGCCCTTGGGATATTCTATCTTGTATCCTTATCATGCTGTAAATAAAGAACAATTTATAGTTATTATATTATTACAAGATCAGTTCGTTTATTTAAAATATCTATAACGCTGTAGGTTACCTTAACTACAATAACCGCATGATAACCTGCGGGCTCAGCACGGTTCCATTTTTATCGACTATCACTATGCGCGTCCCTTTCGCACTTACATACTTGTTAGAACGTGACAGGCATGGTGACAAGGGATAAAAACGCGACCGTGCTAAGCCGCCTGGCGCTTATTAAATGTTGGTCCATGTAGGTAATACAATTACAAATTCTAAGGGTCGGGTAACAATACTTTACTGTCTATTATATCATCCTAAGGCCCAGCCATACAAATGAAAAATCCAAGTTTTGCCACTGAAATTTGAACCTATAATGCAGGGAATAGAGTTGAGTTTGTTTTGTTTGAAAATTGAATGGAACAAAACAATTGCAACTCTATTCCTATTATGGTTTAAATTTCATCGAAATAATTAAGTACTATAGGTAGGACCTTGGGCCTGAGGAGGATCTGTGGCCGTAGTGTAGTCAATCATGAACCAGGCGTCTAACCGAAATACTCGCACAAAACTACAGAAATAAATAATATTAACAAGATATACATTTGAACCGGTGACTAGGTATATAATTATATATAGGCAAAGTTCAGATACCTACCTACGTCACTTGCATCTATTTTTAACGAAGGTCACTTAAACATATTTATTTCTAATACTAGCTGTTGTCTTTAATCGTTATTAAAGCCTTATTAACTCTTATTAGTTATTGATTCATGAGCATGACCATCGTTGAAATTTTGTCGACCGACAAGGACTTCTAAGGTAAACGTACTGGTGCTCGACGCGGTCCCCGTACATGTCATCTTGAAACTCAAGCCACTGTGAATAGAGGTGACAGCAAGGTGTCATCTATTGGGCATTAGCATTTCGAGCACTAGTACGTTTACCTTATAGAATAAACGTCAAAAGGTCATCCACTTAAACAATTAACATTTGCATCTCAGACACACTTTTTACTATATCAATGTACTTACAATCGTTTCTGTCCAGTGATTAAAAGAAGAAAATCAATGAGATACGCCGGGCCCAAATGGAAGAGAATGCGTTTTGTTTCGTGCAGAAAGTAGTTAGTGGTAATGTCCCCGTTGGGGTACCACAACGGCCAGGCCAAGGGGTATTCCCGGGCATACTTCTTCCCTATATTTAATACTTCTCCCCATGTGGTTGGTTTTAGGTGCCCACCATTCAAGTTGTAAATGGGTATGTGTTCGGATCTGAAAAAAATTAAAGCATAAGTAGTAGAATATAAGTCTAAATTCAGCTCAGCCAGCGGCTAGCATTTCTAACATTCTATAAAAGGAATTTGATTTGACCTCATTTCTAGTATCAGTCGAGATGATGTTTTATTGAGCGTGTGATCGAATGCCACAATGACGGTCGAACACATCATAGAGAACCTATAATACGAGTACCGTAAAATGGGGTGAGTAGGGTCAAAACTGAAATTCAAACCTCGATAACATTTTATTTTTACATATGAAGTGATTACTACTACTACTACTACTACTACTACTGAATGGTGTATATAATAAGTGTTTCGGACGTTTGTATTTTAGTTTTTATTTTATTTTGGGTAGTTCCATTTCATAACTTTGACGATAAATAGATAGGAAAACCCACCTCACCCCGTAGTGCCTCGTATTTGGGGTGAGAGGGGTTTTCATACAAAGGTGATTTTGGAAGATTGTTGGATCATCATCATCATCATCCTGGCGTCAATCCCGGCTGTGCCCCCGCGCGGGGCGCGAGGACCCGGGGTCCGCCTTCCGACTCCTTCGTGTCCACTTTGCCCGATCTTCGGCGTCCCTGGTGGTGAGTCCGCTGGCACGCATGTCCTCCTTAACGACATCAAGCCATCGCTTCTTGGGCCGGCCTCTTCTTCCCGTACCGGGAGGAGGCGGCATGGCCAGGCATTTGTTACCCACGTAACTTGCCGGTCTGCGCGAGACGTGGCTATACCAACGAAGGCGGCACTCTTGCAGTTTGTCTGCGATGTCACGGACGCCAAGACTACCCCGAATGTGGGCGTTTCGGACGCGATCCTTGCGTGAAACTCCGCACATCCACCGTAGCATCTTCATTTCCGTGACACGCAGTTCCTGCTTGTGCCGCTCTAGTAAAGGCCAAGTCTCGCTGCCGTACAGAAGGGCAGGTCTAATGATGGTATTATAGACCTGTCCCTTCAATTTAATCGGCATTTTGGGGTCACAAACAACCCCAGTCATCTCCCGCCATTTGACCCAAGCAGCGGATATTCGGGCTTTGACGTCGCTGTCGATGTACCTAGGTACAGATCCTAGGTACTTAACTTGATCCGTGCGCTTGACCATGTCCACGCCTATGCGGACGGGTAGAGGATCTGTACTATTGCAGGCCATGTACTCTGTCTTCGCCACATTTAGTTTAAGACCGCCGTTCTCCAGCGACCCCCTCCATCTGTTCACCCGCTGGACAAGTCGGCCCTTATCGGAGTCTGTCAGCGCGATATCATCAGCATACATGAATAGCCACAGTGGCTGCTCATGGTAGTCTCGGATACTGGCTGACAGGGCGTCTAATATCACGCTAAACAGAAACGGGCTGAGCACAGAGCCCTGATGTACTCCAACGGTGACAGAGAAGGGGTTGGTGTCACCAACAGCGGTCCTGACTATTGAATCGGAATCGCGGTACATGTCCCGGATAGTGTCAATCAGGGATGTTACGGAGCTCCGGTTCCGTTTCCGTTAAGGCGGAACTTCCGTTTGGTATTACACATCCGTTTCTGTTCCGGTTCCGTTATGTTTGAAACGGAAGTTATAACGGATGTCAATGCTTCGCGCGGCGGCGGCGTACATCAAAACAAACAGGTTCATACCAGTCATTCGCTCATCGCCCCGCTTGCCACGTGCTACGCTAATTTGTTGTTTGTTTGTATACTTTGTTTAATTCGTGTTATTAAAATTAAAATCGTATGTGTTCTGTTGTGTACTGACTACTTACTGTATTAGTGTGTGTGGTGAATGTTAGTGTGTAAAAAAACGCACAATGAAGCCGAAATCAAGTTCGATTTGGAACTATTTTGATGAAGTTAGTGGAGGTGGGGACACGGCTAACTGTAAACTTTGTCTGAAGGTTTACTCTAGAAAGGGGAAAACGACTACATCGTTAAAAAGTCAGGCTCCGATTCTGGTTCCGGTTCCGTTTTCGGTTCCGTTTCCGTTTTCGGTTCCGTTAAACTAAATTGAAAACATCTGTTTCTGTTTTCGGTTCCGATAAAACCACATCCGTTACATCCCTGGTGTCAATATAGGCCTCAGCAGGTACAGCCTTGGACCGCAGCGCCCACCAGATCATCTCACGATGGACACAGTCAAAGGCCTTTTCCATGTCCAGAAACAGGAAATTGTAGTGTGCACCATATATGACACGCACACTCTCTCACATGTACCCTATATATACCCTAGCATAAGTATCATATATCAGAATAAACCTATACTCCTGAGATAGTGTTTGTCTTTACGTCCCACCTCACATGGCGATCCTGCCAGTGCGGCCTTGTGCTGCACTGGCGGTGCGCCGCGCCAGCCAGTGAAGGCCGAGAAGAGAAATAAAAGATTAAACCCGACAGGTTTAATGAACTATGAACTATGAACAGTTATGGTGAACTTTTAGTGATTTAGCGGAACTCTATAAGTGGTAGAAATAATGTGATAAGTTCGACTTCACATTCGACTAAGTAAATAGAACAATTATCAATACAACATAGTGTGTAATACTGCGTAATAATATTCCAATGAATATCGGATAGTGAAATAAAGAAAATAATTACCAAAAATAAAATAAGTGACCGTAAATGTGACATAAATAAAAATGGACGCAATAAAAATAAACAAAAACTGGGACTTCTAAATTTTGTGACAATATGTTTGCTGCTGGACGTTGTTCGTGTCGGTGGATCGGGGCGTGGTCTGCAGCTACGGGTGCCCTAAGCCAAGGCACGAGGTCCAGCGGATCACAGTGGTAGTCAAAAAAAAAATTGTAAAAAAAAGTGAAAAACAGACAATAATAATTGAAGTGACTTCTATTTTTAAAGGTTTTAATGGTTCATTTTTAAGGCATTCATTTTCTAATTAAGTGTATGAACTATTGATAACATTTCACTTATGATAATGCCGCTAGATGACGAAACACAGTACGAGTATGGATAAAAGGGCGGTCATTATATACCGAGAATAATAATAAATTTTCAGTCTTAAGTTAATTTTGGTGCAATTTTTTTTTTTTTTTCCTAGAATTATTATTTTTCCTTGCCTCAATTTGCTTTCAGGTGATCATTCATATTTTTTTTTTTTTCACATTTGCTTAAGTATTATCAGTACATGAATGACACGATTACTTCATCCTTCTTGAATACCTATAGCCCACATGACGGCGGCGCGTGTACTCCATATATGGAATGGCACGCGAAGTCTGTCATTTCATCTCAAATTTCATAGTCTTTCTGCACTGTTTTAGAAATCTTAAATTCAATGTAATTGTATTATAAATTATACTTAATAAAACTTAACTTTTTTTTCAATAACAAATGCAAAAATATACCGCAATACCTTCTTTTAACTATATATCAAATTATACTAGATTAGTGATGTTTTAAATTAAGGATTATGGTGACTTTTAAGACTTTTTTTGTGTAATTTAATTTGTACCGGAGTTGACATATAATACGGACATGATGGATTTAAGAATAAAGTGAAATTAAATGATGACAATATTGATAAATGAGAATAAAAACATGATAAAAAAAAAAGATTTAAAAAACAAATGTAGGATCGTGATCGTTGATGAAAAGTTTATTTGTTGGCATAGGAATGCTTAGAATTGCTTTAAAGTTGGATTTTATGGATTGTGTTTTATAAATGTTTAAAAATTGTAAGTATAATAGGTATGTAAAGAAAAGAATGGAATAGTTCTGAGTTAAAATAATAATAATAGGTATGTAGTTTGGTTTTTGAACGATAATTGTTGAGATGGAATTGCATAATTGGATCGCGTTTTAAGTAGTGCTTGGGAAGGCTGATATGTATAAGTATTTCGAAGAACGATTAGCCTGATCAACTAAGAGTTGTTGAAATTCTTATATGTTGAAGTTTTCAAGGTGTTGTGTTATGTGGTTGGTTTTGAATGTGTAATGTTTGTGTATGAGAGGGAAATATGAAACAAAATACTTAAATATAAATTGAACATGCCTATCGCATCTTCGGTGGCCCGAGAGGCGGCCTTGAGCGATACGGTATAGCAAGGGTACGCCAGGATACAAGGCAGGCACGGAATCCTTGGCGTCTGACCATGATTCGGTCGAGTATCAATCGTGGAGACTCCTTGGACACGCGGAATGATATTGTGTATGGATGTGTTAAAAGAACTGCCTGTATGAATAAATAAATAGTATGTGTGCGCGTTTAAAAATAAATATCCTTGTATCCTGAGCTAATAAATAAATATATTATATAGTAAGGTCGGCCGACCACGTATGTAAAAGCGTTGCGTACCCTTGATCTTTGATTTCAGTGAAGCATAAAAGATGCCACTATAAATGAATAAATAAAATTAAAAACAAAGAAAATATAGTTAAACGAATGACGTCATAATGAAATAACTTGCAAGGAACTGATAATGTAAAAAATAATAATAAGGAATGATATTATAAGGTACCAATGACGAGTAACGAAATTGTTACCTATGTATGTAAGTAACACTTGGAATGACGAAGAAACGTATTGTATTGACGAATACACTACGAAATTGGAAATTAGTTGTAATACCTATTCTTTTAACTTTTGAATTTATTTCAATATATCTAGTGTAGTTTTTTGTGTTTATTGTATTTTTTTTTTTTTTTTATCTTTTTTGTGTAATTAGTTTTAAAAAATCATGTAGTTATCATTTTGTTAGTTAGGAAATATAACTTGTGCTTTTCGATTATATTTGTACATTAAGTAATAATGTTCGAATGTGTTTTTTGTGTTTTTTTTATAAATCTTTGTTTTTTTATTTTTTTCCTATGACTAGCATATAACTGTGTAGTGTACCTACTTTATATTTTCGTTTCGTCATCAAAGCGTGCTACAATTGTGTTTATTAACTTTGATTATTAGTTTGTCAATTATTTTATAATTATGTTATTATTCTGCTTTGTTTTATGACTAAGGTATCTTTTTTTTTGTTATTTTTTTTCTTTGTACAACCAATCTAAAAATTTAAATAAAAAAAGGTTAGGTAGGTACTTACCTACAATAAATATTGATTTCTCTTAGATTTTATATCTTGTTTTTTGCGTATTTTTTGTCATAAATTGTAAAACAGTGTAACTCTAACTATTCACTCTTTTCATATTATTACTAGATATATAAAAAAAAAATATTATTTTGTAATCTTATAATATTTTATTTTACTTTTGGAAGGGAGGTGTAGTGTGCACCATATATGACACGCACACTCTCTCACATGTACCCTATATATACCCTAGCATAAGTATCATATATCAGAATAAACCTATACTCCTGAGATAGTGTTTGTCTTTACGTCCCACCTCACAAAATGTAGAGGCGTGTTCTTTGCTCTGTATCCCTCCATGAGGGCCTCAGAGCAAATACAGGGTCCATCGTTCCGCACATTCCGTTTTGGATCGTTTTTTTTTATTATGCGTATTACTATAGCTCCATTTTAAATTGGAATAGGTACATTATTTTTGTAGCATCAGTAGCCTTAAAATCCCTCCTCACCCCCCTCTCAAACCTTCTCTCCCCATTCATAATCCACCTCTCCCCGCGAAACCTACTCACCCCATTTTACGGTAAGTGTGTAGATAAAGTTGTTTATGTACCTGTTCATAATTTGGCATTAAACACTCGAGTGATGTTTTTTTTTTATGATACTCGCTTTCAGCTCGTGTGATGCCTTTCTTTATGTAAGTATAATTACCTACTATAACCGCGTGAATTTGTCTAGCGAATTTGACTCCAAGTGGTTTGTATTCGTAATATATATAGGTACACTTACTTTGTTTTCTTCATCACTTCAATCATTACGATAGCGATGAGGCCATTGATGGCAATATCGACGGGGATGACCTGCGCGTTCAAGCTGCCGTCGCACAGCATAGTTCTGATGACGCCCTTGCCAGCGCCCAGCATCACGCCCACAGGCCCGTTGAGACTGTCCACCCAGCCGGGAATGGGATCCTTGAGTGACGGGCACACTGAAAGAGACATATGTATTTATAAACAAAAACTGTCGGGCCGGCGCTTCCGGCGCATCGTTTTCTGTGGAAAGTATCACGTGATCACCTGACACGTCATAGTGGTAAGCGTAAGCCCCGGAAGCTTCGGCCCGGACATGGCCCGGTCTAACGTGAGTCATCCTTTATTCAATCATACCTTCAAGAAATATAGAGTGAAGTTTTCTCCTAGTTCCGTTAATTTTACATGTTCATTGTAGGTACCTACATAACATATGACTATACTTACTTAACAAAATGGCCAGAATGTCTTAAAATTGTATTCTTTAATCGGGATCATAAAATTAATCTGATGGCAATAAAATTCTAATCTTAGTGAACAGTGCTCTTACTGTCTGAATAATAGGCAAGCCGGTGGGAACCGAGTCATATGGACACCCCACCACTGGTTCTTACAGCTATTTGTTCAAACAACTTAATTCCGTCTTCTGCTTATGGCGTTATTCATAATCGCGCTACAAACCTAGTTAGCTATTAATCGTTTGGTATAACTTATAATCTGTCATTTTGACTAATGTATTTGTGAGAAAGGGATAAAACATACATTAAATTATTCAGGCTAGTAAAGTTTTATAAATATAAGGGGGTTATACTTACCAATCGTGGGTCTAGCAATGACGCAAGGTAATTCTGGGTACTCGTCCATGACCAAACTCTCGGCGAGTCGTTTGGTGTAGGTGTATGTGTTCGGATGATAGTTAAGCAGGGTCGGCGTCAGCAGAGCCAGTTGTTTCTCATCCAAGAAGTCGCACAGGCGCATGATGTCGTGGGGGTCCGCGGTTGGAGAATGGAACTGAAATTGAACTACACTATGAACCGGGATCTCAACGCACTATAAATAAGTACCTCAACATTTTCAAGGACTCGCAGTCACCGCCGCAGGCGTTCGTTTATTAGGGTTCCGTACCCAAAGGGTAAAAACGGTACCCTATTACTAAGACTCCACTTTCCGTCTGTCTGTCACCAGGCTGTATCTCATGAACCGTGATAGCTAGGCAGTTGAAATTTTCACAGATGATGTATTTCTGTTGCCGCTATAACAACAAACACTAAACCCTCGGTGGGTGAGTCCTACTCGCACTTGTCCGGTTTTTTTGGTAAAATACTACTCCTCGAGACGCATCACCGAGCTGAAGATTATACAATTTTAAACTACAATAGCCCCTGCTTACCCCCCGAACTCATTTCCTGTTAATATTTCTTTGTTTACATGAATAAGTCCACCTCATACGAAATTACTTTGTGAGCGCCAACGTATGGTGACCGTGAGTATCTTATGTGCTGGCCCATCTAATAAGTAAATACCTCATCAGTGATGTGAGCACAATAAGTTACCTATCTACAATCTTAACGTTATCTAACTTATGTAGTTCTAATTCTGACGCTTTCTAAATTATCTTCATGTCTCGTAGTCTTTATTCGCGTTTGGTAGCCTCTCGATTATTTGTAATAAGATATTTTCATTTATAAATAGTAACGACGACGATAGTAACAAATTCTGGAACCATACCTTTTCTTCCAATACTCTATAATCAGGATAGCAAAAAGCTGTCGATAAGTGCACAAACATATCCAGCTTCTTAAACTTCCTGGCAACATTCAGGGCGCGCAGGGTGCCCGCCGTGTTCATGGCCACACTGTCCTTCAGCGGCGACTCCAACCTCAACGTCGCGGCGAAATGGAACACCACCGACACCTCTTCGGACATGGTATCCATATCCTTGCTGGAGACACCTAAGTCCTCGTAGAGGACATCGCCTTGGATTGGTACAATTTTCTTGAGAGCACTTTTTTTCTCATTTTTTATTCTCTCGAAAACCTGTAACAAATTAGGTAAACATGATGTACTTTTGTGAGATGTAAAATTATATCTTGTGTACTTATTAGGGATGCAAGACTCAGCGAATGTTTAAGCTAAATATAAAATATACTTTTTCAAAAATTGATCATCGTTCTCATGAAATCCTCGGTATTTTTTTCTGCACTTAAATATTGCTAAACCTTCTTACAGTTAGTCTCGATTTCTATAATGATTGATGACATATGAAATAGACGACCATGAGTTACGTAAATGTTAAATGCAACAGTCGTCATTGGGTAATAAATTAATCCCTTAATAATAAAGTAATAACGGAAACTTTCAAAGTGGAAACTTGCATTGAGAATTTCCATAAATGAATGTTTCCATAAATTGCAGGAATTTGGAGAATGGTCTGCAACTTGCACGTTACTAAACCGAATATGAGCGATAAATATTAGCATTTTTCATAAATTTTCAAAGACCGACATCAACTCACGTGTTTTAGGTAAGTATATTGTAGGTATATGTAGGTATCTTGTCCGCGCGCGAACAGACACTGGGGCTTGTGGACAATCGTCTACGTAGACAACCCTATACCTACTATACGAGCAATGTACAGTCAGCAGCAGAAGTAGCTAAGCGGGCGAGGTGTTCAAAATTACCTTAACGCGCTTTTATTCTCTTAACAATATAGTCGCGTCAAGATCATTTTGAACACCTGGCCCGCTTAGCAACTTCTGCTGCTGACTGTACCTAAGTAACTTGAACGAATCGAAAATTATATCTATCTACTACTTACAAAGGGCTTACGAGGCGAAAAATCGATAATTCTACGGAAAGTTTGTTCTGACGAGATTCTACAATCACACTAAATAATTAACTTACCGGAGACCGTTGCATGTCCTCCCAGCGCTGTTTGATAGATTTGCCCCTTTTCGACCTGATTAATATGTATACATTTCCGATATCGGGGATGGTGTACAGCAGCTTTTCAATGAGCACCTTGCCCATGAAGCCAGACCCGCCGGTCACCAGGATGTTCCTGCCCTTGTAGAATTCTCTAACTGACGGCTTGGACTCCATTTCCTGTAAAAAAGATACACGAGTAATAATACCTATAGTTAATAGGTTAGACTATAGATTAGATTTTAGTAGTTACTCAATCACTGGGACATTAAGCCCCAGAGGATCTATGTCTTCTCAATGCTCAATGCAAATGCGTGATAAGTACCGTAGGTTTTGTACTTTTATATGTAGGACCGTTGATAAAGCGTACCTCATCCCAAACAGGGATCACGCGATTTTTAAAAAAGTGGAATATAAAAAAACGTAGTTTTTAATGATCAAATCGGAGCAAGCAATTCTTAATCATTTGTCATAAAACTTGCAAATCGTCAATGAATAGCGGCAATATTCTTGACAGAAATGTGTAACCCTGACCTTCGCTACCAAAGAATAAACACAAACCGCGGTCGTCACGTAGTGCTCAGATGAGTTTTAGGTAAATATGGGGTCAACAGGTGTAATTACTGTCGTGGTTTTGTCAGCCTTCGGCAGTTAACCTTGGTGGTAGCGCTAAAAACGCTAAAAATTATTCAAAAAACGTAGTCGGTAACGTCTTACAAACCTCTCATAAGTTTTGTATCTTTCTACGTAACAGAGACAAAATTTATGCCGTGACAATCAGTCTCGAAATTTTTAAAAACAGGAGGTAACTCGCCAACTCATTGAGTGGGCCCCACAATAGCCCCACGCGGGCGCCCGCTCAGTGCGACAATAGGGCCAAATTTTGGAGTGGCTGTGAGGTTGTGGAGAGGTGAGTCTGCGGTAGCCAGATTCCGGTAATCCGTTCAGCAGGCCACCGGCGTTATGACATTTTACACTAGTTTCCAACCTAGAGCATAGGTCCCGCTCTTGCAACTCCACTCTGGCCGAACAGTCAAGGCAAACATGAGGCAAATACAGAGTCCCCTGGGCGAGATGAAAAAATACCCTCTGGAATAATAAGGCCGTTCCCTGAGCCAGAAATGTAAAAATACCCCAATAATTATCCTATTTTTCTAAGAAACGGTGATATTTGTAGACGTGGGAAAAATAAATATAATTCTTGATTATATTATCTTTAATAACACAGCTTTCGATACACGATTCATAACACTTCGCTCGATACAATTTATTCCCAAAGTAACCTCCAATTCGAATTTTTACTCCAACTTTACTCGTTTCTTTACTATGTGACACTATGAAACAAAAAAAGGAGAAAAATCAATCATAAGTATAACAGTAATTTGACAGCTTTAGAAAAACGATAATTAGAGGCAATATTTTTAAAATAAATAAACATCAACTAATTCTATCGTAACAAAATATCGACTCCGGCCTGCATGCTCTATCTCCGTCCGTCTTTCGAAATGAGACAGTGATGGCTGAGCGCTCGTGCCAGACGGACCTGTACTAGGTGTCCCCAAAACAAATATAAGATTTACTTATAAAAACTGTGCTGTGTTGTGTGTCCTAGTGATATACCGTGTGCACCAAAACCTTTAAGTTATAATGGGTAACAAGCAATTGAATAAAAAGAAGACATCTCGAAAAAGACAACTCGGAAGATTCCAACAAACAATGGAACTAACGTAAGTAAAAATGTATATTTATTACACAGTGAAATACGTAATTATTACTTAATTTAATATATACTTGATCGTACTAATTAGTAATCCATATAACTTGAAACATTCTAAAAATTAATAATCGCTCCATCTACCGGTAAACATTGTCATCATCTAAATAGCTTAAAAGGATATCGCGATTCGCGACGAAGTTTACACCACGCGGCACTAGCGCCGTTGCCTTGCACGGCAAAGACAGAAAACATAGCCGTCTATGTGTGCGTCTCCGTGAGTCGTAGTTGGTCGTAGTTACGCGGTTGCGGTGTAGTGGGCCTTCCTATAAATACGAGCACACAGTGATACATGTAACGCACACAATTAGACGCATAAAGCGTTCTTTTAGCAATCCATCCACCTATCGAGGGTTCGAACCTCAGCTCGTGATTTGTCATGCGTCTAAACTTTTTACTTTTTTGTCTTTCTAGGAAAAGAAGAAAATTGGATAATTTCACAGCCGAACATGATACTATATCTTTAGACTACATCGAGTGAGTATAATTATTTGACTTGTGCTTTTTAGCCCTACCTACGTAACACAATACACTACTACAATTTATCTTTATTTACAGACTGCAAAATATGGAAATGGAATCTCCGATTTCATCAACCACTGACATTCAAAGTAACGAGTAAGTTCTAATTCTAATTGTGGCATTATCTATGAAAAGGGACCTTATTGTCTATGGCGCTTACGACGCACTGCGTCGCACGGCGTGGTATTTATATCAGAGCATCGTTAATAATGGCGGAAGCGCCATCGACAATAAGGTCCCTTTTCATAGATAACGTCACAAATACCTACCTACTCAAGTACTCACAGCGGCGGCGTACGAAAAGACCTTAGTTAGATTTAGATACCTACTGTTTTCCTATCAGTGCAGATGCTTATATCTTTTTATGAATTGAATTGATATTCTCAATTATTTGGACATATTTTGTACTTATTTTCCTAGATGGCTATTAGTAGTATTAGTACTACCTACTTAGCAAATGTTCGCCGAAAACTAAATAAAATGTCGCCAATCAATAATATCGTACGAGATACATTGCCCTCATCAGTTATTTGATATTCTCCAAGAGGTACTTAATTTAAAAAAACCGGCCAAGTGCAAGTTGGATTCGCACACGCAGGGTTCCGTACCATTATGCAAAAAACGGCAAAAATCACGTTTGTTGCATAACTATTTATTTTATTCTGTTTTTAGTATTTGTTGTTATAGCGGCGATAGAAATTCAATCATCTGTGAAATTTTAAACTGTCTAGCTACCACGGTTCATGAGATACAGCCTGATGACAGACGGACAGACGGACGGACGGACAGCGAAGTCTTAGTAATAGGGTCCCGTTTTTACCCTTTGGGTACGGAACCCTAAAAATGTACACTGATAGAATGTAATAGGGTTGCCTGAGTAAGTCCCGGAAATTAAAATCCCGGGATTTACCGATTGTCCGTACTTTCGTTATTCTTTTACGTATTTTTTAATGAACTGGTAGTTATTTTATATTATACCTACCCTACACAATAGTAAATGATTTCCTTTTCTTGAGCGTGTTGACCGATTTTTTATTTTAATAAAACTAATAATCTTGGGCAATTATTTCCATTTTCAATTTCTCATTTACCTGTGATAGAGCATTTTTAGGGTTCTGTAGCCAAATGGCAAAAAACGGAACCCTTAAGGATTCGTCATGTCTGTCTGTCTGTCCGTCCGTATATACAGCCACTTTTTTCTGAAACTATAAGAACTATAGGTACTGTTGAAACTTGGATTTTCCAACAAAAATAGAAAAAAACAATACATTTTGGGGGTTCCCCATACTTATAACTGAAACTCAACATTTTTTTTGCATCAATCCCATACGTGTGGGGTATTTATGGATAGGTCTTCAAAAAATATATTGAGGTTTTTGATATCATTTTTTTCTAAACTCAATAGTTTGCGCGAGAGACCACCTCCAAAGTGGTAAAATGTGTGTCCTTTAACTTATAAAATAAGAGAATGATAAAACAAAAAAAAAAATATATGATGTACATTACCATGCAAACTTCCACCGAAAATTGGTTTGAACGAGATCTAGTAAGCAGTTTTTTTAATACTTACGTCATAAACCGCAATTTTATTATGTTACTTGCTAGATGTTACTATTTGGCTACTTTGTTGCTACAAAGTATTTGACGCCGACTGTACCTGTAACCAGCACAATGGTTTATTTACTTTCAAGTAGTTTTCTCCGTTGTCATCACTTGTTATAATATAGGTACCTACATAAAATTTTGAAATTAGTCTGTCTCACTTTTCGAAATAACTGCATTTCTGGAATGCTGCGTTTTGCGGGTCCATGATCAATTTATGAAATAGTAATGGACTAATTTATAAATTGAGTGATGTTGTAAAGAAATGACTGGCTGCTACAATTCTTCGACCGACAGATTTGTCCGGATGCTTAATGAGAGGCAAAATGTGGCTGTTATTGTTCATCATCACTTGATGATAAAAAATAGTGCGAAATATAGTTGACATGAGTTGCGTATTACCTATTCTCACATGTATCGTACAACGTTTTACAGTACATATAGCCCTATAGGTTAACTGGAAGAGATCCCTCAAAGGGATAAGTTCGCCTTTGTACTTCTTGCTAATTGTATGTTATTTTTAATATGTCTTTTTGTACAATAAAGAGTTTACTACTACTACTAGCCCTTTAAATATTTGACATAGTTACGTAATGTGTGTGTGCATTATCGCACTAGTGCGGTAAAGTCCATATGTGCTGTAAAACATCATACATTTATTTAATTTTGGTTTTGACAGTGAGGCGACCGGCTGAAACATTTTGAACCCACGCATTGCACAGGTGGATGACACTTATCGGGTTCCTAGTATATTAGAGGAAGAAGATACCCATGAGGTAGGTGATTCATGCTAATTATGCTTATTGATTGTAGAGCAGAGAACAATTTTACCTTTTGTACTAACTACCTAGCTAGAATAACATTGTTTCAACTTCGTGTGCCAGAATTCCATCGTAAATTGATTTATCACACGATTCGTAGTCATTATACAGGGTCTTACTTTTATTTCTCTCGTTGGTTCTTTACCACCGGTGCTTTATATGTACAGTCGACGTCAAATATATGTATACATTTTTCACCTTATTACAAAGGAGTATGCTGCAATAGGTACATATCTTTGACGTCGACTGTACATGATGTGACAAATTGTAAATGCTAACACATACAATATATTTTATTTTCAGTTACAAATATCGTTCAATGTGGAAGAAGAGCTTCCTGACAAAACCGTCGGTCGAAGAATTGTCGCAGTTAGTTACCATTCGATTCGATTCCTCGCATTTTATCCAATAAAAGATTGTATGGAAACTATATACATAAACGCAATATTTCACCGACAAAATCGCAATTTTCTTGTTTTGTTCATACTTCAAGATGGACTCTTTGTGACCTTGACGTCACGGTCACATATCGTTTTGTTCGGGGCGTTTCGCGAGTGAAGTACGACTGTCGGACTTTGACTATCATTTCTGACTTTTGTATTCCTTTAATGCAATTGATCCCATATAGACTTTTGATCCTAAAGACAAACCTGATCGAATGATACCATAAATGAAAATTAGTCATCTATTATCGATAAGTATATATGTTTTTCTTCATCAAATTATCAATAATTTTCATTTTTTAGATTGTTCCCTCTATAAACTCCTAATAGTCTACCTTGGTGCCAAATAGGGAATGCAAATCAGTTATTTTTTGTATGGAAATAATCGGTTATTAACCGAAACCGCGGTTATTTCCATACAAAAAATAACCGATTTGCATTCCTTAGTGCCAAATTTCAAGTTTCTAGGTCAGCTCGAAGTGGGTTAGGTTTTTGATCTATTAGTCAGTCAGTCACAAAAATGCCGGTTTTAAAACGTTAATTTATGAATAACTGTTAGAGCTACGTTTACGAAATTTTGTATTCTAGACAAGATAAGGGGCTTGAATAAATGTGCAAAATTGCATGTGAGTAGGTAAAAATGGTAATAAAATTATCAATAGGAAGGATCAAGAAGTTGTTGCAGCCAGAATTAAGAATTTACCAAGGAGAGGACATGTCACTATCATATTTTAATTCATTTTAAAATGTCATTCAGATTATCAATAAGAGTTTCTTATACCGTATTCGAATTAAAAGAAATATTTTATTAATAACACAATTCTCTCTAGTTTTTGCTCGTATTTAGTATACAACTAACTAATTATTCGTATAAAATTATTTATCGTAGAAACACTCGTATAGTTTCAAAATAAGCTATTTTATTTTGTTGGCATTGTCAAACCCATTGACTATTTTTGTTTTGCTTTAATATATGGTCAGTCGTAAAAGTATTAGCGTCAGCAATGGATTTATATAATGTATTTCTTTAAAAAACATGATATTTCATGCTAAGTAACAGAAAACAGTCAAATATTGTACCGGAAATATTAGTCCCGAAAATCCCGAAAGTACCGGGAATTTAATTTTGAAATCCCGGTTCTTTGCTTGGCTCTAAATCCCGGGAATTCCCGGTACTTTCGGTACCGGTATTTCCCGGGAGCAAACCCTAGTATGTAGGACTGTAGGTACTGTAAAACGTTGTACGATACATGTGCCAATAGGTAATTCGCAACTCGTGTCGATTCAAAACACTCCCTTCGGTCGTGTTCGAATTTATCGCCACTCGTTTCGATTTTCCTATTTGCCGCACTTGTAAACGTAATGTAGGTAAGTACTATTACAATATGGTGCTACTTTACCGCATTAGTGCGATAATTAGCACATTACGTAACTATGTCGAAAATTTAAAGGGCCATATTATGTACTGTAAAACGTTGTATGATACATGTGCGAATTACCTATTTTTCGCACTTGTACCGGTATGCCCTAATTAGGGTTCCGTACCCAAATAGTAAAACGGGACCCTATTACTAAGACTTCGCTGTCCGTCCGTCCGTCCGTCCGTCCGTCCGTCTGTCACCAGGCTGTATCTCACGAACCGTGATAGCTAGACAGTTGAAATTTTCACAGATGATGTATTTCTGTTGTCGCTATAACAACAAATACTAAAAACAGAATAAAATAAAGATTTAAATGGGGCTCCCATACAACAAACGTGATTTTTGACCAAAGTTAAGCAACGTCGGGAGTGGTCAGTATTTGGATGGGTGACCGTTTTTTTTTTTGCTTTTTTTTGTTTTTTTTTTTTTTGCATTATGGTACGGAACCCTTCGTGCGCGAGTCCGACTCGCACTTGCCCGGTTTTTTTTAATAAATATCGATGATATACCTGCACAGTATACCTAATAAATAATGATATTATAGAAAACTTGCAGTCATTAATTTGTTTAAATATAAACTGTATTTACACCCTCATAATTAAATATTATTGAAATAAGAGTTGACTTCATTAAAATGAATATTTAATTTGCACTATGTTTCATTTATTTTTCCAATTTAACTTTAACGCCATCTATGAGATGCAGCATGCTTTTTTCAGTATTTAGTAATACGTTTTACAAATCAGTGTCCTGTTAGTTCATTTAAGTCGCTACTTCTTGCGTGGCGCTGTTGTATCGTCATTGTATCTAGGGGCGGGATGGGTGGCGTGAGGGGAGGCTCGATTGTAGATTTCATTTGGGTACGGGAACGGCTCACTTACTCACTAAATCTCGTCTGACCGCAATTAGGCAACCGATTTTATTTAGGTATCCGGTTCCGATGCAAAAATTCATTAGGTATTCCTCTATGTCGCACAACTCGCATCTTACCGGTCGTCGTACCCACTCATAGAATCTATGTACTATGTATCCATACATTATCATAAGTTCTCTCGTATCGGATGACTTGCCTAGACCGGGTCGATCACCAGCCAGCCAGCAGCGGAATATATGTCGCTATAATATAATCGGTGACGTCTCTGGAGCTCAGTAGATTTTTTTTAATTTTATCCGAATTGTAGGAAAATGCCGCCAAGAGACATAATAAGGTGTCCCACTCCATTCGATTTATAATCATAGGTCAAGTTCTGGCGTGTAGTGTAGCATGATACTTATTAGCCTTTATTAGTTTGTTCCGCGTTAACTTTAGTATTTTTATTATATTTTTTTTTATTAAAATTGGGTAACATTATAGTTAAGATAAATATAAAAATAACTTAATGGTTGGGGCATCAAAATGAAACATTCTTTATTTACAGGGTGGCTAAAAAATAACCGCATTCCCGTTTGTCAGGGAGGTTTGGGATTATACTGAGCATCTTTTACGTACTATGGGACAAACCCCGACATCGCGAAAATAAAATATGGCTGTTTCATACATTTTGGTATATGGTCCATTTTCTATGGGAGGTTACAATTTTTTATCGCGATTTCGGGGTTGGTCCCATAGATAAAAGTTGCTATTGTATAATCCCAAAATCTCCCTGGCAACGGGAATGCGGTTATTTTTTAGCCACTGTATATCTTCCATCGGAATTTAAAACGTTAATATTAAAATGCTGCATATTGGCTACATCTCACCTATGTACCTACCTATTTTCACAGTACCTATATTTAATGATGATCCTTGATCAAGGATCGTCATGAATTTCACTACGCTACAAGCTTTAAACATTTACAACGTGCGGCATTTACCTAATGTTTCTATCTGGTAGGTCAGCAGACCCAAACGCAACGTAATAATTATCTACTTAGGTACGAGTAGCAGAAACCTTGCTGTAGGTACAAGTATTTATAGGTACTCTCATTTGGACCCGTTGATCACTGTACCGTCGTTTTCTATTATTATGGTCCACTTACATTGATGATGAAACTTTTCTTACAATTTGGAGCATCAATCCAGTAAGTTCAACAAAAATAACTCCAGCAAGAGGTTAGTTATTGCTATAGTTATTGGCCAGTATTTAGTAATTGGCCAATCTTAATAATAAGGTTTCAATTGGTTTGCTTCTTTCTGATTTGTAAGGAGTGGCCCATTACTATATACTGGCTAATAACTAATAGCAGTCACCCTATATGTTTTCCATATTTTTATCTCCTTTTTACAACAAGCTCTTTTCTCGTGCCACATCATGTACGGTGTGCTATGTGCTATCAATTTCAATTTTCCGTTTGTTTGGATTATTCCATAAATCCATTCCATTGGTAGATTTGTTGTAACTTTTTATAAATGCATAATAAACTGAAAATCGGAGGTCCTATCTAAAATTACAATCGTTGATAGAAAACGTCAATCGGAACTTAAATAATGTGCGAAATAGTAACTTGATTTTTCGAAGCATCTTCACCCCGATAGGTACAGTTTTTCTTTTTATTTGGCGTTTGTCTTGGGGAGGAGAGGAGGCAGACTGACGACCACTTGACGACTTGTTTCTAATTCTATTTATCGTAGACGTGAACATACTTTCAAAATCTATGAAGGAAGGGAACCGTAGGTACCAGACAAGCATTTTTTTTTTCATGTTCTTTTCTTGGCGGGCCACTATATCAACGTCAGACGAAACAGGAGCTGAGTTTTAAATATTTTAGGTAAATATACCCGTCTCGCTAACGGAAGCGGCACCTAAAAGTAGTGCGATAAGGACAAGGCGAAAAATCCTGCGTAAAAATCTCAAAAATCGAGGTTTCGTACTCCTCTGTTTCCTCCTCCAAAACTTAACCAATCGTAACCAAATTTGGAAATCTAAATGATTATGGAATTATCTGTGTCGGACCGTCTTGATTTTTTGGCTAATTGATATCAGTTTTGAATGCCACGCCTCTCATTGCGGCATAGTCAATTAGGCCATTTTGGCCATTTTTGAAAGGCTCTAGCGCCTTAAAAAACAAAAATATCAAAAAAAGCAAAACGGTCCGACCCAGATATTGACAATATTAATCTGTGTTGAAAAAATCATTGCTCTAGCTTCAAAAACCACGGAGGAAAACGAGGAGTACGTTTGTATGGAGAAATGACCACTCCCGTTGGCTCTTAATAGTAAGTACTTAACAATAATAACAAATCAAACGGTTTTAATATAAAACGCTGTATACTCATTATGAACCACGGAAACGGGTCACTATTGTATCTTAGGCATGGCATGCGCAAGCGTGGATATACATACATATACCGATCTTAAGATAAGCACCAGTTCACAAGATAAGACAAACTTAAATCTCCATGCTAACCAAACCAAATTTACGTAGTTATAATTATAACTACGGAAATCTTAGTCATCGTACTTAAGCAAACAAGAACTTGAACAAACATCACACGAACTAATGAACTATTTGAAAGTGACCTGACCGATCGCCAGCAAGAAGCGACAATATTTTCGAGAAAGAAAAAAATGAGAATAAAGTAAGTACATAAAAGCGACTAATAAAATTCGCTATTCCTAGACAGTTCAAATTCTCGCTTTCATGCAAAAAAGCTCGTTCATAGCTGCTAACTTCTCGTTCTCGCTAATCGTTGACTGGGAGTCAATTTTTTAATATGAACTAAATTTACTCTTGGATTAATAAAGAAATATTTTAAGTTAAATCATGTTTTATAGTATACACACCTCGGCCAGTAAATAATTTGCCTCAGATCACATGTAGTTGTCGACCGAGGCGAAGCCGAGATTTATTACTTTTACTACCCTAGTATGTAATATATACTTAGCAAACAATTACACTAACAAGTCAAAAGTAACTATTTGAACAGCCAAAAATGTTCCACGCATGTTGTAATCTCATTTAAATAGCATAACTAGAAAGTCAGATTTACAAAAATTTGAGCACTAAAAATAATAACTAAAAAAAATTTACAGTTTTCGCAAAATATATGTTTGACGATCTTTAAGAGACTTTATTTTTATGTGTGTCCGTCTAAAAGAAAAACTGGTATAAAAAATGTTTATTGACTTTCTTAAGGTACCGTAAAATGGGGTTAGTAGGGATTACGAGGGCAGTTGGGTTATGAATGGGGTATGGAGGGATGGTAGGGGAGGAGGTAGATGGTATTTTTAGACCAGGGTTATCACATTGTTACGTAAATACTTTATTCTCTTGAGAAGTTAAAGCTATAGTAATATTGTCTCAAATGTCTCAATTCTAGCAATTGTCCAATCTCACTTGGCGCAGGTAGGTACCTACCTTAATTTTGAAACTAAACTATGTGGTCATAATGATCCACTGTCCAAAGCGTTTCATTTTTTGCCTTTTTGTTTTTTTAGGTACCTACGAAAGGTTTTTAAAATACTCCTTAACGTTAAGTTAACACTGTCCTGCTAAGGCAAAAGGCGCGGTATCTTGGTGACCTTAGTCGTTGGTGATGACGCAATGTGGAGCGATGCAGAGATTTTCAAGGTGGAAGTATTTAAAACTGACCTTTGTGGGAATATGAATGATCGGATCGCTTTCACCTCTTTATGGAAACTTTCCGAATCCAAAAGTAGGTAACGGAAATAACCCTCCTCATGTAACTTATCTTATACCTTTAAACGAGCAATTCTTGTATATTTATATATATTTATATACGAGTGTATATTTATATAGGTATTCCGGGGAACTCGGAAACGGCTCTAACGATTTCGATGAAATTTGCTATATGAGGGTTTTCGGGGGCGAAAAATCGATCTAACTAGATCTTATCTCTGGGAAAACGCGCATTTTTGAGCTTTTATATGTTTACCGAGCAAAGCTCGGTTTCCCAGATAGGTATTTAAGGTTAAAGCTTCCATGAGAGAGCCCCATTACTAGTATCAATAATACCCTATTTAAATTCTATTTAAAATAGTCTATGCCCCAAAATATTAAGCTAGAGAGTTCTGCCACGCTAAGTTGGCAGCGATTTTAATAGCCCAGGCGGTGCTATTGTTATTTTAAATATGTAACTTCTATGAGATTATGACGTTTAAATAACACTTGCACCACTGGGCTATCAAAATCGATGCCAACTTAGCTAACTACATACCATCTACTCAAAGGACAACTACCTTTGCGTATATGTATTTCACTAATTGATCAATAAATAAAAAAACATATTCGCTTGTAAACAATGAAAAAAATATCCTTGACCCCTAATGTTAAGAATAAATGCCACCTTCACCAGCATATTTAAGAAGTTGATGATTTAAATTATTTTTTACTTAGCAAATACGTACTTACCTATACGTAAAAGGCGAATTAAGGCGTATTAAGGATCGCTTTATCCACGTGATAAAATAACTGTCACTCTTTAACTCCGCGGGATAAAACGTGACGGACACCGTTTTATCACGCTGTCACGTAGACAAAAACGACCACCATATCCGTACTGGTCGTGAAAAGCTGAAAAGTTAAAAATTTACCGCTCCGGGCAATATTGGAATTTTTGGACCTTCCGAGTCGTGTATGTATCGTCAGTTGGTCCGAATGAAAACTAAACTAACATTAACATAAACCTACTTAAAAATTAAACAACAATAGAAAAAATACCCACCTATGAAAGGTCCCCCAAGTCTGTGCCCTGCGGAAGGGTGCCCATGAGGCTGGCTACATTACCCCGCTGGATGGCTATGCTATCTTCGTTGATGATATAAAATGAGTTGATGTTTCCATTTTTCCTTTGATTTCTAATTAGTTGTTTTTATGAATTTTGATCTACAGCTACACGCTACGCTAAGCCAGAAGAACATAAGCACATACTTAAAGGCACTAAGCGCCATATTAAATTATGTAGGTATACGCTCGGAGGGTATAGGTATAGTTAAAAATATGCATTATGATGATATTAACTACAAACTGCAGGTAGGTACCTACTTGTACAATTAGGTAAGAAATCAATTAGATCTGTATATAAAAAATCTTAGAAACCTACCTGGGCATTACATAGCGACGGCGAACAACATTTTTATTATTAATTGTGGTATTACAATTGCCTCGCATCTAAATAAGTCACACTAGAGGAATGGCCTCTACATTTCATCCCATGGTACTTTATTACTATTTTAATTCTATGTCTGCATGCTTACACATGTTTTCCTGTTCATATTTCTCTACTCTATGTAAATTTAAGTAACTTTTAGTTGTTTATATGCATACTCTCTTTGATATGTACACGTGTGAGCTGTGGTCACCTATAAGTGGCTAAGCATCTGTTATTGTTAAATGTCCTTGTTTCTATGTAATTGTGTAGATGTATTATCCGTTGGTGATCCTTAAATAAATAAAATAAAATAAAATTACTGCTATGCGAATATTAATAAAACTATATGGATCGACAACCTTCAGTAGGAAGAATGTCAGAGCCTTGAGGGCGGTTACTTAACGATACAAGTATTGCGACATTAATATTGTGTAAATTATAACTACATATTTACAAAAACACAGTTAAGTAGTTTACCACTAACTTAAGTCAGCACTGGAAAAAGGGAGGTGTCGGTTTTCGCTACAATGCCTGACTACTTAGATTTTAAAATAAAAATACATGTTATTGCACGAGCTACATTTTTTCAATGAGTGCCTATTGGCTGATACAAAACTGCTACTAAAGTGTGGGTTACTCTAACGTAACACTAACGATTTATACACACATTGCATAGGTACCGGACTCGTCGTGGCTACGACCGTAGGTGCGTATAGTTCGACGAGAGTTTCACAGTTAGCATCGCAATTATTTAAATGAGTATGAAATAGGTATCACGTCATATAATCTTTTGGAGAAATGATAAACATGTTAAATACAGTAGGTATCTAATACTCTGAGTTTACAAAATTAATCTAATTATTTGTAACGGATTGGATCATTTCAAATTATTACCTATTACGAGTAACCTACCTTAAGTAGGTACTACCTATGTTCTTTCTTGGTTGCTTGAGTGGGATTTGTACTTAAACAAACAAAAGCACGTGACACAGTCTCCGCCGAGCATTTCCTGCCGGTGTTGTTCCTTTAAAGCGGCGGTCGGCAACCTGCGGCCCGCGGGCCGCATGCGGCTCGTGAAACTGTCACTTGCGGCCTGCCAGCCTCTCTGGCTATGTAATATTAAGAAACGACAATGTCTGATAAAGTCATAAATATTAACAAAGTGCGGCCCGCGTCAACTTACTCATCGTTAACTACGCTACTAAAACTACGCAAAAAAAGGTTGCCGACCGCTGCTTTAAAGAATCCTCGTCGCATCGAAACGTGAGCGAAATGATGTGAATATTAGCAACCTGCCCTTAGGTACTATGTATGACTGAATATTGGTTTGAATAGTTGATCGAGTCGTTTGGACTTACTGGTTTTCGCTACTTACTCTTGTAAGTATGTATTGATCGAGATCGTATTTTATTTACTGAACCCGAAATCGGAGTTTAAAGACCCGTGTGCAAAAACAATCATCTAAGTAAACCGGTCTAGTTACTTTTTGGGAACTTGAGCAATGACCATTTAATCCGGGGTCAAGCCAACTGACGTTCACCAGTTGCATAAGTGGAAATATTCAGTAGTATTCAAATTAGGTATCCACCTATGCGTTTTATAAGCAAGACAACTTGTAGTCCTTAATACTTAGTCTAAGTTATGTTTAGAAGTTAAGTCATTCCTCAATCCAATGTTTCATTGACAAATAAAAGACCCCTAAAACTACATATCTCTTCTCATTTATTGTATTCTAAATTTAATAGTTCTTGAGACACGTTAATTTCTGTCTTCGACTAAATTCGCAATGTAACAATTATTAACAACGGGCCTACGGTAAATAGAGCGTTCGTTAAGTTTTCAGGCAGGCACTCGAAACGAAAGCAAAATGTTTACGTGTGTACTGTGCTATGTACATACAAAACTATATTGAGTAAGGTAGCTTCTGTGTAGATTCAAGTTAAGCCCTCGTATGCCGGAGCGCGGATCCGCGTACGAGGATAATATGTATTAGAAAAAACCGGACAAGTGCGAGTCGGACTCGCCCACCGAGGGTTCCGTACTTTTTAGTATTTGTTGTTACAGCGGCAACAGAAGTACATCATCTGTGAAAATTTCAACTGTCTAGCTATCACGGTTCGTGAGATACAGCGGTGACAGACGGACGGACGGACAGCAGAGTCTTAGTAATAGGGTCCCGTTTTACCCTTTGGATACGGAACCCTAAAAATAATCACGGCACACGAGAGATTAAGTCTATTATATTATATTTTTACTTGTATCTCGTTTTTTAAATAAATGTACGTCATGAACATGATTTACAATTTAAATTTTTTAAAGTTTATCTTCACTGGCGTACTTGTAAATAAACTTGTAACGGATCTTGAGGTCACACTGCTTCTGGTGCGAGGCGACTGTTCGGCAGGCGACGTAAAATACCCGATCTGTCTGGCCCTGATACTGTGGCAGTGAGTAGGTCGCGGACAGTTATCATACGAAAAGTAATACAGATTTCGTAATACGCCACAAAACCAAAAATGTGGACTCGCTTTTCGTTTGGCGATATAAATAAATTGGATATGGTAATTTCGACAGCTATAAATAGCATTTAACTCCATACTCGTAACATGTTGTAAACAAACTCGACTAAGAAATCAGCGCTGCCTTGAATTGACCTCTGAATTCGTGACGACTATACTACCAGCGGCCAATTAAGATGCATATATGCTTGTCAAAATTTATAATCTGAGTTGAATGACACAACAACATGTGCGTATTCTCTAATTTAAAGAATATCAAGCATTCAAGCTGCTCACTTGAATGTTTCCAAAGTAATAATTACACCAGTTTTTTTTCCTTTAATATGTTTTCCGTCCCGTCAACAAAGAGGAATAGCAACACGATGTTTTAGTATAGTATTAGCGTATTAGGTAAGTTATTGTTTACCAAAGGATAAACGGCATCAGTTCTAGCATTTCCAACAAAGAAAATGAAATGAGCTTTTACCCGAGTTTTTTGATATTCAAATTTTTATTTCCATGAGGAGAGTAACAAGTATTTTTTATTAATATAGTAGTTTGACGTAAGTGCACCTGAGGGCCTACCGCGAACCATTT
The DNA here is from genome assembly GCF_910591565.1 of Cydia splendana. Classification (NCBI taxonomy): domain Eukaryota; kingdom Metazoa; phylum Arthropoda; class Insecta; order Lepidoptera; family Tortricidae; genus Cydia; species Cydia splendana. The sequence continues at coordinate 36,962,130 of NC_085987.1, read as the reverse complement.
CGTTCGTCTATTTGCCGAACGCGAGAAGCTTTAGCGATAGAGAGGCATATAGAAACCTCGATTTTAGTTTTAGGCGCTTACACCGGGTGTGGCCTGTAATACGAGCAAAAAATTTAACTGTAGGCTGTACTCCTCATACTGACCAACATTTGTTCAACAACTTTTTAAAATAACTTGTGGTTTGATTTTTAATACACTTTAAAGTTTATTCTAAGACGCAATGTATTGCGAATTTTGTTATGTTTAAGGCGTGACAAGCGACGTCAATCACAGTGATATGGCGTGGCGATGGCGTCCATTGAAGATAATATTTATTTTGTATGAAAAATAGGGACTCTAAATACTTCATAATTTTTAAAAGTTGTTGAACAAATGTGTCACCGTTTGAGGAGTACAATCTATGTTTTAATTATTTGCTCGTGTTACAGGCCACACCCGGTATTTCGAGAATATAATAATAAACCAGAACTGCTGAAGATATGTTGAAATTTGAGACTTAGGCGTAGACTAGCGTTGAAGCATATCCACATTCGACCCACTTCTCAGATTAACAATAATCGAATGTAAATATTAATTAGATTTAAATCAGAAACTACTTGTTTTTACAGCTTACAATTTTAATACTATCACCGCGGCGACCTCGGCGTATCCAGCCTTCTTATTTCTTCATTTTTAACCGACTTCCAAATCTAAAAGGAGGAGGTTATCAATTCGGTTGTATGTTCTTTTTTTTATATTTGTTACGCCATATCTCCGACATTACTGGACCAAATTTGAAAATTCTTTTTTTGATTGTATCTATATGCATACAGATTGGTCCCGTTTTTGTCAAAACCCAGTTCTGATGATAGGATCCATGAGGAATTGAGGGAACTCCTCAAATCTTAAAGGCATACATATAGTGATTTTTGTGTTTTTATCAACAAATCAAGCATATACATTAAAAAAATTGACATTTGATGAAGTGGAACTGCTGATGATGATCAGAACGGAACTCTTCAACGACGCGTAGTTCACGTTTGGCGATTCCTTTTGTCCTCTTCGTTATGTTTGTTAAGCAAGTTAAGTTTTTAAGCCACATTTTTGTCGAGCTCGAGTTCTGATGATGGGATCGGTGAGGAATCGAGGGAACTCCTCAAATCTTAAAGGCATGCGTATAGAGATTTTTGTATTTTCAACAGAAAATCAAGTCGCATTTGATGAAGTGGAACTGCTGATGATGATCAGAACAGAACTCTACACGTTTGGCGATTTCGAATTTCGATTTTGACTTGGACTGGGACCCGGACTCGGACCCGGACCCGGACTCGGACCCGCACCCGGACCTGGACTCGGCCCCGGAGCTGGCCCTGGACCCAGACCTGGACCTGGACCAGGACCTAGACCTTACCTGGACCTGGTCCTGGACTCGGAACAGGACCCGGACTCGGACCCGGAAAACCACTATGATACCTAAACTAAATAAACCACTATAATTACTTACCATAAAATGTAGGTATAAAGTATAATGATGCCAAACTTACTAGCCCGTCCCGCTCAAACCCCCGTACACCGCACCGTACGCGCCGTTAATTCAATTCAAAGTGGTAAGTTAAGTGGGTTAGGTTAGGTTTGAATTGCGATCCTTACAGAACCGAACAAAAGTGGGTTAGATTAGAACTGCGAGCCTTACAGAAACGAAATGCTACTAGAAAAGTGGGTGGTTTTACCTCCTTTTGTACATAGTGCACACAGTGCACCATCTACAATAATCTTTCACCGGCCCCCAAAGAAATCGGTTTTTTGAAGTGAAAACTTCTTTAGCGGCGCTGAGCACTTTTTGAGGTGGGGAAAAAATGATAAACTCGAGACAGCGTAACGCGTAACGCGTAAGGCGTCTCTCCTCTCTTTCTACCGCACAGCGAAAATGTATGCCTGAGCCTGCTGTTTCATGTAGGCGGCGCAGGGCGCTTGCGTGACTTATGTCATGTGTGACGGACAATGTTATTCACCAAAGAACTTTAGTCATAAAACGTATCATAATCAGGTCAATTATTTAAAACTACATCTTGATGAAATCGGTAATAAAAGTGAACTCTAATACTGGTGAATAAAACTCAAAATATCATGACCAAATATATTTAGATACGAGGTCTGCAAGGTAACTTTACAATTTCTATTCGAATTTTAAACAATTAAAGTTACAAATTTGAAATTCGAATTTTAAACAAGCTCACTGACCAGCAATTTCGGAACTAAAGTTTTTCAATAGAAAGGAGGATGGGTCAATTATACATAGATACTGCTGACATTTCGGACTAGTCATTGAGTTTTCACTTCTGTCGGCACTCCCGGAGTGCAACCCGTTGTTTTTTTTTCTTAATAATTATTGTGGATGTGTTTAAGTATGACAGTTAAAAACAAAACAAAATCGCATTGCATTTACACTTTCGCTTAGCACTTACCTATTGTTGTTATCGTGGAAAGTCCAAGAAATGTTTCTTTCTCAAGAGCAAAAGAAAAAGGAAGAGATATTGAATTTCGTCTCTACTATAATTAGACAAGTATATATGCCAACAGAGAAAGGAGTCGGGCCAAGCTAATAGAGTCTGTTCGGAAAGAGAAGAGCAGTGGAATGTATTGGACCCCATATTGTTCTTTACGACTTCTCTTTCCGCACAGACTCTATAATATATTTATGTCTATTTATTATTTTATATTATCGCGCTTATCGGACGTGACATGATATATGATACAATTATTGGTGAAAGTGACATAAATATGATATGGTATACCTGATAAACGCGATCACGCCGATCACATATTGCTTCTTCAGATATTTAAATGTATTTTTCGAATGTCAACAACGGCCATTTTGCATGCATTCATATATGCTAATTTGTAAATTGGGTTTATGAGAGTAAAAAAGATTGAACAATGGGCTCCCTGTACTAGTCACCATCAGAAGAGTAGTGTACCTAAAATACTGCTAACTGCAATTTATGTCCATTGTAATGACTAAGAAGACTTTACACTAACTAGAGCTTACCTACCTAATTGATTAACGAGGCTGTAAACTAAATCAAAGTATTCCCAGTATCAATAATTAAATGTACACATAATTTTACCCCTCAGCGTTTAAAACAATCTAAAGGGGCCCACTGATTAACAGTCCGCCGGACGGTATCGGCCTGTCAGTTATAACAAAATTTTAACAGTTCCGAACAACTGACAGGCCGATACCGTCCGGCGGACTGTTAATCAGTGGGCCCCTTAATGCCATAAATGAAATAGCTACGTTATTAGATTATTACAACGTTAGTGGTACCTGGTACCTATTACAGACGTTGTATCATCACATTACGGTTACGACTTCCGTGGTTCCAAAAATCGGATTAAAATACACAGTTTGGAACATACAATAGTCAACTTCTCTCTGGACATTGACCATGATTCCGAGTAGAGTTCCTTCTCATGAATATTCTAATATGGTAAAATATTTGATTAGATGAAAATAAAATAAAATAAAAGTTAAATTAATTCAAATAAATCATCAATAAATAGGAGCATGCTGTACTTATCAGAAAGAGAGGCTCTCGCTACGGTCAGAGCGCGTATCCTCAGATACTTCGGACATGTGACGTGACGTGGAGAGCAGACCATGCAGAGACTTGTTGTCCAGGGACGGGTCAATAGCTGTAGGTCAAGAGGACGTTCCCCAATGCGTTGGACGGATCAGATAAAAGCCCTTACTAACACCCCACTACAACACATGTGCCAGAGAAGCATCTGCCAGGGAAAACTGGCGTAGAATCGTTCGTCGTTCAACGTGACCACGACTGCTCTGCCAAGTAATTCGACGAAGAAGAAATACCTATCAGTCGTTCACAATGACGATAACGTTAAAGTAACATGTGTGACATGACATATTCTTTAATTACCGTGTATCTACATACAGGCTGTTCTGGCCGCGTAGCCAAGATGCCAGTCGCTTTCGCTCCGTAGCGATCGAAACGCAACTGTCTCTGTCGCGCTTATATGGAAGAGTGATAGAGAGACATAATGCTTTTCGTTGTCGAAGCGACAGCGATTGTAACCTTGGCTAGGCCGGCTGAAGTATAAATTGCAAATCAGTAATTTCTCTTAGACCCGATGGCCACGGCCAGGCGTTTGCTCTCTTTTACCTGGGCGAATTGTATGGAATTTGGATATTTTCGTCGGTGTTTGGTTGAAGTCCGACTAGTCTACAAATCTATGGCATTAATAATAATATATATGTATAGCCTGTCCGTCCGGAAAACTCAAAAAATGTACGCGTGATGGGTTATCGTCCTATAGAAAATTTGAATTTCGCGCCTTGTTCTACTGACAAAGTTGTTTGACCGGCTATAGATAGCAACATCTATGCATATCTTATATGATGTGCACGATGCTTAGGGCAATTAGAGTAGGTATATTAAAAAAGAAAGACCTCGACAAAAATTATAGACGGGTAAACGATAGGTATAATAATAAAGGTTCAGTTAGAGCGGTTTCGCACTACGTCCGATCCGAATCCTATCCGAACCCGTGAAAATATGGTCCGTAGTAGCCGTAGAACTATTTCTATGGTAAGTTACGCACCGCACACGATAAATGACGGAAAGAAATCGGATGACGGAGACCAGACCACGGGGATCACAAGGACCACGGGGACCACAAGGATCAGCTGCTGCTGCTAACGCTGGTGCCTCTGCCCAAGCAGGACCACAAGGACTATGGGGACCACAAGGATCATCAGCTGCTGCTAACGCTGGTGCCTCTGCTCTATCAGGACCATCCGGACCACGGGGACCACAAGGATCAGCTGCTGCTGCTAACGCTGGTGCCTCTGCCCAAGCAGGACCACAAGGACTATGGGGACCACAAGGATCATCAGCTGCTGCTAACGCTGGTGCCTCTGCTCTATCAGGACCATCCGGACCACGGGGACCACAAGGATCATCTGCTGCCGCTAACGCTGGTGTTTTTGCCCAAGCAGGGCCATACGGACTACTGCGACCACAAGGGCCACAAGGGGAGTCGGATCTAGTGCGTAACTTACCATAGAAATAGTTCTACGGCTACTACGGACCATATTTTCACGGGTTCGGATCGGATTCGGATCGGACGTAGTGCGAAACCGCTCTCAGCAATAAAAAAAAGGTTGTAAGTCTAATATAAAATAATCTATTTTACGCGCTAGCGTATCTTATAGGTACGAACAATAGTAACAATAATGTAAAACATTATGAAAAAAGAATTGTGACTGAAACTGGATAAGAACAATGAACTAACATATATTTTTATTTGTTTTTTTTTTTTTTTAATTCACTCAATATTTTTCTCTCTCTGCACCAATTGTAGGTATCTCTGTTTGGCCCTATGCTTGACTGGTAGAGAATGCCATTTGGCATTAAGTCCGGCATTTGTACATTGTTGTATATATTTTGTGCAATAAAGTTTAAATAAATAAATATATTACTAGTACTTTATAGGTAAGTACTTATGGTTTCTACAGAATTAACCTCACAAATCCCTTAGAAAGAACTAAGTCATTAGCCTTCATATTGGGAGCTTGGGACTGTGTACGGAAATTTCCGCGATTTCATTGTTTACGAGAGTATGTTTTTAAATTGTTAAATTCGATACAGACGATTATTTTTCAAGTTACATAACTTGTTGTTACGAAAAACAATTTGGGTGCCTAATCGCTATTTCGCGTTGGTAGAGAAAGTTAATTGGACCATTTCGGCGGGCATGGTACAGTCACCATCAGCGGATACCAAATCCAAAAGTTACGTATGCGGACTGCACTAATGATCTCTTGGCCGTCATTTGTTTTGTTTTTGTAATGCGTGTAGTAAATTAGAGTCATGATAGCAAATATGTAGAATGTAGAGTGAGCATCAATGGTAGGTAGTGCATAAACAATGAGTCAAAAGTATCAGCCATCCTCGTTTATTTTTCCATATATAAGTAGAGATATAGAGTCGGACCATTCTAACTGGGCAGCGATTTTGATAGCACAGACTGTGCAAGTGTTATTTTAAACGTTAAACTTCTATGAAATTATTGTCGTTTAAAATAATTTGTGTTCAAAGTTATCTGCAACAGTTTAATTGTTCTACATGTCTCTATAGACATATCTCTTCTTGTTAAACTATAAGAGAATGGTAGATACTTTTGACACATAGTCTGATACGTTACTTTTGATGCTGCCTGTGCCTATTTATCTATAATTTAAAAAATAGAGGCACATCTAAGGGTGTTTTGGTTGGCCTTCAAGCCGGATTTTGCATTTTTAGCTTATGTTATTCTTTTGACAAACGGTACGTATGAAAACTAGGTACTTACAATCATAATACGTATCACTTCGTTTCGTTTCTTCTCATGCGAGTATGACACTAGTTATTATAAGTACCTACCTTCTGTGAAGTTATGTTATAATAATTGTGACCTTACTCTAACGATATTATCATAGTTTAGATACCTACGATATGCATTAATGAATGTATAAATAGTAATTTATCCCTTTATATGTAGAATAGTTTTAAATAATGAGAGACACAATGTTAGTTACTGAATATCCTTACTTATACGTAACTATGACCAATTAAAAACATTTGGAAAGAAAAATCTATTCTTGCACTTTGAAAACTCGATGAAAAAGTGAATCATTGATAAAAATCACTTTTATGAAATTCGTGTTAGCGGATATGAAAGTGAAACCATCAAGTTTTCGGCATTATTGGGGCAGAGCAACGTTGCATAAGTAAAAAAAAAACTCACCGTATCTTTTCGTGCGGTAAAGTATAGCGGTCACTAGAGCCTTTTATATGCAGCCTTCTCTCGCGCGCTGTCAAAACGGACTGACTCGGACGCAGCCTCCGCTATTATTTAATGACGCTTCCGAAACAACTTCAAAATAGTGGCTGGCGCGCTTTTTACCGGGTCTATCACGCTAGTTTTTATTAATTTTGAACTCTAATGTACATAAGTGTGTTATGAGTTTAATTTGTCTAGACTCTTACCTAGGCTACCTATGTCTCTCTGTCGACCGGTTTGTTTCATAGTCTAGGATTTCACAAGCTTTAATTTATTAATTTTATTGTCACTTTGTCTCGTATGTATAAATAACCACAACTTCTCATTTCCGATTGTGTTATAACTAATTTTGCATATCTACAAATACCTACATATTTTGAGTTTCCAAAATAATTTAATTTATTTTTGCAAATCGAGCCCAGTTTTTGCAAATTACTTAGTACTTTTTTCGTATTGATTGATTAGTATGATCTCATTATTTATGAAAATTAGTAGGTACCTAATGATTATTTTACGAATTATAATAATATTAAATATTAAGAACTTAAGCAGGTAATTAAAAAAAACGAATAAAATGCATTCTCTGTCCTGAGAGTTCCGTACAAGTTCCATACCACAACGCAATTTTTACAATGTATTTTCTGAAAATCAATTCACGCATTATTTGTTGTACCGACATACAGTAAATAGATATTTTCCTGTCTGGCTACTAAAATATTACACAAAGTTTTGGCGGGAAATTCAAATAATCTTGGGCTGGTCACACTTTGTGTAGTAGGAATTATAGTTTTGATACTAGAAAATATTTTTGGTTTTCTGTGCACACGTAAGGTACCTAAGGAAATAAATTAAATATACGTTGACGTGCACTCAAAGTCAGCGCACATAATTTTTACCACTGTGTAAAGTACAGTCAACGACATACACACATGTTTACGTTCTAATGTTTTGATTTTATTGATATTTTCCAGAACTTCTAGTTTATCCGTTTCTTTAGATACTTGTCCTGTTTATGAGATCAAGGTATTAATAAATTCAGGTACTTAATCAAAGTTATAGGCAAATGTTAGAACTAGTAGTTAAAGTATCAAAATATATAGAGCACCAACCTACTAAATTGTTTACGACTTGTAAACATTGCAGTTTTTCGTTATACCACGCTTCACGTCGACTTCGCACATCGTCGTAATTGTTTACGAGCTTAAATAGTAGTTTGCGGACCTCACTCGATATAGTCATTATTAATATTTTTAAAAATAAACCCCCTATAAACCGCAAACAATTTGAATGAATGACATAAATTGACAACTGACTTTTAGCTTTTTCTTTAAATCATGGACAACCAGTGATACAACAAGGAAATATCTGTCAACAATATTTGGCTAGCCAGACTCTAGAAGTCAGACCAAGAATAGTCTGCAGCGGATTTGATAGCCCTCGCAGTGCATGTGTTATTTTAAATGTGTACGGCATCATGAATAGTTAATTAAGATAACAGAATAGGTATTTTATCGATAAACAATGTAAAATGCAAAAAAGTACTGGTTTAATCTTGAATTAAATTCACAGCGAAACATTAATTTCGACTTTGACCATCTGTCGTGAAAAAAAATTACTAGAAAAGTAATGAGCAAATAACGTTAAGCTATTGAGCATGTTATGCAGATTCAAAAATGGTATGACACATGTACCTTCCTGCAATAAAATAGGAATTATTATCATCTTTCGAAAGCCTCATAAAAAATAAGTTAAAACTAGGAAATCAGCAATCCGTTGCTACTTAGTAAAAATAACGATTTATGTTAAGATATCTAATTCTGGATACAGAAATAAAAAAACGCCTATTCAGTATTTGCCGAATGCCTAAAAGAAGGAGATGGAAAATGGTTATCTCCCTTTTTTTAAGGATATCATTGAGTTGATAAAGGTTCAAAGAAAATAAAATAAAACGTGTCACTTATGGGACATCCTGTATAATTATATACTCTGTGCAAATTTCATAACATATTTTATGGACCCATGGTTCAAAAGTAGAGATGCACCGGATATTCGGTTACTATCCGGTATCCGGCCTATCCGGCCATTAGTTTAATATCCGGCCGGATACCGGATAGTGACGTACTATCCGGGCGGATACCGGATAGTAACATTGCTTGATTTCAGAGTAAACAAAATTGGATTTAAGAAACAGGGTCATAATCGTACTCGTTTATTATTATAAAACAATTTAAACATTCCACTCATTTGCACGCGCACTCATTTCAACCTAGAAATGAGTTCGCGCGAAAATTCACTAGGAAACAGGTCAAATTAAAATTAAAAATAAATTAAATATCAAAACCTGCACAATGCGTACCTGAAATACCGAAATGTAGGTATAGTTCCGCCGGCCGAGTATTCGGCGGCCGTCTACCGGATATTCGGCCGATGGTCAGACCGGATATCCGGTATCCGGCCAAACAACTATCCGTTGCATCTCTATTCAAAAGTTAGACGGAGAGACACATTTTTTTATTCCCTTTCGGAGCGTTTTTTTTTCCAAAATTATTCATTGTACAAAAAGAAAATGTTCAATATCTGTTCAATTTGGAAGACCTATCCAATGACACTATAGATAGCGTGGATTATAGAATTTATAGGGTTGAACTGCTCTAGTTGTTCCATATATTATTGATGTTTTTTATAAACAATTGCTACTTCGCTTGCAGCTTACTAAGTTGGATACCTACGTATGAAGTAAAAGCAACTTTTTCTTGCAACGTATTTATTTATTAAGCTCGATTGTTTAGTTCAACGTTGACAGATCCCAAGAAGCAAGTTGTAATTTTCAAATGTGTAGAGATATGTCGCCGAGCTTCTGATTGGACCACAGACATTCGCACCCTGCTGGGATGATAAGAGTTCTCGTCTCCCAACAATCACTGAAACAATATATTTTTTTATGTTAAGAGGGGGCTAACGCAAAATTATAGTATTTATATTGAATTTTTACATTTTTTAATCAAGGGCCAATGTCATGAATTTTCACACGGAAACTAGACTGTAGGTATTTGCAAGGACAGACTCCACCACAAATTTAAAAGGTGAAATTTGGCTTCATAGAAAAAAAAAACAGAAAAACATGTCAAAGGGTCTAGCAGGCTAAGCGAACAAGAAGTGCCCCCAACGACGGATTTGGTCATTCTTTCAGGTGGTGTACTGGCGGGTCCTAAGAACACTCTATGCTTAATATCAGTCCTCGGTCTTCTTTTGTTTTCGAGTTATTCAGGATAATGTAAAATAATCAGTATATCATTGAAAGTGTCATATTTTGTAAACTGTTCAAGTTAGATTAACCAAACAAAATTATATTTGATAACAATAAAATAGACTACATAATGCATATTTTTAACCTGCATCATGTCCTGAAAACAAAAGAAGATCGAGGACTGATATTAAGCATAGAGTGTTCTTAGGACCTGCCAGTATACCACCTGAAAGAATGACCAAATCCGTGTTGGGGGCACTTCTTGTTCGCTTAGCCTGCTAGACCCTTTTCATTTATTTACAGTTACATATCGTTACCCTGCATACCATAGCAGTAAGTAACTTTATTTAAAACAACCAGTGACATATCTGAAGGCTCTCACGAGCAAAATATAAACTTTTTTTTAATGTTGGGTCTAGTCGTAGAGTTAGTATTTTAGCTGCTCATTTCATTTTTCGATTTCACGTTTTTTATTCCATTTGTAATTCATAACCTTTGCCCTCGACGTTCAACGTTTACTATCGTAGTTAGCCCCCCTTTCGCCTTAGCCAATATCTACTATTCGGGAATATCCACCAATATTTGTCGGTACTAATTTTTTTATAAATCTACTCTGGTTACTGAAGCCATCTTAGTAATCAGATCAGAATACATGAAAATAGTCACCTTGTATACCGTCTCCTGGTCAAATGAATAGTTTTATTCCATTGCACACAAGACAAGCCGAGACTAGAACATATCTGGAACAATTAATATGTAAAATATTACATAAATATGTATTAAACTTTTGTTAGTAAAATATGAGGGCAACAACACAATTTCTTTTAAGTAAATCCAACATAACCGAAATGCACTAAAGTACATAGGTAATATTCTTTTATTTTTAACGTAAAAAAAGGACATCAGAGAAAAGTACGACTTTTTTCCTAGGCATATTTTCTGTCTATTAATAGTGGAAACAGTAGATAGAAAAGGAAAATGTTACTTCATTGGAGCTGCCGCCGTCCCCTGACGCAACACACCGAACCTCCTCATAGTAAGCGGGCCGGTATTCGTACTCGGTGGTACTGAGTTTCCGGATTTTTCTTTCCAAATGGCACAGAGGTGAATGTTTCTATAACACAAAAATACAAAAATATTATTATGAACCTGCTGACGCAACTACGGAGTTATTTATGCCTTGAAGTATCAGTAGTAGGTATTATTTAACATATTTTGACACTTATTAAGAATGTTTTTTTAACCCTGTCATAATGAAGAAACTAAAATAGTTTTTTTAATATTTATTTAATTTCCACACACACAATTATCATTACAGGCTGAACCTAGTAAAGGTACCTAAAGCTAAGTACCTACTTGTTACATTTGTATGGTAACTAATGTTGAAAAAGGATATTTTATGTATAAACCAGTAAAAGATAAAAATAATATCATGAATATCGGATAAAAAGGTATCTACTAATCGGTAAACTCGAAGCATTTTGGTGGTAGCGTAGTTGAGTTACGAATTCAAGATACTAACTTTTACTTGTTAATTAACCGTGACCCTTGGGCCGTTTTTTAGGGTTCCGTACCCAAAGGGTAAAACGGGACCCTATTACTAAGACTCCGCTGTCCGTCCGTCCGTCCGTTCGTCTGTCACCAGGCTGTATAGTCTCACGAACCGTGATAGCTAGACAGTTGAAATTTTCACAGATGATGTATTTCTGTTGCCGCTATAACAACAAATACTAAAAAGTATTTGTTGTTATTACTCGGTGGGCGAGTCCGACTCGCACTTGTACGGTTTTTAATGCTCAAATTCACAGCTACAAACATGCTATGAACATATATGTACAATCAAATGTAACACGGAAATACCTACCTAATGATTTGCTTAGTACTTATAGTATTCAAGACAAAAATGATAAGGGAAGTAAGTAGGTATAACCAACTAAGTAGTATGTATTTTTAAATACGTTAGGACTAGTAGCTTCTTTAAATAAACAATTAAATATAGATAAATGACAGTAAAAGGACAAATAAATAACTTATGAACTAAATACATCTAGGATGAATACATATCTACCAGGGATGTTACGGAGCTCCGGTTCCGTTTCCGTTAAGGCGGAACTTCCGTTTGGTATTACACATCCGTTTCTGTTCCGGTTCCGTTATGTTTGAAACGGAAGTTATAACGGATGTCAATGCTTCGCGCGGCGGCGGCGTACATCAAAAACAAACAGGTTTATACCAGTCATTCGCTCATCGCCCCGCTTGCCACGTGCTACGCTAATTTGTTGTTTGTTTGTATACTTTGTTTAATTCGTGTTATTAAAATTAAAATCGTATGTGTTCTGTTGTGTACTGACTACTTACTGTATGTAGTGTGTGTGGTGAATGTTAGTGTGTAAAAAAACGCACAATGAAGCCGAAATCAAGTTCGATTTGGAACTATTATGATGAAGTTAGTGGGGGTGGGGACACGGCTAACTGTAAACTTTGTCTGAAGGTTTACTCTAGAAAGGGGAAAACGACTACATCGTTAAAAAGTCAGGCTCCGATTCTGGTTCCGGTTCCGTTTTCGGTTCCGTTTCCGTTTTCGGTTCCGTTAAACTAAAATGAAAACATCTGTTTGTGTTTTCGGTTCCGATAAAACCACATCCGTTACATCCCTGATATCTACATACTAAATACTTGTACAATTTTTTGTAGGTACATACTTGAAAGAGTTGACGCGTGTTTCTTTCGCGGTCATCCTGTATAGACTCTGTGTATTCCGGCAGGATCTGTTAACACGATGTTAACGTAAAACAACTCTGTTAACTCATTAGGTAACTGAAATTATCCTAGCTTTATAATTCGAAAAATTGTGTTCCATTGATATTAGGTCTATGAGGGGATTATAAAATTAATAAGTAAATAAAGTAAGTGTTTTATTAACCTCCCCACATTCAGTGTCCTGCTGGTACCGCTGTTCTGCCTTATGCCGATTATACTCCAGTTGGCCCAGCACAGAGTTGAGCACCTTCTCAGCGTTGGGTATGGCTAAGATATGCTCGGCCAGGCCCCGTGCTTCTTCGGGACCCGTGAGTGATGATGCCCAACATAACGTCCAGACTGCCTGTAGCAAATAATAGCATTCTACATTTAAATACCGGTCGAAATTCCGAAAAAAATTATGCACCTTAAAGCGTAACTTTCTAAGAAAATATTTTAGGTCATTTTGCTATTCGATATGGCTAAGTTTAGATATTTTATTACGCAATTTAATTAACTACAGACGAATTGAATCTTGTCATAACCAGACATCGTAAATTAAATTTTATAGCATGTTTGGTGCAGCGGTGTGGTGTTAACGGAATTGGCATAGATAATTCCAACTGAAATGGTAAATTACAAGGTTAATATTAACGTAATTGACGCTAATTAATCATTAGGGTTGAAATTGTTTATACCAATTCCGTTAACACCACTTCGCTGCACCGAAAATGCTATAAAATTTATGATGTCTGGTCATAACATATACTTAACTATGGCGAAACATAAACTGCACTGGGGGCCGATAATTGAATTTCGATCGCTCGATTTCGTCACTCGAAAATCGGTCGATAACGGCGAAATGCTAATTTTTTTAATACGAGCGATAGAAATTCGGAATCTAGTGGTATTGACCACTCGTTTTCAATTCTATTCATAGAATTTAAATACCTAGTATTGGAGTTATTATTAAACGAAATACACGAAATCGAGCGGTCGAATTTCAAAAATCGGCCCCTTGATCTCTCGAACTTGTATATGGCGAACACCTACAGTTTTTTTTAATCTATTCAACTGTTAAGTAGGTAATCAGATTCAATGTTGAAACAGAACTGCATTTCAGATGCAATTCAGCAGACAACTGAAGCAATCAGTCTGTATCGGAACTTGACTCATTTAAATGGGTATGGTTACGTGGTGATTTAGGACACATCAAAATTGAGTCACAGGGAATTCATTAAAAAAATAGGCACACAGGCTCCACCCACGTTAAGTCGCCCGCCGAGTTTAAGGTACGTACATTACCTACAGTACAGAACATTGCCACAACTTAGTGTGGAAATGGAAATGTCTTTTCGTTCGCTCCAGTATATGGTCCGATTTCACGAAAAAGTGCGATCCCCTTATATCTCGGAAAGTTGTGAAGATATGATATTAAAAAAAGGGCTCAAAAGACGCATAATCACGAGAGCTGTAAGGTGCAAAAATAATTTATCGAGAAAGTCAAGAACGAAAAAAGTTATGGTCGAAATAGTGAAAATAAAATTCAAATTTTTCCGAATTTTTGATTTCGGTGCTCGATAATTTGGAAACGAAGAATGATATCAAAAATTTGAGAAAAACGGCTCTGGACAATTTAGTCAGCTACAATTTGAGCCTAAAACAAAGACGATCGGGTTAAGGGTTTGCCCTGTAGTCTAACCTTAAAATTGTCAAAAAGTCGGAACGACATTTTTCACATGACATTTATGACTTCATGTTTCGCAGAGTTCGTTATTGGAGTTTGTTGTGAATTATCGGGATTATGACGGCAGAATAACACTTGCACTGCGTGGGCTATCAAAATCGGTGCAGATTTTTCTTGGTCTAACTCTATCTATCCTGTTTGAGACGGGCGTAGATAACGTGTTCACTATTCGACAATCTATGCATTTTTGTGGTGGTGGAAATAGAAATAGAGATAGAGATAGAGGTAGAGGTAGAGGTAGAGGTAGAGGTAGAGGTAGAGGTAGAGGTAGAGGTAGAGGTAGAGGTAGAGGTAGAGGTAGAGGTAGAGGTAGAGGTAGAGGTAGAGGTAGAGGTAGAGGTAGAGGTAGAGGTAGAGGTAGAGGTAGAGGTAGAGGTAGAGGTAGAGGTAGAGGTAGAGGTAGAGGTAGAGGTAGAGGTAGAGGTAGAGGTAGAGGTAGAGGTAGAGGTAGAGGTAGAGGTAGAGGTAGAGGTAGAGGTAGAGGTAGAGGTAGAGGTAGAGGTAGAGGTAGAGGTAGAGGTAGAGGTAGAGGTAGAGGTAGAGGTAGAGGTAGAGGTAGAGGTAGAGGTAGAGGTAGAGGTAGAGGTAGAGGTAGAGGTAGAGGTAGAGGTAGAGGTAGAGGTAGAGGTAGAGGTAGAGGTAGAGGTAGAGGTAGAGGTAGAGGTAGAGGTAGAGGTAGAGGTAGAGGTAGAGGTAGAGGTAGAGGTAGAGGTAGAGGTAGAGGTAGAGGTAGAGGTAGAGGTAGAGGTAGAGGTAGAGGTAGAGGTAGAGGTAGAGGTAGAGGTAGAGGTAGAGGTAGAGGTAGAGGTAGAGGTAGAGGTAGAGGTAGAGGTAGAGGTAGAGGTAGAGGTAGAGGTAGAGGTAGAGGTAGAGGTAGAGGTAGAGGTAGAGGTAGAGGTAGAGGTAGAGGTAGAGGTAGAGGTAGAGGTAGAGGTAGAGGTAGAGGTAGAGGTAGAGGTAGAGGTAGAGGTAGAGGTAGAGGTAGAGGTAGAGGTAGAGGTAGAGGTAGAGGTAGAGGTAGAGGTAGAGGTAGAGGTAGAGGTAGAGGTAGAGGTAGAGGTAGAGGTAGAGGTAGAGGTAGAGGTAGAGGTAGAGGTAGAGGTAGAGGTAGAGGTAGAGGTAGAGGTAGAGGTAGAGGTAGAGGTAGAGGTAGAGGTAGAGGTAGAGGTAGAGGTAGAGGTAGAGGTAGAGGTAGAGGTAGAGGTAGAGGTAGAGGTAGAGGTAGAGGTAGAGGTAGAAATAGAAATAGAAATAATTTTATTCGTCAGCACAAACACAAAATAAAAACTTATACAGAGAAACATAAAAAAGAAAGTGCCACGAAATGGTCTCACCTCAGCATGTTGCTGGCGGCTGCTAGCAGATAGCTGATGCTGAACCCTGGCAGTTTTGGCTGTTTTGGTCATCGGACTCGTCTCGATGAGCACTTAGGAGAGTAGTACCCAAGATATAGCTGATGCTGAACCCTGGCTGTACCTAAAGGAACTCAGGTTTGTAGCAACATAGGCACACGCTGTTTTGGTCATCCGACTCGTCTTGATGAGCACTTAGGAGAGTAGTACCCAAGATAGAGCTGATGCTGAACCCTGGTTGTACCTAGCGGAACTCAGGTTTGGTGCAACATAGGCACGCGCTGTTTTGGACATCCGATTCGTCATGATGATCACATGGTAGAGCATTACCCAAGATAGCTGATGCTGAATCCTGGTAGTACCTATTGGAACTCAGGTTTGGTGCAACATAGACAAACGCTGTTATGGTCATCTCTCGTCGCGTCTTAACTGCTGTCAAGAAAATTTCATATCTTGCAGCAAATGGGTCGCTGCCGATCAAGACTCGAGTGACGATAACGGCGATGTGGCTACCACTTCTCGAGTTGACTACGGATTTGCCGTGTAATAATTTTCTTGTACTTTGAACATTAATATATCCTGCTTATTAATCGAAAAATGAAATATGTACCTATACTTATGCGCCACGGCGACAATTATTCAAACTTCGATACGCGTGTGGAAATTTTGAAATTTGTTTGTTCACATGCGTTATGTCCAGGATACTTGTGTTAATCTAAGAATAAAATAATTATCATTCAACGTTGTAGTTTTATTTTGTAACTTTTTCCTTATCCAGACTTTCTCGTCGCTCAGCGACAATATTTTTTCGAATTCCGTAGATTCATTTCCAATGTGCTCGATAGTCGTGTGAGGCACGAAATCTGTGATTTTTTTTTTGTACTGACCCATACATATTATGTCCCTAGACAAAAGAAAAACTTATCCCCACGAAACTGTCCATTGTATTGTAATCGATTAAGATAATAAATAAATTAGAATAAACTTCATCATCGTAATAATCATTAAATTACAATCCCTTTTGATCCACATAAACATGTACAGAGCAATTTAAATCCTGATATGAGAGTTCTGGACGATATCAGGAGTTAAACTAACATTCGCTGCATTATGACGCTCAATTGACGCTAACGAATCGTGATTGCCAATCCTTGTGGATCCGTGCTAGTCGGTTTGCATAGGTGAACGTGAAATAATACGTGTCTTTAGCCTCTGGGAAAACGATATATATTATAAAATAATGAATCGGATTGAATATATTAGCGTTGTAGTGAGCAAGGAAGCGTGAACAAAAGGAACGTTAACGATGCTTTCGGATCTTAGGTAAATATTTTTATTTTATTTTACTCATGATATGCTCATGTTAATACGGCACATTGCAAAGATTGGGCAATCTTTACATAGAGAGGACTTTTGCGGGTGAATAATCAACAGATTTTGTCTCTTTCGTGAAATTCATTATTTGAATATTGCTTGGGAGTGAGTGAAGCATATGACCGAGCTACAAACAGAATAGTTAATTAATTATTTGGCAGTATTGGTAAATATTATAATTATATACGAGTATGCATTAAACATTTGGCTAGGTTAGGTTTCTTTTCGACACTACATTGCAATCTCTTTCTTGATGCCTAGGTCACGAGACAAGGCCTTAAGACCAATATTTGAAATAGTACGATGTCCACAGACTACATTTAATATGTTACTTAACTTAAAATTGCGTACTCTATAACATATATTTATGGAGCGCTGGTGGTCAAGTAAAATGATGAAGATATTTAATAACATATTAGGGTAAAAGTACATGCGTTCAACTGAGTTCAAATGAGTTTATTGTTAAAAACTGAATAACTATTAAAATATTAAGACTTATGAAAAAGTGTAAATGCATTTTTGAATTGTCCATGCTTTTTGGACCGACAGTTCAACAAAAAACTTAAAAAAAAAAAGCAAACCGACTTTAAGAAGGATGAAATAAAATATTATCCTTTCACTGTAGAAAAATACACGTGAGGTTTCCTTATACCCCCTTACCCCCAACGTGATCTATCGTGATTTTTTGTGACCCCCCACCCCCTATCGAACCTCGCGTGATTTGTGCACAAGCCCTTATCCAGAGGACTACATTTCAAAATATAAAACAATTCAAGGAATTTACTTTCTTGCCAAATTTCACCTAAAGCGGTTCAGTTGTTTAGCCATGAAAAGGCTACAAAGAGGCAGACAGAATTACTTACACATTTATAATAGTTAGTTATTAGTACAGTTCTAATGGGATTTATAGCCATAAAGCTGATTATTTTTGACTGGTATTGTTACTACTTGGCTTGGCACCGACTTCAAACATATCAGTTGGTAACGCATAGACTTAAAAAAGGATAATATTTTATTTCATCCTTTTTGAAGTCGGTTTGCTTTTTTTTGTAAAAAGTTTTTATTTTTCCATTTTTAGTTTTAACGCATTGTTAAGAGCGCGACGCATAAATGAAAAACAAGTTCATGTTTAACACTAAATTCGTGTACCTGTTACTTTAATAAATATGTAATCAGGAATTTTCTGGAGTCCGTCTGGGAAATTATAATTCCTGTCACTACACTAAATCCATCCTCCGCCCCGCCACTGACCCAATCCCTCAATCCCTCGATCACTCAACCTCACAGGGCATCAACCCCTGATCCAGGAACCCCTCGACCCTGAACCAGCAACCCTTCAACCGCCATTCCCCGACCCCTTAATCCCTGACCCCTTAACTCCTAACCCTAACCCCCGATCAGTAGCCTTACCAGCTTACCACAAGTTTGACATTGATATATTTGCTAGCGTGTGTGTAACTTACTTTCTATGCATCTCGCTCGTACTCGTACTAACATATTAGTGCGAGCGAGATGCATAAAAAGTAAGTTACGAAGACGTTAAAGCGAATATGTCAGTGTCAAACTCGCGGTAAGGCTACTAATCGGGGGTAGTGTCAAACTCATGGTAAGGCTACAGTTGCACTACATCAAATTGGTGGTTTTCGGAAGCAAATGCTCGAGTTACTTTAGAAAACACCGAAATCACTTTACACGTGCCTTTAAACATTGAGGAGCTCCCTCAATTCCTCATGGATCCTATCATCAGAACAGAACCAAATTAATGTGGGACCAACTTGGAGGTAGCTCCTTTGAAACAAAAAAAGAATTACTTAAATCGGACTACGGATGTCGGAGTAATGGTGAACGTACGTAGAAAAAAAAAACATCGGGTTGCACTCCGGGAGTGCCGACAGAAGTGAAAACTCAATGACTAGTACAAAATGTCTGCAGCACTATGTATAATTGACCCATCCTCCTTTCTATTGAAAAACTTTAGTTCCGAAATTGCTGGTCAGTGAGCTTGTTTAAAATTCGAAATTCAAATTTGTAGCGTTAATTGTTTAAAATTCGAATAGAAATTGTAAAGTTACCTTGCAGACTTCGCATCTAAATATAGGTCATGATATTTTGAGTTTTATTCACCAGTACTAGAGTTCACTTTTATTAGCGATTTCATCAAGATGTAGCTTTATTGAATTATATTGGAGTGATATAAAGTTATGTAACTGTGAGATCCTCGTATTTCAGCCCGTACAAGATTAGAACATTGAGCTTTATTGCTTAATATAAAAGTCCAGTTTTAAATAATTGACCTGATTATGATACGTTATGACTAAAGTTCTTTGGTGAATAACATTGTCCGTCACACATGACGTCAGCGCGTTACGCGTTACGCTGTCTCGAGTTTATCATTTTTTCCCCACCTCAAAAAGTGCTCAGCGCCGCTAAAGAAGTTTTCACTTCAAAAAATAGCCACAACCGAATACAGAACCTCCTCCTTCTATGAAATTGAAGTCGGTTAAAAATGAGAGAGGGCATAATATATATTTAGACAAATACTAGGCTATTCTTTTCAAACACATTTACTTATATTAGGTATAATTGGTGTTTTTTTGGAAGTGCTCCACAGTAAAGTTCCGTACCCAAAGGGTAAAAACGGGACCCTATTACTAAGACTCCGCTGTCCGTCTGTCGGTCTGTCACCAGGCTGTACCTCATGAACCGTTATAGCTAGGCAGTTGAAATTTTCACAGGTGATGTGTATCTGTTGCCGCTATAACGACAAACCCTCGGTGGGCGAGTCCGAATCGCGCTTGACCGGTGATGATGTATTTCTGTTACCGCTACACGTACTAAACACTAAAAACAAATACAAAACAAAATATAATAAATATGTATTTAAGTGGGGCTCCCATACAACAAACGTCCCAAGTAGCATGGAAGTGTCGGCATCATCAATATACCAGCCAATTAAGAACTTAGAGTGATTTAAGGGACGTATAAGAGTGTCAGAAAAGATTTAAGCTGTATAAAAGGTACTTTACAGACATTATACAGCTCAAGCTGTATAAAATAATTATAAAGGATTCTGCGGAAGCATGGGGTGCTTTATCAGAATATAAAAAATCTACTATAAACCTAAAAGTGTTGTGAGAGACTACAAGCTAATTCTATCGTAAAAGCTGTATACAGGCTGTATTGTAGTAACACTTGGCACTTTTAGCTGTACAAAAGTATCTGTCAACTCCGTTTTAAAACATTAAGTGTTGTGAAACACTACAAGCTAATTTTATCGTAAAAGCTGTATACAGGCTGTATTGTAGTATCACTTGGCACTTGTAGCTGTACAAATGTATCTGTCAACCCCGTTTTAAAGCTATTGCTTATGGCGTAATCTTACTTTCCTATAAGAATAGTAGTTGTATAACTTCTGTCTGTAAGGGTATTATAAAACCAAATGAATAAATGGCAGCTATAGTACAGCTTTTTTCTGTATTACTGATAGAATCGCTTATAACAATCTTTTGGCGTAATTTTACACTCGTATAAGTATAGTAGTGTAATGATTTCTGAAAATAAGTGTATTATAAAACTAAAGGAATATTATGACAGTTACAGTACAGGTTTTTTATTTGTTATACGGATCTCTAAAGAGAATTATAACTTATGTACGGAGAACCGAAATACAGCCAAACGAATACTAGAATATTTATTCTATTATAAAGCTGTTTTAATTACAAAAGCTGTAAAAGACACTCCATTTATTACACAGCACAGCTGCTAAGATTATAATGCTCTCCAACTATCCTGTAGGCTGTTTAAAAATTGTCGCCATTTTACAATAAAAAAAAAACGTATTTGTAAATATAATTAAAGAAATACTTGCAAATATTTAGCAGACTAACGCCGTGTTATGATTACCAGCTAAAATAAATTGTTTAGCCTTAGAATTAATATTTATAAATATTTTTGATACTCTAACCTTAAAAACAAACAGTAACTTTACCGATTTTTGATATTTTCCTTATGGTTTCTCTTTGTTATTTTGCAGGCGCGTAAATATTTTGCCAGTAAAGATACACAGGTTCACAATAAATAATAATCCGCACTTACCAATAATATAATATTCCATTCAAGTCCTGTATAATATTTACTTTTACTTTTACCATCCACTATAACACTTTATTGTCGCCATTACTATATTACGAATGAACAAGATTAAGACATTTTAGTTTCTTAAATGATTATTATTCTCTTGTAATTCTATCTTATAACTCATTTAAAACTTATATTCTTATATCGTACTTATAAGAGATTATCTGTAGTGTTAAGGTTTCCTGTTACACCGAAATATAGCTGTAATGCAGCTATTATGCAGCTTATGTATTGCTTATACAGCTACTCTACAGCTCTAATAACGCCAAAGGCTGTATAATTTGGGCCCTTTTTTTACTTATAAGGGCTGTATAAGCGCTTATACAGCCTTTGTACAGCCTAACTGTACAGCTTATAGTGTACAAATAAACTTTAATACCGCTTATATACAGCTTGCAATGCTACTTGGGGTGATGTTTGCCGTTTTTTGCGTAATGGTACGGAACCCTTCGTGCGGGAGTCTGACTTGCACTTGGCCTGTTTATTTTTAATTCTTTATTTTAGTCTCTCTCTCGTAAATCAATCATGGGTCTCTGAAATAGGTAGGTATTACGTACACAATAAATAAAACCAGCCAAGTGCAAGTCAGACTCTGACTCGGCTATCGAGGGTTCCGTACAAATTTAACTTTATTTTATTTATTTTTTACATTTTTTTATTTAGTTTTTAGATTGTTCCCTGTAGGTACTTGTCGTGTAAGACGATATTACAGCCAAATTTCATAGTTCTAGGTCAACGGCAAGTACCTACCCTACAAATGTTGATTCCCTTGAGAGTGTCAATCAACCTATGTATAGTATGTTTCCTTTTTTACGGCATAAACGGCCGTCTCCTTTTTTTACGTTAAACTTAGAAGTTTGATTTTAAATAAGGTAAGGTGGAGAAAGACTACCACTTGTATGGAATCTTCATACTGCACTGTTTGTCTTGCCCCGAGCAAAATAAAATGATGTTAGTCTTACTCCACCTTACCTTATATGGGTTTAATTTCAACTCGATACCTCCACGCGTTCCCGAAATAAAGTGTCTTGACAGACACACGGATGGACGGACAACAAAGTGATCCTACAAGGGTTCCGTTTTTTCCTTTTGAGGTACGGAACCCTAAAAAATCATCCTGTTTTACTTAGGGCAATAAATATTGAGCTGTGAATCAAATCGGACGTAATTGTCGTCGCCTTGGCGCATCCTGTGGTAAGTACTAGGGTCCTGCGTGTGCTAAATATAGAACACATTGACGCATGCAAAACGTGGGTACGAAGGGACCTTTGCATAACAAGATGTAGAAATTAAAATTAGAGTTGACAATAACTTGAGTGTTACGAATCTAAATTTTAAGAAGTTACGAGACTTTTCTTTTCTTTTCTTTATATCTCTAGAACCATGGGGTCCCAGCGCGTATACTTAAGTTTTTTGCAGAAATCGCGAGCGTCTGGTTCACGTACCTGTACAGTACAGTACTGTAAGGGTCGCAGTTCTAACCTAACCTAACCCACAAAATCAAAATCACCAAACTATGCGTCGTTGAAGAGTTCTGATCATCATCAGCAGTTCCACTTCATCAAATGCGACAGTTTTTAAAAATCTCTATACGAATGCCTTTAAGATTTGAGGAGTTCCCTCGATTCCTCATGGATCCCATCATCAGAACTCGAGTTTGACAAAAATGTGGCTTAAAATCTTAACTAACAAACATAACGAAGAGGACAAATCGCCAAACGTGAACTATGAGTCGTTGAAGAAGTCCCGTTCTGATCATCATTAGCAGTTCCACTTCATCAAATGTCACTTTTTTTAATGTATATGCATGATTTGTAAATAAAAACACAAAAATCATTATATGTATGCCTTTAAGATTTGAGGAGTTCCCTCGATTCCTCATAGATCCCATCATCAGAACTGGGTTTTGACAAAAACGGGACCAATCTGTATGCATATACATACAATCAAAAAAAGAATTTTGAAAATCGATCCAGTAATGACGCAGTTATGGAGTAACAAACAAAAAAAAAGAAAAAAAACATACAACCGAATTGATAACCTCCTCCTTTTGAGATTTGGAAGTCGGTTAAAAATTAAATATTTATTTGTTTGTTTTTTCAGCAGGGCACGAGGGGTGGAAGTGCGCAGGCGTCACCGCGGATACTTCAAAATGGAGCCCGTCTTGGAGAACGAGCAACTTTTTAAAAACACTCACTTTGGAGACAGGTAAATTAACTGTTGCATAGTTAGTTCTTCAATGATCTCTTCCTTACCATACCACTGTGACCATAATAAGTACAAATGTACTGCATAGTTATTTTCCATCGTATTTTCACGGAAACGTACGAATGAATCTTGCTAAATATTTCAGTCAGTCACTGTTACAAAAAGTACTGAGCTTGACTGAGGTAGCATGACAAATACGAACGTTTCCGAGAAAATACGATGGAAATAATAAATTGTTAACTAAGGGATGAAAGGCACTGCGTTCGAGCGCCTAACTACCTCGGCAGAAATGATGCCTTTCCACCCGAGTTAAACACTCTACTTTTCATTTCGAATACGAGGAAAGTAAAATGCATGTGTTTTTTTTAAAACATGACTAAGTCTACATGTTTATAGTATTTATTTTTGAGGATACTTTCAATTAACAATTTAGGCAAATGTATCGTTATTTAAGGAATGTGGGGCCAAATATCAGAATGCAAATTATATAAGAAATCCATTTATACCCAAAGGATCATGCCGAATTTGGCCTACGATTCGATAAGCATGCTATATATACGATAAATTTTATCATATTTCTTACAATCTCATACATATATTAGATTCCAACGGACACTTCTTAGTAAAGAAAATAAGTTAAGGAGTAATTAAACCAAATCAACACATCCCACGCCATTACATATATAGAATCAATAACATTTCATAAATGAACGTCCAGAGCCAAACAAAAAAGTATGGCAGCAAATTACTTTTCTACGATGTTCCTGCTGATGCTAATAACGCTCACTTCAAAGAAAAACATTCATACCACTAACGACATACTGTTTTAAGCACTAAGTATCAAAATTGCAAAAAGAACTGCGATACAGTAAAAACTTTTGGCTGCTATTTAACTGATCACCAGATATAGTAAAATTTAACACCAAAAAAATGTATAACCACCCTAAAATAATAAATGATCACCAAAATTATAACCCTATTTTAATGTGAAATGATTACCAATTTTATTACATTTTGCTATCCTATTAAAGGAAATGACACCAAACTAATCATTATTAACCCAAAAATAGTAACCACATATTAATTAAAAATGTGCTAATATTTAATATATCGTTATCCTAGTAAATTAATTAATCCACTTCGTCACCTTTTTCTAGTAGCATTTCATTCCTGTAACAGTCGCAGTTCTAACCTAACCTAACCCACTTTTCTAGTAGCATTTCGTTTCTGTAAGGGTCGCGGTTCAAACCTAACCTAACCCACTTTTGTATTAGCATTTCTTTTCTGTGAGGGTCGCAGTTTAAACCTAACCTAACCCACTTTTCTAGTAGCATTTCTTTTCTGTAAGGGTCGCAGTTCAAACCTAACCTAACCCACTCTTCTAGTAGCATTTCTTTTCTGTAAGGGTCGCAGTTCAAACCTAACCAAACCCACTTTTGTAGTAGCATTTCGGTCTCTGTGAGGGTCGCAGTTCAAACCTAATCTAACCCACTTTTCTAGGACCATTTAGTTTCTATAAGGGTCGCAGTTCCAATCTAACCTAACCCACTTTTCTAGTAGCATTTCGTTTCTGTAACAGTCGCAGTTCAAACCTAACCTAACCCACTTTTTTATTAGCATTTTTCTGTTAGGGTCGCAGCTCTAACCTAACCCACTTATCTGATAGCAGTTCGGTTCTGTGAGGATCGCTGTTCTAACCTAACCTAACCCACTTTTATAGTAGCATTTCGTTTCTGTAAAGGTCGCAGTTCAAACCTAACCTAACCTACTTTTCTAGTAACCTTTCGTTTCTGTAAGAGTCGCAGTGCTAACCTAACCCACTTAACTGATAGCAGTTCAAACCTAACCTAACCTACTTTTCTACTAGCATTTCAGTATGCTACTAGAAAAGTAGGTAAGGTTAGGTAGGTATGCGGTGCGGGGTACGGGGGGTTGAGCGGGAGGGGCTAGTAATTTTGGCATCATTTTACTTTATTTGGTAATAAGTACTTATACATTTTTTGGTAATCATAGTGGTTTATTTAGGTGAAAATATTGCATTAATTTGGTCTTAAAGATTTGGTGATCATTAATGATTTTTGGTGATCATTCAATAGGTATATTTGGTATTTGAATACAATTTGAAGTGCAGTCGTAATTAAAACGGTGGTACGTTTGTAACTTTAGGCCTTATTTTTTTGGTGGTCAGTAATTTTTTTTGGTAAGCCTGTTTTTTTTATTTAGGGTACCAAAGTATTTTTTGGCGGTCATTATATTTGTAGCCAAAACTTTTTATTCCAATGACTTTAATTGTAACACACCCAAATGACTTACGTCAAAAGTGAATAGCGTTAAATAGGGAAAAATATATATCTATTTTTTTGTTATAAATTACCTACCTACTAAATACACCTACAAAATAGGAATTCTAACTTCTTTGAAATAAATTAAGTTTATTATTAAGTGCCTTTTAGGCAAACATTTGTTTTTGAAACATTCTTTTTTGGAATGAGTTTTACTTATCGAATTCATTATAACAATCCTGTGATTGTTACTGTATTTCTCCTCTCTCTCTGGAATTGAAGTACCTAAATATGTTTACTTAAGTGATTGGTTTTACATTTGATGCTATATAACAATTTTTACTATAAAACAGCTCTAGTTGTTAAGTATAGTCTATTCCGGTTCGCATGCTATGTCTTATTCATTGAAGGAAGTCGTATTAAATATATTATTTTATTAAAAAAAAGTATTAACCTAATACCAACTCATTCGATTTTGGTTCCTTGACAGCCTTTAAACGCCCAATATCATCGATATGTTTACACTATTTACGGCACCTTATTTCCTTGTAATAAGGCATAATAATATTTAACATGGCCCGATACAAGGCAGAATTCCTAACCTCAAAATGTAGAGAAATTCCGCTTTTATAATGTTCTGTGAAGTGTCCGTGAATTTCTAATAACTATCGGGACTTTTATTTCATGTTTGGAGTTGGGTCAAACTTGTATGGGAGCGGAACATCATCCTTTCAATTGTTTATCGTAAAAAAAATAATAAAATCGTACATGGAACCTAAAATGCTCTAGTGCAGAAACGCCTTTTAGAACAACAATGACCCTCTTTCAGAGCATGAGAAATGAAAACAATTATGCACTATATCTGTTTTATCTATTAGAGTTCTTCAGAGCTAACTCTGCACAGGCATTGAAGTGACAAAGTGTGGAAAGTCATTACTTATATTTAAACCTCATCCCGGTTCTAGTTAAATGCATTTGTCGTATAATTTCCATTCTGATATTTAACTCAACCTTTTACCTAAATTGTTAATTGAATGTATTAGTACCTATTTAATAAATACACATGTACATTCGGAATTTCTCGTATTCGGAATGAATAGTATCAAGAGTATGGATGGTTAGAAATAAACAAATGATTTTTCGAAATAAGAAAACATTTCAACTTACTTTCAACAACAAAACGTAAACTGCTGTAGACATCGCGAAGCGAAATTTAAATAAAATGAAACTTTCAGTGTGGACTAGCCTAGGTTGCTGTTATGAATGGTCGGGACATGCCGGGACGCCTTTTTATATAACCAAACCAAGCATTATCGAAGATCAGTACCACAGTCCAAGTGTTTTCATTAATATTGGAATTAATCCATGCGTTGGACATAGTATGGATAAGACTATGACAGTATTCAGCAAAGCGCCATATATAGGTTCAGGGATCCTAAATAAACTTTTTGGCTTATAAGTTGGGTAGGTTATTAAGGCCTACGGGGTTATTTTTGTAATGAATAATACCACCGCCCCAAGTTTGGTTCTCAAGAGAGGCAAAGTATTTGACTAAATTCAAATTTTGAGTTGTTTCTTCGCTTTACCGTTCAATTAACTTTTACAGCTAATATTTAACTTGCCAGCAAAGTTAGTACCTATACCTACTCGTCCCGTACCTCTTTATCTTTTTCTCCTCACCTCCTACGTTCTGTACTTCGCCCTAACGGGTATGGCATGCATTAAATATTTGACATTGGTAAATAAAATATATTACCTATAGTATTAAAAATGTTGTTCCGTGATTGGTGTTTTGCGTTTTTAGAGTTATAAAATTACTGTTTCTAAAATGCGCGTACGTTCCCTTTTTGCAATCTGGCGGTCTTTGCAGTCCATACCTACTTGAAGTCGCGCTTGATGTATGGAGTCGCGCGCGAGAACGCAACTCATGCTAGACTGTCTGGTTACCGGTTACGCTTCCATTACTTCCTCACCCTGCCTACTAAGCCGAAGCAAATAGATAGTATCATAGCATGATTTATAGGAATACTAATTTAAAAAAAATATCCACTCTATGTTAACGTCGAGCAACAAGTTTAATTTCGCTTATTAGTCTACAGATTTAACAACGACGGGATTAGCTCAACGTTATCATGATAATTGCCCCGACAATCCCGCTATCAAATGCCAACTCTTTAGATGCTATAAATATATTTGATTGTGGTGTCAATTAACTAAATGAAATCAAAGCCTGCGTTAGTTAAAATGAAAAAAAAATAAAAAAAACAAAATCAGTTAATCGCGTACAATGTAATGAAACTGGATTAGGTATATTAAAGGCCTGCAAATGGGACTAGGGAGTGCCCGCGGCTTCGCCCGCTTAGGATTTGGTATATCCTCTTACAAAGAACGGAGTTTCAAAAATGAAACATATTAATAAATGCAAAATTCAAAGATGCCACATTTCATATTATTATACTTCAGTGGTTTAATAGTGAAAACTTAAAAACAGATAAGTATAGTTATTTTCGTTTCGTTCGTTCGTTCGTTCATTCGTCACAATCGTCGGTGGCTTTCAATGTAGAATGAGTGACGAAAGCAGAATAGGACTAATTTAAGAACTTGATGAAAAACGAATGGGACGACCCAAGACGATACCGCCCACTTGCACCTTTCTACTAACCCGAGGTTAACCGGTTAAACCTGGAGTTACCATGGTTACCAGAACAATTTGACACTAGGTTAAATGTTTAACCGCTTGACCCCGGGTTATTGGGATGGTGCAAGTGGGCCTAGCTATACAGTCTGGGTATTATTTTCCGTTCTATAAATTATCTAGCAGCATATCTTCAGGATTTGAGCTTTGTACCAATCGGTACATGCAGTCAGGGGTTAGGCGAATAACCTGATTGATGGTCTCGTATTCTGTCCAAGAATTCAGGCGCCTCTATTTCATAGACACTTCAAATACTTACTTAAGTACCTAAATATAATCCTCTTTTATTTCAGGAGCGTCTGCGGAGAAGTAGTGACATCAGGGGTATATGGAGTATTCAGACAGGTAGGTAATTTGAGACCAGAGTATGAGACTCATACATTTTCAACATTGCCAATAAGCGTGGACAGTTACTTCAAAAAGCTCGTATCCCCTAACTTATTGTGTGTTGTATAAGGTAAACGGCCCCAAGTTCGTGTTAGTACGTTATTTCGTTAGTTTTGTTTCTGGCGCAAATAATAAGGAATTCAATTATTTTTTATTCTAATTATACATATGAAAAAAATCAGTATTATTTAATCTCTTCAATAAAGTAATAACCAATATTTTAGTAATTAAACTGAGAGTAATACGACGGTCGAAACTGTCAGAGGGCCGCGAACAGCTGTGTTGTATGCGTGCACTTTTTTTAGGCGTAAGGTGCGCGCTCTCACTTGTTAAGCTTATAGGAAGGAAAAGCTAAACCCATTCGAATAAAAGTTTTTGGGAGTGTTTCTGTGGGTTCCTTAGTAATTGATTTGATAATAAAAAAGATTGAATATATGCATAGAAAAAACTTAAAATTGCAATAAATCGACTCACGAAATAGCGGTCATTTTATTTTTCGTGTGTCTCCTATTTCGTGCCACTAACGAATCAAGGATTATCTAGATACATTTTGAGTGCTTGTTTTTAAATATAACAACGAAGATAATTAAAAATATAAATTAGTAAACAATTAATGTATTTCATGAAGTTTCGTATGAGCGAAATTCGGTATATGTTTTTTTCACTAGAATTCTCATAAAACGAGTTTGAATGTGACCCGAGTTAAAAATTTTAAGGTATATTCCACGTATATTCTCATATTAACTACTAGCACAATTTTATTTATTATTCAAGTTATTTGATTTATTTTTGTGTATGTTTATATTTAACGTATAAGATAGTAAATTATTTTTTGTAAATAATTTTTATTTTTTATAATATTTTAATTTGTAATTTTTATTTTATTTATTTAAATAGTTTGGCTCTTAATCACGTATTAAAGTACCCATATGGTTTACAAAGTCTTAATTCAACCATTAAAGACGACGAGTACAAAAAACTTTAAGCTAGCTCTCAATTTTTTTTTTTTTAATATTATTTTTAATTTGTCCATACAATTATTCGTAAGTAGGTAAGACCATTAAATATAAATGATTATCAGCAAATTATCACCAATTACTCTAAGAAAACTTTATGCCGAAACAGGGGACACGAATTCACGAACTTAGGAGCTGACCTAAATTTGTATCACGAAATGGGAGCCAAATAAGAGGTTCACGACAA
This sequence comes from Cydia splendana, assembly GCF_910591565.1. Lineage (NCBI taxonomy): Eukaryota > Metazoa > Arthropoda > Insecta > Lepidoptera > Tortricidae > Cydia > Cydia splendana. The sequence goes on along the minus strand of NC_085987.1, from coordinate 36,931,934 downwards.
AATTCATATAAAATAAAGTTTCAACTTAAACCCTACAGTTTATACACTAAATTATCAACAAAGAACTAATATAACTTATTCAAAAGCTTTCGAGGTAATGATATGCTTAGTAATATTTAAAAAAAATATACAAACTCTCAACTCACTCTCAAGAGCCTTAACCTGCCGAAACAGGGGCCCTTTACCTTAAAGGGGCCCACTGATTAACAGTCCGCCGGACGGTATCGGCCTGTCAGTTGTTCGGAACTGTCAATTTTTTGTTCTAACTGACAGGCCGATACCGTCCGGCGGAGTGTTAATAGTAGGAGATCCCACATATGGTCGACCTTCACCAATCTGTCTGACGGATGAAACTATGAAAATCACGTCAGACAAATCGGTGAAATTTGTCTACAAATTTTTTTTTTTTTATTTATTAAAAAGAGCCTTGACCATATTTCTTTAGGCAACCCTATTCATTTATGTTCTGGAACATATTTTCTTTCATAAAATATAAGTTTCATCCGTCAGACGTATTGGTGAAGGTCGACCATATACAGGGTGATTGGAAATTCGCCGTATTCCTTGAAAGGGATTATTCTATGGATCATTTGCAATTATTTAAGTCCAGTTAACCAGGGGTCAAAACTCATTGGTTTCAAGTTATTTGAGTTTTTTGTTTTTTGTTTAACACACCCTCTTGCCCTCGGCGACACACTAACTAACTAAGGGTCATTACGGTAATTAGTTTCTACTTAAGCATTTTTTGTCTTCGGTACCTTATTTTATCTTATTTTCAAGGGGTGGAGGTGCTTTCCATGGAGTAGGATTGGGACCAACCGAGCCTTATTTAATCTTCGTGCAGTAAGTAATCAATCACTTAGTTTCAACTTTCTTTCCATGGAAAGCACCCCCACCCCTTGAAAATAAGATTAGATAAGGTACCGAAGACAAAAAATGCTTACGTAGAAACTAATTACCGTAATGACCCTTAATTAGTTAGTTTGTGTCGCCGAAGGCAACCTGACGTGACCCCTACCCCAAGAAAATAAGATAAGATAAGGTAACGAAGACAAATAAAGCCCACTAAGATACTAAAATGACATAAACAAACCGATTAAGGGACAAATAAAGCCCATGGAGATAATAAAGTGACACAAACAAACCGATTAATGGTCACGTACGCTAGGTCAAGTCTTCCGCCTGCTCTGCTATTATTATCTTCTCTTTATTTATTTTTCGTCTTAAGTTAGGTTTGTTATAATATGAATATAAAAGTAAAATATAAAAACACTTACAAAACAATAAAAAATACATATAAACACATTATAAAAAACCTAACCTAGGGTGCCGCCGGCAGCGGGGCTTGGCCCAAGCTGCCGGTGGTCAGGGCCGCAGAGTGAGGAACCGACGTACTATACGCGCCGTGTCCAATATTACCGCCTTCTGCATCTGACCCTTGATCCAACCACCCAGCGAGAGTCTTTCTAGGTGATGGTCGAGACTCTTCGCTATGAGACCGTTCGCTGACACAACTATCGGAACAATGATCGTCGAGTCAACATCCCACATGGCGGTAATCTCGTGAGCTAAGTCTAGGTACTTGCTGGACTTGTCCTTCTCGGCCTTCACGAGATTCTCATCATGGGGGATGGTGACGTCGGCGAGCACGGCCCGGCGCTGCGATCGGTCTATCAGCACGATGTCAGGCTTATTGGCGACAATAGTCCTGTCGGTGATGATAGATCGATCCCAATAGAGCGTGGCACGACCATTCTCGAGAACAGGCGCAGGTAAGTACTTGTAGTACGGTACTTCGCGGTCCACAAGGCCGTATAGAAGAGCAAGTTGCTGGTGAATAATCCTGGCTACGAGATTATGTCTGTGCAAGTACTCACCGTTAGCAAGATGAGAACAACCGGAAATGATATGCCTGAGTGACTCTCCGGGACGGCGGCATGCCCGACAAATGTCGACCGTACCGTCCTTCAGGATATATTTCCGATAGTTGTTCGTCATCATCACTTCGTCCGCAATTGCACAGGCAAAACCCTCGGTTTCTCCGAAGAGGTCCCCGAATCGTAACCAGTTCACCGACGCGAGCAGGTCCACATCAGGTCCCGTGAGGGCCTTGTAGAACCACCCGTGTAGCGCCTTACTCTCCCATGCCGCCTTGCGATCCGCAGTACTTAGTACCACAGGTTTGCGCCAGTTCTCATTTGCCAAGGAGAGCGGCGTGAGGTTCCTGTCTACTGCCACCAGATCACGATGCATCCCACACTCGTTGTTAAGGAAATAATTCCTGAGATTGTACACCTCGCGGTTATGGAGATCCTTGGCGTTTAGGAAGCCTCGGCCTCCACACTTCCGTGGGATGTACAATCTCATAACTGACGAGCGTGGGTGTAGCATGCGATGTGTGGTGAGCAGTGACCGGACCCTCCGATCCAGGGCGTCCAGCTCGGTCTGAGTCCACCTTAGTATGCCAAAGGAGTATGTGAGAAGAGGCATTACCCAGGCGTTGAAGGCGCGCACTTTGTTGCCTCCTGACAAAAGGCTGTTAAGGACTTTTGTGAGCCGACTGAAAAAGCGCTCCTTCACCGACCGTCTAATACCCTCGTCCTCAATACCCAACGACTGTGACATACCAAGGTATTTATAGGTCTCTGATTCAGAGATAGACCTGAAAGACATTGTCTCAGAAAGTTGTAAATTTGTTGAATTTACAACCTTCCCCCGCTGTACATGCATAACCGCACATTTATCGACACCAAACTCCATGTTGATGGCACTACTGAAGACTTCGGTGGTTTTCAGTAGCTCCAACAAGCCTTGGGTATTTGGTGCAAATAATTTGAGGTCATCCATGTACAGAAGGTGAGAAATAACTTCACCCTCTCTCCAAAGCCGGCAACCTAGTCCCAAATCCTTCAGCAAGGTGCTGAGGGGATTCAGAGCTAGGCAGAACCATAGCGGACTCAGACTGTCGCCCTGAAATATTCCTCGCTCAATCCTTATAAAATCCTGTGGGCCAGGTCGGTCATCCCCGCCTCCTGGTTGACGAAGGACTGTGGTCCACTGCCCCATACACGCGCTTAGGAAGGCTCTCAAAGCTGCATCAACTTTGTACAGCTCTAAGACCCTCCCCAGCCATGAATGAGGCACCGAATCATAGGCCTTCTTGTAGTCAATCCAAGCGGCTGAGAGGGCCCCCCTGGTCCGCCGGATTTGTTGGCAGATGGTCATGTCTATGAGGAGGAGCTCTTTAGTACCACGGGACCCAACCCTACATCCATTTTGAGCAGAGGCCAAAATATTGTTTGCGACAATGTGCGCGTTGATTTTTGCTCTCAAAATGGATGTAAGGAGCTTGTAGAGTGTAGGCAAGCATGTGATGGGTCTGTAGTTCTTCGCTTCCGTGGTACTACCGGACTTATAGAGCAGGAAGGTGACACCAGTTGTTAAGGAAGGTGGGAGAGAACCAAGTTCGAGGGCTTGTTGAAATTGTGCTGCTAAGTAGGAGTGCGAGCATCGGAACCATTTTAGCCAGAAGTTGTGCAATCCATCCGGCCCAGGACTTATTATTCATCATCATCCTGCCCTATTCCCAACTTCATTTGGGGTCAGGCCTTCTTGTGCGCCCAGGACTTATTATTATTATTATTTTAAAAAGTTTAAGAGAAAATGTCGTTATTCGTACTTTTTTGGAAAGCTGAGGAACTGAGGAACTCATTTCTGTATTTTGTACGCAAAGTTTCATTGTTTTTTTTTAAAGTAATGCCTTAAAATGTTACAAAGTTTGGGGAAAATTACAAAAAATTGTGATTTCTAATCCTTTTTTGATTGGAAAATTATGGAAAGTTTTGGCAATCTTTTTTTATTTCACGTAGTCAGTAGTTTATTGGCTATTAGATGAATGCTTTTTTTAATTCCAAATTTGAGTAGTTTTTTCACAATTACCACTTTTTAGTCGAAAGGCGGGTTTTTTAAACAAAAAACTAAAAAATTAATAATAAAACTTCCGTGAGACACAGACATATTAAATATATTAATATGTGTGTGAGCGTTTTTCGACTTAAAATACGTGAGTGACCCGTTGTTAATATATTTAAAAAACTAAAAACTCAGATAACTTGAAAACCAATGACTTTTGACCCCTGGTTGACTGGACTTAAATCATTGCAAATGACCCATAGAATAACCCCTTTCAAGGAATACGGCGAATTTCCAATCACCCTGTATGTGGGATCTTAGACCATAATCAGTGGGCCCCTTAAGTTGTATTCCCCAATGGAATACAACTTATTCGTCCGAATTATTTTGTTGGGTTAAAATTTTCATTATAAGTATAGTATTTCTAAGCAAAATCGATCTCAATATATATGTATTAGGTCCTATAGATAGGTAATAACCATCGTTTAAATATTCGCCCGCATTGAATTTACACACTGTCTAATGTTGTAACGTTTAATATAATTATAGGCTTTACTTAAACGTTTTTTTATTAAGGCGAGTTGGGGTAAGATTGTAAGGTATTTCAATTTCATGAGGGGTAAGACAAAAAATCGTCATATGCCGAAGCATTACGGGTGATGTTCAAAAACCCTTTCAATGTTACCCCAACGCACCTTAACGGCTCGGCCACGACATCGAGCGACTTGCGACGGCGGGAGCGATAACCATAGGTTGGAGCGTGACACAGCGATCGGACCTTTCGCTCCAACATATGGTTATCGCTCCCGCCGTCGCAAGTCGCTCGATGTCGTGGCCGAGCCGTAAGTACTTTTGGAACTAATCGCTCCGAAAGTTAGAAGTATTGCACCCCTCCCCCTTTTTTTTGAACCAGGCGAGAAAGAAATTGAAAATTTTAGATCTGACTCTGAAGCTCTTTGCTTGTTCGGCTTTTTGTAAATTGTATGAACCCTCCATTATGTGTGGTCTAACACGCAAGTTGTCGGTTTTCTTACAGTCGCTTACGAATGAGGTGGTCGACATGTAGCGACATATCTGCCTGTGCTACCTACGCGACTGCTTGCATAATAATAGACTGTACATTAGTTGCATCAGCCATTTTAATATTGTTTTCACCACACCAGCTCGGAAAGGCTTACTTTGCACTTCAAAAACTGATAGCAAAGTTGCATTTTATTCACATGTGAGGCAAAGTAATAAATGCAAATTTTGAGTTGTTTTCTTATGTTTGCTGGTGGAATTGACTTTTAAATGATGATTTTGGGTGATATAAATATTTAATAACATTCATTTGGATTTGATTTGGTTTGATTTTGTTTGATATTTTACGTTTAATATTTGCTTCGGGTTGGTGTGGTGAAAAATTTTGTGTTTCACTCGGGGGCAAATTTTGTTTAACCCTCGTGCTTTGAAACCCTCGCAACGCTCAAGATCCCATTTTTCGAACCACTCGCTACGCTCGTGGTTCAATTTTGGAATCTTTCGCTTGCTCGGGTATCAATATTAGCACCAGCGGTTAAACAACAACTTTGCCCCCTTGTAAAACAAATAACTATTGTGTCCCCGTGGTTTGTCATGTTTTTAGAGTTTCGTAGTCAATAGGAACCCTTACCTTATGTCCGTATGTCTGCCCGTCTGTCCATCCGAGGCTTTCTCCGTGTAATTCCACATGTGTGGCAAAGTAGGTATTCTGATACAAATTTGGAGTTAAGTATTTGTAATTTGCTCATGTCGGCTGATAGACTCTTAATAAATATTTAATTACTTTCATTTGAATTTGATTTATAATGTTTTACTTATATTACTATTAAGGCTTTACAAAAATCCCGCCATACAAACGCCATACTTTTGTATGGTCATCCCGACGGGACGATCAATTAGACAATTTGATCAGAAATTAAATTAGCGTCATTCTCATTTTGCGTGCAATCGTACTCTCGTTATGTATATATTTTATTAATTCCCAAGGAAATATCATAAGGGTAGTACCTAACGCAACAAGGAAAACTGATAGTAATGGGCTGTACAATAATATCCTAACAGCTAAACCAGTAAACCCTTTCCAGCTCTTAAGAATTACTTGAAAAAGTCATTGATGTTGAAGGCTTATTACAGAGTCGAGGACTACTTGACAGACAAACATGCATGGTGCAAACCAGAAACTGTAATAAAAACAAGTAGCAATTAAAAGCATTGTATTATGTGTAGAGTTATAGGTGACTCAGCTCAGATAAGAAAGCACATCAAATTTTATGAAGGCATCTGGCATCATGACAATCAGTCAGATTCATATAATATGTATATATTCTCATTTCTTTTATTCTATTGACTTTATTTTCTTTTACTTTTGTAAGAATTTGATATGTTTTCTGAAAGAGCTACGTATTTGTATGATTTCATGTAGATATATGTTTTTTTTAAATCATATTTATATAAAGTTATATACTTACTGAGTATACCTATAATTGCATGAATTCTATAGTAATTTAAATTGTATTTTTCTTATTTACTCGTAATGCATGTTAATTATAAGATGTAATAATGTTTTGAAAAGATATGTCCCGCCGAGTTTGTTGCCGGTCCCGTATTGGGATACCCTCCTCCAATTGAGGGGGGATTTAAATCTTCTCTAGAGGTGTGGTGTACGGTTGGAGCCGGTATAGTTTTATTTGACGTTCATAAGCGCATTGTAATATGCCTACTTGAATAAACTATTTTTTATCTTTATCTTTATCAGTGGCTGTGTCATTACAACTTATTATAATAAATGTTATTTTTGGTAATAGTAATAACACTAATAACCTATCTTCCCTATACTTATATTAAATTATGAGGGAACAAATGAACATACATACATACATACATACCCACATATAGATGGTCAAGCAAATCTTGTCAGTAGAAAAAGGCGCGAAATTCAAATTATCTATGAGATGATATCCCTTCGCGCCTACATTTTTCAAATTTGTTGCCTTCTTCTACTGACAAGATCTGCTTGACCAACTTTACATACCGGGCAAAATCATGACCCTCCTTTTGCGCTGCCGTAGTCGGGTAAAAATACAACCACACTTCGAGCAACAACGGCCAAACACCGGCTTCCGAAAGTAACAATTTAATCAGATTGTGGGAAAAATTGTCCCGTCTGGACTGATCTTTAATGGAATGCGGTTTTTTATTAAATCCTTATAGATGCCTATACAATTATAAATGATTTCCTGCATTATATTGAATATTTCTAAATAATAAGCATAATAATTACTAAATTTCAGAAATCATTTGGATCGTGCGATCAGCACAATTCGTCGCTGTCACGCACACTGTCATCGTATGCGCGAGTTGCACGGCGCCTTTCTTCAACGAAATTTGGCACATTATTCAATCGCAAAATGGCGGCTAGTGCAAATAGCTCAAGTTTGTGGCCGAATAGTCAGACTGACTATGAATTGCGAGATGTTATTGGTAAGCATTAATCAAAGAACCTGAATAATAATGTTAATTTAAGATCTTTCAATTATCATATTGTTTCATAAATGCACAATTTTCTGTTGTCGGCAAGTGATCTCTCGAGCTGTCAAATGAGTCGAGTCCCATATGATTCAGAAACTTTTTTTGCTATTGTTATAATAGATTTCAATGACTACATTCTTTTCTACTTATAATCTAACTATGAAACCAATATAAGAAACCGAAGATGAGCTACAATGTTACGTTTTGCTATAACCCTCATATTCTTAACCTAGTTAATTCTTGTCAAATAGCAGTTGATAGATGACATATGTTTTATTAAGCAGCTATTAAATTCATAAACTGAAAATTAATTCTTAAATATGTTGTTAATTCGCAAGGTGTCGGTGCTACCGCCGTTGTGTATGGAGCCTTTTGCATACCACGTCAAGAAAAATGTGCCATCAAGAGAATCAATTTGGAGAAATGGAATACGTCAATGGATGAACTGCTTAAAGAAATACAGGTCCTTAATTTCTCACATACAAGACAAGACAATTTTTATTTGAATGTATTAATACCCTTGGTATGGTTTTAGGCAATGTCAAGCTGCAACCATGAAAATGTAGTAACATACTATACTAGTTTTGTTGTCAACGACGAATTGTGGCTTGTGCTGAGACTCCTTGAAGGTAAGACCATTTGCATCATTATTTAGGTGTAAATATTTAGTTAATATTGACCCCTAATCAAAATCTTACACATATCCTTGACTTGTATCAACCGGGATATGTATGGATTACCTTTTGTATTGTATCCCGATCGATATAAGTCTAGTGAAACGTGACTCATTCAAAACTGTCATAATACCCTAGTTCCCAACTAAAAATGGTTATTTAGATAATAAAATACTTAGAACAAACAAAACACCAATAAATCTGGATAATATATTCATACTTGTCACAGAAATGAATCCCATAATGTTACTCCAATCTAGGATCCTAAGTTTTCATAGCCATGGTGACTACCAACTAAGCTGAAGTGGGTAAACATTTATATTTAATTATAATAAATGGTTATAGGAGGAAGTCTTTTGGATGTAATAAAGCATAAGATGAAAGTGACAAATTGCAAACATGGAGTATTTGATGAGGCAACCATTGCTACTGTGCTCAAAGAAGTATTAAAGGGCTTGGAGTACTTCCATAGCAATGGACAAATACACAGGTAATTGCAATTTCAGATAATTTTGTTTCAAACAGTGTTGTGAATACAACTACCAAGACAATAAGAGTCAGTTACTCACACACTGTGGCTATTTTATGCTACACCAAGCACTAGTAGTCTAGCAGGAATGTGTGCAGTTTCTTAAAGTTTGTGGGCTCATAGCTCAACTTGTGCTAATGTGCTCCCCAAAAATATGTTTTTACCAGTGTTTTATCAATGAAAGAAATAATTGACCAAGCAAAAGCGAAGTATGCAGTTTCAGCTTGGGCAAAACTTCATTCATACAGCTTGCATTTCTCAACCGATTCTCATGAAATTTGGTGAGCAGTTTCGATAATTGTAGAGTTTTTTTGTTGATAAAGTTTGAATTTTTTTTAAATAAGGTATGCAAGGTCTACAGCTCACAGAGCCACTAGTTCCTAAGGAATAGCTTGTATTTATTATTTTGCTTTAATGGTGCTCTCTTAAATATTACTTTCATGATTATTTATTATCACATGTTTTCCAGATGACTGATGATAGTGATAATGTTGTAATAATTGGCTTAAGGATTCAAAACAAATCATTAAATGCATTATTTCATTTGAAATGCTTGGCGAGTAGTTATTTTTGTAATATTTTTTTTTATCGATTGATGTTCGATTTACAGTTTAGCAAAAAGTATTACCTGCACAGCGCAAAAGTATAACAGAGCTCCAGTAAGCAGCAATTATTGAAAATATTGGAAACCAGTGAAATCGAGTTAGTAACTTCAAATAGCGCATAAATAAAAAAGATATCCAAGAAGTTAGCTTTATAAGATAATCATATATTCTGTTGTGTTAGCATCTCTAGTATTACTTTTCACCTTTGGTCTTGGATTGAGGTTAAAATTGGGAAATGAAAGGCTAAGCAAAAGTCTCTATTTTGTCTAGCAACTTATTGCAAACTAAAAAACATTACAAGCTCAGTGGCTTATGCGAATTTATTTTATTACTTAATATTATCATTATAAATGTGCCCAGCTATTCTAAATGTTAAGTATTCAAGCTTGCATTAATTTTATGTTCGAGATTTGTTGATTCTTCCATTGTGCTCTCTCTTGCTCTGCTCAACTCCGTGCTCGAGGCACACCCAGAGTGTGATTTGTTTGTGAGTGCAATTAGACGACTGATGACTCGGAGTAATTAACAATGGAGCCGCCATTAACAGGCGTTCCCCTCTGTCGAAAATAGGCGGCCAATGGTCAACAACTTGTCAACCATATGTATGGACTGACGTTTATCTGACATGACGTACCTATACATTTGATGTGCCCCTCCCCCGCAAAAAACGGCAGACTATTTTGTACCGAAAATTTTAGACATGGCGTCTCCGTTGGTTATATCCTCTAAGACTGATGATTGAGTGTCAGAGAGTGATAGAGTGAGAGATGCCTGTAAGTAGTATTATATAATGTTGTGGGTAAATACTTGTGTACCCTATGTATAAGTATTACTGTCTCCCAATATGTGCCGCTGTGGCTTTAGCTGTTAAGGTACAATCGTCAACTTAAATAATAAACATTTCTGTGTATGTTAAGTAGGTATGTTGGTTGTTAAAAATAGCAGTACATATTTAAAACATATAGCTAACAAGCAACACTCATGGTACAACATTGGTTGAGCTATACAATGCACTTTTTATATCTTAGTATATAATTTCATTGAAGCAATTAGAAAATCAGGGCTCAGGAATCAAACTAAATATCGTAACAGTGTGACGTCACACTATGCTAAAAATTCTGAATGTATAGAAAAAATACTGAACAGTGGGAGCGACGCATATGAAAAAAATATATAATTTTGGCTATGCAAATAATACTTTTGAATGAACCTTTCCACAGACGCTTATTTATTTAAATATACTATGCAAAAAGTAGCAGGAAGCATTCTAGTGGCAAACTCAATTTAAATTAGGTATTAGTAAAGAATGATATTACAAAAGATTTACCTGAATTTGCAGGGATATAAAAGCTGGTAACATTTTACTAGGCGAGGATGGGACAGTGCAAATTGCAGACTTCGGTGTTTCAGCCTGGCTGGCCACCGACAGAGACCTTTCAAGGCAGCCAGTGAGGCACACTTTCGTCGGAACACCGTGCTGGATGGCCCCTGAAGTTATGGAGCAAGTTAGTATAACCAGAGTCAAGTAAATGTAGAAGAGTTCAATTTGTAAATGTATTTAAAAAAATAATGTTACTTCATTAATAGTGCAGTAAAATAAAGATTTGTCTTAAAGGTCTCATAACCAAATAGATACTCTAATCTATAACTAAGTGCCGAAAATGTAGAAATCCACTAAATTGCGTTATTTTGCTTAATGGAGCCCTAGACTGGTTGTTGAAACTAACAATTAACTAGCTTTTGTATGGGGCCTCTGCCTTATTGGACTTGTCAGCCTGTATATAGGTATATTTTTTTCAAAAACGGGCTCTGCTCTATAAAATTTACAATCTAAGGGCTTCAAGTTACAAAGAAAAAACCTATTACAAGTACCTATTGGTGTTGATGATGATGATACTTATGAATATAGTTTAGAGCAGTGTAATTTTTTAGGATCATGGATATGATTTCAAAGCTGACATTTGGTCATTCGGCATAACGGCCATAGAGATGGCTACAGGCACTGCCCCGTACCACAAGTATCCTCCAATGAAAGTACTAATGCTCACTCTACAGAATGATCCTCCCAACATTGACACAGGTATGTTACATTTTGTTGTTATGGTTTTATTATTAACTCTTATCTTTCGTCCTTATTGCGTATACATAAAGCTTTTTTCTATCACCTTCCGCGTCGATTATATCCGGGGAAACTGAAGATAAATATTCGAACGAAAGATTTGTATCCACCCTATTCGCTTTATTTTATCTAACCTTGTAAGTGCAGCCTTCCAGCCTCCTGAACAAGCCGGTTTCCGAAGTGGCTTTAGTACCGTAGACCACATCCATACGCTCCGTCAGGTAATACAGAAGACTGAGGAGTATAACCTGCCTCTCTGCTTAGCGTTTGTGGACTACGAGAAAGCCTTCGATTCGATCGAAACCTGGGCCGTACTACAATCTCTCCAAAGGTGCCAAGTGGATTACCGCTATATCGAAGTGCTGAAGTGTTTGTACGAGAACGCCACTATGTCAGTCCGACTCCAGGACCAGAACTCGAAACCTATTCCGTTGCAGCGGGGAGTCAGGCAAGGGGATGTTATTTCTCCTAAACTGTTTACCGCTGCATTGGAGGATGTTTTCAAGACTTTGGACTGGAGAAGGCTTGGCATCAACATAAACGGTGAGTACATCACTCACCTTCGGTTTGCGGACGATATAGTAATCTTGGCCTAGACTACGGAGGATTTGAGTATGATGCTCGATGACCTCAATAAGCTTCCGAGCGAGTGGGTCTGAGGATGAACATAGACAAGACGAAGATCATATCAAATGCCCATGTAGAACCAACTCCTGTTACAATCGGAGACTTTACACTTGAAGTTGTAGACGATTATATATACCTAGGACAGACTGTCCAGTTAGGTAGGTCCAACTTCGAGACAGAGGTTAATCGACGAATCCGACTCGGTTGGGCAGCGTTTGGGAAGCTACAGCACATCTTTTTGTCCAATATTCCGTAGTGTCTCAAGACGAAAGTCTTCGACCAGTGTGTGTTGCCAGTGATGACATATGGAACTGAAACGTGGCCGCTTACTGTGTGCCTCATAAGAAGGCTCAAAGTCACCCAAAGGGCAATGGAGAGGGCTCCTGGAGGGAGTCTCTCTGCGTGATCACATCAGAAATGAGGCCATCCGCAGCAGAACCAAAGTAACCGATGTAGTCCTCCGAATCGCTAAACTTAAGTGGCAGTGGGCGGGGCACATTGCCCGTAGAACCGACGGCCGTTGGGGCGGAAAGGTTCTCGAGTGGCGACCACGTACCAGAAGGCGCAACGTGGGTAGACCCCCCACAAGGTGGACTGACGACCTGATAAAGGTCGCGGGAGTCCGCTGGATGCGGGTGGCGCAAGACCGGTCATTGTGGCACTCTTTGGGGGAGGCCTATGTCCAGCAGTGGACGTCCTCTGGCTGATATGATGATGATGATGTAAGTGCATTTCACGTGGAAAGTCGAGCATTGTAAAGATCAATAGGAACATACTCCTCTTGAATCATATCGACATTCACATTTTCCGCCTTTGCTAGTAAATGGGTCAATAGTATTTTATACAATCGTGATATAATCAGGATATAATAGAGAGTTTTTCAGTCGAGTACCGTGTTTAGGGAACGAAGCTTGCTGAGTTGCCTAAGAAAGGTACGAGATTGAAAAGCTTGATTACATCTGTCGCGAATAGGTATTAATAGAGTGAAGTGTAAAAAACGTGTAAATAAATAATAATATTATTCTGTCGTGTATTTTGTGTGTTTATATCATGTTATGTTTTGTGTGGAATGTTATGTGCCTAGTTTTAAGTCTTGTATCACTGTTTTTAATGAATTGTAATAGATTAATGTGATTGGCCGAAATAAATAAAACTGACTCTCCATGTAACACCCACTAGTTAGTGAAAAAGTACCTACGGCGGGATATTTCCCTATATAAACCCCAGCCATGGTTGCTTCTTCAGAGAGAGTTTCACTCACCCACTCAAGCACCTAGCTTGCAACACTCTCCAGTAATTAAATTCAAATATATGTTTTTATTTCACATAAACATATCCCGGTAAATTGGAGGTAAAAGCGGACTTCGAGGTAACACAGCGGCCAGCGCGTTCCAGACTGCAGTTTCTACGCTTCACGGAGAACAAACACAACTAAATGCTACAGTCCACGCTCCACGGTTTGGTCCTTCGAGCCGGATGAAGAAAGAATAAAGTACGCGCTGAGTTTCAAGCGAACCTTGCTTAACTCAGACGGCAAGAAAGAATAAAGTACGCGCTGAGCCTAGAAGTTCGCTTCGGTTTAGACCCTACCCCAATAACCTTTCCGTACCCCAATTACCGGCTTGCCGGTCGGACCGTGCAGTGTTGTAGGTTTTCCTCCACTCACGCGTCCTGGCAACTTTCGTTGCATGTGTCACATGGTTGATACCATCACACTGCTTTCAAACGCTCTAGGCATTGCACTTTGCCATTGCGGGAGATTCAGTGCCACGAGGGATCCACGCTTAGGGCACTGACGTTGCGCTCGGTAACGTCAGATCATAGGCGTAGGCAGGTATATAGTTAGGGACCCCCGCGTGTGTAAAGTGAAGTGGTTCCAAGAAGATGTCCGAAAAGGAAGCACGAAGCCTTCGCTCGCGCACCAGGGGCCCGCCGGCGCCCGCACCGAACATGGACACCCCTACCCCCTCGTCGGGTAAGACTACGTCCGGCGAGACCAGTACGTGGAGCAAGGGCACCAGTGGCAACCGGAATACTACCGGTGACAACGAGTCGGTACACTCGGAAGCGTTCGACGATACGGTAGTAGTTCGTAGTAGGTCAAATACGCTAGTGAATAAAGACACCGATGTCGCGCCGCCGCCGCCGCGGGCGCCGTCTGATTGCGAATTAAATAGGAATCGCGAATCGGTAACTAGGGAACGCGATAATAAATTAGCCGTGCTAATGGCCGAGCTCGAGGTTCATAAAGCCGCTCTAGCCGTTGCTAAGACAGAGTCCGACACTGCAATGTTGAGGCTGCAGGTTGCGCAACTGAAGGCGCAGTCTATCGGCAGCAGTGACGCGACCGTCGAAGAACGAACTAGAAGTTGGGTAGAACGACAAGCTAGGTTACAACGCGAGATCACGAGTGAAAACGTTAAAATCCCGCCGCCGAAAGAGACCGCGCCGCCGCCGCGTGCAGCCGCCGATCGGGCTAGCAGACCGCAACCGCGTTTTTCAGAGGTACCGCACGGTACCTACGCGCCAATGTATCATAAACCGCCGGAATTACCCGCATTCGGCGGAGATATCACCGAGTGGATATCATTTAGGGCAGAGTTCGAGGATACGTCGCCCATGTTTAGTGCCGTCAATAACGTGAGTCGGATTAGACGCGCGCTTAAGGGCGAAGCTCGGACGGCCGTAAAATCAATCATGTACACAGTTCAGGACCCGTACGAGATAATGGAAGCGCTAGAACGGCAGTTCGGCGACCCCGAGGAAATTGTGCTTACGGAAATACATAACATCAAACGCATGCCGCGTTTGTCCGAAGACAATACGAATATCGCCTCATTCGCCGCGCATATCACGAACGCCGTTGCCACCATTCGATCGTTGCGTCAAGAAAAATATTTACACGCACCTGAGCTTGTGAACAAAATAGTGGATAAATTGAATCTGATAGTGCGCTACGAGTGGGCCAAATATAGAATCTAACTAACGTAGAATCACCCGGGTTAGTTGCGATATCCGAGTTTCTTAAAGAAATTAGCACTGCGGCCAAGCGCGTTAACCGAAATAGGCCGTCAAATAAATCGCGAAATGAAGGGAACACGGTTTCTTTTGAGCGCGAACCCAGACGATCGAGCTACGCTCTCGCTAGGTCCCGCGCCCTCGCGTCCTCCCGCGACTCTCGCACGGATTCGGAGTCAGATTCCCACGAAACTTACCCACGCGATTCGAAAAGTAGTTCGCGTAGTAAGCCTACTATCGCCCAGGTAAAGCACCGCGATAGTAATAATTGTAAAAAAACCCGCGTCAACCGGAGCTAGAGTTCAGGAATCGTCTATCTCTGTCCCGCCACGCAATACGTGCCCCATTTGTAATGAGGATCACTTCGTTAGCACGTGCGCACAGTTTACGGCGGCAACGATTTCTGATAGATGGGAACTAGCGAAGGGTGCGCGGCTGTGTTTTAAGTGTTTAAAATCCGCGCCTCATCAGCCGAATACATGCAAATACGTAGCATGCGGCGTAGGCGAATGCGAAGCAGGTCATCATAGACTGCTGCACGGATTACACACGGCCTCGTCTGTAACTAAGGTTGGCTGGGCACGAGCCGTAACCACAATTAACTTCGCGTCAAACACGTCCGCGATAACATCTAGCGTAGGTAGAAAAGGCAACACGTCTTTCGCCGGGGGAGCGAAAGCTCTCTAAACCCGCCCAAAGACGTGCCCACCGCGCAGATATGGCCCACAACGCGGCCCGCGTCGACGTTTGACCGAGGCAAACCTGCTCAAGTAGGAAGAACCTCCCGGTGAGCTGTAGAACCCGAACCTAAAAGCGACCATAAGCCGCGATCGTCAATAATTGTAACGCTCGCGCCCGTCGCCGACAACGCGTACATACACGACGACGCGTGTCAGAATCCGTGCGATCAAATATGAAAACTAAAAGTAAATTCGAGTACCTACCTAAGGTAAACAGTTTTTCCGAATATACGCATTTAGTTAGGGCCACGGCTAGAGTTCTGGTTGCCACCGAGGTAAATAACGCCAAGTTGCCATATAAGAAAACAGACACAGAAATGATCAAGGGGAATTTGATTTTAGCTGAGATATCGCTAATCAAACGGAGCCAATTTGAAGCCTATCCAGAGGAAGTTAAATCCCTGGAAGCTGGGCATGCGCTACCGAAAAAATCTCCGCTACGCAGAATAGCAGTAAAACTTGACGAATAAGGAGTCATCGTGACAGACGGCGGAAGTAAGCAAGTACCCGTCCTACGCGCTAAAACAGACTTCGCCAAGCTGCTAATTCATCATTTTCACGCTCTGTACAACGGCAACCACTCGACAGTGATAAGCGAGTTAAAACAAAAATATCACATAGTCGGACTGCGCGGTAGTATTCGTTATCGATCAGGTAAGCCAATGGTGTCGAACCTGTCGCGGGGCCAACCTCAAGGTTCCCGTGGGCGACTTACCATTAGAAAGGCCTCGAACGAATCCACTATCATCTACCGCTGCAGCTACGAATATACCCGGCGCTCATCACAACATACAGAGATTGCACCTAGGCGACAGCGTCATAATAAGCGACTGCTCCGTGCCACAATGTACATGGTATAGAGGCGAAATCGCACAGCTCTTTCCCGATGTAGACGGTGAAATAAGAGTGGCCATTGTACACACGCGCGCAGGTGACGTTTGCTGCTCAGCTTCCAGGCTTATTCCTACACGCTCCTCTACTAAATACGGTGTTGACACACGTGGGGGAGAACTGTCGCGAATAGGTATTAATAGAGTGAAGTGTAAAAAACGTGTAAATAAATAATAATATTTTTCTGTCGTGTATTTTGTGTGTTTATATCATGTTATGTTTTGTGTGGAATGTTATGAGCCTAGTTTTAAGTCTTGTATCACTGTTTTTAATGAATTGTAATAGATTAATGTGATTGGCCGAAATAAATAAAACTGACTCTCCATGTAACACCCACTAGTTAGTGAAAAAGTACCTACGGCGGGATATTTCCCTATATAAACCCCAGCCATGGTTGCTTCTTCAGAGAGAGTTTCACTCACCCGCTCAAGCACCTAGCTTGCAACACTCTCCAGTAATTAAATTCAAATATATGTTTTTATTTCACATAAACATATCCCGGTAAATTGGAGGTAAAAGCGGACTTCGAGGCAACACAGCGGCCAGCGCGTTCCAGACTGCAGTTTCTAAGCTTCACAGAGAACAAACACAACTAAATGCTACAGTCCACGCTCCACAATATCACTATTGTATACAATACTTTTTCTACTAGTCAACAAAAATAATATTTTTCTCAAAAATGGACGGCAAAGTCGACTTTGCCGTTTAAAAAATAGGTTGCGAAGCGCGTAGTTTATGGTCAGTCAAAAATTAAAAAGTTAAAAACATTGCAGTCTCGATTTTGGGACTGCAATGTTGCATACAAATTCCATTATTTGTCGTGTTCCAAACTTTTTAAAAGTTGAAATGGCCATATCAAATGAAGGCACAGGCCCATTAAACAGCCAA
Source organism: Cydia splendana (assembly GCF_910591565.1). Lineage (NCBI taxonomy): Eukaryota > Metazoa > Arthropoda > Insecta > Lepidoptera > Tortricidae > Cydia > Cydia splendana. The sequence continues at coordinate 36,914,382 of NC_085987.1, read as the reverse complement.
ACAGATGATTAGTACCGCGACTATTTAGCTGTCTCAAATAGGTTGGCGTATTTTCGGCAGAAAAATACACTTCTATTTTTTTATTAAAAAAATAAAAAGGCGGCAAAGCTAATTTTTTCAATTGTTTCTACTTTTTTCTGTGAAAATATATACGTAAGAAAGTTGCTTTTGTAAAATATTTCTATGATATTTATATTTGTTGCACCATTTTTGAGAAAAGCACTATATATGACTCGGCTGGAAGGCTACTTGCTGGCTTCGGATTCAATTAAACGGACTCCCAAGGTCGTCCGTTTAAAACGAATCCTCAGCCTGCAAGTAGCTACTTCCGAGCCTCGACAATAATGTACTATTTCTCAAAAATGGACGGCAAAGTCGACTTTGCCGTTTAAAAAATAGGTCGCGAAGCGCGTAGTTTATGGTCAGTCAAAAATTAAAAAGTTAAAAACATTGCAGTCTCGATTTTGGGACTGCAATGTTGCATACAAATTCCATTATTTGTCGAGTTCCAAACTTTTTAAAAGTTGAAATGGCCATATCAAATGAAGGCACAGGCCCATTAAAAAGCCAAACAGATGATTAGTACCGCGACTATTTAGCTGTCTCAAATAGGTTGACGTATTTTCGGCAGAAAAATACACTTCTATTTTTTTATTAAAAAAATAAAAAGGCGGCAAAGCTAATTTTTTCAATTGTTTCTACTTTTTTCTGTGAAAATATATACGTAAGAACGTTGCTTTTGTAAAATATTTCTATGATATTTATATTTCTTGCACCATTTTTGAGAAAAGCACTATATATGACTCGGCTGGAAGGCTACTTGCTGGCTTCGGATTCAATTAAACGGACTCCCAAGGTCGTCCGTTTAAAACGAATCCTCAGCCAGCAAGTAGCTACTTCCGAGCCTCGACAATAATGTACTATTTCTCAAAAATGGACGGCAAAGTCGACTTTGCCGTTTAAAAAATAGGTCGCGAAGCGCGTAGTTTATGGTCAGTCAAAAATTAAAAAGTTAAAAACATTGCAGTCTCGATTTTGGGATTGCAATGTTGCATACAAATTCCATTATTTGTCGAGTTCCAAACTTTTTAAAAGTTGAAATGGCCATATCAAATGAAGGCACAGGCCCATTAAACAGCCAAACAGATGATTAGTACCGCGACTATTTAGCTGTCTCAAATAGGTTGGCGTATTTTCGGCAGAAAAATACACTTCTATTTTTTTATTAAAAAAATAAAAAGACGGCAAAGCTAATTTTTTCAATTGTTTCTACTTTTTTCTGTGAAAATATATACGTAAGAACGTTGCTTTTGTAAAATATTTCTATGATATTTATATTTCTTGCACCATTTTTGAGAAAAGCACTATATATGACTCGGCTGGAAGGCTACTTGCTGGCTTCGGATTCAATTAAACGGACTCCCAAGGTCGTCCGTTTAAAACGAATCCTCAGCCTGCAAGTAGCTGCTTCCGAGCCTCGACAATAATGTACTATTCATTGTGTTGTTTTTTGTCCCCATAAAATGTGACGGAGTGGAGCTTTTCGTATGTGATAAATGATGAAATTTAATTTTTAATTTTTCTCATGTAAAATATAATCTACAGCTAGAAAGACATGCAATCAATAGCACTCCACTTTTTTATTTAATTGATAGAAGACACATGTAGGTACAAGTGTGACAGAGTGGTCAGAAACAAGACAACGAAAAGAATTTTGACCCAAATATGATATTTTTCATTGTTCGCCATATCTTAATACCTCTTAAAATTGCTTGATAATGAACAGGCGTGCGTTCGATACTGTCGCGACGACAATTGGTTAATAAATAATTGACGTCAATACTGTCAATGAGATACCGTCCGGCAAAATCAATAGAACCGTCTTGCCTTGGTGATTAACACAAAGTGGAACGGCTAATTGTTGGTGGCATTTGAAGCCTCTGTTCAGCTTAGTACTACAATACTATCTATACTTGGTCAAGCAGATCTTGTCAGTAAAAAAAGGCGGCAAATTTGAAAAATGTAGGCGCAAAGGGATATCATCTCATAGAAAATTTGAATTTCGCGCCTTTTTCTACTGACAAGATTTGGTTGACCATCTATATTCTGTGCCTATGTCGCTAAGTCGAATGATCACAGATATAATAGTGCGAATGATAATGTTAACTGATTTGAACGAAATTGTTTAGTTTACAGTCGGGAAAGTTCTTAAGAGCGCTATTACATTTCGGCGTTGAGCGAGTTTAGGTATTTTACGCGCTGCGGCAGGCCGTGCGAGCTCAGTATGCCGATCCCTTCTACCACACTCGCACTACAATTATGGATTAAACATTCTTGATCCTTCGCGAAGCATATTGAAATCAACCATAACAACACTAACTGTACTTAACTTTTAAAGTCCTAAAACTGTTATTTGGTAAGTACGAAAATACTAAATGCAGTGCAAATGTACATAGGGGCTGTTCATAAATTACGTCATCTATTTTTGACGATTTTTGACCCCCCTACCCCTCAAACCATCCAAAAATCATGCTTCGGATGACTCTGTTTCCTCCTACGTCATGCTACCATCATCCGATGTCCAGACCCCACCTCGCCCCTCCTCCCATTTGAAACGACGTAATTTATGAATAGCCCCATACTCGAACTTATGAAGGTATATTACTCGAAAGAAATTATAGGTACCTACTCGCTTATTTACATGTTTCGTCATTGCATTTGGTACCTATAGGTTGTAAAGTTTGTATCAACGAGGGTTTAAAAACTAACTGGTACTGAGGATCTGATAATAATGATGATGATTAAGGTGGTCACGGATACCAACCAACCATGAAGTAACATGATTATGCTCGTTTGATTCGTCTCAACAAGATCTTTGACACTGAAGATACACAGGGTCTGATGATGGAGCTGGAAGGTGGCCACGGGTACCAGTCTATCATGTAACTAAACCACTTCGTGTTTGGGCTCGTTTGATTCGTCTCAACAAGATCTTTGACACTGAAGATACACAGGGTCTGACGATGGAGCTGGAAGGTGGCCACGGGTACCAGTCTATCATGTAACTAAACAACTTCGTGTTTGGGCTCGTTTGATTGGTCTCAACAAGATCTTTGACACTAGGTGATACTCAGAGTCTGATGATGGAGCTGGAAGGTGGTCACCGGTACCAATCAACCATGCAACTAAACCACTTCATGTTTAGGCTCGTTTGATTAGTCTCAACAAGATCTTTGACTGATACTCACAGTCTGATGATGGACCTGGAAGGTGGTCACCGGTACCAATCAACCATGCAACTAAACCACTTCGTGTTTAGGCTCGTTTGATTCGTCTCAACAAGATCTTTGACACTAGGTGATAAACCAAACACGAAGCCCAAACACGAAGTGGTTCAGTTAAGTGATAGACTTGTACCCGTCGCCACCTTCGAGCTCCATCATCAGACCCTGAGTAGTATCTTGTGTCAAAGATCTTATTGCGACGAATCAAACGAGCCCAAACACGAAGTGGTTCAGTTACATGGTAGACTGGTACCCGTGGCCACAGTCCAGCTCCATCATCAGACCCTGAGTACTAACTTGTATCAAAGATCTTGTTGCGACGAATCGAACGAAGCCAAACACGAAGTGGTTTAGTTACATGGTTGATTGGTACCGGTGACCACCTTCCGGCTCCATCATCAGACCCTCAGTACTACCTTGTGTCAAAGATCTTGTTGCGACAAATCAAACGAGCCCAAACACGAAGTGGTTCAGTTACGTGGTAGACTGGTACCCGTGGCCACCTTCCAGCTCCATCATCAGATCCTGAGTACTATCTTGTGTCCAAGGTCTTGTTGAGACGAATCAAACGAGCCCAAACATGAAGTGGTTCAGTTACATGATAGACAGGTACCCGTCGCCACCTTCGCGCTCCATTATCACACCCTGAGTACTACCTTGTGTCAAAGATCTTGTTGAGATGAATAAAACGTGCCTAAACACGAAGTGGTTTAGTTGCATGGTTGATTGGTACCGGTGACCACCTTCCGGTTCCATCATCAGACCTTGAGTACTATCTTGTGTGTCAAAGATCTTGTTGAGACGAATCAAACGAGCCCAAACACGAAGTGGTTTAGTTGCATGGTTGATTGGTACCGGTGACCACCTTCCGGCTCCATCATCAGACCCTGAGTACTATCTTGTGTCAAAGATCTTGTTGAGACGAATAAAACGAGCCTAAACACGAAGTGGTTTAGTTGCATGGTTGATTGGTAATTTGGTACTGGTGACCACCTTCCGGCTCCATCATCAGACCCTGAGTACTATCTTAAGTCAAAGATCTTGTTGAGCCGAATCAAACGAGTCCAAACACGAAGTGGTTTAGTTGCATGGTTGATTGGTACCGGTGACCACCTTCGGGCTCCATCAGCAGATCCTGAGTACTATCTTGAGTCAAATAAATACATATAGAATGTCAGGTCGTTTCAAATATTTTTAATCCTGTCCGGTAGTTTATTAAACTGTACCATTATAAATTATAATACTATAATAACAGTGCTAGGATCAAAGTCTCTCGTTGCGGTTTACACGCACACAGTATAGCGTTTTACACGGCGCCCGCCGCACACAATGATAAAAAACCTCGTCGTCGCCGTTGAAAATGGGCGGAGCCGACCGCCACACGTCCTGACTCTACAAGCTCTGCCGCGGCACTGAGCTGGCGCAGCGCGCGTTATCGGTAATATAGAGTAGTTTTCAAAAAATTGCCAAAAAATTATAGTAGAATTTCATAAACACTAATGTATACCAACAGTATAAGCAAACGTTGCAGATTGCTTGAGTATGAAAATGACTTCGATATTAAGTAGATTTTCGTAGGAATTGACACTTGTTTCGGAGAGAAAATTGAGTTCGTTTTATTTTGATTTTCTCTTTCTCAAAGGTATGTAGGAAAAATATCGTTTGATATGCCTAAAGTACAGGGTATTAGTAATACAAAATAGCCAGGTTTAGCAGAATAAACTTCTCAACATTTCCAAATAAGAGCTCGCCATTCAGTGCTTCACGGGGTTTTTCGGAAACGACCATCAGAAAAAAAATCATTACTATTTTAATAAGTCCTTCTTCTAATATTTACAACGATATTTCTAAAGATAAGAAGACGCTTTTACTGGAACAAGTACTCATTGTTTCTAATAATGAGCGCAAAGTCCTGAATTTCGTCGACTAGTATCATCAATTTTGCATTATTTCGACTTTTCTTGTAAGAGTGCTCTTAAGTAGTAAATAATGCGAGCTACAGAGCTGAAAGTAGTGTAAAACGATACATTTTGTTAAAATTAAAAGTCTGTGAGAGTGCCTCTAAAATGTACGAAAAAAAAAATATCTTTATTAATATAATAAGGATGAATAGGATCAGTTACTCTTGCGTTGTGTTACGTAGCAGAATAATAACTTCTAAAGGGCTGTTGCGTAACCCATAAGACTTTCGTTCATTGACCTTTATATGCATATTTCTGTTGTTAGTTCATAATTATACTGCAATCGCACTCGCGCATCTTCATGGCCTGCGAGCCCCGGCAATATTTCGTGGCCGGAGAAAAAGAAGAGAGTCGATTATCCTTTTATTTTATCGTTTTTAATTTTTAATTATTTTTAGGAGCCGATGAAAAGGACCAGTACAAGGCCTACGGTAAAACATTCAGAAAAATGATTGTGGATTGTTTACAAAAGGATCCGTCCAAACGCCCCACTGCCACGGAGCTGCTTAAACACCCTTTCTTCAAGAAGGCCAAAGATAGGAAATATCTGACCCAGACACTAGTCGCGATTGGTCCTAGTATGGAAACAAGAGTCCATAAGGTAAGTGGGTGCATCCTGTGATATACCACTTTTGGTAGTTGTATTAAAGTTTAAAGTAGGTATGGATTTCTAGAAAAAATGTGAGAATGGCAATTTAAGCTCAACGAAAGGGAAATGGATGTGGTTTAATAAAGCGGCCAGGATATCGAAAGCAGGTGAGGCACTAACTCACCATTTATGCAAAAAAACTTACCACTAGCTGTAACGCTGGACAATTTGCTCAAAATCTTTCGATGTTATCGACTGGCTACTGAAATATTACACAAATGTTTGGCGGAAAATTAAAAAATCTTGGGCTGGTCACACTTTGTGTAGTAGGAATTATTGTTTTGATACTAGAAAATATTTTTGATTTTCTGTGCACACATAAGGTACCACCACTCTACCACAATGTAAAATACAGTCAAGTCAACGATAAACACATGTAAACACTTTCTCACTATATACCATTGTAACAAGGCGAAAAATGAAATGTAGTGTAAATAAGACCTATAGTGTAAATAACATTATTTGCGGTATTTGACACATTATGACTGACGTATATAGAGATGTAACTAACGCAAATCGATTGTCACAGCAAGCGATTACGATTGGATGGCACGTAGACTGAGGTATCGAATTGTGACGTATAATGAATTTTTATTTGAGATTTAAATAAAGCTAGAATTATATGGTTTTCCCGCAAGCTACCGGTCGGTCGGTGTATTTAATACACCGACCGAGTAGGTCGCACCCATTGTCAAAATTGAAACTAACTGGGGATCTATTTTAAAGTTTATTTATGTTATTTCTGTGTCAAATTTGTTGTCTGTTAAGTGACGATAAATATATCCATATTTACAGTTAATTATCCACCTTTTACTTATTTTTATTAAAAGAAAAATGAAAAATTCATATCGATTTACTTAGACGACTACCGATTCATAACGGTGGTGTCCGGCCAACCCTAAAATTAAAAAAAAAAGACGTAGAACGTAAACGTTCGCAGTGCAGTTGTTTTCCTTTGTGATTTCGATGTGCAAAACATTTTACGTAGTATTGCTGTTGTGAGTGACAGACGTCAAATACCGCAAATAATGTTATTTACACTATAGCTCGATAATACCGTAATATCAAAGACATATGTAACTTCGTATAAGATGAATAAAGTCTAAGGAAAAAACGTGCCTCGGAAATCAAGAAAAAGTCATTCTCGGATAGATGGCGCACACACCTTTAGCCTATGCTCGGCTAGATGGCGCGACGACACCGTTTAATATTTAACAATTTTAACACATAGATATCAGTGAAAGAACGGGTCAAAATGATATAAAAATAATAAAATCAATAATCCATGTATATGCATTTTATTGATAATTTTATACGTTTTCATTTTGAGTTTTAATCGTGTGTCGATAGATGGCAGTAAGTTTACTGTGACTACAAAATTTACTATGACAGGACCCCTCTATACTATCTATTCTCTTTGGTAATATTAATCCATCACGAAAAATAATACATAAGTATTGCCAAATATGCTAAATGCTAAGTATTAAAATATATATAGAGCACCAACCTCCTAATTTGTTTACATTTGCTTAGGAGTTGTAAACATTGCAGTTTTTCGGTATACACCGCTATACGTCGAGTTCGCACATTATCGTAATTATTTACGAACTTAAATAATAGTTTGCGAACCTCACTCAGTATAGACATTATTAATATTATTTAAAATAAACCCCTTATAAACCGCAAACAATTTGAATGAATGACATAAATTGACAACTGACTTTTATCTTTTTTTTAAATCATAGATTGTTGGTGATACAACAACGAAATATCTGTCAACAATTTTTGGCTAGCCAGACCCTTAAAAATTATTGGTATGCAACAATAGTAAACATGTCTTATCTGATTGTAGCATTAATAAGCATTAGTCGCATGAAATTATGTGCATTTTACCAGAATATCGCAATGAATATCACATTTCTTTTGTTTCTTGGCAAGGAGTAATCTTTGACAACAGAAATTGAAAATCATCGAATGTAAACAAGAAGATAAGATTTTGAAATTACCCCACCACCCATTTTACCACAAAATTACAAAAGAATGGAATAGGCTCTAGGCGTTCTGTCGTTAATTAGGGCGAGCGAAGCGAGCCCTATCACCATTCGACAAACTATGCATTCTTGTGGTACACTTTACGGAAAAACGACTGCACTGTTAGGTTTGAGATTTAACATACTAATTTAAATTCATGTCTAGGTGTGTTATCAAACATAAAAATCTTAAAAATATCATTTTATAAACCTATAAAAATAAAATAAAGTAATAACACTTTGTATTACTACTAGCGCCATCTGTTGGCAAAATAATGAATTAACATTGGTGCTAATGTTAATTATTTATTTCTCTAACAGATAGTAGTAGTAGTAGTAGTAAATAAATAAATAAATATTGGACATTCTTATACAAATTGACTAAGCCCCACAGTAAGCTCAAGAAGGTGTTGTGGGTACTCAGACAACGATACCTATGTGGTGTTTTCAATTTCAGTAATGTCGATGGCGCTTACGCCATTAACATCGATGAATACAATAGTGGGTTAAATTTTTGGATTCAGACCCACCTCGCTTCGCTTGGTTTGATTCCCAATTTAGCAATTAAGTTTCTGTGAACTATTCCGACTAGAACAATCAATCTTGCTGCTGCGGAGGTCAATTTACTCGTATGTTTTGTGACGCTGATGAACTGATCAGTCATGATGTGTTAGCGGGAGGGGGAGGGGGTCAGCCTATTCTTATTATTTCTTACATAGGGGAGGAAGGGGGTCAAAAACTGGAAAAAATTGTCTTACGTAATTAATGAATGGCGCCTTTAGTGTTACTATTGCTTGGAACTGCTAAAATTATAAATAAAGATAAGCATATTAATACAAACTTCAGTGACTTAGGTTAGGGCCGATACACGAATGCAACTTGTATGGGAACTGCACGCCGACTGCACGCCAATTGCAACGTCGGCGTGCAGTTCAACAAAATGACCCAGAACCCTGGCAGTTCCTAGTGGAACTCAGGTTTGGTGCAACAAAGGCACATTATGTTTTAGTCATCCGACTCATCTTGATGAGCACTTAGGAGAGTAGTACCCATCAAGATAGAGCTGATGCTGAAACCTGGCAGTACCTAGTGGAGCTCGGGTTTGGTGCAACATATATAGACACACGCTGTTTTGGATATCCGACACGTCATGTGATCACTTAGAAGTGCAGTACCCAAGATAGAGCTGATGCTGAACCCTGGCTGTACCTAGTGGAACTGTGTGTGTGTGTGTGTTTATGTGCGGAGCAGCGTGATTACCGCCAGTTAGGTGTCCAGACGGAATAGTTTTTCGGTCAATTGTGTGGTGTGGACGCAAAAATAAATTCAAGGACATTAGCTCGCTGACCCAACATTATGTAGGAAAGCCAGAGTTGGCTTCCTTACAAAAAGTACTGGGCGACCGTGTAGGATGTAATAAGCGCTTATGAAATTGTATATTACGTGTGGATGATACCTATTGGAAATTTGATTTTGTCGTCTGGATACGTTTTTAATGGACAAAGTAAAAGCTGTAACAGACAGGCGTACCGGACTGCGACCGGGGTCTGGTTTGTATATTTCTTTCTTGCTCTCACTTATAGCTGCGTTCTTAACGGACTTATTACGTACCCACTCTATCGGACATGAAACAAGCCTCGGATTGGATCAAAGTCGCGGTCCGGTACGTTTAGGTAGAAAAACTCCGCGAGCCCTTACAAAGCTCTGCCTTTTGCTAGTTATATGTTTGTTGTGGCTTTCAGGCGAGCAAAAGACAGCCGGGAACTTCGGGCCGGTTGCACCGCACCGTCACCGGCGAGTGGGTGTGGAGCGAGGAGGAGGACGAGGGCGAGCCGCACGAGTCCGATGACGAGTCGTCGCCCACGCCGGACCGGCGGCCCATGAACCGGCTCCAGCCGGCCGACTCTAGTGGGAGTGACTCCGAGGAGGTGAGGCCTAGTCTGTCACACAGGGGACGAACACGAACCGCACGGGTCAGGACGAGTCGTCGCCCGCGCCGAACCGGCGGCCTATGAACCGTCTCCAGCCGGCGGACTCTAGTGGGAGCGACTCCGAGGAGGTGAGGCCTAGTCTGTCACACAGGGGACGAACACGAACCGCACGGGTCAGGACGAGTCGTCGCCCGCGCCGAACCGGCGGCCTATGAACCGTCTCCAGCCGGCGGACTCTAGTGGGAGCGACTCCGAGGAGGTGAGGCCTAGTCTGTTACATACAGGAGACGAACACGAACCGCACGGGTCAGGACGAGTCGTCGCCCGCGCCGAACCGGCGGCCTATGACCCGTCTCCAGCCGGCGGACTCTAGTGGGAGCGACTCCGAGGAGGTGCGGCCTAGTCTGTCACATACAGGAGACGAACACGAACCGCACGGGTCAGGACGAGTCGTCGCCCGCGCCGAACCGGTAGTAATCTTGAGGATTTTCAGAGATGTAGTTATTAAAAGTATTGTACTTATCGCTTGCAGGAGGCCACGACGAAAGCGGCCACTTCGCCAGACGCGGCCACGGCCGCTACTGATGAACCGCCTACTATCAACCTCGTTTTAAGGCTAAGGTAAGCTTCAATTATTTATTTTATCATTGTAAGGTCCAACGTTACGATAAAAGTCGCTATTTTTCTCATAAACAGTATAGTTTTCATGAATGCACCTGTTAGATCAGGGCGTAAAAGGAAACTACGAGAAGTTCATACGAAGATATATATTGTCGAAACAATAAGCACTGATATATTCAGCAGCAAGGTCGAAAAGAATGTGACGGCATCACGCACGCGAACAAAAGCTGTATATTATTCAAACATTTAAACTTGTTCCACGTGCCTTCATGTACCCATACAACCATTTCCAGTCGCCGTTACGACGCGGTGTTGACACATCTTGTGTCGACACCGTCTGTTTCGGTCACAATTCCAGTCGCAGAGTCGTCGCCGTGTCGACACAGTTACCAGAAATGGGGAAGGGTCGACACATGACACAAAGTGACATAAAGTGTGGTCGCCGTGTGCACACATTGTTTCGGGTTTGCGACTACTTTATGCCAAAATCATTCGTTCATTCGTTCATTTTGTTCCTGTCAAATGGAAACTGTCAGATGGAAAAATACTTAAATAAAAATAAGTGACATTAATACGCCATCTCTAAAACGGATTACAAGACGTAATTATATATTGTTTGCATTTATATTACAATAGGACTAAAATTATTATGGGGAATTAAACTGCTCGAGTGATTTGATAAACTAAGTGTAATATAATCAACGCGCCACCACATTGTTTTAGTTTAGCCGGAAATTAAATTGTTTACTTCTCAGTGCCTGTGTTCATAACTATATTATTTGAAGCATTTTTAGTACTTCGATGCGTATACTATACTTAAATAACAGAAATAACGCTTTACATACTACGAAACTTGTTAATTATGATGTATAAATATGGTTTAAGGCTGAGAAATATTGCAGTCACAAAGTAGTTGCAATGTTTCGACTTTGTGTCGACTCTGTGTTGACACATGACACGCGCTGTCAAAAGTAATAACAAAGTTACTGGTATGTTACTGGATTTGCAAAATGGCTCCTTGTGTTGATTTGTTTCCAGATATTCTCAAAGTGTAAAAATGCCGTGGTCAGAGATGGGCATTAATCGATTAACTGTTTATTCGACTAATTAATGGAATAAAAAAAGTTAATTCTCAAATTTTAATCGCGATTAGTTTAGTCGACCTAACATAGATTGAAATTGAATTAATCTGAATATTAATCGAATAAATTATCGATTAAATCTCGATTGAAAGTTGACAGGGGGCCATTTTTGTACGTAAAAATAATAGAAATGTCTTGCATGCAGATGGTAGCAAAACACTTTGTCATAAAAGTCGAGATGGGTGTCGATATATAGGTTTTAGGGAGTGCCGATTTCGAAAATAATGACCATTTTGGAATCCGAAATGGCGGCCATGCACTGTGTCATAAAAGTCGTCATGGATGTCGTTTTATACGCTTTAGGGGGCCCCAATTTTGAAAATGATGACCATTTTGGAATCCAAAATGGCGGCCATGCACTATGCCATAAAAGTCGTCATGGGTGTCGTTTTATAGGTTTTAGGGGGCGCAGATTTCGAAAATGATAACCATTTTGGATTCCAAGATGGCGGCCATGCACTATGTCATAAAAGTCGTCATGGATGTCGTTTTATAGGTTTTAGGGGGCGCAAATTTCGAAAATGATAACATTTTCAATTTCAAAATGGCGGCAATGCACTATGTCATAAAAGTCGTCATGAATATCGTTTTATAGGTTTTAGGGGGCGCAGATTTCGAAAATGATGACTATTTTGGATTCCACTTTTATGACAAAATACGTAGCCGCCATCTTGGATTATAAAATGATCATCGTTTTCGAATTCTGCACTCCCTAAAACCTATAAATCGACATCCGTGACGACGCAAGTTATCTTTATTTTCAGATCTAACAAATTGCTACAGAATACAAACGACAAAAAAGAAGCGAGGAGGTAATGAAACAAGCAAAAACACAGATGATTCCTCGACGCAATTGGGTGATTCTTAAATTGTGTCCAGATTTTTTTTGTCATAAAAGTTTTTATTTTTCACATATTACTCTCACAAGTTCCGTGACATTTCGACCTTGTAATTTTTTAAGTAAATGTTTTTGTTTATCTATGAGGATCTCACTAGAATAGTATAATCAAGGTATGTTTATATTTGATGAATGAAATAGTAACGCAAAAAAAATATATATTTGTGTCTTATATTCCTGCCGAAGACTTTTATTTTACCTTTTCCTTCTACACAAGTTTGGCCAAGTAATAAGAATTTAGGGCTCTCAATTTTATTTTGACTTCTACAACAGTAAAGCTACGAGGCCATGTTTGGTATCGTTTTCGTATAAATTCGCAGTACCAAATTTAGTTAAGGTATCACATTGACACCATTCCGAAGTAAAAACATATAAACTTATTAAAATACTTTCTTTTAAACTCCTCTTCACGCTTAAACTGCTGAACAGTTTTAATTTAAATTTGGTACACATATATTTTGAGTCCCGAGACAGGATATAATAAGTTATCTCAAAAATCATCCTTTAAAGGTGTGAAATGAGGTGTAGGGGGGAATTCAGAATTGACTTCTTGAAGTTAATACTGTTTAAGTTTAGGTTTGAAGTCATGTTTTTTCATCATTTTTAACTAAATCAAAGATGTAGACCATCCCAAATTTCATATAAATCGGTTCAGCGGTTATTGATTTCCCGTACAAATTTCCACGCCACTTTTCACACCTTCAAAAGATGATTTTGGTTATAAGATCTATCCTATGTCCTGTTCCGGGACGCAAACTATTTCTATACCAAATTTCAACGAAATCGGTTCAGCGGTTAAGCGTCAAGAAGAGTTTCAAAAAAACCGGCCAAGTGCGAGTCGGACTCGCGTATTAAGGGTTCCGTACATTAAGTCCGACTCGCGCTTGACTGCACATTTCTAATAGGTTTTCCTGTCATCTATAGGTAAAGAACTATTTTGTGTATTCAGACGGACATACATACAGACGCACGAGTGATCCTATAAGGGTTCCGTTTTTTCCTTTTGAGGTACGGAACCCTAAAAAGATTTATTTTTATTTTGTGGAATGGTGTCAATGTGATATCTTAAATGGATTCAGCACCCCAGATTTATACGAAAACGATACCAAACACGGCCTAGTACCTTCACTGATATAGATATATCAAGATAAAATTGAGAGCCCTAAATAAACTTTCAAGAGCGGATATCTCAAAAACTATTCAACATATCGAAAAAAATCGGGCAAGTGCGAGTCGGACTCGCGCACGAAGGGTTCCGTACCATATAAAAAAAAACAAAAAAAACACGGTCACCCATCCAAGTACTGACCACTCCCGACGTTGCTTAACTTTGGTCAAAAATCACGTTTGTTGTATGGGAGCCCCATTTAAATCTTTATTTTATTCTGTTTTTAGTATTTGTTGTTATAGCGGCAACAGAAATACATCATCTGTGAAAATTTCAACTGTCTAGCTATCACGGTTCGTGAGATACAGCCTGGTGACAGACGGACGGACGGACGGACGGACGGACGGACGGACGGACGGACGGACGGACGGACGGACGGACGGACAGCGAAGTCTTAGTCTGTCTGCCGTTTTACCCTTTGGGTACGGAACCCTAAAAATTGACTGAATAAACTTGTAACAAATTACATTAACTTTCATTTTGTGGCCATGTCGCTGAGATGCATAGTTTCCGAGATATAATCGAAAAACGGGAAAATGGGACCTTCAAAGCCCCCTCTCTCCCCCCCCCCCCGCTCAAGGGCTACGGCCGGGGACTTTTGATATGTTCACCTCCTAACTTGTCAAACCGAGTTACGGAGTCAAAAATTGTGTTCCGAGCATTTCCCTCTACAACTATTGGAGCATTCGTTGCCTGACCTAAGTAGCTTATTGAATTTCTTTAAAAACTTTTCTGTAAAAGGTTGACGGGTGTTGGGTGTTTATATGGTTTCGGTCGATTATTATCATTTGCATTGCCCATGATGACTTACTAGAATTACGAGCACACGAGACACTAATACTAGTTTGACAAACCTTGGTTTTCAAGAGGTATTTTATATTGACATTTGCTGTCACAAATTTGCTGTCAGATTTAGTCGCAAACCGCACGCAAAGTGCACACAAATGTGTCGACACCTTGTTACGGAAAAGTGTAGACACGGCGACGACACTTTGTTTCGAAACAATTCTAGACACATTGTGTGGACTCTGTTACGACACATCTGACATTTAGTTACCACTTTGTGATTCTGCGACTGGAATGGTTATATGGGTAGTTACCTATAAAACAAGTTTCTTTCAGTTTACAAAGACACTTTCCAACACTGGAATGATGATCCCTTTTCTGGGGCTCAAAGTAACTCCATACCAAATTTCACTTTAATCGGTTCAGCGGTTTAAGCGTGAAGAGGTAACAGACAGACAGAGTTAATATCAATAGGGATAAAAGACAATCAAATAAAATGCCCCAATCCCAACTTAACTGTACTTAAATGTGTAAGGTCGGCGCTAGTGTTAAACGTTAATTAGGGTAATTCGCCAGTAACTGGCCACTGTTAGTAATTGGCCACCAAATGAATTCTATTCACCTATAAACAGAGTTCATTTTAGTATAAGGTTTCAATATCTGGCCAGCCTTCAATAACTGGCCAGCCTTCAATAACTAGCCGCCTTATACTAAAATGAATTCTGTTTATAGGTGAATAGAATTCATTTTTAGTTTAGGGCGGCCAGTGACTGTCGAATTATCCTACCTACCATAGTTGCAACAATTAATGGTAGCCTGAAAATAACATGAATAAATTTACACAGAAATTCCCGTCGCGAGCTGAACGACATACGGTTCGAGTTCGTGATGGGCAAGGACTCGGCGGAGGGCATCGCGGCGGAGCTGATCGGCGCCGGGCTGGTGGACCCGCGCGACTCCGTGCCCATCTCCACGCACCTGGAGAGCCTGCTCGACTCGCAGACGCCTCTCGCGCCTACCGCGCCCAAGACGGTCACATTCCACTTGGTGAGTTAACCATTTCAAACCTAATATTTAGATATTGCCACGCACATTGCAACTTCAATGAACCAGTGATTGTCAATCACTAAGGCTAAGTTCACACGGCGTTAATTTTTCCCATATACCGTATACGGCATATGTATAATGGCAACTTACAAAATCGATCACACGGCGTCTATGCAGGAAAGCCGTCTAGCCGTATGAACGATTTTGTAAGTTGCCATACAAATTTTGCCGTCACTACGGTATTCGATAAAATCCGGTATACGGTATACGGGTAAAATTAACGCCGTGTGAACCTAACGTAGATCGGGAATATTACGCAAGCCCGTCACTAACACAAACAGAAGGTCTACCACGAAACAAGGAAATCGAAATATCGTTATCTACCTCTCTATCACTCTTGCATTTTCGAGCGAGCCTTTTAAAAGACATGTCAAGATCGCTTACCTTCTTCCAAGTTCTTTCTAATGCTAAAAAAAACGAACTATAGCCGCGCGAGTTTTTCGAACTACCCGCACTTAGGGGTCATCCATTAATTACGTCACACGTTTAGGGGGTGGGAGGGGGTCAAGAAAATGTGACATATTGTGACATGGGGGAGGGGGAAGACACAAACTTTGTGACGTCACTTTAACTTCATCAGTAACCGAAATTTTTTTTTAAATTAAGTATTTTATTCGCTGTACATTTAAATAACAAGTTTTTAAAACGATAATCGTTTTTATTCTTTTAATTTTCTTTCCTAAGCAGTTTTGGGTTATAAAATTACTAATATTTATATCGTCAAAAATATTTTGATAAAATATTAATAATACTTAGGTACTTACTTAATTCGATTTGGCGATTTCGTAGAAAAAATGTGACGTCACACTAGGGGGGAGGGGTTTGCCAAATGTGACCAAATGTGACAAGGGGGGGGAGGGGTCAAAAAACCTAGAAATTTGTGTGACGTAATTAATGGATGACCCCTTAGTCTTGTTTATCAGACAAGACCAAGGTTGTATTAAGTCCCGTTGTGTAGTTTGATAATTCCATTGTTATTTTTAAACTGCCCTAAATAAGTTTAAGATATCATTTAAACCATTATAAGTTGCAGTTATGAATCATAACTTATGATATCAATCGAGTTCTACCTAGTCTTTAGGCATGCGTACGCGTATCAAAACCATTAGATGACATATTTTTCTTTTTTTTTTTCAGAATTCAGCCGTACCTAATGAACAATTTGATGACAAAACATTAATAGGATTCGCGCAGATATCGATAGTTGATTAGGATTTGTACAACAGGTTTGTAGTCGTAAATGCGCCACTAGTAGGAATTTAAAAATATATACTTTATAGTATGTACTTTAGCTACGTAAAGACAAGGTCATTTACATCGGAGCAAGAATCAAGTCAAAAACATCCGGATAGTGTTTTAAGTCTGTATCAGACATGTATTTATAATAGTTAGATATGTAATTCTCAGGAAAAATAGATACCACTTGGGGGTTGTGCACAAATCACGCGAGGTGTTTTCGGCTAATTTTTGACCCCCCCTCCCCCTTGGTGATATTTGGTGAGAACTTTGATTACCCCCCTCCCCCACATAACCTCACGTGTATTTTTTTGATTTTTTTTATCCGACCGGTCAAGGGCACGCACTCGAAAATTTCGTAAAATAGACTCGCTATTTTGATTTTAAGTGTGAAGTGAAAATTTGTGTTTGACGAAACCGAGAAAAAGTATTTTCCTACTCATGTGGTAGGTATTTTTTCTTAGTTTCGTTCACTGTAGAAAATACACGTGAGGTCTCCTTATACCCCCGACCCCTCTCCCCCCCGCTCCCAACGCTCCCCCCTATCGAACCTCGCCTGATTTGTGCACAAGCCCTTGTCTATAACACGCATAAAGTTGCTATTAAACATTCTACTGATTGACATGCCCATTATATCCAATAATTATTCATTTATTTGTTACGCTTGCTTCGGCGCCAGTGATCTTGACTGCATTGTATTTGTTTAAAAATAATGGTGCTAAGAGGGTTTGGAGGACGTAAATGCCTCGCGGTCTATGTATAGTGTACGTGTGATAGGGTATAGATTATATAATTATAAAAGTTCCAATCATGTATTATAATTTATTAAGTAGTATTATTTATATGACAAACACCAGTGTCTTGGTATTTAGCCAAAGATAAGAAAATAGTCGCCGAGAAGTTCAAACTTTAATTACAAAAAAGCCTTATTGGTTGAGTTGGTTGCCTTTTAATCAGAGGTTGGGGAGGGTGAGCTATTTGCCTTATAATTTGACATCTCTTACGTCATATTATAAGGCAAATAGTTCACCCTCGCCGACCTCTGCTTATAATATATTATGTAATCGAAGGCATACATTGGTGAAGTCAGATACGACTGACAGCCCGGCAACGGCTTTAGGTTTGGCAGAATTCATACAAGACGCTTTCCAAGTAACCCAGGGCAGGGTCGAAATTTTCAATTTCTGCGGACGTGAATTTCCATAACTCAGTCCTATATCCAAAAAACTTCAATAACAAGTCGACAAGTCAAAAAATGTTGCCAGCTGCAGTAAAATAGTGTTATCAAGTTATCATAGACCATTTCCCAAAGTCGGGTTAACGCATTCACTGCCAGGGGGCGTGGCCTAGGAACAAACTTGTATGACGGTGAACGCACATGTGCGTTGGGGGCAGTGAATGTGTTAAGTATCTCGTGTCTAATAATAATAAGCCTTGCTGGTCGCCGTAATTGGATGAAGAAACTCCGTTTGATTAACATGATTTCACTGTATTCTTTACCTATTCGGTCATACATGACACTTGTTACGTATTACGAACTATTCTGATAATATCAGACACTCACCACAACATATTATGTTGTGGTGAGTGTCGAAGTCAAATGACCGCAGCAGATTAAAATAAATATAGTGTATGAACGTTTAGAACTTTTTATCTGTGGATGTAGATATACTGGTACCTGTTGACTTTCCCACCTATATTTATAACATGAACGCTGCATATCGTAGGTATGTTTCATTTTTTTTTTTATAATACCGATGTAATGTTTAATACCTCATTCGTTTTTGTCAACGATTGACGAAACTCAATCGTATATGAAAACCACTGTAATAATCCAGTAACTTTGTCGAATTTTGTAACCTGGCTCTTTTGCGTCAAATCCGGTAGTACTGATTTTTTGCAGACTTATTTACGATGTTGGCCCAATGAATAATCCAAGTTTGTGACCTCGAGCGCCGAACGCAACTTTCTCGAAAATCGAAAAACCCGCAAAAATTTCGGTTTTCTTTTAGATTTGGGCGATTATAACCCTAATAGACTAATTTTTGATAGTACCTTTTCAGGGTGTTTTTAAAGTGGACAAAATTGGCTACAGTACGATACAAGAATTGTCTCTGTACATCTAATAGTTTCCGAGATAAAGCCTTTCAAAATTTATTTTTTTCGAACTTGTATTCATCAAACATCAAACATCAACATTCGTAGGCTAAGTAAGTGCAGTGAGTATGCACTTTTGTCTCAGGCGATGCCGCTTGGCACAATTGTTTCTAAGGTCATACAAAGCTGATTTGACCCGGTAGCCACGAGATCGTACCGTGCCTACCCCCCAAAAAAGGGGGGGAAAGGGTCGGCTCCCCAGGTGCAATCTAAGCTATATTTCTTCCTGCTCTGAGCAACTAGGGCAAGTTATATATCATCAGCGGTTTTTTTAGATTTTTGACAAAGTTGCGTTCGGAGCTCGAGGCCTCAAACTTGGATTATCATTGGGCCAACATCATAAACAAGTTTGCAAAAAATTAGAACTACCGGATTTAACGCAAACGCTAAATGTATTAAATTACTGTATTATAAATCCGATATCGGCAATTAAGAAGTAATTCGTTGCTGATGTTCCAAATAATACATATTGTATATGTCGGCGGCCGATCGTAAAATCCGGCAGATAATGAAATCTCTAGCCATATCGTGAGACGTGAAAATCATTGTCTCGATTACTGAGTTTACGCAGCCCCGCGAAGCGTTCTGGACAGTTTGCCTTTCGGACATTGGAAGCAACCAGCAACTAACGAACCTATCCTAACTATCAATTAAACATGTGACTACCGTCAAAACATGACGCAGGAACTTTATATATGATCGGCAGCCGACATATACACACTTGTATCCAAAATCAGGAGTGAATTAACAGGCATTTTACTTTTTTTTTACTCAGATTCATGTATAAATTCGAAATATAAGGAGCCACGTAAATCAAGGTAACTTAAATTCATAAAAAGTATACGATAACGAGGTAATATTATGAAATACACGCTCTGAACTGTCAGTTTTCTCTTTTTAATAAGTAATAATAATAAGTTTTAATTATTATGTATTATAATTTATGTCAGACAATGTTAGGTAGCATAAAAATTCAAAACGATTTATAGTTTAGCTAAGTTTATAATGAAAATTTTACGTTTTCTTCCGAATTTGGTAAGAATTAAAAACAGGCATATATATTTTGTATGCAAGCATCATTAGGTAACCAATATACACTTAAACACTAGTGACAGCGCCAAGTGGACCGTCAGCCATTAACAATAAAATCTGAAAGCCTCTGCAGCAAGCCCAAGGAAATCAGTGGGATACATACTACCGGACAAGGCCACTTTAACTTATATACCTAAATATCGGTAGGGAAAACACAAGTATATTAAGGACTAAAAACCTATAGACTCATTATAAATATTTACGCATTTTGTTTGTAGCATACTGACCAGCAGGGACACCATGATATTTTTGTTTCTGACACACATAGTTTACACTAAGAAAGCTTAAATGCGTATACATATTTTGTGTTTGTTACCAAAGTTTGATTCAGACACTGCGTTAACACTAACCGGCGTGGACTTTAATGTGAGACCAACAGACAATGTATAATTAACACCCTCATTATCTCAATTTAAATTTCGAAACAATTTCTTTGAAAGGTTAAAGCTAAAGATGGTCCTGTCAGGTTGTATTTACTCCAAAATTTGTTGACAAAGGCGTAGGCCTTAGGTCATAGCCTTGGGTCGGTGAGGGCCGCCGGATAGTTTAACAGGCTTCCGTAATCGGTCCACATGACCTGCATAAGTTGCGTAGATCTGACGTGGCGTGATGCTAGAATGTCACACGTGCCACTACGAACAAACGGTTGTAGGATGCTTATTGCAACAAAACTATTTATACTGATGGTAATTTTTGTACGGCAGTCTTTTATAAAACCAAGGGTCTGTTTTGTTAAGTGACCGTCTTTCCGTCACTGATAGTCCGGACGCCCCGTTTCGATCCATGCCATGCTAGAACTGCGGAGGGGAGGCGAAAGCACGAGTTCTTGAACTTATCGCTGCAGTGAGGGTTTTATTGTGCGGAAACAAACACTTTTTAAAAACCTATTAACCCCCGTTGGTCGCGGCAGTACGCTGATTGCTGTCACCGTACATAACGCTTCGCTTATCCCGTAGTTTTTTTTTTCTCTCATCGCAAAGTCAAAACACGTGAGGTCAGCGCGACGCTGAACACATGCAACCGAAATACTTTCTATTCGAGGGATTATCTTGCCCGGTCTTATAAAAGACTGCGTGTATGGATCAAAGTTTTATAAAAGTCATTAGTTAGATATTTAAACAGGAATAAGTAGTTTGTGTTAACATGGTAGTGTAGTTAAATATGTGTAAATGAATCTAGTCTGCTTTTAGCAGTGACGATATATATATTTTTGATTAGTGTCAGTGCATAAAAGCCCGCTAGGGAAAATTACCAATCACACTTCCACGATCACTAAACAAAGTATACAAACTTAAATTAAAATTAATGGCAGATGATTATTAACATTATCATCAATATCAATATTTTATTGGATCTGGTTCATTACATATTGTATTACTTTGCATAAAGCATGGGAAAATGTGTTGAAAACTGTACCTATTTATTTATTACTTATACTATTTTGTCGTAGCTTGATGCGTGAAATAGTCATTTTATCAATCAACTCTGTATAATTTAATATTTTAAAATTGTATACTTATTTATATAAAAAATCGAGCTAGAGTCTGCGGAAAGAGGAGTCGTGGAATGTAATCCAGTGAAATTGTAGAATTTCGTAACGTGGCTCTTCTGCGTCAAATCCGGTAGTTCTGATTTTTTGCAGACTTATTTATGATGTTGGCCCAATTAATAATCCAAGTTTGTGACCTTGAGCGCCGAACGCAACTTTGTCAAAATACGAAAAACCTGCGAAAATTTCGGTTTTTATTTAGTTTTGGGCGATTCTAACCCTAAAGGACTAGTTTCTGATAGTACCTTCTTTAGACGTTTTTAAAGAAGACTAAAGGACCATGGGCAGAAATGTCCCCACCCACCAACAGAAATGAAACATGTCTCATTTAATAGATCTTAGCAACCTGATGATTTTTTACTATGACGAGGATCGCCATATGTATGGGGTTTTCTTTGAAAACCGTGCTTTGTTTTTACATATTTTTTGCTCATTTCATTGAAAGTTTTTGTTTTTTTATTATACTAGTTGATTGATAAACAAGCATGCGGGGCTGCGTGATGGTAAACAGTCACCGCAGCCTATAGACGGATGTAACAACTCATGGTTATCACGTAATACGCGTTACCGACCATGTGACGTAAAGATCTTATGCCACAATACCCAGTAATTGCACTGCCATGTCTCACCCTTCAAACCGGAACACCGCCATGAAAACATAACTGCTTAGGGACAGAAAAAAACCCCATACATAGGGCGATTCTCGTCATAGTAAAAAATCATCAGTTTGCCAAGATCTATTAAATGAGACATGTTTCATTTCTGTTGGTGGGTGGGGACAGTGCCCATACAAATTTGCCCATGGTCCTTTGCTACAATACGAGATTAGAACTGTCTCTGTAGATTGAATCGTTTTCGAGATAAAGGCTTTCAAAATTTAGTTTTTTTTTGAAATTGAGCTCGTAAGCTAAGTGAGTGCAGTGAGTATGCACTTTTGACTCAGGCGATGCCGCTTGGCACGATTGTTCCTAAGGTATTCTTTAAAATTTATTCTTTGAAATTTAGTCTTCTTTAAAAACGTCTCAGGAAGGTACTATCAAAAACTAGTGCTTTAGGGTTAGAATCGCCCAAAACTAAACAAAAACCGAAATTTTCGCAGGTTTTTCGATTTTTGACAAAGTTGCGTTCGGCGCTCGAGGTCACCAACTTGGATTATTCATTGGACCAACATCATAAATAAGTCTGCAAAAAATCAGAACTACCGGATTTGACGCAAACGCTAAATGTATAATTTTACTGTATTAATGTATGGGGCCTAATACATTTCACGACTCTTCTCTTTCCGAACAGACTATCTAAACGCCGAAAAACAACGTTGCACACATTGTATTTTTGTATCACGTTAAAAATATTTTCTTGTGATTTGGATATATTCTACCCTATTTATATGACAACTGAAATAACCTATTTGTCACTCGACAAACAAGATCTCGTTTTAAAGATTTACTAAAACTACATCTCTAAACCGCACCAAACCACGAGGATAGTTGATAAATTAGTTGAGTAGTTTCGTGAATACGAGTAGGTATTCGTGCGAGCTGAGAATAATTATCGTTGGGTGACAAGCAAAAGTCACTAAGTACCACAAGTTCATAGCCATAGTGAACCATATTAGTACTAGAAGAAGGTCGATTATTGTTTAATATTCTTTTTTGTAATTAGTGACTTTTGCTTGTCCAATTAGTGACGTTATATCGTTAGTGGTAACCTATTTTATATAAAAGCAGAAATCGTATGTCACCTGTAAAGTTTCTATCTCGCGCACTTGAAAAAACAAGCGTCAGGCAGGCCTACACCTAAGAGATGTATATGTAGTAATCCAACAAGCCTAAATCTGAAAATATCTAGGGATGTAACTCGGTGATTGATATATAACAACACCAGCCGCAGTGAAAGTAATAAAACTGAAACCACGAAACTGCAATATTCTGTCGATTATAATTTGTAGCGGTAAAGTTATTTTTTACCCATTGTAGGTAGATGTACAGTTCGTAAATTCGTAGACTAAAATAGTTATTTACGATACACGTGCGGAAAAGAGGAATCTCGTCTCATGTCGATTTAAAACACTCCATTCGGTCGTGGTTTCATTTATCGCCACTCGTTTCGAATTACCTATTCGGACGTGTATCGTACAACAGTTTACGGTTGCGGTGCGGTACGCGGTACGGTTCGGTTATCCAGTACATATGGCCCTTTAAACTTTTGACATACGCACGAAAAGTGCTATTTTACGCACTAGTGCGGGAAAATTGGACCATATGTACCTACTGTAAACTTTTCGATACAGATGTGAAAGTATTCTAATTTATTGGTTGTTAATATTCTACGTGACAGATAAAGCGAGTGCGAGAGAAAATTAGTTAAAATTTACGACTCAACCTGGCGGCTGTTCATATTTCTTTCCCAATTACTTATGTATAAATACCGCCCAACCAATTTGCTCGCATTTAGCTTCAACGTGTACAATTATAAAATTTAGAGTCGGACCAAAAAAAGTCTGCAGCGGATTTGATAGCCCACGCTGTGCAAGTGTCATTAAATTTATACGTCATAATTTCATAGAAGTTTGACGTTTAAAATAACACTTGCACTGCGTGGGCTATCTAATCAGCTGCAGACTATTCTTGGTCTGACTCTATAAAACAATCAGATCCAAAAAGCGTGATTTTAATAAGTTTACGCATATAAAGGCCGTAACACACTATCGCACCGCACCGCGACCTTGGTACGTGGCACCCATAAGTGAGAGCGGGAAAGAGATATGTTTCTCGCTCTCACTTATGGGTGCGACGCACTAAGTTCGCGGTGCGGTGCGCGATACTGTGTTACGGCCTTAAGGTATCAGTCTGTTCGAGAAACGGAAAACGGTGAAAAATAGAGATAATACTCCTAAAAATACGTGTGACACCTCATTAGATTCGTAATGATATCTAGAAAAATGTATTCGAAGCGTGTATTAGCACACAAAAAATATCAAAAGTTATAAACAAAAAAAGGGGGGGAAAGTAGATTTTTTTTATTTCCCTAATATCTCAAAAAGTATTAATATTTAAGAAACCAAAATTGATATTATAAAAGAGGAGGATATTTCCAATCAAACATTCCATACTTGCAGAACTGTATCTCCATTATTTATACTTTTTATTCAACGCTGAACACAACCCTCCGCGCTTCATTTTCGAGAAACGCGCGCGGCGTGGGAAAACGATTACGTCACATTAAATATAATTTTAAAGATATTAAATATTGATTAAAAAATTTAAAAAAATTATGGTGTATTTAAAACATGTTAACAAATGTACTACTTGTATAAATTTATCTTAAAGTTATTTTTTCAATAAGTTATGCAAGTGTTAATCAACAAAATTTTCTCGAACATCTTCTTTATTGAAAACGAAAAATTTTTTATAAATAACTATTGTAAAATCTTGTCGCTTTCTAGAGCCCTTCTCATATACATGCTTAATAAGATCACATTATAAAAGTTTTAATAAAGTTAATACTTTGCTTAAAATAAGTTTTAGAATAACATAGAAAATTTACGAAAAACGAAAAATCAAGGTAAAGTTGTAAAATATAAAACAATATTATAACCAAATTATAAATTTTTTCAGAACTTTTATAACGTGATCTTATTAAGCATGTATATGAGACGGGCTCTAGAAAGCGAGGAAATTATACAATAATTATTTATACATTTTTCTTTCGTTTTCAATAAAGAAGGAATTTCGAGAAAATTTTGTTCACTAACAATTGCCTCACTTGTTGAAAAAATTACTTTAAGATAAATTTCTACAAGTATTACATTTGTTGACATGTTTTAAATATACCATATTTTTTTTACGTTATCAATGAATATTTAATACTTTTAAAATTATATTTAATGTTACGTAATCGGCTTTTTACGCCGCGCGCGTTTCCTGAAAATGAGGCGCGGAGGGCTGTGTTCAGCGTTGAATAAAAAGTGTAAATAATGGAGATACAGTTCTGGAAGTGTGGCATGTTTGATTGGAAATATCCTCCTCTTTTATAATATTAATTTTGGTTTCTTTACTATTAATACGTTTTGAAATATTTGGGAAATAAGAAAAATTTACTTTTTTCTCCTTTTTTTTGTTATAACTTTTGTAATTTTTTGTATGCTAATACACGCTTCGAATACATTTTTCTAGACATCATTACGAATCTAATCATCATCATTACGTGTGATACCTACACGTATTTTTAGGAGTATTATCTCTATTTTTCACCGTTTTCCGTTTCTCGAACAGACTAATCAGTGTGCATTCCATTTCACGGACTGTATGTTTACCTACTTCTCAGAAAATCAATTTCACATACGTAATGTAGTTAAGTTTATTGTATTATTAGTTAACAGATTTATCTTTAATAATAATTTTATTATGCCATAGTTAAAGCATAGCCTACTTTTGTACTGCTTTTTTGCTAGATCCGCTTATTTTGTGGAGCGATAATGGTGCCCTTTCATTTAATCCCAAATACAGGTTTGTGAAACAAAATGAATACACTTGTTTTTTTTTTTTCAATCTTGAAGCAAAATAGTTATTTGTTTTACAAGGGGGCAAAGTTGTTGTTTAACCGCTCGTGCAAATATTGATACCCGAGTAAGCGAAATATTCCAAAATTGAACCACGAGCGTAGCGAGTGGTTCGAGAAGTGGAATCTTGAGCGTTGCGAGGGTTTCAAGGCACGAGGGTTAAACAAATTTTGCCACCGAGTGAGACACAATTTTTTTCACTTCACCAATTCGGAAAGTGGCTTTTTCTTCCCTGGTAACAGGGATCAAAGTGGAACTTTTCTTCCCTGCTAGGAGGGATCAAAGTGGCACTTTTCTGTTCTTTGGCACGATTTTATTTCTCGTTTGGATACAATTATTTTTAGCTTAAATAATATTTTGGAACATAATAAATTCCTCATAGGTGATGTGAAAAGCAGTATGTGTCACACGGTTTCAAAATTATTTCGTCTTGGGCGTTAACACTTGAATCCTTCATTACGCTACTTCATTATTCTACTTTAGAATTTTATCTTTTATTTTAACTTTCTTATCAGGTTTTGAAGTGCAAAGTAAGCCTTTCCGAGCTGGTGTGGTGAAAAGAACATTTTGATATGACAACTTTTGGACATTGTTAAGGCGGGAATCCGCCAGTGTGCGGCACAAGCATTTTTGTACTGAATATACTAGTGCCGCACACTGATAATTACAGCAGTACTGATAATTACGCTACTCGATGCTAGATATCGACTGCGAAAATAATAGCCGTTTTGGTACCAAAACTGATGTATGGAGTGAGCACTTTATGTATTTTTTCTCTACCTATGCTTCTGGTTAAGTCTTTAGTGAATATAGTTACATGGCGGTCTAGCATGAGATGCGTTCTCGCGCGCGATTCCATACATCTAGCGCGACTTCAAGTATGGACATGGTTCTACTGACTAATTGTTCTACATATAGAGACATGTCTTTTTGTTAGCTATTGGAGCATGGCAGACACTTTTGACCCGTAGTCTGATCCGCTATTTTTGATGCTGACTGCACCTGCTCAAAGATGAGAGAGATCTTCAAGCAACACGGAAGGGAGTCGGCATTCACACTATTTCCCCTCTGCCGAGGTACAAGATCAACTGTGCATGCACACAACTAGCGCGGTGCGTGTACATTAAAGAGATCGAGGTGTGCAAGATTCGTACCATTTGAAGTGTGTCATTTTCTATGTATTTGTGTCATCATTACAGATTGGATTTTGTATGTAGTGAGTGAGAAGTGCGACTGTGTGCACCTTTTCCCCCCGCAAAAAATGGCAGAACGATTTGTACGGTAAGATATCGCTTGGGCTCCTCCCTTCCGACGTGTCGGAAGCCGGTATTGCTCGAAGAGAGGGACTAATAAAACTAGAAACGGAACATTAACTCACGCAATTTAATTAAACACAAGTGACAATTTAGTCAGGACACACACATGTTACAGGCTACCACCTTGAGACATTCAGCGCAGAGGATGCACGGACTCCACACTATAATCGCCACGAAGAACAGCAAAAGATCTGACACTTGCCTCCATATATTCAGCAGTTGCAAACAGTACGGATAGCACATTGGACACATATAATACACCCACAAACAAGGTTTTGCTCTTAAGGACATTAAGTAGAAATCGCAGGCATATTGCCCTTGTTGCCCTTGCGCGAGTTTTTTATTACGATTGTATCTCTCTCTAATTCTTCTAGTGAGTCTTCTATAACCACGTCTGGTTGTTGCTAATGTTTTCTTTGCTGTATCCTCCAAACGTTTCTGCCCCTTTGTTTCTTTTTCTGTATCTTTATCGTCCTTTTTTTCCTTTCCTCGTTGCCTCGTTCGTGCTAGAAAAATCTCTGTCTAATTATAAAACTACGTAATTAGCTACTGCTAATTGCTACCTACTCATAAATAAACAAGACGTTGGTAGACGTAGGTAGGTACTCTAAATAAGTCTTTGTTTTACATGTGCAACGGATTAAAAAGCTTACCCTTTCTTTCTTTGTCTTTACCGTCCTTTTTTTCCTTTTCCTTCTTGTACTTTCTTTTTCCTAAAAACAATAATTGTTATAGTTGTGTTACTTTTATAATAATTAAATGGACGCCTTGTGTAGGAAAGTTTTATAAATTAGGTCCCATTAGGTGGAAATTATGAACCTTAGCTTTTACACTGTTAATGTAGTTAGGGACCAGCTAGTATACTTATCTCTTTCTCTCTTATCTCTCTGCAATTAACTTTTCACCGGGATTACCTTATGCAATTTTCTTGTATTATGTAAGTACCTAGGTACTTGTAATAAGAACGATTAAAGATTTTATTCCTTATTAACCCTTTTCCAGGCCGAATTAATTTTGATGATGCTTATTGGAGGATTTCCTTTAAAATCCGAATATACAGGGTCATTTTTGGACCGTAAGCCATATTGTGCGAGGTGATTAGGTAGGCCATACTGAACAACTTTTTCTATGGGAACAACTCCGAAATCACAAATTTTATACTAGCTTCTGCCCGCGACTTCGTCTGCGTGGAATGATGATGTACTTAATTTATTTAAAACTATCATGTGTCATTCTCCGGGCCTCGAACTATGTCAATCCCAGCAACCATTTTTGGTCAATATTGCAGGTCGCAAATAGGTGCCTTTATCGGAATATTGACCAAAAATGTTTGCTGGGATACCAACTTCATCTTAATCGGGTCAGCTGTTTAAGTGTAAAGAGGCCTTTAGGGGCATATATGTCCAAGTGTCAAAACGTGCAGTCACAGTGCCCTACTGCCGATAAGTCCGTATGTACTAGTCCTATTGCCAGAAAGTCTAGTGTTGTTATGTCCTTCTGTCAGTCATACTTTTATAATGCCATACTGCCAAGAAGGCCAAATGTCATAATGCCTAGTGTGAAAAAGTTCGAATGTTATACATATTCCCCGTAGTGATAGAATGCCCAGGTGACAAAATTTAATGTCCAGTCGGCCTAGCCAAGGTTACAACACAGTACACTAAGAACAGTAGTGAATCTAAGGCCGCTCGGCAAGTTATTTGCCTACTCTTGCGTTGGCGCTTAGGGTTGTCACTTTTATTTTTAGTTAAATATTATTTGCATATTATGAGTAGCACTACGTTTCTATTTATTATAATATAATGAAATGTTCTATCAATTCATAGATGAAGTATAAATAAAACGCTTTTTAAATATTAACATTAGGAAATGGCAGTTATTAAAAAAATTATAAATTCGATACAGAAAAAAATCCTCCGGTTTCTGCATGTTCGGAACGCTTTATTGTTAGCGGTTAAAGTAAAGTAAATTCTCATCCTTACGTATAAATTTAGTAAAAAGGTTTTAGGGAAGCATGGGCAAGTAGGTATTATGAAGAATGACAAGTCCGGGTTTGAGGAGTCGTTATTGAGACACTATATTTTTTTTCTACTGTACGACTGTAATTTTTGAATTAAGATTTCTTATACCAAACTGCAAATGGGTATTTTTAATGTACGGGCTCCCAACTCAACTATAATATTCATTTCGATACAGTTTAGTCAACTATAATGAAAATGACCAATTACAGCTCGCCGCGGTCAAGAGGGCGAAACAAAACCATAGCTCAAATTAATTATTAATTTTAGGTTGTATAGTAGAAACAATTGGGTAATAAATCAGAAACGCGCATGTGACACCCTTAATATAGCAACATCCATAGACTACGAAAACCACTTAGTGTTGCTTGTTAGTCTCCATAGGCTACGGTGGCCAAAATCGGGAAAACAACTGTCTAAAAATTGAATTTAGCGCGGAGCAAGTACCAGGGCCTCATGAGTTACGAGGTGTCATTGACCAACCAACGCGGCGGCCGGGGCGCGTACCAGTATTATGAAGGTATCGTGGCTGCTCCCGTATCTTAGCTGTATAGTATACTTTTGGTTTGGTTTGTTTGTATGATTCTACTAGTTTAAAGTATTATTTTTGTAGATTCGTAGAAAAAGTATTGTATACAATAGTGATATAATCAAGCTTTTCAATCTAGTACCTTACTTATACTATTGCCTCTGTTCATAGTCATGATCAAAAAAATTAAGGCGTACCGTCAGAGCAGACAAATGCGAGCGGGCGGGTAGCGTATTCGAATGCGCGCGATCACAGTCGCGGTACGGCCCACACTGCCGCCACCGTATTCCCCCGTATATTATGCTAATGTGTGCGTGGCAGCGCGTGCGTACACGGCGCCCGGCGCGCACGCACACATTCAAGCCGGCAGCGGCACATTTCTATGAAGATTCACTACTGTTCTTATACTGTGGTTACAATCACTATCGCTTCGACAACGAAAAGCATTATGTGTCTCTATCACTCTTCCATATTAGCGTGCCAGTGACAGTTGCGTTTCGATCGCTACGGAGCGTAAGCGATTGGCTTCTTGGCTACGCGGCCAGATGACAAAATGATCGCTTTCTTCCTATCAAATTAGTTCTATTAATGTTGCCTTAACCCTAAAGCTTTTGATACTATGAGAATTCCTGAAATGCGGGAAATATAACATCCGGATATTTTGACGGATACCTACCTAATTCTCCGAGAAACTTTTAGCAGATTATCGATTCGCCGACAACGATTAGCTGAACATCGTTTCGCAGAGTCATTTATTTCTAAATTTAACTTTTGGTCGACTTACGTTAAGTAGACTCTTGGTTCACATACCGTTCAGTTCGCTTCTGTGTAAATTAGCAGATCTATTATTGGACGATTTCCATTTGGCAGAGTAATCGTTTCGTTTAAGCAATGAAGTCGTTATTATCGAAACAAATACTTTTTTGCAAAAATGAAGAAAACCCACATCCAAAGGGATAAAATAAAGTATTATTCTTTTTTAAGTAAATGCTGATTTATATATTATATAAATTATTAATTCATGTTTTTTTTATGTATATTCTTCCTCTTGTTATAGCTGGTTTGTTAGTGCTTGACACCTTGCATTTTGAGACTATGCGCTGAAACTTTGCACAGTTGATTCTTAGCTGGTCTTGAGCAGATATAGACCGGGAGCCGTCGAGAGCCACCTCTCATTTAGTGGGGGGGAGGAGGGGAAGTTCGACGCTGCCGCGCTTCACTTGGAGCAATATTTCTCTAAAACTATACCTATTAGGGCATGTGATATATCATTATCCGATAAATTAAGAATGAGGAATCTGTTTTTAGAACAAAAACAATGCACTTTCTAACAAAAAAATAATAATAAAGTAGAAAAGACTAAAAAACGTATTTTTGATTTTTTTATAATTACCAATTTCTTTTTAAAGTGTTGCAGGAATCTGAAAACAAAAAATATAGTCGTAAAGCTACACTTATTACGTGTAAAAAAATATATAGTTTATTATAAAAATCTGTTGATAAATGGGAAATAAAAAATAATATTAAGCGTGGGTCAGAGTGATCTCATATGAATGTGGGAAGGTTACTTATAATTTGTTCTATTATCTTTATTTTTTTTAGTTTTTCGTAAATAACTCGTAAACGGTAGCCCATAGAAAAAAAATTTCTTTTACGTAAATAATCTATTTCAAATTTGTCATAAAATAAGTGCTACTTGTTTTCGCTAGGATCAATATTAAAAAAAGATATTAAAGGAAGAAAATAAATACTAAGGTCCCCTTTTTTAGTCATTCGTAAGTAACTCGCAAAGGATGGCCAATAGCAAAAAATATTTTTATACATGAATAATAAGCATAAAATTTCCTACCAAAAAGGTTATTCAAACTTTTTCACTTGGATCAATATTTAAAAAGGGGACCTTAGAATTTATTTTCTCTCTTTAATATCGTTTTTAATATTGATCCTAGCGAAAAAGTTTAAATGACCTTTTTTGTAGGAAATTTTATGTAAATTATTCATGTAATAAAACATTTTTTGCTATTGGCCATCGTTTACGAGTTATGTACGAATGACTAAAAAAGGGGACCTTAGAATTTATTTTCTCCCTTCAATATTTTTTTTAATATTGATCCTAGCGATAAACAGTAGCACTTATAATATAAGAAATCTAAAACAGATTATTTACGTAAAATATATTTTTTTGCTGTGGGCTACCGTTTACGAGTTATTTACGAAAAACTAAAAAAAATAAACGATTGTAGAACAAATTATAAGTAACCTTCCCACCTTCATATGAGATCACTCTGACCCACGCTTAATATTATTTTTTATCTCCCATTTATCAACAGATTTTTATAATAAACTATATATTTTTTTACACGTAATAAGTGTAGCTTTACGACTATATTTTTTTTGCAGATACCTGCAACACTTTAAAAAAAATTGGTAAAGATAATAAAAAAACAAAAATACGTTTTTTAGTCTTTTCTACTTTATTCTTTTTTTTTGTTAGAAAGTGCATTGTTTTTGTTCTAAAAACAGATTCCTCATCCTTAATTTATTGGATAATGATATATCACATGCCATAATAGGTATAGTTTTAGAGAAATGTTGCTCCAAGTGAAGCGCGGCAGCGTCGAACTTCCCCCCCTCCCCCCCACTAAATGAGAGGTGGCTCTCGATGTCTCCCGGTCTGTATCTGCTCAAGACCAGCTAAGAACCAACTGTGCCAAGTTTCAGCGCATAGTCTCAAAGTGCAAGGTCCCCATACAACGGTGTGCACTAACAAACCAGCAATTAGTTAACAACCTAAGAATTACATATGTACTTACATCCTGCTGCCGTTGTTAGTTTGTGTCACAAAAAAGCTAGTACCGGTATAGAATAGCGTGACTGCTTCTAGTTTGGGTTGTAATAAATTTTTAACCTAAATATGAACAAAAGTATAGGTAGGTAGGTATATTGTATCTATGCAACATAGATTTTAATTTTAGGATAGGTAATACAAAATTACAGTGTGTAAATTAAATACGAGCGAATATTTAAACGGTGGTTAGCATAGGACCTAGAAGTATATTGCTTTGAAATAAAATGAAAATATTAACCATACAAAATAATTTAGCCCGTAACGTAAAGCAACAAAGCAACACACAACTCAACTTACGAGCTTTTTCTATCGATCGAATAAGCAAGAGTGATAGAGAGGCAGAAACCATATTTTCAAATTTCGTGTTTCGCGGTAGGCCCTGTGAGTATGCTAGTGACGCCCTCTACGCAGAGTTTTGCGTAATATTCCCTATAACACACATACCACACACACGAGTTAGGTACGAGTACCTATAACGTTATAAGTTATAAGTACAAAGTAAGCTTTTTAAATTTTTTAAACATTGTTTCTCTATATCGAATGGAATTATTATAACTAGACATTGAGATTTTTATAGCACGAACGAGGCAATGCTTTAGTCAAGACTTTAGTTTATTCTTGTTCATTTATTTCCAAATGTGGCCTTTGTATTGCATCTTATAAGATAGGTATCGATAAACTAAATATCGGTAGGAAGTCACTAGCGTTGCCTCGTTCGTGCTAGAAAAATCTCTGTCTAATTATAACTACGCAGTATACCTACTCATAAATAAACAAGACGTTGGTAGACGTAGGTAGGTACTCTAAATAAGTCTTGTTTTACATGTGCAACGGATTAAAAAGCTTACCTTCATTGGGCAACAACTTTTGTGTATAGTCATCTTCTTCTGGGTTCTTAAATACTGAAGTAATAAAACTCGAAAGGCCTGTACCTTTGACTTTCTCGCGCATTCTTTTTTCCCTCTTTCTTCTTTGTTTCTTCTTTGCCTTACTTCTTTCTTTGCTTTGCTTTTTTTTATGATCACATTTGTGTTCCTTACAAAATTTTATGAAAGAGGCCAAGTAATCCTTTTTTTCAACACATGTGCCTGGTTCACACTCGTACGATTTTAAAGGGCGGTATTTCGTCCCAATCTTTTTTGTTTTAGTGCATACTACACACTTATCGCTGAAAAGTAACTGGCCAAACCACCTCTTGAGAAATGAACAATTAGGATTAACATTTCCTTCTTGAACAGTAAATTGCTCAGTCTCTTCAAACTTAATGCAGGTACAATTCCCCACACTTTTTGTTTGTTCTTCTACCTTATTGATGTATTTATCATAACATTTTTTTAGAAAGACGATTGGTGATAAAATCATCGAACGGCCAAAGGCCAAAGGGTCGGCTCCGACTCGATCAGAAATTCGTTGTCTGGTTCGTTGCAACGCGTTTGCATGGCAGCATGTATCGCATGTTACCGGTGAGTCTAGTTGTGTGTCCAACACACTGCTTATGCCACTGTTAGCTTCTGCTTGTGCTTGTGATTGGTCATATGAAAAACCGTCTGTTTCATATGGACTCTCTGACTGTGGAACGCTCCTACCTAATGAAAAAGATTGTTGCATGGAAGTCGATCCACTATCAATATTAACTTTATTTTTATAGAGAACTTTGCGGTTGCCTGCTAATCTACCAGATAGAGGTGCAGTTAATGGGCGCCCATTGTTTGTATACATGCGGCTTTCGGTGGTTTGCGGTGACCGGTTGCCGATATTAAAGTTGAAAGACATTTGCGACCTAATGCCCTTCGTCATACCAGAACCCTGATATGGAGTCATATCGTATACTTGATACACGGCTTGCGTTTTAGCATATGGTTTCAGAAATTGTATTTCTCGGTTCTTTGATGTTTGCGCTGAGGGAGTTAGTACCGACCGCTCAGTTAACAATGAGCTTGAGAAATTGGTCGATAGTTTGTTGACAGATGAGTCGCATTGAAAAGGAAAACGGAAATGAATTGCGTCCGGATTACTTTTCGCCGATCCGCACGTCCCTTGTCTTGATTTGATTTGTAAATTCATGGTATTCGAATTTGGGTTTAGTCGTATCTTTAATTGTAATGACGGTTTTGAGTCAGCCGATTTTATGATCTGTCTATTACTGACTCCAGTAAAGCCGACTTTATCCTTCTTGTTAGTGTTTTGTTTCATACATGCTTTGTTAAATAAACATGTGTCAGAAAAATAACTCTTCCTAGTGTTTAAGCTGCACTTTGAGTAATCAGTTTTCGGTAATAGAGCAATTGACGTTTTTCCAGAATTTACATGGCTTGCTAAATCTTTTAAAAGGTACTGCATATACTTAGCCATGTTTATGTTTAATGCTTCAAGTTGTCTGTTTATTCGTCTTACTTTCACTTTAGTGGGCACTTTTTTATCCTCTTTAGAACATGGTGGTAAATTTTGTCTTTTACGTGAATATTTCTCTGGTTCCTGATTAATAATACGCTTACTATCTTTATGCACCTCTGAGTGTGCACATTTGTTTTTTTTTTCCAAATTGAATGTTTCGCAAGGTTTCGCTTCAGTGGTTTTTCTTATACATTTAGCAACGCGCGAGTGACTTAAGGTGGGTCGGGTTCGGCGGGGTGCTTCCGACTTAACCCACGCGGCGAAGGCGCGTTCGTCAACCGACTCTCGACCCGCCTTCTTACATGTTTCAATATAATCATCACAAATGCAATGTTCACAAAGTTTCAAGTGTCCCAGTCTGAAACTCTCCACAATATTACCAAGTTCTATCAAAGCGCAGGCTTCCTCAAGAAACTTTTTTGTTTGATTTTGATGTTTAAAGTACCTTCCAGCCATTAAATCACCGGACATTATTGCTACTGGAAATGAAATATATCGTTAATTTCGTATTCTTTTTTACTAGCCTTTGTAATCAAAATAAAAGTGATACATACCTAGGTACATACTTTGTTTTTCATATATGACATTTGCTTTACCTACCTATCTATCTGAAATCTACAAAATTGCTAGGTACTTAATTGAAATGGGTGCAATAAATAGCTTTTTTTAATAAAATTCGAAGACCGCTTGGAATTATTACCTTCCACGCGGTCTTCGAATTTTATTTGTATTTTCCGAAGTGAGATTCAATTGGAATAACAGGTATTTCATTTATCTCAAATGACTTCAAACTTACTACTTAATATAAGGGAACCACGCTAAAAGGATCAAAATAAGATATCACTTTACTGTTTTTTTTAATACTTACTTTATATGTAAACTATATACTGGACATCCCAAGAAAAAAATTAAAACTACATGCCAATAGCATGAAACTTGGCATGAACATAATTATAGACGAAGAGCTAGCTACGGAAATAGGTTTGCAATTTATAGAGCAACGAAAAACGAAAACGCGCAGGCGAGGACTCATTTAAGCGGCCGGTTTCACTCACACACACTCGGTTACACTCGTTTCTCGTTGCTCGCCAACTCTAATCGGTCGTCACTCATCGTTCTTGGTGGGACCAGTGCCTTACTTACATCGACAAATTTCATTTTAACAAAGGTAATTCTTACCGGAACAACACAAAACAATTTGCGCCCTCTAACCCGTACAATCCACAAAACGGTTAATTTATTTGTCATCAATACCTACTGTGAGAGCATTTTAAAAAATGGCTTGTTACACACGTAATACTGAAAATTGTAATTACATATTACAGAAAATGCACTCTTTATAAATTTTCAGCTTACAACGTGTTTAAACCATCAGAAAGTCAAAGGAAAGATTTTGATGATGGCTTGATGAGTAATGACATTAATTTGAAATAAACTGATTTATGTCGAGTCAAATAAAAAAAAATACTGACAGCCAGCTGCTCAACTTCCGAGGAGTTTTATAAACTGTCACTATTTTTATAAAAGAGGTATAATTATTCACTACGACGTACGACATACACCTTAGAGGATATAACCAACGGAGACGCCATGTCTAAAATTTTCGGTACCAAATAGTCTGCCGTTTTTTGCGAGGGAGGGGCACATCAAATGTATAGGTACGTCATGTCAGATAAACGTCAGTCCATATACAGGGTGATTCAGGAGACGTGAGCAGGACTAATACTGCGCATTTCGTAAATTATAAGCAACACTTTCGTATCAGTATTATTGAGGTTAACGTTAATTTTCTAGTCGTGTTGAAAAAAAAGTTATTAATTTATTTACGACATGCATGGTCACCCTAAAATTAGAATACTAAACTACCGATATTCTGTGTCAAATTGAATGTCATCACTGTCATCGCGGTCTGGTTACTTTTGAAAACTCGTATCTCACCAAGTTTTACAGTTTATTTTCTTCGTAATCAAAAAGTTAAAGAGGTTTTATGCTTATTAATTAGGTCTTGTAGGGTGACTATGATTGTAGAGGATTAAATTCGCCCTCACCAAAAAGTTAAAAAATAGGAAAAAGTGTGGTTGTTTCACCTAAATACGACGGTGATCGATCAATTATCAGTTACTGAGTGTGCAGGATTAGTCCTGCTCACGTCTCCTGAATCACCCTGTATATGGTTGACATGTGGTTGACCATTGGCCGCCTATTTTCGACAGAGGGGAACGCCTGTTAATGGCGGCTCCGTTGTTAATTACTCCGAGACATACACACATTCTAAAAATGCTAACCAATATTCTATAATAGAGTCCGTCTAAAAAGAGCTTGTTACACCTTTCTTATTAACCGACTTAAAAAAAAGGAGGTTCTCAGTTTGACCCGTATGTATGTATGTATATTTGTTCGCGATTATCTCTCGTTTGGCTGAACCGATTTTGATGCGGCTTTCAGAAAAGTGTTTGTTACATTCTGGAGAAGGTTTTAGTATATATATATCTGAGCTGATGCTGAACCCTGGCTGTACCTAGTGGAACTCAGGTTTGGTGCAACATACGCACACGCTGTTTTGGTCATCCGACGTGTCTTGATGAGCACTTGGGAACGCAGTACCAAAGATAGAGCTGATGCTGAACCCTGGATGTACCTAATGGAACTCAGGTTTGGTGCAACATACGCACACGCTGTTTTGGTCATCCGACGCGTATTGATGAGCACTTGGGAGAGCAGTACCAAAGATAGAGCTGATGCTGAACCCTGGATGTACCTAGTGGAACTCAGGTTTGGTGCAACATACGCACACGCTGTTTTGATCATCCGACGCGTATTGATGAGCACTTGGGAGAGCAGTACCAAAGATAGAGCTGATGCTGAACCCTGGCTGTACCTAGTGGAACTCAGGTTTGGTCCAACATACGCACACGCTGTTTTGGTCATCCGACATGCCTTGATGAGCACTTAGGAGAGCAGTACCCAAGATAGAGCTGATGCTGAACCCTGGATGTACCTAATGGAACTCAGGTTTGGTGCAACATACGCACACGCTGTTTTGGCCATCCGACGCGTATTGATGAGCACTTGAGAGAGCAGTACCCAAGATAGTACTGATGCTGAACCTTGGCTCTACCTAGTGGAACTCAGGTTTGGTGCAACATAGACACACTCTGTTTTTGTCATCCGACACGCCTTGATGAGCACTTGGGAGAGCAGTACCCAAGATAGAGCTGATGCTGAACTCTGGCTGTATCTAGTGAAACTCAGGTATGGTAGCTTTACCATACCTGAGTTTCACTAGATACAGCCATCGGTTAACCAAAACAATAGGTGCTTATGCTTATAAGCACCTACTGTTTTGGTTAACCGACGGGTTCCTGGATGGTTTGAAAACACTATTGGACCCTGTAGGTAGCGCTGCTGTCGGTATATCACCAAATTTGATTTGCTTCAAAAAGTTGATTGATGCGGTTTAGTTTTCTCAGTAAGCCGGCCTATTCGATCTATGCAAAAGCACACTTCTCATCCTGGTCTTTTCGGATAAGGCTCTGTTATCGTGGGGATGGTTAAGTAACTACTTTGGGTCAATATCACACAAAGCTATACCTTGTAGGGATTTCCCTCGACTCAAGGCAACATAACATTGGCCTTTTACAAAGATTTTAGGGCCTAGGTCGATTACCGCGGAACTGAGTGTACACCCTTGCAACTTGTGTACTGTCACAGCCCAACTCAGTATGACTGGCAACATCCGCCTCTCGATGTCACCGTAAACACGACTGCCTTGATAAGTCGCTGTCACTGGAGCTATGGAAACTTATCCATCATCATCTTTAAGATGGACTTCTATGGATGGATCATCAAATAATATTAAAATGGTATCTGGCAGTTCACCTGGCTCAAGTTGGTCTCTTCTTAGTGCCGGCCATTTAAATCCTTTAAGAACTCCCATTGCCCAGTTTACTAAGCCGTCAATTATTGATATGTTTCTCCGAAGCATAATACGAGACCCCACAGCCAATTTAATAGTCTGCACAAGTCCACCGCATTTGTTTGGGTCAGCCGGAACAGCGCTCGCGGGGTGTGTCCTCCCGTATGTAGCCGACTCCCTGGACTCATCTACTGCGCTGATTGTGTACAAGTGACTGCGAGTAGCTATAACTAATTCCAGTCATCATGCTGTTATATGTGTCAACCTGTTTTATCGTAGGATAAATCCTAACTGCGACACCGTCTGCGAATAACTAGTCCCGTTTTGGGTAATTGTTTGCGTTCAATTAGCAACTCTAACTGGTTCGTTGTGAGTTGACCGACTCGCAAATTATTAAGGATGTCAATAAATTGGCTATCATCCCGTTGCCGCATATTGACGGTCAGCTCACATAGCCGGAATTGGTGCCACAGATGTACTTCGGCCTCACACCATGCTGGTCGTTCAAAGCACCAGTGGCCGTGTACAGGTGGAAGTTGCATTAGGTCACCAAATACCAACACATTGATGCCACCAAACAACTGCCGGGCGTTTTGGAATTCTTGCAGTCGCAGGTATATTTGACGCAAGTTTTCGTATGACACCATGCTTATCTCGTCATTATGAGCCATCGAATGGTGCGCCACTTTCGTCGCTCTTGTTCGAGCCTATATCCTGTGACAGCCTTATAAGTAGAGGACCTACCTTTTTCTATAAGTAGTGAAAATACCGAGTGCAAGGTTTTCCCACCCACAAGGCGAGCACTAACACCCAAAAAAAAGGATGAGTATAGTTTTCCTGGTTCTTACTGACTGACAAATTGGTTTGACCAACTATAATTACCTAACTACCTATTTACCTATTTACTAATCGTTTAGCACCGATACGTCATATGTTTCGTCGGGGTTGTCTTCGAGGTTGACCATTGCTAACACAAGTACTAGCCCTACACCTAGAATAAATGAAGTAAGTACCTGATCACTAAAAAGTATGAAATAAAAATAATTAAAAAAAAAAATTAAAAAAAAATAAACAACAAAATTAGTTTCATTTATTTATTTTTTTAAAAAAAGGGAACCGCCTTCAATAAAACAACGCACTGAAAAGCACTAAATAATTTGTATATACCCAACCCCTATCCTTATCCAATCCGTTCGCTGTCTCAATTCCGACCCCGTAAAGCAAATTTCTGCCACGAAGTAATAAATATACCTAAATACCTAATAACAAGAAAATTAATAATCATCTGGGTATTTACTTAGTTTTTGAAGTCAGTGCCAAACCAACAAAAACAAACAGAATGCTGCTAAACAAATAATACGAGTAGTTGGTAGGGCATGAACTAAATTAATGAGTAAACTATGTCTATTATAACTTTTATAAGCAAGTAAGTGCAGCGTACTTCGTTGTTCTAGAATTGTGGTTTGGCACCTACATCAAAAACTAAGTAAATACCCAGATGATTATTAATTTTCTTGTTATTAGGTATTTAGCTATATTTATTACTTCGTGGCAGAAATTTGCTTTACGAGGTCGGAATTGAGACGGCGAACGGATTGGATGGATAAGGATAGGGGTTGGGTATATACAAATTATTTTGTGCTTTTCAGTGCGTTGTTTTTTTGAAGGCGGCTCCCTTTTTTTAAAAAAAGAAATTAAATGAAACTATTTTTGTTGTTTACTTTTTATTTTATTTTTTTATATATTTTTTTTAGGAGATATATAGGAACACCGCAACCCCATTCTTCATTCTTTGTTTTTGTCACTAACAGCTCCATTTCAGGTTTTGGCCTGCAGATCGAACTTATCGAACCGAGAGTGTGTTGGCCGCTTGATGATTCGGGTCAGCATCGACAGATATTGGCCGGACAGTCCGTGATATTGGGGCGAAAACTGACGACTCTCAACTGCTAGAGTCTGTGCGGAAAGAGAAAGGGTCGTGGAATTTATTGGGCCCCATACATTCCACGACTCTTCTCTTTCCGAACAGACTCTAGCTAGTGTCGTGTAATAGTCGCAGAGGTAGCAGCAGGCCATTGCTGGCAGGCAATAACCGTTTCTGTACCTATGCAGACAGACGTTATTGGCCTAGGACGGTAGACCCTCTGATAGGACCAGAGACTGCAGGCGAGGCGAACTGGTAATGGGTGGGATCCTTTAAGGTGGCCACCGACGAGCCTTCCAATAGTCCAAATAGCGTGGCTGCAATCCAAAATCGGTCCGTGAATGTCAAAAACGTACAATGTTTAATATTAGGATGCCGTCCATTTGGATGAATCCATTGTAACGGTATCCATTTGGAAGGCTCGTCAGTGGCCTGCTTTAGGTAAAAATCGGCCAAGAGCATGTCGAGCCATACTCAGTGTAGGGTTTCGTAGTTACCATTCAGTCAAAATAGGCCAAACGGGAGCTATTCCGATCATGTTCGCTATAGTTTTCATTGAAAGTATTTATTAAGCTTTTGTTTCACAATTTATTTTCATATTTTTTTGGACACATGGTTCAAAAGTTAGAGGGGAAGGGACACATTTTTGACATTGGAAATGTCTTTTCGTTCGCTCCAGTATAGGCTCCGATTTCACGAAAAAGTACGATCCCCTTATATCTCGGAGACTTGTGAAGATATGATATTCAAAAAAAGAAATATTCGAGAAAGTCAAAAACGAAAAAAGTTATGGCCGAAATAGTGAAAACAAAATTTTTTTTTTCCGATTTTTTGATTTTGGGGCTCGGTATTTTGGAAACGAAGAATGATATCAAAAATGTGAGAAAAACTCCTCTGAACAATTTAGTCAGCTACAATTTGAGCCTAAAACAAAGACGATCGGGCTACGGGTTTGCCCTGTAGCCTAACCTTTTAGAAAATAGTCAAAAAGTCAGAACGACATTTTTCACATGACATTTATGACTTCATGTTTCGCAGAGTTCGTTATAGGTGTTTGTTGTGAATTATCGGGGTTATAACGGTAGAGTCAGACCGAGAAAAATCTGAAGCGTTTTTGATAGCCCATGCAGTGCATGTGTCATTTTAAACGTCAAACTTCTATGAAATTATGACGTATAAATAACCCTTGCACTGCGTAGGCTATCAAAATCACTGCAGACTTCTTGGTCTAACTCTATCTATCCTGTTTGAAACGGGCGTAGATAACGTGTTCACTATTCGACAATCTATGCATTCTTGTGGTACACTTTACGGAAAAACTATCGCACTGTTAGGAATGAGATTTAACATAGTAGGTAATTTAAATTGTGAAAATGTGTTATCAAACAAAAATATTATATCATCATTTTAAAAACATAAAAAAAAATTAATAAAGGACGAAGGAGAAGGGAAACACTGTCTTACTACTAACGCCATCTGTTAGAAAAAGAATGAATTAACATTCGTGCTAATGTTAATTATTTATTTTTCTAAAAGATGGCGTTAGTAGTAAAAAAACAACGGGTTGCACTCCGGGAGTGCCGACAGAAGTGAAAACTCAACGACTAGTCCAAAATGTCTGCAGCACTATGTATAATTGACCCATCCTCCTTACTATTGAAAAACTTTAGTTCCGAAATTGCTGGCCAGTGAGCTTAAATTTGTAGCGTTAATAGTTTAAAAATCGAATAGAAATTGTAAAGTTACCTAGCAGACCTCGCATCTAAATATATTTTGAGTTTTATTCACCAGTACTAGAGTTCACTTTTATTAGCGATTTCATCAAGATGTAGCTTTATTGAATTATATTGGAGTGATATAACGTTAGAATGTAACTGTGAGATCCTCGTATTTCAGCCCGTACAAGATTAGAACATTGAGCTTTATTGCTTA
Organism: Cydia splendana; assembly: GCF_910591565.1. Taxonomy (NCBI): domain Eukaryota; kingdom Metazoa; phylum Arthropoda; class Insecta; order Lepidoptera; family Tortricidae; genus Cydia; species Cydia splendana. The sequence goes on along the minus strand of NC_085987.1, from coordinate 36,871,333 downwards.
ACCTTTTCGACGCCAAAACAAATGTGAAAGCACTCACTCATACGCCAAGCCGTTTTCTGCAAGACACCGAATGATAGGTCAAGGGATGTTACTTGTAACTATCGATACTAAATATTATTGAAGAACTTAGTGTAAAATGGACCTATACGCATGCTGTGTGCGTATTATATTCCTTTTAAGTAATTTCTTTCAGTTAAACTCAAATATTTGAGTTTGTACAAAAGGGACACATGTTTTTTTTTTAATAATGATAAAGTGCAAAATGTTTTTACATAGCAAAGTCTTTATGGCATTGACATAAAGAGGAATACATTTTCTATAGGTATAAATAAGTTTGACACATCAGGACGGTGAAGTGCATTCCGAAGTCTGAAAAACGGATACCGGATTGTGCTTTCCTTTTCACTCATACGAAGAGGGAAGAGGAGGGCACGATCCGAAGTTCGTTTTTCGGACTTCGGAGTACGGCCTCTTATTTGTGCTTTGTAACGCTTATACGCGTACGAGCCGGGGTTTGAACCCGCGACCTCCGGATTGAAAGTCGCATGCTCTTACCGCTAGGCCACCAGCGCTTTATGCGAAAAAATTAAAGTTACTTAAATACTTATGATTATTTTTAACATTATATGAGGTTAGTAGCAGAGGATATAACATTACTCATGAAATGTTTTTAAAAACAGGACGAAATCAGTACTTACGTTTTCTAAGTTTAAGTCCGATCTTTCTTCGAAAACATATTCATCAGGTACAGGACTTTCTAAAATTCGCGATAACTCTTCAGTATCCATGTCTTAGTAAACCGATATGTAATAAGATGAATAAGATAACGATAACGCCAGCACTACCAATAATTGAAACGTCTCATGCGGACTCATTTATCGGTCAATGGCGTAGGAAATGTGTGAAATAGAATTTTCCATATATTATTTATTGACAAGAGATGGGATGCGACACATTTAATTAACAAGCTAGAATTATATATCGGTAGTTAAATTTTCAATACATTTTTTTTCAGGATGTTAGCACAAAGGTTACTGTAATAAGGAACATTATAATTATCGAACATTTAAATTATTAAGTACAATTTAAAGTGAAAAATATTGTAACGAATGCAAATAAATATTGTAACAAATTTTGCCAAACATAATTACAATATTAGATTTGAATGTCTTGCCACATCACTAAAGACGGATTAATCGGTCAGTGGCGTACGAAATGTGCCATAATTAGACTAACATGAAAGGTCTGAAAAAAACACGAATTTCTATTTAAATACACAACTGAATTGATAATTTTACTTGGGAACAGGAAGAACATTTATTTAAATATGTTATACCTAAAAGAAAATTCTTTTTTATATTATCTGGACCTTTTTAAACGCTATTTTTCTTACGACTCATATATACGTGATTGGCGTTGAACCTGCGGTGCCAATATATACGTCGTTGGCGTGGAAAAGGTTAATCTAAAAGTCCAGTTTTAAATGCCTGCGCCGCCTACATGAAACAGCAGGCTCAGGCCAAAGAGTATAATAAGTATGTATGCTCAGGCATTCATTTTCGCCGTGCGGTAGAAAGAGAGGAGAGACGCCTTACGCGTTACGCCTTACGCTGTCTCGAGTTTATAATTTTTTCCCCACCTCAAAAAGTGCTCAACGCCGCTAAAGAAGTTTTCACTTCAAAAAAAATTGCACATTCTTACACAAATTGACTAAGCCCCACAGTAAGCTCAAGAAGGCTTAATTGTGTTGTGGGTACTCAGACAACGATACCTATGTAGTATTTTCAATTTCAATATTGTCGATGGCGCTTACGCCATCAACAACGATGGATACAAAAGTGGGTTAAAATTTTGGATTCTGACCCACCTCGCCTCGCTCGGTTTGTTGTTGAGTCATCTTGTTGAGCACTTGGGAGCTACCCAAGATAGATCTGTAGCTGAACCCTGGAAGTATTTAGTGGAACTCAGGTTTGTTGCAACATAGGCACACGCTGTTTTGGTCATGTCTCGTCACGTCAAACTGCTGTCAAGAAAAATTTCATATCTTGCAGCAAATGGCTACCACTTCTCGAGTTGACTACGGATTTGTCGTGTTCTAATTTTCTTGTACTTTGAACATTAAAATATCCTGCTTATTAATCAATTATTACGGCGACAATTATTCAAACTTCGATACGCGTGTGTAGAAGGCTAACAAAGAGAGTGTATAAGGGAGAAGTGGAAGTGGGAGTTGGAAGGGGTAGACCTCGGCGGACTTTCTCTGATCAGATCGGGGAAATCCTGAAGAAAGGCCAGGTCAAGAGCACCCTAAACCGACGAGCGTGTTTGAGGAATGTTATGAAAGTGAAGGAAGCGAAAGAGGTATGTCAGGATCGTAGCAAGTGGAAATCCGTGGTCTCTGCCTACCCCTCCGGGAAATAGGCGTGATTATATGTATGTATGTATGCGCCACGGGGACAATTATTCAAACTTCGATACGCGTGTGGAAATTTTGCAATTTGTTTGTTCACAGGCGTTATGTCCAGGATACTTGTGTTAATCTAAGAATAAAATAATTATCATTCAACGCTGTAGTTTTATTTTGTAACCTTTTCCTTATCCCGACTTTCTCGTCCCGACTGTCTCAGCGACAATATTTTTTTGAATTCCGTAGATTCATTTCAATGTGCGCGATAGTCGTGTGAGGCACGAAATCTGTGATTTTTTTTCTTTCGGAGCGATTATTTCCGAAAATATTAACTATATCTAAAATGTTTCTTGGAGCCCTTTATTTGTTTTGAAAGACCTATCCAACGATACCCCATCACTATTGGGACAAAGCAAAAAAATCCAAAAAATACATTTTGTATGAGAGGTAGGTACCCCCAAAGAAAATTATATTACCGTTCTATCGCAATGCATGATTTATGTATCCATGCCAAATTGCAGCTTTCTAGCACTAAAGATCACAAAGCAGAGCCTCGGACAGAGAGACAGAAATGGCGAAACTATAAGGGTTTCTAGGTGAATACGAAACCCTAAAAAAACGAATAAAGTTAAAGTGAAACATGACTTGAGAGCTATGCAAGGGGCATGGTTATTTACATCAAATTGTGTAAAAATATTTTCTTGTATGTGTAAATATCCAGAGAGGAAAATGGTGACTACGTTAATACGTAGTCAACATTTGTGCTCACTTTCCTCTTAACTATAACTACTCAATGCAAAAAAAGTTAGTACTTACAGCAATTAATAATCTAACACCAAGATTTGCCTATTTTATCATTCATTCTTCATTCAACATATTACGCCAACACGGTCAGAAAGTAACGTCACTGTGGCCTGGTGGTGTAGTACTGTGGTGTGGTATAACCAGTATTTTCAATGCAGACTAGTTAGATAACAGAGTTATTATTGTCCTACAGAATTATGTGAAAGACTAATCGATGAGGACCCAGGTATAACTGAATGGTAAAAGGTGGACCACGCCTACCAGCAAAGGGAAGCCAATGACAATAGTCGCAATGGGGTAAGTGGATGCCCCGCCCACTACCCCGGCCACCCACTAGTCTCTAGTCGCTAGCGGTACATTCGTCTGGAATTCTACCTTCATAGAAGACACCTAATTGGTAAGTATTTTATAAATTATTCATTTGCTAACTATATCTACTTAGTTAATTATTAATTAAGAGCAAAATGCGAGTTTTATGCAATTTCGTGTATTTTAACTACTTATCGTTGGTAAGTTATTCATCAAATAAAACTTAAGTATTATTTGATTATTTTACGTATATACCTACCTACCTAAATTTAAAATAGAGGGAAGACCTCGTGACCATGGTTGCTGGAATAGGGCTCAAAACTGGGCTCAAAATATCGGGATGTATTTTTAATTAATTATATATTTTTACACCAATGTGTCGGTTTACATACGTATTATATTTGAATTATGTATTGTATACATTTATTCTCTGCTTACTTCGTTGTCGACTTCCCCCATACTCGTAAAATCCCTTCCCTTTGTCAAACGTGGTGCTTTGATGCAGCATGTCGTTTGTGCCAATATGTTTCAGTGGACGACCCGCGCGAAATCACTTTCCAAATATGTATACTCGTAGTCCTCATTTTTCTCACTGGATATAACATTATTGATAAGTGATAACATTTTCCCACTATGTATTTGATGTATATCAACCACAGCTGCTTGCCCCTATTGTTTGAGATTTTTCGAATTTTTAATTATTGTGTAGTAGAGTTATACCTCAACCAACGGTTTTTTGCATTAGTAAAAGTAAATCAGTAAATGAACACTTTATTGTACGGAAGAGAGGAATAAATGTACACATTTTAGTACAAGGGCGAAAAGTGTAAACAATCTTGACGTGTCTTTTTATTGAAAAACACTTTTTAAAAATAAGTTACAATACGGTAATCACGTGACCGTAACGTTTAGATGGCCACTCATTTAAATGGCATTTAAATCAATAAAGAAAAACTCAATGACATTACATGAAAAAGGTTCTAATCTTGTACGGGTTGAAATACGAGGATCTCACAGTTACATTCTAACTTTATATCACTCAAATATAATTCAATAAAGCTACATCTTGATGAAATCGCTAATAAAAGTGAACTCTAGTACTGGTGAATAAAACTCAAAATATCATGACCAAATATATTTAGATGCGAGGTCTGCAAGGTAACTTCACAATTTCTATTCGAATTTTAAACAATTAACGCTACAAATTTGAATTTCGAATTTTAAACAAACTTACTGACCAGCAATTTCGGAACTAAAGTTATTCAATAGAAAGGAGGATGGGTCAATTATACATAGTGCTGCAGACATTTAAAAACTCAATGACATTACATGAAAAAGGTTCTAATCTTGTACGGGTTGAAATACGAGGATCTCACAGTTACATTCTAACTTTATATCACTCAAATATAATTCAATAAAGCTACATCTTGATGAAATCGCTAATAAAAGTGAGCTCTAGTACTGGTGAATAAAACTCAAAATATCATGACCAAATATATTTAGATGCGAGGTCTGCGAGGTAGCTTCACAATTTCTATTCGAATTTTAAACAATTAACGCTACAAATTTGAATTTCGAATTTTAAACAAACTCACTGACCAGCAATTTCGGAACTAAAGTTTTTCAATAGAAAGGAGGATGGGTCAATTATACATAGTGCTGCAGACATTTGGACTAGTCATTGAGTTTTCACTTCTGTCGGCACTCCCGGAGTGCAACCCGTTGCTTTTTATTTTCCGTTAATTTCAAGGGTGCATTCCTGAGCTTGAATTAATTAACTTTCTCAAAGACACCACCTATTTTATAATTAGCTCCATTTCGGAGATAATTTTTTTTCTGAACAGGCCCTTACTACTGACACGAGTGACACGACACTTGCTTTAGGGCCTGTTTACACATTGATTAGTGTTTAGTGCGAGTTCATACATTTGCCACTAAACTTAAGTACTATCTCGGACGATCGATGTTCAAAGTGGCATTGATATGTGACAGTTTTCAATTTTTATTTGGTTGTGTTAAATGTGGGTAATGCCCGTGTTACAACAACGCAACATTTAATTACTTTTTTTAAATAAAATAATACTTATACATATACATATACAGGATGATTCAGGAGACGTGAGCAGGACTAACACAGCGCATTTCGTAAATTATAAGAACTGTTTCGTACCAGTATTAGTGAAGTTAACGTTAATTTTCTAGTCGTGTTAAAAAAAAAGTTATTAATTTATTTACGACATGCATTGTCACCCTAAAATTAGAATACTAAACTACCGATATTCTGTGTCAAATTGAATGTCATCACTGTCATCACGGTCTGGTTACTTTTGAAAACTCGTATTTCACTCAAGTTTGACAGTTTATTTTCTTCGTAATCAAAATGCTGTTATTACGGTTAAAAAGGTTTTATGTTTATTAATTAGGTCTTGTAGGGTAACCATGATTCTGGAGAATTAAATTTGCTCTCACAAAAATGTTAAAAATAGGAAAAAGTGTGGTTGTTTCACCTAAATATGACGGTGGTCGATCAATTCTCAGTTACCGAGTGTGCAGGATTAGTCCTGCTCACGTCTCATGAATCACCCTGTATATTTTTTCTCACTATGACATTTTGTTTCTAATCGTACTTACCCATACCCCGAAGCTAGCGGAATACAAAACACGGTGTATATTTACATTCAGTTATAGCAAGGTAATAGTCAGTATTTTTTTAAAGCGATTATCAATAAAAAGACATGTCAAGTTTGTTTACCATTTTTCTAATGCTAGTTTTTCGCTCCTAATAATTTTATTGTTATACTTAATAATCAAAATATCGAAAAAAGTCAAATGAATGGGAAGTACATGAAATTATGTAAAAATATTTTCCATAGGTAATGTCTAGAGGGGTAGGTAACTAAACAGGGACTACCTATGGAGAAGCGGTCGTCCCTAGTGATGTGCCGAGAGTAAAATACCATTACCGGTATTTTACCATTTGGGAATATTACCAGTAAATTACCATTCTTCCCGGTAATATTCCCAAAAGCGGGTAATATACTCGTACTTGAACGCTTACGTTATAAATGAATTAATTTAATTTAAAACATGTAGAAATGGCTTAGTTGTCTTTAAATAAATAAAATAAATAAAATAAATAAAATAAATAAAATAAATAAAATAAATAAAATAAATAAAATAAATAAAATAAATAAAATAAATAAAATAAATAAAATAAATAAAATAAATAAAATAAATAAAATAAATAAAATAAATAAAATAAATAAAATAAATAAAATAAATAAAATAAATAAAATAAATAAAATAAATAAAATAAATAAAATAAATAAAATAAATAAAATAAATAAAATAAATAAAATAAATAAAATAAATAAAATAAATAAAATAAATAAAATAAATAAAATAAATAAAATAAATAAAATAAATAAAATAAATAAAATAAATAAAATAAATAAAATAAATAAAATAAATAAAATAAATAAAATAAATAAAATAAATAAAATAAATAAAATAAATAAAATAAATAAAATAAATAAAATAAATAAAATAAATAAAATAAATAAAATAAATAAAATAAATAAAATAAATAAAATAAATAAAATAAATAAAATAAATAAAATAAATAAAATAAATAAAATAAATAAAATAAATAAAATAAATAAAATAAATAAAATAAATAAAATAAATAAAATAAATAAAATAAATAAAATAAATAAAATAAATAAAATAAATAAAATAAATAAAATAAATAAAATAAATAAAATAAATAAAATAAATAAAATAAATAAAATAAATAAAATAAATAAAATAAATAAAATAAATAAAATTTTAATAAATAAAGTTTTACTAAAATTCTAGTATTATTCATTGAGTGGTTTTGAGTGGAATTGGTTTTGACTATGCCCACTTGCCCAGACAAGAGGAATACTTCCGAGTAATATTGGTAAAATACCGAGTAACATTGGGAAAATTACCAGTAGTTTTGGGAATTTACTAGAAAAGTAAACCTATGTTGATTTTTTGCACTTCGTATAATGCATTTGTTGACAAGTAATGATTTAATGTAAAACAACTTATGTTGACATTTACTTAATTTGAATATTACCGTAAATTACTGATTCTGGGTAATATTACCGGTAACATTACTGGGTATTTTACCACCTTGGGTATTTTACCGGTAACGGCACATCACTAGTCGTCCCCTTTCCTCCTAAGTAATACTTATAAATATTATCATACTTATTTAATTTACAAAAATATGCAGTTTATATTTTACCATATGTATATCGGATGACAATGCAATATTATGCTGATGTGAGGATGGAGACAGGACGTGGCCATGGGAATTCTGTGATAAAACAACGCAAAGTAATTGTGTTTGGGGTTTTTAGAATCGTCTCGATGCGTTTTAGTACTATTAGTAGCTTGTATCGAAAATGAAATTTTTCCCTAAAATATTTTGAATATTTTACTAAGAAGGGAAGACTTTTTGTCAAGACTAGAAAACAGATTATTAACCGATCATGTTCGCCATAGTTTTCATTTACTAAGCTTTACTTACACGTTCTATTGTTGTCATATTTTTTAGACCCATGGTTCAAAACACAGAATATATTTTATATTCCGTGGTTCAAAAGTTTAATGGGGGAGACACATTTTTTTTAACTTTACAGAGAGATCATTTCCGAAGATTTGGTATTACCTTTCCCCTCCCTCCCTCCCCAGTCCCCATTTGTACTGTGGCTCCATAAACACCGAATAATACTGAGGTTGACTGAAGTAGCATGACAAATACGAACAATACACCTGTAAAGGTCCCAGTACACAATGGGCCATCGCCGGCCACTCCAAGGGACGCATTTATGCGTTAGAGGGAGCAAGTGAAATTGCTATCTCATTCTACCGCATGGCTGCGTCCCTTGGAGTGGCCGGCGATGGCCCATTGTGTACTGGGGCCTTTAGGGTTTCTAGCTAACTACGGGACTCTAAGAATGATGAGATATGTGACTCATATATGATCCACGCGGCGGCGTCGTATGTAGATTATCAGTCTTCTATATTTTCTTATCCTTGTAATTCCCAATATGACAAGATCAAATTGATAGCTGCAGATATTAGTCAAGAATATTATCATCTAGAACGCGATGAAATTGATAAAAATTTCCGTTAAGTATTTTAATCAGTAGGTAAGTACATTACATTACACTTATATAGATAACAGTTGACGTTTATTAGGTACTATGACTTCAAAATTCCTAAAAACAATGTGCAGTCAGCATCTCATACATACCCACCTGGCTAGACTAGGATTCACTGGAGAGTTCATTCGTACCTAATGTTCCGAAACTTGATTAAATAAGTAGGTACAGCAACGGACTTGAATCGGCCGTGGTGTATGTTGGTCTAACTCTAGTACTTAAATCTACTTTGATATATGTATATTGCTTGCTATACTTGATGCGGTGGTGGCCATGGTATAATAATATACTCCGCCTGGTACTCTCTTCCCGTCTTTTCTAGGTCACCTAACTGACACAAGCCTACGTCATCATGCGACAGCGCTATATGATAATATGCGATAGCGCTATATATAGCGGCCATGTTGTTGTGACGTAGGCCCGTGTCACTCTGGGAAGAGAAGACCATGTTTTATTAGACTATGGGTGGTGGCCGAGTGGTTCTGACGTCCGACTTCCAATCCGGAGGTCGTGGGTTCAAATCCTGGCTCGTACCAATGAGTTTTCGGAACTTATGTACGGAATATCACTTGATATTTATCACTAGCTTTTCGGTGAAGGAAAACATCGTGAGGAAACCTGCATACATCCGAGAAGAAATTGGGCTAGCGTGGGGACTAGGATATAGCCTAAATCCTCTCGTGCTTGAGAGGAGGCCTGTGCCCAGCAGTGGGACGTATATAGGCTAAATTATTTATTTTATTTAATCTATTGCTTCGTAAAGACGGGCCTTACGGGCGATACAATGTGGGCGAGTATATTGGTGCGCAAATCGTCGGCTGTAACTAAAACATTCTTAGTTTTTCTTACCTTCAAGAGCGAGCCAATAGTTAGGTCTTTACAACTATAACCTACCTTATTAAATTGCACAACGGGACTTAATCGCATATTTAAGTTTTAAGATTTACCTCCGACGTTTCGAGGACGGCGTTGTCCCCGTGGTCTCGGAGAAGATTGTCTTCTCTTAAATCTTAAATACACGATTAAGTCCCGTTGTGCAATTTAATAATGTTAAAAACCGTGAAAGTTTAAATCAGTGTTATAACCTACCTACCTTTATTTTAGGTATACTTTCAGGCACTTTTGGCCTAAAAAATGTTTATTATAATGTTAAGTATAATATAACCTGCAAAAAATCACACAGAACGTCTTTTGCTCACAGAAAGCCATGTGTGTAGACTTGCGGAGTTAGGGTCGGGGTTCAACTAATGTCACAGCCGCACGTTCGCCCTTTGACTTCGCCCCGCACGCAACGGAGACCCTTCCTATAATAATAGGTGCACCGATTTAATAACTCCTACAATATGTTTGCCAGAGGAGCCCTAATTGTGGTTGTTACGTTACTAATTGTTGACAAGTGTTCGCTGTTTTAATTGACGCGTATTGTCAATTATACACCGTGTTTTTTTTGATTTCCGTTAATTTCAAGGGTGCATACCTGAGCTTAAATCAAGTAACTTTCCCAAAGACACCGATATTCTAATTAACTCCATTTCGAAGATAATCAATATTTTATTTTTTTCCTATAAGGCCTCTACAAGCTTGTATACTTGCCTTAAGGTCGGTTTACATATTGATTAGTGTTTAGAATGAGTTCATACATTTGCTACTAAACTTAAGTAAAATCTCGGTCGATCGATGTTCGAATTGACATTGATATGTCACAGATTTCAATTGTTTGGTTTAGTTAAATGTAATGCCCGTGTTACAACAACGCTATATGCTACATTTAATTACTTTTTAATATTATTTTTTCTGAAAAAAAAAGTAAAAAAAATTTTTTTTTTCAATATTAACTATGCCATTTAGTTTTCTTAAACGTACTTAACCATACCCCGAAGTTAACGGAATTCAATAAAAACACGGTGTATTAAATACTACGCATTATTAATTCGCTTACTTGCAAGGTCCCAGTGTCATTTTTTCAGTTTTCAATTTGGTTTTTTTTATTTCCACAAGAGTTCAACAGAAAGTGACCTGGGCCCGTTTCACAAAAGCTTGTAACTTGTAATACAAGTGGAAGTGCCTTCTAAGAAAATCTGTCAAAAAATGACATCCGCTTGTATTACAAGATACAAGCTTTTGAGAAACGGGCCCCTGTTATCATTGCTCTCATATCTTTAATCGTACCTTTTCGTTTGCGGTTGGTACTAATGTACCTACTTGTATAAAAAAAAATCGGGCAAGTGCGAGTCGGACTCGCGCACGAAGGGTTCCGTACCATAAAAAAAAAAAAAAAACAAAAAAAAAAAGCAAAAAAAAAAACGGTCACCCATCCAAGTACTGACCACTCCCGACGTTGCTTAACTTTGGTCAAAAATCACGTTTGTTGTATGGGAGCCCCATTTAAATCTTTATTTTATTCTGTTTTTAGTATTTGTTGTTATAGCGGCAACAGAAATACATCATCTGTGAAAATTTCAACTGTCTAGCTATCACGGTTCGTGAGATACAGCCTGGTGACAGACGGACGGACGGACGGACGGACGGACAGCGAAGTCTTAGTAATAGGGTCCCGTTTTACCCTTTGGGTACGGAACCCTAAAAAGAGACGTGCACGAAAAATTCGGTCCCAAACCACTGCCATGAAAGAAGGAGACTTTTTATTATTTCTAGTTTCGATAAGGTCAATGTGGCTAATTCCGTCATATGGCTATTCCGTCCACTAGCGTTTTTCTCGAACAACGAACATCATTGATAATTTCGTCGACAAAGCAGCGATTGCTTTTAGTTTCAGTCATCAAAAGCAAATGGTTTTTTTCCTACAATTGAAAATCAAAGAAATATAAGCTCGTGGACGGAATAGTCCCTATGACGGAATTAGCCACATTGACCTTACCTACAACTTATTTTCGACTCAATATTAGACCATACGGGAATCCAACAATCTATCATTTCGTTTATTTTCCGTCATTCACCTGATTTTCGGTCTGCCACGCGTCACATGAATAGATAATTATCTCGAACCACGTATACTGAACCACCTATCTCTGTCCCAGATCAAGCGGTAATCGACTTTATGTCAACGGGGTTAGAACTTTGACACGGCTTTGATAAGATAGTAGGGTTGTATTTTACCGCAATTCATCACATACGGCGTAATTGTGGGCCAAAGTCACGCTACGCTTACGAAAACATGTTAACATTTTGCTGACAATTAGTTACGAACGATATTCCGATATCGATACGATTATGACACTAAATGCTAGCGTGTGACTGGCGCACGCCATATGATATTCCTGAAACCATTGTTATTAAAATGCCATGACACAGAAACGGTGTCTAATGCACCTATTACATATTAGGGGAGGTATATATAAATTAAATATATAGGGCTTATAAAAATTAAAGCACATTTTTACTTAGCATTTTTCATTCGAAGGTAGTAAAAGTATCAAAAAAAGAACCATAGATGTGTCTCTCTCTTATTTATAGTAGTTGTATTTTGTTAGAAATTTAATCATGAATTAATAATTATTGAGTAGAATGAGACATTATGAGTTTTACAGACATGAATTTTTTTTGTGGGTATTGCATTATGCTAGTAACGGTACACAATAAAAGAAAAGGTAAAACATTTCTTTATCAATTGTTGTATCATTAGTTGGATATAGAGAGAGATATAAAAAACTTGAAAATTTTTTAATGAATTATTTGACTACCATTTTTGACGTTTTAAGGACATCGACAAAACTTTTAAGTCTGAGTTTCCCTACAACACATCTTGCGAAAGAATGAAAATGTATGTACGCACACTTGGCTCGAAAGCGTAATTGGTAAATAATGGGTTAGGCACGTTCCCTCACTTCCCTCAGGAACTCCGTGGGAAAGTCGTCATAAGGCGCCGGAACTCTAACGCGGAAACCACTTCAGGGAGAATACGGGAATATACTGAAACAATAATCAATTTGTTGATCGAAAATTGATAATATTTTATTAGGTAAATGTGGTAAAAATCGTCATGTTCGTAGGTTTGTCTATAAGTAAAAGTACGTTGAAGGGCAGGTAGGTAAAGTGTGATTAGAGACCGTCTATGTCAACTTTGTACCGACTTGAACAATGTGATGGAGTGTCATTAGACGGCATATTTTCTTTCATAGAAATTTGACATTGATGATGACATGGTTACACTTTGTCATTGCAATTGCCTTTGACTCTGCATACAGAGTTAACTTGGTCCGACTCTATTCGTGTCAACTGTCAAAATCTTTATACCTACTCGTAAGTACCTATTTAAATAGCTTTCAACCATGAGTATAACGTGCATGTTGAACTATCAAATTCTCGTAAGCACACGTAAGCACTTTTTAATATTTCAGCTCCTAATGTCGCATCTGACGGCATATTTGAATAATCAATCGACTATCAATACCCCGTGTGACGAGGCAATATCTTTTCAAAATTATCCTTTCTTTGCCGTCATCACGTTTGCGGATAATTTGATTGAGCTATTGTGGTGAAAATGTGGTGTTAGGTATGCGCATAATACAGGGGTTTTTAATTTTGGGTGATTAATATCATTACATGCAAATAGAGACATATTTTATCAAAAATATTTTTATGCATTGTATTCCCTTCATGTTGATTGTTCATCGTTCGTTAAAAATAAAATTAACTTTTATAAGGCTGCCCTATCCTATATATCAAGAGACAAGTAAAAGTTCAGACGGACGGACAACGTACAGTAAAGTGTGCCTATTCGCTCCCCAATGGGTGCAATTGTGCTCCAACAGTTTTTATATACTTAATATGATGAAAACTATCACAATCTTGTTCATGGGACATGATATCAACATTTCGAATTTCGGAGCAAATTAAGTCACATTTTACGGAACGGGTCATATTTTTAACCGACTTCAATTTCATAGAAGATTCTGTATTCGAGGTTCTGTATTCGGTTGTGGCTATTTTTTTTTCTATGTACGTTCACCGATTACTCCGACATCCGTAATCCGATTGGAGTAATTCTTTTTTTGTTTGAAAGGAGATACCTCCAACTTGGTCCCATATTAATATGGTTCTGTTATGATGATGGGATCCGTGAGGAATTAAGGGAACTCCTCAATTTTTAAAGGCACATGCATGGTGATTTGGGTGTTTTCTTAAGCAACTCGAGCATTTTCTCCCGAAAACCACCAATTTGATGAAGTAGACCTGATGATGATGATTGTTTTGATGATAATGATGATGATTTTTTTAAATGTAGTATGTAGTATGTTCAGCGATTACTCGGCACCTGTGATCCGATTTGAGTAATTCTTTTTTGTTTGGAAGAAGTTACCTCCAAGGTGTTTCCGTATTATTTTTGAATCCTGGTCTGATAATGGAATCCATGAAGAATTGAGGGAACTCCTCAATTTTTAAAGGCACGTGTAAAGTGATTTTGGTGTTTTCTAAAGTAAGTCGAGCATTTGCTTCCGAAAACCACCAATTTACTGTAGCCTTACCATGAGTTTGACACTACCCCCAATCAGTAGCCTTACCACGAGTTTGACATTGACATATTCGCTAACGTCTTCGTAACTTACTTTATATGCATCTCACTCGCACTAATATGTTAGTACGAGCGAAATGCATAGAAAGTAAGTTACACACACGCTAGCGAATATATCAATGTCAAACTGGTGGTAAGCTGGTAAGGCTACTGATCGGGTTAGGGTTAAGAGTTAAGGAGTCAGGGATTAAGGGATCGGGAAATGGCGGTTGAAGGGTTGCTGGTTCAGGGTCGAGGGGTTCCTGGATCAGGGGTTGATGCGCTGTGCGGTCGAGTGATCGGGGGGTTAAGGAATTGGGTCAGTGGCGGGGCGGAGGATGGATTTAGTGTACTAGTGACAGGAATTATAATTTCCCAGACGGACTCGTGAAAATTCCTAATTACATATTTATTAAAGTAACAGTCATGCGTCGCGGTCTTAACAATGCGTTAAAACTAAAAATGGAAAAATAAAAAGTTTTTACAAAGAAAGAAAACCGACTTCAAAAAGGATGACATAAAATATTATCCTTTTTTTAGTCTATGCGTTGCCAACTGATATGTTTGAAGTCGGTGCCAAGCCAAGTAGTAACAATACCAGTCAAAAATAATCAGCTTTATGGCTATAAATCCCATTAGAACTGTACTAATAACTATTATAAATGTGTAAGTAATTCTGTCTGCCTCTTTGTCGTCTTTTCATTGCTAAACAACTGAACCGCTTTAGGTGAAATTTGGCAAGAAGGTAAATTCCTTGAATTGTTTTATATTTTGAAATTTAGTCCTCTGAATAAGGGACAGGAAATAACTCAGTCTCAATCCCACACTTGCGTGCTATAGACTGTTCGAGCATTAGTAAGAAATGCATTTTATAAAATACGACGGCAAAAAATGCATTGTATTTACACTAATGTGCCGACAAATTTAATATGGTACGGACTGCGCCAAGAAGGTTTGATCGTGTGTTCTGAGGTGTGTTCTTAGGTACAGTCGACGTCAATGATATGTTTACACTATTGCACCTTACTCCTTTGTAATAAGGCGAAAAGTGTAAACATATTTTTAACGTCGACTGTACCTACAGAAAGTACGTTCATTGTCGTCGTGTAATGCAATCCAATGTAGGTACAATGTACCCTTATCGAATCGCACCAAAATCATGGTATGCTTCAAAATTTGGCTTGGCACCGACTTCAAACATATCAGTTGGTAACGCATAGACTTAAAAAAGGATAATACATATTTTATTTCATCCTCTTTGAAGTCGGTTTTCTTTTTTTTTGTTTAAACTTTTTTACTTCACCTTTTTGTAGTCGGCTTTTGTATATAACAAATGACAGTCATGTTCATACGATATGCTTGTATTGAAGTGCGATTAACATTTAACAATATAGACAGGTGACGATGGACGGGGGCAGTAAGCCAGAGGCGATGTGCCGCGTGTGTGGCGACAAGGCTTCAGGAAAGCACTACGGAGTACCGTCCTGCGACGGGTGCAGGGGCTTCTTCAAACGAAGCATACGACGGTATACAATCATTTGCCTTTTGTCTACGATTGACGCCGTACAATCAAATATTGACATCAATAAAACGACGAAGGATTACGTAACATGACCTGATCGTGTTGACATTTTATTTAATTAAACATGACGTATCACATGTAAGACTTATCTATGATCATATTTCTATAAGTATGATAACAACGTCCGACTTTAAATTTACAAATTACCTGCAATCCCGAAAACAAAATGACAACCGGTTAAATCTAAGTGGCAAATTCCAAGAATTTTCAGTGTCACCTGTGTATATTTAAATTTTCAATTGTCGCCTGTAGAAACTTAGACTACGTGTGTAAAGAGAGTGGGCGCTGTATCGTGGACGTCACCCGTCGGAACCAGTGCCAGGCCTGCCGCTTCTCCAAGTGCCTGCGTGTTAACATGAAAAAAGACGGTAAGTCGGTCTCCTACTTTTATGGTTTCTGAATACATAGCTATCCTATTAGAAAACAGTGCTATGCCACTGGCCCCCCTGAAGACCTGATCACCCTTAGCGACGAGGCCATCAAGTGGCTGACTGGCCTTAAATTGTATTTATAGCTGTCTGTATTCTTTATATTTAATGTTGAAGGATATTTATCCAGTTTCGTAAAACATTTGCGGAAAACTATGGGGGCACAGGTAAGACAACTGAAGGTTAAATGAATTTAAAAAACGAAATGCAGGGCATTACCTATTTCCTCATATTATTTCTTAAAACACTTCTTGTATCCAGCTATGAACACATTACGTAAAGAGGGTAGGCAAGCAAAAAAAGATGCAACTGCCAATATTGCTACTGTCTCGGATACACAAACCATCTTCCAATTCCAAATGTACAACTTCTGAGTATTGCCGATTTTCTCAAAGTAGCTTGTTGAATATAAACTTTGCAAGTTACTCGGAATCAATTTAAGGTTTTATTAACTCCACATTCATCATCAATATGTACCTAATAACTTTTATAAAAATATTCATAAACACAATAAATTTAATTTACAGAATATGCGCTCATGACAAATTACAGTTTTGACATATTTTTTTTATTTTAAGGCGACGTATACCAAAGAGTATATTTAGGTTAAGACAGCCTATTTTGAAAACACCATCTCTGTTTTCTCTGGTTTGCTCCCGAGCCGAAACCCGAAACCACAGAAGAAATAATAGTACTACCGTACAGAAAGTACACTTCCTACAAACCCGAAGTTTGACAGCGATTCAGGGTCGAATCATGCTATCCCTTTCTAATATATAGCACTATCCCTTTGGGCTATTTAGGGTTGTCAAAATTCAAGTGATTATCTTATCTGTGGTCGTGCACGCACAAGGAAGGTAAGTGGTGCCAACCCTAATAATTGCTCGGAGCAATGCTGAGCCGAACGGAGCCGAGTTCGACCGAAGTCAGGAGTGTCTCCCCACTGCCGAAACTACCTCTAGAGTTTTTGATAACAGACAGTAGGGGAGCCGACGATGCTAAATGTGTAGTTACTCGAGCGTCGTACAGACCTATTGGAATCGAAATATTTTAATAATAAGTTTTGTTTTCCAGCGAGCAGCGTCTAAATTTTTTTTTAAATGTCGGGTGGTTGGTGGAGTGTTAAAAAATCGTTAAGCAGTTTGTGGATTTGGTCGTTTTTGTTCAAGTTAATGCTATATTTTTTCTATAACTTAATATAACACTTATTTGTAGGTATTTTCTTAATCTGACGAACACAACGCCTAATTTTTACATTGTAACCGTCAGATTAAGGAAATGCTTACAAACAATTATCAGATTTAGTAATAGCACAATCATAGCGTTAGTTTTGACTATTAAGACCAAATCCACAATCTGCTTAACAATTTGTTGAACCCCCCCCAACCCCCCACCAACCAATGGCTCAACATAGACAGCTAAAAGGGGTAAAGGTAGACTACACGGGGTAGCAAGATATCACACAAAAATCCCCTCTTGGGCTCCCCTACTAAGAGATTATGATAGCTCACGCTGTGCAAGTGTTATTTTAAACGTCAAACTTCCATGAAATTATGACATGTAAATATAGCACTTGCACTGCGTAGGCTATCAAAATCACTGCAGTCTTTTCTTGGTCTAACTCTAGGTAAGTATAAATGTATTTGTGCGTACACATCTACATAATAGGCATCCGTCCATACGTGATGTACGTCTACTTTCGTCCTACGCTTACTTCCTATATCTATGGTCTACTTGGGCGGTTTTACAAGTGCATTTTTTGCTTCATTTCTTGTAAATTATAAAAGATCTTTGTTATATAACTTATATAGTTAAGATATCAAACAAAAAAAATTACCTACCTGTAAACCGACTAACTAGTTCTACCAAGTATAACTCCCTAGGGAGTTATAGCTTTTTATTTCACGACCCATAACTCCCTTGGGAACAATATAGGTCTTTGTCCTTCAGTATACCTGCATGAAATAACGAGCAAATAATGAGCAAGTGTGCTGAAAACGATATTAAACTAGTGCCAGATTTCCCTGTTTCTTATTTGACGCATCATGCTTGTTCCCGATGAATATTCGGTCGCGCATGATAGCAATCAATAGTGAACATGGCCGAGCCCTTGTCTCAATAAAGTATTTATCCAGCGCCTCCTACGAGCATGTCTTTTCCATTAGGAAACATTCGAGTATTTGCGGTACACGAGAGGCGATAAGTGGCGAGGAAAAATCGCGAGGGCATTTCGCCGTTCCCTTTTGAAACGCTCAATCAATTCCATAACAGATGCTTGTAACTATGAGAATATTAGTATACTCGAGAAACTGAAAACGGTGAAAAATAGAGATACTAATCCTAAAATTACGTGTGATACCTCATTAGACTCGTCATGATGTCTAGAAAAATGTATTCGAAGCGTGTATTATCACACAAAAAATATCAAAAGTTATAAACAAAAAATTCCCCAATATCTCAAAAAGTATAAATATTTAAGAAACCAAAATTAATATTATAAAAGAGGAGGATATCTCCAATAAAACATTCCATACTTTTTGCAGAACCGTATCTTCATTATTTATACTTTCTATTCAACGCTGAACAAAGCCCTCCGCGCCTCATTTTCGGGAAATGCGCGCGGCTGAAAAAGTGAGTACGTAACATTAAATATAATTTTAAAGGTATTAAATATTCATATAAAAATTAAAAAAAATTATGGTGTATTTAAAACATGTCAACAAATGTAGGTACTACTTGTAGAAATTTATCTTAAAGTTAGTTTTTCAACAAGTTAGGCAATTTTTAATGAAGAAAATTTTCTCGAAATACCTTCTTTATTAAAAACGATAAAAAATTTATAAATAACTATCGTAAAATTATGTCGCTTTCTAGAGTCCTTCTCATATTCATGCTTAATAAGATCACGTTATAAGTTCGGAAAAAAATAATAGTTTGGTTATAATGTTGTTTTATATTTTTACAATTTATCTTGGTTATTCGTTTTTTGTAAATTTTCTATGTTATTCTAAAACTTATTTTAAGCAAAGTATTAACTTTATCGAAACTTCTATAATTTAATATTATTAAGCATGTATATGAGAAGCGGCAAAATTTTACGATAGTTATTTATACATTTTAAAAGAAGATATTACTAGAAAATTTTGTTCATTAAAAATCGCCTAACTTGTTGAAAAACTAACTTTAAATAGTGAATAGAATCAGGCGTTACTTTGCGGAAATCCATATTAATTAAAACCAAAATATTATTCTATTGGTGGTGGTTTGTTATATTTATTTGCGTATTTATTTTTGCGGTGGGAGGGTGGGAATATTAATTGCATGTAAAAATACGCAAGTAAGTATAACGGGTTAGCACTGATTGACTAGCACGTTATCTTTTCGCGGATTAGCAAAGTAATATTTTGGTTTTAACTAACTTTAAGATAAATTTCTACAAGTAGTACACTTGTTGACATGTTTTAATACATCATATTTTTTTAAACCCTTTACCAGGCCCCTAAGAACTAGCGTGTCTTCATACGTACTGTATATACTGTTACAACCGTATTGAACGCCTTGTAAAAAATGTATTTACGAAAGTCGGAGATGTTCCTTTAAACCAGAAATAAAAATGTGGGTTACGGGTTATCCCATCGCCTGTCTAAGTAATTAACTGTCATACTCGATTTTGTCTTATTATATTCTTGATCAGGCGAAGGGATATATTCCTCCCACATCTTATATCGGTTATCATAGTCAAGGTTTAACTCCAAATCTACTACGAAACATTATATCAATCACTGAATCGCTCTAGGTTGAACACAAAAACCGTTTTATTACTTACGTGAGTTTTTATGACATAACAAGACAATTTACCGGTACGGCTACCACCAGTTTTGACATTGACATAACGCTCACGTTTACGTAACTTACTTTCTATGCATCTCGCTCGTACTCGCATATGCGAGCAATAGTGGAAGCGAGATGTACAGAAAGTAAATTACGTAGACGTGAGCGTTATGTCAATGTTAAAACTGATGGTAGAGGCTCGGGCCATGGGAAGAATAGCTCTTAGCAATGTTTACGATGACATTACCTTTCAACACTCAAAATCTACAAAATATCAAAAAATTGTTCGACCTATGTACTTCTGTTTCATAGAAATTAAGGAAAGTGTTCGAATTTCTCCGTAGTTTACCTACTGAAATTAGAGTTCAAGTGAATTTAAACGGCTGATAAGATATATTACGCGATTTAGAGGCGTGCTGTGAATGAAGATCATAAAATACTATTTTCAGGGATTGACAAAATATTTTGTAGGAGGTTTTGAGTTAAAACCTGACTACGGTAACCGATATAAGATGTGGGAGGAATATATCCCTTCGCCTGGTAAAGGGTTAATGAATATTTACCTTTAAAATTATATTTAATGTTACGCGGAAGGCTGTGTTCAGCGTTGAATTAAAACTAATAAAAAGTATAAATAATGAAGATACGGTTCTGCAAGTCTGAAATATTTTATTGGAAATATCCGCCTCTTTTATAATATTAATTTTGTTTTCTTAAATATTTATATTTTTGAGATATTGGGGAAATAAAAAATATCTACTTTTTTTCCCCCTTTCTTTGTTTATAACTTTTGATAATTTTGTGTGTTAATACACGCCTCGAATACATTTTTCTAGGCATCATCACGAATCTATTGAGGTATCACACGTATTTTTAGGATTAGTACCTATCTCTATTTTTCAGTTTCCAGTTTCCCGAGTACACTATACAGTGTGGAAAGATAAGTCGGGCCCTGGGGGGAAACTACCTTAAATCCTTAAGCTGGCTCATTTTACTTAAAGGAGACATTCCTTTATTTTTAAAAAGAAACAAAACTGCATTCAAAGATTTTCTAAAACTCGCTTGCCTCGCCCGGGACTCGAACCGACCATAAATTCCAAAAAATAAAAATCGCAATTTTATTCTACTATTCGATACAGTTAATGTTAATGATAATATTTCTCCAAGAAACATTAGGTCTTACACTCGTCTGTCGTACAAAATATCCATAAAATCGAATATTTAGTACTCAAGATTTTTTTAGACAAGCCAAATTGAAGAAAAAAAGAAAAATACTTTGAATGCAGTTTTGTTTCTTTTTAAAAATAAAGGAATGTCTCCTTTAAGTAAAATGAGTCAGCTTAAGGATGTAAGGCAGTTTCCCTCCAGGGTCCGACTTATCTTTCCACCATGTACAGCATATATGTATACTACATATGCCGATGACGTATTGGTCATGTAGGTAGACCGTACTTAATACCGACTTAGTGTCAAGGAAAAAGGGCTCTTGTGAGTGACGGTTTTGTAATTCTATAAAACTGTTCAATTGTAGCAGAATAATTTATTATTTCATACTTAAGTAGGCAATTATTGTATTAGACACATACATCTAAGCTAGTTATTACAAGCAAGCCTAAGTACTTACCTATCTGTTTTTGAATTAAATACCTACTTAAACCAATCTTCTGTGCGCATAAGGATTTAGACCATTTTAGTCGCGCCTACGTAGTTTTAACACGACCTCAAGGTACGTATGACGTGCCAAAACAACAAATAGCGCAAATCTTGACCTGTTATGAGGGTTCATAAATATTTACTTAGCCGTCGCCTGCAGCCGCCATTCGCACCCATATTTATTTACATATCAAATCGAACCCCTCGCTGTCGCTTCCTAGCCCGACATTTTAACTTTTCTTCCCTAATGTGCCGTTGTTTGCTAACCACTTGTAACGTTATACGTTTATTCAAACGTTAATAAGATTGCTTTCGTCACTTCCGAGGGTTGTTAGTGGCGACAAGCAATTATCCCTTTTAATTGATTCGTAAAAGCCTGCCATTGTTTAACACAAACCGTTTTGTGTTATTTTTAGTAGGAGAGTAAACGAGAACATGTATGCTAGCTGAACAACAAAACCTAGCTGTACTCGTAACATGCAGAGGCACTAGACACAATATTTCTTTTATGTAACATGCAGCTGTGCAGCACGAGCGCGCGCCCCGGCCGGTCGCCACCCAACACCAGCTGACCCTACATAAGCTAGGATACAACTTCGGTCGCCAGACGAACTTCTTTCCCCCTTCCACCCCCCTAACTCTCGCTTCCTTACCGCAACTGAACACTTATAGCAGCGTTACCCCTGCGCCGCCCGACCTTGCCATGCCCACTTCGTTTTTAGACACATCCTTTCGAGATTTCTCAAGACTTCCTGAAGCGATACCGTCCGAACTTCCGCAGTTAAGTCCGTTCTTTAGCACTCAACCCAGCTCACTGAGCTCTTTAAATCCGTTCAAAATTCCGCTTTTCCCGAGTCAGTTGCATTACCCTATCCCGCATAGTGGTTATTTCCCTGCAAACATATTCTATCCTCCGGTAATCTCAACCGACAGATCGATGACGCCTCCGGGATCTACCAATAGTAAGTGTACCGAACGTTACCTAAATTATAATATCTATTAAATTTAAAGTCTAACGACCTTCATTGATATGGAAGACTCGGTTGTTTTAAACCTTGTATTTTATGTTTTTTTACAGACCATGAGATTAATTCTCCTAAATTTAAAACATCCTTACCGAATCCAACCTCTGAAAAGCCGGACTCGCAACTACCGGACAAAATCAAGGAAGATGAAGTCTCGAGTTCGGAGGAAGCATTTAAATCAAATCGGTTCTTGGCGAATGTCGACAAGGAAGGTAGATATTTGTAACACAGGTTTCTCTAATTCAGTTTATTTTAATTTAATTCATTTTTTATCCTGGATTGCCTAGCCTATTATGAGATGCTTCAACATCATCATCTCAGCCATAAGACGTCCACTGCTGAACATAGGCCTCCCCCTTGGACCTCCATACGTGCCGGTTGGAAGCGACCCGCATCCAGCGCCTTCCGGCGACCTTAACAAGATCGTCTGTCCATCTTGTGGGTGGACGTCCTACGCTGCGCTTGCTAGTCCGTGGTCTCCACTCGAGCACTTTTCGACCCCATCGGCCATCTTCTCTGCGTGCAATGTGGCCTGCCCATTGCCACTTCAGCTTGCTAATCCGGTGGGCTATGTCGGTGACTTTAGTTCGTCTACGGATCTCCTCATTTCTGATTCGATCACGTAGAGAAACTCCGAGCATAGCCCTCTCCATAGCTCGTTGAGCGACTTTGAGTTTTGAGATGAGGCCGATAGTGAAAGACCACGTTTCGGAGCCGTAAGTCATCACTGGTAACACACATTGATTAAAGACTTTCGTCTTGAGGCACTGAGGTATGTGGGACGAAAACACATTACGTAGTTTCCCGAACGCTGCCCAACCGAGTTGGATTCGGCGGTTGACCTCTTTCTCGAAGTTGGACCTACCTAATTGGACTACTTGTCCTAGGTAGATGTACGAGTCAACAACTTCGAGTACCGAGTTCCCAACAGAGACTGGGATGGGCACAACATTGGCATTTGACATAAGTTTCGTCTTGTCCATGTTCATTTTCAAGCCCACCCGTTGTGAAACTCGGTTGAGGTCATCGAGCATCATGCTGAGTTCCTCCATCGACTTTGCCATGACTACGATATCGTCGGCAAACCGAAGGTGAGTGATGTATTCGCCGTTGATGTTGATGCCAAGTCCTTCCCATTCCAGGAGCTTGAAGGCGTCTTCCATTACGGCAGTAAACAGTTTCGGAGAGATAACGTCTCCCTGCCTTACGCCTCTTCGCAATGGAATCGCCCTCGTGCTCTGCTCCTGTACTCGGACCGACATGGTGGCGTTACTATACAAACACTTCAACACTTCGATGTACCGATAGTCAATATGGCATCGCTGAAGAGACTCAAGCACCGCCCATGTTTCCACCGAATCGAAGGCTTTCTCATAGTCCACAAACGCTAAGCATAATGGCAAGTTATACTCTTCGGTCTTCTGTATAACTTGCCGCAGCGTATGGATGTGGTCTATGGTACTATAGCCTTTTCGGAAACCGGCTTGTTCGGGAGGCTGGAAGTCATCAAGTCTGTGTTCGAGACGGTTCGTGATGACCCTTGAAAACAGCTTATAGACATGGCTCAGAAGCGTGATGGGTCTGTAGTTCTTCAATAGGTTGTTATCACCTTTTTTGAAGAACAGCACCACCTCGCCTCTATTCCATGTTTCAGGCGTTATGCCCTCGGACAAGACGGAATTAAAGAGCTTCTGGAGGACTTTAAGTACCGGTGTTCCACCCGCTCTCAGAAGCTCTGAAGTGATTCCGTCTTTGCCCGGCGCCTTGTTGTTCTTAAGCTGCTTCAGGGCCATCCTAATCTCGTACAGACTGATGTCGGGGTTATCTTCGGTATAATGTCGGGACAGCTTGGCTCTTGGATCTCCTACCAAGCTGTCAACGGGCTTTGCGATCGAAGTGTATAACTGTCTATAGAACCTCTCGATCTCACCTAAAACCTCCGCTTTGCTCGACGCTATGCTGCCATCTTCCCGTTTCAGCGTTGTCAGCTGGCTTTGCCCAATAGACTTGTACTTTGCGAACACTTTGGAGCCTTGGTTTCGCTCAATAGTCTCTTTAATACGGTTAGTATTAAAGAGACGCAGATCATGTCGCAAGGACTTAGATATACGTCTATTGAGCTGCCTATATGACTCCGCGTCATCGGGAGACTGCAACTGTAGCGAGCGTCGTTCAGCCATGAGGTTTAAGGTTTGCTCGGTCAATTTCTGAGGTCTATCTTTACGGCGGGGTCTAAAAAACTTAGACCCTACTGTGTGGACAGTTTCCACTAGCCCGTCGTTGATTTCGTCCACTGAAACCAAGTTCTCTAGGCAAGCAAAGCGGTTAGAGAGCTCGAGTTGAAAGCTTTCGGGGTTTTGAACATGGGCTCGAGTAGGTCGGAGCGTAGACTTCATCAGGCTGGACCTTTCAAGTTTAATATTGATATTCAGTGTGCCTCTTACGATTCGGTGATCACTACCGGTCTTTACCCTGTTGATCACAGAGACATCACTGAATATCAGTTTCTTGTCGGTCATGATGAAGTCTATCTCGTTTCTCGTGGAACCGTCAGGACTCATCCAGGTCCATTTCCTGTGAGGCGGCTTCTGGAAGAAAGAGTTCATCATGAAGAGTTCCTCTCTCTCCAGAAAGTCGGCCAGCCTCTGACCCCTAGGGCTTTTTTTTTTTTGCCCCACTCTCAACTCATCCCCGCTTCTCTTGCCCAACTTTGCGTTGAAGTCCCCCATAACAACAGTAAAGTAGGTTTTAGAAGTATGTATGGCCCTAATTACGTCCTCATACATAGCTTCTACTTCATCATCGGAGTGTGACGAGGTCGGTGCGTATACCTGAATGACCTTCAGCGAATATCTTTTGGATATTCTGAGTATTAGGTATACCACCCTGCTCGACACACTGTCGATGGTTATTATGTTGTTTACGAGGGACTTGTGAACGAGAAACCCGACACCACCTTGGGACTGTTGGTCGCCCTCCCGGTGGTAGAGCAAGTTACCAGACTTCAGGGTTGTCGTGTCCTCCCCCTCTCTACGGACTTCGCATAACCCTACAATGTCCCAGTGTAACCTGCTCAGTTCCTCTTCCAGCTCGCAGATCTTTTCGTCAGTCCTCATAGTGCGTATGTTGTGTGTTACCAGGGCCAGTCGTCGTCGGGGCGGGTAGCCGGATCTTTGCCTGAGATTCTTAGCACCCCTGACCCCGCTAATGCCCTGACCGCTACCATAGCCAGAGCACCGGGGGTCGCCGGAACCTCGGGGCCGTGGTTTTATTGTGCTCATCATGATGGGGGGTGAATGCCATAATCGCCACGCTTGGCAGGCGGGTTGGCGATCGCAGTCGAGTACACCGAATTTGAGGGACGCTGCTGCCCGTCCACCGGTGGTCTTGGACGTAGTTTAAGGACATACCCAGGTCCATGCATGAGATGCTTACTTCAACTTTTTATTTCCTACTTTGTACTGATAAGTTTAGTGCAATGCGAATGGATCCCATGCCATATACGCTCTGCGAATTAACTCTTAATAAATAGGTATACCTACATATGTATAACGTATCGTATGCGTTAAGTGCGTGTCTTTGTATAGCTATATTAGCATATTAGATAACCACTATTTGTCTAAACTATCTATCTATCGTAGATACCAGGAATCCGGCCCCGTGCTCCCCGAACAACTGCGAGCCTCCGGTGATCCACGTCGTATCAAAACTAGGAGAAACCCGCGTGCACCTAGACTCCACTAGAGCAGAGAACATTTCAGTGGAATGTATTATAAAAGAACAACAGAAGTGTGCACGGCAAGAGAGTAAAGTTCAGAAGTCGAGGATCCATCTGGATAGTAGCCTAACTTTGTCAGGGGAACAGATTCACGATCCGGCGGCGAAGCTGCTTGTGGCCTCAATCAAATGGCTCCATGGCGTGCCGTCGTTTACGCAACTTAAGACTTCGGAGCAAATTCCTCTGTTACACCATAATTGGCGAGAACTCTTTCTTATCGCAGCTGCACAATACTCCTACTACTTCGATGAAGGTATGAGACATGCCTAATTGCACATTACTAGTACAAGATAATAAGAATAATATTGTTACTTACCTACACTCTTATTTACAGAAGACATGAATTTACCAACACATGCTACAAGAACGGCCAACCCGAAAGCAGACTTCAAAAAACTAACAGCCCTTATAAAAAGAATAGCCCAGTGCAGATTAGATAAATCAGAATACGACTGGTTAAAATCAGCGCTGCTATACAGAAATGGTAAGTACCGTAAAACGGGGTGAACAGAAATCGCGGGGTGAATAGAGAAATTTTGAACTTTTTCTTTCAAGTTGTTATATTTAAAAACGTACATCTCTAAAATTAGATTTTTTGGAATGCGTATAAAGTAGACTATTTATTCCTTCGAGCAACACGGAAGGGAGGCGGCATTCGCACTATTTCCCTTCTGCCGAGGTACAAGATTAGCGCGTCAATCTAATCTAGCGCGGGTAATAAAACTAGTTGCACTTGGATTTTTCACTAGACCGAGTCCAGACGCGCGCGTGAACACTGCTGCACAAAAATGCCTGTTTGCTCGGTTTTTTGTTATAAAAAGAGGTCGGGGACATCAAATTTACAAAAAGAAAGTGTTACATTTCACATGTAATATTTTTTTTTACATATCATACGTTTAATTACATTCAAACACAATTATTATATTTTAGTCTCATGTAATTGTTGGATTTATCGATTTTGCTCGCTCAGTACAAATTGCGGATCGGTCGAGCGACAAATCCGACTTCTCATCTCTCAGAATACAATAACATACTTCAACGAAAATGTGTTAGTGTGCGTGTTGTGACACTTGTCACTCGTCCGTACACAAAAAGAGATCGAGGTTTGCAAGATTTGTCTTTGACGTGTGTGTGTGTCATTTTCTATGTATTTGTGTCGTCATTACAGATTGGATTTTGTATGTAAGTGTGTGAGAAGTGCGACTGTGTGCACCTTTCCCCCCGCGAAAAATGGCAGAAAGATTTGTACGGTGAGATATCGCTTGGGCCCCTCCCTTCCGATGTGTCGGAAGCCGGTGTTGCTCGAAGATTTATTCTCTACATTGATACAAAAATAACTTCATAAAACTGCCTAAAAGTTAGATTTTTTTGATTCTAAAGTAAGGGGTCGCCGAGGTAAGAAATGAAGCCTGTCTGAACTTTGTTCTAGCGGTAGCGGTGTTGACATTAACTAAGTAAAAGTTAGCTAACCTGGTAATATAGTATCTGTAGTACCTAAATAATAAATAATATCACTAATTTTCTCTATAAAAAAGCATTTTTTTGCAAAAAACCAATAACAAGCAAATTTACGTGATAAAGGGGTCAGTGGACACGCATATGGGGTGAACAGTTACGTCATAGGGGGTGATTAGATACAACAAAGGGGTGTAAAGACACGCCTTGGGGGTTAAAAGACACGAAATAATAATTTTGTGTTAAATAGCTGTTTAACAGATATATATAAAATTTGCCAATAGAGTATCCACATAATAATGACCAAATTCGATGCCTATGACAGCTAAAACTTAATATTTCTATTCACCCCTTTCTTGTGTCTATCGACCCCGTTTTAAGGATATGGAGAAAACAGGTAGTTTTCTTTGATTTTCTCTGAATTGGGTAGGCAAAAATTTATTTCACAAATGCAAAATTGAAGAACTAACCAAGACTCAAAAAATGATATAAAATTATTACTTTTATCATTTGGATTATTGGCGAAAATCGTCCTTGAAGTTGAAAATCGTGTCTTTTCACCCCGTTTTACGGTAACTATAAATAAGAAGACGGAATTTGAGGAATTCCCAGCCATTAGGCTTTTACAGTAGATAAGTAGGCTAGTATAACCAATTTATACTAGCATTAGCAATCTCTCAGCTTAACGCTATATTGAAAGTGTAAGCGATGACTTTGATATCGTAGGATGGCTAGAATAACAATAAAATTGACAACTGATACTATGGATTGCAAGGATTGAATGCAGCAATGTTTCCAGATTGCATCGAGGGCCCCACCTCGTCGCAGCTCGAGCTTCTGCAAGACCACACGTTGCTGCTATTGCAAGGACACTGCTCCAGGAAGGACTCCGCCCGATTCGGCCGCCTGATGCTCTTGCTGCCCAGCATATGTTGCCTGTCCAACCACGGCTTCCTTGAAGACCTACTCTTCCCTGACACGTCCACTGACGCTATTCACTCTACTCTTACTCGTATTCTATTGTACACATCAATATAATAGTGCTACTTATTTGGTATGCAACCATTTTGATTTACTGTAAATAACTATTGGATATATGCGATGTTTATTGTGATTTATTTTCGCAATCAAAGGATGATTTTCTAAGTAGGTATGAAATTAAAAAGGCCCTAAAAGTGTTGACACACAGATTCGATTGTTAAACTGATTCACTGTTTTCGAATTTAGGTAAATAAGTCTACTGGTCGAGTAAACCTTCTCTTACTAAGTAAAAACTCCCGGAGTTTTATACAGCCAGAAACGTGAAATAAGTTAAGGTCTCTAAGAGCGCAGCCACACTCGCGATTTGCGAGCACGCTCGCGGCGACATCGTTGCGCGCTCGCGGCGAGATCGTTGCACTCTCGCGGCAAAATCGTAACGTTACTCTCGCGGCGAACTCGCTCGCAAATCGCCAGTGTGCATGGCCGCGCCGTAAGGGCGCTAGATAAACGTTACGAGGATTAGGGACTTTTCTTTTATATTTATTTTGCAGTAAGTAAACTCAATCGAAATGCGTGATCTTTTTTTTCTAGTCAATATTAAAAAAACATATTCTAGTTAAGTACTTAGCAATACATAAGGACTACCTATTACTTCAACAATATATTTATTAAATAATTACGCTAAATCATACTTTACCTACCCCTTTACCATCAATAACCTACAATTATAAATATTATAATATCTGTCAAATTAAATCGTACTTATGGTAGGGGAGCCCACGATGCTAAATCGGAATTTACTCGAGCGTCATAGAGACCTATTGGGTTTTCTTCTTCTTCTTTATTAGGGGCTATATAAGGCTCCAAAGCCTAATGTATCACTGCGACCATTCCTGATCTATTGTGATCGCCACCTACTACAACTCTCTATCCAACCCTGCAACTTCAAATAGCTGCAGGATCCTTTTGGTCTCGAGAGACTTTACCTCCTCCGGGCGTAATATGTTTCCACCCAAGATTAGGTCACGAGTACGCATTAGGCAAGGGCACTCTGTGATGATGTGCAAGGGCGTCTCCTCTGCCTCCATGCAGAGTCTGCGTCGCCCTATGTCACGTTTCCCCATGGTGTGCATGTGCTTATTTAGGCCGCAATGCCCGGTAAGCACCCTTACCAAGTTGCGCAGTTGGTTCCTAGACAGCGCTAAGGCATTCGAGGACGCCTTTTTGCTGAAGGCCTTGATAAGCGCTTTGGAATGGTTCAAACCTGTTGTTTCTCTCCAGAGTTGAATGGTTTTGTAGTGACAGTAGGTCTTTAGGGTGAGCCGCGTTAGGCTTTTGTGGTATCCCCAAAAGTAACGCGGATACCACCACCTATTGGGTTGCAAAGCTTAGATGATAAAAAGAAAAAAATGTCATATAATATATACCATTTCATCGGTGGGGGGAGCGGCTATAGATTTTCAAAAATGTAAAAAAAAAACTGTTGCATGGACATACTCGAGCGCGTCAGATATTGATATCATCCAAGTCCTACGTATTTTTAAAAATGTACGTATGTTATCCAGATTGTTTCCATGATGACTGGTCGTACGTAAGGGTTGAAAATTAAGAAAAAAAAATTTTGCTGAGCGCGTCAGATTTTCTAAGGAGATGTTAAGTGAACCTAAAAAAAATCTCTTATATATAATCTGACGATTTGGATGCGACGCAAACTCGCGGCCATTATTAGAATGTGCCATTTTGAAATACTCAAGCGCGTCAGATTAAGATATATATGGTTCATCTTTATGCCCTAGACGTGCTGTCTCATAATCTGACGATTATCTGGAGGGATTCGCCTAATCTGACAGTTAAAAATTTTATTATTTTAGTTTTTTAAATCATTGAACTTAATTAATTGAAAAGCGCAGGAAATAGCATGCAAATAAAAAAGTGTATGTTTTTTTTTTAATGTAGAATACATACTTGTATTTATAAGAACATAATTTAAAAAAAATTAAGTATTTTTTTTTAATTATCATCTTCATCGGTAGAATCATCTCCCTCCTCTGGCTCGATTTCATCCTAGTTATCGTCCCATAGAAAATTTGAAATTCGCGCCTTTTTCTATTGACAAGATTTGCTTGAACAAGTATAATCGCTATTTCGTTCCGCTGTGTAGCGTTTATCGAAATATAACATGATTAAAATCTACTTTTCACTTCCTTAAAACTGCACACATACACGTTTTTACGCACACATACACCGCATACACAGCTTAAAACCACCGCAAACGGCAACACCATGATTTGAAGTTCATCTAGTCAACATTATGGTTGCCTTTTTTTGACAACTGACATTTTTAAAAGAACGAGGACAGATAAGTGATACTAGTTGCTGCGCCGTCAATGAGAACTGAGGGCCTACCGCGAACCACGTGCGACGTGTTGCCTCCTTGTCACACATACGTACGAATTTACAAGTGCGAAAGAGAGGCAAGACTTCGAACGTGGTTCGCGGTAGGCACTCAGACAACGTTGGGGCTAGTTGGGGACTTGATAGGCACAGATAATCTATAGAAGTATGTATAGTAGTAAACATTTTTTGGGTGTGTTCCTAAACAATATTAATCGGAAAACCTAAAATAGTAGATTATTAACCAAGGGATGAAAGGCACTCATTTCTGCCGAGGTAATTTGGCGCTCGAACGCAGTGAGCGCCTTTCACACGAGTTAAACACTCTACTTTTTATTTCGAATACGAGGAAAGTAAAATGCATATGTTTTTTAAAAACATAACTAAGTATACATTTTTATAGTTTTTTTAGGGTACTTTCAATTAACAATTTAGGCAAAAGTATCGTTATTTATGGAATGGGGAGTCAAATATCAGAATGGAAACTGTATAACAAATCCATTTATACCCATATTTCAATTGCTTCTCGTAAAAAAAATCGTACTTGGAACCTAAAATGCTCTAGTGCAGAAACGTATCATTTTCTGCACCCCTTTTAGAACAACAATGACCCTCTTTCAGAGCATGAGAAATGAAAAATATTTATTCTTTTCAAGTGGAGTAACAGGCTGTCAGGTGATAAAATATAAAAATAGTACGCAAATCGCCGGATGAGTACGCGAGTACGCAAGACCATAAAATAGTACGCAATGCGTACTATTTTGTACCTATCTGGCAACTCTGGTCCAGAGTGGGGACGGAGTGAGAGAGTAATAGATAGAGAAAGAGTGAGAGAGGAATTGAAACGCGGAGAGGGGAATATACTATATTCAATATAGGCATCACACATGCTGCTGCACGCATTCAACTTTATCGATGAATTTTTGTTACTTCGGCTTGTGGAAATCGTCAGATTATATATTTTTCGGATTCCTTGAATTATTCAATTCAAAGTAAAAATAAATTAGCCACGCTCGAGAATGTCGAGATGACGTATTTTATTTACAACTTTGTAGCCCTCCCCCTTCTTTACGTCACTCTCAAATTGTCAGATTAGTGGAATATACACGTTTTAGCATGTAACTAACTCACCCTATCTTAATCTGACGCGCTCGAGAATTTCAGATGATCAATTTTTTTTTACTAATCTGATACTTTATCCTTGATGGGCGGCCATATATATAGGGCTCATATTAGTCATATTTGGTGGAAGTACTTAACCGGGTACAAGGTATCCCCCTGTATATTAATCTGCCGCGCTCGAAAAGATCCCGAAATCCCCTCTTGGGCTCCCCTACTATTATGTTATTTATTATTAAAGTGGTACAGTCACCTGCAATAACATGTTACACAACGAAGGTCGCAAAAATATCTGACACGATCTTATTTGTAGAGCCATAAGAGCGTGACACATGTTTTTGCGGCCTTCGAAGAGTAATATATTATTGCAGGTGACTGTACCTAGGTACTTCGGTACCTACTAGTTTCTCTAAAGTATCTAAGTACTCTTCAAGTGCTATAAAATTTATTAGTAGGTAGGTAGGCTGTCCATAAATTACGTCATTGATTTTTGGCGATTTTTAACTAACTAATTTTAACTATCAGTATCACAATAGTAAGTACAAGATTGGTATTGTAGCTCTGAAATTGCATGGATCCATTATATCCATTATATGGATTTACGGTATCCACATAGTATTAAGTACTCACTGTCTAAATGCCTGCCTAGACACAGTGAGTACCTACTACTTTTTCGGATTCGTAAATAAACATACAGGGCCGCCCACACGCCACAATCGATCACGGAGGTATCGTGTTGAGTTGACTGAGCAGATGGATAAACCGGGTGGATATTAAAAAAAAATTACCATAACATTTTAATTGCACTAAACATTTTCACACGTATTTAAATTATCGTCCTTGTTACCAAAAAACTTATTTTTTAAACAGTTTTGTCTGTAACCATTTACAACTGGTAAAACGATTAGACCCACAATGAGCCAAGTAATAATTTCGTAAACACCAAGCGTCATCGCGAAAAAAAGATAACCTTTTTGCGTAGCTATTAGCCCTATTATACATATGAGAACAACATCGAAAAATAAATATGTTATTATAAACCATTGATACATCAAAACGAGTGTTTCAAAAGGAAAGATAAAAGAAGCAAATAGCAATACATGCATTAGTAGACATACAATTCCCAGAGCTTTAAAAATATAAACAATTACCATAGCTGTATGCTCAGGCACGCCGTACATTGCCAAGTAGTCGGATCCATCCGAGCAAAATAGTGTATAGCAGACACAAGGTATAACCCCCAGAATGGAAATTATGAACGCGCCGATCCGAGGACTCAAGCAGAAACAGAAGGCCTTGGCGGTAAAGCATCTGTCCAATATACTTTCCATTGTGTTGGAGAAAATATCCTGAAAATAAACTGCTTGTTCAACGCTGCTGGTTAAACGCATTAATTAGGCACCTGTTCTTAACGTTGCTGATCCGGAGCAAAGCATAGCATTGGCTAGGAAGTCTTAACTCAACTGAACCCGACCATCCGTTAATACCTAAGGATTAAAATATATGTACCTACTGCCGCTGCTACAAATCGGTGTATTTGTGTAAATCGTCTTAAATTCTTCTCGTCGGTAAAGTATACTGGGCGACACTAGAATTTTTCCTGAGAATAGAGTTTCCTTACATCGTTACTAGACATTAGTGATATTACATTACTTGAATCTTATAACACCACATTTAACATACGGTGTTATTATTAAAAGACGTTATAAATATTATGAGTGATACTTCCAATTTTGGGAGAATTTATATTTACATATATTAATTTTGAAAATTGAGCGTCAACAACGAGTATTGTCATAACATAGGTGGCGTTTAAAACGTAGTGATTATATGCTCTTTGATAGGTGGTACATGGTAATATTCCACCTGTACCTGTCAAATGTGCATTGCGTCTCACTCTCTCATTAAGCAAAATGTGAGATGCAAATACACATCCACCCATAGATAAACAACTGAATCGCGTTCGAGTGTGGAGGGGGCTTTAAAAAACTTGACACCGCCAAGATCACCGCCGGTTTGTCTTAAAGCCGTAACACACTACGGTACGGTGCGGTACGGTAGTGTGTTATGGCTATTACAGCTTCATTAGAGTTTAAAAAATTCAGTTGTTAGAAAGAGAAGCAAACAACGTTACAGTTTCTGTATAAAACTCGATTTTGGTCCATGATCATGGGATACAATCAAAGAGTAGTATAATAATATACAATACAACTTTTGTTTGGAACGTATAGTTGGTCAAGCAAATCTTGTCAGTAGAAAAAGGCGCAAAATTCAAATTTTCTATGGGACGATAACCCTTCGCGCCTACATTTTTTAAATTTGCCGCCTTTTTCTACTGACAAGATTTGCTTGACCAACTATATATCAGGAAATATACAGGTACTGTAGCAACACTGCCTACGCCGTCAATGTCACAATGACACTTCATTGTTTACCAATTCGTCGGTTTCATCTGCCACTCTCACTCTGCTCTGCTGGCGGCAACGGCATGGCAGGGGAGATAATAACATTAATATAATCTGTGATTATATTATTATGTAAATGAATTGAAGAATTTTCATCGTTATTTAGAATACTCGGCGTTGTATGTGATAATGGATCAAAAACAGGATGAAAACGTTAGTGAAATCGAAATGGTAAGCGTTAACATTTACTTGCTTTTCTATTTTACTTTTTTGTAGTGGTATCTAAACAAGTTTTAAGTGTTTATGCAAGTGTGCGAAGTTGTACTAAGTCTTCCCTATGTTAATATTAGTACTTTTTTTGTAAGAGATTAGGTTATTTTTTTAACCAAGGCAAGCCCTGTGGCTTACAAAGTTTCTTAGTTGTACACCTCAGACAGAAAAAAAAACCACATAGAAAAGTTTATAAGTACAAACAACATTATTACAAAAGGCATAAGGTCCACCGATGGACATTTAACAGTGTGGGTGATGGTACATATAGAGGAAAGGTAAAACAACACGATTCTTTTGTGTATGTATGTATAAACTTTTTATTGTACAGACAAAAACACAAATATGGCACAGGATAGGCAGTACAAATGCTATCCTAAGAACAACAAAAGCACTACTAGATTTTTGTGAACT
This sequence comes from Cydia splendana, assembly GCF_910591565.1. Lineage (NCBI taxonomy): Eukaryota > Metazoa > Arthropoda > Insecta > Lepidoptera > Tortricidae > Cydia > Cydia splendana. Next base: position 36,835,768 of record NC_085987.1, on the reverse strand, counting down.
TTCATAGAGTTAGACCAAGAAAAGTTTACAGCGATTCCTATAGCACATCCAGTGCAAGTGTTATTTATACATGATAATTTCATAGATTTTGACATTCAAAATAACAATTGCACTGTGTGAGCCATCAAAATCGCTGCAGACTTTTCCTGGTCTAACTCTACTAATTGTGTAACTATTATTTTCTTTTATGTCTGTTTTCATAGGGTCATCAATAGTCCTAAATTCAAAATAAATGATCTATTAAAAATTATTAAATTAAATTTTGCATGTAATGTACTTGTCTTAATAGAAATTTAAAGCTTAAGTATTATTCTACTTAAAGCATGCTCCAAAACTCTTATATCATGTTTTAAGAAGACAAAAACTAACTATTTATATATGAAATACCTTTGGTCTTATTTAGTCAATTTCTTTAGTTAATTGCAACATAATATGTGATCATCAATGGAAATATTATATTGTCCCAGCTTTTTGCCTCCACTCATGGGAGCCAGAAGCCCTGGAATAGGCATAGGCTCTATTTTTTACGGAAGCGACTGTCATCTAACCTTCTGACCCAGACAGGTGATTAGCCCTTATTTGACCAGTTTCTTAACAATGTCCAAAAAGTGACTGGAAAATAGGAAATAGGGTAAGGTAGTGAATTAAGTTTATATGCTTACTTTCATGCTCATTTCTCTGTGAACTCTGTAAATTTTCTTCAGAGCAGGTTTAATGTTTTCTTCAGTGATGGGCACCAATTGGATTCATTAAACCAAAGACCAGTCCATTGAAATACACGCTTTAAACTGACAAATATAGGTATGTTGTATGATTAATTCACTGACATAAGAGTTATGGGACATATTTTTGAGATGATTTGTACACCCATATTTTTACAGTTGACTGTACCACATAGTCGGTTGTCGATAAGGTTGATTTAAAATTTAAGCTGTATTGAAATATTGCCTTATTGACAAACGACAAAGTACCTACCCTTTTAGATGAAAATAGCACAAATAATTTAAAATAACATAACCCATTGATAGAGAAGTCCCTATGTCTCTAGTTAAATTTTGTTCAAAAGTTCTATTCCTAATTCACAACCATTTCATAACATCCAGCATCATTCTAATAAGTATGCCATATCTTTGTATCTTAAAATGATAAGAGTTATAATTTCTTATCACATAGCTGTCAATAACACTTGTGTTTATTACTGTTATTAGTGACCACATTATCTCAATTTTGCTTAAAATAACTTGTTAATAAGGTTGTTTCCATGTTTGGTTTTTCCTTGAATTTTGATTTGTTGCTTTTCTAGGGGCTTACCCAACGCATATTTTGTTCAGTTAGACACTTTTAACAATAAATAAAAATGGATTTGATTGGCATCAAAAAAGTCCGAAGTAACGATTTCATCACTGACTGTACGTATTTTTTCGAAATTATTGCCCATTTTCATGTATTAGCGGCACGGGATCCATAAATAAATCCACCTAGTGTATTGCATTTGCACGAAGTGAAATTTAACAAACACGCTACGAGCACATTCAAGGCCTTCCAGCATCCGCACATAGCTCACTAAAGATTATATCATGTGATATGAGATATTTCATATCTCTTTACACTGAGTGAGATGATGATGGTTGATGCCTATAGGTAAATTTGTAGATCGATATCGAATTTGATCTACTACAGTGATATCCAAAATTAGAAAAGTAAATTGGGAGCAAAAATGTAATTATAATGATGACATTTTTGCTCGTAAAATAAGAAAATGAGATACAGTATCAACACAAAACAAAATTAGGAATAGTGAACTGATAGCAGTTATAAAAAATATTTTGGAATGTACAACTCAAGCTCTTTTAAATAAAACCCCACTTGACCTAGTAACTTGACTATAAATTTGTAAGATAAATCGTAATACGATTCTTCCTTATAAGAATTTCTCTCACAGCCTATAAGGAGACCATGGTACAAATACGTGACAGTGGAACCGACCATGTTCTTATACATGATGGCCTACATGATCACCAATGTCGTCGAACAAACATTCTACGTGTTCCGCGCGTGCAACGTCGACCATGGATACAGCGAAGAGATCTGCTACAACATAACAAGTTACAAGGAAATTAATGAAGAAGTACAGGTAATTTAAATTAAAAGTGGAAAAATTCACTGTCTCCGGCGGGGCTCGAACCCGCAACCCTGGATCACTAGTTCGTGCTCTACCGAGTTAGGTACAGTCACCTGCAATAATATGTTACTCTTCGAAGGCCGCAAAAATATCTGACATGATCTTATTTGTAGAGCGTGTCACATATTTTTGCAGCCTTATTTTGCAGGTGACTGTACTAAGACCATACCCGAGGACAGCAAATATTTATACTATATGAGCCTTAGCGAGACCCCTTTCCAATTTTTTCCACTTGTAATTTACTCATATTTCTAAGCTTAATAAGCATCGTTTGCAGATGTTTTGTAATTTGCCTTTGGGTTTTTTTTGCCCATCTTAAACCATTTTAACCAACTTTAATAGTTTAAGAATAATTCAATATTTATTATTACCTGCTTATTTATTTATTTAGGGAGATATTTTTAATATACATCCTTCCACCTACCTACTATTAAGATATGTTCACCGATTTGTCGAAGATGGCTAAGAACGATTTGAATTTATTTTTTGTTTGAAATGTTGTTTGAAAAATAAGTACTACGCAGTTGGTCCTAAGTTAATCAGGTCAGGATGAGAACCCGGCGAACTCGGGAGAAAGTTCAAACATTACAGGCACACCTACACTATCTGTAATATATAAAAAGCGTCAATTGTTTAAGTGGCACGTGGCACTGCAGATGAAAACCATAAAATGATGAAGGGAGTTCTTTTTTTTTAACAAAGGCTACGAATAATTATTTGATTACAGGTGACAGTGTCCACCTTCCACCAATGGAACGGCGTGGCCTGGCACATAGTGCCGTTTGTCCTCGCGTTTTTCCTAGGGTCCTACAGCGACAAGAGAGGGAGAAAGTGCATCCTGCTGGCCGGGCTGCTCGGGAAACTCTATTTTTCCATAATGGCTACTGTTAATACTATGAATGGCAAGTATAGTTCGTAATTTGTTAGAAAAATGTACCAACCAACACCATCGGGTTTTAGAAACATGTATGCTGGCCTCTCATCACAAGTTATTTGTCTGATCCAGAAAAAAAATAGAAGGCAAAACCTCTATCAAGTCTAGAAACTAGAGTGACTGATGTATGTACATTTAAGTTTTGCGTGGCGTACGTCAGACTGATATCAACCTGGCCGCGACGATATTTGTTTCTTATCTTAGAAATCCTGAAGCTGCGTCTCAGTGATACCTACATGTATGTACACATGATTGTTATTGAGATGTTATTGATAATTGAGACGTAGGTATGTGTAAGACACAACGAGTATTTATTGATTTCTGAATGCGTTAACTATTATATCGATAACAAATGTACATACTAATGATGATAATAAAACAGCCATTGAATAACCAGTTTGAATATGGAAATTCTTACGCGATAATACGGTAAACCAGCATTTCCCAAACTATGGTGGAGCGGGAGCGAAATTTGAGTGGGCCCTTGTACATAAGACGACATGCGGAGCGATCGGGTACCAGCCGATACAGCCGATACTAATAAGATTTCATGCTCCCTATTTAAGACGGCCATGAAGAGGTGGGTCCCGAATTTGGCACTTTTTGTTAGGTGGGTTGGAGCCCAGACAACTTTGGGGACCACTGCGGTAATCAATTCAATAAGTTTATTTCCAATGACTGGTATCTACTGCTGGTATTCGTGTTGTGGTAGTGTTGAACCTACTCATATGCAATTTTAGCAGCGTACAGCCAGATAAAGAAGTCCAGCCAAGTTTACATATTAGGATGTCATCATCATCATCATATCAGCCAGAGGAACTCCACTGCTGGACATAGGCCTCCGGTACGTGGTCGCCACTCGAGAACCTTTCCGCCCCAATGGCCATCGGTTCTACGGGCATTGTGCTATTAGGATGTAATCGATGCTAATGGTATTAATTTCATTTTCAGCATGGCCGTTAAATTATGTGATATATACGGCCACTTTTCCTAGTGCCTTAACCGGTTCGGACTTGGCAATATTCGCGGGCGTGTTCGCGTACATAGCTGACGTCACCTCCCCCGAAAATAGAACCCTAAGAGTTGGGATTTTAGATGCTGTTTACTTAAGCACTATGCCTTTGGGAGTTTTTATTGGTAAGTAATACAATTATGTATATTTGAATATGAAGATAATATGTATATTTTATTTCATTACACGATGATTTAGATTTAATCACGCTTTGTCAATCTATAATCTACCTGTACTAGGCTGTACCTATATATATAATTAATCAATTTAATCAAGGGATGTAATATAAGAGTGTTAATCCCACGTTTATCCGAATTATATCTTGGTATTTGATCATGACCACGACATACGAAATTCAGTTTCAGTAAAGTTTATATTCTATATGTACACTGATAAATCAGCATTTAGTAATTCCTAAAAAGTTAATGAACGCGCCTTTATTGTCAAGGCGCTAGTGTACGTGTTCAGATATTTTTGTTTGGTTTCGATAGCTTCCTTGACTAACCTGTAAATTTTGTTCTATAATTTTATAAATTGAATATAATTCTATAAATTGAAGAAGGACGGTGACCTGATGCCAGAAGCCGAAGTTTGTAAGCGCATTTTAATTAAAAAAAAAAAACAATATATTTGTGTAAACAACTTATCGTCTCTTGGGAGTTATGTTTAATAGATATTTACTTCTTAATAAATGTATAAGTATAACCTACTTTAATAATACGTAAAGTAGGTATTTGCTATACGAGTATCAACAGTTTACACATCAATAACAGTTTATGTACACTATCAGATTTGTACGCTTTGTTGAATCTTGCGTCAGTCATATTATGAAACAATCGTCATTGTAATGCAAATCCTGCTTATATTTAATGCTGCAAAGTGCCTTTTTAAAGTAAGAGGTATACCTAAGTCGCTGTAGACTTATTTAAATTTTTTTGGTCCGACCAAATGGCAGTATGCGTCATTTGGTCATTAGGGATCATCCATTAATTACGTCACACGAATTTCTAGGTTTTTTTGACCCCTCCCCTCTCCTTGTCACACTTGGTCACATTTTGCAAATCCCTCCCCATCTGGTGTGAAGTCACATTTTAGGCAATTTTGTTTTCAGTGAAATCGGTAATAGTAACTCGGCATTATTTTTTTAATGAACAAATATTTTTGGTAAAAGAAATATTAGTAATTTTATAACACAAAACCAATTAGGAACGAAAATGACTTTCAAAAACTCATTATTTAACTGTACAGCGAATAAAAAAATATAAATTAATTTTCGGTTACTGATGAAGTTAAAGTTAAAGTGAATTTCTATAAGGGGTCATCCATTAATTACGTCACACGTTTAGGGGGAGAGAGGGGTCAAGAAAATGTGAATGTTTGTGACTCCCCCCTCCCCCATGTCACAACATGTCACATTTTCTTGACCCCTCTCTCCCCCTAAACGTGTGATGTAATTAATGGATGACCCCTTATAGAAATTATTACAACTCCATTGTGTTCCGACGCACTATGGTTCGCGTAGAACAAGCTAGCTGGACAAAAGTCACTTTCACATTCATTGGAAATTCTTATCAATACTGATAAACAACACCCTGACGATAATGAGTCTACGTCTAATTATTGACATAATTACTTAATGAGGGAGTAATTAAGATGAGTATATAATGCATAGTGATATTTTTGCAGTAATCATTTGCAAAAGTGCGTTTGGATTGTCATCTTACTGTGTGTGTATTAGAAACCTTGTGAATAATTTAAGTGTCGAATATGGAGCATAAAGGTAAGGGCTATCTACTGATATTATTATTTTAGTAAAACTATTATCTATTATATTTTAAATCTGGTCATGTTTGCCAGGAGTAGTAGTTTTTTGCCTCTTTTTGAACTTCATTGGACAATCTATTACATGTACCCGCGTGTACCCGGGCTAATTTTTACATATATTGTAGAAAATTTTATCTACTTTCATATAAATGTAGTTTGACATTGCACACGAGAGTACAACATTTATATTTTATTTTTTTTCTAGATGCCGTGTATGAAGTGTCAAGGAAGGACTTTTTTGAAGAATGGCTAAAACACCCAAAGTTAACCAGAAATGAAGATTTGTTTCGCTTTGTTTTATCAAGACATGACTTCAGTGGGGTTGCCGAAGAATCTATCAGAAGTATAAAAATGAAAATAGCGAAAATTTCAGCTATTATTGATGAAAAATGGAAACACGCAGGAAAAAAACCAGAACGGTTTAAAAATAAGCACATAGAGCGGTTACAAGGTGCAGATTTATCTTTTGGAGTATCAATAATACCTTGCTCCCCATCAGGGTCATCAGATTGCACTGAAAAACCTGGTCGACCTAAGACAGATTTTTCAGATTCGAGCCTTAAAACTAAGCGTCGGCGAGTTAAGCTCTATTCGTGGTATTTCATGCCCGTTACTGTGCATAAACTGCTTGTGTATAGTACGGAGGTGATAAAATCAGCACTTTTACCTATTGGGCAGCTATCTGAAGAAGCTCAAGAAGCTCGTAATAAAGATTGTAGGAGATTTCGTGAGCATAACACACGAAAACGGTCACGTATTGCTACGAATAGATATTTACTTAATATGTTGTTGATAACTTCTGACCCTGTTATTAACAGTTTAAGAGATGTACCACGAAAAAAAGTTGGAAAGTTACCTTCTGAGGTTTTAGATTTACTAATATCCCCTAGTATTAAGATAAGTAATATAAGTTTAGATACTAACCATAATATTAATGTCAATAATTCTCACGATTATTCCACAAATGATTCATCTGATGATAGTGATGACGACTAACAATATTATTTGTATATTTAAGTAAAAAAATAGGCTAAATGTAGTTAATAATATTTTATGTATACTTTTTTATTTATTTTTCCAATAAATATATTTTTAGATGTATGTTTCCCATGTAAAGGAACATTAAATAGGTTAAGTATATTTAATAAGTTTTTTTTTGTAAATTTTTGAATACATTTTCCCCAAAAAAAATTTTTTTTCAGTTAAAACCTTTAAATATAAAAAATAAAATATAAAATAAATATAATAATACATAAGATGCGTATACCAACCGTTATAAGTAATAAAATAATTTGTCCAGCTAGCTTGTTCTACACGAATCATAGTGCGACGTTTTTCTGGACTAGACGGACTTGCATGGTTAATACATATTTTACTTTCCTAAAGTTTGTAACACAAACAATCAATTGTATGTAACTATAGCGCATGTTTTATTACAGGTAACATTTTATACGTGCATGTTGTGGACAGGTCATTCACAATAATGTTCCTAATCAACAGTATTCTCATGTTGCTGGCGACCCTACACTGTCTCTTGTTCCTCAAATGGCAGACGAGGCCCGAGCAGTCGTCCCTGCGGGACGCCGGCGTCACCAATCCGGTGGTGGACTTCTTTGACCTCAAAAATGTGAATCAAACGATGCTTACCCTGTTTAAAAAGAGGAGTAACCACCGCACAGTATTTTTGTGGTTCTTACTAATATCGATGGCGCTGTATACGTTCCAGAGAGGTAATTATAGAACGAGTTATGTTTTATAATATAAATAAACTTCATGTTATCGCTTAAATCGTATAAATATAAATGTAGTTTATTACACTTATTCTTCTTGTTACGTAATTGATAGGTATACTACCATGGAAGAAATAAATAATGGACTAAGTAGGTTTGTTTGTGGGCATGCCCGCGTAGTTTTCCCTTTATATTATTCCCTCTCTGCCCTCAGTGCGTTAGATAAAAAAAATGTGAGCATATGTCCATTGGTTTCGTAGTTTAGCTGTAAAAAGGCAACAAACATTTTTACTGGCTTTTTCATTTACAATAGAGATTTGTAGTTTAATTCTAGTTATGTATACGTTACAGACGAGAGGCCGTTCATGTACCTGTACGTCCAAAACGTGTTCAAATGGGACACGACCGCCTACAGCAACTTCAGGACGTATAGCAGCACGGCGTACGTGCTGCTCATGTTCATAGGCATCCCACTGATGACTAAAGTATTCCGCTGGAGAGATACGGTTAGTACCTACCATCGCCCACACTGTTAAATGTACATCGGTGGAACTTATGCCTATTGTAATAAGGTCCACCGATGTACGGCTGCCATTTTTTTGTACAGGCACAAAAGTATAGAAATATAGGTTCCAATTCAAATACTCAATAAGTTACATAAATAACTAAGCGCCTTTACTCCAAAGTTTATATATGAATGGAAAAATTAAGAAAAGGAACATCGTTTGTGACGAACTAGCGACTTTCTTGATTACTTATCCACTGAGCTCTGAAGCTTACCTTGTTAACGATTATTCCTCAATATGATTTGGGAGGTTGATATCGTATAACTAGAGGCAGTAGGAGAGGTATTAAGTAAGCAAGCGTGGTAGTAAAAGTAATCCTACTTACGATACATGACGCACCGCGCCTCCCTAAATTCCCATATAACCATTCCAGTCGCAGAATCACAAAGTGGTAACTAAATGTCAGATGTGTCGTAACAGAGTCCACACAATGTGTCTAGAATTGTTTCGAAACAAAGTGTCGTCGCCGTGTCTACACTTTTCCGTAACAAGGTGTCGACACATTTGTGTGCACTTTGCGTGCGGTTTGCGACTAAATCTGACAGCAAATTTGTGACAGCAAATGTCAATATAAAATACCTCTTGAAAACCAAGGTTTGTCAAACTACTATTAGTGTCTCGTGTGCTCGTAATTCTAGTAAGTCATCATGGGCAATGCAAATGATAATAATCGACCGAAACCATATAAACACCCAACACCCGTCAACCTTTTACAGAAAAGTTTTTAAAGAAATTCAATAAGCTACTTAGGTCAGGCAACGAATGCTCCAAAAGTTGTAGAGGGAAATGCTCGGAACACAATTTTTGACTCCGTAACTCGGTTTGACAAGTTAGGAGGTGAACATATCAAAAGTCCCCGGCCGTAGCCCTTGAGCGGGGGGGAGAGAGGGGGCTTTGAAGGTCCCATTTTCCCGTTTTTCGATTATATCTCGGAAACTATGCATCTCAGCGACATGGCCACTTATACAAAATGAAAGTTAATTTAATTTGTTACAAGTTTATTCAGTCAATTTTTTCGATATGTTGAATAGTTTTTGAGATATCCGCTCTTGAAAGTTTATTTAGGGCTCTCAATTTTATCTTGATATACAGTTATCTATATCAGTGAAGGTGCTAGGCCGTGTTTGGTATCGTTTTCGTATAAATCTGGGGTGCTGAATCCATTTAAGATATCACATTGACACCATTCCACAAAATAAAAATAAATCTTTTTAGGGTTCCGTACCTCAAAAGGAAAAAACGGAACCCTTATAGGATCACTCGTGCGTCTGTATGTATGTCCGTCTGAATACACAAAATAGTTCTTTACCTATAGATGACAGGAAAACCTATTAGAAATGTGCAGTCAAGCGCGAGTCGGACTTAATGTACGGAACCCTTAATACGCGAGTCCGACTCGCACTTGGCCGGTTTTTTTGAAACTCTTCTTGACGCTTAACCGCTGAACCGATTTCGTTGAAATTTGGTATAGAAATAGTTTGCGTCCCGGAACAGGACATAGGATAGATCTTATAACCAAAATCATCTTTTGAAGGTGTGAAAAGTGGCGTGGAAATTTGTACGGGAAATCAATAACCGCTGAACCGATTTATATGAAATTTGGGATGGTCTACATCTTTGATTTAGTTAAAAATGATGAAAAAACATGACTTCAAACCTAAACTTAAACAGTATTAACTTCAAGAAGTCAATTCTGAATTCCCCCCTACACCTCATTTCACACCTTTAAAGGATGATTTTTGAGATAACTTATTATATCCTGTCTCGGGACTCAAAATATATGTGTACCAAATTTAAATTAAAACTGTTCAGCAGTTTAAGCGTTTAAAGAGGAGTTTAAAAGAAAGTATTTTAATAAGTTTATATGTTTTTACTTCGGAATGGTGTCAATGTGATACCTTAACTAAATTTGGTACTGCGAATTTATACGAAAACGATACCAAAACATGGCCTCGTAGCTTTACTGTTGTAGAAGTCAAAATAAAATTGAGAGCCCTAAATTCTTATTACTTGGCCAAACTTGTGTAGAAGGAAAAGGTAAAATAAAAGTCTTCGGCAGGAATATAAGACACAAATATATTTTTTTTTTGCGTTACTATTTCATTCATCAAATATAAACATACCTTGATTATACTATTCTAGTGAGATCCTCATAGATAAACAAAAACATTTACTTAAAAAATTACAAGGTCGACATGTCACGGAACTTGTGAGAGTAATATGTGAAAAATATAAACTTGTATGACAAAAAAAATCTGGACACAATTTAAGAATCACCCAATTGCGTCGAGGAATCATCTGTATTTTTGCTTGTTTCATTACCTCCTCGCTTCTTTTTTGTCCTTTGTATTCTGTAGCAATTTGTTAGATCTGAAAATAAAGATAACTTGCGTCGTCACGGATGTCGATTTATAGGTTTTAGGGAGTGCAGAATTCGAAAACGATGATCATTTTATAATCCAAGATGGCGGCTACGTATTTTGTCATAAAAGTGGAATCCAAAATAGTCATCATTTTCGAAATCTGCGCCCCCTAAAACCTATAAAACGACTTCCATGACGACTTTTATGACATAGTGCATGGCCGCCATCTTGGAATCCAAAATAGTCATCATTTTCGAAATCTGCGCCCCCTAAAACCTATAAAACGATATCCATGACGACTTTTATGACATAGTGCATTGCCGCCATTTTTAAATTGAAAATGTTATCATTTTCGAAATCTGCGCCCCCCAAAACCTATAAAACGACACCCATGACGACTTTTATGACATAGTGCATGGCCGCCATTTTGGATTCCAAAATGGTCATCATTTTCGAAAGCGGGGCCGCCTAAAACCTATGAAACGACATACATGACGACTTTTATGACATAGTGCATGGCCGCCATCTTGGAATCCAAAATGGTCATCATTTTCGAAATCTGCGCCCCCTAAAACCTATAAAACGACACCCATGACGACTTTTATGACATAGTGCATGGCCGCCATTTTGGAATCCAAAATGGTTATCATTTTCTAAATCTGCGCCCCCCCAAAACCTATAAAACGACACCCATGACGACTTTTATGACATAGTGCATGGCCGCCATTTTGGATTTCAAAATGGTCATCATTTTCTAAATCGGGGCCCCCTAAAACCTATAAAACGACATCCATGACGACTTTTATGACATAGTGCATGGCCGCCATCTTGGAATCCAAAATGGTTATCATTTTCGAAATCTGCGCCCCCTAAAACCTATAAAACGACACCCATGACGACTTTTATGGCATAGTGCATGGCCGCCATTTTGGATTCCAAAATGGTCATCATTTTCAAAATTGGGGCCCCCTAAAACGTATAAAACGACATCCATGACGACTTTTATGACACAGTGCACGGCCGCCATTTCGGATTCCAAAATGGTCATTATTTTCGAAATCGGCACTCCCTAAAACCTATATATCGACACCCATCTCGACTTTTATGACAAAGTGTTTTGCTACCATCTGCATGCAAGACATTTCTATTATACACATAACTTTCAATCGAGATTTAATCGATAATTTATTCGATTAATATTCAGATTAATTCAATTTCAATCTATGTTAGGTCGACTAAACTAATCGCGATTAAGATTTGAGAATTAACTTTTTTTATTCCATTAATTAGTCGAATAAACAGTTAATCGATTAATGCCCATCTCTGACCACGGCATTTTTACACTTTGAGAATATCTGAAAACAAATCAACACAAGGAGCCATTTTGCAAATCCAGTAACATACCAGTAACTTTGTTATTACTTTTGACAGCGCGTGTCATGTGTCAACACAGAGTCGACACAAAGTCGAAACATTGCAACTACTTTGTGACTGCAATATTTCTCAGCCTTAAACCATATTTATACATCATAATTAACAAGTTTCGTAGTATGTAAAGCGTTATTTCTGTTATTTAAGTATAGTATACGCATCGAAGTACTAAAAATGCTTCAAATAATATAGTTATGAACACAGGCACTGAGAAGTAAACAATTTCATTTCCGGCTAAACTAAAACAATGTGGTGGCGCGTTGATTATATTACACTTAGTTTATCAAATCACTCGAGCAGTTTAATTCCCCATAATAATTTAAGTCATATTGTAATATAAATGCAAACAATATATAATTACGTCTTGTAATCCGTTTTAGAGATGGCGTATTAATGTCACTTATTTTTATTTAAGTATTTTTCCATCTGACAGTTTCCATTTGACAGGAACAAAATGAACGAATGAACGAATGATTTTGGCATAAAGTAGTCGCAAACCCGAAACAATGTGTGCACACGGCGACCACACTTTATGTCACTTTGTGTCATGTGTCGACCCTTCCCCATTTCTGGTAACTGTGTCGACACGGCGACTCTGCGACTGGAATTGTGACCGAAACAGACGGTGTCGACACAAGATGTGTCAACACCGCGTCGTAACGGCGACTGGAAATGGTTGTATGGGTTGTGTAAAAAAAGGAAGTTAAAGAAAAATCACTTAGTTTCGTGCAAGCTTCGGTCCTGCGACCAACTTAAGAGCAACTCGATCTGTGTTCCAGATAAGCATTAAGCAGTTGATATACATTAAATAATTTTAATTTTTGCTTGGTTATTAAAACCACGCGGAAGAGTAGGTAAGTCAGATATCATAAAGAGTAGTAACTCCTCGTTTGTACACAGGTAATAGTGATGCTAGGAGCCACTTCCCATATGGCCGGGCACTTCTTGTACGCGCAAGCGACCGCCGCCAAGACCCTATACATCGGTGGCGCAGTGGCTGCACTAGGGCCCTGTGTCGCGCCGCTCGTCCGCTCTATGACCTCCAAGGTTCTTCCGTCTGCTGAACGAGGTACTAATAACTATACATACAGTTGATACAGATGTAGTACATAATCCTTTTCCATCGTATTTTCACGGAGACGCACGAACGTGTTATGCTATTTCAGTCAGTCTCAGTACAAAAAGTTCTGAGGTTGACTGAAGTACCATGACAAACCGAACCGTTTCCGAGAAAACGCGGTGGCAAAGGATACTCATTTTTAGATAGTCAATAGAACGCAATATTCGGTGATTTTGGGGCAGAGATCCTCAATTTCAAAAATGTATTAAGATTTTTTTCTTTTTCCTTTTTTTCTCAGAAACGTTCGTATTTGTCATGCTACTTCAGTCAACGTTAGTACTTTTTGTCCTTATTGTGAGACTGACTGAGATAGCATAACACGTTCGTGCGTTTCCGTGAAAATAAGTTGGTGAAAGATTACCCCCTTATTCAAAAACGTTTACTAAAGTTGACAAGCCGATAATAATCGTTTGTCCCTTTCCATCATACCAATACGTCGGAAACGTAATCGGCTTGTCAACTTTAGTAAACGTTTATGAATAAGGGCACTACATCGGCACGATGCTTTATTTTCAGGTGTGGCATATACATTTCTGTCGGTGATGGAAAACGCCGTGGCGATGTTTGCCTCCATTATATACTCGCAAGTGTATAACGCCACGCTCGGCACCAGTTTCCTGAATGCCATCTTTTACCTTACCATCGGGACGCAAGCCGTTGTCTTTTTATTTTCACTGTGAGTACTTATTTTTTATGAAAATGTCGTGTTATGTATTGTATACCGTAAAAAAAAGAATTAAACTAATTTAGATAACACCCGTCTATGCTAGGTTTTAGGTTTGCACTTATGACTAGAGTTAGACCAAGAAAAGTCTGCAGCGGACTTGATAGCCCACGCAGTGCAAGTGTCATTTATACGTCATAATTTCATAGAAGTTTGACGTTTAAAATAACACGTGCACTGCGTGGGCTATCAAATCCGCTGCAGACTTTTCATGGACTGACTCTATGACTTGACTGATATTGAAGTGAATATAATGATAATCTATGGGCGCGTCATACTTGACGTAGCACTTGGCGTGCAGACTTTTAGCATAGACATACTTTTGCTGTTAATTTCAATATCTTTAATGTCAAAAACACATGTCAAAATACACAATACAAAATACACAATACAAAATAAAATTAAAAATACGTAACATAACTTACACTAAATTAAAGGTTGGCTGTACCTATAGATATTTTGCGGTAACTATAAATTATCGAGTATTATCTTAGAGAATATAACCAAATGGAGTGGTCATTAACAGGCGTTCCCCTCTGTCGAAAATAGGCGGCCAATGGTCAACCACATGTCAACCACATGTATGGACTGACGTTTATCTGACATGACGTACCTATACATTTGATGTGCCCCTCCCCCGCAAAAAACGGCAGACTATTTTGTATCGAAAATTATAGACATGGCGTCTCCGTTGGTTATATTCTCTAAGAGTATTATATTAATATAACTTCTGACAATCCAATCCATAAAATGTTTGATTCCATGTAGCGCCATCTAGTTAACTTGTCAAAACCTTACTTCATTTGTTTACGGTTCTAACAAAATTGAGATTTTAATTCTGACTGTTAAGACTGTGACAGAGCAGGGCAGCCCTGACGGATGTGAGAAGCATTAGTAGCATTACTTATCTGACAGTTTGCAGCTATCAAATAGTATGAACATGTCATCCCATGAAAGTTTTCATTTTCTCACCCTGTGTGTATTTCGCACGTAGCCAATATCCAGCAAATATAAACCTGAATATTATTTTCAGCTGTATGGAGCTAACTTTAAGGGGCCGGCGGCTCGAATCACTGTTACCGGAGGACGAAAGAGAGATATCGGCGCGGACTCTTCAGGCCACTATCAACTGACCTATTAGAGGTGCGGAATTTAATAAGCATTCGTGACAACAACCTTCATTGACGCTGCTACCAGAATATACGAAATTTGTTTCAAAGTTTGGTCTAACACGCAATAGCACCAGAAAATATTTGGCGCTGAGTCAGCGCCATCTAGTAAAGGTATGGTAAGGACGCCATACACGAATCCTTGTTGGATCCTCGCGTCCAGATTGTTCGGTTGCCTTGGTCAGTGTTCGAATTGTACCCATTTTGGTAGCTAGGCATTTATTTAGGCATATTTTAGGTATTTGTATGTATTAAGCTCGAATAATAAATCAAATATTATAAATAGGCCAATTTTACAAAGATCGACTTAGCTGGTTCCACAGTAAGCTCAATATGGCTTGTGTTGTGGGTGCATGTGCTTACATGCATAGAAACTCGGGAATAAATATTAGTGTTAACACACAAATAAATGCCCTTACCAGGGTTCGAACCCGGGACCTCTCGATTTATAGGCAGTGTCACTACCGACTAGGCTAGGAGGCAGGCATTTTTATTAAGGCATTGGTGCCATCTACTCTGTGTACAGCTGCAGTAAATGTTGAATAGTAGTGACCCTGCATTGAAAGCAGGAGGTCCCAGGTTCAAATCCTGGTGAGAGCATTTGTTTATGCGTTTATCATGAATATTTGTTTCTGAGTTATGGATGTATTCTATCCTTTTGTTTTCATTTTGAGATTGACCTGGTTTTCCCTGTAGCAATGAATTATCATTAAGTTTTTATAGGACGATTGTCAAATTTTACTATTTTAGAGTATTTATATTAAGTTAAATATTTTGTTCTTGTACTGGCATTAATAATCGGGATGTAAACCGAACCCTCCTCTTAATAAACGCTCCGATGTTTGAGCGAAACAACGCTATGCACGTATTATAGCGACATACCGCTCGCACACCGGAGAGAAGTGTGAATCGTATCCAGTGTGCGAAGTACCTTATACTTAGCCTTCGTTAAGTAAAAACGAAAGTTATTCCAAGGGCACATGCAATAAAATTATGAACGTTGTATTAATAATCAATTGTTCCACACATTGCTCAAGCGAATTATCATAATTTATTATAATTAATTTTAAGTATACATACTCTGTTTTTAAAAATGAATTCAATGATCGTCTCTATACACCGTGTTTTTTTTTATTTCCGTTATTTTCAAGGGTGCATTCCTGAGCTTAAATCGAGTAACTTTCTCAAAGACACCGATATTCGAATTAACTCCATTTCGGAGATAATCAATAATTTATTTTTTTCCTATAAGGCCTCTACAAGCATGTACACTTGCCTTAGGGCCGGTTTACATATTGATTAGTGTTTACAATGAGTTCATACATTTGCTACTAAACTTAAGTACAATCTCGGTGGATCGATGTTCGAAATGACATTGATATGTCACAGATTTCAATTGTTTGGTTGAGTTAAATGTAATGCCCGTGTTACAACAACGCTACATGCTACATTTAATTACTTTTTAAACATAAATATTTTTTTTAAAGAAGCAATAAATATTTTTTTTTTTTTGAAAATTAACTATGCCATTTAGTTCTCTTAAATGTACTTAACCATACCCCGAAGTTAACGGAATTCAATAAAAACACGGTGTATATATGAATGTCAAGTTTTGTGAACATACAGAACAATTCCACAACTTATTGTTATACAAGGTGGTATTCCCTATTGTGATTTATGGTATTATTAAACTCCACTGTTACAGTTTATTGTATTCTTATTTACAATAAGTACACTTAAGGCGACGGTAGCGGTGGGTAAAATATCAGATTCTGTCAATTCACCCCATTTCACACACAAGCGCACTTCACGCACACTCACTTTACTGGGACAGGTCAGTGACCCATCATGTTTTTTTAAGATTGGACTTTTAGTTTAGTATTGACCACTAGCCTCCTTTGAGGGTAAAAGCATTCCATTTAAAGATGAAAGAGAAACAATGCATTTAATCTTGCTTTCCTTGTCTGTTCATGTCACACGTGACGTACCTATTTAATTCATTTGATTGTTGACTGTTTTACTACCTACTATTGCTTTGTCGAGATACGCGTTTTGTACAATTAAAGCGAATAAAACAAGATGTCATTAAGTCAGATGTAAAATGTTATTTACTACTCTATACGGTTTTTCATAAGGTGCAAAATCCATTCAATAGGAATTTAAATAAATAAAGTTTCAGCAGGGTGGCAATTCCATTTTGGCGGATAAAGCGAAACAGAATAGTTCTATCGAACCTGCTTACAAATTTTCACGAGAATCAGTTGAGAAATGTGATCTGCAAAGGAGAACATACAAAAGCATTTTTGCCCAAGCTGAAACGGAGACCTTTGCTAACGCTCGGCCAATGATGGTTTAGGTACACCTATAAAAAATGATTGTCCCTGCTGTAATTTTAATATCTTTATATTTCAACCGGTATAGTTTTACCTTCAAAAATAATCGGTATCGCTAAACAATAGCGGTACCTTACTACTTATACGTTCACGAAATCGGTATCTGCATAACTTGATTGTTAGTAAACTAACCTGGAAAATAATCTCAAAATCACCGAAACATTTATGTACAGTCACCTGCAATAATATGTTACGTCATTAGCGCCAACTTTGCCTCCAGGGAAACTTTGCCCAAAACGACAATTTTAAACAAATTCGTTAATGTAGAAAAATTGATAATAGTTATGGCCACCCTGCTGTTTTTAGTAGAAAATTGGTTATATTTCTGACAAAGTATATGCCAAACTTGTGCATAACTTGACTTGGGAATTTTGAGTTTGAGCGAGTTGTCTAATATAGGGTATATTTCGGCGGGCAAAAAATTGATAAATAATGAATGCAAGTAGAAAAAATTGAGAACCCTTTGACAAATATTTCCGGGTTTCAGTTATAACACATGAAGCATAGATTATGTCTATTGAGATTTAAACTAATAAGGCCTAAATACACAAAAGTTTTAGCGGTGGGCAAAGTAATCCGGTAATTTGGCATCCATACCAACATTGCCCACCACCAAAAACGGATTAGGGTTGTCACTTTCATCTAATTTACCCAACTTCGCAAGTAAAAGAAGGTTATGTTTGTACACTAAAATAAGTTTATAAATATATACTGTATTTAATTTGTCTTATTATCCTTTATTTAGATGTTTTATCCCGTTAACGAATGAAAACACAACAAAAATCATATTTTTGGTCATTAAACTATTGTAACAGATTTTCTCAAAAGTGACAACCCTAGCCTTTGTAAAATGCTTAGGCGAGCCTTATTTGGAAATGGGCAAAAACGGGTAGGCAACATTGCCCAGCAAATTTATTTAAAAGTTTTTACACTTATCGCTAAGTTATTAACAGGGAATGGTAGGATTGCCCAAAACCTTTAAGTGATCCTTAGACATCATCATCATATATACGAGCTGTATTTGAATACCAAATTGACGTGGGCAATGTTGGCGAAAACCCCGGATATTTTTTTATTTGCCCGCCCTCTAAAACGCAAAAAAATGGGTAAAAACACGATAAAAAAATGTTTTCTTCACATAAACTGATGCGTTTGATCACAATGGACGTGCTGAGCAAAAAAAAGTCATATGATGTGATTTTTTTTGAGAAATTCGTGTTTATAAAAAAAAGCGGGCAAAGTTGATGATAATGAGTAATGACGGTACCTACTCTTCGAAGGTCGCAAAAATATGTGACATGCTCTTATGGTTCTACAAATAAGATCATGTCAGATATTTTTGCGGCCTTCGTTGTGTAACATAAATTGCAGGTGACTGTACATTTGGAATAATTATTTTATTTAGTTTCAACGAAAGTTTCAAGTTTAGAAAATGAAAATGAAAATGAAAAATGAAAATTCTTTATTTGCATAAAATATGGTATAACAAGGTGTTATTGGAAAAATATTCCCGTACAGAAACATATTTTGCTGGTTAAGCATGCAAATATTATCTTAAAGCTATTAGTCTTCATCTATTTGGTAGGTACATTGTTAACTTAAAACTAATATTTCTACTTAATACTAGGTACCTATTACATATCGAACAACTCACTTACAGAGTAAAACACCTGTTTTTTGAGCCAACGATATAGTTGTGCTTTAAATGGGTTTAGAGGCAGGGGTTTGATGTTTTCCGGAAGGGCATTAAATATTTTCATACATAAATAATAACTATTTTTCATAAAAAGGGAACTATTAGGAATAAAATCTAATACAAGTTTATTGGGATATCTCGTGTTTCTATTGTATACATCTTTGGCCTTTTTTGTACGAAAATACTTCAGATATGCAATATGCACAAAATGTAGACCTAATCGAAATAAAACATTGCTTTTTATAGTAAATTTATAAAACATTCGATACATAGGTATACATAACAATAACCAGGCCACAACGCTATTGGCCTGTGAGCTTCATCTCGGTCTCCAAAGCCGCAAAAACTTGCTAGTACTTAGTGCTGGTCTAGCCTTTATTTTTTCTTGAAGATTTTCAGAGAACAGCACGTACACGCATTATACATATAGACGGAACGAACGGCATAATCATAATAATTTATTCGTCGCAATCCATGGTATTACAGATCTAGTTACAAGACTTTCAGGTATTACTTATACGAATTACATAACTCTTCCTGTTAATAGGCAATATTTTAATATAAAAGTTCTATAATATAATACAAGATTACAGTTGTCATCAAAATTCATTGACATACAGAAGTCAAATACGTTTTTAAAATGACGCAAAATGATACCAGCATAATAAAAATTGATCCCAATCAGTAAAGATGAGTCTTTAAACTTTTTTCATTTTAAGCGAGTTTTGAAGGAAGATAATACTTAAATTCGACTGTAATCGTATTATTTTAAGATAGTTTACTGCGGTTTTCAACAATAATGACCCGTAAATAACAGCAAATGAAATTTAAATGAGACGCGAGCTGTTATTTATGTACCCTATTTTTTGAAATACATTTTATCTACTGGTATGCTTTCTCGTGTGCGTATATGATTTAATGTCAATATAATTGACAAAAGCAAGAAAATCAAGCTGTCATTTTCATTTGAAGAAGTACACGTGTGCTCCGGTGTAGCCCCAACGGGCATCTGACTTGAAGAAGAATTTTGAGTGATGTCGTCAATGTATGGAAATTGTTCGAAAGTTTACATTTGAGATTGAATTTCTGTGTTGTCTTTGTGAGTAAAAATATAAATCGATAATAAATTGGTAGCTGAATTATCTAGCTTCCAAAATCATACAATAATTCAATTACTGTCAAAGACAAAATTGTTTTGCTTCTGTCTCAAACGGAACTCCATATTTTGATTTTTTGATACTTTTAGTGTCGATTTGTAGAGAATAACAGCAAATTAAAAATATAATGGCATAAAGAGTCGGTACACGGTTTCTTCGTGAATAAATTTACGTGTAATTTAATGCAATTATCAAACATTTATTGAACAAATTATGGTTACAAAGTGAGGTCTAAATCGAAAACGTCATATACCGGCCCCTTAAAAGCAGAGAATTAAAAATAGGTAGTATATTTCGTTTAAATATATACCTATGCAAATTACTATAGTCTGTCAAGCAAAGTATGTCAGTAGCAATGTACAGCAAAGTGAAGTAGGGCAACACTCAAAGAGCAATATTGCGCTAAGAAAAGCAGCAATGTACATCGAACCAAAACATGTAATTATCATAACCTCAAATTTTACAAATAACAATCATTAAACAGAATGTAAACAAACAAGATGATGGCTGTCATTCACGATCCATATTCCACAGATAACAGATGACACGCGATTTTGGAATTATTCGAAAACAGTGTTACTAACCCGCAAATTTTCAAATTTTTGCCGCCTTTTACTACTGACAAGTTTTGCTTGACCAAGTATTATATATAAGGGATATGATAAACCCACTAAAAACCACTATCACTGCCACTCTGCGCGCATAGACGTATTAAATTCGCTTTCTAGTAAAATGTATACTCGTTCCATACATTACGCTCACAGCGAAAAAACATTTTATGACGTGAAGACAAGAAAGAAAAGTCATTTTGTGCCAGATAAGTATAAGATTTATTTGGATATAGCCTTTACTTATTATCTATTTAACAAACTCTTAATAGGAATCTGAACAACAAAACCATTTAAGCTACCATTCTTAAGGAACCAGACTGGTGAAATGTATCATGCAACGAAAGAATTCGCCGTACAAATTGCTGCAATGTATCATGAAAGGTAACATACATAAATACATATAAAATTCTGAAAATTCTCCAAGTGAAAATTTCGAAAATTTTCTTTCCGGCGGCACTATGCCTCAGCACACGAAATTTGCAATATCTAGACCTAACATTATGGCCATTAGTCACTACGTAATTGACAAACATCAGAGGGGGCTACCGCGAAAACCGAAATTCGCAAATTGCGGGGATCTTTGTCTTTTACTCTAATGAAGGCGTAATAAGACTGACAGAGAAAAATGCCCGCAATTTGCGAACTTCGATTTTCGCGGTTATAGCCCAGGTCTCACATACACGACAAAAGCAAGACTATCGATAACAAGGAAACCAAATATGAGCATTCAGTAAATAGAGAGCGGATTGGTTGGTTGCCATATCGTAATCACGAAGCTAACCATTCGGAGAGCAGTTGTTCGATTTTGACCCTTGCGGCCTTTAGCTCCGGCAGGTCTTTTTCGCTGGGCGGGTACATGTTTGCGCAGTGTGCTGTGCCTGTAATTAAATGGATTATTTTTGTACTAAGGTTTTAGTACCACGACGGTGGTTGACATGGGTAAGGATACCCTGATAATAATCGGTTAGTGAAGCCTACGGACACTTGTCCTTTAATGCTTTGCATCATTCTGGGCTATAACCGCGAAAACCGAAGTTCGTAAATTGCGGGCATCTTTCTCTGTCACTCTAATTACGCCTTAATGGGAGTAAAAGATAAAGGTGCCCGCAATTTGCGAACTTTGGTTTTCACGGTAGGTGGTGTCAACATTAAATAATTTCACACTAAACAGAACTGGAATAAATTTCGTATATTCTCCCGCTAGGGGCTATCCATAAATTACGTCATCGATTTGTGATGATTTTTGACCCCCCCTCCCCCCTAAAATCATCCAAAAATCATGCTTCGAATGACCCCGTTTCCTCCTACGTCATGCTACCATCAGATGTCCAGACCCCCCCCCCAATTTGAAATGACGTAATTTATGAATAGCCCCCTAGCTCGCTCCCAGAAAGTCGTCTATGGGATGCTTAAAGAGAAAGAGGCCTGAATGTACATACACAACATCAATTGGTGTCAAATGCCAAAAAGGTTGGGAGGAAGATCTAGCTAGACGATCAAAACGTCCTTGATTGCAACGGGACGCTTTCTTGCGGCAGCGTACCCTGACCGAAAAGTGGCTCACACCACTCTCAACAAAACATTACAATCCATCTTCCTCGCGTTTTCCCGGCATTCTGCTCGGCTTATGGGAGCCTAGGGTCCGCTTGGCAACTAATCCCGAGAATTAGCGTAGCCACTAGTTTTTACAAAAGCGACAGCCATTTGACCATCCAGCCCAGAGGGTAAACTAGACCTTATTGGGATTAGTCCGATTTCCTCGCGATGTTTTCCTTCACCGAAAAGCGACTGGTAAGTATCAAATGATATTTCGTACATAAGATCCGAAAAACTCATTAGTACAAGCCGGGGTTCCCCGCGACCTCCGAATTGAAAGTCGCACGCTCTTACCGCTAGGTCACCAGCGCTTGCATGGCACATTACACTTTGATATATGTCACTCACAATAATATACTGACCGTGTATATAGATAGCCGGGGCGTTATCCCGCGGCGTGGTGACGCCGAGCGCGTGCCACGGGTCCACGGAGCCGTGCACGAACACCACGCGGCTTACACTAATGTCTAGCGAGCCATAGTAGTTGTTCGTCCAGGCGGCCGCGGCATTTACAAATTTTTTGTTGAACCTGAGAATTAAATAACCGTTATAATATTTTCCTTTTTATATATGGCTGACCCTAGGGCTGCGTTTCGGCCAGAGACTTACGAGGAATGTGTTTTTAAAAACCAATATAATCACTGCACACTGAGCGAGGAAAACAAATGAAGTGATTCTATTGGTTATTAACCTTTTGAACGCCAAGAACACAAAAGGTGTCGTTACTAGTCGTGCCCACCGCGCCAAGGACCACTATAGGTGTTATGCGGACGCTGTCCAAGTAACCTTCACGCTTACGAGTAGGGTTTACATTAGCTCGCTTGTGCCCGGGATCTTGGCGTTTAGAGTGATGTTTGTGTTTATGACATAAAGCGTTCAAAGGGTTAACAAACACATCCCTCGCAACGCATCCTCGCACAGCTCTGGTTAAAACGCAGATTAAAGGTTTTGACGCGTCAGTTATCTGATAGATGATAGGTCAAATAGTGAAGATCGACATCTTCCCAGTTCATATTTTTCACAAGCCGTGTGTTGTCGTCGCTTGTATTTTATCCCATCACACACGTCGCACATACCCCACTTTCAGATTTTCTCGAATTTCAGATTTCGTTTCTAAATTCAAACCGTCTAAGAATCCTCCAACAACTTCTGCTGAATCCTAAGATATATAAACTATTGAACAGTACTAACTTCTTCCCGAATATATCCTGGCACTGTTGAATATAGAAGTCCACAGGAAACTTGTCACCGAAAAACGGCGCGGTGCCTGTAGAGGTTTGGTAGAAACCAAACTCGGTGCAAGTTTGATACATCCACTGGCGAGCTGGAACATACACAGCAACTCAATTCTGATGTCACCTATACCCCCACGGTTATGCACGGAACATTTGAGAAATTCTGTTTAACCCTGTTCCAGGCCGCACCAATCTAAAGGTTTTTCGAAAAAATACAAATATTTATATTCCCATTAATCCAGCTTTGATGATTCATTTGATGACAAGTCATATTTCCCGTCTAATTTGATCCTTTAACCGGAATGCTAAAGTTTATTGGCGCGTATGTGGTCGATAAATTGTACTATGCCTGGAAAAGGGTTAACGTTGTCTCTGCCTCACGTTATCCCGGCATTTTTGCCACGGCTCATGGGAGCCTGGGGTCCACTTGACAACTAATCCCAAGAATTGACGTAGGGACCAGTTTTTACGAAAGCGACTGCCATCTGGCCTTCCAACCCAGAGGGGAAACTAGGCTTTATTGGGATTAGTCCGGTTTCCTCACAATATTTTCCTTCACCGAAAAGCAACTGGTAAATATCAAATGATATTTCGGACATAAGTTCCGAAAATCTCATTGGTACGAGCTGGGGTTTGAACCCGCGACCTCCGGATTGAAAGTCGCATGCTCTTACCGCTAGGCCACCAGCGCTTGTCTCTATCTAACACTAAAATGTGATATTTATTATGAGTTAACTACTCATACCTCCTTCGTTACTCCACGTAATGTTCCTAAGCTCCTGTATCATGTTGTCGTAACTGTAGTCCAGGCAGGTTTGGTTCTCCACCTCCAGTATCACGGAGTTGAAGTCGGCCAGCTTCATGTGCGATGGCCGGGCCGTTTCCTCCGTAAGCAGGTTACATATCTGAAACAAGCAAATAGCAGATAACATATATTATAATCTTTGGCAACCGAATGGGACCATTTGGGGGTCTTAGAACAAATGATAAATAATTAGAACCATATGTCGAAGACGGTAGTTGATGACCGTTTGAAATTTGTCACTAGATCGATTAAGGAATCCCTCGTTTTTGTGCTAAAAAAATATATTGTTTATAAAACCGGACAAGTGCGAGTCGGACTTGCCCACCGAGGGTTCCGTACTTTTTAGTATTTGTTGTTATAGCGGCAACAGAAATACATCATCTGTGAAAATTACAACTGTCTAACTCTCACGGTTCATGAGATACAGCCTGGTGGCAGACAGACAGACAGATGGACAGTAGCCTTAGTTATAGGGTCCCGTTTTTATCCTTTGGGTATGGAACCCTAAAAACGCCTACCAGTAGAATTAATGTTGAATAGATCGCATTTGAATTGAACCGCTGATACTATCCTTAAAGTGTTGAAGACCAAATGAAGAAAAGTGTATACCTACTCCAGGCATTTTACGGACCTCGATAAAAGCAAAATAAATAGAAATCAAAATGTGGGGCAACAACAAATCAGAACGTTTAGTACATTCAGTGCCAAGAACCTATAGGTGTGTTCATTTTGTATTTGCAATGGAGAGCTTAGCCCTGAAAGTGTAAAAAAAACCCAAAACTCGACGGTGATAAAAGCAATCATGTATCAATCCACATTCATTCTGCAATAAGATTAACGGCCTCCTAGCCTAGTCGGTAGTGACCCTGCCTACGAAGCAGGAGGTCCCGGGTTCGAATCCTGGTAAGGGCATTTATTGGTGTGTTTATCACAAATATTTGTTCCTGAGTTATGGATGTTTTATATGTATATATGTATTTATATATACCTATGTATTATACAGTGTGTAAGTCTAATACGGGCGATAAATTAAATCGGACATAGTATTCATTAGTGTAATCATGAAGTAAAAGGTTTTTTTAAGTTGCAGTTCATTACGAGCCCATAATTAATTTTTTTTTAATTTCTCAGCAGCAATGTACTGTAAACATGGTTGCGGTACCGAAATGTCAAATGTTCATTAGCAATACAACAATAGCATTTACAAACTTACCTATCTGGAGGAACATTCACAATACATGTTAGCATTACACTGCGTTTAATGTTTTGTAGTTATTTTGGTAGATTAAAGTACTACTAGGCGTGTTAAAAGATATAAAATCTTATTTATTTCTCATGTTTATCAACAAGAAACTGACTTCATTTTAATCAGTCACGATAACAGCACTTGACGTGATTATTTCTAATCTGAGCAATAGACAAGCACCTTTGATAGCACACCTTTTTTGAAAATTAATTTAATATCAGTATCTCATAAGTGATTATTGTGTATTCATTTCGTATTTAATTTGCCTGATTTTTTTATACCAGGATGGCGGAAAATAAGCATACGGCCCGCCTAATAATTGTACAGTTATTACCAAAATTATTTCGAGAATTAACTAAACCGTCTAAACACCACAAAACTTGGTACATTGTGTGAAAACGTGGCAAACTCTTTGGTGGAATTGCAAGTTTCTTATTTTATTTCAACTCTGATTTGACAATGTCAGTCTTTCGATTCAAAAGTAATCGTATGTTATAAAAATGCCTCGTTTAACAACTTTTACTGCTCCTGAATTAATGGACATGATTTTAATTTACGGTGAAACACTACAAAATGGTCATCGAGCGCTAGCTGTGTACAGAGAGCGATTCCCTCGTCGGGTTGTACCAAGAAACGCTCGAGTAATTGTAAACGCGATACAGCGAGCTCGCGAAGGATTGCCCGTAACTGGAAGGGTGGAGGGAGCAGCTATTCACGATGAGCTTCCAGTTCCATTGCAAGACCGAATCCTTCGCCATTTTGCACTTAATCCTGAAAGTAGTACAAGGGATGCAGGAAGACGATTTAATACGAGTTGTTATTTTATGGAGTCAATCAAACGTCGTTGCGAAACCTGTTCTGAAATACAAGGAAGGCACATCGAGAATAGGTATTTGCGGCGAAACCGGCAAAACTAAACTCAGGTTTCTCAGAATTTGTATTGTTGTAAATTGTGTTTTTTAGTTTTCTTTTTAGTTGGTTTTCTTTAGAAGTATTTCAGCAACTTCAGTACATTTCAGTTGTAATTTCAATGGGTCGTTATTAAAATAAATGATTGCTTTAATAAGATTTTTTGATGTAATTTGATTTTAAACTAGGTAGTCATTTCGTCAGATAAAAAACATCATACTTATTTATTATTTACCCACTCATGACAGTTAATGACATTACATACGCAATAGGAGTTTTTGAAAGTAACTGTCAACGAGCGTTTAACGTGAGCGTGTTTGCATTACATTGCGGGCTGAATTATTTTGTATGGACAAAATTATTGTTGCAACTTTAAGTAAATGTTATCTAATTACCTTTACTTTGTCCTATACTAACCACCGTTAAGAGATTCGCCCGTATTAGACTTACACACTGTATATATCGTCGTCTAGTGCCCACAACACAAGCCTTATTGAGCTTACTGTGGGACTAGGTCGATCTGTGTAAAATTGTCGTGTAATATTTATTTATTTATGTCAACTCAAAAAGATTATTGCAAAATCAATGTGGGTTGACACACTTTTGCTTAAGAGCATTCTACTTATTGAATAAACAGGCGTTTCTTACAGTGTTAATAGTGACGTTCCTGGACTTGGGGTTGCTGCCGATGCGGTTGTCTTCGTTGTACTGCACGACGCCCGCAAAGTTGTTCGCCAGCGTGTCGTAGAAATTGTTCAGGTCGTTCGCTGTTGCTCTGTCGAAGGGCTGGCAGACTCTGCAAATACAATAATAAGATACGTTACAATATATTTTCGAGTATGTACAAAAGCATAGAGAAAAATAGTAAGAATAGAGTGCTCACTCCATACATCAGTTTTGGTACCAAAACAACTATTATATTCGCAGTCGACATTTAGCATCGAGCAGCAGAATTATCAGTACCGCTACTTAATACTAGAATTCTCTAGTGTCCTGACTCACGAAAATTGTATTGAACAACAATATACAACTAATATTAAAAGTAGAAGAAGTTGAAAATGGAGTTCCGGTTAATCCGATTATAATATTAGCTGAAAATTGTTGAGCATTATACTTTTCGGTTGTAGCAGTACTGATAATTCCGTTACTCGATGCTAGATGTTGACTACGAAAATAATTGTCGTTTTGGTACTAAAACTGATGTATGGAGTGACCACTCTATGTATTTTTTTTTCTCTATGACAAAATGTTGTACGCGGGGTCTCACGAGCATAAGTTTCACATCACAACCTTCGCACTTCACACAGTTGCTAAGTTATACTTGATAGTAAGAAGTGGACAGTTAATTTACTTAAATTCGTGTTGAATAAGAGTAGGGTTGGTTTCCATCAGTTTAACGATTTCCGCGTGGCCCTGTTTAACTTCGTAAGCGCAGTCGTCCTTCCCAGTTTTCTCTCGTAACGCATCGATCACGACTTCAAAGTATTCTGGAACAAGCAATTATTAAATAACTAAACGAACATAGCAGTGTTATACATAGATATTGGTGTTATCAGCGCTAAAACAGTGTCCGAGTAGGTATTGAGAGTGCCTTTCGTGTTCCTAACTTTAGGCGCAGAATTATTAACATAACTTTATCGTTCTATCTCATTCCTATTGCTGCTCATTCCTATCAGATCTGCTAGCATGAGTTGCGTTCTCGTGCGCGACTCCATACATCTAGCGCGACTTCAAGTATGGACTCGCGCGCGAGAACACAACTTTCGCTAGACCGCATGATTTAACTTATTTCTTACTCTACTCGTTTGGGTCTAGTTATGGTAGTATGACGTAGCTATAAAGTAGACTTTACGGCGGGTACGCTTGTAGCAGTTGTAGTATGTGACATACCCACAAAGTCAACTTTAGCCAGCAGCGGGCCGCTGGAGGAGATGGCAGCATGCACCAGGTGCGGGTACTTGAGCCGCAGCCAGGCGGCTAGCGAGCCGGGGTACGAGCCGCCGAACGCTATCCATTTCACTCCTTTGGCCAACTTGTACTTGTTATTCATCGCGGGTATGAAGTAAGCCAAGTCGGCCAGTGCCTGCGACGATGATAAGTATTGCAGGTTCTTTACTGACATGTCTCTGAAAAGATGAATGCAACATGTCGAAATTGTT
The DNA here is from genome assembly GCF_910591565.1 of Cydia splendana. Lineage (NCBI taxonomy): Eukaryota > Metazoa > Arthropoda > Insecta > Lepidoptera > Tortricidae > Cydia > Cydia splendana. Next base: position 36,806,906 of record NC_085987.1, on the reverse strand, counting down.
GAGTGCTATAACATGGAACAGTTCTATAAAAATGTGTAAGTATATTTTTAGAATGTTGGCCTGTAGAGATGTTTATGAACTCGATCGTACCAAGTAGGTCGCCAACCATTAGCCAAATTGTTATCTGACAATCTGGGAACCTTATTGCAAATACATATTAAAGGTCCACCAATGATCGGGTAAAAGTGTTGCTTTTATCAGAATCTTTGTTTTTATTCAATTTAGCAATTAATTATTTATGTGACTGGTAAATTGATATATAACCAGTCTAAAATGTGTCATCGAGGTGCGTAACAAAGGCGCACTTTCGGAGAGCGCACCTACACTTGGTTTTTGAGCGTTGTACTAGCCTGGGCTCAGGTGCCAATTAGAATTACACGACCCTTTTTTTTACAGGTAGAGGCATGTGCGGTTTTACTTAACAATAGACAAAGGATTAGCCGTTCGGGACCAGCTACAAACTGAAAGACTATACTCGTAATTTGATCACCAATTTACAATACGCTTTTATACCATTACGTCATACATACGGTATTATCTGCAACACATGGCACATATGTACGTAAACATGATAAGAAAGTATTTAACTCTTCTTTTGTTATAAATTATTAACTAGGGCACAGATATGCCACATGCCTCAGCAATAAGGAATTCCAAAGGCATATTTAAACATTTTGCGTATTTATTGTAATATGATTCTAAGAAATGTAGTGAATAAGAAGATTGGTGTAAAACTGTACAGTAATTAGCAAAAATATCTTGCATTATATTATTTGTAGACCCATAAGAGGTGATCTAATTTAAGCCCATTTGTAGACCAATGAATAAATAAATTAATGATCCTCCAAGAACACAGTTATTTTTTATTAGGGTTCCATACCCAAAGGGTAAAACGGGACCCTATTACTAAGGCTCCGCTGTCCCTCCGTCCATCCGTCCGTCCGTCTGTCCCTAGGCTGTATCTCGTGATCTGTGATAGCTAGACAGCTGAAATTTTCACAAATGATGTATTTCTGTTGCCGCTATAACAACAGTTACTAAAAACAGACTAAATTAACGATTTAAGTGGGGCTCCCATACAACAAACGTGATTTTTGACCGAAGCAACGTCGGGTGGGGTCAGTACTTGGATGGGTGACCGCTTTTATAGATGATGGTACGGAACCCTTCGTGTGTGTGCGAGTCCAACTTGAACTTGGCCGGTTTTTCAATTAGATTTAATAAAATCCAACAGTAGATTCGTCAATATGTACTTTATACCTTCTAATGATTTTTACTATCTACCTTACACTGTTCATAATCAATCAATTGTATTTTATAGAACTCGCAAGTCGACTTCAAGACTATCACAATCGAACTAACGGTTGGTGAGAGTGACTCAAAACCAGTAGCTAAGGACATAAATACTGGATAAATGTGAAGATTAATTGGTGAAAAGTTAATTAATGCACAAATTGAGACATTTCCTCTTGTGTTTAAAAAGGTAAAAGCTTAACATTTACAACAATGGAATTATTTGACAGTTAAATTATAAATGAAAATGAGATTTGTGTAGTTTGGCACAACTTTCTGAATCTGAAATATATTTATTATTTCATTTACAGTAGAATCCGCTTATAATGACATAGAAGGGAAGTGAAAAATACGTCATACTAAGCGGATGTCATATAAAGCATAGTTGATTAACTTCTTATTTTTGTTATTTTTTTCTAAATAATCTCACATTCCTTTGGTGAGCGATGAGTTTTATTAACCTTGTACCAATTATTAACTTGTCACCGAAAATCAAAACCAAAATAACTGAAACGCCATTCAGGCATAGGGTTGCCAACCGTACTATATTATATAGTATTGTACTATATTTTGGCTCTCTGTACTATATACTTTTGTAAAAATATATAGTACGCTAAAATACTATATTTCCGATTAAACGTATATTACACTCATGTTTAGTATTTTATCTAAAAGTACTATATTTTTTAGAAATGTAAGTGGTTTGTCACTATACGCGAAGTCATCTTATCCGAATTTGTTACAAAGATTTTTATATAATAAAAACCAAACTTCGCACAGTAATTACGTCATAGTAAGCGGTTGGTCAGTATATGCGGAGTCATAATAAACGGATTTCACTGTACATAAATAGTTATTTACGATACAAGTGCGGAAAAGAGGAAATTCGAAACGAGTGGCGATAAATTAAAACACGACCGAAGGGAGTGTTTTAAATCGACACGAGTTGCGAATTACCTATTCGCACATGTATCGTACAACGTTTTACAGTACATGTGGCCCTTTAAACTTTTGACATCACACGAAAAGATCATATGTACTGTAAAAAGAATTATAATATTAATGTTTTGAGCCAGATAACAGTACTGGAACATATTTTATTAATTTGTGCAAGATTCTATTGTTAGAAGGAGGTTAGAAGGTCTTATCTAATGTACTAAAAAAATAAATGTATATTCTTACTCTGTAGGATGACTTTCTCCATAATATCTATGTTCCAAATTGATGCACAGAGCATTAAATTTCTTTGCATAGTCAATCCAAGCTCCTTGGACCATCCACTTGGGGTCTGCGGGGCCCTCACCCCCTATCATCAGGAACACAGGACCAGGGTTGGAGAAGTTGTAGAAGGTATCATTTACAAAGTAGCGCTGAAAATTTACAACATTTAAAAATTACATTAACCTAATTAACTCCTGAATTAACAACAAAAATCCTGTCAAACCTCTATAATTACCTCTTCATGCTAAAACGAGTAGGTATTTAGAAGAAATTTGGTATAAAGATACAAGATGTAGTGCATAATTTTTCCATCGTATTTTCTTGGAAACATTCGTATTTATTTTGTCATTCTACTTCAGTCAACCTCAGTACTTTTTGTACTACTGTGTTAGACTGACTGAAATAGCCTTCGAGCAACACGGAAGGGAGGCGGCATTCACACTATTTCCCCTCTGCCGAGGAACAAGATTAGCGCGTCAATCTAATCTAGCGCGGGTAATAAAACTAGTTGCACTTGGATTTTTCACTAGACCGAGTCCAGACGCGCGCGTGAACACTGCTGCACAAAAATGCCTGTTTGCTCGGTTTTTTGTTATAAAAAGAGGTCGGGGACATCAAATTTACAAAAAGAAAGTGTTACATTTCACATGTAATATTTTTTTTACATATCATACGTTTAATTACATTCAAACACAATTATTATATTTTAGTCTCATGTAATTGTTGGATTTATCGATTTTGCTCGCTCAGTACAAATTGAGGATCGGTCGAGCGACAAATCCGACTTCTCATCTCTCAGAATACAATAACATACTTCAACGAAAATGTGTTAGTGTGCGTGTTGTGACACTTGTCACTCGTCCGTACACAAAAAGAGATCGAGGTTTGCAAGATTTGTCTTTGACGTGTGTCATTTTCTATGTATTTGTGTCGTCATTACAGATTGGATTTTGTATGTAAGTGTGTGAGAAGTGCGACTGTGTGCACCTTTCCCCCCACGAAAAATGGCAGAAAGATTTGTACGGTGAGATACCGCTTGGGCCCCTCCCTTCCGATGTGTCGGAAGCCGGTGTTGCTCGAAGGAAATAGCGAAGCACTTTCGTACTTTTCCGTGAAAATACGAAGGAAAACAATTATGCACTACATCTTGTAGTTTTTAATAACCAAATAGTCATTGTACGCAGACGAGGTCACAGACACAATACTAATACTAATTTATTCAAAACAAAACTAATTAAATTGTATTAGAAATAGCAGTAGCTAACTAGTTAATATTCCCAATAATAAGTTAATTATATTATTTTTTCTAGATAACAATATTGTATATTACCTATATTTGTTAATTAAGTTCTAAGCCCTATAGATATTATGGAAGAGCGGAGTCTTCTGTCACAAGTATTTTATACTTACTAGAAGACTTCAACCTTTACACCTGTACCCTCTGTGTTAACAAATAAACATTTTTTCATTTTCATTTTCAATACAATATTACCCACAATTCTTAGTAAATAATGAAACATGAAATTTACCTGCTTCCAAGTCCTCTGATCGGCTGGACTGAAATGGTCAAGTTTTTGCTTAAACCACTGCGCTTTGGGTAATTCCACATTTTCAACATGGGGTGCGCCCAAGTTACCACCTTTGTCACGTCCAAGGCGAAATCGCAGGGCACACGCCGATTGGATAATAAGTATACTTGTAAAGTAAATCAAACGCATGGCGATAGTAATAAAAAATACGAATATTTCTTGCTGCGCGACGTTTCTTCAGTTCAGTGTTTATATGTCTATTGATACGAAAATTATGAAAACACGATACCGGTAACCGCTTTTTTATGACAGTTGACGTTTTATGTGGGCTGCCAGCTCTTCCCCACAAAACCCTCGAAATTAGTCGAAATGTAAAGAAATAATTTCGCTTAAATTATTCAGAAGGTGTACTCGAGAAACTGAACGGTGAAAAATAGAGATACTACTCCTAAAAATACGTGTGATACCACATTAGATTCGTGATGATGCCTAGAAAAATGTATTCAAAGCGTGTATTAGCACACAAAAAATTGTGAACAAAAAAGGGGGATAAAAGTAGATATTTCAAATGAATATCCCATCAAAACACGAGGTGACCGAGGTGTTGCTAAAATATCGACAATGAAGTTTTGATTTGCACGTCTCTTTTACTGTGACTAATAATACTTTATTTCTCATCGTACGAAGAAATTGACAGTATTTATACTTTATCGTGTCATTGCGTGGACGACACCGAGTAGCGATCATTATTCCATAAATTTGATGAACAGTTGTTAATGCTGGCAGCATTTTTTAAATGACAGTGACAGTTAAGTCAGGTCCGAATTGCACGATTGAGAATATTCATCACTCAGTACAAAAAATGAAATTGCTACGCAATTTGGTAATATTATAGGACAAACTTAAAATCAAACAATAATCTATTATAATAGCAAAAACTTAAACACAATACAATATAAAATGCAAAAAATTTACACATGTGACAGATCCGGTCGTGTGATGCTGCTTGTCTTTGGCCATTCATTCGAACGCGATCGATTACTCGTTCGTTCCGCGCGCTCTGCAACTACTCTAGTAGTTGTGCGTGGTTGGTACGTGAGACTTGGCGCTCGGCGGGATCAAAAATGGCTCTGTTCAGAATTACATCTACGAAATTAGTAGAAGTGCAGGTAAATAATCATATATTGTATTTAAGTTTATCTTAACAATGCAAATACCGCGTTTTTCTTTACTGTTTTTGGTGTTATCTCATTACTTTATATAACCTACTTGGCCACATTTTGAGTTTGAAGTTATGTAATAATAGGATTCTTTCTTAATGAATCTTCACAGGTATGCTAGGCTAATTAGTGAACCTTCAATATGAATAAGGTTCAACGCTATTATTCCTTACCAAGGGCCCATTTTAGCGAGCAGCACTCGACTGCCGGTGAGGCATTCGGTAGCGTGTCCTATCTCGAGTGTCGTTCAGTTTATCAAAAACCTTACACGTATCGAATACAAATATTACTTATAACGGCTGACTACGGTTTAGGTCTGTGTCACATTTTTATATAATTTTTATTTTGTAAAAATTTATGTAATTTATCTTTCGTTTGTATGTTTGTGAAGTTTTCGTCATATACAGTACGTTTTAAACCAAATTTTATAGTCCCAAGAAGCTATTTTATACACAGGATCTACAAGAAAAAGTAAAAAGTTTATTTACCAACTATAACCCTTTTAGGTATTTTTTCGTTTTACAGTTTTTTTTTAATAAATTGAGGGGTCATTAAAACGTAGATTGTAGCCTCTTTCATCAAAATCGGCTCAACATTATCAACGCTATCATGAAACACGCCACAATCATATCCACATGCATAAATGTTAAAACATGATACAATGAAAATGCTGATCTCATCTTTAGACTAAATCCATCAATTGTTTACAGTTATAATGGCAACATTGAATGCATTCGTAAAATATTTATTAAAAGTCCAATATTGAAAGTTAACAGTAAAGTAACATTTTATAACTAGACAATATGCAGCATAACTAACTCAAAACTTGCCTAAGATTATCAAACAAACAATTTTGAAATATCACCATAGTTGCACATGATAAGATTGATAAGATTCCTGGTAGTTTTCCATTTCTTGAATTAGATAGTCATTATTAAAAAATGTAAATGTGTTGGTTTAATCTCTACTATGCTGATACTTAATTGAATTAAGTGTTTATTACGCATTACAATACAATTCAGACATGTAACCATGATAATGTGGAATTTAATTAGTCCCTGCTAATTAAGATACATTTAAAAGTGTAGATAGGTACATAAATACATAGGTAAGTTAGTAATATAGCTTTAAGGAAGTAATTTAAAGGATTACTTTGCTTCTTCTTCTGTATATTTAAGAGCTGTGCTCTTGTTGGTGGAGCAAACTCCAACTCATCCGGTCCTCTGCCAACTCCTTAACCTTCTGCTACCTTACCTCAGATTTCAATTTTAAAGTTTTATGACTTTTCACAATTTTTAAATTAATGTTATTTTTATTTACGGCCTCCTAGCCTAGTCGGTAGTGACCCTGCCTACGAAGCAGGAGGTCCCGGGTTCGAATCCCGGTATGGGCATTTATTTGTGTGTTCATCACAAATATTTGTTCCTGAGTTATGGATGTTTTCTATGTATATATATATATATATGTATTTATATATTTGTGTATATTATATATATCGTCGTCTAGAACCCACAACACAAGCCTTATTGAGCTTACTGTGGGACTAGGTCGATCTGTGTAAATTAATTGTCCTATATAATATTTATTTATTTATTTATTTATTTAGGTTCATATGTAAATGGAAACATTAACTAGGCACCTGCATTGCTAAATTTAATTAATCATAGTGATCTATTGTAAAAATGAATGCGTGTACATTTAGTGTAAATTTCTAGTGCATAATTTACATTATAAGACAATTTACAGTAAGAAAAAAGTAATGTAAAAGACAATCTTAGTAACTTGCATTTTTTATGATGCTTAATAGGTACCTGTTTGTGGACGCCGTTATTTTCTTAAGACAAATAAAATTAGAGCAGAGTTTAGTTTAGCACGTGTAGTATGTAGTCATGTTTTTTTGGCCTACGAGTATTACCGTGCCGTGTTTACTTGAAGGGATGACAACACATAACATTCTTCACTACTATAAAGTAAACGTTATTATTAAACAATTTTCCTTAAAGGCGCGAGGTCGATATTTGAACGTGTTATTTAGTTGAAAACGCCGTATTTAAGAGAATTTAAACATTTTCAACCAGCTGCCGACTCGCACAATGTTTACAGCAAGTGGTTCAAAACCGGCGCCCTTGCGTGGCGATCTGTGTCAGTGTCACGCACGGTGGCGCTTACTAGATAACTGGCACGTCATCCAGCGAGTGCCATCACGATTAATTCCATTTGATAGACGGTTACATTTAGCTTAGACCTATCTACTTAAATTTGTGTACCTATGCGAAAAATTAGAATTCATCTTAGAAATGCTTAAAAGCTTTAGGTAATACTGAACAGACTTAAAAATAAGTTTATTTAATTGTTTTAGTGCTGGAGAACTAAAGAATAACATAAGGATACGGATTAAGATAGGTACCTCATGCCACGATCGATGCCAGGCGGAACACTTGATCTAGTGCCCTTAACTAACTACAATATCTTGCCAGTGACAAGGGTTTATAGTAGACTAATTTTTCAAGGTCTTCCGGAAACAATAGAAAATCAAATGTCAAAGTGAAGTTTTGAAGCGCTTCCTTTAATTTGCCTTTCAAAAGTTATTGAGCTGGCAACAGCGGTGTCGTCACGTGCCATCGCTGCGGCACCAACGCCACGTGATAACACGGGATTATCGCGGCATCTATCACGATAGTGCTGATGTATTCGAGAAGTCTCCGATTTCGCTATCTCGACTGGGATACGATGACATTCATTTGCAATGCGTGTCCTCTGATTCGCCCCCTGCTCTAAAGATAAACTCTCATGAGTGCGGCGCTCGGCACGCGCCCAAATGTTGACCGCAGTTACCAACATGAACACTAACCGTGCACTTTGAACCTCATGACAGCGTGAAAAACCTATACATACAGTTAATGAGTTTAAATTAAATCTATCCCTTTAGATTGTCGCATTTAGACTTAGGAAGAGATGTCTTCTTAAGTTTTACGAATATTCTGACTGTTTTTTTGTACACACTATGTTAAATTATAAATAAATAAACGCAAATGGTTACGTAGCTCCGTTATTCAATAATGGAATTTTGCCATTGGTATTAAGTACGTGGGTTCAGTGAGCAGTCTGTTACCAAAGGTACGCACTTGTGCTGTTTTCTTCCATAATTTGGCAACGCGCCAAGAATTTAAAACTCGTAAATTAGGCAAGATACAACTTTGTTGCCTTCAGACACTGAGCTGAATAAATATTATAAGAACATAAAATTAAAATCACGCAGTAATGTCTTTCACAGTCAATAACAATATCAGTCTATAAAAAAATCTAGTCCAATCGTCGTCCAACCCTATATTGCTATTAGTGCCAGGGCCTAAAACATTTCTGTAGGCAAACGGGAGCCGATTCAGCTAACATTTTCCTCAACTGTTTAAAATTAATGCCAAACCGGTGGAAATTGCGTTGCGTGACCGTAAGATTAGCAGTCCCTTATTATGCTCTGGTTTCCTAGGATAGCGGTGCCGTCATATAGCGGTCGTCTCCATACAAATACAGTGAAACCTGGATAAGTGAGACTTCAAGGGACGAGCAGATTTGTCTCACTTAAAGAGGTATTCCACTTACCTAGGCTCTCAGTTAGCCATGTACAAATAAATTTCTGTCTCATTTACAGAGGGTCCCATTAATAGAGGTGACAATAGAAGATATTTCAGTTATAGAGGGGGTTAATAAGGTATTTTGTAATTATCTTTAAAAATAAATAAGGTAAAATAATCCTTGTCCCTAAATATTTTTAAGACTGTTAATTATTTCTTTAAATTAATTTTGAATGATTCTATTTTCAAATGATAGATTTTTTTAAATTTTTGATACGGACTTCATTACCTCTTAGAAAATTATTAAATGAACATGTGTTTATTCGTGTTACTTATCAAGATTTCAGCTTTCGTTTCGATAGTTTTAACTACATAAAGTAACTAAATGAAACTTGAAGTCGTTTAGACACAATTAAGCAAATGCGAAATTTGTGGATAGACTAAGAGATGGAGACCGATTGACAAAGTAAATTATGTAGCCACTGTAAATTTACTGCCATCTCTCGACAGGACATAAAACTGTTAGAACGCCATTTGACTTTGATCCTTATTCTTTCAGTGATATGTGTTAACTTATTAAATATTAATATTCACGCCATCTACTCGACTATAGGCCAAAAGTATGGTTCCATGTTTTCGAGCGATGGCGCCACAACCTTCAGCCTATGCTCGAGTAGATGGCGTGAATATTAATATTTAAAAAGTTAACACATATCAGTTGAAGAATAAGGATCAAAATCAAAGGCGTTCAAACAGGTTTAATCTTCTGTCGAAAGATGGCAGTAAATGAACTGTAGCTACATAATTTACCATGACAGTAACTCTCTTCTTCAAATCCTCTTTGCTAAGACTTAGTAAGAATACGGAAATTGATCAATAAAGTCCAAGTTAGAGAGGTCATAGACTGACTTTATCTCAGATACAGAGGTCAATTCCTATAAAATTCTAAAAAAACAATTTGGAAAATGTAATCTTATAAATATAGTCTCAGTAAAAGAGGTAAAATACACTCTCTGTCTCATTTATAGAGGTAAATCTGACTATAAAATCACAACAACTAATCCCAGTTATAGAGGTTTGTTTTATCTCGCTAACAGACGTAATTCAGTGCTAAAGTGTCGGGACCGCACCATGAGTCCCAGCTATAGAGGTTTCTCCTTATCCAGGTCCCACTTAACCAGGTTTCACTGTACTACGATATCCATATTTAGCCGTATAGATCCTTATTTAGTATGGAGATGGCCGCTATATGACGGCACCGCTATCCTAGGAAAACCGATCTTAACTCATATACATACATATATATTAGATTACCTACTACGGCTATAACGGCAGGGAAATCCCAGTACCTCGTCCACGGCAATGAGCATGGTTCGGTTGGCACTGTTCGCAGCATCTGGTCATTTATGATTTAGGTACCTGTTAGTACGGTCTCCTCGGGTAGTGAGATTTACGTAAAAAAAAAACAAGTGTCAAGCCCACTACATGATACTTTTACGAGTTACGGTTTATAATAATAGTTCGAAAAACGAAAAATTCCTACATTGTTTACGTAGTTTTGAGGCACGCCGTACTTGCGCACATAATGCAAGCAGGTCAGCGATGATCAATGGTGTACATAAAGCAAGTGTCGAACACAAAAAACGGTCATGTGGTCATGATCGCAGAGCGCCGTCCTCTGACTAGTCGTAAGATATGACGCTCTCAATGTCAAGGTCGAGGCGGTTATGGCTTCTTACGCGTCATTCATGTTCATTTCTAGTTGGTAGTTGCCTATTTAGTCGTCTACTGACATTTATTTTTAACTAAAAAAAGATTCTAAAAACATGCTTCTGAACTTTTCATCTGTGTAAGCATGTGTACGAATAAGCAACCTACCGTAGGTACATACTTATCTTATCAACCTGCCCATATCTATATATATAAAACAAAGTCGTGTTTGTTCCAGCGTCCATAACCCGAGAACGGCTGGACCGATTTTCATGGTTTTTGATTTGTTGGATTAGTCTCGGCCCAGAATAGCAGAATAACTGTTAAAACCATTGAAAAAAGTGACGAAAACAAAATAATGAAAGAAAAATCATTCCCATACAAAATGTTCCTAGGTATCTTACCTGTCAAACATTTGATGTTCATCCCGTCGATACGGTAAACTCTTACCTCAAATTAAAGAACGTATTTAAAAAAGGGTTTCGAACCGACAAGATATATCCACAATATTAGGATTGCGCCGTATTTGAGATTTTAAAATTGAAAAATAGTGACAGTAATTACAACGGATTGACATATTTATATTTATGCATGCACTATAGTGATGAGGCTAACCATAAGGTTACATCACGTTTGTCAAATGTAGAATGTAGTGATTATAAACGTATAGTCGAATCGATTTTAATGCCGATTTTTGCAACTATGTATTATTAAATAACCTTTCTTTCACATCGAATTTCATTTTATTGTCTTTTGGGTTTTGTTTTAATTGTATCGTTTTTTTTTAGTCGATTTTCATCAACTTACGAAAATGTCATTTGAATCGAAACGACAGACTTGACCACAGATGAGAATTAAACGAATAACTTTTTATTCGACTAATTATTCGAATAAAAAAGTTGATCGTCAAATTTAATCGTCGATTAAATTATTCGCGATTAATTTAGTAGACGATTGAAATTGAACTAATCTGAATATTAATCGACTAAATTTTCGATTAAATCTCGATTGAAAGTTGACAGGGGGTCATATTTGTACGTAAAAAAAAAGATGGCAACCAAACACTTTGTCAGAAAAGTCAATCATGGGTGTCGTTTTATAGGTTTTAGGGATTGCCGGTTTCGAAAACGATAACTGTTTTGGAATCCAAGATGTCGACCGTGCACTTTGTCATAAAAGTCGTCATGGATGTCGTTTTATATGTTTCAGGGAGTGCCGGTTTTGTAAATGATGACTGTTTTGGAATCCAAGATGTCTGCCGTGCACTTGATCATAAAAGTCGTCATGGATGTCGTTTTATAGGTTTTAGGGAGTGCAGAATTCGAAAATGATGACTGTTTTGGAATCCAAATATGTCTGACGTGCAGTTTGATATAAAAGTCATCATGGGTGTCGTTTTATAGGTTTTAGGGAGTGCCGGTTTCGAAAATGATGACTGTTTTGGAATCCAAGATGTCTGCCGTGGACTTTGTCATAAAAGTCATCATGGTTGTCGTTTTATAGGTTTTAGAGAGTGCCGGTTTCGAAAATACTATTTTAGAATCCGAGATGTCTGCCGTGCACTTTGTCATAAAAGTCGTCATGGGTGTAGTTTTATAGGTTTTAGGGAGAGCCGGTTTCGAAAATAATGACTCTTTTGGAATCCAAGATGTCTGACGTGCACTTTGACATAAAAGTCGTCATGGATGTCGTTTTATAGGTTTTAGGGAGTGCAGAATTCGAAAACGATGACAGTTTTGGAATCCAAGATGTCTGTTGTGCACTTTGACATAAAAGTCATCATGGATGTCGTTTTATAGGTTTTAGGGACTGCAAAATTCAAAAATGATGACTGTTTTGGAATCCAAGATGTCTGCCGTGCACTTTGTCGTAAAAGTCATCATGGGTGTCGTTTTGTAGGTTTTAGGGAGTGCCGGTTTCGAAAATAATCACTATTTTGGAATCCAAGATGTCTGCCGTGCACTTTGTCATAAAAGTCGTCATGGGTGTCGTTTTATAGGTTTTAGGGATTGCCGGTTTCGAAAACGATAACTGTTTTGGAATCCAAGATGTCGACCGTGCACTTTGTCATAAAAGTCGTCATGGATGTCGTTTTATATGTTTCAGGGAGTGCCGGTTTTGTAAATGATGACTGTTTTGGAATCCAAGATGTCTGCCGTGCACTTGATCATAAAAGTCGTCATGGATGTCGTTTTATAGGTTTTGGGGAGTGCAGAATTCGAAAATGATGACTGTTTTGGAATCCAAATATGTCTGACGTGCAGTTTGATATAAAAGTCATCATGGGTGTCGTTTTATAGGTTTTAGGGAGTGCCGGTTTCGAAAATGATGACTGTTTTGGAATCCAAAATGTTAGCCGTGGACTTTGTCATAAAAGTCATCATGGTTGTCGTTTTATAGGTTTTGTAGAGTGCCGGTTTCGAAAATACTGACTATTTTGGAATCCGAGATGTCTGCCGTGCACTTTGTCATAAAAGTCGTCATGGGTGTAGTTTTATAGGTTTTAGGGAGTACCGGTTTCGAAAATAATGACTATTTTGGAATCCGAGATGTCTACCGTGCACTTGATCATAAAAGTCGTCATGGATGTCGTTTTATAGGTTTTGGGGAGTGCAGAATTCGAAAATGATGACTGTTTTGGAATCCAAATATGTCTGACGTGCAGTTTGATATAAAAGTCATCATGGGTGTCGTTTTATAGGTTTTAGGGAGTGCCGGTTTCGAAAATGATGTCTGTTTTGGAATCCAAGATGTCTGCCGTGCACTTTGTCACAAAAGTCATCATGGGTGTCGTTTTGTAGGTTTTAGGGAGTGCCGGTTTCGAAAATAATGACTATTTTGGAATCCAAGATGTCTGCCGTGCACTTTGTCATAAAAGTCGTCATGGGTGTCGTTTTATAGGTATTAGGGAGTACCGGTTTCGAAAATAATGACTATTTTGGAATCCAAGATGTCTGCCGTGCACTTTGTCATGAAAGTCGTCATGTGTGTCGTTTTATAGGTTTCAGGGAGTGCAGAATTCGAAAATGATGATTATTTTGGAATCCAAGATGTCTGCCGTGCACTTTGTCACAAAAGTCATCATGGGTGTCGTTTTGTAGGTTTTAGGGAGTGCCGGTTTCGAAAATAATGACTATTTTGGAATCCAAGATGTCTGCCGTGCACTTTGTCATAAAAGTCGTCATGGGTGTCGTTTTATAGGTTTTAGGGAGTACCGGTTTCGAAAATAATGACTATTTTGGAATCCAAGATGTCTGCCGTGCACTTTGTCATGAAAGTCGTCATGGGTGTCGTTTTATAGGTTTCAGGGAGTGCAGAATTCGAAAATGATGATTATTTTGGAATCAAAGATGTGTGTAATTTGAAAACTTCGCGTAATATTCCACAAGCTTATTTGAATGCAAGACATTGACATATTTTAGTATAATGTTGCCTGTTTCGTACCAGTCATATAATAGTGAACCGATGCAACAGATACATGTACCTAGGTGAAACGAAGTTCACCGGGTCAGCTAGTATTCTGATATATTAGGTATTTGCTTAGTGATGTAAGCTTGAGTTCAACGTGGTTCAACTAAAAATCGCTCTCCATATAATAACATATCAAACATTTATTCAGCAAATAAGCCACAGGGGCACTTTTGCATCTCAAAATTTTACAAGCAATATAAAAAACTAAAAATTAAATAATATAATTATAAATATGGAAATAAATATTAGATACTTTATTACAGATGTATACAGTCTCTAAATTGTAGTCTAAATGTCGAATTACACAAAATAAAACAAGTGCGAGTCGGACTCGCGCACGAAGGGTTCCATACCATTACGCAAAAAACTGCAAAAAATCACGTTTGTTGTATGGGAGTCCCACTTAAATATTTATTTTATTCTGTTTTTAGTATATGTTGTTACAGCGATAACAGAAATACATCATCTGTGAAAATTTCAACTGTCTAGCTATCACGGTTCAGGAAATACAGCCTGGTGACAGACTGACGGACAGACAGACAGACGGTCCCGTTTTTACCCTTCGGGTACGGAACCCTAAAAGATAGTAATATTTGAGCATCAAGTAATATATTGTCTCTATTTAACTTGTTTCTATAAGTAATTTTATATTAAAAATCAAGCGCGTTATGTTTGACACAATATATCACATTTTAGTTAGTGGTATCTCAATATCAATATCACCTTATTTAAAGATCGCGGTAACTGGTACACTCTCGTTTGATGGCGGAAGCTTTATGACTCAAGCTTCCCTTTTGTCGTGATCGATAGACTCCTTTATGAATGCTCTAAGATTTGTATCTAAATATTGATTGATTAGTGAGATAAACTGTTACACGACACTCCAATCCAAGTAATTACTACGACTGCCACGTCCCATGTATACGTCAGTCATCGAATTCGGCTCCTGGGGGTCTAGCCAAGATGAAAATGGTACATCGACAAACGCCAAACGAAAAATAAATATTAACAGACAAGGAATGCAAGATAAAATGTATTGTTTCTCTTCTATTAAAGGAACGCTTTTACAGTTCCTGTTCCTCAAAGGAGGCCAGTGGTTAACACTAAACTCATAATGCTCTCATATGAATAAAACAAAATACAACCGAATTGATAACCTCCTTTTGAGATTTGGAAGTCGGTTAAAAATGTATCGGAATGACACATGCTTCGAAAAGTAACGGGACTATTTCCATACATTACTTAAGTTTCAATTGGCGTTTTCTATTAACGATTGTCACCTTGGCAAGGCCCTCTGAAATCTTTAATTTAGACTCTGAGACATAAGATCTTACAACCTCTAGACCGTTAAGTTAATCGCAAAACAGATAATTTTACTGGGTCGCGTAGGTGACTGAACCTATTAACTTGATAATGTCCGTGCTGTACTGTTGATAATACGGTACGGCCGCAGGTATAGACTTATCGAGTACACAGCGACACCGATCACGTTTCCAGGTTGAGAACACTAGGCTTACAATTAAAGGCATGTGAATATTGCCAGTTGTGCAAATGCAAACCAAACACTTTTTGGTGCAATTTACCTAACTGGCCTACAGCACTGATGAAATCTTACTAATAGTAGGAGATCCCCCATACATCGGACCTTCACCAATCTGTCTGACGGATAAAACTATGAAAATATGAAAGAAAATATGTTCCTGAACATAAAAAAATAGGGTTGCCTAAAGAAATCCGGTCAAGGCTATTTTTAATAAATTTTTTAAGAAAAAAATTTTTTTCTTCAGATTTCACCGATTTGTCTGACAAACGAAATAAGTTCCAATGGAAAGTATAGAACTTGTACAACATAAATCAACTAGGTTGCCTATCTTTTTCCGGTCACTATTATGTGGTTGCCATGTTTAAACAGGTGCGTTTTTATCGATAATTGCACTCATCTGTCTGACGCTTGAATTATACATCAAAATGTTGGTAATTTTATTGCGAATACAGTGGCATAGGGTTGCCTTCGAAAATCCGGTCACAAATAAGGGTTGCCAGGCTTTTAAGTAAAATAAGAAGGGAAGACTTTTACCGATAACTCATAAACGGCTTAACCTATCAAGTTTGTTTTAATTTTGTTTTAATGAGTTTTTTAAGTACTATTTTTATGATTTTTTTCATATTTTTTGGATCAATGGTTCAAAAGTTAGAGAGAATACCCGTATTTTGTTCTTTCTAAATTATTCTTTCCAAAACGGTTAACTTTATCAAAAAATATTGTTTGCAGACCCCTATTTATTTTTAAAGACCTATCCAACGATACCCCACACTGTAGGGTTAAAACGGTAAAAAAAAATCACGTACATTTTGATTCTTTCAAAGCGATTATTTCCGAATACATTCTAGTGATGGGTAGGACATCAATTTAAAATGAGTTTGTATGAGTACCTCATTTTCTAAAATGAGGTGTTACAATGTCTTACTTCAAATGAGGTGAGGTACTAGCATATATTCAGCGTCGACTATTCCATTAACTCCAACGGCGACAAAAATATTTAATGTATATACATATTTATGTATTCATCACTTCCTTTATAAATAAATAAGTAGTAATATTTAATTGGAGTGCAATTCTGGAGGTTAAGAATAGAACTTTTAGGAGAAAGATAATTTTAGAATCAAACTAAGAACATAAAGTACCTAACTTAATTTGCTGCTTTTATGAAACTTGTTCTAATGTAGCTCTTTTTTATTGTTAGATTGTTTAGACCTCCTCCTTGCTACTTGATATAATTTTAAGTATAATAATCACTAGCGACCCGCCCCGGCTTCGCACGGGTTAGCAAATTATACACCTAAGCCTTCCTCAAGAATCACTCTTTTGATAGGTGAAAACCACATGAAAATCCGTCCAGTAGTTTTTAAGTCTATCGCGAACATACAAACAAACCCACAAACAGACAGACGCGGCGGGGGACTTTGTTTTATAATATGTAGTGATATATTTCATAAGTACCTATTAACCATAAAACTACCACATTTTTAACAAACTAAGGAGAACAAATTCAATATTTTCACTAGTCATTATTATATAGAAGTGACTAACTTACCACCTCAGATAATTTAACAGTAATATCATCAATATGATAATAAACAAAGCACCATTCGCGCCTGCCGCACCGGCTACATTTACACTTCATTTTTTCATGCAAAAGGCACCAAGGAAGATCCGCGGGTATATTTACTGGCAAAAACTATGTCCATATTTTGTTATGATTATAAGAATTATCACTAGGTATTAGGTATTAGAGAACTAAAATTAACTAGGTAGTGAACGAAGTACGAACAAAATAAATATAAATATGTCATAATCATAACTTGACAGTTCGACGTTTACAAAGAATGTTAATAAAAAGTATTGCAAATTCAAATCGGTATAATTTACATCTACATTTTTATTTTACCTATGAAAATTATACTTATTTTTTATTTAATAAACTTGAAACTTATTGAAATTATCATAAATTGTGTACGCTACCGTATTATATTTCAATAATATTTAAGTTACTTAAGGGATTTCTGTTTCTAAGCAAGCTTCGTAAATGCCCGCCTGGTATACAGAGGGCGTACCGCGAACCAAGTTCGTCATGTTGCCTTCCTGTCACACTTACGTACGAATTTACAAGTGCGACAGAGAAGCAACACGTCGAAATTCGTTTTGAGACTGATTTCTCGCGCCATTTTGACACGTAAGTTAGGATCAAAAAGGCGTAAGATGTATGAAAGCTTGCAGCGCTTACGCTTGTTGTCTTTCGTGTTTAATTTTTAACGTATTTTCGGTGGTGACGCGAGGCGATATTGAAGTACGGCGCGTGTCTGTCTCACTCCCTCTTTGGGTATTTCTAATTCATTGTTTCATTTTGAAAGGATTGAGGTGTTCATGTCACAGAGAGGCGGTGAGCGGTACAAACTCAATGCTTTTCTCGGTGGACCTTTTGTCGTTGCAATAAGGTTTGTAGTTCGGCAGTTGACAGTGTGGACCATTACGTCCATTACTCGTTTCTTCATTTGAGTTTTGAGTGTCGGCGAGCGGGCGAGCACCTCGAGCGCCTCGCGCGATCCAGGGACTCTCTTGCGAGGTTATGAGGAGCGTATGAGTTTTGAAGGTCGCGAGTGAAATTGAAAGGATAAGAGTTTTTTTAAATTTGAAGTGTGTGAATGATTTGTGTGGCAAGAGGTGTTTGTGATGCGCGCGAGTAAATGAGTAAAATGAATAGAGGAGTGATGTAAGACATTTTTGCGGTATGAAGTACTGCGTCAAATTAACAAAATGAGTGGTACAAATGAGGTGCCTCACGAGTGAGCGACTCAACACTAATACATTCACTTAATCAAAAAATGTTTTTCTAAGACCCCTATTTATTTTAAAATATCTATCTAACTACTACCTAACATTTTTTGATAAAATGAATATTTTTGGAAATAATAGCTTTAAGAGACACAAAACGTGTGTGAATATTTTTACATCGTTTCAACCCTATAATGTGGTGTGTCGTTGGATAGGTCTTTGAAAATAAATGGGGGTTTTCTATAAACATTTTTTGATAAAGTGAAAAGTTTCGGAATTAAACGCTTCGAAAGAAACTAAATGTGTGGCGTTTTTTTTTTCGTTTCAACCCTAAGGTGTGGGATGTCGTTGCATAGGTCTTTTAAAATGAATAAGTGTGTTCTAGAAACATGTTTTGATAAAGTGAACATTTTCGAAAAAAATCGCTTGTTACGAAACAAAATGTATGCGAGTTTTTTTTTTCACTTCAACCCTACGATGTGGGATATCGTTAGATAGGTCTTTTAAAATAAATAGGGGTCTTAGAATAACATTTTTTGATTAAGTGAATGTTTTCGGAAATAATCGCTTTGAAATAATCAAAATGTACGTGATTTTTTTTTACCGTTTTAACCCTACAGTGTGGGGTATCGTTGGATAGGTCTTTAAAAATAAATATGGGTCTGCAAACAATATTTTTGATAAAGTTAACCGTTTTGGAAATAAAAATTTAGAAAGAATAAAATACGGGTATTCCTTCTAACTTTTGAACCATTGATCCAAAAAATATGAAAAAAATCACAAAAATAGTGCTTAAAAAACTCATTCAAACAAAATTAAAACAAACTTGATAGGTTAAGCCGTTTATGAGTTATCGGTAAAAGTCTTCCCTTCTTATTTTACTTAAAAGCCTGGCAACCCTTATTTGTGACCGGATTTTCGCAGGCAACCCTATGCCACTGTATTCGCAATAAAATTACCAACATTTTGATGTATAATTCAAGCGTCAGACAGATGAGTGCAATTATCGATAAAAACGCACCTGTTTAAACATGGCAACCACATAATAGTGACCGGAAAAAGATAGGCAACCTAGTTGATTTATGTTGTACAAGTTCTATACTTTCCATTGTAACTTACTTCGTTTGTCAGACAAATCGGTGAAATTTGAATAAAAAAATTGTTTTTCAAAAATTTACTAAAAATGGCCTTGACCGGATTTCTTTAGGCAACCCTATTTTTTTATGTTCAGGAACATATTTTCTTTCATATTTTCATAGTTTCATCCGTCAGACAGATTGGTGAAGGTCGACCGTAGAAACGGGATCGTGGGATCTTAGACCATAATTGACGCGTTAAAGGGAAAATCAATTAAGTACTTAGTTATTTACCTAGAGAAGAAACGCTCAACAGACGCATGTGTGATCTTCTGATCTTTGATTGCGTATCATTGTGGGCAATCTCGGTTTCAAATGTATTTAACTACTAGGCCCGAGAAGAAATGTCTTCTGGATTAAGTACGAGTAGGTAGGCAACTGGCAGCAGTCGTCGGTACTTTTGGCGAGGTCATGTCATGACGTCACTAACAACATCGGATAAAGTGCGAATTACATTTGATTAAAGTCAATGAATTCCACTTTGTATAAGGGTTATACGAGAAAAAAATGGTAGGTACTGGTCTTCGTCGCGGCTCTCCCTCGGTAGCGCCCGATTTGATTGATCGTTGATTGTTCATACCTACTTGATCTCAGTTCTGTGGAGAGGATCCATTAAGAAAGTTTAAGCTCAAAAAATAATCAAATCAGTTTATAAATCATTCATTTTGTGGTTCTTACGACGTAAAATATACAGTTGGATAGAAACGAAAGGTGTACTACCGAGTTGTATCAAAACGCTAGCGATATAATATTTTTCGCGGCCTCCGTGTCCACGTGTGATATTAGTTACATAAGACGATCGAATTAGAATAGCGCCGTTGGTCGGGTGCATCGATCGACTAGCCGTCGGCTGAATTAAATATTGTGGCTACTGCTATCTAAGGATACTTCGACGTGGGTATTGACTAATATGTGCACCTGATTAAAATGGTACACTGAGAGAAAAGGATAACAAAAACACACTTAGAATTACAAAAATAAACTTAATCCGGGGACAAGGAGAGTCAACTAATAGGAACAAATTGACTTTTACAATTTCTATTACTTCTTGCACTTTCTATTATCTGTTTGTTGAAATTAGATTTAGGATTACTGAGCTGTTTGTAGAAATAAATAAACTTTACAGAAATAGTGAAACGTCTATAATTATTACTAAACTTCATTTTTTCCCCCAGTACAGAACTGTTTTTTAATTCCTGGTTTAGTTTACTAATGATTTTTCTCTTAGTGTACCTAATAGGTAATCTAAGTTTTTAAGACCCTTTTTTTTTGACGGAGTGGGAATGCGTTTATGCACAGTGTGTGGGACTCGCCGCTCCTTTCCCCTCTCCTGGCAAGAGAGGGGGAGAATTTGGCCCTACCCACTAAACCCACTCCGGCGTTTCACGCTCTCTAGACCCTACCCTCTAGAGTTACATCGCAACCTATAGGTACGTTAAATAGTTCACGGCTCTTACGCAAATGGGTTTGCCTGTTGTTTATTTCTACTGTTTATTATAATTGTATGTAAATTGCTGTGTTAATGTGAGTTTAAATACATGGTTTACTAGTACTGTTTCGTTCGTATTTTCCTCTGAAAAATATCAGATTTCAAGGAATTCCACATTGATGATGAGCGCTTGTAGGGACTTTACCTGTGCAGCAAAAGGTGCAGCATGATTAATACATATAAATGCTCCGTTAACAAAGTTTTGTAAGGAGAATTAATAAATAAATAAATTGAGATGTTTTTGTACATAGCGTTGTTACTTCCTCTAAATGACCAAGGCTAAAACATGAATAAAAAACCGAGTACCTCCAGTTTGTTTATTACCTCTATACATTAGGTATTACCAAGTACATATTACAAGTACAAATACACCACCATCACCTCCACAACACATCACGAATATTCAAAGGGAAACATTTTCACATGTCATATTATTTCGATAATTAATTAAATAATAAAAACTAACAATTCTATTAACATACCAAATACCAACGCACCTCTAAGCTCTTAAATTGTTTTGAGAAAGGATAACAAATTATGTACAATACGAATGCCCCGTAACCAGTAAGTGATCTATTAGTAGGGTTCAATTCGATTAGCGGGTCGCGCGGCCCTTGCCTGGCGCCACCGATTGAGCCGCTGGCCCACAATTGCTCTGATCGAGTTACGCTAACGAATCAGTCGAGTTACTTCATTGATTCAATCGCGACGCTCCGGCAGGTGATCACCTTGAATGGTTCAATATCACGGTTTGATTTAATTACTGTCGGTCCAAAGGTTACGGCTCGAGTATTGTTTGAGGTATCAATCGGCGTGTGGATTGTGGTGTTATGTCACCGCATTTGGTTTTCATTTTTGCCTGACTGAGTTATATAGTAGCTGTAATTTTCTACACTCATCTATCTTTTTGTACCACGATTGATCCACCGATCATCATAGTCTATGAAAGCGTCCTTTTTAAAGGTTTATAAGGATTATAAAAGAATAAATATACCTAATATACTGTTACTAAAACTTATAACAAGGGTGAATTAAGTGTTTCTCGTCACTCATTGCCATGGTAACGGTCGCCTGGGTCACTTTTAAAACCCTGGTTTTTTGGTACATATTTAAAATACCCAAATAAATTAGCAGTATCTTTCCATTATGGGTCATCCTCATCTACTTCTTTAGTAGAATGTATAATATATAACATTTCTTCTAACAAACTATGCTACTATTGTCGCATGGCTGCCGGGATAGAATAACAAGAAATTTAAGAGTTAATCCACCCAAAAACGTCACTGGATAAATTTACACTCAGCTTGATCTCAAGAAGTCTTGATAACTTTATTTAAAAGAGTGTGTCAGTACGCTGTACAAAACGCCGTATAATAATAAAATAATTGTTTATTGTCGTACAGAAAGCATGCCCGACGGCATCGATTCTGCTTCGGGGCCTGAGCGCCGAGAGCACCAACCTGAAGAGCGTACTCCAGGAGAAGATCCCCAAGGAACAGGAGAAGATCCGCGAGTTCCGCAAGAAGCATGGCAGCACTAAAGTCGGCGAGGTCACCGTCGATATGGTAAGTCTCGCTAGAACTCTTAAACTACGAGTAATAAGGCAGAGTAAAATAAGCTTTTCACTAGATCCTGAGACATAGTAGGGAAGATAAACTGCAGAAGAAGTTCGGTAATAATTTGAGTTGATTTTGACTCAAAACATGTTTCTAAGTTGCATTTCAAATGCTTCAAATCTTGCCCTAAGTTGTACGTACTTATTCTAAATCGAGAATAGAGTAAAATTTTTGTGTGTATTATTAATTTTCGTCTAAAGATATAAAGAAGTACAAATAAATTTTCGTCTAAAGATATTAAGAAGTATAAATACATGTATTCTGTGTCAAATGTTACGATTAAGGTCTTACAGCGTCTTTTACGTGTATTTGGCTGATACCTACATACATACATACCTTGGTATAGCTGATCTCGTGGTAGCCGTATTGCAGTATCAAATCAAGTATTTGTCAAATCATAAGGAATGTGGTTTAACACCAATTAGCCGCGACGAGGCTGAAACATCATTACGATGATGTTGATGTTGCAGGCATTTTGTAAGAATCCGCCGTTTACGAACGGCGTCGGCATTTTACAAACGTTTCGCCGTTTGCAAATTGCCGAAGGCAAATTGTTAGTGCGCTCAATAGCGTCAACGTCAAACGTTGTGGGTTTCGCTGGTGTGACCATGATTTACAAAAAAAACTTAAAGGTATTCAATAATTTATTCCAAAAAGTAATTTAACTGTAGCTTACATTTCAAACTTCTGCACATCAAAAATATTGAAAAACTGGGGTGTCCATCAAATCAGGAGTTCTTGGATGGTCCCATCACTTCCATCGCACGGTTTCTTTTCAAAAAATATTTCCTTCACAACTTAACTAGACGGAGCCCCGCTTCGCGGGGCTCTTACTTCTGGGCGGTTTGCCCTTCTAGTAAAATAGTGAAAGATATGTTTATTGAAAAGAAACAGTGCGGTTGGACCATCCAAGAACTACAGATTTGATGGACACCCCCGTTTTATATAGTTTTGATGTGCAGCGCCACGCGTGGTAAAATAAAGAACTAATTCGACTAAAATGCCGCGGCAAATTACAAACGGCGCCGTTAATGCCATGCATAAGCCGCCATAAGGTATTATACATAATGCCGACATTTTACAAATTGCCTTCGGCAATTTGCAAACGGCGAAACGTTTGTGGCGTGCCGACGCCGTTTGTAAACGGCGGATTCTTACATTTTGCCGACGACATTGACATACGCCGATCTTCAGAGAAAGCACTTGTACTCGTGTTATACCTACACCTACACGGGTGAATAATACTTAATTTAAATTCACATATTGTCTTCCATATGCTTCGTCGCATACGTAAAGAAACTGCGAAAGATTTAAGGCTCATTTAGACGGTGCGAGAACTCGCATGCGAGTTTCATTACATTGCTGTTTTTGATTGGTCGGCTGAATTGGATGTCACCAATAGTCCTCAATGTAACTAAAATCGCATACGAGTTCACGCGCCATCTAAATCAGCTCTTATGCGTCGAACCACCTTCTTTTACGATTTATTTCTCTTGTGAATAAAATATTAAATAAAGGAATATTATACATAGATTAGAACTTTACATTGTGTTATATGCAGCCATCGCAATTATGTACAGAACGTTTTATTAAAGCGGTTTGCAGAGTGACAGTAATGTTACTGTGCACAGTTTCAATCAACAACGTTTCAACGAGAATTAAGTACCTACGTAAGATGTTTGCTGATAGCAGTGTGCAAATTTGCATGGTATTTAATGCTATTTTTCTTATTAGATGTACGGAGGCATGCGTGGCATCAAGGGTCTAGTGTGGGAGACCTCAGTCCTGGACGCCGACGAGGGCATCCGTTTCCGCGGCATGTCCATCCCTGAGTGCCAAAAGGCCCTGCCCAAGGCCAAAGGCGGCGCCGAGCCCTTGCCCGAGGGTCTGTTCTGGTTGCTCGTCACCGGCGATGTTCCCACCGACGCGCAAGTCAAGGCCATCTCCAAGGAGTGGGCCCAGAGGTATTACATCATAAATACATAGTCGTATACGAAGAGTCGGGTGACTGCTATAGTTATTGGCCACTACATGTAATTGGTCACTCTTAACAATAAAGCTTCAATTGGCTTGTTTATTTCTGCTTTGTTAGGAGTGGCCAATAACTATAGCAGTCACCCTACATAAGTAAATACTGTTCTCTTAATTTAACTTACTGTGTCTAATACAGATTTAAACTCTCTTCTCGATATACCTATGAGTTTTCCACCATGTGTATAAAAAAGAGACATGATTAAAAGACATCTATTAGGGTATCGTCTTGATTTGGATTATGAATACTTTTATTGTCTTTTATTCAGTACAACGACGACGACTATTCTTAGTTTGATCATGAACAGATCAATATTTTTGTATTGGGCGCGATATACGCTTTGCGTAGAGGACCAAAGTCCGTTGAATACTTTGACTCCAGCGCAGTGAGTATAAAAAACACTGTCAAATT
Source organism: Cydia splendana (assembly GCF_910591565.1). Taxonomy (NCBI): domain Eukaryota; kingdom Metazoa; phylum Arthropoda; class Insecta; order Lepidoptera; family Tortricidae; genus Cydia; species Cydia splendana. The sequence goes on along the minus strand of NC_085987.1, from coordinate 36,781,873 downwards.
AAGCGATAATAATGCGTGCTCTGTCTCCATGGTCCGGACGTGTTCTCTGGGAACGAATGTCCCGTGCGTGCAAAATACTATCGCTACGCGAACGAGTTGGTGTCAGAGGTGTGCTATCGCGTGACGCTCACTTGATAACCTTACTATGACTTTACTTGGCGAACAGGAAATTCTGGAAGGAAATACTTAGCTGCTACATTGTTAATATATGAACTCTTCAAGTACCGGTATTTAGGATTTACCCCGTACATTATTAACATCAAATTTATGCATTGAAACGAATAATATATAACTATGGATGTTTTTGGTTCACCGGATAACCTCTAGTGGATACTAAAACAAGGTGGATAACTATAGTAAATATATATGTATTTAAAATTTAGTTTTACCTACCATCGCGCGTTCCAAAGTATCCGTACAATCCCATACGTTATAGTATAATGAATTACCTGACTGCATTTATTCGCCGTATTTCAACGCAGTACGCCTTCAAATTAGATGCAGACAAACTTTGAATGCAAATCGGTGCATCCTTGTTTTCAGAATTATATTCAAGTTGAACAATTACTGAGACACAATTTACAATTGTGAAAACGGCTTTAAGTTTTGTGGTTTTAGAAGGACGAAATATCAATCATACTCTCATTTATATTAATAAAGCTTATCTTGTTTTTTCCACGATGATAAACGTCCATTACAATAATATTAATAATTTCATCGCATATTAACACATTCACTGCCCCCGACGCACATGTGCGTCCACCGTCATACAAGTTTGTTCCTAGGCCACGCCCCCTGGCAGTGAATGCGTTAAAGTATTTCTTTCGTCGCCATCTTTCTTAACCTTTTCGACGCCGTGTCAAACACAAAAGCTGTCACTCAGACGCCACGTCACCGAAGTGTCAAAACCGAAATTGAACTTTATGCATATGCACGTAGGTCTATGTTGCTCTGTGGTCTGTGACCGATTAATCGGTCTTTGGCGTTGAACCTGGCGGCTTAGCACGGTCGCGTTTTTATCCCTTGTCACCATGCCTGTCACGTTCTAACAAGTATGTAAGTGCGAAAGGGACGCGCATAGTGATAGTCGATAAAAATGGAACCGTGCTGAGCCCGCTGCGGTGCGGATATATCGGTCATTGGCGTCCAAAAGGTTAATTAAGAATAACAAATGATAACAACTAAAGCCTAAATTCGCGCGGACACTTATACCTTCGATAGCTCAGTTGGTAGAGCGGTGGACTGTAGAGGTATCAACTGTCATCCATAGGTCACTGGTTCAAATCCGGTTCGAAGGAGTCTTTTTGCTTTCTTATGTGACTTCATAAGTATAAAGTGAGGTTTAATTTTTGTTTTATTTTATACAGTTGAGGAAAAACAGATATTATAAGGTTTTTATTTATTGTTAATTCACTTCCCTTATAAGGTGTAATTTGTTTCATTTTAATTCAGGTGGGCTAAAATAGTAAAACCCGCAAAACGTTTATGTCCGCCATTTCCTCTTACAAAGAAAAGTTTTTTGGATTATGTAATAGTTATGTGTAAGAACTTAGTCTTTGGATAAAGACTGAAATCCCGTGCAAAAATTCTAGATTTTCTAACAAACTATTTACTACTAATCGACATCAACGTTAAAATCAGTAACGAATGTCTTTTTTGAATGTCTATATTTATACGGCAGAAGAAACCTTGTTTTACCCGACTGCCGAAGAAGGGTAATGTTTTTCTTTTAACCTTTAACCTTTTGGACGTCAACGCAAATCGTGACAACGACGCCAAAGACGGCATTTGACGTCGATCGTTTTTTGATGAAAATCTACTGAAAAACACCCCACTTTTAGGTTGGCATTATTTATTCACAAAACTAAATTTTACCCCCGTGGCGTCAGTGGCACGGCAAATGGATGCGCCGTTTGGCGTTCAAAAGGTTAATCGGATTACCTACAATGTATACATTTGCATTAGATTACTCTCAGTTGTGGCAGTGACAATGTATATTAAAATAGCTTACGATGATCACAATCGAGTAGTATTTAAATTTTACAGAAAGATGGTTTAACACTGTGATTCGTCAGTAAATTTTCCTTGTCGTTGGCAGGGCCGAGCTGCCCGCGCACGTGGTGACGATGCTGAACAACATGCCCGCTAAGCTGCACCCTATGTCGCAGTTCTCCGCGGCCGTCACCGCGCTCAACAGCGAGTCCACCTTTGCCAAAGCTTACTCCGAGGGTGTACACAAGTCCAAGTACTGGGAGGTAAGGAATTACCCCCTTATTCATGAAACTTTACGGGCCTGATTTAGTTAAATTATGTTTTTTCCCTTTCTTACAAATACATAAGTCAAATAGACAGATAAAGACAAACGATTCATAGCTAACTGGCCAGTAACGCGTTTATGAATAACACCATTTGTTGGCTGGTTGGCTGGCAACTTTTCGTTGTATTATTAACAAGCCTTTATGGATCCCCTGACTGTTTTAACTTTAACTGTAACTTCTAGGTTTCAAATCAGACCTTCATTTTCCAATATTCTATTGAGCTGAAACTTCACATACATATGTAAGTTGGGTGATAAAGCAATATGATTGTACCATCGAGCTGATCTGACGATGGACACAGGAGGAGGCCATAGGGACTTTGTGATAAAACAACCCAACCTAATTGTGTTTGGGTTTATTAGAATGTCTCGATGAGCATTAGTTGCCTGTTGAAAGAAAAGTACAGTCAGCGATAAACACTTGAATTAAAAATGAAATTTTTGTCAAAAACTTAATACATTTATGTTAGGTTAATACATAATATTATACAGCCTATAATTTCTTCACCCAGTACGTGTACGAGGACTCTATGAACCTGATCGCCAAGCTGCCCGTGATCGCCGCCACCATCTACCGAAACACTTTCCGCGACGGCAAGGGCATCGGCGCCATCGACGACAACAAGGATTGGTCCGCCAACTACTGCACGATGCTCGGCTTTGACGACCCGCAGTTCACCGAGCTCATGCGCCTCTACCTCACCATCCACAGGTTGGTTACCTTAAATCGTGCTGCTATTGACGACAAACAGGAATTGTCCGCCAAATCCCACATAATATATCGTTGGCTAAAGTCGCATACTTACAGGAGTTCCGAGGTTTGCAATTTTAGGTATTCTTGAAAAAAGTAGCAAATCTCTATTGTCCTTTAATTGAGTTACGAGGTTTGCATGTTTAGCCGACGATATATCATTACACAGGCATGTCACAGTATCATACATGTTAGAATAATATGAATTATCTCAAATGACTTTTTCGGGCACTTTTTATGCAGTGGTTACACTGCTGACTGCTCCGCGAATAGCCCCGGCATAAGTAACGGGAACAAACCCGTTTAAAAAGCAAACTTACCATTCTATTTATATGGTTCAAATTCATGGATCGGCCCATTCGGAGATGACACGTTTTGTTATCCAAAGAAAATACCACCCTGATTGTTCTCTGAATGAGCTGTCACACAAATTTGAACCTTAATACTATCACGATAGTTGCTTTTTTAAACGACATGGTTGCTATGGCACGTGCTGAAGACCACTCTTAAAATAAACAAGGGCATTTGTTTAACAGATTAGGGCCCGAGCTCGAAAAAATCATTTGAGAAAATGTATGCTATAGTAGGCTTCGTATGTTTCTCCCCTGCAATAGGGGATATTACTGCAATGTTCTGCCGCCAGAGTGCAGCACTACAGACTCAGTAAATTCATAGACTAACTTATACATACTGTGCCTTAAACTGTTTTTTGACAAGTTTTCACAGGCAATAAAATATGACATTGATGCATCAAGGCGGTTTGTTAACAAGGGCCTACCGGTAAACGCGAAAATCGAAATTTAGTTATCTGCCTCTTTATCGCTCGAATATGCAAGAGTGATAGAGAGATTAGATAACGAAATTTCGATTTTCTTGTTTCGCGGTAGGCCATGTGTCAATGTGGTTTGTTTACTGTATGTGCCACAAAGGTGCCACCTACGCAGAGCTTTGCCTAATATTCCCTATTATGGCACTAATTCCATAAAATTATACTAAACATAGATGTAACTAAGTCGTTTCGCATCAGATACAGGACTTACGACGCTTAACAATTAAAACAATGTTTCTCTTAGCTGCCAGGTTTCATTATTGTCACTTACGTCCACGCGAGACAAAACGACTATAAACCATAAAAATGTATTGCTTGTTTATGTTACACTGTTGTGACTTGTAAGAAATAAATAGACGGTGATTCACTCACAGTAGGTAAAGCATGGTGTGATAATTCTATGATTGTTATTGTTATTTGACCAAACATTTACTACGAAATAACTTCTCTTGATAAGGGTGGTATTCCACCTGCCAATTTCTTTGTCTATAGTTCGTTTTTTTAGCATTAGAAAGAACTTGAAAGAAGGTAAGCGATTTTGACATGTCTTTTAATTGAAAAACGGTTTAAAAAAATCAATAACTATTACTAATGAAAGCAGAAGAATATAAATGATCGTATTACATTCATAATTGTTACATATTTGCCATATCTTATGTTTAAAATGTGTTTTTCATTTAAAAGACACATCAAGATTGTTTACCTTATTTCTAATGCTAAAAAAAACGAACTTTAATGTCATTGCGTCTCACTCTCTCATTACTTAAACAAAATGTAAGACGCAATACACATTGGACAAATATATTGGACAGACGGAATACCACCCTAAGTGCCCATTCAACTGCTATACCACAAACCTTACTAAGAATTAAGTTAATATAAGATACTGTAGTAAATAATATAATAATATACATTATGGCATGCCTTATTTTGCTTAGCCATTGTTACTAATAATTATAACAGTAATAAAAAACAATTATAGACATTTGTCAGAAATGGCGTTAACATTGTAAACCTTTCATACAAACGATGTCCTTAAAATGACAATGTCAATAATTGGCATGCATTTTGTCGTAGCGTGCCTGACGGCTGCGTGTCTACTTGGCCATGCGAAATTATAAGGCTCCCCGTCACAAGTGCCCTGTCCTTCAACGTTACTGACATTTAACTTCATCACCGCTGTTTGTTGTGTGCCGTACGAGTATTATAAATTATAACTGAGTGTTATCTTATCTACTTATTATCTTCTGTACAGTACCTAGCCTCTGTGTAACAGATGCAATGCGAAATATTATAAATTCAATCATTTGACTTGGTTGTCCTCCTTTTCATATCTTTTTAAACTAGTAGCTCTTTAAGCTGTAGACTTCGCGAGTATATAACTTAAAACAGAACAAATGTATGGCACCGCCATTTTGAAAAATTTCCAATAACTGAATCAACCAAAAATATTTAACCATCGAACCTGCTCACACAGTTTTACGAGTTTCTGTTAAGAATTGCGACCTCTAGAGGAGAACATACGGACATACGAAAGCTTTTTGCCCTAGCTGAAACGGAGGCCTTCGCTAACGCTCGGTCAATGAATTAATTTTACATAACGACGACGTTTGATTTGACGTAATAAAATTCACAGAAAGTCAATGCCACGATAAATAATTTATAATTTTATTAATGATTTATGATTATCCCATTTAGTTATATGTATTTAAATAATTTGTAGTATAATTTTATTGTTATTAAATAACTAGTTACCTATAACTTTGTCTTTTAAAAGAAATTGAAAAGACTTAGTTGCAATAAATTAAGGAAAAATGCTGTTTTATAATAATGTCGCCTGGGAAAAACTCAATGACGACCATAAAATTAACATGTCATTATGACAAGACTAAATATTGTACGGATTTTTATTAATTAGAAAATATAAACGGGCTCAATTAGAAAATGTAATTACATCTATTTAATTTTAAGTCTAGAATATTATTGTTAGAGTTAACCACCTTATTGAGCTTTGGCGACCGTTTTTCACTGTACCTAGTGTACCTACACATTTTATAATCCCCTGCGAATGTTCCGTAACTAAAGAAAGTTTTAGCCTAGCTACCGCAGGGCTAGTTGGACCGGCTGTAGTTAATATTACACATTTGTGGTATTTACATACCTACATGTGGTGCAACCTGCTCTACCCCTACACAAACTCGTATAGGTCAATGGACCCCATTCAATTGTACCCTAATCAAATTTTGAAAATAAAGTATGTTGTGTAATGAGCTGTTATTCCGCAGTGACCACGAGGGCGGTAACGTTTCCGCGCACACCACCCACCTGGTCGGCTCGGCGCTGAGCGACCCCTACCTCTCCTTCGCCGCCGGCCTCAACGGCCTCGCCGGACCCCTGCACGGTCTCGCCAACCAAGAGGTAACTATTTTAAAATGTTTCAGAACGAACCTTTTCACAAAAACCGTCGAACCACCCCACCCAAGCACATTTAGATACAATCTTAAACGTACCGACCTAATCAAAAACTATAAAGAAATAACTGGGTTTAGGTAAACATATCTTATTTATCTTGATACCTATTTCATACATTATTATAAACCGCGTAGCGACGTTAATTTTATAACATAATAGCATTCATAACCTAAAAATTACAAAATTTAATCACTTTACTGAAGTAACGCATATTAACATTTAGTTTTAATTTGAATGCCTCGTAGAAGAATGTAACCTTTGAGTCTTACACGTAGATAAACATACATTTGTCTCATATTTGATTAGATAATGTATGAGTACAAAACGGATCTGATGGATCGACTGATATGGCAACTTGGCGAAAATAATAGGCAAAACAGCCTCGTTACACACATATTTTACTAAATGTAGGTACATGAAAATAACAGAAATATTTGGATAAATGTTGTATTGTATGAGATGTGAAACTGAAAGAAACTTGTGTCAATATATTACTCGGAACCTTAGAACATGCATGATTAGGTACAAATCGATTCACTAAATCAGTTTATATACGTAGTACAGTCGCAATAAATAAACCGGATTCTGACCGGTCAAGTCCTTGACCTGCAAGATAGGATGACGTAAAGTAAATATTACATGGTAACTATTATGCAGTTCACGACTGTGGACACAACTTTTATACTAAACTGATTTAATACTATAAAATACCAAAATTTATCCTTAAGTGTAACATTATCTACAGCATTCGGGAAAATTTCGCCGTTTCTTATACATAAACTGTATTGTTCAGGTACTTGTTTGGCTGGAGAAGCTTCGCAAACAAGTCGGCGACAACTGGACGGAGGAGGGACTCAAAGAGTTCATTTGGAAGACGCTCAAGTCTGGCCAGGTCGTGCCTGGCTACGGACACGCCGTACTTAGGAAGACTGACCCCAGGTAATCATAAATATAATTAAGGGTTTCTCAATCTTTTTAGGGTTCCGTACCCAAAGGGTAAAACGGGACCCTATTACTAAGACTCCGCTGTCCGTCCGTCCGTCTGTCACCAGGCTGTATCTCGTGATCTGTGATAGCTAGACAGTTGAAATTTTCACAGATGATGTAATTTTGTTGCCGCTATAACAACAAATACTAAAATCAGAATAAAATAATAGTTTAAGTGGGGCTCCCATACAACGAACGTGATTTTTGGCCGAAGTTAAGCAACGTCGGGCGGGGTCAGTACTTGGATGGGTGACCGTTTTTATAGATAATGGTACGGAACTATTCGTGTGCGAGTCCGACTCGCACTTGCCTTTTTTTTTATCAAGCCTTATTTGTGAAAAAATCGTGCAGTAGAATTTGTCTTTTTTTTAATTTTGGCAATGAAAGCGAGTGTTCACTAATTAGTGCCTATAAAACAATGAGTTTATTGTCACAGCGCGTCTTAACAGTTCAACTCCCACGGGTCTAAGTAGGTATATTTGCCGTCCTTTAAAAATATCTTAATATTTAAAATTGAATTTTGATTAGCTTTGCTGAGCCGATATGTCAATATCGGTGGGAAGCGAGGGGTTAAAGCAGTTCCGATTGATATACTTAAGGTTAAAGAGCATAATTATTTATCTAGATGTCCTTTAAATGTACTTAAACATTGACAGTTAAGCTTAATATTGGCTGTTCTAGCTGTGAACTGATGTTTCTTTAAACGTAATAAAGATTAGCCAAGTAACAAAGATAATGATTGTTTCCAGGTACACTTGCCAACGCGAGTTCGCCCTGAAGCACCTGCCCAACGACCCCCTGTTCAAACTGGTCGCCGGCGTGTACAAGGTGGTGCCCCCAATCCTCACCGAGCTCGGCAAGGTCAAGAACCCGTGGCCCAATGTGGACTCCCACTCTGGCGTCCTTCTACAGGTACGTTTACCGCTTAGCATGACTTGCGTAATCGTGCGCGACTGCATACTTGTAGTATTATATTGAATTTCTACACGTTTTAATCAAAAGCCAATGAATAAGAAAAAAGACAAAAAAAAACTATTAAAAAAGATATAAAAAAATTTTTTTTGCCTATATACGTCCTGCCCACACTGCTGGGCACAGGCCTCCTCTCAAGCACGAGAGGGTTTAGACTATATAGTCTATACCTTACCATAGCGGTATAATTTTAGTATACAATGTATATGTTTTGTTTGTGTAAGTATATGTATTGATTGCAATGGGGGAACCTAATTTATCGCAGCCGGAACAAGCAGTGGAGTACTATTTAAATTGTTATATTAAATAAAACGTGTCATGGTTTTAAAATTCTACATACATATTAATATTTCCTTATCTTGAGTGGATTCATCCAGTCCATTGTCAAGGACAGTAGCTCGCATTTATATTATATTTTTATTAAATAATTGAACAACAGAATCATTCTCTGCGCGTAAAGTGCTATTGTTTTTGTATGTGATTTACAAAATATGAAATGAAACGAATTAATAGATCCGTCGTTCATTAAAGCGATCGTGTGATGACATTCTACCGTGGCCCTGATTAGCGTTGTTATCAAGTCAGCCCGCCCGCGGGAGCAGACATTTGATTGAGTCAACCTAATTGACACGGCCAACCTAATTGGCTTCTACGCCTCTGATTCAAACGTTTGGAACACTTCTGTCGTTATCTTCAATGCTGATGGCATGATATGCGCGAAGGCCGAAATCGTTGTTTAAAAAATCGAGGATTATATTCAAGCTTGCTTCTGTGAAATGAAGTGTACATGAAGCCACCAACCCTATAAGGCAAACAAAATTGATTCAGAAATGTAGGATAATCACGATGAGAACGTATGCCTTAAATCTAAATCCGATTAAGGAACGATTCGATTATTAGCAAAATGTCGTATAATGGTTGAGTGTTATCTAACGACAGTGTATGTTTTTGTTTTTCAGTATTACGGTCTGAAGGAGATGAGCTACTACACGGTGATGTTCGGCGTGTCGCGCGCGCTCGGCGTGCTCGCGCAGATGGTGTGGTCGCGCGCACTCGGCCTGCCCATCGAGCGGCCCAAGTCTCTCAGCACCGACATGCTGATCAAGCAGCTCGGCAAGTAACCGCCACCACACCAACAATTCACAACGACCGCTCGGTCCTATGAATTGAACAAACAGTTCGATTCACACCCAACCCGATAGTCAATACCGACGCGCTCGGCGTCACAGATCAGAAACCAATCACCTAGAATTGTATTAATTTATTATTTCATCTAGTAGTAAGAGTAAGTGATGCATTTGTTTGATTGCTGTTTGAATTTATAATTATTATAATTGTTGTTTAACGTAAGCAAATATTGCTACCCGTGTACTTATTTCTGTGATGATATTATTGTTTAACTTTATATATATTGTATTGTAAATTATTAATATTATTTATAATTATTAATATTATTTGCTATGCTAAAATTATGTTTGTTATATACCAATTATGACAAGTATCTGATTGACTAGTGGTGTGATTCGACTGCCAACTTCACGTAGCTGTGTAACGAACGAAACTACCTAGTGTTGTAGAAGTCAATAATTAAATCATAGAGCGGTATGCTGTGCATACCTCGCTATAGAGAATTATGTATATTATAGTGTTAACGTATACACATCAACATCATCTACTATTTATTGAAACCAAAACGAGAAAACAATTTTGTAGTTGACTCAGTATTCTTTTCTGCATTGTAACCGCAATAGCTGTTGAACTCTTATGTGTATGTAACAAGTACCTACATAGAACATAAAAAGTTTTCAAGTCTGTAGCTTCCTCAGTAGCGTAGTCGCTTAGAGTGGGATTTTAACGGGGAACATGTTTAAATGGATAATTACGTCATACTTCGCTATACTTTCCTTTATTACATTGAAAAATCTGTCACTTTAAACTTTCTATCTTCAAAGTAAGTTTAGGTAGCTATTGTAATCTAATTTTGAGTTACCAAAGTATGTACCAGGTTGTTAAACGTACACTATGTTTATGATTTAATGTTATTGCGCATTCGCGGTCAGAATACGTTCAGTGCTGATACCGAACGTACTATGGCCCCGCGAACGCGAAACTAAATTATATCATAATAATGTATTATTTTTCAACCAACCTGTCACCGTGGTTTTGGAGTTATCTTTGTATAATTAGAATATTATAGATCTTCATTTACATAGTGAATTCATTACTATTTATTGAAGCCATCTCATTGAGTGTTGGCGGCCTCCATGTTGTGGGAGGTGGGAACGTTCATTTGTCAGCATGTGATTGTGCTGTAGTTGTATCCAAGATGTGATCCAATAATTTGACAATACTAAAAATAAATTGGTACGGTGTAGAAATTGCTTGTATTATTTATTAGACCCATATACTAGCTCGTATATCATATTAAGTACGTCTGCCCCCTTAGAAGTGGCAAAGTCTAACAGTGAATTCATTTACCCTTTTGCAGCCACAGGTGATAAATATTGTCCATGGAATGTATGTACATGTACAGGTTACCTTTTTGGTAAGGGTATGCCTGTTACCTACAGACGAAGTAAATCCTTATTATGCAGAACCCGTACAAAAAGCCTTTGGAAGGGATAGCTAGCTGCGGTCGGTCTTTTAGTAGTAAAAATAATAATATTAATAGCATCCCATGATCCCACTAAACGACTAACTTTAATTTTTTTTTAATCAGACGCAGAGGATGGAGAATTTTTACAACCAGCAAAGAGCGCAATCTAGCGCCAATTACGAAGATGTATTATTGAGCATGCTGCTGCTTATTAAATGGAAGAAAAAATAGTTTTTATAACCTCAAAATGTTCCGAGGGGGGCGTAAAGCCAGCAAATTACAAGGAACGAAAGATACGGTGCGACGCGCGAAAGTTGCGACGGAATATTTGGCGACCGCGCGGATTTTAACTTGCCACGGGGCACCCTGTACTTTTTGCTACCAAACATTATGCCAGTGCAACTTTATATAACTTTGGCAGATTATTGTTATGAATTCGGATTATAATTATATGTTTTGCTTTGGCGAAAAATAAAAAAATAAAGTAGTTTTGGTTGAATTTTATTTAAAAATGTACACTTACTGGGTCATTGAATATTGCACATATTTTTTATACATACATACCTAATTATGTATTACACTTGCTCGTGGCCGAGTCCGGAGGGGCACGATTACGATCCCTTTTATGACTCTCAATAAACAGTTTGCTTCGAATTTCCAAAGTCAGCAATTGCTTCTTATGAATATATTCATGACCAGACCTCTGATTCTTCGGAGAGACAGGTGGAGAGTTCCTATATCGATAAATTCAATGATCGATACTTTTCCCTAATACTAGTGATCACAGCCATATTAGTTTGTAACTGTATACTTATTATTTGTACTGTGGCGTAGCATGAACAGATCTAGCCGTGGGCGAAAACGCATCTGCGAGGCCCTTTTCTTTCTTTTAATAAAAGGGAATTGAACACTACCAATTACATTATTACGAACAAAACTTAGAGCGATAACTTGTATATGGGAAAAGTATCTTGAATGGAGTTAATCGATATAGGAACTCCATACCTGTCAAAAAACCGCGACCGTAATTTATAAATGGCGGGGCTTCAACGACTGGTTACCAGGTCTTATTGCTTAAAAATATAAATAAATAAGGCAACACGATGAAAACGGCTTTAAAAACTACACCAATTGATTATTAAACCTTCTAATAGGTATTATAACTAATCTTGCAATTATAAATTGTCATAGCACCTATAAATTGCATATTATTAAAATTTGTACTATGACTGTCCATAATTATGACTATGACTTTAAAAATTAAGACACCTAAAATGTATTTCGTTATACATATTATGATATTTGTTGTTATGATTATGACTAACAGTAATGATTACAACAAACGTTATGGGTCAATAACTTGGAACTTATATGAGAATCAATGAAGACCCGGCACTATTTTTATCGACATGAACGTATTAAACGTACATAGAATTACTGACATCACAGAGCTACATTTCCTTATTTTAGCGTCATACCAGAGAGAATATTATCTTTGGTCATACGAACGTACACGATCAGTTTATCAATTAGGTATATTTTACAGCTTCTACAGAAAACTTACACAAGGTGCACAACTGACCTGGCCTGTTATCACTGCCATCATATCAATATTATTTATTTATTTATGTAACGTATATAAGTTTTTGGGGTACAACAATAAGACTAAAACAACACATTTTCTTAGCAACAGACACTCGTAATAGCGTAATTGTTAACCTTTTAAACGCCAGATGGCGAAGGAATATGCCGTCCCTGAGTCGTGGGTGTTTTCTATGTATTTATTTTATATATAATTTATAGATAGGTATTTATATATTATAGATACCGTTGTCTTACTCTCAACACAAGCCTTATTGAGCTTACTGTGGGACTTAGTCAATTTGTGTAATAACGTCCTATAATATTTATTTATTTATTTATGTACAAAAATACAAAACTTCCATTTTATTTAGATACCTACGTATCATCATCATCCTGGCATCAATCCCGGCTGTGCCCCCGCGCGGGGCGCGAGGACCCGGGGTCCGCCTTCCGACTCCTTCGTGTCCACTTTGCCCGATCTTCGGCGTCCCTGGTGGTGAGTCCGTTGGCACGCCTCCTTAACGACATCAAGCCATCGCTTCTTGCGCCGGCCTCTTCTTCCCGTACCGGGAGGAGGCGGCATGGCCAGGCATTTGTTACCCACGTAACTTGCCGGTCTGCGCGAGACGTGGCCATACCAACGAAGGCGGCACTCTTGCAGTTTGTCTGCGATGTCACGGACGCCAAGACTACCCCGAATGTGGGCCTTTCGGACGCGATCATTGCGTGAAACTCCGCACATCCACCATAGCATCTTCATTTCCGTGACAAGCAGTTCCTGCTTGTGCCGCTCTAGTAAAGGCCAAGTCTCGCTGCCGTACAGAAGGGCAGGTCTAATGATGGTCTTATAGACCTGTCCCTTCAATTTAATCGGCATTTTGGGGTCACAAACAACCCCAGTCATCTCCCGCCATTTGACCCAAGCAGCGGAAATTCGGGCTTTGACGTCGCTGTCGATGTCCCCGGTAGTGCTAAGTACAGATCCTAGGTACTTAACCTGATCCGTGCGCTTGACCATGTCCACGCCTATGCGGACGGGTAGAGGATCTGTACTATTGCAGGCCATGTACTCTGTCTTCGCCACATTTAGTTTAAGACCGCCGTTCTCCAGCGACCCCCTCCATCTGTTCACACGCTGGACAAGTCGGCCCTTATCAGTCTGTCAGCGCGATATCATCAGCATACATGAATAGTAGGGTGTTGCTTATTTCGTCGAAATTGAAATTTTCTATGTCTCACCCCCTTAAATTGTTCTCTTTCACTAAAAAACAAATGTGGATTTATTTCAGTATTTTTAATTTCGTTTTAGGCGTCGCTACCGAATTTAGAAAATTTGGATCCTTCATACATGATGATTTTTTTTTAATTTTTCGTTTTTTTTTTAGTGAGACAGTGAGTCAAAGTATATGGAAGCTATTTATATGTAATTCAATACTAGGTATAGTCAATATATATTTTTAAATATTTTTTTATTCCTGTATTAGGAGTGCGCACTGCTAAATCAATATTTGGAACGCCTAAAACACGCATTAATAAGCTTTAAAAAAATAGTGGTATTATTTTATGTTAAACTGCACATTAATACACCCTGACCCCGGGTTCTCTTTTTTTTATCTCATAAAAAAAACGAGAACTTAAATTAATCTTGTATGGAGGGTCCAAATTTTCAAAATTCGGTAGCAACCCCTAAAACGTAATTAAAATTCTGAAAAAAATCCACATTTGTTTTTTACTGAAAGAGAACAATTTAAGGGGGTGAGACATAGAAAATTTCAATTTCGACGAAATAAGCAACACCCTAATGAATAGCCACGGTGGCTGCTCATGGTAGTATCGGATGCTGGCTGACAGGGCGTCTAATATCACGCTAAACAGAAACGGGCTGAGCACAGAGCCCTGATGTACTCCAACGGTGACAGAGAAGGGGTTTGGTGTCACCAACAGCGGTCCTGGCTATTGAATCGGAATCGCGGTACATGTCCCGGATAGTGACAATATAGGCCTCAGGTACAGCCTTGGACCGCAGCGCCCACCAGATACTCTCACGAGGGACACAGTCAAAGGCCTTTTCCATGTCCAGAAACAGGAAATGTAGAGGCGTGGTCTTTGCTCTGTATCCCTCCATGAGGGTCCTCAGAGCAAATACAGGGTCCATCGTTCCGCACCCTGGCCGAAACCCATATTGACACTGCGAGACTGTACACTCCTGTCGGAGCCAAGCATCGATTATGCGCTCAAAGAGCTTCATGGTGTGAGACCTAACCTTTATACCGCGATACTTTCTACACTCCCGCACCGAGCCCTTACCTTTGAATACTGGAGTAATGATACTCAGCCTCCACTGGTTGGGTATCTTCCCCGTGAGGAGTATGCGGTTATAAATATCCGTGAGTATACTCACACCATGAGAGCCCATCGACTTCTACGCCTCTATAGCGATTCCGTCGGCTCCGACAGCTTTCCGATTCTTCATGCGGCGAAGAGCCGCCTCGACTTCCTCCGGCGTTATCGGTGGCACCTACGTATATTAAATACTTTTTTCTCAAAAATGGACGGCAAAGTCGACTTTGCCGTTTAAAAAATAGGTCGCGAAGCGCGTAGTTTATGGTCAGTCAAAAATTAAAAAGTTAAAAACATTGCAGTCTCGATTTTGGGACTGCAATGTTGCATACAAATTCCATTATTTGTCGAGTTCCAAACTTTTTAAAAGTTGAAATGGCCATATCAAATGAAGGCACAGGCCCATTAAACAGCCAAACAGATGATTAGTACCGCGAGTATTTAGCTGTCTCAAATAGGTTGGCGTATTTTCGGCAGAAAAATACACTTCTATTTTTTTATTAAAAAAATAAAAAGGCGGCAAAGCTAATTTTTTCAATTGTTTCTACTTTTTTCTGTGAAAATATATACGTAAGAACGTTGCTTTTGTAAAATATTTCTATGATATTTATATTTCTTGCACCATTTTTGAGAAAAGCACTATATATGACTCGGCTGGAAGGCTACTTGCTGGCTTCGGATTCAATTAAACGGACTCCCAAGGTCGTCCGTTTAAAACGAATCCTCAGCCTGCAAGTAGCTACTTCCGAGCCTCGACAATAATGTACTATTGATACCGTGTGACACATACTGCTTTTCACATCAACTATGAGGAAAATAAAAAAATCTTAGTGTTGACACAATCTGATGCTTAATCAGATTATTTAAGATAAAAAAATAATGTGCAAAAAAATTAAAAAATAGTGTGCTAGAACAGAAAAGTGTTACTTTGACCCCTCCTAGCAGGGAGGAAAAGTGCCACTTTGATCCCTCCTAGCAGGGTAGAAAAAGCTCTTTTCCGAATAGGTGGTGTGAAAACTACTATTCTACTCGTCGACTATAATTCTTGAATTAAGATTTCTTATACCAAACTGCAATTGGGTATTTTTAATGTGTGGGCTCCCAACTCAACTATAATATTCATTTCGATACAGTTTAGTCAGCTATAATGAAATTGACCAATCACAGCTCGCCGCGATCAAGACGACGAAACAAAACCATAGTTCTAATTAATTATTTATTTTAGGTTGTATAGTAGAAACAATTGGTTCATAAGTCAGAAACGCGCATGTGACACCCTTAATATAGCAACATCCATTGATTACCAAAACCACTTAGCGTTGCTTGTTAGTCTCCATAGGCTACGGTGGCAAAAATCACGGAAAAACTGTCTAAAAATTGAATTTAGCGCGGAGCAAGTACCAGGGCCTCATGAGTTACGAGAAGGTGTCGTTGACCAACCCGCTGTGGGGCGCGGGGCGCGGCGGCCGTCTCGCGTACGAGTAAGAAGGACATGAAGGTATCGCGGCTGTTCGCGTATCTTAGCTGTATACTTTTGGTTTGTTTACCTAAATGATTCTACTAGTTTAAAGTATTATTTTTGTTGACGCGTAGAAAAAGTATTGTATACAATAGTGATATAATCAAGCTTTTCAATCTCGTACCTTACTTAGACAACTCAGCAAGCTTCGTTGTCTAAACACGGTACTCGACTGAAAAGCTCTCTATTATATCACGATTGTATAAAATATTATATTATACTATGTATATATCAGAATTACTTTCACAAGTTTCATCTAATACAATGAATTGGGCTGTATGTATATTAGTCTTGGAATGTTTATTAGGGTGGCTCAAACAGCTATTTTAAATTATATTTTAACAAAAATATATTATAAATATGGTACAAAACCTAGCAATGGTTGCAATAATATTTGTTATTTAAACAATTAAACTTACTCATTCAGCATTCAGTTAAGATTGAAAATATTTTATTTAGATTTTATTCCTATAAACGAGGTATAATGTAATGATTCAATTAGAGTAGGTATAGTATCAAACTCAAACATTGCGAATTGAAAGTCTGTATCTATACTCCGATTACGGTTAAGATTGCTGCAACGCTTCAACTGTGCTTCCAATAATATTGTAATCGAGAACTGATTCTTTGACAACTCATTAGATGATCTTACTTGTAACTCTAAAAGAGGATCTCTATCATAGATATACTGTTTAATGCGTTACCTGATTCGATTGATTCAGTCCTAAAGCTTGCTTTTAACAGGTAGCAGCGGATGCAACTTAATAACATCCACGTCAATGTCTACCAGTCATTGCTTGTCGAGATCAATCACATCGGGCTTCGCTTCCGTCGCGTTCAGTACTTTCGCATCCGATTGTGTTCTGAATACCATTCCACTCGGCAGCCTCTCGAACCTCCCATTAGGTTCAATCGTGAAGTCGATATCCATGAATTCGCCCAGCAAGTCACCAAATGCTAGTTTGTTGCCCGGCTCACCGATTTCTTCATTTAAATGCAATTTATTTGAGGATGGTTCTACTGTGGCGTTGCCATGGTTACAAATACGCCATTCGTCCACCATTAGCAGGTGTTTACTCAAGTCCCAACCTGAAAATGGTGTGCTTTGTTAGAAATCTGTCAGAAATTATGCAAAATTGAATCCTATCAATTTGAAGTAAAGTTCAAAATAGGGTGGAAAATATATTTCCTCTGCATTAAAATGTATAAAGGCTTATAAATAAATATTTATGCAAACTATCACTTCTGATGCAAATAGGATTTCAGTCAAATACATTGTTGTATACAGGGTGGAAAGGCACGACGATCCTTCCCGGAAGTATTAGGTCGTTTAAGTGATACAGAGACTATTGGTAATGGTAAGAATCGTTAATTGAGTAAAAAATAAAAATTGCAAAAATACTACTTTTTAACTGTGGTGATAACCCTATAGCATGTGCACATGACGGCTAGATTAAGGATCTCCGTCGGGAAAGCTCGGGACTTTACACTTTTTTCCGATCGTTGACAGTATCGCAATGATGTATGAATGACGCATAAATGTCAAATAAATCAAATGCATGCAAAAATATTACAAACAATTTTATTACTTTCTTAGATAATTACTTTTTTCCAATATTTAATACTATCTTCTTTTCACATACGGTGTTCAAATGTACCTCCGTGTATTACAACGCCGCCGCAGCCCGTACCCGAGTATGTCGATGCACATGCGATATAGTGTATGCTCTTCGTCATTTATCCTCCGCAGAAAGCACCAATTAGCCTTTGTCTCATTTCGTCCGCAGTTTCACATTCCGTTTGGTTTGGTACACCATATCTTTTACACAGCCCCACAAATTTAAATAGCCACGAGCATCTAACATTTTTATTTGAAGAATATGACATTCAATAAGTATAGTTCAATGAAAATTTAATTTCAAACATCAGACGTCTTGTCTATTTCCTACCACGCAAGAAGGTTTGTTAGTTTGGTATTGAAGAAGTATTTATTCTTGATTTATTCTTAGTATTAGGTCATTACCTATGAAATTGGCGTTTTGTTCGGAGAATTTCAACGAAACACGAATTTCCATACAATTAATTTTGCGGATATTTTTTTGATGGCTAATTCAAACCAAACAAAATTTTTCCAGTAATTTTTGACACCTTTAAGGTATGTTTTCAATATCTCCATTTCTTGAAAATTGGTACCATTAGAAAAATATAAGTAATTTTAATACTCGAACCGACAGCACATGAAAAGACCTATTTTCAAGGCTTAATTCTGAACACTTAACAATAAAAAATAACAATTAATTGCTGTCAAGCAGTTTGGCGAAATCATATTGTAGTTTTATTGTAATTGTGTATGTACTTTTGTAAAAAAAAAAAAACTAGGATCAGACTTATATCTATGAACAAAAACGCCAATTTCATAGGTAAGGACCCAATATTTCATTTTTGCAAGTTCATTTGGTGCAACTAACACAACCTACATGTAATTTTTTATTATTTTAAATAGTTTCCAATTATTCGAAAATAATTTTGTGAAACGTGTTAAGAAACTAAAACCTTTTTATCAGTCAAGGAAACCAGAGATATTTATAAGACGATTGCGTACTTTTGAGTGGTTGTCAATGTCACCATTTGAACTGTCGTTGTAAACAATGTTGTGGTTAGTATTATCAAGTATTATTAATATTAAGGAATAACATAACTATTTAATTCAAGTATTGAACAAGTGGAACCACTAAGAAAGCGAAAATCCTGCAATGATTCTTACCGTGCTGTAAGCAGACCTAAAAATGGTTAGATGGCAACAAATTAGCATAATTTCCTGTCGAATACTGATTGTTTACAAGTAAGTTCATTGACCCTGTCACCTGTTAGGGTTAGAACAAAGTAGTTTTTTGCGTGGATGTTTAAAAGGTCATAATTTAGAAACGGTTGCCCATATTAACATAGTTTCTATGGAGAAAATATAGAGCTTAGGCTAAACTATCTCCCATTTCCGGAAGAATCGTCGTGCCTTTCCACCCTGTATATGTAATTAATAAAGCGACGTAACAAAATTATAATATCATTTTAGCGTGATAGTAGTTGCGTATACGTAGAACTTTTTATACAGGAACGATTGTCAAACCAGATATAAGTATTACGTTTCTATTAAGGTTTAAGATGTTATCACATTCACTGCCAGGAACCCGCCTAGTGTAGTGGGAGCTCGTAACTTTTGCTCTGATGCCAAAGATGCCACATAGTAGAAGAGCCGGCCGCAAAATTTCTAACCGACTTGATACCACGATGAAATGCACAATGGTTTCCCATAAAAGTGATGTTAAGTCCGAATTCGATAATCTGCCACGGCGGAACTTGCCGAAAGTACGAAAAATAAGGGCACTTCCGGTGCGAAAAAAGGGGCCTGATTTAACCCATCTGATACCGAAATAATAGTTATGGCAGCAGTTAGAAATTTACATGTAGACACAGAAAAGCGAAGTCTGCCAGTATTTTTTTTTCCGCAAGTGCTTGGCAGACGCTCTCAAAGGTGACCATCGCGACCCCTCAATTAACCCATCTGATACCACCATGAAACCAATTCCAGTCGGTAGGTATGAACCCTCATGTCAGGAATATATAAGTCTGCCAAGGCTTTTCCTGCCGAAACACCTTGGCAGACGAGATTATGTAAGCAAGGTCACCATCGGTTACCCTACACTAACCCATCTGATACCACCATGAAACCAATTCCAGTCGGTAGGAATGAACCCCCATTATAGGAATATATGTCTGCCAAGGTTTTTCCTGCCGAAACACCTTGGCAAGTTGACAGACGAAATTATAAGCAAGATGACCATCGGTTACCGTACACTAACCCATCTGATACCACCATGAAACCAATTCCAGTCGGTAGGTATGAACCTTCATTTCAGGAATATATAGGTCTGTCAAGGCTTTTCCTGCCGAAACACCTTGGCAGACGAGATTATATTAGCAAAGTGTACATCAGTTACCCTACATTAACCCATCTGATACCACCATGAAACTAATTCCAGTCGGTACCGGTAGGTATGAACCCCCATTTCAGGAATATATGTCTGCCAAGGCTTTTCCTGCCGAAACACCTTGGCAGACGAGATTATAAGCAAGATGACCATCGGTTACCGTACACTAACCCATCTGATACCACCATGAAACCAATTCCAGTCGGTAGGGATGAACCCCCATTTTAGGAATATATAAGTCTGCCAAGGGTAACTGATGTACACCTTGCTAATATAATCTCGTCTGCCAAGGTGTTTCGGCAGGAAAAGCCTTGGCAGACTTATATATTCCTGAAATGAGGGTTCATACCTACCGACTGGAATTGGTTTCATGGTGGTATCAGAAGGGTTAGTATACGGTAACCGATGGTCATCTTGCTTATAATCTCGTCTGCCAAGGTGTTTCGGCAGGAAAAACCTTGGCAGACTTATATATTCCTAAAATGGGAGTTTATACCTACCGACTGGAATTGGTTTCATGGTGATATCAGATGGGTTAGTGTAGGGTAACTGATGGTGATCTTGCTTACATAATCTCATCTGCCAAGGTGTTTCGGCAGGAAAAGCCTTGGTAGACTTATATATTCATGACATGAGGGTTCATACCTACTGACTGGAATTGGTTTCATGGTGGTATCAGATGGGTTAATTTAGGGGTCCCGATGGTCACCTTTGAGAGCGTCTGCCAAGCACTTCAGCAAAAAAAAATACTGGCAGACTTCGCTTTTCTGTGTCTACATGTAAATTTCTAACTGCTGCCATAACTATTATTTCGGTATCAGATGGGTTAAATCAGCCCCATTTTTTCGCACCGGAAGTGGCCTTCTTTTTCGTACTTTCGGCAAGTTCCGCCGTGGCAGACTATCGAATTCGGACTTAGCATCACTTTTATGGGAAACCATTGTGCATTTCATCGTGGTATCAAGTCGGTTAGAAATTTTGCGGCCGGCTCTTCTACTAACAGCGATTACTACTGCTTTGATATATCAATATACAGGTCTAACTTTTACTATTTACCTGTCTGCCTCATACCCGCCCTCATCCGGTGCCACTCCTTGTTGACAATCTTGTCGACGTAGCGCGCGAGCTCCGGGGACGGCCCGTAAGAGAAGCGGCCAGCGACAGCGCCCTCCGCGGCCGCGCGGCTCCACTCGGCCGCTTGCAGCGCTTGGCACACCAGGGCGAAAGGCCGGGGATAGCCCGTGCTTTGATATATTGGCTAAAAACAATAGTAGTTTGTGTTACAAAGGATCAAAATTATATATTTCCGTCAAGGGCGTACATTGAATCCTGAATGAAGCGATGGATTCTACAATAGAATCCCGAACGTAGTGAAGGATTCTAAAGTAGAACCCTGAGCGTAATGAGGGATTCAAGTGTTAACGCCCAAGACGAAATAATTTTGATATCGTGTGACACATACTGCTTTTCACATCAACTATGAAGAAAATAAAAAAATAAATAAATGAGGAACTTATCATGTATCAAAACACTACAAGCTAAAAAAATGTATGTAAAAATTAAAAAAACATGTGTCCTAGAACAGAATAGTACAACTTTGATCCCTCCTAGCAGGTAAGAAAAGTGCCACTTTGATCCCTCCTAGCGGGGAAGAAAAAACTTTTTCGAATAGGTGATGTGAAAAACAAATTCTCGATGGGACGTAAACTCAATAAGAGGAAATGGCTACTTCCTTTTTGGAATAAGAAAGACAATATAAATACCCGGAAGACAATTCCTGTCATAATAATTATTCCTAGTCAACTGTACATTCATGTATTCAAAATGATCATGACATGACTTTATTATTAAGAGATTAAGAGCGTGTCAAGGTAATTTTGAACACCTCGCCCGCTTAGCAATTTCCGCTGATGACTGTAAAACAATCATACCATAAAATTATTTTAAGAAAGTCCTAACTTAGAACACTTTGTAACAGTTTGCAAATTTTGGCATACTATTTTTCGTAAGTAAACGCTCACCAAATTGTGATCGTTGATAGCGCACGTCACGATAGACAGCAGCACGGCGTGGAAGTAAGCGCACAAGACGTCGTCCGGCGCGGCCGAATCCTTCACCACCACTAACAGTTGGCGGCTCGCCACGTCGGGGACCAGCATGTACTCGCGACGCCCATAAATCTCGCTCAGTACCTTCAAACACGCTGCCTTGGGATTACGCTGTAGAAAGGACGTTACTGAACCTCCTAATTTTATCTGAAATCCGGCTATCTTCAAGTCTGAAAAAAATATGGTTTATATAATAATGCGCTTTTTATCATAGAATTTTACGAAAATGGTTTTGTCACAATCACCTTTTTGTTTTAAGGCCCCGTAGGTTCGTGTCCTTCTTTCACTGAGCGTAAGTGTGAAACCCCGCTCTCTGAACCTACGGCACCTTAAGAATTACTTTTATAGGCAATGACTGATATTGAGTACTCAAGCCAGACATATAGGTAAGTAAAACGAGCTGTTTTTAAACTACTATCCAAAAAGGCAAATACAACTATTATTTACCTAATAAATTTGGTCCTAATTGGTAAAATACGATTGGTTCATTCTGATTTATTTCGCAAGGAGTAGCCATAACTTCTTTCTTCAAATAAGTTTCGATAACTTGTAGGAATCTTGGTTCATTCAATGTTTTCAAACAAACAGCTCGCACAGCAAAATAGTTGAATGTAATATGAAGTATTATCATCATTATAAATATTATAATAGAGTTGCTGAAATAAAACATGGAACATTATTGACATAATTCATGGCCAACATTATGATTATTTTCAGGTAAAATGATAACAAGTTGCAGATTTGCATATATGTAAGCATGTAATTATGAAGCTGCATGAATTAGTATAGCTACTTAAAGAAAAACAATATCATCGTTATTAAAAAAATATCAATGACAATACCCAAATAACGTAATAATTAGCAGTGCTGTGATTGAAGCGATGAGATTGACCGCAGTTTCTTGAGCAGAATCCTTCGCCGATACGTCAGCCATGTTGCCTCTTATTGCGTGGTGTTGGGTCATCGCTACTCGAGTAGCACCACCTTAAACACATACAAAATTACATCAAAAATTTAACTTTCCGCACAGACTAACGTAGTGACAAATTTCAATTGAGTATAGCCTAGTAGAGCCGAAAATCTTTTACAGAAGGACCATCAACAGTATGACAATTGCAAAGGCATAAGATCTACCAATGGTCAGGGGGCCTAGCCAAGTTGTTTAGTTATGTTTTTGTTGTTGACAGTTGTTTGCGCTGTTGTGAATGAAACGCCTTGCAGTCAGTTTGACGTCTCTGGCGGTCAAAGACTTAATATTTGAATAGGTACAGTAAGTAAGAATAGGGTTCAACCTTCAAATCCTAGTTTACCACTTTGAATCCGCTGCTAAATATCTACACCCGCTATGTTCTGATACTTGGTTGACTATGTATTTCAATACAATGTGTTTCATCAAAATGCTTCAACTACTACAATATAATAGCAACTTTAATGTCTATATTATTACGGTTGATAATTCATTTAATTAAGATGTTACCTGCAACACCCACAATAGCCTTCATGACGGTACTGACACATAATGCAAATGTAGTGTAGTTCCGGAACATCGGCAAAGCTATTTCGATGCACATTGCTGCATCATTAAGAGTGTCAGCATAAAGTCTCCATTTTTTACTGTATGCATCTAGGTATGTTCTGCATAAAAAGATAATGTAGTGATTAAATTATGAAAAACTTATGAATCATTTTAAGACTGAAATAAATCATAAATAACCAGTTTTATTATTACCCATGACTGAAAGCAAATAATATTCTCCCAATGTGTCCACAACCATCCTTGAGGACCCAAGTAATAGTAGCTGCAAGAGGGGTGGCGTTGGTATCTCCCACCCCCACTCCTCGAAGTACCTCCTGAGTTGCAAGAATGCCTGCAAAGTAAAAATCATGTTTATCATTTGTTCAAGCAGATGCTGATCATTTCTGATAAAAGTAAAGTATCAAATCTCATAAACCTTCAGCCAGGCTAGCACATGATTGGCGTGACAGTATTTGCAGCAAGATAGACTACCCATCTCTCTTTTATTGACATAGTTAGAAAAAGACGGGTAGTCTATCTCACCATGAGATACTGTCACACCAATCATGTGCTAGGCTTACAGGAGGCATACTACATTCAGGCAACTAGGTATATGTCAGTAAATAAAACTTCAAATAGACATTGCAGGAGTTTACCAGATGATAGGAAAATTTAGATGTTCAGGTAAGCCCCTTACACTGGTGGTTCTTAAAGTTGACTGGGCTCCGACCCACCTAACAAAACTGCCAAATTCGGGACCCACCCTTTGACAGTCTTAAATAGGGAGCATAAATATTTATTAAGTACTGGCTGTCAACCCGATGGGTTGGCATGTTGTCTTATGTTTTATGGCCCACTCAAACATTGCTCATTGACCCAATGTTTATGTTAATAGTTTGGGAAATGCTGCCCTATACTATTTACCCACATAATAAGCACTAGTCTATATATTTATATAACTTGGGACAGCTAATAAATTAGAAAACGAAAATAATAAAAAATAGTAAGTCACCTGAAATTGTACTACAGAAAGCTTGTGCCGTGTCCCACACTTGGTATGGTAAGTAATCTTTGCTAACACTGTCGGGATAGCCCTGGGGTAGAAATATTTGGGTAAACCAGTTAGTTAGGTTACTGGATCGCCTCTCTTCTAATACAACAATGTTTTGCTGCTCTGAAAAACAAAAACATTATTATATACCTATCATGTTTAACTTAAATCAAGCATAGTTTTGAGGTTTATGTTTACTGAATATCTTTGTTTACATTTTTTTAGTAACAAATATTACACACCAGGTGGCTTGATGTAAAGCCGCTCTTTTGATGAGGAAACATACTTTTCCGTTAATAAAATTTCACCTTCACTTCTACATTTAGACATTGTTGATTCTATTTTATCTACAATGTTCAAGAATAGGGGATATTACTGAAATGTTCTGCCGCCAGAGTGCAGCACTATACATAGAGTAAAAGCATAGAGTAACTTATACATACTAGGCCTTAAACAGTTTTTAGGGTTCCGTACCCAAAGGGTAAAACGGGACCCTATTACTAAGACTTCGCTGTCCGTCCGTCCGTCCGTCCGTCCGTCCGTCTGTCACCAGGCTGTATCTCACGAACCGTGATAGCTAGACAGTTGAAATTTTCACAGACGATGTATTTCTGTTGCCGCTATAACAACAAATACTAAAAACAGAATAAAATAAAGATTTAAATGGGGCTCCCATACAACAAACGTGATTTTTGACCAAAGTTAAGCAACGTCGGGAGTGGTCAGTACTTGGATGGGTGACCGTTTTTTTTTTGCTTTTTTTTTTGTTTTTTTTTTTATATGGTACGGAACCCTTCGTGCGCGAGTCCGACTCGCACTTGCCCGATTTTTTGACAAGTTTTCACAGACAATAAAATATGACATTGATGCATCAAGGCGGTTTGTTAATAGGGCCTACCGGTAAACGCGAAAATCGAAATTTAGTTATCTGCCTCTGTATCGCTCGAATATGCAAGAGTGATAGAGAGATTAGATAACGAAATTTCGATTTTCTTGTTTCGCGGTAGGCCATGTGATTTGGATTGACGTGACGTGCGATGTGTCAATGTGGTTTGTTTACTGTATGTGCCACAAAGGTGCCACCTACGCAGAGCTTTTCCTAATATTCCCTATTACTATTATATATTACAATGGAGAATTTTCGCTTCTGAATCTGAAATAGTTTTCTCTACCCTACCCGGTATTAATCAATGCAAAGAGAATTAAATCATGAATCAATGAAAAAGGTACGGTCAAAGAGGGTACGGTTCACATCTCAACCAGGGATGTTACGGAGCTCCGGTTCCGTTTCCGTTAAGGCGGAACTTCCGTTTGGTATTACACATCCGTTTCTGTTCCGGTTCCGTTATGTTTGAAACGGAAGTTATAACGGACGTCAATGCTTCGCGCGGCGGCGGCGTACATTTTATTCGTGTTATTAAAATTAAAATCGTATGTGTTCTGTTGTGTACTGACTACTGACTGTGTGTAGTGTGTGTGGTGAATGTTAGTGTGTAAAAAAACGCACAATGAAGCCGAAATCAAGTTCGATTTGGAAGTATTTAAATGAAGTTAGTGGGGACACTGCTAAGTGTAAACTTTGTCTGAAGGTTTATTCTAGAAAGCGGAAAACGACTACATCGTAAAAAATTCAGGCTCCGATTCTGGTTCCGGTTCCGTTTTCGTTTCCGTTTCCGTTATCGGTTCCGTTTCCGTTTTCGGTTCCGTTAAACTAAATTGAAAACATCTGTTTCCGTTTTCGGTTCCGATAAAACCACATCCGTTACATCCCTGATCTCAACACACGTCAAGCAAAGCCAAAAGCATGCCAAAAGCAAATCAACGACATCAATGTAACGTCATTAACATCAGCTGTCAGTGTCATACCATGGGTACGTTCCGTCACAGATTATTAATATGTAGCTCGTTCCGTTCGCAGACTAAGGCATGTCACACATGAGCTGAATTTTTTCAAAAATCCTAAGTTCACTTAAGATCCCATAGATTCCTGTTCTTCTCTCACTCTCACTGAGTGTAAGCGTGAGCGAAGTGGATGTCCGTGCTCGGGATTTTAATTTGTTGTAATAAGTTTTAACAAAAAAATGAGTAATCGATGAGTTCCCTCAAAAATAAAATTGCGCCTTTTTGAGAAGCAATTTTCATATTTGTAGCTTTTGTCTCGGAGTAAATATTTTGTGCATTGTCAATGTTCGAGTTCTTTTTTCTATCGAAGTCCAAAAATCAGGATTCAAATCGATGAAGTCACTAGTAGTTATTTCTAGTATCTCGCATCTTTTTACACGACTGCCCAAAAAAGGAGTGTATTGTTTTTTTGATATTTTTGTAAAGTAGAAATTGGTAAAGTTAACCTTCTTCGGCTTTTGTAGGACGACAAGCAGAACGAATCGTGAGTACTAGACTCATAATAACACATGTGATATTCTATTAGTCGGTTTAGACTCTCGCGCGAGCCACGAGACGAGCCGCGAGCCTCGCCACGAGACGCGAGTGTGAACGGTAGGCTCGTGCCTCGTCTCGCGGCTCGGCTCGCGTGGAGGAGCGGTTTTTTGGGCACGAGTCAAAGGGGCTCGCGCGGGACGCGCGCTTGCGTTCACACTCGCGTTCGACTTGTCATTCGATTATAAACCTTATGCCGTGCCGTTAGTGTGGTTAAAATATATTAGCTCGACGAGCTTACGAGCCATGAGACGAGCCTCGAGCCGAGCCACGCGTCGAGAGTGTAATCATTAGCTCGACGGGCTCATGCGCTCAAGGCCACTCGAGGCGAGCCACGAGACGCGCCGCGAGACGAGCCGCGAGCCGAGAGTCTAAACCGGCTATATGATCATGGGAGTTATTTTGTGGCATCACAAATTCAGAACGAGTCTCTAATTAAAAAAAAATGAAGTGACAATAGAAGACCGTGTCAGGAAAAAGTTTCACAAATAAAGTTAAAGTGAAGTCTGAAGTAATTTTGTTAGACGGAGTTAAATTTTTTTAAGTAAATTCTTATTACAATGTTTATTAAAATTTTATAGCCAAGCATTAATTACGATTTAGAACATAATATTTATTATCTATTAGGTATGTTGTCCAACAAGATGTCTTCTCTTAGCAAAACAATGTGTACTTATAACATTATCAGAAATAGGACGTTTTAACTGTTGTTTGTGAGGAAGTAATTTTTAGTGATTGGATTTAAAAATTCATCACTGAGGGATCAATAATTATATATGGCATAATGGCTATTAATAATGACACAGTTAACTTTTGCGATGAGAATAAAAACCTAGATGTAAGTGTTGTGGGAGAGATTAATGGCCTGGAGATAGTCGAAGATATTTCTGACAGTGAAGATGGGCCAAAACAGACGGCGTCGAATGCGGTCGCTGCCATCGCTAGGCCTAACGTGCCGCCTGTGTTCAGCTCTGTTACCGTAAGCAACTCAGAGAACGTCCAGTTTGGAAACAATACGTATTTCCAAGGTCCCGTTGTCATAAAGCAAATTATTCACAATAAATCTGGCATTGAAAATGCATCGTACGATAAAACCAGTGATGAGAATGTTTCACCGCCACATAAAAACAGGAAAGATCCTGATATTGACAATGGTAAGAATATTTATTCCATTTTACGTAATTTGTGTAGCTTTGAATGCTTTACAGAAACTCCCCAGTGGGAAGACACTCCTCCTTTGGGGCAAACTCGGCTCCATGCGGCTCAGCATTGCTCCGAGCAATGATTAGGGTTGGTGCCACTTGACGTTTTTTGTGTCCACAACCACAGATAAGATCTCTGTGGTCTCTGCCTCATGACTGAGGATCATAGTTATTACGGTGCCTGTTCATCATGTCTCTGATGACCGAGCAAAAGTTGGTCAAGAATGGGGCCCCTTTTAATTGACGCTCCATCTAGTTAGAGACCGTCCCCGGCTTTGTTTGCCCTCAGATAAGATAATTACTTGAATTTTGACAACCCTAAATAGCCGAAAGGGATAGTGCTATACATTAGAAAGGGATAGCATGATTCGTCCTTGAATCGCTGCCAAACTACGGTTTTGTAGGAAGTGTCCTTTCTGTATGGTAGTACTATTATTTATTCTGTGCTCTCACCCTAAAAGTAGTGGCTTCAAACTGGATCCTATCAATGAGTTTTTGAGAGTTACATAGAAACTACCACTAGATTTAAATTGTTGTGAGGAAACTGTAGTAAGTTATGTAAAAAACCGGCCAAGTGCGAGTCGGCCTCGCACACGAAGGGTTCCGTACCATTATCTATAAAAACGATCACCCATCCAAGTACTGACTCTGCCCGACGTTGCTTAACTTCGGTCAAAAATCACGTTTGTTGTATGGGAGCACCACTTAAATCTTTATTTTATTCTGATTTTAGTATTTGTTGTTATAGCGGCAACAGAAATCAGAAATCATCTGTGATAATTTCAACTGTCTAGCTATCACGGTTCATGAGATACAGCCTGGTGACAGAGGGACGGACGGACAGACGTACGGGCGGACAGCGGAGTCTTAGTAATAGGGTCCCGTTTTACCCTTTGGGTATGGAACCCTAAAAAAGGCACTTGTGCCATTCCCTGGGATTATGATGTTAAAGCAGACTCCAAGACTATAGGATGCAACTTGAAAAGCACTTAGGTCCTTGCTGGGTGCTTTCAATGCTCAGTTAGACAGTCACAGTCTTGTTAACACAAAGGCATCAATGTGGGGAAGAGCAGCAGATTACAATTTTGGTTGCAAAGACCATCATAGGGAAAGAACTCAGAAAGGAAGAGCTTTTCACCTTCTGCTCTACCAACCTACTGTAAGTAGTGTATGTGTTCAAACATAAGAGTCAGAAGCAACGAAAGAGTATGTATATGGTCTTGCCTGTTAGACGCTCTTTTCCACACTGACCTTATATGCAATTTAAACTATTAAAATGTTTTTGGGGTTCCATACCTCAAAAGGAGAAAACGGAACCCTTATAGCAGGGCTCTCCAAACCCCGGCCCGCGGGCCAAATCCGGCTCCAGGGTTCAGCCCTAAGATGTTGTGCGCCCCCCTTTATTTCTGAAACAACTTGGTTTTGAAAAAATGCACAAAACAGTTCTTTACCTATAGATGACAGGAAAACCTATTAGAAATGTACTGTCAAGCGTGAGTCAGACTTAATTACTTCGTTTTTGATCCGACTCCTACGGGTTTTTAACATTTCATTCACGTTTCACATCAAAAAATACATTGTTAAAAATTGAGTAATGTACGGAACCCTTTGGAACGTCAATCTGACTCGCATTTGTTTTATGCATACAATAGGATTCATAAAATATTCTGTTATAACTATAACATTATTTATGTATTTCCATTGCAGATTCTGATAAATTTGTTCTCAAGACATGGCACAAACTTACGATAGCTGTAACTGCCTTAGTGGTACTAATCAGTTGTGCCATAGTGTTTGGCATACCTAAAGGGTCAGATGGACCCTTTGATGAGCACTCAAGTAAGATTTCTATGAATAATTTTCTTACACAGTTTATAAAAAGACTTTCTCACTATTCCCAACATGAATTTTAATATTACACATTTAAAACATATCAAATTTAATTTGAATACATAAAGCAACTTTACAACAACAAAATATATGACAGAATCTATCAAGGTGGGTATTGTGGTATTGGATGAATAATATTTGTTAAGGCATGCTGGCCTTGTTGCCTTGTTCAAAATATTTATATCTTTTTTTTAATATGGGATACCTATCAATAACACTTTTGGGTAAAATTAAATTTTGCTACATTTGGTTCATGTCCAAAAATTCTTATTTTTTTCTATATTGACACTGAAATCACAATAGATTATTTAAAGTACATAGTTACAAAAACTGAAATATAGACAAAGCATAAAATATACATTCATTGTTTAAATGGGATACAATTTAACTCAATATGTCAACAATTTTTTGTGTTAACACATTTATAAGTTTTTAACATTCTTAGGGTCGGTTGCACCAAACTATCTGTCACCATTAAAGCGTTTCATAGTTCACTGTTGAGTGACGTTGATCAGTCCGCTAAGTGTAGTTGGTGCAACTGGCCCTTACTCACTCAAGGTGTATGTTTATATTTACGGGATGTTATTTAGCTTGTCGGTGACACTTCCATTTATTTCAGGCAGACTGGTGTCGGGCTCATGTCATGAATACTCATCAGAACTTAGACTGGTCGCGATTGTTGTGGCACCACTCATTTCGGCGTGGCTATCGTACTGTCTACTAACCATGAACTTGCGGTTTTCGTTTAGCTTCCTAAAGTGGCATGCAGTGAATAGGACTGATAAAAAGAAACCAAAAGATATAGGTAATTGACTATGGTTTAACAAAATTCAAGCTACAATTGGGTGAATCTATTAATTTGTTCTTGTGACGTTGCCATGGTTACATTCTCCTATGTCACTGAATGAACATAAAAAAATTGTGGTAGTTATAAGTTATAAGCCCTTTTTTCATTATGGACCATCTACCCAGCATGTTAATAATTATAACGTGGTACTTCAGATACAGTGCTTCTAACAAACTGCTACTATTACTAGGAAACGAATCAAATTATTGTACATAAATATTTTGGTTTGTGTTATTTTAAGTAGAAACACAACCATAAAAATTATAAACTGAAATAGATGTCTATATAAGTTTATATTGTGCGTCTGTTGTCCCTTGGCTGAAGAGATAGAATAACAACAAGAAATAATTGATCCACCCAATCCCTCAGTTAGCCCTATGAGTAGATATTGGGTCAGTCGCAACTCCGAGTAGAGTTTACTCAAAGGGCTAACCGTCACTCATTATCAGTGCTAGCTGTGCTAGTGTATGGTGGCAGGGCGTCATACTAACCATCATGCTTTTCTTGAACATAAAGAATAAAGTGCCAAGTTGAAGTTGATTTAAAATTGGCAAGCTAGTGTAAATTGGGTTCTATGAACGCCTCGCCAAGCGCTTCGTGGTTTGTTATTGAGTTGCGTCGCTGCGTCACTTTCATTTGACATATATATTCATTATCGAAATAAACGCATGCTAGTATTGACGGGAGCACAGCCGTGTCCCCAGACCCCAGAAGTAGCGCAACCCGATGGTACACCACAACAACACCACAAAATGCAGTTCGTTCTGTATGTACAGCTCTTATGGCTCTACAAATAAGATCGTGTCAGATATTTTTACGGCCTTCGTTTTGTATAATATTATTGAAGGTGACTGTACCTGTTTTCTTGTCTAATATTTTATCATTATTGGAAGGCAGCAGAAATATTTTTTTTATATGTTCAATATGATCTAAAGTGGAGAATAGAAATGGCAAAGGTATTATTTACCTCTTGTTTTTTTTTTTGGCTTAGTTGATTGTATGACCCGGGAGCCGATATTGGCACCTACCTATTGTTTTAATGTTTCATTAACTGATATCTGTGTGCATGTATGTACCTGTACCTAAATACATCTATTTATTATACGATATAGTAGATTCGGTTAAGCTAAAGTGTGTCATTCTATGGAACTTGCTAACTATGTAAACAAACCGCCATATTGAAATTGTCTCTGAATGATGAATTTACTAGAGACTTGTTTACATAGTTAGCAAGTTCCATAGAATGATACTTTACACTTCCGTGTCTATACCATCAACTATCAACGACGTTAAATGTTTTACGTCGACTGTTTAGGTAGGTACAGTCAGCATCAAAAGTAGTCGACATAATTATTCGTAGTCATTTGACGCGTTGTTCCATATGTACCCTACTATTGAGGTTGACCCTGCTTACCTACATGAGACTAAAAAGGGATATTCAATTATATATCACATTTATTATTTGTAACCTTGGCAATTTAAACCTCATATAAAAACGTACCTACATGAATACATTATAATGTATAAAAGAGATCAGTGCTGGGACAGCTAGATAGGTATGAATCATAGTTATGGTTACTCCATTCGTTTTGATAACAATTGGTCCATACTGTAAATAGGTATGTTAATTTGCTTTTCAGTGATGTATGTCATTAGTACCTAACTTTGCCAGGCTAGCACCTACAAAACACGTCACTAAACGCATGAAGGGGTCCTCTTATAAAAACGGTGTATAGGTACTATACATATATCTATTTACTGTTAAGGTTTCTGCAAATCATTTAAAGTTCTGACACCTACTTAGTACTTACATATCACAAACTTAGTAAACTTCGATTCAGATTATGGGCTTTATCTGTTTTCCAAATTGGGACACTTTTCATATTTTAATGAAACTTAATTCTTGTTTGCTCGAATTGATTTTATAATAACGGTAAAATACCATCTGCCCCCACCTCGATAACGTGGAACTGCAGATAAATAGGTGTTCCTTTTCGGCCGTACGTGGCGGTGACGGGTTAGGTTTAAAGCCCTTTCGTTCTAATATAACCATTCCCTTAATTATAGAATAACGTGTAGTGTGATGATATTGAATTGAAGGTGGCAGGATACATTGCTGTTTTGCAATATCAAGACTGTCTGTTCCAGCAGGCGCGCCAGGAGATCTGCTGATAGCTCCTAATCATTTGAGGATCGTGTCGCGGATGGAGTGGTTGGCGCAGCCGGAAACAGGGCCTCTGGATAAACTGCGGCTGCCAGCTCCGTGGGTCATTATTAGTCACACGGCTACCAACTTTTGTTACAACCAGGTATTCATTACACATAATCGGGCATTGCTTTTTATTTGTAACGGTAGTTGGGTCTGCGGGATCATACTTACGTGTCGACTTCGCTATTTTTAGTTCGGTTCGGTAGTTTTAGTCTAAATATATGTTAACTATAGCTGTTTACTGTAAAAATTTGCTGTTTATTAAACGTGTTAGCCAAGATGCCCATGATTCCATAAATAAATTTTCTACTTTCTACTTACTAATACGGCCGATAAGGTATGATTGCGCAGTTGTTGCGTGGTCTGTAGACTCGTTGCCTTTAGATAAACAAAATTTTTAAAACCCGGAAAAACTGAAATAATAAATAAGTACCTAATTATGGACGCATAGAGGACGATGTTATGTCGGCATAATTGCAATTTGTACCTAGTTATGTAAGATTCATTCATTTCAATCATTCATATATTTATTGATAACAATATATACATTTTAAATGTCAATGCTTACATTAGAGAGCCAGCCAAACCAAAAGAATATTTCTGTAAATATGGATACCTACATATATCATTTGCTTTAATTTAGTTAGTTAGTTAAAATTTTAGTAACATATTCAGATGTAGACAATTTTCATGATTAGTAGAAGTAGTTATTGTACAGGTTGAATGAAGTTATATTTGTTGATGTTTCAGAGCAGCTGTGTGTACAACGTGCGGCTGGTGCAGGAGTACCACATCGGGTCGCGCGGGTGGTACGACATCGGGTACAACTTCCTCGTCGGCGGCGACGGGTCTGCCTACTACGGCCGCGGCTGGGACTTCCAGGGCGCCCACACGCTCGGCTACAACAAGTACAGTATCGGCATCGCCTTCATAGGCACCTTCTCCCAGGAGGCCCCGCCGCAGAAACAGCTCGATGCCTGCAAGAAACTCATCGACCTCGGCGTCGCTTCTGGTAAAATCGCCAAAGACTACAAGCTGTTCGCCCATAGTCAACTGACGGCGTGGGAGAGCCCAGGAAAGAAGCTCGTCGAAATACTGCACGAGTGGCCACATTTTGTTAAAGACACGAGCCAATTGGAGACTCTCTTGCCAAAATATTGAATAGGATGTGATTCTTTGTCTGTGCCAGTGTAAGTTTAACTGATTTGTAAAAGTCCTGACCTGAGTGCGGGCCACGCACTGTTTAAGTGATAATGATAAGGGAAATCTCCGAAGACAAGAGTGTTTGTTACCTAGTCATATTACTAGTAAATAATGAACTTTAGAATTTGAATTCCGTTTAAGACATGTATCGTCATCTTCATCAAGTTATATATCTCCTATTAGGTACCTATTAGTATACTCGCATGAACAGACTATTACCTCGTCTCAAAACATGTAACTGTGATGAATTTGGTACGATGTACCGAAATAAAGAGTAACCAAATGAAATTAATTTAGTTACAGACCTTCGACTGTATTATATTGTATAATGAGTAAGATTGTTCAATTCGTGCTGAAACAATACTTGTACAGTTATATCATTATCGTTACTCAAGACTTATCTAACTGCTTATTCCATTATATTCACATCCGTCGCGGACACAGCCATAAAACTGTTTATTTATGCTTGAGAAGGAAAATATATGTAAGTCGGATTTTGAGCAATATAGTTCGTGCATCATAATACAGGTTGTCCCATAAATGACACGTCACAGTGACACTGGTGGTAGACCAGGCCAAGAGGACTCAAACCAACTTAACATGACCCCAGTAAAAGTGGCACGGTTTTCGAGTTATTGCCAAATTAAGGTTTTTCATGAATTTTGACTGTTTTTAACATTGTTAGTGCCAGTGTGCACTCGGAAAGGTCTCAAAGTTAGTTTTTTTATGTGTACGGCATCATGAATAGTTAATTAAGATAACAGAATAGGTATTTTATCGATAAACAATGTAAAATGCAAAAAAGTACTGGTTTAATCTTGAATTAAATTCACAGCGAAACATTAATTTCGACTTTGACCACCTGTCGTGACAAAAATTTACTAGTAAAGTAATGAGCAAATAACGTCAAGCTATTGAGCATGTTATGCAGATTCAAAAATGGTATGACACATGTACCTTCCTGCAATAAAATAGGAATTATTATCATCTTTCGAAAGCCTCATAAAAAATAAGTTAAAACTAGGAAATCTGCAATCCGTTGCTACTTTTAGTAAAAATAACGATTTATGTTAAGATTTATGTAACTCTGGATACAGAAATAAAAAAAACGCCTATTCAGTATTTGCCGAATGCCTAAAAGAAAGAGATGGAAAATGGTCATGGAAATGTTTCGCTGTGAATTTAATTCAAGATTAAACCAGTACTTTTTTTGCATTTTACATTGTTTATCGATAAAATACCTATTCTGTTATCTTAATTAACTATTCATGATGCCGTACACATAAAAAAACTAACTTCGAGACCTTTCCGAGTGCACACTGGCACTAACAATGTTAAAAGCGGTCAAAATTCATGACAAACCTTAATTTGGCAATAACTTGAATACCGTGCCACTTTTACTGGGGTCATGTTAAGTTGGTTTGAGTCTTCTTGGCCTGGTCTACCTCCAGTGTCACTGTGTCGTGTCACTTATGGGACACCCTGTATAGTAAGGTATAACATACGTAAAAAGTATTGTAATGTACATGAAATTTAATATATGGACCTACTGTATTACTATGATGGACAGAAATTACACATACCAACTTATACAGATGTAGGTAGTGCATATGCATAAATATTTTCTATCGTATTTTCACGGAAACCTCCGAATGTGTCTTGCTATTTCAGATAGCCTCGGTACAAAAATTACTGAGGTTGACTGAAGTAAGCAACGAACGTTTCCGAGAACATACGATGGAAAAGAATTATGCACTACTTCTGTACCTATAAGTAAAATGTAGGAAGATAGGAATTCTAAATTTAAATAAGCGCTAATAATTTTATATCAACTTGACGTTGTTTTCCTAGATTGGCGAGCTCTCCTGCAATTTCGATGCTGTATAACGTACGTCGTTTCTCAGAATTGTAGTTTTAAGCTATCGTGATTTTTTCTCTCTAACATGACACGATAGATGATAAAAGCGCATCCATCAGAAATGTATGACTCTTTGAGACAACTCGCATATAAAAGTTAACAGCATTGAGTTTATGATTCGTAACTCTAATCTCGTATTTGATTTTATAAGAATAGTTTAGTTGCATTTTTATTCACATGACCCGTAAATAATATATGTTAGTCTTTAAGAAAAAAAACTTAATGGAGTTTATTATTCATATATGTACGTGATACAAGACACAATGGGTTGGCAACTGTCAAAGGATTTGGCTTAAAGAGCTGGCATCCAGGGCATAAAATTACATAATAAAAACAAAAATTTGACATCTATGGATTGACAGGGCAAGCTATGCTGGCGCCATCTGCTAAATACTTCGACCGGCCAACCCCATTAGCTATTAATCGTTTGTCTTAATCTGTCATTTTGATTTATGTATTTGTAAAAAGGGGATAAAACACAAATAACCTGATGGAGATTTGCAAATTTTTATGAATGGGTTAGGTATTATATTAAATAATTTAGTAAATTGTAAAATTACGATACTACGACAAATATTTTTAGTTACTACTTATATTACTTATGTAAATATTAGATATATATATTACGAGTATATGCAATTGATATTCTATAATTTGTATTAAATATACGGGCTATTAAATAAACGCCTTACGTGATAAGATTATTAGGCGTGGTATATTTGCAGAATGTCCAAATTATTAATTTTATTTCTGTGTTAGATTTTAACATTTTTACAACATCTATTCTTAAATTATATGTAAAAATTATGATTGTAGGAAAGCTAGCAGTATATATTACGTTTAAATTTTTAAGATCTGTCGGTATGGCGTTTCCACCTGGGGTTATCCACCTAGGTCCACTCATCCACTAGCAACAGTGTAGTGTAGTGCATGAAATGAAATCCGAATTTTTTTAATGGCAATCAAATTGTTGCTGGATTGTTAAACCCGTGAACATTTAAGACTGTGATGGTGTGAATGTCAATTGAGTGTAATGGAACCGAAATCATAATCAGTTTATGGTTCCAGTTTTATTAGATATTTGTATGCAGGTTTCCTCTGCAGCTGATTGTACCTATCTATAAAGGTATTTTATAAGTTTACTCTTATTACGACGTTGTTGTTATAAATTTATAATTATCTCGCATTTATACTTATCAAAATATGATACGAGCTTATTCCAATGTAATTACTTACTGTGTTATTTTTGGCTTATTATTAACCGGGCAACTAAAATATTAAACAGGAACTTTCATTGGGCATATACATAATAATATAATTTGGCTGTGCATTAATATTTTAGCGCTAAAAAAAATATTTTAGCCTCAAATATAAGCATCATATTATTAAAAAAACTGGCAGCAAAATCAAGCCACCTAAAAAAATTATAGGGAACTTAAAGTGATAATTTTTTTAGCTACCTATACCTATACCTTTTTGTCCAACTTATCAGTTGGCGTCTAAAATAATAAATTGGCAACTAATATTGTAAAGCGATCATACAATTTAGTTGTCATCTAGTTGTTCACACCTAAGTAATCAACTAATCATAACTGAGCATATCGTTTCAGCTAGGTAGTATTTTAACACGAAAGCAGTTAAATATAATGAATATTGGTCACTTTTTACACAAAACACCTCAAATTAATTTACCAATATGCAATGGTCAGTATACTTATAGTCGAAATTTCTAATCATGAAACGCCTAATGGCCATTATACCATTAGATCTTTAAATTTTTAATTACTAATTTCAATAGTTACCACCGTGTTCTGCTAGAGTCAACAGATAGGTGCGACGACGAGCGAAGCGAGGAGGAGCGTGTTAGGTTGACCGTGTAATGACCAAACAAAATATTTTAAAAGAACTTCATTTTTTAATTAATAGATAGCCGTTTTCTTTTTAAAATATGCTTCATAAATGGTCTCCAATATATTAATTCAGTTGCCAAATAAATACTTGGTACCTGCCTAAAAATAATCAAAAGCTGTAACGGCATTAAAATACAACTCATATTGATATATTTTAAGCCTCCGTTTTAGTTGCCAAACTATTAATTTTAGTAGCCATTTCAATTTTTTTAAACTACCCCGATTCGATTAATTAGTTGACCGGTTAAATACGTGCCGTTATTTTTCTTACTTTTTATCTTCTAACTTGTAATTCATTGTAATGTGAAATGTTTTTTTTAAATAATAGTAGATATAGGCCGCCTTAAGTGATCGGTGAGACGCCCGTTAGTATAAGAGCGAGCTGCAAAATTCCATGGACACATGCAAAGCTCATTCGCAAAGTGGCCATGCACTTTTTTAGTTGTGTACACCTATTTCTATTTGTTGTTTACTACCTTTTCATGAAAACCCTGTTGTTGTGTTATGCATTTTTAACTTAGCTTTTTGACTTTTTATATATACGTAACGTAACCATTCTTATGAACTAGAATAATTTCCCTAAAGCGACAATTAGCGATGTTGGTGTCTGTGGGCCCTAGTGAAAAAGGGTACAAGTCTTGCGCAGCTTAGGTGTAAAAGTGCAGAAGTGTTATGTGGAACTTACACCCTTTTACACCTGCGCTGCCTGAGACTTGTATCCTTCTTCACTAGGGCCACAGGTGTATTTTCTAAATTCTACATCGGCTATGAAGCGCTGTATTGTTCTACTTGTACTGCTTAATAAGTTCGACTTTTTATCTATGGCGACAAACTAGACCATAATTGATATGCCGCGACTAGGGGTCACAAAACCGTGCATATTTTAGAAAACCGGTTTTTCGGTTTTTGTGAAACAGCAAAACCGGGTTTCCGGTTTTTTCGGTGATTTCGAGTTTACGTATTAATTTGTAATATAAGCAAGTATTTTTAAGATCAATTCTTTAATATTACCTTTATCTATACATCAATAAAGTTTTAAGCAATTCTAAAACGGAATGCCTAAGCAAAATATTACATGACAATGGTGTTGACACAGTCCTCCTTCTGGAAACACTCACCGCCGATGATGCCCAACTCGCTAAACGAGGTAAAATACCGGGATTTGATAGCGGCATTAATCATTACACCATTAACAATATAGAACTACAACATACGCCCAGTCTTCTCTTACTGCCCTGGTCAACGTGATTTCAAATAACATCGATGGCAACAACATCGCCACCACGATTATTCAAATCGGCGAAACGAGGATATGCAACATATAAGCCTCCACGTAGCTGCTGCCCTACTCTACGCCTTCCTTACTTGGAACATCCATCCCTTTACATTTGAGACTTGAATAGCTACCATACCAGCTGGGGATATAAGAAATCTGATGCCAGCGGGGAGGCGATCATGGACTAAGCAGATAGGAACAACACTTTTTTAAATAGCCGTTTCTAACAAACGCAAAAGAACGTTCAAATGAGCTCGATGGAGAAGTGACCACAACCTGGACCTAGTCTTCACAACAAAAGCAATAGACGGTACCCCAGGGGCCGCCGAGCGGTAACAGCGGATATAGCACCTCGCGGATGTTTGCTTATGGTGATGACCTGACCCTTGTGACACAAGAAGACAGCTTGAAAATGGGACAAAATACCCTGGAAAAGGACCCAGGTCCTAATATCTTAATAGATATTATCATCTAATGATCTAATGATGATTATTTCTCTCGGTGGCGTTTGGGCCCCAGAACTTCCAAGACCGAGGTGTCCTGCTTTCACCTGTGCAACAAACTGGCCAACAAGGAGCTGAGACTTATATCGACCGGGATATGGACCGTGATTACCTTTTGCATTGTTTTCGAGCTCCCGATATTTCGACGCAGTTACATGCATCTTGTTCACGGGTAACCTGGGGGTCACTGTCGATATAAGTCTAGTGAAAATAACCGTGAATTATTCAAAACAGTTAAGGAGCTGAGAGTAAAATTCAGGGGCATCTTCTCCACCACAATTTCCTTCCTAAATATCTCCGAAGCATCCTGGATAGAAGCCTCAACTCAAGGAGCACTTATTAAGCAGCCTATTTATCTGCAAAAGTGGGCAAATAGATACTGGTGAACGTGTCCACAGTCATCACGTCTCTTAGTCATGATCTCATGATGATACGACAAAGAAGAAGAAAACTGTACATGGTAAATGCCGCCGGATTGACTCTTGTTATAATTAATCCAATAAACATTTTTAACTAGAGATCAATGAGCGTTACTACTATAACTTAAACTAGGGAAATTAAATAGTAAGCTGTTTATTTCTACAATTAGTGCGTAACTTATAATGTACTGTATTGTTCTAAATATAATAGTAAACTCTGAAGTGCTTGTTGTTCATCAAAATAATTAAACTATGTACCTATATAAAACTGTAAAATCGAAAAACTCGAAAAAGCCGGTTTTATCAAAGTTAAAACCCGGTTTTTGCAATTGGCTGTAAACCCGGTTTTCCCGGTTTTTTCGATTTCGGTGAAACCGGGTTTGTGACGCCTAGCCGCGACGAATAAATTCATTATTCAATACGTATGCTGTGCCTAAAGTCAAGGATTTCCTAATATCGGTTTTAGTTAGGTATAAATACACCATACATAAATATGTAAAACTAACATGGCCGACATTAGGGACGGCCGTCCTACAAGATAGGCCTAAGTATAAGTTATAAGTACCTACCAAATATGTGATACAATACTTTGTGCTCAAGACTTTTGGCTATCCGTAGGATGACAAAAGTAGATTCTTTATTGTTTCTAGTTTTAAAAATCATGGATTTGAATACAAGTATTTAAGTAAATACTGAGTTTTCTTAATTATTACCTTGGTTTTCACATCACCTATTCGGATAAGGGTTTTTCTTCCCTGGTATGAGGGATCAAAGTGGCACTTTTATTCCCTACTAGGAGGGACACATTCTGTATTCCTAAGTATTATTATGTTTTATGTGGGCCTTTGACTGTCGCTTCGACCAAGCTGTGATCTATTGTGACGGCCCTTTAAAGTTCATTACTAATGCCCGTTGAATCCAGGAAATTCCAGATTCTTTGGGCCGTAATGCTCTGTACCTCATAGGATTCCAGTATATGTCGCCCTAGGTAGGCACTTCTTTTGGACATTAGTGGTCCGCAGGAGCAGAGGATGTGCATAGCAGTCTCCTCTGACTCTTGGCAGAACCTGCATGTCGCATCTTGTTTTTTCCCAATTTGAAACATGTGTTTGTTCAACTTGCAGTGTCCAGTCAAAATTCTAGTCACCGCACAAGTTTTGTGTCTTTTGAGCCCTAGAAGCTCCTTAGCAGTTTTGCTGTTGAACCCTTTGATTAGAGCTTTCGAGTGTTCTTGTCCTTTTACGAACTTCCACCAATCGATTACTCTCGTTTTTTCTATGTTGTTGAGTAGCGATTGCAAATCCGTGAACATTTTTCAAATCCGGATTTTCGGATTTTGGTTTGACCGAAATCCGAAGTTCGGATTCAATCCGGATTTTAAGAAAGGAATATGTGGCATAAAGGCAAAGTGAAACAAACAATCAAATTAAGTTGTTTTTATTAAAAATAAAAAACAGAATGCGTACACTGCTACGCCAATAACAAAAATCTTTAAAAAACAATAAAAACAAAATACATACGTACACTCCCAAGTAACAAAAGGTTCTATAACTAAGGCATTTTATCACCAAACAGTGATATAGTAGGCCTATAATGGTAACCATTGTGACTGCTTGTACTATAAAGGTTTTTAACAAAGCGTTTTGTTTCTATAAGATTAAAGACCTTTTAAGTACTATAATTTAGCTCTTATTAGAACGCTTATAGAATCATACAAAAGAATCTTTAAAGTGCTGCACTGTAATAGATATGCAAAAAGCGATTATGGTACTATTTAATACTATAGACGACTTTACTGATGCTTTTATGTACCTATTTTGCACTAATAATGCGTCAAAGTAACTTTTATAGTACTAGTATTGTAGCAGTATCGTAAACACTATTAGAGGATCAATCTGCACTATAAAAGGACTTTGCACGACCATTAATATTACGTAACGTTTTAGCTTTTTAAAAGCTCTCTTAACATCGCTATAAGGCTAGAAGAGTTCTCTAAAAGTCATGAAAGTTTTTCTATAGTGCTATATAGTACCATAAAAGTTACCTGGTACGTTGCTAAATAACTTAAATCGTAACTTAAAAAATGGCTGCTGTTTTCTGCCATAATAGCATAAGAAACAATGGCGAATGAACTTATTTAATATTTTAGGCACCCAC
Source organism: Cydia splendana (assembly GCF_910591565.1). NCBI lineage: Eukaryota > Metazoa > Arthropoda > Insecta > Lepidoptera > Tortricidae > Cydia > Cydia splendana. Next base: position 36,738,875 of record NC_085987.1, on the reverse strand, counting down.
GACGCAAGTATGATAAAAAAGATCACTGGCATCGTTTACGGTGCAAAATAGCAATATAAACATGTTTCATTGGTTACTTTTATAATTCCAAATTGCGACATAAACGTTGCAGACAGCACTATTTTAGTACTAAAGAGCGTTTCTCGTCACTTTTACATTTCAACCGTAGAGCTGATTAATCACCGTGAGAGCCTTTATGTAATGTTTATAGAATAAATCAGTGATAAAACTAGGGCCTATCTGGGGTTTTGTAAACGTTTACAACACCATTATAGTGCTAATCATGAACACTAATTAGCACGCTCCAAAACGTTCTCAGGACTTTTATAGTACCAAATTTTGTTACTTGGGCTGCTACGCCAATAAAAAAAGCGGACGCGGGGCAAGCATACAGGTGCGAGCGAGTGCGCGACGCGCAATGCCCGGCTGGCAATAGCTCTCCCGCGTTACCGCTTCATGTGCACCGCTTTTTATTTCGCATTAGCATTAATTTTGAGCAAATTAGTACTGGTGGGAAAAAATCCGAAAAACCGGTTTTTTCTTTTCAAAATCCGAATTTTAAAACGGATTTTCAAACGCTCCGAAATCCGGATTTTGGAACTTCGAATAATCCGGATTGCAATCACTATTGTTGAGCAGAGAATATGCATCCCGTTTTGTGGTCCCACAAAACGGTTCTGGGCCGACCAGGGGTGTGTGTGCGCCCTTTCTAGCAAGTTCATCCGCTTCTTCGTTTCCGTTAATGTCGGAGTGCCCTGGTACCCATCTAAGTATGACTTTGTTGGAATAAGCCAGTGCATTTAGGTTTGATTTACAGTTCTGGACTAGTTTTGAGTTTGACTCAAGAGATTCTAGTGCCAGTAGAGCAGCCTGGCTGTCTGAGTTGATGTAGATATGCTGGTGTCTTAGGTTTCTATCCAGGTTGATCTCCGCACATTTGTTGATGGCGAAGACTTCTGCCTGGAAGATTGAGGCCTGTGTGCCCATGCTGACGCTAGCTCTGAGCTTAGGTCTCTCACCATAGATCCCACATCCTACATCATTGCCTTTCTTGGAACCATCCGTATACCAAATAAGGCTTCCCTCTTCGACGAACATTTGGTCGTTAGTCCATTTGTCTCTAGGAGGTATTTCTACTGTGTACAGTTTAGTAAAGTGACATTGAGTGTGCGTGTCATCTGTGGGCATGCTAAGGGTTCTATTTGCAAAAACCCAGGCCTTTAGTTTGGTTAATGCTTGAGAGCGCCATTTTGGCCTGTTTAGCGTGCAGATTCTGTAGACGCACTGCTTGGCCTCCTTTTGCACCTGCAAGTGGAGTGGTATAATATCCAGCAGTGCATCTAGGGCCGCTCCCGGTGTCGAGGAGAAGGCGCCTGTTGCTGTTAAACAAGCCGTGCGTTGCAGGCTGTTTAATGTGTCTATTGCCGTCTTTTGGTTGGTTTTGTTACACCAGACTGCGGAAGCGTAGGTGATAATTGGCCTCACTACAGCTGTGTATAACCACATAGCAATTTTGGGTCTTATGCCCCATCTCGCTCCTGCCATGCGACAGCATGACCACATGGCCATTTTTGCTTTTTGTATGATGTTCCTCAGGTGAGGGTTCCAAGTTAACTTTTGGTAGAAGGTGACCCCCAGGTACTTGACCTCGTCTGAGAATGATATTATTTGTCCATTAAGTCTTGGTTCTGTGAGCTTTTCGAGCTTGCGTTTTCGTGTGAATGGTACTATCACGGTCTTGCTCGGATTAATGGACAAGTCATTTTCTCGACACCATTTGAATATGGTGTTTAGAGCTCCTTGCATTAGGTTGGATATCGTGTGGAGGCATGGGCCTTTGATGATGACTACAAGGTCGTCGGCATATCCTTGTGTGTCATAGTCTTGGCCTGACATAATTGCAAGAAGTTGGTCCACTGCTAGGGTCCATAAGAGTGGGGATAGAACGCCTCCTTGTGGGCACCCTTTTGTGGTATAAAATTCATGCTCTACAGTATTGAGGGTTAGAGCGGCTACTCTATTCGAGAGCATGCTATGTACCCATCTGGTGGTGGTTTCGTCTACTCCCTTTGATTTCATACCATTGAGTATGGTCTCTGTGGGCGTATTGTCGAAAGCACCCTCGACATCAAGGAACGCACATAGAGCGGTTTGCTTATCCTCTAGGGTTTTCTGCACCTTGTCAACCAGGTCAAGTAGGGCAGTCTCCGTAGATTTTCCCTTTTGGTAAGCATGTTGGTTTACACTTAGTGGTCTTTCCACAATGTAATTGGCTCTAATGTGCTGATCAATGATTCTTTCCATCGTTTTAAGTAAAAACGATGTAAGACTAATTGGTCTGAAGGATTTAGGCTGTGAGTAGTCCTTTTTCCCTGCCTTTGGTATAAAGCGTACCTTGACCCGAGTCCATTTATCTGGTATAATTCCCCACGCGAAGCTTGCTCGGAATATTCTGGCCAGATGCGGGAGGAGGAGGTCTTGTCCCTGCTGTAAAAGCGCCGGAAACACTCCATCTTCTCCCGCTGATTTAAATGGTTTGAATTTTCCTAATGCCCATTTAATTTTGTTTGGTCTAAAGATGTTAGTTGCCAAATTCCAGTCGGTATTGCGTACCCTATGGATTCGAGGGTTCCTTTGGGCGCAAAGTTGTGTATTACTGGTTGAGTACGAACCGGGGAAGTGGGTGCCTCTGAGCAAGTCCAGAGTTTCCTCTTCTGTGTTCGTAAATGAGCCATCTGGTCTTTTGAGAAGACCAAGATAGTTGGTTGGTGTCTTGGAGAGTATTTTGTGAATTCTCGCACCTTTATGAGTTTGGGCAATCTCTTCACAGAACCTTCTCCATGACCTTCTTTTTGCTTTCCTGATTTGTTTATTATATTCAGTCAACGCTTTACCATACCTTTCCCACCCATTCGGCGTGGTCGAGTGATTGAATATGCGACGTGTGGACCTGCGAAGGTTTTCTAGCTTTTTATTCCACCACGTCGTTGTGTTAGTAGTTTTTGCCTCTTTCAGCGGGCAGGCTTGTTCGTTAGGCCCCACGTATGCCTTCTGATATTAAGTTAACTACCATGTTGAGAGAGTCTTGTGTTTTTACATACACTCGGCGTCACGGAAATCGCACACCCACCGATTTTTGTTTTAAGCGAATATAGCTCTTATCATATGTATTATACCCTCACAATATATACATCATTTAAAAGCACAATTAATAAGCATTAAAACATGAGTAAAGCATTTTTGGGAAAAATAATAATAATCACGAAATTACGGCGTTCTGAAAGAACACCTACAATACGCGTTGTAAGGGTCGCTAGTTGCGTTACCTTGGATAGGTTTAAAAGGGGGGGGGGGGGGGGGTAAAAGTGGAATATGGGTCATTCGGTATCCAGAGTTCACAGAGGTCACACCGGAACAGCTGGAGAAAGAAAACACCCCAAGAAAATGGATACCACGGAAGCAGAAGCAGCTCAAGCAGTAGCCCTGGTGGAATCAGGAATGACGCAGTCTGCGGTTGCTCGGCAACTCAACATAAGCCGTTTCCGAGTTCTCCGAGCAGTTCATCGATTCCAGAGGACTAGAAGCTTCACCAGGAAGCCTGGATCCGGAGGACAACGCTGCACTTCCGAAAGAGACGACCGCTTTATTGTGTCGACGTCTTTGCGGAACCGTTTCTCCAACGCTGTCCAGCTGCAGCAACAGCTGCAAGCAGTTCGGAGAACGGTGGTGAGTGTCTCTACAGTAAGAAGAAGGTTGCGGGAGAAGAAGATCATGCCCCATAGAGCGGCTACGGGTCCCAAATTGACGGCAGAGCATCGGCGAGTCAGACGTGAGTTTGCTCGCGAACACAAGGATTGGACGGTCGACCAATGGAAGGCTGTCCTCTTCTCCGATGAGACCAGGGTGTGCCTGTTCTGCAACGATAGGCGCAGAAAAGTGTACAGGAGGCAAGGGGAACGTTATTCACAGGCCTGTCTTGAAGAAACCGTCGGATACGGAGGAGGATCCTGCATGTTCTGGGGTGGCATTTCCCTCGCCGGCAAAATCGAGCTCGTTTGTGTTTCCCGCACTGGTGGTGGTCGAGGCCAGGGATCCATGACTGCTCATCGGTAGATCACAGAGATCCTGGAGGACCATGTGGTTCCATACGCCGAATTTGTCGGTCCTGGATTCACATTCATGCAGGATAACGCCCGCTCCCACACAGCGTTGATTGTTCGGGACTACCTTGATCAGGTTGGGATCACCGTCATGCAGTGGCCAGCAAGGAGTCCGGACCTGAATCCCATAGAGCACCTTTGGGATCAGCTAAAACGGAAGGTGCGGTCACGTAATCCTGCACCTGCGACCCTGGAACAGCTTCGAGATGCCGTCATTGAAGAGTGGGATGCTATTCCTCAAGAATACGTCGTGTCTCTCGTGAGGTCCATGAAGGCTCGCGTGGAGGCAGTCATTAAGGCCAGTGGAGGCAACACTAGGTTTTAAGTTTAGTTTTAGGCATTTGTATTCCGATATTTGTTGATTTTATTGTGTTTTAATTTGTTGATTTTTTTGCATGAATATTAGCGATTGCAAATCCGTGAACATTTTTCAAATCCGGATTTTCGGATTTTGGTTTGACCGAAATCCGAAGTTCGGATTCAATCCGGATTTTAAGAAAGGAATATGTGGCATAAAGGCAAAGTGAAACAAACAATCAAATTAAGTTGTTTTTATTAAAAATAAAAAACAGAATGCGTACACTGCTACGCCAATAACAAAAATCTTTAAAAAACAATAAAAACAAAATACATACGTACACTCCCAAGTAACAAAAGGTTCTATAACTAAGGCATTTTATCACCAAACAGTGATATAGTAGGCCTATAATGGTAACCATTGTGACTGCTTGTACTATAAAGGTTTTTAACAAAGCGTTTTGTTTCTATAAGATTAAAGACCTTTTAAGTACTATAATTTAGCTCTTATTAGAACGCTTATAGAATCATACAAAAGAATCTTTAAAGTGCTGCACTGTAATAGATATGCAAAAAGCGATTATGGTACTATTTAATACTATAGACGACTTTACTGATGCTTTTATGTACCTATTTTGCACTAATAATGCGTCAAAGTAACTTTTATAGTACTAGTATTGTAGCAGTATCGTAAACACTATTAGAGGATCAATCTGCACTATAAAAGGACTTTGCACGACCATTAATATTACGTAACGTTTTAGCTTTTTAAAAGCTCTCTTAACATCGCTATAAGGCTAGAAGAGTTCTCTAAAAGTCATGAAAGTTTTTCTATAGTGCTATATAGTACCATAAAAGTTACCTGGTACGTTGCTAAATAACTTAAATCGTAACTTAAAAAATGGCTGCTGTTTTCTGCCATAATAGCATAAGAAACAATGGCGAATGAACTTATTTAATATTTTAGGCACCCACGACGCAAGTATGATAAAAAAGATCACTGGCATCGTTTACGGTGCAAAATAGCAATATAAACATGTTTCATTGGTTACTTTTATAATTCCAAATTGCGACATAAACGTTGCAGACAGCACTATTTTAGTACTAAAGAGCGTTTCTCGTCACTTTTACATTTCAACCGTAGAGCTGATTAATCACCGTGAGAGCCTTTATGTAATGTTTATAGAATAAATCAGTGATAAAACTAGGGCCTATCTGGGGTTTTGTAAACGTTTACAACACCATTATAGTGCTAATCATGAACACTAATTAGCACGCTCCAAAACGTTCTCAGGACTTTTATAGTACCAAATTTTGTTACTTGGGCTGCTACGCCAATAAAAAAAGCGGACGCGGGGCAAGCATACAGGTGCGAGCGAGTGCGCGACGCGCAATGCCCGGCTGGCAATAGCTCTCCCGCGTTACCGCTTCATGTGCACCGCTTTTTATTTCGCATTAGCATTAATTTTGAGCAAATTAGTACTGGTGGGAAAAAATCCGAAAAACCGGTTTTTTCTTTTCAAAATCCGAATTTTAAAACGGATTTTCAAACGCTCCGAAATCCGGATTTTGGAACTTCGAATAATCCGGATTGCAATCACTTTGAATATACGATTTTTATTTCTTATTAAAAAAGGTGCCTTTTTTTTACTCTTTAGTAACTATTGCATTGTTTTTAAATGAAGGGTTAAATTCTCTTTAAAATGATCCCACACACTCATACTTTACCTTCAACAACATAAGGTTTATAACGGCTTGAAACAAAAATCCGTGGGTGTGCGATTTCCGTGACGCCGAGTGTATTTTGGGACATCCTTTAGACGGTTTTCGAGGTCTGCCTTATAGGCTTCCCATGACGTTTCTTTTGGATTTCTGCGTGTAAGTGGTTCCCTACCTAGAGAGCCTTTAACACTGAACAAAATATGTCTGTGGTCCGACATTGAGTTTTCGCTACTGACCCGCCAGTCGGCTAGGCAGTTTGCCGCCTTTTCAGTCGCGAAGGTTATATCTAATACTTCTTGCCTAGCCCTAGTTACGAAGGTGGGCGTGTTGCCCTTATTCAACAAGTGCAGACAATTAGTAAAGATGAATTGGGATAGTAACTCACCCCTTTTGTTAATTCCAGTGCTCCCCCAGATGGTGTGGTGGGCGTTGGCGTCGCATCCCACAATAAGTTCTGCCTTTTGTGCCTGAGCGTACTCTAGCACTTTAGTCAGTTCTTCTGTGGGATCTTGCTTCTCTCCGGGCAGGTAGGCGGAGCAGACTATTACCTTGAGTGCTCCTCTCCCTTTGAGATCGACGTAGGCAGCTACTTGATCTTCACTGCATAGTTCTGTAACAGGCAAGAAGTTAATATTTTTGTTAAATACGATGCAGGCTCTCGGTTTGGTTCCTTTTTCGTAGATTAGTACCTTTCCTGCTCTGTTCAGTCCTGATGCCATGGACTTGGTGTTGATCCATGGTTCTTGTATGAGGGCGATGTCCAGGCCATTTTCGCCAAAAAGTTTTTCTATGACCGCTGTGGCCGCTATGGCGTGATCTCCAGAGTCGCAATCTTTTGCAAGATGGTGTTGCAGAGGGTCTCCAATTGCGCGACACTCATCGGCTTGGAGTCCTTGGTTCCGACTCGGACTTGGCTGAGGACCTCGTTGTAGGGTTGTGAGGGTTGGGGTTGGGTTGGGGGGGTCACCGTCACCCTTGGGTTCTTGCAGATGTTACCCTGCGGTGACTTCTCCTCCGAGCGCGGCCGTTTGGCCGATTTTGGCTCGGGTCTGGAGTGTGTGGACCCGAACTTGTGCCCCATTTTTTTGAGTTCCGTGAAGCTCTTTGCGGACAGTTGTAGCGCCTCCTCATGCGCAACTCCCAGTCCTCTAAGAGCTTTGTAGCGGCCCTTCGCAGAGCCCGTCAATTTCTTGACGGACTTACGTGTTTCAGGGTTGGGAGCCTCCGTTGGGTTGTTTGGGCAATGAGTATCGCTCCTTTCAACCGTGTCGACACATTCTGTAAAAAAAATGTCCTATTTTTTTTTTCCTATTGGCATATTATTTTTTAAGTAATATTTTGAAACATAATGGTGATGTGGAAAGCAGTATGTCTCACATGGTAGTAAAATTATTTCCACCTTGGGCGTTAACACTTGATTCCTTCGCTTCGTTCAGGATTCAATGTACGCCCTCAGCGTAAATATGTCATTTTGTTCCCATGTGACACAATCTACTTTTCCATTCTGGATGTGCTTTTTTATCAAACCGCCCTCTAGTGGTCATCCTTTGAAATTTGTTTGCCTTCTAGGTAAGTACATATAACTATCCTAAACCTTACTACTAAAAGCAGCGCTCAGCTAAATTATTTGTCGCCAACCAATTTCCGTGCAATTACAAGTATTACAACAGATGGTGCCACGGGTATGATAAATATAATAAGTATCTTCATAAAAAAAAGTGTAATGGACATAGGTAAGTCTATAGGACCCGTGCATGAACTATAGGGGGCAACATAGGAGCCGTCTGATTTTTGGCGCGAGGCGTAAATGTGTCGTTTATGCTTCCGATGTAGCTCACAAGATGGCAGAACCTACTATGCACTAGGATACGTACCGACGAGAACGGTAGATGGTAGCACTTGCTTTGGCAATGTACATGTGCACATATGTTTCCGATTCAGGCCACAAGATGGTAAACCCTCCAACGCGCACGCGGTCCCTATCGCTGAAAGTTAATACCTACTGCATGAACGGTGATATATATGTCGTAGGCCGATCGTACGATCAGGCAGATCGTAATGTTCCTGTGTAATGTTTTGACGATAGTCACATCAAACCAATATATAGGTAGGATAGGTTCGTTAGGTTGCTTCAGATGCCCGAAGGGCAAACTGCCCAGAAATAGGAGCCCCGCGTAGCGGGGCTCCGTCGACTCAGGGAACGAGTCAAAGATTTTCACGTTTCACGATATGCCTAGGAATTTCACGATATGCCTGATCTTACGATCGGCCGCCGACATCTATACCATCAACTATATGGATAAATTATTTATTTTTTATTATTTTTATAACGCCACATGACTTAGACCCGTGTTCCTGACCTCTATGTTAAAATTGTTAATATTCGAGAAGCAACGGATAGTTGTTTGGCCGGATACCAGATATTCGGCCTGACCATCGACCGAATATCCGGTATCCGGCCGCCGAATATTCGGCCGGCGAAACTATACCTATATTTCGGTTTTTCAGGTGCGCATTGTGTAGGTTTTGACTTGTTTCGTATTGAACGTTCGCGCGCACTCATTTCTAGGTTCGTAATGAGTGCGCGTGCAAGTCAGTGGAATGTTTAATCTGTTTTAAAATAATAAACGAGTACGATTATCGTGCTTGTTTCTTAGATCCAATTTGTATACTCCTAATTCTCCTAAATCAAGCAATGTTACTATCCGGTATCCGGCCGGATAGTAGGTCTATATCCGGTATCTCGCCGGATATTTAAATGAAGGCCGGATAGGCCGGATACCGGATAGTAACCGAATATCCGGTGCATCTCTAGTTAATATCAAACGGTGACGCCATCTACACGAGTATAGGCCAAAAGGTATATGGCGCTATCTATTCGAGCATACATTTTTCTTTATTTTCTAGGCACGTTATTTTCTTATACTTTACTTATCTTATACGGAGTTACATACCTATATGTCTATATCTTTGATATAACGAAAGTTTTATCGCTCAAATACGGACAAAGCAACGGCCTATCTTTTTACGATTCCATTGAACAAATTTAATAAGGTCTATCAGTGTAAATACGTGGTAAATATTTTATATTATTTTGATAAAAATATGTATTAATATAAACTCATTAACAAATAGTCGCAAAACATGTTAACTTTGAAGTTTTAGATTTAAAGAATTAATTATCCTCGGCCAAAAGCCTCAAACGCCGCAAACATGCCGCCGTAGGATCCAGCTATATGTTTGCGGCGTTTGGCGTGGAAACCTTGGGGCCATGGGGGCCAAGTGCGCGTCGGTTATAGGTATAAAGATTTAATACTCGTAGAGGCCTCAGGCGACCAGAGGGCTGGCCAGTATTTCGCACAGCGCATTAGCATCGCTATACAGCGAGGAAATGCGGTCAGCCTTTTGGGCACCCTGCCCCTTGACTGCGATTTAGGCCAATTTTTTTACCTGTAGGTAGGTTAAGTATTTAGTATTAAGTTTTATTATGTTTGTTTATTTCATTTAGTATTAACCCTTTACCGCATATGGGTCCAAATTTGGAACGTAATGATATTATCCTCGTGGATTGATATAAGCGTCATCTGTTTTACTGAACTTGTAAGAGGTGGAAACTATGAATACTACGGAACGTTTTCTGTACTCGATACAGCTTCTAACTAGTTTGTGGTCCATATGACGTTATCATCTCCACCGACGTCCGGCAATTTTACTTGCAAGTGTGATTGGCTACTTTGTAATTAGCTTATCGTTGTTATATTTAGTGCAATAATTAAATTTCCAGCGTTGAGTAGTAGAAAAATATATGCCGCGAGATTTTACGGTAAAACATGTAAGCATTTAAATTCAAATTACTATGTATGATGTCGTGAAAGTTTGTTCCTGAAATGGAACACTATGCGTTACAAGCTAGAAGGATTGGACTCATATGGAACATTATGCATTAGTGATTTTTTTATCAGTTTGCCAAATATGGAACCTTATGCACTCAGGCAAGCTACTTCTTTATTTTATTTTTATTAAGTTGGGTACATTAGCCGTATTGTTAGAAATCTGTAGATAATAACCGGTGACAGCTGGTAGCTACAGATAACCAATAACGATCAAATTATTTTACTACGTCAATGATAAACAAACATACGTTCCGTATGGTGGTAAGCGGCTACCATAGCCTAAACCTTACCAAAAATAAGTATAAAAATAATAAATCGACGTGCTGACTTCGTTTGCACCAAAGATTCATTCCGCTCCGCAAACACGTAAGTTTTTTTTCACTTCTCATGCTCAAAAAGTGCACCTTTATGTCGTGCGTAGACGACATAAAATCGCATTTTATGCTCTAGAGCATAAAGAAAAATCATCTATTACGACCCTTATTGACTTAGCAATAAAGTCCAAATTCTGCCATACAAACTGCCAGCCCTGCCGGCGCGCCCCCGACCGGCGCTCTCCCGATCGGCGTGCCCCGCGCGTCCGACCGGCCCAAGAACAATTTTCTTTAGTCTTGAATAAATACGTTAAAATAACCTAAAATATTTGATTTTTGTATATTTTCCTCGCAATCGAAGTGAAAAGCAGAGTGTACAACAAGGGCATAAATGTCCATTTTTACCCTCGTCTACTATTTTGGTCTTCGCTTCGCTCAGACCAAAAAATTGCCTCGGGTAAAAATGGGTCACTTTATGCCCTTGTTGTACAATCTACTACAGTAGAGTCCGGTTATAACGACGTCCAAGGGACCGCTGATATTACGTCGTACTAACCGGACGTCGTACTAAGCAAACTGCCAATTTTAATATTTTTTTAATACATAAAATAATTACATCATCTTGTATTTATTAATATTTATATAACCATCAAATAAAAAAACATTTCAATGAAAATATTTATTTATGTTATTATAACATTACCTACTTGTTTGTTTGGAAGAAGCTACTCTTGTACGCGTACTCACTCATCACCCGCAAATTACTACCGTAATATAAAAAGTCACAATTCTTGCGGATCTAACATAGATGACTATCGTAAATCGACATTCAAAAAAGAAATATTTTTTTTATCAAAAATTACATTTGATACAAGCCTTCAGCGGTGACGGTATATTTTGTTTCAATAGTCAACAATACTCATACTCACGAGACTCAATTGAATAATGGGAAATCGGGTTTATTTAGTTTGCAAAATTTGACCCGAACAAACATATTAAAAACAATGCTACGAAATGTCACATGACATGATCTTATTGCGTGTAGGCAAAGGGGGAGGAGGGTTGCGTTCGCGGGACGGGGTAAGGTTCTTACCATCAATTTATTTGTAAAAACGTCATCGCTCGTCGTTGTAACCGGATTTGACGGTCCGATTTTGTGTGAAATTCCGTCGTTAAAAGCGGTCGGTCGTTATAAGCGGAGTCGTAATAAACGGATGTACTTTCATAGTAGCTGATACTAAAACCAAACATGTGACTATACTTACGTCGTTAAAAGCGGTTGGTCGTTATATGCGAAGTCGTACTAACCGGACTCTACTGTATTTCAAATCTCATGCTCCGAAAGTGGGTCGTTGTTGTTCTACAAGGTGCGCAGAAAGTGATACGTTTATGCTCTAGCGCAGAAAAGTGGTCTACTCCTCTGCGTCCTTGTCCCACGAACAAACGGTGGAAAAAAAATGGAAAAATAGTATCTTTATTTCCTCGCCTGGAATAATTGGTAATTGTTTAATTTTACTAATCCCACGTTGATTCTTTTTTTATAAAAAATGATGTAGGTAAGTAAATTGTTAAAAACAATTTATTCTTGATTTCTTTCGTTGAATTCTATTTATTCGATTTCATAAGGCGGCAACCAAAAGGAATACACCAAAAATATGTTTTTAAACCTTATACTTGCGTAAATGAGCAAAGGCAGAATCTTATACAGCCACAGTTAAACGTTTGTACGATATTAAATTGGTTTTTAAAGTTATTTAGTACTATATTCATGAAAATAAAATAAAATACAAGATAAAAATTTCTTATTTTATTAATTAAATTCTTATTTAATATTTAAAATACATTTATTATGTTATTACGTGGTGCGGCGCACCAAGGTCGCGGTGCGGTCCGGTAGTCTGTTGCGGCTTTTAGAACGAAAATGTATAAAATTAAAAAGAGGCATTCCCGCTGATTTTCATACTATAATGTACAAATAATTTTAAAATTATGCAGTTTGTTAAAAAATGTGTTTTTTGTAAATATTGCAGTCCGATTGCAAGTAAGTCCTAAGGAAAAAAATCATGTAGGTCTATTAGGTACTTCAATTACTGATTTTGCGAAATTGCCTTGTCTTGTTTGGTTTCCTCGCACTCGATATGAAAAGTAGAGTGTTTAACTCGGGTGAAAGGCACCATTTCCGTCTCGGACTATTGGCGCTCTCACTGCGTTCGAGCGCCAAACTACCTCGACAGAAATGGGTGCCTTTCAACCCTTGGTTAACAATCTACTATAAATTGATCTTTACCTATTTTAACTTGAATCCATGAATGAACTAGTATTTAAGTATAAATTGTATAATTACCATTGTAAGTTTTAAATGAATAAATATTATCTTATGTTATCTTATCTTATAAATAGTTTTTGAAAATGTAAGTGATTTTTTTTAAACTTATATTTCCATACATATATTGCATACAGTTCCAAATTTGACCAGTTTAATAATCGGGCTCCGGTTAGCCACTATAATACATAATGTTCCAATTTTGGAACTAATTGTTATTTACTATTATTTTTAATTGGGCGAATATAGTTTTTTTTACAATTTTTTTATGTTACATTTATAGTGTTTTATTACATATATTTAATTAGGGGAGAATAAAAAATCCATGCGACAAAGGGTTAAGAATTATTAGTTAGGTAAATGAGCATAGATTCCATACTACTAAAACTTCCAATTAGTATGATACCTACTAACCGACATGGCAATGATGTCGATATCGAATCGACGTGATTAATTGATTATTAGATATCCAAAACTATCTAGTATATATAATCCAGTAGGCACCTTTTTTATCGCAAGATAATTATGTACCTACCTATCAAATAAACGCATTCGTCAAAAGATAATAAACACGCATATAAAATAATCGGCCAAGAGCATGTCGGGCCATGCTCAGTGTAGGGTTTCGTAGTTACCATTCTGTCAAAATAGGCCAAACGGGGGCTGTTAGTAAGGTATGTTGGGGTAATATCGGATGCGGGAGAAGAACGTAGGAAATTAATTTCCGCCAAAATACCTAGGCTTTATTTCTTAATTTTGACAACAATGTGCAAGACGCTATTTCATTGCGCTTCGGACACCAGTGTCCCTCCGCCGCTCAGTGATGTTGGATGTGTGCTACGCCCTGTAATTTATGTCGTGTATTGTGATAAAACTGTGGTTCTTTTTGTGATTCAGTTGATGTAAAATTTCGTTTTGAAGGTTTATCTTTAAATCAATCCAATTAAAACAGACCTAGGACTGCTGTAGACCGATTTCCGATCTTTATCCTTGCAGGTAAAGAACGGATAGCAACATTCCGACCTTTACCCATTTAAAATACAGCAGTGATTGTCAAACTTTGAATTTTTATGACTGCAATAACTCTTTTTTTATCGTAATTATTTAGTTCCTTTATTTTTTTTCGAGGACGGTAATTCAAAAGGAAGAGATTTTAGCAGTGTACATAGTTATATATGTATGAATGTATTACTCTGGAAATTGTTTCTATTGACATATCACACTTTGAGAGCCACAGATTTACCAAATTTTCGTATATGGGTCAAGATCGGATGCAAACATACAAAAATTTAAACATGTAATGAGAACTTTTAAGTTTCTAGTTATTCGTGGCTGAAATTCATATACGTTGGAGGAAGTTAAACATCGGATATACTCTTTTGGATGCCTTATTATCTGAGCATTAGAAATGTTTTTTTTTCGCCATCCGGTGTTAACCCGTGATGACAAATTCATCGTTACCCTCGAATAAAAATATGTCTCATCTTTACACTCGTATAAAACTGAAACCGTTGAACATTGAAGGTTGCCAATATTCAGGCCTAAGCTACGGTTATTATTTAACGATTTGCACCATATTTCTAGAAGCTGACACGTACTGAGATCGAGAAAAAAATATATTTTACGAGGTCTTCCAATTAGTCCCAAATCCGTCCGGTATTATCCCAACATTACTTAGTTTGTTTTTGCGCATTTGTTTGGAAGACTCTTTCTCGCTCAATTAACTATTAGTGTAGGAAATAAAGGTAGTGGACCCCGCAGTAATTCCTCTGCCAGAAAATACTTTACAGTATGATAAATTATCAATAAATAAAAAGTATTGTATAAATTTCCAAAGAATAATAATAATAGAATTAAAGTAAATACCTAAAGTCTTAAATCGTTAATATCTTTTTACGGAAAAATGCTCCGTTCAAACTTTCTTCACCGGATATATTCATGTAACGTATTGCAACAATATATGAAATATCAAAAAAAAATATCCCAGCAGAAATACCAATATTAAAAAAAAATATTTTTTTGGCGTGTCTTGGACCGGAAAATTTCTCAGTCTAATTTTTTCATTGGAATGCCATTTATTGCCGTTTTATACCTACAAAATGAAAATCTAAAAATTTTACCATGTAACTATACTATTTTCAGAAATTGCCTTTTTACTCGCTTTGGAAAATTTCTCTATCCATTTTATTTATTGAATTAAGTTCACTGTTTTCTTTCCATTCAACTATAAAAACATCCAAAAAAAGAACGAGCGTATTAAAAACTAAACATATCGGGAGCAGTGTGTAGGGAGCGGGGTGTATAAGTGGGGTGCGGGAGCGGTACCGGCCGGCCTAAATCACTAAATGACAGCGTTTTACACAAAAATAAAACGCTAATTAAATAACTTACCATAATCGGAACCTAATAATAACATTGAGAGTGGCAACACTGTAGTTGGTCGTATTGTCCTTTCCGAATCAGGCAGTTGCTTTTGACACTGACAGTTAGCCAAAGCAAATTTCCAAGTCATTGTCTCAAAATTGTACATATCGATCGATACCTTTGGGTTCAATTGGCGTAAAGGACAAAATGCTATTTTACAGGAGACGCGAGAAAACTGCGATTTTTTTGTTTAATGTTGATATATTTTTGTTGTTTGATGTGTATGAGAAAAGTACTCAAAATGGTAGTCTTTTTAACCTAAATTAGCGATCATATCTATAAATTTAATATGAAAGAAGTTAATGTCCTTTAAAATTGGCCAAAAACACTATGAATGTCCTTTACGAGCATGACATTTTTTATAATTTAGTGAATCTTGTTTAGTAGGGGGTCGTACGTGACGTACTCAGACTTTTTTATTCTAAAATAGGGGTCTATTCGTTACCAACCACGGTGCAAATGTTAACTGTTTTCAGCATAAGACTTGTTCACGGAAAAAAGTAGCCTAAAGTTGAGTCTTCTTAGGTATATAGAAACTTTTTGCAATGCTACTACCTGACATTCCAAAATAAGTATGATCAAGTTTAAGAAAAATATATATTAGTTGTCATTGAGTAAATAAAATTAAAATGAAAAGGGTATTTCGATGCGGCAACTCGCAAAACGATATAAAATATCCAAAGACGGTGTGCGAAAAGTTATAAATAAGTTTGGGCACTTTAATATGCTAGGTGATCTGCCAGGTCTCGGCCGCAAAAAAGGCTGCGTGAACCCAAAATTAGACGCGGCAATAGTGGATTTGTTTTGCCAAAATCCATCGGCCTCTACCCGGGATGCAGCCAAAAAGCTGAAGACTTCAGTTGGAAACGTGGTAAATGCCAAAAAAAGAAATAATTTACAGACCCGAAAAAAACAAAAAATGGATTTGGATTTAAGTGTATACGTGACTACATAGTATATATTTAAAAAGAAATCAGGCTGAGAAATTTTCCACTCTCAGTTTTTAATAGATCTATAATACAGACATTTGGGTACGCATTTTTTTTGGATTTTCTTACCCACTACGCCAAATTATATTCTAAGATCATATAAGAAGAAAAAAATGACAGAGCAATATTCCGATGAAAATGAGCGTTGAAAAAAGGAATTATCATAAAAAAAATATTCTCATGTTTGACAAAAGTTTTAGATCTTTTTCTAGTATCACATACTGATACAAATAACTTATTTGGTAAAATAATTTTGGACTGAGGAATTACTCGGTTCAATATATAAACATATTTGTACTTTTACGTAAAAATACCTAACTTAGGAGAGTTTTTTTTTTGGATATTTATATGTTAGTTTCGGCTCATACTATACAATAACCAAGCAAAATTTCATCGACTGAGAAATTAATGCATGGGTCTCCATACAACAACTTGCTTCATTTACTACACTATATACACATAGGCTATAGTTAGTTTATTTTTTGCATTAGAAATAAGTAAACAATCTTGCTGTGTCTTTTAATTGAAAAACACGTTTTAAAAATAAGTCACGGCAAATATGTAACAATTATGAATCTAATACGATCATATATATTCTTCTGCTTTCATAAGTAATAGTTACTGATTTAAAAAAAGCGTTTTTCAATTAAAAGACGTGTCAAGATCGCTTACCTTCTTTCTAATGCTAAAAAAAACAAACTATAGGGTCTATAGGTACCTACTTATGAAGAACAGTCGCAGTATAGGTGCTGTTTTTTTTATATGAGTGTTTATTATCTTTTTACGGATGCGTTTATTTGATAGGTATAATTATCTTGCGATAAAAAAGGTGCCTACTAGATTATATATACTGGATATTTTTGGATACTGATGGTGATGGAACTTAATATTAAATACGTAACCTACCTACCTACAGGTAAAAAATTTGGCCTAAATCGCCGTCAACGGGCAGGGTGCCCAGAAGGCTGCCCGCATTTCCTCGATGTATAGAAATAGCGATGCTAATGCGCTGTGCGAAATACTGGCCAGCCCTCTGGTCGCCCGAGGCCTCTATTAGGCGCGTCGATAAATCTATATAGCTGACGTAGTCACCTAGAAACCCTTATAGTTTCGCCATGTCTGTCTGTCTGTCTGATGTCTGTCGGGTATCATTGGATAGGTCTTTCAAAACGAATAAGGATCTACTAGAACCATTTTTGATACGGTTAATATTTTCGGAATAAAGCGCTCCAAAAAAAAACAATAAGTGTCCCCCCCCCTCTAACTTTTGAACCACGAGTCCAAAAAATATGAAAAAAATCGTGAAACGAAAGCTGAATAAATACTTTCAGAAGTTTTTGAGTTATTGCAAAAAATCTTGTTTTCTTAGTAAAAAGACGTACCTACCTAAGTACAAAGGGCTTCCTTATGATACTTACTTAATGCATCAGCTTGTTTTTTACTAGAGACAAAGAGAACTTAGACTAGAGGGATATTGTCAAAGTAAATTATGTTAGTCAGTTTATTTACTGCCATCTTTAGACACAAATGATTAACACCTTTAGAACGCCATTTGACTTTGATCCTTTTTTTTTCACTGATATGTGTTAAATTTGTAAAATGTCAACAGTATCGCCATCTATAGTCTCTAATTTTATGTATTTAAAAACGAGGTAACAATATCTACCTTCAAATGGCAAAAGCCAGTTGAGGGTAGATGAAAACATTACATGATCAGATAATGTATGTAGGTTAAAGTCAGGTCGTTCAGTATCAGATCCACATCAGTGGTAGTTTTGTATTTGGTTGGTTAATCAATAAATATTATAATTACCCGAAAATGTACAAATTGTTTGTTTACTTTTATTTAAGTATTATAGAGATACAGAGTATAGTCGAGGATAGGCCAAAGGTATGGTGCCATCTTTTCGAGCTAGTCTAAATTCTCTTTGCTCGAGATCGAGATGATCGATGTGTAAATAGATCTACGATATATTTCATTACCGTTAAAAGTGACAAGCTTTCATTTCTTTATAATTGTGTCGATATAATTAAGATAGCTAAGGATACCCTAACATATTAAAAAATATCTTAATAGAAGTTGGAGACAGATTGTTCAAAACCTTATTAAAGTCAGGGGTGCGAAACTCCTCCCTTCGGACAAACTTAGTTCCGTTCGGCTCAGCATTGCTCCGAGCAACTATTAGGGTTGACATAACTTGACTTCCCTTTGCGTGCACGACCACAATAAGATAATGGCTTGAATTTTGAGAACCCTAAATAGCCGAAAGATTGATTCGAAATGATTCGACCCTGAACCGCTGCTGTCAAACTTCGGTTTTGTAGGAAGTTTCCTTTCTATCGGTACTATTTTATTCTGTGTTAAAGTTTGTAGATGCAATCTAAAATCTCACTGTGTAAATTTACCTAATATGTTATTTATGTGATCCACAGATTAGAATTTAGTTAAAGTATACGATAGCGTGTCCATGAATGTTTAATTGATTCACCCTTGATCGGTCGAAGTACGTGACCCAATTGTATTGTCCTAGCTTAGGTACTTTAGTTCTGTGACGAATTTACTTACTACTAGTAGTTCGCCCCGAACTGAGAACTCGCGGTTCGCCAAAAAGATCAATTGAATGCAGTGCTACTTAGTCCGAGATGGGCATTTCGTAAATGATTTCTGATTCCACGATTACTTGAAATCACTTTTTAATCTGATTACCGATTCCCATATTACTTTGTAATCTAACAATACCGAATTACTAAGTACAATTTTATTCCATTTGAGGAATCAGGAATCAATTTCTCGAATATTACAATTACTAGTTATTTGAATCAATGTCGATTCCTCATTACAGGAATGCATTATTTGATTCCTTTCAGATTACATTTCATACTACTACTATCAAAAGTACATTTCGATAGTAGATATAGATGTTGTTGACTTACTAGGATGCATCTATATCTTATTTGAAACAGGTGCGCAGATTTCGAAAATGATGACCATGACCTATAAAACGACATCCATGACGACTTTTATGACATACTGCATGGCCGCCATCTTGGAATCCAAAATGGTCATCATTTTCTAAATCTGCGCCCCTTAAAACCTATAAAACGACATCCATGACGACTTTTATGACATAGTGCATGGCCACCATTTTGGAATCCAAAATGGTCATCATTTTCAATATCTGCGCCCCCCAAAACCTATAAAACGACATCCATGACGACTTTTATGACACTGCATGGCCGCCATCTTGGAATCCAAAATGGTCATCTTTTTCGAAATCTGCGCCCCCTAAAACCTATAAAACGACATCCATGACGACTTCATCTTGGAATTCAAAATGGTCATAATTTTCGAATAAAATCTTAAATTAATGAGGGAAGAGATGAACAGATGAACATACATACATACCCACATACAAGCGGGTCAAAATCATAACCCTCCTTTTGCTTTGCCGTAGTCGGGTAAAAAAACAATATTATAAAATAAATGTGTAAACCGAGCACTTTCATGTGATACCAAACTTGACCATACTTTCTTGCAATTAAAATGACCAGAATAGCAAGACCCCTCACAAATGCCTTTTTAGCATTTTAAGCTCTTCTAGCTCAATAACCTCTTGTTCGATCCAGCTCAAAATTTAATGACTAAAATATAATGCCCTCGACTAAACGTTTACCCAATTTCATTTAAATTAGAACAAATTTACTTAAGTTATTGAGTATCAAACTATCCTCTGATAGTTCAGCTTAAAAACATCGAAATGCCGGGACGTGCCCCTAGCCAGCCGTGTGTTCAAAGTCGAATGTAAGAACTTCACTTCGCTTCGCTCGCTCGTTCGAATATTCGGCTCGTGTTGCTTTTCTTTCTCTCCTAATTCACCGTATAAGGGCTTAAGTTTAGATATGCAAGATTTAACACATTCACTACCAGCGACTCGCTAGGCGGGTTCTCTGTTTTAGTCGCTTTTCGCTACAAGGCGGAAAAGCCGTAAGCTCGAAGCAGTGAATGTGTTAATTAAAATTCGTAATGTGGTTGAGCTGTGAAAAGTTAACGGACTGATACTTAATTCATAATTTTGCATAATAGGTAGAGTTAGACTAAGAAAAGTCTGCAACGATTATGATAGCATGTCGCGGGTCGCAGTGCAAGTGTTATTTATACGTCATAAACTCATAATTTCATAGAAGTTTGACGTTGAAAATAAAACTTGCACTGCGTGTGCGACCAAAATCGTTTTAGACTTATCTTGGTCTAACTCGACGCGTGTTAGGTCGGCTGTTAGCGGGAAATGGCCTAGCTAATTTAAGGCCTGTGCACACCGGCTGCGTGTGCGTGACGTGTACGTGTGCGTGCGGCGTTGTAGTATACAGATTCTTATGAGAGACGGCACACCGCTTGCGTGACGTGTGCGTGTGCGGCTCCTACATTTTAGCGCACGCGCACGTGCACGTCACGCACACGCAAGCCGGTGTGCACAGGCCTTTATTGTTGTGAACGGTTTAGTGTGCCCAGACCCTTATTTCACCATGGTGACAGGTGCGACAATTGTCGATATAACTGTTACTACGTCACAGGCCTCCATAGACTACGGTAACCGCTTACCACCGGACGGGCGGTGTGCTTGTTTGCCACCAACATTTTAATAAAAAAAAAACTCCATTATATCGCCAATAAATACCTAAGTAGGTACAGTCTGCAGCAGCAGAAGTTGCTAAGCGGGCCAGGTGTTCAAAATGATCTTGACGCGACTTTATTGTTAAGAGAATAAGAGCGTGTCAAAGTAATTTTGAACACTACACCCGCCTACCAACTTTTGCTGCTGACTATACTTATTTTGCGAAGCTAATGACAATAGGCCTGATGACAAATTTTGAAAACCCTTTTAATATCGTCGGTACACTTGTATTAGTTCCGAAAAACACTATATTTCAGTTATACTTATAAGATTTAACATAGATAATTGCATTTTATTATAGCTAGTTTAAACTTCGCGCGAAAACGCCTCGCATGCCATTTGTGACGTCATCATTTAGTTGGTGGTAGGGTGGTAGACATTGTTTACATACTTACAGTTACGAATTTCCCTTAAATCCGAATGATATTGTTAATTCAGCACCATATATTACGATTAGGGATGATAAATACATTACAAAAATTTATCACAATAACTCATTTTACACAAAAACTCTCACACGGTTGCAGTTTAAGATGAATTATTTAGATACATGTAAATTTTGAGTGAAAATCACCGAACGCCGCTTTTACTTTTTAATTTTTCATTTTTTCTAGTTACGACAGCCAACATGGCAATGATTGTTCCATTCAGCCAAATAATTAAAAAAGTTTGTTGTTGAAATATCGTATTATTTAGCATTTTATTTAAATAATAACAAATAGATATCTACTTTATATCGTGTAATAATATTTTTTGGACGTAATAAATGGTTAGTGGCGAAATAACATTTTTTTGCACCTTTCGAACTCTTTGGTGCCCACGTATAGATTTCGGTCAATGAGGTTGTCTATGTTGCTCTAAGAAATATGTTATGGATTGATGACGTCACTGTTTGGAACGTTTCTGATTGGCGTTTCAGTAAAAATGGCCGATTGGAGAATTTTGCACTTTTATTTTATTGAATATATTAATAATCCTTCAGTTTATACTGAGATTGGGCCATTTTTTAGAATCATATTAAGTAACATATATGTTTCGTTGAAACCATTATTTCCATGATTCTTTGTTACTTGCAACAGGCCTATTGTCACAAGAAACACGACAATTGTCACGAAATTCCGGAAAAAAACTCATTCCTGTCAAGAATTACCGAAAGTTCTCTTAAATCTTGTGACAATTGTCATCATCATCATCATAAACTTCACTATTTGCCGATATACCTAATAAAGTTTTTTTAAATAATACAATGATGGTGGCAAACAGGAATACGGCCCGCCCGATGGTAAGCGGTAACCGTAGCCCAAGGATGATTGTAACGTCAGCAACAGTGACATTTTATAATCGTCGCACCTGTCACCGTGGTGAAATTGGGGCCAGGGCCTAAACGACATTTGTTTGAGCTTGCATATCTAATTTGGAGATCTATGCTTGTTTATAATTACTGGCTCGTGTGTTCAATAGTTGACGTTTCACGACCATTCGTCACTTTAAGCGCGCAATAGACGTGCACGCGACCTGCAATATTTCCGTCTGTACTAAATTCATGGGTTTAACTTGTTCACAAATCTAGACTCTTTATTGTGTAGTACCATATTAATTGACTGCATAATCTCTTACCCACGTTACTCAGTTGTTTTGTAATTGTAGAAACAAAGTGAGCAAAGCACTTCATTTAAGCTTCGGTCTAACCATGGTGCGCTACGGCGGCGGCGGCGGGGACACGGGACTGAAAGCAAAGGAATCCGTAAACGAGAACCATTGGTTTGAAAAACCACCGAAAAGGGGATTCCTAGCTAGCAAATTTGTAGAGTTTTGCAACAGAACAGATTTGCACGGTTACAAGTATATTGTTATGGAGGATATTAATATGCCGGAGAGGTTTGTTTACATTTTTTGATTTACCTTGATGAAAAACTGAAATGTTAAATTTTCAATTTTTGTACACCTACGAGTACCTACTTACTTAGTTCGTACGTGTAGTTCTCGACGTATATATAAAATTTGGCATTTAGTTAGTTGTGAATTGTGAATATGCTTTTGACAATGTTATTTTATCTTTCGAACTTTCTTTTTTTTTCGAAAAAGAAAATCACTTGCTAACAGAGCGTTACAAGTAGCAAAGAGAAGGAGTTACATATGTCTTTGGTTATACTTTCTTTACTTAGTGCTCATTTTATGTACCTACAGTCAACAAAACTATTAACTTAAAACACCGCTGCATACAAACGTGTATGCAGCGGTGCAAAGCTTTGCTGACTGTATGTATATATTATAATATTATACTTTTGTATTTAATAATTAAATATAAGTATAATGTATGGTTACAATCACACTTATTGAATTAGGTAATAGTGAAGGTAAGTATATCTATTGTTTTACAATTACCTATTATTTTTTTAAGTGAGGTATTTTCCTTCTGGAAGAGATCACTCATGAGGTCATGAGAGAGTCATGAGTGAAAGTCTGCAAGTTGTTTACTTTACTTATGTAGGTACCTATTTTGGGCCATTACTTTAAATTGTCTGAGGCGAATAAGAAGGTTTTTTTTTATATTTTGGGGTTTTGTCACACGAAATGCTAGAAGAATCTAAAAGGCAAATTATTCCCGACCTCCATCTGGCAACCCTAGGCTAATCGAAATAGCTAGACCGCGAGCAATAAAGTATAGAGTCTGTGCGTAAAGAGAAGAGTCGTGGAATGTATGGGGCTCAATACATTCCACGACTCTTCTCTTTCCGAACAGAGTCTAACAACAGAAAACAAATGCCTACACGTATAACATCGTTTTAACGTTGAAATGTAGGTACCATAAGGTAAACGTACTGGTGCTCGATGCGGTCCCAGTTCATGTCATCTTGAAACTTAAGTCATTGTCAATAGAGGTGACAGCAAGGTGTCATCTATTGGGCATTAGCATGTCGAGCACTAGCACTTTTACCTTATTTGTCAGATATAATTATGACCATTCCCTCAGTTATTCGTTTTTGCTGGCTATGTAGACGTAGCAGTTTAATATGCAAGGAGTAGGTACCTACCTTTAAAAATGGATTAAGCGCCACTTGCACCATTCCACTAACCCGGGGATAACCGGTTAAACCTGGAGTTACCATGGTTACCAGTCCAATTTGACACTGGGTTAACGGTTTAATGGGTTAAGTGGGATGGTGCAAGTGGCGCTAGGAAAATTACATAAATATGTTTTGATATCGACTTTGTCTAATGTCTTCTTTACATGTCATGTTTATTTTGTTGTGTAATCCCAACTTTCCGAAATGGTTATGTCTGTGTTGTTTCGATGGAAATATATCAATTTGATTAAGGTGATCATTAAGGCGATGTTCTGTAGAAGCCTGTGGGCGCTGGCGGTGGTTTTGAGCGTCGGCGTTGCGGCTTACTTCGTCGTCACCGCCTACCGTTGGTACGCTCGGAATCCTATCGTCACGGTAGGTAATTCATTTATTATATTTATTCAGTAACAAAGTAAACGTTAACTAATTTCTTAAGAAAAAGGAGGGCAGGATATTATCAAGGCTGTAGTAATAGACCCTAAATATTCCTATTTGTAGAATCTTACTTATATAGAATAATGTTTAATTAATTAAGTAAATATTATTCTAGACACCATTAAAAATATAAATAATACGAATCACCATAATTTGGCTTCATGAACCACTAACAAGGACAATGGTGCATAATGCGCGACCTTGACAGACTGCCGCGACTAAAATAAATTCGGAAAATGGGCTCCAATTCTGGTGAATGCGCCGGGAACTCTCACCCTATAAATAGTCTCATGGAGATTTCGCGCTCTATGCGCGCCTTGCATAAGTTGTTAGGCTTAGGTAGCGTACGTGTGCGAGAATTTTTAAATGTTCGGACATTTACGATCATTCATATTAGTCCGTAGGGTAATCATCCACTATTAGAGATAATAAGCGTGGTAAGTGTGCGCGAGGAATAATCAACCAATCGAAATCAATCAATATAGGGGGCCTAATAACTTAAATAAAAAATAGTCACGTGTTTGTCGATGTACGATTGTCATCTTGGTATAGGAGCTCTCATAGAAACGTGACCAATCGATCTGATGGATATTTACCCTTAGGGCTGATTTAGACGGCGCGAGAACACGCGTGTGATTTTAGTTACATTGCGGACTGTTGGTTACGTCCAATTCACCCGACCGAACAAAACCCGCAATGGTATGAAACTCGCATGCGAGTTCTCGCATCGTCTAAATCAGCCCATACTGTGCTATATGTATAGGTACGAATGTGTCCTAATCTAATAGACAGAAATATATATATACGAGTATTAGGTATATATATTTGATATATTGCTTTTGCAGGTGATCGAGAGCACTCACGGTCCCGTCTGGGACGTGCCATTTCCAGCTGTCACTATTTGCGATCTGAATACCATTTCTCGGAGAGCGGCAAAGGAGTTCGCCGCAAATGTGTCGGTATCTGTAGTTAGGCAATAACATATTAAGGGGGTGAATCATGTTTCTATACGCAGAAGTAGTTATCTAAACGCTCTTATTATCTTGATCATAAAATTGTAGTTAGATCATTCGCACGCGTCGTCGCCAGTTGAGCCGCTTCTGCTGCTGACTCCTCCTTGTTTTCAGGATTTTTACGTATTTATAGTTCAGATATATGATATTTAGGACACATTTACTTTCATGTCTGGTGAGAACATGAAAGTAACTTGAAGGAGCGCATATAAACATTTAATTGAAAGTCATCCTCAGCTGACGGTTCAGGCCGCATAGCCAACGTGGCAATCGGTAACGCTCCGTTAGCGTTAGCGTATCGTAGTCGTCTCTCTCAATCACTCTTCCTTATTAGTGCGACAGTGACAGTTGCGTTTCGTTCGCTACGGAGCGCGTTGGCTACGCACTCAGTTATTAATGTTATTAAATAACGGTGTCACGGGCGATAAATATTGGAAAGGTGCCTAGTCACGACCCTTCTACCCAATCGGCCCAATTCCAACAATGCTTATAAGATGTTACAGCGATACGATACCGATCTGTCAGTGTCAAAAGTGACATTTATTCAACCAAAAACGTCACTTTTGACGCTGACAGATCGGTATCGTATCGCTGTGACATCTTATAAGCATTGTTCGAATTGGGCCGATAGAGGATATTAGTTCCTTGCGTATATTTCAGGAGCCTCCCTCCGAACATCACCGCGGAGAATGTGTTCGAGTACCTCCGCTGGGCTCCCCTCCTCCATTCCTCGTTCCAAGCCAACGACACACAAAAATTGATGTTGAGCAAGCTGCAAGATGTGCTAGATCTCAATAAAATTACAACAGAAACACTTTTTGCAAGTGTAAGTCGTTTAATTGTTCATAAAATATCAATAATTTTTTATTCAATCATTACAATTTTTTATTAGTCAATCGATAGTCATTTTAACAAATAAGATGATTCTAACAAGCGATCTTTCAACACGCAATATAAAGCGTTAAACGAGATAATTTAAGTTTATAATAAAATATAAAGTGGTCGGTATTCTTAATTAAATTCAGTTAATTACTTATTAGAAAAAAAATCTCTGCGTATTTTTTTTTTTCGTACAATATAAATTACAAGGAAGAACCGTGAAAATCTTGTGAAAATATAAGTGACTTTTTTCATAAAAGTACTTAAGTAGGTTGTAATGTAATCTCATTAAATACTCGCCCGTAAACATCTGTTCACTCAATCAAATTCTGAGAAGCACTTTAGACGTTCTCTGGCTCGAAGAGTTTCGTACACAGACTTATCAATATAAGTGATACCTGACCTACCTAATGTATATTACTTTTATCTCTAGGAATTAATATATAGGTAGAAGATTTATAAGCCTAGCTTCTGCCTGCTTTTGACATTCCGAGCAGGATCGTGAATAGGTACTATTAGGTTCTTATCTGTGTGTGTGTTATACATATACGTAATGCTACACGTAAGTAACCGATATAAAACCTAGCAAAAATTCATAACAAATTAAAACTAAGTGCGTTTAACAACAGCAAATGTGAACGATTGCGTCGATTTCTTTGTGCCATAATTAGTCACATGACAGATAAGGCAATAAGCGCCGATATTGAAAATGGCGCGTTATATGCATTATACGGGGTGGCTAAAAAGTAACTCATTCCCGTTGCCAGGGAGGTTTTGGGATTATACTGAGCAACTTTTACTATGGAACCAACCCTGATCTCGCGAAACAAAAATTTGTCTGTTTCATACATTTTGGCTGGTCCATTTTCTATGGGAGGGTAATTTTTTTTTTCGCGTTTACGGTGTTGGTCCCATAGTAAAAGTTGCTCAGTATAATCTCTAAACCTCCCTGGCAACGGGAATTCAATTATTTTTTAGCCACCGTATATAGTGAACAAGACTTTTAGCGCCTATACTCGTATATGTTCCATATCATATCATGTAATGTAAGTATACGTATATCATGTAGTTTTCCCTGCACGTTTCCAGATGTCTCCAGTGTCATCTTGTGGCCAGTTGGTACAGCGCTGTATGTGGAAGAACACCGTGTACCGCTGCGAGATGCTCTTCCAGCAGGTGTTCACGCAGCTCAACCTGTGCTGCGCGTTCAACTACTTTGCGGTCAACGTCACTCTCAACACATTGCATGCGTAAGTAGAAGAAAGAATGTGGTAGAAATTACTGAATATTCATTTTTGTTCGTTTTTCATTGAGCGGCCAGCAGTAAGTGAAAGACTGTTTACCGTAGCGATTCTTTTTAAAAAAAAAGATAAAAAATAGTTTATTCAAGTAGGCATATTACAATGCGCTTATGAACGTCAAATAAACCTTTACCGGCTCCAACCGTACACCTCTGCCCCGAGAAGATTTAAATCCCCCCTCAATTGGAGGAGGGTATCCCAATATGGGACCGGCAACAAACTCGGCGGGACACATCTTTTCAAAACATTATTACATCTTATAATTAACATGCATTACGAGTAATTAAGAAAAATACAATTTAAATTACTATAGAATTCATGCAATTATACTCAGTGAGTACATAATTTTATACAAATACGGTAGCTCTTTCAGAAAACATATCAAATTCTTACAAAAGGAAAAGAAAATAAAACCAATAAAAGAAATGAGAATACATATTATATGAATCTGACTGACTGTTATGAGATGCTTTCATACAATTTGATGTGCTTTCTTGCCTGAGCTGAGTCACCTTTAACTCTACACATAATACAATGCTTTTAATTGCTACTTGTTTTCTACGCAACTGCGAATGTTAAGTTATAATTATTCTGTGAACAGGACCAACGAGTTAGGCAAGCAGGTGGCGCCACGCCGCGTAGCCTCTTGCGGCTACCAGACCGCGCTCACCGTGCTCATTAACACAGCGCCTGACGACTACTACAGCTCCGCGGTGGCCTCGCAGGGCGCGCTGGTGCGTGTTGTGTGTCTGTACTCACCATACCGCGCTCACCGTGCTCATCAACACAGCACCTGACGACTACTACAGCACCGCGGTGGCCTCGCAGGGCGCGCTGGTGCGGGTTGTGTGTCTGTACTCACCATACCGCGCTCACCGTGCTCATCAACACAGCACCTGACGACTACTACAGTACCGCGGTGGCCTCGCAGGGCGCGCTGGTGCGGGTTGTGTGTCTGTACTCACCATACCGCGCTCACCGTGCTCATCAACACAGCGCCTGACGACTACTACAGCTCCGCGGTGGCCTCGCGGGGCGCGCTGGTGCGTGTTATATGTCTGTACCTACTCACCATACCCCGCTCACTAGCGAATTGCCTGTATGATAGACGAACAGATAGGAACACAAGTTATCCTATAAGTAAGGATTTAGTTTTAAACATTTTAAGGTAAGTATGTACGGAACCCTGAAAACTAACCAAACCTAAATAAATCCTATCAGCTTTGATTTAAATACAACCGTTGTCAATATTCTAATTGTCCAGTATTATTTATCACTTCAGACGAGGAAGTTAAAAAACACATTACAATAATATCAATGCTACAATCCGATTATTGGATCTAATCTGATTATTAAGCACCTTCGCATTGCCTTTGAATCATCAGTGACTAGGTGGCGTAAATATTTACGTACAGCAAATCATGATACTTTCAAACATGTAGATACCTAAGTTCCTATTGATAACTAATCCCTACTTGATATTTTTCAAACAATTGATTATGTTCGTAAATCGAAAACGGAAGTGCTAAATTTTTGTCCCTACAGCGCGCAGGGTCGACGTCTGTGCTGCGCGTGTTGCTGGCCGTGCGCAACCCCGCCAAAGTAACAGTTACATACATACGATGTAGTGCATAATTGTTTTCCTTCGTGTTTTCACGGAAACGTACGAACGTGTCTTGCTATTTCAGTCAGTCTCGGTACAAAAAATGCTAACGTTGACTGAAGTAGCATGACAAATACGAACGTTTCCGCGAAAATACGAAGGGTATCGATTATGAACTACATCTTGATGATAATATTTTATTCATCAGTCATCAGTGTCATCACGAATGTCAAATTGAATGTGATCAGAGTCTTACTCTTACTAAATGAAACATCGTATCCGCAGTGTAAAGAGTAAAAAATCGCACTCAATAATGACAATTAATTTCTTCATAATCAAAGTCCTGTCACAACAGATAAACAGGTTTTAACCTCGCTAATTAGATGTCGCAGGGTGACCATGATTATAATTAATTAAATTTGTCCTTAGCAAAAAAGTTAAAAACATGGAAACCTTGTTAGTGTTTTACTTATATACGATGGTGAACGGTCCATTAACATTTACTGAGTGTGTATGGTTGGTTATGTTCACGACTAGTGAATAAACCTGTATGTAGCGTGGTAGCTGGAGATATTCTCAAGTGTAACGTTATGGGCAGGTGTTGATAGATGACTCGTACAACTTGCCGGACCTGGACTCGCAGGCGCGCATGGTGAACCCGTCCACGGAGGTGCTCATATCGCTGTCGCCCGAACGCACATATGCAACGCCTGGCATCAAGTCCTTTATGCCGGAACGGCGGCAGTGCTACTACAACGACGAGGTAACAAGTATAATGACAGGCCTATTCGAACGCAAACTGATATCAGAATGATATCTAAATGATGTCATTTAGTTATCATAGTCAAGGTATTGAATATCGACATGGACAAAGCGCCAAGAATATGTATAGGTATTAGGTACCTAACTATACGATCTTATTGCCCATAAATTAAGGTATTGCGTACCTACATATTTTTGGCACTTTATCCGTGTCGATATTTAATACCTTGACTGTACATGTATTGTGATGTCAGTGTACCAATTTTGTAAATGTTAGAATTTTTGAAAGTTGTAGCGCGGCTTAGGGTTGCCATAAGTGTAGGGACGACGATCGAAACAAATATGGACAATATGCTTTATGGCGGGGACACCAAGCTTTAAACTAAGGTGATAAACGCTGAGCAGATATTCTAACGTCTGCTTTGTTTTTATACTATGGTAGTATACCCTAGAATAAGTTATAATTTCACCGTTACGTAAGTAGGTACGTCATCTTTCTACTTCGTTCCATTTACTACAGACAATTTTCACTTTTTTTACTTCAGAAATATCAAGATCTGATATCGATTGACGATTAGAAATACTATGACGCACTTTACTGACGCAAATCTGAATATAGATTTTAATCTATTTAAAAATCAATCCCGCTATCTGCCCAAATCAACCGATAGGTACGTCCGATACTAATTGATTCTAATGAAAAGAAGTACTTCTAACTTCCATTGATTGGATTACCTTGCTAGTTAAGTATTATTCTATAATATGTATGTTTATATAGAAATGTTTGCGTACCTATACTTGTGTGTTTCTTTAAACAATGAGACGCCATATGTATTTTAAAATTACATCTTGCACACGGCATGGAAACATCCATTACCATCGTCACTAATGCCAGGATCGCACGTACCGAGTAAGTAGAGTGGCGAAACAGCTTAGTAAAACGAAGTATGAAATTGTTACTCGGCCGAGTAAAAATTCCATACTTCGTTTTACTGTCTCGCCACTCTACTCGGTACGTGTAACCGAGCCCTAACTTGGGATTCCTATACAGTACATACTGATTGAGTTTCACTGATAATGGTTTGATAATGTATTCTACAAAAAAAAAAACAGTTGTTACATACATTTCGACATATTAAGGGGTTGTGGTTGTGCACACTCGTCGAGAGACCCCGAGTCAGGCCAAGAACGAGTGTGTATATATGCTGCTCCCTTCTCGTCTCGCTCTTACTTGTCTAGTCTCGCGCTTCTCCGATTGTATCAGAGCAGTGTCGAAGCTCTCTCCACACTCGTGCACGAGGAGGTTCTCAACGAGTGTGTACAGCCGACATTACATATGTATATTTCCGTGAGTTGGAGGTTGCCTTCATAGTAAAAGTTGTTTACTATGACTTGTACTCAGAGTCACTCAGAATAAGTTGACATAAATATTTTTCTTACAAAATCATTATAAAAAATTCTATACCTAGGTAAGTCACAGGTACAATCACTTAACTAAAACAAAAATTATCTTCATAATATATTATACTCCTTTTGCTGTGATACGTGATAAACACGCAAGTTTGTTAAAATTAGCACCAATGTGCCGCAATTATACATTTTATATGTATAATCACCTTTTAAAGTATGGCAACCCATATAAATACCTTGTTAAAATACATGACCCAGGGCCTACCGCGAATACCCCAATTCGCAAATTGCGGGGATCTTTCTCTTTTACTCCAAGGAAGGCGTAACTAGAGTGACAGAAAAAGATGCCCGCAATTTGCGAAATTCGATTTTCGCGGTTACAGCCCTGAAATTACTGAGAGCGATTGCCTTTATGTAGGTAACGATTGCTAAAAGCTTTCAGTGCTACCTTTATTCAATTAACTTTGATTTGATATGATATCAACATCAATAACTACGTCAATGTATCATAGGAAAATACTTATGTGATCAATAAATTGACTTATTTCAGCTTCAAATTAGCCAGTTCCGCCACTACTCTTACCATAATTGTATGGCTTTCAAGAAGGTGCAGTACATTAAGAAAACGTGTGATTGTTTGCCATTCTACTTTCCAACTACAGGTTAGCTCATAATTTTACTTCAATTGCTATTTCACTTATCGGTGGTTCGGCGCCTACCTATGTAGATTCTTTTTATTGTGATGTGTTAAGTTGATTGTTGAGTTGTTAAATTTGCCTATTTGAGCGTTTCTTTTATTTTTTGCCATTTTTATATATTGTGACCTTTTTTGCCACTTTTGTGTTATTTTTACTCAGAATCTCGAGCTCTTTTGATTCTAATGGGATAAGAAAATGTCACAGAGTTTTTTCCTATTGTGTTACCATTTACCCATACACATTGTATGGCGATAACAAAAAGGAAAGTTTGAAAAATGTATGGAAATTTAAGGACACTTTTTTTATCCTATAAGGATGAAAAGAGCTCGCGATCCTGACTAGAATAATAAATAATAAATAACACAAAAGTGGCAAAAAAGGTCACAATATATAAAATAGGCAAAAAATAAAAGAAACGCACATTTATGACATGTTTTCGAAAATATGTCTTCAAATATGATACTTTCGTTCGGAATTCGTTAAAGTTTTCATTTTTCCAACAGTAACTTTGTCGAATATTGTAACCTGGGTCTTTTGCGTCAAATCCGGTAGTTCTGATTTATTGCAGACTTATTTATGATGTTGGCCCCATGAATAATACAAGTTTGTAACTTCGAGCGCCGAACGCAACTTTGTCAAATATCGAAAATCCCGCGAAAATTTCGGTTTTCTTTTAGATTTGTGCGATTATAACCCTAAAGGACTAGTTTTTGATAGTGCCTTCTCAGGGAGTTTTTAAAGTGGACTAGATTGGCTATAGTACGAGACTAGAATTGTCTCTGTACATTTAATAGTTTCCGAGACAAAGCCTTTCAAAGTTTATAATTTTTTCGAACTTGTATTCGTAGGCTAAGTAAGTGCAGTGAGTATGCACTTTTGTCTCAGGCGATGCCGCTTGGCACAATTGTTTCTAAGGTCAAACAAAGCTGATATGAGCCGGTAGACACGAGATCGTACCGTGCCTACCTCCCAAAAAAGGGGGGGAAATGGTCGCCTCCCCAGGTGCAATCTATGCTATATTTTTTCCTGCTCTTAGCAACTAGGGCAAGTTATATATCATTTTCATATAATTTAAGGACGAGAATATTATATTCATATTTTTAAAACGCCAAGTTAAGTGTTTTTTTTTTATCCTTTTTAAGCTTTGACTTTGGCCATAGTTACATTTCTATGAAAATCCTCACTCAATCCGCTACATATTTTTCAAAAAAATGTATGACTGCCTGCTTTGAAGTGATACTTTATAGAATAAGGAATCCCTAAATTATATGATAATGATATATTACTTGCCCTAGTTGCTAAGAGCAGGAAGAAATATAGCATAGATTGGACCTGGTGATCCGACCCTTGCGCCTCCCTTTTTGGGGGGTAGGCACGGTACGATCTCAAGCTACCTGGCCAAATCAGCTTTGTTTGACCTTAGGAACAATCGTGCCAAGCTGCATTGCCTGAGACAAAAGTGCGTACTCACAGCACTTATGTACTTACCCTACTAAATTTTGTAAGGTTTTATTTCGGAAACTACTAGATGTACAGAGACAATTATTCTAGTCTCGTATTGTAGCAAATTTTGTCCACTTTAAAAACGTCCTGAGAAGGCACTATCAAAAACTAGTCCTTTAGGGTTATAATCGCCCGAATCGAAAAGAAAACCGAAATTTTCGCAGATTTCCGATATTTGACAAAGTTGCGTTAGGCGCTCGAAGTCACAAACTTGTATTATTCATTGGGCCAACATCATAAACACGTCTGCAAAAAATCAGAACTACCGGATTTAACGCAAACGCGAAATGTATAAAATTACTGTATTAAAGGGTCAAAACGGGACCCTATTACTAAGACTCCTCTGTCCGTCTGTCGGTCTGTCTGTCACCAAGCTGTATCTCATAAACATCTCATGATAGCTAGGCAGTTGAAATTTTCACAGATGATGTATTTCTGTTGCCGCTATAACAACAAATACTAAAAAGTACGGAACCCTCGGCGGGCGAGTCCGACTCGCACTTGTCCGGTTTTTTTATTATAGTTTTTACACCTCCTCTTACACATTGTAGGTACACTGAGATTTAAGTACTTATTATGTATAAAGATTATCCTACTTTGCTTTCAGATGATCATCGAAAATGTAATTTTAAGGACTTGGACTGCTTAGAAAAAATAGGTTAGTAACTTAGCAACTGCCCTCCGATGCTAAACGTATTTACAGTCAGCAGCAGAAGTTGCTAAAAGTGCGAGGTGTTCAAAATTACCTTGACACGCTCTTATTCTCTTAACAATAAAGTCGCGTCAAGACCATTTTGAACACATGGCCCGCTTAACAACTTCTGCTGCTGACTGTACCTACTTGTATGTATTTTAGGTACCTACCGATCATCATGGTTGGTCATCTTTGGTTATTGCACATTAAGCATTAGGACCCTTCTCTGATGGAAAGCCACATATTAGAAAAAATAATATGTAATTTAAAGGGTTTTGTTAAAAAAATCTAATGTGAACATTCATATTTTTATGGTAGTCTTCTCTACTCAATTTGAATATCGGTATAGCCTGTCTGCTTTTTTAAGATCAAGTACGCCATAGTAATACAATGGTGAACTTGATCTTAGAAATCGGACAGGCTGGTGTATAAAAAAGGCTTTATTGTTGTAGGATCAACAAACGAAAGCGAGCCCGAGCCAGACAACGTTATGCATTGCTTGCCAGAGTGCGAGCATTACGACTACCCTTTGGAAGTGGCTCTGGGCATACTAGCAAAGCAAGCCAAACTGAATGGGATCGCATTTTTGTAAATACCTCTTTCATGAATACCTTCGTTTTTAGGGATCCGTAGTTAACTAGGAATTCTCACAGTTGCGGCATGCGCACACAGCTGCAAAAGTGCTTTCTTTAAGGTGACGTTCGGATGCTGCGGTAGCTTAAACTTGAATGAATTCCATTCATGTTGTGTCCACGCAAAATCCCTGCTCTCTGTACGTCTATTTGTCCGTCCGTGACTTAGTGAAAAAATAAAAAATACAAAAATAATTACTCATGCCTTTCTTTTTTCACAAAGTAGCTTTCTACGCAACTGATATAGATTAGCTAACATTTAGAATCCTTGGCATAAACTATACCTAATTATTCACATTGTTGGTTGACACAGTATACGGTAATGAATGTATGTTACAGGTGACACGTAGCAGTGTTCATTAGCTGCTCATTTTAGTTGATTACACGCCCTCGGAGTGAGTGTAGCTCCTATTGTTTAGCTCACAGAGTCTGTTATGTTTCAGTAACGACGTCAATTTGGACAACCGCTCGCTCCTGAATGTGTTCTTCAACGACTTGGTCTCGACCAGATACCGGCGAGATGTTTATTTAAACTGGCAAAACATTCTCGGTTCGTATGCGTCTGACGATAGATTTATTGTATGCTTCTTAATAAATATTATACATACTCGCAATTTCAACACTATATAAAAGTGCACTCACACATCACATTTCACACAGCAGTTATATTATAAAACGTTGTATAACAATGATATTAAATTAACATTATGTCATCAAACATGGCAGGTCTTTTGGCTGGAATTGCGTATTTTTAATATTTGCTCGGGTTTATTGGTTCACTGTGGCACTTATACGTATGTATTGTTACATTTTTTGGGTTGTTTAAAAGTAAGTAGGTAAGCAGAATACAAAAAAAAACCTAATCGAGAAAAACACCTATGACCTATGAAGCTATTTTTACAAAGTTTTAAGGGTAAAAACTTACACATACATTTGCTTCGTATGTATAGAAAGACCTTTAAAGATTTTAACACGATTATAAAAGTATTTACAGTAGGTACATATGGTCCTATTTTCCTGCACTAATGCGGGAAACAGCACTTTCCGCGCGTATGTCAAAAGTTTAAAGGGCCATATTTACCTACTGTAAAACGTTGTACGATACATGTGCGAATGAGTAATTTATCGCCTCTCGTTTGGAATTTTCTCTTTTACGCACTTGTATCGTAAATAACTATTTCGCGTTGGGAGGGTGGAACCTTAATAAAAATTGCAAGCAAAAAATGCGCAAGTCCTAGTATAGCGGGTTACTTAGCAAGTTAGCACTGATTGACTAGCACGTTATACCCATTTCGTAGATTAGCACATCCGCAAATTAAAGCCTAATTCTTTCTACGCTAAGTATTTTATTAACCATCCTTTTCTATCTAGCATATTAAAAATAATAAAATGCATAAGAAATAACCAAGAGGAGCAATACATAAGCCATGTGTTCACGATCTTGAATAGGTCAAACATAATACCTTCATAACTAAGATTTAAGGATGGTTCTTAAAGAACCAAAATAAAGACATGAAGGTAAATTGATGATAAGGAACGCGGTATTGTATCGTTGTTGAATCTCTTGATTTTGATTAAAAGTAAACACCTGTCGGAATTACCTACATTGATTTAGCCCGTGCTAGTGGTCGCATTTATCTAGGTACGTAACACCGATAATGTTACAGTCTTTAATCGCAGGTGTCAAAAAGGTGAAACTTGTTTTATCACGTGGATAAAGCCATCAATAAGCTGTAATAAAAATATTTGTCTTTTGTTTGAATGGAACGATTATAATGTGGGGGAAACCCCCACAATCAAAACCCTAAAAAACTCATTGATTCTTTCATATTAATAATAAGACGTTTAGTAATCCACATGATATTTATTTTATAATTAAATTTAAGATTATTTTATTGCTATCTATCACCGTATCAAAATCCAACGTTGATTAGCAATATCATGCAAAAAAAAAAACCGATAATTGTCCTTTTCAATATTATACTTAACCGTTGCGTAAAAATGCTAAAGATGTTTTAAAATTCATAAGCATAATGTACCTTTTCCCGTGGGACGTCACAAATAATTGGAAATTAAACGAACTTACCTGTAAGTGAAGCTCTATTTCAATTATATTAGCTGCACAAATTTCTTCGATGATATATAATAACTATATAATAACTATATAGTAGACGTTACCAACAAGCCTCCGACCATGATATTCAGAGTAACAATTTAAAAATTCTCAATAAGAATTCAATTTTTTAATGAGATTTTTGACAATAGTGTTATATTAAGCAATGTTGTGTCCTTGTTAGACATTGTCTTACAACGCTTTATAACTGCTGTGTAGAAGCATTTTATTAAGATTTCGAATATGGCAATCAAGAGCACCAGGAATATTACCACAACTTTACAAGTGTAATTAAGAATCATGTCAAAACAACTGGTATGTTGTTATTTTACCTAGTTTCACAGTGTAACTAAGTATTGTGTAGATATTCAAACTATCACCTGTCTTGCTGACTGTACCTACGAGTAACCTAGGATTAAATTGACACCTTTTATAAACAATAAGTTTTTTTTAGCTTCGTTCGGCGGCCTACTCAGTCTGATGCTCGGCTTCACACTAATATCCGGTTTTGATCTTATTATATTCTTCACCTTCAGAATAGCTTATGATGCATTGAAAACAGTTTCGTCCAATGAAAACCTGAAACAAGACTACACCAGCAATCGAGGAGAGCCCTCTTTCGCCACGAAAGAGTTCTATGTTGGAAAACCATTGGAATGGGAAACGGAAAGGCGCTATGGAAATGTAAAGTACTGAAAAGAAAGTACGAGTGCCTACGTCAATTTTTCTGTATAATCTGTACGCTTTATGTAAAATATGCTCTGTGCTGTGCTTACAACTAACTATAATAAGTATCTGCTGAAACAAGAGTTCGAGTAGTGTCCATCATTATATATTATGAGTATGTATGAAATATGTAGTAGAATATTAGTTATATATATTCTAGTATTTTTATTTGTGTATGTGTATTCTATATGTAGTTTATCAGAATTATTAGTTGTTCAGTTGTTTTTCAATGTTCTAATAAATGCCTCTGTTCTCCTTGCACCATTTTTACATGTCTCTGTTTGGCCCGATGGTTGACTGGTAGAGAATGCCATTAGGCATTAAGTTCGCCATTTGTACATTATTTTTATGTTTTGTGCAATAAAGTTTAAATAAATAAATAAATAAATATAAAACACTGATTTAAGCTTTCACGATTATTAAACATTATCAAACTACACAACGGGACTTAATCGCGTATTTAAGTTTTAAGATTTACCTCCGACGTTTCGAGGACGGCGTTGTCACCGTGGTCTCGGAGAAGACTTAAATACGCGATTAAGTCCCGTTGTGTAGTTTGATAATAAATAAATATAATGCCTAACTAATAAAATCAATTAATAATAATAAAATCAATTTCTTCCATTTTACTTACAAGGTATTAAATTTAAATTAAATATCGGAAAAGGACAATGTGCCAAAAACATGTACACATTACCTTGATGCATGGGCAATAATGTCGTGTAAGTATACATATATTTGGCACTATCTCCGTGTCTTTATTTAACACATTGTCTGTTTTTATAAAGTAGGTAATTAAATTTTAATTTTCCTTTTATTGAAATTTTATTTCAATATTTATTGTTCATGACATTATATTTTTTTGTTTATTTATTATTATTTCTTAAAGTGTATTTAATTTGATGTTTTGTATGTTTTGTTATGACTTATGAGTATTTTATAAGATTTGTTTATGTATATATGTCGGCGGCAGATCGTAAGATCAGGCATATCGTGAAATTCCTAGGCATATCGTGAAACGTGAAAATCTTTGACTCGTTCTCTGAGTCGACGGAGCCCCGCTACGCGGGGCCACTATTTCTGGGCAGTTTGCCCTTCGGGCATCTGAAGCAACCTAACGAACCTATCCTACCTATATATTGGTTTGATGTGACTATCGTCAAAACATTACACAGGAACATTACGATCTGCCTGATCGTACGATCGGCCTACGACATATAGATGAGAAAATTTATATGTAATTAATTTCAAACTCAATGAAAATTGTTTATGAATATACTATGACTATGACTAATTGGTTGTTAATAATATAGTTTCGTTTAAAGTGTTCCAAAACGAATTAAGCGGTTTGTTATTACACAACCACTATGTTTAGCATCTCCCAGTCTCCTGAAATCGTTCAAAATACAGTTATAAATAGAAAATTATGTAAAAATCTAATTGGAATTACCTGGGCCAAAATACCAACAGGCGCATGCCAGAAGATGGCATATCTCCCCTTAAAATAAATAAAATTTAATGTAGGTATTTCCGATTTAGTCCACAATGTTGTTTTGTAAACATCTCTTTATTTTGCCAAATGATAGTTTCGTTATCATTCATAGCATAGCAAAGGAAAAAGCATTTGCATCAAAAGAAATGCTCATAGCTGCGTTTATTTCGACCAGATAACGCCCATGGGTAACCAAATTTTGAATGTCGATGTACCGGACGCTGCTTGTTATATATAACGATCGTTGATGGTATAAAATTACGGCACAGATAGTCTCACGGTACTTACGAACGTTCACTACTAATAATGTACGACTGCGCTATTTACTACGTGCTTATTATTAGAGTCGGACCAAGAAAAGTCTGCAGCGGATTTGATAGCCCACGCAGTGCAAGTGTCATTTATAGGTAAGTTACGTCATAATTTCATAGAAGTTTGACGTTTAAAATAACACGTGCACTGCGTGGGCTATCAAATCCGCTGCAGGCTTTTCATGGACTGACTCTAGCGGTATCATAGCGCATAATAAATTAAAATTTTAAATTATACAAAATAATCTTTCATAGAAAAAAATATTGTAAGTACTGTCCTCGCCATCGATACATTATTTACTTAACGAAATGTCAAAATGACTACAAAAGGACAAACTATTATTAACGGTTTGTTAGTTTTGACAAACGTTTACGAATAGATACTATAGCATATGTACGATTAGTATATGATGATGTGTCGAAAATGCCTCGAATGGCTTCGATTAAGTACAGAGGGTACGTTTGTGACTGCCACCAGATTATGAAATACCTAAATAGATGTACGTAAATCTAAAATCTATAAGTTGTAGTCTGGCTAGAGTTTTTTTTATTTAAAATGCGTCACAGCAATACATACATATAATACAAGCATAAAAGGCTCTAGCAGGCTAAGCGAACAAGAAGTGCCCCCAACGACGTATTTGGTCATTCTTTCAGGTGGTGTACTGGCAGGTCCTAAGAACACTCTATGCTTAATATCAGTCCTCGATCTTCTTTTGTTTGCGAGTTATTCAGGATAATGTAAAATAATCAGTGTATCATTGACAGTGTCATATTTTGTAAACTGTTCAAGTTAGATTAACCAAAGAAATGTATATTTGACAACAATAAAATAGACTACATAATGCATATTTTTAACCTGCATCGTGTCCTTATATTTCATTATAAAAAAAAACATTTTATTTTTCTTCTCATTTTTTTTACTTTCGCGGAGGTACCTATAAAAAAATATGCATGACTAGCCACTAATACCCACTACATACACATATAAAAATATTTACATATATCTTCGTGCGTCATGTCAAAAAAAAAACATTATCGAACAAGTAGTTACTAGCATATATAAATAAAGTACCAGTGCAGTGTGAAGATAAGTTAGTATGTAGGTATACAATCTCTTCTAATAAACCTAATATCTGGGAGACCGAGCTTTGCTCGTAATATATATTTTGGGGAACTCGGAAACGGCTCTAACGATTTCGTTGAAATTTGCTATATGGGGGTTTTCGGGGGCGATAAATTGATTTAGCTAGGTCTTATCTCTGGGAAAACGCGCATTTTTGAGTTTTTTTAATGTTTTCCGAGCAAAGCTCGGTCTCCCAGATATTAGGTTTATTAGAAGAGATTGTATACCTACGTACTAACTTATCTTCACACTGCACTGGCACTTTATTTATATATGCTAGTAACTACTTGTTCGATAATGTTTTTTTTGACATGACGCACGAAGATTTATGCAAATATTTTTATATGTGTATGTACTGGGTATTAGTGGCTACTCATGTATATTTTTTTTGTAGGTGTACCTCCGCGAAATGTTAAAAAAAATAAGAAGAAAAATAAAATGTTTTTTTTTTTTTTTTATTTTAATATAATGAAATATAAGGACATGATGCAGGTTAAAAATATGCATTATGTAGTCTATTTTATTGTTGTCAAATATAATTTTGTTTGGTTAATCTAACTTGAACAGTTTACAAAATATGACACTTTCAATGATACACTGATTATTTTACATTATCCTGAATAACTCGAATACAAAAGAATATTGAGGACTGATATTAAGCATAGAGTGTTCTATGGACCTGCCAGTACACCACCTGAAAGAATGACCAAATCCGTCGTTGGGGGCATTTCTTGTTCGCTTAGCCTGCAGAAAGGGTCTACCTTTCTGTTCCTCAAATAGATTGATTCGAATATGAATATAATTAGGTACTTAATCGATTTCTCGATAGGTACAATTTCTTATTCCTCTTGTTTGAATTCTCTATCAATTTAAAATAAGCTTTGTGATTGAATCGGTCGAAGCTTCTATGAAAATGAGAGCTCGAAAAATGACGAGCAATGCGAACGTTTCATATATCAAAGGATTATTCATATTTATGGAATTTTCTGCGAAATATTATTTTTAATCACGTTTGCTCTAAGTCAATATTTATTTTAACTATTAATTACCAGCTCGTTATTAAAACAAGTCGAATAAACCATAGGGATCGAGTTACATGTATGCGGAAAATGTTTCTACATGTCAATAAGGACAAACAGTTTCAAAGCAAAAGATAACGAAAACAAACAGGAGTTAATCCCAGTTTCTGTTTCTTTGCCGTAGCATTATACAATGGCCGTAAATTAAATTACCTATTTCGTTTACTCTTCAAAAGCGGTCATAGTTTATTACGTCTGGCCAAGTCATTGTATTCTTTCGGCAAAGGTCGGTAGATTGTAAACAATACCTAATCTGGAAATACCGCTTATGTACATGTAGGTACCTATTTTTGTAAACATGGGGCTTATGACCGGTGGACATAATTTTTCCGGCATGAGATTAACTTGACAATAAAAACTTTAAACGGTTTTCTGTATTTTCTAGCAATTTTTACAAGGACGTTTTCATTTTGGAAAAGTTTGGTTCCAAATATGTATCGAAGGTAATTTCGCAGTGTTGTAAAAGTAATTACTCGAACTAACCCACAGGGAATGAGTCAGATTTCATCGAGTGAAAACATCATCAATAATTTGAAATGGAGTAAGTACTCTATAATTCTGGCAACATCGAGACCGTTTGGAGGAAACAGGCCGGCCACGTGAGATTGAACTGAACAGATATCCCCCGGCAGCGGCTACTAATCGAGGATCAGCGAACCACATCGCTGAAGTAGGTCAATTTATATGAACGGTGAGATCAATCCTCACAATATTTCGAATTTGAATATAATTAAACGGTTCACTGATTCATTTCGTGTTGGGTGTCCGAATAACTCGAAAGTAGGTATGACGTGGTCTGGTATTCACGAGACCTTAATATAATAATAAATAGCTATAGGTACCTAATGGCGAAATCTAGTGTCGGAGGCCAAGATCCACTCGGGTCGCTGAGCCAGCGACACACAAAACACAACATAGGTGCTTACGTAATACATAAATAGTTATACCTATAATCAAACGAGGGACCCGAGGACTCGAGAGTTATAACTCAATAATACTCCCATTGTATTGAAACCAAGTTTGTGTGTCGATACCTCTACTTAATTAGACTAACAATAATTATGCTGTACAAATGTTTAGTTGAACTTCAAATTGTTTATCTATTTTGATTGAAATATAGTTTTCAATATATTTCGCGTAGGCAATCAATTGATGTACTATTTTAATTTTAATTAGATGTGTCATCCAGGGGTTGGAACCGGTATTGAAATACCTGTTAATATCGTTTCAAAACTGTTATATTATTTCGTTCATTAAAAAACCTGTTAATTGATGGAACGCGAACTAAAAAAATACGTTCTTTCTCCTAACCGGTAAGAAGAGGGAACGGAACTTTATGTTTCGCAGGGAACGATATAATACCGGTTAGGTACTCTTGGCTTTCGAAGACTCTCGGTTAAACTCGTTGTCATACGTGAAAGAGATTGCAATACTTAATCGTTCTATCTCGCTTCGATATTTTCAATTTAACCGGTTAATTTTGTTCCACAAAAACGGAAGGCGAACGAATTAGGCATAAATTAGTATCTTAGTAAAAGAACAGTTCTTTAACCGGTAACCGCAAACGGAAACGAAATCCTTTTCGTTCCCGGGTGAATGAACGAACCGGTGAGTCCGTGTCATCACAATCGGTTATACAACAAAACCCTGGATAAAAATATCTGATGTATTTTCTAGGATAAGAATACAAATTAATTGAGATCAAGGGTTTAATAATCTAAAATGTAGACAGTATTAGTAAATATTAGAATAAACTATGCATTGTGTATGCTTACCTGTTGTGAATTTATCATGGCATTATAGAACACATCTCACCTTAAGTATAACGACGTGACAACACATTTCTTAAAGATTATTTCTTTTATTAAGCAGCGGAAAATTATCCCTAATAACAATTACAAAAGCCGTATTTAACATAAGGCCATAAACACAATAAAGCAATACCGGCAGTCATTGCAGGTTATGGCGACATTCATAACTACAAAAGTACTCGCTTGATCTAGACGGCGCTCCTGCATCCTCATCAAGTGTTTCCTATGCCTTAGCGGAGATCACTTCAAGAAACCTTAATATAGTACCTGCTGCCTACAGATTACTGCTGTGTAGTGTCAGCGGGCTGGGGCTGCTGTGAACTGCACAGGTTGACGTTAATGAATTGTTAGCTCGCCCGATATATAGCAGAATTATGTGTAATTGGATCTACTAATCATTACGATGACGTCTTATCAAATCAGATTATCTGTTTAAAAACCCTTCGCATTCATATCTGTCTTTCAGTGTCGTGAATGTTTTCTTAGAACGGTACAGTGTAGATCGACTAACAAATATATTTATTGGCTGTTCAGATACAGCTAGTAAGACTTATGCACCAGTTCAAATAAGGTAAGTGTATCAAAGTCATTGTTTCATTATCAGATAAGTGATAAATAACACTGTGGCAATATTTAAGAGAGTGTAAATACCTCATAACAATTGGGTTAATATATATGACTTGTGAGTTTCTAAACATCAAGCAATGGCGATTTGTCCAATATTGTTTCATTGATTTGAGTTTTAGCCGGCTACATAATTACGGAGTGAGACCTCTATTGTTTGCATAACAGTTAAAAAATGTACTTAGTCGATGAAACCATCGTAGTCTATAAGGGTACAGTCATATCAATATTTATGGCGTCCACTGGCTTAGCATTGTTATAATTTAATGTTGTTAGTGCCCCGTACAAAAATTATAACAGCAAATATACCAGAATATTAACATGTCAGCTATCTCAAAATGGTTTTGCTCAGCGACTGATAGCTCTAAGCTTATGTAGTTTTGTACAGT
Organism: Cydia splendana; assembly: GCF_910591565.1. Classification (NCBI taxonomy): domain Eukaryota; kingdom Metazoa; phylum Arthropoda; class Insecta; order Lepidoptera; family Tortricidae; genus Cydia; species Cydia splendana. The sequence goes on along the minus strand of NC_085987.1, from coordinate 36,694,411 downwards.
TTCATAGAAATTTGTGACCCAGTACATCAATTATTTTAAACAAGTGTTTGGGGTTCAATAATTAAAAAGAAACCATGTTTCGCAATGCCCGTCACCTATAGAGTCTTAGTGTAGAGCCACACATATCGGGATTCGGAGAAATACTCGTATTCGTGTTGGCGTCTCTCGCTACCCAAAGAAAATCAAAAAGACGCTATCACGAATATTCGCCGAATCCCTGCATGTCTGGCCGCAACATCAGACTATAGTAATAATCCGTAATGGATTAATAAGTTGCACATTATAGTGATAGCCTTATCAGAGAAATTATTCGGATTATCATATTCTTTATAATTTTGTTAATTAGAAAGCCGGTAGTTGCCTCTAAGAAATTAACTTTGTTTAACTTAATAACTCTAACAGTAGGTACGGTCTGCCCTCAGTATTATGGGTCTTGATGCTGGTAGCCTGCTAAACCTGTCAAATGCTTGGCTCGGTATGCGATACGAATACAGATAAAAATAACTAGATTTGATTAACATATAATATAACATAACATATAATTACGTATTTTCCCCAATTATAGATAGACAGATATACATATAAATACCGTAATTATGACAGGCTAAGATAACACAGATAAGTTGCATTCCAATGACATGGCCACTCAAGGGTCGTTCGTTGCAATACCTATTTACTTAATCATATAAGGATTACCCCGCGAAATTATTTACTAACGATACTTACTAACATAGCATAAGATGACAAACTCGTACCTTAAATACCTATACATACTATTTATAATAATTATAATACAGAGTCTCTCAAGGCATCCGATCCGTGTACCTACCTCTTATACATTTTATTTGTAAATACATATGCTCACAACATGTCACGACGTCCAATACACATAAAAATTATCGTAGTAATACGAAATTTACATACTAATTGGGATATTATTAGAGTCGCTGGCCTAATCAACCGTAATTAGAGTATGCTCGAATTCAAAAGCCATTAACTACGGTATTCAGAACGGGGCCCTACCTAATTTAATCTCTACGAGCATTTCACATATGAAAATTAAATGAAATCCAATATGAAAATTTGTTGTGTGTGGCCGAGCTTGAGGCCCTTACTTATTGAATTGGTATTATCATAATATGTATTTGATTTCTGTTAAAGTTCCTAAGGGACACGCAGCAGCGGCGCGGTGGGGCCGTGTTCGAGCACCGTGATGCCGGGTCTCAAGCTCCTTGCGTCGGTTCTTTACATCTTCATCTCACACGTCTTGGCAACAGAAGAATTTAGTAAGTTATGTTACTAACTTTCATCAACTATATATAGTTAAAATTCCTCGCACAGCGCATAAGCATTGCAATTCAGCGAGGTAATGCTGCCAGCGTCTACGGGACCTTGCCGAGGGTTGATTTTTTTATTGTAGTTTAGGTTTAGGGATGTTTTATTTTTATTAATTTAGAATAGATAGATACTTTTAGTTTATAAGTTTTTATACAATGTTTATATTTATTTGTTTAATGTTTCAATAAAATTGTTCTGAACCAAGTTAAAATATGAAAACCGCTAAAGTGCAAACCAAAGTGAAAAACTATCAGTATAAAAATGAGTCATAGGATAAAGTAATAAAATAACCTTATGTAGGATACACGTACGTAGATGATAAGACTCATAAATGATTGGAGAGTAATAGTGCCTAAATTTAGTGACGTTTAATCTACCACTTACCTAACCCACTGAGCATGAGTGATTTTCTGATAGTCTCATCGATCTGTTTATATTGAGTGATAATCGGCCCGATTCACTACGACCGAACATATGCTTTTACCAAAAGGGTAAATACCGAGTTACAAAACGATTGTTAAGACCGAAAATAACCTAATTACAATAATAAGTCCGGACATATGGGCGCCCGTAGGTGGGTCAATTTTTGAAGAGAGTGTTTTTTCGACATTTGTATGGCAATTTTTTATTTTTGATAAAACTGATTTATAATCATCGTTTTAGGAAGGGTTCTTAACAACAAAAAATATACTGTACGAGGCACCTCTGTACTTTTTACAGTTAGCTAGATATGGATGTTTAAAGATCGACATCTGTATGCCACTATTTAGCCATTTGTAAGGCGCTTTTGACATGTATAATGCATTTTTTCGACATTATATGGCAGTATCAACATGTATATGCCACTATTTATTATTTTTGTTGCATTTATAAGACCCTGACGACGTTTGTATGGCACCTTCTCGACATCTGTATGGCACTATGTCGACATTTGTATGCCACAATCGACATTTTTATGATCAAAATAGCCGTACAAATGTCGCCATAGAAATGTCGCGACATGTCGCCAATAATATTTTTTAGCGATATTTCCTACACAATACAACCGATTCACTTATTTATTTTACTATATATTTTAACACTATATTTACAGCTATTATTATAAAATAAACATTGTTACTTCAACTATGTACCAACGTATTAAGCATCCATACAAATGTCATTGTAGTCGTACCAAAATATATCTAAAGAGATTCTTACCTGTTTTTAAATAAATTAAACTGTTTCCGCGTCTACATTCGATGTCAATCGATACCCAACAAACCGCACTAATGCGTCGTAAATTTAATCTAACCGTTATTCAATAGACAAAGAAGATTATAGGGGGTATATTTAAGTCATAACAAAACAGGTGCCGCGCGGGACAGCGATAAAAAAGCTTCCCTTATTTTATTAAATAACGCATTAATTTATCAATATGATTAAATCAATTCTCTAGAAAACGCTCTTTATAAAAATACAAAGTTATTTATAATACGTTGCCTACATCCAAAGTTATGATTTTTTTAATGCGCTATGCCGCCACTGGGACACGCAAAAAACGGCAAATTTCGCCGTTTTTGGAACTTCAAATGCGATTTTGTCAGGAACTAAGAATATTTTAGGTACAGTTGTGTATGAGTTTTAAAGCTTATAATACATTAAATGAAAATATATACATACCCAGTCTATTATCCTATGGACTTCGAGTTTTAGCCGTGGGACAGCAAAAAATGTCTATTTGAAAATTGACCCAGGTATCCTTGCTTCGTTTAATAACATACAAATAATTTTTAAAACCTAAAAACACAATTTCTTAGGCGGTGTTGCTGAATTTGGGAAGAAATAACCATGTAACACAAATCGTATACGTCACCGCGGGTCCCGCCCTTCCCTGTACCCTGTGTACCCTGCATGTGGTCGCCTGTATCAATAGCGAGAGCCCTGTGTCTTCACTTGACAATAATAATCGTATAAATAAAAACATGCTTTTTACGCGAGCTAAGGTATCTCTAAAATTTGTGGACGTATTTTAACCTTCAAAGTTAATTCAATAATTTGGTTTACGTACTGTATAATGTATATGTCATGTATATGTATATGTATATGTCAGACAAATTAGTCAAATTATAGACTAAGAAAAACACTGATCAGACAGCTTCTGTTGGCCCGAGCAAAATAAAGTACTTAATTATTAGTATTAGTGATTCTCTTACCCACAAGCGATTTACGATTAGGAGATAAATGATTTATATTATCGTTATTTTTAATCTTTTAAACCATTTTCATATTTTTTTTTAAAGTAGGTAGTTGACAGTTTGTCTCGTCTTTTAAGTTCTAGATATGGTCGACAATACTACATTTTTAACTTACTGAAGCATCTGGGGGGCGATTTTTGAATTTAGATCGCTCGATTTCGTCACTCGAAAATCGGTGGAAAACGGCGAAATGATAATTTTTGAAATACTAGCAATCGAAATTTGGAATCTATTGGTATTGACCAATCGATTTCAGTTCTATTAGTAGAATTTAAATGCCTAGTAGTGGAGATATTATTTAATGAAATACACGAAATCGAATCGGTCGAATTTCAAAAATTGGCCCCCTGATCTGTGTTTTACAGTACGCAAGTCCCGTTTTGTCCTGAATACAAAAAACAGAAAATACAAAACCAGCTGCAGCCTTATCTAAAGTGGCAATGCGTTGTCGGCGTCAAAATTTGGGTATCGATTCATGTGAAAAGATTAGTCCACTCGTACGACGTACGGTGCCCAGCCATGTAGAATCATGTTTCACTGGTAACAATGCGGAAGTGTGTTCTTTTCAGATGTCACTGACGAAACGGTGTATTTAGCAGTAGTCAATAAAAATGGGGACATAGTTTATATGAAGGAAGAGTTGTCGAGAAAGTTGGAGGAGGAGCGAGATGTGTGGCACTGGACGCCGTGGATGCGCACAAGAACAGAACTCCATGATAATGTCTTAGCCGAGTCATCGTGCGTCGAGGGTAATTCGATCGAGAGTTTTCCTGACGGATTATTTGATGGCAAGTATATTTATAATTAAGGGCCAGTTGCACCAGCCATTCTTAACAGACTTAACTTCACTAACATCTAATTAACATCACTCAACAGAGAACTATGAAAATTCCCATACAATAAAATTTAGCGAACGCTTTAACGGGGACAGACGGTTTGGTGCAACCGACCCTACGCATTTTTTTTGTTTAGGAATAAGTTACACCTTCCACTTTCTTTTGTTTTTTTTTATTTATATGAATTCAGTGAAGTAGTTAAGTTTTAACTGACATTTTTAACTTATTAGTTCGCGTGACAAATTTGTATTTTGTAGATCAGTTCTAAGTAAAAAGCGAACAGATAAATAATCGGTTAAATTTAGATTTTATCTTGCTTTACATTATAAATAAGTACCTAACTATTAAAACTTATGTTGCAGACGATCAATTGAGAGCAGGAGCGTTCATCCTATATACGATTTTCGGCATATATTCTTTCACACTGCTGGCTATAGTCTGCAACGACTTCTTTATACCGTGCGTGGAAAATATATGCGAGGATTTAAACATACCACAGGTGAGCTACAAAGCCATGCAGATTTTTCTTATGTTCGCAATATAAATTGTTGTCAACGTATTTTGGGCCAACCTGTAGGTACCTACTTATCACCTCACCTCACGGGCCCTAACAATTTAGAATTTTTATATATCGTTGTTGCGCTTACCAAATCTGATGTGTACGCGATTTTAATCAAATGAATTAATACCTTATGTATTTTGTTGCTAAGTAACTATTTGTCAATCAAAAATCGAGCACATATCAGTTTGGCAAAGCGAAACGATATGTCATAAATATCATGTAAATATCAAAGTTGATCGAGCCTGTCGGGGCCGTCGGGGCTTTCCCGCAGCTGAGGGATTATACCTCTCGCATCGAATGATGATCCATATGGCGGTCCCTTAAAATCACTTTTGGTTGTCCTAAACAAATTTTAGAAATGTGTTTTAACGTATTTTTATTACTTAAACGTTACTTTTGGAAATAAATGAATGTGCTAAATTTCCAAAAAAACGTCATAGCTACTCCATATAAAAATTTACTCTCATAGGGGTGTTCAACTAATTATTCGACGCGATTGCAATTCAATCGATTGGTATTAGTAGTAATAAACAAAATAAAACTAATAATGTTTTGCCTGTTTCAGAACGTGGCAGCGGCGACGTTCATGTCAGTGGCGACGTCGGCTCCGGAGTTTTTCGTTAACGTTATCGCCACGTTTATCACCGAATCTGACATGGGCATCGGGACCATCATCGGATCCGCCATCTTTAACGCCCTCGGCGTAGCCGCAATCGGCGGCATTGCTGCTATCAGAGTGGGTTCGCATATTCAATTTGTCATTTTACTTTGACAACGATAAATCATGAGTTAATAGGCACTAATGCGATAAATGTAAAGGATAGGTATAAAATAACAAGATAAAGGGCGACGCGCGCAGCGCACGCTTCCAATACAGCTGACCTGCTATCGTGAAATATATCTTTATTAATTAGGGTATTAGAGTACAGTCATATACTTATTTAGCAGCTTACCAAAGTTACCCTTTAGTACCAAAGTTGAGTCCTAGGGATCCCAGCCTTCTAGCCAAAAAATAAACTTGAGATATTAAGAATTGAATTTAAATTCTAATTACTGACTCGACATCACTTCCGAGCGACGACAAGCACCCTTATTACACGACGGACATGAAATAAATAACCAAGGTCTCTATTCAGACAAGAATATTCTATTATCTTACTTTAGCAATTGTAGATTGTTAAAATAATTATTAATTAACTAATAGCCGTCGGAAGGATTAAATGTATACAATTATGAAACAAAAGGATAAAATATAGGACACAAAGGGATAAGTACTTACTCAAAACAGTGCTGACTTAAATTATCTGTTTCGCAACCAATAATGTTGAGGAGCAAACTCTCAAAAACATAATAAATACTCCAAAAGCACAGTTTGCCTCTAGTTGACTATAAGTTATAGTCTATAACTATAAAATCTAGTAAACTTGTTCACCTAACAGAATGTAAATTTAATCTTTCGATTAGGTTGATCGATAAAGAACACTAATTAATTATTAAAAACAGATTATGTAACTTCTTATCACCTTCAAGGTAATCTTCCTGTCCCATCCATCACGTTTGGAATAACCTAAAATGAAAGCCTCCTGGGACCCCCTTCCACGTACTAAGGTGTACTTCACGATGACATGAGTCGCCTTTTATCTAATTTTTAATGATATTCAAATGATGGCAAAACACATCAGCTATTACTTAAAATGTTTTTTTTTTTTGGTACGATTAGGTAGTTCCCTACTTAAAGTAAGTAAATCCTTTTATCTAAATTCTAATGATACTTACTTTTTTCAATGACACTCGACATACTTTCCTACTAGTCTGTTCGAGAAACTGAAAACGGTGAAAAATAGAGATAATACTCCTAAAAATACGTGTGATACCTCATTAGATTCGTCATGATACCTAGAAAAATGTATTCGAAGCTTGTATTAGCACACAAAAAATATAAAAAGTTATAAACAAAACAGGGGGAAAAAAGTCTCAAAAAGTTTTAATATTTAAGAAACCGAAATTAATATTATAAAAGAGGAGGATATTTCCAATCAAACATTATATACTTGCAGAACTGTATCTCCATTATTTATACTTTTTATTCAACGCTGAACACAGCCCTCCGCGCCTCATTTTCGGGAAACTCGCGCGGCGTGAAAAAGCGATTACGTAACTTACTTACTTACTTACTGCTGTGGCGCGACGACCCGAAGTGGATCTTGGCCTCCGACACCAAAGACCGCCATGCTACTCTGTCCAAAACCGTTTCTGTCCAGTCGACGGCGCCGAGTTCGCTAAGGTCTTTCTGCACTTCGTCTCTCCAGCGGTACCTAGGGCGTCCAGACGGCCTTCGGCCACTTGGTACTCCAGAGTACGCCCTCCAGACTGCGCGATCTTCCCCCATCCGGACTACGTGTCCGAGCCATCGGAGTCTAGCGGCTTTCGATTCTCCAATGATGTTCGGCTCGGACACCAGATCTTCAATCTCCTGGTTCTTGCGGAGTCTCCAAGTTCCGTCCTCTCGACGTGTGGGTCTCAATATCTTGCGGTAGAACTTCCGCTCAGCTACCAGCATCGCGCGCTCCTCTTTTTGTGTTAGTGTCCAGGCTTCGCATCCGTACATAAGAATTGGCCTTATGACCGTTTTACATATTCGAAGTTTCGTGTTCCTGGACATTAGCTTGGACACTAACACTTTGTGCAGGGCAGCAGCACAGCGTAGAACATTCTGGATCCGGACTTGTACTCGCCCTCGATTACGTAACATTAAATATAATTTTAAAGGTATAAAATATTCATTGAAAAAATTAACATAAAATATGGTGTATTTAAAACATGTCAACAAATGTAATACAGTGGAAACTGGATAAGTGGAACCTGGGTTAGTGGAAAACCTCTTTAAGTGGACCCAAGTTCCCGGTTCCAGTCCCTTGGCAACGAATTACCTCTATAAGTGGAATTTTGGGACCTCTATAAGCGGAATCCATTTTTTCGAAAATTTCTTATTTTTACCTCTGTAACTGGAAGCAGCCGTCTCCGAAACCTCTATGAGTGGAATAGCTCGGCGTTATAAAATTTGTATTTTTAATAAACCGTCACAAGGAGGGTAGTTTGTTTCGTTAACATTATGGTTCGTGTTTTAACTACGTATTTTGTATGAGATCACACATCGTTCAGTTTTTTTTGCATTAAAGTACAATCGGTACATTGATTTATTTAACCATACTGGTTTCTCTTGCATAAATAAATATTAGGAGTGATTTTGTTTTTGTAATTTTGAAAATTGTATACGAGTAGGTACTGTGGATTATTTACAGTATTGCTTTTTTTAAAGTCAGGATTACATACCTATTTTTGTTAATACATACATATCTACATACATATTTAATAAAAGATGATTATTTAAGTCTTGATCATACCATACGTGACCTCTATAAGCGACATTACTAGCATCCACAACCTCTGTTAGCGAGAGCCTCTGTAAGTGAGAAAATGTTTTATTTGAACCTGGTTTAGTGGAAAACTGGATAAATGGAAAACCTGGATAAGCGGAACTAAACAGCCGGTCCCTTGCGATTCCACTTATCCAGTTTCCACTGTACTAGAAGAATTTTTTTTCGAAACTTATTTTTTCAACAAGTTAGGCAATTGTTAATGAACAAAATTTTCTCGAAATTCCTTCTTTATTGAAAACGAAAAAATATGTATAAATAACTATTGTAAAATTGTATCGCTTTCTAGAGCCCTTCTCATATACATGCTTAATAAGATCACATTATATAAGTTCTGAAAAAGAATAATAGTTTGGTTATAGGTAATATTGTTTTATATTTTACAATTTTACCTTGATTTTTCGGTGCTCGTCAATTTTCTATGTTATTCTAAAACTTATTTTAAGCAAAGTATTAACCTTATTAAAACTTTTATAATGTGATCTTATTAAGCACGTATATGAGAAGGGCTCTAGAAAGCGACACAATTTTACAATACTAGTAATTTATACTTTTTTTTTTCGTTTTCAATAAAGAAGGATGTTCGAGAAAAATTTGTTGATTAACAATTGTATTGTTGAAAAAAATAACTTTAAGATAAATTTATACAAGTAGTACATTTGTTAACATGTTTTAAATACACCTTTTTTTTTATTTATTCAATCAATATTTAATATATTTAAAATTATATTTAATGTTACGGAATCGCTTTTTCACGCCGCGCGCATTTCTCGAAAATGAGGCGCGGAGGGCTGTGTTCAGCGTTGAATAAAAAGTATAAATAATGGAGATACAGTTCTGCAAGTACGGAATGTTTGATTGGAAATATCCTCCTCTATTATAATATTAATTTTGGTTTCTTAAATATTAGTACTTTTTGAGATGTTGGGGAAATAAAAAATATCCACTTTTTCCCCCTTTTTTTTTGTTTATAATTTTTATATTTTTTGTGTGCGGCATTTTTCTAGGTATCATGACGAATCTAATGAGGTATCACACGTATTTTTAGGAGTATTATCTCTATTTGTCGCCGTTTTCAGTTTCTCGAACAGACTATACTGCAAAGTAGGTAACGAATTACGGTGGTACCTAAGCCAAATTGATCGGGCACTGGGAGGTGGTTTAAATTTAGTTTGAAAATGTACATAAACGAAGTGAAGATAAAGTAGGTATGTGCATGTCAAAATGAATTTATTTTCAGGTAATCAAAATTGAGCCTGTGCCAGTTACTAGAGACGTTCTCATTTACATTGTGAACGTTAGCGTTCTGGTAGTCATCGTGTGGGATGGCCAGGTGGACTGGTACGAGGCTCTGGTACTGGCCATATTGTACATCCTCTACTTCATCCTTATGTTCAACAGCGTGCGGCTGTTCAACTTCCTAAGCAAGCTATTCAATAAGTGCTTCAACCGTCAAAGTGAAGACAGTAAGTTGGTTTGAATAACAACCTTTAGAACCGTTAAATACGTTCATCGTTCGTTCGAATCAAATATCATAATCAAAGTATTTTTTTTGTTATAATATTAATATTATTTGAATTGTAGTAAACGAGCGGGCTAGCATTCCAAATACAGAAGAACTTGACAAACCTGTGGAAGAAGGCGTGGAAGACAAAGGTTTCAACGGCCGTGCCATCAATGGCGATAGCAAGAATGTAGACGCCGGTAGGTAACATCTTTTCCGGCCTAAATAGCTATTTTTTCGACAAAAGAGCAAATATCGTTATTTCTTCGAGTGCTTATTTCGTTATACGTCCCATGTGAAATATTCTATGATAAAATCACTAGCGTAGAGAAACACTCAAAAGAACGCGATGAATCTACATATACGTATTTACAACTTTGATCTTGCGTTGCTCATTGACCTCAAAATCGAGAGCAAAATTTTATTATTTAATTACATATAAAATCTGAAAGATATAACTGCTTCTTTATGGAACAAATGTGTTTGACAATAGTGATTTGTGTACAAAAATAGGTACATAGAGTCTGGCTACTGAAATATTACACAAATGTTTGGCGGGAAATTCAAAAAATCTTGGGCAGGCCACACTTTGTGTAGTAGGAATTATAGTTTTGATACTAGAAAATATTTTTGATTTTCTGTGCACACGTATAAGGTACCTAAGGATATAAGTTAAATATACGTTGACGTGCACTCAAAGTCAGCTCACATAATTTCTACCACTATGTAAAGTACAGTCAACGATAAACACATATGTTAACACTTTCTCACCATATACCATTGTAACAAGGCGAAAAATGAAATGTAGTTTAAATAAGACCCAGCTCTATAATACCGTAATTAATCCATCACCAAAAAAATACATAAGTACTATGCCAAATATGCTAAATGCTAAGTATCAAAATATTTATAGAGCACCAACCTTCTCATTTGTTTACATTTGTTTAGGAGTTGTAAACATTGCAGTTTTTCGTTATACAACGCTACACATCGACTTTGCACATTGTCGTAATTATTTAAGAGCGTAAATAATAGTTTGAGAACCTCACTCAGTATTGACATTATTAATATTATTTAAAATAAACCCCTTATAAACCGCAAACAATTTGAATGAATGACATAAATTGACAACTGACTTTCAGCTTTTTTTTTAAAGCATAGACAATTAGTGATACAACAACGAAATATCTGTCAACAATTTTTGGCTAGCCAGACTCTAGTACCCATGACTGATGGTACTTTACAGATTCGTATTTATAATCTGCAGTGGTGGTGGTTAGAAAATGAGAATCAGCCATCATTTTCAGACTTAATAAACAAAATGAGCAATTATTTATGATTTATTCATAAAGTTTTATGAGCATAAATTGGAATTAAGTATGATTAATCTAAATAACGCATTTTAATTAACATAAGCGGATATCATTATCGATGTAATATTAGGTATTCGATGAATTATCGATGCTTAAATCGATTAATGAAAAAACATAGTTAAGAACTTTAATTACTTAGCCTAAATTTTAATACCTATAGATTCCATTGTTTTGCCAAATTTTGTCATTCATTTTTGGAATTCAATTGTGCATATGAGCCACATAATTAAGGGCTTAACTTTATGTACAAAATATTTGAAATACATGCATACGTTTCCTTTACAGATGACTCAAGTAAACCTAAGAAGAGTTTGTTCAGGTTCCCAAAAGAGAAAGGCTGGCCATATAAGTGTTGGTGGTTGTACACGTGGCCGCTGAAGTTGCTGCTGGGAATGACGGTGCCCTCGCCGGTCACGAGGCGGAAGTGGTACCCGTTCGCTTTCTTCATGTGCATCATCTGGATCGGAGTCAACTCCTACTGCGTCACGTGGAGCATGACAGTTCTAGGTTAGAATCCTTTAATATTAAATCTAAACTCTGAAGAAACGAGCGTCTGACTCGTCGTTTTTGAATAGGTACTACTTTATATTACATTTTCATTACTTAACTCTAGTTTTTGATTGCAAACACAATAACTGTATGTGTTAAGGTAGTTCGCTTTAGAAAGGCACAAATCTCTTTCGTAGGTAGGTAGGCAGGGTGCTCGAGGAAACGATGAATTCCTTACCATATCTGTAGATTAAAATGTAATTATAGAATGCACAGGATTAGATTTTTTTTTAAGTACAAATTTTGATAACGGTGTTATCATTACTTAGTAATAAAAAGCCTTTTAGATTGCGAAGTAATCAAGTCTAGACCACGAGGATAATATCGTCATCGAAACGTCGGAGATAATTTCAAAGGTTGATTATAAGTAATTAAGTCTCATTTTAGTAAAAAATATTTAAAAAAAACATTTTAAGTAACGGCATTTTGTTTTGTTCATGACATCATTAATCTAAAAGAAATTGGTTTGGCCAAATTGATCTTGTAATTTGTGTGTAGTCTTTTGGTCTCAGAAATTCGTGGTTATATTTCTTCAGAGTTTCATCCGAGCATCATTTACAGAAATATAAAATAAAGTTATGCAAATCATTCGTCAAAATGGATTGGTAGCTTGTAATGCGGTCATCGATAATTTCATTTTCAATTTATAATGCCGAAGCAACAGATTTATCGTTATCGGTAACAGGTTAATTTATAATTAAGTATAATTGGCATGTGTCGGATACTCGTAAATAGAAATATTAATTTGATATTATTGTAAGCCAGTGTGTTCAATAAAATATTAAATTCTGAAAATGTTACCCAAATTCATATTTTTTCATCATTATACCTACCTACATCTAGTCATAAATTATATTTATTAGCGTTATCATATTACTTATGCTCGAATCAAGTGAGTCAAGTGACACATTTGTTCTCAAGTCTGCATTTTTTGAAACTGTAAGAAAAATCGTGTCGATTGTGATCGAGAAACTGGAGACGGTGAAAAACAGAGATAATACTCCTAAAAATACGTGTGATACCTCATTAGATTCGTCATGATACCTAGAATAATGTATTCGAAGCGTGTATTAGCACACAAAAAATATAAAAAGTTATAAACAAAAAAAAGGGGAAAAACGTAGATATTTTTTATTTCCCCAATATCTCAAAAAGTACTAATATTTAAGAAACCAAAATTAATATTATAACAGAGGAGGATATTTCCAATCAAACATTCCATACATGCAGAACTGTATCTCCATTATTTATACTTTTTATTCAACGCTGAACACAGCCCTCCGCGCCTCATTTCCGAGAAATGCGCGCGGCGTGAAAAGGCGATTACGTAACATTAAATATAATTTTAAGCATATTAAATATTGGTTGAAAATTTAAAAAAAATTATGGTGTATTTAAAACATGTTAACAAATGTACTACTTGTATAAATTTATCTTAAAGTTATTTTTTCAACAAGTTATACAATTGTTAATCAACAAAATTTTCTCGAACATCCTTCTTTATTGAAAACCATGATCCCTAGAAAAATGTATTCGTTGTATGTACGTATGTAAATGTATTCATTGACGAATCTAATGAGGTATAACACGTATTTTTAGGAGTATTATCTCCATTTTCACCGTTTTCAGTTTCTCGAACTTCACTGTATGTCATACAGACCGACGGGCATGGAAGTAGTATAAGGGTTTCTTCTTAGTGCTTCAAACTTTGTTCGTATACTTACTAAAAACATAAATAGTAGGCTACTTTCCTACTAGTCAAATCAGCTTCTTTTTTAGAACTGTCAAAACGATTTGCTAATATTATGGATTATTTATATGAAAACGAGTATAGTGACGACACGGTCAACTAATAAAAATAACTGCTATTTATGTTTTTCTAATAATTATCTTGTGATTTATTTCATGCACGGTGTGAAATAATTTATTTTAAGTAGAGGAAACCTCCCTATTCTAAATTCGTGTGGGCTTTTTCAGGTCACACATTCTTCATTCCCGACTCGGTGATGGGGATGACATTCCTGGCCTTCGGAGGGTGCCTACCTGAAGCGTGTTCTATATTCATCATGTCTAGAAGAGGTAGGTTGTAGGTTCAAACTGAATTCATTCTCGACTCGGTAATGGGGATGACATTCCTGGCCTTAGGAGGGTGCCTACCTGAAGCGTGTTATATATTCATCATGTCTAGAAGAGGTAGGTTGTAGGTTCAAACTGAATTCATTCCCGACTCGGTGATGGGAATGACATTCCTGGCCTTCGGAGGGTGCCTACCTGAAGCGTGTTATATATTCATCATGTCTAGAAGAGGTAGGTTGTAGGTTCAAACTGAATTCATTCTCGACTCGGTGATGGGGATGACATTCCTGGCATTCGGAAGGTGCCTACCTGAAGCGTGTTCTATATTCATCATGTCTAGAAGAGGTAGGTTGTAGGTTCAAACTGAATTCATTCCCGACTCGTTGATGGGGATGACATTCCTGGCCTTCGGAGGGTGCCAACCTGAAGCGTGTTCTATATTCATCATGTCTAGAAGAGGAAGGTTGTAGGTTCAAACTGAATTCATTCCCGACTCGGTGATGGGGATGACATTCCTGACCTTCGGAGGGTACATTGTACAATACTGTTTGATCAATGATCTTGATCAGTACCTAACTTATTGATCAGTTTAGCGTCGATTAATCAGCGCGTTGAAAGTAAAGTGTAGTGTTTTATATAAAACATTATTTGTTTGATTGGTTTTATTTTTAAGTAGTAACATAAACACTACTATAGTATATAAAATACCAAACACCATACGAACCATACTGTCCTGCCTTAGGGTTGGCCAAAGGGCACCATAAGCCTTTTAAGTGATTGTATATATACCTACACCTACTCGAGAAAATTCGACCCACGCCGCTGTGACTAAGATCACTTCGGGTCTCCTAGTGGAGTCCTAAAGTGGTTAACGTCTGTCTCGAATGGAGAAGACGCCGGGTCGATCCCATCCCTGAGCACTTAAGTAGTCACTTTTTCTTTTGTAGGTAGGTATATATGTAATGCCTTCAAAGTAGGTACTTTGTTTGCCATCTAAGTTTATCATTGTTGTACTGTTGATTCAATAAGTGACCACAATCTATGGTTATAATTGGATTTCGCGACCTCCTTGTATACAACGTGCAATACACGAAAGTCGATTTCACGCACAATAGGGCCCGATTAAGCAACCGAATGGCTTAATCAAATTACAGTAAAGCACTTCGCCGACCAGCGGCGAGAAAATGACTTGCGCTGAATCATAGACTATGTAATAGACAGACGACTTACTAACATATAGTTACCTCTCATATTTAGACAAAGTTTAAATGGTTTTAATACCTACCTACGCAATAATAACAATGAAGCCTAAACACGCGGGAGAAATACGCTAGGGTTGACTTCACTCAGAACAGATTTTACAAATAAATAAAGATAAGATAAGATAAGATACAATAATAAAGTGAAGGACAAAAAAAGTTTAAGTATTTCAAACGTTTTATTGAATCATTATTATAATGAGTTTTTAACAGTACATATGGTGCTACTTTACCGCCCTAGGGCGGGATTAAGGACAATACGTGCCTATGTCTAAAATTTAAAGGGCCATATGTACAGTAAACGTTATACAATACACGTGCGAAAAGGAATTTCCTATTTTTCACACTTGTATCGTAATGTACTATTTTTCTTCTCTAAATGTTTGTGTTGTTTTCCCTAGAAAGCTTTCTTACGCGGGTTTTCTCTATGCGATAGCAATTATGGCAAGTTGTATTATAGTAAAACTGATATATTTTACTCACACTGTAATTTTGTTTCCAGGCGAGGGCGGTATGGGAGTCTCGAACGCGTTAGGGGCCAACTCTTTGGCTATCTTGTTCGCCCTGGGTCTGCCCTGGCTGATCCGCACGCTGACGCTGCTTGCGCGGGGCGAAGATGCCGTCGTGTACATAAACTCCACTGGCATCGACTTTGTAGTAGGCTCTTTATTAGTAGCGGTCACTTGTCTTTGGATAACTCTATACATAGGAAAGTTTACTCTCAGGAAAACAGTGGGGTGTGTTCTAGCTGTCTTTTATACAATTTTCATCACTTTTGCTATTCTTGTCGAAATGGGCATAATCTTGGATAAGGCAGTCGCATTCTGTGGTTAAGGGGCTAGTAAACTGATAACTCTTATATGAGTTTGTAAATAGTAAATATAATTTTGCCTTATTTATTTAACATTATCCGACTCGCACCCGACATCCTATATTCCTCCCAGATAAATTCTTATATCAAATATTAGCTGGACCATTTTGGGGATAGTTTAAAATAGAATGGATCGAATGTCGACTAACTCACGCACTGCGAAAAACAGTAGCTTCGACGTAGTTACACAAACGTACGTACAAGTGCAAAAGTAGCTTCGACGGAGTTACATTTACATAAACGTACGTACTTGTGCAAAAGTAGCTTCGACGTAGTTACATAAACGTACGTATTGGGCAAAAGTCGCCTCTGAAACTGATATTGTGTAGGATAATGGGAGGGCGTAGTACAGCCAGCATCAATAGTAGCGGATGAGACTACGCGCCAAAAGTATCTGCCACCCTGGATAACTTTTCCAAATAAAGATACAGTCCATACCAAGAAATGTGTATTACGATTTTGATAGCACACACAGTGCAAGTGTTATTTTAAACGTCAAACTTCTATGAAATTATGACGTACCTATAAATAACACTTGCACTGCGTATGCTATCAAAATCGTGCAGACTGTTCTTGGTCTAACTCTAAATCTTCAGAGTTTGCATTAAAAAGTATCTGTTACAGTCTAAGTAATTGTTCTCTACGTATATAGAGATGTCGCAGTACGATAGATAAAGCCGTTATATAGTTATAACCTAGGGATATAATTATATGTCGTAACATAGTTATACGAAAGCGATTCATTACTATCTTACTAAGAATATAACTATAATACGTCTTTAGTTTAGTGATATAGTTATATTACTGGATTAAGTTTAGTGAAATAATTGTAGGTAGGAGTGCGGCGGTGCGGTGGAGGTCTAGTTATATCCCTAGGGATATAGTTATATGCCGTATAGTACGTATTATAATCATATTCCTAGTAAGATAGTAATTATAGGTAGGAGTGCGGCGGTGCGGCGGAGGTCTAGTTATATCCCTAGGGATATAGTTATATGCCGTATAGTACGTATTATAATCATATTCCTAGTAAGATAGTCCTAATATGATTATAATACGTATTACACGGCATATAACTATATCCCTAGGGATATAACTATACCTCCGCCGCACCGCCGCACTCCTACCTACAATTATTTCACTAAACTTAATCCAGTAATATAACTATATCACTAAACTAAAGACGTATTATAGTTATATTCCTAGTAAGATAGTAATGAATCGCTTTCGTATAACTATGTTACGACATATAATTATATCCCTAGGGTTATAACTATATAACGGCTTTATCTATCGTACTGCGACAGAGACATATTTCTTAATGTTATAGTTCGTTTTTTTTTAGCTAAAGAAAAATACTACGCGATCTTGACGTGTCTTTTAATTGAAAAACTTTTAAAAAATCAGTAACTATTACTTATGAAAGCAAAAGAATGTAAATGATTATATATGATTCATAAATCATAATTGTTACATATATGCCGTGACTTATTTTTTCAAAAGTGTTTTTCAATAAAAAGACACGTCAAGATTGTTTACCTTTTTTTAATGCTAAAAAAACGAACTATCTGTTACGGAAAGGTGCATACTTTTGACTCGTAGTTTGATCTAGTTATGATGATGACTGTACATACACATTACCCGTAGGATTTTAATGTTGTGTTTCTGGTCATATTTAGGGACTGAAGTAAAATGTCGTATGTGTAATCAAATCAATCAATTTAGTGACAAGGAAATTGCATACTATTGTCTCTGTGACAAGGTACAAAATGGTACTGAACTTAAATTCTTTGACCGTACCTAAAAAAATTCTGGATCATAATTTCAGAAAAAATACACATTAGCGCATACTGCTAAACGTATTCTTGGTTGCTTTGATATTGCCACTGTGTGGTAACTTATTTATTGACAGATCTCAAAGCATAAGACTACCTACTTCGCTTAAAATTATCCAAAAAATAATATTTTTCGTATAAATTTTATTTATTAAATTAATAAAAATATTGAGTACAAATATAATTGAGTTATATTTTCTTTATTCATTTCAACTCTTAGGGTAAGTTTTTTACAATATGCATATAAAATAAACTATAAAAACACATAAAAAATAGATACATATAAACACATATAAAAAAACGTAACCTGGGGGCAGGGCTGCAGAGAGAGGAACCCGCGGACTATCCGCGCCGTATCCAAAATGAGTTTATCATTAAATTGCCACATCGACTTTAAGTCATATTTTTTACTTTAGGTATTGACATCAAGCATTATGCGGTGTAAATCAGTAGAGGCACTGTGTATATTTTAAGTAATTCTAAGTGACACATTTAAGAGATTTTTGTATTGAAAGTTGAAACGACGCTGTTAATTAATTTAATAATTATTAATAAATAAGGTGTCATTGCGGCGGTGTTGCAACGTTGCAAGTCGGCTAGATCTGATTGCTAGGGTTAACCCTTACATTCAATACCATTATAATAGGTAGGTACTTAAATGATCTTCAATGTCTTGATCAGAATCCTTTCACCAGTCTAGTGGCTTTATGTGGTCGATTAAGTCAATCCAATTTGAAATTTAATAATAAATATACTATGAGACGTTTCTGGTTGAAGAAATGTCAGTTTTGAGACTGACAAATCATATCCATAACAAATCCAGATCAAATAAATAACCTGTTATTACAATCAGAATACGCCTCTGTCTTATTTGTAGAACCAAAGTAAAAAAAAGGAAAATAATAAACGGGTTGTTCCTAGTACCCATGACATCCCAAAAGGTGACTTTAGATGAGCAGCAATGGGCTAATTACTAAGAAAAAAATCCGTGACCCAATATTTTTTGAAATTTCTTAGAAAATGTAGTATTTTTCCTACATGTTATAATAAATAAATAATATTTCTGAAATTAATGTTTGATATACTGTCATTATGATGTAATAAATAAGTGGCAATGTTGTATTGCTATTATGTATTTGAAAAGTAGAGGTAAAGCCTATTAAGAGCCAACGGGAGTGTTCATTTCTCCATACAAACGTACTCCTCGTTTTCCTCCGTGGTTTTTGAAGCTAGAGCAATAATTTTTTCAATATATTTTAATATTGTCAATATCTGTGTCGGACCGTTTTGCTTTTTTTGATATTTTTGTTTTTTAAGGCGCTAGAGCCCTTCAAAAATGGCCAAAATGGCCTAATTGACTATGCCGCAATGAGAGGCGTGGCATTCAAAACTGATATCAATTAGCCAAAAAAGCAAAACGGTCCGACACAGATAATTTCATAATCATTTAGATTTCCAAATTTGGTTACGATTGGTTAAGTTTTGAAGGAGGAAACAGAGGAGTACGAAACCTCGAAAATTGAGATTTTTACGCAGGATTTTTCGCCTTGTCCTAATCGCACTACTTTTAGGTGCCGCTTCCGTTAGCGAGACGGGTATATTTACCTAAAATATTTAAAACTCAGCTCCTGTTTCGTCTTAAGCATATTCAAATATAAAAGTCACGTATTCTAATACTAATAAGCTAATAACCATACATCGTAAATTTTATAGCATTTTCTGTGCAGCGGAGTGGTGTTAACGGAATTGGTATAAACAATTTCAATCCTAATGATTAATTGGCGTTAATTACGTTAATATTAACCTTAATTTACCATTTCAGTTGGAATTATCTATACTAATTCCGTTAACACCACTCCGCTGCACCAAAAATGCACATAAAATTTACGATATCTGCCAATAACATAACGTTTAGTTAAACATACATTTGCCATCGCTATATGTTAATTAGGTATTATCAAAGGCAATTTAAGATCAAGTTAGGATAACGCAATCGAAGATAATACTTCTTACATCACTACAAAAGCCAGAATATAGGCACGTGCCGGCCGAGGGAAATATAAAGGGCCGAGCGAAGTAGAGTCACACCAAGGTAAGTCTGCAACGATTTTGATAGCACACACAGTGCAAGTGTTATTTATAAGTCGTACAATTAGAAGTTTGACGTTTAAATAACGCTTGCGTGTGTTATCATATCAAAATCGTTGCTGACTTGTCTTGGTCTACCTCTAAGACCATTTTATGAACACAAGCCCGGGTTTAACAGATCCACTGAGCGAAATGAGTGATATACCTATATCTCCGCGGGCGAATGATATAAATCAATCTTTATAATAGTGAAGCGTTTTGCGAATCTCTAATGCGTACCCTAAGTTCGCCTTTAGTACATTCGCCGTCAGATATATCGGAGCGCCCGAGGTGCTCAAATATATCTGAACACGTACTCTAACCGCCTTAACAATAGAGGCGTGCTCAGATGTTTGTGAGCACTTTGGCCTTAACTACATTGAATCATAATTCCGCTATAAATTGTATCACGGGATTCATGGTCGTATTTTTTGTATAATTTTCATAATACTATATAAAAATATAAAGCAAAGTTGGGAACGGGTGGTGTATATAGATAGGCTATTTTAGAACTTTTATTTGTTTACCTACTTTTATTACTACAGTAGAGTCCGGTTAGTACGACTTCGCATATAACAACCAACCGCTTATAGCGACGTAAGTATAGGCACTTGGTTGGTTTTAGTAGAAGCTACTATGAAAGTACAACCGTTTATTACGACTCCGCTTATAACAACCAACCGCTTTTAACGACGGAAATTGACACAAAATCCGTCCGTCAAGTCCGGTTACAACGACGAGCGACGTAGTTTTTACAAATAAATTATTGGTAAGAAGCTTACTCCGTCCCGCGCACCCAATTCCCTCGCCCCTTTGCCTATACGCAGTAAGATGAAATAGTCATGTGACTTTACGTAATCTTGCAAACTAAATAAAACCCAATTCCCAATATTCAATTGAGCTTAAACTTCACGTACATAATTATGTATGTAAGTTGGGTGACAATGCAATATTTTGGTACCTTCGAGCTGATCTGATGCTGGACACAGGAGGTGGCCATAAGAACTGTGTCATAAACAGACATCGTACATTTTCCAGCATTTTTGGTGCAGCAGAGTGGTGTTAACGGAATTGGTATAGATCTGAAATGGTAAATTAAGGCTAATATTAACGTAACTAACGCTAATTAATCATTAGGGTTGAAATTATTTATACCAATTCCGTTAACACCACTCCGCTGCACCAAAAATGCTGGAAAATGTACGATCACTGGTCATAAAACAACGCATCCTAATTGAGTTTGGGTTGAAATGTTTGACAAAAAACTTATTTAATATTTGATTGTCAATGTACGATTGTCACCTTGATTAGATTCCTTTTTATTTTACGGGATTCGAGTAATTTGCGGATGATTAAGTGAGTACGCGTACCTACAAAAGTGGCTTCTTCTAAGTCTAACTAAACACACAAGTCTCTGCATTTAAGACAAAGTGTTGTAATATAAAAGTGTTGTAAATAAATATTATAATGGAAATGTTTTTTTTCTTTGATTGTTGCATAAGTATTAATAAATACAAAATGATGTAATAATTTTGATTAAAAAAAAATATTAAAATTGGCAGTTCGTTTATTACGACGTCCGGTTATTAGTACCTACGACCTAATATCACCGGTCCCTTGGGCGTCGTTATAACCGGACTCTACTGTACTTTATTTTTACGCTGCTCTTTTTATCGCTAATTCATTGGAAATCTATTTATTGCTTAAATTATAATTTGTATATTTTACTTTAGCGTACTAGTTTATTCTGTGCTTTAGCGAAGTTGGGCACCAACGGCGAAGTTAGGGTTCCTAACGGTTAGAGTGGATAACGGGGTTTTGGTCGTGATTTAAATGGGTGGGTAATACGTCACTAAAATTAAATAAGTAGATACGGGTAATTTGTCAAATCTTTATTAATTACAATACTGTTTATTAGGTTCTTAAAGTTCTACAGCTGAAATATAAATATTATAAATCAGCTATCAGATCCCAGTAGTGAAAGTCGTTTAGTATAAACTTATTCAGCCAGTGCAGTAGTTATCAGGATGATAAAGTTAAAATGAACACCGTGGTTAAAGTAGGTACCTACAAGGAATATATTTATACTTTTGTCTTGTTAGAACCTAAAGAATTCACCAAAAATAATTTAATTTAAATTAAAGTGAAAAATAAAAGGTCGACAAATATAAATATCGGTTTCGGCTCTTAAAATGTGGAAACCTTCAATATTTAATAATCTTTTAAAAGTAAAACTACTTTAGAGTCTGTGCGGAAAGAGAAGAGTCGTGAAATGTATGGGATAATACATTCTACGACTCTTCTCTTTCCGCACAGACTGTCTTTCTTGCATGTAATACTAAATAGTGCAGTGTTGTAAATTTGCTAAATGAAAATGATGTAGGTCTTGCAAACTATCATATTGCCAAGTTTTATTAAACCTGTCCACTTATATTGGGTACCATGATAAGATTGATGATAAGATTAAATATGTACAATCGGGGACATTCCCGGTTAACCACTTCAGAACATTTTTACCTCGATCCTTATGAGCGAGCCTAACTCCGCCTCCCATAGAGATAACCAATTACGATGCATTTAGGATTATTTATCTTAATAATGAAAAGGGTAAAAACAGGTAATGAGACAAACAATTGGCAGGACAGTTTATTAGTTGTTGTTGTTTAGGCTAAGCTTCGCCTCCCCATAAAGATAACCAATTAGGATGCATTTTGGATTCCTTATCTTAATTTTCAAATGCCAACCGTTACAAAGACTATGGACGGCAATAAACTTTGCCTGAGCTAACCTTTTTTTTCAACACCCACATTTTTAAGTGCCTTGCTATTGGTCATCACTTTTATGATATCATATGATATTATATATATATTTAAGGTGGTTCACCGCGAATGTACCCGATTGTACATACCTGGATCCATATGTGGAAAAAGAAACCTTAGTTTTTCTGAACTGTACACACATGCACACATGAGAGGTATCTTAATTTTAGAACCTATAGATATCTGTATTTTTCTAATTTATCTTGTTTTGGAATTACCCCTTTAATTAATTAATGTTTGCATTACGTAACGTATGATTCGCAATATCATTTGCGAAAAGTGTTGTAAATGATAAACTGCTCTACAAGCCTCATCGATAATAATATACTATTAACTTGCAATTTATTGTTTGTTTATCATCCGATCGACCTTTATGCCACCGGACACTTGTGCAATTTGCTTGAAATGGCTTCAATTCCGAGAACGAGCGATCAGCCGGCTACGCGTGTGTTTGACGTTGACGACGACGTAGCACACACCGCAGGCTGGCGGCAACGGTTGATGTTATATAAATCGATTCATTTAGCAATATTAATTGATATGACATTATTTGATAAATAAAATATTTTTTTTCGTAGCTGAGGTAGAAGACATAAAGACATACTTTTATAATATATACATTATTAGCCTAATGTGAATGTATGACTACCTATGTTTTACTAAATAAAGAATTTATGATTTAATAATGTCCGTGTGTGACAACCATTTTACTAGAAAACTTTTATATTATAAGCTATATTGGACTTGGGACACTCCATACTTTATAACTAAAACTAAAAAAAGGCTTTATAAACAGGTATATAATAAAAAATATTTTGAACATGATCGGTTGACCAATTAAGGATCTAATGAAATTTTGCCTAAAAACTTCTTTTTATCAAAAAGTCGTATATACCGCGAAGATACGACGTGTTACTTGTATGGCTTTTTATATCGTATGAAGGTACGGAACCCTCCAATCCCATTATGCGAGGTTTTACACACAAGCTTTGCTTACCTAGTGTTATATGTATTCTTTATTTGTTGTACAAGCTTTAATGCCGTGATGCCATATTAACAATAATTATCAATAGCAAACATCAGCCATCCATCAGCATTTATGACGCGCCATTGCACTAAGCGGATTTCGACAGCTATCCCTCAACAGGTGTGAAACTTTGAATAGTTTGAATTCAATCAATCAATTTAGTATTGTTGCCAGTAGTTAAGAGGGCTATTGCATTTTATTGGTGTACCATATATGTCTATTATTATCTATTAATTTAATTAGAATTAAATTTTTTTGTGCTACATTAATTTGGATGCTTTTATATGAATTTTAATGTAATATTATTTAATTTAATTTAATTTGCATGTTTCCTGTACTATAGTAATATAGTGACAATGCTAATTTTAGAGGAGCGGGATTTCCTGCCACAAGTATTTCATATGCTTACTAGGAAATTCCAACCTTGATTCTTATTTTGTAAATGGTAAGAACGAAATAAATCATTTTCATTTTTTTTTTTTTTTTTCATTTTCATTTTTTTTTTTTCATATGTGCAGTGCATGTAAAGCCGGCTAGCGCAACTTCGAGTATGAAGATTCTTACGAGTATTCTTAGGTTCAATTTTGTAAATAGCTTAATATGGCTAGTTCATAGCTTTTATAAATTGCTACAGCCGATGTTACCCTTCTGTCCCCAATGTATAATAAAATATTAAGTATACATTCTAGGCCAATCAATGTAGATCCCAAAAAAGCGTTCTGAGGAATGAGGAATTCATTCCCAGCAAGCTAGAAATCGTTTGGTCATTCATTTGGTCCAGGCCCAGGAGGTTATTAACAGGATGTATTATATATCCGAATAAAATCGTAGCAAACGTGCGTCGTAAGAGTACGGTGCCGTCCCCGTCCGCATACAGTCCAACTTTCACCATCGGGTGCCTTGGAATGTCATTTGTGACCAATGAATAGAGCGTAGGAGAAAGGATGCCGAGGCGATCAACACTTGTTTTCTATAGAAAACATCACGTGAAAACCAATCACCCTTCATGGAAAACGAAGTGTCGGACGCCTCGGCTCGGAACTGGACCGTTCTAGCGTGTGTCATCCTTAGAGTGATTCTCAAGAAAGTGGTATCAACAGGTTAAAGTTAATGAAAAATTTTTTTTTTGTTTTTTTTTTACTTTTAAGAATGAAAAATATGTTTTACCACTTCAAGTACCCCAAATTTTCAAAAGGGAACGGAAAATGAAGAACTTATTTTCAAGACATACAATACCCTATACATTGAACACAGGTTAAAGTTAAGCAGGTTACAGTGAAAAATACATTTATTTTTATTTTTTCCCTTGAACGGATAATAATACGAATGTCTCACTTTTAGCATAGATGAATAAACCTTCATATAATATTAAAATGATATTATTACCCCCCATACCAAATTCGTAAAATAATCGAGACAAGTTAAAGTTAACATTCCGTTACAAAACCCCAGATTTCTGCCTTTAACCACTTGTGTCTACGAAACTACGACACTTGGGTCATAATGGTACCCTACGGTGGTTAGCTTGATACTTACCTAATATTTTGCCATAGTTATGATCTAAATATTTTTTTCTGTGTATGAGTCAGATGCAATACCGCGCATGTACAGGTTGGTACAGGTTAACAGTGAACATATCCTTAGACAAACATCGTGCGTGAATATTGTTGTAAAAAAATATATATATAAGGCCTGTGCAAAGTACATTTTGAAAGGTATTGTTTATGTTATTATATAGCATGATATTTTATTTACATAAATTGGTGCTTATAAAATCTAAAGAAATAAAACTGGAAGAGCGATGCGTTTGGAGAAGACAGGTTATAGTGAAAAGTGCTACTCTTTATTTTTTATAAATATAAGTATTAAATATAAATAAAAATAATGACTTGGCCTCGATAAACATTGTTTTAGTTTATCTAGATATATTTTTGTTTCATATGAAAAAGAGCAAATAAACATACATTCAATTCAAAAACTCGATGACAGGTTAAGATGCCACTATTTTGAGAATCACTCCTTAATACTTTTGCTTTCTATCTTATATTGATAACATTACTTTGCATAAAATTAACATTTATAGCTAATAATATCGGCTTTATGATTTGTAAGTAATTGTGATAATTGAGTAGACAAAAGTACCCTTGTGGCCTATTTGTTGAACAAATATTTGAGTTAGTTTTAGTTTGTGTTAAATAACTTTGGGCTTATAGATTACACGCTGACAAATGTTCTTTTGATAGGCGGATCAGCTTACATTTATTTTAATATTTTAGAAAAGGTTCATACAAAAAGTCTCAGAAAGTTACAGCGGCTAACTGATTATTTGCACAGGCAGTTACGCAGTTTGTAGGATTCTATCAATAAACCTGCCTAACACGGCTGAATACTACCTGTGACCGAACAAATGACTGTGCATATATTTTTACATTTTATACAGTAATACGGTTCATCTCATTACCTACGAGATCTGCCCAACCACACTTATTATGTCAAGAGTGTCGTTTTGATTAAACATAAATTGAAATGACACGTCTCAAAATCGATTTATTACGGCGGACAACAGCCACGTCCCGTTCTCATACTTTTACGTGTCAAATTGGGTCGCAGATCTCTAACTTGGTGGAATAATTAAAATCTGTCTCGTAACCTTTGGCCTTCGGCTAGGTAATCATTAATATCTAAATATTTAACATTTACATCGTTGTTTAAATTAGTTTCCACTTGTAACCAATTGTTTACACAACGTTTTCCCTCGTATTGGCCAAGCTTTCTCCCGCCGTTAAACCTGTAATAAATGTTCACTATAAACAGTTAACATCTGTTAAATATGTTCTTTATTTATAATTAAAACAATACTAAATGAAATAAAAAAACACACTGATAAGCTTTGGCAATATCTTAAACGATTCAGGTAAGAAATATATACCTACTTATAATTCTTTTTTTAGCATTAGAAAAAGACTAAGTACTTGATCTAGACGTGTCTTTTAATTGAAAAAAATACTTAACTATTACTTATGAAAGCAAAAGAATGTACATAATCGTATATGATTCATAATTGTTACATATTTTCCGTGACTTATTTTTCAATAAAAAGATACGTCAAGATTGTTTACCTTATTTCTAATTCTAAAAAAACGAACTATAGGTAGGTATCGAAAAATGTATACAAAAACTACCGACAGGGTAACTGTGGGCCAAGTCACATAGGTTATTAGGTATTATAGCAGGTCACTAGTATTACGAATACAAAATAAAAATCTAAAATGGTAAATATCTTAATGACATTGTTGTTTAAGTGTAATTGTCCTTTATAAAAAAAAACAGTCTTCAAAACTACTGACATAAAGTGGGTAATTTCAAATGAATGTGATGTTTGGAAGCGCATTATTTTAGCTACCTACAAAAATGGTACTTATACGAGTACTTGACCTGACTGTTGTTTTTGCATATTCCTGTAGGTAACTATAGAATGCTAGCAGAAGCTTAGGTATGACATTTTAGGATAATTTCCCTGATTCGGTGCAAGCCACAAATTATACCTACGTAGAATACAATGAATCAATGTAACCTTTTGCCCTTTGAATGTGGTCACGAGTATAATCTCTCATTACCCGTAAAGTTAACGCAAACACGTCCCTCAAACATCACGACAGCCAACATCATAATTTATTCTATGAGCACGGCACTAATGTCCCTTGGGCTAGAACGCATACCTACCAAGTAAACCCATGAATATCGACCGAACACTTTTTCCAAAAACAAATCCTTTGGCGCACGAATCAAGAATCCTTAGACGTACGTTAGAAGTAACGGATAAGTTTATAAAAGTTATCTATAAGTAGCTCGTACCTACTCAGCGCCAACATATCTATTTAATATTTATATATTTAATGACATGTAATATCAAGGATATTAAATTTAAATGGGGCAGGAATGAAAATCAAACAATTTGTAAGAGATAACTTTGATCTTAGGAACTAAGTAGCCGATTTTGGAGCTACTAAAAAAAAATCATATGAAAATATTCGATTGCCACTATGAGTAGGTACCTACCGTTTTTGTAAAAATTCAAAAATCTGGTTGTAGGGTAGGTACTATTCAGTACGGGCTTCATAAAAACATTTTTTTAGATATATCCAGTTACGCAATAAACGGACTTTGGATTGTACCGGGTTTGATTCCGGTTGTATGTAAGGTTTAGTTTTAATGTTGCAGTTGTAGCTTAAATTTACTATCTCAAATTAGGCCCTGTGTTTATAAGTGCAAATGATATCTCTTATAGTTTATGAATATTCTGATTTTCCTTCACTCATACTGTATCCGCAAGGGAGATTTCAAGATGTCGACGTGACAGGAAATTCGACACAGCTTTTAGTGTAACATTTATTCGATTTAAGTAGAGTATGCCTCAACATTTCCGACAAACACTTATAGCCACAGACTACGACATAGGTAGGTAGTTACGCGTTTTTTGTCGCCAATCATTTTACGTCTTACTTATGTCATTACGATCTCACAGTATTTTTTGTAAGAAAAATTAACAAGATTTCGCGAAGATTTAAGAAAAATTAACTATATCATTATTATCCAATACTTGCCGCTGTGACTAGGGAATAGTTTATTAATTATAAGCCGCAAGTTTTTTATAGGCCAGTTACAGGAAGCTGAATTGACAACACTTTGCAATAAAACTAAGTGCTTTTAGTTGTTAAAATACTGATTTGTTGCGTGCAACTTATGCTTCAGAGTTTAAAACTATCTAACCGTGTTTAAATTTCAAAGAGATCCAACCTTACGAGTACATCAGTCGCGCGCAATAAATGATATTCATATACATATGTATAGTTTTAGAACTACTGGTCTTAGCATTTAAATTTTCAAAGTCAACTGAGGTTGTAATTATAATTTTATAATTTATTTTATTGTTATAAGCTTTAAGGAACCCACCCTAAAGTTGGCCTTGGCCTGTTCGTAAAGACATAAGTACTGGAAGGTCACATACATAACGATAGAGATAGATGTCGTAGTCTGGCGGCGTCAACACAGATACACACCACGTATGCGCACGTCGCCGCTTCCTTGTGTGCGTGTGACAAACAACAACATGTGAAGGCTCCTCTTCACGTTGGGCCAACGCCAACGCCAACGAGGGACGCATTTATGCGTTAGAGGGAGCAAGTGATATTGCTATCTCATTCTACCGCATGGCTGCGTCCCTTGCGTCCGTTGCGGCGTTGGCGTTGGCCCAACGTGAAGAGGAGCCATGACATACTGTCGGATCACGAAAATGTTCTTTGTCTTCAGACTTTTTTAATACAGTCGCCGTCATAGAAATGTATTTTATTTCCTCCCTATATTACAAGAATAAGGTGAAAACATACGCAAGCCACTACTTAGGCTTAATCGATAACTTTATGAACTTCTCCTAGGTATGCCAATACGTATATTGCCAAATGGTTTTAAAATTGTATAAGAGATATATTTTTGAATTTTGGTTTTATTTACGTAATTGGTTTTAAATTTTACATGAATGATGACATTGTCACACTTTGTCATTGCAAATGCCATGCAGATTTGTCTTTGTACGATTCTAGTCATTTCTAGCATAATAAGTAGGTACTTACTCTTTTTACTAACTTTATGTGAAATGCTCTCAGAATTACTTAGCTAAGAAATAAGACCTTCAAAAAAAAGACATATATTTTAGGAGCATCATAATATTTTAGCCCAATCACAGTATTTTATAAATGATTGGACAAAAAATTATTGATTATAAATCTGTTTGATTCATACGATTATAGTTACCGTTAGAACTAATGTAGCAAAATTTGTTTCTGTTAGCATAATAGATGTATACAAGTGATGTAGGTACTTATGATTCGGTTAAATTGTGTTCTAATGTATGGGGAGACAAACTAATTATAGCCAGCCTTTTATGAATGTAGTATGATACCTTAGGGTATGGTGCATTACGCACACTAGCGTCCCTTCCCGTCCCCATGAATGCAACCCCCCCCTTTTTGCATGAAATATGTCCCGGTTCACAGTTTTTTACATTTTTTGAGGAAAGTATACATTTTAAGAAAAAAGTGTCAATGAAAGAAATAATCCTTAATAAATTCTTAATATAAAAGGTCATATTCTTTTTTTTTATATGATGCACCATATTCATGTATTAGCTTGTTAAAATTCGAAATAACATAGTTTTTACTTAGGATTCGAAACTCATTTATTATACACGGTGTAACACGAGGAAACCGAATAATTTTAACAGCGTATTCCTGCTTATATTTAGAGACAAAAATGTCCTATAAACTTTTTTGAAATTCGGCTAGTTTCAGAGTTGATACCAATTAAAAAAAAACAAGTTTTTATTGTTACATAGTGCAAAACGCCTTTTTGATGGCGATGTTGCTACTATGGGACGTAGTCTAAATATCCTTATTGATAGATGTCAAAAAGTGACAAGTAACACTTTGCAAAAACTAAGTTTTACGAAAAAAAAGTAAAAATCCATTTTAACTGACAAGTTTACCAATAACATTTACTTTTTATGTACTACATGCAAAAAGGGGAGTTTGCGTCAGGGGGAGGGGAAGGGACGCTAGTGTGCGTAAAGCACCACATCCTAAGGTATCATACTACATTCATAAAAGGCTGGCTATAATTAGTTTTTCAAAAAACACAATTTGACCGAATCATTACGTTAGGTTTTGGCAGTGGATGAAACGTTTTAATTCTTAGAAAGCAATTTTTAGGCGGTGTTTAAAGCTGTAACAGATGGACGGACTGGACCGTCTTGGTCCGGTCCGAGGCTTTTTCGACCGTATGGAAGGTGGTCCGCCGAACATCAGTTAAGGACGCAGCTGTAAGTGAGAGCGAGAAAGAGATATGCTGATCGGACCAAGGTCGCGGTCGGTACGCCCGTTTGTTACAGCTTTTACATTGCGTATAGTGCGTATCTGCACACCACTCCGCAAGCGGGACTTTGCCATTGTACATACGTGCATAGCGCCATTTCGTTTACACACGGGAGCAGCGAGCTACTTCGCATGAGTGCGTTGACCGCGTGACTGTTAGTGGTGAAAGAGACTCAGTCTTTTGAGTTAGACTTTACTCTATCTTAGACAACTCGGCTCAACATTGGGCCTGGAGGTTCGAGTTATTTTTATGTCGTTACACTAAATGTCATTAAAGGTTAAAATACTAGACGAGTCTTTTTAATTGGACTAAAAACACTGAGTCTCTGTGATCACTAGTGAGTGCAGTGTAGGGTGTAGAGGTTGTAGGTCACCTGTGAGCGCGATGGCGTCGTTGGTGCGGACGACGCGGGACACGTGCGAGCGCACGGCCACCATCACGTCGTGGTTCGTGAAGCAGAACAGGAACGAGACGCACAGGCCCTGGACCCAGACAATTGTTTTAGTGACACTAACTCGTGCTAAAACCAATGAACTAACTATTATTACAAGGTATTATGTATAGGGAACCGGCACTAGAACCAGTATTGTGTGCCATGAGTTGTTGTCGGCCGACAAGAAACTATAAAAGCCGTTTTGGTCGCATGCTATAAGGTTGCGATTGCGACAATTTCATTGTTTGGTAAGGCTTCACTTTACTATAGTAAAACGGATCAAAAACTTTTTAAATATGTTAGCTTGTGTACGTATTGCTTGTGGACATCATAAGATAAATTAATTTCAAAGCCTAATTTTCCCGCTGGAATTATGCTGCTTTTAAGAATTATGATTAACTTTTGCCTGGGCTTACTTTTGCGGGGCAAGAACTGACCAAGAAAAAGCAGAAGCCTTTCTTTGCATTACACTTGTCAGAAGTATTTCAGCCCAACCGTGACGAAAGTCTCAACGACGAAAGTGAAGTGGATGAAATACTCAACCAAGATCTACAACTATGCTTGCCTATAAGACCAACGTCACCGAGGGAGATTTCAAGGATGATCCGTAACTTAAACACTAAAAAGACACCAGGCTATGATCTAATCATACCTAAGATTCTTAAAGAACTGCCTAGGAAAACCATTACTTTCCTCACCTGACTATTCAACGCGATCTTCAGAATAGGACAACTTTCCGGGTCGTGGAAAGTTTCCCAGATCATTATGATCCATAAAGTTGGCAAGCCGGCGCACGAAACTGGGTCATATCGTCCTATTAGCTTGACTCTTGTGCTATCCAAGTTGTGGGAAAGAATATTTCTGGTTCGGCTGAAGTCTCACTTGGATGAATGTGGAGTTTTACTACCGCACCAATTTGGATTTCGAAAGTCACATTCCACAACTGAACAAGTACCTCGGGTTCATGACGCAATACGTCACTGTTTCGAACATAAACAATACTGCTCTGCGGCGTTCCTGGACGTGCAATAAGCCTTCGATCGTGTCTGGCACAAGGGACTATTGTGCAAGATAAAAGAAAAACTGCCCCACTCGCTCTTTCACAACCTATCTGACAGAATATTCCAAGTAAGGCATGGTGACGCGAGATCCAGATTTTATAACATAACAGCAGGTGTGCCGCAGGGTTCAGTGCTTGGTCCTACTCTCTATAACATATTTACCTATGATTTGCCTACTTCTGAGCAGGTGACCGTTGCTAGGTTGCTACCTACGCAGATGATATAGCTTACCTCTCCTGTCACAAATCACCTGAAATAGCTAGTAAGGCAGCTTGTGCTGGATAATACTTATAGCTGGTTAACCAAATGGCGCGTAAGAGCAAGTGCTCATAAGTCAAACCATCACCTTTAGTCTAACAAGAGGAAATTGCCCTCCCGTAAAACTTGGAAATGATATCCTGCCACACTGCGAGTGTATCAAGTATCTAGGTTTTCATCTGGATAGGTGCCTTACATGGAAAACCCACATAAAACATAAACGCAACGAAATGATTCTAAAATACAAAAATCTTTACTGGCTAATGGGACGCAACTCAACCCTCTCCGTGGACAATAAATTACTCCTATACAACGCAATCATTAAACCCATCTGGACCTATCGGATCCAACTATGGGGAATTGCTAGCGACAGTAACATAATGTGTCTTCAAAGAGCACAGAACGCCATCCTTCGTGTGATTGCCAATGCACCCTGGTTCACTCGTAACGATGAAGTACACGACTATCTCAATATGCCCACCATAAAGGAAGAGATCAAAAAATTCACTAAGAATTACATTGAGCGCCTGGCAAGGCATCCTAATCCACTAGCTTCAAAATTACTGGACAAGACTGAAACAGTGCAAAGACTTAAAAGGAAGCACATCGTGCAATATGAAAGTAGTGGTTAAGTGAGACGATGGTCTCCAAAACCTAAAATTAATACCTATATACAGCAAAACTGATTATAGTCGTTACCGACTGATGGCAGATCAAAACAGAACAAAAAAAAAATACTTTGACCTAATACCTTACCTTACCTACACCTAGTTAACAGTTGCTATGTTTCCTGAAATATTTATTTCACCACACCAGCTTTTTGTCCTATGGTCGACTGGTAGAGGAGGCCATTTACCTTTATATTTACTGTGCGTTCTGTGTTCTATTTTTTACACGGCTAAATGATAAATAATGGTAGCATATATCTGAGGATATGGCTCGGCTAAATGGAAATTATATAGCCGAGCGGTAAAGAACAAAACAACTAATGATATTTTAGGTTGATATTCATGGCAATACAAATTGATTCGGATTATGCCATGTATTGCCATTGATATACATAATTATGCCGAATATTGATGAGGATTATATTGACTACTGGACAGTGTAAAGAGGAAGGGCGAACTACGAAGCTATAAGTCCCAAGATAAGGCCAGAATACCTATTGGTAGATCTGTGAACCACCTGGGGCCCTGTTACCCTACAGTTATTTGCCATCGAATTTAAATAACTTCGTTTATACACATTTACTACGATGTCTACGAGGTCTACGATGACCAAAACTCGAAAGGGTAAAGCTGAAATATTATTTGGATTTAGGTGTTTCATTTACGACTCAACCGGCCACCTTCGCAGCTCCAATAAGCATAACATCCGAAAGTGACATTGTATATAATATAACCTTTAACATTAAAACCTATCTGAAAACCATATCAATATAGCTACAGCACTTTGATTAAAAATAAGTTTTTGGCAAAAATTTCAATTTTGGTACAAGCTTTTATCGCTGATTACTTTTCTTACCACAGGCAACTTAATATGTACTCATCGAGATAATTTAAAAAACCTCAAACATAATTAGGTCTTTCATCACAGAGTTCCTATGGCCACCTCCTGTCTCCATCATCAGATCAGTTCGATAGTACCATATTATTGCATTGTCACCCGACTTACATATTATTATAGCAAATCTTTGAAGTTCATTTACGGTTATTTGCGTGGTGATGTAGCATGCTGTTTCTTTCTTTTTGCCGTTACCAGTGTTACTTGGTAGTTAGAGGTAGGTAATGTCGCCTTACGACTTGTGAATACCATACTGTCACAAGTGATTTCTTACATTTGATCCTATTCAGTGCACGTAGGCTGTACGTTTGCAGCGTCTTTAATATTTGGGAAAATAAATAGATTTTATTTGGTATCGAAAAGTTTTATCATTTGCCTGTCTTTATGATGCAGTCAGGAATAAGTAAACAAATATATCACACCGCCGAATAAGTGATTTATGTTATTATTCTCACGCAAACACAAGGAAAGAAAAACAGAGAGAACAGTTATCCCTATGATATGTTACCTACGGGTTGTGAATGATGGCCGATTACGAGGAAAAGTGATTGGAAATTATGGCATTGACGACCGACTACGACATTTCAGATAAAATATGCTACAACTAGACATGAACAATAAATGTAGAAAGTTAAAATTAATGCAGTAACAAAACTCTCTCGAAAGTAGTAGTAGTGTACACTACTTTTCAATCTAATTAGAACCTTTCAGTAGCCAAATAAAGTAGCATTTTTTGGTTGCATTGCTTTATTTCTCGAACAAACTAAATTAATCCTAATTTATTATACAAGGTTCTGATTCAAAATAGGAGATTATTGTATGGTGGGCCTAAAAAGGATAAAGTAGCTTCGCTGTTAAATTTCCTATTCCTGTGAACTATGTACACCTTTACTTCTATAGATTGTTAACTTAAACATTAGAAGGAGATCTAATCATCCTGCTTTTGTATCAATTTTGTACAATAATACAAGTTGCTTGGACAAATTTAATAAGCAATCGAACTGTGACTTTTAGTATCTGGGTTTTAAATACGAGGTATGGTCAAGTATCCATTGGACCCACTAAGCCTGCTCTGGAAAACGAGTTAGAGGCCCTGACTGGGAAAAGTGCGGTCACAGTGTAAGTGCGGTTACCTCTTACCCCATCGCCTAACTTGTATTCTATAGCAGGCGCAGTTATCTCAACTGATTTTACTGCTGTTGCGGAATACCAAATGGACGAATGTAGTTGTACTGCGTACGTCCTGAGTCTTAACAAGCCTGTCATTTACAACTTTTCATTTAGAACCATACGGCTAGCGCCCGTGCACACATGGTTATTACGTGTCAAGAGGTCGTGCCACGATAAGGAAAAGTTACGGTCATAGTTCTTGTTTTGCGAATTATGTAGCTGAACTTGAGCAGAACTGAATACAGTTGTTTACTCGTTGGCTCGATGCCCAGTCATTTGGATAATGTTAGATAATATTATTTTATGAAAATATGGCGAATACGTTTATAGAAGCGCCTCAAGCGCCTGGCTTTGTTATTCTACGAATTTAACAAAACTAACCAAAAAACGGCATTGGAGTTGGGTGAGT
Source organism: Cydia splendana (assembly GCF_910591565.1). Lineage (NCBI taxonomy): Eukaryota > Metazoa > Arthropoda > Insecta > Lepidoptera > Tortricidae > Cydia > Cydia splendana. The sequence goes on along the minus strand of NC_085987.1, from coordinate 36,658,740 downwards.
ATAATTAGTATGTGTTAAACAGCTAATTTCCCAATGTTTTTACAACATAATTCCAACGCAGGAATCAGCTATAAATCAGAGGTCTGTGTCAATTTTGTGATTGGATTAAGGGTGTGTCATTTTCAAGTACTTACGGTCTAAAAAAATAAATTGTCCCAGGTGTCCCAACCGACAACTTACCTACCTAACCTACTATTTGCTTGAAACGTTGGGTACAAGGTTATAAAAAAAGTGAATCGTAATATATAGGCTGAAAAAGCACATCAGTGTCCAGCGATCTGTGGTGTCAATATTATGGTGGATTTACCTTGCAGTCAGTCATAGGCTTCTAAAACAACGAGAAAGTTGGGTAAAATGTTAAGTTACCTGTAGACTAGTGAGTAAAGCAGAGAAGACCTGGTAAACCTTCTCCCCGGCTGCGCCCGGCGACGGGTGGAGCGGAATTAGGACGAAATGTAACCCGAACAGGGGTATCTGAGGACATACATTATACTGTTAAATATACTCAATTGACCACAAAGCCTATCGGAACGTTCAATCCATTTTCATCGCATCGATCAATTCTCAATGTATCCGGTCCTGGCAATACCTATTCTTATATTCTGCTGTCAGTAGTACAATAAACTCTAATGCCGTTAGCATAAACATCTTTCAAATCTAAAATGCCGTTGAAATTCATTTATCGTTATCCGTTATTTTTACAGAAGAATTTTTTTATGAAAGGAGGTTTGTTATTATTTTATTAAGTATTTTATAACTGACTATATTACCAAAGTATAGTGTTGATGATAGGAGAATAGGTAAGTATGTAGGTACCTATTTCTTAAACTTTGTGGGTCTCTAGCGACACTTAATTAAACCATAATCCACCTAGCGCTTTACAATATTTATGTAACAGTAATCAATGGTAAACTATTGTAAATTACGATCGGACGTTTTGGTATCAACGTTACGCAAGGCCACAACGCGCAGTGCCAAGTAGGTACACATAATTTAAGTAGTCTACTCGTAAAACTTACAAGTATAAGCGCGGCTCTGGCGGCTTTCCTCGCGGCCAGACGAGCATGCTGGTTGGGCGTGGGAGCTAACTTGGTAAGCAGCACGCGGACCACATTCACTAGAAATACTGCCAAGTAAGAAAATACATGTCAATAGGTGTTCGTTAGTCGTTATATTTGGTATCGACCAATCTGAAACCTGTTGTAACAAGCTGAATGTTAGAATCGCGACGCACAAAAGGGCAATTCAAACTTACATTGTGACATCATTTAGATTTCATTTTGATGTCACATTGTACCGAAACTGAAATTAGCCTCCAAGGTGTGATCGACCCGTCCTTTATAATTATTTACAATAAAATTATTCTATTGTTGGACGTGCGCAAGCTTATTTTAAACACGAAAATATTTAGACTCCGTAAGTCATCATAGGTTTAAAGGTAAAGGTTTTATTTATCAATGATTTTCTTTTACCACATTTGGATTACGAAATTATTTTATTTCTGAACAAATTGACTATGGAGTGGACGGGCAATCTTAGACGAATTGCTCTATTTTAAAAATAGATAAGTAGGTAGTTAAAACATTGAAACGAATTAGTTTATGCTGCTCGTTATCAAGTTAATTAATCCTTTAATGTAAACCCAACTACTTGTGTACCTACCTAAATTAATAATTGAGTATAGAATGAACTCCCAAGAAATAGCAATATTTCTATACTAACATGTTTAGGACCTAGGCTTTTTTTCTAATCACACACAGAATCAGGAATTATGTGTTTACGTGGGTCATCAGCAGCTAATACAGTTCAAATAAACTACCGGCCTGAATTAGGCCACGGCGTGGAGGTGGGTCGGGAGAGTGGAAATCGCTATTAGGCGAATCTTTGAAACTAGTAGTTCGTCCCGACCTTGTGAACTTGTAATGCGCCAAAATTGTGCAATTGAAAAAGCCAGTCTTTTAGCCATAAGATTATATACCTACCTAGACTATCTTGGATATTTTCATAAGATTATATACCTACGTAGACTATCTTGTATATTTTCGATTCCATTGAAGAAAAAAATATAAATTCCAGATGGCAACCATTTTTTTATAATTTCTATTACGGATTTATGTAACAGGGCATTATTGAAGTTACTTACGTTTGGAATTAAACGTCTTACTGCAAACCCTCAGATAACGATTTACTATCACAAATATAAAAAAAATCAATAATGCCAGCACTAGGGAATCCAATAACCGACCAAACTTCATAACCGGTTTCGGTTACGGTTATGCTCGAAAAATAACCGAATATCGGTTATAATCGGTTAAGGTTATTTTCGATGACAAATTATAAATTTACAATGAAGTAATTAAAAAAATACTAAAATCTTTATTTTAGTACCTACAGTATTAGGGAGAGTGAGTAAAAATCTTAGTTTTTTAATAAAACACACCAAATACAGTAAAAGTAAAATATGACCTTGGACGTTATACAATATTAAATAAAAATATTTCATAAATAAGGGAAGTAAATTTGGTATATTTTTGTTATTAAAGTCCACGAATGACAAAAATTATAGTCACAGGCGCCACAGCCAAAAAAGGCAGGATTTTGTAGTCATTAGATGATAAAAACATACAATTTAAGACATAAATAAATAACCGAAAATAACCGTAACCGGTTATTCGAGTTTCCAATATTCGGTTATGAAATTTTGGCAAAATATTCGGTTATAACCGAATATTTCGGTTACGGTTATAACCGATTTGCATTCCCTAGCCAGCACCTAGCCTGGAAGTTGAATGTCAGAACTTCACTTCGCTTCACTCGCTCGTTCGGTAACTTTACGTAATAGGTACTATCTTACTACATTCAAAAGTTAGTAGGGTACAGCGGGGAAATCAAGAAATTTCAACTAATCCAAATATCTGTCGTGCGTTACGTCATACAAGTGCCGTCTATGTCCGGATAGCGCAAAACTTTCATAATTTGGCCAATTGATTCCGTCCAAATGACTTCGAGAAACCGAATCTCTTTGATCTACGCGGTAATTTAGTTTTCGACAAAAAAATCTGTGTGCGTGCGAGTTGGCTCCCCAAATGTTCAATACAACTTAAAATCACATTAGGTGTCTACCTAATGTGATTATACAAGTTTTTCAAAGATTAGTCGCATATTAATAAGCTAATTCATGAATATATCTCACATAATTATGATGTAAGAAGTTTATGTTTTAATAGTACCTAAATATTTTGGTGACAATTTAAATAAAAGATATTTATGTAGTTAATTAGAAGAGAAGTAAATTTAGCGTTTTTAAATATGAAATAGGGCGGTTCTAAATGGGTTTAAAGATTGTATCGGGTTCTATTACTTTTGGAAACTTTGTTAAAAGACACAATAATAGAAAACAAGAAACTAGGTAATTTAAGCTATTTTGATTATTCGTCTTACAAGGAAATGATAAAAAGACATTATAACAGACAAATGTTAGGTACGTGTTGTCAAATTATTAAGGCATCTGCAATGCTTTCCAACTTATAACAACCATAACAATCGAAAACTGATTAAGATTGTTTACCTTATTATGGCACAGAGTATATATAATAGAGATGTCACGAATATTCGGCAACTATTCGGTATTCGGCCACTTTACCGAATATTCGGTAATCGGCCTAATTGTAGGCAATATTCGGCCGAATACCGAATATCTGTTGCACCTACCTAAAAAGAAAAATTACAAAAAATGTAACCAAAAACTAGGAATACCTATTTAATTTTTAAAATGTATTCTTGAAATGTAGTTAAATACGAAGGCACGTTTTTGAGCATTTTGTTGATTACAAAACATTTTATTTTTATCAAGGATCTGATTTGATTGACTCTAACTACATTCATTAATTCTGTTCAACATAAAAATATATCTTAGCAAACGTTGTGCTTTGTTGGCGAACAGTTTTCATAATAATTGTGACTGAAAATTTTCGCATGTCATGCCGAATATTCGGTATTCGGCCGAGAGAGGGGCCGAATATTCGGTATTCAGTATTCGGCCAAATTCACTATTCGGGGCATCTCTAATATACAGAGTGTCCCATAAGTGACACGTCACAGTGACACTGGAGGTAGACCAGGCCATGAGGACCCAAACCAACTTAACATGACCTCAGTAAAAGTGGCACGGTTTTCGAGTTATTGCCAAATTAAGGTTTTTCATGCATTTTGACCGTTTTTAACATTGTTAGTGCCAGTGTGCACTCGGAAAGGTCTCAAAGTTGTTTTTTTTATGTGTACGGCATCATGAAAAGTTAATTAAGATAACAGAATAGGTATTTTATCGATAAACAATGTTAAATGCAAAAAAAGTACTGGTTTAATCTTGAATGAAATTCACAGCGAAATTTTAATTTCGACTTTGACCACCTGTCGTGAAAAAAAATGACTAGAAAAGTAATGAGCAAATAACGTCAAGCTATTGAGCGTGTTATGCAGATTCAAAAATGGTATGACACATGTACCTTCCTGCAATAAAATAGGAATTATTATCATCTTTCGAAAGCCTCATAAAAAATAAGTTAAAACTAGGAAATCTGCAATCTGTTGCTACTTAGTAAAAATAACGATTTATGTTAAGATATCTAATTCTGGATACAGATTTAAAAAAACGCCTATTCAGTATTTAATCTGCATAACATGCTCAATAGCTTGACGTTATTTGCTCATTATTTTACTAGTAATTTTTTTTCACGACATGTTGGCGAAGTCGAAATTAATGTTTCGCTGTGAATTTAATCCAAGATTAAACCAGTACGTTTTTGCATTTTACATTGTTTATCGATAAAATACCTATTCTGTTATCTTAATTAACTATTCATAATGCCGTACACATAAAAAAAAACTAACTTCGAGACCTTTCCAAGTGCACACTGGCACTAATTAATGTTAAAAACGGTCAAAACTCATGAAAAACCTTAATTTCGCAATAACTCGAAAACCGTGCTACTTTTACTGGGATCATGTTAAGTTGGTTTGGGTCCTCTTGGTATGGTCTACCTCCAGTGTCACTGTGACGTGTCATTTATGGGACACCCTGTATAAGTCCAAATTGTTATGCGTGGTAAGGCAGAAACCACGCCATTATAAATTTAGGTTCCCTATGTATGTCCATACTCCGTAGCTGTATACTTTGTGTGTGTAACCATTAATTAATCATTACATTCGCTACGCCTTTCACTAAAATACTATAAAGTACTAGCTGTTGCCCGCGACTTCGTCCGCGTGGAATCTTATCTTCAACATTTTACATCTTTACTAAACCTGTAATTTTCATCGATGCAAACTTTATAATACAAAATTTTAATGAATATAATGTTAATGCCCAGTTTGAAGTTTGCCCAGTTACCAAGTTTGAAGTTCCTAGCTTGAAAGAAAATTTATTCCAGATATAAACTTAGGTACATCCCCTTTTTAGCCCCCTTAGGAGTTGAATTTCCAAAAACGTTGCAATTACTTTTTTTTGTAATCGGCTATTATGCCTTTCTAAGAAGTTTCAAAGCACTTGTAATGGATTCAATATTTGAACCCCTTTTTAACCCTGTTAGGGGATGAATTTTACAAAACGCTGAAATTACTTTTCCTGTCTTTTAATAATATCCCCAAATACAAAGATTCATGTCCCGCGTTCGAAAAAAAATTTAATATCCATACAAACTTTCAACCCCTTTATCACCACCTAAGGGGATGAATTTTTAAAAACGCTGAAATTAGTTTTCTCGTATTTTAATTTAATATTTTTTTGCAAAGTGTCAAGTGTCAAGTGTAGTTCCTAGCTTAAAATAAAATTTGCACCCCAAGACAAACTTTCATCCCCTTTTTAACCCCCTTAGCGGTTGAATTTCCAAAAACGTTTCAATTTTTTTTGTTATCAGCTATTATGCCTTTCTAAGAAGTTTCAAAGCATTTGTAATGGATTCAAACTTTCAACCCCTTTTTAACCCTGTTAGGGGATGAATTTTACAAAACGCTGAAATTACTTTTCCTGCCTTTTAATAATATCCCCAAATACAAATATTCAAATCCCGCGTTCAAAAATTTTGATATCCATACAAACTTTCAACCCCTTTTTCATCACCTTAGGGGATTTTTCAAAAACGCTGAAATGAGTTTTCTTGTATTTTAATAATATATCTTTTCACGAAGTTTCAAATTCCTAGCTTAAAATAAAACATGAACCCCATACAAACTTTCATCCCCTTTTTTACCCCTTGGTTACCCCTTAGGGGTTGAAAATCTCAAAATTGCTTCTTATCTCTTGTACACTTTATAAATGTAATCTGGTGTGCAAAGGCCATAGTCGGTTTTCCATAGTAAGTTGGCCCTTAAGTCAATTTGATTCGGGCTTTTTTTGTTAGTACCTCTTATGGTGAAGGATATTTTTGCTGAGTAACTATCAACATCGTACTGGTGACAGTTTTTGACTTATGATTTTATTTATTTTTTCTTTAATGTATTGTTTTTCGGGATGTATTCAAGCGATTTGCTTCTTTTTATTATTTAAATAGTGTTCTTTATTTAGGTATGCATCGATACTCAAAAAACGAATACCAGTTGTCATATAATAAAAGGAAAAAAAGTAAAACAAAAATAAAACATTTTTTTATGTCGTGGTAAAGTAGTGACACCTCTAATTTTTTTTTCTAGTTGTAGGCCTGACATTGGCCTACTACTTGCCTAAATATCAAATTTTTCCAAACGGTACTTCTTGTCAAAAATTAGCAATGTGTGTGGTCAAGTTCTGTTCTCAATCGGTGTTTTTCAATGTAGTATACAAACTCTTCGATTCTGTTTGCGATTTCTTCTCAGGTTGTCGTATTTAAGAGTAAAATGCCAATGACAACTTAATGTTTGTATACTACATTGAAAAACACCGATGGAGTACAGAACTTGACCACACACATTGCTAATTTTTGACAGGAAGTACCGTTTGGAAAATTTTGATATTTAGGCAAGTAGAAGGCCAATGTCTGGCCTAGAACTAAAAAAGAAAAATTAGAGGTGTCACTACTTCACCACAACATAAAAAAATGTTTTTTTTATTGTTTTTTTTTATGACAACTGGTATTCGTTTTTTGAGTATCGATGCATACCTAAATAAAGAACACTATTTAAAAAACTGAAGCAAATCGCTTGAATACATCCCGAAAAATAAAAAACCGGCCAAGTTTAGGTTTTCCTGTCATCTGGTAAAGAACTATTTTGTGTATTTTTTTCAAAATTTTAGACCCAGTTGTTTCGGAGATAAGGGGGGGGGGGGTAATGGTAATTTTTTGGCAATTTTCTTAAATAACTTCGAACTTATGTATTTTAAAATTATAAAAAAAACATGTCCATCTTTGGGTCACTAATTTACATATGTGTACCAAATTTGAACTTAATTGGTCCAGTAGTTTCCGAGAAAATAGCCTGTGACAGACGGACAGACAGACAGACGCACGAGTGATCCTATAAGGGTTCCGTTTTTCCTTTTGAGGTACGGACCCTAACAATACATTAAAGAAGAAAAAAAATCATAAGTCAAAAACTGTCACTAGTAGGATGTTGATACTCAGCAAAAATATCCTTCACCATAAGAGGTACTCACAAAAAAAAACCCGAATCAAATTGACTTAAGGGCCAACTTACTATGGAAAACCGGTAAAGAACTATTTTGTGTATTTTTTTCAAAATTTTAGACCCAGTTGTTACGGAGATAAAGGGGGGGGGGGGGGGGATAATGGTAATTTTTTGGCAATTTTCTTAAATAACTTCGAACTTATGTATTTTAAAATTATAAAAAAAAACATGTCCATCTTTGGGTCACTAATTTACATATGTGTACCAAATTTCAACTTAATTGCTCCAGTAGTTTCCGAGAAAATAGCCTGTGACAGACGGACAGACAGACAGACGCACGAGTGATCCTATAAGGGTTCCGTTTTTTCCTTTTGAGGTACGGAACCCTAACAATACATTAAAGAAAAAATAAAATAAAATCATAAGTCAAAAACTGTCACTAGTAGGATGTTGATACCCAGCAAAAATATCCTTCACCATAAGAGGTACTCACAAAAAAAAACCCGAATCAAATTGACTTAAGGGCCAACTTACTATGGAAAACCGACTATGGCCTTTCAACTTTCTATCTTTTGTAGTTTCGGCTCTGCGTTGATGAATCAGTCAGTCAGTCAGGACACTTGCATTTATATATACAGGGTGTTTGGTCCATCGTTTGCCAAATTAAAATGGCGGACAAGTGGGGAAGTTTTCTATATTCTCACGCCCTTTAAAAAAAATTTAGGTCCACGTGTATTTTTTTTTGCTTTATTTGTTATTTTTGAAAAATCGGCAAACGATCGACCATTGCACCCTATATATATATATATTAATATAGAATAAACAGACCTACGGTTACTACGCCGTAACACTTGTTCCATACCAGGAACGGTATTCAGATTTTAAAATATGAACCGACTACATTTGTTATTAAGTTAATATCATCAATAAGTTATTGATAATAATACCATTTTTATTCGCGGTCATGTTGCGCTATCGTGACTAGACATGCGATACCAAGCGACTGTCGAGTCAAATTGGGCCCCTGATTGTTCTAATGTTAGTTTCTCGAATTACGGGTCACATGTTGTTACAGTTACTTGAGAATTTTCTGCTCATTCCTTGGGCTCTATTGGGCTCAAGGTTATTGGTAATATAACTTTCATGTTACTATATAGTATGGACGCAATCTTGTCAAGTGATTAGGCCTAAATTTAATTAGATCATACACCTTTAGTCTTTGTTTAGGAAACCGTAAACTACCTATCGTTACTTTGATGTTTAAGGCTGTGGATGACGATGACGATCTTTTGCCGGGTTAACGAAAAGAGATACAAGATGTAGTATGTATTGTAACTATTATGACAGATGTTAAGGACGAAATGTACACTGTTGAACAAGCGCGAATTGTAAAATTGATAGTTTAGCCGTGAAATCACCACTCATCCCAAAAGTAATGGCCATTATAGTAGCCTTATAAACAAAGCCCGGTTTTGACGGGAGAAATTCTGTGCTGACGTCTCAATAGTGCGAGGACACATATTTTATAAGTCGGATGTCGATAAAAAAGCACGATGTACTGAACCACCGTTATGAAATCCACAAATATTATCTGTTGTACACAAAATTAAAATGAACTGTTTGTATTTTTTAAATATTTTATATTAGTTTTGGCAAAAAATAATTGTATATTATTCAATTATTTTTTTCTCTACATTTTCCGATTTAAACTTCTTCGCCTTGGTGATAAAATCCATTTCAGCTAACTAAAGGACCGTTCTAAATCTACTGTGGTAATCGGGGCAAATCTAAATAATTCATAGTGTTGATGAATTACTTCTGTACTTCACGAAGTACATACGAGTATGGATATCGAATATCGATAGAATAGTCGATATTTAATGAAGCACTAGGAAAAGTCCATTTTTGCTCCCGTCTAACCGGGCTTTGCTTATAAATCAACTTATGACAGTAATTATTTTCCATCGTATTTCCACGGAAACGTACGAACGTGTCGTAAATAGCAAGGCTATTTCAGTCAGTCTCGGTACAAAAAGTACTAAGGTTGACTGAAGTAGCATGACAAATACGAACGTTTCCGAGAAAATACGATGGAAAACAATTATGCAGTACATGTGTACACGCCAGCACTGAGCGAGCGAATGTAGGATTCATTAAAATATAATGCATGATCTAAAATAAATTAATTATAATTATATTTCTCACCGAAGGAAGAGATTAATGACGCTATAACCGGAACCACGATAATCCAGAAAGTATCGCTTTGATCCATCCAGCACCTGGAAAATAACAATCGTATAATGCCTTGTTACAACTCGGTCAGATATTAATTGTTAATATTTGTTAGTTTTATTTAAACGCTTGCCCTAACTCTGAAGAATAACAAATCGCAGTGGAAGCGTGTTCGTCATGATTCATGTCATCGACTGACGGTCCGGCTAACCTGCTGACCATTTTTTTAATTCATGACATCATCTAAACTATCATCTGACAAAGTATCAGCCGGGAGGCGATGACTGACGATATATGCTCCTGGCCCGCCGTCTATTATACAGGGCGGCCAAATAACAGTACGGTTACCATCAGTTTGTCACTGACATAAACGCCGTCGAGAACGTAATTTACTTTCTATACATCTCGCTCGCACTCGCATATTAGTGCAAACGGGACGTATAGAAAGTAAAATACGTTCTCGACGGCGTTTATGTCAGTGACAAACTGATGGTAACCGTACTGGTATACACTTTAGTTTTTGTAATTTTATTCTATGAAATATAAAAATGATTAAGTATTTCTTGTTAAATATAGTATTTAGGGCCGGCAATTAAATATGGAAAATAATGTCAGACAAATGTCCACCTCTAGCAGCATGGCAGATGTGAACCCTTTTCATCTCATTTTTCATCACATTTTCACACATTTCCTGAGTTATCTCAGTGACTGTGTCTCCAATATTTCGTTTTAATTGCTGAAGGTTCATTGGCCCTGTTAGCATAGACACGTCCCTTTAGATAGCCCCACAGAAAAAAGTCAGGAGCTATTGTTATCCGCGAAGGTAAGTGACTTCTACCAACAACTGGCCGCAATTTTCTTAGTTTCTGCAATACATGATTGGGTTGAGTAACACGTTTTAATAATTAAAACAACGTTGTTCAGTCGTAAAATGCTCCATAACAAATTTGCCGTATCTACACAAAGTAATCTTCATGCACCAACTGTCATATTTGCCGCCAAAACAAAATGGCGGCAAAAAAAGTTATATACCTCCAAGTTGGCCACTCTGTATATCGGTATACCCAACATATACAGGATGTCCCTAGCCATTGGACAAAGCCAAAATGTACATATGCATTAGGGTATTTAGAACCAGTATACAAAGTATCATAACAATCGGTGTAGCGGTTACGAAGAAATTAAAAAATTACGATTTTTTACTTTAGAGCAACCTGTATGTGTTAGTACGAGTAGCTCCTGAGGTAATAAATAGTATGAAACCTTCTTCGACCGTTTTGATTATTTTTTTTATTTATGACATTAATAAGATTCTGACTTTTGACAACTGTCATAATTGCCGCACATTTTCAAACAAATTGTCAAAAGCACTGCCAATGATTAATACAGTATGTTTCTTTTTGTTGTCTATTATTGGAAATAACTTTTGTTTGTTAATTTATTTTTTTATCTTCTGTTCTAATTAAAAAAATATTACCGTTAGAGCATTTCTGAGAAGTAACCCTACGTGGGATTTCATGGTTTATCCAATGGTATTATACGGCATATAACTATATCCCTAGGGATATTATAACTATACCTCCGCCGCACCGCCGGACTCCTACCTACAATTATTTCACTAAACTTAATCCAGTAATATAACTATATCACTAAACTAAAGACGTATTATAATTATATTCTTAGTAAGATAGTAATGAATCGCTTTCGTATAACTATGTTACGACATATAATTATATCCCTAGGGTTATAACTATATAACGGCTTTATCTATCGTACTGCGACATATACATTAATAAAGAATCACTTAGTAAAGTTTTAGACAACCATATTACAGGCAGGCTACATAAATACTTCAACACAAAAAGTAAGAGTGGCAGGTGAACAAACGTTTTTGAGAATCATTCTGTACCTGAGGGGAGTATTTTATTTTTGTAGCCATTGTTTTCATAATGCCTACAAAAAACAAAGAACGGGGAATCTACGCTGTGAAAGCGGTTTCTTTACACCATTAATATTTCCATAAACGCCCGTATTTATTTATTTTCAATTATAAATACGCCAACGTTAATATAAATGTGGAAACATTTCTATATTTTCATAATGCCCTCAAAAGAACAGTTAAGTACAGCAGCCTACGCCGTGAAAGCAATCTTTTTACACCATTCGTATTTCAATTAAGTATATTCCGTATTTATTTATTTTCAATTATAAATACAACAACACAATACACCGTGTTTTTTTTTTAATTCCGTTAATTTCAAGGGTGCATTCCTGAGCTTAAATCGAGCTTATTTTTAAATTAACTATGCCATTTAGTTCTCTTAAACCTACTTAACCATACGCCGAAGTTAACGGAATTCAATAAAAACACGGTGTATAATTAAGAAATTATTATAGTACAGTCATCGTCATATAGTAGGTAGCATCCAAAGTATTCAAAAAGTTCGGTACGCCATACAAACTATATGGTGTACAGAACTATTTGAATACTTTGGATGCTACCTACCAGTGTTGGCCGAACGTTAATTGCAATTGACCATTAACCAGTACAAATTGAACCGTAAACGGTAACGGACAGCTACAGATGACGGTTCAATTTGTACTGGTTGATGGTCAAGAATATTCAATTGCATTAACGTTTCGGCCAACACTGCTACCTACTATATGACGCTGACTGTACTTATGTAGTACCCAAACGTATGGCCCGTATGGGGTATGTACGACAACCAAATTAACGACTGGGGTTGTTGTAAACTTCTCTTTCACACTTAAGCGGCCGCGGCAAGTTTTACAACTCCGCTGGTAAGTTTGTTTGACGGATACTAGCATGAACGACAGAAGAGTCGTCGCCTAGTCGGCTTGAATAAATAACTCATATGTAAGTATTTGTTATTTTATACTACGAGTAAGTGATTAAAATGGCAATTTTATATCAACAGAGGCTATAACGAAAACTGACTGAAACTGAACTCAATGAATTTTATTTCAATGTCGTCAATAATATTTAATTTAATATCGAAAATATTTAAACGCACCGACATTCGTCCGAATTGCACTTTCAACCGCTTTTATAATTAATTAATTATCTTTTAAATGAATACGCTAAATGAAAATATGAATTGACGTCCTGCCCTGGAGCGTTAAAAAGCATTCGTCATTATTAAATTACATTTTTAATTTGCAATCAATCAAGCCTTCTACGCGTAGGTACGGATTTAATCGATCACTCACAATCGCAACAGATTGGTTTAGTCCCTGGTATTCACTTAATTATACGGCAAATGATGATGATGGAATTTCCTTTTGCAGAGTTGCTCCTTTTGACTCACAGATTGATTTACAAAGGGGAGCCGATCGAATTTTTGATGCAAAATTTTAACTTGCCCCCCGAAATTTGTAAAAAATAAAGTTTTGCTATGTGGTCATGTTTGGTATCATTTTCGTGTAATTTAAGGATGCTAAATTCGTTTCTGGTATTTGATTTATACGGTTTCATATAAATAATTTGAAAAAAAAAAAGAAAAATAACAATTTTCTATTTTATTGTTTTCCGAATAAAAGCCGATAATTTTCTTATTTTAATATGCACACAAAAAATAAAAATTTCATGAATAAGCCCTACTATTTTTCGTTATAAAAAGTATACATATGGCATATTTATTTTACATTAATGTGACCAAAAAAAATTAATTGTAGACCTACTTTCGACTACTCGTTGAACAAGATACAACGATGTGAGCTACAGCTAAGCAATTTATGGCGTTTGATGATGATATCCCTTTTTATTATACATAGTGAGTCCTTAGAACCCTTAGATCATTTTAGGAAGGGTATCCACCTTGATTTTTGATACAGTCGGGATGAAAGGTGGAGTGATTTGTCTCATACAATCATAAATTTACGCAAGCACCTGTTTAAGTTTCTGCAATAAGTTTGATGACATTTTCGAGTACATCAAAAGACAGAAATCATTTAGGTAATTAAATATTCAAAATACAAATTAATAATGTAAATATTGACTAATATTTAAATTATTTTCCTCCGTATAGCTACGTCCCTTAAATCGGATTACGTTGTGCACCGAGCATAAGCAATGTTAAAGAGTGTTTACAAATACATTAGGCAGTAAAATCTTTTAAATACGAAATAATGTAACTATTAGTCCGTTTCTCTTTTTTTTCTTTTAATTTACTCGATAATGACACCAAACTTAATGCAGAAACCTAAACAGATGCTTTCATAAATTTATGATTGTATGGGACAAATCATCCCCACCCTTTCAAGCACACCGCACCAAAAATCAAGGTGGCTCCCGTTCCTAAAATTATCTAAGGGTTCTAAGGACTCACTATGCTAAAGGGTATCTCATCATCATCAACCGCCGTAATTCTCATAGCTGTAACCGATATCTTTGTATACTAATATTCAGTGAGCTGGTGGTCGAAAGTATGCTCCATGCTTTTAGACATAAATATGCCATGTGTATACTTTTTATAACGAGGGCTTTTTCATGAAATTTTTATTTCTGGTGTGCATATTAAAATAATAAAAATATCGGCTTTTATTCGGAATTTTTTTTTTTCATTTCTTTTTCAAATTATTTATATGAAACCGTATAAATTAAATATCAGAAAAGAATTTAGCATCCTTGAATTACACGAAAATGATACCAAACTTGACCACATAGCAAAACTTTATTTTTTACAAATTTCGGGGGGCTCCCCCCTTAAGTCAAAATTTTGCATCAAAAATCCGGTTGGCTCCCCTTCCTAAATCAATCTGCGAGTCAATAGGAGCAACTCTGCAAAAGGAAATTCCATCATCATTTGCCGTATATCACACTTTTTTGTCGTGAGCGCCACGGACTAGTTGGAGAACTAAATCCCGTAATTCTCTAGAACCTGTAGCCGTGAGATGCCCACAGAACACGTGCGTTCCGTGACTTCCGTGCTTATATTGGAGTCAATATAAAGTTTAAGTAACATTAAATGCACATCCAAATTACTCTACGTGGGTGAATTATATATCATATTGTTTTTAGTGTTTACGCGACAATTTAAATAGCTCGAACATCGTATGGTTTTATTTTTGTCTTTTATATTAGGTACTTACTTTCATCTGTGCATTTACTGTAAGCAACAAAACACAATTTCAGAACAGAAATAGTTAATTAAAAAAAAGGATTAATTTGTCTGAGATTTTTTCGTAGGATATTATTAATATTCAAAAAGTTACTTAAAATGTAATTGGTAGTCACACTGGAAGCTTCGGTAGATGTCGCTACCGGCGACTGTAATTTGTTTACGGTTTGTGTCATGTGTGTGGTTGCAGTATATTCATTCAATCCTTGCATAATATAAAATGTAATCATTTATTATATTACTGCACGTGAACTTCAAGCATAGTTTCGATAGAGAAATGCATTAATGGCTAAAAAAGGGTTATTGTAAAAAGGTAAGAACTTAATACCTATTTGAGGTTATATTCTTTATTTTTACTGTATATATATTGAATACTATCAGAGATATAAAGTCACTATGTGTACGGAGTACAGCATGTCCAAACCAAGCCCTAATTTATATACGACATACTTCATTAAAATTTTACTTACTTGTACATACATTTCCAAAATATTTTTCTATTTTAAAATGCAGCCTACTCATTGGGCTGAGTTACTTATATGCATTAGTTTTTAATTACAGTTGTGATAAATTTTCTGTGGTTCTCAGTATCACTTAATAGTAATCGCGTTACGGTTAATCAAAATACAAAATTTCAACATAAGTAGCTGTTTAATCTCCATTATTGAAAATCATGAATTAAACCGGATAGCGAAGAGAGAATATTAAAAACAAATTTCATTCATTCGCAAGAGCAAATCGTCAAGTGACAAGCAAAACTCACTAATTACTAAAAAATATTTAAACAAAAATCAACCTTATTTAGGTAGCTATTAACTTGTGGTAGTAATTAGTGAGGTTTGCTTGTCACCTGACGAAATAGATCAAATAGATTCAGAAAAGTTGACCCTGCATTCCATTTTCAATGACAAAGTGTGGTAATGTCATCACTAACTAATGTTACATTTCTATGAAAATATGACGTTTTTAATGACACTAGAGTTAGACCAAGAAAAGTCATGCTGCGATTTAGATAGCCCACGCAGTGCAAGTGTTGTTTTAAAAGTCAATCTTCTATGAAAATATGACGTACCTTTATAAAACTTGCACTGCGTGGGCTATCAAAATCGCTGCAGACTTTTCTTGGTGTAACTCTATCTCACTTTGATCTATTGAAGTCGGTTAGACTCTATAATGTATTATGCCCTTTATTAAAAATGACTAAAATTGCTGGATGAAAGAACAGTTCAAACATTCGCTATAGCATTGATAGGTATAGTATGAAATGGTTCTCACTCAAAACCCAAACCAAAGGCTGAGGAGTGGGATGATGTGTGCTGCGGTTGGGTGTCTGAGGGGCTACCGCGAAAACAGAAATTCGCAAATTGCGGGGATCTTTCTCTTTTACTCCAATGAAGGCGTAATAAGAGTGACAGAGAAAAATGCCCGTAATTTGCGAACTTCGATTTTCGCGGTTATAGCCCTGGAGCGGGGTCAAGCGTCATCTACACATCGGTAACTCGTGGCATTCAGGTAGCACTTAAAAGATTAGTTTAATTAATTCCATTTTTTAGTGGTTTCACTACCTTCCTTCATGTGTGCTCATCACTAATGATGACATTTTACTTTTTCAGGCCGCTTGTTATGGTGTTCGATATGTTCTTACATGTTGAAATACTAGTCAAAGACAAGCATGATATAATGTTGTCTAAATACAATAGGTAAGTAGGTAGGCACATTAAAAGCTTTAATGGTACATATAGCGTTTATATACAGGGTGGAACATTTCTAGAGACTGAGGTAAAAGGATAGTGTTATCTAAGTGATCTACAATCGAGTTACTATATTCGTAAAGCTGAATTAAAAAGTAAAACAAAATCATTGAAATGAAATATTTTTATATCAGTGACAACCCTACCATTACAAAGTTATTTACATTTCTAATTGACACATGTCATTAACTTGACTTTACATTCGATGCTCGGATCTACTTGCTAGGGTTGAAACATGCAGATTTTTGCACTAATGTTTAACAAACTGTATCTCACAAACGGTTAGAAATATAAAGGTGATTAATAAGTGAAAAATAAAGTACGTAGCCTTAAAAATTCCTCGTTTGCATAAAAGTCCTTCGTTCTGTTTCACCCGATATACATACGGGGTGTTTTTGCTACCCTTAGCTACAAAGCGAGGTGAATATATCTATAGGTCATAATGAGCAACTTCTCAGGGACCAACCAAAATGTATGAACGCCAAAATGTATAAAATAGACAATTTTTTTCACGATTTCTAAGTTGGTACTCATGCACCTCGTGGAATATGGTAGGTAAAGGGCTGTAAAAACACCTTGTATACCATTTCAACCCGGGACGGTATGCACGCGGAACATGCACAAAAGAGCTCGTTAATTACGGTTAATATAAAAAGCTTGTAAAAGCGTCCATAGTCCTCATCGTCGTCCATTTCTCTTCGTCACCCATTTCTCGAGGCGACAGCGCGCAATTAAAAGAACCAGTAGGTATCCATTAATATCCATTCGGGCGAACAACAACAAAATTTAAATATAAACATTTGTGCATTTAAAATAAAACTATTTTCACCACACCAACTCGGAAAGGCTTACTTTGCACTTCAAAAACTGATAGCAAAGTTTCATTTTATTCACATGTGAGGCAAAGTAATCAAATGCAAATTTTGAGTTGTTTTCTTATGTTTGCTGGTAGAATTGACTTTTAAATGATGATTTTGGATCATAAATATTTAATAACATTCATTTGGATTTGATTTGGTTTGATTTTGTTCGATATTTTACATTTATATTTGCTTCAGGTTGGTGTGGTGAAAAATTTTGTGTTTCACTCGGGGGCAAATTTTGTTTAACCCTCGTGCTTTGAAACCCTCGCAACGCTCAAGATTCCATTTATCGAACCACTCGCTACGCTCGTGGTTCAATTTTGGAATCTTTCGCTTGCTCGGGTATCAATATTAGCACGAGCGGTTAAACAACAACTTTGCCCCCTTTTAAAACAAATAACTATTAAACGGATTATATCGCGTATATTTAATTGCAGTTATACTACATCCCGACGTTTCGAGCCCTTTACAGCGTTGACCACGAACTATCGCGGTAACCAAGACAATATTTGTGCCTTTTTAAAGATCCATGGTATCCTTTTCGTGGTATCCATGGTAGCTATTCCGGTACATACATGATACATTCTAAATGAGCCTGCAGGGATTAATTTTTACTCTGACCTTCCAACTCAGGGGATATAATTATAATACGAGTATCTAAGTCTTATGGTATTTTATTATGTTTAAGTGGGAAAGTGGGAAATATTTTAAGATTTATATTGCTATTAAAATGTCTTATTGTACTTACCTATTAATTGTTTAAAAAAAAAAGATTTTAGCCTGATTTTTTCGACTGCCGCAGCTAAGTACCTACCTACGCCACGCATACGCCACGCCAATCTAATTACCAAGGAAAACATATATTAAAACTAGGAAAATGCTTGGAATAAACGGGCCCAACCAAATGTTTTAAGTAGGTAAGGTATATGGATATTCTCTAGTCTCCCTAGAGGATCTTATTTCCGTGACCTGTCGCTATTAAGCCTATCCGATAAATACTAGACACGTTTCTTCGTGTTACTTGTTTAATTTATTAACAGGTTCTTATAAGTACAAGATCTCGATTATGACGAAAACAAATATCGCTTTGTAGCTTAATCAATACCTCTTACGCTGGTAATTGTTGAATATAGGTACACACTCCTTAAAAACAAAGGGACCAGCGCAGCGTCAGCTCGTAATGATGTCGATAATATGGTTGTCTAAAAAACGCATGTTTTTGTAAATTGTAACATCTAAGGTGACAGCACCAGTCAAGGGACATTTAAGAGGAAATTTGGAGTATTTGTGATATTTCCCTGATACATGTAAATGGTCTACCGCTTAGCATGTTACAAGATGAATGTCCTATCCGTCTTTCATGTTTCAGGCGTGTTGTATCAAAGATACTGCAATGAGTTTCCACATACTTAACAAATGAATACTATGTTTTTTTTTCACCAGTCATGGACACCAAAGCTCCAGTAATGGAACCCCGGTAATGGACGTGGATCCAGTAATGGGCCCCCTATAATGGACATTGCTCTATCAGTATAAAATATTGATATAGGGAATAAGTTATGGCAAAAAAATCAATTATTGTTATAAGCTTTTATCGCTGAATGTATTTTTCTTTCCACAGACAATTATTATTGTATTAGACCCATCGAGACAATTCTAATATACCCAAACACAATTAGTTAGCGTTTATCGAAGAGTTCCCATTGCCACCTCCTGTCTCCATCATCAGATCAGGTCCATGTTATCATAATATTGCATTATCATCCGATTTGCATACTTAATTACGTATACAAAATTTCAACTCAATCGGAAATTGGAAAGTGGGTCAAATTCAGCTACCAAGATTTGACCCACACTAACTAACAGGGCAAGTTAAATAAAAGTTTGGAAAAACGATATTAATTTATCCGAAGTCCGAGCATATCTCCTGGTTGACATATTTCGTAACTACATTTTACTTCTGTATTGTTTAAACATGAAATTATGGCATGGCAAGCATCATTATGTAAATTGTCTCATCATAGGAGGTATGCACTTTTACAGCTCCTATAATGGGATTGGGCCAAATACCTACCACTATTTTTTTACATCTGTGGAGTCACAACATAGTGTGTTGTATAGGTACCTTATCTCATGGTAAATGCAAGTAACAAAACACATTCTAGTTTTCATCAAGTATTCATTAATTAAAATTTAATAAATTAACTCACCTCTTTTAGCGAAGTTGTTAAGAATTCTTAGTGGTATTTTTTTTCAGTGACACGACAACTTTTGGGTTGACGCCAATTTCTTAAAAAGTAACCGAATTTATTAAAAATTCAAACTGAAGCAGCTCTAGGACTCCTATTTATGATAAAATATAGCCAGTGTTTATAAACTACTTTTAGATACTTATTTTAGAGGATTTGTGGTTTTTTGTCCCATTACCGTTTCCACATCCATTATAGGGTATACTACATTAAATTTGACTTGAAATACGAAAAAAATTTGACTGCACACAATTATATGACTTATTTAACAGAAATACCTACTCTTAATGCCAAATTGTAGTTTATATATTGATTTTTTACTCGTTTTAATCAAGGGCAAATGTCATGATAAATTCATATAGAAATTAGACTGCAAGGGCAGACTTCAACAAACACTTGAAAAGGTTAAAGTTGGCTAGATAGAAAACAAAATCACGATCGTGTTTAATTTTCATCATACTTTCAGTTGTAGGTATATCATACTTAATTCATAACCCTGCATACCGTAGCAGTATAATTTTAATATAAAATAGCTAGTGATATAGCCGAGGGATCTGTGGAGCAAAATTTTCTCCAGAAGTATAATTTCCATAGGTATCTTTTGTTTCCTTCTAATTTCCTGTCTTAACGCCGCCTCTTAACCTTATGTTTTTGCAATAAGTAGGTAAGGCTTACGAATCGTCAGTGAACGGTGTGAAAGGTTAATTCTTATTAACCCTTTATTAAACGTCTAGAAATGGTGATGACCTGGGCCCTATTTCACCAACGTGACAGGTCCGACAATTGTCGACATCACTGTTACTGACGTCACAGGCCTCCATAGGCTACGGTAACCGCTTACCATCAGACGGGCGGTGTGGTTGTTTGCCACCAACATGTTAATTAAAAAAAAAACTCCACTATATCGCCAGTTAATAAGTATTTATTTTGCGAAGCTAATGACAATTGTCACAAGAAATACGACAATTGTCACGAAATTCCGACACAGAACTCATTTGCTGTCAAGTTACTGAAAGTTCTTTGAAATCTTGTGACAATTGTCATCATTGTCATCATAAACATCGCAAGAGAAATACCTGTTTTTTGCGAATATAATAAAATTTTTTTTTAAATAATACAATGATGTTGACAAACAGGAATACGGCCCGCCCGATGGTAAGCGATAACCGTAGCCCATGGATGCCTGTGACGTCAACAACTATGAGACTTGTCGAATTGTCGCACCTGTCACGTTGGTGAAATAGGGGCCTGATGACTGATGTTGTGACTAAAATTAATTTAAGTTTCTATGGAAGTAAATAAAAACTTGCATTGTAATACCTAGTATTTTGATTATGCAAAGCCATCTGTTTAACTTTAAATTATACACCGTGTTGACTTACCGATCTGTTGCGCCGGGTGTGAGGTACCGTGCCGTCGCGTACGCTGCCACGACCACGAGCGACAGACCCCAGCCGAGCGCCACGAACCCGCGCATCGCCACCTCGTCCTTTATGAATACCTGTTGGCCATTTCCAATAACAAACTTAAGGACAAACTGTTTTCTTTTTAACCTTCTGACGACCACGTACTACGTACACCCTTTAGTGCTGATGGCTAAACCCACTGCACCTAATTATATTTAAGCTTCACCGTGGGTTGTAAATTGTAATACCCTGACTGACTTAAGACATATTTAATTCATTATTTTGGAAGATATTGCGAGCAAATAATGGCACTATATTACTGTTATTAATACCTTCTTATCGGCCATACAAAAGTTTTGCTAGAGAAATTTGAATGCAGCTTTACAATAAATTGGGGTTAATTGAAATTGATTGAAAAGATTAGGATATAAAAATGCTAATATAGTTTGCCAAAGGACTGTCTCATTTCAATCATAGAAAGAGAGAATCATATTATCTTTGTCTTACACTAATACTAGCACCCAAAAGAAAATAATGAGTATAGTTTTCCTGGTTCTTACTGACTGACAAATTGGTTTGACCAACTATAAGTATGTATATTCATTTTAAGAATATTTATCTACACACATATCATAAACCCTCTATGATGCCTTCAAAATCCGTAAATAATGGCCCACATTACGATAAACTGTTTTGTTACAGCAAATATCTTACCTGTGAAAATGTTGTAATCTTGTAATAGCTTCATTACTAAAGTTGGTCAAGCAGATCTTGTCAGTAGAAAAAAATAAAAAAGTAAAAAATAAAAAAAATAAAAAAAAACAAATAAAAAACAAAAACAAAACCAAAATAACTTAATTTTAATCTTTTTTTTTAAAAGGGAACCACCTTCTAAAACCAACCCATTGAAAAGCATTAAATAATGTATATATACCCCACCCCTATGCTTATCCATTCCTTATCCCGTCCTAAAGCAAAAATTCTGCCAAAAAGTAATTAATACCTAATAATAAGCAAATTAATAACCATCCGGGTAATTACTTAGTTTTTGAAGGCGGTGCTAAACCAAAATGTTAGAGAACCAAAATTTTAGAAACGAAGTACGCTCCACTTAAGTAGGTACTTGCATAAAAAAGACATAGTATACTCATTAATTTAGTTCTTGCACTACTACTCCTATTTTTTCTGTTTGGCGGCAAATAATGTTTTTGTTGGTTTGGCACAGCCTTCAAAAACTAAGTAATTACCCGGATGGTTATTAATTTGCTTATTATTTGGTTTTAATTACTTTTTGGCAGAATTTTGCTTTAGGACGGGATAAGGAATGGATAAGGATAGGGGTGGGGTATATAAAAATTATTTAATGCTTTTCAGTGGGTTGGTTTTAGGTGGTTCCCTTAAAAAAAAAAAGATTAAAATTAAGTTATTTTGGTTTTGTTTTTTATTTGTTTTTTATTTTATTTTATTTTTTACTTTTTAATTTTTTTCATTTATTACTTTTTAGTGACAGGTACTTTATTAAGTTTAGGTTTTGAGCTCAAATATTAGTTTGTTTATAACTACATAGATGGGCTCTCCATTTATTTTTGGGCTAGTAATAGTGTTGGCGATGGTTATCCTATCGGATAATCGCGACGAAATTCGGTGTTAAACGATATGTAAATAGTTAGGTATAGATAATATGTTTGCCTGTAACTTAGTTTGCCTAGGGTTAAAATCAATACATCTCAATACATATTATAAAATAAAACAAAGTCCCCCATCTCGTCTGTCTGTATGTTCGCGATAAACTCAAAAACGACTGTAAGGATTTTTACGCGGCTTTCACTTTTCAATAGAGTGATTCTTGAGAAGGGTTTACGTGTTTAATTTGTAAATTAGTTGAACTACCCATGCGGATCCGGGGCGTAGGTATATTATATATCTGCCCAAATAGATTAAGACTTATAAGGAAAAAGTTAACTTAAACTTAAACTTAAAAGACTCGACAAGATACGAGTATAGGCATGTAAATGATAGACCTTACTCCCACTCCCATTCCTACTCGCACTCCCACTCCCACGCCCACTGCCACTCCCACCCGCACTCGCACTGTTGTCTCGCACTCCCACTCCCACCATTTCATCTACGAGTATCTAATCTAAACACGAAATTCCATCTAAATCGGTGTCTGCAAATCAAATTTACTTTCTCCAGAATTTAACAAATACTTTTCTGTAAACCGCTTCACAATCAGTTTAGCCAAACGCGAGATAATCGCGAACAAACATACAGACATACATACAAACATACGGGTCAAACTGCGAACCTCCTTTGTTTTTTAAGGCGATAAGAAAAAGGGAAGTGATCCACCTCTAAGGAACCCTGCAACATAGGCACACGACGACGAGTCGGTTAACCAAAACAGTAGGTGCCTATCTTGCACCAAACCTGAGTTCCACTAGGTACAGCCAGGGTTCAGCATCAGCTCTATCTTGGGTACTGCTCTGCCAAGCGCTTTTCAATATGTGACGGATGACCAAAATAGCGTGGGCCTATGTTGCACCAAACCTGAGTTCCACTAGGTACAGCCAGGGTTCAGCATCAGCTCTATCCCAAGTGCTCATCAAGACGTCTTGGATGACCAAAACAGCGTGTGTCTATGTTGCACCAAACCCGAGTTCCACTAGGTACAGCCAGAGTTCAGCATCAGCTCTATCTTTGGTACTGCTCTCCCAAGTGCTCATCAAGACGTGTTGGATGACCAAAACAGCGTGTGCCTATGTTGCACCAAACCTGAGTTCCACTAGGTACAGCCAGGGTTCAGCATCAGCTCTATCTTGGGTACTGCTCTCCCAAGTGCTCATCAAGACATCTTGGATGACCAAAACAGCGTGTTCCTATGTTGCACCAAACCTGAGTTCCACTAGGTACAGCCAGGGTTCAGCATAAGCTCTATCTTTGGTGCTGCTCTCCCAAGTGCTATCAAGACATCTTGGATGACCAAAACAGCGTTTTCCTATGTTGCACCAAACCTGAGTTCCACTAGGTACAGCCAGGGTTCTGCATCAGCTCTATCTTGGGTACTGCTCTCCCAAGCGCTCTTCAAGATGTGACGGATGACCAAAATAGCGTGGGCCTATGTTGCGCCAAACCTGAGTTCCACTAGGTACAGCCAGGGTTCAGCATCAGCTCTATCTTGGGTACTGCTCTCCCAAGTGCTCATCAAGACGTCTTGGATGACCAAAACAGCGTGTTCCTATGTTGCACCAAACCAGAGTTCCACTATGTACAGCCAGGGTTCAGCATCAGGTCAGCTCTATGTATACTAAAACCTTCTCCAGAATATAACAAACACTTTGCTGAAAACCGCATCAAAATCGGTTCAGCCAAACGCGAGATAATCGCGGACAAACATACATACATACATACAAACATACGGGTCAAACTGAGAACCTCCTTTTTTTTGAAGGCGGTTAAAAAAGGCGGCAAATTTGAAAAATGTAGGCGCGAAGGGATATCGTCTCATCGAAAATTTGAATATCGCGCCTTTTTCTACTGACAAGAATTGCTTGACCATCTAATATATCAAAATCGATTTGGTAATGCATTCAAATTTCGAACTCTGAAAAAAAAAATGTAATTTGATTTGACCCCTATTCCAATATCAGTCGAGATGACGTTTTATTCGAAATGAAATGATAATTTTACCCTTTGGGTACGGAACCCTAAAAACTACGGATGCGTGACGTGCGTGAAAAAAGTTTTTATTTGCCGTCATTTCACGCACAGTTTATATTTAATTAGTTTGTAAGTAAATAGTTATTTGTACAACAAGAGATCAAAGTTTGATATTTCTTCGAGTGCTTATTTTGAGTCCCGTGCAAGCGAAAGATTCTATAATAGATTCACGAGCGTAGCGAGTGAATCTAATTTAGAATCTTGAGCGTAGTAAGGGATTCAAAAGCGCACGAGATGTAAATAACTTTGATCTTGTGTAGTACACAAAATTTGTCACCCTAAGCAGTGAGAACATACCTAGAGGGACAGAGATAATAGAACCCAAGTATATCGAACTTGTATTAGACCCGCATGTTGAAATGACATTTGACTATAAAGGTCACTTGAATGTCATTTTGTCTCACTCAGTGAGCAAAAGTGACTAAGTGAACAAAATCGCATTTTGCTCACTGTTTTTAAGAAGCAAAGTACCCTTGTTCGAGCTGCTGAGGTGAAAAATAATTTGTTTTGTTGTTTTTAAAGTATGTAACTATAACAAAAGTTTCGTGTAAAATGTGCGATAAAGATATTTCGGAGACGCCACCTCATATCCGCGAGTTCCGCCAGAGAACAAAGTGCCCCAATGTCGGCTGTAGTGAATATATCATAGAAAGTTTATAATATGTGTGTAGATAAAGCAGTGTATTTAACTGTACCTAATTAGGCATTATGTAGCAGTCACATAAACTACTATAATTAAATCGTTTTTGGAGGTAATAAATCAATTTCTTATTACTGTGAACTTATAGTTCTTCGATAATAACAATAACTGGCATCGAGTGGCGCATGTTTACGTAGCGTATTGATTGGAATGAGTTTATTTAGAGGTCGTTGACTTGTTAAATTTAATCAAAACATACCTACAGGCTGTAATCGTTAATACAGGCGATTACTACATAAATATAAAAGATATCACACAACGTTTAAAGAACTAGTGGATCTGTGGGCCTCGCGATAGCTTAAAAAACCGGACAAGTGCGAGTCGGACTCGCACACCGAGGGTTCCGTACTTTTTAGTATTTGTTGTTATAGCGGCAACAGAAATACATCCTCTGTGAAAATTTCAACTGTCTAGCTATCACGGTTCGTGAGATACAGCCTGGTGACAGACGGATGGACGGACGGACGGACGGACAGCGGAGTCTTAGTAATCGGGTCCCGTTTTACCCTTTGGGTACGGAACCCTAAAAATGTAATAAATACACATACTTACTTCGTTGAATCATTATCACAGCGAACTCACAATGGTCTTAAGTGCCTAGATCCTACTGGCGCTTGAGTCCTTTGTGCCAATTTCTGACATTTTAAGCATTCAGACGACGCATCTTACCTATTGCCACAAAATCCGGTATATTATACGTACCACAACTAGAGCGATGTGCAAATGTAGGCCTTCGCAAAACATCCATAAGTAGCTCGTCACCATAAAGTAATTTGTGACTATGTGGAGTACTTGACACCATTCCTACGATAAAAACATCTTTAAGCCAGAGAACTTACCTTAGGTAAGGTTTATTATGGTTATTATAGGTAAGTTACCTATAATAACCATAATAACTGTATGCGCGTAAACAAGTATTAAAAAGAATTGTACCAAAATGCCTAAAGTGTGGTAAAAAATTGTGTCTTGCCCTACCCGAACTGAATGTAAGTAATTACAAAGTAAAGGTATGGTGACAGCTAAGGTTGAGGTTACCTTTGAATGTGCTATGTAAGGTAAACGTGCTCGACGCGGTCCCAGTACATGTCATCTTGAAACGTAAGTCATTGTTAATAGAGGTGACAGCAGGATGTCATCTATTGGGCATGAGCATGTCGAGCACTAGTACGTTTACCTTATGATCCTACCAATTATTGATAAATTTAATAATCAGTATCTCAAAATGTTGCGTAGAAAATGTAATACGTATACTAAAACATTAGGAAATAGGTCTTTTAATAAAAAATAGACATGGTGCATGGCTTGGGTGTCCCATTGATGCTTGTTTAGTATTCCGAATTGAGAGTTCCGTTTTGTTGGCTTTAAGTGTAGATCAATAATTCAATAGTTGTTATAAAAATACATTGAATTCCATACCTCATTGTTCCGGACCACGTCGACTTCGTTGACCACAGTCTTGTACCACACGATCCACAGGACGTTGTTTAGAGCGAAGGAGGTGAACAAGTGCATGTGGATACGAATTCTGGTGCACCGGAGTGACCTGAAATGTGCCTCCAATTCGGTTATATTATAATACGCACGGGATTAAATAACACGACTAATTTAAAAGGTAGAATTAGAAATATTTTACGGTGTAAACAAATACAAGGAAGATTTGTCTTTAGATAAATCAACTCCATTTGTCTTTAAATTATTACTGGCATAAACATAAATCTTAATTAAACGTATTAAAAAAATACTAGGTTGTCGGGTTTTGCTGTCACCCATGTTACATTTCGCACAAAATATAAAACTAAACTAACATGTTACAAAATTTGCTGTCAACTGTTAATATTGAACGTCAACATGATGACACGGTACGTAAGGTAGGTAGGTATATCGCATAGGCGTTTGTGGTGCGCGTGCCGCGGCCGCTGCTGGAAGCCATCGCGAGCACGGACTTCTGGCCGAAGGGTGTGATATTTCGGCGGTTCCGTGGGAATCTGCCGAATCCTACACCAGAGCAAGTGACGCCGCAACAGAAAACTGCGTCACGAAAATGATTTATTTAGTATTTAAGTTTTTTATTATTGTATATATATGTTAGTTTGTAAGGTATGTATCTATGGGCCTTAGTAGCCTGAAAATAAATGCTTTGATTGTTTGATTGATTGATTGATAGGCAAATAACGCTTACATTTCGAAGTTTTCTTTACTTTGCAAAATTAAACTAGTAATTAAATCTAAAGGCAAACTGTTCTTAAAATCAATTAATTATCTACTGTTTACGACAAAAATCCAAAATTTTGTTTTTGGTCCAGACTATACTTAAATACTTAGTTAAAGTGACCTTTACCTATTGGAATACCTGCTTATAAAATATGAACTTGATACTTAATTAGGATCTAGTATTGTAACTTTTGTAAACAGAATAGATAACTTATTTTTGTATACGCTATATTGCTGACAACACAAATAGGTATGTTTAAGAAAATATAGTAGAGATAATATTATGAAAGTGAGATGAAAAAAAAAAAAACAAGCTTTCGTCAAAAACCTTACCTAATTCGTATTCTGCGATTAAGTGACCAGAGACCAGACACATAAAATAGGCGGTAATCAAATTATTATAATTAATTATTAAACGTTTCAATAGGGTATTTTCCTACTAGTCAAATCAGTTACTTTTTTAGAACTGTCAAAACGATTTGCTAATATGGAATTTATAACACTTTAAACTCTCGCGTTTTGTACACATATTTAATTACACAATTAATATCTCCGTTGACATTTGTTGGGACGTCAGTCTTTCCGTGACCACAGCTGGTGCAACTCAGCTGAAACGTCGGAATTAAAGGTAAAAACAATGAAATTATATCGCGGTAGACCCGTTTGTGTAATTAAATATGGAATTTAAATGAAACATTACATCGTGACGTCACGGTTAACTCACCTACTTTTTATATTTCTATCCGATTTATTAAATAGAACTTGTGTTTAAAAATAACTCCCATCTGTGTTTTTCTAATAATTATCTGGTGCTTTATTTCATGCATGGTGTAAAATAATTTATTTTAAATACAGTATAATACCCTATTATTTACTTACAAACGAATATTCTATGTTACTTAAGTACCTATTCGTAAATAAAAATAAGCGGTTAATGTTAATTACACACATATGAATACGTAGAACGAACGAATACGCTTAAAACAAGCGATGCAGGTATTATAAATTTAATTGAATATGTTACTCGAGTAAATTTATAATACCTACTTAATAAAATTATCTACGTACACAACTTCAAAGAGACTAACTGAGATTGTTTCAGTGAGCGGGCAAGTGAGCCATATCCAGTTAATTGTAAGAAAGCCCTATGTGTTACGAATTCCTTTGGTTTTACTCCCCTTTAAATTAGGTACCGTGGTCGCATACGGTATCGCTTTTTCCTTTGCAAAAGAAAATGCGTTAACAAAATCCAATATGGAACCGCAAAGCGAAGGAAAACAATTTGTAGTAAGTAAAGTACATATATGAGCATCACAAATAACGATGTGAGTGTAGGTATACAATAACGAAATACTTATAAAATAGTATGCTATTTATATAAATATTTTCATACATTATTAGAACCTATTTTTAAATGCTAGGCTTGGTAATTATATTAATTAGGTCATGTTTTGTCTGTAATACCTATTTCAACGGATTGTTTTGTTTGACTTTAACTCTTACATAAAACACAGTACATAGGTATCAAGATAAATAAAAACAGTAGTAAGATTGATGTGGTCTAGAATGGAACAAAAAAAAGGACTGCCTTCAAAGTTAGGTAAATTCTTAAGTGATATTAGATATAATAGATATAGTTACCTACAGAAAAGACAAGCAAACTATGATCAAACTAGAAACAACTTCGCCAATTTTAAAGCTAATTTCTAATACACGGGTAAATATTGTTTTATAATTATCTCAAGTTTTGCCTTTGTCCTCCTGCGTTATGAGTTAAATAACTTGTAACATTCGATTTAGGTACCTATTACTTTAGTATATTAGTACAAACTTACAGTGGCGTAGCGTGAACAAGTCTAGCCGTGGGCGAAAACCACATCTGCGAGGCCCTTTTTAATATGTTTTCCCAAGGTGATAAAAAGGTTGGCTTTGCGAGGCCCCCCAAGGTGCGAAGCCGTGGGCGAAAACCCCATTCGCCCACGCCTAGCTACGCCACTGCAAACATAATGCTTTTCGCGACTGCACATATTGATTGGCTTACCGAAAATAGAAGAAGATGATTAGCGAGAGTATGAGTGCGGCGACGGAGAGCGAGTAGCCCGCCACATATACGTCGTTCACGATGCTCCGGAACTGCGAACATACTCGTAACGTCAAATGGCTGCTTACTCTGCTAATAACATTATTACTGTGCTCGAAATAAAGTTTTCTATTTCGTCGATCTAAATGTCTTCCCATTTCTCATTATGGTACAGTGGAACCTCGCTAACTCTAACCTCGATAAGACGAAATCCTCGCTCGAAAAACGTTTCTATAATTACGTCCTAACACGAATTTTTCATGCGTTTTACCTCTGTAACTCGAAACCTCTTTAATCCGAACAAAAACCTACAAGAACCTCCTTAAGTCGATGCCCTCCATAAGACGAAACCTCGTTAACACGTAGTTTTTGGCGTTTCCCTTGAGATTCGTGCTATCGATGTTCCACTGTATTTCAATTTTCATCTCCTAGAAATTCAATACCCCAAGACTAATTATAAATACATATATTAATTAAGTTGAAGTTTTCATTGGTAGGTAATTGTCAAAGGCGAAATACGAGCGCTGATGCTAAGCGCCACTTACATCATCCTACTAACCCGGGGTTCACCGGTTAAACCGTTAACCCAGTGTCAAATTGTACTGGTAACCATGGTAACTTTTAACGTTTAACCGGCTGACCCGGGTTAGTGGTATGGTGCCAGTAGCCCTTAACAGGTTAAATTGTATCGATTTGACTAAGTCAGTTAGGTCTCGATCTTAATGGTAGTCGTTCGTTACTTTATTATTAATGTTTTATTGGCTTCTAGTTTACTTATTAACTTACGGGCTGGCTGGAACAGAATAAGTTAATAGTGAGCGCGTTGGGAATTTCGTTTTACCGGGAAAACACGACGAGAAAATGAATAATTCTGTACCAAGGGGAGGTAACGTTGTAAGCAAATGTTTTACAATTTGTACCTTACAAGTTTGTAAAGCATTTCAATCTGTAAAAATGTGAATCCATCGCCTTTTCAAACATACCTAATATCATAGGTATATTTAGGAGTCTAGATATTGTCGGCCACTATAACAGACTATAAAAGTGCGACCGCTATGAAATATTACCGGCAATTTGCTCAAATACTTATTATAGGTAATAACCTAATAATTCAACCGTTAAATAATAATTCAACCATTGATACCGCATCGTAACAAGTATTTCTATCAACACTGTTTATCCAAAAAAAGAGATGAAACGGGGGATACATATTGTTTATGTTGGTAAATACGAAGTGGGAAAGGGATAGTTGATAGGTTCTAAACAGGTTCTAAGACGCAGCAAATAATTAATAGAATGAAAAAGTACTCACATCTAAGTCTTCCAGGTCGACACAAGTATTGTAATTCGTCCACGGTTTTTTATCTTCCGGACGCATGTACCATGTCCCATTTTCTGTGCATCTACAAAAACGATATCGTGTGTAATATTATCAGAAAAATCAACCTGATGGTCAAATCGACAGGCTGAATTTCCTTATGGCTTATACTAACGTATTTAATTGAGGTAATATCTATCTACTTAGCATCATTATCATTAAGTATAGCAGTATCTAAGTAATCTAAGTGAATGTAGTACCGAGGTAGTGTAGGTAGTGGCTATATCTGACTTTTAGAACGGGTTCAAACCTTGCTTGTAAGATTTGTATTCTTAACCCTTATCTTGGCATTGTAACACCCGTGATGGAAATTTAAAAAATCTAGCAGGTTTACTTTATTGCCTAACAAAATAATTCTGCCATAAATATGTTGAGCCCTCCTTTATTATAGAAAAAAATAATGGTCACAAATGTCATTTGAAATTAATTAGTAATAATCAATATGGCGCCACGGAAACAACAGATTTCGTAGTATATATTTTTCCATTATCTACGTTTTGATGCATTTACTATCTGTTAGGGCATAAATATTTACATTGCGGTCGAATTTAAAAACATTTAATACACAAAATATTTACATGAAACTGTTATGTATTATATTTGATACCTTGCCAAGATCTCAGAAATTTACATATCAAAAGGATTGTATTACATTTAATACATTGCCAAGTTGTCATCAAAATAGGTTTACATAATTTTTAAATTTTCTTTATATTTCGGGGTTACAAAACATGTTTCAAATATGTCATATTAGTTGTCGTGTTATTTAGTTATTGAACGTTGATTTTTTTAAGTACTAGAGGTTATTTAACTGTATATTCATACGGTGTAGCATTATTGCTACGCCGTAGCCCGTAGCGCGGGAAAATATATGTATGGCTAAAAATGACCCCTAAGTACAAAAAAATATTTTTTTACTTTTAATTGGTTTAGTTTCCTATTTTACACAACTTTTTGTTTACGACATTTTTGAAACTTTTCGGGATCAAATTTTTCTTCCATGTGTTCAGGTATTCATAGAAATATTTTTTTTTTTACGGGTGTAATAGTTTTCTGATGCTTTAGATTGCGTTTAATTAGCAATAAATGCTGATTTCTGTTGCATTACATGTTTTATTTATATTAATATCCACATTTATTTCTAAAAATTAGGTAACTAGTTTGTCGAGGAATTGGTATTGTATCAAATATGATACATATGATTTTCCAAAACTGGAAAATCCTGGATTCTTTTCCTTATTTTTTATTAGTATAGTATGCTCAATATCTAAAAAGTCACCAAAAACTAAAAAAATGTTTATAAGTATTTAAGATATGTTGAGCCTTGCCAACTTAAGGGTTAAGTCTTAACTGTAAGATTAATATTTAAAAAAACATTCACATCAGACTCGATCTTTTCGCATTTTTGGCTCTGTTCTTAATCGTTTTCTTATTTATTTTCTTTCGTAACGGTTAAAGGTATTGAATACGAAGGTATGCTGTGCTACATTACACATATCCTCAACAATAATGGACATTCAGAGAACGACGCCTAATAAAAGAGACGTACTTAAACTCGTTTTATTGTGTCCTTGCCGTGTTGGGATGAGATATGTCTATCTCAACATGTTTTACGGTCCTCAAGTAAGGTCAAAAAGATATAACACTAAGTCCCGGTTGCACCAACCACACGACGTACTGGACGGGTATTCGACAAGCGACGTTTGAGGTATCGTGTTGATCTCCCGTTGACGTGGGAAAAATTGAGAGTTTTCAAATACGTCTATGTCTGCATGCTTACACATGTTTTCTTGTTCATATTTCTCTACTCTATGTAAATTTAAGTAACTTTAAGTTAATTTAAGTAACTTTAAGTAAATTTTAGTTGTTTATATGTATACTCTCTTTAATATGTACACGTGTGAGCTGTGGTCACCTATAAGTGGCTAAGCATCTGTTATTGTTAAATGTCCTTGTTTCTATGTAATTGTGTAGATGTAATAATCCGTTGGTGATCCTTAAAAAAAAAAATACGTACAATGTCAAATTTACATTAGTGATCCACAGTTAGGTAACAACCAAACCAAACGGAACCACCCCGAGTTCAGAGCCATTATAAACCGTATAGTATAGTAATAAAACAAAGTTGATTTTGTTTTTAGTTTTTAGATTAATTGTTTTTTCAATTAATGAGTTTGGGTTGTACCAAATGATATAATCCACAGTTGATCGAATCAACACTTGATAGAATCAAAATCATTTGAGGTGGACGCGAAATCAGACAGTTGTACACGTCGAATTTGGCCCCTGATCAACGTTAACCAGCCGTGAACTTGCCGTGAACTATGAAACTTCTCATAAATCAAAATTTAGCGAACGTTTGAACGGTGACAGATGGTTTGGTGCAACTGACCCTAACTGCCGTACCTACTTACGTAGACTGTGTAGCTCTAACAAAACTAAACAATCAAATTACAATTCAAGACATCAAGTAGTTTGTCCGAATAGTAAGTCATGTTTTCTTATTTAAGCATACCTAGATATAATAACTTACCTATTCTACATCATCAAAATTGCTACAAGTAGGATAAGAGAGGTCGTACGAGTATATACCTATTTATAAAAACTTTTATAGAGCGCAATCTGTCTAGATCCCAACGCGTACTTACTTTGAGCAATGATTTCTATATTATTTACTCAGAGTTACGTTTGCCAGATATTCTGTTTGTGAAAACCTAGAGAAATTATGGCGGCGGGTGTTTGCAATTAATTTCATCGTAAATAAAATCGAACAAGTTTAGTTTATTTTTTAAACGTTAACACCATTTTTATTCAACGTAATAGGGAATATTACGCAAAACTGTGCATAGGGGGCGCCACTACACCACAATCCATCACAATCTGGGGGTGTACCGCGAAACAAGAAAATCGAATTTTCGTTATCTAAACCTCTCTATCACTCTTGCATATTCGAGCGATAAAGAGGCAGATAACTTGTCAAAAAACTGTTTAAGGCACAGTATGTACCTATAAGTTACTATATGGTTTACTAGCTAGCTTAGTGCTGCACTCTGGCGGCAGAACATTGCAGTTATACCCCCTATTAACTAATATTTAACTAGTATTTTCATCGGTAGTATTTTGGCTGATATCACATATATTTACTGTAGTAAAATGATTGTGCAAACTTAGCATTAATAAACTTTAAATAAATACTTACCTCTTAAACACGTAGCGTCTGGGGTCGAACCCGATGACAAACTCTGGACAGCGTTGTTTAGCGACAGCCGACGCCGGCGTCGGGTCCCAGCAGGCAAATCCGTCGAACATCGCCGGACACCAGGGATCTAATTGGTCAATTAAATTCACGTTTAAATGATATACGTCGTTAGTCTGAACCGAGTCCACCGGCGCGCTCATTCTTTCTTCCGTGACCGAGTCCAACCTGAGCCCGACTCGCTTAGGCCCAATTGCACCATCCCGCTAACCCGGGGTTAAGCGGTTAAATCGTTAACCCAGTGTTAAATTGTACTGGTAACCAAGGTAACTCATAGTTAGTGAAATGGTGCAAGTGGGCCTTACAAGCCTCACATTTGCAAGCTTCATTTTTAACAATATTATGTTATCTTCATTAAGGTCAACGTTCGTGTTGGCCACAGTTTGTGGTGTTACGCGAATCGTCTTTAAAGGCTCCTCTTCACGTTGGGCCAACGCCAACGCCAACATTTATGCGTTAGAGGGAGTAAGTGATATTGCTATCTCATTCTACCGCATGGCTGCGTCCCTCGTTGGCGTTGGCGTTGGCCCAACGTGAAGAGGAGCCTTAAAGGTGACATAGTTAATTGAAATTGGGCATTGGAACCATTACAGCCTTTTTAAAAAAACAATTGATCACATGCCCGTCCTCGAACTGAACACTATTAACCGGTTAACCGAATGTTAAATTGTACTGGTAACCATGTTAACTCCAGGTTTAACTGGTTAACCCCGGGTTAGTGAATGGTGCAATCAGCCCTTAGCTGTATAGACGTTTCTGTCAATTATACAATGGAATTTAATTTTAATTACAATGTAGGTTAGATAGGGATCTTTTGTTTGATCTCGTAATGATATTTCTGGAGCGCGCGTTTCAGTTCCGGGGCGCCTGGGGCCAGGCACTCGTGTCTTTGCAGACATCGACATGTCTCATTTGGTCTGGGTAACGATTTACATTACTATGGAAATCCTTAAGGCGACGGTAGCGGTGGGTAAAATTTCAGATTCTGTCAATTTACCCCATTTCACACACAAGCGCACTTCACGCACACTTTACTGGGACAGGTCAGTGACCAAAGAATATAATACTCACTAGGAGAAGAACGATAACGGGTATTGGCAGTAATCCAGTTCAGGAAGCTAATGGTCCTGGGTTCGAATCCCAGAGAGGGAATTTCTTTTTGTATTTTTTTCTTTTTTGTTGGGGTCAGGTTTTTAAGAGCCCATCAACGTGCACACTAGCGCCACTGCTGAATACATTAAACTAGTTTTTATGTTATTGGATTCGTCAATCTACCCGTCCAAAGTTAAAACGGCCGTTTTTGTTTTGAGCTCATAGATCGACGAATCCAGCAACATAAAATCTAGTTTGATGTATTCAAAAGGTACCTAAATACACAATACAGTCCGTAGCGGCCCCTTTTTTAAATACATGTCGTTAAATTTAAATAATCACGATTATTTAGCAGTGGCGCTAGTGTGCACGTTGTTGGGCTCTGAAATTAGCATTTCACAAATAAGTAAAAAAATACGTTAAAAGATAATAATTAGGTACTATATTCAGAAATTCGTGAAATATAAAAGGTAACAAAAAGTTACGTATTATTAAGATATAAATATTTTCATAATACATATGAATACATACACTGATATGGCAAATGGTTACAAGTTGTTATTACATCTATCCGGTTATCGGACATTTTCTGCTTCACAGCTCCGCGCAGCGTTCTTGGTCACCGGGAAACTAGTTTGGATATGCGGCAGATACGTGCCCTTCTGAGCTTTTTCCAAGAAATCATATGACGGCCCAGGATTATATTATTATCTCACGCTCAAGCCATCTGCTGATTCACTTTCTAAAACAAAATAGTCAAAAAATTTAACAATATAATCTATCTTCCTAATTACTAACGTCGCTAATTCCTAGGGTTACCAGCTTAAACAATGTGGGGTTTTACATCTATGTTGAATTTTGATTATAATTTCGGACGCGTCCGCGGGACTTACGGGGATAGTAAGATTAAATTATTATATTTGAATTTGGTAATTAGCACGCTCATTTTTTTTAAAGATTAATATATATCTTACCTTGAAATTATCGCTGTTTCTGATTTACTACAACGGTTTCCACACACACATTAGGGCTTTCCATAATCCGGATAAGAATTGTTGATAAAGTCGCCATTGCCGGATACATACAGCAAGGAAGGAAGAGAGACAAGACAACGGTTTAAATTTAACTAAGTCTGTGCGAAGACGCATTTAGATATGTTGCTCGTACATATGAATAGATTTTATTTTTAAAATTAATAGGTAAATAAATATATTTCAAGTGAATAAATCGTTTTATATGAAAATTGATATTTTTGCATTAAATGACTTAAATGACAGCATTGACATTACAGACTTTTATCTTGTCTATGTTCTTACCGGCCAGACCCAAATCAAGGCCTATCAAAGAGGCCAATTGACAAAGATTTTTTTTTATTTTATCAAGGAGGGTAGAGGCACGTCTACCCTTCGTAGATTTTATGAACATAGACAAAGAAAAACTGAAATATAATAGATAATAATATACATATATCAAAAAATAAATAATAATTTACATATGACTACTTCATAAAATACAAATCAAAATAATTTGATTTGTTCCTAGAAATCGCATCTATAGACAAAGCCAGTTCTAGCAATGTTGCTGTAGTAAAATATTTTGATGTTAATTACTGGCAATCTCGTCTGGGAACGGACAACACATGCACAATTTTGAAGGGTCACATCGTTTCAAGGAAGTCAATAGGCCTTGTCAGTGACCCATCATGTTTTTTTAAGATTGAACTTTTAGTTTAGTATTGACCACTAGCCTCCTTTGAGGGTAAAAGCATTCCATTTAAAGACGAAAGAGAAACAATGCATTTAATCTTGCTTTACTTGTCTGTTCATGTCACACGTGACGTACCTATTTAATTCATTTGATTGTTGACTGTTTTACTACCTACTATTGCTTTGTCGAGATACGCGTTTTGTACAATTAAAGCGAATAAAACAAGATGTCAGATGTAAAATGTTATTTACTACTCTATACGGTTTTTCATAAGGTGCAAAATCCATTCAATAGGAATTTAAATAAATAAAGTTCCAGCAGGGTGGCAATTCCATTTTGGCGGATAAAGCGAAACAGAATAGTTCTATCGAACCTGCTTACAAATTTTCACGAGAATCAGTTGAGAAATGTGATCTGCAAAGGAGAACATACAAAAGCATTTTTGCCCAAGCTGAAACGGAGACCTTTGCTAACGCTCGGCCAATGATGGTTTAGGTACACCTATAAAAAATGATTGTCCCTGCTGTAATTT
The DNA here is from genome assembly GCF_910591565.1 of Cydia splendana. Taxonomy (NCBI): domain Eukaryota; kingdom Metazoa; phylum Arthropoda; class Insecta; order Lepidoptera; family Tortricidae; genus Cydia; species Cydia splendana. Next base: position 36,620,823 of record NC_085987.1, on the reverse strand, counting down.
TAATATCTTTATATTTCAACCGGTATAGTTTTACCTTCAAAAATAATCGGTATCGCTAAACAATAGCGGTACCTTACTACTTATACGTTCACGAAATCGGTATCTGCATAACTTGATTGTTAGTAAACTAACCTGGAAAATAATCTCATAATCACCGAAACATTTATGTACAGTCACCTGCAATAATATGTTACGTCATTAGCGCCAACTTTGCCTCCAGGGAAACTTTGCCCAAAACGACAATTTTAAACAAATTCGTTAATGTAGAAAAATTGATAATAGTTATGGCCACCCTGCTGTTTTTAGTAGAAAATTGGTTATATTTCTGACAAAGTATATGCCAAACTTGTGCATAACTTGACTTGGGAATTTTGAGTTTGAGCGAGTTGTCTAATATAGGGTATATTTCGGCGGGCAAAAAATTGATAAATAATGAATGCAAGTAGAAAAAATTGAGAACCCTTTGACAAATATTTCCGGGTTTCAGTTATAGCACATGAAGCATAGATTATGTCTATTGAGATTTAAACTAATAAGGCCTAAATACACAAAAGTTTTAGCGGTGGGCAAAGTAATCCGGTAATTTGGCATCCATACCAACATTGCCCACCACCAAAAACGGATTAGGGTTGTCACTTTCATCTAATTTACCCAACTTCGCAAGTAAAAGAAGGTTATGTTTGTACACTAAAATAAGTTTATAAATATATACTGTATTTAATTTGTCTTATTATCCTTTATTTAGATGTTTTATCCCGTTAACGAATGAAAACACAACAAAAATCATATTTTTGGTCATTAAACTATTGTAACAGATTTTCTCAAAAGTGACAACCCTAGCCTTTGTAAAATGCTTAGGCGAGCCTTATTTGGAAATGGCCAAAAACGGGTAGGCAACATTGCCCAGCAAATTTATTTAAAAGTTTTTACACTTATCGCTAAGTTATTAACAGGGAATGGTAGGATTGCCCAAAACCTTTAAGTGATCCTTAGACATCATCATCATATATACGAGCTGTATTTGAATACCAAATTGACGTGGGCAATGTTGGCGAAAACCCCGGATATTTTTTTATTTGCCCGCCCTCTAAAACGCAAAAAAATGGGTAAAAACACGATAAAAAAATGTTTTCTTCACATAAACTGATGCGTTTGATCACAATGGACGTGCTGAGCAAAAAAAAGTCATATGATGTGATTTTTTTTGAGAAATTCGTGTTTAAAAAAAAGCGGGCAAAGTTGATGATAATGAGTAATGACGGTACCTACTCTTCGAAGGTCGCAAAAATATGTGACATGCTCTTATGGTTCTACAAATAAGATCGTGTCAGATATTTTTGCGGCCTTCGTTGTGTAACATAAATTGCAGGTGACTGTACATTTGGAATAATTATTTTATTTAGTTTCAACGAAAGTTTCAAGTTTAGTACGAAAATACTTCAGATAAGCAATATGCACAAAATGTAGACCTAATCGAAATAAAACATTGCTTTTTATAGTAAATTTATAAAACATTCGATACATAGGTATACATAACAATAACCAGGCCATAACGCTATTGGCCTGTAAGCTTCATCTCGGTCTCCAAAGCCGCAAAAACTTGCTAGTACTTAGTGCTGGTCTAGCCTTTATTTTTTCTTGAAGATTTTCAGAGAACAGCACGTACACGCATTATACATATAGACGGAACGAACGGCATAATCATAATAATTTATTCGTCGCAATCCATGGTATTACAGATCTAGTTACAAGACTTTCAGGTATTACTTATACGAATTACATAACTCTTCCTGTTAATAGGCAATATTTTAATATAAAAGTTCTATAATATAATACAAGATTACAGTTGTCATCAAAATTCATTGACATACAGAAGTCAAATACGTTTTTAAAATGAAACAAAATGATACCAGCATAATAAAAATTGATCCCAATCAGTAAAGATGAGTCTTTAAACTTTTTTCATTTTAAGCGAGTTTTGAAGGAAGATAATACTTAAATTCGACTGTAATCGTATTTTTTAAGATAGTTTACTGCGGTTTTCAACAATAATGACCCGTAAATAACAGCAAATGAAATTTAAATGAGACGCGAGCTGATATTTATATACCCTATTTTTTGAAATACATTTTATCTACTGGTATGCTTTCTCGTGTGCGTATATGATTTAATGTCAATATAATTGTCAAAAGCAAGAAAATCAAGCTGTCATTTTCATTTGAAGAAGTACACGTGTGCTCCGGTGTAGCCCCAACGGGCATCTGACTTGAAGAAGAATTTTGAGTGATGTCGTCAATGTATGGAAATTGTTCGAAAGTTTACATTTGAGATTGAATTTCTGTGTTGTCTTTGTGAGTAAAAATATAAATCGATAATAAATTGGTAGCTGAATTATCTAGCTTCCAAAATCATACAATAATTCAATTACTGTCAAAGACAAAATTGTTTTGCTTCTGTCTCAAACGGAACTCCATATTTTGATTTTTTGATACTTTTAGTGTCGATTTGTAGAGAATAACAGCAAATTAAAAATATAATGGCATAAAGAGTCGGTACACAGTTTCTTCGTGAATAAATTTACGTGTAATTTAATGCAATTATCAAACATTTATTGAACAAATTATGGTTACAAAGTGAGGTCTAAATCGAAAACGTCATATACCGGCCCCTTAAATTGATTGACATCGGTCGTAGACATTGGATTGAGAAAGTAATTTCCTTCTTCTATTTTCTTAATTGTAATTTTAAGTTGATTTTTATTTATTGTTTTTGACATGTTTTTGTACCTTATATATGAATAACTGTTCATTTTTAGCATTTCCATATTAATTGTGTACACCTAAAAGACCAAAGAGTTTAGGCAATAAAAATATTGTACCTAATGTTGAATATTGTACTTATTGATATTAGGAAATATTCTATAAATTAAAGGATTACTCATCTAGGAACCCCCCATGTCCGTCTGTTTATCTGTAGGTATGTATAAGTGTATATCTGTCAGCAGCAGCAGCAGCATAGATCACTGACCTTTAGTGCTAGAAAGATGTGATTTACTTTGTGTAAATAAATCAATCACGCCACGACTATACCGTCATAATGTAGTATTATTAGTCATGTATAGTTGAATTATCGAGAAGATGGAATTGCATTTGTAGTGGTTGTATGCTGATAGTACAAGAAAATAGAAAATTCAAATATAGAATGCCTGTAAACAAACAATACTACTACATATGCAATTCCACGCTCTCGATGATTCAACTATATATAGTATAGTAGCAATACAATAATTTGTTATGTTTATAAGTTACATGTTCGGTATACCTACTAGTCAATAAATGATAAAACGGTAAAATACCTACAAACTAGAAATATAATATTTTAGAGTACACCCCCCCCCCCCCCCCTTCCCCCGCCCCCTACGCGTAAAGTGTGGATAGTGTTTTTTTAGCGTCACCTCTATGGTATTTTGTGGTCTACCAAACTTTTATTCTTTAAACGTTAAAGTACCTATTTTTAATAAATTCTAAAAAACATACTTTTCTACCTCAAAATATTCAAGTTTTCAATTTTACGAGTGTCTAGTTTTCAATTTGCTTAGTTTGAACTTGGTAAGTATTTATATTATTATTATATTTCTATACACAATTTGTTTTATACCATATTAGTTTACTGGTTAGATTTATAAATATAAATTTGACACACGCTCAAGCAAGGATTTTATTAAGGAGTTTTTCAACACACTGTTTTCATTATGATTGGAAATTAAACGAACTTACCTGTAAGTGAAGTTCTATTTCAATTATATTAGCTGCACAAACTTCTTCAATGATAAATATTAACTGTGTAGTACGCGCTTATCATTCAGCCCATTCCACATGAAAGTTACAGAGGCAAAGCTAAAATTAAAAATATGTATCTGATTTATGAACGCAACTCCCACGCTGACCGGCTCCCGCGCTGTCAGCTGTCACGTCATTTAGTTTAGAGCAGGTTTAGAGTAACAAGCCAAGACATAACACTTTCACTGCCAGTAGCCCGCTAGGGTTCTCTATTCTTAGGTACTTATCGCTACAAAGCGGAAAGCCAATATTACCATAACTTTGACAGGGATTATAGGTACACGAATCCCTGGTTGTCTCAGGACAACGTGGGTAATGGGTGGGATGGGTTATCATTTCGAAGTTTGTGCAGCTAATATAATTGAAATAGAACTTCACTTACAGGTAAGTTCGTTAAATTTCCAATTATTATTGCGCTGCACAAACTTCTTCAATGATAAATATTAACTGTGTAGATGTTTAGAGATAAGTATTCAAAGTTTGTTTTGGCTTTGTATTGCAACAATGAAATCATTGATTAACAATGATTTATGATTTCATTTTAAATTAGGTACCTTTTTAGTTATCATTAACTATTTTCAAAATAGATGTATATTTAGTTTACAATACAACATTATTTAGAGATATCATTTCATCAAACTGTCTATCGTATAGTATAGATAGTTGAAACAAAAATAATTTAATCCTTATTAATAGGTGTATTTCATTTATACCACCAAATACCACATAAAAACTTAATTATTATAGGAATATCAAAGAAATCAAAGGATAGCATGAGATGCAATTATTAACGAATACAACAACTACAAGCAACTCTTGACAATGTGTTGCAGGTTACAATTTTTAGTAACACAAGAATCACTCCACCTTGATGTTTTTCTTCCACCAATATTAACTCCTAAACGATTTACAGTTGACACCAACACATAACAGGCTAAATAGGTGGTGAAAATAAAAATATACTTATCAATACAAATCTTTAAGAGTTGACTTAGTCCCTCTACAAATCGTTAGGGAAGTGATTTTTTCATGATTTTGAGGGCAATAAATAATCACTAACAAGTTAATAACTACCATCCTCTACCATCACGAATATTATTGTTTGTTATTTATATACAGGTAATCAATGTATTACACCTCATTCAATTTAAAATTAGTGTTTTCCCTGAAAAAAATAATGCTATGGATAGCAAGGGTTGCTGAAATTTATCAATCAGAATAACAGTAAAGTTTGATATTTTATCAAGGACAGGGTTTTCACGTTGTGTACAATCACAACAGCTAATAAAAGTGATAAAGTAATTTTTTACTTTTCTTAATCCTGTAATGAATGATATTCATTAGTTGGTGACATTGTTAATAAATAATTTAAGACCGATTAAGGGTACCTAGGTCACACTTTTAGGTTGAGTTTGATGTAATCGAAAAAACGTTCTTCATAAAGTGTTCAATTCTATCATTTTGAGGAGAGCCTATTCCCCAATAAAAGCACAAGAGCAGATTTACAATTATTTACACATCTATACCTAGCTCCCTCATTACATAAGTATGCTATTAAAACGGCAAGCACTTCTGGAACAGATGCCATAAAATAATGAATGTAATTATTTTTACATAACATACTTACACCAGTATTTCAAGTGTGTATGTGTGTGTGTGCTTGACGGTGTCGGGCGCAAGGGATTACACCGTACTGTACTCCTTTCTCCTCTCCCTCTTCCTTCAGTGATGGCTGATGGCACTTCCTGGATAACACTGGGGTAACCAGGATAATACGCTGTTGAAACTTGAAACCAGTTAATAAAATATGTTTTTATAAATGAGAGCTGGGGCGCAAATCTATACAATTATATGTACATATGCATATAAATATTTTGTAAATTGAGCAGTTCCAATGACCGTGCCTTGATGCCTTCTACTTTTCCTAAAACTTTAATGCCTTAGATTTCGTTTCAATTGGAAGGACAACCTAGATAAAATATTTTTTGCAAAAGCATCTACTTATGTAGAAAAAACATCTGGGTTACTTCACCAGGATATTTGTATAATAACCAATAACCCGGTAGGTACTATATACATTTCCAAACAGTTGTAAGAAATTTCAAATTTAATTTGCGTTAAATCTGAAATCTTACATTATTTTCACTCAATCAGCTTATGACACTTAAAGCACATATATCATTTAAGTAGAATATTGTAATGTCTCTTTTCACACTACTGCCTAATGTTCCTAGACATAAAAATACTGTATTTCATTTCACCAGTTTGTAAATAATTGCGATAGCTGTGTTGAATTCTCTCAAATGTATCTCAGTCTGGTAAACCGGAAATGAGGGTCTTTAAACATAAACAAGACCACCATAAGCTGAACAAAATGAATGTAATGCATTCTATTAGGCTCATTTCATAATTTCCACACGGGTGTAAGTATTACTGTAAGTAATTAAATATCTGCAAAAATTATACATTTATAACCCTTTATTTTAATTAACCGCCAAATTATGTCACATTAGGTGATATATTGGCATTGTATTTCTTTAAAATATACGAAATTCAGTATAGGTAAGTACTTTTTTCTTTTCAGCTCTTTAAATACACACATAACCATATTCATTAGCCAAACTTGTAGGTATAGGTACAAACAACCCATTTATATGAGCAAAGTTCATTAAAACTAATGACAATGAGACCAATATATAAAGGACTTTTTCTGTTTTATTTAAGTTTGTATTTGTTCTTATCGGCTAAAGAAATAATTCTAGTATTACCCAGCTCTTTGAGGTAAGTACTAAGGAGCTAGTTTCATTTGATTATAGCTCCATATAGGTAATGGTATCAAGACTAATTAAGTGTATCTTGTATAGGTATGCACCTACATAGTATAAAAACATTTATAATAATGAGCTTCAACAATAGATAGGTATATAATCTAAACAATTGCTCATTGTGTGACCTCTAGATCTTAGACACTTCATGAAAGGTCTGACACATATAGACACCTAGACTAATAAAAAGACTTATGTCATTACTTCATTAGTTTCATAACAGTTCCAATTCCCTGTTGACTTAAACTGCTTAGTTGCAATAAATTTACTTGTCTTAAATATATAGGTATCTGTATTTATTTCTCTTAGGATTTGGTACAGAAAATATTTAAGTCAATATTAAACTGTATAAAGTGTACATTATTATATAAGAACATCATAGGCATATACACACAGTATATATCACAGTCACATAGTTTTCTAGTATTTGACTATCAATTTCACAGAAGTGATCATATTTTGGAATACCTGAAGGTATTGGCACAGACAAAAAATTGAATTTTGTATGACAAAATCCTTGTAAATATGATGTCACTGCAATTAAAAGAGTGTATTTAAATAACCCACAGCTTTTGAGAATTTGTTCTAAATGAACACAGGCTGTTGTAATGTCACTTGAGTGCGACCACATTGTGACTGCAGAGAGGAAAGTATTGCTCCGCTTTGTTGTAATGTTAAATGAATGAAAAATGAATTTATTGTATGAAACAAATACAAGTAACAGCAAAACATACATTGGAATAGTACATTATTGTCGAGGCTCGGAAGTAGCTACTTGCAGGCTGAGGATTCGTTTTAAACGGACGACCTTGGGAGTCCGTTTAATTGAATCCGAAGCCAGCAAGTAGCCTTCCAGCCGAGTCATATATAGTGCTTTTCTCAAAAATGGTGCAAGAAATATAAATATCATAGAAATATTTTACAAAAGCAACTTTCTTACGTATATATTTTCACAGAAAAAAGTAGAAACAATTGAAAACATTAGCTTTGACGCCTTTTTATTTTTTTAATAAAAAAATAGAAGTGTATTTTTCTGCCGAAAATACGCCAACCTATTTGAGACAGCTAAATAGTCGCGGTACTAATCATCTGTTTGGCTGTTTAATGGGCCTGTGCCTTCATTTGATATGGCCATTTCAACTTTTAAAAAGTTTGGAACTCGACAAATAATGGAATTTGTATGCAACATTGCAGTCCCAAAATCGAGACTGCAATGTTTTTAACTTTTTAATTTTTGACTGACCATAAACTACGCGCTTCGCAACCTATTTTTTAAACGGCAAAGTCGACTTTGCCGTCCATTTTTGAGAAAAATATGATTGATAATTGAGGCCTTGAAGTTGAAGTACCGGGCCGTAAGCCATTAGTTTTTCTGCTAGATTTTCTTATAATATCACTTGTCGACGTAAGAAATCTCTAATGCCATTTATTTTGCTTTAGTATTTAAAGGACCGCTGCCTTAGCAAAGATTCTCAGTGATGATCATCACTCAAAAGAAAGTCAGTCACTTAAGAGCGACGCCAGGTTGTCATAGCTGGTTGCAGCACAAAATTGATTAAGAACTAAATCATCACAGTTAGCAACCAGGAATTTATTTTGTTTCATTTCAATACTTAGCCTTGTTCCTTACTGGCAAGAATCTCACCAGCGGCAGTTTAAGTCGCTGGGTTCATCTTCAGAGCACCAATAAAAAATTTCAGCGCAGATTATTTTTGCATAATGTTGTTTGGGTCATACTGGTTCTGTAATGTTCTTAATTATACATCTGAAAACAACAACGAGGTTGTTCTATTAGGATTTTTCCCTATCCAAATTTCTGGTGCCTCCGTCCCACGATGTCAAGATTTACTCGCTTAATTCATTGCTTGCTGAAATAAGAATAAATGTTTTAATTCACCTACTTGAAGATGAGTATATATGAAGAGACGGCCTATTTGGCATACCACATTGATTAGCTCATGGGGTTAAGAGCTGTGTCTAGTCTAACACGCCACAAAACCCAGTTCTAGCAAGACTTGTGGCCTTAAGTCCACTGCCATTGGCAGGACATGAGCAATATCTCAGTGCTGTTAGTAAGGAATATGACAACACCACAATGTCCCAAGGATACTGGCAGTGAACGCACCTAGTATTAGTATGTGAAAGATTGTCAAGTGCAAATATCATCAGAGATACCTAGGTTAGTACTCCAAAAAGCTTAGCATAGCCATTTTGCAAACAGATGCACCTAAATTAGTGCTCCAGAATGCAGTGCACAGATCAGTCACCATGTGCAGTTAGCAAACAGACACACCAAGTATAGTGGCCCAGAATGCATAGTGCACGGCACAACCACCGTGTGCAGTTAGCAGACAGATGCAAGTGCTCCAGAATGCAGTGCACAGCTCAGTCACCATGTGCAGTTAGCGGACAGATATATAGCTAGAATAGAGTTCCAAAAAATCCAGATCGAAAATCATGAACGAATAAGCACTTGATATTTCTCCACTGTATTTCTTACCTTGCGTTTTCTTTCCCTTTCGGAATTTTAGATATGTATTAAACATTCGGTCGCTGGCGAGCGAGGAGGGCACAGATTGCTTTTTATACGCCACGCGAAAAATCGCTTTTTTCTCTACGCCGTTGGCGGAGATGGAGATGATAATGCAGACCTAAAATAAAAAGTAGGTACGTCCATGGCCTGCTAGATTCTTATTTTGATATGCAACATGTCCGGGCATGGATAGCTATCCATGATATCCACGAAACGACGCCGCCTTTGACCTTGGTCGCGAAAGTAGCATTTTCTTCTTCAATCTTCTTGTATTTTCTTCCAATTTTGTAATTGGTCGGACTGTCGTACACTAATATTGAATTTTTTCACATATTTATTATGTATTTACTATTATTTTCTGATAAAATGTTATATTTTATTAAGCTGCAATGGTTTAGGCTGACATGAATAAATACAATGACGTGACAGCTGACAGCGCGGGAGCCGGTCAGCGTGGGAGTTGCGTTCATAAATCAGATACATATTTTTAATTTTTAGCTTTGCCTCTGTAACTTTCATGTGGAATGGGCTGAATGATAAGCGCGTACTACACAGTTAATATTTATCATTGAAGAAGTTTGTGCAGCGTAATAATAATTATTATTAGGGCAGCTTGTGGCGAGCTGTTGGGGAGTAACGACCCCACGGACCCGAGTGCTCCCGAGAGTCGGTCAGGGTCTCCGTCTCCGGCGTGTCTTCGTCGGTCGGAGTGGACCCCAAGGGGACCCGCAGGACTCTCAGCTCTGGCTTGCCTTCATTGGCCGTCCAGAGAGGAGTCGCTAGAGCTATATGCTCCAGGGGTGGAAGTGAAAGATGCATAAGACGCGAGTTGGCACAGTGGCTGTTAACAGCCACTGGGTAGAAAGCGGCGCACACCTCTCGACACCCCTGAGCCGCTCACACCGATGTTGCTCTTGGTCGTCTTCGCGACGGCAGTTTCAGGGGCCCATCTAGTCAGCGGCGAGTCACCGCCTGCCTCGATGACGGTGTTAACATTGTTATGGCAGGTGTCCGGACCTCTTTTACGATAGCCCAGTCTCATTGTCCACCCAAACATCAATCCATAGACCGGTATACTGTTCACTTTTTCTACAATAGTCCCAATGCCTGCTGAGACCGGTTCATGGGTGTCTATTGTTGCGCCTGTGAACGGGTTCCAGCAGGCGTTCTACATGACATTAAAGCTCTCCAAGGGGCCTCTACGTGTTGGATCTATATCCCCACGCAAGCCTATCAAAAGACCGGGATCTATAGGCCCGTGAAATCCAAAAGGACACACAAAATTATTATTATAATATTATAGCATTTGTGTGCAATGTATGATAATCCGACTGAGTTAAGAAGGTAACCAATTGCTAATAACATGTATAGAAACGGAGCCTTCTTAATTGGTCGAGTAATACATTTTTTTTAAATCAACTAAGTAAGCGGTTTTAGAAGTTCAGAAGTTTTATCTCGCCAAACATAATTTACAGATGACATTCTCTCGTAAATTACATTAATGAATAAACATTAAAAAAAATAAAAATATTCTTAATCCATCGCTTATAAATATGAAAATATTCGTTATTTTTATATTTTTTATATTGGCTGTTTGTCAATTTCGTTCGCGCCTTTGCCATGCGCGCTCAGTGAGATCGCACACAGAAAAAAAATAATGCGCCATTTTCCGTATTTGTTAAGACATTGGGCTTTGATTGGGCTAGAATCGCAAGTTTTTAGTGTAAATATTGGCTAAAATGTCCATTTAACGTTTTGAAAATGACGAACACGCTGCGAGAAGTAAGTAAGTAGGGACTACTTAATACAAGCAAGAACCGCGAATTTTAGCCTTTTACCATTACAAATACTTACGGCATATGAAACTTTTGTACAATGGAAAACCAGCAGAAACGCCCGATTTTTTCTCTAAAAACGTGTGTTTAGCTTACTTCAATGAATTGGCGAATAAGTAATTACAAGCCCAGTACGCTTTGGTGCAATTATTTGATGTTAAAAGTGGAAGCCATGCACCATTTTGAAATTTATTCTTTTACCTACTGTTAAATGTAGGTAGGTTGTAGCGTGGACCTAGAATACTACGGACGTAGTTTCGCTAAGACACAAACTGTGATTCCATCATCCACCAGTTTCCTAGTATTTACGCGTGACACACACACATTGACAGTTATCTCTATGCCCTCATCCACCAATTTGCCGTCAGACGGATTGAAACGTCAGTGAAGTAAATTTGTCCACGAAAAATGTAAAATATGCCGGCATGCGTAGTTAAATCCTGCAAGAATTGTACCGATCGAAAGAAAAAAAGTGACGGAATAACTTTTCATGGGTAATTTTATAAATTATCACGGTCTATACCGTGATAATTTTACGTAAAATCACGATATTTCATTGTTTATAAATTTGAAACAGGAGTGTGACCAGTAAGTTGAATAGGGTAATTTCCCGAAAGTAGGGTAATTGATGCCCTTCTTATTAAATCATTATGTATATAAGAGAATCATTTAGGTAAATGGCTAAATTATTGATTGTGCATTTCAAACTAGGGCGGTATGGTAGTTTCCCGATAATAAGGAGATTAAAGACGTTTACGTGAATAATTTTTGATAGTTAACATTTGTTTGTTATGTATATTTATATAGATATGTTTCAAGTTAAATGTATACATTTAAAAAAAAAACATGACGAACGGATTTCATTCCGATGCTAAATATCATTAATGATTGAAAATTATGTTTGCACAATAAAGTACTCAATTGTGCAACATTACGCATTTTCAAGACCTATAAAATCAGATACATGTCATATTATCTAACGTAAAGCTGTCCTATTTTTTTTATTTGAAAACAAGGACCATATTGAAAATAATTATTTCACCTTTGGGGGAGAATTTGTTTTACATGGTATCACTCGTCTACACGCACCCTTTCAAACCGTCCGCCATTGCAATGTCACAGTTTGTCTTAAGTGGCATTCCCTCTGTCAAATATAAACTCTATGGGTTGTAGGTTTGTTTTTTTCCCTCGCATGTGTGTTGAAAATCGTCGTATGAAACGCGTGTGCATTGATCATTACACACATCGGCTACCTTATTTCGCGTTCGCTTCCACCTCGCGCGCATAGTATCGACTGGTGTGTAATGACCAACGTAACAGTTTTACTAATGTTTTGCTTTTTAGGCTCGCTTTACAAGTTGTAATTTTGTCGTCTGCTACACGAAATGGATGATGTGATGGTAATTTAATACAATAGGTTAGCAAATTGAAACATCAATCGCGACCGCGGAAACCGCAATAACATTCAGTCACAGAGAATTACAATTTGTGTACCTACCGCTGATTTACATTTCACTAAAATGCAGTCGATTTTAAAATAGTCCAGTCCATAGATTTATAAAGCATAGATACCAAGTCCGTACACCCACAGTGAAGCCATTTCAAGTGCGACGTCACGTCGCACTCGTGTCATCGTATTCGAACGGCCCTCGCAGTATTCAAAGTCAAATCGGTTTGTGTACACCTCCCGTTTAAAAATCAAAAACTACAGGAAATATGGTTGTTTGTGCAGTGAATGGGTTTCACAACACATCATATAATAAAAACAAACCGCCTAATATTACACTTCACGCGTAAGTATCGAGGTTAATGTGATATTTTTACATAATTGTAATTACTAAAATCGAAATTTTCGTCAGCCGCCATTTCTTCTAAATGATGCCAGTGTAGTGATTTTTTTTTCCTCCAGATGGAACATGACGTCTACATTCTACAATAAAAACGCTTTATTGAAATTCATTCTATAATTATAGAAAATTATAATTAAGTTAATTATTTATAGTTTTTTTATTGTTAAAACGAAAATATTACTTTGCTCGTCCGCGAAAAGATAACGTGCTAGTCAATCAGTGCTAACCCGTTATACTTACTTGCGTATTTTTACATGCAATTAATATTACCACCCTCCCACCGCAAAAATAAATACCGTTCCGGAAACCGTTCCCGGGCGTCAGACCGTCAACAACTCCTGAGGATGCCTCGTAGAGAGGCGAAACACGTGTCGAGGATTATTCTTTTGGTGGTGGTTTGTTATATTTATTTGCGTATTTATTTTTGCGGTGGGAGGGTGGGAATATTAATTGCATGTAAAAATACGCAAGTAAGTATAACGGGTTAGCACTGATTGACTAGCACGTTATCTTTTCGCGGACGAGCAAAGTAATATTTTCGTTTTAATTAATATGGATTTCCGCAAAGTAACGCCTGATTCTATTCACTATTTTTTTTATTGTTTTTATTTTGTGTAATGTTCGTTTCAGATTTCCGACTGATCCGCCTCTGTCTGCGAAATGGAAAAAATTAGACTAAATCGGAATGACGCAATATGGAAACCGACTAAACACAGTCGAATATGCTCTGTCCATTTTAAATTTATTTTTATTATTTTATGCACATTTGTTAAATAAATAAAAAATAGTATAAACATATCAGCTATTTATTTAAACTGTATTTCACAAAGTGCAAATAAATAAATGCAATACCTAAATCCCTAATTTATTAATAACCAAGTGTAAGCATGTTGTTAAAATCACCCTACTTAAAGGGAAATAAATGAATACTGGCAACACAGTTTTTGTATATATGAGTGTGTTGCTGAGCGTAAAACACGAGTGTTCCACGCACACATAGATCGTGTTTCGGCTTCACTTTTGACAGGATAGCCGTATGGGGACTATCTGTCTATGCGTTATTAGTCTGAGGTCCAGTCTATATTTTTTGTTACCATAATAAAACGTTTATCGTACACTACCTACAGTAACAGTCCCGGTTACAGTATCTTGTTTATTGGCATACATAATAATATGACCTGTAGGTATGGCTTGTAGTATAATCATGTCATGACTAGACTCTGACCACGTTAAATTTGCACTGAGTTGATGTATGATTCTAATATCAACTTGACAGTGACAATGCATGCTTATTTCATAGGAGCCCCCACACTTGTCGTATGATTGGCCATGAAATCTTAATGTGATCCCTTCTCTCTCTTATGCATGATTGGAAACTAATTTTAAATGAACCTAAAGTTAACGATAACATTTTTTGTGCTAACTAGTGTTACTGACCTTGATCAATCTTCGATGTCGAAGTAAATAACGTACTGTGATTGACATTTCCAAAATAGCACTCTTCTACGAGTTTCGTAATCCACTGTAGTTTGGGATCCCCGCTGTCGATGGTTCGATTTGAACTTAGCATTTTCAATTTTTGGTTATTCCCATCCCATTTCCCATTGTAGTGATTCGTTCAATACGGGAATGTTCAATTGCTCACGCCACCGCCGGCTGTGACATCTGTAACAAAAGATTATGATAACTTGTTATCGTGGTTCAATCAAATGTTTTTTCAGTAAACATTGGTACCATCCAACTTATGATAGGTATATATTTATAGCTGCTCAATCATAAAAATACGCTGATATGAATTGTGTGACAGATACGGTTTAGCTATGGTCCAGTCTCTAGTGGAAATATGCCTCATAGCAAGTGAATTTCTTTTAAACATTTTAAATATTATTTATCTATTATACGCTTTTAATTTTGATGTTTTGTGCTGTGTGTTAATATATATTTATGTTGCACAAAATCAGAAGTGAATACCTAATGTTGAATCATCTTAAAGATATACTTAAAGATAATTAAAACATAGATTGTACTCCTCAAACGGTGACACTTTTGTTCTACAACTTTTAAAAATTATGAAGTATTTAGACTCCCTATTTTTCATACAAAATAAATATTATCTTCAATGGACGCCATCGCCACGTCATATCATTGTGATTGACGTTGCTTGTCACGCCTTAAACATAACAAAATTCGCAATACATTGCGTCTTAGAATAAACTTTTTACTTTTTTTAAACTATTCTTAAAAGTCGCTGAACAAATGTTGGTCAGTATGAGGAGTACAGCCTACAGTTTAATTTTTTGCTCATGTTGTAACATGGCCACACCCGGTATAAGCTATATTAGGCATAAGAAATATAAGATTTCATAGTTAAAGTGCTTATTATAAATTGCCTAAAACTAAATCGCATTGTTTTTTCAATCAACCACATGATGATCAGATCAGATGAGATGTTTCTCATCCACATGGAATCCAGTCATCGAATATCGTTAGTGTTGTGACTATTATGTGTCGACAGAGTTACATCTCTAGCACACCCCGGACACTGGCGATCAAATGTATGAAACAAACACGTTCCTACGCACACAGTCTAAGCTCGTGTAGGTGAACGCGTACCATGCTTGTGTGAGTGAGATAAGACGTGCCAGGGTTCCCGCCATTTTGTTGTCAAGTTCGATGACCTCAATGACTCAAAACTCATTGCGCGAATTAGGAAGAAATAAGAATCGTATGATGCTGTAAGGTGGGTATCTAAGCTCGATTTATACAATAGTTTCCTATTTTGAATCAGTATAAACGTATAAAAGTAACAAAATTTTTTCAGGCCACCAAAATATTACGTAAGTTGAAAACATTATTTTTTGTTCATATAGATATTGTGTTGTTTTCAGTGTGATCTGATAGGTTTTGTAAATATTTGTTTAATATTTGAATATTTTACGTGGCCTCCGCTCTGCGCACCGCGTCGTCGCGTCCTTGCCAGCCGGTAACTGTGAGGTAACCGAGAGCACCCTGGGCGGCACTTTCAACGGGAGGCAGGGAGTGTCCATACTGTACGTTAGTACTCTTTATTATACTGTGTCTCTAGTGCGCAAAACGTTCAAGCTGATACACAAGATCAAGTGCGGGTAGTTCAAAAGACTCGTGCGGCTAGATGTTGATGTCAACTTAAGCCATTCTTCTCCGAGACCAAAGAGAATATAATCACTACGTTTTAAGAGTCGGCACTCTCAAACAAGCCTCGAACCGAATTATGAACGTACATTGTGCCAACCAAAGAATATAATACTCACTAGGAGAAGAACGGTAACTCCATACAAAAAAATGTCCCTAACCGTTTATGCGTTTATACTAGTGGCGCCGTCGTTCTGTACCAATGGAACTAAAGTTGACAACCGGTTTAGCCTGGCGGGTATTGGTAGGTATAGGTAGTAATTCTGTTGATAAACATATTTGTTATCTTCATATCACGAAATATATGAAAGATGCAAATATTACCCCTTGTTTGTGCTATTATCAATTGATTTAAATAAAAGGCATATTTATGTTTATAACATTGTATTATTTTATTTATTAAAAAAATGTTTTACATATAGAAATATACACTGAAAATTAAACCCTGACAACTTAATAAAAAAATAGACATTAATAAAGCGCATTCACAAAGTTTTCAGTATAATACAAATAACTTTAGGCATGCCTACCTTTACACACACAGATACACTACACTTTACACACGGCATTTTACACAGATTTCCAACTTGTATTCATACATTTCTTCACGGTTAATTAATACTAGGGATGTACCGACTAGTCGCCGACTAGTCGGGAAAGCAGACTATCCGGCCACATTTGTAGTCGGCGATTAGTCGGCGACTAGTCGGCAAAAATGGCCGATTAGTCGGCACTTTATTAGTGAAAGAAAAACAGAAAAAAATAAATCAACGGTTATTATTTATATGTTTTATGTTTATTTTACTAAAATACCTATTCAGGGTGCAAACGAAAACTTTTGTTCATATAATTGACCGTTTGATCGTTATCGTATGTTGGTGGGCTGGTGTTTTCCTCTACAGGTCAATCTCAACTGATTCTCGTGTAATTTCATGTGCAAGTTCGATATATTTTTTTTATTATTATTCAGTTTTTGTTTTTTTTTTTAATGGTGGAGCCATGAGGAACTTTTAATGTTATTGCAAAATTTAAGGAACTTAGACAGGGCACGTTTTACGTAAAGACGCTGACCACAGGGGATAGGTTCTCAACTGGCGACTACGTACGGGAAATAGAGCCTTAGAAATACCTCCTACAAGCTGTACTGACGGTCTGCACAGGATCGCAAAATAAAATAACTAAAGACAAAAATTGAACGAGGATTCTTGTGATAGGTCTTTGAACCTGTAGAGAATACCGTTTAGCCAAGCTAATATGACGAATAGCGCAACCAAAGGAGCAAAACTATTGTTTTTCACCTGAACTTATACGAAACTAATGATCTGGCCGACTAGCCGACTAGTCGGCCGACTAATCGGCCATTCGAGCGCCGATTAGTCGGCTAGTCGGCCAAATCAATAGTCGGTACAACACTAATTAATACGCTTTCCAGATGCGTTATGACGCGGTTCCTTCTGAACCCACTAAAGCTATGAATTTCACTCAAATATGTATCTTCAACAGCCGTTGCTCCGCATTTAGCACATTTTCTATGTGCATTGCTGTAATCCATGTAGGTACAGACTTACAGAGTCTTAAGTGGTAGTACCGCTACGCTGTACTTATTATTTAAAGATTTAATAATAAAATTTTCGTTATGAACTTTAACCACAGCAGTTGGACAGAGTCATTGACAAATATATATTTTTTATTATGGTGGGTAGACGTACCTACCCTCCATATATTTTATGAACATTGATAAAGACAGTTGGCAGCAAATATTCATTATAAAACTTAATCGCGTGTAGTTAAGTTTTAAGTGTTTTAAGTCCCGTTTTATGACTAATAATGTAAAAAATTCGTGAAAATTTAAATCTTAGTTGGGAGCAATGTTGCTGTAGAAAAATGTTTTTATTTTGATTACTGGCAACTTTTTCTAGGAGGCCAAAGCACACATAGAAGCTTCAGGCGCATACATGCGCAATTATTTGGGACATAACTTTCTTAGGAAGTGAACAGGCCTTGGTGCCAACACACCAAATACAGGCTTAAATAACTCGCATCGAGGCCATAATTGTTAAAAAAAAACACACCAAATCCATATCAATACTACCAACACAAAAAAACAACGCTAGCGCTCGACACTTCCAGTACCTACTGTTTATCGATATCGATAAATGTGCGATACGTGCTGTTGCATTTACTGTACTACTGTAACAGTACATTTTGAGAAGCACGTGGATTAATACAATAAAAAAAAAACATTATATAAACAATTTTATTTTACATGATAAAAATAACATAGTTTATTATTCAAGTAGGCATATTACAATATACTGAATTCGCGCGCATTCTTTTTTAATCTGGTCCCTTTTTTTGAAGGCACTGGATGGAGAATGATTTCCACCAATGAACTTGTTTCCATTCAGCTTTTGAATAGGTAAATAAATACGCCAAATCCTCATTTCCTGTTAGCTTTGCCCATAATCGACATCTGAAATAAAGAGATTATCGATAAATTGGTCGTACATTATTCGTGTCTTAGGTTACTTAGTTCTTTACTTAAAAAGACTTCATTCACAAAATATTTTCGTTTTAATCATGGATTGTACACGCCAAAAACTAATTCGAACTAATTAAATTAGTAACTGTTAACGACTCAAAGTAAAAAATGAAAATATTGCATACAAACATCAGTTTACCGACCTGTTCAGATCAAGTGGAAATCTGGCCAAAAATACGTCCGTAGTTAGTCTTCTTACACGCCCACCACAAACTTCACATTTCCTTAATGATTTGGCCCCCATTTAAATAACAGCTAAAGTTATTTTACCAAAATTACAATAAAAAATAACCACGTATTTCCACGTTCACAATTTAAAATGACCTTATTGACGTTTTACTACCGATCATACCAACCTAAAGAAAAGTACTAAGTATAATACGTCTATGTTAAAATCAAGTATGGTATGTGCTACCAAAATGCAACAGCAGTCATTTTAATTCGATAAGATTATTTCTATGCGTCAATGTTGGTAACAAGTACGTTCCTAATTTATCATAGTATGGGGTGTCGATGGGCTGTCCGAGACTACGGGGACAACGCCGTCCTCTAAACGATTTTAACGCTTACAATTTATGTGTAAAAATCGTGAAGGTTTAACAACAACACAGGTGTTTACGACGAGTGATTCATCCCAGAGGTACGAGTTACGGCTTGCTTACTATTATATTCTCTATGCTCTATTTGTTATTTATAATTAATGAAATTTGCATGTTGAATAGCCTCGTTGAAACCTCTAAAGAAAATTATTTTATATACCTGTTGATCTTCATACTAATTTACAAAGCCGGATTTCATTCTTTACGAGTTTTTGAATTATGCACTTATGGCCTTTTCCCTAGAAACTTTCACTAAAAATGAGGTTTAATACAAAATGAACCGAAGTCATGTTTAAGGTGGATGTCTAGGGCTGTCCTGCCGACTAACCACCAAAAGATGGCGTGACTGTGCACAATTTTCGAATTATCACTATCGTTTCCAAAACTCAAACATTTTTAAGACGTGTTGATATCATGCGTCGACAACAAAAAAAAACCGGTCAAGTGCGAGTCGAACTCGCGTCCCAAGGGTTCCGTACTGCACACATTTTCGAACGAGCGAGCAAAGCGAAGTTCATAAGTACATTCAACTGGTCATTCAATTTTTCCTCACACGGCTGGCTATCTTTAATTTTGTTCTAAGTTCGCAAATTGATGGCATCTCACTCTGTCACTCTAATTACGGTTTCATTGGAGTAAAAGAGAAATCCTCGCAATTTGCGAACTTCGGTGTTCGCGGTAGACCCTCTGATATACGGCAGTTCAGCCTTCTCATTTAGCTACTCGTACTTAAACCAATTATTTGTTCTGTTTGAGCACTAACCTCCTAAAGCTCATCCTTCGACCTTGCGTGGAGGTGCACCTCTCTTGGATGTTTCAGGCCTTCGGCCCAACGCAGAGCTCGACCTTCGACCTTCGCACTAGCTGTCCACACCTGTTTCGTGAAACGTGGTGTGGACGTGGTGTATTATACAGAGATTTACACGTAAATAAATTGCGGTTGTGGCCCTGATAGAGCTTATCCGCAATTCTTATTCTTAAATCCGGCTCACGCTTAATTGCAGAAGTATTATACGTTTTTCCAGTAATCTATAGGTATCTGGCCCAATCGCTTAACAAAAGATAGAACAAAATCGACGATCTCCTTTGCAGGAAGCATGCACATGTCGGAGGCTCGGGGCCTTCGACCTTCGCATTCAGACACTTGTACTAATTCATAATTTAATTCATAACTAATTTATTGCATCCATGGTTGTTACAATGGTGTTACATAATTACATAATTGGTGTTACATAACTATAATTGTTCTGGGTTTGAACACTAACCTCCCGCAACTCGGCCTTCGGCCGTGCGTTTCAAAAAGCTACTGGGGGATGCTTCGGGCCTTCGGCCCTACGCGTAGCTCGGCCTTCGGCCTTCGCAAAAGCTGTCCTCGCCGACTTTCACGTAAACCATTACGGCTGTGTCCCTAAAACAGCCCAACCGCGTTTTTTTTCTTAAGTCCGACTCACGCTTGACTCTAGATTTCTAATAGGTTTTCGTGTCATCTAGACGTAAAGAACTATTATGTGTATTTTTTTTTAAATTTTAGATCATTTTTTGCGTATTTTCTTAAATAACTATTGGCTACAAATATAATGACCACCAAAAAATACTTTGGTACCCTAAATAAAAAAATCATGCTTACCAAAAAAAATTACTGAACACCAAAAAAATAAGACCTAAAAATACAAAAGTACCACCATTTTAATTACGACTGCACTTCAAATTGTATTCAAATACCAAATATATTGAATGATCACCAAAAATCATTAATGATCACCAAATCTTGAAGACCAAATTAATGCGATATTTTCACCTAAATAAACCACTATGATTACCAAAAAATGTATACATATTACCAAATAAAGTAAACTGATGCCAAAATTACCAGCCCCTCCCGCTCAACGCCCGCTCCCGCCTCGTACCCCGCACCGCATACCTACCTTACCTAATCTACTTTTCTAGTAGCATTTCGTTATGCTACTAGAAAAGTAAGTCAAACTGCAATCAGTTAAGTGGGTTAGGTTACCACTGCGACCCTTACAGAAACGAAATGGTACTAGAAAAGAAGGTCAGGTTAGGTTTGAACTGCGACCTTTACAGAAACGAAATGCTACTATAAAAGTGGGTTAGGTTAGGTTAGAACTGCGATCCTCACAGAATCGAAATGCTACTAAAAAAGTGGGCTAGGTTAAGTTTCAACTGCTACCCATACAGATACGAAATGCTACTAGAAAAGTGGGTTAGGTTAGGTCTGAACTGCGACCCATACAGAAACGAAATGCCAATAGAAAAGTGGGTTAGGTTTGCTATCCTATTAAAGCAAATGACTCCAAAATAATCATTCTTCTAGAAACGAAATGCTACTAGAAAAGTGGGTTAGGTTAGGTTTGAACTGCGCCCTATACAGAACCAAACTGCTATCAGAAAAGTGGGTTAGGTTAGGTTTGAACTGCGACCCTTACAGAAACCAAATGCTACTAGAAAAATGGGTTAGGTTAGGTTTGAACTGCGACCCTTACAGAAAATAAATGCTACTAGAAAAGTGGGTTAGGTTAGGTTTGAACTGCGACCCTTACAGAAAAGAAATGCTACTCCAAAAGTGGGATAGGTTAGGTTTGAAATGCGACCCTTACAGAAAAGAAATGCTACTAGAAAAGTGGGTTAGGTTAGGTTTGAACTGCGACCCTTGCAGAAAAGAAATGCTACTAGAAAAGTGGGTTAGGTTAGGTTTGAACTGTGACCCTTACAGAAAAGAAATGCTACTAGAAAAGTGGGTTAGGTGAGGTTTGAACTGCGACCCTTACAGAAAAAAAATGCTACTAGAAAAGTGGGCTAGGTTAGGTTTGAACTGCGACCCACACAGAAACGAAATGCTACTAGAAAAGTGGGTTACGTTAGGTTTGAACTGCGAACCTTGCAGAAAAGAAATGCTACTAGAAAAGTGGGTTAGGTTAGGTTTGAACTGCGACCCTTGCAGAAAAGAAATGCTACTAGAAAAGTGTATTAGGTTAGGTTAGGTTTGAACTGCGACCCTTACAGAAACGAAATGCTACTAGAAAAGTGGGTTAGGTTAGGTTAGAACTGCGACTGTAACAGAAATAAAATGCTACTAGAAAAAGGTGACGAAGTGGATTAATTAATTTAATAGGATAACGATAATTATATTAAATATTTGCACATTTTTAATTAAAATGTGGTTAAAATTTTGGTGGTCATTTACTATTTTTGGGTTTACAATGATTATTTTGGAGTCATTTGCTTTAATATGATATCAAGATTTAAAAATTTGGTTATAATTTTACATTAAAATGGAGTTCTAATTTTGGTGGTCATTTACTATTTTTGGGTTTACAATGATTATTTTGGTGTCATTTTCTTTAATAGGATAGCAAGATGTAAAGATTTGGTTATCATTTCACATTAAAATGGGGTTTGAAATTTGGTAATCATTTAGTATTTTTGGGTTAATAATGATTAGTTTGGTGTCATTTCCTTTAAAAGGATAGGAAAGTGTAATAAAATTGGAAATCATTTCACATTAAAATGGTGTTATAATTTTGGTGATCATTCATTATTTTAGGGTGGTAAAATAGATTTTTTTGGTATTAAATTTTACTAAATCTGGTGATCAGTTAAATAGCAGCCTTAGAAAAAGATGACGAAGTGGATTAATTAATTTAATAGGATAACGATATATTAAATATTTGCACATTTTTAATTAAAATGTGGTTACAATTTTGGTGGTCATTTACTATTTTTGGGTTTACAATGATTATTTTGGAGTCATTTGCTTTAATAGGATAGCAAGATTTAAAAATTTGGTTAGAATTTTACATTAAAATGGAGTTCTAATTTTGGTGGTCATTTACTATTTTTGGGTTTACAATGATTATTTTGGTGTCATTTTATTTAATAGGATAGCAAGATGTAAAAATTTGGTTATCATTTCACATTAAAATGGGGTTTGAAATTTGGTAATCATTTACAATTTTTGGGTTAATAATGATTAGTTTGGTGTCATTTCCTTTAATAGGATAGTAAAATGTAATAAAATTGGTAATCATTTCACATTAAAATGGTGTTATAAATTTGGTGATCGTTTATTATTTTAGGGTGGTAAAGTAGATTTTTTTGGTATTAAATTTTATTAAATCTGGTGATCAGTTAAATAGCAGCCATAACTATTTCATATAAAATTATAAAAAAATATATATTTGAGATCCTCAAAATAAGCCCTTTCATTTAATATAAACACGATATAGTTTGCAAAACTTTGTTTTTTAATTTTCTCATATTCCCCCTAAAAGAGCCCCCTATCATGGTCTAATAAAACATGGTCTTCTATTCCCAGAGTGACACGGGCCTACGTCACAATAACATTGCCACTTTATTTCAACATAACATGTTACATGGGTACATTATACCTATGGTTAATAGGTTAAAATATTTCTTTATAATATAATAATTTTCATTTATATGTATTTTATCTTAAATTTTACAATAACACGTCATTTTTAATTATTCGTGAGCAATATCTTCCGATTCACGAAAGAAATTTCACACGTTCGGGTAATTCTGTTTACAATACTGGCAACACAGGATAGCGCTGTCACATTTGACAATTCGGATCTAGATAACTTCATGCCCTGACCGTCATCCTTGTCGAACTCGTGTTAATTGTTATTTCCTTCTCGCTCAGTGTCAGCAGTCGCAGTGTTTTCCAAACTTTTTACGTCGTAAGCTTGGTAATTAATGTGTAACTGTGAATTAGTTTTTCAAACGTTTGTATTGTATAGATAAATAAAGTTTAATTTAATACATTAGATTTGTTTTATTTTACTATGTTTCTACATGAATAACTTAAAATTAATGCCGTTAAAATAATTTTCACCGTTGGTTAAAATTCTCCCACATTTTAAAGTTTGAGAACCTGTAAACAGCATGATGACGCAGGCCCGTGTCAGTTAGGTCATTCGCGAATCTCGGAATAGAGTACCAGGCGGAGTATATTATTATACCATGCCCCCTATGCTTAAAATTCATTTGTTTTTATTACACTTCAGACTTCCATATGTGTACCAAATTTCAACTTAATTGGTCCAGTAGTTTTGGAGCAAATAGGATGTGACAGACGGACAGACGGATAGACAGACGCACGAGTGATCCTATAAGGGTTCCGTTTTTTCCTTTTGAGTTACGGAACCCTAAAAATGACGTCTAAATACGAATAAAAACACGCACACTTACGTACTTAAAGTCACCTTAAAGTCAGTGTCAAATGTCAGCAGATTCGTATTGTTACAGTAAAGTAACCTAGAGGGCGCAGCGGATGAAATGTATATTGTTGAAAAAAAAAAAAGATTGGAAATTAATTTAAATTCTTGTTTGAGCAACGATGACTTGAGACTTTGACAAGGCACTTAGAACCAACTGATATTTTCAGACACTAATTGTCATGGGCCCGTGGCACCCGTAGTCTCTGTTTTGAAAAAAAATGCAGATAGTAGCTAAGTTACAGGGTTCAAATCCCGACGATGCCATTTTTTTTTATTTTATATTCCTTACATTCTCTTTTGAATTATTTTAAGAGTATGTTATTCTTCGAAATTAAACTTTCGTGAGTTAATTGGCGCCAGGTTTCGGGCCCGTCGAGGGTCCTTCCTCAGGTACGGTAGTACTATTCGTTATTCTGTGCCTCAGGCTCAGGTGCTCGCGCATTATTATTATCAATTGAGTGAGAGATAGGGTGGTTCAAAAAACTTTTTTTTTATTTTCCTACGGGGCACCCCCTTATTTTGTTACACTTATTATGTTGATAAAATACACCAAGTTTCGTAATTTTATCTCAACTACAAGGGGGTGCTCAACCACTTTGAAAAATTTGTATGTTTGTATGAAACCCAAAAAAAGTTTTTTTTTTGCTTTGAGTCATACTTTTCAAATTATTAACAAAAAAATAAAAACAAGGAATCATAGAATTTATTATAATTAACTTTGCCTCTCTATTATCTTTTTAAATATTGATCCCTGCGAAAAAAAAGGACCTTTAATATCAAATATCTCACTTCCGGTCAAGAATTCGATCAAGCAACTGGCAAATTCGGATTCAGCGGGGTCTAATTAGGTTCAAAAACCCGGTTGCTAAAAAGTAATTATTATGATTTGCCAGTCGCATCAAGAAGGAGAGCGATTTTGAATTTTTATGTCTAGTCTATTCGTCAAGTTTGTACTCTTGCTTGAATTTATGTTTTATTTTATTAGTTTTTAATGAATTACAGTCGACGATGTCCTTAACCTTTCAAGTGGCATACGTCATTTTTCAGTTGACGGAATTTCGAATTTATTTTAATTAATCAAATTTCAAATTTAAATGACGTAAATTGTCCAGGAGCCGGTTCCTGCCACTTCAAGTCTGTGTCAAAGTTTACGCATTTTCAATTCGTGAGTTTCTACTTCGAAAGCCTAGGTGTCGGGTGTACGGAAAAACATTACCAAACAAATACTTATCAGGAAGTCGCACTCTCACTAAACAGGCTGTTAAGCATTTTCATGTATGGTCAGCTTCAAACGAGTCTTGATATTCTGAAAAGTGTATTACCCATTAGCCACTCTCCATTAGCCTCCTATATTTAGCTGAAAATAAACAATCCATGGCACTGATGTGTGATTGTTTGTGGTTTTTGCTTGGCTGGTCGCGGTTTGCTGTCTATGTTTACCCCTACTACAGATCTTTAATATTATACACAGCTGTCTGTGTATACGAAAGTAACAGATCTGAAGATGATAATAAAAATCTATGACAGTAATCGTAAATCACGACGCGCAGTTTATATTGAAAAATGGAAAGCGTCAGAGAGGCGGCTCGTCGCTAGGCCGCCTGCGTAAACATTCCGTCAAACGTCTAAGATATCACTCAGTAACTACTACTGTATAAACTGAGTATAAAGGAATGTTATCAACTGTCTTCACCAACTATAATTGAAATACTCTCGCGATTTGCCCAACAAAAGGATTTAGCGGAAGCTTTCACTAGAACTTTTATAAAAATAATTTATACACACATGAAATATCCCACCTCACAAAATATGCGTTGTAACTTGCAAGGCGAGGCCATAGGCAAGGACTTTCCGTGAGTTAACAATATGAAAATGTTTAGCATACTTACTTTGAAGCTTGTCATGTGTTTCAAACAAAAACTTCTTTTATGGCCCAGGCAAATTAATTTCACCACACCAACAATTACAAATCGAATTCAAATGAACGATTAAATATATCGATTACTCTCCTAGCCAACATGAGGAAACAACTCAAAATCTGCATCGCATTACTTTGCCACTTTTGTTCATAAAATGCAACTTTCTCATCAGTCTTTGAAGTATAAAGAGAGCCTTTACGAGCTGGTATGGTGAAAAAACACTTATAATACATACATATTAACATTACTTGTAAGTGAATTCAATAGAACTTAGTTTGTTAAATAGTCAGTTTCAAGTTGCAATGACTAAAAAACTAACAATGTAATTAAATCTTTCAAGTCGATTTACTTTTCCTACAATACCTACCTGCACTACACGTACCTACCACCCGCATCAATTTGAATTTTTAACTATGCAATTATATTTATTTAATACAGATGACAAAAAGGATCCCACTTATGATTCGTCTGAAAGAGTCTGGGGTCGGCATTGATACGATGTGTATAATTTAAGTGTATTTACAGATCATAACCGTGGTGCGGTTAAAATTACTCAAACTATTTTGTTGATAGGTACCTATTGTTATGTTGGTCCAGTCGGTCGGTTTGTAAAGAATCAGTTTGCTGGTATATGTTGGTACTTGGTCCTATGAAATCGACCAAAGACGCCTAGAGTCTAAAACAAATTGCCCAATATCGCATAGAGAGTATCTCAACGAATACATAATATATATAGTACTCACACATGATGGTGCCTGATTTTACGAGCGCTATTGTCTGATTTTATTACAGCATGAATGAGATTATCCCTGCTTACGATGTTCGTGGTTTTACTATATTATTTTGGCGCTGTAATGCAAACATAACGTCAAAATGGTGCCGCTTGCAGTAATACAGATCACATGGCCATTAATAGAGAATCATAAATATCATAATTGGTGAACAATATTTGATACAAAATATTTAGGTGGTTAGAAATATTTTTTATTGAAGTTATATTTGCATTACAGCGCCAAATTTTATTTCAGCGCCAAGAAAAAAAGTTGTAAATAAATTTTGTACATAATCCAACTTTTTTAACAATGGTCATTAAATCACAGAATCCCTAATACAAAGAAAATACATTTATTAGTTACTACATCCGAAATAATAACATCCTGTATCTCGGAAGACGACAAAATTCAACTTGAATGCTTGAAATATTTTTTTTCTTTTTCTGTCAATTACTAACGGTTCATTGAAGTCAATTGTATTGTGTCTAACTTAATAGTTCAATAATATAAATAAATTTGGAAATGTACAGAAGTTTTTAAATTTCAGCAAACATCACACACACTATTATGTTATCACTAGGATCGAGAAAATTATTCAAAAATAAATAAAGTTTAAAACCTTCATGGAAATCTACACGAAAATCTGCGATCAACACGATAATAACTTAATAAAATTACCTTAATTAGTAGTCCAACCATTTAAGAACGAATATGAAAAATACTTGAGTCGAGATGTATATTTTTTGAGCAGTAAAAGTTAGACGCAACAGGCGGTCGTCGTAGGGCGGGCACTGCGCGCTTTCGCGGCAAGACGTAAACTGAGTCTGACTCATCCAGAGACCAGTTTTTCACTCAGCTCGGTTCTAAGCAGAGTTGCGCGTCTACACAGTATAAGCTGTGTAATCGCTTACCGAACCCAAGTGAGTTTGAACCAGCAAGACATCATTTTCATTTTGGCTTAAGTTTCAGTAGGTCGGTCATCTTTTCACAATTAAGTCCACTGCTCATGAGACTCTTTGAAAATATGGAGAAAAACGCTTTACAATAGTGACGTCTCAAGCCAAAACTATATTTTGATAACACTTCCTAAAAATGAATAGGAAAGACACTAAAGATCCAAATGATCATATAAAAAGTGTCACAGGTAGAATGGGCCATGTGCTTTCCATATTGGTTCTATTGTATATTAAAATTTATACGCGTTGTCAAGTAAAAAATATCACCTAACTAAAAATTATGTCTTACCTCATAAATCCAAATTTTTGATATTCTTAAAAATCAAAGTGTTCCTCATAAATGCCCTCTTCGATTACGCATGGTTGTTAAGAGTTCGAGGTCAGGACCACTGGTTTTAGGGCTTAGCAAGCAGTAGGAATAATATATATAGAATACCAGGAGTTGTTCAGACTCCTACTAAGTTTATCGCTTCGGGCAAACCACTATAAGCACGTGTATATACACGTACGTGTGCAGTCTGATTAGGTACGATCGCAGTTGTGTAAGGTACCTAAGGAAATAAGTAAAATATACGTTGACGTGCACTCAAAGTCAGCTCACATAATTTCTACCACTTTGTAAACACATATGTTTACACTTTCTCACCATATACCATTGTAAAAAGGCGAAAAATTAAATGAAGTGTAAATAAGACCTAGCTCGCTATATTTATAGAGCACCAACCTGCTAATTTGTTTACATTTGTTTAGGACTTGTAAACATTGAAGTTTTTCGTTATACAACGCTACACATCGACTTCGCACATTGTCGTAATTATTTACGAGTTTAAATAATAGTTTGCGGACCTAACTCAGTATAGACATTATTTATATTATTTAAAATAAACCCCTTATAAACCGCAAACAATTTGAATGAATAATGAATGACATAAATTGACAACTGACTTTTAGCTTTTTTTTTAAGCATAGACAATTAGTGATACAACAAGGAAATATCCGTCAACAATTTTTGTCTAGCCAGACCATATCGACACCTTTGGGTTCAATTGGCGTTCAATTTTATGGTTTTTGCTATGCTGACAACACTGGTCACGTGATTATAGTGCGACACTAAAGGTCATGATACTTGAATCCCTTTTGTTCCGGATTTTTACCACGGCTTACTAAACGGACCCTGGTGGTGGTGTCGGCTCGTCAACTCAGTCCTCTGATTTAGTGCAGGCACTAGTTTTCTTTTTAAAACACACTCTTGTTTTTATGTCTCAGATACTAAAAAGTGACAGTGCGATTGACAAAACTGCTAAAACTAGTTAAGAATCTGCCCAATACAACTGTAATTTTAGTACCAAACAAGATAGAGTCTCATTTATGTACTGCCTAATCTGTGCAGTCCAACAGTTATTTTAATACAAAACCGGGTAGATCGGGTAGAAATTGGGCAATAGAACTGTAATTTTACTATCTGGGATATATTTCACCCATTGTAAACTTGATTTGTAATGTATGTGTACATTATTAATAATAAATATGAATATTAATAAAAATAGTGCATATATAAGTAGGTAGGCCTTATTGGGATATGTTCGGTTCAGCCGGTTCTCTTATCGCACGATATTTTACTTCGCCGAAAAGTCATTGCTAAATATGAAATATAATTTCGTAACTAACAGAACCTAGTAAACGAACTTACAAATAAAGAAATATTTTATAAGAAAAAGTTTTATTCTTAGTAATCGAAGTCTGAATTATAATATTCAATGTCACTTATGTTTGAGCTAGCTTCAGAACAACCAAGGACACTCATAGAACTATCTTCATCTGAACTGGATGTGCTTGAATCCGGCACGTAGATTACGAATTCTTGCATATCACCTACTTAGCGGTCTTTTATCGTAGGTAGGTAGGTAGGAATACACAATTCTGAAAAAAAAATACATACAAATATGCATAAAATGGCAAGTATCAAGACTATTTGTCAGTTATTTTAAAGATCATGAATGACCTGCATATTTATGAAAATTAATTTATTTTGAATGAATATACTTACCGATTATGTACTGGAGACAAGTTACTTAGGGGGCTTATTAAATAGGTAACTATTTAATATTAAATACAACATTAATACCCGTGAATAGCGGAAACACGTTCCGCGACTTTTTGTAAGTCGATAGTCGGCTTTTAACCGTTTTCTTCCCGCTGACAAAACCGAACAATGTTAAATATAATTTTCCTTGTGGTTTTATGTACGGTTTTATCGTGTTTTGAAAATATTTTATACGTAAAACTTGCGGTTTTTGTTAGTAAAAATATACAATGACAGAAGTTTGTTTACTTTTTACAAGACATGTGTCAAAGGTTTGATTGCCATATAAAATTTAAAATGTTAGTTCCCGTTTCTGCCACGACTCTTCTCTTTCCGCACAGACTAAGTAGAAAAGTCTGCGGTTTTTCGGCCAGCCCTGGCCAGCCATTATATTATCAAAAACAAATATGTAACCTTTTCACATGCTTGACACTGCTTACTGACAGCCGGTAACAACACTGTAAATTTATGACATTTTAGTGAACATTCAAAAAATAACTGATTTGGCTTAAATAAAAAGACAAACATTGCGCAAGTTTTTCACAGCAGTTATATTATTCGAAGTGATAATTAACTACACACGATGTCGGCTTCATTGGATTCATCTTTGGACCCTATGGAGGAAATCCGCTTCCGAAAGAAACATGGACAAATCTGGGCAGAGATACAGAAAGATACGCATTTTAGTTTTGATGAATTAGAACGTATGTAACAAGCACAGAGTTGAAAGGTAGGCTCGCTAAGGCTGTCTTCACATTGGACGCGAATTTGCACGTCCCTCCGGTGTGCGAGTGAGACATCGATATGTACGCGCTTAACGATGTCATGCTCATGCACCGGAGGGACGAATTCGCATCAGTGTGATAACCGCGTAAGAGAAAACTGTGATTTCCCAACACGTCGATTTTGTCGTGTTTATGCACGACTCGCACTCATTCGCAAGCTTGCCCGAATTTCACCTCCCCATAGCTGGATTATAATGAAACTTGCAAATACAATGGCATGAGATATATCTATGCCTGTAATTAGTTTATAAAGCTCCAGCCAAAGACATAATGTAACTCCGTATAAGATGAATAAAGTCTAAGAAAAAAACGTGCCTCGGAAATCAAGAAAAACTCATTCTCGGATAGATGGCGCACACACCTTTGGCCTATGGTCGGCTAGATGGCGTTGACGACACCGTTTCATATTTAACAATTTTAACCCATAGGTATCAGTGAAAGAACATGGGTCGAAATGATATAAAAATAAAAAAATCATTTATCCATATATATAATTTTTTTCGATAGTTTTATACGTTTTCATTTTGAGTTTTAGTCGTAGCTACATAATTTACCATGACAGTAGTGAGAGTCAGGATGGCGGGTGTACCTAGATAAAAATAAACAAAAAGCATACCATATTTTAGTACCTAATTTGTACTATTTGGTACCTCCTTTAAAAAAATTAGTACCTCACGGTATTAAAAGTTATCACCAAAAAACATTACACCCGCCATTCTGACAGTCATAATGGCGGGTGTATTTTATTACGCAGTGATCCCGCGATTATTGATAAATTCTATAAAAGACAAATTTTAGTACCTTTTTAGTACTTTCATATTCATTTATAAATTGAGCCACATTATTTGTGGTTTCCGAGTTTTACTCATTTTACACTTTACATTGCTATTACAATTTTACAGGCGCTTCGATTTTTCACCGTATCGATTTCGTTTTTAAGAAAAAACGCTACGCTACAACTATTGTTATTACGCCAGGATTTAGTACCTTTTACGTTTAATTTGTTACCCTTTCACGTTTAATCTGTTAAGTTCAATTAACTATGAAAATTACCTCTTACAAATGGCCAGGCGCGATGTCAAAGAATTCTTCCTATGAAAAAATTCCGCGTACCGTGTACCTATACCTACTCTTAAGTATATCGTGATTACTGATTAATCAAATAAAACCCGCAAATTATGTCTGTTTGTCGGTATATTAGTGTGATGAATATACTTCTTTGTGGGATCCCGTTGATTTTGCTAGGAAGACATACGATTGAAATACATATCTTTTAGAAATACAAGCAATTATTTCATTTAACTATTACATGATGTTTTTCTATCGTCTTGGTACAGTTTTTCTTCTGACAAGGTCGCTGTGTCTGAGTATGAATATGGCACGGAAAGCGACCCCACAGGGAATATTACGCAAAACTCTGCGTAGAGGGCGTCACTAGCACCAACACAGGGCCTACCGCGAAACACGAAAATCAAAAGTTCGGTTTCTGCCTCTCTATCACTCTTGCATATTCGATCGATAGAGAGGCAGATAACGAAGTTTCGATTTTTGCGTTTCGCGGTTAAGCCACTTGTACACAAACCGCCTTGAGTATCAATGTCTAACCTAGTTCGGACTGCATAGTCGAGTGGCGAGTTGCGAGTATTACGTGTCTGAACACCAACAATTTAGTCGAGTAGATTAGTCAGTAAATTAGTCGAATGGATCCATTTTGTTCTATTTTTTCTGGCGAGTGAGCCTCCACGTGGCCTCACTCCACCACTCTTACTAGTCTTCTTGACTAAATTTTTGGTGTTCAGACACGTTTAGTAACAAAAATACTCACTGTATGTATGTTGGTTTTTCGGGGATACTTAGGGGAGGGGGGGGGGGATTTAAGGTCAATGAGGGCATTTCCGTCATAGTTTAAGTTCACTTTGGCCGGTCATAACTATGATGATATTAACTTTTTAATAAACCTTATCACTGTAATAGATTAAGCATTTATTTAACCTATGAGATATAGACGACCAGTCTGGCCTAGTGGGTAGTGACCCTGCCTGCGAAGCCGATGGTCCTGGGTTCGAATCCCAGTAAGGGCATTTATTTGTGTGATGAACACTAATATTTGTTCCTGAGTCATGGGTGTTTTCTATGTATATAAGTATGTATATCGTCGCCTAGCACCCATAGTACAAGCTTTGCTTAGTTTGGGGCTAGGTTGATCTGTGTAAGATGACCCCAATATTAATTATTTATATATTTTATTTATTTATATAAAGGTACTCATATTAAACTCCTAGTACTGCTGGTTATTTAAATATGATTTTTTTAAAGACATGTCAGTTGACGGATTTTCCCTAGGGTTTGGGGCATTTCTGTCAACCAACGATTTTTCTTGTATCGTGACGTATTACAAACATGTAGGTACGTCAAGTGAACATAAATACCACTATACCCTTAATCGAAACTAAACCTTAGTGAACTCAATTTAAGGTTAAATTTAGATTTTATTCCCAAATATATTCTTGGGGCAAATCCGTCCTATTTTTAAATTAAACCTTTAAAAAAAGTTTAAAAATAATATCTACTTTTTAATTTTAAATAATACAGCACAGATATCTTAGATTGATGTACGAAAGCTACCACGAATTTATATGAGAAATTTGACAATTCAGTAAAAAATCTCGCATCACTGCATGAGTATGATATGAGTTATACTTACCTAAGTGAGTCAAATCAAAAAAGGTTGGTTATAGGGAAATTCCGGCACATGACGATTTTTCCCGTTTCGTAATTGACGGATTTGTCCGCTCGATAGTTTTGTAAACACAAATTTTAACTACCCATGGTTTCTCACCAAGAGATTATAATGTAAAATGGATAAAAAGACCGATAAACATGCATATCGAACAATAATAAACATACTAAGGGCTGATTTAGACTGCGCGCGAACTTGCATGCATTTTAGTTACATTGCGGAATTTGCGGACTGTTGGTTACGTCCAATTCAACCGACCGATCAAAAACCGCAGTGTAATGAAACTCGCATGCGAGTTCTCGCATCTTCTAAAATTCTAAATAAGCCATTATTAAGGCCTAACTTACATCGTCTCATCCCAACTTCACAAAACAGAGCAGCACACTTAGCTCGATATCAAGTTCGGAGCGCACCTGAACTTTAATAGCGTTATTTTTTTTCATTTACTGGCGACTGAGCGCTGTTTCTGACTACTGTTGTGATCTGTTTTTGACTACTGGTATTAAATGTGCTCTCTGCTTTAGCGATCGAGTCAGCAAGTGCATACTGTTGTTAGAATAGTCGCAAATGTTGTTGGACGGATTTACTCCTCTGACGGATTTGGCCACATTGACCTTAATAGTTTTGTTTTTCACATTTTTCCTTCAAATATAAATTTATTTTTCAGTGTGAAAAAGAAATGTTTTGTAATGTTCAATTCGAGCGCTTTCAAATGATATCCTACTCGACCTAGTAACTATAGACTTGTAAATTTTGCCCCCTCGTTATATTTGGCATTTTCCATAATTATTAAAAATTCATAAACAAATAATCATTCCAAATTTCAAATCGATAGCTTCCGTAGTTCTCGGTATATTTAGCGATGTGACATACGGACGGACAGACGGACAGAGTCGCACCATGAGGGTTCCTTTTGTACTTTTTTGGTACGGAACCCTAAAAAGGACATCAACGGGACGAGAAGTCATATACCGACAAACAGACATAATTTGCGGGTTTTATTTCATTAATCACCATATACTTAAAAGTAGGTATTAGGTACACAATTACAAGCAAAATGAAGAGCAGAATTTTTTCATACGAAGAATTCTATGACATCGCGCCTGGCCATTTGTAAGAGGTAATTTTCATAGTTAATTGAACTTAACAGATTAAACGTGAAAGGGTAACAAATTAAACGTAAAAGGTACTAAATCCTGGCGTAATAACAATAGTTGTAGCGTAGCGTTTTTTCTTAAAAACGAAATCGATACGGTAAAAAATTAAAGCGCCTGCAAAATTGTAATAGCAATGTAAAGTGTAAAATGAGTAAAACTCGGAAAC
The DNA here is from genome assembly GCF_910591565.1 of Cydia splendana. Taxonomy (NCBI): domain Eukaryota; kingdom Metazoa; phylum Arthropoda; class Insecta; order Lepidoptera; family Tortricidae; genus Cydia; species Cydia splendana. The sequence goes on along the minus strand of NC_085987.1, from coordinate 36,585,789 downwards.
CACAAATAAAATGGCTCAATTTATAATTGAATATGAAAGTACTAAAAAGGTACTAAAATTTGGCTTTTATAGAATTTATCAATAATCGCGGGATCATTGCGTAATAAAATACACCCGCCATTCTGACTGTCAGAATGGCGGGTGTAATGTTTTTTGGTAATAACTTTTAATACCGTGAGGTACTAATTTGTTTAAAGGAGGTACCAAATAGTACAAATTAGGTACTAAAATATGGTATGCTTTTTGTTTATTTTTATTTAGGTACACCCGCGATCCTGACTCTCACTGACAGTAACTCTCTACTTCAAATCCTCTTTGGCTGTAGTTTTTTAACTATGGTATCTAAAGCTACATAAACTAATGACAGGTATAAATATACCTTACCCTATTGTAAATACAAATTTTCAAAGCAAACTAGCTAATCGTTTTAGAATGAGAGCGTAACTGTGCGTTTAAAAAAAAAGGTACATTTAATTCATGTCTTCAAAATATTGACTTCTCGGGCTCATTTTACTCAGAATCAGTTGTACATTCACGCCTCATACATGAAAAAATGTGTCCCAAGATTTCCTTTCCAGATCGTCACATTTTTGTATGATTTTTTTTTTATTTGTATGAACGTGACGCACTGGAAAAATATTTTTTCATACTAAATTTTGGGACACATTTTTTTATGTATGAGGCGTGAATGTACAAATGATTCCGAGTAAAATCAGCCCAAGAAGTCAATATTTTGAAGACATGAATGATATGTACATTTTTTTTGGAAAACGCTCAACTACGTTTGTATGGAGAACCGAGTTAGCTGCTGACTCTTAAACCCGATCAGTGAGTGTGAAATCGGCTCGTCGTGAAGTCAGTCTTTTATCATAGCAAATCTACCTCTTACTCTGTGGTAACAAGTACCTACTTCTTTGTGGCTACGCTATGACGCGGTCTATGTTACTATTGCGTAAATATAAGCGTGTGTATATAAGGCCAAATTCGATAAAAGAAAGAAAGCAAAACACTGATTTAAACTTTTTTAACGATCTTGTACTCATAATTACGATGCGATTTTGTACTAACGAACTGTACTCTTTATGAAGGTCATTTACCTTTAAGGTTGTCCAAAGTTCTTAGTAAAGGTGTTTCTAGTACCTAACCTATTGTTTAATATAATATTGCCCAAAAATCTTTGTTCAAATGGTGAGTCTTGACATAAAACTAGTGGGTGTCGTCACATTGTAGCAAGCTTTTAAATTAATGCCTCTATTAGATTAGATAAGCTGACTCTTTGTTACAATCTGTCACCTACTGATGTCCCTTCGTAATATTTAACATAAAATGTTTTGTTGCAGAAATAATGGTGATATTTTTCAAGATACAAAAGCGGGATGAGAAACCTGCCGGATCTGATTTGATTTCACGGTTAGTGCTTATGGCAACGTAGAATTATTTACATATTTTAAATTATATTATTTACTGGAGATGATCGGTAGCGTAAAGTAATAGTGCATTGTGCAACGTGGGAGGTAAGTGAAATTTTGGAGACGAGGGTTTTTATGCCCGTCAGCCGCAGGCTGGAGGGAATTAAAGACCCGAGTTTGCAATATTCTTACCCCCGGAGTTACACACAATGTTTTTCATCACATTTGCGAAGAAAAACTAATTTTTAAGCGAAATAATTCATAAATGCGGTGACATTTCAAACATTCGTCCGCCATATTATAATTCTTTGACAGGTAAGAATCAAAGGCAGTGAAGGCACAGATCCGGCATTAAGCCACGATTGAAAATTGTGTAAAAATAATTCAAACACTATTAAATCACTGGAATGATATATTTTTAAGCATAAAATATTTAGTTACAAATACGTCAGTATTTTAAAACTAATACTCATTTATACCTACTTGATTCGTATGAATTAGTGACATAATTTAAAAAAAGCTACTACTCCCTAGGGAGTTATAGTTTTTTTTCACAATCCATAAATCCCGCGGGAACAATATAAGCCTTTGTCCTTAATAATCAAATAAAAAATGAAATATTAAATTGTGCATTTTAGAAGCAATTTTCGTATGTTTAGCTTTTGTGCAAAAATTGTAAAAAAAAATTGAAATGCGTTTTAGACCTATGTTAGTGATTTGTTTGGGTCTCTATTGTTTCCCAAATAGTTTTAAGTCATAATGTATTGTTTGTCCGAATTTTTGTTAACTAGTCATAATTGGTTTTTCTCAGAAACGCGAAACATTTCAGGATTGCCATAAAACAAACCTAACCTAACTTAACCTATCTATAGAATACCCTTACGAAAATCCTGAAAAGTTAACGGTTTCAGTTTTATGACTAACGATAATATGACAAACAGTACCTACATTATGACTTAAAACTTTATGGGAAACAAAGGGACCCCGATTTGTTTATATCGAGCGAAAGTCAAGAAGTCAGGTTGCCTATCGATGAAGTTACTAGTATTGTAATCTAAAAAAGTGCTACGATTTTTCGAAATTTTTGCTGGCTGACCTCAATGTTAATAATATTGTTTGCTTAATATTATGTATTTTAAATCTTAGAGGTATGGGCACAGAATAAATAATAGTACTAGGTACAGAAGACTCACTCTCTAACAAAACGCGTCTGTCATTACGATCAGCACAGATATGGCCGTTAGGTGGCGACAGCGCCACGCGCGGCTTATGGCAAACCCCAAAATTGGGGCCGAACGGATGTACTTTTAGCGGTGTACTTTCGTTTGGGCCAAATACCTTTCGCCAAATTTCACGTCCCAACAAACTTATCGCGATAGTTTCATTTCCCAAAGGAACCTAAGCTGTAGCAAAGTTACACTTCGCATATAATTTATTTGGTCAAATTATCATTTGGCATGATTTTACTTTGTCAAATGTTATTAGGACAAAAACTTATTTAGCAAACGTTTTTTATTGGCTAATATTATATTCCAAAAAGATGTTTGGTCAAATTGCCACTCGCTAATTTGGCAAATAGGCACCCGGTTCGGACCCGGACCCGACGGACCTAGACTCGGACCCGGAGCTGGCCCTGGACCTGGATCCGGGCTCTTATCTGGACCTGGACCTTCACTTGGACCTGGACCCGGACCTTGACCCGGAAAACCTCACTATGATACCTAAACCATAAAATGTACTGTATACAGTATAATGATGTCAAACTTAATAGCCCGTTCAAACCGTGTACGGGACACCGCACTGCGCGCGCCGTTAGGTGGGTTAGGTTAGGTTTGAACTGCGATCCTCACAGAACTGAACAAAAATAGGTTAGGTTAGGTTTGAACTGCGAGCCTTACAGAAACAAAATGCTACTAGAAAAGTGGGTGGTTTTACCTCCTTTTCTATATAGTGCACCAACTATGTAGGTACAATAATCTTTCACCGGCCCCCATAGAAGTGGGTTTTTTTTCTTAGACATTATAATGTTTATGGTTCAACAAATCACATCCGTTTGCGGAAAACATAACCAAAATGTTAAAAAAACCAAGGTCGGGATTAAGTATTTCAAATGAAAGCAAAAATAAAAATACTGCAAGCCCTCTATTGGTATGTTAATGCCAATGTTGTATGCCATGCAATATTTTGGGACATGTAAGTTATGCTTAACGATATATTTGATTAAATAATACTTGGTAAAATGAAACTTGTCCAAGTAATTATTTGCTAAACAATAACTTGCCAAAAAAGACTATTGCTAACAAAAAAATTGCGATAAGTTATTTTGCCAAACGTTTTTTTGGGAAATGATAATTTGGGAAACATAGTTTGGGATGTGATACTTTGGGAAACGTTTTTGGCCCATTCGTTAGTAAACCACTTTTAGCTACCTGTAGCAAAGCAACGAAATCGCGGAGTGAGCCACGCCTGGTATGGGTGGCTTAACGTTACTAGGGAAAATCGTGTCTTTGTTACGAGTACGTCAAGGTTTCGTGTAAGTAAGTTTGCATACAAAATCTGACTTACTTTATAACAACTACATTCTTCCTTTATTGAAGTATAACAAAATGCTATTTTGTCTTTCAAATAAACGTCAAATATGTTATTTTGCGGTAAGCAATACACAATCTTTGGGGTTTACAATATATTCACTATTAAACTAAGCTGGTAGGAAAGCAAAGGGAGTTTTTTTTAACAACAGCAAAATTAGCTTTTTGCAAAAAATCATACTCTTAGTCCAAAATAAATAATTGTGACGCAATACAGCAAAGCAAAGAATTATCCCTCGTGTATTGTCAAATAGTAATTACTGGGTTTCTTAAGATGGCTCATCACTCCTCCCAGGAATTCCTCCCGAAGATGTTAAAAATTACATATAAAACAGAATAGACAAATGAGCTCTTGTTTACAGTGGTCACTTCCGTGACGTGCTGCATACCGGGCTGGGCATGACGGACGCATATATGATGGAGCGCGTCATGGTAGCGCTGGACCGAGGCACGTCGCCCTACGTCACGATGGCCACTTTCGCCAAGGCCATGTCGCTCTATTTGCGAGGAAACCTGGAGGAGCGTATCACATACGCATTCACGGTAATTACTTATCTATATAGTTCTTTACATATACAGGGTGGAAAAATAAGTCGGGCCCTAGAGGGAAACTACCTTAAATCCTTAAGTTGGCTCATTTTACTTAAAGGAGACATTCCTTTATTTTTAAAAAGAAATAAAACTGCATTCAGAAATTTTTCTTTTTTTCTTCAATTTTGCTTGTCTAAAAATATTCTTGAGTACTAAATATTCGATTTTATGGATATTTTGTACGACAGACGAGTGTAAGACCTAATGTTTCTTGGAGAAATGTTATCATTAACATTAACTGCATCGACTCGTAGAAAAAAATAACGAGTGTTTATTTTATGGAAGTTTTACTCGGTTCGATTCCCGGTCGAGACGAGCGAATTTAAAAAAATCTTGGAATGCACCTTTGTTTCTTTTTAAAAATAAAGGAATGTCTCTTTTAAGTAAAATGAGCCAACTTGAGGATTTATGGTAGTTTCCCTCCAGGGCCCGACATATCTTTCCACACTGTATATACACTTGGATGCAAAGAAAACAAAAAGGTAACGTGACCGTGACATATTACATATATATTTTATGAAAGGTAGGCTTTTTCTTAAGGATATATATATACTTATACTTATATAGATAAATACATACTTCTCTTCTCTCTATGTATCTAACATAGAGAACATCCATAACTCAGGAACACACAAATAAATGCCCTTACCAGGATTCGGACCCGGTACCTCCTGCTTCGTAGGCAGGCTTCACAACCGACTATGTTAGGAGGCCGTTAAATTGTATCATAATTCTAGGTAGGTATGTTATTAGATTGTGTGCACAACACGCTTAGCTTGTTTTTTAAGAATATAATAATTATGCACTTTTGGTTCACGGCAGTGCTACGACTTGTTGAGTGAAGGTCACTTACGAAGAGAAACAATGTACCAACTGATGAAGAAAAGCCTGGCAAAAGCATCCCGAGACGACGACGTCGAAGAAGCAGTTAAGGTAGGTTTTTTATATCCAATATTACCACGAACTAAAAGCAAGTTTGGGTTATATTTATAACTAAACTAGTTATATCTATAACATCTATAACTAATAAAAGGTGAGTGTTATAATACTTATAATCATTAATAGTATTAATACCACTTATAGTAAACTCGAAGAAAACAGCGGTCATCGTTTAATCGCTGGTGTCCTCATTTCTTAATAAAAAAATACATAACAAAAGTATATTCTAGTTATGGCCAATAACACCATAACATGCAATTGGTCATAAATATAAAAGCAGCGAATCTATATACATATATAAAATTGAAAAACCAGAACGGGATAAAAAACGAGGGAAGAAGCGAGATGGCGCCTTACAAATTTCTAAGAAAGTTTTTACACGTTTCTCGAATACGACGCACGTATGATAAGAAAAAACTGTTTAAATCTATTATCTTAATATGGGAATAGAACTAGAGCATAAAGACTATCGCTTTCGCTGCGTATTTAAATTACATAAACTAAAAGAAATTTTCATAACAATCTTCATTTTACGACGATCTGCCATTTCTCGGCAACTCTCGGTTGGATTCGTTTCGGTGGTGCTACAGACTAGACCAAATTATTCGTAAGTTGAAGTAACCTAAATTATGTTTGTCATGTTGGTATACAGTTATTTCGGCGTTTTTTTTACACGAAGTAAAATAAAAAGTGCTGTCAACCTCAACCTTAGCTATGCCCATACGAGTGACTTATGCCATGTATGACTTATCAATCAAAATAATATTATAATATTAATATATTATTAATATTTTTTTATTTTGTTGTTTTAAATTTCTTTTTGAGTTATATTATACAGATTGACTTTCACGGGTTCGGCAAACATTGCCATTCGTCCGGGGAACGGGCTGCCGAGATGGGCCAAAAATACAAAGTTAATAGGTATGAATGAAGCCCATCAATTCAAGGGATTATACTTTAATGACTTTAGAGATATAATCAATTCGGGAACTGTTTTCTCGCGTAATACTATACGACTCGACCAGGAAGGATTTTTCTTCTTGCTGAACAGTCACCATCGGATATATCGGAGCGGCTGAGGTATTCACAAATATCTGATTAATATGAATTATATTGTAGGTAGTTAGGATCGTGCCGTGAAGTTGCTCAAGACCTGCTCAACCTCGGTCATGGCGACTGGCGAGAGCTATCGCAAGACCGCTAGAAACATGGCGTGATCTGGTGTCGGAGGTAAAGACTCACTCTGGGTCGTTGCGTCACCGTAGCCGTAGTAAGTAGTGTTAATAACCAGAAAGGGAAATGGGGACTACCTACGTTTGTATGCAAATGCGATTTATGGACGGTGGTCGTCCATATTCGTCTGAAGTCGGCAATTAATCTAATGAACGTTTTTGCAACTAGGCTTATAAATATAAATAATATTTTTATGTTGAAATAAGTTTTAAATAAATACCTACACGCAGATGAAAAAATACAATCTTGGCGTTTATCAAATCACATCACTTTTTGAGAAATTTTCGAATTAAGTTATCCAAATAACGGTTACAAATAAGAAATCCCTATCACAGTTAAAAACCCTGGCAGGGTTGAATATATAATAATATCGGTATTAAACTAAACATAGGACAAACTCTTTATTTCATTTACGCGAGCGGAGCTACGGGCCCGTCTCGTTTTCAATAAATTCGGAACATATAACGAGGTAAAAATATAAAAGAGCACAGAACGTCGAAGGTAAGGTATCTACCCAATCGGGATGATCATAAAGATCGGAATATTTATGGAAAATATACCTTAAGTCTGTATCACACAGTTTAAATTCGTTACTATACTTAGCGACCTTTAAGTTGTCAGAAACGATTTTGACAACAATTGTGGATTATATTTAATGATCGGACACCGGTAGCATTTTATGTCATTATGACGTCCAACGTAATGACTAATATGGATAATAGTACGTTGCTTCTGGAAACAAATATATGGAAAACTTGGCATAATTAATAGAAGACTTTTTTCAATTGGGATATGTACGTTATGGACCGAAGTTATTTTTCATCAACCCTCCCCAACCCTCCCCCCTCTGCGTCACTACCCCACACCCCCGCAAAGGGCCCGAAACGCGGTTTTTCTCAAGTTTTAAAGAAACCGTTCAAGATACAGAAAAAGTGTGTAGGAACGAAGTGATCGTTAATAAATTTGCTATTTATCTTATATACACACTTTCGTGTTATCACTTATAGTTTTTGTGCAATCTGTCACCATAGATTAATTTTTTTTAGCATTTAACGTTTTTTTAGTTTTTAAGATAACTTTTCTCAAAAAAATACTTACGATATTGTCAAAATTTGTTTAATACAAGTATAAAATTAATACGGCCTTTCAAAAAAAGTATTATTTATTGTTATACTCCTTCAGTTGACGACGCTATGCCATTTTGAAAATACATCGTCTTCAAACATTTTAATCCCAGCGAACATCGTTATTATAGAGCGAAAGAGACAAAAATAGTCAGTGTTTTAAGGCCCCTGTACATATTGGGCCAACGCAGGCCAGTCCAAGGGACGCAGCCATGCGGTAGAACGAGATAGCAATATCACTTGCTCCCTCTAACGCATAAATGAGTCCCCCAGACTGGCCCACGCGGGCCCAATATGTACAGGGGCCTTTACGTAGAGACAGCATCTTTGAAAGAATAGGTAACGTGAACACTTAAAAATTTCTACACGTGTCTATGGTTCTATAGTCTATAAAGAGCTTGTTACACTTTCCTAAATTTAACTGATTTATTTGTAGGTTGGTAGTGAAGCGTTAAGTTTCTTTAAACACAACATTTTGTTAAAGTTGTTAGCAATGTATTTTTGTCAAATATCAAATATTTGATTTTTATGTTGGCAGCACCAAGAAGGTGTTATTGTTTTTTTTTTCATGTACCTATGCCAATTTTGTCACAGACGTGCGTACCGAATCCCAAGTTTGGTCCGGTCCGGTCAATCATGTGGAAGGTGGTCCGCCATACTTAGAAAATATAACCAACGGAGACGCCATGTCTATAATTTTCGGTACAAAATAGTTTGCCGTTTTTTGCGGGGAGGGGCACGTCAAATGTATACGTAACGTAAACATAGCCATGTCAGATAAACGTCAGTCCATACATATGGTTGACATGTCGTTGACCATTGGCCGCTTATTTTCGACAGAGGGGAACGCCTGTTAATGACTACTCCGTTTGGTTATATTCTCTAAGCCGCCATACGTCTGTTAAGGTGAAGTTTGAATTCCGACTGCACCAGAAATGCTGCTGCAGTATTGCAGCACGACATTACTGCCGACTGCATTGCTACCGCAACTGTCAAAATTCGGGCTGTGGGAAGGGTTATATACACTTGCGGCAGTAATGCAGTCGGTAGTAATGTCGTGCTGCAATACTGCTGCAGTCGACTGCATTACTGCAGAAAACATAAACTTCAATAAGTATACTATCCTCGATAATATGACTATTGTGCAGCTTGACATAACTTTCGACTGTATTACTGCCACTAGTGAAAATCGACGTTGCTACCCTGAATCTAGACATTTGCGGGAGCAATGCAGTAATATGGCGCTGCAATACTGCAGCAATAATGCTGATGCAGTCTGCAGTCTACTTTAAGGACGCAGTTAAAAATGAGAGCGAGAAAAAGATATGCTGATCGGACCAGGGTCGCGGTGCGGTACGCCCGTCTGTTACGGCCTTTATCTGTGCCGTTTGAGAGGTCGTTTAAAAGTCATTCACTCACTAGAAAAAGGCGGGATATTAAAAAAAATACTTTATGTAAAACTAATTTTTGCTAATTACCGGGAATTGATGAGTTTTCGTGTAAAACCTTAGTGTTCACAAATAAAATGTTCGCGAGTGGTGTTCAAAGTGCCGGGTAATATACACTCGTCAGTATGGCGTCAATAAACAATTGCATTATTTGTGACAAACCTTTATTAGAAGGAGAAACGGTGAACGTATCCCAAGGTTTACTCACTTTAGTAACGGCAAGTAAGCAGAGGAAAGATAACAAACACCGGATATTTCAAAGTGTCAATAATATAACAATTCATACAAAGTGCAGGAGAGAATATACTAGGGAAAGGAATGTACGAAAGCACGACCAAGCACAGCAAGGATTGGATGCCCCAGCATTAAGAAAAAAGGATTTACGATCGAATACAGTTTTTGATTTCAAAATTAAATGTCTTTTATGTGGTGAAAATTGTGACATAACATCTGAAATAAAGAAAAACGTACCAAACCGCAGATCAATTCACCAAATAACATCATTAGAGACTAAAGACAGATTGATTAAAACGGCTACAGACAGAAATGATCAATGGGGTAACGAGGTTTTATCTCGCATTCAAGGTGTTATATGTTTAGTGGCCGCAGAAGCGCGTTACCACAAAGACTGTCTTAGCATGTTTTTGAGTAATACAAAGGTCAACAGAGGACCTGGACGTCCCGAGAATGATGATTTCAATGACGCTTTACAGGTACTCTGGCAATTTCTTGAGTCAACAGATGAGTGTCAATTTGATATAAACGAGCTGAAAAAAATTGTTGATGAAAAATTACCTGAAGGAACTACTATGTCGATGAGGACTTTTGAGAGAAAATTATTTGAAAAATATGGAGATGACGTAGTTTTAGGAAGTGTGTCAAACTGCAAAGTTGTTTGTTATCGTGGCTCTGGATTAAAATTACTGAACTGGCACAATAAACGAGAAAGTAATGATAAAGACGAAAGACTGAGAATAGTCAAAACGGCAGCAGCGATAATCCGTGAAGACATTCGAACCTTAGCGTATAATACTGCAGATTACCCAGACATCTCAAATTTTTTTGATGAGCTTGATAATATGATCCCCGAAACTTTGAGTGCTCTCTTATGTGGTTTGATTGGCGAAGGAAAAACAAATAAATCATATGAAAAAAAGTGTACGGCTATAGCACACTCAATAATAACTGCAACAAGACCGCGATCTTCTTTATCCCCGCTTCAATTAGGCCTTGCAGTTTACCTGTATCGAAAAGTGGGCTCAAAAAATATTGTAGACGCAGTTTCAAAGTTGGGGTTTTGTTCCAGCTACAAAGATGTTGTTTTGTTTGAGTCTTCAGCAGTGAAATCATGGAATCCAAACTTAGAAGACTCAGCATTCGTACAGTTTGTGTTCGATAACGCAGATTTTAATGTTGCATCTTTAACAGGAAAAGGAACTTTTCACGCAATGGGTGGAATTGCATGTATTACCCCTGGCAAGGCGGTAAAAACGCAGAAAATAAATAAATTAAATAAACTGCCGACATCATCAGATCTAGCTTCTGCTCGAAAAATACTCATAAAAACCTTTCAAAGACCTAATCGACCAGGTATCGAGGATATGAGTTTGAAGCAAGTCTACCATCAAGGTGACATTGAAGAAGGATCTAAGCTATCCAATCAAGACTTTGCTTGGCTTTTTGGGCATAATCTACAAGTGCCTGATTTACCCGCATGGCAAGGGTTCATGGAAAAGCTAACAAATAACAAACCATATGAAAAATCCCAGATTGTAACACTTCCATTCGTGAAGCAACCACCAACTGAATATACCACAGTCTTGTCAGTTCTGACTTACGCAGCCGAAGAAATAAAAAAAACAAACCAAACAATATGTTTTATAACATTTGACCAGCCTCTATACATCAAAGCAAAAGAAATACTTGCTTTGCACAACGAAACTTTAACCAACGTTATAGTTAGGCTAGGAGGGTTTCACATGCTTATGTCATTCCTTGGATCGATTGGTTACATTATGGCTGGCAGTGGACTTGGCGAACTATGGTCCACTGTTTATGCAACTGGCTCTATTCCACACATGCTTAATGGTCACGCATATGCACGAGCTTTAAGGGCACATATGTTAACTTTTTGTGCCATTTCAAAAATAATAATAGACGAAATGGAATTTGAAAACTTCGACAAAGAACATGTCAAAAAGCTTATAACGGAGACACCAACTTTTGACATGATGACCGAAGATCAGATCCTAACTAAGCTTACATCACAATTCAGAGAACAAGTCAAAACTCTCCAGAACCTGAGTAAAACATCAAAACTGTGGTTACAGTACTGCGACCTTGTAGCTATTGCACTGCATTTTATACAAGCCGAACGTATGGGTGACTGGGAAAAACATGTACAATGTGTGAAAGCAATGCTGCCAATTTTTCATGCGTCTGGACACTTTGCATATGCAAAATCGACACAATTATACCTACAAGACATGGAGTCCCTTGAAGACCGTATGACACGTGAAGAGTTATTTCAGTTCACTAAAAATGGATTTTTCACCATCCGAAGATCAGAAAAACATTGGTGTGGAGTATGGACTGACATGACCATAGAACAAACACTAATGCGAAATATGAAGAGTGTTGGTGGCATCACACACGGAAGAGGTTTTACAGAAAGTGTTCTGAACAAATGGATTTCAGGATTACCAATAACACACTATATATGCGAGGCAGTTGAAGAATTGTGTGGAATACGATCAACGACTAACAGTCAACACGTAGAATTGAGAGACGCGAGGATAAAAAAAGATGAAATCGTGATACAAAAGTTCGTGGACTGGTTAAAAAAATATTCACCATTTTCCCAATCGGACAATCTTATATCCTTGTCCACTGGTCTGATTGCTGAAGACAATATAAATTGTCATGATGCCAAGTCAATAGGCGAAGAATCAATAATAAGAACTATCATCGAAGGCAATAAATTTGGAACTCTAAAATTAAAACGTGCAAACTTGGTGAAGTCCCTGTCCTCGCCCAACGCTACTGTAAAGGTGGGAAATGATACAGTACAAGTCGATACAACCCAACTTTTTCAAAGAATACTTTGTACTGTACATTCTCCAGATAATCTGCGGGCTTGTTTCGAGTACGAGCTATCGACAGTACCATTGTCCTTATTTGAAGAAAATTCACTGATGCGGAAGTCAAAGAAATCAGCTCTGTATGCCTTATTCAATAAAGTCCCAGAACAAACCAGTAGCACAGCGGCTGATTGGTTTTATGTTGTAGACGGTGGCTACCTTCTCCATAGGGTGGTATGGCCACAAGAAGGCACTTTCTCGGACGCATACGACGCTTATGTCTCTTACATTCAAAGAAATTATGGCCAAATGGTAGTTGTGATTTTCGACGGTTACACAGAAAATCATCTCAGCACAAAGAGTGTAGAACGGCAAAGACGGCTTTTGCAGCACAAGACACGTGAATTTGCTTTTACGGAAGACACAGCTTTAGTGGAACCACAGGCCAAACTTCTCTCTAACATCGAGAATAAAGCGAGATTTATTTCACAGCTCATTGAGAAGTTCGACAAAAATGGCATAAGTTCAAGACTGGCTAAAGATGACGCTGACTTGCTGACAATTACAACTGCCATTGATGAAACTGACCGACATAAGCAGGTCGCCGTAGTTGGACAAGATATTGACTTGCTTGTCTTACTTATTGCATTAACCCCCAATGGCAAAAACATAGCAATGATCAAAGAAGCTCAGGGGAAAACCAAAAAAAGAATGTACAGCTCCCAAGACTTACAGTCTTCGAACTTGGTGTCAAATATTAAAGATTCAATCCTCTTTTTACATGCTGTGAGTGGCTGTGATACTACTTCCGCTTTCTACGGAAAAGGCAAATTGCAGGCAATACAAATATTTAACAACAGAACAGACTTGCACTACATACCCGGCGTTTACAATAATACAAGTTCATCCACTGAAGATATTGAAAAGGCTGGAGAGCAATTTATTCTTGCGCTTTATAAAGCCCGACCCGAAGAAGTGGACTTGAGCCAACACAGATTTGTTTGTTTTAACAAATTAGTCGGGCAGGGAAGGAACGCAGTGATTTTGTCCAAATTGCCACCTACGTCAGCTTCCGCGGCCCACCATTCTCGGCGAACTTTCCACCAGGTGCAAAGTTGGAGAAGCAATACTTTACCCCCGGAAGAATGGAGCTGGAAAACAAATAACTACTGCCTATGTCCCGTATTGAATACGAAGCCGCCAGCACCAGCCTCCATATTAAAATTGATATCGTGTACTTGCAAAAAAGGCTGTGGCAGACGATGTGGTTGTGTAAAAGCGGATTTGCCTTGCACAACCATGTGTAAAAATTGTAGAGGTCAGAGCTGCGTCAACAAAGTCGTAGAGATAGAAGAAGAGTGAAAATAAGATGATAATGATTGGTCACTGCGTTATGATTTCGGTCGATACCTAGGCAAGTTTAATGTTTAAATTATAATCACGGTAGTTGTTTTTGCCATATTTTTAATATATTCATTATAAATGTTTATCAAAACAATATTTGTTAGATGGGCTTAAAGTACACAAAATAGGATATTTCATATTTGTGTGAATAGACATAGAATAACAGATATAAATCACAGTCAAACAGAATGTAGTTTTGTGGAGCATTGTATTTAACAAAAAAATTGTAATTTCTTGTAGTTCTTGTATAATAAATAACCAAATAAATAAATAAACATATCGTAGAGTGATTTAAATTGTTTTAAAGTAATAGTTTTTGTGCAATTTATCACGAAAGATTTGCGCAAATTGAAGACTTTAAGTATCAGTACAAATAATGCCCAAATGAAATAACTTTCAAAATAACACAGACATGTCAAATTAAGGAATTTAGAAAAAAAAACGTCTTTTTAATTATACTATAACACTAATTAAATAATTCAAAAAAAAAAAGTTGGATATATCGTAAGTGTTTCTGAGAAAAACCATTAAAAGAAAAAGAAAACACTAACAATGCAAAAAAATAGCATCTTTCGTGAAGGATTGCACAAAAACTATAAGTGATAACACTAAAGTGTGTATATAAGATAAATAACAAATTTATTAAGGATCATTTCGTTCCTACACACTTTTTCTGTATCTTGAACGGTTTCCTTAAAAATTGAGAAAAACCGCGTTTCGGGCCCTTTGCGGGGGCGTGGGGGGGTGACGCAGAGGGGGGAGGGGAGGGGAGGGTTGATGAAAAATAACTTCGGTCTACAACGTACATATCCCAATTAAAAAAAGTCTTCTATTAATTATGCCGTAATTTTAGCTAATTTCACTGAACTATAAGCCTGTTGTTCAAAATAAAACCACATGTTGTTATGGATTCACTGAATTTAATTTGTTATAGTCAATTATCATAATTTTTTCCATGCTTGATATTGTCAATCGATTCCTTTTAATCTCAATGTGCATTTATATAAAGAGAACGACCGTTCGACATCAACAGATGTGAGAGGTGCAGAATTGTAAACCGATATTTCGTTGACTGGTTAGATCATTTTCCCAAAATCATAATTTACCTGTAGCATAATTTCTATTCGCATTTTTTCCTATTCTTAATTTACACCAGACGCATTAATTCCTAACATGATTTTTCCATTCGCATATTTTCCCATTAGACAATTTAGCCACTCACAAATATTTCTTACGGCGTTTATTCTATAATCGATATTTTCTATTTTCTGGTCCTTTAATATAAATGTTTGTTGCCTCTTTCTAAATAGTTTGCAATTGAACTCATTGCTTATGTTAGTGAAATCAGCCGCCAAGGCCTCATTTTTCAGCTCTGTTATAAAGTAGTATAACAAATTTGAATTTGGCCTGACCCTCAAATTGATTTTTTTGTGCCAGGCTTCGACTACATTATTAGTGCGATGACGACTACCATAGCAAGACAGGAGGTCAATTTTTGCCACGTTTATCCACTGTTTGACCATATAACTATTAAACGTTTTAATATGTTTGCTGTTCGGTGCTTGTGGCTGCACATAAAACCAGTCTTCATGAATTTTTAGTTTTGGCAAATGAGCAAGAGCGATACATTTCGAAACGTAATTGCTTCTTTCGCGGGTGGCATCGATTTCGCATTCTTCCGCGTAATTCCATACTGCTTGTGAGTAATGGAAAAAGCATGCTTCAATATGGCAATCACTGTATACGGATCGAACTGCTTTTATTGCCCCGATTTCAAAATCTGTTTTTATGGTAATTGGTTGGAAATTTGGAACCATTTGTTTGATGGCTTGAAACAGGATTACTTTTGTATAGTTCTCATTCCTTCCAATATCCCCGTGGATTGTGTATAGTTGTTTGTATGGTCCGGGGACAATTTTGAACGTACCATCCATGAAGAAAGTATTCACGTTTTTGATCCAATCTCTTGCATTACGCCGTGCTCTGTATAGAGCATCTCGTTTTCTAAAGAAAGGCGGCAATTTATCTGCGTATTCTTCGTGTTGTAAGTCACTCATCTCTTCTCGAAATAATGTCGGAATCGGCCTGTAATCCTCAATGACTTTTTTTTTAACTTACCTATCAATTTTTCTTTCCACATCAATGCTCTGAAAGTCAGCAGGGCAGCAATGAGTCGTTTCTTTTATAATAGCAGACCTTGTATCGTTCACCAAAATAGCTCCATTACAACCCCTTTTGCTATCTTTCGGTGTAGCACAGATCCATTTCGAGGAACCACTTTTATTTGTATACTTCAAATAATATCTATGTCCACCTTTAATTAAAATCTCGCGACCATGACTACTCCGAATAAAACTTATTTCAGTAGAAGCAGACATTTTTGCAAATTAAAAATTATATTGTGATATAAGTTGTCACATATGGCACCTGTCTACATCTAGAATTTCCTTTTTTTGTGTCAATCTAATAAACAAACGGCACTAACTTGAATAGTAAACCTCTTTTTAATGGAATGAGTATCAGTAAATAAAATTCATTTAAACAACATAATATTATAACAAGACACTAGAAATTAATTCATATTAAGCACATTCATCTTAAACATACAATCTCTACGGCCTCCTTAGTTGGTAGCAGTGACAGTGACCCTGCCTACGTAGCTGGAGGTACCGGGTTGGAATCCTGGTACGGAAATTTATCTTTGAGCTTAATATGAATCTTTGTTCCTGAGTCATTCATGTTTTATATGTATACAGGGTGTTTTTCCAACTTCTAGCCATATTCAAGGAGGTGATTACTCAGGTCATACTGAACAGCTTTTGCTATGAGGCCAACCCCGAAATATCGTTAAAATTTTTGACTTCCCCATACAAACCGACCGATCACATATCGACATTATGTATGGGGAAGTCATTCTATAATCATACTTTTTTGACGTTTCATACATTTCAATTGATCGGACGTCGATATTTTGTATGAGAAAGCAAATTTTTGGAGAGTTGAGGATTGGCCTCATAGCAAAAGCTGTTCAGTTCATATGACCTAAGTAATCACCTCGTTGAATATGGCTACACGCTGGAAAAATATCCTGGTTGATAAAATTACAACGAAAGACTGAAAACGCGTGTTAGAAAAATCAAGAGCGGGTAAATGTGGGTTGAGAAATGACGCATGTGTAAAAAAAAATAGACAGCAAATAGGTCTAAAAGAAAAAAAATCGATTATAGAATAAACGCCGTAAGAAATATTTGTGAGTGGCTAAATTGTCTAATGTGAAAATATGCGAATGGAAAAATCATGTTAGGAATTAATACGTCTGGTGTAAATTAAGAATAGGAAAAATGCGAATAGAAATTATGCTACAGAGGTAAATTATGATTTTGGGAAAATGATCTAACCAGTCATTTCGTTGTTATCCTTTACGCTTCGAACAAATACATAATCTGGTATTCTGTCGATAACCGATTCCATTTTGTCTGTTAATGAATTCGAGAATGTCAGATACACAGCCTTACCTCATCTAGTAAATGAAATGATTCACGGATTGATAAACCACGCTTTTCAAATAATGTTATGTTTCTTGTTATTATTTAAAAAAAATCCTTGATGTATATAAGATTTTTTTAAAGTTATCATCTTGCATCAGTTGTTTGGCTTTGCGTATTGATAATGCCTCATTACTATTAAACCTATTTATCACTTTAAGACTTAATTTGGTCAAAAAATTATGCATTGTAGAAGGATGCCTCTAGCTAGAGTTGCCCCGAATAGTGGTTTTCGCCGAATACCGAATATTCGGCTCCCCTCGGCCGAAGCGCCGAATATTCGGCGACCGAATATTTGGCATAACAGGCGAACATTTTGAACGTTAATTATGAAAACTGTTCGCCAACAAAGCACAATGTTTGCTAAAGTTTAACTTTTGTTGCTCATCAGACCTAGTGAATGTAGTTACAGTCAATCAGATCAGACCCATAATAAAACTAAAATTATTTGTAATCAACAAATACTCAAAAACAGGGTCTTCGTATTACAACTTACCAAGAAAACATGTTACAATAAAATATAGTCGTTTTTGGTTATTTCTATTGCGTAATTTTTCTTTTTTTGTAGGTGCCTCAGATATTCGGTATTCGGCCGAATGCTGCATACTATTCGGCAAAATGGCCGAATAGGCCAAATACCGAATATTCAGCAAAATGGCCGAATAGGCCGAATACCGAATATTCGGCAAAATGCCCGAATAGGCTGAATACCGAATAGTTGTCGAATATTCGTGGCATCTCTACCTCTAGCCATGTGCCCCACCTTGTAATCACGGGTTTTGGCGGTAAGGGCATGCCGGGATATATGTAATTCTCTTAGTATCTTTTCTCTTCTGGGGGACTTTAAAAACACTTTTTTTACGTTAGATATTAAGTTGTCAACATCAGAATATTCTGAGCGTATATGATCTGCAACACGGTGTAACGCATGAGCGAGACATGTGAAGTGTCTCAGCTGAGGAAATATCTTTTTTAAGGTTTTACCAGCCTTTAACATATGTATATGCTGCACTATCAGTGCACAGCATTAATGTATTATCCACTTTTGCATCGAAGGAATCACCCCATAATTCTTTAAAAGTGTCGATAACAAACTTTGAAACAGTTTTGGAATTTGTTACTTCAATCACCTTGCATTGTAATAGGTAAATGGGAAAGTTAACACTATGGTGTAGAGGTTTCACTAATAAATTCACTACGAATCTTCCTAAAAAGTCAGTACTTTCGTCCAATGACACTTACTATCAGATTTTTTTTCTTCGATATCCTTTATTGTTGTTTTGTAATATCTTTCCAAATATTTTTTGCGCAAAATACTCTCACCGGGCACGCAGTACACTGGCATTTATTTGGCGAAAAACTGTTTGAATGCATCACTTTTCAGTCGATCCCACGGAATATTACTTACATAGAATCAAAAAATGTAATAAAACAAAATTAAATTGTTCTTGATCTATTTTTCTACGATTTTTCACCAAGATGTGTCTTTGAATATTTGTTTTGCGTTGAGCAAACAAACTTATTTCACATTTTGTACATAATATTAAACCGTTCGTTTTGTCATATTTAAGATCCGGTTGATCTTGTAACCATTTTACGAATGGTAAATTCGTTAGGCATATTTTACGTTACACCAAACAATATAGCGATATATACCTAATGAAATAAACAATTCAGTTAGGTATTCCGTTGTACAGTCACCTGCAATAATATATTACTCTTCGAAAGCCGCAAAAATATGTGACACGTTCTTATGGCTCTACAAATAAGATCGTGTCAGATATTTTTGCGGCCTTCGAAGAGTAACATAATATTGCAGGTGACTGTACGTGTTCAATTGATGGATAAAATAATGATGGGAACGTCAATTAGACAAGTGCAAGACAAGAGTTGACGTAGACACATTCGTTCGATAGATAATTTATAAGTGGCCTGTACCTACGTCATAATCATAATATAAATGTTAAAACCTCGATAATAAAGTTCGATAAAAAAATTAATAGGTATAGATGGTCAAGCAAATCTTGTCAGTAGAAAAAGGCGGCAAATTTGAAAAATGTAGGCGCGAACGCATATCGTCTCATAGAAAATTTGAATTTCGCGCCTTTTTCTATTGACAAGATTTGCTTGACCATCTATACACAGTGTAACATGAGGAAACCGAATAATTTTAACGACGCATTTCTGAGGTCATAAGAAGGAAAAAATGTAATATGAGTTTAAATCTATTTCGCCAAAAAAAAAAATTTTTTTTGTTTTGTATTTTCAATTTTTTGAATGTATTTGTACATAAAAAATAAAACTTAATGGTAAACTTATCACATAAAATAGATTTTTACATTTTTTTTTTCGTTATACCTACTTTTTGCAAAGTGTTACTTGTCACTTTTTGTCATCTATCTGTCGTAGGCCGATCCTACGATCAGGCAGATCGTAATGTTCCTGTGTAATGATTTGACGATAGTCACATTAACTCAATAGATAGGTAGGATAGGTTCGTTAGGTTGCTTCAGATGCCCGAAGGGCAAACTGCCCAGAAATAGGAGCCCCGCGTAGCGGGGCTCCGTCGAATCAGGGAAGGAGTCAAAGATTTTCACGTTTCACGATATTCCTAGGAATTTCACGATATGCCTGATCTTACGATCGGCCGCCGACGGCGCCGACATATCAATAAGGATATTTAGACTACGTCCCATAACAGCAACATCACCATCAAAAAGGCCTTTTACACTATGTAACAATAAAAAAAATGTTTTTTTTTTAAATTAATATTATCTCTGAAACTAGGCGAATTTCAAAAAAGTTTATAGGACGTTTTTGTCTCTAAATATGATCAGGAATACGCTGTTAAAATTATTCGGTTTCCTCATGTTACATCATATCCATGTAATACTTTCGTCGGAAAAATGCTACCGGTGTCCGATCATGAATTATATTATATACTTTTCTTAGTAAAGTATAAGTTTTCAAGCAGCACACTCGAAAACTGCATAATGTCAACATGTCAGATTGATATCTGTTTTATTTCTATTGAGAGGTTTATTCATTTAAGTTTTATGAGTAAGGTGAATAAAAACGTGTAATGGAACAAAGCAAAGAACACAAACACTAGGTACATTTATTTTATTATTAACAATCCTTTTAACAACTACTTCACTACGCGTAAACTAATAAATACTTCTAATTTTCTTCAGTCTGTGAAAACGTTAGTACTTCGTATAACCTCCTCCGGCGTTTAATACATTCTGCAACCGTCTTCGCATGGAACCAACTAGATTTTCACATTACGTTTCGCCCTCGAAAATACTCCAAAACGTTGATGTAGTGGCGTCTTACAACATCTTTTATGCGACACTGGTTTCCGTCCCACTCTTGTACCATTTTAGCCCATAGATTCTCTATGGGATTGAGATTGGGGCTCTTATATAGCAGGCGTTTTTATACAAGTCAGCACATCTCGGTGGTCATGATTAGTCATGAATCCATCTTTGTACCAAGCGAGCATTATGCATTGAGCTGTTGTCTTGCATGAAGTGTTGTGCTGATTTGGGTAAAATACGTTGGCAGTTGGCAGAAACGAGAGCAGAAGCACCGCATCCATACGACCTGTAATTTCTACCAGCTCCCCTGGGCCATCCTTACACATCCAGCCTCAAAATCCGATCATAATACGCCCACTTTGGCGATTAGGCACTAGGTACATTTTGCTCCACATATCGCGTATTGTCTGGTCTCCATAAACTCATTCTACCATTATCCGATGAACAGAACACCTTTTCGTCCATATAAATTCCTTTATTAAAATTATGACTTAAATAAGTAGCTGCAAATTGCAACCTGTCAGTTTTGTGCAGTGAAGGAGGTTTTGTGTCTGTCAGTTAGTGCCGGCTTCCTTGCTAGCACTCTATTTTGTAAACCACCCTCTTTTAGACGCCTTTGTATGGTACTGCTCTACACTTGGTATACATTTGCAAACTGAGTGGTATTTAAGAATTTTTCTTCTTCAGCTTTATTTATTATTTATGATAGCCATGTCCTGACGCCTCGTCGTAGAACGCGGACGTCCAAATGATACGTGATTCGTCAAGGCACCTTCTTGCTGCCATGTCTCCAGCCATCGATTCAGTGTTTCTCTGAAATAAATTTATAGTAAATTTTATCATGATCGAAAATAAGCTTCGCATTTAAATTCTATTTGTCCAGCTTTCAATATAAGTAGTAAAATTATTTAATGCAACCCCAACTTTATTTTCATTAGCTACGTCTGTTATAGGTAGACCGTCATTCCGTAATTGTATTATTTTCTCTCTCGGGAACGCGTTGAGGTATCGAGTTAAAATTAAAACCATATATTCAGATCTACACTCCCCTTGAAGCTGTGTAAAAATCAAACTTCTTAAGTTAACGTAAAAAAAAGGACGAGAACGTAAGTACTTTCAAGAGAACGTACGCCGAAAGCAATGCCCGGTGTAAAGCTGTGGTTCATCTAATTTCAAAAAAGTAGCGATTTCTCGGGGCGTCGCACCTAGTTTATTTATACCCATTGGTTGTCTGGTACATTTGGCGTTATGATATGAAAGGAAAGATCGGTCTGTCTTTGTATTTGCAGGATGTGAAGATTTATTATACCTTTCATATGAATGGAAAAGATTTATTACAACACTATTAAATAAATATAAAACATTAAATTAGCTTAAAAATAATAATACAAACTATCTCTAAACTAAATAAACTTAAAATAAAACGCCTATAAATAAAAAACTTGGCCCCCACGGCCCCAGCGTTTCGACCCCAAACGCCTCAAAAATATAACTACTGCCAAGGCTGGCATATTTGCGGCGTTTGAGGTCTTCTGCCATGGACGCGGCATGACCAGCATCTCTGCTGGTGCCCGGAAGGTGGGACGGCGCGAGGGTGTCAACACATGTGGCATCCCAGACTAGAGGCCGTCCCATCTTCCAAGGCACCAACGTCATACCGTCGGGCCTCTTGCCATCGTCCCTAGCCAAACCGACGGGCTCGAGTATGGCCGGGACTTTGACGCTGACAAAGGCCCTTCGGATGACGTCGTTGATGCTGGCGTGTCTGGGTATGCGTCCGGCGCTTCTGCCGCAGGAAAGCCCATGATGTCCAAATTTGTCCACCATGGCACCACAACGGCACCTTTCTACTAATTCTACATACTCGTCGCGAACGACAAAGGACCTATCTATATTCGTTTTTATGTTTGGCAACTTTTTTAACATCAATGTGTCTGAGGTCTTACCGCGAACCACGTTCGACGTGTTGCCTCCCTGTCACAATTACTTACGAATTTACAAGTGCGACAGAAAGGCAACACGTCGAATATGGTTCACGCTAGGCCTACTGAATGCTTTTCAATTGCATTCATAGTCAGATTTAAGAGTTCATTCCTGCGACATACTCCATTTATTCCAATTACGAGGATGACCTGCAATAAAATAGGTACTTTCCCTCAAGGTGGTATTAGAAAATTCCACCCTGTAAGTATAGCGGGTGTGTCAGTTTGTGGGTGTTCTTTTCTTTGAATATTCTACCATTTGACAAATTTGAATTTTTTTGTTTTGTTAGTTATTATTTTTTATTTGTTTGTTTTCAAAGATGTCAAAACAATCGATTGCGATGCTAAATTAGGCAATAATAACATTTTTTCAGATACCTAATAAATATTAGTCTGGTGGCTGGCTGCACGAAACCCTACCTAAAAAAAAAATCAAATACCTGCTCTGTGGGGGGTAGCTGCCTTATAGTAGCTTCAACTGGCCGCGGCTTAACTTGGCAAATTTTGTGCAAAAGGCAAAACAGTGGGACAAAAATTCACCAAAAAAAATCTTATTAAAAATAGAATGAAACTTATATGGTAGGATAGCTGCCTTTGAGGACAGTAAAAAAGTGGTCGGCGAAATCCTGTGTTGGCAGGTACCTGTGTCCGACTGAATTTGTGGTACCACGTGGCATTTACATTTTACCTCATCGAAAAATTTTATGGAATAAATGGATTATAATAGCTAAATTAAACCTGTTGACGTATGCCTTGGTCAGCCTCACCTTAGTGTGGCAGTTTTTGCAATCCGACCACATTTATAAAAAAAAAATATATTATTTAGATAGTGAAGAAAATATGGTTTTTTCATTGCTTAAACTGAACGAATAAATACATCTATATGATAATAGATACAATTGAAACAATAATATATAAATAGGTACGTAATAATAATATAAATAAGGATTCTCTGCCTCTGGCTTGCCTTAGCCGGCCGGCCAGAGTGGAGTCGTTAGAGCTATAAGCTCCAGGGGTGGAAGTGAAATATGCATAAGACGCGAGTTGGCACAGTGGCTGTTAACAGCCACTGGGTAGAAAGCGGCGCACACCTCTCGACACCCCTGAGGGGCTACCGCGAAAACCGAAATTCGCAAATTGCGGGGATCTTACTCTTTTACTCCAATGAAGGCGTAATTAGAGTGACAGAGAAAAATGCCCGCAATTGACGATTTTCGGTATTGGCGGTAGCCCTACTGAGCCGCTCACACCGGTGTTGCCCTTGAGCCATCCTAGATGTCGCTTTTTGTGGGGGCCCATCTTGTGAGGGCGAGTCACCGTCTGCCGGAAATAAAATTGCATACCGTTTTATTAGGCAGGCGTCCGGTTTTTTACCCCATAGCTCAGTTCTTAGTCCATCGCTTTCACCCAATAACCTAGTTCATTTTAGATTCAATCAACTCTCAATAGTCCTTACACCCTGGCGGGTGCTGCCTCTGCGTGCGTCCCATGACACGGGCAAAGGCAGCCTCCGCTCGGTGTACCCCTTACATTTCATTAAAGTGTCAAAAGGGCCTCTACGTGTTGGCTTCGGCTCCGCGCACGCCTCCCAAAGGTCCGGAACACCATTGTTCCGTGATGGGAAAGACATACATATAAATAATAATATACAAGTAAACCATATTTTCAATATATAAAAAAATGATTTTTTTTTCTATAGGTACTGAAAATATGGTTTCTTCATTGCATAAACTGTACCAATAATTCTTAGATTCATAAGTATCTTGATATAGTCATATCCAGTAAAAAAATGACGCCACCTGCCTATTTTAATGCAAACAAGCTAACTCAACAAGGTCATAGGTAAATAAATAAGTATGTGGATGGCTTAGAGGGCTTTACAAAAACAAAACATTGAGTTTAAATTTCTATTCTTAAATCTAAATAACGTTTTTAATTTTGTATTCTTTATTCTTAATAATAAACACAATCGTCTTCGGAGTCGAGTCTGACGAACTTTCCCCAGACTCCGACTTATCAATTTTATTGTTATGTCTTCCACTCGCTAAGGAGTTGTGTGTTCTTCGAACCATTTGATTTGTACATTTCATCTGCTAATGTCCAGTCACAAATCAACCGCAGCCGCAGAATCCACTGCCATATTGAATTTATGAACGCCGTTCGTTACATTATTTTTTGTTTGTAATAATATTTTTATATTGCCGGAATCTAAATGTTGTAATTTGTTTCCAAATTTTTTTACGTTGTCACACTATTGACTACTTTTTTTGAACAACTCTTGCTTTGTTCATTGTTTTGCATTTTTTTCATTCCGTAATCCATAGATTTCGCATGTGTATTTTTGAATCAAGTCGGAGGTTCATCTATTTGGTTTGGGTTGTTCAAATTGAAAAATGCTATCTGATGTGATACTTTTTTTTTTCAATATTTCAAAGGGTCTCACTTTACTCTTCCCTTTAAAACTTGCCGTATATGCAGACCCAGTGAAGGCATGAAATCCGGGTAATGATTTACTATAAGGTCTGGTCCAAGACTTTCACAGAAGCTTTTGTTGCAGAGGTCAGCCAAACTTCGTTTTTGTGCATTTTGTGCAAATTGCCAATGATATTTATTAAACTATCAGTATCTGATGCTCGAATAAGTGCAGTATTTTTTACACTTCTATTTAAATGTCTCTTTGTGGGTGCACTCATAATCGGGCTCTAAATTTTGTATAATTTTCTAAATTATTTTGTACCCCTTGCGTTTGAAACTAATGAGTGCTGGGGATCGCAGGCTTGCCTTTAGAGCAGTAGGACATCTGACGTCCGCGCGTTTTCGTATCTAGTGAAAAAGTGGTCCATCGCCGTCCAACGTGGTAACGCGGCTAGTGGAGTACCTTTGCGCCGGGGACAACTCGGGGGTGGCTTTTTGACGAGGTTTAAGTAACAATTGTATTGTTATGTTATAAATTTTTGTACTGCCATGCTTCAAAAATAGTTTAAGCAATAAAGAAACCATATTTTCAATATTGGAATATGTTTTTTTGAAGTGAAAACTTCTTTAGCGGCGCTGAGCACTTTTTGAGGTGGGAAAAAAATGATAAACTCGAGACAGCGTAAGGCGTAACGCGTAAGGCGTCTCTCCTCTCTCACGGCGAAAGGTAACTTTACAATTTCTATTCGAATTTTAAACAATTAACGCTACAAATTTAAGCTCACTGGCCAGCAATTTCGGAACTAAAGTTTTTCAATAGAAAGGAGGATGGGTCAATTATACATAGTACTGCAGACATTTTGGACTAGTTATTGAGTTTTCACTTCTGTCGGCACTCCCGGAGTGCAGCCCGTTGTTTTTTTTTATAAATGTGGTTGACTGCAAAAACTGCCAGGCTAAGGTGAAGCCGACCAAGACATAGTCGGTTCGTACGTCAACAGGCTTAATTTCAAAATGCAGTTTTCCCATTTTTTGGATTTTTAAGATTTGTGAGTAAACGGTACAGTCTCGAGATGTTGTTCTTTGCTTAAATTAAGGTAATTACATATACTACAACATCGTTTTATGATTTTACCCGTAAACCTTCAAGAAAAGAGCGTACTGCCATCTTAAAGGCCGGCAACGCGCTTGCAACCCTTCTGGTGTTGCGGGTGTCCATGGGCGGCGGTAATCGCTTACCATCAGGTGATCCGTCTGCTCGTTTGCCTCCTATTTCATAAAAAAAAAAAATGAGCATTTTCCTTGATTTCGGAGTCTAAAATTGCCCGAATGTTATAATTTCGCTATACTGGATAAAATTGCCCATTTTTGCTGAGCGGTATCTCGGTAAGTATTGAACTCACAGAATTGATTCTGGTCTTAAATTGTAGCAATTTTAGTTATAGATAAAAAATTTTGAACTGATCTTGTTCACTTACCTGTACTAACAATGGCATTGTTCTATTACAATCCTATTATCTGCTTTTGTTCTCGTAGGCGCCAACCAATTTACTTACAAAATAAGTTAGAAGTACATTGCATGTATATTGAATTCTAAACCTTATTTCTTGTTGAATGGGGTTAAAATGGTCTAAAAAGATAATATCATATTCAATCTTTTGGAAAGTCAGATGCACCTTAGCCACTACAGGGACGTATTCTGGTGTTAAATTAAATATGTAGAAAGATAAAAATGTATAATTATTATACATATTAGTTAATGTCCACTTGCACTCGCATTGACCCACGGTCGCCACATAATTATTATCAAGTCCAGTAAAACGTAGCCAGGGTCGTTAAAATCACAAGGTACAAAATCCAATCGAAAGCAGGGAATGTCCGGTAAAACTTAGACAAGTTGCGTAAAAGATCAGTAGGAATTGAATAAGAACACATGTACTGAACGAGCGAAAGCCAGTTAGACACTAAGATTTAAAACTACAATCATATCATAATGTGTCCCACAATTTGATAACGGGCAAGTTATTTTTTTTTATTGGTGTCTCGCTCGCTCTTTTATTACAATTGTAGTTAGGTATAGGTCAGAAAAAATTACCACTAAATAACATTCCGACATAAACAGATAAACCACGTGCTTATCAATTGCAACAATGCGAGTACGACCCTGGCGGCACATCTGTTATCTCTAAATGCAAAACTTGTGAAGTGTTATTCTTACCTTCAAAGCATTTTTATCCTTATGATAAGACTATAGAGCCGATAATATAATGAAATTTTATGGAATCTCATAGCTGTTTTTCTACTGGGTGCATTCTTTTTGAGTGTCGATGGTTGTTAAATGCAATAAAAGTTAGGTTAGCCATTATTTAGTTAGTGTATTTTGTAGTCTATTGTTTAAAGAAATAGAGTCGTTAATCTATACTAACATTTTAAGGCGGTTATAACCTGCTTTTACTACGAGGTGATTATCCTAATTTGTGGTTTACCACTCAATGGTATTGTATTCTTGAGACTCTTTGAGTAAACTAGATCAGATCGTTTGATTTACAATATAACTTTAGTTTGTTTATAGACCTTTTTGATAGAAAACGCATAGTTTAGGACTTATATTGAGAATACCAAAAAAAGTACGAAAATTTGCGGTTTTTCGAGTGGTAAAAAGTTAGCACAGGTCTTTCGAAGTTGCAAACTTGGATTTACACTGCTGGTAGTGATTCTAACAACATATTAAAAAAACAGAACTAGCTGTTAGCTTGCGTATTTAGCGATTTTTTGTGTTAAATATGACGGGCCTAAAGTGACATGATGGGATATCATTTTCGGCAATAATTTAGAAAACACACATAATATGTTTTGGATGGCCTAGTAAATATTCAGAAGGCTTTAAACTAGAGTTTCTACAGCCACGTCCTCATACAGTATCAAAAATTATGCCACGCCGATTTCACGCCATTCACGCCGCCGCCGGTCAAGAAATCATCGGACGCCGCCGCCGATGATTTTGCCATCGGCGCACATGTCTAATGCTGACTGTATGTGAGGTTGTATGTTTAATTTTAAAACCAGGGATATTTTTGAGATATTCCTATTAAAATTTACAAAAATCAAATCACTATACGTATGAGTAGTCCGGCATAGAGAATACATGTCATTCTACATAAAAAAAAAACACCATAAATAAATATAACAAATGTGTGTAATCGGTCATAGGTTATTATAAACTTTAAAAATTTACATTAATATACAGGGTGACTTCAAATTGGTAATACAAAACACTTGATTGGGACTCAGTTAATGACCAATAGTATAATACAGTAACTCCGTTGTTAAAATTAGCAGTATTTAATTATCGCTTTTTCGAATAAAACAAATAATTAATGTCCCGAGGTGTGGTTACCCCATATTCAATACCTAACTGTCATACCCTGTCACTCGATGTTAATGTCTCTGTATGTGTGTATGTGACAATTATCGATATCACACTGTCATCGATATTATGAGATGACACTCGGGTAACTAAGCTGTTTAGTCTTAAGTACACTGATAAATAATGGTAATAATAAGCGAATTAATTTAAACTAGTATTTCACCCCGAACTGAGAACTCGCGGTTTGCCAAAAATTATAGCGATTGACTTTGTTACACCTACTTACTTGTATAGTTCGACATAAAATAGTACAAAATAATTTTCAAGAAAAAAAAACCGACTCATATGGGGGCCGGTGAAAGATTATTGTACATAGATGGTGCACTATGTATAAAAGGAGGTAAAATCACCCACTTTTCTAGTAGGTACGTAGTAGCATTTCGTTTCTGTAAGGGTCGCAGTTTTAGCCTCACGAACCCACTTCTCTGATAGCAGTTCGGTTCTGTGTGCCAAACGTGTAGTCATTGAAGAGTTCTGTTCTGATCATCATCAGAAGTTCCACTTCATCAAAAGCGACAGTTTTTATTGAAAATGCTTGATTTTGTGATGAAAATACACAAATCTCTATACGCATGCCTTTAAGATTTGAGGAGTTCCCTCGATTCCTCATGGATACCATCATCGGAACTGGGTTTTGACAAAAACGGGACTAATCTGTATGCATATACATACAATCACAAAAATAATTTTCAAAATCGGTCCACTAATGACGGAGATATGGAGTAACAAACATAAAAAAAAACAATCGAATCTCCTTCTTTGGTAGATTTGGAATTCGGTTAATAAATGAGGGCGCCACTTTCTACGTAGCTGTCACATTTTTGACGTAAAATGCTTACGCATGGCAACAATTTATAGTCTGTCAAGCCATTTCCGTCAGTTAAAAAATGTAGGCGCGAAGGGTTATCGTCCCATAGAAAATTTGAATATCGCGCCTATTTCTACTGACAAACTTGTTTGACCGACTGTAGTATGGAAATTATTTTATTTTATTTCTACTATTTTATGTCCTACTATAGGCGGCAATGGGTCAAAAATCGCGTGGATATATTACAAGGTCTGTGGAGCCCTTAACTGATACTGTATCTGTGGTAAGCCGAAATATTTCCTGTCAAATATCAAATACCTATATTATGTTTATTTTTATCTTGCTAATTATTACAAATTGGTAAATTTGAAAACTATATTATAAAAGTGCAAGCCGAGCACTTTCATTTGATACCAAACTCGACCATACTTTCTTGCAAAAAGATGGCCAGAATAGCAAGACCCCTCACAAATAGCTTTTTAGCCTTCTAAGCTCTTCTAGCTCAATAACCCCTTGATCGAGCCTGCTCATAATTTAATGACTAAAATATAATGCCCTCAACTACACGTTTACCCAATTTCATTTAAATCAGAACAAATTTACTTAAGTTCTTGAGTATCAAACTATCCTCTGATAGTTCAGCTTAAAAACATCGAAATGCCGGGACGTGCCCCTAGCCAGCCGCGTGTCCCAAGTCGAATGTAAGAACTTCGTTCGCTTCGCTCGCTCGTTCGATAAAATCATTTATTAACGTACACACTACACAATCTTAAAAGTACCTTGTGTGAACCTACTTAACCTAAACGTATTTTAAGATGTGCTTGAAATGACCACCACCTTCCTGGACACATAAGTCCGCCCGCCGTCTATGATTGATCTTCAGTCTGCCGAGAATAAATTCATTGGCTTTCACATAATTGAAAGCCTCAATTATTTTTTGGCGAAGTTCATCGACGGTGTTTGATTCCCGTGCGTACCCTCCTTTACCCCCCTCCAACCCAGGAGGAGGAGGGGGAGGAGGATACCCTCCTTTTAATTTCGCCCCATAAAAAGAAGTCGAGTGGCGTGAGATCGGGACTTCGAGGCGGCCATGCGATTGGGCCGATGCGTCCGATCCATCTGCCAGGGAACTCCCGGTCCAAATGATTTCGCACACTTACAGCAAAATGTGCTGGTGCACCATCCTGCTGGAAATAGATATTCTCCAAATTTTGCTCCGGCACCTCTTCTAACAAAACCGGTAAAACGTTTATCAGGAATTCTTCGTATTTCGGTCCATTTAAGTTCCCGTTAATGTATTCTAAAAGGTATTCTGAACAATTGTGTAATGGGGTCCAATTACACAATTGTTCAAAATACCTGCCCAAACGTTGACAGAGAAACGAGTCTGGTAAGTCTCGGCGAGTTACATGAGGATTTGGGAATACCTTGAACAAACACTTCCTAGATCTACCTGGAACTTCAAGTGTCACTATATCACAGCTGACCTATTTTGAATTTCATAAGTTCAATGACTCTGTTTTCCATTTAGATACTGTTAGTTCTTATCAAATAATTAAAGTAATTAAATGTTTAAAATCGAATGCTGAGGGTATTGACGGGATAAATCTAAACATGCTTACTATGACTTTTCCACACACAATTGATTTCATTACGAGCCTAATAAATACCTCCATTCTTACATCCACCTTTCCAGATATCTGGAAGTTAGCAGTTGTGACTCCCTTGCCTAAAGTATCGAACCCATCTGTGCTTTCAGACCTTAGGCCTATAAGTATACTACCTTGTCTGTCCAAAATAATGGAAAAAGTAGTATGCTTACAGCTAACCGCCTACTTAGAAAACAATAATATCCTACCAGATGTCCAATCAGGTTTTCGGAAGGGACGTAGCACTGTGACCGCATTACTCGATGTCTCTGATAACATTTTGGATGCTCAAGACAAAGGAATGTGCACTATTTTAGTCCTCCTCGATTTCTCAAGAGCATTTGATTGTCTGAATATAAATCTGCTTCTTTCCAAATTGAGTTTTTACGGATTTGATCACAAAACTGTAAAGTGGTTTGAAAGCTATTTACATAATCGATCACAAATTGTGAAAGTATGTTGCAGTGACGGATCTTCATTTTTATCCGAAAAAGCTGATATAACAAGATGAGTTCCACAGGGATCGGTGATCGGCCCACTCCTGTTCATATTATACTCTGCAGATATAGGGTCCCACATCACGCATTGCAAATACCATATATATGCAGACGACATACAAGTGTATATATCATGTAAGCCAGCTGACATTGACAGTGCTATAGAAAAATTAAACCAAGATCTCACCTCAATAGCATCATGGGCCACAGAAAACTGCCTGTTGCTTAATCCAAATAAAACTAAATACCTAGTATTTGGCAGCAGGCAACAACTGGCTGGTGTCAGTATATCAACGGATGTTACGCTAATGAATACACCGGTTGAGAGGGTGTATGAAGCGCGTAATTTAGGTCTCATAATGGATTGTGGACTACGTTATGAGAAGCATGTCTCCGAGGCCATTAGGAGTTGTTTTTACAAGCTTAAAGTTTTATATAAAATTCGGCCATATTTAAGCGAAAACCTCCGCTGTCAACTAGTTGAATCACTTGTCCTATCAAAATTAAACTATGTGGATGTAGTGTTTGGGCCTAGACTTCTTGCAAAGACAAAGAGACTCATTCAACGTGTTCAAAATGCCTGTGCTCGCTTCTGTTTCAATATTCCGTTGAGAGCTCACGTGACACCATTTCTGAACAGCCATAAGATCCTCAAGATGCAACACCGTCGTAAACTTCATTTGGCTTGTCTGCTCTTTGGTGTGCTTAAATATGGTACTCCGCCTTATCTCTTCAATAAGCTTTCTTGTATTAAGCTCCGCGAGCGCCGTAACTGTGGAATTCAATTGTTAATGCCACGCCATGCCACAGCAGCGTTTCGGGGAAGTTTTCGCTATGCCGCGTCGAAAGTCTGGAACAATATACCTCCGCCTTTGAGAAACCTGCAAAGTATTCATAGCTTTAAGTCAAAGATTAAACTGTATTTACTTAATCACCAACGTAGCCAAGAAGCCTACAGACTTGATACCAGCTGCCTGTAGTTTGTAATTTTACTTATGCTTACCTCAAGTGTTTTGTTCCTTTGGCCTGACAAGGGTTCATCATTCCTTTACGCCATACTTAGTAGAGTGCTGTTATGTTAGTATTTCGTACATTTTCGTAAATTCGTCATCCTACAATGCTGTTTTGCTAATAAGCTAATCTTACAAGATTTTTTAACGTAGATTTCATGAACGCTCGATATTGGTTTGGTCTGACATTGTGACATTGCTTTTTAGTTAGTGTAGCCACCGTTGGCGCTAATAGTATATACAGCTGTAATGCTCAGCCAAGATATGGTCGGACCGGATCGATACAGCGATTTAGAGCACGATGCTTGTTTTTGTATTAATTAATCTTAATTGTAAATAGTCGTTATGTTGTATCTTCTTGCTGTGTAACTTTTTTTCTTATTTAACTAACTGTTTACTGTATGTTATTTCTGTCTTTTTTCTTCTTGTCTGTTACCTTCCGTGATTCTTCTCACTTGATGGTCTCATCGGAAGATCAGCGCTGGAAGCCACCAGCAACATGCTGAGATGGGGCCATTTCGTGGCACTTTAATCTTATTTTGTGTTTTCTTTTATACTATGTACTGTTCCGATTGTTTGTGCTTACGAATAAATCTATTCTATTCTATTCTATTCTATTTGCATCACGTTCAGCCCACCAGTGTTCGTTGTGGACGTTAAACATGCCGACTCTTGTAAAAGTTGCCTCATCGGTCCATAAGATATTGAAGTGTAAGTTTTGCTGCAGCCATCGACACAAAATAACTCTTTTAGGGTAATCTGCCAACACGATATCCTGTACCCTTTGAAATTTGAACGGATGCTTTGCTTCAGCTTTCAAAAGCCGCCAAATAAATAGGTAATTGGCTCGTGCCGAATCTCGCGGCAGCGTGCCTTGTGCTGGTTTCTGGGTTGCGGCTAAAATACTCGAGGACTCTTCTTCGAAATGCTTGTGAATATCGAGGCCGCCGGCCTTGAGCTTGAGCGTGTACTGGTACCGTAAACTGATAGTCTGTTCGAGAAACTGAAAATGGTGAAAAATAGAGATAATACTCCTAAAAATACGTGTGATACCTCATTAGACTCGTCATGATACCTAGAAAAATGTATTCGAAGCGTGTATTAGCACACAAAAAATATCAAAAGTTATAAACAAAAAAGCGGGATAAAAGTAGATATTTTTTATTTCCCCAATATCTCAAAAAGTATTCATATTTAAGAAACTAAAATTAATATTATAAAAGAGGAGGATATTTCCAATCAAACATTCCATACTTGCAGAACTGTATCTCCATTATTTATACTTTTTATTCAACGCTGAACACAGCCCTCTGCGCCTCATTTTCGAGAAACGTCCGCGGCGTGAAAAAACGATTACGTAACATAAAATATAATTTTAAAGTTATTAAATATTGATTGAAAAATTAAAAAATTATGGTGTATTTAAAACATGTTAACAAATGTACTGCTTGTATAAATTTATCATAAAGTATTTTTTCAACAAGTTATGCAATTGTTAATCAACAAAATTTTCTCGAACATCCTTCTTTATTGAAAACAAAAAAAAAAAAGTATAAATAACGATTGTAAAATTTTGTCGCTTTCTAGAGCCCTTCTCATATACATGCTTAATAAAATCACATTATAAAAGTTTTAATTAAGTTAATACTTTGCTTAAAATAAGTTTTAGAATAACATAAAAAAATTACGAAAAACGAAAAATCAAGGTAAAATTGTAAAATATAGTATTATAACCAAACTATTAATTTTTTCAGAACTTTTATAACGTGATCTTATTAAGCATGTATATGAGAAGGGCTCTAGAAGGAGAGGATATTTTACAATAGTTATTTATATATATTTTTTTTCGTTTTTAATAAAGAAGGAATTTCGAGAAAATTTTGTTCTTTAATATTTGCCTAACTTGTTCAAAAGATAAATTTCTACAAGTATTACATTTGTTGACATGTTTTAAATACACCATATTTTTTTTTTTTTTTTCAACGAATATTTAATACTTTTAAAATTATATTTTATGTTACGAGATCGCTTTTTCACGCCGCGCGCGTTTCCGGAAAATGAGGCGCGGAGGGCTGTGTTCAGCGTTGAATAAAAAGTATAAATAATAGAGATACAGTTCTGCAAGTATAAAATGTTTGATTGGAAATATCCTCCTCTTTTATAGTATTAATTTTGGCTTCTTAAAAATTAATACTTTTTGAGATATTGGGGAAATAAAAATATCTTCTTTTTTTCCCCCTTTTTTTGTTTATAACTTGATATTTTTTATGTGCTAATACACGCTTCGAATACATTTTTCTAGGCATCATGACGAATCTAATGAGGTATCACACGTATTTTTAGGAGTATTATCTCTATTTTTCTCCGTTTTAGTTACTCGAACAGACTATGACCATAGTCTCGTAAATTTCGTATGGTACTATTTATCAACATACGAGTAGGTATTGGAGAGTCAGGGTAACGTTCGTTAAATAATACCTGAGCTCGCACTGTACTCCGCGTAGTAAAATAAAAACCAAGCATATCCGATTTTTGAATATTAGTATACGGATAAGGACGAGGCATTTTATTTTAATATCAAAATCGTACGGAAAATCTTATTTTCTTTGACATGTGACAATTACTAATCAAAACATGTTTACTTCATAAATACTGTGGCAGGTGATTGATAACCAAAGAGGAAAGCGTTCATTTGAAATTATGTAACCTTCTTTGTTAATCATTATGTTAGGATAACCATGTGAAGCCTAAAATTTGGGATAAATTAAAAAATTATAAAAAAATACTCCTGATTATTTTAAAAGCATGAGACTTAATTGAGGGGCTTAATTTAGGGAAGATGTATGTAAAACATTGATTTTGTATTACCAATTTGAAGTCACCCTGTATAAATACAAAAACTAAAAATCTTATTCATACCCGCTTTACTTAAAAGTAAATGTTAACAACTAAACAATCGCCGATTTTCTTTTTAAATAATGTCCTAAAAGTCTAAACGTAGGTTCTATTTACCAATAATAGTCTGATTGTAGACTTATATCTTTTTATACCTTATTATACTTATATTTTATATTTAAGAATCGATAAAAGTGTTATAGGTACATTTCTCTAACGAGGATATTCCCTGAAGGTACTTATTAGCAATTAACTGATTTTTTTTGTCCATTAGCGTATATTTTTTGTTCCGTTTACGAAAAATATCACTTCTTATTTCATTTTGAAGATTAGTGAAATTTACATCTAATACTTCTTGCCGTAATTGGTCCAAAAAGTACAATAAGTTACGGTTATTATGTATTCTGTTATTCATTTTTTTGTGCCAGCTTTCGGCGACATTGTTGGTTCTATGTCTGTGCCCAAAGCACGACATTATGTAAACCATGTCCAGTTTAATCCACTGTTTAAGCATGTATTAGTTAAACCTTGTTACTTCAGTTATTTGTGGTGACGACGCTAATACAATCATCCACCCTTCGTGGATTTTCAGCGCTGGTAAATGTGCCAATGCAGCACACTTTGCAACATAAGTACCTAGCCCCTTCGCGACTACTAGTTGTCCCAAAGATGTCGGCATTTTTGTACAGGGCCTGAGAATAATGGAAATAACACCCACTGATGGTGGCTGACGGGTAAACAATCCGAATAGCATTTATTGCACCAATTTCATAGTCGACTTTAACGCATTCTGGCAGAAATGTTGGAATATTTTGCTCCACTGCCTTGAACAATCTTTCATACGTGCATTGCCGCTTATCAGGCAACAATGCATATATGCACGGTACGACTTTGGTATGCTCTTCATCAGATCCGATGTCCACGTGTATTGTATATAACTGTACATATGGTTCAGGTACCATTTTAAATGTCCCGTCTAAAAAAATGTCTTAAAGCCTGAAATCCAATTCTTACATTCGTCAGATATACAAATGTCATCGTCCTTGACGCAAACGAAATTTTTGGCTTTGTTTTCTGGTATAACAATATCTTCAAAACTTTTAAACTGCGAAATTAGACTGGATTTTTATCTGGCCTTGTACAACGAATCTCTCACATTATGAAATCTCTCTCTTCTTCTCTTCTCAGCATATTTGGGTCCACTGCTGAACATATGCCTCTTTCATGGATTTCCATGTTGTTCTGTATGCGGCGGTTCTATGCCAGGTCGGCCCTGCCGTCTTTCTAATGTCGTCCGACCATCTGGCTCGTGGTTTTCCATCCCTCCGGCTTCCCAGTCGAGGTCTCCAGAACAGTACTCGCTGGCCCCATCGGTCGTCATCCCTGCGACAGATATGGCCGGCCCATTCCCACTTTCGTTGCGCAATTCTTTTGGCGATGTCGGTAACTTTCGTGCGTTGGCATTATGAAATTAGTAATGTTGGTAGATTATCCACATATTCCAGCGTTTATAGTGGGGCCATTTTTTCTCTAAAAATGGTCGGAATCGGCCGGTAATCAGAAGCCACTTTTTGCTTTAAGTCAATTATATTGAGCTCGATGTCTATGCTCTCAAAGTCTGGAACACAACAGTGCTTTTTGTCTTTTAGAATGGACTTTCGTGACGCGTCTAAAACTACTGACCCTTTGAACATTCCTTTTAGATGGCACACCCATATGGACGAGAGACTTTTTGTTCGTGCGTTTTAAATAGTGCCCGTGCCGGTACCCTCCTCGCACTAAAATACTGCCCCCATGTGTACTTTTTAAAAATCTAATTTGACATTCTTCAGACGTTCCACCAGGACTCTGGCTATTTTCTTCCATCATTTACGATAATCTCAAATATGAATCAAAGCAAAGAATATATAATTATATTCTTCAGTAATGGTAAACCAATCTTTCAGTTCTTTGTCTCAGTGACATTTCATAAATACTTTCTTCATAGCAATAAAAGGTAATCATATTTCAAAGAGGTTTAATTTGTTTATTAAGTAGGTGTCAATCCATATTGATTAAGACGTAAGTGTATGGAAATCTGTTATTTCTAATCCCTTTCTGATCGCGGCATGATAATATTACGGTTCCGTAGGTAAGATTGGACAAAATATTAACCATCTAAAATATTAGTGTTTGATAAAATAATGGTAATAAATTCTACAGGTACATGATAGGCATGGAGATAATATGGACTAGGAGACAAAATGCATGGAATAAAATAAGCGTAGCAACAAAAACGTATAGAAATTCATGCGTCCGAAAAAGTAGCCTAATAGTGACACAACTGCATAGGAAAATAAAAAAGTGGGGAAAAACGCGAATGGAACAAAAAATATTGGGGAACAAAAATTTTGGGTAGCTATACTATACACTCTATGGTAGATATTGCTCATGATTGATGATGAGGAAAAATTTAGTTTTACAGCTCGCTATACATAGGTAATCAATACAATCATCTATACAAATAAACTTAAGAATGCAATCTGCCAGTATATCCTTAAAATAATAAAAAGGTTGCAATGTGTAAAGACTGTATCGTTAATTATGAGGACAACTTTACTTAGCCGTTTTTTTGGTATTATATTTGTATTTCAAAATTACATATGTGTTTAATTAGTGCTTTAAGGTACACATTTCGACCTGGGAGCTCGACGTAAAGCATATGGTTTGGACGAAATTTACTCAATCCTCTCGAGTAACAATAACGACTGCTGACAAATACAAGAAGAAAATTTGTGGTTTGCGAACAAGACAATATCGAGTGTATACCATAGTTTCGGACACGTACTCTCGGAGTATCCTGCTGTCGAATGTTCGTTGATTCGACTGTCGCTGGATCGAATATTCGCTGGGTCGAAAAGCGTAGAAATAATCAATTGTAGAATCGAATTTGAGGTTTCGATTGTCATCCCATAGAAGATCTCGGGTATGAATGTTCGTTGATTCGACTGTCGCTGGATCGAATATTCGCTGGGTCGAAAAGCGTAGAAATAATAAATTGTAGAATCGAATCTGAGGTTTCGATTGTCATCCCGTAGAAGATCTCGGGTACGAATGTTCGTTGATTCGACTGTCGCTGGATCGAATGTTCGCTGGGTCGAAAAGCGTAGAAAATAAATTTTTTTCAGGGTACCTCCCGAACATGTGAAGAGTGGGTAATTTTTTTTCGTTTAAACCCTAAGGTAAAAACCTTTTTTTTAAATCGGTCCAGTCATTTTGGAGTTCATTCGTTACAAAAAGAAAAATCCTAAAATACAAATGTTTTCTCTTTAATATTAGTATACATATAGCTTTGTTTTTTAATCTGAACATGACACTAAAAATCATTAGAAGTAAAAAAGGATGATAAAATAAAACTCTTGATTACTCAATCATTTTAAATTTACTATGCCATACTAGAAGGAACTACTCAAAAAATAAATAACTAAATTGCACTAATACAATATAAAAAAGAATGGCAATATTGTACAATGTTTTCACCTAATTCTCATATAAGTTAAATATGCCAGTGCACTCAAAAATTCTAACGTGCCTAATTCAGTTTTCTGCCTTAACAATTCATTTAATCGATCCGCTGGTTTTGTTCTCCTTCTCACGGTGTAATCTAGCGTAGAGATTTTTAATATTGTCATCTCTATATTTTTTTGTTCCTTTTGAATCTCTTCGAAAGTCTTGAATATAGTCCATTTTTTTCTCCCTAATAGGGAGTTCCAGCGAGCGTGCCAGCTTTTGATTGCGTTTTGAGTGCGTGGAATACATGAATCCAAACAGTCGCTAACTGACCATAATGCAGGAGGATATTGAGGAGAGACGTTTTCTCCATGCACGTAATATTTGGAAAACCAATCGGCAACTTGATCGGCTTCAGGTGGCAGAGTTTCTGATCGTAGTAAGTCAAACGCGACAGGAATTTCTTCCGGTTCGAGGTATGCTAATGCGGACAATTGTCGAATTTTGTGGGCAAATTCGCTGTCTTCCCCATATTTCTGTTTTAGCCCACACTTTTTAATGTAACGCAATATACTTTGTGTCAAATGAAAGAAACAGCCTTTCGAACGACAGTTAGGAAAGCTTATCTTCGAAGCTTTCAAGGCAGCATCCTCAAAATCAGTTAATATAATTTCCGGGGCTAACATTATTTCATTTTTATACCTCGCATGAGACTTAAGAAGCTCAAGAAAAACAACATAGATGTTCGTAGTCTTTCTGATCAGTAAACCGTACACCAGTGGGACAAACTTTTGATCGCCGTTACTGCCCACAATGCCTTGAATAGAATAAATCTGCGTGAATGGCGATGGACAGCACTTGAAAGTTCCATCCATCAACCACACACGAGATCTATTCAATATATTTATATTTTCTTGTGTACCTAAGATGATTACACTGTCTCTGCCTTGCTTATAATGACCGATCAGGAAATCTTTACCATTAAATTTGGTGTACTTCTCGGGAATCTCCACATCAATCAACCGTTTGGGAATTTTGGGGAGCCCATTGTTCCGTGTTCGATGTATAATCGAACGCACAGCATTGTCAGAGGGCATGTAGGGTGCATTTGTGGTGGTTACTTCTTGCTTGCATCTTTGTATTATTTGCCCCAGTGATTGTAAACTGTCATTAGCTTTTCTTTTGAGCATTGTTCGTAAATTCATATCTTCTATACTTTCATTTTCGGGGCCATGGAGATGTTCACCAGAAATGCTATTAAATACATGATCATTGTTCTCTAGACTGTTTTCAAGTATACACCGCATCTACCACTTTTCTTCTTTGAACAACTCCAATAAAATGTACTGCCGCTTTTTTTATTCATGTTGTAGATATACCCCTTGACAAATAACACGTCTTTTCCATACTTCGACTTACCTAAATTACATACACGACCTTGATTAATTTTTTAATCATACAATACTCAGATAGCTCATAATATTACTAATAGTTTTAATTAAATTATGTTAGTTAATATGACAGTCCTATGATGAATGACTGACAGAATATGAACTCATTATTTTAAAGTGCCAGTACTTGAAATAAAGAGTTATCATATTGCATGAAGTATAATACTTCATGCAATTGTACATACCTAAGACCTAAGACAAAATGCGTTATTCACCAGTAATAAAACTGATGTTTTATCGAAAATTCACGGGAGCGCTGATTGGCTCAATGTTGCCCTACCTACATGAGCATTCCTTAATTAGCAATGAAATTAAGTAAAGACAATTTAAAAACTGCATTTGACATTTGTGCCTGTCCAAATCAAAAGAGACCTTATGGCGGTGTCTAGTTTCCGAGATAATCGAAGATTTGTAAAATGTTTCAAAAAATGTTGTTCTTGTTTTAATGCTCCAACGAAAACCTTGTTATTTGTACTATCTTTTCAATTGAGTCACTTTTTGATACGTCAATTTTAAAAGGCTACAAATATAATGACCACCAAAAAATACTTTGGTACCCTGAATAAAAAAATCATGCTTACCAAAAAAAAATTCTGAACACCAAAAAAATAAGGCCTAAAAATACAAAAGTACCACCACTTTAATTACAACTGCACTTCAAATTGTATTCAAATACCAAATATATTGAATGATCACCAAAAATCATTAATGATCACCAAATCTTGAAGACCAAATTAATGCGATATTTTCACCTAAATAAACCACTATGATTACCAAAAAATGTATACATATTACCAAATAAAGATGATGATAACACATTTATTACGTTAAATAAAGTAAACTGATGCCAAAATTACTAGCCCTTCC
Source organism: Cydia splendana (assembly GCF_910591565.1). Lineage (NCBI taxonomy): Eukaryota > Metazoa > Arthropoda > Insecta > Lepidoptera > Tortricidae > Cydia > Cydia splendana. Next base: position 36,544,618 of record NC_085987.1, on the reverse strand, counting down.
CGCTTAACCCCCCGTAGCCCGCACCGCATACCTACCTAACCTAATCTACTTTTCTAGTAGCATTTCGTTATGCTACTAGAAAAGTAAGTTAAACTGCTATCAGTTAAGTGGGTTAAGTTAGGTTAGCACTGCGACCCTTACAGAAACGAAATGGTACTAGAAAAGTAGGTTAGGTTAAGTTTCAACTGCTACCCATACAGATACGAAACGCTACTAGAAAAGTGGGTTAGGTTAGGTTTGAACTGCGACCCTTACAGAAAAGAAATGCTACTAGAAAAGTGGGTTAGGTTAGGTTTGAACTGCGACCCATATAGAAACGAAATGCTACTAGAAAAGTGGGTTAGGTTAGGTTTGAACTGCGACCCTTGCAGAAAAGAAATGCTACTAGAAAAGTGGGTTAGGTTAGGTTTGAACTGCGACCCTTACAGAAACAAAATGCTACTAGAAAAGTGGGTTAGGTTAGGTTAGAACTGCGACTGTTACAGAAATAAAATGCTACTAGAAAAAGGTGACGAAGTGGATTAATTAATTTAATAGGATAACGATATATTAAATGTTTGCACATTTTTAATTAAAATGTAGTTACAATGTTTGTGATCATTTACTATTTTTGCGTTTACAATGATTATTTTGGAGCCATTTGCTTTAATAGGATAGCAAGATTTAAAAATTTGGTTATCATTTTACATTAAAATGGAGTTCTAATTTTGGTGGTCATTTACTATTTTTGGGTTTACAATGATTATTTTGGTGTAATTTTCTTTAATAGGATAGCAAGATGTAAAAATTTGGTTATCATTTCACATTAAAATGGGGTTTGAAATTTGGTAATCATTGACTATTTTTGGGTTAATAATGATTAGTTTGGTGTCATTTCCTTTAAAAGGATAGTAAAATGTAATAAAATTGGTAATCATTTCACATTAAAATGGTGTTATAATTTTGGTGATCATTCATGATTTTAGGGTGGTAAAATAGATTTTTTTGGTATTAAATTTTACTAATTCTGGTGATCAGTTAAATAGCAGCCATTTTAAAATGATTAAAAATAAATGTAATGTTTAGAAATGGGACCTTATGGCTGTATGACTTATCTGACAAAAAATAAGCTGTCAAACACATGTTGGGCCATGCCAGACGAGACAATGAGCTTTACAACAATACATACATACAATTCTAGATTACGATTTTTCGATTATGCATAATTCGGCCACAAGTATTTCGACCCAGCGAACATTCGATCCAGCAACATTCGAATCAACGAACATTCGATACACAACAAATCGAACCCATACAATTCTAGATTACGATTTTTCGATTATGCCTAATTCGGCCACAAGTATTTCGACCCAGCGAACATTCGATTCAGCACATTCGAATCAACGAACATTCGATACACAACAAATCGAACCCATACAATTCTAGATTACGATTTTTCGATTATGCATAATTCGGCCACAAGTATTTCGACCCAGCGAACATTCGATCCAGCAACATTCGAATCAACGAACATTCGACAGCAGGATACTCCGAGAGTACGTGTCCGAAACTATGATATACACTCGACAATATCACACAAAAAAAATCGTACTATGAAACGGCAATTAGGTACACATGATTCGTATAGCGAAACATCTGGACATAGTCTAAGCATTTCTTTTCGTTAAAAAAAGTTTAGAATCTGTGCATAGTGGCCTTTTAGAGAATATGGCATGCTATACTATTACGACAACTATGACTTTGACATCTAATATAACTATCATGGAGCGTTTCTATCGACCCGCTCTAGCGATGGATCAACGCCATGAATGTCCGTTAGGCTTTGGTTTTTAGATTATTCTTCTAGCTGTCTCCGTCATTACGCTTGCATCCGCAATTGAAGGGATTCCAAAACGTGGGGTGAAAAATCGTTTTTATGTTTTAACATAAAAACGATTATTATTTATTTTAATAAAAAAATACCACATTTATTCCGCAGCTGCTCAATTGAACAATCATGAAGAGGACACTTAGATAACATGTTTTGGCAGCCTATTACCCTGTTGTTACTTTAAATCGTACCAAAGTCTCAAATTTGTCAGTTCACAAACGTGAAATAGTCTCAAATTTAGCTCGATAGGCTTGTCCGGACTGTATTTGCTATACGGTATTAAAAGCATCATAAAGTCCCTAAAATACAAAAATGTTAAACTTTCTTAAATCAAATATAGCTTAAAAATACCCTCAGATCAAACTCTTAGAACATAGTAATACAAAATAATATACATGCCAACAGTTAGACCAGGTTTTATCTGTCCCTATACTTAACGATACAGTCTCTATAATCTCTTTTACGACTAAATCATCTGTCATTTTACCTATTAATTTATGTAGTTGGTTTGCGAGTATAGGTAGGTACACCGTATTATTTATTTTTCCTTCTTCTAGTAGTTACGAAGTACCAACTGGATAATTTTGAAAGATAATTATATTTACAAAGGCCTTTATATGAACAAATACCGAACAAAAAACTGTTGGTGACGCTCTTCTAGAACGCAAGAATAAAATATTTAAGGTTTGTTTCCTACATTTATCCACGAAATTTGTTGGCAATAAAAATATTTTTCTATAGTATGAATAGTATCTGTGAGTCTCTAAGATAATAGATAACTGTACCAAGAGTTTGCGAATTGCGAGCGCTCGTCACGCTACCGAATGAAATTTACTCTAGGGGTTCAGATTATATTTATAAGGGATATAAGTATGTAAAATAATAAAACATTTCATCGTCAATTATCTTTTATTTCATCGATAAACCTATAATAAGTGCTTACGATAACTTATTTATTTAAAAATATAAGTTTTGGGCATGTCGAGTCGAATTAGAGTATTCAATTAATTATTATAACTAAACTAGTTAATGGGGCTCAGTCAGACTTAACAACTGAAAATATTTAACACTAACTCCAAGATCATATTATCTATGAAAAGGGACCTATTGTCGATGACGCTTACGCCGCACAGCGTCGCACGGCATTATATTTATATCGGAGCATCGTTAATAATGGCGTAAAATCAGCGTAATGTGAAAAAAAAATGTTATTTTATTGAAATGTTTAAAAAAACTAATCTCAGAAAATAACAAAGAGCCTGTAATCAAAGCTGGTAAACGAAATAATAGTCATCTCTATTACACAAATGTACACAGCTAAGTGTAGATGAAATGCATATAATGTCAATAACTACCAATCAGCGACATTAATCCGCTAATAACCTTCTTGCTGTACGTACTGGCCGCTAAGAGTTCGCGGTTCATATTTGATTAGAATATGACTTGGACAGGGATAGGTTTATGCCATACATTGAAGAACCAGTCAAATAATTCATGTATAATAACTAGTTAAAATGTTGTTATGAAATGACAGACTAATAGTACGTTGCTTCTGGAAAAAAATATATGGAAAACTTGGCATAATTAATAGAAGACTTTTTTCAATTGGGATATGTACGTTATGGACCGAAGTTATTTTTCATCAACCCTCCCTAACCCTCCCCCCTCTGCGTCACCCCCCCACACCCCCGCAAAGGGCCCGAAACGCGGTTTTTCTAAATTTTTAAGAAAACCGTTCAAGATATAGAAAAAGTGTGTAGGAACGAAGTGATCCTTAGTTAATTTGCTATTTATCTCTTATACACACTATAGTGCTATCACTTATAGTTTTTGTGAAATCTGTCACCATGTATGCAATTTTTTTAGAATTTTCGTTATTTTCTTTTGTAAGATAACTTTTCTCAAAATATACTTACGATATCGCCAAATTTTGTTTAATTTAAATAAATAGTTAATATGTTCTTTAAAATGGTGTATTATTTATTATTAAACTCCTTCATTTGACGATGCTATGCCATTTTGAACATACATCGTCTTCAAACATTTTTAAGCTCACCGAACATCGTTACTATTAACCACTTGACTGAGAAACAGATCGCACGGTCGCGTTTTTATAGCTTGCCTCACATAGAAGGTAGCCTATAGAAGTGGTGTGCGCGTGCCTCCGTGAGGGACAAAGTATACGCAATGCGACAATATTAAAAACACGTTTTAACATTCCTGACAATATACCAAAAACAATTATCTACGTATTTCGGTCGGGTTATTGAAATGGTTATTGATGTGATGTGATGTTGGTGGTTATTGATTGAAGACGACCGGTCTGGCCTAGTGGGTAGTGACCCTGCCTGCGAAGCCGATGGTCCTGGGTTCGAATCCCAGTAAGGGCATTTATTTGTGTGATGAACACTAATATTTGTTCCTGAGTCATGGGTGTTTTCTATGTATATAAGTATGTATTTATCTATATAAGTATGTATATCGTCGCCTAGCACCCATAGTACAAGCTTTGCTTAGTTTGGGGCTAGGTTGATCTGTGTAAGATGTCCCCAATATTTATTTATTATTTATTTAATTAAATGAAATGAATATTTTTATTTGTTGCCCACCATAACCCATACAAAATTTATGGTGGGGAACAAACAAAAGTGAGACTGTGACAAGGACAAGCAATATTACCGCTTTCTTGCTACTCCTACTGAAAGTTCTATAAGTGTATCTCGTTCGGTCATTTGGCCCCTCCCCCGTTTCCTCTCTATTATCGTACCTCTATGTTGCCTCACCTGTTACGCTCTAACAAGTATGTAAGTGCGAAAGGGACGCGCATAGTGATAGGCGATAAAACTGGAACCGTGCTGCGCCCGCTGAACGAATTTTATACAACACAAACGAGGGTGAACTAACGATTTTTGACCACCACACACATGAAAAGTTCATCATCTTCTTCGCGTTGTTCCCGGCATTTTGCCACAGCTCATGGGAGCCTGGGGTCCGCTGGCAACTAATCTGATGATTTGACGTAGACACTAGTTTTTACGAAAGCGACTGCCATCTGACCTTCCAACCCAGAGGGGAAACTAGGCCTTACTGGGATTACTGGGATGTTTCCTCAAAATGTTTTCCTTCACCGAAAAGCGACCACTAACGCGAGGAAGAAGATGTGTGTGGTGATCAAAAATCGTGGGTTCACCCTCGGTTGTGCTGTACCTATTAATTTCGGTCAGGATCCGTTTCATATACAGACAAGTGGTTAATAACGATATTAGCTGACATTGAAAATATTTGAAGGCGATGTATTTTAAAAATGGCATAGGATCGTCAAATGAAGTAGTTTAATAATAAATAACACATACATTCATATAATCACGCCTATTTCCCGGAGGAGTAGGCAGAGACCACGGTTTTCCACTTGCTACGATCCTGACATACCTCTTTCGCTTCCTTCATTTTCATTACATTCACGCACGCATACACGCTCGCCGGTTTAGGGTGCTCTTGACCTGGCCTTTCTTCAGGATTTCCCCGATCTGATCAGAGAAAATCCGCCGAGGTCGACCCCTTCCAACTCCCACTTCCACTTCTCCCTTATACACTCTCTTTGTTGGCCTTCTTTCACTCATTCTTTCCACATGTCCAAATCATCTCAAAATACCTTTCTCAATTTTAGTCACTACATCAACATTCAGTCCACACTTTTCCCTTATCACACTGTTCCTAATTCTATCTTGCAATCTCACACCACACACACTTCTCAGCGCTCTCATTTCCACTGCATTCACTTGGCTCTGATGCCTCTTCTGCCATACCCAACTTTCGCTACCATACATAAGTGTAGGCACCAACACCCCTCTATGAACAGCCAACCGTGCTTCTTGCGACACCTTCTGGCTGCTCATTAAAGCGTTAAGTGCCCCATTCACACGATTTCCAGCATTCACTCTCCTTTCAATGTCTTTATCATGCTTACCGTCCCTAGTGAACAAGGTTCCCAGATACACAAACTCTTTCAATAAATAATACCCATTTTAAATAACATATTAACTATTTACTTAAATAAAAAAAACCGGTCAAGTGCGAGTCGAACTCGCGTTCCAAGGGTTCCGTACATAAGTCCGACTCACGCTTGACTGCACATTTCTAATAGGTTTTCCTATTATCTATAGGTAAAGTACTATTTTGTGTATTTTTTCAAAATTTTAGGCCCAGTAGTTTCAGAGATAAAGGGTGGGGGGGGGGGGGGGGGGCAGACAGATGCACGAGTGATCTTATAAGGGTTCCGGTTTTTCCTTTTGAGGTACGGAACCCTAAAAGCGTGAAAGATATCGTAAGTGTTATTTGAGAAAAGTCATTAGAAGAAAAAAACACTGAAAATGCTAAAAATAGCATCTTCCGTGACGTATTGCGCAAAAACTATAAGTGATAGCAATATAGTGTGTATAAGAGATAAGTAGAAAATTTAATAAGGATCACTTCGTTCCTACACCCTTTTTCTGTATCTTGAACGGTTTTCTTAAAAATTGAGAAAAACTAGGTTTTGGACCCTTTGCGGGGGTGTGGGGGGGTGACGCAGAGGGGGGAGGGGAGGGGAGGGTTGATGAAAAATAACCTCGGTCGACAACGTACATATCCCAATTAAAAAAAGTCTTCTATTAATTATGCCGTAATTTTAGCTAATTTCACTGAACTATAACCCAACTTAAGTACCAAACCTGGGTAAACTGCCGAATCCGATACAAGACCAGACGATTCAACGGAGCCACGCCGTTTTGTCGCCTAAATAGTGTTTAGTTTTTTAAGTTTTTAAAAAAATGCATAGGTATATATGTTAGTCTGTAAGGTATTTGTAATATGGGCCTTGTTGTCTGATTTAAAATGTTAAATAAATATTCATTGTTGTATAAATGTATTCCGCTTTAATAAGTATTTTTTATATCTATATTTTATTATCAATCTGTATGGCAGTGCGTAGTCACGTTTAGGTATAGTCTGGCCGTTTTTCTAATATCAAGTACGCCATAGTAAATGTATATAACTTGATCTTATAAATCGGACAGGCTATACAGCCAGCAAAATTTACATGGGTAATACACGAATCGGGTCAAAAATATTTGAACAGGCGGAGTCACAATAACGGCTCATCCCCACTTTCAGTTCCAACGGAAATATTTTATATGTATATAGCAGGTCAAGCAAGTTTATCAGTAGAAAAAGGCGCGATTTTAAAATTTTGTATGGGACCATAACCGTTCGCGCGCTTACATTTTCTAAATTTTCCGCTCTTTTCTACTGACGGAAATGGCTTGAGAGAGTACCTACATATATGTGACAGTAGAGGGTGGATTCAAATGATCAAATGGAAATGGCCAAAAATGGGTAGGGAACATTGCCCACCCAATTTATTTAAAAGTTTTTACACTTATCGCTAAGTTATTAACAGGGAATGGTAGGATTGCCCAAAACCTTTAAGTGATCCTTAGACATCATCATCATACGGGCTGTATTTGAACACCAAATTGACGTGGGCAATGTTGGCGCAAACCCCGGATATCTTTGCCCGCCCTCTAAAACGCCAAAAAAGGGGGTAAAACACATTTTAAAATTTTTTTCTTCAATGAAACTGATGCGTTTGATCACTATGGACGTGCTGAGCAAAACAAAGTCATGTGATGTGATATTATAATGTTTTTGAGAAATTCGTGTTTTTTTCAAAAAAAGCGGGCAAGGTGGCTATAATAACGGTATAGGATACCTAAATCAAACATAAGTTAATTAAATTGTCTACTTCATTTGGCATAACATCATCCCTATTATCCTCGTAATTTAAAAAGTCGTATGTTATTATGAAAGTCGTATGCAGTTGTTACGTTTTAGCTTAGCACGGTAGTATTGAAAAAATGTCGTCATATTTATTCCAAATTTTACTGAAGTTATCTGTTTACTTACACGTGAAAAGTGATTCCACTGGCCTTGATATGAGCAGAATAACTTCTGTACCACTTCACGACACATGAAGCCATTTTTAGTTATGAAAAACGTTGTTTTTATAAACCCATTTAGCCATGTGTCACTGACTGTCATCTCGGTCGTACTGAGGTTGCCAATCGAACAGTTTGTAAGTACCGCCTATAATCGAATAGTTTACGTTGGGTCATAATTGAGCGGACAGAATGCTTCCTTGTATATTCGTTCACTGATTGGTACAGCATGATAAATCTCTCCATCATCAAGCACAACAAACTATTTTACAATCAAGAACCAAAGACAATTTTTTTTTAAACACATCACGTGCTTTAGTAGAGCTTCATCGTTTTTTGTAAGTGATTTGCAAAATATTTTCACCACTTTCAATTTTTTTCTATGATTACTTTTCACTAATGGGTCTGATGTCCGTTTCCGACAAAACTCTTACCACGCCGTCGTCTTCATCGTCGCGGGCATTATCTGCTGATTAATTGTTCCGGCTCAGCTTCATCCACAACAGTATTTTGTTGTTTTTTGTGTCCATAATGCTGTTTTTTTCTGCTGTTTGTTACCTTACCCTTTTTTGTTGATGCTTTTTCCAAAGGACCTGTATTTAAATTTACGATGTAAGTCTCGCAGTCTGCATTCATGCTGTATTTTACAGCTAAAGAAGGTTTATTTTTATTTGCTAAGGTTTAAATTTTCACGTCTTACACGTAAATTGTTTTTCTTAATTATTTCTGACGTGAAAGTACTTTCAGTGATATCTTCAAAATCTATTAAATCACTATACTCCATTACCTCTACGTAATATGGGTGAGGGTTTTTTCTTGCAGTTACCATGAAATATGCCGTTGTGAATGAGCACGCACTGTCAGCTTTCGAACCTCTCGTTCAATGGTGGCATGCATGGAATCTACGGGCATATAAATCTGCCGGCATTCCCATTGTACGCTGTCGGGCTGCCGATGATGAATAAAACCACGTAAAACTTTAGCTGTACAGTATATTACACAATATTTACACACAGCACGTGAAAAAACACAGAATATTCACAAAACAACAAGCTATTTACACATAAAATTACAAATGATATACAAAATGTACATTCGTTGCTCATTGACAAGAAAAAATTATACCTACATATAAACAAAAGACGCGCGCTGGCAGCGGTATCCGTGCCGGCCAGGCTGCCAGCACGCGCGCAGCACAAAGGTTGGTAGGTTCCGTCGCCTACACATTTAATAATCCGCGTGACCTAATTGAATTAAAATTACTAAGAAAAAGATGTGATGCATACGCAATTTCTTGCTATAACTCCTATATTTCTCACGTTGAAAATAACATACATAATAATCCAAAATATTTCTGGTCCTTCATAAAAGCAAAACGAGGAGGTGCGAGTAGCTTTCCTGCTTCGATGACAGATGGGGTTACTGCAAGCTCGGAAGGACCTGAGATCTGTAATTTATTTGCTCAATACTTTTCATCAGTTTACGGGGAGGATGAGAGCAATAACCTCAATATGGCCAGTATCATAAGATCACCTGAATGTCTTAATAACGTAACTTTAAACCTTGACTCGATTAATAAAAAACTGAAACACCTAGATGCTGCTAAAGGAGCTGGCCCTGACGGCATCCCCCCATTTTTTATATCTAATTGTTCAAAAACATTATCTTATCCGCTGTATATTATTTACCGTGAATCGCTCGAAACTGGTATTTTTCTAGATATATGGAAAAAGGCTAAAGTTACCCCAATTCACAAGGCCGATGATATTAGTGTAGTAAAGAATTATAGACCGATACCTATACTTTGCACTTTTCCCAAGATCTTTGAATCCCTTATTTGTCCCTTTATTCAATGTCACTTCAAACAATATATAACCGAACACCAACATGGTTTCGTCACTTCACGGTCAACTTCCACCAATCTTGTCTCCTTCTCTGAGTATGTCACTAAGGCTGTTGATATTAATAAGCAGATCGATGTTATCTACACCGACTTTAGTAAGGCATTAGATCGAGTTTCTCATACGGTCTTGATTCAGAAGCTTTCTTTCTACGGCGTTACGGATCCCCTACTAAAATGGATTGACTCATATCTCCATAACCGATCATTTTATGTAGTTATTAATAGTTTTTCTTCTCGGACTTAGAATATTCCTTCCGGTGTTCCACAAGGCTCCCACCTTGGCCCCATATTATTCAATATATTTATAGATGATTTGCCCGTCCAACTTCATCACTCCATCCCGTTCATGTATGCAGACGACCTCAAATTCGCTAGAGTGGTAAATTGTCCTTCTGATGTCGTCCTTCTCCAGGCTGACATTAACAGACTTAACAAATGGTGTTCAAAAAATGGTATGTCTCTCAATGCCAAAAAATGCTCCTCTATTAGTTTTACTCGTAAGATCAATACAGTTTCTTCATCATAAGGACTGTATCGTTTATTATGAATACAACTTTACGTAGCCGTTTTTTCTGGTATTATATTTTTATAAAAAAATTACACATATAGTTTAATTAGTGCTTTAATAATAAGTAACATTTCGTCCTGGGAGATCACGTAAAGCATATGGTTTGGACAATATTTACCCAATCCTCCCGAGTAACTATAACGATTTTGGACAAATACTACAAGAAAATTTACGGTTTGCGAACAAGACGAGATATTACACAAAAAAAAATCGTACTATGTAAACAGCAATTACATATGATTCGTAAAGCGAAACATCTGGGCATAGTCTAATCATTTCTTTTAGTTGGAAAAAAGTTTTGGATCTGTGCTTGGTGGCCTTTTAGAGAATATGGCATGTTACTTACGACAACCCCGACTTTGGTATACAATATAACCATCATGGAGCGTTTCTATCGACCTGTTCTAGCCATGGTTCAACGCCATGAATGTCCGTTAGGCTTTGGATTTCGGTAGATTATTTTAGCTGTTTCCCTCATTTCGCTGGCGTCAGAAATTGACGGGAATCCAAAATGTTGCATAAAAAGTCGTTTTCATGTAAAGATAAAAATTCACCACATTTATTCTGTGGATGTTCAATTGAGCAATCATGAAAAGGACACTTAGATGGCATATTTTGGCAGCATATTAACCTTTTGTTTCTTTAAATCGTACCAAGGAATCGGTGAAATAGTCTCAAATTAAGCTCGATAGGCTTGTCCAAATTACATTTGCTAGACGGTATTAAAATCATCATAAAGTCCCTAAAATTAAATAAATGTAAAACCTTCTTATATCAGATATGGCTTAAAAATACCCCCAGATTATACCTTAAGAACATAGTAATACAAAATAATACACACGTCAACAGTTAGACCAGGTTTTATCTGTATTTATAATAAACGATACAGTCCTTATCATATTGCTCGCGAATGTCTTCCTAAAGTGCAAACCATACGTGACCTAGGAATTATCTTTGACACAAAACTCACGTTCGTTCCTCACATCGATGGAATAGTAAAAAAAAACGTCATGTATGTTAGGATTTGTCATAAGAAACGGAAAGGTATTTCGTAAGATACAAACCAAAAAACTTCTCTATTATAGTTTAGTACGCAGTCACCTAGAGTATGGTAGTATCGTCTGGCGACCACATTATGCAACTCATTGTCTTCGGATTGAAAGATTGCAAAAAAGATTTATGTGGCACTTGTCTCGATCGGTAGGTCTTGCGAAAAGATCTTTCTCTTATAAGGATAGGTTAAAACATTTTAAAATGTTATCTCTTGAGAACCGTAGAGATCTACTGGATTTAAAATTTCTCACTAAGCTTTTAAGAAATAACATAGATTGTCCACAACTTTTGAGTAGCTTTCGATTCTCAGTGCCTAGAAGAATACCGCGTTTTGCTATCAAACCACTGTCTCGCCCTAAGCGCCGAACTGTGTTAGGGTCAAACTCCCCGGTACCACGCCTGAGCAATTTAATCAATAAATATAGTAACAGATTCGATATTCACTTTGACTCTCTGACCAAAAACTTTTAGAAGAAATTTATTCACTAGTAATTAGTATATTTAGTTATAATTCCATATTTATCTAGTTTATATACTTAACCAGTCGACATCATGGTTGCGCTTTGCTCCTTAGATATTCTACAGTAATAAGGTGTTCAAATGTGCCGGCTTTGTTGTTGACTTTGCTTTTTTTTAAGTACTTGCATGTGGTGTTTACCAGTAATTAGTTATACATTCAGCATGTTGTTATTGTTTGTGTAGATGTAAGCTTCAATGTAATAACTGTTGGTGAACCTTTAAATAAAATAAAAATAAAAATACACCCATATTTTAAAATGATATTACATGAATAAAAGTCACGACTATCTGTCTGTAAAAGTTTATTTTTCTTCTTATGTCATGGAGCGAAGACGTTTATTCTCGACTCTTTACTTTTAGGTATTTCATGTTGTGATCGGAAAGTCGATAATCCTTTGACCCGCACTGACGTTATTATCTAGTAGTTAGAGCGACAAGGTGCTGTGCTCTTATGTAGTGTGGCCTAGGAATCAGCTAAGTAAAAAAACCGGCCCGATTTACAATTACCGGCACCTAAAACATCTAATATTATTATAAAACAAAAACCTATTTTATTAAAATTATAGCACACACGGAGTCTTAAGAACTGATTACCGTGACTGTTCGTTAGGCTTTGACACGTCGAACACGTTGACACGTTGGCTTTTTCTATAAATGATATTACACCATCTCAATCAGTACTAAAAGATCCCTCACAATGGTATAAATAATATTCAAATCGCAAGTAGAAACGGAGCAGCTGAAACACAAGCCTTATAGTTGAATGACAAATACCTATTATAAATATTATTTTGCAATAATGAACAATAAAAAAAAACACATACGCATGAATTTTTGTGGTCGGAGACAAATTATGAAGATATTCTCAATTGCGTTTTGTATATCCTCTCGAATCCTTCCAGAACACATTATGAGACCTAAAGCCCATTTCTTAATTTGATAACTGTTTTTAAATATGTTACAGCTTACAGTAAATATCCTCAGTAGTCTCACTAACGCCCTCGACAGTTAGTAAAGGTAATCTTTTCCTTTATTGAAGGGGACTCTTAGCTATGTGTAGAAAAAGGATGCTCGGCAAGTTTAGAGTTTAGAAAGTTAACATCTCGATGGTAAGATGGCGCTACCGGTCTAAGGATTGCGTGTAGAAGGTTGCAAGGTTTGTGGTCACACAAGAAACGACGCTATGTTTTCTGTATCTTAATCTTGTGGAATAGGTAAAAACTCTACTGGCTGAATATTAGACTTTCGTAAAATAATTTTAAGGTAAGGTTTGAAAGGTAAGTAAGACTTGGAAATTGCAAGTTCATTTCACAATAGTAAAAAAATAGGTTTTTGCATGGGATAAATTTAATGTGAACAAGTGCCAACTGTAAGATAATTAATGTGTCCAGCCAGTAAGTACTCTTTGAGTGGTAATACAGTCATGCAATAGGGAGTTCGGTTGCAAGTCAAGAGAAGTATTAGAAGTACAGCTCTTTGCACTTGCATGATACCAGTTCCTTTCCTTGCAACAGGCGTTAGCATCTGCGATAGTTTTCCACAACGGGTTGTAAGCGTGGCCCTAGTTATTATTTAGCCAATATGGATCACTTAACAGACAACTTCTCCAATTTCTCCATAAATTCGTCTGCAAAATGGCACCACTGACATGTTGTATTATTGCATCTCGCGTTGGTGGTATACTGTCCATTGCCTTATTTCTTCTGTGAAAAGTACACGCCTGGCTGCATTTATGTACTTTCCGTCGCTTGCAGGATGGTAAAACCGTACATACTACAAATGATTCTATGACTGTAAATGTGTTATCAATGTTATCATCTTGACTAGGCCCCACAAGAATAATAATTAAACGCCACATCAATTTGTCTTCAAGCTATCCATATCTCTCAAGCCTTTTTTTACGTATGCTATAGCATTTAAGATTATTGTGAGTTTGCTGTAGATTACGGTTATGAACTTAGTTTTTGTTAAGCTTATAGCGAGCTACAATTTAACGTAATTTGATACTTGAGCCGCTTTTTTTCTATTGCCGTAAAGGCCAGTTTTCACGGACAGATGTCAATTTTGGTGTATTTGTTATCAAATCTAAACTGGCGTTCTTTAAAGGTATCACATGTTGCGCATAAATTTGTTTCAAAGGTTTTGAATTGTCTTCACACGCATTATTTTTCATTTTTATGCAATTATATGTAGAGTTTGTCTGGAAAGAGAAGAGTCGTGGAATGTATGGGGCCCAATACAATATATCATATTATTTAAAAAATATATCTAATTTTTTTTTCTTTTTTACAGTAGAAAGATTTATTACAAGACTATTAAATAAATATAAAACATTAAATTAGCTTAAAAAAAAAAAATATATATATATATATATATATTGAAAATAACATGGAAATATAAAATATGCGTACCACAATACAAAGATTCACCAAACTGCGGGGCAGTTTGTTGGCGATGAGCTCGCTCTTTTTATAAGTACATCAAAGCAGGTACACAATTTTGCACTGTCCTACCGTCCCAGCGTAGCCCTTTCTTATTATGTACCTAAAGGTATTATATTACAAGTGAACATAGGATGACTGAGTCTTCGCTGGTGGCGCGGGCGCGGGACAGGAGTACAGCGGTGCTTAAAAACTACCTTAACGCTAATAAATATGTTTTTTGTATATTTTTTAATCTAACAAACTGTACAAATACAGGTGGCTAGAGCCACTGTGACTATGTTGGTTTATCTTTAGTACACTCTGATACTAGCATACATTATAAGTACTTAGGTTCTTACTACTGTTGTTTTATGGAGTTACCGAATTTGTCTAACAATATTTCTTTCAATTTTTCTTCTAAGGTACCTATTTTCAATTTAGGGTTACCTAGTAATATTGGATTCTCATTGTACATTTTGGGGATTAAGTATTCTTGGGTTCTCCGTCCATAATAGTTTTTTGCTGGAGGTTGATACAATTTTACTATTTTAGAAGATCGAGTTACATGTTTATATTTCTTTTGTACTTTAAAATCATCTGTGTAATACGTATTTAATAACATTTAGGTACTACGTAACTTTACAATCCACTGGAAGAATTTTACAACTTGAGAACAATGAGTCATACTGATGTTTATACCTATTCCTAGTGTTTCGTCCAACTAAATATTTAATTAATCTAGATTGAAGTTGTTTTATTTGATCCAAATATGTTTTGAAGGTACGTCCATAGCAACTGAGTCTATAACTTAACAATGAGTCAGCGAGAGCATGATAAACAATGTGCAGGGTGCGTTTGTTAACTATTCTGCTTAAATGATAAAATTGACCCAATACAGATCGTAATCTATAGCATACCTGATTAATGTGCAATTTCCAGTTAAAGTGTTTATCTATTAATAATCCTAAGTATCTGAAGCTGTCAACTAATTCTATTTTACTACATGTGCAACTATTTTTATTCCCGTGCAGGCATTCATAAGTATGTCCTGTAATCATCATCATCCTGTCCTAGCCGGTTTCGGCCTCGGCGACTGGGTATTTACTGGCTAGTGAGAGCGACGATCGTGAGCTCTCAGGTGGCTGACGTAGCCTATTTTTGCGTTGAGTATTCGATAAACGTGTCAAAAACTTTTTTAGAAATTTGTAAGGCGCCATCTCGCTTCTTCTCTCGTTTTTTATCCCGTTCTGGTTTTTCAATTTTATATATATTATTATAGATTTTGAGGTTGTGCAATAAAAGGATTTGTAATTGTTGTATTTTGTAGCTTCGTGCAGATGTCGGTTCCTCGCATAATACCTATATAATAGGACCGTATCGTTAATTTTATGGGTACATATTGTACATAATAAAAAAGATAACTAGATTTTTAAACGTTTATCTATTTATTTTAATTTACACACTTTATTACAAGGTAAAATATATTTTTAACCCAGGTAATCAAATTCAAAGTCTAGTGTTCGGACTTTGCTCTTTATGTTGCGCATGGGGGTTTGGAGGTTTTTGGCCAGAGCCCAGAAAAAAATCTGCGCTCTGGTGAAGAGGGATCTGTGTAAAAAGGTATATCGGAAAGTCTATTGGACGAATCGGTGGGCAATTTAGGGGATTGTGGTGTTTGCTCACAAAATTGATATTTTTCTTTGGCGTATAGGTACGCGTACATTTTAGCACTGCCTCAGCATAATGACGGCTGGCCAACTCACCTTTATGTTTTTTGACGATTGGCATTAATAATCTCTTCTGGAGACATTCCTTCTCATTAACGCTTGCATTCAATGTTTTGTCAGTGAAAACAGGTGATCATTCCGCATTGACAAATAGCTTGCCAAAACTGGGTTCTTTTTCCAAATTTTTTATAGCTCTTTCGATTCTTAGGTCTTTATACCATTCCGATACTCGTACACGATTTTTCCGGACAATCACGAACGGAAAGTCCTTACTATACAATAAAAATCCTCTTTATTGCACAACCTCAAAATAAATTAACAAGAAAACACATAATACATAAAGACAGAGGTAAACAAAAGGCGGCCTTATCACTAAAGAGCGATCTCTACCAGACAACCTTCAGTTAGTGGAAAAATGAACCTCTAAATTCAACCAATTTAGGCGGTGCAAAAAAACTAAGCTGAAAACTTAATAGCAGTAAAGAACATATACATACATACTTTATAGATATATATGAATAGAACAATAAGTACTATAATTGTTCCCAAAAGTTTTAACCAGTAACGCTAACAGAGACACTGAGGAAGGGACAAATAATAATCTTTAAGATGGGATTTAAAAATAGCTAGGGATTTAGCGCGTCTTAATTCGACAGGAAGAGAGTGCCACAGCCGAACAGCCCGAAAAGTAAATGAACAATTATAAAATTTTGAGGAGGAAGGACGAAAGAAGCATCATTTGACAAGATATACTAGAATTTAAATAGCTAAAGCGTTCTTTGAGGTAACGGGGAGTGGTAGGATGAAAGAGTAGGGGAAGAGAAGGTAATAACATACGGACCACTTAAGGAAAAATCAATGTAAAAAAAAAAAGAAAATAGCTTTGTTTTCCTTTCCTCGACGTTATATAATTGAGCATTTATTAATCAAACTAGTTATTAAGTTCCACTTCAGTGCAATCACATATAGAGAAGATATTGGGTTATTTCCAAAACCCTCGGTTTTTTTTTCGAAACTGATGACCATTTTGGAATCCAAGATGGCGACCATTCAGTATGTCATAAAAGTCGTCTAGGATGTCGTTTTATAGGTTTTAGGGGGTGCAGATTTCGAAAATGATAACCATTTTGGAATTAAGATGGCGGCCATGCGCCATGTCGTCTGATAACCTATTAGCTTTTGGAGCTTATTTGTCATGGTGGCAAACGAGAAAAGTCTTTCCACTGGAGCGGATTATGTTAAAGGTGTATTATATTTAAGAAAAACCTTTTTTATTTCAGGATATCTGTTTAAAATGTCGAGTGCCGAGACGTGTCCGCTAAATAACCTAATACTGAGTACTCGGAGTTTATTTATTTCCATCTTTGCCTTTATTTCTGTCTTAAACTGACGGTATTCTGCTTCATCAAACAATAATGCCATGTTTTAACTGGCGAAAAATTAATGAATTAACGAGACGAAGATGAACGACGATAAGAATTATTGGAGACGAGATGATGGCGTCTCTTTCGTTTCTGGCGATGTTATGCCTCTTCCGATTATCTTCACTATCAAAGACATCAACGTTGGTTTTACGTTTGCGCGAAGCCGATGCATGCGACTACAGATGCTTGTTATAAGCTCTTTACGTGACTCATTCAAGAGCTGACTGTAGTACTTCGCCCATCTCTTTCTTTGATTTTTCAGTAGTGTCCCACCGAAGGTTCGGTTTCGGTTTCGGCCAGTTTCGGCCAAAAAATCATGTTTCGGCTGTAGTTTCGGTTTCGGCCAAAAAACGGCCGAACCATTCGGCCGGGCCGAAACTTACCAAATGGTACTTCGTACTATGAAACTAAACTATGTGACAAAGTCCAAAAGTTGGGGAATAAGTAGGACAACAATATTAATATGTACCTACATATACTGATTCATGTATAGGTACAGTAATTAACTGGTTTATTATCAAAACACAATTCCACTAATGAGGGCGCCACTAGACGCAGTCTTAACAATATTTAACTTTGATCATCATAATAATTTCAAGAGCCTGGCTCTTGCCGGTGGATCGCCATTCCATTCTCCCTGTCAGTGTTTTGATACGTCATCGTCACTATTAACTTTCTCTTCAGTTCAGTTCATAAATGCCATTAATGAGCGTTTTGTTTTCCTCTGCCTCTCTTTTTTCCATTTTCCCTTCAATAAATCTTTATTTAATTATCGTGCCATATACAACCCAAAGTCCCCCAAAGTCAATATTTCCCCTTCTGTTTGGAATCGTTCTCAGCAGACATATTCTACCTTTTCCTTTACCTTACCTTAAGGTGCATCTTTAGGTGTTAAGAAAGCAAGCCTAAGCGGAGTTAAACATTTCGTCAGTAGGGAACTATTTAGATTTTACTTTATACTGTCCCGACACGATTCGCAGTGTATTTTACGCGCACTAAACAGCGTGAGCGATCGTCGAGCGAGGTCGTATCAAAATCAAAATCTTAATAAATTGTAAAATCTGAATACCGCTTTTAGTAGCGTAATTGAATTATTAAAGTAATTGGTCCGACTGCGCTGCAAGTCGATAATTGCAATCAGCGCAGGCAGGTAAATTAGTTATGTACCTAACATTAATGTTATAATTACTTAAAAGTATGTCGAGAAAATCGATTATTTAGAACGATTCAGTATTTGCAAACAGGCACAAAATAAAACCTTACAAAATGATGAGGAAACGAATCATTTAATTTGTTTTGGCGAAGATAGCGGTGTTGCCAGAGCGCTAACAATAGTATTTAATAATTAATTACAATATATTCTACTAACTACCTACAAAACTTAAGAAAATATAAAACCACATCGGCGACAAACAGGCTTACGGCCCATCTGATGGTAAGCGGTCTCCGTAGCCTATCGACGCCTGTAACTCCATAGGTCGTATATGCGCGTTGGACCCTTTTGAATCGTGTTATTGTGAACATAGGTACGTACAATAGGAAATGAAACTTTTTGTGATTTGAGCTGTTTATCACACCGCGCATTGCAACCGAGCAAGACAAAGAACCCCGTACCAAAAGTATGGAAAATGTGGTTTCAGTTAAATATTCTGAGATTTTGATATAATATAGATTTTTTCTACTAGTCGACTGTAATTCTTGAATTTAGATTTCTTATACCAAAGTGCAATTGGGTATTTTTAATGCATGGGCTCCCAACTCAACTATAATATTCATATCGATACAGTTTAGTCAACTATAATGAAATTGACCAATCACAGCTCGCCGCGATCAAGAGGACGAAACAAAACCATAGCTCAAATTAATTATTTTAGGTTGTATAGTAGAAACAATTGGTTCATAAATCAGAAACGCGCATGTGACACCCTTAATATAGCAACATCCATAGACTACGAAAACCACTTACTGTTGCTTGTTAGTCTCCATAGGCTACGGTGGCCAAAATCGAGAAAACAACTGTCTAAAAATTGAATTTAGCGCGGAGCAAGTACCAGGGCTTCATGAGTTACGAGAAGGTGTCATTGACCAGCCCGCCGTAGGGCGCGGGGCGCGGCGGCCGGGTCGCGTACCAGTATGAAGGTATCGCGGCTGTTCGCGAATCTTAGCTGTATACTTTTGGTTTGGTTTGTTTGTATGATTCTACTAGTTTAAAGTATTATTTTTGTTGACTAGTAGAAAAATTATTGTATACAATAGTGATATAATCAAGCTTTTCAATCTCGTACCTTACTTAGGCAACTCAGCAAGCTTCGTTGCCTAAACACGGTACACGACTGAAAAACTCTCTATTATATCACGATTGTATAATAGTACATTACTACAGAGGCCGGGACGAAAGGGGTTGCCGGCCGAAGACATATAGACGGCCGAGCGAAGCGAGGCTGGATAGGTCTGAGCGCGGGCAACCCCATTTCCCGCCGAGGTATGTATAGTGCTTTTCTCAAACATGCAATGAAATAAATAAAATAAAAAATCCACGAAACCCAAGTTTTATTTATAGAAAAAACTAAAAGTAAACTACACCCAAAATATAACCAACACGTACCTATATCATTATCACGCGTATGTTTTACACGAGTCGTGTATTTTTACTAACCGTATATTTTCATGTATCTTTGATTTTTTCGCCTTGTATCCGTCTGACTGTCGTTTTCGTCACATAAGTTTACATAGTCTTTCATGTTGATATCATGTTTCACATACATCGTTGCTTTATGCATGGAGTAAATAAGTATAATTTCCACAGTGTTGACGAATTTGTAGTTACATTCATTTAAAATATGCCACAAAACTGTTTCTAATAAACTGTAAGCCATTTTTCTTAGTTTCCCAAATAATAAAATTGCCATAAGCAACCATATACATACTTCGTCTTTGACTTGGCGGCAGAGGCAGCAAGTTATTAAAATCAATTCTGCTTACGCTGCCAATTCCAACACCTACGATTACAATTAATATTAATTTCATTATTTCGTCGTAACTCATATTAAAGTCAAAAAATCAACAACGCACCATAAATCCAATAAAACAGAATGAATATTTTTCAACTTTACCTCCGTAACAATTTAAAAAATATAACTACGCGTGTTTGAGTGTTTTACCGCTAACGTTTAGATGAAATATTTTAAATATTTTTATTTGTGTAGTTAAATTTATAATTTAAAATTATAGAATGTATTATTTATTAAGTTCATGTTGATTTTATACAAATAAAACTGCAAATTATAGCAAACATTGTTTTTTGTTTTTTTTTTTAATAGGCGTAGTGGCAGAGTGTCATTACGAACCATAAAGCAAATACTGCCTCTAGTTTTTTTTTATGGATGAATGCCACGATGCTGTGTCACAAATATCTGTGAAATGAAAATTAAAAAAGAGGACTTTGCCGGCCTAGGCCTGCAAGACGTGTATGAAATTCCATTAACGACCTTTTGTCCTAGCCGCACCTGAAACGTCATACTTCGCAGCCTATTATAAGGAACATAACATCAATATTTCATTGCATGTTTGAGAAAAATACTATTAACGTCCTGAACAAAAGTCTCTATGGGGGCTACCACTGTTGGCGAGTCCTTTTCAGAGTTACGACTGATTTTGTATCAGATAACAAATCATTAATTAGATGCAATTACCAACTATTTATTTAAACAATTGACATTAGATTGAACCTATATTGCGATATTTGCGATAAGCTGGCCATTTGACGAAAGATAAAATGACTGCAATGTCAACTTCAAACGTGCGTCATGTGCACTTCGTAGATTATTAATAAATAACATAATATTTATTGATAATAATGTGAATATAATTTCGAAATGCAGTTAAACATCAATTATGGATAGCGTTCCAAAACGAAATTCCTGAAGAAGAGCCTATCTTGGCCTATTACTGTAAATGCAAAACCGGGGCAAGAACTATTATTGGTTGTTATGCTCATGTTGCCAGTGTCGTATGGTACCTTGGTTATGCACGACATCAAGAAAACGTGAAATACCCAGGTACTGCATTATTAAACCACATACTTGACTGTGCGAATAGAAATGAACCCTTAATAAACCGAGTTTAAAAGTGTACATGTGTATCTATGAAAATATGTAAATATATGTAGATAACATTTAACGAGTAACACTATTTTTCTTTCATTTTATCCTTTATTAATAGTTTGTTTTGTCTGGTACAGTCTACTGTAAAAATATGGGTGCATTAAAATGCACAAAAATATGTTCCAATGATCTGTATGTCGTTGTAATAAGAACTTCGTAAAATATTTATGAAACGATGTATTTTGCACTTGAAAAAGACGCTGGAGGTGTCATATTACTGATATTACTGTCACTGTGACAAGGTGCGAATTGGTGCTAGAGTCGATTTCTTTGAGGGTACAAAATCAGTCGTAACTCTGAAAGGGACTCGGCAACAGTGGTAGCCCCCATAGAGACTTTTGTTCAGGACGTTAAAATCTAAATTATATCAAAATCTCAGAATATTTAACTGAAACCACATTTTCCATACTTTTGGTACGGGGTTCTTTACTAAAGAAATATATAAACTAAAAGATAATAAAAATGCATGTGTAGTGAGATCGGGATATTTAAACCTGATCAAAAATCGGATTAGCACAGGATGGCATGGCTGTAATGCCTTTAGGTCACCTAACTCGTACCTATCGGTCAGACTGTTGGGCCCTAAAGGTGGCAAATGAAATGAAAATAAATTGTAACTGAAAGGGGTAATAATGAAAGAAAATGTATGTGTTGCATGACGAATAGGATCGGATAAAGAATGAATATATATTATAAGGAAGCCTAACGCCTCGGCCACGAAATGTAGGTAGGTAGGCGTGCGTTCTGTGGTGCGTTCCCTCGGGTAAAAATTGTGCCCTTAATAGAAAAATCAAGGGCAAATCGCCTAGCGTGTAATAGGTATGTGACGAGGAGGGGTGAAAGATATGTTCATGTGACGAGAAAGGAAATATAACAGGACAAGCAAACCAAGGAAAAGGTGTATAAAATATATGAATGCTAAAATGACGGCCGACAGAGAAGTATAGAAGAAAAATACATGTTACGTCGACCCCAAGTCAAGTCAAAACGGACTGTATTTGTATAATTCATTTTATTCGTTACCTAACCTTGCATCGTAATTAATCGTATTAATTTTGATATTAACAATTTTCTTTTATATTTAATGGCATAACTTTTTAAGTTGCTACCAGTCAACATGTTATATAATTAATTAATTATGTTATATGGTAAAAAATTGTAACAATACTTTTTTATCGGTATCGATAATTTCACCATTATCGTTACTGTCATCTGAACTTTGTTGTGTCTTATGGGCTCGTTTCTTTGTTGGCTGTTTTTTATTCATATTAGGGTGGTTTTTTTTATCTTTCTTTTCAGCGCAGATTTTTTTAAAGGTTGTTTAGCTCTATTCTCCTGTGCTTTTTAGGGTTCCGTACCCCAAGGGTAAAAACGGGACCCTATTACTAAGACTCCACTGTCCGTCCGTCCGTCTGTCCGTCCATCCGAACCGTGATAGCTAGGCAGTTGAAATTTTCACAGATGATGTATTTCAGATGCCGCTATAACAAGATAAATATTTCTCCCATACAACAAAAGTGTTTTTTTTTTCGTTTTCGGGTACCTACTGTTTTGGGTTTTTCAAAACACAAGTATTATTAATACTTATTGTGGTTCGCATGTCTCAGTTAATTAATATTGAGTACATTTATTACTAAATATTACCAAATAACTATCTAAAGAAAAACAAGGATTGAAACGGATTTTTTGATTTACCTAATACACCGTGTAGGTCTGGGGTGAAGCTAATTCTCAAAATAGCCAGCTATTTGAATACGATTCAGTAAAACGCCCTCTATATTACGTGTTGCCCTCCAAGTAGTTCAAATCTTTATACCTTTATCTTTAGCAGCTGTAGTAACTAACGTTGTTTAAAAAATTACTTAAATAGACGCAATAACCCCAATGTGACAATTACCCCGGTTGACCTTGTATTTGCAAAATTAAACTAATTAATTAATTTGGGATTATTGTACATCATTAGAAAGAGAACAGAACACAGAATTTTGTAAAGTAATTTCAAGAACGTGGTCTCTTTTTGTTTTTAGGGTTCCGTACCCAAAGGGTAAAACGGGACCCTATTACTAAGACTTCGCTGTCCGTCCGTCCGTCCGTCCGTCCGTCTGTCACCAGGCTGTATCTCACGAACCGTGATCTAGCTATCAGTCGGACTCGCGCACGAAGGGTTCCGTACCATATAAAAAAAAACAAAAAAAAAACGGTCACCCATCCAAGTACTGACCACTCCCGACGTTGCTTAACTTTGGTCAAAAATCACGTTTGTTGTATGGGAGCCCCATTTAAATCTTTATTTTATTCTGTTTTTAGTATTTGTTGTTATAGCGGCAACAGAAATACATCATCTGTGAAAATGTCAACTGCCTAGCTATCACGGTTCATGAGATACAGCCTGGTGACAGACGGACGGACGGACGGACGGACGGACAACGTAGTCTTAGTAATAGGGTTTTTACCCTTTGGGTACGGAACCCTAAAAACATGTGTCTTCTTCGTCTTCTTATCTTATTTAGCCATTGAAACGAATCTGTTTTATTACTACACCTATACTAACTGTTGCCCGAGACTCCGTACGCGTGGATTTATATGTTCGTTGTTATATATTTATTATTTTACATGGGCTTGATATGAATCCCCTTCATCACACCGAGAAGAAGAATTTTCCAAACAGCTGAAATTATTTTTTGTTGTAGGTTTAAAGTAGTATTATAAGAAGTTATAAGTCTCGCAATCAAAAAAGTTTTCGTATAGGATATAAACATCCGATTTGATAGCTGTTAGTCCAAATTGTAATTCGTCCAAGTAGCGATTTGTCCATTACGTGGTTCGTCAAGTATCATTTACGCCGTTCGCCCATATCGCGATTCGTCCAAGTCGCCATTTGTCCAAATCTTAGTTCGTCAACTACGTGGTTCGTCAAGTATCATTTACACCGTTCGTCCATATCGCGATTCGTTCAAGTCGCCATTTGTCTAAATCTTAGTTCGTCAACTACGTGGTTCGTCAAGTATAATTTACGCCGTTCGTCCATATCGCGATTCGTCCAAGTCGCTATTTGTCCATTTTGTTTCTGCCGCAGTGGAAATGGAGCCTACCCAAGTAGCACAGATTAGCTGTATAGCAGCCGCATAATGAGGTACGAATACGCTTGAAGCTGGAATATAAAAGCTGCATAAGAGCTGTATAAGCGTCTTTTCAGCTTTTATAACTCTTAAATGGGCACAAATTAGGCAGCCTTAAGTTCACATAGCTACTTAAGAGCGTTGTAGCAGCAATTTAACGGAATTATAAGGGGTAACAGGAGTTATAAGAGGTGTATATTGACTGGGTAAGAGACCACCAGTTACCCTTTATTAAGCTAATATGACACATGTGCGCCCTAATACCGGGAAAGATTGACGTTGGGCTGAATAAAAGATAATTAATAACATACTTTTACACCTCTGCCTTAAAAATCAGCTATTAAATTTTGTATAGTGACGACGAACGCAGAGGTGAACATATTTATATTGAAGCAAAAACGTTAAGCGCAACGACACCATAAGTCATTTTGTTAAAGTGTTTAGTTAAATGTTATGTTTTATATATTAATGCGAGAAAGATGTTTGGGAATGCAAGTTTATTGATATTATATATATACATTATCTAAGAAAATTTCAGTGCGCCACGAAAATAATCAGTATTTATTTAAATTAATGATATAAATAAGCTATGTGTAAAAACTATTTCAGTGGTTTGGACAGAATTATGAGATAAAAAGTTAATAATACGTTATAGGAAGTACTAAACTAATGATTTAGGTTAAGAACTCAGGCACAAAACCTTATTGTTACCCTTAAAAGTTGGAAAAGCAATTTCAATTTTATAGGTTATATACAATAAAATGGCGGTCAATGTTAAAAAGCAACGTGAACCGTTAAAATTCTTATATGCAGCATACGACTGTTATATATCTGATAAAGATACTTAAGTGAACCACTATAAAGTCCAAGTCGTTATTTCGATACACTAGTGAACCTCTAAACAGTTATAAGGCATCTTGTGAACGTTTTAACAGCCGCTATGCAGACAGTCCCAATGGCAGTATAATAGGCTGCTTAGCGGTAAACATGTTCAGCGCTAAGCCGTATTATGCGCCACATGTGTTCGATTATACGTCTATTAGTTTCATAATAGTTCACTCGTTCTCCCTTATAATAAGTCAGCGAAATAAAAGCTGCT
The DNA here is from genome assembly GCF_910591565.1 of Cydia splendana. Taxonomy (NCBI): domain Eukaryota; kingdom Metazoa; phylum Arthropoda; class Insecta; order Lepidoptera; family Tortricidae; genus Cydia; species Cydia splendana. Next base: position 36,518,775 of record NC_085987.1, on the reverse strand, counting down.
TTAGCGGTAAACATGTTCAGCGATAAGCTGTATTATGCGCCCCATGTGTTCCATTATACGTCTATTGGCTTCATAATAGTTCATTCGTGCTTCCTCAAAAAGTCAGAATAATAAAAGCTGCTTAGCGGTAAACATGTTCAGCTATAAGCTGTATTATGCGCCCCATGTGTTCCATTTATACGTCTATTGGCTTCATATTAGTTCACTCGTGCTCCCTTAAAAGTCAGCGTAATAAAAGCTGCTTAGCGGTAAACATGTTCAGCGATAAGCTGTATTATGTGCCAAGTGTGTTCCATTATACGTCTATTGGCTTCATAATAGTTCATTCGTGCTTCCTTAAAAAGTCAGCGTAATAAAAGCTGCTTAGCGGTAAACACGTTCAGCGATAAGCTGTATTATGTGCCACATGTGTTCCATTATACGTCTATTGGCTTCATATTAGTTCACTCGTGCTCCCTTAAAAGTCAGTGTAATAAAAGCTGCTTAGCGGTAAACATGTTAAGCGACAAGCTGTATTATGTGCCACATGTGTTCCATTATACGTCTATTAGCTTCATAATAGTTCACTTGTGTTCCCTTAATAAGTCAACGTAATAAAAGTCCACAATTACCTCCTTATACAGCACATGGCGTAATTTTATCCACTAAACAGACCTTATAACGGTTAAAGCATTTGATAACCCTTAAAGCTGTATAGGGTCGTAGCAAATATACCTTTATATCACTCTTTGCGTATTAATGGTAGTTTTCAGAGCCGTAATGCAGCTTTTAATCAGCCCTAAGCTATATAAATATCACTGAGATCTATTATACAGCTGTAGGACCACGAGTGTGCTCTTATAAGTGTCTTAATACGCACAGAGCGTTAGATAGAACTAAAAGTGAGTAGTTATAGAGCTATCTGTGCTACTTGGGTAATTAATCCCATTTAATTACCCACCTTCGAAATCTAAACCTTACTCTAACATGTCATATTTAAAGTCATGGGTTACCTTACCATGTTGTTTCAATATCATTGAAGTAACACGGTACCTAATTTCGAATCAATAGGACATATGGAAGGTAGTCAGATCCCCTCATCAACGAAAAGAGCTGATGATCTTCAAACGGCTGAACAGATTTTCATGAAACATGGCTAAGAACACTCGGGGTAAAATTATCTATGACACAAATCAGATCCCCTCATCAACTAGAAAAGAGCTGATGATCTTTAAACGGCTCAACAGATTTTCATGAAACATGGCCAAGTCAATCTATTTTATTTAAACATAAAAGATTTTTAATATTAATGTGGTCACTATAAGATGTTGTTAGATTAGCTAATTACGTAATAACTTATGACAGAAGGTCCCTTAAGTAGGGACTGAATAAATCAACCGACTTGGTATTACATGGATCTCACAACTTTTTACGGTAGAAGAACTGAGTTGCGAGACTTGGTTTTTTTTTACAAGTTTTGTTTTTGATGGCATACCTATATTTATATAAGGATGTCTTAAAAATCTTAAAATAAAGAAAAATGAATTCCGATACCGGGGTTTGAACCGCCGGCCCTCTGCATAGAAGTCGCTCGCCTTACCACAGAGCCACGATGGCGATGAGAAAGCACGCGAAATAGTTGGATCACTACTGGCCGGTTCTACGTCACAAACCCACGAAGCAGCGGTTGACTCGCTATAAGTAAACTGACTGACTATAAGTAAACCCGGTAGAAACTAATACATCACAATTTTAGGATTGTTCTTTTTTTTTTAAATGTTCTATTTCGAAAACCATTTCGAGATATGAGGTTTTCAAACAGTTTCCGACATTTGCTGCGATATAATAATTGAGGATTGAAGATATTTCAACAAATATCCTTATGACCTTAGTTTGACCTTTCTCGTTGGCTGAATGTAAAGTCATCGCATAATAAAAGTTATCGAACCATAGTATCTATCCGTCACTCACGTAATTGTCAAAGTCATCTTTGTCATAAAATTTTTCTGTTAAACCGAATGTTACGATTTGTTTTGTAATCAAATCTACCTACGATTTGATTAATGGAAAAGTACATAAAATGCTTTATTCCCACGTGTGGGAATAATTCCAAAAATTCGACAAAAATAATTGTTCGAATCCGGGAAGACCTGCGTGAAAGATGGTGTCAAGCGAATGTGGAGTACTTCCCATGTTACTCACAGTATTGCTGCGAGGACCACTTCGATGTAAGTATAAAATTAATATACCTTAAGTATATTATATTACAAATAAATATAAATAAAAATTCAGCCTGTATATGTCCCACTACTGGACACAGGCCTCCTCTCATGCGCGAGAGGGCGTGGGCTATAATCCCCACGCTAGCCCAATGCGAATGGGGCACTTCACATTACACCTTTGAATTTCTTCGCATATAATATAGTCAGGTTACCTCACGATATTTTCCTTCACCGATAAGCTAGTGGTAAATATCGAATGATATTTCGTACATAAGTTCCGAAAAACTCATTGGTACGAGCCAGAATTTGAATCCACGACCTCCGGATCCGGATTGAAAGTTGGACGTCATATCCACAAATATATTATGTCACTAGCTATTGTTCACACTTACTCTGATTCTGACTGTTGACTCAGTAAAATTTAATAAACAGATATATAGGTAACATATAAATGATATAAATAATTTAATGTTACAGCCTGGACAAGATTTGTCAAATATCTACTTTAAATTTGCAAAGCAAGAACCAAGATTTAAACCCACAGCTAAACTTAGAAATATTGGAGTTCATTTACAGGAAGAGGTATAGTAAAATATGCATCTAATGTCTTGGTTACAATGTCATTTACTTTAAAATACCCTGCACTTTTACTTAATCTTTCTGCTTTGACCCATTGGACGACTGGTAGGAATGTCTTACGGCATTAAGTCCGCCATTTGTTAGTACAACTGCTATAATAGTTTATATATGTAGGTATTATTGAGGAAGGCTTGAGTGTATAATTTGTTAAGGTTTTGTGTAACTTCCCATGCAAAGCCAGGGCGGGTCGCTAATATTTAATATACATTTGTTTTTTTTTTAACTAAACATGCTTTTTCTGTTGATGGGCATTTTATTTCCACAACAAAGTCCTCGGCCACACCATCAGGAGATGCCCCTAATATTCCATTAATTAATACAAAACCAGATTTATGTATATCTACACTCAGTTTACGCTCAACTTCTTTTAGCACACTCAATTCAAGCTTTCTTCCACGTTGAATTTGTTTGGTTTCTGGGACTTTGTATCCGCCCAGTATTTGTTGCACTAATGAACCATCAGTTTGACAATGAGCAGCTTCATGAAGCTTGGATGCAGTAAGCCTCCCCTGCCGTATGTTATGCCAATACTTACAATTACTTTGGCCTTCAGTTTTCTCATTTATACTCTTTATAACATTACTGTCAACCACTTCATCCAATAAAAACTTTTTACAAAAAAAAGTAAACCGACTTCAAAAAGGATGAAATAAAATATTATCCTTTTTGAAGTCTATGCGTTACCAACTGATATGTTTGAAGTCGGTGCCAAGCCAAATTTTGAAGCATACCATGATTTTGGTGCGATTCGATAAGGATGTACCTACGTTGGATTGCCTTACACGACGACAATGAACATACTTTCTGTAGGTACAGTCGACGTTAAAAATATGTTTACACTTTTCGCCTTATTACATATCTTTGACGTCGATTGTATCTAAGAACACACCTCAGAACACACGATCAAACCTTCTTGGCGCAGTCTGTACCATGTTTGTCGGCACATTAGTGGAAATCCAATGCATTTTTTTTCCGTCGTATTTTTTAAAGAGCATTTCTTACTAATGCTCGAACAGTCTATAGCACGCAAGTGTGAGATTGGGACTGAGTAATTTCCCGTCCCTTATCCAGAGGACTACATTTCAAAATATAAAACAATTCAAGAAATTTACCTTCTTGCCAAATTTCACCTAAAGCGGTTCAGTTGTTTAGCCATGAAAAGGCGACAAAGAGGCAGACAGAATTACTTACACATTTGTAATAGTTATTAGTACAGTTCTAATGGGATTTATAGCCATAAAGCTGATTATTTTTGACTGGTATTGTTACTACTTGGCTTGGCACCGACTTCAAACATATCAGTTGGTAACGCATAGACTTCAAAAAGGATAATATTTTATTTCATCCTTTTTGAAGTCGGTTTGCTTTTTTTTGTAAAAAGTTTTTATTTTTCCATTTTTAGTTTTAACGCATTGTTAAGAGCGCGACGCATGAATGAAAAACAAGATCATGTTTAACACTAAATTCGTGTACCTATTTCTTTAATAAATATGTAATCAGGAATTTTCTCGAGTCCGTCTGGGAAATTATAATTCCTGTCACTACTACACTAAATCCATCCTCCGCCCCGCCACTGACCCAATCCCTCAACGCCCCGATCACTCAACCTCACAGCGCATCAACCCCTGATCCAGGAACCCCTCGACCCTGAACCAGAAATTTTCTCGAGTCCGTCTAGGAAATTATAATTCCTGTCAACTAAATCCATCCGCCCGCCCCGCCACTGACCCAATCCCTCAGCCCCCCGATCACTCAACCTCACAGCACATCAACCCCTGATCCAGGAACCCCTCGATCCTGAACCAGCAACCCTTCAACCGCCATTCCCCGACCCCTTAATCCCTGACCCCTTAACCCTAATCCCCGATCAGTAAACCTTACCAGCTTACCACGAGTTTGACATTGATATATTCGCTAGCATGTTTGTAACTTGCTTCTTATGCATCTCGCTCGTACTAACCTTAGTGTGAGCGAGTTGCATAAAAAGTTACATTTAGATGCATCTTGTTAGGGAATAACGACTTGTTAGCGAATGTGTCAATGTCAAACTCGTGGTAAGGCTACAGTTGCAGTACATCAAATTGGTGGTTTTCGGAAGCAAATGCTCGAGTTACTTTAGAAAACCCCGAAATCACTTAACACGTGCCTTTAAAAATTGAGGAGTTCCCTCAATTCCTCATGGATTCCATCATCAGACCAGAACCAAAAATAATACGGAAACACCTTGGAGGTAACTTCTTCCAAACAAAAAAAGAATTACTCAAATCGGATCACAGGTGCCGGAGTAATCGCTGAACATACTTACATTTAAAGAAATCATCATCATTATCGTCAAAATAATCATCATCATCAGGTCTACTTCATCAAATTGGTGGTTTTCGGGAGAAAATGCTCGAGTTGCTTAAGAAAACGCCCAAAACACCATGCATGTGCCTTTAAAAATTGAGGAGTTCCCTCAATTCCTCATGGATCCCATCATCAGAACAGAACCAAATTAAAATGGGACCAACTCGGAGGTAGCTCCTTTCAAACAAAAAAAGAATTACTCAAATCGGACTACGGATGTCGAAGTAATCGGTGAACGTACATAGAAAAAAAAAAAAAAAAAAAAAATAGCCACAACCGAATACAGAACCTCCTCCTTCTATGAAATTGAAGTCGGTTAAAAAATCTTTAAAACTGGAATAATCATGGGTTGAATTGTTTTCTACAAATGTAAGGGTTAGATCAAAAATGTTCATGTTAAGTTCTCTAGGCCCGTCTGGATTGTGCTTAACAATCAAAGAATTTTTGATCTGTCTCTTCTCACATTCTTCATAAAATTCCGCTAGAATGGAAGGATCTTCAGGAGCCAGTTGAATTTTTTTTGCTCTGGGAAATATGTCTTTGCTTGAGATATGGTCTGCACGAGCAGCTGACAATGGTGGTTTGTTCCAGTAACATTCAGTCGAAGTTGATGCCGGTTCCAAACTCTTTTTGACCAACCAGAAGAGAAGCAACAGTGAGTGCTTGCAACCACCTAAACACAAATTATATTTAAATGAAGGTTATTGTTTTCATGGCGAAACAAAAAGTGTAAACATAAGATAAATAGGTACATGGTATAATTATATACTCCGCCTGGTACTCTCTTCCCGTCTTTTCCAGGTCACCTAACTGACACAAGCCTTTGTCATCATGCGACAGCGCTATATGATAATATGCGATAGCGCTATATATAGCGGCCATGTTATTGTGACGTAGGCCTGTGTCACTCTGGGAAGAGAAGAGCATGTTTTATTAGACTATGAATAGGTATATAGAAAGTCATCCCTTGACAGGATAAAACTGGAGATATTTATTGAAATTGTATTTCATGCATACAATAGGTACGAGCAAAAGCTAGTTACTAAATAAAATACCTAATCCATACATGTTTGTGAAAGATAGGCGCTTTTAAAATACTGCAATATTATCTTCTTGGCATCCCGGGAGTTTTTACCAGGTTGTTACGAAAAAATTAAGGAATAAATTTGAATACAAATGTATTATTACCTGCAGCTGCAGCACAAGTTGGATCCTCACAAGTTGAGTCTATAATAATATCATCATCTTCATCTATTCTGCACACAACTGTATAGGGTTTTTTGTTAACATTGTGTTCAGGAACTACTCTTGCCTTTACTTTGCACTCTCCGCCTTCTCTACATAGTTGAACATATCCTACAGCTGTTTCCAAGTAAGAATCACGTGATGACCTGAAATAATATATGTGATATGATAACCTATATTTAGCAAAATGAGCATGTAATTCAATATCCCAATGTAGCAGTTAAATTATATTTCTTAACTAAGAAGAAAAAACTTATATATGAAGTTTACATTTAAAAGTTAAGTCTTTACCATAAGGGCACACGGGGCCCCATCCTCGGGGGGCCCCGAAGGACAGACAGTAATAGTATATTTGGTTACCCGTAATAAATAGATCATAGTAGAAAAATCTTAGTTTAATTCGCTTTCTTTACTTTCCAAAAGGGCCCGAAATTCTTATGTGCCCAGGGGCCCCAGAATAGTTTAAGACGGCCCTGCACTGGATGCTAAGCGGCCTTAGCAATGGACGCTTGCTACAATTTTAAGAATCAAAACGTAAACAAATTGAATTACAAAATGTTATGAACTTACATTTGTATTTTTGCTCCCCTGATTTCCGCCAAGTTATGGTTGGGGTTAGATGCCAGGTACTCTAGCAAAACAATGTTATCTAACCTAGGCAGATTTCTTGAATCAGCTTTTACATATTTTCCGTCCATATTTACTACACGCTACACTACTGACATATGACAACACATTGACAATTACAATCAATAGACAATGACAACTATTTTTTATGCTTGTTGTTGCTTGTGCTTTATCAATTCAGCCACGGCATGTAATTTACGAGAAGTCGTATCTCATATTTTCAATAAATTATAAATATTCAACCGAGCCACGAAATTCTAAATCATTCAAATTGATATCTTAAATTAACCTATATTTTCAGAAAATAAAATAAAAATGGGGGTCTAAAAAAAATGAACAATCCTAATTTATTTATTTCTTTTTTGTTTTATATTTTGTACTTACTTTTATTTTTATTTAACTTTTTATAATTATATACTGTAAAAAAACCTAGCCTACATTTTAAAGTAATAAAGAGAAATTAATAATTAAAAAAAATATTATTTATTACGTCTATATTATTAGTCTTACATAAAACAAAAATTAAACATAGGTACTTATCATAAATCATAAAATTAAAATTTATCTCTCTTTTCCACAAAATCCCTTCACTCACTTTCCATTCTATAAACTCAGTTTCAAGTTAAATCATTTTGGCGAATATTATCTTCTTAAGAAACTGCATAGCTGTTATGTGACATTTCTTTAATAGTCTTATTTTTTTCTTTAAATACTCGTTAAATCGAAGATCTCGTAATCTTCTCATTCTACTCATAGGAGTTTTTCTTTTAATATGGATATCATAATGTCGCCCTTCTTTCTTCAAAATACCTACTAACAACAACACATTCGGCTTTATAGGAACTTTTTTATTAAGCCTACTGTGCCATCCTTCTAAAGGATTTGTTGTTCGTTGATTTTCTTCAGCCACGCTTAACATCTTGAAATATGGTACCCATTGTCCTTCGAAATATGTACAAAAATTCTCAAAAGCCGTAACATCTTCACACATTTCACCGACTTTCTTTATATCAAGCCACGCGTCAGTCATGAAATTTGTTGGTAATAACGTCAAATATGAGCAGAGTCTCTTGACGTTTCTGCCACCTGATGTCAGATTTAAGTGCAATTTTTCACACTTTTCGCGGATGGCTTTATGATAATGGAAAAAGCAACCACTTGTGTAGACATCTGGGTACACTTTTTTCAAGGCATTGAATTGTGCCGGTTCAAAGTCAGCTTTGTAGTAGCTGATCTCAACACCGAATTCTTCTTTTAGGACAGTGAACAGTGTTTGGTAAGTTTTCTGTTCTTTATTAGGAAGTAAACAGTAAACAACTGGAACAATCGTCTGGAATTTATTGTCAGGATTTAATTCTACATGCAACGTAAAAATTTGTTTGAAGGGCTTAGCTGCTCTCTTAAACGTGCCGTCAGCGTAAAACTTGTGTCATTTTTTTTAGTTTTTTCAAGTAACTTGCGTGCCATCTTTGTACAAAATACCAATATTTTCTTTTCGTCGCCAATTTCTTTCAATAAAAAATCATCTGCTAATGATTCCGGAATTTTTACGTCGCGTGGCTCACGAAATGATAAACTTTTTAGTTCCAGAGTTTTTTTTTATGCCTTGTTAGTGAATCTCTTTTAGAATGATACGTCAGTAGCTCGTCTGGCTCTACAATGCCACTGTCATCAAGCTGCTGGATAGATTCTTCGAAAACTTGCTGTACAGATCTATAATCTTTTACAATTCTATCTTTGCAAGCGGCCATTGCTACATCTATGGCATTTCTAGAAAAGTCGGGTTCGCACGTATGCTGGCTCTCGCGAAGTATTACGTCCCGTGTTTCGTTCAGCGTTACACTAGCACTACACTCGTATCTGTTGGAACATTGCCACAATGTATTTCCTGTTTGTACTTTTTGGTTCAAATTGTAGCGGTAACCGCTTCTTAATAGTGCCGGGGCACCCCTTTTGCTTTTCACAAACGTTAGATCCAACAAATCACTCATTATTCTTCATTGATGCAAAAATAATCTCCAATGAGAACAAAATGCAGTCACATTACGAGTAAAACTTGTCATTGTACCTACCTATTCCATTATAAATTAAGTGGCCAGTATTAATATATTATCTATATTATTAGATAAAGGTTTTAAACTCTTCAACAACTTCCTAGTATAGTCTTCATATAGTCGCTATCAGATATATGTATAAGACTTGCCCTGGCGTTCACAGCCATCTTTTATGGCCAAGCATTAAAGTGCCCATTCATAGTTATTTGTGCAACAAGAGAGGAAGGTTGGTTTTTGCTCTCGTGTTACACATACAACTTTTCACCTCAGTAGTAAGAAAATATTATATAAAAAATATATATACATTCAATTATTTTGTATCTTGTATGTATATATATTTTTATATATAATTTTATATAATATTTTCTCACTACTGAGGTGAAAAGTTGTATGTGTAACACGAGAGCAAAGTTATTTTACATCTCGTGTTTTTGTGTCCCTCGCTACGCTCAAGATTCTAAATGAGAATCACTCGCTTCGCTCGTGATTCAATGATAGAATCTTTCGCTTACTCGGGACTCAAAATAAACACTCGCAAGAAAAACCAACTTTCCTCTCTTGTTGCACAAATAAATATTTACGCACCTTTCCCGCACCTATATACAGGGTGTATTTTGACGTAAAGCGTGTTGGACTAAAAGCGTGTTGGACGTAATGCGTGTTGGACGAAAAGCGTGTTGGACTAAAAGCGTGTTGGACGAAAAGCCTGTTGGACGTAAAGTGTGTTGGACGTAATGCGTGTTGGACGAAAAGCGTGTTGGCCTAAAAGCGTGTTGGACGAAAAGCGTGTTGGCCTAAAAGCGTGTTGGACGAAAAGCGTGTTGGGCGAAAAGCGTACTTAAATTCATTTGGACGAATCGGGTTTCGGACCAACAGCTATCAAATCAAACATCCAACCTCTTTTTTAACCCCTTGGGGTAAGAATTTTCAATATTACTTAAAACTTCAAATATGGATGGTCTGACTCTATGCGAACACTTCACTCATACGACTACGAAGAGCATTAGCTAAGGTTTACCTGAGTCAAGTATTTTTAGGCTTTGGTTTCATTGTACCTTAATTTCGTCATACCCATTGACCAAAATTCCTAGATGTCAAAACGGAAGGTATCTGAATCCCAGTGTGTATTTTTCTCAAATGCCTAAAGTTCAAATTTTTTCATAGCAACAAGTTTATTTAAACTGAAATAAGGAAATACAAAATACATATAAAGACCGTATCGTTAATTAATATACTTTTATTTCAAAATTACACATGTGTTTAATTTGTGCTTTAATAAGATACACATTTCGTCCTGGGAGCTCGGCGTAAAGCATATGGTTTGGATGAAATTTACCCAATCCTCTCGAGTAACAATAACGACTGCTGGCAAATACTACAAGAAAATTTGCGGTTTGTGAACAAGACACAAAAAAAACGTACTATGTAAACAGCAATTACACATGATTCGTATAGCGAAACATCTGGACATAGTCTAAGCATTTCTTTTCGCAAAAAAAAGTTTAGGATCTGTGCATGGTGGCCTTTTAGAGAATATAGCATGTTACTTACGACAACTCTGACTTAGACATCTAATATAACTATCATGGAGCGTTTCTATCGACCCGCTCTAGCGATGGATCAACGCCACGAATGTCCGTTAGGCTTTGGTTTTTACCGTATTCTTCTAGCTGTCTCCGTCATTTCGCTTGCATCAGAAATTGAAGGGATTCCAAAACGTGGGGTGAAAAATCGTTTTTATGTAAAAATCAAAATTCACCACATTTATTCCGCAGCTGCTCGATTGAACAATCATGAAGAGGACACATAGAAAACATGTTTTGGCAGCCTATTATCCTGTTGTTACTTTAAATCGTACCAAAGAGTCGGTGAAATAGTCTCAAATTCAGCTCGATAGGCTTGTCCGGACTGTATTTGCTATACAGTATTAAAAGCATCATAAAATCCCTAAAATATAAAAATGTCAAACCTTCTTAAATTAGATATAGCTTAAAAATACCCACAGATAAAACTCTTAGAACATAGTAATACAAAATAATACACATGCGAACAGTTAGACTAGGTTTTATCTGTCCCTATACTTAACGATACGGTCTTTATGAAGCGAGTTGGTTGGTAGTGGCGGGTTAGGGCTAGGGCTGCGGTAGGGCTGCCCCGTCGTCGAAGCCTAGGATTTTTTTTGTGGATTTAAATCTTTGCCGTGTACCGCGTATGCACATGCTTGTGGCTCTGATTATCAAAATTGTGATCATTGATCTAAGCCAGCCCATTACGACACTTAGGGATCTGTTCCAGCGGTCAGCAATAGCTTCACCGAGGTGTTTGATGAAGGCGGACATTTGAGGAGCGAAGACTCCGTCGACGGATGTGACGAGAGGGGTGAATGTTACGTGACGTGTTTCTCACAGGCGCTGCTATATTTTCGTTTTTTCTCCTCTTCTGCGGATTTTAAAACGGAAGCTACCGGGCGTGAGATGTACGAGGGAGCGTCTGTGTCTACGACACGGATGTCAAATAAGCCTCCCTCTGTGCATCCCAAACGCCACGGCAGCAGAGGTCTCCACGAAGTCCACAATCGCCTTCGGTGATGATCGATTCTCTGATAACATTTCCTCAAGCGTTTTGGCATAGTTCACAAAAAAGGTCTCTGATTTCATTGTGGCGACGTGTTATTAAACCACCCGTTTTGCAGCAGAGGGCATGGTCGACGTTGAAGTCATCATTGCCGCATCCATCATGGGCATGGAGACAGGTGTTCTGTGGTATCGCAGTGCCAGTGCGTCTCTGAATTATAGTGGCGATAAGTCAAAATGGTCTTTCCTTGTTGGTATGACTGAGAGCCAAATGGAAGATTTTGTTTTAGTTTTCATAAAAATTGAACGCTCGATTGCACGTTTCTTGGTGGGAGAAAGTTTGTCTAGAATAGATTCCATTAGGTCGTTGTCTTGAGAATCCTTCTCTTTCCAGCATTCTTTTCTTACATCTCTGAGGGTTGTGTGGTGTTGAGTGAGGTCCAGGCATTTATTTTCGATTAAGGCGGATGATAGGGGTGTGCAGCCTTTTTTGGAGTTTTCATGATTTAAGTTATTCATTTTGGACAGAGACAAGTGGCGCGAAAGAGGGGAGGCCTTTGCCCACCAGTGGGACACACTAATAGGCTAAAAAAAAAGTTATTTTTTTAGAAGCTGCAGGAATGGCTAGACCCCTTTTGTGAACTGGTAATGAGAATAAATCGCCTTCTAGCGGTGATACGTCGCCTCCTAGTAGGTTTGGTAGAAAGCAGCTGGTGCGTAGTTTGTTTGTAAGACGTTTAAAGGATTGATTAGCGTTTTCTAAAACTCTTAATAGGAATGACCATTTGAATTGGGCTGCTTTAGTGAGATCGGTGTAGGCGGCTTGTGGTGAATCTTTGCATATATCTGAGAGCTTTTCTACTGTAGAAGACCATAGAAAGTCTGCAGCGCTCGATAAATAGTAGTTTTTAAAAATCAGTATGTGACAACACCACAGAAAATGGATTCGATGGTCTCGATATTTGTGAAAATTTCTACCATATTTACCGTCTATGAGAAATATAAGCTGTGCATTATTACGAATATAATTATAATAATTTTTCCAGGTATGTTGAGAAAATTATATTTGAATAAATAAATGGAATCTATAATAAAACAATGTTGGTTTCCTTATTTTTATTATTTTTACACCTATGTGTTTTAATACCTATGTTATTAAGTAGGTACCTATTTATACATACATAAGACGAGTGTTTTTACTATAAAACTCACTGCAACCCTTTCTAACCTGTTCTAACCGGCAAATTGAGATTTGTTAACATAACAATTAATTCTAGTGACATATATTGTTGCACGATCATATCAGATGAGGTGGAAAACACGACACATAAGAGGAATGTTTTCTAAGCACCAAATAATAAGTACTTTATGTTATTATATTTGTTTATAACTATTTCTATTATTATAAAAAATGCGAAAGCGTATCTGTCTGTTACCTTTTCACGCTTAAACCGTTGAACCGATTTAGATGAAATTTGGTATGGAGATCTATCGGATCGGATCGGTTTAAGTTATGGGGAAGGATTAATAATAGTTTGTGTTCCCGAAATCATACCTTAAGGATGTATAAAAAGCGGGATGGAAGTTTGTAAAGGGAATTTGAAATTATTAATTATTACGGTAAAATAACACTTGCACTGCGTGTGCTATCAAAACCACTGCAGACTTGTCTTGGTCTGACTGTACATATATTATAGAGTCGGACGAAGAAAAGTCTTCAGTGGATTTGATAGCCCACGCAGTGCAAGTGTTATTTATACGTCATAATTAACATAATTTCATAAAATTGAAATTGTTTGACGTTTAAAATAACACTTGCACTGCGTGGGCTATCAAATCCGCTGCAGACTTTGCTTGGTCCGACTCTACGTATATTTGTTTTTCTTTTATTAATCCTCATTGGAGGAAGGCTCTAAGTATTCTATCTCTTCGTATTGTATACTTTCGTCACTCTCAAACTCTTGCAAGTATTCTATCTCTTCCTATTGTATACTTTCTTCACTCTCAAACTCTTGCAAGTATTCTATCTCTTCGTATTGTATACTTTCGTCACTATCCGACTCTTGCAGATTTATTATGAATGGTTGTTCTAAACCATCTAAATTATCTTTATGTTGGTGATCTAGTTCGAGTCGCTTGACATGATCTATATATTTTTTCTAGTCATCAAGCAAAGGCTTCTTCAATTTTTCTAGTCATCTCCGTTACAGTGCCATTTACATTTTTCTCTGCTACCTTTCGTTTTGCTTGGCTCCATACCATTTCGATGGGGTTTAAATGACAATGATACGGTGGAAATCGTAAAACTTCATGTCCATGGGATCGCAACAGTTCATCGATGTAATATATTGGGTCAGGTTTATGTTGTTCGATCAGACCGTATAATTCGCCTTTTGTCAATTCTTCTGTCCAAGGAATGTTGTTGGCTGTCAACCAGTCCCTCATTTCTTGCTTATTAGATCCCTTATTAGGAGATCTATTTACTTGTATGCTGTGGTAGCTAGCATTATCAAACACAATGACACTAGTGGTCTAAGAGCTAGCCATGGCAATAAGTATGCAATTTATAGAGCAACGAAATCCCTCTAGTTAGTATGCCATACTATCATTATTTATTAATCCGGGCGCCTGGCAGCTGTTTAGCGGTGGGTGTGGGAGTGGATGGGCAACAAAGTGGTTGTAAAATCAATTGAAGGTGTGCAATTTATAGAGCTCTGTGTTTGGTGTGATATAATAGCTAATTATGTATTTCATTCAAATATAACAATGCCAGGCGTTTTATTTGGGGGAAAAGTAGTGACAGGTGATGAAAATACACAATCACTTGTGCGCCTGCAGGAAGATCACGAGCAAATTTCACCTGACTCACAATTTCATTACGCATAGTGTCGTATATGTCTTCTACTTTTTCCTAAAACTTACCTAGGCGTAATTGAACAGGGTAGTACTGTTATTTATTCTGTGACAGAGTACAAAAAGTAGAAGACATTTACGACACTATGCTTAAAGCAATTGTGAGTTAGGTGCAATTTGCTCGTGATCATCCTGCAGGGGCACAAGTGATTGTGTATTTTTATCACCTGGCACTACTTTTCCCCCAAATAAAACGCCTGGCATTGTTATATTTGAATTAAATACATAATTAGCTATTATATCACACCAAACTCAGAGCTCTATAAATTGCACACCTTCAATAGATTTTACAACCCCTTTGTTGCCCATCCACTCCCGCACCCACCGCTGAACAGCTGCCAGGCGCCCGAATTAATTAATAATGATAGTATGGCACACTAACTAGAGGGATTTCGTTGCTCTATAAATTGCATACCTGGTTCCGTGGCTAGCTCTCCGGCTATAGGATGGTCTAAATTCGGCAGCAATTTTTGCGAAACCCACTTGGAAAAGTTTGCAGCGTTCATGTCGTCATGATAATCTGCTTGTTTTGACTTCGTACTAAAAACGAGAAGAGCATTGTCTACAAATCCCGTTTCTGTGCCAGCGTGGACAATAGGCCTGATGACAAATTTTGAAATCCCTTTTATTATTGTCGGTACACTAGTATTGGTTCCGAAAAACACAATATTTCAGCTATACTCATAAGATTTAAAATAAATAATTGCATTTTATTATAGTTAGTTTAAATCTCGCGCGAAAACGCCTCGCACGCCATTTGTGACGTCATCAATTAGTTGGTGGCAGGGTGGTAGACATTGTTTACATACTTACAGTTACGAATTTCCCTTGAATCCGAATGATATTGTTAATTCAGCACCATATATTACGATATAGGGATGATAAATACATTACAAAAATTTATCACAATAACTCATTTTACACAAAAACTCTCACACGGTCGCAATTTAAGATGTATTATTTAGATACATGTAAATTTTGAGTGAAAATCACCGAGCGCAGGTTTTACTTTTTAATCTTTATTTTTTTCTAGTTACGACAGCCAACATGGCAATGATAGTTCCATTCAGCCAAATAATTAAAAAAGTTTGTTGGTGAAATATCGTTTTATTTAGCATTTTATTTAGATAATAACAAATAGATATCTACTTTATATCGTGTAATAATATTTTTTGGATGTAATAAATGTTTAGTGGCGAAATAATTTTTTTTTGCACCTTCGAACTCTTTGGTGAGGACGTATGGATTTCGGTCAATGAGGTTGTCTATGTTGCTCTAAGAAATATGTTATGGATTGATGACGTCACTGCTTAGAACACTTCTGATTGGCGTTTCAGTAATAATGGCCGATTGGAGAATTTTGCACTTTTATTTTATTGAATATATTAATAATCCTTCTGTTTATACTGAGATTGGGCCATATTTTAGAATCATATTAACATATATGTTTCTTTGAAACCTTTATTTCCATGATTCTTTGTTACTTGCAACAGGCCTATAATAAAACTTTTGCCCTTTGACACTTTTTCTAACATTTTGGATGTACCTGGACCTTGCCAACATTTTTTCGGTTTATGATTTACATGGATGTAGGTTTCATCAGGGGATTCATTGCGAAGCTGCAAGATCTTACGTATTTATCGTGCCCTCCATGCAGCAATGTCTTGTGTTTTCATTAATGCTGTACGTTCTTCAGTGTTTTTTTTTTGTAAATTCGTACCCCATACTTAACAATATTTTCCTTAAAGTCTCTCTACCCCCGTCAAATTGTATGCAATCTTTAAGTTCCATTAAGAGTTTTTTAAGTGTTGGTACCTCTTTTTTAACTAGAAAAAACTCGTTTATTTTATTCCTAATTGCGTTTTTATCGAAGCTATCGATATTGGTTTTGGTTGGTCGCGTGACCATATTCGCTTCGCTCTAGGAGTCTTCCAGGTACTCTCATTTAATCGCCCTTCTTTTTTAATGTCTCTTAATGTTCTCTCGGATACACCTAGAAGTAAATATAATATGAGGTGTTTTATGTAAATTAATGCCATGCCACTAGAGTCAGACCAAACTAACTCTGAAGTGTATTTATAGCACAGAGCGTGCAAGTATTATTTTAAACGTTATAATTTCATAGAAGTTTCACGTATAAAATAACAATTGCACAGTCTGTGATTATCAAACACGGTGCAGAGTTAGCTTAGCCTGACTCTATTAACGTTTAAGGTATTGAATGTATTTTCTTGCAAGTGTGACGATATTTTCTGTGAAATTCGGAGGGTTATTCTCTACCTTAGACACAATAACTACTGCTTTTTCTAATAACTATTGGTAGGGGGAGCCCAAGAGAGGACTTTTGGGGTTACTGGAGCGCGTCTAGATTAAGATAAGGGGGATACCAGCTTGCATCCTATAGAGTACCTCCACGGTGTATGAGTCCTTAAAACTGAGCCGTACGTCCAGAATCTTATACCTTTAAACGAGCAATTCTTGTTTATTTATTTATTTATACGAGTATATTACGGGGATCTCGGAAACGGCTCTAACGATTTCGACAAAATTTGCTCTATGGGGTTTTTCGGGGGCGAAAAATGGATCTAGCTAGGTCTTACCTCTGGGAAAACGCGCATTTTTGAGTTTTTAACTATATTTACCGAGCAAAGCTCGGTCTCCCAGATATTAGTAAAAAAAACTGACATCTTGACCGCCGCGCCGACTGACACTACCAACCAATATCTGACGCGCTCGAGTAACTCTCCAGGTGGTGATTTTTCTTTACATTTTTGAAAACCTTTTGACACTATCCTGATCGCTGGAAATACTTTTAACAATGGAATGACATTATTATATCTAACCTTTCTTTCTTCCTATCATCTAATCTTACGAATCCAACAGGTCTCTAAGACGCTCGAGTAACTACTCTACGAAACTATCTCTACCAATTATGTGCCCTAATTAAGAAATAAATAACTACCACTCATCAAATAAATTTTCTGGAGATAGTGTTTTTCTCATGTAAAAGCATCTTCCAAATCTTTTAGTTTGTATAGTGCGATTTCTGTTTTACGCTTAAGCTCACTATCTTTTAATTCCTCTGAAAATTTGATATCAATAAACCATTAAAACAATAAACATACATTGAAAATAAATTTGAGCTCTAACTAGTAGGTACCCATGCCGTAAGCATACGCATGGAGGTTGTGGGTTCTAGCTCAAAACCGGGCTCGTACCAATGAGTTGAGTTTCTCGAAATTTCTAGTACGAAGTACGGAGAAGATTAGGAAGCCAACCCTTCGCGCCTATCTACTCGTAGCATTGTCGCGCCACAATAACTACAGCAGGAATGCTGGTGCAGTTTAAATAGAAATGGTAGGTACCTTTAGCCTATCTACTTATATAATAATAACAATTTTCATTCACTTTTCTAAAGGCATGTAATATGTAATTAAACAAGCATCAACATTTAAACCATAATGATGTGTAACTTAAAGATGACGTTCATAAGGTAAGTATGCCTACCTATCTATACCTATTAGGTGTGTTCAATTTGGTTTGAAACGTTAGTCTAAACCCATATTATATTAGCTACATATGGTGTTAGTATTAAGATGTTTCATTCCACTTAGCCGTCATCAACTTCAACAAATTTTGTAAACATTGCATTTTTTCAGCATGAATAATCATGCTGATTTTTATTGTTTGATAATTGTTAATCATGCGGAAGAGTAGTTCCCGCACTCCGCTTTTATATGGTTTTACCATGATCTTTCTCCAAAAAACAATTAACACAATGGACAATACGATTTTGACAAAACACATGCCATGTGAATGACGTTATTGACTGGTGAAAAACATCGCCATATATAGTTTTTTAATTGAATGTCAAATTATTGCGCTGCAAAGTTTCTGTGGTCGAACTCTAATAAAGTTTTCTTTTCCCTCACCAATGAAGCTACCGAGGAAGCGTGATCCAGTAACTATAATTACCTTCGATACCACAACTTAGCCCGCTACAGAGTTGCGATTGTGCGCAGGCTTCGGTGACTTCAGAGCCGGAGGCCAAGATCATGCATTTCGAAAGGATCCTGCGTAGGCATTCGCCGATGCCGATCGGTCTCACCCCAGGGGATTTGTCTAGACTGTTGCGGCCTGGCCACGACATTGGTCTAAGGCGATCGGCGGCGGCGACTGGCGGTAAGTCGCAAAAACAATACCCCGGCGACGCATAATGCATGCCACGAGCCTTGTCGCCGAGCACAAAAGACGTGCGATCGACCGCCCCAGAAGGTGGGGCGCGACCAGATACAGCCTCCGCAGCCGGAAGGCGGAAGAGGCCACTCGCACCCCTTCAAAAGGGTGTCGAAAGATAACACATCCATCGCCGAGCGGCAACGCGCGCGGCGTGCACCGGCGGCGGCGAGCGGGGAGGCGCGCGACTCGAACATTTGTATGGGGCAGCGCTGGCGATGCCACGACTTTAGAGCGACGCGACCGGCCTAGGCGGCGAGACGGATCGAGCGGTGCGATGCGGAACAAAACATTTTGTTTTTTTTTCGAGCGACATGGACACGGAAGCGTTTATTATTGAAATTTTAAATGTACTTTCGCGTATTTAAGTATGTTGTGACGTCTCCACACTCATTCTTGTGTACTCGTTTTTTTTCTGGGTGGTTTCTATATACAACTAGACGGGCCCGCAGCTCCGCTCGCGTAAATGAAATAAAGAGTGTGTCAACCCTGCCAGGGTTCATAACGGTGATAGGGATTACTTATTTGTACCCGTTATTTGGTTAACTTAATACGCAAAATATCTGAAAAAAATTATGTGATTTGAAAAAAAAGCTAAATTATACTTTTTCACCTACGTAGTTATTTATTTAAAACTCGTTTCAACATAAAATTATTATTTATTTTTACAAGCCTAATTGCAAAAACGTTCATTAGATTAATTTCCGCCTTAAGACGAATATGGACGACCACCGCCCATAAATCGCCTTTTGGTACAAACGTACGTACTCCCCATTTCCCTTTCTGAATACTAACATTACTTACTACGGTTATGTGAATCCTGGCCTCCGAGAAAAGACAAAACAAAACACACCATGTTTCTCGGTCTTGCGATAGCTCTCGCCAGTCCCCATGGCCGAGGATAAGCAGATCTCGAGCAACTACGTCGTTCCAGCGGTAGGTACCTATGACGTCCAATTGGGCGTCTCCCATTTCGTTGTCCCAAGTACGCTCTCGTCACGGCACGATCCTCTCCCATTCTCTCTAAATGTCCGAGCCAATGTAAGCTTAGCCACTTTTGTCTCTCAGTATTCCGCCAGTATATCGGAACACATCCTTATTTCTATAGCAACAGAGTTATATTACGATATTTGGCCGACTGCTGACTGTACGTTTGCTTATTTTCACCAGGTCGTTTCGCTCAAAAATATCTAAACATGCACTTAAATTTTATCTACCTACATTATAACTTGCTATCAACTTTGTATTTTTGGCCCATCTCGGCAGCCCGGTCGCTGGACGAATTTGTTTGCCGAAGCTGTGAAAGTAAACCTGAATAACATAACTCAAAAATAAATTTAAAACAACAAAATACAAATTACTATTGATATTGATAAGTCATTATCAGTCATTATATGGCATGTCACTCGTATGGGCATAAACTAAGGTAAAAGGTTGAGGTTGACAGCACTTTTTATTTTACTTCGAGTAAAAAAGGCCGAAATCACTGCATACCAACATAACAAACATAATTTTGGTTATTTGAAGTTCGAAACGAAACCAACCGAGAGTTTCCGAAAATAGCCGATAGTCGTAAAATGAAGAATCTTATGAAAATTTCTTTTGCTTATTGTAAATTAAATACGCATCGAAAGCGATAGTTTTTATGCTCTAGTTATATTCTCATACTTAGATAATAGATTAGAACAGTTTTTTCTTATCATACGTGCGTCGTATTTGAGAAACGTGTCAAAAACTTTTTTAGAAATTTGTAAGGCGCCATCGCGCTTCTTCCCTCGTTTTTTATCCCGTTCTGGTTTTTCAATTTTATATATATTACAATATATAAAATACTAAACTAGATGTAAATAAATTTGTCGTCCTGTATTTAGCCCATGCACCCATTGACAAACAATTACATATATTCTAGGCACTGAAGTGCCACTTTTGAAAAAAAAACATGTTTTTAAATACGTCTACGTCCCAACCGCTCCTAGTCGCTGCCGCCGCTACTGAAAGTACGTGGCATGCCTGGCGGTAGCTCGCGTTGGCCGCGCCGCCAGACGCCTCGCCAGTCGCCTTAGACCAATGTCGTGGCCAGGCCGTTAGAGCCACAAGTCGGCTTGCCATTAGAGCTTGTATTTGATTCCATGGTACACTGTTGTTAAGTTTCATGGTTATTTGTGCTACGGCAGTCCTCAAATGCTGGCTTGCCTCACCGAATCGTAACAGGTAGTCTTTCCAATTTTCGGCTGCGCTGCTACAGTTGCCTCCAGAATCTCGCGAACTAAATTGACAGGTCAATGTGCACAAATGATACCACAGTTCAGCCAGTTGTGCTGTTCATATCGATATTTTCAAAAAAGGTTTTTAGAGAATATCGCGAGAATTCACCGCTAGGGGCGCTACTGTTGCGCGGTCAGTTAAAATGTATCTTTAAGTAATATAAGTTATTATACAAACTTGGTATTTCGAATATTGTTAAATTTTATTGTAATAGAGACAAGGATATTGGATAAACATATCGTAATTAAATAAATATTTTATTATATTTATTTTGTTTTATTTGTTAGGAAAACATACAGCTAGAGTAACAAGTTGTAGGTGATAACATAGAAACAGTGATTTTGGGTCAAAATACAAAGAAAGGCCGGCCCAGACGGGGAAATTATTTGTACAATAATTTCTCATTTAATTTGTGTGGTGTGGACGCAATATTTAAATCGTCTCGGTGATCCCTATTGCTTCGATTGTAAAGACCAGTCCCTAAACCGAGCATTCAAGTTGACAATTAGCTCAGAATTTAAATAATTATGGACCAATCTCATCTACCCGCCACATGTATAAAATTAAATCACAAATTTTAGATTTATGGCGACAACCGAGCTCTTGAAATAAACAACTTGCCCCCAAACCTGCATACTAATATTGAAATTTGTCAGTTTCGCATCCGCACCTCCTGATTTGATCGGTAACGTCACAATCTTGTTACAATCGAATCAACCACCTTTCTCGTCTCATTCATATAAATCGAAACCGTTTGTGACGCCTTTATAATTATGACATGGGTAGTAAGTGCAATATCTTACTTATCGATATGATTTTATCGATATACCCGTGACTATTTTTTCTTTACTTCCTGGTATCGTTTTATTTGTCAAACTCATGTCAATTTAGTTCGCGAGTTTCTGGAGGTGACTCTTAATTGGGCCACCTCCGCCGTGTAGTTTTCTGGCGACTGATTCCACGTGTTCGTATGTAATGTCTACTTCTAGTAGCGGGGGCAGTTCAGAGAGGCCGTCTGGTGTTGTAAACAGGTTGGGGTCGGCGTTGACTGCGTGGGGATGTCTTTCAAGCAAAGCGTCCATGACGGTTTTACCAGTTGCGTCGATTTCGTCTTCAGGTTTAAGAATTTTGGTAGTATCCTTCGTCAGAAGCCAATTTAGGGCTTCTCGAGTTTTTCCTCGAAGTACGAGGCGCGTGAAAATCTTTGTGATATGGGCATCATTTAATTACACAAACGGGTCTACCGCGATTTAATTTCATTTGAATTAAAGGTAAAAACAATAAAATTATATCGCGGTAGACCCGTTTGTGTAATTAAATATGTGTACAAAACGCGAGAGTTCAAAGTGTTATATGGTCATCATTAATGACATTTTTTCTATTATACAAGTTTTGAAGAGAATGGTCAGCTTTCGTGGCTTCAGTTATTAGTATGTCAAATTGTTCGTCATCCCATAGTTATTGGTGTCGATCGGATTAATCTTGTGATATCTTTTGCTTGGACATTTCTATCTTTTATAGAATAGAATAGAATAGAATAGAATAGAATCCCATTTATTTCAGTAGTATCTTTTTGTAGTATAACGGCAACAAAAATCAAAAGGCGTTCGGAGGGAGAGTCTGAACTTGTAAGTAGCTGCATTTCGTCGGCTAGCTTGTGAATGAATCTTCTACTTACAGTGTTCAAGGGGAGGTCATAAAGTTTGCCATGCAGGCCGCATACCTTGTTCCAACGTTTGTGCCATATATCCGTCTTGGGGTTTGTTTTTGATGGGAAGGGGAGTCGTTTTGGGAGATCACCTTGTTGTTGCTTATGTTGTGTTAATTATGTTACACTTCACTATGAATTTAGAAACTATACAGAGCAAATTTGTGTAAAATGAAATAGTAAATATTAATTATAAATTTGAAGTGAAAAAATTTAAACTTGACAGCTGAGAGCTAAAGTTCAAATTGACGTGGTATCACAACACAATACCTAAAACTCAACTTCTTCTTCTTCGACGTAGCGTTTTCCCGGCCTATTGCAGGGTCCGCTTTTCTACTCAATTTATTTGTTCTCTTCCATATCCGCCTTCACGACATCCAGCCAGCGCTTCTTAGGCCTACCGCGTGATCTAAGGCCTTGGACAGTGAGGTCGAGGCATCTATTTCCTACGTACCTAGTCTAACGGTCTGCGGCTTATATGGCCATACCATCGGAGGCGACTTTCCTGCAACCTAAAACTCACATTACCTACATTAATTACTGCTGTGCGTTATCCTGATATTATCGTCTTTAATTTCAGCAGACGCCTAAAAGACTTGATAATACGACAAATAGGTATTAAATTAAATAACATCCTTTGTAGTGTACTTTTTAATATTTAAGTACGAGTATTTTGAAATTTGGACGATATGTAATAAAGTAATGAGGGTTTCAATTATGACATTCGGCCATTTTAAGAACGAAACAATTTGACATTTATGCATTTTCGGCCAAAGTTGTTTTGAAATTTAGGTGCAATGTACCAAAGCGTTTTTAGAACTTGTATACAACCAGTTTTAAAATTCACTTCACGTCAATGATTTTACGCTCATCCAAATGTGTCCATATTGGTGGCTAGGATTTGCAATCCGTATTAAATAGTATGGAATTGTACGGATTTTACGTAGATTAGGACCCGGATTACAAAACCTGGTGGAACTAACAACCCCTCCGGTATTGCGAATGTCCATGGGCCGCGGTAATCGCTTACCATCAGGCGATCCGTCTGCTCGTTTGCCTCCTATATCATAAATATAATCGCGACTTCTAGGAATACCTTGTTTTAACGAGTCCCATTTTATAGGAATTCGTCGATATAATGTTGAAGAGAATGGACGTAGACCTGGACGGGGTGATCAGCTTCCAGGACTTCCACACGGCCGTGGTGAAGACGCCCTCGCTGCTGGAGAGCCTGGGCTATTGCTTGCCAGAGCGCACGGCCGTCTACTCCTTCATCGCCACCTGGTGCCCTACGTGGGGAAAAATGTGAACTTTGTTACAACTTTTATTTTTAGACAACAATTTGATTGGATGATTGTTTCATTTGCATTCTATATTCGATATTTCTTTATTTCGATTCCAAACATTTAACCACCAAAGTGGCTTTATTAATTTTTTTTTATAGCCATACTCTAGTGGTATATTTTTGAACTGTTAAATAACACATTATGTTTAAATCGATACAATAATAAAAAGTATTAAAATTTGTGATTACGAAATTGTGTGATTCTAACGTTTTATTATATACATATTATTTACTTGCTTTAACTTTTCGATACTGGTTGAACTCAAAAGTAGCTAATAGGTACCACATACTAATGTAGGAAGTAGTAGGTACGGCGGTTTACTCATTTGCATTGTTACTAATTCATTTCATTCAATTAATTATTGTGGGACTTTTGCGATAACTGTCAATTTAACGGATAATTATAAATAAATATCGTTATATTCGTTATTCTCACTAAGAATTTGACAATTCACTTACATGAGAACTTAAAACTACACTGTAAATGAACTTTAACAAAAACAAATTAACAATATATTATTAACTAATAAGTACAAAAATACATTAATACTAACTATGAACTAAACATTTTAAAACGAAACTAAAATAAAACTACTTAAGAATTAAACTATTACTTGCAATATTATTTAAAACTAAAACATACTAATAAAATAAGTGAAAAAAAGAAGTTATAAAAAGAATACCCCTTCTAAAACCTCCTCCTGCGGCATTGAACCCATAACGCTGGCTGCGTTACATCTCTGTATTGCCAGCTATATGTGCTGGGAGAGGTAAGCGCCAGCCCTATGGTCTCCCGAGGCGTCGACCAGCCGTGTCGACAGGTCCCCCATGAAGGTTTTCATGTCCGCCGACTAAGGACCCATTGTCTCCACTGCAAGCGCCGCAAACTCATAATCTTGCAGTAAATGAGTATTTGCGGCACTGGAGTAGTTGGGCCTGGTCAGCAGCAGCGCCGGCCTGTGCGCGGGTAGCCTGGATGTGGGACTGCGCAAAGGTGTCTACGCATGTAGCGTCCCACACCAAAGGCTTACCCAGTCTCCACGGCACCAGTGTGGCTCCGTCCGGTCGCTTGCCATCGTCTCTCGCCATGCCTGAGGGTTCTTAAGTAGCAGGCACAGAGACGGTAGCAAGCGACCGCCGAACCAAATCATTAATGGTGCCGTGGCGATATAAACGGCCGGCGCTTTTGATGCAAGAGAGACCATGTCGACCTAGCTGGTCCACGTCCTTGCTGCAAGCACAGGTATGGGCGGAGCATATTTTGGCTCCGATTCGTAGGCAAACTGATATTCTCAACGTGTTTTTGTCTAAAACAGTAGGTACCAATATTACGTGACGGTAAGGCGTTCAGGCAGTGACCCGATTCGTAAGTAGAGACAGCTAATAGGCGGGCGCGATCTGAGTCGTCCGGACTACTTTCTCACGTGAGTAGCTTTATTTAAGACCGGGGGTATCCCAGGCTCTCTGGATATGTTTTGTGGCCGAGACGGTCGCTCCCGGGCACGTGTCGCACCAAGCAGTCTCAGCCTCCGCCAAGCTCGCTATCTCAGCGCCGGAAATCAGAGGGAGATTTAAGATTTTACCGACGAGAAACAGCGAACAGTAAGCGGAAGACAAGAAGGCAGGCAAAGCTACGCTGGCCGAGGAGCGGACACCCAGGCCACCGAATCGAACAGGAAGAACCGCCGGATAATTAATGACAGGGACCGGTTTTGTACGAAAGTATACTTTATAGGTTTTAAAAGTATCAAAATGAACAAAATGAATAAGAGACTGCCCAAAGCAACATTCTACTACTACTACTACAGGGGGGGGGCAATACCTGCGACATAAAGATGTTCTCAAACGCCACCTCTTCGCTTGCGGGATACCGACTGACTGCTGGGAGGACATTGCATTACAAAGATCGGGATGGCGTTCTAGTGTTCATAAGTAGATCAATTTGAGCAGCAGCGTCTGGAAGACCTAGATGCTAAGCGTCATATCCGCAAGACGCGACCTAAGCCCTCCTACACATACACCCGCAACTCGGCTGGACAACTCCATTGTGCATCGTGCGACCGCATCTTCAAGACAAAATTTGGTTTTGCGAGCCACATTAGGGAATTTCATAATCCGTATAAGAATTGTTGATGGAGTCGCCATTGCCGGATACGGCAAGGAAGGAAGAGAAGTATACTGGTACTGGTACGGTGATAAAAGTCATTTTAGTACAATTTTGCAACACTTTGCGTTGTATGCAGATAAAATGTATTAATAAACGCTTTAAATTTTGGGTGTTATAAAATGACGGTATACTCTTGGGTCGTCCCATTAGTTTTTTGTCAAGTTCTTAAATTAGTCCCATTCTGCTTTCGTCACCCATTCTACATTCGTCAAGTTCATCGGTGGTCTTTTTCATATTTGGTTATATTTGGTTGTTTGCCTTTTTCTTATTTCGGCTTATTCCGGTATTCGTCATCATCTTCTTTGGGCATGTTCGATGTTAGTCAATTTATTTTTTAGTCTCATTCGTTATTCGTCCTATCGTCTTTGGTTTTATTCTAATTTCGTATTTTTCTTATTTAGGCTCTTTTGAAATTTGGACACATTCTCTATTTGTCCCGTTAAATATTGATCCCGTTCGATATTCGTCCCATTCGATATTCGTCCCATTCACTATTTGTCTTGTTTTTGTATTGATTTCATAAACAATAATCCTTATACTTAAATATTAATTAAATGTATCCTAAACAATACACATGTAGGGGAGATTAGTCCAAAACGGGGACACGGGGCTTACTCCGTCGTGCCGTGCCTGGTCTTAGACCAGGGCACAGTAGTATGGCTACTTAGATAGTTTCAGACTGATTAAAGCTTTGGTAACTGCTGTCAACCTTCTTCAGGGCGACTTCTATGACACCCACGGGAGGGAAGGGATGATGAAATTGATAACCACACTGGGAAAAAGACAATCAACAAATATGGCCAAAGATGACAAAGACTACCAGCGAAAGTGACGAATGAAGAATATGACAGAATACAGAATAAGACAAATTAAGAACTTGTCAATAACCGAATGGGACCAACAACGAACGTGTCGAAGAAAAAATGACGAATAATTAATGAGACTGAAAACGAGATAGACTAACATCGAACATGCCCAAACAAGATAATGACGAATACCGGAATGGGTCGGAATAAGAAAAAGGCAAAGCGAGAAAATAAACTTCATCATTCATCTAAGTGTGTTTTTGCATAAAATTAGTTATTGTGATTAATTATTGCAATGTACCTACACTTATCATCGCTAAAGTGCCGAATTGACAATACCTACCATTTAAGTTCAAGGGAAAATTCGTAACTTATGTACCCAATATTTGTTTTATTGTGATTTTTTCGCAAATGTTTTAATACGGAGCGAAAAACAAATTGCATGCAAATATTTAAATGCTTCACACTCTTATAATAGGTAATTAAAAATCAAACATAGGGCATAGCTGTGGTTGATAAACATCAAATTGTATCAAAATATTGTCAATAATAAGTTTAATATCCAGAATGGAAGATAACAATACGTTTGTATGAAAAAGCGATTACGCGCGGCCATACACTTTCCTTTGTCGGTTTAAAAAAAAGAACAATGTCCATATCGGCTTGACGCTCGTGTGTGAAAATAGAATTAAGTGATTGGCCATCTCCATAAAATTTCCATGTAAATGTCGTAGCGCTAACGGGAGCCTCGGGATGAATATGGATCTTGGCAATATACGGCGAAAATTTTGAGCCGTTTGTTTTTTTATTATTCATGCCCGCTGCATAGCTTTTAAATTGATCGTTTATTAACGTTCACTGCTACAGTTTTCTTAGAGTTCTATAAAATAAAAATATAAACATGGCCCAAACTTCCAAAAAATAGACTTACGATACGATAAACTAATAAATTAAAATATGGAACTACCTATGACTAAATAAATGTTTGTTCTATAATTATAAGAGTTTTATAAAACCTCTCAAAAATGTTTCAATTGACCCATTAAGGTCATATGAAACAAAGATTGGGGCGATTGAACCATCTCTTGTAAGAAGCCTTTTATTTTTATTTTTATTTCTGTTATATATTTTTTTCTTCTATTTTCTAGCTTATATATTTTAAAATGCTGATAATACATGTTTTGCGGTCTTTTTGTTGAATTTATTTACCAATTTACTTCAGGTAGGTACCTATATTTGTAATGTTTTAATTTTCTCCGAAAAAGTGGTTTCAATTGCCCTATCAATATATTTACAAGCATTAAATTACTTACCTACGCATAAAAATCATCGCAACATCAACTAGAATGCCTTGACCCAATAAAACTTAGAACGAATCTGCTTTAAGTTACCAATGGTTATCAAGTTACCAAATTTGTTTACCTTTGGTGTCAAAAAAGTAATGTTGTTCCATGAAAAAATCTGCTGCTTTAAGACGCGACACGTGTTGATGTTTCCTTTTGAGACACCACGGCTGTGACGATCTTTTTTGCAGCTATCGAGCTTGTTTCAAATGATCCATGTTTTAATTGACACCAGTCTCCCAATTACTTAACTAAGTATATCCCTTATTTGTCTCTGATCATAGGCTAGGTTGGTTATGTTATATAGTTATAATATGTTTGTATTTTTTATACAATATTATGATATTTTTATTATTGTAATAAGTATTTTCTAGTTCATTATTTAATTTCTAAATACTTAATACAGAAGCCTTCGCCGAGTAATTAATCTAATTAAATATATAGCGATAGCGGTCAACTAAATGTGTGGACTTTTCATGTTTAATTTAACTGTAGGTACAATTAAACTAACAACTCTGCTGCGGTCACACACGGTCCAGGCAATGTAGCCAATGTAGGTCAGCAGTTATGCAATAAAATAGTACAAGTAAATATTATTTGCAGTCCTGTAAAGTTATGATAATCGTGCTTGTCTATGTGCCAGCGTGATAATGACTCCTGTCCTGATATATCTCTTGATCCATCGCGTGGTGGTAATAAATGACCATTATTTTATAACACGGACTTTTTTTTATTTATTGTTAAGATCTTTATACGATGCACGTCGATCTTATAAAGTAAAACTTCAGATATATCACATGGATAACGTATTAAGTACGAGTAAGAAGGACATAAAAAATATTGTCATTCCAAAATTTCGTTTCAGTTTCATCATTATTTCAATCACTATCAACAATAATGCCATCCCTTAAAGATAATCACATATTACTGATATTGTCTGGTTAACAATTTATCTACATAATTGTATTACTTATCTACATAATACAATTAGCAACATGCATGATTTCGTTGAACGATGTTAATCGATTTCACTGTAGGCGGGCAAATAATGTTTTATCTCGAATAAAATATACAGTTTTGGAAGCTTTATCTAATCAATATTTTCCATCACACTTGCTCGGTAAGCGTGCTATGTCACGCATGTGCAGCGGGAGCTAGAGTCCATTTTACTCCCACGGCGGGTTCCATTCCATCCATCAACTCAAATTCCACGGTTCAGAATTAAGAATAGGTATGCGTCGCTTGCGTGTGTATAATAATAACTTGACAGGACTATTGTAGCCAATAAGCCTGACATTGTGATAATAGATCGATCGCAACGTCGGGCCGTGCTCGTTGACATCACCATCCCCCATGATGAGAATCTCGTGAAGGCCGAGAAGGACAAGTCCAGTAAGTACCTAGACTTGGCTCACGAGATAACCGCCATGTGGGATGTTGATTCGACGATCATTGTCCCGATAGTCGTTTCAGTGAACGGTCTAATAGCGAAGAGTCTCGACCAACATCTTGAGAGACTCTCGCTAGGTGGTTGGATCAAGGGTCAGATGCAGAAGGCGGTGATCTTGGACACGGCGCGGATAGTCCGCCGGTTCCTCTCTCTGCAGCCCTGACCACCGGTAGCTTGGGCCTTGCCCCGCTGCTGGCGGCACCCTGGGTTAGGTTTTTTATAATGTGTTTATATGTATTTTTTATCGTTTTGTAAGTGTTTTTATATTTTACTTTTATATTCATATTATAAAAACCCTAACTTAAGACGAAAAATAAATAAAGGGAATAAAAACTTGAGCCAACTTTAAACGGATCCGATCACTTACGTCCACTTCCCCGAAAGTCCACTGTCCAAATTCCTAGTTTGCCTACATCTTTGTTCGTCCATTTCTTTATTGGTACCTACGTTTCCTTGTTAGTCCACTTCTTTATTTGCACACTTCCTAACTCGTCCATTTCCCCAAAAGTCCACTGTCTAAATTCCTTTAAGTATAGGTCCACGGGCCGTAGCCAAGTTGCCAATGTTTATCGACAACTTTTCGTACTCAGTTATCTTTTCAATATTTTTTTTTCGTTTTTTGGCGTTGTCGATAAACGATTGGCATCTTAGTTTTGGCCCGTGGTGTAACTAAAAATGGATCTGAGAGTGAAAAGGATCTAGAAACGACAGACGGGCGAGCACTGAAGTGATCTTATGAGGGTGCCTTTTATTCCTTTCGAGTTTTAGAGGTACGGAACCTTTCATACTACCAATTACTTTGTAGCATAAATGATACAAATATATGTACATATAGTGCTGTTTATAGAAAAAAAACAATCAACAAATATAATCTTAAATGCAAACACAAACTTAATCATTGTCAAGCCACCTGCTCGTTTTAATTTTAATTAAACTAACATATCACCTTTGTTATCATCTTATTGTTGTTCTGTTTTCTTAGTTTGATTATTATGGATGAAGTACGAATAATATCAAAAATATTAATGTCTGTAATTCTTCTTTTTCATTAGTAATCTCATGTGAATGTTTTGTTCAAAAAAGCATTCGCTGTAATGTTGGGTTGCATATCTTTCGCTAAAGGTCGTTATACATTTACTTTTTTATCAAATACAATTGTTTGTTTATTTCTGTCGACTCTTTTGCATTGAAAAATAATCCTAATTATTTTATAGTCATTGTAATGGGTTAGTAGCATGGGGTCTAAAACGCAACTCGCCTAAGGAGCAGCTCGTCTAAGTCGCAGAAGGTCTACTTCGCATCTCGTCTAAATAGCAGTTTGTCTAAAACGCAACTCGTCTAAAGGGCTGATCGTCTAAGTCGCAGGTGGCCTGAATCGCATTTCGTCTAAATAGCGGTTTGTCTAAAACGCAACTGGTCTACCTACAATTTTTCTTGAGTCGCAACTCGTCTAAATAGCAAGTGGTCTACTTCGCAAGTATTAAGGACGTGGGAATTGACAATATTTCATAGATGAGTAGAATTGGCTACCTTGAGTTTTTTGAAGGTGTCAATATTATTTTTTTTACCGATAGTAAACCTTATTACATGTAATTGTATTATTTTTATAACATGCCGATTTTTCAAAATATTTTTTTGAATATTCATTGTGACATTTTAGTCGTTTGGTGTGGTGTATCGTGTGATGGCCTTTGCCTATCGCGAATAATGGCGTTATTAAAAAATATTATGACCTTGACGTTTGAATTGATATGACAGCTAACTAGGGGTCTATCACTTGACTGCCACAATAATCGAAAATCGGCTTTTCGCTATTAGTGTCCCTTTCATTTCACTCTAGTATACTATGTAAGATAGAGAAGACGAGACGATAACACTTCGTTTTTCGGATGTTGAGAATAGAACTCCATTCTAAGACCTGTCAAAAAATTAGCATAGACAATGGAAACTTAACGTGTATCCTACTTAACTGAAAATATGAAAAAAAGTTTGGTCCACAGAAATTAGTAAATTTCTATCGAAAATTGAGATTCACCCTTTAACGTTTAACGAAGTTAAGATTTTAAGTAACGGATTAACGATTAACGTTATAAGTTAATCATTTGATTAACGGTGCCCAGCTATGTCTGTTAGTATCTTTCTACGTCGCTAGATGTCCCTCATTATGATCACTCTCATGTAGAGATGGGTAACTACCCGGGTAAATACCCGAGAGCGGGTATTTACCCGGTAAATACCCGATATTTACCTACCCGCGGGTAAATACGCGGGTATTTTCGTTTTTCTTCTAAATTTGATGTGTTTAATGGTATGTGAGTATAAATAAGATTAATTTAAGTATTTTTTTACAATGTTACATAAAATGTATGTTCAAACTAATTACGAAAAGGTTGCTATGAGGTGAAGTTCGATTTTAACATATCAGTCCAATTATGAAAATCGTGTAAAATCATTCCCTGGCTTCCGGAAATGTTTTAAAATGCTTTTAATATACATTAGAAAGATGAAAATAAAGAATACTTATGAATGATAATAAAAAAAAATTGTGCAGTATCCCAACTTGTGAAGCTTATAAGTCAAACACAGTTAGTTTTAGGACAAAAATGTATATAACCTTTTTTGTAGAAAATTATGTCTACTTTAGTTTGTACATACAACACTTTTCGATATTAATGACAGATTCCAAGAAATATGAAAAAGTTCACTTTTCCCCCCCTCCCCCCAACCGCACCCCCCGCCGACCGAAGTTGGAATGTGTATTATCAACGTATAAGTACGATAATTTACTCAAGTCTAATAAAAATACTCTTATGACGGCCTTTTTTAATATTTATTAAAATTGTACTAAAAATTCCTTAGTTACAACTGCAACTGCAACTAAACCATTTCATTTTAAATGACACACAATAATTACAGCCATTAACTCGGTTTATATCTCCACTTTAACACAAATCGACATGTGCAACAAGAAATGAATCTACCCGTCCATTTGGGTAGATACGGGTAAATACCGGGTAGATGGGTATTTACCGGGTATTTACCTGGGTGGGTAAATTGGGTAAATACCCGCGACCCATCTCTACTCTCATGAGTCTCATGCTTCATGTGTCCAATTAAAATCACATTCGTAAAATTATAAGTAAATATTTATTAAACACAAGAAATTCCTTAAAAAACACAAACAAACATAAAACTCTTGACTCTAACATAAAAATCTTATTTTTAGTAATTTTACTTAAGCTATAGGCACTGTTTGCCATAGACTAAATATGAAATCCTCCATAGTAAATGTAGGGAAAAATAATTATACTTGCTTTTATTTTGCCTTCACACTTTAAATTTATGCGTATTTTAAGTTTCTTTCACTGACTTAATATTAGAAATAGACACACAGAGCGGAACAAAAACGTCAACAAAATGTGGGTCAGAATGACAGTAGCGGCAAATTTGCATTGATGATAAAAACGCTTACGTAAATTTTGAGTCAAGATAAATGTTTTGTACGGAAAAGAACTTACTGTCGTAAGCATTAAGTGTCAAATTTGTAAACATTAGTACCAACACTGTTAAAACTTTAAGTCCGATGGCACTAAACGTAACTTCACCTTTGTATTTACGTCAAACAACGTCAAATGAGAATAATGAACGAATGGAGTCCCTTTGGTACATTTTAATAGGTATTACTGTACAGAAAAACCAAAGTAATAAATGAATCAATTTAATTTGATCGGGAGTTCAAATAAAATGAATTCATGCTAACAACCCGTTTAAGTTACATAAAACAAATTTATTTTTAATAAGTAAGTATATATAGGTACGTCTTTAAATACTATTTTCCTTGAAATAAATTCAACTTATTAAATAACTGTGTATTTTAGATCTACATAATCTTCGCACTTTCGTTCTTTGCAATATAGTGCACGGGGATATTCAGGTCGCTACTGGTACTGATTGGTTATGGTCTTTATCAAGAAATTCCTGTGGTTGTCACTGTGTTCAGACAGGTTTAACATTTACAGTTAGTCGATGTAAGCCCTTATTGGTCGTGTATATGTCGGAAACAGGGAAATGCGCCGAACACACAAGTGCCGTTTTGCCTTGTTTAAAACTGCATCGCCCCTATCTCTTGCTATAATAGCAGTACACTCAGCACGTCGCATAGGTTTTCTTGGAAATCTTGAATTTAAACATAATATTATATCTTACGAATTCCATATAAAAATAAAAAAAGTATTGACCTCACATCGACTCATTAGATTTTTGTTCCTTCACATCCCTTCTTTGGTACTAACAAAATAATTTATACAAAACCATGAAATTACCACCAGATTACATAAATTATGTAATGCTATCCAAAGAACTAACCGAAAGAAATACATTCCAAGCTTTTTCCTTATTTTATCATTGTTATTTTTGCATATTTTGACGACCATTTTACGACATTGTTGACAACTTCACATTTGAGCGGTCTATACAAGACTAAACGAAAAAGTAACGCGTGATCTGTTTTAACGTTACTTTTGCGGGGCCATTTTTTGCGGCTGATTGGGTATCCAGTTCTTATTCTATATCAATGGTTTCTTTTAATTTCTGTGAGGTTTTCCAAACATTCAAAAGAATTTATTCTTCCTTCTTGAAGTTTATTAAGTTCGTTTTGATAATCTTTGCTGAATGCAATGTCTTTCTTTTTTCTGTTTTTTGTATTTAAGAAATTGTTTGTAATTTTAATGTCTTGCACCTTTGATTCCAGCCTTAATTTCTCCAGAAACAAAATAAAGGTAGGCCTTGGTGGCACGCGAGTGTTTAATCGACGGTGCCACGCTTCCGTACTGTTTGTAGTACGGTGGGTTTCTTCCGCACAACTTACCATTGGTAGATTCATCCATTGCTGATGGACATATTTATGGAATTCCCTCATCTGAGTTGAATCTGTAAATGTCTGTAAAATATTTATCCACGCATCGCCAAGGTAAGGTGTAGGTAGTAAAGGCAGGTTGGCTGTAAGCCGGACGACTTTGCGTTGTTCAGCCGTAGATGTAAATTTCATATCTTCGGCCTTGGTCCAGATTGCTTTCGAAAAGTGAAAATAACACCCTGTTATATCTGCTTCCGGATACACACTTTTAAAGGCTGTGTACTGCGCAACTTCCTAGTGCTTTTATAAAATTTAATATCAATAAGCAGCTGCGATTTTATGATATTGAATAGCCTCTTATACGTTTTTTTCGTTTTATTTGGAAGGAGAGCATACACAACCGGCACAATATTTGTTGTCTCATCATTGCTTCCAACATCCATGTGCAGAGAAAATAGCTGCTTGAAAGGTTTTGGTACCCTTTTAAAGGTGCCGTCACCGAAAAATTGCTGCCCTCTTTTTTTGTTCATAATTTTTATACTCGCCGGAGAAGAAAACACCAAAATTTTGTCGTTATTTACTCCCTCATCACACACCAAAAAATTATGACCCAGAATATCTGGAACTTTAATTTTGTTCAAGTCCTTGGTTTCTGTGCT
The DNA here is from genome assembly GCF_910591565.1 of Cydia splendana. Lineage (NCBI taxonomy): Eukaryota > Metazoa > Arthropoda > Insecta > Lepidoptera > Tortricidae > Cydia > Cydia splendana. The sequence goes on along the minus strand of NC_085987.1, from coordinate 36,483,343 downwards.
CAAAACATTTAAACGCGCTCTCCGTCGTCTGTACAAAGTATCTTTTTTAGAGGAATATGCCGGTATCTGACGGATCGTTCGTTCAGAACGACCGTGAAAAGCGATTGCATTTTGTTCGTAAATTTCTTTTACCGGGGCAAAATTCTGACAAACATCCTTCTTGCACTTTTCCACCATAAATGCAACTTCGTTTTTTACAAAATTTTGTCGGCACGCATGGGTAGACGTTTTCAGAACTGCGGTTTTTTCTGGGTTTAATTTTAATGACGCACTGCATTCTCCCCTGTTCGCACAACGCCATATAGACGAACCATCTGTTTTGTTTGTTTTGTTTAGGTTATATCTAAAACCTTTATATAGAAGACAGGGGCGCTGCCTTTGGCCTTCGATAAAAACTATTTCAGAATGCCGGTGTCTCAATCCATCCTGCGAAGTTTCACCGTTATCCATTTCAAATAATTATAATAGAAATTATAATTTATTTATCGCAGACAGAAAAGATAGCTGTCTGCTGTCTCTACTGTCAGCTACTTATTTTTTATTATAAAGGGGCCAGTTGAACATTAATCAATATACTAGAACAAAGGCTTTATTCAAAACAATCTTATTTATATCTACGAACAATTTTTTGAGGCAGTTATATGCAAAAGTTATAAGTAGTAGATGAGGAGGTCTCAAATGAAACTAAAACGACTGAATGACAGATGAAGTTCTCTATCGAAGACCCTCTATCTAAATTGTTCGAAACCCTGCAATAAACATCTGAAGATTATAAGAAATTGCCACATTTTTGAAAATTGTACAAAATATTATATTACTTACTTTTTTTTAACATTACTCAGATGACCAAATGGGTAAAATGTTACTAAGTCGAGTTCCTATTTTGGCTAGTTGCGAATTAGACCACTTGCTACGAGTATATAGACGAGTTGCGACTCTAGATAAATTGTAGACCAGTTGCGTTTTAGACAAACCGCTATTTAGACGAAATGCGATTCAGACCACCTGCGACTTAGACGATCAGCTCTTTAGACGAGTTGCGTTTTAGACAAACTGCTATTTAAACGAGATGCGAAGTAGACCTTCTGCGACTTAGACGAGCTGCTCCATAGGCGAGTTGCGTTTTAGACCCCATGCTACTAACCCATTGTAATTTGCTTTCTGTCGAAGACATTTTAGAAATGAAAAGATGTTGGGAGTTTTGGGGAATTTCGTATTAAATTAAGGCGTACAACTAATGGACATTTCTTTTCTTTCTTATCGAACCGCATTAGGTTCGGAATTCAGTCCGCCAGTGTGTTGCAACAGCGTCATGAAGTCGGTGCCAAGCCAACGGAAGTTATGAAACAATTTTTAACATACCTTAGTACTTAATAACTTAAGTAAGGCTTAAACTTGTATGCGGGCCCGGTAACGACGTATGAATAGAAAATTGTAATAACGCAGTACTCAAGACTCCGTTTTCTGTCAGCAACAATTTCCGGTACACAAGCCGGCAGCCACGAAGGCTGCGAGGCTATTATCCCGACTAAATTACCACCTAACGACTCTTACGGCTGTTCTCCGATGAAACGACTAAGCACGTTATCACTACATCTCCCGCTCTTCGCAGACCGAATTGAATTAAGGACTACAATAAAGCCATCATGTCATCAAGTTTTCTGCAGCGCATTGTATTTTCAGTGGATATTACTGAAATGAAAAGATTCGCCCAGTACTTAAGTATCGTGTTGAGTTCCGCGTAAGTGCTTCCCCACACGACGGTTACGATAATCTTTTGACGACGAAGGGTGGGTTCTTGGAGTTGAACATATGAGTATGTATTATGTATTTAGACCGCTACATTTAACGTAAATAGTTAAGGTGCATTGGGGTAAGATGGATTATGAAAGGGATATGAGCACAGTGTTACAATATTGTAACCACCGTAAAACAAAATGCAAAGATTTGTGTTGATTTTTTTTAGTTTACCTTCCTATTCCATCGATAATACTCCGGTAATACGCCACCAATAAGTAAAAAAGACCTAAAAAACTTTTTCAACTAAAAAGACTGGGAGAAGTTGGAATGGTGGCGGGGTAAGATCAATATAGTTTTAAAACTATGTACAATACGAGTAGTTCGGTACGCCTTACATGTTATATGGTGTACCGAATTATTAGAATTCTTTGTAAGTACCTATCTACTTAGCTTTAAAAGGGTGGATATTCTTATGTTTTTTTTGTGTGACTTGTAAGAATAACATAAGTTTTTTAAGACAATCAGTAAACTGTATATCAGTATACTTAACAAATTACTTACCTGCCTACATAATAACACTTTAACTGTAACTACCTACCTAGGTATATATAAAAATATTCTGATTCAGTGTGAGCTCCTGCTGTGCCGTGTTTGCAGGTCGGAGTCAAAGGAGCCGTGAAAAATATTGCTGAAATCGATTGCCTGCGGTGTTGTCGGCTTATTTATTCTATGTAACCGTGATTTCATTTTAAGTAAACTAAAATGAAAATGATATTTTATCGTTAAAAGTTAAAAAGTCGAAAGTCAAAAATGCCGGTGTATTGTACCATTTGAGCCACTTACGGATGCTTGTCAATTGCGTTAATAATAACTTTTTCTTGTACCATGTTGTAACCACCATATGGTTATGTCACACATATTGTGCGCACAACTTGTTTGTAGGTATGTGTATATCGACGCCGGAAAGCAAACACGTAGTAACCCACACAAGGTCAAAAAAAATTTTATTGCACTTTTGGAATCTCCAATTTTTTCTGCGTCGATAGGTCGAATCCACGTGCCAATACGATGAACAATGGGGAAAATAGGAACACAAAATTTTCTCGTTTTTCTTGAAATGTACTCAGCAAACACGCAGTAAACAGCAAAAAAAACTCAATATTTTAAATCATTGTATTTACAAATGTATAAATTATATGGAATTCATTTGTCATTTACAACCTCCGTTGGTCTCACGCAAGTGTAGGTTACTACGTGTACGCCGGTCATGAATGTGAATGTCTTGCAGTTACGCTATTTGGTGGGAAATAATGTTTAGTCGAGTAATGGTTTAACACAAATTCACACACTATTAAAATATGATAGATATGTCTTTTACTACGTTTACAAGGATCAAGTAAAACTACCACATAATAATTACTGCACTGTTGTAGGGCGTAAGGTTTAAACTTCTGCGCCTTATTTCGTTTTAACGCGGCTATCGCGGCCATTACTTGAACGTCTGCGCCGTCGCTCAGTGCGGTTCGGGGGGTGAAAGTGAGTCGACGTGTTTGTAATCATGTAAAATATTACGGGGATTTTGGATAAAGTGATTATTTTTATTTAAGAAAGGAAGTTTTTTTTTTTCAATTGTAAGCATGTAAAATTGCAATATTTACGGTGTGTGGATTTTATGGTTTTATGGTACTTAAATAAAATTTGGCCTTATGGTATCTGATGAAAGTTTGTTTTGTCTAAAGTGGACTTATATTTTATAAGAGGATGTAGAAACCATTTTTTTTTAAATCAAACGTCGTTATTGTAAGGGCAAAGTCGATGTTTAGGTCGAACCATAATACTCTCATTCGATAGGTAATAACAACACTAGAGAAATAAGGATAGACATATGTAAAAAAACACTTAGGTTGAAAAGAGATAGCGCTATACGAATAAAGAACACTTCCAAGATGTCGTTGTTTCATTAAACTAGCCTTACATGGCGCTGCGTCAAATTAATTAAAAATAATGGTTTAAAGTTATTAAAAACGTGAAATAATTGTAAATTAATAGACCTCATAGTGAAAGTCATGTAATAAAGTAAAAATAAGTATATAAACGTTAGTAAAAACACGGATGTATCCGGATTGCGAATCCTACGTTAAAGGAACTAGCTCGCAACACGTTTCGTTGCGGTACCACGTTTCGGTACGCCGGCAAGTTTTCTCTTTTTTCAGCTTTCAGGTCAAAAGTAACTAAAATCATAAATAATGGAAGGAACAGAAGAAGAAGATTTTCAAACTGTTACGGTAGCACAGTTACGGGAAGAATTGACATTACGTTATTTGCCAGTAAGTGGCCTAAAACATGATTTAATCAAAAGAATTATCGACGACAACAAAGCTAAAATACAGGATGGTACAATGGAAGCATTGAAGCAAGAAAAGGTACGTCGTACATCTCAAATTTTGGAAATGGAGTCTATGAGACAGCAAATTCGGGAACTACAAGCAAGTCGAGCACAGGTAGTAAACGAAGGTATGTCCACGGAAGGTACGAATGCGACCTTAACCGAAGTTTTAACTCAATTGGCACAGACTCAAGAAATAATTGCACAAAAAATGTCTCCTACTTTTCAAGTCTTTTCAACCAGTGACACTAGTAACGCTATTCCCCTTTTCGGTGGTAATCGCACTGAAAATGCAACTGAATGGGTTAGGCAAGTAGAACGTATAGCCGCACTAGCTAGTTGGTCAGATAACTTGACAATGGTAAACGCATCCATGCGATTAAGAGGCCCAGCTTATAATTGGAATACTGTTTGTGGAAAAAAAAATAGAATCATGGTCAGAATGGAAAAAGCAACTCGTAGATAGGTTTAAAATAAGAATGTCATTTGCCGAATTCATACAATACCAAAGTAAAAGGATACTTCGCTCGAATGAAACCATTACTGAGTACATTTATGTCAAAAATGCGATGCTTGAAAAGTCACCTAGTTTAATTCCAGAGCCCGATCGAGTATCTCTGATACTGGAAGGAATCCAAGACATGCGGTGGTCAACGCCTTTGGCAACGCATTGCTGTAAGAATGTGGAGGAGCTCATCAATCATGCAACAGCAATTGACAACATCAGGAAGGTACAGCGTAAGATGACCGAGCAGCAAGAATCAGTAAGTAAACAAACATTTGACAAATCAAAAAGCAATTTCATACCGAAATATAACCCCAGTGTAGACAATATATAGTAATTTCAGTAATATTTTGCATAATTAATTTAAAGGTAAACAGTAAAGTAATTACATAATAATTTCTTTTTACCGTAAGTAACTCAGTTTAAAGTGTGGAAAAAAAAAGTAAAGGAATGGAAAGTCAGTTTGCGAAGCGCCAGAATGTGTAAATAAAAAGAATTTGCTATAAATATGTACATATCTAGCTTTAAGTGTATATAGGCGTGTATAGTAGGGTAACGGTTGTAGTATTGTGCGTACAGAGAGGAATAAACAAAAAACAAACAAATTTGTGTATAATGTTATATTGCATGCTTTGTAAATAATTACGTAACTTAATGAGCTTAACCTAATAAACTTAACCTAGTGCCGAATAAAATAAATTTGTAAATAATGACTGAGATGTATTTGTATGATATGATATGTAGTGTAATTTATTTAGATATTAGTGTATATGATTCCGGGACTGGGCAGTCAGCATGAGAAAATGTTCAATGGCTGGAAAGTGCAGGGGTCAAAATGTCCATACGAACTGGCTGTCTATGTGGTAAAAAGTATGAACGTTGTAATGCCTTAGTGTCAAAATGTCCATACGGACCGGCTGTGTATATGGCAAAAAGTAAAAATTTCAAAATTTGCAGTGGTTCAAATGGACGGCAGTTAAAATGTGTTCAGGTCCAATTAAACAAGTGCCATAATGTATAATAGCCAACGCGAACACATGCGTAAATGCATCACGGTAATAATGTTTCCTTTTTGTACATGGTATAAAGCTTTATTCTAACTAAAACGTTTGGTTTTACTCCAAATTTTACAAAAGTTGTACAGTTCTAGATCAATGCATTACGTTTGAGGGAAATAATTTTTATAAGTGAAAAATTCTCAGATTTTTGTTCAGTTTCGTTTTGCGGCGGTTAAAAAAAGCGTTCAGACGCATAGTGCCAGAAACGCAAATTACCTTATACGCGGATGACCAGAATTTCGTACACAAATTACCAGTTACGTAGATTACCCGAATTTTATTACGCAAATGGCCGGTATGTTCAAATTACGCATAGTACTAGAAACGCAAATTGCCTTATACGCGAATAACCAGAATTTCATTCGACGAAATTGCCTTAGACGCGGATGACAGTAAACCATGTTTCTAAAAATAAACATGCCTGTGTGTGTACTCATCAACATCAAACTAATAATAGCTATATCTATATAGACACTCAGCTAGATTTAAAAACTTCATGCTAAATATAAGGTAAAAATAATACAAGCCACTAGAATGTGAACGTCAGTTATTAAAAATACTAACTGTCAATTTGTGATTGATTTAGCAATAAAGAATTTAGCAATTAAAAATTGTGGTAAAATATTGAAAAATATGAGCTACTTCGAGTTAAATAACACATATGATTCCAGGTCTCGTCCTACACTAAAACGAGCAATAACCGATAGCAGCCGATGCATTTTTAGTGAATGCCCCGCGATGGATCTTCTCCATATCCCGTATCTTTCAAAGGCCATGCTTTTATCAAAACATAATTTTTATGTGCCACGAGATGCAAGGGTGTGCCGTCAACATTTAGAATCTGAAAACTGGGACCATGTATTAAATTATAGTGCATCAGTTACTGATTTTAATGAAATCCACACAGCAGACATCATACAAATTTATAAAAGTACTCTACAGTTGATAAATGTTACCGTGTCGTCTGCCCTAATAGAATAAGGTCATTTTAGGCTGTAGACTAGAATTAAATAATAAAGGTTAAAATTTAATGTTTAGTCATTTATTTATTTTTAACTATGTAACTCCAGTGAAGCTCAATCATATCTAAACGATATATACAAGACAGTCCTTTCACTGAAGTGGTTGTGAGTGTTCTTTGGTGATTTTAATCGCTTATCATCTGGCGATTTGTCTGCTCGTTTCCCTCTTATATCTTAAAACAATTTTGCTTGTATATTTAAACATTACTTGTACAGTAGACGTAAAATCCCACCAGGTATGTACCTGTTAGCTATGAGCTATCGGCTATAAACACGAACAAAAGATAAGCACTCCCGTGAAAATAAAAGAGACACGGCGATATTTATAGTTACTCGCCCAGCTATGAATTCAGGTATTCAGAATTACTACGACGACTTCACTATGACTAAATTACGTTACGTACCTACCTCTTTACATAGCATTCAACCTATCTCTGTCAATTTATATTGGCCACTTTAGATTAAAAAGTAACTTGCATTATGACTGATAAATACTAAAACAATGTTTAATGTCACTTTATAATGTTTCTCGGAGTTATTCAGTTACAATGCAAGAAGAAAGCGAAAAACTGATATTCAGTAAAACTCAAAAAGGCAGGGATTCACTGTTACTTGGTGTACATAGATATACTTTGGGCGTGCATAATCCAAGTGGGTCCACTCTATGGAAGTGCATAAACCGTCTGTCGTGTGGTTCATCGATTACCTTAAACGCCAGTCGAACAAAGATTGTGCGAAAAAGTGCACATACTTGTGAGCCATCCTCGTCGAAAAATAAAAATCACCTAGCTTATCAAAAATGCAGAAAAATGGTTTGCGAGTCCTATGAATCCGTTCAAAAAATATTTGAAGATGTTTATAGTCGGGATATGGACACAGATGAAGATTCGGATGATTGTACGATTCCATTATTTGAAAATAAAAAAAGGTCATTGTATAGAGCACGAAAGGAGTTTTTGCAGGTCAAATCGACGTCTTTCAAAACACTACAAGACGTCGAAGTACCAATAATATTAAGACAAAATTTTTTAATTTGGGAGGATGGAAATGACGATAAAATTTTATTATTCGGCACCAAATACTCGAGAAAAGTATTAAAAAATAAAAGTGATGACACAATATTCTTTGGAGATGGCACGTTCAAAATAACTCCTCAACCGTTTGAGCAGCTATTTACTATACATATGGATGTAAATAGCACAGAAGAGCAAACTAATATCATACCAATGCTATATGCATTGCTTCCTGATAAAACCACAAACACCTACTTACGACTCTTCAATTACCTGAGAAATGAGTTAGGCATGTGCGTAAAAAAATATAAAACTGATTACGAAAGAGCTGCTATAAATGCCTTCAAAGAAGTTTACCCTGAATGCGACGTAAGTGGATGTTTTTTTCACTACAACAAGGCTATATGGAGAAAATCTGAGGAACTTAAACTAGAAGACACTAAAGATGGCCGCAAGTTAGCAGAATTAGCGTCATATTTGCCTTTCTTACCAGCCGATCTAATATTACAAGGGTGGGCTGAAATAATGTCTAGTTTGCCCAAGCATAACAGATCCATTCCGGGAGTGGGCAGTCAACGTGAAACCACCCCAATAGAGAAGTTTGAAAAGTATTTTAATAAACAATGGTTGTCAAAATCACTTTTGGCAGAAATCAGCTGTGCAGGTGAGAGACATCGCACCAACAACGCGTTGGAGGGGTGGCATAGTAGGTTAAATAAAAGAATGCGGGCTAATCCAAGCTTATTTCAATTTATTCTCTTTTTAAGAAAGGAAGCCATCTATCAAGAATCAAAAGCTAAAGATGTGCTATTTGAAAATGTAAAGAGAAGAAAATGTGACATTTTATTTGATAAAAATTATAAAAAAAAGTTACAACAATTGAAGAACAAAGAGATTACTATTACTAATTTCTTGAAGTGTATTGTGAAGTTGAAGAAAAATGAAAAAAACTACAATAATTAGATTACAAAATAAAGAATAAGTGCTAATTATACTACAAACGTACCCATTTTTTTAGTTTAAGTGCTTAAATGAAGGTTTTTTTTAGTTTGTGAATAAGTAAAGTAATTTTTTAGTTTAAGTGCCTAATTGAAGTATTTTTTTAGTTTAAGTGCCTAATTAAGGAGGTAGCTGATTGTGATTTATGTTCGTAACTTACGGTACTTTATAAATTGAAATAAAATAATTTGTAATGATGTGTCGTAATTTATTTATTTAATCATATGGCGAAAGGTCACTTGTAGGAATCTATAAATCTAGGTATATCCAGGTTACGCAACTGGTATACAGTCTGTTTGTTAGGCCGCGTGCGGGCTTTACTTTAATCAGACGTAGTTGTCGCTCGTAGGGGAATTTGCGGGCACGTCATGTGGTAAGGTTTCCAAAAAACAACGTTATTTACTAGTATACATACTTAGTATTTGTAACTAACCTGTTATCATGTATCAGTCTTAAATATGCAACTACCAGCGTAGAAATAAAATTAATTTATTGATAAATACAATATACAGAGAGGTAAAAAATAACATACTTTTGCGTGATCAGAATTTTCCCATGTAGATTTTTTAGTACTTATAGTTAAAAAAAATGGCGGGACGAGTTACACATTTCGTACAGACTGGCGGGAACATGTCATGAGCCGCGACGAGTGGCGGACAAAAGGGGAGGGAAAGAAATTGGTACAACAGTATTTTACCAATAACATAGGACACTTAGTAAAAATACCTTATTCTGAAAACTTGAAAATATATTGATTTATATGTGAAACTTACTTTTGATGTGCCCGCATATCGCCCGCTGGAGTGCGACATATGATTATTGCCGTTAGTATTTTTAAAAGTACAATCAAGCAGCAATATATGCATCTAACTCCAGCTGTAGTGGTGCAGTTTCACGTGGTAAAGTGGATATGCTGGAGAAAAACACCAATTTTTTTTCATGTCTAGTTAATTTTTTGACAGTTATTCATTTAAACTTAAGCACGTTATATCAATCAAGCGTTTCGTCTATCACCCCTTTTGTTGTACTTGAATTTTAAGATGTGTACCATTTGTCACTAGACCATTGTGACCACGATTATATGTACATTTTGACACTAAGGCATTACAACGTTCATACTTTTTACCACATAGACAGCCAGTTCGTATGGACATTTTGACCCCTGCACTTTCCAGCCATTGAACATTTTCTCATGCTGACTGCCCAGTCCCGGAATCGTGTATATAACGAGTCTAACATAAGACATTAATTCGTTTGGTAAATTGCTGTATATAGGTCGCTTCAAAAAAAAAACATTAGATTTAAAAACAAAAAACATTTAAAAAGAAGAAAAGTTACAAAAAAAAGATGTGCGGTATATATATATTGCTTATAATAGTTAAAGGTAATAAGTTTTGACAAATTAAGGTCAGATGGAAATAAAAATGTTTGGAAATGTATGAAACAAATTTAATATATAGTAATGATGATTTCAACAAAGAAGTGTAACAATAAAGTAAAATAACATGATTCTCATTTATAAGTTTATAACAGTTGTAATTTCAAGTTTGACAATATTAAAGTTTCAGTAAATTTAGTTGTATAATGTTGGTAATGTATAAGTAGTTTCAGCTTCAGGCCCGCCCAAATTAAATGGAAGTAAATTAACTTATGTAATAATAAAATGTTTTTCTAAATTTAAAGTTATAGTTTTGAAATAATGGCATGTAAGGGTAAGATAAATGTGAAATTTAAAATTAAAACAATACAAATATTCTTTTCAATTTAAATTTCAAAGGGCATGTAAGGGCAAAGTCGATGTTTAGGTCGAACCATAATACTCTCATTCGATAGGTAATAACAACACTAGAGAAATAAGGATAGACATATGTAAAAAAACACTTAGGTTGAAAAGAGATAGCGCTATACGAATAAAGAACACTTCCAAGATGTCGTTGTTTCATTAAACTAGCCTTACATTATTATACTTTGGTTAGATTTTGATCGCACATTACGTTATGTCCGTTCCAAAGTGGACTTCTTATTGTTTAGTTGGTTTTACAATAACATTAAAAGATTTAATTATGTTCTTGAAAATTAAACAAAAGTTATGTGTTTTGTTTGGTCTCAAGAATGCTTATATTGATTTTAATAGTTCAAATCATCCTAATAGATGTGTTATTTTCGTTTATGAATCTCGAAAACATATTCACATTTTATAAGTATACATTTGAAATGTCGCGCAATTTACTTTAAGATGCCATTAAAGTCATTTTTGAGGGTATGGTAAAATTTTTGGCAATACATTTAATAATAAATAAATAAAATAAAAATTATTTATTTTCTGATTCCAGAGCCTCTACCATCAGTTTTAACATTGACATAACGCTCACGTCTACGTAATTTACTTTCTGTACATCTCGCTTCCACTATTGCTCGCATATGCGAGTACGAGCGAGATGCATAGAAAGTAAGTTACTTAAACGTGAGCGTTATGTCAATGTCAAAACTGGTGGTAGCCGTACTGAGATCCATAGATTGTTAGTTACAAGACACTTATAAAACTACATTAGTAAACTCAAAACATAATAAAAATACTTATTTTCTAGGTCGTAAGACATGAAGGTCGGTATATTGGCGGAGAATATCCGAGTCCCACCTCTCTGCTATCATTCTCAGGATGCTATTTGAGCTCCCCCTCATCCGCATCACCACAGATGCCGTCTTCTTCCTTACTATGGCATAAAAGTCCTCTACGCTAGCATCGGCAAACATCCCAGAGGCGCTGCAGAATCGACGAAGCCCAAATAGCATTCTGAAAATGTTATTATATTGGATACGCAGGGTATTATAGGTCTTCAGCCTGAAACTGGCCCACAGGCCACACGTATAAAAACTTTGACAGTAAGCTCTAAATAAAGTGAGCTTCACTTGGGCACTGCAGCGTGCGAACCTGTGCGCCAGCATCCCGCCTCGGACCGACAACGCCCTGCGCTCCCGTTCGATATCGAGATCGTCTTTCAGGTCCTCGGTCACAATATGCCCAAGGTATTTGAAATGTGTGACACGATTCAAAGGGACTCCGTTCAACATTATTTTGGGCGTGTAGGCTGGACACTTTATTTTACCCCTGAAAATCATAAACTCGCTTTTGGCAGCGTTGTATTTCAAACCGTGCTGCTGCGCGTACATCTCGCATGTATCGATTAGCTTTTTTAGCCCTGATACTGATGGGCTCAACAGCACCATGTCGTCAGCATAACTAATATTATTTACACAAACGTCATCAATTCTACAACCGGCATGAGTGCTGCTGAGCCCCTCAATCAGTTCATTTATGGACATAAATTTTAATGCATTCTAAATTGCTTACAAAAAGAAGAAAAAAATACTGTTACAGCATTTTGTTCACCCAAAATTTTTAAACCACAACGTTTAAGACTTTATTGCGGATATCTTTTGTCATATTCAGGTGGATTACTGCGTTTTTGCTGTCCGTACAAATTTTAAGGAAATGCTATCCCATACATTTGGTATTGGCGTTTACTACGAGTTTGCGCACTGTGTAAAAAAGACCAAAACGTAGTAACCCAAAAAATATGGTCTTGTAACAACTTGCGGTTAAATTTATTTAAATGAATTTGAAGTCCAAAAAATTTTGAATGTTGCATCCAATTTTGAGTTAGTTATGTTCATAAACAACGTAGTTATGATTTTTTTTTCAAAACTCGATAAGTTTTTCGTCTCTGGTGAACAATTTGGTTTTTGTGGGTTACTACGTGTTTGCTTTGGGCGTCGATATAAACAAGTTGTGCGCCCAAAAAATATTAAATTCAATTTATCTGACAGTAAAAATGACGCATCGTTAATCTTACTATTTATTTTTTGACAAAGGAATAATAAATAATTTATGACAGTTCTTTATGGCTATGTAAGTTATAAATATTATAATGTATAATAATCTCCTAAAGGCCAAGAATTAACATAATTATCAGTAAGTAAATATAATTTTAATTGTTTTATTCCAAAGGGCATCAATCCATCTTACCATTTTGAAGTCGTGGGATCTATCCATACATGTGAGGCATCTATTCTCTAAACCGGCGGTCGGCAACCTGCGGCCCGCGGGCCGCATGCGGCTCGTGAAACTGTCACTTGCGGCCTGCGAGCCTCTCTGGCTATGTAATATTGAGAAACGACAATGTCTGATAAAGTCATAAATATTAACAAAGTGCGGCCCGCGTCAACTTACTCATCGTTAACTACGCTACTAAAACTACGCAAAAAAAGGTTGCCGACCGCTGCTCTAAACAGTCTAAACTAAAACTATCTTCTGGAAAAGCTAAAGTTCTGCATAAACGATTATTACAACAGAAGAAACTTATGTCTCATTGTCAGAGTAAGATAAAAGATCAGACTCGCTACTCTAATTGAAATTATACACGTATCAAAAACTAAATTTTTTGACGTAATTAGACTTTTCAAAAAGTAAGGCATCCATCCGGGTTTTACCCTACATAATTTAAATTTCTTTGTTTTACCGTCACACAAGGTGTACTTACATATATAGAATTATAGAAACACTATCGAAAAAAACTTTTTTAGCATTGCTAAGCTGTGAAACAGATACCTACATAACAAGGGTTCTTAAAATTAAAGATTAAAATTAAAATTCATTCGATGATAAATTATATTCATGTAAAGTTTTTGATTTAACCCTTTGACCATTATTTTTTCATAGCAATGAATCGAGAACTTTAACGATACGCACAGCATGAATAATTTTTTTTTATGATTTTTGTGAAAGAGAAATATATATATTATTTCGGGGTTTCCGAATTATAAGACGGCAATATGTTTGCCGCTATCAGCCAAGGGCAGTAAGTGACAAGACCGTCATGTCAGTTTGCCGGGGGAACTACGGGTGGCATGAAGTATCTAAAATGAATAAATTAAAAACCAATAGAATGATACGAAATAATTAAAACCTTTATTTAACTTAAAAATATTTGTTTATTCTATTTATAATATTTTTAATATATACTATTATATGTAGGTATTGTATATTATTTCCAAGTAGGTATTGTAATCCCAGCAAAACTGTGGATAGGTTGCTAGCATGTAATAATTTGAAGTATTGAATTAAGCTATTGCTCCATATATAAATCAATAACAATAGTAGCCTAACCTACCCTTTCCTTCAATAAACACCAGAAACTTAACGGATAGTGGCAAATATATTGCCCGCTTAATTTTTTTTAATTATCAAATAACAGATTTTTTTTCTTTAAACTTTATATCGCCAAACTTGTCTCTGAAACTAGAGAATTGTGACTATCGGATAAATCCAGCAAAGAAAATTTTATTTACAATCATTTTTGTTCAAATCTAAGTTTCGGCCTAAGAATCATCATTTAACAAGGGATGGAATAACGTTTATCAGCTCTCATTTTTTACTTAGATTGGTACGAGTATATTCTCTTATGCAAACCAAAATTTATATTAACTAACAACACGTTCATTGTTAAAAAAAATAAAATATCTGAGTGGTATGACGGCAAATATCTTGCCGTTACCCACTAAAGGGTTAACTAAGTATTTGCGAATCTCGGGACACGGTAGTGCCCCCGCCAATACGAGCAAAGCGAAGCGCAAGGGCACAACCTACCTTTTCTCGAAGCGCGTCGTCGTTTTTTTGAAACCTCATAACTTGGGTGTGGATTATACCAGGTAAACAAAATTCTCGGGATATGATGTCAATAGTGGACTTGTTAAGCATAAAAATTTTCAATTGCATAGCTCTTATACTTTACATTTTATTCATATCTAAAAAAACCGATTTCGTCATTTGACTCACTGATGATCATCAAAACCTTTAGGGTTCTTCCTGAAGTCCTAGGAAGCTGAAATTTGGTATGTAAAATAGGTAATAAAATTATTATTATATTTATATATTATTTATTTATTTATTAGTACACAAACAACAACAAAATTTAAAATCTTGAAATTTTCGCGGCGAAGATGTGCGCTCACGGCGAAGTCGCTGCGCGCTTCCCTCGCTTTCAACTCTACCGCAAGATACTCACTGGATTTACGGTAATTGTCCCGGTGCAGTTTAGTTTATTTTTCTTATACTGATCGCACCGCCACAAGCTGGTGCCGTTTTTATTTTCCACGTGCTTGTGGTATCGATGGCCCCCGGCTAATAGCACCTTTCCTCCCTTACTATTTATCAGTACCCCACTTTTTTCGAAATTGCCACTCGGTCGCTTGCTTGATTCAGTTGAAAATATCAATAAAATGTATTTCTTTTAAGTTTGACGCTTTAGATACATACAGAAACGAAAGCTGTGAAAATTTTGAAATCTATTCAACTGTTTTTGAACCATGAAATAAAATGTCAATGAATTGAACCAGAAAATATTCTATTTTCATAATAATTTAATGGCAGAGGTTTGAACAAAATAGACTGAATTACAAAGGCAAGAATCATGCTTTGTGATGGAGATAGATGGACGTCATATTTATGTCAAGTAGAATTAGCAACTAGCTACATTTATGGTTGAGTAGACGAATCAAAGCGTCAGTAAAAATAATGCAACAACTTTTTAAATATACAAATACTTTAATATCTCACTTAGTATTAGGTAGGTACATTAAATTGGATGTACCTAGTTATATAACGAGTACTTTGAAGAATAAAGTTACAGATTTACAGATATTTCTGAAGTTTAATTAATATTGTCCAAGTAACTAACTACATCTTTTTATAAATAGCCACTTTATCTAAAGGACTTTAAAATGCGTTAACAACGAGCAATCTAGTAAAATGCATCTTTGCAGGTGGAATTCAGCTGGGTTAAAATAATATTACAACTAGTGGCTCTGTGGGCTGTAGACAGACTTTGTGACAAGCTTAAAACTTCACGAGAACCGGTTGAGAAATACGACCTGTAAAGGAGGACAACCGGACATATGGAAGTAATTTTGCCCACGCTGAAACTCCGGCGAGACCTTAAACTCGGGCTCAGACGTTGACGCTCGGCCACTTAAGGGCCTATCCACATTGCGGCACTACCTACTTTGAAATAATCTCGTATCTCACACTAGGTACTACCCACATAGTTGAAAGGCAGAAACTCTCTATGCATCCCATACATAGATACCACATTTTTGATTGACAGAACAAAATACGAGTATTTTTCAAAGTAGTGCCGATAGGTACCTATATCCTAACGCTACTCAACAACCGCACATTATTGATACAAAATTGCCTGTTCTCTTTGTGCAAATGTAAGACCTTAAACTGCGTCCAAAAGAGAGGTATCGTCACTGTGAATGTCATCTCGCTTTATGTGGTAGGGCACAGCGGATGTCATTCCAGATCTAGAGCAGAGCCCAACTGGGGAAGTGGAGGTACGTACCTTACAGAATACCGCAGCCAAATAACACTAGAACCTACTGATAGTGTTGTGTTCAGTCGGTGAGTAAGGTTGCCTGAGCTCTACAAGGGTGCGGCTTGTTAGGGCCGATAACGCGCATATAACACCTGGTGTTGCAGGCGTCCATAGGCTACGGTAACTGCTTACCATCAAGCGGGCCGTATGCCGTATTGTTTGCCCCCAACGAAGTGTATAAAAAAACTTTTATTTATTAGTAATCAAAATCATTATATTCATTATAGATCTAATTCTCCTCGTCTTAGCGATTGGCGGCTTCATTCCAAAGGGACTCGACGGTCGGTTGCTTCCCGAAAAATACCGAATAACAGGAACCCTCAGGTGTTGCATGCATCCCGAAGGAACCTTCAGTTTCGTCACCGCACGCCAAACCGCTAGGCCACCAGCGCTCATAATTATATTGAATCTAACCTTAGATAACCTTAGAGAAGATAGAGAATTTCTGATTAATACTATAACGTCAATAACGTAAGTTAAAATTGGATCTTGCGATAAAAATAATTCTTACTAGATCCATTTATCATTTCAACTGGGTCTATTACTAAAAAAACTTCTCATTAGATCCATCGGCCAGAAGTTGGATCTTACGAATAAAAAAATTCTCACTAGATCCATCTTGGACCTACTGGTTGGATCTATAGAGAATGATTGAATTTTTAGCCCCTAAGGGGGTAAATTTTGTATGGTAATCAATAACCGCTAAACCGATTTAGTTGAAAATTGGTATGTAGATAGTTTTTGTTATGGGGAATATAGAATACTTTTCAACCCCAAAGTGATCTCGTAAGGATGAAAAGGGGGTGGAAAAGGGCGTTAGGGAGAAAGAGGGGTTTAATTTTTTATGGAGAATCAGTAAAAAGCAGATTGTATAAAAGATGATCCCAGATACGTATTTCAGGATTTTTAATAGTAAATTACATTTTTAATTTAAATTAGGAGATAAAAGATTGTCATAAGCAATTTACAAAAAGAAGTGAAATCCCACAAAAAACATTTTTATGTAAAATGTAGGTAATGTAGCCAAGACGAAACCATAAGGCTCGCATTGTCAAAAAGTTATCAGATCTCTTGTAGAGCCGAGCTTCTAACTCTACAAGCCCTAACTTCACAAACTACACCTTAGTCAAAATATATGGCTTGGCCGTTTCGCTACCGTCAAATGGGCGTAAAGTGTAAAATTTATACACACTTATTATTATTTTTTATTATACAATAGTTATTGTAGTAACGAAACGGCCAAGCCACATATTTGACTAAGGTGTAGAGTTTGTGAAGTTAGGGCTTGTAGAGTTAGAAGCTTGGCTCTAAAAGAGATCTGATAACTTTTTGACAGTGCGAGCCTTATGGTTTCGTCTTGGCTACATTTTACATTAAAATGTATTTGTTGGGCTTTATTATACACAATACAGAACCAGGGCCGTCTTAAACTATGCTGGGGCCCTTTGCATATAAGAATTTGGGGCCCTTTTGGAAAGTAAAGAAAGCGAATTAAACTAATATTTTTCTACTATGATCTTCTATTTATTATGGGTAATCAAATATTCTGTTACTATCTGTCCTTGGCTCCCCGAGGATGGGGGCCCTTGGCACGGGCCCCGTGTGCCCTTATGGTAAAGACGGTACTGTACAGAACCGCTTATTTTGTAAAACCTTTGCGCAAAACTTTTGAAATTGCATAGACAATAGGCAATAAGCCGATCCTCAATTAAATAAAAGTACGATTGCGTTCAAAGATACCTAAATGAAACAACGCACCGAAAGTATCTGCCACCCTTGAATACTTTTCCAAATAGAGATATAAAAGTATCTATCGTCGGGGTCCGGGATATATCTTTTTTTGTTAAGCTATTAGATAAGTAGGTAAACTACACTTCACGCGTTCTACTACTTGTACTACAGAGAAAGAATAACAAGAACGTAACACAAGCTTAATTTTTTATATTAATTATTTTATTACCACCTTCGATGATCAGATTTATAAGTACTTTAATAGAACTCGTCACTACTGTTTAGTGTTTACCTGACGCAATAAATTTAGTTTTAGAACAACAGACCTAACTTTTTAAAGTCCAAACTAACTTTCGCCCGGGCGAGATCATTATCAAATCTGAATGAAGGACGACTCGACCTTAAAACGCTGACCTAAAATGTAAATAGCTATTACAATACATGTTAAATAATGATTACAAGGCGTTCTCTTAATAGCCATTCGTTAAACTCAAAGATACTCAGCGTCAATCATTTTATTCCTTGGTAATTTAAATTAATATTGGTTTTGTTTAATTTAGCGAAACATGTAAGTAAATAAATTTGTAATGTAAGTGTTCGCTCAGTATGTTTATAATAAGCTATGATGGGGTGATTTTAGGCAAGGTGATGGTGGAGGACGAAATCGGGGTGGGTGGCGGGGGGAAAGGTCTGAGTGAGGCAGCGTCGAGTACCCTCACTGTTTCTCTGGGTCGCTTCACGGGCGCACGCTCTTAGCCCGGACAGTTCGCTCGCGACCGTGCGGACGAACCGCAATGTAGTTTCACCCAACAGTAACAGAACAAGCCTCAAACTGTTTTCAACTTTTTCAAAAGTTGTTAAAAAATTATCGGGTGCCCCAGGAGACGCGTCCCAGGCTGGCAGTTCAGGTGAGTGGTCGGAGTTTATATATGTGGCGCGTACTCCGTCGGCACGCCGCGAGGGCGCAGACGAAGAGCGTAAAAGTTTGAGCTCGGCGTGAGGCGGGCGCGGTGGCGTCGCAACAGGTAGGGCGGTATCGAGCGAGATACGCTCACTTTTACTTTACGTTTAGGCAGCGTGATCCCGGGCTGGCCCATAACCGCCATTTTATCTCGTCCGCCGTTTGGCCACAGTACGACACGTTTATTTATTAGTAATCAGTAAGGCTCCCGGCTACGGAGCTTCTTACTGAGGGCCTCACAAATAACGGTGATTAATTTATAAACCCCCTTTTGTTAGTGGGTCGAGTGCCCAGATTGCAGGCATTTTTGAGTCAGCACTTTGAAGGACATGGAATGACTGCAAGATGTTGGTTGATAGTACCTGGGTTATCTATTATTTTGAAGTGATCCTCTGATGATATAGTATAGGTATTATAAATTATAATATAATTATTTCTGTAACAAGTTTTAACAAAATAACAGTTTTAAATATCGAGGTCTAATTATTACACGTTAGACTGTGATAAAATGAAATTGCACTGCGAATTAAATTTGAAATTTCATACAATTGAGAACAAAATAGATAAATATATATTTTGGATGATAAAATCAATATCAATAGGAATGCCTATTATGAGTTTACACTGTAAAAAAAATTCTAAATATACTCTAACTGCTAGCATTCGTTTTTAGTCGTAAGTATTATTAAATTCACGCATATATCTTAACCCTTTACCAGGCGAACGGATACTCCCACATCTTATATCGGTTACCACAGTCAGGTTTTAACTCCAAACCTCCTACAAAATATTTTGTCAATCCCTGAAAATAGTATTTTATGATATTTATTCACAACACGCTTCTAAATCGCGTAATATATCTTTGGCAGCCGTTTATATTCACTTGAACTCTAATTTCAGTAAACTACGGAGAAATTCGAACACTTTCCTTAATTTCTATGAAACAGAAGTACATAGGTCGAACAATTTTTTGATATTTTGTAGATTTTGAGTGTTGAAAGGTAATGTAATCGTAAACATTGCTAAATATTCATGCATTATTGTGTATGACCAGAATTTGGATGTGGGTTGACATTATCCCATGGCCTTATTAGAGTTTAACTGTGCGGTAGCTATTCTTCCCATGGCCCGGTAAATTGTCTCGTCATGTCATTAAAACTCACGTAAGTAATAAAACTGTTTTTGTGTTCAACCTAGAGCGATTCAGTGATTGATATAATGTTTCGTAGTAGATTTGGAGTTAAACCCTGACTATGATAACCGATATAAAATGTGGGAGGAATATATCCCTTCGCCTGATCGAGAATATAATAAGAGAAAATCGAGTATGACAGTTAATTACTTAGACAGGCGATGGGATAACCGTAACCCGCATTTTTATTTCTGGTTTAAAGGAACATCTCCGACTTTCGTAAATATTTTTTTTACAAGGCGTTCAATAACACAAGTAACAGTATATACAGTACGTATGAAGATACGCTAGTTCTTAGGGGCCTGGTAAAGGGTTTATTCTTAAAGATGCATGTCTATTTATTATAGAGACGCTCTATAAAATTTGTAGCCTAACTTTTTTAAATTACCTATTGGAAATTTTGGTAGATTTTACACAGGTGGGCCAAAAATTTTGCACTTTTGAAAAATTGACAGAAAGAAAACTATACAAGATATTCTTAATTTAATTTATGCTTTCTGACAACAATTTAATGTATTTTTTTTGCTTATGCATATTTAATGCAGATGGATCGAATTACATCATATCCGTCTCGTCGTTGGCACTCCTGAAATCGACTATATTAACTTTGGAAAACTTACACATGCTGCGGGGGATCACGGCTATCGCATCGTTAATGTTGTTTTAATTGGGGTATTGTCATTAGTTTACTAAGCTACACTTTACTCTTCAGACATCCCCACAGAAAAATCACGAGGTGTAAGGTCTGGGCCTGAGTTGAAAATAATCAAGGAAATAACGTTACTGCCACTTCAGCAGAATACGTGAAGATGTCGTGAGAGTTTTGGTTCCACAGTTGCACGAATTTGAAGGATATAACAGCAGGCCATAGATGCAACAAGATGAGGCACCATGCCATATGGCGAACATGAGTTTACTGGAATTACTGGCAGTCCAAAAAATGTTTCCCGACAAATTGATTTCTCGCAAAGGTAACATCCTTCTACCCTCCAAAAAGCCCAGACCTTACATTCTTTTTTCTGTGGGGATATCTAAAGAGGCGAGTGTACCGTACCTTAATAAACTGATGAAAATACCCCAATTAAAACAGAACATTCACGGTAAGGTACCTACGATCCCCCGATGCAAGTGTCAGAGAGTTTTCTAAAGTTCACACAGTCCATTGCAGGAGTGCCAGCGAGGAGACGCAGGTCATCTGAATGATGTAATTTGTTAAAAAATAAATAACATTAAATTTTTGTCAGGCCGAAAAAATTAAATAGAGAATAACATTTATAGTATTCATTTTTTTTAAAGTGCAATAAATTTTGGCCCATTCTGTATAATTCGGTCTCTATAAAAATTACTTCAAGATTTGCTTTTTAACAAGCTTTTATTAGGTCGACCTGTATGTAACTATGTAATGGAATCTAAGGTAACTAATTTAACCATCTTCCAAGGATCGTAGCGTCATGAAAATTGGCAGCTGTATGTAGTTCTGATGACAATACAATAATATGGTACTGTCGAACTGATCTGATGATGGATACAGGAGGTGGCCATAGGAACTCTGTGATGAAACAACGCAACCTAATTGTGTTAGGGGTTTTTAGAATTGTCTCGATGAGTATTAGTTGTCTGTCGTAAGAAAAGTACAGTCAGCGATAAAAGCTCGTATCAAAAATGAAATTTTTGCCAAAAACTTATTATATTAGCATGGGCATGTTTTTTTAGGAGTAATTCTCAAAAAAGTGGCATCTTAACCTGTCATCGAGTTTTTGAATTTAATGTATGTTTATTTGCTCTTTTTCATATGAAACAAAAATGTACCTAGATAAACTAAAACAATGTTTATCGAGGCCAAGTCATTATTTTTATTTAAATTTAACACTTATATTTATAAAAAATAAAGAGTAGCACTTTTCACTGTAACCTGTCTTGTCCAAAAGCATCGCTCTTCCAGTTTTAGTTCTTTAGGTTTTATAAGCACCAATTTATGTAAATAAAATATCATGCTATATAATAACATAAACAATACCTTTTAAAATGTACATTGCACGGGCCTTATATATATTGTTTTACAACAATATTCACGCACGAAGTTTGTCCAAGGATATTTTCACTGTAACCTGTACATCCGCGGTATTGCATCTGACTCATACACAGAAAATTTTATTTAGATCATAACTATGGCAAAATATTAGGTAAGTATCAAGCTAACCACCGTAGGGTACCAGTAGTACCATCATGTAGAGTAGTCAGTCATCATCAGTAGTTTCGTAGAGACAAGTGGTTAAAGGCAGGATTCTGGGGTTTGTAACGGAATGTCAACTTTAACTTGTCTCGATTATTTTACGAATTTGGTATGGGGCCTAATGTAATAATATCATTTTAATATTTTATGAATGTATATTCATCTATGCTAAAAGTGAGACATTTGTATTATTATCCGTTCGAGAGAAAAAATAAACATATAAGTATTTTTCACTGTAACCTGCTTAACTTTAACCTGTGTTCAATGTACGGGTTATTGTATGTCTTGGAAATAACTTCTTCATGTTCCGTTCTCTTTTGAAAATTTGGGGTACTTGAAGTAGTAAAACATATTTTTCATTCTAAAAAGTAAAAAACCTAAAAAAATTTTTCATTAACTTTAACCTGTCGGTGCCACTTTCTTGAGAATCACTCTTAGAATGTTTGTCAATTGCCTGTAAAAATTATTTTGCATTTGAATATAGCTAATTCAAGCTATTCAGCTTTGAGTTTTTATGTTATTTATTTTGATGTTGTAGGATTCTGTGATATTGTATGTTGGTATTCGTTCTACTGATACTGGTTAGCAATATGTAATCATACTACATACCTTTATGAGGCCTGGACGTTAGTGAGATGACGATTCACTCATTGCTGGTGTCCTACTTTATTACCTACATATAAAATTAGTTTCACCTGATTATCCACCTGGTTTCTTCTGATTCATAGTCGCCTCCATACCTCCCCTTATAGCGACCCCATTCCTCACACTATTAAGTTTACCATAAGTTCATATTATCCATCAACAATTTCCCCGGATCACTGTTCACTCTGAATACTTATATACGTTAGTCCCAATTTACAGGAGACACATCATTACTCTAATAACACCATAAGAAAGCCGTTGAATTGATCCCAAAGCAAAATTCTCCCTCGGTAGATCTGTTCGCACATAACCTCCTTTACTTACTGTCGTTCGGCGTCTACCCTCTTGTCTTTCCCTTAAAAAATCACCATAACCTAGAAGCGGTTATTTAACTTAAACGTGACTGCGAGCGCCATCTACTCCAAGACGCTGGCAACTATTACCCGGTTCGCGATGTCGCGACAACTTACCTAGCTGTATTAAATAATACCATTTCGTCGGTATAATTACCACACCATGTACTACGAGCATAAGCGCGTATTTTATACCATATTTCTACAAAAAATGGCACGGTGTTAATTTATCAGTCATACAAGTTTATTTTTGTGTGACTGTTGCATTTTTGAACTCAAAATTAATTACCTATTGTATTGAATGTTGGTCCCTATACCAGTTAATTTTTATCTATATATAGTAGCTTACACGTAAAATGTTTATTAATTTAGGAATTTCGGCACATTAATTTGTTTAGGAATATAACGTTTAAGTTCTAAAAATACGGTAAAAACATATTGCTTCAATTATTTTTTTAATTAAGCCCAACCATCATTCGACGCGAATGGTATAAATATAGTGTTTTATAACGTTGATTCATTAGCAAAGAACAAAATAAACAATGTTAATGTTACCCCACCTTACCTTACAACAAACTGTGTCAAAATAAACAATGTTAGTGTTACCCCACCTTACCTTACAACAAACTGTGTCAAAATAAACAATGTTAGTGTTACCTTACCTTACAACAAACTGTGTCAAAATAAACAATGTTAGTGTTACCCCACCTTACCTTACAACAAACTGTCTCAAAATATTAAAATGTTAATATCCAGAGAGGAAAATGAGGATACGTTTGTATGAAAATGCGATTTCGCGCGGCCGCAGTGTATCCTCTTATCATTTGATCATGTTACATACCTAACTATATGTGACGTTCCACGGCAAAAGGTACCTTATGGCGGCTGGCGCTTACGTCGCATAGCGCCGTAATAATATTGGAGCGACGTTGATAATAGCGTAAGCGCCAACCGCCATAAGGTACCTTTACCCGTGAGGCGTCACATATAACTGACAGCAATCTGACTAACTACTAACATAAATATTATTTAAAACACACTCCATTCACCAAATGCCTTGAATCTAAATAAAAAACTTAAATAAATGAGAAAAATAAAACGGCTACAAATATAATGACCACCAAAAAATACTTTGGTACCCTAAATAAAAAAATCATGCTTACCAAAAAAAAATACTGAACACCAAAAAAATAAGGCCTAAAAATACAAAAGTACCACCGGTTTAATTACGCCTGCCCTTCAAATTGTATTCAAATACCAAATATATTGAATGATCACCAAAACTCATTAATGATCACCAAATCTTGAAGACCAAATTAATGCGATATTTTCACCTAAATAAACCACTATGATTACAAAAAAATGTATACATATTACCAAATAAAGTAAATTGATGCCAAAATTACTAGCCCCTCCCGCTCAAACCCCCGTACCCCGCACCGCATACCTACCTAACCTAACCTACTTTTCTAGTAGCATTTTGTTATGCTACTAGAAAAGTAAAAACATGCATTTTTGGGTTTTCCGAGCAAAGCTGTGTTTATCTCATACCTTTAAACGAGCAATTCTTGTATATATGTATATATTTATATACATATTTCGGCGATCTCAGAAACGGCTCAAACGATTTCGAAGGCTGAGATACGCGTCATACTCGTGAACGGGTGCTGTTTGTGGAGACTGGTCTGTTTAAGCTAACATGAGCTAACACGAGGTAATTAGTAGTGTGTGTTACAAGGGATCAAAATGATATATTTCCGTCAAGGGCGTACATTAAATCCTAAATGAATCCTGAGCGTAATGAGGGATTCAAGTGTTAACGCCCAAGACGAAATAATTTTGATACCGTGTGACACATACTGCTTTTCACATCAACTATGAGCAAAATAAAAAAATAAATAAATGAGGAAATTATCATGTATCAAAACACTATTTAAGCTAAAAAAAAATTGTATGTAAAAATGAAAAAGATGTGTCCTAGAACAGAAAAGTACAACTTTGATCCCTCCTAGCAGGTAAGAAAAGTGCCACTTTGATCCCTCCTAGCGGGGAAGAAAAAGCCCTTTTTCGAATAGGTGATGTGAAAAATACTTAGTAACTTTATTTTTGAGTTTAATTACACTGAGACGCCTCATTCTGCTCTCGTGTGTTACTTTTCTCTTAATGAATGTGTTAATTATACAGGATATTGACTCTTGGAGACCCTATACATCTCTAAGGATAATTTGATAAACTATACAATCTTATAGTTCTGACACCTAGAGACATTTACACCTCTAAATATTATGTTTTTTTTTGTATTTGTATCTGTATTTTTTTTATATTAATATTATAGGTTTTATTATGTAATTCGACATTAAGAGACCATATACATCTCTAAGTAATTGTAATACTGGGAATGTTGGGTTTTTGTGCTTCGGCGGTCCCATGGTTTTACAAATATTGGCGCTATTATCGCCTTATACAATGCATTAGTCCGCAGTAGGCTTGAGTGCAACGCAGTGATCTGGGCACCCCATGAAGCGAAATATAAGTTAATGGTGGAGCGTATCCAGAACAAGTTTATTCGTTTTTTGTACTGGCGGAAATACGGTGTATACCCTTTCTACCCCTTAATGTATCCGACTTTATTTGTGCTTGGCATGGTAGGGTACAACGAGCTGCGGGTGCGCAGGGAACATATATTTTTAAGCTACTCAGGGGCAAATTGTACAATAGTCAGGTATTGAGTTACGTGTGTGTCTATGTACCCGATAGGTATGTGTGGCGCCGGTGTCGGCCGCGACTGCTGGCCGAGCCGCGCGGGCGCACCAACCTGCTAGGGCTGGCGCCACTGACGCGCACTGTGCGGATCCTCAATAGAATAGCGGAAAATATTGACATATTCTCATGTTCTTTGAATGAATTCACAATATCAGCATTGTAAATATTATGTTATAGACGAAATGACATACTTTAGATATTTTTATTAATAGTTACACTATTGTCTTAGGTTTACCTGTAAAAATAGTTGTGGAAAAAAAAATACGTTAGTTTGAATTGTTAGTTGTATATTATAAAATTGTTGATGTATTGTTATTATTTATGACTATATGTAAATTCAATGTTGTCGTGTAAAAGTGCCCTTGTGGCCTATTTGCTGAATAAATCTTGAAGTTTGATGAAATTTTCTATATGGGGGTTTTCGGGGGCCAAAAATCGATCTAGTTAGGCCTTATCTCTGGGAAAACGCGCATTCTTGAGTTTTTATGTTTTCCGAGCAAAGCTCGGTCTCCCAGATATTGAATATTATACGTTTATTTATGATTAACAACCCTTAACCGCTTACATAAATGCAATATGAGCATATACTTACTAAGGCATGTATTACGGGGAGTGTTCTGAGGAATTTTTTGGAGTAATCCCTGCCACGTCTTTCCGTCAGCGCTCTACGCGACAAAATTTCTATCTTCACCATCTTAGATGGTTGGCAGTCCTTATCCTTAACTCAACTGTGCGTTTCTCCAGAAACTTCCTGCCTGGCACGGCTAAACTATGGAATGATCTGTCGCCTGCGGTATTTCCGGACCGATACGACCTTCAAACCTTTAAGGAAAGACTGTATTTCCATCTTAAATTCCGGCAGCGCACTTACAACCCCTTTAATTTTTACTTAGAATGAATTTGCCTTTCAACCACCAGACCTGGTACCAGCATGATGGTGCTCCGCCTCATATCGCTGATCAAGTGCGGAATCCATTACGTGAAATGTTCTAAAATCAGTGGTCCCACGTTCGCCTGATCTCACATCACTTGTTTTTTTCTTTTGGAGGTGGGTAAAGCAATTGGTTTTTATAAAAGAATCAAGAACTCATGAAGAAATTTAATAAAATCAAGCGTCGTATTCGTCAACAGCCTTTACATTTCAAATGACATTATGACATTTCTAAACGTACTGGTGCTCGACGCGGTCCCAGTACATGTCACGTGTACGTGTACGTGACACGTGTGTGTGTCACGTATTCGCCGACATATATGCATATATAACATTAAAAATATATAATACGAGTTATATCCGTAATAGCGATTTATTGAGAAGCCTACAATAGCTGCAATATAAAAAGATATGAAAAGCACGCGGTAATTGGATTTTCCGATGCATTAGAGGAAGAGCTGTAAGTAATAATAGTTCCACGTCATTTTATATTACTTGTAGTAGCTAATAAGACAGACTGTTGTAATCTCTAGCTACATTTTATTTCATTGTTTATGTTTTATTAACCTGGCGGTAAAAACGTGCTACTTACAATCCGGAGGTCGCGGGTCATATAGGTATTTTCGAAACTTATGTAACATTATTTACCAGTTGCTTTCGGTGAAGAAAATTGACATTCTTAGTTATTGGTACTAATAATAATTTTGTATATTATTTTTATCTACTTATTTACCACATTATTTCAAACAATGATACACAAAATGTAAAACAATAATAAAAAAATAATATAAACGTAGTATACCCTGTATTTTACATTATATATAAAATAATCTAAATTCTAAGATTAAAAGTAAGTAATTTATATAACAATGAGCACACATGGCCAGACTTTGTAATTACTTTAATCGTTTTAAACTGCCACATTATTGCTGTTAGCTCTTGTACTATAAGATATTCCGCGTGCGCTTTAAATTATTTGATTTCCTATCCACAATGATATTACTTACTTTGCCGTGGATTTCAATTTTGAGTAAGTATGGGTAATCATTCTGTAGTAAAGTGAATTTGAGGATTATATATGGTAGACACTAAGCATATATGTATTCTAATAGGTAAGGTACATATTAATTGAATTGAAATTGAATTGGCAAATGGGTTAAATAATTAATTACTTACCTATTCTCGTAGATTGTGGTTAATTTGACCTAAAACACGCAACAAGTGGGCGTGTAGCTCCCTTGAGTACAAAATTAATGCAACAGAAAACCCACTCGTACTTAGCCTTTCAAATAAACACATTATTTGGTTAAGTTAAGAGACTGGGTCTACCGTCCAGTGGCGCCCTTATTAGAATTGTGTTGTCTAATAAACCAATTAATTTCTGTATAACAATATTAATATATACTGAATATTAATATTGTTGTCCTACTGATTCCCCAACTTTTGGTTTTGGCACATAGTTTTAATTTAAATAAAATTAACTTAAAAATATTTACGTAGAATCGTAGATGGACTTCTTATACGGTTTCTCTTACCCCGAGAAAAATAAAGTATGTTTCCCTTATCCCACCTGACCTTACTGATTAATACATAAATTAATTGGTTTATTAGAAAACACAACTCCCCCAATGATGGCGCCACTGGAGGGTCGATGCAGTCTTAAGCAACACCACATACTGCTCCATGTAATGTTTAATGCAAATCAATGATACTCGTATTTTATCATGTAAATACGAATGTAGTACCTACTAGAGTTTAGGTACTGTTAGTGTCCTAAACTTAAAAAAAAACCCTATGATATAAATTTAGTCGTAGGTATTATAATGTGATTTAAATACAAACTTATACATTTATTTATTTTAAGACTGCCTACTTTTAAGGATTTAGGTCAGAATTTTTTTTTTCACATCACATAATCAGAAAATTGATTTTTCTTCCCTGCCAGGAGGGATCAAAGTGGCACTTTTCTGTTCAACGACATTTCATTGCTAGTTTAAAATATTAATATAATTAACTATGAACATCGTATGTACAGCCTGGCAAAAAAGAGTAGAAATTTTAAAGTGCCAACACTGTAGTGTCAACACTAAGATTTTTTTATTTTCCTCATAGTTGATGTGAAAAGCAGTATGTGTCACACGGTATCAAAATTATTTCGTCTTGGGCGTTAACACTTGAATCCCTCATTACGCTCTAGATTTTACTTTAGAACTACGTTCGGGATTCTATTGTCGAATCCATCGCTTCATTCAGGATTCAATGTACGCCCTTGACGGAAATATATCATTTTGATCCCTTGTAACAAAAACTACTATTTCTTTGGCAAACATTTAATTTTTGGTAAGTACAAGCTTTTATCGCTGACTGTACCTTTCTTTCCACAGGCAACTAATACTTATTGAGACAATTCTAACAACCCCAAACAAAATTAGTTGTGCGTTGTTTCATCACAGAGTGTCCATGCCCACCTCCTGTCTCCATCATTAGATCAGTTCCATGTCATGATAATATTGCATTATCATCCGATTTACATATGTAGGTAAAAAACGTGAACGTGGTCTTAGGTATTTATTTCAATTTTTATTCAAAATTTCAGCTCTATCGGAAATTGGGTCAAATTTAGATTTAAAAATATACTCGTAGTACCTATAACAAAAATGTTGTTATCGCCTATTGCCATGTTATTTAACATGACCATAATACGATTGCCTCACCCTAGACCTATTGTCATCATGATAACTTTCAAATTTACTATGATGTAGGTAAAAGACAACCCAAAGCAAAACTTGCTTTTAAACGCTATTTTGTAATGACAACGGCAATAAGTACAAAATATGAGCTCGTTAATAGGGTAATTACCTATGATGAGCTCATTGTGACAAAATTTCATCAACTTTTATTACATTTACTTTCCCGAGTAGTCCATAGGTATTTAATGTCAGCGGCGATTAAAATAATTGAACGTTATACAGCGTGACCTTAGCCATTGGACAAACCCTGAAATCCCACGTAGGGTTACTTCTAAGAAATGCTGTAACGGTAATATTTTTTTAATTAGAACAAAAGATAAAAAAATAAATCAAACAAAAGTTATTTCCAATAATCGACAATAAAAAGAAACATACTGTATTAATCATTGGCAGTCCTTTTGACAATTTGTTTGAAAATGTGGAGCAATGATGACATTTGTCAAAAGTCAGAATCTTATTAATGTCATAAATAAAAAAGATAATCAAAACGGTCGAAGAAGGTTTCATACTATTTATTACCTCAGGAGCTACTAACACATACAGGTTGCTCCAAAGTAAAAAAAAACGTAATTCGTTAATTTCTTCGTAACCGCTACAACGATTGCTATGATACTTTGTATACTGGTTCTAAATACCCTAATGCATATGTACATTTCGGCTTTGTCCAATGGCTAGGGACATCCTGTATAAACCATTTCAATTTTTCTTTATTGAGCTAAATGTTAGCGACAGTACGTTTGTCCTTAAATTTGTGTCAAGTATTTCATTATTTAGTACGGTCAGCCAAGTGGTAATCCACTTTCTTGGCTGACTATACATCCTTTCTTTATTCCACATTGTTATTAAAGTAGTCAAATGTTACTAAATATATTTACCCTAACACTATTTGCAAAACTAAAATCACTATAGTAAAAAGAAACCTTATATACAATAGTGCTCCTTTAATATTATATTTCCTGTTTACTCGCCGACTTTTCTAGTTTAGGTATCCTACGAGTGACAACTTGGACAATAAGGCCTTGGGAAACAAAATAATATTTTGCCTCTAAACACCTTTATCGCGAGAGAGAAACGAACCAGTCACAGGATATCTGCTTTTGTTAAGGTATAAGCGGCTTAAAAACCTTTGTTTTGCCGTGTGCGCGTGATAACTTCGAAACTGCACACTACGGCCATGCAGGAGAGATACAGCACTCAAGAGTGAGTTTAACGTTTTGTGTGACTACATAGACATTCGCGAAAAATGTCAAAAGCGGCAAGCGGCTGAAATACAAGAGCAAATTCCGACGTGACCGTATTATTTCGACACTCTCAAAAGAATCGAAATTTATAGGGTAAGGTGGTGGTACTGGTGCTCGACACGGTCCCAGTACATGTCATCTTGAAACTTAAGTCATTGTCAATAGAGGTGACAGCAGGGTGTCATCTATTGGGCATTAGCATGTCGAGCACTAGTACCGCCACCTTACTTCCCGTTGACATACAACTATGAAATTTGGCAAGTAATATTGTCTTACACTACAAGTACAGCGAAAAATGTAAAAACTAAATTTATACGGAACGTTCGGTAGGCGAGTCCGACTCGCTCGTGGCCAGTTTTTTTTTATCAAAAGAGAGGCAGAAGATTTACTTACAAAAATATTTTTTTACAAAATAATGTGATAAGGTAGAAAACAACACGTGTCAATCACTTATTATACTTAATAACTAATAATCTACCTAAAAATAGCACTCTTTTTATGTGCACGTGTGAAGAAAATATTTAATAGGTAGTTACTTGTCCATAAGATTAGTTACCAAAAAATATTTGCGCATATGATCACAGAGAAGTTAATTTTTAAAAATTGACCAACAGCTCTTCGGTTTTTAAAGCCATTCTTTATTTAATTAGAATTTTTAAAAGATACCTTGTAAGTCAGTTTACAAATTCCATAATTCTCAAGGGTAATGATATTACCTAAATACCTAAGTCTTGTATACATGCTTGGCACATTGAATAAGTAATTAAGCACTGCTAAGAACCCGGGTACTTAGGGGTGCACTTTACTCTGCCAATTTCATACAAAAATTTATTGCTAGGTAGTATATTATATGTGA
The DNA here is from genome assembly GCF_910591565.1 of Cydia splendana. NCBI lineage: Eukaryota > Metazoa > Arthropoda > Insecta > Lepidoptera > Tortricidae > Cydia > Cydia splendana. The sequence goes on along the minus strand of NC_085987.1, from coordinate 36,451,528 downwards.
AATTCTTGAGCAGATTTAACTTACCAAGTGAGTACGTCTGGGACGTTGTTTTCGCAAATACATATTACAATGCGATCTTTCTAAGGCTTAATACACTTATGCAAGTTACGTTTTTTTTTTTTTAATAAAACATTTTTAACTTAATTTTCTTGATAAAACCTAAGTTAAATGGAAGCCAGTGATCACCTGAACCCTACGGCTTACCTATCGCTTGTGGCCGCCCTTGCCTTGCCCATTACGAAGCCGCCGCCGTGGCCGTGGACGTTTGCGGTGAGCGTGCCAGTACCAAGCGTATCACCCGGCTATTAACGTGTATAGGATGTTAAATCAAATGAGCCAGTAAGGAAAAAGCTGAAACTATAAGAGATAATTTTAAGAACCATAACCAATTTCAGAGATAATCAAAATAGGATTCGGAAGTTTCAATAAACCCTTATTTAATAATCCTTTTTTTAAAGGTTTAGAAGAAAGTCCCCAAAATAATGCATTTAGCTATACACATGTATGTATATGCATATTAAATCAGGTACAGCTTTAAAATTTTGAAGTAATATATTAGTAATAGCCGTGTTAGTTGAAATTATGTCATTATTCTACTGCAAGTGCCCGACAAAAATCCTCGTGCCTACTTCGCGGAGTTATTTGCGGGAGTGCCACAAATCAAACGCGGTTATCGTGTACAAGAACCGTTTATTGGGGAAATGGGTACTTTGAGAAACAGACGTTAGGGTTCATCCACATATTACGTCACAGAAACAGGAGGGAGGGGGGGTCAGGCAAAGTGTGATAGTACGTATTAACGATCTATCTATTTCCTATGAAAGAGTATGACAAGGGGGAGGGGAAAGGCCCTCCCTCCCTAAAAAATCCAATAAATCGAAATTTTGTGTGATGTAATTAGTTAATGGAATTTACGAATGCAAATGTCGTCATTCCGTATCTAAAACGGTACCTATATTTCAGTGTGGCTCAAAGCCAACAGGTGAAAGATTTTCATACAATAGTTAACGCTTTTTCCTCAATGCCCCATGAAGACGAAAGTCCTCGTGTAGCGTGCCGTCAAGCTGATGACACGTATTCAGGTTGTAAAATTCAATAACAAATATAACTATACAATTTAACGACCGATTAAGTACGTTATAACAGGGAGGGTAAAACTAAATAAACAAATCAATCTATCTTACACGAATCAATTCCCAAACCAAAATGTCGATATTATTGGCCAAAATACCTAAAAGATTGCTAACTCTCTTTTTTGTTTAAGTATTACTTATTTCCGATATCAAATTGATGACACTCTCAAGTGAAGTGGAGTGAATTGGACACGAAAATGTACGCTGCAAAATTTCACGGAAAAGTCTAAGATAACCGTCGTCGTTAGTGTATGAGGAAGATGAGCAGTTATTCTTGTATAAAATAAATTCTAACAAAGTGCACATTTCGTTAGCTTCGCTAAAGAGATACGTTTGCAATATTACGCTTCAGCTAGTGAGCACCAACCAGGTGAGGTATAAAAAGAAAATCTTCATCTTTTTTATTTCACGTGGATAAGTCAAGTTGTGATATTGATTTACGGGACATAAACTTACGTATGCATTGTGAACTGCGAAGCGCATGTAAGTACTGAGCACTCGCCGCCTTGTATATGTATAATATATTATAAAGTAATAATATTTAATCTCCAGCTGAAGAAGTTAAGAAACAGCTAACGTCTGAACAATAACTGTGACCTGTGCTATAAAGTAAGTGTGCCTAGTGGTAACCCATATTGTTTTACTGGTCTGTACAAACCAGCGCGGAGGTTTTATTTGCAGTTAAACCGTTATTAAGTTAGCACCCTGTGTTTACTGTTTACACACCTGTTGATTGTACAACGCCGCGCCAAATTGTGTTCTATGTTCAGGGAGGCCTAATATATAATAACCGGAATATCATCAGACTATATTTTTTATTCAGGAACTGAAAAACATAAATGTATTATTTTTTCTTTTGCCCGTTGCTCACGCACACATGTACCTAGTCATTTTACTCTGCGATTGCTGTGAAGTAACCGGAAAATTATTACTTATTATTTATTTCATTCGTTTAGGTTTTTAGCTGTTCATGCATGCTCTCTGCTGTATGGGAAAGGATTTTAAAACAAACACTAGGAATTATGAAAGAGTAATGAACACTAAAAAACTTCAAACGGCACTTTCGTAGCGCCCTGCGTAGCGCTATGCATTAAAGTATGTCTATCCCATAAAGTGCTATATTCCCCGGAGAGTAAATGTCATAAAAGAGCTTCAGATACTTTTAAATTATTCGCTGTACGGGCTCGCCCGTAAATTAAACTGTTTCACGGTCCATTGTTTATTATTGAATTCATTGAATGTTAATTTGGAAAAATATGTCAACAAAATATAGAATAATGTAACATGTAGGACGTATTTGATTGAGTAGATAGTAGATAGAATAGGTATTTAGTATTCGCCAGAATAGTACCTATGCAATATTAGGCTGAATAACGAATACTCCGCAATGTGAGCGAATACACCGAATACCAAATAATTAGAGAACAATCGTGTCATCTCTAGAGTAAACCATATGTAGATTAGATATATTTATTTCTTAAAGGACACAGTATTTTACACAAAAGGATAAAACAAAATCTTTCACTAAAAGATCGTAAACTTGACATTAGAACAGAAATAAATAAATATAGAATTAATAAATAATACAATGTCATACTAAAACAAATCATGGATTAGTAAAACGTGTTCCCTCAAACAATCTCCCTGAAAGAGATGTTAGAACTCTCAATCATGGCAAGGTCATTTACTATTCACCCATGACCTACTTATCACGGATCGACTCAGCTTGGCCGATGTGTACTTAACCAGAAAGGAAATATTTACGAATTGAAAGCTTTACATTATTACAAATTCGTACCTACATAGATACTCGTATACAGTTATGTATTTAGTTATCCGTGGCAGTCGCTTTTTACAGAGTTTATTGAGAGAAGTAAATTATGTATAAGTAGGTACCTACTCGATTATAATTGATAGTAAAATATGTTATTTAGGCATTCATCCACAATAAAAAATTGTGTAAAAATATTTAAACGGCTATTAAATTAATCAAATGAAATATTTTTATACCTAAACAGAAATATTAAATAATAATCGTCGGTATTTTAAATGTAAAACTCCTTTATACCTTGACTTTCAACAAAGTATTTTAGTTATAACCTACATGGTTCGTATAAATTAGTGACATGATTTAAAAAAATGCTGTGAAAAAAAGCTATTACTCCCTAGGGAGTTATAGCTTTTTTTTCACAATCCATCCAATTCCACACTCCCGCACGAACAATATAGGCCTTTGTCATTCAGTACACCTGCATGAAATAAGGTCTTTTTCGAGCATGTTTGATGAAAAATTTATTAAAGTGGTCTTGTATTATGTATTTACTTGTATTATTTATTCTGACGTTTTGAAAGTGACATTACTTACTAGGTCGTAGCCAGACATCAACATCACTCATCATCTTATCCCCCGTGCCTTGGAACACTCGCGACGCTCGTGGTTGAATCTCGGAATCTTTCGTTTTTTTTTCAAATGACGAAACCTATTTCTTGTTGAGCTGTATGTAGTAGTAAAGTCTTTGGATAGACTCATATTTACTTTGTTAAGAAAATTGATAATCTCGTTCAGTTATCATTTATTATTCCAGAAGATTCTAAAATAATTGTCATTGTAAATTATTTGATGCATTTTTGTAAACTATACACAATTACATGAATTAAAACCCCTCTGGCTTTAAGTTTTCACCTATACTCGTATTTTACTTATTGTGATTTGACCATAAACCTAAGGAGTGGCCTGGAAAAAAAGTAGCAGCACATTATGTGGATTTTTCATGTTATTTTGTAATAATTTGTAAGCAGTTCATTTCTATAGTGATCTGTAGATACTATTCTTAACAATTAAATACACTCCTATTTAATATAAAAGGGTCAATTAGAGTTTTCGCGTTTTATATTACATCTCTCATGACACTTTTTGAACAGTGTCTTTTGAAAGAAATTATAAGGTATTTCTCATACACATCGTTTTTTCTAAAAGTTTGATAAGCGAATTAATACATTATTCAATTATTTTTCGTTCTATATAAAACTTTTTTTTATTTGACTTGACTTTGAGGTAGTTTCATGGAATTTCTAATTTTGTATATTTGCCATTTTTACAGAGATTTGTCTTCCATAGAAAAACCTCTGTCATAGGTTAGATTGGAGAGACTTCCTAACTACCCAAGATAAATTCCAGTTTATTAGAATAGCTTATTCGTTAGATGATGTTCTTAAAAGCATAAAAAAAGTTATGAAACTGGAGCTTCATTTGTGGCATTGTAGAAATCGGCCAACAAATATTATCAAATTGTACTGTTATTATTTTATTTTATATTTTTATTTTATAGTATATTTACTAAATTACAAAAAAAAACTGCTTCATAATTAGCAAAAAAAATTTACCATATAATTCACAGCTCCTTTTTTACTGGACCACTTCTTAGCTCAAAAGTAAAACATAGGTCATACCAATAAGAATAAGAAGAATAAGAATAAGAGGCACCCTTCCGGAGGGCACAGACCTGGGGCCAATCTTTTATTTGTAGGGTTTTTACTTTTTAGGTAGTTTTAATTTAGTATTTTTAGTTATTAGTTTAATTTATTTTCGTTTGTCTTTATTATTTATTTTGTTTATATTTATATTTAAGTTTAGTTTTTAATTAGTGTTATGTCTGTTTACTTTTTGTTGTTATTAAAGAATAAGAATAATAATTATTTGAAAAAACCTTGTTGACATTAAATGTACATATCCTGTGGCCCCACACTAGGCTATGCCTGTGACGTGGCAGCCGGGTTCTCAATTCGTAGGCAAAAGGTTAAGAAAACACTAATCTAATAATTAAGGGAATTATGAAATTCAAAATAAGAAAAAAATGAAAGAAAAAAGGGTACGTGTGTATGTGTGTGTGTGTGTGTGTGTGTGTGTGTGTGTGTGTGTGTGTGTGTGTGTGTGCGCGTGTGTGTGTGTGTGTGTGTATGCGAGTGTGCGTAAGGCTACAGAGATGGTTATCATGTAAGGGATTAGGTGATGACCTTCAACAGCATCTCAGTTTGAATATAGTTAAGATCTTTCAACCAGTTCTTAATTATGAATTTTGCTTCAAGAGACACTTTTCAGATATGTTGCATGCCTTTACTCTCTTCTTAGTCGTGCACTCTTGACAGAGTGGTCGTGGTCATGTCACGGTCGATTTCTGCGCCACCGCAGCTCTTGCGATCCGTCGCCATGTGGCTCTGTTTTTGGTGGAGTGGGAGCAATCGTTGACTGAATTTCCTGTGATGGACTTAATGAGGTCTGTCCATCGTGTTGGGGAGCGGCCACGAGATCTTTTGCCTTCGACTCTCCCTTGCCTTTACTACTGAATTGAAAATATACGGATGCAGGAAGTTAGGAAAACGCCTCGCGAATGTGGTTTTTACGATGGGCGTAGGATTTTAAAGACTCAATTACGGATTAGGGTAATATATATTCTTCCGAGTTTACAGTTTTTTGATGCACGTGAGTTGCAACTCGTAGGATCAATAATTGCCTGACACTAAGAACATCCGCGTCTCTATAAAGGGAAACAGTCGGAAACAGCCCGGGCTTTCCGAGCATGACCTTGAGCACAAACCTTTGGGCCCTTTCGAGAGGCAGTAGTGCAGAGCTAGTGGAGCCACCCCACACACTAATTCTGTATGATAGGATGGATTCGCAAATCGAAGTGTATACAAGCTTAAGCAACTCCCTCGTAGCAGAATTTCATACAATAGTTATTACCCACTTGGTAATAGGAGGTATACGACACAGTCACAAATGGATTGCATTTACGTATCCATAATTGTGAATCGACGCAGTGGATTGTGCGACAAGAATTGTAAAGAACCACTCAATTCGAGCGTGAAAATGCAGCTGTGAGACACAATGAAGGTGTAAAAAAATGTAGGAACTTTTCCTTGTGAAAGAAATACTTATTAGCCTTTTTCAAGCTGTGAAACTTTAACTTATGCTTTCCTATCCGTCCATCTGTTGTTTGTCAAGTTAATGGCTCTTTCTCATGAACCGTTAGGTATATTATACATACATATATACACTTTTGAGATCACGTAGTAAAAGAAAACGTTTATTGTTTGAAAATATAACTCTTTGTCTATTTTTTGAGGTAGGTACCTATAACTTATTTGGGTATGATGTAGGAATGATCGCGGTTTGAAAATTGTACGTCGATCGTTTATAATTTTAACCCAATTTTTTGTTTTGGTATTGTATACGTTTTTCAATGTGCCCTTATTCGACAACAAGGTTTCGAGTAATATCTTATTATGAGACCCACTTCTCGTGCGGCTGTTAGTAATAGGTTTTATAATTATAATCGCTTTCGTAGTAATCTTAAGGAGGATAATTGAGAAGGACGTATTTCTTCAGCGACGCGCTAAACTCGCAGACTAAAATCGCAGTTGTGTGTTCAATGTTAAAAAGTAGGTACCAAAAAAATCGCATGTCGTCGGTGCGAATAAAAAAATCGCTATGTGTTTTTTACGATTTTGGCATATTTTAATTCCTTTTTAAATTTCCCGTCGACCTATATCAATATTTTTTTAATATATTTAATAGTTTTGAAAATAACTAACAGAATATGTACAAAAAAATAGCTATGTGATTTGTTTAGCACATAACGAAATTAAATGCCTTGTTTTCCGTCGAGGGTGATGGTGAGAATGTTGCACATGGCGATTTATTGACCCTAAAATCCGCTATGCTATGTATTATTTCTTGTACTACGTTACTTTGGCAACAAATCGCTATGTGTAAACTTTACACATGACGATTTTAAGTGAACCAAATTTAAGTCGCTATGTAGCAAAATTCTGGTTAAAATAATTAATATTGTAAAAATTTACGAAAAAACTGTTTATTTTCTTCATAAGTATCATGTAAAAACCATTGATCTAACTACCAGAAAAAAAATACAGGTGCAACAAATATATTACAAACAGAAAAAAAAAACAGTTTGTTTGGTCTCCTGAAAAGTAGCTAAAAAATACATGGCGATTTTTTTAATCGCACCGACGATATCAGCCATAAAATAAAATGTATTTTACTATTTTATTTGTATCTAATTAATAATTCGAATACAAAACACAAACTCAGTGCAATACTTATTAAAAACGGCTCAAGCGTAAGCGTAGGACATTAGGAATTCACCATCATATCGACGCCTGAAAGCAAACACGTAGTAACCCACAAAAACCAAATTGTTCACCAGAGACGAAAAACTTTTCGAGTTTTGAAAAAAAATCATAACTATCTTGTTTATGAACGTAACTTACTCAAAATTGGATGCAATATTCAAAATTTTTTGGACTTCAATTTCATTTAAATAAATTTAACCGCAAGTTGTTACAAATCTAGATTTAGTGGGTTACTACGTTTTGATATTTTTAACACAGTGCGCATACTCATAGTAAACGCCAGTACTAAATGTATGGGATAGCATTTCCTTAAATTTTGTATGGACAGCAAACACGCAGTAACCCACCTGAATGTGACAAAAGATATCCGTAATAAAGTCTTAAACGTTGTTGTTTATAAATTTTGGGTGAACAAAATGCTGTAACAGTATTTGTTTTCTTTTTGTAAGCATTTATATTGCATTAAATGTATTGCCAAAAATTTTACCACACCCTTAAAAATGACTTTAATGGCATCTTAAAGTAAATTGCACGACATAAGGGGTCATCCATTAATTACGTCACACGTTTAGGGGGAGGGAGGGGGTCAAGAAAATGTGACATATTGTGACATGGGGGAGGGGGGAGACACAAACTTTGTGACGTCACTTTAACTTCATCAGTAACCGAAATTTTTTTTTAAATTATTTTATTCGCTGTACATTTAAATAACAAGTTTTTAAAACGATAATCGTTTTTATTCTTTTAATTTTCTTTCCTAAGCCGTTTTGGGTTATAAAATTACTAATATTTATATCGACAAAAATATTTTGATAAAATATTAATAATACCTACTTAGGTACTTACTTAATTCGGTTTGGCGATTTCGTAGAAAAAATGTGACGTCACACTAGGGGGGAGGGGTTTGCCAAATGTGACCACATGTGACAAGGGGGGGGGGGAGGGGTCAAAAAACCTAGAAATTCGTGTGACGTAATTAATGGATGACCCCTAACAAATGTATACTTATAAAATGTAAAGATGTTTCAGGGATTCATAAACGGAAATAAAACATTTGTTATGTTGATTTGAACTATTAAAATCAATATGAGCATTCTTAAGCCCAAACAAAACACATAACCTTTGTTTAATATTCAATAACATAATTAAATATTATAATGTTATTGTAAAATCAGCTAAAAAATACGAAGTCCACTTTGGAAAAGACAACGCAATGGGAGATCAAAATCTAACCAAAGTATAACAACGTCGTTTGATAAAAAAAAAGTGATTTCTACATTCTCTTATAAAATAAAAGTGGACTTTAGACAAAACAAACTTTCACCACATACCATAAGACCAAATTTTGTTTAAGTACCATAAAACCATAAATCGATACACACACCGTAAATACAGCAATTTTACATGCTTACAATTGAAAAAAAAACTTACGTTTCTTACATAAAAACAATCACTTTATCCAAAATCCCCGTAATATTTTACTTAATTACAAACACGTCGACTCACTTTTACCCCCCGAAGCGCACTGAGCGACGGCGCAAACGTTCAAGTAATGGCCGCGATAGCCGCATTAAAACGAAATAAGGCACAGGAGTTTAAACCTTACGCCCTACAACAGTGAAGTAATTATTAAGTGGTAGTTTTACTTGATCCTTGTAAACGTAGTTAAAGACATGTCTCTAAAATTTTAATAGTATGTGAATTTGTGTTAAACCACTACTCGACTAAACATTATTTCCCGCCAAATAGCGTAACTGCAAGACATTCACATTCATGAGCGGCAAACACGTAGTAACCTACATTTGCGTCAGAACAACGGAGGTTGTAAATGACAAAACTAGAAAATGTATGGAATTCAAAGTGCTGTAAATACAACGAATTAAATTATTGAGTTTTTTTTGCTATTTACTGCGTGTTTGCTGAGTAAATTTCAAGAAAAACGAGAAAATTTATTTCCTATTTTCCCCATTTTTCATCGTATTGGCACGTGGTATAGACCTATCGACGCAGAAAAAATTTTTGACCTTGTGTGGGTTACTACGTGTTTGCTTTCGGGCGTCGAATTATCTGCCTTTTATCGCCCACTTCTGGGCACTGGGTGCCTAGGCAAGTTGACAATCGCTTGCGCTACGACAACGAAACGCTTTGTTGTACGCTGATAGAGATACCTATCATTCTTCCACATTAGTGCGACAGTGACAGTTGCGTTTCATTCGGAGCGTAAACGATTGGCATGTTGGTGATGTTGGTTACGTACCCAGGAGTTTATATCAGGCCGCGTAGCCAACATGCCAATCGCTTAGGGTAGTTTAGCCGGTTTACCGGCCACTTCCGGTTCTCGGCCACTACGTAGTAAAACTGTAATAACATGACAACTTTACCGTATTTATTGAAAAAATGAGGGTAGTCGGATAAATTAAGTTGACATTGACATATCCTAAATTTGTTAGCTTGATAACGTTTTGATTGGCTCGTCAGTGCACCAAAGCAATTTAGCAAGTGTGGATGTTGGACAAATTGGTAAAAAAAATTGTGATTCAATATTTTTTCAAGGTAAGTAAAAATATTGTTTTCGTGGGTTTGAGGCCATTATTGATGTTAATGTGCATTGTGGATAAGTTGAATTTATGTTATTATGATTTAAATGTACGATTTTTTTTATATAAGTCAATTAAATTTGATGGTCGGGTAACTAAATGCAATTTCGTAAAGATGTTTAGTTCTCGGCCGCCCGGCCGAGAACAGGATTGAGGCACGTAATTTTTAATTGATTAATCTTTCCTATTAAAAGACAGCCAACAAAATAATTATTTCAAATAATACTTATTTGTATCCAAGTAATTCATGTACTTAGTTCTCGGCCGCATGCTTATTAACAAATAATTGGTTAAAATCTGCTTTAAAATCTTTTGTATTTGGCGGCCAAGAACAGGATTATAAAAAGTTAGTTTTCGGCCTAGCTAACTTATGACGGCCGAGAAACAAGTAAAATTTATTTTGTTTTCGGCCCTTGAAAAGTAAATAATTTTTACACTATTTTTATATTAACAAGATGCTTCAAAAAGAAGATGAGTTTTTGACTAATATCAGCGACGAATAATCGTCTTCATGATCTTCCTAGCGTTGTCACGACTCATAGGAGCCTAGTTTTTACGAAAATGACTGCCATCTGACCTTCCACCTATGTGTCTCTTGGAATTAATTCGATTTCTTCACGAAATTTTCCTTCACCGAAAAGAGAATGGTAAATATTACTGGTGATAAGTAGTTACCGTAGCCTATGGATGCCTGTAACTTCAAGGGTGTTACCGACCCATAAAAACCTCCGAACTTACGCACGCTGCTAGTTAGGCTACAAAATGTCTTATTTTAATATTTTTGAGTATGTTTTGGAAAACTCTTTACGAGATGTAGGTACCATAAAATTTCCCATTAACGTTCCTTAATGTAATACATTATACCATTGAATATTTGTTGTTTTATTCAAAAATAATTCCTATTGATAGTGAAATAAGAGTCATTTAAAAACATAAATAACAGCGGCCGACAACTAGTTAACAAGCGGCCGAGAACCAAAAAAAGTGTCCGAAAACCAGCTAAATTGCTACTTTTTCATATTTTTCATTATACAAACAAAACGTTGTAATTAATAACGGATTTTGATACAAACATGGTAAGTGTATTATATTTTTAGTCTAAAAATCACAAAATGACAAAGATTGGTCGAATATATTGTTCATAAAATACATTTGAATTCGAAAGTTTGCTTAACTGGCCGACAACCGGCTAAACTACCCTACGCTCCGCAGCGATCGAAACGCAACTGTCACTGTCTGTCGCACTAATATGGTAGAGTGATAGAGAGACACAAAGCGTTTCGTTGTCGTAGCGATAGCGATTGTCACTTTGGCTAGGCCGGCTGAACCATCGTTACCAAACATTGTGTTTATTTTGGTAGTTATTACCTCTATTATTATAAGCACATTTCCTCATATGCCATCAACTAAGCAATATCTTAACAGAATGTGCTGTTATAACTGAGAAAGTTCCGGACAAACTGTCTTTTTGTCACTGTGTGAAGCAACAAGAAGTAGTAGGTACGTCTAATGTTTAAATTTATATTCCATTTAAAGTTCTGGCACAAACTTATTCTGATTGACGGAAGGTATGCTATTATTTTCTGTCCCCTAATTTCAATGAGCTTTTCATAAAATTGGAAATTCGAAGGATCTTGAGGGTGAATGTCCTAGGAACGTAAGCTGATGATGGTGATGAACTGATGAACGTGATACTCCAAATCAAAATATTACAAGCGACCTTTTTTTTCGTCTAATTTATTTAGTCTTCACATTTCTTTTAAATACTTATAATATTGTATATATATTTTCATTTACCTTCAATCCTACTCAAATATGCATAGCGTATCAAAACTATTTCAAAGTTCGCTTTAGTTCCACATGTTTGCAATTACAGCGCGCCGTTATTAACAGTGAACTGGTTGATAGACCATTAATATTAAGAGGAATAGGGCATTAACTTTGCGATCTTAACTTGTTAGTAAAAGATTAGATTTTTTATTTGTTTAATAAAGAACATCGCTAGTTTTGTGACGGGTATCTTTTAATTAGGTAATAGGAACGAATATCGCTGACAACCTCCGTCCGTATATGATCACGGCCCATTACGTGACTAGACCAGGAAAAGCTTCATATGCATTAATTTTGCAATATTGTTTTTTTTATCTTAGCGTTTTGCTACGCATATATTTATTATACTCGTACAATAACTATTATATGAGTATGCATAATCGTGTACCTATATTTAGCTATGAACAACTTATAAAGTGCGACATCGATACCTAATACTTAACATAGAAGTACAAGTGTAAATGCGACTCAGCGAGTATATATAAAAATAAATACCTACCTACAAAACTTACTTAGCATAAATTGCAGTATTTATTGTAACGCTGATTTTCAGACAGGATTTTATAGGTTAGTTACTTAGTCGAATTGTGCAACCTAAAATAAAAATATTGGATAGTTTAATCCCATTAAATTATCATCACAAAATTAGTTTAAAAAGAGTCCTATGTTGAGTTTTTAAAATACGTTTCTTGAAACATCTATTATATTCCGCTAAGGGTATAGTAAATAATCCCTCCTTTTTCCTTTCATATTTCCACCTTTTCTATATCTTTCATTATGGGTACACTACATAATTCCGAAATATTTTATGCCGAATTTTAGAATATCGAATTTTATTATTCCGATTTTTAAATGCTCGACCCATCAAAATTCCGATTGTCGTAATTACCGAACGATGAAAATCACGAAGTTTTATATTTCCGAATAGCAATAACGACGATTTTTTTAAATTCTGAACCACATAATTCCGAAATTAACAATTCCGATAGTGAGCAACACCGAATTTAACATTTACGGTTTTTGAAATCACGAATTCCGAATTGTCATTATTCCGAATTTTTGAATTCCGATTTGACGTGATTCCTATTTTAAATATGCCAATTTTATAATTCCGAAAACGAATTTCTGAATTTGTTGGTCGCAGTTCTAACCTAACCTACACCTACTTTTCTAGTAGCAGTTGGTTTCTGTGAAGGTCAGTTCTAACCTAACCTAACCCACTTTTCTAGTAGCAGTTGGTTTCTGTAAAGATCGCAGTTCTAACCTAACCTAACCCACTTTTCTTGTAGCAGTTGGTTTCGGTGAAGGTCGCAGTTCTAACCTAACCTAACCCACTTTTCTAGTAGCAGTTGGTTTCTGTGAAGGTCGCAGTTCTAACCTAACCTAACCTACTTTTCTAGTAGCAGTTGGTTTCTGTGAAGGTTGCAGTTCTAACCTAACTTAACCCACTTTTCTAGTAGCAGCTGGTTTCTGTAAAGGTCACAGTTCTAACCTAACCTAACCCACTTTCTAGTAGCAGTTGGCTTCTGTGAAGGTCGCTGTTCTAACCTAACCTAACCCACTTTTCTAGCAACAGTTGGTTTTGTGAAGGTCGCAGTTCTAACCTAACCTAAACCACTTTTCTAGTAGCAACTGACTTCTGTGAAGGTCGCAGTTCTAACCTAACCTAACCGACTTTTCTAGTAGCAGTTGGCAGAAGCGTTTATAGAAATAAACGTTGCAGTTCTAACCTAACCCACTTTTCTAGTAGCAGTTGGTTTCTGTAAAGGTAAGTTCTAGCATGTCCAAATGATTAAAATGCAATTTAGATCAATTTTAAAAACGGCTGACCATTTAATTACTTCCCTTTTGAAAATCACGAATTCCATTATTCCGAGTTTACAAAAGATCGAATTTCTAAATACCGAATTATTTTATTTCAGATCGGTCAATGATTTTTCGGAATAGACAAATTCGGAAAAAATAATTTCGGGTTTTTAATAAATCGGAACTTTAAGCTTTCGTTCATATGACAATCGAATTTTAAGTATTCGGAAATAGCGCAGTCGTGATTTTCTTCTTTCGTGGTTTTCAAAGTCGTAATTTTGATATTTCGGACGTATAAAAACCGTGATTATGAAAATCGAGGTTATGAAAGTCGGAAAAACATATTTCGGAATATTTGGGTGTTCCCCTTTCATTATATGATTGTTTGACTGCTTAAGTACTTATAAAATAAAGATTAATTATCCTTTATAAATTCAGTCTTAATCATGTTTACAGAGGACTTGTATTAATTAACAATGTACCTACCTTATTAAGTACAGTCTAAGAATTTAATTTCCCACCCATTTTGTACTTTGTCACAGTGCCAAAAGTGTGAGGCCTCTAGCGACTTTCATATAGTTTTCACTGTGACAAGTTACGAAATGGGGCGGAAATTAAATTATTTTACTGTACTTGAAATAAACTACGCTTAGAAATTATAATACAATTCAGTAGGATTTATGATGTAAACTAAAATATCTTACTTAGTTGGACTTCATTTATTGGTTTCCGTACCTGAAGGGTGAAAAACGGAATTATTTTAACAAAACCTCTCTGTCTCTCCGTCCGACTGTCTGTCTGTCGATCCTTCCGTCTGTCCACCTGCCTGTCGTCAGTCTGCCTGCCTGCCTGTATGTCTGTCAGTCTGAAACCGTTTATTATTTTGCTAAAACTACCCCAACGGCGCTTCTACTGTTGGTATAATTAATTATATTTTAAAAAGAAAGAAACAGTGCATGATTTGTATTGTCGAATTACGGGAATATGTGCGCCGGGCACTTGTTTCATGGCTCGGCGCACTAACTCTCGCTGCCTTTCAATTAGAAATGCTCTGAGCTTTAGTGGGGATTACACAAAACGTGTGTACCTAGAATTTTTAATCAGCTTTCATTTGACATCACTTATGTGTATGTGCAATCAACTATTTGGGTGCAATTTGCATAGTCTAGTAAGGTGAAGGCGATTGTTGACGTCATTAAACAGGAAGTTGTATCTTTCATGATTATAAATGTACTAGCTGTTTTAGACCATGGCTAACAAAATATTAAGTCTGTTCTGGTTACCAGGTCTGAACTAAGTTGAATCTGGTATCATACAGGTACTACTGATGTTAGATAAAAATCAGGCAACTTTCAGCAGCTCTATCTCAAGATCTTATAAGGTCTGTATAGACCAAACTGGACTCACATTAACGCAAATTTAGTCTGCTTAGATCTTTCAATGACTTTTAAGAATCATAAGTCTTAAGTGGAGAAAATTCTCAAAATCAAAAATGATCCGAAATATTTAGGATTTTTCTATCTAAGTAATAGAATGAAATTGAGATTGACCCGATAGGCTTTCGTTTCGAGGTCAGAAACTTGAATTTAACAACACAAGAGCATTTTGTCACTATTAACATATAAAAAAACCAACCGACCCTTATTTAATACAACGCTTTCAAAACACTAGAAGTACAAATAGTTGACTGTTCCCACTTAAAAGCTATCGGTGGAGCAGAATTTAATTTTCGCCCCTTGTCCACGCCAACAGTTTAAACTACTATTACCTACGCACAACTACACTAATCAAGTTACACAGCGGTTGGCTTCCCTAAATGCTAGCTAGGCAGTCAATTTACGAAACACCAAATAAAATGCTTGCTGAAAATCAAATTCATTGATGCAGATCAATGAATTTGATTTACAGCAAGCATTGTATTTGGTGTTTGGCCGGTTTTTATTATGTTCCTGCGAACATAATAAAAACCGGCCAAGTGCGAGTCGGACTCGCGCACGAAGGGTTCCGTGCAATTACGCAAAAAACGGCAAAATAATCACGCTTGTTGTATGGGAGCCCCACTTAAATATTTATTTTATTCTGTTTTTAGTACATATTTGTTGTTATAGCGGCAACAGAAGTACATCATCTGTGAAAATTTCAACTGCCTAGCTATCACGAGATACAGCTTGGTGACAGACAGACGGACAACGGAGTCTTAGTAATAGGGTCCCGTTTTTAGCCTTTGGGTACGGAACCCTAAAATGGATTTACTGATGGAGTGCGACACAATGCTCATGCGAAGTATTGTTAAAGCGAAGTACCTACGATTAGGTGATGTACGAGTAGGTACGACTGTACAAAATAGATTTAATTTTTTACGTCTGCTTGTTCAAAATCTTATTTGTAAGATTTCCACAAATAATTATATCGCAGCTTGGCAAATAACTTATTTTCGTCGACGGGTATTTATATTATTTAAATAAACAAAGACAAGAGATCTATTACTGGCTGGAGCTATTTGAAGATAAATGCGCGTAAATGTCCGAGTGCACTCAGAAAAAATTACACAACGAAAACTCGACTAAAAACAAAATTACAAGACGAAATACATAATATCGGAGAAAATTCTAGATATTTCCATAACCATGCAAGTGACCCAGAAAATATGCTAAAAATGAAATTAAATAATTCTATCAAATGTAGAGCAAAAGGATCATTAGAAGCAGCGGCTCGTGCATAAGCTCTCTTTTTCCAACCAGTAGCCCACTTTTTTCAAATATTTAAGGAAACCATGAGATAGATTATAGGTACCTACATATAGAACCAGAACCAAGGGCCAACCAAAAGTTCCTTAGTCCTTAGATGACGTAATCACTGGAGAGATGTGCAAAGTTAACAACAGGGCCTTTTTGATAAATATATTGAATGGTAAAAGAGTTAAACTTTTTTCTACAGCAGAGAATATAATATTATTGAATGCCGATTCAGTTGTAATTATGGACTAAACATCTAAATATTGCACTAAGCCGTTCAGGCAAATATAGGTACTTAATTCACAGTCAGGTAGGTAACATTATCGTTCCTTTAGTTTTTGGACTAGGTATCAGTGGCGGAACGTCCATAGAACTCGATTCCCATCGGCTTGTCTGATATTCAGGCTCTTGGGCCATTTTCTTTAAACTTATGAAGCTACGGGTTGCCTACGAACAATCTAGACGCGCCGCTACTGCTAGGTATAGTATAGTCACGTAAACCTGAGATGTTTTACTTTCAATATATTGTTTAAACCACTTTCAGATTCACATAATTCAGGTTTTTATCTTGAAAACTGTCAGAAACGAGTATTATCGTGCAGTAAGATTAGAAGTCGCACAATTTAATTTCGTCCAAACGAACTGTCGCGCACACTATAGTATTGCGTCACTTAAGAAAGTTTATATGCAATAAACAGTGGAGGCCTTTGCCCCGCCATAGGATATGGGTTACAAAATTTGTTTAAAAAAATACTGTATGCTATCATCGATTTCGTAAAATTTGCATTGATACAGTATAATATACTTGCAGGTGAACAAGCCAAGGAGCCGGAACCCTCACGCACCGAACCGTTGTCCCGTCGCCTCGGCTCCGGCATGGCGGGCATCATATCCAAACTGAAGAGCGTGAGCACCCAGAACCCACCGCAGCTGGAGAGCAATCCGATCATGCAGTACTTCGAGATCGGCAAGGAGAGCAGTAATGCGGGCCCAGGGCTCGTGTGGCGCGTTCACGACGCCTACAGAAAAAGTGACGGGAAGGTGAGTACCTACCTAATATCACCCAACTTTGTTTTAGCTCTCTTTAAAAAATGTCATCATTCATCAAATAATCAATAGTAACATCTTAATCCTAAGATTTCCATTCCTACATAGGGATTTTAAAATGTCTGTAAGTATTTACGACAGAGCTTCTAAATCCTAAGTCCCGACCCGACCAACCCATTTCAATGCGCTGTAGAAAAGGTTTCATATTTCGTTCGTGGTGGAAGTTGTTGCTAAGCATACATATAACATAGTAATATAATATACGAGTACAACATCAGCAGAGAGGTCGGAAAGAGTTACTTGACAGAATGAATACTACTGTAAGTTGTTATATACAACTATAACAATAACAACTAAATACAACTAAATACCTACCATACTTACAGTTAACAGACTAAGATGGCTTTAGATTACCTAAATAGCGTACCCTTTCCGACCTCAGTATAGTATATATCCTCGGTATAGTCAGCATCAAATAGGTGGTGACGGCCAAAATCGCTAAATACATCGTAACACATGGAGTGTTACCTTAAAAATAACGATGTGTAAGTATATATTTAGCCACTTTTGCCATCACTATATAATATGTTTGATGCTGAATGTACACACGGTGTGTGCCGTGTTGCATTTACCTACACATTGAATGCAGACCCATTGTTTATTAAATGTACTTATAGTTACTTTAGTGTACCATAACTATGAACAGTTTAATGCAAACTCTTAAACTACACGAATAAACTAAACGATACTGAACGATATCTTAAATCAAGTTTAAATTTACTTCATAAGTACGTCAACATACTATAGTAATATACCCTATTTGGAAAATACGATCCGATTATATAAAAAGATAAATGGTATCCATTAAAAATAAACAAGTTAAATAGTAATAGGTATTTAAGCCAGGGTTGAGGCGCTCGCAGTCAGATATTATTGCTGTTGGGCGACGCGACGCGCCCCGTGGATTTCGTCTAACCGCACTACTAATGAATTTGTCAATCTGGAGTTCATGCAAACTTAATTAAAATACTTAATTAACTCTGAGGCGTATTATTACAGATATGCAACTCATAGCTGATGCAGATAAGTTAGTACATTACGTTAATATCATTTATATTTAGATATAAGCAAAGTATGTAAAGTACATATTACTCGAGGTTAGAAAGTCAGGATCAATATCGCTAATTTCAAGTTGGTCGAGTGTCTGACTCTATCCGAGGAATCTGTACAAAGTTTCGTTAATTGCATACAACTATAAAATTGATGCCATACAAAATGTTTATAGTATATAAAATGTTTATAGTTTATAGTATAGGCGGGGAAGGGGGGGCCGTACGCCAGGCACCTGCACGGCACCTGCCCGGGCGGCAGATGTATGGCCCCCCTTCCCCGCCACCCTTAGTCGTCCTACCCCGTCGCCCCCGTACCGCGCAGGTGACTATAGGAACAGAAGATAGTGAATAGAATTTGTGGCCACAATGTTCTACAACATTTAAAATATATAATATAAAATGTATAAATATACAACATTTAAAATATATAATATAAAATGTATAAATAAATGGAAGCTCTAATAGATAATTGAATATTTGGCCACCAAAAATGAAGTTGAATATACCTCTAGGTAGCTACGTAGCTATATATGTATGAATGTATTACTTAGGAAATTGTTTCTATTGACATATCACACTTTGAGAGCCACATATTTACCAAATTTTCGTATATGGGTCAAGATCGGATGCAAAAATGCAAAGTTTTAAACATTTGATGAGAACTTTTAAGTTTCCAGTTATTCGTGGCTGAAATTCATATACGTTGGAGGAGGTTAAACATCGGATATACTCTTTTAGATACCTTATTATCTGAGCATTAGAACCGGTTTTTTTTCGCCATCCGATGTTCCCCCGGGATGACAAATTCATCGTTACCTCACTCAGGAGATATAAGTAATATGCACACACAGAAGGTATGGGTAAATAATTATATTTACGTGCGTATATAATAAATGTTGATCTAGGAATAGGGGGTCCTTAAATTGAAAAGTGGGAAGTAGAATTAAATACAAACCCCGTGAATCATTAATGCAACTTCATCGCGTTGAGCTTGTCGAAATAATTTCGCTTAGCAGTTTTTGTGCTCGAAATATTAAGGAGCAAAATCATGTCTCTGTTTTTGTTCTGAAAGGTTACTCGTATGTAAAGATTAGCGTTAGCTCTTTTTGCGCCTAATGCGCACAGTCATATGTTTTATGATTTAGAGAATTTTTACCAAATTCTCTGAACTATCTTAGGCCAATAGTAGGTTTGGCGCAAATATTTCATCTAAGTAATTAAAACTTAGGATTAGGGTGGCGGTTGATAGGCTTTGATCAGAAGTTATATCAGTTGTGATCTCAGTTAATTAAGGCGGCATGGGTCTGACGCTTACCTTGAGTTGTCAGATTACCATGCTTTCCCCCAATGGAGGGGGAACCCCACACAATTTGAGATAGTTGCGCTATGTTGGTATTGGCATTCCTGTCGGCCATTACGCGAGGTATTCCAGACACGGCGGGTTTTCAAGTAAACACACGTAATCGAATTGAGATTGTAATGGACAGGCCGTGAATCGTGGCACGGCTCTAAGCGGGCGGAAAGATTGTAGGTTCACTTGTGATATTGTCTATGACGTAAACAGTAATAAAATACTTCAATTATAAGATTTTCTACACTGTGCTCCGCTGTAATTTTATTTATATTTGTAATATTTACCTAACATGTAAAAACCTTTAAACAATTTTCATGTAAGTTAATATTCGTTATCTATGCCAACTTGTAGTCTGCTCAATAGATATCTCAATGTATGTAAATAGTTAGAGTATGCGTTTATTCGGGCTTGGCATAAATTACCTACTAATATCCCCAGGTCGAATATTTTTGATTAGTTTTTTTTTTTTTATTTAATTAGTTTTTGAAACTTTTTTTTTTACTTAAGTTTTACTTGACAGAAAACCGAATCGATAATGCCACCAAAGGTCAGATACCAAAACTGATATACTTAACCTGTTGCAAGATTGTTTATGTTAACATATTATTATGATGGATTGGTACTCGTATGGCAAAGAACATTGGTATTAAGATAACACCATTTTCAAATAATTGAAAATTACGCCTAGACAGGTTTTAAGTTACAACCAAAAATTAGGCTCCAGTCGGAATTATTAATTCTCCGGTATTAGGTACAGTAAAGACAATCTTTATATTGCTGCCCGTGTATGACTCTTATTTCATATGTTAAATTATATGGCCCCATCGTTTAAGCAGTATAGGACTTACTCCATATTTGGGATAACAAATTTTATTGCTGTCGTGATATTTTCGCCAAACGAAATCGAAAAGAAGCCCTTGTCCCTTCAAAGTCTGAATAGCTTGAAAGCATTAAATATATGTTATCCGCACAAGTATCGAATACTCCAATTCATACAACCTATTATCTCCCACGCAATATTTTACATATGAAAGTTATTTTTGATCTATTCCGTATCATAGAGTGTTCAACATTGTGTCGTCGTCCAATAAGGATGTTGGTACGTTCGTTGTTACTTTTGCGGTTATTGAGATCCTTATCTGAATTTTTAAAATGTATACATTGTAAAATAGTAAAACTATTCTATACTTAGTGATTTGCCAAGTATATGTTTGTCAGAGTGCCCGTAAAAGTTGTAGAAAATGAAGATTTTTTTTAAACTTTTTTCCTTAAGACATAATTACTTAACTGATACACCAGGCAGCAATAAGAATAATTATAGTGTCAGCTGGGATTTTTCTTCAGTTTTTAACCCCCACGCAAAAATAACCCCTCTTTTTGCGTGGGGGATAAAAACTGAAGAAAAATCCCAGCTGATACTTTATATGTTTGACTCCAATGTCTGTCTGTCTGTGGCAACGTAGCTCTGCAACAGTTGGGCCGGTTTCGATTCGGTTTTTTTACGTGAAAGCGAGTTTACTTGCGGTGGTTCTTATTCTTAGCTAAGTATATTTCATAGAAATCGATCTAGCAGTTTGAAATGTAGCAGTATCAACTCTTTTCTAAAATGATGTAAGGGCATTTTTTGCATAAAATGGATTTCATTGTATATGCGTAGGGGTTTTTTATTTATTTTTATTTAATATTTGTATTACATAGTTACATCAGGATGCACGTACCTCTCTGCAGTAGCCATATCCGTTCACCTCGTCCGTAACAAAGCACTCTCTTTAATTCCACCTGTTGTTCAAACACAGCTGAAAGTCGATTCGAAATTACAAATTGATGTCACTTTCATTTCGATCTTGACATCATTCGAGTAAATCTTATTTGTACTTATATAATGGTACGGGAGTGAGGCGTTGCGAGAAACATGTCAATAACTAATCAATAACAGCTTTAAAGAGTTCGAATGCCGCTCCATTTTAATCAGTCGAGCGCAAATGTTTCAGAATGGTACCTCAACTGTATTATAGATACCTACATACATTCACATTTGCTCTAAAACGGTGTTATTCCTCGCAGGTGTATCGGGCACTTACTAGCCGATTTCACTTATAGGGCAGTATTTTTTTAAACAGCTATATATAGGTATCATGGGGGTAATCTGTATCTAGAGTAACTAATATACTCACCTATAATTAATTTCTATTTACTTGTAAGTTTTGATTGCTTTTATCCTTTTGAATTGAAATCGGCCTTCTTAGTGGCCTCACACCCTCACATGGGGAAAAGAATAAAAATCAGTAAGGTATGTTGGGTGCAGATTATTTTTCGTAACATTGGCGGTTTATTTTTTGCTTCAATCTTGTAAAGTTTTTTCGGTAATGTATATGTGTATTGTATTATCCTAGCTCTAAGTAGGTTACATACTATTTTGCATGGTAGGTTTTAATTAAAATTGTACTCTAACATTAGTATTTAAGGGCACGTATTTAACCGGTCAACTAATTAATCGAATTTGAGTAGTTTAAAAAACTAGAAATGGGTACTAAAATTAATAGGTTGGCAACAAAAAGAGAGCCTTAAAATATATCAATGTATGAGAGATCATTTTAATGCCGTTACAGCTTTTGTTAATTTTTAGGCAGGTATCAAATATTTATTTGGCAACGAATTATTATATTACCAAGCACATTTTAAAAAGAAAACGTCTATATATTAATTTAAAAAAATTAAGTTCTTTTAAAATATTTTGTTTGGTCACTACACGGTCAACCTAACACGCTCCTCCTCGCTTCGCTCGTCGTCGCACCTATCTTTTGACTCTTGCAGAAGACCGTGATAACTATTGAAATTAGTAATTAAAAATTTAAAGACCTAATGGTATAATGGCCATTAGGTGTTTCATGATTAGGAATTTCGACTATAAGTATAGCTACTGACCATTGGTTAATAAATTAGTGGTGTTTTGTGGATTAGGAAATTTGTCAATCTAAAGAACTAGGTATGCATATGTTTAAATTATTTAAAAATGGAGTATTAAATTTACAGCTTATGTATATAGGTATCTTAGGTAATCTGGATATGTACATATATAAACAACCAAAGTTGATGATCGCTTTACAATATTAGTTGCCAACTTATTGTTTTAGACGCCAACCTATCAATTCAAGTTCCCTATTTATTTTTTGGGTGGCTTGATTTTGCTGCCCGTTTTTTAATAATATGATGCTTAAATTGGCGGCTAATATAAATGTATTGGCGCTAAAATATTAATGCGCAGCCAAATTATATTATTATATGCCCAGTGAAAGTTCCTGTTTAATATTTTAGTTGCCCGGTTATTAATAACACTTATATGGGTCATGCCTGAATTAAATGATTCTATAATTTAATTTAATAAAAGACGTAAAACGTACTTTTATAAAAAAAGTGAACTGAAAAATGGCGTGGTCATGATCTTGGTAATGGATTTGATCGTATAGGGCCAATCCCATGACCAATTATGGGCGTGGACAATGGACATAGGATTGGTCAAATGGTCATGGGGTCGGTCATGGGGTTGATCATAGGTTTGGTCATGGGGTGGTAAATTGGTCATGGGGGTCACGGAAGTTTACTGACTTTGCTCTGCACTTATCCCAACATAGGTACCTTACGAATATGATTGTTGCTCTCTTATAAGTTGTCTATCGAATCACGCTTCATTCTCGCACTCCCAAACTTGACTTGCGAGACAGAATAACAGCATCTCATAACTTTACGTGCAAGCTGCAGGGTGTTAACGTCCTTTTGGTAACTCAATTTCTCTCGTGCTATATTAGCACGTAGATGCTAGGGCTAGTTAGCTAATAATTCAATTAACAACAACATCGTGTGTCGTACGCTTTAACCTTTCACTGCTAAGCTTTAGGCCGTAAGTAATAGGATATACCCAACATCAACTACCTGGAGAATCGGAGATTGAATTAAAGGTCCTTAAGTCCTGATATTCATTGAAGAAGGTCCGAAATCATTTTTATTTCGGATCGAAGGGAGTAAATCAATTTTCGTTAAAATCTGTTGTTAAGTTTAAAGGGTCAATTTTTGAAGAGGGTGTTTTTTCGACATTTGTATGGCAATTTTTTATTTTTGGAAAATCTGATTTATAGTCATAGTTTTAGAAAGGGTATTTACAAACAAAAAATATACTGTACGAGGCACCACTCAACTTTTTATAGTTAGCTAGATATGGACGATTAAATATCGACATTTGTATGGCTCTATTTAGCCATTTGTAAGGCGCTTTTGACATGTATATGGCATTTTTTCGACATTGTATGGCAGTATCAACAAGTTTATGGCACTATTTATTATTTTTGTGGCATTTGTAAGACCCTGACAACATTTGTATGGCACCTTTTCGACATTTGTATGGCAGTATATCGACATTTGTATACCACAATCGACATTTATACGGTCAAAGTAGCCGTACAAATGTCGCCATACAATTTTTTTATTAAAAAAAAAAAATATTTTTTGCGGAATTTCTTACACAATATAACCGATTCACTTATTTATTTTACGATAAATTTTAACACTGTATTTGTAACTATTATTGTAAAATACACATTTTTATTTCGACTGTATACCAACATTACCAACATATTAAGCGTCCATACAAATGTCGTTGTAGTTGTACCAAAATATATCAAAAAAGAGATTCTTGCCTGTTTTTATATAAATAAATCTGCTTCCACGTCCACATTCGATGTTGATCGACGCCCAACTAACCACACTATTGCGTCGTAAATTTAATTTTACCATTATTCAATAAGCAAAGAAAATTTTGGGGGGTATTTTTAAGTCATAACAAAACAAGTGCCGCGCGGGACAACGATAAAAAGGCTTCCCTTGTTTTATTAAATAACGCATTAAATTATCGAATTTATTAAATCCATTCTCTAGAAAATGCTCTTTATAAAAATATAAAGTTATTCATAATATGTTGCCTACATCCAAAATTATGATTTTTTTTATTGGGTGTGTGCCGCCACTGGGACACGCAAAAAACGGCAAATTTCGCCGTTTTTGGAACTTCAAATGCGATTTTGTCAGAAACAAATAATATTTAAGGTACAGTTGTACATTATATTTAAAGTTTGCAATACATTCGATGAAAATATATACATACCCAGTCTTTTAGTCCTATGGACTTCGAGTTATAGCCGTGGGACAGCAAAAAATGCCTATTTGAAAATTTACCCTAAATGCACATACGTCGCACTCCAGCGGGCGTTTCGGGGGCATGTCATTTGGTAAGGTTTACAAAAAAAACAGCTTACGAGTATTATATTATGTACAGCTACTTAGTATTTGTAACATACCCGTTATCATGTATCCATCTTAAATGTGTAAATACTCTTTGAAGTGATAAGCTTATTTAAATGGCCACTTAATTTAATAAATAGCTGACATGACGAAGAACCTTGTCTGCCAAAAATTTGGAAAAGATATTCATAATATATTCGCATAATATGCTTACTTAAGCAAAGTTGTTATATCAAATACACTACATATTATTCAACCTTATTTTTATTTACAATTGAATGGATATAAAAAATAGTTACCTAACTAACGTACAACCTTAGTTTCTAAGGTATTGGGAATTGCATATGTACAAATACTAGGTACCAAATACTAGGTACAAATACTTTATTCTGGGCACTCGAAAATTGATTTGTGAACCTTACCAATGACATGCCCGCAAAGTGCCCGTAGAGTGCGACGTATGGACTCATGTATTTTCAATACCTACACACGTTTTTATATAAAATTACAGTAATGTCAATATATTGACAAAAAAATATGAAAAATAAGTATGAAGTGCATTCTGGATTTTTTGGAGCACATGGTGACTGAGCTGTGCACTGCATTCTGGAGCACTATTCTAGGTGCATCTGTCTGCTAACTGCACACGGTGGTTGTGCTGTGCACTGTGCATTCTGGAGCACTATTCTAGGTGCATCTGTCTGCTAACTGCACACGGTGGTTGTGCTGTGCATTGTGCATTCTGGAGCACTATTCTAGGTGCATCTGTCTGCTAACTGCACACGGTGGTTGTGCTGTGCACTGTGCATTCTGGGCCACTATTCTAGGTGTGTCTGTCTGCTAACTGCACATGGTGACTGAGCTGTACACTGCATTTTGGAGCACTATTCTAGGTGCATCTGTTTGCAAAATGGCTATGCTAAGCTTTTTGGAGTACTAACCTAGGTATCTCTGACGATATTTGCACTTGACAATCTTTCACATACTAATACTTGGTGCGTTCACTGCCAGTATCC
Organism: Cydia splendana; assembly: GCF_910591565.1. Classification (NCBI taxonomy): domain Eukaryota; kingdom Metazoa; phylum Arthropoda; class Insecta; order Lepidoptera; family Tortricidae; genus Cydia; species Cydia splendana. The sequence goes on along the minus strand of NC_085987.1, from coordinate 36,425,453 downwards.
TTGGGACATTGTGGTGTTGTCATATTCCTTACTAACAGCACTGAGATATTGCTCATGTCCTACCTGCCAATGGCAGTGGACTTAAGGCCACAAGTCTTGCTAGAAATGGGTTTTGTGGCGTGTTAGACTAGACACAGCTCTTAACCCCATGAGTTAATCAATGTGGTATGCCAAATAGGCCGTCTCTTGATATATACTCATCTTCAAGTAGGTGAATTAAAACATTTATTCTTATTTCAGCAAGCAAGGAATTAAGCGAGTCAATCTTGACATCGTGGCAGGCACCAGAAATTTGGATATGGAAAAATCCTAATAGGACAACCTCGTTGTTTGTTTTCAGATGTATAACTAAGAACATTACAAAACCAGTATGACCCAAACAAGATTATGCAAAAATAATTTGCGTTGTAAAATTTTATTGGTGCTCTGAAGATGAACCCAGCGACTTAAACTGCCGCTGGTGAGATGCTTGTCAGTAAGGAACAAGGCTAAGTATTGAAATGAAACAAAATAAAGTTTCCTGTTTGCTAACTGTGATGATTTAGCTCTCAATCAATTTTGTGCTGCAACCGGCAACCGGCTATGATAAGCTGGTGTCGCTTTTAAGTGACTGACTTTCTTTTGTGTGATTATCATCACTAAGAATCTTCGCTAAGGCAGCGGTCCTTTTAATATTAAAGCACAATAAATGGCATTAGAGATTTCTTTAAAAACATGCTGTCGACAAGTGATATTATAAGAAAATTTAGCAGAAAAACTAATGGCTTACGGCCCGTTACTTCAACTTCAAGGCCTCAATTATCAATCATATTTTCCAATGTATGCTTTGCTGTTACTTGTATTTGTTTCATATAATAAAGTATTCATTTAACATTACAACATACAAAAACCCTGGTCAAAAGCAGCGGTAAGGAAGCGGAGCAACACTTTCCTCTCTGCAGTCACAATGTGGTCGCACCCAAGTGACGTTACAACAGCCTGTGTTCATTTAGAACAAATTCCCAAAAGCTGTGGTTTATTTAAATACACTTCTTTAATTGCAGTAACATCATATTTACAAGGATTTTGTCATACAAAATTCAATTTTTGTCTGTGCAAATACCTACAGGTATTCCGAAATATGATCACTTCTGTGAAATTGATAGTCAAATACTAGAAAACTATGTGACTGTGATATATACTGTGTGTATATGCCTATGATGTTCTTATAAAATAATGTACACTTTATACAGTTAAATATTGACTTAAATATTTTCTGTACCAAATCCTAAGAGAAATAAATACAGATACCTATATATTTAAGACAAGTAAATTTATTGCAACTAAGCAGTTTAAGTCAACAGTCAATTATGAAACTAATAAAGTAATGACATAAGTCCTTTTATTAGACTAGGTGTCTATATGTGACAGACCTTTCATGAAGTGTATATGACCTAGAGGTCACACAATGAACAATTGTTTAGATTATATATCTATTGTTGAAGCTCATTATTATAAATGTTTTTATACTATGATACATACCTATACAAGATACACTTAATTAGTCTTGATACCATTACCTATATGGAGCTATAATCAAATGAAACTAGCTCTACTAGACTAGCTAGAAATATGTACAATGCCAATATATCACCTAGTGTGACATAATTTGGTGGCTAATTAAAATAAAGGGTTAGTGTATGTGACTGCTACATAATGAGAGGCATTAAAATACGAGTGTGGGTTTAAGAAACGAACGTTAGTGAGTTTCTTAATAGGATCACACGAGTGTTTTAATGCCTAATTATGTACAGTTACATACACTACTTTATCTAAACACATAGAGTCTGTGCGGAAAGAGAAGAGTCGTGGGATTTGAGGGTGCTCCAGTGCTATTTTATGGTTTTTGCTATGCTGACAACACTGGTCACGTGATTATAGTACGACACTAAAGGTCATGATACTTGAATCCCTTTTGTTCCGGTTTTTTTTTACCACGGCTCACTAAACGGACCCTGGTGGTGGTGTCGGCTCGTCAACTCAATCCTCTGATTTAGCGCAGGCACTAGTTTTCTTTTTAAAACATACTCTTCTTTTTATGTCTCAGATACTAAAAAGTGACAGTGCGATTGACAAAACTGCTAAAACTAGTTAAGAATCTGCCCAATACAACTGTAATTTTAGTACCAAACAAGATAGAGTCTCATTTATGTACTGCCTAATCTGTGCAGTCCAACAGTTATTTTAATAGGAAACCGGGTAGATCGAGTAGAAATTGGGCAATAGAACTGTAATTTTACTATCTGGGATATATTTCACCCATTGTAAACTTGACTTGTAATGTATGTGTACATTATTAATAATAAATATGAATAAAAATAGTGCATAAGTAGGTAGGCCTTATTGGGATATGTCCGGTTCTCTTATCTCACGATATTTTACTTCGCCGAAAAGTCACTGCTAAATATGAAATATAATTTCGTAACTAACAGAACCTAGTAAACGAACTTACAAATAAAGAAATATTTTATAAGAAAAAGTTTTATTCTTTGTAATCGAAGTCTGAATAAAAAATATTCAATGTCACTTATGTTTGAGCTAGCTTCAGAACAACCAGGGACACTCATAGAACTATCTTCATCTGAACTGGATGTGCTTGAATCCGGCACGTAGATTACGAATTCTTGCATATCACCTACTTAGCGGTCTTTTATCGTAGGTAGGTAGGTAGGATTACACAATCCTGAAAAAAAAATTACATATAAATATGCATAAAATGGCAAGTATCAAGACTATTTGTCAGTTATTTTAAAGATCATGAATGACCTGCATATTTATGAATATTAATATATTTTGAATTAATATACTTACCGATTATGTACTGGAGACAAGTTACTTAGGGGGCTTATTAAATAGGTAATTATTTAATATTAAATACAACATCAATACCCGTAATAGCGGAAACACGTTCCGCGGCTTTTTGTAAGTCGATAGTCGGCTTTTAGCCGTTTTCTTCCCGCTGACAAAACCGAACAATGTTTAATATAATTTTCCTGTTTTGAAAATATTTTATACGTAAAACTTGCGGTTTTTGTTAATAAAAATATACAATGACAGAAGTTTGTTTACTTTTTACAAGACAGGTGTCAAAGGTTTGATTGCCATATAAAATTTAAAATGTTAGTTCCCGTTTCTGCCACGACTCTTCTCTTTCCGCACAGACTCTACTTAAAACTAACTAAAAGATAAACTGTACGTCAAATGGCGGTGAATGAAAACTTTTTTCACGCATGTCACACATCCGTAGTTTTTTTTAATTCCTAGACAAAAGAATGAAGTCCCTATTCTCATGTCACTCGAGATCAAATATCGTGCGGTTTATATTTAAAAAACATACTATTGACGTTTCGTATCGATAACTGTTTTAATATGTATGGATAATAGAATAGAGACCTACTTGAGTTTTGACTGCTGTTCCAAATTTAAACTCGTAACCTACAAAAATCTATAACGTTATGTACATTAAAGTACAAATTTTCCTACTACCACAGATAAGAAAGTTCTCATAGTAAAATTGGTTGTAATAAAGCTTGTAATGACAAGCTTTAACAACCAATTAGAAGATGTAGGAAATGTCCTACGGTTTCTGAACGCATTATAGAGCACTAATGACATGTGTGTAGATAAATATATATTATTTGCAGATATTTAATTACTTACAGTAATACTTACACCCGTGTGGAAATTATGAAATGAGCCTAATAGAATGCATTACATTAATTTTGTTCAGCTTATGGTGGTCTTGTTTATGTTTAAAGACCTTCCTTTCCGGTTTACCAGACTGTGAGATACATCTGAGAGAAGACAATACAGCTACTTATCGCAATTATTTATAAACCGGTAAATGAAATACAGTATTTTTATTCTAGGAACATGCGATATGTGCTTTAAGTGTCATAAGACTCATAAGCTGATTGAGAGAAAATAATGTAAGATTTCAGATTTAACGCAAATTATATTTGAAATTTCCTACAACATTTTGGAAATCCATATACCTACCAAGTTATTGGTTATTATACAAATATCCTGGTGAAGTAACCCAGATGTTTTTTCTACATAAGTAGATGCTTTTGCAAAAAAATATTTTATCTATGTTTTCCTTCCAATTGAAATGAATTCTAAGGTATTAAAGTTTTAGGAAAAGTAGAAGGCATCAAGGCACGGTCATTTTAACTACTCAGTTTACAAAATATTTATATGCAGGTATATGTATTTACATATAATTGTATAGATTTGCGCCCCAGCTCTTCATTTATAAAAACTTATTTTATTAGGTAACTGGTTTCAAGTTTCAACAGCGTATTATTCTGGTTACCCCAGTGTTATCCAGGAAGTGCCATCAGCCATCACTGAAGGAGAAGAGGAAGAGGAGAAAGGAGTACAGTACGGTCTAATCCCTTGCGCCCGACACCGTCAAGCACACATACACACACACTTGAAATACTGGTGTATGTTATGTAAAAATAATTACATTAATTATTTTATGGCATCTGTTCCAGAAGTGCTTGCCGTTATAATAGCATTACTTATGTAATGAGGGAGCTAGGTATAGATGTGTAAATAATTGTAAATCTGCTCTTGTGCTTTTATTGGGGAATAGGCTCTCCTCAAATGATAGAATTGAACACTATGAAGAACGTTTTTTCGATTACACCAACCTCAACCTTAAATTGTAACCTAGTACCCTTAATCGGTCTTAAATTATTTATTAACAATGTCACCAACTAATGAAAATCATTCATTACAGGATTAAGAAAAAGTAAAAAATTACTTTATCACTTTTATTAGCTGTTGTGATTGTACACAACGTGCAAACCCTGTCCTTGATAAAATATCAAACTTTACTGTTATTCTGATTGATAAATTTCAGCAACCCTTGCTATCCATAGCATATTTTTTTTCAGCGAAAACACTAATTTTAAATTGAATGAGGTGTAAAACATTGATTACCTGTATATCAATAACGAACAATAATATTCGTAATGGTAGTTATTAACTTGTTAGTGAATATTTATTGCCCTCAAAATCATGAAAAAATCACTTCCCAAACCTGTAGAGGGATTAAGTCAACTCTTAAAGATTTGTATTGATATATTTTTATTTTTACCACCTATTTAACCTGTTAAGGTCTCTGCCCACTACAGCGCATCATAACATGACCGTGCTATGAACGTATCAGGCACGGAATGTAACGCGACACGGACTACTATGCCCACTACACCGTGTCCACATCGTTTCATATCCGTCCATAACGGGTTTAGTGACCGTAGTATCCCCGTATCGTCCCCGTAGCTGTGTTCAACTAAAAAAAGGGTACTTATATAAATGTAATACTTAGTTCACATCAATTGTTCAGATAATGTGAATACTTTGCAGATATACTCGTATAAGTAGGTACATAAATAATCTAAAAATAACAGTAAGTATTCAATATATTCAAGTACCCTCTAGCATTTTGAATAAATTACTCGATAATAATACCATAAGTATATTAACACGAAAGTGGAGGACCCGAGCGAAATCGCCTTATCATACAAAGGTAGTCCTAATTTTCCTCTCTAAATATTAACTTTTTTGAAAATATTTTGACTCAATTTGTTCCCCCTGCCGCCTACGTTTGTCCATGGAGAAGCGGCCGTCCCCTTTCCTCTAGAAGTCGTCTATGATAATACTTATATGTATATTTAAAGTACAATTAAACAAAATGCCTACCAGACTGTTTTACTTCCTCATCAATTTAATTTCACGCAAGATCTTTCTTGGTACTCTCCATATATTTAGGATGCTTTAAATTGTATATAAATTCGTATTTTCGGACAGTCTCAATTAATTTTTCGTCATCCATTTTAATATTCAAATTAACGTGCGTGTTCTAAAACTGACGGAATTAGACTGGCAAGAGCGAGCAAGAAATATGGCAACGCGTTTATAACGGGCTTAGAACGGTCACCATACGCGGTTATAACCCGTCTGTTCACCGTTTCGCCGCCTGCACGCACCGTTCTGGCAACGTTGCGTGCCATGCACTGAGCGTTTCGGCACCGGCAAAATATCCTCGCCGACAATTTTTGACGGTCCGTGCATGGCACGCTACGGGTATGGTCGGTGACGGAACGGGCTAGTGGGCATAGTCTCATACTTTTTAATACAAAGATATTTTTTTTGCGTGACACGTTCATAGCACGGTCATGGTATGATACGGTGTAGTGGGCAGAGACCTTTATGTGTTAGTGTCAACCGTAAATCGTTTAGGAGTTAATATTGGTGAAAGAAAAACATCAAGGTGGAGTGATTCTTGTAATGATTTCATAATCATGGTTCCATCCAATAATTTTGGTAAATCCTTACAATGATAAATGAGAAAATAAGTGTTACTAAAAGTTGTAACCAGCAACACACTGTCAAGAGTTGCTTGTAGTTGTTGTATTCGCTAATAATTGCATCTCATGCAATCTGCATGCTACATGCATGCTTTGATTTCTTTGATATTCCTATAAATAATTTTTAAGTTTTTATATGGTATTTGGTGGTATAAATGAAATACTTACCTATTAATAAGGATCAAATTATTTTTGTTTCAACTATCTATACTATACGATAGACAGTTTGATGAAAGGATATCACTAGATCTCTAAATAATGTTGTAAACTAATATACATATATTTTGAAAATAGTTAATGATAACTAAAAAGGTACCTAATTTAAAATGAAATCATAAATCATTGTTAATCAATGATTTCATTGTTGTAATACAAAGCCAAAACAAACTTTGAATACTTATCTCTAAACATCTACATAGTTAATATTATATCATTGAAGAAGTTTGTGCAGCGTAATAAATAATAATAATTGGAAATTAAACGAACTTACCTGTAAGTGAAGTTCTATTTCAATTATATTAGCTGCACAAACTTCGAAATGATATAATATTAACTATGTAGTACGCGTGCCGACAGAAGTGAAAACTCAATAACTAGTCCAAAATGTTTGCACCACTATGTATAATTGACCCATCCTCCTTTCTATTAAAAAACTTTAGTTCCGAAATTGCTGGCCAGTGAACTTAAATTTGTAGCGTTAATTGTTTAAAATTCGAATAAAAATTGTAAAGTTACCTTGCAGACCTTGCATCTAAATATCATGATATTTTGAGTTTTCTTCACCAGTAGCAGTAGAGTTCACTTTTATTAGCGATTTCATCAAGATGAGACTTTATTGAATTATATTGGAGTGATATAAAGTTAGAATGTAACTGTGACTACTGTGAAATCCTCGTATTTCAGCCCGTACAAGATTAGAACATTGAGCTTTATTGCTTAATATAAAAGTCCAGTTTTAAATAATTGACCTGATTATGATACGTTATGACTAAAGTTCTTTGGTGAATAACATTGTCCGTCACACATGACATAAGTCACGCAAGCGCCCTACGCCGCCTACATGAAACAGCCGGCTCAGGCATACATTTTCGCCGTGCGGTAGAAAGAGAGGAGAGACGCCTTCGCGTTACGCGCTACGCTGTCCCCAGTTTATAATTTTTTCCCCACCTCAAAAAGTGCTCAGCGCCGCTAAAGAAGTTTTCACTTCAATAATCTAAATAAGAATATTTTAGGCTTACAAGCAAACACCACGGGATCCTGCACTTATAATCCCGTAATAAGCGGGACCGGAGAATATTGGGGGAACCCCGAGGACAGAGGATATCAGAACACCGATTGGAAGCCCTACTCTCGGCGTAGCGTTTTGCCAAGGTTCGTCTACGGGCATATTATACGAAACCAATAAAGAAAATTACGTTTATTTTTCTTCAATTTAATTTACATTTTATGTAATACATTGTTAAGTAAATCGTTTTAAGTACTGTGAGATCCGATTACTCCCGAACGCAGATGCCTCAATTGTAAGAGTCTAATCTTCTTAACTAGGTGTATTTACTGTTGTATAAATATAGAATTCTCACCATTCCGCTGGAATATTTCCTTGTTTAAGTAGAACTCATGAAACACACTTACGCCTGTAATGAATGACAAACTATTTTTCTTGTAACTAGGTAAGTATATTCTCCAGATGAGTAACTTCTGATATGTGTACTTCGGATACAGCGAAATGCTATACATGGAAGTATTCTGTCCGCTCAATTATGACCCAACGCAAACTACCCCGCGATAGGCAGTACTTACAAACTGCTCGATTGGCAATCTCAGTACGACCGAGATGACAGTCAGTGACAAATGGCTAAATTGATTTATAAAAACAACGTTTTTTTCTAATTAAAAATATATTCATGTGTCGTGAAGTGGTGCAGAAGTTATTTTAGTTCATACCAAGGACAGTGGAATCACTTTTCACTTGTAGTAAACAGATAACTTCAGTAGAATTTGACGATTTGTTTTCAATACTACCGTGCTAAGCTAAAACGTAACAACTGCATACAACTTTCATAACAACATACGACTTTTTAAATTGCGAGGATAATAGGGATGGTGTTATGCTAAATGAAGTAGACTATTTTATTAACTTGTGTTTGGTTTAGGTATTTTCTATATAATTATAAATGTAGTAATAAATTCCTTCTTACAGGTTTTTTTTTTCTTTTTTATTTCATGAGATGGAGCTATAAAAAAACTACCTAGTTATTTCAAATTAATAATCAAATTTGGTATTGTCATTTTACATTACTTTCCATTCAGATTCCCACAAGATGCTATTCGCAGAGAACTATGGAAAAAAGCTGTCCAATTAGAGAGACATGAAATTGAGTTGATGCCTGGCAAGATATCTAGAATATGTTATATTCATGAGATATAACCCGTGAGATAATCATACCCGGTCTCCTATATGTAGATACATTTTTCCTATCATGCTTTCACTGAATTAATTTAACAAATACACACATTATCTGAAAATGTTGATCATTTGAATCCACCCTCTACTGTCACATATATGTAGGTTCTCTCTCAAGCCATTTCCGTCAGTAGAAAAGAGCGGCAAACATATTAACTCACATTATAGACGGGTCTAACGCGAATTATATGAACCGACGTAAGTAAATCAGTTTCGTTTCGTATAATGTGAGTTAATATGTGTTCAAAACGCGAAAGTTTAAAATATTATAAGAGCGGCAAATTTAGAAAATGTAAGCGCGCGAACGGCTGTGGTCCTATACAAAATTTTAATTTTGCACCTTTTTCTACTGACAAACTTGCTTGACCGGCTATATACATATAAAATATTCTGAACTGAAAGTGGGGATTTATTGTGACTCCGCCTGTTCAAATATTTTTGACCCGATTCGTGTACCCATGTAAATTTTGCAGACTGTATAGCCAGTCCGATTTCTAAGATCAAGTTCGCCATACATTTACTATGGCGTACTTGATCTTCGAAAAACGGACAGACTATACCTGAACGTGACTTCGCACTGCCATGCAGATTAGCGTGGTCCATGAATGTATGAAAAAAAAAATTGTGTTATTTTATTCGACTCCACCAGTGTTTTCTTATTCGACTATGAACGAAAATTATATGTACCAAAATTGAGCTTTCTAGGACAACGTTTAGAGGTTGCTATGATTTAGAAGTAATAAAATTAACTAAAAAGCGTAGTACCCGCAACGGCCAATTTCAATAGTACCTAATCTTAACGAGGATTACCCTCATTACCCTGTTTCGTTATTTGTTTCATTTCTTATTAATACTTGCGTAAGTGAAAGAAGTGTTTTTTGTTGTGCTTACTTGCGTTATGATATATTAGGTATCTGGTATAAGTTTATGATAAATCGATATGCGTAATTAATTGTAAGGACCGTTTGAGAACTAGTGAAATATGGCATCGACTAGTAGTTCCGTATCAACTAGGGCTACAGCGGCAGTGTGGTGAATTGGAAAACCAACAGAATCAATATGTCATGCGAGACTTCCGTCGAAAGGTGATATGCCCAGAAGATTTCACTTTCATCATTTAGAAGAGAAGAAGGAAGCTAAGTTTCGTGCGCCCGGAGCCCTACATCAAGCTAGATGGATGGCAAAAGCTATCTACTGCATAAAAATGTATTTGTTTAAAGACCAATTTAAACTGACTGCAGCTGAGAAACGGTCCCTCACGGAATTGTCACTGTTTGTGAGTCTTATTTATGGGCGATTTTGGAACGAAGCCCCGGTAGCAGGAAAGGCTCCTTTGAATGACGCAACCTTCATAACGCAGGCCAAAAATTATCCAAACAAGATTATTAGCACCAGTGTTGTGAAGGCATTTAGCCGTCATCTTTGGTACTTCTCGGAGCATTTGGTTGGTCTCTCTTTGTTCGATCCGAGAATATCTACAGAAACTAAGAGAATTATGGTCAAAAACTTTCAGAAACCGCCAACATAAAAGGGTTTGAAGAGGCCAGTTGGGAAAACCTTTAATTTAAAGGAGCCGTTGCTGTTACAAAACTTTTTTACACAGCGAACTTCAGTTCTATTTGATTTGATTATTAGCAATGGTCGAGAGAAATCAGAAGCATTTTTTGTAAAAGACCCGTCACACTGGCACACTGATCAAACTTAATGTCGATATGCAGAAAAATGAAAGTTGTAAATGACTCTGCAGAAAGAGGTATTGCTTTGATCCAAAAATTTAATTCAAGCATTACAAAAAACGAAGAACAGAAGCAATACCTTATCCGCGTCGTCGATCTGAAAAAATGTCTACTTTTTCTGTACATTCCAAAAAAGCGTCAAATCATAGCAACCCCTAAACATTACCCGATTTCTCAAAATTTTTATACAACGCCGTTTTAAGTCTAATCAAACGAAGAGAAACTGGTGGAGAAAGGAATTTAAAAAAAAATTATTTTTGAACCACCCTAATGCAGATTGATAATAAAATATACAAAATACTTATTATAGCGGAATACATTTATACAACAATGATATATTTACTTATGTTGAGTTAGTCTGTCATGTCATAACAACATTTTAACTAGTTAATTTTTAATCTGCATTAAATTATTATACGTGAATTATTTGACTGGTTCTTCACTGTATGGCATAAACCTATCCCTGTCCAAGTCATATTTTAATCAAATATGAACCGCGAACTCTCAGCGGCCAGTACGTACAGCAAGAAGGTTATTAGCGGATTAATGTCGCTGATTGGTAGTTATTGACATTATATGCATTTCATCTACACTTAGCTATGTACCATTAGTGTAATAAAGATGACTTTTATTTTGTTTACCAGCTTTGATTACAGGCTCTGTAAACGCGTCGTCTTATTTGAATGTAGGCGTAATTGTGTATGTGTGCTAATTTGGCCCGAGAATTTGAACGGTAATGTTCCTAAAGGCGGTATCCATGGTTATGTATGATCGCAGTTCGGATACCATTCGATATACTTCACTGGAAAATCCACTATAAATATTCAACTAATGGTTTTAATTTTTTTACGTATTATTAACTAAGTATTATTTGGACTTTGGAGTTGAAACTCTAAGCAGGCGTGGCTCACTCCGCGATTTCGTCGCTTTGCAACATGTAGCTGCAAGTACATCCGTTCGACACCAATTTTGGTGGCTAGTCATAAGCCGCGCGTGGCGCTGTCGCCACCTAGCGGCCATATCTGTCCTGATCGTAACAGACGCGTTTTGTTAGAGAGTGAGTCTTCTGTACCTAGTACTATTATTTATTCTGTGCTCTAAGTCCATGGGGTCAAAGCGCACACAAGTTGTTCGCAGAAATCGCGAAGCGTCTGGTTTGACGTAAAGTCGCAGTGAGAAGTTAGGGGGTCACATTTATTGGACTTCCATAAAATTGATATAAAAGACACCTATTTTGGTAAAGATGGATAGGCCACAGGTACGTCCACATGTCATGTCATGTCATGTCATGTAATCTAACATGACAAAGTCGTAAAACAAAAATATCTATAGCATTCACATATTTTACTACACTTGCTCGGCGTGACTGACTATGCATACTTATGCTTAATTCAAGCTCTCTAGTACTAACGCTAGCAAAGCTAAGCCACGGACAGACAAATAGGTAGTTAAAATATAAGGGTTTCTAGTTGACCACAAATCCCTAGATTTTAAAGATCAGCAATAAGAGCTTATACCTTTCGAAAGTATAGAAACCTACACTTACGTAAAGACCGGTCATGCGTGGTCCAATATTTATAAATTGTCCCAGTTTCGCCAAGCCGGCTCAGTTAGGATTGCCAACGAGCGCCAGGAGTGTTGGATGACATTTTGCAAGATTAATCTACCCAGCGACGCCCATTGCCTGCCGTTAGAATAGGTCACCACCCGCTTCGATTCTTATAAATCACTTACTATCGTCGTTTCAGTTATTATAAAACGTTTAGCTTTGTACACAATCACACTTCAACTGTTTAATACTTATACATAAAACTGAGACTTTAGGGAGATATATATTATGTCCAAGTGTCATAATCATAATAATCATATCGTTTATTACACAATTTTCTAAATAAAATTTGTTACAAAGTAAGTAGTAAAACGTTACCCTCCTTCTGATGCAGTCGCGTAAAAATACGTTTCCATTAACAAAATAGTAAAAAATAGTATTTTTACCCGACTGCATCAGAAGGAGGATAATTTTTTTCGAGCGTGGGTAATACTTACCTATGTATATATGTCTATTTATTTGACACGCCCTACAGTCCAAACAGCTGGACGGTTTTTGACATGTGAGGTGTGGTTGAATTCATCAGAATTGCGGTAGCAACACAGGCTATATATGTAAATATTGAAAATGACACCCGCAAATGAAAAAAATGGAGGGGGGAGGGTTTTCTTACTTTAGCAATGTGGGTACCAAATGAAAGCTAGTAAGAAGACCACTACAAAAATATAGGTATGTCAATAATAGTCGTGTTTATTTTTTCGTTTTAATAATAGTTGTAGTTTAATCATGCAGTGTTTTTCAAACTTTATGGTGTCACGGCCCTTTATGACCACTAAATTTTTTTTGGTATAGATCTGAAATGGTAAATTAAGGTTAATATTAACGTAATTAACGCTAATTAATCATTAGGGTTGAAATTATTTATACCAATTCCGTTAACACCACTCCGCTGCACCAAACATGCTGGAAAATGTACGGTCACTGGTCATAAAACAACGCATCCTAATTGAGTTTGGGTTGAAATGTTTGACAAAATGTCGATGTACGATTGTCATCTTGATTAGATTCCTTTTTATTTTACGGGATTCGAGTAATTTGCGGATGATTGAGTGCGTACGCGTACCTACAAAAGTGGCTTCTTCTAAGTCTAACTAAACACACAAGTCTCTGCATTTAAGACAAAGTGTTGTAATATAAAAGTGTTGTAAAAAAAATATTTTAATGGAAATGTTTTTTTTCTTTGATTGTTGCATAAGTATTAATAAAAACCAAATGATGTAATTATTTAGTTTAAAAAAAAAATTAAAATTGGCAGTTCGTTTAGTACAACGTCCGGTTAGTACGACCTAATATCACCGGTCCCTTGGGCGTCGTTATAACCGGATTCTACTGTATATAGAGTCTGCAGACTGCACATGTGCGGAAAGAGAAGAGTCGTGAAATGTATGGGATCCCATACATTCTACGGCTCTTCTCTTTCCGCACAGACTCTTAACAAATTTAGAACCACAGACCAGTGTTTGGAATTGGAACACACCTTTCTATCATTCACTCAGTTACATATGCGTTTTAGGACATACATACACACATATATTTATTTTTATAGGATGGTATATTTTTTATCACGGGAGCAAAAATCCGTATATAAACGACTTCCATATTATTAAGTAAATTGAGATAAAGTTCCTTAAGTTAAAGTTAAGTTGATTCCCAGCAAGCCGGAAATCTTTTTAATACCTTCATTTGGTCCTAAATGCGAATGATCTGAGTTTGCTCCATCCCAGGAGGAATGGATACATTTTAGAAGCCTTGGGAGATAGATTTTACCTTGGATTGACAAAACCACTCAATGTAGAAGGAACCCACCGTCAAAATTAATGTCACTACCAGCAAGGTTGTTGTGGATCAGACACTGGTAAAAAAAAATCGGATTTTAACACGATTTTACCAAAAAAAAAACAAATTCAAAGTGGCGGCCACTTTTTACAATGTTTGACTACTAATTCATATTAAGGTACAATTTTTTTCATGATTAAAGCAAATTATCTCTCGGACGTACCGTTTTTGAACTACAAGCAAAAAACTGAAAAAGAGCAAACATTTTTCCACAATTCCTGGAATAGAGCAAACTCGGATTACAATAATTTAGAACCAAATGAAGGTATTAAGACGATTTCCAGCTTGCTGGGAATTAATTCCTGGAAAAAATCTAATTTGACTGGCGTAACAGATCTTAACTTATTTAACTGTTTAATAAATACAGTTTACCTATCTAATAATGATTTGTTTTATTGATATGTACTTTAACGACCATTACATTTAAAAGAATTGAATTATTTCTAAGTTAAATAAAATAAATCTGCTTTCCATAAGTTTCTTTCAAAGCCGAACTTCGCGATCCCCTTGGACAAGTGCCGTTTGAAAAACACTGGTTTAATGTAACAGAAAATTATACTTTTTTTGATAAGATAAAAAAAGATAAAAGATAAAAAATAGTTTATTCAAGTAGGCATATTACAATGCGCTTATGAACGTCAAATAAAGCTATACCAGCTCTAACCCTACACCTCTGCCTCGAGAAGATTTAAATCCCCCCTCAATTGGAGGACGATATCCCAATATGGGACCGGCAATAAACTCGGCGGGACACATCTTTTCAAAACATTATTACATCTTATAAATCTTATAATTAACATGCATTACGCGTAAATAAGAAAAGTACAATTTAAATTACTATAGAATTCATGTAATTATACTCAGTAGGTATAAAACTTTATAGATACATATTTAATAAAAAAAAAACATGTACATGAAATCATACAAATACGTAGCTCTTTCAGAAAACATATCAAATTATCACTAAAAGGAAAAGAAAATAAAGTCAATAAAAGAAATGAGAATACATATTATATGAATCTGACTGATTGTTATGAGATGCCTTCATAAAATTTGATGTGCTTTCTTACCTGAGCTGAGTCACCTATAACTCTACACATAATACAATGCTTTTAATTGCTACTTGTTCTTATTACAGTTTCTGGTTTGGACCATGCATGTTTGTCTGTCAAGTAGTTAGTCCTCGACTCTGTAATAAGCCTTCAACATCAATGACTTTTTAGGCAATTCTTAAGAGCTGGAAAGGGTAATCTTAAAGCATCTGGTTAATTATTTTTTAACATTAAGTATATAGAGCAGCGGTCGGCAACCTTTTTTTGCGTAGTTTTAGTAGCGTAGTTAACGATGAGTAAGTTGACGCGGGCCGCACTTTGTTAATATTTATGACTTTATCAGACATTGTCGTTTCTCAATATTACATAGCCAGTGAGGCTCGCAGGCCGCAAGTGACAGTTTCACGAGCCGCATGCGGCCCGCGGGCCGCAGGTTGCCGACCGCCGATATAGAGGATATTCACAGTCACTTGGTATGTATTTTGGACTAATACATTCAGCCATTTTCAATTTAGAGCACTTGAAAGTCAACAGTGAATTGTGAAATTTTTGAACGTTTTCTAATAATTTGTTAGACCAAGTAATGAAAATGTTACAGCATGTTATATATTTGTGATCTACTCACAAAGCCCTTTCGTTGGGTACGCCACATGGTATGTTTAAAAATAAAATAAAAGTTTGTACTGCCGACTTTATGACATCACAGCAACTACCCCCGCCACTTTCGCGCTTGTCATCTCATATATTTGTGTTCAGGGTATTACACTGAATGCATCGATACCATATTCACCCATATCCGAGACGACGTGAACGAAAACTAACCTAAAGCCTGTGCCATCGGCCTGTTAATGTAAAAAAAAAAGTAAAATTATTTGGTAACCAAGAAGAATTGCTTAAATACAGTATTCATATTAACGACGACTTCCACACTAGGCTATGCCTGTGTCGTGAAAGTCAGCTACATGCGGAAATTAACCTATAAACTATTACCTGCATTAAGTAGCTACAGTACATCTTAATAGGGAATATTAGGCAAAGCTCTGCGTAGGTAACACCACTAGCACATACAGTAAACAAACCTCATTGACACATCATGCGTCACTAGGTCAATCACATGGCCTACCGTGAAACACGACAATCGAAAGTTCGGTTTCTGCCTCTCTATCACTCTTGCATATTCGAGCAATAAAGAGGCAGATAACTAAATTTCGATTTTCGCGTTTCGGCCCTTGTTAACAAACCGCCTTGATGCATCAATGTCATATTTTATTGTCTGTGAAAATGGAGTGTGGAGCGAGATCAAACGTAACAGTCGAGTCGGTTGGTAGATAGATAACTAGGTAGGTACCTAAATAAATCTCAACGTTTATGTCGGATCGTTGGCCCAAATAAATTATAGGCGTTCCAAAATTGAAGCGCATAAATTGTACAAATTGTACAGTTGGTCACGCCTAGGCAAGAGAGAAATGTGCACTTGCAAACGAGCTATAGTGTAAATAACATTATTTGCGGTATTTGACGTCTGTCACTCACAACAGCAATACTACGTAAAATGTTTTGCACATCGAAATCACAAAGGAAAACAACTGCACTGCGAACGTTGACGTTCTACGTCTTTTTTTTTTAATTTTAGGGTTGGCCGGACACCACCGTTATGAATCGGTAGTCGTCTAAGTAAATCGATATGAATTTTTCATTTTTCTTTTAATAAAAATAAGGAAAAGGTGGATTATTCACTGTAAATATGGATATATTTATCGTCACTTAACAGACAACAAATTTGACACAGAAATAACATAAATAAACTTTAAAATAGATCCCCAGTTAGTTTCAATTTTGACAATGGGTGCGACCTACTCGGTCGGTGTATTAAATACACCGACCGACCGGTAGCTTGCGGGAAAACCATATAATTCTAGCTTTATTAAATCTCAAATAAAAATTCATTATACGTCACAATTCGATACCTCAGTCTACGTGCCATCCAATCGTAATCGCTTGCTGTGACAATCGATTTGCGTTAGTTACATCTCTATATACGTCAGTCATAATGTGTCAAATACCGCAAATAATGTTATTTACACTTTAACGGCACACTGAAAGAGAAAGGGACAAGCTTATAACAAAAGTAGCTTTAATTTACGTGGAGTTCCGTTCAGGCCCCTATTCGACTAGCGATAACGATAACCGACGTATCAAGTGAATCTCCCGTTGATATGGGAAAAATTGTGGGTTGCCGAATACGTGTAGCTGTCAGAATTTGACATTAGCAATCCACAGTTAGGTGACAACCAAACCAAACCGAACCACCCCTAGTTCAGAGCTGAGTAAATTGGATGGTGTTTAGCAAAAATGAGTCATCCCACATCCATTTTGCAATAAAATGTCAACTTTAAGCGTCAATATTTTGAAAAATTAATGTGGGTTGACACATTATTGCGTATCAGCATCCAGTTTTGGTTGTACCAAATGATCCACAGTTGATCGAATCAAGACTTGATAGAATCAACATGCGATTAAATCAAGAGTTGATTTGATGTGGATGCGAAATCTGACAGTTGTACATCTCGAATAAGGCCCCTGATCATCACCAGCAGTTCCACTTCAGCAAATGCGACTGCTTTTAATTTAAATGCTTAATAATATATCCGATCGAAACTTTGACAACGACGACGACGAATCGGATTAGCTTATCCATCTTATCAAAACTTTGATTTGAGTTTAATCAAACGTCCTGCAGGCGTATTATGGATGACTTTATCCACGTGATAAAATAACTGTCACTTTTAAACACCGCGGGATAGTAAGTTACGGACACCGTTTTATCACGCTGTCACGTAGACAAGAATCCGTGCAGCAGGGGCCACGGTGTGATGGACACGGATAGCGACGTGATAAAGCAAACATCAATGTTTAACATTAACACTGCGCGATAAAAAGAGAAGTTATAAGTTGTGACGTCAATAACCGCACCTATCATACGGCCACTTCGGCCGTAACTTGTATGAGAGTTTTGTAGACAAGTTGTCAAATAGCGCTACCGTCAGAAATCATTAAATATCATCATATTATTAATTAATTTTAATTTTAATAAATTTAATTATCCTTATAGTAATAAGTACCAAGACTTTTAATAAATAGTATCGTCCATATTGGTGGTCGGACTATTCAATAGTACCTATACATATATCAAAAATCATATTTGGTTGGCTGAACCAAATTGGCGGTCGGGCCCGAACCGCCTCTCCTGTCGGTATAGCTGTTGCTGATCCAAATTAGACTTTGCACCCATCTGTAGCCCTCCCTCGTAAACAGTGTCCGCCCCGGCTCCCAATTAAATTCTGAGTCAATACTTCTCATTTGCCTTTTTGGAACTAAAGCCGGCGGGAATATCAAATAAAAACTTTAATAACTGAAATCTGACCACGGATATTCATACAGTCATCATCCTTATTGGAAAATGGTTAAAACGTAGCCCGGCGCAATAAAGCGAATCTGTTGACGTCATTAAAATGTTAACAGGTGTCAGCTCACCAACTAATTAGCTCAAAGTAACTATCCAAATGTCCTTGTAGTCTGGTCTATTCTCTTAATCCTTTAGGTATAAAGTGTTTTTGAAAAGCGAAAGGCGAACAGGAGGTTAAGGCAAAAAAGCTGCACTTCACGCATCACTGCAACAATTAAATTGCAAAGTATAGATTAGGTTCATTCGGATTCTTGCTGCTGTACTGTTGCCGGTGGAAATAGATTGCACATTTTGCGTGAGCGAACACCGGTAGAACTTTAAAACCGTGATCGTTCATGCGTCGTATTATAAGAACTAGTTAAATTCGTGCCAAAATGTGTGTAATGTACGAACGACCTAGACTAGTACAATTAGCACTCCTTAAGTTTTTTACTAACACAACACCCATTCTGAAAATTTGTAGCCACAAACCAGTTGTACTGTATAAAGCTTTTATTTTATGATCTCGTACAGGGTTAATACTTTCTTTACTCTCTCGTCCAGCCTTTTTATGGCCTAATGCTATTAACTAACTGGTTAATAGACTTTTTTCAGCGTGAAAGCTACTATGGCGTCTTTATAACGCATGCTGACGAGATTGTTAATGGTGTCAACCTTTCTTGTTTTTTATTGGGATACTTAATGGGACCAACTGCATCAAATCAATAAAAAAGTCTGAAACGTTTAACTATTAATATTGAGGTCGTCTCAACTTACAGATTTTAGGAGGCATATTACAATTCGCTTATGAACGTCAAAATAAAGCTACGCCGGCTCTAACCCTACACCTCTGAGAAATTAGAAATCGTTTATTTGTGAACCATGGTACATAGTTGGTACCATAAAAACATAGAATCACAAGGCACCCTATAAAGGGTATAGCAAGTATTCTTATAGCTAGGTAGGACTACTTTGTATAGTAGTATAATATAATCAATGTTTTTGTTTTTACACGTTGCCTTTAGGCAGGAACATAGATTTTTTAGCCACAGTTAAGCTTCTGCGACTTGGGTTGTACTACATTTTATAAAATTGTACTTAACCTATGAGGGAGATCAAAGTTAGTATGTATTTTATACCTACTTATAATTAACTTATTACTATTTAACTTATTTACAAATTAAGTAGAGCTATCTTCCATAAATTCTTGTATGGAATAGTATGCTTTCCTTATGAAGTGATTTTAGATTTGATATGAAGGGGTTTAATTTCTCTATATTTCTTATTGTGTTGGGAAATTTATTGTAAATATGTATGGCTCTGAAGTACGGGCCTTATTTGTACATTTCTAAGATTGGTTCCGGAGGTATAAGTTTATTTTTTCGGCGTGTGCTTTTACAGTATTCAAATAGTTCGGTATTTTTTCTGACAAAAATTGATATTTCTAATATGTAGAGGGACGGTAGTGTTAAAATTTTAAGGCTTGTGAAATATGCTTTGCAACTGTCTATTTGGTGTATGTTTGCTAATATACGTAAACATTTTTTTTTTGAGCTATAAGGAGATCGTGTGTATATCAGTACTATGGCCCCAAAGGATAATGCCATAGCGTAACCAGGCTTGAGCGTAAGATTGATATGTAGATAAGGCGCACTCAGTATGGGTGTTTGACTTTAAAACGTATAAAGCATAGAGGAAAGAAGAAAATTTGGATTTTATTTTGGATATAATGTTTCTTCCAGTCAAGGTGAGAGTCAAGAGTTATTCTTAGTAGGGTGCATTCTGATTCTTCTTCTATGTTTAAATCTCTCAGAAGTGGTGACAAATCGGTAGGTCTTTTTTGATAGGGTCTAAATTGTATTATTTTTGTTTTGGCTGTATTTATTAATAAGTTATGTTCTTGTAACCAGTTTGTGATATTGGTGAAAGCTTCTTTAATATGCGAGTAATTGTCGGGGTTGTTGTCGTGTCTAATGAGGAGGGAGATGTCATCGGCAAAAATAATACACTTATGATTTGTTATTTTAGGTAGGTCATTTATATATATCAGAAATAATAGACATCCTATGACGCTGCCCTGAGGAATAGAGTTGTTGATGGTTTACCAATTTGACTGTAGTTTTACTAGTTTTTTGGAGTCTTTAAAGTGGTGTTCTATTTGTACGTACTGCTGTCTATTGTGGAAATATGATTTTAGCCAGCTGTAGGCATTGCCGCGAATTCCTATTTCATAAAGTTTGGACAGCAGTATTGGATGGGAAACTCTATCGTACGCTTTAGACATATCCAACAATAGACCAATGGCATAGTACCTCTGCCTTCTGGTATAAGTTTATTATTTTTAAGAGGTAAGTAATTACCAGCCCATTTTATTTTCTTTTGTTGTTTGATATTGATATAGTTACTTGCTTGTCCAAATAAACCCGAAGATTTATTAATCTTACAAACATAATAGGTATTCATATACAATGAAAATGTATAATGAAAATTTACATATTATGAGAAGTATGACGGTTTATACTTGAATCGCCGGCAAACATAATAGAGTCCGTCTAAGCTAAGCTAACTTAATTGCAACGAGTTGAACAGAGTCAGTGATAAACGTCATACTTTTACAGAAATTTAGCTTTAATGATGGCATTACCACTGGAAATCTCTAACAACTTTCATCCATAAATCATTCGCCCTACCCGTTTTGTCCTAATACATAGTCCTGTAGTCTTAAAACTATTTTACTAGTCCTAAAACACATTAGTCTTAAGTAAAAGTTCTTGTTTTTAGCTATACCTACCTCAGTTTTCATAAAAAACCTTTTTGCCTTAAATATTTTGCCATAGACATTTTGCCCTAATGCAACGGACAAATAGCATAGTGCACAACTAGCAAAGCACCAGTTGTGCAATTAATTTAAACGTCGTATGAAACTACGAACGTAAAGCAACCACAACTAAGTCCCGGCACATTGTAATAAAGTACGTAATGTTATTAAAGCGGTTGTCCGGTGTGCTCGTCGGTGGCTCTGTGAAAATGTTGTTCCGGAATTATAAATTTCAACTGAACGTGTTTCAGTTTAATTAAACCATGCAAGGCTGTAAACACGACCTATTGAATGACGGTACTTAGTATATTTTACATACAGTAACAGCTATCAATAAAATGAAAATATGTATTGAGATAACGGCTGTCACTGTAGCCGAGCTATTAGATAAATACTAAAATTGAAATAGCTTTGTGATCGAATCATGCTGACAGAATGGGAGCTTAAACAATTGCACATTCAATTAAACACTAACGCAATTAAGTCACAAGAAACTAGCCGCCGCCACGCCGGCCGCATTAGGGCCGGTACAGATGGCCCTTGGCTCTCATTTTAAAAAGACATCCTGAAATTCCTGAACCTGAACCTTGTGTTGTGATAAACAATTTTACCTAGTTCTTTACGCGGTAAGGCAAATCTAAATAAAGTAAATTCCCTCATGGAATACATCCCAAATAAATTAAAAATCAGAACTCAAAAACTGTCACAATTAGGATGTTCATACTACTCAGCACCTCACAAATCTCAAATTGATTGACACACTCACAAATGATTTGTGTTAAAAATAAATCCACTCTATGTATACTGCCCCACCATTACGCGATTTTGTATTTCGCGCATTTTCTAATGTATAAAGGACAGCACACACAATATGCAATGTGACTTTGCGACTGTTACCTGTGATCCCATATCAGCTTTTACGGAACTGCGTACAAAATTGATGGATCGCGAGTAACTGAATGGAAAAAAAAAAACAATATTCTAGGATTTGCGCCACAGATTACTTACCTTGGCCACACACACTGACACACCCACAGAAAAACAAATATTGTCTCTTTTTTATCCGCCAGTTAGGGACACTGGAGAGTAGGTATTTCCCACCGGATATCACATTATTGAGGTTTCTGGTTGTGCCACTAGTGTAATAACCACCTGAGGTACCTACGAGCAATATGACGAACGAGTGATGCCACGAACAGATCACATTTGTTAGTTCTAATCTGCATCGAATGATGTAGTCGTATAAAATGATGTAAGATATGAGTGAATAGTGCGGCACAAGGTGTAGTATCGAAGTGAAACAGCGTCGGAGTGTGGTGGCACTGGTGACTTAGTAAAAGCTTTGTTTCAACTAGATTGTGAAGTCTGTGTGGGTCTGTCCGTGGTTTACGCAAATTGATTACGTTGGACTGCATAAATGGATAATGCAGTTTGACTAGATGTCACCTGCATTTTTTGTCCAACAGTATTTCGTAGGTATACTTCCAAAACATGATAACTGACAAAATGGTCAAAAATGAGTTATTTATACAGTTTTGTTCACATTTTATTGTTTTAAATATATATGTGACAATTTTTTATTTATGTTTATTATTTACAAAATTACAGAGTGTATAAAAGTACTAACAGACAGGAAATTAAATATAATGTACACGTAAAAAATAATAAGGGTATTTAAAATAACATATCTCATAAAACTGGTCACGCAAAATATATAAAGTAACGTTAACATTTTTTGCCTGAATGTACCTATAATTTAGAACCTAGTTATAGCAACTGGTAAAATATTATAACATTATTCATTACTATTTACCTGTAGACTTTTATTTCAATACGCGATCTATTATACAACTAGATAATATTAAATTCACTTAAAATTAATTTAAGCATGCTTGCTAAACGCTAATAAAATCAGTATCATATTTTTTTGAAGTAATTTAGTTAATAAGGAGTGTATTGTCACATGTTTCTTCAATAAAGGAGCGAAAAGTCAAAAATTGTAATATTAGAATCACTTATAACTGTTTACCTGTAAATAATAACACGTTGCATGCAATTTATTACTTTTTATTGCTACGTTAGTTTTTAGAATTTGCTTATAAAGTCGTGTGAACGAGCATTTTTTATCACTGTCATTATTTTTAATTCTATATTAATTATTTTTTATATGATTATAAACAAATACACAAAAATCAGTCCATTTTTTATACTAACACATCCCATGTTTTTGTCGGCCAATATTTTATATTTTTCGGTTTCAAAATATCACTTTTATCAATTTATAGACAATATAATATCCAAAAAATTTAAGTGTGAAAGTAAATTTGTCAAAACGTGTTTCTAAATTCCCTTATTTGAGGATCAAACTTTCAAGCGTTTTCTCGAAACTATGTTTCAGGTAGTTATCATGTTTTAGAAGTATACCGACGATTTCTGCTCGGTAAAAATTAAATTACAATGTTCTAATTCATGTGAATAAAGCTATCCTAACACTTCACTACTAACATAAAAAGAGGAACTTACGTAGCTGAATTTATTTAGCTAAATATATATAAATTAATTACTTACTATTATGGCCTTACGGCGGAGCATGTCGATGACGTCACGATAATTGTGTACGGAATTCGATACCATACTTACTTATGTGTGTAATTGCCGGAGCAACACGACCAGATAATTGGTTATTTAATTTAAGGTATATGCGTATTATGCGTCTTTAGTGACAGAATGGTACCTACCTACAGGTTCATATTTATGATACCATTTATTTTCATAAAGCATTGTAAATAATTAGTAACATTTACAATGCTATAAATTATTACTAAATTTTTGAAATTGATTGACTCGTTTGGAATTGGTTTCTAATTAACACTTGTAGAGTGTGCGGAAAGAAAAGTGTCATAGAATGTGTTGGTTCCGTTTTATTTCGCGAGTCTTCTCTATCCACACAGACTCTAACACAAATAACCGTATTTCTGCTAGAGGCTAGCGAACACCACTGAAAAGAATAAGAAATATGGCGGCTATGTATTCTTCACTTTAAGAGGTTCCCCAAAAAACAACAGTCCGTTTAATGTAAGGATTTACTATGAAAATATGACTACAGCCTTTTTGAAGGTTAATTTTCATTTGCATTTTACTTAGTATGTGATTTATATTTATTAGAGAGAAAATAAATATCAAGCTGGTAGATATAAACATTTCTTGTTACGAGTCTTCTATTATTGCTTAGTTGTCATCTTAGTACAGTCAAATCGTTTTTTCTTATCAACTGCGATAACGATGTCCGGGTCTATAACAAATTATCAGATGGTTATGAATTTATACGTCAGTATTAAGATCCACCTTGTTCAGTTCCGATAATAAACATATTTATTTTACAATAGGAAATAAAATAGGTACATAATCGAATATAATCTGTTGTGAGACATACTAACATTGAATAATTTTACGGTTTAGACTCACTTGTTTTAATTCACTGTTAGTGCTTGAGAAAGGAGACCTAGGCTCTCCGAAACATGTCGCGCGAGTGACTTAAAACAAGTAAGTCCAAACCGTAAAATTATTCAAAAGGTACATGTATTTATACTTAATTAAACGAGTGGTTAGGACTCGTAGGCAATATTTATTATAGGTATGTAAATGTATCAAAATAGTGGTGAATTGCAAAATAAATCTACGTAATTATAAGCGTAGGGTCGCCGAGCGTAGGTAGTTAAGCAAGAAGCTGTGAGTAGTCTTAAAGCTAATTGGTTCAACTGTGTTACGAAAATTAAATCGTATTGTATTGTATTGTATTTATTGTACCTATACTTAATACATACACATACTTATAAGTCTATACTTCTACAGCATACGCTAACACACTTTCATTCAAGCATAATAACTTAAATAGAAATGACTTGATTGCCGTAACACAATGGAATCAATTAACTTCAGACTATGTACAGGTCCTTAACTAAGTATGTACAATTTGTTTTCAATTCACCCAAATATTACTTAACTAACAAGCGGAATTTGCTATTACTATACTCTTTTTTCTCTCGGTATATACTGATTAATTCTAAAGATGCGGTGGTACAAACAGATCACTAACACGTTTTTCGATCTATTTACATTATTTTCTCAAATACATATCATACCATCGAAGTGCCGGATTATCGAGATTTCACTGTACTACTAAAATATGATTTCCTGGTATTTCATTGCTCAAATAGTTTTTGAATTAGCACCAACTGAGAATTTGAAATGTCAACTGAATGCCAAACGTAATGGAAGGAAGGAAGACACTAAAGTTGACGTAGTGCGGCGTAGCATTGTCTGGTCGTTTCCTGCCACATGTCGATACTTCGCGAGAGTTCCTATCTCGACTACATGAATTTAGTATGGTACAGCCCACATACATATGTCTAAATAGATCATAATAACCCGTGGTTTGTGATGCGGGAATTATTGATCATAAAAGAGACAGTTTGAAGGCGATTCCGATTATCTTTGTCATTTTTAAATATGCGCAAAACAGAATTGTTTCAATTAAAATTCGTACCTACAAAAAGATTTGTATATCTATTGGATGATTTTTAAGAGGTACCCATGTCCCAATGACCTTCCATCTGAATCCCTTTGTGGTATTTTTTTGTACATTAACAACAATGACTTTAAGCAATATAGGTATTATCCCATATTTACTTCAAAGTTTATTGTGTTCGAGATATTTGGCATAAAAGTTGAACAATTTTAGGCCAAAAGACTGGTTTACTGGCCATAACTTTTGTATTAATTAGTTCAAAATTAAAACCCTAGACACGTTTTTAGAGACGTCAAAGACGAACCCAAATATGTACGTACGTACATGTTAGATCTTTCACAGCAATCGAGATACGTGTTGTTTTAGACAATGAGTTGTTTTAGACAATGTTTAAAGTTATCATAAAAAAATAAGTATTCATTTCTTTGAAAATCCGGTAGACAAAAAACTTATAATTCTATCTCTAGTGCTAAAGTAGGAGATACGATTGAAAACTTGTCAAAAATGATGAAAACCTCGGGTAGCCCCTTAAAGGAAGCACTATGAGCTGCCGCTCGTCTTGGGGCAACTGCAAAGCGGCTTTGAGACTTTGAGAACATTATATTTATTCAATATTAGTTTTAATGCATTTTGCTCCCAGTTAAGTTTGTTGAGACTGCAATATTACAGGTCTACCACTTATCCTAGGTGGTTGGTAAAAAAAAATGTTTTTTTATTAGATGGTAGCTCTCTGGATTTTTAGAACTAAAACCAGTTTACATATATAAATATTACATTTTTATTTATGCAGCCAAATCTTCAACCATCCCGAGTCTATAAATGTCCATACTATAACTTCTTACTAACCGCCTCAATTAAAAGGCAGGGGGCTGATTTTTGAATTTCGAGCGCTCGATTTTGTCACTCAAAAATCGGTGGAAAACGGCGATATCTAATTTTTGAAATACGAGCGATAGAAATTGGGAATCGAGTGGTATCGACTACTCGATTTCAATTCTATTAGTAGAATTTAAATGCCTAGTAGTGGAGATATTATTGAACGAAATACACGAAATCGAGCGGTCGAAATTCAAAAATCGGCCCCCAGACCTATAACTCTGTCAAATCTATGACTATATGTATTTTTAAAATCTAAATACATTACTTACTTTCTGCAAATTACGAACGTCTCGTATAACGCACGCTACTAAGCCTTTCTAATGAGGAATAGTGGTAAATACTTTGAATTCCCGAGTAATTACGAATTGAAACATGTTAATTTAGTGTTAGCATAATACGTTGTGGTTATGGTACCACGTACGATACCAACCTACATAACTATGTGTGCAGTTAGTTGAGGCTCTGTTTACAATCTTTACATAGCATTTTCCTAATTACTCTTTGCGCCTTAAATACTGTATTTATTTTATTATTTACTTTGAACTGCTTGAAAGGCCTTAACAACAATCAAACTGAGATGCTGTTGAAGGTCATCACGTAATCACTTACATACATGATAATTGATAACAATCTCTGTAGCCTTACACACACACACACACACACACACACACACACACACACACACACACACACACACACACACACACACACACACACACACACACACACACACACACACACACACACACACACACATACACACACACACACACACACACACACACGCGCGCGCACGCACGCACGCACGCACCCGTTTTCATTCCTTTTTTCTTTCTTTGATATTTTTTTATTCATAAGCCATAAATTGTACGTGTACATGTTGATGTTAGGCAATACAGTGAGAATCAATACAATTTTACACAGTGGGTGTAGCTACATACTTTCTTACATACTTATTAAATAACCGTTTATATTATGATATTCACGTAAGCTGCATAACTACGGGCATAACTCAATGACAATTTTTTTAAGTGCTATAATAATAATTTCATAATTTCCTTAACTATTACATCACCTATTAGATTCGTTTTTTTTACCTTTAGCCTACGAATTGCGAATCCGGCTGCCACGTGACAGGCATAGCCTAGTGTGGGGCCACAGGATATTGATATTTGGTAACAAGGTTTTTTCTTTCAAATAATATTATTTATATTCTTATTCTTCTTATTCTTATACCACCTCAAGCCTATTTTTACGAGTAAACCATCGTACTTGATCTACTTGCGTTAATTTATTTACTTTATTCTCAGTATTTTTAGATAAACAAATAATGATTACTATTACGCCTGTACCTGTCTGATTGTTGTAGGATATAATAAAATCCCATCCTGCTTAAGAAACTCTAGGACGCAATAAAGAATTCAAGAAATCAAGACCTGTTATTTTTATCGCGGTAGATGTAAGGATTAAAGGGGTTCCAGTGAACAAACAATAAGCCATACAGTTTTAAATAAAATAAGCTACTTATGGGTCAATTTTCAAATAGGCATTTTTTGCTGTCCCACGGCTATAACTCGAAGTCCATAGGACTAAAAGACTGGTTATGTATATATTTTCATCCAATGTATTGTGAACTTTAAATATAATGTACAACTGTACCTTAAGTATTATTTGTTTCTGACAAAATCGCATTTGAAGTTCCAAAAACGGCGAAATTTGCCGTTTTTTGCGTGTCCCAGTGGCGAGACGCACCCAATAAAAAAATCATAACTTGGGATGTAGGCAACATATTATGAATAACTTTATATTTTTATAAAGAGCATTTTCTAGAGAATTGATCTAATAATTTCGATAATTTATTGCGTTATTTAATAAAACAGGGGAAGCCTTTTTATCGTTGTCCCACGCGGCACTTGTTTTGTTATGACTTAAAGATACCCCCCAAAATTTTATTTTTCTATTGAATAACAGTTAAATTAAATTTACGACGCAATAGTGCGGTTAGTTGGGCGTCGATCAACATCGAATGTGGACGTGGAAGCAGTATTATTTATATAAAAACAGGCAAGAATCTCTTTCGATATATTTTGGTACAACTACAACGACATTTGTATGGACGCTTAATATGTTGGTATAGAGTCGAAGTAAAAATGTGTATATTACAATAATAGTTACAAATACAGTGTTAAAATATATCGTAAACTGAATAAGTGAATCGGTTATATTGTGTAGGAAATTTCGCAAAAAAATATTATTAGCAACATTTGTATGGCGACATTTGTGCGGCTATTTTGACCATATAAATGTCGATTGTAGTATACAAATGTCGATATACTGCCATATAAATGTCGACAAGGTGCCATACAAATGTTGTTAGGGTCTTATAAATGCCACAAAAACAATAAATAGTGCCATAAAAATGTTGATACTGCCATACAATATCGAAAAAAATCCATATACATGTCAAAAGCGCCTTACAAATGGCTAAATAGTGCCATACAAATGTCGATATTTAAACGTCCATATCTAGCTAACTATAAAAAGTAGAGTGTTGCCTCGTACAGTATATTTTTTGTTGTTAAAAACCCTTTCTAAAGCGATGATTATAAATCTGATTTTATAAAAATAAAAAATTGCAATACAAATGTCGAAAAAACACCCTCTTCAAAAATTGACCCTTATAGTTTACTCTCGTAAGTGCCGTAGTCACAACATCAACGGTAAGTATGTTTATACCTAAAGCTTAATGGATTCTAAATACCCACGTCTCAAGTTTATTTTTAAACTGACAAATGGCAGCTTTGAAAGGAATTCAAAGAATACCTTTATATTTATATGTTAAAATCTACCTTCCTCTATTAAGAAAGCATTGGTAACGTCAATCGCATATCTCTAAATCGGTGGTTGTTAGACTAATTATTGTCGGATTGTGAGTACCTATACTCGTATGCAGGGCTGACGGGGCAATAACAGATATTGGTTGCAGTTTTCAATCAATCCATTAATAGAATTGCCAAATGCGGCACGTCTCTCTGAGGCTAGATGACATCAAATTGGACTGGAGCTATTTCTGTGAACGGCTATACCTACACCATTAGGCGACTGCGGTTATGTATCATCTAAATGCCTTTACCCAAGCTATATGAAAAATACAAGGGCATGAAGGGCACTTATTCTTTCGTATATAAAATCTATTTCGGTTAATGATGTGATTTTATTTCATTTCATTTGTGTACCTATATTAAATGGCAAATATTTAAATCGAGTATGTATTTATATACGCCCTCACATTTTTGTCAAAAGTGGCCACAAATTACCAAAAGAAATTTCCACAATATAGGTAAAGATGTATGTATATGAATATATGATATTGACGAAGTTTTCATAATTAGTCGCTATTCTGTCATGGGTATCAATAATAATACCCCAAATTTTAAACGTAAGAATTTTCCTTACGTTTATTCAAAACGTGTTAAGTATAAGTCAGAAAATAAACACCAAGTTTGTGTAGCAGTATGTATTACCTGGTTTTAAAGTTCGCCGCACTGGTGACGGTATGTACTCGTAATGTTGAACTTCAGTTTATGGCGTGAGGCATCTGATCAACGCGCTAACGAGGTAGGTAACTTGGTAATACTTGTATCAGTTAACGATACTTAACGGCTTTATCATAGTTTTAGAAGTTTAGCATACATAATTACATAAGTACAGCATAGACACAGAGTCTTAATAAAATGTTGTCGTGTAATAATAATGTTGTTGCTTTTGGAGACCTATTTATTTGGAATATGTTTTGGCATTTATTTATAAAAATATATCTACATATTATATGTTACCGTTAATATTTTAACCGAT
The DNA here is from genome assembly GCF_910591565.1 of Cydia splendana. Classification (NCBI taxonomy): domain Eukaryota; kingdom Metazoa; phylum Arthropoda; class Insecta; order Lepidoptera; family Tortricidae; genus Cydia; species Cydia splendana. Next base: position 36,394,812 of record NC_085987.1, on the reverse strand, counting down.
CACTTTTAAGTAGGAATAGATACTAATACGACTTTATTGGGATTCAATCTTGTACTGTAGGTACCTGATGTTCTTGTTAATGTTTCATTTGAATTGTTTGATACAAAACACAATTTAGATGTTAGTTGTTTAGGTATTCATAAATATTGCAATATTACAATTTTAATATCAATTAAGTAGATACCCTATATGGCGATCCTAACCGCATTGCCCTTGGCAATTCCAAACAAATTGCCGGCTACTCGTCGGGATCATCACTTAATTTAAAATTTATCAACGACATTGACAATCTGATCTGGAATTTAACCTTAACATTATTTATGCCACCTCAAGTCCTCTTCTGAACATATAATAAGATCCGCTTTTGAACAATCATCGTTGTGCGAAGCGGAGTTTAGGCGCCTTTAATACTTGATGTATTGTGCAACGTGGGCGGAAGGTAACGGACGGGGAGAATTCTTCGAGATATATACCTATAGACACAAAGATTTTCATCTTAATTCCATGAAATACATTTAATTACAACAAGAATAAAGAATATGCCATTCTGTAATATTTTCAAACGAGATATTAATTTAAACTTATTCATACAGGTACTTACCTATTGTTAAAAGAGAGTGTGCGAGAGAATATTGAATAATAAACTAAAAAACAATGAATTTAATAAAATGAAGTCATTTTTTTATAGAGACATTAAAACATGCGAATCGATTAGAGTTAACAAATTATAATTGTTTTTCATGTAGGTATTGAATGATAAAATAAAATAAAACATTTCTCCAATCACAGATGATTAAAGCGTATTTAACGCTATATTTCTTCTAGATTAAAACGACAATTAGATTTCATAACATCATTATAATGATGACGCTACGATTAGAATGATCTATTGAGGATAAAATTGAAACCATGTTCGAATACCAGAAGCTACAAGTGTCCGCGACCCCGGCTTGACCGACCCGCGTCCTGGGTCCACAGATCCTCACCCTCCCCCTACCCGCTCCTCCCCTCTGGACCAATCGCCGCGTGCCCACCCCTACGACCTCGAATGAAATTTGGGGTCGGTCGTCCCAATGCCTTACATGAGTTTCAGTGCAGACATTATTTATATTATTATGTTAAGGGAAAACAGTAATTAAACCTGATGTTATTGTTCTGTTATTTTCATATTTTATTATGTTGGTGGGAGAGTGGTTAGGTTTATGGCAGTAACTCTGATCTGGGATGTTTGATATCCTACAAAAACCCTCTAAGTACTAAATAGCTGACTAATATAGGGTCTTGAAAAGTTTGCATGGTGCATCATATTTATAAATGTTATTCTAAACATTTCAATGTAGGTACCTACACTTGATTTTCATTTTAGACTGAATTATAAATTATACTCTCCAAACCTATTTCTATAAAAATTAAAGTACCTATCTAAGATGAAAATACTTTCACCCAATTTATTCACTAATAACTTTAGTTGTACCTAAATTTCATTAAAAGTTTAAACTATAATAAATTAACTTGTAATACCTAACCTAACTTATTGTACCTAAATAATACAATAATGCAATTGTAGTTTAAAATAAACGCAAACAATTATTTAGGTGACTTTCATGAGTTTCATGACATAATTTGTAAACAATACCAGAATGCAACTGTAGTTTATGCCAATAATTATTTTAGTGACTTTCATCTCATATTAATTTATAAATAATACAAGAATTCAATTGTAGTTTAAACTAAATACCAACAATTATTTTAGTGACTTTCATGTCATAATTTGTTAATAATACAAAATGCAATAGTAGTTTAAAAAAAATGCCAACAATTATTTTAGTGGCTTCCATATCAAAATTTGTAAATAATACAAGAATGCAATTGCAGTTTTCAATAAATACTAACCTATTTTTTAGTGACTATCATATATAATATCATATCATAATTTGTAAATAATCCATATGTTATTTGTAATATGGAGTGTTAGTTTACAATAATCGAACGAGCGAGCGAAGCGAACGAAGTTCTTACATTCGACTTGGGACACGCGGCTGGCTAGTGGCACGTCCCGGCATTTCGATGTTTTTAAGCTGAGCTATCAGATGATAGTTTGATACTCAAGAACTTAAGTAAATTTGTTCTAATTTAAATGAAATTGGGTAAACGTGTAGTTGAGGGCAGTATATTTTAGTCATTAAATTATGAGCAGGCTCGATCAAGGGGTTATTGAGCTAGAAGAGCTTAGAAGGCTAAAAAGCTATTTGTGATAGGTCTTGCTATTCTGGTCATCTTTTTGCAAGAAAGTATGGTCGAGTTTGGTATCAAATGAAAGTGCTCGGCTTGCAATTTTATAATATTGTTTTTAAATTTACCATTTTGAAATAATTAGCAAGATAAAAATAATCATAATATAGGTATTTGACATTTGACAGGAAATATTTCGGCTTACCACTGATACACTATCAGTTAAGGGCTCCACAGACCTTGTAATATATCCACGCGATTTTTGATCCATTGCCGCCTATAGTGGGACATAAAATAGTAGAAATTAAATAAAATGGAACTCTAAAATTTCCATATTATAGTCGGTCAAACAAGTTTGTCAGTCGAAAAAGGCGCGATATTCAAATTTTCTATGGGACGATAACCCCACATTTTTTAGCCGCTTTTTTCTACTGATGTGTAAGCATTTTACGTCAAAAATGAGACAGCTACGTAGAAAGTGGCGCCCTCATTTATTAACCGACTTCCAAATCTCAAAAGGAGGAGATTCGATTGTGTTTTTTTTTTTTATGTTTGTGTCATTACTGGACCGATTTTAAAAATTATTTTTTTAATTGTATGTATATGCATACAGATTGGTCCCGTTTTTGTCAAAACCCAGTTCTGATGATGGGATCCATGAGGAATCGAGGGAACTCCTCAAACCTTAAAGGCATACATATAGTGATTTATGTGTTTTATCAACAAATCAAGCATATACATTCAAAAAAGTGACATTTGATGAAGTGGAATTGCTGATGATGATCAGAACGGAACTCTTCAGCGAAGCATAGTTCACGTTTGGCGACTTGTCGTTATGTTTGTTAAGCAAGTTAAGTTTTTAAGCCACATTTTTGTCAAGCTCGAGTTCTGATGATGGGATCCACGAGGAATCGAGGGAACTCCTCAATTCTTAAAGGCATGCGTATCGAGATTTTTGTATTTTCATCAGAAAATCAAGCATTTTCATTAAAAACTGTCGCATTCGATGAAGTGGAACTGCTGATGATGATCAGAACAGAACTCTTCAATGACTACACGTTTGGCGATTTCGAATTTCGATTTTGACGGAGCTGGCCCTGGAGCCAGACCTGACCCGGATCCGGGCTCTTATCTGGACCTGAACCCTGGACCTGGACCCGGACTTGGACCTGGACTTGGACCTGGACCAAGACCTAGACCTGGACCTCGACCTGGACCTGGTCCCAGAACCAGGTCCAGGGTCCTCCTGGGTCCAGACTCGGAACTGGACCCGGACTCGGACCTTGACACGGAAACCCATTACCTAAGCTAAATAAACCACTATGATTAACCTACCATAAAATGTAGGTATAAAATATAATGATGCGAAACTTACTAGCCCCTCCCGCTCAAACCCCCGTACACCGCACCGCACGCGCCGTTAAGTGGGTTAGTTAGGTTAGGTTTGAACTGCGATCCTCACAGAACCGAAAAAAGTGGGTTAGGTTAGGTTAGAACTGCGAGCCTTACAGAAACGAAATGCTACTAGAAAAGTGGTTTTGGTTAGGTTCGAACTGCAATCCTAACAGAACTGAACTGCTATCAGAGAAGTGGGTTCGTGAGGATAAAACTGCGACCCTTACAGAAACGAAATGCTGCCTACTAGAAAAGTGGGTGGTTTTACCTCCTCAAATTTTCTACATAGTGCACCATCTATGTACAATAATCTTTCACCGGCCCCCATAGAAGTCGGTTTTTTTTCTTGAAAACTATTTTCTACTATTTTATGTCGAACTATACGAGTAAGTAGGTGCAACAAACTCAATCGCTCTATATAGTTTTTGGCAAACCGCGAGTTCTCAGTTCGGGGCGAACTACTAGTTAAATAAAGTTACCATATTATAACACCTAAAAAGGTAGACGTAACGTAAACAACTGGCTGTAAGAAATTGATTGCCATGATTCTTAACAACAATTTTTTCCATCTCTTAGGAGTCCATGTAGAGTCCATAGCCAACTAGGAAACCTTATTAGCCAATTAAAAAACCCAGATAATTTGGAGGCAATATGTATCAGCAAATGACGATCACGATGCCGATGGCGCGAACGCGACCAGCTTAGACCAGCTTATACGAATACGATACCGAAACACATCTACGAAACACAGAGACAAAAGCTTCTTCCAAGTATCTCCTCAAGGTTAGAGGAAGCTGTAGACAATAAACGTTTGTGTACACCATCATCCGACGGTCCCAGTCCCATGTAATCCGATCAACGGTCAAAGTTTAGATGGCACCACCACCACCCGCTTCTCTTCGGGTGAGAAGAGAGAAGCTGTGAGAATAAAATTTAACTAGACTGCCTATTCCCTTTCAGCCGCAAAGCTAACGTACCGATTTGAGTGCCATTAGGTCGTTTACGTACTTGATGGCTCAATAAAAAGCTCTTTATAGACCGATAACAATTTTGCAGATTTCTAAATGGTTTGAGTTAAGTGACAAACAAATTGAATGCGGAAGTGTCGGCTCAGAGAGTTCACGGGCATAAAGAAGACATTTAGACACTACAGTATTTTGCATATATAGTGTGTTTCAGGTATATATAAGTACCTGTATGTACCTACAGCAGTAAACCTACTGCAACAACGTAGTGGTTAAAAATCTTTTTGTTATGGTCCGTAAGTGTAATAAGTTGGAAAAAAGATACTTACTAATTTATTTGAGCAATCGTACAAAAAATACACTAATTGTTAGATTTTGAGGCTTTAAATGGCTTTTCTAAAAAAACGGCTTGTTCACTTGCCCCAGTCTAACCAAATACACAATAAGTATAATAGTAAATTGGTTTTGGAACAAGGGGCTTAATGTTGATACCCGAGCAAGCGAATGATGTACCTAATTTTGAGCATTTCGAAGGTTTCATAGTATATTAAATGTAGTAGTGGTTAAATAATGTACTGCCAATAACACTTATGTTGTGAGTCCACCAACCCCTTGTCCGCGCGAGCATAAAGCTTTCGCTTAAGTCCCTTCGCCTCCTACGATAAACACTACAAACGTTTCCCTGTAGGCGATAGTACGGGGTGCAATTAAAAAAAAATAGGTAGTAAATTGTACAACTAGAAGAGAAACAATTTTTTTTTGAAGTATTGGCACTTTATGCTTGAGTTCAACATTCCGTTTCCCACTTCGATTTCCTGAAATTATAAAGAAATATTGTTCGTATTTCAAGTTTATGTCTATTAGGATTTATTATTTAGTTCAAGGCCTCCGTCCCTTCTTTCCTGCGATCCCCTATCTGTCACCCTAGCATGAGTTGCGTTCTCGCGCGCGACTCCTCACAACTAGCGCGACTTCAAGTATGGATTCGCGCGCGAGAATGCAACTCATGTTAGACCACCTGATGCTCACTCTCGCCATTCTTCAAAAGTGTCTAGGTCACCCCGCCATTTTTAATTTCCTAATGAGCATTTTTGTTTCAGGAATGCTCAGTATTCATATTCGACAAGCGGATCGCTGAGAAACTATACAAGCCGAAACGCAAAGAAAGCATGCTGGACCGCCTCCGATCATGCGTAGCCCTACTTGAAAAGTTGCGCCATCCGAAGATGCTGCAGATCATCCACTCGCTGGAAGAGGGCCACAACACCATCGCCTTTGCCTCCGAACACGTACTTGCCAGCCTGCACAACATACTCGCCTGGCATGTAAGTCTGCTTACGCATGTTTGGACTCGAATTTTTTACCAAAACGATGGCAAACGAGCGCTATCTGGCTCACCAGATGCTAGGCGCTGCAGGCTATTGACGCAGCTTTTCATTTAATTTCAGTTGTAAATATATCGTTACCCTGCATACCATATCAGTATAAAGGGTCTAGCAGGCTAAGCTAACAAGATTGGCCCCCGCAAGGGGTTTGGTTGTAATTTGAGGTACAGTAGTGGCAGGTCCTCAGAACACTGTATGCATAATATCAGCCTTCGATCTTCTTTTGTTCCAGACTTATCCACGAAAATGTCAAAATATCAAGGTAATTTTTAAACGGTTATTTCAGCTAAACCAAGCAAGCGAGAGTAACCAAATAAATTCAGAATGAAGGAGCATAAAATGGGGTTTATAGTGCATATTTTTACAGACATTCATTTCCTTGAACTTGGATGAAAAAAAGCACCTCAAATTACAACCAAATCCCTTGCGGGGGCCAATCTTGTTAGCTTAGCCTGCTAGACCTTTTAGTGTAAATACGTAAATTAGCTAGTGATGCCCAGTGTGCAGTGACATCACGAGCAAAATTTCAAACAGAAATATATTGAGGTAAAGCGTTTAAAACCCGCGAGAGTTATCCTTATCTTCTGTCGCAAGTTTCGTGCGGCTTGGTATAAATTTTGATTATTGCTGATTTTTTATTATGCTGGCTTTACAGGCTCTTAAGGTCGCATTCAGATGGCGACTGAAGTTAGCGTTACTGTTGCAATGTTACTGCGGCAGCTTTGACGTGGGCGATGTCACTGTTAATTTCCTTGATAAATTAGGTACGTTGCTGTAAAAGATAACACAATTCATGTACGGTACATGTGTACAGACAACAAAAGTAAGACACAAACATGTACTTGACAACAAAAGCAAGAAACAGAACAGAAGTGCGCATTATGAAATGGACCCAACTTCCTGATGTCGTTGCTGCATTGCTGTTGCAATTAGAAAGTTCCTTCCGTCACTCATTTTGTTAAGAAGATTGACAGAGAGCGGTTAATAAATAATCCTGACAAAAATTTCTTACATGATTTTTTTTAAGCGTAAAAAAACTATGGTCTCGCTCGATGCGCACCCCACGAATGCTAATATACAAAACTTTAGTGGACCCAAAATTGCCATACAAAAAGGTTCGTATGGGTTTCAGTGTGATTCCATTCTAATGCAAATTTATATTCGTCAGAAAAGAGTTTAAAAAGAAATTTTATCAAGATAAAGATTGACTGCCTGATTTTTCTACAGTTTTCTCTATTCTAAAAACTTTGGGTGTACCCTCGTACGTTTTTACATATTTTTACGTAAACTACATAATATATAGTAGTAAAGGTGAAAACGATGAAAAATTCAATTCCGCTACGATGAAAAGTCAATATCTCGCTGCCAGTTTCAGTAACGATTCAAACTCGATCACAATATTTAACGAAATTTGCCTTTGATTTTGCTTGTAGGTACTAGTTAAGTTACTACGTCCGCAAACTAAGTTACGACGAGAACATGTTATCGTTTTTTACAAACACTAAAAAAAACGATCTGGGACTGAAGGAAAACTGATTAAGAGGAAAGTACCTATAGCTACTGACAAAAGGTACTTTTTTATACAATTTCCATTTCGGGAGAAAACGTTTTCCACTAACTAAATCTTAACATATCAATTCACTTTGATTTGATGTCGATCGCTTCAGCATAATATATTCTAGGTTTATAGGTTTCGCTTTTTTTGATTTTTTTGTGCGTTTTAATATTTTTTTTTTGTATTGCAAATATGAAAAAAAGGAAAACCTATAAACCTAGTTTTTCATTGTGTCAATAACATTATAAACAATCATGAAGAATGGAAAATATTTAGCAGTGGAAAAACGTTTTCTCTTTTTGTATGGACGATCACGTGCTATATGTACTTCCCTTCCTCGCAATCCTACCTAATTTTCAATAGTATTGTTAATGTAACGTTTTCTAAACGGATCTCATCATCATCATCATCTTCATCTGAGGCATTACAGCTGCGGGTAACCTTATCCTGATCAAGAGTCCGATCTATTTGTGGCTTTCCTTCTCCAACTTTTCACTCCTAAAGGTGCTGATGTCCTGGTATACGCCGTCCAACCATCTGAGCTTGGGCCTGCCTTTACCTCTGCGGCATTCCGGTCGGCCTTCTAGAAGGCGAATGGGTACTCTGTCCTCTTTCATTCGTAACAAATTTGCCCAGGTAGATCGTTATATCCGCAGCTTAGCTCGGAGACCTCACATGAAAAGCATTTTGGCAGAGTATGCATATCAAACGGAGTAGCGATGATTTTTTTTTCGCTACTTGGATAATGCTTTCAAAGAATATGGACTTATAAAAACATTTTTTGATTAAGGTAAAACAGAGACGCTTTCTAGGTAAAATATCACGCAAAATTGACGCGCATAATTATATCGCTGTCCCGCCCACGATATCGGTTGTCAATGTCACTGTGCAAGTTTGACAGCGATATATATAATTATGCGCGTGCAATAGACATAACAACAGACGGGTCAATATACGAAGATCTATCTGTAAAGCGTCTCTTCTTTAGAGTGCCTACATTAAAAGCATTATGTATGTAAATCTATTGCCAGTAAATTGAATCACTTTTTAATATAACTTTATTTAATTCTTATGTTTTCGAAAGTGCACAGAATAACAAGAGCTTACATTTACACGTTCAGTACTCTCCATGCATAAGTTTGCAGGACTTTATTTCGTGGCTCTCTGAGGAAATTCGTCTCTGCTAGCGAATGTGTTCTGTACAGTCAGCTTGGACAGTTCCGAAACTATAATGTCTATCATTTTGGTACTTCCCTGTAAGTTAAATAGATGGGGTATCCTTCCCGGTTATTTTACGAAAGTTTCTCTTCTAAATATTTATGGGTAGCCGTTAATTCCGAACCAATATTCAGTACAAGTGTTTATTGTTTTTCATTTGTCAGTATGGGCAGCTTACTTAGATTCAAGATTTTAATTAATATATATTAATATATATATATATATATATAAGACACTCCCTATTAACTTATTGGTTTATGTCGATCGTTATTAACAGACTTGAAACAATACTGTAACCGTGAAAAACCGTACTTATCGAAAAATCTTTTTTGTGTTTGTGGCCACGAATAAAAATATTTCTATTCTATTCTATTGTATTTCTTTTCTAAAAAAGTCCTTCAATTTCCATCCAGCATCAATTACTTATTAGATATTAATCTAAATTTGAGTACCTACTAGTAAAATCCACAAATCGAACCACAAAATGTTTTCAATGCATACATACGGGGAGAGGACTAGTATTTCAGCCTATTTAAAGGCAGAGGACTAAAATGATTAAAACTTTAGATGCTCGTATCATAATTATCTGTGATTTCTGTCGAATCCCTTCCTATCATTACCCCCATTATCTATGTTAACCTTTTCGACGCCATCTCAAACACAAAAGCTGTCTCTCGGACGCCACGTCGCCGAAGTGTTAAAACTGAAATAGAACTTTATGCATATGCAAGTAGGTCTATGTTTCTCTGTGGTCTGTGACCGATTAATCGGTCTTTGGCGTTGAACCTGCGGTGCGGATATATCGGTCATTGGCGTCCAAAAGGTTAAGAGCTCTGCCGAGATTTAATATGCGACAATAAAGTCGTTTATTATTCTTCTTCTACCTAGCGTTATCCCGGCCTTTGCCAGGGTCTGCTTTCCTACTTGCTTTCCTCCACATTGCGCGATCCTGGGCGTCGTCTCGTATGAGCCCGTTCACGCTCATATCTGCTTTCACGACATCGAGCCATCGCTTTTTTGGTCTGCCTTGGGGTCGGGGGCCGTCAAGGGCTAGGTTAAGGCATACGTTTCCTACATTGTTTATTATTCATGCGACAAAAATACCGCACAAGATGAATTGACAAGTCGTTTATCAAAATGTCAACGCTATCTCGGAATCATATGCTCATGAAAATTTGACTAGGTTGATATTTACTACTAAGTCTCGTCATAACTGCGTTGCTGTCGTTACCGCATTACATCAACACACTAAAGGTGACAGTCCATTTCCAACGACAGGCTGCACTACTGTTCATTTTACTATGGAAATTGACAATAACACCGAGGCGTTCAGTACTAGTAGTGCAGCTGCGGTCAAAAATGGAATGTTACCCTAACACGGTGTACAGTTACATCGCCTGCATTAACGCTGCAGCAGTAACGCTGCAACAGCAAGTCTGCAGTCGCCTTTTGAATGTATCACTTTAACACCTGCCTGGGCGCTATAATTGAGCTATCAGAGCCTGTTCGAACCCACTGTTGTTACAGTTGTTACCAGGAACAATCGTGCAAAGCAACGTAGCCTGAGGGCGTTAAACCACTACGGTTTCCACTAATTACTAGCTAAATCGTTACCAAAAGTAGGAAATCACTGCAACGTGAAGCTAAAGATTCAAAACGGCCTTTTCTATGGGTTTAACGTCAATACCGAAGTTAGCGCTAAAAGCTAGTTCTCCTTCATGTAATGAGAGCTAGATAAATGGTCTCCTTTGACTGCACACCACTTGTTAGTGATGCCCGCCGTGAGCTGGAGTCGAGAATTAAATTGAAGTAAACGGGTCCGATAAAAGTTGCTGCACTATTTTTAACTTATTCTGTGAATAGCAAGATCTGTGCCCTGTTTATCAAAAGTTTGTAATTTTTAATACAAGTGAAAGTCCCTTTCTAACAAAAGCTGTCAAAAAGGGACTTCCACTTGTATTACAAGTTACAAGCTTTTGATAAACAGGGCACTGCACGTGGAAAGCAGATATTTATTAATTGGCTTTGGTGTAATTTTTTCGAATATAACACAAAGTTGCATCACATCCAGGTATTTCTACTGAGTGCGGTCATTTCTACTTGTAACTACTTAATTTTTTTTCTCAATGAAGTAAGGGGTTTAATATTTACTGACAAAACGGTCCTTGTAATACTTGAATTTTTGAAACCTATTTGTCTATAAATATTTTGAAGTCCAAACAAAGAAACTATAAAGAGCTACTTCGTCGTGTATAGAATTTGATTTGATTCTTAGACCAACTAGAGTAAGTAACAAAGTTCACGTGGAGGAACCCATTATTAGTCAACGGGCTCGAAGGATATAATTTTAGATGGAGGCTTAAATAGGTAGTATTCGTTGACAGCGGAAAGCTTTTAAAAAATAAAGATAGCAGTATGATATGGTTCTAATGTGTGCGGGTTTTGTCAACATTAAGTATACTTTCAAAGATTCAGAAATGATATGTGTTTTTATGTCACATATCCGAAGGGACAATCAGAATCCCTGTTTGTTCATCTGTGTAAGCGGTTAGCCGGCCCTATCTCAAGAACCGTAAAAGGTAGACAGCTGAATGTTTATCAGAATATGCAAAATGTGTTTATCATTAGCTTCTAAAACAACAAATTAGTTAAGGTGATATTCGGATGTCAACCGCAGCTGCATTGCTGTTCCGTCATTTCTGCAGCGGCTTACTGCTGTGTCTGACACTTTCCTTGATAATTAGTGGCATATTAGTGGATTCAATCCGTCACTCATTTTATCAAAGAAATTAACAGATACAGGGCCCGCGTCAAGGCCGCAGCGGTGATTTCACAACAGTTATGCAGCTGCAGTTGCCTTCCAAACGTCACCTTAACAAATTCAGTGCGAGCGCGTGCTACGCGCTACGAGCGTAGCCGATTATTACATAGAGATTGAGGTATGTACGAGTAAATATGATGACTGTGTGAAATGTACGGCCCCAATTAGTTTTTAAATTAATTTAAAAAATATATTGTTGTGGCAATAGAAATGCCTACCTATTTGTATATACATATCTAGAAGGAGATATACCCATCGCGAATGAGTCCGCTGGTCGACAAATCGAAAAACACCAAAATATCACATTGTTTATTTGGGCCCTCACGTTACTAAGCTTGTGTTGTCTCCAGGAGTCAACCCCGGTGGTGCCGGGCGCGCAGCCGCCGGTGCTCCCGCACCCGGTGTCGCTCGGCCCCCCCGGCATGCAGAACCCCCAGGTGAACGCCACCCCGCAGCGACCACCCTACGCCAGGGAATACTTCTTTTTGGACATCGAGCTTCGATATGGATTACTACAGGTGGGTACTAATTATGAAACCTCAGCGTTTGTTGTCGTTATACTGTTATCAAGAAGTAAAAACAGTAAGCGGACAGCAATTTTAATATTTCACAGTATACTTTGCTTACTTCTTGTCAAAACATATTTCGTGTTTATAGTGCCTTAAAATAATTGTTATTTTGTACAGAATCTTCGGTGCGCGAGTTAAATACTCAACCGATTATCGTGAAATTTTGAGAGCACATTCGATGGTTTTTTTTTTTTTTTGCCGATTCAGCTTTTAGAATTTTCTCTAAATGGCGGAGCCATACATATGTATGTTCAGTTTCAAGTTATACTCGCGAGATCTATAGGTAGGTTATACAAATTAGCTAGTTTATATAAATTGTTTAAACTGCGTAAACGGACAGAGAAATAAAATACTTAAATTGGAATCGTAATACGTTGTAGGTACATATATTCAGTTACCATTACGAGCAGTCGATTCGCGGAAGCTGGAGGATAGATTTATCAAAATTTAAAACTAAATCGAACAAACTGCGCCGTGCGTTGCGGCTGCCAGTTAAAGCTTTTTATAACATAATTTTAAAAAGTATATTACTAACCAACGTTATAACACGCGCCACTTGCACTATCCCACTAACCCGGAGTTAACTGGTTAAACCGTGTCAGTGTCAAATTGTACTGGTAACCATGGTAATTCCAGGTTTCACCGGTTAACCCCGGGTTAGTGAATGGTGTAAGTGGAGACCTAGACCTGTCAACTAGATAGACAACTGGTCTGATGTGTAGGTACGAGTAGATACTCATACTTATTACATATACAGGGTGCTTGGAAATTCGCCGTATTTCTTGAAAGGGGTTATTCTATGGATCATTTGCAATGATTTAAGTCCAGTCAACCAGGGGTCAAAACTCATTGGTTTTCAAGTTATTTGAGTTTTTAGTTTTTTGTTTAAAAAACCCGCCTTTTGACTAAAAAGTGGTAATTGTGAAAAAACTACTCAAATTTTGAATTAAAAAAAGCATTCATCTAATAGCCAATAAACTACTTATTACGTGAAATAAAAAAAAAATGCCAAAATTTCCCCAAAAAAAAAAAAAGGATTTGAAGTCACAATTTTTTGTAATTTTCCCCAAACTTTGTAACATTTTAAGGCATTACTTTAAAAAAAGGTATGACACTTTGCGTACAAAATACAGAAATGAGTTCCTCAGTTCCTCAGCTTTCCAAAAAAGTACGAATGTCGACATATTCTCTTAAACTTTTTAATAGTTATTTGTTTTACAAGGGGGCAAAGTTGTTGTTTAACCGCTCGTGCTAATATTGATACCCGAGCAGGCGAAAGATTCCAAAATTGAACCACGAGCGTAGCGAGTGGTTCGAAAAATGGAATCTTGAGCGTTGCGAGGGTTTCAAAGCACGAGGGTTAAACAAAATTTGCCCCCGAGTGAAACACAAAATTTTTCACCACACCAACCCGAAGCAAATTAAATGTAAAATAACAAACAAAATCAAACCAAATCCAATCCAAATGAATGTTATTATTTAATGATTTTGGATGATAAATATTTATTTATCATCCAAAATCATCATTTAAAAGTCAATACTACCAGCAAACATAAGAAAACAACTCAAAATTTGCATTTGATTACTTTGCCTCACATGTGAATAAAATGCAACTTTGCTATCAGTTTTTGAAGTGCAAAGTAAGCCTTTCCGAGCTGGTGTGGTGAAAAATAATAATAATAATAGCAGAGCAGGCGGAAGACTTGACCTGGCGTACGTGATCATTAATCGGGGTGCATTACATTTGTTATAACTACTTTTCATATATTATAGTTTGATATATCGTTATTTTGAATAACGTAATAAATGGCATACTACCGTAATTAGTGATGTGCCGTTACCGGTAAAATACCCAAGGTGGGAAAATTCCCAGTAATGTTACCGGTAAGATTCCCCAGAATCAGTAATTTACGGTAATATTCAAATTAAGTAAATGTCAACATAAGTAGTTTTACATTAAATCATTTCTTGTCAACAAATGCATCATACGAAGTGCCACAAATCAACATCAAAATTCAAATTCAAAATTCAAAAATTCTTTATTACATAAGACACACTTTGTTTATAATGTAAAGTGATGGAGCCACCCGGTAAGCAAAAATGCCTGTGTTGGGTGACGCCGCTCTTCCTTTAGACATAACTATTATATAACATATGCTAAGCTAATTAACTCTAATTAACTCTAATTTACTGGCATAGGTTTACTTAGGTTTACTTTTCTAGTAAATTCCCAATACTACTGGTAATTTTCCCAATGTTACTCGGTATTTTACCAATATTACTAGGAAGTATTCCCCTTGTCTGGGCAAGTGGGCATAGTCAAAACCAGTTCCAGTCAAAACCACTCAATGAATAATACTAGAATTTTAGTAAAACTAAAACGAAAATGTAAAAATCACATTGATTTAATAATAATCATCACATTTTTATGAGTAGGTAAGGTGTAGTACAATGACATTGTTTTTATACGTTAAGTGGTAATTTTTAGGGTTCCGTACCCAATGGGTAAAACGGGACCCTATTACTAAGACTCCGCTGTCCGTCCGTCCGTCCGTCTGTCTGTCACCAGGCTGTATCTCACGAACCGTAATAGCAGTTGAAATTTTCACAGATGATGTATTTCTGTTGCCGCTATAACAACACATACTAAAAACAGAATAAAATAAAGATTTAAGTGGGGCTCCCATACAACAAACGTAATTTTTGACCGAAGTTAAGCAACGTCGGGCGGGGTGAGTACTTGGATGGGTGACCGTCTCGTCTCTCAGGAATCTATTTTTAGAACAAAAACAATGCACTTTCTAACAAAAAAAAGAATAAAGGAGAAAAGACTAAAAAACGTATTTTGATTTTTTTATAATCACCAATTTTTGTTTAAAGTGTAGCAGAAATCTGAAAACAAAAAATACAGTCGTAAAGCTACACTTATTACGTTAAATAAAATATATAGTTTATTATACAAATCTGTTGATAAATGGGATATAAAAAATAATATTAAGCGTGGGTCAGAGTGATCTCAATGCAAAATATTATTAAGGTGGGAAAGTTACTTATAATTTGTTCTACAATCGTTATTTTTTTTAGTTTTTCATAATAACTCGTAAACGGTAGCCCACAGCAGCATTTGTATTAGATTGCTGCTACATTAAAAAAAATGGTAATTATAAAAAAAATCTATAATACGTTTTTTAGTCTTTTCTACTTTATACCTTTTTTTTTGTTAGAAAGTGCATTGATTTTGTTCTAAAAATAGATGCCTCATCCTCAATTTATCCGTAAATGATATATTACATGCCCTAATAGGTATAGTTTTAGAGAAATGTTGCTCCAAGTGAAGCGCCGGAGCGTCGAACTTCCCCCCTCCCCCCCACTAAATGAGAGGTGGCTCTCGACGGCTCCCGGTCTGTATCTGCTCATGACCAGCTAAGAATCAACTGTGCCAAGTTTCAGCGAATGGTCTCAAAGTGCAAGGTCCCCATACAACGGTGTGCACTAACAAACCAGCTACCATCTAATTTTACGACATTGTAAATGAATAAATTCAAGTGAATTGTGAAACGACAGCTGTTACATCAAAATGTTTATTCTGTAAATAGGCTTATTTACAGAATAAACATATTGATTTTGATTTCGCGGATTAAAAGAAACGAACATTACTTATATCTAATTTTAGCTGATACCTAATATATTTACCTGTAAACATTTTCGTAATTCCCCTCAAGGCACGTTCACGTTCACCTTAACTTGATATTGACTAAATTGTTAGCTCGCTATATATAATAATGATTAAACGGTAGGTATATAAATCTATTTTCAGAGGTATTATTGGTTATTAGGTATAAAGTCGGCCGTAAAGTTCCAGAGCGAATTAATTAATTGCACTGTGCATGTAGCTAAAAAGTTACTTTTTAATTGGTTATTATCACTTGATTATAATGAGACTGAGACATTACTTCTAAAATTCTGGAATAAATGTAAAACTAACTAAACTAGACTAAAACTGTATAACTCTAAAAACTGTTTAACTCAAGACTTTAATAGATATAAAAATAACTGATTAGACTAAGATATTATAACTGATACTAAAGTTGAACCTAGAAACAAAAATTAATAGTAATGTTTATAATAGACATACATAGTTTTCCTCTCTTAAGTTAACTTGCATGACATGTACATCTGGTCTCCCGCGATACAGGCCTAACCTAGTGCGGGGGACTCCTGGACAGCCCATCGACACCCCATACTGGCCCATACTATGATAAATTAGGAACGTACTTGTTACCAACATTGAGGCATAGAAATAATCTTATCGAATTAAATTGACTGCTGTTGCATTTTGGTAGCACATACCATACTTGCTTTTAACATAGACGTATTATACTTACTTTTCTTTAGGTTGGTATGATCGGTAGTAAAACGTCAATAACGCCTTTTTAAATTGTCGTGAACGTGGAAAAACGTGGTTATTTTTTATTGTAATTTTGGTAAAATTACTTTAGCTGTTATTTAAATGGGGGCCAAATCTTTAAGGAAATGTGATGTTTGTGGTGGGCGTGTAAGAAGACTAACTACTGACGTATTTTGGCCAGATTTCCACTTGATCCGAACAGGTCGGTAAACTGATGTTTGTATGCAATATTTTCATTTTTTACTTTGAGTCGTTAACAGTTACTAAATTTAATAGTTCGAATTAGTTTTTGTCGTGTACAATCCATGATTAAAACGAAAATATTTTGTGAATGAAGTCTTTTTAAGTAAAAAACTAAGTAACCTAAGACACGAATAGTGTACGACCAATTTATCGATAATCTCTTTTTTTCAGATGTCGATTAGGTATGGGCAAAGCTAACAGGAAATGAGGATTTGGCGTATTTATTTACCAATTCAAAAGCTGAATGGAAACAAGTTCATTTGTGGAAATCATTCTCCATCCAGTGCCTTCAATAAAAAAGGACCAGATCAATAAAGAATGCGCGCGAATTCTGCATATTGTAATATGCCTACTTGAATAATAAACTATGTTATTTTTATCATGTAAAATAAAATTGTTTATATAATGTTTTTTTATTTTATTAATTCACGTGATTCTCAAAATGTACTGTTACAGTAGTACAGTAAATACAGCAGCACGTATCGCACATTTATCGATATCGATAAACAGTAGGTACTGGAAGTGTCGAGCCCTAGCGTTGTTTTTTTTTGTGTTGGTAGTATTGACATGTATTTGGTGTGTGTGTGTTTTTTTTTAATTATGGCCTGGATGCGAGTTATTTAAGCCTGTATTTGGTGTGTTGGCAAAATGTACGTTCATAATACGGTTCAAGGCTTGTTCGAGAGTGCCGACTTTTAAAACGTAGTGATTTAATTCTCTTTGCTCCTGGAATCTCCGAATGTCAAGTTGGTTATGCACAACTCTTATGCCGGCTACACACGTAACTATAAATCGTAGCGATTAATCTGTGCAGTCCGATTTGCGCAGTTTTATCTACCGTGTGTATGACAAATCGTTGTCGATTATCGTAACGATTTGTCATACACACGGTAGATAAAACTGCGCAAATCAGACTGCACAGATTAATCGCTACGATTTATAGTTAACGCGTGTAGCCGGGGTTACCAGAACCTCGTATTGTTACCTCTGTAATCTTTCTGTGCAATAAAAAAAATTTTTACTTTTACTTTTTTTTTTACTTATATAGTTCGCAGGTGACAGCCTACTCAATCGAAATAGTTATTTATAAAGCCAGGGCGAATATTGTCAATAAGTATATTAGTTATAAAATAATACTGTCGGAAAAATGTTTTTTCTCATCGTTTGGCCGCCTGACATGACACTATGTGACATATTACAATATTATAACATTTATAACGTTAGTGAACGTGGAGTGAGTACCGAAATCATACGACTCGCACCTGTATAAGTTTCATGAACAAAACTCTCTTTATTTAACTTTGTTTTTGGACTAGGTCACTTTTTCTTTAGTGTATGACACCTATTTCCTATTTCAGTTTATTATTAAGATTATGTTATTAAGGTTAGCTGGGAGAGATCCCTCTTAGAGATATGTTTTTTTTTTTGTCTTTTGGGTAACTTTGTTATGTACAATAAAGTGAACATACATAGATTTTCAATTAATTGAGATAACTATGGCTGGTAGTAAGTAGGTAATTCTAAAGGGGCCCACTGATTACCAGTTCG
Organism: Cydia splendana; assembly: GCF_910591565.1. Taxonomy (NCBI): domain Eukaryota; kingdom Metazoa; phylum Arthropoda; class Insecta; order Lepidoptera; family Tortricidae; genus Cydia; species Cydia splendana. Next base: position 36,376,473 of record NC_085987.1, on the reverse strand, counting down.
ACGGACGATATCAGCCTGTCAGTTAAACGCAAAATTTGACAGCTCCGAACAACTGACAGGCCGATATCGTCCGGCAGACTGGTAATCAGTTCTTACTTTCTAATTAATGTATATCAGATAGCAGCTTATTAGAGACCATAAATTATATAATAAACAAACACAGTTTTTATTAAGTTTAATTATGTTTGTTTATTTATTTTTTTGTTATTATCAATAAACAACCCATAAACAAATATAATATAGCTGCTTAAATTTACGCTAGGTAATTTTGCCAGCCTACTGTGTTAATTGCTCGACCCTACACATTTTTCATACTTCTTTTGTTTGTTAATTAAAAAAGGCCTTACATGCTTAAGGTCTTTTGTACTCGTTCTCATTACGTGCACCTAAAAATGTGGTTGCTAAGCATCACCTGTTAGCGGGGTGAAACATTTTATTTAACATACCTGCCTACATGTTTATACGCTAGAAAGATAATAGAAACGAAAGTACCTAAAATCGACCTGGCAAAGAGTTATTGATTCTAGAAGTGAGTGAAGTATAACGAAAACTTGTGCTTACAATTTGACAGCTATTGTAGACGGCGCTGTACTGTTCCATAATTTAGCTATTCGTTTGTTAGCTGTCATAAGTTCAGGTTTGACAATGATTACAACAAACTTAAAGGAACGTACAGAGCTGTCTACTGCAGTTGTCAAACTCGAAGACATTACTTTTCTTACAACTGATATCTCTTTGGTCCTCGGAAGCAGCATTTCGTATTTAATAACGTTTGACATTCAATTTCAGACGCAGATTTGTACAAGGTTTATTTATTTTTTGTTACTGTGTTACTTTATTGAATGACGTAAACAAAATTTAATAATGTATGTTTTCATTTTTATTTCTACAATTCAGGTTGCAGGAAAACACACTTATTTTTTTATTACACTGACACAATCCCTATTACTGCTGCCCTTTCCTTTCCCATTGGTTACTAAGTTATATAATTTTGAACATGATCAGTATGATCACATTAATTAAGGAATTACCTACTAAAGACGGACTAACAACATTCTAAGAGACTCTGTGTTCAACAGCAAAGGCCCCGTTAATCTCATAATCCATCTTAAATAGGTACATAACGTCACACTGATTCGATTCAATCGATCCATTCAATGGACTTTAATCAAAACGACGGTATTAGGATCCACATACTCCTAAGTAGCAAGTACTAATAGGATTATCAGCTTGTTAGGATGCGGAAATGGATTTCATTTAAATCATCGGTTCTCAACTAACTTACAGTCACTAACATGACACAGTACCTATAACAGTCCTATCTCAATCGTAGATTATTTCAGATTATATTGAAACATCTGAAAGAAAACACTATTATCAACTCTAGGCAGTTTGGGTTTCAGAAAAATAAGTCCACCATAGACGCGGTCGATTGCTTTGTGGATGACGTTATATTAAAACTTCACAACAAAAAAAGAGTTGCAGGCCTCTTCCTCGATCTCAGCTCCGCATTTGATACGGTGGACCATGACATTCTTTTAAAAAAATTAGAATTCTACGGTGTAAGGGGTAATGTTGCTAGACTGCTAAATAGTTATCTCAAAAACCGTAAGCAATTTGTAGAGATAAAAAACCTTGAGAACAACCTCGAGAGTGCGGTTAGATCTCGATATGTTAGTGTTAAGCGGGGCATCCCGCAGGGTTCGATTTTGGGGCCTCTGCTGTTCATTTTGTTTACAAATGACCTAGTTGACTATATGGACAACAGAGTGCCTGATTGCAAATTAACTTTATTTGCCGATGACACTAGTGGAGTTATATCTTCCGATAGTATGAATGAGCTTAGCGAATTAATAAATGAGACGTTTGCGGCATTCCAGTACTGGTTCAATGTAAATAATTTAAGTCTTAACACTAAGAAAACAAATGTAATGCTGTTCAAAAACAACACAAAAAAAACTGACAAGCTAGAGGTGATCATAGATGGAATACCAGTAGATATTGTGGATGTTGTTAAATTTCTTGGTACCTATTCGTATTGATGCTGAACTAAACTGGAAACCGGAGTTAGAGGTTGTAGAAAACACAATCCTATCAGCTTGCTACGCGCTTAGAAGTCTAAGGGAAGAACTCTCGATTGAACAGCTAAAAGTAGTGTACTATGCGCTAGTGGAGTCCAGGCTGAGGTACAGCATCAAACTTTGGGGAAACAGCTTCAAATACAATATAAATAAAGCCATTGTAGTACAAAAAAGAGCAATTCGAACAATAATGCGCATACCACAATGGGTATCTTGCCGTGATCACTTCTCAAGTTTAGTTATCCTGACAGCTCCTTCGTTATACGTGCTCGTTTTATTAACTGACTTTGTGAAAAATATCGCTAACTTTGAGTCTTCTGCGGAGCAGGAGTTGCGCCTTCAATCACGAACAAAAAACATAAAGTACTCTTTCTGCCCTAAACAACAAGTAGCAAGGCATTGTGTAAGGTATCAAGCTATCCGGATTTTTAACCAACTACCTACAAATCTAAAAGCCATTACAGATTATAAGATATTTAGTAAGCACTTGAAGATATTTTTATTGAGGGGGTGTTTTTACAGTATTGACGAGATCTTTGCAAATTAAACAGATTTTTACAAAATTATCATGCATGTAACTTTACACTTTTAATAATGACATTTTTATTACTTTATCTGTACTTTTTTTTTTTGTTGGTTTAAGTGTGTTTTTGGAATTTTAATTATTGACATGTCCGGTCCCGCTGTTATTGTATAATTTTAATTATGTGCATGTATTAGTTTGTAAGATTTTTCTAACACAATATCATATTGTTATAGAAATAAATAAATGAATGAATGAATGAATTTAATTCTTTCACTTTTGTACGTGTTGAACATTTTTCGAACCATACCATGTATTAACAACTAACAACTTGCGTGAATCAAGTTATTGCCATACTATTATCACCAGGGCTCGAAACCGGTATTGAAACACCGTTCCAAAACCATTATAATTATTTCGTTCATTAATAACAAATAAATAAATAAATAACCGGTTAATTGACGAAATGCGAACTAAAAAATGCGTTCTCTCTCTCTTCTAACCGGTAAGAAGACGGAACGGAATAGGTGGCTAAAAATAACTACATTCCCGTTGCCAGGTTTTGGGATTATACTGAACAACTTTTATATGGGTTAAAACGAAAATATTACTTTGCTAATCCGCGAAAAGATAACGTGCTAGTCAATCAGTGCTAACCCGTTATACTTACTTACGTATTTTTACATGCAATTAATATTCCCACCCTCCCACCGCAAAAAGAAATACGCAAATAAATATAACAAACCACCACCAAAAGAATAATCCTCGACACGTGTTTCGCTTCTCTACGAGGCATCCTCAGGAGTTGTTGACGGTCTGACGCCCGGCACCGGAATGACCTGTCTAGAATGGTCGGCCATATTTATACCTTGACCACTCCCCTACTGTGCAAGTGTGAGTGAGATGGAAAAATTCGTAATAACGGCGATGACTCAACATTCAATTGTTCGTTAAGAATCATGCCCCTATTGTTGTACCTAATTATTTCCAGTTGTTCCAGAACACCCAAACGCAATCCCTTTTTGCAAACATGTAAAATATCAAAAGAATGATTCTCAGATAAAGTGTGACCTGTATCTAATAAGTGCTTTGCAAAATTGGACTTCTCTGGATGGTTATGTCTATATGACGCAACATGCTCTTTATACCTAGTAGTGAAATTACGGCCCGTTTGCCCCACATACACCTTATTGCAATCGTCACAGGTAAGCTTATAAACTCCAGACTTTTTCCCATTCTCGATCTTATCTTTGCCATTGCAAAACTTTGAGTGCAAAGTGTTATTTGTTTTAAAGGCCACAGGAATGTCGTTAGACTTTAAAATTTTGTAAATTGCATCAGACAACTTGCCAACATAAGTTATGCTCGCTTGATATTTCTTAATCGGTTCAAAGGATCGTGCCGCATACAACATAGTGTTGACTATACTATTCCGCTTTTTTCTGATGATACCATCCACAACAACACGACGACAACGACGACGGTTGTTGTGACGATTGCAATAAGGTGTATGTGAGGCAAACGGGCCGTAATTTCACTACTAGGTATAAAGAGCATGTTGCGTCATATAGACATAACCATCCAGAGAAGTCCAATTTTGCAAAGCACTTATTAGATACAGGTCACACTTTATCTGAGAATCATTCTTTTGATATTTTACATGTTTGCAAAAAGGGATTGCGTTTGGGTGTTCTGGAACAACTGGAAATAATTAGGTACAACAATAGGGGCATGATTCTTAACGAACAATTGAATGTTGCGTCATCGCCGTTATTACGAATTTTTCCATCTCACTCACACTTGCACAGTAGGGGGAGTGGTCAAGGTATAAATATGGCCGACCATTCTAGACAGGTCATTCCGTTGCCGGGCATCAGACCGTCAACAACTCCTGAGGATGCCTCGTAGAGAGGCGAAACACGTGTCGAGGATTATTCTTTTGGTGGTGGTTTGTTATATTTATTTGCGTATTTCTTTTTGCGGTGGGAGGGTGGGAATATTAATTGCATGTAAAAATACGCAAGTAAGTATAACGGGTTAGCACTGATTGACTAGCACGTTATCTTTTCGCGGATTAGCAAAGTAATATTTTCGTTTTAATTAATATGGATTTCCGCAAAGTAACGCCTGTTTCTATTCACTATTTTACTATGGGACCAACTCCGAAATCGCGAAAAAAAAATTTGGCTGTTTTATACATTTTGGCTGGTCCATTTTCTATGAAAGGTATTTTTTTTTTCGCAATTTCGGGGTAGGTCCCACAGTAAAAGTTGATCAGTATAATCCCCAAACCTCCCTGGCAACGGGAATGCAGTTATTTTTTGGCCACCATGTATAATACCGGTTATTCTCGACTTTCGCAGACTCTCTCTCGTTGTCATACATGAAAGAGACATCAATAACTTACTCATTCTATCTTGCTTCGATATTATCAATTTAACCAGTTAATTTCGTTTCACAAAAACGAAAGGCGAGCGTATTAGTATAAACTGGTATCTCAATACTAGTGCAGAATGGAAACCTACCTCATTGTGTAACCGTCCGTTTGCTTCTGCTCCTCCATATTCTGATTGATCTAAGTCCTTATAATAATTAATGCTAACACCACCTATATGAAAATTATTTCCTAAAAATACAAGTGAAAAGAGGTAAAACCATGAAAAATTATGTCCAACTATAAATTATGAAACAAATAAGTATTGAATACACCGTAATACAAATAAAGTTATAACGTTTTGTGAATATTATTACGAAGTACGACCGCATGCGTCTCCATGGAAATGGGTCTACTCAAGTTTATCCGCCCTTTTAGTAGCTACACCCTGGAGACGTTAGCACTCGCCCGCAATGGATATTTTAAGATTTACTTAACCTCTTACTAAAGGATGTTGGAAAGTCGATAAGTAAGTACTTTACCTTAGTAAAGTATGTAGGTGCCTACTTATATTTAACAATATCTGGACGACCGAGCTTTGCTCGGAAAACATATAAAAACTCAAAAATGCGCGTTATTCCAGAGATAAGACCTAGCTAGAGCGATTTATCGCCCCTGAAAACCCCCATATACCAAATTTCATCGAAATCGTTAGAGCCGTTTCCGAGATCCCCGAAATAATTATAAATAAACAAGAATTAATCGTTTAAAAGAATTAGATAGATAGATTAGATTAGATAAGGGCATAGGTATTAAAAATATGCAATAATATTGGTTACATTGGGCAAGAAAATTTGTACGAGTATGACTATGCAAATTGCGTATTTAGAGTGAGAAATTGACAGTTTTGTGTGTGTTCTCATTTATATCCAAACGCAACATTAATTGATTATTTGGCGGTTTTTTTGTAAAAATATCTAGTATATTAGCGATAGTTATTAGATAGGGACCTATGTAGGTTTAACCTGGTTTAACATAACCAGAGAGAGCTGCTGCAACTCTCTTGGGAGTTTTTAATGTATGTAAGTACTTGTTTAAATTAAATGTAAAATTATTGTTCAGCTTCACATTTGTTCTAACTAGTGCCTACAAGGCTTACGACATACTGTATCAAACAGTTTTCAGTAACTTGGTTGTGAATACTGTGTAGTATTTACCTATTAAGCTTATAGTTTTCATGATTAAATGTAATATTATTCATTTTTAGGGTTCCGTACCCAAAGGGTAAAACGGGACCCTATTACTAAGACTTCGCTGTCCGTCCGTCCGTCCGTCCGTCCGTCCGTCTGTCACCAGGCTGTATCTCACGAACCGTGATAGCTAGACAGTTGAAATTTTCACAGATGATGTATTTCTGTTGCCGCTATAACAACAAATACTAAAAACAGAATAAAATAAAGATTTAAATGGGGCTCCCATACAACAAACGTGATTTTTGACCAAAGTTAAGCAACGTCGGGAGTGGTCAGTATTTGGATGGGTGACCGTTTTTTTTTCTTTTTTTTTTTGTTTTTTTTTTGCATTATGGTACGGAACCCTTCGTGCGCGAGTCCGACTCGCACTTGCCCGGTTTTTAAATTTACTATTACAATCTTATTACCTATTCAGAGCATTATTCAAAAAAAGTCTCACGGTACCGAAGTTCCTGGGAATATACGATATGAAATGAAATGAAATGAAATGAAATAATTTATTAATAACAATAGTTACATGTCAGATATTACCATGTTTGGTATTATACATAATTTATACATCAATACATGTTCGCAACACTTTGGCTTATATTAGAATAGGTAGGTTAAAGAATTCTTCATAACTATAAAATACGTGAGTCTCGAGCCACATTTTTAATTTATTCTTAAAGCCCGCGGTGGTAGCTGCTTTTCTTATACTATCAGGCAAGCGATTATACACGCTAGGTCCCACAATATGGATCAATTTCGCTGATTTGGCGAGTCGGTGTGTTTCGACTACCAGCCTATTTTTATGTATGTTACTGCGGAGGCTGTACCTGTCGTTAGTACCTTTACATTTAAACCTGGCAATATTTTCTCGCGTGAACACCGCAATCTGATGTATGAACAGACATGGGAGGGGAAGGATCTTAATGTCCCGAAAGAGGTCACGTGCGGGGGCATCCGCTGCCTTGCTGGCCATAGCGCGGACAGCTCTTTTTTGCATGGCGAACACGCGTTTCCAGTCAGCTGCGCGGCCCCACAGTTCCACGCCGTATGTCAGAAGCGAGTGCACTGTGGCAAAGTAGCACTCTCGTACCGCAGGTCTTCCGGCGGTGAGCGTAAGCCTCCGCAGCGCGAAGCACGCGCGCCCCAGCTTGCCGCACAGCTCGTCGATATGCGCTTCCCATGTTAAAGCGTTGTCCAGCTGAAACCCGAGGAGACGTGTGCAGGTCACCTGCTGTATAGGGGCACCGCCCGCACACACTCTCAGGGGTGAGCTGGCGTGGCCGTTCAGTTTGATCGTCATGAAGGACGTCTTTTCCTTATTAAGTGCCAAGCCGTTTGTTCGGAACCACTCGTGCAGCTGATTCATTACGTTATTTAGTGCTCTCTCCAACTCCCGTCCAGATGTCGTGCTTACTACCGCCGTTACGTCGTCGGCGTACATAAAAATTTGAGCGCCTTTTATGGTTTTCGGTAAGTCGTTTAGCAGAATACTGAACAATGTGTTGGAGAGGCACGACCCCTGCGGGACACCCATTAGGTTTTTTACTTCTGAGGACTTGACTTTCCCGCCATCACCGACAACGATTTGGGCTCTCTCGTTCATGAATGACAGTAATAGTCGGGAAGCCGGTCCTCGTATGCCATAGTGGGCGAGTTTGTCGGCAACGAGGGCGTGATCCGCCGTGTCGAAAGCGCGAGACAGGTCGCAGCAGATCACCGCCACGCTGTGTCCCGCTTCGCGATCCAGCATAACGCAGCGCACCACGTCTCGCACCAGGTCAGTGGTAGATCGACCCTGGCGGTAGGCATATTGACTGTCAGTGAATACATTCCTAGGGGACCAGAAATCGAGTAGTCTTTTATTTAATCCTACTTCGAGACACTTACTTGGGCATGGGACTAGAGATATGGGACGGTAAGATTTAATAGCTGACTTCTGGCCTTTACCTTTATACAGTGGGCTTATCTTGACCTTTTTAAAGCTCTCCGGGTACACACCTACTCTCATGCAGCAGTTAAATAGCTGAGACAAAGCATAGGAGATCGCTGGGCTGGCTTGCCTGAGCAGATTGGCGGATAAGCCGTACACGTCAGTACTGTTTTTTGGTGCTATAGATGTTCTAAAGATCTGAACGACTTCGTCTGGTGTGAAAGGTTTGAGCCTTATTGAGCAGTCGATGGCGGCGCGCTCGTGTGATAAGGTGGTGATGGAGATGGCGCGGTCGGCGGAGGGCGCGCCGCACACGGCGGCGGCCATCACGAACTCGCGGTTGAGCGCGTCCACCGCGAGCTGTTTCGGTACGCCTCTTGTTCTACGCTTTATTAAGATATAATAAAGAAAAGTTGTTTTCATCTAACTTTTGGCCTTTGTTTAGCGAAATTTAATTAACTTCGGCCGTTACGGATGCATAAGTTTTCTGAAACCAATACTGACAAGACCGGTAAGTTAGGTGACGTACGTTTAAAAATTCACCCGACGATAAAATTTCTTAATATTTTTTTTTTAATACTAAAACTAAATATTTTCGAAATTAATTTCTTGGGGTTAGATATGAGGATATTGGGTATTACTTGAGGTATATTTTACAAAAACTAATTCAACGGTTTCGTATCTGACGGAGCCCTAACTTGGTATGTTTTGAATATTATTTTTATTTTAATTGAATGCAAGTGACGGAAATATAATAATGTGATATATTTTTAGAACCGGCTCCAAATGGCCTTTCATTTAATACCACACAAGATAGGTTTCTGAACAATTTTTTTTTTCCATACAGAAAAAAGATGACGTCATAACTCCTTTCCGTTTGTTTTTTTTTTTGGTGCTACGGGTCAAATTGATTCAAATGGCCTAAAGATTAATCGTGCCGATTTTCATACCTTTAACACCATTTGCAGCTGATTCCTGAATTTCAGGCTGTACCGCTATCACTATATGATTTTTCCCCGAGACCACCAAGGAGCCGACAGATTTGTAGGTGTACAATGACTGTGCGAAGTATACTTCTGAGTCTTATAAGTCCGACTCGAGTCTTTTTAAGAGCAATTCAAAAGGACTCGGGCCTCCGAATAAAGACTCCGTGAACAATTTTATAGGTTTTTCCTAAATAACAGTAATTAAATTAGGCGTTATTGTATGATTTATGTACCTAATCCACAAATTATAGATAAAGACAATGCATTTAGAAATTGTTTGTAAAAAAAAATCGAGAGTTCTTTGAAAAGGACTCGAGTCTCTACTAGAGACTCGGGTCTCTATCAAGTTGAAAAGAACTCCAGTTTAGACTTAATTACAAAAGTCTAAAAAACTGAGTCGAGTATTGAAGCACAGTACTCAAAGGACTCAACACTATAATAGTAACTAGTGTCCGAACTTAAAGTGCAACAATTGGTGATTGATTATTTAATCTGATCACGCAGATCATCGAGGCCCTGCACTACCTGCACTACACGGCGCGCCAGATCCACCGCAACGTGTGCCCACAAGTGATCATCGTTACCAGGCGCGGCACATGGAAACTTTTTGGCTTAGAGTTTATCGGTGAGTCTTGGCAAGCCATTGATTAAATGTTATGTTTCGTTTAACAAAAAAGTCAAAGTCTCTTTGCGATGTAAATATTACTTAACCCATTTAAATTCCTGGTTGCATTTTAGGATGTAGGTACCTAATTCTCTAGATATGAAGCGTAACTTTAGATTTAAATTCTAGGGCTATTTCCTTGTCTGTAGCATTTTACTAGGAAATTCGGACTATCTAAATATCCAGTTTGTGTTGCACAGCTTAAGCGGCTGTTCAGCCATTCAAGTGCCAAAGTGAATTTGTATTCCTTTTTCGTGGTCACGAAACGTTTACTAACCACTGTGCCATTTTAAACACGTTTTGTATCCCACTATAGTAATTCCCCACATATTCGTGTTCTTCAATGAACACGCATATCGGAATGTGATTTTTTTTAGCAGTGTGAGCGTTCTGTTGTAACAGTATGAAGTTCTGTGAGGCGATGAATAAACGTTAGTAATCTGTTATATGGTAATTTTGCCATTATCATATCTTTTATTTTACTGATAGGTAATAGTAAATTCATGGAATGAAAATTATCTGAGATACCTAATATTCCGGCAAAAATAAGAATACATTATTTATTATCTGCTCAAATACATATACTACCTACATATAGTTAGGTCTATCAGACAATATATGTTTATAGTGTCACGGTACGTATGTCCATTGTCCACATCCAACTGCAATGTCCATAAATGTTCAACCCCCTACACTTAAGTATTTCATAAGCAATAATGTAGTATTTTTACAAGAATGCTGGAAAAAGCCTGATTATTATGTCATAAGAGCACATTAAACATCTCGCTCATTACCTACGTCCACTGTACAATTTCATACTAGGGCTTCCAATCTAGTATTCTGGCATCCCGCGCTATTTTCTAGTCCCTTGATATGGGATTACGAGCGCAGGATCCCGAGCGCGATCCGGCATTGTACTTATACTTTTAATTAGTTTAAGGCCATCTTATCGCCACTGTCTTGTTTTTATCAAATAGCCCAGTATTGTGTCCACCGCTTTCGCCGAATAGCCTAGTACCTATACATTTTAAATTCCAGATACTCTCAAGATTCCTTACACCCTGGCGGGTGCAACCTTTTAATCTGGTAATATTGTCTCTTTATGTTGTCCCTATAATACTGTCCCTTTTGTAATCATAATGGAAAAAAATTAAGCTAGCTTTCATTTATTGTTTCATGGATCAGCAAATAATCCCGTGGGATCAAAAAAGTTTAGTCATCTATGTACTGAGACTGAAGACAGGCTTAGGGATTGGAGGCTCTATTTCATGCTAATATACTCGATGAGGTCAGTGAAAAGTCGAATACCTAAGTGTAAACTTAGACGACTTAGTCGTAATAAATAACCACAAAGACAGCGAATAAATAACGGACGTCAGTATCGCCTCCCCACAGACCGTAACAGCGAAGAAGCGGCTCCATTAAATACTTTACTTAGGTATTCTAAAACGTAGGTACAAATAATAAAATATGAAAATTACTCACGCATTTCGTCAGTTGTAGCAATATTTCATTGACTCACGTTTTACAAGTCGTTCTCACATGTAGCTTCTTTAAAAGAAACACTTTTTTTATAAATAAAAATTGAATTCTTATAGTGTATTGTCGAAGAACGATCAGCAGGCGACGGCGCGACGACAAACGGTATTTCCTGAGGGCACATTTCCTCGTCGTTTATTTTCTTTTAACTCCCGTAACGAGCTGCCTCTTTACAATCTTATTCGTAGACGCTTCACTCGAATATTTACTCAATAACCGAATATATTTCACTTTGTGAACGGTAAATGGATATTTACAGCAGTAGGCAATGTTTCTGCTCTTTCTGATAATTACAAGGGTGCATTCTATTTCTTTGGTTATTTGTTTAGGCCTGAAAGCATATTTCCGTCTCACAACTTTTTTTAAAATAAAGTATTATTTTTCATGGTGCAATTAAATAAGTGATAGCTCCCATCTGGCTTCTGCGTTATGTCCTACAGCGGACGGTCCTTCCGCCGCGGTACAGCCGGCTGACGATATTATTCATAATAGCATTTCAACTTTCATCTAACAATTTTTTACATGTTCATGTGATCAGCTGGCTGTTTTTCCAACGAGATACGTAAAAAAACTAACGATTTTTTATTTACAATAGCATCTAAACTATCATCTTACAAAGTTTCAATCGGGATGCGATAACTAGTTTGTTTTTACGTGTTAGGGTGGCTGCCGTTCCTCAACCGCCAACGGAGCGGCAGCTGACGTCCACGAGGTTTCTGTTCACATCGCCCTCGCATGCATTGACAAACGAAATTAGCGCCTTGCCCGCGGACTTTCTACCTACGTTACGACGCAACCTACGTTTTGCACAGCCTTTCTAGATAACCCAGTAAATTTTTATTAAGGCGTGCTTTTCCCGTAGGAGCTAAGCGAACCAGTTTTTTGAATCCATCGGAAATATAAGAAACAATGTTTTAAAATTGTGAAAAAAATATATCTTATACTTAAGGATCTGGCAGATATGTTTTGGATCTCAAAAACATGATTAGATAAACTTTGCTCGATAGAAAAAAATTCCAAAGTTACGCCTTTTTTTAACAATAAATCAATCTCAGAGCTACAATACAAACTTTTTTGACTTGTTTTTTACATAAATGTATAGGTAATAAGATAATCTAGATGATTTGGATCACTTTGTCTCGGTAACATCATTAAAATAATTTCTATGTTTCAATACCTACTAAATCCGCAACCGCCATCACTCGCGAACGCACTTACACCCTCTTCAGTCGCGCGGCAGCGCTTGTAGAGGACGGACCTGCGTCAGTGTGTTCCGCGCGGTCACGTGATTTTACCATTTACAAACAATGGGAAACAAAGCATATGAAACGTAAGAGAAAGTCACTAAGTGCTATAAAAACACACTTTCTGATAACAGAAGCATCTAATACTTTACGAGGTGCTTGAAAGCGCCTAGCTTTCCTACATCAACAGTTAAAATATTTCAGTATTTTCACTAGGTCAGCAACCAATTTCAATGTAGGTAAATAATATTATATTCCTAGATAATATAATTGTGAGTATTGTGTGATAATATAAGTATGATATATTTACAGTATTTCACCTTTACTGATATACCTACGTCCGATCTGCAAAATGATTATATTCCTTCGTGCTCTTTGACTCCTTTGAAAATCAGAAATTATTTATTTGGATTGATACAGTATGGGGACGTTACAATATATGTATAGTGTTACGCTTTTAGTATGAGGGTGCCGAAGGCGCCCGGCTTTGGATCGCATGCAACGCGCCACGCCCGTCAAGCGTGCAAATTCATCATCATAATCATAAATTTAAATAAATATAAAATGTCAAATTGAAATAATTGAAAAAATTACCCTAATAGGCATATCGCAATACAATTATTTAAGAACTAAATACATATCACTAATTTTAATATTTGACCACGGTCGACATGAATTAAATATAATTGAGAGTTCAAGGTGCCTACAGGCAGTTCATCTTGCGCTTGGTTGTATTAGTCTTGTTCGAGAAACTGAACACGGTGAAAAATAGAGATAATACTCCTAAAAATACGTGTGATACCTCATTAGATTCGTCATAATGCCTAGAAAAATGTATGCGTGTAGTCTAGCAGGCCACATTGCGCGCAGAGAAGATGGCCGATGGGGTCGAAAAGTGCTCGAGTGGAGACCACGGACTAGCAAGCGCAGCGTAGGACGTCCACCCACAAGATGGACAGACGACCTTGTTAAGGCCGTCGGAAGACGCTGGATGCGGGTCGCTTCCGACCGGAATGGAGGTCCAAGGGGAAGGCCTATGTTCAGCAGTGGACGTCTTATGGCTGAGATGATGATGATGAGTCAGTTACAACTTAATTAAAAAAATAAATTATATAATGTACTTAATAAAATGTAGGTACCATCGGCGCGCGAGTTTGACTCGCACTTAATTGAATTATTTTCTTGAAAACATTGTTTCGTTAAAATTGTGTGATCATTAAAGTAGGTATAAAGTCGATAGGTATTGTAAACAATAATTTATTAAGTTAGGCAACAAAAGTATTGGAAATTGTGATAATGAGACCCACCAAAAACATTTTCATGTAAAATGTTGCCAAGACGAAACCATAAGGCTTGCACTGACAAAAAGTTATCAGAAATTTACTTTGAAACTGTTTTTTTTTTTGTTTTTAGAGCTTATAAATAAGTACTACTGATCAGTAACAACGTTTTAATCACAGCAGCGTTATTGAGTTAAAGGAATCTGTAAAGTAAAATTATTGATTAAGGTTAATAACCTTTATAAATAGAACCCTTAATTGACCGTCTCCTTTAAAATTGTTACTTTCCTTTAGGTACTTTAACTCGAACACGCTGCCATGAAATTAAAACGTTCTTACTGATCAATAATAAGTACACATGTCTATATAAAAATAATAATTCTACATGAAATGATCAGAAATACGTAATGCAAAAAATACATACGTACATATACAATAAAAACTCTAAAACGTGACCATTGCCCGGTCTAGTTAAAATACTGCCATCATAAGATCATTATACTGTGACCCGTCTGCTATGTTTACCGTGCGCGGCGCGCGCTCACGAGCTCGGCGAGCGGGTCGCGGGATGCGCGGGCGGGGCTTCACGGTTTGCTGCGCACCTCACCCCCTCAGATTCGTTGATGAGTCGAATCATATCGCCTTAAGGGTTTAACTTCGAATGACTGAGCTAAGATTGTGCCATCCGTTTAGCCAAACTACATTTCATATTTATGTTTGTTTCAGAAAATATTCTTGGAGATGACCCCACAGAGATGCTGACAGTTGCCCCGTGGTCTATCAAAGTGGCCAAGATTGCCCAGCCAAACCTTGATTATTTGGGTAAGTGTACAGTAATAGGGGTAATGGAGCAATGGATTGTATTGAGAGGCTTTTCATTAAATGTTAATTAGCTTTATTTACCTGTAACTTTATCTGCGAAATACTGTAGAGTTAGACCAAATTAAGTCTGCCACGAGTTTAATAGCACACGCAGTGCAAGTGTTATTTATACGTCATAATTTCATAGAAGTTTGTCGTTTAAAATAATACTTGCACTGCGTGTACTATCAAAATCGTTGTTTATTGTTCTTGGTTTAACTCTACAACACCACCAAAATATAACACTTTAAACTCTCGCGTTTTGTACACATATTTAATTACACAAACGGGTCTACCATCCCAACACATCCGGAGGTTAGTAGGCAACCAGCCTTTTTGCCGTATGTGAAAGGGATAACGGACGAAGTTGGATCAGTACTGAAGAAATTCTCCATTAAGACTGTATCTAAAGTTATCTAAACGACACGCATTAGACACGCCGTTATCTAAAGTAGCAAGTCTTTTACGCAGCCCAAAGGATGTCATTCCGTACCAGAATCCGGGTGTCTACGAGATAGAATGCAGTTGTGGAAGTGCGTACATTGGCCAAACTAAGCGCAGCGTTCAAGAGAGGGTGAAGGAACACATGGCAGCTGTTAAAAATCGCCATGTAAACAAATCCGCAATAGCTGAGCACTTGCTGACAACAGGAACGAATCACTGGATTGAGCTACATAAACCCAAAGTCCTCTCCAACGAGCGACACTATTATCCGCGGATCGTGAGAGAGGCGATTGAAATTAAAAAACACCCTAAAAATGTCAATCGAGAGGACGGGTACAAATTATCGTCTACTTGGGGACCAGTGATTCAAATGTTGAAACCAGCGGATATATCTTCGGATCAGTGTACGGATACTGTGAGTGTTGCGTGTCGTGCCGTGGACAATAAACATTAAACTTTAACGGGTACCTGCAATTTCTTTGTCTACCCCGAACATTTTTATAAACTAATTTCGGGTAGTTTAGTGTTGTTTTATTAATATCTCCGTTGACATTTGTTGGGACGTCAGTCTTTCCGTGACCACAGCTGGTGCAACTCAGCTGAAACGTCGGAATTAAAGGTAAAAACAAAGAAATTATATCGCGGTAGACCACCAAAATAAAAACGCCCTCGAAGATTAATCGAAAGAGTTTCATACAGTTAGACTGAGGTGATGCTAGATTGGAAAAGTAGTAAACCAGTCGACTGTTTTAATCTCTTATCACGCTCACTTTACATCAACTTTGAGATACTGGGTTATATTCTGGGGTAACTGTACTGATAGAGAATTAGTGTTCAGAGCTCAAAAAAGTGCCTACGATCAGTATGCGGTTTACATTTCATAGAATCATGTAAACCCTACTTTATAAAGCTAAATATTCTCACTCTTCCCTGTCTCTATATATATGAAGTCGCATTATATGTTAAGTATAACCCTCACCAATTCTCCTATTTCAATAGTTATCGCCAACAACATAGAATACAATCTAGATCGTGCAATCTTAAAATATGGTTAATTATTATCATCCGGCCAATTTACAACCTAAGGCTGTTAAGATCCGATACTAATAATTTCTTCCTATGTGGTTCTTCAACGTAGTACTTAAGAACAAAAAATCAGAGTATTTGCATCTTGTAGTCAAAACTTTCCTAAAAACTGTTTGGTGGTCGGCCAATTTGGAAACTATAAAACCATACCTACTCGCACGGCACAGCCTTGGCATCGTCTGTGCGTGCGTGTTCTGTACATTTAGTTTTCTCAGAGTAGGTACAGGGTCTTACAATTTGCAACTGCAAGCTATAAGCCGACCGCTATATCGGGACTACTTTGTAATAAACTCGTATCTTGTTCTGTCAATCAAAAGAAAAATGTGGTGCTATGTATGGGATGCATACAGAGTTACCTACTGCCTTTCAACTTTGAGTACCTAGCAGTGAGATACGAGGTTTTTTCAAAGTAGTGAAGATAATATGTTACATCCAAGAATATTTTTTTTATAAAAAACCGTAGTAAGAATACAGTTGTAAACTTTTACTTTTCATGTAAATGTCCAGATAGTAAAATATTTACTGAGTATTGTTACACGTGTCCGACGTGTCCGTCCCCAGACGCATCATAGCAAAATACAATTTGAATACAGAAATACTCGTGTAGAGTCCCGTACGTGATTTAAAATGCAAATACCACACCAGTTGAATACTATTTATATTTCGGAGTATGCTAATGACGTATCGAGATTAGATTAGAAATGTATTAGATAACGGTTATTTCTAATAAGTACAACATTCATTACAAAAATTTTTGTATTTTGTTTTCTTACATTAGGAAACTCCCGTACATTTTATCAATTTACCATCTGTCGGTCTAGCATGAGTTGCAATCTCACGCGCGACTCCATATGTACTCGTACATCTAGCGCGACTTCAAGTATGGACTCGCGCGCGAGTACGCAACTTATTCTAGACCACTACACTCATTTAATTGCTCTGCCGCGACCATAAGGGAGAATAAAAATTTGTAGTACTTATTTTACTTTCTAGACGCCAATTATTTTAACATTACGAGAACTTTGTAATATACCTAGATATAAACTCAACTTTACTGCCCCACCTGTGACTGTTATGTTAATTGTTATGTGAATGTAAATTTTTAAGAATAAGTTTGGCTTTGCAAGCCATATTAGAAGTTCACGCTCGTAATTAGCTAGGGTCGCCGTTGCCGATTACGGCTATTATAATATATGAAGATGCGATTTAAGATTTTAAGCTGACCTATATAAGTGTGCTGTATTCCACAAAGTTAAATTGAGGCTAGACAACCTCCCGCGAGCTTAGGGAGTTTTGGTTTAATGTACCTAGCGGCATGTGCAGAACGGCGCACGAGATCGATAAAGTTTTAACAACTACCTACCTACCTATCACGAAACTTTTACTAGGTATTGTATTCCTCCAAGTGCGACATACTTGATTAAAAATAACTTGTTTCAAATTAATATAGTAAACATGTGGCTTAGAAAAGACTTTTGATGTGAATTATTTTAAACATAAATTCAAGTAGGTATATATATATCGTTATTGTACTCTTTGCGGACGGGAAGTTGTTAGAAAATTCATTGCTGTATTATTTTTATGTTTTAAAATCATTGCAAATATTGCAAACAGCTAATTATTCAAGCCGCGTCTACACGACGAGCTACAGCTATCATTTCAAGCGATAGGATGGAGTGAGATTGACAGATCAATGATTTGATAATTATGTCTCGTTCATACCAGTCCGTTGTATATGATCGTGTGAAAACTACCTACTTAATAAAATAAATGACTACACAACTTTAAAATGTTCAAGGTGGGTACAAACAGGGTGCACAAATTATTTTATTATTTTGAATGAACATGGGAGTATGAGTTAATGTGCCTTAAGCTTTGAAAAAATGATTAAGTAGGTAGGAATTCTTTTATGTTATGATGCGAAGGTTTGTTTGCTTGATGCCACCTGATATCCGCGGCAGAGCAATGATGCCGCAAATCCATTCGGTGTACCTATATGTAACTGAACATAATTAGGTAGACAACAAAACACTCGTGTGAGCCTATTATGATACTCGCTTCGCTCGTATCATCTGTCATTCTCCTTGCTTCCTCTGCGCAGCTCCCGAGGTGCAGACGAACGGCAACTGCAACATCTTGTCGGACATGTTCTCACTGGGGCTGGTGATCTGCGCGGTATTCAACTCCGGAAAACCAATTATACAGGCCAACAACAACCCCATGCTTTACGTCAAGCAAATCGAATTCGTGAGTACTTATCAGCAATACACGGTGTTACTTTCAGTAGGTACGAAGACCAATGATAGACGACCTTAAGAGCTACCGATTTGACTACTATGTATGTTCACCAAATACGTCCCATCCTTTGGAGTACCAAAGGCTCCTTCTGTAGAGATGGCTACACTTCCCACGCCTAAACGGACTGTACCTACTCCCCACGCTGGCGCAGTGCGTGTTATTTTAGTATAAAGATAAAAAGTTATGTGGGGACGGTGCACGTATTCCTTTCAATAATTCGACCATACTCGCCAAAGAAACATTCTTAGTTCGGCGTAAAGTATGGTGGGAAATATGTCATAATAGTTTGAATTATGGTTGTCGTTGCATTTTGATTTCATGAATTATACTATTTTCTAACAATGAAACGTAGGATTATAATTCCTTTCATAAGCTACGACCTACGAACTGAATTTAGACATAATGAGGGCCCGTAGCACCAAACTGTTTGTTAACATCAGTGTTATTTGCTTACCACCATCATATTCACATTTGACGTAGATTGGTGCGTTAGTGTACATGGTGCAACCCGCCCTGAGGCTGGCTCTGTATTGTTGTTATTTGTGATCAGTTGGATGAGCAAGTAAGCGCCGTGTTGCCGCGAGTGCCTGCCGCGCTGCAGGAGGCAGTGCAGCGGCTGCTCTCCCGCGACCCTCATCCGCGTCCCACCACACAGCTGCTACCACTCATCAAATACTTCAAGTAAGCCAAGTATCAATCATTCACTGTTTCAATCAATCAATCAAAGAATCAAAATTCAAAGTATCAATCAGTCGCATACAGTTTTTATGCGTGGGACCAAACTCGTAATAATAAAGACCACTTACTCGTACCTACACTAAGGTAAGTACCCCTATTAACGAGGGGGTTAAGCAACTTTTACAAAGACAGCCAAAAATGAAGCATAAGCTGGATCTGTATGAACATATTTTTTTATGATACTTTGTACATCGAAATTTATATTTCATTCGTTTATGGACGTGTTTTGGCCAGTTATATAGAAAAAAATAATTATTAAACCTAAAACGTCGAAATCGCCTATTACCGTGGTAATTGATCATTGCTACCCAAATACCGCGGATAAGGGTTCCTTTTTACGAGGGTAGATAAACCCATCGCACTTTTAGTTCCTTCTTTATGTACCTACTTACATAGATTTATAAGGCATAGATTCCTAGTCCGTACACCCCCAGTGAAGCCATTTCAAGTGCGACGTCACGTCGCACTCGTATCATCGTATTCGAACGGCCCTCGCAGTACTCAAAGTCAAATCGGTTTGTGTACACCTCCCGTTTAAAAATCAGAAACTACAGGAAAGATGGTTGTTTGTACAGTGAATGGGTGTCACAACACATCATATAATAAAAACAAACCGCCTGATATTACATTTCACGCGTAAGTATCGAGTTTAATGTAATATTTTTACATAATCGTAAATACAAAAATCCACATTTTCGTCAAAGACGCTCGTTCCTCGCCCAACGGATTGGCATAGCCATCCAAAGGGGGAACGCAGCCAGCCTCATGGGAACCCTTCCACAGGGATCGGACCTGGGTGATCTAGCCTAATATATACATATTGGGCTAGATCACCCATGCTATGTTTTATTTATTTTTTTAGGTATTAGTTTTAGTTTTGTAGGTAGTTTTAATTATAGGTTATCTTTTATTGTAATAAGTTTGATATTAATTATGTTTATGGTTTTAAATAAAAATTACTACACTTAGATAATAATATATATGTGGTCGTATCAAAAATACATGCTGTATACAAGTATCTACATAAATCAACATAAAATAAATAAATATAAGGGGACAGATCGACATAGCCCCAAACTATGCAAAGCTTCTACTATGGATACTAGGCGACGATATACATACTTATATAGATAAATACAAATTTATAATATAAAAATAATAATTCAGCCTATATACGTCCCACTGCTGGGCATACTTATATACCTACATAGAAAACACCCATGACTTAGGAATAAATATCTGTGTTCATCACACAAATAAATGCCCATCAACATCAAATTGATCCAATGATATGATATATGTGAAATCAAATATTAAAATAAATTAATATTGGATGTACTGCATCATGCTGATTTTATTAATAAGTTAATAACACATAATCCAAACATAATTTTTAATTAATTAAAAACTAAACTTAAATATAAACTAAATATGTATAAAATAAACAACCTACTGAAACCCGTACCGGGCTGCCCCCGACGCAAAGGTGCCCATCACGCTCGCTGCGTTGCCGCGTTGGATTGCGATTGTATGTTGGTGTATTATATGTTCTAATTAAAATAATACAATAGGTTTTCTAATAATTATATTATGAACCTATTTATTTCCTACCAAAGTTGTAGGTGGGTCAATATTGGGTTCCCATACATCTTATTACCGAGTGATGTATTTTGTAACCATCGCTAAACGGTTTAAATCACATTATTGTAAAACTCATTTACGAGTAATAAAAATAAATATAGATCGCGTATATTTTGAACACAATCAAAATGGAAGATACTAAATATTACGAAACATTGTATAAAACAGACTTGACAGCCATGCTTTTGTTTTTATATCAATATTTAACGCATTCACTGCCAGGGAGCGTGGCCTAGGAACAAACTTGTATGACGGTGAACGCACATTTGCGTTGGGGGCAATGAATGTGTTAAACAAGATTCTCATATAATGGTTTCTAAGGAAACCTCCAGTTACGTGTTTAAAACTGTAGTCAAAATTAAGAGTTCTTGAATAGATTTCATACCACGTTAATAGCTCTTTAGCTTTATAGATGGTTAAATATTTCAATAACATCAACTAAATAAAATACGCGTTTGCTTACTTGAGGTGTTGCGCGTTAGTATGGAGCATTCAAATCCTACGACCCCGATGAGTTAGTTTACGGTTTTCGAATTGTTTACTTCGTGTTTCTTTAATAGTGCTATACTTATTGAACAGTTAATATAGAAAGCTATATTTGTGTGTACTTCAATTTTTACAAAGTCAATAGGCTTTCTTATAAAACGCCTTTTTTTACATACCGCGGTAATCAGTGCCGAATTTAATGGGCTCGTTAATAGGGGTACTTACCTTAATTCAGGGTTAGCCACTAACTCCGAGTTAACCGTTAACACAGGGTTAAATTGTACTGGTAACTTCAGTTACCTATGTTAGATTTATTCAAACTGAAAATTTGCATTTTTGGGCAGCATTAAAAGCGAGTTCGATATTTATTGATTATTAATACATATTGTTACGGCTAGTTAGATATTGTTTTGTATGATGATATTAATGATTTTGCATTTACTAACGTTAATTATATTTATTTATTATCCCGTTAAATATTTCATCAATAATTGATTGTTAATTTAGATGCCAAAGCGAAGTCGCTATCCAAGCCATGCAGTTCCTTGATGTGATCACAATGAAGGACCCCAACTCAAAAAGCAATTTCTACAGGCAAACTCTCATCGACGCACTTCCATACATACCAAAGGTACGACTCTTCAAAATGTACTAAAAGTTACCCTTGTGTAAGTATAACCCATCCCCTAGAAATGTTCGGAATCTTCACTAACAAATATCTTTGTCAAAAGGAAAGTAATTAACAAAGTATAATCTCGACCTATAAGTACCCCAACATTTTTCATTTCGTGAGAAAGGCAAAAGTGATCACGGTATATTTTAACTTTTTAATTACACGATCAAGCTGCCGTGAACTTTGATGAACACTTTATAAGCCCTATTTTACAAAGAGAACAAAAAAACATTTACAGTGTAATCGAGCAGTATAGGATATCATTACCTAAGTATAGGCAGGCACCTCGTTTCTACCAACGTTTTTGTTATAAGGCATGTTTTTAGTGTTTTTGTCTAGAGTCTGGCTACTGAAATATTACACAAATTGTTTGTACGGGAAATTCAAAAAATCTTGGGCTGGTCACACTTTGTGTAGTAGGAATTATAGTTTTGATACTAGAAAATATTTTTGATTTTCTGAGGTACCTAAGGATATAAGTAAAATATACGTTGACGTGCACTCAAAGTCAGCTCACATAATTTCTACCACTATGTAAAGTACAGTCAACGATCAACACATATGTTAACACTTTCACCAAAAAAATACATAAGTACTATGCCAAATATGCTAAATGCTAAGTATCAAAATATTTATAGAGCACCAACCTCCTAATTTGTTTACATTTGTTTAGGAGTTTTTCGTTATACAACGCTACACGTCGACTTCGCACATTGTCGTAATTATTTACGAGCTTAAATAATAGTTTGCGGACCTCACTCAGTATAGACATTATTAATATTATTTAAAATAAACCCTTTATAAACCGCAAACAATTTGAATTAATGACATAAATTGACAACTGACTTTTAGCTTTTTTTTAAATCATAGACAATTGGTGATACAACAACGAAATATCTGTCAACATTTTTTGGCTAGCCAGACTCTATCACGCTAACTTTGATTTTTATTATTTTTTTACTTATCAAAATACTATAATAATTTCATCAAACTATATCAAGGATAATTTAGCTCTAGGTAGCGCTTCTCGAGTCTGGCGTCAAGTTACGGAGCAAAATATATTTTCGTGTTTTTTAATTACCTATGTATATCTTTTGTTGATCTATCATAATAATTTCATACACCGTGTAGGTTACTTACATAAACTAGTATTTTATACAATCGTGATATAATAGAGAGCTTTTCAGTCGAGTACCGTGTTTAGACAACGAAGCTTGCTGAGTTGTCTAAGTAAGGTACGAGATTGAAAAGCTTGATTATACCACTATTGTATACAATACTTTTTCTACGCGTCAAAAAAAATAATACTTTAAACTAGTAGAATCATATATAGGTAAACAAACCAAAAGTATACAGCTAAGATACGCGAGATACCTTCATACTCGTCCGCGCCCCCGCCCCGGCCGCTGTGGCCCGGAGGGTTGGTCAACACCTTCTCGTAACTTATGAGGCCCTGGTACTTGCTCCGCGCTAAATTAAATTTTTAGACAGTTGTTTTCTCGATTTTGGCCACCGTAGCCTATGGAGACTAACAAGCAACGCTAAGTGGTTTTCGTAGTCTATGGATGTTGCTATATTAAGGGTGTCACATGCGCGTTTCTGACTTATGAAGCAATTATTTCTACTATACAACCTAAAATAAAATAATTAATTTGAGCTATGGTTTTGTTTCGTCCTCTTGATCGCGGCGAGCTGTGATTGGTCAATTTCATTATAGTTGACTAAACTGTATCGAAATGAATATTATAGTCCAGTTGGGAGCCCATACATTAAAAATACCCAATTGCAGTTTGGTATAAGAAATCTTAATTCAAGAATTACAGTCGACGAGTAGAAAAAAAATATTAGCTACACGATATTTATTTTTCATTCAGGCATTTCTTCCTAAAATATAGTTATAGTAGTAGAGTTAGATCGAGAGAAGTCTGCAACGATTTTAATAGCATACGCAGTGCAAGTGCCATTTATGTGTCATAATTTCATAGAAGTTTGACGTAAAAAATAACACTTGCACTGCGTGTGCTATCAAAATCGTTGCAGACTTCTCTTGGTTCAGCTCCATGGGAATGTGTGAGAATTGTAAGAAAAGTACGAGTTAGTCGTCCTTTGTTTAGTTTCGTCCGAGTAACAAAGAAAACTTGCACAGAAAAGTTACGAATACAATGGAAGTGAAAAGCGGGTAAAGTTATCAAAGAAAAATATTATTTCACAGACTAGTGGAACTCCATGCATGTTTATTAACTGAGCTCAGGTCGACTGGTTAGGTAATAGTGATTAAAGGGTTGAGAGATGAGCTCGGTTTCAGAAACTGCGCTGGCAGCTGGTGTGGCCGGCGCTGCAGCTGGAGGTGCGCACGGCCGAGGTGCTGGCGGCCGTTCTGCAGCCCATCATCTGGCTCACCAACGAAGCCACCCCTGACGAGTTCAGCCTATATGTTCTTCCCACCCTCAAGTAAATACTAATAAATCAATATTTCGCTCTCTAACCTTAAAATCCAAATGGTTAGTCTAACTATAGGTAAAATCCAAGACATTTTTTCAGGAACCTGATGAATTCTCCAAAAAGTGTTCAGGCCTCTGTCACGGTCTTAGAGAATTTGCACATAATTTTAAAGAAGTGCAAAAAGGATGAGGTGAACAATGAGATTATGCCTATGCTCTACACAGCTTTGGATAACAACACTAATCAAATACAGGTTAGCTAAATGTATAGCTAATTCTTTTTCTCTGTCACCGTATACTACATCAAACTTATAACTATGGTTGTTTACAGACTTCGTCTCTGATTGCAATGCAGAACGTATCCGATTACATCGAGGATAAGGCACTCCATGGAATTGTGCTGGGAAAGGTTAAAGTGCTATTGGAAAAAAATCAGAGTGATGTTAAGATAATTAGCCTAATCCTCGGATTTTATGAGAAGATTTTAGTTAGATTGGAAAGAAATCATATTCTCGAACAAGTGATCCCTACTCTTCTGAGCATGAGGTTGAGCGATCCTGATATTATCAACCGCGTTGTCCGTAAGTACTTATGCAATCGATGGAATTTTCAGCGAAGGATCTGAAACTTATAATTTTATATGTATATGTACCTATTTGAATAAGTAATTCTTTTTGTCTTTTTCTTCCTATTTTCATCTTCATAGGGTGTAATAATTTAATACTGCGCTGCGAACCTTTTACCGCAATGTCTTGCGAAATGTTTGCCTCTGCGAAATTGTTGTGCTGATTATGTCTCATATTCCTAACATTAAACAATTTTATCACGATTGCCGTTTTGATTACAGGGCTTTACAAGTCAATGCTCTTGGAGAGGAAATTCGGCTTAACAACGAACGTTATGGCAACAAAGATGATCCCATCACTGGCACCGCAAACCGTCAATCCAGCGTTGAACGTTGATCAATTCACTAACCTAATGGAGGTATTGCCTTATTATCACAAGGCAGTTTTGTTAAATAGATTGTGCCTGTGTATTTGTAGTTTTGTGTGTAAAAACGAGATAGTGTCATTTATAATATACCTATGTAAGTAAATACAAAAGGATGAATGCATAGCATAGGTCCATTGGTCTCAAGCGACTTGTCCCAACTCTTACACTTTGATATTATCTAAACATAAATGAACAATAGTAGACACAAACTTTAAATACTAATTTCAGATTCTCTATGATATGCTGGACAACATTGACAAGAACCAGCGCTACAAGTTGAAGCTGGACAGCTTGACTTTGCCAAGTCCCGAGCGGCATCGTCCACTGCGGCATCAGATGAGCACCGACAATATGAACGTACCACCCTTCAACATCCCCAATTTGCGTGTAGAACAGCGTAAGACCTCCAGCGCCGAAGACATGGCACGCAAGAACTCTATCGGTGGACAGAGTATCGGCACGGGAAGTGTTGGTGGGGGCTTCAAGAGTAAGTCAAATATATGTGTTATACAGGCTTAATCATTACACTCTAAAACACAATAGCCCGACACTGATAACGTAAACTTTTCCTCAGGTACTGGGATTGGGCAATGGTTCTTTGGATCGAGCAACTCCACAGCCGCTGATAACAACTTTTTACGTGTGGCTAGCGCATTTCCTAACCGTCGCCTCTCTGATAACACTTTAATGACCCCCAAAATTCGTATAGCTCCCTCTTGTGCATCGTCCCCCGGTGGCACTCCAGGGGGTAACTCAGGATTACCCACAAGACGCCATTCCAGTATTGGCCCTCAAGAACGTCGTGGGTCAGCAGTTAATTTGTCGCCGCCTACCGTAAGTACTGCATATTTAGCAATGCTTTTAATGTCGTATATTGGTGTCGCTTGATATTAGATTGTAGTTAATTGAGATTAATCAGAAGTCAATTGAAAATCATGAGCTATTAAGTCATGAATAGTACGCACATGCTAGCGTGAGGCAGCCGTTGGTTATTGGTTGGTAAGGCAGGTGATGGTAATCGGCAAGATGTTTTAGTGATGGTGGTGGTTATTTGGTTTTGGCAGGGCTACCAGTACAGGGGTCGAGGCGGCTCGGGCTCGAGCCTGTCCGTCCCGTCGGCATCACAATGCGTTGTAAGTGATATGCACCGCGTACGCCTGCCTGGCTACGTGCTCTCCCTGAACCCTCTATTGAATGTCGACATGGAACGGCTTGTCATATTGATGTGGTCTATTATCTTCTGCGGTCGTATCTTCTTCCCCACCGACAGGGAGAGATTTCTCATCGCTCACATCGCCATTATAATTGTACATCTGCACGAACCCGGTTGGCGTCTCTATCATGCAACAAACTCTGTCTGCCCGTTCACTAAACCTCTCATCGCATTATCATACGCTATATTATCTCTTCAATCCCGCGAGACAATTGTGGCAATGTAACCTTCAGGGAGAATAAACATGGTGCATGGTTGTACAACTGTCCTGTTATGAACGCGATGCATGAGGGCCTCGACGTTACATGTATCAAAACGCCCGAGTCGGAGAGTAGTTCCACACTGAATGCTATCATCTGTTATCACAATGAGCGGTAGGCACGCCTGCTGGTGGTATCTGTGTTGTCTGTCTTATGTCAAACCATGCAATTGGCCAGTAGATTCTAATATTAATAAAATGGGGTTTAAAAAAGGTTAATATTAAACTATTAAATTAATTACCCATCGATAATAATAATAATATTTAGAAATTAATTATTCTAAGTAATTAAATGAATAAAGGAATAATATTTACTTGCCTATTGATAGAAATTGCATTTCCTTATGAGTTTATGTTTAATTTAATTTAAATCAATATAAAATACTAGTTTATTTATTTGATTTGTTTTGGAGATTGTAGGAGCATTGCATTGAGATTGAGACTGAGTGATGAGTAAACACTTGAGTAATTAAAATTATGTAACCACATAAAATTTTATCGCCATCTCCCAATATCTATAAATGTATATTAGCGTGGTCCATGAATGTATGAAAAAAAAAATTGTGTTATTTTATTCGACTCCACCAGTGTTTTCTTATTCGACTATGAACGAAAATTATATGTACCAAATTTGAGCTTTCTAGGACAACGTTTAGAGGTTGCTATGATTTAGAAGTAATAAAATTAACTAAAAAGCGTAGTACCCGCAACGGCCAATTTCAATAGTACCTAATCTTAACGAGGATTACCCTCATTACCCTGTTTCGTTATTTGTTTCATTTCTTATTAATACTTGCGTAAGTGAAAGAAGTGTTTTTTGTTGTGCTTACTTGCGTTATGATATATTAGGTATCTGGTATAAGTTTATGATAAATCGATATGCGTAATTAATTGTATGGACCGTTTGAGAACTAGTGAAATATGGCATCGACTAGTAGTTCCGTATCAACTAGGGCTACAGCGGCAGTGTGGTGAATTGGAAAACCAACAGAATCAATATGTCATGCGAGACTTCCGTCGAAAGGTGATATGCCCAGAAGATTTCACTTTCATCATTTAGAAGAGAAGAAGGAAGCTAAGTTTCGTGCGCCCGGAGCCCTACATCAAGCTAGATGGATGGCAAAAGCTATCTACTGCATAAAAATGTATTTGTTTAAAGACCAATTTAAACTGACTGCAGCTGAGAAACGGTCCCTCACGGAATTGTCACTGTTTGTGAGTCTTATTTATGGGCGATTTTGGAACGAAGCCCCGGTAGCAGGAAAGGCTCCTTTGAATGACGCAACCTTCATAACGCAGGCCAAAAATTATCCAAACAAGATTATTAGCACCAGTGTTGTGAAGGCATTTAGCCGCCATCTTTGGTACTTCTCGGAGCATTTGGTTGGTCTCTCTTTGTTCGATCCGAGAATATCTACAGAAACTAAGAGAATTATGGTCAAAAACTTTCAGAAACCGCCAACATAAAAGGGTTTGAAGAGGCCAGTTGGGAAAACCTTTAATTTAAAGGAGCCGTTGCTGTTACAAAACTTTTTTACACAGCGAACTTCAGTTCTATTTGATTTGATTATTAGCAATGGTCGAGAGAAATCAGAAGCATTTTTTGTAAAAGACCCGTCACACTGGCACACTGATCAAACTTAATGTCGATATGCAGAAAAATGAAAGTTGTAAATGACTCTGCAGAAAGAGGTATTGCTTTGATCCAAAAATTTAATTCAAGCATTACAAAAAACGAAGAACAGAAGCAATACCTTATCCGCGTCGTCGATCTGAAAAAATGTCTACTTTTTCTGTACATTCCAAAAAAGCGTCAAATCATAGCAACCCCTAAACATTACCCGATTTCTCAAAATTTTTATACAACGCCGTTTTAAGTCTAATCAAACGAAGAGAAACTGGTGGAGAAAGGAATTTAAAAAAAAATTATTTTTGAACCACCCTAATGTATATATAGGGCAAAATAGGCCGATTTGTAAGAATATCAATTCAAGTTTGAATGGAGTGAACTATATAAAAAAATGTTTTTAGATAAATATGTAATGTTACTAGTTCAAAATTTATAGAAAATTTGAATCGATAATTTAATAATCGGTCTTGACCAACCTCACCTTAATACTATTTTTTTACGAATTGGAGTTTCTGTGACACGTATATCCAGCCAACTTAAGAGTATAGAGTCAATTAAGAGACATGTTAAATACTTGTTGCTCCAACACATAACGCCATTCGCATACTTGTATGCCAAAAGCATCTCTCGTATCTGTAAAGTTATATGCTTGGAACGGTTTCATAATTATGTTACAAATATCTAAAGAACGTAAACACTCATGCATTTAGAAGACATGATCCTTGTCGGACGCCTTGTTTATGTTTGATGTTATTCGTGAGAGGCAAACTCGTTAGTTAATATTTCATCTTTTTATGTCCGAGTATATATATATGTAAGGCTCTGCGCCCAACATTTATAACGCTGTCTCATTCACTGTTGCTGTTTGTTCTTCTACGCAGCTTGCACGGAGCATGATCGTGAGTACAGTTTCTCTCTAGACACAGTATCCGTCTAGGCGTTGTGGACGCGTAGGGGGTCTTGGAGAGAATAATGTAACCTCTGCGGGTCCGCTATGGAACGATATTCCTCGTTACGGCTTCCCTACGTTTCCACTTCACTTTTACGGGCCGTAACAGCTAAGACGATCCTCGTCATATTTTCTACCTCCCTACTGTTGCTCTAATTCATTTCGATTCACTATGCCTTTTCGCAATTGAGTCGTTTGGATAATGAGTAGCGTACGAACAGGTGGTGGAATTCTGGACAGAGAGGGCATTGGAGTCGTCTAGGTATATTTTATAATTAAATTAATAACGATTAAATGATTGATTTATCTAAAACACACTTTCTTCAAGTCCTGCCAAAGTTAAGAATAGTAAATATTAAATCATTTTTCATAGTATTTCTCAATTATCAACATAGACTACACTTATAATTAACACAAAAGTACGTTCTACAAATATTATAAACAGTTGTCTAAATTGACAACTTCAGATTATATTGTCGTATCTATAAGTTATGAAGTTATTGACTGGTAATGAAAATTAGAATGTATTATTATCTATTAAGTGTAAGAATTGTAAACGAAATATTATGGCATAATATGTAACATCACATTTCTGACATAAGTACCTACCTACCTAGTAAAGGATTTTATAAATAATTTATCCATCAATCATAAAAAGACTAAACTAATAACGACTTCATTTTCTTCTCTGTTCAAATTGCCACCATATGTCCGTACACTAATAATGAGTCACATCGGTACGCTGATCATTCTATCATCATAAGAATAACCAACTATAAAAATGTTACACAAAGATGTTGCCAATCCATCAACTTCACTCGAATAGCCAAGAAATGTCATTTAAGTACCTAATATACCTACACGTTATACCTACCTAAAGTCAATCCACACTTTGAATGCTCGAGTATAATTATTAAAAGTCGAGTCATAGTAGTAATAACAAAAGGCCATTAAAACAATACAAAAAAAGGTTCTGCTAAACGATTTTAAATAGGTTTTTAGGCCCTTACAAGGCATTATCTGAGCAGTCAAAGTAACCCGGATTGGCGGCAACATCTCCGTGGATTATTGATTCATTCGTAGTGTGAGTAGTTGTTAACGAGTAAGCAAACTGAATCACAAGAATTTCCATAAACCCAACACGCTTCCGTACGCTAAAGCTGAAAGTGATTACGATTTAAAATTAATGGCATGTATGAGTAGTAGAGTCAGACCAAGTAAAGTCTGCAGCGGATTTGATAGCCCACGCAGTGCAAGTATTATTTTAAACGTCAAACTTCTATGAAATTATGACGTATAAATAACACTGGCACTGCGAGGGCTATGAAAAACGCTGCAGACTTTTCGTGGTTTAACTCTAGTTACATTCTACTAATTGCGTTGCAAGAGTCTGCTGAAAGATCGAACGTGTTTCATTAACAATGAATAACATTGTGATAATGAAGTACATTTTTTCAGTTGTTAAGTTATAGTTTGAAATTGTATCACTTGCGACAGCATGCATCTAAATGTATGTCATATTTGTGCATATGGCAGATAATTACTGAAAATAGTTCACTGCACGTATAGTATTATTTAACATTACCTTAAAAGCTCTACGTTCTTTTATGTTTTGAAATTATTTAAGCTGTGCACTTATGAATAAAGGTGAAAAAAACTATGTTACATTTCCACTTCGTTCGCTGCCAAGCGTCAAGTCAGAAATTGTCACGCGCGCGCCAACATTATTGGCACAAGTTAACCAGTTTTACGCCATAGCACTTAAAAACTCGCTGTTAAAATTCTTGGCGTCCAAAGGGTTATAATAGGCATCCTTTTAATAGGTATTTAACTATTTAATTCTCGTGCATGAGAGTAACCCTGTGCTCAGCAGTGGGAGTAGGTAGTGGGACGTACCTATGTATGCTGAAATAGTTTTGTAAATTTCAAGAAAAAAACCGGCCAAGTGCGAGTCGGACTCGCGCACGAAGGGTTCCGTACCATTGTCTATTACGCAAAAACCGGCAAAAAAATCACGTATTTTGTATGGGAGCCCCACTTAACTATTTATTTTATTCTGTTTTTAGTATTTGTTGTTATAGCGGCAACAGAAATACATCATCTGTGAAAATTTCAACTGTCTAGCTATCACGGTTCATGAGATACAGCCTGGTGACAGACAGACGGACAGACGGACAGCGGAGTCTTAGTAATAGGGTCCCGTTTTTACCCTTTGGGTACGGAATCCTAAAACTGAAGTTGACAATTTCCGGTAGGTACTGAAATGGTAAAAATGCCTATTTTCTTTTGTCATGGATTTATTAAATGGCTAACATTTACCATACGATACTCTGTGTAATTGTGCCCTTCTTTGCGCTATTTACCGAGAGTTATTAGACTTATTAGTTAATAAAGCCAAAGAAATTGTCAGGTAACCCATTTCACATTTTTAACTTTTTATGTTTAATGTTTGACTGTCATTCTGGATGATGTTGCTGGTTATCTCTATCTCCATAAATAATTGTAGTAAGCGTAAACTCATGGTAACTCTGCGAGTACTCCTCCTGACTGGAGCGCTTGATTCTAATAACATAGCAAACACATCGAAAATGCGCACGGCTCAATTTGGTAGGTATTATATTGGACGCCGAAATATCAGAACATGCACCCCAAGCCTTGAGGATAGTGTCAAGCGCAAATATCCGTGAGCACCGCTTGATATACCTTACTTAATTCAGTCGTCCTAAAAAGGCTGGTTGATAATCAACGTTAAAAACTGGACCATAGAAGGTTGCATAATAGGACCATAATTAGTTACCTGATTTTACTGTATTACAAATGTTTATGACTAATTGTAATTTAGGATTCTGAAATAAGTAATATGTTGTATCAAGGGCTTTACATTGATATTTTTGATAGCGTATGTAGCCATTTGATAATTGAATTATTCATTATCATTTCGTCATGATGAAAAATCTTGTGTGTTCATATAGGGCGGGTCTATGCCGAATACGTCGTCCAGCGTGCCGTTTCTGCTGACGTCATCGATGCAGTCGATCCGGTCACGGCGGCCGTCAGCGTGCTTGAGTGGCTCGCAGGGCTCCGGCATATTGCAGCAGCTCAGCAGTGGCATGGTAAGGCACTTGCCCGTCGGCTCCTCGAGTTCCGTGCACAACAAGTTGCCCACGCACTGGGGTGCACTTCAGGGCGCGTCCAGTGCTGGCTACAACGCGTTGCAACATACGGCCATCGCTGTCAGGAAATGCCCCTCGCTCAATATTACACTGACGCGTTAAAATCGTCATTACCGACACATGAGTAACTCGGCACTTCCGAAGAGACGTTACCCGGAAAGTATACCATTCAGGATTTAATCGTTTGTTATAATCATGTACAACTCTTGAATTCATCTAAGTGTGATAGTATAGTAGGAGCAAATTAGCGAGTTGTAGCGTCTCTTCGGCGCGAGCGAGCGTGCGCGCGCGCGCCACCGCGGCTCCACTGCGCACGCGGTCCCGCCGACCGAAGCTTCCGTGGCAGTCAGTCGCCTGCAACGGCAATCCCCGTCCGACCCCTCAGTGTTTAGTAGTTTCAAAATATTGATGTTGTAACACCATATTAGATTTATTTGCCATTACTTTTTAGAAAAATACTTATACCTTTAGTTCAATGTTATTTTTGATGTAAAATTAATATTTCTGTTTAAATTAATTTAATTCCTAAATGTAATTCTGCAGTAAAATGGGAATATGTAAGCTTTAATCAAAATAATGTGGACATATCACTCGTTTGTTGAACATATATAATTTTAAAATGGTGTAAAATGTCCAATTTTAATAAACATAAAAAGTATATCGAAAGTTTGAACAGAAGAAGTTACCATGCTGATATGATACATACAGCAAAATGATAATGGTGCTGTGATATGGTATTGTTATAGAAAAATAGAGACTACTGAAATTAGAGGGAATAAACCATTACGGTAAAACCTTAGAAACTATTTATGTTCGTTACTCCTTTGAGTACAAACGTTTCCAAAGTTTAAAAAAATGTGCCAAAGGAAGAAGTTAACCTTAAATTATCTATTAAGTTACTAAATTAATGATATTGGAACTTATATAAGTCCCTATTAAGAGAAAGTTATATTTAACTAAATGTTGTATTTGTATGGAAACTCTTGCAATCAAATCGTCTAAAGAGTAACACCAAATTGTGAACTTTAGTTAAAACTATATTGACTTAATTTGAGCTCATGAAAAGCTATTGTTCTGCAATTGGGGAAGTAAATAGCTAGCCAGCTCGTCGACTTTTGTCCAAAACGTTTCAAAATTGCCGCTAGACAATTTTTTCAATTCTAATTAGACTGACAATAGTTATTTGTTTTACAAGGGGGCAAAGTTGTTGTTTAACCGCTCGTGCTAATATTAATACGCGAGTAATCGAAAGATTCCAAAATTGAACCACGAACGTAGCGAGTGGTTCGAAAAATGGAATCTTGAGCGTTGCGAGGGTTTCAAAGCACGAGGGTTAAACAAAATTTGCCCCCGAGTGAAACACTAAATTTTTCACCACACCAACCCGAAGCAAATATTTAATGTAAAATATCAAAACAATATCAAACCCAATCAAATTCAAATGAATGTTATTAAATATTTATCATCCAAAATCATCATTTCAATTCTACCAGCAAACATAAGAAAACAACTCAAAATTTGCATTTGATTACTTTGCCACACATGTGAATTACTGATAGCAAAGTGCAACTTTGCTATCCGTTTTTGAAGTGCAAAGTAAGCCTTTCCGAGCTGGTGAGGTGAAAAAGAATTTCAAAACCTAGCGTCACAAAGCTGACGTATATCAGTTGTACATCCACTGTTCTTTAAGATTGCACGTCGAATTTTTACTTTATTTCTAAATATTACACATAGCTTTACCATTATTTAACGAAGAGTAAATTATATTAAGAGTAAATATTGCAGGTTGGTAGATATAATATATCATTGGCCTGATGACAAATTTTGAAATCCCTTTTAATATTGTCGGTACACTTGTATTGGTTCCGAAAAACACAATATTTCAGCTATACTCATAAGATTTAACATAAATAATTGCATTTTATTATAGCTGGTTTGAACCTCGCGCGAAAACGCATCGCACGCCATTTGTGACGTCATAAATTAGTTGGTGGTAGGGTGGTAGACATTGTTTACATACTTACAGTCACGAATTTCCCTTGAATCCGAATGATATTGTTAATTGAGCACCATATATTACGATTAGGGATGATAAATACATTACAAAAATTTCTCACAATAACTCATTTTATACAAAAACTCTCACACGGTTGCAATTTAAGATGAATTATTTAGATACATGTAAATTTTGAGTGAAAATCACCGAGCGCCGGTTTTACTTTTAAATTTATAATTTTTTCTAGTTACGACAGCCAACATGGCAATGATAATTCCATTCAGCCAAATAATTAAAAAAGTTCTTTTGGTGAAATATCGTATTATTTAGTATTTTATTTATATAATAACAAATAAATATTTACTTTATATCGTGTAATAATATTTTTTGGACGTAATAAATATTTAGTGGCGAAATAATATTTTTTTTAACCTCCAAACTCTTTGGTGAGGACGTAATGGATTACAGTCAATGAGGTTGTCTATGTTGCTCTAAGAAATATGTCATGGATTGATAACGTCAATCCTTAGCTCGCTTCTGATTGGCCTTTCAGTCAAAATGGCCGATTGGAGAATTTTGCACTTTTATTTTATTGAATATATTAATAATCCTAATGTTTATACTGTGATTGGGCCATTTTTTACAATCATATTAACATATATGTTTCTTTGAAACCATTATTTCCATGATTCTTTGTTACTGTCATCAGGCCAATAATAGAGCTATTAGCATTTCATATTTTGCTAATGATACATACACAAACAGATATAGTTAAAAAAGTTCATCTGTTTTGGCGAAAGTAAAGTTAGCGTGAAGGTATGAGTATTAGGTATGCAAAGTCCAGCGCCCCGTAGAGTTAAAGTTGAATGACTTCGCCGCTTTTGTTAATCCCTTAAACTAGGTGTTTACCAACTTACGAGTATGCCACGACGCTGACGCCGCGCGCGCGTGTGCGGTCATAGGAAACAAGATAATATTGTCGTATTACGATTACAAATAACATTTTTCATTCTTCTTGATACCGCCTGCATAGAAACAGACTGATGTCCCAATCCTGTCATAATAATTATAGTATTTTTCACATAGCTTGGGTCCGGTGACATCTCAATACCTACTTATTTTGCATAATTTTCGTTTTAAGGTAATAAATTGTATAGATAACAACTGTCACCGTACCCAGACTATGGGAAAAATACTATATCACATCGATAACGCTTAATAAATAGGTAGCATGACACGAATAACGCATAAATAAGTGTAATATATGTATACTTAAGTAAAACTACCACGGAGATTTAACTTGTAGGAATCACTTAAGTATTGTGCTTATTCTGCTTAAGTAATCCAAATTGTACAGTTACTGGCCGTTCAAACAACCATCGGTACATACTTACTCAGTTTAAACAACAATTCTAAAAGCAATGAGTTTTGATCCTTCAGCTTTTATCGGGGTATAAAATGAAAAATGCTTGTTCAATTTAATATACAACTGGTATTAATTATACAATTGGTATTGGTGGTAACATATTTACACCTAATATTTTGGTATGAGCCAGTGCTATAGTAGGTATCAGTCGCAATTACTTAATAGTGAATTATCCCGCATTATTTTTATATCAATTTATTGCGCCAATTTTTCTATTTGTTTGCTTTTTAGTGCCCCTATTTACGCCTGCAGACAAACCTTTGTAGTTTAATTTCTACTTCAAGTAAATGTTAGTATTTTTTCAGATTTTTTGAGAGCAGGTAACGTAATATCTATGTGATTGAATAAAGATACACGTTTGTTTTATAAGTTTTGTAGTAATTATAGTAAATTGATATTAATTTGTAGAAATATAAATATTTCGTTATATAGACTGACCAAACTGGAGTACTTACCTACTTGAATTATTCTGGTCGAGTAAATGACGATAGGTGTTGTTATGATTAAACTAATACTCACAACATATTTAGGTACTAAAACATACCGAGTCGATTGACACACATGAAACCTGAAATTAAAATTATATTAAAAAGTATAAAAATATATTCGTCCAGAGAATGTGGCCAAAATGACAATATTTCACCGTTAACACAAAAGGAAAAGTTAATTGATGTATTGACACGCGATTTTTAATTCCTATCGCTTTATACTTTTTATAGCTACAATTGGTGTCAACAGTTGATGATTTTCACCTAGGCTACGTCCAGAAAATACTAATATATTGTGACCGTTTATAATAAACCCAACTTACAAATTATCTTCAGAATTTAATATTATTTTCATATTATACTCACTCCTAAACTGTCTATGGATATTTTTTGTTCCTGCTCTAGATAGCGTAGCAGCTTTGTAGCCATAATCCCGTACTTGTACAAACCTCAATTAGAGACTACCCCTAATTACCTACCGAAAACATTACACACAACAGTACATTGTTTTACAATATAGAATAAAGGTTAAAAAACAGTTATTAACGAATGTATCAGCTGTTTTGTTACGGCAGAAAATGCGTTTGTAACCAGTGTGTGATTTGGCATGTGTTAGGGGTAGTATAAGTGTTAGTAGAGTTAGCGTAGCGGAGGGACGGGGGCCGCGCAGCCGAAGCCAGGCGGAGGCGCGCGCCGCGGGTCGCGGCCGCGAGCCCGACACTACTCCAGTCTCGCACGCGCTTTGGATTTTAATCACTTTATGTTGTGGTTGCTTACAGTACCAGCTGTTTTCCGGGCGTACGTAAAGAGAGTTTCGTTAAAGATATAGCCGCGTAGCGTTAAAGCGAACGCAATGATAGCGGCGCCGTCGCGTGTCGCCGCGCGCCGCCTGCGCCGCCTCGACGCTCCGCGGTCCCCACTTCACGCCCGTCTCGACACACTCATCTCACGTTATTTATGAACAGCACGTACTCTGTGACAATGATCGTGATCCCGCACGTGACTTATGATTATATTAAATATGACACTGGAATGTGTAGAACCTATTCGTGCCAATGTTACTATATTTACACCAATAATAATACTTCAGCCATTTCACGCATGTAATACTGGATTTACTTTACGAGGGCAACACTGAAATATTTTAGAGTAGAGATAACAGTAATTATTAAGCAGTCATGTTTTATAAAAAACCGGACAAGTGGGAGTCGGACTCGCCCACCGAGGGTTCCGTACTTTCATAGTATTTGTTGTTAAAGCGGCAACAGAAATACATCATCTGTGAAAATTTCAACTGCTTAGCTATCACGGTTCATGAGATACAGCCTGATGACAGACGGACGGACGGACGGACGGACGGACAGCGGAGTCTTAGTAATAGGGTCCCGTTTTTACCCTTTGGGTACGGAACCCTAAAAATGGAATCACCCTGAATCGTATCATCCCGAAGCTCTTCGGCGTACTATCCCATGCAGGGATACCAAACGATATTTTTAATACCTATACATAAATTGTCATGTAAGATATTGTTCCAGATATCATATGGATACGTGAAGATGTCGAAATCTGCTGATAGGAACTTTTTTGTCAGTTTTGTTTTATAAGCCGCACAACTTCTATGTTAACTCGGGTCGGGACGACGCTGTGTATAATACCAATTAAAAACAGTTAACTGAAACCTATCGTAACTTTGCTGTTGGCCATTATTAAGGCGGTTAAGGCCGTATAAAATTATGACAGAACATTTCCAGCAAACATGAAAATAAATCACAAACGAATAAAATATTCCAACCTCTAAAATATTAAAAATCATTCTATTTTTTTATATGAACTCTGAGCTTCTGTTCTAAGAACTTTCAGTGTTACCAATGTAATTATACCCAGTATCGGCGCATTATTAGTACCTACGTACCTATGCATAACTTTGCACTCACTTTAATTGAGGGCATATTAGAGTAGGTATATTTAAATATATAAATAAATGCTTTCAAATTAATAAAGGCGCAATTAATTACCTATAAAAATTAATGGAGAGCTTATTATTATAATAGCTACGTGTTGTATAAAATATTGGAAAAAAGATTGATATGTTTTAATACAATCTTGATCAAAATGTAGAGTAACAGAGTTTAGAAATAAAGAAACTAATGCAAAACAATTAACACGATATGGCAATCTGGGAACAGAGAGATTTAAAAGGTAGGTATTTTGCTAAAGAAAGGTTATGATATGATACTCGTGTCTCCACGACATAATATCTGCCGTTTGTCTCAAGGAATCAAAAACAAAAGGTTGTGCTGTCAGAATTGTCAGCTAAATAATTCTTATATGGGCCGGACACTATCATGAATACTGACATTACTTTGAAGGAATGACGTTTTTAGTGATAGTGTAGGGATTGTCATGAAGGAATGACGGCAAGTAATTAAGTTTATTTAAATATCTTCCATCAGTATCAGAGTTATGTCAAAGTAATGATACTAGAAATGACATTACTACTGACAGTGAATTGATTAGAATGATGGAATCAGAAATGACAGATGGATTAGTAACAAATTTAGCATTGGCATTGCCATACAATACACAAATCCATTATAATTCTGATCTGCTATAACGTAGTTGCTGTTATAAAGTTCAGGGTCGCTAGGAATGAACAACACTGACAATATACAACTATACATAGTGTTATTTATTCCATCTTTAAACTATTTGACTTTTTTATTCTTGCCTCTATATTATTGTAGAATGTATAAGAAAACCAAGCTATAAAACACTTGTTACGTTCTTAACTATGTCAAAAATTAAAAATAAACTTTGCTGCGTCGCGTAATTAATTATGAAACTTTTTACCTCATTGAGATTTATCGATACCAGAGCGAAGAATGTAAATGTCTCTTTTTCTAGATTGCCATTGTTTCGATTAGAAAAATAACCGATCATCGAAAAGACACATTTCTTTTTTGGATTCCTGTAATAAAAGCAGATTTTATTCCCAACGCATTTTATCTCTGAGAACTTGGGAATCTAAAAAAATGGAATATATTATACTTGTTTTTAGTATATGGGCTTAAATTAAATTAAGGTTATAAAATTTATGTAACTGAAAATACTTTTCTGGAAATTGCACAGCGCTCTTGTCGCGAATTGCCAATTAAGGAGTGTAACCAGTTAATATAGTACAATTATGAAAACATGATGATTTATAATCAGCTATGTCAGAGCTATCTCTGCGTGGCATTTGCAATGATGAAGTGTGGGAATGTCATCTTAAATGTCAAATTTTTATGGAAATATGACGTGTATAATGACACTTTGTTCTGTACAAGTCGGAGCAGACTCTAAGCCCTCATTCGCACGAGCGCTTTTTCAACGCACGTTAAAAAAGCGTTTGAATGACACAAATGGAAACATATGTATTTGTTCACACGATGGCGGTGGCGCTTTTTATCAAGCATTGTTGGATTTTCGACTTTAAGCGTTGGTCGTTAAATCGAATATAGCTTGTGGACGGATTCAAGCGCTTTTTTAACGCGCGTTGAAAAAGCGTTCGTGCGAATGAGGGCTAAGTCCACTTACTATAGATCTTTCGCCTTCCTGTAGGGTGGCCCGTGCCCAGTAGAGAGGAAAGACGTCATCGCGATGTTAGACATCATCGACAACTCGTCTTCTTCTAAAAAGCGCAAATCGCGGCAATAATAGAGATTGCATATATTTTTAAATCATAGTCAAATATTTCACGTGTGATATATTAATAGTGACCTAAAATTTTATTTTTATTAGTCCCTTTCAGTAGTTCCTACATCAAAAGCATTTATCTGATTGACCGTTTTTCAGTTTGGCGTTCCAATGAATACTTAGCGTGAAATTTTCTCATAGGTACATAGTTTCGTGGGCAAATTACAAGTAGGTAATTCCGTTATGCATATAACGCATCACATCGCGAGATAGGTACCGCTACGAAGGGCTTCACCACATAACATATTAATAAGGTATACATACCTTATTATTGTATTCCGTGGTTTTAAATGCTGCGTAGTTGACCATGTTGTCGTCCGACTCGTCCGTCGTCAAGCGGGTTGATGGGAGTGAAAATGCCCTTGGATAT
Organism: Cydia splendana; assembly: GCF_910591565.1. NCBI lineage: Eukaryota > Metazoa > Arthropoda > Insecta > Lepidoptera > Tortricidae > Cydia > Cydia splendana. Next base: position 36,335,708 of record NC_085987.1, on the reverse strand, counting down.
TATTTAAATAGCCTTAGGTGTAGGTAAATTACCTACAGCAACATTAGAACTTTTGGATAATTTCAACATCACTTGCAGTGCATTACGCTCGTTCTTATGGTTTCAACGAGGTGCATTAGGTGTGGTGACGAAATGAGATCAATTTGAGATGATTTGTTAATTTCTGCGGAAATGTAAACCCAGCCTACCTTCAACTGTATTTTCGGATGGCTGTCAATAAAGAAACCCGACTTTTAAATTATATATCTGTATTTAGGTAAAGAAGCATTCCATGAAATCGTCTACCGTTTGTCCCGTACAAACGCGAATTTTCTGAAGATTTGCTGGTATAAGAATTTCCTTTTCTATGACAAATGGTCAACAATTTTCTTCTTCTTTGCCTGTCCCTCTTCCTAGTTTATCTGGGGTCGGGTCTCGTTGTATATCTGCGCCAGAGTGCTCTGTTCTGGCTTGTCTGCGTACTCAGGTTCTCTTTCCGGATCTCTTTCTGCATGTCTGACCACCAGGTGTTGGGTGGTCTTCCCCTTCCTCGGGATAGGTTGGGTATATTTAGGGCCAGTTTAACAGAATGGTCATCATAACGTCTAAGGATATATCCATACCAGCGCAATCGACTTTCCTTTACTTTTTCAACTATAGGTGCTACCTTAAACGATCCCCTAGTAAATTCATTTCTGACTCTGTCCAATCGAGTCACTCCTCCCGCCCATCTGAGCATTTTCATCTCGCTTGTGTGGAGTTTTTGTTCGTGTACTTTCTTATAGGTCACGCACTCTGCTCCGTATGTCATGGCTGGTCGAACAACCGTTTTGTACACTTTCCCTTTTACTCTGATGGGCATTTTGTGATCGCAGAGGACACTCGATAATGATCTCCATTTAAGCCATCCGGTGCTAATACGGTGATCTACGTCTTTATCAACTTTTGCATCAGAAGTAAGTACCGACCCTAGATATTTGAAACCGTTCACTTTTGGTAGTGCTTGATTGTCTATATAAATATTGCACCCAGTTTCTTCTGTGCCTCCAAAGTTACATTCCAAATATTCGGTTTTACTCCGGCTTATACGTAGCCCGTGGCTTTCTATGCGTGTTACCCACTGACAGAGTATTTCCTGAAGGTCTGTTGCATTTTTCGATAGCAAGACGATATCATCCGCGTAAGGCATACATTCCGGTGTTGACTTTTGTATGTCTCTGGTGATGTAGTCCATGCACACGTTAAACAGTAGAGGACTCAAAGCTGATCCTTGATGGACCCCTACTTCTACGCAGAACGGATCGCTGAGGCCGGCAGGGCTTTTGACATTGCGTTTTGGTGTTTTTATACATGTCTTGGACTATAGTTATGTAGTACTCTGGGATGTTTTGGGCTCTCATCGCCAGCCATACTAGCCTTCGGGGAACTCTATCGAAAGCCTTGTCCAAGTCGATGAAAAGGAGATACAAGTTTTCTTTATTCAGACGGTGTTTTTCCGTCACAATTCTGATTGTTTGGATAGCATCGATCGTTGATTTGCCAGGAGTGAAGCCATATTGGTTTTCGGTTATGGAGATGTGATTATTTAAACGAGAGGCAATTACGCTTTCGAAGAGTTTTAATGTGTGTGATGTGAGCTTTACTCCTCTATATAGTTTCCACACTGTGCAATATCGCCTTTTTGTTTATAAATAGGACATAGTGTACTATTACGCCAGTCTTCAGGGACAAATGGTCAGAAATATGCATAGAAAAATAATCGCCTTCTTTAAATGCCGAAAAAAAGTCGCAACGCAGGAAATAAAATGCGTTTGTACGAGACAGCCCGTGGAACGCTCCTAAACACGATTTGTCGCAGTGAATGTTATTTAGACTTAAACGGTTTTTAATATCATACCTACCCAGGTCCATACACGCCGATCGTGTAATGTCGTATTGATGATTATTTCAAAATTTTGCAAACGAAATTTCTAACATTCGATTTTTAATGAGTTTAGAAAATTTGTAAGCTAACCCTGAATACTAAAATAAAAACTCTGCCACGCCCGTCTGTCGGAAACTCGTCGTTAGTGAAAACTTAAAGGATGGACATAGATAGGTACAGTCAATAGAGCATCAATAGAAGCGGATCAGACAACGCGTCTAAAGTATCATTCTCATACAGCTTAAACAAAAGAGTTATGTCTCTAGAACAATTAGAATGTAATAAAAATACTTTTGGACTCGAATTGTAGATATTTCTCTCTATTTGGAAAATTTCAGGCTGGCAGATATTTTTGGCGCGTTGTTCCATCCACCACTCAGTACCTACAGATACTTAAAGTCAGAACATTAACTAGAAAATGATACTGTAATAACTACGACATCGCAATAACTATACAAGTTACATATCTATTTTTATACTCTACTGTATGTGTATTCGACGAACTGTCTTAAAGCAATGGTGTTTGTATAAGAAATAAATTAGTAATATACTTACCTACATTCTAATTAGTCAGGGAAAACCAGATTTTTGTGAAATATAGGTAAACTTTTATTAGTTTAATTGGAAGTGTAACCAAAGATGTGATGTAAAATGAATGAATTTAGTCCGTGGCGTACACGACAAAAAGTGTGATATACGGGAAATGATGATGATGGAATTTCCTTTTGCAGAGTTGCTTCTTTTGACTCACAGATTGATTTAGGAAGGGAAGCCAACCGGATTTTTGATGCAAAATTTTGACTTAAGGGGGGGTGCACCCCGAAATTTGTAAAAAAATTAGTTTGGCTATGTGCGCAAGTTTGGTATCATTTTCGGGTAAATCAAGGATGCTGAATTCATCTCTGATATTTAATTTATACGGTTATATATAAATAATTTGAAAAAAATGAAAAATAAAAATTTTCTATTTTATTTATTTCCGAATAAATGCAAAAAAAAATATTTTTTTATATATACACAAAAAATTAAAAAATCATGAAAAAGCCCTACTATTCATCGTTATAAAAAGTATACACATGGCATATTTATGTCTAAAAATGTAGAGAAAAAAAAATGAAATATAGACCTACTTTCGACCACCAGCTCACTGAATAGTATACAAAGATATGAGTTACAGCTATGAGAATTACGGCGTTTGATGATGATGAGATATCCTTTAGCATAGTGAGTTCTTAGAACCTTTAGATCATTTTAGGAACGGGAGCCACCTTGATTTTTGGTGCGGTGTGGTTGAAAGGTTGAGGATGATTTGTCCCATACAATCATAAATTTATGAAAGCATCTGTTTAGGTTTCTGCATTAAGTTTGGTGTCATTATCGAGTAAATTAAAAGAAAAAAAAGAGAAATGGACTAATAATTACATTATTTCGTATTTTAAAGATTTTGTTGCCTATATATTTGTAAACACTCTTTAACATTGCTTATGCTCGGTGTACAACATAATCCGATTTATGGGACGTAGCTATACGGTGGAAAATAATTTAAATATTAGTCAATATTTACATTATTAATTTGTATTTTGAATATTTAATTACCTAAATGATTTCTGTCTTTTGATTTACTCAAAAATGTCACCAAACTTATTGCAGAAACCTAAACAGGTGCTTGTATAAATTTATGATTGTATGGGACAAATCACCCCACCTTTCATCCCGTCCATATCAAAAATCAAGGTGGATCTCCTTCCTAAAATGATCTAAGGGTTCTAAGGACTCACTATGTATACTAAAAAGGGATCTCATCATCAACATACGCCGTAAATTGCTTAGCTGTAGCTCACATCGTTGTACCTTGTTCAATGAGTAGTCGAAAGTAGGTCTACATTTAATTTTTTTTGTGCACATTAATGTAAAATAAATATGCCATATGTATATTTTTTATAACGAGGAATAATAGGGCTTTTTCATCAAATTTTTATTTTTTGTGTGAATATTAAAATAAGAAAAATATATGCTTTAAATCGGAAAAAAATTAAATAGAAAAATTTTATTTTTTATTTATTTCAAATTATTGATATGAAACCGTATAAATTAAATATCAGAAACGAATTTAGCATCCTTGAGTTACACGAAAATGATACCAAACTTGACCACATAGCAAAACTTTATTTTTTACAAATTTCGGGGGCACCCCTCCTTAAGTGAAAATTTGGCATCAAAAATTCGATTGGCTCACCTTCCTAAATCAATCTGTGAGTCAAAAGGAGCAACTCTGCAAAAGGAAATTCCATCATCATCATTTGCCGTATAATTAAGTGAAACCAGGGACTAATTGTTGTGAGCGCGCGCCGAGCGCGACGGCCGGTGAAGTTCAGCGCCGGCGCTGGCGCCGCGTGTTGTTAGCGAAGGTTCCATAAAAGGCAATCAATATTTTGAATTGTGAACCGATTAATTAGGGGTAATTAAAGAATAAAGTTTTTTTAGTCTTTATTTTGTATATTTTAATATAAAATGTGATAGGATATCGATGCAAATGTTTGGCATCGGTCCAGATTCAGTGAGAAGGGTTTCGGTGCCCTGCTAAGATAGGTGTTTTTGAAAATTTTCTCACATTGTAGCGTAAATTTATAATTATACTCAATATCACTTGAAATGAAATACTTTTAATATATATACATAGTCTTTAAAGCATCAATCCTGTCGGAAGGTATGTTCGAGTACAAAAGAAATAATGGAAAATTTAAAGAGTATATAGATATACTGCGCTCCGGTACCTACCTACCTGAAAATAAACTCAATAGTCAAAAGTATCATATTTACACGTAGTTTAATTTGATATTTGTAATGCACCGCTCACTCATAAGTCATAGCCACCCTCGTACAAGAAATAGAAGCAATAATAAATGTAGATACTAGACTAGAGTCGTGTGGTAGGTGACTTCCATGCCCCGTCCCGCGTCCGTGGGACGGTCACTTGCGAACCAGCCGCACCGCTCGGCCAGTATCCCTCTATATATCTGCTCTGCTAAGCTAGTACCTGACTTAGAGCACAAAACTATGATAATACTATAACATATTCTGTGACAAAACTAAAAGTTACTACTTATACATTCATATATCTATTTTTATATCTCACATAAAATACGAAAGTAATTTCAATTACAAAATAGTAAATAGGTAGTTTTGAAAAATCAATATATATATATATATATATTATATATATATATATATACATATATATATATATATATATATATATATATATATATATATATATATATATATATATATATATATATATATATATATGACTATATATATATATATATGACTTACGTAGGTTTAGTTACCAGTTTATCAAAAAATTGTTAATTATAGATGGTCAAGCAAATCTTGTCAGTAGAAAAAGGCGCGAAATTCAAATTTTCTATGGGACGATATCCTTTCGCGCCTACATTTTTCAAATTTGCCGCCTTTTTCTACTGACAAGATCTGCTTGACCCAGTATATGTCAATGTAATGCGCTAAAGCCAGAACTATTACTTTCATTAAATGTTACTCCATAAATGCACTTTAGTATCGGCTCATCGGCTGTATTCCTTTTATATGTATGTTATTAGTTACTATATCAGCTACTACAATACTTTTTTTACTTCTGCTACGGATGCAGTAACACCGCGGGATACACCTAAAAAGTTTCCAATCGACGGCCTGCGGGCTGAATCCAGCCCTAATAAAGGTAACTTCAATATAACTGATTTATCAAGTAGGTAGGTACTACTGTACCTACCGAATGGTACTCCATACGTGTTGTGTTAATCCTACATGAAGTCTTGATACATAAAACCTGACTAAGTAGGTAACTACATGCTATCTCTTAGTTCTAAGAAAATGCGAAATCTGGCTTTTAATATCAATACCTATTTATGGATGCATGTCTGAATAAACTTTTTTTAACAAATTATTTGTAAAGTTAGAACGCTTTTCATTATGTTATTTGGGGCAACGCGGCTTGGAAGGAGGCATGTGCCAATGACCCAATTTCAGAGTAATCTCCAGAGCAGTGAGCGGAAGGACATCGGCGACGTACGTACGCTGTACATATTTATGTATCACCTTCACTTCCACCTGGCGCCGCGCCGGGCACCGTCGATACTAAAGTGCATTATGTTATAAACGGCGTTACTAGTCGAGGCATATTAGCAATTTATACTGAGAATAGAACACTAATCTATTACTTTATAAGATTGTTAGGAAAGTGAGTTAGAGGTAAGCTGGAAACGTGAAGGTAATAGGCGGAAGCTTTACTTTATGGTAACATCGCCTTATAATTGTCTTATCAGATTGATGCTTATTAAAAATACAAAGATCTATTATTGTTACAAAATAACCACATATTTTATTAGGTACTGTTAGCTTTCCACTGATTACCTACAACTTAATTAATAATCGGTAGACAACTCATAACTGTGTTAGTTACTGTTGTACAGTCGGCGCCTTGAATATCTGCGAGTACTCTTCGATACCGAGCTACGAGTGCTACGACCTCTATATAATTTTAGAAAAATTAAAAAAAAATGTCGTACTTCCAATAAGAAGGCTCATTTGCGCAGATATTTTCAGGTTAATAAAACTGTCTTAATAAATATTACATTTTACTGATATTACCATAATTGATTATATAATTATATATGTTAAATAACGTATCGTATTTCTAACTAAATAAATGTGATCTTATTCGGTAGGTTGTACTTGATACCTATATCAAATATAAAATCTATTACTAATGTAGCTAAAAATGTGGTTCTTGAGACTAACTTTTTCAGATAAGACCATGTTAATATTAATTATATTTCATATATCTTACTATGTTTTGATATATTATATGTGCCTATTTGAGAAATTGTTATTAAGTGTATCCAACTTGAAAGATCGCCGATGTGAGATGATCCCGCTATTCGAATATGTGCGAACTTACGGCTTGTGACCAATCATTATACCTATTTTGAGATTCATTCTTCTGGTTGTGGTGTGTGCTCAGTGTTAGAATACTTACTTATTAGCATTTTACACGTAAATTATAGTAAGTAAAAGGCCCCTGGTCGGCCACCGATGCCGATGCGATGCCCTACGTCGTCTCGCAGCTCCTCGACGGCAGTGGCTATCGAACAGTAACATTTCATATTAACTATACCTAACACATCTTTTACCTACTTATAATACTCGATGTGATTCTTAGGTATTGCCATGCCTACGTACATATGTTACATGTACCTACTTAGTGTAATGGATAAATATGTACTTTACATTTTTGATTAATACTTATTGTACTATTCTTAGAGTAATTAACATATTGTAAGAGATATTTAATACTCTCCCTTGTGATCTTGTTCTGTGACTCTAAATTATTCTCTAAACTTGACTGCTATCTCTTCTAAGGCAAAAATAATATTGGACAATACTTTTATAAGCTGTTTCTTACATCTCGCTGCGGAGTAGGTACAGTCCGCGTCATAGCTCTAGCTAACGTTAAGGCCGCCTTTACGCTTGGTATACATAGAGCTTATCCAATTTGAGATGTATACATACATAAAATACAAGACTTACGTTTATTCTTACACTATATTCCTATAAGGTATGTCCGTACATACGGGAAAACGTTGCCTTAATGTGTTTGATTTTCTTTTATCATTTTGATATATTTATCATTCTACAAAATTTCAGATTAACATATCACTAAATGCCTACTGTGTGATTCGTCTCTGTCCCTGTAGCGTCGACTAACGGCAATATTGCGTAATAACAGAACATGTTATCATATAAAATAATATTAAGTGATAATACTGATAATATTAAACACTTTGGAAGTTATTTATTGTTACCTACTCTTATAAGTTGCTCTTCATATATAATTTAAGATAATTGAGACCGGCAGTTGAAAAGAAATTAATTAGTCCAGAAAGAAGTAGTTCATTTTACCCCAATTACTTCTAAATGTTTATCTTACGTTTTATTTTCCACGCTGGCTACTTAGGGTTATAAAACACGATAAACGATTAGTCAAACTTTTAATATAGCAACCATAATTGTCCGTAGATTGAATGTTGTATTCAATAAGATACAATTTCACCTGACAGTGAGTAGGCAACTGTATAATAAAATAATTGTGATGTCTGTTCTTTACATTTACATTACATTGTTTTCTGTAGATCAAGTAAACAGGAGACCCTAAATTTATGTTCACTTATCCTTTGCTGTTCTAAACGTGTATATCTACGTGAAACATGTAGAACATTAATGAAATAAACGAATCAAATAATAACCTAAGTATTTATTAATCCTAATTATTAACCACCCAACCTTAACGAGCCTTACTTGAGTTGCTTGGAGTTTATGGGTACTTATTGGGTAACTTCCTAAGAGCATTTTCACATTGCCCGATCGGAAACCGTAACGTATATGTGTTTTTTGTATTTATTTATTCATACGAGAATTATTTATCAACTCAATTGCGCAAAATTTTACATTCCAGTATAGTGCAATGTCTTCAACATTAAGAAAACTGTAAGAAAGTTTGCAGTACTAACATGCATTTTAATAGTAATAGGCAGAGTATAATAATATCACAATAATATATGGTAATAGGTAGGTAGTTACCTTCCATCTTCATGGAAGACGGCCCTTGTACAACCTGTGCCTAAAAAGGGCGATAGATCGGATCCATCGAATTACAGGCCTATCGCTATTACCTCCCTTCTCTCTAAGGTCATGGAGCGTATAATTAACGCAACGCTCCTGAGATACCTAGAAGAACACGATCTGATTGGCCAATATGGTTTTCGCCACGGTCAGTGGCGTAACTAGGGGGGGGGGGGGGGGGTTGGAGGGGGCATGTGCCCCGGGCGCCGTCCAAGGGGGGGCGCCAAAATGGGCAAAAGACTACATCTCCGCAATTTCAGTTGACCCATAGAATAACTATTGTATACAATACTTATTCTATGGGTCAACTAAAATTACATACACATTTAATTATTTAATTTTAACCTAATTAAATAAAATTAGTATGTCATTAGCTAAAAGGATAGAAAAATACATCAACGAGTTTCTTTATCATCAAAAAGAAGAAGAAGAATACAGTTTTCTCCTCTTCAACGCGACGAGGCGCGATTGTTCAAATTCATAAACTCGCTAAATAGTGCTAGCGGTTGACCAAAATCAGCTGCAACAGGTGTTAAAGGTATGAAATCGGCACGATTAATCTTTAGGCCATTTGAATCAATTTGACCCGTAGCACCAAAAAAAAAAACAAACGGAAAGGAGTTATGACGTCATCTTTTTTTTGTATGGAAAATAAAAAATAATTGTTCAGAAACCTATCGTGTGTGGTATTAAATGAAAGGGCATTTTGAGCCGATTCTAAAAATATATCACATTATTATATTTACGTCACTTGCATTCAATTAAAATAAAAATAATTTTCAAAACATACCAAGTTTGGGCTCCTCCAGATACGAAACCGTTGAATTATTTTTTGTAAAATATACCTCTTGTAATACCCAATATCCTCATATCTAACCCCAAGAAATTAATTTCGAAAATATTGAGTTTTAGTATTTTTATTTTATTTTTTATTATTACAAATTGTGATTTATTAATCTATCAATGAAACGGCCTCCTAGCCTAGTCGATAGTGAACCTGCCTATGAAGCAGGAGGTCCCAGGTTCGAATACTGGTAAGGGCATTTATTTGTGTGTTCATCATCATCATCACACAAATAAATGCCCTTACCAGGGCTTGTATATATGTGCATATTATATATATCGTCGTCTAGTACCCACAACACAAGCATTATTGAGCTGTATGACTAGGCAGATCTGTGAAAACTTGTCCTTTAATATTATACAAGCCCTGGTAAGGGCATTTATTTGTGTGATGATGATGATGAACACACAAATAAATGCCCTTACCTGTATTCGAACCTGGGACCTCCTGCTTCATAGGCAGGGTCCAGGGGCGTATTTACCCTAGGGCCATCCGGGCCATGGCCCGGGGCGCCAACCTGGTAGGGGCGGCAGGTGCGGCGTTCGCCGCCCCTGGCCGATTGCAATTTTGTGTTGGTTTTGGCGCCATTCAACCAACTTTTACTTCTTAATTTTTTATTTTTTTTCTTGTTAATCTCAAATTAAAATTAACATAAAAAATAGGGATAGGCTGTATCAGGGACACAGCCACAGTGGTTTACGTGAAAAAAATATTGCAAACGCAGCTTAGGGACGCTTATAGGGACCCCACAGTGTAAACTTCTAAAAGGCACCGCAGGCGCCCTGTATGAAAGAGCGCGCTTCGGGCGACCTTACATTACAGTGTAGAGTGCGCCGCAGGCGCCCTGTAAATCAGAGCGAGCAAAGCTTATAGTGTAAAGGGCGCCGCAGGCGCCCTGAATGTAAGAATAAGAAGCCTGACTTTACAGTGTAAAAGGCCCCGCAGACGCCCTGTAGGTATGTCAGAGGTTTGCCCGACCTTACAGTGTAAAGAGCTAAAGAGCGCCGCATGCGCCATGTATGCAAGAGCGTTCTAAGCTTAGTCTCAGGCGCCCTGTACCCGCTATAGTGCCGCCGCGGCCGTAAATTCTAAGGCATTATTTAAGGAGATGAACATGTTCTACTAGGGTTAAAAAGGATCGTAAAGAACTGTTTTTGCTTCATCCTTCTATACGAGGTACGTCAGTTTTGTGCATTAATTTTCGCACACGGCGGTCGTAAAATTTCTGTAAAAAATGCCACTATTTTTGTTCTTTACAGCTTATTATAATCTCTCGTATTTTAATTTTATAAATTTCACCAGAATCGGTTAATGGACTGATGAGTAATTACTTACTAAATAAACACTTCAAATAGGGGTCATTTTAGCTCCGAATGCACCGTTTCTAGCGCAGATTCAGCGCCATCTAATGTATAATGTCCGCTGCACATGCAGTTCCGAGTAATGGCTACTTTTTTCTATACACTGATATCAAAACTATACTTTAAGGTATTATTATTAGCATTTATTACATATGCCACCACGCCAGTAACACTTCGTTACATCTGGTTTTTGGTCCGACCACACGGGTTTTTAAACGGTTTTTAAAGACGTACTACGGGTTTTTAAAGACGTTTATTAGGTACCTACCTAACGTTTCACGTCACAAATAATTTAATCTTTTTTATTAATCTGTATGTATTTTTTTATTTAAATTGTTGTGGCGGCGAAACTTATTGGCCCGGGGCGCCAAATTTCAAAATACGCCCCTGGCAGGGTCACTATCGACTAGGCTAGGAGGCCGTTTCATTGATAGATTGATAGATCACAAATTGTAACAATAAAAAAATTAAAAGAAAATACTAAAACAAAATATTTTCGAAATAAATTTCTTGGGGTTAGATATGAGGATATTGGGTATTACTTGAGGTATATTTTACAAATAATTATTCAACGGTTTCGTATCTGGTGGAGCCCAAACTTGGTATGTTTTAAAAGTTATTTTTATTTTAATTGAATGCAAGTGACGGAAATATAATAATGTGATATATTTTTAGAACCGGCTAAAAATGCCCTTTCATTTAATACCACACACGATAGGTTTTTGAACAATTTTTTTTTATTTTCCCTACAAAAAAAAGATGACGTCATAACTCCTTTCCGTTTGTTTTTTTTTTGGTGCTACGGGTCAAATTGATTCAAATAGCCTAAAGATTAATCGTGCCGATTTTCATACCTTTAACACCTGTTGCAGCCGATTCCCGAATTTCAGGCTGTACCGCTATCACTAAAAGCGCCAACGAAACGCTGTAGTTCGTAGTTCAGTCTGGTGCCCACAGTGAAAATTATGATTATGCGATTATAGTTTGGTATGAACGATCTGTACCTAATCAGATTATGTTCTGTCTGGTAAACATCTTGAGTTATTCACAATTGTACAGATAGCTAGTTTGTTAGTGCACGACACCTTGCACTTTGTGACTATGCGCTGAAACTTGGCACAGTTGATTCTTAGCTGGTCATGAGCAGATACAGACCGGGAGACCTCGAGAGCCACGTCTCATTTAGTGGGGGGGAGGGAGGGAAGTTCAACGCCGCCACGCTTCACTTGGAGCAACATTTCTCTAAAACTGTACCTATTAGGGCATGTGATATATCATTTTCGGTTAAATTAAGGATGAGGAATTTTTTTTTGGAACCAAAACAATGCACTTTCTAACAAAAAAAAAACATAAAGTAGAAAAGACAAAAAAACGTATCTTGGATTTTTTCATAATTACCAATTTTTTTTTAAAGTGTAGTAGGAATCTGAAAACAAAAAATATAGTTGTAAAGCTACACTTATTACGTTTAAGAAAATATATAGTTTATTATACAAAACTGTTGATAAATGGGAGATAAAAAATAATATTAAGCGTGGGCCAGAGTGATCTCAATACAAAATATTATTAATGTGGGAAAGTTACTTATAATTTGTTCTACAATCGTTTATTTTTTTAGTTTTTCGTAAATAACTCGTAAACGGTAGCCCACAGCAAAAAAATATCTTTTACGTAAATAATCTGTTTCAGATTTCTTATAAAATAAGTGCTCCTTTTTTTCGCTAAGATCAATATTAAAAAAAATATTGAAGGGAGAAAATAAATACTAAGGTCCTCTTTTTTAGTCATTCGTAAATAACTCGTAAAGGATGTCCAATAGCAAAAAATATTTTAACACAAGAATAATTAGCATAAAATTTCCTACAAAAAAGGATATTCAAACTTTTTCGCTAGGATCAATATTTAAAAAGGGGACCTTAGAATTTATTTTCTCTCTTTAATATCGTTTTTAATATTGATCCTAGCGAAAAAGTTCGAATGACCTTTTTTGTAGGAAATTTTATGTAAATTATTCATGTACTAAAAATTTTTTTGCTATTGGCCTTCGTTTACGAGTTATTTACGAATGACTAAAAAAGGGGACCTAAGTATTTATTTTCTCCCTTCAATATTTTTTTTAATATTGATGGTAGCGAAAAACAGTAGTACTTATTTTATAAGAAATCTGAAACAGATTATTTACGTAAAAGATATTTTTTGGCTGTGGGCTACCGTTTACGAGTTATTTACGAAAAACAAGAAAAATAAACGATTGTAGAACAAATTATAAGTAACTTTCCCACATTCATAATATTTTGTATTGAGATCACTCTGACCCACGCTTAATATTATTTTTTATCTCCCATTTATCAACAGTTTTGTATATTAAACTATATATTTTCTTAAACGTAATAAGTGTAGCTTTACGACTGTATTTTTTGTTTTCAGATTCCCGCTACACTTTAAAAAAAAATTGGTAATTATGAAAAAATCAAAAATACGTTTTTTAGTCTTTTCTACTTTATGCTTTTTTTTTGTTAGAAAGTGCATTGTTTTTGTTCCAAAACTAGATTCCTCATCCTTAATTTATCCGAAAATGATATATTACATTCCCTAATAGGTATATTTTTAGAGAAATGTTGCTCCAAGTGAAGCGCGGCAGCGTCGAACTTTCCCCCCCCCCCCCCCCCCCCACTAAATGAGAGGTGGCTCTCGACGGCTCCCGGTCTGTATCTGCTCAAGACCAGCTAAGAATCAACTGTGCCAAGTTTCAGCGCATAGTCTCAAAGTGCAAGGTCCCCATACAACGGTGTGCAGTAGCAAAGCAGCTAAGAGTAAACCTGCGACTTTTAAATTTAGTCCTACTTCGAGCGACTCGGCGGCAGCGTTTCAAATACCTATTTCAATCAATTACGAACGTAGAACTTGCTTGACGTCAAGGTAAGTGCACTCGGTTTGCTTTGCAAATAAGTAGGATTAAGAGGAGGAAAATAGGGGGACTACGTTTGTATGGAGAAACGGGCGTCCCCTTTCATCTTAATAATGTTAAAATCCAGAGAGGAAAATGAGGACTACGTTTGTATTTAAAGCCGATTTCGCGTGGCCTCGGTGGGTAAAGGGCCAAATGTGTGCGTGCGAAATCGGCGGGTATCTTATCACAAACCCTGTCTCAGCGAAGCGGCGTCCATGCATTCAAAGGTCCGTGTTCTGCTCACTCCATAGACTAATCGCTAAACAAACAAACAGCGAACTTCAATAAAAAACATAGAGGAAGCGGAAGGATTACTTACTCTCAATTAAATAAAACTCATATTTGTATTTTTTAATATTTATATAATAAAAGCTACACACATATATTGATCAATAAACGGTCGGTATTTATTTACAAAAATACTGTACGCCTACCACGAGAATTGAAATTCGGATAGTCTTGCATTATTTGAGCGGCAGGGACGCAAAACGACGAATTTTGATGTTTGCGATATATAAACCCCCTGACACCTAATTAGTCCTTACGTGCCTATTTTAAATTATTCAAGCAGCCAACATATTTGTATATGTACAGTGGAACCTGAATGGCTCACACCTCGCTAAAGCGAAATCCTCGATAACACGAAATAAATAAAATGCTAGCCTCTTCCCTTCAAAACCTCCATATCTCGAATGAAGTAACCGACGATCCATATTCCATATATAACGTGTTTATAAGTAGGTATCTACGAGGGACGGCTGAAAAGTTCGCGGCCTAAGCTAGAAAAAACTATGCTACTTTTTTCCCCGCCTCTTTACGTTTAAATATTGCCGCCATAAAAAAAAAGTTATTCGTTTTTCGTTCTGTGCGCGGATAAACTAAACAATGTCTGTCGAATGCGGAAATTTTGATAAATTTTAACACCGCGCAGTTATTAAGTATCTTGTAAAAAAAGGTAAATCGCCTAAAGAGATTTTTGATGATATGATGGATACTCTCCATCATTTAAGCCCTTCGTACACTATGATAAAAAAATGGGCTCTTTTATTTCAATAAGGACGAGAGAGCTGTGAAGATGACCCCCGCCATTGGCGGCCTGTCACGGTGGTCACTGACAAAAATGTTGAAAAAGTGGAAAAATGTGTTTTGGCTGACAGAATAATTAAAATCTGGTAAATATCCGAGGAACTACAAATTAGTAAAGAAAGGGTAGGACACATTTTACATGAACGTTTACACATGAAAAAAATTACTGCGCGCTGGGTACCTACCAAAAATGCTAACACCGCTTGATAAAGAACGGCGAAGTAAAAGTTGTAAAAATTATTTTGGATCTAGCTGAAGGGAATCTGGAAGAAATTTGCAACCGAATCGTTACCGTAGATGAAACGTGGGTTCGCCAATATGATCCAGAATCAAAATGAGTCTACGCAATGGTTAAAAAAGGGCGAGGGCTCCAAAGAAATTTAAAGTGGAAAAGTCAGCTTCGAAGGTTATGGCGACCGTGTTTTGAGACAGGAGTTATATAAGTTGATTATTTGCCAAAAGGGACCACAATGAACAGTCAATATTATGCAAATTTATTGCTTCAAGCACGTGACGCAGTCGTCCAGAAGTGACGTGGGAAACTTAGCCGTGGAGTGTTGTTTTTACAGGACAACGCACCAGTTCACACTTCCCGTGTTGCTATATAGGCAGGCTCTAAAAGACACTGGTTTTGGAAAAATCAGTCATCCACCCTACAGTCCAGACCTGGCTCCGAGCGACTATTTCCTTTTTTCAAATTTGAAAAAAGACTTACGTGGTCGCCGGTTTGCCGATGACAATCAGATCAAGGCTGCGGTAGATAGCCATTTTGAAGCGAAGGAAAAAGATTATTTTTTCGGCGGTATTAAAGCATTGTTTGCTCGAAACAAAAAGTGCTTTTCACTCTAAGGGGACTATATTAAAAAATAAAAAAACTTTAATATTCTTTCATTTTTTTTTCTAAGGCCGCGAACTTTTCAGGCGCCCCTAGTAAGTATAGTGCGCAGGTTTAAATATCGATACTCAATTACCTACATTTTTGTTTCATCTGAGACTATTAAAAATATTTCTATAATAATCAAAAGTGAATTATATTTAAAATGTGTGAGTAAGGAGCGTGTTACCTACTGGCCGACGTAGGTTGTGTATACTCGTATGTCGGTCGACCGTGAAGAATGCGAGCGGCCGATCGTAAAACAGCGACCTCGAGCGACAAATGGTAGAGTGAGCACGAGATTGTACTCGGACGAAGACACCAACCTTTTCTATCGTACAGTCACCTGCAATAATATTTTACATTAACATATTATTGCAGGTCACTGCACTTCGGGAACAATAAAGCGAAAAGAATCATCAATTATCCGATATTAAAAGTAAAATAGATCTACCAACAGGTAACATCGCGCACAACCTGATTCTGATTTGTAACTATTTAGCCTCGCGCTATTTAGCCTCATCCTAAGTATGCAGTTAAATTTAATATTAATTAAAGTCGAAAGTTACAGATAACGGTGATAAATTGATAATAAGTAGATATTATACTTTTACAAGCCATAACGGAAAAGTACTCTTTTGACAGTGAGCATTTTACATGTAGGTACATATAAATGGTTTATAAGCGCATTAATATTTTTCCTAAATAAAGGCGAAGGGAGCTTAATCTGGACAACCTCGTTGCCATTTGCATGTAACCATTAGTAACAACAAATCGAAGAGATAGTGTAGTAAATGAAGCAAGTTGTTGTATGGAGACCCATGCATTAATTTCTCAGTCGATGAAATTTTGCTTGATTATTGTATAGTAGTTATGAGCCGAAACTAACATATAAATATCCAAAAAAAAAACACTCCTAAGTTAGGTATTTATACGTAAAAATACAAATCTGTTTATATATTGAACCGAGTAATTCCTCCGTCCAAAATTATTTTACCAAATAAGTTATTTGTATCAGTATGCGATACTAGAAAAAAATCTAAAACTTTTGTCAAACATGCGAATATTTTTTTATGATAATTCCTTTTTTGACGCTTTTTTCATCGGAAAATTGCTCTGCCATTTTTTCCTTCTTATATATCTTAGAATATAATTTGGCGTAGTGGGTAAGAAAATCAAAAAAAAATGCATACCCAAGTTTATGTATTTTAGAACGATTAAAAACTGAGAGTGGAAAATTTCTCAGCCTGATTTCTTTTTAAATATATACTAAGTAGTCACGTATATACTTAAATCCAAAATATCCAAAAGAAATATCATCCCTTGTACACCGCGCTCCCTATACACTGCTCCCGATATGTTTAGTTTTTATTACGCTCGTTATTTTATTTGATGTTTTTATAGTTGAATGGAAAGAAAACTGTGAACGTAATTCAATAAATAAAATGGAGAAATTTTCCACAGCGAGTAAAAAGGCAATTTCTGAAAAAAGTATAGTTACATGGTAACTTTTTTTAGATTTTCAATTTGTAGGTATAAATCGACAATAAAATGGCATTCCAGTGAAAAAATTACACTGAGCAATTTTCCGGTCCAAGACACGCCAAAAAATTATATTTTGTTAATATTGGCATTTCTACGGGGATTATTTTTGTTTGATATTTCATATATTGTTGCAATACGTTACATGAATATGTCCGGAGAAGAAAGTTTAAACGGAGCATATTTCCGTAAAAGATATTAACGATTTAAGACTTTAGGTATTTACTTAAATCCTATTATTATTTGTATGTCTTTCCCATCACGGAACAATGGTGTTCCGGACCTTTGGGAGGCGTGCGCGGAGCCGAAGCCAACACGTAGAGGCCCTTTTGACACTTTAATGAAATGTAAGGGGTACACCGAGCGGAGGCTGCCCTTGCCCGTGTCATGGGACGCACGCAGAGGCAGCACCCGCCAGGGTGTAAGGACTATTGAGAGTTGATGGAATCTAAAATGAACTAGGTTATTGGGTGAAAGCGATGGACTAAGAACGCTATTATTATTATTCTTTGGAAATTTATACAATACTTTTTATTTATTGATACTTTATCATACTGTAAAGTTTTTTTCTGGCTGAGGAATTACTGCGGGGTCCACTACCTTTATTTACTACACTAAGAAGTCTTGGTAAGTACATGGGAGAACTAATAACGGAATTTCGTACTAACGATTAAGTATGGGATTATTTTTATAACTAATCAATAACGATTAAATATTCATTCATTCTTTTATTACAATTAGTTACTTAAATGTGACTGAAAATGCGGATTGTCTTAACTGGAGAGATGACAAAATGTTCAGAAAAACATTTTCCTGGTTTAATTATTATTACTTAAGGTGTAGCTTTTATAGCCAATACATCATTGTAAAGGATGATGCACTATTTACTGTTACTTAATGCTATTCCATGAGAACATAAAAATAATAAACTGAGTGCCAGTTGCAACATACTTCAAACCTCTGAAGTTAAATTTGGTTACTAATTCATCCGTTGAAAGGTCTAAATATATTCGGGTGATGAAGAACAGACGAAAGAGAAAAACATGTCATGAGGTAAATATAAAGTCTGGAAAGAGTAATTAAATTATGGAGAAAATAGCATAGAGTCAAAATAAAATAAACAAAATGTATTACCGTAATCATCAATTATATTTATCTAACGCCACATTAATTACATCAACGCCTATAATTTTATCATGTGAACTTAAAATACTCCCACTACCTTACACATCACATTGTCAATAAAACAGCAAATTAACTGTTCCTGTGCATTCACGGACTATCACAAAAATCGTTAACTTGTAAATTCTGCTAACATGCTTTTTAAATCAGTTAACCTCTTGAATACGCCGTTTAATGACACTATAGTTCATTTGCGTTAAGAATGCAGTAAAATCATAATTGTCCGCCGGCCTGGCGATGCTCGTAACCAATCAAATCGTTCCTAATTAGAAAGTATTGCCTTCAACCACAGAATAAATAATAGTACTAGGTACAGAAGACTCGTTCTCTAACAAAACGCGTCTGTTACGATCAGCACAGATATGGCCGCTAGGTGGCGACAGCGCCACGCGCGGCTTATGGCTTTCCCCAAAATTGGGGCAGAACGGATGTACTTTTAGCTACATGTAGCAAAGCGACGAAATCGCGGAGTGAGCCACGGCTGCTTCAACTGGTCACTGTGAACTTGTATTTCTTATTAGGAACGATTTCATTGGTTACGGGCGTGGCTAGGCCGGCGGACAATGATAATTTTCCTGCATTCTTAACGCGAACAAACTACGGGAGAAGAGTTTCATTCTTGATTCGATCCCATAGCTATCGATATAACAATAATCCGCGCTTGCACCTTTCTTACAAACGAATAGGCGAATATATGACTGCTATGTGATAACATTAAATTTTTTAGATTAGTATTTAGCTAAACATCAATACTGCATGTGATGGATCAAAAAGCTGCTTAGAGGCTATGTGAATAATTGCACTAAACGCTATCGCAGTTAGAATTTGGTCACATTATCGAGTAGTTGGTAATATTAATACCTATAACGAGAATGAGTCGGGAGGTATGTAAAATAGTTTCAATAAACGTGTTTGAGCATGTCAAATAATTAACAGTAGCTGTTAAGTCTTGTTGTAGGTACTATATTTGAGATTTCAAGTGTTAAATATGACCATGTCTTTATAGACCGACTACTAAGATATATTATAATGTAACCAAAGTGATTGGTCTCCTGTATCGTGTTGAGTTCAGCACTAATGACACGAGCATGGGCCTGCGCGGTCCCCGGCACTTGACAGGGGTACACTGCTACTAGCCACACTTACTACAACTGCTTGTCTTTGTATTCAAAATAGCAGCGCAAAAATAACATATTTTTTTTAACATTCCACCTGGTTAACCTTTTCGCCGCCACGTCAATGAAGTAGGTAATATAGTGTCATCAACGTCAAGCCACAAATTGCACGTATAACATATGGCGTACAAGTGGCGTACGAGTAGTGGCGTGTGAGGCACGAAATGTACTTTGACTTTATATCAAGTCAATGGCGGCGAAAAGGTTAAAATGAAACGGGTCATTATAGTTATATACAAAGATAACGTTTCTGATCTGTGTTAAGTTATTATATTGTACATAGTAAGCTATCCGAGTCGCGCGCATTAATATTAAAATGTAACGATTTAAACACGACCGCACTGAACCAGAACCCGAACCAAGCAACACTTTCATGTGCTAGGTATTGCGCATTTTTGCAATGAAACAAATAAAATAAATATTTTAAAAAGTTGTATATAACATCCATTAGGTTTCGTATTTCGTACACAAGTTGGATTTATTAAAAATAATAACCTCAGTTAAAAAAATTAATACCAGACGTATTCCTTTAAGCTAAAATACTTAGGTCATAAGTTCTGTCACATCTAAGGGTACAAAATCCTTGACATTTATTTAATTTACAGTATAATTTAACGTAAATGGCTGCTGCAGTTTTACATAATTATAGGTAATATTCGGAAAAGGTCATAAAAAATCGTCAAAAAATATGCTAGAGTTAGACCAAGAGAAGTCTGCAACGATTTTGATAGCACACACAGTGCAAGTGTTATTTTAAACGTCTAACTTGTATGATACTATGACGTATAAATAACTACGTGACACTGATTTTAACTCCCTTTTGTAAAGTATAATTTTATTTATCACAATCCAGCCGCGTATTCGCTTTTGACGACAATCCTAAAGTAAATGAATTATACCTAATTAAAATCGCGACCCAAACATAAAACAAATTATATTACGTTTTGATACCTATGTTGAAAACAAGCTTTCAAATATGGATCTATTTTATTATTACATTCTATCAGCCAAAACCTTTGTGACAGAACTTATGACCTGACTAACTAGAGTTTTAGAGTTAGGCCAAGACAAGTCTACAACGATTTTAATAGCACACGTAGTGCAAGTGTTATTTATACGTCATAATTTCATAGAAGTTTGACGTTCAAAACAACACTTGCACTGCGTGTGCTATCAAAATCGTTCCAAACTTTTCTTGGTCTAACTCTAGAACCCCATGCCTCAAAGGTAAAAAAAACTTTAGCGTCCATAAGCTATACGTCGTGCTTTATTAAACTCTGTATGGGAATTGTCATAGTTCTCTGCTGAGTGATGTTGAGCAGTCTGTCAAATGTGGTTGGTGCAACTGGCTTTAAATTGTACTTAACCATACCCCAAAGATAACAGAGATTAAAAAAAGAGTATAAACAATAAATTAAAACTAAAACTTGACAAAAATGACGAAACTTCAAAAACAATACCTCTAGTATTGATTGCTCTACAACTTACATTCAACTACAAACTGTGACAGTTAAATCTTGTTTAAAGCTAGTTTAATGAAACAGTGGATAGATGGACAATCCTTTAAATTTTATTATTTTATAACAAATATATTTCAAATTGCCTCTATCCTTAAACATAACGTTTACACGACCTTACGATAAATAGTTTAAACTATTTATTGTATATTGCAGTGAATTCGAATAAATAAGTCGCAGATGTAAATTAAACTTGTATTTTCTCAAGGGTCGAAATACACCGGTGTGCGGCTTGTCTGACATTACTATCAACTTAAATTATTTGAGTATATTTAAAATTACCAAGTCAATCATAGTATGCAAAAGCATGTAAGTATATCCAGTAACCTTTTAGACATAAGATAGCTCCTGAATTTTGGAACTCATTTAAGTGGTCGTGTCAAAATTTAGAATGCTAAAATGCAGTCAGTCAAACTAAAACAACACTCGCATACAGCGTAACAACAAAATGTTTAACTTAATATTGTAACCACGAGGCAGGCGTAGACTGCAAGGAGTGCACGGAGAGTACATTTAAGATTTGTCCTCGCTTTTTTTGCTCGGGTCTTTATTTGTGCTGCAATAAACGAAATTTCGGTGGTTAAAAGAAAATAAAAAACACGTATAAACGTGATAGGTACATCTTTTTTATACAATAATGATAATTGGATAGGATTGGATGGAATTTATTGATTACGAAAGTGAAATACATATATTGAGGCACTTGATACGGTATTCAATAATATATTTATTTGTACATTTTTCTTCATAATTTAGTTAAAATATATAAACTGTAAAAATATATAAACAAAATTGTTTTGATGTGCGACTCAAGCTCATTCATACGATTTTCTTCTTGATATAGTAGGTCGACTTTGACTTACTTTACTTTTCAAAAAGAACCTCTATGTATACTTACTCGGCAGAGTTGAGGAAGCGTGCCGCGGACGCGTACCGCAGGGGGTCGTAGTCCTCGGAGCTGGAGGCGCGGCTGCGGGCCATCGTGCGCATGTGCTCGCGGAACGCGCGCCGCACCGCTTCGCTGTCCACCGGCGCAGGCCGCGAGCTCGCCTCGCGTACGCTCTCTGCGCCAACGCAACAAAAACAAGCTACTTTCAATAGTGTCAATAAGTCATAGCGCCTTGTAAGATAGAAACTACCGCATGTTAACAATGGCCCACCGAGGCAAGAAAGGGACTATAAAGTCAGTGGAGATATTAAATATAAATGAAATAAAACAAATTGGGATACCTACACAATAATTATAATAATACATTAATTAATATGATAAATTGCGTTAGTTTACCACCAACCACCCCACATTTACGTAAAGCATTTATATACTCTTGCGGACCTCTGAGCGTCCCACCTGGCATAGATATTATAAGTAATAATAGGTCCTTACATTTACGACTGTCGTAATAAACCGCCTTATTAGAAAAAGACCTAGTCCAGCCTCATTGAGCACATCACGGAATGGGTAGATAAATATTCAATCTGTATTACTTGAGACGAAAATACTTTATATTATTTTTTCAAAACCGTAAAACATGAACGATTCGCGTGGGCGTGGTAGCAGTCTGAAAATAGCTCACGATGCCACCGAACTCGGTGTTATTACGCAAACGGAATACACGATTGAGATTCTCTGCCCAACCTATCCCTAACAGGATTTTATTAAGCAGTTGTAGAAGAGAGTTCGAACAATTGGAGCCGCAAATAAAGTAGAAGGCAAAAATTTTAAAGGAAATGCCATGTGCTTTTTGACTTATACAACAACAACGTTTCATACCTAACTTTTTATACGACTATAAAATTACTTTCAACACAAACAACTCAATATCTACTTGAAAAAAAATTATCCTGCTGTTCAGGCTTAATACCAAATAATATAAGTGTTCACGGATGTATTAATGGCAGAAAAGAACAGGAGTAGTTTTTTATTATTATTATTATAATTGTTCCCCATTAATACTAAATCCCCACAAAGGAAATAAGTTTACAACAATAAAATTGTGAACGCGGTACCGTCTAGTTAATCATAACGACTCAAAGCACTCGAACTAAGTTCTTAAGAGAAATTAACTTATACCCAACTAAAGGAAGTAGTTTGCTTCAACAAATACTCGACTTCGAGAGGACCGTTTGATGAACGGTTGAGTGAATTCAATGCCTAATGACTCCGGAATCGTTTTAATTAAGCTATGGCAAATACTGGCATTATTTGCACTACGTAACTAGTTACGTTCTCCGAATCGATAAATCAATTAGAGGGGTAAGTAAACATTTTTAGTCATATTCAAATTGCGAAATCGTGTTATCGAATAGCTATAAATAACTATATCCATTTCGAGGTTATTTTATATTTATTCTATTATTTTTAGGTTTACACAAACAGCTGCTGGATTTCATTTTGGAGATTGTTGAAAAATAAACCAGCCAATTGCCTGTTAGACCACGCATGATGGAGGTACCGTATTTTCCATTGCAAATAAAGCATACAAAACACTTTTAAGTAGGTAGGTCGATATAATATTTCATAAGAAGCGGCTGACAACAAACACCCAAATTTCTTATTTATTTAATTAATATACTTGAGATGTGATATTACGTTATAATGTAAGTTTCTAAGTAAAATTATTGTGACGACATACTTTAGTTTTTGCCACTTCGGTTACGGAACCCTAAAAATGAAATGTACAGGGTAAAAGAGAAAAAGCGCGAGAAAAAACCTAATATACGACAAATAAAAAAAAAACTTTTTGTAATCCCGACGTAGCGCAGTTTTAAATTGAAAATATTTTTACGGTATCAGCGGTTTTTTTTTTCACAGCCGATACATTTGTACATGATAGGT
Organism: Cydia splendana; assembly: GCF_910591565.1. NCBI lineage: Eukaryota > Metazoa > Arthropoda > Insecta > Lepidoptera > Tortricidae > Cydia > Cydia splendana. The sequence goes on along the minus strand of NC_085987.1, from coordinate 36,311,739 downwards.
GTTTCAGCTATAGAAAAAAATCAATATTCATTTATTGCTCAGTACATCTGTAGCTACCGTGTAGATTGACTGCGCGGTTTAAAAAAAGTCTGCGCGGCATGTCATTAGATTCATTAAAATTGCTGTCATTAAAATAAAACTCGGAACTCAAACGATTCATGTTTTAATTAAGAGCCCAAATAAATTATTGTGTACAGCTATTTGAATTGATCGACAAACAATTCTACACGGTGGCCAAAAAATAAGTGCAATCCCGTTGCCAGGGAGGTTTTGGGATTATACTGAGCAACTTTTACTATGGGACCAACACCGAAATCGCAAAGAAAAAATTGTTACCCTCCCATAGAAAATGGACCGGCCAAAATGTATGAAACAGCCAAATTTTTTTTACAAATTACAAAGCGGTACATAATTTCTTCATTACATATATTTAGTACTTAAAATATACAGTGCCAAAAGAATAGAAAACTACCAATATATCTAAAGAGAAGAAGATATCGAACGTGTAGTGCATTTCGCGGTAGATATCTTCTTATAAAATGTAATCAAATATCTAAGTATAACCTTAAAGTGACATCGATAACAGACATGACGATATTTTATTTTGTTTGATTTTGTTAATCACTTTATTTTGCCACAATAACTTCTATGTGTGGTGATGAAGAAAGATTACTTACATTTTTCAGGTTGTCTAATATGTTCTCACTGCTGAGGTGAAAAGTTGTGTGTACTACACGAGATCAAAGTTATTTACATCTCGTGCGTTTTGAGTCCCGTGCGAAGCGAAAGATTCTATAAGTAAGATAAGCACTCCAAGAAATATCAAACTTTGATCTCTTGTTGTACAAATAACTATTTTTGTATAGGGACGCCTCAGTGTGGAAAATTGGCCACGAATCATACATCTCTCAAATAAAGATACAGAATAAAAGTATAGCCTGTCCAATTTCCAAGATTAAGTTCACCATAATATTACTGTTGCGTACTTGATCTTAGAAAACCGGGGTTTTAATTATTCAATTCCATAATGTTCTCGCGAAATAACAATTTAAGGAATTGCGTATTACAGTTAAAACTATTTTAATTTATCTCGAATGAATACAAATTCTATAATAATACCTCAGGGTCATATTTCGGTTGGCAAATTTACCCATATGTATTCCTGCTCTATCAAAATACGGCGCAATACCTTCATTACTTTCAGACCAGCATGGTCATTGAACCCTCTTTGTCTCATGTCAACATTTCTACAACTGGAGTATGCAACACATGCTCGCACACGACAGTGTGAAGATAATCTCTGAAATCGTGACGTCTCATGGGACCTTGATGAAGAATACAATTATGGAACTAGATGGAGCTACATAATTGAATTTTTCTACTCGTGTACTTTTATCTGTCATTTACATAGTCTCGAACGAACATATAAGGGCATACATTATTAATACTCCTTATAAGTCTATAGTCTATTGCCCAAAAAAGCACTTGTGTCGTTTTAGAGACATTACGACACGGTAAGCTAGTGCGGAGTAGCAGATGTCACATACCGATACATTCTAAGGCCCGTAACACACTTATACCCTACAGCACCACGACCCTGGTGCGGTGCGGTAGTGTGTAACGGCTTAAAAAAAACCTAACCATAGACATTACTCGTTTGTTTTTACGTTTCCCGCCTTTCCCGGTAATTTCTTGTTCTTTAGCTCCCTCCAGACTATGCGCGTGAATCGCGGGCGAAGCCGCGAACGCGAGTGTGGAGTCGATTTTCGCAGACAGCGAAATCGACTACACTTGAAGAAATATCCGCTGCAACACAAGCAGCGACCGAATTTTTTTTTCCTTAGTACCAAATCGCAGCACCTATACGACAAATCTTATGAGAAAATGATTGCCAACCTGGAGGGTGAAATGATAATTATTGCAGATGGCGATTTTTGTTTAATATCCTAAGCCAGGCGTGGCTCACTCCGCGATTTCGTCGCTTTGCAACAGGTAGCTACAAGTACATCCGTTCCACACCAATTTTGGTGGCGAGCCATAAGTCGCGCATGGCGCTGTCGCCACCTAGTGGCCATATCGGTCCTGATAGTAACAGACGCGTTTTGTTAGAGAGTGAGTCTTCTGTACCTAGTACTATTATTTATTCTGTGCCTAAGCTAAGGACATACATATCTGGTGTTACAGTGAGCCTTTTTTTAATAAAACTCAATTTTTTAAGCGATTAATAGTCAATACCGGGATCCCGGGATCCCGGTATTGATGAAGACAGTTTCGGTATTAATACCGGTATTGAAAGAAGTCCGGTATTTGGAAGCCCTAAATTACAGTCGACGAGTAGAAAATAGGACATTTCGATGCTAGTGCGGAAAGTATGTCATTACTCCACGAGTACCGAGATATACTCGCCTGCGGCTCGTGGCAAGACTCGGGACGAGTGAAGAATGACATTTCCGCACGTGTATCGAACGACGTTTTTTAATACAGTTGCGAAAAAATAAGAACAAGAACAACAACACAACAACAAGTAAGAACAAGTAAGGAATTCTAAACTTACTTATTTTTAGATTTTTCAGGCAAAGCACTCTCATTTGCAATTGCAGCCTTCTCACAAATGTCTGGCGGTGTTATAGTATATTCGTAACCAAGGGTTGAAAGGCACCCATTTCTGTCGAGGTAGTTTGGAGAGATCACCAATAGTCCGAGACGGAAATTGTGCCCTTCACCCGAGTTAAACACTCTACTTTTCATATCGAATGCGAGGAAACCAAACAAGACAAGACAATTTTGCAAAATCAGTAATTAGACTACTTACCTTAGACTTACGACCATGATTTTTTCCTTAGGACTTACTTGCAATCAGAGACTTTACATGTGTGAAGATCAATAACCCCTAGCGAAAAACATTTAGATTGCAATATTTACGAAAAAACACATATTTTAACAAACTGCAGTATTTTAAAATGATTTGTTCACTATTAATATGTAGTATGAAAATCAGCTGGATTGCCTCTTACTTTTTAATTTTTTACTTTTTTGTTCTAAAAGCTGTAACAGACTACCGCACTAAAAATATTTTAAGAATTTAAATAATTTTTAAATAACAATTGATGAATGAAATAAGAATTTTTTAACTTGTATTTTATTTTATTTTCATGAATATGGTGCTAAATAACTTGAAAACCCTTTTAATAACGTACAAACGTTTAACTGTGGCTGTATAAGATTCTGCCTTTGCGCAATTTACGCAAGTGTAAGGTTTAAAAAAAAACATTTTAGGTGTATTTCTTTTTGTTCCCGCCTTATGTAATCGAGAGAAATCAAGAATAATTTATTTTATTAATTTACGCACATCATTTTCGATGAAAAAAACTCAATACGGGATTAGTAAAATTGAACAATTACCAATTGTTCCAAGCGGGGAAATAAAGACACTATTTTTCCATTTTGTTTCCACCCAGTTGCTCGTGGGACGGGGACGCAGAGGATTACACCACTTTTCTGCGCTAGAGCAGAAACGTATCACTTTCTGCGCACTTTTTAGAACAACGACCCACTTTCAGAGCATGAGATATGAAAAAACAATTTCAAACTCTGATTCACTCACTTTATAAGCAACTTTTTGTAAATAGGCCAGTCATCTTAAGCCTAAAAAGCTATGATCTTTTATATGAAGATGTTATACACGTTCCAAAATTGAAGCAATCACCTCGTGTCATGTGTACGAGTTTGTCTCAGTCTGCCTGACGCAAGCGCGAAGTGTACACCAGTTAATACTTTTCCACAAATAACGTGTATTAAGCAACAAAATGCCGACCTGCGTTATGTTGAAATGCTCAAATTATCCGCGGAAGCGCAAAAAAATTGACGGCGTCACATATCATTCGTAAGTAAAAGCTGAAATAATCCGTTTTTCTTCGGTTTAATCTTGAAAGAAATAAAGCTGGCCGCCATTTTCGCTGGCTGACAGAAAGAGATAAGTTTATGTTCTTATCAGCGAGAATGACAAGGACGCACCAACTGCGTACGTAAGATTATCATAGCAGAGGTGTCATGGTAAGTTGCATTCATTGTTTGGTGCTTGTCGTACAAATAAGAGAAGTAAATTTCAACTGTAATATTATAGTTTTTAACTTGCACGCATTTTTTCTTGTAATTAATTACAACAATTGGCAAATTAATAGTACATTACTACAGAGGCCGGGACGAAAGGGGATGCCGGCCGAAGACATATAGACGGCCGAGCGAAGCGAAGGTCTGAGCGCGGGCAACCCCATTTCCCGCCGAGGTATGTATAGTGCTTTTCTCAAACATGCAATGAAATAAATAAAATAAAAAATCCACGAAACCCAAGTTTTATTTATAGAAAAAAGTAAACTACACCCAAAATATAACCAACACGTACCTATATCATTATCACGCGTAGGTTTTACACGAGTCGTGTATTTTTACTACCCGTATATTTTCATGTATCTTTGATTTTTTCGCCTTGTATCCGTCTGACTGTCGTTTTCGTCACATAAGTTTACATAGTCTTTCATGTTGATATCATGTTTCACATACATCGTTGCTTTATGCATGGAGTAAATAAGTATAATTTCCAGTGTTGACGAGTTTACATTCATTTAAAATATGCCACAAAACTGTTTCTAATAAACTGTAGGCCATTTTTCTTAGTTTCTCAAATAATAAAATTGCCATAAGCAACCATATACATACTTCGTCTTTGACTTTGCGGCAGAGGCAGCAAGTTATTAAAATCAATTCTGCTTACGCTGCCAATTCCAACACCTACGATTACAATTAATATTAATTTCATTATTTCGTCAGAACTAATGAAATTAATATTAATTAAAAAATCAACAACGCACCATAAATCCAATAAAACAGAATGAATATTTTTCAACTTTACCTCCATAACAATTTAAAAAATATAACTACGCGTGTTTGAGTAGACCTTTTTACCGCTAACCTTTAGATGAAATATTTTAAATGTTTTTATTTGTGTAGTTAAATTTATAATTGAAAATTATAAAATTATTGAATGTATTATTTATTAAGTTCATGTTGATTTTATACAAATAAAACTGCAAATTATAGCAAACATTGTTTTTTGTTTTTTTTTTTATAGGCGTAGTGGCAGAGTGTCATTACGAACCATAAAGCAAATACTGCCTCTAGTTTTTTTTAATGGATGAATGCCACGATGCTGTATCACAAATATCTGTGAAATGAAAATTAAAAAAGAGGACTTTGCGGGCCTAGGCCTGCAAGATGTGAATGAAATTCCATTAACGACCTTTTGTCCTAGTCGCACCTGAAACGTCATACTTCCCAGCCTATTATAAGGAACATAACATCAATATTTCATTGCATGTTTGAGAAAAGATTATTATTGTCCGGGTCGCGTCAATTAAGTAAATAGGTACCTATATTGCTGTTTATACAAAGATTACTACAAAATTATTTTACAAAAGTATTTTTTTAGGCATTTCATTTTCTCACACAATAACAATTATTATAACATAAAATTGTTAGTAAAATAAAAGGTTTTGTTGTTATTGAATTTGCTTTTTTTTTAACTCTGTTTCCTGGAAAGGAATATTGTTTATTTACATAGTTATATATTTTATTACCGCTTTATTTACATTTGCGTATGAACTGTGCTAGTACCAGTATATATCACTTGATCAAAGGGAAGGTGAATGTTATTAAAAGTATTCACGAAATAGGTAGAATCCAGTACATATAAAATATAAAAATACGGGGTGAAATTTTAACCACCATACATACATACTCTGCGTACTGAACCAGCCAATTTTTTTTTGTTACAAAAGTAACAATGATAAGTATATACATAATATATTTTATTTACATAACTAAATGTGAAAACTTTTTACTTCGGTAGCGAGTACATTACTACATAGAACTGCACTAAAATGATTTGCACCTTCTGTCAAACATCTTATTCTTTGATATTTTTTTTCTTAATAAGTTTTACGGTTCGCGCCATCTCCACTATTTGCCGTCGTGTTATGGTGGTATCACTGATTTACCAAATTTACGCGCAAGTGACAAACACTAGCCGTCTCTTTTTTACTTAGGTTTTCTTTTAATTGTGCCGTCTCTTTTACGCATTTGCGTATGAAGTTGTAAAAAAATACACCCATGGTCTAATAAAACATGGTCTTCTATTCCCAGAGTGACACGAGCCTACGTCACAATAACATTGCCACTTTATTTCAACATAACATGTTACATGGGTACATTATACCTATGGTTAATAAGTTAAAATATTTCTTTATAATTTTATAATTTTCATTTATATGTATTTTATCTTAAATTTTACAATAACACGTCATTTTTAATTATTCGTTAGCAATATCTTCCGATTCACAAAAGAAATTTCAGACGTTCGGGTAATTCTGTTTACATTACTGGCAACACAGGATAGCGCTGTCACATTTGACAATTCGGATCTACATAACTTCATGCACTGACCGTCATCCTTCTCGAACGCGTGTTAATTGTTATTTCCTTCTCGCTCAGTGTCAGCAGTCGCAGTGTTTTCCAAACTTTTCACGTCGTAAGCTTGGTAATTAATGTGTAACTGTGAATTAGTTTTTCAAACGTTTGTCTTGTATAGATAAATAAAGTTTAATTTAATACATTAGATTTGTTTTATTTTACTATGTTTCTACACGAATAACTTAAAATTAATGCAGTTAAAATAATTTTCACCGTTGGTTAAAATTTCTCCCACATTTTAAAGTTTGAGAACCTGTAAACAGCATGATGACGTAGGCCCGTGTCAGTTAGGTCATACGCGAATCTCGGAATAGAGTACCAGGCGGAGTATATTATTATACCATGTATACACCTTCGTTATGACGTATTAAAGGTTCTCTTATAAGTCATGGCATATATCGTGTGCGCGTCGGAAGTTATTCCAGGTCAAAGGTCATAAAAACCGGTTTTTCGCGGATATCAAATTTTCTATAGCTTCAATATTGTTTACATGCAGGTAAGAATTGTAGGGCATTAAATTTGCGACGAGTTAGGTATCAAACATTTTTTCATGCGATTAGCCATTTTCAAGATATACGGCATAGAAGGCGCCACTGCGCGATCACTATCGGACATACGTACTATTAGTTGATTTGATAGTGAACGACACCTTGCATGTTGTGACTATGAGCTGAAACTTGGCACAGTTGATTCTTAGCTAGTCTTGAGTAGATTCTGATCGGGAGCCATCGAGAGCCACGGCACATTTAGTGGGGGGAGGGGGGGAAAAACGACGCTGCCGCGCTTCAATTGAAGCATCATTTCTCTAAAGCTATACATATTAGGGCATGTGATATATCATTCCCGGATAAATTAAGGATGGGGAATCTATTTTTGGAAGAAAAACGATGCACTTTCTAACAAAAAATGAATAAGAATGAACTGAAAACTACTTCAACTCGCTATTTTAACTACAGATAAAGAATTTGAATCAATTCGATTAAAAGACACACGTGTTGCAAATTTTTTTCGCTCCCAGTTCCATACATTGGTTTCGAAAAAATTGCAACACGTGAGTTTTTTTTTTAATTGAACTGGTTCAAAATTATTATCTGTAGTTGAAATAGCGAGTTGAAGTAGTTCACAGTATTTTTTTTAAGAAATAGGTTTCAGTACAGTTATTTTATTACAGAGTTCATATGGCCATCTACGGTTCCCATCATCAGATCAGCTCGTTATCAATACATTGTCATCGATTTCTTATAATGTATGGAAAATTTTAGCTAAATCTGAGACCATTAAGTAGCCCAGAAATGGTTGGCAAATATTGTAGCCAAGTTTCATAGTTACCTATGAAGTGAAAACATTTTCTTGTATTATTAGTACTTAAAATCTACCTCTTTCCTGTAGAAATACCTAAAGTTAAAGGCTATAAAGCTTAATTTGCTGATTAAACATCAATAAAGGGGTACCCTTTTTGTATTAAACTATGTTATAAAATCATTACATATACACACACAAGCTGTTAACTAATGTCCACAGGAGGGGCCACTTTTGTTTTAAAATCTATGTATGATTCATAAGTGTCATTTTAACGATTAAAAAACTTTATAGAACGTTTTATTCACACAGATTACCAGCTCGCCTTGCGTCATAGTGCGTTTTCCGTGCCGCTGCGCCTTCTATGCCGTATATCTTGAAAACGGCTAACCGCATGAAAAAATGTTTGATACCTAACTCGTCGCAAATTTTATGCCCTACAAACCAACCATCTTGAGCTTCTTGGTCTAAGTCTAAAATCGAACCTAAACTTCGGGTCGACTATTGAGTCCAGGGCTAAAACTGCTGCCAAGAAACTTGGTGTCCTATTTAAGGAGAGGCGGTACTTCACGCCGAGTCAGCTTCTCTCCCTATACCAAGCACAGGTCCGCTCGTGCATGGAATACTGCTGTCACCTTTGGGACGGTTCCGCCAAGTATCAGCTGGCGGCCCTGGACTCAATAGAGCGCCGGGCTCATAGACTTTTAGGCGATGACCCAGCTGTCAAATCAAAGTTACAGAGCCTCGATCATCGCCGACGAGTCGCATGTCTATCGGTGTTCTATCGGATACATACTGGAGAGTGCGCACAAGAGCTGCATGACCTGATCCCACCTTCTCCTTTCCATCATCGGACGTCCAGGCGCGGGGAGCGAATGCACCCGTTCGTGGTTAATATCCCATTTGTCCGAACAAAACGATTTGCCTCCTCATTTTTTGGTAAGGACGGCTAAGGAATGGAATGCGCTCCCGTCATCTGTATTCCCTGAGAAATATGACCTCGGTCTCTTTAAAGCTAGAGTGAATAGGCTATTACTGAACCGGTGAGCTCCATCTTAGGCTCTGTCTTCACTTTCCATCAGGTGTGACTAGAGCCAATCGCCGATCAGTTTATAATAATAAAAAAAAAGGTTTTTATGTTGATTACGACGTTTAATGGAAACTAATATTAACATTCATCAATAAGTAGCCGTGAATTGGAACAAGAATAAATTTAAAAAAATTGGAAAATATTTTTTAATACAGTTGCTCAAAAAGTGCTACTTTACGTAGCTGTTTAGCGTTCGCAAAGTTGTTTTTTACGAACTAGTGCTTTTTACTTTTCTATCTTTTTTTAATTTAATTCTGACCGTAATCGATACGACCGATACGTCCACACCAAAGAGTTTGTGTGGACGTATCGGTATGTTCAAATACTTTATATATGTATTTTTATTTTGCCATTAGACATTTATTACGTACAAAAAGTATTGTTACATGATATAAAGTACATATTTATTTGTTAAAATATAAATAAAACGTTATAAAATAGGGTATTTCATTAAAAAACTTTTTTATTATTTGGCTGAATGGAACTATCATTGCCAGGTTGGCTGACGTTAACTGCGGGTCACTTGCATTGGAATGTACTATTGATTAATATATGAGCCACCTTTATACAATTTAGCGAGGTTTTCAGACAAGTGACGGCAAAAATAATGTGCCAACTAGGAAGCGTTCACTAAGAAATAGTAGGAAAACCAAAAAAGTCAAGCTGATTTCAATACAAAACTGTATCAGATAGCGAAAGAAGTACAAATTATAGTTCGTTTTTTTTAGCATTAGAAAGAACTTGTAAGAAGGTAAGCGATCTTGACATGTCTTTTAATTGAAAAACGCTTTTTAAAAATCAATAACTATTACTTATGAAAGCAGAAGAATATAAAACATCGTATTAGATTCATAATTGTTACATATTTGCCGTAACTTAGATTTACCTAATGTTGAATCACCTATGCTTGATTCGCCTATTTTTAAATTACTTATCGATCATTTTACCTAAACATTGACTGACCTAAGTTTATAATACCTAAGCTCAAATAACCTAATGGACGAAACACCTCAAACACCTAATGCACGTTTTACCTACTGCACGTTTCACCTAAAGCTATTATACCTAATGCACGAATCACCTATAGCTGATATACCTAATGGACGATACGCCTAAAGCTGATATACCTAATGAACGATGTACCTAAACTTGATTTACGTAATGGACGAAATACCTAAAACTGTTAAACCTATCGCACGAAATACCTAAAGTTGATATACTTCCTGAACGAATTACCTAATGTCGATATGCCTAATGCACGGAATACCTAAAGTCTATATACCTAGCACAAAATTCATATCATTTTGCCGAATGATCAAGTGGCAACTCCACCCAATAAATTGTATGATTTCCCAACCTTACAGTAGAAACTGTTTGTTTGGATAACAACTTAAAAATACACTTTTTGAAACGCTACTTTTTAGGTAGTAGAATGATTTCGTAAGTCTAATACAAAATTAGTTATCTTATCAAAAACTTAATTTTTGAAAGTTAACATCATGACGATGAAATAAAAGTCGGTTTGGCACTGTTTGGTCGCAGTTAACCTAACACGCTCCTCCTCGCTTTGCTCGTCATCGCACCTATCTCGACTCTGGCAAATGACTAGACCTTATATTATAATAAACAATAGTAAGCCAATTAATGGTTTTCAAAAAATAATTTACGTGTGAACACTGATAAGACTAAATTAATATTATTTAAATATAACTCGAAGAAGACAGACAAACTTGACGTGTCAATAAATGGAGTTGTCATAGATGTAGTAGACCAGGTAAAATGTCTCGGTGTGCGCATTGACTCCCATCTAAATTGGAAACATGAGCTGGATGTTGTCGAGAGCTCTATTGCATCAGCATGCTATGCCTTACGGTGTCTCAGGGAGGTCATGGGAATTGATCAGCTCAAGACAGTCTATTACGCTTTGATAGAATCTAAGCTAAGATATAGCATTAAACTCTGGGGAAACAGCTACCAGTATAATATTAACAGGGCTCTTATAATACAAAAGAGAGCAGTTCGTACTATGTTTCGCATACCTCCTTGGGTTTCGTGTAGACATGTTTTCAAAGAATTAGGAAGGCTGCTGCTCACAAAGCTTCTTAAGAACGAGTCTTGTGAAGAGCAATATGAACGCTTACTTACGCGCACCAAAAATATGAAAGTTATGTTCTGTCCTAGACTCGAGGTTGCTGCGCATTCCGTTGCTCATCAAGCCATAAGCCTTTATAACAGATTGTCTACTGAACTAAAAATCATTACGGATCACTCGCTGTTTCATAGGGAATTGAAAAGATTTTTATTGAGAAGTTGCTTTTACACAGTGGATGAAATTTATGATAATGTTTAAGATTTAGGATTATCTTTACATTTTATTAAGTGTTTAATAATTTTAGTTTTAAGCCATGTATTTCAAACACAATACCTGTATTGTTTTTTTTGAATAAATATATGACTATTGAATGATTTGGCTAATAAAATTATACCAAATGTTGTATGTCTTAATAATATTCTACTAAACAATAATTATATTTTTGATTTTAGGTATTTCGTTCATTAAGTGCATCGAGTTCAGGTATTTCGTACATAAGGTGTATCGAATTTAGGTATTTCATTCATTAGGTATGTTAACTTTAGGTAATTCGATCATTAGGTATACCGACTTTAGGTAATTCGTGCAGTAGGTATGTTAATTTTATGTAATTCGATCATTAGGTATACCGAGTTTAGGTATTTCGTGCATTAGGTATATCAACATTAGGTGTTTCGTGTATTAGGTATATGTGTCGCTTAACTTCAAACTCGGATAAAACCATTCGACCCTCTCAGCAAATATCTGCTCTATTACCATTTCTTAATACCAAAATCGCATAATCTGACAGATGGATTTACCTGAGTTTGAAGTTAAGCGACTCATATCAGCTTTAGGTATTTCGAGTATTAGGTGTTTCAACTTTAGGTAAATCGACCATAGGTATTCTGAGCTTAGGTAAACCAATTGTAGGTGAAACGTGCAATAGGTAATTCGTTCATTAGGTGTTATGAGCTCAGGTTAATTGATCATTAGGTATTTAAATAAATAGGTGAAACGAGCATAGGTGATTCAACATTAGGTAAAACGATTTTCGGTATTCTGATATGTAACCAAACGGATAAGAGGAAATTTGCATTGACATGAAAGACTTCCCAACAGTGAGTTCTACAAATGATCACAGCGCTTTGCAAAGAAAATCAACTAAAAGTCGGGACTATTACTAAGCCTTTGACAAATTTCGTCAAAGCAACTTTGATAATTTTTAGGGTTCCGTACCCAAAAGGTAAAACGGGACCCTATTACTAAGACTCCGCTGTCCGTCCGTCCGTCCGTCTGTCTGTCACCAGGCTGTATCTCACGAACCGTGATAGCTAGATAGTTGAAATTTTCACAGATGATGTATTTCTGTTGCCGCTATAACAACAAATACAGTGGAAACTGGATAAGTGGAACCTGGGTTAGTGGAAAACCTCTTTAAGTGGACCCAAGTTCTCGGTTCCAGTCCCTTGGCAACGAATTACCTCTATAAGTGGAATTTTGGGACCTCTATAAGCGAAATCCATTTTTTCGAAAATTTCTTATTTTTACCTCTGTAACTGGAAGCAGCCGTCTCCGAAACCTCTATGAGTGGAATAGCTCGGAGTTATAAAATTTGTATTTTTAATAAACCGTCACAAGGAGGGTAGTTTGTTTCGTTAACATTATGGTTCGTGTTTTAACTACGTATTTTGTATGAGATCACACATCGTTCAGTTTTTTTGCATTAAAGTATATTCGGTAGATCGGTACATTGATTTATTTAACTGGTTTCTCTTGCATAAATAAATATTAGGAGTGATTTTGTTTTTGTAAATTTGAAAATTGTATACGAGTAGGTACTGTGGATTATTTACAGTATTGCTTTTTTTAAAGTCAGGATTACATACCTATTTTTGTTAATACATACATATCTACATACATATTTAATAAAAGATGCTTATTTAAGTCTTGATCATACCATACGTGACCTCTATAAGCGACATTACTAGCATCCACAACCTCTGTTAGCGAGAGCCTCTGTAAGTGAGAAAACGTTTTATTTGAACCTGGCGGCTTAGCACGGTCGCGTTTTTATCCCTTGTCACCATGCCTGTCACGTTCTAACAAGTATGTAAGTGCGAAAGGGACGCGCATAGTGATAGTCGATAAAAATGGAACCGTGCTGAGCCCGCTGGTTAAGTGGAAAACTGGATAAATGGAAAACCTGGATAAGCGGAACTAAACAGCCGGTCCCTTGCGATTCCACTTATCCAGTTTCCACTGTACTAAAAACAGAATAAAATAAAGATTTAAATGGGGCTCCCATACAACAACCGTGATTTTTGACCGAAGTTAAGTAACGTCGGGCGGGGTCAGTACTTGGATGGGTGACCGTTTTTATAGATAATGGTACGGAACCCTTCGTTTGCGAGTCCGACTCGCACTTGGCCGGTTTTTTTTCTTTCATTTCTTGTATATGTTACTGTAAAAGCCCGAAGTACGGCAAAACCTAGGATTTACCGGTAAAACCTAGGTTTTACCGATGCCGATCGGTAAAAGCCCGAAATGTTAAATCTTACTAGTTTCATCATCATCATCATCCTGGCGTCAATCCCGGCTGTGCCCCCGCGCGGGGCGCGAGGACCCGGGGTCCGCCTTCAGACTCCTTCGTGTCCACTTTGCCCGATCTTCGGCGTCCCTGGTGGTGAGTCCGTTGGCAAGCATGTCTTCCTTAACGACATCAAGCCATCGCTTCTTGGGCCGGCCTCTTCTTCCCGTACCGGGAGGAGGCGGCATGGCCAGGCATTTGTTACCCACGTAACTTGCCGGTCTGCGCGAGACGTGGCCATACCAACGAAGGCGGCACTCTTGCAGTTTGTCTGCGATGTCACGGACGCCAAGACTACCCCGAATGTGGGCGTTTCGGACGCGATCCTTGCGTGAAACTCCGCACATCCACCGTAGCATCTTCATTTCCGTGACACGCAGTTCCTGCTTGTGCCGCTCTAGTAAAGTAGTAAATCTTACTAGTTTACTTTGGGCTTTTACCTACACCAATATGGTAAATCCTAGGTCTTACCACGGCGACCGGTAAAGTTTGAATCATGCACTGATTCTCAACCCCTCCCGCTCAAACCCCCCGTATACCGCACCGCATGCGCCGTTAAGTGGGTTAGGTTAGGTTTGAACTGCGAGCCTTACAGAAACGAAATGCTATTAGAAAAGTGGGTGGTTGTACCTCCTTTTCTACATAGTGCACCATCTACCATAATCTTTCATCGGGCCCCATAGAAGTCGGTTTTTTTTTTCTTAAAAATTATCATCTAATAATCTCAAGAATCAGTGCATGATTCAAACTTTACCGGTCGCCGTGGTAAGACCTAGGATTTACCATATCGGTGTTGGTAAAAGCCAGAAGTAAACTAGTAAGATTTAACATTTCGGGTTTTTACCGATCGGCATCGGTAAAAACTAGGATTTACCGGTAAAACCTATGTTTTGCCGTACTTCGGGCTTTTACAGTAACATATACACTAGCAGTTCAGAGGACTTGGATTATAGATACATAATGGAGAGTCACAATGTTCACAAATCACCAAACGCGTCCAAAAAAAAACATATATCGACACCTTTAATTATTTTGTTAACAATATGTAGGTACCTAAAAATGCCGCTCATGGTTGGTGTGAATGTGAACACATGTAGTTACAGTGCACTCACGGTTGATGAATGACGCGACCGTGCCTGGCGCACGCAGCGCCGCAGGCACGGTATGTCCGAGAGGTAGGTGCTTCACGGCTCCTGAGTTGCGTCCACACTGCCCTCAAAAGTCAATTAGCGGTATCTCAAATTATACTTAATTAGAATTAAATTTCCAACAACTCTTTGAGATACCGGTATTGGGCTTATGAGGACAGTGCAGTGGTAGTGTACGCACCGTTGATGAATGACTCGAGCGTGTGTGGGGGCCGCGACTGGCGCACGCAGCGCCGCTTGCGGCTCGGCATGCCCGAGAGGTAGGCGTCGCTGTACGGCTCCTGGGCCGCGTTCATGTTGTGTTGGTCGCGAGTGAACACCGGCACCCATTCTTCGCCCCAGTGCTGTAGCAACATCATTGGCGGTACCTACACATACAAAGTAATGTTAATTACTTCCGACAATAAATAACTAAAAATAACCATAAATAAGTCTACCAAGATGCAGCTTTATTCATACTTTATTATTAATATCAGTGAAATTTATTTTTCGTTCCTTCAAATTAACATTCTTACATAGATTATCTACAAAAATGTCTAATCTTATAATTTAGCTAATAAGTAACTTCATGGCTTAAATAAATATAAAAATAAATTGATTAAAATCTATAACAGTCTGCATGGGATTCACCTGTACACTTTTGCAACTATGACGAGAAAGCACATTAACGGCACCAAACACCAGTGCATAGTAAATATAGACTATTTTTGTCATCATTAGGACTTAGACAACTTAGACGTTCTTTGCACTAATACTTTCAGCATATGTTTAATGAGATTTTTAAAAATCCTTTGTAAGTGTATTATGTGAACCAGTGTTGTACTAATAATGTACACTTGTACTTGTATTATATCTAGATTTTTCTTTGTCATAAGAAGAGGCTCCAATGTGTGATGTCCTGCATCTATTTTTATTGGGCCTATATTAATTCGCATAACGTAATACACCTAATTCAAATTTGCATAACATAGATTACGCATAACTTTTATATCGCGTAACATTATTCCGCATAACTGAGTACACATAATGTTAATACGCATAACGTAAATTGTCATAAGGGTCTATATTAATTCGAATAACGTAATACTCCTATTTCAAATTGGCATAACGTATGTTACGCATAATTTCTAAATCGCATAACATTATTCCGCATAACTGAGTACGCATAATGTTAATGCGCATAACGTAAATTGTCATAACGATGACTTGGCATAAATATAATAAGCATAAAGTTACTTTGCATAATTATTAAATGGTATAGATATAAAAGGCAAATTTATAAAAATGTAGACAGAGCGGCTCGAATTAAGGTTCAGTAGGTTCAGATAACTAAGTTTTAAGTTAATGTAGCGTTTTTTTAGATCACAAATATCACAATACGGTTGCCAAAAATTTGATTAGCAATCTTGCGGCCTTTCTCTAGGGACTTCAGCGATTCGAATCCTGAGTTTTGACTTTTGCTCGATAAAAAAAAATCACTAAAATAGGTCTAAAGTGCACTTTAAAAAATATGCACAAAAAAATCAAATTTATAAAAACTTTTTTTAATTATTTCTAAATACAAAAAAAAACTAAAATTATTTAAATAAAAGAAGAACACGAACTTACTAGTCCTTAATAATGTTTTACAGCAAAAAGATTATTATTTGTTACAAAAGCTTCGCTTCGTTTCGCTCGATCCTGCAACCTAACCTAACCGAGTTGGTTTTGCCTTGATCCATCTAATTCTCTTGCTTTATTAAATTATGCTAATTCATTTTATGCAAAATAAAGTTATAGTTAATAATGTTATGCATATTTAAATTATGCGGATTCATTATTATGCGCAATAAGTGACATGCTTTTTTAATATTATGCCTGTTTAATGTTATGCACAATTATGTTATGCCAAAACTGTTATGCGAATTCATATTATGACAATTAATGTTAGGCGTATTAAGGGGCACCCTTGTCATAACGATGACTTAGGATAAATGTAATAAGCATAACGTTACTTTTCATCATTATTAAATGGTATAAATAAATAAAAGGATGCCGAATACCGCTTTTTAGTGACCTAACAGATTGTTACGTCACTAAAAAGCGGTATTTGGAAGCAATTGCAGCCAATATAAATTTAAATTTAGTTTGAATGGTTTTTTCCATCCTACCGATTTATAGGAATAGGTCCTATTTATTTACCAGTTATAGAGGTACTGACAATGTAATTTTGATTGTAGGTACATATTATTTAATTTATTTAATTAGATCTGAGGAGTTAATTAGGATAACTATGGAGCTGTTAGAGAAAAAATAACTTAACCTAACCGAGTTGGTTTTGCCCTGATCCATCTAATACGCTCGCTATATAAAATTATGCTAATTCATTTTAAGACAGTTAAAGTTATAGTTAATAATGTTATGCATATTTCAATTATGTGGAGTCATTATTATGCGCAATAAGTGTTATGCGTTTTTATTATTATGCCTGTTCAATGTTATGAACAATTATTTTATGCCAAATCTGTTATGCGAATTCATATTATGACAATTAATGTTAGGCGTATTAAGGGGCACCCATTTTTATTCCCCAGATGCTGAAACAACACGTTGTGTGTTGAATTTTTCATTAAATTATTCGTAAAATATACACTACACATTATTTGATACGAAACCGCGCAATATAATCATTTTCTGCCAATCTAATCGCTATGTATAAATAAAAGACATTAATAGGAATTACATTTTTACATACCTCTCGTAGGACATCGCTGCATATTAATATACAGACTGTAAAATCTGAGAGTTATGTTATGAGTTAGGCCGGCCGCACGTTGGATACGAATTCAGGCAGTATGGAAACTTAAGTTACCGATCGTACGGATAGAGTGCGTAAACTAAAAAAGTTTATATTTGTCAAAACAACCACGGAACTGACTAATTCGCATCCAGTCAGCGCGCTCCCGTACTAGTGCTAGTAGGGTTAATATTATAGAAACAATCCCGTCATATTCCAGAGGTCCAAATTTGCCAGGAAATCATCAATTTGATTTTCTTCTTTGACCCGATATTGCGTCAGTGGGAAACTAAGAGTTGATCGAGAGCTCGTAAATGTTCTCGCGAGTAAAATTCGTACGGGAACGTGAGCAATGTGCGACTGGCCTTAGACAGGAAACTTACGAAGTTTAGGTTGTTAGACTGTGAGTCGGGAGATGTCCTTTGAGGGGCAGACTCACGCTCCGGTCGGCTCGCTCTGTTTTAACAAAATATTACTAATATTTACTATAATTTACATACATTTTTTTGATAAGTATGGGTCCGAAATTCAAGTAAGGTTTAAATAGAAACAGAAATGAAATGGTAATAGCGGAGAGTACAGTTAAAAATGGATATCAATATACCTTGAACTCTGGCTAGGTGTAGAGCGCGAAGGCTGTGGCTCAGTGGCCGGTGCCGCCTCGCTGCTAGAGAGCGGGCGGGAGGCGCGGGCCTCGCTGGCATCCGTCGTGGTGCTCGAGACGTCGGAGGCGTTTGTGGGCACCGGGGTCGCCGGCGCCGCGGGCGCGGCGGGGTTAGGGCACGCCTCGGACGCCGGAGGGGACACGTCCATCGGGCTCGGCTCTTGAGGCGCCGCTGCGGCAGCCTAGTCAAATAATTGGTTCGTATATTGTCTATATACAGAATAAAGAAGTCAGCGCCACCTATTGGTATAGAAGTTTATGCAGCTAAACCACAATGAAAGGTAAAACAAAGTGTGAAAAAGCACGCGAGTGTTTTATTTTAAGTAAGGATAAGCAGATAATACTATAAACTGTCAATTTGACATGCCGTGATCAGCGTTTAAACTAACCACTTCAAACTGTACCATTAAAATAGTATTTGTATATTTTGTAGGTGTACTGGTGAGAGTCGTGAGTACTTACAGCGGGCGCACGTCGTATAACGAACTGCTGTATGGGGTCGACCGGTGTGATGGCGTTCAGGCTGTTAATCACAACGCCGAGGTTCTCCATGCCAAGTGTGATTAGCACTTGTTGGACGTCTTCGCTGCCCCAATCACGTACTTTCTCTTCCTACATAATAAAAAAAAACTTGATCTGCTTGAATATTAGAGGTGCATTGAATATTACGTGCATATTATAACAATGAACAAGTCAAAAGTAGAAAAAACTTGAAAACTTTTTGTAGCCTAGAGTGGACGTCCAGGATAAGTAAGTCACCCGCTAAGTTTTGCGTGAAGTATGCCGCGACTATTCATACTCACTGCCAAGAGTACCAAAATGATGCAAACTAGCGGAATCTAAGTTTACGTAGGTATACGTATAATAAATCCTTGTTAATTTATAAAAGTGCCTTTTGTGGTGTAGAGTAGTCTAGTGTTATTCCTAAACGTTTAAAAAAAAGTACAAACAAAGTACCAGGAAAGCTCTAAACAGCGTGCGCAGTCCGTCCACACCGTCGCGGCAACAGTACGCCATGAGCGTGCACATATCGGTGAAGAGATGCGAGAACATGGCGTAGAAGCGCGCCACGAACGCCTCCGTGGCGGAATCGGACATGACCGACGCCACGATCGCCGGCAGCCGCGAGGCGATTAGCGCGCGCATCGACGCTCCGAAGTTGAACTCGGAACGCAGCGGGACAATGGTTTCCTGAGATAAGATTTAATATAGTTGTTCATGTCTGTAACCATCTTGTTTAAACTTAAATTTAACGGTTAATGGCTAGTTTTCTGTACTGTGAAACATCTAGAAACAAACTAGAGTAGATTTTTGCAGCATATTAACTATACTGCAACTGAAATAGTTGTATACCCTCATTTTCTATTTTATTTGTTCATCACTCAAGGAATACTAATCAGATGCTTTATGCGAGTCGGACCAATCAAACCGGATTCATGGTTAAAATTTGTTGCACAACTCATTGAAAAGTGCATTTTCTTTGACGGACGCGCTGATAAGTTATCGTTATCACCCGGTGAGCGCCCAGCTAAATCAGTAGCATGCAATAAATGCTTACATACTGTGAATACGGGACTTAACAATGTTTTAGGTCACTCAAGGAATATTCCTCGCATGCTTAATTACGATTTTTTTTTACAACGTAGCATTTAAATCACTGACCACTCTTGAGAGGAAGTCCTGCTGCTCCTCGACAAGGAAGCCGGCGACGGTCTCGAAGGTGTGGTCGCTGTGCACGCCGCCGGAGCGCACCAGCAGCTCTTGCAGGTACACGCGCAGCATCTGGCGCAGCGCCTGGAACTCGTTGGGCACCAGCGCCGACTCGCCCGACACGATCTGCATCGGCTCCGTGAGGAACAGGTGGCGGGCCTGCGTATAAACAATACATAGCAATGATAAGCTTAAAAAGGAACTTTGCTCATTAGAAGCTGACTACAATAATGTAAATTCAGAGCGGGCCCGGCTTCAGGAGACGGTTGACAGGTTCACTGAGTGTAGTGCTGCATATGAGCAGGCCCTGAAGGACATCAACTCATTGGAGAGAGCACTGCACGACGCCCACGAACAAATCTATGAGCTACAGGAGGCCCAACACAATGCAGCAGCGGCACACTCTCAGAGCTTGTTCGAAGAACTGGTCCGGCCCGACTCTCAGTTGGTTACCGCACCAATTGAAAACCTTGTGGCCACTACAGATTTAGCCTATGATACTACCACACCAAGGTTAGTAAATTGCAGCGGGAACAAACTAAAGAAATATATTAAATTAAATAGACTCATAAAAAAAAACCAAAACTTGTCAAAAATAAATAAATTGTTTTTTAAAAAATTGAGATTTTGTAAAATTAATGTTAATTTAGTGGATAAGTTAGATTTATATTCTGCCCAGTTAGAAAATAGTCAATTGCAATATGAAACCGACACACAGACTTTAAAATTAAAAATTCAGAGTTTGGAGGATTCCATAGAATCCTTAGAAAAAATAAACGAGAGTTCTAAAAAGGTGATTAATGAATATTCTTTGGCCATGGATGATTTAATATCCCAGATTAAGCTTAATTCAGAACGGTTTGAGTCACTGACCAATGCCCAGTCATGTAAGCAAGTGACTGAACATTCGTCGACCAGTTTACTCGACCTAAGCCTGTGTGACGGTTTACCACAACAGCATGTAAATGATAATAGCTCCTTCCACACTACACAACAAAGCACACCTAAACCTAATGTTATTATGTATTCTGATGAAATTGGAAGCAATATGAGCTCATTTTTAAGCTTTTACCTAAAGGGACTTAGTACAATCAGCAATTGTCTGCCTCACAGTAGCTTTGAAAATATCTTAAAACAAATTTTAAATGACAGTAATATTAATTCTAAGACAACACTGCTTATTCTTATGGGGAATAGGGGTAATGTGAACAAAAATAATTTAATTAAATACTTTGAACAGTTAAACTCGCTTGCAGTGCATGAAATTATTTTTTTCACATTCCCCTATTGTGAGCAAATGTCAGAGGCAGAAAATACCACTAGACATAAGTTAAATATATCTCTATATAATCTTTTTCATATAGTAGTAAGTTTAGCATAATTGACACTAACAATTTTGTTAGTAAATACCATATGCCTATGGTGTTTTTGACTAAAGGCAAGTGTTGCCTTTCAAATTATTACAAAAGACAAATAGCTTTATCGCTATCATATTTACTTGACATTTCTGCCAAGAATTTGGCAGACAATTCTGCTCCTATTGAGCAGCCCAGTATGAACATGGAATTGGTTCCAGTCATAACCAATGATTTAATAGATTTAAACTAGCTGTTAAGACAAAAGATTCTGTCTCTGGCAATTTAGTTTTAAATAAATATAATGAAAAATACTGCAAACATGGAAAGTATATCCACCTGGTGCATCAAAATATTCAATGTATTAGAGGGAAAAATTTACAGATAGAACTTTTTTTGAATGATTTTAATATTGATATTTTATGTCTTACTGAACATTGGTTAAATAATAATGAATTAATGCCCCAATTTAATAATCACCAGGCAGGAAGTTCGTTCACCAGACTTAGTTCCATACATGGTGGGTCATTAATTATATTAAATAGTCAGTTAAAATTTAAGGAACGTAAGGACATTGTATCCATGTCTGTTGAACGGACTATAGAACTAAGTGCAGTAGAATTAGAGCAATTTATTGTTGTCTGTGTGTATAGGCCGCCATTAAGTAATTTTGAATTATTTGAAAACATAATGGAATCTGCCCTACTTAAAATATCATCTTCTAGTAAGAAATTGCTTATATGCGGCGACTTTAATGTAAATATTATGGAAAATTCAACAATGTCTTGTAGATTATTGAATCTTTTTAAATCTTGTAATCTCAACCACATGTTTATGGAGCCCACTAGAGTGACTGCTACTAGTGCAACCTGTATAGATAATATTTTCACAGATATTTTTCCTATTGCTAAAAAAGTTATCAGCAATTTAGAATCAGACCACTTAGGTCAATTAATGGTATTTGAGGCATTAAGGAAAAATACCATGAGAAAACAAATAACTTTTGTACCAGTAACCTCGGACCGCGTGGAAAGAATGAAGCTAAGTTTAGTTCAGGCGCTACCCTTTTTGTCTTCCGATATGAGTCCTAATAGTATGTATAATTCATTCTTTCACACTTTTATGGATCATTATAATGCGATATTCACCTCAAAATCGGTCGTAGTTAGTGGTGCATCAGTTTTTAGTGAGTGGGCTACTGCGGACTTACATCAAAGAAGACGTGAACTGTATGCCTTATATGAGGAACGGCGGTTTAATCAGAGTGATGAATTTAAAGAACATGTGAAGGAGTATTCGAAGAAGTTTAAAGTAGATTGTCATATAGCTAAGCGAAATTATCTAAGACAGAAAATAAAAAGTAGTTCCGACATTGTTAAAGCAACCTGGAAAGTTATAAATGTGGAGACTGGTCGCTCGAAACATACAATTAAAGAACTTAAACTAAACATTGATAACAAAATTATAGATTCCAATTTAGAAGTAGCTACAGAATTTGAAAAATTTTTCACCGAGGTACCAGTATCCACAACTAAGGATTTAAATTCATCACCCTCATCTGCTGTTACATTATTAAAACATAACGCTCCAGAGTGTTGTGGAGACCTTCATTTTGAACATGTTTGTACCTCAGATGTAATAAAGGCGTTTAAATCAATTAATGTCAAAAAAACTAATGACCTCTGGGGAGTCTCTGTCCATGCTGTCAAATCCTTAGTAGAAATTGTAGCGCCTGACTTGGTAGTTATATTTAACAACAGTGTTGATTGCGGCGAGTTTCCTGATCTAATGAAACATAGTAAAGTAATTCCTTTATTTAAATCTGGTAGCAGCTCTGACCCCACTAACTTTAGACCGATATCTGTGCTACCAACATTTAGCAAGATTTTTGAAAAATTAGTTCTTTCTCAATTAGTACGACATTTTAACGTTAATAATTTGATGCATAATAAGCAGTTTGGTTTTACACGGGGTCGCTCAACAACCGATGCTGGTGTTGAGCTAATTAAGCATATTTTCGATGCCTGGGAGGAGTCACGAGATGCTTTAGGTGTCTTCTGTGATTTATCTAAGGCCTTCGACTGTGTTTGTCATGAAACATTAATCAGGAAACTTCATTATTACGGAGTTAGAGGATCGGCACTGAATTTACTTAAGTCCTACTTAAATGGTAGAATACAAAGGGTCGATGTGAATGGACAGCGATCACCTGGGTCATTGGTCTCTATGGGTGTTCCACAGGGGTCAATATTGGGGCCTTTCCTGTTCCTTATCTACATAAATGACTTGCCATTCCTTATTAAGACCCACCATGATATAGTATTGTTTGCAGACGACACCTCACTTATTTTCAAAGTCAAACGACAGCAACAAGCTTACAATGATGTAAACAATGCTATTTCAAAAGTAGTAAATTGGTTCAATGTTAATAATTTACTGTTAAATGAGAAAAAGACTAAATGTATTAAGTTTGTCACTAGTAGTAACGTAAGGCATGTGCAAACAAGTGTCATTGTGAAGGATGAGGAATTGGAATTAGTTGATAGTACAGTTTTTCTTGGTATAACTTTAGATTCTAAACTCCAGTGGGGTCCCCATATTGCTACTCTTTCGAATAGACTGAGCTCTGCAGCTTTTGCAGTGAGCAAAATCCGTCAGTTAACTGATGTGAAAACAGCTCGATTAGTATATTTTAGTTACTTCCATAGCATTATGGCATATGGTATTTTACTGTGGGGCGGTGCTTCAGAGATAAATACCATTTTTGTTCTGCAGAAGAGGGCTATTCGAGCAATATACAAAATGAACCATAGAGACTCACTTAGAGATAAATTTAAGGAAATTGACATAATGACAGTGCACTGTCAATACATTTATGAGAATATTCTGTACGTACATAAAAATATTGTAAACTTTAGGAAAAATTGTGAAATTCATAATATTAATACTAGAAATAAACATAAGCTCGCAGTGCCCTTCACTCGGCTCCATAAAATTAAAAAATCATTCATGGGTAATTGTGTAAGATTTTATAATAAACTTCCAAACCATATTACTGAATTATCTATTAATAAATTTAAGAATTATGTAAAGCGTAAACTTATTTCTAAAGCTTATTATACCACACAAGACTACATGAATGATATTACAACGTGGGATTAATTGTTATTCGAAATGATTATTTATTTATTAGGTATATTTGATTATTGATGAGGAAATGGATATTCCGATGTAATACTATCTACTTCTTTTGTCACTTATGCTTTTTTTTTTGACATTTAGATTTTATTCTAGAAATTCTAGACTAGTATTTTTTTATACAATCTTTTTAATGTTTGACGATCCTTTTGTGAAATTTTTAGTGTTAAATTTGATATGTATAATAATCCAATTTTATTATGGAATAATATTAACATCAATAAATTGCTCTGATAATTAGATTAAGATTAATTACGATTCATAAGAGCTTGTTGCTAGGCCTACATGAATAAAGTAAATTTTGTTTGTTTGTTTGTTTGTACTATATGGGTGGATCAAGAACCTTTTACTCGAACCGTATGTTTCGATTAATTATTTTCTTTAACCTTTTGAACGCCAGAGAGCGAAGCAATATGCCGTGCCCCGGACGCCAGGCGATCGCGATTATTTAAGCGAAATTGAACTTTAAGTAGTCCCGCGTAAGGCCCTATTGCATTGGCGAAGCTGTCGGCTGTAGCCGTCGTGTCGTTGGCGTCCTTGGCAAGACATTTCGATGACGGCCACCGCCGACTGTGGCGGTCAAAGGGTTAATGGTTAAGGGTTAAATATTGATATTGAATGATTTTGCAGGTAGACTTTCTTTGATTCTGTTATAGGAATACATATAAGGTTACGTTACGGTTTCTGTCAAGAGAATGACTCTGCAGAACGAGACGGTGACTCCAACGTGGAGTCCCTCAAGATCTTGTTTTTTTTTTACTTACAACGGCCACGAAGAAGGCGTTTGTAAACGAAGCGCGCCCAGGCTCGCTGCTCAGCAAGTCTACCATGGTCTGAATGTGGTTCTGAGAAGAAATCACATGGCATTAAAACAGCTAGAATTGTGATATTTACAAAGCCAAATAATTATCTGTTTTGAATATTAGCCCTAGTCAAAATTTTCCACTGAACCTTGAAATTGTAAATCACAGTCCAAATTATGTATGACGTTTACGGGACAAGGCAAGACTAACCAATACTTTTAATGCCATTAGAAGTGGAATATATTTTTCACCACACCAGCTCGGAAAGGCTTACTTTGCACTTCAAAAACTGATAGCAAAGTTGCATTTTATTCACATGTGAGGCAAAGTAATCAAATGCAAATTTTGAGTTGTTTTCTTATTGTTTGCTGGTAGAATTGACCTTTAAATGATGATTTTGGATGATAAATATTTAATAACATTCATATGGATTTGATTTGGTTTGATTTTGTTTGATATTTTACATTTAATATTTGCTTTGGGTTGGTGTGGTGAAAATTTTTGTGTTTCACTCGGGGGCAAATTTTGTTTAACCTTCGTGCTTTGAAACCCTCGCAACGCTCAAGACTCCATGTTTCGAACCACTCGCTACGTTCGTGGTTCAATTTTGGAATCTTTCGCTTGCTCGGGTATCAATATTAGCACGAGCGGTTAAACAACAACTTTGCCCCCTTATAAAACAAATAACTATTAAAAAACCTATCGGATACCTCTCTAGGGCATTGTATAATAAAATATTCCAACATAGGAAAAAGAATAGTAAGTTTAGTATGAGTGACCTGTGTGAAGTTGGGGTTTCTTTCGCGTAGGACCTCAATGTTCTGCGCGGCGGCGCGGTCGGCTCGGGCGCGCGCGTGCGCGGCCGCCTGGTGCTGCTGCTGCTCCCTGCCGGCCACAACACTAACTACAGTTTCAACGACAAAGGCCGCCTTGCACAATAAACTACAACTATTACAAGCAGGACTCTTTTTTAATATACTTATTATGCAACACGGCCGTCCGGGAATCCAGGACAATTTACACAATTCGATAGCTAAAATACGGGAGCAATCGAAAAGCCGGCATTCACCAAGAGCATTTACTGGCAACTGTTTTAAAACAAAAGTAAAAACAATACAATAAAGACAAATAGAGAAAAGGTATAAAAAGTATAAATAACATATAAAACCTTATTATATTAGTCCTCGACAACGGCCAAGATTTAGCTTCAGGGCATAAACTATATACAGCATCCAATATATTACTAAGCTGCAACGGCTAGCCTTATTGTAGACCTAACTACATGGTCCGTCTAAAAACAAAGCAGCGGCTCCTGTATTGGGGTGGTATTCCACCTGTCTCAGTTTCTTTGTCCAATGTCAGTGCGTCTCACTCTCTCATTAACATTTTGAACGCCAAACGGCGCATCAATTTGCCGTGCCACTGACGCCACGGGGGTAACATTTAGTTTTCTGAATAAATAATGCCAACCTGAAAGTGGGGTTTTTTTGTCAGTAGATTTTCATCAAAAAACGATCGACGTCAAATGCAGTCTTTGGCGTCGTTGTCACGATTTTGCGTTGACGTCAATTGCCGTCTGTGGCGTTCAAAAGGTTAAAGCAAAATGTGAGACGCAATACACATTGGACAAATAAAAATTGGATTTACTTGCGTATGAAATGCTTTAGAGTCAGTATTTTGGACACCCTTACCACATTATGGAAATAGTTACTTACGTGACTTTTCGTAGCATCTGTCATCCCGATATCTACATTTTTACTTTTGTTTAGCGGTTGGCGATGTACTATTGTCATCTTGACTAGGACCCCAAGATGTCCTGAATAGTCACGCCCGCAACGCTAATAGCTGTTATGGATAACGTATGCCTCGTAACCTTAAGGGCTGATTTAGACGGCACGCGAACTCGCATGCGATTTTAGTTATATTGCGGACTGTAGAATACGTCCAATTCAACCGACAAATCACAAACGGCAATGTAATGAAACTCGCATGCGAATTCTCGCATCGTCTAAATGAGCCCTAATGCTTTCGATCCCTCAAATTCCTATCGCACAGTTTTTCCAAAGTTTTCAGCAGGAATGCTGTGAGACTGATGGGTGTAGAGGATTTAGCGCTGTGTAGTCATTCTTTCCTGGTTTCGGTCCCACCCTAAATAACCCTGGTCACGACCCTACTTAAGCGTCCTTAAAATTAAAAATGTATGTCGTACCTGCGTCTAAGTAGGCGCCGGCGGGCGTGCGGGCTGACGCACAGCAGGAACCTGTCGTAGATGAAGTTGTTGAGGGTGACGGCGTGCGCGCGGGTCGTGGTCGTGGCGCGGCGGAGGTGCAGGTTGGCTGCGGGTAAACACAACTAGGTCAGGGCCACGCCCATTTGAAATACCAATTTAATTATTGGATGGGTTTGTTGAATTTTGCAAATAAATTTAGTATTATTTGCATTAACAAGGCCTAATTGAAAACCTAGACCAGCGGTCGGCATCAAGCGGCCCGCGAACCTCTCACTTGCGGCCCGCGAGCCCCCTTGGCTATGTTATTATCAGATATTGTCAACCAACAATGTCTGATAAAGTCACACATATTAACAAAAGAGCGGCCCGCGTCTACTTCCTTAACTACTATGTGGCCCTTGGCTGCTAAAAGGTTGTCGACCGCTGACCTAGACGATGCAAATCGAATTGAAAAACATATAAAAACCGACTGCGGTAAGGCTTGCAATAATGTGAATACCCTGTCACTGCCACAACTGAGACTAATAAAATGACACCTTATACTGAAATCAGTAAGTAGGGTGAGCCAAAGAATTGGATATACATATGTCGCAGGCAAATTGTAAGAATCCGCCGTTCACAAACGTTAGTGCGCTCAATAGTGTCAACGTAAACGTGATGGTTGTCTGAGGGGACCATGGTTTGCTGTTTTATAAATTTATAAAAAAAAATTATACCACACCACCATCCTCACGCGCGTTTTTACCGTCATCCCACTGCTTTGAACCACAATGGGTCCACGGGTATTTTTTTCCCCGTTGTCCCACCGTTCTAAATAGTGTTCGCCAGTGGGTCTAGGGGTAATTTATTTTTACCATGGTCCCACCGCACTAAGTGTTTATTTTCCAAATGCATTTCCTTCTAACTTAACTAGACTATTTCTGGGCGGTTTGCCCTTCGGGCATCTGAAGCTACCTAACGAACCTAACCTAGTACCTACCTACGCTTTTTTCCCCAATGTGTAATGTTTTCACGGACGTCACACTAAATCAGTAGGTAGGTTAGGTTCGTTAGGTAGCTTCAGATGTCCGAAGGGAAAACCGCCCAGAAATATTCGCGGGGCTCCGTCTAGTTAAGCTGTGAAGGAATTGTTCTTTGAAAATAAACAGTGCGGTGGGACCATCCAAGAACTCCAGATTGATGGACACCCCAGTGTTTTTCATAGTTCTGATGTGCAGCGCCACGCGTGGTAAATTAAAGAACTAATTCGACCAAAATGCCACGGCAAATTACAAACGGCGCTGTTAATGTCATAAGGTATTTTACATAATGCCGGATCGTTTACAATTTGCCTTTGGAATTTTACAAACGGCGTCATTTTACAAAACGTGAAGCCGTTTGTAAATTGACGACGCCGTTTTTAAACGGCGGATTCTTACAACATGCCTGCGACACATACATCATACATAGCATACATACGCTCGAAAAACAATACATAATTCAGTATTCACTTATTCAGTCATGTAAAAAATAGTTTGTGTGAACGTAACGGGCTTGCAGGAGAGGGGAAAGGAGCGGCGAGTCCCACACACCGTGCGTAAATGCATTCCCACTTCGTCAAAAAAAAAGGGGAAGAGGGTGTACAAAATATAAATTCGCTCTAAATCGTCCATATAACCTAAGAGGTAAGAGTGACAGTTACCGTGTCTGCTCGGAGTGTGTCCGTTCTGCGGCTGCGGCTGGTCGGGCGCGGCGTTGGGCATGGCGTGCGCCACCTGCAGCGCGACGGCCTCGCCGCCCGGCAGCAGGCCTTGTCGGATCACCGACGACACGATGTTCTGCAGCAGGTCCGCGCTCGGGGCACCGCCCCACGGCATACCGCCTAGGTAGACTGGAGAGGAACACACCCATGTAAAATCCAAAGTCACTAATATCAGTAAATAGGTTTATTCGACAGGGTTTTCAAATGTGCCATTGTTTCGTTTAATTTAGAAGCTCTTATATATATGTATCTGAAACTCATACCTATTTCAATGCCATTGGCTATGTCATGCTATGCTGCCCTCCACATATAACAGTTGTTGAAAACCCAGTTAATATTTGGAATTCCTTGCACAAGAATACGATAACCAATCGAATAAAAATGATTGTTACAGCTGTTATGCGCGATGAGCCAGCGTACTTACTTATCCACATGCATACCAAACGTATAGATCGGATCGGAATGAATTATCAATGATATCATATTTATTTATATAATAATTTTGATAGACACATAGATATTTATAAATATCATTTGTATACAATTCATTCCCGTCAGCTTGATGGTTTAGTAAGGCCGCGGTTTGGACGCACTCGACCGGCGGGGTGACGAGACTTACATTGCGCTCGTCCAAATGTATGAACGGCCTTCAGCGGCCGCTCGTCGCTCGCGTGCGTTCAGACCGCGGCCTAACATAATGCTATTCATGCTAAGGAGGACCATGCTTGACATAGAACCGAGCTTAGATGTACTGGCATATGAGTATGACCCAGAAGAAATCATCATAACAACAAGCAATCAAACCGATTTTATTATGAGATGATGTTACTGATTACTGATTACTAATGGCAAGCGCAATAGAGTTACATTAGTATTTATAAAATAGAAACATGTTACTTAACATATATGCTTGAATCATAAAAGAAGTAGTTACAAAATTACATTTAGTGAATAATAACTATTGGACTTGTTATTTTGTTAGAAAATATATGTGCACTTATTACATAAAATTGCTCATTACATACAATATCGACATATAAAACAATGAGACATGGGAGAGTAAAAAGTAACAGAAATGAATGAAACTTGATAAATTATTTTTTTTCTCGTCTCGAATAATCCTTGCCATACCGTGTCATTTAGCGAAGCCGGCCCATGAAGATGTTTGTATTTATTCAGGATGGTAGTTATTGACAGTATAAATAATATAATAAAAATAAATAACTAACTGTCAGCTCCGAAGATGTGAGGAGTATTACCTCCGCCGTCTGCTTGCTGCACGCCGATGCCGTGCAGCGCGGGCTCTGTGCGCGCGCCCGCGCCGCCCGCCGCCGGCGCCGAGGGCACCGACCCCACTATCTGACCGTTGGGGATCTCCTCCATACTCATTACCACCTCCA
This sequence comes from Cydia splendana, assembly GCF_910591565.1. NCBI lineage: Eukaryota > Metazoa > Arthropoda > Insecta > Lepidoptera > Tortricidae > Cydia > Cydia splendana. Next base: position 36,281,139 of record NC_085987.1, on the reverse strand, counting down.
CACCTCCCAGACCGCCGTTCTGGCCTAGGCCACGGAACAAATTCTCAAAATCTAGGACAAATAAATCAATAGAATATCCCCGAAATTGACAATGTATGTTCATTTATACCTGTGCCCCCTTGTTGTTTATAATAAAATAACATTTAATTAATGAATAAAAGTCAATCACAGACAACTAAGCCATCAAAGTAATACCTAACAATTACCTGTACACAAACTTGTTAAGTCAAGGAGATTGTGTAAGTGTTTGTGAAAATTATTTCCTTAATATTAGAATAAAATATAATCAATATCGATACTGATAATCAATATCGTACAAATAATATTCAATGAATAATAACTATGGTCAGTCTTATATTTTATTTAAAAATCAATAAAACATATTCTGACTACCACTTAGTTTCATAGTATATTTCTATGAAATATATATTCGAAAAAAAACATACTGTAAAATAAGGGAACACCCGTTTTCACAGACTGGGAGTAATTTAGATAGCTTTATTTATTAATTTAGATAGGTGGTCCTACATGGAATATCTGATAATTCAGTTGTCTGGAGCTTAGTAATTTGCCATTTGGATTATATTTAATCGAGTAACAGAAAAAGCGATAATGAGTAAAATAGATTTTGTTGAGAAAGGAGGCAGATAACAGGTGTTAGACAACGCGTATACTCACCAAAGAGCACTTGACGCCTAGGTTGTTGTGGCTGATTGCCCTGGCTTGTCTGGTTGGGCTGGCCGTCCTGCGGTTGTTGCGGCTGGTTGGGCTGGGCCGGCGGGACGCCACTGGCAGGCACTTGCCCGTGTGCGCCAGTCAGCCCGTTTAACAAGGCATTCTCTAGAGCGAACGCTATCGGCACCCTGGTCTCGATTTCCACTTGGTACGTGATGGGATCAGGTTGTATGTTTATGTTGACGGTAGGCTGAGTGGAGTTTCTGCCTGGTGCGTTTGGTTCAGCGGTTGGCTGAGCGTCAGTCGGGTTGCCAGTGACGGTGGCGGTGGGCGCGGGGGTCGCGGCGCTAGCGCTGGTGGCGGTGGCTGTGGCCGAGCCGCTGGTGACGGTGGCGCTCGTGACGCTTGTGGCGCTGGTGGCAGTGGCGGTAGTAGCGGGTGCGGCTTGACCGGTGGCGGCGTTGCCCGCGCCTACGCCGGCGCCGGCCGTCGGAACGGTGCCGTTCTGCCCCGGCTGGCGGCGGTTAGACTGAACCACGTTAATGTGCGCCTGCTGTTGGTGAAAAAAGTAGTCATATAGCACCAGATACTTACATTTCGGTATTTAAGATAGATACAAGTATTTTGTGGTATATCACAGGGTTTTGACTTTGGACAGCCGACTAGGGCTAATAAAAAACCACACAAACACAATATATATAATATATTATAGCACTGGATAGGTGGGCTAGCATAGTTATCAAGTGGATGCCGGAAGAACGGCGTGGCCGGGGTAGACCCAGGCCAATACGGCAGGACAACTTCAACACCTTTATTATACAACTAATAATATAAGCATTAAATCGGGAGTCATGAAGATCAAAGGAGGCCTATGCCCAGCAGTGGGAAATAAACGTGACATACGTCAGCGTTAAGCGTGCACTGGAGCGTGCGTTTTGTGACTGAGGAGTAATATAATGCAAGAGTTACCTGCATGGGTAGCGGGTGTCGCATAACGGACGCCTCGGAGGTGAGGCGCGGGTTCCGCTGGCCGACCTGGAAGTTGATGTCGCTGACGGCGTGGTACGCGTGAGCGAAGCTGTGCATAATGTCGGACACAATGTCGACGGTTCGCTGCGCGTTCTGGCGTTCCTCCTCGGTGTAGATCGGCGGCTGTGTCGAAACAAGATTGATTTTATAATCATTATTATTCGGATCCACACTGAGCGAGCCGCCTCGGGAGGCAATAGCTGCGTGAGACAGCTAGTCCAGTATAGATAAGTCTCTGCTGCAGCAAGCCAACGTCCACGTCGACGCATTACCTCAGACGAGGCCCCCTACACAGACAGAGCTGTGTTAGCGCCGCAATTTGCGTGTAAAGCTACTGGTTTTTTTGGCCATTCTATTAGCTTTCATTTTTGTTTTTTAATGCTTTCGAAGGTATAAAAATAATGAGAAATGTTGTTTCTTGTTTTTCTAATATGATACGATTTATAGGTTAAGATTTAATTACGATCAAAGTTGAGCTACTATAAGATTAGATTCTAAATATCTTTTTGCCCGATGTCACGGGGCCGCGAGTGCCGGGAGCTCCTGTGTGTACACAGCGGCACTCGGCCGTGAGGTGTACCTCGGCACTGTTAGCGGCCATGAGCAGGTGCGTGTACTGCGCGCGGTGCGGCGCGAACTGCTCCTGCAACGACTCCAGCTCCTCCATGAGCTGCCCGAGGTCGCGGGGCCGCGAGTGCCGCGCGCGGAGAGCGCGGATTGCGCGGTAGCTTCTGTGGGCAACGACCGCATTAATAATCAGACAACGATCACATTAAACGATCAAACTTATAAAATGTAGGTACTTTAGATGTAATTGGAGAAGAGATAGGAAAAAATCCTGCTACGAATTTGACAGCTGAAGTAAATAGATATTATAATATGGACGACCCCGTACGGACTCCGAACGGAGCCCGTTCCGCTCGCAGTGGAGGGTGGGCATTTGATATTGAAAATGTACCTTACCTGCGACGGGCGTGCTGTGCTCGCGCCGCCGAATCTGGCGGCGCTTCGCCGGCTTCATCCAGTGTGGAGTCACCCTGCAATTATACTACACTATAGTCTACTAGTATTCCAGAGCTTTAACCCTTTGACCACTAAAGACGTCAACTGACTCACGCGGCTACAGCTAGCGATGTGCCGTTCTCGAAATTTTCCCGAGAACAGAGAAATCTATCGGAAACGTCGAGAACGTTTCCGATAGATGATGATGATAAAGGATGATGTTCCGCTCCCATACAAGTTTGGCCCAACACTCGCTAAACATGGGTGGTATATTGTTAGGCTCCAAGCATGAAATAAAAGTCCCGATAGTTATTAGAAATTCACGGACACTTCACAGAACATTATAAAAGCAGAATTTCTCTACGATTTTGAGGTTAGGAATTCTGCCTTGTATCGGGCCATGTTAAATATTATGATGCCTTATTACAAGGAAATAAGGTGCCGTAAATAGTGTAAACATATCGATGATATTGGGCGTTTAAAGGCTGTCAAGGAACCAAAATCGAATGAGTTGGTATTAGGTTAATACATTTTTTTTAATAAAATATTATTTTAATACGACTTCCTATGAATAAGACATAGCATGCGAACCGGAATAGACTATAACAACTAAAGCTGTTTTATAGTAAAAAATGTTATATAGCATCAAATCTAAAACCAATCACTTAAGTAAACATATTTACTTCAATTCCAGAGATAGGAGAAATACAGTAACAATCACAGGATTGTTATAAAGAATTCGATAAGTATCTCATTCCAAAAAAGAATATTTCAAAAACAAATGTTTGTCTAAAAGGCACTTAATAATAAACTTAATTTATTTCAAAGTAGTTAGAATTCCTATTTTGTAGGTGTATTTAGTAGGTAGGTAATTTATAAAAAAAAATAGATATATATTTTTCCCTTTATATTAATGTATTTTTAAGTTTTAACCTATTTTCGTGTTATTCATATTCATACCTTGATATCAAATAAGGTTTTATTAAAAAAGTTCATCAATTTTAAAGAAGTAAAAAACGACTTCAGTGGGGAAAGCCGGTGAAAGCTAATTGTAAATTGGTGCTCTTCTAGATTTCATACATGACTATCAAATAAATATGTTATAATTAATATGAAAACACAATCCATAGCGACTCTATTCGTTCCATATTCGGTCGCTATTCACTTTTGACGTAAGTCATTTGGGTATGTTACAATTAAAGTCATTGGAATAAAAAGTTTTTACTGTATCGCATTTCTTTTTGCAATTTTGATACTTAGTGCTTAAAACAGTATGTCGTTAGTGGTATGAATGTTTTTCTTTGAAGTGAGCGTTTTTAGCATCAACAGCTAGGAACATCGTAGAAAAGTAATTTGCTGCCATACTTTTTTGTTTGGCTCTGGAAGTCCATTTATGAAATGTCATTGATTCTATGTAATGGCGTGGGATGTGTTGATTTGGTTTAATTACTCTTTAACTTATTTTCTTTACTAAGAAGTGTCCGTTGGAATCTAATATGTGTATGAGATTGTAAGAAATACAAATACATATACGGGTGATTCAGGAGACGTGAGCAGGACTAACACTGCGCATATCGTTAATTATAAGCAACTGTTTCGTATCAGTATTAGTGAGGTTAACGTTAATTTTCTAGTCGTGTTGAAAAAAAAATTTATTGTAGGAAATAAGACAAATACCATAGAAGCTTAAAAGCAAATACTTGGCACTATTCATAGCAATATAAAAATAATACTAATTAATAAAAACCAGGAGTAAAACAACACAACATTGCCCAAACAAGTTATTTGAGGCAAAATGTATAAACTTAACAAAAGTAAATATGTCATTCCATTAAAAAAATATAAGATTGTTCATAACTTATTTATGCTAATAAGAGAACGTTCTCGAGAAAGTTGGAAATTTTCCGGAAATTTCTTCGGAAAGGAATTCTCAGAAACGAGTACGTTCTCATCGGCACATCACTAGCTACAGCCCAATATCAACCTTCGTGCATTGCGACAAGGTTCACGATGACGCACCGCACACGATGGACGTGACTTTCAAAGGGTTAATGAAACGAAATACGAGTAACATAACGTGCTTGGTGGCATGACATGATAGTCGTTGAGCCAATGACATTATTATTCCATAGGTACATCATTGGTGGATGAGAGGACGACAGACACAAGTGATTTCATTTGTCTTCTTTTAACCCTTAAGTCGATAGCGGCAACATACTTGCCATCATAATTAAAACAAAAACCGCTACAATAAGAATTACGGTTCGGGAATGGTTTAAGGATTAAAGGTCCTATAAAATGTACCTAGGCAGGCAAGCCACTCGAAAGCTTAGTGATAAACTCACCCTCTTTTTAACCAACTAGATTATGTGATTGTAGCGTAGCGTTATGACCCCAATGAAAAATTTGTTTTTTAGGTAGGTAACTGAATGTACAAAGTGTTACAATGTGACAAACAAATTAGGACCCTTTTTTGCTTGAGTTAATTGTTAGTAATCCTGATTTTAAGAAGATAATAACCCAGAGTTTTACATTTCAAAATAGAACACAATTGAATAATTAAGATAATATAGCCACTTTACCTCTTCCTGGGCGCCGCTGGGTGCGGTATCTGTTTCCATGTTTTCAACATTGCCCTCGCCGCTACCCGACGCAGCCGCATTTTCCTACACAGGCATAGTAACTTGTGTTTATACCGTACCAAAATGCATATGAAACTTGCATCACTATTAAAAATATAATGGGTAGAGTCAGCATCAAATAGAGAGTGACACATCTTTGTTAGGATCGAAATAAGAATGTGTACCGATATATTAGGCTACTTTGGTTGTCACTATTTATTTTATTCGTTCATTCCTTTACGATTTACATAGAACTTAGCAAGTTTAATATGCGTCGACCAAATCACTATGTATTTCGTTTGTGTCCATTTGCAACCCCAAAGCATACATATAATGGATATTATTAAGTCCCATTTGGTCTCTGGTCACTTGGAATTTACTTCTAGACTATCCGCAATACCAATTGGCGACTGAAGTCATATTGATCACTCTTTCATGCCTGTTCAGAACCAGCGCTATTGAAAGGGATGGCATTATAGGTACAGTTCAGTGGCCACTTGGTGGTACAACTTATTCATGGCATTGGGGAAGGACTTACTGTGCTGGTTTCTCCATTAGCAGTCTGAGCTTGGGCCTGTGCCTGGGCCTGAGCCTGGAGGCTCGCCAAAGAAGTCTTGATTTCCGACACCATGAGGCGGATGAAGTCGAGGCGGCCTGACGTTGGCGATGTGGATGCCTGCTCTTCTCTGATGATACTGGCTAGTGGGCTAGGCTGCAAATATATAGATCCATTATTAAATGTGGAACGGGCATACCTACTGATACATTGAAATGTAGCAATTTATTGAAAGGCCATAGTCGGTTTTCCACAAAGCAGCAAAAATATCCTTAACCATAAGAGGTACTCACAAAACAAACCCCAATCAAATTGACTTAAGGGCCAACTTACTATATGGAAAACCGACTATGGCCTTTATCATTTTAAACGCTGCTTAATCAATGCTTCTAAATTAGGTGGCAGTTATTGAACGTCCCACCATCTGCAATTAGAGTATTGTCATGTCACACTAATAAAATCATAAAAGAGCTTCCACTCTTAATAATCTAATTTTACTCCTAGTTGTGTTTTTAATTATCACACTACAGGCAATATTTATATAATATTTAAACTGTTTTGAGTAGTCGGGTTTATTTAAGATAATTAATAAAATAAGGTTTTCACCCGTCTAGTCTGATTGGCGTTAGCATTAGCGCCCTCGGCGGCGCCTGCGCCCGCGGCGGTGTAGCCGGAGTGGCGCGACTCGGGGCTCGGCGGCGCGCGCTGCACGAGGTGCACTACTTTGCCGTTTACGTCTAAAAATATACATATTCATGATTAACCCGTGGAGCGCCCTACTGTCACACGTGTGATGATAATTAGTATAGGGGTTCCATACTACGGTAAATCTGGGGCACTCCACGGGTTAACTAATATTTAATTAACTAAATATTATATCACACATAAAGTAACTATGTAGATCTACTTACCATAATCTGATAATCTTTTTTCGTCTTGCAGTACTCTCCCGCAAAATATGAGGCGCTGTAGATTTATGTCTATGCCCATTTGCTCCCTGACTTTCTCCTTAAGTTGCTGAACGGTGATCTAAAAATTATATTGACTTAAATAGTACCATGTGTTGATATTGTATTTAACAGATTTTTGCAATGTTGCTTTGTGTATGTCATAGCCAGATTGTAGTAACATCATATACATATTATATTGCAACAATACTTAGTGCTATTCAAAATGAGAAAAACTGAATGTCAATTAAGGAGTCGCACAGTCTGACACACTACTGGACACTAGCGCTTGCATTAAACATTGTTAACAAAGTTACTTGTATGGCACTCAACTCTATAAACAAAATAATAATACTTGTGAATATTATGTTAACCTTTTGAACACCAAACGGCGCATCCATTTGCCGTGCCACTGACGCCACGAGGGTAAAATTTAGGTTTGTGAATAAATAATGCCAACCTAAAAGTGGGGTGGTTATCAGTAGATTTTCATCAAAAAAACGATCGACGTCAATTGCCGTCTGTGGCGTTCAAAAGGTTAATCATGCTAGTGTGCCTATCACCATTATCTACTTCTGCTGCTAGTAGAATACTACTAAATGCTAACACCTAAGTCCTAAAACAACTGTGCACTGTGTAATAGTTATAAAAAAATTGCAAACAAAATCATTTTTCTTCTACATATTTGCACTTTTCTGTGTACCTACAGCATACAGAATGAAATATTATCAATGCAAAAAAAAATTACATGTACAGTCAGCAAAACTATAGCACCACTGCATACATATTTGTATAGGGTGCAAAACTAAATAGTATTGCTGAATTATTTTAATGCCAATCTATTTATAGTATTGAAGCACACACCAAATTTGAGGTCTGATTAAAATTTCACCTGCCAAATATCAAAAATAATATTTAAAAAAAATCGCCAAGCACAAAGATATGAACATAAGAATTGCAATGCTATAAATCCATACTAGGTACTATAATACAAAAAATGTATGCAGCACTATACACTAGATAGAAACTTGATTTGCAATTATCATCAATTTATCAATTATCAGATTGCCTAAGAAATTTCACTTCATACTGCCAAGCCAAAACACTGTAAGTGCCAAAGAGTTATATTTTTCATAATTATTGTCTTCATTCTCTTCACACTATGAGATACTAGCATCTTTATCCAACTGAAGGAGGGTAGTTCAACATTAATGATGAGGAAATATTACTATTGTTGTGCAATCAACAACAATTTTTATTTGAACTATATAGCTTTCCCTGTCATTGCAAAATGGACATGGGAAAGTAATATTATCAATGGTAACAAACAAAACAGGTAAAAACAGTTGTATTTAACAGTTGGGTAGCATCTAAGAAAATGTCCCACGAGTGAAACTGAAGTAGACAGCACTGCTCAGTACCATATGTTCTGTGTTAAGAGCCCGTCAAAATGCTCACTAGCGCCACTGCTAAATAATTGTAATAATTTATATTTAACGATAATTATTTTAAAAAAGGGGACCGCTATGTACTGTATTTTGTATTTAAGTACCTTTAGAATACATCAAACTAGTTTTTAAGTTGCTGGGTTCGTCAATCTATGAACTCAAAACAAAAACGGCCGTTTTAACTTTGGACGCATAGATTGACTAAACTAGCAACATAAAAACTATTATAATGTATCCAAAAGGCACTTAAATACAAAATACAGTACATAGCCGCCTCCTTTTTAAAATATCTATTGTTACATTTATATAATCACAATTATTTACCAGTGGCACTAGTGAGCATGTTGATGGGCTTGTTGCATAGATTGACTAAACTAGCAACATAAAAACTATTATAATGTATCCAAAAGGCACTTAAATACAAAATACAGTACATAGCCGCCTCCTTTTTAAAATATCTATTGTTACATTTATATAATCACAATTATTTACCAGTGGCACTAGTGAGCATGTTGATGGGCTTGTTAACTATCAAGCACCAAATTTTCATAACCAGATTTACAATATAATTATAATGTATGGAGATGTACAGCACCATCTACATTAACATTATATGGTAAATCTGGCTATTAAACTTTGGTGCTTGATAGTCACACATCAACACATCTCCATACATTATAATTCTAGACAAAATTTTACAAATTTAAAATTAAGAACTATTTGGTAGCGGTTAACAAAAAGGGATATTGTTTTGCTATTCATGTATATCATGCTAAAACAAAAATGTCCTAAAACTAAGAGGATCTCTTAACTACCTGCAATGTAAGTAATAAGAGCAAACAATTAATCATAGGTAGTAACAGAATTATTCAAGATTTGTTTTATTGCATTTCCATGTTGAAAAATGCATTGCGATTGGATGATTCCTCCAGTCCTACTTGAAAATTAAAATAACCCATAATAACTATCTGATTAATACTGTAAAAATTACCAATTGAATTATACTAAATCCAATGAAAAAATATCTTTATCTGACCATGAAAAAACCGGGCAATTGCGAGTCGGACTCGCGCACGAAGGGTTCTGTACCATAATGAAAAAAAAAAACGGGAAAAAAATGCAAAAAAAAAACGGTCACCCATCCAAGTACTGACCACGCCCGACGTTGCTTAACTTTGGTCAAAAATCACGTTTGTTGTATGGGAGCCCTATTTAAATCTTAATTTTATTCTGTTTTTAGTATTTGTTGTTATAGCGGCAACAGAAATACATCATCTGTGAAAATTTCAACTGTCTAGCTATCACGGTTCGTGAGATACAGCCTGGTGACAGACAGACAGACGGACGGACAGACGGACGGACGGACAGCAAAGTCTTAGTAATAGGGTCCCGTTTTACCTTTTGGGTATGGAACCCTACAAATCACACATAGGTACTTAATCTGTAAGTGGACATTGCAATGCCTGTTTAAAACTGTGAAATAAAGTATTATTTTTTTTATTTTAAAGTTTACAACTATTTATTACTTTTATCAATAACACAAGTTATAAATATTCAATTATTTTTTATAATTGATGACCATATTAATATTAATATCACTTATTGGACTGTAACTTAGGCTGTAGGTAATATGTGGGTAGTTAATAAAGAATTAGTAACGTACAAAGATACTTGATAGAGTAATTTTGCATACAAATAGGCATTGTCACAATATTTTAAGCAAAATTTTCAATACATTTCAAAACAAAGTAAGCATATTCACAAAACGAAATGCATTGCTGTGACATTTCAGTATCGACATTCAGTGATACACACTATTTCAATGTAAGGGTAGGTACAATACAATCCGGGCTGCAACCAAATATAGAATAGTATGTATGTATAGAAATAAATCGTTAAATCAATATTTCTCACCTCATCTTCCACTGAGAAGTTGTGATTTGTTGAATCCAAGGTTTTTATGGTAAACTCGATCATTTTTTACAACGAAACATGAACGCCCCTGCAAAGTACAGTAGAACAATGTGATGCTTAGGCGTGATACGTAATTAAAACTTATAATTTATAACGCCACCATAATCAACAAAATATACCAAACATTTACATTACAATTTAATACTCACGATTGCGACAATTTTTTTCACTGAATAGTTTTGTTATTAGCTGATTAATTTCCTTGGGAATGTGCATTCGTCTGTATGCGAGCCGAGAACACCGAGCGAGAGAAAGATCATGGGAGCATAGACAACCTAGATTTTGACACAGTCAATGTTTACAAATCTGGCTAGAGTCAGCGATTATTACCTCCATCTTCTTGAGCATTTATTGCAAAGAATATAATACTCACTAGGAGATTTATTGTGAGTAAAAAATATATTAGGAAGTAGTCTTATGGTGAATGAGTATTACATTACTTGAACTTGAAAGTATGCATTTTATATTTATGCACATCAATGTATTCAATGTGCACGGCCTCCTAGCCTTGGTAGTGACCCTGCCTACGAAGCAGGAGGTCCCGGGTTCGAATCCTGGTAAGGGCATTTATTTGTGTGTTTATCACAAATATTTGTTCCTTAGTTATGGATGTTTTCTATGTATATAAGTATTTATATATTATATATATCGTCGTCTAGTACCCACAACACAAGCCTTATTGAACTTACCGTGGGACTAGATTGTTCTGTGTAAAATTGTCCTATAATATTTATTTATTTATTTTATTTATGTATGCAACTTGACGTTGTACATGTTATTTGAATGAAAATTTAATATACTCTCCCGGCCGATTTCGACCACGGCGACTGTTTCAACTCCGCTGCTGAATACAAATTACTTTCTTAGAGGATATAACCAAACAAAGCTTCAACAATTTGGTTATATCCTCTAAGACTACTTTACTCTTTGACGAAACTCTAAAGAGTGCGAAACTCCTAGAGATGGCAGAATGGCGTATGATTTTGGTCTCAATGGTTAAGAATTTGAAAAAAAAAACAATGACATTGACAGATATCGGAAATTTGGATAGTGGAATAGACAAGAAAGTCCGTTTGCCTCACTTGCCCATAGTCTTTACCGGCTAGAAAAAGCAGATTGGCTTTGGTTCGTTTCAGAATCTAGAGCATTTATTTGTTACTTGTCTTAATTTCTCACGGCAATTTGCAAATTACATAGGCCGCACCTCTACAGACCCAAAGAAAGATGTCTCAGGAAGAAAGTCTACCCGAGGGATGGGAAGCTCGCAAGAGCCGGAGCACGGGTAAGAAAACCGAGAAAAAGGACAATCACGCTTCTCGTCGTTTTACTTGCAATTAACATAAAATGTGTATTGTCTTGAACACTTTAGCGTCTTGCTGCGAAAATGTAATTTTTTCAAGATATTTAGTGGCTGATAGTATTTTTGATACCGTTATCGTAACAATAAATTTCATGCAAGCATCTTTAAGTTGAACTCTCTTCCATCAAAAACATTTTAGTCCTTCGTGTGTCATTGACGACATTGATTTTCATTATCACTTCTGAACTTCCTTTCACCTTTATTCCTTTACCTCTTAAGAATATTAGTAAAAACCTGCTGCCTCTCATTATATCTGTATAGTGGACTGTACTATCTTATCCCATGCACACGGTAAAATAACACCCATCAGTCATATGAATTTTAATGTATGTTACAGGTATGACATATTACCTGAACTCCCACACTAAAAAGTCGCAGTGGGAGAAGCCTGAGGGCCCCGCTCCCATGGAAGAGGAAGAGGATGATGGCAGCTCTCCAAAGAAGGTGCAGTGCAGTCACTTGCTGGTGAAGCATGAAGGTAGCCGGCGCCCATCGTCATGGCGCGAGGATAAGATCACTCGCTCTAAGGAGGAGGCACTAGCCATTCTCTCAGGTAAGGCTGTTTCTATCTGACCAAGCCACGCTTCTTGAAGTTTGAGAATTTTCTTATTAGATGTAATAGGTAAGCAATTGTGATTTCTAATGATGGACATTAGAAGCGACAAAATCAACCTGTAGGATGGAGGCGCCCAGGAAGACCCAAAAAGAAGTGGATAGACGACATCTCCTCCGTCGCAGGAAAAGACTGGCTCCAAAAAGCCCAAGACAGGGATGAGTGGAGAAAAAGTGAGGAGGCTTTCACCCAGCAGATGGGATCTGCAGTCAGCCCCAAAACAAAGTTAGAGAAAAACAAAAAAAAAATAGCAACCTGACTTTAGAACAAATGAAGCTTAAATAATAATAATAATAACCCCGCAGGGGCAGCTTGTGGCATGCTGACGGTGAGTGGCGACACTGCGGACCCCTATTCCAGAGGGCCCTGTCCTCTGGCCCTCGCCTCTGTGCTTGCCTTGATTGGCCGGCCAGAGTGGAGTCGCAAGAGCGGAACCTATGCTCCAGGTTGGAAGTGTAAAATGTCATAATGCTGGCGGCCTGCTGAACGGATTACCAGGATCTGGCTACTGCAGACTCACCTCTCGACAACCTCACAGCCACTCCAAAGTGTTGCCCTGTTGTCGCACTGTGCGTGCGGCCATTGCAGGGCCCACTCAGGCGAGTCACCACCTGTCAATTACAATTTTGAGACTGATGGTCAGCAGGTGTCCGCTAGTCTCTCCCATAGCCCACTATCCAGTCCATCCAACAATCCAATCTATAGCCCATGACCTTAGTTCCCATCGCAGCACAAAAGTGCTGCACTGCAACAAGTGTCTTTGCACCTGGCGGGGACCATCTCCGGATGCATCACATTGTGCGTTCGGGGATGGTATCCGCCACGTGTATCCCTTGCTTTTAGTTTAAAGTGTCTTAAAGGGCCTCTGCGCTGTTGGCTTCGGCCCCACGTACGCCTCCCAAAGGTCCGGGACCCCATGGTCCCGGGATATGGACAAGACATACAAATAATAATAATAATTGTGATTTAGCTCTGAGATCTTTATTAATATATTTCATTTAAAAAAATAGCTGGATACCCATTACCCTTTTTATCGCTCATTGAATGAATAAATACACTTGGAAATGTAGGTTCAAGGTTTGATTTGCTTATGAAAGTATTGTGTATTAGTAGTATTAGTACTGACCTAAAGGCATGTTAACGGTTATTATGCTCACGTTTAAGTAGTGATCCAAAAGACTCGAGCCTTTGGAGCTCTTTTTTTTTAGGGCTCGCCTCATCTCTTGACGCCTAAAAGGCTAAAAGCCTATTTAGCTCTTTAGCCCCCGAGCCTAGTTCTATTTAAGAGCCTAGAATCTTGGGGCTAATATCCTTATTAAGCCCCTAAAAAAAAGCCTATTTAGCTCTTTAGCCCTTAATAAGGTTATTAGCCCCAAGAGTCTAGGATCTTAAATAGAACTAGGCTCGGGGGCTAAAGAGCTAAATAGGCTTTTAGCCTTTTAGGCGTCAAGAAATGAGGCGAGCCCTAAAACAAGAGCTAAAAGGCTCGAGTCCTTTGGATCACTACGTTTAACTCTTAACTAATGTGTTTCAGAGTATCGTCAGAAGATTGTCAACAAGGAAGCATCATTTGAAGAGTTGGCCAAACAGTACTCAGATTGCTCATCAGCCAAGCGTGATGGTGATCTGGGCATGTTCAAGAGGGGGCAAATGCAGAAGCCTTTTGAGGACTGTGCCTTCTCCCTGAAGATAGGGCAGCTCAGCCAGCCTGTTGAGACGGATTCAGGAGTCCACATTATTCTCCGAACTGCCTAAATCTATCAGCAACTTATTCATTGATTGAATAAGGTTCACATCTTATTTTATTACAAAATTTGAACTGTTTACAACAATTTTGGAGCTTCATGTAATATTTGTGTCGTTAACTAGCAAGATCAATGATTACTGAAATAACTATTAATTAACTATGATATTATACCTAAGGGCAAATTTATTTTTTTTTGGTTTCTAAGTTACATTGTTTAAAAAAAAGACTCCAAGCTATGAAGTTATGATTTACAATAAATTAGATTAGGTCTTATGTTAGTATTGGATAACTTATTATACTATATATTTTTTTAATACATAATAGTTTCACAAGATTGTTATTGAGGTTTAACATTGGGAGTGTTTTAATTTTAAGAAGTAAGTGAATTTGCTAATATTTCATAACTTAGCGTTTATAAAATGGACTGGCAGATTCCAGAGTTATTATGAATTCCATTGTTAACACTAAAATATGGTGTTAGTACATTTAGCATAAATGATAAGCACTTGATGATTTTTCACGAAAAACGTTCCAGTAGTATAAAGAAGCTATTATATAAAAACAAAATAATTAAATGATTCTCTTGGGTTTGATGAGGTCCACACAAACTGGAAAATACTTAGATACAGCATACATTTTTTCAGTAAATTGTAGGTACTTAACTTTGTACTATTAAGATTTTTTTTTTTCTAATTTATCTGTATCTCACCTTGGAATAAAATACTTGTTTTTACTGCGGAATTATTATTTATTTATCTAAAGCAAATCTAAAGATATATTTCTATGTTTCCATTTTAACATTTGTTAAAACCTGTCTCTTTCTTAGAAACACAAATATCAAAACTAAGGACAAACTATAGGCCCCGTGCATGAACTATAGGGGGCAGCATAGGAGCCGTCAGATTTTTGGCGCGAGGCGTAAATGCTTCCTGTGTAGCCCACAAGATGGCAGATCCCTATGCACAAAGTAACGTACCGACGAGAACGGTAGATGATATGATAGCGCTTGCTTTGGCAATGTACATGTGCACATATGTTTCCGATTCAGACCACAAAATGGCAGTCCCTGATGGCTTGTTAGATTTAAACCGGCGTTTATGAAAAACACCATTAGAAAAGAGTACTCTTTTCTAATAACTCGCAGCAGTGTAAACATATCTTTGGCGTCGACTGTACCATGGTCTAATAAAACATGGTCTTATATTTCCAGAGTGACACGGGCCTACGTCACAATAACATTGCCACTTTATTTCAACATAACATGTTACATGGGTACATTATACCTATGGTTAATAAGTTAAAATATTTCTTTATAATTTTATAATTTTCATTTATATGTATTTTATCTTAAATTTTACAATAACACGTCATTTTTAATTATTCGTTAGCAATATCTTCCGATTCACGAAAGAAATTTCAGACGTTCGGGTAATTCTATTTACATTACTGGCAACACAGGATAGCGCTGTCACATTTGACAATTCGGATCTAGATAACTTCATGCCCTGACCGTCATCCTTGTCGAACGCGTGTTAATTGTTATTTCCTTCTCGCTCAGTGTCAGCAGTCGCAGTGTTTTCCAAACTTTTCACGTCGTAAGCTTGGTAATTAATGTGTAACTGTGAATTAGTTTTTCAAACGTTTGTCTTGTATAGATAAATAAAGTTTAATTTAATACATTAGATTTGTTTTATTTTACTATGTTTCTACATGAATAACTTAAAATGAATGCCGTTAAAATAATTTTCACCGTTGGTTAAAATTCTCCCACATTTTAAAGTTTGAGAACCTGTAAACAGCATGATGACGTAGGCCCGTGTCAGTTAGGTCATACGCGAATCTCGGAATAGAGTACCAGGCGGAGTATATTATTATACCATGGACTGTACCTAATATGAACATGACACTACTTAACACTAGATGTCGCTTTTAAGAACCCACCACTATCACTAGTGCCATCTAGTACTGACTCAAAATACTAATAGTTTAAGCTATTCGTCGCGAGATATCGCTGCCTGTTCATATAGTTTGATATAGTATATAGTACAGTGATTCCCAAAGTAGACTGGGCTCTGACCGACCTAACAAAAACTACCATGTCGGGACCCACCTAATCATTGCCGAAAATTCGGCCTTACATAGATATTAGGTACCTATAACAGATTGTAAAATTAAGGGCGACGCAGTTTGTCACGCTCGCATTAGAATTTGGTGCTAAGAGATGCAAAGTCTAACAAAAAGTAGTGCTGCCGTATTTCACAGCTGAAATAGATGGCGCCGTACTGTGACATTTGCTTTGAGGTCATGGATTCTCAAACGTCAACTTTTGACAGCCAAAGTTGCACGGACAGTGTACGGAGGGCCATCTACATCAGCAAATTTGTCTTAGACTTAAACGATCCTGGATCTTTGTGTCATAATTACAATATCACTTCTTCTTATAAAACAAAGTGCCCCGACGCGTCCGTCTATATGTTCGCGATAAACTCATGCGGTTTTCACACATCAATAGAGTGATTTTTGAGGAAGGTTTAGGTAGGTATATAATTTGGTAAGGGTCGCTAGTAAACAATATAAACTAGCGTCCGTCATGATTTCATTAAAAGCTAATATTTAAATAAATTATCAAAAATTTTATTAGCAATCATAAGGCCTCTCTCTAGCAATTTCGTCGATTCGAAACCAGAGGGGCTACCGCGAAAACAGAAATTCGCAAATTGCGGGGATCTTTCTCTTTTACTCCAATGAAGGTGTAATTAGAGTGACAGAGAAAAATGCCCGCAATTGACGATTTTCGATTTTCACGGTAGCCGTCCGCTGATTCCTACTTCACTTTCGCTCGATATAAAAAAATCACGTCTATATAGGTCTAAAACTACCCTTAAAAGGGTCTAGCAGGCTAAGCGAACAAGAAGTGCCCCCAAAACGGATTTGGTCATTCTTTCAGGTGGTATACTGGCAGGTACTGAGAACTCTCTTCTTCTTTTCTTTTCGAGGTGTTCAGGATAATGTAAAAAAATCAGTGTATCATTGAAAGTGTCATATTGTGTAAACTGTTCAAGTTAGATTAACCAAACAAAATTATATTTGACAACAATAAAATAGACTACATAATGCATAATTTTTAACCTGCATCATGTCCTTAATATTTCATTAAAAAAAAAATATTTTTCTTCTCTTTTTTTTTATTACTTTTCGCGGAGGTACGCCTACAAAAAAAAATGTAGCCACTAATACCCACTACATACACATAAAAATATTTGCATAAATCTTCGTGCGTCATGTCAAAAAAAACATTATCGAACAAGGATCTCGGAAACGGCTCTAACGATTTCGATGAAATTTGCTATATGGGGGTTATCGGGGGCGATAAATTGATTTAGCTAGGTCTTATCTCTGGGAAAACGCGCATTTTAGAGTTTTTCATGTTTTCCGAGCAAAGCTAGCTCCCAGATATTAGGTTTATTAGAAGAGATTGTATACCTAAGTTATCTTCACACTGCACTGGTACTTTATTTATAAAGGTTGAACACGCCAAAACTGGGGCATGTACAATCGACTATTGCTATGCAAATAATAGAGATATACAAACTTTTATGGCACCTACTTGGTCACAAGACACTGGCCTATAATGTTATCAAGTTTTTTTTAAATTATGTTTATTCGTTGTCAAAATGTCGAGCAAATAACATCAACAACGCGAGCGAATTTTGCACGAATACGTAGAAAATTCATTACTGAGCTACAGAGATATCGCGAAACGACTGAAATGTCCTCAATCTACGGTTTGTCGCGTATTAAAAAAGTTCCGTGCGCACCTAACAATAGATCGGAAGCCAGGAAGTGGAGGCTTGCAGGGTGTCAAGAATAAAAAAAAGGACGAGAAGGTGGTGAACATGTTTGCCTCAAATCCTAAGATTTCGTCTCGCGATGTTGCTAAAAAAGTTAAAATGTCTCAGTCCTATGTTCAAAAAGTGAAACGTAGGGCTGGCCTAAGGAGTTATAAGGCCCAGGCAGCACCAGATCGAGACTCGAAACAGAACTCATCCGCGAAGAAACGGTCTCGAAAACTTTATGAGAATTTCATAACCAAATTTGCATGCGTCGTCATGGACGACGAAACATACATAAAAGGTGACTTTAAACAAATTCCTGGGCAAGAGTTCTATACCAGCCTAAGTAGAGTAGACGCCCCTGAAGAGTGTAAATTAAAAAAACGTTCGAAATTTCCAAAAAAGTACCTGCTTTGGCAAGCAATATGTAGCTGTGGGAAAAGAAGTCGGCCGTTTATTACTACCGGGACAATAAACGGCGATATTTATAGAAAAGAGTGTTTGCAGAAACGTTTGCTACCTTTCATAAGAAAGCATGACTCACCACCTTTGTTTTGGCCAGATTTAGCCACTACTCAAAACCAGTGATGGAATGGTATGCTGCAAATGGGATCGTGGTGGTACCAAAAGTGTGCAACCCCCCAAATAGTCCGGAACTGCGGCCCGTTGAAGAGTACTGGAGTATTATGAAGGGAATTTTAAAAAAGAACGGCGGCGGAGTAAAATCGGTCCCTGAACTACAAAAGATGTGGACATGGGCGTCAAGACAGTGTTCTATTAACATGGTGCAAAGTCTTATGAGCCGTGTACGTAGGAAAGTTAGAAAAATGGCTTACTGTGTAGACCAAATCTAAAATATGGAATGTTATTTTAAACAGCGTTAAATATGCTATTAAATGTGTAAAACATAATATACTTTTTCACTTTTATTATAATTTTGTACTACATTTTGTGTGCCCCAGTTTTGGCGTGTTCAACCTTTATATGCTAGTAACAACTTGTTCGATAATGTTTTTTTTTGACATGACGCACGAAGATTTATGCTAATATTGTTATATGTGTATGTAGTGGGTATTAGTGGCTACTCATGCATATTTTTTTTGTAGGTGTACCCGAACTCGACTATTACTTTTTTTGGTAAAACTTACAAAGCATTAAAAATCAAAAACATGATATCCGGTATTCCCGGCATGCCAGCCATCTCGCTTACGCTCAGTGATAGTGAGAGCGGAACGCCATCCCCTCCAGAAGGGGCCTGAAACTCCACTTTGACGCCTTTAATAAGTACCTATTGTACCTATTTCATAAAATCCTGTAATGTTTGTTTAAATTTCAAGATCCTACTTCGACGAAAATTATCGGCGAATCCTTACGCGATAACGCAATAAATTGCTTCACCATTAAATTTTAGCAAAAATTATTTAAAGGTAAGTACTTAATTCAATAATTTTATGAGTATGTAGGTCCTTGGGGGTACATACCAAGTAGGTACATACTCGTATCTAGTTCCTAATAATAAGCCTGGTCTAAATATGCGTATTTCATTTCGATGTTCAATGCTACGTTCTCAACTACATGTAGGTATATATATTACTTTAAAACGATGCGATTGATTTGACGTCAATGTTGGGGGAGCTAATAGAACGGCTTCTAAACTGGATGATTGAGGGGGGGTCACCGGCGACCTCCAGGCTTCGGTCATTACTGCCGCATCCTCTTCTATCGACCCCTGTTGTTTTCGAGTGATACTTTGCAATTGTATCGCATGTCAGTTTCAATTAGGATTGTTCATTTTTTATAGACCCCCATTTTTATTTTATTTTCTGAAAATATAGGTTAATTTAAGATACCAATTTGAATGATTTATTAATTCACGGCTCGGTTGAATATTTATAATTTATTGAAAATATGAGATACGACTTCTCGTAAATTACATGTAGTGGCTGATTTGATAAAGCACAAGCAATAACAAACATTAAAAAAATAGTTGTAATTGTCAATTGATTGTAATGTCACCTGTCTACAATGTCAGTGTCACGCGTTTCTATAAATAATATCGTCTGGAAAACTCGTTTATTTTGAATCCCTAAATCAATAATTTCAAAATACCTACGCTATAAATTTGTGAAAGCTGATTCCAGAAATCTGCCCAAGTTATATAATATAACTTAGTTTTATTGGAGTATGTATCCATATAGCATCCAACTCCAACCATAACTTGGCTGAAATCAGGGGAGCAAAAATACAAATGTAAGTTACATCATATATTTTTTAACTGATTCGATTCGTAAGATGATTGGATTCATAAAATCGTTATAAGCGTCCATTGCTAAGGTAGCTTAGCACCCAGTGGGTTCTACCGGCTTGTCACCATTGTTTGGATATTGTACTATATTAGGTACATGCCAATTTTGCTAATTATATCCTATAATTTCAGGTCATCATGTGATTCCTATTTAGATACGGCTGTGGGATACGTAATGTACGAAGGAGATTGATTTTGTTAAGGCACTTGGGCCCTGAACAAAGTTGAGCATTTTGTATCGAAACGAACGTCATATTAATCGTCATAATACTTTACGACAGTAAATAATGCCTGGTAACAGAGTAAATAACAAACCATACACTTCTCTTCTGGTTCGTCAACAAGAAGCCATCATTGTCAGCTGCTCGTGCAGAACATGATGAACATACATATATGTATAGTTACTTTTTTTTGGGAAACATATATACATATATTTCCTAAATTAATAAAAAAGTAGGTAAACAAAAACATGTTTATTTATTCACAACTATTAACTTAAGTCTTGTCCACCATGATATCAGCAGCTTGAACTGCAACATGTACCTGGAAATTAGAAATTATATCTTTTTAAAGCAGTTTTAGGCTGAATTTTGAGTATGACTATGTATTCTTGTATAGTGTTTCTTTCTAGTAGGCACCATCTCTGTTTAACGGTTTGCCTTTATATACTCTGGCTACATTACCACAGAAAACACATAGGTCCCCGCGACCCTACCTACAAAGTGAGCTTTTAAATAATTGTAGTAAAATAATATTAATTTTATACTTACATCGACGTGATCCTCACAGCAATACTGTGTGTAAGTAGGTAGGTATTCCAAGTTCAATTCACGGCACCATGTTTCACGTCGTAGGTCTTCGCGGATTCGAACAATTATTTTTGTGAATCATTCCCACACGTAGGAACAAGGTCTTTGATATATTAAGCAACGAAAACTACTGTTTAGGTATCAATTATAAATCAAATCATAACAAACCAGCGCAGCGGTTTAACTGAAAAATTTCATTATGACAATGATGACTTTGACAATTACGTGAGTGACGGATTGATTTACTATGGTCCGATAACTTTTATTATGCGATGACTTTACATTCAGCCAACGAGAAAGGTCAAACTAAGGTCATAAGGATATTTGTTGAAATATCTTCAATCCTCAATTATTATCTCGCAGCAAATGTCGGAAACTGTTTGAAAACCTCATATCTCGAAATGGTTTTCGAAATAGAACATTTAAAAAAAAATGAACAATTACAAATCACACTATTGCGGTTGAAGTGATCAGTACTTAGGTAACTCGCAATATACCTAGCATTATCGAACTAGCATCATATTACAGCCTTAGTCATTGTGTTTACGCGGTTGCGCTGATGATACCTACAAGCGGGTATGAAGAATGATCGTAAACCCCCCCTTTGCTGGTGCAAAAACATGTATCCAATTTACTTTTACTTACTTAGATACTGTCTTAGAAAGTTCAGAAACCCGTTATATATTTTTACGGAACCGAGAGGGCCCCTTTATGACGTTCTGAGGTCAAAATATAAAAAAATCAGGTATATGGCGAACCCAACAATGACGATCTCAGATAGTGATCTACATCGAGAGTAACGTTGTCAGAACGTGACCTAACTCGAAAGTGACCTCCTAAGAAAAGGGACATATTCCGCCTAAATGCGGGCCACATATTTAAGTATAGGTAGGTACTAATTTTTTATTAGAGTGACGATACACCTAGTTACTCAAAAACAGGTCACTCTAATCGCTAAATAAATAATCTTCTAGGTAGGAACTATCGCCTACACTGTTAACTACATATACATCGGTGGACTTTTGTAATAAGGTCCACCGATGTACAGTTAGGATTTTGTACCTATAGGTACCTCCTTACTTTTCCAACCCTCGAAGTTTTAGTTGAGCGTGTGTGTGTATCTCTGTCTGTGACATCGGAGCGCCGAAGTTGACTAGTAGTAAAACTTGATCCAGTACCTATAGTTTTCAAACTCTACCGTGACAGGTGTCATCTCCATATTATGTGTGACGTCCCAGCAAATGTCAACGTCGGAATTTAAGGTAAAAATAATGAAATATCGCGGTTTTCGAGCAACACGGAAGGGAGGCGGCATTCGCACTATTTTCCCTCTGCCTAGGTACAAGATCAACTGATCTAGCGCGGGTAATACAACTAGTTGCGCTCGGATTTTTCACTAGACTGAGTCCAGACGCGCGCGTGAACACAGCAGCAGAAAAATGCCCAATTGCTCGGTTTTTTGTCGTAAAAAGAGGTCGGAGACATCAAATTTACAAAAAGAAGGTGTTACATTTCACATGTAATATTTTTTTTACATATGATACGTTTAATTACATTTAAACACAATTATTATATTTTTGTCCCATGTAATTGTTGGATTTATCGATTTTGCTCGCCCAGTACAAATTGCGGATCGGTCGAGCGACAAATCCGACTTCTCATCTCTCAGAATACAATAAAATACTTCGATGAAAATGTGTTAGTGTACGTGTTGTGACACTTGTGACTCGTCCGTACACAAAAAGAGATCGAGGTTTGCAAGATTTGTCTTTGACGTGTGTCATTTTCTATGTATTTGTGTCGTCATTATACAGATTGGATTTTGTATGCAAGTGTGTGAGAAGTGCGACTGTGTGCACCTTTACCCCCGCGAAAAATGGCAGAAAGATTTGTACGGTAAGATTAGGGCTTGCAATAGGGGATATTACTGCAATGTTCTGCCGCCAGAGTGCAGCACTACCGACTCAGTAAATTCATAGACTAACTTATACATACTGTGCCTTAAACTGTTTTTTGACAAGTTTTCACAGACAATAAAATATGACATTGATGCATCAAGGCGGTTTGTTAAGAGCGCTATTACATTTCGGCGTTGAGCGAGTTTAGGTATTTTACGCGCTGCGGCAGGCCGTGCGAGCTCAGTATGCCGATCCCTTCTACCACACTCGCACTACAATGATGGATTAAACATTCTTGATCCTTCGCGAAGCATATTGAAATCAACCATAACAACACTAACTGTACTTAACTTTTAAAGTTCTAAAACTGTTATTTGGTAAGTACGAAAATACTAAATGCAGTGCAAATGTACATAGGGGCTGTTCATAAATTACGTCATCTATTTTTGACGATTTTTGACCCCCTCCCCCACCCCTCAAATCATCCAAAAATCAAGCTTCGGATGAATCTGTTTCCTCCTACTTCATGTTACCATCATCCGATGTCCAGACCCCCCCCCCCCACTCCTCCCATTTGAAACGACGTAATTTATGAATAGCCCCATACTCGTACTTATGAAGGTATATTACTCGAAAGAAATTATAGGTACCTACTCGCTTATTTACATGTTTCGTCATTGCATTTGGTACCTATAGGTTGTAAAGTTTGTATCAACGAGGGTTTAAAAACGAACTGGTACTGAGGATCTGATGATGATTAAGGTGGTCACGGATACCAATCAACCATGTAGTAACATGATTAGGCTCGTTTGATTCGTCTCAACAAGATCTTTGACACTGAAGATACACAGGGTCTGATGATGGAGCTGGAAGGTGGCCACGGGTACCAGTCTATCATGTAACTAAACAACTTCGTGTTTGGGCTCGTTTGATTCGTCTCAACAAGATCTTTGACACAAGACAGTACTCAGGGTCTGATGATGGAGCTGGAAGGTACCATTACCAATCAACCATGCAACTAAACCACATCGTGTTTAGGATCGTTTGATTCGTCTCAACAAGATCTTTGACACTAGGTGATACTCAGAGTCTGATGATGGAGCTGGAAGGTGGTCACCGGTACCAATCAATCATGCAACTAAACCACTTCGTGTTTAGGCTCGTTTTATTCGTTTCAACAAGATCTTTGACACAAGATAGTACTCAGTGTCTGATGTTGGAGCCGGAAGGTGGTCACCGGTACCAATCAACCATGCAACTAAACCACTTCGTGTTTAGGCACGTTTTATTCATCTCAACAAGATCTTTGACACAAGGTAGTACTCAGGGTCTGATGATGGAGCGCGAAGGTGGCGACGGGTATCATCATCAGCTCCATCATCAGACCCTGAGTAGTATCTTGTGTCAAACATCTTATTGTGACGAATCAAACGAGCCCAAACACGAAGTGGTTCAGTTACATGGTAGACTGGTACCCGTGGCCACAGTCCAGCTCCATCATCAGACCCTGAGTACTAACTTGTGTCAAAGATCTTGTTGCGACGAATCGAACGAAGCCAAACACGAAGTGGTTTAGTTGCATGGTTGATTGGTACCGGTCACCACCTTCCGGATCCATCATCAGACCCTCAGTACTACCTTGTGTCAAAGATCTTGTTGCGACAAATCAAACGAGCCCAAACACGAAGTGGTTCAGTTACATGGTAGACTGGTACCCGTGGCCACCTTCTAGCTCCATCATCAGATCCTGAGTACTATCTTGTGTCCAAGGTCTTGTTGAGACGAATCAAACGAGCCTAAACACGAAGTGGATTAGTTGCATGGTTGATTGGTACCGGTGACCACCTTCCGGCTCCAACATCAGACCCTGAGTACTATCTTGTGTCAAAGATCTTATAGAAACGAATAAAACGAGCCCACACACGAAGTGGTTTAGTGGCATGGTTGATTGGTACCGGTGACCACCTGCCGGCTCCATCATCAGACCCTGAGTACTATCTTGTGTCAAAGATCTTGTTGAGACGAATCAAACGAGCCTAAACACGAAGTGGTTTAGTTGCATGGTTGATTGGTACCGGTGACCACCTTCCGGCTCCATCATCAGACCCTGAGTATTATCTTGTGCCAAAGATCTTGTTGAGACGAATCAAACGAGCCCAAACACGAAGTGGTTTAGTTGCATGATTGATTGGTACCGGTGACCACCTTCCGGCTCCATCATCAGACCCTGAGTACTATCTTAAGTCAAAGATCTTGTTGAGACGAATAAAACGAGCCTAAACACGAAGTGGTTTAGTTGCATTGTTGATTGGTACTGGTGACCACCTTCCGGCTCCATCATCAGACCCTGAGTACTATCTTAAGTCAAAGATCTTGTTGAGCCGAATCAAACGAGCCCAAACACGAAGTGGTTTAGTTGCATGGTTGATTGGTACCGGTGACCACCTTCCGGCTCCATCATCAGACCCTGAGTACTATCTTGTGTCAAAGATCTTGTTGAGATGAATAAAACGAGCCTAAACACGAAGTGGTTTAGTTGCATGGTTGATTGGTACCGGTGACCACCTTCCGGCTCCATCATCAGACCCTGAGTACTATCTTGAGTCAAATAAATACATATAGAATGTCAGGTCGTTTCAAATATTTTTAATCCTGTCCGGTAGTTTATTAAACTGTACCATTATAAATTATAATACTATAAAAACAGTGCTAGGATCAAAGTCTCTCGTTGCGGTTTACACGCACACAGTATAGCGTTTTACACGGCGCCCGCCGCACACAATGATAAAAAACCTCGTCGTCGCCGTTGAAAATGTGCGGAGCCGACCGACACACATCCTACCTCTACAAGCTCTGCCGCGGCACTGAGCTGGCGCAGCGCGCGTCATCGGTAATATAGAGTAGTTTTCAAAAAATTGCCAAAAAATTATAGTAGAATTTCATAAACACTAATGTATACCAACAGTATAAGCAAACGTTGCAGATTG
This sequence comes from Cydia splendana, assembly GCF_910591565.1. Classification (NCBI taxonomy): domain Eukaryota; kingdom Metazoa; phylum Arthropoda; class Insecta; order Lepidoptera; family Tortricidae; genus Cydia; species Cydia splendana. Next base: position 36,255,335 of record NC_085987.1, on the reverse strand, counting down.
CTTGAGTATGAAAATGACTTCGATATTAAGTAGATTTTCGTAGGAATTGACACTTGTTTCGGAGAGAAAATCGAGTTCGTTTTACTTTGATTTTCTCTTTCTCAAAGGTATGTAGGAAAAATATAGTTTGATATGCCTAAAGTACAGGGTATTAGTAATACAAAATAGCCAGGTTTAGCAGAGTAAAATTCTCAACATTTCCAAATAAGAGCTCGCCATTCAGTGCTTCACGGGGTTTTTCGGAAACGACCATCAGAAAAAAAATCATTACTAATTTAATAAGTCCTTTTTCTAATATTTACAACGATATTTATAAAGATAAGAAGACGCTTTTACTGGAACAAGTACTCATTGTTTCTAATAATGAGCGCAAAGTCCTGAATTTCGTCGACTAGTATCATCAATTTTGCATTATTTCGACTTTTCTTGTAAGAGCGCTCTTAACAAGGGCCTACCGGTAAATGCGAAAATCGAAATTTGGTTATTTGCCTCTTTATCGCACGAATAAGCAAGAGTGATAGAGAGGTTAGATAACAGAATTTCGATTTTCTTGTTTCGCGGTAGGCCATGTGTCAATGTGGTTTGTTTACTGTATGTGCCACAAAGGTGCCATCTACGCAGAGCTTTGCCTAATATTCCCTATTCGAATATTCGAATTTGTCGAATATTCGACCTGTTTTGATATTCAAATATTCGGCCGCTCAGTTTTCGAATATTCGAAATTTTTATTACTATAAAAAATCTATTTCATCCGCTATAGTTACAGTTTCTGTGTGTTTTCCGGGTATTTACAGTGAATGAGGAACGGTAGGTACCCAAATACGAAGGAAATCATATTTTTACTGTATTCCTCTCGATAGACTTCGTGAATACAGTGAAACTTAACTCAATTTGAAAGAAAACGAAATCAAAAAATATGTTATTTTTACGGTGCGTAAGTTTCAAGTTAAAGGGTCATTCTGTTTATTCAGTGCAAGCCACTGAAATATGAAACCTATGGAAGTGAAACGTCAACGAAAAATGCGTGCCAGTGTGACGTCATCCGGGAACAAAACATGGCGGTTTTAGTGCTGCCCAGAAGATTTTTACTGCTACTAGGTTTTATCGATACATCGATAACTTTTTAACGTGTTCGGCTCATTTTATTTAAAATACTAAGTATGTATTATTTGTGGAGTTTATGTTTTAATAGCAAGTAAGTAAATAAATAAAAATTCTTTATTAGTATATTGTTATGTGAAAAGATACTTTGATTGAGTAAGATGTGTGGAGTCTAGGACAATTTGATGCTTCAAATTTGACAGGTAAACCAGATGACGCTGTACTACTCAATACATATTGCGATTTTTGCGGTAACTCTGATTTTCAAAAGTTGACGTTTGACAACTTAGTGACCGCAAAACACATGGAGCAGTACAGCGCCATCTGTTTTGGATGTCAGAATAAGTGTACGTGTTTTTCTTGGACTTTACCTCTCTATTACAATCAATTTCGTTGTGTTGTTAACCCTAAAGTCTGTAACACACTACCGCACTGCACCTCGACCTTGGTGCGCCATATCTATAAGTGAGAGCGATACAAAATTCAAGCTTATTAAGCGACGGGTGAAAAAAAACAAAACACCTTCAGAACATTTTTTTTATTACAAAAATAAGGAATGACTTCCGCTCTTCAACTTCTTCAACATTTATTCAGCAAATAGGCCACAAGGGCATTTTTATACGTCAACATTGAATTTACATACAAGCAAAAATAATAACAATACATTAACCATTTTATAAATTACAACTATATGTATATGGTCTCTTAATGTCGAATAACTATAAAACTATAAAAAAACTATAATAATGATATAAAAAAGCCCGCAGGGCAGCTTGTGGAGTAACGACCCCACGGACCCGAGTTACCCGAGTGCTCCCGAGAGTCGGTCAGGGTCTCCATCTCCAGCCAGTCTTTCTTTTTATGTTCATTTCTTGGTAACCTATAAAAAATGATTTAATTATTAAATTAAGATAATTTAGTTGGTTTGAAGCGGGGTAGCATAATAAAATAAGAAAATATAAATAGGCAATCATAATATATCGATATCAAAGTCGATAAATAAAGTACAACCCTAGCTGAAATGTTTACATTATTTAAGCGTAAAAATATAGTTAAATAAATCCAATCACTTCATGATCTATAACTGCACAGAAGAACCTTGCTATTTATAATGTGAAACATCCTTAAATTTCCCAGGAACATTAACAATAACCAATATCTTTCATGTAAATTATAGCGTACCTGTGTATGGTTAAAGATGGCTGATTTGGTGGTTTTCTTATGCCGCACCCTAATACACTACACACTGGCATATTCGCGACGTAATTATTCACATTTGGCTTCAGTTATTTTCAATCACAAGCAAAATATTGAAAGATAATTAATAATTTTAATTTTCACCACGACTTTTTGACAGGACAAGTACCGGCTGAACTGACAGACAATGACATTTGGGTGACTAAACATGGCGGATTTTCGGCCGCATTAGGTATTTACGTATTTTCATGGAACACTTTATGTACGTACTGAAATACTGTCATCTTTTTTTGCTAAGGGTTACAGTGCTGAGTAAAAACGAGATAGATATATATTTATGTGTGTGCCGTCAAAATGGGTGCTATTTCTATAAGCAATTGTACGTATAGAACAATATGTCTTGTCCCTATTATATAGGTCTATGGTGCAAGCGTACGTTAAGCGATTTATTGAAGACAAAACCTTGCCCGCACTTATCGCAATTCTCAAATTTGATCATACCAAACCTGCCCAACTAGATAATCTAACTATGCACCTTTAGCTGACGAATAATCCACCCAGTAGTGACCTAACTTTTTCCCTTAAATATTCCAATATTATTATTATTTGTATCTCCGTTACAAACTCTCGGGTTTTTAAGCCCGGTCATTTATAAGGCGTGCGTGGGGATATAGATCCAACACGTAGAGGCCGTTTGGAGAGCTTTGATGTCATGTAGAACGCCTGCTGGAACCCATTCACGGGTACATAAATAAATACCCGTAAACCGGTTTCAGCAGGCATTGGGAGCTATTATAGAAAAATGGAAAGAGTCCTGGTCTATGGTTTAAATTTGGGTGGAAAATAAATCTGGGCTATTGCTAAGAGTTCCGGACACCTGCCATAACATTGTGTTATACAGTGTTATCGAGGCAGGTGGTGACTCGCCACTCGTTAGATGGGCACCTGATGCGCCATCGTGAAGACGGCCAGGTGCAACACCGGCATGAGCGGCTCAGGGGTGTCGAGAGGTGGTGCTGCGCTTTCTCCGAAGTTACTCGCGGCGTTATGCCCTTTAACACTTCCACCCCTGGAGCATATAGCTCTAGCGACTCCTCTCTGGACGGCCAATGAAGGCAAGCCAGAGCTGAGAGTCCTGCGGGTCCCCTTGGGGTCCACTCCGACCGACGAAGACACGCCGGAGACGGAGACCCTGACCGACTCTCGGGAGCACTCGGGTCCGTGGGGTCGTTACTCCCCAACAGCTCGCCACAAGCTGCCCTGCGGGCTTATTATTATTATTCTCTTTATTCAATTAGGGTCTTAGGTTAGGGTTTTACAATGTGAGTATAAAAGTAAAATATAAAAACACTTACAAAACATAACAAAAATATATAAACACATTATAAAAAACCTAACCTAGGGTGCCGCCGGCAGCGGGGCAGGGTCCAAGCTGCCGGTGGTCAGGGCCGCAGAGTGAGGAATCGACGTACTATACGCGCCGTGTCCAAAATTACCGCCTTCTGCATCTGACCCTTGATCCAACCACCCAGCGAGAGTCTCTCTAGGTGTTGGTCGAGACTCTTCGCTATGAGACCGTTCGCTGACACGACTATAGGAACAATGATCGTCGAGTCAACATCCCACATAGCGGTTATCTCGTGGGCTAAGTCTAGGTACTTGCTGGACTTGTCCTTCTCGGCCTTCACGAGATTCTCATCATGGGGGATGGTGACGTCGACGAGCACGGTCCGGCGCTGCGATCGATCTATCAGCACGATGTCAGGCTTATTGGCTACAATAGTCCTGTCAGTGATGATAGATCGATCCCAATAGAGCGTGGCACGACCATTTTCGAGAACTGGCGCAGGTGAGTACTTGTAGTACTTATTATTATTATTATTATGAGCCCATATTGTCCCACTGTTGGGCAAAGGCCTCCCTCTCATTCTTCCACGTATCCCTATCCGCAGAAGTCTCCCACCAGTATCTGTCAAAAGCGTCAAGCTCGTCCCGCCATCTCCGACGAGGTCTACCGTGACGCCTTACAATTTGTGGTACCCAACGGGTGGCTGTTTTGGCCCACAGGTCTTCTGGCATACGGCTGACGTGTCCTGCCCAATCCCATTTGAGCTTGGCGGCAGTTTCAGCCACATCAGTTATTCCAGTTTTGGAACGTAGTATTGTATTTTTAATGCGATCGGTTAATTTCACGCTCAGAATACTACGTTCCATGGCTCGCTGACAAACCTTGAGTTTGGATTTCTGAGCCTTTGTCAAAGACCAAGTCTGTGCTCCATAGGTAAGGATGGGGAGAATGCACATGTCCATGAGTTTTCTTTTAAGTGATATAGGTAGGTTTCCCTTCATGTGCTCCTTCATGGACCAAAAGCTTAAATATTCCAATATTATATTATAAAAACTTGCCAAAACAAATAAAGTCAAGAAAGATTCCAAATACAATGGAATTATAGTAGATTGTACAACAAGGGCATAAAGTGACCCATTTTTACCCGAGGCAATTTTTTGGTCTGAGCGAAGCGAAGACCAAAATAGTAGACGAGGGTAAAAATGGACATTTATGCCCTTGTTGTACACTCTGCTTTTCACTTCGATTGCGAGGAAAATATACAAAAAATCAAATATTTTAGGTTATTTTAACGTATTTATTCAAGATATATTTATCGTGATCGTGATTTATTTATCGTGAGGAAACCTGCATACATCCGCGAAGAAATTCAAAGGTGTATGTGAAGTCCCCAATCCGCATTGGGCCAGCGTGGGGACTATAGCCCAAGCCCTTTTGCGAGTGAGAGGAGGCCTGTGCCCAGCAGTGGGACGTATATAGGCTGAATGATGATGATGATGATTCAAGACTAAAGAAAATTGTTCTTGGGCCGGTCGGAGGCGCGGGGCACGCCGATCGGGAGAGCGCCGGTCGGGGGCGCGCCGGCAGGGCTGGCAGTTTGTATGGCAGAATTTGGACTTTATTGCTAAGTCAATAAGGGTCGTAATAGATGATTTTACTTTATGCTCTAGAGCATAAAATGCGATTTTATGTCGTCTACGCACGACATAAAGGTGCACTTTTTGAGCATGAGAAGTGAAAAAGGCCTTTTTACAGGCATCTGAGTGACTACAAGACAAGTTAATTTAAATCAGAAAATAATTACCTAAAGTCTATTTCAATAGAACTTGCTAACTATGTAAACAAACCGCCATATTGAAATTGTCTCTGAATGATGAATTTACTAGTGATGGGCAAGACTCCTACTTACTACTTTACTTATGTCAAACCATCTCGAATAATAAAATACCAAAAGTAAAAAACAAGTAGTTACATATTTTTAATTTGTTTAATCACGATCAGAAGACAAATTAGTACTTAAGAATGATGTATTGATGTATTTTATAACCGCGGCGGTAGGTACAGATCATGGGTTGGGTAGTGTGTAGCGGGTTTATATCACAAACTTTAGTCACAACACTACCCATCATAGGCAATTGTAGAATTTAAAAGAAACAAAACCGTCATTCCATCAGGTCCTCATAACCTAACTTATGAACCCATTTTAAACTTTTAATTGAATATCCAAGATACAGTTATATATTTATGTATTTTACGGAACGGACCGTTTCAATAGTGTATATGTGTATGGTTTCAATGGTATTTGATGAGGTGGTGTAAAAATTCAAAGAGAAACAGTGATAAAACAAAGTTACGTTGTTTGTTTACATAGTTAGCAAGTTCTATTGAAATAGACTTTACTAAAAAGATATCTTACATACCTAGGTGTTTGGATGGTTAAAGTTATATTATTTCAGGCAACGACGCATTTATAATAAAAGTTTTATCTAGAAATATTGAATACGTCTTATTTTGGCGTTTTACTTTTGTTTTTATAAATGTGGGCATCTCATAGTAGGATGATAAAATCTAGTTAATTAAGTGGATTTCTGCATCATTAGTTTTAGTAATATGTGAAAAAAGCTTTTGAATAAAACGATAATAAACCGATTTCTCGTTCTTTTTCTTATTTTTTATAATATTCGAATAATTATTCGAATATTCGAATATGTCGTCAGAAAAAGTCGAATATTCGAATACCTGAAAGTTTCGAATATTTGCAATCCCTAGGTAAGATATCGCTTGGGCCCCTCCCTTCCGATGTGTCGGAAGCCGGTGTTGTTCGAAGATCGCGGTAGACCCGTTTGTGTAATTAAATATGTGTACAAATTGTGATTGTAGTAAAAGCATTCAGTAAGTATGAAGCCTAATGCACGTCACGCATTTATAATATCGCAAAATTGTATTAAAATGACACCTATCAGCGTTCCCATCGAGTTTGAAAAGTACTATACCTAGTTTAATAGTTATTTGTTTTACAAGGATGCAAAGTTGTTTGTTAACTCCTCAAGCCCTCCCCCTCGTCACAGATTATATAATAGTTCGTCCCTCGTGCTAATATTGATATCCGAGCAAGCGACAGATTCCAAAATTGTCCATGAGTGTAGCAAGCAAAGAATATAATACTCACTAGGAGAAGAACGATAACTTCATACAAAAAAATGTCCCTTTCAAAAGTTCGTTTATACTACTAGCGCTCTGGTAGGATACCATTGTAATTAGAATTGACAACTCGTTTAGCCTAGCGGGTATTGGCAGTAATCCAGTTCAGGAAGCTAATGGTCCTGGGTTCGAATCCCGTAGAGGGAGTTTCTTTTTGTATTTTTTTCTTTTTTGTTGGGGTCAGGTTTTTAAGAGCCCATCAACATGCACACTAGCGCCACTACTGAATACATTAAACTAGTTTTTATGTTACTGGATTCGTCAATCTACCCGTCCAAAGTTAAAACGGCCGTTTTTGTTTTGAGCACATAGATCGACAAATCCAGCAACTTAAATACTAGTTTGATGTATTCAAAAGGTACTTAAATACACAATACAGTCCGTAGCGGCCCCTTTTTTAAACACCTGTCGTTAAATTTATATAATCACGATTATTTAGCAGTGGCGCTAGTGTGCACGTTGTTGGGCTCTTAAATTAGCATATCACAAATAAATAAAAAAATACGTTAAAAGATAATGATTTTAACCATTTAATTTTATTATAACCAACTATATTTAGAAATTCGTCAAATATGAAAGGTAACAAAAAGTTACGTATTAAGATATAAATATTTTCATTCCTATTAGCATTACTGTATATATAATATGTTAGGAGCATACATCGTTATCGCGGGAGCAAATACGATTTGACAATACTGAAAGATTATAAAAAACAGTCAAAAACAGAAATGACATTCGTATAGAGAAACGTTTATACCTACGACCTTAAAATGTATAATTATTTTATTGAATATCAATGCTATCTTACCTCCATACTTGACTTGATTGGTACTTAAAAAGATTACCTATTAGGTACGCAACCTTATCAGTCAATTTAGACATTTGTCAATCTTGACTGATCTTTATTTGTAACAACATAATCAAATAGAAGTTGCCTTTAAAATGCCTCGAAGGAAAATAACATGTGATGAATTTGTGGGGTTGCTTATACAGGATTATCCTGAGCTAGAGGCTCGCGATACAAATCTATTTTGCTCGAAGTGCAATATTAGTTTTTGTAAAACTAAATCTTCCGTGAAACGTCATTTTAACTCTGAAAGACACACTTCTCTCAAAAAAGATTTTAGGTTGGAACTGACAAAATTTCTAGTAAGCTGTAACATACCGTGGTCTCAAATAGAGAACCCTGTATTTAAAAATTTCATTGAAGATTGTGTATCTGGAAAATTTGAAAAAACTGTTCAGGTCCCTTCAGAATGTTTGCTGAGGCAGACTTGCGTGAATGAATTATACGACAAAGAGATGGATATAATTAGAGACGAATTAAAAGACGCGTATATATATGTAAGTGTTGATGAAACCACAGATGCTATAGGTCGTCAAATCGCTAACGTTATAGTAGGTGCTATGCTTGAAGATGATGTTGGAACTCCACACGTGCTGTCAAGCAAATGTTTAAATGAAACGAACAATATCAGTATAACTAATACTGTAAAAAATGCCCTGGATGATTTGTGGGGCCCTGGTCACAATAAGCATGACAAGGTGTTGTTGTTATTGACTGATGGTGTGGGGTATATGTTGAAAGCTGGCAGAAATTTGAAAACACTTTTTCCGAACATTGTCCATGTTACATGTTTAGCCCATGCTCTTAACAGAGTTGCCGATCAAGTTCGTGTTCTTTTTCCAGAAGTTAACCTATTAATTTCAAATGTAAAGAAAGTATTTCGCAAATCTCCGAAAAGAGTAAAAGCATTAAGAGAAATGTTTAATGGAATTCCTTTGCCTCCAAACCCAACAATTATTCGCTGGGGAACATGGATCGAGGCTACCACTTACTACAACAAGTATTTTGATGAAATAAAAAGCGTTATAGACACATTTCGTAATTCAGACGCACAGTGCATCGTCAAAGCAAAAAAATCTTTACTCAGTGCAAAAGTTCGAAAAGATGTAAATTTCATAGCAAAGTATCTGCAAGTAATACCAGATGCTATAAATAAACTGCAGTGCCAAAATCTATCTCTTAGTGAAAGTTTGACCATAGTACAAAATACATACAAACATATATCCAAATTAATTTTGAATAAAGATGGAAAACAGATTTTAAAAAAGTTCAAAGTGGTTTTGCAGAAAAATGCCGGATATGAAGTTATGAAAAAAATGTGTGAACTGATATCGGAGAAGGAGATAGTACTAGATTCAACGATATATCGTTCTACATTTGATTACTTCCGTCGTTTTAAAAACGCACCCATTACAACAGTAGCAGTCGAAAGATCATTTAGCCAATTAAAATGGATATTTACTGCACGACGCCGCAGATTAAGAGTAGAAAACATAGAGAAAATTTATGTCGTATATTACGAAAATCACTTAAGATCAACAAAATATAATAATGTTGTACAAAATAAATCATGAATATTTATTTGATATGTCGATTCCGGGTCATTATTTACTAACAGAGTGTAAAGCAAGATTTATGAACATTATGCAACAAAAACTTCGTGCTATGTATGATGAACTTCTTGGAGGCTTATAATGTGTAGGCAGAAAGGTCTGTTTTTACTAAACGGGCAGTCTGTTTTACCACTTCTTTAATAAATTTATATTTGCTCCCGCGATAACGATGTATGGTTAGGAGTAATACATATGAATACATACATTGATATGGCAAATGGTTACAAGTTGTTATTACATCTATCCGGTTATCGGACATTTTCTGCTTCACAGCTCCGCGCAGCGTTCTTGATCACCGGGAAACTAGTCTGGATATGCGGCAGATACGTGCCCTTTGAGCTTTTTCCAAGAAACCATATGACGGCCCAGGATTATATTATTATCTCACGCTCAAGCCATCAATTTGATTGATTCAATTTCTAAAACAAAATAGTCACAAATTAAACAATATAATCAAACTTCCTAATTACTAACATCGTTAATTCCTAGGGTCAAAATTTACCAGCTCAAACAATGTGAAGTTTTACATCTATGATGAATTTTGATTATAATTTCGGACGCGATATAACGTCCGCAGGTTTACGGGGATAGTAAGATTAAATTATTATATTTGAATTTGGTCATTAGTACGCTCATTTTTATTTAAAGATTAATATATTTCTTACCTTGAAATTATCGCTGTTTCTGGTTTACTACAACGGTTTCCACACACACATTAGGGCTTTTCATAATCCGGATAAGAATCGTTGAAAAGTCGCCATTGCCGGATACAGCAAGGAAGGAAGAGAGACAACGGTTTAATTTTAACTAAGCCTGTGCGAAGACGCATTTAGATATGTTGCTCGTACATATGAATAGTTTTTATTTTAAAAATTAATAGGAACCTAAATAAATATATTTCAAGTGAATAAATCGTTTTATATGAAAACTGATATATTTTTGCGTTAAATTACATTACTGACAGCATTGACATTACAGACTTTTGTAATGACCTATGTTCTTACCGGCCAGACCCAAATCAAGGTCTATCAAAGAGGCCTATTGACAAAGTTTTTTTTTTTAATTTATTAAGGAGGGTAGAGGCACGTCTACCCTTCGTAGATTTTATGAACATAGACAAAGACAAACTGAAATATAATAGATAACAATTTACATATATCAAAAAATAAATAATAATTTACATATGACTACTTCATAAAATACAAATCAAAATATATTTGATAAAATAATTTCATTTATTCCTAGAAATCGTATCTATAGACAAAGCCAGTTCTAGCAATGTTGCTGTAGTAAAATATTGTTATGTTAATTACTGGCAATTTCGTCTGGGAACGGACAACACATATACAATTTTGAAGGGTCACATCGTTTCAAGGAAGTCAATAGGCCTTGGTAGCAAGTGGTTGAAAAAGTGAAATCTTGATCGTTACGAGAGTTTCAAGGCACGAAGGTTAAACAAACTTTGCTACCGAGTCAAACACAACATTCTTCACTACACCAACGGAAGAAAGAAGAGAACTGTAAAAAAAACGACATATCACAAATCAAATCCAAATTAACGCTATTAAATATTTAACATTCAAAAATGTTTAAAAATCGTACCGCTTTTTTAGATCACAATACGGTGATCAACCAACCAATACGGTTATCTTATATTTGTTATACTTATTTATATTTATAAATTTAATGGATGTCGCTACTAGTACAGTCACCTGCAATAATATGTTACACAACGAAGGCCGCAAATATATCTGACACGATCTTAATTTGTAGAGCCATAACAGCGTGTCACATATATTTCTAAAGAGTAGGTACCTAATATTATAGCATTTTTGCATTGCATAATGCAAATAATTATCTCATTCATTGCGCATTATTCTTAGCTCGTCCTATGATTTATGTAAGACTGCGTGTTTTGAATACTATAGGGCCTATGAATAAACCAACAGTCTTACAACAATAGGGTCGGTTCACTCTTGCTGCTATACACAGTTCCATATCAATCATAAATTACACTAATAAAACTTACACAGAGGATACGAGATTCAGAGGATAGGTACCACCTGGTACCACACAGTGCCGGATTTAGACATTTGCTGTCCGTAGGCTATGCAGATTTGCCGCCCCTATCTACCTCGCTTATAGTTTTTTAAAGTACTTTCCAATCAGAGGCCTTTAATTTTATAGTACATCACACCATAGCCATATTAAAAAGGTGACGTCACTATTCTAGATACAGATTTATATGGGCCGTTTTTGTCACTCAATGACGATGCGACCTCGTTATATTTGCCTGATCTGATCGGCGATCGGTGGGTACCGCTGGGTTTTGGCCACCGAGTATCAAGGTGAGGCATTGGCAGTCATGCTGGATATAGCTAAGGCGTTCGGTCGGGTCTGGCATCGAGGTCTGCTCGAGGGACTATGCTATACAAATGGATCGCTAGCTTTTTGTTCGGTAGACGCATATGAGTCGTAGGAGACGGAAGCTGCTCCGATAATGCTACGGACATTACCGCTTACCGCTGGCGTTCCGCTAGGTTCTGTGCTATCCCCAATGCTGTTATTGCTGCATATAAATGATAATCATTGCTATGCAGACACTAGGGATACTAGGGATGCGTCTTACACACTTTACACAGGCCGTGCCAATATCCCTGGTTCTGTGGTGCTGGAAAGTCATGAAAAGCTTGTATCTTGTAAAATAACAACACCCTTGAATATATTATCCATTTATTTTCTGTCTTATTCACAATAATCTCATCTTATGACAACCGTTTGCTAGCACAACTCAACAACCAACTGAGGCCCGTCGGCCGAGTGTAGTTTCTTTTTATACCCAACCAATAACAGTCTTCAATTTCAAACTACCCTTAACTTTAAAAACGAATTAAGTAGGTATGCTAAATACCAAAACCCTACACTCGTCCATCCTGACTCCGTGTATGTCCTCATACACGTGCCAGGTGGAAACCCTACACTTGGCCGACAGACTACGTATACTTAACAGTGGATACACTAATCGCAAACCGATCAATTTCTTGCGATCAGAGTTAATGTGTAGGATACGAACCAGTTCTATTCTCGCACCTACTACTTAATTGTGTCAGCACACGAACCGATCATTTCTCGTGACTTGAAACAGTTTCAATCAGTCATCAGCACGTCAAAATCTCAAAAACATCGTGTAAATAACCTTTCGTATGCCTGGTCCCGTATACGTACCACACAATTTGGACTATAATTTACAGTTTCAAGGTTATTAATTCAGTAGTAAATTTTAACTAAGGCATACGAAGGGTTAAAATTGTTACTCTTCTGCCGGAGACATCCACTCGACATCAACCAGAGGCCGACACCGATGTCATCAGAATGGACGACCGTCAAGCGGTGAGAAGGGCCCTGGCTCTGGAGGTCAGCGCGTGCGGGCTGCGGCGCGGCCGGGGCACGGGAGCGCGGAGGCGGGCTGCGGCGCGGCCGGGGCACGGGAGCGCGGAGCGGCGGTCGCCGTGCTCTAGACGCGCACCAGACTCTGGCGGCGCGAGGCGGGCTCCTGCTGGAGACGGCTCGCACCGGACTCTGGCGGCGCGAGGCGGGCTCCTGCTGGAGACGGCTCGCACCGGACTCTGGCGGCGCGAGGCGGGCTCCTGCTGGAGACGGCTCGCACCGGACTCGGGCGGCGCGAGGCGGGCTCCTGCTGGAGACGGCTCGCACCGGACTCTGGCGGCGCGAGGCGGGTTCCTGCTGGAGACGGCTCGTACCGGACTCTGGCGGCGCGAGACGGGCTCCTGCTGGAGACGGCTTGCACCGGACTCTGGCGGCGCGAGGCTTACTCCTGCTGGAGACGGCTCGCACCGGACTCTGGCGGCGCGAGGCGGACTCCTGCTGGAGACGGCTCGCACCGGACTCTGGCGGCGCGAGGCGGGCTCCTGCTGGAGACGGCTCGCACCGGACTCTGACGGCGCGAGGCGGGCTCCTGCTGGAGACGGCTCGCACCGGACTCTGGCGGCGCGAGGCGGGCTCCTGCTGGAGACGGCTCGCACCGGACTCTGTCGGCGCGAGGCGGGCTCCTGCTGGAGACGGCTCAGTCATCGCCTCGCCTGTTGACTGTACTTGCTTCTGGCTCCTGGTGTCACGCGAAGCGGGGGACGCCGGTAGAGGTGCGGCGCTCAACTTGCTAAAAATATCCAACATTGACTAAGTAATTCAGGGTAACAGATCAATAATTGCCATTTATTATTCGATTTTCATAAGTATTGATCATCTCTATTTGCAGGTAGACAGTACACGAACCAATTCAATTCTCGTGACTGAAACATCTCTAAACAGTACACGAACCAATTCAATTCTCGTGACTGAAACATCTCTTCAAATATCATGTCAAGAAATCAACAATTATAAACCTCACTCTTGAGACAGGATTCATTTTTCCTGAGAACCTTTCAATAACTTTAACCCTGACTATAATTTATAAAATATTACTATGATGAATAACAGCGATAATTAACTTCACATATTCATATGCACAACATGTGTAAAACTGGGACCTTATTGTGTTCAACTTGACCTATTATGTTTCCATTATCAATGCATCAATTCAATCATCAAATTGGTAACTAAAAACCTGTAATCCCAATGTTTTCAGAGAAGGTCGTATATTCTAGATTGTTAGGATTTATCCAAGCTGACAAAGTACTTAGTTCATCAATTGCAAGACGCGTTGGGATTTCAAGACCATTAATTTTATTTTTATAATATGCATATTGTTTTATGAAAGACTTGAACAGTATATTAATAATACACTAAACGTTGTTGTTAAATAGCTGAAGTCTATAAACCTAAATTTCAACATTACAGAATACCAAATCGCACAGTTCGGGAATAAACATAGCACCTAGGTCTGTTTACGTAGAAAAAAAAGATCAGTAATATATTTTTTTTTACACGTCGGTAATGTTTCTTTTCAGAAATTCATGGCAGACATAAACGATAGAACTGCAAAAACCTGTTATGCTTTACCTATCCGTACCATCTGACTTGTTTTAAAAATGCCCTCATTGGTAATCTACTATTATTTGATAACGTACAAAGTTATACAAAAAATAATTATAAACTAACCTATTTTATTCAAGTTTGAGTGAAAACATATTACTATAATCAATAAGAGGCTATCAATCCTCCTTGATCTCGGTTTAATTGTGGTGTTCTGTTCTAGTAACTTACGAACCAAATCAAGTTCTCGTAAGTACAAACAGGTTCAACCAACTTTAACTGCAGTAACCTATGAATTCAATAATTCAGTGATTCAATAATTCAATAATTCAGTGATTCAACAATTCAATAACTCAATAATTCAATAACTCAATAATTCAATAACTCAATAATTCAATAACTCAATAATTCAATAACTCAATAATTCAATAATTCAATAACTCAATAATTCAATAACTCAATAATTCAATAACTCAATAATTCAATAACTCAATAATTCAATAACTCAATAATTCAATAAGTCAATAATTCAATAACTCAATAATTCAATAACTCAATAATTCAATAACTCAATAATTCAATAACTCAATAACTCAATAATTCAATAACTCAATAATTCAATACCTCAATAATTCAATAATTCAAAACCTCAATAATTCAATAACTCAATAATTCAATAAATCAATAATTCAATAACTCAATAATTCAATAACTCAATAATTAATTAACTCAATAATTCAATAACTCAATAATTCAATAACTCAATAATTCAATAACTCATAATTCATTAACTCAATAATTCAAAACCTCAATAATTCTTCAATGACTAAATAATTCAATAATTCAAAACCTCAATAATTCTTCAATTACTAAATAATTCAACTCAATGATTCAGTAAATCAACAACTCAATAATTCAGTAACCCAATAATTCAGTAACTCGATAATTCAGTAACTCGATAATTCATTAAGTCATTAATTCGTAAATTCAAGTCTTCATTAAGTCATTAATTCGTCAATTCAATAATTCGTTAATTCAATAATCCGCTACTTCAATAATTCGTTAATTCGTTAAATCAATAATTCGTTAAATCAATAATTCGTTAAATCAATAATTCGTTAAATAAATAATTCGTTAAATAAATAATTCGTTAATTCAATAATTCGTTAATTCAATAATTCGTTAATTCAATAATTCGTTAATTCAATAATTCGTTAATTCAATAATTAGTTAATTCAATAATTCGTTAATTCAATAATTCGTTAATTCAATAATTCGTTAATTCAATAATTCGTTAATTCAATAATTCGTTAATTCAATAATTCGTTAATTCAATAATTCGTTAATTCAATAATTCGTTAATTCAATAATTCGTTAATTCAATAATTCGTTAATTCAATAATTCGTTAATTCAATAATTCGTTAATTCAATAATTCGTTAATTCAATAATTCGTTAATTCAATAATTCGTTAATTCAATAATTCGTTAATTCAATAATTCGTTAATTCAATAATTCGTTAATTCAATAATTCGTTATTTCAATAATTCGTTATTTCAATAATTCGTTATTTCAATAATTCGTTATTTCAATAATTCGTTATTTCAATATTTCGTTAATTCAATAATCCGTTAAAGCAAATAATCCGTTAATTCAAATAATCCGTTAATTCAAAAATCCGTTAATTCAAAAATCCGTTAATTCAAAAATCCGTTAATTCAAAAATCCGTTAATTCAAAAATCCGTTAATTCAAAAATCCGTTAATTCAAAAATCCGTTAATTCAAAAATCCGTTAATTCAAAAATCCGTTAATTCAAAAATCCGTTAATTCAAAAATCCGTTAATTCAAAAATCCGTTAATTCAAAAATCCGTTAATTCAAAAATCCGTTAATTCAAAAATCCGTTAATTCAAAAATCCGTTAATTCAAAAATCCGTTAATTCAAAAATCCGTTAATTCAAAAATCCGTTAATTCAAAAATCCGTTAATTCAAAAATCCGTTAATTCAAAAATCCGTTAATTCAAAAATCCGTTAATTCAAAAATCCGTTAATTCAAAAATCCGTTAATTCAAAAATCCGTTAATTCAAAAATCCGTTAATTCAAAAATCCGTTAATTCAAAAATCCGTTAATTCAAAATCCGTTAATTCAAAAATCCGTTAATTCAAAAATCCGTTAATTCAAAAATCCGTTAATTCAAAAATCCGTTAATTCAATAATCCGTTAATTCAATAATCAGTTAATTTAAATAATCAGTTAATTTAAATAATCCGTAACTCATTAATCCGTAACTCATTAATCCGTAACTCATTAATCCGTAACTCATTAATCCGTAACTCATTAATCCGTAACTCATTAATCCGTAACTCATTAATCCGTAACTCATTAATCCGTAACTCATTAATCCGTAACTCATTAATCCGTAACTCATTAATCCGTAACTCATTAATCCGTAACTCATTAATCCGTAACTCATTAATCCGTAACTCATTAATCCGTAACTCATTAATCCGTAACTCATTAATCCGTAACTCATTAATCCGTAACTCATTAATCCGTAACTCATTAATCCGTAACTCATTAATCCGTAACTCATTAATTCGTAACTCATTAACACGTAACTCATTAAAACTCAATCCAATAACTCAATCCAATTACTCATTAATCCAATAACTCAATAATTAAAATAATCCAGTAATTTTATAATTCGATAATTCAATTACTCAATTCAATAATCAACTCGATAATTCTAAGGGTCGAATAATTCCACAGTTCTAAAATTCAATAGCTCGATAATTCAATAATTCCATCTCTTTGATTGATAACTTCGATACACGATACGCGATACACGATACACGATACTCGATACACGATACTCGATACTCGATACACGATACTCGATACTCGATACACGATACACGATACACGATATTTGATCAATAAATAATTCAGTTTATAATTAGATGGCATTATAAATGTGGAGGTTCCTTGCAGTTTAAATAGAAATCACAAAAGTCGGTCAAATGGTTAGGATGAGAACCACTCATCGATCGTATCTATTATTTCGTAAGATAAGATAACATACATATTAAATTGATATATTTAGGCAAAATTTTCTCATAATTGGTACACAAGTAATAGGGACCGTCAGTAATAATCGGTTCATCAAAATTATTTTTCTTTCAACTTATCTTTTGGCAAAATATTCTTATACTTATGTTATATGTGCTAGATTCGATGAATGAGATGAAGTCTCAGCTTTTAAATCAATTGACAGTATCCAACACATATTACAATATCAAATCATACATAATATAGTAAAGGTAGGTGTACATGACCTGATGTCCGGTGGCGCGTGCCCCTCACTAAGGCTGTCGAAGCGGGGTTACTCCCGACTTTCACAACAGGACTCTGCTTCGCTCTGGATTCCTTTTTCACTGCCGCTGTAATTCCAGCTACATACGTTTGCAAGCGCCGTTGATCATCATGAGTCATCGTCAGCCATATTCTCCAACAACTCGGCATGAAACGTAAAAGTATCCGGTGTTACATATAGGTACCTATATACTACATCATAATATCTTATAAACTTTAAAGGAATTACAGTACATAAAATTATGTTTAATGGTAGTTCAAATTATAACATTAATTTTATCTCAAAAACGGTGCGTCGTAGCAAAAAAAGGATTGAAAATTCAAGCCCCCTTTAATGCCCCGTTTGCATAGTAGCCATCTATTTATATTACCACAAATTTTAACATTAAGGATCAAAATCAAAACTCAAAATCATCAATTAATTTGCGAGACCTGGTTGTAAATCATAAATATCAATTTATCTCGGAAACTGTGCGCCGTTGTGAAAAAATAATGAAAATTAAGGCACCCTTTAACACTCCATAACCAACACATATCAAGACCCACGTGTTGACATATTCTGCCTAATTTCCACATGTGTGTGGGTAGGTAAGTAGCAAAAGAAGTAATTACCGTCACGTATTTATTAGGAAGAAGGTGTACCTACTTGATTTTGTTACTTTGAATTCTCGACCAACTGACGCATATATTCTTATGATTATGTCCATTTAAGGGTCATTTATGGGTCAAACTAACCTAAGTTTAACTGACATGCAATTAGATAGCCTATAATCATAATCATCATAATATTATTAATAAATTATGTAGGTACTTATTTAAATTAAATAAAAATGTTACCAGTACCATATTTCTTACGTAATCCATTATAATTTTGTATATTTAATTATCTCAAAGCTTAGAATAAGGGTCATGTTATTATCAGTTATCTCACTAAATCAATAAGTAATAACAGTAGGCGTGTACTTACGTTCTGCACACTTCTGAAGTGTAAAATAACAACACCCTTGAATATATTATCCATTTATTTTCTGTCTTATTCACAATAATCTCATCTTATGACAACCGTTTGCTAGCACAACTCAACAACCAACTGAGGCCCGTCGGCCGAGTGTAGTTTCTTTTTATACCCAACCAATAACAGTCTTCAATTTCAAACTACCCTTAACTTTAAAAACGAATTAAGTAGGTATGCTAAATACCAAAACCCTACAATCTGATATCGAGAGCACTCTATCCTGAGTTTCGGCATGGGATCGGAAAAATTTAGTGAGATTCAATACCACGAAGACACAAGAATCGCCGACCATCCCAAACTCACAAGCGATAAGCACGTAGGTAGATATAAAAAATGTAAAGTGGGGGATGGGTCACAAAGAATGTAGCAAAATGAAAACACGAGCGTACCGAGCGCGAAATTTTTTCGATAAAAATAACGCAATTTGATAGAAAATAGTACATTTTTAGGATTCTGTACTTCAAAAGGAAAAAACGGAACCCATATAGGACCACTTTGTTATCCGTCCGGCCGTCTGTCTGTCTCAATATAAAGGGTCTTGACATGACAGAGGGCGGCAAAATCGACAAATAATGCTTGTTATTTAAATTTTACAAAAAAATAGGGGACCGGCATATTTCTGGTCGACCCTATCTGGAAAGCAAATAAAATACTATTTTTTTACCCAAAATTGCCGCCCCCTAAAATCTGCCGCCCTAGGCTTCAGCCTACTCAGCCTAGTGGTAAATGCGGCACTGGTACCACAGAAACATATTACCGCCCTTCCCGGACACTCCTGCTGACAATATACTACTAGAACATATTGAGCAGATAATGTCTTAAGTAATTAAGTAAGTATAAAAAACCGGCCAAGTGCGAGTCGGACTTGCCCACCGAGGGTTCCGTACATTTCTAACTTTATAAAAAAAATGTGATATCGTTTACGTATCATCTATCATTCTTACAATACAGGAGCTTACGTTCTTACACTCAAGAGCAATAAGAACAGGTTGCTTTCTATTGAAAAAATACGTATAAATATAACCCGATTTCAATGTCGTTAAGTACGTTAAGTACCTACAGGTATTTTAATTTTAACAGCTATAACAGCTACAATAAAGAAACATTACAGAGAGTTATTAGAATAATAATGTAATAAGTGACCGAGTAAAGTGTCGAATAATAAATGAAACTGTGAAGACTAGACAGGCTAATGCGGTCCGTAAAAACTATTGTAATGTAATTGGGTACACTAATTGTCCAACGTGACTAATTTATTTTAATAGCTGCCAGCATGGCGAGCTCGTGTATGTTTGTTAGTAACTAAACTTAAATGTGACGTCCCACGGTAAAGGTTCCTTATGGCGGTTGGCGCTTACGCTATTATTAACGTCGCTCCAATATTATTGCGGCCCAATGCGACGTAAGCGCCAGCCACCATAAGGTACCTTTTGCCGTGGAACGTCACAAATTAGCGATGGCTGAAAATTATATCGGAATGACCTTTAGACATACCTAAAACTAAAGTAATTTTTGATAAAGTTGTCAACAAGAGAGGAAAATTTATATTACCTAACAATAAAAGGTCATTCAACGTACCGAATGATTTTAAAATTATCTAGAGACGAAAGGGGACGTCGTCTTCTCCATACAAATGTAGTCATTTAATCATTGCAATCATGTACAACATTATAAGTAAGTATACAAGGTACACATATGTGAACATGAACCCGGATAGGGTAGGTATAGCAATTAGTTTTAATCTTATACTAGTCTTATCACAATTATAAAAATGCTCGTAGTTTATACAAAAAACCTAACAATGTATAGAATTTAAATTAGGTCTTAAATGTATATAATAAAGCCTTTTTGTATGCCTAGTATTGATTGATTTGGATTGATTATCTATGACTATGATATGACACATGTTTTCACATCAAAATGTCAAAGGCTTTATTCAATTAAATAAGTTATATAAAATACAAAGATATGGAATAATATTCCATAAAGCTAATGCTTTAAATGTTGTTTCTCTTTCAGGTAAGAGTTTTAGTTTCTATGATTTCAGTTTGTGTTATTATTTAAATATCATCGTTTGTACTTTGTACTTAATAAAATATCCTCTTTCAGAGTAACACAATTTAGTTTTTATTTCGTCGTGTCTCAACAGACACAATAACATATTATAAAACAACATTTAAACCGTAGTGGTTATATTCTCTTTGTGACAGAGCTCATTTTGCACACAAATATATATATATTTTTTTAATTTTAAAATACTTAAATAGTTTAGAAGTTATTTAAGAAAATAGCCAAAAAAATTACCATTTCCTCCCCCCCCCCCCCCTTTATCTCCGAAAGTAGGTACTGGGTCTAAAATTTTGAAATAATATACAAAATAGTTCTTTACCTATAGATGACAGGAAAACCAATTACAAATATGCAGTGAAGCGTGAGTCGGACTAATTATTTAGTTTTTGATCTGACCCCTACGGGTTTTTAACCGACTTCTAAATCTCAAAGAAGGAGGTTATCAATTCGGTAGTATGTTTTTTTTATATGTTTGTTACTCCATACCAAAAAGAATAGATAGTATAGAGGGGTCCTGTCATTGTAAATTTTGTAGTCACTGTAAATTTACTGCCATCTATTGAAACACGACTAAAGCTTAAAATGAAAACGTATAAAGTTATCAAAAAATGTATATATATGGATAAATGATTTTATTATTTTTATATTGTTTTGATCCATGTTCATTCACTGATATCTATGTGTTAAAATTGTTAAATATGACACGGTGTCGTCACGCCATCTAGCCGAGGATAGGCTAAAGGTGTGTGCGCCATCTATCCAAGAATGACTTTTACTTGAATTCCGAGGCACGTTTTTTCCTTAGACTTTATTCGTCTTATACGAAGTTACATATGTCTTTGTCCATACGGAGTACGGAGGCGTCATTACCGGACCGATTTTGAAAATTCTTTCTTTGATTGTATGTATATGCATACAGATTGGTCCCGTTTTTGTCAAAACCCAGTTCTGACGATGAGGAATCGAGGGAACTCCTCAAATCTTAAAGGTGACAATGTATGGAAAGCTTTAATTTATTTATCCACCCTTCTACATTGTTTATGGTTTAATACTTTATAAGGGCTGTCTGTGTTATCTATGGTTCCTCTTTTCATAATGCACCTGTACTCGTCTGCACGTATTGTAAGCTCTTATTTTATTTAATAAAAGTATCTGAAGTTTCCTGAAGCTTTCTTATTCCACCACACCACCACCACTGCCAGGGCTCATCAGGTTATAGACCCAGCGAGTGTACTACGAGTTTTTTTGAAAGTGGTGTGGTTGGAACGCCGGGATCGCCGCCGTGCCGCATGACAAAGGTAACCTCAAAAATCTACAAGGCTCATCTCAAACAGTGAACGCATCAAATCATATAGCAATGACAGAAGAGTTGCGGCTGTACACCTTCAGTAAATTGGAAGGAATCTCGAATTGGTCCACATGGAAATTTTACATGGAGATGGCGCTAAACATCGAAGGTTTGAGCAATTGTATTAAAGGCACCGAAGCGGACGCTGCTAAAGTTCAAAAAGCATTAGCACGGATTTGTTTGTCGGTGAAACCCGCATGCCTTCAATATGTACGCAGCGCGAAGACGGCAGAGGAAGCATGGAAAAACCTGGCCAGCGTGTTTGAAGACAAAGGTTTTTATAGAAGGGTATCCTTGTTACGGCAGCTACATCGCACACAATATGCTGATTTCTCTGACATGACCTCATATATAGACGGAGTAACCACGTTAGTGCAGCAAGTTGCCGATATTGGTAAAACGATTGAGGATGAGGAAGTCGCAGAGATGTTGCTGAGTGGACTGCCGCAGGACTTCGACATCGTAGTATCGAGCTTAGAGTCGGCGAATATATCTGCAAAACTCACGAGTGATTTGGTGCGTACCCGGCTCTTACAGGAAGAGCATCGACGTGGCAGCCAAGACTCTCCTGATGCAGCGCTTACCGTTCGATCAAATGTGAATAAGCTAAGAAAATGTCATTACTGCAATAAGCTAGGCCATATAAAGTCAAAATGCTATAAACTTCGAAACGACAAGAAGAAACCTAAAAACGACGAAAACGTGGTGTTAGTGGCAACGAGTGTGGACAATCAATTTAAGGTTAATCAAGTGTTAATTGATTCGGGGTGTAGTTCCCACATGTGGAAAGATTTCGGTAGCTTTATAAACTTTAAGAACCTGTCTGAAAGTGTAACTGTTGCAAATGGACAAAGGTTAACTTGTAAGGGTAGGGGAGATGTGTTTTTCAAAACCAAGCAAGGTTCTGTTACTCTAACAGATGTCATGTTTGTACCCGGGCTCTCAACCAATTTAATAAGCGTTAGTAAATTATGTGAGAAGGCCCTTTGTGTAAAATTTTTAAAAGATAAATGCCTTGTTTTGAGAGAAAGCACTGTCCTTCTTAGTGCCAGTGGAGTTAACGGGGTCTATTGTGTGGATAATGAAGGGGTAGGCATGTCTTATGATTCACAGGTAGCGAATGTGTCAACCAAGGAAGTGCCTGTGGATGTGCTACACAAGAGACTTGGGCACTTGAGCTACAGAGGTATGTGCACCCTCCGAGGGATGGTTTCTGGCCTAGCCTTTCAAGAGCATGATCTGCAAAGCTGTGTGTCATGCGCTGAGGGGAAGCAAAAAGTGGTGGCTTTTCCCAAAGGGGAGGCCACGCGCGCCAAACAGATCCTGGAGCTTGTGCACTCGGACGTGTGCGGTCCGTTCCCTGTATGCAGTCTTGGTGGATCAAGATATTTGCTCACCTTCACTGACGACTATTCTAGACGGGTGGTTGGATACTTCATGAAAAATAAATCTGAGGTAATGTCCAAATTCATATTATTTAAAGCTACTGTTGAAAAGCAAACAGGTTGTGTTATAAAGAGGCTTCGCAGTGACAACGGCGGGGAATATTGTAGTCAAAAATTCAGGGATTATTTACAGAAAGCAGGTATAGTGCATGAAACGACTGTACCTTACAGCCCACAACAAAACGGTGTAAGTGAATCTCAAAATCGTATTCTTCTTGAAAAAGCACGAAGCATGCTTCAGGAGTCAGGCCTCGGCAAGCAGTTTTGGGCTGAAGCAGTTTCAACTGCCATCTATTTAAAAAATAGGTCGCCCACAAATGCTGTGCCCGGTAAGACACCTGAGGAAGCGTGGTCAGGCAATAAAGTTGATTTGAGTCATTTGCGAGTGTTTGGCTGTAAGGCATTGTCGTTAATAGATGAAAGCAAGCGTGACAAATTAGATTCTAGATCAAAACATTGCATTTTTGTCGGCTATGCTGATCATTCTAAAGGTTATAAATTGTTAGATCCCTTGAATCCCAAGAAAGTCATTATATCTAGAAATGTTGTGTTCTTTGAAACTGAATTTATTGATTTGGGTAAAAATACTAAACCTGTCCCCGCTGATGTTGTCCATCTTGACTTGTGTAAAACACAGTCAAGATATATAGTTTTAGTAAATAATGATTTGTGTATAACACAGTCAGGTAATAATAATGTTTTAATGAATGATAATTTGTGTGAAACACAATTAAATGAAGATAATTTAACAAATGATAATTTTTTAAATATTGACATGTTGGAAAGTAATTGTTTAGACAATAATTCTGATGATAAATGTAATGCAAGCAATGGTATGATTTCAGACAAGGACCTGTCGTGGAGCAGTGCTGCTGATGACAGTGGGCCTGGCCAGCCCTCACCATCAGCATCCTCCGATGCCCACATCACTGATGGGCAGGACACACTGTTCGACCCGGAGCCTGTGTCTGACAGCTGGAGTGGTCAGCAATCATCGGCATCATCCTGTGACGTTCGAGGGGAAGGTGCGCCAACCGAACTGCAGTCTGCGTCGGCAAGCGAACGCCCCGTACGGAGTACACGCCTCAACAAACCAGCAAGGTACACTGATTATGATTTGTCTGATTCGTCTATGTTTGTCTGTTCATCTCAAACAAATGTACCTCAAACTTATGAGGAGGCTATGTCTAGTCCCCATAGGGAGGAATGGCTAGCTGCCATGCAGTCAGAATATAATTCTTTATTATCCAACAATGTATGGACCCTCGTAGATAGGCCCTCGGGCCAAAATATTGTTAAAAGTAAGTGGGTTTTTAAGATAAAAAATGATTTTTCAGATACGAGGGACGTTAATTATAAAGCTCGTTTGGTAGCCCGTGGTTTCTCACAAAAACAAGGTATCGATTATGAAGAGACGTTTGCACCTGTAGTCAGGCATTCAACCATGCGTTTGTTATTTTGTATTGCTAATGAGTTAGATATGGAAATTGAACATGTAGATGTAACTACTGCTTTTCTTCATGGAGACCTGGCTTAAAAGATTTATATGGAACAGCCAAAAGGATTTACCTGTAATAAAAATAAAGTTTGCCTTTTAAATAAAAGTTTGTATGGTTTAAAACAGGCAAGTAGGGTCTGGAATAATAAAGTAAATAATGTTTTGATAAATAATGGCTACATGCAAAGCAAATGTGAACCTTGTATTTACACTAAGAAATCTGATGGTAACTTAACAATGATAGCCCTTTATGTTGATGATTTTTATATATTTTGGAATAGTAAAAGTGAGAAAGACTTGTTATGTAATTTATTACAGTCAGAATTTGATTCTAAGCAGCTAGGAAATTTAAGAAATTGTTTAGGTATTACAGTGTCTAGAGACAAGAAAAAAGGGATATTAAAGTTGTCCCAATCAGATTACATTAAGAAATTGCTTTCTAAATTTAATATGTCAAACTGTAAGAGTGTTGCAAGTCCATTGGCAGCTAACTGTAAACTCGAGAGACCCATAAATGATAAAGACTGTTTATCTGAAAATGTTTATCCATTTAGAGAATTAATTGGGTGTCTCATGTATTTGTCAGTTTGTACTAGGCCAGATATTTCATATGCTTTGTCTCAGTTGAGTCAATTTTGTAATTGTTTCACTAAAGATCATTGGATAGCAGCTAAGAGAGTATTGCGTTACCTGTCTGGGACAATTGATTATTGTCTTATATTTGTTAAAAGTGGGAATTTTAACATTTCAGTGTTCGCAGATGCTGATTTTGCTAACGATTGTGATAGAAAATCTTATAGTGGTTTTGTGATTAAAATAGGTGACTCAACTGTGAACTGGGAGTCGCGCAAGCAACGTTGTATTGCCCTTAGTAGTACAGAGGCTGAATATAGCTCTGGGTGACGCTTGCCGGGAACTTTGTTTTATCAGAAATTTCATGAATGAAATTTTTGAAAAACATTCATGTTGTACACTTTATAGCGACAACCAGAGTGCGTTGAGACTTCTAGAAATAAGAGAGTATTGTCATAAGAAAACAAAGCACATAGATCTGAAATATCACTTTGTTAAAGATATAGTTCGAAAATGTAATATAACAACTAAGTATTTGCCTACAGATAAAATGTTAGCTGATATTTTGACTAAGGGTCTTTCAGGTCTTAAACACTCTAACTTTGTGTATGATTTGAACTTGAGAAATGTAGTATAGTAATCGTGCTTATAAACTTGTTTTTTTTTTATATAATTTGATAGTGTTCAAATCTTAGTTTCTACATAATGTGAAGTGTGAGGGGAAGTGACAATGTATGGAAAGCTTTTATTTAT
Source organism: Cydia splendana (assembly GCF_910591565.1). Taxonomy (NCBI): domain Eukaryota; kingdom Metazoa; phylum Arthropoda; class Insecta; order Lepidoptera; family Tortricidae; genus Cydia; species Cydia splendana. The sequence goes on along the minus strand of NC_085987.1, from coordinate 36,228,959 downwards.
TTATCCACCCTTCTACATTGTTTATGGTTTAATACTTTATAAGGGCTGTCTGTGTTATCTATGGTTCCTCTTTTCATAATGCACCTGTACTCGTCTGCACGTATTGTAAGCTCTTATTTTATTTAATAAAAGTATCTGAAGTTTCCTGAAGCTTTCTTATTCCACCACACCACCACCACTGCCAGGGCTCATCAAAAGGCATATACATAGTGATTTTTGTGTTTTTATCAACAAATCAAGCATATACGTCCAAAAACGTGACATTTGATGAAGTGGAACTGCTGATGATGATCAGAACGGAACTCCTCAACGACGCATAGTTCACGTTTGGCGATTTGTCCTCTTCGTTATGTTTGTTAAGCAAGTTAAGTTTTTAAGCCACATTTTTGTCAAGCTCGAATTCCGATGATAGGATCCATGAGGAATCGAGGGAACTCCTCAAATCTTAAAGGCATGCGTATAGAGATTTTTGTATTTTCATCAGAAAATCAAGCATATTCATTAAAAACTGTCGCATTTGATGAAGTGGAACTGCTGATGATGATCAGGACAGAACTCTTCAACGACGCATAGTACCTACACGTTTGGCGATTTCGAATTTCGATTTTGACTTGGAGTGGCACCCGGACTCGGACTCGGACCCGCAACCGGACCTGGACTCGGACCCGGAGCTGGTCCTGGACCCAAACCTGGACCTGGACCAGGACCTAGACCTTACCTGGACCTGGTCCTGGACTCGGAACTGGACCCGGACTCGGACCCGGACTCGGACCCGGACTCGGACCCGGACTCGGACTCGGACCCGGACCCGGACCCGGACTCGGACCCGGTCTTAAATCCGGACCTTGACCCGGAAAACCACTATGATACCTAAACTAAATAAACCACTATAATTACTGGTATAAAATATAGGTATAAAGTATAATGATGCCAAACTTACTTTAGCCCCTCCCGCTAAAACCCCCGTACACCGCACCGCACGCGCCGTTAAGTGGCTTAGTTTGAATTGAACTGCGATCCTCACAGAACCGAACAAAAGTGGGTTAGGTTAGGTTAGAACTGAGAGCCTTACAGAAACGAAATGTTACTAGAAAAGTGGGTGGTTTTAACCTCCTTTTCTACATATAAGACGGTCCCCCATAGAAGACGGTATTTTTTTCTTAAGAGCGCTATTACATTTCGGCGTTGAGCGAGTTTAGGTATTTTACGCGCTGCGGCAGGCCGTGCGAGCTCAGTATGCCGATCCCTTCTACCACACTCGCACTACAATGATGGATTAAACATTCTTGATCCTTCGCGAAGCATATTGAAATCAACCATAACAACACTAACTGTACTTAACTTTTAAAGTTCTAAAACTGTTATTTGGTAAGTACGAAAATACTAAATGCAGTGCAAATGTACATAGGGGCTGTTCATAAATTACGTCATCTATTTTTGACGATTTTTGACCCCCTCCCCCACCCCTCAAATCATCCAAAAATCAAGCTTCGGATGAATCTGTTTCCTCCTACTTCATGTTACCATCATCCGATGTCCAGACCCCCCCCCCCCCACTCCTCCCATTTGAAACGACGTAATTTATGAATAGCCCCATACTCGTACTTATGAAGGTATATTACTCGAAAGAAATTATAGGTACCTACTCGCTTATTTACATGTTTCGTCATTGCATTTGGTACCTATAGGTTGTAAAGTTTGTATCAACGAGGGTTTAAAAACGAACTGGTACTGAGGATCTGATGATGATTAAGGTGGTCACGGATACCAATCAACCATGTAGTAACATGATTAGGCTCGTTTGATTCGTCTCAACAAGATCTTTGACACTGAAGATACACAGGGTCTGATGATGGAGCTGGAAGGTGGCCACGGGTACCAGTCTATCATGTAACTAAACAACTTCGTGTTTGGGCTCGTTTGATTCGTCTCAACAAGATCTTTGACACAAGACAGTACTCAGGGTCTGATGATGGAGCTGGAAGGTACCATTACCAATCAACCATGCAACTAAACCACATCGTGTTTAGGATCGTTTGATTCGTCTCAACAAGATCTTTGACACTAGGTGATACTCAGAGTCTGATGATGGAGCTGGAAGGTGGTCACCGGTACCAATCAATCATGCAACTAAACCACTTCGTGTTTAGGCTCGTTTTATTCGTTTCAACAAGATCTTTGACACAAGATAGTACTCAGTGTCTGATGTTGGAGCCGGAAGGTGGTCACCGGTACCAATCAACCATGCAACTAAACCACTTCGTGTTTAGGCACGTTTTATTCATCTCAACAAGATCTTTGACACAAGGTAGTACTCAGGGTCTGATGATGGAGCGCGAAGGTGGCGACGGGTATCATCATCAGCTCCATCATCAGACCCTGAGTAGTATCTTGTGTCAAACATCTTATTGTGACGAATCAAACGAGCCCAAACACGAAGTGGTTCAGTTACATGGTAGACTGGTACCCGTGGCCACAGTCCAGCTCCATCATCAGACCCTGAGTACTAACTTGTGTCAAAGATCTTGTTGCGACGAATCGAACGAAGCCAAACACGAAGTGGTTTAGTTGCATGGTTGATTGGTACCGGTCACCACCTTCCGGATCCATCATCAGACCCTCAGTACTACCTTGTGTCAAAGATCTTGTTGCGACAAATCAAACGAGCCCAAACACGAAGTGGTTCAGTTACATGGTAGACTGGTACCCGTGGCCACCTTCTAGCTCCATCATCAGATCCTGAGTACTATCTTGTGTCCAAGGTCTTGTTGAGACGAATCAAACGAGCCTAAACACGAAGTGGATTAGTTGCATGGTTGATTGGTACCGGTGACCACCTTCCGGCTCCAACATCAGACCCTGAGTACTATCTTGTGTCAAAGATCTTATAGAAACGAATAAAACGAGCCCACACACGAAGTGGTTTAGTGGCATGGTTGATTGGTACCGGTGACCACCTGCCGGCTCCATCATCAGACCCTGAGTACTATCTTGTGTCAAAGATCTTGTTGAGACGAATCAAACGAGCCTAAACACGAAGTGGTTTAGTTGCATGGTTGATTGGTACCGGTGACCACCTTCCGGCTCCATCATCAGACCCTGAGTATTATCTTGTGCCAAAGATCTTGTTGAGACGAATCAAACGAGCCCAAACACGAAGTGGTTTAGTTGCATGATTGATTGGTACCGGTGACCACCTTCCGGCTCCATCATCAGACCCTGAGTACTATCTTAAGTCAAAGATCTTGTTGAGACGAATAAAACGAGCCTAAACACGAAGTGGTTTAGTTGCATTGTTGATTGGTACTGGTGACCACCTTCCGGCTCCATCATCAGACCCTGAGTACTATCTTAAGTCAAAGATCTTGTTGAGCCGAATCAAACGAGCCCAAACACGAAGTGGTTTAGTTGCATGGTTGATTGGTACCGGTGACCACCTTCCGGCTCCATCATCAGACCCTGAGTACTATCTTGTGTCAAAGATCTTGTTGAGATGAATAAAACGAGCCTAAACACGAAGTGGTTTAGTTGCATGGTTGATTGGTACCGGTGACCACCTTCCGGCTCCATCATCAGACCCTGAGTACTATCTTGAGTCAAATAAATACATATAGAATGTCAGGTCGTTTCAAATATTTTTAATCCTGTCCGGTAGTTTATTAAACTGTACCATTATAAATTATAATACTATAAAAACAGTGCTAGGATCAAAGTCTCTCGTTGCGGTTTACACGCACACAGTATAGCGTTTTACACGGCGCCCGCCGCACACAATGATAAAAAACCTCGTCGTCGCCGTTGAAAATGTGCGGAGCCGACCGACACACATCCTACCTCTACAAGCTCTGCCGCGGCACTGAGCTGGCGCAGCGCGCGTCATCGGTAATATAGAGTAGTTTTCAAAAAATTGCCAAAAAATTATAGTAGAATTTCATAAACACTAATGTATACCAACAGTATAAGCAAACGTTGCAGATTGCTTGAGTATGAAAATGACTTCGATATTAAGTAGATTTTCGTAGGAATTGATACTTGTTTCGGAGAGAAAATCGAGTTCGTTTTACTTTGATTTTCTCTTTCTCAAAGGTATGTAGGAAAAATATAGTTTGATATGCCTAAAGTACAGGGTATTAGTAATACAAAATAGCCAGGTTTAGCAGAGTAAAATTCTCAACATTTCCAAATAAGAGCTCGCCATTCAGTGCTTCACGGGGTTTTTCGGAAACGACCATCAGAAAAAAAATCATTACTAATTTAATAAGTCCTTTTTCTAATATTTACAACGATATTTATAAAGATAAGAAGACGCTTTTACTGGAACAAGTACTCATTGTTTCTAATAATGAGCGCAAAGTCCTGAATTTCGTCGACTAGTATCATCAATTTTGCATTATTTCGACTTTTCTTGTAAGAGCGCTCTTAAAAATTATGTTATTTAAAGGCAATTCACCCGCGTTTCACATATAAAAATTAGTGAAAAAATACATTGTTAAAAACTGGGTAATGTACGGAAACCCTTGGAACGCGAGTCCGACTCGCACTTGGCCGGTTTTTCTTTTTACAAACATACTTTTCACTTCTACCCAATTTTTATTTTTTTGTCATTTTACGCAGCTCATATGAGTAGGTATAGCTGGTCAAGCAGATCTTGTCAGTAGAAAAAGGCGGCAAATTTGAAAAATGTAGGCGCGAAGGGATATCGTCCCATAGAAAATTGGAATTTCGCGCCTTTTTTTACTGACAAGATTTGCTTGACCAGCTTATATAATGAACATAGTGCCGTTTTTCACCGATTTTCGAGTGACGAATACGAGCGGTCGAAATTCAAAAACAGTTATAACTCGGAAATAAAATAAGATTAGTTTGTGTTATTTACAGTATTTTATAATTAATTTCTAATTTATTGTTGTAGCCCACAAATGTTCAAAAAATTTGCGCCTTATTCAATATTTTACCGTATTAATTGTTTATGTAACCCGTCCGAGCTGTGATTTGACGTTGACTGTACATGTTATGTATCTTGTGAGATTTTAATATAATAAAACTCCAAAAAAGCGCATTTCCCGGAAATAAGACCTAGCTAGATCGATTTATCGGCCCCGAAAACCCCCATATAGCAAATTTCATCGAAATCGATAGAACCGTTTCCGAGTTCCCGAAATATATATAAATAAACTCGTTTAAAGCTATTAGATTGTCTGCAATATTTATTATAGTGTAGTGTAGGTATTGTGCAGTTGGGAATGCATTTCTGCAACACAATAGTAAATAATGAGTAGGTAACCAATGACAAGGTCACTTCGCCGCAGACAGACGGGAAAACGGTGCAGTTCCGTCAACTAACTACTCATTGCTAGCAGCATTCAGCCGCAAATTTTCAGACATCGTTTTTGTTGAACCATTCAAAAGATTTTTTTTCAGTTTCATTAGTTATCTTTTTGCAGGTTTGACGCGAACAGGTTGAACTCGAAAATAATACAATTGCACAGTAACAAAGGATAAATCTCAATAAGCTTAAGCGCTGAAAATGCATGCAATTAATGCTTTACCAAGTAACTACAATAGGTAGTCTCTTGTCTTTTGTCTACGGTCCATTTTGAGCACCTCATCCGGTGATATTATTGTTATGAATGGCCACAGTATATCTAGTCATTGAAAACAGGACAATCCTTATTATTATATATTGATCTCACAGCGGCTATTGACGTAGGCAGTTTGGTCTGGTATTCTGTAACAAGCTAATAATCTAAGAGCCCTGTATTATTTACACGCACGCTGGTATCGCAAACGTCCCGCACGCGATGCGGGCTGTACTTGTGATCAATTGTACTGTACCCGCATATAGAGGATTCTATTGTTACTGCATTACATACTCATACGATTGAATTTGCCTAGTTTTCCACTACCCAAAGGTTGGCTGAACACTGGAAGAGATCGCTCATTACCATTATTAGTGATGACACCCACTTTTGTCTGCCTCTGCTATTAATACGTGTCCTAATTGATTTTTTTCATTGACGTGTGTAAATATGTAATAAGAGTAGTAGCAGGTAGTAGTATTTGTATAAGTAGTAAGGTAAACGTACTAGTGCTCGCTGGCCATGACTACACGACATGCTAATGCCCAATAGATAACACCTTGCTGTCACCTCTATTGACAATTACTTAAGTTTCAAGATGACAACGTACTGGGACCGCGTCGAGCACCTGTACGTTTACCTTAGTTATATTTATGCATCAAAACTGGCGTGGATTTGTAATTACTTTAAAAAATTCAATATTGTAATAAAAAATAACAACGACTTCAGTTTCATACGACCGCCTTATGTGCAGAGCAAAGACATATGTAACTTCGTATAAGACGAATAAAGTCTAAGGAAAAAACGTGCCTCGGAATTCAAGTAAAAGTCATTCTCGGATAGATGGCGCACACACCTTTAGCCTATCCTCGGCTAGATGGCGTGACGACACCGTGTCATATTTAACAATTTTAACACATAGATATCAGTGAATGAACATGGATCAAAATAATATAAAAATAATAAAATCATTTATCCATATATATACATTTTTTGATAACTTTATACGTTTTCATTTTAAGTTTTAGTCCTGTGTCGATAGATGGCAGTAAATTTACAGTGACTACAAAATTTACAATGACAGGACCCCTCTATACTATCTATTCTTTTTGGTGCAGAGACATACACGTCTGTGCAAACCTTGCCGATAATAAAAACATAAGTATACCTACTTAGGTATGGAAAATAAAGTTTTTGTAGAGTTTTTGTCAGAAACTGACTGACGTCTACAATCAGGTCAACCAACCAATGGTTGACCTTATTGTAGACGTGTAAGTAGGTAAAATTACAAAGGGCAACTTATTTTAACGAAATATGCCTTATCATTACTGCGAATACTGCGTGTAATGGTTGTTTGTATCAGTTGCACTAACACCTGTTGGACCTCACTAGCACCCTTAATAAATTTCTATTCTTTGATATTGCATTATATGTATGAACTAGCTTTTGCCCGCGGCTTCGCACGCGCAGGAGAGTTCTTTTTTTTTTTTTTTTACGGACTGAACAGTGACTGACCTTAGTCTCACCACAGAATAATTAATAGTACTACCGTACAGAAAGGAAACTTCCTACAAAAACGAAGTTTGACAGCGGTTCAGGGTCGAATCATGCTGTCCCTTTCTAATATATGGCACTATCCCTTTCGGCTATTTAGGGTTGTCAAAAATCAAGTGATTATCTTATCTGTGGTCGTGCACGCAAAAGGAAGTAAAGTGGTGCCAACCCTAATAATTGCTCGGAGCAATGATGAGCCGAGCGGAGCCGAGTTTGACCGAAGTCAGGAGTTTCGCACCCCTGGTCTCACCTGCTGGAAAGTGATGACAAGGCGGAAGGTGTAGGGTTGTAAAAAAACGGTTTGTTTTCTGACTTGAGAAAAAACATGAAAAAAAACCGTGAAAAAAAAAGTTTTTTTTCTGGAGTACTTACGTTTTTTTTCAAAAGTATGAAAACTCAAAATTTGCAAGGCAGATAATACTTTTATACGGTTGTTTTACTTGTTTTAGACTTTATGTCAGTTTATGTTAACCATTAAACCAATTTAATTTAACAACTTTGATTAATAACAACATAAATGAAATCTTTTTTTCATAAATCTGTTTGCAACCCTACGAAGGTGTAGCTCACTATTTCAGTAAAAGCTTATTCACAGTATTCACTCTTGACTTGAAGACACCAATTGTAATTATATCGATTAATCGAGCTCGACTTATTTAATATAATCTAATGTACGTTTTGTACCTAACACCTTTTAATTTATATTTTTTATTTATGTAGTTGTAGCCTTTTGTACCTATAGCATCTCCTTATACACTACATTAGTGGTTCTCCCTTGGATTGCTAGAGGAGGAAGCTGCGTTGTGCGATTCTCCCTTCAAGCTGCGTGAACTTTTCATAATAATGTTAGTTTTTTGTCAACTTACTGACCCGTTAAGTCTCTGGAAAAAATATAAGGACAGTTTTTCGGACGACATTAAACGGCAACTTGAGAGAGAATTGCAAAATGGTGCGGAGTTTTACATGGATGAAGTGTATCAGTGTGTGTGATTTGCTGATACCTAGCGGAGGTGTCACGGTTTACCTCGGGGTGGGTTTGCTGATACCTAACGGAGGTGTCACGGTTTACCTCGGGGTGGGCTTGCTGATGCTGATACCTAGCTACTGCTTCTCTGTGTAGGTACATCAGGGTTCATTTTTTGGTAATTGCTTACGGCAGCTTGGTGATCTGATGATTTGTTTTGCATATATTTATTTGCGGCAGCTTTTAGTTGTTTGTTCCGTGTAGTATTCGTGAACCTGGCACGGCGTTTTTTAGTAACTGTTTTGGTAGCGGTAAGAGATAATGATGAGTCTGATTCTAAATGGGGTGGTAATCTCCTCATTCCTTCTCGTGGTAATCTTCTTGGCAACCACAGAGAGGAGTGAAGAAGGGGGCTCTGATATTGTGGGTCTTACGAGTAATTCACTGCGAATATATACGTCAAAATGACCGCTAGACAAATCACTTGAAAATCTTAGTCGGCCCACCGGATTACCCACAGTACCAACTCTCATATATAGCTCATTGTTGCGGTAAACTTCGAAAACCCACGGAAACAGTTGTCCTGCCGCTACCAACTCGCAGAGACTACCGTAAGTAAACGGGCGCGACATTTCAAGGCAGTATTCAACGGAGCTGGAGTAATTATCACCGTTACTGTTAATGAGACATAATAACAAACTCCTCCCAGTTGGCCACCACGTGACTAACGATTTGCTCGCGCACCTCCCTGGCCATCACCTGCGTATCATACAGAAGATAGGAGATGGCGCGAAACAGCCGGCCTAGCCAAGGTTACAATCGCTATCGCTTCGACAACGAAAAGCATTATGTCTCTCTATCACTCTTCCATATTAGCGCGACAGTGACAGTTGCGTTTCGATCGCTACGGAGAGTAAGCGATTGGCATCTTGGCTACGCGGCCTGACAGGCTCCATCTCCAATTATAGGTACTACGGTGTGAGCCAACATGGTCCCATCAATATCCAACAATTCAACAGCCATTGTAGGTATTAGTGAAATTTTCCCTGAGCTAATAGCTAAAAAAATTTACTTTAAGGCATTGCATTCTCAAAAGTCTGGATCACGTGTGGCTGTAAATCAGCGTGTATGTTACAACCGTCTATGCTATTTTCGTAATTAGCATTCCCCACCAGGGGCCATAGTTCACGTCGGCTACGTTATATTTTAATTTTGATCCCATTTTTGTAATTAGCGTCCCACAAAACCATGGAAATGATACCCATATTGATATTTTGAAATTTCAACCCCATTGCACCCCTACCAGGGGGATGATTGTTCACTTCGGCTACGTTAATTTTAATTTTGATGCCATTTTTGTTGTTAGCGTCTCAAAATACTATGAAAACGATACCCATATTGATATTTTGAGATATCAACCCTATTGGGGACTTTTCCCCCTCTTAGGGGTTCAATTTTCAAAAAACCTGAAACACGTGTTTACTCATTTATCTTTAGGAATACTCCTGTGAAATTTAATAAATAAAATAGTCTAACTAATCTTGTTTCCCCATACAAACTTTGGACCCCCATTTCACTCCTTTAGGGGATGAAGTTTCAAAAATCCTTTCTTAGTGGACCCCTAGACCTTATAAGGAATCTAGTTGCCAAATTTGGACTTTCTAGTCCCAGCGGTTTGGGCTGTGCGTTGATTTAAGTCAGTCAGTCAGGTCTTTCACGTTTATATATTTAGATTAAAATTAAATTTTTGGCAAAAACTTATTATAACAAAAGAAATTAAGATCAAGCATTGTTATGGTTACAGGATAGAGATGAACTTACATTTCATTAATGTTTTATAGAGATAAGCCAAGCAAGTTTCTTGTTCCTGATAGCAACTACCTATATATCAATTCACGCGCTACAAGCTAAGCTTTTAGTTAATTAGTTAACCTCTAGGAGGACTGATGAGAAGCAATAGTAGATTGTTAACCAAGGGTTGAAAGGCACCCATTTCTGTCGAGGTATTTTGGCGCTCGAACGCAGTGAGAGCGCCAATAGTCCGAGACGGAAATGGTGCCTTTCACCCGAGTTAAACACTCTACTTTTCATATCGAATGCGAGGAAACCAAACAAGACAAGGCAATTTCGCAAAATCAGTAATTGAAGTACCCAATAGACCTACGGCCATGATTTTTTTCCTTAGGACTTACTTGCAATCGGAGACTTTACAAGTGTGAAGATTAATAACCCCTAGCGAAAATCATTTAGATTGCAATATTTACGAAAACACACATTTTTTAACAAACTGCAGTAATTTTAAAATGATTTGTTCATTATAGTATGAAAATCAGCGGGATTGCCTCTTACTTTTTAATTTTATACTTTTTCGTTCTAAAAGCCGCAACAGACTACCGGACCGCACCGCGACCTTGGTGCGCCGCACCACGTAATAACATAATAAAAGTATTTTAAATATTAAATAATAATTTAATTAATAATATAAGAATATTTATCTTGTATTTTATTTTATTTTCATGAATATTGTGCGAAATAACTTTAAATACCAATTAAATATCGTACAAACGTTTAACTGTGGCTGTATAAGATTCTGCCTTTGCTCATTTACGCAAGTGTAAGGTTTAAAAACAATTTTTGGTGTATTCCTTTTGGTTCCCGCCTTATGAAATCGAGTAAATAGAATTCAACGAAAGAAATCAAGAATAATTTGTTTTTAACAATTTACTTATATAATTTTTTACAAAAAGAGGATCAACGTGGGATTAGTAAAATTAATCAATTACCAATTGTTGCAGGCGAGGAAATAAAGACCCTATTTTTCCATTTTATTTCCACCCACTTGTTCATGGGACGGGGACGCAGAGGAGTACACCACTTTTCTGCGCTAGAGCATAAACGTATCACTTTCTGCGCACCTTTTAGAACAACAACGACCCACTTTCAGAGCATGAGATATGAAAAATTTTTTGCAGCGCTTTTAAAACGCCACTGCTTGTCAGTTATGGTAAATAAATACCCTTGGGTTTTAGCGGTTTTGATCTTAAGGATTTAGCGTTTTTTTGGGTCTTGGTGTTTTAAGATTGCGTTAATTAGGTATAGGTTCATTTATTTTTCATTAAAATACAACTAATCAAATGGTACCATACGTCACACGAATTTTATTATTTTTGACCTGTCCCCTCTCCTTGTCACACGGTCACATTTGGCAACCCCTGAATTCTGGTGTGACGTCACATATTTGACAATTTTGTGTTCAATAAAATCAGCATTTTGAATAAGGTAAACGTACTAGTGCTCGACATGCTAATGCCCAATAGATGACACCTTGCTGTCACCTCTATTGACAATGATTTAAGTTTCAAGGTGACATGTACTGGGACCGCGTCGAGCACCAGTACGTTTACCTTTATTTTACATTTTTTTAAATAAAAGCAATACTATTAGAAATTAATTTTATGACACTAAATCGATTAGTAATAAAAACTACACGAATACCTATAAATATCGAGTCCGTCTAAGCTAACATTGAACCGACTTAAACAGAACTAAGTGAAGGGGTGTCATAATCATATTTATATAGAAATTTGACATTGTCACACTTTGTCATTGCAAATGCCATGCATAATAGGGTATTATACCTACTGTATTTAAAATAAATGATTTTACACCATGCATGAAATAAAGCACCAGTTAATTATTAGAAAAACACAGATAGGAGTTATTTTTAAACACAAGTTCTATTTAAACAAATCGGAATCGGATAGAAATATAAAAAGTAGGTGAGTTGACCATGACGTCACGATGTAATGTTTCATATAAATTCCATATTAGCAAATCGTTTTGAATTTCGCGTCATAATATTAAACTTTAACTTCTTATAATTTACCTTTTCCTGATCATTTTCCAAAATTCCGTCTTACCCGTTTTAATGTAATCCTTTAATTCCGTTCCCTGCTTTACTCGTCTGGCTGAATGCGCCAGGAGCGCGATGCCATAGTTAAAAAAAATTAATATCGTTTTGACAGTTTTTAAAAAGTTACTGATTTGACTAGTAGGAAAATACTCTATTAGATTAATTAGCTCTCGCTGGAATCGGGGAGCTTTTTTTTTGTAATTTTTTAAGTGATAATTTTAGTCTTCTTAGGTACCGAACCAATACCCTATCGCACTCTTACCAACATGCGTCACTGTGTCTTCGGTAGGGTTGCCAACCGTACTATACCGGGTGTGGCCTGTAATACGAGCAAAAAATTAAACTGTAGGCTGTACTCCTCATACTGACCAACATTTGTTCAGCAACTTTTTAAAATAACTTGTGGTGTGATTTTTAATACACTTTAAAGTTTATTCTAAGACGCAATGTATTGCGAATTTTGTTATGTTTGAGGCGTGACAAGCAACGTCAATCACAATTATATGACGTGGCGATGGCGTCCATTGAAGATAATATTTATTTTGTATGAAAAATAGGGAGTCTAAATACTTCATTATTTTTAAAAGTGTTTGAACAAAAGTGTCACCGTTTGAGGAGTACAATCTATGTTTTAATTAGTTGCTCGTGTTACAGGCCACACACGGTATTATACCGGGTGTGGCCTGTAATATGAGCAAAAAATTAAACTGTAGGCTGTGCTCCTCATACTGACCAACATTTGTTCAGCGACTTTTAAAAATAACTTGTGGTTTGATTTTTAATACACTTTAAAGTTTATTCTAAGACGCAATGTATTGCGAATTTTGTTACGTTTAAGGCGTGACAAGCAACGTCAATCACAATGATATGGCGTGGCGATGGCGTCCATTGAAGATAATATTTATTTTGTATGAAAAATAGCGAGTCTAAATACTTCATAATTTTTAAAAGTTGTTGAACAAAAGTGTCACCGTTTGAGGAGTACAATCTATGTTTTAATTCTTTGCTCGTGTTTCAGGCCACACCCGGTATAGTATTGTACTATATTTTGGCTCTCTGTACTATATACTTTTGGTAAAATACTATGTGACATGTAACAATTGTTATCAATAAATTTTTCATTTCATTTCATTTCATTTAATATATAGTACGCTAAAATACTATATTTCCGATTAAACGTATATTACACTCATGTTTAGTATTTTATCTAAAAGTACTATATTTTTGATGCCTTATTCTGGAAATTACTATATTCCACCAAAAAAAAGTTGGCAACCCTAGTCTTCGGATTGATTGCTATAAGTATTGTTTAGACTTCGTGTCTGATAAGGTATTTGTTTGTGGAATCCTACTGGTCTGATTCAATAACATTGCTATGTGTCCGACTTATTTAATCATGTACAAGTATCTGTATACTTACCTAAAAAAATGAAGAGCTTTACCAATATAACGAAATGTATGTATAAAATACGATCAAAATGCGCCTCTAAACTCATTTTTAAAATTATTTTATTGTTTAAAAGTACCTAAATGTATAGTTATTTTTAAGTAGGTACTATTATTTTTTCTTGTAATACTTTTTACTTTAGATAAAATTGAGAGCCCTAAATAAACTTTAAAGAGCGGATATCTTAAAAACTATTCAAGATATCGAAAAACTTGTAGCAAATTTAATCAGCTATCGGTTTGTCTAAGTATAGTCATATCGCTAAGACGCAGTTTCCAAGATATAAGTGAGAAACCGAAAAATTGGGACATTGTATTTCCCTCTACAACTTATTTTGAGCATTCGTTGCCTGACCTATATATTGTTTCTTATTTTCACACCCCGCACGCGCATTTTGCCAACCCATAAACTTTTATCTAAATACTTGACTTTCTTGATGGACTACATCTCTTTAGAAAAACACACTTTACTTATTGAAAGTCTTTTAACCCTTTGAATTCTTGTCAGCTCGGTATGCATTTACGCAGAAAGTATCGACTACACTTCTTAAATAATATACATAGTTCGCAGCAAAAAGAAAAAGGCACACAACGCAAATTTCACCGAACCAGGTAATGGTGGCGACGGAAAATAATTAAAAACTAAACAAAATATGATCATCTAAATTGGGACATCTTGTAACATAAAGAAATTGAGTAGGTACCTATTTACTTGTATTGATTTATGTTTATCGATAACGTAATTTAATCAAATTACAAGTTCAAGGCTTGTGGTTTGTTGTGCAAGGATCGAATGTAAACGCAAGATATTTGTTTCTGTTCGGTACAGCCTTTTACGCGCATGCTCAAGTAACGGTGAAGACGCGTGATAGATTTGCGTCATTAAACGATAAACGTATTTATTTTATCACTTTTATAATTACAATAGTCAACTTTTACCAGTAACAGCTAGATTTTTATGAAATAAAAACACTTGTAGCTTTAGGTACCTATTTAAAGGAAAAAACAAAGAGTAGGTAGGTTTTAGACATGATTCTTATTTTACAATACTTACACTCCTATACTGTCGTGATATGATAGAAGACAATATTTTTTTCATATCTCATGTTCTGAAAGTGGGTCGTTGTTGTTCTAAAAAGTGCGCAGAAAGTGATACGTTTCTGCTCTAGCGCAGAAAAGTGGTGTACTCCTCTGCGTCCCCATCCCACGACCAACTGGGTTCCCCGCTTGGAACAATATTTTTTTCATCGAGAATGATGTAAGTAAATTATTAAAATAAATTATTCTTGATTTCTTTTGTTGAATTGTATTTACTCGATTACATAAGGCGCAGCCCATCGACACCCCATAGGTACTATGATAAATTAGGAACGTACTTGTTACCAACATTGAGGCATAGTAATAATCTTATCGAATTAAAATGACCGCTGTTGCATTTTGGTAGCACATACCATACTTGCTTTTAACATAGACGTATTATACTTGGTATGATCGGTAGTAAAACGTCAATAACGTCATTTTAAACTGTCGTGAACGTGGAAATACATGGTTATTTTTTATTTAAAATAACTTTAGCTGTTATTTAAATGGGGGCCAAATCTTTAAGGAAATGTGAAGTTTCTGGTGGGCGTGTAAGAAGACTAACTACTGACGTATGTTTGGCCAGATTTCTACTTGATCCGAACAGGTCGGTAAACTGATTTTTGTATGCAATTTTTTCATTTTTTACTTTGAGTCGTTAACAGTTACTAATTTAATTAGTTCGAATTAGTTTTAGTCGTGTACAATCCATAATTAAAACGAAAATATTTTGTGAATGAAGTCTTTTTAAGTAAAAAACTAAGTAATCTAAGACACGAATAGTGTACGACCAATTTATCGATAATCTCTTTAACTTTTTAACTTTAACAGTTACTAATTTAATTAGTTCGAATTAGTTTTAGTCGTGTACAATCCATGATTAAAACGAAAATGTTTTGTGAATGAAGTCTTTTTAAGTAATAAACTAAGTAACCTAAGACACGAATAGTGTACGACCAATTTATCGATAATCTCTTTATTTCAGATGTCGATTATGGGCAAAGCTAACAGGAAATGAGGATTTGGCGTATTTATTTACCTATTCAAAAGCTGAATGGGAACAAGTTCATTTGTGGAAATTATTCTCCATCCAGTGCCTTCAATAAAAAGGGACCAGATTAAAAAAGAATGCGCGGGAATCAGTATATTGTAATATGCCTACTTGAATAATAAACTACGTTATTTTTATCATGTAAAATAAAATTGTTTATATAATGTTTTTTTTATTTTATTAATCGACGTGATTCTCAAAATGTACCTACTGTTACAGTAGTACAGTAAATACAGCAGCACGTATCGCACATTTATCGATATCGATAAACAGTAGGTACTGGAAGTGTCGAGCCCTAGCGTTGTTTTTTTTGTGTTGGTAGTATTGACATGTATTTGGTGTGTGTTTTTTTAACAATTATGGCCTGGATGCGAGTTATTTAAGCCTGTATTTGGTGTGTTGGCACAATGTACGTTCATAATTCGGTTCAAGGCTTGTTCGAGAGTGCCGACTCTTAAAACGTAGTGATTTAATTCTCTTTGATAAGGCGGGAACCAAAAGGAATACACCAAAAATATTTTTTTTAAACCTGACTCTTGCGTAAATGAGCAAAGGCAAGAGCAGAATCTTAAGCCCCCTCCAGACTATGCGCGTGAATCGCGGGCGAAGCCGCGAACGCGAGTGTGGAGTCGATTTCGCAGGTCTGCGTTCAGGACTCCACACTCGCGTTCGCGGCTTTGCGCCGCGATTCGAGCACGAGTATGGAGGAGGCTTTATACAGCCACAGTTAAACGTTTGTACGTTAAAAAATGGGTTTGTAAAGTTATTTAGCAGTATATGCATGAATATAATAAAATAAAATACAAGATTAAAATTGCTTATTTCATTCATCACTTGTTATTTAAATTCTTAAAATATTTTTATTAACGTGGTACGGCGCACCGAAATCGCGGTGCGGCGCGGTAGTCTATTACGGCTTTTAGAACGAAAAAGTAAAAATTAAAAAGTAAGAGGCAATCCCGCTGATGGTCAAGCAGATCTTGTCAGTAGAAAAAGGCGGCAAATTTGAAAAATGTAGGCGCCAAGGGATAAGTATCGTCTCATAGAAAATTTGAATTTCGCGCGTTTTTCTACTGACCAGATTTGCTTGACCATCTATAAAAATGAACAAATCAATTTAACCCTTAAATGCATGAATTTTCTTTTTGCCCGAAATTAATATATGTGTTAGATACGTAATTGTTTACTGATTATGGGAAAACGGTAAAAAAATTATAACATCGATTTTCACTGCGAAATCAGTGTTAGAAGTTGCATAGGCTAAATCATATTTATGTAAATATATAATTATCAGGAAGAGATATATGAAAAATCTTACTACCATCAGAAAGATACACTATTTTAGATACACCTATGATAAAGTTTTTAAATATAAAATAATTACAAACCCCAAAAAAAAAATGTCCAAAATCACATACTAAAAATCATCAAACACTGGATATTTTCTAATTTTCCGACATTTCGTCTTAAAACGAATGTAACTTTTATAAAAAAAATATTGCGTTAATTTAAGTAAAAAATAGGAAAACGGATTGGTTTTACTATTGAAATAATATATAGGAAAAAATAGATTTTATCTAATTATGTATAAAATTAGATATTTTTGTAATGTACGCTGCATCGTACACCATGCATTTAAGGGTTAAAATACTGCAGTTTGTTAAAATATGTGTTTTTTCGTAAATATTGCAATCTAAATGTATTTCGCTAGGGGTAATTTATCTTCACACATGTAAAGTCTCCGATTGCAAGTAAAAGGAAAAATCGGGCAAGTGCGAGTCGGACTCGCGCACGAAGGGTTCCGTACCATATAAAAAAAAAACAAAAAAAAAGCAAAAAAAAAAACGGTCACCCATCCAAGTACTGACCACTCCCGACGTTGCTTAACTTTGCTCAAAAATCACGTTTGTTGTATGGGAGCCCCATTTAAATCTTTATTTTATTCTGTTTTTAGTATTTGTTGTTATAGCGGCAACAGAAATACATCATCTGTGAAAATTTCAACTGTCTAGCTATCACGGTTCGTGAGATACAGCCTGGTGACAGACGGACGGACGGACGGACGGACGGACAGCGAAGTCTTAGTAATAGGGTCCCGTTTTACCCTTTGGGTACGGAACCCTAAAAATCATGGCCGTAAGTCTATTTAGGTAAGTACATAGTTCAATTACTGATTTTGCAAAATTGGCTTGTCTTGTTTGGTTTCCTCGCATTCGATATGCAAAGTAGAGTGTTTAACTCGGGTGAAAGGCACCATTTCCGTCTCGGACTATTGGCAAACTATCTCGACAGAAATGGATGCCTTTCAACCCATGGTTAACAATCTACTATTACTTATTTTGTTTTTCGTGGTGAAAAATGAAGTGTGCTTTTTTTTGAAATATGCCATGAAGTTATACTCATATGCCTAAAATTATTCGTCTATATCGAAAAAGGCATCTAATAACGCCTATTCTTTTTAAAATAGATACCTATGCAACGACAGCTAAAATTAAACGGAAACCGTTGTAGCTGAAGAACCTACAACTAGTAAAAAAATTGTCTATTAAAATAGCACATTACGTAATTGATATCAACAGAAACATGTTTTAACCCACATAAAGGCCACAGTACAAGGATACTAGGTTGAGCTGTAATTGTGTGATGGACAAAGACACCGCATTAGCGATAAGCGTTCGCCGCGGTAAACAACGCAACGATCGATTAAAGGACATTACCATCATGTTACACAATCGCTAATGGAGATCATTTGAACTAAATGTCGGCCATTATTAGCAATAATGGTTATATATTATTACAATATTATTGTTGATGTACAATTATAAATAAATTTAAATAGAAAGAGCCGAGTTAATTGGAATAATAATATAGGTACAGTCACCTGCAATAATATATTACTCTTCGAAGGCCGAAAAAATATCTGACACGATCTTATTTGTAGAGCCATGTCCTATAAACTGTTTTGGAATTCGCCTAGTTTCAGAGTCCAGTACCACCAGCCAGCTAAACAAAAACATCTTTTTATTGTTCGTCGTCGTAAATATAAGAGTTAGACTCTTGTCGGTGTAGCTCTCTCCATTTGACTCTATCCAGGGCCGCCTCCTTGATTTCCTTATACGACATTACAGCTACCTTTTCTTTTATTTGTGTTATGTAGCTTATTCTCGGCCTTCCCCTGTTACTTAGTGCAAAATGTTTTTTTGATGACGATGTTGCTACTATGGGACCTAGTCCAAATATCCTTTTCAACTGATAGAAATTATAGCATTTACATTTTATGTAGGTACAAATACGTACAAAAATTCACAGATTTCGTGCCTCACACGACTATCGAGCACATTGGAAATGAATCTACGGAATTCGAAAAAATATTGTCGCTGAGCGACGAGAAAGTCTGGATAAGGAAAAAGTTACAAAATAAAACTACAACGTTGAATGATAATTATTTTATTCTTAGATTAACAATTAACAAGTATCCTGGACATAACGCATGTGAACAAACAAATTGCAAAATTTCCACACGCGTATCGAAGTTTGAATAATTGTCGCCGTGGCGCATAAGTATAGGTACATATTTCATTTTTCGATTAATAAGCAGGATATATTAATGTTCAAAGTACAAGAAAATTATTACACGGCAAATCCGTAGTCAACTCGAGAAGTGGTAGCCATATCGCCGTTATCGTCACTCGAGTCTTGATCGGCAGCGGCCCATTTGCTGCAAGATATGAAATTTTCTTGACATCAGTTTGACGCGACGAGAGATGACCATAACAGCGTTTGTCTATGTTGCACCAAACCTGAGTTCCAATAGGTACTACCAGGGTTCAGCATCAGCTATCTTGGGTAATGCTCTACCATGTGATCATCATGACGAATCGGATGTCCAAAACAGCGCGTGCCTATGTTGCACCAAACCTGAGTTCCGCTAGGTACAACCAGGGTTCAGCATCAGCTCTATCTTGGGTACTACTCTCCTAAGTGCTCATCAAGACGAGTCGGATGACCAAAACAGCGTGTGCCTATGTTGCAACAAACCTGAGTTCCTTTAGGTACAGCCAGGGTTCAGCATCAGCTCTATCTTGGGTACTACTCTCCTAAGTGCTCATCGAGACGAGTCCGATGACCAAAACAGCGTGTGCTTATGTTGTATTAAACCCGAGCTCCACTAGGTACTGCCAGAGTTCAGCATCAGCTATCTGCTAGCAGCCGCCAGCAACATGCTGAGGTGAGACCATTTCGTGGCACTTTTTCTTTTTTATGTTTCTCTGTATAAGTTTTTATTTTGTGTTTAAGCAAGATGGACATTCCTTGACAATTGTGTTTTTCAATATGGATAATTTTGTGTTTGTGCTCACGAATAAAATTATTTCTATTTCTATCTCTATCTCTATCTCTTCATTTTGTGGGATTATATAGGAATCAAATTGAATATTATGAAAATCTGAGTACTCATAACTTCAATATCATTGATGACCAATAGATTTTAATGTAATTAAAGGATTATTTAGTTCATCTAATAAATATAGGAGGCGTAAAGAAGGTAAAGCAATAAAAATTAAAGTAATTGCTGGTAAAATTGTTCAAATTAATTCAATTATTTGTCCTTCTAGAAGAAATCGATTGACATAAGAATTGAAAAATAATCTAATTATTAAATATCTAACTAAGATTGTAATTATAATTAAAATAACTAAGGTATGATCGTGAAAAAAAATAATTTGTTCTATTAATGGAGAAGCTCTATTTTTTTTTATATTTTAGGTTTTCGTTTCCAAATTATCGAGCACCAAAATCAAAAATTCGGAAAAAAAATAATTTTATTTTCACTATTACGACCATAACTTTTTTCGTTTTTGACTTTCTCGAATAATTATTTTTGCACCTTACAGCTCTCGTGATTATGCGTCTTTTGAGCCTATTTTTTTAATATCATATCTTCACAACTTTCCGAGATATAAGGGGATCGCACTTTTTCGTGAAATCGAACCCTATACTGGAGCGAACGAAAATACATTTCCAATGTCAAAATCGAAAAGCAATATTTTTTTGACAAAATTGACGTAAACTCTTTTAGAATTTTTTCCTTATTTTGGCCTCAGAAATGCGTGATTAAAATCTCTTGGGTTCCTCGTGGGCATCTGGTATGTAACAATAATATGTTGGCGCCTCGTAGGTCTTTGACATTGGAAATGTCTTTTCGTTCGCTCCAGTATAGGGTCCGATTTCACGAAAAAGTGCGATCCCCTTATATCTCGGAAAGTTGTGAAGATATGATATTAAAAAAGGCTCAAAAGACGCATAATCACGAGAGCTGTAAGGTGCAAAAATAATTATTCGAGAAAGTCAAAAACAAAAAAAGTTATGGTCGAAATAGTGAAAATAAAATTCAATTTTATCCGAATTTTTGATTTTGGTGCTCGATAATTTGGAAACGAAGAATGATATCAAAAATTTGAGAAAAACGGCTCTGGACAATTTAGTCAGCTACAATTTGAGCCTAAAACAAAGACGATCGGGTTAAGGGTTTGCCGTGTAGCCTAACCTTGAAATAGTCAAAAAGTCAGAACGACATTTTTCACATGACATTTATGACTTCATGTTTCGCAGAGTTCGTTGTCGGTGTTTGTTGTGAATTATCGGGATTATGACGGCAGAATAACACTTGCACTGCGTGGGCTATCAAAATCGCTGCAGATTTTTCTTGGTCTAACTCTATCTATCCTGTTTGAGACGGGCGTAGATAACGTGTTCACTATTCGACAATCTATGCATTCTTGTGGTGGTGGAAATAGAAATAGAGATAGAGGTAGAGGTAGAGGTAGAGGTAGAGGTAGAGGTAGAGGTAGAGGTAGAGGTAGAGGTAGAGGTAGAGGTAGAGGTAGAGGTAGAGGTAGAGGTAGAGGTAGAGGTAGAGGTAGAGGTAGAGGTAGAGGTAGAGGTAGAGGTAGAGGTAGAGGTAGAGGTAGAGGTAGAGGTAGAGGTAGAGGTAGAGGTAGAGGTAGAGGTAGAGGTAGAGGTAGAGGTAGAGGTAGAGGTAGAGGTAGAGGTAGAGGTAGAGGTAGAGGTAGAGGTAGAGGTAGAGGTAGAGGTAGAGGTAGAGGTAGAGGTAGAGGTAGAGGTAGAGGTAGAGGTAGAGGTAGAGGTAGAGGTAGAGGTAGAGGTAGAGGTAGAGGTAGAGGTAGAGGTAGAGGTAGAGGAAGCTTTTCATGCATTTTACTTAATGTCAATCTTAATAATTATTTTTAGTTAATACGTATTTATGGAAGTCGCCTCTGCGGCGTAGGCCTCCCCCAGTCTCCTCCACTCTTCTCTGTCCCTAGCCAGTCTTCTCCAAGTAGGACCACCTATTTTACGCATTATATCTTCCCAGCGTTTTAGAGGTCTGCAGTTTTTTCTTTTGCTTCCTCTCGGTTGCCAGTCAGTTACTCTCCTGGCCCATCTGTTCGTGTCCATCCTGCACACGTGTCCAGCCCATTGCCATTTCAAACTTCTGATTCGCTTAACTACATCTGTAACTTTTGACCTCTGCCTTAAGGTTTGGTTGTTCACTCGGTCAGAAAGCTTGATGCCTAGCATGCTACGTTCCATTTTCCTTTGATGAATAGCCAATTTTGTTTCGTCCTGTTTACGTAGAAACCATGTTTGACATCCATAGGTGATGCAGGGCAGTATCACTGTGTCGTAGAGTTTACTTTTTAGTTTTGTTTTAATCTCCTTGTTTTTCATTATCTCTTTGAGACTCCAGTATTTTTTCCACAATATGGCTATTCTTCTGTTTATTTCTTTTTCTGTTAGGTCTTCGAAAGAGATGGATTGACCTAAGTAGATGTATTCTTTAGCATATTCGATTATTTCTTCGTTTACTAATATAGGATGTTCTGCGCCATTTGTTATGATTTTCGTTTTCGACGCGTTCAATGTTAATCCAACCTTTTTACTTTCTCTTGCGAGATCGTTTAGCATGTTTTCGAGTTGTTTGGGATTCTCAGCGAACACTGCAATGTCGTCCGCAAATCTGAGGTGACTTAAACTTACACCATCTATTTTTATGCCCTCGTTTTCCCAGTTGATGTTTCTGAATATCATTTCGAGTACCGCGGAGAATAGTTTTGGTGAAAGCGGGTCTCCTTGCCTCACGCCTTTCTTAACTGGGAATTCGGGTCCTTCTTTCTCTAGTCATATTTGGGTGGTGCATTTGGTGTAGATGCTATGTATAATTTTGACATACTTTGTGTTAATCCCTTGCTGTAGTAGTGCTTTCCATATTGCACTATGTTCTAAAGAGTCAAAAGCTTTGGTAAAGTCTATAAAACCAATGTATAGAGTCCTTCTGTATTCTTTTGATTTTTCTATTAACTGTGCTACTACGTGTATGTGGTCGATAGTTGAAAATGTTTTTCGAAAACCTGCCTGTTCAGGCGGTTAATTTTCATCCAGAGCCCTCTCTATTCGTTTGAGTATTATTTTGGAGAATGTTTTATACATGTTCGACATTAGGCTAATTGGTCTATAATTGTTTAAATTGGTCCTATCGCCTTTTTTATGTAATAGGGTGGTAATTGATTTTGTCCATTGCTGCGGTGTCGTTTCTAGCTCTATCACATTGTTAAAAAATACTTGCAGTGGGCGTTGTAGGGGTTCTACGATGGATTTCAACAGTTCGTTTGTTAAGTTGTCATCCCCGGTGGCTTTGTTGTTTTTTTGTGATTTGATACTGGATACAATCTCTGTTGTATAATTATTTCTGGGATGGTTTCTTCGTTGTATGCTTGATTGTTCATAATCTTCTTGACCAAGTATATGTCACTGTTTCTAATTGGGTGACTCCGGACCACTCTGGACTATTTGAAATTCATTGTGAAATGGGATTTTACAGAATCTCTTCCAAATCTCGCAGTTGGCAAAAAAAGTTTTAAATTTTTTTTTACATAAATTATTTGTATATCTTTCACGGGACAATGATGACTCGGACTAGAACTAGCGGTTGGCCTAAATCAGCTGCAAATGGTGTTAAAGGTATGAAAATCGGCACGATTAATCTTTAGGCCATTTGAATTAATTTGACCCGTAGCATCGAAAAATAAAAAACCGGCCAAGTGCGAGTCGGACTCGCGTTCCAAGGGTTCCGTATATTACACAATTTTTAACAATCAGTGCCGGATTAAGATATTTTGATGCCCTAAGCATTTCTAGGTGCCCCCTCTCCCTAGGGTCATCAAGATCCCGAATGTCACCTTTATCATAGCTTAGAAAGTAATAGAAACGCGAGCGAAGCGAGCGCGAAAATTTTTCGATATAAAAACGCAATTTTACTTTTAGTCCCAACCAGGCGCGAATCCAGGATTTCATACAGAGAAGGGATGGGACAGTTTTCTATCAGCCTAGCTTCGCATAGGGCTCGATATTTAAGGGTCTCAGCGAGGTTGTTTTCATGCATAAAATATGCAAGAAAGCAGAGCTTGGAATTGAATTGGCGAAGTGTGAGAAAGGCAGTAGGCCCAGCTGCGAAAGAGGAAAGCTTGGATTTTGATCCACGCCCAAGTGTAATTAAGGCAGAAGATCAACTTTGCCGTAAGGCAGAAGGCCTCGCAAAAGACCTAACGCCGAACCGCAAAAGAGTGGGTTGAAATCGAATCTATGCATGTAATCACGACTCTTCTACTGCTACCGATTGTTTCCCAAAGAATTACGCGCCATTATTTTTGCAAATTAGCTTTTGGACAGCTAAAAAAATCGTGTGGTAAAAACGATGTCTGTCCCTAATTTTAAAATTTGTTCACCTTTTTAAACCTGGCATTTTGGTGCCCCCCCCCCCCCCCCTGAACGTGGTGCCCTAAGCACGTGCTTGTTTTGCTTATTGGTTACAAAGTCTTTATTAATTCAACCATTAAAGTCGACGAGTACAAAAAACTTTGAGCTAGCTCTCAATTTAACAGTGTTTTTTAAATTTTTATTTTTAAAAAACACTGTTACTTAAATATTTAAAATGATTATCTTATCAGAAAATTATCACCAATTATTACTCTAAGAAAACTACTACTCTAAGTAATCCGGCACAGTACGGTTACCATCAGTTTGTCATTGACATAAACGCCGTCGAGAACGTAATTTACTTTCTATACATCTCGCTCGCACTCGCATATTAGTGCAAACGGGACGTATAGAAAGTAAATTACGTTCTCGACGGCGTTTAAACAGTGACAAACTGATGGTAACCGTACTGTTAACAATGTATTTTTTATGTGAAACGTGAGTGAAATCTCTTTAAAAAATCAGTAGGGGTCGGATCAAAAACTGTAATTAAGTCCGACTCACGCTTGACTGTACATTTCTAATAGGTTTTCCTGTCATTTATAGGTAAAGACCTATTTTATGTATTTTTTTTTAATTTAAGACTTAGTAGTTTCGGAGATAAGGGGGGGGGAATGGTCATTTTATGCCTATTTTCTTGAATAACTTCTAAACTGTTTATTCGAAAATTATAAAAAAAATATATTTAAGATCCTTACAATAAGCTCTTTCATTTGATATGTAACATGATATAGTTGGAAAATTTTAATTTTTTCATTTTTTCATTTTATCATTTACCCCCCAAAAGTGGCCCCCATGTTTAAAATTCATTTGTTTACGTTACATGTCCGTATTTGGGACACAAACTTACATATGTGTACCAAATTTCAACTTGATTGGTCCAGTAGTTCCGGAGAAAATCGGCTGTGACAGACGGACAGACAGACAGACAGACAGACAGACAGACAGACGCACGAGTGATCCTATAAGGGTTCCGTTTTTTCCTTTTGAGGTACGGAACCCTAAAAACGGAAACGAGTTATGACGTCATCTTTATTTTGTATGGAAAATTTTTTTTTTGTTCGGAAACCAATCGTGTGTGATATTAAATGAAAGGGCATTTGGAGCCGGTTCTAAAAATATATCACATTATTACATTTCAGTCACTTGTATTCAATTAAAATTAAAATATTTTTCAAAACATACCTAGTTTGGGCTCCTCCAGATACGATACCGTTGAATTATTTTCTGTAAAATATACCTCAAATAATACCCAATATCCTCATATCTAAACCAAAGAAACCAATTTCGAAAATATTTAGATTTAGTTTTTTTTTTTTAATTTTTCGTTATTACAAAGTGTGATGTCGAATTACTCAATACGAGTATAATGTCATTCGAGTAAAATAATTCCCGGAGTATTGAAACTTGGTTTACACGTTTCTTTGGGAAGACGCTTTCGGTAAGAAAAAGGATGGGGAAATGTTACGACTATTTATTAGAGCAGTTGCCCTTGCATTTTTTGCAGTTGGGCGCACAAGGGAGTTTATTGCGTCTGCATATGCACGATCTCCTTTGGCAGTCTATTCCACAACCACACCTCGTCAACTCTGTACACACTTTCCAGTGCGATTCTTGTGTGGTCCAATATTTTTGAACATTCAAACTCTTTGGTGTGGACTACGGTCAATGAGGCTGTCTATGCTGCTCAAAGAAATATAGTCCGTCAAGCGATTTCCGCTCGTAGAAAAAAGCGGCAAATGTAATGTCGGCTGTACACACTCGTCGAGAGCCTCTCGCCGAGAGTCTCGGTGCAAGAGAGCAGCATGTATTTACACACTCGTTCTCGGCATGTCTCGGGGTCTCTCAACGAGTGTGTGTGTTGAAAATTTTATTAATCCTAATATTTAAACTGATACTAATTAATAATAAATTAAAGCTCTCCAAAGGGCCTCTACGACACGTGTTGGATCTATATCCCCACGCAAGCCTATCAAAAGACCGGGATTGAAAGGCCCGTGAAATCCAAAATGGAGGTACAAATAATAATAATAAATATTAAAGTACAAGTTTTCACAGATCGGCCTAGTCCTACAACTCAATAAAGCTTGTGTTGTGGGTACTAGACGATATATTATATAATATACATATACCTATATACAAGACTTGGTAAGAGCATTTATTTGCGTGATGATTTGATGAACACACAAATAAGTGCCCTTACCAGGATTCGAACCTGGGACCTCCTGCTTCATAGGCAGGGTCACTATCGACTAGGCTAGGAAGCCGTTTCATTGATAGATTGATAGATCACAATTTGTAATAATAAAAAATAAAAAAAAAATACTAAAACTAAATATTTTCCAAATTAATTTCTTGGGGTTAAATATGAGGATATTGGGTATTATTTGAGGAATATTTTACAAAAAATAATTCAACGGTATCGTATCTGGAAGAGCCCAAACTTGGTATGTTTTGTAAAATATTTTAACTTTAATTGAATACAAGTGACTGAAACGTAATAATGTGATATATTTGTAGAACCGGCTCCGAATGCCCTTTCATTGAATACCACACACGATTGGTTTCTGAACAAAAAATATTTTTATTCCCTACAAAAAAAAGATGACGTCATAACTCCTTTCCGTTATTTTTTATTCTTTGGTGCTACGGGTCAAATTGATTCAAATGGCCTAAAGATTAATCGTGTCGATTTTCATACCTTTAACACCATTTGCAGCTAATTCCCGAATTTCAGGCTGTACCGCTATCACTAGACCTTTGGGAGGCGTGCGCGGAGCCCAGGCCAACACGTAGATGCCCTTTCGACTCTTATGAAATGTGGGTTACACCGAGCGGATGCTGTCCTTGCCCGTGTCATAGAACGCGCGCAGAGGCAACAGAGGCGCAAGAGGCCAGGGGTGAGTTCATGGAATCTGAAATGAAAGCGATGGAGTAAAATTGTGAGCTATGGAATATTAAACATAAATTACTATTACTTTTTTAAATAATTATATTTTAAAATTTTGATTGTATTTTGGGGTGACACCCACTACTTCCGCCCCGGGTGCCATCCATGCTAGCTACGCCACTGCCTATAACTATAAAGTGTTAGGCTCGATCCTTATAGTTTTGCTGCTTACATTCATTTAAATATCTGACTATCTAGAATTGACTGACAGTTATAGTTAGACACCTATTAGATCATAATATTCATAATTATGAGTGAAACGAAATTTTACATAAAGAAAACAGTTGAGATTCGCAATTTTATTAGCAGCACCTAAAAATTTTTTTAACAAATACTGTTTTAAAATAAAAGCATAATGGAGTCTCAATTCAATTACTGATCATTATGACTTTTGGTTAGGCTTCGACACGTCGAAGTAAAAGAAAATTAAGAAAAAATCTAAGCGTTTTCTAAAAATGAATGTACACCACCTAAATAAGTTGTACTGCAAATTCCTTCACAATTGTATAAATAATTCCTATTGCAATTGCATCAGTAGAGCAGGAGCAGAACAACTTTCGGGGCAGCCCTCGTACATGTGAACGATTGCGAGTCACATCGATGTGCTTAGCTCAGGACTGGAACAAGTGTTGTACCCAAATAGAGCCCTATGCTCAGATGTGGACGATAAACGGTTGAAATGATGATGATAACACAATACATATCTTTACATACAATAATAATCAAAAGATATCTGATATCTAAGGAAAGTCAGTTATGAAAGGCTTATTAACTTCTTACCTATAATAGCGGATCTGTATACCGGATGTAGTTAATAGGTATCGAGTTTCATAAAGATTATAAAATATATTGTTTTATTGATTTTAATAGGTAGATTTGGAGGTGGTTTACGAGCGCTATCATACGAGCAGAGAGTGGCTTCCGCTTGCTATCTCCGTTACTGGCGGTCATTAAATGGCTCCCTGTAGGTACGTTAGTCAATCATCTGTCATCAACTCATCAGACTACAGCTGAATTTTCGCTGAATTTACCGTCGTTATCTTGAAATTATTCGGTAATAATTATTTACATTACACAAGTCCATTATTAATAATACGTATTTTCTTAGCACTTATGTCTTTTTACTAAGAAGGGAAGACTTATTGCAATAACTCATAAACATTTTGGATTTTCATATGTTTTGGACCCATGGTTCAAAACACATCTTTTTGGATTTACGGGGTGAATATATCTCATAATATATTCTCTTTATCCTAAAATGGTTAATATTTTATTATTCCTTTAGAAAATACTGAAAAAGTGTTCGGTCTGTTTTAAACATTATCCTAAAAAAACGAAATTACAAAACAGTTTAAAATGCCATTAAATTAATACCAAAGTACATCATATGATAATTGCAATTTTCCTAAATACGGCCAAGACGGCGTTCCGTTGATGTTGTATTCGTAATAAATTCTACTTTTTTCGAATGATTTGATGAACATGAAACTCAGGTGTCATCAGGTAGGTATTTGAAAATGGATCAACCTTGTGCAGAATATTATTATTTTTAATCTTCATTAAATTCATCACATAAGTAATTAGTCTAAATATTTAATTAATAGTTTTGATTTGAATGGCAATGACGATACTAATGATACGGAACCTAAAATAACGATATCTTATTATCCGGCATGAATGTGAATCCTAAAGCAACAATAATAATTACTCTAATTATAAAGTAAAATAAACAATCAAATTATTTATATAATATATCGCTGTTCAAATATATCCAGCCTTAACAATAGAGTTGTGTTTAGATAATTTTCAACATGGCATCTGTATTCATTAATACATAGGTATTCAGATTTTATCTTGCTATACAATTACTTTCCTTAATTATATTAACTAGAATTTGTATCTATCAGTTACTTATATTACGATAGTACAGATTAAATAATGTACATACCTAGACAAAAATATTTTTACCACTTGTATTTCAATAAGTACCGATACAAAAAACATTATTGCCCGAAGGTGCAAGAATATCGGATCAGAAAATCGTTTTAAATGTGTAAATACTTATTTAACAAACTCAATACACTATTTAAATAAAATTAACCATCAAGAAACAAATACAGTGTTAAAATCTCGTTTTCGAAGAAGGCCAAATATTGATAATTAGAAAGTAAGTAATCATTTCATAATAAGTTAATTATTTTTAAACATTAAAGTAGATATGAGGCTCATAACTACGACGGCAGTGCGATAGTTTGATTTGTTATCACTTATCAGTAGATGGCGGTATCAAACAAATGCATGCTGGGTACTCGTGATAGTAATTGTCAACTTGTGAACAAACCGGGCAACGTTAATGTGCTATGTACTCTTTGGTACACGCCACGCTAAATAATATGGTTTAGGGTTCTAATTCCAGTTGCATATGTCGGAAACATTAACATTTTTTTTAATCCAAAATATGTTTCTTGAAAAATCTATTTTTAAATATAGTTAAAATTTTCTGTTTCAGGTACATTAATTTTAGTACCTATAGATTTTAAATACATATTAATAAACATTGTGTCAAATAAAACCTATTTCCAATATAGTCTAACAGACAAGATCTTGACGATATTAAACGATCATATTTTTAATTTTTAGTCTAAATGTTAGTGTTAAACCTTAGTTTTAAACAAGGTACAGTTTATTGTATTATTTTAACTTCGGCATAGTGTTGAAAATATTTACATAATCTAACAGTCAGTTTGGTTAAGTTATGAACTTTAGTTGCAAAAGGTAACAGGAAACAGATTCTTTTATAACAATTTCATCTTATTTTGATGCGACCTTGAGTCAGCGTGCGCCGCTGCACGAATCAGCATGAACCACTAATGGCTCCTCTACACGATGGGCCAACACCGGCCAATCCAAGGGACGCAGCCATGCGGTAGAATGAGATAGCAATAAGCCAACCGACACCAATACCCCCTCTACACGTTGTCCCAACATATTGGACCAATAGGTTGGGCCAACGTGTAGAGGAGCCATAACGCTCACAGGTCCTCACGAAATGCAGGAGTCGTATCATGAGGGATCTCACTCGCATTTAGAGATGTCTATGACAGTAGTGACACGCCTTTAGGCCTTATCAAAATAAGATCAAAACATTGGTTATCGAATTGTTAAAACAGAATTATTATCCACCATTTTTAGTGACGAGTGATATACAAAGCGCCATGTAACATAACCATGACTTTTGAAATTTAAATACATAGTTGAGTAAGGAGTTGTTAGTCCCTTTTTCCTAAATAACTTTAACGAGTAACCATAAAATCAAATTTGAAATAAAATTAGGTACCTATATTTTCATTTTATTCAGTTAGTTTAGTATAATTAGTTTTAACTATTTTACAAATAATCACAAGTTGAAAATCTAATGCACACTAATTATTTTTTCGATATTTCTAATGTGGACATTACTTTAGATCACATAATGTTCAACGCATTTTCTTAATTCCATAGAACCCGCATTTTACGAATACGAATCGCTCTTGGCACTAAACTATTTTTGACAATGGAATCCGGTTCCAAGTTGCGTAAATTTCCTTTATAATATATTTAACATCCAATTTAGCATCTAAGAACCAATATTTTCCAGTGCACTTGAGATCGTGAGGGCTCAATTATTGGCTATAACAGCGGCTGCCAACTGTACGGTTACCATCAGTTTGTCACTGACATAAACGCCGTCGAGAACGTAATTTACTTTCTATACATCTCGCTCGCACTCGCATATTAGTGCAAACGGGATGTATAGAAAGTAAATTACGTTCTCGACGGCGTTTATGTCAGTGACAAACTGATGGTAACCGTACTGAACACTGCGACATCGGGTGATAGGTACAGTCACCTGCAATAATACGTTACTCTTCGAAGGCCGCAAAAATATGTGACAGGCTCTTTTATGGCTCTACAAATAAGATCGTGTCAGATATTTTTACGGCCTTCGTTGTGTAAGTATTTTATTATTGCAGGTGTACCTGTTATTTACTTATCTAACTAATGTATTTACACTTTTACACTGATTTTAACGCCACTTTATTGATTTAGTATTTCCTTTGTATCCTATTAGTTTTTCCACCCTAGCAATACCCACGTAGCAATTAAACAAGAAGATAATAATCGTTATAAATATTGGCGACTAAGTAACTATATGTAAGAAACTAGGTACACTTCAAAATGTATCGTTCCTAAAATACGCAACTTTTAACAAGCGTCATGCCGTATGCCGGCAGCGGTATGCCGTGCGGTGCGACATAATTACTTTCCTTTGTTCATATTCAGACAAAAGTTTAAACACTGATATTTGTGAATTATATTTGAACCACAAAGAAATTCTTAAAAATATAAATAGGTACTTACTTTACAAATTTTTTTATATGTATAATAGTGATATTAGTAATTATACATTTTCATTGTCAATACAGTCAAAAAAGTGATACCGTAAAATGGGGTGAGTAGGGATTGCGTGGAGGGTTGGGTTATGAATGGGGAGAGAAGGGATGCCAGGGGGGTGAGATGGCTTTTAAAGGCTTCTGCTACCTAAATAATGTATTCGTATTACAAATGGAGCTATAGTGATATTCATAAGCAAAAAAAATCGATCCAAAAATGTTCCATAATCACCTTTGTATGAAATCCCATCTCACCCCAACTACGAGGTACTACGGGGTGAGGAGGGATTTTGTGTTTATCGGTAAAGTTATGAAATGGAACTACCCAAAATCATAAAAAAATCTAAAATACTAAACGTCCGGATCATTTATTATATATACCATTCAGTTTACATATGTAAAAAAAAAAATGTTATCGAGGTTTGAATGTCAGTTTTCTCCCTACTCACCCCATTTGACGGTAACTATTACGAACTGCTGATCAAGACCAGGAACGGAATACCTCAACGAGACGTACCTATTTCACGTTTGGGGATAAATGTTCGTAAATAATTTTAACGTAATTTCAAACAGCTTTGTGAAGACTATTTTACTTTCACAGCAGACAGTAAAAGTGTGAAGCAAATTGTTTCTAATACATAGGTACTTATTTCATAGCTGGATCGTGGTCGTAGAGTGCTAAGTACCCCTACCACCCCCTACATAATACATGTCTTTCTCATTACGACCTAGGTAAATAATTATAAGTAGTACCTACCCTAGACTATTAGAGTTAAAAGTTGGTTAACAAAAAAAACAAGATTCGTAGGGGGTGCCCCCTTTTAAACCGTATAAAGGCCTATGGTGACGAGGGTCACGGCAGTGGTTATGACGGTAGATATGCACGATATAATAATACGTGACAATGTTATTAAGAAAATACAGGAAAAATCGAAATCATAGGTAGGTTAGAGCGATATTAATTTACTTTTTAAATTGTTTGTGAAGTGCTTTACAAGCAGCCAATTGTTTCTAGGCATAAACAAACCGGGTGCAAACAGGACGAGGTGACCTCGCGCCGGTGTGTAATTTGAGCGTGTCAACCGTAACTATGGGACCGGTGGGTTACGCTTCCCGTACCCTCCCGGTCCCGAGCCAGAAGGCATTAACTGCAATGAAATGAATGAAGTGCCGAGTACATACGTAACGAGGCACTCCCACCACAGCGCAAGCGCGCAGAGATGCGCGCGCATATATTCAGCAGCGCTTCGGACCACGACCAGTCAATCCGTAAGTGCTCAGCGATCGAACAGAACGCGAGGCGCACGCTCGGAGCGAAGCATACACGATACGATCGCTTTTTACGCAAGAAACACATCAAAGAAGAACTAA
The DNA here is from genome assembly GCF_910591565.1 of Cydia splendana. NCBI lineage: Eukaryota > Metazoa > Arthropoda > Insecta > Lepidoptera > Tortricidae > Cydia > Cydia splendana. The sequence continues at coordinate 36,195,804 of NC_085987.1, read as the reverse complement.
AGTTAAGGTACTGTAAAGAAATATTTTGCAGGGCGGTAAAACGTCATGAGCCTGGGGCGTTTTGGAGTGGGACTGTCGGGTGCTCGCGTATATTGGTGTAGCGACAAGCGTGTCGGGTGTGGAAACTCCCCGACGGCCTTAACACGTGCAGGCCGGGTGCACTCGCCTCAGACCGCTGCAGCGCGAATTGCAACAAAATAAACCGCGGATTACTTATATGCCACCACCCGTCACCCAATTCCGGCCCGACGCCTCGCCAATAGCATGCATTTCTAATTTTATTCCACATAACACATCATTCCATAAGATACCACTGCTTTGCGAAATAAGGAAAAGTACTTATTAAATGGAATAGTCATTTTCGGTAAGAGTTTTATTCATAATTTGTGCGTAAATAATGACTAAACGGTAAATCTACGTTTCATTGCCGACTTACATCGTAGCGTGTTGTATTAATAACTAGTTAATACATACACTACATATAAATGGATAGTTTCTTTTCTTTATCAAATTATATAAACCTACTAAAATATTCCCTATTTCCATCCCTATAGATAGGCATTTTACTTACTTTTTTGTACTTAACTTGTTGTAAGCTCATACAAAACTAGTCAACAAATCGATATGAAATCGTGTCGCATTAGTTAATTATGTCACATTACTAACTACGAGTACTATGAACGCTAATAGTAAGTACTATAAGTGGGTATATACTTACTAAACATTAGAAAAACAGGATAAATGTTTTTTTATTTAAATGTCACAATAAGTACTATCAAGTACGAAAACTTTATTTATATGTTTATGACTATAACTTTCAAAAATAAATTAATAAAAACACTGACCCCCTTATTCATAAAACTTTACGTATCTTGCGTTCTTGCAGGAATAGGGCCCAGTTTCCGAAAATGGACTGGTAAAGAACAAACAAAGTTTTGTAGGTCCCAAAAAGTCATTGGTAAGAGACGGGGTGCATCCCGTCGACCTCCGGTTAATAAGTCTACTTAGACTCAGGTACATACCTATTTATTAGATTTCTCTAACTTGATGACACAGAAAATTAGACTGCGAAGAAGAAAGAAGAAGCAATGTGTTTCACCTGTTGTTAAACCCTGCGTTTGCCCTAGTGTTACTGAGTGTATCAAAATTATAAAAAAAAACTAAATAGGGGATTTATGGTACAGTAATAGGTTTCAAAATTTAACTAGGTAGCTTCTAAAATTGAGGCTTAAAGAAAATCCGTACCCAACTTCGTCCCTAAAAAATAGTAACAATCACAAATATTTATTTTCTAATCTGTTGAGTTTTTTACATAGATTTGTTAATGCAATGTTTGTTTAAAATGAACTCTAGGTCAAATTGAAAAGAAAAAGGTTACGGTACAATTTTTTCATACAAATAATAATAAAAATAACCAAAAATATCTAGGACCTCGGTGTGTCAAGCTGGTGTCAAGAGAATCAACATATATAACGCACTATAAAAAAATACTTGTGTTTTTGTCCGACAGTCTTATTGTAATCATATTCTGAGCAACAATGACGTAACGGCCAACTTAACTTAAACAACTTTAAAAAATACAGCCTGCTGTTGATATACATATATCTTATTCCCTTTTACGCAGAGGGGGTCAGACCTCTCCGTATCCGAATGTACCAACCGTAACCGTAACATCAGTAACACCACTGACCCGGCCTAATTTGTAGTTTGGTAGATGTTAAATCACATTTTAAGTAGGTACCTATAAGGATCCTAGGGGTAGGTAGTTTATGCTACGTTCGTTTCACATATTATGTCTGTGTTTAACAGACAACTTAGTAGCGACTGTACTTACTAGGCGAAAGTTTCATTTAAGAAACCCAGAGCCGTATGTAATGTATGTATGTATAACGTATAACGTGTAACAATGTATAACTGTTTGTGATTACCAGACATCGTAAATAGCATTTTCGGTACAGCGGAGTGGCGTTAACGGAATTGGTATACCTAAACAATTTCAACCCTAATGATTAATTAGCGCTAATTACGTTAATATTAACCTTAATTTACCATTTCAGTTGGAATTATCTATACCAATTCCGTTAACACCACTCCGCTCCACCAAAAATGCTATAAAATTTATGATGTCTGGTGATTACTCACAAACCTGTTTACCACATTGTTTGTGGAAAAGCCCGTTCATTATTAACCAAACAAAGCTGTTTACATTTATTTCTATTAATCCGGTACTTCGGTAGCTTCCATAGCTGACGCAGTTTTCGGATCAATACGCTAATAATACTCGCAATCAGCTGTTCAACACGGCCAAACAAACGCGATAAGGTAGTATTAACAATCATTGTTTACAATTACATTATATTTTTAGGGCCGTCTGCGATTTTTTAAATACTTACCTACGATATAATTTATTATTATTATAACGCTGTTATAATTAAACCTTGGTACCATCGATGACCTATCTGATAACCATTCGTAGACCTTAATTTATACATCTTGATAAAATCGTCTGTTGAGTACTTCTGCGTCTCTTTTGTTTACATACGATAACTTCGCCTAGATTGTGAATTCATTGTCTTTCAAAGGATGTTTTAATTTTAGGGCTACTTATTATTTAAACAGAACTTCCTTGTAATTAAAGTCAGACCGAGAAAAGTCTGCAGCGATTTTGATACCGCAGTGCAAGGGTCATTTTAAACGTCAAACTTCTATGAAATTATTATGACGTGTAAATAACACTTGCACTGCGTGGGCTATCAAAATCGCTGCAGACTTTTTTTGGTCTAATTCTAGAATTAACTCTAGAATAACCTTGGACATAATTTTCGTGAGTTCCCAAGTCTGAGGGAGCACTCATTTTACCGAGTTTTTCTCGCCGTTTACGATGATAACGCTGCAAAGGTACATAATTGAATAATTGTTCGTGTTTCATTTGGAAATAAGGATTGCTAGTAAGCAAGAAGCAAGTACAACAGTGCAGGAAGCAAATATTAATTGACCATTATAATTTTCATTTAATAGTTTCCGAAAAAGACAAATCTCTCTTAGGAAAAATATAGTCTATAGACACAAACTTGTTTCGACAGCAAAAAGTTACGTGCCTACCTATGTCAAAAGGAAAATGTAAACTAGGTCGCTATCGATAAAAAGTTTTTCATTTCTATTCTAAGAATCATGCGTAGGTACTTATTAGCCACTGAACGCGTAGATATATCTGCTACGAGTAGGTACCCGATGTAAATATAAATCCTCCTCGATAATGTGTCCTCGTGTCCTTAATACTTTGAATGCTGTGATCTTGAGAACAAGTGCGCACAAACCCATTTATATAAATGAGGAAAATGGAAAAAGGTACAAAAGGACATTGGCAACATTGAAAAAAAGCGAAGGTAAGTTTATGTTCTTGTTTTACTAGGTATTAATCCGAAGGTTGAAGTACCTACGGTAAGAGGACAATAGAGTAGGTAGGTCATAATAATATTATCATCACTGAACTACATTTGCTACCTGCAAGCTGAAAGTGTTTTAGAGACAAATAAGGCAAATGAAGAAGAAGAACCCTAAAAAAATACACCCTTCCGTCGTTTTTCGAGTAAAATCTCTCGGTTTCATAAAAAAATTGTACTTAGCCTAAGCTGTAGTAATTGTGAGCTACATTTAATGAGGTTATTAAACGGGGGCGGCGCACGCGCCCGTGCCGTGATAAGGACGGTTAGAGTTCAGGTTCAGTACACTTGGTTCATTGTTTATTTTGTACCAGAACACACTAATATGAAGCGGCGCGTCGGTCACTACACGCGCGCCACGCGGCTTGGTCGTGGCCAAAACATTCCCAATCAAACGTTTTCGACTATTTATAGATTTCATACATTTCCGTCGCTAACCCAAATCTGCGCCCATTATAATGACGTAAGATTTTTTCATTCAAAAATAAAATACCTGTCACAAATTTAAGAATTTTATAACAAGTAGTGTAGTCCAATATATTAAGAATACATAATATTTGTAGAATTCTTAGTTTCTTACTTTAGCTGTTAGCCTGTCACTGTTTGACGATTATTAGTCTAGTTTGAAAGTTTCTTGTTTCTTAGCCAAGTAAAACATTAGTGTTGGCAAATTAATGAAATGCGAGGTGTTAATTTATAGTACTTAATAGGAATATAGTTGTAGGTATATTTTGAATTTCAGTAAAAGTGTGCAATTACGCATGATTATTGTCGGTATTTATGAGGCAAGTAAGTAGGTACCCAGCGTGTGTTAGTGTTGTTGATAAGCATGTATCATTTGTAAACAGTCTACTCGATATGCTCAGACGGACATTATAATCTATTTCCAGTAAACTGGCCTACTTGCATTATCTCTACGAGTACCTATCATCACGGGGACGGAGCCACATCAAACATATACACTTTTGTTATTTTTTTTTATTTGGCAATATCGGCATGCCGATAAATTAAAATAGCACATTACCTGCCGATCATGCCTGCCGGAGGCAATATTTTATCATTTAGTACATAATATGTAATGTAATGTGGCTAGTTCGAAAGTTAGGTACGAAAATGACAATTAATTTATTAGATAATTACATGATTGTAGAAAAATGGTACCACAATTTGGTTTGGGCATACCTACCTCGAATTAACTTAAAATTCCAACACCTACTAAGACTTTGTGTCAATTCAATGTTAATATACTTTCGTAATAAAACATGTACCTAATGACTTCCAGCAAGCATTCAATAAGGAAATAATTAAACTTTACGAGTTGAAATATTAAACTTCCTATAATTTTATTTTTCTTATTAGCTCCTAGCCTCTTTCAATCACTTTGAAAAAAAAAACGGAAATAAGGACCTGATAATATTATGGGAATCGTATGTTTTTTTTTTAATTAAACAAAAATGTTATTTATCTTCGATTGTTTTATATGTAGGTAGGTACGTATATTGTATTGCTGTATTTATCGTCATTGAAAACAAAAATACTTATGAAGTTTTATATTAATCAACTTATTGAAGAAAAATCGCAATAAAGATAAGTTAAGTACCTACATGTATAGGTAATTAATATCTAAGTACATAGCATAGTCTAATAAAACATGGTCTTCTCTTCCCAGAGTGACATAAGCCTACGTCACAATAACATTGCCACTTTGTATAGCGCTATTGCATACTATTATATAGCGCTGTCGCATGATGACGTAGGCTTGCTTCAGTCACGTGGTCGGAAAAGAGTACCAGGCGGAGTATATTATTGTACCATGGTACATAGTGAGGTTAGTTTCTTTCGTAAAGTAGGTTAAAAGAAGTAAGTGAATATGTATTGTATTAATGTAACGCAATATAATAGCTCAGTTGGTAGGCTGACCTTATTCCGCGGGCGCCGCTTGCGACACCATCGCTAACCGCTAACTAATCGCTCCCGTTACCCTCCGAAGGTAACTTCTTATCACTAATGGACCCACCGCGGCCAATAAACGGGCCTTATCAATAGAACTTAATGACTGCATTCAGGTGTTATTAAGAAAGTAAATAAAAAATAATGATTACATTGTGATCATAAATACCAACATTGAGGGAAAACGACGACATTTAATCGATCACAGACAATAACTACTCAACAATAGTAATCAAGATGGAAACCAAATTAAGTTTACTTGGATACTGGACTAAAACTAGTTATTCACAATGTCTATTAATTAGGTAATAACCTAATAATTCACACACACACTGAAGAAGTGGATTAATTGGTACATAAGGTAGGTACATATATCGCTAAGGTACCAATATAAGTAATTGCTACACCTATCTGCCTAATTGCGGTGTCTAAGTAATTAAGGATGCCAGCAATCCGCATCGTATTAATACGACATGCATTCTTAGTAAAAACCTTTCATATGTAAGAAAGGCAATACCTATTGCCCTACCGCGTAACATATCTACTCGTAATACAACCGTCACGTTGGAAACTCTGTTTAAACTGGGAATATATTGCCCGAGACTTACGGCTTACGGGTTGGGATTACGGTTGTCTCACGTGGTGGTGCAATATTTAGTACACTCATACATACATACTCTTTCGATACACTATCGGATTGAATGAGATAGGTAACCGGTTAGCCGGTGGCACTCAACGGTGACAACGTAGTTACCGCGATCCGGAAAAATCTGGTAAACGCGTGCAAGACGGAGGCCAACAATAACAGAACTTGACAAAGGTCACGCCACGCCGCTACAGGCTGTCAACTCGATAAGTCCATGATTACTCAAGCACGTCTAAAGCCCGAGCAATAGCAACCCGGCAACTTGTCACAGATTAACGTTAGTTTCTATTAGGTACTTAAGTAAATTAAGTGGTTTTGTTTGGATACAATATTTTTTTGGTTTATGTCTGTACCTAATTATGATTGCCTATTGGCAACAACTAGCTGCTGACCGCTCAATGCGCAAATTGTACACAAAGAAAATATTTTTTTATGTTAAACACGACATTTCGACCGCCACGCTTCACGTTCCAGTAGTAAAGTACTAAAATCGTTTCTTTTAAAAAACACTGTATGTATTGGACCATGATCAAATAATTATACATTCAAATTCAAAGTACCTGCTTATAATATCATAAATAATAATTAAAATAATATTCCTACTAAATATAATAGGTAGACCTAATAATATTCTGATTGGCAGGTAGGTACCTATTACCTACCTACATACATAAATCATACATATATTTTGACAAAGCTAAACATAAACAAGATTCATAGTAATGGAAACCAGATTTAAGAATATGTTACCGCTACGAACAATTCCATAAACTTATTGACTGGAATACTTACTTTCGGTTTCAATGACACTTAAAGTGCATACAGATATTGCTGACTGTATGTTCACCGAGGGTTCCGTACTTTTTATTATTTGTTGTTATAGCGGCAACAGAAATACATCATCTGTGAAAATTTCAACTGTCTAGCTATCACGGTTCGTGAGATACAGCCTACAGTGACAGACGGAAGGACGGACGGACGGACGGACAGCGGAGTCTTAGTAATAGGGTCCCGTTTTACCCTTTTGGTACGGAACCCTAAAAAATACTGGACGGATTTTCGAGCGGGGGTTCACCGGGGTTTGTTAAGGTTTACCCGTGCGAAGCCGGGGCGGGTCGCTAGTTAAAAATTAAATATATTATTTTTATATAAGTACCTAACAATCTCATGTCAGGCCGTTTTTGGTCACACAGGTTTAATATTAAATCAATATCATATTTTTTAAATGAAGCGCTGGTGGCCTAGCGGTCAGAGCGGCAATCCGGAGGTCGCGGGTTCAAGCCCCGGCTCGTACCAATGAGTTTTTCGGAACTTATGTACGAATTATCATTTGATATTTACCAGTCGCTTTTCGGTGAAGGAAAACATCGTGAGGAAACCGGACGAATCCCAATAAGGCCTAGTTTCCCCTCTGGGTTGGAAGGTCAGATGGCAGTCGCTTTCGTAAAAACTAGTGCCTACGTCAATTCTTGGGATTAGTTGTCAAGCGGACCCCAGGCTCCCAAGAGTCGTGGCAAAATGCCGGGATAACGCGAGGAAGAAGAAGATTTTGTAAATGTCAATAATACACCTAACTATATACATAATTAATCGTAGGTATATGTCAAGTGCGGTAGTATTGCTAAGTATAGTTATCTACACAAATGTAGTGCAATGCACTGATAAAAAAAAGTTCCTTGACACTCTCCTGCGTCATTTGTTACAAGTTCACATTCAGGGTTCTTTCATCCGATATGCGTTGTACTCTAAGACCAAAATAAACTTGATTCTACATCTTAACCTTCCGCCTGCCTGCCTACACGTTCTAATTAAAGCAGATATGGACATTTTAGAAACAGATCCGTTTAATAGTCAACTTCTTATGCAGGTTCAAATAAATATAGCTCTCCACTATTTAAATACATATATATGTGTATTTAAATACATATGTATTTAAATAGTACCTAATGATTTTTGATAATAAACACAACAAATATGGATATGTTTTGTGATGATGATGATGATGATGATGATGATGATGATTAATAATGAATATTACATACCTTTTTGCAACTGACGACTTACCTAAATTGTAGTAGGTAGAGTCAGACCAAGAATAGTCTGCAGCGGATTTGATAGCCCTCGCAGTGCAACTGTTATTTTAAACGTCAAACTTATATGAAATTATGACGTATGAATATTTATTTTATTCTGTTTTTAGTATTTGTTGTTATAGCGGCAACAGAAATACATCATCTGTGAAAATTGCATCTGCCTATTTAGCTATCATATATAAGCTTAGTAAAGTATTTTTTTTTTTTGCTATTCACCCCTGTCAAAATTCTTATAAGAAACCCGCACCAGTTTTCACCTATATTTTGTGCGATTTATCATTTCCGATCGAGTAAATACGTCGTAAACTTTTCGCCACCATGTACCCAAACTCGAAGTAATCGAACAGTAGGTAGATCGGTATGCAAGAACAAAGAAAATCAATACAAGAATATCGGGATTAGGACAATAACAGGGCTAGTACTTACTTATGTACAATAACATTCTCTACCTTAAACAATTGTTTCAATTCGATGAATCACTGTTGAACTTTAATCTAGTCGTTACATATTTACTTGTATGTTATAGTAGGTAATGACCGGTTTCATGTTTGAAAACTTTGCATTGTATTGCTATTGCTGTCGACGTTCCCGCTTCGCCAAACGTGATTCTTTGTTACAGTCCGCCGGACGGAATCGGCATGTCAGTTAAGGGGCCCACTGATTAACAGTCCGCCGGACGGTATCGGCCTGTCAGTTGTTCGGAACTGTCAAAATTTTGTTCTAACTGACAGGCACATACCGTCCGGCGGACTAGACTGTTAATCAGTAGGCCCCTTTAGAACAAAACTGACAGGCAGATACCATTCGGCGGACTGTTAATCAATGGGCCCCTTTATACCTAATGTTATACGTTGGTACTTACATGTGTAAAAGTGATGCGACTTACCAAAATAACGTTAAATCACCTACATTTTATGGCAGGCCAAGTCGTCACCGTACAATAATGATATAAATGATTATTAGGAGCGACGACTCGAAAAGCGTCGATTTGTTTATAAACAGTAGCGGATGAACATTGTAAGTCACTGAAGTGACTCAAATGAGCACGTGCTCACATCAACGAATGCGGCGTGTCAGCCCTGACTTGATAATTTACAGGCTCACTTAAGGCGAACAGCTTTGTCAGTGTTTATTTTGGAGAACTACCTATAAACTACGAGTCATACATATTTTCACGGCAACCTCTATATTATTTATCCCTCTATACTATTTCTCTATACATTTATCACTCGTTTCCAAATTCCAAATTATTTATTTGTTAAACATAGGAAGCTACAACAGTAGGTCTTAAATATACATATGATAAGTATGTATCACTATCCTTCGGCATATGGCATACAAATAGTTACAAAAGGCATGTAGCGTGCATTTAAATCTAAAACTCAGGTATACCTTATTTCTACCGTTTTTTTTTCAAACAAAATGTTTTTGGAAAAACTAACTTAACTATGTTGATAAATTGAAAAATACTCAAAAAATACATATACATTTTACATACATACCTACGGGCGATGTGTTTGCTTCTTATACTTATGGTATGCACGTTTAAGGTCGTTGAGGTTATCAAATGCCTAAGTAATAGGTAAAAATATGTATACGTAAAATCGCATAAAACAATGCCGACGATGCTACTCAGCTAGTCACTAATCACTCTGGCACCGATCCGGATCTTTTGTTATGCATCATGCGTTCTACACCATGTTAATTTATTATACCTACCTACTGGTAGCAGTGTTCAAATTGCAGTCACGTTGGCGTTCAATGTAAACTATAGCGAGCTAAAATCTATTGAGATACATATGTTTAACTGAATGCTTTAGTAGGCGACTGAGAAACTAGTACCTAAGTAATGCTTTGCAAAACGATCATTATTTATAGGTACCACAGCAAAGTTATAAACTGGTGACGTGAGACATTTTGCATAGCAATAACTAACTACGTAACTACTGACACAGGTCTAGTGTAAGCGAAGGCAATAAGCCTGGCCTAAGACTTTATTACCTATACCTATTACAGATATTACGATTAAGCTGTTGTCTACAACTTCGCCTGTGTAGAATGTGTAGAAAATATCTTTACAAAATATTATCCACTCAAGAGATATTTTTGTGTTAAAGAGTAAATAAGAAACAAATATTCTTTCAATTGTATTTTCAAGTCCTTACAAACTATCCCGTTTAGGATTTTGTTGTTAGTACCACGCCGAGAGGTTACAGTGTGCATACCCTTTAGCACTCTGATAGTAAGTATAATAGGTATCTGTTAACATAGCAACCGGCATCTAGTATAGACTGGTTGGCACCACTTTGTCAAGATAACAAATACACACACAACTCGATTTGCTATCTTGCTAATCAAAGACACATGCCCAGTGCCGGCTTTGATGATTCCGTATCACTAGGTTGTTTATTTACCTAACATATTTTTACCTATTTACAAGTAACTAAGTAGGTACCTTGTTTATTTACATAATTAGCGTTCGACAAAAATATATAAACATAAGAAAATTCTTTTTAAATTTTGATAACTTTACCGTCTTGCTTATTTATCTCGAGTATGTATTTTTCATATGTATAACTTGCCTCAGTGGCGAAATTTACCTGCTAGGCGGAGAACCCTGCAGGCGCGCTATTTCCTAATAGTACTAGACTTTATTGAAAGTGAAACATAATTCGGACAATATTTAAGACTAACAGCAATGTGTTTGTCAAAAACGTTGGGTTATTCCCACTAGTTACCACCAAGTTCTTACCAGTGGTAACTACTGGGAATTATTTTCCCACCTTTTACCACTGGTAACTACTGGGAAAAAAAATCCCAAACTTGGTGGTAACTAGTGGGAATAACCCAAAACGTTCGGGAAAACTGGCGTCTTTCCTGTGGACAATGCGAAAATTACGATTTGGGTACCTAAAATTTATACTGAAAAATATGTTGATCCGTCTAGTACCTATGCTTTTTAGCATTAGAAAGAACTCCACAGAAGTAAGCGTGCAGTTTTTATCAGGCTCTTAAATTGTTAGTAATAATGGGATTATCTAATATAGCATGGTCAATACTTATAATTATTTTCAAAATTTTACTGCAAAAAGGGTCCGATTTGGTACCTCAAGCTTCCAGGTAGTTCAGTGCACTGTAGCTACTATTTACTGTATCACACATAGTGTAAAACTAAAGTAGGTTGGTACATACATAGCTATGGTGTATCGAATCGACAGAAGTTGCAAGTTGCGAGTTGGAGGTGTGATAAAAATGCTATTGTCGCGTGTTGGCTCGTATTTGTATCGAACTGTTCCTCAAACTCTTACGGCTATACACTTACGGCAAATTGCCAATCGATTTCGCTCCCACTCTGTGTCAAGGGTTTGTTTATTTTAAAATATACATATTAGGTAATTATTTTTTTAACTACTCTGCGCGAGGCGAATACGCAATGAGTGGTAGGCAGGCACGAGTAAGTACAAGTGGAAATGAGATGACTTACGTTAGCTTCTCGCAATACGTATGTATATCTTCATGGCCAATTATTTATCTTCTTGGCATTGATCTCTGTTTTAAGGAATAATACTAAATCTTTCAATAGGTAGGTCATCATCAATGACAATTATTCAATTTAATTCACCACACCCACTAATTAAAATATTTATCGCATAGAAACAACATTAATAAAGAATATATACATACATATGTATAAAACCAATTACATCAAGATTTCCAAGGAGAGTTGGTTGTTAAAGATCCATTGTACGTATCGTAAACTAAGCGTTATTTTTATTAAACGGTACTTATTTATTTTTGAACTCCATTTAGGTATTAGTAGCGAAGTGTATAGCAGCACACTCTACCTCATATTAGATGTACCATCACGCTCCGCGGTTGTTGCGCCATATAGGGTCCTAGCTAAATTGGTTGTTCAAAACTTATGTGATAGAATTTCAAACAATAACCCTAAATGGCATAACAATCCCGTGTGGTGACTGTACATATTATTTCCAAAGACACCTAGCTATTCGCTGGTTTGGTGGCTTTTGTTAACATACCAGTATAATACCTATAGTTTAGTTTTCAAATGTTAAGGTAGATAGATGTACGAGTAGGGTGTGCCTGCTGAAGGCCTGCTGTGATAAAGGTGTACTGTTGGGCTCTCAAAATTCCATACTTAAAATGTTGTCGTGTAAGTCAAGAAGGCTCGTAACATTTGACACTATAGTCTTCTTCTTCTTCAGAAGCATCATAAATCTAACCTAATGACTTTATAAGATGCCTTTTTCAAAATATCAGGAAATTAAATATTTTGGAAAATAAATATGCATTCGGGAAAATAATTTAATCGGTAAAAATAGTTCGAGCTTGACTATTTGTGAAGATTCGCTCTATTGCACTTTCACTGTAGGTAATTTTATTATTCCTGCCTTATACACTACAGTGACAAACAACTTTTGCAAACTATATAATTATGTAACTATGTTTCCCGATTTCGCAAACAGCTGAGAGATTTGGAAATTTCCTTGTTTCATGCATATGTAGGTACTTCACAGTTGGTTAGGTCAGAATCTGAAAACGGGATCTTGGAGATATCGGAGGAACTTGTCAAATATTATATGCACCCCTACATACTCGTATATGTAGTGATCTGGATATTATTTACTATAGCAAATGGTGTGTTTGCTCTCGGAAAACACGATTTGGTGAAGTGTAACTACTGATGAAGGCCATAAACTGTGAAGTGAAGTCGTTTCTTTTTTGCTATAAACCTATTGTCTAGGCTAACATCATATTATGTCCGTCTAACGTTTTTTTATTGTTTGTTACAGGTTGTAATCAGAACAGTTAGAGAACAGCAAAATGGGTGACGGAAAAATAGAAGGTAATTTTTATTATATTCTTAAAATGATGCCTACTTGTTCCGCTATAATATTTAGGTATATATAAATTTTCCCCATTAAAAATATATTGCTTCGTCGTTTGTGTAACTACCTACCTAACGTACGAGCCATAAAATAAATTAAATCATTGTTAGTAAGATGCCAAGTTGACGAAGCAAAGCAAAAGCAAAGTCACCTATTTAACAGTTTCCAGAGTTAAAATTAAATGGAAATATAACTAAAAAAATTGTTCGTACCTAACCTTAATACGACTTTTAATCATACTAAACTATTTGGACAAAATACATCCTATGTCCCATCAGCGACATTTATAAACGTCAATGTCTAAATTGTTTTTGTTATTAGTTATTATGTATTTTTATTTATGAGATCTTTAGATACCTATCTTATTTCAAATCATTGTTTAAATACACACGTTTACATACGTTTGTTTTAGATTTTATGAGTTATGACCATTACACGCAAAGTATTCGCCGCTCTTAGTATCGTTTTGTCTTGAAATTCAATCACAGCAATGCCTACTAATACTATGTCTAATCTGATTACTGATCGCCGACCTGGTACGAGTAATTAATGTCGCACTAAGCGTAATTTGTGACAAGGATGAATGTAATAATTTATTTTATCGGGACAGATAACCCCAAAATAATGTCGGGGCCGGTATTGACGAACTCGCCGAACGCGGTGCTCTCCAAGACTCTGCTGAACCGGTACAAGGACCTGCCCCTGCCGGCCGACAAGATCCTGGCCACCTACATCTGGATCGACGGCACGGGCGAGCACTTGCGGTGTAAGGACCGCACCTTGAACTTCATACCGAAAGTAGCAAAAGGTTAGTACACAAACACACGCGTCCTGCTTTCCATTTGTCGACTACAGGTTTGACAACATTTCAACAAGTTCATTTGAGCAACGCGCCAATTGCACAATAAATATGTATTGTGGAATAGCCGAATTTGCTCTTATGTTTATTTACGTAAACTGGAATTATTTTTAAACACGTTTATATTTAATGGCCTACGACACATCCTACGTTGTGTTTAACTAGTTTTATTACATCCTCATTAACAATTGTAATTAGAACTCCCGGTATAAAATGGTTGGCCTTCAACAGCTTAGGTTGTATAGTTGGTAAACAACAACATATTATGTAATTGTTGTTATGTTAATTATGAAAACTGACCACGACGCAAGTTTTATGCCTAAACGACCGTCGGGTAACTGAGTAAGTATGGTTATGTTGGTACTCATATCAATTAACATAGATACATAAATGGCGCGGTTACTTTTACTGCTGGGCGATCGATCGGGCAAGTGAATGCACTGCGCAAATTATATCTAGGTACTTTATAAACAATATATTTCGCCAATTTGGTTGTCTATTTGTTATACAATCCTCTTCCTAAATTGAATGCTTGAAACTTTCTCAGTAGATATATCTGATTTTAGTAAGTATCCAAAAATAATTCTAGGCTGAATACGGTTGCAAATACAAACCACTTTACGTAATGGGAGGAGGGGAATATACATAATCTGGATCAAAGCTAGATTTGTCAATCAATTTAAATTAAGCGTGACTTCTTTTTCTTCATGTTATGAATAAAAGTATATACAAAAAGATGTCTCCCTATTAATACATAATATTATAAATGCGAAAGTAATTCTGCGTATCTGTTACTTCTTCGAGCTTAAATCGCTGAACCAATTCAGATAAAATTTGTTATGGAATTATTTTGATCCCGAGGACTTAAGAATAGTTGGTATCAGGGAAATGATCATTCCTCCCAATAGAAACTGGTAGGTACGTTATAAACTTGAGATTATGTGATATCGGTCGCTACAGATATATCCAATCATCCATAAGAGAAGATAATATTGTATTTTTATTCCCATTCGTCTTCGGCGGATGGTGTTCTTAATAATTTACATAATTTGCGTCGTCAATTATACGCCAGCAAGAGATAATAGGAACTGCGTATTACTGTAAATGCGACATATTTATATGCTCATATGTTTACACAGTTGATTTGCTGACTAGAACATTACAAGAGTTAAACAAGAAATGGGAAATGGAAAACTTTTGTCCTTCATCCTGGATAAACACAATGAAATATTTGCCGTTCTCCCTGCCAAAAGATCTGGAAAACGTGTTTCAAGTCCGTTGCCAGCTGCGCGAACGGGAGAATAGGGATAGCTTTGATGAGAACTTGAAAGGTTTCACTCACTTCATTTCATATATTGAATGTGCTTCACACTCGTAGACAGTCGATTAGTTACATTATGGTAGAACATAGGCTACAGTTAAAGAGATCTCATACAAGTAGGTATGTAGGTAGGTATCTATCTTACATGAGAATAGATCATTTGCTGTACAGTCAAATGATTACATACCCTTACGAGTACCTATGTAAATATATGCAATATAATAAAATTTATAAAACTTGTATGTATATTGACACTAAACTTGTATCTATAGTTTGGTCACTGTAATATTAAAATCTACTTATCATCACATCTTTTAGATAGTGGATATTAAATGGCACAGAACCTATTATTAATACATTTGAATGTATGCTTAGCTACCGTAATCAATGTAGGTAAGATAGACTTGATACTATATCTTATGTTCAATCATAGCGAAAACAAGACGTTTTGAAGGCTGTTATTTACGTTACAGATTTGCCTATTTGGAACTTCGATGGCAGCTCAACTGGGCAGTCGGACGGGCACAACTCGGACACGTTCCTGGTGCCGCGCGCCCTGTACAAGGATCCGTTCCGCCGCGGCAACCACGTGCTGGTTATGTGTGACACCTTCAAGTACAACATGGAACCCACGGAGACCAACCACCGCATTCGATGCCAGGAAGCGTCGGACAAATGCAAAGACGAGGAACCGTGGTTTGGCATCGAGCAGGAGTACATCCTCCTAGACGCGGATCTCAGGCCCTTCGGATGGCCCCCTGGCGGCTGCCCTCCACCGCAGGGACCCTACTACTGCGGAGTTGGTGCCAATAAAGTATTTGCCAGAGATCTCGTCGATTCACATTACCGGTACATATTTACCTTCAGTCGTCATAATCACAACTAGTGCAAATCTAAGCTAAGGTATTCTCTAACCAATGTGTTTTGCATTTGTTTTTATAGATGCTGCCTCTATGCTGGCTTACCTATCTCTGGCACTAACGCTGAGGTGATGCCCTCTCAGTGGGAGTTCCAAGTGGGCCCATCTGTGGGCGTGAGCGCTGCCGACGACCTGTGGGTAGCGCGCTACATCCTGCACCGGTTAGCCGAGGAGTACGGCGTCATCGTCACCTTCGACCCCAAGCCTGTGCAAGACTGGAACGGTTCAGGAGCACATACCAACTTCTCTACTAAAAAGATGAGAGAAGAGAACGGCATTATGTAAGTCTTAATATCATATAAATATATGCTACTTTAGTAATCCCATTTCCTTATTTCCTTTCATTAATAATTAAGTAATTATTACTACGTTGCCAAACTTAATTTTAAAATTTAATTAGGATTATATTAAGCTTAGAATAATTTAAAATAGAAGCATCGTTCGCAGACGTTTCTGCCTGTTAAAAAATAAAAATAAAATTAGGATTATATTTTCTTCGTATCACAACTATTTCGTATCACTAAATTTCTTATAACTTGTGACATGCTTGCAGCGAAATCGAGAAGGCGATTGACAAGCTGTCCAAAGTACACATGAAGCATATTAAGGTGTACGATCCCCGCGGAGGCAAGGATAACGAGAGAAGGTTGACCGGTCTCCACGAAACCGCCAGTATTAACGACTTTAGCGCAGGTATGTTGTCGGTGCACTGTTCCATCATTTTATCCATATTTCATTCCTTTAATTTGCTTATTAAGATCATATACATAAATGATAAGGTTTAAAGCACCGTACTGAGTGATGTACCTTATCCTCTCATGTAAAGCCTTTCATGTAACGTGGAGATTAAAATGTGTAGTAAACAGTTCGTGTTGTTTGTGTTCAGGCGTAGCTAGCCGCGGCAGCAGCATCCGGATACCGCGCGCGGTCGCGGAGGAGAAGAAAGGCTACCTGGAGGACCGGCGGCCGGCCTCCAACTGCGACCCCTACTCCGTCGTGGACGCCCTCATGCGCACCTGCATCCTCAACGAATAACAGCGGGGCGCGGACGAGCGCCCGCCCGCCGCCACCTCACTCGAACACTCCATGTGCCTATAAACACACTCAGCGATAAAACCTTCGCTATGTAACCGTGGGGATGCGTACGGGCAACCTCAGTAGCTGTATTGTTACTGTCTTCAAGTAATCTCATTCTACTTATGTGAGCGCACCGACGTGATAGGTAGTCCCGACGGCCACATGTAGTAATTTAAGTCAGTATTTAATACCTTTTTGCACGTAAGCAGAATTTACACAAATTAGGATTGGTTAATGTTATTTTACCTTTTGCAGCTGTTGCTAATATTGAACACTGCCGGTTTTTATAGATTTTTTGGAATCATGCTGTTATGGAATTGATAATAATGATAATACACTGAATGTAGTTAAATAATAACACTTGTGGCTATTAACATAGGGAGACAATTAATGTCATAAACACTGAGTTCTGGGCATGGCGGTGGAGCGATAGTGGTAGAGCGTTTTATGGACCACATTTTAATGAAAGATATTATACATTTTATTAAATAAAATATTTTTACGAATATTATGTGATATTTCACATTAATTGTTATTTTGATGTTTAATAGTTTAATTATATACAAATAACCACATATCATTATTTCTAACATATTCATTTACATGGAGGCATTATAGATATTATGCGAGTTAGTTGAATGCAAGCTAACAAGCCACGTCTCGAATGGCAACGTCAGTTAGGATTGGTTGCACCAAACCGTCTGTCACCGTTAAAGGGTTCGCTAAATACTTTTGTATGGGAAATTTCATACTTCACTTATGTTTGACGTTTATCAGTCTATTAAATATGGTTGGTGCAACTGGGCCTTAGTCGACGACTAAATAGCTTACGTCATCCGTTTTGTATCGAGTGCCGAGTGCCACCCATTGGACACCTTTTAATTCAGTTATCTCACTTATCAACCTTTATTACCTACTGCTTATCTCATCAATACATAAATATAAATAGGTAATATCTCAATATAGCATATAGCTAATGTAATTTTGCGTTTGCAGTAATATGAGTCTTGAATCCACTCTCACGGGTAACGATATACAAATTTTGACAAAGTGATTACTAATATTAAAATTATATAATAGGACACCAATAATTAAATAATTGTAGAACATTATTAGTACATATTTACTTATGAGAGCACAAAATAGATTCTTGTGATAAATTTAGCGGTTTAGAATTGTTAGTTTTAATTTTTAATAGTAAATATTATTAATTAATTTTATTACAGCATGCGCATATTGAAATATTTTATATAGCATGAAACGAGTAATGTCACGAAATATATTTAGAGTTATGAATATTTCAATCATTAACATTATAATTTATGAATGAGATGTTAGGTAGGTATGAAAAATAAATTATACTTTGTTGTATAAGCATTTGTTTTCTTTTTTAACGGACCTCAAGAATACAAAAGGATGTAGATCTCAATTCGGTTGTATGTTTTTTTTTAATGTTTGCTACTTCATAACTCCGTCATTTCTCGACTGATATAGAAAATTCTTTTTTTATCAAAGTATATACATACAGATTGGTCCCATTTTTTTGACAAAACCCAGTTTTGATGATGGGATCCATGAAAAATAGAGGGAACGCCTTAAATCTTAAAACACGGGTGGTATTTGTCTTGCATCAACAAATCTAGACGCGGCGGCGTGTCAAGCCAAGTTCGAAAGAAGAGAACTGGCGAAGCAGCGGCCATGTGTTATTATAGCAGGGGAGCGCACGATGTTAAATCGGGATTTACTTGAGCGTCATACAGACCTATTGGAATCGAAATATTAGATGATAAGAAGAAAAAAAAGTTACATAAAGTTTTTTTTCCAGCGAGCCGGAAAGCGTCTACAATATTTTTTAAATTTCGGGAGGTTGGTGGAGGGTTAAAAATTCGTAAGCAGTTTGTGGGTTTGGTCGTTTTTGTCCACTTTAATGCTATTTTTTTTTCTATAACTTAATATAACACTTATTTGTAGGCATTTTCTAAATCTGACGAACACAAGTTTGACGTCTAATTTTTACATTGTAACCGTCATATTAAGGAAATGCGTGCAAATAATTATCAGATTTAGTAATAGCACAATAATAGCGTTAATTTGGACTAATATGACCAAATCCACAATCTGCTTAACAATTTGTTGAACCCCCCACCAACCAACATAGATGGCTAAAAGGGGTAAAGGTAGACTACACGGGGTAGCAAGATATCATTCATATCTTAATCTGACGCGCTCGAGTAAACACAAAAATCCCCTCTTGGGCTCCCATTACACGAACCTTTTGGTGCCACTTTTCAATCCTACGTAACTCATAACATATGAGATTTGGTTTATTTATTAAGAGCCTAATTAGAACACCAAAATTCATGGATATAGGTTAACCGGTTATTAAGATACAAATATATGAAAATCGGTATTATTCGCACTAACTTGACTCATCTGACCTAACCTAACCCACTTCCAGATAACCTAGCAACTGGAAATTTGGCATCCAGCTGGGTAATTGTGTGGTTACGTACCTAAGATAAAGAATCAGTGATTTTATTACGATTTGTAATATTTTACAAAAAAAAAACAGTTTTCTTTTACACACAAAGCGCCTGTCGCTTTTGTTATAGCAAAAATAAATTATTGTATCAAAACCAACTATGAATACTATGATGATTGATGAATACTAACAATTTCTGTACAAAAAGTAATGTTATAATCGGAAACATAAATATGAAATGAGAGCCAAGTTCAATATTAAGAATATGCGTCGTTGGTGACTTCGCCGGCAAAAGAATTGAGATCTACATTTATATGGGTGCCAAGATCTAGTTTACTTGTGGTGTAATTAAAATTCAGGATTTGTCTTGGCTAGTTTTTATACCAACAAACTAAATTTTAGAAAAGTGATAGACAAATATAATATAGCCTGTATAGGATTAGTATTAGTACTAGCAGCTTTCTCTCCTTTACGGTCTTGTGGACGTACCTTACTACGAACTTCAGTACACATCTGCGCCAGTTTTCAGAAATGGTCGTGCCACCGTGCACCGATCTTTTATTACGGACACTACTATTGTAGCCAATAAATCTGATATCATTTTGAGAGATATACTTACGAATAAAAATAAATTTGATAAGGTAATTATTTTTCTGTTCCAAATTTATGTAATCTTAAGGTAGGTATACTAAATATTTCCAGAATAACCTCGTCTGTTATCCCAGAACAAGCAAGGTATTTTCTGTAAGTATCCAAAGGGAGCTTAATTTTTGGTTGTAATTTAGTTTTCGAGTGCATCAAAATTGTGTTGTGAAGTTTTGGGAACACATAGGTACACGATATCATTAAACACTTGCATTTGAACGCTTATTCACGCGAACGAGTGTGGTTGCCAACGGGTTGGCTACCATAATGTGAAAATGAAAGACTAAGTTTAAATAATTTATTTATTTAAAACATGCAATCTCTAGAACGACATTTCCTTTAATAAAGACAGTGTATTCGATATAAATAACAGCTTTAACATTAAAGGAATAAAGTTAATCCAGATGATGCATCTAACAAATAATTTATATATTTTAGGCTATTTTGTTACTAATATAATAAAAATAATAAAACAATGTTTGATAATAGTTAAACTCATGTTTAGAACACACATGATTATCAAATTAGTTGCAAGAGTTGCTCTCGTAACTAGCGTAAACAGCTTTTATTTTAACAATTGGGCGGAACAATTATTCAATTTGCCTGACATTGAACAAAGGAGCTTCTAACACGAATAGAAAGCACAGAACATCCTAAAAGATGAATTCAGAAAATCAAACCAAATAATAATCGCAATAGAAAAAAAGCACTCAAGATTCAGGTGATTCACTATTTACTAAAACTTGACTTAATCAAAAAAGCATAACTGAACGGTCTAAACAATTAGGAGGCGAATAACAACTAAAACAAAAATACAAACAAAGCTTAAAACTATTATATCATCAGACGAAATCAAAGCAAATGAAATAATTACATCGCGTTGTATATTTAATGATAATTTGATGTTCAAAATTTATAAATTATAACTAAACATCTAAAAACGAAGCTACAGTGATAAAAATGTTATATGCATATACTAATATAATATATCCTCACATCTAAGAACGCTGATCACAATTACAATTTTATTTAATATTGTATGCTAAGAATCTTAAATTAATTGTATTAGGTCCATGCAAATGTAGAATATAAATTACAGGTTCTATTAGGTAAAGTACCAGTAGGCGCTAAGAATAGTACCAACTCTTATTTTACAAATTAAAACAAGTACTTATAGAAAAATCATCATTTCAATTCCATTAGGGACAAAGATCCGGTTAAAAAAATACAAAATATCATCTAAAACCAACAGGGATAAGTATGAAGAATACACACAGAGGGAGGATGGGTGTCAAGAGATGGGTAAATTATCCTGCAAGATAGAAGTGATGTACGAACTAAATGCTACCTGCCAAGGAGGGTATTTTCGTACAATCCCATTTTTTATTTACATAAACATCAGTGGATGCCACTAAGTATCAACACCGCAGTATTAAATTATTATCAAAGTCAAGTAAAAATTAGACGACACAATAGCATTTAATATGTATTCAAATAGCAAATAGCTTTTGTCTTGCAAGACTTAGAATAACAAGTGTACGAATCCTCCACACTTTTCCCTACTTCATTTCATAATTTACGTGACGCTCTATGCGTACGTAATTTATTGTTACATTGAATTATAAAATGTGTCGGTTGGTCGCTTCGCGGAGACAATTTTTAAACGAAGTAGAGTTCCAGATTAATTGCACCTAAGAGACAATAGGTAAACGAATTGTATTAAGTTCATACCATCGCCCACAGTTAACTGTACATCGGTGGACCGTATGCCTTTTGTAATAAGGTCCACCGATGTACAGTTAGGAGCGTTGTTGTTTGTACACGTCCGACCGTCCGAGTCCTGGTATCATCTCCGCCAAGCCGTCTGATGGAATAATTTTATATCGCCTTGACCTTTTACACTAAAATGTAAATTTAAATAGTCAGAACTTCAACACGTTCCTCGTCCATTATATCCGAGTGTTGCAACCTCGAGTTGATTCATTAAATCAGGGGTCTCCAAACACCGGCCCGCGGGCCAAATCCGGCCCGCGACACGTTCCAATCCGGCCCGCCGACACCAAAAGCGAGTGCCCACTGTCCGGCCCGCGGGAGCCACGCTCTAGGGGTTCAGCATTCATTGAGAGTGGAACTGTTCCTAACAGCAGCAACCAGACACCCTCCCCCGGCGCCGGCGCAAAAACCGACGGTGGCCCGCGCGTAAGTTTCTGAGGCGCAATATGGCCCTCAGGTAAAAAAGTTTGGAGACCCCTGCATTAAATCATGCCGTTTCGCATACAAAATATTCAAGTTGTCTTAAGGACTAAATTTAATTCTCTGCACTCACAGTAACAGGGAACGTGTTAATATATTTTTTATTTGCAATATTCATATTATGATCACTAGTAGACGTTATCTCGTTCAAAAAGGTTTACGAATGGCCAATTAACTGTGTCCACGATAGCATATCATTCGTTCATATTCCTAACTTCCTTCGCTCGGTCAATAGTATTTCACTCAATCGTTCCCGCGCTCGGCTCACGGCTGCTCCGAGCAATCATTAAAGGCAATGACCGAGGAAAAAACGCCTCATCTGCCTCATTAGGAAGCGCCAAAGTGATTAGTGCCTTTCGCTGTCATACATCGGTTTTGTTAGACAGTGAGAATTCTGTACGTAGAACTATTACAGATGTAGCGCATAATTATTGTTTTCCATCGTATTTTCACGGAAACGTACGAACGTGTCTTGCTATACATAAAGTACTGAGGTTGGCTGAATTAGCATGACGCATACGAACGTTTCCGAGAAAATACGATG
Source organism: Cydia splendana (assembly GCF_910591565.1). Lineage (NCBI taxonomy): Eukaryota > Metazoa > Arthropoda > Insecta > Lepidoptera > Tortricidae > Cydia > Cydia splendana. The sequence continues at coordinate 36,172,662 of NC_085987.1, read as the reverse complement.
GAAAACAATTATGTATATATTAAACAATTAAGTATCCTGTAGCTTTATTTTATTGATTAATATTTGATATAATTTTTCAACGAATCGTTGATACCGATTTATCACCGTCGCTACATACACGTACCTATAGATCCTTCATATATTTTGATTCAACTTAACCTACAATTATCGAAAAATATAATGTAAGTTAACTAGAACGCGGTCGGGAGTCGTTATCCTACGTGCCGCCAAATCCCAAACACTACAATAAAAACGTGTATATAATTCCAAACTCGACCATTTTAATAATCTTTGTAAAATAAAGGACAGGGTATAGAAGTGTCCTGATATAGTTATTTACGATACAAGTGCGGAAAAGTGGAAATTCGAAACGAGTGGCGATAAATTAAAACACGACCGAAGGAAGTTGCGAGATACGAGACACGAGTTGCGAATTACTTATTCCCACGTGTATCGTACAACGTTTTACAGTACATATGACCCTTTAAACCTTTGACATACGCACGGAAAGTGCTGTTTCCTGGCTGTTTCCCGCACTAGTGCGGGAAAGTAGGACCATATGTACTGTAATAGTCTCTTCTTCTTCCTCGCGTTATCCCGGCATTTTGCCACGGCCCATGGGAGCCTGGGGTCCGCTTGACAACTAATCCCAGGAATTGACGTAGGCACTAGTTTTTACGAAAGCGACTGCCATCTGACCTTCCAACCCAGAGGGGAAAACTAGGCCTTATTGGGATTAGTCCGGTTTCCTCACGATGTTTTCCTTCACCGAAAAGCGACTGGTAAATATCAAATGATATTTCGTACATAAGTTTCGAAAAACTCATTGGTACGAGCCGGGGTTTGAACCCGCGACCTCCAGATTGCAAGTAGCACGCTCTTACCGCTAGGCCACCAGCGCTTCTGTACTGCACTGTAATGTACTGTAATAGTGTACGATACAAGTGCGGAAAAGAGGAAATTCGAAACGAGTGGCGGTAAATTAAAACACGACCGAAGGGAGTTGCGAATTACCTATTCGCACGTGTATCGTACAACGTTTTACAGTACATATGGCCCTTTAAACTTTTGACATACACACGAAAAGTGCTATTTTACGCACTAGTGCGGGAAAATAGGGCCATATGTACTGTAAAAAGTATTTTCAATTCGTTATATTAGAAGTTCATACAGACGGCTTTACAACTAATATATGAATACATAATCTTTATACTTCAGGTCTACCGCTTAACTAGGACAGTTGACGAGTTGTAATGGTTGATTACTAGTGTGGTTCGGGATCTGGAAGTAAAAAATTAATACTTAACAAAAGACACCATCCCTGACTGAGCTGCCTTCTTCTACTCGACAATGGTTCCGTCACACAGGCGCGTTTTCCGGGCGGGGCGTGAGCGCAGCGTGATCGTTTTATATGTAAAAGCGGCTCGCCCCGCTCACGCACCGCCCGCAAAACGCGCCTGTGTGACGAAACCTTAACCGCTGCCTTACAACTCAAGTACTTGACAAACCTCTCCGAGTTAAGCGGTAATGGCGGTCCCTACATCGGTTCCGATCGGGGCTGGACTTCGATTCGCGCGGAGCACTGAATGCTCTTAACTAGCTGCTCATACTTGTTGTTATACCGTTATGCTAAAGTCTGTTTAACCTTATGTTCGAACAAGGCTCGTCAGTCGTCGACGAGAAGGACATTGTATTCATAGTTTTGTCAGGCAGGAGTGTAAATTTAGCCATATTATAATAATTGGATTAAGTAACTAGGTGTCAAAATCTACGGTGATCGTAATCTAGATATAAATTAAGGTATCCGTATCCAGAACAAGGTTGTGAAAATATATTTTAAAATAGTATCACATCTAACACTACCGAATGCTGCCCGACATAGATTCCTTGTTACATATAGTATTATATGCGATCTGCTGCAGTTATGTTGGTGGGTTTATAATAACTAACAGTAAGTCACCCAACTGACCATTGACCATATCAAGCCATGAGGTTTACAAACAGTCGGTTGATTATGTCATTGTTGGTACCACTTTCTTAACTAGCGCCGTAATCTCTACACAAGCAATATTTAAAATAATTCGGTTTAGCTGCATTCTTTACAAACAACAATTTGTGAAGTATGACGACATTTCGGGAGACAGTTATTCAACTCAATACATATCTCAATAATATACATATCAATTGCCTAAATATCGCATATCGTTATTATTTTATGTTATTACAATTAGCGTCCTTCGTAAATAATAATGGCTTTGAAATACATGTAGTAAAACATTTTCAATTTTGATTCATAATAATAAGTAGGTACAACTTGATTTTATAGCACTATGTGACATGTATTTATTTACTTATTTTAAATACACAGAGTTTAGTGTAATTGTATTAATACTTTTTCATTATAGAAGGAATTGAAATAAATATACCTACAGTACCATAATGTATGTACACAATTAATACACTTAATATATAAACACTAAAAATAACTCACTAGTCTACATATAGAATAAACGATATAATGACATGTGCTACATATAATTTGTTTCGGTTTCAACAAACAAGTGTAGATGTGTAGATTTATCTATAGGTGCTTTCACGATCATTGCTTGGAGTAATATGTGAATTACTAACCATCATTCTTGAACAAACTGTTAAATCCCAGTGCAAGCATATTTTAAATAATGTATTATAATTGACTGTCACATTATTCTCATCACATGCAGGGTTTCTCCGTCACCGATACCTTAAGTCTCCAAGCAATGAAATGTGTCACTAAGCTCGATTTAACGCCATAATAAAACCCGATTAGATGTACAGTGGCCTCGCTCGTGCAGACGGGAAACGGGAATAAAGTTCAAATCCCATTAATAAATTCGTTTACGACTAATTCCTGCGGGAAAGAGCCCTGTTAGTGCTGGTCGATGCCATGGAGTACCCTGCTGGCGGGTGTTCGGTGACTCGCTGCTGAAGTTCACTACTGTTTATGCCGTTCACTAAACTTATCGATTCTACGGTATTTCTTGTTCTTCTACGTTGTGCCACAAAGTTTGAGGTAAATTCAATCACGTTTCTTTTTTAGCATGCGGTAACACGATATTGACAACTAAAACTTATCTAAAACATTAAGGCCCACTTGCACCATCCCAATAACACGGGCTTAAACGGTTAAACCGTTAACCCAGTGTCAAATTGTACTGGTAACCATGGTAACTCCAGGTTTAACCGGTTAACCCGGGTTTAGTGGAATGGTGCAAGTGGGCCTAAGTCTGTTAAAGTAATACAGTAAGATTTTTGAATATATCTTAGATACTGTTGTTCATTCATATTATGTCCTGATAATTAGCGAACATTTAACACCTGTACAACACGAAAAGTTATCAACCTCAACTTTATTAGATCGACATCACGACGTGAAGTATATTTGTTACAAGAAAGTTATGAAGGGTTCTGAACCCAACATTGCAATCTAGATTTCAAGATACTGAACGAAAGCGCTGGAAAGTATGTTTTTATGGTTCAGTATATCAACATAATTTGACAGCGTTTGGTATTAGAAAATACATTTGCAGAACTGTACACAGCAGCGAGTTCACCGTTGAAGAACATTCACCATTCAAAGAAAAAGGTACACTACTACCGCTTTCATAAGTTACATCGTTGTAGTCTGGTCGTCAGCTTCAATCTTATGATGTTGCGGTCAACATTTCGATGTGTACTAGGTACTACATTGCGGGCATTGCTAAATGCATATAGGCATTTTTGCTTTTGTTTTGCTTGGCAGAGGAAAAAATAAGTGGTTAATAAGGTGATAGATTTCGATGTAACTTAAGTTTGAGGTTTTGCAACGAATTTGTTTTCCTTTTCAAGACCATAAACGCCTAAAGGAGGAGCGAGGTGTCGTGCCCGTATCATCTATATTTCGTTTTTTTTTAGCATTAGAAAAAGGATAAACAATATTTACGTGTCTTTTTACTGAAAAACACTTTGGAAAATAATTCACAGCAAATATGTAACAATTATATAGCATCTTATATGATGATTTACATTATTTTGGCTTCATAAGTAATTGTTACTATTTTGTTAGAGTTTTTCAATAAAAAGACACGTCTGATTGTTTATCCTTTTTATAATGCTAAAAAAAACGAAGTATAGAACCACCAAATATGTCACAGCTCCTCAAGTTCATTCTCTGTTGCATTCAAACTAAATTTCGTGAACGGCAGTTAAATTATGTGTAGATGGGGGCCTTACTCACAGATGTACACCTAAAGCAGATTACTCTTTCCGTCTCATATTTATAGTGTTACATATACTTAGCGCATTGTTCGATTTAGGTGTACCTTCGTGGTTTTATTAAAGCAAAAATTGCAGTGATTGAATTGTCGAACGAAATATTGAATAGTAGAAAGAGACACAACAATAGTCGTGTATAGACCTGAACTTATCAGCGCCATCTTAATTTAAGGATTCATATCTCCATACTATTTTACATGTGAGTGCGACTCGGTTAATTCATCATTTGTTTCAATCGCCTTTCACTACAATACAAGACTTGATGATTGAAAATCCAGTCACCTTAAATTGTAAGGCGCCGTGCACTTCCATCTAATTGGCCTGGAGATTATTTTTACTTTGACAGTTTGTAGTAGTAGTGACATTTTTGTATAAGGCGAATGGCAATGAAAGGGTTAAGACAGGGGTCGGTCAGCGTGGTAAAGATCTTAGTTATCAGAGGTCTGGGCCTGGGTTTGCCGACCCCTGCCTTGAGATACCTTAATTCGTCGCACGGGGCTAATCTTCCAGCCGAGGAGTGATGTCCTCGAAGTACTCCGTTAGTTAATTGTCCGGGGAGAGAGGGACGGGCAGCGGGGGCGTGACGCGGTTGGCGTAGCGCGCGCAGTTCCCGATCACGGTGCAGGCGAGGTCCTTGATGAGCTCGTACGGCGAGGGGTGGTTCAGCAGGTCCACCAGCAGCTTGAGCCCGCCCTCGGCTTCCACCAAGCCGCAGTACTTGTCAGCTGAAACGTTACCAACAATAAATACCTTACTCGGGTCAAACTACTTATTTATCTTGTTGTTCAGATCGCAAGATAATATTTAAACCCCATTTCATATATCATTCCATGTAAAAAAAAATAGCATTTAGGTATAAGTTGTTTAGTTACCCTTTTTAAAATGACTTCAAAAAAGCAGGAGATTCTCAATTCGTTGGTAGCTTTTATTTATATCATAGTTTTAATGCCGCGAATTTTTATTTTTATTTATTTACCATACAACCCTTAGCTCCACTCCAACACTACAATGATGACGTAAGAAGTGCATATATTCCAAGCGGGCAAAACAGACAGTTCAACATCATTGACACTGACAATAAAATTTTGCGAACATATTAACTGTGCCAGACGCTTTAGCTTTAGTGCAACAGACTCTTAAAAATGTTCGGTATTTGTTGCTTACGGTAGACGGTGGTGAGGTTGGCGAGCGCCCAGACGGCCCAGTGCTGGCACTGCGGCGTGTGGTGCGCGTGCAGCAGGCTGAGGATGGGCTCGAAGGAGCGGTAGTTGATGTTGCGCTCGGCGTGCAGGTCCCAGCGCTCCACCGCGGCCGCCACGCGCGCCAGCACCGCCTCGCGCTCCGGCTCCTCCACCGTCCACGCCGCGGGGCCATCCGACGCCATGTGCGCCAGCACACCCGCCGCGTTGTAGCTCACCTGCACAACAAATGTGGACATTTTTAATTGTGGATTAATTTTATTGGTTTTACACATATTGTATATTTTATTATTTATAGTATTTTAATTCGTTTTAATAATATGCCAGTTGCGGGCGCAGCTTCGCCACCTCGACCGCGTCGCCCAGCAGGCCCGCCATGTTGTGGCGTCAGTCTAGTATACCGCAGCATACCTCGATGCCGTCGCTGGAGGACTCGAGCAGCTCGTAGAACACGGACAGGAACAGCTTGTTCATGAGCTGCGGGCGCAGCTCCGCCACCTCGGCCACGTTGCCCAGCAGGCCCATCATGTTGCGCAACAACTCCTCCTTGTCTGGGAAGCTCTGCGACAAACAAACATGTCATTAATAAGATCTGTCAGTGTTCTATCTGTGAGATATATCAATTAGAACCAGTTGGCTTCACACTGAGTTATCGATTGAAAATGGGCGTCCATCGAAAGGCCTTTGCAGAGTAAAGGGTGGTCGGCTCTCTGGTTAACCTTTGACATTAAAAGCGCCTGTCGTAAGCGCCGATTCGCCGAAACATATCTTAGAACCATCTCGACAACACTTTCATATAAAAACACTCAAATCGGTTCATCCTATGGGGTCACAAGCGTTAACTTATAACACCCCGCTTTTCCCGTTGGGGGTTATAACGAACTCGTTTAGTTATATTTTTAAATAGGTACGTTTAATGTGTTGTCACACGTCTATTGGGGTAATGTAGTGAGTAGTTAGAAGCCAACCTTCAGGCAGGCGAGGAAAAACTCCATGCCGCGGTTGTCGAGGAAGCGCTGGCAGTTCTGCGGCGTCTCGTCGGTGACGTTCCACATGGTGGACCAGGCCACCTCCAGCACGTCGTCGCACAACCGCCGCTCCAGCCGGTCGGCGATCAGGTTCAGCATTTTCTGTAATCAATTTCGTTTTGAGAGCTCATTTCGACGTGTTTGTATTTCCAATATTCACAGAGTAAGATTACTACCCACATTGTGAAGCATATGATATTCGCGGACACCGTACATTGGCGTTCCTAACATTAACAAACATAGAAGAACAGTTCAAGTAATACAACGCGAGCCACACACTCAGTAGAATCTCAGTTTAATATACCTACAGCCATGGATCACCTCGATGTACTAAGTAGAGCATAGAAGATAAATCGCAGTCATGACCTTACATATAAGCGCATTATAAAATGTGTGTAATATTTTTTTCTCTCCAATCTAAAAAATTAATAATAAACATAACGAATTCAGTTTATCGAATAAAACAAAAAAAATAGAAGCTATATTCATGTTGCAGCAGGAGGTGGAGCATTGATATTTTTTGCAACATAATCATCAATATCATCATTGATCCTTTCGTATATTGTAGACGAATTATGATATAACACCGGCGAGACACCGTTTTAGGTGGCTGAATAAACCGGTGCGAGACCGCCTGACGACAGAGATTTGCGGGAAATAGTACTTCAAACTGCAACATTGTTTCGAATAATGCTAAAGTACAATAAAACTTCTTAATGTTATCTCCTTCATATTAATTGAGGTGGGTCGTAATACATTCGCAGTTGCGCGGCAGCAGCTACAAACTATATTCGTGCATTTATAAAATTTTTAAGTGGTTACCGTTTTTTAAGCCTGATTTAGTGTCTTGCGGCTGAGCAAAGGCCTACCCTCATTTCCTCCGCTCGACCCTGTCAATAAACATTTCTATTCTATTCTATTCATTTCTATTTTCCTACCAATTAGGGTAGAATGCGTCCAAGTCGTCCCGCCATTAATGTACAATATTAATACAGCCGCATTTATCGTGCGTAGTACGTCTTACAACGTCGTCATTGGCAAAATCCCTCCTGCCAATACACACAAGAGGGGAAAGCCATAAAAAAAATAATAATAATAATAATAAAAAAAAAAAAAAAAAAAAAAATGACGCTGTCAACGTCAGTCGTGTTTTTATAAATTTTCTCAAATTATTTTCTAGATTTTGTATTTACATGTTGCTTTCTACATTATTTTTATGAAAAATATAACCCAAGACTGCTGCGTACTATTACATATATATAAGGGTTATAATTGGCCATAGAATATGATGTCCTAACATGTACGACAAAACTCCCTGTGAAAGAAAATGCAAACGAGAAGCAAAACACGAGCTCAACTAGCGTCTCCACGAAACGCACGCCCACCACCCCCGTCCGCATCATCCGTCTCCTCGCAATCGTCGTCGGGCGATGAATTCGCCACCGCGCCCGACACCAGCGAGTCGAGCGATGAGTGCGGGCCGCCGCCACCGCCGTCACGACCACCTGCGCGGCGCGGGCGGCCACCGCTGTCGGCACGCTTGGGGCCTGCGGGACATCCTGCCCCGCCCACGGCTCCCGCTGCCGGTGGTGTAGTGCGTCGCATGCGATGGTCTCAAACCATTAATGAGAACGTCATGCGCGCCTACTATGGGGCTACAGAGGGGGGAACCAACTTATGCGCGTACCGTGTCCGAATGCTTCCACTGTTTCAGGCCCTCGAACCGACCATCGACGTGACTGCGCAACGACTATCGGATCAGGTGCGAGTCATCCAGCGGCAAAAGCGGTTGGATGACTCGACACTTGATCGGCTTCGCCTGGAGGCTCTCTCTGCTCGCGCAGCTTCTACCTCGGCGCGGGATCCGCCCGCCACGTCGCCGGATCCGGTGCCGGCACCCGACCAGGCACCGGGGGCGCCGCGGGTAGATCTCAGTGCCGACGAGGAGGAGTTCGCGCAGAGTGTGGGTAGTACAGCCAATGAGCAACTGAGGAGGACTCTGGACGAGGCGATTACGCGGTACCGCTCCACACCCGATACTAGGCCACGATTACCACGTTTGCCTATGAATAGACACAATCTAGCGCTAATGGGAGCCCTAAACGCTTTACTAGAGCCATATTTGCGGACTAGTAAAGATTTAGATGATACGCACGCGATCATGTATTGCGGAGCCATCGCGGCGTGCCGTGTTGCACGAGTCAAGTTTCCGGACTCTGAACGTGCACCTAGGACCGCCGGAGGTGCCCCCGCATGGCAAATACGGATCGAGCGACGTATCAGCTCTTTTAGGACTCTTATCGCAAAGCTGATCTGCTTCAGGGGGGGCAACAATCGCCCCCGAGTAATGCGCTTTGTAAACCAGGCATTCGTGGGGACAGATATCAGGCCCCGCGACTACATGGCCAACGTTACGGAGCGCATCGACTTTCTAAAGCAGAAAGTCTATGCATGGGCAAACCGTATTCGCCGCTACAGAGAGCGTGTGGACCGATTCCAGCAGAATCGTCTTTTCCAGAGTGACCAAAGGAAGATGTACCGAAAGTGGGAGGAAACCAACCTTCGTGCATCCGACTCGCGGCCACCGGATGCTACTGTCATGAATGACTTCTGGCGTAACATCTGGTCGGTGCCTGTCGGACACACCGAGGGGAGTTGGATGAGTGTTGTCGAGCGTGAGTGCGAGTCCATTGAACCTATGGGGGCAGTCACCATCAGCCCCGATGACGTAAGTTGTGCCATCCGCACGGCCCAGAACTGGAAAAGTCCTGGGCCGGATGGATTGCACAACTTCTGGCTAAAATGGTTCCGATGCTCGCACTCCTACTTAGCAGCACAATTTCAACAAGCCCTCGAACTTGGTTCTCTCCCACCTTCCTTAACAACTGGTGTCACCTTCCTGCTCTATAAGTCCGGTAGTACCACGGAAGCGAAGAACTACAGACCCATCACATGCTTGCCTACACTCTACAAGCTCCTTACATCCATTTTGAGAGCAAAAATCAACGCGCACATTGTCGCAAACAATATTTTGGCCTCTGCTCAAAATGGATGTAGGGTTGGGTCCCGTGGTACTAAAGAGCTCCTCCTCATAGACATGACCATCTGCCAACAAATCCGGCGGACCAGGGGGGCCCTCTCAGCCGCTTGGATTGACTACAAGAAGGCCTATGATTCGGTGCCTCATTCATGGCTGGGGAGGGTCTTAGAGCTGTACAAAGTTGATGCAGCTTTGAGAGCCTTCCTAAGCGCGTGTATGGGGCAGTGGACCACAGTCCTTCGTCAACCAGGAGGCGGGGATGACCGACCTGGCCCACAGGATTTTATAAGGATTGAGCGAGGAATATTTCAGGGCGACAGTCTGAGTCCGCTATGGTTCTGCCTAGCTCTGAATCCCCTCAGCACCTTGCTGAAGGATTTGGGACTAGGTTGCCGGCTTCGGAGAGAGGGTGAAGTTATTTCTCACCTTCTGTACATGGATGACCTCAAATTATTTGCACCAAATACCCAAGGCTTGTTGGAGCTACTGAAAACCACCGAAGTCTTCAGTAGTGCCATCAACATGGAGTTTGGTGTCGATAAATGTGCGGTTATGCATGTACAGCGGGGGAAGGTTGTAAATTCAACAAATTTACAACTTTCTGAGACAATGTCTTTCAGGTCTATCTCTGAATCAGAGACCTATAAATACCTTGGTATGTCACAGTCGTTGGGTATTGAGGACGAGGGTATTAGACGGTCGGTGAAGGAGCGCTTTTTCAGTCGGCTCACAAAAGTCCTTAACAGTCTTTTGTCAGGAGGCAACAAAGTGCGCGCCTTCAACGCCTGGGTAATGCCTCTTCTCACATACTCCTTTGGCATACTAAGGTGGACTCAGACCGAGCTGGACGCCCTGGATCGGAGGGTCCGGTCACTGCTCACCACACATCGCATGCTACACCCACGCTCGTCAGTTATGAGATTGTACATCCCACGGAAGTGTGGAGGCCGAGGCTTCCTAAACGCCAAGGATCTCCACAACCGCGAGGTGTACAATCTCAGGAATTATTTCCTTAACAACGAGTGTGGGATGCATCGTGATGTGGTGGCAGTAGACAGGAACCTCACGCCGCTCTCCTTGGCAAACGAGAACTGGCGCAAACCTGTGGTACTAAGTACTGCGGATCGCAAGGCGGCATGGGAGAGTAAGGTGCTACACGGGCGGTTCTACAAGGCCCTCACGGGACCCGATGTGGACCTGCTCGCGTCGGTGAACTGGTTACGATTCGGGGACCTCTTCGGAGAAACCGAGGGTTTTGCCTGTGCAATTGCGGACGAAGTGATGATGACGAACAACTATCGGAAATATATCCTGAAGGACGGTACGGTCGACATTTGTCGGGCATGCCGCCGTCCCGGAGAGTCACTCAGGCATATCATTTCCGGTTGTTCTCATCTTGCTAACGGTGAGTACTTGCACAGACATAATCTCGTAGCCAGGATTATTCACCAGCAACTTGCTCTTCTATACGGCCTTGTGGACCGCGAAGTACCGTACTACAAGTACTTACCTGCGCCTGTTCTCGAGAATGGTCGTGCCACGCTCTATTGGGATCGATCTATCATCACTGACAGGACTATTGTCGCCAATAAGCCTGACATCGTGCTGATAGACCGATCGCAGCGCCGGGCCGTGCTCGCCGACGTCACCATCCCCCATGATGAGAATCTCGTGAAGGCCGAGAAGGACAAGTCCAGCAAGTACCTAGACTTAGCTCACGAGATTACCGCCATGTGGGATGTTGACTCGACGATCATTGTTCCGATAGTTGTGTCAGCGAACGGTCCAATAGCGAAGAGTCTCGACCAACACCTAGAGAGACTCTCGCTGGGTGGTTGGATCAAGGGTCAGATGCAGAAGGCGGTAATATTGGACACGGCGCGTATAGTACGTCGGTTCCTCACTCTGCGGCCCTGACCACCGGCAGCTTGGGCCAAGCTCCGCTGCCGGCGGCACCCTAGGTTAGGTTTTTTATAATGTGTTTATATGTATTTTTTATTGTTTTGTAAGTGTTTTTATATTTTACTTTTATATTCATATTATAACAAACCTAACTTAAGACGAAAAATAAATAAAGATAATAATAATAATGCCGCATACATCTGACACATCCAAAATACATTACAATATTGTATTAGCACATGTCAATAACAGCACAGCGTAAAGGTCAAAAGGTGTTTTAATACAAAGCGTCGCCTAATACAATATCTACACAAACAAGCCCGCCACGGGTAGGAGTAGACTGGCGACACATACTCAATAACTTCTGATCAATACAGAGTATACAGACCTGTAATGGATATCTTAAGTACCTGCTAAGAAAACGAGAATGTATTTAAAAATATACGCCCTAAGTCAAACTTCTTGGTGGGCAGTGGCAGAATATTTGACATTAGGTATATGTTATGTGATAACAAATATAATATGTTTCATTTCCCTAATTGCCAAAGTCAATCTCACATTTAAGACTTTAGCGAACCCCCGTATCTTATACCTTTAAACGAGCAATTCTTGTATATTTATTTATATATATATTTCGAGGATTTCGGAAACGGCTCTAACGGTTTAGATGAAATTTGCTATATATGGGTTTTTGGGGTCGAAAAATCGATCTAACTAGGTCTTATCCCTGGAAAAACGCGCATTTTTGAGTTTTTATATGTTTTCCGAGCAAAGCTCGATCTCCCAGATATTACTTTATTATGTTATGCTTGGTGATACCCAATTACGCTTCTATTTCGACGCTCCTTTTTTGAATGTACTGTACCATCACTATGGAAACGTGCCTACATTACTCCAGTCTACAAAAAGGGAGCTAAAACAGAAATAATAAATTATCGGCCTATTTCAAAATTATGTATTCTGTCCAAAGTTATAGAAAAATTGGTTTTTATTCAAGTCTAAAATGCTTTTAAGAACTCGTTTAGTCCAAACCAACATGGCTTCCTTCAACGCCGATCCACAGTATCCAACCTTATTATGTTAAATGACTACGTGACCCAGGCGATGCATAGCGGGTACCAGGTAGACGTAATTTACACGGATTATAGTAAGGCATTTGATAGAATCGATCACGCAATATTATTATCGAAGTTGAGTAGCTTGGGTATCAGTGGGGACCTGCTCAGGTGGTTTAAATCCTATATAGACAATAGATCTCAGGCTGTCGTCGTGAACAACTACATATCTGGCTGGGTAACAGTGCCAAGTGGTGTCCCGCAGGGATCTATACTGGGACCATTGTTATTTAACATATTCGTAAACGACATAGGCAAATGTATCGTTCACTCTGACTTACTATGTTTTGCAGACGATATGAAAATCTTCCGAAGATTAAAATCTGTTGAAGACTCTCTTCTGATCCAATCTGATCTCACGCGGCTTGACGAATATTGTCGATTAAATAAGTTAGATCTAAATCCATCTATGTAAATGTTATTCAATCACGTTCTCACGTCAACGTAAACTGATTTCTATCACTTATATGATTAAGGGCCAATTCTTGAATAAAGTTAATTCTATTAGGGATTTAGGTGTGATACATGATACTAAGCTTCAGAGCGCTGGTGGCCTAGCGGTAAGAGCGTGCGACTTTCAATCCGGAGGTCGCGGGTTCAAACCCCGGCTCGTACCAATGAGTTTTTCGGAACTTATGTACGAAATATCATATGATATTTGCCAGTCGCTTTTCGGTGAAGGAAAACATCGTGAGGAAACCGGACTAATCCCAATAAGACCTAGTCTGGGTTGGAAGGTCAGATGGCAATCGCTTTCGTAAAAACTAGTGCCTACGTCAAATCATGGGATTAGTTGTCAAGCGGACCCCGGGCTCCCATGAGCCGTGGCAAAATGCCGGGATAACGCGAGGAAGAAGGACATGATACTAAGCTTCTGTTTGATGTGCATATCGATAGCATTATAAGTAGTGCCTTGAAAACCTTAGGGTTTATACTCCGTAACTCTGCTTATTTTACTCAAGCAAAGACGCTTAAATTCTCTACTATTCATTAGTCAGGAGTAAACTCGAATATGCGTCTCAAATTTGGAATCCCTGTTATGCCACTTATATAGATAGGATAGAAAGAATCCAGAAAAAAATCCTGAAACACCTAAGCTTTAAGCTGAAGCAGCCCTGTGACTCTTCTAACTACCTTAGGATATGCAGGAAGCACCATCTTACTCCACTAAATAAACGGCGAGAGATTGCTGATATTGCCTATATGCTAAGTATCACCAGTGGGTATATTGATTGCCCTGAACTGCTATTTAAACTTTCATTTAATACGCCCGCCCGATCTAAACGTTACGCTCCCCCCATCTGGCTCAAACGTACTTCATCCAATTACAGACAAAATAGTTTTTTGTGTCGTGCAAGTCGTAATTTAAGTATTTTATCCAGAGATTTGGACATTGATGTATTGAATAGTTCCATTCCTTCAGTGAAGCGAAAATTAGCGAATCTATTTTTTAACCCACTTTGATCCCGATTGTTTTGTTTTCACATTCAAGTAATAGGTATGTGATTTGTCTGGGTGTTAAGTATTTACGTATCCTCTATTTTTACTGTTTGTATTGTTAACAGTCCATCCTAGATAAGTTATGAATGCTATAAAATTAAGTGTCTTTTATTTAATATTTTCTAAATGTATAAAACGTGGTAGCATGTGTGAAATTGCGCGCAAAGTTTGATATATTGTATACTTCATTTCTATCTGTGAGTACCTGTAATTGGCTTCGTATTGTTACCTAAATCTATATAATGTTTTTGCAGCTGTTGGTACTCCTTACAAAAAAAAACGTTATGTATTAAGTACATTATTCTTTGAAAATCAGTCAAGTTGTGTAGGTAGAACTTTCTAAGGGCACACCCTCGCGCAGTTAGGGCTGATTTAGACGGCGCGCGAACTCGCATGCGATTTTAGTTACATATTATACGGACTGTTGGTTACGTCCAATTCAACCGATCGATCAAAAACCGCAATGTAATGAAACTCGCATGCAAGTTCTCGCATCGTCTAAATGAGCCTTTAAACTGTGGAGTGAACTGTCGCCTGCGATATTTCCGGACCGATACGACCTTGAAACCTTCAAGAAAAGAGCGTACTGCCATCGTAAAGGCTAGCAACGCACTTACAACCCTTCTGGGTTCCATGGGCGACGGTAATCGCTAACCATCAGGCGATTCGTCTGCTCGTTTGCCTCCAATATCATAAAAAGAAAACACCACACACACACAGTTGAATGGAAACACTTTCGTGCAGAATGTTTGGCCAGATGATTTGGAGTCAAATATACATACAACATCCGTTTTTCAATGTCATACCACTAAAAACCTAAGTAATATATTACAAGACCGAAATCAATGGGATTATTAAAGGCTATGAGAAAAAGTTACTATTGTAGCAAACTTATACATTCTGTGGGAATAAATGCTTATGAAAGTTCGCAAGTGGCGTTACATAATGAACATGAACGGCATGATATAATCAACGGCACCTTAATAGAATGCCATTTGTTTCACGAGTGGTGCAAAGTTTGTGACTTTGTGACTATTGTAACCCCAAGGGCGGCGCGGCGGCGGAGTTATTTAATTATTAGCGCTTACTGGGTGCATGGGCGAGTCATTTGCAAGAGCCGCTGTATTGAAAAAGACACAGCTAGGCTTTTTTTCATTAAATATCCTATTATGACTACTAAGCTTCTGTCAGCGACATCCATCTGCTTAGATTGATATTTTCCATGATAACAACAATTCTATAATATCCTCCCACGGGATTCACAGTATCTCTGTGCCAAATTTCACCACAATCGACTCAGCGTTGTAAGCAAGACGGTAACATACATACGGACAGACAGAAAGATTTACCTTCGCATATTAGTAGGGAAGTAGGGACTAGTGCCATTTTTGCAAATTTCTGTCCAAATTAAATATACTGATACATGCTTTCACTGTTGCCTAAGTATAAGATTGCAGCATTGCTCAAGAAGTTTAACATTTCTAAGTACACCTATTCTTTTATTTAATAGTCGGGTAACTATTGTAAAATAAACAACGTTCTAAATACACAAAATCATTTTCGCACCCAAAATTCCGGGGCATGTTTATAACCCTCGTTTGGATCTTCAAAGAGTTCGCCTTCCCACAGTACCTATACCGTATCTATATGGTCAGAATTTGCCAAAGTAGATTTGAGCTCAATCAAAAAAAAAGAGATTGGGGTTGTATTCACGCAAACTTGTAACGAAATCACATTTTTCAATTAAGCATGGCATTTGTAAAAATAACGTTTGATAAAGAAAAGGATCAGTGGCATCCATTAAAATTGCAAATTGTAAATTCGCAATGCAAGCTAGGCATAAAAAGTAAGCAAGTACATTCTCAGTCGGTCTATAAGTTCTGGCACAAAGGTTTTTACTGATAAAAAAGTTATAGATAGGTTATATTATCTTATATATTTACCTTATTATTCACATATAATGATTTAAAAGCTTATTGGTAAATTACTTAACTTAATTTGACGTAATTTACTGTCTCAGTTTTGCATAATTTTAAATAATATTTGAAAAGGAGTCATAAAAACACCCCATAAACACGCAAGGTAGGTAACAATTCCTATCTCGACGAATCGAGTCCTTTACGCACTTATAACTCTGTGGCTGTGGCCGTCATACCGGGGCCTGTTTACACATTGATTAGTGTTTGGTACGAGTTTATAGGTACATTTGCCTCTAATCAAAAGTTGCAAATGTATGATCTCGCAATAAACACTAACCAATGAGTAATATAATAAAGCCCTATTTAAAGGCCAGCTACATTTATCCCGCAGACACACTTACCCGTATTGACCTTACTTGTTTAAGTTTCAATACGCACCATGATAAACGGGTATAAATAGGTATATTATAATTATTACTAAAGAATCATTGCTTAAATTTAATCTTAAAGAGAAACTACTGTTAATAGGCACCTACCTACCCACACTATACCTATAATTATTTAATTGCCTATCCTGTAATAGATTAGTGATCATAGTGAATCGTTGTAAAGTACGGACATAAAATAATTAAAATATATTAAAACCGAGCGTACGGACATAAAATAATTACAATATATTGAAACCAGATTGTAACGCGCTGAGCATACCACCATCGTATTGACGATATATTGTTTGGTGTTTTGCGTAGACAAAGATTTTCTGAGTTATAATTATTGAAGCTATATATAGCTATTGTTTCAGCTATTGATAACATAACTTATTTATTAGTTAGTTATTGCACAGATAACTTTAATGTAAATTTTATTTATTCATTGGTTATTTATTTTCTGTAAGTAGTTAATTCTGTTGTTTTATTAATTTATTAACGATAATTTCCTATTTCGCGATTTAATAATACGTTCCATAAAGAAAGTGTTTCTTATGACTAATACCATCATCAATTATCATCATTCAGTCTGAACTGTAAAGATTCACAATATTCACATGTCCACAAAATGACAATATACTCTGTTCATTCCATTACTTTAAAATTAACAAACTGTGTGAACCAGGAAAGACCAGATCAATGCTGGCGCAAATGAGACACAGCAATCAATTCCAATAACTAACTGAATAAATACTCAAAAATATAGCATGGCTATACACGGTATCGTCTTGGGTCGTCCCGTTCGTTCTCTCATTCTTCACTCATTCTAACCCACCAAACCCACGAAAGCCACCGACGATTGTGACGAATGTAGAATGAGTGACGAAAGCAGAATAGGACTAATTTAAGAACTTGACGAAAAACGAATGGGACGACCCAAGACGATACCCTATACACGTGATGCAGTTTTAGAAATATAATTTTTAAATAATAATATAGTTAAAACTACACACAAATCAGGCTACGAAAATAGCACAGCTAGAAAGAATATTGTAAAACAGTAATTTTAAATAAGAATTGCAAGGTATATAACAAGTTTACTAACCCCTATCGCGCCATGGTTGCCCAGGAACTGCTTCTGGGTGCCGTCAACCTGGCAGGCAAGCGAGTTGAGGAGGTATATCGCTATGCGCTGCACGAAACCCTCCTGGTTCACGTCAGCCACTCCATTCAGCAGGATTTGCACTACCCGCTCGTATTCAAACAGCTGAAACGTGACCAATAATAATTAAAATACCTAATATCTAAACCACAATACATAATAAAGTTATTTCAGAAGACAGAAATCTGGGGGCACGGCAGTGCCCCCGCCAAGTCGAGCAATACAAAGAGGCACGGCCGTACCATCCTTTTCTCGAAGCAATTCAGGCCATTTTCGACGTCCTGTAATTTTGTGCTGGCTAAAGCTAGAACCCTGAATTTTCAGTGACATATAGGGGTTAATATGCTTTACATATAATCTCAAAAACATTCAATTTGAACTTGTAGTTTATTAAAAATTATTTTACGTCAAAGTTCCTTAATTTCGACACTGACACACTCACCGATCATCATAATTCTAAGGTACTTCTAGCATACCCACAAGCTTTAAAATTTAAACATAGGTAGTTTTCAGTGTATCAAGCCATAGAAAACCTAAAAATATTGCAATATCAGTCACGTTTTAAAGATCTAAGAACTGCATAAGTAAGTTTGTAATTCCATATAAATATATGCTATTACAAAGTTACTGTTGCAGTTAATACAAATAGTAGGTAAAGTAAAGGTACACTACGATGTACGATGTGAGTATGAATGAAGATGTGTTTAGTTATGATATGTGTATACATAGTATAGGTGTGAGTACCCGAAAACAAGGACTGCTTACAAAAAGAGATGAGATCCCATCAAAAACATTACATGTAAAAAGGTGCAAGTCTTGCAACACTTCTACTACAAAAAAGTTTTGAGATGTAATGTGAAACCAAGTCGGTTATTTTAATCAGTGCCAGTAATACATATAATGACTTGGCAATCGCACATAATGCTTTACTCGTACCGTACTCGTAAGTATGTGTAATGCTCAAACTGCAATTTTATTAGCGCTAGCGTTATGTTTAATTAGAAGAATTTTTAATAGGTGACGATGATCCTTATGTCATTATGCAGCCGTGCGATTGCCAGGTCATTATATGTATTACTGGCACTGATTAAAATAACCGACTTGGTTTCACATTACATCTCAAAACTTTTTTGTAGTAGAAGTGTTGCGAGACTTGCACCTTTTTACATGTAATGTTTTTGATGGGATACAGTTTTTTCAGAAGATAGCTACTAAAAAATGTAGTTGTAAATGTTTATTAGTGCAGTACGATACGAAAATGCAGTTTTATGGTTAAACCCAAATAATATCTTTTATGAGTGAGATTTATATGGTTTTGCTCTATTTAAGTACTAGTAAAAAGACACTGCAGAAAATATATGTCTCTCGGCACTTGCGACTTGATAGATAATAATGCTCCACACTTGAATACATAATAATTAATTAGTACTTACAACATCTGTTGGTATTTTGAACTGGCACAACGTGAGGCACCCATTCCTCATCATTGTGTCATCACCAAGGTGAGCCTCCATTCCATCTAAGAGAGCAGTGATTATTCGCTTTTTTAGCCTGATACCTATGCGCCCTTTTTCTTTCCCTTTGACTATGTAGAAAAGTGTTGCACTAGAAAAAAAATACAATAGTATTTAATACCATTAACTTATACTCATAGATGGTCATCTAGTAACCACATTCATGTTTCAATCCTAAAGCAAGGAAGACTGTATATTAAATAAAGCAAAAATTCACTCCACTGACCTGCCAGATATCTGTATATGCTTTTCTGAAACATGTTGATCCATAGCATCTAGGACCACTGCTAGTGCTCGGCCTATGTAAGCATTGTTCTCATAGCGGAACAAATAATAAAGGTCATTGAGGACACGTGTAAGAATAGCTGGCCTTTCCATGTATGCTGCTGCAGCAGTCAAGATTTGTTCTACATTGGCATCACCAGTTATCTAAAAAAAATTATAGTATTTTAGTAACTGCCCCATTTTTAACAAAAAACCAACAGCGGTTCAAAATTAACTCACCACTTTGGCAGGAATGTCATGCCTTTTGCAAGCGCCATGGTGTGTCCCATACAGCCCCAGAAACTCCAAAGGCCTGTTGACACGGGCAGCTAAGCCAGGTATATCACATCTCACTTGGTCAATATCTGAAGTACCTTCACTGTTGGACACTGCTGCCGCCCCAGAGCCCGCAAGATTAGTCCCTGATATATCCAAGGATTCCAAGAGCGTAAGATTATTTATAAGTTTAGCCAGTACATCATTTGGTTTGAAATATTTCCCATGCCTATCATTAGACTGCGAGATATCTAAATGTCTCAAAGTATGCAAGGTGGCTATCCAATCAATAACATCCTTTGTCCAGTGCACACTGTGCAAAATCAAAGATCTCAGGTTTTTCAAATCTTTTAAAACCCAAATGGTGCTCGATGAAGTGGTCTTCGACAAGTCTAAGTGTGTTAGATTAGTCAGTGATTTTAAAAGCAGTAGTGGAAACACTGCAAGTCCTCGGCGGGTGAGCCGTCTCAAATTAGGCGCATCAATTATATATCCTCTCTGTCGGAAGAGAGTTTCGTCTTGTGAGAGAACATATGTCAGAGGCCCCACCTTTAGAGAGACTAGGTTTTGGCTGTTGCTGTTGATGATGTCCAGGGAGCTGGGACTAAGATACTCGCACTGGACCACTTCGAGCTCGAAGGGCTTGTGCTCCATGAGGCAGCGGAACCCTTCGTCCGTGATGCGCGAGTTGCGAAGTCTCACCACGGACAACCTAGTGCGTGTTCGGTCACGGAATATGTTCGCTATGCTATCACTTACTCTGTTGCTCTTCTGGTATGCCTCCAAGA
Organism: Cydia splendana; assembly: GCF_910591565.1. Taxonomy (NCBI): domain Eukaryota; kingdom Metazoa; phylum Arthropoda; class Insecta; order Lepidoptera; family Tortricidae; genus Cydia; species Cydia splendana. The sequence goes on along the minus strand of NC_085987.1, from coordinate 36,152,234 downwards.
ACTTTTCACAAATCTCTGAAGGTAGAATCACATCGTCTTTCAACTTACGCCATCGAGTGTTCGGATCCAATGTCGTAATTATATTTAGATTATTAACGATGTAATTCATACTAATGTCGAACAGCGTATCAGGTGAGCTGTCGTACAAAGAAAACAACTCCTGCCCCGACGACATCATTTTGATTGTGTTGTATTATATTATGATTGGTGAGGGTATACTTTAGGAAACGGAGAAATGAGCTCGCAGTGCCATCGTTGCGTTTCCCTTCGCAGCAAAGGTTTCTACAATTCGTTGAGTAACATAAAGAACTACCTACTTGTAGTAAAATTTAAACAATTACTCCACGGATGCAATATCTCCTCGATCACAAATAAAATCGCGACGCAACAAGAAAACCAATCTAATTTTTTAGACCAGAGGACTGTCACTCTTGTCTAGAAATTGTTTAGATATTAAAATAGTTTTACAGATATGGCAACACTAAAGGGTATTCATACACAAGTTGTTGGTTATTTATAAGCTTGTGTAAAAAAATTATTTTACGCTTTTACGTGTAATTTTTATTTTATTTCATCAAGTGAAATTATTAGTTTAACAAAATCTATAGTCATCATTGCCATAGTTTTGTTTGGTCAACAGGATGTGGTGAAATTTCACTATTCGCCATCCACAGCAGTATCGCACGCACGAAATTGATCGCGTGTTTCTGGCGGCTATATTTTACGGTTTTACAACAAAACATAAAGGAAAAATTGCTACAGCACAACTATAGTTGGCGTAACGAATTAATAACTATAACTACAGACCAGTATTATATACAGACTTTCATTCGGTTTCCGTACGGAATGACAGGTGGGAACGGGACGTCGCTCTACACATGCATAGCGCTGTCTCGCCAACGTCGCGATGTTTTCTCCGCATGAATCTAGTATTAAAACTGGATCTGGCATGAGGGTGGGGAGAAGTGACCGAACAGGATAGTCTTATGTATCTTTCAATAGGAGTAGCAGCGAAAGAGCTATTATAGTTTGTCCTTGTCACAGTCTCACATTTTATTTGTTCCCCACCGTTTTTTAGTATGGATTATGATGGGCAACAAATGAATTCGACCAATCACAGTGTCGCGTTTGCGTATGTTTTGTCCCTCACGGAGGCACGCGTATACCACTTCTATACGATCCTACCTTCTATGTTTCTCCGCGATCATGCTAGTAGCAGGCGTGGCTCACTCCGCGATTTCGTCGCTTTGCTACAGGTAGCTAAAAGTACATCCGTTCCACACCAATTTTGGTGGCTAGCCATAAGCCGCGCGTGGCGCTGTCGCCACCTAGCGGCCATATCTGTCCTGATCGTAACAGACGCGTTTTGTTAGAGAGTGAGTCTTCTGTACCTAGTACTATTATTTATTCTGTGCTAGTAGTCTGGAGCATGTCTGGGGGGGCTTAACCAAATAAAACATAAAAACTAAAACATGTGCATTTTCGCAGAGATAAGACTTAGCTAGATCGATTTTTCGCCCCCGAAACCCCCCCATATAGCAAATTTCATCGAAATCGTTAGAGCTGTTTCCGAGATCTCCGAAATGTATATACATATAATTATAATAAAATAAAGCGCTCCAGCCTTTTATGAATTATTGCAGTCTTCTTTTCTTAGTAAAAAAAGTCCTATAAAGTGTTGTAAAGGTACTCCCTTATGTTTGTAATGTATGTACATGATACTTACTAATATAATTAAATATAATTATAACTACGGAACCCTTCACTGAACATGACCCGACATGCTCTTATCCGATTTTTTTAAATTAAATACATTGTCGATATGTACCTAAAAAATAGTAGGTACATTGTGTATTAAGGACGGTAAACAAGAATTTACAAACGAGTGTGAATTCATTTAATTAACCCATTATAGACTAGCGGTGCTGTTAAAATTGTAACAAAATCATCATGTATTATATACTAGTGCTGCCATCTGTTAGTGGCTAAGCAAAACCTTGTACCTCGGTTAACGGTATATTTAAAAATAAAATTAGTCTGTTTGCAACTGTCAACACGAGTTTTATTAGGTTATGTGTCCAGTGCAATTTTTTCACTAAAATTAAAGTAAAAGCGATCAGATTAGTCCAGAATTATTGTTCAGTTGTGTAGTGTAGTTTATTTGTTAAAATGACTTCAAATTTCATCGCGAATGTGCCAAAATTGAAGGGCCGTGAAAACTACGATGAGTGGGCGTTTGCGGCCGAGAATTTGCTCGTCTTGGAGGGAATGACTGATGTCATCCTAAGCAAAAAGGAGGGCGACGAAAGTAAACCAACTACGGCGGCAGCGACTGCAGCAGCTGAGACGTTGGATGCAAAAGCCAGAGCGAAGCTAGTTTTAACAATCGACCCGACCTTATACGTCCATATTAAAAGTACGAAGACCACGAAGGAATTATGGGACAAGTTAAAATCGATGTTTGATGATCGAGGTTTTTCCAGAAAAATTACCCTTCTTCGTAATTTAATATCAATTAGGCTGGAGAATTGTGATTCAATGACGTCATACGTAACTCAAGTTGTTGAAACATCACAGCGGTTAAAAGGTACGGGATTTGACATAAACGAACAATGGATTGGATCGTTACTGTTGGCAGGATTGCCGGACAAGTTTTCGCCAATGATAATGGCGATCGAACACTCAGGTATTTCTATCGACGCAGATGTCATTAAGTCGAAACTGCTCGATATGGAATCGAGTGAACCGCAGTCAAGCGGAGCGTTTGCAGTAAAAGGTTTTCAGAAGAAACCTGGCAACACTAATAAAAATGAGTCTATGGCACGAAATGTCAATGTCAAGTCGTCGAACAAGAAAAACATTATTTGTCATTTATGTCACCAGGCGGGTCATTACAGAAATCAATGTAAAATGATCAATAAAACTGAAAAACGGAAGCAATCAAACGCATTTAGTGCAGTATTTTTGAGTGCGCAATTCAGCGCGTCTGATTTCTACGTGGATTCGGGAGCGAGTTCTAATATGAGTCCGAATAAAGAATGGTTGACAAATGTGTCAAACGATCCTCGAGTTAAGGATATCGTAGTTGCAGATAAAACCGTAATACCAGTTGAATGCAGTGGCGATTTGTGCATCACCACAGAGGCTGAGGGTATTGAATACGAGATTCCAGTTAAGGACGTGTTATATGTACCGTGTTTAGCAACGAATTTATTGTCAGTTAGCGAACTCTTGCGCAAGGGCAATACAGTTTCATTCGAGAAGACCGGGTGTCGTATTTTCAACAAAGATAACGTATTGGTGGCTACAGCGGACTTAGTTGAAGGTGTATATAAGCTGAATTTACTTAAATCGAACAGCTGTTTTTTGTCATCGACGACGGCAAGAATTTGGCATCGTAGATATGGTCATATTAATAGTGACGACCTTAATAAAATGAATGAAGGTGCAGTTACAGGAATGTCAGTGAAAGACAAGATAAATATAACCAAAGAAAACTGTGTGGTATGCTGTGAGGCTAAGCAAGCTCGGCTACCGTTTTCTCACATTGGTACCAGGAGCACGGAGGTTCTTCAGAGGGTACATATAGACTTATGTGGGCCTATGGAGGCAAAATCTATAGGAGGCTCAAAATACTTTATGCTTTTAGTAGATGACTATAGTAGAATGACTTTTGTTTATTTCTTGAAAACAAAAGATGAAGCTTTTGAACACTTCAAGCAGTTTAAATTGTTGGTTGAAAACCAAACTTCAAAGAAAATTCGGTCCATTAGGACAGACAATGGATTAGAGTTTTGTAATAAAATCTTTGAAAAATATTTACAAGACTCAGGCATAGTACATCAGAAGAGCAACCCATATACGAGTGAACAGAATGGCCTTGTTGAGCGGCAGAATCGTTCGATTGCAGAGAAGGCTAAAAGTTTGGTGTTTGATGCAGAATTAGACAAGAAGTTCTGGGCAGAGGCTGTTCATACATCAGTATATTTAAAAAACAGGTCTATAGCATCAGGTTTGAATAACAGAACACCATATGAGATGTGGACGGGGCAGAAGCCAGATGTTAGTAACTTACGTATCTTCGGAAGTAAAGTTATGGTCCATATCCCTAAGGAACGTCGCCTGAAGTGGGACAAGAAAGCAAAGCAGTGCATACTTGTTGGCTACGCTGATAATGTCAAAGGCTATAGAGTGTATGATCCTAATAGCAACAATATAATTACAAGTAGAGATGTGATTATAATTGAAGAGGGATTTGAGAAGGAGAGCAGCGTGCAGATTGATATTTCATGTCCTGAAAAGAAGGTGGATTCTGTAGAAGTAGAGGTTCAAGCTGAAAAGGAGCAAAATGTCGAGACTTCAGATCATGGCGGACAAGAACTGAATGCCTCAGTTGAATCTGATGAGGCAGAGTTTTTTGAGGTTCCAAGTGGCCCAGATGACCATGGACCTAACCCCATCGAGGTAAGCGTTTCAGCGACTGAAGAAGCACCAGTTCAAGATGCATCGAGCGCCTCACCTACCAAGAGAATAAGAAAGAAACCAGAGAGATATGGATTCACAAATATGTGTGTGGAATCGAGTCAAAGCCCAGTTGAAGGAGGTATTAGTCTCAAAGAAGCTCTGAATGGCCCTGAATCTTCATTTTGGAAGGAGGCTATGAGAGAAGAATTAAATTCTTTTGAAGAGAACAGTGCGTGGGAATTAGTGGACTATCCTGAGAATAGCACAGTGGTTCAGTGTAAGTGGGTGTTCAAAAAGAAAATAGACTTAGAAAATAAAGTGAGATATCGTGCGCGTTTAGTTGCAAAGGGCTTCACCCAAAAGGAAGGTGTCGACTTCCATGAGACATTTTCTCCGGTGCTTAGATACTCCACATTAAGACTTTTGTTTGCTCTTGCTGTAAAACTTGATTTAGATGTAAGTCATTTGGATGTAACTACTGCTTTTTTAAATGGTTTTTTGGATGAGACAGTGTATATGAATCAGCCTGTTACTCCTGACTGCAGTGATGATAATAATAATAAAGTTTTAAAATTGAAAAGGGCTATCTATGGGCTCAAGCAGTCGTCTAGGGCTTGGTATCAAAGAGTAGAGGAGTACTTGCATAGTCTTGGCTATAAGAAATCTAAATTTGAGCCATGTTTGTTTACTAAGTTTGAAGGTGATACTAAAATTATCATAGCTCTGTTTGTTGATGACTTTTTTGTTTTCTCCAACAGTAAACCAGCTACTAATCAATTAGTACAGGAGCTAAGTGTTAATTTTAAGATCAAAAACTTAGGCCAGTTAAAACAATGTTTAGGCATGAGGGTCAAGGTCAAAAATGGTATGATAACAGTAGATCAGGAACAGTATGTAACTGAATTGCTTCATAGATTTAATATGACTGACAGTAAGTTAGCGGAAACTCCTATGGAAGTTAATCTACAGTGTGAAAAATCAGAAAATGTATGTAAAGATAAGAAATATCCTTACCAGCAATTGTTAGGTAGTTTAATGTACCTATCAGTTTTGACCCGACCTGATATTTCATATAGTGTAAGTTATTTAAGCCAATTTAATAATTGTCACAATGAAAATCATTGGAAACATGCTAAAAGAATTTTGAAGTACTTACATAAAACAAAAAATTATGGTCTTGTGTATAAAAAGGACAATTCATCTCTGGAATGTTTTGTAGATGCTGACTGGGGGTCAGATGTCAATGACCGAAGGTCATATTCTGGGTTTTGTTTTACATTGTCAAATAGTGTAATATCCTATGAATGTAGAAAACAAAGAACTGTGTCACTTTCTAGTACTGAATCAGAATTTGTAGCCATGTCAGAAGCGTGTAAGGAAGCTATCTATTTAAAAAATCTCATTACAGAAATTTTAGGTAGCTGTGATACCATTGTTTTGTATAACGATAACCAGAGTGCACAAAAACTGGCTGCAAATCCTATTTTACACAGGAGGTCAAAACATATCGACATACGTTGTCATTTTGTCCGAGAGGCTGCGGCAAATAATATTGTTAAAATTAAATATATGCCCACAGCTGAAATGCCAGCAGATGTTTTAACAAAAAGTTTGACTTCTGTTAAACATCATAAATTTGTTAAATTATTAGGCATTACGGCTGTATAATAAATATAAGTTTATTTTTTGATTTTGTTAGGTGGTGGTGTTAAAATTGTAACAAAATCATCATGTATTATATACTAGTGCTGCCATCTGTTAGTGGCTAAGCAAAACCTTGTACCTCGGTTAACGGTATATTTAACACGTCCTTAACTGGAATCTCGTATTCAATACCCTCAGCCTCTGTGGTGATGCACAAATCGCCACTGCATTCAACTGGTATTACGGTTTTATCTGCAACTATGGTGCCATATGGTATCATGTTATGTATGGAAAAATTAAATAAAACCGGACAAAGGCAAGTCGGACACGTCCACCGAGGGTTCCGTACTTTTAGTATTTGTCGTTATAGCGGCAACGGAAATACATCGTCTGTGAAAATGTCTACTGTCTAGACATGCCCATCAGCTGGCGACGCATTGAAATTGGTACATCATTTTATAGGAGGTAAATAGAACATTCCCATAATATCACTACACCTTATAAATCAAAGTCCCCTGCCGCGTCTGCCTGTGTGTATGTATTCGCAATAAACTCAAAAACGGCTGAACAGAATTTCATGCAGTTTTCACCTATCGATAGAGTGATTCTTGAGGAAGGTGTATAAGTTGTTAAGGTTTTATGTAACCCGTACGAAGCGGGGGCGGGTCGCTAGTTTACCTATACAATTTAGCCTATTAAGAACAAAGTGAAAAAAAAACTGGTGCCAGTTCGAGTCATTATATAATTTATTGACTAGAATTAATAAAATGTATATACCAGGGTAAAAACAGAATTTTATAACTTATTCTATTACATACCATGAACATTATTTATCAATTTACATCATTGTTAATGTCACAAATAAAAATATATTTCTAAAAACTATCACAAAATGGAGTCTGGTCAACATTTCAGTCCTAGTCTTCATTATTCCTGAAAATCGGTAAGAAAAGGATAATTGACAAACTCAATTAATTCATTCGCTCTGAATGTATTGCATTAATATAACTTTAACCTAATCATTTAACTTTCTCAGAGACAATTAATTATCTATTAGAAAATACTTTTTTGTTCGAACTACCTAAGGGCGGTATTACACCTATCCAATGTCTTGGTCCAATGTGTATTGCGTCTCACATTTTGCTTTAATGAGATCACTGACATTGGACAACTGACACTAAGAAAATAATGAAACAAGATTAAGAGAATAATTATATAATAGGGGATCGGATTATTTAATTATAAAAAGGATATAAAGGACTGACGATAGACATTGGGGCCTATTGTACATTGTGGCAGACATGATTTCATATGTTGGTCATTTACACAAATTGCATCGGTACTGTTAAATGTAAGTTTAGGGATTTCAAAAAGGTAACTATGTAATATGACTAATCAAACCAATCCGCTATTCTGAAAGATAAGGATCTGTGATCAGAGTGGAATGTCACCTCACTCATACTTCGATTGGAGGCGTCCAATTTAATGGTGACACTTCCCTTCGCCGTGTTTGCGAAAACATTCGTACTGCATCTCTTTCCAAAGGAGATGCTGAGTCGTGTGGAACTAATTCCACCATACCAAATGTCATTATAATAACATACATAGTAACAATAATGTATCTAAAGGGTCTAGCAGGCTAAGCGAACAAGAAGTGCCCCCAACGACGGATTTGGTCATTCTTTCAGGTGGTGTACTGGCAGGTCCTAAGAACTCTCTATGCTTAATATCAGTCCTCGATCTTCTTTTGTTTTCGAGTTATTCAGGATAATGTAAAATCATCAGTATATCATTGAAAGTGTCATATTTTGTAAACTGTTCAAGTGAGATTAACCAAACAAAATTATATTTGACAACAATAAAATAGACTACATAATGAATATGTTTAACCTGCATCATGCCCTTATACTTCATTATAAAAAAAAATAATTTTATGTTTCTTCTCATTATTTTTTATACTATTCGCGGAGGTACACCTACAAAAAAAATATGCATGAGTAGCCACTAACACCCACTACATACACATATAAACATATTAGCATAAATCTTCGTGCGTCATGTCAAAAAATAAACATTATCGAACAAGGATCTCTGAAACGGCTCTAACGATTTCGATGAAATTTGCTATTTGGGTGTTTTCGGGGGCGATAAATTGATTTAGCTAGGTCTTATCTCTGGGAAAACGCGCATTTATGAGTTTTTTTATGTTTAGAGCCGTTTCCGAGATCCTTGTTCGATAATGTTTTTTTTTTGACATGACGCTAGAAGATTTATGCAAATACTAGCTGTTGCCCGCGACTTCGTCCGCGTGGACTACTTTTCCGCGTTACTTTTCTTGCATTCTAATAATATGCTCTTATACAACGATTCAAGTCCCGCACTTAAAAAAATGTTTGACGTTCATACAAACTTTCATCCCCTTTTTCACCACCTTAAGGGATGAATTTAGACAAACGCTGAAATTAGTTATCTTCTCTTTTAATGAAATAAGTTTTTACGAAATTAAATATTCCTAGCTTAAAATAAAACTTGACCCAATACAAATTTTCAACCCCCTTTTAACCCTTTTAAGGAATGAATTTTTAAAAACCCTGAAATTACTTTTTTTGTATTCTAATAATATGCCCTTATACAAAGATTGAAGTTCCGCACTCACAAAATATTTGATCTCCATACAAACTTTCAACCCCTTTCTCACGACCTTGGGGGATGAATTTTAATAAATGCTTAAATTCGTTTTCTTGTTTTTTAATTTAATACCTTTTTGCATAGTTTCAAGTTCCTAGCTTAAAATTAAATTTGCATCCCAAGACGAACTTTTATCCCCTTTTTAACCCCCTTAGGGGTTGAATTTCCAAAAACCTTGCAATTACTTTTTTCGTAATCGGCTATTATGCCTTTCTAAGAAGTTTCAAAGCATTTGTAATGGATTCAAACTTTAAACCCCCTTTTAACCCTTTTAGGCGATACATTTTACAAAACGCTGAAATTACTTTTCTTGCCTTCTAATAATATCCCCAAATACAAAGATTCAAGTCCCGCGTTCGAAAAAATGTTTGAAATCCATACAAACTTTCAACCCCCTTTTCACCACCTTAGGGGATGAATTTTCAAAAACGCTGGAATTAGTTTTCTTGTATTTTAATTTAATACCTTATTGCAAAGTTTCAAGTTCCTAGCTTAAAATAAAATTTGCACCCCAAGACGAACTTTCATCCCATTTGTAACCCCCCTTAGGGGTTGAATTTCCAAAAACGTTGCAATTACTTTTTTTTGTAATCGGCTGTTATGCCTTTCTAAGAAGTTTCAAAGCATTTGTAATGGATTCAAACTTTCAACCCCTTTTTATCCCTGTTAGAGGATGAATTTTACAAAACGCTGAAATTACTTTTCTTGTCTTCTAATAATATCCCCAAATACAAAGATTCAAGTCCCGCGCTCGAAAAAATGTTTGATATCCATACAAACTTTCAACCCCTTTTTCACCACCTTAGGGGATGAATTTTCAAAAACGCTGAAATTAGTTTTCTTATATTTTAATTTAATACCTTTTTACAAAGTTTCAAGTTCCTAGCTTAAAATAAAATTTGCACCCTATGTCGAAATTTCATCCCCTTTTTAACCCCCTTAGGGGTTAAATTTTCAAAAACCTGGCAATTACTTTTTTTTGTAATCGGCTATTATGCCTTTCTAAGAAGTTTCAAAGCATTTGTAATGGATTCAAACTTTCAACCCCTTTTTAACCCTGTTAGGGGATGAATTTTACAAAACGCTGTAATTACTTTTCTTGTCTTCTAATAATATCCCCAAATACAAAGATTCAAGTCCCGCGCTCGAAATAATTTTTGATATCCATACAAACTTTCAACCCCTTTTTCACCACCTTAAGGGATGAATTTTCAAAAACGCTGAAATTAGTTTTCGTGTATTTTAATAATATATCTTTTTACGAAGTTTCAAATTCCTAGCTTAAAATAAAACTTGAACCCCATACAAACTTTCATCCCCTTTTTAACCCCCTTAGGGGTTGAATTTCTCAAAATCGCTTCTTATCTCTTGTACACTTTATAAATGTAATCTGGTGTGAAAATTTCAACTTTCTATCATTTGTAGTTTCGGCTCTGCGTTGATGAATCAGTCAGTCAGTCAGTCAGTCAGTCAGTCAGTCAGGACACTTGCATTTATATATATAGATAGATTATTATATGTGTATGTAGTGGGTATTAGTGGCTACCATGCATATTTTTTTTGTAGGTGTACCTCCGCGAATACTATAATAAAATATGAGAAGAAAATTAAAATGATATTTTTTATAATGAAGTATAAGGACATGATGCAGGTTAAACCATATTCATTTTGTAGTCTATTTTATTGTTGTCAAATTTATTTTATTTTATTATTATTATTAAATACAGCAACTATCCTTACAGGTAACCCTAATACAATAGTGCCTTAAATTAAATAATTCTTATTACTACTTAACTAAATACTTTAAATTAAAAATTCAATATATTACAATTTCATATACAACAAATACACAATAAAGTCAATTTAAATTTCAATATTTCATTACAATTTCAATCCATTACATTCCATAACACAATACATATAAACAGGTTTTTGACAATTCCCACATTGGGCAATAAAAAAGATCTGTCTTATCGGCAACCAGATTCAAAATGTGTATAGAACGGCTGAGAGGTGCTTTACGTTGCAGATTCGTCCTGCCGGTTGGCTCTGCCAGCAGTGGCGGTTGCCGCCGCCGCTCGGTGTACCTGTCCGGCACGCACAGCTTAAACATTTGTAAAATGTCTGGGTTGCAGATACTACCACGAAGAACCCGAAGCAAGTAGCACGCGAGCGCCAGATCCCTGCGAGTTTCTAGTTTGTCGTAACCGACCATGCCAATCACAAAAAGTGTGGGATACATCAGCGGATAGAAAGGATACACACCATACCGTTTCCAGTATAAGTACCTGGTAAACTTATTTTGTATCCTTTCCATCATGATGTTGTATTTGGCCTCATGCGGAGCCCATATTGCAGCGTTAAATTCTAATTGGCTTCTTACTAGAGCATTGTACAGCGCAGCGATGGCTTTTATGTCTGTGAAGCCTACTGCTCTGCGGAGTACAAAGCCCAGAATCCTGAACGCCTTTTTACACGCACCGACAATATGGTCCCTGAAGCACAAGCTGCTCTGCATGCGCACTCCCAAATCTTTCACGGACTCCACTCTTTTCAACTGAGCTCCGGCTATCTCATAGCTGTGGTTGAGAGGTGTTTTGGACCGAGTAAATGTTATGGAAACGCATTTATCTACGTTAAAATGCAGTTTGTTTCTCTGGCTCCACTCCACCACTCTGTCTATGTCCCGCTGGAGACGCTCACAGTCTGCCTCATTTTCGATTGCCAAGAGCAACTTAATGTCATCTGCAAACAACAGGCATTTAGCGTCCCTGACCACCTCTGGTAGATCATTAATCATAATAATGAATTCCAACGGCCCCAAGTTACTACCCTGACTTACCCCGGTTCTGGTGAAATACGGCTGAGACTTGCAATCCGCGTACTCCACGTATTGTTGCCTGTCCCTCATGTAGTCAGCAAAGAACCGTAGCAACTTGGGAGTGCAGCCCACCGCCGCCATCTTTGACAACAAGAGATCATTATCGACCATGTCGAATGCTTTCTTGAAGTCAAAGTACGCGGCGTCAACCTGAACCCCAGCGTCAACCTGTGGAATCACGTATGACATGGCGCTCAGAAGATTGCTCGAGGTGCTCCGTGCCTTCCGAAACCCGTGCTGTGCCTCCGATAGCTGCGCTGATACCTGATCTCGGATGCTACGCTGCACTGCCGACTCAAACACCTTAGCTGGCGTCGAAAGTATCGCTACGGGTCTAAAGCCACTTATCTCCGACCCTGCACCCCCTTTAGGTATAGGGATCACCCTCGTGACCTTCCAACGCTTCGGAAAGTATGACCTTTCTAGGCATAAGTTAAAGATGTGAAGGAGCGGTTCTTCCAAGACTCTGCCGCAATCTTTTACAATGAACGCCGGAATGCCGTCCGGTCCCGCCGAGCGCTTTGGCTTAAGCGCTGCGAGCGCCGCGCGCACCTCGCGCGACGCCAGTCTCGGCAGCGACACGCGCGCCGCGCCGGCGCCCCCTGCCCGTACAGCGTCCTCCACATTCAAGTTCGCCGGAGAGTTTCCATATTAGTTCAGTGAAATTAGCTAAAATTACGGCATAATTAATAGAAGAATTTTTTAAATTGGGATATGTACGTTGTCGACCGAGGTTATTTTTCATCAACCCTCCCCTCCCCTCCCCCCTCTGCGTCACCCCCCCACACCCCCGCAAAGGGTCCAAAACCTAGTTTTTCTCAATTTTTAAGAAAACCGTTCATGATACAGAAAAAGGGTGTAGGAACGAAGTGATCCATATTAAATTTTCTATTTATCTCTTATACATACTATATTGCTATCACTTATAGTTTTTGCGCAATACGTCACGGAAGATGCAATTTTTAGCATTTTCAGTGTTTTTCTTCTTCTAATGACTTTTCACAAATAACACTTACGATATCTTTCACGCTTTTAGGGTTCCGTACCTCAAAAGGAAAAACCGGAACCCTTATAAGATCACTCGTGCGTCTGTCTGTCTGTCTGACCATTCCCCCCCCCCCCCTTTATCTCTGAAACTACTGGGCCTAAAATTTTGAAAAAATACACAAAATACTACTTTACCTATAGATAATAGGAAAACCTATTAGAAATGTGCAGTCAAGCGTGAGTCGCACTTATGTACGGAACCCTTGGAACGCGAGTTCGACTCGCACTTGGCCGGTTTTTTTAAATAGTTAATATGTTATTTAAAATGGGTATTATTTATTGAAAGAGTTTGTGTATCTGGGAACCTTGTTCACTAGGGACGGTAAGCACGATAAAGACATTGAAAGGAGAGTGAATGCTGGAAAACGTGTGGATGGGGCACTTAACGCTTTTATGAGCAGCCAGAAGGTGTCGCAAAAAGCACGGTTGGCTGTTCATAGAGGGGTGTTGGTGCCTACACTTATGTATGGTAGCGAAAGTTGGGTATGGCAGAAGAGGCATCAGAGCCAAGTGAATGCAGTGGAAATGAGAGCGCTGAGAAGTGTGTGTGGTGTGAGATTGCAAGATAGAATTAGGAACAGTGTGATAAGGGAAAAGTGTGGACTGAATGTTGATGTAGTGACTAAAATTGAGAAAGGTATTTTGAGATGATTTGTAGAAAGAATGAGTGAAAGAAGGCTAACAAAGAGAGTGTATAAGGGAGAAGTGGAAGTGGGACTTGGAAGGGGTCGACCTCGGCGGATTTTCTCTGATCAGATCGGGGAAATCCTGAAGAAAGGCCAGGTCAAGAGCACCCTAAACCGGCGAGCGTGTATGAGGAATGTAATGAAAATGATGGAAGTGAAAGAGGTATGTCAGGATCGTAGCAAGTGGAAAACCGTGGTCTCTGCCTACTCCTCCGGGAAATAGGCGTGATTATATGTATGTATGTGTTATTTATTATTAAACTACTTCATTTGACGATCCTATGCCATTTTTAAAATACATCGCCTTCAAATATTTTCAATGTCAGCTAATATCGTTATTAACCACTTGTCTGTATATGAAACGGATCCTGACCGAAATTTATAGGTATAGCACAACCGAGGGTGAACCCACGATTTTTGATCACCACACACATCTTCTTCCTCGCGTTAGTTGTCGCTTTTCGGTGAAGGAAAACATCGCGAGGAAACCGGACTATTTAATCCCTGTAAGGCCTAGTTTCCCCTCTGGGTTGGAAGGTCAGATGGCAGTCGCTTTCGTAAAAACTAGTGTCTACGTCAAATCATAGGATTAGTTGCCAGCGGACCCCAGGCTCCCATGAGCTGTGGCAAAATGCCGGGAACAACGCGAAGAAGATGATGAACTTTTCATGTGTGTGGTGGTCAAAAATCGTGGGTTTACCCTCGTTTGTGTTGTATAAAATTCGGTCAGCGGGCGCAGCACGGTTCCATTTTTATCGCCTATCACTATGCGCGTCCCTTTCGTACTTACATACTTGTTAGAGCGTGACAGGCATGGTGAGGCAACATAGAGGTACAATAACAGAGAGGAAACGGGGGAAGGGCCAAATGACCGAACGAGATACACTTATAGAACTTTCAGTAGGAGTAGCAAGAAAGCGGTACTATTGCTTGTCCTCGTCACAGTCTCACTTTTTGTTTGTTCCCCACCATAAATTTAGTATGGGTTATGGTGGGCAACAAATAAAAATTTTCATTTCATTTCATTTCAATAACCCGACCGAAATACGTAGATTATTGTTTTTGGTATATTGTCAGGAATGTTAAAAAATAAAACGTGTTATTAATATTGTCGCATTGCGTATATTTTGTCCCTCACGGAGGCACGCGCACACCACTTCTATAGGCTACCTTCTATTCTATGTAAGGCAAGCTATAAAAACGCGACCGTGCGATCTGTTTCACAGACAAGTGAATTGAATTGAATTGAATTGTCATTTATTCACAAGAACATATGGTACATGAGATGAGTGGTTAATAGTAACGATCTTAGGTGAGCTTAAAAATGTTTGAAGACGATGTATGTTCAAAATGGCATAGCATCGTCAAATGAAGGAGTTTAATAATAAATAATACACCATTTTAAAGAACATATTAACTATTTATTTAAATTAAACAAAATTTGGCGATATCGTAAGTATATTTTGAGAAAAGTTATCTTACAAAAGAAAAAAAACGTAAATTCTAAAAAAATTGCATACATGGTGACAGATTTCACAATAACTATAAGTGATAGCACTATAGTGTGTATAAGAGATAAATAGCAAATTTACTAAGGATCACTTCGTTCCTACACACTTTTTCTATATCTTGAACGGTTTTCTTAAAAATGTAGAAAAACCGCGTTTCGGGCCCTTTGCGGGGGTGTGGGGGGGTGACGCAGAGGGGGGAGGGTTGGGGAGGGTTGATGAAAAATAACTTCGGTCCATAACGTACATATCCCAATTGAAAAAAGTCTTCTATTAATTATGCCAAGTTTTCCATATATTTTTTTCCAGAAGCAACGTACTATATACAGAGTGGAAATAGTTAGCGAACTCCTCTGCACATTCCGATTCCGACAAACTCTTTCCGTTCATAGTTACGGCCCTGTGATTTCGCGCTCCCCGTTTCGACTTGACGAAGTTCCAAAATGACTTTGGATCGTTAGTCAGCTGGCTCTGCATCCGCTCCTGGTAATGGTTATGGGCCTCGGTTATCATAGCCTTGACCTTGGATCTACAGGCCGAAAAAGCCGCGTAGTCGTCAGTCGCTCCGCTGGATTTAAACAATTTATGTAGCTTCGCTTTCTGCTGGATACACTTGATAATATCTTTGGTATACCATTCAGGATAACTGTATCTGCCATTTAAAAGTTTCGGCTTTTTTTTTGGGACACAGTCATCGATAATACGGTATACTGAAGTATAAAAATAGTCTAATGCCTCTTCTGGCTCGCCTATACAATATAGGGGGGCCCAGTCAACAGCTGTTAGTAATGCATACATACTATCAAAATCCGCTTTATCAAAATTCCACTGTGTTGCATTTTCCTGTTTGTTTGGCTTCAATACCTCAGGGGAGCAGGAAGTATGAACACAGCGTAGCGGGGCGCGGCTGCCGCGCGCCGTTACCGCCAGCGGCGGGTGGTACGCGTCCACCGGCACCAGGGCCTCGTCCGCCTCCCGCACTGACACCTCGTCCGCTATGTCCTTACAACATAAAACTAAATCTAGTTGCCGGTCATTGCAATTTAATACCCTATTTTTCTGATCAAAATCGCAAAACACTCGAAAATATTCAAAATAGTTATTAATGTTATCACTACACGAGTACAGATTAAAATCACCTAATATTATGTAGCATTTGAATTTAATACACCATTCTTCCAAAATTCTAAATAATAACATATATTCCCGCTCGTTACTTTTAGGTGGAATGTAAACCACGCAACACAAAAACAAAAATCTATTATGTAAATAAACTGCAGCGCCTACTAATTCAAACGCACAGTTATCTACGATGACGTCACCCGGTATCTGCACCGGCCGCAGCTCGAATCGTTGTGTGGCCACGAGAAACGCGCCGCCTTGCTTCCGTCCGTCCGCTCGGTCACATCTTAATATTTGATATCCCGGTGGAATAATTTCCGCATCTTGTATTGATGCGTTACAGCCCGACTCAGTAATGGCAAACAAATCTGAACTTGAACCTTCTATATTGTTATGAAAGATGTCTAACTTCGTTCTGAGGCCTCGTGCATTTTGGTAATAAATTTCGATGCTATTATCTTCCGTCTTTGGTTCCATTTGTGGGCCTCCGAAACCAAATCCATTCGCTAAATTCGACATTTAATGGCCAATTTCCTGGTTTCAACAACTGATTATAGATGTTTTCTGGAGCTGTTATTATAAACGAAGCATAGTCCCTTTCTTTTTTTTGTTTGATTTTTTCAACTGTTACGTCTTGTTGCGCTCCACATATATTTCTAATGTGAGTTGAAAGATTCTCCACTGTTGTTTCTTTCTTTAATCGCCATACATGCAGACGTTTTTTCATTTCCATGGCCTGGATATCGCAAAAGCTTGTACTGTTACCCTTTTGAACCTTTTTTAATTGGGCAGTCTCTGTTTTCTGAACATTACTGACGAGGTCCCGCTTATTGGCCTTTTCAGTTATCCTGTTTTCAGGACTGCTTTCTGGCATTTGGGGCCATATTTTACTAGGACTAGTTGGCCGTCGAATAGATTCGGATGGGTTTTCGTCCCCTTTGGTCTGTGTTGATTTAATTTTATTACTCCGAGCCTGTTGTCCACAGTTCTCTAAACATGGTGAATTGTCGAGTACAATAGGAACCCTATCATTTGCGTTCTGAACTTTATTGCAACCGTCACGTCGAGCGGTTTTCATGGCCCCAACCTCGATGTTATGTTGACCGCTGAGGGTAGCGGCCGCAGTCGACTCGCTTACGCTTGCCGCTTGTGTCCGCGTTTTAGTGGCATAGCTATTCTGTAGGTTGTTATCGATCGATTTAATTATGTTTCCGGAATGTATAAGTGTCTCAATTCGTTTATTACATGTCAATAATTCATCTATCTGCCTTTCGAACACATTTGTGACTGTGACTTTGTTTTGCAAACTAGCTTTTATGTCTTGGAGCTGGTCATGAGTAGATTGGCATACTTGATAAATATTAGTTATGAGGTGTGTTTGATTATCTAATCGGTGGATTAATTCTGACCGTAACTCCCTCAGTTCCGTCCAGAGAGAATCTTGGCAGGTGTCATGTGTGGTTGGTGTTGTGTTGTTACGGCTACCTCTGTGAGTGTTTACGTTGGTACTTATCGTATTTCTTTGTGAGGGCGTAGCTCGTACCGGAGTACTGGAGTCAATGCGCTTAGGCATCAAACAAACGCATTCAGGGCATACCCAGGGATGTGTCAGGCTCTCCATGTATGACTCACAGTCTCCCCGCTTCACTCCTAGGCATTCTAAATCGTACACTTTAGTGCAATGTAGGTGTGAACACTGCACAAATCGTCCTTCCGTAACAAGATGACCACACGCACAGCAGTTTAAGGCCATTTTGATAGCCACGAAAGGTAAAAATGCAAATAATATCGAGAACGATAGCAAAACACGTCCGGTCTTTTTTTTTTTTTTTTTTTTTTTTTTTTTTTTTTTTTTTTTTAATTTTGTTTGGTTAATCTCACTTGAACAGTTTACAAAATATGACACTTTCAATGGTACGCTGATTATTTTACATTATCCTGAATAACTCGAAAACAAAAGAAGACCGAGGACTGATATTAAAGCATAGATTGTTCTTAGGACCTGCCAGTACACCACCTGAAAGAATGACCAAATCGTCATTGGGGGCACTTCTTGTTCGCTTAGCCTGCTAGACCCTTTGTAATGTCAAGTCATTACATGGTTTTGTTTGTTTACATTATTTCATAAATAATAGTAGACGCGCATCCAGTCGCGTTATGTTAGCCTCGGAGCCGCGTTGCCGGCCTGCCTGTGTTATGTGCTGTTATTGGGCGAGGCGGCAGTGCTAGCGCTCTTGGACGTGAGCTTGGCTATCATCTCCTGCACGCGCTTCATCTCCTCGAGCTGCGTGTTCAACTGGTACAGCCGGTTCTCGCGCTCGAGTATCGTCTTTTCTTGATGTTTTATTGTCTGTAAAAAAATATCAATTAATCCAACACTGAATGTGAATATCGCAGAAATACTAAGATTCGATATGGTATTATACATTCATGAATCGAAAAACAGTGTATTAATTCAAAATGCGAGAAATTCGTAATTTCTTATTACTACTATGATAATTTGATAAAACATTTTGAGACCTCGATGACACACGATGAAACAATGCTCGCGTCCTGAGACTATCGCTTGATGACGATGATGGTGATAATAATAAAATGATATTCATTATAACATGCATGTTTCTTAAGCACTCACCAATTCTTTAAGTTCTATTTCTTTTCTAAGAGATCGCTCAAGTGCATTAGCTTCTTCTATCTCTTTAACTTGGGCCTGAACTTGCTCTTCGAACCGTATCAGCACAGCTGCTAGTTCATTGCACTTGCTCGTCTGTAACACAAATAGTGATCCTTAAAGTAATAATTAACCACAAGCAAAACTAGAGCTCATTTGTGATGACGCCTGAGGGTAGTAACAAAAACTTCTATTAGCAAGTATTTTGAATAATAACAGGTCGTTTTTTCCGTCCCATGGAATAGTTCGTGTCAGTAGGTTGGTTTGTTGATTTTTAATTGGTTGCTGCTTTAGCCAACGGCTTAAGTCTCCTCGATTATGCTATTACGTAAAACAGAGCGACACGTTTTAATATATTCAATGTGTCAACATGAGTTTTATTTATAATGTTATTTTATTCCAATTGTATTAAAATATAATTTGATTGGTTAACATACCTCCTGGTCCAGTAACTTCTGCACTGCTTTAGTTTCCTGTTCAGCGGTCTTCAATTTTTCTTGATTTTCTTTTTCAATGGCTCTCATTTCATTTTCTAAAGTCTGCAATACAAAAAAAGGAATGTAGGAGACTACACTGATGCACTTACGCTTAATTGCACTTGTAATTACCGACATTGCTGCAAATTAATATTTTTACTAGCACCATGCTCAGAAGTGTAATTTTCGTTACACTGTTTAGTTTTTGTTTGTTTTATTTTTCAACTTGAGTGTCCTCTTCTTAAACACTTAATATAACAATTATAGGCAACATAAGCGCCCTCTGAAGCAGTTTGACTTACAATTAGTGGAATAACTTACGTTGAGTTGGGTTTTGAATTCATTCTGCAGTATCTCTTTTTGCTTTTCTTTAAGTGCTTTTTCCGAGACGACCTTCGCTCGGTACCCGCGTACGGCGCTCTCGGCATCCTCTAATTGCTTATGTAGATTGTCGATTGTCTTTTTTAATCTAGAAAAAGACATATTTATAACTATGTATACCATATTTATTTTATTATAAAACGTAACCCGACAAATTCTATAAGGGGGAATTGAGACCCCTTTCTTATCTTTTATTCACTAGCTGCCGATCGGATATCTGTCTCACGCCGAAATATGCCAGGTTATTAGAATTCAACAAAGAGACTGTGTGTGGTAGCTTACTTTTCGTTTTGCATCTGTGTAGTGTATAAAACATCCTGCTGAGACGAATTGGTTGCTTGAAGCATCGCTAGAGAATGTTGCAGAGACGCCATGTGTTCACTTGCACCCTGAAATGATGAAGATGCCTCATTAAAAAAAAAATCAGCAGCATTTTACGGTGGCAGTTTTATACAACTACTAACGTGATTGATATTTGCTATTATATAGTTACTCGTATTACCTGTGGTAATGTTACACTAGCCCAAATGATGAACCCCCGTATTGTGAAGTAACATTGTTGTGGCAGACATACAATGTGAGACCCTCTTTAGTGATATATATATCTGTTACATATATGATAAAGTTGACATTGTTTACCTGAAGCGCAACAGTTTGTGAATGCAGTCTTTGTTCCAAACATGCCATTTTGTATCCATATAGCTCCATTACACTCGATGTCGCAATGTCGGATATCTGTTAAGAAATAACATTTACTCAAACAATGCATCTACAAATTTATTCAATTTACTCAGGACTTTGTTAGCAAAATATACACGGTGTAACATGGGGAAACCGAATAATTTTAACCACGCATTTCTGAGGTCAAAAGAAGGAAAAAATGTAATATGAGTTTAGGTCAATTTCGCCAAAAAAAAAATTTCCATACGAACGTGTGAAATTTCTTTCGTGAATCGGAAGATATTGCTAACGAATAATTAAAAATGACGTGTTATTGTAAAATTTAAGATAAAATACATATAAATGAAAATTATAATATTATAAAGAAATATTTTAACTTATTAACCATAGGTATAATGTACCCATGTAACATGTTATGTTGAAATAAAGTGGCAATGTTATTGTGACGTAGGCCCGTGTCACTCTGGGAATAGAAGACCATGTTTTATTAGACCATGCTCAAAACAAAGTAATTCACTTTCAATCTCGTTCGAGATCTCGAAAATATTAATCGAGATCTCGACCGAGATTGCATAAATCGAGATTTCCTGTCAACGAGATTAATTCTCGAAAGTACGTGCGAGATCTCGAAACTGCGAGATCTAGATTGCATTCACTAGCCTAGCTGAATTGGTTGTTCCATACTTACTCGTACTCTATGGAATGTCCAATTTAGCTAGAACCCTAAATAGCTCAACAATTACGGAGTGGGACTGTACAAATGGTTCATGTTTTGTATACCCTGCCTTACAAAGACGTTAATATTTAGTTATGTCATGACTATACTTATTTTTTAAGCATTATTTAAAAATAATAGTACATACTAGTATTAACCACTAAGTATAGGTACATAACTATTCGATAATTCGATATGAAGTTCCGTAAACGTAAGCCGGGTCAAAAAGTTCAATCGCAATACTTTATTATAGTTCGTTTTTTTAGCATTAGAAAGAAGGTAAGCGATCTTGACATGTCTTTTCATTGAGAAATGCTTTTTAGAAATCAGTAACTATTACTTACGAAAGCAGAAGAATATAAAATAATCGTATTAGATTCATAATTGTTACATATTTGCTGTGACTTATTTTTAAAACGTGTTTCAGTAAGGTGCGCGCGGGCGCGAGTACGAGCGCACGCGTCTGTGTGCGTGCATTGCACACACAAATACAGTCGCGGTTACGCCCCGCCAGAGCGACGGGTATATTCACCTCGAAATCTCAAAATTGAGAACGGGTTCACCTCCTGTTTCGTCTTAGGTCTCACTGTCACATTAAGCAAAATGTGAGACGCAAATACACATTGGACCAATATATTGGACAGATGGAATACCTCACTCGCTCATATCTATAGTATATTTCAAGTGAGTCATAGTCCATACCTTGTTCTTCTGAAGAGTTTCAGTGAGTTGGCGCACCAGCGCGTCGACGGCGTGCTCCTGGCCCGGCGTGAGGCGCGGCGCCGACTGCCAGGCCTCGTCCGCCTCCGCGGCGCGCGGCGACGCGCAACCCTCCGACGACTGCTTCGGAGACTCCTCGAAAACCTAAAACATGACCAGCTGGCCTATTATGTATGTCTTTATCCACGTGACATAATATCTGTCACTTTTTAACAGTGACGGATACCGTTTTATCACGCTGTCACGTAGATAAAAACGACCATCATATCTAGTACGTTTTCTATTGGGCATGCTTGTATGGAGGTATACATTTTAGGGTACAGCAATGCCATTTGGTATGGGTATTATATACGTCCACCTGAGTCCAAAACGCCCGGTATCCAAATTGAACTCCGTGTCTGGGCTCAAAGTGCAACGCTACCGGCGCTCAGATTTTTTTTTCTGGCGGATTAGTTTGGACCTTTCAGTCAAGTTTGGTGTCGTTTTCAGGTAACTAGATGGAGCCGGATTCATTCCCCATACCAGTTTTTTAGGGTTCCGTAGCAAAATATGACGCAATCCTTAAAATAATAAACTTTTAGTAGTGACACAATACAAACAAACCCGTATAGTTTTATATTTTAGTAATAAACTTGGTTTATAAAAAATACTGTACGAAAGCCCATTTAATGCAGATTTTAAAAACCTAAATTGAAATGACGTAATTCATGAATAGCCCCTATCCAGAACGTTCAGTCTATTTGTTTTTCAGATCATGCCTCTCTGTGAAAATAAATGAGTGTCACAAGCATTTATTTACAAAAAAGGACAGACAAATCGAAAATTTGCCTCCTACAGAAGCTGCCCTCAAACAACATACCTTAAGAGCAGTTTTACAGGTTGTTCATATTTGGGGGCAGTGCCTAAAGAAAACGCAAAATATTCCTTGTCCATCTGAATGGGGTTGGCAGAAAGAAGAAGCTTGAGTGCCACTGTGGACCCAAAGTCCTATATGGCTGCTCAAGCATGCCTAGAATTGATAAGGTGTTGGTGCATGAAATCTTGCAGTTTCAGGTGCAATTGCTTTAAACGCCAGCTCAAATGTACCGAGCTATGTAACTGTGGAGGGAGATGTAAATAAAACTTTCAAAAACGTTTTATTATTGTCTTTATTTTTAACAATCTTACCTGACTTTATTTATAAATTGAAGATGATTAAAAATCACACATTGAAGATGATTAATATTATAAAGCGAAAATTTGTGAGTGTGTGTATTTGTTACTTCTTCACGTTTAAGTGGCTTGACCAATTTTGATAAAATTTGGTATGAAAGTAGCTGACAGCCTGAATTAATACATAGGCTACTTCTTTACCGCGGGTAACACCGCAGGGCGTAGCTAGAATAATGTTAAGTGGATCTTCTATGGTCTTTTTGCCATCCCCTACGCTGAGTTGGCGAACGTCGCAGTACTTTCATTATTTTATTTTACATTGAAAATAGTAAAAAAAAAAATTACTTTTAATGTTTTTATAATCTGCATTAAATGGGCTTTCAGACAGTATTTTTTATAAATCAAGTTTCAAACAAAAATATGAAAATATGATGGTTTGTTTGCATTTCATTACTACTAAAAGTTTATAATATTTTAAGGATTGCGTCATATTTTGCTACGGAACCCTAAAAAACTGGTATGGGGAGTGGATCGGGCACGGGCATCATTTAGTTACCTGAAAACGACACCAAACTTGACTGAAAGGTCCAAACTAATCCACCAGATCTTTTTTTTCTGAGCGACGGGAGCTTTGTACTTTGCCCTCCCCCCTCCCCACCCCTCTGAGACAGAGTTCAATCTCTGACATAAATAATAATAAATAATAAATAAATAAATATTATAGGGACATTCTTACACAAATTGACTAAGTCCCACGGTAAGCTCAAGAAAGCTTGTGTTGTGGGTACTCAGACAACGATATATTTAATATATAAATACTTAAATACATAGAAAACAACCATGACTCAGGAACAAATATCTGTATCATCATAGAAATAAATGCCCTTACCAGGATTCGAACCCGGGACCATCGGCTTCATAGGCAAGGTCACTACCCACTAGGCCAGACCGGTCGTCGAAGCTGACAGCCTGAATTAACACATAGGCTACTTCTTTACCGCGAGTAACACTGCAGGGCGTAGCTAGAATAATATTAAGTGGATCTTCTATGGTCTTTTTGCCATCCCCTACGCTGAGTTGACGAACGTCGCAGTACTTTCATTATTTTATTTTACATCGAAAATAGTCAAATTTATATTTAATGTTAAATGTTTTTATAATCTCCATGAAATGGGCTTTCAGATAGTATTTTTTATAAATCAAGTTTCATACAAAAATATGAAAATATGAGGGTTTGATTGCATTTAGTTACTACCAATATAATAAATAATTTAGCCTATATACGTCCCACTGCTGGGCACAGGCCTCCTCTCAAGCATGACTACTAATAATTTATTATTTTAAGGATTGCGTCATATTTTGCTACGGAACCCTAAAAAACTGGTATGGGAAATGAATCGGGCATCATCTAGTTACCTGAAAACGACATCAAACTTGACTGAAAGGTCCAAACTAGAGATGCAACGGATAGTTGTTTGGCCGGATACCGGATACCGGATATTCGGCCTGATCATCGGCCGGTAATCCGGTATCCGGCCGCCGAAATTATACCTACATTTCGGTTTTTCAGGTGCGCATTGTGCAGGCTTTGATCTGTTTCGTAGTGAAAGTTCGCGTGGAATCATTTCTAGGTTCGAAAAAGAGTGCGCGTGCAATAGCGGAATGTTTAAAATGTTTTAAAATAATAAATGAGTACGATTATGACCGTCACTGTTTCTTAAGAGCGCTATTACATTTCGGCGTTGAGCGAGTTTAGGTATTTTACGCGCTGCGGCAGGCCGTGCGAGCTCAGTACGCCGATCCCTTCTACCACACTCGCACTACAATGATGGATTAAACATTCTTGATCCTTCGCGAAGCATATTGAAATCAACCATAACAACACTAACTGTACTTAACTTTTAAAGTTCTAAAACTGTTATTTGGTAAGTACGAAAATACTAAATGCAGTGCAAATGTACATAGGGGCTGTTCATAAATTACGTCATCTATTTTTGACGATTTTTGACCCCCCCCCCCCCCTCCCCCCCCTCAAATCATCCAAAAATCAAGCTTCGGATGAATCTGTTTCCTCCTACGTCATGTTACCATCATCCGATGTCCAGACCCGCCCCCCCACTCCTCCCATTTGAAACGACGTAATTTATGAATAGCCCCATACTTGTACTTATGAAGGTATATTACTCGAAAGAAATTATAGGTACCTACTCGCTTATTTACATGTTTCGTGAAGGGCATGCTCCCGGGAATTCCCGGTTCTCATATTCCCGGGAATTCCCGGGAATTTCATAGTGTCAAAAGAACCGGTACTGAAGACCCGGTACCGGTACTTCCCGGTTCTCAATATATGACTATTTATTCCCATTTCAATAGTAGTAATGTTTTAGTACTTTAGCTCGGGACATTATATAACATTTAATAATGGTGCTATGAAACGGGGGACTCCTATAACCCGACAAACTAACCTAGTAAAGTAGACATTCGTGCAGGCAGGCCGTGCCGTCATAGTGCTGAATGCATCGACTACGCTACGGCCGTGTGGCTCGGCCCAGGCGGAGGCAGTGTGCCGGTCAGAGTTGGGCAAAAATTAACTTGAATAAGAATAAGAATAAAAACAGAAATTTTATTCTTATTCAAATCGATTTGAATTAGAATAATTCTTACACTAGTTATTTTAGAATAAAATTAAGGTGAATAAATCATCCGACTTTTATTTTAAATGCGGAATAAAAAACAGAATAATTATTCTAGAAGTGGGACTATTCTAACTAAGGTTTTATTCAATTAAAATGTTATTTAGAATTAAGTTAATTTTTGTAGTACAATTGGTTATATTTTGTAAGTTGATTTTCAACCTTCTATTTAAAAGTCGGATTGATTTGATATTTGTTACTTTAGTTTAGGTATAGTACACATTGAAGAGTTCGGCTATACACTATCTACTTCTATCATCCGATCAGGGTGCTTAGCCAATATTCCAAACGTTGATGCTCCGTAGAGTTGCGCATAGTCTCTCTCTATCACTCTTACATATTAGTGCGATAGAGAGACAGATAGCGTGTCGTAGCGCAAACGATTGGGTGCCTAGCTAAGATGCCAATTTTTGTTTTTAATTTAATAACCAAATCATTAGGTTTAATTTAGCTGCTTTTAGCGCTTTCTGACTCTCACTCTTACATATTAGTGCGATAGTGACAGAAATAGCGTTTTGTTGTCGTGGGGCAAACGTTTGGCATGTTGGCTACACTCCCAATGTGCTTAGCCAATATGCAAATTTTAGTTTTTAATTTAATAACCAAATCATTAGGTAAATTAAGCTGTTCTGGGGGCCTAGCCAACATGCCAATCGCTTGCGCTCCGGCAACGAAGCGCTTTCTGTCTCTATCACTCTTACATATTAGTGCGATAGAGACAGAAATAGCGTTTTGTTGTGGTGGTGTAAACGTTTTGCATGTTGGCTACGCTCCCAAGGTGCTTAGCCAAGATTCCAATTTTTGTTTTTATTTTAATAACTAAATCATTATGTAAATTAAAAATAAAAATTGACATCTTGGCTAGCCACATTGGGTGCATAGCCAACATGCCAATTGTTTGCGCTACGACAACGAAACGCTATCTTTGTGTCTCTATCGCACTAATATGTAAGAGTGATAGAGACAAGCGCTTCGTTGTCGGAGCGCAAATGATTGGCATCATGGCTAGGCCCTTAGACCAGCTAAATTGAACCTAATGATTTGGTTAGTAAATTAAAAATAATACGGTTACTGAAACTATGCGATATGCGACTGTCAATTTGTAAGATTTTATTCCATAAAATAGGTATAAATTAGGCAAGAGACTAACTACTTTTACATCTACCTAACTATACGTAATTAGTACCTATACCGTACCCGGACTACATTTTTATGCGTGGAATATTATTTCGAATAAAAATCATGATTATATTTATTTGATTAAGAATAAGTTATTCTCATTCAATTTTTTCTCATACGAATTATTCCCGACCAAAATTATTTGAATATTTTTGACGGGAATAAAATCGAGATGATTTTATTCCTACGAATTCTTATTCAAATAATGATTTTATTCTTGAATGCCCAACACTGGTGCCGGTTAATTTGGTAAAATAGGTTGGAACGCCAATTAAGTGTTTGTTTACAATAATATAAGTCATTTATTAATTCTTATGCAATGATTTATATAAAAATAAGTCATTCATAAAGATTGTACGCCAACACAAACAATTTCTTAAAAGTAATCAAAAGATGCCTTGAGAACCGGGAAGAACCGGGAATCCCGGTTCCGGCCATGCCCAGAACCGGGAAATGAAATTCTTGGTACCGGGACCGGTACTGCATGCCCTAGACTTTCGTCATTGCATTTGGTACCTATAGGTTGTAAAGTTTGTATCAAAGAGGGTTTAAAAACGAACTGGTACTGAGGATCTGATGATGATTAAGGTGGTCACGGATACCAATCAACCATGTAGTAACATGATTAGGCTCGTTTGATTCGTCTCAACAAGATCTTTGACACTGAAGATACACAGGGTCTGATGATGGAACTGGAAGGTGGCCACGGGTACCAGTCTATCATGTAACTAAACAACTTCGTGTTTGGGCTCGTTTGATTCGTCTCAACAAGATCTTTGACACAAGACAGTACTCAGGGTCTGATGATGGAGCTGGAAGGTACCATTACCAATCAACCATGCAACTAAACCACATCGTGTTTAGGATCGTTTGATTCGTCTCAACAAGATCTTTGACACTAGGTGATACTCAGAGTCTGATGATGGAGCTGGAAGGTGGTCACCGGTACCAATCAACCATGCAACTAAACCACTTCGTGTTTAGGCTCGTTTTATTCGTTTCAACAAGATCTTTGACACAAGATAGTACTCAAGGTCTGATGTTGGAGCCGGAAGGTGGTCACCGGTACCAATCAACCATGCAACTAAACCATTTCGTGTTTAGGCACGTTTTATTCATCTCAACAAGATCTTTGACACAAGGTAGTACTCAGGGTCTGATGATGGAGCGCGAAGGTGGCGAAGGGTACCTGTCTATCATCATCAGCTCCATCATCAGACCCTGAGTAGTATCTTGTGTCAAACATCTTATTGCGACGAATCAAACGAGCCCAAACACGAAGTGGTTCAGTTACATGGTAGACTGGTACCCGTGGCCACAGTCCAGCTCCATCATCAGACCCTGAGTACTAACTTGTGTCAAAGATCTTGTTGCGACGAATCGAACGAAGCCAAACACGAAGTGGTTTAGTTGCATGGTTGATTGGTACCGGTGACCACCTTCCGGATCCATCATCAGACCCTCAGTACTACCTTGTGTCAAAGATCTTGTTGCGACAAATCAAACGAGCCCAAACACGAAGTGGTTCAGTTACATGGTAGACTGGTACCCGTGGCCACAGTCCAGCTCCATCATCAGATCCTGAGTACTAACTTGTGTCAAAGATCTTGTTGAGACGAATCAAACGAGCCTAAACACGAAGTGGTTTAGTTGCATGGTTGATTGGTACCGGTGACCACCTTCCGGCTCCAACATCAGACCCTGAGTACTATCTTGTGTCAAAGATCTTATAGAAACGAATAAAACGAGCCTAAACACGAAGTGGTTTAGTGGCATGGTTGATTGGTACCGGTGACCACCTGCCGGCTCCATCATCAGACCCTGAGTACTATCTTGTGTCAAAGATCTTGTTGAGACGAATCAAACGAGCCTAAACACGAAGTGGCTTAGTTGCATGGTTGATTGGTACCGGTGACCACCTTCCGGCTCCATCATCAGACCCTGAGTATTATCTTGTGCCAAAGATCTTGTTGAGACGAATCAAACGAGCCCAAACACGAAGTGGTTTAGTTGCATGGTTGATTGGTACCGGTGACCACCTTCCGGCTCCATCATCAGACCCTGAGTACTATCTTAAGTCAAAGATCTTGTTGCGACAAATCAAACGAGCCCAAACACGAAGTGGTTCAGTTACATGGTAGACTGGTACCCGTGGCCACAGTCCAGCTCCATCATCAGACCCTGAGTACTAACTTGTGTCAAAGATCTTGTTGAGACGAATCAAACGAGCCTAAACACGAAGTGGTTTAGTTGCATGGTTGATTGGTACCGGTGACCACCTTCCGGCTCCAACATCAGACCCTGAGTACTATCTTGTGTCAAAGATCTTATAGAAACGAATAAAACGAGCCTAAACACGAAGTGGTTTAGTGGCATGGTTGATTGGTACCGGTGACCACCTGCCGGCTCCATCATCAGACCCTGAGTACTATCTTGTGTCAAAGATCTTGTTGAGACGAATCAAACGAGCCTAAACACGAAGTGGCTTAGTTGCATGGTTGATTGGTACCGGTGACCACCTTCCGGCTCCATCATCAGACCCTGAGTATTATCTTGTGCCAAAGATCTTGTTGAGACGAATCAAACGAGCCCAAACACGAAGTGGTTTAGTTGCATGGTTGATTGGTACCGGTGACCACCTTCCGGCTCCATCATCAGACCCTGAGTACTATTTTAAGTCAAAGATCTTGTTGAGACGAATAAAACGAGCCTAAACACGAAGTGGTTTAGTTGCATTGTTGATTGGTACTGGTGACCACCTTCCGGCTCCATCATCAGACCCTGAGTACTATCTTAAGTCAAAGATCTTGTTGAGCCGAATCAAACGAGCCTAAACACGAAGTGGTTTAGTTGCATGGTTGATTGATACCGGTGACCACCTTCCGGCTCCATCATCAGACCCTGAGTCAAACTATCTTGAGTCAAATAAATACATATAGAATGTCAGGTCGTTTCAAATATTTTTAATCCTGTCCAGTAGTTTATTAAACTGTACCATTATAAATTATAATACTATAAAAACGGTGCTAGGATCAAAGTCTCTCGTTGCGGTTTACACGCACACAGTATAGCGTTTTACACGGCGCCCGCCGCACACAATGATAAAAAACCTCGTCGTCGCCGTTGAAAATGTGCGGAGCCGACCGACACACGTCCTGCCTCTACAAGCTCTGCCGCGGCACTGAGCTGGCGCAGCGCGCGTCATCGGTAATATAGAGTAGTTTTCAAAAAATTGCCAAAAAATTATAGTAGAATTTCATAAACACTAATGTATACCAACAGTATAAGCAAACGTTGCAGATTGCTTGAGTATGAAAATGACTTCGATATTAAGTAGATTTTCGTAGGAATTGACACTTGTTTCGGAGAGAAAATCGAGTTCGTTTTACTTTGATTTTCTCTTTCTCAAAGGTATGTAGGAAAAATATAGTTTGATATGCCTAAAGTACAGGGTATTAGTAATACAAAATAGCCAGGTTTAGCAGAGTAAAATTCTCAACATTTCCAAATAAGAGCTCGCCATTCAGTGCTTCACGGGGTTTTTCGGAAACGACCATCAGAAAAAAAATCATTACTAATTTAATAAGTCCTTTTTCTAATATTTACAACGATATTTATAAAGATAAGAAGACGCTTTTACTGGAACACGTACTCATTGTTTCTAATAATGAGCGCAAAGTCCTGAATTTCGTCGACTAGTATCATCAATTTTGCATTATTTCGACTTTTCTTGTAAGAGCGCTCTTAAATCCAATTTGTTGACCTCCAAAATCAAGCAAAATTACTATCCGGTATCCGTCCGGATAGTAGTTCACTATCCGGTATCCGGCCGGATAGTAAAAAGAAGGCCGGATACCGGATAGTAACCGGATATCCGGTGCATCTCTAGTCCAAACACATCCACCAGATTTTTTTTTCTGAGCGCCGGGAGCTTTGTACTTTGCCCTTTAAAAAACGTACTACCGTGCAGTAAGTTCAAATAGTACGACAAAAAAAGCAACAGGAAAGAACTTTGAAAAAAAAAGCTGTAGAAATAAATCACTCTAGTGTAAAAGAGTTTTAAATGATTAAGCTTTTTAATTTATTAAGATACATAACTGCATATAAAATGCATTAATACATTTCGTTTTTATTTGCATAAAGGCTCACGCTATCCTTGAAAAGGTCAAAATGGGCCAGAGTTTAGATTATCTAACTATACAGTCACCTGCAATAATATGTGCCTCTTCGCAGGCCGCAAAAATATGTGACACGCTCTTATGGCTCTACGAACAAGATCGTGTCAGATATTTCTGCGGCCTTCGTTGTGTCACATATTATTGCAGGTGACTGTACAACCAAAAATATTTAAAATTGCTCGAGTTTATTATAATATTGAAAACTTAACCACTGGCAATTTCAACTATTATTGGTCGTACAGTCGCAGCTAAAGTGGATAAAAATATGTCAACAAATATGCAGAAAGGTGTGTTAATATTTATTTGGCTAGTTTGGCTGTCACTATCTATTTGATACTGACTATACCATCAGCTAATTTTGTTTCCAAAATATTTTTGTAAATTATATTTATAACAAACATGTACAGTCAGCAGCAGATATTGATAAGCGGGCGAGATGTTCAAAATTACCTTGACCCGCTCTTATTCTCTTAACAACAAAGTCGCGTCAAGGTCTTTTTGAACACCTGGCCCGCTTAGCAACTTTTGCTGCTGATTGTACCTATAGAAGTCTCTGTAAATTACCTCATCCATTTGGTCACAAGGGAAAAGGTGGTGCCTAATTAACTTCAGTATTTCAAGCCGTCGCGTTCCGTTGCGTAGACCCGTCGATAGCATTTTCCGCACCTGTTATAAAATAACACATTAGACAACCAAATTTTCCTTTTATAAAAGGTTGTTTAAAGTTGCTAGTGTTAAATGTAAAAATGATCCATATATAAGTTAAGTCTGTAATGGCACTAGGTAGGTGTAGCAGGCATGCTTAACCCTGCGCGATTCAAATGCAAGATACCCACAACTTAAGGCACATCTTAAGGCCCTGTAAGTTCGTGTTTTTCTCTCACTCTCACTGAGCGTAAGCGTGAACGAGATGGATGTGCGTGCCCGGTATCTCGATAAAATGTTTATAAATTATATTTTCTTTCACATCACCTAATCAGAAAATGGATTTTTCTTCCTTGCTAGGAGGGATCAAAGTGGCACTTTTCTCTTCAACGACATTTCATTGCCAGTATAAAATATTAATATAATTAACTATGAACATCGTAATATGTACTGGCCTGGCAAAAAAGAGTAGATATTAAAAAGTGGCAACACTGTAGTGTCAACACTAGGATTTTTTTATTTTCCTCATAGTTGATGTGAAAAGCAGTATGTGTCACACGGTATCAAAATTATTTCGTCTTGGGCGTTAACACTTGAATCCCTCATTACGCTCAGGATTCTACTTTAGAATCAGAATCCATCGCATTCAGGATTCAATGTACGCCCTTGACGGAAATATATCATTTTGATCCCTTGTAACAAAAAACTACATACTATTGTACGTTTTAATAAAACAAAAAGTAATCGATTTGCCTCGAACATGAAGTTTGCGATGTTTAGAAGCAATTTTTTATATATTTTTTTTGCGCAAAAATTGTTACACATTTTTAGATTGCATTTTAGACCTATGTTTGTATTTTCTTCTATCGTTCAAAAGTAAAAATCTCAGAATTCGAATCAACTAACCCCCTCGAGAAAGGCCTCGAGATTGCTAATAAAATTTATGGCAGCCGTATGGTTATCCAAAAAAAGCTCTACGACTCCGTTTTGTGAACCTTTACTACACCAGTTCAGTTCAGTTTCTTTATTGGTAAACAATATTTTACAGGTCCCACAGGTACATTTAAAATAAGATAGTTATTACAATTCCAGATAACAATAACACATCAGTCATAGTTTACAAATCTCTAAATAATGAATAATGATCGTGCAAGAATTGTTAATACAGTAAAATTGAAATAATCTCTTTCATAAAGTCATCAACAAAAGTCACCTTAACGAAGTATCTTAGAGCGACTAACGTCGACTCGCCTGCGCTTGTAGCAGTGAACTAGCATATAACTGTGGTACATGCACCGTTTACCTGGTTGTTCAGTAGGAACCTTTTGAGCGCGGCGCCCCACGCCGGCAGCAGCGGCGCCAGCGTCAACGCCGACTTGCAGCCGAGCACGGCCGCCTGCTGGCCCTGCTCCTGACCCACAGATCCGTTCTACGATTCGTAACGTTTGTTTACAATTACAAAAGTAGCGGTCGAATAGGTAAATAATAAAAGGAAGGACTAGGAAGAAGAGACCCACGAATATTTAAAAAAAAAATACTAGTTAATATAGCAGTAATATAAAAACTAAGCGTGAACTTTAGGGGCACTCGCCGATAGATGATTAATTAACTCGACAAAGTGTTAATTTTCCTTGGTTGTACTGTTATTATTATTACAAAATAATTTGTATCTTTTTAGATTTCACAGGCCTATAAATCCCGGTCTTTTGATAGGCTTGCGTGGGGATATAGATCCAACACGTAGAGGCCCTTTGGAGAGCTTTAATGTCATGTAGAACGCCTGCTGGAACCCGTTCACAGGCGCAACAATAGACACCCATGAACCGGTCGCAGCAGGCATTGGGACTATTGTAGAAAAGGTGAACAGTATACCGGTCTATGGATTGATGTTTGGGTGGACAAAATACAATTACAAAATAATTATTATTACAACTAGACATAGGGAAATGTTATTACAAAGTCCTATACTAGGTACAGTCACCTGCAATCATATGTTACTCTTCGAAGGCCGCAAAAATATCTGACACGATCTTATTTGTAGAGCATTAAGAGTGTGTGACATATTTTTGCGGCCTTCGAAGAGTAACATATTATTGCAGGTGACTGTACATACCTAGTATAGGACTTTGTAAACAATGATGGAGTTGTTGTTACGAATGCACTCACTTGTGTAGAATACTGCAAAACGCTGTATAGAATCTCTTCGTACGCCTCCGGCGACACAGCCCTCAGCACTCGCTCCTGCGTCGAGCCCGTCTCGCACAGGGCACCTACCACTTGCAACTAAAATTAATAAATATCTTTAAAGCAACTAAAACACTGATCCAAGGGTTAACAAGGGTGATCGAATTCGCACAACTCGTGACGTATGGAGCTTGGGATGAAATCGACAACTTTGAGCCAATTCGCTCGGATTTTTTTCGTGGCCATGAGATATAAAACTGTGATGCCCATTGGAACCCTAAAAAATTGCGCAGAAATTCCCGAGCGAAGCAACTTTCTGTGTAGACGTAGACGTGCCTTGGCAATACCTCGGGCGAAACACGTCTACACTCTTCACAAACCGAGCTGCTTCGTGCGGTTCTTTGCATTTCATCACCACTCGCTCTAATTGAGAAGAATTATTAGCATGATAACTAGCAAGGAAGGATAATAATAACACACTTTACCCATTGCAACCCAGCTTTCCCTGGTTCTAGCGCTGGTGGCACTAGAAGCCCTGGCAGACCCTCGCTAATCATCAATATTAACTCTTCAGGTAGCTGTCCTTCATCTGTAAGAAAACATTAGCCTTTTTATAATTAAACCTGACAATGTTAAAGACTATTGCTAAAGGATATCAATATGGTTTTGTGGTACAAATCGGAAGCAACCAGTAAAAAGCCTATAAACAGCAAATTGTATCATTTAAACCATAATGTTACTGTACCTTTGTATTGACATATGATGGATGAGAATAATTCCAAGCTCTCTGGCAGACACAACCGGTGTGCAACCAAACACAGACAAAGCATTTGACAGTGTTTTTTGCGGAACGGATACATATCTGGAAATAATGACAAACATTTACAATATTGAAGGAATTAAAAAGGCCTATTATTGAATGATAGCAGCTACCGGTAGTTTAGGCTTAGTGTCATCTCAATAATTTCGGCTACAAATAATGACTAACATGAACCAAGGATTCTAGCCTCGATCAGATCACTAAAAGTGTAGATCGACTTGTACGTATGCGTATACGCATTGCGTATCCACTTTCTTGAGTTAACACATTCACTGCCAGCGACCCGCTAAGCGGGTTCTCTCTTATCGGCTACGCTCGTAGGGCGAAGGCTTGTGCTAGCACTGAATGTGTTAATAAGTGGGTCCAATCTCACTTATATTTCCGCGCGAAGCAGCTTGGCCTGTGGAGACGTGTCTCGCTCAATCTCGTCTGAAGCAAAATTAAGCACGCACGGCTGCGATGGCACGCGTTTACAAAGCATTTCGGTGCAACATTTTCCTCTCAAGGCACCTCGTTCTGTGTGGACCCGCTTATAAATGTGTATGTCTCAGTCTGTCAGTCAATAGAGAAGTGTGGTATACACCTCCACACACAAAACATTACCATTCTGAGTTACTGTAAACAATTTCATGAATTGTAGAATGTGTGGTGTACGGTACTTTACCTAAATTAACTAAGACCGCGAGGAACTTTAAAGCATTTTGGACAACAGCAGTGACTTGCTCAGGCTCTAATGCTTCATTGGGTGCGTTGCAAAACTCCACCAAGGTCTGGAAGAAATATAACAGTTATGCTAGTATTTAAGTCTGTGCTAGTTACGATTATGGGGGCTTTGGTGAATATGATAAGTCGTGATTCTCATAGCAGAAGAACACAAGTCGCAACAAACTTGATCAAACTAGAGTTAGGGCGAGTTGCACCAGCCACAGTTAACAGACTGATCAACGTCACGCAGCAGAAATCTATGAAATTTCCCATACAATAAAATTTAGCAAGCACTTTAGCGGTGACAGGTTTGGTGCAACCAACCCTTAGTGTCAGTGTCAGTACGATACTATCTTTATTTTTCGAAAGTTAACTCTGAGCATCATCTCATTTAACAATATTTGCCTCCAAGATTACAACAAAAAACCGGCCGAAAGCATCTCGGGCCATGTAGTGTAGGATTCAGTAGTTTCCTACACACATTTTTTTCTTTCAGAGCGATTATTTCCGAAAACGTTCACTTTATCAAATGTTTGTTGAAGAACCCAATTTTACACCCAACACCATATAGTGGAAGCGAAAAAAACCATCCCTACTTTACGTGTAGGTACCCTAATTTATGTTTTACCTCTTTTTCGGATTTACTGATTTATACACGGTGTAACATGAGGAAAACGAATAATTTTAACCACGCATTTCTGAGGTCAAAAGAAGGAAAAAATGTGATATGAGTTTAGGTAAATTTCGCCAAAAAAATATTTTTTTTATTTTGTTTTTTCAATTTTTTCGAATGTATTTGTACATAAAAAATAAATGTTATTGGTAAACTTGTCACTAAAAATTGATTTTTACATTTTTTTTTCGTAAAACCTACTTTTTGCAAAGTGTTACTTGTCACTTTTTGACATCTATCAATAAGGATATTTAGACTACGTCCCATAGCAGCAACATCACTATCAAAAAGGCCTTTTACACTATGTAACAATAAAAATTGTTTTTTTTTTTTAATTAATATTATCTCTGAAACTAAGCGAATTTCAAAAAAGTTTATAGAACATTTTTGTCTCTAAATATGATCAGGAATACGCTGTTAAAATTATTCGGTTTCCTCATGTTACACCGTGTATATCCATCCCAAATTGCATCTTTCTAGTACTAACGATCACGAAGGAAAGCCTCGGACAGACAGACGTTGACTATGCAACCCAAAAGCGCCATACAGACGCCGTATATAGAACTAACTATATTATGATGATGACATTACCTTCAAGGTGTTCTCGAGGCAGAAGTCAGGCGCGCTGGCGACTAGGTTCCTCAGGTTGATGTCTTGGCACAGCTCATACATCAGGGTGTACGCCTGCAGCAGTTGACTCGAGTCCTTTTCTCTGAAATGACGCGTCCGTTTACTCGTTAATTCAAACGAACGCACACATGTTCTGTGTATGTATACCATTTTTTCTTCTTCATATGCTTATAAAAAGCTAGGGATAATCCTTCGTATTGGGCAACCTTTCAAACGGCCAAATACTTGTAAATTATTATTTTATTCCTTAGTATCTATCCAATTTCTTTGTCCAATGTCAGTGACGCAAGACACATTGGGCAAAAAAAATGGATAGGTGGTATACCACCTATACACACCTACCTTAAGAGAGGATACAAAACATTTTCTTGAAATCTTTAGTTTACAGAACAGAGGTAAGTACATACTTCGATAATTCCGCACTAGCGGCAAAGCATTATTGTATCCCTTCTGTCCTTAATCATAGAAATAACTTAGACGTTATGTTCTTATATAAAATTCTTAAAGGTCCCATCAACTGTCCAGATCTCCTAAAACTAGTGACTTTTGGTTGCCCGCTTCACCCCTTACGACCTAGATACTTATTCCATGTGAACTTTTCTTGCCATAACTATTCTAGGCATACTTTATTCAGACGAGCCTCTTAATAAACATTTGTTTGATATTGATCGCTTTAATAATTCGATGACTAAAAATACTAGTTAAATGTAAACTCTTTTAGTTACTTTTAGTACTTATGTTATGTACCTTCAGGGAGAATGAATATGGGACTTTGTGTGGCATTTTCTATACAAGGTAGCCCGTTTTCATTGTCCATGATTATTGTGATATTATTCTGGAACTACTAAAGTTGTTTATTTTAACCAGGCCAGCCAGGCACTCGTCAGCCCCTCCGTACCAACCATCCTGCGAATAGGGCGTTGTTATAGGTGGTATCACCACCCTGTACTCACAGGACCGCCTTGCTGAACGTGAGCACGCAGCACGACAGGTAGCTGTTGACGTCGGTCTGGCGCACGGCGCCCGCGCCGCGCGTCGCCGCCGACAGGCACAGCAGCAGCCGGCACACGTCTGCCCCTCCGTACCAGCCTTCCTGTAAATAAGACGCGTTTATAGGTGGTACACAATGACAAGTCATCAACACATGATCAAGTTACTATGAAAAGCAAGTTTCTTATTATAAACCGGCCAAGTGCGAGTCAGACTCGCGTTTCAAGGGTTCTGTACATTAAGTCCGACTCACACTTGACTGCACATTCCTGTGATCTATAGGTAAAGACCTATTTTGCGTATTTTTTTCAAAATTTTAGACCCAGTTGATTCGGAGATAAAGAGGGGAGGTGTGGTAATTTTTTGCCTATTTTCTTAAATTACTTCCAAACTATTTATCTTAAAATTATAAAAAAAATATATTTGAGATTCTCACAATGACCTCTTTCATTTGATATATATCACAATATACTTTGCAAAACTTTATTTTTTAATTGTCTCATTTACCCCCTATGTATAAAATACATTTATTTTATTTACATTACATGTCCGTCTTCGGGTCACAGACTTACATATGTGTACCAAATTTCAACTTAATTGGTTCAGTTGTTTCGGAGAAAATAGGCTGTGACAGACGGACAGCCAGACACGAGTGATCCTGTAAGGGTTCCGTTTTTTCCTTTTGAGGTACAGAACCCTAATAACAACCTCTGAGGATGAAGAAATGACACAGACCAAATATATGCAGGCACATCTAGTAATATAACAAAATTGAAAAATAAAAATTACAATAGCTATACCTTTAAGCCCATGAGATGCACAACAAATTTCTTAGTATCTATGGTCCTCATCAAAGCATATACAGCGGGTAAGTTTCCAGAGCAGATGTTGGCCAACACTGTGAGGGACCGGTGTCTGATCAATTGCTCCTGGGGGTCATTGCACTGGGATGTGATCCAGTCTGTTAACTGCTTCATGAGCACAGGAAGGTATGACTCCTGCCAACTTATAATAATACCATAGGAAATGTCCTGAAAGCATATTTAAAAAGTTTGTGCTGTATATTCGTAGTGCTAATATACGTAATTCAAATAAATAAAGAAATAAAAAAAATACAAAGCATTAAGAGTGACATACCTGCATTACCAAAAGCAACTTGATTTTCTTGTCATTTGAAATAGAATTTGATAACAACTGAGTCAATATTGGCATAAATCTGAAAATTATGAAAATAATAATTATACACCTATTATTGAAACCTGCTCAAGCTGATATTAACACACATCCACACCCACAGAAGTACCCAGACATTTTATTAAGTAGCTACAGCTGAATTTATGTCAATATTCCTACAGTTTCTCTTTTCAGCAATGCACCTCAAGAATTGGATCTCTGAAGTTTATTTGTGCATTTAATTGTGTAATGTAAATTGACTAAATTGTGTATAATATCTAGTTATCATTTGTATTTTAATGTGTAAATGTAATTATTGATTTTTTTATTTCATTTGACTTTGTAATTTTAATCCTGAGTGTAATTATAAGTCCGAAATAAATTTGTTTTTTTTGTTTATTTATTTTAAGTGTAGGGATTGTTTGCCCGGATATCCTGGATTGATCTCAGTTTGGAGCCCAGGGTTTTTAAGTGTTTATGTGTTGGCTAAACCATAGGTATTTACTATGGTGTCTGAAATAATATTGTCACCTCACATAACATAGCAAAACATCTGGGGTTTATAACTTTTTGTCTGTTAGCAATGTTAATCATGGCTGCCCATGGCTGTCAGACACTAGAAATAATTGGGACCATGCCGGCTACATCATGATGTTTTAAAATGAGAGTATATTATAACTTTGATTGTATGAAAGCGGCTTTTTGGCGGCAGGTTAGTGAGACTCTTACCATTATATAGAATTTACATTGATAAAAACTATTAGTACATACCTAA
This sequence comes from Cydia splendana, assembly GCF_910591565.1. Classification (NCBI taxonomy): domain Eukaryota; kingdom Metazoa; phylum Arthropoda; class Insecta; order Lepidoptera; family Tortricidae; genus Cydia; species Cydia splendana. The sequence goes on along the minus strand of NC_085987.1, from coordinate 36,112,753 downwards.
TATACAGGCTGATCAATCCAAATGGGTCAGTATGGAGAAGTCAGAAACTATGAGATTCGATTCCTGGTTATGTATGGATTTAAAAAAATTGAATGCCATTATTATTAAATCTAAAATCGAAGCCATGGTTCCTAAGAACAGATTTTCCTATCTCCCATAGTTTCTGACTTCTCCGTACTGACCCATTTGGATTGATCACCCTGTATTTATAGTGACGTGTGTGTCATACATTTCACAATACTGACTTGTGTTCGATGCCCTTACTTGTAAGTATGCGTGAGCGCATGCCGGGCGCTCGGCTCCATGCAAGCCCGGGACAGGACCGCGACGCCGGCCCAGTGCGGCCCGCCCGGCTCCCTCATCACGCGCCACAGCGAGCTGAACAACGCGCACACTTCCGACCTCCCGGGAGCGAATATTGATAAATCACACGTCGACGCTAACAGCTACAGTGGAATAAAACAACCAATTTATAAGAGATAATCACAGTAAATTTTATTCAGATACCTAATAAGTAATAACCAATAATAATAAACAGCTTTGTGGTAATTGCATTTCAAACTTACGTTTAAATGTCTGTTCATTAGACTAACAGACGCCTCGCTATGTGTGGTCTCATACTGGCGTGCAGCATCCACGAATGCCTTTGAATTTGCATACTTTCCTCCGTCTGATATATTGCTACAACTATTACTGTTACAGTTCTCCGCACCATCCACTTCCATGTTACTCATGGATACAATACGTAAAACGATAAAAACACACAATTTCAATGTACCTAATATTCAACCGCTAGACGAAACACAAAACAATAATAAATATAAATAAACTAATAACAGGCTGTAGAGTGCAGCAAAATTCAACTGTCCAGAATTTTGAATTTTGAATAGACAATAAACAAGCTAGGCAAGGACAAGCTTGATTGAAATTGTTGTCTGTGGTCTGAATTATATCCAAAGACAATTTAAGCCCCCCAAAATGGAACGTACCGTACAGCTGAGCAAAGACGGGCGTACTAACATGTAATAAACGGTTCTGTAACCGAATTTCATTATTTTTATCCTAGGAGAATATAATCATGAGTTGTTACTCCAGAACCATCGTGTTTTATTATTAAGTTGGTTGCGCGAAGTGGCGTAGCTAGGCGTGGACGAAGTGGGCCGTCGCCCACGGCCTCGCGTAGGGTTGCCAACTTTTTTTTGGTGGAATATAGTATTTTCCCGAATAAGGCATCAAAAATATAGTACTTTTCAAAAAAATATAGTACTTTTAGATAAAATACTAAACATGAGTGTAATATACGTTTAATCGGAAATATAGTATTTTAGCGTACTATATATTATATAGTATTTTTCCAAAAGTATATAGTACAGAGGGCCAAAATATAGTACAATACTATATAATATAGTACGGTTGGCAACCCTAGCCTCGCGCCCCAAAGACACAGTGAAAGAAAAAGGCCTTGCAGATGCGACTTCGCCCACGGCTAGATTAGTTCATGCTACGCCACTGGTTGCGCTATCTCTTTTCTCAATAACAAAGTACAAAACACGAAATGAAGCGTTGAAAACTGGCACTCTTGCAACCGTATCCATTTGATCGGTCAACATCTTAAAATCAAATCAAGTGGGATCAGAGATGATTTGATTGGACAATTTTATCAGATTGTACGAAAATTGTCCCTTCTGATCACTTCTGATCAAACCGGTCGATTACATAATCCCGTCTGGACTCCACTGTATTTATAAAAAAAGCACACTGATGTTAAGCCCCCTCCAGACAATGCGCGTGAATCGCGGGCGAAGCCGCGAACGCGAGTGTGGAGTCGATTTCGCAGGTCTGCGTTCAGGACTCCACACTCGCGTTCGCGGCTTTGCGCCGCGATTCGCGCACGAGTGTGGAGGAGGCTTCACTGATAGCACTGTCACAGTCTGCTGTCAATATGTCATGAGATCATAACAAAACAATTCGCACAATTTTTATAAAATTAAACAGAGTGTATGCTTTTTTATTACTAATTGTTTGCAATGGGCGTCGATATTGAAGTTCTTAGTCCTGGAAACGGTATTTATACTTTTCCTTCCTAATCATTACTATACGACTTACATTATTAACCCTTCCTAAACATTCCAGGATCTACATATCCCAAGCCGGGTCAAACAGTAGTGGTTCATTACACGGGCACCTTAGCTGATGGAACACAGTTCGACTGTTCTAGAGAGCGTGGGCAACCTTTTAAGTTTACGCTCGGCAAAGGAGATGTGATCAAGGGATGGGACAGAGGTATACCAAAGGTAAGATAAATCATTCTTAACTCTTCAGGTAGTCAAACTCATCCATCCTGAGCTCAGAGCTGACAGCCTTTTGGGCTTTGGCAACTGGACCATACACCTAGGGCAGGTTTATGTTGCATAATATACAAGTGGAATAAATAGTCACAAGCCTGAATGAAGGTTGTATAAAATCTGTGGTGAAGTACCGACTAAAAATAATTTAAGCCACATATCCACTATAAACATTGTTGTTTAGGAACCAGTTTTATAAACAATGTTTCGTAATGAGTACCATACAATTGATGAGAAATTATGTTTACTAACACTGTTTATAATTTTTTTTATATTGGATAAAAAGGAGATGGTGGGACAACTTGGACGCTTTTTATCTGGATTAGCGGGAAGGACAGGATTGAGTGGAGAAAAGGAGAGGCCTTTACCTTATAATATTTATTTATTGTTTGTTACAGATGTCAGTAGGTGAGAGGGCCCGATTAATCTGCTCGCCTGACTACGGCTATGGTTCTAGAGGCCACCCGGGGGTTATTCCACCAAACGCCACTTTAGTTTTTGATGTTGAATTGCTTCATGTTGACTAGTAATCTGAAACAACTCATATGTTTATAAAGTTAAGTTTCTGTATTCTAATTGTTGGTAGCCAAGTCTTTATTGATTAGTCTTCATAATAGTTTCAAACAACTGAAACAAATATTTTATCAAACATTTTAAGTTTCGTACTATTGAAAAAAAAATACATTGTTAGGTTGAGTCCACTTTTTTGCTGCATAATAATATTTTAAGAATTATTATTATTTTTAAATTCATGTATATAGTTTGCCTGACAGCAACATAACTGGTTCAGTGACTTAATTTTTGATACCAAAAGTATTAAAGGGTATTATGTGGATTTTATATTTTATATTAATGTTATACTTGCACAATTTTAGTGACTTAATTCATGGCTGTTTGCATTTACTTGATACTATATATCTTTGGTTATTGTTTTACTTAGAAATAGCTTTTAATGATGTATAGAATAATGGTTAATGTATGAATCTTTTACTTCTTCTCGTGCGAAAATACTCATAATATTATTTAACTCACCATGAATAAATAAAAACGTTATATTACATTAAAATTGGACATTATTCATCTTTCCCTTGTTGTCCATTGGTACTTTTTGTTTGTGAATAGAAAATTTCATCTAAATCTGTTCAGCAGTTTATGCATGAAGATGTAACAGACAGACAGAGTTGCATACTTTCGCATTTATATATTATTAGGGAATACAAGCAAGATCATAAGAATTATCAATTATATACAATTTTAGATGGCAAAACAATAGGTACATAAGTACTTGCATTTCCTTCATATGAGGCTCCACTAGGGCTCTTAAGAAGAAAGTGCATTATCGCTTCACCATACAAACATAGTTCCCATTTTCCCTTCTGGATATTGACATTGTGGAAAATATTTCTACACAATTTGATGTATATTAACCGTAGCTATGCCCCTTTGTTAAACTTACCTTTTCGATTTTTTAATTGTTATAAGAATTAGGAGCGAAAAAAGTGGTTGTTAGCTTGCATTTTCTTTCAACAAAATATAGGTGTATTCCCATCTGTCCCCACCTTGCTCGATTTTTTCCTATCTCTACACCCTCCCCTGTAACGGGGCTAGGGCTACGAGCGTCGATACGCTACGACGACCGCTTACCACCCGCGCGGGCACACCGGAATTCATATATATATATATATATATATATATATATATATAATATATATATATATATATATATCAGTTTTTTTATATTATTTTTACTCGTTCTAGAATGTTACGTGTGAAATTTAATAAGAGAAGCTCACATGAAAAACCTCAAATGGAATCTCATTGAAGATTTATGAATTATGAACCTACTAGTCCTACTACTATACTACTTGGGGTGTGCTACGTGCGATTAGTAGGTAAGTTTTTTAATTAATTTCAAGCCTTTATTTATCTTGCAATAGTTACTAAGTATGTTGCACTACTTGGTATGTTGTACTTCTAGAAACATTATTTTATTGAATCAAATTTTAATTATATTTATTCTGTATATATAGTGATAAGTGTAAAAACTAACATAGCTATAAGTACATACTAACAATATCTATGAGTCTGTAAAAGTTACTTGAAATAAAATGATTTATTAATAGTTACTAAGTACCTAATGCGTTTGTTCCACGAGTGGTTTGTTCGGGTCATAACTTGCACGTCAAGTTAGACCAGCTTCCCGTTATTCGATTTAGTTGAAACTTCACACACAATCATAAGTTGGGTTACAATGCAATATTATACCATCGAGCTGACCTGATAATGTGTGTGTAACACATGGATGACATGGGAACTCTGTTATAAAACATAGCAACGTAGTGAATAGAATCAGGCGTTACTTTGCGGAAATCCATATTAATTAAAACCAAAATATTACTTTGCTAATCCGCGAAAAGATAACGTGCTAGTCAATCAGTGCTAACCCGTTGTACTTACTTGCGTATTTTTTACATGCAATTAATATTCCCACCCTCCCACCGCAAAAATAAATACGCAAATTAATACCACACGTGTTTCGCCTCTCTACGAGGCATCCTCAGGAGTTTAATATTTTAAACTTTTGCGTTTTGAACACATATTAACTCACATTTATGGACGGGTCTAACGCGAATTTTATTCAATTACCTTGATTTACCCACGTTTCGACACAGGTTTCACTGTCCTCCTATAAATCGCTCCTCCAGGTCTCAGGTGTTTCCTGTCTATAAATGTGAGTTAATATATCCTCAGGAGTTGTTGACGGTCTGACGCCCGGCAACGAAATGACCTGTCCAGAATGATCGGCTATATTTATACCTTGACCACTCCCCCTACTGTGCAAGTGTGAGTGAGATGGAAAAAATCGTAATTTATTTTTTTTTATTTTTTATTTATTCAAACATATTACACAGTATTACAGTGAGACACTAAGGCACTGTGGAATGCATACAATATTATTATTATCCTAAAACGTTAACATAAAGTTGTGTTATACAATAACAATAATCTTAAATACTAACTGAAGACGGGTGATCATCCATCGCCTCACATAACCTCTTACATTCGTCACATAACGTCTTCCAACCACTGGCAAAAACATCGCATTCAGGTGCTGACTTGAGAAGTGCGTTTAGGTATTGTAAGGCGCGAACTAATGGAGAGTTCCTGTACGCCACAGTGCGCGCTTTGGGAACTGCTAGTAAGTCGCGATTACGTGGCCTAAAATTAATCTTTGATTGAAACAGAGGGGGCACAAGAAGGCGTACCAGTTGCGAGACCAGCTGTGGACAGTCGGAATCCCCACGTATTATTCGGCACGCCCCGGTCACGAGAGCATAATTACGCCTCACTTCCAGGGAGTTAAAGCCCAGGGTGCCAAGCAGAAATTTCGTCGGGTAAAGGAAGGGATAGTACCCATAGGTTTTTTTGTATAAAAATCGCAAAAACGCCTTTTGGATTTTTTCTACAAGCAGGGTATAAGTGACCTCGTGGGGGTTCCACACTACAGACGCTGCCTCGAGTTTGCTCCTAACTAGGGCGGTGTAAACAAGTTTAATCACAAAGGGGTTGTCAAATTCACGAGCATTGCGGATGACGAAGCCCAATCTCCGATAGCAGTCGGAAACTAGGGTTCTTATGTGGCAATGAAAATTAAGGTTTGGGTCAAATATGACACCCAGGTCCTTGACAGTGTCAACGCGTTTTATAGATTCAGATCCCAGCGTGTAGTTCACAGATAAGGGACAACGAGCACGGCTAAAGGACATCACGGAACACTTCTCAGGGTGAAAAAGCAGCTTATTTGTGATACTCCATTCATAGATCCGGTTAATATCATCTTGGAGCGATGCAGAGTCGGACAGTTGCTGCAGACCATAAATAAGCTTTAGGTCATCAGCGTAAAGGAGACATCGGGCACACCTAGAGAGAGACGCCAAGTCATTAATCATTACGCCGAACAGAAAAGGACCTAGAATTGAACCCTGGCTTACTCCGGAGCGAGTGTGGTAGTAATAACGCCGATGACGCAACATTCAATTGTTCGTTAAGAATCATGCCCCTATTGTTGTACTTACCTAATTATTTCCAGTTATTCCAGAACACCCAAACGCAATCCCTTTTCGCAAACATGTAAGATATCAAAAGAACGATTCTCAGATAAAGTGTGGCCTGTATCTAATAAGTGCTTTGCAAAATTGGTATTTTCCGGATGGTTATGTCTATATGACGCAACATGCTCTTTATACCTAGTAGTGAAATTACGGCCCGTTTGCCCCACACACACTTTATTGGAATCGTCACAGGTAAGCTTATAAACTCCAGACTTTTTCCCATTCTCGATCTTATCTTTGCAAAGCTTTGAGTGCAAAGTGTTATTTGTCTTACCACAGGAATCCACAGGAATGTCGTTAGATTTTAAAATTTTGTAAATTGTATCAGACAACTTGCCAACATAAGTTATGCTCGCTTTATATTTTTTAATCGGTTCAGAGGATCGTGCCGCATACAACATAGTGTTGACTATACTATTTCGCTTTTTTCTGATGATACCATCCACAACAGACTTATAGTAACCATTTGAAACTGCTAAGTGATAAATATTATTTAATTCAATCTGATAGTGTTCATCAGAAATAGGCACAGTCAACATTCTATGCACATAACAATGAAAAGCAGCCAACTTATGCTGCCATGGATGCGTGGAAGAAGCCGGGATAACTGTATCGGTATGTGTAGGCCTATGCCGACAGGCACACCACATTAAGAGACATTGTATAATATAAACAATGTACATCCACAAACTAAATATCGAATCTGTATTTACAAGTGTCTCTTTTATATATGGATTAAAGGCTTATTTAATTTAATTTTAATGTGTAGGCTTACGGTAAATTTGGAACTAATGCCTGTTGTTTACTTTAGTGATTGTTAAATCTAGAAAAATCAGTACCTAAGTTTTCTTGCTCTAGTTCCTTTTTAAACTTAATTTTTGGATGCTTACTATTAACTTTATCTGAGAATCATTCTTTTGATATCTTACATGTTTGCGAAAAGGGATTGCGTTTGGGTGTTCTGGAACAACTGGAAATAATTAGAGCATGAAGTTTTCTGAAACCGCGGTTATTATTTATTTATAGTGTGATTAGGCTTCATTTTACTCTATCTGTGGTAGGTAGGTAGGTTGGTAATATTGGTCGGCGTCGTCGCCACTATAGCCTGGCAAATGAATTGTATAGTAATAGTAGAAAAAAAACTTCGGACATATAGGAGGAGGCACCCTGGTGTATCCTTTTCGCTGATGATATTGTGCTTGTGGGTGAAGACGGACTCGAGGTACAGAGCAGACTTGAGAAATGGCGGCGAAAACTGGAGAATTTTGGCCTGAAGATGAGTAGATCTAAAACTGAACATATGTTCTGCGATTTCGGCAGTCTCTCCAGTTTCGCTGCCATGGAACTCGATGGCGTTACGTTGCCTGTCTGCTCCGACTTCAAGTACCTCGGTTCGCTGGTACAGTGCGTCTACGTGTAGTATTGATCGTGACGTAAAAAACCGGATTAGCACAGGTCACTGGAACCATTTGTGACGCTCGTATGCCTCTTCGATTGAAGGGTAAAATTTATAAAACCATCATAAGACCTGTCGTCATGTATGGATCAGAGTGTTGGGCCCTAAAGGTGACGGATGAGAAAAGATTGCATGTAGCGGAAATGAGAATGTTAAGATGGATGTGTGGTATGACAAGAATGGATAGGATAAGGAATGAGTATATAAGAGGAAGCCTGAAAGTTGCACCCATAGTAGAAAAAGTAAGAGCGAATCGCCTAGCGTGTTACGGGCATGTGATGCGGAAGGATGAAAGTCATGTGACGAGAAAGGTATTACGAATGAATGTGGAGGGAATTAACGGGCGAGGAAAACCGAGGAAAAGGTGGATGGACTGTGTGAGAGATAATAATGAAACGAATGCAAGTGAATGAGATGACGGGCGAGAGAGAGCTATGCAAGAAAAAACATGCTGCGCCGACGCCAAATGAATGGGATAAGGGCAAGCGAATGATGAGTAGAAAAAAAAACTTGTGCTCATTTATTAATTATGATAACAGAAGTAAGAGACAAAATGATACTCTTCATTTTACTGTTACTGACAATTTGATTTGCCAGCTATACTCAATTATTCAATCACACCCAGTTTGTCAGCAGAAAAAGGACAAAAATACAAATTTTCTATGGGAGGTTGGTGTCAGGTCAGAGCATAAAATATATTTTTTTCAATTTTACCTAATGCAGACATCACTTTTTAAATCTACTGCTTTTTTCCCCTATCTACTGCTAAAACGATTTTTTTTCTACTGAATCTTTCAGATTTCATCTGGCAACACTGGTTGCCGGGCGTCAGACCGTCAACAACTCTTGAGGATGCCTCGTAGAGAGCCGAAACACGTGTCGAGTATTATTCTTTTGGTGGTGGTTTGTTATATTTATTTGCGTATTTATTTTTGCGGTGGGCGGGTGGGAATATTAATTGCAGGTAAAAAATACGCAAGTAAGTACAACGGGTTAGCACTGATTGACTAGCACGTTATCTTTTCGCGGATTAGCAAAGTAATATTTTGGTTTTAACAAAGCGACGTAATTGTGTTTGGATTTGTTAGAATTGTCTCGATGATTAGTAGTTGCCTGTTAAAAGAAAAGTACTTACAGTCAGCGATAAAAGCTTGTATACATAATGATTTTTAGACAAAAACCTTATACATATACCTTCAAATGTAAATTGGTCCTTTGAACAGTCTTGAAATAGATACATTAGTAATATTAGGATTACCTCAGCCCTGCCTCAGGCCAAGTGCGAGTTTATTATTTGCACGTTGTTACCTACCGCAGAACATCGACGTATATCTCAGAACGGGCCTTACGGGCACTAAAAATAATACTTTATAGTTCAGCAGTGTCAGTCACGAATTCGAGCCAATCGTGCAGTCTGATGGCTCCTCTACACGATGGGCCAACGCCGGCCACTCCAAGGGACGCAGCCATGCGGTAGAATGAGATAGCAATATCACTTGCTCCCTCTAACGCATAAATGCGTCCCTTGGAGTGGCCGGCGTTGGCCCATCGTGTAGAGGAGCCATTACGCAACTAGTTGCGACCAATCGCGCACGTGATGCGTACTCATCAACCAATCGTGTTGTAGCGGTGTCACACCGCTGTACTGACCCCATTCTTATTGCCCTTAAGGCCAAGTCCTGAGATATACGTCGATGCCGCAGAACTGTCTTTTTGTGGCACAATGAACACTGGCCAGCCCATGGGACTTAGTATGGCTTGCCTTCGCGGCGACGGCTGTACAAGATGCTATTGACAAACAATTCAATATATTCTAGGCTCCGAAGTGCCACTTTTGAAAAAAAAAACATGTTTTTAAATACGTCTACGTCCCAGCCGCTCCTAGTCGCTGCCGCCGCTACTGAAAGTACGTGGCATGCCTGGCGGTCGCTCGCGTTTGCCGCGCCGCCAGCCGAGCCGTCCCGCCAGTCGCCTTAGACCAATCTCGTGGCCAGGCCGTAAATGCCAGTGTGCCTAGGTTCCAACTAGAGGTGAGGAGGGTAGAATAAATTGAGCATTTTGAACTTTTATTTATTCGAAACAACAACTAGTAGATACAAGGTTAATAATTATATTTTGGAGTAATGAGTTCCGGACCACGGTTTTGATTTTTATTAATAGATAAGTTACATTTTAAGATACAAAACTTTAGAATTTTCAGATTAGGTACATGTATAGGTATTTGATTAATAGGTATACATATATCGTTTTATATATCTATCATCAATTATTCCGGCGTTGGCGGTATCGTATCTAATTACTCTCTTAAAGCTATTGTTAATCGACAGTATAAATAACACTAATAAAATATTTAAGCTTAAACTAAGTAATAATATTTGTTACATAAATTACTTTTATTCCCCTTCAAGAAAATTCGACAATGTCAACTACAAGTTACTTACCATATTACCGTAACGCATTACTTCGTTTAATGTTCTCATAATTTACATAATAGAATTCTTGTTGGGAAACGCATGAGAATTAAATCTTTGGTTTTTCTTCTATCCTTGCAAGCCTTTGGTGTCTCATAGGAAAATATACTAAGACGCATTTGTATATTATTCTCGAGCAAAAATAACAAATAAATTTGTCGTAGAATTAGGTTATTTCCTGTACTTGACTAAAATACTTTTCTGTACTAATTTCCTAATATTTGAGTAGCAATGTAACCCTACAAATTTTAGCACAAGCCTAAAGTATTTACATCCATCCATCCAGAGCCAAATGCTAGGCTCCCAGGGCCTTTAACGTTCGTGAGAGGGTAGATACATTTTTCAGTCAGTTAATGGTCATGGTACCTTAGATAGGTATAGATGGTCAAGCAAATCTTGTCAGTAGAAAAAGGCGGGAAATTCATATTTTCTATGAGACGATATCAGGGGTGCGAAACTCCTGACTTCGGTCAAACTCGGCTCCGCTCGGCTCAGCATTGCTCCGAGCAATTATTAGGGTTGGCACCACTTGAGTCCCTTTTGCGTGCACGACCACAGATAAGATAATCACTTGATTTTTGACAACCCTAAATAACCGAAAGGGATAGTGCCATATATTAGAAAGGAACAGCATGACCGACCCTGAACCGCTGTCAAACTTCGTTTTTGTAGGAAGTTTCCTTTCTGTACGGTAGTACTATTAATTATTCTGTGACGATATCCCTTCGCGCCTACATTTTTCAAATTTGCCGCCTTTTTCTACTGACAAGATCTGCTTGACCAGCTATAGGTACATGGTCAATAACTTGTACATCTGCATTCCTATATTACTGACCTGCTTAGTATTAACTTGTATGTAAAATGTAAAAAATAATTTAAATTCCTATAATTTTGTGCAAGTAGGTGTGCTGACCTGACAGTAGTCGCTGGTCTTATTTCGTAGATAGTTGTAGGTTTTCTAAAGTCTAGTTCTTTTTAATGAAGCTGGTATGAAGTTTTTCACTTACACGCTTTTACTTCAATTCTTATACGTATTTTTGATTATATATTTTAATTCAAATCTAAAAGGCTAGCCTAAATTTTGTAACACATCCGGTATCAGATTTTCTGAATTTTGTTTGTTTAGCTGATGATTATCCAAATGGAGCAGATCTAATAATAATTCAGTTGAACGGTAGCAAAAGAAACTCCGCTACGAAAAAACACAACCCCATGAAGTTTGGGCAAAATATTTCTACTAAAGTTTGCTGTATAATATTTTACAAGGATTTTTTTTTCTGAGACGTGGAGTCTTGCAGGGTCTGACTAGACTTGGTTAATTTTCCCTAAAGATGCTCTTAGTACAACTTTTTTTAAATTTTGATATAATTATAGCTCTAGTGAGTCCACTTTGGCTGTACGCCGGACGTAAATGAAAGGCAAGGCTCTATCTATCCTTCAAGAGCTAGCAAGGCACCTAGCTGGCGGCTGTAGTCCGAGTGGCGCTACTAGAAAACGGTTCTTCACGAACCGCCCTGCGTACAGTATTCATGTTGTTACACTTATTATTACTTACGTGCTCGCACATTACAGCCACTTAATTGACGCTACGTAAATACCTAAATCAGTAGAACGCATCATCAGTGGTTATACAAATACTACTACTTATATACATCTCAGCTGTAAAAATGTAGGAAGTAGCTACTTTTGGTAGTTATATAATAATTAGTGCACTCGGCCGAGTTAGAGTCACTGCCCTGTTCGGGCCGGGGTCGGTTATCAGTACGTTTTGTTAGGGCGCAGCACTGAGTTCCCGGAGGCGGGCGCGGTTCACTGCGCGGGCGCGTTGAGGTCGCGCAAGCGCAGATCCGCGAGCGGGTGCGGGTGCTGGTCGTCGGGCCACTTGACAACGACGTTGGTGGTGGGCGGCAGCGTGACGGGCGGCTCCACCACCACGGGCAGCCCGCCCTCGTGCTCGGGGAGCACGTGGCCGATGAGGGCGCCGACGCGCCGGTACGCGGGCGGCAGCGGGCGCTGGTCGTCGTGCGGCAGCAGGTGCGCCACCACAATGACGGCGGCGTCCTGCCGCGGCGCCAAGTCGTTCAGCGCGCGCATGTTCAGCACCGGCGCCGCCATCTGCGTGCCTAGGCACGTCGACGACCCGCTCACACGAGCGTTCAGGTTCTCCAGCATCATCACCATCTCATTCATCCGTTCGTCGCATAACACCGGATTATCTGTAATGATAACGACAATATTTTTTTGGGTATAATTATGTACATTTTTTAAATATAATTTATTGCATTTAACGAAGCATTGCCAAAGCTCGAAAGGAATACAAAATAGTTCAGTCATCATCAAAAAGTAACGGATCAGACTACGCGTCAAAAGTATCTATTCGTACCCAATTCTCTATAAATGTATAATATTTAACTTAACAAAGAGACATGTCTCTATATGTACAACAATTAGACTGTGACAAATACTTTTCAACGCGAAATGATAATTATTAAAATCAGAAAACACGGGGCAAGGCGCAGCTAGCGTATAAGTACATAATTTTAAATAGTTATGTATATTGATCTTTAGATCGCCACTTACGGCTCGGCCACGACATCGAGCGACTTGCGACGGCGGCAGCGATAACCATAGGTTGGAGCGTGACACAGCGATCGGACTTTTCGCTCCAACCCATGGTTATCGCTGCCGCCGTCGCAAGACGCTCGATGTCGTGGCCGACCCGTTATTTTGAATGTATATATCACGCACACGCCATCATATTTGAAAGCTAGCAAATATAAACCATACTTGAAAGTACCAGGGTGCTTTGACAGCGTACGTTGACGCTATGAGCACGTTAACTCACGACACCTTTGAGTTCGTTGCATTCAAAGCGTTAATATATACTTAACACAAATATAAAATTAGATCACTTTAGCGTCACTTGCACCATTCCACTAACCCGGAGTTAACCGGTTAAACCTGGAGTTATCATGGTTACTAGTACAATTTGACACTGGATTAACGGTTTAACCGCATAACCCCGGGTTAGTGGGATGGTGCAAGTGGCGCTGAGCAGATTCAAATCTAATCAAGTCGCGAAATGAAGCGGGTATAAAACACATATATGTAGGTACCTACATATTTAACTAGTTAATCGGGTCGCCAATGCATTTTATAATTATAAAGTGACATGCCAATTCGCGAAGCTTTTGCAGATTGAAAAATTGAACATGAAATAGAATAACGTTAAAAGTGTTTATAAATACGAGAACATGTTAAGTATTACATATTATTATAAGTAGTACCGGCACAAAATTGGAGGGATTAATCTGAAAGCTTAGTTAAACAATTACACTGGCAAATAGAATCTCATGGATTCGTGCTTTATTGTTTATTTCAATCGTAGTGTAAATAATGTCGCTCAATCTCAACGTGTGAACTTACCTTGAAGGTATATCTTCAGTTTACTGGGGACACCGTTTATGGTACACCGCGTTTTGGACACGAGATCGTAATTGATGGAGCGAATCTTGTTGTACGCAAGATCTGCCATGCACAACGACGGCAGCCCGTGGAAATCTTTGTCGAGGGTACTAATGTTGTTGTGGTGTGCGATTAGCTCCTCTAGAGATGGCAAAAATGACTGAAACGTAAAAATAAGGGAATTACACGAAGGCATTAATTTCGCATTCGCTCGCTTAGCATTCTGGTTTACTACATAGTTATATTTTATTCTATGAGCCAACAAACCTTTGAGGTTTCTTCCAGCGTGGCGATGTCGTTGAACGATAAATCGAGAACTTTCAAGTCCTCCAGGCCATTGAGGTCGTCTGATGATATCTGCTGCAGCTGGTTGTTGCTTAGGTTCAGTCTCATGAGGCCATGGAATCCGATTAAAGCGCCCCCGAGGGTTACGAGATGGTTGTGGTCCAAGCGCAACTCCAGCACTTTCGTTTCAACGTCAACTAAGTTCTGAAAAACAAGGAAGTTAATACGTTACCTATTAGATAATGACCATTAACCGAGTACATCATATTACAAAATTAACATATCATTACAGTTACCTCCATGTTTCCAGTGATGTGATTAATTTTGTTGTGCGAAAAATCGATTACATCTAATTTCTTTAAGCCTTTAATTTCTTGCAGAGAAAACTCTGTTAAAGAGTTATGCGTTAGGTTCAAATAGCGCAACGACTTAAGGCTTCTCAACGAACCATTGAGTGACTTAATTTGATTGTACGAAATGTCGAGATATGCCAAAACTTCAGCTTCCGCAAATTCATCTTCGGCCAACTGAAAAAATAAGAAATTCGATAAGAATGCTTATACGTCAGGTAAGAATGCCAACTCATGTCCATGGCATTTGAATATGTCGCATACTTACGCTTTCAATTTCATTAAATGAGAGATTGATCTTTGTTAGCTTTCGAGATTTTTGCAGAGCCCCATCCAACAGTTTAATGTTATTGTCGTAGAAAAATAGGGAGTCCAGCGTAGGCATTTGCCTTAGGTCCTTGGGCAAACTTTGCAGCTCGTTTTGTGCGGCATGTATGAAGGATATCTTTCTTGATTTCTGTAAAAATTATGAGCACAAGCAACAAGAAGTGAGTATTAGTTCATACAAATTGAATATTCCACTAAGTAGATGACATAAGTAGCGTTAGAAAATTCATATTATTCGGGTTAATATGGTTTCCCGTAAGTTTCGTCTAATAATACCTACTTAATTATTATACTTACGATTGGTAATTCGTTATCGAGGGATTTCAGGTTGTTAGCGTTAATGAATATCCACTCCAACTCGTCTAGGTCTCTGAGCGCGCCGTTTAGGCTGTTCAGGCTGTTGATTCCAAGATGAACGTGCTTCAGAGCTTTCGGTAAAGCGTGCCTCTCGATCTTTGATATCTCGTTGTTGGCTATTAACAAGTGTTCGAGTTCTTGTAAGTCCTGGAACATATTTTCTTAAATGAAATATTATTTAGGTACTTATCCTCTCGAATTGCTTATTTACGATTTCACCCGCAATAATAATCTGTTAATCACAATTAATTGAAGGTCCTTCTTTCTTAGGGGAAAAAATTAAATGATAAGGTATATGTTAATCGGGATTTGTTTCGTGAAGGCAAAACATCGTGAGTAAACCGGACTAATCCCAATAAGGCCCAGTTTCTGCTTTGGGTTGGAAGACCTGATGACAGTAACTTTCGTAAAAACACAAGTTTTACAGCACAAGCCTACGCCATTTCTGGGGATTAGTTGCCGGACCCCAGGACCCCATGAGCCGTGGCAAAAAGCCAGGAAAACGCGAGGAAGACGATGATTCGGGATTTCTTTCGTGTAAATATAATCAGTTTCAATTCTCATAAATAGTAGAAATAGATACTTTAAAGTCGTCCTCGGTGAGCTTGGAGATTTTGTTGCGGCAGAGGTCCAGGGTCTTGGCGTGCGGCAGGTGCCGTACCACGTGGCGCGGGATCTCGGCTAGCGCGTTGTCCGACACACTGAAGTAGTCCACCAGGTCTAGCCTTGTAAACGCGTTCTCTGGCAGCTCACTGGAAATACCAAACACTGCATTCATTTATTGAATAACCCGATAATCCTAAAATGACTGTATTCTATGTAGGTATCTCAAATTCAGGTTAAGGCCTTGATCCCGATTGAAGACAATACACAGTACAGACACTAACTTACTAACTTATTCCAGTCCAGCTTAAGCCTGGCCTGTTAAGGCCCCGTGGGTTCAGGTTCTTCTTTCACTCTCACTGAGTGTAAGCGTGAGCGAGATGGCTGTACGTGCGAGTGTGCGTGCCACCATGCTCTTGAATTATAAGTTTTTGTAAGTTTATTAAAAGGTAATCAATGAGTTCGATCAAAAATAAAATATCGCATTTTTATTAGAAGCAAGTTTCATAGTTATTTTTAGCTATTGTGCAAAAAGATTTCCGAGTGCGAGTTAAGTGCAGTTGAACATGAGCAGAGTGAGGCTAAAAGTATTGTTAAGCAATGCAAAAGAGAAAAGCTTATGAACTTTTAACATTTGCATTTTTGAAATAAAATATTCCACCAGTGGCTACTAGTGTCGTGTTCTCAACAAGCCTTATGCTGGTACCAAATTAATTGTTGAATATATCATATCTGTAATTACTGCTACATCATTTGATGGCTCAGAACAGAGAACGATTATATTATAATCTTTAATAGATAAAAACCGACTTCACAAAACAGTTTAAAATGCCAATTAAATTATTTACAACCATAGTCACATAATAGGAATTACAATTAGCCCGGTAATCATTGGGAGCATGCGATGATGCTACTCGGTACGGAGTAAACCCGAGAGTGAAACATGTCGAGCAATTTTCGACTTAAAATATGTGAGTGATCCGTTTTATTATACATATTTAATATGGCTGTCTCACAGTCTCATGGTAGTTTTGTTATTAAAATTGTTTGATATCTTGATGAAAATACCTAGGTACAATAAAACACTATACGTTAAATATGTAAGGACGGATTTCCCACGATCCCTGGGAACTCCTAATATCTTATAGACATAAGTACATATATGCTTTCAATCAAATAAATAAAATTCAAAATCGGTTGACTAATGAAATGACTGAGTTCTGAGGTAGCAAACAAAAAATACCGGCCAAGTGCGAGTCGGACTCGCGCACGAAGGGTTCCGTACCATTACGCAAAAACTGGCAAAAAAATCACGTTTGTTGTATGGGAGCCCCACTTAAATATTTACTATATAGGTACTGTTTTTAGCATTTATTGTTATCGCGGCAATAGAAATACATCATCTGTGAAAATTTCAACTGCCTAGCTATTATCACGGTTCATGAGATACAGCCTGGTGACAGACAGACGGACGGACAGACGGACAGCGGAGTCTTAGTAATAGAGTCCCGTTTTACCCTTTGGGTACGGAACTCTAAAAACATACAACCGAATTAAGAACTTCCTCCTTTTGGAATTTTGAAGTCAGTTAAAATTAATGTTATTATGGTACCTACAACGAAATCGAATAATTAATTGTATCGTCCTTTTACGTACTAGCTATTTGATATGTAGTTGTAGATACTCGTTAAATCAATTATACCTACAGACATGTCGTGATAGTAGCTATCAGTTGCATTGCTTTGAACTCGAAAAGATGCAAATCAAAGTTTATTTACCCTAATCATCATCTAATGATGATTTGTCAAAAATATTTGTTTTGACACAGGAAGTATATGGACTTTATGGACTTATAAAAATACTCGGGAGCAGTTAATTGGTTATTTAAGAACGTTCTGGTTCTATGTACTAAACAGATAAGCTAAGGTACGTACCTAAATCGACGTCTAGCCATCGGTATCGTTATGAGCCACAACTATCTATTTATGATCACAGACATTTAACTCACTTGTATAACGTGAATACATTTAATCCGTCAACCGTGAGATAAATAGCAACTGCATATCAGTGAGCGTCACCGGGCTCAATAAAAGTCCAGGGTAAAAATAATTCTTGTGACAAATATAACTTTTATATCGCTCTGACCTGTGCCCTCAAAGTCTAGTAGAAATTAATTACTATAATGGATACTTTTCTATGGCTACGCGCAGACTGTACTGCATCTCTTTTACGAGTATCACGTGACTCTTTGCTTCGACATCGAAAGCAGAAGAGCGATAATATTAGAATTTGTGTTTTAAATGTGTAAATACATATGTAGGTAGTAGGTACTTACCTACTTCGTGACAGTCACTTGTCGTTTTATTGTGCTTCTAGATCATCTCACTGCACATGGCGAGTCGTGTGCTAGATATTACCAGTGCGTTAGATACTGAAAATGCCATGTCGCGCGACGATGTATTGACTTAACAGGTAATACTCTGGTTATGCTGGCCCTGCATTGCATGTCAGCCTGAGGCTAATAAGGAAGAGTAATAAATATTATTTTTTTAAGTGCGTATACCTACTGTGTAGGTAAATTGTGTCTTGTTTTGGGCATATATAATTTGCGATTCGTCTTAAATGTTTTAGATAGGGTACGCTGTAGATTGTTTTTAACTTGTGATAATGGCACTTTTTTGGCGGTTCCAGTTTAGGTGTTGACTATGTAGTTTAATTGTTTCTAATCTGTAGCTAAGTGGGTACATAAAGGGCGCGAAGCATGTAAGTGCGTTCAGTAAACACTAATGTGAAGGGGTCAACGTTCCGGGGTTATCGGTGCAGGGGCGGCGCCAAACGGCCGCATGGTCGTTCGTCGGCGTCAGCGCCGCGCCGGCCTGTACGTATGTAGGGTCACCAGATACCTACTAATTTCAAAAGTCCTGGCATAATTCCTACTTTTCGATCATAAGTTCAGGTAAGTCATTGTAGTCGTATGGTCGTGTGTGTCTTGTATGTGTCTCTCATCACGTTTTTTCCGTATTTTGGCCAAAGTTGTGACAGTCAAACAATTGACGAAATTCCTAAAATGTCAAGATCACTCCTATCGTCTGATAACCCTACGCGTGTGTCCTCATCCTACGGCCAGTATAACCATCCACTGTCTCTCGTCGCTCAATTCCGCATCATTTAAAATGGGAACTCTACAAACTAAGGCCATCATTCATTAGTACAAACGACATTCATGATATCCGGGAGTCGAAGTGTTTTGGTAGGATAACAGCCTGAGTTGGAATACATATTTAAAACACTATACTTACCGCGCCACTACATGCGCGAAATGACGGATAGTAATGGCTAAATTAAGGTTGACTCACGCTAGACCGGGCCGCGGCCGGGCCAGAGCTTCCTGCGCGTCGTTTTCTATGGAAAGCTCCACGTGATCACCGATCAGCCGTCATAGAAAATGACATGTCGGACGCCTCGTCCCGGGCACGGTCCAAAACACTTATTATAAAATAATATTAATGTTATGTACATACTCGTAATATCAACGTGACGGACTAGTAGGTATATCAACGTGACCGACTGGTAACAACGGAACCCTACTAAGCATGTCCTGAGTCCTGACATACTTTTGGCCAGATTTTTATATTTTTGACCGTGCGAGCACGACGCTTCTCTTTCAGCTTGGGCAAAAATGCTTTTGTATTCCGGTTGTTGTCCTCTACAATATATCTCTTGAAATTTTGTGATCAATAATTATAAGAGTCTCTGCGGAAAGAGAAGAGTCATAAAATGTATTGGTTTCCTTTATTCCACGACTTTTCCGCACAGACTATGGGTTATTTTCAATATGTCGGAGCCATAGGCTAGGCTATCGTATTATTCGTGTTATTGGGGCCGCCCCGTATTAAATGCCTACAATTACTTTATTATTACAATCGATAGAAGCAAAATACCTACTTGGAATGAAGCAAAGAGGACTTATAACTAATATTTGCGAGTGCTAAAGCAGGCTTATTTGAGCCACGCAGACTCTTTAGCCACGATTAATTATTACCTACAGTTAAATAAGTTTATCTACACACATATCATGAAGCCTCTATGATGCATTCAAGAACTGGAAATTACGTCCAGCATAAAGATAAACTGTTTTGTAAGAAATTTCTTATCTGTAAAAATGTTATTATATTGCATAATATAACATCTATATCCTCGTCTCTTCCCGTTACACTGGGTTAGCTTAAGTGGCGCCACTTTGTTCGCTGATAGGCGTCGTCACTGGACAGGCCCAACTGCTTCAATGTCCCTCCGGACATTCGTCAGCAAGGTAGTAAGTGGTCTCCCTCCCTCCCTTTTTGTTGCAGCTATGGCTTTTTTCACAACGTGATTTTTGGGTCATCACACACGTAGGTATGTCCGAACAACCTTAGTCAACAAAGCCACTTTAAAAGTGCCCCGAATGAACGAGAGCTTTCACGTAAAAAATTACGCATCGAAATAGCACCATCCGTCGGAGACCTACGATGCCACAGACAAACAGACAGACATTGGCGTCAAACATATAACATCCCTGTTTTTGCGTCGGGAGTTAAAAAGCGAGCTAAGTGAGGAACGGAGAAAAGGAGTTCAAATTATCATAGATCTATTGTCAAGGGTAGTCGATCTCGTAGTCTGAAATTAAAATTAATACGACGTAATTTTGTAAGTTACATAAGTACCTATTGAACATGGCCGAGAAAATTCAGCAATATAAAATCCGCTTGTATAGGTAGAGGACAGTAGCCGAGATGGTAGTTAAAGCGAACGATGCATAATTGACGTACCCGCTTAGGCCAAAGGGTAATTAAATTACAAAACGAGACCAGCAAATACAATGAAGCGAACCGCGCTAGGAGGCGGAGGAGAACTGGGCGTGATTGCATGCTATATCATTTCCTCCAACCGAAAACGAGGCAGAGGCACATACATTATATTTCACTTTAGAATTTACTCTAATAATAAAGTTGTTTTATCTTTATTTTCTAGTAGGTACTCTAGGTAGGTAGGTAGGTACTCACCTTCAGATATATCGGAGCACTCTAGCGCCTTGACAATAGAGCCGTGTTCAGATATTTGTGAGCATCTTGGCCGCTCCGATATGGGAACACCCAAATATTCCGTAATATGTTTTTCCGACTTTCATAACCTCGATTTTCATAATCACGATTTTTTATACGTCCGAAATATCGAAATTACGACTTTGAAAACCACGAAAGAAGAAAATCACGACTGCGCTATTTCCGAATATTTAAAATCCGATTGTCATATGAACGAAAGCTTAAAGTTCCGATTAAAAAAAAATCCGAAATATTTTTTTCCGAATTTGTCTATTCCGAAAAATCATTGATCGGCATTCAGAAATT
This sequence comes from Cydia splendana, assembly GCF_910591565.1. Taxonomy (NCBI): domain Eukaryota; kingdom Metazoa; phylum Arthropoda; class Insecta; order Lepidoptera; family Tortricidae; genus Cydia; species Cydia splendana. Next base: position 36,091,595 of record NC_085987.1, on the reverse strand, counting down.
CGATCTTTTGTAAACTCGGAATAATGAAATTCGTGATTTTCAAAAGGGAAGTAGTAATTAAATGGTCTACCGTTTTAAAAATTGATCTGCAAAAAAAATGCATTTAAATCATTTGGACGTGCTAGAACTGCTACCTTTACAGAAACCAACTGCTACTAGAAAAGTAGGTTAGGTTAGAACTGCAACCTTTACAGAAGCCAACTGCTACTAGAAGAGTGGGTTAGGTTAGAACTTCGACCTTCACAGAAGTCAGTTGCTACTAGAAAAGTGGGTTAGGTTAGGTTAGAACTGCGACCTTCACAGAAGCCAACTGCTACTAGAAAAGTGGGTTAGGTTAGAACTGCGACCTTTACAGAAACTAACTGCTACTAGAAAAGTGGGTTAAGTTAGGTTAGAACTGCGACCTTCACAGAAACTAACTGCTGCTAGAAAAATGGGTTTGGTTAGGTTAGAACTGCGACCTTTACAGAAACCAACTGCTACTAGAAAAGCGGGTTAGGTTAGGTTAGAACTGCGACCTTCACAGAAACCAAAAGCTACTAGAAAAGTGAGTTAGGTTAGGTTAGAACTGCGACCTTTACAGAAACCAACTGCTACTAGAAAAGTGGGTTAGGTTAGGCTAGAACTGCGACCTTCACAGAAACCAACTGCTACTAGAAAAGTGGGTTAGGTTAGGTTAGAACTGCGACCTTTACAGAAACCAACTGCTACTAGAAAAGTGGGTTAGGTTAGGTTAGAACTGCGACCTTTACAGAAACCAACTGCTACTAAAAAAGAGGGTTAAGTTAGAACTGCGACCTTCACAGAAGCCAACTGCTACTAGAAAAGTAGGTTTGGTTAGGTTAGAACTGTGACCTTTACAGAAACCAACTGCTACTAGAATAATGGGTTAGGTTAGGTTAGAACTGCGACCTTTACAGAAACCAACTGCTACTAGAAAAGTAGGTGTAGATTAGGTTAGAATTGCGACCCCCCCTCCCCTAGAAACTTACTGCTTACAGAAAAGTAGGTATAGGTTAGGTTAGAACTGCGACCCCTACAGTAAATAACTGTTTTTAGAAAAGTAGGTTTAGGTTACGTTAGAACTGCTACCCCCCGTAGAAACGTAGGTACCTTTATTTATTACCAACAAATTCGAAATATCGTTATTCGGCATTTAAAAAAAATGGCATATTAATAATAGGAATCGCGTCAAATCGGAATACAAAATTTCGGAATAATGATAATTCGGAATTCGTGATTTCAAAAATCGTAAATGTTAAATTAGGAGTTTCTCACTATCGGAATTGTTATATTCGGAATTATGTGGTTCGGAATTTAAAAATATCGTCGGTTTTGCTATTCGGAAATATAAAACTTCATGATTTTCATCGTTCGGTAATTACGACAATCGGAATTTTAATGGGACATTTAAAAATCGGAATAATAAAATTCGGCATGAAATATTTCGGAATTATGTAGTGTACCCCTCCGATATATGTGATGGCGACTGTGCTAATTCTACCTATCAAGTCATACAACACTTAAGGTCGATGCATATTTGGATCTAAATAAGATAATTCTGTTATTTAAACATTAATAGAGGCACCTGGTCTATTACATTATCTTCCTCTTATTAAGAAAACTCAAATAGTAAAATTCTATTATCTTTCTTTTCTACTAGGTACTACTTCTACCAGGTTCTACCTATTTAAGTAAGTCATAAAATACGTATTTACGTTAGAGCACAGAACACCGCCTCTAGAAACCTAATATTGGCCATTTTGTTCCCGACGCAAATCACCAAACTGTGAGGTGCGGGAGGGGTGCTCACGGCGTTGCGATTGGTCGTTTTAAACATGGCGCGCTGACACGTGTAAATGTAGGGATGGGACATGTTCATTACAGGTAGTGGGTACTGCTACCAGTGACATCGAAATTTATTGTGGTAAAATTGTTACCAATTTAGTATACTTAGAGTAAAGTTACTTAATAATTATACTTATTGATTAATTTAATATTTTCTATTATTAGAGGATTCTAAAAAACCCATACAACATATGTCTATCACAAACCAACACCGAGTTCCCGCGCACTTCTTTGAAGTTCATCATCAGGTCCATCTCGTGACATGAGACCTAAGTGCTCACCTAGAGGATTCTAAAAAACCCATACAACATATGTCTATCACAAACCAACACCGAGTTCCCTCGCACTTCTTTGGAGTTCATCATCAGGACCATCTCGTGACATGAGACCTAACTGCTCACCTAGAGGATTCTAAATAACCCATACAACATATGTCTATCACAAACCAACACCGAGTTCCCTCGCACTTCTTTGAAGTTCATCATCAGGTCCATCTCGTGACATGAGACCTAACTGCTCACCTAGAGGATTCTAAATAACCCATACAACATATTTCTATCACAAACCAACACCGAGTTCCCTCGCACTTCTTTGAAGTTCATCATCAGGTCCATCTCGTGACATGCGGCCTAACGGCTCGGCTGGCCTAGAGGATTCTAAAAAAACTTACACAACATGTTACCTATATATTATGTCTAAAATGGTACAATACGGTATGACGAAGCACGAAGTTTTCGCAACTGAAAAACCATCATCGTCTCATCACTAGTCGAAAGGGAAAGGGATAGCGCATTGCATTTTCAAGTTGACGAAAAGGGACGGACATACTTCGCCTCTGCTTACCGACCAGTATAAAATGAACCCCGCGGACAAGAAACATTATTCAATGAAATAATGAATTTCGCTTTCCTGTGGGATGTTATTCCATCTGTTTTGTAAGTAGAAGTCTTAGATGACTTGCCACACCATTTTACGCTGCAATATCCCATGATTTCCCAATGAATTCAATAGTTTACGATTTATTTTCTTAGACTCGTGCACACTGCTAACAGGTCGTAACCTTTGGGCGCAACTGATCGGAGCGGCGCACGAACAATCTTATATTTGACCTATACACCATACGGGCGGTGACCGCGAGTCGTCCTATAAGCTCGGTCTATAGGGGTTGGTCTGTGCGTTAGAGGCAGATATTATGTTGGATTAAATAAGAATATTTTGTTATTATGACCGTTCTGGCCTAGTGGGTAGTGACCCTGCTTTTGAACCGGTAAGGGTATTTATTTGTGTGATGAGTCTTGGGTTTTTTTTTATGTATTTAAATATGTATATATTATTATATACAGTACCTGGGAGACCGAGCTTTGCTCGGAAAACATATAAAAATTATAAAAACTCAAAAATGCGGTTTTCCCAGAGATAAGACCTAGCTAGATCGATTTTTCGCCCACGAAAACCCCGATATAGCAAATTTCATCGAAATGGTTAGAGCCGTTTCCAAGATCCCCGAAATATAGAGGTAAATATATATATGTACAAGAATTGTCCGTTAAAAGGTATTAGATTATTATATTATATATCATTGTCTGAGTACCCACAACACAAGGCTTCTTGAGCTTACTGTGGGTCTTAGTCAATTTTTGTTAAAAATTTTCCATGAAATTTTACTTATTTATTTAGACACTAGCGACTCGCCCCGGGTTCGCACGAGTTAAACACAAAACCCTGACAATTTATACACTTAAACCTTCTTCAAGAATCACTCTACTTATAGTCTATTGATAGATGAAAACTAGTGATGTACCGACTATTGATTTGGCCGACTAGCCGACTAATCGGCGCTCAAATGGCCGATTAGTCGGCCGACTAGTCGGCTAGTCGGCCAGATCATAGTTTCGTAAAAGTGTATGTGAAAAACAATAGTTTTGCTCCTTTAGTTGTGCTATTCATCATATTGACTTGGCTAAAAGGTGTTCTTTATAGGTTCAAAAACCTATTACAAGAATCCTCGTTCAATTTCTGTCTTTCTTTTATTTTGCGATCCTGAGCAAAAATTTTATGAACAAATGTTTTCGTATGTACCCTGAATAGGTATTTTAGTAAAATAGACATAAAACATATAGTAAATATTTACTGTTGATTTCTTTTTTTTTCTGTTTTTCTTTCACTAATAAAGTGCCGACTAATCGGCCATTTTTGCCGACTAGTCGCCGACTAATCGCTGACTACAAATGTGGTCGGATAGTCGGCTTTCCCGACTAGTCGGTACATCCCTAGTGAAAACCTTTCTGAGTTTATTGCGAACAGACAGATGCGGCGGGTGACTTTGTTTTATAAGGTGTAGTGATTATAACACAATATTTAATAAACAGACAGAGGCGGCGGGTGGCTTTGTTTTATAAGGTGTAGTGATTATAACACCATATTTAATAATTAAATAATAGCAGTCGGTTTTTAATAGCAGCGGGAAATATGTATGTATGTATAAGTACGAGTAGATACCGACGTAGGTGAGCCACAAGAGATCTAACACTTAACGACGCCTGATGTGCAGGTTCTGGGGACTTCCGTTGATTCATGATGGTTAGCTAGGTTTCACTGGTTTCAGGTTTTACTCAAAGAATATCAAGGGGTAACCCCTTCGAAATTACCTAGAAGAAGTTCCAAGATAAAAACATTATACATATATACCTATATGTATATAAACATCGATCGTAGGCGTAGTATTCGGTTAAAAATATAAATGATAACACATAGAGCCAGACCATTTGAACTTTGCATCGCAATAATTTGACAGCGAATAAAAAAACGATATATGGCAATGTTTTTAAACGACATACTCTATGGTATGTGTTTGTCAAAATCGTTTAAATATTCGTTGTGTTTTGTGATGAACGGGAAAAACATGGTGAAACCTTACAAAACCGTCGTGCGGGAGTTATTTTTCCGCATGACGAATAATTTTACACTAGTAAAAAATCAGCACGAGGCGATTCAAGCTCAAAAACGACAATGTTTACAAAATTTGGAGTTGATGACGGGTAAGTGGAATGAAACATCTTAATACTTGCACCATATGTAGATAATATAATATTGATTTAGTTAGACTAAGGTTTCACAGCAAATTGAATAGGTATAGGCATACTTACCTTATGAACTTCTTCTAACATTTCGAGAAACTCATTGGTACGAGCTGCGTTTCGAGCTCGAACCTACAACCTCCATGCTTATGCTTACGGCATGGGTACCTACTAGTTAAAGCTTAATTTTATTTTGAATGTATGTTTATTGTTTTTATGGTTTATTTCGTTTTTCCGAAAACCGAAGTTCGCAAATTGCGGGCAATTTCTCTGTCAATATAATTACGCCTTATTAATGGGAGTAAAAGAGAAAGATACCCGCAATTTGCGAACTTCGGTATTTGCGGTAGGCCCTTTTGTACCTATTTACCGTTAGGCCGTCGCGGATATTACAAAAGCTCAATAATTTTGATGAATCCAAATGTCACATTCTCCCAATATTATTTATCAAAATTAGTATATTAATAGTGACATCTATTGTTGGAATTAAATTTATTTAACCATAATGCACAGGTTAAAGCCCCATTCACACGAGAGCTTTTTCAACGCGCGTTAACAAAGCGCTTGAATCAGTCCACAGTGTCCACACGCTAAATTCGATTTAACGACCAACGCTTAAAGTCGAAAATCCAACAACGCTTGATAAAAAGCGCCACCGCCATGGTGTGAATAAATACACATGTATCCATTTGTGTAATTCAAACACTTTTTTAACGCGCGTTGAAAAAGCTCACGTGTGAATGGGGCCAAAATTTTTCATAAACGGTAAATATGGTATCAAGACTATTTAATCCATTTTCTGTGGTGTTGTTACATACTATTTAGCGCTGCAGACTTTCTGTGGTCTGACATAATAATAATAATTTTGTCAGAGATAATTATTTGTTATGCAACTTATGCAATATGTTAGCTACTTATTTGCTTGTCGTGCTATTTAAGAACGTTAAAAGGATTCGCCACAAAGTAAACGCGCCGGCAGGGCCGGCCTAAGAGGAGATGGTGGGACGATCTAGACGCATTTCTCAGCAAAGCTGGACGGATGCTGCAGTTAATCGGGAGGATTGAAAGTCTAGGGGGGAGGCTTTTGCCCAGCAATGGGACACCTTATAGGCTCGTTAAAAGGATTTCAAGGTAGGTAATTTTTGATGTACAAAAAGAAAGTCCTGTTTTTCTGAAAGTAATGTATTACAAATAAGACTATGTACGTACTTAAGATTGCGGTCAAGAATTAAACAATCATTTAAATTACTCGGTGCTCTTTACGTCGACGGCCGATCGTAAAGTCCGCTAGATCATGAAATTCCTAGGCATATCATGATACGCTGTCATTTTATGATCTGACTAGGCACCACCAGCCATATCGTTCAAACCTCATCGTTTGACGATTTGCCTAGCGCCGTTTAGGCATAGGCATATCGATTAAGTAGGGAGTCCATGTCCAATGCTTCAGCAAATGAATAAATTGTGAGAATTAAGGTAAAAACAACCGGATCCCTTTGTTTGACATAATTATTGAAAGTCATATTCATAATGTAATGGTTGTCAGATTATCATTAGCCATAATTCTGAAACCGTTCACTTTTCAGGAATTTTGTAAGGTTATCCTATAGATAGGTTAGTTTAGGTTAGGTTTGTTTTATGGCAAACCTGAAAAGATACGCGTTTCATAAAAAAAAAACTAATTATGACTAACGTAAATGCGGGCATATAAATACATTATGACTTAAAACTTTATGGGAAACAATAGAGACCCAAAAAAAACTGGTGACGATGTTTTGTCAAATGGAAGTTATTATGGAAGTACCTACCTAATCCGAAAGTTACAATCAATATAGAAAAATTCTCCAAAAGGATGATATAGATTATTTTATTTCTATCTTCGTCGGTTTATGGGATTAAGACAACATGTATAATCCAAGCCAAATTACGGCATTCTACTTCTAACGATTATTAATATACCATGGTGGTACACAAGAAGAAGACAGACAGACGTGGGGAAACTAATAATAAAGGGGCCCACTGATTACCAGTCCGCCGGACGATATCGGCCTGTCAGTTGTTTGGAGCTGTCAAATTTTTGTTCTAACTGACAGGCCGATATCGTCCGGCGGCCTGTTAGTCAGTGGTCGGCTTAAGGGTTCCTAGCTGACTATTAGGGAGCCAAATTCTTAACTAAAAACAATCTTACTCATTGTAATACCTCGTTACATTACATTCTTGCTTGCCTAAATATGTCTAATATTTCAGTATTTATTTTCACTTTTCACCAAATTTTAGTTTTGATAGCTAAATAGTTATTTGTACAACAAGAGATCAAAGTTTGATATTTCTTCGAGTGCTTATTTTGAGTCCCGTGCAAGCGAAAGATTCTATAATAGATTCACGAGCGTAGCGATCTTGAGCGTAGTAAGGGATTCTAAAGCGCACGAGATGTAAATAACTTTGATCTCGTGTAGTACACAATTTTTTTCACCCTAAGCAGTGAGAACATACCTAGAGGGACAGAGTTAATAGAACCCAAGTATATCGAACTTGTATTAGACCCCGCATGTTGAAATGACATTTGACTATAAACGTCACTTGAATGTCATTTTGTCTCACTCAGTGAGCAAAATGCGATTTTGCTTACTGAGTGAGACAAAATGACTAAGTGAGCAAAATCGCATTTTGCTCACTGTTTTTAAGAAGCAAAGTACCCTTGTTCGAGCTGCTGAGGTGAAAAATATGTTATTATAGTTTCTACTCAGAATCACGAGCTCTTTAATCGGTCCTAAAAAGGGTAAAAAGTCTCCCATTTTTTTTCTATTACGTTACTATTTCTCATAGAATTTGTACGATGGTAAAGGAATGGAACGAAAAAGGTAGGTACCTATGGCATTTTGAGACACTTTTTTCTTCTATTAGAATAGAAAAAGCTCTTGATTCTAAGTAGAAATAATATACAAATATCCAAATTAAAAATAAAGTGTACTGTAGAAGTTTAATGGAAATGGCCCGTTTTGGGTAACAGGTTGAGAAGAAATTAAGTACATACTACCTATAGTGAGGACTCAGTAAACCGGGCCCAATCAATCCGATATCCGAAGATGCACGAAGTATGCATTGCTCTATCTTAGTTTATTAAGTATTTTCCTTGCGAGATAACAAATGTTTATTGTATTGTGTGTTTATTGATTAGTAATACCTACACATGAATAAATTGACTCATTAAACCTTGAACATAGATTAATTTTGGTGAAAATGTAACATTTTAAGAAGCATTGAAACTCTTCCCATACAACCATTTCCAGTCGCCGTTACGACGCGGTGTTGACACATCTTGTGTCGACACCGTCTGTTTCGGTCACAATTCCAGTCGCAGAGTCGTCGCCGTGTCGACACAGTTACCAGAAATGGGGAAGGGTCGACACATGACACAAAGTGACATAAAGTGTGGTCGCCGTGTGCACACATTGTTTCGGGTTTGCGACTACTTTATGCTGCCTATAGTGAGGACTCAGTAAACCGGGCCCAATCAATCCGATATCCGAAGATGCACGAAGTATGCATTGCTCTATCTTAGTTTATTAAGTATTTTCCTTGCGAGATAACAAATGTTTATTGTATTGTGTGTTTATTGATTAGTAATACCTACACATGAATAAATTGACTCATTAAACCTTGAACATAGATTAATTTTGGTGAAAATGTAACATTTTAAGAAGCATTGAAACTCTTCCCATACAACCATTTCCAGTCGCCGTTACGACGCGGTGTTGACACATCTTGTGTCGACACCGTCTGTTTCGGTCACAATTCCAGTCGCAGAGTCGTCGCCGTGTCGACACAGTTACCAGAAATGGGGAAGGGTCGACACATGACACAAAGTGACATAAAGTGTGGTCGCCGTGTGCACACATTGTTTCGGGTTTGCGACTACTTTATGCCAAAATCATTCGTTCATTCGTTCATTTTGTTCCTGTCAAATGGAAACTGTCAGATGAAAAAATACTTAAATAAAAATAAGTGACATTAATACGCCATCTCTAAAACGGATTACAAGACGTAATTATATATTGTTTGCATTTATATTACAATAGGACTTAAATTATTATGGGGAATTAAACTGCTCGAGTGATTTGATAAACTAAGTGTAATATAATCAACGCGCCACCACATTGTTTTAGTTTAGCCGGAAATGAAATTGTTTACTTCTCAGTGCCTGTGTTCATAACTATATTATTTGAAGCATTTTTAGTACTTCGATGCGTATACTATACTTAAATAACAGAAATAACGCTTTACATACTACGAAACTTGTTAATTATGATGTATAAATATGGTTTAAGGCTGAGAAATATTGCAGTCACAAAGTAGTTGCAATGTTTCGACTTTGTGTCGACTCTGTGTTGACACATGACACGCGCTGTCAAAAGTAATAACAAAGTTACTGGTATGTTACTGGATTTGCAAAATGGCTCCTTGTGTTGATTTGTTTTCAGATATTCTCAAAGTGTAAAAATGCCGTGGTAAGAGATGGGCATTAATCGATTAACTGTTTATTCGACTAATTAATGGAATAAAAAACGTGAATTCTCAAATTTTAATCGCGATTAGTTTAGTCGACCTAACATAGATTGAAATTGAATTAATCTGAATATTAATCGAATAAATTATCGATTAAATCTCGATTGAAAGTTGACAGGGGGCCATTTTTGTACGTAAAAATAATAGAAATGTTTGCATGCAGATGGTAGCAAAACACTTTGTCATAAAAGTCGAGATGGGTGTCGATATATAGGTTTTAGGGAGTGCCGATTTCGAAAATAATGACCATTTTGGAATTCGAAATGGCGGCCATGCACTGTGTCATAAAAGTCGTCATGGATGTCGTTTTATACGTTTTAGGGGGCCCCAATTTTGAAAATGATGACCATTTTGGAATCCAAAATGGCGGCCATGCACTATGCCATAAAAGTCGTCATGGGTGTCGTTTTATAGGTTTTAGGGGGCGCAGATTTCGAAAATGATAACCATTTTGGATTCCAAGATGGCGGCCATGCACTATGTCATAAAAGTCGTCATGGATGTCGTTTTATAGGTTTTAGGGGGCCCCGATTTAGAAAATGATGACCATTTTGAAATCCAAAATGGCGGCCATGCACTATGTCATAAAAGTCGTCATGGGTGTCGTTTTATAGGTTTTGGGGGGCGCAGATTTAGACAATGATAACCATTTTGGATTCCAAAATGGCGGCCATGCACTATGTCATAAAAGTCGTCATGGGTGTCGTTTTATAGGTTTTAGGGGGAGCAGATTTCGAAAATGATGACCATTTTGGATTCCAAGATGGCGGCCATGCACTATGTCATAAAAGTCGTCATGTATGTCGTTTTATAGGTTTTAGGGGGCGCAGATTTCGAAAATGATGACTATTTTGGATTCCACTTTTATGACAAAATACGTAGCCGCCATCTTGGATTATAAATTGATCATCGTTTTCGAATTCTGCACTCCCTAAAACCTATAAATCGACATCCGTGACGACGCAAGTTATCTTTATTTTCAGATCTAACAAATTGCTACAGAATACAAAGGACAAAAAAGAAGCGAGGAGGTAATGAAACAAGCAAAAATACAGATGATTCCTCGACGCAATTGGGTGATTCTTAAATTGTGTCCAGATTTTTTTTGTCATACAAGTTTATATTTTTCACATATTACTCTCACAAGTTCCGTGACATTTCGACCTTGTAATTTTTTAAGTAAATGTTTTTGTTTATCTATGAGGATCTCACTAGAATAGTATAATCAAGGTATGTTTATATTTGATGAATGAAATAGTAACGCAAAAAAAAAATATATTTGTGTCTTATATTCCTGCCGAAGACTTTTATTTTACCTTTTCCTTCTACACAAGTTTGGCCAAGTAATAAGAATTTAGGGCTCTCAATTTTATTTTGACTTCTACAACAGTAAAGCTACGAGGCCATGTTTGGTATCGTTTTCGTATAAATTCGCAGTACCAAATTTAGTTAAGGTATCACATTGACACCATTCCGAAGTAAAAACATATAAACTTATTAAAATACTTTCTTTTAAACTCCTCTTCACGCTTAAACTGCTGAACAGTTTTAATTTAAATTTGGTACACATATATTTTGAGTCCCGAGACAGGATATAATAAGTTATCTCAAAAATCATCCTTTAAAGATGTGAAATGAGGTGTAGGGGGGAATTCAGAATTGACTTCTTGAAGTTAATACTGTTTAAGTTTAGGTTTGAAGTCATGTTTTTTCATCATTTTTAACTAAATCAAAGATGTAGACCATCCCAAATTTCATATAAATCGGTTCGGCGGTTATTGATTTCCCGTACAAATTTACACGCCACTTTTCACACCTTCAAAAGATGATTTTGGTTATAAGATCAATCCTATGTCCTGTTCCGGGACGCAAACTATTTCTATACCAAATTTCAACGAAATCGGTTAAGCGGTTAAGCGTCAAGAAGAGTTTCAAAAAAACCGGCCAAGTGCGAGTCGGACTCGCGTATTAAGGGTTCCGTACATTAAGTCCGACTCGCGCTTGACTGCACAGTTCTAATAGGTTTTCCTGTCATCTATAGGTAAAAAACTATTTTGTGTATTCAGACGGACATACATACAGACGCACGAGTGATCCTATAAGGGTTCCGTTTTTTCCTTTTGAGGTACGGAACCCTAAAAAGATTTATTTTTATTTTGTGGAATGGTGTCAATGTGATATCTTAAATGGATTCAGCACCCCAGATTTATACGAAAACGATACCAAACACGGCCTAGCACCTTCACTGATATAGATATATCAAGATAAAATTGAGAGCCCTAAATAAACTTTCAAGAGCGGATATCTCAAAAACTATTCAACATTTCGAAAAAATTGACGGAATAAACTTGTAACAAATTAAATTAACTTTCATTTTGTATAAGTGGCCATGTCGCTGAGATGCATAGTTTCCGAGATATAATCGAAAAACGGGAAAATGGGACCTTCAAAGCCCCCTCTCTCCCCCCCGCTCAAGGGCTACGGCCGGGGACTTTTGATATGTTCACCTCCTAACTTGTCAAACCGAGTTACGGAGTCAAAAATTGTGTTCCGAGCATTTCCCTCTACAAATTTTGGAGCATTCGTTGCCTGACCTAAGTAGCTTATTGAATTTCTTTAAAAACTTTTCTGTAAAAGGTTGACGGGTGTTGGGTGTTTATATGGTTTCGGTCGATTATTATCATTTGCATTGCCCATGATGACTTACTAGAATTACGAGCACACGAGACACTAATAGTAGTTTGACAAACCTTGGTTTTCAAGAGGTATTTTATATTGACATTTGCTGTCACAAATTTGCTGTCAGATTTAGTCGCAAACCGCACACAAAGTGCACACAAATGTGTCGACACCTTGTTACGGAAAAGTGTAGACACGGCGACGACACTTTGTTTCGAAACAATTCTAGACACATTGTGTGGACTCTGTTACGACACATCTGACATTTAGTTACCACTTTGTGATTCTGCGACTGGAATGGTTATATGGGTTGTACATTATATCGGCGGTTTTAATTTATGGCCACTCGTTTCGAATTTCCTCTTTTCCGCACTTGTATCGTAAATAACTATTTTAATACAGTTGCTCAAAAAGTGCTACTTTTCGTAGCTGTTTAGCGTTCGCAAAGTTGGTTTTTGCTAACTAGTGCTTTTTAGTTTTCCAGTTTTTTTTAATTTAATTCTGATCGTAATCGATACGTCCACAGCAAAGAGTTTGCATGTTCAAATTTGAACAAAGTTTTAAAACTGTATATAATTTTTGTTTTGCCATTAAACATTAATTATTACGTACAAAAAGTATTATCATATATATAAAATCGAAAAACCAGAACGGGATAAAAAACGAGGGAAGAAGAGAGATGGCGCCTTACAAATTTCTAAAAAAGGTTTGACACCAAGTAACATTTTAGTCCTATAATTTTAGTTTTTATCGCTAAAAGCTTGTATAGACGTCGTATTAAGGTTTCAGAGATGACCACCTGTCGTATAAAAGCGCTTGGCAACACCTTTTTGCTCTATAGGCTTATACAGCTAATATATTCTATAAGCAATTGATGTAAAGGTTTACATCATCATTTTATAGAGCCGTTACAGGCGTGTACTATAACAGGTTCAAATATAATCACTATAGAGCAATATTACTATATAATAGTATTTGGAATCACTTTTATGCAACTAATTTGCGCTATTAAGGTTCCCTGCCAAGCCGCTATAGTTTTGTGTTTTAATAGTGACAAAAACCCAACTATACAACGATTTTAGGATATAGTGGCTTTAGAGATGACTGCTATAGTACATAATACTTTAGTAGTTTGCGCTATTAAGGTTCCCTGCAAGCCGCTATAGTTTTGTGTTTTAACAGTGAGAAAAACCCAACTATACAACGATTTTAGGATATAGTGGCTTTAGAGATCACTGCTATAGTACATAATACTTTAGTAGTTTGCGCTATTAAGGTTCCCTGCAAGCCGCTATAGTTTTGTGTTTAAACAGTGACAAAAACCCAACTATACAACGATTATAGGATATAGTGGCTTTAGAGATCACTGCTATAGTACATAATACTTTAGTAGTCATATGAACACTATTATAGAACTGTTTTGCTCTATAGTAGCGTTTTTGGGACATATTTATAGCGTTAAAAAGCGCTTTAGTAGTTTTAAAATCCCTATTATATCTCATCGCTGTAAACGTCACAATGACTCTTTTATATCACAAAACTGTTGTATAGTGGTTTTGTTTTTTCTTTTAAAAGACAACAGCGTTATAGCTGAGTTTTTATGTCTTTTATAAACCGAGTTAGATACATAAAGGTAGAAAACGACTACTTGTAAATGATCAATTTGATCTGTAATGGCTACTTATATCTTGCTTATATAAGTTCAGGCCTAAGCCACATAATGTGGTTCCGTACAAAATATTTTTATATTTTAATGAATTGATAAAAAAGACCCCAGTGATATTAGTGATTGTAGGTGAGATTTATCATCAATGATTTAATACAAGCATAAAATCGTGACGGTTTAGATATTTATCGACATCCATTATTAGCACATTTTTTTTACCAATCTCATTGAAAAAGGAAACAACAGTAATGACTACATCTAAATTAAAAAAAAATCCTATATCTTTCTAAAGAGTTTGTAGGTGCAACTGGGTCACAGCAAAATTCTTTTGGAACCCTAATTTTAATCATGATGGCGGTGAATATTTCGTCCTAAGTTCTATAGTTAGCCTATAAAAGCGTCGGATTTACTTCTTGGCTGTATAGTAGTAACTATGGTGAATATCATAATATTTTATTAAATTATTTTATTAAAAACATAAATAAATCGAGGGGGCATTTAAAATTCCTCATTAACCTAATACTATTCTAACGGTAAAACTTCCGTCCCATATACTTTTTGCACTAAAGACCGAATTATTCGACATCTAAATGGCGCATATTAATATAACGTCTTTATTTATCACCATTTTACTTAGTACCGTTTTTGTGAAGTAAACACACAGCAAGTAGTAAAGGAACTATGAATTCTACAATAGTATAAAAAAGCACTATAATAGAATTTCAAATACTACTATAGTATAAAACAAGCACTATAATGGAATCTCAAATGCTACTATAGTATAAATTAACACTATAATGGCGTTTCTGACAACAAATTAGCACAAGAGTCATGCATTACATCACTTTTATAGACCTAAAACGTCACGGCTGACACTGCTACAGGTCTACTATATCACTGAATGGCACTAAAGATACGCCATTTCGGCTTTATACAACCTTCTTAGGTCTTTTATAGGACCTTAGGTGGTATTTAGGAAACGTTCTATTGACCACTATAGTACCACAAATTGTTACTATATATATATATTCACGAATAAGACGGACGTATGATTAGAAAAAACTGTTCTAATCTATTATCTACATATGAGAATAGACTAGAGCATAAAAACTATCGCTTTCGATGCGTATTTAATTTACAATAAGCAAAAGAAATTTTCATAACATTCTTCATTTTACGACGATCGACAATTTTCGGAAACTCTCGGTTGGTTTCGTTTCGAAGTTCAAATAACCTAAATTATGTTTGTTTAGTTGGTATGCAGTGATTTCGGCCTTTTTTACTCGAAGTAAAATAAAAAGTGCTGTCAATGTCAACCTGTCTTATTTAGATTCTGTCATATTTAGACTTATCATATTTGTATTAATATATTACTAATAATTTGCATTTCGTTGTTTTAAATTTCTTTTCGAGTTATATTATTCAGATTGACTTTTACGGTTTCGGCAACCATTACCATTCGTCCGGGGAACGGGCTGCCGAGAAAGCCCAAAAAATAAAAAGTTGATACGTAATATGAAGTCCATCAGTTCAAGGGATGACTTTAGAGATATAATCAATTCGGGAACTGTTTTCTCGCGTAATATGATACGACTCGACCAGGTAAGATTTTTCTTCTTGCTGAAAGTCACCATCAGATATATTGGAGCGGATGAGGTATTCACAAATATCTGAACAATGTAAATTACATATAATGTAGTTAAAGTGCATGTTCAGATATTTTTGAGCGACCTTGGTGGCTACGATATATATCTAATGGCTCCTCTACACAATGGGCCAACGCCGGTCACTCCAAGGGACGCATTTATGCTTTAGAGGGAGCAAGTGATATTGCTATCTCATTCTACCGCATGGCTGCGTCCCTTGGAGGGGCCGGCGTTGGCCCATCGTGTAGAGGAGCCATAATGGCAACTACACATTCATGAAGCAAATGTACAGTCAGTATGAAATACATAGATAGTGACGGCTAAAGTAGCCAAATATATCGTAATATAACTTTGTTGCCATAGAAATAAGGATGTTTTCCGATATATTTGGCAATATATTTGGGTATTGGAGAGACCAAAGCGGCTGAGCTTCCGTGGCTCGGACACAGAGAGAATGGGAGAGGATCGTGCCGTGAAGAGAGCGTACTTGGGACAACGAAATGAGAGACACCCGATTGGACGTCCTAGGTACCGCAGAAACGACGTCGTTGCTCAAGACCTGCTCAAACTCGGCCATAGCTACTGGCGAGAGCTATTGCAAGACCGAGAAACATGGCGTGATCTGGTGTCGGAGGCCAGGACTCTTTATGGGTCGTTGCGTCACCGTAGTAAGTATTATTAATATCCGGAAAGGAAAATGGGGACTACGTTTGTATGAAAAGGCGATTTATGGGCGGTGGTCGTCCACATTTATCTTAAGGCGAAAATTAATCTAATGAACGTTTTTGCTGACTGGACTGAGCTTATAAAAATAAATAATAATTTAAAAAAATACAATCTTGCCTTTTTTCAAATGACAATATTTATTGAGAAATATGCGAATTAAGTTATCCAAATAACGGTTACAAATAAGAAGTCCCTATCACAGAGTTATGAACCCTGGCAGGGTTGAATGCATAATAATGTCGATATTTAACTAAACATAAGACAAAATCTTTATTTCATTTACGCGAGCGGAGCCGCGGGCCCGCCTAGTTACAAGATATAAAGTAAATATTTATTACTTAACGTATGCGGAGCGAAATTTGGACAAAGTTTGTATATATAAAATATAAAAACACAAAAATGTAAATAAAAAATATGTGTTGTCAATGTAAAATCAATATATCTGTCAATCAGTTTGGTAAGTCTCATAAAGATTGGGTGTTTAATTTTGTAATTATGGTAAATCAACAAGAACGCCGTCGTCAAACAGTATGTAATTTCTATAGTAGCCATCCCCTATGGCCGAAATCAAAGGTGGTGGAACATTTTGTGCAAATGGGTGAGAGTCGAAGCACTATTTACAATATTCTGGCGTCCTTTGCCTTGAAGAAAACCACTGCTAGAAAGCCTGGTTCTGGAAACTATTCCAGCTTGAACAAGGTTTCTGAGAGAGCTCGATTAAAGAAAATTACGGCCGGCCGTGTCGCAAAATCTTATAGAGAGCTCGGAAGAAAATTTAAAACTGACGGCAAAACTGTTAAAAAATATCTTAAAGACATGGGCATCGATAAGCGATGTAGAAAAGTTAAGCCCACTGTCTCTGAAAACCAAGAAATCACTCAGAAAGTACAGCTGCGTAAATTAGTCAAATAAATATTTTACGCTATAAACAATGTCACTTGCGTTATGGATGACGAGTCATATTTCACGTTAGATGGAAACGAGTGGCAAGGCAATTACTATTTTGAGAACACCAATGGTCCAACCGATGAGAACGTGAAATATGTTGAGCATACAAAATTTCCTAAAAAAGTTTTGGTATGGCTTGCCATCAGTCGACGCGGAATGTCTAAGCCTGTATTCTTTGAGTCAGGTTTAGCTGTGAACGCCGACCGCTACATAGAGCGTTGTTTGCCATTAGTGCGGGATTTCATAAATACGAGTCATAGAGGAGAAAATGTAGTGTTTTGGCCAGACTTAGCCTCAAGCCATTATTCCAAAAAAAACCTTTAGCAAAATGGCGGAGTTAAACATCCCATACGTACCGAAGACATCAAATCCACCTAATGTTCCGCAACTTCACCCTATAGAAGATTTTAGGGCAAATCTAAAGAGGCGAGTATATTGCAATAATTTTTGTCCCAAAAATGTACAGAGTTTGATTCGAAAAATAAAATCGGAGCTGAATAAAATGCCGACATCTGTGTTTTCGACAGCGATGGACAAAGTTCCACAGAACTGCCGTAAAGCATCTCGCATGGGAGTAAACTATTTTTTACATTAAGCCTTGATATATACATTATTATAAGAACATCATTATTTTAAAAAAGAATGGTGTTTTTTTTATTTAAATAATATTGAACTATGTCCAAAATTCTCTCCGCATACGTTATTATATAAATAAAACGTTATATAATTCGATGTTTCACAAAAAAAATTTTTTACAGTCTTTTTTATTATTTGGCTGAATGTTATCATTGCCACGTTGGCTGTCGTTAACAGAAAAAATGAAAAATGAAAAAGTAAAACCGGCGCCCGCCATTTTCACTTAAAATTTAGTTCTACCAAAATAATTAACTTAAATTGCAACTGTAAGAGTGTTTTTGTATGAAATGAGTTAATGTGATTATTTTTTGCAATGTATCAACGCTAAACGTAGTTTATAGTGCTGTATAATATACAATATCGTACAAGTTCAAGGAAAATTCATAACTGTAAGTGTAATACTCATGTAACCAATATTTGTTTCATTATGATTTTTTCGCAATAGTACATTACTACAGAGGCCGGGACGAAAGGGGTTGCCGGCCGAAGACATATAGACGGCCGAGCGAAGCGAGGCCGGATAGGTCTGAGCGCGGGCAACCCCATTTCCCGCCGAGGTATGTATAGTGCTTTTCCCAAACATGCAATGAAATAAATAAAATAAAAAATCCACGAAACCCAAGTTTTATTTATAGAAAAAACTAAAAGTAAACTACACCCAAAATATAACCAACACGTACCTATATCATTATCACGCGTATGTTTTACACGAGTCGTGTATTTTTACTATCCGTATATTTTCATGTATCTTTGATTTTTTCGCCTTGTATCCGCCTGACTGTCGTTTTCGTCACATAAGTTTACATAGTCTTTCATGTTGATATCATGTTTCACATACATCGTTGCTTTATGCATGGAGTAAATAAGTATAATTTCCACAGTGTTGACGAGTTTGTAGTTACATTCATTTAAAATATGCCACAAAACTGTTTCTAATAAACTGTAAGCCATTTTTCTTAGTTTCACAAATAATAAAATTGCCATAAGCAACCATATACATACTTCGTCTTTGACTTGGCGGCAGAGGCAGCAAGTTATTAAAATCAATTCTGCTTACGCTGCCAATTCCAACACCTACGATTACAATTAATATTAATTTCATTATTTCGTCGGAACTCATATTAAAGTCAAAAAATCAACAACGCACCATAAATCCAATAAAACAGAATGAATATTTTTTAACTTTAGTAACTTTACCTCCATAACAATTTAAAAAATATAACTACGCGTGTTTGAGTAGACCTTTTTACCGCTAACGTTTAGATGAAATATTTTAAATGTTTTTATTTGTGTAGTTAAATTTATAATTTAAAATTATAAAATTATTGAATGTATTATTTATTAAGTTCATGTTGATTTTATACAAATAAAACTGCAAATTATAGCAAACATTGTTTTTTGTTTTTTTTTTTTTATAGGCGTAGTGGCAGAGTGTCATTACGAACCATAAAGCAAATACTGCCTCTAGTTTTTTTTTATGGATGAATGCCACGATGCTGTGTCACAAATATCTGTGAAATGAAAATTAAAAAAGAGGACTTTGCCGGCCTAGGCCTGCAAGATGTGTATGAAATTCCATTAACGACCTTTTGTCCTAGCCGCACCTGAAACGTCATACTTCGCAGCCTATTATAAGGAACATAACATCAATATTTCATTGCATGTTTGAGAAAATGTATTAAAAAACGTCGTTCAATGTACGTGTGGAGTAAATAATAACACACTTTCCATACTTGCATTGAATACATATATACAATTTGAAAAACCTACCGATAGGATATATGTATTATGTGTTCGAGGCACCCAACTAAGTACAACCTATCAAAATAGTTCAACATGGTTCAACTATGAAACGTAAAGGAATCGCCGTTAAATTTTAAATATTGCTCTTCATTACTCATGCTCTATTGTTGTTCTAAAAAGTGTGCAGAAAATGATACTTTTGTGCACTAGAGCATTTTACTCTGGCGGTACAATTTTTTCCATTGATATTTGGTTTAAAATGGATTTGTTATACAGTTTCCATTCTAATATTTTACTCCCCATTTCATAAATAACGATAATTTTGCCTAGATTGTTAATTGAAAGTACCCTCAATAAATACTGTCATGTTTTAAAAAACACATGCATTTTACTTTCCTCGTATTCGAAATGAAAAGCACTGCCTTCGAGCGCTAAACGACTCGGCAGAAATGAGTCCCTTCATCCCTTGGTTAACAATCTCCTATTGTGAGGTCGTTGTGTGAGGAAAGCCCCCTCTGCAAATTAGTTTCCGACCAAAGTTTCGGTATCAGCACCAGCAGGTTTCGGCGTAAAAATCATGTTTCAGCCGAAGGTTCGGTTCCTGCCAAAATAGGCCGCGCCGAAACTTACAGCATTGTACTTTCGGATCGCATTTGGCTAGTTTCCTATAGTGATCTCAATGAATTCTTATTAGTATTTCGAAGCTGGCTGATGTTTCTTATGTTACGTTTAAAAATAACCTTTTTTAATATCTCGATTCTAAATTACTGATAGGTTATTTATTTCGAGGTAAAGACTGCTATTATATACGTAAGACCCCATATGGAGTACCGCTGTTGGCCTGTCACCTTTAGGCTTTTGGGCAGGACTCAGGACTCTCAGGAGCATCTAGATACTAGCTTAGGCCCTCCGAGTAAGTTGTACGAATTGTTTACGATCTCAAAATCACAAGCGATATTGAACCCATTAAGTCTACTTTGTCTCTTTATGTCTGTTCTACCACTTGTACAATGGGCTGTGCTCTGAAAAATTGTTTGATATGATGCCTACAGTCGCTTTCTACTCCCTCATTGCTCGCTGGCGGCAGGGCGGGCGTTTGCCCTCACACCTTGGCGCACTATGCGGTTTTAGGCAAACTTCCCTCCGCGGACGCTCTGGTTATAGAATGAACTCCCTGCCGGGGGTCTGTCGGGGGACTACAGTATGAGGTTCTTAAAGAAAGACCTTGTACCTACACAAAGTTTTATAGGGTCGGCAAAACGCGTATAAACCCTGAAGCCCAGATGGGCATTTTCGCGAGAAGAGATCCAATCAACTTTTTTTCTAAGGTAGGTAAATTTAATATTTTTCCTACTCAGAATAACGAGCTCTTTAGATCTAGGAGAAAGAAGATAGGAGAAAAAAAATGTCCCAGTAATTTTATTTACTGTCCATTTTGTAACCGCCGTACAAAGTGTTTGAATAATGGTTATGGATTGGAAAAACAAATAGTGGGACGCTTTTATTTCTTCTAGTACGATCGAAAGAGCTCGTGATTATGAGTAGAAAAAAACTTTAAAATTACCTATTTTAGAAAAAAGTTGATTGGATCTCTTCTCGCGAAAATGCCCAGTTGCAGGCGGTCATAGGCTATGGGCTATGTGACCGTTTATCAAAATCACTTTAAAAATAATCTAAATCGATGATTAATCCTTAGGTACATATGTATATTTTAGTTTTTGCACCTGTGCCGGTTAAACTGTTTTAATATTTTTGATCCCTTTTAAGGCAGTTTACGAAAACACTAATCGACTTATAATTGTTTATTAAACACTCTTTATATACACACTACTACACACACACTACTACTACACAACACACACTATTACAGAACACAGTGTAGTATAAATAGACTATAAATCCTAAAACCTATACTCTGTATCTTTAGGTATTTAAATAAAAGTAAATAAATAATTTGTACATTTTCGGGTAGTTATAACATTTAACCAACCAAATACAAAACCGCTGGATCTGGTACAGAACGACCTGACTTTAACCTACATTATTTGATAGTGTAATGTTTTCATCTACCCTCAACTGGCTTAAGGAGCCATTTGAGGGTAGATTTTGTTTACTTTTATTTAAATACCTAAAGATACAGACTATATAAATAAATAAGTAATAAATAAATATTAGAGGACATTAAATTCTTACACAGATTGACTAAGTCCCACAGTAACCTCACGAAGGCTTGTGTTGTGGGTACCCAGACAACGATATATGTATATAATATATAAATACTTAAATACATAGAAAACAACCATGACTCAGGAACAAATATCTGTGTCATCACACAAATATATGCCCTTACTGGGATTCGAAGCCAGGACCATCGGCTTCACAGGCAGGGTCACTACCCACTAGGCCAGACCGGTCGTCAAAATATAGTGGATTGATTTTACTAAACACTACCTAATAGCTCTAGAATATACAGTTTTTCGCAACAACCTCTAACTTAATTGGGTCGACGGTCGTCTAAGGCACAGACATACTACCCGTTCGCTTCAAGTTGGCAATCGGCGACCGTTACATAATAATGTCACAGGTACAATTACTAGTATAACGACAAAAAATATTTCGTAGTTTATTTTTTAATGCTGACTTTATTTAATAATTTTTGTGGTTGTATGAAATGTAAGTAATCATAATAAAAGTAATTTTAAAGCTGCGGTATCCGAGTGGATAAGGCGTCAGAGGGGGTGACGCGGGGAAGCGAGCCGAGAGGTAACTGCCAACTTGAAACGAACGGGGAGTACCTACGAGCTGAACTGATTGATAATTTCAGCCCATGTGTGGTGCGCTTGACGATGGTGTTTTTCGAAATAGCGTTATGAACTGATCGTCAATTTTTTATAAAATCGAATGAATGTTCTCGGTGTTATACACGATTCTTTTACACATTCTTTTTAGCTCTACTAGGCGCAAGCGAGGCTTTAGCTAATGAACGCAGTTTAATGTGTCAAGCCTTTCCTTACCTACCTAACTACGTGTACCTAACCTAACCTAACCTATTGTGAATGGTTAAGTTAACGTATACCTATTCTTTTAATTCGCCCTGCGATCCGACACGCCTCGGTCTACTATAGTTAGAAAAGTTTTCTATTTTTCGTAGAAATTTACATCGTAAGCGCGGTCTGGAAAACCAGTCTCGCAATTATGTTGCATTCTGTTCTGAAATGAACTTCTAGCCGACGCGTACCTACCTATATATCTTTCAACCGCATCCATTGATTATCATAATTCATAATTGATTAGGACTTTGGTATTTATAAGCGATGTGAAGTAAGAGTTGTATCTTTGATGATTGTCAATAAGTACAAATCCTAATTGAACGTTTATGCTTGCTAGCAAAAGGACGTGTTAATCGGGTTAAGGTTAACATAGCAAATATAACGTTTGGGCTAAATAAATTACTTGTTATCTTTGTTTTGTCATGATTTTGTTATTATCAAAAAAGTCGAGAAAAACACAACAAAAAGAACTAAAAATTACAGAGACCGAGCAAACCAACGAAGCAATGAGACTATTTATGCAAAATCTCGAAGCAGGGGGTCTGCTATCTCGTTTAGAACCCTCAAAAGCAACGTAACTGCAATAGCAAACAAGTACTGTAACTTATTAGTACACCATTTGTAGGTAAATACTTATAGTGAATACGACACGTCCAATACGATATCATTCAATTTTAATGCTTTAGACGCGACCTCCGATAACCCTGGCTAACTATCGACCAGCCTCTCCTAGATGTCGTCCACACACGATTCTACTAATGAAAGGTTATAAAGTGATTAAATAAATGATCATCTGCCACCTAAACCGCGACGACATTCCCAATAACACAAGTTACTAGTTTACTTTACCTGTTACCTAAACTTTAAAACGACAAGACGGTACTTCACCTCTAGGACATGAATCGATTTAGAGTCATGAAAATCTCAAAATATTAATTGATTGATTGATTGAACGAGCTCACAGGTCACGGACAACTCAATAATAGGTGCCTTATGACTTATCGAAAACTAGAAAATACTCACATATTATATATATATACCAACGAATTACTCAACTATCGTAATGACATCGATCTCATTTGAGTGGGCATTAATAATTGTTGTTACGGAGCTGATAACATGAATATGGGTTCAATATAACAAAATTCACACTAAAGGGAAATTTACTGAGACGCCGAGACAGTAGTCTGTTGATAGAAGTACGTAATTGTTTACTGTGGCGGAGGCAATAGATGCATTTGTTCTCTGGGTGAGTATGGGCAATATGGGTATACAAAGGACGAGCGTGGTGTGGTGCACCACCAGACAGCGACCGGCCGCCAACCCTGGCGAGGGCGCCGCCCACTGCTTTGATAACGACTCGATCCTCATCGTTGTTGTCCTCTTCTTATCAGAAACCTGTTGTTTACTTATACATCTCACACGGTATTTTGTAGCGAATGACATGAACACAGATCTTAATTAAAATTAATTTCAAATTTCTAAATTACACACAGCGACACGATTTGTGAAATTGATGTTGGAAAAGTAAGAGTCCGATTTAGTTAATTATATCGTAATTAAACTTGCCTTAGATTGTCATTATTCAGTTTCAGTTTTGTGATAGAGAGGCCTAGTTCCCGAAAACTGTGATCTGCAATATCCGGCAGCTGCGAGTGGGATATGTCGAGTCCAATTTTTGTTTCTGGGCTGAATTTATTAGTGAGGGCTTTGGAGATTTCTTCGTAAGCTTTGATCCGGTGGCAGAGGACGAGGATGGCACCGGTGTTGGAGTCCTCCCGCCGGCAGGTGCACGGGGATATCTCCCTGCGCATGGCGCAGTGGAGGCTGGCACCGGCGCCGAGCTGGCCGGCCAGCGCGCACAGGAGCGTGGCCGCGAGCACGTGCTTCTGCGCGACCATCGTGCGTACCGTGCGGGGCTGATCGCGCTACTGCCGCCGCGAAACTCCGACGTCCCGGCCGAGCGCTCAAACAAAACACCCCGCGCCACTCTGCTCCATTGCGTGGTCGAGTGGGTGCGAGTACGAGTGGCCGCGGAAATCGAACTTTACAATTAGCTTCCGATAAGTACATATTTATATATCTGCACATAGGAAAGTTTTCTAGCAAGGCACCAGATCAGGCACCAGGCACACTCAACTTAACAAGGGAAACCGAGACACTAAGTTTATATTATATACCCCCAAATTATATACAATTTAATTTCCTACCTAATTTATTTAGCGACTTATGTAGCGACTTTCATATTCATTGTCACTATGACAAGGTACGAAATGGGGCGGAAATTAAATGTTTGACTGTGCTTACATTGAAAATAACAATTTATTTGCAAATTCGATATAAGTAATAGTACTTAATACAAAATGTTATTAGAGTTAGACCAGATAAGTCTGCAACGATATTGACAACACACGCAGTGCAAGTGTTATTTAAACATTATAATTTAATAGAAGTTTGACATTTAAAAAAACACTTGCACTGCGTGTGCAATTTTATCATATCTTATAATAACTGGTTTGTTAGTTGTTGAATTTGCATAAAATTTCCTACAAAAAAGGTTATTCAAACTTTTGCGCTAGGATCAATATTTAAAAACGGGACCTTAGAATTTATTTTCTCTCTTTAATATCGTTTTTAATATTGATCCTAGCTAAAAAGTTTGAATAACCTTTTTCGTAGGAAATTTTATGTAAATTATTCATGTAATAAAACTTTTTTTGCTATTGGCCATGGTTTACGAGTTATTTACGAATGACTAAAAAAGGGGACCTTAGAATTTATTTTCTCCCTTCAATATATTTTTTAATACTTATCCTAGCGAAAAAAAGTAGCACTTATTTTATAAGAAATCTGAAACAGATTATTTACGTAAAAGATATTTTTTTTTGCTGTGGGCTACCGTTTACGAGTTATTGACTAAAAACAAAACGATTGTAGAACAAATTATAAGTAACTTTCCCACCTTAATATGAGATCACTCTGACCCACGCTTAATATTATTTTTTATCTCCCATTTTACAACAGATTTGTATAATAAACTATATATTTTTATAAACGTAATAAGTGTAGCTTTACGACTATATTTCTTGTTTTCAGATTCCTGCTACACTTATTAAAAAAATTGGTAATTATAAAAAATTAAAAATATGTTTTTAGTGTATTCTTTTGTTTTTTGTTAGAAAGTGCATTGCTTTTGTTCTAAAAATAAATTCCTCATCCATAATTTATCCGAAAATGATATATCACATGCCCTAATAGATATAGTTTTAGAGAAATGTTGCTCCAATAAGTAAAGCGCGGCAGCATTGAACTTCCCCTCCCCCCCCACTAAATGAGAGGTGGCTCTCGACGGCTCCCGGTCTGTATCTGCTCAAGACCAGCTAAGAAACAATTGTGCCAAGTTTCAGCGCATAGTCACAAAGTGCAAGGTCCCCATACAACGGTGTGCAGTAACAAACCAGCTATAATATGAAGTCGTATATAATATATGTAATTAAGATTATCTTTCTAATTAATTAATTAACATTTGTTAATTAATATGCAATAACCCTGTTTTGACTATAATTGTTTATTTTTCATATTAATGATATTATCATACCAACTGAATTTGTATGCCAATATGCAGAGGCACGACATAGTGATACTATATTTATTTTCATCACACTTGCTCGAAAAATATTCTATTTCATGCAGGTGTACTGAAGGATAAAGGCCTAAATTGTTCCCACGGGAGTTATGGATTGTGAAAAAAAAGCTATGTCATAAATGCAACCATGTAGATTATAAGTACGAGTAAAATACTTTGTTTCAAGGCCCCAACGTTGTCTGTTCTCTTTGACGGCGCAGCAACTAGTATGATTTCTCTCTCCTTGCTCTTTTAAAAATGCCGTTTGTCAAAAAAGGACAACCATACTGTTGACAAGAAGGACTTCAAATCAAGGTGTCCCCTTTTTAGGTGGAACCAAGTTGTGTATGTGTGCGTAAAAACGTATATATGTGCTCTTTTAGGGATGTGAAAAGTCGATTTTAATCATGTTATATATCGATAAACGCTACACAGCGGAACGAAATGGCGATTAATTGAAGCTTCAATATCTTCGTTAAACATAAACATAATTAAAATGCTAATGGATAATGAATATATTATAATATAATAAAATGATTTAATTATTGCGGAACACATATTTTAGTAGGTATTTATGTATTTTCATTAAATATCTGAACTTTCCCTTGGTTCCCTGCTGGAGCGTGAAGATAACATTGTGATCTGATAACCACAATAAAGAATAAAACGTTTTTTTTTTCATTTTAGGTATTGTTAAACCTTTGAAGTAAAATTAAAAATGCAAGAAATGTCGATAGTTTATTAATTTTTTGTTAGAAAGTGCATTGTTTTTGTTCTAAAAATATATTCCTCGTCCTTAATTTATCCGAAAATGATATATTACATGCCCTAATAGGTATAGTTGTAGAGAAATGTTGCTCCAAGTGAAGCGCCGCAGCGTCAAACTTCTCCCCTCCCCCCCACCAAATGAGAGGTGGCTCTCGACAGCTCCCAGTCTGTATCTGCTCAAGACCAGCTAACAATCAACTGTGCCAAGTTTCAGCGCATAGTCTTAAAGTGCAAGGTCCCCATACAACGGTGTGCATGTGCACTAACAAACCAGCTAATTGTGCTTAACACGAGCCTACGGCTGTCGCGAATATACTTAGGGGTTGTGCACAAATCACGCGAGGTGTTTTCGACTACTCTTTGACCCCGCTCCCCCTTGGTGATATTTGGTGAGGTTTTTGGCTATCCCCCCTCCCCCACACAACCTCACGTGTATTTTTTAGAAATTTTTTCATTCGACCTAATTTTAAGATAAATACTGTGGCTCTAGTGAAAAAGGGTACAAGTCTTGGGCAGCGCAGGTATAAAAGGGTGTAAGTCCCACGTAACACTTATGCCCTTTTACACCTAAGCCGCGGAAGACTTGTACCCTTTTTCACTAGGGCCACAATTATTTATAGTATTGTATATAGAAAATCTTGTTTATTTTTCTATTTTGCGTTAAATAGACTCGATATTTTGAAGCGCAGAGTGAAGATTTATGTACTTAACGAAACCGAGAAAAAGTATCTACTCATGTGGTAGGTTTTTTTCTTAGTTTCGTTCAGTAGAAAAATACACATGAGGTCTCCTTATACCCCCCCTTCCCCAACGTGATCTATCGCGATTTTTTCGTGACCCCCCCTCCCCCTATCGAACCTCGCGTGATTTGTGCACAAGCGATTAAGAAAAGTAAGAAAAGGGGCCCACTGATTAACAGTCCGCCGGACGGTATCGGCCTGTCAGTTGTTCGGAACTGTCAAATTTTGTTCTAACTGACAGGCCGATATCGTTCGGCGGACTGTTAATCAGTGGGCCCCTTTTCTTACTTTTCTTAATCGCTTGTGCACAAATCACGCGAGGTTCGATAGGGGGAGGGGGGGTCACGAAAAAATCGCGCCCCCCCCCCCCCCACGTTGCACAATGTAATGTATGTAATGTGTGTAATTCTTCTGGTTTCCTAATTAATAGTTACTATTTTCATAAGGCTGATATTTAACTGATCACCAGATTTAGTAAAATTTAATACCAAAAAAATCTATTTTACCACCCTAAAATAATAAATGATCACCAAAATTATAACACCATTTGAATGTGAAATGATTACCAATTTTATTACATTTTACTACCCTATTAAAGGAAATGACACCAAACTAATCATTATTAACCCAAAATTAGTAAATGATTACCAAATTCCAAACCCCATTTTAATGTTAAATGATAACCAAATTTTTACATCTTGCTATCATATTAAAGAAAATGACACCAAAATAATCATTGTAAACCCAAAAATAGTAAATGACCACCAAAATTAGAACTCCATTTTAATGTAAAATTATAACCAAATTATTAAATCTTGCTATCCTAATAAAGCAAATTACTCCAAAATAATCATTGTAAACCCAAAAATAGTAAATGACCACCAAAATTGTAACCACATTTTAATTAAAAATGTGCAAATATTTAATATATCGTTATCCTATTAAATTAATTAATCCACTTCGTCACCTTTTTCTAGTACCATTTTATTTCTGTAACAGTCGCAGTTCTAACCTAACCTAACCCACTTTTCTAGTAGCATTTCGTTTCTGTAAGGGTCGCAGTTCAAACCTAACCTAACCCACTTTTCTTGTAGCATTTCCTTTCTGTATGGGTCGCAGTTCAAACCTAACCTAACCCACTTTTCTAGTAGCATTTCTTTTCTGTATGGGTCGCAGTTCAAACCTAACCTAACCCACTTTTTTAGCAGCATTTCGTTTATATAAGGGTCGCAGTTCAAACCTAACCTAACCCACTTTTCTCGTAGCATTTCGTTTCTGTAAGGGTCGCAGTTCAAACCAAACCCAACCCACTCTTCTAGTAGCATTTCGTTTCTGTAAGGGTCGCAGCTCAAACCTAACCTAACCCACTTTTCTAGTAGCACTTGGTTTCTGTAAGGGTCGCAGTTCAAACCTAACCTAACCCACTTTTCCAGTAACATTTAGTTTCTGTAAGGGTCGCAGTTCCAACCTAACCTAACCCACTTTTCTAGTAGTATTTCGTTTCTGTAAGGGTCGCGGTTCAAACCTAACCTAACCCACTTTTTTAGCAGCATTACGTCTCTGTAAGGGTCGCAGTTCAAACCTAACCCACTTTTCTAGTAGCATTTCGTTTCTGTATGGGTCGCAGTTCAAATCTAACCTAACCCACTTTTCTAGTAGAATTTCGTTTCTGTATGGGTCGCAGTTGAAACCTAACCTTACCCACTTTTCTAGTATCATTTCGTTTCTGTGAGAATCGCAGTTCTAACCTAACCTAACCTACTTTTATAGTAGCATTTCGTTTCTATAAAGGTCGCAGTTCAAACCTAACCTAACCTACTTTTCTAATACCATTTCGTTTCTGTAAAGGTCGCAGTGCTAACCTAACCTAACACACTTAACTGATAGCAGTTCAAACTAATAGCAGTACTGAACTGAACTGATAGGTTAGGTTAGGTAGGTATGCGGTGCGGGGTACGGGGGGTTGAGTGGGAGGGGCTAGTAATTTTGGCATCAGTTTACTTTATTTGGTAATTTGTATACATTGTTTGGTAATCATAGTGGTTTATTTAGGTGAAAATATCGCATTAATTTGGTCTTCAAGATTTGGTGATCATTAATGATTTTTGGTGATCATTCAATATATTTGGTATTTGAATACAATTTGAAGTGCAGTCGTAATTAAAACGGTGGTACTTTTGTATTTTTAGGCCTTATTATTTTGGTGTTCAGAAAATTTTTTTTGGTAAGCATGATTTTTTTATTTAGGGTACCAATAGTATTTTATACAATCGTGATATAATAGAGAGTTTTTCAGTCGAGTACCGTGTTTAGGCAACGACACGCCATCAACAAATGCGCGGAGATCAACCTGGATAGAAACCTAAGACACCAGCATATCTACATCAACTCAGACAGCCAGGTTGCTCTGCTGGCACTAGAATCCCTTGAGTCAAACTCAAAACTAGTCCAGAACTGTAAAACAAACCTAAATGCACTGGCTAACTCCAACAAGGTCACACTTAGATGGGTATCAGGCCACTCCGACATTAACGGAAACGAAGAAGCGGACGAACTTGATAGAAAGGGCGCAGACACACCCCTGGTCGGCCCAGAACATGCATATTCTCTGCTCAGCAAGTTAGAAAAAACGAGAGCAACCGAGTGGTGGAAGTTCGTTAAAGGACAAGAACACTCGAAAGCTCTAATCAAAGGGTTCAACAGCAGAACTGCTAAGGAGCTTTTAGGACTCAAAAGGCACAAAACCTGCGCGGTGACCAGAATACTGACTGGACACTGTAAGTTGAATAAACATATGTTTCAAATTGGGAAGAAACAAGATGCGACATGCAGGTTCTGTCAGGAGTCAGAGGATACTGCAATGCACATTCTCTGCTCTTGTGGACCACTAATGTCAAAAAGAAGTACCTACCTAGGGCGACACGTAGTGCAACCCTATGAGGTACAGAACATTACGGCCCAAAGAATCTGGAACTTTCTGGATGCAACGGGCATTAGTAATGAACTTTAAGGGGCCGTCACAATAGATCAATGCTGGTCGATGCGACACTCAAAGGCCCACAACACCACAATAAATAGGCAACGAAGCTTGCTGAGTTGCCTAAGTAAGGTACGAGATTGAAAAGCTTGATTATATCACTATTGTATACAATACTTTTTCTACTAGTCAACAAAAATAATACTTTAAACTAGTAGTATCATACAAACAAACCAAACCAAAAGTATACAGCTAAGATTCGCGAGCAGCCGCGATACCTTCATACTGGTACGCGACCCGGCCGCCGCGCCCCGCGCCCCACGGCGGGCTGGTCAACGACACCTTCTCCTAACTCATGAGGCCCTGGTACTTGCTCCGCGCTAAATTCAATTTTTAGACAGTTGTTTTCTCGTTTTTGGCCACCGTAGCCTATGGAGACTAACAAGCAACACTAAGTGGTTTTCGTAGTCTATGGATGTTGCTATATTAAGGGTGTCACATGCGCGTTTCTGACTTATGAACCAATTGTTTCTACTATACAACCTAAAATAATTAATTTGAGCTATGGTTTTATTTCGTCCTCTTGATCGCGGCGAGCTGTGATTGGTCAATTTCATTATAGTTGACTAAACTGTATCGATATGAATATTATAGTTGAGTTGGGAGCCCATACATTAAAAATACCCAATTGCAGTTTGATATAAGAAATCCTAATACAAGAATTACAGTCGACTAGTAGAAAAAATATTTTTTGGTGGTCATTATATTTGTAGCCTTTTCATAAAGCGATTTTCAATAAAAAAAAACGAGGTATAAGTACTTGATGCTTTTTGGTAAAAGCAACAGTGGACTCAATCCGTCAGTAGCTTCCAGACTTCAACATCATTCTCTCTTCACTAGTATACCATAGGATAGGTAGACATTTCACTTCTACCACTTACAATCTTACATATAATATACCTCATAACATTAAACAAAAAATGTAGAGTTTACTTTCCTACACTTTTACAACGGCGTTCACTGGGTAGGTGTCGTTAAGTGCTCATTGCTATTACGATTATAACAGGCTTATATTAAATTTATTCGGATAAAAGGCACCGAACATAAAGTAGCCATCAGGTATATAAGACACTGACAGAGCGGTCGAGGTGCTCATAAATATATCTGAACACGCCTCTATTGTGAAGGCGTTAGAGTGCGTGTTCAGATTATATGAATGCCTCGACCACTCCGATATAATATCTGATGCCGCCTGCTGTACATATGGTTATTAAGTAGAGTCCGCAATCTCGTGGCGCTGTCAAATTGATAGGGCAGGTTGGGAAGTAAATAGACACCCTAATTTAAGAAATAGTAAGTGAATCGATTATATTGCTTATTTATGTTTAAAGTGAAAGACGATGTCTAGCGACTTATTTTAGAGTCTGTGCGGAAAGAGAAGAGTCGTGGAATCTAATATGGGGCCTACTGGGCCTAATACATTCCACGACTCTTTTGCTAGAGCTAAGTCAAATGAACGGGTAAGCAATTCATAGGGAAAGCCAGGTAAGCAATTCGTTGGGGCTATTCGATAAACGACTAAGCCATTTAAAGGCTTTTTTCTGGGAAGGGGTGAACGGGTCCCTGTGAATGACTTTTTGTTTACATAAATATAAACCTATTTGTGCAACAACTGCACGTGACACGGATAGTGTCATTGTCAATGGCTTATTAGGCCGTATTAATTTATTAAGATCTAATTATATAAATAAAACATTTCAGTTGAATATATTAATTTTAACCTGATTATTCACTCCCCAACCTACCCCGATTGTCTTGACAGGCTGACAGCGCGACGACATTGCGGAGTGTAGTTCTGTTATAAATTAGACTTACTACCCAATTTATGAATGTGCTCCCCCCCTATAACTTGGACCATGGGTACAAGTGGTACAACTACAAACAATATGAAAATAAATCGTGAATGTAGAACTTAATTCAATCAAAACCATAGCGAACATAAAAAATACGTAGTACAGTCGACCTCAAAGATACGTTTACACTTTTCGCCTTATTACAAAGGAGTAAGGTGCAAAAGTGTAAACATATCTTTGACGTCGACTGTACAAAGCGCAGCGAAGGTACTTCCTTTTGTTTGTTATGTACATGATACTAATAACCTTGTGGACTAATCTCCATGGTAACGTAATATGTTTAAAGTACCTAGAGTCAGACCAAGAATGGTCTGCAGCGGATTTGATAGCCCACGCAGCAAATCCGCTGCAGACTTTTTATGGTCCGACTCTATGCAATTTTTCATCAATGTTTT
Organism: Cydia splendana; assembly: GCF_910591565.1. Lineage (NCBI taxonomy): Eukaryota > Metazoa > Arthropoda > Insecta > Lepidoptera > Tortricidae > Cydia > Cydia splendana. Next base: position 36,058,592 of record NC_085987.1, on the reverse strand, counting down.
CTTATGAAGTTATCACGCAAAATTATCGTCCGTAAACCGACTTTACAGACAACCATATTATTTTTTTTTTTTTAATTTTAACAGTTCCTGTTCCTATAGCAGAGCATTAAACAAATGTAACCATGACTCGTCTCTACCCGGACGCGAAACGTGTTCTCAAAATACCTACTAAAAGGTATTTATATATTAGGAATGTCCCAGCTAGGTATATTTGAATAAATTATCTACAAACGTATTTAATGTTGTTATATTGTGTTTATAAGTTCGTCTAACTTTCTGTTCCGAAACTTATGATGAAGTTCAAACTAATAATTTTCTTGCGTAACTCCTTCCCTTTTGATCAATGAAGTATGTATAATAATATACTCGTATAAATTAATAGCATTTTATTTTACCTATATTTGGCTCACTAAACAAGTTACAGACAATTGCAAAATATTCAAGAATCCTACAAACTTTTGATCCAGAAGGCAGTTTATAGGACAGTTTATGCAAATAATAATAAATATTTTTATTAAATAGTTCGTGTAAAGCATGTAGCTGAGGTTTGGGACTAAAAACTAGTTTATATACTTTTTTGCAAAATTACATAATACAATAAAACCAAGCCTTCAAGTACTCGGGTAAACGGTAGACTATAGTTTATTTATTTGCTAGGTGACTCGGTGAGCCATATGTATGTATGTATATATGTACATACGTACAAAAACTTGAACGGACGCATCCGGTAACGCACTAACAGTAAAGTGGAGTCCAGACATGGTGATCAAATCGATCGATTTGATCAGAAATGAAATTGGCGTCAATTTCCAATTTAATCACCAATTAAAGATTTATGGTGATTTAGAGCCCTCTAAATTGAATTTTATCGGTGATATCAGTCATAATCGGCGGTTGAATTCGGCGAGCCAAATTGGCGTTTGCGTCCGCACGGCCTGATTTGATCTAATTTAATCAGATTGGCGAAAAATTGTCCCCGTCTGGACACGCCTTAACAACCCCTCTGGTGTTGCGGATGTCCATGGACGACGGTAATCGCTAATCGTTTACCATCAGACGATTCGTCTACTCGTTTGCCTCCTATCTTATACCTTTAAACGAGCAATTCTGGTATATATTTATTTATTTATTTATATATATATATATATATATATTTCGGGGATCTCGTAAACGGCTCTAAGGGGCTATTCATAAATTACGTCATTTCAAATTAGGGGGGGGGGGGGTCTGGACATCGGATGACGGTAGCATGTCGTAGGAGGGGGGGGGGGTCAAAAATCGTCAAAAAACGATGACGTAATTTATGGACAGCCCCTAACGATTTCGATGAAATTTGCTATATGGGGGTTTTCGGGGTCGAAAAATCGATCTCTGGGAAAACGCTAATTTTTGAGCTTTTATATGTTTTCCGAGCAAAGCTCGGTCTCCCTATTATCATACAAAAAGACACGATAATTTGGGCCCTCAGTGGTTTTGTATGGCGGTTATTATGGGGTACCTATATATCTGAATGTACCTATACGATATATCCGTATACATCAGAAAACATAAATCTCGACTCGAATGGACCATAATGGACCATAAATCCATGTAGGATTTTTTCACTTGACTCAATTGGATTCCTAAGGTTGTAAATTTTTTTTATCGATGAGCACACAACTGTGATTTTAGTGCAGAGCGTCGCGGTTGAGTCGTCCTTCTTGATTATTGTCCGTAAGATTAATGCGAACTAAAAATACTATGACTATGACTATGACTAAAAATTTATGAAACCGACTACAAATAGTCGCACGATAAGTGGGCTTCTAATATAACATAATACTCAGAGCTTTGTCGGCTGAGTTCGCGTCTATTGCAGTTTCATTGCTTTACATATAGAGATATACCTAATATATCTCTCTTTGTTAAGCTGCTTGAGAATGGTAGTTTTGACGTAGTTTGATCCTCTACTTATGATTACGATGATGAAGTAGACATTGTCATTACTGAGGCGATTATTGAGCCAAAGTCAAAACGCTTAGTGTCTGCGGCTTACTTAGCAAATACATGCACACAAAGATGGATATTGTACACATATATTAACATTAAATCACCTATTTGAAAAATTATACTTCGATATTTAGTACTCATTTATAATCGGTATTCAACGCATCATCTTATGCAAATCACATTCGTGATGTTCTTATGGGTAAATTTAAAGATTATAGGTAACATATATTTGGAATGTGATCTACCAGCTACAAATAACAATGTGCAGATACACAGAATGTATACCTATATAAATAATATAATTTAATTATCTTAAGTAAGTAAAGGTTTTTTTTCCATTTTAATTTTAATGGGCCTTATTTAATATGCTTCGCTTGTCATGAAATTAAATTATATTTTGGCATTAGCTATGTAAAGCATTCGTGTGGCAACTTCCCAAGTGCCTATATTTTATATCTAATTAATTGACAGTCATAAATTATAGAAAGATAGAGAGAGAGAAAGGCTGATCGAAAATATATCTATATATAAATATACATATATATCTAATACATATATATCAAGTCCCTTTTGGATGAGATTAATTTATAAGATAATTGAAGAACGGAGAATGGAGTCTCCATGTAAAAATTGACTAAGTAAGTATATGTAACAAATACTATATAGTATATTATAGTCTTTAGTATAGTCTTTCCTTCTCAGTAAAATACGTAGGTACCTTTACCTATATTAGTAGTCGCTACGGGAACCAAGGCATCTTATTTATTCTTTATTAAGTGAAAATAGCGATACATAAAGCTTAAAGGTACAGCAATAATAGTAGAACCGTTCATTATTGGTCCGCCTACCCTATGCATCATTAAAACGACAAAAGAGCGCTTTATGCTAAATGTTCATTTCAACAATACTAAACTTAGATGCTACACTATGCTTAAGGTTTCATTAGATATTCTAAATTTCTAGGTCGCCTGGTTCCGATGTTTATGATTCTTATTAAAATTTGTGTAGGTAAATAGTGATATAAATTAAAGAAACTATTTTGATAAGTATAGTAAATATATGTAAGTATACGGAACCTTACACTGAGCATGGCCTGTTTTTTAAATAATTCTTTAGGATCTTTAATGATTGAAATTGAAAATTGATTATCAACCATTTTCTCTTAAAATTTCCAGTTTAATTCGTTAAGCTGTTAATTTTTTTGATTAACCTACTGAGTCCCCCTTGACATTATTGCAGTTTTGAATTTGGAACCTTCTTACATTCCATTTTAATTCTAAATTCCATTTGGATTTAATCCTTTATAAAGGCCTCAGGGACTCAGGAGGTTTAGGTTTGGGTAGACACTTTTATACTGAGCTCCACTCCGTTTATTGTTGACGATGGCGCATCAGGTGCCCATCTAGCGAGTGGCGGGTCACCGCCTGCCTTGTGTGGCAGCTGTCTTGCAGTAGCCTACAGTCGTCGTTATCCACCCAAACTTAAACCATAGACCAGTACCTACACTTTCCATAATTATCTACCTACAATAGCCTCCAATGCCTGTTCGGACCAGTTCACGGCTATCTTTTGATGTACTTACCCGTGAATGGGTTCCAGTTCCATCATTAAAGTGTCAAAAGGGTCTCTACGTGTTGGCTTCGGCTCCGCGCACGCATCCCCAAGGTCCGGAACAGCATTGTTACGTGATGGGAAAGACATACAAATAATATCCTGACATGGAACTGATCTGTTGATGTAGTCGGAAGGTAGCCTAAGGAAATTAAAGATGGAAAAACAAAAACAAATCGAGTTTAGGCTCATTAGAAAGATATCGAGAAGTACCTACTTGATAGGCAGATAGGCATGCAAAACAGAAGAAGTACAGTCAGCAAAAAAGTGTGTTACAATTGTGTTTTTTTTTTTTGAAGTTGTAACTAATTTTTAATTGTCTTTATTGACGTTAATTCTGCTTACGCCAACTTTTGCACACTTGAATTATTTTTGTAACATCTCAATCAGAAAGAGATTAACGTGCTGTAAAAAAAAACTTTAAAAGCGCCATCGAATTAATGAGACTGCGAAACTGAATGATCGTCGTGCATTACCATTCCATTCACTCATTCATTCGGAGAACGATCCATTGACGCACGAATGTGATGTTGTAAATATCCGTAGATACATCTTACAACTGTAACAGGCACTTATCGCAGTCCTGTGAGGTTACGTAATATCAACCTGCTATTACGTGCTTCTGTCAATAACATTAATACGTTAGGAGAACATAAAAACCAAGTACTATTGACAATACCTTGACAATTCTTTGATAAAATATTTTTAACCGACTTTCGTAAAAAAGAAGGTCATCAATATATGGACTGTAGTCAACTAAGAAACTGAATGATGCCCATCCTCGGCTTAATACAGTTGCGAGTAGCTCTGTGAATGTAAGAACATAGTAAAGAGCTGCAATTTGCCATGAAAATATAAATAGTTGTTTGTTTTTCAAGGGGGCAAAGTTGTTGTTTAACCGCTCATGCAATATTGATACTCGAGCAAGCGAAAAATTGAACCACGAGGTTAGCGAGTGGTTCGAAAAGTGGAATCTTGAGCGTTGCTAGGATTTCAAGGCACGAGGTTTAATAAATTTTGCCACCTAGTGAAACACAACATTTTTCACCACACCAACGCAAGGAAAATACCAACTGTAAAACATCAAACAAAATGAAATGATATCAAATCCAAATGAATGTTATTAAATATTTATCATCAAAAATCCAAAACCATCATTTAAAAGTCCATTCTATCAGCCAACATGAGCAAACAACTCAAAATTTGCATAATATTACTTTGCCTCACAGGTGGATAAAATGCAACTTTCTTATCAGTTTTTGAAGTGCAAAGTGAGCCTTTCCGAGCTGGTTTGGTGAAAATATATTTATAGTATGGTAACAGCATATACCCGGTGTAACAAATATAAGGTAAAATAAAAAGGAAAGGCTTTTTAGTTTACTTGGATGAGTACCTACATATTAATAATGTAGTGTATTCCATGATTAGATTAGATTAGATTAGATTTAGCTTTAGCATGACAGCCCATATTAAAATATCGAGAGCGGAGCGATTTTAAATACATATGTATGCATGCGTCTGACCGTCTGTCTGTATATCATATTATAGTAACGAATTGCAACGGAAATCGACTAGACAGACGAGTATTTCACTATTTTTCTATAACAATGTCTCGGAGCTTTTGAGTGGCCGATAGCGTGAACCCGTTGACATAACCTTGGTCGGCGGTCAGCGCGTCGCGGGCCACCGGTGGATCCCCGGTATATAAGCGCCCAGCCACCGGACCCGGCGACATTACACGCATCGCCAGTTTTGGGAGCCGTGGTGACTACCGCCTCACAATGAAAACATTCGTGGTACGTAACCTTTGTTTACTTTGCTCAAGGAATTTTCACCGAAAAATATGTCTAAGTACGACCGACTACCAAAAGGAAGTTATTTTGTTTTAGTGATGACATAAAAATGGGTTCAGGATTATTGTTTACGGTGAAGGTTTTTTGAAAAGTTTTATTAAACTTGCAATATTAAGTAAATTTATTAATTCTTACATGTGTATCTATAGATCGTGTAGTTATTCAGTAGATAATTCTACTGAGAAACTAAAGTGAATAAAATTTCAACCGGCCTAAAAATTTAAAACGCAAAAATGGGACTGTTTCATAAAATACACGCACGTGTAGTGACCGTTGAAACCTACGAGACAAGTCATAAAAAAACAGCTAAGCATCAATAGTAGGTAATACAATCAATTTAAGTGTTTATGTTATCTAGTATGATAGCAAATAGACAGTAGGTGTAGGTATAGTCATTACGCACCAAACTTACGAGCGAGCGAAGCGTCTCCGTTTCAGCTTGTGAAAAATCATCATCATCATAATTTCAGAGCTTTGCTCTTGTAGGTGGAGTAATCGCCACTCATTTCTTTCTTGTGCCAGTCTTTTATGTTGTGAAAAATAAGCTTTCAAATGTCCAGCCAGTTGAATTACGCTACATGTAGCATTTCTCAACCGAGCGTTGTGATATTTTGTCAGCAGGTCCCATATTTACATGCATTTTTTGTCAATGCAGTTTTTAGAAAATTATCTAAGTGGAAGTTCACGAGGTCTACAGCTCACAGAGCCACTATAAAGTTACATAGATACAATATAATATACATACATCAGTGATTTCCTCGCTTTGTAGTTACAAATGACCAATGTTACTACAGGAAAAACAACTTAGCTAAAGTCCCTCTTGTTTATAATAGTGAAGTACCTACATGTAAAATAGACGTTAGTTGACGAATTGCGGATATGTAGGTAGAAAAGTATTCAGATAGAAGTTCTATCAAAAATCATACATTTCGATCTATTTAGCGAAGCGTTGAACTATTTTGGTTCTCAAATCATATGTCTCATCAACATCATGCTTTATCTCATTTCCTTAATCTCTTACAAATTAGGTAATCAATAAATACCAGTTTTTAATTTTTAATTTTAATTTTACATCAAATGGTGTGATATCATATCATGAAGGCAGTCGCGAAACTAATGATATGCTTATGGCGATTTGAATATATGTCTAGCTATGCTAAATCGATTCCGTGTTGATATTTATAGCTTATTTTCAATAATGCGCTGTTTTTGTAAGGTAATCTACCTAATTTTGCACGATTTATGTACGTGTGCAAAATGCACATAAATAATAAAAGAATTAACTGTTACTTTGACAATTTTCCTTATTACGATGACCGTACCAGTGATGGACACGTTAAATTAACAAGCGCCAGTGAAGGATACGTTGTTCTTTATTTAAACATTACAGTTAGAGTCGGACCAAAAAAAGTCTGCAGCGGATTTGATAGTCCACGCAGTGCAAGTGTCATTTAATACGTCATAATTTCATAGAAGTTTGACTTTTAATATAACACTTGCATTGCGTGGGCTATCAAATCCGCTGCAGACTATTCTTGGTCTGACTCTATAAATTGACTGTTGCAAAATAAATACATAATACATAACCAACTAAGAAAAAAATTGAATCATAATATGTAATTTTATAACAAAATCTAGTTAAATAGATAGAAAATGAACAATTTATCACAATAAATTGGAAATGAAATAAAAAAAATTAAATAATATAAATATATAGGTAGTCTGGCAAACTCAATTTGTCAGTAAATAAAAAGAAAAAACTATAGGTACTTATTTTTTTATTAAGATACTCATACGGTTTTTTTAGATGCTTATAGTAGGTACTAGCGTATCATTCTGTCTATGTCTCTATCTCTACATTATGATTCTCTCTATCGAAGTTTAACATGAGACAGTCCCTGGACAAACTATACAAGACCTCAAATATTCTAATTTTTTTTAACTTCCTAAAAGGAAATTAATATTAGTACCGTAGACCGGGGTGACTTTGGAAAATATGGGGTTACTTTGATAGATTTAAAACGGCCATAGAATTACCATTATTCATTATTTGCTGAAAATGTTCCTGTAACTAGTTAGATTACTATACAGGGTGATCAATCCAAATGGGTCAGTATGGAGAAGTCAGAAACTATGAGAGATAGCGAAATCCGTTCTTAGGAACCATGGCTTCGATTTTGGATTTAATAATAATGGCATTCAATTTTTTTTTTAATCTATCATACATAACCGGGATTCGAACCTGGTCAATATTCTTGTTGTTTGTTTGTATGGCAACTTTTAAACGATGCATGATAGGTGGGGGGTGCTCGACCAAATATCATAGAGGGCCCCGAGACAAAACAAACTACATTAAAAAAAATTCAAAATGGCTGACTTTTTTTTTTAATTTTTTCAATTTGGCATGCGGCGAACCTGGCGGCCCAAGATTACCATGTCAAAAAAATTTTTGGAAAAAATCCAAAATGGCGGCGGACACGGGCAAAGTCAAATTTCCAAGTAGGTTAAGCGAGCCCGAAGGGCGAGTTTCAGGCCGGGAGACCGAAGGCCGACCCCGGCGGAAGGCCGAAAGCCCGGAGCCTCCACCCCGACTCCCAAAACGCAAGGCCGAAGGCCGAGCTGCGTGAATGCGGTTCTTCCAAGCATTCTACCAAGTCAACTGCCTTGATGAGCGAAGCCGGCGGGCCGAATGCCCGACGGCGAAGCATCGAGGCTTGCGAAGGCCGAAGGCCGAGCTCCGCGTAGGGCCGAAGGCCCGAAGCGTCACACGAGAGGGGGAAGTTGGAGCTTAAACACGACCCAACACTTTTCCTTTGGGAGTCGCGTTTTGGGAGTCGGGGTGGAGGCTCCGGGCCTTCGGCCCTCCGACGGGGTCGGCCTTCGGCCTCCCGGCCTGAAGCTCGCCCTTCGGGCTCGCTTAACCTACTTGGAAATTTGACTTTGCCCGTGTCCGCCGCCATTTTGGATTTTTCCAAAATTTTTTTTGACATGGTAATTTTGGGCCCCCAGGCTCGCCGCATGCCAAATCTCACCGCGCTCGGACCAACTTGAAAAAATAAAATAAAAAGTCGGCCATATTGATTTTTTTTATGTAGTTTGTTTTGTCTCGGGGCCCTCTATGATATTTGGTCGAGCACCCCCCACCTATCATGCATCGTTTAAAAGTTGCCATACAAACAAATACTACACGCGATTACATAAAGAATATTGACCAGGTTCGAATCCCGGTTATGTATGATAGATTAAAAAAAAATTGAATGCCATTATTATTAAATCTAAAATCGACGCCATGGTTCCTAAGAACAGATTTCGCTATCTCTTATAGTTTCTGACTTCTCCATACTTACCCATTTGGATTGATCACCCTATATATTCATATTCACCTACTGTAAAAAAATCTCGCGTAAATATATATTATGGCTTAAAAACTAGAAATTTAAAGTCGCCCCTGCATTTGAAGGTCACCCCGGTCAATGGTACTATTCGATTCCATTTTTTTGTATTGTAACGTATTAGTTCATTAACACACTATTTTACTGACTAAATCGCAATTTTCTTGTTTCCCATACTACAAGACGGCTTCGTGACGTGACGTCAACCGTTTTGTTAGGAGTGTTTCATGAGTACAGTACGATTGTCAGACTTTGACTGTAATTTTTTACTTTTGTATTGCTTTAATGCAATGGGTCATATAGACATTATTTGATCCCCGAAACAAACCTGGTCGACTGATACGATTAATAAAAACTTGTCATCTACTAGCATATTGTACCTACACACCATTTTTTATTTGACATATAAACTAGATTGGCAAGTACATCATTATAATTAATATGTTTATTCCATATGTCAAGTACTGATACCATCATTCTACTCTTCCTCGTTAAAAATTGCCCTGTATATCTATAATCGAAATCAAGACAGGCCCACTCTCGAGTTTTTACGTTGTGCATTTGGCACCATTCGTTATATCGCCTTTTTGATATGATACAGGTAACTTAGCTGTTAGACTTTTCAAATCAGTTAAATCTACCTTTATTTTATCAGGAATAATTACACACACTTGATATTAACTGAATAGTTATTGTTATTATTCTGTTATAAGTTACCATAAAAAATATTGTGTTTTAAACAATGACATGAAGCTAATTGGAAGGGCCCTGAAAAATGATAAATGCTGTGACATAATGTTTGCATCATCACTATCATCAGTGGATGCGCATAGGTCACAACCGGTGAACTTGACATTTAAGTTCAGCATTTGTTAATTTTATTTTTAGTTATGAATTTACTTATGCTTGGAGCTTTTGAATAATCAACTATGAAATAACTTTACTGCGACTAAGATTAGCCGACTTAGCCGTGAAACTTCTATCCTGGCATAGGTGGTCGTTATCAACCTTTTCTAACTTTTAAACATTATCTTGCCTTACTGATTTACTTCTTAGCATTTTGGAAACTTCTCATATTTTTGTATAGGAATCGAAATTTTCCATTTCCAAAATAAAAATTTCCTATAAAATTTCCAGCTTTTTGGAAATTTTCCGTAACTTGATCATCTGTAGTTGGGACCAACCTCTTTCAGGAAAAATTGTGCGTTCCAGAACAAGTGAACGATGATTTAGCAGAGTCATGCATGGATGCATTTTAAAATCGCGCGCGCCTCCTCGCAGCAGCTACACCTACTTAAAGGGGCCCACTGATTAACAGTCCGCCGGACGGTATCGGCCTGTCTGTTAAGGGGCCCACTGATTAACAGTCCGCCGGACGGTATCGGCCTGTCAGTTGTTCGGAACTGTCAAAATTTTGTTCTAACTGACGGGCCGATACCGTCCGGCGGATTGTTAATCAGTGGGCCCCTTTAGAACAAAATTTTGACAATTCCGAACAACTGACAGGCCGATACCGTCCGGCGGACTGTTAATCAGTGGGCCCCTTAACACGTTCCCTGTCCGGGTGCCCCCGATGTGGTTGTGGGGTCATGAAGCTTAGTTTTCAGGAGTCCCTGCTTCCACTATGGGTTCACAACTTCAAAGTGGAAGCACACTTGGGCGTGTGACTTTGTCATATCGTAATTAATGTCATTAACGGGTCTAACGCGATAAAATTTCATTATTTTACCTTTTTTCATATCATTTTGTATGGGGCCAAGTGAACGTGTTAAAAAGTCAAAACAATAAAAACCCAGTAATGCCCTTCCGAGCTTTACTCTGTTTGAAAAATCGACTCCGCCAGCGACTCCGGCAAACGAAAGAGGTTGAAACCTACCCTTTACAATCTACCTTTACACCTACACCTAAGTGTGTTGAGTCTATATGTAAACTTATACACTCAACACACACAAAGGCACCAAAAGTACTGACTTGTATATAGATACGTGTTGCATCTTTATAATTATGTGAGCGTAAAGGGCTCTACTCACCTTACAAAAACTATGCGACTTGTTGCAAGGTGAGTAGGGGACATAATTGCTTTGGTTTAAAAATGGTTTAATTATAAAATATGATTGACATTTCTATAGATTATGAATGATGACATGTGATTGACTTTTATGGTCGCGCTGGCGCTGCCACACTTTGTCGCTGCAAATAATATGTAGCTGCAGAACTCTAAGATGACCCGACCTTATGAAGTGTATTTGACCTAGGAACGAATTAAGCAACAAAATAGCAATCTTTTCTTATTATTTATTGTATTGACAGGCCCGTTTTATTGTTGACAATGACAACACCTAATTGAAAATGCTCTTTAGGTAGGTACAATAGGCGTCGCGTCGATCACTATAGTTCGCGGGTGGCGAAATATTTCTTGATCACATGTAGGTACCTAATGAGTTAATGACGTACCTAATCTACCTACTATCTAATATTATTGTTGGTACGATGCGATTACTAGCCTCGTATAAATTAACCAAACATATTATGTGCTCGTGTTAAACTAAATATAAAAATAAAATAGAGTTAGACCAAAATAATTCTGCAACGATTTTGATAGCACACGCAGTGCAAGTGTTATTTTTCACGTTCAAGTTGACAATTGATATACCGTTTGTATTCGGTTTGAAAAAATAAGTCACTGTTGTCAATAGACCGTCCTCGCATCCCCGCACCTCCACCATATAATGTAGTAAATGAAGCAAGTTGTTGTATGGAGACCCATGCATTAATTTCTCAGTCGATGAAATTTAGCTTGGTTATTGTATAGTATGAGCCGAGACTAACATTATAAATATCCAAAAAAAAAATACTCCTAAGTTAGGTAAAAACACAAATCTGATTATATATTGAACCGAGTAATTCCTCAGTCCAAAATTATTTTACAAAATAAGTTATTTGTATCAGTATGTGATACTAGAAAAAAATCTAAAAGTTTTGTCAAACATGAGAATATATTTTTATGATACTTCCTTTTTTTGACGCTCATTTTCATCGGAAAATTGCTCTGTCATTTTTTTCTTCTTATATGATCTTAGAATATAATTTGGCGCAGTGGGTAAAAAAATCCAAAAAAAATGCGTATCGAAATGTATGTATTATAGAACTATTAAAAACTGAGAGTGGAAAATTTTTAGATTTTCATTTTGTAGGTATAAAACGGCAATAAAATGGCATTCCAGTGAAAAAATTAGACTGAGCAATTTTCCGGTCCAAGACACGCCAAAAAATTTTATTTTATTAATACTGGTATATCTGCTGGGATATTTTTTTGATATTTCATATATTGTTGCAATACGTTACATGAATATGTCTGGTGAAGAAAGTTTGAACGGAGCATTTTTCCGTAAAAAGATATTAACGATTTAAGACATTAGGTATTTACTTTAATTCTATTATTATTATTCTTTGGAAATTTATACAATACTTTTTATTTATTGATACTTTATCATACTGTAAAGTTTTTTCTGGCTGAGGAATTACTGCGGGGTCCACCACCTTTATTTACTACACTAATATGTAGATTTTTTAAGCCTGACCACAGGCCCCTATTTCACCACCGTGACAGGTGCGACAATTGTCGACATCACTGTTACTGACGTCACAGGACTCCATAGGCTACGGTAACCGCTTATCATCAGACGGGCGGTGTGCTAGTTTGCCACCAACATGTTAAAAAAAAAATCCACTATATCGCCAGTTAATAAGCACTTATTTTGCGAAGCTAATGACAATTGTCACAAGAAACACGACAATTGTCACGAAATTCCGACACAGAACTCATTTGCTGTCAAGAATTACCGAAAGTTCTTTTAAATCTTGTGACAATTGTCATCATTATCATCATAAACATCGCAAGAGAAATACCTGTTTTTTTGCCGATATTATGAAGTTTTTTTAAATAATACAATGATGGTGACAAACAGGAATACGGCCTGGCCGATGGTAAACGGTAACCGTAGCCCATGGATGCCTGTGACGTCAGCAACAGTGAGATTTGTCGAATTGTAGCACCTGTCACCGTGTTGAAATAGGGGCCAGGAATATAATTATGATCAAGCACCATGTTGCGGAATTTCACTAAATCTATTTTTTTCATACTACATATACTGAATCAACTGTCACCCTTTACGTGAGAATAACAGCGCCCTCTTGACAATGATCATATTAAATTACTGGTCAGGCTTAAACAATCTACATATGGTGGAGGTGCGGGGATGCGAGGGCGGTCTATTGACAACAGTCACTTATTTTTTCAAGCCATTTATAAACGGTATTATAAAAATTGTCAACGTGGCTAGTGGCTACCTACTTTAAAAGCCAAAACACTCAAAACCCAGTAATGCACTTCCGAGCATTGCTCTGTTTGAAATAAAACTACTCCAGTACCAAATCCAAAAAATGTACTAACGCGCAAGCAACAAACGGAGGAGGTTTAGATTTACCCTTTACAATCTACGGTGGTTATCGTATTAATTTCATCCATATCCTCTGTCGATATAATTAGCATTGTATTAATTAATTTTCTATAAATCTTGACTAAGATATTATGTAGCATAAAAAATCATGCAAACCAATGACATCAAATGGGCAATCTTAACGCGTAAACAAATAACTAATTATCTTATTATTGTATTATATGCCTCTACAATGATATTAACTCAAATGAAAATGCATACATGATGTTTCGATGCAAGCACTTAGCTTCTATGTACTACAAAAAAATTACTAAAACAATGAAATCAAAACACCATCGTCGCCTTGGTGGTTCTCGGAAGACACGAGCTAGATCGTTCAAGTTCATCGCTCTCGCGGAGCTTACGCAACGCGTGCACTTCGAAAAATCCACGCGACACCGTGCATTAGGCGTGGGTGAGATTGACCTTGCACCCACACTTTCTATGCCGGATATACATCACTAAATAATACACAATAACATCAGCTTATTACGTATTAATTGACTGGTTGTTACAATATCTACTTACACGCGCTTTTGAGAATATCACTGAGTTAAATAATTATCATTCACTTTTTATGGAAGGCTGTAGTAAGTATTGAGTGAGGGCTTTGCCATTGACTACACGCTATGTGCTTAGCTATTATATTGTCAACCGAAAAAAAAGTGGTTCTCAGAATGAGGTCAATGTCGCTCTTCTTTGGAACTTTAATCTGGAATCAGACATCACAAGCCATTAAAGGGCACATTAAAATAATATGTTAGCTTAAAGTACGGTTATGTTGCATCAGACCGGGTATGTGAGTAACTAGATCCCATTTTACTGGAACGTGGAGCATTGCAACACTGGTTGCTTCGTGGTCAACGATCCGATGCAGCGGCTCGCTCGCGTGCCGTTCGGACTTATTACCAGAAACCACACTAAGCTCATACTTATAGAATCTATTTAATTAACAATTCATCGTGGATGAGAAAAATACTAAATATGAAAACTAAAGTTTATAGTGGTTTTTAATCTTCCTTTTTTTCACAGGTAATACTTGCTGTGGCAGGACTCGCATCAGCCGATATTGGTCTCGGTTACCAGTATAGCGCGCCCAAAATACAGACATCGTATGGCACACCATCCTACAGCATTTCGAGCGGCAACAGTGGCTTTAACACTGGCTACTCAGGTCAACACACGGGCTCTGTTCACAAAGGTCAGGCTTTAAGTTCCGCGTCGAACGTGTACCAAACCTCTGCAGGTTTGCAGAATGGATATCCAAGCCAAGTTCAAACCGCCGGTACTGGATATCAAGGAAACGTCTTGCAATCAGGCACAGGTTACCAAACTGGTACCGGATATCATCCTCAGATTAGCTCGAGTTACCAGACCGATAATACCAGATACCAAACTGGAGGAAACTATGCTGGGGCAGATTCTACTGGAAACCAGTATCAAACTAGTGGATCATTTGGAACCAGTGGGTCGCACCAAGGTGTTCAGGGCCTCAATCAGTACCAGTCGTCTAGCCAATACAATGCTAACTCAGCCAATTACCAACAATACTATAGTCAAGTGCAACAACAAGCACCTCAAATCTTCAAACACTTCTATGTTCACGCCGCCCCTGAAGAAACAGAGTTACCGAGACCCCGTCAGCCAGTGGTCCTGCCTGCACCTCAAAAACATTATAAGATCATCTTCATCAAGACGCCAGCTCCTGTTGTCGGGTCTACACAATTTGTACCCGTGCAACAACAAAACGAAGAGAAAACGATTGTATACGTTCTAGTTAAAAAACCAGAGGTACAGGATGACATTGTCGTCCCGAAAATTGAACAGAAGCCACCATCTAAACCTGAGGTATTCTTCATCAAATATAAGGGCAAAGAAGACAGCCAGGCTGTAATCAACAACATCGTTAATGAATATAACAGCGGAAAAGAGTCTGTCAATGTCGGGGGTGCGTTCCACTCTGGCGGTACTCTAGATTCGATCGCAGATGTCAAATACGTGCCGCAATCCGTGGTAACTTCTCACTCGACAGGCGACGGCGTTGGAGCATCAGTTCAAGCTTTAAGTGGAGCATCTGGATCTCAGTACGAAACCAGTGGATCTGTGGGTCAATCCGTAAATTCAGGATCCTTCGATAGTGGCTCATCAGGTTCCCGCTACCAAACACAATCCTTTGGAACTAGCTCCGTGGGCTACCCATCGTCTACTGCGGGTTACCAAGGATCGACTGCAGCCCCGATCCAGATCAGTTCAGGTACCGGAGGGTACGACAGCAACAGCGGGTTCTCGTCCACGGTATCCTCTACGGGCGGCCAAAGCGTGATTTCTTCCCACCAGGGTATTCCTCATGAATCTTATGGGACGCCGCAATTTAGCAACAATTAACAAACTAAACAAACCATTAAATATATATTAAAATATATGGATTTTTATTTTTAACTTAATTTACCATTAGATCCCTACTACGACTAAGGCGCCAATTATTAAAAAAAATAACTAAATATGTGCCGAATCATTTAATAATTACATTCAAAATTATTAACAGTATAGCTTCAGATACTTATTGTTAGATATATAGGTAATTGCAGTCAGTCAGTCAATCGACAGTTAAGTAGGTGGTACTTTTATAAACATTTATGTAATGGCATTTATATGTTTAATTCTGACTCAAGTCTGATTCCAGAATTTACGCAAGTACCTACTTAATACAGTAAATTTATACATTTAGCGTTTGCGTCAAATCCGGTAGTTCTGATTTTTTGCAGACGTATTTATGATGTTGGTCCAATGAATAATCCAAGTAGACGTGTGCGCCGATTAAGAAATGATCGGCGGCGGCGTTTGCCAAAAAATCGGCGGCGGCGGCGTGTTTTCGGCGTGAAATCGGCGTGACCTTGACTTTCAGGTTTCTCAAGAAAAATCATTAATTTGTTGTTTTTCTTGAAAATATGATCAATGCAGGTTGCTGGTCAGTGAACTACGTATAGTTTGAATATGCTGTGAGTAAAATAGGGTTTGTAAATGAATATAGGATAGGTATAATAACTTGATTTCCCTAACACAGGCTTGCATTAAGACCTTTTTTTTTTACGTTGGGGAAATGCGTTTACGCATGCCACCTGGCCCGGGGGAATCAGGAGCGATGACGGACTAACCAGTAATAGGACTACCGTCGAAAACCACCACCGAATGCCGACTCCGCCTTGTAGAGGAGCGCCGCAGGATCACTATCAGCATTCGACTGCGTACGCCCCCGGCGGCCGGCCCATGGGCCGCAGACGATTGTGGGTGCCAGTTGGTGAGGCACCCCTAGTCCTGTGAGCCTTTAACAGCAGGGACTCCCCCCGGAGCCCTGCACAGCCCACTACGGTGGATGCAGCAAGTGCGCATAGCGCCTGGCTCTGCCTCCAGCCCGTCGCCGGCGGAGGGGGTGCGTGTCAGGGTCATTCTCGCGCGCACGTTCCGCTGCCTCCTTCTGTGACATTATTTGGTCACTGAAGGAGGCCATTGCTTTCCATGCCTCTTCGCTATCGAGCATGGCATTAACAACGCTCGGCAACGAAAGGTCTGCTCCTAGTATTGCCTGAAGGGTGGTCCGCTGAAACCCCCATGCAGGACACTCCTCGAGAGTATGACGCGCCGTGTCTACCTGCGTGCCACACTCATGGCACATGGGGGATTCCTCGCTCCCTATATGGTGCAGGTACTTACCAAAGCATCCATGGTCAGTAAGTATCTGCACCATGTGAAAAGCCAGGGTTCCCTGCCGCCTTTCTACCCATCGTTCCAGATGCGGCAGTATAGCCTCTACCGTTGTCAGCCCATATTCTGCTCCGCCGAACTCTACCCTCCAGCGGCGAAGTGTCTCTACTTGGGCTAACGCCCGGATGTTTCGCACTTCTTCTTCTTCCGGGAATTCTGCCGCCGCTCTTCTCCCAGCCCTGTAACGGTGGACCTCCGCAAGAATGTGAGCTTGCAGATGTCAGGGAGGGTCTGCAGCCAAGATAGTTGCCGCTGTAAAGGATACCGTCCGATACCCGCGGACGGCTCTCAATGATATTGCCCTCGGTGGCCTGCACAGTAGAGCCCTATTTTCCGCAGAAAGGGCATCTACCCATATAGGAGCACCATATAGGCCCATACTACGCAGGACGCGAGAGTAAAGGAGCCTACATGTGGCGTTCGGCTCACCAACGTTAGGAAGCAGCCGGCTGAGGGCTGCGGGCAAGACTGGCAAAGTGCGCCTTAAATTGCCAACGGCCATCCAGAATAAGGCCTAGGTATTTCATTTGGGCCTTAACCGCCACAACCTCCCCATATACTCTAATATGGGCATTGTGAGGGGGTGCTCTTCTTGGGCCATGGAAAAGAAGAGCTTCCGTCTTTGGTAGGGATACCTCAAGACCCAGCTGGTGGATTCGTTCCACCATAAGTGAGGTTCCAATAGTCACCTTTCTGGCTGCATCTTCATAAGAGATGCCTCGGCACGTAATAAGTGTGTCATCTGCATAGGCCAGCACATTCATTCCAGGCAGGACTGGGCCCCGCAATTGGCTTGCATTAAGACCTGGTCCCAATGACCTTCGATCCGATCTATAACTCTCCGTTTTCTCAAGCTTTCCATGGCTTGTCCTATTAAAAATGACATACTTCAACAAAACAGAACTCCACATATCCTTGAAATTTGCTAGACATAGTGGACTGCTATGGCTTTTTTTTAATTGTTTTGCTGTCGTACAAGCGCCAGGCTCACTGAAACGTATCTTCTTTCTCGTTTTATCACTGCTGAGGATCGTGACATGTAATTTGTCTCCATTTCATGCGGTCATAAGCCGTATGGACTGCACGGTGCAGACTGCCGCAAGCCGATCTCTTCATAGCGTTTGACCATCTCACACATGCTTCAACTCGAGCACGTTTGCCATTCATTCGGCTTTAAATTCATATGTTTCTCCACATCATACGTTGGATAATATGTCCGAAGAATCTAAGAACTCACCCATGGCATGTTGGGAAGAGCTGAGTGGCGATATAGAGCTCTCTGAGAATGGAGGGGTTGGTTCTCCTAGCTGTCCAAGGTATAAGCAGCAGTTTTCATTCGTTCGTTATCAGTAGACGGTGAATACTTAGGATTACTCATTTACTTTAATTGGTGTGTCAAATAGTTTCTGCAACTGGCTATTCAGTTTCGTTTAATTAATAATTGATGTATATTTGACAACTGTAACATAAATAACACAAAAAATCCATATTGTAATCGAAGAACCAACTTGGAATAGCTAATTAACAACACTCAAGGTCACGCCGATTTCACGCCGATCATTTATCGGCGGCGGCGGCGTGGTCAAAAAGCCCGGCGGCGGCGGCGCGCCGGCGCGGCGCACACGTCTAAATCCAAGTTGGTGACCTCGAGCGCCGAACGCAACTTTGTCAAAAACCGAAAAACCTGCGAAAATTTCGGTTTTTGTTTAGTTTTGGGCGATTCTAACCCTAAAGGACTAGTTTTTGATCGTACCTTCCTAAGACGTTTTTAAAGCAGACTAAATTTCCTACAATACGAGATTAGAACTGTCTCTGTAGATTGAATAGTTACCGAGATATAGGCTTTCAAAATTTAGATTTTTTTGAAATTGAGCTCGTAAGCTAAGTGAGTGCAGTGAGTATGCACTTTTGACTCAGGCGATGCCGCTTGGCACGATTGTTCCTAAGGTCAAACAAAGCTGATTTGGCGCGTTAGCCACGATATCGTACCGTGCCTACCCCCCAAAAAGGGAGGGGAAAGGGTCGGATCCCCAGGTCCAATCTAAGCTATATTTCTTACTGCTCTTAGCAACTAGGGCAAGTTATATATGATTTTCATATAATTTAGGGCTTCTTTATTCTATAAAGTATCACTTCAAAGCAGGCATTCATACATTTTTTTGTAAAAATATTAAGCGGATTGAGTGACGATTTCCATAGAAATGTAATTATGGCCAAAGTCAAAAGTTATAAATCTTTAAAAAAAACACTTAACTTGGGGTTTTAAAAATATGAATATAATGTTTTCATCCCTAAATTATATAAAAATGATATATAACGTGCCCTAGCTCCTAAGAGTAGGAAGAAATATAGCAAAGATTGGACCTGGGGATCCAAACCCTTTCCCCTCCCTTTTTGGGGGGTAGGCACGGTACGATATCGTGACTACCGCACCAAATCAGCTTTGTTTGACCTTGGGAACAATCGTGCCAAGCGGCATCGCCTGAGTCAAAAGTGCATACTCACTGCACTCACTTAGCTTACGAGCTCAATTAAAAAAAAATCTGAATTTTTAAAGCCTTTATCTCGGAAACTATTCAATCTACAGAGACAGTTCTAATCTCGTATTGTAGAAAATTTAGTCTTCTTTAAAAACGTCTAAGGAAGGTACTGTCAAAAACTAGTCCTTTAGGGTAAGAATCGCCCAAAACTAAATAAAAACCGAAATTTTCGCAGGTTTTTCAATTTTTGACAAAGTTGCGTTCGGCGCTCAAGGTCACAAACTTTACTTCACGGATTATTAATTGGGCCAACATCATAAATAAGTCTGCAAAAAATCAGAACTACTGGATTTGACGCAGAAGAGCCACATTACAAAATTCTACAATTTCACTGGATTATACTAGTCTTAAGTCGTAACAACGGCGAAAAGTTTGCACTGCACATTAACGTTCTGTGTTACTGATAGTGCACTGCCTTATGGAAATATAGTTCAGATTCGGAAACCGCTACCAACTTTTAGTATGTTGTTGGGCATGGCATTGGGTCTCCAAAACTGCCGGGAGACAGCGGCGCCGGCCATCTACTTCAGCGGAATAACGTCATCAAAATGACTCCCGCCTTGTTGGGAAAATTGCATTTTGTACCCAAACTATGCATGATACACGTGTGTGGTATTAAAAAGCCAATAAAATATACTATATTTAAATTATACACTGTGTACCAAATTATACAACAGTTAAAGAGAAATTTACAAAGAAATCAAAATGATGTAAAAAAATATTCGATTATTCAAAAGCCGGAGCCCAATTAAAAGTCGGACGTTAAAGCAATGTACTACAATATTAAAGATGACGTCTCAAGCCTTACACTGATACTAATAAAATCAAAATTTGACCAATATTGTGGAAAATATGCATCAAAATGTAGGTATTCGCAAGAACAAACGCATTAAAGTTAAAAAAAACCAAATTGGTCATTTTCAGAATAATCTTCATAAGCTTCTAGTATGTTATTAGCAATATGACCTGGATTCTAAAACTTCCGGGAGACCATCTCTATTGTCTCTGGGTAACAAATAATGACGTCATACTAATAATCACTGCCGAAATTCGCAAAAAGTAAATTATAGCTATACCATGAGTCACACATACACATGTGTTACATGTAATGAAAGGTTATTAAATGTATTATGATTCACCTAAACATTATTTGCAAAAAAAAATGTACGGTTTAAGAGCTATAAACAAAGAAATACCACTATTTATGAAAAAAGTAGGTGTATATCGATTATATAGCTAAACTAAAAAGGTTAATAAAATGTTGCGTATAATATTAAAGAAACCAGTTATTCAACTATACATCACAACTTAAATTTTAAATTTCTGATAAAAACTGTGGCAGTTGTAGAAAAAAAACTAAAGCGCGCCAACAATTCTACTTTAATGCGCTCATATTACGCAAAGAATAGTTCTAATTATCGAAAAGTAAATGAAAGAATATTACATAAAATACTTGAAAACGACATGTTCGACTGGAATATTAATTTATAAATTGGATTTGCTTGATAAACAAGCAAAATCTCTGTTTCTTTAAGTACCTAATCTCCTCCTTTGAAAGTCGGTTAAAATGTGGCTTTTGTCACCTGGACCACAAAGACGAAGCAATCCACCTCATTTATCAAAATCAGTTCAGTAGTTTCATGTAAACAATACATATATATGTAGACAGCAGTTCCTGCCGTAGTCGAGTAAAAATATTAATATGAAATAGACTCTTATTTTCATGGCCTGACGCTACAAATATTATAGAAATGTAAAGTTACATGCCAGTAAGTAGGTACATGCCTAATACAAAATGCTTTATCGAGGCTTATAACATACATATATATATGTAAGCCTCGATTAACCTTATATAGAAGCAAAATTTAACTACGAGGGTAGCGAGTAGTTCCAAAAGTGGAAACTTGAGTGTTGCAAGAGTTTCCTGAGAAGGCTGGCAGCATTCTCCCTCTGATACTCTGAAATACAGGTGAGCCCTCTGATGAATTACATGAAACTACTGAACTGATTTTGATAAATGAGGTGCATTTCATTCGTCTTTGTAGCCCAGGTGATAAAAGCCACATTTTAACCGACTTTCAAAGGAGGAGGTTAGGTACTTAAAGAATCAGTTATTTAAGTACCTAACCTCCTCCTTGTTTATCAAGCAAATCCAATTTATAAATTAATATTCCACTCGAAAATGTCGTTTTCATGTATTTTATGTAATATTCTTTCAAAAAATAAAAAAAAATAATTAGAACTATTCCTTGCATAAACAGCGCTATAAAGTAGAATTGTTGGCGCGCTTTAGTTTTTTCCACAACTTCCACAGTTTTTATCAGAAATTTACAATTTAAGTTGTGATGTATAGGTAGTTGAATAACTGTTTTCTTTAATATTATACGCAACATTTAATTAACCTTTTTAGTTTAGCTATATAATCGATATAAACCTACTTTTTTCATAAAAAGTGGTATTTCTTTGTTTATAGCTCTTAAACCGTAAATTTTTTTGCAAACAATGTTTGGGTGAATCATAAAACATTTAATAACCTTTCATTACATGTAACACATGTGTATGTGCGACTCATGGTATAGCTATAATTTACATTTTGCGAAGTTCGGCATTGATTATTAGTATGACGTCATTATTTGTTACCCAGAGACAATAGAGATGGTCTCCCGGAAGTTTTAGAATCCAGGTCATATTGCTAATAACATACTAGAAGCTTATGAAGATTATTCTGAAAATGACCAATTTGGTTTTTTTTAACTTTAATGCGTTTGTTCTTGCGAATACCTACATTTTGATGCATATTTTCCACAATATTGGTCAAATTTTGATTTTATTAGTATCAGTGTAAGGCTTGAGACGTCATCTTTAATATTGTAGTACATTGCTTTAACGTCCGACTTTTGGTTTGGTTGTAAAACCCAAATAATCGAATAATTTTTTACATCATTTTGATATCTTTGTAAATTTCTCTTAAACTGTTGTATAATTTGGTACACGGTGTATAAATTAAATATAGTATATTTCATTGGCTTTCACTTAATACCACACACGTGTATGTGCCATACATAGTTTGGGTGCAATATGCAATTTTCGCAACGAAGCGGGAGTCATTTTGATGACGTAATTCCGCTGAAGTAGATGGCCGGCGCCGCTGTCTCCCGGCAGTTTTGGAGACCCAATGCCATGCCCAACAACATACTAAAAGTTGGCAGCGGTTTCCGAATCTGAACTATCTCTTCGACCGTTTCCCATAAGGCATAGTACTATGAGGGCCTACTGCAAACACCGAAGTTCGCAAATTGCGGGCATCTTTCTTTTTTATTCCAATTAAGCTGTAATTAGAGTGACAGAGAAAGGTGCCTGCAATTTGCTAACTTCGGTGTTCGCGGTAGGCCTCTGCAGTAACAAAGATCTGTCAAATGGGCAGTGCAAGGCCCTCAGTACTGCTTTTATGAGGTCATATATAGGTATCACAATAATACAACAGTGCGGTGCAAACGTGACGCGTTTTGGTGTCCACGGCCTATCTTGTGCAAGAAGTGTCGGCCGTCTTTCACGACACGCGAGCCTAAACGACATCCTCCGCCGAGCTCTTGTTACGGCTGGGGTGCCGGCGGTTCTTGAGCCGTCTGGTTTGGCCCGCGATGATGGGAAAAGACCGGACGGCATGACCCTCGTTCCCTGGAAGATGGGACGGCCTTTAGTTTGGGATGCCACATGCGTGGACACCCTTGCGCCGTCCCATCTTCAAGGAACATCTAACAGCCTTGGTGCGGCCGCCAACGCGGCTGAACACCTCAAGCGGCGCAAATATGCAGCCATTGATTCTGGCTGCATGTTTGAGCCGTTTGGGGTGGAAACCCTTGGGCCGTGGGGTCCTGGCGCCCACGGCATATTCGCCGAACTGGCGAAGCGCCTCGTGGAGGCGACGGGTGACAAGAAGGCTGGCTCCTACCTTGCGCAACGCATTAGTATTGCCGTCCAGCGCGGCAATGCCGCCAGCCTTCTTGGCACCCTGCCCAAAGGCACGGAACTGGAGCCAGTTTTTTATTTATAGGTTATTTTAGTTTATAGATTATTTTAGTTGTAGTTGTAGCTTTATATAGTTTTTAATTTTAGTATATAATTTTTTTTTGTTTATATTACATGTATTTCTTGATATACCTAATTAATAAACGGTTCATAATACAACATAATTTAAATTTAAAAAAAAAATTCGTTTCGCGAGGCCGGATAGGTCTGAGCGCGGGCAACCCCATTTCTCGCCGAGGTATGTATAGTGCTTTTCTCAAACATGCAATGAAATAAATAAAATAAAAAATCCACGAAACCCAAGTTTTATTTATAGAAAAAACTAAAAGTAAACTACACCCAAAATATGACCAACACGTACCTATATCATTATCACGCGTATGTTTTACACGAGTCGTGTATTTTTACTACCCGTATATTTTCATGTATCTTTGATTTTTTCGCCTTGTATCAGTCTGACTGTCGCTTTCGTCACATAAGTTTACATAGTCTTTCATGTTGATATCATGTTTCACATACATCGTTGCTTTATGCATGGAGTAAATAAGTATAATTTCCACAGTGTTGACGAATTTGTAGTTACATTCATTTAAAATATGCCACAAAACTGTTTCTAATAAACTGTAAGCCATTTTTCTTAGTTTCTCAAATAATAAAATTGCCATAAGCAACCATATACATACTTCGTCTTTGACTTGGCGGCAGAGGCAGCAAGTTATTAAAATCAATAGGGTATTTTCCTACTAGTCAAATCAGTTACTTTTTTAGAACTGTCAAAACGATTTGCTAATATGGATTTTATATGAAACATTACATCGTGACGTCACGGTCAACTCACCTACTTTTTATATTTCTATCCGATTTATTAAATAGAACTTGTGTTTAAAAATAACTCCTATCTGTGTTTTTCTAATAATTATCTGATGCTTTATTTCATGCATGGTGTAAAATAATTTATTTTAAATACAGTATAATACCCTATTCTGCTTACGCTGCCAATTCCAACACCTACGATTACAATTAATATTAATTTCATTATTTCGTCGAAACTCATATTAAAGTCAAAAAATCAACAACGCACCATAAATCCAATAAAACAGAATGAATATATTTCAACTTTACCTCCATAACAATTTAAAAAATATAACTACGCGTGTTTGAGTAGACCTTTTTACCGCTAACGTTTAAATGAAATATTTTAAATGTTTTTATTTGTGTAGTTAAATTTATAATTAAAAATTATAAAATTATAGAATGTATTATTTATTAAGTTCATGTTGATTTTATACAAATAAAACTGCAAATTATAGCAAACATTGTTTTTTGTTTTGTTTTTTATAGGCGTAGTGGCAGAGTGTCATTACGAACCATAAAGCAAATACTGCCTCTAGTTTTTTTTTAATGTATGAATGCCACGATGCTGTGTCAGAAATATCTGTGAAATGAAAATTAAAAAAGAGGACTTTGCCGGCCTAGGCCTGCAAGATGTGTATGAAATTCCATTGACGACCTTTTGTCCTAGCCGCACCTGAATCGTCATACTTCGCAGCCTATTATAAGGAACATAACATCAATATTTCATTACATGTTTGAGAAAATATATTTTCACCACACCAGCTGGTTTATGGCTCTCTTGATTGTTCAAAAACTGATAAGAATGTTGCATTTTATTCACATTGAGGCAAAGTAATCAAATGCAAATTTTGAGTTGTTTTCTTATGTTCGCTGGTAGAATTGACTTTTAAAAGATGATTTTGAATGATAAATACATATTTAATAACATTCATTTTGAATCGATATGCTTTGATTTTGTTTGATATTTTACAGTTAGTATTTTCCTTGTGTTGGTGTGGTGAAAATTTTGTGTTTCACAAGGGGCAAAATTTGTTTAACCCCCCGTGGCTTGAAACCCTTGCAACGCTCAAAATTCCATTTTTCGTACCATGAGCGTAGCGAGGGAGCAATTTTGGAATCTTTCGCTTGCTCGGGTATCAATAGCCCGAGAGGTTAAACAACAACTTTGCCCCCTTGTAAAACAAATAACTATTTATATTTTCATGGCAAATTGTAACTCTTTACTTTGTTCTTACATTCCCAGAGCTACTCGGTAACTGTAAGCCGAGGATGGGCATCATTCAGTTTCTTAGTTGACTACAGTACCTACATATATATATATTGATGACCTTCTTTTATCGAAAGTCGGTTAAAAATATTTTACCAAAGAATTGTCAAGGTATTGTCAATAGTTACTTGGTTTTTCTGTTCTCCGTATTAATGTTATTGACAGAAACACGCAATAGCATAGCAGGTTGATATTACGTAACCTCACAGGACTGCGATAAGTGCCTCTCAAGTAACACACAAGCAGGATAATGGGGTTGGCAACTGTCAAAGGTTTGCCTAGATGGCGCCATCATAGCTTGCCCCTTTTTCTATGAGATTTGGTTTAAAGAGCTGGCATCCAGGGTATTAAAAAAACAAAAATTTGACACAATTCTAGGGATTGACGGGGCAAGCTATGATAGCGCCATCTGCAAAAACTTCCACCGGCCAACCCCATAGAGTAAAATTATCATCTTATTCAAATTATGATTGCATAAATTTTGAGTATAAGCGATGGAAATTACTAAATTCGGAATAAATATGTGGGCCTAGTGGGGCCTATATACCAATTAATGCTGAATAAATTTTGCATAGTATCGGTTTTGCATATTAAAACTGAATAATACTTGACGGAGGCACGGGCGACGGCAGTGGGCATAGTACCTCAATGTATTACTTCACAGCTAAGTTAGTATGCGATGCTAACTGATTTGTTGTAAAATAAAAGATCACATTCTTTCAAAACAACACATCCTTTGTTTATTTCACAAAAGTAAGCTTCTAATGAAACATAAGAAATCAAAATAACACTTGGAATAAAACACTTAGCTAAATGGATAAAGAACGTTGAATTCTATAAGCTTTCAGAATAATCCTTCAAGTATAAGCCTTCAGGAACGTGGCGAGTTAGGCACGAGGTTGGAGTACGTCCGATCTCTAGCGCGGCCCGATCAAAACTGCCCACCAGCGGCGGAGCCTCGCTGCTCCAGTCCTCCCGCCTCAACGTCAAGTTGGTCAACCTGCTTGACCAGTCTACCAACATAACGACAAAAATGCCAACTCGTGCCTACCTTCACCCAAGAGAAACCTCTTGACGTTCCAAAGCCTTCTACCTGTCATCTTAGTTCAACAAAACGCCAATAGATGGCGTTACTCTCTACGTTATGGATTTCGTTACAACTTGTAAACAGCAAACATTTCTAGTAGCCAAACATTGCTAATCAATTGTATACAGGCGTCTAAAACTATGAACTGTCACGCTGCAATACGTCCTTCTGGCTCCAATTTCACCACGGTGACAGGTGCGACAATTGTAAAATATCACTGTTGCTGACGTCACAGGCATCCATGGGCTACGGTTACCGCTTACCATCGGGCGGGCCGTATTCCTGTTTGCCACCATCATTGTTTTATTTAAAAAAACTTTATTATATCGGAAAAAACAGATATTTCTCTTGCTAACTTTATGACAATTGTCACAAGAAACACTACAATTGTCACGAAATTCCGACATATAACTCATTACCTGTCAAGAATTACCTACAATTCTTCTAAATCTTGACAATTGTCAGAAACTTTGCAAAAGAAATATCTGTTTTTTTTTTCGATATAATAAAGCTTTTTTTAATAATACAATGATGGTGGCAAACAGGAATACGGCCCGCCCGATGGTAAGCGGTAACCGTAGCCCATGGATGCCTGTGACGTCAGCAACAGTGATTTTAGAATTGTCGCACCTGTCACCGTGGTGAAATTGGGGCCTGGAGTCACGTCCCGACATACTTATTTCTTACACAGTTAGTCAGACAGTATTCAGCTTAAAGCATTTGTGGTTACTAAAAGCTGCATAATAGCGGCATTAGCAGCAATTAGCTGTATATATTCTGTGTTGTAAGATATTAAGCAGACAATATTAAGAAAAATGTGATAGTGGCTCCTAAATGCTGAAAAGAAGCGTCGGTGGAGACTTTCAACTGTATAAAAGCGGTTGCAGTTTCTGTTTTAATGTTAGTTTTTGTATAAAGGTGGATGCTATTACTGGGAGCTGTAATGAAATCCACATCTTATTTGTTATTCAGTAGCTGCATATATGGGTTAATTATGGCTTTAATAGACATAACGTCTGAATAATAAATACTTATACTTAAGTTATAGCGATTTTAGTACACATGTACTATCTTTTCTTGCTAAAAGCTGCAAAATGAACGCAATGAGAAGCGCTATTCAAACTACTGCTTAGTATCAACAAGTGCGCGGTGGAGAGGGTTCCGTAGCTTTATACACGGTCAACGGTGCTACTTGAGCCTGATTGCCTAGAGCTTGTGCTTGTTTTTATTTTATTTTGAACGCATCTTGCGTATTTATTCTTTAATCCAATCATTATGAAAAAAATCGAGGTTTAGTTTTCTTAACAATTCTCTTCGATTGGTTATTTTACACAAGATGCATTGTCGTTTTAATGACGTAAAACAATTGCTAGCTTCCATCGTATACACTGTTAACTGACCATTTGCATACCTTACTGCAACGAGATAAGTTTTACCAATGGCCATTTAAGGTTGTTGCTAGTTGGCAAACAAGGTGTCAAATTCTAGTTATTGATATTGTTGCATTAAAAACTTGTAGACTGGACTGGGTATGTGAATAAGTTTTTGGCAAAAATTTCATTTTTGGTACAAGCTTTTATCGCCGACTGTACTTTTCTTACGACAGACAATCTCATTGAGACAATTCTAAAAACCCCTAACACAATTAGATTGCGCTGTTTCATCACAGAGTTCCTATGGCCACCTCCTGTCTCCATCATCAGATAAGCTCGATGGTACCATAATATTGCATTGTCATCCGATTTATACATGCATGCAAAATTTCAGCTCAATCGGAAACCGGGCAGTGGATCAAATTTAACTTGCAAAATTTGATTACAGGCCGACAGACAGACAACGGTCAGGTGAAACTAAATAAAGGCTTTTAAAAATAAAATAATCACCCCCATTAAAATATAGCGAAATCGATTCTCCTGTCGATTTTGAACAGACTGTTTTTAGGTTTCAAGTGGGTCTACTCATACCCATCCCACACTATACTCGTACTCATACCTAAACAATACTGCCCATACCAAACTATACTTGTACTCATACCCGTGATACCCGCTACTAATATACCCGCACCTTCGCACCTATACCATATTCATACCATACTCGTAACCAATACCATACTCATACTATACACATCTTCGTACTCACGTCGTACATCTTTGCGTGTACCTTTACCTACTACATATTTGTCGGAACTGATAACGGAAAAAATAAATGTGTAATCTGCCGTGCCCCCAGATTTATCATGTAACTTAAATATTATATCGCGTTTATAATATTAGTAGGAAGTAGGATTGAATATTGCCCGTGTTACATACCTAAGTATAATGTTTCTCATCAAACTAGTGAGGATCTATGTGGTTTTTACTTTTTACTATTTGTGTATAGAACTCTAATAGGCTTTAAGATTGAGAAAACAATTACTATTATACTGATGTTATTCAAAACTTGTGTAGATCTGATTTTCCAAAAATAAAAAATTGCCATACAAATGTCGAAAAAACACCCTCTTCAAAAATTGACCCATTTACTTTTTAAACAGTGCATTATTTACGCGGCGCTTTAAAATTTTAAATAAAATGTATATATATATTTACAGTAAAGTCGCATGGGCAATGAAATTGAAGTTATGTAAACATCAAATCAATATATGGGTGATGTCCTCCTTATTTTGTATTCACTTCAGAAACCACACTTTGACACGAGTTCACAAATTAAAATGGAAGACAAATCATTGATATCTGTCAAATATCTGAATACTTATATTTTCTGTAAAAATGCACTTTTGAACCAAAAGCTTCATAACGTGTGAATAACTGATTCATTGTGTACAAAGCTGGATAACTTTGGTTTAAAAGCGGTATAGAAGCTTTTGACAGCCTCTATACAAGTGTTATTCAGCTGATCCAATGTGTGGGCACACACTTATACAGCTATTACATTACTGTTATTCAGTTGTAAGCTGCCCACCACTGCCCATTTTGCGCCCAAACCTTCTGTATAACGAATGTAACAGCGCTGTTACCGACGATATACAGCTTCCTTATTCAGCTTACAGTACGGCATGCTCTGTTATTCAAACAATATTCAGCTACTTTTGTGTTACTTGGGCTGTTACAGTTGTTGTAAGATATATTCAACCGACGAAAAAAAAAACGGAGGAGGTTCTCAAGTCGACGCGTATATTTTTTTTTTTTTATGTATGACCACGCATAACTTTTTACAGAGATGTTCGATTTTGATAATTATTTTTTTATTGGAAAGGGTATACCCCGAAGTTGGTCCCATATAAATTTGGAAAAAAAATCCAACCTTAAGGGTAGGAAAATAGGGGATGATTGATTTTTTCACTCACCGATTGTAACGTATGACCACGCATAACCTTTTACAGAGTAGTCGTAATAAAAATATACGCGTCGACTTGAGAACCTCCTCCGTTTTTTTTTTCGTCGGTTGATAATAAAAATTTGGAAAAAATCCTACCCTAAGGGTGGGAAAATAGGGGTAATTTATTTATATTACAGAACAAAATAATAGTTAAAGTAGGATTATTAATATAACAGTTAATAGCTAAACCAAGGTAGGTAGCTATTTTAAAAGTAATCAAACATTAAGCATGTAATAATTTGTATAAATTATAGCCACAGAAAATTATAAAATAAAAACTTTTTAACAAAAAAAATAACCGCCGAAAAAAAACTAAAACGAAATAAAATAAAAAAACCGGCACTAACACGAAACGAGTCCCCCAACAAAAACAATAGCACACTGAAAAGAAAAAAATAATTATTTTGTCTTCAATAACGCAAGTGAATACCTATGAACTATGTATATACATACTTCTGAAATCAATCACACAAATCTGCGTATTTATATATTTACAATCTGTTATTTTTGGAGTCGGTGCCAGCCTCAAACAAACTTGAGCACCTTAATAGTGAAGCACCTGCACCGACTCCAAAAATAACAGATTGTAAATATATAAATACGCAGATTTGTGTGATTGATTTCAGAAGTATGTATATACATAGTTCATAGGTATTCACTTGCGTTATTGAAGACAAAATAATTATTTTTTTCTTTTCAGTGTGCTATTGTTTTTGTTGGGGGACTCGTTTCGTGTTAGTGCCGGTTTTTTTATTTTATTTCGTTTTAGTTTTTTTTCGGCGGTTATTTTTTTTGTTAAAAAGTTTTTAATATGTAAAATAGCCTATTGTACCGCCTCCCTAAATTGCACACCTTACCTGAATAAGAAGTCAAATAAAAAAAGTTACTGATAATCATGTCTAATTGTTTTGATTACACGGTGACCGCGAGAAACGTAATTATTGAATCATTTTAACCCGTCTTTGTGTCTTCTAAATGTCAGTATCCGCGACATATAAATGGCTTATTTATGTTGATGAATGATGACATAGGTAAGTTTGGGAGTTTACCGCCAACATGCCGCAAAAACACTAAAATAATGTCATACTTCTAAGAATGAATACCACCTGGACCATGTGTGCATCATCTAGAGAGGATAAGTCTCATAGTGCGGATAATTCAGTGATCGATAAAACTAAAGCTCAGTAACGTTACCTTACAACACCATTGTCTTGGCTTCTCACAAGCTTCTAGTATTCTCACAAGTATGTTGTACATGGGTGAATTGTTATAATGACGACAACAGGGATTACATTTAGGAATGCCAGATGATTATTTATCATTGTATTTTCGGAACCAATCGATTCGTATTGCAATTGGAGTTGGCACATTATTGGTATTTTAATAGCGGGACCATTCGCATAGCTTCATGACGTTATCTTGATTGATTGAGCGCGCTTTCAGCTGGCGTCCCAGAATATCGGCTCGAGTACTTCATTTGGCCGGTAATGCGGCGGGTCCGATGAGATTTCATTCATGATGTGCATTGTTTATGAATGGAATGTCTCTATTTCGGTGCAGTGACGCGTGATAGTTTAATGTTGGGTATTAGCAAGGCTCGTTGCGGGTGGGATATTCGCGGATGCACTTTCCTCTGGAGGGCGGACGGGGGGAGGCGACTGGCGCCATTCAATGGCGGATCAACTCGGGCTCTCGTTCGCGTCTGGGAACGCCACCACATTAAACAAATCATCATAACGACCATTTCACTCGAAATAAGAGCCTTCTGGTTAACTGAACCGTTCGGATCTTAATTGATCAACAATTATTTTAATTCTTGTACGTAACGCCGGATAGCTTTTAAATATGTAAGTATTAACTATAGGCTGTATCTTTAGGTACCTACCTATTTCAAAAAGAGTAAACAAAATCTACCCTCAAATGGCTTCTTAAGCCAGTTGAGGGTAGATGAAAATATTACATGATCAAATAATGTAGTTTAAAGTCAGGTCGTTCAGTGACAGATCCAGCTAGAGATGGGTCGCGGGTATTTACCCAATTTACCCACCCAGGTAAATACCCATCTACCCGGTATTTACCCGTATCTACCCAAATGGACGGGTAGATTCATTTCTTGTTGCACATGTCGATTTGTGTTAAAGTGGAGATATAAACCGAGTTAATGGTTGTAATTATTGTGTGTCATTTAAAATGAAATGGTTTAGTGAAACCTGCAGTTGTAACTAAGAAATTTTTAGTACAATTTTGATAAAAGGCCGCCATAAGAGTATTTTATTACGATTTGAGTAAATTATCGTGCGTATACGTTTATAATACACATTCGAACTTCGGTCGCTGGGGGGTGTGGTTGGGGGGAGGGGGGTAAAAGTGAACTTTTTCATATTTCTTGGAATCTGTCATTAATATCGAAAAATGTTCTATGTACAAACTAAAGTAGACAGAATTTCCTACAAAAAAGGTTATATACATTTTTGTCCTGTATTTGACTTATGAGCTTCCCAAGTTGTGGTACTCCACAATTTTTTTTTATTATCATTCATAAATGGTCTTTATTTTTATCTTACTAATGTATATTAAAAGCGTTTTAAAACATTTCCGAAACCCAGGGAATGATTTTACACGATATTCATAATTGGACTGATATGTTAAAATCGAATTTCACCTCATAGCAACCTTTTCGTAATTAGTTTGAACATACATTTTATGTAACATTATAAAAATCACTTAAATTAATCTTATTTATACCCGCTCTCGGGTATTTACCCGGGCGTACCCATCTCTAGATCCAGCGGCTTTGTATTTGGTTGGTTATTCAAATAAATGTTATAACTACCCGAAAATATACAAATTATTTGTTTACTTTTATTTAAGTACCTAATGATGCAGAGTATATAGTGTCCGTCTGGAGTTCCGGTTTCGGTAGGTTTCGACATAAAAATTATGTTTCGGCCGAAGGTTCGGTTTTGGCCCAAAACCTTCAGAACTTTGGCCGCTTATTTACGCTTACTTATTGAACTAGCGAAAGCGAACATTTTTTATACCAATGATTGCAAAATTATCTTGGTATTTCATAGTTAATGCCTAGAAAAAAAGGCTCACTGACATTTTGTTCAATGATTTTAACATGTTCAGGTGAAACTGAATCAAAATCAAAACCGAACCTTCTGTTTCAGAAAAATAACTGACTTTGGTCGAATACTAATAACTAAGTGTTCACCAATAAGTATAAGTATACTTAAGTATTAACCAAGACGAATTAAGCTACGCCTTATGGTACGGTCACGTCTGAAAATATATATACTATGGAGTGTAGAAGTACCTTCCATAATAGATACGGACAACAAAGTGCCAAAAGTATGTATACCTACTTCTTCTTCTTGGTCGCATCCATCATGACTGACGATCGTGGTTGGTGGGTTTTGTTCGGGCACGAACACACTCTCGCCATCGATTCCGGTCCATCGCTTTCCTCACCACCTCGTAGAATTTCTTAGATGGTTCCTCGCCTTTGAGTTGGTCAGTCCATCGTGCTGGTGAACGGCCCCGTGACCTTTTGTTATCAGTATTGCCAACAACGATTAACCTTTCCAAACTTTCGTCTCCCCTTCTCATTATATGGCCAAAGTTGATTGATTGAAGAAGCGTTGTTCACAGATTGTGGACAATCGCACTTTAACGTCGAGTTCCAACAGTATTAGCGGATGGTGCTGGGCCTAAAATACGGCGTTGCGTGAACAAGAGATTTCCTTTGGCAGAATTGGTCCTTAGGACCCAAGGATGGATTTAAGAAGTGGAGCCACCGAGATTTTTGATGTAAATTTTTAGGGGGGGGGGGGGGGCTCTCAACTTGATTTTGATATCTGTATCATTTAAGCTACTAGGCCAAGCTTGCTATCGTTTTCGTATAAATCGGGGATGCAGAATTCATTTCTGATATCATAATGACACCATTCAGAAGTAAAAACACATAAAATAAGAAAAAAATACTTTTTTTAAATTCCTCTTCACGCTTAAACCGCTAAACCAATTTATTTAAAATTTGTTACACAGATAGTTTGAGTTCTAGGGAATAACATATCCTACTTTAAATCTCAAAAATCATCATTTAAAGGTGTGAAAAGGGAGGTGGAAATTTGTATGGGGATTCAATAATCGCTGAACCGATTTAGATAAAATTTGGTATAGAGATATTTTGAGTCCCGGGGAAGAACATAGGATAGTTTTTATTAAAAAAAAATCTCTTAAAAGTGAAAAGGAATGTGTAAGATTGTATGGGGAATGAATAACGGCTGAACCGATTTAGATGAAATCTATGTCTACATCTTTGATTTACTTGAAAATGATACTAAACTTGACATAGAACCTAAACTTAAACAATTATTAACATCAGACGTCGCCGACGCTTAAAACCCCCACCCCCCACCTGCTCCACTTCTTAAATCCATCCTTGGGTCCTAAGGACCAATCGTGCCAAAGGAAATCTCTTGTTCATGCAACGCCGTGGTTGACCTTTTTATGCTCTGAGCACACTCAACTATATGGAGTGATTCGTGCGCTTAGCTGTCCATGGTATTTTCAGCATACGCCTACTTCAATACCACATCTCAAAGGCATCGATCCGTTGTTTCTCTCTGATTTTGATTGTCCACGTTTCACGTCAACAATATCTATACCCGGGATTGTATGTATACCTACTATAGTACTAGCGGTTGACCAAAATCAGCTGCAAATGGTGTTAAAGGTATGAAAACCGGCACGATTAATCTTTAGGCCATTTGAATCAATTTGACCCGTAGCACCACAAAAAAAAACAAACGGAAAGGAGTTATGACGTCATCTTTTTGTGTAGGGAAAATAAATAAAAAATTCAGAAACCTATCGTGTGTGGTATTAAATGAAAGGGCATTAAGAGCCGGTTCTAAAATATATCACATTATTATATTTCCGTCACTTGCATTCAATTAAAATAAAAATAATTTTCAAAACATACCAAGTTTGTGCTCCTCCAGATACGAAACCGTTGCATTATTTTTTTTTTAAATATACCTCAAGTAATACCCAATATCCTCTTATCTAACCCCAAGAAATTAATTTCGAAAAAATTTAGTTTTAGTATTTTTATTAATTTTTTTATTATTACAAATTGTGATCTATCAATCTAGCAATGAAACGGCCTCCTAGCCTACTAGCCTAGTCGATAGTGACCCTGCCTATGAAGCAGGAGGTCCCAGGTTCGAATCCTGGTAAGGGCATTTATTTGTGTATTCATCATCATCATCACACGAATAAATGCCCTTACCAGGGCTTGTATATATGTGTATATGGGCATTTATTTGTGTGATGATGATGATGAACACACAAATAAATGCCCTTACCAGGATTCGAACCTGGGACCTCCTGCTTCATAGGCAGGGTCACTATCGACTAGGCTAGGGGGCCGTTTCATCGATAGA
Source organism: Cydia splendana (assembly GCF_910591565.1). Lineage (NCBI taxonomy): Eukaryota > Metazoa > Arthropoda > Insecta > Lepidoptera > Tortricidae > Cydia > Cydia splendana. The sequence goes on along the minus strand of NC_085987.1, from coordinate 36,022,877 downwards.
TTGATAAATCATAATTTGTAATAATATGTTTTTTTTAAATACTTAAACTAAATATTTTCGATATTGATTTCTTGGGGTTAGATATGAGGATATTGGGTATTACTTGAGGTATATTTTACAAAAAATAATGCAACGGTTTCGTATCTGGAGGAGCCCAAACTTGGTATGTTTTGAAAATTATTTTTCTTTTAATTAAATGCAAGTGACGGAAATATAATAATGTGATATATTTTTAGAACCGGCTCAAAATGCCCTTTCATTTAATACCACACACGATAGGTTTCTGAACATTTTTTTTTTATTTTCCATACAAAAAAAAGATGACGGCATAACTCCTTTCCGTTTTTTTTTTTTTTTTTGTGGTGCTACGGGTCAAATTGATTCAAATGGCCTAAAGATTAATCGTGCCGATTTTCATACCTTTAACACCATTTGCAGCTGATTCCCGAATTTCAGGCTGTACCGCTATCACTAAAAAAATTCGGTGTGTAAGCAGTAGCCAAATTTATACAAGAATTCAAATAAAGAGCGACCCGATGTAAATGAGATGACCAACTGCGTTGGTCATTTTCAACTACATCGGGTCGCTCTTTATTTGAATTCTTGTATAAATTTGGCTACTGCTTACACACCGAATTTTTTGATGTACGACCTCACGAAACGTCTGAAGATTCGAAGCGCGTTCCATCCGGCTGATTCCCACATCTTGGTCCACAACCTGATTCTCAACACGCTCACGAATCATTGACAACTCGCGGCCGGATGGAACGCGCTTCGAATCTTCAGACGCTTCGTGAGGTCGTACATCAAAAAATTCGGTGTGTAAGCAGTAGCCAAATTTATACAAGAATTCAAATAAAGAGCGACCCGGGGCCGATTGCATAACAAACTACAACTAATATTACAAGCGGAACTCCTTATTTAATAAGTGAAATTAGAAAAGGAGTTCCGCTTGTAATATTAGTTGTAGTTTGTTATGCAATCGGCCCCCGATGTAGTTGAAAATGACCAACGCAGTTGGTCATCTCATTTACAACGGGTCGCTACTTACTACCTACTTTGTATACTGGTTCTAAATACCCTAATGCATATGTACATTTCGGCTTTGTCCAATGGCTAGGGACACCCTGTATATGAGAGTTTTCACCAATTTTCACTTGACTTCACCTGAGGAAGGTTATGTTACCTACTTTACTCTTTGGATAAGTCTTCTTGTCAAGTTTAACATTTTCTACTTAATTTTACATTTCTGTCAAAATGACTTACTTATTGGTTGGGTAGTAGAGTAGAGTCATGTCATGGTAGTGTTTTTATTTCGTATGTAAACGAGAAATGTTGAAACAAATCAATAAATTATAGTTATAAAAATTGCCAATAAAAATAGCATAATCATAAAATATATACCTTTAAACAAAATATTTTTATAACCCTACCTATGTAATTTCATTTGTAAAATGAATCTAAATCTTAAAACATGGTATTTCAGTATAGTTTTACTCTGTATAAAAGACGGCTTACATGGATTAAGATTTGAGCAACTCGTGAAATTCACCTGCGAAATTTGTGCTCCAGACCCGGAAGAGTGCTGCGTTGGCACCGTTATTCACAAGGATGTGATCCTTACCACCTCGTATTGCGCTACTTCCTGCCAGTCCATACACAAGTATGCGAGAAGAATTAATATCATTAGAACGTATAAACAGCCCAGAATGGAAGCTAAATCACGACATGACATCGCATTAGTGACTGTCAATATTGATTGGAAATTAAGATGGACGGCACAACTCAGCTCTGTGGATATTCTATCAGCCATAGGGCTAAAGGCTTATTATCCTTTCTTGGACGATGGCAATACTAGAATGCGCGAGATAATCGTCGGTACGTGTGGTAAACCAGGGCAAAATGTTTACGGTCAGCACGTATGTGGCAATAAGACCAACAGCAATTCAACAACAGTGAAGAAATGCTTTCAAAGGCAAGGTGTTCCACTAATTTTGAACGGTAAAGTAATGGCCATTACCGCGGCGACCAATAATAAGCTATGCAACGACGAACAAATAGTTTTCAATGCGATAGACACGGAACTTTCCTGGATCAACTCTACAATTACGGAGCTATATCCAGATGATCGAATGAATGAAATAGAACCTGAAATAGTCCGGAGTTTTAATGATGCAGAAACATCTCTAACACTGACAACGACGGTAATAACTACAATTGAAGAATCAACTACACAAGAACCTTCAACTGATACACCTACCAGGACAAAATGTTCCAGGACATCAGAAACTATGCAAATGATTCGGCTTATTGAAGAAGAAACATCTCCAACACTGACAACGACGGTAATAACTACAATTGAAGAATCAACTACACAAGAACCTTCAACTGATACACCTACCAGGACATCAGAAAATATGCAAATGATTCGGCTAAATGAAGATAACAATGATTACAATGGTACTGAAGACATGAACCCAGAGCCTCCGCTTGAGGTCGCGGGTCTCCATCAGAGGCCTCGGACAGAGCCGACTCTCTCTATTTTCAGCACACAAACTGACGCCATGGACTGGTTTAACCAAAAAGTAAGAAGTAAAATGAAGTCAGGTAATCACTCGTATTTTGTACTCACAACGGTTAAGCCAGTTTACCCTAAAACTCGTTTTGTTGATTTAACTCTTTAAATAAATAAGGAAATAGTTCAACTGAATGTTAAATGAGAAATAAAATTTTCTAATAAGTTTAAGTAGATGTCAAGTTTTTTTCATTAGGCGGTAGACAGGCTGCGTCTAGGTTCACTTCTTTAATGTGTGGTGTTAGTAAGGGAGAGATTGTTTGTTTACTTAAAATAATAGTAGTTATGAATTGTGATGTACCGTGGATTTTGAGTTGGTTTACAAGTTAGTGTAGATTCTGAAATAAATAAAACCTACCTACCTAAGAAAGAATTTCATGTTTCATACTAAGATTACGATCATATTCTTAAGCGGAGGCGGGCACGTGCCCCGGGCGCCGTCCAAGGGGGGGCGCCAAAATGGGCAAAAGTCCGCCTTGCCAAAGGCAGCAGGGAAACTTTTGTCAGTCGTATTGATACTCTATGCCAGAAACTTCTATCCTATCATCCTATCAAGCAGAGGGATATTCGGCGGGAGTTGCTATGCTTTCGTTTTATAAGGCGAGCAGGCCGAGTGCTTCAGAGTTGTGTCCCGTGTTAGCGCGTCTTTTCCGTTAGGGGTCTCCTGTCGAAATTACCATCTTATGGACTAGGGTCCAAGAGACTACCTATGCAAATGGATCGCTAGCCCTTTGTCCGGCAGGCGCAATATGAGCCGTAGTAGACGGAACCTACTCTAATAGCTGCTGCTGCACATCTGTGAAATGTTGTCTATCGACAACATTCATCGATATGAGGACGACAGTAACGGAAAAGTTTACCCTCCCATAGAAAACAGCCAAATTTTTTTTTCGCGACTTAGGGGTTGGTCTTATAGTAAAAGTTGCTCAGTATAATCCCAAAACCTCTCTGGCAACGTGAATGCAGTTATTTTTTAGCCACCCTATATACCTTGTAGGTATACATTGTCGTACTGTCCAAACCTTGACGTCCAAAAAAATTTTTTTAGAATCCTCTCGTCGTGGGTTATCAGAATATACCCCATGTATGTTAGCCGATTTTTCGTAGTTTTCGAGTTATGAATTTTTAAACTTTTGTTAAGAAATTCCGGGGTGAAGGTTTACTTTGCTTTTATGCCTTCTTTATGCCTTCCTTCCATAAAATAATAGTAGAAATAACAAAAGAGGATTTTTTTTAATGAATTGCTAATTTGGAAGCTTTCCACCTCAGTTCCTTTGACCGGCGACTCTGACAAATTATGACTATTAAGTATCACTTTTTTGACCTTTTAAAAGACTTAGGGTCTAGCAGTTTCTAAAATAATCAAAAGTCCTTAAAATCGCTTGTATTTTTTATTTATTTAGATAAGGGCAACATCTAAGCTTGACATGCTTGAACGTAATACTTTGTATTTTTTTCCCAACTCAGCCAAGTGAGGATGCTGATTTTTTTAGCAACTGCGCCGTTTGTCAACTTAGAGAATATAACTCCGAGTTTGTCAAGGATTATGTTACAAAAAGAAACATTCAAAAAAGTTCAATCGTTTTTTTAAATAAATTAATTGCTTCACCCCGGAATTTCTTAACAAAAGTTAAAAGTAATAAAAATCATAACTCGAAAACTACGAAAAGTCGGCTAACATACATATTCTGATAGCCCACAGCGTGAGGAATCTAAAAAATATTTTTGGACGTTAAGGTTTGGACCAACCTGTATAACACATGCCGTGCCAACTTCCCACGTTCTGTGATACTAGAATGTCGTGAAAAACCTGTGTCAGGTATCGAGAGCATTCTATACAGAGTTTAGGTGTGGGATCGGGACAATTTAGTCCAATTCAATGCCACTAAGACTCAATTTTGTCAGCGAGTATTGGGAGCCGTAAGGTGTTGACACCTCCATCAGTGACGTCCAATAATTTCGTAGCATTTTCGTAGCCACTTTGCTGGGTAGGCTGCGCTCGTATCCAAAAAAACTCGATGTGCTCAATAAAGGGAGGCGATACCTTACTCTGGGGTAGACTGCTATATGTATTTTATGTAAGTCGTAAGTCAGATCCCATATATTGAGTACTGCTGTCACCTTTGGGCAGGTGCACCTGTATGCCACCTTGGATCCTTCGAATCAGTCTAAAGGCGCGCTGTACCTATGAATAGTCTACGATCCCAAACTCACAAGCGATATTGAACCTTTAAGTCTAAGGAGACTACCTCCTTGTCTGTGTTCTTTACCGCTCGTAGGTACAATGAGCTGTTGTCTGAAGAATTGTTTGACATGCTGCCTAGTTGCCAATGATGACAGCTTGCCATCACTGGACCGCTCGCCGTAGGCAGAGTGTTTATCCTCACACCCTAGAACCTAAATGGTCGGCGCGCACTCTGCGGTTTAAGAGGAATTTGGAGGAAGCCAGTAGTCGGCGGGAGGAAATTCATCGAGAAAAGGGAGCTCATTCCACAATAAGTTGAATAAATTCCCTTTTCTCGAGAGGCTACAGTATGGAGATCTCCAAAGAAGATGTGTATAAGTTTTAAAATGGTCGGCAACGCGCATGTAACACCCCTGGAATGTATATATATCCATAGGATGCGGTGACCGCTTACCATCAGGTGAGTCGTAAGCTTGTTAGCCCCGATGTATAAAAAAAACACAAATACACTGTACATTTGTCTAAATTAAAAGTAAACTTTATAATAAGTAAACAAGCAAATTTGGTGCCTGCCCCGGGCGCCACATCCTCTAGCTACGCCACCGAGCAAGCTATATAGAAATCATCTTAATACCTTCATTTGGTTCTAAATTATACTTGGTCAAGCAGATCTTGTCAGTAGAAAAAGGCGGCAAGTTTGAAAAATGTAGGCGCGATGGGATATATCGTCTCATAGAAAATTTGAATTTCGCGCCTTATTCTACTGACAAGATTTGCTTGACCATCTATAGTTTTCTAGTTCCTCTATAGTTGGTCAAACCAATTTGTCAAACAGTAAGAACCGGGAAAACTATACTCATCCGTTTCTTTAGGGTGCTAGGACTAGTGTAAGACAAAGATAGTATGATTCTCTCTGTCTATGATTGAAATGAGACAGTCCATTGACAAACTATATATAATTATATAATTTCATAGAAATGTGACGTTTAAAATAACACTTGCACTGCGTGTGCTATCAAAGTCGCTGCAGACTTTTCTTGGTCTAACTCTACTAGAATGCGCGTTTGGGTTTTTTTTAAATAGGGGGTATTACTGCAATGTTCTGCCGCCAGAGTGCAGCACTAAGCTATAGCTGGTCAAGCAAATCTCGTCAGTAGAAAACGGCGGCAAATTTAAAAAATGTAGGTGCGAAGGGTTATCGTCTCAGAAAATTTCGCGCCTCTTTACTGACAAGATTTGCTTGACCAGCTATAGTAAACCATATAGTAACATATTGTGCCTTAAACTGTTTTTTGACAACTTTTCACAGTCAATAAAATATAACATTTATGCATCAAGGCGCTTTGTTAACAAGGGCCTACCGGGAAATGCGCAAATCGAAATTTAGTTATCCGCCTCATTATCGCTCAAATATGCAAGAGTGATAGAGAGGTTAGATAACGAAATTTCGATTTTCTTATATCGCGGTGGACCCCCAGATTGTGATGGATAGTGGTAGTGACGCCCCCTTTGCAAAGTTTCGCGTAATATTCCCTATTTCGAGCGCTCGAAGTCACAATAAATGAGATTGACGACATTTTATTTTCTGATCATGATGGTCGATGAGATCATCCCGTCTGGACGGGCCTTTAAACGCGTTTACATCAGGGAGTGCTCCCGGTACTGGTTTTCAATACAAATACAGTACCAGAACCGGGAATTCCCGGTTCTCACCATATAAACTCAGTACCGGGAGCATTCCCCATAGAAGCTTCATTGGCTTTCCGGCAGAAACACGAAACACGCGCTAAAGTTGAGTTTTCGAACGTTTTCTGAAACTGTCAGTCAGTGTTGCCAACTTGGCATAAATGATGCCAGGGCCCAGTTTTATAAAGTTACAAGTTACAAGTTTACAGGCGTTTACTGGCAACACTTGCTCCATTTTTTACAATTTGCGTTTTATAAAAGTACTGTGTTACAATTTTACAGGTTACAGGTACAAGTGCCTGTAGCTCAACCATAGACGAAAATATGGGAGTTTAATAGTTTTAAACTCATAATCGAACAAGCGTTTTATAAAAATATTGTAAATTACAAGTGTAGATTGGTACACTTGTAACAAAAACTGACATACGTCTTGAGTCCTGTAATTCTTAATTTTTAATTAAAATTATTCGTTTTCTGAGCGATTTTAAACTTTACTCTTTATTGTTAGGCACCAACGCGAACGATTTTGCCAGGGCATGCATATTTTTCCATGCACTGACCTCATCAGTTTTTGTTAATGTATCTGAAGTATATAGTAAATAGGAAATAAAGTGACAATATGTTTGATATTGATTTTATTGATGATATCGTTTTATTTTATCTACTAGGAAACGGAAAAGGATTGGTGCCGATATTTGTCGTTGATTTATTAGCATTCGTCTCTTTATTTAAGTATAGTGCATTCACATTATGGTAAAGTGTACTATTCATAATTTTCGATACACAGCGTACTTATCTTTGAGCCGCTACCGAAGCGATACATTTTATAATGTAATGTGAAACAGTATTTATTTACTTATTAGGTAAATATTTCATGAAATCTAACTTAATCTGAATCTGAAAACGGCCCGAAAAGTATATCCTTGGCATCGAACACCGCTCTCAACCACTCGATTTTTCCTTAATTTCTGGGCATTTTTCCAATAATTAATATTTTACAGCAAACAATAACACAGCTTACACAGCATTTAGTAGAGCACAGAGTATCTATGACAGACGTTTTTTTTTAAATAGTGATGTCCTTCACACCTGTAGATTTCACATGTAATCGAGATTGACCGTGGTTCTTTACAACTGTAATTATCTATGTGTATTTATAAAACACCTGTAGCCGTTCACAGTGCATTACAGGTGCCTGTAGCCTGTACTCTTGTAACCTGTAACTTGTAACTTTATAAAACTGGGCCCAGATCTGGCATATTTTCAGTCGCTTTGGCACCAAAATTTTCCATTTAGCATCTGGCATATATTTTAGCATAATTTAGTCTAAACAAAATTTGCACCAACTTGGCAGCAACAATATGCGCCATCGCCTTATGTGATTCATATTATCATATGAATTTTGACTTTTGTAGGCGGATGGACGTCGACGGACTATATAGTATATGTATAAGTTTTTTTAATGGCAAATAAATTCAGTTAAATTGACCTCTGATTTTTTCGTGGATTGACATATTTGAGTTCCGTTTTGCAGATTTGATTAGACAATTGTATCAGGTTGGGCGAAAATTATGCCATCTGCACTGGCCTTCACTGATGTTGTAGGTACTTACATAAATTTAGCCAAATCTCTGTTTTGCTATTTTGCTGGGATGGGACAGCAGTCGGCATTTTAGTCGTAGCAGAGGTACGTACGGTGTTTTATACTGAATATTTTTAGACACCATATTATTTTAAGTGTCTATTTTCAAGTGACATTTTAGCATTTTTTTTAGCATAAATCAAAAATCTTTGGCATAATTTTGGAATAATCGAGACATTAGTCCAGCATTTTTTCAAAATACGAGGTGGCAACACTGCTGTCAGTGTCAACTGGTTGTCAAAGTAATACTGATTGAGTCGATTGAGTAAATTATTGTTTCTCAATAGTTCTCAGGTTTCTTTCTGTAAGTAGCTACTGCATTAGATTATGCAATAATTGGTAACTAAAAACAACATTTTTATTAAAAGTAGCTATAAATTTATTTACAGTTCAGTGTTCCATTTTGTGTTTATTGTGTCTTGTTTCTAGATAAAGATGTCAATGTCATCAGCTGTTGATGTTTGAAAATAGCTAATCTTTTCGTGACGATTGCAAGATTATAGACTGATTGTCAATTTACAACAAAAGCTAGGCTTTGTCCAAAGCTAAAAACCATTATGAGTACATCGGCGGGCGGTGCATATAACTTTAAAGTCGTGTTGTTGGGCGAGGGATGCGTCGGCAAAACGTCACTTCTGTTGCGTTACATCGAGGACAAATTCAACGACAAACATCTTACTACGCTTCAGGTTCAAGTTTAATTACCTTTTTATTAGTCTGATGTTTTTGCCCTTGTATGACCAAGCATATCAGAGCTGCATATACTATTATTTTGTTTATTATATTAATTCATAAATTACTTTCTAGGCTACCTTCCTTAACAAGAAAATAAATATAAACGGTAAGCGTATCAACCTCTCCATTTGGGACACAGCTGGTCAGGAGAAGTTCCATGCTCTTGGGCCAATATATTACCGAAATTCTAATGGAGCAATCCTAGTTTATGACATCACTGATGAAGATTCTTTCATAAAGGTAATTTTACTGTATGAAATCTTGAATAGTTTTGTGTGTTGGAAGAATATTGGGTAAAAATCTTAAAATAAGTCGCCTTAATAGAAAGGTGGGAAGGAGGGAGGGGGGAAACCCCCCTCCAACTTTCCCCCCATGGAAATGCTTGGTTTCTGAATTATTCATAATTTCATATGTACTTAGTTATAATTTGAGGTTATGACAGTGCCAAAGATTGGGTTATTCGCAAACGGCCTAGAACGCAAAATGACGGGGCTCCTATTCTGTGCTGTTTGGCCTTCGGCCATTTGAAGATAACTAACAAACCTAATCTACCCTAGTGATATAAAAAAGTGGTAATTTTGCGTTCTAGACCGTTTGTGATATAGACTATAAGGGATATAGGCAGAATATTACACTAGTAATTTTGCATTCTAGACCGTCTTAATAATCAATGATCACCCAAAAAAAAAACTTATTTGCGGCAGCTAAAATTGCTTTAAATAAATTTAAAACAACCCCTCACAGCGTCAGTTATCCTCAAATAAGGCGACTTATTTTAAGATCCAATCCGAATTTTGTACATATATGTATATGCCCCTCTAGATCTTAGCATATCAAATAACAATCATTATCAATTACAGGTTAAAAATTGGGTAAAAGAGCTAAAGAAAATGCTTGGTCCCGACATTGTTTTATTGATAGCTGGCAATAAAATTGACTTGGAGCATGAGAGAACAGTACCTCTTGAAGAAGCAGAAAGGTAAATTGTTCTAGAATATATCTTACATAGTTTTGCAGTAATGTGATTGTAAGCAATTAGTAAACATTATAATTTTAATTTGTCTAATTACTTAAAAATGTAGTTACTAATGAATCTAATGGTGCTTATTTATTCTGTTTTAGTTATGCAGCAATGGTTGGTGCTAAACACTTCTACACATCTGCAAAATTAAATCAATGTGTAGAGGATCTTTTTTTGGAGCTGACTCGTGAAATGGTTGAAAAATTTGAACTAAACTCCCAGCGAGAAGAACACCAATGTTCTCGGGTCCTAGTGGTTGACGATGACACTCCTGCTCAATCTTCTTGTTGTTCCGGCTCCAGAAGCAATTAACCATCCTTCATCACTTGTGGACAATACCTAAACCGAGATGGCTTGTTTTTAGTATAAAAAGATGATTACCTATATTATTATTAAATTTAACCCTTTCAATGCAGTATGATAACAAATATCTCTTTGTTTGAAGACACTAAACACATCTTTCATATGTAGATAGTCATTGAAAAGCCTTTGAACAGTTAATATGTGTAAGTAAAGTAATATTGGGATTTCATTTTAAAGTATTTTGTTGACATATGTTTGAAAACTGACTATTTTATTTTTTAAACTAAATGAAATGAGCAATGCGAGTTAGCATTTACAATGCATTAAACCTGGTTGTAAGGATGTGATGACACCAAATGATTCTAATGTCTATTATCTATTTTATCAAGAAGGTGGTAAATGTAAAATCAAGAATTTATATACTTATATCAAAAAGATCGAACAAATTAAATAAATAAAATACTTATAAGCTATAGAATTTTTTGTTACAATTACAATTAAGTATATAGTATCGTTATGAGTGATATATTTACGTAAACATCTAACTACTCAGTAAATCCGCGTGTTTTTTAAATATATGTTTGAAAATTGTTATATGAATCATTATTATTAGCATATACATTACATAAGGTTTTTGTAATATGAAAGATTGCAAATAAACATTAATGTTTAACAGTCAATGTATTTGATCATAATTGGAAGTGTGTAGTTGTACCATCTTATTTAAGCTATGCAATGATTAAAACACGACCGCTTGGTCAAGTCATTTTCCAGCTGTTGTATAAATTTTAAACCATTTACATAGATACTGCGAATGTACCGACTCACTTGTTAAATGAGTTTTTTTCTATTCTCACTCAGGAAGAAAGCCTAGCCTGCACTGCATTAAGTGATGGAATGCCCATGCTTAACAGGTTAGGGTCTTAGCTCGTAAAGTCACCTGAGTTTATCTCTACTAGGTACTATACATAGGTATATACAAGGGTTTACTGTAATGTAATCCAGTCCTTGCATCCACATCCATCTTGTCATCAGTTGTACGAGTAGCTGTGTTTAGTAATTCAGGCACTTCTCTCAATCTCAATGCTATACTATACTGTCGTCGCTCATTCCCCGAGTATAATATATGTATACAGCAGTACCTAGTGTACCTATCTACCTACCGTCAAATGGACAACTTGGGATAAGAGTGGTAACACAAGACAGCAATTCTTTCACACTATGAAATAATGTTACCTAGGTAAAAAAAACCGGCCAAGTGCGAGTCGGACTCGCACACGAAGGGTTCCGTACCATTATCTATAAAAAAGGTCACCCATCCAAGTACTGACCCCGCCCGACGTTGCCTAGCTTCGGTCAAAAATCACGTTTGTTGTATGGGAGCTCCACTTAAATCTTTATTTTATTCTGTTTTTAGTATTTGTTGTTATAGCGGCAACAGAAATACATCATCTGCGAAAATTTCAACTGTCTAGCTATCACAGATCACGAGATACAGCCTGGTGACAGACGGACGGACGGATAGCGGATTCTTAGTAATAGGGTCCCGTTTTACCCTTTGGGTACGGAACCCTAAAACATAGCAAGGCTATTCGCGCAGTATTTCCCTCAAGTCCCAAGTTTCCCCATTTGAGGATATTTAACGTCTACTTACTCGTGTTATTTTAATTTTTCGACTGAATTTACGTTGCGTTTAGCTAGGGATACATCATACCTAGGTACTATGGCTTTGCAATATTTGCTTTGATAATGTTTGGTCGCCGCCTTGATAATAAAAAACCCCACCACCAGCCACCAGCATCTATCTTGTATAATGTATCCACTGTTTCATTTGGAAATGTATATGTGCTTAAACTTTAAACTATTGCTTTGGGTGGTATTCCATCTGTCAAATGTCATTGCGTCTCACTCTCTCATTAAGCAAAACCTGAGACATAATACACATTGTACTGGTGGAATACCACCCTTTCCTATTTTTAGGATTTCGTAGTCAGCTAGGCCTATTTTCGCCATGTCCGACTGTCTATCCATCTGCCCGTCCGTGGCTTTGCTCCGACATAGTTTGTGCTATAGAAAACTGCACTTCGGGCATGGATATGTCTATTGCGAATATTCTATAAGAATATCAAGTATCGAAGTTGGCGGTAGGTAACAGTTTGTATTTATATTCGAGAGCTATTGAGATAGACGACTGATATCTGGCGGACTAGCATAAGTTGCGTTCCCATAAGTAGGTAGTTAAAGTCGCGCTAGATGTATGGAGTCGCGCGCGAGAACGCAACTCATGCCAGACCGACTGGTACCTATTCGCAAAAGGTGTTGCTAAAAGTGACAAAGACTTGATTAATATCCATATTAAATATTTACAACATTCCAAATTGCTACTAACTAATGAGAGTAGCGGTAGCGCGTTTATTTATTTTATAGTGAGCTGTAGGTATATTGATATTCATACGAATCAACACCTATACCTTTAATAAATATAAGCCTTTAATTTACAGCAGTCCAATTTGTCTAGCCCTCTCAGGTCCGCCCCCCATAGCGGTCTTTAGGAGTTTTTACATCCCAGATATTAAATTGTCAGTTCGATAGCCGATTTAATACTCAATATTGTTATACAACGGTCGGACAAATCGGGACAACTGAACCGTCATTTTAGCATCTGGAATATAAATACAAGAATTTAAAGTCCGATAGGCAGAAAGGGAACCAAAAATGCTTAGAAACTTATTTGTATACGGTTCTTTTTTCAAAATAAAACCTCTAAACTGTCTCTTAGTTTTATATCCAGAATTAGACACAGAAAACTAGCGTTATAATAGCTGTTTGTAGGTAGTTATTTGTTTTACAAGGGGGCAATTAAGCTGTTTAACCCCTCGTGCTAATATTGATGCCCAGGCAAGCGAAAGATGCCAAAACTACGAGCGGGGAATCTTGAGCGTTGTGAGGGTTTAAAGGCACAAGTGTTAAACAAACTTCGCCCCCGAGCAAAATCCAAAAATGTTCACTATACCAATGCGAGTAAAATATTCCTGTACACAACAAATCAAATTCAAATGAACGACATTAAATATGTATCATTTAAAATAATCACTTGAAAGTCATTTCTACAAGTCAACATAAAAAAATAATTCAAAGTTTGTATCAGATTACTTTGCCACTCTTTGTGGACATAATGCAAGTTGGGATTTTTTTTTTATATACTTAAAATTTTTAAATATATAATGAGAAGATTTAGAACTATAAAAGCGAAAGTTAGATTAATTCATAAATTGCATAATATAAACGATATCATGGTGATTGCATTAAAAATGGCTTCCTCCAAACATCATGTACATTTTATCTAATTCTAGATACCACTCCATTCTACGAGGACCATGTTAAAGGCAATATTTAAATAAAACAATGGTGTAGGTTAACAACTTTCTAATAAAATGCTATTTGTGATAGATACTAATCACAACAGTAAACAAAGCCCTACATTTAGACTAATATGCGCTGAACAGTGTGCTCACAAATGTATTGCTGCTTTAAATTTTGTATCAAGCTAGTGTTAATATACAATTTGTACTGTATGTCAGAGTGAACATATTCACTGAAATAAATGTCATATACTAAGAAAAACTGACCAAGGCCTCCAGTGTCCCAGGCTGGAATCGAACCAGTGTCCTCTGCTATCGCGGCAGGTGCTTGTGCCATTCGGCCACCGGGCCACAGCGGCATAGGTCGAATTTTCACAAGTATATGCACTTCTTACTGAAGGCTTATGGCGCCCCCTTTAAATATATTTTAACATTTAGTTGAACATATTCCACTAAAGGTTAAAATATATTTACTTTTTGCCTCGCGCTTCCCACCAAGTACATACTACCTTTTACTTTTATGATTGATTGGCATATAACTGGTACAATTTAAGTCCAACATACATCTAACAAACATATTACAATATCAAATCAACAAGAGTATAAATGCAGACCATTTTGCTCGGTAAATAAACTGTTATTAAAGTTTTTAACATTGCAGTAGGCAGTTCGACACTTGCGATCTTGCGTGAAATAAAGACGCATCTATAACGAAGGCATACGGTATCAAATAAAATGTTATTACAGTTAAACCAGTTAACCGTTAAGTCATTGAGATTGTGCATTATTATATGCTACATGCATTAGCCTACTATAATGGTTTAGGAACATGTTATGATAATGCTACATGGAGGCTTACGAAGCATGTTTTGCAATTATTATAATGTTGAATGTATGTATAGCATTAATGACATTTAATGATTTTAATAAAAAAATATTCGATCATAAAAGTGTATGTCTCCATTGATACCATTTACAAAATACAGGTTTCATACTGACTAATGGCAACACACAACGCCCCCTAGCTAACCGATCCGGCAGACTTATATATAATGTAATTTAAAGCCCTGTTGTAACGACGCATCACCAAACTAGTCTGGGACCACGCACAATAATAATGGAATAAGGTATTCAAAACAAGGGAATAAATATCGGATTTTATACCACAATCAAAGGCCTTAGGGCGGTATTAAATCTGTCCAATGTCATTGCGTCTCACTCTCTCATTCAGCAGAATGTGAGACAAAAATATTGGACAGGTGGAATACCACCCCTAGGCGATATTATGCCCCACCACGCATAATAATGTTACGTTACATTCGATTTTTTACGCAGTAAAGTAAGTAATCCTTCGAACGAGTTTTCCAATGTAAAAAGGGTTATATAATAGGGAAGTATTGATGAGACGTCGACACAGTTAATCCTAATTCCACTAAACAGGCTCTTTCATCCTTCGTGATAACCAGCAGAGCTTTTCCATATCACTGTCCGACAACGCTATGAATTTAATGTTTCTGGAAATTTTAAATTCAAACTTCTGTTTGTGCTTATTATCACAGTTCACTTGTGTTTTGCTGATGTTTACTTTTGGAAGTTCTATTGGCCTCTCTAGTTCGCTACTCGGAACTAGACTGTGTCACTTCTCGTTCTCGTCCTCTTTGATTGTTACCCTTTTTTTGGAAGACGCTTTGGATCTTGCGACGGCAGCTTCAGCAGTGTCTTGGATCTCGGTGACCGTGGCTCTGTCAGCACTCTGCGCCTCCGTGTCCAGCGGAGGGAGGTCCAGCAAATACGGCATCATGCTGCGGGACTTCTCCTCTGAAGACAGCCATTCCATCTAGAAAACAAACGTAAACACTCAGTTATACCTATGGTGGAAATAAGCCCCTTTACAAGTAAACTTCTTTGTTTTAATGATGTTTAGTGATTTTGAATGACATTTGTAACGGTGAATCTTTGATAAAAGAAAATGGCGAAAAGTGGTGAACTCACTTTCTGCCGGTGATCCTTTACAGCGTCATCGCAAATTTCGATGCACATCTCGCGGGTGAGGCGGCCGTCGTCGGAGGCGTAGGCGGCGGCCTGCCACGCCACGCCGAGCTTGGACAGCGCGCGCCCGGACATGCCGGCCGTGCGCGCCGCCAGCAGGCTGCACAGCTCGCCGTAGTCGAACTGGTCCACGCTCAGGCGTCTGCCGGCGAAACAAGCCAAAATGAGACATTATAAGTATAACAAGAAGCATTGCTTGCGATAAGACCCTGGATTTTACCTCAAGAGCAAATAGACACAATTAGAAATAGCTTATGGCTAAAATTGAATTTTTGGCACAAGCTTTTTCGCTGACTGCGACCTGCGACTGCAACCCCAAACACAATTTACGTTGTTTTATCACAAGAGTTCCCATGGCCACCTCCTGTCTCCGTCATCAGATCAGAGGGGCTACCGCGAAAACAGAAATTCGCAAATTGCGGGGATCTTTCTCTTTTACTCCAATGAAGGCGTAATTGGAGTAACAGAGAAAAATGCCCGCAATTGATGATTTTCGATTTTCACGGTAGCCGTCCAGCTTCATGTCATCATAATAATGCACTGTCATCCGATTTACATATGTATGCAAAATTTCAGCTCAATCAGAAATCGGGATGTGGGTCAAATTTAGCTTCCAAATGGCCCACACTAACTAACGTACATACTAACAGGGCAAATTAAATAACAGCTTGAAAAAAAAACATTAATAGCACAAACATGGGTGAAACCGCCTTTTGATTCGGTCTAATTGTGTTTTTTGAAAAACTAATTATAGCCAGCCTTTTATGAATGTAGTATGATACCTTTGGGTATGGAACTTTACGCATGCTAGCGTCCTCTTCCCTCCCCCTGCTGCAACCCCCCCTTTTTGCATGAAATATGTCCCGGTTCACAGTTTTTTTCATTTTTTGGGGAAAGTATACAATATAGGAAAAAAGCTTCGAGCAACACCGGCTTCCGACACATCGGAAGGGAGGGGCCCAAGCGATATCTCACCGTACAAATCTTTCTGCCATTTTTCGCGGGGGGAAAGGTGCACACAGTCGGACTTCTCACACACTTACATACAAAATCCAATCTGTAATGACGACACGAATACATAGAAAATGACACACGTCAAAGACAAATCTTGCAAACCTCGATCTCTTTTTGTGTACGGACGAGTGACAAGTGTCACAACACGCACACTAACACATTTTCGTTGAAGTATGTATTCTGAGAGATGAGAAGTCGGATTTGTCGCTCGACCGATCCGCAATTTGTACTGAGCGAGCAAAATCGATAAATCCAACAATTACATGAGACTAAAATATAATAATTGTGTTTGAATGTAATTAAACGTATGATATGTAAAAAAAAATATTACATGTGAAATGTAACACTTTCTTTTTGTAAATTTGATGTCCCCGACCTCTTTTTATAACAAAAAACCGAGCAACCAGGCATTTTTGTGCAGCAGTGTTCACGCGCGCGTCTGGACTCGGTCTAGTGAAAAATCCAAGTGCAACTAGTTTTATTACCCGCGCTAGATTAGATTGACGCGCTAATCTTGTACCTCGGCAGAGGGGAAATAGTGCGAATGCCGCCTCCCTTCCGTGTTGCTCGAAGGAAAAAAGTGTCAATGAGAGAAATAATCCCTATTAAATTCTTAACAAAAAAGGTTTTATTCATTTTTTTGATATGACGCACCATATTCATGTTATGGCTAGATGAACTTCGACAAAATTTAACCGTTGAAAAACTTGTTGAAGTTCAATATAACATGGTTCGTAATAGTACCTACTGAAAGAAATCCTACACGGAGAATAACCTTGCAAGCTTATTCTCCGTATAAGATTTCTTTCAGTACTATCACGTACTATGTTATATTGAACTTCAACAAGTTAATACATGAATATGGTGACACTTAACAAAAAGTTGCATATAACCTTTTTTGTTTAGAATTTATTAAGGATTATTTCTTACCTTGACACTTTATTCCTAATTCTAATACTTTTCTCAAAAATCAATAAAAACCGTCAACCGAGACATATTTCATGCAAAAAGGGGGGTTTGCGGCAGGGGGAGGGAAGGGGACGCTAGTGTGCGTAATGCACCATATCCAAAGGTATCATACTACATTCATAAAAGGCTGGCTATAATTTGTTTGTCTTCCCCATACATTAGAAGCCAACTTAACCGAATCATTTGGGGAAGAGCTTTGAGCAGATTCATAATACTTCAACCAAACGAATGACGCTACTCGGCTTTTTCTTATGACATAGTCATTAACAAAAAACTTCGACATGTGCAGTGACAGCCTTATTAGGCATTATACCGTGTAATAAAGAAGATATTTACAAAATATTTTTACCTCTTTCCTTCAGAAGCAGGCTGAAGCACAAACTTGTCAAAGTACAGTCGGATCAAACGTTCGCGTTCCTCGAGGCCCGGCAGCCCGAACTCGATCATCTTATCCAGACGGTCGTTGATGGCGGAGTCGAACTGCTGCGGCGTGTTGGACGCCAGCACCAGCATGATGCGGTTGCTCTGGTCTGACGTGCGGTACAGAAACGCGTTCAAGGCCGCCCGCAGATCCTCACTGATCCTTTCGGAGGAACGTTTTCTAAGGAATGCGTCCGCTTCGTCGATGAATAGAAGTACACCTAAAATTATTTGAAAGTATAAGTTTTATGTGAATATCCAGCCAGAGTTACTAACGAATTAATAATATTAAGTAGGGATTTTAGAAACGGATAGTGAAGGAGTTCATTAGTTTACGTCTATCGTGTCTAAAGGGGGTGGGTATTAATAAAAACTATAGCTTTTCAAATATGTTTTACCTTTCTTGCTGGTGTTGGCCCAGTCGAACACTTTGTGTATGGCGGCGACGGCGTCCTTGCCCATGGGCGCCACGTCGCCCCCCGTCAGGATTGCGTACTCCATGCCCGAGTGCTTCGCGAGTTTCTGTAACACGCAATTGTAACACGACGGAATAATTAAATAATCATTTATATCAGGCACAACATAACCCATATATTATGTGTCAGGCTATCGCGAACATACACACAAACAGACAGACGCGGTGGGGAACTTTGTTTTATAAAGTGTAGTGATTAACTAAAGTAGACTTTTTGCCAGCGTGCACTTACACCGGTTTTATCCCTAAACCACGCACTTTGAATATTGCCAATATATTCGTAATCTGATATTCGCATGAAAAAAACGTTCGCATTATTAAATGAGTTATTTTTACCTTAGAGAACAAGGTTTTGCCGGTACCAGGCGGCCCGTACATGAGAAGGTTCCTGTAGAAGCCCTTATTCATGCGCGTGTTCTTGGTGGCGATGGCGATGTCGCGCAGCCGCCGCTCCAGGGTCGGCGCCAGCACCACGCCGGCCAGCGCGTCCGACGGCTTGCGGAAGTTCGCTACGGCCTTCGACACCGTCAGGATGGGATGCTTCACCGCTTCCAGTATAGAGAATCTCGATGTTTCATTTACGAGACTTGGTTTACCTGAAAGACAGAACTAAGTCTTGTAAACGCGTATAATTGCCCCTTAAAAGCGATGGATTAGCAGTGTCAACAACACACGTCACAAATATAATAAGCTTAATTAAGACCATTATAAAATGTAACACAATAAGTTTTGCATATAGATAGAAATCATTATGCTGACTGGAAATCACGTTCACTATCCCCATACAAAATGATAAGACAAAGTCACACGTCCAAGTGTGCTGTAACTTTGAAGTTGTGAACCCATAGTGGAAACACGGACTCCTAAAGTTTTATGAGCCCACATTAGGGGCACTCGAACAGGGAACATGTTAAATCAATTATGATTGAAACTTGCCTAGTTGGATTACTGGTTTGGATACTTACCAATTCGGGCTTCAATGAATCTTGCAGTGACTGAGGTAGCTCCTTTGGCCGTGTAAACTCCGAGCGCTACAAGTGACAGGCCTCCAGCTGCTGCCAATGTCTTGTCCCAATCTGTCACTAATGCATTTAACCCGGTGCCTATGACACTGCCTGCTGTCCTGTTTTATCAAATATTTGGTTAATTGTTGTTATTACTATTTTAACACTACTAAGTTTCTACAAATTTAAATGTGGATTACAGAAAAGTTACTTTATTTAGTTTAGTTTATTCATGTTAAAAATTACTTACTTTATACTCTCTAAAATAGTAGTACGGTTTTCAGCAGCCTTCAATCTGATTTGCTCAAGATTGATGTCACGATTTTCACGATCAGCCTTAGCCCTAGCTCTCGCTTCAGCTTCAATAGCCTTAAGTTTGTTTTTCTCACGGAGCTCCATTTCATGTTCTATTGTAGCGCGTCGTAATGCTTCTTGCTTTGCAACACTTTCTTCTTGTCTGTATATAATTAAAAACGGTTATTAAGTGTACTAAACAGCAACACTCTTGACTGCTCTTTAGTTGACCGTATAATGGCATTGCAAGTACCATTATACGGTCAACCTCAATTGTGCAGTGTGGACAATGGTATATCTAAGCTTCTAAACTAAGGTCATGCCAATGGAAGAGGGCCTTAAAAGGTACCAATTGGACCCTCATGTATGTTCAGTGAGAATGAATGCTTTTGGAGGAGTTTTTGTCAATGGTTTTTAAGTCTTCTATCATATTAGTTTTTGTTTGATCTATACTGAATGCTACTCCTAGTATAATTAGTATAAGTAATGTGTGTTACTCACTTCTTCAAAATCTCATCTTGTGACCGCTGTTGTTGGACTAGCTGCTCCTCGTAACGCTTCTTTGCTAATTGGTCTTGATATTGTGCCCGCATTTGGTGTTGCTTTGTTTCTTCCTGTAATACATATGACAGTTTTGTTCAATTGAGTAATAATAAACTATACAAGTTTATTGTCGAAACTTAAATATAGATACAAACTAAATATGTAAAAAGTAACTACCTACTAAAACCCGTCCCGGGTTGCCCCTGATGCAAAGGTGCCCATCACGCTCGCTGCGTTGGATTGCAATAGAGAGCCTTTGCATCAGGAGTAATTGAAGTGTAGATGCCATGTAATTATATGATCATGCACAAAGCTCATGTTTGCTATGTATATTATATACAGTCATATGGCATTATCATTAAAGTAAAGAAGGTATTTTTAATTTCAACTCAAGATTTCGCTCAAGTCTCGCAATGCAATAGGAGATATAGATAAACACAATTTTATTGCAAAGTTAGTCACAAGTCGTACAAAAAATTTTAATGGTCATGGCTCTAAAATAAGAACAGTTTCGTAAATGTCCTTTATTGACTTAAGGAAGCAACAATCCAAACATGCTGGATCAATTGACAATAAATTATATAAAAGTAGTACCAAACCTGTAAGGTCTTTCTTCTTTCTTCATAGTCAACTTTTTTCTGTTCCACCTTGGACTGTTCTATGGCGGCCTCGTATTCCTTGATCTTGGCCATCTGCTCTTGTTGCCGCGTGGCTTCTTGAAGTTTGCTGAGTTCCAATGCATCTTTGGCATGTCCTGTGAAAAATTTATTGGATTATGGCTCTCTTTAGCAACTCTAATACTTTTTAGTGACCAGTAAGTAAAAGTAGAAGATTTTAATGGAAACATGTATTTTAGAAGAGTAACAAGTTTTAGGAGAAGTTGAGGCATTTTGTAAGATATTGTATTTTGATGGCTCCCTCCATAACTGAGAATAATTTGTAAACTATTTTATTACCTCATGGTAGTCTGTTTGATGATTATTATTATCATGAATGTTTGGCTCTTTCATAGAGATTGTGTTATTGAGGTTCTGTTTCGCGACTACTTTGAAAAAAAAACTTTTATCTTGTTCTGTCAATCAGTAGAAAAATGTGGTAACTAAAGTCTATTTCAATAGAACTTGCTAACTATGTAAACAAACCGCGATATTGAAATTGTCTCTGAATTATGAATTTACTAGTGATGGGCAAGACTCCTACTTACTACTTTACTAATGTCAAACCATATCGAATAATAAAATACCAAAAGTAAAAAACAAGTAGTTACTTATTTTTAATTTGTTTAATCACGATCAGAAGACAAATTAGTACAAGAATGATGTATTGATGTATTTTATAACCGGTAGTGCGGTAGGTACAGAGCGTGGGTTGGGTAGTGTGTAGCGGGTTTATATCACAAACTTTAGTCACAACACTACCCATCATAGACAATTGTAGAATTTAAAAGAAACAAAACCGTCATTCCATCAGGTCCTAATAACCTAACTTATGAAACCATTTTAAACTTTTAATTAAATATCCAAGATACAGTTATATATTTATGTATTTTACGGAACGGACCGTTTCAATAGTGTATATGTGTATGGTTTCAATGGTATTTAATGAGGTGGTGTAAAAATTCAAAGAGAAACAGTGATAAAACAAAGTTACGTTGTTTGTTTACATAGTTAGCAAGTTCTATTGAAATAGACTTTATGTATGGGATGCATAGTTACTGCGTTTTAACTTTGAGCAGCAGTGTGAGATACACAATTGTTTCAAAGTGGTGACGGTTTTTTCTTTCTATTTGTCCTATGTAAATGTTTTCTGACAGTATCATAGCTAAGCTAGCTATTACTATTACTATCATAGCCAGGGGCGTATTTACCCTAGGGCCAAGGGGGCCATGGCCCGGGGCGGCAGGCCGCAGGGGGGCGGCGAAGCCGCCCCCTTGCGGCTTTTTCTTGGCGCCTTTTATAATCAAACTTAGGGGCTGTCCATAAATTACGTCATCGATTTTTGACGAATTTGGACCCCCCCCCCCCTATAATCATCCAAAAATCATGCTTCAAATGACCCCATTTCCTCCTACTTCATGCTACCGTCATCCGATGTCCAGACCCCCCCCCCCCTAATTTGAAATGACGTAATTTATGAATAGCCCCTTAGCTATATTTTTTATTATATTTTAATTGACATTTAAATTAATAAACAAACGAACGCTTCAAACCCCACCAATTGCTAAAAATATCTACCAACAAGTCCCTAAATTAAGCAACATTTTCGTTCAAGAAGTATGTATTAGTACGGCGCAGTGCCGGATTTACCACTAGGCTGAGTAGGCTGAAGCCTAGGGCGGCAGATTTTAGGGGGCGGCAAATTTGGGTCAAAAAAATATTTTATTTCCTGTTCAGATAGGGTCGACCAGAATTTTGTCGCTCCCCTAATTATTTGTAAAATTTAAATAACAAGCCTTGTCGATTTTGCCGCCCTCTGTCATGTCAAGACCCTTTATATTGAGACAGACAGATGGCCGGACGGACAACAAAGTGATCTTATATGGGTTCCGTTTTTTTCCTTTTGAAGTACGGAACCCTAAAAATTTACCTACTATTTTCTCAAAAAAATTTCGCGCTCGCTGCGCTCGCGTTTCCACTTACGTACCTAACATTATTTGTGACCCCATCTGACTATATACATACGGGCGGTTCTTGTGTCTTCGTGGTATTGAATCTCACTAAATTGTTCCGATCCCATGCCGAAACTCAGTACATATAGAGTGCTCTCGATATCTGATACAAATACAATACTTTTGATGACTTTCCAGCACCACAGAATGAGGGATAATGGTACGGCCTGTGTAATACGCATCCCTACTACTGTCGTCTGCATAGCAATGATTATCATTGATATGCAGCAATGACAGCACAGAACCTAGTGCAACGCCAGCGGTAATGTCCACACTATCGGAGCAGCTTCCGTCTACTATACGGCTCATGTGCGTCTACCGGAAAAAAAGCTAGCGATCCATTTGTATAACATAGTCCCTCGAGCAGACTCGATGCCAGACCCGACCGAACTCCTTAGCTATATCCAGCCTGACTGCCAATGTCTCACCTTGATTCTCAATGGCCAAAACCCAGCAGTACCCACCGGTCACCGATCAGATCAGGCAAATATAACGAGGTCGCATCGTCATTGAGTGACAAAAACGGCCCATATAAATCTGTATCTAGAATAGTGACATTAGTGACGTCACCTTTCTGCACTCAAAAGAATAAAAAATTATCTACGTTCCACTATCAGCGAAGAGCGCCTGAATAGCTTAGCTCTTCTTAATATAGAAGCTGAGCTGACAAACGTTTTAAATTACGACAGCGTTATTGATGATTTTGTCAACCAATTTGTACATGGGAAAACAATCTAAATGCCTATGTGAGTAAATGGTAAATGTTTAGTTTTTTTTTATTTCACAGCCCAAAGGTACTTGTTGCAGGTTTTTTTTTCTTTAATATAATACTTTATCGTCACTGATGAAGGGGGGCGGCAAATCAAAATGGCCCGGGGCGCCAAATTTGTAAATACGCCTCTGATCATAGCTAAGGTTAAAGCATTAAATTTTTTGTAAGAAGTGATTTAAATTTAATATTGAGTTATATTCGGGGTAATTAGCATTGGGTAACTTTTGGTCGAATGGAATTAGGAATTATCATATAATTTCAAGGTTCAATAGGCACTTGCGAGCTCATGTTTCTCGTAATATAATGTTAAGTGTTTTTTGCTGCAGTTTAACATTATATTTACGAGTCACGATTATTTTACTTAAAACCTACATAGTTATGAGCGATTTAATAATGCTAAGTGACCATATATTTCTCATAACTGAAAGCTAAAATGTATTTAGCCGTCTGCAGTGTGCTTTTAGGTTATAGGGTCGCATTATGCAATAGTATGAAATATGACTGATAACAGTGATTAAAGATCGAACTTACTGGACTGCTCCAACTCTTTAGCGGCCTGCGCAGCTCTTTCAAGAGCGCTGGAGTCAAACCGATAAGCTTCCATTGCTTTCCTTTCTGCTTTTGTGAGGTTAACTGGGGGTGCCGCTGCACCCCCGTTATTACTCGACGGGTCATCGGTTGGCGGCTGCGGAGGCTTCGTGCTATACCCAAATAACCAGGACATAGTTCACACAGATAACTTTAATTCATTAAATTTGCAAAATAAATGTGATAAAAAGATAAAATTCCAATACGACCCCCGAGGATCTTCTGTGACTTTTATCGGACGTGCTTATCAAACCTATCAACTATCAACCACAGATAGTCGATAGAAGAGCCAAAGGTTTTATAAATACAGATCGCTAATCGGACCAAAGTCGCGTCACTCTCATCCGGTACGCTCGTCTGTTAAAGCCATGAAGTTATATTGTTTAAACTGGAGCGAGCTGTCGCTTTTTTTGCCATACTAATTTGAACCCATGAATCTAGTATTAAAACTGGATCTGGCATGAGGGTGGGGAGAAGTGACCGAACAGGATAGTCTTAAGCCCCCTCCACACTCGTGCGCGAATCGCGGCGCGAAGCCGCGAACGCGAATGTGGCGTCGATTTTCGCAGACAGCGAAATCGACTCCACATTCGCGTTCGCGGCTTCGCCCGCGATTCACGGGCATAGTCTGGAGGGGGCTTTATGTATCTTTCAGTAGGAGTAGCAGCGAAAGAGCTATTATTGTTTGTCCTTGTCACGTCTCACATTTTATTTGTTCCCCACCGTTTTATTAGTATGGATTATGGTGGGCAACAAATGAATTTGACCAATCACACTGTCGCATTTACGTATGTTTTGTCCGTCACGGGGCACGCGTATACCACTTCTATACGATCCTACCTTCTATGTTTGAACCTTATCACCGAGACAGAAAGTTGTTCGTACCAGACTAGAGAAAACGGTCCACTTGAGATAGAAAAACCCATGTCGCCAAAGTTAAAAAGATACCATTGTGGTAGAAATTATATCAATATACTACTGAAATTCATTACCTTCTTATACTATTTTAGTGCTATATTCCGTTTGCAGTTCTGATATCTTTTAAGTAATTTGTTAACTATTATCATGTCAATATTATTAACTGATTAAACTGTAGTAACTTTGAATATTAATTGGTATCCCCAACTTGATGACATATTTTTCGTGTATTTACAAAATACGTAAATGGCGCCGCTTAGCATTTATTCGTAAAATATTTAAAAAAGTGGTTAAAAAAGTTGTGTGAGGGGTTGTAGAAGTGAAAGCTACGATGATTGTGGAATATCTTTTCACAGGTAGGTCACAATTATTCAATTTTACGATAAAAATACAAGAAAACATTGTCAAACTCATTAGGGTGACTATGATGTCGGTACGATTTGGATCGGTCTTACAGAATTGTTATTACGTACTTAATGTAAAAATAAGTTTACCTAAATAGTAGGTACACTAATAAATAAATAAAGATATACTTATTTCGGCATGTTTAATTATTCGATTCACGTAATGAGAGCTATATAATTGCCAAACATTAAATCCAAAGTCCTTAGACATTACAGACTCATATTTATACATAATATTGAATTACTAAAACGCTAAATCTAACTATTTATATATATGTAATCGATTCTATATAGGTTGGACACACATTTCCGTCAGTATACAACGGGCGGCAAATTTGAAAATTTTGTTGCAATTACAGATCTACGATGACGCTTACGCTTAAAGAATAGCTAAAGTGTGCAAAAGGGAAGTCATCACTCATCACGTTTATGAACACACCATAAGTATGATATTGATAGTGATAAGCTCCCTGCACATTCGTGCGCGAATTGCGGCGCGAAGCCGCGAACGCGAGTGTGGAATCGATTTTCGCAAACAGCGAAATCGGATCCACCCTCGCGTTCGCGGCTTCGCGCTGCAATTCATGTACATAGTCTGGAGGGGGCTATAGGTATTTTGTTAAATTATGAAGAGCATACATAGTGTAGGTTGCCGGTTTACACAGTTAAATGTAAGTTTTTATTTCGTTGTGTGCTAATATTTTATAATTTTAGTCAATAATCAAGATAATTTTGTGTAAAAACATAAATTGTTACGCTACGCTAGGGCTTGACAAAATGACTAGTGTCGATAACCAGTCGGCATAGTAATAATATAAAGTTATTTGCGATACAAGTGTTGAAAGTAGGAATTAAATTCGCAACGAGTGGTGATAAATTAAAACACGACCGAAGGCAGTGTTTTTAATCTATACGATTTGCGAATTACCTAGTTAAGGTTACAACTACAACGTTTTACCCGACCCTGGATATCTGTCTCGCTCTCTCTTATAGCTGTGTCTTTGATGGACGTACGGCGGCCTACCTTCCTCACAATTGACCATGATCGCATTGATCGCGATCCAATACGCCCATCCCATCTGTAACTGCTTTTATAACGACACAAAGCTTTTATAACGACTAAATTAAGTAAGGTTGTGTGAAGCGTTTAACAGAAGAGAAAAAAACTATATCCATCTCTTTTCTGGGGCAATTATACCAGCATAGGGAAAATACACTATGATTCTCTCTGATTACGCACGAATAAGAAAAGATCCTGGCCAAACTATATATTTCATCTTATGCTAATATCTCACATTCATGTGACTTATGGTCACCCTAATTAGAAAGAGATGCAGGGCTCAGGTTTGACGTCTCATGTGGACTCACTTTTTGGCTAGTGTACTCGATCCGGTTTATTAATTCTAGATCAAGGGCCCAACGTTTTCTGTTCTCTTTCACGGCGCAGCAACTAGTATCATTTCTCTCTCCTCGCTCTTTTAAAAATGCCGTTTGTCAAAAAGGACAACCATACTGTTGACAAGATGGACTTCAAATCAAGTGTTGCCTTTTTTGATGCGCCCAGGCCAAGCCCAGGCCAAGCCGTTGATAATCGTTTGTCTCTATTGGTCATTATGACATTTGTGTTTTTTTAGAAAGAGACAAAACTTAGCAAAGGTTTGCTGTTCCCCAAACGTATAATAGCCATATCAGCCATTTGAAAACACATTAAACATTTACCGTATTTTCGCGCAATTAATTCCAAATTCAAACTGGTTTTCCAATAGCAGTTACCGTTCTTACGGTTGGAGGAGCGGAACTGTCAATGCGGTATGTGTGCGTAAAAGCGTATATGTGTGCTCTTTTAGGGATGTGAAAAGTCGATTTTAATCATGTTATATATCGATAAACGCTACACAGCGGAACGCAATAGCGATTAATTGGAGCTTCAATATATTCGTTAACCCTTGGGACGCCTAGTGCCATATCCGTACCAGTCCTGTCAACTGCCGGAGGGTCTTCAATTTTTGTACCCGTCAACTGCCTAGTCCCAGATCTGTACAAACTGTCTCAACTGCCTTGTGCCTTATCAGTCACTAAATTTATTGTATTATATTTTTACAATTTTGAGATCTAAACACTTACAAATAGAGTTTTATATCATTTGCACTATAGCACTTGCATTTATCGCGGCAGTTGACGGGTGCACGTACGCTAGCCTATCCGGTATTTGAGGGGGATGGGACGGATCCGGCACTAGGCATCTGACGGGTACAAGTACGTTTGTCGGTTCGGCGTTCCAGGGGTTAAACATAAACATAATTGAAATGCTAATGGATAATAAATATATTATAATACAATAAAATAATTCAATTATTGCGAAACACCTATTTTAGTAGGTATTCATGTATTTTAATTAAATATCTGAACTTTCCCTTGGTTCTCTGCTGGGGCGTGACTATAAAATTGTGAACCACAATAAAGAATAAAAGCGTTTTTGTTCATTTTAGGTATCGTTAAACCTTTGAAGTAAAATTAAAATTGCAAGAAATGTCGATAGTTTATCGATATGACTTTATCGACATGGCTACAGCAAGGTGAGCCTCATGTTAATCGTACACTAAGGCCCCGTTCGCACGGCAGCTTTTTCAACGCGCGTTAAAAAAGCGTTTGAATGACACAAATGGAGACCCATGTATGTATTCACACGACAGCGGTGGCGCTTTTTATCAAGCGTTGTTGGATTTTCGACTTTAAGCCTTGGTCGTTAAATCGAATTTAGAGTGCGGACAGATTCAAGCGCTTTTTTAACGCGCGTTGAAAAAGCTGTCGTGCGAATGGGGGCTAAGGCCTCATACTAACGAGCGCTTTTTCAACGCGCGTTAAAAAAGCGCTTGAATCCGTCGACACGCTAAATTCGATTTAACGACCAAGGCTTAAAGTCGAAAATTCAACAACGCTTGATAAAAAGCGCCACCGCTGTCGTGTGAATAAATACACATGTATCCATTTGTGTCATTCAAACGCTTATTTAACGCGCGTTGTAAAAGCGCCCGTGGGAATGGGGGCTAAACAAAAGTGGCAACAGTGACAGCTCGCTGAGACGGGATCTCTATATATTAAATCTATGTTCTAGATCTGTGGTTAAAGCTTCTACAGACGTTACAAGTGTTACGGCCTTAACACACTACCGTACCGCACCGCGTCCTTGGTACGCCGAAAAAGGGTATCTATTTCTCGCTCTCACTTATGGGTGCGGCGCATCATGACATTGGTGCGGTGCGGTAGTGTGTTACGGCTTTTACAACCTATAAATAAAGCTGGTCAAGCAAATCTTATCAGTATAAAAAGGCGCGAAATTCAAATTTTCTATGGCACGATATCCCTTCGCGCCTATATTTTTAAAATTTGCCGCCTTTTTCTACTGACAAGATCTGCTTGACCAGCTTTATTATGCCGGCTACATACGTAACGATAAATCGTAACGATTAGCCCCCATTCGCACGACAGCTTTTTCAACGCGCGTTAAAAAAGCGTTTGAATGACACAAATGGATACGTGTGTATTTATTCACACGACAGCGGTGGCGCTTTTTATCAAGCGTTGTTGGATTTTCGACTTTAAGCCTTGGACGTTAAGTCGAAATTAGAGTGCGGACAGATTCAAGCGCTTTTTTAACGCGCGTTGAAAAAGCTGTCGTGCGAATGGGGGCTTAAACTGTGCAGTCCGAACTGCGCAGTTTTATCCGCCGTGTGTATGACAAATCGTTGTCGATTATCGTAACGATTTGTCATACACACGGTAGATAAAACTTCGCAAATCGAACTGCACAGTTTTATCGCTACGATTTATCGTTACGTGAGTAGCCGGGGTTAAGTACTCATATCATACGATTTTAGTGAACACACAGAGTACAAAAAAACCGGACAAGTGCGAGTCGGACTCGCCCACCGAGGGTTCCGTACTTTTTAGTATTTGTTGTTATAGCGGTAACAGAAATATCTGTGAAAATTACAGCTGTCTAGCTATCATAGGTTGGACTGAAGATGAACATATATGTCGAAGACTAAGCTTATGACCAATAGCACCCCACGTAGGATTGAGATAAACGGAGAATCTATTGCATATGTCCAGGAGTACCTTTACTTGGGCCAAATAGTCTCCTTTCAGGCGCGACAAGAGATAGAAGTCGAAAGACGGACTGAAAACGCCTGGAGGAGCTATTGGTCCATGAAACATCTCATTAAAGGTGATCTCCCATTATCACTTACGAGGAGACTCATGGACATGTGCATACTTCCAATTCTCACCTACGGTGCACTAACTTGGTCTTTGACAGCGTCTCAGAAGTCTAAACTCGGGGTTTGCCAGCGAGCCATGGAGCGCAGCATATTAGGTGTAAAATTAATGGATCGTATCCGGAACACCACGCTGCGCTCCAGAACACAAGTCATCGATGTAACTCGGAAAGCGGCTAAGCTGAAGTGGGACTGGGCTGGCCATGTCTGTCGTATGCCGAGTGAGCTGTGGGCCAAGATTACCACAGAGTGGCAGCCCAGCTCAAAACGGGGATTTGGCAGACCACGTCGGCGATGGCGAGACGAGCTAGACTCCTTTTTAAAAGAATGGCCGAAGACTGCTCAAAACCGGGAAAAATGGAAAAAACGGGGGGAGGCCTTTGCCCAGCAGTGGAACACAACAGGCTCTCAATAATAAGCTATCACAGATCACGAGATACAGCCAGAGGGGCTACCGCGGAAACCGAAATTTGCAAATTACGGGGATCTTTCTCTTTTACTCCAATGAAGGCGTAATTAGAGTGACAGAGAAAAATGCCCGCAGTTTGCGAACTTCGATTTTCGCGGTTATAGCCCTGGTGACAGACGGACGGACAGTCGTAATAGGGTCCCGTTTTACCCTTTGGGTACGGAATCCTAAAAACAGTATTGAATCACACGATTTATTGCTATACTAGCTTTTGCCTGTGACTTCGTCTGCGTGGAATAAGTAGCAACCCATTTGGGTTGCTTATTTTACTGTCTGTCTGTCACCAGGCTGTATCTCATGAACCGTGATAGTCAGATAATTGAAATTATCACAGATGATGAATTTCTGTTGCCACTATAACAACAAATATTAAAAACAGAATAAAATAAATATTTAGTGGAGCTCTCATACAACAAGTGTTTTTTGCGTAATGGTACGGAACCCATCGGCCGCGAGTCCGACTCACACTTGGCCGGTTTATTTTTCCTAACCAGATGATCCAAACAAACTTTTAAAAGGGGATAGCTGTGGTTAATTATACATCTAATTACGTAAAAGTCCATACTAATATTACAAATTAAGTGTATCAGGGGGGCTAACGCGTAAACCGAAATTCGCAAATTGCGGGGATCTTTCTCTTTTACTCCAATGAAGGCTTAATTAGAGTTACAGAGAAAGATGCACGCAATTTGCGAACTTCGATTTTCGCGGTTATAGCCCTAATACCTCTTCACGCTTAAACCGGTGTTGGTAAGGGGAGTTTTTATCAAATAATAAGGGTGTAAAAAGGGTTGGGAGTAAACGTAAGAGGATTCAAAAAATTCCTAAAAAAGAACTAAATTTGATCGGAAAGGGAAAATTCATAACAAACTTTAAATAAAATACTTTATTAGTAAACTTTTGTAAAAATAAGAAATACATATGTATTATCAAGTTTACGATTAAGAGTATCATACATTAATGTGATAGTGATTGCCCACATAATTAAGTTTAATGGGCTCCACTCACATAGCAACAAATTGCATGTGATTTTATACATTTAATTGCCGGCTAAGTAGTTTCAACGAATTCAATCGATGGAATATAATAGCACAACATAACGAAAATCGCATGCAATTATCGGCAGCGTCTGTGGAGGCCTCAAGTATCCATATTAGGGCAAAAGCCTAAAAAGATGAAAAAAAAGCCTGGTCGTTCAGTTTTGTGTATTGTAACCAATCACTAGAAATAGCGCGAATAGTAGTGATTTTTTGAGCAAGTAAAAGACTCCAAAATTGAACCACGAGCGCAGCAAATGGTTCAAAGAGACAATAAAGCTTGCTAATACAGAGTGAAACAAAAATTTTCACTACTCAAACGTGAGAAAAATTGAGCTGGATAACAGTGGCAAAACATTACAAATAGAATTGAAATAAAGGATTGAATATTTATGACGTAAAATCATTACTTCTAAAAAGCTTATTCTACAAGCCAAAGTGAGCATACAACTCAAAATATGCATCTAGTTACTTTGGCATTCATTAATTTTTTTTTAATTGGCAAACTAGCAAACGACGCGCAACACCAGAGGGGTTGTAAGTGCGTTGCTAGCCGTTAATATGGGAGTACGAGTACGCTCTTATCTTGAAGGTCTTAAATGCACCTTCGTTATCGATTATTAAAGAAATCTAGAGCTGAATAAAGGTTTATATAGTTGGGATAGTGATGAACCTTTCGTGATTTTGTCCCTCTTTGGAAACACTAGTTTGCTGACCAAGATATATATTTTTTCATCTTCTTTGCTACCTAAACCTAATTGATAAAAATATAATTAAGAGGCTGTCTGTAGCCAAAGCCTAAGGATTTAGGCCTCCACGCTCACTTAGAGTGAAGAAAAAGCAAAATTAAAAAGAGCCTACTACTTGTGTAATATTGTCAGATCGTATAACATAGCGCTAACGCTTTGTGGTAATACTGAACAATTAATCACGGTTTAAACATCGATTTGAAGGTTATTTTGCTATTGACAGGACGAGCGTCTGCTAGCGACAAAGAGCAAGATTTAAGTTATAAAACACAAGTCTAACAATACTAACGATATTATTCGTTGATTAATTAACATCATGAACATTTTAATATTTTTTTAGACGTTTTTACATTAATTTTTAATATTTATAGTAACTCGAAACAAAACCAATTACAAAATTACATTTCTAAGAGGCCCGCGCCTTAATAAAAATTAGTCAATCGACCAGTCTAAAATTTTCAGTAGAAGGGTGATGAACACTTTGTAAAGCTCATTTTTCCAGTTCAACTTTAAACACGGATTTCGAATCGATAGCTTTCGTAATTTAACTTGTATTAGTTAATTAATACATTAATAATTTAATACAGATTAAACACTAAAGCAAGGATTCTATGTATAGGAATAATTAGGTACATACAATATCTATCTTACTGTGTTTATGTATTAAGATTAGTACTTAATGTACTCATCAATAAGATATATAACATTTAAATTAGATACTTATACTGTGGCCTGTAACACGAGCAAATAATTAAAACATAGATTGTACTCCTCAAACGGTGACACATTTGTTCAACGACTTTTAAAATTTATGAAGTATTTAGACTCCCTAGTTTTCATACAAAATAAATATTATCTTCAATGGACGCCATCGCCACGCCATATCATTGTGATTGACGTTGCTTGTCACGCCTTAAACATAACAAAATTCGCAATACATTGCGTCTTAGAATAAACTTTAAAGTGTATTAAAAATCAAACCACAAGTTATTTTTAAAAGTCGCTGAACAAATGTTGATCAGTATGAGGAGTACAGCCTACAGTTTAATTTTTTGCTCATATTACAGGCCACACCCGGTATAGTATACATATACAAGCATGAAAATATGTTATGCCTAGAACTTACTTATAATTTACCTTAATTACAGATTGATACTAAATACAGAACTTGTGATATCTATAGGCAGCTTAAATTAGTAATGACTGAAATGAACACATAACCGGAATTACTAAATTCGTGGCTCACAAAAAATAATAGTAATTAAATTATTATTACTTACTTGTGATACAACCATTAATAAATATAACTTTAAAAAGATAAAAAAAGGTTAGTTTTATGGTTAAGATTAAGTTACTCTATGTATATTGTTGAAATTGAAACACGGAAGACAGTAAAGTTTAAATGTTATATTATTACGAAAAATTGTTGGAAATTTTCGATGGCCATTTAGATGACAACATACAAACTTACATATAACATTTTGACACATTTTATTCAGGAATGAGACACATTGTAGAAACATTGTTGAAGTGTGTATATTCTCTTCAAAAACGACATTCATAAGTTGATGGTAGCTGCTTCCTCTCATAAGTTTTGCAGTACCAAGAGCCATGTGCAGGGCCGTCTTAAAACTATGCTAGGGCCCTTGGGCATATAAGAATTTGGGGCCCTTTTGGAAAGTAAAGAAAGCGAATTAAACTAAAAATTTTCTACTATGATCTTCTATTTACTTTGGGTAATCAAATATTCTGTTACTGTCTATCCTTCGGGGCCCCCCGAGGATGGGGGCCCTGGGCATGGGCCCCATGTGCCCTTATGGTAAAGACGGTACTGGGCATGAGTGAAATTTACTTTGACCCTAAACCACATATCACCTCAACTACTAGACGGAGCACATAAGACAAACCACAACCGCTTATTTTAGTTGTGTCCACAATTACGACCAGTACTTACTCAAAAAATCCCAATAACAATTTAGCTTTGGGGTTATATAAATGGGCTATTAATATAGTATAAAATGGTGTAAAATACAAGTTTGTACTGCTGCTAAAACTACTGCTCAAATCGTAGTAATCCCAAAAAATGTGCATTTTATAAGTAAAATTGCACCTATTTGTGGTGACCTGGTGACTTCATGCTCTTTGTAAACGCTTAATAATGCAGTGTCAGTGTAGTCTGTGCCCTAAACTTAGCTGCTAAATAATCCGAGATTCTCACATATTACATTAATAAAAGGGAGGGTTATTTGGCATTTTGTATGAAATTAGCAGCACAAATTCATATAATATTAATAGTCTGCATATTAGAAACATCGATTTTTGTAGGCCAATAAGCCCTAAGTTAACTGGTGTACATTTTAAAAGTAGTATAAGCTTTAAACATGTTAAAAAACCATCCTTAAAAATACATCTCTGGCAAAATTAAATGCTGAGATTTTTGGATTCAGATCATTGTTAATTTCGTTTCGTATGAAAATGATTTTACCTACTACTATATATTATTTACATGTCTAATAACACTGAGTAGATCCTTATCGTTGATAACATCCAAGGTCGGCCCCACAGTTGGGGCATTTGTGGTGTATTACCATGCAACTATCTATGCAGCAAGGGATGAGGCAGCAACCGCAGAAACATCTGAATAAAATAATCACAACATGTATTTTTTCCTTTGTTTCGCATTAGTAAAGGATTAACCAGTATAATAAACTCATTTCATAAATTGAAGCGGTTAGAGTATCAACTGCTTCCCTTTTCTTCCGTGTATTTTGATCTTGGGTAGTTATTTTTTTTAAATATATTTCTTGACATGACTTACTTACCCCAGCAAAAATATGATAGCACCAGATATGTATGCAAGCAGGCCTGGTTTCGTTTTAGTGGCAGTGTCTATTTCAGCATGGCAGCTTGGGCAGATCATGTGGGTAGGCTGTGGTCCAACTGGTACAACTGTAGTTACAATTTGAGGTCCGGAAGCTGAAAAAAAACAAATATACCAAATTGGAATCTTTCAGAAACAAAATCTAATTTGATCCTTCCCGATAAAAATGTGATGGTATGAAGAAGATACAAAACCATATCTATAAGAGATCAGTCAACCTATTCTATGGAACCGGATCATAGATTCCACACAAATTCAAATAAATTGCAATCAAAATGTTAACTGCTACGGATATGAGTTTTCTAAAAGATTTTCTTGGAAAAACAGATTCTGTAGAAGCGTTAGTCAGCCCGTCCCGTAGTGCATGTTATCAAGCATGACTTCATCGCATTCTTAAACTAAAGTTGAAACAATTAATGACTAATTAGTAAAATTAACACAGGCTATTTCTACCACCATAAAATTGTGTCAAGGACAAAAATAGTGTTAACTTCAATTTAAGTACAATATAATATTTTATACACACAACTTAATAATAGGCTCTGGTATGTGGAGTCAGATTGTTAATTGTTTCCACCTTATTAAGCTTCTTTATTCAGCAATTTATGTTGTGGATTTACTGTGATTTATAATTTTTAAAAATTTCAAACATACCTTCCTACTAGACACAATCATTAACAACAACAATGTTTTATCAAAGAGATAATGTTTTACACATATTCAAATGTATGCTGTTGAATGTCCTTGCTTTGGTAATAGTAGATTCGTTACAAGGCCACTGTTATGAAAATACTCAGGATGTGAAAATTTATTTTTGAAAGGTTACAGTTTGACAAAATGTTTACTTACTGGGAGGATAATGAGGAGTGTAGGGGCTGGAGGGTCCGACTCCCCCGACCGCCTGCGAGTAGCTCGGCGGCGCCGCCGGCGGTGGTTGCACTTGCACGTGATAACCATTGCCCCATCCGTATGGGGGAGGATTACCACTTTTCTCCATGCTACCAACAATTACAATTATAACTGACAAGTGAACACAATACTTTTAAAACCAACAGTGTGCGCTGTAATCAATATCACAGATACGATGATGCAATACAAACTTGAAAGCTATTTTTAGGTATGATTCCTACCGAACCATTAAACATAAAGCAGATGCTAAGGAACGTGCTTCAAAGATATATTTACTTGAGCGTTAGAGCTGAATAATTGTTTTAAAGTAAATTATACATTCACTAATAATTCCTTTTTCAATTTCAATTATATTTAATGTTAATCAAAACAAAGGATGCTGAGATTGATTGATTACAAAGTTTGCGCAGGTGAAAACAGGGTACAAACAAATTTTAATTTTTTAGCTATGCTATGGCATGGCAAGCATGGGCGAACGTCGTATATTAAACAGACATGAAAAATTCCAAACCTACCAACATTCGTTCATAAAATGTCGCTGTCATGTTGGTCATTAATACGATATGATACAATTCTCTACCCTTTGTCAATGCTACCATAATAAAATTTGTAGAAGAGAAGTTATACAGTTTCAATATTATTATGTTGGATGAGTATTTTATTTTGACATATCGTTAGTTCAGCGGCTGTCAAAAGTGTCAAAGTTTGTTATAGTTATTGGAAACTTCAGAAAAGTAGGCTAGAATAGGTAGGTGGAGTAAAGGAAGTCTAATTTTGATATTTGATGTAACCAGCTACCTGTTTTCCTTGTAAGTAAATGTTGTCATCCCAGAAGGATTAACAATATAGTTGAAGGTTGAACTGATGACTCATAGTGTCGGATTTGTCCTTGTTATAGTTGAGTGCCGAGTTTGTGTTAACGAGATGTCTTCTCCACGCCCAAAATCACCTCGTACTCCTGTTTTGCCTAAAAAGGAAGACAAGGCAGAATCATTCTGGGACAAAATTGGAACTATAGGACGCAAGAAGGGGATTAAGGAAGGTATGATAATACTATTTACACTTTTAGTATACCATTTGCGTGTTTGCGTAGGATGTACTAGCAAGGACTACTAGTTGGTACTACCAAAATGACTTCATCGTAAATACTTGGGTGGTTGCATTAGCAGATTCACCAAATAAACATGACTTATTACTTGTAATTCATGAGGGAAAAGTGTAGGTTTTTTGTACAATCCACAAACCCCAAATAACAAACCATTTTAATAATTTGTATACAAATGTTTGACCAATCATCTAAACAAAATATGAATAACAATGTTGTGTAACCCTTTGTGCTATGTAGCCTCCTAAATTATTCTTTGATTTCCATAGGGAAGAATGCAACTAGGTATACCCTGAATACAGTCAGCCAACAATAAAATTGATATTAGTGCTTTAGTAAACTTGGTGTGTAAATCAATAGCATTAATAAAGTCTTGAGTTCTGAATTTGAAACTTGATGATGATGAGTATGCATATAGTATTTAATGGCTCTATGTCATGGAAGTAAATACATAATTATAATGGTTTTATGTTAAGTGCATTAGTCTATTCCATAGGGATCTTTGGCTGCACAACTAAAGTCATGTGGTTTTATTTTGAGATCCATATGAAATAGTCCTATACATAAAGGGTTTTTTTTTGTACAGTACAAGAAGTTCAAGCAGAGGGTAAATACGCTATTGACTCACCGGGAAGCCCAACTGCACCAGAAATTCCACCAGAGGAGTACAGCTTGCGTGAGTAATATAATTAAGGGGCTACCCCACGCCAATGACCTTCGATCTGAATCCCTTAGTTTTCTAATGTTTTTTGTGGCTTATTATATTAACAGCAATGGCTTTGAGCAATATAGTATCCCATATTTACTTCAAAGTTCATTGTCTTCGAGATATTTGGCATCAAAGTTGAACAATTTCAGGCTAAAAAACTGGTTTTCTGGCCATAACTTTTGTGTTAGTTAGATTAAAATTTAAACCTGGACACGTTTTTCTAGACGTCAAAGACAAACCCAAATATATGTAGATTCAGTACATGTAAGATCCTTCACTGCAAACTAGATACGAAAAAAGTGTTTTTAGGGTTCCGTACGTCAAAAGGAAAAAACGGAACCCTTATAGGATCACTCGTGCGTCTGTCTGTCTGTCGTCCTCTGTGACAGCCCATTTTCTCGGAAACTACTGGACCAATTAAGTTGAAATTTGGTACACATATGTAAATTCGTGACCCAAAGATGGACATGATTTTTTTATAATTTTAAAATACATAGATTCGAAGTTATTTAAGAAAATAGTCAAAAAATGACCATTCCCCCCCTTTATCTCCGAAACTACTGGGTCTAAAATTTTAAATAAAATACACAAAATAGTCCTTTACCTATAGATGACAGGAAAACCTATTAGAAATGTGCAGTCAAGCGTGAAGTCGGACTTATGTACGGAACCCTAGAAACGCGAGTCCGACTCGCACTTGGCCGGTTTTTTTTAGACAATGTTTAATAAATTCATAAAAAAATAAGTATTCATTTCTTTCAAAATCTGGTGGACAAAACCGGAGATAAAAGATTAAAAAACCGACAACCATTTGTCTTATAATTCTAACTGTAGTGCAAAAAAAGGAGATACGATCCAAAACTTGACAAAAATCAATGAAAACCTCGGGTAGCCCCTTAATACATTATAATACCTTAGAATAATCCAAGAACCCTACAAATTTCTGACAAACTGTGGTTAACTTCATGACCATACATATGAAAATAAGCGATGTAGGTATTATACATATTTTAAAACAACTGTCAGTATATTGGTGTATTCCCGTTTGTCCCTGCCGGGCATAAGAAATGGATCATTGCCATCTGTCCCGCCTTCAACAATACACCAGTATATCTAATTCTGGATACAACTTTTTTGAAACTGTGCTGAAGGAAAAAGGACCTTACTTTAAGACGAAACGGGAGCTGAGCTAAAAGTCAATTTTGAGATTTCAAGCTGAATATACCCGTCGCTCTGACGGGGCGTGAGAGACTGTATTTGTGTGTGTAATGCACGCACACAGATGCGTGCGCTTGCACCCGCGCGCGCCTCATTGCCGACAATTTGCAATGTTATTTTTCGTGCGTTACTGCCACGAGGCGTTCACTTATTACTTACTGTGTTGCGATTGAATTTTTTGACCCGGCTTACGTTTACGGAACTCGATAATCTTTCTACTACTGTGACTTGGCTTTGTTTACTTGACTTTGCTGATCAGCTTATTGTTTTGGACTCCGTGAGTTGTGGTTACCTATTGGACCGCACGCAATTCATCTACCTTTATTCAAGTAATTAAGCGTAATTAGCCGAAACCTTTATAAGAGTGTAATTCATAAGAAGTACATAAGATATCATTTATGTACTGGTTTGCTGTTAGCTTTTAATTGTATCACTTTAAATATATGTTACTCAAATAACTAACACGGTTACACTGTTGTAAGAACAATATTTTTCAGGTAGGCCTTATTATACCTACTATAGGCCTTATTACCTCCTAGTACCTTAGTAGTAGTAGTACTACTACGGAAATTGATTCAAAGACTCAAGACTGACTTAAGTGGCAGTAGGGTGTAGGGTTTTTTCTAGGCTTAATGAGTTCGCTGAAGCTTATTTTTTATACTTAGCGCACAGAACCACTAGTTTAACAGTATCAGCTCTAACCACATGTCACCATTTTGTCCTTTACGTAACAAACTCAGGGGCCCAGAATATCCGATGTACCTATCAAATCAAGGTTCTGTACCAAATAAGGCCCGGTTATTATAGTTCGTTATTTTTTAGCATTAGAAAGAAGGTAAACAATCATGACGTGTCTTTTTATTAATAATTATTGAAAAACGCTTTCAAAAATTAGTTTATATTACTTATGAAAGCAAAAGAATATAAAAAAGTATATGATTAATACATACATACATACATACATACAATCACGCCTATTTCCCGGAGGGGTAGGCAGAGACCACGGATTTCCACTTGCTACGATCCTGACATACCACTTTCGCTTCCTTCACATTCATAACATTCCTCATACACGCTCGCCGGTTTAGGGTGCTCTTGCTCATTAATATGATTAATATGATTTATAATTCTAACATATTTGCTATGACTTATTTTTCAATGGTAATTTTTAATAAGACATGTCAAAATCTGTTACCTTAATGCAAAAAAAACGAACTTTAAGCGTGCTAACTTTCAAAATTTCATTTTTTATAAGATAGTATAAGTAGATGGGCAAAAATTTTGCGTCCATGTCCACCAGTGAGTAAGTGATTGAGATACCTAAACATTTAACTTTATAATGTAAAATGATATAATTTACTAACCTACTCGTTTAATTTCAGGTAGGTTGAATAAGGAACCAAGTAACCATGGGGAGGAGCAGTATTTACTAACATTTTCTTTTTGGGTCTTCAGAGTGTATCGTTTCCTTTTTTTTGCACATATTACACTTAAATATATATTCTCTGTGTAAACCCTTACGTCTTTCAATGACAAAGGCAAGATCAGCAAATGTACAATTTGTATGATCGTGCCTGATATTTGAGATCACAGAAAAAAAATATTTTAAATCCACTATTCTGCGACCTTCTAAAATTTTGTTATATCATGATTCATGATCAAAAAGCTCGGATTCAATAGTCATATCAAACGTCGATTATGCAGTTGATGATGAGCTTGCATTTTCTACCATTGGTGCTGCAAATGCATCAACCGGTGGCGATAAACTTTGCCCTCTTGTAAAACAAATTACTATTGTGATTGTGTCCAGCAAAAGGCCAAAATTCGGTTTACTTTCCTGTTTAAAATATTACTAATTTATTCATATTTCAGATTAGGTACATAGGTAACTGTCTGAATGTTACAATGCCAGCTGGCAAATTCTATCACATTTGTTTGTTTGGTAGTCATGGTAACATTCACTTACATTGATATCCTTATTAAGATCTGTATCTTATTATTTTTTATTTTTTTTATTTTATTTTATTTATTT
This sequence comes from Cydia splendana, assembly GCF_910591565.1. NCBI lineage: Eukaryota > Metazoa > Arthropoda > Insecta > Lepidoptera > Tortricidae > Cydia > Cydia splendana. The sequence continues at coordinate 35,981,864 of NC_085987.1, read as the reverse complement.
GGGGCATCAACAGCAATACAAAAAGTAAAAATACATGGCACAGTGAGCAAAATACAAAGCCAATAACAGATGTCCACAATAATACAGTTAATATGCAATAACTAAGTGGAAACTATACAAAAATGTTAAGAAAAGAGAAGGGAGGAAAAATACATTTCACAAAGTAGGTGCATGGGCTTGCGTAACGTGTGTGTGTGTTTACGTGCATGTGTTAGTGTTTGTGTGTGTGTGTATTTGTCTGTGATAGAGTGTATGGTGTGAGACGACTACGATGAATGTATGCATTATAATTTACTTATCTATCTAGTTATATTTTGTCAATTGTCGCTAATTTTGGATTTCAGTAGCAGTGACCGAACACGATTCTTTAAAGTTGTTTTTGTGCAGTCGAACAAGTCGATACTACTAAATTGTTTATTATATAGTTTTAGAATACGATTGATGGGCGAATTTTGAGCATAGTTGGTATGAACTTTGGGTAGACTAAACAGACAACGCTCAGAATTCCTAGTTCTAATTGATGGCACTGAGAATTTGATCTCCGACAGCAAAGGAGAATTGTCAATTCGCCCCGAGAGTATGTCGTACAATACAGTAATATCTAGTAAAACCCTTCTATCCTGGAGACTAAGTAAGCGGTGACGAATACACCTGGACTCGTAGTCGGTATCCCATTGTCTGATACGGAAGCCCAGGTGGCGCAAGAAGGAGCGCTGGATTTTCTCTATTTTTTCCTTATGAATAATATACTGGGGAGACCAAACGCAGCTAGCGTATTCAAGGACGCTTCGGACATAAGCATAGTATACTATTTTAATGCATCCGACATCCTCGAATTCACCACAGACGCGAAACACGAAACCCAGATTTTTATAAGCACGGTTCACAATATCGTCGATATGTTGAACGTATGTTAATTTTGAATCAAGGGTCACCCCAAGATCCCTCACTGAGTATACTCGTTCTACAGCTTCACCTCCGATACTATACTGAAACTTAATTGGACAAGGACTACGGGTAAAGGAGATTTGGGCGCATTTTGTTATGTTTACAGTTATACGGTTGTTAATGTAATACTGAGATAAACGGTCCAGATCACTCTGTAGCTGTTGACAGTCGCTGAAACTACTGACATCCGTGAAGATTTTTTTGTCGTCAGCATACATAAGAAACTTTGAAAATCTAAATACTGAGTAAATATCAAAGAGATATGCGTTGTAAAGCAACGGACCGAGGTGCGACCCCTGGGGGACACCAGAAGGGACATTCACAAAGTTTGACCTGCATCCACCGAGGACTACCGCTTGCCGCCTGTTCGACACGTATGACGTAACCCATCTAAAGACATCACCACGGAGACCCAACCAGTGTAGCTTGCGAAGCAGGATGACGTGATCCACTCTGTCAAATGCTTTTTCGAAATCTGTGTAGATCACGTCAACCTGCTTTCTTTTATCCATATTTTTAACCACGAAGTTCGTAAAATCTATTAGATTCGAAATTGTAGAACGATTTCTGAGAAATCCATGTTGCTGAGGGGGAATACCTTTGTTAATTACATCGTAAATATTATTTAATATAATTTTCTCAAACGTTTTAGCGAACTGATTTAAAATTGATATAGGGCGATAATTTATTATTTTAGATTTGGGTCCTTTCTTGTGAATTGGGACAATTAAGGCCTCTTTCCATTTTTCCGGAAATAAACCCTCAGATAGAGACTTTTTAAATAATATAGCAAGTGGATGACTCAGGCTCGATGCACAGTGTTTAATAAAAAAGGGGGGGATCCCATCGCTGCCAGCGCCGCCATTGGGATTTAATTTAGATAGTAAATTTTCTATTTCTACGGGTGTAATATTTACTGCCGAGACAATCTGCTCGCTGTTACAATAGGGTGGCGCAAGATGCATCTCAGGGTAAACTGTGAGAGGCAAGCTAAATACGGAGTGAAAAAAATTATTAAAACCTTCACAAATCTCAGCATTATCATCTAAAGTTTGACCTTGGTATTCAAATGACTTAGGGTATGCGGAACCGCCCCGGCGAGCTTTTACAAAAGACCAGAGCTGCTTTGGATTACTTTTTATCCCATCTTGGACCGAGAGGAGATAACGTTTCCAGCACATTTCTTGCAGCTGTTTTTGACGTTTGCGTAATATTGAAAAACTATCATAATCAAGAGGATTTCTATATTTTTTCCATTTAGAGTGCATGTTATTCTTTTCTTTAATAACCTTAATTAAGCAGGTGCTGTACCAAATGGGATACTTACGTTTATTAGAGCGGGAATCAAGTGGTACGTGCTTAGCAATTACCTCGTTAAGCACATTATAAAACTTAGACAGCCCATGATCCATTGAGTCTGAGGAAAGGTAAGAGTGCCAATCAATGTCATTAAGGCTATTATTTATGTGAGTATAATTACCTTTGCGAAATTTAAATTTTGGTACCGGAGTGTCTTTTAAAGGGCCGCAAAAGATGTCACTTATAGTTATTTCAAGAGGAGGATGGTATTTATCTGCGGTGACTAGAGGAAAATCAGAAATTAAAACCTCAGATGAGAAATTGGCAAAGACTAGATCTAAAGTATTATTACTACAGTTTAGTGTGAAATTATGTTGTTCTAAGTTTGCAAAAAGAAAGCTTTCGACCAGTAAGGATGCGGCATTTTGGACTCCTACAGCTCCTCGTCTTTCAAACACTGGCAGTGCTTCGCTACTCCATTTAATATGAGGCAAATTAAAATCTCCTGCTACAAATAAATACGCGTTGGGTGCTTCAGAGAACACCTTTTCGAGCATAGAGTTTATGTTCGTAATATTATTTGCCAGTGAGGGGCCCGGTGGCGCGTAGATTGAACACAGGTGTAGATTTCGGCAATACTGTAACGAGGAGTCATTAATGTGAGAGCGCAACGAAATAGCTGGAATAGTAACCCATAAACATTCCGTGCCAGTGCGCAACCACTCTGGACGCGCACGGGCCCCCAGGGATCGAAGCACCAAAATCATTACGCCGCCACCGTCGGCTTTACCGCTCAACACTCTGTCCCTGTCCAATCTAAAAACATCGTATCGCTGATCACACAGTTCCGCGTCTAGAACGCCGTCACATAGCCAACTCTCTGTAATAATAATTACGTCGTAATTATGACATAACACATTTCGATAAAACTGAAGCGTTTTGGTACGTAACCCGCGTGTATTCTGATAAAATACCTTTAAATTCTTTAGAGGAGACGTGGTAATGGCGCACTTGGAAAGTACTGATACGAAGTATACAAATTATATTTAAATTGGTTGATAACCAGTGATGTTAGCGACATGGTAAAGCGAAGTACTCTCGTGACGTCATGAAAGGGCGACTTCAGATTAACATTTATAAGTGTATTGTGTGACTTTGTGTAAAGGTGTACTATGTGTATGTGTAGTAGTGTGAGTGTTACGTTTACCCTTAATTGTAATAAGTAACAATTATTTCTTAAAACAAGACATGCAAAATTTTGAAATGAGAATAAAATTGACGTCAGTAACAGTAAGTTAAACAATTTTGCGAAAGTCCGAGGCTGAACGAATGTGAAGAAATGGAGCCTGGTCAGCCTTACGGACGTATATATTACAATTCTTGACCCAGACATATTTATAATTCTTTGAAGAACAGTAATCTTTACAGTCTTTAAATAACTTCTTATTGGCAGGAGTCAGATGGTCGTGAACGAAAATCTTTTGCGATTCTCCGCTGAAGCCAATGTCCGCCGTTGTAACACCACGAGATCTGCGTAATCCGGATAAAATATTATCTTTGAGCGCGCGCTGCCTCAGCTTGACAATAATATTTTTTGGTCGGCCTTGTAGGGGGCGCGCAGGCTGAACCCTGTTATCCAGACCTTAAAATATTGCCACCGTTGCCCTTTAAAAAAATACTGTTTAAATAATTGGCTACTCAAACAATGCTTCTATAGTATAAATAATGACTACACAAAAATGGCTAGTATTGTATATAATGCACGAAATAAGGCCCGATTCTTAAGCGGGTTTAAATTTTGAGGCCATGTCCGCTAATACTATAGACAAAATATCAAGTTTAATAAACACAAAAAAAAAACATTGATGGGCCTTATTTTATAATTTAGGCCTTACTTTGTAATTTAAAGTAGAGTTAGGCCAAGAAAAATCTATAGCGATTTTGATAGAACACGCAGTGCAAGTATTATTTCAAACGTCGCTTCTATGAAATTATGACATATAAATAACACTTGCACTGCGTGTGCTATCAAAATTGCTGTAGACTTTTCTTGGTCTGACTCTAAAATATTCTTTATTACACCACAAACATAAAAAAAAATTTAAAAAAAACCGGCGAAGTGCAAGTCGGACTCGCACACGAAGGGTTCCGTACCATTATTTATAAAAACGGTCACCCATCCAAGTACTGACCCCGCCCGACGTTGCTTAACTTCGGTCAAAAATCACGTTTGTTGTATGGGAGGCCCCACAAAATTTTTTATTTTATCCTGTTTTTAGTATTTGTTGTTATAGCGGTAACAGAAATAAATCATCTGTGAAAATTTCAACTGTCTAGCTATCACGGTTCGTGAGATACAGCCTGGTGACAGACGGACGGACGGACAGCGGAATCTTAGTAATAGGGTCCCGTGTTTTACCCTTTGGGTACGGAACCCTAAAACCGATTTACAATGTAGATAAAGGTAGCAACAGGCGGTCTTATCGCTGTTAGTTCTTATTCTTCGTTTGTTTAGCATTATCAGAGTGAAGGTGACGTGTCTTTTTTAAGCATGCAATCGTATAATTATTTAGCTTTTTTTGTAATAGTTATGTACTTAGTGGTTAATATTAGTATTTACTATTTTTTTTTTCAATAATGCTTAAAAACGAAGTATAGACATGACAACCAAATATTAACGCCATTGTAGGGCAGGATATACAGAACATGAATCATTAGTACTGTCACGCTCCGTGATTGTTGAGCCATTTAGGGTTCTAGCTAAATTGGACATTCCATAGAGCACGAATAAGTATGGAACAACCAATTCAGCTAGGACCCTAAATTGCTCGACAATTACGAAGCGTGCCTGTAGGTACCTAAAAATTTTGTTAACCCATTTTAACCATGCAATAAAATATTTTAGATTTTGATTTCTAATTTGAAATATTAGAATCAAAAAGTTCATAATAGATTGTATATCATAACTACAAAAATGTGTTCCCTACTCTCAACCCAAAACCCCTTGTATCTTAGGATCTAGATATTTTCACACAAGACGGTTTATCGATAACTTCTTACATCACTAGATTATCGACATTAAATGTCGACTATTGCCCATCACTTTTCTGGCTGTGTACGTATTTAGAAACTTGACTCCGCCCCTAAAATTAGTGCGATAGGGACAACTGCAGCTGAGGCGAAAAATCCTGCGTAAAAATGACAAAAATCGAGGTTTCGTAGTCCTCTTTTTCCTCCCCCAAAACTTAACCAATCGTAACCAAATTTGGAAATCTAAATGATTATGAAATTATCTGTGTCGGACCGTTTTGCTTTTTTGGCTAATTGATATCAGTTTTGAATACCACGCCTCTCATTGCGGCATAGTCTATTAGGCCATTTTGGCCGTTTTTGAAGGGCTCTAGCGCCTTAAAAAACAAAAATATCAAAAAAAGCAAAACGGTCCGACACAGATATTGACAATATTAATCTGTGTTGAAAAAATCATTGCTCTAGCTTCAAAAACCACGGAGGAAAACGAGGACTACGTTTGTATGGAGGAATGACCACTCCTGTTGGCTCTTAATGTGGAAGAGATATTAGAAACAAAGACATTTGTAAAGGAGCATCCCTGCAATGAGGTCCCTATGTATTTGTCATTGTCCCTTTATTTCATTTCATAAATTTAACAAGTTTCAAACATATTAATTGCAAATTTTAGTTGACAATGAAGAAAGAGCCATTATTGAACCTCGTTCACTAGAGGATCCTAGAGTCAAAGAGCTGATTCAAGTTCTGATTGAATGGATTAATGATGAGCTTGCCATGCAAAGAATCATCGTTAAAGACATCAGCGAGGATCTTTATGATGGACAAGTACTTCAGAAGCTTCTAGAAAAACTTGCCGAGAAGAAACTTGATGTGCCTGAGGTTACACAATCAGAGGAAGGCCAAAGGCAAAAGTTGGCAGTTGTGCTCAAAGAAGTTAACAAGGTATGTAATCCAATTAAGCTACCACCTACTATGGATAAATGGCAACTAAAAAATCATAATTACTTGTTAAGATAAATAATAATAAAACCTTTTTATACCTCTAAAAAACGCGAAGGCGTTATATTGCAGTAATTGATGGGCTATAAGAATAAATTTAATATGACATGGAGCTTGAATTTGTTATGCCTTGGACAAGGAATATTGGACAAGTAAATTACATTCAATCATTCACCATCAGTGTTATTTTTTAGGGTTCCGTACCCAAAGAGTAAAACGGTACCCTATTACTAAGACTCCACTGTCCGTCCGTCTGTCTGTCACCAGGCTGTATCTCACGAACCGTGATATCTAGACAGTTGAAATTTTCACAGATGATGTATTTCTGTTTCCGCTATAACAACAAATACTAAAAACAGAATAAAATAAATATTCAAGTGGGGCTCCCATACAACAAACGTGATTTTTTTGCTGTTTAATGCGTAACTTCGTGCGCAAGTCCGACTCGCACTTGGCCGGTTTTTTTTTCATGTCTGTCTGAATAATCAAAATATTAACTGTACTGGAATTGTTACATATCCAATTCCTATCAGTATTATTGTTTATGAGTCGTATTGCTCGCCCTGTATAGTGTAATGTCTTAGGTGGGTTTAAAATAAATATTAACGGTTAAAAACGCTCCTAGCCTACATCCGTAAGGTTTTATTTAAAGGAACCCCTAAAAGTGTTGCAAATCATAATAAATTATTTTTGTAGGCTCTCTATGGATCACCTAAACCAGCTCAGAAATGGAGTGTGGATTCAGTTCACTCAAAGAACATTGTTTCCATTCTGCACTTGTTGGTGGCTCTCGCGCGCCATTTCCGAGCCCCGGTGCGCCTCCCCGAGAACGTCAGTGTCAACGTCGTCGTTGTTAAAAAGGATGCGCCAAATCAACTTTCCCACAGGTTGGTACATGTTAATGTTGCCACATATTGCGAAATATTATATAAGTGAACAATTGCGAAGTTAGCACAAAATGTGTAACCCTCTTATTCATAATATATAAAAAAAACTTTACAAGCCTCAATGTATGTTGTATTACAAATACATTAATAGGCAAACGATTAATAGGCATTGACATATGTAGATGGTCAAGCAAATCTTGTCAGTAGAAAAAGGCGCGAAATTCAAATTTTCTATGAGACGATATCCCTTCGCGCCTACATTTTTCAAATTTGCCGCCTTTTTCTACTGACAAGATCTGCTTGACCAACTATATCTAAAGACGGGCCTTTCGGGCACTAAGTATGGTGCTAGTTCAGAGGGCCTACCGCGAACCATGTTCGACGTGTTGCCTCTCTGTCGCACTTGTAAATTCGTACGTAAGTGTGACAGGGAGGCAACACGTCGAACGTGGTTCGCGGCAGGCCTTATTCTTATTGCCCGTAGGCCCGTCTTTAGAAATGTGTCAATATTAATAGGTATCTATTAGGGGATATTACTGCAATGTTCTGCCGCCGAGTGCAGCACTACCGACTCAGTAAATTCATAGACTAACTTATTATACATACTGTGCCTTAACCTGTTTTTTTACAAGTTTTGACAGACAATAAAATATGACATTGCTGCATCAAGGCGGTTTGTTAACAAGGGCCTACCGGTAAACGCGAAAATCGAAATTTAGTTATCTGCCTCTTTATCGTTTGAATATACAAAAGCGATAGAGAGATTAGATAACGAAATTTCGATTTTATTGTTTCGCGGTAGGCCATGTGATTGACGTGACGTGTGATGTGTCAATGTGGTTTGTTTACTGTATGTGCCACAAAGGTGCCAGCTACGCAGAGCTTTGCCTAATATTCCCTATTGAGTCTTGTAGGGCGTTTATAAATAACCCCATATCGTCGTTGCCCTTACCAAATCTGATATGTGCGAGATTTTAATCAAATGAATTAATACATTATGTATTTTGTTGTTAGGTGACTATTTGTCAATCAAAAATCGAGCACATATCAGCTTTGGAAAGCGCAACGACGATATATCAATATACTTAAATTAAACAACACATATTGTATGTAGCTGGGCGCAATAAATTAATAAAATAACTAGTATGTTACAATGCAAAGAAAATAGTGATACCTTTTGCCTATGAACGGCGAATAGTTATTACCATTACCAGGCGTGTCTTACTCCGCGATTTCGTCGCTTTGCTACAGGTAGCTAAAAGTACATCCGTTCGGCCTCAATTTTGGGGTTTGCCATACGTAAGCCGCGCGTGGCGCTGTCGCCACCTAGCGGCCATATCTGTGCTGATCGTAACAGATGCGTTTTGTTAGAGAGTGAGTCTTCTGTACTTAGTAGGTACTATCAAAGAGAATAGATAGTATAGAGGGGTCCTGTCATAGTAAATTTTGTAGTCACAGTAAATTTACTGCCATCTATCGACACACGACTAAAACTCAAAATGAAAACGTATAAAACTATCGAAAAAATGTATATATATGGATAAACGATTTTTATATCATTTTGACCCCTGTTCATTCACTGATACCTATGTGTTAAAATTGTTAAATATAAAACGGTGGCGCCATCTATCCGAGAATGACTTTTTCTTGATTTCCGAAGCACGTTTTTTTCTTAGACTTTATTCATCTTATACGGAGTTACATATGTCTTTGGTACTATTATTTATTCTGTGCCATTACCAAATCACATAAACATGAAAATATTAAAACTGAAGCTTTTATGCCAAAAGTGCAGACAAGGTAACATCCAGATAGTACAATATTGTAGCAGCAAATTCGACAGCGGAAGTAGATGGTGCTATAAGTTTTGATTAATTTAACCATGATTTAACCTCTGGTTGCCTCAATTTAATAAAAAGTCGACTGTGCTGCACCCTAAGTATTGTGTGGCTGTGAACGGTTCATTTTTATTTGTATGTGGATTTAGGAATAACGTGCTACTTTGCCGGCGATTTTTAATATTCCTTTATATATTTGGCGACCATAAAGTAATGCCTAAAGATATTTATGAATAGTCCATTTACTTCTCTAAGCAACTGCATACTCATTTCTCATATTTTGCATGTAGTTTATTAATTATGTAATAAATCATAACATTTATTAACAAAACTTATAAACTATTATTAAAATTAAGTATAAACTAAATAAATTAAATGCCTAAAGCGAATTTTAAGTAATGTATGTGTAATGAATTTTAAGTATTATTAAGTTGCCGGTTTTAAGTGTATGGTCAACACTCCTGGTCAAAACATAATTATGTAACCATTATTTTCAGAACTTATATCGAGGATATCACAACTACCTACGACGACCTTGGTATGAAAGGTGAAAGGGATGCGTTTGATGCTTTGTTTGATCATGCTCCAGACAAACTTCAAGTTGTCAAAAAGGTATGTTAGTGTTTCTTTTCGAACTTATTTTTGAGCCTATCGCATTATTTTTTAGTTTACGATTTACCATCGAAAAAGCATAATAGGAAAACTAAAAATTTTAATAACATTGCAAATTTTTAAATTTGCAAAAATATGTAACAAAAATATATGAAATGAACTGCCGCCTAAAACGAATAATTCGCCTTAAACTGCCAATGTTACAACAAGGAAAAAAATAAAATGTAGGTACAAAAATGCATATAAGTATGTGCTTTGCTGAACAAATGCTGGTTCTTATAAACCAACTTAAGCTCCTACTTTGTGAAAGCACCATTTGTTACAGTGGAACTGCTGAGGAAGACCATAAAATGATGGCTTTGCAATGTTTTTTTGTTAAGGAAGATACATTATTTTTATTAACTGTATGTACAGTAAGCATCAAAGGTAGCTTAGCAGACTATTCGTCAACAGTATAACTCAACTTAACAAAAAGAGATACACATGTCTCTTTATATATTGAACAATTAAACTTGCAGATACCTTTGAACGTAAGCTGTCGAGACAATTTGTAAAATGAATCGAGGATGGTAGACACTTGGCATGTTGTCTCATACGCTACTATTGAAGCTTATGTTAACTGTTGTATAACTTAGGGTCGGTTGCACCAAACTGTTCGTCTCGTTAAAGAGTTCGCTAAACTTTTATATATGGAAAGTTTCATAGTAAATCGCTGGGGCGCGCCGGCTGACGTTGATCAGTCTGTCAAATGTGGTTGGTGCAACTAGCCCTTATACTTGCTTTTAACATTGAAAATGTTTTTTCGATCGCATCAGTATAGCCCTCCAATTTCAGCCAGAGTGTAACATCGCCCTGGTCTCGGTGAGTTTTAGGGCTACATGAATAGTCCAGGTCAAAAGATTCGTCTTAACAAGGGCTACAATATGTTGAAAAAATATTTTGAAAAAGTCAAAAACTCTTTTCGAAAATCTCATAAATTTAGAAAAATGACGCATTTTTTCGGTGTCTTTTCGCACTAAATCGACAATTTATCGATAAAGAAAAGCGATATCGAAAAGTTAGGCTACATTTTGAAAAAACCGGACCTCTCTATCTCTTACGGCCTAGGCTGTGGCTTTTTTTAACTAGCCTCATATTTTTAATTTTCAGTCCTTGGTTACCTTTGTAAACAAGCATCTAAGTAAGGTGAATCTCGAAGTGATGGACTTGGACACCCAATTCCACGACGGGGTGTTTTTGTGCTTGTTGATGGGTCTCCTCGAAGGATTCTTCGTGCCTCTCTACGACTTCCATCTGACTCCTCAGGACTTTGATCAAAAAGTGCATAATGTTGCCTTTGCATTTGAACTAATGCAAGATGTTGGCCTAGCCAAGCCAAAGGCCAGACCTGAAGGTAAGATTACACGTTGCCTTCATTAGCGCCCCTTGCACCATTCCACTAACCCGGGGTTAACCGGTTAAACCGTTAACTTGTACTCTGCCCTGTACGGCTACCACCAGTTTTGACATTGACATAACGCTCACGTTTACGTAACTTACTTTCTATGCATCTCGCTCGTACTCGCATATGCGAGCAATAGTGCAAGCGAGATGTACAGAAAGTAAATTACGTAGACGTGAGCGTTATGTCAATGTTAAAACTGATGGTAGAGGCTCTGCTTATTGTATGTGCAGTACTTGCACGAAAATCATCGTTTAAATAAAGAACTTATTTAAAGAGAACAAGATAAACAATTGCATGACTTTTGAAATGCGATTACTGCATATATGTTGTTAGCACGGCAGTACTGGTAACCGTGGTAACTTCAGATTTAACCGGTTAACCCCGGTGGTGCAAGTGGCCCTTAGGGTATTAAGTAGGTATATCACAAATCCGATTTGCGATTTCTTTTATTATCCGTCAAGATTGACTTGTGTTTGTATACAGAACTAAATAAACTAAACTGTAATAGAACTAAAGGTAAATCGCTGGCCCAATATTGTAATATTGGGGTTTCACTTTTATCGATCTGAAATTTGTTCATTGTCATAGTGATATTAAGTCTAATTTCAAGTATCTTGACAATGTAACATAGAACTTTGTATTATTGAGCCAGCGAAATGTAGTCGTATAAAATTATTTATTTACCTTTCTTATTATTGCAGATATCGTGAACTTGGATCTGAAATCTACGCTGCGAGTGCTTTATAACTTATTTACCAAATACAAAAATATGGCTTGAGATTCTACATCGTTCTGTTTACTTAATTTCGATAGTTTTATAGTGGAAACTTAAAATACTAATAAGAGTAATAAGTATTAAAAATGAAATGAGTTGAATGAAGAGAGGTAATCAATAATATATTTTATAGGATTTTTATTTACTAAAATGTAAATGTTGTGCCTTAATAGTTATATTATAAATAAACTTTAAACTCACTAGACATAAGTTTTATTTTAACAGACACAACTATAACAGCGCCACCTGTCGAGTTTGATTTAAGAATCATCATCGCAACTAAACCGGTCTATGGGCTATGGGTGGTATTCTACCTGTCCAAAGTGTATTTTGTCTTAAATTTTGCTTAATGAGAGAGTGAGACGCAATGACAATAGACCAAAATATTGGACAGATGGAATACCACCCTATCCTATTTGCTGCTTGATATTAGAAAAAAAAAATGTCATATGTCCAAAGAAGTCTGCCATACTAAATGCAGATACCGTGTCCGTTCCGTCGGTGGCAATATCTTTGTTACGAGTAGATACCTATACATACTGCAATCATTTGAAGCAATGCGTTTTGCATGTAAGTAAATAGTTAATTTCCTCTTCTATTCCACCAAATAACGGAAAATGAAATTGAATTTCGATTGTAAAACCGTTAATTTTTTTTTATCAAAAAATTCACAATTCGAAATATCAATAAGTCTCCTACCAGTCCTATCTAGTTTTGTTTTTAAAATTCGAGTCGTCAAATGGACATTGACGCGACAGTATCTCACCCGCAAGATAGACTACCCGACTTTTCCTAACTGTATTTATTAAAGAGGGACGGGTAGTCGATCTCGCGTGTGAGATAATGTCGCGCCAATCATGTGCTAGCCCGAGTGGACTTTCCTTCACTTTCTACTCGTATTGTGCTCATGGAGGGGACATACGTCTAATAAACAGAGGGCAGAATTGCTCATGGCAAAAATCAAACGTCAATAGAGTTGTAATGTTGAATTTTATCGACTATCTAATAAACTGAAATTATATTTACTAGGTAAATATAATTTATTTATTTATTAACAAAACTAAACCTCAAATCCATAAGCAAACAATAATAGACTTGATATGAACATTACGGAATAACATTTAAATAAAAGATAATATAAAACGATAATTTTAAAAACTACATAACTTAGTACTGCATTTTTAAAACTACCTAAGTTTCAATAATACAACCTAAGGATTCAAATCACCTGTGAACAAATTTTCATCGTATAAAATGTAAAAGGTGACTGAACTTATCGATAGCTGAAAAAGTCGATAAAATTCAACGTTCCAACTCTATAGACTTTTGATTTTTGCCATGAGCAATTCCGCCCTCTGCTAATAAAACATGGTCTTCTCTTCCCAGAGTGACACAAGCCTACGTCACAATAACATGGCCGCTATATATAGCGCTATCGCATATTATCATATAGCGCTGTCGCATGATGACGTAGGCTTGTATCAGTCACGTGACCACGAAAAGACGGGAAGAGAGTACCAGGCGGAGTATATTATTATACCATGCGGATAGGAAAAAATAAGCATTTACTTACCGTTGGTGCCCAGGCACAACTAGATCTATACAAAAATGCGAGGTAAAGTAGTAATAAAACACAAATTTTGAACAGTGTAGTTTATTTTCTAAAATTTTAATAGTCGTTTATTGTTGCTAATACACATTATGAAAATACAATAATTTGCCGGCAAGATTTAATAATTATCTAAACATTTTATTGCTTTTGTCAGGTAATTATTAACGATAGCCTCGACAGATGTAGTTTTTCATGTCTTTGACATGCGTTGATTGCTTTCCATTTTATTTAGCATCAGCAGTTAATTTCAAAGCAATGTTAACTTAAACAGTAAAAAAATAAAATAATGGACATCAGGTCAAATACTGTATCCGGATATACAAATATATTAAACGATTTAAATCGTGCGCATTTTATACTTTGCAACATTAAGTTATAAAATAAAATATTTTCATTCATAACCAATTATTACTCTAAAAAATAAAATGAATACAACAATAATATAGAAATAATAAGTCATGGTTTTCATAAACAATTCAAATTGCCTATGCTGAGCTACTCCATATGGTATATATTATATTATACAACTACAGTAAAAAATTGAACATAGATAGGGGTCTTAATTAGGTAAGTAATTAGAAGATTGGTCGCTTTAATAGTGCAGTGACATGACATGAAGTTAGGCCACGGTTTCTGTCGACATGGTCAAAATAGGAATGATATATATCCAGCCAAATAATCCGCTATTGTTTTTACTAGATGCGAAGTCTAAGACAAATAATTTGTCTTAGACTTCGTGTAGCGAATTATATGTAGATGGCTACGTGGTAACTTTGGTTGACAAAAGTTTATTAAGTTACCACGAAACATGTGCGCTGTACGAAAGGCTGTACACACAGTACCATCTTTTAACTTCGTAAAACCCAAGCCAATTTTTAATTAAATAAATAAATAATAATAAATTACGAGGATAAATCAATGAAGTTTTGATCCAGATAGATAAAACCAAATCTTGGAAATTCGCATGCATGATTTTGACCCTTCGTTATTTAGCCAATTAAGTATACCTTCCTTATCTGCCCGTATACAGTTCGTGTCAGTTGAATAAGAAATAAATGCAAAGCTAATCGTAAGATAGCTTACGATTAGCGTGTAAGTAATTACATTGGGTACTGGATAGGGTAAGGTTATTAAAAAAAAAAATAAAATTCCGATAGGTATCACAAAAAATCTAAAATTACCTATACTTGTATCACAATCGGTCAGCAATGTAGTTATATTGTGGTACGCAGAATAATGCGTTTTGCTTAGCGTAGACATTTACATAAATGTCTTGTGTTTATGGCCCGCAAACAGCAAAAGTTCAAATATTGCAGATCAACTATGTACCTTTTATAGAAACATGATACTAATTGCTGACTCGTGATACCCATCAAATATTGATTTATTTCACATATAATAAGTAAGTGTTATAATCTGTTTTATTTCATTTTATTTATTTGATGTAACATCTTTTTATGTTGACCAATAGTTATTTACGATACAAGTGCGAAAAAGAGGAAATTCGAAACGAGTGGCGATAAATTAAAACACGACCGAAGGGAGTGTTTTAAATCGACACGAGTTGTGGTTTACTTATTCGCACGTGTATCGTACAACGTTTTACAGTCCATATGGCCCTTTAAAATTTGACATTCGCACGAAAAGTGCTATTTTACGCACTAGTGCGGGAAAATAGGACCATATGTACTGTAAATAAATTTATGATTGATTTCGGTTCAAACACTTCACCGTTTCTGCTTTATATTTTATAATTATGTCTGCATAAGTAAATACTGACACGATAAGTGAGCATGTGATTACAAGGTGTATGATAATACTCTACCAGCCATTTAGGCAAAATAAGCTGCCGAAATTCAGTCGATAGTTATGGATCACATCACATAGTAAGGGAGTGGTGAGAATGACATCACATTATTTAATAGAAACACGTTGCTCGTGAGAAGACACGACATCGTAACGAAGTGTAAACATGAGTATTCACCCGAAGCACGAACTACATATAAAGTAAAATAGTTTTTCTTAAAATTATAGAAAACATTGCGTAAACTAATAATCTAATAAGTACTGTTATTTGCTGTAAGACTCGATTAACTATCCCTGCATCACTTCTAAAAAAAATACGGGTCCATTCCTAATATTCCTATGCTAATATTTATAAAACACTTGTCTACAAAACGATGAACTGGCCGCCACCAATAGGCTGACACCATTTCTATAAAACTTAATATAAATAATAAATCATACTACATTATTATTGGAATGTCTCAACGTAAATATTGATAAAGCATACTAATGTAAATATAAATATTGTAAATAATACTCGGAATAAGCTGGATTTTGGCTACTGCCTTAATGCGTACGGGCTGGAGTGGAAATGCTTACATTTCTGGGAGCTGAGATCAAACAATTTGGCATGTTTGTCATATATGTGAATTGATTTCGCTTGCTCACACTTACCACGTACAAAAACTTATCTACATCTTCTACCCTCTAAAGAGTAAGTATGTAGTAGTTAACTACTGTTTAACCTAGACTATTTCGACTACAACCTTATAAAAAGATTACATCTATAGTGCATCAATGTAGTTGGCAACACGAGTTTTTGGAAACTATGGAAGAGTTAGACTCCTACCGTTCTGATACGCCTGCGGGACCGACAGCCACACACTTAACTCGACCGTCTTGAGCCCAGATTCATAAAAGTGTAATCAGTACGCAGGCGAATCAGTTATTTTCACAAATAGTTAAACTATTGTTTAGGTCTCACCAGCACATACCTCAAGTGAAGTCTTCTGCCAAGTGTCATTTCGTACGTATTTATTATTTTATTAGTTATTAATAGACGTAAGTATTACTAGAGAATTTGGTTAAATATGGTCTTCTAAAGACTATAGTTAGAACTACAGTTTTATGGATTAAACTACTGTTCTATGGATTATGTATACGCGATGCGAGCCACCGAACAATGTATTATTGACATCATTTTACATTAACTCTTCGATAAACAAATTGACAGCGATATATCATTTCCCCAATTATGAACAAAATTAAACCAAAGTTAAGATAATTAAATAACAAACTGAGTGAAGTATATGTTTATGGATTTAGCATTTACAAATGCATTTAAGTAAAATGTAAGGCTGTGTAACGTCATAAAAATATACTTATACAATGTTTTAAACGAAAATAACACTCAAAAGTGTCAACAAAACCACACCTTATTAATTTGAATAGTTTGACAAATTTTAAATAACTTAGTTATTTCTTGTTTTATACGAGTCTTGGTCTTTGATTGCAAGAAAAAGTAGATATTTAGAATTTGTAATAAAGAGTGAGCGGAAAACATATGAGTACACCGAGTTCATATAAAAATACTAATAAATAATATGCTTATTTATAAGATGTGGATAGTAGGTAGAGTTAGGCCAAGAAAAGTCTGCAACGATTTTCATAGCACACGCAGTGCAAGTATTATTTTAAACGTCAAACTTCTATGAAATTATGATGACGTATAAATAACACTTGCACTGCGTGTGCCATCCAACTCGTTGCAGACTTCTCTTCTCTTGGCCTACCTCTACTTGTATTATTCCCTACTTAATATCCATATCCACATCGTAAAGCCATAAACTTTAATAAGGCGACATCTATTGAGACGACCTGAAATAATTACTGTCATCCCCGGTGACAGGTTATAAATTAGAGTACTTAATAAGTTCCTTCGTTATAGTAATGTAATAAAAGAGACACTTCAATTTTCTTCAATTATAAATTGGGATAAGGTTACATGTATCACACTATAGCTAAGTACTTATTGTGTATCCCGAACAAAAACATGAGCCAACGATTCAGTTTGCAACAGTAGAAAAGTGATTAAAGTATCGCAACGGCAGTTTGCTGTTTTACTTCAAAACCAGGGCCCCGTTTTATAAAAGTACCCACAAGTTATAATTTTACAGTTGTATATCGGCAAAATTCATACAATTGACATTTGCTTGACCAATGATCGATGGCCGGCGTTGTCGGTTTAGTATTGACAAAGATTTATTGACTGTACTAGATACAGTCTAAGACAATTTCGTGCTTCGAATTGGACAGCTACACGAGATGGTGCTACGAGTACAGCACCATCACCACCACCAGTCAGCAGAAGAACTTTCTAAGCGGGCGAGGTGTTCAAAATTACCTTGACACGCTCTTATTCTCTTAAAAATAAAGTCACGTCAAGATCATTTTGAACACCTGGCCCGCTTAGCAATTTCTGATGCTGACTGTACATTATGCGGTAACTCTGGTTGTCGAAAATGTACGTTTGACAATTCTGTGACCATAAAATATACGACACAGTACAGAGCCATCTGTTTCGCCTTCAACCCATGTGGCACGTTTTTTTCTTAGATGTTACCTCTATTACAATCAATAACTCTTTGGTCTTGATAAATTGTAACTTGTATTGTAGGTTTATAATAACTTTAATCCCGATATGTCAAAAATAGATGCCTGAAGAATATAATCTAAATGTATTGACTCAATTGTAACGCATCGACTAAGTTGTCGGCTACAACTGCACTCAGAAATATCTTGGCACCTAAGTACACTATAGTGCAAAATTTTTGAGCGCGTATGTAGCGTCCATAATTGCAGCTCAGTGTGCAATAACACTCAGCTATATGTAAATTGTAAGCTGAGCTCAATAGTAACAATGTTGCCACACAAACTGTTATCCGAGGTCGTAGTGAAATAATTTATTTTAGTTTTTGTTGAGTTCTTCCAGGTCTAAGGGATCGTCTTCGAAGGAGATGTTGCGGCTGATGACCGACTGGTGGCTGAGACCCAAGGATCGCGCTTTGGAAGCCTCTAGCCTCATGACCTACACAAAAACAGGATTAAAACATATACCTAGTCATGGGTGGAGTTCAAAAAGTTTGGATCACAATCTACCTACACTTTTTAGAAGATTTTATTTAACTTGCCCTGTAAGTATTATATTAGTTTCCTGTGGAAAGAGTACAATCAGCGATAAAAACTTGTACCAATTTTTTTTTTAAACTTATTTTCCACCACTTACTTTTTGTACTGAGTCTGACTGAAATACATAGCAAGATACGTTCGTACGTTTCCTTGAAAATACGATGGAAAATAATTGTGCCTTGGTACTCAAGGTAGGCGTAATGTGTAAAGTTTTTCACTTTTATCAGTCTACATATGTTTGTTTATTCATTTGTGGCACTCTACAGACCAAACGCGTGGGCCGATTTTGGAGGTTCTTACGTCAATTGATCTCTCACATTTGTCCGAGTGTGATTGAATAAGGACATGACAGTAAGACAAATCAAAATGGCGGTAATCGGACGCCATACTGTAAAAAAGAAACAAATTAAGAAAAACACTACTGTTCATTTTGTAGGGATGTGAAAGTATTATTTCGAAAACATTGATAGTTTTTAATGTGAATGACCATTTAGGACTTAAAATAATTAAATTTTAACTATCGCTGCCGGGTTTAAATATAATTTTTAATTTAAGTACTTGTTTATCTACGTACTCGATAACGATGGTCCAACTTTTTGAAATATTTTTCATGCTAGACGAACGTAGCCAAACAGAAAGAAAATATTAAGGCGGAATTCCATGCGGCACAAGCATATTCAGTACAAAAATGCTTCAGCCGTACAGTGCAGCACACTGGTGGAATCCCGCCTTTATGGTCACATGTTATTTACTAAAATAGTATTCAACTTTTTGGACAAAGATGGTCAGTATTATAATTGTTTTCTGTTTAACTACAACCATTTCAACTAACCAAATTATTTTTATACAGATACACATTGAAGAGTTTACATTACAATAACATCCTATCTACTTAAACAAGTACGTAAACATATATGTACTGAAAAAATCAGTAAACAAGGCCAGTAACGATTAGAATAGTTGTAAGATAAGTACTTAAAGCAAGTATATAACGCAATGGCGCCTCATTACGTTACTGTTGGCAGGTCTGAGGACCTACCGCAAAAATAAAAAAATGAATTTTCATTATCTGATATGTTATAATTGTGACATTGATATATATTCAAGATAGATATCGTTGTCTCAGATAATGATATTCGAGAGGCAGATATCGAATTTTCGCATTTCGCGGTAGATATTCACATTTGGTACTAGAAAGCTAGAACTATCAGCAGGAAATACATATATGACCACACAGCAATGTTACTAGTTCAGGGCCGATCTTTGAAAAAGTCACTTAAAAGGTAATGATAATGAATCTTGATGTCATACATGCAAAGCATACAAAAGTGCGATACATATTAAGCAAATATTAGTGCGCTAACATTAGGGTGGTTCACGTTTGTATGGGAAAAATTCAAACTCTAGCTAGAAGAAGCGGCACCCTCTCATTTTGTTACACTTGTTCTGTTGACTAAATATGCCAAGTTTTGTAATCTTATCTCAACTACAAGGGGGTGCTCAATCACTTTGAAATTTTTCAAAGTTGTATGAAATCAAAAAAAATCAAGTTATTTTTTTTTTGAGGTTTATGCAAGTAGTAGTTTTCACATTATTTGAAAGTGTGATTTAAAAGTTATTTGGTGAAAAACCATTTTTATTTCTATTTTTTATGATTTTTTTAGGTGAAATTCTAAAAATCTTACTTTTGATAAATTATAAAAAATAGAAATAAAAATGTTTTTCTACTTAAAAACTTATAAATCAAATGTGCAAATAATATGAAAACAGATACTTAAATAAAATTCTGAATAATAAATACATGTTTTTTTTGGTTTTCATACAACATACAAAATTTTCAAAGTGGTTGAGCACCCCCTTGTAGTTGAGATAAAATTACGAAACTTGGTGTATTTTATCAGCATAATAAGTGTAACAAAATAAGGGGGTGCCCCGTCGGAAAATAAAAAAAAAATGTTTTTTGAACCACCCTAGCTAACATAACATGCATAAATGTGAAATACAAAAACATAGCCAAACATTGCGAGCCCGAATCGCTAGGATTACGTTCGTAAAACACATTAAGTTACTAGCTACACTTATATTATGTATATTTCTTTGGCGAAATATTTTCTGAATATCACTTAAACATTTGTTTTTATACTGTACACATATAATAACATAGTTACAAACTATAATATTTTATCATGTCTTTGCGAAGCCGCAAAACTACCTACATAATAAAGATATTTATTTGCATTGGTTTCTCGCTAATATTAGAAAGCCACAAACATTCAAAAGAGTTTAAAATAGTAAATAAACTAAAAGTGAAGTAAACCTTTATATAATTGGAAATGTATCTACCGAGACATATGGACCACGGATATACAAGGATAAATACACACATACTTATCAGTCATAATACAAAAGCTTACTGGCAAATGTTACCACAAAAATAAAATGTTGAAATGACTTTTGACTTACTCGAGCCATTTCCAGGGCTCTGTGTCCGGAGTGGTGATGGGTGTCGGTAACTGTGCAGTGCCAAACAGATTATCAGACATCACTGGAAGCGCATTGTAAACTTTGTAAACAACACAGAGAAAGCTAGGTATGTGTATGTACATACTCATTGAGTAACTATTATGTTAAGTACCTAAGCAGTACTCTTTCGGAAAATACACCTATTTTCGTTCTATCGTGAATTGAAAAAAAATATATATATAAATATTGGTTGCACGTGCACGTGAAGTCGTGTACGTGTTGGTGATGTACACTCAATATGAAACATTGAATGTGTCGAATATGAGCGCAGATTTAAATCATTTGCACTTAATTAAAAAATATGTCTAAAATTTAAGTCGATGTCATGGTATGTACTACCTACGTTCAAAAAAATTAAAAGAGTAGGTAATTATATGACGATTATACTGAAATACATTACGACGCCCAGCTATTTACTTGTAACGTGTAACCCATAACCGATATACATTAAAGAGAGAGACAAGATTGGAGTATCATAATTCATAAGGTCAAAAATGCACAATGTTTATCTTCCCCTTATATGTCTGGTGAAAGTTGAGACAGTTCCTAAAGAAACTTCAGCGAGTCGATGACAGTCACGTAATATAAACAATGAATCCTGTTTTTCAAGTAGAAGTGTCGATCGTTTTTTTTTTTAATTAGTTTCATTACTTGAAAAATGCAAGTGAAGCGCCTTATTCTGAAAGCTAAATATGTGACAAACAACGTAAAGCTCATAGCCCATGACGCAACACATCGTGCGGCTTCGAACATGTTGTTTCACACCTCCAATTAAGAGAAAAACCCTTGTGTATGATTTTTATCCTCATCTGTTATTTAATTTATTTATATGCGATGTTATTAACATTGTTATTTGTTAATAATCGGGAGCTAAATCGAGCCCAAATTTGACATTAATTTCTTCTTGTGCATTTTATTTTACATGACTATAAAACATACGTGATTTTGTTTTTCTTTTACGCTATGGTGATGTATCACAAGAAGCATTAACTTTTCTGTATAGCAAAGAGTTATGAATAGTGGAAGATGTGCCTCGTGCCTCGAATTTTATAGCTAATGTAGATGTCGGTACGTCAATATGTACGGCCCCGTATAAGTATTATGCGGTAACTTTGGTAGTTAAAAGTTGACGGTTAACACTGTTTTCAGCTTTCAAACTCGGGGGCACTTTTATACCCCCTTATTCATAAACGTTTACTAACGTTGACAAGCCGGTAATAATCGTTTGTCCCTTTCCATCACACCAATACGTCGGAAAGGGACAAACGATTATTATCGGCTTGTAAAACTTTAGTAAACGTTTATGAATAAGGGGGTTAGTTAGACTTTACATCTCCTCTACTATCTATAAATATTACTTGTACATATAGTTGAGCATTGCCCCGGATGGCCCGGATTTATGTAGGAAACCCATGTGAAATGTATCCATTACTTATGCTGCTATTAAAATTATCGAATTAAAATAACACATGAGGGTAAATATTCCTTATGAGATCTTAGCCCAAGTGTGTAATGAAATCCAACCATATTTGTGATCAATATTTACAGTAAATCGTGATAAACATTAAGCATGTAAATTAATCCTTGTCGGCGAATAGTTAAAATGTGTTTAGTGAAGCAAAGCGAGGCGCGATGTTAGTTTTTGATGTTGTCGTCTCTTTGAAACATGATCTACAGCTTGGGTTGAAAAATTAAATTGTATTTATTTTAATGTGTCTATAAGATTGGGACTTATACGTTCGCACTGATTAAACGAGACAGCGTATTAAATTAAAATAATTGTCATGTTAATTAGATAATATTCACCTTTATTTGAGCAACGAATGTACTGGTAAACTCTACGGCTGTTGGATCTAGGAAATCTTTCGAGAGACAAAACCTTAAATATTTAAATTTTTTACACCAAATCGGGTTGGCCGGTCGAAGTATTTAGCAGATGGCGCCAGCATAGCTTGCCCTGTCAATCCATATATTTGTGTCAAATTCTTGTTTTTTAATGGAATTTTATGCTCTGGATGCCAGCCTTTTAAGCCAAATCTCATAGAACTCGACTAGAGAAAGGGGCAAGCTATGATGGCGTCATCTATGCAAACCTTTGACAGTTGCCAACCCTATGGCTCAGTTTTAGAAGCGAGTACGATCCTTAAAAGGCCCAATCTTAAAGACACCTGTAATATGATGGGTTATTTATGCACGGCGGTAGACTCACCTCTGCTTTAAGTTCCGCGACTTGTTCCTGAAGCTCTCGCACGCGCTCTGTGTCGTCCATGTTACTCCGGAGCTCTCCTTCAGTTGCCATCACTTCATTCTATACGAAGATAAATAAAGATTTGTAGTCTGTATCTTTAGGTACTTAAATATAAGTAAACAAAATCTACCCTCAAATGGCTCCTTAAGCTTGAGGGTAGATGAAAACATTACATGATCAAATAATGTAGGTTAAAGTCCGGTCGTTCAGTGACAGATCCAGGAAGTCCGGTCGATCAGTGACAGATCCAGGCGCTTTTGTATTTGGTTGGTTAACCATATAACTACCCGAAATAGTACAAATTGTTTATTTACTTTTGTTTAAATACCTAAAGATACAGAGTATAGTTTAAATACCTAAGTTTGGTGAACAAACTCGATCTTGCGAAACTCACCTTTAATTTATACTCGGAGACTTCTGTCTCTAGCTCCGCTATTCTTTGTGCGTCCTCCATGTTTCTAATGTTTGCTTGCATCGAGTCGTACTTCGCCTAAAAATAATAAAAACTTCAGCATTAGTATAACCTCCTGAGACTAAATGTACATTACAATGTACATATTCGTGCAACCTAATTTGAACCTTTCATGAACCAAATAAAGTAGCATTTCTTTTAAAAACAAACGAAATTCGTTTTAATTTACTTGTTGAATAAGGTTCAAGTTAAAATTTCTAAAACTTTATATGGTGGGTCTTACGAGGATAAATCACCCGTAATGACAATTAAACGTAGACAACGGATGTGTACCTGTTATAATTTATATAGTAAAACATTTATAAAGGTCGTCCCTTTGTTGTAAACTAACTTTAAGGTTTTTCCAACAAGCAGGATGTATTAAAACAAACTAGAGAAAAAGGTGCAATTATTGACTACAAAGAAACAGGAAGCTACATTGTTTCCTACGGAATATACACGTCTCTCGGTGAAATAAAAGAGTTTGGTAGTAAAGGACAATAATGGGATAAGGATTTGTTAGTTTTCGTTCGTCGCGCACATTATAAACTACCCATCCCTTTCTAATTAGTGATATGCAAAAGAGACGACAAGGGGCTGTCCATAAATTACGTCATCGATTTTTGAATCATCCAAAAATCATGCTTCGAATGACCCCGTTTCCTCCTACTCATGCTACCGTCATCCGTGGTCCAGACCCCCGCCCCCCCCCCCCCCTAATTTGAAATGATGTAATTCATGAATAGCCCCCAAGCGCTATCTCACGCGAGTTGTGATTTCAGACGTAGCCACATGTTTTAAGCTTTTAACCTAATAATAATATTATAACCCTATAGAGTCGGACCAAGCTAACTCTGCATGGCATTTGCAATGACAAAGTGTGGCAATGTCATCATTAATGTCAACTTTCTATGAAAATATTACGTTTGTAATGACACCCCCTCACTTTATTCTATACCTATTCAAGTTGGTGCTAACTTAGCACTAACTAGCACTGCTAAGTAAGCTTATTAGGCATAAATTTACGAGTATACAATTTATTGTGATTAATAGGTAAGTCATTAAAATCATTTTAAATTGTTACATTAATTACATAAAATCCTTACATACAAACTAAAATCTAAAACAACCGTTACAAACTAATCGTTAATAGGCCTGATGACAAATTTTGAAAACCCTTTTAATATCGTCGGTACACTTGTATTAGTTCCGAAAAACACTATATGTGACGTCCCACGGTCAAAGGTACCTTATGGCGGGTATGGAGTTATGCATACCCCAGTAATCTACAATAAATAAGCTATCGATAACACAAAAGATCAACCTTCTAGGTTGCGTAGTTACAGAGATATGATTTTTTGAAAATAATGTTGTGAAATTAGCAACTTTACGATAGAGAAGTTTTAAGTTTAGCCGCCTAAAAAACTATGTTCCTGAAGTAAGTTACATAGTTGACTACAAATAATAATACATTATATATCTGAGATTAAAAAAATATTGCGACTTGTTCTGTAATGCAAATAGAAACTTTTGATATCGACTGATTTATGTGTATACTAACCAATCTCTTGAAAATAAAGTTTTATTTCATTTTCACGATTGATTGCAATGAGCTCTCAAGATTTAAATTTTATCTATTAGAAAACGACACTGACAGACAGTTTAAGCAAAAAACAATACCGATTTAGAGGTGAAAATGTATTTTCTGACTTTTTCATATATAATCACAAAATTCAATATTTTTACTTTTAATGTGACACACAATCAATTTTTCTGAGCACATATGAAAGAAATTCTGTCATTCAAATGAAATAAATCCTAAAACCCCAACGAAATACTATATTTAACCCCTTATGCCACTTTAAACTTACATAACAATAACAGTATTTGCTCCATACATTTACGAAAAGGTACCTTATGGAAATAAATCTAATAATACATCACTACAAAATATCAATCATATTATAGTTTATCTTTTATGAATAGAAAATATTAATTTACATTAAACTGCCCCAAATTTAATTAGTTCTTCGTCATAATAATCTTAAAAAAGACCAATAATTTGTATGTAATGAAAAGGTACCTTGTGATTAAGTTACATGATGAGGTATGATGATGATGGAACAGTTAGGATAAACTAATAATATTTTGGGGTTAAGATGGTATAAATCGTCTATTTCTTATCAATAATATATTTCGGTTGCTATTGAAGATAAGCGGCATTGAGGTTCAATGACCTCAGATATTCCATAAGGTAATGCGTCGGGTATTGGCATTTTTCAGCAAACCAATGGCTGATTTACTGCATGCGACCAAACCAAATGAAGATTATTCTAGTTAAGAAAGACTTGACGAGAGTAACTTTGGTATAATAGCAGGCTACTTGGATTTGTGATGTCGGTCGATGTACGGTTATAATATTTGCGAGGCGCCCCAACCAGAACTGAAATTATCAAATTAGTTTTGCAGAATGCTAATACAGTTCTCTACCAAACTTCTTTTCCCGTATTGACTAGTTTTTTTGGGAATTTTCAATCTTTTTTCCATAAGGTACCTTTTCTACTAAACTCTGAGACGACATTACTAGGCTTATAACTAACTTATAACAAAAATAAAAACAGGTAAACAAACGTTACGCATTAAGGTTTCAGATCACACAATAAAAAAAAATTGAGCATTTTTTCACCTCTTTACAAAACATTTCATATCTCCGAAACTAGAAACCCTCATAAGGTACCTTTTCGCGTGGAACGTCACATATTTCAGTTATACTCATAAGATTTAACATAGATAATTGCATTTTATTATACCTAGTTTAAACTTCGCGCGAAAACGCCTCGCATGCCATTTGTGACGTCATCATTTAGTTGGTGGTAGGGTGGTAGATATTGTTTACATACTTACAGTTACGAATTTCCCTTGAATCCGATGATATTGTTAATTCAGCACCATATATTACGATTAGGGATGATAAATACATTACCAAAATTTATCACAATAACTCATTTTACACAAAAACTCTCACACGGTTGCAGTTTAAGATGAATATTTAGATACATGTAAATTTTGAGTGAAAATCACCGAACGCCGGTTTTACTTTTTAATTTTTCATTTTTTCTAGTTACGACAGCCGACATGGCAATGATAGTTCCATTCAGCCAAATAATTAAAAAAGTTTGTTGTTGAAATATCGTATTATTTAGCATTTTATTTAAATAATAACAAATAGATATCTACTTTATATCGTGTAATAATATTTTTTGGACGTAATAAATGTTTAGTGGCGAAATAACATTTTTTTTGCACCTTTCGAACTCTTTGGTGCCCACGTATAGATTTCGGTCAATGAGGTTGTCTATGTTGCTCTAAGAAATATGTTATGGATTGATGACGTCACTGTTTGGAACGTTTCTGATTGGCGTTTCAGTAAAAATGGCCGATTGGAGAATTTTGCACTTTTATTTTATTGAATATATTAATAATCCTTCAGTTTATACTGAGATTGGGCCATTTTTTAGAATCATATTAACATATATGTTTCGTTGAAACCATTATTTCCATGATTCTTTGTTACTTGCAACAGGCCTATTAACCCTAGTGTTGCCCGAGGCTTGGTTCCCAAGACACTGGCCGCATTCCCTCTTTGCAGAGCTAAGCTTAGTCTTTGGGTAAAAAACGCCCCTACTCGGAGGTCGCCAGACACGCCAATAAGTGCAAAAAGCTTAGACGGACTTTTATTTTTGAAGTAAAAACTTCTTTAGCGGCGCTGTGCATTTTTTGAAGTGGGGAAAAAATGTTAAACTCAAGACAGCGTAAGACGTAACCCTCTCTTTCTACCGCGCGGCGAAAATGTATGCCTGAGCCTGCTGTTTCGTTTAGGCGGCGCAGGGCGCTTGCGTGACGTCACGTGTGACGGACAATAACTGTAGTACTCACAGTGATGTGCTTAGGGGTTTCAAGTAATGCGACGAAATAACGCTAGATGGCGTTAACCTCAATTATACATAGTGCTGCAGACATTTTGCACTAGATGGCGCTGTTATTAATATTTTGAGTTACAATGTCGTTGAGTTTTCACTTCTGCCGGCACTCCCGGAGTGCAACCCGTTGTTTTTTTGTTTCGCAAGAAATGAATTACAGTGCGTTCTAAGCCTTCGAGTGAACTGACCTTGCTCTCAAGGTCGGTGTACTTGTGCTGGAACTCGCGCTGGCGCGCCTGCAGCGCGCGCTCGCGGCGCAGCGCCGCGTCCAGGTTCTCGCGCAGCTCGCGCGCCTCCTCGTCCTGCCGCCGCAGCTGGTTGGTCGACACGTGCACTTGCGTCTCCAGCTCCATCAGCTGTAAGAGAAATAGTGTTGGTTAAGACTCGAGTCCTTTGAGCCCTCGAGGTGCTTTAAGACTCGACTCAGTTTTGCAGACTCTTATAATTAAGACGAAACTCGAGTTCTTTTCAACTTATTATAGACCCGAGTCTTTTGTAGAGATTTAGGTCCTTTTCAGAGAACTCTCAATTTTTTTACAATAATTTCAAAATGCATTGTCTTTATGTAAAATTCAGGAATTAGGTATACAAATCATACAATAACGCCTATTTTCTTTACTGTTATTTACATAGGTGTTCGGAGACTCGAGTCCTTTTGAGTTGCGTTTAAAAAAGACTCAATAAGGGGCTCGACTTCGGGACTTAATAGATTCGGAAGTTTTTTAAGCGCCGAGTCTCGTAAAAACGAGTCGAGTTCTTCAAGTTTAGAATCAAAAGACTCGAGTTCCTACCAATACTAAATATAAAATGATATCCGAGTTTACTAATACATCACTGTGAATTTGAGTTTACGAGACTGACTTTTAAAGATGGTATTAAAGTCAGTCAATAAAAATGTAGATGGTGGTTGGTCGACACGTGCACTTGCGTCTCCAGGCCAATAAAAAGGCTATCAACTATCGACAATGTTTGCAGTGTTATAGAGCCGTCATCATGAATTCGAGTCAACGCGACTGGCTTTTAGACATGATGAGCCTAAGTCAAGAAATGAAGATGGTGGTTGGTCAACAAGTGTCGAGGTCCATTCAAATTGAAATCAACTATCGAAGATGTTTCGCTGTGTTTAAAAAACGTTATCATGAATTCGAGTCAATACGACTGATCTTTTTGCATGATGATAATTATGTAACTCTAATGAAAATGTAGATAGACACATATTATCTTAATTTCATTAAATATTGTGTCATAATAAAATTATAACGAGAAAACCACTGTAAATCATCTTAACGTTCGTGGTGGCTATGAAGGATTTGCTCGATTTTCTAAGACTATATTCGTTGTGATACCAGCGAACGTGTTTCTCACTTGCAGGATTACTACCCTTAAGCCTGGCATCCTTGACCTCGATTAATTTCTGAAAGTCGGCGAAGCGGCTCTCCCGATTTAGGAGTCCGATTTTAGATTATACCAGCGCTGTGGTGAGTTCTTGTCTATTCCATTATAAATGAACGAGATAGAACCACTGACCTTAAGCCTGGCCTCCTTGAGCTCAGTGAGCGCCTCGACCTCCCGTATCCTGGTGTTCATGAGCTCCTCGTCCAGTTTCTGCATGTCGGCGGAGCGGCCCTCCCACGCCCTGAGCAGTTTCTTGGGAGTCGCCATGATGTCTGACACCACGTTGGACTGTACCGGCGCCGTGGTCGGTTCTTGTCTGTGTTCCTGTTGGTCAAAATATAAGTAATTTAAATCAATAATAATTATCTGCGTGTGATATATGTACATAGATATACATGGTTTTCTCCCAACTTACTTGCTGATACCTCTGCCAAGCTTCAGAGAGCTCGGTAACTCGTTGACGCAAATCTTTCAGCGATAAGTTAGCCTCGGCTTCACGCAGCTTCACGGCAATGAGTTCGTCCTGTAATATATACATTCATTCAATTTTTTGGAGTCTACGATCTTTCAACGGTCTTTGTTACTCTACATTTGATCATAACAACACTTACGATTCATATTTTTAACTATAGAGTAAGAAAAATGTGGTGATGAATAATGATTCGATGAATTTCGGGACGTGGTTTCACCGTGCATTGTGAGAATAACGCGCTCGCCGTTTAAAAAGCGGTACGAGTGCAGTCAAGTACAGTCACCTGCAATAATATGTTACTCTTCGAAGGCCGCAAAAATGTAACACACTCTTATGGCTCTACGAATAAGATCGTGTCAGATATTTTTGCGGCCTTCGTTGTGTAACATAATATTGCAGGTGACTATACATAATTTTGCTGGCTGGGAAGTTCACTCTGCATTTAGCGAGCCAGTAGGGCAATAAAAATAAAGAAGAAAGCTACGGCACGCATTGTTAGTAGAGATGCAACGGATACATAGTTGTTTGGCCGGATACCGGATGTTCGGCCTGACCATCGGCCGAATATTCGGTATCCGGCCGCCGAATATTCGGCCATGGAACTATAAGTACCTACATTTTGGTTTCTCAGGTGTGCATTGTGTAGGTTTTGACTTGTTTCGTAGTGAAAGTTCGCGCGGACTCATTTCTAGGTTCGAAATGAGTGCGCGTGCAAGTGAGTGGAATGTTTAAATTCTTTTAGAAATCCAATTTGTTTACTCCGAAATCAAGCAAAGATACTCTCCAGTATCCGACCGGATAGTGGGTCACTATCCGGCCGGATAATAAAATAAGGGCCGGTTAGGCCGGATACCGAATAGTAACCGGATATCCGGTGCATCTCTAATTGTTAGAGTCCGCAAGTGCAAGTGAGACGTCCGGATTAATGATTTACGACTCTGCAGGGTCGTGGATTGTGGCCGCCTGTTATCAGTAAAGATTGACCTGCAGGTGCGCCACGTTGTTGTCGACGCGCTGCCGCCGCAGGCTCTTGTTTTCGTTCTCGAGCTCGTCGATGCGCGCGGTGAGCTCGCGCTCGGCCGCCTCGCGCTCGGCGGCGTGCAGCCGCGCCCGCACCAGCTCGCGCTGCAGGCAGCGGGCCAGCTCCTCGCTGCCCTGCCCTTCCGTGCCCTCGAGGGATGACTGCCGGGAGTTGTTCTACAAATTTATATCGCACATTATTGTCCACTCACTTGTCGACCCTTGCTTCGATCGCCTGCGAATACGGTTAGACGCTTCCAAAGTCGATACAGGTACATTCATAGATTTAAAACACAACTAAAACAACATTTAATCAGCAAATCATACTATAGCATTCAATAATTTTTGAGAAATAGATTATTCAGTTGTATAACTTAGTCGCTATACTTATTGTGAAAATAATTGGTATTAATAAGATTTGAATTAGTTGATATTGTATATTCATATTTAAGGTTGCTATACCCTCTCAGGGTTCATGTTGACACTGTACTTAGCTTTAAGCTATATAAAAACATCATATGTACACATGAAACGCAATTAAATATTTGACTTTTGACTTATGGCGTTAATCATAAGCAAGCACAATCATTCTAGCAAGCTGTTGATAATAGCTTGTCCCAAGACATTTGTGTTTGTTAGAAAGAGACAAATCGCTGGCCCAATATTACAGGGTTCTATCTTACATTTTCAAGATAGTTGAAATTCGACATAATGTCACTATGACAATGTAAAAATTTCAGTTCGATAAAAGTGAAACATAGAACCCTGTAATATTGGGGCACCGAAATGTAGTAAACTGACCTCGGCTATGGTCATCTCTAGCGAGCGTATCTCGTCCTGCATGACGGCGAGCCGCTGCTGCGCGTCAACGTTGGCGCGGCGCAGCGCCTGCACCTCCCGCGCCAGCGCGAACGTCTCCTCCTCGCCCTCCGCGCGGTCCACCTGCCCGCGCACCAGCCGCTCCGCCAGCGCGGAGCTCTCCTTCTCCAGGAGCTCCACTCGCTGCTTCAGCAGACGGTTCTCTTGTCTTAGACACTGTCCAACCATTTATTTGAATTATTTTATGACAAAACTTGAAATATCTATCGTTGTCTAAGTACCCACTACACAAGCCGCGCCACGATATGATCCGACCGGATGGTACAAGTTCGATCGGTTAATCCGTGTACTTAATTCTACTGTCATGTATTTACTTATGTCGTCATGTGGTATCTCTTTTTTGTATTAGCTGTGTAAAATGTGTGTAATCTATTTTTCGGGTTATTTTATGTATCTTTCCTTTATGTTTCTTTTTTTTTGTCTGTTACCTTCCGTGATTATTTCTCACTTGATGGTCTCATCGGAAGATCAGCGCTGGAAGTCGCCAGCAACTAGGGAATGCAAATCGGTTATAACCGTAACCGAAATATTCGGTTATAACCGATTATTTTGACAAAATTTCATAACCGAATATTGGAAAATCTAATAACCGGCTACGGTTATTTTCGGTTATTTATTTATGACTTAAATTGTATGTTTTTATCATCTATGACTACAAAATCCTGCCTTTTTTGGCTGTGACGCCTGTGACTATAATTTTTGTCATTCGTGGACTTTAATAACAAAAATATACCAAATTTACTTCCCTTTTATGAAATATTTTTATTGAATATTGTATCACGTCCAAGGTCATATTTTACTTTTACTGTATTTGGTGTGTTTTATTAAAAAACGAGGACTTTTACTCACATTCCCTAATACTGCAGGTACTAAAATAAAGGTTTTTGTATTTTTTTAATTACTTCATTGTAAATTTATAATTTTTCGTCGAAAATAACCGTAACCGATTATAACCGATATTCGGTTATTTTTCGGGCATAACCGTAACCGAAACCGGTTATGAAGTTTGGCCGGTTATTGCATTCCCTACCAGCAACATGCTGAGATGGGGCCATTTCGTGACACTTTATTTTTCACTGTTTTTTCTATGTATGTCTATTGTCTGTGTGTTTACGAATAAAAAACTATTCTATTCTATTCTATTCTACAAGCCTTGTTGAGCTTACCATGGGGCTGAGTCGATTTGTGTAAATATGTTCCATAATATTTATTTATTTGATTTATTTAACAAGTTTAATCACATTATATATTGTTTGGGCACGCGTGGGTAAGTGTGACTATAAAATCATACTACCCTGTATATTTTTGCATATGCGATTATGCGTGATCATGGTCAAGCATTATTTAAACTTGTTTGAATTTCTATCACTATTCAATTTTGTAAAGCATTTGAATAATTATTATGGAACATTTTAAATATGAATATGAACAAGTATATACACTCACCCTGAGCACCGCAATATCTCCCTGCTCCTTGGTCTTTATAACCGTGTACTCTTTTTCTAGCTTTTTCATCTTTTTGGGGTTGACCTTAATCGAATAAGCTAAATTCATGAACGCATCCTGGTCGGCCTCCGCTTTCGCTGGCAATTCCTTCTGTATATACTGTAAGAAAAACCTTAGATTACTACTGTTGATCGCCAGGATTGATTTATATTGAAATAATAAGGAGTCTTTCAAATATTATAAATGTACTGGTACCTTGAGGATGCTCTCCATATCAAGCGAAAGGAGGTCATTTTTACCAAGCGTGAGCATAGCGAGGGCTACTTTGAATACAATCTCAATTCCTTCGGATAGGAAGACGTCCATGATGCGACAGGCCAGGGGGAGCGAGAGCGTTGTGGTGAACAGCGTCAGAAACCAACTGCTCGCATATATCGATGTGCTAAAGCTCTGGAAATAAATACATCAAAATTAACTAGTTTTAAGACACCGCAAATAGACAGATGCACATTTAATGCCATGTTATGCTAAGGTAATTCTATTGTCAGGCAGATCGTAAGGGGACCTAAACCTAAGGGGTGGTGATCTTTAAGAATGGTAGTTAATTTTAAACATCCAGAACAAACAAACTCTGAAAGTAAAATTATAAACTTGCACATTACGGTCAAAGTTCCTAACACTATTTTAAGCATTGCAATAATATATGAATTCTCAATCATAATTATTTTTAATTAAGTAATGGAATGAATATTGAATAGCTGTTTACAATCCCATTGGCCAATGAGTGCTAAGTTACATAGACATAATTCGTTCAGGCGTGACATGTAATGCCCCCAGTTAAATATACCCTTAAGGTTCCGTCACACAGGCGCGTTTTCCGGGCGGGGCGTGAGCGTTTTGTATATAAAAGCAGCGCGCCCCGCTCACGCGCCGCCCGCAAAACGCGCCTGTGTGACGGAGCCTATAAAGAACGCACCAAGACGCCACGACAAAAACCCGTAACCAATACGCTAGTGTTACACGCACAAAATATGACTTGTGTTAATTGCTTTATAAATTTTACTCCACCTTCATGAAAAAATACTTTTTTTCTGATCTCACAGATTTAGGCCCCCATACATATTTTCGAAACTTCGTCACCAAGGCTATCTGCAAAACATTAGGCAGGTATATTCTATGGAGTGTTTGTATTTTGTAGTTTATGAATATATCTAGTTTTATGCGGAAATGCGGATCAATTTTATTTTATCATATTGTTTAACTTTTAAGTGGAAACCTTGTGCCTAGCAGATTGTTTAGATTATATCAGTTATATCAAATGGGGTACGGCAAAAGATAATAACATAACCATAAAACAAGGAGCGTGCTAACATTAATATATGTACTGAATATACAGGTATTATTATTACTGTATTTACATTCATGTCAAGGTTAATTTGCTATTTTATTCCGGTTATCGCGAATATTACTCACTAAAATAAAACGATTTATACGGATGATATTGAATAAATAGTGTATAATAAATGACACTCTTGACATGGTCGCGGTACGCAGTCATATATGTACATAGTTCTACATATTAATAAGGCTTTTAGTATGAACTTTGAGTAATATAACTGTCATACTGCCGTACCACGAATAACAATGGGGTTGGCCGGTCAAAGCATTTTACAGATGGCGCCAGCATAGCTTGCCCTGTCAATCCCTAGAATTGTGTTTTTTTGGTAACTTATGGCCTGGACTGGACTGGATTTTAACCTTTTGAACGCCAAACGGCGCATCCATTTGCCGTGCCACTGACGCCACCGGGGTAAAATTTAGTTTTGTGAATAAATAATGCCAACCTAAAAGTGGGGTGTATTTCAGTAGATTTTCATCAAAAAACGATTGACGTCAAATGCCGTCTTTGGCGTCGTTGTCACGATTTTGCGTTGACGTTAATTTTGTCTATGTGGGGCAGTGTACTTCTAGCTGCCTTTTTGAATGATAGGTATGTACATATATGAACATGTGTGTTAATAAATTACCTGTGATTGGAAGTGGACATGCAAGTCCGGCAGCAGCTCTTGGACCAGGTTCTCGAGCTGGAACATGCAGAGGCCGAGCTCGGCCATGCTCGGTTTGAACATGTCGCGCATGCGGTGCTGCTGCATAATTTTCACCAATACCGCGAACGCCTCTTCTTCGGGCATCTGGAACAACAATGCAATGTTGATGACAACCGGTCTAGCCTAGTGGGTAGTGACCCTGCCTGTGAAGCCGATGGTCCTGAATTCAAATCCCAGTAAGGGCATTTATTTGTGTGATGACACAGATATATGTTCCTGAGTCATGGTTGTTTTCTATGTATTTAAGTATTTATATTAATCGTTGTCCAAGTACCCACAACACTAGCCTTTGTGAGCTTACTGTGGGACTTAGTCAATCTGTGTAAGAATGTCCTATAATAATATTTATTTAATAATAACTAAAACTGACTTGTGATAAACAATTTTTAACTTCTACAGCTTCAACGAAATAATAGTTGGTACTTTTGCCGTGTTTGCGATCATACTACATATAACTTTAGATGACGTGCTTTCGGCAGGGATGCGTCGTTTAAAATGCTTCATATCTACCTCCTAAGTATAGATAGGATTGGGGGTTTTAGCTTAATGTATATTTGACTAGTAATACAAGTATTAGTTAAATACTTAATTCTAGATAAACCTACGAACTGACTTACTTGCATAAGTAATAGTCCAACAATGAAGCCAGATCCTTGGCAGTAGCCCACTTCACGGTCGTGCAGCGAGTAGGCTTTCATGACGTTGAAAAGGGACTCTTGGCCTAGGCCGTCCTTTTCTTTGAAGAAATCGTGCTCTGGGTAAGTGCGCGCAATGTCCCTGCGAATCACTTTCTCACAAGCAGACTTCGCCTGAAAACAGATTATTTGATAAAATAATTCCTAGTTTTGCATTCAACTCAGTACTTATGAGAAAGCCGCAGCAATGAACAAGATTATATTTTCGTAAATATTCATAGTCGTTTTTAACATTCATAATAAGTAAGCTCGAAGGTTTAAGGCGTGACAAGCAACGTCAATCCTTCGAGCAACACGGAAGGGAGGCGGCATTCGCACTATTTCCCCTCTGCCGAGGTACAAGATTAGCGCGTCAATCTAATCTAGCGCGGGTAATAAAACTAGTTGCACTTGGATTTTTCACTAGACCGAGTCCAGACGCGCGCGTGAACACTGCTGCACAAAAATGCCTGTTTGCTCGGTTTTTTGTTATAAAAAGAGGTCGGGGACATCAAATTTACAAAAAGAAAGTCATTTCACATGTAATATTTTTTTTTACATATCATACGTTTAATTACATTCAAACACAATTATTATATTTTAGTCTCATGTAATTGTTGGATTTATCGATTTTGCTCGCTCAGTACAAATTGCGGATCGGTCGAGCGACAAATCCGACTTCTCATCTCTCAGAATACAATAACATACTTCAACGAAAATGTGTTAGTGTGCGTGT
Organism: Cydia splendana; assembly: GCF_910591565.1. Lineage (NCBI taxonomy): Eukaryota > Metazoa > Arthropoda > Insecta > Lepidoptera > Tortricidae > Cydia > Cydia splendana. Next base: position 35,945,514 of record NC_085987.1, on the reverse strand, counting down.
TGTGACACTTGTCACTCGTCCGTACACAAAAAGAGATCGAGGTTTGCAAGATTTGTCTTTGACATGTGTCATTTTCTATGTATTTGTGTCGTCATTACAGATTGGATTTTGTATGTAAGTGTGTGAGAAGTGCGACTGTGTGCACCTTTCCCCCCGCGAAAAATGGCAGAAAGATTTGTACGGTGAGATATCGCTTGGGCCCCTCCCTTCCGATGTGTCGGAAGCCGGTGTTGCTCGAAGCGTCAATCACAATAATATGGCGTGGCGATGGCGTCCATTGGAGATAATATTTATTTTGTATGAAAAATAGGGAGTCTAAATACTTTATAATTTTTAAAAGTTGTTGAACAAAAGTGTCACCGTTTGAGGAGTACAATCTATGTTTTAATTCTTTGCTCATGTTACACCGTGTATATATGAACTCTGCGGTATTTCTTTGATACAAATTTTTGGGATGTACACGAAAATGGTGGGGTAACTCGTGCACCTTGCCACCATGTTTTGAACAAACCAGTTCTTACACTTCCATCTGGTCTTCCAATTCTTCTCGTATGTTACAAAAGCCTCTATTTGTGATAATAATAATAAGAAACATGCTTCTGAAATATGTACCTTAATATACGATGCATAAAGCTTCTTCTCCGGTGAAGAGTCCACACCGGCCAATAGCTGCCACACGATGCCCCTAAAGTGGTGGGGCACGCCTTGCCGCACCAGGTCGCGAACGAACTGGTTTTTCCGCTTCCACTCGGTCTCCCAGTTGTTGACGATGCGGCCCCACGTGCTCCACAGGTCCTCCTCGCCATTCCCGCCGACCCGACCCTCGGGCTCATAGCTTGAGCTGGTGCCTACAACACACATTTGTAAGGCCTTGTCTCCTGACATACATTGTATGGGAAGATGACAAATACATATAACTTGACGCTGTGCGCCGCCTACGCCGTCGACCGGAGACAAAAGCATTGTATTTGATTTTTGTCGATGTAAGCATGTAAAATAGGTACCTAAAAAGATTAACCGGCAGAGCCGCGGCCAGATTCATTGACGAATGTGAATAAACGTAATGACTGATTTTTCCTTAAATATATAATACTTAATAAATATTAATAAATGCGAAAATAGAAGTAGGTACTTGAATGAAAATAGGTAAAATGTCAATGCAGCCAAATCCGTCTGAAAAATTTCCGTACATGAGCGCAATTTTCTAGCAAAAGTACACTGATAACTACTTCGATAAAGTAGCGCTTGCTTCTAGTTCTAGAATTTAAAAACAGATGGTAATTATGTTGCCGCTAAGATGGATTTGGCTGCACTGACCTTCAACGTTTTATAGAGAACCTTATTCGATGTGATTTGTTTTCATGCTCTTCACTATATGTACAGTAAAAGCCATTATATTTTGTATTAAGATTAGGAAATGTTCATTTTATAAATATCCGAATATATTTGAATAATTTTCCATATTAGAACTGATATTAATGGCGGTTAGCAGTGCATCTCGCACCAACAAGCAAGAAAGAGCGAGATGTGTATATGTATATGGCTGATAGGCGTAAAGCGTTCGTTATTATGTCGCCTTTTCAAAATCAATTTTTAGGCGCATTCAATTGGTCAACCCAGTAAACGTGCAATGAACTCGCCGGCATCACAATAAAACTATTTCGACAATGACGTAATAAAGCAAGCATTAAAACATTAAAAGGTCTTTCTGCACAGAACACGTTTATGACTCAACATCAGAATAGCTCCCGTTCTCATCCACGGTCAGTGGGCCACTCGAATTTGTATTTACGATAATAACTATTACTGCGATGACATAAGGTATACTTTAGAGCAAGGCTAAATAACAGAATATGCAGTGGACTTGGGTAATCCTTAATCAAGTCACTGCACTGTTAGTTGCGTTGCGCAATTTCCTTACGCAAAACAATCGTTGGAGAATCTCAATGGCTCGTTGTCAGAATATATTCATTAAGTTTGAACTGCACCGAAACAACACTTGACGTCATTTACCTTAGGTAGCGAATAACAATAGAAACAGTTATGTATTTACCATTATCTTCATACTTCGCAGCATCATTAGCAATTAATCTGCTTAGGTAAAATTCGAAGACCGTTTCATCGAGCGAGTGATTTCTACTAGGCAACATGATGACGAGTTTAAAATCACCATTTCTATGTTACTTCGGTCAATGGTCTAACGGTCTACTCACGATTCGCAGCTTTAGTGAGAAATTAAGATCACAATGGGCACAAATTCAATTCAATATTTTAACTAGTTCGGCGCACTGACATGGGCACATCGCCTTACTTGGACTAGCACCAACTAAGATAAACAACAGATAAGAGAACAGTTAGGCACGCAACGTTTTTCTCGCCTCTTCCCGTTTATCTTCGTTTCAGTCACTAAGACAGATTCTTTCACACATGCATTCGATTCGATATCTTCAGCTCCACGAAAACTTATTTATTTTAAAATTAAGAATAATTACATCATTTTAAATTAAATATCGAGTCTTGCGTGATCCTTGATTTAGCTCGTATTCTTTTGGAAAAATGTGGCCTAAATGGAACTTAATGCAATCGCTGCTTATCGACGAAGTTAAGAGGATAAGGAACGACCGCTTCTACACACAAACGTAGTCCCCTTTTTTCTCTGGATATTGACATTATGGAAAATATTTTTATAAAATTAGATGTTCCTTAACTAAAGCTATGCCATTCGTTTGATTACGAGTATTTTCGATTTTTTGATTATTATAAGAGAAGCGAAATACAAATTCCATACAACATTTTAAAAGCTTTCAACTTTTATAATAATTAAATAATCTAAGGAAAGGGCATAGCCATGGGCAATATACATTAAATTCCCAAGAAGGAAAATGGGGACTACGTTTGTATGGAGAAGCGTTCGGCCACTATCGTCTTAAAAACACGCGATTATATTAACTGTTGGAGCTATTGCTGATAGATATTAATTAAGCTAGCGGATATAATGGAACACAGACATGCTTGGGTAGTAAATATATTTTTACGATCTTTACTTAATTAGGTTAAAATATTTGTACACAATTTTTTTTATCTTTGATCATAAATATTTACATTTTGGAAAATTAAGGTGTTAAACTTCACGACTTCAGACGAAATTTCTATATATTTCAATTCTCTATTGATTTGTGTATTAATACTTAATATTATTGTTTACCATAATTATAATCGCTCAAAGGGGAGATTTGTTTCATAAAAAAATCTTGACGTATATTATATAATAACAACTCAATATTACCTATGTCAAATATAATTTCGCTCGGTAGCTCGGTACCGTAAAATGTGATACTATGCTCCAAAATTCGAATTTTAAATTTTTTTTTGGTGATGGTTGTGCAAAGTAGGCACATTTTAAGGTACTATTGACACATTAACAAGAAAGTTAATTACCAGAGGCCAAAGATATTTGCGATGTGTCCGAGTTCTTCCGGCTGTGCACTGTGTTGAGCCCTAGGCTCTTGACGTCCGCCTCGATCTGCCTGTTGGCTTCCTCCAGCTTGGCTAGCAGCGCCCGGTCGGGCGTCGGGATTGTGTCTGATGTGTCTGATGTTGGGAAACCTGCGGGAAATGCCCAAACATTACAATGTGCGCCCATCTCGACTAAAAGTTACGAATACCACTTTGTCAATTGCCAAAAAGTCGCGACGGGAATACGGCGGTTCGAAAATGGAGTTTGATGGAGTAAACAACCAATTCATGTATATGTCATGATTTCTTATAGGTGATTATACTAACAGATTGGTGGATCTTGTTGTCTAAATAAATAAACGTTTATTATACTGACTATGGAGTCATTTATTCTCGACTTTTTTGATGGATCTGTGAAAAATATACTGGATTTGGTGTTCATTACCCGACTACGGCAACGCAAAAGGAGGGTTATGATTATCAATATCGGTATGGTATCAAGCTACCAAATGAAATCGTCCTTATTGGCAATCGGTAAAGTAGCGCTTTTTCCCTTATATGAAAGCGTCACTTATTTAATCAAACAGACATGATTATATAATCTATATGACAGAATGAGGTCGGCTCATTGTATTAATTTGTTTCAAATATCGATCGTGGAATTTGTCTAAGATCACATATTTTACATTTATGAATTGACCCTTACGAGTTTTGAGTATAAGACCTACCGTTTAAGAAGGACAAATTTTATACAAAGGAAAATGCTAAGAACAAAATTGACACGGAAACTAGATAATATTTCCAAGGGCAGTCTCATGAAATGTTACAAACCCCCGTAATGACCATATCTTCCGTCGCACGTAGCGCGGCGCGCCATATCTTTTGTACCTTTCTAATTTCCTTACTTTACGCCACCTCTTAACTTAACGGAGGGCCTAGCGCGAACCACGTTCGACGTGTTGCTTCTCTATCCCACTTGTAGATTCGTACGTAAGTGTGACAGGGAGGCAACACGTTGAACGCGGTTCGCGGTAGGCCCTCCGATTGCTTTAACGTCGTTTATAAAGAATCAATCCATAACTGTCAAAAATGTGATCTTAGGTTGCGCCGACTATATTTAAATTTCAATGTTATCGGTTAGCATGGCACGTGCGCGAATGGGTAGTGTTGGAAGATACTGTAAATATTTCGTTAGTCATATTAAATTATAGCGATGGTGTATATACCTCTAAACCTTTTTGAAACCTTCCGGATTATACGTGTGTAACTACATACTTAAAACAGATATTTTTGTGAATTAGGATCTGTCTGCAGGTTCATTAATAGGTAATCCAAATGTAAATTTTAAATAGACTGTAAAAGTCTTGATCATATACTTACTACTTAGGCACATTTCACTTTGTCTTTACACATTGCTATACAGTCTTTAATGTTCCAGATTTTTATTTATATCGATGGTATTAAGTTGCTACACTTAAATAGGTAGACAACGATGTTTATAGGCGTTTCTTTAGTACCGTTCAATTGTACACCTATCGAATTTAAGATCGTCGAATACTTTGACTACTCTTTCAAGAACAAAACCAATATATATATTTTTTAACAAACTGACACTAATGGCTCCTGCAGACAGCGCGTGTAGCTTGCGCTTTAGCTATATGCACCAGTTAATGGCGTATGCTGGGATATCATGCATGTAACAGATGCATTTCTTTAGCCCGCGCCTTTACCTCAGAGGACGAGGATCGCGCGGGTTACTTGCGCGGGTGGCTTCTCAAGTCACTGAACCCACAAGCCTCTTTATACCGTTGTAGTAAGTACCCCAAAATATTACATGCGCCGTATGCAAGAGGCATTAATTATAGTTTTTAGAACTTTTTATTTACACCTTCCTAAATTTAAAAACTGACGAGAGGGACGCCGTAATATATCTCCATCTCTCTTCTACATATTGCAGCGTCCTTGTCGTCTGTTACTAAATTCAGGAAGCTGTAACAAGCTCTTTACTGAAGGTTATATCACACCACAAACTTGAACTTGTCACTCAATTATTTTATACGTTCGGTATCATACGTGGGCCATACTGAAAGTTTCGGGATTCTGATATATGAGACGACTAATTTTTTCTAAGTGGCCCATTCCAGGAATTTTCAGTATGCCCTAAGTACTCGTACGGAAGTGCAATTTCTAAACAAACAAATGATAAAGCGAGTCGAATTAGGGTATGTTGCGTGTAAGCATCTGGTCAGTGGTGGATAAGTGTGACGGGGAAGGCATGCGGGGTTAAACTAATCTGCGTCTGGTTTCCAAACACTAAAATAGCAATTCGACATTTCAAACTGTTAGCCACTCTGTAATCTTTTCAAAAAGTATTGTAAAAAAGAGCAAACGAACGAATTCGTTAAAATCTCTTGTTCCGTAGTCAAAAGCTTACAAACGGAGGCCTACTATTAGGAAGCCTCTACAGTCCGTCAGTTAGTCGGCGGACTTTTATCTCGTCATCATGACCTTAAACAGGTTGAAGACATCGACAGTGGAAAATATTTACAGTGCGAAAATTAAAGGTGGCTCACTAACAAGCGTCGTGATTTCATTCTTTTTTGGTTGTATTGTATAAAATCATGGAACCATGTATTTCACTACAAAACATGTACCTACCATATCCTCATAAAACGACAATATACAACTAAAACACTATATATCTAAGAAGACACAGCTGTATCACATCACTCTTTTAGAACAACAGACGAAATGCCATTTAAGTGTCTGGAAACTGACAGTCAGTGTTTGGTGATGGGGGTTAGTGAGGTTAGTTTGAAACCAACAAACCGTCCAGAGATGACACAGGCGAGTCTGTATTACTAGCGATGGAGGTTCCGGGGGTGACGGCAGGCGCGGCGGGCGCGTCCTTAGCTTCGGCGTCCACCTTCATGGCTCCGGATGTGCCATATAGAGCCCTCCCTTCGCCCTTCGCCCCGCCTCACCGCGGCTCCTCTCTGCACCAGACACGCGCAGTCACGCCATCAGCTCAGAGACCAGACAATAGGTACATCGCCCTGTCTAGCCCTACATTATATTTTATATATATACTTTGTTTATATTAGATTCAATCTAATTCAGGTGATCGCGTTGTGTTCTCGCAACTTTTATGAAACTGTTTATTTATTAAGAAGTTACATCGCTTTCGCACACATACATTTCTATTTATATTTAATGAGATTGTATATGTCAATAATAACCGTATACGTTTTGCTCTTGTGTGCAGATACGACTATTAAGCTCAAATAATAACAGAAGTCCCAGTAATATGCTAATGATATATCCACCGACATGCACAAACATTATGAATAACATGACACATGGTAACGAATATGATAGGGTTGCAACCACAACACGAAAAAAAAAACCACAACAATGACGATATAGTAAAACATCAATTAGTGACAGTTACGATATTTTATCCACACAATTCGTATCAGATTTGTTTTGAAGTAATCATGCTATGTTACAGTAGGTGAAAGTTAGTAGAACGATCCGCGCACCGCGGTCATCCGCCTACTAAGCATGAAGGTCTCAGCCGCAGCATACGTTTAATTGATCAAAACCACGCACGCAGCGACTGGCACGCCGCGAGGCGAGCGCCACCGAAAAATCACGTCTAGAAATACTATGAAAACTTAACGCTGTGTAACATAATTGTTTTTAGGAATATTATTTCGTAAACGTTTTAATTAGGTGCTACGTTAATTAATCTAAATAGTTTAAAGGCTTCGGATGCTTTCAATATATTTGAGTAGAATAAAAAAGAAATATCGGGAAGGTTAATGCTCCATAAAGAGGGCGTGACCTACTAGACAATGTGCGAAAGTTATTAAATATTGAACAATAATTTTCTATCACTATAATTGTAACCTAGGTTAGCAAGGTGCTTACTTTACTACACAACATGTTTGAGCGAATAGAGTAGGACTCTAGGATTGGCTTGAAAAAAATACTACAGTCGTAAAAACAAAACAATAAATAATGATGGAATATCACAAAGCTCTGATAGTTTATAAACCTTGAAAGGAAATACTAATGATACTCGTAGTTGGTACGTGGTTCATTCACAAGTAGAAATATTTCAGTGTAATGTAAGATACATTTACACAAAGCATGGCATACGAAGTAATATACAGTAAATATTGTGCTCTCGGCGTCTTGCATAAAATATTCGTAGGCACGTACATTTCCATATATGTATGTATATGTAGTACATTTTCTAATAAAGGTAGGTTGCCACCGGGCGGCAGAATTGTGGGTTAAAAATCAGAACGGATTTTAAACTAGATTGGTATAATATAACATACGTAATTAACAAATTTTAAACAAACATGGAATATCAATCCGAACACTTCACAACTACTTACATACAAGATGACCTTTAATTCACTTTTTTACCTATGAGTATATTATTGTTTTATTTTTATTTTATACTTCGTAATCTTCGTATTTAGACGGATTTCGCTTACCAGTATACGCAAAATGCAAGTTCTTTGGCTACAAATATATGAATTTTAATTTATTCTTATATGAAAAGTATTTAGTTACATAGCATATTTATTCATGGCACTCTAATGCTTTAACATAAACTTAAAAATACCTGTAGGCACCTACCGAAAAAAAAGATTAAGTAAAAGCGCTCCTAATCAATTATCCAACATCCCCAAGGCTGTTGACATTCTTACTTTAGGGACGTCTTTTACTTTTAACTTAAGTAATGCTAGGTAAAATTGTAATGTATTTTTTGTAGCAGAAAAGCTCTTAAGGAACTTCGATTAGAACAGCGTTGGTGTCGAGTTGTTGACATTGGCGCCAGCAAACAAATCAAGTTACAGTTTGTATACTAGCAGAGTGCCGCGTGACTCATTGCGAGGTAGTGAACGGAAGGACACTCTACATCTAACTATATATATTTAATATATATTTACAATTGAAACAGCAAGAACAGGCAGGAAGGATGCTATACTCTGTATCTTTAGGTATTTAAATAAAAGTAAACAAAATCTACCCTCAAATGGCTCCTTAAGCCAGTTGAGGGTAGATGTAAACATGATCAAATAACGTAGGTTAAAGTCACGTCGTTCAGTGACAGATCCAGGCGGTTTTGTATTTGGTTGGTTAATCAATAAATCTTTTAACTACCCGAAAATGTAAAAATTGTTTGTTTGCTTTTATTTAAATAGCTAAAGATACAGACTATAGTTATCCATGAGTTGTGAAAATATTGTCAGGCATGGAATTGTAACATAGCTACAGTTCTCGTTTGAACTAACTACAACGACACGACGCTAACAAACCGAGGGCACTGCATAGAGCATGCGATGTATTGTAACATTTGTAACGAACAAAAACTTCGCTCCCACACCGAGATACGGCAACGTTGTTAGTGAAAACCTCGGCCACTCCATTACTATGAATACCCGATTGAAGTGTATCAAACAATTTACTCTCAGTTTATTTATTTAGTGAGAAATCTAAATAATATGATTGCACAGATGTTTAATTACTTAGCATCCGAATGATAATTAAAATCATTATAAGTACCTACTTACTTTTATATCTCAAATTTTGTCTAAGAAAGAAACTTCGAATACCAGAAATCTTGCTTAATAGATGATTATTCTATAAAGGTAACAACTGGCATTTATATTTACAATGTCTAAGATACACGAAAGTAGGTCTTTCTTGTATGAAATAACAAATGAGATCTATAATAGGTACAATATTTCTTAGACGAAAGACATTTTCCAGTTTCCTTATATCGAAATTCGAAAAGATATTGTAAATAATATTCCCTGGTTCAAGACCTTTTTTATCAGTGTAGGACCTTACCGACAGACCTTAAATCTCACCGTACCTGTCCTACCTGAGTTCTATGAGGTTTCTTCAAAATTGAATCTTGCGTAAACATTCTTGATATTTACGCGAGGTTAACATTTCTATTTAAAAAGTTCTCATTATTCAGCTAATACAACTTGGAGAAATATATAGAAGTTTAGAAATATTAGGTCCTTACCTATGAAATTGGCGTTTTTGTTCATAGATATAAGTCTGATCCTAGTTTTTTTTTTTTTACAAAAGTACATACACAATTACAATAAAACTACAGTGCACTCAATAAACAACGATTTTACATACAATTAATTGTTATTTTTTATTGTTAAGTGTTCAGAATTAAGCCTTGAAAATAGGTCTTTTCATGTGCTGTCGGTTCGAGTATTAAAATTACTTATATTTTTGTAATGGTACCAATTTTCAAGAAATGGAGATATTGAAAACATACCTTAAAGGTGTCAAAAATTACTGGAAAAAATTTGTTTGGTTTGAATTAGCCATCAAAAAAATATCCGCAAAATTAATTGTATGGAAATTCGTGTTTCGTTGAAATTCTCCGAACAAAACGCCAATTTCATAGGTAATGACCTAATATCTCGTCCGCGATCTGCCACTCCAAAGCCAGGGTTGACGTTGACATAAATGGTCGTTTCGAAAATAGCATATCAACTGGGACCAATAGGCTGTCTAATAGCACTAACGTTATTGTAGAATAGTTAAAACAAAAGCTTTTATCGTATGTCACACTGTCAGAATATATTATAATCGCAACTGGGGAAAATAATGCTGTTTAGATCATGTTAATATATGTTTACTTTTATTTGTGTGTGACTACAAACTACAAGTCGAGAGGACTCTAAATTAATTTTTCTACTCCGGCACATCTATTTGTTAAGTAAATGACTGCCAGTGATACCTAAAACTTCATTAGAAGCGCGGCGCGTGGGGCGGGCCGGCGATTATCTCTAGGATCATAATAGCAGTGTTATTATGAATATTCATACAATATAGTACAACTGCTATATATTTTTTAATGCTAACCTCTAGGCAAAGATCTACAAATCAAAAAAAAAAAAAAATAGAACCCTTATAGGATCACTCCGTCCGTCCGTCTGTACGGAACCGTCGGTGGGCGAGTCCGACTCGCTAATGCCCTGATTTTTTTTCCTTTTTGGAAGTTAAAAATACTTAAGATTTGAAGTTTGAGATTTTGTATTTTTTATTGTTTCCATATATTTTTGTGAAATTTATTGTGATAAGTTGCTCATTTTCTATCTATGTATTTAACTAGATTTTGATATAAAATTCAACATGTGTCATCATCCCTATTAACTCAATATAGCATCTGAATCACCCCTGATTGCTCCGCTCGCGCGCTCCCGGCGTCTACCTAGTGTCCACCGTGCACCTAGTATTCGTTGCTACGCGAAATTGCCTTTAAAATGAGCAATGTAACGGGTAATCCCATTCATCTACACTATGACGATAGGGCAGACGCAGACCTGTACCTCAATCAGTTTGAATATTCGAGTAATCTATCCATCCGCTTTGAGTCTGCGCGCACACTTCTAAAATGTATGCATTTGCATTAGAGGGGAAATCGAGTTCAAGATTGCTTCATTTGAATCAGCTATTATATGTATGGTACTGAATTACAGACCTAAACAAGTTAAAAGAAACACCTACTATCGGGTTCATTCTGGTAAACCCGAGGTTCACTGCGGCTTTTCAAGGCACAAGTACGACCGGTGCATGATGCATCCAATAGTCAAAGCCGGCGCTAATGATATGTACTCAAGACTAGTAGGTATCAAATCAAGACTTATTGAAATTGGGATCAAAACTCATTTTTGGTGAGGTAAGATTTATTTGTTTTATAGTAGATACGAGATTATTTTCAGTTTGTAGGACATCTAATGTACGAAAGTGCTAGGATAATTGCAGTTCGGTCTAAGTGCAGTAAAAATATATGTGTACACCTACAGTTCATTTGTGGCCAAATTTGAAGCCATTAGGTTGCGTCGGTCAAGCAAGTAGGTACGACCCGTATCACACAGTAGACGGAGTTTTCTCTTGCATTAAAAATAAAAATATGCATTCTTCAAACTATCGGAGCTTAAATAATAGGTCAAATCTTTCTGCAATCAAAGCAGTGCAGTGTTTAGGTCAAAGTAAATTGATAAGTATTGTTGCAATCAGCGAATTATCCTGTGACACAAACTACTAACAATAACAATACGGTAACGGTCATTCATATTTACCTGTTTTGTAATTGGGCTTGTCGCAGCTGGCCGAGGATCAAACATAAACAAACTGCAACAAAAAAAAAATGGTATCGATTTCCATTCAGAAAGCAAACAGAATGTCGATATCAGGCTATCAGTGAGCGGTTCGACTGCTGAATCCGTGCTAAAAAAAGACTGCAACGAACCCATTCGTGCCCATATGAAAATCAAATATGAATCTCTGGCATATGAAATGACTGAGTTCGCAAAGCGATCAGAGGGTCGAGGAATAAATAACTGGGCAAATAACGGTTACAAGTGGATTTAGGATCCATCACTTGTATCCATAATTGCATCTCGCAGTTGCAATTTGCAATCCTCCTTTCATTCGTATTGCGGAGTTTAATTTTTTCTAATTCATGGAACGATAAGAGATACAATTACACCGATTTTCATGTTTTGGTTCTCCTTATATCTGAAACATGGACACACATAAAAATGTTTGTATAGACATTTCCATTTATTTGTAAATTTATAACCTGCTTAAATTATGGCAAGGTGAGGTGGCGCACAAAATGCACATACATACATATATGTCAAATTTTTACCTTCTTAGGCGGCATTCGCACTATTTCCCCTCTGCCTAGGTACAAGATCAACTGATCTAGCGCGGGTAATAAAACTAGTTGCACTCGGATTTTTCACTAGAACGAGTCCAGACGCGCGCGTGAACACAGCAGCAGAAAAAATGCCTAATTGCTCGGTTTTTTGTTGTAAAAAGAGGTCGGGGACATCAAATTTACAAAAAGAAGGTGTTACATTTCAAATGTAATATTTTTTTTACATATCATACGTTTAATTACATTTAAACACAATTATTATATTTTAGTCTCATGTAATTGTTGGATTTATCGATTTTGCTCGCCCAGTACAAATTGCGGATCGGTCGAGGGACAAATCCGACTTCTCATCTCTCAGAATACGTATACAAAAATGTGATAGTGTGCGTGTTGTGACACTTGTGACTCATCCGTACACAAAAAGAGATCGAGGTTTGCAAGATTTGTCTTTGACGTGTGTCACTTTCTATGTATTTGTGTCGTCATTACAGATTGGATTTTGTATGTAAGTGTGTGAAAAGTGCGACTGTGTGCACCTTTCCCCCCGCAAAAAATGGCAGAAATATTTGTACGGTAAGATATCGCTTGGGCCCCTCCCTTCCGACGTGTCGGAAGCCGGTGTTGGTCGAAGCTTCTTAATAATGACTTATTGTCATAATGACTTAAATTCATATCGTCTGTCTCAAAATACCTAAATGTTAAATTATAGTACGTTTCTACAATTACCCATGGGACTTATTTTTTAAATACAGGGTGATTTTTAGTCACCTGCAATCATTTACGGGGTGAATATATATTATAGGTCATACTGAGCAACTTTTACTATGGGACCAACCGCGAAATCGCGAAAAAAATTGACTCTTCCATACAAAATATCATCTGACCAGCCAAAATGTATGACAATTTTTTTTCGATTTTAAGGTTGATCCCATAGTAAAAGTTGCTCAGTATGACTTGTATATGTCGCAGTCAAAAGTGTGAACTGGTCATAAGAACTTTTGCCTGAGCATGTTGGTCAAAAGTAGTTTTACCTGAAAATCATTGGTTAATAGTAATTGTGACTGTTACTATCAGTCAAAAGTACTCGCAGAAATAGGTAGGTTAGGGTTATTTTTTTTTGCTACGCCCTAAAAACGAAACTGTTCCCAGAGATAGGTAGGTTAGGGTTCTTTTTTTATTGCTACGCCCTAAAAACGAAACTGCTGCCAGAAATAGGTATGATTTTCAGGTAAAACTACTTTTGACCAACATGCTCAGTCAAAAGCAGTTTTGCCTGTTTTTGTCGGTTAAAAGTTCTTTTGACCAGTTCACACTTTTGGCTGCAACATATATATTCATCACGTAAAATATTGCAGGTGACTAAAAAACAATTATAAATGGTATATCTTATTTACAATTTTATAATTATAACCTTTGTCGTATTATTTTTGAATGGTCATAATCATAATATTCACAATATACCTAGGATAACACAGTAGTCATCATGTAAGGAATTTGAGTTTAAGGTATTGTGACACCACAGCGATTAGAAGTTTTGGCATTTTAAGAAGGTGTTTTGAGAAGAAAATAAATAGGCATTCTGGTAGTCAGGTAATTTGCATATATTTTGACACAATATTGATTATACATCTATATTTTAGTAAAGTCTCTACTATCTTTAAATAAGATTGTAATTGCAAGTGACTACCAATCACGCACGCGATCCCAAAGCATTTCGGACATGCTTGTGCAAAAGCGTATCTCGCACAAACTACACGATTTAGTTATTGGTGTTTTTAATCAGCGACGCTATACGCATATTTTATAGTCTTGGACGTCACGGTGCTTACCATTTTTTTACCCATCCTATGTTCAATATAACTGCGATCAAAATATAACTGTTGGCTCTTTGCTAATTTTAGACCCCTATGTCTGCACGATCTACATTTTGAAAAGGAATTGCAAACTCATTAAAGTTGACTAATAGAAGGTATTATACCTAAAGCGGACACACGGCCCACGTGGGCAGGTAGAACGCACCGTGACTCATCGGCCGGCTACTGACGTTTCCCGTTCTCTAATTTGATACGATACCGGCCTGGTGTTTATTCCTATTGGTTACTTAGTCGGCGTTGAGGCGACCAGTGTAATTGTGTCCTCGAAATTTGTAATTATACGGTTAATCTGGTACACTGGTCTACCTGCATGTTTGTATCACCTTTGACAGAGGTAATTGGATTGTGATCGGATTAACATCCAACGAATCATATATAACTGCACATGTACTCGTATGTATATCTGCTGCCCATGACTATATCGTACGTATAAATACATACTGTAGTTAACGCGCACTGGCCTATTCTGGATTTTTTATATATTTTTTTGCCATTACATTAGAAGCGTTTTTGTTTGAATTTACATTAACTTAAACCGTTACGTTTGTGAGCAGGGTATAGTTTGAGAGCTTATTGCCTTAGGTCTAGGTAAATGTTTCGTCTATGCCATTGTATAACGCAGACAAAGCATACCAACGCTAAGGACGTCGGTCTCGCGTGATTTATACTATTAAGTAGAAATAACAAATTCGGTATATTTGAGCATTTTTATTTCCCGACAGGCGGCTCATTATTTGTTACAATTTTAGCTGCTTGTATTATTGCCCTTGTTGCACAATTAGGTACTAATCGTGAACAAAAATCACAGAGCTTGACCCCGCCATGAAACTATGCCCAAACAGATTTTTTCGCCGAATCGAAGTGTAGTAATAATACATAGATAAGATTGTAGTAAGAATAGATAGAGATAAAAGATGATAGTTTTGAAGTCATTATAATAATGACTTATTATTACAATAATTGTAATAATAACCGGACAAGTTCGTTTCAAGATATGCGTATGATAATCGTTCCTTACCTTCATACATTCATCGGCGATATTATTATATTTTGTTTTTCCTGTAGTTTAGAATAGAATGTAAAATGTAGTTTGCTGACTGTACATGGAATCAATACCCAGTTACTAGCACACCTTCGGGACTTAGTTCACGCCTGCCTAAATTTGTACGAATCTAACACAGACATATGTATAATAAAGTTCTATATTCTATATGTAGTTGAATCTAATGCTTATCCTACCCAGCTACAGCTACGAACATAAGTACATACTAAAACACCTACAGTACATGCGTCTCACATCCATGTATTTTCATAAAAACCATCGAGAACGTGCTTGTGAGTTTTTTACGGCGGCGGTACCGTAACGAATGAGCGTGACGTTATTATCGCGGATAGGCGTCAGGCCGAGTGGTACCCAAGGCGTAAATGCAGGATGTACCTATACACACAGGGTGAGCTGTCCAAATGAATCGGAATAGGGAAATCTAGGAGGCGAATCGCATCAACACAACAAGGACCTACCTACGTATGTATTACGTACCATTCGAGTTTATATTTAAGTATTTGGTAGAAGATTTATCCTCTTTGTTAAAATAGTTTTTCTATTGCTTTTCATCAAACGCAAATGTCAACGTGAGAACGTGACTGATAATATCAAATTCAGGGATCAGGGAAAATCAGCAAGGATGCCACATACCTACACAGATCAATAAAATATTAATCAAATTAGTAAAAGAAGCAGTTAGAAATCCACCTTGTCGGCAATTGACAATGTGATACCCTTGTGTGCCTAAAATATTACTTTTGCGATTTTCTTTTAGTTAGTCGTTACTCTTTGCTCACGGCGACACCAACCACGCAGCAGGGAGTACGTCGACCTACCCACCGTCCCTCTCCTTTTCAGTGTCGTCTCGCACCGAGTTATCAGTTAAGCTACTGTTACACATGCTGATTACTAGCACGAAAGCATGCCACTATTGAGCAATTGCTACTTAGTAGTATGTGTGTCGAAACATTGCTAATAATGAGCATGCTCATTTTAAGTTTGCTCAAAAATCAACGGTCGTGCGATTTTTGGTCATGCTACCTGCAGCGCGGGTGGAGGGGGGCGTGCTTTTAGCGCGTGTGAACGGGTTTGCTTATTGTGCATGCTAGTATCTTGTTTCTGTATAGCGCTTTCAACTTGAGAGAGTAAAAAGTCAAATTGATGCGGTAGCATCCGCAAATAGTTTTTATAACCCGCAGCATCTTCTACTCGCATTTCTGTAAGCAAATGAGCACTTGCTCCAAAGTCCTGTCTTCTAGATATTCAATCACGGACCCAAATATTTCTCTTTCTTTTCTTTTTTTGCCGAGCTGATATAAGCTTCTGGATGCATTGCATTGCTAGCAAAAGGATGATTTTATTCAGTTCCATACGGATAGCTGTTTGATTGTCCATGGCTTTGTTTGAACTGACAGAGAGCGAGAGAGCACGCTATAAAATAGCATGTGTATTGGAGTGTTTGCTTTGAGCATGCCTATTCAGGAGCATACTTAAAACTAGCATGCCTATTGCTAGCAAATGTAAACTGCTCATAAGCATGCTCGTATTGAGCATACTCAATAGCACGCTTTTTAGCATGCTATTTTAGAGCATGTGTAACAGTACCTTTAAATTATGTGTCGCTTAACTTCCAACTCGGGTAAATGCATTCGTCCCTCTCAGCAAATATCTACCCTATTACCTTTTCTTAATACCAAAATCGCATAATCTGACAGATGAATTTACCCAAGTTTGAAGTTAAGCGACTCATATGTCGTTTACATGCAGCTGTAATTACCCCCCGGCCCCGGGGTAGTTAGCTAGAGGTTTGTGAGAATGCAGTTAATTAGCTGACTTTTTAGAACAATTTTCTGGGCAAATTTCTCATTTTCAAATATACATATATTCTACCGATCGTGCTGGAAGTATAATACTGTCTATCTTTTAAAGATCACTTATATGAATTTTGGTTTGGCAAAGCACACCTTCGCTTGAGTTGAGGGTTACTAAGAGTGCAAACATGTCGTTAAAAAAATAGGAAATAATAACGAAATATTTATATTATTCCCGCTGTGTTATTTATTTCTCAATTCCGCATAGGTACCTATTACAGACTGTAATTGGCCCTGCCTGACTGCCCTGCTAAGCCAATTAGCGGTATCTCAAATATTATTTCATTTTCGACATCATTTGTTTTTAGATACCGCTATTGGGCTTAGGAGGGCACTATAATAGAACCAATAACTACTTGTACAGTCATTGATATTTATCTAATTATCATAGTCGTGGTATAAACACGGAGTTCTAAATATTAAAGATAGCAAAAGCTTGAACCAGTTCAAGTTTTCGCCTGAACCACGCGAATAATTAATAGCACTCGAGTGGGAGGCCTCGCGTCTGGAAGCATCAAAGCAGCTGTTGAATATATTCTATTCGGGCTGGACTCCCACTGATTGAAATTCGGATGCATATTTACCAAACCTGGTGCTTAAACAATACAAGCACTAGTTGCAGGTTACGGAAATGAACACGCGGCTCTAAAACATGAAGTGACCGCAATCGTGGTAATTTTAGGGCCAAATTACACCGCATACGTAATGTAACACTGCGTTGCGTGTCCTACGCATTCAATAACGGCTACAAATATAATGACCACCAAAAAATACTTTGGTACCCTAAATAAAAAAATCATGCTTACCAAAAAAAATTACTGAACACCAAATAAATAAGGCCTAAAATTACAAAAGTACCACCGTTTTAATTACGACTGCACTTCAAATTGTATTCGAATACCAAATATATTGAATGATCACAAAAAATCATTAATGATCACCAAATCTTGAAGACCAAATTGATGCGATATTTTCACCTAAATAAACCACTATGATTACCAAAAAATGTATACATATTACCAAAGCTCCCGCTCAATACTGAAATGCTACTAGAATAGTGGGTTAGGTTAGGTTTGAACTGCGACCCTTACAGAAAAGAAATGCTACTAGAAAAGTGGGTTAGGTTAGGTTTGAACTGCGACCCTTACAGAACAGAAATACTACTAGAAAAGTGGGTTAAGTTAGGTTTGAACTGCGACCCTTACAGAAAAGAAATGCTACTAGAAAAGTGGGTTAGGTCAGGTTTAAACTGCGACCCTTACAGAAACGAAATGCTACTAGAAAAGTGGGTTAGGTTAGGTTTGAACTGCGACCCATACAGAAACGAAATTCTACTAGAAAAGTGGGTTAGGTTAGGTTTGAACTGCGACCCATACAGAAACGAAATTCTACTAGAAAAGTGGGTTAGGTTAGGTTTGAACTGCGACCCATACAGAAACGAAATGCTACTAGAAAAGTGGGTTAGGTTAGGTTTGAACTGCAACCCATACAGAAACGAAATGCTACTAGAAAAGTGAGTTAGGTTAGGTTTGAACTGCGACCCTTACAGAAACGAAATGCTACTAGAAAAGTGGGTTAGGTTAGGTTTGAACTGCGACCCATACAGAAAAGAAATGCTACTAGAAAAGTGGGTTAGGTTAGGTTTGAACTGCGACCCTTACAGAAACGAAATGCTACTAGAAAAGTGGATTAGGTTAGGTTTGAACTGCAACCCATACAGAAACGAAATGCTACTAGAAAAGTGGGTTAGGTTAGGTTAGAAAAATTCGTTGCCTTTTCTATAAACCGATTTACAACTACCAACTCACAAATTTTATATTATTTTAATGCTTTATTTATTCGAGTTCCCTTTTTTATGTATATATGATCCACTATATTTAATATTATACTAAATACATGCCTTGCCTGACTTCTTTTATATATATTTACATATTCCCAACCCACTCACTTCCATATCAAATTTCAATTTTTTTTTTCTTTTCCTTTTTCTTCATGTATAAGTTTCTAATTTGTGTTAAATATTAAGTACCGAATCACATTTTGACACTG
The DNA here is from genome assembly GCF_910591565.1 of Cydia splendana. Lineage (NCBI taxonomy): Eukaryota > Metazoa > Arthropoda > Insecta > Lepidoptera > Tortricidae > Cydia > Cydia splendana. The sequence goes on along the minus strand of NC_085987.1, from coordinate 35,926,497 downwards.
CCTTTACTGTTCTGAGCTATCTTCTTGCCCTGGGCTCCACGGAAGACCAGCGCTATAGCATATATATTATGTTAGAGCATATGCTGAGTGGTGTCCATTTGTAGCCTCTATAGCAGCATCAATACTACGATTATTATTGCATGTTAGTTAAGCTAATAATAGTTTAAACTGTTTAGTGTATAAGATCCTCTTTTTTAAATTTATATGTGTGGTGCTGTATGTAGATGGTTTTTGCAATAAACGTTTTTCTATTCTATTCTATTCTATTCTAAAAAAGATGACGAAGTGGATTAATTAATTTAATAGGATAACGATAGAATAATATTAAATATTTGCACATTTTTAATAAAAATGTGGTTACAATTTTGGTGGTCATTTACTATTTTTGGGTTTACAATGATTATTTTGGAGTCATTTGCTTTAATAGGATAGCAAGATTTAAAAATTTGGTTAGAATTTTACATTAAAATGGAGTTCTAATTTTGGTGGTCATTTACTATTTTTGGGTTTACAATGATTATTTTGGTGTCATTTTATTGAATAGGATAGCAAGATGTAAAAATTTGGTTATCATTTCACATTAAAATGGGGTTTGTAATTTGGTAATCATTTACAATTTTTGGGTTAATAATGGTAAGTTTGGTGTCATTTCCTTTAATAGGATAGTAAAATGTAATAAAATTGGTAATCATTTCACATTAAAATGGTGTTATAATTTTGGTGATGGTTTATTATTTTAGAGTGGTAAAGTAGATTTTTTTGGTATTAAATTTTATTAAATCTGGTGATCAGTTAAATAGCAGCCTTCAATAACACGTACATATGTATTGTATGATCCAAAAAAATACATATGCATTCGATATGACGTAGTAACGGACAGTAACGTCACGAGCTGTCAAAATATGTACAGTCACCTGCAATAGTATGTTACACAACGAAGGCCGCAAAAATATCTGACACGATCTTATTTGTAGAGCCATAAGAGCGTGTCACATATTTTTGCAGCCTTCGAAGAGTAACATATTATTGCAGGTGACTGTACCTACTAAATCAAAATAGTACATTACTGCAGAGGCCGAGGGATTAAGGGATTACAGGACGAGATTGCGGTAGACGGCCGAGTCGTAGACGAGACCGAATAAAGCGAGTCATGCAATCCCTGTTCCAGTCAAGGATTGTATAGTGCTTTTCTCAGACAATGTAAGAAAATATTATAATTAAAATAACTACTAAGTAATCAAGTAATAAAAATGTTTAAATTGCCACCTTTTTTATTTTTCAAACTTAACATTTGAAAAAGCTATTCGAGCAACATGTTAATCCGCTTATAAAATTGCCGCCTTTTTAAGTTTTTAAACTTGACATTTGAAAAAGCTATTCGAGCACCATGTTTAACCGCTTATAAATATAGTGCCATAGATTTAGTTTTTTTTTTTTAATTTTAATGTCGCAAGTATGCTTACAGAGAGAGTGGTCGTTGGCTGTATGTAATATTTCCTTTGGCAGTCTAATCTTAGTGAGCAATTTAGAAGGTCCCTCATTACTCACTTTGAAAGACCTATACAACGACACCCCACAAAAAAACATCGCCACTTAACGTTTATGGAACCCTAAAAATATATTTTCTAATTTTTATTTACCACTTTGTCGGAGTAATTGATTTATATATCTACCCATGCTATATTTCAGCTTTCTAGCACTAACGATCAGTGAGCTAAGCCGCGGATAGACAGACGGACAGACCGTCAGACAGTCGGATATGGCAAAACTACAAGGGTTCCTAGTTGACTATGGAACCCTAGAACTAAACCAAATTTTTTCGACTTTCGAAGTGACTATATTAAAAAGTATACTTTCATCAAAAAACTTTTTTACAAACTGTTACCATATTTTTAAAGACCTTTTAAATAATGTGTCACATGTTGCTATTTACTAAAGAAAAACCTACATGTATACCACCTTCAAAAATATACATTTTTAGGGTTCCGTACCCAAAGGGTAAAAACGGGACCCTATTACTATACTCTCTCTGTATCTTTAGGTATTTAAATAAAAGTAAACAAAATCTACCCTCAAATGGCTCCTTAAGCCAGTTGAGGGTAGATGAAAACATTACATGATCAAATGATGTAGGTTAAAGTCAGGTTGTTCAGTGATAAATCCAGGTGGTTTTGTATTTGGTTGGTTAACCAATAAATTTTATAACTACCCGAAAATGTACAAATTATTTGTTAACTTTTATTTAAATACGTAAAGATACAGAGTATAAGACTCCACTGTCCGTCTGTATCTCTGTCTGTCTGTCATCAGGCTGTATCTCATCAACCGTGATAGCTAGGTAGTTGAAATTTCCACAGATGATGTATTTCTGTTGCCACTATAACAACAAATACTAAAAACAGAATAAAATAAATATTTAAGTGGGGCTCCCATACAACAAACGTGATTTTTGTGCCGTTTTTTGCGTAATGGTACGGAACCCTTAGTGCGCGAGTCCGACTCGCACTTGGCCGGTTTTTTAATTTTAACATACTAAACTTAGCAGTGGCTCATAAAATGCTTCTTCTTCTTCAACCTCGCGATTTCCCGCCTAGCGCCAGGGTCATACTATGTTCCAAAAAATACCATTAAATTATATTTTATAGTTCTTTAGATAAATGGCTGTGACATACAGATAAACGGACTTGACAAAACTATAAGGGTTCTATTTATCAGTACTGGTCTAACCTAGGCACTTGCAGGCAGGCGAAGGAAGCCCTCCCGACACTCAACCCCAATCTGTTATGGAGGCTGCGACAGCTGAAGAGACCACAGCTCCGGCTTAAGCTGGGGCCGCCAACCCATCACGCAAAATAGGCGCAATCATATGACGTCGAGTTGCGGAAACCAAGCCCACAAGAACCTATAACCTATAGGGGTTCTATTTTTGGCATTTTGGCTACGGAACTACTAACTGTAAGCCATTATGGAAGTACTTAATCTCGAACATTTGTCAAACAAGCAATTTGATGCAGCCTCCCAGGTGTGTCCAGACTTTGATACCAGTGCAATAAATTAATCATGGTGACAAAATAATTTTAGATTTTTTTGATTTTGTTAATATTACTACAGTAGAATAAAAGTACATTTCTTATAGTGTTAACACTGCAAAAGTTTTCTTTTCGCCTATCACAATACCTCTGTGTACATTTATTCTATGAGAATAAAAATCAGACTATACCAAGGTTACGTTATTATTATCACATCATGATGTATTGTTTAATTTCACTTGTTATGTAGTAGACCGGTTGAGTTGATTGAAATGCCAATGAAAAAAATGTAAAATCTCGCAAAGAGCAGTTAGCAATGCCAAAAAATTCGCAAAACAGCATTTCAAAAACAATAATAAATACATACAACACCTATCATAATAACATAACATGTGACTTGATTTGTAAAAGGAAACCCTTTGATGGCATTAGGTACTTTTAAATATATGATCAATTGATCAGTCATCAGATTTTTAGGTGTGAAATTAAATAATAGGTAGGAAGTTCCTATATCAATACACTCAATTATCAAAGCATATACTAGTGAAGTTTCTTGTGTAAGTATTATTTGGGAGACACATTCGGATCTGTGCAAATACTCTTCAACTGTACATTGTTGCTTACAATGTACAAAATATATTAACCATTTAATTGGCAATGGGACACAGAACACATTACCTACAAAGGAGGCTTCAACTAATGACCTTCCATGTTTTTTGCCAATTTAAGGTAAAATTATAATTGTTAATAAAATAAATAAATAAATTTTATTTATATAACAAATGTGAAGAGTAATGTTAATAAAATAATATAATTAATATTATGATATATACATATGCTCATAATTCATAGAGTTTGAATAAGTAAATACTATAGGACAACTTCACCTAGAACAACCTAGTCCCGCAGTAAGCTCAATAAGGCTTGTTTTGTAGTACAATAAAAGTTAGTTCTGGAAAAAGTTATTTAAAATTTATCATTGGCTATTTATATGGACTAAGCAGTGGTTTTATTTTTCAGATACTGAACTAATCATCGCACTCTTGTACCAATTTTGTACTAAGATGGCAAACCTGTTAGACAAACGGGGCAAAGCAACTACAAGGTCTAGCTTGCAAGGATAATTAAAATGTTGAATATTCTAATCTAAACAATATTAAGTTAGGATTAGGTAACAACTTAACTAATTAGCACTAGAAGAGCCATATTATGTAGTAAGAATTTTAAGGTACAATACAGAACAGTTAGGTATGTGGTCTGTGGAATTTGGGCTTTATTTACAAGCTAGTAATAATAAAATCATGGCATTAGAAAAGTTTATTGACCTGGAAAACATCTAATTACTGACGTCTACCAAAGTGATATTGACACTAGACAGCACAACAAAATATTGTGAATATAACGGATATCACCATATAAATATACTATTTTACAAGCCGAAACTTAAGTGATTATCAATGCTGATGTGTAGATGATATGAACTCATTAGAAAACAGTAATTATGTTACTGTTACTTTCGTTGTTTTACACCGCCTGTCAGGGTATTGATTCGACTCGTCAACTGAGAAAACAAATATGTTGGTAACTAATTTAGTACTTACAGTTTGTGTGTTCGGCACTGGTGAAATGAACTGTAACGAAGAAATTCACTAACCGCGTAACATTAACAGTAAAGTACAATTTTAAGTATTGGAACCGCCCAGCTGGCAAACTCTACAAGTAAGGCCCCATTCGCACGACAGCTTAAAAAGCGTTGCGTTAAAACCCGACGTTGGCGCTTTTTTACCGTTTCCAATATTTGTGTTCATATGAACGCTTAAAAATCACTTGTGAGTCGTACTGCCACGTACGCATCTCAGCAAAGTCATACTTTATTTGCTATTACGACGTATTATTTGAATATAGCTTGAATATTTCAGGAATTTGTAAGCAAAAGTTGAGATTTTTAAGGTGAAACTAATAATAATCTTGACGATTGACACCAAAAATTGACACTTGACAGCCAACTGACAGCAGCGCCGGCGCTTTTTTAACGCTTGTGAGAACAGATACACGGAGTTCCGTATGCTCTATTCAATTTGACGCCATCGCTCAACGCCGAAAATCGAACAGTGCTCGATAAAAAAGCGCCGCGCTTAAAAACCGCCTTCGTGTGAATACATACATGGTTATCCATTTGCGTCATTCAAACGCTTTTTTAACGCGCGTTGAAAAAGCTGCCGTGCGAACGGGGCCTAAAGGTGCAGACTAGACGTGAGGAGTGCGTTCCGTTCACAATAACGAAACAGGACCACAGATTAGAAACAAATTCTATCACAACATTGATGACATTCACATGCAAAGTATATAATAGCCATAACACACTACCGCACCGCACCAAGGTCATTGTGGGACGCACCCATAAGTAAGAGGGAGAAAGAGATAGTGCGGCAGTGTGTTACGGCTATAATACTCACCAGGCGAAGAACGGTAACTCCATACAAAAAATGTCCCCAACCGTTTATACGTTTATACTAGTGGCGCCCTCGTTGTGTACCAATGGAACTAAAGTTGACAACCGGTTTAACCTGGCGGGTATTGGTAGGTAGTAATAGGGGATATTACTGCAATGTTCTGCCGCCAGAGTGCAGCACTACCGACTCAGTAAATTCATAGACTAACTTATACATACTGTGCCTTAAACTGTTTTTTGACAAGTTATCACAGACAATAAAATATGACATTGATGCATCAAGGCGGTTTGTTAACAAGGGCTTACCGGTAAACGCGAAAATCGAAATTTAGTTATCTGCCTCTTTATCGCTCGAATATGCAAGAGTGATAGAGAGATTAGATAACGATATTTCGATTTTCTTGTTTCGCGGTAGGCCATGTGATTGACGTGACGTGTGATGTGTCAATGTGGTTTGTTTACCTATATTACTTACTTTACTCTTTGGTTTACTGTATGTGCCACAAAGGTGCCACCTACGCAGAGCTTTGCCTAATATTCCCTATTCTGTTGATAAACATATTTGTTATCTTCATATCACGAAATATATGAAAGATGCAAGTAAACCATTGTTTGTGGTATTATCAATTGATTTAAATAAAAGGCATATTTATGTTCATAACATTGTATTATTTATTAAAAAAATGTTTTACATATAGAAATATACACTGAAAATTTAACCCTGACAACTTAATAAAAAAATAGACATTAATAAAGCGCATTCACAAAGTTTTCAGTATAATACAAATAACTTTAGGCATGCCTACCTATTACACTTTAACTTTACACACACCGATACACTAGGTACACTTTACACACGGCATTTAACACAGATTTCCAACTTGTATTCATACATTTCTTCACGGTTAATTAATACGCTTTCCAGATGTGTTATGACGCGGTTCCTTCTGAACCCACTAAAGCTGAGAATTTCACTCAAATATGTATCTTCAACCACACCTCGGACACTGGCGATCAAATGTATGAAACAAACGCGTTCCTACGCACACAGTCTAAGCTCGTGTAGGTGAACGCGTACCATGCTTGTGTGAGTGAGATAAGACGTGCTAGGGTTTCCGCCATTTTGTTGTCAAGTTCGATGACCTCAATGACTCGAAACTCATTGCGCGAATTAGGAAGAAATAAGAATCGTATTATGTTGTAAGGTGGGTATCTAAGCTCGATTTATACAATAGTTTCCTATTTTGAATCAGTATAAACGAAGTAACAAAATTTTTGTAAGGTAATTCAGGCCACCAAAATATTACGTAAGTTGAAAACATGATTTTTTGTTCATATAGATATTGTGTTGTTTTCAGTGTGTTCTGATAGGTTTTGTAAATATTTGTTTAATATTTGAATATTTTACGTGGCCTGCGCTCTGCGCACCGCGTCGCGAGTCCTTGCCAGCCGGTAACTGTGAGGTAACCGAGAGCGGGTGGGCGGCACTTTCAACGGGAGGCAGGGAGTGTCCATACTGTACATTAGTACTATTTATTATACTGTGCTTCAACAGCCGTTGCTCCGCATTTACCACATTTTCTATGTGCATTGCTGTAATCCATGTAGGTACAGACTTACAGAGTCTTAACCCTTCAAGTAGCGTCACCGAAAACGCGAAAAGTAGTCAAGTGGCGGGGCCCCGGTGGGTGGTAAGCGCAGATTAAGAACATTTTACAAAATCGTCGATTTAAGCTTTTCTATGTTTGAAAGTATATTAAATCACATATTGTTAGAATCAGCGTTATATAGGCTACTTGAATATAGCAATTAAATTATTCTAATGTTTATACATTTGGCCAGACGTAATCAAACTCCGGAAGAATGACAGTTTTCCAGCTTCCTTGTTAAAAATGACTACCACCATTAAACTAATTGATTATTGAAGGTAATTGCTATTTAATTATCAAAGGAAGACTTTTATCTTTAAGATTAAATCAATAAAAAAGACCTAAGATACAATTTCTTTTACAAAACAACCTCTTACAAAACGTAACTGACCTCGGACTAGGCGGTCGCTCCCGAATCAATGGTATGCTATCCTTCTCTAACTCGCTACCTAATTTTGGGCGCTAGAAGAGCGTAATTATACTTAAATGCGTTCAATTTCACCTCTAAATACGTCAACAACTCAATAACCACTCACTGGTGGATGACAGTTTACTGGTTTTCGCATCGACCATTCACGGGTTGACCGCCACTTGAAGGGTTATGTGGTAGTACCGCTACGTTGTATTTATTATTTAAAGATTTAATAAATAAAATTTTCGTTATGAACTTTAACCACAGCAGTTGGACAGAGTCATTGACAAATATTTGTTTTTAATATGGTGGGTAGACGTACCTACCCTCCATATATTACCCACTAAAGCTGTGAATTTCACTCAAATATGTATCTTCAACAGCCGTTGCTCCGCATTTACCACATTTTCTATGTGCATTGCTATAATCCATGTAGGTACAGACTTACAGAGTCTTAAGTGGTAGTACCGCTACGTTGTATTTATTATTTAAATATTTAATAAATAAAATTTTCGTTATGAACTTTAACCACAGTAGTTGGACAGAGTCATTGACAAATAATTATATTTTTTTATTATGGTGGGTAGACGTACCTACCCTCCATATATTTTATGAACATTGATAAAGACAGTTGAAAGCAAATATTCATTATAAAACTTAATCGCGTGTAATTAAGTTTTAAGTGTTTTAAGTCCCGTTTTATGATTAATAATGTAAAAAAATCGTGAAAATTTAAATCAGAGTTGGGAGCAATGTTGCTGTAGAAAAATGTTTTTATTTTTATTACTGGCAGCTTTTTCTAGGAGGCCAAAGCACACATAAAAGCTTCAGGCGCACAATTGCGCAATTATACGGGGACATAACTTTCTTAGGAAGTGAACAGGCCTTGTTCACATGTCAATGTCATGGCAACAATACGACCGTAATCGCACAAACATTCGTGTTGAATTGAATCTCTTTCATGCGTATTTCATTTCTTTACAAAATGTTAAAATGTCAAAATAAAATAAAGCTAAGTTTCGACAGTTTTGGAAAGTGAATAGAATTTTATTTTGTGGTTATGTTGGCGGCATTGACATATCCTCTACCTCTACGTCAAGGCCCCAACGTTGTCTGTTCACTTTGACGGCGCAGCAACTAGTATCACTTCTCTCTACTCGCTCTTTTAAAAATGTCATTTGTCAAAAAAGGACAACCATACTGTTGACTAGATGAACTTCAAATCAAAGTGTTGCCTTTTTTGGTGCATTCAGGCTGTGTATGTATGCGTAAAAACGTGTAAGTATGTGTGCTCTTTTAGGGATGTCAAAAGTCGATTTTAATCATGTTATATATCGATAAACGCTTCAATATCTTCGTTAAACATAAACATAATTGAAATGCTAATGGATAATGAATATATTAGAATATAGAGTCTGTGCGGAAAGAGAAGAGTCGTGGCAGAAACGGGAACTAACATTTTAAATTTTATATGGCAATCAAACCTATGACACATGTCTTGTAAAAAGTAAACAAACTACTGTCATTGTATATTTTTATTAACAAAAACCGCAAGTTTTACTTATAAAATATTTTCAAAACACGATAAAACCGTACATAAAACCACCAAGAAAATTATATTTACCATTGTTCGGTTTTGTCAGCGGGAAGAAAACGGCTAAAAGCCGACTATCGACTTACAAAAAGTCGCGGAACGTGTTTCCGCTATTCACGGGTATTGATGTTGTATTTAATATTAAATATTTACCTATTTAATAAGCCCTCTAAGTAACTTGTCTCCAGTACATAATCGGTAAGTATATTCATTCAAAATATATTAATTTTCATAAATATGCAGGTCATTCATGATCTTTAAAATAACTGACAAATAGTCTTGATACTTGCCATTTTATACATATTTATATGTAAATTTGTTTTCAGGATTGTGTAATCCTACCTACCTACCTACCTACCTACGATAAAAGACCACTAAGTAGGTGATATGCAATAATTCGTAATCTACGTGCCGGATTCAAGCACATCCAGTTCAGATGAAGATAGTTCTATGAGTGTCCCTGGTTGTTCTGAAGCTATCTCAAACATAAGTGACATTGAATATTTTAATTCAGACTTCGATTACAAAGAATAACACTTTTTCTTATAAAATATTTCTTTATTTGTAAGTACGTTTACTAGGTTCTGAATAAAACATTCTCTAACAAAATATTTCTTTATTTGTAAGTTCGTTTACTAGGTTCTGTTAGTTACGAAATTATATTTCATTTAGTGACTTTTCGGCGAAGTAAAATATCGTGAGATAAGAGAACCGGACATATCCCAATAAGGCCTACCTACTTATGCACTATTTTTATTCATATTCATATTTATTATTAATAATGTACACATAAATTACAAGTCAAGTTTACAATGGGTGAAATATATCCCAGATAGTAAAATTACAGTTCTATTGCCCAATTTCTACCCGATCTACCCGGTTTTGTATTAAAATAACTGTTGGACTGCACAGATTAGGCAGTACATAAATGAGACTCTATCTTGTTTGGTACTAAAATTACAGTTGTATTGGGCAGATTCTTAACTAGTTTTAGTATCTGAGACATAAAAACAAGAGTGTGTTTTAAAAAGAAAACGAATGCCTGCGCTAAATCAGAGGACTGAGTTGACGAGCCGACACCACCACCAGGGTCCGTTTAGTAAGCCGTGGTAAAAAACCGGAACAAAAGGGATTCAAGTATCATGACCTTTAGTGTCGTACTATAATCACGTGACCAGTGTTGTCAGCATAGCAAAAACCATAAAATAGCACTGGCGCGCCCTCAAATCCCACGACTCTTCTCTTTCCGCACAGACTCTAATAAAATAATTCAATTATTGCGGAACACATATTTTAGCAGGTATTTATGTATTTTAATTAAATATCTGAACTTTCCCTTCGTTCCCTGCTGGGGCGTGGCGATAAAATTGTGATCTGGTAACCACAATAAAGAATAAAAGCGTTTTTGTTCATTTTAGGTATCGTTAAACCTTTGAAGTAAAATTAAAATTGCAAGAAATGTCGATAGTTTATCGATATGACTTTATCGACATGGCTACAGCAAGGTGGAGTTACATTGTTGATCGTACACTAAACAAAAGTGGTTACAGTGACAGCTCGCTTAGACGTAATCTTTAAATATATTATTATATCTATGCTCTACGTCAAGCGCTTGACGTAGCAACTACGATAAATTCGTAATCTGTGGCTTGAAGTTTGACGTTGGCGGGCATTTTTAAATGGCAACTTAATCTTGCAAGTGTAGAAATTGCAGTCCTCAGAAGTTGGTACGTTAAAATGTTTAAAATCATCACATGTAAATAAAAAATAAATTTTTGAGCGGATTCTTCTAATTCTTCCATATAGGTAAGTAACAATAAAAACTACCTCAAAGTTTATTTATCTAAAGGCTCCAGTACACAGTGGTCAAGGATGGTCCATGCCAAGCCATGCTTTGTAATATGCAACAGTAGGCCTATATCACGTAGGTGTTCACACAATGGTGCATCAAAAAATAAAACAAAAATCAAAATCAAAATTGCAGGCTCTGATTGATATAAATCTCTAATAAACTGATAAGTCTCTTCATTGCTCCACAATAATGACATTTTGGGCTATTAACATTTAATCAAGCGCTCAAAAATTCAAGAAACTAAACAAACAATGGCGACAGTGTGAACACCACAGGCCACGGTACGCCACGATTCCTCTGAAGTGTGCCAAAAAACCGACAACTCCCCGATTGCTCACCACGGCTGACAACTGACGGCAGTCGTCCGCCATTGCATACCATAGCCCCCTGTACACAATGGCCAGGGCGTGGCATGGCCCATCCTTCACCACTGTGTACTGGGGCCTAAAGATAAATCTGTAACCTCAATAACCCAAGCCGCCAGTCAACTGTGAGCCATTTGTTAAAACAGGCTGTATTAAATTGGGTCAATCAACTTTTTGCGCCATTGTTGTCCTGTAAGCCAGAGTGTGGCTCACTCCGCGATTTCGTCGCTTTGCTACAGGTATAAAGCCCCCTCCAGACTATGCGCGTGAATCGCGGGCGAAGCCGCGAACGCAAGTTTGGAGTCGATTTTCGCAGACAGCGAAATCGACTCCACACTCGCGCAGATAAGCTGAGGGGGCTTAAGGTATAGCTAAAAGTACATCCGTTCCACACATAGAAGGTAGCATCCTATAGAAGTGGTGTGCGCGTGCCTTCGTCAGCGACAAAACATACGCAATGCGACAATATTAAAAACACGTTTTAACATTCCTGACAATATACCAAAAACAATCTACGTAATTCGGTCGGGTTATTTGTTGCCCACCATAAACCATACTAAATTTATGGTGGGGAACAAACAAAAAGTGAAACTGTGACAAGGACAAGCAATAGTACCGCTTTCTCTGCTACTCCTACTGAAAGTTGTATAAGTGTATCTCGTTCGGTCATTTGGCCCCTCCCCCGTTTCATCTCTATATTATTGTACCTCTATGGTTCCACACCAATTTAGGTGGCTAGCCATAAGCCGCGCGTGGCGCTGTCGGCACCTAGCGGCCAAATCTGTCCTAATCGTATAAGACGCGTTTTGTTAGAGAGTGAGTCTTCTGTACCTAGTACTATTATTTATTCTGTGACCAGAGGGGATTAGAATAATAATAGATACAAAGACTGTTATAAAAAATCTGTAGGCAAGGTGTATTCGGGTAATTTCGAACAGGTACTTCAGAATGTCGGGTAAATCCGAAAACCGAAACAATTATGCGAAAGAATAAATTCTAAAGTTTGAATAAAAGTTTATTCATCCAAATAGGTACCATTTAATAATACCTGTAGAATGTTGTACCTTGATCATATCCTCTATTCGTATTCGTATTAGTAAAAGTACTATTAGTTGTATCACCAATATACCTAAGTAGTTGGTTAAAGTCGCTAACCTCTTATCTCCCTCGAAGGAGTTACGAGATTTGCAACTTTAGGTATTATCGGATAAGTCGCATGTTCCTTTTAATCTCTTTCACATGGTGTTAAGAGGTTTGCGATTCTAACCGGTGATTTATTTAAGTAGGTTACATAGGTATATAGTCAAGCAAATTATGTGCAAGATTAGAATTAGTTACTTCAGTTACTTGCACAAATGGCGCACTTCTACCTCTCAGATACGAAAAATGCACCTACTACAACTGAACAGCATCCAGTCCGTCCTCTACTTGTTTTTGTATACCTAATTGAGGGTTTCGTCCATCATACGATCAGGGCCGTCTTAAACTATGCTGGGGCCCCTGGGCACATAAGAATTTGGGGCCCTTTTGGAAAGTAAAGAAAGCTAATTCAACTAACATATTTCTACTATGATCTTCTATTTAGCATGGGTAATCAAATATACTGATACTGTCTGTCCTTCAGGGCCCCTTGAGGATGGGGGCCCTGGGCACGGGTCCCGTGTGCCCTTATGGTAAAGACGGTACTGCATACGATACGAAAAAAGAAATAAAAGGAATCACACGTATAAGGAAATCAGTTAAAGCACTCAACTCTCTTCAGATTAATCGTTCTGTGCGTTTAAAAGGAACGCAATAATACTTACGCTAAACTGAAAAAAGTAATGCTTTTCTCATTTAGGCTTTACGCATTTCTTTTTATATAATATATGAGCGCAATAAATTCTAGTTCCTTGAATAAGGTTCGTGTACTTACCTATATTACCTATTATTATTTAGGTGTTATTTAGGTAGGTACAGTACAGTCAGTCCGTGAACTCTAAGAATTATCTTCCGGTTTCGGGTAGAATAATCGTGTAGCAGAAAATGACAATGTCTTTCATTTAGTTGATGGAGTCGAACACGCAAAGAAAGCAGTCGTAGAGAGCAGCAGTCAGTAATACTCCCAACACATTATTAATGTGATATTTTGTGCCAACTGATTTTTATGGGCATGACGTTTCAAAAAAAAATCTGTAAAAAGTCACTCAAGTCAGTCAATAACATTAGGTATACCTAATTTATCGATGAAAATATATATTTAATTAGAATACAAAGTAAAAAACCCACGTATGATAAGTCCTCAAGGTTTGTCCCCTGAGGAAGGGTGCCCGTGAGGCTTGCTACATTCCCTCGGTGAATGACGATTTCTATTCTTTGGTCTACGATTGAGCCAGCTGAAACCCCTGAAAAGGACATGGGCGTCGCTAATCCCTATAGAGTCTATATATACAGGGTGATCAATCCGAACGGGTCAGTATGGAGAAGTCAGAAACTATGAGAGATAGCGAAATCTGTTCTTAGGAATCATGGCGTCGATTTTGGGTTTAATAATAATGACATTCAAACTTTTTTTAAACTCTCATACACAACCGGGAATCGAACCTGGTCAATATTCTTTATGTCATCGCGTGTAGTATTTGTTTGTATAATGGATCCTGAAAGTATAAGGACCAAATTATGCTATGAAATCTTGTGTAAACATTAGACTGAAATGCCCACAATTTAAATAATTTGCAAAATGTTGTCATTAATATGAATCGGTCATCATTATGAATCATTTATCTGAATAGACCACTTATGCATATCTTATTTGCATCGATATTATGCATTAAAAATTGCGTTTAAGGTCTCTGCCCACTACACCGTATCATACCATGACCGTGCTATGAACGTGTCAGGCAAAAAAATATTCTTTGTATTAAAAAGTATGAGACTATGCCCACTAGCCCGTTCCGTCACCGACCATACCCGTCGCGTGCCATGCACGGACCGTCAAAAATAGTCGGCGAGGATATTTTGCCGGTGCCGAAACGCTCCGTGCATGGCACGCAACGTTGCCAGAACGGTGCGTGCAGGCGGCGAAACGGTGAGCATACGGGTTATAACTTATAACCGCGTATGGTGACCGTTCTAAGCCCGTTATAAAAGTTGCTATATTTCTTGCTCGCTCTTACCAGTCTGATAACTATTCGCTCGCTCTTCCTGGCGAGTCTTGCTCTCGCGAATAAAACGCGGGTACTAAGGGGATGAAACGCGGATGCTACGGGGATTATAGGCGGGTGCTATGGGGATGATGTGCGGTTACTACGGGCACGAAACCCGTTATATACGGATATGAAACAATGTGGACACGGTGTAGTGGGCATAGTAGTCCGTATCGCGTTACATTCCGTGCCTGATACGTTCACAGCACGGTCATGGTATGATACGGTATAGTGGGCAGAGACCTTTATTTAAAATTAGAACGCTTTCGTATAGCGGGCGTGCCAATTTATTTAAAATTTGAAAATGGAACACTTAATAACTTAAAGGTTGCAATTTATACCTAACATTGTTTACAGAGACTTCGACCAGGTTCGATTTCCGGTTATGTATGAGAGATTTAAAAAAATTGAATGCGATTATTATTAAATCTAAAATCGAGGCCATAGTTCCTAAGAACAGTGGCCTATTTTATAAAGCTACAAGTTACAATTTACAAGCGGAAGTCTCTTTCTAACCCTATCTATTAGAACGAGACTTCCGCTTGTAAATTGTAACTTGTAGCTTTATAAAATAGGCCACAGATTACGCTATCTCTCATAATTTCTGACTTCTCCATACTGACCCATTTGGATTGATCGCCCTGTACCTTAGACCGGGGTGACTTTGGAAAATTTGGGGTTACTTTGATAGATTTAAAAAGGCCATAGAATTACCATTATTCATTATTTACTAAAAATGTTCCTGTAACTAGTTAGATTACTATATATTCATATTCACCTACTGTAAACAATCTCGCATAAATATATATTATGGCTTAAAAACTAGAATTTTTAAGTCGCCCCTGCATTTGAAAGTCACCCCGTTCTACCGTATATATATTTGGTGATTGAATTTCGACATTGAAAGAGGCAGGCAGGCTTTTTACGGTAAAACTGTTGTCTGGTTAAAGTTTTCAAAACGTTTTATGCCATAAAGTATCACGTTATCACAAATTATGACGTAAAGTATCACGTTATCACAAATTATGCCATAAAGCATCACGTTATTTTAATTTCGATTCCCAATCAAACAAGACTTACTACAATTGCCGTTGTAGCTACCTACAAATGCCGACGACGAAAGAAACAGATACTTAGTAGGAATAAAAAATCCATGGCACAAAGCGTAAGGCTCTAGAGTTGTTAAAAAACAATTACATAAAGGGGCCATTGTTTTGTATTACGTTTGTATTTCCTGTCCTTTGTGGTTGGCACGAAGTAAAAGCTGCGCGACGTTTCATTCTTTGAAGGATTGATGGTTCGGGCTTCCTTGCAGGGACCCTCCCAGACTCACTACAACAATTCTCTCTTTGCTTGAAGGTGACGAATTAGACAACTGGATCTCTTACCTATATAATATATAGTATCTATATTATAGATACAGTGAGCTGCATCAGGCGTTAGACCCTCCGTTGAATGGAATTAGCTCTAAAAAGCTTGATTTTTGGCCAGATTAGCGCCCTCAGAAACGCCAAAGTACATATTATATGTAGTTATGTACACAGGCAACACTGAAAGTTCTTACAAAGACTAACTTAGAGATCATATAACAAATAGAGGTATATAATTTATGAAAATTTCGTCGACCGGTCGGTCTGGCCTTGTGGGTAGTGACCATGCGTAAGCCGATGGTCCTGGGTTCGAATCCCGCATATACCAGCTCAATTGTAGATATTTGTTCCAGAGTCATGGATGTTTTCTATGTATTTAAGTATTTGTATATTATATATATCGTTGTCTGAGTACCCACAACAAGCTTTCTTGAGCTTACCGTGGGACTTAGTCAATTTAGTTAGAATGTCCCTATAATATTTATATTATATTATATTTATATTATAACTCTTTAATTTGAAGAGGTATGTATCATTCGGTTGCCATTTGTACTTATTTCAGGATTGCTGGTAATATGTCGTATGTTGTATGTCGAGCGATATTCTAATTTATGTGGGATCAGCCAACAACAAAGTGAGGATAGAGTTAGACCAAGAAAAGTCTGCAGCGATTTTAATAGCCCACGCAGTGCAAGTGTTATTTATATGTCATAATTTCATAGTAGTTCGACGTTTAAAATAACACTTGCTCTGCGTGGGCTATCAAAATCGCTGCAGACTTTTCTTGGTCTAAATCTACGCTTCAGTTATATTTTTATAATGAAGCCTACTCTCGTACGGCTGTTTATATTTACCGTTTCGAATTCAATCGCTCTTTTGTTTCTTTGACATATAATTTTAGAGGAGCATGTCATTGATGTCATTCAATAGCGACGTCATAAGTTTAAATCGCCGTGATGTGATGCGGTTAAACCAAATACAGTGTGTTACCGGCCATCGGGCTTTTATTAAAACTGGTAATAATATCCATATCCATTAGCAGTTGTTTGCGTGTATTAGCAAATCATAATTATGTAAATTAACTGCTCAATTAAATTTCCAAAATTCGCACACGCAATGTAGTGGGTGTACTGCGTAATTGTCGTTACTCATATCGCTAACGCACGTGGTACAAGGCATGTCGTGGTACGAGGGTAAAAAACTGAGACAACTATCGTAAAATTATTGTCGTCCTTATCATTGGGTTTATGTATGGAGGTTTTAATATATTAATTAAAGAGTTTTTTGTCAACTTTGACATGACAATTTCAAAAGTCGTCAACACGTCGGGTTGTCAAAACAAACCAAAAAATATTAGAAAAACTGGTCTTAGCATGGACCTAGAATACTACGGACGTAGTTTTGCTAAGACAAAAACTGTGATTCCATCATCCACCAATTTCCTAGTATTTACGCGTAACACACACACATTGACAGTTATCTCAATGCCCTCATCCACCAATTTGCCGTCAGACGGATCGAAACGTCAGTGAAGTAAATATGTCCAAGAAAAATGTAAAATATGCCGGCATGCGTAGTTAAATCCTGCAAGAATTGTACCGATCGAAAGAAAAAAAGTGACGGAATAACTTTTCATAGCTAATTTTATCAATTATCACGGTATAGTACATAAAATCTCTATATTTCATTGTTTATAAATGCGAAACAGGAGTGTGACCAGTAAGTTGAATAGGGTAATTTCCCGAAAGTAGGGTAATTAATGCCCTTCTTATTAAATCATAATGTATATAAAAGAGATAATTTAGGATATTTAGGTAAATAGCTAAATTAATGATTTTGCATTTCAAACTAAGTCGGTATGGTAATTTCCCGATAATAAGGAGATTAAAGACGTTTACATGAATAATGTTTGATAGTTAACGTTTATTTGTTATGTAAGGTAAACATACTCATGGTGCTCGACGCGGTCCCAGTCCAGTACATGTCATCTTGAAACTTAAACCATTGTCAATATAGGTGACAGCAAGGTGTCATCTATTGGGCATTAACATGTCGAGCACTAGTACATTTACCTTATATTTATTTTTTGTTTAAAACCAGATGTGTTACATGTTAAATATCATTAGGTATTGAAAATAATATTTGCACAAAGTAATTTGCAGGTAATGCGCATTTTCAAGGCCTATAAAATCAGTTAGGTACACACAATTTTATTGTCTAACGTAAAACTGTCCTACTTTAAACAATATTTGAAAACAAGGACGATATTGAAAATAATTGTTTCACCATTAGGGGAGAATTTGTGTTACATGGTATCACTCGTCTACACGCACACTTTCAAACCGTCCGCCATTGCAGTGTCACAGTTTGTCTTAAGTGACATTCCCTCAGTCAAATATATAACTCTATGGGTCTTAGCTTTTCTTTAAAATAGGTTACAATGCTCGAGAGTTGTTGATACACGTGGAACTGCAGCTCAAGGCTTAAGGCTTTATAGGAAACACTTCCCAAATTGACGACATCCACACAATGCTAGATCGATAACAGCGGCTTTCAGCGAGTTCGTGAGAATAAGCCAATCGCCCCTGGTCAGCCTGAAAGGGCCATGCACGAGATCATGCCAGTGCAAGTTGAGGAAAGGATTCTCGAGCACTTCAGACAGGTACCAAACCAACGTCAAGTACTCGTATTATGTGGGGTTATGTATTATTTTATTAAAATGTGGGGTTTGTATTTAAGTTTAATTTAGTTGGTAGTAAAAGTATTTATCAATGAGACCAGAGTGGCTTCAATTTGGTGTAGTTATCTTAAGTGCATCTTGAAATAAACTTCGTAATAAACAAAGTATGAAGAGCTGTCATTAGCACTTACTTGTCAATTTACTGTGCTGTACATTGCGGGCAATTAAAATTTTGTTAGAAAGTTAACGAAGTCTGAAATTTAGTTTATTAATTATATTAATGTCATGGTTACATTATAGATATACGATATTTTAACCTCCCTTAAAAAAAGCCCGGGTCCTGTAGGGCTACCGCCAATACCGAAAATCGTCAATTGCGGGCATTTTTCTCTGTCACTCTAATTACGCCTTCATTGGAGTAAAAGAGTAAGATCCCCGCAATTTGCGAATTTCGGTTTTCGCGGTAGCCCCTCTGGTAACACACTGTATATGATCACGAGCCATGTTGCGGAATTTCACTGGAACGATTTTTTTCATACTATACTGAACTGTCGCCCTATAGGTACGTGAAAATAACAGCGCCCTCTTAACAATGATCATATATTCCTGATCAGGCTTTAATAAACACGGAACAATAAAAAGACTGACAAAGAAGTTGCATATTAGCAGATTTTGACATCTCTCAGTGTTCCTATTATGAATCCAGTAAAATATTGCATGAATATTTATGCGCAAAAATCTTGATGGGTATCTCATAAATTTCATACAGAACATCTAAGAAATCGCCACATAAAAGGGGTTTGGGAGAATGAGCCGTGTCCGTTTCAGGGTGATCTTACCCTAATGAAATTTTTATAGAGCACGCATTGAAATAAAGAGTGACGGCCTAATTAAGTACTAGTAGAGTGACAGGTGCTATTTGACATTTTACATAGAGTTATCAAGCTAACTCTGCAGCGCAATAATTTGTAAGTAATAAAATAAGTATATTTTTATATTATTCTTGATTCGTTTTAATTGGTTGTGATATTTTGTTTTATTTCTGGGTTGAACTATAGTTTTAATTTTGTAATATTATAATTTAATTAGTCTATATAGATTGTTTAAGAGTTTGACTGCTGTATAGTTCGTTCGTAAAGAACCTAAGGCGATAGGTCGAATAAATGAGTTGCCTTTGTTAATAATTTGACAACCATTTGAAATATTATATATGTATGGAAATGTTTCTTAGCTGTCAGAAAAACATGTCGATGACAGGAATTTTTGTGTTCCGCATTTTTATGATTTAAATGTAGGTAGATGCCTGATTTTCACAATCGGTTAATGGTAAAATAATTTACAAGTATCAAGACTGTTTAATACTTTTTTCTGTGGTGTTGTCATTATTACATAGAGTTAGACCAAGAAAAGTCTGCAGCGATTTTGAAAATGATAGCCACGCAGTGCAAGTGTTATTTTAAACGTCAAACTTCTATGAAATTATGTCGTATAAATAACACTTGCACTGCATGGGCTATCAAAATCGCTGCGTACTTTTCTTGGTATAACTCTACTGATTTTATAAAACTACTAATTGTCGATCGCTGCAGAGTTAGCTTGGTCTAACTCCAATAACATTCTAGTACAGCCTGTTGTAGGAGTGTTCTAGTAGTTTTCCTATGCAAGCTGTAATATGCTATCATGCATTAGGAGAAGGAAGTGAGATTGTGCACTTATCGTTTAGCGCGAGAAGTGCGACGCTAAAGTCTGATTTATATTCACTTGGTGAACTGGCTCCGCTTCCTGACACCGTATTATCATCGCTCGCCGAGCGCAGACGTTCTGCCGAGATCTAACCTACTGGTATAACTGTGACCTCAGGATCTGGAACAAAATAAAACCGGGCAAGTGCGAGTCGGACTCGCGCACGAAGGGTTCCGTACCATAATTCATAAAAAAAAAACGAAAAAAAAGCAAAAAAAAACGGTCACCCATCCAAATACTGACCACTCCCGACGTTGCTTAACTTTGGTCAAAAATCACGTTTGTTGTATGGGAGCCCCATTTAAATCTTTATTTTATTCTGTTTTTAGTATTTGTTGTTATAGCGGCAACAGAAATACATCATCTGTGAAAATTTCAACTGTCTAGCTATCACGGTTCGTGAGATACAGCCTGGTGACAGACGGACGGACGGACGGACGGACGGACGGACGGACAGCGAAGTCTTAGTAATAGGGTCCCGTTTTTCCCTTTGGGTACGGAACCCTAAAAAGACAAGCATGTGAGAGACGGTCGGTCGGTATCAGTAGCGGATGAGGACATTCTCTAATAGGTAACTTTACTCATATTTACAAAAAGTGAATAGATGTGATTTCATATGTAAAACTGTTAGAGCGTGGCTGATAAGTACTTTTGAGTCCATCCGTACAGATATACTTACCTACCTAATAATTTATTATCAGAAATAAAATAAAATGCCGAAGTTTACTTTGTTCAAACAAAAGTTGTTCCAGATGTTAGGAAGGTACTACATATTTAAATTCTTAACTGTATGCTTTATAAGTGTTTGATAGCAAATTAGGATCCCTTGAAAATGCATATTCAGAAATCAGGCACATGTACGGTTTTTCAAAATAAGCACCATTCGCTCGCGGCGCGGGCAGTACGCGATAGGAGTAACAGCCCGCACCTTAGCTGGCAGCGCAAAGAGCAAGGGGTGCCAACAACCGCAAAACAATTGCCACCT
Source organism: Cydia splendana (assembly GCF_910591565.1). Lineage (NCBI taxonomy): Eukaryota > Metazoa > Arthropoda > Insecta > Lepidoptera > Tortricidae > Cydia > Cydia splendana. The sequence goes on along the minus strand of NC_085987.1, from coordinate 35,905,181 downwards.
TAGCTCGTCGGCGACTTGCTTGAGCCCCTAAGAGCAAAGTAAAGTTTCCTAATAACCTTTCAAGAGCTATAATGATGTATACTTAATAGGTATTGCATCAGATTTGTGGCTGTCATAAAAGTCATTACATTAAATGGGAAAATGATAATAGGAGATGAATAATTCCGAGCTTAATTCTTTTCTGGATATTGCATCTGCACAAAGTACCCTTGATACAATACGCAAATTATCTCCATTTAAACAAAGTATCTATAAGCTCTCTGAGCTGTAGACCTCGCGATAAATTTGATAAGCTTAAAACATGTAAAAAAAATACTTGCTTCGTTGAGTCATTATCATACCGAACCCACAATGGTCTTAATTGCCATAGAACCTTGTAACACATATGACATTTTGAACATTTTCCAAAAAATGAAACGACAGAAAATAAAATATCTAACTACATAACCTGTTCACAAAATTTCACGAGATTCGGGTGAGAATAGCGACCTGTAGAGGAGAACATATGGACACACGAAAGCAGATAGTCCGAGTCAAAACGGAGACCTTCGCTAACGCTTTGGTCAATTAGGTCCCTATGTGAGTTTACATACTTTAATTGGCAGGCAGCCGAACCAAAGCACAGACCTGGGTAAGTACTTATTAATTTTTTGTCACAAGTTTTTTGGAACAAAAAGTGGAAGAATTAAGATTGACCGGATTCTGTCACAGGCGTGAATTTGGTAATTAAGAAAGCAGAGGGGGTACCTACTTTTAAAGGAGGAATGATGGAGGTTGGAATGGGGTCGATTTTCAATTTGCATTTGAATCGACGGCGGACACGGCGGTGAGCGTGGGGCCTATGTTGCCGACAAAAGCTGATTAATCTTCATGCAATATAATATATGCACGTGTCCATCGCATACAACGTAAAGTAATAAATATCACATGTGCGCCATGGTTCTCTTGTGTGTGCACTGTGCACCGATTGTTCAGTTTCAATGTATTGTGAATTTCGGTCTAATCGTTCTAGCGTCTGCTAGACGTAACGTCTCTCTAATTGGGCGGTTAGGCGTTAGCAATTGTCACTTTGAAAGGAAACACTACACACTAGATACAAATATTCGTATTGTTACCGTACGCTTTTTGTATAATTTTGCACGTGGGGTACCTACGCAAAAATTATATAATACTTAGATTCTATCTAAGAAATGGGACAAATTTGTTTTTTTTTAACCTGTTGGTCTGAGTGATTTGGTAAAAAATATATTTTACGAGTATAGAGTTAAATGATTTAAAACAAATGATATTAAATAAAACAAATGTCACTTCCTCACAAACAAGTATAAAAAAAACTTAAGCATCGAATTTTTAAACCACTATAGAATAGAATAGAATAGTTTATTTGTGTAAAAAAGGGTATAAATTGATGTTACATAATATTGTTTCCAATCCTTAATTTACCATAATACATGGCGTACAAATATTCTTAAATTACTATCTAATATTAAACTTCCATTAAAATGACACATTGAATAATTATCAAAATCGAACATCTCTGTAAAAAGTTATGCGTGGTCATACATAAAAAAAAAAAAAATATACGCGTCGACTTGAGAACCTCCTCCTTTTTTTTTTTTCGTCGGTTGAAAAATAATAAAAATACAATTAATAATAATTAATAATAAAATCATAGATTGTCAATATCATTTAAGATTACAATTTGTCTTATATAAAAATATACAATCATTATAAAACATAATCAATGTACACATCAATAATAATAGCTTATAATTTACATAATGTCAAAAACTCATCAATTGAATAATAACAACTCTCTATCAAATGATCAAACAAGTGCTTTTTGAATAATTTAATTGGAAGGGCCTTAAAATCGTCAGTAAAAGTGTTAAATAATTGTATTGCCATGTAATGCACGTTTTTTCTGCTTAGTACTTACAAAAGACTATCACTATTTTGGAAAAAAAATGGTCGTTATTTTTTTAATTATAATAATTAAAAAACAAATATTTGGTGTTAGTATTTGGTTAAAATCTGAGGCTATCAAAACAAAATTCCAGCAAAAGGAAAAAAATATGGTTGTCTGCAAGGTCGGTTTACGGAGGATAATTTTGCGTGATAACGTCATAAGAAAACGTGGCCGTAAGAGGCCGTGGAGATCTGTCCACAACGTTACCATGGAGATCTGTCCACAACGTGACACTTTTTCGTGCATGCTACCGGTGTTCATCGATTCATAAGCCGTTATCACGTCAAAACATACTCTACTCACGTCAAAGCTTACTCTTACACGGTAGCTCTCTCCGCCTTACATATACATATATACATATGTACATGTACCAAAACCAAAACATCTACTCAATCGGTAATTTCGGGTTTCGAAGCAAACGGACGGATACACCTTCCGATCTTTCCTTTTCTAAATAACTTGTAGTAGATGGCGTCATATAAATATGCCTAACATAAAACTATTTTATGTTGTAAGTACGAGTATTTACTGTTATGCTTGTGACAGAGGATCAGGCAAGCTAAGATGACAGTTTTCATAAATGAAAATCTAAAATGTATTTAAAAATAATATATGCTGTCAATCTGCTATATTTACTAGCCTCATATTGGATATTGGATGATATTGCATGAAACGCTGCTTGCAAGTTGGGTTTCACCAGTACGGCTACCACCAGTTTTGACATTGACAGATTAACTCGCGTCTACGTAAATTACTTTCTATACATCTCGCTTGCACTAATATGCGAGTACGAGCGAGATGCATAGAAAGTAAGTTACTTAAACGTGAGTGAATATGTCAATGTTAAAACTGGTGGTAGTGCTTCAGATGTCTATATGCTAAATACATAACTAAATGCCTGGATGTTATTATGCAAATAAGACAGAAACATGTTAGTTTGGTCGATAGCAGTATTGCATACATGCAGATATGTCCAACCGGTTAAATTAATCTAATTTTATATTGTACACAATGTCCATATTATATTCTTTTCAAAATAAAAACGTATGCTTTTTGATTTGGATAAATTTTTAAACCAAATGTTTGCAGCTTTAAAGCAATTTAAAGAGCTTTGGTTAAATAATTGTGTAATACTAAAGTATCTATGTATGTAGGTACTTACCACAATGCGATTACTTTTATACAAGATCGGGTGATTAGGACGCCCTTTTGCAATCAATAGCGCTCAGAATATCGTTCAGGACCTCATTCAATTTAGAGAGATTCAAGTCTTATTAACTTCCTGATTCTTGATTCAATATCTGCCAACCCTTTCTCAAGTAACCCAATTACTCAAATGATTATTTTTAATTTCATTTAATACTAAAGCGCCTGATTTAATACAGATAATTTGGCACAAAATTATTAAATAAAACAATGCCGTTGATTGCGTGTTTCGTCGATGTAACAATTCGGAATTGATGATTATTTTTCATTCTATTATAATTTTTGGGACGTATCGAGGTATAAAACATGGTTTACATAAAACGGTTCGACGACGTACGTCTGATGGTAATAGGCACCATAGAGAAAAGTAAGCTTTGGAGTGCTCACTCTATACATCAGTTTCCTACTTAATAATAACCATAGTCTAATAAAACATGGTCTTCTCTTCCCAGAGTGACACAAGCCTACATCACAATAACATTGCCACTTTATATAGCGCTATCTCATATTATCATATAGCGCTGTCGCAGGATGACGTAGCTTGTGTCAGTCACGTGCCCACGAAAAGACGGGAAGAGAGTACCAGGCGGAGTATATTATTATACCATGATAATAACTATAGTGACCCGTGATGGAGGTACTGATGGCGATACTAGTTGGCGTTAATATTAATATTTAACAAATTAACACATATCAGTGAAAGAATAAGGATCAAAGTCAAATGGCGTTCTAACAGTTTTAATCATCTGTCGGAAGATGGCAGTAAATTTACTATGGCTACATAATTTACTTTGACAATCCGCCTCTATTCCAAATTCTCTTTGCCATAAGTAAACGGGTTTTTATCTAAATATTTATTCAGGAGTGAGCACTCTAAGAAGCTTACCTAGTTATTTCTCTAAGGACCTACCACAAGTACAGTCACCTGCAATAGTATGTTACACAACGAAGGCCGCAAAAATATCTGACACGATCTTATTTGTAGAGTCATAAGAGCGTGTCACATAATTTTGCGACCTTCGATGAGTAACATATTATTGCAGGTGACTGTACATATGTAATTTAATAAAATAAGATAATATGTATGAATGAATATAAAATGAGCGCTATAAACGTCTCAATACTTACGAGAATATTATTACATAGATTAGATACGACGTTCATTAGTAGGTACAAGGGATTATGCAGAGAATGAAACCAGAAGCACAGTATAATAAATAGTACTAACGTACAGTATGGACACTCCCTGCCTCCCGTTGAAAGTGCCGCCCACCCGCTCTCGGTTACCTTAGTGATGGGTCAAATCGAAAAAAATTCAAACCGAATAAGTCGACTCCGGTTTAAACCCAAATCGGTTTGCAAACCGATTTCGCCAAGTCGATTTAACTTCTAGTTTTTAATTATCAGTAGTTCAAACCGCTCCGTAGTCGCTCGGTTTTGAGTTGAAGAAATCGAATTGTCAATTTTACGGTTTGTTCGACCCTAGGTTAGAATGCTTAGAACAACACGACAGCAAAAACTTTGATTTAAAACTTTTGTAATCTTTTTTTACTTTCCGTTGCGCGGTAGATCAAAATTTCATTAATTGCTAAAGATAAAACGGGAAAGCACTAAGTATACCGGCAAACAGGAAACAGCGTGCGGTCTCGTGCGATTCCGTGAGTCATTGCCGCGAATTCGTTCAGTTAGCAAATCGACGCGGCGCAAAACTGGCAAACCGATCCAAGTATACCGCCAAATCGATCTCTTTAAGCCTATGCGAAATTGAACCTTACTACTTGAACAATAAGTTTCATTTTACTTTATTTTCATTTCATTTTCATTTTATTTATTCACAATATTTATAATATTCCATGTCATTTTTACATAATATATTGTATAATTATTCAAAATAAGTACTATATAAGTGTACATTAAATTCGTAAAAATCAATAACAATCAAAATTAAATTCATATTCGGGTAACTTCACTAAAGCTCAACATTCAAAAATTCGTCATAGGTGTAGAATGTGTGTTCGAGAAGCCAAGCCTTCAGTCTAGCTTTAAAACATTGCAGCGACGGTGACGAGGTGACTGCCTCCGGCAACCTGTTGTAGAGAGTTGGACCCATTATGTGGGTCAGCTTATTGGACCTTGCCAGTCTACGTTTTACCGGGAGAAGTTGATTCGGGTTCCGTAGCGTGGGGGCTGAGTCTGCGCGTTTCTTATATTGCGTCAGGTTGGTATACACGTAAATAGCGACTTGTAGAATCACTATTGACGGCAGAGTCAATATACCCAGTTCTTTAAAATATGCTTTCGCGGAGGTATCCTGGCTTACCTGTGCCACACACCGCACGGCTCTTTTTTGCAGACGGAAAACGCGCTGCCAATCCGCGGCGCGCCCCCATATCTCCGCGCCATACTGCAGCACCGAATGTATTGTCGCAAAATAGCAACTTCGTACGACATGCCGTGGTACGACCCGAGACAGGCGGCGAAGGGCAAAGCATGCACCACCTAGTTTACCACACAACTTGTCGATATGGTTCATCCAGGTCAACTTACGGTCTACCTGAAACCCTAAGAAAGTGGTGAAGTCAGCCTGCTCCACTTTGACGCCGTTAGCTTGGATCTGGAGTGGCCTTGGTGTCCGACCTCCAACGTGAAAGTGCAAAAAGTGCGTTTTGGAAAGGTTAAGCGCCAAACCGTTCGACTTAAACCACTTAGACAGCTGGTCCGCAGCATCGTTGAGGCGTGTCTCCAAGCTGTCTATATTTGGTGCTGATATAATGCCCGCGACATCATCCGCGTACAATAAAATGTCGGCGGCTGTTATTGCTTCGGGAAGATCGTTCAGTAATAATGAAAAAATAATATTAGACACTGACGAGCCCTGCGCCACACCCATGGATGTAGCCAACGGGTCTGACTTGACCTGACCCCCGTCCCCTACCACGACCTGAGATCTGCCTCGGAGAATGTCAGTGAGGAGGCCGTGCGCACTGCCACATATACCATAGTGCAGTAGTTTTGCGGCAATGACGCCGTGATCTGCCACGTCAAACGCTTTGGAAAGGTCACAGCAAAGCATTGCAACCTGCTGTTTCCTCTCCAGCGCGTCGAAGACTTTTCGCATAGCCTCGCGCACTAAGTCGGTCGTACAGCGTCCCGATCTGTATGCGTATTGTCGATCTGACAATGCGTTTGTTGCATCGAGGAACGCTGTTAGCCGAGAGCATAACCCGTTTTCCAACACTTTAGCGACGCAGGGTATAATGGAGACTGGCCTGTACCCGTCGATATTCTCTCTTTTCCCTTTGCCTTTAAAGAGTGGAGAGATCTTACTAACCTTCAAGGGGTTGGGGTATGATCCTTCTTTAAGGCATATATTGTATAAATGCGTTAGCGCGGGTGTGATGGTATGCACAATAGAATTTAATAAATCCATGGAGATGTCGTATATATCTTTCGTCGGCTTGTGTGGAATGCGCATAGCGATTATATTGTAAACCTCTTTGACGGTGAAAGGGGTGAGTCTCATGGAGCGGTCCGCGGATGCACGCGCTGCGCTCAGCTGATCGCGCACGCGGTCAAGGTCGGCGCGTGGCGCACCACAAGCTAATGCAGCGCGTACAAATCTGGCGTTCATGGAATCTACTGCCTCTTTTTTAGAGCTACATTTTACACCCTCGGGACTTTCCACTACATCTGTAAAATCAACGGCGAGACGTTTAGTTTTCCCTCTCTCTTTATTAACGACTTCCCACATTGATTTGGACGAATTTTGGGTCATAGACATTTTTTGGCAGTAGAATCGCGTTTTGCACTGTTGCAATTCATTGTCATATCTTATTTTTAAACTGTTAATGCGATTTTTTAAGTCAAGGTTATTTGGAAATTTACTTTCTAAATAAATGCAGTCAAACAATAATGATTTGATATTCAAAATATCCTGAGTTACCCACGATTCGCTATTTTTAGAACCTTTACCTGTAGATACCAAGTTTCGACTTGACTCGGCTCAATAATGGCGGCAATGTGCATGGCAACATTTTTCTTCGTGGTTTTTAAGTCGATTCGTGTACATTTTATGCATCAATATGTCAAACGAAAGTGACGCAACAACAAATCGGAAAGGGTGATTAGAGCGGGTGAACCTTAAACGTATCATAAGTCGATTTACGGAACACTCAAGTCGATTTAGTCGACTTCAGACCTAAATCGGTTTGAACCGATTTGTGAAGTTGAATCGTAGCATCACTAGGTTACCTCACAGTTACCGGCTGGCAAGGACGCGACGACGCGGTGCGCAGAGCGCAGGCCACGTAAAATATTCAAATATTAAACAAATATTTACAAAACCTATCAGAACACACTGAAAACAACACAATATCTATATGAACAAAAAATCATGTTTTCAACTTACGTAATATTTTGGTGGCCTGAATTACCTTACAAAAATTTTGTTACTTCGTTTATACTGATTCAAAATAGGAAACTATTGTATAAATCGAGCTTAGATACCCACCTTACAACATAATACGATTCTTATTTCTTCCTAATTCGCGCAATGAGTTTTGAGTCATTGAGGTCATCGAACTTGACAACAAAATGGCGGAAACCCTAGCACGTCTTATCTCACTCACACAAGCATGGTACGCGTTCACCTACACGAGCTTAGACTGTGTGCGTAGGAACGCGTTTGTTTCATACATTTGATCGCCAGTGTCCGAGGTGTGCCAGAAGTGTTAATTTACCTACGCGGTAAGATGAAACAGGAAGGGAACTTCCCAACAAACAATTAGGCGACACTTAGCACTTATTTTATCACCTAAAGACATATAACGGCTGGAGAATAGCTATATACTCTAAGCTTACAGGCTCTGGTGACATCAAGGTCTTTAAGAAGTCCATATATAGCTTTAAGATCCACAGTAGCCGTTTTGGCCGCTATAATGGATCTTAAGCAGCTAGTGTTATAGCTCAAAGTGAATTCTACCACCTTAACATCTATATGAGTAATAAGCAGCTGCAATTTTCACTTAAGGTTCTAAACAGGCGATAAAAACTCTTTTATAGCTCCGTTACTCGCAATCGCTTCTTAACTCTCTTGTCTCACTTACAGTCGAAAAGAGAAGTTATGAGTCACTTTTATAGATCATGTAGTCGCAGACGGGTGTTATTCAATACCTTAGTACATCTTATAGTGTTATTAGAGTCTTACTTACAACCTAAGCCTATAGCGCCATGTTAATATGACCGATGAATCAATAAGCAAAACAAAAACTGTTAATTAGAACGTAAATACTTAATAAAAATCGATAATTTTACTCAATATAGACATAATGTTAGTATTGTTGTATTTAAAACCGGACTTAACGTATATTGTGTAATTTTGCGAAAATTAAATACGGTGGACCACGATTTAAAAAATATTATATTCAGATAAATATGCAAAGGATCAGAGGACCTTTAAAATTTTGTTAGTAATACATATAGTTATTGACAGTGTAATTAATTTCGCCATCATAAATCCGCAGATAACACCGGCATCGGTGAACTAAAATAATTATTTGCTTTTATTTATCCGCCATTACATTTCACTTCAAGCTGTCACAGTGCAAGCTTACAAATAATAATACAAAATGGAAACATCTGCAACCAAAGCGTGAGTGTTACAAATATTGACTTTAAATGCTAATATACCATCTAAAGCTGAAAGTATCATCTATATAGCTCTACACTACTACTCAAACAGTTAGTAGTCGCTTATTTGGCACCCTTTTAAATCCTAAGTTGTTAATCAACGCTATTACAGCACTACTTTAGCGCTCTTCTACTACAACAGTTTGTAGTCACCTATATGCAACCCATCTAGCTCCTAAAGAATTAATTAACACTATTGTAGCTCCACTATACCGCTCTTATGTCTCTTTTTTTATCCCCTAACCCTACTGTAGCACTGTTATAAATCTTACGGTGATAAAATTTGTGCCCAATCCGGGGTTAAAACGGGGTTATAGCCAGCTATAACTCCTATTTTTAGAGTACTAACAACACCTAAAGAGTAAATAGGCGCTTATATAAATCTCTTGTAACCCTTAAATTTAGCGCCTAATGTTAGTTGGGTTAGTACTAAATATTAATTACTAACTTCTGCCCGCGACTACCTCTGCGTGATGATGATGATGATTGATAATAACTACCCTATATCTGCACAGCGGTGAGGGTAACAGACAGACATACATTTCTATTCAAGTCTATGCCAGCTTTTAAAATTTGATTCGTGAGCTTCGAAGTTGCAAATGTATCCGAATATTCTATCTATGGGCTACTTGACCCAGAAACGAACACCGTAATATAATCCAAGGGAGCTGATATAATTAGATGTTCACCGCAAAGCAAATCTCGGGAGGCGCTGTACTAACCAGATCTTCCCACACATGGTGGATGTCACCTCCAAGCCTAGATCAAGTGATAGGCGAAGCGATTTTTAGTTAGTTATGTTATAGAACACGAGGTTGCTGGATCAAAAGTTTTATAACTATGTATGTAAATCCTGACCAGGCGGCTTAGCACGGTCGCGTTTTTATCCCTTGTCACCATGCCTGTCACGTTCTAACAAGTATGTAAGTGCGAAAGGGACGCGCATAGTGATAGTCGATAAAAATGGAACCGTGCTGAGCCCGCAGGAATATACAATATGATCACGCGCCATGTTGCTGAATTTCATTGGAACTATTTATTTCATACTATACTGAACTGTCACCCTTGGTCACCCTTTACATTAGAATAACAGCACCCTCTTGACAATGATCATATATTACTGGTCAGGCTTTATAAGCATAAGTATATTATCACTATACCCTATAAAACAAAGTCCCCCGCCGCGGTTGTCTGGTTGTGTGTTTGTATGTTCGCGATAAATTCAAAAACTACTGAACGGATTTTCATACGGTTTTCACCTATCAATAGAGTGATTCTTGAGGAAGTTTTAGGTTAGGTTAAGGTCGCTACTTATGTGATATTTTACAACTATGCGACATTTTTACGGGTCCCTCACATCACCGTCGATCTGGAGATGTGGATTAAAGCCAAGCAAATTGGGCTTTATGCATAAAATGTAGGTGTAAATGTAAATGTAGAACATAAGTTGAACAGAATATAGGGAACCATCTATAGTATTTTTATACACCAAAAAGATCGACTCGAATACGTTACAAATAATTTATTTTTAAACAAACAATTATCTTATTAACCCTGAGTTAGTTAGAATAGATTAATTCTCATTAGCACCAGAGTCCTTCATTTGGATTCTATCTCAGTAAAAAGGTCGTCGTAATCACGTTTTCCAATTTAGTTCGATAGCTGTTAAATAAATGAACCTGATTTCTCTTAAGCGATTAATTACTACACGGCTATGCTCAGTTTTTTATTGCCAAAGTATCTGAATTATCCTTTACTGCGAGATACAATTTTGGGATAAGAAAAATCAGGGGAAATTTTTGTAAGTAGGTACCCTGCACAATATGTAAAATACTTGTTCGTATTGTTCTTCTGTGATACGTAACAGGAGGCGCCATTCAGGTTTTAAACATTAGGTACCTGTTGATATGACATTAATCTCCCTCGCACTCGCACCAATACACAAGTCCAAAGTGTGAGGCACTGAGATTAATGTTAAATCATATGAGACTTAATAAAACAGAACGCCTCCAGGTAGCGTATGACAGGACATCGCTTTCGCCTATTCATGTGTTGCGAGTATTTACATACTCATTACTTATGCACGCAGTGGTGTGTAGGGCTTGTGGTGTTTATCGAGTATGCGGATGCCTTCGCTTGCTTCCGCCCACTACCGCTATACGCATTCTATTAGTTTCAACGCTAACTATGCAAATAGTTTTAATATAATCATATTGAATAGCAACACGTCCACTCTTCATTAATCGAGCCAATGATATAATATAATTTTTATTATAAAACTAATTAGGTAAGTAGGTACCTACAGTTAAAGGTAACTTAATTTTTGTGCGCAATGCAGACTTACATTACTAGATCAGAACCTACATATCAACCTAGTGTCTACCGGTATCACCTTGGTGTGCGCACAAAAATTAACCTTTAAATGCCTCTTAACTTTCGTTAATTATTATGTTAAAATAATTACTAAAGTACGATTTTTAATTAAGATAAGAATACTTAACTCGAGACGCGACTACCTACTATCAAACAATCTTCTGATATACATTTATATCGACCTCTACCTTATACCGCACCACTTTTCGTGTTGTTAATAAGTAAATAAGGTAGTCCTTAAAAAAATAGTAATAATTGAAGTTTATAACGTTAATGACAACAGCATACATGACTAAGCAATAAAATTAAACGGAATGGTATAAAGTGCATTAGGGTTATTTCTATAATGCATCTACTCGTATAATTATTTTTCTTTGTGGTATCCTCATTCGTGAGGGACGTGACCATTGTGGCTGTACAGTTGTACACTCTTCATCAGTGCTCTCCAAGCCGCTTTATCTTGGGCCCTGTGCATAATACTGGTCTGTAATGTAGCGTTAGTCTCTGACATTTTTCTGTCCGCCCTATGCGTGCCTCGCGTCCATCCCTACGTTTCCTTGCCATACGACCAGTGATCATAAGTCGACGTCGAAGATATGTTTACACTTTTGAACCTGACCCCTTTTTTAAAAGGGCGAAAAAGGTAAACATATCTTTGACGTCGAATGTACAATCGCGCCTTTGTGGGGGTCTGCTGCACCACAAAAGAACGATTTAGTAAAATCTAAATTTTTTAGCTTACTGAGATAACAAATAAAAGTTATAAGCCAAAGTTTTCAATTGATCCAGTTCTACCTTACTTAATTTGTACAAAAACAAAAGATGTCTGGATTAGACAATTAGGCATAGGTATGTAGGATTCCAAATTAAATAAACTTACCAATATAAGTGAAGATCCATTTAGGTAAACGAGAGATTAAGTTAGATTAGAGAAAAGTTATACGAGGCACTTAGCCCCAGACACTAAACGCCCTTCCGCCCTGGTCATTTTTTACATTGTCTTAGCAAATATCCCGTTGGTGTTGAAAGTTTTAGGCAAAATGGCAAGAGTTTGCATGAGTTTTTATTCTAACGGGTCTAAAGTGATGAAATTTTTATTTTGTTAAAAATCATACTCCACGTTTCTTTTTAGAGCAATTTTTATGTCACAAGTCAATCAAAGAGCAATTTCATAAGTACTACAATAAGTAACATTTCTGAATTATACGCTCCAAACCTAGTTCTAAATTAAATATCGAAGATGAAAATACATTCACACAATTTATCCACCAAATATTTTAGTGACTTTCATTTACATTGTAAATAATACAAATATGTATGTATAAGTAGGTAGTTTACACGAAATAAATAAATTGCCCATATAAAACACCTAAATAAAGCGGTTGCTTGAAACTGAATGTCATGCCGTGATTCTTAACAACATTTTTTTTTAATTTTTTTCAGGGCTCCATAGCTAAATAGTTAACAACTAGATATTTGCATCCGCGGCTTTGCTCAGAGATCATTACTTCTTATATTTAGTACTATGTATGTACTTATAGAAAGATGATAATTGTATCCATCAGTAGGTATTTATTTCAATCATACCGACAAAGTGGAAAATTATGTCGTCTATGTGTACACGCAAGTAGGCTTCTGGATTGTGAATAGGTAATATACCTACATACTTCACAAAAGGGAGTAAAAATATAAATAGAACATAGAGTAAACATTTTATTGGAATATATATATATACTAAGTACTTAATTCACATATGGTACAAAAACTTGCCAAAAACCAATAAATAAAAACGAATTAAAATTACAATTAAACTAAAAAAAATATGAATTATCCTCCTGCCGCCCAGATTTTTTTCCTCAAAGATGGGGTACAAGCCCAGAGGCCTTTTTTTAGGTTCACATGGTTCCGGCCCAAGACTTCGACGTATGATTACATTGTCATAGCATTGTATTATAGGTGTGAGATTTTTTTTGCATCATAAGGGGTATCAGTAGAAGGTTAAGAAACCAAAGAAACACCGAAATTCGGTGTCTTTTTTATAGGACTCTGGGCCGCTACCTCAATAAAGTTGTTTTACTTAGATTGTGTATTTCTGAATTTATTCAAATAATTAATGTACCATTACGTTGATTTACCCCGCTTCTGTAACATATTTTAAATATATCAGAATTAAATAACGCATTTCATGTAAAATATTTTTACAAAAAAAATTACCTACCTTTGCCACATGCTAAGAATAATATTAGCCACAAGCAGCATATTATCTTACTTTGATTACTAGATTATAAAAATACAGTGAATATTCAATTCTACACAAGCAATGGGAAACTAATAAACTGGGAAGATTACCTAACTAATAGGCACTAAACTCGAGCACATCGATTTTTTTCATAAAAATAGGGTAACCGCCCGCAGACCTATTAAAATCCTATAGCTCCTAATTACTACCATCTTATTTTAATGTATGAATTTTTAAATATTTTTGCCAAAACTAACTATAAAGCTTTTCAAAAAGACATTAAACATTAAATACTTTATTAAATTCAAATTTTAATCGTTAAACGAACAGCATATCCAATGCAAATCAACCCAATATAGCGATTAAAGCCCGTAGACCTATAAAAAACCTTAAATATATTACGACCCACATGCCTTCCTATAGGTCTTCCAAATGTTAATTGTTGTATTTACATGAATATTGATTAAAAGTAAAAAATAAATGTGGTAAAACAAAGACGAACATATTAGACATCATTTACAACAAAAATACACAAGGAATCTGCCGAAATAGCCAAGAAATCATCGATTAAATTACGACGTCCTCGACCTCTCGTCATTGTTTTGGATATTACTTCAAATCAAAACTTACATATCATGTTACACAGATTGACATCTGTTGAAAACGTCAAACATGATGTATTCATTCATAACTAATCTGAATTCAATACGCGATAAATTTGAATTTTTTTGACAGGTTAAAGTTGTAGACCTTTTAAAAGGTCATTGAGCGCGTATAAGTTAAAAGTGTAATTAGGCTTGGGCCGGAACCACTACTCAGTCGGAGACCTTTTAATAGGTCTTTGGGCGGCAGGAGGTTGTATTAGTCAAATATACCTAGTTACAATATTTGTATGGTCCCTCTTTATTAGAGCATATTTCTTTACCAGCATTTAGTTATTTTCTGTAATTAGGTTTTACCTAATAGACTTGTTAGCCGACTTGGTAAAACATGTTAGTACAGTAGCAATCTTTCTTCGTTACGTAAGATTGAAGCCTATTATAAATAAAAAATAAATAAACAGGGATCAAATCGTCAGGGAGCTTGATTTATGAGTTTTATGACGTGCTTTTTATTTTTAACGAAATTATTTTTGTAACACAAGCGGAAACGTCGGCAAATGATACCACAATGTTTAGAATAAAAATAAAGGAAATATATATAGAATATTTTACCTAAATTATAATAAACAGTTATCCAATGTACCTAATTATATAGCATGCATCAACTGCATGTACTTTTTAAAGAAAATCGTTTAATACACGTCTTTTTAGGCGACACAGTGGAAAATTGCCAAAGTAGAATATCATTTGTCAACGCCATTTGGTGACGTTTTCTGCCTTCGCTGAATGTTAATGGAATCATACCTTAGACGTCAGTCCACCGAGGCTATGCAATGAAGCACAAATGGAATAATAAAATATCACAGGCGTGAGACGTTTCTTTGTACATATAATTATTGAATCAGCGGAGTTTTAATGGCTCTTCTAAGTAAGTTGTCTTTGAAGAACACACACGGAAGGCAACAAGACGGAAGATCAGCAAGATTGCGATTCCGGCTCTACTTTCGATTTTGTTTCTCAACTAAGTAATTATTATCACGATGTTTAGGAGAACACAAACATAAACAATAAATTCTAAGTGAAGTGTACATAGGTACCTATCAGTCGCGGCGCGTCCATAAAAGCCGATTCCCACCGGCTTGCCTGTTTTTGGACATTTGAGCAGAGTTGTAAAGGAAATATGTAAGCCAAATTAGTCCCGGCTGGCCTATGGATATGTTTGACGCTCCGCCACTGGTACCTATATTATGTTATAATTTTTGTTGCCCTATAAATTTTTAGATTTGGTTCTTTTGGACCCGTGTTATTATTTCGCGATAAAACTGTAACATTTTATCCATGTACCATACATGCATATATATATATATATATATATACCAATTATGTCATACGACTAAATAAAATGTTTTTTTTTTTTGTGTTAAATTTAAATTAACTATTGTGGCTCAGCGGCCCAAAGAGGCTCTTGGTGTTCCAAACAAGAGCACGCCACTTTTCCCGAACCTGCGCCGTTTCCTGCCAATTATCGGCTTGGAGCTGATGCAGATGCGCTTCCACACTGACTCCCCAGCGGTGTCTGGGCCGATCTACCGGGCGGCCACCAAACGGTCTTCCTAAGTACGAGGGGCGTTCAAAATATTCTCGGTATTGATATCTTACAACCTCTTCTTAAATTTCTTTCGTTACTGGCCGCTAAGGTTTATTCATTGACATTAAAAAAAAATATAATTGGAACCGAGATGTTCTTTTGTTTTTCTGCAATTGCTGAACAAACATGAACATCATGTGCGAATTGACAATGTTAACTAAATTAGAACATCAATGCGTCATAAGATTCTCGACAAAACAGGGTAAAAATCAAAAAACCATAAAAGAGGAAATGGATTGTGTTTACCGTGAGTCTGCTCCTTCTCTATCTACCATTCAAAAGTGGTCAAGCGAATTTAAACGTGGAAGGGAGAGTATTGAAGATGACCCTAGACCTGGTCGGCCTGTAGTAGCTACTTCACAAGAAAATATTGATAAAGTGGAAAAACTTATATTGGAAGATGGTCGAGTGAAGGTAAAATCTATAGCTCAAGTAACCAATCTTTCTATTGGTATCGTACATGATATTATCCATGACCATCTTAATATGTCAAAAGTAAGTGCAAGATGGGTTCCGCGAATGCTGACTCGGCTTCAAAAAGACATGCGTGTAGCGTGTTGTTCCGATGTTATTGACCTGTGCGGTGAAAATCCTAATGAGGTGCTGCAAAGAATAGTTACTGGAGATGAAACCTGGGTTCATCATTATGACCCAGAGAGTAAACAAGAGTCCATGCAGTGGCACATTAAGGGTTCAGCTCATCCCAAAAAGTTCAAGGTCGTCCCTTCAGCTGGCAAGGTCATGGCCACGATATTTTGGGATTGTGAAGGAATATTACTAATCGATTATAAAGAAAAAGGTGTAAATATCACACGACAGTACTACGCTAACATTCTACGTCAATTAAAGGATGCAATCAAAGAAAAGAGGCGAGGAAAGTTAACCAAAGGTGTTCTGCTTCTGTGTGACAACGCCCCCGTCCATACTGCTCATATTGCCAAGGCAGCTATTGTTGAATGTGGGTTTGAAACTGTTACTCACCCACCGTATAGTCCGGACTTAGCCCCCAGCGACTTCTTTTTGTTCCCCAATCTTAAAAAGGATCTGCGTGGAATTTTTTTTTCTGACGATGAAGCATTGAAGGCTGCAGTGGAGGAGCATTTTTACACCAAAGATAAAAAATATTTTTATGAGGGATTAAAAAAAAAAATTGATCGATCTTTTAAGGGGATTAACATAGGGGGGGAGTATATTGAAAAATAAAAATATCAAACTTTTCGTACTTGTTTGTTTTCATTCTCATACCGAGAATATTTTGAACACCCCTCGTAGGTGGGCCATTTTATTTAAAGTTGTCCCCTACACTTTTTTTGTATTTATGAAATTTTATGTTATTTCTACTCAGAATCACGAGCTCTTTCTATCCTAATAGGAGAAAAAGAGTGTCCTAAGGTTTTTATTTCCATTCCGTTACCATTTATCATAGACTTTGTATGGCGGTCACGAAATGGAAAGATCGAAAATTGTATGGAAATTTTGGGACACTTTTTTTCTCCTATTAGGATCAAAAGAGCTCATGATTCTGAGTAGAAATAACATAAAAAATTCCAAATTTGAAAAAAAAGTGTAGGACAACTTTAAATAAAATGGCCCAGGTACGTGTTTTTGGCTGTCCGATTCTCTCCCATTCTTAAGTAGTAGGTGACCGAACCAGCAAAGTCTGTGGGATTTCGTTTCGCCGATGATAATAAGTTCGCCCACCAACCAAATGCAAAATTTGATTTAACAATTTCTCACGTCAATTCATGGGATTAGCTGTCAAGCGGACCCCAGGCGGGAGCTCATGGGAATGAGCCGTGTCAAAATGCCGGGATAACGCCAAGAAGAAAAACGCGAGGAGGAGGATGTGGCATAAAAAAAAGTAGAAGAGTAAATAACAATTTCTAGATGTGTAGGTATCATATGAAGTAATCAAGTTCATTCATTTATTGAAATACAATCGAACATAGCTCGAAATCTCTTGAACAATCTTGACGAAATTATAATAAACAATTATTAATACTATGTGTACATACTAGCCACATTTATATACAAAAGCACAAAGTTTCCCAGTAGCAAAAACTCGCCAGAAAATCGTAATCTGCAGAGGAGGCTGTATAATTTTGGCTCTGGATAATACAAGGAAACAAATTAACCTATATTAATATTGCGTATTGCAAGGTTTAGTATTGCTTAGTTTAGTTTAGCTAGGACCCGCAAAACTGACTTTAATTTGACGAAGCCCCGCTTCGCACCACGCCGCCGCAAAGCCTCTCGGGGATTTTGTTTTCTCTGCCAGTACCTAGCCTACACATGAGCCTCTACCATCAGTTTTGACATTGACATAACGCTCACGTCTACGTAATTTACTTTCTGTACATCTCGCTTGCACTATTGCTCGCATATGCGAGTACGAGCGAGATGCATAGAAAGTAAGTTACGTAAACGTGAGCGTTATGTCAATGTCAAAACTGGTGGTAGCCGTACTGGTGTATCTATCTATACAGTATACGACTAATACATGTTATAGAAACGTCATTATACGTTACATTACGAATAGATTAGAGTGGGTGCCCTGTCTAGACAAGTGCGTGACTTTGAGTATATATAAAGGAGAGAACCTACAATAATGCTTATAATAGTTACAATTATTATCGTATTCGATTATACCTGGTACCTGTATACATATTATACGAATACCGCCGGTTGTATCGACTATTTTGTGCGGCATTCATTTATTGCCGGTTCACACGAAATGGGTGTGCTAAAATAGCTACCTATCTGATATACCTAGTATACCAACGCACGTCACGTTATGCTTTTTATTATGGCAACAGAATTTAACGCTTACAACCCGCTCTCTGCATAAATTAGGTCGGATTAACATTGCGTAAAATTGTTTAATATTATCTACTTAAGTTTTATATTTAAGAGAGTTGTTTTAGTACTAATAAATTACAATGTTGATAACATTGTTCGTATGTGAAACGAGGTACCTACTCGAGAAGCTCACAAACTACGTAATGAGGGAACAATGACAAAGTAATAAAACTGTTCCAAAGAGATAAGTTTCTGCTTTTGAGAATATTATTTCCTCCAAAATTATTAAGGGTCCTTATAGCATGACACAAAAGGACCCTTATCTGATGGAAAGCCACAATTTTTTAACCCGCTTCAAGATTTCAAACAGAGGAGGTTCTCAATTCTGTTCTATGTTTTTTTTTTATGTTTGTTACCTACTCCATAACTCCATTACTAGACCGATTTTGAAATTTATTTTTTGATTGTAAGTATAAAAGTATACATTCAGATTGGTCCAAACCCAGTTCTGATGATGGCATCCACGAGGAATCGAGGGATTTCCTCGAATCTTAGTGATTTTTGTGTTTTATAAACAAATCAAGCATATTTGTTTTCATCAGAAAATCACGGATGGTGCAGTGGGTTCAGAAAACGAAGTTTTTAAAAAGCCGTAGCTCTTTTTTGCTTCACAATACGGCTGCCATACATTCAATTAGCAATCTTGAGGGCTTTTTCTAGTGACTTCCGCGATTGTAATCCTAAGTTTTTGACTTTTGCTCGATAGAAAACGATCACGAACATAGGTCTAAAACGGATTATAAACATTCGTAACAATTTGTGCACAAAAGATAAAAATATGAAAACTGCTTCTAATAACGCGCAATTTTATGCTTGAGCGAATTCCGCGATTACTTTTTTTTTTAATTTAACATTAAATAAATAAGTTCAAAAACATGATATCAGCGGTCCCGTGCACGCAACTTCTTTGACCAGATGCCCGCTGGGCTTGAACGAAGGCGGTCCTATCGCGGGGCGCACTAAACTGACAGTTGGATTTTGCAATTATTTTGACATTAAATCATATACGTATACGAAAAAGTATACCAGTAGACAAATTGTATTTAAAAAAATAGGGTAAATTAATTATCATCACATAGAGCTCGAGTCTCATCTTAAATTTGATTTGTTGTTGTTTACGGGGGATAATTATTGAAAAACGCAGTAAACTATCTTAAAACAATACGGTTCTAAAATCATTTAAGTAATTTGCTCCTTGAAACCCCGCTTAAAATGAAAAAAGTTTGAAGACTCATACTTACTGATTGGAGTTAATTTTCATTATGCTGGTATTACCTAATATTGCGTAATTTTAAAAACGTACCCATGTGACTTCTGTACGTCAACGTCAATGAACTGATTGTGATGACAATTTTGTGATCTTGTATTTATGTTAGAGAACTTTTGATCTTCAAATATTACCTTCAAATAATACGGAACGATATGTAAATATTTCGTGTACTACTTGAAAATCTTGAAGCGGTACACCTATTTTGTTGCTGTGAGGTCCGCCCAGATATATAATGCGGTTACGTGCTGTTCTGCAAACCTTCATGAAATCAAGAATAAATAAACGACGATGGTCTAGCCTCAGTCCTAGTGAGTTTTTGCGGCTCGTGAGGCCGAGATATACTTGCCTACGAGGCTTACAGGCCAATACCGTTGCGGACTGGTTTACTGTGATTGTCTATGTATCGATTGTTATCCAAATTTACTATAAAATAAAACAAAGTTTCTAGTTAAATTATATTCTGTGCATATTTAATTTTATTTTTTATACCTCGTCGATGACAAACAAGCATACGGCCCGCCTGATGGTAAGCAGTCTCCGTATCCTATGGACGCCTGCAACTCCAGAGGTGTTAGGTACATGCGCGTTGCCGTGCCTAACCCTCCGCACCCTCGTTGATAACTGGCAACCATACTCACCGGCAGGAACAATACTATGAGTAGGATCTAGTGTTATTTGGCTGCAGATTTCTGTAAGGTTGAGCTCTGCTCCAGATCTGGAATGACATCCGCTGTGCTGTGTCCTACCACACAAAGCGAGATGTAATTCACAGTGCCCATACCTCTCTTTTGGACGTAGTTCAAGGACCAGAGGAATGTCCATATATCTTCGTTCAGTATTTTCGTACTAAATAACTACACAGATTCAGATTCTGAACATATAACCGTAAGTTTACCAAAAATTTGGCGTAGCTGTACAGTCAGATGCAGAGAAAAACAATCCGCCAAAATAAAATTTCCACCCTGCCAGGACATTATTTATTGATGAAGATAACGATATGTTTGCAAAAATGTAGTGATGAACATAGGTGGACAGTAATTTTGGATGCGTAGGGGAGAGCGGGGAGAAACGCAACACTTTGTACTTTGACCTTAGTTTCTGGCTAATCGTTATTATATTTAATTACACAAACGGGTCTACCGCGATATAATTTCATTGTTTTTACCTTTAATTCCGACGTTTCAGCTGAGTTGCACCAGCTGTGGTCACGGAAAGACACCGTTATTAACCGTTATTATATTGATGAAATTAATGTAGTCATATATAACTTCATTGCATGTTCTGTACATTAACATCTTGATTAACCTTATAATTGTGTATTTTGTATGTAAGTACCAGAGTGACTAAAAAATCTTCTTTTGTTACTCATGACCCCGTTGGCGTGCAGAAAGTAACACGTGTGGGTCAAAAGTAACAAGACACAGTGGGCTGTAATTAATATAATATGATAGGTATATCAAATCAAAAAAGTACTAATTAAATATGTAAATTATTATTGATCACACACTTTAATATTTGCATTTTAACTACATAAACATTAGCATTTTAAGAAAATAAATCAATATTAAGTCCTCGTTAGAAATTGTTTTTATTTCAAGTAATGAGATCAATTATTCTGTTATAAACATGTTTTCTACTCAGATAATTCAGGGTCAGAGTTTTTTCACTCACAAATATGGCATACATCGTTTAAATCATCATTGACGCATTAAGCATGTGACACCATATTAGATTCAATAGGTATATATTGTATGGGATGTAAATGTTACTTTTGTACCTGTACGGCTTTGTTACTTTTGTACCCGACCGCATTTTTCTGAAAACATGAAAGATATCTTTGAAACGGAACGTGCTCGAGAAAATAAATTGCAATCAAGCTAATCAATAATCAATATCCCTTCTGGTGGCAGGGCCTCCGGTTGAAGGGTAGGAGAAATGGCGCGGCCATTTTTTTAAATATGCCCCTGCGTGGCAGAGGGCGGGAGCCGGACACTTCCCTAATTGGCGGCGAACCGGGAGACGGTTCCGTCATAACAAGCCCGTGAGTGGCAGAGACCGTCTCCCGGCCTCTGTGCGACATCGTATTTCGCGCCTAAAATAAAACCGTTAAAACTATGCCTTGCTTGCTCACTCTTGCAAGATGCATTCGTCAATAAACAAGGATGGTATTCCTTAACGGTCGAATTCCCGCGTAAAATAAAGTTGGTTAGAACTGTGTGAATCATATTAAATGTATTGTTTTGTCATAAAAACTGCTTTTTCTACAATCAATTGTTTTATTTCCTAATTATACGTATTTTTATACATGAAAGTAGAAAAAAATTGGTAATAATATGAGATTTGATCAAGTCCAGCATAATTCACATAAAATAGAATGTAATTCATTGGTATACAATCAAATAAACCATTTTATGCTGAATTCAATAATACATAGTTAATATATATAATTCATACATATTTTTTGAGAAATGGTCATATTTCTAACGCGCGACCACCCTGGAGGCCCCGCCACTTCACGTATATTTTTCCAAAATGGCCGCGCCACTCAACCTCAGCCCACCGTTAAATCTGAGGCGCCGCCATTCAACGGCTCGTTATGTCTGTCCGTCTCCCGGCTCCCCGCCACTTACCGTAGAGACCGGGAGCCGGACAATGCCACTCTAGGAGATATGCTAATACCCAGAAAATGTATGTATTTTAATACAACGTAAACATCAAATAACTAAAAGTCGAAAAACGTACTTTTGATTCGAAAAATCACGTTGCGTCCTCTCACACAACCACGTGGCGCCCGTTTCGACTGAATGCAAGTGAAGGGGGCGCCTTTGTCTATCACCTAATAGCAGCGGAGTGGTATTTTGACTATTAGATAAACCTACAGAGCAATAGTTACTTTCCTTTCCACCCGCCGTTACGTCTGTCCCCGCTCTCCCCTAAATTTCACTTGAATAAGCATGAAAAATTTTCTTATTAGCTAGGTACTACAAATTGAGCCTTATCGAAAGCCCTATTGAATAGAGTAGTACCTAAATAACGTTTTTCATCTGACGACTTCTGTATTTATTCGGTTTATTTAGTACGCGTATCCAATGAATTCGATTTTAGTTAATTTACATTTAAATACGTCACATGTGACATGAACAGACAAGGAGAGTAAGATAATAGTTATTTGTACAACAAGAGATCAAAGTTTGATATTTCTTCGAGTGCTTATTTTGAGTCCCGTGCAAGCGAAAGATTCTATAATAGATTCACGAGCGTAGCGAGTGAATCTAATTTAGAATCTTGAGCGTAGTAAGGGATTCAAAAGGGCACGAGATGTAAATAACTTTGATCTCGTGTAGTACACAAAATTTTTCACCCTAAGCAGTGAGAACATACCTAGAGGGACAGAGATAATAGAACCCCAGTATATCGAACTTGTATTAGACCCCGCATGTTGAAATGACATTTGACTATAAAGGTAACTTGAATGTAATTTTGTCTCACTCAGTGAGCAAAATCGCATTTTGCTCACTGACTGAGACACACTCAGTGAGCAAAATGCGATTTTGCTCACTGAGTGAGACAAAATGACTCAGTGAGCAAAATTGCATTTTGCTCACTGTTTTTAAGAAGCAAAGTACCCTTGTTCGAGCTGCTGAGGTGAAAAATATATTGTTTCTCTTCCTTCTTTCAATGGAACTTTTTTAGAGTTTCTCTTCCTCAAAGGAGGCTAGTGGTTAACACGAAACTCAAAATACTCTCATTTGCATTTAAAAAAAAAACAGGATGGGTCACTGACCTGTCCCAGTAAAGTGAGGTAGTGTGCGTGAAGTGTGCTTGTGTGTGAAATGGGGTAATTTGACAGAATCTGAAAATTTTCCTCGGGCATACCTCGCCTAACCTCTTGAACGCCAAACAGCGCATCAATTTGCCGTGCCACTGACGCCACGGGGGTAAAATTTCGTTTTGTGAAAAAATAATGCCAACCTAAAAGTGGGGTGATTTTCAGTAGATTTTCATCAAAAAACGATCGACGTCAAATGCCGTCTTTGGCGTCGTTGTCACGATTTTGCGTTGACGTCAATTGCCGTCTGTGGCGTTCAAAAGGTTGATATAAAAAAACAACTTCTCTAAACAGTTTAAAATGCAAGTAATATATATATATATATATATATACTTTCTGTGCTAGGGTAATATACTGTAAAACGTTGTACAATACACGTGCTATTAGGTAATACGAAATTCGTGTCGATCTAAAACACTCCCTTCGTGTTTTAATTTATCACCACTCGTTGCGAGTTTCCTACTTTCCGCACATGTATCGTAAATAACTATTAAGGTATTGCCTAGATAGAAATTATGCAAATATTGTATAATCGATATACTTATAAGTTGGTTTTCTAATTAATAAGCAAGTACCCAGCACCCTTGTAAGAGACCACACAACATCATGGAGGTACTTCCTGCGATAAAACGACTTGAAGGATAAGTGGCTCTAAACGTAGGGTTATTAATTACGGTTAGTCAGTAAGTATGTAGACCCGTACATACTTGGTAAGGTTGTCATTCAGTAGACGTAATACACTCTAAGGTAACGCTGATTAAGGAGAAAAGTAAGGATGAAATTTATATATTATGTATAAAATATTTGTAGCTTACTAGTAATAAAACTTTACTGGTTTATTCCAAACGCTACGAATAAAAGTTTCGAGTACGTACATAATACGTAACGTAAATTATACATACTACTAAATATCTATACCGGGTGTGGCCTGTAACATGAGCAAAAAATTAAACTGTAGGCTGTACTCCTCATACTGACCAACATTTGATCAGCGACTTTTAAAAATAACCTGGGGTTTGATTTTTAATACACTTTAAAGTTTATTCTAAGACGCAATGTATTGCGAATTTTGTTACGTTTAAGGCTTGACAAGCAACGTCAATCACAATGATATGGCGTGGCGATGGCATCCATTGAAAATAATATTTATTTTGTATGAAAAATAGGGAGTCTAAATACTTCATAATTTTTAAAAGTTGTGGAACAAAAGTGTCACCGTTTGAGGAGTACAATCTATGTTTTAATTATTTGCTCGTGTTACAGGCCACACCGTGTATACCTGTACTGCTATATGTTTAATTAACTCTATTTATCAGGACGGCTCGCATTTATTCTGCAAACGTATGTTAAATATATAATTTAATATCATAAATCATAAATGTGGTCTAATGGAGCCGATGTTATTTTGATCGCATCCAATTAGCTCAATTAATTAGCACGTTCGGGCTATCCACATAGCTTTGCATATCCATCTTTTATTTGTGGAATAATTAAAATGTTTAATATTATTTTATATAATTATCTTTCGGTATAACACTTATTTCTTATAACGGTCATGTGATATAATGCTCATTTATTATACAAATTTTATTACACTTATAATATAACTATTACAATGAAATGATTTTAAGCCAATTGCCTTCCACGTCTATTTTAAGGCAAACAGTGTATCGTGAGAAAAAAAAGCTAAACCTGTGTTTCATGAGCCCACTAATTGCCTTTTTTCAATACATCATGAAAATTTGCAGTTTGGTAGCAACAGCTTCGTTATCTGTGACACAATGTGGAATGACAGGAAGAGAATAATAATGTTTTCGTGTCCAAAAATGATGAATTTGTTAGGAAGATCTAA
Organism: Cydia splendana; assembly: GCF_910591565.1. Taxonomy (NCBI): domain Eukaryota; kingdom Metazoa; phylum Arthropoda; class Insecta; order Lepidoptera; family Tortricidae; genus Cydia; species Cydia splendana. The sequence continues at coordinate 35,879,646 of NC_085987.1, read as the reverse complement.
ACAAAAAGGAAGATTTTTTTGCGTGCGTTGGCTTCAAATTTGAATCTCAAAAAATCATCGAATGGTTAATTTAAAAATACATATATCTATTTTGTTTCCAAGTTGCGTTTTATTTACCTAATCTAAACTTCTTTTCTTTCATTTTATGTAGGGGTCGCAATTTTAACCTAACCTAACCAAGTATTCTGGTAGTGGTTTGTTTTGTGTAATGTACGCAATTCTAACCTAACCTACTTTTCTGGTAGCGGTTCGTTTGGTGTAGGGGTCGCAGTTCTTAACCATACCTACCTAGTTATACTTAAATAGCAGTTCGTTATACGTAGAAGGAGTATCGTTTTTTGTAGTGTGTAATAGTAAATGTGGGATTATATATCTAATACATTATATCAACAAAGTTTATAACAATTCTACTTTAAATGAAATAACTTTATATCATAAAATTGGTATAGGCAATATGCATTATACTTCAAGAATGTTATGCTAAATAGGGTGTTCTTCCGTTTGGGCCAAATACCTTTCGCCAAATGTTACTTCCCAACAAACTTCTCGCAATAGGTAGTTTCATTTCCCAAATGAATCTTTAGCAAAACACTTCGCAATTAATTTGTTTGGTCAAATTATCATTTGGCATCATTTTTTTTTTGTAAAATTTTATTAGGACAAAAATTTATTTATTAAACGTTTTTATTGGCTAATATTATATTGTAAAAAGATGTTTGGTCAAATTGTCACTTCGCAAATTTGACAAATTGGTATCTCTATTTAAATTTGTACCTTTTGTTGTCTTAATAATAGGTATGTTAAAGTCTACGTAATTTGGGTGGGTTGGGTCAGGTTTTAACTGCGATCCTCACAAAACCGAACCGGTATCAGAAAAGTGGGTTAGGTTAGGTTAGAACTGTGACCCTTACAGAAACGAAATGCTATTAGAAAAGTGGGTTAGGTTAGGTTAGAACTGCGACCCTTACAGAAATGAAATGCTTTGTAGATAGGTACTAGAAAAAGGTCACGAAGTGGATTAATTAATTTAATAGGATAACGAGATGTAAAAAAATTGCATGTCATTTTTAACTAAAATGTGGGTTAAATATTAGTGGTTTTTTGGGTTACAATGATTACTTTGGTATTCGACGTTTCGATTTTTTTCAAATAAAAGCCGATTTTTTTTATATGTAGACAAAAAACAATAATTTTACGCAAAAGCCCTATTATTCCTCATTAAAAAAAGTATAAACATGAATATGGTTATTTGATAACTCTGGATGAAAAAAATATATATTTAGACCTACTTTCGAACGCAAGCTCACTAAATAGGATACAAAGATGTGAGCTATGCAATTCATGGCGTTTGATGATGATGAGATCCCCTTTTGCATAGTGAGTCTTTAGGATCCTTAGGCCATTTTAGGAAGGGGAGCCAACTTGATTTTTGGTGCGGTGGGGTAGGGTGAGGGGGTGATTTGTCCCATAAAATCATAAATTATGGACGGCGGACTGGGGCTGGACAGATACCGGAGAAGTCTGGAAGCCTAGGTGGACCACCCAGCTCTATATCTGGTAATCCATCAGCCAAATAACAAGATGTGGCTGCAAGAAAGCCTGTAAAGGTTTGGTTCCTGCATAAAACAAGGCCTCCCATGCACACTTTTATGCAACTGTAGAGGATCCTGCGACAATTCCAGGTAATGTTTTGTTCACATAGCTTCTCAAAATCTAGTGACGTATCAGGAGCTCAAAACAGTGGCAAAGAGAAGAACGGAATGGCGATTACTCCACCGACAAAGTGCCAGGTTCTTAAGAATTATGATGATGATGATGTAACATATTTTCATTGCTCTTGAGCGTATTACTTTTAACACTTATTTTTATTTCATTTGTTGCAGTGTAATAGACAACGGAACAGTCATAGATGATACAGAAGATGATAGTCAATATTAAGTATATATTATATAGTTACCAATTGTTCTTGCTTGACCCTTGAGCTTGACCAAGGCAAAACTTTTTTTTTACAAATTTTGGGGGGCACCCTTAAGTCAAAATTTTGCATCAAAAATTCGATTGGCTCCCCTTCTTAAATCAATCTGAGAGACAAATGGAGCAACTCTGCAAAAGGAAATTCCATCATCATCATTTGCCGTATAATTAAGTGAAGACCACGGACTACTACTGCACCTCAAATTACAACCAAATCCCTTGCGGGGGCCAATCTTGATAGCTTAGCCTGCTAGACCCTTTGGTTATCATTTTACATTGAAATGGAATTTTAATTTTGGTGATAATTTACTATTTTTGGCAGTAAAAATGTTTATTTCACGTTACATTTTACTATATCTAATGATCAGTTAAATACCAGCCAAATAAAAATACTGCAGGCTCTCTATTGGGATGTAAATCGTATGCCATGCAATATTTTGGGAAATGTTAGTTATGCCTAATGATACATTTGACTAAATAATACTTGGTGAAATGAAGTTTGACCAAGTAATTTTTTGTTAAACAATAACTTGCCAAAAAAGAGTTTTGCTAACTGTAAAATTGCGATAAGTTGTTTTGCCAAATATTTTTTTGGGAAATGATAATTTGGGTAAAATAGTTTGGGATGTGATACTTTGGGAAACGTTTTTGGCCCATTCGTTAGTAAACCGTTATTAGATCAATTAATCATTATATATAACGATAATTATATCATTATGTAAATATATTCAGTGTTGTTATATCATTTAATAATTATACTAAATAAGCGTTAATGCAACTGATATTATAATAAAAATGTTTATAGCCATCGATACGCACCCATGAGGATTCCATACAAGTGATAGTCTTACCCCGGTGATAGTTTTACCCCAACATACCTTATAGTTAAACTATAACCTACTCGTATAAGACAGTTATATTTCTTGAGCTAGGATATGGCTTCTAGTACACAACCATAATGGTAAAATTAGGAACTAGAGGAAATTCCATAGGCGAAGGAGCGAAATACCTTCGTGTTAGAATTTATAGGCCGGGCACCTGCGCCAGTGAGCGATCGGACAAGAAATTTAGCACCGTATGTGGGCTTTAACTCTAAACAGATGGATTAGGGCCTTTTGACGATTGGATTTTGTTAGCGTTACCTATTTTATGTTTCTACGTGGTTTGATTTCAAATAACTTTCGAGCAAATAACGAAACATACGGAAACTTTTACAAGTAAATTACAAGTAACTTTTTTGTAAAAACTTTAAATTGGCGTTTTTGCTAGGCATTAGAGTTTATCTTATCCTCGTTAGGGTAACATTCCATTTCTGACCGCAGCTGCACTACTAGTAACTACGAACGCGTCGGTGTTATTGTCAATTTCCATAGTAAAATGAATGGCAGTGCTGCTGTCGTTGGAAATGGACTGTCACCTTAAGTCCCCATGTACCTACTTGTACAAGTAGTACTAGCGGTTGGCCTAAATCAGCTGCAAATGGTGTTAAAGGTATGAAAATCGGCACGATTAATCTTTAGGCCATTTGAATCAATTTGACCCGTAGCAACAAAAAATAAAAAAAACCGAAAGGAGTTATGACGTCATCTTTTTTTGTATGGAAAAGAAATATTTTTTGTTCAGAAACCAATCGTGTGTGGTATTAAATGAAAGGGCATTCATAGCCGGTTCTAAAAATATATCACATTATTATATTTCAGTCACTTGTATTCAATTAAAATTAAAATAATTTACAAAACATACCAAGTTTGGGCTCCTCCAGATACGATACCGTTGAATTATTTTTTGTAAAATATTCTTCAAATAATACCCAATATCCTCATATCTAACCCAAAGAAATCAATTTCGAAAATATTTAGATTTAGTATTTTTTTTTAATTTTTCATTATTACAAAGTGTGATGTCGAATTATTCAATACGAGTATAATGCCATTCGAGTAAAATAATTCCTGGAGTATTGAAACTTGGTTTACATGTTTCTTTGGTAAGACGCTTTCGGTAAGAAAAAGGATGAGGAAATGTTACGACTTTTTATTGGAGCAGTTGCCCTTGCATTTTTTGCAGATGGGCGCACAAGGGAGTTTATTGCGTCTGCATATGCACGATCTCCTTTGGAAGTCTATTTCCACAACCACACCGCGTCAACTCTGAACACACTTTCCAGTGCGTTACTTGTGTGGTCCAATATTTTTGAACATTCAGACTCTGGTGTGGACTACGGTCAATGATGCTGTCTATGCTGCTCAAAGAAATATAGTCTGTCAAGCGATGACCGCGCCTGTAGAAAAAAGCGGCAAATTTAATGTCGGCTGTACACACTCGTCGAGAGCCCCTCGCCGAGAGTCTCGGTGCAAGAGAGCAGCATGTATTTACACACTCGTTCTCGGCCTGTCTCAGGGTCTCTCAACGAGTGTCGAAAATTTTATTAATCCATTAGGATAAACTGATACTAATTGATAATAAATTAAAGCTCTCCAAAGGGCCTCTACGTGTTGGATCTATATCCCCACGCAAGCCTATCAAAAGACCGGGATTTAAAGGCCCGTGAAATCCAAAATGGAGGTACACATAATAATAAATATTAAAGTACAAGTTTTCACAGATCGGCCTAGTCCTACAGCTCAATAAGGCTTGTGTTGTGGGTACTAGACGACGATATATATAATATGCACATATATACAAGCCCTGGTAAGGGCATTTATTTGTGTGATGATTTGATGAACACACAAATAAATGCCCTTACCAGGATTCGAACCTGGGACCTCATGCTTCATAGGCAGGTTCACTATCGACTAGGCTAGGAGGCCTTTTCATTGATAGATTGATAGGTCACAATTTGTAATAATAATAAAAAAAAAATACAAAAACTAAATATTTTCGAAATTAATTTAAATATGAGGATATTGGGTATTTGAGGAATATTTTACAAAAAAATAATTTAACGGTATCGTATCTGGAGGAGCCCAAACTTGGTATGTTTTGAAAATTATTTTAATTTTAATTAAATACAAGTGACTGAAATGTAATAATGTGGTATATTTTTAGAACCGGCTCCAAATGCTCTTTCATTTAATACCACACACAATTGGTTTAAGACCTAAAAATTTTTTTTTCCATACAAAAAAAAGATGACGTCATAACTCCTTTCCGTTTTTTTTATTCTTTGGTACTACGGGTCAAATTGATTCAAAAATTATTATTATTACCTAAAGATTAATCGTGCCGATTTTCATAACTTTAACACCATTTGCAGCTAATTCCCGAATTTCAGGCTGTACCTACCGCTATCACTAAAGTACAAATTAAATTCGAATTTTGAACTCATATAGAAATAAAGGTAAGTTTCAAATTCAAAAGCGCCAAAACTGCCCTGGGTCTTACGAGGTTATTTTAAGTTTGAATTCAACTAATTAAGGTAGTTGTACAAAACATTTTGTTGAATGACGAGCGATTAATGGTTGAACCAACTGGGTGATTATCTCAACGAATTTTTTTTGCGGCGGAGCTGATAATGACAGTGTGGACTACTTGTTTCACAATGGTATTTTTTTTCTGAAAACCTTACAAAAATTATTATCTTAAGCCAAATCGCAAAATGTTATAAAAGTTATTGTTATTTATTTAAAAAAAATTTTTCGCCGCAATTATAATTTTGGTGTAGTGTCCCGAATCCGTTTTTCTTGAATGATTTCTATAGTAGAACCATAACATCCATTGATTTAACTAAAACTTCACAAACTTTTACTCGTTGGTAGTCTACGTATATTATAAGAAAATAAAAGTGAAGATTATTACATGAATTGATACTCTAAACTAAGCATTACTAGTTGTCCTGGTAAAATAGTAAATTTTGGTGGTAAATATTGAAAATGAATTTTATGGTCGAACGAAACGCAACAAGGCAAACAAACGTGGAGTAACCTGTTAATTCAGGTCTGCTCTGGCACTGAACGATGATGCACGTGTCGTATGACGCTAGATCTGTCCAGCAAACGCGTAATTATCTAATTTTGGTGTATTAAAATACTTTTTAATGCAATTTTGGTGGTGTATCTAACTAATGACCGAAAAGTAGTTGTTTTTGTGTGAACTGTATTTAAAGCATGTTTATACATATTTAATTACACAAACGGGTCTACCGCGATATAATTTCATTGTTTTTACCTTTAATTCCGACGTTTCAGCTGAGTTGCACCAGCTGTGGTCACGGAAAGACTGACGTCCCAACAAATGTCAACGGAGATATTAATAAAACACCACTAAACTACCCGAAATTAGTTTATAAAAATGTTCGGGGTAGACAAAGAAATTGCAGCTACCCGTTAAAGTCTAATTTCGGGTAGTTTAGTGGTGTTTTATTAATATCTCCGTTGACATTTGTTGGGACGTCAGTCTTTCCGTGACCACAGCTGGTGCAACTCAGCTGAAACGTCGGAATTAAAGGTAAAAACAATGAAATTATATCGCGGTAGACCCGTTTGTGTAATTAAATATGTGTACAAAACGCGAGAGTTTGAAGCATGTTTATAGTTTCTTTTTTAAAATATAAACTTGAAACTGATGTGAGTGATACGGTTTACTTTTAAATATACTTTTATGCAATGGTTCTAATTTTGGTGCATCAATTTTGGTGGTTTTGGTGGTAATTTGAAAACCACCAAAATTGCTTAATGCCACCAAAATTGATACTTATGAGCCATAACTAAGTAATTTTGTATTTGCTGTCATAAATTTATATTTTGTATTCACAGCACTAATGACTAAGTGCATTGATTACCAGTAAAAAATAAATACTTTACAATAAAACAAAATTTCACATTTTGTAATTGCACTGACTTTAACCTACATTATTTGATCGTGTAATGTTTTCATCTACCCTCAACTGGCTTAAGGAGCCATTTGAGGGTAGATTTAGTTTACTTTTATTGAAATACCTAAAGATACAGACTATAATAGGGATGGTGGCCAGTAAATCTAATTTTGGTGGCAATCAATTTTTAAAATCATAATATCTCTAAAACTACTATGTATAATGAAAGGCCATTACTACACAATATCGATTGTGACTAGTTACGTATTATCGATACATAATTTAGACATAAACTTCAAAAATAAAAAATCCCACCAAAATTAGGTAAATTTTGGACCTGTTGAAATTAGACCAACTATTACATAGTTCGTTAAGTCAAACCATCTCTACAATGTCGCACATTTTGCACTATCTATGTAAGTTTAATTATTTGATACACATCAGTATTTTTTTTATTTGACGGCACGGTTATAAATGATCATTTGATCAATGATAATGTAAATGATCATTGAAGATTGATTTGATAATTATTAAACAACAATTTATTACTAAAAACCACCAGAGCACTGGTGCGGTTCAGCTGCGGCAGCCGTGTCATCAGCAAATTAATACGTTAGTACCTATGTAAGTTGGAAATCAGTTAATTATTTCTTCAGTATCCGACCCCGTGTTAGAATTGTATTAAATCATGCAATTAGCAATATTAGAGTAATACGGGATTAAACAATTTGACGAACATTGTCTTTGAATTAAGACGAAAGGGGACGACCGTCTCGAAACCGGTTTTCCATACAAACGTATTCCCCATTATCCTCTCTGGATGTTAACATTATTGAAAATATTTTGCACAAAAAATGTATTTTAATCATAGCTTTACACGGTCGGGCCGTTTGAAAGTTTCGATTTTTTAATTATTATAAGATTTAGGAGCGAAAAATAGGTTTCATACAAATTTTTAAAAGGTCCTAACTCTTATAATAAATTTAAAATCGAAGGGTCGGGCATAGCTATGATTAAAACACATTAAATTATGTAATAATATTTTCCATAATGTAAATATCCAGAGAGGAAAATGAGGACTACGTTTGTATGGAGAATGGGTCGTCCCCTTTCCTCTTAAGGAAGGCAAAAGATAATGGGATGGGGCGGAAGATGAGAACGGCGTGTCCTGTTTTGCAAATATATCCATATGATAAGTTTATACATTCAGGGTAAAATAAACTTAAAAATAAGCTGTTTCATACATTTCGATGAATCATATTATGTCAATGTTTTTTTAGTTGAGTTGAGGTCTTTTTATCAGTCGGGTCAAACAGAAAACTGTGTTCGCGTCTTTCCTGCAGACATACACAAGAAAAATGTACAGTTCGTGCGAACACGCTAGTTTTCTCTCCTGTGGGCAATAGTTAACAGCTTGTGGGCATGTAGGTAATGATTTTATCATAGTTCTCTAAATAAAAGGAGGACCTTTTCACGTGGATAAGGGTTAAATAAGAAAATTAACCTTTATAGCACTTCACTCTTGTGTATGTCTACAGGACAGACGCGAACACAGTTTTCTGTTTGACCCAGTCATCATCATCACCATCCCACGCAGACGAAGTCGCAGGCAGAAGTAAGTATATCATAAATCGTCGGGTGTCAAGCAAAAGTCACTAAGTACCACCACAAGTTCATAGTCATAGTGAACCATATTAGTACTAAAAGAAGGTCGATTTTTGTTTAAATTTTTTTTTAGTAATTAGTGACTTTTGCTTGTCACCCGACAAAATAAAATTAGTAATCACGACAACAAGCCAGCCACCCGGGCGAATATGCATGCAACTTTATGCATGTTTAATTTATAGTTTAATATTAAGTAGGTACCTACTTACTTTAATTTCCAAATTGTAATGTAAATATTCTTATATGTGATCTTTTTGACATTTACTTCTATTTTATATTGAATCCTTTTAATTTTTTTTTATTGTAACAGCATGTTTAACATAAAATGTAGACACTGACGATGCAAAAGCGATCCAACAGATCCTACTTGAATAAATTGATTTTTATCTTTTATCTTTAATATTTACTTACCTAAGTATATGGAACTATAGTTACTGCTATAAATACCGACCTACAATATAATTCATAATATAATAAATATTATGGTTGAAGTACAATGGATGTTGAGCAAAATAAATATGTCTGGAATTCAAATTATATTGGAAGCACGTCTCTTCCGTTTTGTCCGCTGTGATTGAATATTTTAGTACGTAGGCCTGTCGGCTTGCTAACACAATGATCCCCAGCTACATTTTCATCTTATTATAGACTAGCGACCCGCCCCGGCTTCGCACGGGTTACCTATATCTATAAAACCTTATACACTTAAACCTTCCTTTTTGGTGCAATATGTAAAGTAGAGTAAGTAACCCGAGATTCCATAATAAGGATTGTGACGTTTATACAATAAAAGTGCAATGCGAACTACCTGCAAGTCGACATTCTGTTGTCAACTGTCATGGCGTACAGGCGGGTCGCGGAGCACACCTGACTGACCAACTGAGTTTTAATTAAGTGTAATAAAAAGGCACGTTAGTGGGAAATTTATACTGTGTACGTATAAAAACGTAAGGACCAGACGTGATCTTGATTGCACCAAATTGGAGTTTGCCTAGTTGAGGCCAATACTGTATTCAGCAAGTATTATAATTAAAAAACGGTAATAAAATAATGTATCCAATGCAATTTATAATAATAACGGTCAAATATGTAGGTACCTACATCATTTTACCCGAGTAATAGAAATCTATTTGTATAGATCATGGTTTGCGTAAATAACATACCAGTACACAAGTAAAACTAAATAGGTTGTGATATCTGGTATGACTTTTTACCTTACTTAACATTGGACCATTTACGTATATTATAAATTGCATTATATCTATATATTATACTATATTACCTATCAAACAGCCAAGTAAAACTGAGGAAATCAGTTGTTGCCAATAAATAATGTACATGTACGAGATGTTATTGGAAATTCACGAAATAGGTATTAATTGTGTGAAACGTGTATATAGCTTGAACGCTAATGGAAATACCTAGAAAAGTGTAAGCATCCAAAGAAAATATGTATCAATTAAGGTTAAACTCGTAAGATATTTAAACCTCGAGTTATTATCAATTTGAATAAAAGAAAGCAGACTCAAAATTCAAAACTGAAAAAAGGAGAAGGAGAGAGACTGATATTGTAAAAGTAAAACCATAATTGTATTAAAACACTTTATTACGGTAAACAAGTACATAACAATAAGAGAATAGAATAAATGTGTACAAAGGCGAACTCATCCCTTTAAAGGATCTCTTCCAGCTGACCGCTAAGCAACTGAGAGAGATACTAGGAATAGTGTAAATATTCCAAGGTTATATTGTTAAAAAATGTTTATTGTTGAACGGTTGAGAAATGAATATATCCACACCTCGCCGAGTTTCTTATATAAAAAGGAAGAGATGTGACGTTTATACAATAAAAGTGCAATGCGAACTACCTGCAAGTCGACATTCTGTTGTCAACTGTCATGGCGTACAGGCGGGTCGCGGAGCACACCTGACTGAGTTTTATTTATCACCTTGTAATACAACAGAACCTAGACGTCACAAGGATATTTCGAAGTTATTCTGTCGCTGATCGGTATAACTCATTACTAACCGTTTCAGTTAAACAGTAGAAGTATACATAAGTGCTGTTGATATCTAATTACGTAATTACCTATACCTACGGAAGATGTAAGTATAACATTTTCTAATGAAGAGTAATCGATGGGACGAGAATAAGATAATTGGATGACGCCGGTGGCTCTGGAGAGTTCGGTACATAATGATAATTATCTGATATTGGAGGAAATAAAACAAGCGTGTTAATTTGTTAAATGTTCACACTATTAAGATCTGGCCTATAAGCACCTACCTACATATTGTAACGGTGCGTGTAAGGAAACGTTACACTACCACCTTTCCTATTGCTACTGGCACATCCAAATTCTAAATTCCCTTTTTAAATTCAAATCCTTCTTCAAATTCCATTCCTTGATTTTTATTTTCAGTTCGATCCAAAACTTCAATCGATGAACATATTTTTATTTTAACGGACTGTACTTCCTACATAGTTTTCTAAGTTTTATTTTATCGTAATTGTGATCTAAATAGTTAATACAATATGAAAAGTGCAGTGAATAGTGTGCACGATTACCAAGACCAACTCCAGATCTATACCCACATCGCCGAGCAACCCTTTCCTCCGTGCTTCCTCCGCTACGCTCGTGCTCCTACTCCACACCAGTCACCTGCTACTACTTTACGACATTTTTTTAAATCAATTTTATATATCTTGTAATAGCTAGCATAAGATATTTTTCCAAATTCAAAAAGGTTATAGTCGACCGAACCCAAGTTTCGATATATCTCTCGGCTTAACATCATTTTTATTTCCTATTTATTGATAATCACATAGTCCAACATATTACAGCCACACAATAGTCATTACACTAGATTATCTAAAACTAATATATTTCCTATTTTACATTTAACCAAAACCCTTAAACCATTCACTTTTTGTCGTGCCTCTTTACAAAACATCCTAACACAATAATAACTCACACATATCTTTATCATAGTTACACAATCCAAGATTTCCACTGAAATCTCACAAATTGGTTTCAATCCTAAGTGTTTTTAAAACTCCTTGGAGTCACTGAAGGGCGAGCCAATACTGACTTACGGCAGTACTGTTGGAGATAATCCAATAGCGTATCCATCACCCGTTTAAATAAACATACACTTAAGGCAGATATCACCATCCCTTCCTATTTATTTCTTTCGAACCAACGGAATAATAATAACAATATAATCAATTAGGCATATTTTATTTACAATTATACAACACCAGGTATTTTCTTATTATATAGGTCCCATTTTGCCTAGGTATTTCGATCCTCTTCTGGCTATTAAGATGATGAATTCAACACTTTTAAATAGCCCAGATCTCGTCTATGAACTCGAGCTTAGTAGCATCCAGTTCCCAACCACCACGCAGGCTGATCCGACACTTTCACTTTGTTTTGACTTTTTATTTTGATTTTGTCAAAATATCAATATATTTGCCTCAATTTATTTTCTCTCTTTTCATTATTAGATATTTTCTCAAAAATACCACGCGATATTGCTGAAAATTATTTCAAATCTGTTACCTATTTGACATTGTCAAATAAATTTCAACCATCTCAACCGTCAACGACAACGTCAATACGTATCAGCAACCTCTTTGACAGAACATTCTCCACCTACTCGCATAAAGATTAACCAACCTTATGCCCTAATACTGTTATTATCTCACAGATTACTCCCAGTCTAGACTTAACATACTATATTTTTACAATTTATTTTTATTGAATATTTTACTTATCCCTCTTTTATTGACTCTTCAGCCCATACCCGTCCGCCTTTCTACCCTTTTTTTTCTTTCTTTGTTTAAGCTCTTTCATCCTCCATTAACTCCATTTCCCATCTTTTTCTTCACAAGTGTGTTACTTGATCTTGTAAATATCCCTCTTGTATATATATTCCTCTCTTTTCTTAATTTCAGAGCGGGCAGACCAACTCTGTTAAAAATAACCCTTATGGTCAATTCTCTATTTTTACCCTCTTCTTGTGGTAGATCTACTCCTATACCATACCAATTAGGTTATTTACCTAGGTATGCTACACTCTAGTCGGCATTAACTTCGTTAACAGACGACTGAGACTCCCTTGTATATATATATCTGTTGAGCGGTTGACCAACTCTTAAAATAAGCCTTAGGTTGTTTCATCCTATCACCCCTTTCTAGTGGAGCGGTTGACTACTCCCTTCTCTAAACAAGCCTAGGTCGTAGCGAGGTCTTTAAGAGTGTGCGTCATTAATTGTGAACCACATCTCCATTGCTAGAGACGAATGACTGTGTGATTACGACGGGCGATGTATGACTAGAAAAAAGTTCCTCGATTCCTCGATCTTTCATCTTCTTCTTCATTCATATGACTCATCTGCTCATGTAAATACTCATTCTACGAGCTTTTCGCCTTGTTCCTCTACTATCCACCGACTTACATACTTAAATTACCTACAGAAACTTTTTATTTCCTCTATTTTCTCATATATTTTCTATTTTGTTATGGTTTTTAAATTTTTAATCATGTATTATTATTTTCCTAAGTTTAGCTTAAGGAAAAATCCTTTGGCCCTAAGCCCCAGGATTTTCCCTTCCAGGGCGACCCCGGTAGTGTAACGGTGCGTGTAACGAAACGTTACACTACCACCTTTTTATATTGCTACTGGCACATCCAAATTCTAAATTCCCTTTTTAAATTCAAATCCTCCTTCAAATTCCATTCCTTGATTTTTATTTTCAGTTCGATCCAAAACTTCGATCGATGAACATATTTTTATTTTAACGGACTGTACTTCCTACATAGTTTTCTAAGTTTTATTTTATCGTAATCGTGATCTAAATAATTAATACAATATGAAAAGTGCAGTGAATAGTGTGCACGATTACCTATTGCCAAGCCCAACTCCAGATCTATACCCACATCTTAAGGGCACATTAATTGTGCCTTTTTATTTAAATCAATAAACACCCTACTTCGTCCCTGGTACCTGTCTTTGATTCCCGTCATCCCAGTGAGGCTCCGTCAGCTGCCCCCTCACACATATAACGGTACAAGTATTTTACTATTTTGTCGACACCCAATTACAATGATAATGGATACCTACATTGTTAAATCAGAGCAATCTATTCTCTTTGAGTAATGAATTAAGCAGGCCCACCTAACTGCGGCTATCGAAGGAGGGAAATTCTATAATAATACCTTAGGTACTACCGTGACTTTATGTAAGTAGCAGTAGTAAGATCGACATTATTTCAAACTACCTTGTCACAGTGACAATATTCAAAATTTTATTAAATATTCAAAATTTAATTCTTTGACTGTACGGTCAGCCAAGAAAGTGGTCTACCACTTTCTTGGCTGACTGATGTACATACATATAAATGGTCTTTCCTGAAAAACACTAAATTCATAAACATCTGTGTAGGTACTTATAGCAAAGTTTGCGCCAATTATCGGGGAGCATTGGCCCGTGTTCCGTGTTTCATAATGTCGGATGGACGGCTGTGTTGTGTGCTGTGAATTTCTGAGGTTTTGTGAGAGAATGGATGATAGTTGTTCAACTGTAATAATTTTGTCTTATAAATCCATACTAATATTACAGTGAAACCTGTTTAAGTGGGACCTGGATAAGTGAGAAACCTCTATAGCTGGGACACATGGTGCGGTCCCGACACTTTAGCACTGAATTACCTCTGTTAGTGAGATAAAACGAACCTCTTAACTGGGATTAGTTGTTGTGATTTTATAGTCACATTTACCTCTATAATTGAGAAAGAGAGTGTATTTTACCTCTTTAACTGAGACTATATTTATAAGATTACATTTTCCTAATTGTTTTTTAGAATTTTATAGGAACTGACCTCTGTATCTGAGATAACGTCAATCTATGACCTCTCTAACTTGGACTTTATTGATCAATTTCCGTATTCTTACTAACTCTTAGTCTATCGACAAATTCCGCATTTGCTTAATTGTGTCTAAACGACTTCAAGTTTGAAAAGCTGAAATCTTGATAAGTAACACGAATAAACAAATTTTCATTTAATAAATTTCTAAGACACAATGAAGTCCGTATTCAATTTAATTTTATTTTAAAATATCTATCCTTTGGATAAATTCAAAATAAATTCAAAGAAATATTTAAACAGACTTAAAAAAAAAATTAAGGATAAGGATTATTTTACCTTATTTATTTTTAAAGATAATGACCTACAAAATACCTTATTAACTACCTCTATAACTGAAATATACTATATTCTCACCTCTATTAATGGAACCCTCTGTAAATGAGACAGAAATTTATTTGTACCTGGCTAACTGAGAGCTGGTAAGTGGAATACCTCTTTAAGTGAGACAAATCTGCTCGTCCCTTGAAGTCTCACTTATCCAGGTTTCACTGTATAAATGCGAAAGTGTGTCTGTCTGTCTGTTACCACTTCACGCTTAAACCGCTGAACCGATTTAGTTGAAATTTGGTATGGAGATAGTTTGAGTCCCGAGGAAGGACATAGGGTAGTTTTTATCACAGAAGTCACCCTTTAAGGGGGTGAAAAGGGGGGTGGAAGTTTGTGTGGGGAATCGATAAAAATTAGATTGGATAAAAAATAAGCTACCCAAATTACTAACTCCACGCAGACGAAGTCGCGGGCAAAAGCTAATGTATCATAAAACTGTAATTTAAATGTAACTAAGTTTCATGGCTCATTAGTTATACACTGTAGGTAATGTCACGTAAAACGTGTTTGAAGTAAAAGTGTTTTGTATTGCGCACGTAGAAAGTGACGGGTTGAATGCAAGGGTTGAATGCAAGCCAGATTGGGTCTGACAATTTCCAATTTAGGAACCATAAGTGCAGGTATGCGTGGTATGATTTATGATGCGAAATAGCGAGCATGACCCGCCAGTACGAGTACAGTCGGCAGCCAAGTAGCTAATCTGGCAAGGCAATTAACGTGGTCTATACACCTTTCTCTCTCTCTCTCGCTCTCTCTCTCTCTCTCTCTCTCTCTCTCTCACACACACACACACACACACACACACGTTCAAAGTACCTACATTAAATAGTACTTCTAATATGGTATCAAGTTGAAACATGCATAAATAAACGTATTTCTTTTTTAATAAAATATAGCAAGCTGATATTATTATATTCTACACAAATGCAATTTCGCCGAATAAGCAAAAACTCTTTTCATGCAGGCGAGGCTAGGATAAAGAGCTAATGCAGAACGGAAAACTTAATAGATTTCTCTTGTTTTTATACCGCTTTCTTTCGCTTCCAGTATTTTAAAAGGATAAAACCAGTTCGTAAGTAAAAACCCGGAATGTACGCTCCTTCTACTTCTAACAAAACTTGGATAATTGGAGTGGTTTTCAATTTTCTCTGAGCTGAGAGTACGTACCTACATAGGTAACACTGAAAGTTCTTAAAATGGGGGACATTGGAGAATATGCACTAAAAAGATGCAATTAATCTTTATATTTATAGAAAAATGTAATTACTTACTTTGTACTTAATGTTTATTTTTGAGATAACTAGATCTATACCTAAGTTTTTTTGGGTCGTTATTCTCGCATTTTAAAAATTTCGTGTTATGCTGAGCTGTTGTACGATTTTTCCTTTTTACAATATATGTATAGGTAATCCTTTTCACACAATTCAATAGAAACTGATTTGCTAGGTAGAATATATTTAACAAAAACTTACATAGTTAGGTAGGTACCTAATTATCATTAGTCGTGTGCTTTTCATGTTGTTTCGTGTATCGTAAACAGTTTTTTACACGAGGTCTGAAAGTGTTTTTATAAACCAATGACAACCAAAAGTTTCCTTTAAGGATGACTCACGCTAGACCGGGCCGGGGCCGGGTCGGAGCTTCCGGCGCTTTGTTTTCTATGGAAAAGCACCACGTGATCACCGATCAGCCGTCATAGAAAATGACATGTCGGACGCCTCGGCCCGTGCTCGGCCCGGTCTAGCGTGAGTCATTCTAATGACAATTCACCGAATTGAATACCATAGTTTTAAAACAATGGGTCGTTAAAACCTTAATTGGTTGTAATAGAGTTTTACATCGCTTCGTGTTTGATATCCCAGTAAAAGAAACCGAAACTGAGGGAAATTGCAAGGAAAATCAAAGAGGATTCCCGGTAAATCACGGATAGCCTGGGCTTCACTGGTGCCCGTGCGATAGCTAATCAGGAGCGGCATTCGAGTACATATATAAAAACGAACTTTACTTAATATTACTATCAGTGCATCTCGCTTGCACTTATATATTGGTACAACTATCAATATATAAGTGCAAGCGACAAGCATCGAGAATAATGTCAAATTAAAAAAAGGAATATAAAGTTCAAATGCCGCTTTCATGGCATAATTCCAACCGCTTACAGAACTCAGGTGGGTTAAACGGCCGGGCATATAGGTAAGTCAAGTATTTTAAGTGCACTATAATAGAGTATTTATGAATTTGTGTGCTAAATTTTTTTACTTAAATTGTTGGGTAGTAGGTACCTTTGCCTAGACAAAAATATGTCTTTATGGTTATATAGAGAACTCATACAATTTTTACCTAAATGAATGAGGTATTAACACATTCAACACCAAGAACCCGACTGTCGGGTACACTGTTCGTAGCGACTACGCGCTACATACGACGAAACCGTGGCTACGCGCTACGAGCGTAACCCGTAGCACTTAGTGGTATTGAATGTGTTAAGCAAATGCAATGAGAAGAAATCAGTTAGTTCCCAAAACCTATACACAATAAAAATCTATCTAGGTATACAATATACCGAGTTTTTCCGTAACACGAGCAAATAATTATAAACCATAATTATATTGTACTCCTCAAACGATATAACTTTTGATTAACAACCTTTAAAAATAATGAAATCATTAGATATTCTTATTGGTCACTACATAGTAATTGGCCACTCTTAACAATAAACTTCAATCGGCTTGTTTCATTCTGATTTGTTAGGAGTGCCCAATAACTATAGCAGTCACTCCAATTAGGTACTTAATAATTAGGGCGAGCGAAGCGAGCCCTATCACTAATCGACGAACTATGCATTCTTGTGGTACACTTTACGGAAAAACTACTGCACTGTTAGGTTTGAAATTTAACATAGTAATTTAAATTCATGTCTAGATGTGTTATCAAACAAAAAAATATCATTTTATAAACCTAAAAAAATAAAATAAAGTAATAACACTTTGTATTACTACTAGCGCCATCTGTTGGCAAAATGATGAATTAACATTCGTGCTAATGTTAATTATTTCTTTCTCTAACAGATGGCGTTAGTAATAAATAAATAAATAAATATTGGACATTCTTATACAAATTTACTAAGTAAGAAGGCTTGCGTTGTGGGTATTCAGACAATACGATACCTATGTGGTGTTTTCAAGTTCAATAATGTCGATGGCGTTTACGCCATTAACAACGATGAATACCAAAATGGGTACAATTTTGGATTCAACCCACCTCGCTTCACTTGGTTTGATTCCCATTTTAGCAATTAAGTTTTTGTGAATACCTACTAGAACAATCAATCTTGCTGTATATTTACTGCGGAGGTCAATTTACTCGTATGTTTTGTGACGCTGCGATGTGATGATCAGTCATGTTGTGTTAGCAAACTTAAATCGGGTAATGTCAGTTCGAGAAACAGTTTTGGCGCCATTAATTTATTACGTAAGACGATTTTGGGGTGGAGGGGGGTCGAACATATCTTATTTTTTCTTACAAGGTGGTGGGAGGGGGTTTTCATAGTTAAGTAAGATCACAAAGATGCGATATTTTTTTTACTTTCACCTCCACACTCTATGCTATCAAACACGGTGCAGAGTTAGCTTAAACGAGCTCAAGTACCTTTGTACAGGTACAAATAAACATTCATAAAAATATATAAAAAAAATATATACCTATATATATTGGTGGGAGGGGGACGGGGTCAGCCTATTCTTATTATTTCTTACATAGGGGAGGGAGGGGGTCAAAAGCTGGCAAAAATTGTCTTACGTAATTAATGAATGGCGCCTTTAGTGTTACTATTGCTTGGAACTGCTAAAATTATAAATAAAGATAAGCATAATTAATACAAACTTCAGTGACTTAGGGCCGATACAGACGGACTACAACCCGACTGCAACTTGTATGGGAACTGCACGCCAATCGAAACGTCGGCGTGCAGTTCAGCAAAATGACCCAGTACCCTGGCAGTACCTAGTGGAACTCAGGTTTGGTGTAACAAAGGCACATTATGGTTTGGTCATCCGACTCATCTTGACGAGCACTTAGGAGAGTAGTACCCAAGATAGAGGCGATGCCGAACCCTGGCAGTACCTAGTGGAGCTCGGGTTTGATGCAACATACATAGACACACGCTGTTTTGGATATCCGACTCGTCATGATGATCACTGGGTAGATCAGTACTTTCAGTACCCAAGATAGCTGATGCTGAACCCTGACAGTGCCTAATGGAGCTCGGGTTTTATACAACATGGGCACACGCTGTTTTGGTCATGCAACTCGTCTTGATGAGAACTTAGGAGATTAGTACCCAAGATAGAGCTGATGCTAAAGTGGCTGTACCTAGTGGAACTCAGGTTTGGTGCAACATAGGCACACGCTGTTTTGGTCATCTGACACGTCTTAATGAGAACTTGGAAGAGCAGTACCCAAGATAGAGCTGATGCTGGACCCTGGCTGTACCTAGTGGAACTGTGTGTTAGTTTATGTGCGGAGCAGCGTGATTACCGCCAGTAGGTCTCCAGACGGGATAGCTTTTCGATCAATTGTGTGGAGTGGACGCAAAAATAAATTCAAGAACATTGGCTCGCTGACCCAACATTATGTAGGAAAGCCAGTTGGGTTCCTTGCAAAAAGTACTGGGCGGCCGTGTAGGATGTAATAAGCGCTTATGAAATTGTATATTACGTGTGGATGATATTGGCAATTTGATTTTCTCGTCTGGACACGTTTTTAAAGGACAAAGTAAAAGCTGTAACAGACAGGCGTACCGGACAGCAACCGGTTCGGTACGTTAAGGTAGAAAACCTCCGCGAGCCCTTACAAAGCTCTGCTTTTTGCTAGTTAACTAGATAAACGCTTCCAGAAATAATTAATATATTATTTATTTCAGATTGTTTTGTCGATTCTTTTAAGATTCCCAAAAACTAATATTACCTAATATGTACTATTATACAAACCTAGTCGCATTGAGCATATTATTTATTTACGGATCCTGTATAGGTTTACCACTTATCTGAGGCCGTTGGTAAAGAAGTTGCGCGGGAATTTTCTAGTAGAAAGTAGCTGAGTTTTGGTGCTAAAACTAGATTATCAATACAGGATGTTTGGTAAGTAGCTAGATGCAAAGCTTTACGGGGGTGATAGCTAACAATTCCATTTTTTAGCTACATTAAAAATTCTGGGCATTTTTCTAAATAAAGAAATCCATTTTTCTTCTAACACAAATATGTTCAAAAATACCTCAACTATGAGCTGTCACCCCCTTAAACCTTTGCTACCAAATACCCCTTTTATGAAATGTTTACTTAGGTACTTAATGTAATTAAAATCTGTCCCTAGAACTTCTTAGCAACTGCCTCAATGAAACGGTAGAACTAATAGCTGGCATAGTTGTTATATGTACACTGGTTTGCTTGAGCGTTGCCGCTAGGTAAGCCATATAAATGCCTTGGGGGCCAGTTGGGACTGGCCGTGGTGCTGCTCTGCAAGTACGAGTCCCGTTCCGTGCGATCTCTTTATCTTTTATTCTGTCGTCTAGACTGGCTACAGTAAACATTCGTGCACACGTAAAATGAGGTACGTAGTAGTGTAAGCAAAAAATAATTAGTTTACCCTATCACGCAATTCTGCAATTTTTTGAAAAAATATATCCATGGGGCTAAAAGTATCCGGTGGAATGAAACATTACACAAAAGAAACCTTGGTAGGTACTTAGGTACTTACTTAAGTACTTAGGTTAAAAATAATTCTGTTAAATGATCGTGTAAGCAGGTATTGTAGGTAAGTAACAAAACTTTACAGCTTTTTAAGACCGAACGTAATTAGGTATATTTATATTTAAAGCATCCCATTAGCGTTAATTTCTGACTTTCCTCCCCAATTGCCGATTAAGAATTAATTTGTGAATTTCCCGAGTAAAATGTGGTTTCTTAAAAAGTAACTTTTTATTCGAATTTATTAACGTCTACCATAATTTAAAAAAAAGTTAATTCGAGCGCAGGGCTTCCCTACATCCTACAAGTCATTAGTTTATGCAGAATGTTGTAAATTGATTAAATTGAGCGTGTTCCAATTATTGTCGGGTTCGAGAAAGTTTGACTAGTTCAATGATGCTCTTAGTGCCTGCCTAACAAAACAGGAAAATTATGGAGAGTTTAACAGTTTTAGTTAGGTATTCGATCTGTTTCCATTATGATACTCATCTGACATAGTCAAAAGTGACATATCTTTAACCAAAAACGTCACTTTTGATACTATCAGATCAGTATCATATTGGAAACAAATCGAATAACTAAAACTCGAATTGGTCTGTAAGAACAAATTTGGAGTAATTAAATTTTTTAGTTTTTTATTTATTTATTCGTATGGCAAAAATACGATCGTTTCTAATGATATAGATAACAGGTATACTAGTATAATATATTATAGCAGTACGCCCAATTGCTGGATCCATTGGGTGACATTGTTGTCTAGGGTGAACAAGTCCCCCGGGTTGCCCTGGTATTTGATGAGTGGGCATTCGCGGATAATGTGGTCCATACTCTGCACCGCAGCTCCGCATTCGCATGCTGGCGACTCTCTCCAGCCACATCTGTGCAGAAACTCTCGACTTCTACTCCAACCCGTTCGTAGGCGATTTAACTGGCGCCAATTTCGTCTGGGTAGTGAGAAATCTGCTGGTATTTCTATAGGGTTGATGTTTGTCCTTAGGTTGGCGGGCAAGTTCTCGTTCCATTCGTGGGTCCATCTCACATTAACGTCGAAGGAGGTGTTTTATAAAATTTTACTCAAACTATAGGTACAAGTTTTAAAGTCAACTTGTTAAAAGTTGAATGTATTTTACACTGGTTTAATTAATGAAATAATAATAAACTTACAGGTAATCTTTTTAGACTTAATCGCAGTTATCATTTTTGAATAACTTGACCTCAATTTATGTCGTGCCTCTAATTTCGTATTTCGAATTATACAAAAATTCAAACTTTGGTAGTTAGCTAGATGACGAGTGTGGTGTCTATGTATATGTAGATTTATACTATAAATGTTGCCAATGTATAAACAATAATCCTCTTCCATTATATTATTGAACTTTGCTCATACAAAGAAAATCTTTCGTGTTTGTTGGTCTAAGCAAGGAAACGATTAGAATATATTATATTGTGTTTAAACGGAGTTAGGGTTTGCTTGTTTTAAGAGATTAATTGTCGTGGGTTGAGGCAAAATGCGTTATACTGAAATGGCATGGTGACCAAATGTGTCAAATTGTGCAAGTGTGCGACTTCATGACAAAAGTTGGGTCCAGGGTAAAACTGGTCAATGGGGAGTGCTGGACGGGCCGCGCGGCGAGGGGCGCTCGAACACCCTTCCCTCGGCATAACCCTCAGTCACCACAGCGACCGCGCGCTCTCGGCACGCCTCGGCGTTCGCTCTGTGCTAACACTGCCATGTGTACGGACAAACTTTACGCGAATAATTTTAATTCTTAATGCAAAATGAAAGAAAATCGTGAGCGTGATGCGGGCCGTTTTCGAAGGTACGTCATATTTTCTCGTTATTAATGAAGTAATTTATTTTAGTTCTTCCGTTGGTTTAGCTTTAACTGTGTATCTAAGCAATTTGCGAATTGTTTGATTCATTCAAAATCTGCCATTAATCACAGTGCAGGTTTGGCATTGCGATTTTTGATTGTTTTTAAGGTATTTATTACGGCTGTGTGTATGATATTAGTTAGTATTCGGTTTGTTAATTTCGTCGTCACTCAATATAGGTAGTTAAAATGAGAGCGTTACACGAGTTCTATATACAAACGTTTGACGAACGAGTGTGCGATGTACAGATCATTATTAGGTGCATCTACTTATTGTTCGAAAGAAAGCTTTTGAATGACCGCTAGGTGTTACCATGAACGTTGGTTCAAAATGTTATCTACCTACTTACTTTTAACCAGATCGACAGATCGATTTTTTAGCCAGACAATAAAAGCCATGCGACACCTCGCATATTAATGTCGAAACATTTGGTGGTTTGCTTTTGAGTTGCACCCCTGCGTTGTTTTCTTTTGACATATTTTGTGAAAGATACTCGTATGCAACGAGCTAACTCGATAACAATATAGGGCATATATAAGGACGTAGGACACAGACTTTTCTGTAATTATAGGTCACAAAATAAATCATCATCATCATCATTTTAGCCTTCAGTCGCCGACTGCTGAGCATAGGCCTCTCTTCGTACAACTACAAAATAAATATAATCCAAAAACGTTAACGTCAATGTGGAGAAGACCGTCTATTAGGGAAGGCCGTCTACAAGCACTTTCCACGCTTTTAACTCTTGGGTTTGTACTTGGGTAGGTGTACAAATACGAGAGTTATCGCCTTATGATATGACGGACTTCTCAACTATAAATTTTATATGGCATTGTGTAATTTATTTTATTTAGTTTTATATAATAGGTACCTATGTGTCCCTGCGTGCCTTAGACTCTGAAACAAATACAATTGACGTCGTTAATTAATGTATTTCTGGATTTTAATTTATCCTTTTCCTACTGCACCCTAAAGGGGTACCTAAAGGATATCACTATTTTTTAGGGTACCGCACTCAAGGGTGTCAACGGGGGCCCGTTCACTAAGCCTCAGCTGTCTGTCTGAGCGTCCGTGTGCACATTGCGCCAGTCATTGCTATTATGTACCTATACTTATGTCGAATTTGCATTACGCATTGAGATTAGTCAGAACAAAGATGATTTAGGTACCTAATAGCCTAGGGGTGCATCAAAACTAAGTACCTACGTTACGCTACAACACAATACAGATGTAGTGCATAATAATTGTTTTCCATCGCATTTTCTCGGAAACGTTCGTATTTGTCAATCTACTTCAGTCAACCTCAGTACTTTTTGTACCGAGACTGACTGAAATAGCAAGACACATTCGTACGTTTCCGTGAAAAAACGATGGAAAATAATTATGCACTACATCTGTACAATATTCTTTTCTCAAACATGCAATGAAATATTGATGTTAAGTTCCTTAGGCTGCGAAGTATGACGTTTCAGGTGCGGCTAGGACAAAAGGTCGTTAATGGAATTTCATACACATCTTGCAGGCCTAGGCCGGCAAAGTCCTCTTTTTTAATTTTCATTTCACAGATATTTGTGACACAGCATCGAGGCATTCATCCATTAAAAAAAACTAGAGGCAGTATTTGGTTTATGGTTCGTAATGACACTCTGCCACTACGCCTATAAAAAAAAAACAATGTTTGCTATAATTTGCAGTTTTATTTGTATAAAATCAACATGAACTTAATAAATAATACATTCAATAATTTTATAATTTTAAATTATAAATTTAACTACACAAATAAAAACATTTAAAATATTTCATCTAAACGTTAGCGGTAAAAAGGTCTACTCAAACACGCGTAGTTATATTTTTTAAATTGTTATGGAGGTAAAGTTGAAAAATATTCATTCTGTTTTATTGGATTTATGGTGCGTTGTTGATTTTTTGACTTTAATATGAGTTCCGACGAAATAATGAAATTAATATTAATTGTAATCGTAGGTGTTGGAATTGGCAGCGTAAGCAGAATTAATTTTAATAACTTGCTGCCTCTGCCGCCAAGTCAAAGACGAAGTATGTATATGGTTGCTTATGGCAATTTTATTATTTGAGAAACTAAGAAAAATGGCTTACAGTTTATTAGAAACAGTTTTGTGGCATATTTTAAATGAATGTAACTACAAACTCGTCAACACTGTGGAAATTATACTTATTTACTCCATGCATAAAGCAACGATGTATGTGAAACATGATATCAACATGAAAGACTATGTAAACTTATGTGACGAAAACGACAGTCAGATGGATACAAGGCGAAAAAATCAAAGATACATGAAAATATACGGGTAGTAAAAATACACGATTCGTGTAAAACATACGCGTGATAATGATATAGGTACTTGTTGGTTATATTTTGGGTGTAGTTTACTTTTAGTTTTTTCTATAAATAAAACTTGGGTTTCGTGGATTTTTTATTTTATTTATTTCATTGCATGTTTGAGAAAAGCACTATACATACCTCGGCGGGAAATGGGGTTGCCCGCGCTCAGACCTATCCGGCCGAGCGAAATAAAATGTACAGAAACGTGAACAAAAATCGGTCGTCGGTCGGTCAGGCGGTCCTGTTGCTTAAGAGCGATCTCTTCTAGACAACTTTTGGGTGTCGGAGACAATAAAATTAGAATATACGGTAGGTAGCGCCAAGAAAAATATGAAAAGTCGATTGAATATAAGCAAACAACACAAAAACATTAGTATAAATAATCATACTTATTTGGTTCGGCACGGCACGCCTAACCATAAACGTACATAGACTCATACATAAAATAAATTTATATATGAAATAAATAAAGAAACAACAAAAACATTAGTATAAATAATCATACTTATTTGGTTCGGCACGGCACGCCTAACCATAAACGTACATAGACTCATACATAAAATAAATTTATATATGAAATAAATAAAGAAACAACAGTGTTATCAATAAAAACTAAGGAAGAGAAATATAGTATTCTTTAAGGTTAGATTTGAAACAAGGAGGTAATAGATTGAGAACGTCTTAACTCAACAGGGAGAGTCGAAACGCCTGAGAAGTAAATGTTTAAAAATATAATTATAAAAGGACCCCGTACCATAAGTATGGAAAATGTGGTTTCAGTTAAATATTCTGAGATTTTGATATAATGTAGATTTTATCGTCCTGAACAAAAGTCTCTATGGGGGCTACCACTGTTGCCGAGTCCCTTTCAGAGTTACGACTTATTTTGTATCAGATAGTAAATCATTAATTAGATGCAATTACCAACTATATATTTAAACAATTGACATTAGATTGAACCTATATTGCGATTTCGCGATAAACTGGCCATTTGACGAAAGATAAAGTGACTGCAATGTCAACTTCAAACGTGCGTCATGTGCACTTCGTAGATTATTAATAAATAACATAATATTTATTGATAATAATGTGAATATATACCGAATAAGATTATTTATGTAAGGTTTAGATGTAAGATTTACAAATAGGTAAGAGTAAAGTAGAATGGCGTTACTATTAGTTAGAGGACATTGCTTTGTCTGCAATAATGCCTATGTTCCTCGTGCTTTGCGGCGGATACCGGAAAATAACGAAGAAAAAATTCAGATGGCGATTTCATACAGAGAAAGTATGAACAATATCCCGGCTGAATTTATCAATGAGTCCCGTGTAGGTATGTATTAACTGTGACCGATTGCTAAATACAGAGTTGGAGGAGCTGCGTCGCGATGATTGTATTGCTTTAAACGTACTGAGGCAAAGATCGAGCAATACTTGCATGATTTGCAACTCACGAGAAAACCATCCCCGGTTGAACCTCAATGCAAGAACAAACGTCTTCATTGAATTAAACATTTATGTACCCGCATCAGCTCGATGTTGTGTTGGACACTTGGACATTTCCGGGCTACTACTTTTAGAATTGAAGCCCACGTTACTATTTGTTAAACGACGTTATCGACTTGCGGGCCATGAATTGAGTTCATTCCTACACACGTTACGTAAGCAAAAAAAAAGTGATGATTTTGACGTAGACAACATCTCAGAAGAAGATTTCAGTATAATATCTCCCGTAACAAAACAGCAATTTCAAGACATGTTTCAGTATTGTGTGCCGATTAACGACGACGGGCCTAACCGCAATGTCACAGAAAAAAAATTATTGATGTTCTTGGTGAAAATGTGTCAAGGACTCTCTGATGATTTCCTAAAAGTTCTTTTCAAATACAATTCCAGAGCCAACGTGAGTCGCGACATTAAAATAGTCAGGCAATCATTATTGATAAGATTTGTGCCCCAGTCTATTGGGTATAATGCCATTACTCGAGATGACTTCATTAATGCCCACGTGACACCATTCGCTAATGAACTATACAATCCTAATACTGACAATCGACAAGCAATAGTTATTGTTGATGCATCCTATACTTATACAGGAAAACCTAGCAACTTCAAATCTCTCAGAAAATCTTTTTCTTTTCATAAAAAACGACATTTAGTAAAACCCTGCCTAATAGTAGCCCCTGATGGATACATTTTAGATATACACGGACCCTATTTTTCAGACTCCAGAAATAATGACGCGAGCATACTTGAAGTCGAGTTTGAATCGAACGATGATATGAGCCAATGGTTTCGAGATGGCGATGTGTTTTTAATGGATCGAGGATATCGAGATGTTGTGCCATATCTCCAAAATAAAGGCATGCACTGTAAAATGCCCGAAGTCCTTGCACGTGGACAGCAACAACTTTCAACAGAAGCAGCAAACAAATCGCGAATAATTACGAAGACAAGATGGATAGTTGAAGCCCGCAATGGCCATTTGAAGTCAATTTTTAAGTTTTTTGATGGTTTGATCCCAATGGCACACCTTAATCATCTAAACGACTTTCTGAAAATAGCTGGTGCTATAATTAACAGATATCATGTCAATATCTATATGGAGGATGCAACTGTTCGATTAGCCAGAGAGTTACTGAATAGGATTCATGATATTAATGTAATGCAAGCACGGGTGGAAGCTGACGTTAATCTTACTAGACGTAATGCTAATTGGAACCTTCTTAATGAAAATCATTTTCCGCAGTTTCCTAGGCTTGACATGGCGTATTTGAAGCGACTGACTATTGGTATTTACCAAATTAATTTAAGCCCTGCTTACATACAGGATAAAATGGATATGGATAATAACGATGTATTTGAGTTTGATGAACTAAATGAACACGGCCTGATACGTATGAGAATACGCTCGCGTTTTCGAAATGCAGTTAAACATCAATTATGGATAGCGTTCCAAAACGAAATTCCGGAGGAAGAGCCTATCTTGGCCTATTACTGTAAATGTAAAACCGGTGCCAGGACTATTGGTTGTTGTGCTCATGTTGCCAGTGTGGTATGGTACCTTGGTTATGCACGTCATCAAGAAAACGTGAAATACCCAAGTACTGCATTATTAAACCACATACTTGATTGTGCGAACAGAAATCCTTGATAAACCGAGTTTTAAAGTGTACATGTGTATCTATCAAAGTATGTAAATATATGTAGATAAGATTGAACGAGTAACACTATTTTCTTTCATTTTATCCGTTAGGTAGTTTGTTTTGTCTGGTACAATCTACTGTAAAAATATGGGTGCATTAAAATGCACAAAAAAATGTTCCAATGATTTGTATGTCGTTGTAATAAGAACTTCTCAAAACATTTATCAAACGATTTATTTTTCACTAGAAAAAGACGCTGGAAGTGTCATATTACATTGCTGATATTACTGTCACTGTGACAAGGTGCGAATTAGTAGTTAGTACTAGTCTATTTCCTTGAGGGTACAAAATAAGTCGTAACTCTGAAAGGGACTCGGCAACAGTGGTAGCCCCCATAGAGACTTTTGTTCAGGACGATAAAATCTACATTATATCAAAATCTCAGAATATTTAACTGAAACCACATTTTCCATACTTATGGTACGGGGTCCTTTGGATGAGGAAGATAGCACAGATAGAAGAAAATTTTGAGAGGATCTAAGAGATTTAAGATAAGAGAAAGATAGCGGGGAGTTGCAGGATTAAAAAGTATAGAATAAAGACAATGAAGTGTGTGAGAGTTACGACGATCGACGATGGACAGGGAGCCATTTGAGTTGGGATCGGAAACTGGAAACGTGGTCATACTTGCGTTACCAGAATTTGAACCGAACATTATATATGAGCAGACGTTTTTAATGCACTCAAGCTTATTTAGTTGCTCCTCCGTAAGGTCGAGATATAAGAGATATCAGCATAATCAAGAATGGGAAGAATAGGTAGAAAATTACGAAGTCGCCTGAGAGACCCTTGATATTTTGCTCGAATTAAAAATGTTGAATTACCTACCTACGTCAGTACCTATTAGTGAGCGAATCAGGTACCTATCGGCTATTTCATGTCATATATATTTTTTATCTTCATTTCTCGAGATTATATCCAACGTCTATCGCAATTTTGTAAGAAATTCATTTCTTGGGTATCTTCTGCACAATTCTATTCCATGGGTACAATAGAATAAAGGTTCCCACGGAATCAGTTTACGTGACGCGGATACGG
Organism: Cydia splendana; assembly: GCF_910591565.1. Lineage (NCBI taxonomy): Eukaryota > Metazoa > Arthropoda > Insecta > Lepidoptera > Tortricidae > Cydia > Cydia splendana. Next base: position 35,850,709 of record NC_085987.1, on the reverse strand, counting down.
ACTTCCTCGGATGTCGATCCAATATTTTCCATCTCACATAGATTTATGATTTCATCAAAAAAAATATTGGCGTATTGGACAGATATTGCGGTCAAAGGTGTCTAATACAAACCCAATGCAATATATATCGACATACACTGAAACGGTTTAAAACAAATTACCTAAGATTTTTTTTTATTTTTAACACGCTCGATCACTTTATAAAGCAAATGTGATCGACCACGTCTATACCCCGAGTTTATCGCTAGGTATAAGTTACTAATACATAATATACCTATAGAGTCTTGAGAGAGAAGTTGATATCAAGGTATGAAGTTCTTTTATACATATGAAAACTTATCGGAAATTTACGATACGTAGGTGTACTTATAACACAAAAGTACCAATTGGAAAATAAATCAGTTTCTCAAGCGCGGTTGAATCCAATCATACACTGATTGTGTGAGCACCTAAGTAAAATATATTCCGTCCGCTCGGGAAAATTGGTATATCGAAAATATACGAACCTACGCCTACGTGTTTGTACATCACCAATATTAATTTTGTGTGTAGTGGTAAGTATATGCATACAGAGTCTGGTGATGTTACATATTAAAGATGGCGATAGAAAAATCTAATTATACCTGAGATACATGAACTCGCAATGCTAAGTTATTGGATTAGGTGTAGATCGTTTAATATAAACTGAAATCTTAACGATTTCGGGTAGGTACGTAAGAATATAACAGATGTAGAAAGAAAGGGCTATTAGTAAGGAAAGCAACACGGCTTAGACGGCTCTGGCAATGTACTTACAATTTTTCTTGTAGACTCTATGATTTGGACAACGTTATTTAAACATCCATTTTATCAACAATAAAAGTCTTATTATACGGTCAGAATAAACTAGATTTATCATTATGATTATGTGTCCCATTACTAAATCTTTTGATTTACATGTGTCAAAATTATTAAAATACCTAAATAAAATATTTGTTTTACACTAGATGCATTCCACTGCAGAGGGGCTATTTTCCGTTAGCGCTTGCTCTCACCGGATTGTAATATACACATTTTAGACGCCAAAAGGCATGTCATGGTACCTATTGTAACTTAAATTCTAATCTGTTATCGTTCTTTACCTGTGATGAAAGAATAATGTACCTATTGATTAATTGATTAATCACTTGTTGCCTTTACTTTTGTTTGCACGTAGGTACGGAAAGGTGTTAGTTTTATATCTTTTTAAGCGCCAAATACGTCAAGTCACGATAGACGCTACACCATCATTTGATGTTCAGAATTATCGATCAAACTCTGTACTTTTATTTTCGCCTTAAGTCCGTGAAACCGTCTATATTTGATTTGGAAAGTAAATTTGGCCATTGAGAATGCATAAAGGAAAATGACTTATAAAAAGGACTGATAGATGATATTTCGTCCAGGTTTGTTTACTATTTACTCACGGCTTTTTCACCTCAGAGATGCTTTATGGGTGGCGACGTTATTATGTCAGGGCAAAGTCATGGTAGATTTCAAAAAACTTTGATCAGAATACAGATGTCTATTGAATTATACAAAACGAGAAATCAGCTATACGACCGATGGATAGTGCGAGCCGGACTCCCGCTCTTGAGTGTAGTGTACCACTCTTTTTATTAAAAAAATAATCCGTCACACGTTGACTACACCCAAAATATTGAAATGACCTTTGATCTTATAAAGATTAAACTGAATTACGCTTGACTAGTTGTTATTATTTGGGTAAATCAACTTTCCCTTGTCAGACGTTGTCATGGTCACCAGGATGTAAGTGACCCAGGAGGACTGCAGCCCAGGAGCACTATTTGAATTATTTTTAGGGATTTTTATTTGTATGTAAAATTTAAGCATTAAATGTTTTAGGTTATTTTATATTTTGAAATGTTTATATGTCATATCTGACGTATTTTAAATTTATTATATGTAATATAATTTGTTAAAAAAAATAAGACATTGGACATTTAAAATATTTATGAGATGTCGATATGTTTTGTAAATTTTCATATTTTTTCATTCTATGTATTTTCTATAATTCAGCGTGTATTTTATACGTTACTAGTACGTTTTATTTCTTTTGTTGTTGTTTAGTATGTATAGATTATTGTGTCACTTACTTTTTTATGCCAGTTTTTCTGTCATTGGCGTATTAGTCCGTGGCGATCACGACAAAAAAGTGCGATTTACGGCAATTGATGATGATGGAATTTCCTTTTGCAGAGTTGCTCCTTTTGACTCACAGATTGATTTAGGAAGGGGAGCCAACCGAATATTTGATGCAAAATTTTGACTTAAAAGGGAGGGTGCACCCCGAAATTTGTAAAAAAATAGTTTTGCTATATGCTCAAGTTTGGTATCATTTTCGGGTAAATCAAGGATGCTAAATTTCTGATATTTAATTTATACGGTTTCATATAAATAATAAAAAAAAATGAAAAATAAAAATTTGCTTTCTAATTTTTTTTTCGAATAAAAACCTATATTTCACTTATTTTAATATGCACACATAAAATAAAAAAATCATGAAAAAGCCCTACTATTCCTCGTTACAAAAAGTATACATGTGGCATATTTATTTTACATTAATATGAATAAAAAAAATGTTTTTTTTTTAAATTTATAAATTAAATATCAGTAACGAATTTAGCATCCTTGAGTTACACGAAAATGATACCAAACTTGACCACATAGGAAAAACTTTATTTTTTACAAATTTTGGGGGGCACCCCCCTTTAAGTCTAAATTTTGCATAAAAAATTCAATTGGCTCCACTTCCCAAATCAATCCGTGAGTCAAAAAGAGCAACCCTGCAAAAGGAAATTCCATCATCATCATTTGCCGTATAATTAAGTGAACACCAGGGACTATATGTGTCATCTCATAGTTTTAAGTCAGATCCCCACTGAAATCCAGCGCCATGGATTGCCGCGGCATTATGCTGAGTGGGGGCCCTATTTTAGGGTCCAATGTTTTTTATGTCTGTAGGTATGTCTTTTTTTTTCTATATGTTATATGTTGTGGCGTTAAATAAATGTATTTTCTTTCTTTTTTCTATATGATATATGATTAATGAATATATTATACGAACCTTCTTTAAAATTGTAGTAGGTGGGATATCTATTTGTCAAGACAACAAGTATTGATTGGAAGAGTCGTTAAAAATCAGATGCAAAACTTCGCGAGTGCACACAGAACAACCCTCACATCAAAGTCCCCTATCCCGGACCCTAAAATGCCTATTACAAAGGAGGGTCACCGGCTCGATTCCCACGTAGGGTGGCCCCGACAAACTGCGTAGTAGTTCTTTGTGCTACTCTCGCATCATTATCAGTTGTGCTTTCTCTTTTTATTGCCTCCCTACAAAAATAACGCTCGTAGCACAAACTCTTTGTCCATATGTCTATTGGATCTTAGAAAATCCAATATAATAACAGTAGCACTATACATGATAATATAGGTACTTATCTAAAACTTACGTACCTACGTACATACGTGATACATACAGTTAATACTCGTAATTATAAAGCTATTCCAGAATATACAGTTGCAATGGCCGAAACCGGAAACATCAAAAGTTTAATAAAATTAAAATTATAATCTTCGCGTGCCGTGATGGCGCATCTTTTGTTTATTCTGTCCTCCTGAGTCCTAGAGGCCTTTATAAAGGCTTTATTCCAAAATTTAATTTTAACTTTTACTAAACAAGACAACGTTCCAACTTTAAAAGCAAAACTTAAGCTTCTGGGACTTAGGAGGCTACAGTCAGTATACAACTAAGGCTGCAATAGTGTCATGGATTGACCAAAAATAATATAATAACAGCATATCGCCTGCTGAATTTTGCTTCCCGTAACGTCTGGTTCAGGTGTTATGTGACCTATTCTCTACTAAATTCTGCCCGCGAGTTCGTCTAATCGGTAGGCGGGATAGCGCGAAAAGTGACAGTCGACACAGACATAGGTACTTTACTTTTGCAATTAGTTAAAATTATAGTACAGATTAACCATCTTCTTAATTACTTTTGTACTGGTCAAATCGGTTGAAAATTTAATTCTTGATTTGATATTGGCAACATTAGGGAAAACCATTTGTTTTTTATCTACTAGTAACAGTTACCTTAATATGTAATATCTGGGAGGCCGAGCTTTGCTCGGCAAACATATAAAAACCCAAAAATGCGTGTTTTCCCAGAGATAAGACCTAGCTAGATCGATTTATCGCCCCCATATAGCAAATTTCATTGAAATCGTTAGAGCCGTTTCCGAGATCCCCGAAATATATATATATATAAATAAATAAACACGAATTGCTCGTTTAAAGGTATTAGATAGATAGATATATACCTAGTACATAGTTGGTCCAGTTTATTACTTCCATGCGGTAACCTTTATTTTCTGATGATGTTTACATTTCTAAAGTTACATTACATTACAATTAAAACGAATAAATGAATTCTAAAAGTAAAATAAGAAATTGTAATAGCGTTGTCTGATCTTATTTCAGGAACTTTTGGGCTCTACGGACATTGGTTTTGACAGCTCAGCGTTTGATTCGAGGTCGTCTTTTGATATGGCTGTCATCTCACAACAGCCCTTTACTTGAAATTTTTTATAAACTAATAACAAATACTAATTCGCACAGAATATTCTCAACCAATGAAAAACCAATTAAATTTTACTAGCAACATTTAAAAATATAAACTGTGATGCGAATTTGGATTTGATTCGTATAAAATATTAGAACTTTCTCTACTTGAGATGTCGGTTTTGAAAACGATCGTAAAATCGAAACATGCGATACGATAATAATATATTTTCTTAAATACATTTTTTTATTTGCATTCACTTAGGTGGCTAAAATTGATAAACACGGTGCCGAGATCACCTAGCCGTATCGTATAAATTTGAGTTTACAATTTTCTAATTACCTATTTAATGAAAATTATTAGGTACTAGTAAGAAAATACTCATTTAAGGTATCAGATTCCGATAGACACTATATAAGCGATGGTATTATATGATTCATATGAGATGACGGGATAATCTGACAATGTTTTATAACGAGGGAGATTTTGTTAAAAGCTTTGGACTCAACAACATGTCATGAACATGAACGAATATCAGGCGTTGAAACTTCTTCCTATTCGATTTATTTACTTATATGAAAACCGAAACCGCAAAGGGAAATGTAGGTCCTATCCTCTTGTGGTTCACGGGACATGGTGTCACTTTTAAGTCGGGTATTCACAGGGGGACAAATGTCCTGCGACAAGTGTTAGCAAATAGTGAAGCGAAGTCGATCGACTTCGCTTAACATTTCAAACAACATTGCGTGCCTTGTGTCGAAAACGGACTTATCCGAAGACGAGTGAATTCGCTTGGCTTGACGTGAAGTAGGTACCTACTGGGTTGATTTGTGCAATATTGCTAAACATGTAAAGCGAAACCGTATAACGTTAATATAGCAACCAACATGGCTAGCGACACGTTTCACGAGATATTTGTCCCCTAGTGAATCCCGGGCTTTAGGCAGCTTTGGATGTTGTTGTCGCTGTTCAAATAGGTACCGGTTAAATATTAGTGATTTAGGATATAAGTGCGAAAAACAGGTAATTCGCAACGAGTGGCGGTTTTTAAAACACGGCCGTAGATACTGTCGCGCTTTTCCTGTGCTAGGCCCACAACTACTAATAGTAATATAAAAGTCTTGTTAAATTTGAATATAAATTGCAATTGTATGTTTTATATAAAAGGGAATATTATATATTATTTTATATAAATATTAAAAACTAAGGACCTAAACCTTGAAATATCTAAAAACCTAAGCATCTTATTTGAATTGTATATTATTTTTTACCTAAAGGCTGTGTATGTGGACTTACAATAGGCCTGATGACAAATTTTGAAATCCCTTTTATTATTGTCGGTACACTTGTATTGGTTCCGTAAAACACAATATTTCAGCTATACTCATAAGATTTAACATAAATAATTGCATTTTATTATAGCTAGTTTAAAACTCGCGCGAAAACGCCTCGCACGACATTTGTGACGTCACTATTTAGTTGGTGGTAGGGTGGTAGACATTGTTTACATACTTACAGTTACGAATTTCCCTTAAATCCGAATGATATTGTTATTTCAGCACCATATATTACGATTAGGGATGATAAATACATTACAAAAATTTATCACAGTAACTCATTTTAGACAAAAACTCTCACACGGTTGCAATTTAAGATGAATTATTTAGATACAAGTAAATTTTGAGTGAAAATCACCGAGCGCCGGTTTTACTTTTTAATTTTTCATTTTTTCTAGTTACGACAGCCAACATGGCAATGATAGTTCCATTCAGCCAAATAATTAAAAAAGTTTGTTTGTGAAATATCGTATTATTTTGCATTTTATTTAGATTATAACAAATAGATAATCTCCTTTATATCGTGTAATAATATTTTTTGGACGTAATAAATGTTTAGTGGCGAAATAACATTTTTTTTGCACCTTCGAACTCTTTGGTGAGAACGTATGGATTTCGGTCAATGAGGTTGTCTATGTTGCTCTAAGAAATATGTTATAGATTGATGACGTCACTGTTTGGAACGCTTCTGATTGGCGTTTCAGTAATAATGGCCGATTGGAGAATTTTGCAGTTTTATTTTATTGAATATATTAATAATCCTTCAGTTTATACTGAGATTGGGCCATTTTTTAGAATCATATTAACATATATGTTTCTTTGAAACCATTATTTCCGTGATTCTTTGCTACTTGCAACAGGCCTATTCTCTATTGCAATTATTTCCTGTTTTTAAGCAATATTATGATGAATGTTATTCGCTGTTGGTCATTAAATTCTTGCAAAATTGTTTGGCAGAATTTACTGTAATGGAAACCGAGTGTAAACGACTCTGAGCACTCTACACCACTTAACGGCACGCCGCTGAAGTTTAGAATATATTTACTCAGCTGAAATACTCGATGATGATTGTTCTATTAAAGCGCGCAATATGATTCAATCAATTATGGTGATATTGATTTTAAATTGTGCCTTAGCATATCTAATATCTACAAAGGTCGCTATTATACATTTAATTACGTAGGTGACCTATCGCATAGCTAGTAGTCACTGCAGGGTGTATGCGATGCACGTCATACATCGATTAGTGATACATATTTAAACAAAGCTTCTGCTTTGTATCTATCATATGTGCTTATTTTTTATTGGTGGATACTTAATCTTAAAATGTTCACCCCTCGGAATAGATATTCGTGGAAAGTTAACAATTAAGTAGCCTGTAAGATTAAATTACCGATTGGTCGCCAAATTAACGAGAAATTATAAATAACATAGGTATTTTTCTGGAACCCGTGATTTCCTATGTACAACAGATAAATTTAAGTTTTTGGATAGGCGGAATTACAATCCACCTGCGGTACCTAAAGGTGGCCACTGACGAGCCTTCCAACAGTCCAAATAGCGTGGCTGCAATCCAAAATCGGTCCGTGAATGTCAAAAACGTACAATGTTTAATATTAGGATGCCGTCCATTTGGATGAATCCATTGTAACGGCATCCATTTAGAAGGCTCGTCAGTGGCTTGCTTAATAATGAAATGACATAGGAAATGAAAAATAAATACGTATCTTGTTGTTCCATGCGAAAGATCTACAAACAACCGGTAAAGTGCGAGTCGGACTCGCGTTCGGGATTTTTTTGGCTATTTTATATATGCAAAATTTTATATTAAAGGAACAATTACGCTTCCGGCAGGACTTGAACCCGCAACCTACGCAATCCGTGCGTTTGCTCTGCTAATTGAGCTACGGAAGCCTACCAGAATCTCGCGAATCTTTCCATTCCTTCCCTTATGTGTACACGCCTTTCGGGTGGCGTATAGTGACATCTACCGAAAGACGCTTACATCTTTTTATTTTATATATTTTTAAAATATAAAAAAATATATCTGAAATTCTCAAAATGAGCTCTTTCATTTGATATATAACACGATTTAGTTTGAAAAACTTAATTTTTTAACTTTCTCATTTTACCCCCCAAAAGTGGCCCCTATGTTTAAAATTCATTTATTTTGTTTACGTTACATGTCCGTCTTTGGGTCACTAATTTACATAATTGTGTACCAAATTTCAAATTAATTGGTCCAGTAGTTTCCGAGAAAATAGGCTGTGACAGACGGACAGACAGACAGACTGACGCACGAGTGATCCTATAGGGGTTCCGTTTATTCCTTTTGAGTTACAGAACCCTAAAAAGATCTTTTTTTACTTAATAAGCCTAATTAATCAAGTTTGTCTCGTTAGTAACGTAGGTACCTACCTAATAGTTCCATAAGCGATTATTTTGTTACATTGGCAATGTAAAGAAAATAATAAGTATAATTTTTTTGTTTCACTTTTATTCAAATGAATAAGTAAAAGGTCAATATTTTATACCTGTTTGGATTAGTTGTTATTGAGTAGAACCGCTCCTGTCTCCCGAAAGTTATAAACGTTTTATTGTACATGTTGATATATTTTTTGGAAGGTTGTAATATTAAATACATTTTTTTATTTATTTTTTTATTAGCCTTTTATTTCTTTAATAATATAAGTTATATTAAAAAAAGTACATGTGAAGTAAACGTATAGGGATCAAGGACCTGTCAGCGAGTGAAGGCCTCCTCCATTTTTCTCCATGTTTGCCGTGGTCATGCAGTTATTGCCTGTTATTTTCTTTATTTCATCTATCCATCTTTCTACAGGTTTTCCTTTGGGGTCTTTAATTGCCAGGTGGTCTCTCCAAGTCGTGACTCGTTTGGTCCATCTGCCTCCTGTATGCCAGCCACATGACCTGCACATTTCCATTTTTGCCTCTTGCAGTGTTGTAGACTTGTAGAGCATTCTGTAGTTTTGTAATTTTTCTTATATCTGTGTTCCGTTTCTTATCTAGTCGCTTTTTTTGATCCCGTTCAATAATTACGTAATTAGCTTTAAATACAATATGTGGTGTAAATTAATGATTACCACCATAAATATTTATTTATTAAAGTATACCTACTTACAAATAAAACCAAAATTGGTCTAAAATTGTATAATGAAACGCATTTAATGCATCCATTGTGACAATATGAGTGTAATTTAACTAAGAGAATGTGAGAAGTATGTAGGTAACTGTAAATATTAAAATTTATAAAAAATAAATGCCCTATAACCTTCGTATTTTTGGAAAAATTATATTCCTGATAATTTTATTTTTTCATCCACAATAAGCTGTGGATTTATGAGGAAATTCTCCTTAAAGGTACGGTGGCAAGTTAAGCCGTGTAACAAGCTGCTTGGATTAATGTATTGGGACTGACAGACATTAAATACAGATATTTTTAACAAATAATAAATGTTTATTGTTAAATAAATTATTGTTCATACTTTTAATGGGGAACATTTTTACATATTTCCAAAAAAAACTAGTTTAATATGTACTTGGGTAATTCTTATTCTTATGCATTTTTTGTGTAACACGCAAGAATAGCATGTATTTTTGTGAAAATAAGTAAATTCTATATCAATATACTTAGCAATTTACCTCTAGTTTTAGGTCAACCTAAATGTATTGTCCTAAGAGTATTAGAAACATATTAAAAAAAAATTACAAGTGCGAAATGTCACGGACCGTGTAGTATGACTTCCCGAGATTTTGTGATATTTGATGTTTTTTTGAAAAAATATGAAGTTATTTTGCAATAATTTATATCAAATATAATCCTACACTAATCCTTGTTCTACAACACTGTTTAAAAATTGTATGGATATATAACGATTTTATATAATTTTAAACAACATACATTTTGTGATTAGTTTTCGCGTCACCACCGCGCGTGGTAATATAAACATGCGGTACTCGGTAGAAAATTATCTTCTACTGGCAGCCTTATTAAAGTTTTTTTAGAACAGCAACACTGTGTTGTTGTCAGGTTTAGAAATGGCTGAAGGGAGAAGTTTTGTCGAAAATTATTTATTTGTGTTCATTTGAAAAAACGGTCAACCTTAACGCGTCACCGCCGTGTTAGAGTTTTAAAAGTAAGTTATTGTAAGTTAGTTTCACGTTATTGTTGTAACATAAGATATACCTCATACATTGCAGATTAAGCTAATTATTTAACATTTGCAAAATCAAAGGAAATGTTTATGTAATATCGAACATGTTCCAAATTATCACGACCGTGGCCTCAAAAATCTGTCACCGCCACGGGCTTTTGAGTCCACGTTCGTGACATATACACACGTGGTCGTGTCATTCTTAATTCGTTTGATTAATTTAGAGGCACATGCACTTTTCAGAAATGCATTTTTACTAGCTACAGATCGTTTGCTATTATTGCCCGACTGCCAAAGCAAAAAAAAAAATGTTTTTGGCTTGTATGTATGTCTGATGTGTACCGAATTCTTTGTCACGCTCTACAGCCTTTATAGTTTGACGGATTTCAACGTCTGAGCTGTCATTAGGTTTGTCGTAGTCATAGGAGTGACTTAGGCTATGTTAAAATTACTACATAAATCAAAAACTGCCGAGTTGGCCACTAAAATGACGAAATGTCACGACTGAGGGACACCATGTCACAACCGTGTTTATGTACTCATTTTATTTACCTTTCCTGAGGGTATTAAGCTTGACCATATGAATAAAAAAAATGCTTTTTGTATGTACTTTTGATATATGTAATAATATGTGAAAATAAAAACGTTTATGAAAAAAAAAAAATCTTTTTGGACACAATTTAAGAATCACCCACTTACTAAATGGGTACAACTAATCTGGGGCAATTGTATTATTTATTTTGTAGGCATGTACTTTTTAGGTAGTTTTGGTTAGTTCATAGTGTAATTTATTTTTGTAAGTAAGTAAATTAAAATATTCTTAATTGTGTACCATAAAGTTAAAAAAATACACAGAAAGCGAAATACAAGCTTAAGACTAGGTAACAACAAGCGGTCTTATCGCTAAAAAGCGATCTCTTCCAGACAACCTTTGGGTAGCTTTAACAAAACTAATTAATTTTCGCTTGATTTATAAATCAATATTATAAAATTTATAAATGTACATATAGCTACGTGACGACCCAGAATCTGTTTGTTTGTACGGACACCGAGAATCGAAACGTGATTGAAACCAAACACAATGTTTGATGAAATTTGTTCGATGGTCTGTATTCGAATTTAGAATCCAGCCTTTCCAAGCGTTGAAAATGCTTGCTTCATTATAGCGAATATTGTGACGAGCACGGGCAACGAGTCTCGATAGGACGTAAAACTTGTGATTCAAGGAGCCTTTTTTAACTAATTTACAAGGGGCACCTGGGGACATGAATACAAAAGGGGGGCTTAATAAGGGTTCGTCATTGAGACAAAATCTTAGTATTTCAACACATTGAGATACTTACCTATTTTAGGGTTCCGTTATCAATCCTAAAAATAGGGTTCTTATAGTTTTGCTATCCGCGGCTTAGCTAAGTGATCAAGAGTACTAGAGACCTGTAATTTGGCATGGGTATTTAATATTTAATAATATCAATGATATCTACAATGTGGTAAAATAAAAATTCATAAAACCGGACAAGTGCGAGTCGGACTCGCCCACCGAGGGTTCCGTACTTTTTAGTATTTGTTGTTATAGCGGCAACAGAAATACATCATCTGTGAAAATTTCAACTGCCTAGCTATCACGGTTCATGAGATGCAGCCTGGTGACAGACAGACGGACGGACGGACGGACGGACAGCGGAGTCTTAGTAATAGGGTCCCGTTTTTGGCGTTTTTACCCTTTGGGTACGGAACCCTAAAACGAAGAGTGAAGAAGCTTGTTGCACAAATTATGGTTTGTTTTAGTAGGTATTAATGTAGAATATGATTGTGACGATGCTTATGCGGATTACATATGTTTTGACGAAGCATGTGGCGGATTACCTTTATATTTGATTATTTATGAATAAATTGAATTAGTTTTTTCAAATTAGTTCAGTGACAGTGTGTTGTGATATCACACCCACTTATTGCGGTATTCTTTACTTTTTTTAAATTTAATTATTTCTAACGTCGACCGCAGAGTGATCGTTTTAAGCAAACTAATTTGGTTAACGGTTCAAAGTAAAAAAAAGGTATTGGGAATATTTTTCAGTAGCACAAGCACCGCTTCAGTTTCCAGAAAAAATAAAAGTGCACAGGTACTCACTCGTTAAACCGCACGCCACGAGCGCTCGGGCCCCGGCCGGGTAACTAAATAGAGGAAAAAGGAATGAATTTGTACAACCTTAATTATGAAATGGATGGATGGTGCCCCTTTACCTACACACCGCGCTCACCAAGTTTGCTACTTGTGCAGATTCTTTGCTTAAGTAACAATTCTGACCAGATCTTCTTTTTTTTTATCCCGTTCAATAATTACGTAATTAGCTTTAGTATTTACAGTTAAATGATTTAAAAAACAATTTCTGACAATCGTTCTATCATTTTAAGCACGCATTACAAAGCCCACTGAAGAGATTAATTTCAAATTTTATAGTAAACAGGGTATAACTCTAGGGAATACGCTTACATGGAAACTGGGAAAAATGGTACACGAGGGACCCAGCATACCACGGATATGCGGAAAATTTAGTTAATTATATTCGGCTTATTATTAACCGGGTAACTAAAATATTAAACAGGAACTTTCATTGGGCATATAATAATATAATTTGGCTGTGCAATAATATTTTAGCGCCAAAAATATATATTAGCCTCAAATATAAGCATCATATTATTAAAAAAACTGGCAGCAAAATCAAGCCACCCAAAAAAATAATAGGGAACTTAAAGTGATAAGTTGGCGACTAAAATAATAAATTGGCAACTAATATTGTAAAGCGATCATAAAATTTTGTTGTCATCTAGTTGTTCACACCTAAGTAATCAACTATAGTCATAACTAAGCATGTCGTTTCAGCTAGGTAGTATTTTAACACGAAAGCAGTTAAATTTAATTAATATTGGTCACTTTTTACACAAAACACCTCAAATTAATTTACCAATACGTCTGGTGAGAATACGTTTGTGCCATACGCCACTTACATGGTTTGCAGGAGAGCGAAAAGAAGCAAAGAAAAAATATTTTTCGGAAAGTTTTACATTTAGGAGGATTATATTCATAGTACATACCTAAATTAGGGATACTCGAACCTTGGACGGAAAACCTCGAACTTTCACCAGTTTCGTCACTCGCTACTAAATCACTAAAAAAGTCATAACAAAGAGGTTGCAATTAAGAATATAAATTAGTCAAATGAGTATGGACTCCACAAGAACAAAAGATATACGCAGGAAAATCACCCTCGAATATATTCGCGGTTTTTACGTGTAAGGCGCTTTCCGGTGTCGCATTAAGGGCGATGTGATGGCAGGAGCGCAGTATATTATATAAATGTACCTTAAAGCAAGGTTTCTTTTTGTAAAATTGATTTTATGACTCCATGGGAAAGACTGTTGATAACGCTTTCTTTTCGGTCTGCGATTCTGCTTTCGATTCTTTCCTACTTATTTTTTTCTTTAAATGTGACTCTGACACTACGTAGGTACGCTATTTTCATGTACAGTATAGGTATATAAAAATAAATATTTTGGCAGATACTTATATTATAGCATAGAACTGCGTTGCATAGAGCCGGACCAAGCTAACTCTGCGTGGCATTTGTGTGACTTCATCATTAATGTCAAATTTCTATGAAAATATGACGTTTATTATGTTAGCTTAAACGGACTCTATCGAGAATTTTATAAGTTGTAGGTAAGTAATGAATACTGGGTAAAATTATAGTTTCTTGTACCTATATTTATTTTGAAAACTGCTATTTAACATTGTCAGCTTACATTACGGGAGGAGTGGACCTTGGGTGCAAAAATCAGATAAGTCGTAAGATAAACGGACGTCGTAGTAGACCTTTGACAATAGGATTTTAATTCAATATGAGCGAGCCTTTAACAGGAAAATTTATATTTATCTAAATGGATTCTCAGAACATCAGCAAAATTAATTTTAAAATTTTTCTATACGGCGAAATTGTAAGTGGTGTAGGTACACCACTTACAATATCGGTAGGTACCTAAAGTTGCAGGTTACGTTACTTACGTTTCATTACTTACTTGTCTTAATGGATCATGCAATTAAGATGTAGTAGGCACTTCGTTAGTGCTTTACATCTAATTCTATTTAAGTATCCTCAGAAACTTATGGGAGCAAAAAAATAAATTTTATTAGTAGTGTTTGGTAGTGTTAATGTATCATTACTAAATCAAATATATTGTATTCAAAAGTTTTTGTCTAAGATGTTTTGTATCAAACTGCTTCAAAATAATAATTAAGGCTTAATAACTCACCGTCTAGTTTTAGTATGTGTTACAGGGCTCAGCTTGTATAGGTAACTATCGATCTTGGAGGGTTAGCAGTGATTACTCGCGCTTGAACGGACGCCGTGGGGCCGCATGTGTGGCGGGCGTAGTTGTTGACAGCGCCGACTGCCGCGTCAGCGGGTTTAACTACTTGCATATCGCCGGGAATGTGTACCTAACTATAATAATAGTTTCTGCAGGTCAATCTTCTACAAAGACTGATAATTGATAAGGTAGCAAATATATTTATATTTGGTTGACTAGGCTTTTTTAGATGGCAGCTCATGCACCATAATAATTATATTATCTATATACGTATACCGAGTGTGTGGCTTGTAATACGAGCAAATAACTTAAACTTAGATTATACTCCTTACACGACGACCCTTTACTTCAATAACTTTAAAAATTCACATCACAATTGTTGGTTATTTTATTAGTTTGATGAGTTACATAACAGTTTAATTATCTGTGTATATCTAGTTATCTGTGTATATCTTCAGGTACCTAGGTTATTTGTTTTACCTTATGATGTTCTTTCTAATGCTAAAAACGTACTAGATATAATTATATAATAATAATAACTTTAAAATTACCAATAATTAGGTACAAGCACGTGCAACATGGCATAAGCTGATATTAGTAGGTTAGTAGCTAGTTTTTTCTTGAATGTGCAAGTCGTATCAAGTAGCTGCAGTGGCGGATTTGCCCTAAGGCCAAGTACATAGACCCGGGCCTAGGACGGCAAGACGTTAGGGGAGGCAGCCAGCAAGATTGAGTGCCGAGAAAGTGACGGCTAATAGTTACTAGTGACTACAGGGCCTGAGGCCCACGGCGGCCAAGACTGCAAATCCACCATTGAGTAGCTGTAGTGTACACGCGGCTCCATTAATGGGTAACTGTTGTCTGCAGTTAATTAATTAATATTATTGTTTTAGAGTTGTTGGTATCGTTTCTCGGTCATGATCGATCAAAAGTTACCAGCGGGGGTAATTATTTGCAGTCACTAGGGCGACGGGCGGCTGTGTGTTTGTAGGGCGCGGGCGGCACGGCAGCAGTTACTGATGAGTGCTGCCTTCGGCTTTATCCCGCCTCACGTAGCCGGACTAATCACTTTGTATTCAACGATTAAATGCTCTTAATTAAGAGACCAACATATATGAAACTAGTTATTGACTAAAATCATACACAAAATTTACATTTATTTTACAAGCTTTTATTGACGACGCTACTCTACAGACATCTGTACATACCTATTATACTCATCAGGGGGATTGTAACGAGCCCTAACTCATAAAAGTTGCGTTATTTTGTTACTATTACCATAACATTTACATTGTTACTAAATTAAGGAGTACCTACATTTTAATTGGATTGGAGCCGGGATTTCAAATAAGTTACCTCTGCAGCTTACTGTGCGTGTGAGGAAAATTTTCAAAGTATTATTTAAATAAATTATTAAGTGTTAAAAATAAAAAAACAACGGGTTGCACTCCGGGAGTGCCGGCAGAAGAGAAAACTCAATGACAGTCTTACGTCTTACGGTCACGTGACACCTGTAACATTTTTTCCCCATCACAAAAAGTGCACAGCGCCGCTAAAGAAGTTTTCACTTAAAAAAAATTGTAGTACATAAAACAGACATTATGACAAAATGCTTGCTGTGAATTGACACAATTAATATTGCGTGGTACTTTATAAATTACTAATGAATAAAGTAAAAGCTGTAATTATTTTCGTGACTGGCAAACAAAGAGTATATTTAATCGAATGCGAAGTGTCGAAAAATGGGGTGTAATAAACGTCAATAACCGAACATAATGTACCTTACACGTGCCGCTACCGTACGGAAATCAAATTTGAGTATGCCATGAATAAACATGGATAAAAGAGACGCAGTAGCTACGTTTTCTTTCTTATTACAAACAGTTACAGAAGTAAATTGAATCGTCAATTGAATTATATTTTTGCAACAAAGGAGTAATATAAATATGAACGCGACAATACCTATTGTGTAGAACTGGTAACGTCCTTCGTCTTAGGTAGTTGATACTTGAGTAACGAATTAAATTATCATAATAACTTATACTTACCTACTTTAATTGTTTGTTATAAAATAAGACAGCTTGTGGCTGTAGAAAAGGTTACGTTATGTTCGCAGTAAAACTGTACCTACTGTAAATAATAGTGTAATAGATCTATAAATTGTATATACAGATGTCAACACAATTGTCATAATTATGATATTATTATCTGTATATACAATTTATAGATTTTAATGTGGTACGTCCCATGATAAAAAAGGGAAAAATATTATAATTTTTGTGCAATAGATAAGAAACTTCTGAATCTAAGTATACACGCCCGTATATAGACATCTAATAATGTGGGAACGAATTCCCATTTGTAAAGAAAAAGGGGAAATAAAAGAGCCGAGCCGTAACCCACTGCTAATGTCGGTCGCGGAAGCCCACACAAATAATACCTGCTCCTTACTTATAGGTAAGTACTCGATGTTAAAGTGGTTTGATTTACGTAGAAAATGGAGAGGTAATCGAGTAGACACGGTAAATTGCTTTTAAACCACCTGATGATAGCTCTCGGGTCATTTCGTTTTGACGTCATTAGGTCCTACGTTTGGCGCACTGTGACTCCGCCACCGAGCAAAGGCAGTCATAAGTAGCTAGTACAGTCAGCATTAAAAGTAGCGGATCATGCTACGCGTCAAAAGTATCTACCATTCTCTAATAGCATTTACAAATATTTACAGGCATCACTACGCCTTATAAAACAAAGTCCCCCGCCGCGTCTGTCTGTTTGTGAGTATTGTGTGTTCTCGATAAACTCAAAAACTACTCAACGGACAACAACGGATAAGCATCTAAGCAAATTAAGATTTTTAGCATAACATGTATAAATTTTCTTTGATTTCGCTTTACTGATTTTAGGCAATAATGTCGTTATGCTTGCAGATACTAATAATAATATTTTTTTAAAATAAAACGTGGCAATATTTCATCCTATTTACCTATTTCCGAGTAGAATGTTTATTTTTTTCCGTCATATATTATCTGTAATTAAATAGCTTATTAGAACGATATGAAAAATATCTGGCTATTCTAATTTAATGTCCACCACAGGACAGCCTATGCCTAGTGTGGGGGCCAGCATAAATGTAATATTATTATCATTGTATTTCCGAAATGTTTTGTGCAAACAACCGTATCTTTACTGGGCTAGCTACTAATTACAGTGTGTTAATTAGCCAAATCAAAAACCTATGATCTATAACGATACCTCCATGCTGCGCGTAGGAGCCGGGGACGGACCTTTCGTTTCCGTCCGGATGGAGCTAATAAATGTCCTAGCCAAGTATGCGGGACAGAACACGAGTGGTCCCGGATGGATTTGATTTTTTTTCTCATTTAATCGAGGAACGTAACGTAACGTACGGCTTTCGGCTTACCGTCGTCACTCCGTCAGCGAGTCGTTAGGGGTGTCCTGCACCGGATTAAGGCAAGAGTCCAGGTTGTTACATCGCAGACGACGTTCCATTCATTTAGCGCATGACTGAGTGGATTCAGACCTTTTTGTGAGTTATCTGACCGCTCATCAGCTTCCTTGACAGATTGCTGCGGAACCGGTTACTGATGTTGGGACTCGAAAATGTTGTGTCACAAACATACATGGTGCTCGAAAATACAATAATTTACGCCATATAGATTGCTGTCCTATATGTATGTTTAGTAATGATTTTGTGTTATTTGAAGAAAATACTTTTCGTAAAGAGTTTTTCCACATTTGTTTCTACATTTGACACATCGTAACACCCATCTCACATGAATAAATTAATAGGTTGGTGAGGTAAAAGACAAAGTAAGGTGCGCTGGGGTTAGTTGAATACAGGGGCAGGACAATAAAGGCTCCCGGAATTCCAAACCACGTGTAATATTTGTCCTGGAAACATCGTTCGCATCGTATTTAGTTATGCCCCGTCGCTCGGTGGTCAAACCCCAAGTACCTTGTAGTGCGAAATCTTGTGCTACAAGCCGAGCAGTTACTGGTGGTATTATCATCTCCTACACGAAGTAGGTACAGTTGACATAACTGAATGCAGAGGAAAATACATATTTAGCTTAATTTTCTTTTTCTCCTTCTTTCGTGTCGAGGTTCCCTTAAACAGTGGATACCTAGAAATCAGCGGTGCTCACAGCCCGCCCTGACCGACTCTGCTTTATCTTAAAGGTTTAAACGAGAGACAGTGATGAGTTTATAACGTTCAAAACCTTCTAATTCTGAACATCAATAACGTTCAGCAATCATATACAATACGGTTCCAGCAAACTACATACCGGGTGTGGCCTGTAACACGAGCAAATAATTTATACATATATTGTACTCCTCAAACGGTGACACTTTTGTTCAACAACTTTTAAAAATTATGAAGTATTTAGACTCGCTATTTTTCATACAAAATAAATATTATCTTCAATGGCCGCCATCGCCACGCCATATCATTGTGATTGACGTTGCTTGTCACGCCTTAAACATAACAAAATTCGCAATACATTGCGTCTTAGAATAAACTTTAAAGTGTATTAAAAATCAAACCACAAGTTATTTTTAAAAGTCGCTGTATAAATGTTGGTCAGTATGAGGAGTACAGCCTACAGTTTAATTTTTTGCTCATATTACAGGCCACATCCGGTATATCCATCGATTTTATCTACCCTGCCACCATTTAACTTATTCCTTATTTTTTAGAAGGTATAGTTTACTTCATTGGTACCATACCTATTATCGGAGTGTTATCGATGGAATAGGAAATTATAATTATCCCCTAAGAATCTTAATAGGTTACAAAATACAATATAAATATAATAGTATTTTGTTTTCCGGTGGTTCTACTGCAACACTTCTCATCTCACCAAAAAAACATTCCATCTTAACCCAACGCATCACTCTACTTGATGTTTTATTTCATTCCTTCATAGTACTGGAACTGGAACGCAACGTAGTATAAATTAAGAAAATCCTAACCACATAACGTAGTAATACATATGTTGTAGAACACGAATCTAACAACCCAATAACCCGAGTTATATCGGGTGGAACAGAACGAAGGACTTTTACGCGAACTGGAAATTGTTCAGGCTACGTACTTTATTTTTCACTTATTAATCACGTCAATATTTCTAACCGTTTCTCAGATACAGTTTGTTAAACATTAGTGCAAGAATCTGTATGTTTCAACCCTAGCAGGTAGATCCTATTGAATGACATGACATGTGTCAATTTAAAATGTAAATAACTTTGTAGGGTTGTTATATAATATTTCATTTTAATGATTTTATTTTACTTTTAAATCCAGATTTACTATTATAATAACTCGATTGTAGATCACTTAGATAACACTATCCTTTCAGCACAGTCTCTAGAAATGTTCCACCCTGTATACTTAGATCCTAGCCCGGCTGCTAGTAGCTTATCTTTTCCTGATAATTTCCTTAAAATTAAAACTTCCTTCACAAGCCGTGTAATCACAATAATGTAACATTTACTTTACTCCCATAACTTTACAATAAACTTAATTATAAACATTTAAAAATTGAATACATATACATATTTACTCGTTAAATCGCGACAGTTGAGATTCGATTATACGTATTTTATCGCTTGTCGGCAATCGGCAACATACAAAGGGTATGGCCGGCGGGCTTTGGCAACTGATATACCTATTGACTGGTAGCAAGGAAGCAGCTAATAAAGTTGGCAGGTCGGAATGCCATTGTCACATCGAGAACAGTGTGACAAAGGAGAACCCTTTCCTGACACACGATACGAGTTACAGGTTGGGCATTTCCATGCAATTTATATTTATTTTATATTTACAAAACAATTGAAAACATTGTGCCTGCCTTCCAATTAAGGCTTCGTTCACACGGCATTGTCCTGCACGTTTTTTTGCAGTATACGTTTTAACGGATAAATAGTGGCACATACTTTGTGCATAGAACCATTCACACGGCCTTTGTACTGCAAAAAAACGTACATTCTTTATAGGTTTAAACGGATACTCACCGGACTTGTCAAGCAAATCGAATGAACTTAAACGTATTCGGCTTGCAGTGGCGATTAGTATAGTTCTGATCCATTCACACGGCACGATTTTATGCGTTTTTTATCGAACACACTCTAAGTACTCGAGCGTTTTTCGGAGGGATCGTACGTATTTTATTTGTAATTTTGTGGTTATTTCAAAATGGTTGACGAATATTCTATAGATAACGAACTATTAATTAATTTAGTGGAACAAAACTTTCAATAGACATCCGAAAGAAATTGAAAAACTTTGTTATAGCGTAACTAAGTTTAGTGGTTTAACGTAGCTATAAAATTTCAAATGTTTTATTACGCATTGATTTTTTATTTATGGGATGTGCCCAAAAACTCTCTCTCGTCATTTTGTCGGCGGCGAAAGCATTATCGCCATTGATACCAAAATAAAAGTACGATGAAGCGTGGATCCATCTCAGACGTCTGCTCACTGCGCCAACTGCGTGAAAACTGTCGCTATTCGGCGTGAAAACGGTTTTTAAACGAATGAAAATCTACCGTGTGAACACCCTTCTGGTTGTACGTTTAAAATCGAATACATGAAAAAACGTGCGGGACGTTGCCGTGTGAACCTAGTCTAACTTGTATCAAAAAATACTTTGAATACGTTTTGTGTTGGAAACAGCGAGCGGACAAAACTTTTTCTTGGAAATCAGTTTTACAGGCCAATTAAAAATACGGTATAAGTACCTACTTGAAGAATTCCCAGTACCTACGGCTTGGGATGATGAATATCCTTGATATAATGCCTTATTATGTACTTGCTGTACAATCAAATATTACTAAACGTACAATACTCGTACCATCGCCATCGCCCACATTGTTAACTGTACATCGGTGGACCTTATGCCTTTTGGAATAAGGTCCACCGATGTACAGTTAGGAGTGTTGCTGTTTGTAGGTACATTATTAATAGGTATGAGTAAATTTGCCACTTAGGATAATATTTCAAAACCAACACATATGCCCGTAAAAGCTTTCTAACTTGAGATACTGGAGTTTATTTCTTAATCCTTTAAGAGGAAAGGGGACGGCCGGCCGCTTCTCCATACAAACGTAGTCCCCATTTTCCTCTTTGGATATTGACATTATGGAAATTATTTTTACATAATTTGATGTATATTTACCATAGCATGCGCATACGTTCAACTTTTTTAGATTTTTTTGATTATTGTAATAATTAGGAGCGATAAACAGATTTCATACAAATTTATAAATGTAGTTCTATAATGACTTATGTATTTATTTTATAGCATTGATAAAAACGAATAATTATGTAATTAATAAAGATAAAGTTTTGCAAGAATCTAATTGGACATAAAGCCCTTTTGTTCAGCTTCTGATTTGAAATGATGACCCAGAACATTCATTGCTAAAATTTTAATAGCAGTACTGCTAATAACTAGGATGGCTGTTTGTTTTGCTGACACTATAGAAAGAACAAGCACATCAACCGTTTTAACTAGCCTCACCCAACTTACTCCAAGCGGGTTTTAAAGGTGCGATAGTTTCCGGGGAGTTTGCTTAGGCTCTTTACAATATATACATAATTATGTAAACTGGCAAATAATTGGTGCGTTTCGTGTACCGTCCTATGCCATTATTAACTTTTTCACCTCAGAAGCTCAAACAAGGATACTTTGCTTGTTAAAAACAGTGAGCAAAATGCGATTTTGCTCACTGAGTGAGACAAAATGACATTCATGTAACCTTTATAGTCAAATGTCATTTCAACGTGCGGGGTCTAATACAAGCTCGAAATACTTGGGTTCTATTATCTCTGTCCCTTTCACACTGTTAGCAAAAAGAAACAGACAACAAGAAGTTAAAACGACATTCAACGGTATTGTTGAGATTTAAAATTGCCGCATAAATGTACATACTCTAAATTAATTACTGAATTGATCGCTAGATGTCTCTTTTTAAAATGCAAACTAGCTAACGGTATGTTTTCTAAAAACAATGGAGTCAAACAGTTTCCATGGTCAAGTCAGTAACCAAAAGTAAAGTGACAGTGATACAGTGAAGTATAGTAGTAAAAGTAACAGTGCTTAGTGATAGGAAAGTGAACTTTAAAGTGCAGTGTTTAAGTGCGGATTTACAACAGCCAGGTGCGAACATTTGGTCCTATTCGAGTCGGATCAGGCTGTGACGCGAGTGATAGTGCAGTGCAAAGTGGACTCTATCGGATTGCACTAAGGACTATAATTGAGTAAGATCGTTCCGTTTATTTGGACTTGTAGAATTTCGCGAAGTGTACTTTGAACTTGTAAAATTTTCCGCGATATTTGGGACTTAGAATATTTCGTAGTGTTCTGAACATAGTCTAATTTTCGAGTATCCGAGACTTAGAAAATTTTCATAGAATTTAGAACATAGAAAAATTCTGTGATTAAAAGACTGAATATTTTTCACTAACTTGTGTCTTAGAAGTTTGGAACTTAGAAAATTCTTGGAATTTGGACTCAGTCAAAATGGAAGCCTTATTCGTAGTACAAGCGGATAACTTACATCTTCTTCAGAAAACGGCTACAAACTTCAAGAAGTGTCCCAAGGCGAGACTTACCAAGTCATACTTGCAAGTCAGAGTGGAGAATTTAGACAAACTTTGGGAAGTTTTTCAAAACACTCACCGAGAGATAGTGAAGATAGCGACAACAGAACAACGAAATAGTCACGAATATTTTACGCAAGAGATATACGACAATGGAGAAGAGTTGTATATAGACACCAAAGCGGAGATACTTGCGAAATTAGAAGGAGAGCAAACGAGTCATACATCAGGAACGGAGAAGCAATCCATCAGACCACAGAGCCAGGAAGTTAAGCTACCTAAGATTAATATACCACAGTTCAATGGAAATTACAATGATTGGGGGACTTTCAAGGATCTCTACACATCTCTCATTCATAATCAGAGTTCATTGAGCCCAGTGCAGAAATTGCACTATTTGAAGAGTAGTCTTAGTGGCGAAGCTGAACAACTGCTAAAGCACATTCAAATTACTGAGAAAAATTATGAAGTAGCATGGAATACCTTACACAACAGATACAATAACAAGAGGATTATGGTTAACTCAATCTTGAATAGATTTTTGGGTCAAAAGAAACTGAGCGTTGAATCTGCCAAAGGTGTCAAAGAATTGCTGGATATTTCTACAGAATGTCTGAACAGCTTGAAGAACAATGACATTAGTATCGATAACTGGGATCCAATCATAATACATCTATTGGTGCACAAGTTAGATACGGAGTCACACAAGCACTGGGAAGAGGATCTGAAGTCATTATCTGTGGAAGACTTGCCGACATTGGAACAATTCAGCAAATTTTTGGAGGGAAGATTTAGAGTTTTGGAGATGGTTCAAACTGCGCACCCAAAAGAGAAGCCTCAAGTTAGAGCCAAGACGTTCCATGCAACTGCTACGCCTAGCAGTACCACAGACTCCAACCATCAATGCGGTTTCTGTAATGAAGATCATTTCATCTACAACTGCAAGGAGTTTGCTAAATTGGATCCCGAGCAACGATCCAAGGAGGTTCAAACAAGGAGTCTTTGCTTCAACTGTCTACGGCCTGGACATAGCGTGAGATTTTGCAAGCGTAATACTTCATGCCTGCGTTGTAAGAGAAAGCATCACACACTATTGCACGTTACGAAACCTAACACTGTATCACTCGTAGAAAAACCAGAGAAAGAAAACAAAGAGCAAGCTACACCAACAATCAACATAGTATCTCACTGTGCCTCTCAGAGACGGGTTACTCTTTTAGCTACAGCACTAGTGAATATTATGACAAACAGAGGAGCACAAGTAGTTCGAGCACTCATAGATCCATGTTCGGAAGAGTCATTTATATCAGAGGAGACAGTTAACAAACTACAACTCAAACGAACAAGGGTGGAGGGTCAAGTGACAGGTGTTGCGAAGATGTCGACTCCAATCAAGCACGCGGCGGAAATACAAATAGTATCGAGAATCAACGAGAGCTACAAGCTAAACTGCACCGCCTACGTGTCAAAAAAAGTTACTGACATAATGCCTGTTACGAAGATCGATAAAGAACAATGGTCTCAACTACATGGCTTGGAGTTAGCTGATCCTACATACTACAATCCTGGAGAGATAGATTTGTTACTTGGTGTGCATGTCTATACAGACATTTTAATGAGTGGAGTCATCAAGGGCAAACCAGGATCACCGATAGCGCAACAGACGTTATTCGGATGGATAATTTCGGGCGGAGCACCCGCTGAAGAGCACGGGAAGAATGGAAGAATTGTTAGCATGCATTTGAGTGTGAGCCTAGACAACATGCTGCAAAGATTTTGGGAATCGGAGACGCTAGATAATGAGAGCAAAGACACTCTGACGCCTCAAGAGAAAAGAGCTGAAGAGATTTATGAGAAAACACTAGCGAGAGATGAGGATGGAAGATTCATTGTCGGACTACCATTCGTACGAGATACACCGATTGTTCCCGAAAATTCCCGTTCAATTGCTGTCAAAAGACTTGAATGTCTAGAGAGGAAGTTAGCACACAACAGCAAATTGAAAACTGAGTACGATAACGTGATTAAAGAGTACCTTACCTTGAAACACATGGAACCGGTAGGCAAGCCTGAGAAAGATGAGAAAACAGTCTACCTTCCACATCATGCAGTGGTTTTAGCCTGGATAAAAGGAGATCCTAACAGATGGACACCCTATGTCAAGAATAGAGTGATTGACATAAGGAGCAATTTAGACACACACTGGTTATATGTCAATACCAAGGATAACCCAGCAGATCCAGCTTCCAGAGGTCTGTCACCCAGCAAGTTGAAACAAAATCAGTTATGGTTCAATGGTCCGGAATTCTTACATGAACCTGAATTCACCATACCCGTCGACTCCATACCTGAAACAGAATTAGAGAAACGCTTGTTAGTAAAATGTAAGACAACAACCATAGAAACAGACTCTGAAAAGCTTACCTTACTGAAGAAATACTCGTCACTGCAAAAACTTCTGGACGTGATTTCGTATTGTAGAAGATGGCTGAAGATCCTGAAAAGAGAAAAGAATATTAGTAAACATATAACCTGTGAAGAAAAAGATGAAGCACTTACCTTGTGTTTAAAGATGTCCCAAGAGATAGAATTTCCTGAAGAGATTGATCACCTGAAAAGTGGAAAAACTATTAAGAAAAGCAGTCGTCTACTGCAATTCACACCTTATCTGGATGATAAAGGTCTTTTGAGATTAGGAGGAAGACTGAAACACGCAGAGTTGAGTATGGATCAAAAGCATCCTATTATTATAACTAAAAACAACGTATTGTTACCTGTTTTGTTGGAAGATTCTCACAAAAACACTCTTCATGGAGGGCCGCATCTCATGACACCATATTTGAGAAGCAAATACTGGATTATTAAAGGAAGTTCTTCAATAAGGCAATTTTACAAGAAGTGTATAACGTGTGCAAGATACAATGCGAAAATAAATACTCAGTTGATGGGAAACTTACCGGTAGTTCGAGTGAAGCCTTCCCGCCCTTTCCTTATCAGCGGTGTTGACTTTGCCGGTCCCATCACATGCAGAATGAGTAAAGGTCGAGGAGCTAAGACATACAAGGCATATATTGCTTTATTTGTGTGTATGTCTACCAAAGCCATACATTTGGAACTAGTCAGCGATATGACCACAGAAGCGTTTATCGCTGCTTTCAAAAGATTTGTGTCTAGGCGTGGTCATTGCAAGGAACTCTGGAGTGATCATGGTACAACATTCGTTGCAGCTGAAAAAGAACTATTGAAGATGTGGCAACAAGGTCGCAACGAAATCCCAGAAGACTTACTCAAAAGTTTAGACGACAGAGGAACTCGTTGGAGATATATTCCCCCTGGAGCACCAAACTTTGGAGGACTATGGGAGGCCGGTGTAAAATCGACGAAATATCATCTGAAAAGAATAATGCAAGACGCAACCCTGACGTTCGAAGAATTTTATACGGTCCTTTCGCAAGTTGAAGCGTGTCTTAACTCACGTCCATTGGCTCCATTAGGCGATGATTTAGATTATTTGACACCTGGACATTTTCTGGTCGGCGAACCCTTGATTTGCTTACCAGATCGCAGTAATGAGCAGAGTAACATATCCAGCTTATCGAGATGGCAGTTGACCCAACGAATGCTACGAGATTTTTGGGTTAAATGGCAAAGCGAATACCTTTCTCGTTTGCAATTGCGTCCAAAATGGAATACACCTAAGAAGGATTTAGAAATTGGAGAACTGGTATTGATCAAAGATGGAAGATTTCCACCAGCTAATTGGAGAGTAGGTAGAGTACTTAAGAAGTACCCTGGCACTGATGGATTGACTCGTATGTATGATATTCGCACAGCTTTCGGGATCACACAACGGCCGATTACCAAGCTGTGTCGACTTCCTAACTAGTAATCAAGGAATACTTCCTTGGCGGCGGAGGATGTTGAGATTTAAAATTGCCGCATAAATGTACATACTCTAAATTAATTACTGAATTGATCGCTAGATGTCTCTTTTTAAAATGCAAACTAGCTAACGGTATGTTTTCTAAAAACAATGGAGTCAAACAGTTTCCATGGTCAAGTCAGTAACCAAAAGTAAAGTGACAGTGATACAGTGAAGTATAGTAGTAAAAGTAACAGTGCTTAGTGATAGGAAAGTGAACTTTAAAGTGCAGTGTTTAAGTGCGGATTTACAACAGCCAGGTGCGAACAGGTATATTGAGGGTTTATAATAGACCCCCGAAAACTTCAGACCGCATCGTTCCAAACCACGTACGAGTATGAATTCTTAATAATTAATTAATAAAAATAAAGTTTAAGGTTTGATAAAAACTGACAAAATACTATATTTTAGGTATTTTTTTTGTACAATTCAAATAATGAACTAAAA
Source organism: Cydia splendana (assembly GCF_910591565.1). Classification (NCBI taxonomy): domain Eukaryota; kingdom Metazoa; phylum Arthropoda; class Insecta; order Lepidoptera; family Tortricidae; genus Cydia; species Cydia splendana. The sequence continues at coordinate 35,823,231 of NC_085987.1, read as the reverse complement.
AAATACACAGATTATCACGCAAAATTAATTATTTTACTTTTAAGAATTTCTACCTTAGTTGACAAATAGTACGTATCCGCAATTCGGACCGTAACTCACAAAGTTTTTTTTTACAAAAAAAAAGTTGTCGATTGAAGTGTCAGTTGATGTTCGTTATTTCCATATAATTTTACTGAAATTTATTATTACGTTTTGTTTTGTTCGATTTCGGTAATTAAACTTAATTGTTTGTATATATTTAAAAACTTGAGTATTAAGTGATGAAGAAGGATTACAGGTTTCAAGTTGTCTAATAGATATGTTCTCACTGCTCAGGTGAAAAAAATTGTGTACTACACGAGATCAAAGTTACTACGCTCAAGATTCTAAATAATATAATCTTTCGCTTGCACGGGACTCAAAATAAGCACTCGAAGAAATATCAAACTTTGATCTCTTGTTGTACAAATAACTATATATCAATTGAATTAGGTATATATGTGTGTACATGTTTATGACCGCTGACTACCCCGTCCTTTGAAACCCTCGAAATTGTTGTTCAAATAATTTTCGTAATCGGCTTACCTACATTTATAATGGGTAAACATTTTATCCCTAGAAAGTTGAAACAGGGTTTTGGGCCTCGGAGCACCACCAAAAGGTTCTTTTGCTTGAAACCAACTTAACCAACTTTGACGGCCGCGTCATAGGTTTACATATTGGTATGAATCATCCGTAAGCCGATTACGTTTGTTAATTTGGTTGGAATACAATGTAATAGTTATTTGTGCAACAAGACTTTGCTCTCTTGTTAGTTTTTTATTAAGTATTTCACAATTACCGTTTTTACTATTTAGTATTTCACAATCACCCCCTGTTCTATGAGTTCCTTAGATAACACCATGGATTTCAGGAATTTCCCTATTTATAAAATAATACAGTCTTATTTTATAAAATAAATCATATATTGTATTAAATAAAGATGGCCAATTTAAAGCATGATATTAAATAGTATTTACTTCAGTTTTTAATTTTTTTTAGGAATGGGTTATTTTCTTGTAGATTACAAATGGCAAAATATGCTTTGAATATGAATCACTACGTTTCTTTATAAAGCACCCTTGTAAGATTAGCCAAGAATAACATTGTGGAGTGATAGAGCAATATACATATATCTAAGTACAATGCTTTGGCAACCAACAAGTTTTGAAGACTTGAGAAAATAATTTACCTACCCATTTACTTTTGATTTGTCACACAACTTTCTCACACAATCTGCCTGATTACTTGATTAGGTTGTGATATACGCAGGGTGTGTACGACACGACATCTGCTCTAGCCCGTTATGATAATAATATTTACTTATTTGTATCATCGCATTTTTTCTTTTGTGTGTAATTACTTATACCTTATTAATTAGATAACGCTACCCCCTTATTCATAAAACTTAGTAAACCTCTGTTATTTTTTTTCCTTTCTAATAAACACAAATGTCAAAATGACGGATAAGGATAAATGATTATCAACGGTTTGTTAGATTTACAATCGTTTAGGAATAACGTCATTTGTTAACACCACATTGCCAAAGCAGTACGATCAACGTAAGGCCCTATTAAAAGTAAAGGCACAAATGTAAGCACGCTGAAAGTTTTTGATGATTTAAATTGGTGCAAGTGTTAGCTACAGTCAGTAGCAGAAGTAGCTGAGCGGGTGAGGTGTTCACAATGAACATCACATGTTATTCTCTAAACAGTAAAGACGTGTTCAGTGCATTCTGAACTGAACACCTTGCTGCTTGGCTGTAGGTATTGTACTAGGTTAACTAGGTACTTAAAATGACACGTGTTGTCGGCGCCCAATGTGTTGTAGCTGTAGGTATCGTGATTTTCGCGAGCAACGCGGCGGTTACGGTTCACGTACGTTATATAGCGAACCGTGTATATTGTACCTATTTATCTACATAAAGGCACAAGAGCAAGCGGTCTTGACACAGACTCCAAGGCAGTCGCAGCACAGAAATAGAAAAATCACGCTCGCTTGTATCAAGTTTCTCAACTCAATTGCGGTTAAGTCCGTGGCTAAGAAATTCGATTCTCTTGTTTTTCTCAGCAAAATACGTAATCTAACTGGCGTTTGTTTTCGAGCTTAATATTTACCTACTCGTAAATGTTTAATTTTAATTACCGCCGACATCATACTTATTAATACGACATGCCGTACGTGTATTAATAGGCATAAAACGGTCGATGGTAGTTCACAACCTAGCACACACACTATAATCATTAAAAAATATAATTCAAGTCTATGATAATTACCCAGGTAATAAATGAGAAAATATAACATATTATTTCTATACTTGTTATATGTTGTGTACATGTACCTACCCTTTCCCGTTTAAGTTTTAAACAGTTATTTTTACCAAAGTCTGGCATCCCAAGAACGATTAAGAATACCTACGCCCAAAATCGATTTAAATCTCACCCGCCAAACGCCAGATAAAACCGTTTTAGAGGTTCGCTTCAGGGGGGCGATTTTTGAAATTCGATCGCTCGATTTCGTCACTCTAAAATCGGTGGAAAACGCCGAAATGCTAATTTTTTAAATACGAGCGATAGAAATTTGGAATCGAGTGGTATTGACCACACGTTTTCAATTCTATTAGTAGAATTTAAATGCCTAGTAGTGGAGATATTATTGAACGAAATACACGAAATCGAGCGGTCGAATTTCAAAAATCGGCCCCCAGTACGGCTACCACCAGTTTTGACATTGACAGATTAACTCGCGTCTACGTAAATTACTTTCTATACATCTCGCTTGCACTAATATGCGAGTACGAGCGAGATGCATAGAAAGTAAGTTACTTAAACGTGAGTGAATATGTCAATGTTAAAACTGGTGGTAGTGCTTCTGGTTCGCTTCGCAAAACGTTCGTAAGCAAAGGTCGGATTTCGCGATATAAGTATATTCTTTAGAGATGCTATTTGCCGCGTGGTTTGTATAATATGTACCTACAGTCATGGGGATATACATGTATATATATATATATATACATGTATATCTCACCCATTTTCACTGCAATTTTCACTGTTATTAACTCAGCGTGCAGCTACCTAACCTATAACGGCTATAACTCTGTATCTTTAGGTACTTAAATAAAAATAAACAAATAATTAGTACTTTTTCGAGTAGTTCTAAAGTACAAATTATTTATAAATAACATTTATTGATTAGCCAACCAAATACAAAACCACATGGATCTATCACTGATCGACCTGACTTTAACCTACATTATTTGACCATGTAATGTTTTCATCTACTCTCCACTGGCTTAAGAAGTTTACTCTTTTGTTTTTGTTTACTCTTTTTTAAATACCTAAAGATACAGACTCTAACCAGCCAACTGAAATTATATTTATTTTGGTACAAAGTAAAGATAATTTCATAAAATAACGGCTTAATTCATAAACTTTTAATTAAAGTGTAATAAATAAAGATGTAGGTATCTACATATTTTCTGAAGGCTTTTATTGGACACTCCAAATTATAATATGTGCTTACAAAAACAACATTTCCTGTTTAAGTAAGTGAGTCGACAGGTTGATACCTTCAGAAACGTTAAGCAATAGGTACATATGGGTACGTGTTGTATGTATCAAATAATCATGTTGTTTAGTAAACAACGAAGAATTAAAACAAGGATAAGCCGTCGAATTATTGTAACTTTTATGACACCAAACAGTCTACACTCTACAGGGTGGAACATTTCTAGAGACTGAGCTGAAAGGTTAGTGTTATCCAAGTGATCTACAATCGAGTTATTATAATCGTAAAGCTGGATTAAAAAGTAAACCAAACTCATTAAAATGAATAATTTTTATATCAGTGAAAACCCTACAAAGTTATTTACATTTTAAATTGACATATGTCATGTCATTCAATAGGATCTACTTGCTAGGGTTGAAACACAGATTTTTGCACTAATGTTTAACAAACTGTATCTCAAAAACGATTAGAAATATTCACGTGATTAATAAGTGAAAAATAAGTTACTTAGCCTAAACAATTCCCCGTTTGCGTATAATTCCTTCGTTCTGTTCCACCCGATATAAGTAGATATTATAATTTGTATACGGGGTGAAATTTAAATCACCAGCCATACTCTGCGTAGTGACTTTACGGGTCATACTGAACAACTTTTATTATGCGACCAATGCGGAAATCGTGAAACAAAATAGATAGGGTTTTTATGCAATATCTGTTCAAAATTCACGTTTGTTTTTTGTTCCAAATTAATTCTTATTGATTCACGATGAAGAACATGGTGTCTGTTATTTTTATATATTATCAATAGGTTTTATTTTGTAATTTATTTACCCCATTTTATAACCAACTAACCCTCTCCGCTACTTCTAAATAGTAACACATTCACTGCCAGCGACCCGTTAGGCGGGCTCTCAGCTCGGCTTCATACGCGCTACAAAGCGGATAAACCACGAAATCGGCTACGCTCGTAACGCATAGCGTGCGATGATGAACCTATGGTAGCCATTTTAAGACTAATCAATTTTCTGAGTCAAATAGGCACTCTTCCCTGATTACGTGTATTAAACGTATGAATAGGACCAGGACGACTGTTTCATTTAGGAGCACTGTGAAAAGGTCCGCCTGACCCAGTGCGTAATCTTTTTTTTCATGGCCTAAATCCTACCCTATTACCCACGACGGTACGAATTCGTTTTAAGGGGAGCTTACCCCTTTGTCGGCTCGCGCGGGTCTGTTCATCCGAACTCCTCATACGCACCGATGCCAATTATTATTCCATTTAAGGCTCTTTTTGAATATCAATACCTAGCCTTTCTTACAAATGCGTCGATCGTTCACGTCTGTACGTAATTCAAATTACGAAGTCTATAGGCTATAATCTCATTTATGACGCAGTCATATTCAGCCCACCACCTATTTACCGTGGGGAGACATGACGATTTAACTTTTATTCCAGTTCTCTTTGATATTTTTTCCCCTTCATTTAGATCACGACGTCTTTGCGTACATGTACCTTTTATAAAAAAGATAAAGGCGGGTGCAGAAAACGTAATATCACTTTTAAAGCTGTCAAGCGAAGTCAAGACTTGATATTTGCTTAAACTAAAAAAAAATCTTAACATAAATTTTACCCTGAAATAACTATATTCTAAAATTCTTCATAACTATTAGCCGTTTTTTTTAATTACTTTATCTAACAGTAATTGATGTTTTGTCAAATAGACTACGTACTTAATTTCGTATAGTGTTTTGTATTTAGAGAATATTCTGAAACGTGCGAAAAGACAAACTGCTCTTGTAAACCAATCTCTAAACCACGTGTGCGTCTTTAAGGGATTTTCTTTATTGTTTGATATCAACACATTCCAGATCCAATTTGATAGATTTGTAATATTCATGTGATGATTTTCAAGCCGTGTATTGCAAATGAAATCACTCTCTAATTTATGCATATTGTACCCTTTAGCCCATTGAATTGCTTAAAAGTTTATTCGTGTTCCATATTAAATTGCGCGTTGCGTTCTGAGCACAAAGATTTGGACCCGTTCTGCATTTACTCTAGAAACAAGTTTCAACAAAAGATTGTTCTCATCCTCTTTTAAAGCTTTTTTTACCTACAAATATGGTACGAGTAGGTAACAGAAATAGTGACATGATTGCAGAGAAGAATTGTATTGTATAGTGTTTCAGTGTAAGTAGTTGCGAGGCGGGAATAATACTTTTCCCATTGTAGATCCTAACAATAAATAACAATAAGCAAAGGCACTTAGAGCGCCATATTCCACCATTCTTTAACCATCAAGAACCAGGCTGGTTCCAATAGCAGCCGTCCTGTGGGAGCCCCTTTTATGTATCTAATCAATTTACACCTTCTCGCAACGGCTTTACCAAGTGGGTGAAACAAAGAACAATATTACGGACATATCTGTAAATCTGTTACATACTGAGATAAATAATAACGATGAAACGCGTCAATTTGACCCACGATATTATTTTCTACAAACATGTACATTTTGTACCTACATATTGTTAAACTTATTGTTCACACCCACACAAAAAGATTTCTTCGAAACTAAATCATCGGACAAGCTTTTGTTACACGGCGTACGGAAAGTAGTTGGCGCCCCTTTACACACTTACCAATAGCTAATAGAAATTACAATTAATTTTAGCTGATCGCGAAATATTTACACGAGTAGTTCCTTTGAAAAACGGATTACATACCAATTTAAGCTGATTCCATACTACTTTTAAACTGTAAGTTTTTAAAGGTCGACGGAACTTACGCACTAGCGATGGTCTAATTTATAATTATAAACGTAAATCACCAGACAACTATGAGTCAATCGATATTCCACTAGGTATTACCAATAGGTGATTGATAAAAATTAGGTCATTTGTTGACACCAGAACCACAGAGTACCTAAATTACTCACTTGACATTGCTTTTGGCTTAACTAACAAGTAACATGTTTGTCTGTTACCTTATAATATCACGGCTGAACTACTGAACCGATTGAGATAAATTTGCGAAAGCATAAAACGTGAAATGACACAGACGATTTCCACACGAGTACAGAATAAAGCAAATTAATTTAAGAGTTTTCTTTGCCTATTTTACTAAGTTTGCGTGTTGAGTTGAAACCCAAGAGAGTTTGATATTCGGTCACAGGAAAAAGGAAACAAATCTTTAGTATATACTTAACAGTTTATTTGTTGTTTGACTTTTCTTTTTATTGCGTCTATAAATATTTAGCTTTGTCGAAAAAATACAAAGTGGGAGAAAGTAAAAGTTGATAGTGCTTATCAGAACCAGTAACTAATGAACTAACTATTTTGACTCAGTGATCAAAAAATAATCTTTGCCTTCGAAACGAGAGCGTGCCACCTGTTCCGATCCTGCACAATTTCCTGCCAGTTACTGACGTGCAGCTGAAGCAGTTCCTCCGCCACACTGTCTTCCTACGATTCATTATGTTTATGTTCCTATATCCTAATATTCCTTTCGAAAACCGTTAGCATAGCTACCTTTTAAAAACCTTAAAGTTAAAGTTCTGCACGAACTGTATAGGCTATAAATTGTCACGCCACGACGCAAGAGGGGGCGAACAACTAGGCACGCAGGTAAAGCGCTTGTGCCTTGTATAGTCGATTTTGTTAACAGCAGCGCCGCGAATTACTATCAAACATGGATTGTTTGCTGTTATAAGAAATATTTTCTTATATCGCAGTGTTATTAAACATGTTATATTAATTAAGGCAACGCAGAATAGAATCACCTTATTACTGATTCATTGTAACAGATAAATTTCGTTTAGTACAACCATGTCATATATACTCGTATATATGTAACATGCTTTAAACAAGTAGGTACTTATACGTTATTAACGTATTAATAATGGGCCCAGTAAATTGGATGTCGGAGTCTACACAAATTGTGCAGTAACAGAGTGTGGTAATGTCAAATTTCTCTGACGATATGAACTTTATAATGACACTGCCACACTATGACATTACCATTGTTACCGGTACTGCTACTGTATGTTTCAAATAACCGTACGTATATTTTTTTTTTCTAAATTACATCAGAGATTCCAAATGCCAATATTTAAATAGAGTGCCAAAATAATTATGACTCGATGAAAAAATACCTGCGTTAAACGTACATAGTTTTTAGAACAACAACTACGACAACAACAACACCAACACCAACAACAATATGGGCTTAGTATAAGAAAGATGATTTCTTGTAAGAATTTTTCCATCTGGCGATTCAAGCAGATCAAGACTGATTACTGTTGCTGGCGAAAACCTGACCTTAATGTAAGGCTCTGGTAGACGAAAGGCGCAGATTGGATAATAAACATTTTGATGAGTTTCGCTTGTTTATGCGAAGGGAAAATTGCAACATTTTCCTTGAGCACTTATATATTATGCTGCATGATTTCATAACGCGGGGTGGCTAATTCTATCTGGTTAGAGCCATTTGCGACGGTTTTTTTAAATGGGAGTACATCATTGTAACAGTTATGTACTTATACCAGCGAAATTACGGATATATATACCTAATTAATTACAAAATACCTTAGTTCAATCAGACAGCGAAAAGCGTTTCGAATTTAGCTTATAACCGCTCACTATTCTTCAACGTAGGTACTTGTTTAGGTTATCAGCTAAACAAGTACCTAATAAGTGTGATCACTGGTAGCTAGAGTAGCTACAGCTACAAAAAGCAAGTGAGGGGATAAGATTAGAATCAGATAAAATACATAAACAAGTAGTAACGTTTAATAATCATAATCAGTACATTTTAAATTTTGTACGTTTATAGTATTTTTTGATTTCAGCATACAATAATTAATTGAAAAAAATAGTTCAGAACTGACCCCGTTACCCTTTGAATTGAAGCAGTTGTTCATTGATCAAGAAGGTATAAAGTTTGATTTAAGTGTGTCAGATTATTATGGCAAAATATGCCAAAGTATGTCTGTTTAATAATAGTTGAACCCAACGTTAAGGGTTAAGTGGTCCATCAAATACAGGCAACCTCCGCACGCACCGAAGCTCGGACGGGCGCGGTCGGCGGCACTAGACGTGTCCTATCCGTTCCGCAGATCGCTTCTCAAAGCCAGGAAAGCCCCTCAGACAAATTACATTTTTGGTGGCCTGCTCCGGAATCCGAGCATAAAATGCTCGTAAATCTTACAATGCATTTTTCAAGTTTGGTCAAGCTTGTAAAAAGGACACAATCACGTCACATCACTATAAATATACATAACAAATACAAAAGTATACTTTTCGATAACATACTCTTACCTACTTTCATACTATCCTATTTATCGGGGATCTTTTTTTAAACTTACAGCTAAAAATGTACTTTTAGAGCTGCGACCCGCCCCGCGTTCGGACAGGTTACACAATATGTACCTTAACAAATTATACACCTAGATATTTATGACGGAGCTATGAGGGAACAAGTTTAATCATAAACAAAAATGTAACCGAATTGAGGATATCCTCCTTTTCTTTAAGTAGTTGGTTAAAATAATAATAAACATTTTTATGTATACTTTGCACCGAACTATTCTGTCGGCCGCATGAATATTGTATAGGGTGGTGAGGTCCAGAATAGGTAATTATGTGCTTATCATGATAGAGTAGCGCTATCTATTCGGTTCCCCTAAAACTTAAGGAGCCATCAAAACTCTCGAACCGAACGACCTGCGCGTGGATTCCTTTTTATAGTCAACCTAACGGTAGAAACACGGAATATTTATTAGCTAACCGGCAACTATATGAATAATGCATCATCCTCAGCTGCATTTTGGGAAAGGAATAGGGAGCCTTATTTGTAAACTGCCGCTTAACAGCCAAAGCCTAGTCCAACTTTTTAATTAAAGAAAACTCTTTGTTTCTTAGCTAACAAGCTAAGAAAACTACTACTGAGATAGCTTTTAAGCAATGTAATTATTTTAAGAATATTTGTCGGAGGAACTTATGTAGGTACTGCGGTTGCATGTACCTATGATTTATAACATAAAGTTGTACCGCTCTTACTAGCAATAAACTTCATTGTACTTCTAGTAAATGTAATTTTTGAATATTCATATAAAATAATGTAGGAAAGGTAAGCCTTTATCTACTCAGTATAATGTGAGTACTTACACTGTACCGAGCGCCAGGGTATCTGTCGTTAATGGGAGGCTGTTGGGACCAGATGTAACTCTTAAGTGTCGGCCAGTAGTAAAGCCATCCGTACGTTTACAATTACATTTCCTGTCAACGTTGTCTATAAAACTGGGTACTGACTGGGCCGGTGATTTGGGCAGCGATTTGCCGCCTTTACGGTCAGTGGATTCCATGTCAGACACGTGACAGTCGGGCCCGTGTCGCTCGCTGTGTAAAACTACGTAATTCGTGAGGCTATCACGAGAATATATTTCTTCGAAGGTACACTTGAACCCTTCAACACACTGCATAAAGCTCAAGTTTACTTGTTCAAGTTTTGTATTGACCGATCGGTCATATAATGCAAATAATAACTTTTTGAACTCGGATGACAGCGGCAGATATAGATAATATTTGGAGAGAAGGATCCTTCGCTTTTGATAGAGAGTAAATTAATGTAACGTGACGACATGTGTGAGTTTACATTTGTACCCTAGTGTTATGATTTTGCACATTCGAAGGCCAATTATTTTAAGCTCCTGATACCAGAAGATCCGATTTTACAATACAATCTGATCGCCTTGTGTGTCGAGGTTTGTCTCCGTGCTGGGCATTCCTAGGAATCCTAGGGGTCACTTGAGGCCGAAACACATTATTGGCTTTGAGTCTGGACAAATGACTCATAAAACTGTGGTAAAAAAAAAGTAAATGAAAATGGGGTATGTTCAATACTTTTTGACTTGCCGTCAGCTAAGGTATTTGCAATAGAAATCATAAAAAGATTAAAATATGCCAGATAACAATGTTGAAGGCGTTTCTGATGAGAAAAGTTTACGATTTAATAATTTACCCCAACTTTTTTTAGATAATGGCCGTTCTTTGAAACTAACAATGAATTTTGAAAGTAATTTGAATAACTCAGATCGCCCAATTATATCTTTGCAACTTATGGCACCGTCATCATTACCGAAGCAGTCGCTCTTCTTCGAGCCACATTATTAGAGTTCCGTATTCCGTAATACTTAAGAGGAAAGAGGACGCTCGCTTCTCCCTACAAACGTAGTCCCCATTTTCCTGTCTGGTTATTTAACATTATGGAAAATATTTTTACATAGGTAATTTGATGTATATTAACCGTAGCTAAGTATGTTACACTTTTTTAGATTTTTGATTATTGTAAAAATAACGAGCGAAAAACAGTTACCTATCTTAAAAAAAATTAAACGCTCCTACTAACTCTTAAAAAATATTTGGTGTAGGTCCTCCACTTTCGTCTTAATTGAGAATATTCCGAAATAAACCAAACTTTAATCCAATCGTGTCTTTACAAATATGAACTTGGAAACTCTTAATACATAACAAAGTTTCTTTAATAAGCTGCGTTTTTTACCTATTGTTATCAATAGTTTCTTATCCCGGGTCATACCAATAACTTGTTCAGAACAAGTGTAAAAAAAATATTTGATACTTTACCAGTAGCCCTTATGTGAAGGAAATCGGGCTAATTCCAATACGGTCTAGTTTCCCCTTTGTGTTTAAAACACGTCAAATATCGGATACTGTTATAAAAACAGTGCCTGAGCCAGTTTTTGGGTTAAGATTGCCAAATTATTTAGGATGCAATTTCAATTAGAGCTCAATCTTGACTACCTACGAGTACAGGAGACCAGGGCTCGGAACCGGTATTTTTTTAAAACCCCGAAATACCTAAAATAGACTGAATCATGTGTTTAGGTAACAACTTCGTATTATTAAATTGTCCCATTAAAAATTAATTAATAAACCAAAGAACGAAAACGAACGTAATAATACCGGTATTTTTGTATGGAGCAAATACCGGTTTCCGACCCCTGCAGGAGACTGACTAAAGAATCTTGCATTTCGGGTGGAGCAGGTATATCCACTTACCCTTTGTTCGACTACGTAAAACTCGCATTAGGTACTTGAATCCTACTTCGTTGGCCGCCTCACCTAATCTGATGACATAATGCTAATTTTACGAGGGCATTGGATATAGTGAGACGAACACAGGACGATTGAATTACCACGAAGTTCTTTAACAATGGGAGTCTGAGATCAGTCTGTCTGAGAAAACTTTGCAGGAACTGTTTTTTAGGGTTCCGTACCCAAAGAGTAAAAACGGGAACCTATTATTAAGACTCCATTGTCCGTCTGATACTGAACCGTGATACTAGCTATCAGTTGACATTTTCACAGATGATGTATTTCTGTTGCCGCTATAACAACAAATACTAAAAAGTACGGAACCCTCGGTGGGCGAGTCCGACTCACACTTGTCCGGTTTTAGAAACGATGAAATTGTTGTAAGGTGTGTCTGTTGTCGGGTTGTCTGTTCTTTTGACCTTTCAGTCTGTAAAATAAATGGCAAAACATCGATTCCACCAAATAAAGCCAATCTAATTTGATAAGCTGCACTATACATCTTAAGCTAAATACGAAAGTGCAAAATCGCCTTTTCATACAAACGTAGTCCGCATTATTATTATATGAAATCTGTTTACCGCTCCTAATGTTTACATCAATAAAAAAAACGAAAAAAGTCAAACGTAGCGGCATAGCTATGGTTATTTAGTATACATCATTATGTAAAAATATTTTCCATAATGTTAATATCTAGAGAGGATAATGGGGACCACGTTTGTATGGAGAAGCGGCCGTCCCCTTTCCTCTTAACAAAGGAATAAATAAATAATACCTGATACCAAATGACCCTTCCGCAATAACAGTTTAAATAGATATTGCATTCAAATGCGGGGGTCCGTAAATATTCCGCAGAGCGTGTTAAAGGTCAATTTGTCCCGTTTCTCTCGATAGGTACATGCGTCATAGAATTACCTTATTATTTCAATACTCTTCTCCTTCTGAACAGACTCTATCAATAAAAAATCGTTCGCAAAAAGAGACTTGATCATAATGTCCCTTCGGGCTAGTCGAAGAACACTATGTGCCCTAAATTGGCATGAGAGCGACAATGTGCGGTAACCGCTACTTGAATGGCCTATCTAGTAGGTAAATGATCTGTGTAATGTGTTTATTGATTAGGTACAGTACAAGAGATCAAAATCGCTGCAGACGTTTTTGGTCTGACTCTAAAATAACAGCGATAAAAGCTTGTAGTAACCAAAAATGAAATGTGTGCCAAAAACTTATTAATATATCAATTTATGTACATATACAAGCGTTACGATGATTTTGGATTAGCTGTATTTAAATTTAGTACCTAACTATTAGCTTAGCAAACCTGCATACATATTTGTAAACACAGTGTCTAAGCTAATAATTTTGCTGACAGTACATTTATTTCCTTCGGATTTAAGCAACAATAAAGAACAGAATACTTCCGTCCGTGCGTGTTAACTTCCTGTTGATTCCGTATTTGAATAGATTAGCTGTCTGATAAGCAAGATCCTGCAGGCACACCGGTCCGCAGTAGATATCATTTGTTCTGATAAACAACTACAATGGTTCGTAGTGACTGTGATCAATGGGAAAAATTAACAAGAAGCACGTTCGCGTAAAGATAGTGTAACCAGTACGGTTACCATCAGTTTGTCACTGACATAAACGCCGTCGTGAACGTAATTTACTTTCTATACATCTCGCTCGCACTCGCATATTAGTGCAAACGGGATAATAAGTGGAATACTTAAGCGTTTTGTATTTTTAGGCGTGCGACTATCAAACCGAAGGTCGCAAGTTCAAACCCCGGCTCGCACCTACAAAGATTCATTGATTGGAAATGTATCACTACACCTTATAAAACAAAGTCTCCCGCCGCGTCTGTCTGTTTGGGTGTTTGTATGTTTGTTCACGATAAACTCAAAAACTACTGAACGGATTTTCATGCCATTTTCACCTATCAATAGAGTGATTCTTGAGGAAGGTTTAAGTGTATAATTTATTAACCCGTGCGAAGCTGGGGCGGGTCGCTAATAAAGACTAAGACGAAATATATACGGTACCTATAGTTCGTTTTTTTTCTTAGAGGATATAACCAACGGAGACGCCATGTCTAAAATTTTCGGTACAAAATAGTCTGCCGTTTTTTGCGGGGGAGGGGCACATCAAATGTATAGGTACCTATAAACGTCAGTCCATACATATGGTTGACATATGGTTGACCATTGGCCGCCTATTTTCGACAGAGGGGAACGCCTGTTAATGGCGGCTCCATTGTTAATTACTCCGAGTTCTTTTTAGCATTAGAAATAAGGTAAACAATCTTGATGTGTCTTTTACATGAAAAACACATTTTAAAAATAATTTACGTCAAATATCTAACAATTATGAATCTAATACGATCATTTATATTCTTCTGCTTTCATAAGTAATAGTTATTGATTTATATAAAGCGTTTTTCAATTAAAAGACATGTCAAGATCGCTTACCTTCTTTCAAGTTCTTTCTAATGCTAAAAAACGAACTATAAGCAAAAGTGTGAATCGATGAATACATATACGAAAATTCTAAGGTTACGGCAACAATAATCGCAATCCTGCGACGCATAGTTAATTCACCACTTTATAGTCAGCTAAATTTTAGGTTACATGAACCGACTGTAAACGGAAACCTATTAGGTACCTGTCCGTCTGTCTACTACCTACAATAGGTAGGTAGGTACTGTAGAAATTCATCTTTCTTTTACTTGTTTTTTAGGGTTCCGTACCCAAAGGGTAAAAACGGGACCCTATTACTAAGACTCCTGTCTGTCTGTCTGTCCGTCCGTCTGTCTATCTGTCGCCAGGCTGTAATAAATACCTATTCAAGTGGGGCTCCCATACAACAATCGTGATTTTTTTCCGTTTTTGCATAATGGTAAGGAACCCTTCGTGCGCGAGTCCGACTCGCTCTTGGCCGGTTTTATTCCTTAAGGATTGTTGTAGCCTTAGGATTTGATTTCAGCTTGACACCTTTGCCCGTTGCCGAGAAAAGGGTCTTGACAGACGGATAGACCGGCCGACCGATGGCCCGACAAAAGTGATTCTATAGGGGCTTAGTTTTATCTTTTTGATTTAGAAATACTAGGAATGGATCGATGACCTTGCGTTATAACAGATTTATTAGGCTCTTTTGATACTAAAGGTGTAAACAATGTTCATCAAAAACATTGTAGGTAGGTACTATGTGGGATGCTCAAAAATACTCTTTAAAAGTAGGTACTTAGAAGGTATTTATACCTATATATTTATAAGTGTATACCTAAATATAAATTGTTTCTCCTATAATATTTATTATTTACTCTTAAATAGGATAGAGTTGAGCTGAGATTTTTTTACATACCTACGCAAGTTAGGTAGGTATCAATTAGCCGCAAGGCTGTACTTACACTTGTTCATAGATTATACACTAGCGTACTTATATACATAGAATACATGTAATGCATGTATGTACATAGATATGTTTACTGTAGGTACCTTAGTTTTTATCTGTCGATAAAGGAGGAAAGCTTCTCACTTTCTCGTAGTTTAACCTAGCATCACGTACCGTACATATGCGGGTACTTGGGGCTCCATCTCCTGCACCCTTTGCCAGTCGTTGAACTATAATCTCATTATTCTCCATTAAACCTACTTAAATGAATACCGATTATTCTACGAGTTCTTAGGGATTATAAAATGTAGAAATGAGTTGCGTATTTTTATATGATAGACGAGGCAAACGAGCAGACTGTTTTACAGTTTGGCGAAACTTTAATTATAGGTAAGTACACTGTACTTTGTGTTTTGTTAAATAAATAAAAAAGACGAATTGCCTTTACCGAAAACGATTACCGTAGCCCATAGACACCCGAAACTCCTTGTTTGGATGTTTTCTTTCCTAATGTGCAATATATTAGGTACCTACTCTTATTTTTCATCACGTGTATGTATGTGGTGAGGTCCAAGCGGCCAAAGTGAGTATAGATACCCCCTAGGGAACTAAAGGGAACTTTATTTCGCGTATACCTAAGCACATACAAGTGGAGAAATAAATATTTAAAAAATAACGACTTCGACTACCCTATCATGATACTAACCATTACATTACATATTAATGTAATAACGTCCAAAATCACTTGTATTTTACAGCATAATTATTATTATTATTATTTTATTTGATACACTAGCAGCTCTTAGAGCTGATGCGTGTATATCGAAGCACTTGTATTTTATTTTGCACTTTTTAAAGTTCTAAAATGTAATCAATGTGTGTGTTCTATAATGCTATGCTTCCATAGCAAAGGTAACGAAAAAGGCCGAAAATGAAGGTAGGCACGTGTCGTGGCGTGGAGGAGTTGCGCGCTGGACTTCATTAAGTTCTACTTTATCAAACAAATTACTTAAATGCAAATGCTTGGTTTGACGTTTGTTAACGATAATTCCTACAAATTAAGTACAAACATTTTTAAATCCTTAAAAGGAGTTCCCTCCTTTATTCATGTCAAATAACACTATCACGACTGGATTGAAAGGTTTAGCTAAATAAAAAATGTAAATAAGTATATTTTTTGAAAATGAACCGAGAAGAACCTCCTCGTTTAAACTTTTTAAAGAAGTTTACCGAAGAAGAGGTAACCTTTACTCAGCAAAGTGGTTCACTCGTACTTATTAGAAATTCATCATGACTTCCTTAGTTGCAACAATGTCCAAAGTTGCCCACATAAAAGTTTGGGGCATTACTATTCAACTTTTGTAAATTGCAAAATGTTTCTAGATAAAAAATTTACAAACGCGTGAATATTGGTAACATATTTTAATTACCCTAACGGGTCTACCGCGACATAATTTCATTGTTTTGATTTCCGTGACCACAGCTGGTGCAACTCAGCTGAGCCGTCGGAATTTAAGGTAAAAACAAATGAAATAATATCGCGGTAGACCCATTTGTGTAATTAAATATATGTGTACAAAATGCGAGAGTTTACAAAGTGATATATTAGTAACATTTTGCAACATCTAAATGCAAGGTAAAATGATTATCGAATATTACGTTAAGTGCAGCGTTACCAGTACCAAGGCTTAGGAGTATAATCTGTTTATAAGCATTTAAGCGAAGTCGTCTAAGAGAAATCGATCAAGTTCCGTGTGCATCCCGTGAAGTGTAAATTCGCCCAGTTGTTGAACCCCAAAGTAGAACTCGGCGAAGTTCAGCCGTAACTTGAGGCGACAAGATACTGCGACGGTTATTATTTATTCCTTTGGCAACCTGCCTTATATTTATTAAAGCTGTTGTTAGTAACGTACATATCTTCGACAGATTATCGCTACCTAACTTTCGCTTCTCTTTTATTAACTGAGAAAACGTTTTTTTTTTCATTAATTTATGAATCATACACTTATATCTTATACCTTTAAATGAGCAATTCTTGTATATTTATTTATATATTTCGGGGATCTCGGAAACTGCTCTAACGATTTCAATGAAATTTGCTATATGGAGGTTTTCGGGGGCGAAAAATCGGTCTAGCTAGGTTTATCGGTTATCTCTGGGAAAACGCGTATTTTTGAGTTTTTATACGTTTTCCGAGCAAAGCTCGGTCTCCCAGATATTTTCTTATTACGCTACCAACGGGCGTATTCTGATGTTAATAATAGGTTAAGAATCTGGATCTATCTAATCTATCTAATATATCTATCTAATTTCTTGATCTGGATTAGATATGGATCGATCTATGCAAGCAGATCAGCTCGGAGAGATCGGCTACTTGGGTGAAACATGCCATCCAAAATAACTTTTATTCTTAATGGCTCTAATATAATTTAATAGATAACATTTATTCTGAACAACAAACGAATGTACATACAACAATGCAGTAACTTAGTATTTATAGGTACATATGTATATTTATCCTGCAATATAGTAGAGACAATATCTATGACATGAATAATTTGCATGGCTAAGTAAGATGATAATTAGTGATTATAATCATATCGAATTATATTAATTGAGCGGCTAACCCTTACATACATTTACATACAATTAACATGGCCAAGCCAGAAATCGGCGGTGAGATACCCTGTCTGCACGAAACGTAGTTATATACACCCAGCTGCAAAATTACATGGCCACTTTATAAATGTATTTATTCTAATGCGCTGGACAGTCAACGTCAAAGATAAGTTTACATTTGTAAGGTGCCTTAGCGTAAACATATCTTTAAAGTCTACTGTACAAGTACCTATTTATAAAATGAAACCCCTATGAGCGAATTCGTCCGCACTAAATTGAACTCCTTTAGGGGATGAATCTCCAATCAATATCCCATGTCTAGGTTATAAGCGTGTGTGCTAATTTTCATCGAAAACCGTTCAGCCATTTTTGAGTGATGGAGGAACAAACATCCAACTTTAACGTTCACAAAGTAAAACAAATATTGACGTTATAAATTCAATAAAACTGACATACACAGGATGTTAAGTAGACATCATATTAGGCAGCCTCACTTAAGAGCGCTATTACATTTCGGCGTTGAGCGAGTTTAGGTATTTTACGCGCTGCGGCAGGCCGTGCGAGCTCAGTACGCCGATCCCTTCTACCACACTCGCACTACAATGATGGATTAAACATTCTTGATCCTTCGCGAAGCATATTGAAATCAACCATAACAACACTAACTGTACTTAACTTTTAAAGTTCTAAAACTGTTATTTGGTAAGTACGAAAATACTAAATGCAGTGCAAATGTACATAGGGGCTGTTCATAAATTACGTCATCTATTTTTGACGATTTTTGACCCCCCCCCACCCCTCAAATCATCCAAAAATCAAGCTTCGGATGAATCTGTTTCCTCCTACGTCATGTTACCATCATCCGATGTCCAGACCCCCCCCCCCCCCCCCACTCCTCCCATTTGAAACGACGTAATTTATGAATAGCCCCATACTTGTACTTATGAAGGTATATTACTCGAAAGAAATTATAGGTACCTACTCGCTTATTTACATGTTTCGTCATTGCATTTGGTACCTATAGGTTGTAAAGTTTGTATCAACGAGGGTTTAAAAACGAACTGGTACTGAGGATCTGATGATGATTAAGGTGGTCACGGATACCAATCAACCATGTAGTAACATGATTAGGCTCGTTTGATTCGTCTCTACAAGATCTTTGACACTGAAGATACACAGGGTCTGATGATGGAGCTGGAAGGTGGCCACGGGTACCAGTCTATCATGTAACTAAACAACTTCGTGTTTGGGCTCGTTTGATTCGTCTCAACAAGATCTTTGACACAAGACAGTACTCAGGGTCTGATGATGGAGCTGGAAGGTACCATTACCAATCAACCATGCAACTAAACCACATCGTGTTTAGGATCGTTTGATTCGTCTCAACAAGATCTTTGACACTAGGTGATACTCAGAGTCTGATGATGGAGCTGGAAGGTGGTCACCGGTACCAATCAACCATGCAACTAAACCACTTCGTGTTTAGGCTCGTTTTATTCGTTTCAACAAGATCTTTGACACAAGATAGTACTTAGGGTCTGATGTTGGAGCCGGAAGGTGGTCACCGGTACCAATCAACCATGCAACTAAACCATTTCGTGTTTAGGCACGTTTTATTCATCTCAACAAGATCTTTGACACAAGGTAGTACTCAGCGTCTGATGATGGAGCGCGAAGGTGGCGACGGGTACCTGTCTATCATCATCAGCTCCATCATCAGACCCTGAGTAGTATCTTGTGTCAAACATCTTATTGCGACGAATCAAATGAGCCCAAACACGAAGTGGTTCAGTTACATGGTAGACTGGTACCCGTGGCCACAGTCCAGCTCCATCATCAGACCCTGAGTAATAACTTGTGTCAAAGATCTTGTTGCGACGAATCGAACGAAGCCAAACACGAAGTGGTTTAGTTGCATGGTTGATTGGTACCGGTGACCACCTTCCGGATCCATCATCAGACCCTCAGTACTACCTTGTGTCAAAGATCTTGTTGCGACAAATCAAACGAGCCCAAACACGAAGTGGTTCAGTTACATGGTAGACTGGTACCCGTGGCCACAGTCCAGCTCCATCATCAGAACCTGAGTACTAACTTGTGTCAAAGATCTTGTTGCGACAAATCAAACGAGCCCAAACACGAAGTGGTTCAGTTACATGGTAGACTGGTACCCGTGGCCACCTTCCAGCTCCATCATCAGATCCTGAGTACTATCTTGTGTCCAAGGTCTTGTTGAGACGAATCAAACGAGCCTAAACACGAAGTGGTTTAGTTGCATGGTTGATTGGTACCGGTGACCACCTTCCGGCTCCAACATCAGACCCTGAGTACTATCTTGTGTCAAAGATCTTATAGAAACGAATAAAACGAGCCTAAACACGAAGTGGTTTAGTGGCATGGTTGATTGGTACCGGTGACCACCTGCCGGCTCCATCATCAGACCCTGAGTACTATCTTGTGTCAAAGATCTTGTTGAGACGAATCAAACGAGCCTAAACACGAAGTGGTTTAGTTGCATGGTTGATTGGTACCGGTGCCCACCTTCCGGCTCCATCATCAGACCCTGAGTACTATCTTGAGTCAAATAAATACATATAGAATGTCAGGTCGTTTCAAATATTTTTAATCCTGTCCGGTAGTTTATTAAACTGTACCATTATAAATTATAATACTATAAAAACGGTGCTAGGATCAAAGTCTCTCGTTGCGGTTTACACGCACACAGTATAGCGTTTTACACGGCGCCCGCCGCACACAATGATAAAAAACCTCGTCGTCGCCGTTGAAAATGTGCGGAGCCGACCGACACACGTCCTACCTCTACAAGCTCTGCCGCGGCACTGAGCTGGCGCAGCGCGCGTCATCGGTAATATAGAGTAGTTTTCAAAAAATTGCCAAAAAATTATAGTAGAATTTCATAAACACTAATGTATACCAACAGTATAAGCAAACGTTGCAGATTGCTTGAGTATGAAAATGACTTCGATATTAAGTAGATTTTCGTAGGAATTGACACTTGTTTCGGAGAGAAAATCGAGTTCGTTTTACTTTGATTTTCTCTTTCTCAAAGGTATGTAGGAAAAATATAGTTTGATATGCCTAAAGTACAGGGTATTAGTAATACAAAATAGCCAGGTTTAGCAGAGTAAAATTCTCAACATTTCCAAATAAGAGCTCGCCATTCAGTGCTTCACGGGGTTTTTCGGAAACGACCATCAGAAAAAAAATCATTACTAATTTAATAAGTCCTTTTTCTAATATTTACAACGACATTTATAAAGATAAGAAGACGCTTTTACTGGAACAAGTACTCATTGTTTCTAATAATGAGCGCAAAGTCCTGAATTTCGTCGACTAGTATCATCAATTTTGCATTATTTCGACTTTTCTTGTAAGAGCGCTCTTAAATCCTGATTGCATAACATTTAAGAAGATAACCGCTTCTACATACAAACGATGCCCTCATTTTCCTCTGCATATTGACATTATGGAACATATTTTTATTCTATTTAATGTATATTGACCATAGCTATGCCCCTTCATTCGATTTTATCCGTTTTTTTATTATTGAAAGAGTTAGGTGAGAACAAGAGGTTAAAATTAAAAAAAAAATAAGGAAGGACCATAGATGTGGTTGATATATATCGGATTGTGTTAAAATATTTTCCATCATGTCAATATACATAGAGGAAATGTATGAAAAAGCGGTCCTCCGCTATATCTGGTAAGGGTATACCAACTTCTACACGCTGTTTCGTATTAATAAATAAATAGGTAACTAAATAATCTGAAATGTTTTTCAGGAAAAAAATCATGATAATAGGCATGATTTTAGATATGATTCTTCACTTTCTTCAGAAAGTGTATCTGTAACTACTTTGAAGTTATTTTGCTTTTACCTTCGAGCAACACCGGCTTCCGACACATCGGAAGGGAGGGGCCCAAGCGATATCTCACCGTACAAATCTTTCTGCCATTTTTCGCGGGGGGAAAGGTGCACACAGTCCCATTTCTCACACACTTACATACAAAATCCAATCTGTAATGACGACACAAATACATAGAAAATGACACACGTCAAAGACAAATCTTGCAAACCTCGATCTCTTTTTGTGTACGGACGAGTGACAAGTGTCACAACACGCACACTAACACATTTTCGTTGAAGTATGTTATTGTATTCTGAGAGATGAGAAGTCGGATTTGTCGCTCGACCGATCCGCAATTTGTACTGAGCGAGCAAAATCGATAAATCCAACAATTACATGAGACTAAAATATAATAATTGTGTTTGAATGTAATTAAACGTATGATATGTACAAAAAAATATTACATGTGAAATGTAACACTTTCTTTTTGTAAATTTGATGTCCCCGACCTCTTTTTATAACAAAAAACCGAGCAAACAGGCATTTTTGTGCAGCAGTATTCACGCGGGCGTCTGGACTCGGTCTAGTGAAAAATCCAAGTGCAACTAGTTTTATTACCCGCGCTAGATTAGATTGACGCGCTAATCTTGTACCTCGGCAGAGGGGAAATAGTGCGAATGCCGCCTCCCTTCCGTCTTGCTCGAAGGCTTTTACTGAACACTAACGCGGTGGGAAAAGTTATGTTAAAGGGCAAAGTTGTATACTTTTACGGTACCGACAGAGACAAAAGTCACAATCAATTTTGCCTTAATGTCAATGCCAGTGACAGAGCTTTGGTAGGTAGTTTAGATGGAATTTAATTAGCATTCAGACGACGCCTAGTTAAAACAATGATAAAAACATAGACTAGGAATCCTCTAGACGGAGTTTAGAGCGATTATTTCATGAAACCGATGCTGCCAAAAATACGTGGGCGCGGGGGACGCGGTGAGCGAGGTTCCGTGCCGTGATTGGTCCGTTCAAAGACATGGACGTCACACAAAGACACTTTCGACTCGAAAATGGAGTTAAACTACCGTATGCGTGGCAGAGAGGGTAGAGCAGCTATGCTCAGTCTGGAGGATGTCTTGTCTGTGGATTAAAACAGCCTGCTGTATGACGTTGGGCTTATACTGGAATGTTTATAGTAATTACCTACGTTACACGTGTAATACACGTTAACACAAATGTTAAGTTAAACCAAGTCGGTCAAATTTAGTCGGATCATTGCTAGTTTGGGGTATATACCTACTATACAATACACATAGAACCATGACGCACCAGTGTAGCCTAGCCGAGAAATTGAATATAGGCATAAGTATATTCTCAGTTACATGTAAAGGATGACTCACGATAGAGTGGGCCGGGGCCGGGCAGGAGCTTCCGGCGCTTCGTTTTCTATGGAAAACACCACGTGATCACCGATCAGCCGTCATAGAAAATGACGTGACCAAAAAGAATAGATAGTATAGAGGGGTCCTGTCATTGTAAATTTTGTAGTCACTGTAAATTTACTGCCGTCTATCGACACACGACTAAAACTCAAAATGAAAACGTATAAAGTTATCAAAAAATGTATATATATGGATAAATGATTTTATTATTTTTATATCATTTTGATCCATGTTCATTCACTGATATCTATGTGTTAAAATTGTTAAATATGAAACGGTGTCGTCACGCCATCTAGCCGAGGATAGGCTAAATGTGTGTGCGGCATCTATTCGAGAATGACTTTTACTTGAATTCCGAGGCACGTTTTTTCCTTAGACTTTATTCGTCTTATACGAAGTTACATATGTCTTTGACGTGACGGACGCCTCGGTCCGGGCTCGAGTCTGTCAAGCGTGAGTTATCCTTAAAGCAATTCATGGTTTGTATCGTCAAAGCCATACCGCCTGTCGCAACCAAAAGGTATTTGTGTGCTCTGGAGATTGGCCTATTGTCTATTTAAATGGTTGCTTTTAATTTATAAATGAAAGCAAATCCGTTTATTCAGATGAGAACGGCAGACTTAAGAGGTTTACAACGGATCCGAGGTACCCTCGAGCTTTACGTGTAGTGTAGATTGTTACGAGCTAGGTAGCCTCATCCCAGCTAAGATAAGAAAGTAAAATTGGTCGAGCGGGATTTTAACTAGTAGCCGTTTATTCTTAATAGTTCTAGTTAGGATTCCGTAGAGACTGTAAATCACGTCTTTTGTATGTCTTTGTACTTATATCATGTGTTATCTTAACCTTTGGTTTTATTACATTTATAATTCGAATAAATTATTAATAAACGCGATTGGTACAGTCAGAGTCAAAAGTAGTGGTTCAGACTACACCTTTCTCTAACAGTATACAAAAAGAGATAGGTATGTCTCTATATGTAGAACAATTAGACTGTAGATAAGAGATACTTTTGAATGCGAACTGCAGAGATGTATGTCTAGTTGGGAAAGTATTTCAGGGTGGCAGATGTATTTTGCGCGCTATTTCTTCCGCTACTAATTGATGCTGACAGTACACACATTCTATTTTGTCATGGAAAAGTAGAAGTATTGAATAAAAATATAACGGAAAATTCAAGTTTAAAAGATAATGTTTAAAGTGCCTAGTTGAACTTAATATCTTTAGGTGGGCGAAGTTTCAGCCGGTGGGATGTCTAGTTGATATATTTGCCAGCAGGTGGCATTTATATTAGAGGAGCAAGGGGCTTTAAGTAGCAGAGGTAAATAGTAACAAACGAATATCTAGAGAACTGTACGTTACACATGACTGATAAGTATTCTGTAAATACACTATCCTCTAAGTAAACAGCATTTAATTAAGTGAATTTGAAAAGAGCATTTACCTTTTATTTACCTACCTCCTAAAGCATTCTTTGGTGATTCTTCTTTCTTTAATTTAGGTATAAATCTTAATAATAATGCAGTATATATATAATATGCATAAAGTATGCACATTGAAGCTAAGTTACGAATATTAAGTTAAGTTACATTTGACAGGGAGAATCCCTTTAGCCCAAATTTTCGCGCTGTGTAGTTGTAAAACTATAAACTAGTATATCTCATGAGGAGATTACTTGATAATTATATTTAATGTTCTATCAGGACAGCGGATCACATCACACTAAGTAAAAACATAATAATAATTCTACTCGTTTTTTATCTAAGGTTTTTATTGATGTTCCTGTCAATATGTAGGTATCATACCATGTTGATAACTTGTCATTCATGAGATAACGGTACAAATGTATTAAGTAGACCAGCGGGCTTAGCAAGGTTATATCATATTGCGCGTGGAATCTACTGTCGTCTTTTAACGATAGTCGTATTTTTATCGTTTTGCTGAACATGGTTACGGGCTACGATAAGAATACCACGTCGATATCGTATAAAGTTATCCACTATCATTCGTAAGTGACCACGATTGTCTATGCCTAGAGTTTATGAAAAATCCATTTAATGCCTGGCTTTATTAAAATGTCGGACGTGTGTCGGAAGATGTTTGAAAACGAATAGTTAGTTTTATTACTACACTTCCAAATTGAAAAATGTTTAAATGAGTGACAGCTTTATACAAATTGACTTACATTATAACATGCACGGATAATCGTGTTTTTTCAACTGACAATTCACTTGACATTGACAAGCATCGCGTACGCGCATGATTCAGTGAATTTAGTGAAAATACAAACCAAGTCGAAGAAAAATACTGATTTGCTGTGTAAACTAAAGGAAATGCCACCCAAAATGTAAGTTTCTCTAATTTATTTATAGAAAAAGTTATAGTTCGTTTGATCATTAACTGGTTTTGTCATGAATATGTTTAATTTCAGTCGATGCTTCGGCGCACAAGAAAATGCTAGCCAAATATATAACTCAGCATCCCCTGTTCGCCTACACCTACAGGGAGATTCATGAGCCTCTCGGAACCCAGAGATACAAAATGCAATGCTGCACAGTGCACACAAGTTCTAAGATCTAGAAGAAAGGATTGAAGATGTAAGTACACCTTTCTTAAACTAAAATCATGAAAAGTTTCTGGTGCCTTTTAATATTATTGACACTTAATATCTATTTCTTCTCATTCTATCTATTATGTTCTACTAAGTGACAAAAGTTTGTTAAAAACCTGTTCTATCACTACTATAATTGCAGGAAGTTGATTTGGCAATAATGATGTGTAAAAGTTACACTACAACACTACCTATGCATACATTTATTCACACTGCATAAAAAGTGCATACTTAAGGGTTCTAACAAATATTAAAATCTTTGAAACCCGTAGACCTCACTTTAAAAACTTATATATTTTTTTACTCTGTTTGTATATTCTAGAAGCTGGTTTTGTAGCAAGAATAAAAGTTTATTGAAAAAGAAAAAGACACACTTTATGCCATAAATCTAAGACATAAAGATAAAATATTATTAATAAGTATTTAGTTTTTATGCCCGTTCCGGATGTCCCGCTCACTTAAACTTTAAGTCCTTCCTCTTCATAACCGTTTTATGTATGATTGTTTTGCCGTTCAGGCAACCTTTCTATGGAATGCACTCCCTCTACCTGTAAGACAAGCCCCAAGAAAATTTGTTTTTTGAGTAGTCATGCTCGGTAGTTATCTGTTAAATGTCTCGTCTAGTGTCTATCATCCCATATACATATTAGTACATTTATTTTTATAACATATATGTATGTTTATGTTAGTATGTATATCTAAGATATACCTACTGCATTTGCTTTTTGATTGGTTTTTGCACCAACCTTTAGTGTTTATATGTGACGTCCCACGGGTAAAGGTACCTTATGGCGGTTGGCGCTTACGCTATTAACTATTAACGCCGCTCCAATATTATTGCGGCGCTATGCGACGTAAGCGCCAGCCGCCATAAGGTACCTTTTGCCGTGGAACGTCACATATTTGTTTCTATGGTTGACTAGTAGGTGATAGATAATGCCTTTTGGCATTAAGTTCGCCATTTTTACGTAATTCTATATTTTTGTGCAATAAAGTTTATAAATTAAATAAATAAAGTAGCCATACCCACAAGTAACTTACAAATTCCCTGCAAGAGTTAGGCCGGCGCCCCACTGCTGCGCACGCTATGTACACGACCCACGTTCTTATACAAAATTTCGTGGGCTTGCCCACGGTTTGTATTAAAACGTGGGCCGTGGATGTAGCGTGCGCAGCAGTGGGGCGCCGGCCTTATTCAATACAAATAAATTGTATTAGTACCTATTCTACTAAGATTATAAAATAATATAATACCTACTCGTACAATATTCTTACTTATAACATGTAGGTAATATAGGAATACTAGGAACAGTTATGTTAGCACTAAAGCTGGCCATATACATTTGACAGCTAAGTTTGACCCACTTCCCGATTTCCGATTGAGCTGAAATTTTGCATACATAACAATATGTAAATCGGACGACAATTGCAATATTATGATGACATGGAGCTGATCTGATGATGGAGACATGAGGTGGCCATGGGAACACTGTGATAAAACAACGCAAACTAATTGTGCTTGGTGTTGTTAGAATGGACTCATGGAGTATTAGTTGCCTGTTGAAAGAAAAGTACAGTCAGCGATAAAAGCTTGTACCAAAAATTATATTTTTGCCAAAAACTTATTTATATTGTTAGGGCTTGGGAGTAGAAGCTGGTTTCTTTACTGCTGGCAGCTGGAATATTTTTTTTGTGTTTGGTAAAGTGGTCTATTGTACCTATACCTGACTATGGGAATGATTTTAGCAGCCTATGTATGTGTGTGGGTATGTTTGTGTCGTATATTACCCTAGCATAGAATATCTGAGATACATTTTGATAAATAAGGTGTTCGTTGGTTTGTTTTTATGACGCAAGTGGTACAGAACTACACTTGATACATAATACAACTTTAATAACGGATAAATAATTACTAGAACAAAATTCAATTTATTTTCAATCGATAATTTGGACAACTGTAACAAAAAATCCCCCTGGCTTAAAAACGAGAGCTTTCTAAAAGTGACATTAATTTCACATAATTTGCCAATGAACCGCTGTAAGTACTAGCCTGCGCCTGACCTCATCTAATATAATTTGTTTCTGTTTCAGTCATAACATATTGGAGGCTTGAAAGTGCACATACCCATAGATTGGACGTTAAGCTCAACGAGACCATGCGATGCATCTCAGGCACTATCCGATCTACAACCGCCACTGGCTGCCGGCATTGAGTCACATTGCCCCTCCTCACATCCGACGACTCAAGGCGTTGAAGAGGGAGGCTGAGAATATCACGAATAACCCCACAATGCCTGTCCACGAGGAATTCTGCCGCCCGACTGCCCGCCGACCCTGTGCTACAGCTGGGAGCCTGAGCAGCTTTAATATTTCGGATAGGTGGATAGCGGAATGGTCAGCTTCGGCAGCTCGGAGTTGCTGTATATCTGACCCAACTAAAAAACAAAAAGGGTTTGACCTTCCTCGGAAAATCTGGTGCCGCCTGAGAACCGGACATGGCCGGTGCAATTCAGCCACACAAATGGAGATAGACGGCTTTCCCACTTTGCGAATGCAGAATGCAGACCACTTAGCATATCTTCCAACGCTGCCCACTCCACTCCTCCTCCACTCCTGGGCCTGTTGAGGACCTGAAGACCGTGACACCTGACTTGGTTGCTTGGCTTGGCAACCTCAAGGCTACACTCTGAATGCCCTCATCAGTTTATGATATGAAATGAAATCACTTTATTGGAGCATTCCACGAGCTGTCCCGTACAAACGCATTTTATTTCCTGTGTTGCGACTTTTTTTTTCGCCATTTAAAGCAAGCGATTAATTGTCCGTGCAAGTTTGACCATTTGTCATAGAAAAGGAAACTCTTATACCTGCAAATCTCCAGAAAATCTGCATTTCTACGGGACAAACGGTAGACAATTGCATGGAATGCTCCATTGCCAAAACATGATAAGTTGATGGTAGAAAAAATATTAGGAATACAAACCATATACCTACATATAAATTCTATGTTAAGTATGTACTAAGTTATTCTAGGTTAAGTACTAACTTATTGTCTACTCTATACATAGGTAATTACATTTAGCAAGACATGTTGGCCGTGGGTACCAAGCTCAGCATGTGCTAGACTGGCGTCCAGCGCTGGTTTTCAGTTTGGCCCCTTTTTGTTGGAGGTCTGAGAGGAATGTTGATCTTTTCACGGGGGGCACGTGCCTCGGGCGCCGTCCAAGGGGGGGCGCCAAAATGGGCTAAAGACTACCTCTCCGCCTTGCCAAAGGCAGCAGGGAAACTTTTGTCAGTCGTATTTACCACCACTGTGAAGTGTGAAATGCGGATGGTAATCTGGCCCACAGCGCAAAAGAGAAAGACGATCTTTTAGGAACTCTTTTTGCATCGAACTCGACCTTGAAAGACGACGGTAGCGCCCTACCGCCCACCATCCCGTAGTGTGAATACTCTATGCCAGAAACTTCTATCAAGCAGAGGGATATTCGGCGGGAGTTGCTATGCTTTCGTTTTATAAGGCGAGCGGGCCAAGTGCTTCAGAGTTGTGTTGTGTCCAGTGTTAGCGCGTCTTACGTTAGGGGTCTCCTGTCGATGTTACCATCTTATGGACTGTCCAATAGACTACCTATTATGCAAGTGGATCGCTAGCCCTTTGTCCGGCAGGCGCATATGAGCCGTAGTTGACGGAACCTGCTTCAATAGCTGCTGCTGCATATCTGTGACATGTTGTCTATCGACGACATTCATCGATATGTGGACTACTGAGGCTTCCTATACACTATACAGGATGGCTAAAAAATAACTACATTCCCGTTGCCAGGGAGGTTTTGGGATTATACCGAGTAACTTTTGCTACGGGACCAACCTCGAAATCGCGAAAAAAATAGTTTACCCTCCCATAGAAATTGGACCAGCCAAAATGTATGAAACAGCCAAATTTTTTTTCGCGACTTAGGGGTTGGTCCCATTTCGTTTCGGAGAGGGGGGGGGGGGGGGGGGCGCAAATTTGGTGCCTGCCCCGGGCGCCATATGACGTTCCTGGTACAAAAGCTGTTCATACTTCATAGTAATCCAGCGATAAAGCTGCTGGCATGATGGGCACTTTCACACCGGGTACGGCAGCCAATGATTTGTTTGTACACCTACATTTAATGTGTAAATAAACTTTGTTTAATTTTTTGGCAATAGTTGTTTTATTTACCCATTTATAATATTCTCTCTAGCACAGAGCCGAAATTGTTAACTTATCTATAGAGTTTAGTAAACAAAAAAGAGTTGACAACACCACAAGTGACGAGAATTGTCATTCTTGTATCTACCTAAATGGAATTTAACATAGTTTTTAATATTCAACATTAGTTATTGGCGTATTGAGTCTGACCGCAGTTATAGTCACTAAAGTAGACTTATTAGCATAATAGAGCATTTAGGAATATTCTTATTTGACCTTTTCACCGCCAGACTCACTAGACGCGTCGTTAAGACGCGTCTTTTCATACAAACGTAGTCCACATTTTTCTCTCTGGATAATAACATTAAATATTTTGATACAATTTGTTGTATATCATATCAACATCAACTACAGCCATGCCCCTACGTTTGTTCTTTTTTTTAATTTTTAATTATTATAAGAGTTAGAAGCATTTAAAAATTTGTATGTAATCTGTCTTCCGCTCCTAATTTTTACAATAATCAAAAATTCGAACGTAGGGGCATAGCTATATGGTTAATATACATTAAATTATGTAAAAATATTTTCCATAATGTCAATATCCAGAGAGGAAAATGAGGACTACGTTTGTATGGAGAAGCGGAAGCGGCCATCTCCCTTTCCTCTTAAGTAAGAACGTGCCTAAAATGTTTTTATTACCTATGCTTTCATTGTACTATACTGCATATGAGTCGGATTTTACATTTAGAAGCTATAATATCACAAATTTTGTACGCATAAGGCTAAAATGAAAAATAAGAATAAGTGACACCTACATTGAAGCATGCCCGGGAATGGTGTTCTGTGTGAAGATTATCCGTCTTGAATGTTTACTAGTCTCTACTTGTATAGAAATATAGGTAAATTAGGTAGGTATTTGTGTGATAGTAAAACATAGTAATAGGCGAAATATGTATTTATTAAGCTTATTAAGAGCCGGTTTTGTGCATGCTTGCATGCTTAGGAAGTTTTTTTAGGAGCGTCTTCTCTAATTTTTCCCTTGATCCACGAGAAGTTTTCTGGAAGAAAAAGAAGGAAATAAGTAAAAGTAGGTTCATGTGGCAGCGATGGAGTAAGTATTTTCACATGAGTGCAGTCTAGTGCACTCAAGATATATACTAAACAATCGCCAGGAATAATATCCATTAAACAAGGCAGCACATTAGAACTAGGTGCCTTAGTTAAACCTAATAAGTATTGCATTCCCAGATTATATATCCCAGAGATAACTACTTATCATACATAACTATCAAACAATGGGTAGGTACATATCTCAATGCATAATACAGCCGCACTCATACTTATTCAAAAAAGGAAAAGTTACTAAGACAGTCCTTGTGGAAAGTCACAGTTTTTTATGTCTAATACTTAATTCAGTGCTCAAAAGAACTTACCTTCTGTTTACAGCATCTACAAACTGCTCGAGGTTCAGGCTTACAGTAGTGTGGCCAATCCAGTCAGTAGTGCTCCAATGGACAAGCCATGATCTTGACTAGTCCCACGTTGGTAGTTAATTGCCATCAGCTAGCAGGTGTAACTGTTACACACCAGCAGCTGCTGCTGCTGCTGCTGGTGTAGGTGTGCTGCTGGTGTGGTGTATACTGTTAGAACCTAAAACAAATAAGTACCTAATTACAATACCGGCCAATAATATATCACCTCCATGCTTTTACGGTATAACTTTTTTTTATATTTGTGAGTGACTTCCACAGCTTTAGGTAGTTTAGTAGTATTCCTTGTCCAGTGATGAGAAAAATTGGTCTATGTAATGATTTTTTTATAGAGGTTTTTTGTTTTAATGTATGGTCAACTTCATTATTTTTAAAGAGCTTTTTTAGTAGTATGCTGAGTCTCTTATTGTAGTTCACAGTATTTCAGTATTCATAATATCTTATACCTTTAAACGAGCAATTCTTGTATATTTATTTATTTATATGTATATATATTTCGGGGATATCGGAAACGGCTCCAACGATTTCGATGAAATTTGCTATATGGGGGTTTTCGGGGGCGAAAAATCAATCTAGCTAGGTCTCATCTCTGGAAAAACATGCATATTTATATAAAATGACTAGTAAAATATGAAATCTACAAACTAACCTACTACAAGTTCATACAAAAACACACAAAGGTGATATGTTATTGACCGGTACTGTAAATCTAATTTTGTCAAGTAGATTTTCCCCCTGGAGGTTAGGATATGAATGTTGAAGTAAATAGTAGCTTAAGTAACCTCTGTTAGTAGGTTAGTAGCATAAGTAAGAGATTGTACAACAGATATCTTAACATACTAACTTTTACATATAATAATGAGGCCGGTACCTAGTATTGAAGAGTTTAGTAGCATTGTCATTAAGACGTCTGTTTTACATAGAATCAATGATTTCAAATATAATAGGGTCTATGCATAGAATACATATTAACTTTATAAGAAACACTGCAATTTTATAGCTTTACCTTTGAGATGTTTTGGTAGGTAACCCATCACCGTTTTGAAGCACGGCGTTAAATTCGGCACATAAGTAAATGCACTGCACACTCCTTACGCACCATGTAAATATGCCGAAACTCTTCGTCCGTCATATCAAATGGGCTGCAAGTGTTTCTTAAAGCTGTTTACGATATTTTTCTTCAACAGCAGCCGCGAGTAGGAATAATAAAATTTGACTTCCCTGCGAAGAAAATATTGACAATATTATATACAGCGGAACATTGTAACTAATAACTCTCAATATAATCATAGAAAAACTGATATTTACCTGTAATTTATACCTTAAAATATGATTATTCACTACTTTTGCTTTCACGACAAGGCTTATCGTCATCTAAGAAGCACGTAGTTAAAATTAACTAAGTTGAACTGTCAAAATGGGACAATCTGTCAAATTATCCACATCTTATCCAACGACCATGTTATGCAAATTGTCTTCTATCATCTACCGCTGTCAAATGTGGATAACTCCATATATCGTCTGCAACCATAGTATGGATGATAAAACCGACGATAACGGCCGTTTTATCCACACCTATTGCGTGATAACTACCTTGTCGTACAACCTTGCTAAGCCCGCAGGTACGTGTGAAGAATAAAAATGTCATACGCCATCACGAGTTCACGACATTAAAATTATAATCACAGTCTGCAAAAATCTTTTCTAAAATTGTAATTTTGTAACCCAAGTTTTATACAAAAAAGGGATTTGGTAGAAATATTTTTCATAACGCAAATAGCGCTGCTACAATACCTATATAGACGTGACAAAACTAAACAAGAAGGCTTTCCATTAAGGTGCGAATGAATATTTTGGAATTTCACAAAATGGATGACGCTCAGTCGTCGTGTCAGA
This sequence comes from Cydia splendana, assembly GCF_910591565.1. Taxonomy (NCBI): domain Eukaryota; kingdom Metazoa; phylum Arthropoda; class Insecta; order Lepidoptera; family Tortricidae; genus Cydia; species Cydia splendana. The sequence continues at coordinate 35,790,118 of NC_085987.1, read as the reverse complement.
AGGCTTTTGTTATCTGCGCGTTATTTTTCAGGGGTTTTGGATTCCGCGGACAAAGCGGGCCGCATATTTCACTAGGCTCTAATCTCGTTAGTAGCTCACAGAGTTAAAGCAAGTTTTTACACTTTCGCGCGTTTTTTCTGTTGATTTATTTGGGTCGGTTCAGCAGATATTTTAGCGGCAATTAGGTGCTGTTACCGCATAGGCACCTAATATTTTACCGGTATTGTAAAAATTCTATAACGCTCTGTATGTAAAGAGCAATTTAATTCATCTTTTATATTCTTCTGTATGTAGTTGATAATGTTACCTATGTCCTTAAATCATTCAGTCCCTTAATAAAAATAATAATTACTCCTCTTTTTGCCCTATTTCTCTGTTTTACCCTATGATTGATAGGATAAAATTAATTCGGACCTTCATTTATTTGTTTTCTTTTGCATATGGGTGCTGATTTAAACGAGCACAAAATAATAAATAAATATTTTGTTACAGGAGATGCAGAGAGCTTTGGATGATGGTGTGGGTGATTGTAATGGTGGTCGATCGCAGCTCTGGCGCTGAGAGTATCTGTCCCGAGGAGTGCCGGTGTCACTCGCACTACGACGCAGACGAGGGGCACGAGTTGCGCGTCAGCTGCACGCGCGGCGGCATGCGCGCTGTGCCCGTTGACTTTCTGGACCGCAACGCGCAGATTCTGGTCATTTCGGCACCGCAGGAAAGACCCAACTTCCTCACCATCGGGCCCATCTTCACACAGCCAACACCGTTCGCCAATCTCCGGCAACTCCACATCGTCAATTCAAACGTACCCTCGATAGGCCAATACTCCTTCTGGGGGCTCCAAAATCTACAACTTATCAACTTGACGTATAACAATTTAACCGCAATAGGGACCGATAATTTCCGGGGACTCATTAATCTTACCGAACTACATCTCGACCACAACCGTATAGCGACAATGCCGAGCGAGACTTTCAGACACCTCACATCTTTGAGAATATTAATTCTGGCAAATAATCAAATTTCCTCTCTAGTGCCTAGACTCTTTCGAATGCTAGCTAAACTATATCAACTGGACTTGAGTTACAATCCTTTAGCCGATTTGAACCCCGAAGTGTTCAAAGACATACAACACTTAAGAATATTCAAGTGCAGAAAATGTCTTTTAAGAAGAGTGAATACACAGATTTATCATTTGATTCCTCATTTAGAAGAGTTAGATTTAGGAGAAAACCAATTCAAATATCTCACCTCTGATGAATTTATAAGTCTTAAGAAATTAAAAAAGCTGAAACTGGATGGAAACCAGTTGTCGGTGGTGGTGGACTATATGTTCGGGCGCAACCGGGAGTTGAAAGTGCTGTCCTTGGCCCGCAACCGCCTGGCGCTGCTCGCGCCCGCTGCGCTCACCAACCTAACCTCCCTTTTACATCTGGACATCAGCCACAATAAAATAGACAGGTTCCATCTGCAGACTTTTGCGCCTCTTGTTGAATCATTGAAGACTATCAATTTCAGCGGAAACAACCTGCCATTGAACGAGATTGCGATAGCTCTTCAGATACTGCCAGAAATTCATGGTGTTGGTCTTGCTAACCTTTCCCTGGAAATTATACCACCAAATTTTTTTACATATAATGAACATCTAATTGCCTTAGATATATCCTGGAATAAAATAGCAAAGTTTCCGTTTAAACTTCTGGCAAAAACCAAATTCTTACAAAGACTAGATATTTCACACAATAAGTTACAAGCGTTGAATGAACAGGACTTGCAAAGACTGGAAGCCATAGCGCAAGTTCATTTGTCTAAAAACTCATGGCATTGTGATCAGTGTTCGGCTGGAACCATGCTAGTGTATATGTCTAGTACAGTTCTTAATTCTACCATTAGAAATCTTAAGTGCTATTCTCCGATGCGGTTACGGGGAACGAGTTTTGCGAACTTGAGTTTCGATCGGTTGGATCCGTGTCCCAGTACGCACGAAGCTCAGATGAGTGTCATAGCAGGGCTGATGTTGTTATGTGTCGCAGTTTTAGCGGCTGTAGCGGCAGCGTTGTGCTACTCGCGGCGCCGCGCCGCTCACTACTACACTAACGAGGAGAAGCGGCGTGAACACGAACACGACCACCCCGAAGAGCTGTTGGGACGGACCGAGCTGGGCAGCGTGGCTACGATCCACGCGCCGTATCACCTGGTGTCTAAGGGCAGCTAACGGCGAGCTCCAACGCCGGCACCCACGCGGCCGCCCCGCGCGCACCTCTTGCGACTGCCACCCCGCCACGAGCCTCTGGCCTCAGTCTCAACACCAGCGCTGGATTCTCACCCGATGCACTTCTTCCCTCCTCCGCCAGCGCCACTTCTAGAACCCGCTCTTTCGAATGATATGTGATATGAGTACCAAGATGATCTTGTGTAAAGCCAAAGATTATAAACGTTCTATGACTTTCACTAAAAGTATATAGGTTCTAGATTGAACATTGTTGATAGTGACTATAGTTAGACATCGACATTTATGACAAATATCGAAAAATATTTTTCTACAGCTATATAGTATTTTATAAGCAATTTTATCAAAGATTTCCTGAAACAGGACGATAATTATATTTAAAATATTAAAAATGAGTTTGAGTATTTAATAGATTAAGCAAATTCTTTATCGTAGAATTACAACGTTTACGTTAAAACGTAACGTTTATCTTTTCTTTCTATTAAGTCTCCCACTTATACCTTAAATTACAAGCAGTGTAATTGTTTTATCGAAGTGATGATATGATTTATCAATTTTATCATGGAGTACCTATAACAAACAGCATTACTAAAAAAATCTTTAAAATGTTAAAAACATTGCAGCATTAAATCTACTCCTCTAATTTTGATACAAATAATATAATATAAATTTATATATAGTGTATGTACATATTTTGTTAACAATTCGTAATACGTCAGATCAAATTAGTACTATCTTTAAATTATGTTACCTTAATGTGGGACGGGACAGGAGCTCAGTTATACGAAATGTGATTAAGTATTTAAAATCATATTTTGAAGTGGTTCATTAACATTAATTCGACAGATTAAAGACACTAAAAGTAACTTCAGACACACAACATAACTTTAGAGTGGAAATATTTGATTATATCAGCTGTATTTATATAGTGGCCTGTCTAAAGACTTCATAATTTTTAAAAGTTATTGAACGCAAATGTTACCGTGTGAGGAGTACAATCATAACAATAGGTTTTAATTATTTGCTCGTGTTACAGGCCACACCCGGTATAAACCAATTGAGTCTAACAGAATTGAGCATATTAGTTTTCTACGAGTTTGGTCTTTTTTTTTAAGTTTTTAGGGCTTAAAAAACAATTTGAGCTGTATTTTTTTTACAATTACAAGCAATTTTAAACGCTACGCACAAATCAGTAGGTACATAAGTACATAAAATATAATGTGATACAGTGCAAACCTACACTTCATTTCCAAAAAATATTTTCTGCGAAACAATACTAAAAAGTCTGCTGCTGTTTTTTTTATTATGTACCTATATAGACAATTAGGCAACAATTAGGTAATGAAACACCAATGCGTGTGCCAATCTAATAATTAGAAATAAATAAAAACTTTCAACGTATCACACCCGGTAGTGTTAAAGCAATACATTTTATAAAAAAAATGGGTAAAAGAGAAATGCTATTAACGTTGAAATTTTGGTTGCAAAACATACACACTGTTGCTGTTTCTATATTTAGATCTGAACATTTTTTTATCGATATTGATATATAGTAGATCGGTAATAAAAAATGGCTTATTAATGATACATCTTGCATATATTATTATGTTGAAGTTGTTATACTTAATTTTCTTTTTTTCTTGGGAGTCCTGCAGTCGCACTTGTATTTTTTTTTTATTGTTTGTAATAGGAATAGTAATATAAATTACCATAAATTTTTCACCAAGAAGACATATTGTGTCTGAAATGGTTCACGTTCAACTTCACTTGATGTCAAAGATTACGATCTCGTAATTTACTGCTTTAGTTCAAATTCTTATCAACATTTAATATCGACCGCATATGCCAAAAAAACTTTGTAAATCAAATATCGTCGAAATTTTTATATAAATCCAGTTACCAGAACTATGAAGATCGCGATAGTATATTTATTGCCACAAAAATTCGATGTCTGCATTATACACTGCTCGTATCAACCTTTGAAATTATACCACACAGTTGGTAATTAAATAATTATGTTTTGGTATTTTAATCTAGTACTCTCAGAATCATTAACTACACTGTATAATTGCGGGATACAATTAATTAGTTAGTTTTTTGTCAATAAGAAATTTACATCCCTACAGGCATTGCATCTAATACTACTCGTATTAGTTACGTTTTAAGACGAAAGGGTATAGCAGTATCAGCGAAATGCTATACATGGAAGTATTCTGTCCGCTCAATTATGACCCAACGCAAACTACCCCGCGATAGGCGGTACTTACAAACTGCTCGATTGGCAATCTCAGTACCACCGAGATGACAGTCGGTGACAAATGGCTAAATTGATTTATAAAAACAACGTTTTTTTTGTAATTAAACATATATTCATGTGTCGTGAAGTGGTGCAGAAGTTATTTTAGTTCATACCAAGGACAGTGGAATCACTTTTCACTTGTAGTAAACAGATAACTTCAGTAGAATTTGGAAAAAACATGACGATTTGTTTTCAATACTACCGTGCTAAGCTAAAACGTAACAACTGCATACGACTTTCATAACAACATACGACTTTTTAAATTGCGAGGATAATAGGGATGGTGTTATGCTAAATGAAGTAGACTATTTTATTAACTTGTGTTTGGTTTAGGTATTTTCTATATATGTATTTATAAATGTAGTAATAAATTCCTTCTTACAGATTTGTATTTTCCTTTTTTATTTCATGAGATGGAGCTATAAAAAAACTACCTAGTTATTTCAAATTAATAATCAAATTTGGTATTGTCATTTTACATTACTTTCCATTCAGATTCCCACAAGATGCTATTCGCAGAGAACTATGGAAAAAAGCTGTCCAATTAGAGAGACATGAAATTGAGTGGATGCCTGGCAAGATATCTAGAATATGTTCTATTCATGAGATAATCATACCCGGTCTCCTATATGTAGATACATTTTTCCTATCATACTTTCACTGAATTAATTTAACAAATACACACATTATCTGAAAATGTTGATCATTTGAATCCACCCTCTACTGTCACATATATGTAGGTTCTCTCTCAAGCCATTTCCGTCAGTAGAAAAGAGCGGCAAACATATTAACTCACATTATAGACGGGTCTAACGAGAATTATATTCAATTACCTTGATTTACCGACGTAGTTTCGTATAATGTGAGTTAATATGTGTTCAAAACGCGAAAGTTTAAAATATTATAAGAGCGGCAAATTTAGAAAATGTAAGCGCGCGAACGGCTGTGGTCCTATACAAAATTTTAATTTTGCACCTTTTTCTACTGACAAACTTGCTTGACCGGCTATATACATATAAAATATTCTGAACTGAAAGTGGGGATTTATTGTGACTCCGCCTGTTCAAATATTTTTGACCCGATTCGTGTACCCATGTAAATTTTGCAGACTGTATAGCCAGTCCGATTTCTAAGATCAAGTTCGCCATACATTTACTATGGCGTACTTGATCTTAGAAAAACGGACAGACTATACCTGAACGTGACTTCGCACTGCCATGCAGATTGATAATAAAATATACAAAATACTTATTATAGCGGAATACATTTATACAACAATGATATATTTACTTATGTTGAGTTAGTCTGTCATCTCATAACAACATTTTAACTAGTTATCTTTTAATCTGCATTAAATTATTATACGTGAATTATTTGACTGGTTCTTCACAGTATGGCATAAACCTATCCCTGTCCAAGTCATATTCTAATCAAATATAAACCGCGAATTCTCAGCGGCCAGTACGTACAGCAAGAAGAGGTTATTAGCGGATTAATGTCGCTGATTGGTAGTTATTGACATTATATGCATTTCATCTACACTTAGCTATGTACCATTAGTGTAATAAAGATGACTCTTATTTTGTTTACCAGCTTTGATTACAGGCTCTGTAAACGCGTCGTCTTATTTGAATGTAGGCGTAATTGTGTATGTGTGCTAATTTGGCCCGAGAATTTGAACGGTAATGTTCCTAAAGGCGGTATCCATGGTTATATATGATCGCAGAGCAGTATAGCCTTTGAAAAATTGCCCCCAGCGTTTTTGGGTCGAAACTATAATCAAACGATGCCTTTTGAAGAGGTAATACCCTGCACAAAGTTTCATCCCTCTGTTACTCCCTGGGGGTGAAAAACACCCGATTAACCCAAAAACTATTTTATTTATTTTTTCCTAAACTATGAAAGTGACGAATTTCAAATTTTGTACAAATATTACCGAGACTTAAAGCTATATACCTATATTAAAAAAATATGACTCTCCTAACCATTTAAATTCTTGTAAAAAAAATTAATCACCCTGTCAATCAAGCAAAAAATAATCCTTATGATGAAGCCTTTCGATCGGTATGATAAAGCTACAGGATATTTTTTTTTCTCGTGTAGTGGGTTCGATTCCCGGTTCAACCATGTAATTATTTAAAAATCTATGAATGCAGTTTATATTGTTTTTTAAATTAAAATAATGTCTTCTTTCAGGAAAATGTTCCATCTACAATATTCAGGGTGCTTTCCCTCCATGTGGCATAGCCGTGGGACGCCCTGTATTATATTAGGCTCTTAGTAGGAGTTAAATGTATAGTAGGCACCAAAGAGCCAATTCATATTCATTTCGCAATGTTCCTTCTGGGCTACGTCGATGAAAGTTTTGTATGATGTAGATGTAGAATATAAATTGGTTCATACTTGATAAAAAAAAATGGTGTGTGTACCAAGAGTCGAACTTGTTATACAGGTGATTATTTTTTTTAAATATTTTTGTTACAAGAATTGAAATGGTTAGGAGTGTCATATTTTTTAGCTTTTAGTCTCATTAATATTTGTACAAAATTTCAAATTCGTCACTTTCATAGTTTAGGAAAAAATAAATAGAGCAGTTTTGGGGTTAATCGGGTGTTTTTCACCCCCAGAGGGTAACAGAGAGATGAAACTTTGTGCAGGGTATTACCTCTTCAAAAGGCATCGTTTGATTATAGTTTCGACCCAAAAACGCTGGGGGCAATTTTTCAAAGGCTATTCTGCTATACCCTTTGATCAGGCCGACTTGTGGTATTTTCGTTTCGATTTCAATTACTACAAAATACAACCACGTGGCTAAAACACTGAATAAGTAATCAAACAGAAACTACGAAAGATACTTTTTTTTTAATCTGCCAGAAACAGTGACATTGCAAAATTCAACCAATAAGGGGGATAAAACGGAGTTGAAGTTATAAAGTAACAGGCAACACATTGATAATACTTTATGTTTGAATAAAATACATTTTTGCGAGTCTGAAGTTCGCCTCTTAGGGGTTAGCTTTTAGAAAATAAAAGTTTTTCTTGAGAACCGTCTTAAGTCAATTGCTTCAAATAGTTCATAAAAAGTTAGCACTAACGATATAGAATGAGAAGCAAGTGGCTCACCGGAAGGTATAGTTACTCAGAAGTCTGCGCAGATAATTTGAGCGTTTTAAGTAGCAACCGCTCAAATAAATTAGGTAAATTTTTATAAAAGTGGAGATCATAAGAAGTATCATATTAAAATTTTCAGTATAATATCAGTGACCTAGAATAGAGTAAGTAGCACAAATAGTCCTAACAATAACCTACAATCCTCCTTCTCAGTTTCCGTCCCGCGATCGATTAAAGCAAACATGCAATAATGTAATTAAATACAGCAGCTCTTGGTACCCAATAACTACAAAATCCACAATAATAACAGCGATTCGTTTCTTGATGTTACTGGCTCTCTCTAAATATTTATTTTGAATTTCTCGTAGGAGGTCCTCTCGTGATGAGAGTCAGGGGGTAGCGAGGTGATTTTTAATAATTATTATGATTCTATTTAAGTAGGTACATATTAAGGAGTGAGCCTATACTCCGTTTTTTTTAGCATTAGAAATAAGGTAAACAATCTTGACGTGTCTTTTAATTGAAAAACACATTTTAAAAATAAGTTACGGCAAATATGTAACAATTATGAATCTAATACGATCATTTATATTCTTCTGCTTTCATAAGTAATAGTTACTGATTTTAAAAAAGCGTTTTTCCATTAAAAGACATGTCAAGATCGCTTACCTTCTTTCAAGTTCTTTCTAATGCTAAAAAAACGAACTATAGGATGATACGTGGTATTTTTGATTAGAATTTCTATTAAGCTATATTTACATTATGTAATCATGAAACCATATTGAAGTTGCAAGCAGCCGGCGTATTATGGATGGCTTTATCCATCTTTATCCACGTGATAAAATAACTGTCACTTGTTAACACCGTGGGATAGAAAGTGACGGACACCTTTTTATCACGCTGTCACGTGGACAAGAACGAGCATCATATCCGTACTGATGACAATACTAAATGTATGCACGACTACATCAAATTCGTTCCATACAAAATAACCAGAAATAAACCGAATCATTCTAAAATGACCAACTTTATCTAGGAAAGATGGAGGTTATTTCCTTTTACTTAGTTTGCATAACTTTGTTAAGAGTATTAGACTGAAAAAAAAAACAGTATTAGATTGCTTTGCTTGTACTTAAAGAAATTTAAATTATTTTAAGTTTTTAACAGTACAGTAGAGTCCGGTTAGTACGTCTTCGCATATAACAACCAACCGCTTATAGCGACGTAAGTAGAGGCACTTGTTTGGTTTTAGTACAAACTACTATGAAAGCACAACCGTTTATTACGACTCCGCTTATAACGACCGATCGCTTTTAACGACGGAAATTGACTCAAAATCCGTCTGGTAAGTCCGGTTACAACGACGAGCGACGTAGTTTTTACAAATAAATTGTTGGTAAGAAGCTTACTCCGTCCCGCGCACCCAACTCCCCTCCCCCTTTTGCCTATACGGAGCAGGATGAAATAGTCATGTGACTTTTCGTAATCTTGCAAACTAAATAAAACAATTCCCATTATTCAATTGACCTTAAACTTCACATACATAATTATGTAAGTTGGGTGACAATGCAATATTTTGGTACCTGCCAGCTGATCTGATGATGGACACAGAAGGTGGCCATAGGACGAACTATGTGATAAAACAACGTCAGTTTGACTAGTTCCCCAAGAATTACGACTTTTTATTCTACGGGATTCGAGTAATTTGCGGATGACGAGTGAGTACGCGTACCTTGAAAAGTGGCTTCTTCTAAACACACAAGTCTCTCCATTTAAGACAAGGTGTCGTAATACTAACGTAAATAAATATTTTAAAAGAAATGTTTTTTCTTTTCTTTGATTGTCGCAAAAGTATTAATAAATACAAAATTATGTAATTATTTTGGTTAAAAAATATATTAAAATTGGCAGTTCGTTTTGTACGACGTCCGGTTAGTACGACGTAATATCAGCGGTCCCTTGGGCGTCGTTATAACCGGACTCTACTGTATTTAAATTCTACCCGTGTTGTTTCTTACTTAGTTTACTTAATAAGAGTTTCCTGATTATATTGATTTGCACTTTTTAAATGATGAATTTAATTGTAACGTCATTAAGAGCGCTCTTACAAGAAAAGTCGAAATAATGCAAAATTGATGATACTAGTCGACGAAATTCAGGACTTTGCGCTCATTATTAGAAACAATGAGTACGTGTTCCAGTAAAAGCGTCTTCTTATCTTTATAAATATCGTTGTAAATATTAGAAAAAGGACTTATTAAATTAGTAATGATTTTTTTTCTGATGGTCGTTTCCGAAAAACCCCGTGAAGCACTGAATGGCGAGCTCTTATTTGGAAATGTTGAGAATTTTACTCTGCTAAACCTGGCTATTTTGTATTACTAATACCCTGTACTTTAGGCATATCAAACTATATTTTTCCTACATACCTTTGAGAAAGAGAAAATCAAAGTAAAACGAACTCGATTTTCTCTCCGAAACAAGTGTCAATTCCTACGAAAATCTACTTAATATCGAAGTCATTTTCATACTCAAGCAATCTGCAACGTTTGCTTATACTGTTGGTATACATTAGTGTTTATGAAATTCTACTATAATTTTTTGGCAATTTTTTGAAAACTACTCTATATTACCGATGACGCGCGCTGCGCCAGCTCAGTGCCGCGGCAGAGCTTGTAGAGGCAGGACGTGTGTCGGTCGGCTCCGCACATTTTCAACGGCGACGACGAGGTTTTTTATCATTGTGTGCGGCGGGCGCCGTGTAAAACGCTATACTGTGTGCGTGTAAACTGCAACGAGAGACTTTGATCCTAGCACCGTTTTTATAGTATTATAATTTATAATGGTACAGTTTAATAAACTACCGGACAGGATTAAAAATATTTGAAACGACCTGACATTCTATATGTATTTATTTGACTCAAGATAGTTTGACTCAGGGTCTGATGATGGAGCCGGAAGGTGGTCACCGGTATCAATCAACCATGCAACTAAACCACTTCGTGTTTAGGCTCGTTTTATTCATCTCAACAAGATCTTTGACACAAGATAGTACTCAGGGTCTGATGATGGAGCCGGAAGGTGGTCACCGGTACCAATCAACCATGCAACTAAACCACTTCGTGTTTGGGCTCGTTTGATTCGGCTCAACAAGATCTTTGACTTAAGATAGTACTCAGGGTCTGATGATGGAGCCGGAAGGTGGTCACCAGTACCAATCAACAATGCAACTAAACCACTTCGTGTTTAGGCTCGTTTTATTCGTCTCAACAAGATCTTTGACTTAAGATAGTACTCAGGGTCTGATGATGGAGCCGGAAGTTGGTCACCGGTACCAATCAACCATGCAACTAAACCACTTCGTGTTTGGGCTCGTTTGATTCGTCTCAACAAGATCTTTGGCACAAGATAATACTCAGGGTCTGATGATGGAGCCGGAAGGTGGTCACCGGTACCAATCAACCATGCAACTAAACCACTTCGTGTTTAGGCTCGTTTGATTCGTCTCAACAAGATCTTTGACACAAGATAGTACTCAGGGTCTGATGATGGAGCCGGCAGGTGGTCACCGGTACCAATCAACCATGCCACTAAACCACTTCGTGTTTAGGCTCGTTTTATTCGTTTCTATAAGATCTTTGACACAAGATAGTACTCAGGGTCTGATGTTGGAGCCGGAAGGTGGTCACGGGTACCAATCAACCATGCAACTAAACCACTTCGTGTTTAGGCTCGTTTGATTCGTCTCAACAAGATCTTTGACACAAGTTAGTACTCAGGGTCTGATGATGGAGCTGGACTGTGGCCACGGGTACCAGTCTACCATGTAACTGAACCACTTCGTGTTTGGGCTCGTTTGATTTGTCGCAACAAGATCTTTGACACAAGGTAGTACTGAGGGTCTGATGATGGATCCGGAAGGTGGTCACCGGTACCAATCAACCATGCAACTAAACCACTTCGTGTTTGGCTTCGTTCGATTCGTCGCAACAAGATCTTTGACACAAGTTAGTACTCAGGGTCTGATGATGGAGCTGGACTGTGGCCACGGGTACCAGTCTACCATGTAACTGAACCACTTCGTGTTTGGGCTCGTTTGATTCGTCGCAATAAGATGTTTGACACAAGATACTACTCAGGGTCTGATGATGGAGCTGATGATGATAGACAGGTACCCGTCGCCACCTTCGCGCTCCATCATCAGACCCTGAGTACTACCTTGTGTCAAAGATCTTGTTGAGATGAATAAAACGTGCCTAAACACGAAATGGTTTAGTTGCATGGTTGATTGGTACCGGTGACCACCTTCCGGCTCCAACATCAGACCTTGAGTACTATCTTGTGTCAAAGATCTTGTTGAAACGAATAAAACGAGCCTAAACACGAAGTGGTTTAGTTGCATGGTTGATTGGTACCGGTGACCACCTTCCAGCTCCATCATCAGACTCTGAGTATCACCTAGTGTCAAAGATCTTGTTGAGACGAATCAAACGATCCTAAACACGATGTGGTTTAGTTGCATGGTTGATTGGTAATGGTACCTTCCAGCTCCATCATCAGACCCTGAGTACTGTCTTCTGTCAAAGATCTTGTTGAGACGAATCAAACGACCCCAAACACGAAGTTGTTTAGTTACATGATAGACTGGTACCCGTGGCCACCTTCCAGCTCCATCATCAGACCCTGTGTATCTTCAGTGTCAAAGATCTTGTTGAGACGAATCAAACGAGCCTAATCATGTTACTACATGGTTGATTGGTATCCGTGACCACCTTAATCATCATCAGATCCTCAGTACCAGTTCGTTTTTAAACCCTCGTTGATACAAACTTTACAACCTATAGGTACCAAATGCAATGACGAAACATGTAAATAAGCGAGTAGGTACCTATAATTTCTTTCGAGTAATATACCTTCATAAGTACAAGTATGGGGCTATTCATAAATTACGTCGTTTCAAATGGGAGGAGTGGGGGGGGGGGGGTCTGGACATCGGATGATGGTAACATGACGTAGGAGGAAACAGATTCATCCGAAGCTTGATTTTTGGATGATTTGAGGGGTGGGGGGGGGGGTCAAAAATCGTCAAAAATAGATGACGTAATTTATGAACAGCCCCTATGTACATTTGCACTGCATTTAGTATTTTCGTACTTACCAAATAACAGTTTTAGAACTTTAAAAGTTAAGTACAGTTAGTGTTGTTATGGTTGATTTCAATATGCTTCGCGAAGGATCAAGAATGTTTAATCCATCATTGTAGTGCGAGTGTGGTAGAAGGGATCGGCGTACTGAGCTCGCACGGCCTGCCGCAGCGCGTAAAATACCTAAACTCGCTCAACGCCGAAATGTAATAGCGCTCTTAAGCTAAAGAAAAAGTTTATTCGCGGTTGAATGCAAGTTAGATTATAAATTAATATCCTTAATTTAATATTTCTTTTTTAAGTATGTTTGAGAACGAAGTTCCAATGAATGTTGTAAAAAGAATTGGTAACCTATTAAACAACACGGTAAAACTAGGGAGGCTGGAGGAAGGCTTAGTTCCCTAATTTCCGTTGTATTTTTAAAATTTTCATATAGTAAATAACATAATTAAATGCCTAAACGCCAGTAGCATTTTAAGAAACGGTTTGTTTATGACATTAATAGTATTTATCGCTTTTATTGGTGTTTCCTTGCATAAAAGTAAATAAAAAATGTATAGCTTGAGCAAAAAAGGAACGTCATTGTACAGCTAATTATATTATATATAGGTACATAAATAGAGACTTAACACGAAAAATATTCGCACATTAAATAAGCGTAATTGGTTTGATGATTATTAATGATAAATCGCATATATACAATTAGGCAGAATATAATGGAACGAAAATTAAATCTTTCTTATCTTACGTCTGGGAGACTACTAACAAAACTGTCTAGGGTTCAATCTACATTTAAATATTTGTTTCACTTTGATAATATTTGCTGGCGTATACCTATCCTATAATTGAAAGTATGATTTAATGATTTTTGTTATGATGTGAAATGCTAAAATAAAGGTGTTCTTTTATTTTTTTTATATAAGCTGTCTCTGGGATATCTGGGACACGAGAACAAAAAGCTATACAAATACTTCAAACAATTACAGAAGGTACGTATTGTAAAATGAGATTAACAATTAATTAAATGTAAATTCGATATCATTAGGCAAACTATCGAAGGTACTAGTTCTGCAGTAAAAATAAAAAGTAAGAGAAATCCAATTTCTCTCAGCTTTTGGCTAATCAGAGGAAGTTCTCTTGAAATTAACGGAATAAACAAAAACATCCTGTATAGATGGATAAAAATCAATGTACTTTTTATTCAGTTTTGAGTTTTGTCTTTTTAAATGCATACAATATTAATAAGGCGATTATCACATTGGCGCTGCAACATTATGCGGCACCAGTGTGAGCACCGCCTTGTACGTCATGTACTTTCACTGCGGATTTGAAATTATAAAAAATAATACTCATTAGCTCTATCAATAATATTAAGGCCATAATAATCCAACGCTTAGATTAATCACAATGTACATCGTATACTATAAGAACACTTGTACAATGGAATCAGTTAATTATTTATTTATTTAAATCATTATGGAACTGTAAGATGGAACACCAATTAATTAGGCAAATAATATAATTAATAGCACAGGTAAGCGTAATCAAATGCAAATGAAATAACCAAATAATAGTACCTATATCTAAATAATGCTCAGGATATATTTGGGTGTTAATTTGATGTCGACTAATGTTAGATATCGAGGAGAAAGTACGTATGTACTTATTCTGTATTTTTCAGCGATTGTATGAGATTCTATGCAGAAAATCGTCAAAAATGTACATTTAGTATGAAAACTACAGTCTTTGTGTGAACCCCAAGGAATCATAACAAAATCGCATCAGGTGCCGAGGACGAACATCCTACTGGTTCCTCATGCCCTGAGGTGAGTTCTCGGAGCTTGTGCACGGAATGTAGTAGGTAAGCATTTGTACTGAAAACGCTTGATACTTTCATCAGCTTCAATGCCTGGATACTTTACTACGATGCTTATCTATACAGGGTGATCAATCCAAATGGGTCAGTATGGAGAAGTCAGAAACTATGAGAGATAGCGAAATCTGTTCTTAGGAACCATGGCTTCGATTTTAGATTTAATAATAATGGCATTCATTTTTTTTTTAATCTATCATACATAACCGGGATTTGAACCTGGTCAATATTCATTATGTAATCGCGTGTAGTATTTGTTTGTATGGCAACTTTTAAAAGATGCGTGATAGGTGGGGGGTGCTCGACCAAATATCATAGAGGGCCCCGGGACAAAACAAACTACATTAAAAAAAATTCAAAATCACCGACTTTTTTTTTAATTATTTCAAGTTGGTCCAAGCGCGCTGAGATTTGGCATGCGGTGAGCCTGGGGGCCCAAGAGTACCATGTCAAAATAAAATTTGGAAAAATCCTACATGGCGGCGGATACGGGCAAAGTAAAATTTCCAAGCGAGCCCGAAGGGCGAGCTTCAGGCCGGGAGGTCGAAGGCCAACACACGACCCAACACTTTTCTTATTGGGAGTCGCGTTTTGGGAGTCGGGGTGGAGGCTCCGGGCCTTCGGCCCTCCGCCGGGGTCGGCCTTCGGCCTCCCGGCCTGAAGCTCGCCCTTCGGGCTCGCTTAACCTACTTGGAAATTTGGCTTTGCCCGTGTCCGCCGCCATTTTGCCATTGCCAATTATTATTCAATCTAAAATCGACGCCATGGTTCCAAAGAACAGATTTCGCTATCTCTTATAGTTTCTGACTTCTCCATACTGACCCATTTGGATTGATCAGCCTGTATACTAACCCTACTAAATATAGGTAGGTAATATAGATGTCAATGGTTGTATGCAAAAATTCGGATTTAGATGGAATTTGGCACACAAAGAGTTTATAACCTGGAAAAGACAGCAATTTTTTTAACCGGGAGTGTACGGCGTAAGGGTGTGCAATGACCGTTGAAATTTAGTACGGGAACGGGATCACTGGAACGGTAGAGTGGGGAAAGTTTAGCAACTACTACGAAGACGATGACGCGAGCAGAGGTTAGTACATTTGTTTTCTTGACGAAAGGCATTAAGGCCCAGTAGGCTCGTGTTCTTCTCTCACTCTCACTGAGTGTGAGTGTGTAATCGTGAGCGAGATGGATGTGCGTGCTCGGGACCGCAGATGTCATATTTTTCAATTTTAATGTTTTGTGTATAATAAAAAAGTAATCGCTGAGTTCCCTCAAGCATAATATTGTTCATTTTTAGAAATAATATTCATATTTTTAGGTTTAGTGCAAAATTTATTATAATTTTTTAAAGTGCATTTTAGACCTTTGGTTGTTTTTTTTCTTTATCGAATTAAGTGTCATGTTTTCAAGAAAATATTTCGATATTAATAAGTTTATTTGATGGTATTAAGGTCCTTGAAGTTGGTGAAGGTTTAGAAGGTTTTTCTCGTCCACATCTTGTGTGTTTCTTAAATACTAACAAAAATACATAATTATGTTTTGTGTATTGAGTATTATTATAATATCACTCAACGGTATGAAAATCCCCGAATAGGGTAGTTATTGATTGAATTGTTTGACGACCGGTCTGGCCTAGTGGATAGTGATCCTGCCTGTGAAGCCGATGGTCCTGTGTTCGAATCCCAGTAAGGGCATTTATTTGTGTGATGACACAGATATTTGTTCCTGAGTCATGGTTGTTTTCTGTGTACTAAAGTATTTATATACCTATTATATATATCGTTGTCTGAGTACCCACAACACAAGCCTTCTTGAGCTTACTGTGGGACTTGGTCAATCTGTGTAAGAATGTCCTATAATATTTATTTATTATTTATTTAATTGTTTCGTGAAAGTAATAAATAACATATCTGTCGAAAAAAATAAATAATGTGAACTGTGTTAGTAATATACCTGTCTACCTACATATACGATACATTAAATACCGTCAGATTTCCGACTCATCTGCACCTATACCGGGTGTGGCCTGTAACACGAGCAAATAATTAAAACATAAATTGTACTCCTCAAACGGTGACACTTTTGTTCAACAACTTTTAAAAATGATGAAGTATTTAGACTCCCTATTTTTCATACAAAATAAATATTATCTTCAATGGACGCCATCGCTACGCCATATCATTGTGATTGACGTTGCTTGTCACGACTTAAACGTAACAAAATTCGCAATACATTGCGTCTTAGAATAAACTTTAAAGTGTATTAAAAATCAAACCACAAGTTATTTTTAAAAGTCGCCGAACAAATGTTGGTCAGTATGAGGAGTACAGCCTACAGTTAAATTTTTTGCTCGTATTACAGGCCACACCCGGTATACAGTGTGCCTAAAAAATAACTGCATTCCCGTTGCCAGGGAGGTTTTGGGATTATACCTACTGAGCAAGTTTTATTATGGGACCAACCCCGAAATCGCGAAATTAGTCCATTAGTAAAAGTTGCTCAGTATAATCCCAAAACCTCCCATTTTTTAGCCACCGTGTATATATCCCTAGCTACAAATGTTCCGTGGAGCATCTAATGCGAAATGTAAATACACTTTCATATGTACTTTAATAGCGATTTTTTATACTTTATAAATCTAATAGATACATTTTCGCTGCTTCATTTCTACATTATTCATGTAACCACTTCCCAATAGCACAGTAAGTCTTATATTTAATGTACCTATTACATAGTAATTGTACTGAGGAATGACGAACTTTCTATTTGTCTGTACGTACCTATTTCGTATGATATACATATGAGGATTTGTCTGCACATTTAAGCCGTATTATATTGATGTGTTGTAGTTTTTCTGTTACTGAATTTTGTCGGCACCTTAATGTAGCTCTATCTACAAAAGTCTGAGAGTTATGTATTACTAAACCATGTAAAATTAATGTTTAATGAAACTGCTAAATGTTACTTTATGTACTAATGTAATATTACGTACTTTTACTCGTAGTACCTGAGTACGTACCTATATTAATTTCGAATCAAGTTACTGTCACAAATAAAAATGTGACACATACTTTTATAGCTGACTGTTTTCCTTCTCATTTGCATATCTATCAAGTACTTTTCGAGACCTTTCTAATGAGCCTAAGTTCGATGTGTTTGTGTTTTTCTATCGAGGAGTTCCTCTGGCTACAGTGGCTACCTCCCGACTGCATCATTAGATCACCTTCATGTTAGCACATTATTGCATGGTCATCGGAATTACGGACGTACTCCACATTTCAACTGAATCAGATACCGGGAAGTGGTTCAAATTTTAGTTGCAACATTTGAACCACACATATGTTAGTAAGACTGTACGATACACTGATGTTGGAATCTTATTTGTGTCTTATATTATAAAATGCTCAGCCAATTAAAAATTTAGTTATGTACCTACATATGTCAACGATGTATAAATATATAACTATGTAAGCTTTAAGCTAACCTGAAGTACATAGCTACGCTGACATGAATAATTACCTAATTTGTGTCTTTATAACATTATTTATTTGTGCTGGTATACTTGTTTGTGTGTATATATTAATAAATACAAGAGCCAGTAGACACTTTCGCAGGTCTGTACCTATTACATATGTCTGATTCAGCAAAAAGCGACAAGTACCTATTGATAAATAGTTACTAATAAAAAATGTACTTCGGTGTCACAGAGGAAAAACGAAAAAAAATATGTGTTTATTTAAATATCAATAAGTGAAAGTATAGATTGTGTCTTAAAACATATAATCTATTTAGTATGTGATATATTTACATATCCACTTTTACTTTCAGTTAAATGGAAAGTAAGGAATTTTGGTAACATGTAAACGAGATGCATTTTGCCTGCTGCTAAGAGTAGATATGGCGTATGGTATATTTAGTATTATTTGGTTGTATTTATTTAATTACTACAATGTTTAATAAATAAGAATTACTTACCTACATCCTAAAATTAAGTCTAAGTATTAAGTAATGTAGATAGGCACCTTCATTGGACTGAGAATAAGGTTATTTAAGCATTTACTTAATAATAAGAATATACCTAATGATAACCTTTATCGAGAAGAGGTTGGAAATTTTGAGTATAGTGAACGTATTGAGAAATAAAAACTGCGATCTTTTAAGCATCAGCTTTATTTGGTTGGGTGATCAGAGGGTAATATTTTTTGGTAAATTTCAATCTTATTATCAAATGATTAAAAGAGAATAATTGAAAACGTAGTCAAACATCAGTATGGTATTGTAAAATTACATTTCATTGTATAATTCGGAAAGCTCTTAAAACTTTAATACCTATCTGACTACTCTTGAGCCAAATGTATAGTATAATTTAATTATCAATGTGCTCTTAGGTACGTCTAATAATATAAAATCCTTCCTGTCTGATTCACAGTATTTTTATTGTACTATTAGGTACCTATAATTGTTTGCTTTACACTTTGTGAGCTATGTGGAACAAACAGAGAACTGCAGCCGTATAGGTAAACGGGATTAAGCACTAAATGTAATACATTTTTTAACAATTCTCAAGAAAAATATAATTTAAATATGTCGATTTAGCATCTTTGTATGATATTATAAGTACTGGGTCCATAAAATGTCTACGCGCCACAAATAAGTTTACATCGATTATCGGAGCCCAGTACCTATAAATATTTTCAGGTAAGTAGGTACATAAGACATTTACGCTCCTCACAATATTATACGTGTCAGTAAAAAATACTATATCTGTGGCATAGACTAGGAATCCTCTAGACGGAGTTTAGAGCAATTATTTCATGAAACCGATGCTGCCAAAAATACGGGGGTGCGGGGGACGAGGTGAGCGAGGTCCCGTGCCGTGATTGGTCTATTCAAAGACACGGACGTCACACAAAGATACTTTCGACTCGAAAATGGAGTAAAACTACCGTATGCGTGGCAGAGGGGGTAAGCTACTATGCTCAGTCTGGAGGATGTCTTGTCTGTGATCTGTGGTAATAGAGAATATTAGACAAAGCTCTGCGTAGGTGGCACGTTTGTGGCACATGCAGTAAACAAACCACACTGAAACATCACACGTCACGTCAATCACATGGCCTACCGCGAAACAAGAAAATCGAAATTTAAAAATTAACTAAATTTCGATTTTCGCGTTTACCGGTAGGCCCTTGTTAACAAACCGCCTTGATGCATCAATGTCATGTTTTATTGTCTGTGAAAACTTGTCAAAAAACAGTTTAAGGCACAGTATGTATAAGTTAGTCTATGAATTTACTGAGCCGGTAGTGCTGCACTCTGGCGGCAGAACATTGCAGTAATATCCCCTATTCTAACTTTTTTAAATTGTAAACTTGGAATGAATGTACATGATTTCTGTGTTGTTCAATTTAATAACACCTAAAACTTTATTCAATGGCCAGAATGACCTACCTTGTCCTTTTTCATTAGGTATACATACCTACTCTATTTTATAGTCATTCATTGATTTTTTTTGTATCAGGAATATTTATTATAATAACTGTATGTCTTGCTTGACTTGACTTATTTTATGTCCATTTCAGATCTTTTACAGATGTTTGGTAACTATTGTATATATTACTGTTTATTTTAAAGATTTACCTATATTATTTATCTGTGCACATACCATGAAATCACATTTGGATTAAATTAATAAAAAAACTACTTATTGGCATACTTTTTTTTTCATTCTGCCTACCTACAATTCCCACAAATCTGGGTGCGTAGCCAACATGACAATCGTTTACGCTCCGTAGCGAACGAAACGCAACGGTCACTATCGCACTAATATAGAAGAGTGATAGAGAGAATCAAAGCATTTATTGTCGTAGCGCAAGCTATTGTCAACTTGGCTAGGTACCCTGAAACGATTTTAAGAACAAAGTTTGCACCAATTTGGCCACTCTTGGCATTGATAATATATGGCCGCATTGGTCGCACTCGCACCATACTTCACTTAAATAACTGATTGATAACTTAATAGGCTTTCTTATTATTATTTATTTATCTTCTAAGTTAGGTTGTTTATAACATGAATATAAAAGTAAAATACAAAAGCACATAAAAAACAATACAAAATACATATAAACACGTTATAAAAAACCTAACCTAGGGTGCCGCCAGCAGCGGGGCAGGGCCCAAGCTTTCTTATTATTATACTACTTTTGTTTCTGAATTAACATTACGGTCTTCACCTTAATTACACCTGCCTTATATAATAATCTTGCCGGCATCGGCAGTGGAATTAATCAGCAACCAACGATTAATAAACCTATGCATTCAGACAGGATCAATTACAGATAGGTTTCTTGTGCGTGAAAATGATTATAGTCTAGTAGATGTCTCTTCGGCGGTAGGACAGGTGAGTTAACCTTTTGAACGCCACAGACGGCAATTGACGCCAACGCAAAATCGTGACAACGACGCCAAAGACGGCATTTGACGTCGATCGTTTTTTGATGAAAATCTACTGAAAAACACCCCACTTTTAGGGCATTATTTATTCACAAAACTAAATTTTACCCCCGTGGCGTTAGTAGCACGGCAAATGGATGCACCGTTTGGCGTTCAAAAGGAAACTTTTTAGTATGAGTTAAATTATGCGTCTTTCCCGTAACCATCATAACATAAACCGATATTAAAGCTTAATTTTCTTACTTGATCCTTATAGGGATGTTATAACCTTCAACTTCTTAAAGGTTGTATGATAAATGTACCCAAATCGTTAACTTTTGTAATGTTTGATATAAGGGATGCCAGTTTTCCCGAACGTTTTTGACCCAGATACAGCAAGTACATTTTTTTATTCCGAGCCCCAAAGCCATAACTACACCTTCATCTACAACAATGGTAGTGCCTATGGTAATCGTAATAGATGAGCACTATAGGAACAGGGCTTTTGAATTTTCATATAATATGCATCGTTTTGACAGATAACTTATAGTATATAAATACTTAAGAATAAAGAAAAATAAATAAATAATCAGGGGACTTTAGCAAATTAAGAGCAAATTTAGAGTGATTCTAAAAAAATATACTTTATTACAAAAAAAAGTAAGTAATAAAAACTAATTCCACTTGAGAAAAACGAAATAACCAAAAATCTAAATGTCGCAAAAATGTGTGACGTGTGTGTACCCCGTAGCCTACAAAACTTTTCGTAGAGGCTTGTGTGTGCCGTAGCAGAATTTATCTTTTCATGAATCCATGTAGGTACAGGGGTGAATTGGACGTAGTTACAGGTCCAATCCAATCCACAACAAGTTGAACAAAAGTTATGGCAGTTTAAAGTTTGAATCGGTATTCCTCTATACTGGTTGATATTTTTTATACTATGTGTTTGGATGAAAAACGAGCCAAATCGCCTTTTATATATTTATACATACATTGTTCAGTTTCATGCAACATTTGTCGAGATATTTGACCAAATGTAGGGTTGGATCCTTTTCGTAAAAATACTCTTTTCATGGACTCTCGTTTTTTTTTAAATTATGCAATAAGGATCCATTCAATAAAATTGGATAAGAAAAAAGCGCGGGAAACGTGAAACGTGGCGGTCAAGTTTTAGGTTTCTTGTAAATTTAATTTCAATTTTTATATTGTAGATCAGGGAATCGGTCATTTGTATATAATTTTTCACATAGTTTGTATATATTATTGTATTTGTATATATAATTAGTGTGATTTCGTCGTAGTTGGAAGTTTTTTCTTGTATATATGTAATGGCGGGGGACGACGATCCCCCTGACCCTGGAGGTGAAAACCTCCAGGTCGGAAGTAATATAACAGTAGAATCGGCTATGGACACGGACACTTCTGTGGAAAGCAGGAGTGAACGTAAAAGAAATAAGAGTCACAAACGATGCAAAGCATGTAATAAAAAAAGAAGGAAAAATAATGGCGGGGACTATTCGTGCGACTGTCAGGAGAACATACAAGACACCCAAGCTCCTTCAAAGTCTAATATTCAGCCTAACGTAAACTCTTCGGATAAATTAAATACAAACAATGACACTACTAGTGCCAAGGTTGGCAGGAATTTATTCTCATCTTCAGATGTTGCTCCCTTTACGGTGCACGTTCAAATTAAACAAACTGATGCAAAATCATCCTTACACCCGGTCTCCTTTGGGAAATTCTTAGTCAAAAAAGGTTTCAAAAACATTATAAATGGAAGTGTTAAGCGCATTGGTAGGACACGTATAGCAATGTCGTTTTCAAATTACATAGATGCGAACTTATTTGTTACTGATACGTGCCTTGAGTCAGAAAATCTTACTGCATACATTCCGTCATTTTCGGTGACCCGTATGGGCTTGGTTCACGGTATTCCTGTACAGTGGTCGGAGGAAGAAATAATTTCCAACATTTCCGTGCCCATGGGGTGTGGAAAGGTACTAAAAGTACGACGTTTAAATCACAGAGTTGTGGTTAATGGTTCTACTACCTGGCAACCCTCAGAGACAGTCGTATTGACATTTGATGGTCAAGTATTACCTAAACGAGTCTTTTCATGCTACAACTCTCTTGCCGTGGAATTGTACATTTTTCCTACCATTCAATGCTTTTTATGCTGTAAATTCGGTCATACAAAAAACAATTGCCGTTCAAAGCCCAAATGCTTTAAGTGTGGAGAAATGCATGCGGGAAATAAGTACAACCTGTGTTGTGGAGAAGGAGGAAGCCATTTGCTGTTTGTGCAATGGCTTTCACTTTGCCACAAACAGGTCATGTCCAGAATATGTTAGACAAAAAGAGATCAAAGTCAGTATGGCTAATAACTGCATCTCCCATGGAGAAGCAGTTAAACTGCACCCAGCCATATCGAAATCGTTTGCAGACATGGTCAAATCACAAGTGTCACCATCACATACTCAATCAGATTTACCTCGTAACAGTGTCCAAACTTCAGTTCCAGGCCCAAGTTCGAATATGCGCCTTCCTAGCCATAGCAGTAGAAAAACTATTTTTTTGAAACTTCGTCCTTCTGTTAAAAAGACTACACTTGGCTATGATGTGGCTGCACATCGGGCCATTATAAGAGAATACTCCATCCCTTCTCCTCAAAACGGTGGTGCTCTACGTCAGGAAACAGAAAAAGAAGACAGACTAGTAATCGCCGAGTCTATTGAGGCCCTAAGAACTCTATTGTCTAAGCCAAACCTTACTTTACCGTCCCACATTGCCCCTATGATTGACTCTCTTACATTTGCAATTAAAAATGGCTGCTATTTAACTGATCACCAGATTTAGTAAAATTTATAACCAAAAAAATCTATTTTACCACCCTAAAATAATAAATGATCACCAAAATTATAACACCATTTTAATGTGAAATGATTACCAATTTTATTACATTTTACTATCCTATTAAAGGAAATGACACCAAACTAATCATTATTAAAGCCTGACAACAGTTTATTTGACCCTCGCCATTTTGCGGATTTTCAATGGTACTAATTTATTTTACTGGCAACAAGTACTCTTTGACAACGAACGTTGGATGTCATCGAATGTCACCGATGTAAACAAACGGAAAATATCTACGAATATATTCAAATATAAACGGTGTTATTACAAAAATGCCAAAAAAAATACCAAAGATGCGAAAAAATTGTAGTGAATGCAATCAAATACCTACAGCTTAAAAAAGACGAAGGATTACATGTATAGCATTCCAATAAACAATGTTTTGAAGTTGGTTGTTGACATGACCGGTATTGACATTTTATAGTGCGGTTTTATTGAACTGGTTAGTTGTTTGGTTTAAACTTTAATATTTCATTTAAGGTTTATGTAGATCGACGATAAAAATCCTATAATCGAATTGGAAACTGAACGTTTTATAATCGAGGTTGGTGGTTGAAAGCGACACAACATCTGATGAAAATCAGACTTCGTCAGAGTCAGAAAACGAAGAATATATTAATATTGAATATTTAGAATCAGATTTTGACGAATAGGTAAATTGAATGAACCGAATTTTCTGTAAGCAATGTTTCTGACATTATACGAGTATCAACATGAAGCCAATGCCCACTACCCCGACTATACATGACGTACGCACATTATTGCCATACGTAAGCTGTTTGCAGCGACACTATCTCAGGGTTAAATAAACTGTTGTCAGGCTTTAACCCAAAAATAGTAAATGATTACCAAATTTCAAACCCCATTTTAATGTGAAATGATAACCAAATTATTACATCTTGCTATCCTATTAAAGAAAATGACACCAAAATAATCATTGTAAACCCTAAAATAGTAAATGACCACCAAAATTAGAACTCCATTTTAATGTAAAATTATAACCAAATTTTTAAATCTTGCTATCCTATTAAGAGCGCTATTACATTTCGGCGTTGAGCGAGTTTAGGTATTTTACGCGCTGCGGCAGGCCGTGCGAGCTCAGTATGCCGATCCCTTCCACCACACTCGCACTACAATGATGGATTAAACATTCTTGATCCTTCGCGAAGCACATTGAAATCAACCATAACAACACTAACTGTACTTAACTTTTAAAGTTCTAAAACTGTTATTTGGTAAGTACGAAAATACTAAATGCAGTGCAAATGTACATAGGGGCTGTTCATAAATTACGTCATCTATTTTTGACGATTTTTGACCCCCCCCACCCCTCAAATCATCCAAAAATCAAGCTTCGGATGAATCTGTTTCCTCCTACGTCATGTTACCATCATCCGATGTCCAGACCCCCCCCCCCCCCCACTCCTCCCATTTGAAACGACGTAATTTATGAATAGCCCCATACTCGTACTTATGAAGATATATTACTCGAAAGAAATTATAGGTACCTACTCGCTTATTTACATGTTTCGTCATCGCATTTGGTACCTATAGGTTGTAAAGTTTGTATCAACGAGGGTTTAAAAACGAACTGGTACTGAGGATCTGATGATGATTAAGGTGGTCACGGATACCAATCAACCATGTAGTAACATGATTAGGCTCGTTTGATTCGTCTCAACAAGATCTTTGACACTGAAGATACACAGGGTCTGATGATGGAGCTGGAAGGTGGCCACGGGTACCAGTCTATCATGTAACTAAACAACTTCGTGTTTGGGCTTGTTTGATTCGTCTCAACAAGATCTTTGACACAAGACAGTACTCAGGGTCTGATGATGGAGCTGGAAGGTACCATTACCAATCAACCATGCAACTAAACCACATCGTGTTTAGGATCGTTTGATTCGTCTCAACAAGATCTTTGACACTAGGTGATACTCAGAGTCTGATGATGGAGCTGGAAGGTGGTCACCGGTACCAATCAACCATGCAACTAAACCACTTCGTGTTTAGGCTCGTTTTATTCGTTTCAACAAGATCTTTGACACAAGATAGTACTCAGGGTCTGATGTTGGAGCCGGAAGGTGGTCACCGGTACCACTCAACCATGCAACTAAACCACTTCGTGTTTAGGCACGTTCTATTCATCTCAACAAGATCTTGGACACAAGGTAGTACTCAGGGTCTGATGATGGAGCGCGAAGGTGGCGACGGGTACCTGTCTATCAGCTCCATCATCAGACCCTGAGTAGTATCTTGTGTCAAACATCTTATTGCGACGAATCAAACGAGCCCAAACACGAAGTGGTTCAGTTACATGGTAGACTGGTACCCGTGGCCACAGTCCAGCTCCATCATCAGACCCTGAGTACTAACTTGTGTCAAAGATCTTGTTGCGACGAATCGAACGAAGCCAAACACGAAGTGGTGTAGTTGCATGGTTGATTGGTACCGGTGACCACCTTCCGGATCCATCATCATACCCTCAGTACTACCTTGTGTCAAAGATCTTGTTGCGACAAATCAAACGAGCCCAAACACGAAGTGGTTCAATTACATGGTAGACTGGTACCCGTGGCCACAGTCCAGCTCCATCATCAGACCCTGAGTACTAACTTGTGTCAAAGATCTTGTTGCGACGAATCGAACGAAGCCAAACACGAAGTGGTTTAGTTGCATGGTTGATTGGTACCGGTCACCACCTTCCGGATCCATCATCAGACCCTCAGTACTACCTTGTGTCAAAGATCTTGTTGCGACAAATCAAACGAGCCCAAACACGAAGTGGTTCAGTTACATGGTAGACTGGTACCCGTGGCCACCTTCCAGCTCCATCATCAGATCCTGAGTACTATCTTGTGTCCAAGGTCTTGTTGAGACGAATCAAACGAGCCTAAACACGAAGTGCTTTAGTTGCATGGTTGATTGGTACCGGTGACCACCTTCCGGCTCCAACATCAGACCCTGAGTACTATCTTGTGTCAAAGATCTTATAGAAACGAATAAAACGAGCCTAAACACGAAGTGGTTTAGTGGCATGGTTGATTGGTACCGGTGACCACCTGCCGGCTCCATCATCAGACCCTGAGTACTATCTTGTGTCAAAGATCTTGTTGCGACAAATCAAACGAGCCCAAACACGAAGTGGTTCAGTTACATGGTAGACTGGTACCCGTGGCCACCTTCCAGCTCCATCATCAGATCCTGAGTACTATCTTGTGTCCAAGGTCTTGTTGAGACGAATCAAACGAGCCTAAACACGAAGTGGTTTAGTTGCATGGTTGATTGGTACCGGTGACCACCTTCCGGCTCCAACATCAGACCCTGAGTACTATCTTGTGTCAAAGATCTTATAGAAACGAATAAAACGAGCCTAAACACGAAGTGGTTTAGTGGCATGGTTGATTGGTACCGGTGACCACCTGCCGGCTCCATCATCAGACCCTGAGTACTATCTTGTGTCAAAGATCTTGTTGAGACGAATGAAACGAGCCTTAACACGAAGTGGTTTAGTTGCATGGTTGATTGGTACCGGTGACCACCTTCCGGCTCCATCATCAGACCCTGAGTATTATCTTGTGCCAAAGATCTTGTTGAGACGAATCAAACGAGCCCAAACACGAAGTGGTTTAGTTGCATGGTTGATTGGTACCGGTGACCACCTTCCGGCTCCATCATCAGACCCTGAGTACTATCTTAAGTCAAAGATCCTGTTGAGACGAATAAAACGAGCCTAAACACGAAGTGGTTTAGTTGCATTGTTGATTGGTACTGGTGACCACCTTCCGGCTCCATCATCAGACCCTGAGTACTATCTTAAGTCAAAGATCTTGTTGAGCCGAATCAAACGAGCCCAAACACGAAGTGGTTTAGTTGCATGGTTGATTGGTACCGGTGACCACCTTCCGGCTCCATCATCAGACCCTGAGTACTATCTTGTGTCAAAGATCTTGTTGAGATGAACAAAAAGGAGCCTAAACACGAAGTGGTTTAGTTGCATGGTTGATTGGTACCGGTGACCACCTTCCGGCTCCATCATCAGACCCTGAGAACTATCTTGAGTCAAATAAATACATATAGAATGTCAGGTCGTGTCAAATATTTTTAATCCTGTCCGGTAGTTTATTAAACTGTACCATTATAAATTATAATACTATAAAAACAGTGCTAGGATCAAAGTCTCTCGTTGCGGTTTACACGCACACAGTATAGCGTTTTACACGGCGCCCGCCGCACACAATGATAAAAAACCTCGTCGTCGCCGTTGAAAATGTGCGGAGCCGACCGACACACGTCCTGCCTCTACAAGCTCTGCCGCGGCACTGAGCTGGCGCAGCGTGCGTCATCGGTAATATAGAGTAGTTTTCAAAAAATTGCTAAAAAATTATAGTAGAATTTCATTAACACTAATGTATACCAACAGTATAAGCAAACGTTGCAGATTGCTTGAGTATGAAAATGACTTCGATATTAAGTAGATTTTCGTAGGAATTGACACTTGTTTCGGAGAGAAAATCGAGTTCGTTTTACTTTGATTTTCTCTTTCTCAAAGGTATGTAGGAAAAATATAGTTTGATATGCCTAAAGTACAGGGTATTAGTAATACAAAATAGCCAGGTTTAGCAGAGTAAAATTCTCAACATTTCCAAATAAGAGCTCGCCATTCAGTGCTTCACGGGGTTTTTCGGAAACGACCATCAGAAAAAAAATCATTACTAATTTAATAAGTCCTTTTTCTAATATTTACAACGATATTTATAAAGATAAGAAGACGCTTTTACTGGAACAAGTACTCATTGTTTCTAATAATGAGCGCAAAGTCCTGAATTTCGTCGACTAGTATCATCAATTTTGCATTATTTCGACTTTTCTTGTAAGAGCGCTCTTAAAGCAAATCACTCCAAAATAATCATTGTAAACCCAAAAATAGTAAATGACCACCAAAATTGTAACCACATTTTAATTAAAAGTGTGCAAAAATTTAATATATCGTTATCCTATTAACTAATTAATCCACTTCGTCACCTTTTTCTAGTAGCATTTTATTTCTGTAACAGTTGCAGTTCTAACCTAACCTAACCCACTTTTCTAGTAGCATTTCGTTTCTGTAAGGGTCGCAGTTCTAACCTAACCTAACCAACTTTTCTAGTAGCATTTCGTTTCTGAAAGGGTGGCAGTTCAAACCTAACCTAACCCACTTTTTTAGCAGCATTTCGTTTCTGTAAGGGTCGCAGTTCAAACCTAACCCACTTTTCTAGTAGCATTTTGTTTCTGTATGGGTCATAGTTCAAATCTAACCTAACCCACTTTTCTAGTAGCATTTCGTTTCTGTATGGATCGCAGTTAAAACCTAACCTAACCCACTTTTCTAGTAGCATTTCGGTTCTGTGAGGATCGCAGTTGTGACCTAACCTAACCCACTTTTATAGTAGCATTTCGTTTCTGTAAAGGTCGCAGTTCAAACCTAACCTAACCTACTTTTCTAGTACCATTCCGTTTCTGTAAGGGTCGCAGTGCTGACCTAACCTAACCCACTTAACTGATAGCAGTTTAACCTACTTTTCTAGTAGCATAACGAAATGCTACTAGAAAAGTAGGTTAGGTTAGGTAGGTATGCGGTGCGGGGTACGGGAGGTTGAGCGGGAGGGGCTAGTAATTTTGGCATCAATTTACTTTATTTGGTAATATGTATACATTTTTTGGTAATCATAGTGGTTTATTTAGGTGAAAATATCGCATTAATGTGGTCTTCAAGATTTGGTGATCATTAATGATTTTTGGTGATCATTCAATATATTTGGTATTTGAATACAATTTGAAGTGCAGTCGTAATTAAACCGGTGGTACTTTTGTATTTTTAGATCTTATATTTTTGGTGTTCAGTAATTTTTTTTGGTAAGCATGATTTATTTATTTAGGGTACTTAAGTATATTTTGGTGGTCATTATATTTGTAGCCATTAAAAATAATGGACAATATAATACAGTGGAATTGCAGAAGCAGAAGCATAATCAATAAAAAACATGATTTAATTCATTTATTAAATAAATTTAATCCATGTGTTTTTGCCCTATCTGAGACATGGCTCAAGCCTGGAGCTCTTCTCAGAGCTACTGGCTATTCATGCCTCAGAGAGGACCGTCCTGATGGGTGGGGTGGAGTAGCTTTACTCGTCAGGAACTCTGAATCATTTTCATCTCTTCAGCTTCCATCTCACAGTGATGATTTCTCAATTGTTGCTGCCATTGTAAATAACATCTGCATTCTCTCTGCATACAGGGTGTCCCATAAGTGACACGTCACAGTGACACTGGAGGTAGACCAAGCCAAGAGGACCTAAACCAACTTAACATGACCCCAGTAGAAGTGGCACGGTTTTCGAGTTATTGCCAAATTAAGGTTTTTCATGAATTTTGACTGTTTTTAACATTGTTAGTGCCAGTGTGCACTCGGAAAGGTCTCGAAGCTAGTTTTTTTATGTGTTCGGCATCATGAATAGTTAATTAAGATAACAGAATAGGTATTTTATCGATAAACAATGTAAAATGCAAAAAAAACTGGTATAATCTTGAATTAAATTCACAGCGAAACATTAATTTCGACTTTGACCACCTGTCGTGAAAAAAAAATACTAGAAAAGTAATGAGCAAATAACGTCAAAATATTGAGCATGTTATGCAGTTTCAAAAATGGTATAACACATGTACCTTCCTGCAATAAAATATGAATTATTATCATCTTTCGAAAGCCTCATAAAAAATAAGTTAAAACTTGGAAATCTGCAATCCGTTGCTACTTAGTAAAAATAACTATTTATGTTAAGATATTTTATTCTGGATACAGAAATAAAAAAACGCCTATTCAGTATTTGCTGAATGCCTAAAAGAAAGAGATGGAAAATGCTTATCTCCCTTTTTAAGGATATCATTGAGTTGATGAAGGTTCAAAGAAAATAATACAGGTTGAAGTTTGAAAGGGTAGGTTGAAATAATTTTACAGTAGGTGCTCGAATTGCTTTTCTCCGGCTCGTATGCATGCTTGACACCGTCTTGTAAAACTTCAAGTTAATTTTCCTAAATTAATTTCGGATATGTTTCGTGCTGCCTCGAACATGTCGTCGTAGTTCCTCTTGGGACCTTATTGGGTTGGAGTAAAATTTATCTTTTAAGTATCCCTAATAAAAAAAATCTAATGGATTTAGGTCTGGGGAACGTAGGCCATGCCACTGGTTCCAGTCGGCTGATCCATCTTCTACAGCTGGAACCACAGCAAGATGGCTGCCCAGAACACTACGCTCGCGATTTCCGCGGCCACCTCACACAGAAATTCCCAGATGGATCAGCCGATTGGGACCAGTGGCATGGCCGCCGCGTTCCCCGGACCTAAACCCATTAGATTTTTTTTCATTGGGGATGCTTAAAATGCTTAAAAGATAAAGTTTACTCCGTGCCAATAAAGTCCCAAGAGGAACTACGGCGGCGCATGTTCGAGGCAACACGAAACATATCCGAAATTAATTTAAGGAAATTAACTTGAAGTTTTACAAGACGGTGCCAAGCGTGCATAGGAGCCGGGGAAAAACAATTCGAGCACCTATTCTAAAATAAAATTACTTTAAAAAATTGATTAAACTTCAACCTGCAGTATTTTATTTTATTTGAACCTTTATCAACTCAATGATATCCTTCAAAAGGGACATAACCATTTTCCATCTCTTTCTTTTAAGAATTCGGCAAATACTGAATAGGCGTTTTTTTAAATTTCTGAATCCAGAATTAGATGTCTCAACATAAATCGTTATTTTTACTAAAAGTAGCAACGGATTGCAGAGTTCCTAGTTGTCATTTATGTTTTATGAGGCTTTCGAAAGATGATAATAATTCCTATTTTATTGCAGGAGGGTACATGTGTTATACCATTTTTGAAACTGCATAACATGCTCAATATTTTGTCGTTATTTGCTCATTACTTTTCTAGTATTTTTTTTTTCACGACAGGTGGTCAAAGTCGAAATTAATGTTTCGCTGTGAATTTAATTCAAGATTAAACCAGTTTTTTTTTTTGCATTTTACATTGTTTATCGATAAAATACCTATTCTGTCATCTTAATTAACTATTCATGATGCCGTACACATAAAAAAAACTAGCTTCGAGACCTTTCCGAGTGCACACTGGCGCTAACAATGTTAAAAACGGTCAAAATTCATGAAAAGCCTTAATTTGGCAATAACTCGAAAACCGTGCCACTTTTACTGGGGTCATGTTAAGTTGGGATCTATATCTGAATCCCTAAAATCTTTTCTCCTATCTTTGCATTCCCTAATATTGTTTGTCATAATGATCAGATGTCCTAACGCGCGTATTCCCTAATTTTGGTTTCCCTATTATCGAATGGGCGATTTTTTTTTGTCCTAATATCTTTTTCCCTAATGACACTTTCCATATTGAGTATTTATCCTAATGTTATGTAGCATAATTATTTTTTTGCCTAATTATTGTTAGGCCTAAAAATTATATATCCTAACCATCATGTTACCTAATTTCACTTAGCCTATCGTTGCTTGACCTAACACTCGTATGCCCTAATTTTGATTTCCCTATTGCGTTTCGTTTTTACAATGGTCGCATTTCTAACCTAACCTAACCCACTTTTGTGACAGCAGTTCGTTTTTGCGAGGATCACAGTTCTAACCTAACCTAACCCACTTTTGTGGCAACATTTCGTTTTTACAATGGTCGCAGTTCTAACCTAACCTAACCCACTTTTGTGGCAGCAGTTCGATTTTGCGAGGGTCACGGTTCTAACCTAACCTAACCCACTTTTGTGGCAACAGTTCGTTACCATTCATTATGGAAAGTAATTGTTATGATAATTGATCAATAGGAAAAGTAACTGTTATGACGATTGATCATTAGGGTAATAGCCATTAGGTCAAAACAGTTAGAACATGTTATTTTATGCCAAACATTGTTAGGGATTTCGAAGAATATGGTAAAAAACATTAGGGATCTTGATAGTTATGGTACAAATGCTTAGGGCAAATGAGTCTTAGGCTAACCATTACATTATGGAAAATAATCGTTATGACAATTGATCGTTAGGGCATGTGCCCATTAGGACAAACCAGTTAGGGCAAGTGACTTTAGGACAAACGTTGTTAGGGATTCAGAATGACACCCGTTAAGTTGGTTTAGGTCCTCTTGGCTTGTTCTACCTCCAGTGTCACTGTGACGTGTCACTTATGGGACACCCTGTATGCAGAGAGAATGCAGATGTTATTTACAATGGCAGCAACAATTGAGAAATCATCACTGTGAGATGGAAGCTGAAGAGATGAAAATGATTCAGAGTTCCTG
Source organism: Cydia splendana (assembly GCF_910591565.1). Taxonomy (NCBI): domain Eukaryota; kingdom Metazoa; phylum Arthropoda; class Insecta; order Lepidoptera; family Tortricidae; genus Cydia; species Cydia splendana. Next base: position 35,756,753 of record NC_085987.1, on the reverse strand, counting down.
ACGAGTAAAGCTACTCCACCCCACCCATCAGGACGGTCCTCTCTGAGGCATGAATAGCCAGTAGCTCTGAGAAGAGCTCCAGGCTTGAGCCATGTCTCAGATAGGGCAAAAACACATGGATTAAATTTATTTAATAAATGAATTAAATCATGTTTTTTATTGATTATGCTTCTGCTTCTGCAATTCCACTGTATTATATTGTCCATTATTTTTAATGGCTACAAATATAATGACCACCAAAATATACTTAAGTACCCTAAATAAAAAAAATCATGCTTACCAAAAAAAATTACTGAACACCAAAAATATAAGGCCTAAAAATACAAAAGTACCACCGGTTTAATTACGACTGAACTTCAAATTGGATTCAAATACCAAATATATTGAATGATCACCAAAAATCATTAATGATCACCAAATCTTGAAGACCACATTAATGCGATATTTTCACCTAAATAAACCACTATGATTACCAAAAAATGTATACATATTACCAAATAAAGTAAATTGATGCCAAAATTACTAGCCCCTCCCGCTCAACCCCCCGTACCCCGCACCGCATACCTACCTAACCTAACCTACTTTTCTAGTAGCATTTCGTTATGCTACTAGAAAAGTAGGTTAAACTGCTATCAGTTAAGTGGGTTAGGTTAGGTTAGCACTGCGACCCTTACAGAAACGGAATGGTACTAGAAAAGTAGGTTAGGTTAGGTTTGAACTGCGACCTTTACAGAAACGAACTGCTACTATAAAAGTGGGTTAGGTTAGGTCACAACTGCGATCCTCACAGAACCGAAATGCTACTAGAAAAGTCGGTTAGGTTAGGTTTTAACTGCGATCCATACAGAAACGAAATGCTACTAGAAAAGTGGGTTAGGTTAGATTTGAACTACGACCCATACAGAAACAAAATGCTACTAGAAAAGTGGGTTAGGTTTGAACTGCGACCCTTACAGAAACGAAATGCTGCTAAAAAAGTGGGTTAGGTTAGGTTTGAACTGCGACCCTTACAGAAACGAAATGCTACTAGAAAAGTGGGTTAGAGTAGGTTGGAACTACGACCCTTATAGAAACTAAATGCTACTATAAAAGTGGGTTAGGTTAGGTTTGAACTGCGACCCTTACAGAAATGAAGGGCTACTAGAAAAGTGGGTTAGGTTAGGTTTGAACTGCGACCCTTACAGAAACGAAATGCTACTAGAAAACTGGGTTAGGTTAGGTTAGAACTGCGACCCTTACATAAACGAAATGCTGCTAAAAAAGTGGGTTAGGTTAGGTTTGAACTGCGACCCTTTCAGAAACGAAATGCTACTAGAAAAGTTGGTTAGGTTAGGTTTGAACTGCGACCCTTACAGAAAAGAAATGCTACTAGAAAAGTGGGTTAGGTTAGGTTAGAACTGCGACCCTTACAGAAACGAAATGCTACTAGAAAAGTGGGTTAGGTTAGGTTAGAACTGCGACTGTTACAGAAATAAAATGCTACTAGAAAAAGGTGACGAAGTGGATTAATTAGTTTAATAGGATAACGATATATTAAATTTCTGCACATTTTTAATTAAAATGTGGTTACAATTTTGGTGGTCATTTACTATTTTTGGGTTTACAATGATTATTTTGGAGTGATTTGCTTTAATAGGATAGCAAGATTTAAAATTTGGTTATAATTTTACATTAAAATGGAGTTCTAATTTTGGTGGTCATTTACTATTTTAGGGTTTACAATGATTATTTTGGTGTCATTTTCTTTAATAGGATAGCAAGATGTAATAATTTGGTTATCATTTCACATTAAAATGGGGTTTGAAATTTGGTAATCATTTACTATTTTTGGGTTAATAATGTTTAGGTTGGTAGGATGGTATCCAATGTTGATTAAAATATGAAAACGCAGTGTAAACTGGGCCTCTTTTTGCTGAATGAAAATAGATACCATAGAGACCTCTCTAGTATTAACTCATGTTTTGGTAATTTTGTGGATTGGATCTTTTACCTGAAACTACGTCCAATAGAAAAAAATATTGATTTCAGTTTTTACAACGCTATATGACTTTCTACGAAAAACACTAAGTATGCCATTCAGTTTTCTTAAATAAACTTAGCCCTACCCCGAAGTTAACGGAGTTTAAAAAAAAACATCGCGTATAGAGGCGCTCTAGCCCTTGAAGTCTAATATTTCTTTTACATGAGATGATGAGAGTCGTTGCAATGTTTACAAACTCTACGCGGATGTCATATGGATTTCAGTAGCACGTAGCTCCCCTCGGGAAAGGGCGATGAGTCTTGTCAGGCGGTTATTAGCATAACGACCAGCTAACGACGGCGGTGATACGTGCGTGACGCCTCGTATAGGTATTCGAGTGATATAAACGTTACGACGTTAACACTCAACGTTAACACATTTAGGGAGCTTAATGTAGGTAAATCATTATCCTATTCCGTGAGGTAGGTAGATAATTGACTGAGAATTTATATGTGAAAACTATCATAGGTTGAGTGGTCGTTTATTAGCTCTTTGGCTCATGTCTAACACCTGCGGTTGGGGTCGTATTGTTTGGCGAGATTCACAGAGTGACAACTTTTTATAATAGTCTGAGAATTTTGTGAAGTTATGTAATATAAATGGCTAACTATATTCAGGTTTTTTTATTATATCACCGTGGAAGGATGCACAAACAAATAGTTAAGTAAGTACTTAAAAATACTGGTATTCCGGATTTACTTAGTTGATTTATTATTTTACTATTTTTGATGCTCCTCTATAAATCTGAATCCCGAACGTCATAATAAACTTGACACGGTCAGCGTAAAAGTCGCTGGAACTGTTTTGTCCCTTGTCATTTTATGTTTTTCACGTTATCAAAGCCATGACATGGCACACTATAGCGGTCAGTAAATAAAATTGCAATCAATGCGTACCAAAAATATTAATAATCTGAGTCTCACTTGACTTCTAAGCTCAAAATACAGTCCCAATCGAAAGAAAGTATGTTTGTTAGCATGTATATAGGCATGTACGGGGCACCTAGGACGTTTTAGAAGTAGGCCGAAATGAAAAGTGAGACTATGAAAAGAACAAAAAATAATAGCGCTTTCTCTGCTACTCCTACTGAAAGTTTCATAAGACCTCACCTATGTATAAGTATGTAGTAAATTCCCCTGAGTTTGATAGCACGTCCATAGCCCGACTTTTTTCTTGCACTGGCACCTGGCAGGTTCTGTATGGTAGAACAAAATGTTTTTTGTAACTTCAACAGTTAATCTTATCAATGAAAACTGGAAAATGGGACAAAAAGGTAAGGGGCACTTCCACTTGACAAGCTTCCCCTTCTATTTTTTTTTCTTACCTACATATATTTCTTCCGGATGGGACTATACTTATGAGCTGGACTAAAAATATTAAGAGGTCCTTGTATGTTTCGCAGTTGTTCAATTGTAGTTGTAACTATAAAATATATGTTATTTATCTGTATTTTATTATAATTTTATGCAACGGATACATGTAAGTAAAGCAAACCCGTAGGAATCGAGGTATCAAGTATGAAGGGGCCGCTACTATATCAAATGGGTTGTTCAAAATTAAGGTTTGATAAATTACAAAACAAGATGTAGTCGAGTCAAGTTTTTATAATAACATATCCGAGAATTTTAATACCTCGATGTATGTCTAACATTTTAAAAACTCAGAATAAAACCCAACTACGTAAATGAGGATCTCAGGAGGCTGGGGGTGGCAGATAGGAATTTAAAGGAATCAGGAAAATTCAAGGAAATGTTTACCACATGCACCTCAGTACCGCTACATTTAGCTAACACGCAGCTCAAACCCCACACTAAAGCTGGAGAATAAGGCACTGCGGACTTTCACATTACCACGTACCTACTTCTAAGCCAAACGACTGGTCACTTATATAGGTTCGAGTAAAATATCATAACATTTTCTAAGTGTACTTACAATGGTAGACGTCCCAGTGCTCATCACTGTCCCGGTACATGTCATCTTTAAACTTACGTCATTACGTCATTAGCTATAGAGGTGAAAACGGTCGTTTACTTCAGTATTCGCACTTGGAAGAATTTTATTACGAAGCATAAACATATTTATATTGATTGATTAGGAATAACGCTACTACCCGTCGGTCGCCAATAAAACACAGCGGTCGTCAAAAGCGATCGTTACGGATTGGTACAAGAACCATAGATATGTTCGCCGAATTGATATATTTAGGTAGGTATCAGATGCCTCTTTGCATTTGTCACGAATTCGATGTTGTGGATGTTATATTTAATTAATAAATATTATTCGAAAAGCCTGATTGATATTTTGCGTCTTTATGCCTGAGACAACTGATTATTTGTGATTTCATAGCCACCAAGCTATGATGTAAACATAACATAGTTAGGTACTTACTTGGGCAATTTCGAGCACCTTTGGTACCTATACCAAAAAGCGAAGCTTTGATATAGTACAGTCAATCTCGCAAATTTGTCTACATTTCCTCGTTCACCAAGCGAGCGCAAAACGTATTTGATTTGGCAAAAATACTTTTGGATGTCCTGCTCATATAAAAGTACTGCAAAAAAAGTGCTGCTGTAAGTAGTGCTGTAAAGTACTGCTATGTATCCAGCACTACGCTATAGGTCGCATTCTCAACCGTCATCGTGAGATTTCTTTTGACATGAACCACTTATCCGATCGTTGCCATGACTTAGATTTTAATAATAGTAAAATGTATGTCAATATATGCCCAAAATCCTTACCTCTAGTACACTAGGTACGTGGAAGGTGGAAGTAGTTTCTACACTCGTCAGGAAGTCATGAGATGAGAGATTTTCACCAACGGTTACTTTTGGTTGCCTAGAAAATTTTATTGTGTCATCCACTGAAAATGAAAAAGAGTGAGTTAATAAAGAGTTAGAGGAAACGGATCAAAATTTAAAACATGAAAAAAGAAAGCACGTACGTACTTATCTCAAGTCACTTAAATTAAGGCGTCGACTCAGAGCCATTATAAATGTTTTTAATGTTAGTTTAGTTTTAGTAGTTATTGTAGAAATGGCAGCCCAAAAAAGTCAATTTTGGCAATAGTGACGTAATGTTGTAGGTATGTACCTGGATCACCTGGGTGTACAAGAAGGCGTTTTAGTGATAGCGGTACAGCCTGAAATTCGAGAATCAGCTGCAAATGGTGTTAAAGGTATGAAAATCGGCATTATTAATCTTTAGGCCATTTGAATCAATTTGACCCGTAGCACCAAAAACAAAAACAAACGGAAATGAGTTATGACGTCATCTTTTTTTTGTATGCAAAATAAAAAAAAAATGTTCAGAAACCTATCGTGTGTGGTATTAAATGAAAGGGCATTTTGAGCCAGTTCTAAAAATATATCACATTATTATATTTCCGTCACTTGAATTCAATTAAAATAAAAATAATTTTCATAACATACCAAGTTTGGGCTCCTCCAGATACGAAACCGTTGCATTATTTTTTGTAAAATGTACCTCAAGTAATACGTAATATCCTCATATCTAACCCTAAGAAATTAATTTCGAAAATATTTAGTATTAGTATTCTTTTTTTAATTTTTTATTATTACAAATTGTGATCTAGCAATCTATCGATGAAACGGCCTCCTAGCCTAGTCTATAGTGACCCTGCCTATGAAGCAGGAGGTCCCTGGTTCGAATCCTGGTAAGGGCATTTATTTGTGTGTTCATCATCATCATAATTTCACAAATAAATGCCCATATACACATATATACAAGCCCTGGTAAGGGCATTTATTTGTGTGATGATGATGATGAACACACAAATAAATGCCCTTACCAGAATTCGAACCTGGGACCTCCTGCTTCATAGGCAGGGTCACTATCGACTAGGGTAGGAGGCCGTTTCATCGATAGATTGATAGATTACCTACAATTTGTAATAATAAAAAATATACTAAAACTAAATATTTTCGAAATTAATTTCTTGGGGTTAGATATGAGGATATTAGGTATTACTTGAGGTACATTTTACAAAAAATTATGCAACGTTTTCGTATCTGGTGGAGCCCAAACTTGGTACCTATGTTTTGAAAATTATTGTAATTTTAATTGAATGCAAGTGACGGAAATATAATAATGTCATATATTTTTAGAACCGGCTCAAAATGCCCTTTCATTTAACACCACACACGATAGGTTTCTGAACAATTTATTTTTCCATACAAAAAAAAGATGACGTCATAACCCCTTTTTTTCATTCAAATGGCCTAAAGATTAATCGTGCCGATTTTCATGCCTTTAACACCATTTGCAGCTGATTTTGGTCAACCGCTAGTACTATTTCATATACGCCCGCCCTACGACACATCAGATAGGTACACAAAGTTGTGATGTAAGTACAGCATGTGTGGCTCTGTGGCTAAGCCATTATGCCCTAAATTATGTACTACTTCATTAAAACTTAATTTATCTGTGTATTTACTCTTTCCAAAATATTTATCTTCCTTAAAATGCAGCCTATAAAAACGGTATATGTCATTTGCCTTAGTTTTTGATACTCAAAGCTTTTTCTCACCGATTTATGCATATCGGGTCCTTGGGAAAAAAGGGAGATCCTATATTTCCACAATTTGTCGCACAATATTGGAGTATTTTGGAGAAAAAGGAGAATGTTTATAATTTATTTGAAAAAATGTATGTGATTTGGCAGTGACAGCAACTCCATTATGCAGGCGACACCTGGCGTGATAAAATGTCAGTTTGCCTCCTCATTATGCACTACATACTTACCAAAGAGAATAGATAGTACGAAGTTACATATGTCTTTGATACTTACATAGAGTCTGGCTAGCCTAATAGCACATATATTGTTTTTTTTTTTTTTGAGTGGTTACACAGTTTGGTCGACACAGTGACCAGCGACTGCTTTTGGTGTGAAGAGATTGGTGTCGTGGCCGAACAGATATTAGAGTGATTTTCAAAATAGTGGCATCTTAACCTGTCATCGAGTTTTTGAATTGAATGTATGTTTATTTGCTCTTTTTCATATGAAACAAAAATGTATCTAGATAAACTAAAACAATGTTTATCGAGGCCAAGTCATTATTTTAATTTTAATTTAATACTTATATTTATAAAAAATAAAGAGTAGCACTTTTCACTGTAACCTGTCTTGTCCAAAAGAATAGCTCTTCCAGTTTTAGTTCTTTAGATTTTATAAGCACCAATTTATGTAAATAAAATATCATGCTATATAATAACATAAACTATACCTTTTAAAATGTACTCTGCACAGGCCTTATATATATATATATATATATATATATATATTTACAACAATATTCACGCACGAAGTTTGTCCAAGGATATTATCTCTGTTAACCTGTACCAACCTGTACATACGCGGTACTGCATCTGACTCATACACAGAAAAAAATATTTAGTTCATAACTTTGGCAAAATATTAGGTAAGTATCAAGCTAACTACCGTAGGGTACCATTATGACCCAAGTGTCGTAGTTTCGTAGAGACAAGTGGTTTAAGGCAGAAATCTGGGGGTTTGTAACGGAATGTTATCTTTAACTTGTCTCGATTATTTTACGAATTTGGTATGGGGCCTATTAATGTAATAATATCATTTTAATATTGTATGAAGGTTTATTCATCTATGCTAACAGTGAGACATTCGTATTACTATCCGTTCAAGGGAAAAAATAAAAATGAATGTATTTTTACTGTAACCTGCTTAACTTTAACCTGCTGTATTCAATGTATAGGGTATTGTATGTCTTGAAAATAACTTCTTCATTTTCCGTTCCCTTTTGAAAATTTGGGGTACTTGAAGTGGTAAAACATATTTTTCATTATTAAAAGTAAAAAAAATACATTTTTTATTATTATCTTTAACCTGTGGATGCCACTTTCTTGAGAATCACTCATTAGTACATACTTGGTCTAGCTCAGCGGTTCGATTGGCCTACTTGTAATAATGCAACCTATTTTAGGCGCGCGACATTTGTATAAGCTCCTGGCTCCATTCGATCAATAAGAAACGTCAAAGTAACATTGACATTTGCACTCTGCATACTGCATATATTCCAAAAACATTTCGATCGAAAAATGTTGACAAGAGGGAGTTTATATCGTAAATTGGGAAGTCGTATAGTAACACAGTTACGAAGAAGCAGTGATGGTACTGATGGTTCTTGCGACCCATGCCAATCTATTCCGCCAGCCCCGTGCCCTCCGTCTTCGCTGAGTCCGCCGTGTCCGCCGCCGCATCCTCCCTTCTATCACTACCCCAGAACCGCTTACAATGTCAAATTTATATACATAAACGATAAAATACCCACCACCACCCTGAGGGATTTCGTGGACCGAGCATCTCAGATATGTTTTTTTACGGAACTGTTCAGAGGTTTGAATTGTTATACTAGCTTTTACCCGACTGCCGCCAAAGGGCTGTTGTTTTTATATGTCCTGTACACATTGGCCCAAGGGGCTGGGCTAGTATGCTGGCCCCATAAGTAGTGGGTTACTTGGAGTATGTTGGTACTTAGCGGCCGACTCTGGCTAGTCAACCGATTGGGGTTGATTTTACGGGCGCTCTGCGAGCGGTGGTCACATCTTGGCCATACATTCAGGTCGACCGTATTATATTATCATTGTAAATATAAAAAAAACAACTGTATATACAAATTGTCACCAATTTGCAAATTAGTCAACGTGATAGTGTAAACAGCAAATATTAACCCCTTAATCATCTAACATCTGGCTCGCCATCGGCCAATGTGTACAGCGGCCTTTAGAATGTATTTAGACGGTTAATAAATTCCCTGGTGATTGCGGTCAACTATTACATATTATAAGAGCTTAATCGCGCGGCCGTTCGTCGGAAGTCAACATTTATAGGAATCCATTACAAAAATCACTTTATAAAAAATATAAGATCACTTTACACACGAGTTCCCGAGCTAGGCATGGTGAGGCGGAGGCTCGCATTTTCATTTTCATATTCAAATTTCAAGGTATTAAATATCGACCCAGATAAAGTGCCATAAATATTTACATTTAATACCGTGTCGATATTTAATACCTTGACTGTACAAACTTTCATACAACGGGTCACGATTATTGTTAAATAGGTAGGAACCTATGATTATATGCATAAGTACATTAATTTTAGAAATACTTCAAAAAATTGGTTGAACTTGTATCAGGGGGAAAGAAAGAAATATTCCTATATTAAGCAAGCTAATATGCCTGTCCTGTAGGTACCCTATGGTTTCTACTGACCGGCCTAAAACTATATTATCCCAAAAATGTGGTTCAACAATTTGGTTGTTTTTATTTGAAATTACATTGTGTGCGTCTACAAAAAGCATAACAAGACAAAGGCACCACAATCATTCAAATTCTGTTATAGATATCTCCATCGCTTGTGCACTATTGGAGAGACAGAGAAGGAAGTAGTCAAACCTTAGAAACAAAACCGATAATAAATCACTTGTAACCATCGTATCTTTATGAAAACCGTCTGTGTGGTAAAAACAAAATAAATTAAAAAGTATAATAAATACGAGTTTACATTCATATTTGGCAAGATATCATTGATTTATTGGTATTACTGAAATGGATATCTTTTATTAGATTGATGAAAATGTCATCCTTTTCATCCTTGGTGGTGACGTGGCCCTTTCGGCCACGACACCAATCCTTTCACAAAAAAGCAGTCGCTGGTCACTATGTCGACCAAACTGTGTAACTATTAAAAAAAAATGAAAATGTCATACAAAATTTCGTGGCAACGATACTTTAGAATCCCATTCTCATTTTGGCCGCATAATAATGGAAAATGTACGCTATAGTTCGTTTCTTTTAGCATTAGAAAGAAGGTAAACGATCCTGTCATGTTTTTTAACCCTTTAGTGGGTAAAGGCAAGATATTTGCCGTCATACCACTCAGATATTTTATTTTTTTTCTCAATGAACGTGTTGTTAGTTAATATAAATTTTGGTTAGCATAAGAGAATATACTCGTACCAATCTACGAAAAAAAGGAGAGCTGATAAACGTTATTCCATCCCTTCTTAAATGATGATTCTTAGGCCCGAACTTAGATTTTTAACTATTGCCTACATTTGAAAAAAAATGTTTGTAAATAAAATTTTCTTTGCTGAATTTATCCGATAGTCACAATAGGCCTGTTGCAAGTAACAAATGCTAAATAATACGATATTTCAACAACAAACTTTTTTAATTATTTGGCTGAATGGAACTATCATTGCCATGTTGGCTGTCGTAACTAGAAAAAATGAAAAATTAAAAAGTAAAACCGGCGTTCGGTGATTTTCACTCAAAATTTACATGTATCTAAATAATTCATCTTAAACTGCAACCGTGTGAGAGTTTTTGTGTAAAATGAGTTATTGTGATAAATTTTTGTAATGTATTTATCATCCCTAATCGTAATATATGGTGCTGAATTAACAATATCATTCGGATTCAAGGGAAATTCGTAACTGTAAGTATGTAAACAATATCTACCACCCTACCACCAACTAAATGATAACGTCACAAATGGCATGCGAGGCGTTTTCGCGCGAAGTTTAAACTAGCTATAATAAAATGCAATTATCTATGTTGAATCTTATGAGTATAACTGAAATATAGTGTTTTTCGGAACTAATACAAGTGTACCGACGATATTAAAAGGGTTTTCAAAATTTGTCATCAGGCCTATTCTCGAGTTTCAGAGACAAGTTTGGCGATATAAAGTTTAAAGAAAAAAAATCTATTATTTGATAATTAAAAAAAATTAAGATGGCAATATATTTGCCACTATCCGTTAAGTGTCTTGTGTTTATTAAAGGAAAGGGTAGGTTAGGCTACTATTGTTGATTTATTTATGGAGCAATAGCTTAATTCAATACTTCAAATTATTACATGCTAGCAACCTATCCACAGTTTTGCTGGGATTACCATACCTACTTGGAAATAATATACAATACCTACATATAATAGTATATATTAAAAATAGAATAAACAAATCTTTTTAAGTTAAATAAAGGTTTTAATTATTGCTTATCATTCTATTGGTTTTTAATTTATTCATTTTACAGGGTTGGGCAGATTAAGTGTCCTAGTTTAAAATAGCCATAAAATTGAAACAAAGCTTCAAATCTTAATATTAAATTTGTTTTTATTTTAAGCATACTCTATATTTACAAAATTAATTCATTAGCTCAAATCGCTCTCCTTTAACCTGTATAACTTTACGCATTCTACCATAGAATCAGTTGCACGCGGCACGCACTACCTCATCTGTCATATCGTCCCATATCTTGATCAACCGATAATTGAATGAATTTAAATTAATTCCCTGTGTGCTGCCAATCCTGCTGAGCATGTATCCCCATATAGAAAAGTCCAACGGATTCAAGTCTAGTGAAGATGCAGGCCATTCTTGCCACGGTATAAATGGTTAATTTTTATTCCCCGATCAATGAACAGCAGTGGTAGTTTGCCCCTAGGTGATATGGCACCGCATACCATGACAGCCGACGCACTTTGAAACCGCTGTACGGCTAATTTGTCTACTGGAATATCGCTCAATGAAGCACCGTAAACGCGATCATTTTGTTGATTGTGGCTATCTTGCAATTGAAACATCTTTTCGTCGAAAAAAATAATTTCATCGCCCTCATGCCAAGCTAGCAAGTCTCTGCATTTTTTCACTCTAGCTTTTTACTGGGCTTCTGTTAATCCACGATTTTTTTATTTTTTGAAGGCCTTCAATCCAAGATCATGTCGTAATATACGCCTCATTGATCGTCGGGATATTTTCATATATTTAACGAGTTTACTAGCACTTTGGGATGGATTTCGCCGAATACGCTCACGAACACTTTTAATTATATTTTTGACACAAACAGATGGTCTTCGACCAGGTTTGGACCTGATTCTTGAAGATCCTGATTTTTTAAATCGCTTAATGGTCCGAGATGTGAACCTTACATTAATATTCTAAATGTTTTAGCTTCTTAAATATCTCGCACGGTCGGAATTTTTGCTTGCATAAATTTACAACTAGCTGGCGTTTCGCGTCCATGTTGATAACAATATAAAAACAATAGATATCAAGCTGACATCTAGAAATCATAAAGACGCATAAATTCTCGATTAATAAAAAATAATATAGATAAAAAAAGTTGTGCTATATTTAAGTAAAATGGCAGTACAAAACTAGGACACTTAATATGCCCAACCCTGTACCCATACAACCATTTCCAGTCGCCGTTACGACGCGGTGTTGACACATCTTGTTCCAAAAAAGAAAATGCACTTATGGATCTAGTAAAAGTTTCGTGGTTTTCGATGTCTTTTTAAATATCTTCACCCAAATATCTTCATTCAATTACAATCTAGGCCATATCTTTGTTTGTAAAGATGTAATTAGCACGTATTATTATACCATTTTAGAATCAGTATTAGATAAACTACTTTTTTAAAGTTGGTCACACTGGTGTCCATATATTTTTTATTGACCACAAGGAAGGAGGAAGCTTCGTAATAGGAATGATCACTACCGATTCGGTTGGAACGTGTACGAATGAGGAGTAGGTATCTACAAAATATAGCACTGCCCAACTGAATGTGTGTTGCGTCCGTTCCTGACCATTGCCCCCTTGATCAAATCATCGACTCCACAATGCACATAGATAATTCTATTTGCTCCGATACGTGTCCCTTGTCCTGCCTATTGACCAAAGGTCAATGATCTCACCGCATTCCATTTCATTACCGGCTGTTAAAAGATTACAATAGATTTACGGGTAAGCATGTAACCGTCTTTTTATAATATACGCGCATATACCTACTCGTAGATACAGATTCAAAAAATTATTTGCTGTACAGATTGATATAATACTTATTTCTTCTTTTATTTTTAAGTTTTTTTATTTCTATTAACTTAAACCTACGCATCAGCTGTAGGAAAGTTTTGCTCTAGGTTTTGAAGACTGTCTATAAGTGGGCTAAAATCACAAATCTCGTAAATCCATTCCAAGCAAATTAGGTATTTGCAACTTTAGCCAATCTGCAAACCTCTTAACTCCTTTAGGAGGAGATAAGTACATATGCACATATATGTATGCAACTCCATTTAAAAAAAATACGTTTTGTGGTAGTCAGAGATCACTAAAGAGAAACTAATTTGAATTAAAACAGTCTAAAATATACCTACAACGAATAAGACTACTACCGTCGATTGTTTTATACAATTACAAACGGGGTATTTACCATGTACCTACATTTGTTTTCGAGAATTTCCGATATTTCGGCATAATTGCACATGCCATCAAACACACACAAAACAATTATCCATGGTAAATAGTATAAATATCACGTTTAAATAGTATTAATTGCTTGTTAGCTTGAAATCGTAAATCCAATGTTTACATTCGTTTTCCTAGAATGGTAATACAGCGAAACACCGTCTGCCAAAAGCATAAGCTACCTAAATTCTGTGCATGATGTGAGGCTTATTTGATATTCTAAACAGTGCAGGCTAATGAAACGTGACGCGGGAGTACAGGCCTCTCTAACACACCGGTGCATTACTTAGGAGAATAGAGAGAAGTAAATTTATGAAGAGATTTAGCCTTCATCAGAGAGTAGTAAATTAATCGAGATTCGAGAGTCCTCCAGACACCGCGCGCCATTAGTTGACTATTTTCTATTTCTCGCAGTCGTGCATTTCGACTAACTCGTATAGACGAGACGAGATAGACTAGTCTCTTTTAAATACAGATAAAAAGAAAAGTCTACCTACGAGACGCGGTGTCGCGAGCACACAATCATATGCTAAACCGTTTAAGCCCGACGATAACATTCAAAGAGAATTTTCGCTATGCATATTTTTTTCGGATTATGTTGGCGCAAATCGCAAATTACATGGTTTTCATTGTTTTGTAGAAACCTAGTTGGCTGTTATGGCGATTTTGTAATATGTATGTTTTGTATGTTAAGAATTTAAAATTACTTTAGTATTCTACTTAATACCCTGCGTTCTTCGGCATTTGAACACTCGGCAACTTGAGGCCTAGGACCCCTTATACCCATAAGGAATTGGCGTGTTAGTTACGGTTTGATTTATAATGTCAAACTACTCATCTTTCTCAGCAGCTTTGCAAAATGAGGTTCTAGAAGAAAGGAATGTCATACTCCAGGACGAGCAAGCGTTCGTTGGCTACGGTAAGCGCTTAGCGGGTTGTATAAATGTATTTTGACGTGATATGAAACAATAGGTCAATTAGAGCTGCCCGGTTGTGAGTTTATATACTGTACTCTAGCTCCTGCCAGCGACTACGTCAGCGTAGAATCATAATTTCCTTGACAAAAAAAAACCGGTCATGTGCGAGTCGCACTGCACATTTCTAATAGGTAGAAAACCTGGGTAAGTAAAGAACTATTTTATGTATTTTTTTATTTTTTTTAGATTCAGTAGTTTCTAGCTGGACTAAACTATCTCCATGAGATAAATAAAAGCAAAGAGAATTTAAATAGAGGCGTATTGTCAAAGTAAATTTTGTAGTCACAGTAAATTTACTGCCATCTTTCGATATGTAATAAATTTGTTATATATCAAAAAGTGTCGCCATCTCTCGAGTATAGGCCAAAAGTATGGCGCAATCGTTCGAAAAGAAGGTGCCATACCTTTGGCCTTTACTCGAGTAGATGGCGACACTTTTTGATATTTAACAAATGTCAGTGAAAAAATACGTAGCCGCCATCTTGGATTATAAAATAATCATCGTTTTCGAATTCTGCACTCCCTAAAACCTATAAATCGACATCCGTGACGACGCAAGTTATCTTTATTTTCAGATCTAACAAATTGCTACAGAATACAAAGGACAAAAAAGAAGCGAGGAGGTAATGAAACAAGCAAAAATACAGATGATTCCTCGACGCAATTGGGTGATTCTTAAATTGTGTCCAGATTTTTTTTTGTCATAAAAGTTTTAGATTTTTTTTTGTGTTTTGTATCTGTATTTTTTATGTAATTCGACATTAAGAGACCATATACATCTCTTAGTAATTGTAATAAGTTAGATTGAATTGTTCGTTTTATTTTATAAAATTGTTGATGTTATTATTTTTGCTTGTATGTAAATTCAATGATGACGTGTAAAAGTGCCCTTGTGGCCTATTTGCTGAATAAATGTTGATGTTTGATGTTTGATGTTTTATTTTTCACATATTACTCTCACAAGTTCCGTGACATTTTGACCTTGTAATTTTTTAAGTAAATGTTTTTGTTTATCTATGAGGATCTCACTAGAATAGTATAATCAAGGTATGTTTATATTTGATGAATGAAATAGTAACGCAAAAAAAAAATATATTTGTGTCTTATATTCCTGCCGAAGACTTTTATTTTACCTTTTCCTTCTAATCGAAAGAAGAAATTTATTTTGAAATGGCCTGACTTTGTCATTGGGAATGCCATGCAGAGGATGTAGTACATATTTTGTTTTTTATCCTCAACTAAAACTGTATATCTATACAGAGGACTTACCTGTTCGGGATTGCATAAGCCGCATTCAAAACATGTAAACACTTGTAGTAGTTTCAAAGCAAACAGCCTTCACTGAGCGAATATTCCTATTACAAGTGCATTAGCAGCAGCATAATTTAGTCCGTTATTTCACTTAGAACATGAAATAATTAGCCACGAGATGCGACGGAGCAGCCGGGCCATTCGTTAGGGAAATGCGTTCGTTTAAAAGGCCATTAGGGCCACCGACACCGAGCCCGTGATGTCGACATTTAATGACCTCGATTAACAAAATGAAACCTGAATTACCTTCTCAGTAGGTATGTAATAAATTATTACATACCAAGAGTGGAAAACTGAACGTTTCGTATTGATGATATCCGTAAAGAATCGAGTATACAGTAAAAGACTTTTTACTTTTTTCAAATTCATTTTATGTATTAGGAAACGAATTCCACTTGCGTTATATCACTATAATTAATATAATTATGTATAATAGATAGGTAGAGGTAGAGGTGCCCAGTAATTATTGGATAACCTTCTAACCACCGACAGGGCACCTTTAGGCTGGTCCAGAAAATGCACTTATGGATCTAGTAAAAGTTTCGTGGTTTTCGATGTCTTTTTAAATATCTTCACCCAAATATCTTCATTCAATTACAATCTAGGCCATATCTTTGTTTGTAAAGATGTAATTAGCACGTATTATTATACCATTTTAGAATCAGTATTAGATAAACTACTTTTTTAAAGTTGGTCACACTGGTGTCCATATATTTTTTATTGACCACAAGGAAGGAGGAAGCTTCGTAATAGGAATGATCACTACCGATTCGGTTGGAACGTGTACGAATGAGGAGTAGGTATCTACAAAATATAGCACTGCCCAACTGAATGTGTGTTGCGTCCGTTCCTGACCATTGCCCCCTTGATCAAATCATCGACTCCACAATGCACATAGATAATTCTATTTGCTCCGATACGTGTCCCTTGTCCTGCCTATTGACCAAAGGTCAATGATCTCACCGCATTCCATTTCATTACCGGCTGTTAAAAGATTACAATAGATTTACGGGTAAGCATGTAACCGTCTTTTTATAATATACGCGCATATACCTACTCGTAGATACAGATTCAAAAAATTATTTGCTGTACAGATTGATATAATACTTATTTCTTCTTTTATTTTTAAGTTTTTTTATTTCTATTAACTTAAACCTACGCATCAGCTGTAGGAAAGTTTTGCTCTAGGTTTTGAAGACTGTCTATAAGTGGGCTAAAATCACAAATCTCGTAAATCCATTCCAAGCAAATTAGGTATTTGCAACTTTAGCCAATCTGCAAACCTCTTAACTCCTTTAGGAGGAGATAAGTACATATGCACATATATGTATGCAACTCCATTTAAAAAAAATACGTTTTGTGGTAGTCAGAGATCACTAAAGAGAAACTAATTTGAATTAAAACAGTCTAAAATATACCTACAACGAATAAGACTACTACCGTCGATTGTTTTATACAATTACAAACGGGGTATTTACCATGTACCTACATTTGTTTTCGAGAATTTCCGATATTTCGGCATAATTGCACATGCCATCAAACACACACAAAACAATTATCCATGGTAAATAGTATAAATATCACGTTTAAATAGTATTAATTGCTTGTTAGCTTGAAATCGTAAATCCAATGTTTACATTCGTTTTCCTAGAATGGTAATACAGCGAAACACCGTCTGCCAAAAGCATAAGCTACCTAAATTCTGTGCATGATGTGAGGCTTATTTGATATTCTAAACAGTGCAGGCTAATGAAACGTGACGCGGGAGTACAGGCCTCTCTAACACACCGGTGCATTACTTAGGAGAATAGAGAGAAGTAAATTTATGAAGAGATTTAGCCTTCATCAGAGAGTAGTAAATTAATCGAGATTCGAGAGTCCTCCAGACACCGCGCGCCATTAGTTGACTATTTTCTATTTCTCGCAGTCGTGCATTTCGACTAACTCGTATAGACGAGACGAGATAGACTAGTCTCTTTTAAATACAGATAAAAAGAAAAGTCTACCTACGAGACGCGGTGTCGCGAGCACACAATCATATGCTAAACCGTTTAAGCCCGACGATAACATTCAAAGAGAATTTTCGCTATGCATATTTTTTTCGGATTATGTTGGCGCAAATCGCAAATTACATGGTTTTCATTGTTTTGTAGAAACCTAGTTGGCTGTTATGGCGATTTTGTAATATGTATGTTTTGTATGTTAAGAATTTAAAATTACTTTAGTATTCTACTTAATACCCTGCGTTCTTCGGCATTTGAACACTCGGCAACTTGAGGCCTAGGACCCCTTATACCCATAAGGAATTGGCGTGTTAGTTACGGTTTGATTTATAATGTCAAACTACTCATCTTTCTCAGCAGCTTTGCAAAATGAGGTTCTAGAAGAAAGGAATGTCATACTCCAGGACGAGCAAGCGTTCGTTGGCTACGGTAAGCGCTTAGCGGGTTGTATAAATGTATTTTGACGTGATATGAAACAATAGGTCAATTAGAGCTGCCCGGTTGTGAGTTTATATACTGTACTCTAGCTCCTGCCAGCGACTACGTCAGCGTAGAATCATAATTTCCTTGACAAAAAAAAACCGGTCATGTGCGAGTCGCACTGCACATTTCTAATAGGTAGAAAACCTGGGTAAGTAAAGAACTATTTTATGTATTTTTTTATTTTTTTTAGATTCAGTAGTTTCTAGCTGGACTAAACTATCTCCATGAGATAAATAAAAGCAAAGAGAATTTAAATAGAGGCGTATTGTCAAAGTAAATTTTGTAGTCACAGTAAATTTACTGCCATCTTTCGATATGTAATAAATTTGTTATATATCAAAAAGTGTCGCCATCTCTCGAGTATAGGCCAAAAGTATGGCGCAATCGTTCGAAAAGAAGGTGCCATACCTTTGGCCTTTACTCGAGTAGATGGCGACACTTTTTGATATTTAACAAATGTCAGTGAAAAAATAAGGATCAAAGTCAAATGGCGTTCTAAAAGTTTTAATCATGTGTCAAAAAATGGCAGTAAATTTGCTGTGACTACAAAATTTACTTTGACAATACGCTTCTGTACTAATTTCTCATTGAAAAAAGTATATAAATAAATATTGGTCAATCTTACATAAATCGACCTAGTTGAGCTACTCCGGGACGATTTAGGTCGATTATAAGGCTTGTGTGGAGGGTATGCCCTTGCCGGCACTTAACGAGTATTTGTGTGCTGTCCTTAACTAGTTAAGTAGGTACTTTATCACTATCACTACTTCTTATAAAACAAAAAGTCCCCCGCCACGTCTGTCTGTTTGTGTGTATGTTCGCAATAAACTCAAAAACTACTGAACGCATTTTCATGCGGTTTTCATCTATCAATAGAATGATTCTTGAGGAAGGTTTAGGTATATAATTTGTTAAGGTTTATACCTGTGCGAAGCTGGGGCGGGGCGATAGTATATCATATAACCACAAATCAGTAAAGCAGTCTAAAGGGACAAGAGGCGGAAAAGAGACTGAAAGTTACTTTCGCAATAACATTGGGAAGGATTATCATTTCATGAGCATGTGAATTATGTCTTAATGGGCGTAGGTATCCCTTTTATTGATACTTTGATACCCGCATATTTTTGACACTAGTGAAATTAAACTGACAAATATCTACATGGACAATCAAGTGTAAAAATATGGGTGCACACATCATACTCAAAAATATGTCTCATTATGTCAGCGAATTAAGATCTATGGCACATATTTTTCCTCCTCCCTCACCACTAAGGAGAACGAAGCAAAAAGGAGGGATATATTTTTGAGAAGTTATGTGCACATATATTTTTACACTTGAATGTACTGATTCAAAATCGTAAAATCAATGTCTAACCGACAGGTCCTGATATCTGGAAGAAATTACTGTACCCGGGAGCTAACTGGGTCACATTTCTGCCGTCATTTAATCGTCGTGTCGATGCTCCGGCATTGATCTATCGCTCTATTAAAGAGTTCGGTGCTTGTTACGACGCCGCCCATTAGCAACGCCCGCCGTCGCCTGCCGTCGACTGCTTTTGACTGCCTTTGTCTGCTACATAGCTACATGCAAAAAAATTTTTGGAAGATATCAATCGATTCTTTATTCTTGTGAGCCGTAGAGGAATATAAGACACGGGACAAGTACATAATGACACTTGCACACGTACAGTCTGCAGCAATAGTTGCTAAGCGGGCCAGGTGTTCACAATGATCTTGACGCCATTTTATATTTAAGAGAATAAGAGCGTGTCAAGGTCATTTTGAACACCTCGCTTGCTTAGCAACTTCTGCTGCTGACTGTCCTACTTTGGAGACGTGGCTGTTTAGCGTTCGCAAAATTCGTTAATGCGAAATAGTGCTTTAATCTTTTCCTATTTTTAAAATTTATTTCTGATCATAATCCATCCGTCCATATCGTTTGAATGTTCAAAAACTTATTATAAAGTTTATTACCTACCTTGACACTCATTTATTCTCTTAACAATAAATTCGCGTCAAGATGATTTTGAACACGTCGCCCGCTTAGCAACTTCTGCTGCTAACTGTACCATTTTTTGAACAAATGTATTAAAAAAATGTTAAAATGTTACGTTTTTATACTTCAATATCTTTACATAAAATTGCGGGTTACACATTTTTGCATTAATTTCGTGTTGTTGAACGGATTTATTGAAAAAACACTATATAAAATATTTTGCATGCATGTAGCCCATTGTAGGTACCTAGCGAGGACGATATCGTGTGTAAGATTGAGTTTTTGTGCCCATCAAGTTTTCATTATTAATATGCCAATATACTCACATTTTATTTTTTAAATAGTTGACTACTTTTTTTTTGTTTAACCGGATATATTACCTCTATCATATTTATACAATATTTTAGGCCTATAACAAATTTAAATCATGATACCAAACTTGTCAGCTTAAAGGTTACCCGTCAAAGCCCACAATGTACAGTAAAAACTTATCAGCTTATCACGCCGAACGACGAAATAGTTAAATATTTAGATCCATGTTAAAAATCATTTCTAAGTATTAGGTACATCTCTTAGTGTTAGTTGTTCAGTTCAGTACTAAACCTACTTATATCCGTTATTTTATAAAATACTCGTACAAATTATACCTTATTAGTGTAGTCAGTACCTACCTCAATAAAAAAATACTAAATTTATGTAAAAAGAAACTGATCATTGACCAGGTTTTAAATGAGTAATTGAATAGCGGATAGCTCTTTTTTGGGTCGGACGGATTGCTAAAGACTCCCGCGATCAGTCCGGGGTATTGTGGATCACGGACCGAAATGATTACGTCCATTACGGTCAATGTGTCACGTAGTCTACCCTCTCATGCGACATTCACCTTTAGCCTTACCGGCCACCATTTGCTTCCCGCGTGGGTTCCTTATTATTAAATATCAGGACTTTCATTACGAAAAAATTTCGTGAATCTTTATAAAAATAAAATTATTACCGTGCTACTAGGGAATGCAATCTCGATCTCGCAATTTCAAGATCTCGCACGAATTTTCGAGATTATATCTCGTTGACAGGAAATCTCGATTTTAGCAATGTCGGTCGAGATCTTGATTAATATTTTCGAAATCTCGAACGATTTTGAGTAATCTTTTTGACCTTATGTTCGTGTTGTTCACGCAGTGCTATTGTATGCGGCCGGCTTTAGCTGACGATAAAAGCACTATGGCGCGCTCTGTGCGGAAAAATCGGTCGAACTTAACGTACCCAGTCACAATTATTTATGATTTTTGCTCGCTTAGCGTACATTTTTTTGTAAGTTGCTGACTGCTTTTCAAAAATATCAATTGAGCATGTAGTTGCCTCTGCTTACAATTTTGTAAAATTAAAAATAATTAATTAATTAATACTTACCACTTTTTCATAATTAGGTACCTATGTACATGCAAATTAGAGCAACATACATATTATTCGTTTTTTTTTAATAAAAGTATTTTTTTATTAAATGTTGATTAATTTGTTGATCTTCAAAATAAAACATGACGTAAGTACCGTAAACCGGGGTTACTTTGATTTGCGGGTCGACTTTGATAACGACTTCCCTCCCCTACTAAAGTGCTTGTTTTGACGAGTTGGAAAATACCTTCGCAGTTATTTCTTCTTTATTGGCAACATTGATAGTTGCTTCATCGCCCAGTAACCGGATGCGAGTGTAATATAATTATTTCGCCTTGAAAAAAAAATTAATGGCGGGTACGCATTTCTTCCTGGTTTTATTGGTTGAAAAACTTTAACTGTATTTGTGTCAATAATTAAGTACATGTAATTTTATAGTGTCTTAGGTTAATCAGTGTTTATTCGTGAGTTTATAAAAAAATAGCAGTATTCGACAACCTACACATGCGCACATAGCCGGGGAATCCATGGGTCGGGGTGTCTTTGATCACTTATACGTGGTGAAATTGATCAAAATATTAAAGTAACACCATGATTTTTTTTGGCAACTTACGATTTTTTTATGTATCTTTTTCAATAATAAATAGGTATCGTTTGAGTCAGTGGAAGAGGTAGAGGTTGTAGAATTATAAGTTTGTATGTAAATGTTGATCTCCGGAACTGCTCATCTGATTTTAAACAATCTTTTACCCGTTTCTATTGTATGGAATTAACTTTCTGGGTGGAAATTGGCTAGATTTAATCCTGCGTCTTTGCTTTAGGTGTTTTATTATACGTGCGTAAGGCCACCAGCCCACCAGGGTATTAATTAATTCTACTATTAATAAAATGCATTTTTTTTATAGAAACAATGTCAGAGATTACAAAAAAATATCGCGTATCGAGACTACAAAAAATACCAAGAAGAACAACTCAATGATGCACTCGCACACATAGTGGCGGGCACAAAATCTATTCGTGCCGCATCGAAAGCATACAATTTTTTTATAGAACTTTATACAATAAGTACAAAGGCAACATCAAAAACCCGGGGGCACAGACCAAATTTACTGAAACCGTAAAGCTTGCAATTCAAAAATCAGTTGCTAAGTGAGATAATAAGTTAAAATTCTACGTTATTTATAGTAGATAATGTAATATATAAGCGCTTAAAGTTATTAATTTGTATCATTTAGTATGTTATCAACGTAACCCCACACCTTAAAAATATAAATAACTTAAAAAGTACTTAACCGATTTTTATTTTTTTATTTTTTACGGGCTTTTTAGCGGGTCTACTTTAGATTGTCAGCAAAATAATTAGTGGTTTCAAAGTAACCCCATTCTCAATATAACTTTGATCGCGTTGTTTTTATTTATTTCTGAAAAACATATAAGTCCTAATTTTTTTTTATTTGGCAGGCGGAAAGAAGAGAAAAAACCGATTATTATATTTTTATTTCATATTTTTACGTATATTAGGATCGTCAAAAAATGGTGCCAAACTCTAAAATTGATCAAAGTAACCCCGGTTTACGGTACTCTAAATAAGTAGTAGGTATATACGGAATTCTTAGAGATTTTCGCTTAAAATAACACAATTTTAATTACTTTGTCAAATCTCGATCTCGTCGAGATTAATCTCGATCTCGAAAGTGTGACGGTCGAGATCTCGAAACACCCTATCTCGATTCAGATTTTTCGTGCGAGAACTCAAATCGCCAATCTTGGTGCGAGATTGCATTCCCTACGTGCTACGAGATTTTTCATAATTACTAACTAACTAACATTAACTGAAGTCAAGCAAGGTTTATTTATTTATGCAAGCAAGGTTTGGCGGCCTCGTCTAGTAGGTACCCGTAACACAGGCCTTACTGAGCTTACTGTGGGACTAGGACGAGCTGTGTAAAATTATGATATAATATTTATTTATTATAATAGCTTTTACGTTTTGCTTTGTATCGGTCCGGTAGTAAATAAATTGCTCACGTATATACCTACCTATATAACTAGGCTGGTATTAGTAAGGGGAAGTAATAAAATTAAACCATAAAAATTACACTTAATAAACTATACACATGCGCATATGTAAACGGGAAACACTAATTAAGAATACACTTATTACGTACGGTAAAACGTCTACTCGTATATTACCGTAAAAATCCGTTTTTACTAGTTTCAGGGTTCACTGAGGCTATACATATATGGAAAACTAGTTTTAACTAGGGAAACGCGATTTCACGAAGACGAGTTTTTACGGTAACATAGGGTCATTGCGTCAATTCACCGACCAGTGCCTGTGTCCGTCCACCACCACCACGTGGTGTAGTTGCCACAAAGAATTGTGTATACTTAATTTCAACATATACCTATACCGGGTGTGGCCTGTTTAACTGTAGGCTGTACTCCTCATACTGCCCAACATTTGTTCAGGGACTTTTAAAAATAACTTGTGGTTTGATTTTTAATACACTTTAAACTTTATTCTAAGACGCAATGTATTGCGAATTTTTAAGGCGTGACAAGCAACGTCAATCACAATGATATGGCGTGGCGATGGCGTTCATTGAAGATAATATTTATTTTGTATGAAAAATAGGGAGTCTAAATAGGTACTTCATCACTATTAAAAGTGTTGAACAAAAGAGTCACCGTTTGAAGAGTACAATCTATGTTTTAATTATTTTGCTCGTATTACAGGCCACACCCGGTATATTGAAATTATACGCAATTCTTGATTTCTTGAAATTTCACAATTCTTTGTGGCAACTACGCCAAGTGGACGGAAACAGGCACTGGATGGTGAACTAACGCAATGACTAGGGTACCTACAGCAATAAAGGTCTAAGTACTACAGTGAAATAATGTATAAAAAATAAAGTATTAGTAGTAAACAGTGTTTCGTAAAGTGTATCGAAACAAATACGTATACATGTGTTAATAACGACTAACCTATGCATCAATGCAATACGAGTAAGTAAGCCAATTAAGGCATCCAATTGGTTTAGTCGCTCGTGTGCAGTGAGCGACGCCGTGAAGCTTTACGCAAACTTGATCTGCGACGGTAAATCGTGTTAACACCGGAGTCTGACGATTGTGAAGCCTGATATTCTCCCGGAATTGCGCTTTATCGATATAGTGCCGTGCTTAAATAATTAGTCTGGCGCGGCCCAACTATTACTTACTAAGTTGTTCTAGTTCACTTGCTTCTTGCAATTAGTGTACATAGTTACATAAGACACAATACATAGTGTTATTTTTAATAAGTGAAAAATGATTCCCTTCAGAAATAGTTATAACTTTTAACTCATCATCGCAGCTATTTTTAGCTCTGTTATAATTTTGCCCGGGGTTTATAAGGTAGGTATATACATTGTAATGTTATGTGAGTAATCAGGCAGCAAGCATTGATCAGTACTAGATGATCGACATCAGAGGCCCGTTTCTCAAAAGCTTGTAACTTGTACAAGCGGATGTCACTTTTTGACACCTTTTGTTAGAAAGGGACTTCCACTTGTATTACAAGTTACAAGCTTTTGAGAAATGGGCCCCTCTAGGTCAGTCAAATTAGATTTTTTCCAGGAATTAATGTCCAGCAAGCTGGAAATCGTCTTAATAAGGTATTTGGTTCTAAATTTGTATAATCCGAGTTTGCTCCGTTCCAGGAGTTATGGAAAAAATTTTGCTCTTTTTCAGTTTATTGCTTGTAGCTTGTAGTTCAAAACGGTACGTCCGACGAAAAATTTGCTCTAATCATGATAAAAATTGACATCTGTGATTCAAAAGATTGTAAAAAATGGCCGCCACTTTGAATTTCTTTACATCGAGTGGTTTGTCAATCCAAGGTAAAATGGATCTCCCAAGGTTCCCAAAATTTATCCTCCAGGGATGGGGCAAACTCGGATTATACGCATTTAGGACTAAATGAAGGTATTAAAATTATTTTCAGCTTTCTGGGAATTAATTCCTCAAAACGCTTTTATTCGATCTAAATAGACTGGCCTACTAATATTAAAACAAGTTAAATTAGTCCTTTGAAGTAGGTGTACCGTACCTTATAAACCCAATATATTTTTTAATTAATATAAGGAGATCTGTATATTAATAACTGACTAACTTTTAAAAATAATGGATTTTATTAATGTTTATTATGATGAATGTCCTCAGTTTTTGTTGTCTTAGTATATCGTTATTCCCATGATGGGGCTTCTTCAGTGTTAGGCCAAGTATTCACTATAAAAATGTTTGTTTAGAAACACGGTTTAAAAACAGTGTTTCTCAGAAAATGTATGATACTCATTACGAAACATTGTTTATACGAGTAAACCGTGTTTCTAAACAAAAATGTATAATATAGTGAATACGTGGCTTTAGTGTACAACCATCACGCTCATTTAAAAAATGTTTAGTAATAGATTTTAACTTATTTCTCACTATTAAAATGACATTGATTAAAAAGTTTACCAATTAAGATTAAATGTAGAGATACGGTTAGAGTCGCCCGGCAGTTTTGCGGACCGTCCCCAGTCCGAGTATTCCCGCGAGCTGTAAACGTCGTCCGATTTAATTTAATTTAAAGGGGCCCACTGATTAACAGTCCGCCGGACGGTATCGGCCTGTCAGTTGTTCGGAGCTGTCAAAATTTTGTTCTAACTGACAGGCCGATACCGTCCGGCGGACTGTTAATCAGTGGGCCCCTTACATCTGTAAATTGTATGTGTGTGTGATTGACGTTTCTGCTCGCGTTAAATACAATACAGATTTTGACATCTCGTTGTAACACGAATTATCCCTACATTTAATCCGATTGAATATAGGTTTGTATTAGAAAATGTATTAAGAAATATATAAACAATTAATTAATTTAAATTTAATGTAATGTTGTCTGTACACAGGACATGATTTGGAGTAGGTACAGCTTTGGTAATACAAAGCACTCTTGCTTGCTAATTATTTGTGTACCTAATAAAGTCGAATAAAGTCAAGCAAGAATGAACCCGTACACTTCATGCCTTTCAGGTTTATAAGTAGGTATTATTAAAGTAAGACTAAAGAGTCTTAAGGAGTCTCCTTTAATGTCACAAATTAACGTAAGTACCTACTTTCATTGGTCTTTCATTTATTTTGGGCTATGAATATTCAGCAGGTTTGACCTGTATTTGCGATGCGGGGCGAGACGTCAGAAAATAGCCCATTACTGCGGCGCTCCATCAAGGTTTGAATAAAACTTTTTATTATTATGGATTGTAGCTGTACCGACTTACAATAGGGCATTTGCAGACGCTATGCTAAGTAGTTTTTAGTTCTTAAAGTGAGGAGGAAGAGTTAGGTTTGCTATAGTGCTGCCTTCAGCTGTCAAGGCTAAAGGATTAACAAAGAGATAGCATTAACCTAGATGGCTTAGAAATTTTAAACAAATTGTACCTTTTTTCATTGCTAAATAACAGTGTACGTGTTCGTTAGTCAATGCCTTAGCTGAGTTTGTCACAAAGCTATCAGAGTATTACTAAAAAATCGACATCAATTTTTTATTTTTGCATTGTTAGGTTAGTTAGGTTAAACAAGCATTAAAATTATACGTAATTAATAAATATATTATTATATAACAGATGACATATCCATAGTTTTTTTAATCTTAAAATAGCTTTTACAGTACATATGGTCCTATTTTCCCGCACTAGTGCGTAAAATAGCACTTTTCGTGCGATGTCAAAAGTTTAAAGGGCCATATATACTGTAAAACGTTGTACGATACACGTGCGAATAGGTAATTCGCAACTCGTGTCGATTTAAAACACTCCCTTCGGTCGTGTTATAATTTATCGCCACTCGTTTCGAATTTCCTCTTTTCCGCACTTGTATCGTAAATAACTGTAATAGTATTCCGTAATAAGCTAGCCTACGGAATCAGCATTCATAAACACCCACCAACCGTTAGCTTTTAACATTTAAGTTTGGAATTGGAGATTATTCAAACTCTCTTGATTAGACAGGCCTATTCGGATTTCGAGATAATCACAAAATCTTGAGACGATTTAGAGATCAACTAGATCTACATTTGATATCAACTAGATGTTGAAGTCATAACTTGTCGAAATCGTTCAAGAGGACCTCCAGAATCGCGGAAACGTCAAATTTGACATATCTATCTTACAATTATCTTTAAATTATCCGTATCGTAACTTGTTGAAGTCTAGTAGAAATCTAATTCATTTTCCGAATCGAGCCGTACCAGTCAGCCGACATCCTAAATAAATATAAACATATGTATACTCGTATACACTATGTACGATAAGAGCGTGACCGGTAAAACTTGTATTGTGATATTTTAAACCATTTTCATACAAACGCCTTCTGATTGTATCTAGAGATATCTACAAACCTTTTTCTTTAGTTTTACTTGCCCAGAAGGCCCAGAACGCAATGATAGAAGTGGATTTTTTGAAAACATCTGCAAGACCCGTTTTGAATCTTATGTGGAGGAGGTCTTTTTTATTTTCTTCCGCGTTCTGGTAAGTCAAAACATTTTTATACTCCATATAATGCTTTATTCACTTAATTACAAACGCCTTCGATTTATTTATATGCAATCAGCTTGGTTTCGTGACATTTTGGGCCCTTTCGGGTACGTACAGAAGAACACTGCCTCATCATAACGTGAATAGTCAGCGATATTCTTTTTTTATTGAAGTTTAGGTGGGAAACTGTCAAAAGTTTTTTATTATTTTTTACGAAGCATTGTAGACAAAAGAACAATCTATTCAGCCAGTTTTTTTTTCTGTGCCACATTCTTAAAATATACATGTACACTGGTCACGCTCTTGTCAAACACACGTAGGTATTTCGATCAACTTGTTTTTGTTTGAATGCTTAATAGCTGGATGCCGAACACCAATTTCGGTGTAACTATTTATAGAGACACTTTATGACCACGCTAATAACATGTAGGTTATATTAGCCCATTGAAAGCGTTCCAAATTAACGGTGGTGCCTTGCATTAAATACCTAAGGGTCGCGCGGGTTTTTTAGGGATCCGTAGCCAACTTCCGGAACCCTTATAGTTTCGCCATTTCCGTCTGTGTGTCTGTCCGTCTGAGACTTTGCTCCGTGATTGTTAGTGCTAGAAAGCTAGTATTTGATATGGATACATAAATCAATCATGCCGACAAAGTGGTAGAATAAAAACTAGACAAAAAACCGGGCAAGTGCGAGTCGGACTCGCACACGAAGGGTTCCGTACCATAATGCAAAAAACGGCAAAAAAAAAACGGTCACCCATCCAAGTACTGACCCCGCCCGACGTTGCTTAACTTCGGTCAAAAATCACGTTTGTTGTATGGGAGCCGCACTTAAATCTTGATTTTATTCTGTTTTTAGTATTTGTTGTTATAGCGGCATCATCTGTGAAAATTGCAACTGTCTAGCTATCACGGTTCGTGAGATACAGCCTGGTGACAGACTGACGGACGGACGGACGGACGGCGGACAGCGGAGTCTTAGTAATAGGGTCCCGTTTTACCCTTTGGGTACGGAACCCTAAAAATTGGGTACTTACCTACTTCCCTTACCTACACGTACAGTGGGGAGTGTGAAAAATATACCCCCAGGGCCCCCTCTAACTTTTGAACCATACGTCCAAAAAATATATAAAATCGTGAAAGTAGAGCTTAATAAGGGCTTTCAATGAATGATCAGTTAAGTAGGTAGGTACGTCGTTTTTGAGTTATCGTAAAAACTTTCCTATTCTAATAAAAAAATCTACATTGCGCCAGGGGTGCAAAACTCCTCCCTTCGGGCAAACGCGGCTCCGTTCGGCTCAGCATTGTTGCGAGCAATTATTAAGGTTGACACAACTTGACGTCCCTTTACGTGCACGACCACAGATAAGATAATGGGTTGAATTTTGACAACCCTAAATAGCCGAAAGGGATAGTATGGCACTATCGTATATTAGAAAGAGACGGTTTTGTAGGAAGTTTCCTTTTTGTACGGTAGTACTATTATTGCGCTTAGTAATTTTGTGATTGCGCTTCGAAGGGTATAGGTTATAGGAAGGATAGCCCCCTTTTAAGGCCCCGTTCCGTTTGCGACGGACGGGTAACTAGTAACTACAAACCCCTTCATTGAGCATGGCCCGACATACTCTTGGCTGGTTTTATGTTAAAAGTGTCAAAATGACGGGAACTTTTAAAGGGGCCCACTGATTAACAGTCCGCCGGACGGTGTCGGCCTGTCAGTTAGAACAAAATTTTGACAGTTCCGAACAACTGACAGGCCGATACCATCCGGCGGACTGGTAGTCAGTCCCTTAAGCAGACTTTTGCCTCAAAATGAGTCCGATAACGAAAACTACAAGGGTTACGTTTTTACCATTTTGGTTACGGAGCTTACGGAGCCCTAACATGGAGACAAGATCCCAAGGAAGTTACATAAGAACAGACAGTGTAAAGGGCAACTATTGAAAAAGCCTTAGTGAATTCGTGTTCGTTGCATGATTTATGCACATACGATAGCAGCGCAGTGAAACTAGTGAAGGGAAATCTGGAAATACAAACGGAATTGTGAAAAATACCTACTAACGGAAATATGCGAATAGTAAAATCTTGCGATTACGCTTCGCGAAGCGAGAGACTGCTTTAAAAGGGAATCATTGAAGTTTTTACATTTTATTTAATGCTCCCGTAGCAGTGAGGTTTAGAAGGCCAGTTATGCGTGAAAAATAAACAATCCCTACTAGATCAGACCAAGCTATCTCGGCAGCGATTTTGATAGCACATATTGTGTAATGTTATTAAAATGTCATAATTTTATAGAAGTTTGACGTTTACAATAGTTAGCTGCCGAGTTACGTTGGTCCGACTCTAATATAATAAATACAAAAAGTAACTCTGTCTTATTAGATTTTAACGTTTAAGCCAATGAACCAATGAATGAAATTGGTATGGAGATAATTTGAGGCCCGGAAAAGGAGGTATCATCGTCATCATTCCACTGCGCCCTCCGCAAAAACGAACTGTTGCCAGAAAAATGGGTTAGGTAAGAACTGCGACATCCACGAAAACAAACTGTTGCCAGAAAAGTGGGTAAGGTGAGAACTGCGACATCCATGAAAACAAGCTGTTGCCAGAAAAGTGGATAAGGTTAGAAATGCGACGTCCACGTAAACAAACTGTTGCTAAAAATGTGGGTTAGGTTAGGTTGGAACTGCGTCCCCCTAAGGTAAATTTCTATGAGTAAATAAACTTGTTGAAGGGACTGAAATAATCTTCAATCTGAACAATCCCGCTCCATTTCAATCTAAAATAATCTGTGTTTAAACAAAAGTTGTCATAGAAGATAAGCAGAGCCCGAGCTTGCACATCATAAAAACGCACGCTTACCTAAGTTTTAATCCTCGTAAAGTGAAAACGTGTAAACTTAGGAAACTTTGTCACGTTTCTCGATTTACGATCACAGCGCAAACTTTTTGTTATGAAGAAGCGTGAATCCACCTTAAAACAAAATAATGTCTCATCAGCAAAGTTTTATTTCGGTCACATAAATATGGAATTGGCAACTAGGTATAACGAGTCACATTTTACTTACCAAAAGCAGCTGATTATTCTCTCCTTGAAGTCGCTAGGAAGTACGAATGATTTAGCTTTGCTTTTAACACAATAAAACCCTTGATTGTTAGTAGAACTAAAATCCAACAAAATGACGTTATATGCTTCTCGGTGAAAATGTATAATGACATAGCAACGTCTTACCTCCTGAAAATGATTATCACAGAAATGATATAGTATGAACATATTAAACACCTATACCGACGTATTTATGGCTGATGGTGAGGTTTACTAAGGTCAATGTGGATAAGATCGTCTAACAGCTCTTTCGTCGCTTTTAACTCTTGCTTTGTACACATATTCCACTTACAGAAGGTCGGTAGAGCAGAAAGGGTGAAATTCTTCCATTCTGTGTCTGACCGACGTACGTATACATAACGAGTGTTCTTGCCCTATTACAGTCTTCCCTGCAGTAAATGTTATATGCCGGTAACGGTACTCCCCATATTGACGTTACTTATTTATTTCTTATATATCCATGGTACTAAATTTTAATAATTTGGTATGTTCTGCTGCAGCGGACAACTTAATAGATTTCTACTACCCAGTACCACTCGCCCACCCATCTTCACGCAATGTCGTGTGAGCGTGCGTAGCCGTAAATAGATCCAACATAGTACCTATACCTAACTTTGTGTTGGTTATTGCGAAATTATTTCAATTATTTACATTACGTAGTATTTTTGAAACAGATTAAACTTGTTTGTATGGGCAGTCTTGCTTCACGCCTGCTTTTTAAATTAACCCTTATTCTATGAAATGAATGCAGCCAAGTTTAAATGAACTATTTAAACTTTGTTTAAGCGAAATTCATTTCGTAATAGTTTCTTGTTTGCTAATTAGGGCACAAGAAAGTTTCAAAATAATACAGTTGAGAATATTATCCCAACATGCGTCGAAATAATGGTATTTACGTGTTAATTATATTTAATAGATTTGTTCGAATCTGTTCTCTATTTGAGGCTATTTTTTTGTGTAGTAGTCACTCATAGACATACACTAATTATTAAAGTACTGCCGATTATTCGACAATGTAACGAGGTAGGGTGACGAAGGGTGAAGAATTTGACAACCATTTGATCATTCATAAAGATAGCTGATTTGACTACTTAGTACAGTACCTATCCTATTCAACCCGTTTTTTCTTATACCGAACAAATATATAGTCCATAAATATAGGTAAGCTTATATTGTTTCGTACCATTGTTTTTCATCAGTTTTTTGCGATCTCTTAAAGGCATGGTAAATCAAATGTTAGCTAGAAGCTAAAAAAGTAATCCCCATAAAATGTAACCCACCATAGCCATGCGTACCGTTCACTTAATGCTTCGAGTCATGACTCGGGCTTGGCCAAATTTTTATTTATTAAGAACCGTCGTATCACTAGAAGAGAACAAGGTCGTTTCATCAAAAAACGCACACAAAATGGACCGTTAAAATATTTCGGTAGGAAATGACATAACACTCTGTAGGTAGGTAGTGTAAAATGCTTCAATGCCATTCATTGTTGTTTTAATTTGTTTCACTCGGTTTACATTGTGCTACAACGGGAATACAGTGGGTTCAGATGAAAGTGATGATATTAATTAATGGTCTATTGTATACTTAAATCAATTTAGAGGCATTTTTTAAAGTGAATTGAAGCGCATATTAGAAAGTAGATTGTGCCACATGAGCTGCCAAAATGCCGCTCCCATACAAACAAAGTTACGGTCTCGTTTTAAAACATTAATTATATGAACGTTGGCATGAACATTTACGTAACATAGATATATCTATGCCTGGTACTAGTTTTCGATGTAATTTTTTTTATACTTAAGTACAAAGCAAGCGAATAGAAACTTTGTATGTACAACTTGACTGAACTTATATGTAATTTGTATGTAAAATTTCTACATGTTGCTTACGTTATATAAAGCAGTCTATTGTGATAAACAGCTTTCTATGTCAAACGGTTGGGCTGACGTTGATTTAATTCAGTCAGTCAGGACATTTACGTTTATAAATAGACGGGTTATTCATCAGTTCATAACAGTAAAGAGGCCTCAATTAGTACCTAAAGTGTTTTTAAAAAAACCGGCCATTTGCTAGTCGGACCCGCGTTACAAGGGTTCCGTACATCACCCAATTTTCAACAATGTATTTTTTATATGTGAAACGCGAGTGAATTGCCTTTTAAAAACCCGTAGGGGTCGGATCAAAAACTAAGTAATCCGTCCAACTCACGCTTGACTGCCTAGTTCTAATAGGTTTTCCTGTCATCTATATTCTATAGGTAAATTTCTACTTATTGTGTATATTTTTTTCAAAATTTTACACCCAGTAGTTCCGGAGATAAAAAGGAGGGGGGAATGGTCATTTTTTGGCAATTTTCTTGAATAACTTCTAAACTATTTATTTTAAAATTACAAAAAAAAATAGATTTTAGATTCTCAAAATAAGCTCTTTCATTTGATATGTAAAACATTATTTTTTAATTTTCTCATGTACCCCCCAAAAGTGGCCTCCGTGTTTTAAATTCATTTGTTTACGTAGGATATCAACTTAATTGGTCCAGTACTTTTGGAGAAAATGGGCTGTGACAGACGGACAGACAGACTCACGAGTGATCCGTTCCGTTTTTTTTCCTTTTGAGGTACGGAACACTAAAAACGGACAAAATATAAACTACCTACGTCAAAATGACAGAATAAGACAAACAATTATTTCAGGCTTGTAGCACGTTTATTAATAACACCTTAACAAGTGTTTATTGCATCAGTGTTTATTTAATTTCTATTTATTGTAGATTTAATTATGTAGATAAGTTAAAAATAGCATATATTCCTCCTCCCTCATTACCATAATACTTACATTACGTTTTTGGACATCTGTACCACTTTTGCATTAGCTTAGTACATAAATATACGATAGGGTACTTATTTACCCAATTCATATTAATCTACATTGATGCGTCGACCGTCCACAATCAATTATCGGTTGACGTCGAATCGACTGGTCGACGATACGGTATTGATCGATCCATGTCGGTCGGCGTTTAGCGTAGATTGCTAGTACAATATCCCTAGAAATTTAACTATTGTTTACTGAACGCGGAACTAATTAACTAATTAATACATGAAGTACCTGTGCTACGAGAATCATAATATGTAAGTTGTAAGTCATTAACCCGTACAAGCTCTAAAGCCTGAAGCCCTCCGTCGTGAGGTATTTCGACGCTTAGTTAGGTACAATAATGAAGTAGTTCCTTCACAACATAACAAAATAAATAGAGGCAGCTTTAGCCAAAAAATCTGAGTAAAAAAATTAGGTATATATTTATAGCACTTTCCTTAAACAATGTACTTAAGGAAATATAATAAAAATATAATGCAAACAACAATTGCCGACTTAAGTATCTGAAATCACGACAGTAACATATATTTAGGTACCTACCTATACTTTTGTTTAGTCACTTTTTGTTCAATTTGGTGATTTCTGGGAACCAATGGGTAGATTTTATCGAACGAGCGAGCGAAGCGAACGAAGTTCTTACATTCGACTTGGGACACGCGGCTGGCTAGGGGCACGTCCCGGCATTTCGATGTTTTTAAGCTGAACTATCAGAGGATAGTTTGATACTCAAGAACTTAAGTAAATTTGTTCTAATTTAAATGAAATTGGGTAAACGTGTAGTTGAGGGCATTATATTTTAGTCATTAAATTATGAGCAGGCTCGATCAAGGCGTTATTGAGCTAGAAGAGCTTAGAAGGCTAAAAAGCTATTTGTGAGGGGTCTTGCTTTCTGGTCATCTTTTTGCAAGAAACTATGGTCGAGTTTGGTATCAAATGAAAGTGCTCGGCTTGCACTTTTATAAAGTCGTTTTTAGATTTACCATTTTGAAATAATTAGCAAGATAAAAATAAACTTAATATAGGTATTTGACATTTCACAGGAAATATTTCTGCTACCACAGATACAGTATCAGTTAAGGGCTCCACGGACCTTGTAATATATCCACGCGATTTTTGATCCATTGCCGCCTATAGTGGGACATGAAATAGTAGAAATTAAATAGAATGAATGGAACTCAAAAAAATTCCATACTATAGTCGGTCAAACAAGTTTGTCAGTAGAAAAAGGCGCGATATTCAAATTTTCTAT
Source organism: Cydia splendana (assembly GCF_910591565.1). Taxonomy (NCBI): domain Eukaryota; kingdom Metazoa; phylum Arthropoda; class Insecta; order Lepidoptera; family Tortricidae; genus Cydia; species Cydia splendana. The sequence goes on along the minus strand of NC_085987.1, from coordinate 35,721,477 downwards.
GGGTCGATAACCCTTCGCGCCTACATTTTTTAGCCGCTTTTTTCTACTGACGGAAATGGCTTGACAGACTATAAATTGTTGCCATGTGTAAGCATTTTACGTCAAAAATGTGACAGCTATATACGTAGAAAATAGCGCCCTCATTTATTAACCGACTTCCAAATCTCAAAAGGAGGAGATTCGATTGTGATTTTTTTAATGTTTGTTACTCCCTATCTCCGTCATTACTGGACCGATTTTGAAAATTATTTTTTTGATTGTATGTATATGCATACAGATTGGTCCCGTTTTTGTCAAAACCCAGTTCTGATGATGGGATCCATGAGGAATCGAGGGAACTCCTCAAATCTTAAAGGCATACATATAGTGATTTATGTGTTTTATCAACAAATCAAGCATATACATTAAAAAAAGTGACATTTCATGAAGTGGAACTGCTGATGATGATCAGAACGGAACTCTTCAACGAAGCATAGTTCACGTTTGGCGACTTGTCCTGTTCGTTATGTTTGTTAAGCAAGTTAAGTTTTTAAGCCACATTTTTGTCAAGCTCGAGTTCTGATGATGGGATCCACGAGGAATTGAGGGAACTCCTCAAATCTTAAAGGCATGCGTATAAAGATTTGTGTATTTTCATCAGAAAAACAAAAATTTACATTAAAAACTGTCGCATTTGATGAAGTGGAACTGCTGATGATGATCAGAACAGAACTCTTCAATGACTACACGTTTGGCGATTTCGAATTTCGATTTTGACGGAGCTGGCCCTGGACCCAGACCCGACCCGGATCCGGGCTCTTATCTGGACCTGAATCCGGACCTGGACCCGGACTTGGACCTGGACTTGGACCTGGACCAAGACCTAGACCTAGACATCGACCTGGACCTGGTCCTAGACCCGGACCCGGAACTGGACCCGGACCCGGACTCGGACCCGGACTCGGAAAACCACTGATACCTAAGCTAAATAAACCACTATAATTACCTACCATAAAATGGAGCTATATAGTATAATGATGCCCAACTTACTAGCCCCTCCCGCTCCCCTCCGGCACCGCACGCGCCGTTAAGTGGGTTAGGTTAGGTTTGAACTGCGATCCTCACAGAACCGAAAAAAAGTGGGTTAGGTTAGAACTGCGAGCCTTATAGAAACGAAATGCTACTAGAAAAGTGGGTGGTTTTACCTCCTTTTCTACATAGTGCACCATCTATGTACAATAATCTTTCCGAACCGAACTGCTATCAGAGAAGTGGGTTCGTGAGGCTAAAACTGCGACCCTTACAGAAACGAAATGCTGCCTACTAGAAAAGTGGGTGGTTTTACCTCCTTTTCTACATAGTGCACCATCTATGTACAATAATCTTTCACCGGCCCCCAAAGAAGTCGGTTTTTTTACCTTGAAAATTATTTTCTACTATTTTATGTCGAACTATACGAGTAAGTAGGTGCAACAAAGTCAATCGCTCTATATAATTTTTGGCAAACCGCGAGTTCTCAGTTCGGGGCGAACTACTAGTATAATTTTTAGTTGAAGAATTAAATTTAAAAATAATAATAATACTTTCAAACTTCCAAATCGAAATAACAATACAATACAGTAACTCTTTATTGCCCAAATCCAATAACAACATATTAATCTAAATCTAAGTTACACAGAATAGAGGACTCCTTTTAATAGGTATAAAACTTTAGAAACCTATGAAAATATTTTACCCGAAAAAAAAATGTTAGACCAAGAAAAGTTTGCAACGATTTTGATAGCAATGAGATCACTCGCAGTGCAAGTGTTATTTCAAAACGTCAAACTTCTATGAAATTATGACGTATTATTAAGACTTACACTGCGCGTGCTATCAAAATCGTTGCAGACTTTTCTTGGTCTAACATTTTTTTTACTCAAATTGTCTTACTTAGTTCAATTCCATTTAAATTTGACTCATTTAAAACTGATCGTGGGTTACAATAACGTAGAATCCATGTTGCTTCTTTATACTTCTTGCAAACCCCATTTCACCGTTAATCCTCCATACAGCGACAATAATCGCTTTATAAGCCACATCGCTAGATTCAATTGTACTCATGTTCTTGTACAAACGTAAATTGTACAAAGGGATGTCACACCAGCAACTTCCCAGAGAGATTTAAGTGTTATTATGCTACATACATTTAATTAACCCTACCCTCCACGGATTACATCTAAGTTGGCCGTGTACGGCGTATGCGGCGGACGCGATCATAGGCGGGCTTCCACGTTATTACACATTCTAATAGCTTGCCGAGGGAATAAATAGAATGTGATTGCTTATTGACAATTTCCAATTAAATTGTAACAGTAGGTACCTTTTGTACTAATAATTAGTAGATTTTTCTCTCTTCATATACGGGATCATTAATTGTTCTTTCTAGAATAAAGGTAATGTTTTAGATTTTAGATTAATTTATACATGTTACGATTTACGATTATATTAATAAATAATAATACATTGATGTGATTAGTGATTTATGTACACGTAACACGTATATATTTAGTACCGTTAAGAACAAGGTCCATGTACCTAATCAATAACAAAACGAAGGTTTGCAATGAATATCGGTAGGTAAGTGCCTAAATTTTATTTGGCGAATCGCCAGAAAGACAATAAGCTAATTACAGCCTAGGTAGGTAAGTATACTCCAAACTGTTAAAGAATCTTACCTAATTGAGTTTCCAGTAAAATCGACACTTCACTTAAGGAACTTTTTGACTTATGGCAATAGTTGTTGGGTGTTCTGACTTAAAATAATGGTTTCCTAACGTAAGTTATTATTCTTTGTCGTATAATGATGTGATAACTCATATATTTTTTCTTCTTTGTGCCTATGCGTATTTTTCCTCTGTTTTGTGGAGTTACGACCATTCAGCAAATAGTTACGTGACATTAATTTAAACACAAAACTTTTTTTTAGTTGAATGAATAGGTATACTGAATTGCCACTGCACTAAAATAAAGTGCATTTCACAACTCAATTCCAATTAACATTTCGCTACAGTTACTGCTTAAACGCACACACTTCGTTTTTTATGCCGTGTCCAATTTGGCGACTAAAAATGCTGAAACATGTTTTAGCGATTGCATTCTTCCCCCTTGACTAGTAAAAGCAATGAATATTTCGATTCACCATTAACATTAAGAAGTAGACTAGTTTAATGTCATGTTATAGCTTATAAATCTAAATATATAAACGTGAAAGACCTGACTGACTGACTTAAATCAACGCACAGCCCAAACCGCTGGGACTAGAAAGTCCAAATTTGGCAACTAGATTCCTTATAAGGTCTAGGGGTCCACTAAGAAAGGATTTTTCAAAATTCATCCCCTAAAGGAGTGAAATGGGGGTCCAAAGTTTGTATGGGGAAACAAGATTAGTTAGACTATTTTATTCCAAATTTCACAGGAGTATTCCTAAAGATAAATGAGTAAACACGTGTTTCAGGTTTTTTGAAAATTGAACCCCTAAGAGGGGGAAAAGTCACCAATAGGGTTGATATCTCAAAATATCAATATGGGTATCGTTTTCATAGTATTTTGAGACGCTAATAACAAAAATGGCATCAAAATTAAAATTAACGTAGCCGAAGTGAACAATCATCCCCCTGGTAGGGGTGCAATGGGGTTGAAATTTCAAAATATCAATATGGGTATAATTTCCATGGTTTTGTGGGACGCTAATTACAAAAATCGGGCAAGTGCGAGTCGGACTCGCGCACGAAGGGTTCCGTACCATATAAAAAAAAACAAAAAAAAGCAAAAAACAAAACGGTCACCCATCCAAGTACTGACCACTCCCGACGTTGCTTAACTTTGGTCAAAACTCACGTTTGTTGTATGGGAGCCCCATTTAAATCTTTATTTTTTCTGTTTTTAGTATTTGTTGTTATAGCGGCAACAGAAATACATCATCTGTGAAAATTTCAACTGTCTAGCTATCACGGTTCGTGAGATACAGCCTGGTGACAGACGGACGGACGGACGGACGGACGGACGGACGGACAGCGAAGTCTTAGTAATAGGGTCCCGTTTTACCCTTTGGGTACGGAACCCTAAAAATGGGATCAAAATTAAAATATAACGTAGCCGACGTGAACTATGGCCCCTGGTGGGGAATGCTAATTACGAAAATAGCATAGACGGTTGTAACATACACGCTGATTTACAGCCACACGTGATCCAGACTTTTGAGAATGCAATGCCTTAAAGTAAATTTTTTTAGCTATTAGCTCAGGGAAAATTTCACTAATACCTACAATGGCTGTTGAATTGTTGGATATTGATGGGACCATGTTGGCTCACACCGTAGTACCTATAATTGGAGATGGAGCCTGTCAGGCCGCGTAGCCAAGATGCCAATCGCTTACTCTCCGTAGCGATCGAAACGCAACTGTCACTGTCGCGCTAATATGGAAGAGTGATAGAGAGACATAATGCTTTTCGTTGTCGAAGCGATAGCGATTGTAACCTTGGCTAGGCCGGCTGTTTCGCGCCATCTCCTATCTTCTGTATGATACGCAGGTGATGGCCAGGGAGGTGCGCGAGCAAATCGTTAGTCACGTGGTGGCCAACTGGGAGGAGTTTGTTATTATGTCTCATTAACAGTAACGGTGATAATTACTCCAGCTCCGTTGAATACTGCCTTGAAATGTCGCGCCCGTTTACTTACGGTAGTCTCTGCGAGTTGGTAGCGGCAGGACAACTGTTTCCGTGGGTTTTCGAAGTTTACCGCAACAATGAGCTATATATGAGAGTTGGTACTGTGGGTAATCCGGTGGGCCGACTAAGATTTTCAAGTGATTTGTCTAGCGGTCATTTTGACGTATATATTCGCAGTGAATTACTCGTAAGACCCACAATATCAGAGCCCCCTTCTTCACTCCTCTCTGTGGTTGCCAAGAAGATTACCACGAGAAGGAATGAGGAGATTACCACCCCATTTAGAATCAGACTCATCATTATCTCTTACCGCTACCAAAACAGTTACTAAAAAACGCCGTGCCAGGTTCACGAATACTACACGGAACAAACAACTAAAAGCTGCCGCAAATAAATATATGCAAAACAAATCATCAGATCACCAAGCTGCCGTAAGCAATTACCAAAAAATGAACCCTGATGTACCTACACAGAGAAGCAGTAGCTAGGTATCAGCATCAGCAAGCCCACCCCGAGGTAAACCGTGACACCTCCGCTAGGTATCAGCAAACCCACCCCGAGGTAAACCATGACACCTCCGCTAGGTATCAGCAAATCACACACACTGATACACTTCATCCATGTAAAACTCCGCACCATTTTGCAATTCTCTCTCAAGTTGCCGTTTAATGTCGTCCGAAAAACTGTCCTTATATTTTTTCCAGAGACTTAACGGGTCAGTAAGTTGACAAAAAACTAACATTATTATGAAAAGTTCACGCAGCTTGAAGGGAGAATCGCACAACGCAGCTTCCTCTAAAGTTGAGTCCCAATGTTTATCGTCCTCTAGCAATCCAAGGGAGAACCACTAATGTAGTGCAGGGATGTTACGGAGCTCCGGTTCCGTTTCCGTTAAGACGGAACTTCCGTTTGGTATTACACATCCGTTTCTGTTCCGGTTCCGTTATGTTTGAAACGGAAGTTATAACGGATGTCAATGCTTCGCGCGGCGGCGGCGTACATCAAAAACAAACAGGTTCATACCAGTCATTCGCTCATCGCCCCGCTTGCCACGTGCTACGCTAATTTGTTGTTTGTTTGTATACCTACTTTGTTTTATTCGTGTTATTAAAATTAAAATCGTATGTGTTCTGTTGTGTACTGACTGTGTGTAGTGTGTGTGGTGAATGTTAGTGTGTATAAAAACGCACAACGAAGCCGGAATCAAGTTCGATTTGGAACTATTTTGATGAAGTTAGTGGGGACACGGCTAAGTGTAAACTTTGTCTGAAGGTTAATTCTAAAAAGGGGAAAACGAATACATCGTTAAAAAGTCAGGCTCCGATTCTGGTTCCGGTTCCGTTTTCGGTTCCGTTTCCGTTATCGGTTCCGTTTCCGTTTTCGGTTCCGTTAAACTAAATTGAAAACATCTGTTTCCGTTTTCGGTTCCGATAAAACCACATCCGTTACATCCCTGATGTAGTGTATAAGGAGATGCTATAGGTACAAAAGGCTACAACTACATAAATAAAAAATATAAATTAAAAGGTGTTAGGTACAAAACGTACATTAGATTATATTAAATAAGTCGAGCTCGATTAATCGATATAATTACAATTGGTGTCTTCAAGTCAAGAGTGAATACTGTGAATAAGCTTTTACTGAAATAGTGAGCTACACCTTCGTAGGGTTGCAAACAGATTTATGAAAAAAAAAACATGAAAAAAAACCTCGCACCATGTTTTTTTTTCTAAATTAGGTTTTTTTTCAGATGAACAAAAATATGCCACAATAACGGTTTTTCGTGATTTATTTGTATATGTAACTTAAAACTAAGTAATTTTTGGGGAATCCCTGAATTCCCCGATGCGGCGACGAGAGGCGTTGGTGTTGCCAACAGTAAATTGCGATAACTACCACTACAGATTTCATTTATGTTGTTATTAATCAAAGTTGTTAAATTAAATTGGTTAAATGGTTAACATAAACTGACATAAAGTCTAAAACAAGTAAAACAACCGTATAAAAGTATTATCTGCCTTGCAAATTTTGGGTTTTCATACTTTTGAAAAAAAACGTAAGTACTCCAGAAAAAAAACTTTTTTTTTCACGGTTTTTTTTTATGTTTTTTCTCAAGTCAGAAAACAAACCGTTTTTTTACAACCCTACACCTTCCGCCTTGTCATCACTTTCCAGCAGGTGAGACTAAGGTCAGTCACTGTTCAGTCCGTAAAAAAAAAAAAAAAAAAAAGAACTCTCCTGCGCGTGCGAAGCCGCGGGCAAAAGCTAGTTATAATATATGTACAGTCGACGTCAGAGATATGTTTACACTTTTGCACCTTAATCCTTTGTAATAAGGCGAAAAATGTAAACATATCTTTGTCGTGGATTGTAGATATATACTAGTAGGGGCTCTAGGGCAATCATTGCCTAATTAAAGTTGAAAGCTACCTTAGTTCTATAACTTTGAATTAAGTACCGACGTGAAGTGACTCCAATAATCTCTTTTTATTTGCATAATTTGAAATCATATAGGTACAGTATTATTTTTTAATATGTTTGGATATCGTGTATAAAATAAAGCAGCTGTCCTCGTATATCCCGTTGAAATGCTTTTTAATTGCTTGTACTCGTAGTTAGTTTTGTCGCTTTTTCGGAGTTTCTTTTTGATAGTACGTGAACTAAAATAAAACCGCTGGTCTGCGCTAACTAATCAGATTGGGTGGCGGCATTTGACTGTGTTCAAGCTTTCATTGTGTGTTAGTTACGTACCATAACCAGTCACAACGTAGGTACAGTCGACGCCAAAAATATGTTTACACTTTTGCACCTTACTACTTTGTAATAAGGCAAAAAATGTAAAGATTTCTTTGACGGCGCTGTAGGTACCTACCTACTCTCTAGTTATTTATGCTGCAGCGGCTATATAATTGCTCGCACATGCTTGATTTTTGGAAATCCACCTAGGTACCGTAAAATCAGGTAACTATATTCCTTAAAGTACAACAATGGTCGAGTTTTTAACGTTGATTCTTAACGAGCCATTATCATCACTACAACACCTTATAAAACAAAGTCCCCACCGCGTCTGTCTGTTTGTGTGTTTGTATGTTTGTTCGCGATAAACTCAAAAACTAATACCTACTGGACGGATTTTCATGCGGTTTTCACCTATCAATAGAGTGATTCTTGAGGAAGGTTTAGGTGTATAATTTGTTAACCCGTGCGAAGCCGGGGCGGGTCGATAGTAATTTATACTAATTAAGTTCATTTATTTTGGAGCTTACACAGATACACTAATGCTCTCTCTATATTATATAAACTCAATACTCAACAGTCAACATAATTTGAAAAATACTTAAGTACGTATACATATTTTTATGAAATTTGTATTTTGACCATAGTTGCAAGCTGTGGACTAAAGTTACCTTACTTTACGGTACCTAATCATAATGATTATTGATAAACTGACCAGTTTTTTATACGATTTAGGTATACTTCCTATATACTTCAAAAAGCGGCCAAATAGAGTTAGACCAAGAAAAGTCTGCAACGATTTTGATAGAACGCGCAGCGCAAGAGTGTTATTTATACGTCATAATTTCATAGAAGTTTGCACGGCGACGACATGGCGACGTAAACTAAAAAATAGTACATACATAGGTATAAAAACCAAATTGAACTTTCGACCGTTCAATATTTGTCTAAAATATAACCCCATGTGTGGTTATTGTATTTACTTTAAGTGCAAGATAACAATCTCCGGAGTGTTGTTTCGGCGCCGCGACCGTCGCGTCGAAGATAATTTTCTGTGATCGCGTTCCGGTGTTATTTCCCCCGTGGCACGCATTTCACGGCAACGTTTGGTGTTGCGTGGTGCCCTTTTTAAGTAGATATGTGAGCGTTTATTTAATTTTTACCATTTTTATATATTGTGACCTTTTTTGCCACTTTTATGTTATTTCTAGTCAGGATAGCGAGCCTTTTTCATCCTTATAGGAGAAATAAAGTGTCCTAAAATTTCCATACATTTTTCTAGCTTTCCTTTTTGTTATCGCCATACAAAGTATATGGGGAAATGGTAACACAATAGGAAAAAAACTCTGGGACATTTTTTTTCCCACATGATCGAAAGAGCTCGTGATTCAGGTAGAAATAACACAAAAGTGGCAAAAAGGTCACAATATTTAAAAATGGAAAAAAATAAAAGAAACGCTCATGTATGAAGTATTTTTAATAATTGAAGGAATTTTGTTGGACTTACCGTGTGACACTGTTTAGTGAATCATATGAACCTGAGCTTAGTTTGATATTTTTGTAATTTGCATTTCATATCAAGGGCACGGTTATTTAATACGACTGTCGGTATATTGATGTTTACTTTTAAAACACATTGTCAATTATTTAAGTTACCTACTTATTAATACGTTACTTTTGATAACTTTCCAGCCTCATCAACAATGGCCTTTCAGGTTTTTAAAACGAAATCTAGATATCCCACCTTGACCTGCTTATTATTTTGTTTTCTATATTTTTGAATAACAATATATTGTTTTTTTTTTTTTTATCATTTATTTACATATATTGATTATGATTAAAGGATGACTCACGTTAGACTGGGCCGTGTCCGGGCCGGAGCTTCCGGCGTATCGTTTTCTATGGAAAGCACACGTGATCGCCGGTCATGTCATAGAAAAGTAAGCGCCGGAAGCTCCGACCCGCACACGGCCCGGTCTAACGTGAGTCATCCTTAATTCTAATGATTATGTAGGTATTACTTTATGTTATCAAGTTGTAGCTATTATAAGCTTAAATGATATTACTTTTTTTGTAGTTCTTAAAATTTTGGTAGGTAAACATATAAAATAATTTGTTTTTGTTAAAGTGCATACTTTTATAGAAGCTTGACGTTTAAATAACACTTGCACAGTATGTGCTATTAAAATCGCTGCCGATTTAGCTCGCGTCTGACTCTATCTACCAAAAGCAGATTTACATAGGTAATTTAATTTCTTAAAAATACGATTGAATCATATAATGTTTTGCGTACGTGACTGGGTTGAGTGTATCTTCTCTACACTGCCCTCTTAAGCTAAAAAACCGTATTTGCATTCAGTTTTCATACAAATTGACTGCAAATACGGCTTTTTAGCTTAGGAGGGCAGTATATAGTTACGTGGGAGCTACGTAAGAGAATGGCAAGCTGCCAGCGACCTGCGACTGCTGCCCGCCGACCGATACCGATAGGCAACCAAGTCGCAGTTTTAGTCGAATGCACTCCGTGACTTACGGTATCTTTGAGTCATATATGTAAAAGTCTAATGCACTCAGTGGCTTATAGTAGGAGCATACGTAATGCGACGTTAACGATATTAACGACCTGCACTTTGGTATAACAGTTTGGTGGGCATCAATGGTAAATAAATATGTATATTAATACATTTTTGGAAAAAAATATCGCTGACTGTACTTTTCTTTCCACAGGCAACTAATACTCATCGAGACAATTCTAACAACCCCAAACAGGTTTAGTTTGCGTTGTTTTATAACAAAGTTCCCATGGCCACCTCCTGTCTCCATCATCAGATCAGTTCCATGTCATCATAATATTGCATTGTCATCCGATTTACATATGTATGCAAAATTTCAGCTCAATCGGAAATCGGGAAGTGGGTTAAATTCAGCTTCCATTCGTCCCACACTAACATACATACATAAATACTAACTAACAAGGCAAGTTAAATAAAAGCTTCTAAAAAGCGTAAATGAAAGATCAATTCAAACCAGAAAACTTAACATGAATATACAATTTAACAATTTTTTTTTCTATGTAGCGGGTATTATTATGCATCCACATTAAATAAAAACGAGTGGTAATACAGAGATGCAAGAACGACCCAAGGCTTCCATCTACTTGTGCTTAGTTCCAGGGTACTCTAAACAGTTAAAGTATTCAAGCGGTAGTTAGAATAAATAAACGCAAAGAACAAATGCGGTGGGTTTGACAGTATATAATATCTAACCATAGACATTAAACAAATAAATATAAATATTGTATAAAAACTTATAAACTAAAAGTACCTAACTATTCTAAATTAATAAAAATAAAGCATCTCTAAACCTAAACTACAATAAAAAAATCAACCCTCGGCAAGGTCCCGTAGACGCTGGCAGCATTACCTCGCTGAATTGCAATGCTTATGCGCTGTGCGAGGAAGCTGCCAGCCCTACAGTCCCCAGTCACATCCACCAGCCTCTTTGATAACGCTCCGGAAAATTTCAGGACACTGGGACCCCACACGGGCCGAGTGTTTCCACACCAAAAGAGGTAAAGCTATATTCTTGGCCGATGCGGCTGTATTTATATTTATTTGTTTAATGTTTCAATTTAACCATAGATATATAACATATCAGTTTGAGAATGTAGTGTGTTTAAATTAAAATAATTACTATGTCGTTGTAATCGCGATGATATCGTAAGTATGAATAAAGTCAAACCTGTCCTTACCATATCGTGTAGTGATCAAATTCTCTATCTCACATATTAAATACAAGTACATAATTATATTTCACAGCGCGCTGCCTGAGTTTATTTGGAGTTTTGGTGGCTGAGTTTTGGTCGGCAATCACAATACTGAAAGTGACAGCATGGGTAAATTAGATTGAACAGAGTTAGGATTTAGGGTACCGATAATTGATACCACGTTGATTCAGACACGGAAAATTGCGCTTGAACGAAAGTTTCGTTTCGATAACTTTATGCTGCAACAGCCACGCCACTAATACCGACCTGAGCGCCTACTGTAAACTACGTTCGACGTGTTGCCTCTATGTCGCACTTGTAAATTCGCACGTAAGTGTGACAGGGAGGCAACACGTCGAACGTGGTTCGCGGTAGGCCCTCTGAATGTGCGCCGTCCGAATAGTGAGTACTACCTAATTGTAATAATCCTCGCGACGACCAAACTTTCAATGGGCTTAGACAAGAACCGTATTAAGTAAAGCCGATTTAGAACAACGGGCCTTAGTAATAATTCAACGTATTTAATTTATAAATATTAATTATGCTGAGAAACTTAGTATCTTCTTAACAGCTATTACTGAATGGGATAATAGACTTCTTCCTGCATTAGGTACCTATCTATGTATAGGTATTGTAGTGCTACCTGGGCTTTGCACCGCTAGGACATGTTATTAAATATGAATTAGGTACGGTTAAGTTTCGTTTCGATTAAAAACAAGAAATACGAATCATTCTCTGAATAAACAATATCATTTTAGAAAAAAACTTAGATTTTGTGAGATCCGAGCCGTTTTCAATTTTGACAATAATAATTTTATTGAAGGAGGTCGCTGTCACCATCTTCGACGAGGATAATTTTATTATGTAGTATCTATACATATATCTGTAGTGTTTACCTTCGACCTCTTGTGGGGTTTACCGTCGCAAGGGGTTGATTAATGTAGGAAAAGGTAAAGAAACAACCCGGACTAAATTGACATAGGTATATTTAAAAACAAACAAAAGAAATAGACATGTCGTAAGTTCTTAGCCTACGGAGCTGGCACTCTCAACTAAAAAAGGTATTTTATAAGAATCTTCTGGAACTCTTGGTTCTTGGTGAACCGTGCATGCGTCAGGATCAGGACACGCGTACAAGAGTGTATTTTATAGTATGGCTTACATTAACGCATCACCCCTGAGGTTATTGTACTCTACATGATGAAGTGGCCTTAAACATGGCGAAAAGTTAGTGTGCGCGGCTATTGAGCAATCATTTGGAAATTGATGAAACTAATGGGTTAAGCAAAGATACCGATCTACGCAACGCTTATCATTTATTAAAAACGTTAAAAGCATCCAGGAAAATATTGCTTCTATAGCATACATTTTCCTTTCAAATATTATGAGCTTGATAATGTTAATGGTTGGCCGTTCTTCATTTAACTAATGCTTATATTGGTAGCTTTATTAGAAATAGGTACAGGTAGTAATAATGGTTTATATTTCTGATGTTTTTTTTTGCTATATTAGCATTGTTCCAATTTTCATCCTCTATTCATAGCACTGAGCAAATATCTAAATGTTTGTAGAGTAAATATGCTTAAAAGAATACAAAGACATTCTAATCTTAACCCACTGTAACCATATTTAGGCCCATTTGCACCATTCTACTAACCCGAGGTTAACCGGTTAAACCTGGAGTTACCATGGTTACCAGTACAATTTGACACTAGGTTAACGGTTTAACCTCTTAATCCCGGGTTAATGGGATGGTACAAGTGGGCCTTATAGAGTTAACAGAAAAGAATGGGTCTGCACGGGACATTTAAATAATATAATTATTAGTCAAATCTTAGCTAAGGCATCATTGCTTCGAATTTAGGGTTAAAAAAACTGCAACTAAGCCTACCTATCCGCTTTCTCAAAAGTTGAGAAAAAATTCAAATATATTAAATATACGCTTAAGTAGGGTTTTTTTTGCTTTAATGCGGTATTTTCTTTTTTATATTTTCAACACTTATACCTACTAACTAGTAAATTTGACTTATTTTATTATTTTTAGTTATCATATAGAGCTTGCTCTCTTATAAAGGATTACAGGATATTCTTTTATAAAGGATTAAAACCATGGATGTCTAAAGCGATGGTAATAAAATTAAATATTCATTTAATTGAGAAGAGAGTTGTAAAAACGCAATCAAACGAAATATTTTTCCTTTCCAGAGAGTCGTAATGGGCCGCGAAACCGCTGCGTTAAAATTATTATTCACTTAATTGGTTCTAGACGCGGAGCGCATCAGAAAGAGGTGGAACGACATTATATAATTACTGGTTTAATATTTTTAAAGCCTTGATATTTTTTAAAACTAATTTTATGTTTATTGTGTACAGGACATAAAGACAGAACAAGTTTCATCCAGATACCAGGATTACGAGTATGATCACGATGAGGAAAATTATCAATACCCTAAATCACGCTTAAGTATAGGCCAAAAATCTAATTTGGTAATAATTCAGAAATAGTAGACTAACCAAGAGATGAAAGGCAACCTTTCAGTCGAGGTAGTTGGCTGAAATGGGTGCCAAAAATACGTACCAAAATCGGAATAATGTCAAGTGCCTTGGTGAAAACTAGTTTGGACTAATTGTTCAAATATTTATTTCAGTGAAATACTCCCCATTTTTATACAATTTTGGAGCATTTCAATCTTTATCAATTATTATAGCGGATCCCGTTGTAGGTACTTAGTTATACCGCCCGTACAAGCAGAGACTTCATATCAATATTAGTACGTACAATGCTTGATCTTCGTTTCTATGTTACGTAGCCGTCCCCCGCAGGGTAGCCGACGGTTATCTGTGCCTGCGATCGGCATTACGCCCCGACATCAGTCATAATCATGCCACATCAAATACGAGTACTATACCCGATAACTCGTATTTTTCTTGTTGGTTTTGTCAATAACCTGATATTAAATATATAGGTACTTATGTTTATAAAAATTTGGATGTCCATGTACCATCGCCCACACTGTTAACTGTAGATCGGTGGTCTTTATGCCTTTTGTAATAATGTCCACCGACGTACAGTTAGGAGTGTTGCTGTTTGTACTTATCAAATTAACCACTGCAACAACAATTTTAATTTTCTATTAGAGCCGGAGCAGGCTAAGGGCTCATTTAGACGGCGCGCGAACTCGCATGCGATTTTAGTTACATTGCGGACTATTAAGGTTACAATAATTCAACTGACCGATCAAATAACGCAATGTAATAAAATTCGCATGCGAGTTCTCGCACCTTCGAAATGAGCCTACAATCTCTACAATCATAAGTACACATCTGATCTGTACAATCTTATTTACCTATACTTATATTATAGGTATAGGCAACAGTTCACAGCTGCCACCATTCCAAACTTTAATTATATCAATTTATTTTAAGAAAATATCTTAATTTACAGATCCATTTACAAGAACATGCGCCGAAGTTTATACAATATTGACAGATTAGTTATTTATTTAGTACCTACATGTAAATGTTTTACCAACTCCCAGCGCTCTATATTAATGTAAATTACCTAAGCAAAATCAATTTGAGTTGTAATATATATTTAATTTCGGTAATTAACTAGGTTACATTCCGGCTGCGGCTGTAGTAGGGTTGTAGCTTTCCAGGGAAAGTACTTAACCTTTGGTATGCTTAGGAGCGGATCTGCTCCATATATACTCAACTTAAACATGTATTTAACTATTATGATTGCAATATAAATGACAAATTTTTGACAGGAGCATACGAGAGGTTAAGCGATGGGTTGACTAGTACAGTGATTGTTCACAAAGCAGAAATAGGTATCTGATATTTAGGTACTTAGTTAGGTATACACTGTAGAATGTGGGTGATTTTTGGTTTTGGTGAGTGTTTTTAACGTGGATTCACGGGATCGTGATTCATAATTTTGTTTTTGAGTGTCCTAACAATAACAAAGAGAGCGAATGGCCGCCGCGTCACAGCCTGCCTGTGCGACATAAACTATGGGACACACGGGCATGCCCTGCCTGCGAACCACAATGCATTCGATTGTTTACAGATTGTTTAAATTAGTCGGATTGATTGTAACTTATTTTAGTAAGATTGATTTAAGTAAGTATACACTTAACAGCGATTAACACTGGAAAATTAATTTCTAATATGTGGCTTTCCACTACAGAAGGGTGCATATGCTTCAAGTGTAATAAGGTCCTCATTGCACACGAAGCATAATGACCCTTATCTAATGGAAAGCCACATATTAATTCGTATTGTACATATATTATATTTATATAATCTGTTGTTTTATTAACTCAGACTCAGATAAAATTACGAACAATGAAATGAACTTAATTATTGTACCTGGTAAAGAGTTGTACCTATAGCGTACTTAAGTAAATACAACTTGCCTCTGATCCCGGGTTCAAATCCCGGTAGGTAAGAGCATTTATTTGTGTGATGAACACGGATACTTGTTCCTGAGGTGCCTACCCAGTTTTAAGATTATACGTTGTGCACATTTTGCGGTGCGATGTTATTCTGTCGCATTATACCTACAGTACGGGCGGCTTGGGAAACATCAAACAATCTTCTTCTTCCTCGCGTTATCCCGGCATTTTGCCACGGCTCATGGGAGCCTGGGGTCCGCTTGACAACTAATCCCATGATTTGACGTAGGCACTAGTTTTTACGAAAGGGACTGCCATCTGACCTTCCACCCCAGAGGGGAAACTAGGCCTTATTGGGATTAGTCCGGTTTCCTCACGATGTTTTCCTTCACCGAAAAGCGACTGGCAAATATCAAATGATATTTCGTACATAAGTTCCGAAACACTCATTGGTACGAGCCGGGGTTTGAACCCGCGACCTCCGGATTGAAAGTCGCACGCTCTTACCGTTAGGCCACCAGCCCTTTTTTGGAAACATCAAACAATAACGGAAATAAAGTATAGCTATAAAATTGGGTTCCTAAATTCTCTTTACAAACTAAGCCATTCGTTTGGCCAATGCTTCCCACATCGCTCGTACCGCACAGTGTACTGTGTTGAAGGGTAAAATAACATTTATTGCCAAAATGCCGCGATGTTCAGTTTCAAAACTATCATTGCTATCAAATTGAAATATGTATTTTATAAATAGTGGGGGAAGTAAGCGAAGAAATGTACGGAGCAGTATGCACTTGTGTCTTAGGCGACGCCGTTTGGCACGATTGTTCCTCCGCTCATAGGAGCAAAGGTGGCTTCGGTAATCCCGAATTTTTTTTAAATGTAATGAAAATATTTTAAAGGAATGAATATATTAATGTTTTATTATATTATTTATTGATGCGATTATGCCCATTTTGGGTACAAGTTTGATGTTTTTATTTATCATTCATGCAAACTTTTTAAATGTTTAACCTTGGCCATAATTCCATTTGTCCCAGTATCGCCCCCGCCGCGCACCTCAAATTATTTTTTTTATAAAATAAATGCTTCAATGCCTAATTTGAAGTGATATTTTTGAGAATATGGATTAAATGGGCAAAAGATTCAATATTTTTATTAGTGTAAATCTGTGATAGTGAAGGGCAAAAAAGGTTAATTTTTTTACCATAAATCCATTTTTGTATAAAAATCCAAAAAACCATTATTTCAAAAATGAATTTCTCGTTCCTAGAAGGTAGAAACAGAGCGCAAACCGGACCTCTGGAGCCGCTTTCCCCCCCTCCTTTTTTGGGGGATAGCCAAGAGTCAATCTCGTGACTAAGGCACTAGATCAGCTTAGTATGATCCAAGAAACAATCGAACTATGGAAACGGATTAAATCGCATATAATGAATTGAAAAATACATCTCGATGTTTCGAACCCTTTACAGTGTCCGTCGTCAACTAGCGACTCAGGAAAAATATATTTTACCTCTATCAGAATCACAATGTGCAAAACTACCATTTACACATACAAAAATAATGGATCAAAAACTGTAAATTTGAAGGCTGGTTATACATGCAAAATAGGTTTATAAGCCTAGTTATATATTACAACTATGTATTTTAAAGTAACACTATTATGCTAAAAACCGGACAAGTGCGAGTTGGACTCGCCCACCGAGGGTTCCGTACTTTTTAGTTTTTGTTGTTATAGCGGCAACAGAAATACATCATCTGTGAAAATTTCAACTGCCTAGCTATCACGGTTCATGAGATACAGCCTGGTGCCAGACGGACGGACGGGACAGCGGAGTCTTAATAATAGGGTCCCGTTTTTACCCTTTGGGTACGGAACCCTAAAAAATGTCTAGACCATTCCTGCTACCCCTGTCAGATATTCCATTCGGTGTAACGCCGACATTGTTTTCTATTTTTCACAGTTGTGAACTTTAAATTCTGTTCCCTCGAGAATGTATCCTGCAGCAACTCAATCCCGCTACTTTTATTGACTCAGGTATATCGATAACTATTTGTAGACTCACATCCCTCCTTTTCCGGAAGCTGTACGGTGAATGAACATAACTTGTATGTGCATAGGTACGTTGCTGCAATGTTTGCTCTTCGTATACTCAACCGTAATTGAAAGTATTGAAACAATAGTGGCGTTATGCATAAACGCGTTACTCGCCTGCAGGCCTATTATGGATGGCTTTATCCAGCTTTATCCACGTGACAAAACATCGGTCACTTTTTAACAGAGCGCGATTGAAAGTGACGGATACCGTTTTATCGCGCTGTCACGTAGACAAGAACGACCATCATATCCGTACTGAATTAGCTATGATTCGTAAGTAAGTAAGTAACGCTTTATTGTACGGAAGAGAGGAATACAGGTACATCAGATAGAACATAAATATAGTACAAGGGCGAACTTATCCCTGAGAGGGATCTCTTCCAGTTAACCTAAAGATACCTAAGGAGTAATTATTTGTCTTTAACTTTCATTTTGACTTATGTATTGTAAGAAAGGGATAAAACATAATTTAACTAAATCAGGCCCGTAAAGTTTAATGAATAAGGGGGTAGATGAATAATTTTAAATACATAACAATACATAGTTGATTGATGATTGTGGTTTTTAGACGATGCTTTATTCACAGATAAATAAGTCTTGAATCAAGAAATATTATATTTGTTTCATTTCAAGTCCTTTTCGAATATCGATATAACGAAACTCGAAAATATTTTTGCCAAGTCATAAAGTGTATTGTATAAATCTTGGACCAAGACCTACTTTATTTTATCAAGTAACAAATTATAAAATACAGAAAGTCATTTTAATTAAATATGTTCATCTTGACCCGAGTTATAAAATTCTTCTCACATTCAATCTTGAATTTTGAGAACTTAACATTCTTGAGCCGTTAGTGAGATTATCCAAGCTTGAGCTTAGTCTAAGGTACATGGATCAAGATATATTCGTTGAGACATATCTGGTTCTTGATTCTAAAATTCGTCTTTTTCTGTTTGTGTTCTGTAAATGTGTGAGACATTCATCTCCTATTAGCGTTATCACTAGCAACACTGTTAAGTTTAAGAATATTATACTGTAAAATGTGGTAGTGTGTGTCGAATAACTAATGTTACCTACGGAGAATAAATAGTAGGTAGATATGTACCTATATTTCAGGATTACGAAATACCAAAATCTAGCGTAATATGATCTATACGATTGTATTTATGAAAATAAAATAGCCGACCACTCTGATTCTCCTGTATACGACATACGATTACAATTATTGTCGCTCTAAATCTCAAATAACAACTAATAAAATAACACGGAAAACACACAAGCAGGTACATTGTATGTAAAACTTCATAATTTTATAACTGGTTACTGTTACTGTGGTTATTTGGCAAAGGCAAAGAATACTTCATACTTTGCTCGCTAATCTGAACCGTCCAGTCAAGTAGGAATATCTACAAAAGTAAGTGTGAAGAGTTGTACGAATTTCTAGTTCTCGGAGCGAGGGCGATCAGCGAGGCGGCTACGCCCGATAGTGCTAAGTGCATTTGGTCCTTGTTTGTTAGTTGTTTGCTCCGCGGTGGTGCTCGACGTTATCCCCCTCTATCGTGTGTACATGGCTTAAGACGCGACGTGCTGCTGTGCCCTTTATTTATTTTTACAGGCGCGTGTCAAGTCCACGCCGCGAACATTTGTCTCTCACGCGAGCGTATTATCTCCGAGGTACGTGGGACTGTCATTTACATTATATTTTTGTGCGTAAATCACTTTTGTGTGCGTCGCAACTTTGTGCTCACTACTGAATAAAATATTAGATGCTGAGCTTCCAATTCAATCAAATGCGGATAGCGGTCATGTTCGTTGGTTAGATAACAATAGTTGTAAAATATACCTATGTTTTGAGATAATTTAGTTTTGGAAATAATCTTCTCAATAGTTTGTTATGACGTTACTCTTACTCGGAAAATTAAATGAAACAGCTAGCAAGTATCTTTGTTTTTCTTCTCCTGTTTTCCTTCATAAGTAGGTTATTTTTATTTAAGCTTTTCCCGTAACGAGACAGGTGGTTATACGCAAAAAAACAAACATTTTTGCAAAGGTACACTGTAATCTGTCTATTTACGAAGAATAGGTATGAGGTTGTTTAATACTTAAATGTAGATAGAAAAGAACTACGTACAAGTTCTATTGGCTCATTTTATTGATGTGTAGGTAGACGAAAATAACTTGACACGGGTTTTACGCAGAATAAACCCAGATATAAATTTAAGTTTCAAACTAATAATTTATATCCTTTTAAATAATAATTAATTAAACAGATAAATTATTATAATTAATAATAGTCGTAGCGGGTAGAAAGGTACATAGTTATGTTAAAAAATAATAACAGTATTGTTTATGATGTGCGAGAAGTAATACAGCTTCAGCTACGTTAGGGTCTTTCTTTAATCATACCACCTTTTAATCCTAACGTTGGATCAGACATGGGTGAGCGTGGGCAAATAGTACCTACACACATTAATTATGTTTAAGCCTTCAAGCAAATACCATGTAAGTTTGCACACTGAACGAGCACGGCATAAATTGTCTTAACCTTCTTGTCAAGTGGAAGTTTTCTCATATTAACGGGTCGGTTGGTGACTTAACTTCTAGTCCTAAATTAACACTGGAAATTAAGTTGAGGCATTAAACTGCTGCGAACTTACTAAGAGGGGTGTTTCGGCAACTTCATTAATGAGGTCCGGAGTAGATAACAAAAAATCCACGGCCGATTTTGCATCTCATCGGGGTCAAATGCGGAGTTTCAAGAGTTACTTTGCTTTCACGACAGGACATAAAATATCTCAACTTTTTTGTTAAAAACATTAGCGAAGTCAAATTACTTGCGTAACAAATAGCTGTTTTTATTTACTGTACCAATACTCTGTATCCTTAGGTATTTAAATAAAAGTAAACAAACAATTTAGTAGTTATAACATTTATATATTGGTTAACCAACCAAATACAAATGCGCCTGGATCGGTCACTGAACGACCCGACTTAGAGCCCAACGTGCACACTAGCGCCACTGCTAAATAATCGTGATTATTTAAAAGATATTTAAAAAAGGTACTGTATTTTGTATTTAAGTACCTATTGAATACATCAAAATAGTTTTTATGTTGCTGGATTCGTCGATCTATGAACTCAAAACAAAAACGGCCGTTTTAACTTTGGACGCATCGATTGACGAATCCAGCAACATAAAAAGCGGCCAAGTGCGAGTCGGACTCGCCCATGAAGGGTTCCGTAGCAGTAAGTAACATAATAAAATTGCGGTTTACGATTTATGACGTATTAAAAAAATACTTACTAGATCTCGTTAAACCAATTTTCGGTGGAAGTTTGTATGGTAATGTACATCATATATTTTTTTTAGTTTTATCATTCTCTTATTTTAGAAGTTACAGGAGGAGGGGGGGGACACACATTTTACCACTTTGGAAGTGTCTCTCGCGCAAACTATTCAGTTTAGAAAAAAATGATATTAGAAACCTTAATATCATTTTTGAAGACCTATCCATAGATACCCCACACGTATGGGTTTGATGAAAAAAAAAATTTTGAGTTTCAGTTATAAGTATGGGGAACCCCCAAAATTTATTGTTTTTTTTCTGTTTTTGTGTGAAAATCTTAATGCGGTTCACAGAATACATCTACTTACCAAGTTTCAACAGTATAGTTCTTTTTTTTATATATTATGGCTTTTACTCCTCGCTAGCAAGGTGACTAGACTTTTGACTTGTGAGACGAGAATGTTCGGTTAAATTTTGATTTTTGTGGAAGGATAGACTGGGAACCTAAAACAAACAAATTATTATGGACATCACAGACAAATACATGACACGACACAATTAACATAGTACCAACATTAGTGAAAAAGAGCGTAAAGCGGATGACAGATTGTTAAGGCAAGCAACATAGCGGATGAAATGGAGGGAAAAACGTAGAAATTAAATATAGATAGATAGAAATAATAGTAATAGTAAGACGAACAGTAAGAATTAAAGTTTTATATTATGTTCCTGTACATACTTAATAAGGATAGAAGTTAGGGGCGGGTCCATTAGAGTGAGAAGTGAGTTAAAATTAATGGGTCGCGGAATATGTGAAGGTAGAGTCTGGCTACTGAAATATTACACAAATGTTTGGCGGGAAAATCAAAAAATCTTTGGTCACACTTTGTGTAGTAGGAATTATAGTTTTGATACTAGAAAATATTTTTGATTTTCTGTGCACACGTAAGGTACCTAAGGATATAAGTTAAATATACGTTGACGTGCACTCAAAGTCAGCTCACATAGAAATTATTTCTACCACTATGTAAAGTACAGTCAACGATAAACACATATGTTAACACTTTCTCACCATATATCATTGTAACAAGGCGAATAATGAAATGTAGTGTAAATAAGACCTAGCTCGATAATACCGTAATATTAATCCATCACCAAAAAAAATACATAAGTACTATGCCAAATATGCTAAATGCTAAGTATTAAAATATTTATAGAGCACCAACCTCCTAATTTGTTTACATTTGTTTAGGAGTTGTAAACATTGCAATTTTTCGTTATACAACGCTACACGTCGACTTCGCACATTGTCGTAATTATTTACGAGCTTAAATAATACTTTGCGAACCTCACTCAGTATAGACATTATTAATATTATTTAAAATAAATCCCTTATAAACCGCAAACAATTTGGATGAATGACATAAATTGACAACTGACTTTTAGCTTTTTTTTTTAAATAAGTGACAATTGGTGATACAACAACGAAATATCTGTCAACAATTTTTGGCTAGCCAGACTCTAACACATCATACAAAATAGTAATTGAATCTCGGACAAGAGGAGAAAATGTGATCTACGGTGCCTTCGTCTAACCCACATTCGCACAGTGACGTATCCTGGACCCGTATCTTGGCATGGAATACAGGCGTACAAACTGGCCCTAAGCGTAAACGGTAGTATAGTTCTTATAGTTTCGGAAAAAAGTGGCTGTGACATATGGACGGACAGACAGACAGACAGACATGATGAATCCATAAGGGTTCAGTTTTTTGCCATTAGGCTAAGGAATCCTAACTAGTTTGATGTATTCAAAAGGTACTTAGCGTAGAGCTTAGTACGTAGCGGCCCCCTTTTTTAAATATCATTCGTTAATTTTAATAACAAAACTTCCGTGAGACACAGACATATTAAATATATTAAGAATAATCGTGATTATTTAAATTTAAGATCTGTCGTTAAATCTAAATAATCACGATTATTTAACAGTGGCGCTAGGGTGCACGTTGATGGGCTCTTAAACCAACATTATTTGATCATGTAATGTTTACATCTACCCTCAACTGGCTTAAGGAGCCATTTGTGGGTAGATTTAGTTTACTTTTATTTAAATACCTAAAGATACAGGGATAAGTTCGCCTTTGTATACTGCCTATCCTGTGCCATGAAGTTGTGTTTTGTACAATAAAGAGTTTATACATACATACATACAGACTATAGGACCTACCTACTATTTATACAGTTGAATTATTTACTACAAATAGGAATAGGTACCTACTTTTGGGCATAAATATAAGTAAATATTAAAAAAAATGTTAATTCTTATAATACCGAATAACAATATTTAAAAAAGCAAGGCATTAAAATTGTAACAAAATGTTATCCGATCCAAATGTCATATGGCGAAATGGCCCTCTAATTGTCCTTTAAGCGTTTGGCATTTTAGCCCATTTGATTGCTACGTTCCACCGCTGGATTTTTATATATGTTAATATTAACAAAATACCCTTGTTTAACTCAAGTTATTGCCTCGAGAGCCCACCGGGTTATTGACAAAACAGCTTAAGCCGTTTTTACGCGACTATTACAATTCGCGGCTATTACTTTAAAAAAACCACATTATACCATGTACAGTCAGTCAACTACAGAGAAATGCACCCCCCCCTGCATAGAAATTTGTATGCAAAGGTGCTAAGCGAATTGTATCGCTGACTGTACTTAATAGGCTTAAAGAAATTGCAATTAAACGCACAGTGGAAACAAACCGATTTACTTTCATCTTCATCACGCACTTTTATAAAATAAATAACGAACATGTTCCTATTTTTATACGTTATTACACATAAAATAAAAAGTACTAATGGCGGACTTAATGCCTTAAGGCATTATTTACCAGTCGACGATTAAAAGAGACGTTTGCTAGGTGCGTGTGTCCTGTGTCTTCTGAACAATGATTATTCCTTCTTAAACATCTTCATTTAGTTTAAGTTAAAAATATCTGTTAAATTTATTTATAAAATCAGTGAAAATAAACGTCTTTCTATTAATCGACTATATTTATGTCAAATGTGTTTACTCCTTTTTGCCACTATATTATTATTTCTTAAATTATTATGTAATTTTTTAATTCTTACTTGCTATTAATCACGTTATGGGTACGTCACTTGCTAAATAAATTAACAGTGTTGTGTGTAGACCTGTTTAACAAAAAAAATCAATTGCCATTGTTTTCTTTAAACCAAAACCCAACCACAAATCCCACCTTACTATTTATTCAAGGGTGAGAAATAAGGCTTATTTATGCACGATCCCTTAACTGATACAAAAATACTATCTCCTGAGTCTACCGAATTTACATTAAGCTTCTCGTAACGACTAATAGAACCCCCGATTGAATCTCAGGATTGATCTAAGGATTTGGGAGTGTTTGATTAAATCAGGCATAAATCTAAACGTGCATTAAATATCGGTGTGCAAGACACAGAGATAGGCGGATACTATTATATCCCATCAGCACTTGAGCTTGGTCTGTACTCCAACCTCTTGAAACGAGTTTTACTTTAGTCTTTCTCTTACCAATATACCCGGTATACTAGGCACTATTTTTAGTCGTCAGGTTCGGCGCAAGAACCGGGCGGTACGCGACGCTACCTAAGGGAGCCACTGAAGTATTAGTTAGATGACATAGCAAAATGAAAAAGTACATGGGTGTGAATACCTTGACATGTTTTTCTTTTATCAGTTTCATAAGGCAATTAATTTAATCATTCAGCCTAGTTTTACTAATTTTCTCCAGTTCTACTGCCGGATCATCTCCTCTCGTACTCATTTCATCTTTTAACACATTTTGTGATCTGCACATTTTATAATAAATAATAACGCTCGGTGTACCCCTTACATTTAATTAAAGTGTCATAAGGGCCTGTATGTGTTGGCTTAGGCTCCGCGCACGCCTCCCAAAGGTCCGGAACACCATTGTTCCGTGATGGGAAAGACGGTACCTATTCAACGATCAATAAAGCAAAAGTGACTTATTCTTAAAGTACCTAAGTAGCATGAGTTAGGATGCTACAGACGCTTATGAGTTGAGCCGCTCTCGAGCTGGTATGATCGCAGCGCTCCGCAGTACAAAGTGCGGCTGTTGCCTTTGATCAACTTGTTACGGCTGATTCCGGGAGTGGGCAGTCAACGTGAAAAAATGTTCAATCGCTGGAAAGTGCAGGGGTCAAAATGTCCATACGGAACCGGCTGTCTATGTAACTAGACGTTCGCGGGGCTCCTATTTCTGGGCGGTTTGCCCTTCGGGCATCTGAAGCTACCTAACAAACCTAACCTAGCTAGTTTTTGCCACATAGACAGCCGGTTCCGTATGGACATTATGACCCCTGCACTTTCCAGCGATTGAACATTTTTTCACGTTGACTCCCCACTCCCGGAACGGGCTAAAGTACAAGTGAATTCAAGTGCTAGTAGAATTTGCTCATGGTCACTGCGGCCACTGCACCGCAGGCCTTCCTTGTTGGCAAGCCATAGCAACAAGTTGTTGCTATGGCTTCGGACAAGTCGGCTGCCCTAAGCAGAAAACAAGTAACCCAGTTTTGACAAATTTTTGAGGAGAGCAAAAAAACGTAATTTGTCAGTTTTGTTAGGTATTTGGTCTAAAATGTAACATCTGTTTATACCATTATGTTAAAGGCGATAAAATTAAGCTTATACAGACTTTATTTTTTGTTATTCTTGTATATTAAACTTTGTACAGGCATAAAATGTTTTCTGTGTAGTTTACTGCCCGAAAATCTCAGAACCATTCTACACAAATTCAAGTATCTCGTGTTTAGCTTGGAAATAGCAAGCACTTTAGCATCTTAAATACTAAACATATTTGGCTCTCCGCTCAATAACTTTTCCAATTTTCATGCAATTCTGAAGGAAATGGTACCAAATGAAAGCTAATAATATAAGCTACAGAAAACTGATTTTTATTTCTTTCAGGTTTATCGACTTCAAAATCCCTGTTAGATAATAAAACGCTTGAAAAAAAAATATTTTTTTATATATTTTAAAGTTCTTTTCTATTGGAAAATAGGCTTTTTTTAAATTAGTGATTGATGTTGCCATCCTCGTACCTTCTGTCACATCGGTTATTGGTACCTATTTCATCGACTTTATTTTCAGAGATTATTTTGTGATACGATGACCCATTCCTTCAACAAACCCTCTGTCTTCGTGGATGGGTGGTACCTACAGGATCCTGCTTCCAAACTATTCTTTTTTAGGGTTCCATACCTCATAAGGAAAAAACGGATCCCTTATAGGATCACTTTGTTGTCCGTCCGTCCTCCGTCCATTTGTCTGTCAAGATCCTTTATCTCGGAAACGCGTGGAGGTATCGAGTTGAAATTAGAACCATATACTCAGGTCTACATTCCCTTAAAGATGTAGAAAAAAATCAAACATCTACATTAACGTAAAAAAAAGATACGGTGGTTTATGCCAAAATACATTCTCAAGGGATTCAAAATTTAAAGGGTACCTAAGTAGGTGGGTAGTAGGTAGCTAGGTCAACGAGAAGTCCCGTTGCCCTAGAACTATGAAATTTGGCAAGTAATATTGTATTACATTATAAGTAGGTACAGGGAATAATCTGAAAACTATAAATTTGTAAAAAATAAAAAAATCTATAACTAAATTTGTAAGGAACGCTCGGTGGGCGAGTCCGACTTGTATTTTTTTATAGTCCTATTTGACAGACGTGTTTGATAGGAATGAGGCAGGTGCATGAAATGGTGAGAGCTGGTGAGTTCATAAAAATCAATATTTGGGGACAATCTTACACTGGTTGACTTAGCCCCAAATTAAGCAAAGTTTGTACTATGAGTACTAGGCGACGATATATACATACGTGTATAGATAAATACATAGGTACTTAGGTACATAGTTACTTTATTTACTATTTAACTTTACTTGTAACAAAGTAAAAATCTAATTAAATCCTTCAAGTCAGTTTTACCTATTTCTTATAAAACCATATCGATCTGAAATTTTGTTGATATACATACACCTATTGATATGGTAAGTAATTGGTGGATCTCTTTAGTGGCTAGAGTTAACCCAAGAAAAGTCTGCAGAGATTTTGACAGCACAAGGTCAATCTCGAGAAGTCTATTAGTAGAGTTAGACCAAGAAAAGTCTGCATAGATGTTGAGAGCACACCAGTGCAGGTGTTATTTTAAACGTCAAACTTCTATGAAATTATGACATATAAATAACACTAGAACTGGTGTACTCTCAACATCTCTGCAGACTTTTCTTGGTCGAACTCTACTAATAGACTTCTCGAGATTGACCTCAGATGATTCACTTTACCACATAATAAGTGTCTTTATAAAAATTCAAATTTTGGCATTATTCCTGGATTAAATATTTCCCTTTTGGTCATTTGAATACAGTCAGTTGTTGTTTGTTTCTAATTTTTTCCATAACCTTTGGCATGGATACGGCATAATTATGATTTCCTATTTCTTTGGCATATTCTAGTGATCTGTTTTCATTACTGTAGAGTTTACAGTGTAGACAATACAGATAATTTTAATTGTTTTAACAACACTTTTTCTTTAAACTTAAATTTCACAGACTTTTCACCTTTGACAGGAATATTGCTAAGCAAATTTGTTTTCTATGTATGTCTTTAAACAAGGTACCTTTTGTTTATACACTAATTTATACACTATGTAACTAATTTCTAACCTAAATCGCAGATTGTGTTGGGAGATACTAGTTTTACCATTGTAATAAACTAATTCGCAGTTGCGAACATCTACGCTAAACTCAAGTATCTCGGTCATCTATATGAATTACAAGTATCTCTGTTTAGTTACTTGTCTTTAGCGTAGAAATGGGACATATACTTGAATTTAGCGTAGAATACAGGGTCAAAAAAAGATAATCGGATTTTAAAAACATGAATATTTTGAAAACTACACATTGTTTTACAATTATTTTTTTGGTGAAAGATGCGCCTGAAATTGTAGATTCCAAAAATCCAAAAAAACTGTTTTTGAAAATTTTCGAGTTACTTGTTTTCTGCTTAGGGCAGCCGAAGTTGTTGCTATGGCTTCAGCTGCATATTATCAATTAAAATTCCCAAAATTTTCTAACAAATCTAGACAAAATGTTTTCTAACTGTAATTTTAAGCCTTTATCGGAATAATTTATTCAAATTTGTCATCATTTCTGTACAAAAATGCATTTTTATGGAGAAACCCAAAAAATACGTGTGACTCGGGCCACGCCTTTCGCCTTGTAAAATATTCAGTCGGATAAAAGGGATTTCTGAAATGTTTTATTACAATTTTTGGTATTCAATAATGTAGATGGAATTCAAAAGCTGCTTGTGGTCATTAACAGAGTTTTTATAAAATAAGTAAATCGTTTTAAAGTTCTCCGATTATAACTACATGTACCTACTATATATAGGGACCGTATCAGTAAAATACATACATATGGAGATATTTACGTACCCATTGCTGGGGATACTTCCTAACGTACTTAAAACGTACTAACGTAGTTA
Organism: Cydia splendana; assembly: GCF_910591565.1. Classification (NCBI taxonomy): domain Eukaryota; kingdom Metazoa; phylum Arthropoda; class Insecta; order Lepidoptera; family Tortricidae; genus Cydia; species Cydia splendana. Next base: position 35,692,934 of record NC_085987.1, on the reverse strand, counting down.
TATACCTATTTTATTAATGGGACTCCTAATTCGTCGTTGTTTTAATATTTTAGGTACCTACGATCAACTTCAGCAACAATCCTAAGAATCGGGATAAAAGCCAGACGAAGGCCATCTCAAGTAAGGTGGTCAAAACCTTCACATATTGATCCAATTTTCTTCAGAAAATGCCCAAGTAGTGGAAGTGTTATAGTACCGATGATGAAAAAATTCTTTCTACCGCCGACTTTATGACGTCACAGTTACTACCCCCGCCATTTTCGCGTTTGTTATCTCATATTTTGTATTCATGTCATCATACTGTATGCATTGATACCAAATACCTACTACACCCATATCCGAGATGACTTGAGCAAAAATCGATTTCTAGAAGACTTAAGACAAAAACCGACTGACTATGTACCTATTTATAAACTGAAATAAATGTCATATACTAAGAAAAAGTGACCAAGGCCTCCAGTGCCCCAGGCTGGAATCGAACCAGCGTCCTCTGCTATCGCGGCAGGTGCCTGAACCACACGGCCACCGGGCCACAGTGGCATAGGTCGAATTTTTCCAAGTATATGCACTTCTTACTGAAGGCTTATGGCGCCCCCTGGCCATCCCTAAGGTAGAACAGTATGATTCGGACCTTCTAACTGGATCATCTCATGTGATACCGAGTTAGCGAGAGAGATGGCGCTGCCAATCAATACTATTAGAAGTATTTGAACAAATTAAATTATTTTTCAGAAAAAGGGTGGTTCAGGCACCTGCCGCGATAGCAGAGGACGCTGGTTCGATTCTAGCCTGGGGCACTGGAGGCCTTGGTCACTTTTTCTTAGTATATGACATTTATTTCAGTTTATAATTTATATAGTAGTGTTTCTACTTGATAAAAACAGATTAAAATATTTTTCTGAAAAATAATTTAATTTGTTCAAATAGTTTTAATAGTATGTACCTATTTGTTTTGATAGTCAACCCCTAAAAAGGAGGTTGAAAGTTTTTAATGACTTCTACGCGAACGAACACGGTCGATAACTAGTTTTTGATACTGTAATGTAATAAAATTGTGCTTAAAATGTGATGTTTGTTCACACAAACAATATCTACATATTTACACCAGCATCTTGGTCACTAACATTTTCTAACTGTCCTTTTTCTAGCGAGACATTAAAATCAAATCTACACTAAGCCAGTCGCAAACAATCTAAATGCACCTAAATCAAGAGAATTGTGTTTACCCTCATCTAATTTTTGACATTGTTGGGCGGCGATGTCAAAGGAGCTTTAGCGCAGGCGATCTCAGCTGGCTCAGTTCCACAAAGGATCCGCAACGGGCCGTTGCGCGAAACATTCCCAATTCGGACCGTGTAATCCCGCTAATACCGCCAAACCGCACCGCACATAATTCCCAATATTTCTGCCGGGAACCCGTTTGTTTTGCTAACTTTACGGTGGAGCAACAACGTGTTCGAAGGCCCATTTGTATGTCGGCACTTTTTTAAGTTCACCTGCTGCGCCGCTACTTTGACGGAAATATAATCCAGTCATCTTAAGCCCAAAAAATGGGGTTAACCTTGGAATGAGAGGTAATAAGCTGGATATTGGTATAAGTGCGTCTCGAATATTTTGAAGTTTAGGGACCTACCTAAGTACATATACCTACTAACAAATGAGTAAAGTGCTCAACATCTTCGTTGGCCGACTGGAGTTCTATTGTCCGCCTGACTCGTTCTGGTACATTGTCCGTGAACATGTGATGTATGCATGTAAATAACATAAAGGTAACTTGTTCATATATGTTGTCGTACACGCGCTTAAGTAGATAAGAGCCAAGTTAATTTACCCGAGGCGTGGCTTCATCCAGACACGTCTGTATTTTACACTTTCTCAGAACTTTGCACGTCTTCGCGAATTAACTTTGCTTGAAGTCTTGAAGTCCCGTAGCAAATGAAGAACATCTCCATGCTTCGTCGTAGCGACGTAGCACATCCGCCTTGGCTAATCTTATGATGACTTAGATTAGACAAGTTGACACAGCTGCGAGTACTCGTAGTACACAGCGATTTGTGTTAGATTTTTTGTTTTTAACTGCAAGACTGCTTTAATAAAGCATTTTTTTATCAAGTTGTGATTAATATAATGATAATTCTGCTACTCGATGCTAGATGTCGACTACGAAAATAATAGTCGTTTTGGTACTAAAACTGATGTATGGAGTGAGCACTCTAAGTATTTTTTTACAAGCTTTTATTTAACTTGCAATGTACCTATGTAAATATGTAACTAGTATGTATGTTTGTACGGGTCAAATCTTGCAAGCTACATTTGACCCACTTTCCGACTTCGAATGAAGCTGAAAATTTGCATAAATATGTAAGTCGGATGACAATGCATGGTGGTGATAAAATAACACAACGTAATTGTGTTTAGGATTGTTAGAATTGGCTCGATGAGTATTAGTTGACTGCGGAAAGAAAAGTACAGTCAACGATAAAAACTAGTATCATAATAATTGAATTTTTACAAAAGCTGAAAATTTGCATACATATGTAAGTCGAATAACAATGCAATATTATGGTACCATAGAGCTGATCTGATGATGGAGACAGGAGGTTGCCATAGGAACTCGGTGACAAAATAAAAATAACACAACGTAATTGTGTTTAGGGTTGTTAGAATTGCCTAGATGAGTATAGTTGACTGTGGAAAGAAAAGTACAGTCAACGATAAAAACTAGTATCATAATAATTGAATTTTTACAAAAGCTGAAAATTTGCATACATATGTAAGTCGAATAACTATGCAATATTATGGTACCATAGAGCTGATCTGATGATGGAGACAGGAGGTGGCCAAGGAACTCGGTGATAAAATAACAACGTAATTGTGTTTAGGGTTGTTAGAATTGCCTCGATGAGTATAGTTGACTGTGGAAAGAAAAGTACAGTCAACGATAAAAACTAGTATCTTGATGAGCACTTAGGAGAATATTAGTACCCAAGATAGAGCTGATGCTGAACCCTGGCAGTACCTAGTGGAGCTCGGGTTTGGTGCAACATAGACACACGCTGTTTTGGTCATCCAACTCATCTTGATGAGCACTTAGGAGAATATAGTACCCAAGATAGAGCTGATGCTGAACCCTGGCAGTACCTAGTGGTGCTTGAGTTTGGTGCAACATAGACACACGCTGTTTTGGAGATCCGACATGTCTTGATGAGCACTTGGGAGAGCAGTACCCAAGATAGAGCTGATGCTGAACCCTGGTAGTACCTAGTGGAGCTCGGGTTTGGTGCAACATAGACACACGCTGTTTTGGTCATCCAACTCATCTTGATGAGCACTTAGGAGAATATAGTACCCAAGATAGAGCTGATGCTGAACCCTGGCAGTACCTAGTGGTGCTTGAGTTTGGTGCAACATAGACACACGCTGTTTTGGAGATCCGACATGTCTTGATGAGCACTTGGGAGAGCAGTACCCAAGATAGAGCTGATGCTGAACCCTGGTAGTACCTAGTGGAGCTCGGGTTTTATACAACATAGGCACATGTTGTTTTGGTCATCCGACTCGTCTTGATGAGTATACTTAGGAAAGTAGTACCCAAGATAGAGCTGATGCTGAACCCTAGCTGTACCTAGTGGAACTCAGGTTTGGTGCAACATATGCACACACTGTTTTAGTCATTCCACACGTCTTGCTGAGCACTTGGGAGAGCAGTACCCAAGATAGAGCTGATGCTGAACCCTGGCTGTACCTGGTGGGACTCGGGTTTGTTGCAACATAGACACACGCTGGGTTGGCCATCCGACTCGTCACGATGAGCGACTGAAGTCTTAGGGCTCATACCTACATACTGCCGTTTGCGGGCCTATTCCGCAAACATTGTACGGTGGTTTGAGATATATGCTACTTTTTATAGATGCTTTTCGCGTAAAACGTTTAATTATTTTATTAAAACGAAAGATGAAGTTTTTAGTAAATTGATTGAATTGTAATAGAGTGATTCTCAAGAAAGTGGCATCGACAGGTTAAAGTTAATGAATTTTTTTTTGTATTTGTTTACTTTTAAGAATGAAAAATATGTTTTACCACTTCAAGTACCCCTAATTTTCAAAAGGGAACGGAAAATGAAGAAGTTATTTTTAGGGTTTAGGGTTGTTGTGTTGCAGGTTACAGTGAAAAATACATTCTGTTTATTCTTTCCCTTAAACGGATAATAATACGAATGTCTCATTTTTAGCATAGATGAATAAACCTTCATACAATATTAAAATGATATTATTACATTAGGCCCCATACCAAATTCGTAAAATAATCGAGACAAGTTAAAGTTAACATTCCGTTACAAAACCCAAGATTTCTGCCTTTAACCACTTGTCTCTACGAAACTACGGCACTTGGGTCATAATGGTACCCTACGGTGGTTAGCTTGATATTTGACCTAATATTTGGCCATAGTTATGATCTAAATAAAATTTTCTGTGTATGAGTCAGATGCAATACCGTGCATGTTCAGGTTGGTACAGGTTAACAGTGAAAATATCCTTAGACAAACTTCGTGCGTGAATATTGTTGTAAAAAAAAAATATATAAGGCCTGTGCAAAGTACATTTTAAAAGGTATTGTTTATGTTATTATATAGCATGATATTTTATTTACATAAATTGGTGCTTATAAAATCTAAAGAACTAAAACTGGAAGAGCGATGCTTTTGGACAAGACAGGTTACAGTGAAAAGTGCTACTCATTATTTTTTATTAACATAAGTATGGTAACTTCTTCATTTTCCGTTCCCTTTTGAAAATTAGGGGTACTTGAAGTGGTAAAACATATTTTTCACTCTATGCTACTCTAAGCTGTTTCATATGAAAAAGAGCAAATAAACATACATTCAATTCAAAAACTCGATGATAGGTTAAGATGCCACTATTTTGAGAATCACTCAATAGCGCATTGTAATATGGCTACCCATTTGAATAACCTTGCAACAATGATGCGTTGAATGCTCGTTGAATGAGATGAACAGACTGAGAAGCCTGTTCAGCGATAACTAAAAAGTAAAAAATAAATTAAAAGTAAAAAAACTTATTTAAAAAACAAGCTTTTATTTAAATGCGCTAAAAAGAATAAAATAAATTTTTCCTCTAAAAATTTTACTATCAAGATTTAACGTCATTACACAATTTATATGATATAAAAGCTTGTCGCGAGATTAACATTTGTAGATAAACAAGTAAAATAAATAACTTGATCTGATAGATTATAATTTTTAAAATTTTCATATAAAGTAAATATGAGTACTTAAATCTCGCGACAAGCTTTTATAACATATAAATTATAAGTATAATAATAATATATAAGTTATGGATTCTCTGCCTCTGGCTTGCCTTAGCCGGCCGGCCAGAGTGGAGTCGTTAGAGCTATAAGCTCCAGGGGTGGAAGTGAAATATGCATAAGACGCGAGTTGGCACAGTGGCTGTTAACAGCCACTGGGTAGAAAGCGGCGCACACCTCTCGACACCCCTGAGCCGCTCACACCGGTGTTGCCCTTGAGCCATCCTAGATGTCGCTTTTTGTGGGGGCCCATCTTGTGAGGGCGAGTCACCGTCTGCCGGAAATAAAATTGCATACCGTTTTATTAGGCAGGCGTCCGGTTTTTTACCCCATAGCTCAGTTCTAAGTCCATCGCTTTCACCCAATAACCTAGTTCATTTTAGACTCCATCAACTGTCAATAGTCCTTACACCCTGGCGGGTGCTGCCTCTGCGTGCGTCCCATGGCACGGGCAAGGGCAGCCTCCGCTCGGTGTACCTCTTACATTTCATTAAAGTGTCAAAAGGGCCTCTACGTGTTGGCTTCGGCTCCGCGCACGCCTCCCAAAGGTCCGGAACACCATTGTTCCGTGATGGGAAAGATATATAAGTTATAAAATATAATAATATATATATTATAATAATAATTAAAAAATATATTATCACAAAATATTCTTTTTTCTATGAAATAAACAGATTTTTTTTTTATAAAAACACGCTGCAAACCTCAATTATCTAACAATCGTGTGTCTTAATCTATAAATTAACTAATTGTGATTTTTAGCCTGTGCTTATACGTGCGTTTATGAAGAAGGTGGTAACAATTTACATAAGTATTTTTAGGTAGTGACTAGAACTTAGGATGCAAAAGTACGAAGCATTTATTGTGTTAGTTCATTTTGCCGTTGATACCTACCTACTACATACACAATATTCAAATATAGTTGCGGCACGGAAATTTAATGTTCATCCATGCAAATCATACAATGTCATTTGGGGTTGAACTGAATTGAGTGCTTGTTCCCAAACTGCTGTAGGCAGTATTAATTATACCGCCGAAGTAAGATATCAATGCGTAAACAGTTGTTCATTATATTGTACTCGATATACTGACATTGTGGTGCTTTGTGGGAGCGTGCACTTGCCAGATTGTGGTTAGCACTTAATGAAATGAGCCATTATTGTAGCTGCGCTTAGCATAAGAAGAGCAGTAACTCATTTTGAAATGTCATTCAATTGTATACTTTGTACTTGTACGATATGTTATACAATTGAAAGAGATTTCAAAATGAGTTACTGCTCTTATGCTAAGCGTGGCAGTACCTATTGTAGTTGCGCTTGCGGTTTTACACTAACAGTGTTTGCTTGCGCGCAACCCGAATTGGTCGAAACCAACTACGATTTAGTTGTTATGCACGTAGGCAGTGCAGCAAATTAAGCTGAAAACAAATATTCTAACATCACAAATAATTTTGACTTTAGAAACATTCATTATGCAGGGTGCAAAGTTTCTGTTTGCTGCTAGTGCTTATATATTAATTGCGGTGTGTTGAACGACGAACGTAATAGGTAATATGTGGTCCAGTTTCACAGAAGTCAGTCAGTGTTGCAATCATCATACAATCATTTGAGTAAAACACAAAATCTTTAAAATAAATCGTAAAGTTTTTAAGTATTTGTCTTTCCATTCTATCATTCAACGAGGGAAAAAAGTTCCAGGAGTAGTTAGGTACACTGAATTGCTCTAACTCTATGCCAGTCAAAAGAATAAAACATAACACTGCTTATATGTTTGCCTGTTGCACGTTTGCCCTCGGCTTACCTTAGTAATCTTTAGTAGGTGTACCTACTAGAGAGTTGCAATAAGGCATACATTTTGATTAATTAATTATTAATTATTATTTTTGGAAATAATCGTTCTCAAAGTCTCAAAAGTACCCGCGATATGCACTTGCCGAATTGTTGTGTAATTTAATGTTTTCCTTGTATTAATGGGTTGATTTTAAAACTTCAACTTACCAAACAGGACGGACGGACATAACAGGACGGTTAATCGTTACTTCTCACATAAGAAATTTTACAATTGAGAACATGCATGAAAAATATTATATTATTATTTGTAAGTTGAACACGTAGTTACAACAACACCATATTAAAATGGGAAATCCGGAATTATTTTGCAACATTTTTGTAAGTAAAGATTTTTGCTTTGTGCTTTTTGCATTTTTGTTTTGTGAGTACGAGGTTAAAAAAAACTAACATTTTAACATACCTGTTTTTATTGCCCATTATGTCATTTATTTAGCCTTAGGTACGCGTGTTGGTAATGACTTTATAACGCTCACGCCTGCCTATTCATAAATAAAATACTTAGCATAAATTGCCTTACCTAGCACCGAGGTCCAACAAATATTCCAAATGTGCGCAGCTCAATGCTCCTCCACTGGCATTTGTGCTACTCGCAGCGCAAGGGCTATCGGGACGAGCTCTAAATGCCTCGTTGGCAGTATCGGACACGGTCGCAGTAGTATAAAGTGACAATGTTGTTATTTCCGTCGTATCATATTTTAAAAACCGTTTAAGGCGCGGTGTGTAGTAAAATGCACTTTTTTGTCACCATATTTACAGACTTTTACAAGGATATCATGCATTATTTTCTAGTATGTACAACTTCAGTCCTTGAACTACGTTATTGCTTGTCAGAAACACGACGGCTCATTATTTTCTCGATAGAATCTTAAGTTGAAAACATGCCTAACACTGTCTTTATTTCCTTATGTTAGAAGTACTAGGACGAAAATGTATATGAAACTTACTTCAGTCGATAGCTTTTAAGTAAATCTTCATTATTGCTTGTCCTTTTATCGATACGTTAATTTTTTCATTCATCATTTGATGAATTCAACATTTTGCCTACTAAATTACACCCTACACGACAATACCTTGCGCCTATTCCTCACGCCAGTACGCCCGTGACCACTGTCAGCGTCGGACCTGTGCTAGTTTAGCGGACGTTTCATAAAATGGGTAATCACAGTATAAATATGCAAATATGTTATACACACAATGTTTTTCAACATACTTACGAAGAAAAGCAAAATAATTCTTAAATACGGTGACATTTCAGACATTCGTCCGTCATATTGTCATTTTTAGGGTTCCGTACCCAAAGGGTAAAACGGGACCCTATTACTAAGACTTCGCTGTCCGTCCGTCCGTCCGTCCGTCCGTCCGTCCGTCCGTCCGTCTGTCACCAGGCTGTATCTCACGAACCGTGATAGTGAAATTTTCACAGATGATGTATTTCTGTTGCCGCTATAACAACAAATACTAAAAACAGAATAAAATAAAGATTTAAATGGGGCTCCCATACAACAAACGTGATTTTTGACCAAAGTTAAGCAACGTCGGGAGTGGTCAGTATTTGGATGGGTGACCGTTTTTTTTTTGTTTTTTTTTTATTTATTTTTTTTGCATTATGGTACGGAACCCTTCGTGCGCGAGTCCGACTCGCACTTGCCCGGTTTTTATAACAAGTTGGGCAGCAAAGGCACACACCCATCTAACCAATCCGGAATTCAGTCACGATTGATAAATTGTGTAAACATATTTTAAAAGGCTATAAAATTAATCAAATTGAATAATTTAGACTGGTCACATTTTTGTAAAAATCGATTTCTAATGGCAAAACATATTACTTTTTGGCAACCGTGTTTTTTAACCTAATTAGACCCCGCTGAATCCGAATTTGCCGGTTGCTTGATCGAATTCTTGACTGGAAGTGAGATATTTGATATTAAAGGTCCCTTTTGTTTAGTTTTTCGTAAATAACTCGTAAACGGTGGCCAATATATAAAAAAATGTTGTAAACATTAATAATATACACAAATATTTCAATAAAAAAGAGTCAGTACATTTTAGCAGGGATCAATATTTAAAAAGATAATAAAGAGGGAAAGTTAATTATAATAAATTCTAAGGTTCCTTGTTTTTATTTTTTCGTTAATAATTTGAAAAGTATGACTCATAGCAAAAACAAATCTTACACATAAATAATAAACATAAAATTTCCTACAAGAAACATGTAGAACACTTTTCGCTAGGATCAATATTTAAAAAGACAAAGCAGCCGGTAAGTTAATTACAATCAATTTTAAAGTCCCTTTTTAGTTTTTTGTATATAACTCGTAAACGGTGTCCCATAGCAAAATAGATTTTTATGAATAAATAATCTACATAAAATTTCCTGCAAAAACATCTGAACACTTTTCTCTAGGATCAATATTTAAAACGACATTAAAGGAAGAAAGTTCATTACAATCAATTCACATGTCACTTTTTTAGTTTTTAGGGTCCCGTACCTCAAAAGGAAAAAACGGAACCCTTATAGGATCAGTCGTGCGACTGTCTGTCTGTCTGTCCGTCTGTCACAGCCCATTTTCTTCAAAAGTACTGGACCAATTAAGTTGAAATTTGGTACACACGTAAATTCGTGACCCAAAGACGGAAATCTTACGTAAACAAATGAATTTTAAACATGGAGGCCACTTTTTAGCCAAGGGGGGCTAATTAACATTAAGAACCTATTTTGCTATGAGCCACCGTTTACGAGTCATTTACGAAAAACTTAAAATAGGGACCTGGAAATTGATTATAATTAACTTACCCCCTTTAATACCTCATTAAATATTGATCGTAGCGAAAAAGTGTACAAAACCTTTTTTGTGGACAATTTTATGTTCAATATTTATGTATAATATTTTTTTGCAACGGGGGCACCGTTTACGAGTTCTTTACGAAAAAAAAGCGACCTGTGAACTGATTGTGATTAACTTTCTTCCTTTAATATCGTTTTAAATATTGATCCTAGAGAAAGTGTTTAGATGTTTTTTGCAGAAAATTTTATGGAGATTATTTATTCATAAAAACCTATTTTGCTATGGGACACTGTTTACGAGTTATTTACAAAAAACTAAAAAGGGAATTTAAAATTGATTATAATTGACTTACCGGATGCTTTGTCTTTTTAAATATTGATCCTAGCGAAAAGTGTGCTACATGTTTCTTCTAGGAAATTCTATGTTTATTATTTGTGTAAAATTTGTTTTTGCTATGAAAGTGATTATAATTAACTTTCCCGCCTTAATATCTCTTTGAATATTGATCCTAGCGAAAAATTGTACGGAATCTTTCTTGTAGGCAATTTTATGCAGATTACTTATGTTTAAGAAAATTTTTTGCTATGCGCCACCGTTTAAGAGTTATTTACGAAAAACTAAAAAAAGGGACCTTTAATATCAACTATCTCACTTCCAGTCAAGAATTCGATCAAGCAACCGGCAATTTCGGATTCAGCGGGGTCTAATTAGGTTAAAAAACCCGGTTGCCAAAAAATAATATGTTTTGCCAGTCGAAATCGATTTTTACAAAAACATGATCAGTCAAGTATACACTCATATTGTATATAATTAATAATTATTTAGGTACACTCACCGTCTTACCTACCATGTTTAGGGTTCCCTACCCAAACGGTAAAACGGAACCCTATTAGTAAGACTCCGCTGTCCGTCCGTTCGTCCGTCCGTCTGTCACCAGGCTGTATCTCACGAACCGTGATAGACAGTTGAAATTTTCACAGATGACGTATTTTTGTTGCCGCTATAACAACAAATACTAAAAAGTACGGAACCCTCGGTGGGCTCAGTGGGCGAGTCCGACTCGCACTTGTCCGGTTTTTAATTTCATTAAGTACTCATCAAAATTCGAATTTACTAATAAATCTTATTCAATATTAATTGCCGAACTAAAAATCCCGGAACTGACAATTCAGAATACCGATGTCGTCAGAATAAGGACGTAGACGTGCTGCGCGGGAATGGTGCGGTGCGCCGCGCGGGGCGCCCGCCTGCCCGTTCTACCACGCGTCTGCTTCACCCCCTTGAAAACGTAAAACTCGAGTATAAGAGCGCCTTAAACTGTAAAAAGTATCAGTAGCACACAGTTATAGGTAGGTATCCTATCTAATCCTGACCACTCAGTAACTGATAATTGATTGATCACCGTCGTATTTCGGTGAAACAACAACACTTTTTCCTATTTTTTTACTTTTTGGTGAAGGCAAATTTATTTCTCTACAATCATGGTCACTACAAGACCTAATTAATAAACATAAAACCTCTTTAACCGTAATGACATCATTTTGATTACGAAGAAAATAAACTGTCAAACTTGAGTGAGATACGAGTTTTCAAAAGTAACCAGACCTTGATGACAGTGATGACATTCAATTTGACACAGAATAGCGGTAGTTTAGTAGTATTCTAATTGTAGGGTGACCATGCATGTCGTAAATAAATTAATAACTTTTTTCAACATGACTAGAAAATTAACGTTAACCTCACTAATACTGATACGAAACAGCTGCTTATAATTTACGAAATGCGCATTGTAAGTCCTGCTCACGTCTCCTGAATCAGCCTGTATAATCATAAAGACAAAAATACAAATTGTCAAATCATCATAACGTGTATTTAAATAGTAAATATTTAGGCACCAAAACCTCTTAACGATCGAATAAATGTTGATCAAATATATCACATGTGCATTAACAACCAATACTTACGGCTCGATTCGGGAAATGAATTAGAGATTCACTAGATATGAAATAGTAAAGATATGTGTCGTTCCACGACAAAAGGTACCTTATGGCGACTGGCGCCGCGATTCGGGAAATGAATTAGAGATACACTTAGATATGAAATAGTAAAGTTATGTGACGTTCCAAGGAAAAAGGTACCTTATGGCGGCTGGCGCTTACGTCGCATAGCGCCGCAATAATATTGGAGCGACGTTAATAATAGCGTAAGCGCCAACCGCCATAAGGTACCTTTACTCCTGGGACGTCACATATCTTTACTATATCGTATCTAGTTAATCTCTAATTCATTTCCCGAATCGCGCCGTTAAGTAGGTACAAAGGAAATAACATAGGTACAAAAGAAATCACTCAAATACCTACTCTCGTCACGAAAAGTCTCATTTTTCCAAGAATTTATTGGTTTTCCGAAGCCGTAAAACGTGTTTAAGAGTATAAACAGTAAAATGGATAAACAGAAGAGATGGATCGTTTTGTTAATGGTTACACGACGTATACACGACGACGCATGAGTTTATTATATAAGTATAATAAGAAACTGTTGGTTACAAACAACACGACGAAGAGAATAATTAAACTCATGCGTCGTCGTGTATACGATACAAAAATACCTACCTACTATATAACGGGTCACAAACCTGTTAGTCGTTTTGTTTACCTACTTGTACTGTTCCTATAATAAAATTACATTCAAAATAATTATGGGAGGGTGGGATAAATACGGACATTGGATAATTCCCGACACTAGAGTATCTAAGCGACGGCCATCTAGATTTTGTTGCTGATGTCTGTTGCTGAGCAAAACATAATATCATGTCTACGTATTTATGTATAAAGTAATTGTAATCTTCTTTTGACTAAAATAATATTACAATATTAGTATACAGGATGGAAAGATAAGTCGGGCCCTGGAGGGAAACTACCTTAAATCCTTAAGCTGGCTCATTTTACTTTAAGGAGACATTCCTATATTTTTAAAAAGAGACAAAACTGCATTCAATGTATTTTTCTTTTTTTCTTCAATTTGGCTTGTCTAAAAAAATCTTGAGTACTAAATATTAGATTTTATGGATATTTTGTACGACAGACGTGTGTAAGACCTAATGTTTCTTGGAGAAATGTTATCATTCACATTAACTGTATCGACTAGTACAATAAAATTGCGAGTGTTTATTTTTTTTAATTTTTAGTCGTTTCGAGTCCCGGGCGAGGCAAGCGAGTTTTAGAAAATCTTTGAATGCAGTTTTGTTTCTTTTTTAAAATAAAGGAATGTCTCCTTTAAGTAAAATGAGCCAGCTTAAGGATTTAAGGTAGTTTCCCTCCAGGGCCCGACTTATCTTTCCACCCTGTATATATCGTTAAATCACCACGTGTGTCTGCGCTCATATATTTTTTTCTTTTTCGAATATTCATTGTCGGGGTACCTATTGTTTGGCAGCTACCTATTACTGTGTAATGTTTAGCGTTCGAAATTACCCAATGCACTTTAGCTATTCACTGGCCAGTGAAATTAAGGATTTCACCTCGGAATGAAAGATTTAAATCTTCAGCTTCAGCTTATGCTGAAAACTCGTATAGGAACCTACACCTTCATTATGGCGTTCTAAAGGTTCTCTTAAAAGTCAACGGAAATCTCGTGTCTTATGAACGCGCCATAAGTTATTCAAGGTCAAATGTCATGATATCAAGGTTTCTATAGCATTAATGTTGTTTACATATACTCGTCGGTAAGAACTGTGCATACAATTTACGTGAAATCATGTTTCTAACAGTTTTTCATGCGATTAACCGATGGCTAAATAGGACATTCCAAGTTTTAGGTAATAACGAACTAAAAACATTGGTAAACTGAACATGAGGTTTATCTTCGGTGAGCTATATTATTATAATTTTTTGGAATATTTAATACTTTTTGATTAGTAACAATTATAATTAATATTTATTTTATACTTAGAGGAATGTCCTAAGTTTCATAATAAATAAAATGAGATCTCTTTGAGGTCCCCTTAAACGTCCATAATTTGCCTACTCCCCTTTACTATCTATTTGTTATAAAAATAGTCCATCTGGCCTGGGCTTACCTCATGACATATTTCTCGAGCTCGTATCGCAAATATGGGAGAACTAGAAAAGTTTGTCGTAGCTTTCCTTCATATCGTAAAGTTTCAGCTAACATTGTGCTAAGGACAGAAACTCAAGAAGAATAAACGTTTGTTTTATATATTTTATGAAAACTAAAGTGAGAGAAATATTAGCCAAAAATAGAAAAATAGTATTTTATACAATCGTGATATAATGGAGAGCTTTTCAGTCGACTACCGTGGATAGGCCATGAAGCTTGATTATTGCATGCAATACTTTTTATATGAGTCAAGTAAAATAATACTTTTTCTACTATACAACCTAAATAATTATACAAAATTAAGTAATTACCTCGGTATATCATAGAACAAATACCATCGAGCTTCTTTTTAATGAAAAATCCTTTGGTTTTGTCCTCTTGGCCACGGGGTGACGTAATTTGAGATCAAATTCATGATAGGTCACTAAATTGTTTCGTAATGAAGTCATTGTAGTTGAGTCGGAAGCCCATAGTGAAAATTATGCGATTATAGTTTGGTATAGGGGGCGTGCATGAACTATAGGGGGCAGCATAGGAGCCGTCAGATTTTTGGCGCAAGGCTTAAATGTGACGTTTATGCTTCCGATGTAGCCCACAAGATGGCAAAACCTACTATGCCCAAGGAAACGTACCGTACCTACGAGAGCGGTAGACGTTAGAACTTAATTGCTTTGGCAATGTATATGTGCACATATGTTTCCGATTCAGGCCACAAGATGGCAGACCTTCCAACGCGCACGGTCCCTATACGAAGTTTTAATTAACCATTACGTCGCCGAGTAGAAAAATATTATTTTCGAACGTCGGTGCCTACTTAAATCCACACAATTATACTTAGTTGCGTAAGTAGGACACGAGTTGTTTTATCGCGGAATTTCATGAGCATTTATCAGGTGCAAATATATATCAAATTGGATAAGAATTTAAGCTTTAAGAGCTAGCAAAGTAGGTATTGTTGAACTTTTATTTAGACAGCAATAGATACCTCGTAGGTAGGGAGGTATTCATATACCACCTGAGTCCATAACTAATTTCCTCGCGTTCGCCTTTCAATTTTTAGTGTCCGTATTTTTAGCCTTTACATATCAAAATAGACAAAAAAGGTTCTTAGGTCTTACCATTAGAATGTAACCTAAACAGAGTAGGGACATATACACGGTGGCTAAAAATAACTGCATTCCCGTTGCCAGGGAGATTTTAGGATTATACTGAGCAACTTTTACTAAAGGACCAACCCCGAAATCGCGAAAAAAGAAATTTGCCTTCACATAGAAAATGGACCAGGCAAAATGTATGAAACAGCTAAATTTTTATTTCGCGATTTAGGGATTGGTCCCATAGTAAAAGTTGTTCAGTATAATCCTAAAACCTCCCTGGCAGCGAAAATGCAGTTATTTTTTAGCCATCCTGTATATAATTGCTTTTGTCAAATGAGGTTAAAAGCCCACACATTATACTAGTTCCAACTGGAACCAAAAGTTATAAAAGTTTTGAATTCACCGCACATCTCCACGCGATCCGTTGGTCGGTCGTTATTATAGTTTAGTGCGTGCTAATAGCTTTTGGTAATTTTGGCTTTTACATACGAACATTCAAGCCAACTAATAGGTGTGATGGCGCAATTGCAAGTAACGACATGCCATATACATTTATCGTACGGTCACGTCTGAAAATATAGATACGTATGACAAAATGCCAAAAATATGTATAAACCTAAACATACATATAGGCAATGAGGTCGTGTACTATGTGCATCTTTTTGGCACTATTTCTTATCGATATTTTCAGACGTGACTGTATCGTTAGTGAATTGTTGATTTGTAAAAAATGTATATGTATAAATAGGTTCAAACAAAGGAATTTAAAATAATCTTGTTAAAAAGTGATAAGAATAGATATGTTATATTAATCAAATATTTCAGTCGCCCCATTAGCTTGTATAATTTTACACCCTTTGCCAAATAATGAACGGCATGCTAACAGCTGAAGCAAATGGACCCAACCAAAAGCCATATATAGTTATATAGCTGCATGAGGTCATTTGCCTAGATTAATTGCCGCTGTTATGATGGTTGGTGCATAACAGGCGCTACTAATCTCATACAACATATTAAAAATCCTAAGTCGTAATACGCTGCAAGGCAGGCAACCAATCTTATGCCATTGAACGCTTTTACAGAAATCCACAACTAAATCATTCATGGGTACCCATATGCAACGGCATTATTAAGTATATAGGTAGATATAGATTATAAAAGATGTCACCTCTCGAATCGATCATTCCAGTGAAAGTTGATCAGAACCCAGCGACGGTGATCTTCAAACAAAAGGGACTGATTTTCACATAACATAGCTAAAAATACTCCTTATTTAAGTCATAAATCATAAAAAAATTGAATTTGCCAGTTCAACCATTAAGATATTATGTAACATACACTATCTGTCTGAGTATGATGTTAAAAATGTATCTAGGTACTTTAAACATAGTCTACGAATAAATTGTTATTGCTTATCGGGGATTTAATGCAAAAAAAGACAATTAACCGGCAAAAAATAAATAAACATTGAATGTTTATTTTCTATAGTGGAGGTTTTTACGAGTTTTGGCTAAGAGACGCGATGTAAAAGCCGATGTTGCGAGGATAATCTTAAGCAAGGATTTGCGGCTTACGGCGAATTAAGAGAGATTGCTTCTACGAAGTCTGCCTCGAATCAAGTCGGGCTCGGTTGGAGAGCACCCGAACCGTTCAACAAACACAATTACGTTTTAACCATCAACTCATCGGGTACTCCAAGAGGAAAATCTTTAATTGAGTGGGTTTGCGTTGAGCTGATGTGGTTTCACCGATCTACTTACACCTTAGGTCAACGTTGAGCGCCCCAGCACATATACGATAGATAAATCACGAATGTTGCTTCGTACGACTTTTGAAGGACCGTTTATTTTTCCGATTAACATAATAGGTGGGTTTTATGTTATCCGGGCAGAGATAAGGGGCGCGGAGAGCACTGCGCGGATCCGCTGACGCGCCTTCACGTCCGGCGGCCGCGTTCTCGTATACACCTCGCATAAAATTTCCCTTGATAATGTACCTGTTTATTTTGTTGTTGAGATATCTGCTACTTTCTGGGAATAATAAAGTAAAATCCAGTAAGTAACTTGTATATTTTAAACAATCAGATTCTAACTTCTACAACACGTCCTGACGATACTACGTATAAGTAGTAAAAAGTTATTACTAAGTTCAAAAAAATTGTTTACTAATAACACGACATATAAAATCTACAATATTTTACGTTACTTTAAGTTACTTACTTTTCCTATTTTCAGGATTTTTATTGTAGAAGCTATTTATTTCGGAATGAATAGTTTTTACCCAAAACATTTTGTCGTAATTGTTACGTATCACGGAGTTACACGTGATTCGGGTGACAAAAACAGGCAGGTTTAAGTACCCTATTACGATAACGAGTGACCTTTTTCGTCATAATGTGTTGCTATTTTTGATTTTTTCTATCAACCATTCAGTTTTAGTATTTCATGTCACTAGAAGCATTTGTATTGAGGCCTTCTTCTTCTTCTTGATCGGGACACTCTTGACAGAGCGGTCGTGGTCATCATTGGAAGTCTCCCTTTGTGACACGTTTGACGGCTCGCCTCCACTCCTCCCTGACGGCTGCGCGTTTAGCGCATTCGTGCAAGGGGCCGTCCAATGCTGCCTTTATTTGGTCCGTCCACCTCATGGGCGACCTTCCTCGCGCTCGGGTACCTTCTACTCTGCTCTGCACCACCAGTCGCTTTATGGATACATCTCCACGTCGAGAAACGTGTCCAAAGAAGGTGAGGATGCGAGCTTGAACGATGGAGGATGGATGGATGCTCGATGCCGAGCTCTTAGAGTATGGAGACGTTGGTGCGGTGTTCGGTCCACGATACCCCAAGCATTCTTCGCCAGCACCACATTTCCAGGGCATCCACCCTCTTCCTCTCACTCTCCCGCAGGGTCCACGTCTCAGCGGCGTAGAGAAATATGGGGAATACAAGTGCTCTAACGAGCCGGATTTTTGTGGCTTTTGTGATGTTACGATTCCGCCATATTTTTCGTAACTTGTCCATAGCGCTTCTAGTGATTGCCATACGACGTTTGATCTCGTCTACACATCCTCCGTTGTTGGAAATCAGAGCTCCTAGATAAACATACGATTTTACAACATCACAATTCGCTATTTGTGTGACTTCGGGCGAATGACTTCGGTTGACACGATCGATAATCATTATCTTGGTCTTACTGCGGTTGATCTTTAAACCAAATTCCAGGCTAACCCTCTCCATCCTGCGTAGCAGATCCTCCATATAACCAGCACCAGTAGCGAATAAGGTGGTATCATCCGCGTAACAGAGATTTGAGATCTTTAGTCCTCCGATTGCAACTCCGTCGGTCCAGTCTTCAAGGGCAATCCTCATGATGAGCTCCGTGTAGATGTTAAACGGGAGTGGAGATATGATACACCCCTGTCTGACACCCGCACTAGGGTGGAAGTGACTCGACAGGACATCGTCCGTTCTCACCGATGCTGTTCCATCTTCATATAGCCTACGAAGAAGGTGTACAAGATGTTTTGGTGTACCCATTTCCAGAAGAGTTTTCCAAAGCATCGGCCATTTAACGGAATCGAACGCCTTTGAGAAGTCCACGAAGCAAATATAAGTTGGCTTGTTGAATTCCCGGGCCTTTTCGATTATTTGGCGTACCGTCAGAATTTGCTGCTGGTACGCCTGCGGGTGGGTGCCTTTCCCTTTTACGAAGCCAGCTTGTTCCGGCGCTATTTCCTGAGACAGGAAGCTCTTGAGACGTTTGTTCAGAATGTGTAGTAATATTTTGCTGGCGTGTGATATTAGAGCAATAAGTCGGTAATTACCACACATATTTGTAGAGCCTTTCTTATGCAACGGAACAAACACAGTACCTATGAGCCCATTCCTTTGGCCATGTCCCAGTT
This sequence comes from Cydia splendana, assembly GCF_910591565.1. Taxonomy (NCBI): domain Eukaryota; kingdom Metazoa; phylum Arthropoda; class Insecta; order Lepidoptera; family Tortricidae; genus Cydia; species Cydia splendana. Next base: position 35,673,853 of record NC_085987.1, on the reverse strand, counting down.
TGCCAGATATTATTGCAGAGGGTTTGAAAGATTTGGACGCCATACTCTCCCAATGCTTTGATGGTTTCGATGGGAATTGAGTCCTTTCCTGTGGCGTTTTTATTCTTGAGGTGCGCGATCGCTCCTCTTACTTCCTCTTTGAGAATGTACGGCTCCAGTTCTACGTCCGTGGGTTCAGTGGAAACGAAACTTTGAGACTGAGGGTCTTGAAATAATGACTGGCAGTATCCTTTCCAAGTTTCAGAGATCCTATCAATTTCAGTGATCGTTTCGCCACTAGAATTCTCAATCGCCCATGTCCTGGATATAAGCGTTTTTGTGATAGAACGGATTTTTTGATGGAGTTCCCTGGTTTCGCATTTATCGGCGTGAGCTTCTACTTCTGCACATATATTTCGAAGTTGTGTATTAAGGTCTCGTCTACACGCTGCTTGTATCCGAGCAGAAATTTCGTTCAAGGCTCTCTCATTTGCTCCTAGAGCTTTAATTTTCCGCCTTTCCTCTACAAGTCTCAAAGTCACGTCGCTCATCCAGTGCTGTCGCTTGTGTATTCGTACGGCTGGTTCGGACTTCTTGGCAGCGCTCTCTATGACACTTTTGGCTCGATCCCATAGCTGATCTGTAGTTTCTGCATTAAGATCAGCAGCAGCCCACTCAGACCATTTTTTCTCAAGGGCACTCAGAAATTTAGAGGTATCCGCCACTTCGATCCTTCTTTGTTTCTCGATCTTCCTAGCCACTCTCAATTTAACCCGTACTTTGGAAACAAGAAGTTGATGGTCTGATCCGCAGTCGGCTCCGGGTAAGGTATGGCTATTTCTTATTGAGGTTTTCCACCTTGACCTCACCAGAATATAGTCAATATGATTCCGATAGTTGCCGTCAGGTGATGTCCAGGTGTAGAGTCTCCTTGGATGGTTCTGGAAAAAGGTGTTTGATATCACCAGGTTGTTATCGGCGGCGAACTGTAACAGCCGTTCACCTCTTTCATTGCGCTGTCCTAGGCCATACTTTCCAACATTTTGGCTAATTAAATGGGAGTCCGCTCTAACCTTCGCATTCAAGTCACCCAAGATAAGGAGAAGTTCTCTGTTGGGAGTCTCTAATATGGTGGTTTCCAGTTCTGAGTAGAAGCTTTCCAGCTCTTCATCACTTGCAGTGCTAGTGGGGGCATAAACCTGAATGATATTGATATTTGTTGGCGTCGCTTTCAGCTTGATAGTCATGATTCGATCGCTAACAGGCTCATACCCTATTACGCAAGTTATGAGGTGTTTCGGAAGAAGAAAAGCAACCCCGTTCCGGCTGCTGTTGTCGCTGCCTGAGAAGTAAATAGCATGTGACTCGGTGAGAAAGTGTCCATTGCCTCTCCAGTGAGTCTCACTAAGGCCACAGATGTTCACCTGACACCTAATCATCTCTTTTTGAAGGATTGTAAGTTTCCCTCGACGTAATAAGCCACGGACATTCCATGTTCCTATCGTCTGAATTTGTCGCAACTTTAAAGAGTTTCCAGTAGTCCAATTTCCGTGCGTTGCCTGGTTTCCTACATCCGCACGGCCGGTAGCATACTTCTCACCGTCTGTCCCGGACACAATACGGCGCCGGTTGCTAAGCGGATCGCACGGCCACTTCAATTTATTTGGTTGTACTTCCATGATGACTTTCGTGGGAAGAGTAGTGCAGTGGTTTCCCCTCGCCTTCTGCACCAGTTCTTTCAGGGATTATTTATATCCCTAGGCCTCCGAAACCTCTTCCAACCAGTTGCCTGGCTAGGATTTATGGATATACCGCCATTGCTCGGTCGCCAGAGCCTCATCTGTTATCCAGCAGGGAGCACCACGGCGGCTGTGAGGCCGCCGCCGCTAACTATTCATAACGAACCATCAGCGCGTGCAGGTGAGGTTGACAATAGGGCCGGAAAAAGGTGTATGCTCCGTTCTCCCCTTACTCCCCGTAGGAAACCGTATTGAGGCCAAACCAAACTATATTCTGATATCAAAGTAATATCTAGATACCTAATATCATTTGGTTTTCATTCGCGCGCGCATTTCGCTCGTACTTGTCCCTAGACGTAGCGAGAACGAGACGCACGAGCGAATGCTAACAAAATTACATCATGTAGATATCGGTTTCCTACCAAAATGAAAGTTTGAATTGGCCTCGTGGTCAAATCATTTTAGGTGATATTTGGCGTTTACATAGCTTATAACCCGGTTTTTTATAGGTAAGTACCTATCTATAGGATACGTTTTATTTTATCCTGCTAATCAACCCCTAAGGGTGGTTAAGAGGGTGTAAAAAAGATAAATGTTACTACGAAAGTACATTCATGGGCGGAAGCAGTTTAATGACTTATACTAGGACGAATCAACTGAAAGGGGCAAGTGTATGAGTATCAAAAATGTTACTTACGTAAGAATTTACTTTCACCTTCACAAAATGGCACTACTAGCTAACATGTCACGTGCCTGAAGTGGGTTAAACCCGTGTTTCGCTTTGCCGCTGCTGCGTATTCCGTATACAAGCCTGTCCATTATTTTTTTATTAGGGTTTCTTCTAAGGAGACCCAATTATTTGTCTCTTACCCGTGCTACTCGTAGGTCGTTTGTAAGAACCACTTGTTAGAAGAAATACTTACCCGTGATTAACTGTTTTGATAGACTGACGTCACTATTTAAAAAAAAACTAGAGACTGACATAAAAGTTGCATATCAGCAGATTCTGACATCCCTCAGTATTCCTATGACACCAGTAAAAAAATCTAGAAGGAATATATATATTTTATACCTCGTACAAAACCTCTGAGCACCCAAAATCGCCATACGAAAAGGCTTCGGGAGAACGAGCCGTGTGCATTTCAGGGTTATCCTATCCTAATGAAATTTGTAAGCGTGATGAGAAAAAGTTAAAGTATGCATTCAAATAAAAACTGGTGGCTTAATAGCTATAATTCTTCTTATTCTTCTATTCTAAAAACTTTCAGTTTGCCCCTCGGTCATAAGTATGCAAAAGAAACATGAAACAATCATAGAACGTTTATAACCCGAATGTTCCGCACCGACGAAGGCTTCGTCAAGATGATACAACACAGCCACAAACATTCTCACATACTTAATTTAAAAATCGGCTATAACTAGACTTCGTCAATTTTCACCCAATATTCTAGCATATTTTACATTCTTCATTAGGTAAGTATCTTACAATAATGTTTACTGGCGGATGTTGCCTCTGTACTTGCGTCTCAAACCACGGACAGCCTATCATTGAAGCGCATAAATATTCACCGTAAAATACATATATCCACTAACTGTGAGGAAGCGCCGTTCAATCAACGAAGCTCCAATCCTTTGCCGAGTAAAATTGAAAATACCTTTACGTAAATATGTATCATCTTCGGACTTTATTGGGCTCCTTTAAGTAATATTCTGTATTCGCTCCTCGTAAGCTTTAACGTTGGATTTATACAACGTGCCTTCGAGGAAGCCGAGAGATTTTAACAGTAGGTATATTCCTGATCTTATTGAAATACTAAAATGTCCTTTAACCTTTTTTTTGGAATCCTCCTAGTTTCAGACTTAAAAGCAGTTTAAAAAAAGCAATTTTTTATTCTTACTTAGTGCAAAACGCCTTTTTGATGGCGATGTTGCCACTATGGGACCTAGTCCAAATATCCTTATTGATAGATGTCAAAGAGTGACAAACTCCCGCAAAAAGTAGGTTTAAAAAAAATATTTTTAGTCTCTTTTACGAATAGCATTTACATTTTATGTACAAATAGGTACATACAAAAACAAAACAAAAATATATTTTTTTTTCGAAATTCACCTAAACTCATATTTATTTTTCTTTCTCTTGGCCTCAGAAATGCGTGGTTAAAATCTCCCGGGTTCTTCGTAGTCACCTTGTACTTATGTAAAAATAAATTAAAAAGAGCACCTCTATTTCAGTTCAGTCAAAGAATACCTAATAGGTAGGTACTTAAGACGAAACAGGAGCTGAGTTTTAAATATTTTAGGTAAATATACCCGTCTCGCTAACGGAAGCGGCACCTAAAAGTAGTGCGATAAGGACAAGGCGAAAAATCCTGCGTAAAAATCTCAAAAATCGAGGTTTCGTACTCCTCTGTTTCCTCCTCGAAAACTTAACCAATCGTCACCAAATTTGGAAATCTAAATGATTATGAAATTATCTGTGTCGCACCGTTTTGCTTTTTTGGCTAATTGATATCAGTTTTGAATGCCACGCCTCTCATTGCGGCATAGTCAATTAGGCCATTTTGGCCATTTTTGAAGGGTTCTAGCGCCTTAAAAAACAAAAATATCAAAAAAAGCAAAACGGTCCGACACAGATATTGACAATATTAATCTGTGTTGAAAAAATCATTGCTCTAGCTTCAAAAACCACGGAGGAAAACGAGGAGTACGTTTGTATGGAGAAATTACCACTCCCGTTGGCTCTTAATAGTGTATGTTGTACCTTCCGAGATTATTAAATGTATAAAATATTCAATTTACCTACAATAGGCATTCTATTTAGGTGCAGACGTCGAATTGCACCAACACTAGTTCGTGCTCTCAATACTTGATAACGCTGGTCACCTTAAGTTGATTCTGGAACATCATGGCACAAAATAACTAGCAAGTACGAGTAGAACTCTCGCCGATTGTTGGCACGAGCCTTAAGAGAAACGTACGTGTATAGATAGGTACGTTCTGTCCTAATAGTGGAAGTTTTTGCGGTGGGAAGTTTATTAATTTGAACTTTGGCCTGCCAGCATGCGAGTGGGACAAAAACAATGATAAGTCTTTGTTTGTTATGGACGTGTAACTGTGAACCACATATGAGAGTTTCGTATAGATATAGGTATTGTTTCATAGCTTTGATGTATAATAATTAAAATTACACTGATTCATATCGAGGCTGTAGACGCAAAAAGCCAAAAATAAAATTCCGCAAAAACGTGTATTGTTCCGTGGGTAGATGGTAAGTACTGATCTGCCACCTAAGTAGAAAAAAATTACCATATACTCTTGATCGAGAATTCATCAAACTATATCTGAGATAATGAAATGCCCGCTAACTATAAAATGTTACATTATGGCCACATAATCTTTAAAAAACTCCTGTGCTAATACTGTAAATTAATTAATTAATGTAAATACTTCCTAATTTATGTTGTTTGCGCTTTACTAAATAAATATTTTGCTCTTGTATACGAAATAAATAGGATATATCGCTATTATACGTTAGACTAAGTAAAGTTTTTATTTACATTTTTTCGATATAAAAGACTCGTCATATTTACTCTTTTTTAATGCTAAAAAACCAAGCCAATACTTACTCGTACTTAGACATAGGGTTAACTACCTATAATGAGATTTTCAGCAATATGATGATCAACGCAAAACCCGATATCCAGACAAATGTTAGGTTATGATTGCCACGAGCACTGCTTCCAACCCACAATGAAGTTCGCTACGAGCGCCAGCTGTTGCCATTTTGAGTTCCAGGCATTATTGTTCTGTACTCATGCACTCACATCGACATCTTCTGCATCTTAGAGGATATAACCAACGGAGACGCCATGTCTAAAATCGTCGGTACAAAATAGTCTGCCGTTTTTTGCGGGGGAGGGGCACATCAAATGTATAGGTACGTCATGTCAGATAAACGTCAGTCCATACATATGGTTGACAAGTTGTTGACCATTGGCCGCCTATTTTCGACAGAGGGGAACGCCTGTTAATGGCGGCTCCAAGTTCTGCATATACAGTTGAGTTGCTTAACTTCAAACTGGGGTAAATTCATCTGCCAGATTATGCGATTTTGCATGGTATTATGAAAAGGTAATAGGGTAGATATTTGCTGTGAGGGTCGAATGGATTTACCCGAGTTTGAAGTCATGCGACACAATTATACAGAGATATCCCTAGATTTCTCAATTTGGGTTAAGAAGTGGCATATCGACGGAGGATGCAATCATAGCCCTTACATCACTAATAAGTAAAAAGCTTGATATGGGAAATAAATGCATGCAATGCATAAAATAGTAGAAATTAAATAACCTATCGTTATAAATTAAGACATGTTGTTGTTGAGCATAGACATGATAGATATCTGATGTCACCGAAATTATTAATAAGTATGAATTAAGACCGCATATTGTTATTTATTTTCTTCTGCTCTTTCCATTGCAATATTTACAAATTCATTAGATTTTCCAGTTAAATAACGACAAAAAAAGATTTTTGTTACCTTTTTTCATAAGATCTTGCCTTTACACGTAATTAATAGAAAGTATAAAAGTATTAGGTAATTGCGGCCAAATTTGCCTAGCCATAAGCAACAAATTAGAATGTTAATTATAAATGCAATGAAATTACTGATAAACTATATAGTGATAGGTGCAGAAAATCGCTGCGGTATCTTAGACTTTATGAGTAATTGGAAGCAAAAGTGCACATTCGGAAATGCTTTAATCAGATATAAAATATATATTTATTGGCTAAAATGGAGTTAATTAGAATACCTGTGTCTTTGAGAAATTAACTTAATTTACGCTTACGAATGTATCCTTAAAATGCAGCAAGCTCAGTGCTTATTTGTCTTAACAACTCATTAAAGTATCATATTATAATTTTATAAACATACTTATATCAAAGATATCTTTAGCTATCCGCACAAAAAACATTTAAATGCTCTTTCTTGGTTTTGGTAAGTCTTTAAAACTTGCAGGGTTTTTGTGGCGCGCTGATTTAGCAGAACGCAATGTTAAGGTGGCTCGTTTTATGTGACGACTCACCCTAAGCTGCCTCTTGGGAATCCTTAGGCATTTCTTTTTCGAATTCTTCAGACTTTTGTAGTTACCTACTGCTTGTTACCCTTACATAAGTTAGAACAATGGTATTTAAAAATGTACCTTTTAGTGATTTCGAACTATATTACATAATTATAAAAACTTGCATATGGCAGCCGTAACCCTTGTGAATTGCTGGCTTATGCGTTTTCGAAAGTATAAAACAACAAAAAAAAAAAGGCAAGGTAGGTACAGAGGGGCCAAAAATTATTGCACTTCTAAAAAATTCATAAAAACAATACTATCAATGTTATTCTCTGTTTAATTTATTCCACCCAACAACAATTTAATGCAATTTATTGTTTAACAAATTACATCGTCCAGATGACCTGCGTCTCGTCGCTGGCACTCCTGCAATCAACTGTGTGAACTTTGGAAAACTCGCTGACACTTGCTACGGGGGATCGCGGGTACTTCACCGTGAAGGTTTTGTTTAACGCATTCACTGCCAGGGGGCGTGGCCTAGGAACAAACTTGTATGACGGTGAACGCACATGTGCGTTGGAGGCAGTGAATGTGTTAAATTGGGTATCCCCACAGAAAAAAAACGAAACGTGTATGGTCTGGGCTTTTTGGACGATAGAAGGATGTTACTTTTGCGAGAAATCAATTTGTTGGGAAACATTTTTTAGACTGCCAGCAAATTCATATTCGACGTATGGTATGTTGCTCCATCTTGTTGCATCCATGGCCTGCTGTTATTTCCTTCAAATTCATGTAACTGTGGAGCCAAAACTCTCACGTCATCTTCACGTATTCCACTGAATTTGCAGTAGGGAACGTTACTTCCTTGATTATTTTCAACTAAGGCCCAGACTTTACACCTAATTTATTCTATGGGGATGTCTGAAGAGTCGAGTGTACCTTCGTAAACAAACTGATGACAATATCCCAATTAAAACAAAACATTGACGATCAGATAGCCACGATCCCCCAAAGCATGTGTCAGCAAGTTTTTCAAAGTTTTTATAGTCTATTTCAGGAGTGCCAACGATGAGACGAATATGATGTAATTCGAACCATCTGCATTAAATCTGCATCTGCAAAAAATGCATCAAATTGTTGTTAGAAAGAATAAATGAAATTAAGAATATCTTGTACCTATAGTTTTATTTTTATCAATGTTTTAAAAGTGCAATCATTTTTGGCCCATCCTGTATTTTTTGTCAGGACCAGTCTCAGGATCAATCTAGTGCTACCTTTGTTCAAAAATTATTAAGCTAAGCTAGACAAGATTTAAGAGAGAAGATTAAATCGCCTCAGTATTCTTTGAAAATACGTGAAACCAAAACAATCAAAATCGAATGCATTGCCTCCAAACCAAACCTTTTAAATCTCATGAAGAACGTTTTCATGTAACACAATACAAATACAATAAGTGTCAATGAGTCGTATTATGTCTTTGTCCCGTCCCGTGTCCGTCACAAATCTTTTGGGCTTTGAATTTCAACTTTAATGTCATTATTCATCATCAACAGCAAATTTTTGACAGCGGCGTAAGCGGGGTTAATATTGAATTTCGTCTGCAATCGAAGTCCCGGGCAACTCTTTATATGTATAGCTACAGCCACACCGAAAGTTATTAAAAAATATATTTACAGCGAAAATATTACTAACATAAATTGTTTAAGAAGTAATTTCACGTCAAGAGCTATGAATGTATCACCATTTTATAGGGTGTTCATTTTACTCATTGTGCAATTTTAAGTGTCAGTTTATCTTTACATAAGAATTGCTCTTTATCCCTAGACATTTGCATCATCCAAACAGAAAGTACACAATGACATCGTACCTAACTTGTGTTACATTTTCGTGGAATATAGAACGTCCTAATATGTACCTACTTATTACATATAAGTACCTATACGCACAACATACAATATTCTAAATCTAATACACCAAGGTTTTGTTTCTCCGCTAGTTTCAACCAAGTCATTTTATGAAAATTAGTGTAAAGGAAGGCATAGACCTCCTAACTAAAGCATTTATGAATTTTAAAACAGATTTTTACTCTAACATGCATGCTTATTCCAAAACTAAATAGAGTAGAGAGATAATGTTTTAAAAATTGTTGTTGGGAACGCAGCTTAATGTAGGCGAGTGATAAACGGTACCTGTGAAGCGGGAAGCTAGGCAGGCTTTTATCTCGCAGCATGGCCTCTGCATTTCCGGCCACGGAATGCGCTTTATGGAACTTCCGATTCACACAGTTCGTTCATAATACGACTATTTATTCGAATTCAGAGAATAAGATTTATGGCCTGCATGACTTATTTCCAGTGTATGATAAATTCAACAGATTTATCAAAAACAGTTTTCTTTCTCCTTAAATCAAATATCATAGGTACTTACTTACAAGTGGTGCGTGGCCCAAACCTAAGTCGACACGGCAGTTTGCCAATTTTAGTTCAGCAGTGTATCTGCGTCGAAACAAAGTATTCATTAGCGTCTAACAGTAATTTTGCCCAACGAACACTTCGTTTCTCTTTAGTTTCTGGCACGGAAACAAAAGTGTAATTAAGTAAATTATATCCGATAGTTTCTTCATAGGGTCATACGGGTTGCGACTTGCGACTAAGACTTTTCGTATTTTTTTCCGCTTCCTCATTCTTCGAAACCGGAGTAGAAGTCAGCTCTACTTGTTTAAGGGTAACATTACACCGACCGGCCATGGCGCACTCAGCAGTTTTTGTGGAATTCGTGTGAATTTTAACTATATGTTGGGCTATGATCAATTGCGATCATCTACACAGGGCTTTCGAATAATTTTCAATCACTTTATTCCTATCAGCTATAATATAGCTATGTGATATCGTGACTAACCTTTAAACTGAGGACTGGAATATGGTTGCTCAGTGCGTTGATGTATCGGTAAAATTGAAAACATAAACACTCCTTTACTTTTAAAATGTTTATGTTTTGAAATCGGGGTAAAAGCGACACGCTATAAAATATATACAAGAATATTACAGCGGCACACGTCAATTAATTTCATAACAATATCATAATAAATCGGCATGACGTTTTTGATTTTTAATAATAGTACAAATTTAAATAATATAAAATGACTTCGAATTATTTAAACTAATCCACTTGTGCTCCTTGCGTCCGCTACGATCGATACGGCGACAGGAGGATATGGCTCGGCCCGACTCGATCAATGTAAATCATGCGATCCACTCCAATTTATAAGTCTCAATTAGCTGGAAAACAACGAAACTTGCCGTATTTTTTTAATTATATCTCACTGAATGTAAAAGATGTCAAGGAAAATTTAAATGATCACTGTAGATTCAATCAATTCTGCCAATATGTCAGTCAACAGGCAACGAGCTATTCGCTAAGTGAACCACCATCGATGTGGCCTTACCCTAAGTCGATAGTCGTAGATGATTGATTGATCGCGCCGCTTTCTCGCGGCTATTACCGTAACCATTCACTCGGTAAATCTTAAAACGGCCCATCGAATTAAGCACGAATGACAAAATCCCCTTCACATTATACGCATGCGAAAACTGGCAACGTTTAGCGAAGGAAATATAATTTATGGACTGATCACACGTGCATAATAGCGGCACTTTGGTGGGAAATTTCGCTGGAAGCTGTATATTTTAATTGGCCTGTTAACTTTATGTCGTATATGGGTCCATTTTTGAAGAGGGTGTTTTTTCGACAATTGTATGGCAATTTTTTATTTTTGTAAGATCTGATTTATAATCATCGTTTTTGGAAGGGTTTTTAACAACAAAAAATATACTGTACGAGGCACCTCTGTACTTTTTATAGTTAGCTAGATATGGACGTTTAAAGATTGACATTCGTATGGCACTATTTAGCCATTTGTAAGGCGCTTTTGACATGTATAAGGCATTTTTTCGACATTGTATAGCAGTATCAACATTTATATGCCACTATTTATTATTTTTGTTGCATTTATAAGACCCTGACGACATTTGTATGGCACCTTCTCGACATCTGTATGACACTATGTCGATATTTGTATGCCACAATTGACATTTTTACGGATAAAATAGCCGTATAAATGTCGCCATATAAATGTCGCGACATGTCGCCAATAATATTTTTTTGCGATAGGTATTTCCTACACAACACAACCGATTCACTTATTTATTTTACTATATATTTTAACACTATATTTGCAACTATTATTATAAAATAAACATTTTTATTTCAACTATGTACCAACGTATTAAGCGTCCATACAAATGTCATTGTAGTCGTACCAAAATATGTCGAAAGAGATTCTTACCTGTTTTTAAATAAATTAAACTGTTTCCGCGTCCACACTCGATGTCAATCGATGCCCAACTAACCGCACTATTGCGTCGTAAATTTAATCTAACCATTATTCATTAGACATAGAAGATTATGGGGGGTATATTTAAGTCATAACAAAACAGGTGCCGCGATCGGGACAGCGATAAAAAGGCTTCCCTTGTTTTATTAAATAACGCATTAATTTATCAATATGATTAAATCAATTCTCTAGAAAATGCTCTTTATAAAAATACAAAGTTGTTTATAATACGTTGGCTACATCCAAAGTTATGATTTTTTTATTGCGCTATGCCGCCACTGGGACACGCGAAAAAGCGGCCAATTTCGCCGTTTTTGGAACTTCAAATTAGAGCTCCCGATACACGTGTTACACGCTGACACGGGTACCCGTGTTCTTAAGCCCGCCGGGCTTAAGAACCCGAACTACACGAACCCGCCCGGATTCGGAAACGTTTACACGGGTACCCGTGTACACGGGTACACGGATACACGAAATAACGGATCTTATTTACCCGCCGGTTCGACCCTTCACTCTCGTGTAGCGGAGATTCGTGCTATGAAGACATACGATTGAATATGTGGAAGGTTAGGAAGATTCGATTACCTACTTTGCAGTTTTACTGGATTGATTTGTAATGTCAATAATAGGTAGGTAAGTACAATTTGTTTCAATAATCAAGATTAAAATTAACAATATCTCAGTAACCGTTGACTTCATTGTTGGTATTTCAGTTTCTTCATTGATGTAGTTTTTTGATAATTAAAGTAAACCTAAATACCACCACCACCATGTTACCATTTGTTGGGACGTCAGTCTTTCCGTGACCACAGCTGGTGCAACTCAGCTGAAACGTCGGAATTAAATGTAAAAACAATGAAATTATATCGCGGTAGACCCGTTTGTGTAATTATGTGTACAAAACGCGAGAGTTTAAAGTGTTATATAAACCTAAATGATTATTTAATACAAAAGTAGATAGTTATAGTATGCTTACTGAAACCAGAGTTGGGCATTATTCGAATCATTTTTAATCTAAATAATTATGGTGAGATTAATATTCGCGAATAAATTATTCGCGAATAAACCATTCGTTTAGAATTTCGAATAAGAAATGAATTATTCGAATAAATTACACGAAGGATTTTTGTAATACACACTCAGATGGCAAATCTGAATAGGTATGCAACTGCAGCGTATTTTACAGCCAAGCAAAATTTTGGGAAAGGCCCCAACTGACCGTCGCCATCCATGGTGGGGACAAATGGGAATTGTTTATATGCAGCGCCTATTCCCATTTGTTCCCGGCCGGGACAAGTGAGAATACATCCGATATTTGTGTAAAATATTATTATGTAGGGTCTATCCATATGTTCCCCGCGGAGATAAATGGGAATTCACCCATTATTGGTAATTATTAGTAATATGGGAATACACCAATAATGGGTGCATTATTGGTGTATTCCCATTTGTCTCCAATTCACGTGACCTACGCCATGCACGAGGCGGGGACAAATGGGAATGTTTATATGAATTTTGGTGTTCCCATTTGTCCCCGATATTGGCGTTGCTATTTGTCCCCACCTCAAAAGATTTCTATGCAGCGTCTTTCCCCATAAGTTTCTCGCGGGAACAAATGGGAATACACTCTTTATTGGTGTATTCCTATTTGTTCCTGCTCTACGTGACCGCCGCCATACGTGAGGCGGAGACAAATGGGTACGATTTATATGCAGCACCTATTCCATCAGTTCCCGACGTAGACAAATGGGAATACATCCGAAAATTGTTTTCCCAATTATCCCCACCCCAATAAGGTGGGGAAAAATGGAAAATATTTTTATGCAGGGTCTTCACATATGTTCCCCGCGGAGACAAATGAGAATTCGACCATTATTGGTAATGATGGGTGCGTTATTTGTGTATTCCCATTTGTCCCCGATTCACGTGACCTACACCATACATGAGGCGGGGACAAATGGGCATGTTGTATATGAGTTTTGGTGTTCCCATTTGGCCCGATATTTGTGTTCCCATTTATCCCCGAGGCGGAGACAAATGGGTACGATTTATATGCAGCACCTATTCCATCAGTTCCCGACGTAGACAAATGGGAATACATCCGAAAATTGTGTTCCCAATTATCCCCACCCCAATAAGGTGGGGAAAAATGGAAAATATTTTTATGCAGGGTCTTCACATATGTTCCCCGCGGAGACAAATGGGAATTCACCCATTATTGGTAATGATGGGTGCATTATTGGTGTATTCCCATTTGTCCCCGATTCACGTGACCTACGCCATACATGAGGCGGGGACAAATGGGAATGTTTTATATGAGTTTTGGTGTTCCCATTTGTCCCCGATATTGGTGTTCCCATTTGGTGCCGATACAAAAGATTTCTATGCAGCGTCTTTTCCCAAATGTCTCTCGCGGCGTCGACAAATAGGAATTCTTCCGAAAATGGTGTGTTCCCATTTGTCCCCACACCAATAAGGAGGGTACAGATGGGAAATATTTATATGCAAATCCTATCACTTCTGTACCCGGCGGGGACAAATGGGAACACATCCGAAAATGGTGTGTTCCCTTTTGTCCTTACAAAAATAAGGTGGGAACAAATGGGAAATATTTATATGCGGCTTCTTTTCTTATATGTTCCCCGCGGGGACAAATGGGCATACACCCATTATTGGTTATAATGGGTGCATTATTGATGTAATCCCATTTGTCCCCTATCCACGTGACCTACGCCATACATGAGGGACAAATGGAAATGTTTTATACGCAGCGCCTATTCCCATCTGTTCCCGGCGGGGAACAATAAGAATACACCCGTTAATGGTGTGTTCCTATTTGTCCCTGCTTCAATGAAGTGGGGACAAATGGGAAAGATTGATTGTCTTTTCCCACATATTCCCGAAGGGGACAAACGGGAATAAGGTCACTGTGGCGAAGTCGGCATACTTTTTTTTTTTTTGACTTTGGAGTGATCTAGTTCCGTTAATTATTCACCTATGTTACTGCTTGTAATCGCATACGATGAAGAATTTAATAATTAATAGTTTAGCCTTAGTGGCAGATCATTTCAAGCACAAATTAAGCAAAAACAATGGCATTTTTTAAAATTCGGCGAGTAGACGGACTTCCCGTGCAGTTTAAGGGAAGTCCGTCTAGTTATGATATCAGCCAATCTATGGGTGCGTATATGTTCGTAGTCAAATTCGTAAAAAGAACGGATCAAGACAATGAAAAGTGTATTTTAAACTTGTTAATATAGGGTTTAGATTCGAAATAAACACCATTTTTCTAAAACAAAGGCAAGTCCGGCATATACTACCAAAATGGGGTGGTAAACCTTTTTTGGCAAATAATTAAACATAATTATTTTTTTGATTTCCGAAATATAAGATCAATAGTAATTATAAAATGAATTTTAATCGTTTCATTTAATTTACTGAGATCAAAATTTAATAAAGTAACATCATGCGCAAAGTCAGGAGGGTTTTTTGATACCTTATCAAATCGTTATAATATTAAAGTCGCAAAAACAGTTGGTAATCTCTGATTTATCGAAAGTCCGGCATATGACGGACTTGCCTTGAACATAATAGACGGACTTTCCAACTTAGTCAAATTTTAATATGATAAATTGTGGAACGTATAATTACAAAACTGAGCTAATTTCTGATATTTTAAAAATAGAATAAAGACAATTGGTTCTTATGCTACCTACGTAGTTACTTTCTGATGCACAATTTTTTCAAAAACTATTTTAAACAATTTTTTTTCGAACGGCTGTCGCACTATGACTTCGAGTTCATAACACGAAACTACTTGTTGAGGCGGATTGCTCTGAAGTTGGTTGTCACAGCGCCATCTGTTTTACAGTGACGGATTTAGCGCGAAAAACTGGTTAATCGACTGGACTCCAAAGTCGCATACGTCTTCAAATTCAAAAGTTATAACGTGTTGACGGACTTGCCTTGTAGACGGACTTGCCCACAGTGACCTTACCCCATTATTGGTGTATTTCCAGTTGTTCTCGCCCCACGTGACCGCCAATACATGAGGCGTATTCCCAGTTTCCACACCTCAAATCAACCAACCAGATAAACCGATAGAAAACATTTTCTTTTTACTATTGGGATATAAAACAGCTAAATAGTTATTTTGTAAGCTAACTTTTCGACAATATTATTTGCAAATAATTTATTCGTGGGCTATTTTATTCGCCGAATAAATTATTCGCGAATGAATTGAACACGAATGATCATTCGAAAAATTTATTCGTCATTCGCGAATGATTTGGTAATTCTCATTCGTAATTCGTCATTCAAATGAATTTTGCCCATCTCTGAGTTCTCTGACTGAAACTACCACGAACGGAATATGTTATATTTTCCTTTAACAAAATCGCATTTTGCTCACTGTTAGCAAAGTACCCTTGTTCGAGCTGCTGAGGTGAAAAATAAATTAAATTGGTACAACACATATCAATCACATTGAACATCCATATATACATTACTACAATCTCCGCTACACGCCAAGGACGGGTTAGGCCCGCGTGTATTTAAGGTCCGTTTCGCCGTGTACACGGGTACACGGGTACCCGGATACACGGATCTTAATTACACGTGTGCACGACTACACGTGTAGAACGGGTCAGAAAACCGTGTACGTGTAGTTCGGAAACGGGTACCGAACACGTGTACACGAAACCCGGACACGACCGCGAGCCCTACTTCAAATGCGATTTAGTCAGAAAAAAATATTATTTCAGGTACAGTTGTGCATGATTTTTAAAGCTTATAATACATTGAATGAAAATATATACATACTCAGTCTTTTAGTCCTATGGACTTCGAGTATTAGCCGTGGGACAGCAAAAAATGCCTATTTGAAAATTGACCCATATAATGGCAAATATCAACCGGCAACCCCAATCACAAACTTACGATTCAAGACGAAAGTCACTAGAGTTAGCCCAAAAAAAGTCTGCAGTGAAATTATGACTCATAAATAACACTTGCACTGCGTGAGCTATTATAATCGCTGCAAACTTTTCTTGGTCTAACTTTATTAAAATCGTAAATGTGAACTTTTGTTAGTGCTTTTATTAATCTCTGTTTTGTTGAGTTTTGATCATTTGGAAATGGCTACTTTTTCGAATGAAGAATACGCGGACATGTTAATGGCGTACGGTAAAGCCGATGGTGTTACACGAGCAGCGCAAAGAATCTACCAGGAACGATTCTCTAATAGACGCCTACCAACCCGCCACACGTTTCAAAACACTTACCGCCGCTTACGGCGGTAAGTGAACAAGTCGGCGCTGAAGATTTTTCAAAAACAACAAAAAAAATAAAAAATAAAAACTCGTGGGCCCAAAAAATTTTTGAAGGGCGTGAAAAGATAGAAAACTACCCCACTTATCCGCCATTTTAATTTGGCAAACGATGGACCAAACACCCTGTATACAGCTTGTATTTTTGTTATAACCATAAATTGAAATGAGACGTAGGTTTTAAGACTTCTTTTAAAAAAAAAAATTACTGGAGCGTATTTTGTTTCAAGAGCAAAGATTGCGTGCACATAGTCATTATCACTTGTGACAAGTTGTGACGTCGCGTCAGTAAATATGTTTTCAAAACATGGAAGTGGTAAATTGAGTGCAAATAAAAGAATTTATTGGTTGAAAATAAAAGATGTACTTACATTAATAATAAAACTTATAACTTAAATAGGCGTAGGGATGTGACGACCCCATCGCCCGCTGGTTTTACCAGTGCAATCAGTCAACGCAGGGCAGCTTGTGGCGAGCTGTTGGGGATTAGCGACCTCACGTACCCGAGTGCTCCTGGAGAGTTCTGTTACCCGCAAGGAGGGTGGGTGGGACAGGATTCTCTGCCTCTGGCTTGCCTTAGCCGGCCGGCCAGAGTGGAGTCGTTAGAGCTATAAGCTCCAGGGGTGGAAGTGAAATATGCATAAGACGCGAGTTGGCATGGTGGCTGTTAACAGCCACTGGGTAGAAAGCGGCGCACACCTCTCGACACCCCTGAGCCGCTCACACCGGTGTTGCCCTTGAGCCATCCTAGATGTCGCTTTTTGTGGGGGCCCATCTTGTGAGGGCGAGTCACCGTCTGCCGGAAATAAAATTGCATACCGTTTTATTAGGCAGGCGTCCGGTTTTTTACCCCATAGCTCAGTTCTTAGTCCATCGGTTTCACCCAATAACCTAGTTCATTTTAGATTCCATCAACTCTCAATAGTCCTTACACCCTGGCGGGTGCTGCCTCTGCGTGCGTCCCATGACACGGGCAAGGGCAGCCTCCGCTCGGTGTACCCCTTACATTTCATTAAAGTGTCAAAAGGGCCTCTACGTGTTGGCTTCGGCGCCGCGCACGCCTCCCAAAGGTCCGGAACACCATTGTTCCGTGATGGGAAAGACATACAAACTTATAAATAGTTCATTTGTTCAATAATATATTTTTCTCAAACATGCAATAAAATGTCGTCGTTACGTGCATTATAACAAGCTATAAGTTATAACAAAAAAAAGGAAAAAACCATGCGTCGTCGTAGCGCAAAAATAATAAAATTTTCGTTCCCTTTAAGAACCCCACGCACTGAATAACCTACCACATTAGAAGATGAAACAATCATCATCATCATCAATTTTTATTATTATTTCATTGCATATTTAAGAAAAGCACTATCCTCGGCGTGAATAGGGGTTGTCGGCCTCACAACAATCTATATGCATTCGGCCGGCAACCCCTTACTTCCCAGCCTCTGTAGTAATGTACTAATAAATGAAGTGCCTAAAGAACCAATCAATAGCTGTTACGTATTAGCGTTGAATTTAATACGACATTAAACAGTACCTATCTGCTTTTCCAAATGAATGCTCACTTTGATAGCTGGACGCAATACGGGCTCAAGACGTATGTGCACGGCACGCACCATGTGCTTAATTGTTTCGATCGTCATATATGAAATCATAGCACTGAATAGTATTATGTGTAAGTTATGCATCGTAGAAGAGACGACGCACACTACATATTAAATAAATAAATAAATATATAAATAAATAAATAGGTACTATATGTGCCCCTGCCTCGAGGAGGGGCGCTTTTCGAGATGCTGGAAGGAGGGGCGACTGTGCCTGCTACGTAAGGAGGGGCGCCCACCAGACTCCCCCGCTGGCTACCGACCCATCGTGCTGCTGGATGAGATCGGGAAGCTCTTCGAGCGAATCCTGGCCTCCCGTATTCAGCGGCACCTAGTAGATACGGGCCCGAACTTACATGACAGCCAGTTCGGGTTCCGAAGGGGGCGGTCTACTATAGACGCAGTGGCCGCGTTGAGGAATTTCGGGGTACTTGCGGCAGGCCAGAAGGAGGGAGTGGTGGCGGTGTCACTGGACATCGCCAACGCGTTCGGGTCCCTCCCCTACACGGTCATTGGGAAGGCACTCCGTTACCATGGAGTGCCTCATTATCTGAGGCATGTTATAGAGCACTACTTGACGGCGCGGGTAGTGCTCTATGAGCAGGAGGGTGTCCGGAGCGTGAGGGCCATGACGTGCGGGGTTCCGCAGAGGTCAGTCTTGGGTCCACTCCTGTGGAACATCGGTTAAGACCGGGTGATCCGGGGGGTGCAGTTTCCCCGCATGATCACTGTGTGTTATGCGGACTGCACTAGTGGCTGTGCGGGGAAAGGAGCTGGAAGAGGTGCTCAGGAGGGCGGCATCGGCAGTGGCGACAGAGCTCACAGTACAGCGCATAGAACTCCTGGGCCTACGGGTCGCCCTGCCGAAGACCGAGGCCATGGTCCTCGGGCGAACGAGGGGGTGGGGGCGGCTGCCGGCAGGCACCGCAGTCAGGGTGGAGGGTGAATCTGTCCAGGTCAAGGCCCACATCAAGTACTTGGGCCTTGTCCTGGACAGAAAGTGGACATTCGAGGACGACTTTGCACGACTGGCTCCTCGACTCGTGGGTGCTGCCTCGGCTCTGGGCCGCCTACTGCCAAATTTGGGGGGGGCCGAATGCGCCGTGTAGGCGGCTGTGCGGGGGTCTTCCGGAGCATAGCGCTCTACGGGCGCTCTACGGGGCGCCAATTTGGGCCGGACGACTGACGAGATGCACGAGGGCATTGCTCCGTCGGCCAGAGAGGGTGGTGGCCCAGAGGATGGTGAGGGCCTACCGCACCACTTCTCACGCAGCGACATGCCTTCTTGCCGGTACCCCATTTTTCCAGCTCCACTTAAACAATCCATCATTACACCAGTTTATAAAAATGGAGACAGAGACGATGTCAATAATTACAGACCCATATCTGTTATACCAGCATTTTCGAAAATATTAGAGAAGTTATTGAATACCAGATTACTGAAGTACTTAAATAAATTCAACTTATTTTCCCCATCTCAATACGGCTTCAGACCTGGAAAATCTACTGAAGATGCTGTATCTGCTCTAACTTCACTAATAGTTGACCATCTTGACAATGGATCGAAATGTATGTCTGTGTATTTAGATATCAAAAAGGCCTTTGACACCGTCTCTGTCCCCATACTGTTACACAAGTTGGATAGAATGGGGGTAGGAGATATTCCGTTTCGTCTTCTCCAGGACTATTTAACAAATAGGAAACAGAGGGTGAAATTGGGTGACTCCAGTTGTACCAGTGAAGATGAAGACGTGATGTACGGTGTACCACAAGGATCTGTGCTTGGTCCAACACTATTCCTAATTTATATCAATGACTTGTGTGACTTAAAGATCCCTCACGCAGATATATTTTCGTATGCTGACGACACCGCCATCGTCTTCACTGGGACTTCATGGGAAGATATTCAGAAATACACGGAGACTGGACTTGAAATTATTAAATGAATGGCTTAAGAACAATATCCTTACGTTAAATACTGCGAAAACAAATTATATATGTCATAGTATATACAGCAATACACAACCTGTTAATAGCTTTGACATTAAAATACATAGCTGTTGTAAGAATGTACTGAACTGGTCCCAGCAAACCTGTCCCACTATACTAAAAGTTGGATTGGGATGTGGATCGGGGACTGTCTTGGTACCAACATCTCGAATATGTTATATTACGTTTACGAAAGCTTAATTGGATTTAAAAAAAATTAAGGCATGTGGTGCCAAGAAGCGTTCCGGGTCTCAATGGCCACAGTAGAGACCTTTTAAAAGAAATCTACACATCGTTGGTTCAGTCTGTGTTAACCTATTGTTTGCCTGTTTGGGGTGGCGCTGCTAAGACTCGTTTTATAGACGTAGAGAGAGCTCAGCGTAGTCTTCTCAAAATCATGTACTTTAAGAGGATGTGGTTCTCAACTGATAAACTATATCAAATGTGTAAGTTGCGTACTGTTAGAAAACTATATATACTAACCTCTATTCTGAGAAAGCATAAAACCACAACTTTTGATCGCAAAAGACAAGACGGAGGAAAGATATTGCCATGCACCTACCTAAAACCAACACCACTTTTGCTAATAGGCAATATAATAATATCCTAGCCAAGACACACACACACACACACACACACACACACACACACACACACACACACACACACACACACACACACGCACGCACACGCACGCACGCACACACACACACACACACACACACACACACACACACACACACACACACACACACACATAATAATTAAGTATATAATAATAGTATAATACTAAATAAATTGTAAATTAGATATGGAAGAGCGGTGCCTCCCAGCACAGGTTATTTTGTAAATAACTTACACCAGCCAAAATTGTTGTTAGTTGTTCAAAATATGTAATGGTTTTTAATGAAATAAAGAATTTTGAATTTTGAATTTTTTGAATTTGAACCCCGCCTTAGGAGCTGGACGCGGGGGTGCTAGCGGAGAGGTACCGGTGGAGGGTGGAAGCGAGGGGGCGTGGGGAGCCCCCAGACGCGGAGGAGGCCGAGAGGGTGTCGCGGGCAGCCGCGGAGCGCCTACGAGAGCGATGGAGGGATGCCTTGGAGGATAGCCGCTATGGAACCCAAACCATAGGGGCTCTCCCGGTAATGGACGAGTGGGTGGACCGGAGCAAGGGGGCCCTGACATACAGGGTAACGCAGGTGGTGTCCGGACACGGCTGTTTCGGACACTACCTGCACAAGATACAGAGGGAGCCGGGGCCTCAGTGCCACGAATGTGGAGCGGCGGACGACACGGCCCAGCACACTCTACAAGAGTGCAATCGCTGGGCCGTGGAAAGAGCTGCCCTCGGGGCGGCCACGGGAGTAGCGGACCTCTCGCTACGCAGTATAATAGCGGCGATGCTGGGTAGCGAGAGTAAATGGGAAGCGGTGGCCTCCTTCTGCGAAGAAACCATGTCACAGAAGGAGGAGGCGGAGAGGGTGCGAGAAGCGTCTGCTGACGCGCTTCCTCTCCGACGTAGACGGCAGGGTAGAAGGCGAGGAGCGTATGTTCGCCTCGAACCCCAGTAGGGTCAGCGGGTACCGTACCCGCATTGCACGGTTCCATACACGTCGTCGGAGGAGGGGGGGATCAAGCGTTTCTGATCCTCCCCCATTGTGAGGGGGGCCCTTGCGATAAGCCGGGGCAGCCGGAGGGCGCCGTGGTGGAATGTCATCCCAGTCGATCCCAGTGCGCCCTCACGAACGGCAGAGAGGGTGAAACGCCGGAGTGGGTTTAGTGGGTAGAGCCAAATTCTCCCCATCTCTTGCCAGGAGAGGGGAAAGGAGCGGCGAGTCCCAGACACCGTGCATAAACGCATTCCCACTCCGTCAAAAAAAAAAGGGTCACTACCGACTAGGCTAGGAGGCCGTTAAATTTAGTTATAGTGTGCGTAGTGTCAAGTCCATTTTATAATTCTGCCTCTAATAGTAAAAAGAGAACCTATGCTGTTGTATGCAGTTATGGTTGTACTCGTATTGTATGCGGAAATTACACTTCGTTTTTTTGCACTAGAAAAAGGGTACCTAAATAATCTTGATGTGTCTTTTTATTGAAAAACGCTATAGATAGATAGATTTATTTATTTCTTATTGGAAATTACATAGTATTTAACAATGTCACAATGTTTCCAAATAACATGAATTCACAAAAAGATCGTCAGATTGTACATTAAAATAATTAAGAATTAAGTATAAAATATAAAACAATCAAATAATCATAATAAAAATTAAAAGTAAAAGTCAAATACAGTAAAATAAAATGTCAGAGAATGTCAGAGCATAATATTAACAAACTATTATATAATAATATATATTAACAACTAGTACCTACTTAACAACTTATTACTTATATGTATAACCAAACGAATATAAATGATCATATATGCTATACTTATAATTGTTACATAACTACCTATTAGCTGCAAATTATCAAAAGTGTTTTTCAATGTCAAGATCGCTTAGGCCTGACCTGATCTGCTTTCTAATACTAAAAAAATAAATTCGGCCAAGTGAATGTCGGGCCATGCTCAGTGTTGGGTTTCGTACCATTTTGTCAGAACAGGGCAAACGGGGGCTATTACTTAGTACATTACAAGCATAAGGGATTAAGGGAGTACCTTCACAGCACTTTGTACGACTTTTTACTAAGAAGAGAAGATTTGCAATACCTAACTCAAAAACGACTGGACCGATCATGTTCGCTATAGTTTTCATTGAAAGTATTTATTAAGCTTTTGTTTCACGATATTTTTCATATTTATTGGACCATCGGTTCAAAAGTTAGTAGTTTGTAGGTAAGTATCCTAAATTTTTTTTTTGTAGTTTATACTTTACCGTCCTGTCGCCATGCATGATTAATGTATCCATGCCAAATTTCAGCTTTCTAGCACTAACGATCACGGAGCATAGCCGTGGAGGGAACTATAAGGGTTTCTAGGTGACTACGAAACCCTAAAAACGAAAAGGAACATTTAAACAATAACAAAAAAAACAATTAAAAGGGCCTTAAGCGAAAGGCCTTAATCTAGTCTGTACATAATGTAACCTCACTTGTAATACAGATGTAAAATCTCTATAGGTATAGTAATTGTTTTAAAAATAAGTTGTAGGTAGGTACGTATGTATGTACGTATGTACCTACCTACATTAGTGACCGGGCGGCGCGGACGACAATGCGTCGCTTCGCCGAGCGACTGCGTCCTACTTTCTGCTACCACTACTTGTTTGCCAAAACGTCTCGGAAAGTTTTTCGTGCTGCTTTTAAATTCCAACCTCGAGCTCTCACAATTTTATGTAGATATCTATCGAGGCGCTTGGTCGTCGTCGCACTACTTCTCTAATTTGTTTGTATACCTAGTGACAATTAATTTGTCATACGAAATGGTGCAATTAAGGAAAACTTGAGTGTCATTGTTTAATATGATCTCGGACATCTCGGTTATATAACTGTGTCCATGGATACATTCCTAAATTGTATATATGTAATTCATGTTTCGCAGAGTTCGTTATCGGTGTTTGTTGTGAATTATCGGGATTATGACGGCAGAATAACACTTGCACTGCGTGGGCTTTCAAAATCGCTGCAGATTTTTCTTGGTCTAACTCTATCTATCCTGTTTGAGACGGGTGTAGATAACGCACTATTCGACAATCTATGCATTCTTGTGGTGGTGGAAATAGAAATAGAGGCAGAGGCAGAGGCAGAGGCAGAGGCAGAGGCAGAGGCAGAGGCAGAGGCAGAGGCAGAGGCAGAGGCAGAGGCAGAGGCAGAGGCAGAGGCAGAGGCAGAGGCAGAGGCAGAGGCAGAGGCAGAGGCAGAGGCAGAGGCAGAGGCAGAGGCAGAGGCAGAGGCAGAGGCAGAGGCAGAGGCAGAGGCAGAGGCAGAGGCAGAGGCAGAGGCAGAGGCAGAGGCAGAGGCAGAGGCAGAGGCAGAGGCAGAGGCAGAGGCAGAGGCAGAGGCAGAGGCAGAGGCAGAGGCAGAGGCAGAGGCAGAGGCAGAGGCAGAGGCAGAGGCAGAGGCAGAGGCAGAGGCAGAGGCAGAGGCAGAGGCAGAGGCAGAGGCAGAGGCAGAGGCAGAGGCAGAGGCAGAGGCAGAGGCAGAGGCAGAGGCAGAGGCAGAGGCAGAGGCAGAGGCAGAGGCAGAGGCAGAGGCAGAGGCAGAGGCAGAGGCAGAGGCAGAGGCAGAGGCAGAGGCAGAGGCAGAGGCAGAGGCAGAGGCAGAGGCAGAGGCAGAGGCAGAGGCAGAGGCAGAGGCAGAGGCAGAGGCAGAGGCAGAGGCAGAGGCAGAGGCAGAGGCAGAGGCAGAGGCAGAGGCAGAGGCAGAGGCAGAGGCAGAGGCAGAGGCAGAGGCAGAGGCAGAGGCAGAGGCAGAGGCAGAGGCAGAGGCAGAGGCAGAGGCAGAGGCAGAGGCAGAGGGAGAGGGAGAGGGAGAGGGAGAGGGAGAGGGAGAGGCAGAGGCAGAGGCAGAGGCAGAGGCAGAGGGAGAGGGAGAGGGAGAGGGAGAGGGAGAGGGAGAGGGAGAGGGAGAGGGAGAGGGAGAGGGAGAGGGAGAGGGAGAGGGAGAGGGAGAGGGAGAGGGAGAGGGAGAGGGAGAGGGAGAGGGAGAGGGAGAGGGAGAGGGAGAGGGAGAGGGAGAGGGAGAGGGAGAGGGAGAGGGAGAGGGAGAGGGAGAGGGAGAGGGAGAGGGAGAGGGAGAGGGAGAGGGAGAGGGAGAGGGAGAGGGAGAGGGAGAGGGAGAGGGAGAGGGAGAGGGAGAGGGAGAGGGAGAGGGAGAGGGAGAGGGAGAGGGAGAGGGAGAGGGAGAGGGAGAGGGAGAGGGAGAGGGAGAGGGAGAGGGAGAGGGAGAGGGAGAGGGAGAGGGAGAGGGAGAGGGAGAGGGAGAGGGAGAGGGAGAGGGAGAGGGAGAGGGAGAGGGAGAGGGAGAGGGAGAGGGAGAGGGAGAGGGAGAGGGAGAGGGAGAGGGAGAGGGAGAGGGAGAGGGAGAGGGAGAGGGAGAGGGAGAGGGAGAGGGAGAGGGAGAGGGAGAGGGAGAGGGAGAGGGAGAGGGAGAGGGAGAGGGAGAGGGAGAGGGAGAGGGAGAGGGAGAGGGAGAGGGAGAGGGAGAGGGAGAGGGAGAGGGAGAGGGAGAGGGAGAGGGAGAGGGAGAGGGAGAGGGAGAGGGAGAGGGAGAGGGAGAGGGAGAGGGAGAGGGAGAGGGAGAGGGAGAGGGAGAGGGAGAGGGAGAGGGAGAGGGAGAGGGAGAGGGAGAGGGAGAGGGAGAGGGAGAGGGAGAGGGAGAGGGAGAGGGAGAGGGAGAGGGAGAGGGAGAGGGAGAGGGAGAGGGAGAGGGAGAGGGAGAGGGAGAGGGAGAGGGAGAGGGAGAGGGAGAGGGAGAGGGAGAGGGAGAGGGAGAGGGAGAGGGAGAGGGAGAGGGAGAGGGAGAGGGAGAGGGAGAGGGAGAGGGAGAGGGAGAGGGAGAGGGAGAGGGAGAGGGAGAGGGAGAGGGAGAGGGAGAGGGAGAGGGAGAGGGAGAGGGAGAGGGAGAGGGAGAGGGAGAGGGAGAAACACAAAATAAAAACTTATACAGAGAAACATAAAAAAGAAAAAGTGCCACGAAATGGTCTCACCTCAGCATGTTGCTGGCGGCTGCTAGCAGATAGCTGAAGCACTACCACCAGTTTTAACATTGACATATTCACTCACGTTTAAGTAACTTGCTTTCTATGCATCTCGCTCGTACTCGCATATTAGTGCAAGCGAGATGTATAGAAAGTAATTTACGTAGACGCGAGTTAATCTGTCAATGTCAAAACTGGTGGTAGCCGTACTGATGCTGAACCCTGGCAGTACCTAGTGGAGCTCGGGTTTAATACAACATAAACACACGCTGTTTTGGTCATCGGACTCGTCTCGATGAGCACTTAGGAGAGTAGTACCCAAGATAGAGCTGATGCTGAACCCTGGTTGTACCTAGCGGAATTCAGGTTTGGTGCACCATAGGCACACGCTGTTTTGGACACCCGATTCGTCATGATGAGCACATGGTAGAGCATTACCCAAGATAGCTGATGCTGAACCCTGGTAGTACCTATTGGAACTCAGGTTTGGTGCAACATAGACAAACGCTGTTATGGTCATCTCTCGTCGCGTCAAACTGCTGTCAAGAAAATTTCATATCTTGCAGCAAATGGGCCGCTGCCGATCACCACTTCTCGAGTTGACTACGGATTTGCCGTGTAATAATTTTCTTGTACTTTGAACATTAATATATCCTGCTTATTAATCGAAAAATGAAATATGTACCTATCTATACTTATGCGCCACGGCGACAATTATTCAAACTTGGATACGCGTGTGGAAATTTTGCAATTTGTTTGTTCACATGCGTTATGTCCAGGATACTTGTGTTAGCCTAAGCGCGCACCACGATTTTAGTTTTTGCGACACGATTTTAGAATCGCGCTGTAATATATCGCAGAAAATTCACTGCGCGCACTGCGATGAAAAAGTCGCGGTTTGTTCATTCTCAACATGGATTTCGTACCAGTTGTTTGTCATGAAACGTTGTCTTTAATATGTGATCGCTGTATGACTTTGAGTATTTATACCACAAAGGTGATCTCCTTCTATTTTCATAATTAAATGGTCAACATCTAGCGTCTTCAGCAGCAGGTTCCGACATGTTGACGCTTGGAGAGCGATATGCCGACTGAGGTCCGGGTGCGATTTTATTATCGCAGTGCGCGCGGGGCCATACAACTCCGTATGCCGCAATTCACTTTGCGACAATCGCGTCGCGAGCAGTCGCGGAAAAAGGCGACAATTCACAAATTTAAAATCGCTGCGATTTTTTTGTCGCATATGCGCGCACTGCCATATAAACACACGTTACATTTCTGCGACTAAATTATCGCGCGACAAAAAGTCGTGGTGCGCGCTTGGCCTTAGTCTAAGAATAAAATAATTATCATTCAACGTTGTAGTTTTATTTTGTAACTTTTTCCTTATCCAGACTTTCTCGTCGCTCAGCTACAATATTTTTTCGAATTCCGTAATTCCGTAGATTCATTTCCAATGTGCTCGATAGTCGTGTGAGGCACGAAATCTGTGAATTTTTTTTTTATGTTACTCATGATATACATACTATTTAATATATGTACCTACTTGCTAATCTAAGTCAAACTAACGTAAACTACATACGGCAAGCAGTGTGCTGGTACATTTACTTTTCGCCAGCGAAACTTTGCTATTTACTTTTTCATGTTGCAGTTTAACCTCTGTTTAAATTTAATTCATTTTATTACGTTCCAACGATAAAGTTTCAATGCGGAAAGCGGAAGCTGTACTATTTGCAACTAAAAATTCAGAAGTCAACGCACGTTGTTATGCTAGGGTTACGTTTATGACAGGACTAGCTGTTGCCCGCGACTTCCTACGCTTGGATTTGTATGTTGTTTGTTATAACTATATTCTACATGAGCATAGAAGATTGTGCATCAAAAGATAGCAGCACAGCGTTTATAATTTGTTAATAATTTTACAACGCAACATTTTTCTGTCACAACCTATGAAGTTTCAAGCCATTCATTCATTCAAAACTTTCACCCCTTACAAACTTTCATCCCTTTCTTAACCCCCTTAGGGAATGAAATGTCTAAAACCCTGAAATTAGTTTTCTCGTAAGTATAATAACAAAATACCTTTTTACGAAGTATCAAATAAAACTAGAACCCCATACAAACTTTCATCCCCTTTTTAACCCCCTTAGGCATTGAATTTCTCAAAATCGCTTCTTGTTTTTTGTACCTACACAATATACATAGATGAAACCGGATGTCCAAATTTCAACTTTCTACTTGTGGTTGTTTCGGCTCTGCGTTGATGAAGCAGTCAGTCAGGACACACGTTTATATCATTGTACGATCTATGATCGACTGAACTGATACACAATTTAGTGAAATTTTTAAGGCTGCACTTATCATTATGCAACAAATCAAAGTGATTAAAAGGTGTACTTCGTATACGCTGCGAAGGTGCAGGTAACATCAGTACATCAGCAACCTGACAAATCGTCCATTAGTGTCCCTGTATGGTTGAGCCGGTCTAACTTACATTTAGGCTGTGGTCGAGTCAGACGAGCGACAAATGTGCAATCATCAATTTTCATTCTACATACTGAACACTCACCTCGGTTCGTATCCTTATTGTGTCGGGAGTCCACCAGAACAAATTATGCTATAATTCATTCTGCTAAAGCCGCAGGAAACTCACACAATCTGACTACTATAGAATTAACCAATTTTGCGCCAAATAATGTGTTTTCCCGGGACCCATTAACTAAATGTGTTTTGTGGCCTACATTGAAGTGACCCTAAATATGTATTATAGATTTATTTTTGTAATCATCGTAATTACCAAGGGTGTTTTTGTATGCTAAAATCTGCTTGCACGATATTAAATTAAAGTTCAAATACTGGTATTTAAATGAATCGTAGGGTTTAATTTGTGATTGGCTGCTAAAGCCAGCAATTTTATTTAATGGTTTATTGGCAGCAAGTCGGAATAAATTAACCAGCGAATTAATTCTACTAACAGTGCATTCTTATAATTAAGTAAGGTTAACATTATCAGTGGCTCGCTGCGTGGGTGACGTTCGTTAAATCGCGGGGCACTTCTGGATTAGACTTATCCAGGACCGGGATAAGTGGCGTACACGAAGACATGCCTATGCTCAGCAGTGGGCGACTGAAGGCTAAAATGATGATGATGATGAAGAACATTATCAGTATTCATCACTGATTTGTTGCAAAGATAGAACCATTTACAATTCGTAGGTATTTGTGATTGTTAGATAGGTAACATAAAATATAAATTTGTTACTAACAAGGAAACATACCCACTGTCCGGCTCCTATTTGATATATTTTCATATATGTTATAGAGTAGCCTAAAATTACAGACACGTATTTTTTATATCTGTTTTAAGCTACTCTATAACATATAAGTATATAAAAAGAAATCAAATCATAGCTGGACAGTTGGGTATGTTTCCTTGTAAGTAACACCTTAAAATAATTTTAAGTTTGATAAGGTGGGTTAGGTTTGATTTAATATATATTTTATCTAAGGTGGCTACTTATTATTTCTGTAGATTATTTCTCACGCCGTATAAACATAATAGGTGTATACAGGATGGAACATTTATTTTCTAGAGACTGAGCTGAATGATAGTGTTATCTAAGTGATCTACAATCAAGTTATTATAATCGTAAAGCTGGAATAAAAAGTAAAACAAAGTCATTAAAATGAAATATTTTTATATCAGTGACAACCCTACAAAGTTATTTGCATTTTAAATTGACACATGTCAATAGGGTCTACTTGCTAGGAATAATATGTTACACAACGAAGGCCACAAAAATATCTGACATGATCTTATTTGTATAGCCCAGGTAGAGCCATAAAAGCGTGTCACATATTTTTGCAGCCTTCGAAGAGTAACATATTATTGCAGGTGACTGTACGTAGCCTAAACAATTCCCCGTTTGCGTAAAAGTACTTCGTTCTATTCCACCCGATATGTACTAAGTATAAGTAGTAAGAATCTATGTGCATTAATCAGGTAAATTTATGTACGGTTTATATTACGGCGTACATATGTATGACGTTCATAATAAAAAATATCACCGTACTCCCATGTCCTCATTCTGGCTTTTTTTACTCGTGAAACTAGAAAGTACTCCTAATAGCTCTGAAATCCAGCCCTAATCTCCTTGAGTCCTTACGTGATGATATTGGTAATTACGTGCCTGTTACTCGACTGGCTTAGCCCTCTGCCAATATCATTAATATGTAGGTAACCGTGGCAATTTCCAAAGACCCGCTCATGACGATTGTTTGTATAGTGTCCACACTACATCTAGGTTTCTTTTCAATTGCCCCTTACGATATCACGGAAACATCAATCTGGGTACATTTTCATAGGAACATTTTGATAGGTGTTTTGAAAAATTACAGCTATAGATTCTTTCTGCGCCGTAAATGATGCGGTCCGGCGAAATCTAGATAAAGTTGATAAATGATCAGGCTCCTTCTGCCCCCCTCGGTTTCATTTCTGAAGCTAAATTCCAAGTTGTTTCTGACAGGTCTTGCAATCGCGAATCTTATAACAAGGCAAGGGATTTAACCATATACCTCTATAAATGTTGTTTAATCACCTCAGGCAAAACGTCGTCTTAACATTTCCATAAAAACTGCAGGATTTAGTGTCCCCAGGAGAAAGTATTTGATTTTTATAATTGTAAATTATGATTTTTTTTAATTGTATATCAATATAAAGCACATTTTAATGCTGCACTAACGATATCTTGTAACCAAAGTAAAAAATATTTTTCACCACACCAGCCCGGAAAGGCTTACTTTGCACTTTGCAGCAAAACTGATAGCTAAGTTGCATTTTATTCACATGTGAGGCAAAGTAATCAAAAACAAATTGAGTTGTTTTCTTATGTTTGCTGGTAGAATTGACTTTTAAATGATGATTTTGGATGATAAATATTTAATAACATTCATTTGGATTTGATTTGGTTTGATTTTGTTTGATGTAATGTTTTTACATTTAATATTTGCTTCGGGTTGGTGTGCTAAAAAATTTTGTGTTTCACTCGGGGGCAAATTCTGTTTAACCCTCGTGCTTTGAAACCCTCGCAACGCTCAAGATTCAATTTTTGGAACCACTCGCTACGCTCGTGGTTCAATTTTGGCATCTTTCGCTTGCTCGGGTATCAATATTAGCAAGAGCGGTTAAACAACAACTTTTCCCCCTTGTAAAACAAATAACTATTATCTATTTTTTAAATATTTTTTAAAGTAACAAAGTTGTCACTATGAGTACCTGTAAAAGCTGGGACGGTAACATTATTGTATATTTGTATAGGCTATGAATTCTAAAAATGATAGTCTGAAATCATACAAATCTTCAGGTAAAAGTTGAATGACCCATGTACCTCAATTAAATCGGCCCATTCTACGTACCTACATTCAATGTTGCCTTGTTGTTGTAATACCTACATACTCGTATACCTATGTACACACAGGTACATTGTATAGATACCTAATAATTAT
Organism: Cydia splendana; assembly: GCF_910591565.1. Classification (NCBI taxonomy): domain Eukaryota; kingdom Metazoa; phylum Arthropoda; class Insecta; order Lepidoptera; family Tortricidae; genus Cydia; species Cydia splendana. The sequence goes on along the minus strand of NC_085987.1, from coordinate 35,642,607 downwards.
GAAAATGAATTATACCTATACAAACCGATTTGAATTGTTTTATTTACCTAGAATTCATGACCGATTTGCCCAATCGGTCATTTAAATGTTACAACTATTTTTATTAGTACCTAATAGCGACATATGGTGTACAAATATTCAATTCGACTTATAAACTTTGAGTGATTTATTAATAAATAAGTAATCATTAAGAGTTGAGATATAATAGAAGTTTATCCAGACAAAAAGATTAGCGGTTCGCGTGAGGCAATGCGGGCTGGCGGCTGATAGGGCGGCCGCCAATGGCGAGATATATCTATTATAAAATTGTTTCTAGGTATTCTAGTAGGTTCCTGATAAAACGATGCAGGTTGTTTACTATTTAAAAAAATAGTGTCATTGCGCTAGTTTTCGTCCACGTGACTAAATTTTAATATAAACCTACATTGCTGCACAAATTTGGACTTATTGCGATCCTTAATGTCTAAACAATATATCTATCTACATAAAAATGATATTTCACAAGTAGAAATTTAAAAATGAAATATATTATTCGCTAATCCGTCAAGTTAGAAAACTAGAGCATGGACGGAAACTAGCGCAATGACCCTATAACCTAAACTGTATCGTATTGAAAATAATAGTCAATTTTCCAGAGTAAAATTTGTGTGGGGAGTGTTTATTCACGTCGCCATCCCTATATACCCCGGTTGATAGTATGTACTTTCGGAAAGCGGACATATGTATAGTCAGCAAAACGATTAGCTTAGCACCCCTGCAAACAAATATACATTCAGGGCTGATAAACGAATTGTTTTGCTGACTGTACACAAAGCAAACAAACACTTTACGTGTATTAACGACATAACTGTCGTCTGTCCGTTTATCCATCACCTTCATGTCGTCTACCTGGCTTTAGTAAACGATATTTTTATCAAAACTTTCACTCGTAATTATAAGTATATCATTGTGTGTCGTTAATGTCGCTTTTGTGTGTTAAATGAGGAAAACAAACTATCCTGACTGTTAAAGCTGCCTCTGAGAAAAATCTCTGCTGTTTTGTCTCAGTGTAGCATTTCTAGCACTCCATTTTATTTTATTTTTTTAAGCCAAAATTAAATGTGCAGTATATGCGTTGCGTCCAAGGATTCCGCTACGAATCTCGTAGCTCAGCGTAGCAAGTAGCAACACTGGGTATTTATACTAGTAAAAGTAATAAACAACAAAGTCAAATTGCTGAAAACTAGAAAATCTCTCTCCGTAAACGCCTTTCGTTTATCGTTAGATCATTAGCATAAAAACACCGCATATAGGTATCTATCTCTAGAGCTAAAAAAATAATATAAGTTCAGTTAATTAAAACCACGCAAACTACCGAATTCACGGGTACAAAGCAACTAATATATATATAATATATAATTTATATATATATATATAAGAATGAATTTAATTCTAATAATATATAATATAATATATATATAAAAGAATGATTATAATTTCTTTATAGAATTCGAATGTAACAATTTGTAACCTAAAACGAAAATAGGTAAACTAATTTAAATAAAGTTAGGGTGAGGTACCTTCGTTGTTAGATAGGACTGTATTGGCAATTACAAGTAAACAATTTACTTTCTTTGTTTAAATGTAAATAAAATACATTCTAGACGGAGACATGTTTTTATTGATTGACATTGAGAACAAAACCAAGAGTAAAATGGGCCACTTTATAATGGCCTATTCAGAATTCAGTAAGAATGATGGATAAGCCATTAATCAATTAATTATAATGGTAAAATTTTAATAACTTAATCAGTGGAAAATTGTACCTTAGCAAAAGGCAATAGCTGTAACTGTAAATTACTATGCAACGATATCATTAGATTATACTACTCCCAAAGCCCACGATTAATATATACGTGCATATATGTGTGTGTAATGGCGTGTTTAATTAACGCGCTTCTACAAAGTTTACCCATTCACCTTCTCCTTGCCAGTTATTGAAGACATATCTGAATCAATGTTTGTTAAGTCTGTAACTAATGGTGCGTCATCATTTACAGATCTACTACTTAGGTACCTACTTGAAAACTAACGTACCTACTTAACTGAAACATTACTTTATTTTAGTCATATTTAATTTGGTTTTATAATATATAATTTGGAATAATTAAGTTTGATTATCACTATTGCATCCTTGAAAATTAAACCACAAAAAATGAGTTTTCTCATGAAAATATTATGGCAACCGACCGCGATTCGAGAGCTTTTAATTACACAAGTATTTAAAAGGCAAGGCGTATCATATGTATTTCAATTATAAGTAAAACGTTGATTTAATGACAAATATATTCATTAGTAATTTAATAATTGTTTTAAATTTTAGGAATTTTATACTGGGTGATTTTGGGGTCGTGATCTGTCTAAATGTCTAAAATGTACTAAGACTATCTTAGTAGGTACTACATATAATTAACAAGGTTTCCCATGGGACCGATATGAAAATCGTGTAAAAATATACCTACCCCTGGGTCGTTTCGTCTACTTCAGGCCCTTAATAATTAATGTACCTACACCACATTAGATTTTTTCCTCGAATTTGGTTTAATAACGAATGAAGGAAATTTGTTTAGTATGACCATCTGACCCAACCCCGTTACGACCTCTAATTCACCCAGTATACTCGTATATTGGGTGTTTTATATTTTTATATTCTTCTTGTTTCCTCTTAGTTTGCTACAACAAATTTTATTTCTAGGTCTAATTTTAGTTTTAATTTTGTAATATATAGTTTGTAGAATTCAAAATGGATATCCTGTAAACTAAAAGATCCCCGATGGCGCAAGAAGACTTACTCGAAAGCCGTATAATTGAAATTCAAATTGCAGTTTCACGTAGAACCTGCCGGCCGTCATTTTAAAATGTGCATGTATCTGAATACATTTTGCGAGCTCGGAGGTGGGCAATCAACCTCTCCTGGTCCCAGTACGACTAACGCACTGGTACCAACTCTGCACATAATGTACTTTACTAATATTATGTACCAGTTAAATTAACCACACGTCTTATTGCACAAAATATTACAATGTACAAATGGCAGAATAAATGCCAAATGGCATACTCTACTCGTCTTAATACCTTCATTTGGTTCTAAATTAGTGTAATCCGAGTTTGCTAAATTCCAGGATTTGTGGAAAAAAACGGTACATCCAACGGAAAATTTGCTATAATCATGATAAAAATAGACATCTGAGGATCCGAAAGGTACCTTAATATGAATTCGTAGTCAAAAATTGTAGAAAATGGCCGCCGTGTTAAAATCCGAAATTTCTTTTCACAACACTTGTGAAAAGAAATTTCGAAAAATTGATGGTAGGTTCCTTCTACATCGAGTGGTTTTGTCAATCAAATCAAGGTAAAATGTATCTCACAAGGCTCCCAAAATTTATCCACACCTCCTGGGATGGAGCAAACTCGTATTATACGTATGAAGGTATTAAAATGATTTCCAGCTTGCTGGGAATGAATTCCTCAAAACGCTTTTTTTGGATCTAATTTGACTGGCTTATAAGTAATGTTGTCATTTACGTAAATTCATTTATATATACATTTGTCGACATCCCTATTGAGATATCTACTAGAAATTCTATTCTAGTAGAAATAACTAGATTGAAGATATACTTTGGTAGAATCTCGAATGCAGAATCTCACAAATTAGATTTTGTCGATCACGGCAGGATTAACATCCTTGTGCTAGCAATACCGGCGTATGCGTATAAATATATGTCAATATAGCCTTCTCCACACACTCGTCAGGCTGATTCTGTTTTAACAATGTTATATTGTCTTTATATAATTTTGATAGGACCTTGACTCGTGGTATCAGGAGGAGGCCTATTCAAAATTATATCTAAATGATGTAATTTTGTCATCATTTTCTCGTGCCAATACAAAATGCACGCACAATTTTATTATCATTTAGAATTCTGATGTCAAAATGTACGTTGTAATTGGCCTCCAGGCATATCACACGCGCAGTGCGAGTAAAATGGCTAATAAGCAGACATCGTACATTTTATATCATTTTCGGTGCAGCGGAGTGGTGTTACCGGAATTAGTATAAACAATTTCAACCCTAATGATTAATTAGCGTTAATTACGTTAATATTAACCTTAATTTATCATTTCAGTTGGAATTATCTATACCAATTCCGTTAACCCCGCTGCACCAAAAATGCTATAAAATTTACGATGTCTGCTAATAAGACGACTTCTGATCGCATTTCGTTAGCACCTGCTTGGTTATGCGTATCGTAACGCTGATTGGTGCTAACGAAATGCGATCAGAAGTCGTCTTATTAGCAGACATCGTAAATTTTATAGCATTTTTGGTGCAGCGGGGTTAACGGAATTGGTATAGATAATTCCAACTGAAATGATACATTAAGGTTAATATTAACGTAATTAACGCTAATTAATCATTAGGGTTGAAATTGTTTAATTAGCGTTAATTACGTTAATATTAACCTTAATTTATCATTTCAGTTGGAATTATCTATACCAATTCCGTTAACCCCGCTGCACCAAAAATGCTATAAAATTTACGATGTCTGCTAATAAGACGACTTCTGATCGCATTTCGTTAGCACCTGCTTGGTTATGCGTATCGTAACGCTGATTGGTGCTAACGATCAAGGTAGTATCAAAATAAGATAAAACCCATATCAAATTAATACAACAGAATCGGCTTCAGTGATTCGTGTTGCAAAGAATGTATGATATTAACTTGGTATAATTTGGTTAGCAATTAAGGGATTCTTAAAAGATTTCCAAAATCACAGACTATTTTCAGTACCTATTTACCTCTTTTAAATTAGTCAGCAATAGTACCTAGTGGTTAAACTCGAATCCAAAATTATCTACAAAAAGATTACTGTATTTGTATGTCTTTATACAACAATTAGAGGGTGGCAGAGACTTTAACGAGTTGTTCTATCCGCTACTATTTATGCTGAATGCCTACTTTTTTTCTTTCGATGGAAAAGGTCGATATTCCATACTTATTTTATAGCTAGTTATTTTTAAATATATAGCTGAATAAAATAAAGATAACGGAATCGGAACAAAGTTATTAGGCAACATTGAGTACAATGCGCTGCAATGCGAGCATGATGTTATAAATCATTTATTGAATATCGTTACTGTTGCACGCAGCGATAAGACATATAACATCGATTGTCACCGCAGATGTGCGCACATGCTGTGAATGTTAATGTACTTTATAAAATCCGTGCGGAAAATTGATTGGAAATGCAAAAAATATGCACATTTAAAATGAGTACGTCACCACAGCTCAAAATATTCGCGCAGGTGATGTCACTTGCATTTAATATTTCATTGAAATTGTGGCAAATAACAAGAAACTTTTATTTTGTCTAGCAATGTATTTTATCTTTTAACTTTGTTTTTTCTACATTTATAGACCGAATGAAAAAGTTACTTAACTTGTTTTATGACTAATTTAATCATTGTTAGAAGTAGGTACATAATTCAGGGAGACTTTCATATTGCAGGGATAAGAGCGTAGCCGTGTTTTCATGGAAAAGCGGCCCTTTCACCAAATGTTTACTGTAATTTTTTTATGACAAGTATTATTTCCTGTAAGTTTCAACTTCCTACCTTTGTTATTTTTTGAGATATGATTTATTAAAAAATTTCATAAAAATGCTTTTTTTTTCACATTGGCTAATGAAATTTACGCAAACTCTTGGTACAGTATTCTATATATAGAGACTTACAAATACTATAAATAATATTTACTATTATCAACAAAATTCTTGAATAAATGTAGGAAACAAAACTTCAATATTTTTTTTCTTGCTTTGTAGAAGGGCGACACCAACAGTTCTTTGTTAGGTAATTGCTTATATAAAGGCCTGTAACATATATATTTTTCAAAATAATCCAGTTGGTACATCATACTACAAAATGTAAAAATAAAGGATACGGTATCACCCGCAAACGAATTACACTATAATATGTAGGTAAATGACAGATAATTTAGTCGCAAAATCATGCAAGTGCAATGTCATCTCTTTTGCGACTTATATATTTATCTGTCATTCACGTATGATTGTGTAATTTGTTTGCGGGTGTGGGTATACCGTATCCTTTATTTTTACATTTTGTAGTATGATGTACTAACTGGATTATTTTGAAAAATATATATGTTACAGGCCTTTATATAAGCAATCACCTACCAAAGAACTGTTGGTGTCGCCCTTCTAGAAAGCAAGAAAAAAAATTTTTGAAGTTTTGTTTCCTACATTTATCCAAGAATTTTGTTGATAATATTCAATATTATTTTTGTATTTGTAATTCTCTATTTATAGAATACTGTACCAAGAGTTTGCGTATATTGCATTAGCCAATGTGAAAAAAAAAAAGCATATTTATGAAAATTTTTAAAAAATCATATCTCAAAAAATTACAAAGATAGGAAGTTGAAACTTACAGGAAATAATACTTGTCATAAGGGCTCTTATTAAAAAAATTACAGTAAACATTTGGTGAAAGGGCCGCTTTTCCATGAAAACACGGCTACGCTCTTTACGCCAACTCGCTTATATTTTCTATAAAAAAAACATAACTAATTTATAATTGGGTTTAAGGTTTCACTACCAAATAAAATGAAAAGCCGACCAAGTGATAATTACGCGTATTATAATATCTGCCATTTCATATGCCACATACGTATTGTATAAATGGACAACTAAAAACTATAAGATATAAAAAAGAGAAAACAGTGCCAAAAAGTTATCAACAACTTCCATTACTTTATTATTTAGTCCATAACTTGCAAATTCAAGCAACTTATCAACGGAATAAAATTTACGATGAATAAGTATCTACAACTACATATTTTATTTCTCTCAGCAATTCTTCAAACGCTCAGCGCTTATTCAGACAAGTACTGCTGGAGTCTTGCATCTTAGTTTTCGTCTTTAAGGAGGAATGAAAACGTCCAATATGAAACTTTTATCTCCTTTCACAAATGCTGTGAATTTCATTGCTCACGCGCTGCAGTAGCATGGTTCCTAAAAAGGATTACTTACTTGAAAAAACAACCTAACTTGTGGAGCATTTTTCTTTAAGGTGTTATATTCGATTTAAAAGACTGTCGCATACTTTAGAGAAAAAAGTAACAAAATATTTATTTCGGTAACCTGGATTGCTATGAATCCTATATGCTATATATACAATTATACGTTTACATAAGTATGTAGGTGTCTGCATACCTATAAATATAGGTATATATTGTGTATTATATACCTACCTATTCTCTTTATTCATTTACATTCTTAAAGGTTTAAATAATTAAAATTCCCCATTTTCAAGCCCTAACAGTGCATGAGTAGCATTCACGAAAACCTAGTGACGCTATATAGTATGATTCCCGACAGTTTAAATTCGATTATTTGTATGTTCTTGTACGTTGTTCTATTGTTAAAATAGTTTTGAATTGAAATTAGCTTTGAGTTTTATATATTGTTAGTAATATTTGTAGCAGCAGCACCGTCCATAATCGTTCTGCTTTGCCTTAAGGTTGAGTGGTAGAGAATGCCTAGTGGCTTTAAGGCTACCTTTTGTACGATTTTTTTTTCTTTTGTGCTATATAAATTAAATAAATAAATAGCCTGGGTAGTTACATATATTTTGTAACGAGTGAGATATTCACACGTAGTAGGTAATATTTTATCTTGTCTTGAATAACCAAGTTCAAACATCGATTTTTGGATTGAATTCGAGGTCTCTTTACTTGGCTAAACGATCCCGTATGTATTTGAAGCACGGACGAAAAGTAAAGTGCTTGGTAAAGGAAAAGAAACTAGAAACCGTCTTGAAACTACATCTTATCAAACGATTCAGGCAAAATTTGTCTGTTAATTGTAAGGTTCAATTTTCATTGCAACTTTATGGCCTTTACTTGTTGAAATGAAAAACTTGTTAATGGCACATCTTTGATAACCTTTGTCCGTTTAAGAGGACTCCGGTAATTCTGACCATAGCTTTACAATTAGATTATGTAATGTTTGTGCTTTAGCATACAATTCTTTAGAGCGCCTATAGCACTTACGTCTCGTTCTCAGCACTATAAAGGATATGTGACATGTGCTTCTCTAGACTCGATTATTCAGGCTATTGTAGTTAGTGAAAGGTGGCTTATAAGAAAAACCTCGGAATCATCTTAACAACGCAATTTCGATAAGTCAACAACGCGTGTAGCAGAGGTCGGTGACGTGGCATGACTTGACGGGACATGACACGACAAGATGACGTCCCAAGACATGACGCGAATTTATTGACGCCACATAATAATGTGTCACAACATGATATCGCCACGTCAAAGCGATTTTCCAATTACGGCGAGACAACATTTTAACACGATGCTAGACGACACTACTAGCACTGTCAGGTTAGGTATGCCTAAGCTTTAGTGCAAAGTACCAGGAACCGGTTAACTGAAAGAGCGGGTAATGAGCAGGAAATGATTAAGTGAGATTGCACTTCCACTGAAAGGGAGTTACAGCTTCCACCTTCGGTTGCGCGACGCGGGCGAGTCCATAGGCATGTAGGCGCCTCGCGAACACAACCTCTTACTCAAACCAATTTGTATATCACTTCACGACGATTCAGCAACGCAATTAAATAGAGCAGTAACAAATCTACGTACCTACGTGTTTATAATGCATCTTTAAATATGTGATTAATGTGATTGTTAGGAACTGAAATTATTATTTTAACTATGTTTACTCATAGTACCACGACGTAAGTTACTTTCTACTACAAAACAAGCGACTACCGTAAAATGGGGTGAGTAGATGCAAAACTGACATTCAAACCTCGATACCATTTTATTTTTACATATGCAAACTGAATGGTGTAGTATATAATAAGTGTTCCGGACGTTTGTATTTTAGTTTTTATTTTATTTTGGGTAGTTCCATTGCATAACTTTGACGATAAACAGGAAATCCCACCTCACCCCGTAGACCCTCGTATTTGGGGTGAGTTGGGTTTTCATACAAAGGTGATTTTGGAAGATTGTTGGATCGTTTTTTTTTTTATTATGAGTATTACTATAGCTCCATTTTAAATTGGAATACATTATTTTTGTAGCAGTAGCTTTAAAATCCCATCTCACCCCCCTTTCATCCCTTCTCTCCCTATTCATAACCCAACTCTCCCCGCGAACCCTCCTCACCCATTTTACGGTACCTTGCAGATCAATTTTGAAAGAAGACGCCATCAGGAATAAACCTTTCTGACACTAAAACTAATTAATTCATTTTCCTTTTAAAGCAAAACGAACTACATGAAACAAACAACTTATTATTAATTTTTTTTTGTTCTTTGTTCCTACTTTGGTAAAAATTATGAAATTGTCCGAGAAACTTATGACTTTTAACAAAACACAAATGCAGTAGTGTAAAAAGGCAGTAGGTAAAATACCAGCCATCACATTAGGCCCAAAGAGAATATTAGGCCTATCAAATACATAGGTAGTATAAAACATTTTTTTTAAATTTTTGGTTATGTGCAGTAACCGGGAAAAACCCAACAATATTTTACCAACAAACTCAAAACGTTTTCCTTACGTTTGATCATGTATTTCGTTGTTCCATAATCACGTACCACGATCGTTTCTGTATGTTCTAGCTTACTTAAGGGTCAAACAGATCACTGTGTTATGTCTTTCCTGTAGACATACACGAGAGTTAAGGGCTATAAAGGCTAATTTTCTTATTTAACCCTTATCCACATGAAAAGGTCCTCCTTTTATTTAGAGAACTATGATAAAATCATTGCTTACATGCCCACAAGCTGTTAACTATTGCCCACAGGAGAGAAAAATGTACTGTTCGCGCGAACACACTAGTTTTCTCTCCTATGGGCAATAGTTAACAGCTTGTGGGCATGTAAGTAATGATTTTATCATAGTTCTTTAAATAAAAGGAGGACCTTTTCACGCGGGTAATGGTTTAATAAGAAAATTAGCCTTTATAGCCCTTAACTCTCGTGTATGTCTACAGGAAAGACATAACACAGTGATCTGTTTGACCCTTAAGCACACTGCTGATGTTATGGAACCTTGTCTAATTTATTTCCAGAGAAAATGAAACCCCCAGTTGCAGATTTTGTCAAATGCAATCGTTAATCCCAGTTCGAGTGCTTGCTCTCTAGCGACCACAAGACGTCGCAAGTAATACACCAAAACAGACTTTACAATACGATGAAGTCGATACTTAGATAATAATAATTACTTATATAATAATATTTGTTATATTCCTCTTACTTACTTACTTAATGGCGCAGCGACCCATAATTAAGTCTTGGCCTCCCCCCACGCCCAGGTACGTGGGACGTTATATTCCTCTTAACCTAACTAAACTTAAGCACCTGGATTATAATGGCGCGTTAAACACAAGTACCGTATGTGTACCCAAAGGTTGTCTAAAAGAGAACACGTGAAAAGACCTCCATTGTTTGTATGTGATATTGTTGTTAAAACCAAATTGATTCTGAATGACCTCCGCAGAAAGCATACCTAGCGATAACAGCATACTACATTAAAAAAATAAAAGCAATTCCCGTAGTGCTCACAAATGTCATAAAGCATAGATATCGTAAGGACGTCGTCTATTGCTAACAAACTTAAAAGCAAAATATATTTGACTCGAGCTGCAGAAAATGTGCTCAACCGTTTGAAAATTAGCTGGTTGGAGTGAGTTCTTTGAACGGTGTGCAAATTCTGCAAGCGCCCAAATTGTTAATAAAATTTACTCGTATTTTCTCGTATGTTTAGAATAAAAATAAGGTGCCCTGGGGTAAAAAGAAAACTGGGGTAAGAAGAAGTCCGCCGTGATTCTGAATCGCGTATAATATTTTTAGTGCTGTCAACATTGTTCCAACTGCCCCACTTGAAGCTCACTTGAAGTGTCTTACGAGCAAATTTGTTATTGTGCTGGTGGTATTATCGTCATCCAAGGGTGCCGCCAAGGGGGTTTACAATACGTTTCCGTCTTCAACCAGAAAAAAATCACGGGGTAAGTCGAAAATATGTAGTTTTTCATATCAACTGCATAAAACACTACATATACTATACTCCGGTGGGGTAAAACACATATTTGCCTAAGGTTAAATCTTTTTTTCTCATTTATCTTAAGCAAGGTTTGTACACGACGGTCAGTGTTGAGTTTTTAATGTTCTAAAACCTATCTTTTGCTATACCTAGCATTCATTTACCTACACGGTTTTATAAACTATTTCACCATTTCGACTTCTCTCAGTATTTTTTGGTTGACGAGTATTTTTAGAAGGTCTCTTTACTGATTGATATCCTTTTCCCGGAGTATTATCGATGGAACCAGTACGGTTACCATCAGTTTGTCACTGACATAAACGCCGTCGAGAACGTAATTTACTTTCTATACATCTCGCTCGCACTCGCATATTAGTGCAAACGGGACGTATAGAAAGTAAATTACGTTCTCGACGGCGTTTATGTCAGTGACAAACTGATGGTAACCGTACAGAAAGTCTATTATTATTTTTACCCCCAATTGTTGTAATTTTTTTAAACTAAATCTTTGTATCTTATCTTACGGTATTTCCAATGTAAAGAAAATGTTCCATCTTGTCCCAACGCACGTTACCTACTTACAGAATTGACATTATCCTTACAGGGGTCGCATTGCTTGTCCTCTCTTAGATCATATGTCGCATATTGTGTCACGCTTGACGTCTTGTCGCATATTTTTTCGACTTCTTGTCGAACGGTGTAATATGTATGTATAAGTATAATACTAGGAGAGGTGCGTATGTAGGTGTATGTGAAACATTAGTAAACGGTAAGTCTCGCGAGAGATCCCAGGCTATTTGTAAAACACATATACCGTAAAATGGGGCGTATAGGTGCAAAACTGACATTCAAACCTTGATAACATTTTATTTTTACATATGCAAACTGAATGGTGTATATAATAAGTGTTCCGGACGTTTGTATTTTATTTTGGGTAGTTCCATTTCATAACTTTGACGATAAACAGGTAATCCCACCTCACCCCGTAGTCCCTCGTATTTGGGGTGAGGTGGGTTTTCATACAAAGGTGATTTTGGAAGATTGTTGGATCGATTTTTTTGAAGTGAAAACTTCTTTAGCGGCGCTGTGCACTTTTTTGGGTGGGGAAAAAATGATAAACTCGAGACAGCGTAAGGCGTAACGCGTAAGGCGTCTCTCCTCTCTTTCTACCGCACGACGAAAATGTATGCCTGAGCCTGCTGTTTCATGTAGGCGGCGCAGGGCGCTTGCGTGACTTATGTTATGTGTGACGGACAATGTCATTGTTTTTTGATTTTAATGCCATCTAGTGAGTTTCCCTCAAACTGGTATTAATACTCACAGTGATGTGCTTAGGGGTTTCAAGTAATGCGACGATACAACGCTAGATGGCGTTAACCTCAATTGTACATAGTGCTGCAGACATTTTGCACAATATGGCCCTGTTATTCATATTTTGAGTTACAATGTCGTTGAGTTTTCACTTCTGCCGGCACTCCTGGAGTGCAACCCGTTGTATTTTTTTTATTATGAGTATTGTAGCCATGTAGTATCTTCAATACAACAATTGTTAAGCTTGTTCTTGTATTTGTTTTTGTAGTTTGCTGCTTCTTAATATTAGTTACATTTATATTGTTATATCGCACGTCCATCAGTCTTGCGATGAGATAGGTAAGAGAGCTGTCAAAGTGACAGCCATAGATAAGCTATTTTTAGGAGTACGTTCATAAACGTCACTCCGCTACATCATCCCCTTTTTAAAAGAAAGTTAAAGTTATACAGCACTACGATATAAGTTTGACACAAAAGGGGTACCGTTACAGAAAATTTACTATACTCGTAGCTCCATTTTAAATTGGAATACATTATTTTTGTAGCAGTAGCCTTAAAATCCCATCTCACCCCCCTTTCATCCCTTCTCTCCCCATTCATAACCCAACTCTCCCCGCGAACCCTACTCACCCCATTTTACGGTAAGTAATTTTTTTTTTGAAAACAATGGCCGCGTTCTCGTTGCATTGGTCGCTCTTACTGTAGTCGGTTTAGTGGTTTTTTTCTACGCCACAGACACTTAGGTACTCTTTGGGATGCATAGGTAGGTACACTCCTTAAAAGAACTGCATAGTGTAGTTGGAGGTTTCAGAAAAAATTGAGTTATTTTTTTTCGAAAAATCATCTACTTTTGGGTTATTTAGACTCACGATTAGGTACTTAATGAGACAAAGAAAAAAAGTGTCCCCCAGTTTTTCATACAAATTTTGGGTGTCAGTTTTGTAACGGTCCATACAAAATGCATGTGAAAACGCGTTACAAAACTGTCATTTTTTTGTGACACATTTTTTCTTTTTAAATCGACAGTCCTAGTGATTCTGAGTAGAAATAACCCAAAAGTTAATAGATTTTCGGAAAATAGCAAATGATACACTTTTAAATGAAAATGCCCAGTTATAGGTAGTGTAACTATTTGGCTGTCTGTTGGCAAGGCAGACGTAGCCGCGCCTGTCGAGGCCTGTAGCAGATCGTGCCGAGCATTCCCATGGCGAGTGTCTGCCTAATGCGGTCCGTTGGCCACTATTGTTAAGTGATTTTTGCTTTTGCACTCGCCGTAGTTTTATTCGGTGGTTAACGTAGGAAAATATTGCCTATAAAATTCTAACACTTCAACCCCGAAAACACAAGTTGTAAATCTTAGTGCACTGTGGCACGACATTCAGCCAGGGGGGCGATTTTTGAATTTCGAGCGCTCGATTTCGTGTATTTCGTTCAATAATATCTCCACTACTAGGCATTTAAATTCTACTAATAGAATTGATAACGAGTGGTCAATACCAATTGATTCCAAATTTCTATCGCTCGTATTTCAAAAATTAACATTTCACCGTTTTCCACCGATTTTCGAGTGACGAAATCGAGCAATCGAAATTCAAAAATCGCTCCCCTGTATACAGCAGGGGTATTTTTATTCGTGGGTACCTTTATTATGTAATTGTTCTAGTAAATTCTAAGCTGCTGATTTTTGGATTTTTTGGAGGACCATGCATGGTTACCTACGTTATTTTAAATTTTGATCAATGTAATTCCAACAATAAGTGAACACAGAGTTAAGAGCTATGCCAGACCGCAACGCGCGTCGAGCGACTCGGGGCGTGCGGAAACAAAGCTATTGAAACGTCGCATTTGTAGGAGATACTAATCATTAGAGTCTCTGCCTGCGACAAAGTGCACCCTCTTCGAACAAAATAAACTAAATAAAGGTTACAGCTCTGAGAGTAACAGGACAATTTTATATTGTGCCTTATATAACGTCTCGACCGTAGTTGGAAATGTCTGATTTATTTCAAAGCTAAAAATAACATGTTAGTGATTGTAGAATACTAACTTTGTCCTTATCAAAAAGTTGAAAACAGGATAAAGGAGTGATTGTTAAATACGGTGGTGAACGATTCATTGACATTTGCTGAGTGTATAATGAGATTAATGAAATAAATCAAGTTTATGGTTTGATGATTTTTGTGGCTTAGCTTAAAAAGTTAGTGCAAGAATAGTGCTAAGGAAGCAACACCATTCTACCCTGCAAATTCCCTGTGAACTCTTACAACTCGCGTGACTTGTATCTAATTATTCTACTTAACTGCATATACCTACTTACGTAATGACTACGTGCGGTAACCAAAGCGGAGAACGGATTGCCAAATATTATAGGTACCTACTCTACAACGAGCCCGAGTTTTGAGTTTTACTCTTAATTGGAAGTTTTTTTTTTTAATCAAAGTAAGGCCGGATGTTTTCAAAAAACACAATCAATCCAGCATTTCATTTAAAACTGGTATTTTGTACACTACACCTACGTCGCAAAGTGAATAAAAACTAGGAAATTGTTGCCCACTAGGAGTACATCGTTGAAATGATATTACTGTTTCCGTTGCTCCGCGCAGATACCTAGGTAACTGGAATCAGAAAACCGGTGGACTACCAATAGGCTTTTTATCCGAGTAAAGGATGACTCACTCTAGACCGGGCCGTGGTACTTTCCATAGAAAATAAAGCGCCCGAAGCTCCGGCGTTGCCCCGGCCCAGTCTAGCGTAACGTAAGTCAACCTTTAACCGGGTTTTGCGCATTTTTAACAGTTAACTATCGAATATCAGGGTACTTTAAAGTAAATATTTTATATGTATCTATAACATAAAGTTATTTACATCATAGTGAAATATTTATTCACTTCAAAGATTTATCGGTGCACGGAAAACAATTTAATCAAAAATGTATATGACATTAAAAGCGATAAAACTACTAAGTATCATTAATTATAGCCAGACAAATAAACGATTAATTTACAGCGTTGAAGTAGAAATACAGGATTAATGTTATTCATTGCGTTGTGATAAGAGAAAGCAATCACTTATATTTCGTGCTCTGAAAAAGATTTAAGTGTAAATCACAGTATTTTAACAAAAGTAATAAAATCGGTGGGATTGCGGAGCTCAAAATTAACGATAGTCATTATAACGCTTTCGCTTCTAAAAACAAATAAAACATGCAGCGCCATTCCGCGCCGGGCAACAATCCGTGCCTTATAAATTGATTCAATTTTTCTGCTTTTCTTCTGTTCTCAGTCCTGCAAATTTCATTAAAATAACGATTACAACAGTAGGGTTAAGAGAACGAATACCTATAATCTCGTTGCTTATTGTTATCCTCGTTGTCGATCGGTAGTAACTCATGTAGGTACCTACCTAGTATATATATATATATATATATATATATATATATATGGCGCGTCCATAAAAGCCGATTCCCACCGGCTTGCCTGTTTTTGGACGTTTGAGCAGAGTTGTAAAGGAAATATGTAAGCCAAATTAGCGCCGGCTTGCCTATGGATATGTTTGACGCGCCGCCTCTGATATATATATATATACAAAATCTAAGTACTCAACAAATAGTTCACAGGTACTAGTTTCTAAAATTCTAAAGTCCCCAATCGACCAATTAAACATACCTTTTAATTTAGAGGCTAGAAATGCATGGAGCGATTCTTGCCCAAACACTGACCTGCCCGATAATCCCAATTCGCAGCGTCGTTGGGACGAGCCGCTTTGTAGGCTGGTACGGCATAATCTGCACCAAACGGCAACCATCAGCCTACATGAGCGCGCTCGCCTGCTCGCCGCTTTCGAGTGGGAATCCGGGCAGTGGCTCCAAGCTCTGCCATCCATTTCAACAGGAACACTCTTGGACAACTCCACCTTCCGCCTCTCCGTCGCTCTCCGCCTGGGAGTGAACTGTGTTGCCCCACATCGCTGTCGCTGCGGTGACCCAGTGGACCGGTTGGGCCACCATGGTCTATCCTGCGGCAGAAGCGCTGGGCGTGCCCCCCGCCATGCCAGCCTTAATGATGTCATCCGTCGGGCCTTAGCCAGTGCGGGAGCACCGGCCGTTTTAGAACCTACCGGCCTCGCCCGCGATGACGGTAAAAGACCCGACGGTATGACCCTAGTGCCGTGGAAGATGGGACGGCCACTGGTTTGGGACGCAACCTGTGCCGATACCCTAGCGCTGTCCCATCACCACGGCACTGCAGTGAAGGCTGGCTCGGCTGCCAATTCGGCCGAGCTTCTCAAGCGGCGCAAGTATGCAACCATAAATAGTGGTTGCATATTTGAGCCGTTTGGGGTTGAGACTATGGGGAAAGCGCCCACAGAGTTTTCAGCGAATGTAGCCGCAGGTTAATTGAGTTGACGCGTGACCAGAGGGCTGGGTCATATCTAGCGCAGCGGATCAGCATTGCCATACAACGTGGCAATGCTGCCAGCCTTCTGGGCACGCTGCCAATAGACGGCGATTTGGGGCAAATTTTCTATTTATAGTTTATTTTTAAGCTTAGTTTTTAATTTTAGTATGTATTTTCTATTTTAAGGCTTTTTATTGTTTAAAAAGAGTATTTGGCTGTATTTAAAATAAATGTCCCCATTTATAATTAGTACCTACTATAACATCTACATATATCAAATTCTGAAGCATTTCAACAATAATTTCCTAATGACATGACTCACATGACATGATAAACAGCGTATAGGTAGTTAACTTTTTCAAATCCTCATAAATAAGCTAGGTACTTACCAATTCCTAAACTTCGGTTATTTCCTATAGGTAAATATGTATAATGTTTTGTATTCATGATGGCAGTTTTTTTTTTGTGGTAGGTACCCACAGTTTTCCTAGGCACCGATAAGAACCGTTTCCTAAGATTATGTCTATAATTTAGGTTGGGTCTTATTATCCTGGCTTTAAAAAAGTACAAATCGTGACTTGTTTCTAATTCTCTAATTTCAAATTGTACGCATGGCGGGGTCTTACCCTAATCGTGTTCAAAAACAAGTCTAGAATGAAGCATGGATGGCAATGACATTATTTATTGAACATTGTCCTTATTTATTAGCGCACTTGGAGCCTTAGTAAGTAACCAAAACGTAATTGAATATCATCTTAAATACCGTAAATTAAGGTGCTTTTTTTAGCCAGGTTTAGTAATTAAAATCTACCATAAATTTATGAGTTAGTAAAATAATTGTTCTCTTAATTAGAAACAATGCTTATTGTTCTACCTACTTCCAGACTCACCTCCACTCTTAGATATTAATTTAAGCAGCCGCACGGAACTATTACGACGGAATTAAACCTTAAAATACTTACTTAAAACCTACCTTCATGCGACTTGTGGTTCGTTAGCGAGAAACCTCTTTGCTCAGTGCCGTTAATACAATACAAACGCTTAAAGTAAGACAATTTTACAATTTTATTAATAATCCTTAATTAATTAGTGATTCGCCACGAAGATTCATCAAGACGTAATGTCTAAAGCTTCGGCAATAGTCGGCATCGTAAAAATATCTTGAGGTTAATTAACATCGTAAGTAAGCAGGCCGCGTAGCCAAGACGCCAATCGCTTACGCTCCGTAGCGATCGAAACGCAACTGTCACTGTCACACTAATATGGAAGAGCGATAGAGAGACATAATTATTTATTTATTTATTTATTTTTAAACTTTATTGCACATACAAAAAGTACAACAGGCGGACTTAATGCCGTTATAGGCATTCTCTACCAGTCAACCATAGGGCGAAACAGAAAAGAGTCCATGTGGGTGCAGTGAGAAATAAACAGAAAAAAAACGTAACTTTTGAGCGAAGTAAAATATCAACATTCTAAATAAATACCTACTATATATAATTATGTTATACCTTATGACTACGAGTACACTAAATACATACATATATATATACATACATACATATAAACAAGGATATATACAAATACATATAATTGCACGTGCGTTAAGGGTTACCTACCTACTAATTCCTACTGTGCCTGCCTTAGCAGGTGGTTATAAAGCAAACGTTTGAAAGTTAACTTGCTTGGAGCCTGTCTGATCGTCAGAGGGAGCGAATTCCAGAGGCGGATTGCTTGTACGGTGAAGGAAGAAGAGAGAAAACCACTATGGTGAGGAAATACCGAAAGTTTAAGAGAGCGGGAGGAACGAAGTTCACAACCCGGGCGAGGGGTTACAAAACTGAATCTACATTTAAGATAACTGGGAGCAGATGGCTCGAACAGTATTGAAAAAAGCAAACAAAGAATTCTGAAAGTCCTACGCTGCCGAATAGGGAGCCAGTTAAGCTGGCGACGGTAATGAGATATGTGGTCGTACTTACGTAGACCGAAAATAAAACGAATGCCGTTATTGAGCAAGCGATCGAGCCTGTTAAGTGAACTCTGTGAAATGTTTGTCGTGCACACATCAGCGTAATCGATGAGCGGTAGTATTAGTGACTGCACAAGTAATTTTTTGGTGGATATTGGGAGAAAGTTTTTTAAGGGATATAGAGAGCGTAAAGTACCAGTGACCTTTCGACTAACCTCCGAAAGTTGCCCGTCCCAAGATAGATGCCTGTCGATTATAATACCGAGATCCTTAACCTGGCTCGAGACAGGTATTGACGAACCATCAAACATTATTGGTGATACAGAGGAGGTGTCCAAATTCAGGAGTTGACGCTGGCTTCCCACAATGATGGCCTGACACTTAGATGGATTTACATATATGCCGAAGCGATTTGACCAATCGGCTATGAAGTTCAGGTCATCATTGATGGCTGCTATGGCAGAGTTAATATCAATAACATCGGCTTGTGTGTACAACTGCAAATCATCTGCATACAGATGGTGAGCGCCCCTGATTCCCGAAGTGATGTGGTTAATAAAAACCGAAAAAAGAAGAGGAGAGAGGATACCACCTTGCGGTACCCCGGCTTTCAAATCGCACCACTCCGAGAAACAGTGACCAGCACGCACAGCCTGGGCTCTGTTACCGAGATATGAGGCGAACCACGCAGACGCAGCCGACGAGATCCCAAGATGAGAGAGGGTAGCGAGAAGAAGGTCGTGATCAACTGCATTGAAAGCGTTAGAAAAGTCAATAAGTACCAGTACCGTGACTTTTGAGGATTCCATGCCAACCCTGATATCCTCCGTGACTTTCAGAAGCGCAGTACTGGTACTATGTCCCGCACGAAAACCAGACTGGTAATTAGACAATAGGGTGTTAGAATTGATAAATTTAGAGAATTGGCTGTGGACTACCGCTTCTAGAATTTTGGAAAAGAAAGGAAGAATCGAAATAGGCCTGAAATTATTGAGACAGCTCGGGTTAGAGATTTTGGGAAGCGGGAGAACATAGGCTTTGCGCCAAGAAGACGGAAAAACCCCAGATATGAGGGAAAAATTGATTATGTGGGTGAGTACAGGCAGTATATTTTCTAGAATAAGCATTACCATAACTCGTCCAATGTCATCGTGGCCGACGGCTTTAGATTTAACTGTGCCAACTATCTTCCGGATCTCCTCAGCTGTGACTGGGGTAAGAGTGAGCGGAGAAATATTGGGAGACGGAAGTGAAGCTATGTGTGAGATTGTTGTGGACTTATCTGTTGAGCTTAACATTGTAGTGTTGGAAAAATGGGCATTAAGTTCATTTAAAGAGAAAGACGAGGGGACGAAATGGCTACTCGGTTTGCCTACGCCGAGTGATTTTAAGAATTGCCACGTCTCCGCTAAAGATGAAGTCGACACATTATCGTGTATGTAATGGCGTTTGGCGGCCCTCACCAACTGGTTACAGCGATTTCTAGCCACTTTAAAGACACTCCAGTTTTCGTCGCACCGATTACTTTTGTATTTGCGGAAAGCCCTGTCACGCCTCGTCATCGCCATCCTGACGTCCCCGGTGATCCATGGAGATAATGCTTTTCGTTGTCGAAGCGATAGCGATTGTAACCTTGGCTAGGCCGGCAGCGCTCTTTCCGATACTGAGACTCGTCTGAAATGTACCTTATCGTATATATCGTATATGTATCGCTGTTTGGCGCTGCAGTATCCTCACTTACCATCATGAAGTGTGTACCGTTGTTAGAAACCATCGCGGAATAATATAAAGTGACAAAGTTGAGTGACCGTTGGCCACATTGTTGTAGTTTACGCGGGTCCTGAATGCGCAATGATACCGGCCAATCCGGCTATGGCTGTGGCCTGGCCACCTACCTACCTCGTTAAAAGGCGCTTCGCTCATCTGACATTAACGATGATCGATGGCTTCGGGACTTCCCCTGTAATATCCGATTCCTCCCTCCACCGGCCGCCCGCTAAACAACCGCCCCCCTCCTCTGAGACCACATCGAACCCATAAAAAATACAAAATACACTTACTTCGCGTGCTTAATCATCATTAACTTGCAAATTGAGCTATAATTAACCAGCAGCTAATTGACCTATATGTGCATTATCATCAAATAAACCTCTTCTCGTGTAGCCAGTTAAAATTAAAGGCGGCGTAAGCGTTTTGCCTTTTTGAGTGAACTAATTAAATATACCTACCTACCTAACTTAAATAAATCCACACAAATAAACAGTAGGTAGATATCTACTCCTATATAAGTGCAATAACAGTCATAAAAGTGTACAAAATAAATAGTTCACGCACGTCGCACGCCGTACCCATTTGCGGCCCAGATTAGGCTGCGGTGTATACTTACCTTCAGACAGGCGTACGATCATGTGCATCTATCGATGTGTTTCTCTGTAATTTTACATACATATATGTCACGTTTTCGGATACTGGCGTTGAACGCAGGGTTCGCGCGTTCAAGCGACGTACAATTTTATAGAAGTCCAAAGCTTTACGGCCAAATTTATATAACACATAAATAGTTGGATTGTTTTATACCTTGGTATAATTTTTTTTTTCATAGTTTACGGCAACATAAAATATAACAACTGAAAAGCTCTATATAAAATTCCATATAGACCCACGTGACTGCATATGAAATTTCCGCCGTTAAGTAACGCCAATGAACGCAGGTTCTGCCGCGGCCCTGTACAATATATTCCCGTCCGCAGCGTGGCGGGCCACTTGACACTTAGTTTACCAAGCTTAATGGAGCTAGTCCTAAAAAAGCAAACCATACTTACACGCCTCAACTCTCATGTTATACATAAAGCCGCATTGCCAATAAATATTTTTGCATAGAGTCTGTGCGGAAAGAGAAGAGTCGTAGAATGTATTGGATCCCATACATTTCACGACTCTTCTCTTTCCGCACATACTTTAGCGTCAGTTGCTATCTAAATTTTGTATATAACTGCGGAGTCGGTCCGACTTCGCCCACTCGTTCATGGCGGAAGCGAGGTAGTTAAGGCACTTATTACTATTCTAATAGCTCTAAAAATTTCATTGCAAGTTTGCATTACATTGCCGAGGACGGATATTTAAAAGCTCTCAACGGCAATTTTCCATTTCCGCGGAAACGCAGTTCTGCATTTTCATAATTATTACTTCTAGTGGCACTCGAATAATACTTCTGCTTCTTTTTTGTGACAAATGCCAAATGTTGTAGTTCTGTTTTTTTACTTAACCCATAGACGGACAGTAAGTAAGTAAGTAAATATTCTTTATTAATTTCAGTTCTTTCAATTAAGAGTTGTTAAGCTAATATATATCATAGTAACGGGTCAGGTTAGAATATTTAATACCTATTTCATTTAAATCAAAATACTATTCCATTGTTGCTATACAGATGGATGTTTACAAGATATCAAAATTTATTATTAGTCTAGACGCCTTGTTTTTCTGACATCCAACTCCCATTCGCTCCGATCGCTAGAAGTAGGTGTATAATTTATGTGCGTGTGCTATTTGGCGCTTTTTTTTGTCCCATGTGTACAAATACAGGACAGGAGGGTGTACGTCCCTTAAAAATTATGTCCCCTACTTGGCACTTACTTTCTACAAATGGAATTAAATAAGTGGGTTTAAATTTCCATCACTAGCTAAAAACATATTTTTCACAAATTTTCGAGTAAAAAACTCGAGCGCACGGAAAACAAGGTAAAATCGGTTCCCTGTACGGCTACCACCAGTTTTGACATTGACATAACGCTCACGTTTACGTAACTTACTTTCTATGCATCTCGCTCGTACTGGCATATTAGTGCAAGCGAGATGTACAGAAAGTAAATTACGTAAACGTGAGCGTTATGTCAATGTCAAAACTGGTGGTAGCCGTACTGGTCATTCAAAATACTCATCAACGATGTAAATATAAATTTTACCTATTTGCTATCACTTTAATTAAACCAGAATGAGTTTTGTTGATTAATCATGTGTTTAAAAGATAAAATAATGCATTGAATTTTCCAGCTTTAATGAATAGCAAAAAGGAGAAAAAAATGGGATTTCCATTAGTCAAGAATGTTGAAACCGATTGCAGCATCTACTTAAATACTTATATGTAGGTACAATTAATATTCGGAAATTTTAAAAATATACTTTAAACTTGCTCTTGTTTAGTTTTCTCAGTATGTTTAATGTCTTTACCCATCACCGTTCTGGTGCTCTGAAAATTTGAGAGAGACCTGCGCGGAGCCGAAACCAACACATAGAGTCCCTTTTGACACTTTAAAGAGATGTAGTAAGGGATACACCGGGTGGTTGCTGCGCTTGCCTGTGTCATGGAACGTACCTATGCAGAGGCAGCACCCGCCAGAGTGCAACGACATTTGAAAGTTGATGGAATCTAAAATGTTATTGGGTGAAAACTATGGACTAAAGACTAAACTAAATACTGGACTATGAGCAATAAACCGGATGCGTGCCAAATAAAACGATATACATTTCTATTTATGTTACGTACATACATAGGCATATCCTTTTATTATTTGTTTTTATGCAGTATATTTTTATACTTATCGAGTATATTTTCTTTATTATCACATTGATTTTGAATGTTGAATCTATAACCGTTTATTAACCGCTATTACTTTTTTAATTAATTTTTATAATACTGCTACTGACAGACAGGAGGACCACGAAAGGTACCTACAGGATCCTAAAAATTACTTTGGTAATTTGTAAAAATTGTCAGATTACCTAACTGAAAATCGGGTAATAGAAAATCTAGAGTCACCTGGAAACCTAACATAATTTTAAGGTTGAAAATAGTGATCCAAAAGACTCAAGCCTTTGGAGCTCTATTTTTTAGGGCTCGCCTCATCTCTTGACGCCTAAAAGGCTAAAAGCCTATTTAGCTCTTTAGCCCCCGAGCCTAGTTCTATTTAAGAGCCTAGACTCTTGGAGCTAATAACCTTATTAAGCCCCTAAAAAAAGCCTATTTAGCTATTTAGCCCCAAGCCTTAATAAGGTTATTAGCCCCAAGAATCTAGGATCTTAAATAGAACTAGGCTCGGGGGCTAAAGAGCTAAATAGGCTTTTAGCCTTTTAGGCGTCAAGAAATGAGGCGAGCCCTCAAAAAAGAGCTAAAAGGCTCGAGTCCTTTGGATCACTATAGTTGAAAACCTTATTTCAGTAGACTGTTATTTAGAGCACCTACATAATTTCTTCAGAACTAAAACAAGACTCACAAATCAGTAACCGTCGGTAAAAATTGCTTAAATTTGTTGCTTATGTAACAAACGGTTGCTACAAGTTACTAATTTCAAATATGTCATATACCTTGTGAATTCATAATGTATTTTCTGTGAGTTTCCAGGCTGTAGTGGACAAACTCGCGCAGTCCAGCGTAGTTTAGAAAAGAAGCGTAAACTTTCTCAACATTCGTTATACCCCTTTATATTTTTTTAATTTAATCTAACAGCATGCAGAAGCATGTGCATACTGTCCAGCTTTTGTTATAAAATGTTAACGCGTAGTTTAAGTAATTAATAGTAATTATGTTATAAACATTTTGATGCTCAAAGCAGTTCATAGTTCAAAGTTTATTATTAGATTAGATCAAGTTAGTGGGAGGTTACGGAGGAAGAGTTAATTCGTGGGCATCAAGCCCAGCTATTCCCCAGTGACTCTTGGCCAGCACTACTGGTACCAGCGTGTCACTACTGACTGCCGCAAGCGATAGAGACGCTTGCTACTGTAATCAAGGCTCGCAGCTAGCTTCAATTATTAGCCAGCCATTTGCCTGTTATTACGCCAGCATTTCTGCTGCTAACCCTCCTCTATTCCAAACTACTTGAGCTGCAAGCGGAGCAATAACCGTACTGGCCGAGCAAGGGGGACAATTGCATTGTTATATAAGAGCTTCCTCGTCTCGTAAACAGAATGGAAATCAGTGTGGACGCCGAGGATTGTGCTTTTGCGTTTCGTCGCCACGTTTCTCATTTTGTTAATTAAAAACAGTAAACAAGGCTCCTTCACTTGGGTTGAATTGTAAGCAGTATGTAAACAATCGATAAATTATTATTTGGCGAGTACAATGTAAACTTTCCGCTTTGCGACCGTAAAAGGAAGTGATGTTAATACATATTGTATTTTCGTAGTACTAATTATTGAATATTTAATGAAGAAAAAAAAACCGGTTAATATTTCCGAAAATGGTTCATTGATTTTAGTGTAAAATTGTATTACGATCCAATACTTACGTACATCCCGTTAGAGGGGTTAACAAGTACGCTTGGAAACATAGCTCTTAATAAAAAAGGGTAAGGAAATTCGTTAAAAGTTTCGAACCTACTTGAGTTGCGTTTGAACTATAATAATGTTAATGTGATTAGTGATTAGGTACAGTGCATCACTTGCGCATCAAAAATACAAGTATGAGTGAGTTGCATTGAATGTATCTAGGTAAGTTAAATTAATATTAATGTTAAATAAATTTAAGCTATTTAAAGTTCGAATGCGCCTCGTTGTGGGTAATTTGGTGTTTTATTGGGGATTTGCTGGCAGAGTAAGATAAAAAGGGCCGAGCAAAGCGAGGCCATTTTATGGACACTGGGCTGATTATTCCTACCCGGGTCGAGGTATGTATAATGCATTCCTCAAAAAATGCGTGAAAACACAACCTTATAACCGATAACAACATATATTATATCAAAGTTCATTATACGGTGCGACATGTGACGAGCGCTCAAAGTTAGGTACATACACCTATTGCTGGCTTATTCTGGCAACGTTATACTAAATTTAATACATACTATTAATAATTAATTAATTAAATTAGTATATACATACTTATTAAGACCTATGTGTACCTACCTATGTTTTACAAAAAAAAAGCAATTGATTCTGATTCCGAAGCGCTCACACAATACGGTGTTTGGCCGCCTAATATCTCGAACTAAATTACCATACCTATCAGTGGCGGCGACTCCATACAACCCGATTCCCACCGGCTTGCCTAACATTTCTTGCTACATATACCAAACTTATTATCCATAACGAAAACACTACGTAGTACCTAGATTTCTTTTATAATAGATTTTTCAACCAATCATAGCGGGCGCGCGAAATGTAGCTTCTCGAGTCTAAACTTCACTATTCATTGATGAGCCACCACCACAGATACGAAAATTCACGCACACACGCATAAACTCCGCTATGGAGAGTCCGAGTACAAGAGCTCAAAAGTAACTCGGTCCTGCGTCGAGTTATTTATTTGAATAAAAACCTTAAATGTAAGGTAATAAGGTTTATATTGGAGTGTGTACTGTGTAGTGTTTCCACAATTTTTTCTTGCCTCATTTGAAATATAAACCTTAATTCAAGTCAATAAGGTTTATATTGGAGTGTGTAATATCCACAATTTTGTGGAAATTGCTACATTTGAAAATATAAACCATAATTCAAGGCAATAAGGTTAAAATTGGAGTGTGTAATGTTTTCCACAATTCTTTAATGTTGCCATATAAAATATTAATTGAATGTTAATGTGGAAAATGTTATCGTATTTCGCTGCTATTAATATCATATTTTGTGGAAACCTTGAAAATACAGATAACTTTTATTACTGAGCCCAAGAATCTTATGTAGTTTCAAATTGAGTTATTTATTAACGGAGGTTTCTTCAAATAAAGTCCTATTTCTAGATCTAGCTTTTTTAATTCGTGGATGAAAAAGAATATCATGGCAACATTCATACACCATTCCCGGTGTTTTACAAACACTTGTTATTGGAAAATTATATGTGATTTAGTTACTTTTGCGCATAAATTGATATTTAAAACTTACTTAACCAGTGAAATTTAGTTTTGCTAGTATTTTTTGTGTAAGTAAGTGTTGTGTATTGTTCGCAGTGCAGTACGGTTACCATCAGTTTGTCACTGACATAAACGCCGTCGAGAACGTAATTTACTTTCTATACATCTCGCTCGCACTCGCATATTAGTGCAAACGGGATGTATAGAAAGTAAATTACGTTCTCGACGGCGTTTACGTCAGTGACAAACTGATGGTAACCGTACAGAAGCACTACCACCAGTTTTAACATTGACATATTCACTCACGTTTAAGTAACTTACTTTCTATGTATCTCGCTCGTACTCGCATATTAGTGCAAGCGAGATGTATAGAAAGTAATTTACGTAGACGCGAGTTAATCTGTCAATGTCAAAACTGGTGGTAGCCGTACAGGTGTATTTAAGGTCAGTTCGTGTTTTTTAAGAATAGGTATTTTTACGTAGTCCATTTAGATTTTTGTGTTGTAAATTGTTTGCTAAATGAGTCAACACGTTTACCACGCTATCTTTTGAGATTAATTAGTGATGATAAGTACGGCAAAGGTTATATTATATACTACTAGGGGCTACACTAACTGCAACGGTTCGCGTCCAAGGTCACATCTAGCGCAGAAGAAGTACCTAATGTTAGGTTAGGTAGGTGTTTTTTTTTTTTGCTACGGGTTACCTAGCAAAAATTCTCACGCGCCGCTACTGATACCTATGGTATGTATTCGGTACATATCATTATTACAGTACATATGTACGAGTAGACGAGTACCGAGATGTTTTTTATGAGTCGTAGTGGTGTATATTTAGTCGGTACCCTGGCTTAGCTTCCAGGCCGTTTTTATCCGTTTGTTTAATACCTGAACATTTACATGAGAACACCGTTAATTGCATGTAGAAGAAAGTCGGTAGATCTTTATACTGATCGTAATTTTTTTTGAACGCATCATATAGGGTTTCTGATATATTATGTGTGTAGATGACACTATTTTGTGCAATAGGTTACATAATAAGGGTTCTGGCCGATTCATAATACGCCTGAGATTTTTAAGACCTAGTTATGTACCGTTGCACACATTTTTTTCTAAGATAGCAGTATACACCTAGATTGATAAACAAAATCGAAGTAGGCAAATACAAGAGTAAATCGATACACGATACAACCTATACAAAAGTAAATCAGTTTTGTTTGTAGATCTTTGCCTATAAAAAATGCAACAATTGTATTATATAGGTATATATAGATGGCTACCCTATCTCATTACATTGGGGCTATTCATAAATTACGTCATTTCAAATTAGGGGGGGGGGTCTGGACATCGGATGACGGTAACATGAAGTAAAAGGAAATGGGGTTATTTGAAGCATGATTTTTGTTTCATTATAGGGGGGGGGGGTCAAAACTTGACAAAAATCGATGACGTAATTTATGGACAGCCCCATAGGTCTCATAGTATGAATCCTCATAAGATTGTATTATTATGTATTATGATCCTACCACACAACCCAACCCCCACCATACACAACGCCACCGCGCCCCACGCGCCGCGCTTCCAATTTTAATGAAGTGATTTAATATCACTGTCAGCCATTTAATTGACAGATTGAAGTGCTTGGATAGAAAAAACCAGTGGCGGATTTCCCATAAGGCACAGTAGGCCCGGGCCTAGGGCGGCAAGATATTAGGGGCGGCAAATTGTGACAAAAAATTCGCTGATGATAACAAAAAATAACTCAAAATTAGGCCAGGCAACGAATTCTCAAAAAAAGGTACCTATAGATGGAAATGCTTGAAACACAATTTTTGACTTCGTACCTAACTTTATTTGGACTATCTAGGAGGTGAACATATCAAAAGTCCCCGGCCGTAGCCCTTAAGACGGGGGAAGAGAGGGGTTTGAAGGTCACATTTTTCGGTTTTTCGCTTATATCTCGGAAACTATGCGTTCTATCGACATGATCATTATACAAAATGAAAGCTGGTTAAATTTGCTTTTCAACAAGTTTTTCGATATCTTGAGGGCCCTCCATACTTGTGCGCGAATCGCGGCGCGAAGCCGCGAACGCGAGTGTGGCGTCGATTTCGCAGATTGTTGACGCCTTCGCGCCTTGTTTCCCGTTTTTAGGGTTCCGTACCTCAAAAGGAAAAAACGGAACCCTTATAGGATCACTCGTGCGTCTGGCTGTCCGTCTGTCACAGCCTATTTTCTCCGAAACTACTGGACAGTCAGCAGCAGATATACCTAAGCGGGCAAGGTGTCCAAGAAAACATAAACACTTCAATCGTCACAAAAATAAGGACATCTATGTTGTCATTTTCACGTAGGCTTTCAGTTCGTCACATATATCTTAACTTCTGAGTTTTTCTTTAACATATACACCCTTATTTAATCACAATGACAATAACGGTTAGAAAGTCAGTGGTAACTAAGCACTCAAATTCAAGCTGCTGTCATTAATACCGACACGCACTGCCAATCACGTACGTCAGCAGCCAGGGTGCCACCAATTGCTAAGCAGTTGTTATTTCAATGGTAACTAAGCATCTACATTTTATGTTTAACTTTAAAAAAAATACTGTAGCAGCTAATTGACACCTCCTTTCTTAAAGAAGTATTTTATCGTCAAGTGTCAAACTTAGACAATAAACAAGTAGGTTCTACGAGAATGATCGGTTTTTTATTTTAACGGTCATATTAGGCGGCCGTTCTTCCAAACCGTAGACCAAATATATGTCAATATATTTATTTAGCCCGCTTATTGTACTAAAATATACTATACAGAGTGGCCCATTTAGATCGGTCAATATTGGAAAATCTGAAACTATAAGATATACACCGATCTCTTCTTAGGAACCATGTCGTCGATTTTAGTAACAAGAAAAACTGCATTCATACATTAAAAGAAATGTGTACTCAGCTCGGGAATCGAACCCCGAACGTTTTGAAAAATAAATCTAAGACTATTTCTATTTAGATATCGATTGTGTAGGTTTTATGCAGTAAATGTTACTATGAAACATGATGTCTGAAATGAATAAAATGCATTGTTTTCATATCATTTAATTTATTTTAGTAAGTTTTCGAAAAGACCATTTTTTTTTTCAATATATTTTACATCATTTTTTTTAAATGTTTGTATTATGCAGTTTTTCTTGTTACTTACTAAAATCGATGACATTGACTGACTGGACCAATTAAGTTGAAATTTGGCACACATATGTAAGTTTGTGACCCAAAGATGGACGTGTAACGTAAATAAATGAATTTTAAATATGGAGCCCATTTTTGGGAGGAAATGAGTTTTTTTTTATAATTTTAGGATAAATAGTTTAGCAGTTATTCAAGAAAATAGGCAAAAAATGACCATTCTCCCCCTTATTTCCGAAACTATCGGTGTAAAATTTTGAAAAAAAATACACAAAATAGTTTTTTACCCATAGATGATAGGAAAACCTATTAGAAATGTGCATGTGTTCGCTCGGCGAAGTCGCGCCGCGAATGTCATGCGATTCACGCACATAGTCTGGAGGGGGGCTTGTAAAGTTTTCGAGATATCCGCCCTTGAAAAACTGTAATTTTGCATTAAATTTCCTTTAATAATATTTTAATAACGGTGCTCACGAGGAAAGGAGCCCGAAAGATTTTAACAGTTTATTACTGATCATATTTAAATACCTACTAATTTGTCCTTTAAACTTCTCTGGAATTCGCTGGAGGTCAAAAGAAGGAAAAAAAATGTTATATGAGTGTTTATAGGTATAGCAAAAAAAAGGTTTTTGTTATGTTTCTTTTTTAGATTTTTTGAATGTTTTAAAAATACATGGTACATAAAAAGTCAATGTTATTGATAAAACTGTCACTTAAAATGAATAAGTATTTGCGGACTTTTGATATGTTCACCTCCTAGGTTCCAGGTCCAAATAAAGTTACTAAGTTAAAAATGTGTCCCAAGCATTTCCCTCTATACCTTTTCGTTGCCTGACCTAAATGTAGTCAATATGATGGGTGCTGATGCTGAGAAAGGGGCGGCTACAAGGCCTGGGGCCTAGGGCGGCAAAGACTGCAAATCCGCCACTGGAAAAAACAATATATTAACTTAAGATTAATTGTAACACAAAGCGGCACGGCATCTATAAATGCAACCAGCATAATAGACGCTAATTTTATAGGTATGAGAGAGCCGAGAACTACCCCGAAATTAACAGAAGCGGAATAAGAGGAGTTAAAGAGGAATAAAACACTCCTTATTTCTTGCCTTTCATGTAAAGCAATAATATTATGATACTTCAGTTTAACTACCAGCTCTATCGTAATGAAACTTACGCTCTTAGTCGGGAATCGTATATTTTTTACGGATTGTAGACCGACCGGACGCTGCCACGACTGTCGCGCTCATTAAAATTCAAATTGTTACAAAAACCATTAAAATCTCATTGAAAGCAAAAGATATATGGTTCCGCTTAAACAGTCAAAGCTCTTACGGTTGCCGCTTCGAAGACATTACAATTGTTGTACCTACTCGTACCATTACAGTTTTAACAACCAAATAAATCTTTATTTGTCAGCTATTAGCGAGCTCAAAGCGCCTATCATAGGCTAGTGATTTGAGGTTTTATACTTAAGGTCATACTGAAAGTTTCTATAATCTCAAAAACTGTAGTAGATATGTAAGGTTTTCTTTTATAATCCCTTTTCTTAACTTTTTTGGACAATGCGTACAAGTTTTAACGATCCTATAAAGTACATTGTGTCATCCAGATTCCAGAACATCATTCCGGAGCCCAACGGAAACGTAATACCGCCGAATGATTTTCACGTAAATTGAAGAAGCGGATATATCGTTATCCTAATTGACAATCATGTTACCAGTTACCTATAGGTGCAGGATTTTGCTGGCGATTCTCCCATTTACGATACAATTGTGTTCATTATTCATCATCATCATTCAACATACATTCAACTGCTTACCATCAGGCGGGCCGTATGCTTGTTTGCCACCGATGTGGTATAAAAAAACCTACATGTGTGATCAAAGGACAAGGTAGGTATGGTTATAACAGTACATTACGATACAAGTGCGAATTAGTAGATACAAGTAGGAAAATAATCCTTCGGTCGTGTTTTAATTTATCGCCACTCGTTGTGCCTTTTTGCACGTGTATTGTACAACGTTTTACAGGTACATAATATATGGCCTTTTAAATTTTCCACATACGCACGTATAGTGCTAGTTACCGCACTAGGGCGGTAAATTAGCACCCTAATTATGTACTGTAATAGTACATTACGATACAAGCTCGAAAAGTAGGAAATTCGATTTGAATTATACGTTTTCGCACGTGTATTGTACAACGTTTTACAGTACCTACATTATGGCCCTTTAACGTTTTCGACGCCGTGTCAAACACAAAAGCTGTCACTCGGACGCCACGTCACCGAAGTGTCAGAACTGAAATTGAGCTTTATGCATATGCATGTAGGTCTATGTTGCTCTGTGGTCTGTGACCGATTAATCCGTCTTTGGCGTTGGACCTGCGGTGCGGATATATCGGTCATTGGCGTCCAAAAGGTTAAATTTTCAGCAGCATGGTTTCGTTAGTAGTAGGTCCACAGTTACTAACCTTTTAGAGTATAATAAGCACTATTTGTGCAACGTTTTCGCAACACGAGGTCAGGTAGACTCCATATACACAGACTTTTCGAAGGCGTTTGATAAGGTGGATCATAATATTCTCTGTCACAAGATTGAGGCCTATTATGGCATTCATGGTAGCCTTCTTCGCTGGGTTCATTCTTACCTTCAAAACAGAAGTCAGCTAGTCGCCATCAACGGGTTCCTTTCTCCTGAGCTCCCCATAACTTCGGGCGTTCCGCAAGGGTCTCACCTGGGCCCGTTGTTGTTTGTCCTATTTATAAACGATCTTGCTGATTGTTTAACATGCCCCTGCTTACTGTATGCAGACGATCTTAAAATTTTTAAATGTATTAATGATATGAGCGACTGTTTAATGTTACAAAAAGATCTTACACAGATATCAGACTGGTGTCATCGAAATCATATGTATCTAAATGTTAGCAAATGTCATGTAATCTCATTCTCGAATAAGAAGTGTAAACTCATTTATGACTATGAGCTATCGGGACAGAGTCTTGACAGGAAATCAGTCGTCAAGGATCTTGGAATACTGTTTGATGATCAACTAAGTTTTCGGCCACACTATGATTATATAGCTAGTAGGGGCAGGCAATTGTTGGGTTTTATCTGCAGAATAACCAAAGGCTTCAGGAACCCAGATAGTATGCTTGTATTGTTTTTCAGCCTGGTGAGGAGTGTACTGGAGTATGGTTCCCCTATATGGACCCCGCATTACTCTGTACATAGCATCGCTATAGAAGCGGTACAGAAGCAATTTTTGAAAGTTCTTGCGTGTAGATTTAAACTGGGACGTACATACAGATCGTATACTAGTCGACTAATCAAGTTCAATATCCCCACACTAGAGGCTCGTCGTAAGATGTTTGACTTTTTGAATTTATATAAAATTGTACACTCAAAAATTGACTCTCCTGCACTATTATCATCCATTACCTTTAACACGCCTAGATTTAGAGGTCGTAACACTAAACTTTTCGCACTTAGAGTGTACAAAAACAACACTTCATTCTATAATCCAATCACAAGAATGTGCCGCCAATATAACGATTTAATAGCCGGGGATCATCGCGGTAGGGGCACTGATACTGATATTGATATTTTTGACCCTCACATCGCTAGGTTTAGGAAGTGCTTGGCTGGCGTCCTCTTCCCCTCTTCTCCCACTTAACTGATGACATCTGCCTTAATCCTCTAAGTTTGTTTCATTGATGTTTAATAGTCTTTATAATGTAAAGTTCGTTACTCGTTATATTGTAATGTTTAGATAGTTATTTCTTCTCTGATATTTTTCACTGTAGCTATAGGAATATGGTGTTAATTAGTTTGTAATATTTCCGCTCAATTGTAAAACATGCTGTGTACACTTGTTTTGGATCTCGTGCTAGATTTAAGCCATAATGTGCAATTGTACTACTTACCCATGATATTGTACGATGTCTGTTTAGTGTACCTAATAAAGTAAAATAAATAAAATAAATTTTCGACATAGACACGTATTCTGCTAATTACCGCACTAGGGCGGTAAAGTAGCACCTTACTACTATACTAATTTTACACTTATTCTACTGTAAAATTGATTTACGGCTCGATTCGGGAAATGAATTAGGGATTCACTAGATATGAAATAGTAAAGACCTGTGACGTTCCACGGCAAAAGGGTACCTTATGGCGGATGACGCCGCAATTCGGGAAATGAATTAGAGCTTCACTAGATATGAAATAGTAAAGATATGTGACGTTCCACGGAAAAAGGTACCTTATGGCGGCTGGCGCTTACGTCGCATAGCGCCGCAATAACATCCCACCTTTACCCGTCGGATGTCACATATCTTTACTATATCGTATCTAGTTATCTCTAATTCATTTCCCGAATCGCGCCGTTAGAATTTAGTGTATGTTTGCCTTATAGGGTAATTGTGCTAGTTCGCCGTCCAGTGCTAGTTTCCGTCCACTTGACGGTGTTGCTATCAAGAATTGCGTACATAATACCTACTCACCACACGCACCAGTGTAAACGTATTGAATTGCTTGACCGTGAACATTTTTGTAAGATTTAGTATACCTACCTATAGTTTAAACCTACCTATTTAGTGTTATTTGCTACCTAATACAGCACTGCTAATTAGTAATTACTAAAATATACCTAGTGACAGGATATTCTGGTTTCAGACCGCGCTTAGCTCAGCTCGCAACCAACGATATTAACCTTCCTGCCTATAAATAAATAACAAACACAAAAGCTGCATAGGAACCACACAAAGCATAAAAGTTTATTTGTCGATAAGCTCTCTTTCATATTTAATGTAAGGTTATTGCAATGTATAGTAGCTACCTAACGGTATGAACCTGCCCCGTGGAAACGGTAAGACCGCCAGAAACCGACGGGAAGTCGCTAGTACTTCCGGTGTCGGGTTCCGTAGGGCACTCTATATTTTGCTTCATTGTTGTTGCCTGTTTACATAAATGATTTATGGCCACCGTGCCACCGGTTTTCTTAGGTACAGGGAGAACAATTCGAGAATATTAAATTTTTACACCATTTCATATAGGTAGGTACAGTCACCTGCACTAAAATGTTACTCTTCGAAGGCTCAAAAATATAGGACACGCTCTTATGGCTTTACAAATAAGTGAAATAAGATCCTGTCAGATATTTTTGCGGCCTTCATTGTGTATCATATTATTGCAGGTGACTGTACCTAGGTAAATATTATCGTATGAAATAGTAAACGTATCAAGCAGAAATTTCCGTGTGAAAATCTGTGGTAACAGAATTAGTCTGTCTTGTATGGGAGCTCAACACTTCGCGCCTACATTTTTTCAATTTGCCGCCTTTTTGTACAGATTGTTTTTGAACGATGCGTTCAGCCTTTTTTAATGGGGTCTATTATAATTTATATTATAATATACAGTTGAGTTGATTACGTTTGAACGATTTTCTGCCTCTTTATTTTTGCTAACTACAGGAAAGTGACAGAGCGAATAGAATCAAAGTATTTCGAACTTGTATTAGGCCACAGACTCATGTAGAAATGACAGTATTCGAATGTAAAGGTCACATGAAAGTCATTTCGTCTCATTCAGGGAGCAAAATGCGATTTTGCTCACTGTTTTTAAGCAGCACGAGCTCCCTTGTACGAGCCGTTGAGGTGAACATCTAATAAATAGCCGGTAAAACAAGATTGTCAGTCGAAAAAGGCACGAAATTCAATATTTTCTATGCCACGACAACCCTTTGCACCTACATTTTTTAAATTTGCCGCTTTTTCTACTGGCGGAAATGGCTAGACAGACTATAATAACCCCTAGCGGAAAAGATAAACTATAGACAACAGGTACCTACCTATTATTTATGAAACCTATCTGTTATCTGTGGGCTTATATTTCTAAAGCCCGCTCCACACTCGTGCACGAACCGGGGCGCGAAGCCACGAACGCGAGTCGATTTCGCAGATCTGCGATCTCGACTCCCCACTCGCGTTCGCGGCTTCGCGCCGCGATTCGCGTACGAGTGTGGAGCGGGCTCAAGGTCATCTTTCCTATCTATAGTCAACTATTATCTTATATTATTTATACCTTTAAACGAGCAATTCTTTTATATTTATTTATTTATACAGGGTGTTTGGTACATCGTGTGCCACATTAAAACGGCAGATAAGCCCCCTCCAGACTATGCGCGGGCGAAGCCGCGAACGCGAGTATGGAGTTAATTTCGCTGTCTGCGAAAATCGACGCCACACTTGCGTTCGCGGCTTCGCGCCGCGATTCGCGCACGAGCAAAGAGTAGTATAATATATATGCGCACGAGTGTGGAGGGGGCTATAGGTTGAGTCATTTGCTATCTACTCATGCCTAGAAAAAAAAATTGACCATGGTTTTTTTTGGAGTCAGGCAAGGGGATGTTATTTCTCCTAAACTGTTTACCGCTGCATTGGAGGATGTTTTCAAGACTTTGGTCTGGAGAAGGCTTGGCATCAACATGAACGGCGAGTACATCACCCACCTTCGGTTTGCGGACGATATACAATAGTAATCTTGGCTAAGACTACGGAGGATTTGAGTATGATGCTCGATGACCTTAGTAAAGCTTCCGAGCGAGTTGGTCTGAGGATAAACATGGACAAGACGAAGATCATGTCAAATGCCCGTGTAGAACCAACTCCTGTTACAATCAGAGACTTTACACTTGAAGTTGTAGACGATTATATATAGTCTGGCTACTGAAATATTACCCAAAGTTTTGGCGGGAAATTCAAAAAATCTTGGGCTGGTCACACTGTGTGTAGTAGGAATTATAGCTTTGATACTAGAAAGTATTTTTTATATTCTGTGCACACGTAAGGTACCTAAGGAAATAAGTTAAATATACGTTGACTGCACTCAAAGTCAGCTCACATTAATTTCTATCACTATGTAAAGTATAGTCAACGACAAACACATATGATTACTTTCCAATGTTTTGATTTTATTGATATTTTCCAGAACTTCTAGTTTATCCGTTTCTTTTACACACTTGTCCTGTTTATGAGATTCAGGTATTAATAAATTCACATACTTAATCAAAGTTATAGGGAAATGTTAGAAATTTAGAACTAGTACTTAAAGTATCAAAATATTAATAGAGCACCAACTTACGAAATTGTTTCCGACTTGTAAACATTGCAGTTTTTCATTATAAAATGCTTCACGTCGACTTCGCACATTGTCGTAATTATTTACAAGCTTAAATAATGGGTTGTGGACGTCAATCGGTATAGTCATTATTAATATTATTTAAGTATTATTTAAAATAAACGCCTTATAAACCGCGAACAATTTGAATGAATGACATAAATTGACAACAGACTTTTAACTTTTTTTAAAAGCATAGACAATTGGTGATGCAACAAGGAAATATCTGTCAACAAAATTTGGCTAGCCAGACTTCTACCTAGGACAGACTGTCCAGTTAGGTAGGTCCAACTTCGAGAAAGAGGTTAATCGACGAATCCGACTCGGTTGGGCAGCGTTTAGGAAGCTACGGCACATCTTTGTGTCCAATATTCCGCAGTGTCTCAAGATGAAAGTCTTCGACCAGTGTGTGTTGCCAGTGATGACATATGGAACTGAAACGTGGCCGCTTACTGTGTGCCTCATAAGAAGGCTCAAAGTCACCCAAAGGGCAATGGAGAGGGCTATGCTTGGAGTCTCTCTGCGTGATCGCATCAGAAATGAGGCCATCCGCAGCAGAACCAAATTAACCGATGTAGCCCTCCGAATCGCTAAACTTAAGTGACAGTGGGCGGGGCACATTGCCCGTAGAACCGATGGCCGTTGGGGCGGAAAGGTTCTCGAGTGGCGACCACGTACCGGAAGGCGCAACGTGGGTAGACCCCCCACAACGTGGACTGACGACCTGGCTCCAATTTCACCACGGTGACAGGTGCGACAATTGTAAAACATCACTGTTGCTGACGTCACAGGCATCCATGGGCTACGGTTACCGCTTACCATCGGGCGGGCCGTATTCCTGTTTGCCACCATCATTGTTTTATTAAAAAAAACTTTATAATATCGGAAAAAAACAGATATTTCTCTTGCTCAGTTTATGACAATTGTCACAAGAAACACTACAATTGTCACGAAATTCCGACATATAACTCATTACCTGTCAAGAATTACCTACAATTCTTCTAAATCTTGACAATTGTCAGAAACCTCGCAAAAGAAATATCTGTTTTTTTCCGATATAATAAAGATTTTTTAAATAATACAATGATGGTGGCAAACAGGAATACGGCCCGCCCGATGGTAAGTGGTAACCGTAGCCCATAGATGCCTGTGACGTCAGCAACAGTGATTTTACAATTGTCGCACCTGTCACCGTGGTGAAATTGGGGCCTGGCCCCTATTTCACCACGGTGACAGGTGCGACAATTCGACAAATGTCTCTGTTGCTGACGTCACAGGCATCCATGGGCTACGGTTACCGTTACCATCGGGCGGGCCGTATTCCTGTTTGCCACCATCATCGTATTATTTTTAAAAAACTTTATTATATTTAATTACACAAACGGGTCTACCGCGATATAATTTCATTGTTTTTACCTTTAATTCCGACGTTTCAGCTGAGTTGCACCAGCTGTGGTCACGGAAAGACTGACGTCCCAACAAATGTCAACGGAGATATTAATAAAACACCCCTAAACTACCCGAAATTAGTTTATAAAAATGTTCGGGGTAGACAAAGAAATTGCAGCTACCCGTTAAAGTTTAATGTTATCCGCGGATCGTGAGAGAGGCGATTGAAATTAAAAAACACCCTAAAAATTTCAATCGTGAGGACGGGTACAAATTATCGTCTACTTGGGGACCAGTGATTCAAATGTTGAAACCAGCGGATATATCTTCGGACCAGTGTACGGATACTGTGAGTGTTGCGTGTCGTGCCGTGGACAATAAACATTAAACTTTAACGGGTAGCTGCAATTTCTTTGTCTACCCCGAACATTTTTATAAACTAATTTCGGGTAGTTTAGTGGTGTTTTATTAATATCTCCGTTGACATTTGTTGGGACGTCAGTCTTTCCGTGACCACAGCTGGTGCAACTCAGCTGAAACGTCGGAATTAAAGGTAAAAACAATGAAATTATATCGCGGTAGACCCGTTTGTGTAATTAAATATGTGTACAAGACGCGAGAGTTTAAAGTGTTATAAAACTTTATTATATCGGCAAAAAACAGGTATTTCTCTTGCGATTTTATGATGATAATGATGACTTGATGACACAAGATTTCAAAGAACTTTCGGTAATTCTTGACAGCAAATGAGTTCTGTGTCGGAATTTCGTGTTTCTTGTGACAATTGTCATTAGCTTCGCAAAATAAGTACTTATCAACTGGCGATATAGTGGAGTATTTTTTTTAATTAACATGTTGGTGGCAAACAAGCACACCGCCCGTCTGACGGTAAGCGGTTACCGTAGCCTATGGAGATCTGTGACGTCAGTAACAGGATGTCGACAATTGTTGCACCTGTCACCGTTGGTGAAATAGGGGCCTGGTAAAGGTCGCGGGAGTCCGCTGGATGCGGGTGGCGCAAGACCGGTCATTGTGGCACTCTTTGGGGGAGGCCTATGTCCAGCAGTGGACGTCCTCTGGCTGATATGATGATGATGATGGTTTTTTTTACTACTGCGGAAGTATAAATTTGAAATTTACCAAAAACTGGTATACAGCTGAAAAAAAAACGTCCGCAAAATTAAAAATTTCTAGGCCTGGGAAGATAGCAAATGACTCAACCTATCTGCCGTTTTAATTTGGCAAACGATGTACCAAACATCCTGTCTATACAGGGTGGACCAAACCTTGACGTCCAAATTTTTTTTTTAGATTCCTCTAGTCGTGGGCTATCAGAATATACCCCATGTATATTAGCCGATTTTTTGTAGTTTTCGAGTTATGAATTTTTGAAGTTTTTTTTGGTTAAAATTTTGGGGGTGAAGTAATTTACTCATAAAAAAAACTATTACCGTTTTTTTTAATGTTTCTTTTTGTAACATACTCCTTAATAAATGACGTAATTATTTAAAAAAAATCAGCGTCCTCACATTGATACAAGTTGTAAAAAAACAAGACAGAAATTTTTTTTTACGCTCAGGCATGTCAAACTTAGATTATGCGCTTAAATAAAAAAAAATACAAGCTGTTACAAGGACTTCTGCTGATTTTAAAAACTGATAGACCCTAAGTGTTTTACAATAAGGTAAAAAAAAGTGACACTTAATAGTCGATATTTGACATAATCGAAAAAAATATTTCTGATATGTTTTTTTTACAACTTGTATCAACGTGAGGACGCTGATTTTTTTTAAATAATTACGTAATTTATTAAGGAGTATGTTACAAAAAAAAAACATCAAAAAGACTCTAATAGTTTTTTTTATGAGTAAATTACTTCACGTCCAAAATTTTAACCAAAAAAAATATTCAAAAATTCATAACTCGAAAACTACAAAAAATCGGCTAATATAGATGGGGTATATTCTGATAGCCCACGACTAGGGGTATCTAAAAAAAATTTTTGGACGTCAAGGTTTGGACCACCCTGTATATATTTCGGGGATCTCGGAAACGGCTCTAACGATTTTGATGAAATTTGCTATATGGGGGTTTTCGGGGGCGAAAAATCGATCTAGCTAGGTCTTATCTCTGGGAAACGCGCATTTTTAAGTTTTTATATTATGTTTTCCGAGGAAAGCTCGGTCTCCCAGATATTAAGATATAATGATGACACACCACCGCACCGCAATATCTCTTTCTCGCTCTTACGTATTGGTGCGGCGCACCAAGATCGCGGTGCGGTGCGGTAGTGTGTTGCGGCTTTAATAGTTATAATTTGATTTTGATTATCTCAGTGGGTGTCAGTGGTCCAGGGATGCCAACTTAGTGGTTTTACCACTAAATCTAGGGGGAAATAAACCAGCTAGGGGTTTTTTTAGGGGCTAAATATTTTTAGTGGTTTTTTTAGGGATTTTTCTATACCATGTTTGTGTGATATGGAAAAAGTGTTCACGATGTGAGAAGCTACATACTATACTGGGAATGAAACGTTATCGATACCATAGGGCATAGTGTATACCACTCTGTGTTGCTTGAACTCGCAAGTTCGACTGAGAAGGAAATACACGGCTGAACGTTCGGATTTACGCTACACAGTGATTTGTAACGTGGATCGCATGAACGTATGATCTTTCGTCGCTTTAAAGGCGGTTTAGACTATACTTTTCGTCCCCCTTGTCGGGTTGGGAGGTGTTAGGCCGGCCACATACATACGGAATTTTTACCCGGTTTCCTTACGAAATGACCTGTGTGAACGGGACGTGGGACGTCGCTATACACATTCGTAGAGCTGTCTCGTTTGCACATGTCATTTCATACGGAAGACGAATGGAAACTCCGTATGTATCATAATCATAATTGTATAAGCATATGTATAAGCAATAATTAAAAGCAAGCAAGTACGGCGGAGCAGGTAGAGGCAGGGTACTTCTATACGTGCGGTAGTCTATTACGGCTATAAGTTTGATCTAGGTGTTGGGCTCCTCCAAAAGTGTCGTGTAATTCGTGTAATCTTGCGTGACTTTTACTCCAACAAATAAAATGTTATAGTTAATGACAGCGTTTTACACAAAAATAAAACGCTAATTAAATAACTTACCATATTCGAAACCTAAGAATAATATAGAGAATGGCAACATTGTGTTGTCGGTCGTATTGTCCTTTTCTAGCATATACGTCCCTCTCTCTCTCTCACATTCCCACCACAGAGCAGTTGGTTTTGACAGGTGTTTGACAGTTACCGCCAAAACAAATTTCCAAGTCATTGGCTTGCTGTTTTTCCATCTGGAAGGTCGTGAAGCTAAACTGCTGGTGAGTTTTTGAATTTGTACCCCAGTTTAGCTGACTATATTGAAAAACAGTTTCTAACGGCTTTTGCCGTTCGAAATAAATATTTAAATTTAATTGTCCGTTAAACAATCTAGCAAATAAAAACGATCCGGAATAGTGATGTGCAAGTGTTTTCAAAGGCTGCCTGCGCGCATCGTGGCTATGCCAATGAAAATACTAAAACACATGTTAGAAAACACATCGAGCTGGTAAAGCGTGCACGTGTCACCATTATAATTTAATT
The DNA here is from genome assembly GCF_910591565.1 of Cydia splendana. Lineage (NCBI taxonomy): Eukaryota > Metazoa > Arthropoda > Insecta > Lepidoptera > Tortricidae > Cydia > Cydia splendana. The sequence continues at coordinate 35,600,612 of NC_085987.1, read as the reverse complement.
TTATACCTACATTAAGTCTCTTCAGAGTCTTGTTAGTTTAAATCTTTGTGTGTTTGTATAATAACGGTTGAAATTTTAATACTTAAATGGTGATCTGTGGAGGCATACCCTTCAGTTTTCAAGTGATTTGTGTTTTCGAATACGAAAGGATCGGATAGTTAATACGTGAATAAAATGTTATAGTTAATAGTAGATTGTTAACCAAGGCATGAAATCACTCATTTCTGCCGAGGTAGTTTGGCCGAGGCTGAAATGATGACTTTCACCAGAGTTAAACACTCTACTTTTCATTTCGAGTACGAGGAAAGTAAAATGCATGTCTTTTTTTTAAAACATGACTAAGTATATATTTTTATAGTATTTTTTGAGGGTACTTTCAATTGCTTATCGTTTTTTTACCCGAATTTCAATTGCTTATCGTAAAAAAAAATATAAAAATTTTACCTTCCAATAAAATTGATATTATGTTTCCTGAGACGTCCGAGGTGTTTATTGAGAGAGTTACGCCGCAGTCGGCCGATAGATGCCGCTAGCGTCTATGTAGTCGCCTGACGCCGTGACGTAGATTCCGCTTCCCCACCTGCAAACAGAGCTGCACGCGCGCCTCGCTTCGCCGCCATTACATTGTTGAGGAGAAGTACCGTCGGTATAAAACGGGCTACCAGGAAGACATTACTTTCACCTCGGACGTCTCAGGAAACATAATATCAATTTTATTGGAAGGTAAAATTTTTATATTATGTGTTCCGTTCTACGTCCGAGGTGTTTATTGAGACCTGTTTATTATCTCCTGGTGGCGAATCAGCGGGCGCGCGAGCGATAGGGCTACACTTACTGGCTAGGAAAATAATACATACGCATAGTATTTGTAACATACATATGTAATCGCAGTAACTCAATATAATTATGTATTATAGGTAATTGCTAAATAATGTAACCCTAGGTTAGAATCAAACTTTAAATAAATTTGACAGAGACTTCTCAGTTGAGTTCGCGTCCGATCCGCGGATATCCCGGTGGTAGAAACGTCTAAAGGTAGATTCGTTTTGCCAATTAGCTTTAGCTAAAATATCATTGATTGGATATTTTTCCAGCCAGTTTAAGGATGATACCGCGGATCGAAAGCTACCCGGAGTTGATTCAATACCAGCCTCTGCTAAGAGACGTTTAAGCCAACCTCCAATCATCGTGGGCGAGGCAGGCTTGGATGGGGCTCTGATTGATACAAATAAGTTAGAGCAGTGTTCCCTGACATTTTCTGTAATTTTAATAAGTTGACGTATCCAGAATACTGGGCTTATATTCTGTTCCGGTGTTTCTAGTAGAGTCCAATCAGACTGTTGATAAGACCCATTATCAGATTTAGAGCCGAATTTTGGACGCAAAGTAATAGATTGAAGGTTATCTATGTAATATTCCCCGCTAGAGTGTAGCAGGGTAAGGTCGTGGACCCTGCGACCCGATGCTAGTAGTAAAAGAGCGGCAGTTCTTCTAGATACGTCGTACAAGCTATTCAAGTCAGGACTAGTATTTTTAAGGTATTTTATTAGATGTCTCGCGTCCCAAACTGGTGCTTTAGGAGGCGGTGGTCTCGCTACCGATATTGCTTTTAAAATATTCTTAATCAGGGCGTTTGAGGAAAGCTTAGAGTCCGATAATGGTTCACACACAGCACTTATAACGGATTTATGAACTAGTATCGTCCGGTAAGCTAACTTATCTGTTAAAAATAGATGTGCGAGATACCTTGCTACATCATTGGGCGGAGGTACCTGGCAGTTGATCTGGTTTTTGGTACACCACGATGACCATTTTTTCCATATGGGTGTATAAGTTTTTATTGTAGAAGCACGCCAATGGGACATCAGTAGGTTTTTCTCCTGGTCCGACCAGCCCGGTGTCACAGCATCCCACCCGAAAGGAGCCAGGCCTCGATGCTTAAGTCGTTGACTTGTGGAGGAGGGCGGTTCGTCGATGTGTCTACTAGGACCGTCCGAAGATTGTGGACTTTCAATGGTCGCTTGACAGCTCTCTTCTTTAGGTCTGGTCTCCAGAAAGGTCTGTTCCACTTGGGTGCTATCACGATGAACAGGCCCGACGCGGTGTTGAGGTGATGTAGAACGCGAGGCAGGAGGCTGGGAGGTGGAAATATCCACGCCAGGTCGTAGTGCCAGTAGTTGCTGAATGCGTCGTGATAGCAGGCGTTCGAGTCGAGCGAATCGATTGAAACATACCGTGGCACGACGTGAGCGCTCTCGGAGGCGAAGAGGTCGATGGACGGGGTACCCCAGCGCGCGAAGATTTTCTCCGTGGCTTCTGGGCGCAGGTGCCATTCGGTTACGAAGTGTCCCCTTGACAGTCCGTCGGCCTCGGGGTTGTACCGACCTGGTAGGTAGTAAGGGGCCAGATTGACCCGTAGGCGGTCCGCTAGCGTTAGAAGTTTTCGCGTCAGCTGTAGGAGAGGAAGAGACTTGGTCCCGCCTTCGTTTTTTATGTATGCTACAACGGTCCGGTTGTCCGTCTGTAGCACCACCCGGGAATTCCTTAAGTTTTGGCTTTCTATTGACAGCGCAGCGAATACTGCGTATAGCTCTTTGAGGTTGCTATGCCAATTCTTCTGTTGGTGGCTCCACGGACCGCATAACGGCTTTCCGTTGACGACTGCTCCCCACTGGTGGTCCGATGCGTCCGTGACTATAAAGTTCGTCGTTCTTACCTCCTCGTGAATGTGGGTCTGTTGAGTTGCGTTGTCGATCCACCATTGGAGATCCTGCCGAACTGCAGGCGGAAGACGAGGAGGGAGGTGACACGGGGCTTTCCGTAGCTGTCCGAGATATTGTTGGAGACTGCGACAGTGTAGCCTTCCTCTGTGGACCACGAAGTTCGCGAAGTTGAGACGGCCCAGGATACGTTGGGTCTTCTTCACCGTGAGCGACTCGGCAGCAAGACAGGCCTGCAGGTCGCGACGCAGAGCGCTTACTTTCTTTGCTGGCAGAGACCGGGAGTTGAATCGCGTGTTCCACGTGATGCCTAGGAACTCTATGATCTGAGTGGGTATCATGACGGACTTCTGGTAATTTATTTGCCAGCCCAAATTTATTAGGGTTGATTTGGCAATCAATACCTGCTCTAGAAGGGATTTCTTCGACTGGTTCGCTATTAGGAAATCGTCTAGGTAGACTACTACGCGAAGGCCACACGATCTCAGGAAGTGCGCTATCCAATTTGATAAGGTCGCGAATATTTTCGGAGCTACAGATATTCCGAACGGGAGACATGTCATCTGCATCAGCCGACCTTGATAGCTTATACGAAGGAAGCATCTGTGTTGATCTAGAATAGGGACATGGTAGTATGCTTGGCTCAAGTCGAATTTGGCTAACCAGTCTCCGGTTTGTAGAAAGTTGTGCATGTGACAATGATTGAATAGTCTGAAGTGGGACGTTCTCATATACTGGTTCAGGGATTTTAGATTGAAAATAGTTCTTACTTTTCCGTTGCTCTTCCGCAGCAGGAAGAGGGGTGAAATGTAGCTGGGGGTGAGCGGAGCATGCTCTAGGACCCCCTCCCGGGTCATGTTTTCTATCTCTTCTGTCATTTGAGGAGATTCCGGAGTGCGAAACTTGTGAAGGACATCTAGTGTAGGTAAAATCAACGGGGGTTTTTTGATAAATGGGATTCGTACCGATGAAATCAATTCTAGAATTATATTCGGAGCTTTTAATTTTCTCCAACTGTTTCGGAAGTGTTGCAAACAACCAGCTGAAAATTCTCGGAAGTCATCTCCTGCGACGAGTGTCGCGGCGTCTCGAGCTATCTCCTCCCGACCCCTTCCTTTTAGACCCGGAGTCTCGAGCTTTTTTATGCGCGGCGGGCTTTTTGTCCGATTTTTGTTTATTAGCAGTGCGGCGAAAGGCCTTGTCTTTGGGGGACGGAGCCTGAGCAGGGGAGCGCTGGCGAGCGAAGGAGTTATGCGAGGGTTGTTTTCCCACCTTATCGATGCCACCGATCTTCTGCACGTATGCTGACAGCTTCTCCGGATTGAAGATGTATTCGTATGTAGGAGGGATCTTGTCTATGTCTTCTCTTACGTATTTATCCTTGATCGATCGCAGTAAATCAAACCTTCGCTCCGCTATGGCTTCGGCTCGCTTCCCGGAGACTATTTGTAAGATATCGTGAGAGATTACCTTGTAATTTGATTCATTGTCGAATAGGTCTTTGAGTTTATTATAGAGTGCGCCGGGCGATCCAGATTCCGGCGTGCCAGACCACTCGATTAAATTTTGTAGAGCCTCGTTGAGCGCTTCATTTTGCGCGATTACCGCATTGGAGAGCGCCGCGAAGCTTCGCTCCGATTGGGTCGCACGCGAGCCTCGCGAAGTCGAGGGACCCTCAAATCGACGCAGCTCCTCGTTGATCAACACCTCGGTGAAGCCCGGGGACGCTATGTATTTCTTCTGAGTGTCCGCGTAACGTACCGCTTTCCATTCTGGGCAGTCGAGGCGCGATAGAGCACAGCTCCTCGCGAGCCGTTCCGCATTCGCCTTGGCAACGAGGGGCTCCTTGATCGAGACCGAGAGATCAGCGATCTGCTCGTGTTGTGTCGCAGCTACCGGCACGGGTGCGCGCGCGCCAATCGGGACCACGCGGACCGGGAGCGCCGGCAGCGTGCCGCGCGGGACCGCGTCCGGCGGCGGCGCGGAGGACAGGATCAGCGTAGTCGCCGGCGTCGTCATGGTGGACGGTAGCATATAAGTCAGCGGCGGCGTAGCCGCGGACTGAGCGTGGGTGGTAGGTGGCGCCATCGTAGCGGTAGACACCGTCGCGGCTGGCGGTGCCGTCGTGGCGGCCGTCACCGTGGGAGGCGCCGGGCCCGGCGCGGCCGGCGTCGGCGGCGCCACGGGCGGGGGCGGTATTCCTTTACTAGACTCGAACACTTGGGTGGCTAAAATGTCATTGAGCTGGCTCACCAGTTGGTTCGAAAGGAATTCAAACCTCCTTTCCAGTCCCGAGGTCGTTGACCGCCGCGAAGCGCTGCTGGGAGCGCGGCTCCGCTCGCGCCGCCGCGCGGGCTCCGACGCCCGCGTGCTGGAGCGCCAGCTCCGGCTGCGCGCACGTCGGTAGTCCTCCTCCGAGCTGGACCCCGAGCGCCGCGCTCGCTGCTGCCGGCGCGATGACCTCGAAGCGCGATCTCTCTCCTCGGACGCGGAGCGACTTGCGTTACCGCTCATCATGAAAATATTTAACTTCGGCTAAGACGGTCGACGCAACAATGTAATGGCGGCGAAGCGAGGCGCGCGTGCCGCTCTGTTTCCAGGTGGGGAAGCGGAATCTACGTCACGGCGTCAGGCGGAGCGACTACATAGACGCTAGCGGCATCTATCGGCCGACTGCGGCGTAACTCTCTCAATAAACACCTCGGACGTAGAACGGAACACATAATATAAAATCTTACTTGGATTGGAACCTAAATTTCTCTAGTCCAGAAACGTATCATTTTCTGCACACCTTTTAGAACAATAATGATCCTCTTTCAGAGCATGACAAATGAAAAAACTATTTAACGTTCATATGTATGATCAAAAAATGTCGAACCGGTTGAAAATCATAATAATGTACTAAATTCTGGAAAATGTATAAATAAAGAATTAATTAAACGTATAATTTCTTTTATTTTTTTATTTAGTGGTTTTTCCAAAATAATAGTACAGTTTTAGGGGATTTTAAGTTGAGCTCTAGGGGTAAAAAAAAATTGGAGTTGGCAACCCTGCAGTGGTCACAAGGACAAGGAAGGCCCCATAAACAAACAAACACTGTATAAAATATACTGCAGAATTCAAGATTTTCAAGAACGTCCTGCGACTGACGAGGAATAGAGACGAGACGTATCTACTTATTTAGAGACGCAATAAAGTACTTGTATGGCAGCTTTCAATATCTTTATTAAAATCAATAAGTTGAAAATCAATAACGTTTTGTAAACATTGCAGTGCAGTGTAGCCACAAAAGCGCATCTTGTGGAAAAAATGATTGTAACAAACATCAATATGCTGCCTCCTCAATCATGTGACACCTTCGTTGTGCTCCCGCCTCATACAAGTGATAATCAAGTGATATTTGGCAAAAATTCTGACCGACCTCGTCATGAGGTGCAGGAAGTCGTGCACTTGGCGGGAGGAATCAGACAGGGACCTTTAAAGGTAACAAAACAATATCGTAACTGACAATGAATTTGAGATGCTCATTTTTTTAGTGGTATCCGAATTTTTTTTTAGAGATAGTGATCTTTATTTGCATACCAGTACAGATGTTACATACATGGACCCTGGAAAGGACACAATATCACAGTTTGCTTATTATTACTACTGACTTATATTTAGGTTCTATATGATACTTATACATTTTCTAAATTGCACTTTTCTCTGACTACATGGTGCATTTCAATTTATTATTGTTGTTTAAACACTAAATCGTATTGTTGTTTATGTTATCAGTGCACATACATAAAAATTGAGGAGAGTTGTAAGCCACTGAATGCCGTCATACTGAGCAAGCCGGGGTGGATGTGGGGAGCAGAGATGGGAGCCAACGACAAGAATGTGGTCATTGGCAATGAGGCGGTGTGGACCAAAAATGACAAGGGCCTTGGAAATGCTCAGGAAAAACGCCTGCTGGGCATGGATCTTGTTCGGTAACTTGACTTGCTTTCAAGTGGGGAATGATCCTTTTTTAGGGTTCCATACCCAAAGGGTAAAAACGGGACCCTGTTACTAAGACGCCATTGTCGTCTGTCTGTCCATCTGTCTGTCACCAGGCTGTAACTCATGAACCATGATAGCTATACAGTTGAAATTTTAAAACAGAATAATATAAATATTTAAGTGGGCCTCCCATACAACAAATGTGATTTTTTTTGCCATTCTTAGCATAAATGGTACGGAACCCTTCGTGCGCGTGTCCGACTCGCACTTGGCTGGTTTTATCTTCATATTTTTATCTTTTATTATCTACCTGACATAGTCATTAATTGTTTGCTTAAAGTAAATCACAGAATGAATAATTTAGTAACTCATACATAATGGGCTATGTTCCACCCCTCCCTGAAAGGAATTATTTCATCCCACTGTGGCACCACAGCTTATCAATATTTTTATATTCTATCTATCTATCCAAATGAAAAAATATAAACTGTTATATAACATTATAAGTAGGTCTTTAAATAACTCCTTGCCTAATATGCCATTAATCATTTTTCATTAATATTATTTAATTTTGCAGCTTGGGCTTAGAACGAGGTAATACCGCAGAAGAGGCAATAGACATTATAACATCTCTTCTTGAGAAGTATGGACAAGGTGGTCCTTGCAGTGAACTTGATGACAATCTCTTTTACCACAACTCATTCCTTATTGCGGACCCCACTGGGGCATGGGTGCTTGAGACGAGCGGCAATCTGTGGGCTGCTGAGAAAGTGTTGTCATACAGGAACATCTCTAATGGGCTAACTATTACTACAAAGATTGACAAAATGTCTGATGGATTAAAAGAGAAAGCAATGGAGCTAGGACTTTGGGATGGACAGGTTACTTTATAAGAAATATTAAATAAATTGTGTCTTAAATTTATAGCAAAGGTTCATGTAAATCTATGTCACAAATGCCTTAATTAAATATGAAGTTAGTAGGAGTGCATCTCAACTTAGCAATTTACACACTAGACTCCACAACACACAGACAAGCAGAGCGACAGATTTAGCAATGTATGCAAGTACATCATGCATATCAATGTACACCAGTCAGTGGTGACCCTTTACTACAAGCTTTTATTTAACTTGCAATGTTCCAATGTAATATGTATCTTTGTTAGGGTCAAATCTTGCAAGTTAAATTTCCCGGTTTCTGATGAAGCTGAAAATTTGCATGTGTGTGCAACTCAGGTGACAATGCAATATTATGGTACCATGGAGCTGTGATGATGGAGAGAGATAAAACAACGAAATTATGTTTGGGGTTTTTAGAATTGTCTAGATGAGTATTAGTTGCCTGTGGAAAAAAATAACAGTCGGCGATAAAAGCTTGTACCAAAAATGAAATTTTTGCCTTAAACATTCTGTTGTAATATTTTCCTCAATTTTAGGGTGAGTTTAACTTCATGAAAGTTTTTTCATCTGGCGGTGATCTCCACCGCCAACTTGATGGGGAAGCACTACTCAGAAATGGTTGTAAGGATTCTCAATTCACCATAAATGACATGTTTTATGTCTTGCGGCATAAGAAAAGCCGAATATGTAGAGGATGCGATGATGGTTTTCCCACCCAAGGAAGTCAGGTAAACTGTTAGACTGTTTCCACTGAGAAATTAAGTGAGGATTGTATTAAAATTCATATCAGGTACCATGGGACAAACAGCAACACTCCTAACTGTACATAGGTGGACCTTATTACCAAAGGCATAAGGTCCACCGATGTACAGTTAACAATGTGGGCGATGGTACCAATAGGTCATAACAAACTTTACCTTTTGGAATTTCTGGTGGTGTTCCATTTAAGATCCTAATGAATATAATGATATCACAGAAAACTTTGAGTCGTAAAGTAGTGAACAATATTTACGCTTTTGTTCTGACAGCTCAGAAAGATGGCGGGGAGGTCAGGTCTTATCTTATTAGTAGCTAAGGTTTTATCTATGATGAAGACCTTGTTCTCCCGTTAACGCTGTAAACTGTGTACAACGTAAACTGAAATAGATCATATCGTCAGGTGACAACCAAAACTCACTAATTACTACCACAAGGTAATATTAGCCATAGTGAACCATATTAATAACTGAATAAGGTTTATTTTTGTTTAATATTTTTTTAGTTATTAGTGAGTTTTACTTGTTACCTGACGATATACATTAAAAAAAGTAACCAAGCCCAAACGCAAATCAAACATCAATACACCTTATAAAACAAAGTCCCCCGCCGCGTCTGTCTGTTTGTATGTTCGCGAAAAACTTAAACTACTGAGCGGATTTTAATGCGGTTTTCACCTATCGATAAGAGTGATTCTTGAGGAAGGTTTGTGTATAATTATTAAACCGTGCGAATCCGGGGCGGATCGCTAGTATTTAATAAAATAATTTTATTTTTTCCCAAAGTTGCGTACAAGTCTCGTTTCACGAATTCCACATGTCTTTTAAGTACCTACCGTAGACCGGGGTGACTTTGGAAAATTTGGGGTTACTTTGATAGATTTAAAACGGCCATAGAATTTCCATTATTCATTATTTACTGAAAATGTTCCTGTAACTAGTTAGATTACTATATAATTATTCATATTCACCTACTGTAAAAAATCTCGCATAAATATATATTATGGCTTAAAAACTAGAATTTTAAAGTCGCCCCTGCATTTGAAAGTCACCCCGTTCTACCGTACTTACTTTTTTTTAGGTATCTATTTTAACGGAGAACGGAAGAAGTGTCCATTGGTTCACGGCTACACCAGACCCTAGCGTTTCTCTTTTCAAACCATTTGTCTTCACCCCGAATTGCGAAACATCGTGCTACACGGAGAGTCTCCAGGAAGTAAGTAAAAGTTTAGAGTTAGACCGTTTTTGGTGCACAATGTTAGGGGCGTATTGGGTGACTGTTATAGTTATTAGCCATTACATAGTAATTAGCCACTTCTAACAAATCAGTGAGAAACAAGCCAATTTAAGCCTTATTGTTAAGAGTGGCCAATTACTACGTAGTGGCCAATACTACAGTAAGTCACGACCCTATCTTTTTCTATTAAATAAATCATTGGGTTTGTTATTGGCCATTGTTTTTAATAAAAGGTTCGTTTTCAGCCTAAACATGAGAGTCGTTTATACAAGCTACATGCAGATCATATAATTCGAGGCACCAAAAGCCAAGAACTGATCAGACAGTTACAAATACTGGAAGCGGAGAGTATCCAGAGAGTGGAATCAACGCTGCGTCACTATGATGCTGGAGAAAATTTAAACATAGACAATCTGATGGAAGACTACGTTATGAAGGAAGTTAAACTTTACATCGTTGACACCGAAAACGAATAGATTGTAAGAATAAATACACGTAAAAAACTATTTAAAGGGCCATACGAAATATACACCAAAGAATTTAGAAATATTTCAAAGTAACATAGTTACAAATTGTTATTGTTTATTATGTTTTTGTTGTTTTCTTTTGTTGAATGAGAATAAAATTTATTATATTTGAATGAATATATATATAAGACCTATACATCACGTAGGTATCACCTTCATATCGTAATCACACTCTTTTTGAATGATCTCGATGTCAATAATAGTGTGTAGCGGATGCGTTATACAAATAGTAGATAGAACAGCATCTAAGATAACTTTTAATGATTTGAATATTTCGATAAAGCTTATTGCGAGAACACAATTCCGATTTCATTTTAGTCAAGTCTCTATTAATTTTCATCCCCAGTGCCATTGGTAGAAAGTAATTTGCCTCAATTTCATAATAGACCGAGGAGGCCATCAACAATCCTCAATAATCCTAAATATAGCAAGATACGACATAGGTATATTTGCATCTTAAAAATGTATGGTCTTTTGTAAGGGCCTTGGCCAAATCTGGAGCATTCAGAATGCAGCCAACTCATCGGGTAGCGAGATTCGGCATATACATATACAGGTTGTTACATCTTAAAAAGTTAGGTATGTGTGTGTGATTGCCCAAGATACATCTAGCCAAACTTGGAGCATTCGGAATGCAAACTATATAAATGTCATATAGTAAGAAAAAGTGACCAAGGCCTCCAGTGCCCCAGGCTGGAATCGAACCAGCGTCCTCTGTTATCGCGGCAGGTGACGATAGACTTACAAAGACGACAAGGTAGAAACAAATGTATAATAAAAACACTGTCAATCACAGACTAGAGATAAATGAAGAGGATAATTCGAATAAATTGACTTCATTAAAATAATGTATACTTCAAAGAGTGAAGGTTCTTTAATTTCATGTACTTATACAACTTAGTCTGAAGTATCACATGAATTCGTAAGATTAGGGAAAGATAAATATTTAAGCTACCTAATGCAATAGTATTACAAATAAACAGCTAAGTTGTACACTTAAACATAGCATATTCTTTGAGATTTAATAAATGCCATACTGATATTATCTACATTAAGTTTATTTTGTATTCATATCTTGCAACGCATTATAAACCAACTAACAACACCATTATGAGGTACCCCATAATTTGCAGCCTAAATGTAGCCTTGTATAAAAACGGAGCTTGATAAAGTGTCTTACATAAATATACATAGGTAATGTAGAGGAACAAAAATCATCGATTAGATTAGTTCCTCGTAAATTAATCCTTGTTACGGCACTAATAGTAATTACACAAAACGGTATTTTAGTTAAGTCACTTGATCATGCGAGCCTGTGCTTAATACAAACTTCCCAGTACTGTCGAAACCCAGGAAATGATATGTTTACCTGTAATGCTTTCCTACGTCATGAGACGTTGCATTAATATTTTATAATTGTACCTATCGGGTGTGGCGCCTGAAAGTACACAAAATGACTATCTCTACTGTTTCATTATAGTATTCAATTATTAAGAATAATGAGATCCTTATTATTTATAAAAACCAGTGGCCAGTTGATTGGTGAAATCAAGGCCTATTCACCGACTAGGCGAGGCAACGGCTACCTGCGATGGGAATCTACCGAGTGCAGAATATGTTGCGCCGCGGAGCTGGTCAACAGGTCGTACAGTTCGCAGCAGTAAGTATGATCATTCGGACTTAGAACAAGTGGAATAAGTTTAACTGTGCCACTGCACTTTTGCTCACATTAATAGACAGCGCTCAAGTCTGACTCAACCAAGCTTCAGTATAAAATAAGACATCCGATCAGAAGTAAGACTGGACTTGAAGTTGTAGTGCCTTACTTGAGCGCAGTTTGTTAATACGCGTCTTATTATTAACCTATAACTGTGGCTCGGACAGAAGTTTCTACCGACAATCTTACACCCGGTGAACAAGCTTTTGAATAAAAACACCAAAATATATCACAATATACATATATTTCCTTTTTACCATACTTTTGAAAGATCGGCTTGTACGCACAAATGGATAAATTTATTTTAGGATACGACACGGTGTACAGACGCATTAATTCGAGCTGCGTAGGTAACCTATGAGTAATGATTTAATGAAACAGACTAGAATGCTGGTAGTAAGTTCCGTAAGCCACTAGTACACCACTCACTACATTATTTCATTAAATAAATATTTACAACTACTTATTCCATATCGTGACGATGTCCTATCAGCGACGTTTATTTATAAACTACATAATTAAATGTTTATTCATGAAATATGCCATACTATCAAACAACAGAGAGTAGTAACATGCGTGACAACATATTACCTACTCGTCTATACATTAACGGAAATCTCTAAGGATTATATTAAACTAGGGAGCCGTTTCATGAAAAATACATAGAGTTGTAATAGTATTAAATCAATCTTATTATGTACGCGTAGGTACCACGACTGCACGATTGAACAAGAGTTGCACGATTCTTGAAACGGGGCCTTGGACACTATGTACTTATAGATCAGCTATGTACAGCTATTATCTGAATACATTTCTATCACACGACAAGGTCGTAGAGTCTGTGCGGACAGAGAAAAGTCGTGGAATGTATTGGGCCCCATACATTCTACGACTCTCCTCTTTCCGCACAGACTCTATGAACTATTGAGTTCAACTGTTAAGGTAAACTACTCAATTATTGGCACTTATAGACAGTAAATATGTCTAGCCTGCAATGTTTTAAAGATAGAAGTGTTTGTGCCAATATGACTTGGGTGGCTAATATAGAGCTGTTTACTTACAATTAGTCATACTTAAGAGTCCGCAGCAAGCTCGGTCGAATTTCACCATCCCATACAAACGGAGTTTCGGTCTCATTTTAAAACTACGCGTTAGATCGTAATGAAACATTGCACATACAATGACATGAGGTATATCTATGCCTGTAATTAGTTTATATAAAAACAGTATGAAAAACTTATATTCGCTGTATTTTTTTAACTAGGGCTGACTAACTGAGCTACATAAACTAATTACACGCATAGATATACCTTATTCTATTGTAAGTACAAAGTTTCAGAGCAATCTAGCTAAACGTTTTAAAATGAGAGCGTATAACTACGTTTGTATGGGTAACCGAGCTTGCTGCGGACTCTTGATGGCATAATTTTATTATTTCAGTAGGTACATAATGCAAAACAACGAGATAACATTATGTAATTATATGTAAAAAAATATCATTATTTTAATTATATGCGAAAAATACAGTCATCAAAATGCTAGGCAAAACTAATAACTAGTAAGTGTTACTTGTGGCCTTAATGATTCATTTTATAATTACAGTAAATATAATACTACGATTAGACAATCAAAAACAAATTCTATAACTTAGTTACATCACTATCATTTTAAACTCCTAGGCACATAAAATATTACATGTCGACCAATAAGATCTCGCAAGATAAAACTAAAAACATTTTTATTTATATACAAACACCTAAATTCACCAGAAATCTTACAGATTTGCAAAATTTACAAAAACATCAAATGAAATTCATTATAAATGGGGGACGCCACATTACATTGCATAATAAACACCAATAGACCTGATAAAACGACCGAATAAACACCGTAAAAAAATAATACAACATTCAAAACTTAGCACAATACGATCGGACCATTCAAGTACTATAGTTATACTGCTTGCGGCAACTTTGCTTGCGAGAAAGGATAAAAATGTTAAACATTTACATCCTGTGTACATGGATAATAGTCTCAACGATGACTTTAATTTTTATTTTGCTTCTTGCTTCTGCGTCATGCATGTAAATAACCCTCCTTTTGCGTTGCCGTAGTCGGGTAAAAATATCCTTATTTTTAAGAAAAGTAATTGTTTATAAAATGTCCTACGTACAACAGTAACTTTCCATCCCCCCGTGCATACAAAATATTACAATAAAAGATCACAATAATTGCCTATTCTATCATTGAAAGTGTGCGACAGTATAATGATGATACCTGGCTGAATTTTCACGTCGCGCCGGATGCGAATAGGGTCATTGCGTCAGTTCACCGTCCAGTGCCTGTTTCCGTCCACTTGGCGTAGTTGCCACAAATAATTGTGTATAATTTGAATGTATAGGTATATATTCAAATCATACGCAATTCTTGAATATAGAGGCATATATTAATAATACACAATTATTTGTAGCAACTACGCCAAGTGGACGGAAACAGGCACTGGACGGTGAACTGACGCAATGACCCTAGGACCAGTCTCCGCTTAAAAACGAATGCGATACGTTATTGATGTCGGTCAGAAGCCGGAGTTTCAGTATTGCGGCTTTTACATGTATTATCAAACTTATTTGAATTATCATTATATTCTTAAAAGTGCGACTATCAATGGATGGAGAGATAAAATGTAAATAATGTATGAATCTCGGTCTGGGGCGATTACTTCTATGATGTTTCGGGTGCCATCAATGTAGGTATTACAAACGAGCCACTTAGGTATATACACTCTTTTTTAATAAAATTATGTGTGTGTCGTACTATTTGTATTTCAATATTATTACATTGTCTGTCATTAAAACATATTATTTACAAATACTAATTTAAAAGTTACTTGTCATGTTTAAAACGATAACAAAGAGAAAATAACAACACGATAACTATGTACACACATAAACATTGATCGATTATTCCAGGCTAAATAATAATATTTTTTTGGCAGAATAAATTAATTCAAATTATTTACCAGTCATTATTAGGCCGTGTACACTTGTTAGTTTTACTTGCGTAAGTAAGTAGGCACACAAAGCTAGTAGTTAGAAGATTGGTGAATTGATATTCATTTCTCATCTTTTAAACTACAGCTGTGTCCCTTCTTACTTAAGTATTACTCGTACTTACAAGTGTAAACCAGCTTTACATTATAGCTTACATTTTACTTCGCTATTATCTAGCATAAACCAGCAATAGCAATCTATCCAATTTGGACATGGAGACAGATATAACAATATTTTCTGTAAGCGTACTTTATTCGACTTTTATTGATAATGGAGTCAAGTATACTAAAGGTATTATGTATTATTGCAGGTTTTTAGGAATTAAAATTCTATATTTATATGTAGGATATCACGTATAAAAAAACGTAAGTTAAGATGGAAAATATTACTGAAGGTATTTGAATCGGTGTATGTGTCGTAGGCCGATCGTAAGATCAGGCATATCGTAATGTTCCTGTGTAATGTTGTGACGATAGTCACATTAAACCAATACATACACTGTTAAAAATTATGTAATTTTACATGCAAAAAAATTACATAATCCTGTAAAATTCCCGAAAAATCTGGGAAATTTACGGAAAAATATGACATTTTACGTAATTCTCGTAAAAATTTACGAGAATTACGTAAAATGTCATATTTTTCCGTAAATTTCCCAGATTTTTCGGGAATTTTACAGGATTATGTAATTTTTTTGCATGTAAAATTACATAATTTAATTTAAAATTACATAATTTTTAACAGTGTAGGTAGGATAGGTTCGTTAGGTTGCTTCAGATGCCCGAAGGGTAAACTGCCCAGAAATAGGAGCCCCGCGTAGCGGGGCTCCGTCGACTCAGGGAACGAGTCAAAGATTTTCACGTTTTACGATATGCCTAGGAATTTCACGATATGCCTGATCTTACGATCGGCCGCCGACATGTGTTAATAATATTTAAGTAGGTATGTTAATGTCGCATGCCACACACAAACTATACCTACATACATGGATCTATTGGCCTGTTAAGATCTTGTTTGCAACTTCAATATTTCAAAAAGACGGTCTCACGCTTGTATGTTTTTGTCTCATCTCTTCGGATCGAACGTTTATCCGAGTATCTAACTTAACGAGAACACCGAAGACTCGATGGAGAAAAACAAAACTAACCGATGTTTTTGTAGAGCATCAATTTTGATATTGTTATAATATTGGTCAAATAATTGAAATAAACTAAACGAGGCCCTGCATTAAATAATTTTAATAGTACACATACTAAGTAGGGTATCATATAAACGTAAAGCGAGTAGTGTGTCTTCTGTTTACAATGGCTATCAAATTGGCGCATGTTAGATTGTGCCGTATCAGATATCAGCCATATAACTTAAAACTCAAGAACCTAAAAGGACTCCATCCCATAGACAGAGAAGTATCGCGTGAGTAGCGTTGTATGAGTGCCGTAAAGTGTGATACATAAGTAGGTACTTGGTTGGTTAACTGTTTTTAGTAGATAATCTAGTATTATAGGTATTATCAAGTTACGCTGATAAGGACTCGTGCGCAGTGATAACTCTTAGCAGGGACGTTCCCAAAATTAATATTTTGAACTTGGCTATTAGTGCATACATAACCTACCATTGAGGTACGATTTAATATGGTTTCAGGATAATAGTGTGAAATAATTCCGCTTAGTAGGGTACTATCATTAAACAAGATAAATTATTTTACTACAAACATGAATCGGAACATGCCCACAGGAAAAAGCACTAATATTCTTTTATTTTATTTATAAAAAGAATCTTCTTAAGTGCAATGGCATCGTATTACTTAATTCCCTTGCAAACCTTATAGTAGGTAATAGTTGCACAATATGGTTATTTCACTTGTCATGACATTATCCCAATATACACCTCATATAGAAACAGGCCTACTCAACTCGGAAATACACTCACAGCGCACCGTACATCTTAACTAGAATGCAGTAAACGTGACAACACCATGATATTCGTATCACATTACACATACGGGGACTCGAGAGGAACCTGAAAGATTTTAACCATGCATTTCTGAAGCCATAAGAAACAAAATATAAAAACACTTAAAAAATAAAACAATATAGTGGCAAAATCACAAAAGTTATCAAGTTATTCAATAAGTCATCATAAAAATATATATATAAAAAGGCCCTACGTATGAAACTATATTACACGAGATAGTTTCTTAATATGGTTGCATCATTAAAATCAATCGGTTTCCTCCCGAGCACCGTATACACCCGATATCCTTTAACTAAGATCTACTTATTACTCAGTCCGTACCAAAATTAAAGCATTAGGTATTCCAGATAACTATTTCGGTACAATAATCACCCTTATTAAATTACGACATTAAATAACTACTAGCGAACGATAACATTCAAACGTGTGGAAACTTTCCGTTATTGCGCTACCGGAGTACCGCGCCGATTGTGTAGCTAGGCAAGCAATTTATTAGAAAATTATTGTACCCAAAGACCTTATCTATGGTTTAAAACACAAACATTGTACGCTCAACATTTTGTCAATAAAAACAGTGTCATATTACAATATAATAAGTCGCTGTATTTAATGACAAAATCTCTGAACATGGTCAGCAGCAGAATAAGTAGCTACGCGGTCTTAGTGCTCACAATGATCTACACACGGACTCTAATATCAAAGAGAATAAGGTTCTGTGTAGATCATTGTGAACGTGTTATTCTGCTTAGCCACTTCTGCTGCTGACTGTACAAGATAAGTGGCAAACCATCGTTATCATATTCAGATTTAGCGAACTTGCTGCACTGTTATCTTTACAATGACCCATCATAATCAGCTCTGATTAAATCATAACACTTCCATCATACATTGTATGCTAGTACGACTTCTTGTCGTTACTAATTCATACATAAAAGTTTTTTAACACGCTTTATAAGTCCGACACTTCAATGCAATGTTTTGGATCTTTTAGATCTCTTTAAAGCCTTTGAAGACCTAACCCAAGGTAACACGAAGTCTCTGAAACATAGAAAAAGTATATTATTAAATAGTATTGGATTAAGAGGGAAGTATAGCTACTGACAAAAGGTACTTTTTTCATACAATTACCATTTCGGGAGAAAACGTTTTCCACTAACTAAATCTTAAAATATCACTATATGATTTTGCTGTCGATCGCTTCAGCATAATATATTCTAGGTTTATAGGTTTCGCTTTTTTTTAATATATATATTTTTTGTATTGCAAATTTTGAAAAAATGACAACCTAAAAACCTAATTTTTATTGTGTCAATAACATACTAAAAAATCATAGAGAATGGAAAATATTTAGAAGTGGAAAAACGTTGTCTCATTTTGTATGGACCATCACGTGCTATACGTCACTCTTAATCATTATCGATATCGTGTCATTTTAACAGTTTAACAAAGGAGGTAAGTTTAAAGAAGCCGAATAGATAGAGTCTGGCTAGCCAAATTTTGTTGACAGATATTTCCCTGTTGTATCACCAATTGTCTATGATTTAAAAAAAAGTTTAAAGTCTGCTGTTAATTTATGTCATTCATTCAAATTGTTCGCGGTTTATAAGGCGTTTATTTTAAATAATATTAATAATCACTATCTATTATTATACATATACCGAGTGAGGTCCGCAAACAATAATTTAAGCTCGTAATTAATTACGACAATGTGCGACATCGACGTGAAGCGTTGTATAACGAAAAACTGCAATGTTTAAAAGTCGTAAACAATTTAGTAGGTTGGTGCTCTATTAATATTTTGATACTTTAAGTACTAATTCTAACATTTGCCTATTACTTTGATTAATTACGTGAATTTATTAATGCCTGAATCTCATAAACAACACAAGTATGTAACGAAACCTCGAAACGGATAAACTAGAAGTTCTGGAAAATATCAATAAAATCTAAACATTGGAATGTAAACATATGTGTTTGTCGTTGACTGTAGTTTAAATAGGTAGTGATAGAAATTATGTGAGCTGACTTTGAGTGCACGTAAACGTAAATTTAACTTATTTCCTTAGGTACCTTACGTGTGCACAGAAAATCAAAATTATGTTCTAGTATCAAAACTATAATTTCTACTACACAAAGTGTGACCAGCCCAATTTTTTTTTAATTTCCCGCCAAAAATTTGTTTAATATTTCAGTAGCCAGACTCTATTACAAATGGCTGGGAGTTGAGGGGTTAGAGTCTGTGCGGAAAGAGAAGAGTCGTGAAATGTGTGGGATCCAATACATTCTACTACTCTTCTCTTTCCGCACAGACTCTAAGTTATATAATTTTTCAAACTCGAAGGATAGGATGCCACCTGTCATTTCATTAAATTTTTGCAAGATTTGGCGTTTTTAGGTTATAAATTATATGGAGATGAGAGTTGTAGGTACCCTTCGAGTTTGAAAAATATTACAGATAGAAAAGAAAGGCATGCACTTACGCCGGAGGTATGGCCGGGAGTATTTCGCCGAAGGCCATGACGGGCAGCGTGTCCGTGATCTCGATGAAGCGCGCGTCGCGCTGCGTGTGCGGCCAGATGGTGAAGGTGGCGGGCGGCTGCGCGGGCGACGCGCTGCCCCAGGGGTCGCGCTGCCGCTGCCGCAGCCGCTCAACGTGCCGCTGCTCGCGGATACGCCTCATGTGCCATCTGCGACATACAAACATAATATAATACCTTTATGAAATATTAAACGTATTAACTGCCCTCGTTTTTGTGAAAACCTAATTTTGACCATAGGTAGATAACTATACAGACCACTCGTATATCAAGACGACAAGTACATACACAAATTTATCATTACTAGCCCTATGTAGTGGAGTTCGTCTAGTGAAAAACAAAGTTTATAATTTTTTTTCTACTCCTCTACTGTTCCGTCATTTACACATTCATCAACACTAATATATAATAACATACATCGCCATGCAACGCCATCACGAAACTAGAAACTATTCTACTCCGAATATACTCCGCATTTTTCAATAATAAATAACATTATGTGTGCATATGCACTCTGGTACATATAACCAATTTGCTGGTAAAAAGAGTACAAGGGATAACACAATGGGGTTGCCGTGTTAATCTCTAGATTTGTGTCCAATTTTTGTTTTTTTAATGCCCTAGATGCCCTTAAAGCCAAATTTCATAGAAAGAGGGGCAAGCTATGATGGCGCTATCTATGCAAACCTTTGACAGTTGCCAACCCCATTGTAAATAAAAGTGTGAACCACTGTTTACCTGAGCTGCCGCCTCTCCTCAGCTTCTAATTTCTGGTGGCGTTTTTCAAAAACCTTGTCATCTAAATTCTCTGTCCCCTCTAAGGTGTACGTGCTCGTGTAGGGCTTCTCTCTCCATCGCGGCACCTAAAATGTACAATTAAAAGTCAAATGATAACATATTCTTGTATTAACCCTACCTATGAAGAAATCGGGTTTAAATCCGGGTAAGGGACAATATTTGTTCTCGAGTAGGAAATGCAACTGGTAATGTTAGTATGAGGAATACCGGTAATTTACCTGTTTACCAGTAATTTCTATACATGTTTAACCGGATTGTATACCCTGTTCTCAAGTCATCAAAAAACACGTATATCGTAACTGTTTTTTTGTGTTTACATTAATTAAGCAATACGAGTAGACCAAGTATTTGTATACCTATCATTACATCGTCGCTTGTGATTAGTGGCGCTATTTTAAATATTACCTCTACGGTGGAAACTTTGCTGTCAGCAGGAGGATCCACGTCTTCAAGTTTGACCTCGGGGTCCAACCCGAGGTACCACGAGATGTCCGGGTCGCCCACGAGCGTATGGTACGGTTTCTTGGTCACCATGCCTGGCAGTGGCGATTTCTTACCACGGCAAACGGCTGGAAATGTAAATTATATACGTTATCATTGCTATGAACGTGAGCTGTTTTCGTGTTAACTGATATTTGTTTTATACAATTGAGCTTAAAATGTTCTATACCACTATTAAGGAGTTGCAACATTGATTACTTACATTTTCCCTTAACTAACTTTGGTTTGGAGGCTGTACTGGTCGGTGGGAGTATGGCGGGACCTTTCGGAGGATTTTCACGTTTCGTTTTGAGTAGTCCGGTGGAGAGGGCTCGTTTTCTACCACGTTTGCTGTCACCTCCACGTTTACTCGCCGCCGTTACTTCTTCCTACAATGCATTAACAAACATAATTAGTTCTAGTATAAGTAAAGGATTACAATAATAGCCGAGTATGCGCCGATCAGCCGAAGCGCGATACAAATAAGCAGGTGTTGGGAGCATTGGATCTTTCGATATAATATGCCTCGATCCAAGAGTGGAGCTCGAAGGATACCGAGTTAATGGGTTTTGAAACCAATAATTCGCGGAGCAATTGACATTGACAACTGATTCGCGGTGAATACTTCTAATACTGTGCGCTGTCATGAATCGCAATGGCCTAGCGGGACTATTTTCATTATAACATTTGTTTTGCGTAGCTTGAGCCTAGCCGTTTAAGAGGTAAAAACATATATTAAAGTTGCAAAAAGAGAGTAGGAAATAACGAAGGTTATAGTGAAAATGTAATAATATAATTGATACACACCACTGAAGTATTAGGTCCCACGAGACTAGTAGTTCGACCAGCTCGTCGTTTGGACTTATCGGGTGAGCTCTTGTCGGTAGTAGAAGTTGTAGGGCAAAAGTCTATTGGGTTCAGACTGTCCAAGTTCAAAGATGGATCCGATGAAAATAAATCTTGAAATTCAACGGCGTCCAACGATGGCAAAATATTAGATGCTAAATTATTAGGATTCTCGCCATAGGAAAAGTCACACAGGCTCGTCTCGTTTCCAGGCTTGTTAGGATTATACATCCGCCAATCGATCTCCGGCTCCGTTTTAACTATATCTAAATCTGGTTCGACTACGATGAGCGTCTTTGGCGACGTTTCCGCTTTCAATTCGGAGGGGTGCATGTAGTTGGTGTTGGTGAGGTTGTACCGGTTGTCCAGCTTTAACTTGTTGGTGAGCTTGGCGGCGTCGGGCGGCGGCTCGTAGATGCGGCGCGAGGGCGCGGGGCCGCCGGCCACGGTCTCGGTGCAGATCTTGATGCGGCCGTGGTTGGTCTTCTGCAGCATGAGCTTGGGGATGGGCGACTGCTCGCGCATGTCGGCCTCGCCCAGCTGGTAGGGGTCCTCGCCGGTGGGCGTCGTGTCGATCAGCTGCAGCCGGTCCGACAGGGATCCGAATTGATTGGCTCTCTTAAAATTACTTTTGGATTTCCCGTATGTGTTGATCATTTTTGATTTTTTATTTACACTATAATTACGCTCAAATGGCTTTTCCTCTTCCAATACTTTTGCTAGAAAATATACAAAGTGTTATATAGTGTGGAAATGAATCATTACAATAAATAACACAAGGTCAGTATTACTTACCACTTTCTACAGGCTCTACTTTAGCTCCAGGACTTTTCATTCGATTTAAGCTGCTAATTCCAGAAGTAGTTCTTCTTCTATTCCTCTGTATTCTTTGTATAACCGGATTTCCACTGTGGAATACAATAAGGTATTGAAAAATCGTACAAATGGTGACTATAATAAACTATGAGAAATGAAAAAAATCTAAACAATACAATGTCATTTCTTACATTTGTTACTAATAAGTATATTCTACAAATAGTTGCAGTGTGTGTAAAAGTTATCATCGCATATTTTAATTTTGGCGCCAATTCCACTAAGTTTTGCTATTCAAACATCACTTGCACATTTTTGTACTCACCTATTTGATGTAACCGTGTACAGTGGTTCAGGCCGGTTTTCAGTCTTGATTTCTTTTTTGACAAACGAACGCTTACTTTCAATCATTGTGAAGTTTTCGCAGCTGAGGTTTGTGTCCAGGAGTGTTGGGACGCCCAAATTATCTGGTAAATAGCTAATTACATCTGTAAAAAGTGTTAGTCAGCCTAAGAAATGTTTGTGAAATAAATCAATATCAAACAGTGATCATGTAAATAAAAGAACGTTATGAATGAGTTTGATATGATTGAAATAACGAGTTTTTGGAATGTACAGTGTACAGTTAAAGAGTTCAATTTTAATACAAAAGGCCCAAGTACAGGCACTAACATTATAAAGCTATCGTATCGGCACCAGAGTTGAGGTCAATACTATGTCATAAGTAATATTAAACAATAAAAAACCGGACAAATACAAGTCGGATTCGCCCACCGAGGGTTCTGCACTTTTTGTTGTTATAGCGGCAACAGAATACATCATCTGTAAAAATTTTAACTGTCTAGCTATCACGGTTCATAAAAATACAGCCTGGTGACAGACAGACGGACAGTGGAGTTTTAGTAATAGGGTCCCGTTTATACTCTTTGAGTACGGAACCCTAAAAAGAATTATTTATTATAAAAAAAATAGGTTTTATATTTGTTAACCTCTTCTACAGAATAGTACCTTACCTGTTTCTGGGGTCCTCGCAATTTCAAAAGGCTCCTGGGCAAAAGGTTTTGCTTTGTTGATATCACTTTCAAAAATAAACGAATTTGTTCTACTATCTGTCAACAGGAGCTCAGTAAAACTATTGAGCATTATCTGAAAAAACACCAAAATCATTAAAAAAATAGTGATTAATATTAATATTTGTACATTTACAACATAACTACAACTCTACTATTTACAACTCATATTTCATTAGTTCATTACGTCAAAATACAAATCAATTAACATTTCGCTGGCCCAATATTACGGGGTTCTATGTTTCACTTTTATCGAACTGAAATTTGAACATTGTCATAGTGACATTTTAAGTCGAATTTCAACTATCTTGAAAATGTAACATTGGGCCCTGTAATATTGGGCCAGCGATTTGGGATAAGGTAGAGAGATCAATGAGAATTCACTATATAACTAAAAAAATTGTTGACAGCAGAATGTACCATTATATTATTCTTCCAAAATTAATTGAATAATTACTGTTAAGCATAGACACATCGTGAGTGTTGCTATCAGAATGTCGTATTCAATGAGAGCGTAACATCTATTGGCTATACTATAACCCCCTTATTTATACTTTACGGGCCTGATTTATGTTTTATCCCTTTCTTACAAATACATACTGTCAAAATGACAGATAAAGACAAACAATTATTAGCTAATCGTGGTTTGTAGCTCGTTTATGAATAAGGGGGCAAATCTTTAAGTTTATAAACATTGTCGATTATACTAAACTATTCCATAGAAATCTTTTATATTTAGCATAATTGTTTGATCAGCATGACAATTTGTCTGCTGTTACAGCTTTTATATAAATTAAAAAGAGTATATGAATGTAATACCTGTGATGGTGGGCTAGGTTCACTTTTGACAATGGTTGAAGTCACACTGGTCACGCTGGAGGATGGCACATGCACCAGAGGCGGGGGGTTAGCAAAGTGTCTCTGATTAACCGTCAGCCGCCTGTCCATGCGACTCAGCTTGGACTTAAGCTGGAAATGATTTAATACTTATTTGTACACACATTTAATTTTTATTTATTGAGGTAAAAAAAAACTTGATATTCACACAGTTGATCAAACCTACAAATTTGTATAATTTTTTTTGGTATTCTGTCATTGCAGTAGTGTACTAACCAACTACATGTATGCTTTTCTTATCAATTTTGTAAGAAACTGAGAGAGAGAGATGCAAAGTTTGAGAAGAAAAGAGATTAAGGTTAAATGCCAAAAACAACATATTGCAATAGCATGTCTAGTGCGGGTGGAGCTAAGCTATTTGAGTTGATTTTAACTACCAGCAGTTTTGCTTAATGCGGACCTGAAATTAATGTGCAAGTGCATGTACAGTCGCCACCAGATATATGGGAGCGGCAGAGGTGCTCAAAAATATCTGAACACGACTCTAATGCCTTGACAATATAAGTGTATTTAGATATTTGTGAGCGCTTTGGAGACTCCAATATATATGATGGCAACTGTACATGTGTTCTTTTGCATGATAAGCAGACCCCGTTATCAGTGGTGAAATTTTATTGAAATGCAAAGGGTTCGCACTCACTCCTCCACCGTGCGGGTAAAATTCCGCAAGCTATTGGTTAATTGTAGGCATCAAGAAAATGTAAATGGAATTGGCAATAAAATAAAGTTTAACGAATATTTGTAAAATTCTCTGATCAATATCCACGTACTAATTTAACAAATATTAAATAACTATTAATACTTTACCTAAGATATTGAATAGTGCTTCATTATTGCATCAAAACGACTTAAATGAACTATAGAGGTCATAATTATACAGCAATAATGCGACGTGTGTCGAACTGCTTTCGCTTTGCGTCTGCAGTTCACGTGGAACCACTACAACTATTGATCAGAAAATTTCATAAATATTCATTAAACTTTATTTTATTGACAATTGCATTGAAATGTTCTTGATGCGAACAATTACCCCACATGCATGCTTTTACCCAATCGCTTGCGGAATTTTACCCGCACGGTGGGGGAGTGAGTGCCAACCCTTGCATTTCAATAAAATTTCACCACTGATAACGGGGTCTGATGATAAGAGCTAATGCTTCATTAGACAATACACAAGGAACACACAATGTTTTCCCATTTCAAAATCTTATTGTGTGTAACATATCACAATTCTTATATTATGTTTTTTCATAAAATGCATTTTTTATTCCAGGTAAATATTAAGTACAGAAATTTACAAACCATCAGTTACCCCAAATCCCAATAAATTAATTAAAAATTTAGCTTGTTGCATACATAACAAGTAAAACAGTAAAGTGGAGTTCAATAGAAATCTCTACACCTTATAAAACAAAGTCCCCCGCCGCGTCTGTCTGTTTGTGTGTTTGTATGTTTACGATAAACTCAAAAAACTACTGAACGGATTTCACCTATCTATTTACCTGGAGTGATTCATCACTTTCATCAGGAAGGTTTAGGTGAATAATTTGTTAACCCGTACGAAACCGGGGCTGGTCGCTAGTGACAATAATGTAATGTAAACAAACCAATTTACATTCATTTCTTTGTAATTTCGCACTTTTTGTGGACAACCATGACTTTATCAACAGTTTATATACTTAAACCTCTTAATTATATCAAGAACTAGTTCAAATTTAGGTTAATTATTAATATATCAAAGAAAACAACCACCATTAAACTTTTAGGTTATACATAAAATGCTAACATAATCTGTCATTCATAATGTGCTAATTTCATTAGAGGAAACTGATTTGGCTTATGTATATATTTAATTGTAATTATGTATATGTTATTTTTCGCTGTTTGTTTCCCATTATCAGTAAATAAATAAAAAATAAAAATGTGTTACATTATTAGTCTTTTCTATTGAACTCCACTTTACAAAAGTCCATCAGATTCATGTAAATTAGTATTGTCATCCCTTACTTTTACATGGAAAACAGTTGAGATAATAAATCTGAGGAATATAGACATATCATATATAGTGTAATACTCGGTGGCCAAAAAATAAGTGCATTCCCGTTGCCCGGGTGGTTTTGGGATTATCCCAAAATAATCCCAAAACCTCCCTGGCAACGGGAATACACTTAGTTTTTGGCCACCCTGTATAGTTTATGCATATTAACTGCAGCATAAAAGCAAATTCAAAATAACCGAAAGATTAGTATCAATGAAGATTGAGTTAACTATATACATGTGTTGTTTCTAAGCAAAAAGTCTCACTTTGTTGCTTGCCATAAGGATGCTTTGACAGGATATTTGTATAAAGATACAAGCAAATCTCATCCTTATGGTAAGCTACAAAGTGTTTGACTAGATTGTGTGTCTCAATTATGAAGTGTTATCTACAGGGTGATTCATGAGACGTGAGCAGGACTAATCCGGCACACTCAGTAACTGATAATTGATCGATCACTGTCGTATTTAGGTGAAACAGCCAGATTTTTTCCTATTTTTTAACTTTTTGGCGAGGGCAAATTTAATCCTCTACAATCATGGTTACCCTACAAGACCTAATTAATAAGCATAAAACCTCTTTAATTTTTGATTACGAAGAAAATAAACTGTCAAACTTGAGTGAGATACGAGTTTTCAAAAGTAACCAGACCGCGATGACAGTGGTGACATTCAATTTGACACAGAATATTGGTAGTTTAGTATTCTAATTTTAGGGTGACCACGCATGTCGTAAATAAATTAATAACTTTTTTTTGCAACACGACTAGAAAATTAACGTTAACCTCACTAATACTGATATGAAAGTGTTGCTTATAATCTACGAAATGTGCAGTATTAGTCCTGCTCACGTCTCCTGAATCACCCTGTATACCAAATCCTTCGGCACATTATCATTCATACTACATATAGGTACTATTATTATGCAAATCGGTTTATACTGCAACTTCAGACATTATTAACATAACAAAGAAAAATAAGATACATTTATTGTAGTAAATACCTAAAAAGTTATTCATTTTAATAAAGAGAAAATTAGTTCATTAGCATAGAATAAGCAATAATTCATTAAAGCTTATTGCTTATTATATGCAAATAAGTAGCAGTGTAAAAAAGTGCTTTGCATGTGGATAATCAATAGTTAGTGCACAGCGCCATCTCTTAATTACACTTAAAATTACATAGCTATAGTTTGTTTGCAAACAAGTTGATGATGTTGTTTGCCACTGTGACAATATTCATTAGTCAGTATTAACATTATATAACATCATAATAATGTAAAAGATCTCATATGTATGGATTATAAAGTCCTAACTGAGTATCTCTAATGTATTTTATGGTGATATTAGCTACAAGTATAATAATTATTTAGTACAACAAAATATATTATAACCTAGCAGTTTAGCTGTCAACATTATACTTCACATGATATTTTTTATGAATTGTCCAATTAAATGAAGATTATTACTAGGATCTAGCAAAAACACCTATTTTTATCAATGAAGTATAATATCTCATAGGCATGCTGGACAAACATGAGTCATTCGCACAGCACATTAAGATTAACAATTTGTACACTGTTCATGTTGTAATCATTTAAACCTGGCCATTATTTGATAATATGCAGTTTGTTAATTCAACTTGACAGCTACTGGGAACCAGCATAAGATGGTAAGTTAATAAGCAGCGCCAGTAGGATACTCACTGTGTCATTCTCTTGTTTTAAAGCCTGGTATAACTTGTCCCTTTTAGTGATCAGCTCGTTCTGTTGTTGTATGAGGTCCAAGTGGTATACAAGGAGGTCTTTGAGTCTCTTGTTTTGGCCCTCAGAAGCTGACAACTGCTCAGTGAGTCTGGTCACATCTGGGCTTCTACTGACGACCAGTTCCTTTTCTTCAGCAACCACACAATGTGTCGTGATTTCAACCTCCTTGTCGAGCGTAAGGGTCGATCTGCGATCCGAACTTTCAGAGTGACATGCGTATATATGATCAAAAGGAAAACTCAGCAGGCCGTCTTTAGTTTCCAATTGATTCAATGTTGAAAGATCCGCCGAGAAATTCACCAAATTCGTTTCATTTACACTACTACGACTGTTCATTTTTATAGGAAGCCAACCGTAAGTCACTCTCGACGAGCCTGCCGGCTGTCAAAACCTACCTACCGACACTACACTTTTGTTCGTTTCATTACAACTGAATTGCAAGTTGGCTTCGCGGTGATGCAAAACTAAATCTTCGCGTTGACGCGGCATTACATGGTCAAAACATTAAGAAATCTAAGTAAATGCGTAATATTTCTGACATTTCATTCACGCACATGTAAAATTATAAAAGACGCACATAATTGGTATGCTTCTGCTCCGATCACTATCTTCATGCTCTAAATTGATAACGAGGTAAAGCATTTGTACAATTAATTCAGAAATAAATTATAATAGTTGAAACATCGATCATAATTAGTTTGAATGGTTACTAAAACGATATAAAACCGTAAATCTTAAGAAAAATCTACAACTAGCGTCAATCAAGGCGTCAACCATAGACAGTTCTTTTTTTTTCGTGTTTTTAACCTCTGACGTAGGTAGACATGACACGAGTAATTGCCAGTTATAAAAATGTTTAAAACTAGATTTTCTGCGTGGACCATAGATTTAATATATAGAGATCCCGTCTCAGCGAGCTGTCACTGTTGCCACTTTTGTTTAGTGTACGATTAACAATGAGGCCCACCTTGCTGTATGTAGCCATGTCGATAAAGTCATATCGATAAACTATCGACATTTCTTTCAATTTTAATTTTACTTCAAAGGTTTAACGATACCTAAAATGAACAAATCGCTTTTATTCTTTATTGTGGTTATCAGATCACAATTTTATAGTCACGCCCCAGGAGGGAACCAAGGGAAAGTTCAGATATTTAATTAAAATACATAAATACCTACTAAACTAGGTGTTCCGCAATAATTGAATTATTTTATTACATTATAATATATTAATTATCCATTAGCATTTCAATTATGTTTATGTTTAACGAAGATATTGAAGCTTCAATTAATCGCTATTTCGTTCCGCTGTGTAGCGTTTATCGATATATAACATGATTAAAATCGACTTTTTACATCCCTAAAAGAGCAAACATATACGCTTTACCGCACACATACACAACCTGGGCCTACCAAAAAAGGCAACATTTTGATTTGAAGTCCATCTTGTCAACAGTATGGTTGTCCTTTTTTGACAAACGGCATTTTTAAAAGAGCGAGGAGAGAGAAATTATACTAGTTGCTGCGCCGTTAAAGAGAACAGAAAACGTTGGGCCCTTGGCGTGGACAGATCAAAGCACACTTGGCTATTGTATTTGCGTCAATATCGATTTAGATACTAAGAAAAAATGAAGAAAAATATGTAGTGCGAATATTTGGGCAAATACCTACAGGCAAGCGAGACTACGATAGGATTTATGGTGAATGCAAGACTCGTTTGAGTAGCATTTGCCATAATACCTTCAATACATTATCGAACTGAAGCCCGACCGTGTCGCCCGTGGTAACAACAAGTCCGTACCATGTTTGCTCGTGTGAATCAAGTAGAGTCGGCGTATATATGTCTCTGTATCTCTATTTTGGCTTCGATTGATCTTTGGCCACGATCCGCAGCCACTCCCACAACTTGACAACTTTGTCAGTAGAAAAAGGCGCGAAATTAAAATATTCTATGGGTACCAGATACACTTTGCGCCTACTTTTTTTTAATTTGCCGTTTTTTCGTACTGACGGAAAATAGCTTGAGAGACTTTATAACCTTTATGAGGTCAATGCCACATGCGGATCTTTTAGAAAGGGTATTCTTTTTATAATATAACTCTTATTAGTGGTACCTACTTACCTATTACCTATATCTTTTAATTAATTATCAGTTTTATTTAATGTTTAGGGGCTATTCATAAATTACGTCATTTCAAATTAGGGGGGGGGGTATGGACATCGGATGACGGTAGCATGAAGTAGGAGGAAATGGGGTCATTTGGTGCATGATTTTTGGATGATTATAGGGGGGGGGGGGGGGTCAAAAATCGCCAAAAATCGATGACGTAATTTATGGACAGCCCCCTAGTTATATTTAATGCTAGTTTAGTTTATATTTGGTTATTCTTGTTTCATTTTATTGTAGGTATTATATTGTATCGTGTTCAATAAAAGCACTTTTTACCACATAAAATATAATCTTTTTTTCTGGAATTTCAGATGTGTGAATAAAAAGTTTATTTTATTTCTATAGTATTAACTAAAATATTGCAATCGGTTCTATTAGGGGCTTAATACAATTTGGTAGCCATCCACCTTCTACACGGTCGGTAAACCAAGCTCGCAGTGGTCGGAAGCCTCGTTGACGACCGTGTAGTACGGGCTTATGGTTGCCAATTAAGTCGATGAGTGCCAAATAAATAACGCGGATAAAGTGGGAAAATGGAAATTAGAATATTATGTAGGTTGCGAGTATTTGCTTCAACAAAGGCAGGCGTGTCTCACTCCGCGATGTCTCACCTAGCGGCCATATCTGCGCTGATCGTAACAGACGCGTTTTGTTAGAGAGTGAGTCTTCTGTACTTAGTACTATTATTTATTCTGTGACAAAGGTGCAAAGTTGTTATTTACCCCTAAAATGAACCACGAGTGTAGCGAATGGTTCAAAAAGTGGAATCTTGAGCTTAGCGAGGGTTACAAGGCACGAGAGGAACAAACTCTGCTACCGAGTGAAAAACAAAAAATTCCACCATGACGATAGGTAGGTACGGTTGTTTCCCATAAAGTTTTAAGTCATAATGTATTGTTTGTCATATTATCGTTAGTCATAAAACTGAAACCGTTAATTTTTCAGGATGTTCGTAAGGTTATTCTATAGATAGGTTAGGTTAAGGTTAGGTTTGTTTTATGGCAATCCTGAAAAGTTACGCGTTTCTGAGAAAAACCAATTATGACTAACGAAAATTCGGACAAACAATACATTATGACTTAAAACTATTTGGGAAACAATAGAGACCCGATATGGAGATATATCTGTCGTAGGCCGATCGTACGATCAGGCAGATCGTAATGTTCCTGTGTAATGTTTTGACGATAGTCACATCAAACCAATATATAGGTAGGATAGGTTCGTTAGGTGGCTTCAGATGCCCGAAGGGCAAACTGCCCAGAAATAAGAGCCCCGCGTAGCGGGGCTCCGTCGACTCAGGGAACGAGTCAAAGATTTTCACGTTTCACGATATGCCTAGGAATTTCACGATATGCCTGATCTTACGATCGGCTGCCGACATATCTACCGTTGCTAACGTATAGCTGCGTCCCTCTCGTCTCTCGTCCCTGTCGTCAGTTACCTACTGAATAGTAAGGCGTATCAAGCGTCTAATGCCCATCCTCATGTTGCACCAGCTATTAAAAACCTGAACCGATTTTGAGGAATTGTGTCGTTGGATTTGTCTTTAATGCACGAGTGTCACCATCGTCGTTGGATAAGTATACTTATTCAAATTATATATTAAAAATGTATAAATAGCGGATTTTGGATGTAGGTTTTCCCATTTGTGCCCGCTCTCCGCCGGGCACAGTCGGCACAGAATGGGAAGAGATGGTTAAATAAATCATTCCCTTGTCTCTGGTCATTATCATAAAACCTAGCAGTTAGTAAGTACATGAGGTAGGTAATGTGTAAAAGTAAGTAAATTTTATTATAACTACCTACTAGGTAACACCCCTTTCACCTTCACGTCTACACAACAGAAGTGTCAGTTAGTGCCGTGACCGCAATTTGTACTAGTAGGTTGTCACTGCCCGGTCTGGCAGGTTGACCTGATTTTGTACAAAGTAAAGTTTTAACAGAATCAAATTTTCCTCAACTCACAGGTACCTATGTTTAATACCCGATGTTTGTCCTTGAATCTAACATTCGGTTACTTTGCCTCGATCGTAAGATTTCGGCTGCGACGTGTTTTGGACCGTTGCCAAAACAGTTTCATATAGAACTTCACTGCACATAACCATGAAAATAAACATCTATGAATAAATTCTCACGGTTTATAGATACGCGATTCAGTCAACTCCGTGGATTGACCATAGAGCCACAGCAGAAATTTTGGTGTCAACTATTCGTGGGACAAGTGTGTAAAACTGGCTCACCAATTTTGGATTTCGTATCATCCGCCTACCGGTAAGAATAGGTTTATATGTTGGTTTCGATGTTTTCTTTCGGTGAACGCGTGTAATTAAACGAGTAACAAAATTCATTATTTTGAACTTTCGAAGCTATGATAGCTTCGAAAGTTCAAAATAATTCCAAAAGTTTTCGTTAATTCATAATAATCAAATAAAAAACCGGCCAAGTGCGTGTCTGGCCACGCATTATGGAAGGTTTCCATACTTTCATACTTACGATATAAAAAAGCCTTAGATGCAGAGTTATTTTGCTCCGACTCTACCATACTATATCTATGTTCATAGTGCGTTCATACGAGATTTTAGTACGATTTTTGGTTTCCTGATTGCAATGTGTTATACCTACCTGTATTTTTTTCGTACTACCTAACCTCATTTGGCGACTTGACATAGTTCCATAGCGTCCCCATAATCCCATAGCAAGCCCATATTACCATTTCGTTTAGGTTAGGTACGTATTTTAGTTAAGTACCTAGGTCCTTGTTATGATATAGGCGGGTTGTTTATTCTGGGTTTTTAATTAATGCTTCGTAATTATAAAATATTTTCCTTTTCCAGGGGCGAAGCATACATCTAGCGGTGATGAGACTCCGCCAATACCAGAAGAGGAATTGGAGCAGCAGAAGATTGAACACGAACGTCAAATGCAGAAGGTTATCTGTAGATTTCATACATTCCGCCCGTACATTTAAGTTTCTCACGTCTTTCTTTCTTATCGAACCGCGCCAGAGGGCCTACCGCGAACTACGTTCGACGTGTTGCCTCCCTGTCACACTTACGTACGAATTTACAAGTACGACAGAGAGGCAACACGTCGAACGTGGTTCGCGGTAAGCCCTCAGGTTCGGCATTCAGTTCGACAGTGTGTTTGTACGATTCGGCTTGGCACCGACCTCAAACATATCAGTCGCTAGCGCATATAAAAGGAATAAAATTTTATTTTATGTTTTTTGGTGTCGGCTTTTTAGTTACTTTTGTTAAATTAGGAAAAGGAATGCCAAGCACGGGAGGCTGAGGAGGACCGGAAGCTGGACATAGAATTACTGCACCAGCGGGCCATTGAAGCGGAGGCCGAACAAAAGAGGGAGGTCAGTTGTTTTCTGCTATCCTTTTCCATTTCCTAAATATGTATTTGCACCATAGGAAAAAAAGAGCTAATGCTTTACACAGGAAGTAATAAGGGCTGTTTTAAGTAGGTAGTTGTAAAGCTTTAAATGTTTAGTATCACTCGTATTCATTTCATTAAAATGAGCACCTGCTTATCAATGTAAGGGCTGCGTCTACCCTTGCAGTCTTGCTTTTAGTATTGTATGTGAAGGATTAATTATTTAGATCGCCGATGCGGCAGGAGCGGTGCGTGGCATGAACACATCGTGGTCGCACCACGGCCTGTGTGAGCTTCCGCGCATGGCGACCAGGTGGCGTCATAGTAGACCGTCCATACCGGACACTCATTACAGAGTGAGTACCCTGTGGGTGTGTTTCTTGGTATCGCTGAACTTCATTATTGGGAGTGATGCATAGATCTAGAATGTACTTGATTGCCTGTGCCAAATTAGGTAGCTTTACTCTTTAATCCGAATGATGTTCCTGTTCCCGTTTCGATTAGGGAATAATGAGGATGACTCACGATAGACCGGGCCGTGCCCGAGCCGAGGCGTCCGACATACTTAATTATCATTTTCTATGACGGCTGATCGGTGATCACGTGGTGCTTTCCATAGAAAACCAAACTCCGGAAGCTCCGGGCCCGGTCACGACCCGGTCTAACGTGAGTCATCCTATAATATGTAAGTATACTTATGCGTAAGGTATTTTCTTTTGTATCTCCTGAATACAGTTTTTCGTATTTTCCAGTCCGCTAACTACGCTGTGGTACATTCAAGCAGCCGTTTCTGCCAATATAAAGGCACCTATTTGCGACCGAAAATAGGTGCCTTTATCGGAAAATCGACCAAAAATGTTTGCTGGGTGATGGCTTCCCTGTTGCGCATTTTAATTATATTTATCTACGCACATATCATTAGTGCTCTATAATGCGTTCAGAACAAAGAATATAATACTCACTAGGACGTTCAGAATCCGTCTTAGGAATCCGTAGGAAATGGCCAGCATTATTACAACCAATTTTACCTTCGAGCAACACGGAAGGGAGGCGGCATTCGCACTATTTCCCCTCTGCTTAGATACAAGATCAACTGATCTAGCGCGGGTAATAATAAAACTAGTTGCGCTCGGATTTTTCACTAGACCGAGTCCAGACGCGCGCGTGAACACAGCAGGAGTAAAAATGCCTAATTGCTCGGTTTTATGTCGTAAAAAGAGGTCGGGGACATCAAATTTACAAAAAGAAGGTGTTACATTTCACATGTAATATTTTTTTTTCATATCATACGTTTAATTACATTTAAACACAATTATTATATTTTAGTCTCATGTAATTGTTGGATTTATTGATTTTGCTCGCCCAGTACAAATTGCGGAAGGGTCGAGCGACAAATCCGACTTCTCATCTCTCAGAATACAATAAAATTCTTTGACGTACATGTGTTAGTGTGCGTGTTGTGACACTTGTGACTTGTCCGCACACAAAAAGAGATCGAGGTTTGCAAGATTTGTCTTTGACGTATGTCATTTTCTATGTATTTGTGTCGTCATTACAGATTGGATTTTGTATGTAAGTGTGTGAGAAGTGCGACTGTGCGACTGCGTGCACCTTTCCCCCCGCAAAAAATGGCAGAAAGATTTGTACGGTAAGATATCGCTTGGGCCCCTCTCTCCCTTCCGATCTGTCGGAAGCCGGTGTTGCTCGAAGAATTTTACTATGAGAACTTTCTTATCTGTGGTAGTAGGTAAATCTGTATTTTAATCACTGACTTAATATTAGAAATAGACACACAGAGCGGAACAAAAACGTCAACAAAATGTGGGTCAGAATGACATTAGCGGAAAATTTGCATTGATGATAAAAACGCTTACGTAAATTTTGAGTCAAGATAAATATTTTGTACGGAAAAGAACTTACTGTCGTAAGCATTAAGTGTCAAATTTGTAAACATTAGTACCAACACTGTTAAAACTTTTAAGTCCGATGGCACTAAACGTAACGTCACCATTGTATTTACGTCAAACAACGTCAAACGAGAATAATGAACGAATAGAGTCCCTTTGGTACATTTTAATAGGTATTACTGTACAGAAAAATCAAAGTAATAAATGAAACAAATTTAATTTGATCGGGAGTTCAAATAAAATTAATTCATGGTAACAACCCTTGTAAGTTATCATAAAACAAATTTATTTTTAATAAGTAAGCATTCGTCTTTAAATACTATTTTCCTTGAAATAAATTCAACTTATTAAATAACTGTGTATTTTAGATCTACATAATAATCTTCGCGCTTTAGTTCTTTGCAATATAGTGCACGGGGACATTTAGGTCGCTACTGGTACTGATTGGTTATGGTCTTTATCAAAAAATCCTGTGGTTGTCACTGTGTTCAGACAGGTTTAGCATTTACAGTTAGTCGATGACCTTATTGGTCGTGTATATGTCGGAAACAAGGAAATGGGCTGAACACACAAGTGCCGTTTTGCCTTTGTTTAAAACTGCGTCACCCCTATCTCTTGCTATAATAGCAGTCCACTCTGCACGTCGCATAGGTTTTCTTGGAAATCTTGAATTTAAACATAATATTATATGTTACGAATTCCATATAAAAATAAAAAAGTATTAACCTCACATCGACTCATTAGATTTTTGTTCCTACACATCCCTTCTTTGGTACTAACAAAATAATTTATTCAAAACCATGAAATTACCACCAGATTACATAAATTATGTAATGCTATCCAAAGCACTAACCGAAAGAAATACATTCCATGCTTTTTCCTTGTTTTATCATTGTTATTTTTGCATATTTTTACGACATTGTTGACAACTTCACATTTGAGCGGTCCATACAAGACTAAACGAAAAAGTAACGCGTGATCTGTTTTAACGTTACTTTTGCGGGGCCATTTTTTGCGGCTGATTGGGTATCCAGTTCTTATTCTATATCAATGATTTTAATGTTTTAACATTATCGATTTTTGTAAGGTTATAAGCATGTTATAAGTTTAAATTTGGAACAGCAGTCAAAACCCAAGTGGGTGTCTATTCTAGTAGGTATCCATAGATATTAAAACAGTTATCGATACGAAACGTCAATTCAGTATGTTTTTTAAATATAAACCGCACGACATTTGATCTCGAGTGACATGAGAATAGGGACTTCATTCGTTTGTCTATTCCTAATTTAAAAAAAACTACGAATTCTTGACAAGCGTGAAAAAAGTTTGCAATTACCGCCATTTGACGTACACTTTATAATTTAATTTGTTTTAAGTATACTAGTAGATTGTACAACAAGGGCATAAAGTGACCCATTTTTATCCGAGGCAATTTTTTGGAAAATATACAAAAAATCTAATATTTTAGGTTATTTTAACGTATTTATTCAAGACTAAAGAAAATTGTTCTTGGGCCGGTCGGAGGCGCGGGGCATGCCGATCGGGAGAGCGCCGGTCGGGGGCGCGCCGGCAGGGCTGGCAGTTTGTATGATGTGAAAAATTAATTTTCACTTCTCATGCTCAAAAAGTGCACCTTTATGTCGTGCGTAGACGACATAAAATCGCATTTTATGCTCTAGAGCATAAAGTAAAATCATCTATTGCGACCCTTATTGACTTAGCAATAAAGTCCAAATTCTGCCATACCAACTGCCAGCCCTGCCGGCGCGCCCCCGACCGGCGCTCTCCCGATCGGCGTGCCCCGCGCCTCCGACCGGCCCAAGAACAATTTTCTTTAGTCTTGAATGAATAAATACGTTAAAATAACCTAAAATATTTGATTTTTTGTATATTTTCCTCGCAATCGAAGTGAAAAGCAGAGTGTACAACAAGGGCATAAATGTCCATTTTTACCCTCGTCTACTATTTTGGTCTTCGCTACGCTCAGACCAAAAAATTGCCTCGGGTAAATATGGGTCACTTTATGCCCTTGTTGTACAATCTACTATTGTTTTGTTGTTTTTATAAACAAATTTATTTAAAGCAAAAGTTTCATATGTATTTCGGAGACGCCACCTCTCAAATCTGCGAGTTCTGCCAGAGAGCAACAATGCCCCATCCCATGTCGGATGAAATATGAGGTTAGTGAATATATCATAGAAAGTTTATAATTTGTGTGTAGATAAAGTAGTGTATGTAACTGTAGGTACATAATTAGGCATTAAAACACTCGTGTGATCCTATTAAGAAACTCACTTCATTCGTTTCTTAAACCCACACTCGTATTTAATGCCTTTCATTATGTAGCAGTCAAATAAACTATAACTATTAAGCGTAACAGTTTAAGCGTCATTCTAGATCTGTGCGGGTCCTTCTTTCTCTTTCACCCTTGTGTTAACACCTGCATCAGCTACTCGTACTTAGTTGGAGCCCAGAGTCTACTTTCTTAATTCATTTTATTTATTGTGATAGGCTGATAGCCTTAAGTATAACAAACTCTTTTTCACCACACCAGCTCGGAAAGGCTTACTTCGCACTTCAAAAACGGATAGCAAAGTTGTTATTCACATGTGAGGCAAAGTAATCAAATGCAAATTTTGAGTTGTTTTCTTATGTTTGCTGGTAGAATTGACTTTTAAATGATGATTTTGGATGATAAATATTTCATAACATTCATTTGAATTTGATTTGGTTTGATTTTGTTTGATATTTTCATTTAATATTTGCTTCGGGTTGGTGTGGTGAAAAAAATTGTGGTTCACTCGGGGGCAAATTTTGTTTAACCCTCGTGCTTTGAAACCCTCGCAATTCTCAAGATTCAATTTTTCGAACCACTCGCTACGCTCGTGGTTTCAGTTTTGGAATCTTTCGCTTAGTCGGGTATCAATATTAGCACGAGCGGTTAAACAACAACTTTGCCCCCTTGTAAAACAAAAAACGTTTTATTCCACCTATCTTAACGTCATCTACAATACATCTTGTAATACGAAGCCCCCGCCGCGTCTGTCTGTATAGCCGGAGAGCTAGCCACGGAACCAGGTATGCAATTTATAGAGCAACGAAATCCCTCTAGTTAGTGTGCCATACTATCATTATCATTATTAATTGATCCGGGCGCCTGGCAGCTGTTCAGCGGTGGGTGCGGGAGTGGATGGGAAACAAAGGGGTTGTAAAATCAATTGAAGGTGTGCAATTTATAGAGCTCTGAGTTTGGTGTGATATAATAGCTAATTATGTATTTAATTCAAATATAACAATGCCAGGCGTTTTATTTGGGGGAAAAGTAGTGTAGACATATACGACACTATGCGTAAAGCAATTGTGGGTCAGGTGCACTTTGCTCGTGGTCTTCAGCAGGCCCCCAAGTGATTGTGTACTTTTATCACCTGGCACTACTTTTCCCCCAAATAAAACGCCTGGCATTGTTATATTTGAATTAAAAACATAATTAGCTATTATATCACACAAAACACAGAGCTCTATAAATTGCACACCTTCAATTGATTTTACAACCCCTTTGTTGCCCATCCACTCCCGCACCCACCGCTAAACAGCTGCCAGGCGCCCGGGTTAATTAATAATGATAATATGGCATACTAACTAGAGGGATTTCGTTGCTCTATAAATCGCATACCTATTTCCGTGGCTAGCTCTTAGACCAGTATGTATGTTCGCGATAAGTTCAAAAACTACTAAACGGATTTTCATACGGTTTTCACCTATCAATAGAGTGATTCTTGAGGAAGGTTTAGGTGTTGACCCATTGATTCTAAATGAATAACGACGAAAATTGGATAGGGTTTGAGCATTTGTAGTTTATTTCACAGAATATTATTGCGCAGAATATGCTGAAAAAGGCGTGCAGTGCACAGTTGGCCACGCCTCACTCTATACAAAGCATCACGGAATGTGACAACTGGATCAACCTATCCCGCCTAGGAACTAGAGGTTAGTATCCATTTGCATCTGACCTCTTAGCATGACTTGCGTTAGCACGACTTCAAGTATGGAGGCGCGCGCGACAACGCAAAACTTAAAGGTTCGTGTTTGACCCTTTTTCAGGTATAGTACAATTTATCGACCAAATTATTGTTCAAACAAAGTAATCCGATTTACGGTTCAAACTATATAAGTAGAATGAACTCGCGAAAAAGTCAACTTATTCATAATCTTCAAATGTCTAATCAAAACCTATCTACTTATTTGGAATATTGTCTTAATATTTGGACTTTTTTGGTAAATAATGATGCGCCCTGGAAAAGGGTTAACCATGAAGAGCATCAACCAAATCAATTTAAAATGAGGTAGGACCGGGCCGATTTGCACGATTTTGATGTCTTCAGTTATAAATAACTTATAAATATTACTTATTCATCCTATTTGCTAAGGTAAACGTACTGGTGCTCGACGCGATCCCAGTACACGTCATCTTCAAACTCAAGTCACTGTCAAAAAGGTGACAGCAAGGTGTCATCTATTGGGCATTAGCATGTCGAGCACTAGTACGTTTACCTTATTACTGAAATAACCAAGACAATAAACAAAATCAATGTATAAAAAACATTCTACATCATCTAAACGTTTTATCTCCAAATAGTCCGAATGAGCTGTTACATGAATTTGACCCATATAAATGCTATGGAACCCAAAAAAGAGGAGATTGTGTTAAAAAAAACTCCGTAACATAGTTGTAGATACCGTAGTTGAGTTATAACTTTTTTACTTGATTAAGATACGATGTAAACAAAAGCTTAAGTAGGTAAAAGGTTTTTCTGACTATCGAATGTTCCATAGATGACTCTATAGATAGTGACGTGTGCTGCGAAGCGTCAGTGTGCGAGGCAAGCGCGGACGCTCGCGCCTGGCGGTCCTCGGCAAGCGACGTCTGCCCTCAAATGAGAATCGACAGGGATCGAGCACCGTCCTGTCCAGGGCAAGTTAACCTGCATATTCTCGTATACATAATACAAGTAGATATACAGCAACTACAGCGCCGAATAGGTTGTGACGAGTAAGTA
This sequence comes from Cydia splendana, assembly GCF_910591565.1. Taxonomy (NCBI): domain Eukaryota; kingdom Metazoa; phylum Arthropoda; class Insecta; order Lepidoptera; family Tortricidae; genus Cydia; species Cydia splendana. The sequence goes on along the minus strand of NC_085987.1, from coordinate 35,559,991 downwards.
TGCTAACACCGGGTAAGCTGGGTATGTAAGTAAGTGGACGCTCTACGCTGACTAGGTACGCTACACGTCCCGCCGAACACTCCGCTAGGCGCTCGCTACTGAGGTCGTCAACTTAAGGATAACTCACGTTAGTCCGGACCGTGTCCGGGCCGGAGCTTCCGGCGCATCGTTTTCTATGGAAAGCATCACGTGATCACCTGTCATGTCATAGAAAAATAAACCCGGAAGCTCCGGCCCGGACTTGGCCCGATCTAACGTGAGTCATCCTTTAGCCAGCGGCATCTGTTCTCTACGCGTCGACATTGAGCGAGCATTATCAAGTCTAGGGCAATTTTATTTTACATAAAACACATTCAATGATAACCACGTTGTCGTTTCGCCTCTGCAAGTCAATTTTGATTCGTATCAGCAAAACTCATAAGCTGCGACTACTTAGCAGTGTATGCGGTTCAACTCAAAAAAAAAAACAACTGCGACATTTACGAAGACGGTCAATTTCCGCCAGAAAAGTTGGTTCTTTTATAATCATTTGACGACATGTTTCCGGCCAGTTCTATTTTTACATAAATAAATTAGTATTTAGTGTATTTAGTAGGCACACACTGGCCGCGTTAACCATGTTTCTGCCGAATAGAATCATATGAGTACCTAACAGGAACCCTTACTACCATCTATCAGGTAGAGATCAGGTATGTTCGCAGGTGACTGTATTTTGCACTTAGCCGACTTCTGTTGTTGAACCAATTGGCATTCATGGTGTGAATTCATAATTGCATTAACACTGTTCGCCTGTAACCTAATTTTCCATCCGTAGGTGGTTTATGGATACATTTTAATTACAATATATCGTACAATAGTTTTGATATACTTGGTACTTAACTTTGGTGAGCAAGTTCTAGTACTGTAACTAATAAATAGTTAAAGGGCAATCAGTTGTTATTGTTAAGAAACTTTTGAAGCAAATAAATGTTATTAATTTATCCCTGTAAGTTATCAGTAATTTCATCTATATGTCGGCGGCAGATCGTAAAACCGGGCATATCGAGATATTCCTAGGCATATCATGAAACGCCGCCATTTCATGATCTGACTAAGATTTGCCCAGGCATATCACGATCTGCCTTATAAAAGAGGCGGCAGATCGATCAGAGCAATGCATTCGTTGATATTCCTAGCTTCATACCGGGCGCATCGTAAAATAACTCCTTTTTTTGCCACTGGTGGCGCTGCATTCTAGTTGGCGTTTTGAGCAGCTTGCGTAAGTAGGTACTCCTACCTACGCATGCTGCTATTAAAAAAATTTTTTTAGTAAAAATCACACGCTGCGCAAAAACGTACTACAGTAGAATCCGCTTATAATGACATCGAAGGGAAGTGACAAACACGTCATACTAAGCGGATGTCATATAAAGAATAGTTGATTAACTTCTTATTTTTGTAGTTTTCCGAATTAATCTCAAATTCCTTTGTGTGAGATGAGTTTTATTAACCTTGTACCGATTATCAACTTGTCACCGAGAGTCAAATTAAAACAACCTGAACGCTACGCGCGCACCATACATTCTCGCAGAGAAAGACGTCGGAACGGCCACGAAAACCAGCGAATGTGTCAGAATAACCGGACATAATTTCATGAAAATAGGATTTATAGGTCATAGTAAGCAGTTTGTCACTATAAGCGAAGTCATTTTATCCGACTTTGTCACAAATAATTTCATATGAAAACCAAACTTCGCACAGTAATTACGTCATAGTAAGCGGTTGGTCAGTATAAGCGGAGTCATAATAAACGGATTCCACTGTATAACTACTATATGTAGTCTGTCAAGCCATTTCAATGGTTTTAATTTGCTTAAATTTAGGACACCCTACTTATTCGATATGCCTAAATTTAATGTTGAGGTTTGCACGATGTGGGTGGTGGTCGCTAGGCAAATCATGAAATGCCGGCGTTTCATGATCTGCCTAGGAATACCACCCCTTGAGGTTTTCACGATATGGCTGGTGTTCGCTAGGCAGATCATGAAATGCCGGCGTTTCATGATCTGCCTAGGAATATCACCCCTTGAGGTTTGCACGATATGGCTGGTGTTCGCTAGGCAGATCATGAAATACCGGCGTTTCATGATCTGCCTAGGAATATCACCCCTTAGGTTTGCACGATATGGCTGGTGTTCGCTAGGCAGATCATGAAAAACCGGCGTTTCATGATCTGCCTAGGAATATCACACCCTACTTATTTGATATGCCTAAACGTCGCCAGGCAAATCATCAAACGTTGAGGTTTGAACGATATGGCTGGTAGTCGTTAGTCAGATCATGAAATGGCGGCGTTTCATGATATGCCTAGGAAGATCTCGATATGCCCGATTTTACGATCTGCCGCCGACATATACGTCAGCATTCTGCTTTGCACGTTAAAGTAAGTGCGCAGATTTATGCATCACAAATAATGCGAGCGTTTTTATCCGGGCCAAATGTCGAAATGGGTCAGTAAAGCGGGTTATCATGCAAGTGACAAAGGCTGTATATGCCGTTGTTGGTAAGTTTGCACGCGTCTTTTACCGAGTTGTCGGTGAGACAGTGCGCGCATGTGCGGAGAGTAGAGCTCGCAGAGCGCAGGGGTTGTGCCCTGCCCCGCGCGACCCCCGCCCTCCCCGCGCCGCAGTACAGTCAGATCGCTGCCCGACGGCTCGACGCAGCAATAACTAATGTTCAGTACGTAGACCACCAACCGCTGCTCCGGTGAGTGCACCCACAGTGACCCACCGATTGAACCCTTACGTGTCAACCACTAATAACTTAATACCTACTTTTCCTACTTCATGATCTTAATTGTGGATTTTGAGAGTGCTTAGATGTAAACGATGTGACGTCACTCGAATTCGTGTACCCTTAGCGGACTAGCGTTAGATGTTAGCGGTAGGGCATGCATGCTTCTCTATGTTTACCTTACTATCCTTGAGTGTTACGAAATCGTGCCCACTACGTCCTTTCCGAGGGTCGGTTCGAGGCTGCCGTGGGAGTCGTATGACGTTTCATTACAGATAAGACGTTTGTAGGGTGTTGAGATGCTGTTGCTAAGCGTAGGAGCAGAATGAGGCGGCACGAGATGCAGTACAAGGGGGCGGACGGCGGCGGCGGCAAAGAAGGCTCGCAGATGTCGCGCAGCGAGTCGAGCTGCACGCCGCACACGCCGCTCGGCCCGCCCGACAGCGCCTCCGTCGACTCCAGCCACATGCCCACCATTTATCGGTAACTCCACACCGACACCGACGACACGACGCTGCCCAGCACGGGAGAAGACATACCCTTCCGACAGACACCTAACAAGAAAACTCGTCAGTGTGTAGCGGAAAAACTGCCAAGTTGGACACGGCAATATAAACAAAACATCATTTGTTTACCTACTAATTTTACGACACAGGACGAATTTTCTTTTGTGCATTTATGCAATCGATTCAGTTACTTAGCCTTTTCCGGGCTGCAACGTTTACAGTGCAACTATGTAGGTAAAGGTAATGCAATTTTCGCCTGCTACATGCCTAATGAGCGCATGGCACGGCTGATATTGGATTGGGACGGCAAACGTTGATGAATGTTTCCATTGCCTCGTTTTTATTACGACTACGGCACTGTTCGAGCTTTTTTTACATTTTCTCGTAGGATTCCTATGCAGTAATATTTGGAAGCATATTCAGATTCACATTTCAGGCATACTATTTATTTCAATCTTATTAGTGCATTCCACATGACAATATTTGGTTATAGTGGGGCTAACTAAAAACAAAATATTGTTGATGTCATAATAATATTTTAAATTGTTTACAGTGCCTTATCAAGTAAAAAATAAAATAAAACTGATCTGTAATTAAGTATTGAAAGTTAAAACATAATTGAAATGTTAATACAAAAATACTAACAAAAAATAATCCTACAATAAAATTGTAAAGCAGCTTAACATCCGGCGTAGCTGCGCTACTAATAAGTGCTACACCAATCGTTGCAAATAACTAATCTTAAAGATACATTGATTGAGTGAGATGTACATATACACCTTAAGTTAGACAATATCGTTAAGTATTTTAGATAACAACAACAACCAAATGTCACTAATTGCTAAAAAATTAAAATTTAACAAATCTCAATGTTGTCTTATAATATTTAAAACTTTCGCGTTTTGAACACATATTAAACTCACATTTATAGACGGGTCTATCGGGAATTTATTTTATTATTATTTTATTACCTTTATTTACCGAGGTTTCCACACAGGTTTCACTGGTCGTCTGCTTGTCTTGTTACTAGTACGGTTTACTATGGCTCGGAACTTGTGGTAGTAATTAGGTAGTGAGTTTTGGTTGTCACCTGACGATGTTGTATATTGAATTTGACAGTTAAAAAACGAGATATCGATGTATGGTTCATTAAATCATTAACTCTGACTGTCATAAGTACACATCGGTAACTCGTGGCATTTAGGTAGCACTTAAAAGATTAGTGATGAGCAAACATCGGTAACTCGTGGCACTTGACAGTTTCTAACAGACTAGTGATGTGACAATGTTCTTCCTATACGAGTCGAGAAAAAGAAACCACTAAAAAAAGGAATTAATTAAACTAATATTTTAAGTGCCTAACCTAAATGCCACGAGTTACCGATATGTATAGTCATAAGTTTACGTTTGACAATTCAGTGACCACAATTTATATGGCCCATTACTTACAGCCCCATCTGTACGCTCTGAAAGGTGTAATGTATTTTAAAAGTCGTACTATGAACGGAACAGTCCATTTTCTCTAGGGCTAGAAAATTTTGAGAACGTCGTCAAATCATCTTTATGAAGTATAATATATACTTATTTAAAACAATAGGAAGTTATGTCTTCTCCTAAAAGGCCCGTAAAGCTGACAGCGCACTCCGCCACACCGCGCACCGCGATCGTCGCATGCCAGTAGGTACCTTCCAAAACGCAGTATCTATTAATCATGTCGCATAGTTAGTGCACTTTAACCATGTATCAGAGAAACTGTTAAACGCGCAGTTGTCAATAGGTAGATAGTGAATGCGATCGGATATTAATAAATACTGTTGTTTAGATAAATGATGATGGCTTGGCTTGACTCATGCTGTTCATTGGGGAAGTTGACAACCACAACACAGGTAAGGTGATCTCCTGTACTCTTCGCACTTCTTCTTACTTCCTCCTCGCTATCTGTGACTGCAAGCTTCTTGTGACCGACTTGCGGCTGCCATCTACTTTACTTACGTACCTAAACTGCTTAATTCTTAGCTTTTTAAAAGCGCGAAATAACATCCGATTTACTCAAGTGTAAGTGCTGTAGGTCTGTGTAAATTTAATAACTCATGACATATACATAATTAGCAAATCGAATAAATGATAATGTACGAACTAGATAATTAGATCTAAAATCAATGTACCTACCTAACTCGCTCTCTAAACGCCATAGTACTACACTCCCGGCCGGAACTGACAATAGGTATTGAAGATGCAATTAAACGCATTTACCTTTAAGGCAAATGGGCTTTGTTGTGGACGTGGACGGTGTGTTTGCTTTCCATCAGGTGTATCGCAATTGTTTGCTTACTTTGTTTAAAAAATATTTTAAAACAATACGAACGCAAAGTGTAGAATTAACCAGAACCTACTCTTTTCAAATATTCAAAATCAATACCTACACATAACGCTTATTTATAAAGCTTTAATTTTAAAATAAATATATGTACTAAGTTGTAAATTTTGTAATTAAATCTTAGTCTAATGTTTAGACTAATTAAATTTCGTTATATTTTGCGTTTAAATAATTGCAACGTGTCATTTTAAGCAGTAGGTACCATGGTGCATAGAGAGCGTTATATGTATAAGTAGATATAGAAATTAGTTATTACGTATTAAGGGCAGATTAGGAGTAGATCAGTACTGCCTTTAGCACTAGAAACAGTAGGTAACTAATGTCAGTAGAAACATATCGTTATGGTCATATAGCTTAGTTCTAATCACGACTTACATCTTAAATTGCAAACAGCGCGGCAGCGACTGTACCATTTAATTATTTTATCCTTACCAATTTATGTATTTTAACAGTCGTCCAAGTGTTACGAAATCATGTACAGATGTAGTGTATAATTGTTTTCCATCGTATTTTCTCGGAAACGTTCGTATTGGTCATGCTACTTCAGTCAACCTCGGTACTTTTTGTACCGAGACTGACTGAAATAGCAAGATTGTACGTTTCCGTGAAAAAACGATGGAAAATAATGCACGGCATCTGTAAGCTGTAGTTAATTCGTACATAACTATTACAATGTACTAACATTGTTTTGTTTGGATTGTTCAGATGTCGTGCTCCGATTGCATCCCTGGATTGCATGGATGATTTCAGCGCAAATTCTCAGCAGATGCTAGATCAAGGCAAGTAAATAAAAAAAAAACCTATCATGTTAAAGGGTTAGCAGGCTAAGCGAACAAGAAGTGCCCCCAACGACGGATTTGGCCATTCTTTCAGGTGGTGTACTGGCAGGTCCTAAGAACACTCTATACTTAATATCAGTCCTCGATCTTCTTTTGTTTTCGAGTTATTCAGGATAATGTAAAATCATCAGTGTATCATTGAAAGTGTCATATTTTGTAAACTGTTCAAGTTAGATTAACCAAACAAAATTATATTTGACGACAATAAAATAGACTAAAAAATGAATATGTTTAACCTGCATCATGTCCTTATACTTCATTATAAAAAAAAAAACATTTTATTTTTCTTCTCATTATTTTTTATACTATTCGCGGAGGTACACCTACAAAAAAATATGCATGAGTAGCCACTAATACCCACTACATACACATATAAAAATATTTGCATAAATCTTCGTGCGTCATGTCAAAAAAAAACATTATCGAACAAGGATCTCGGAAACGGCTCTAACGATTTCGATGAAATTTGCTATATGGGTGTTTTCGGGGGCGATAAATTGATTTAGCTAGGTCTTATCTCTGGGATAAATGCGCAATTTTGTGTTTTTTTATGTTTAGAGCCGTTTCCGAGATCCTTGTTCGATAATGTTTTTTTTTATATGACGCACGAAGATTTATGCAAATATTTTTATACGTATATGTAGTGGGTATTAGTGGCTACTCATGCATATTTTTTTTGTAGGTTTACCTCCGCGAATAGTATAAAAAATAATGAGAAGAAAAATAAAATGTTTTTTTTATAATGAAGTATAAGGACATGATTCAGGTTAAACATATTAATTTTGTAGTCTATTTTATTGTTGTCAAATATAATTTTGATTGGTTAATCTAACTTGAACAGTTTACAAAATATGACACTTTCAATGATACGCTGATTATTTTACATTATCCTGAATAACTCGAAAACAAAAGAAGATCGAGGACTGATATTAAGCATAGAGTGTTCTTAGGACCTGCCAGTACACCACCTGAAAGAATAACCAAATCGTCGTTGGGGGCACTTCTTGTTCGCTTAGCCTGCTAGACCCTTTCATTTAGAAGTTAAGTAATTCATAAAAATAATCTGAAATATTTTGCAGCTGGAGAAATCAGTGTGTCTCGGCATATGTCAACGTATATGGGAAATCACGCCAACATGCCGTCGGTGGTAACTCCTGGATTACGGTACAAAAACCTAGGCAAATCCGGTCTGCGCGTGCCCAACATTGGAGTAGGCATCTGGACTATGCTTAATGAAGATTACGCGGAGGACATTATATTGACAGCTCTGGAGAACGGGATAAATCTGTTCGATTTGTCGGAGGCTCATTGTGGTAAGTTTTGTACGACTACTTGAGGTCTTATGAAAGCTCCAAAAATGTAACTTACACGGAAAACTTTATTTTATGAGCTATTATGAAACGAAGCGAATACATAAATGTATTGGTTTTTAACCGTCGTTCAATATAATAATATTTATGAATACGTATATATAGATGAACTTTTACCAGTAATTATCAATATTTCTGTAAGTATTTTTAAAAGGAATATTTGTTAAAATAAAACTTCACTTTTAACCTTATAACAGCAAAAGGCGAAGCTGAACTGGGGAGGATTTTAAAGAAAATAAACGTTAGACGAACGAGTATTATTATTACGACAAAGATTTACTGGAGTACCAAGTAAGTGTTGCATGTATTGGTGTATTCATATGGTATGGTGGTTTGGATGTATGTTGGATGTTTAGATAACGTTTTGGCAGTTAGGTACCTATTGCATTGTTTAAGTAAATGTATGCTGGCATATGTGATCTAAAAGTAGCAGTAACTAGGTACCTGTATACCTGTGTATGTAATATCATATATGGTTCTAAATATCTTGATCTTGCCCCCTATAGGCTATAGTAGTACTTAAAACTAAGTGTTCAATCACACTACACTAACTACACTTGAGAACAATGAAAATGGGTCGATTGGTACCGTAATTTTCATACTTATAACGTGTTCTGTTTTCATTGGTCTTTGCTTAAATTTGGTTGATATTCACCACTGGTTTATCAATAACGACACAACCGACCTAGGGACCACTATCGGTAACTGTAATTTAAAGAGGATTATTCACTCTTTCAGATTCCTTGATAAGCACATTTTATTTATCACCCAAAAGCAATGAAAGCCCTAAGGTGGTCTTCACATTGGATGCGTACCCGCACACCGTTCCGGTGTGCTAGCGGGACACCGCTATTTAATTGCACAGCGTTGTCTCGGGCTCCCTCACATACATGAGCGGCGTGCCGTTTTACATCAGTGTAATAACTACGTAAAATCACGTACAAACACTGCCTGTTTCAATTTATTACTTAAAGTAGGTACAGTCAAATAATTTAATATCCGTACCTTTTACTAGGGACGTCATACCTACTGTTGTTACTGTGTGTGTGACAAGGTGTAAAATGGTACCTACTGAAATTAAATTCCTTGGCCGTATCTATTGACAAGGCATATAATCTAAAATTTAAAGTATGGGTACTTGAAATAACTTCCTGTAGGATATCAAACTTACCAGTTCATTAATATTAGTCATTGAATTAAGACAATTGATAGTATTACCGATATTAAGTCCCTGCGTTGATCTTCTGGCAAACATCTACCCAAGGAATGCATCCACCCTGCACTCGTCCAGTATTCCTATAAACTTATTTATATTTATAATTATAAAACTGCAATATATTCTATTTTTCTATATATTAAATATAATAGAAAGAAAAAACCACGACTTAGGTCTTTATAGTCATACGTGTGCTAACTCCGGGCAGGTCCTAGGGATTACGACAAATAAGATGTCGATATATAGGTACATATAATACATGTTCTCATTGAAAATCCCCTATTACCTACCATAAAAATATTTTTCAGGCCTAAAATATTTTGCTACATCACAAGTAGGTACTCGTGCCCCGAGTTAGCACTCGTATGTTTGTAATATACCTATGTACACATTTAGACCCACAGTCAGTTCAAAACCTGGACTGCAAACTGCAAATCACAATATTTGTAGTTTGAAACTGGATTAATAATTATGTATAAATTTATTCTTTTCCCGTTTACTCGTTGGGAAGGCTTGGGTGTGTAGTTATTTTAGTCCTTAATGTGGTTATGTGTATACATCGTGTTTTTTTGATTTTGACAACAGTCAGGAATAAATTTGAATTATCTCCATTTGATTTGTATTTAATTAATATATTTATTACTCGATAAGTTACGGACACTTAATGATTTCGACAAGTTATTTATAAAAATGTATACTACATACATTCACAAAATGTCGAGAGAAATGTAGAGAGCTAGATTAATCAATGATAGTCTCGTAGGAGCATTTTTTACTATAAAACCATTGTTAAAAATTACAACCTCGGAATATCAAATCACCTACCTCGTATATGACGAATAACTCGTATAAGTATATATACCTACTTCGGGCATCTAGACATTTTTGTTATAACTTTATAGATTAAAAAGTTTTAATAAACATAAGTCAATTAGGTACACGAAATACAATAAAACCGGCCAAGTGCGAGTCGGACTCGCGTTTCTAGGGTTCCGTACATAAGTCCGACTCACGCTTGACTGCACATTTGTAATAGGTTTTCCTGTCATCTATAGGTAAAGAACTATTTTGTGTATTTTTTTCAAAATTTTAGACTCAGTAGTTTTTGAGATAAAGGGGGGGGAATGGTCATTTTTGGGTATTTTCTTAAATAACTTCGAAACTATGTATTTTAAAATTATAAAAAAAATATGTCCATCTTTGGGTCACTAATTTACATATCTGTACCAAATTTCAAATTAATTGGTCCAGTAGTTTCCGAGAAAATAGCCTGTGACAGACGGACAGACAGACAGACTCACGAGTGATCCTATAAGGGTTCCGTTTTTTCCTTTTGAGGTACGGAACCCTAAAAATTAAATAGAATCTAACTAAATTAAAACTAACTTTATTTTGTATAAAGTAAAATTAATCACCTTATTGTAAGTTATAAGTCCCCAAGGCTTGTCCTCTGCGGAAGGGTGCCCATGTGGCTGACTATATTCCACCCTGAATGGCAATTCTATTCATTAGCCGAGGAATGAGATGATTTTTAGAATGATTGAATTATTTTATACATAATATTGAAATCGTGAAAAAACACGGTGTATACGAATTTATCGATATATGTATATATTGACAACAAAATTATATATGTACCGGTATATGTAACTGTTTGCATTTATTTCAATTGCATGTCACCTATGCTAACGAGTGTCATGTGTTTCAATAGCTTCCACGGATTTGAATTATTTCTTAAGTACAGATGAGTGATTAACGCTTTAACTAGCTCTTCAACAGACTTGCTATCACTTATTACACTCGCTTTTATGTGCTTTTTGCTTAATTGTTGATGTGTTACCAACTGTTTATTCATTAGGTTTGGTAATGACAGGTCGGATGAGAGAGGTCTATCTCGTAAGCATATAATCGAAAGCATCAAAGCGTCGCTGGCTAGACTACAGGTGGAATATATCGACGTGGTACTCTTGCATAAGGTCGACCCTGTTTGCCCGATGGAAGGTTAGTAGTTAATTAAATGTATTTAATTTAATTTTTTATAACGAGGACATCCATGAAGTGACTGTTTATTCTTTACAGAATTGGTACGTGCTATGAATTTTGTTATAAACCAAGGATGGGTCATGTATTGGGGGACGGCTCGCTGGTCACCGGCTGAGGTACGACTAATTGAAAAGTTATCGTATAGTAAAGTCCACATCAATGCGCTTTCGTGGTCGTTTGTGCTCTTTTCGCTATCATGTACATAAAACCCTTACCTATCTTTAAAAGCTAATTATCCCTATAGCGTGCACAGAAACTAGACGAACAACATGCAAGTTTTATTTTTCATGATTTTTATAGGCCTTAAATTATAAAATAATCGACCTATCAGTATATAAAAATGGTTTTTCTAGTATTTACTGAGATAAATCGTCTACTTATACCTAAGTAATTTTATCTTTGCTAACTATCAATTGAATGACGAGCTGTATTCAAACAATACATATAGCCACGTCAAATTAAGCCGAATTTGGGCAATCTGCGGAAATAATTCGTGTAGTTTTGAAAATTGGTACAGATATACTTTGTGGTGTCCAGATAAACATGCTAAAAGTCCTCGAGGGTAGGGGGTGTGCTGAGAGTGTAGGGGGGGGGGGGTTAGGAAAGTTAAAGAGATAAAAAATAGACGGTTTAAGAAAACGTCGTTTTTTCGTAATTGTTCATCATAAATAAAAAAAATAGTTTATAGGTATAAAAAGGTACCTTCAACCCTCCCCCCCCTATACCCTCAGCACACCCCCTACTCTCGAGGACTTTTAGTATGTATATCTGGACACCACAAGGTATACCTGTACCAATTTTCAAAACTACACGAATTATTTCCGCAGATTTTTCTAATTTGCTTAGGCTAATATACGTTTTAGTAAATCAAAGGCAATGGCAAAGCGATGTCACCAATATTTTTACTTAAAAATGCGCCCCTTATCTTAACTTCTACCCTAGAATTTAAAGAACCTTTGTTATATAACTGTTTCATAAAATAATATCAATCATGACAATCAATATGTTCAATTTCTATTAAATAGAATAGCATAGAATAGAAAGTTAAAGACAAGATGAATATGAAAGCAAACTTTATATGGAGTTGGTTAAAGCCTCAACATAAACGGTCGTAAGATGAACTAATTTCTGCCACTTTTGTTACTTTTAGATAATGGACGCCTACACAAATTGCAGACAGTTTAACTGTATCACTCCGATAGTAGAACAGACAGAATATCACATGTTCTGCAGGGAGAAACCAGAGTTGTACATGCCTGAGTTATACCATAAAATAGGAGTAGGTGAGTAGACATTATTGTGAAGATGTTACTTACTATAATTTACAGTCTACAATACTTACTATTAGCTTAGCACCTTTGCATATTTTACGCCTTATTACAAATGAGTAAGGTGCAAAAGTGTGAACATAAATCTTTGACGACGCTGTACATTTCAGTTTATAGTAAGTATAGAAATATAAAATGAATTAAAATTATAATAATTAAAAAAATAGAAAAACGTTCGAGAAAACGGACGTTTTTTCTAAAGACTTTCATCCAACATATCTAAATGAGGAGGTTTTAACATGCCGATAAGGATAAAGTACGAAAATAAGGCTTCAAAGTCCGTTTATATTATGATGTTCACAGAAAACTCGCATATGCTTAACACAGACTGTGCCCATGAAATCTCATGAAGTTTTTATTTTATTGCACGGCCTATTTGTCTTAATTATTATTATACTCACAATATTAATGATCACAGCTACAATTAACACAAATACCTACTCAGTACGTTGATTATGTTAATAGTTATGTATTATTTAGATTTATTTTATCAAGGCGTATGCGTATTTCAGGAATGATGGCGTGGTCGGCCATAACGACTGGCAAAGGCCTGGGCCGCGAGGAGATCACGGGGCTCTTCGCCAAGTCGCGGTTCAACAGGAAATACAGCACGTTCAGTTGGTGCGAGGAGGACCTGGCTGTACCAGACGTAAGTTACCTGCTATTATTAGCATTCTTTACGTTTTTCAGCAGCATTCTTGAGGTACCTAAGTCAAAAGACTTCCTAAATTTTAAAACTTATTGTACGAAAGTTTCATCGTTTGAGGAGTAGGTACAATCTATGTTTGAATTATTTTGTTCGTGTTGAGAGGCCCCTCGGTACACATCTCTAATAAATTATCTAATATTTCATTGATTAATATATTATATAATTTTTGTAAATATTGGACATGTAAAAGTGCCCCTGTGGCCTAAATGTTTAGGTTTTGAGTTATACCTACATCGCAAATTAAGTTCCTGTCTCCTGGTGGAAACAGTCAAAATTAATAATTATTTTGTTGATCATTATGCAATAAAAACACACATTTATAATTTTAATGAATTATTGAAAATAATAAGGATTCCACCTTCAAAAAAGGATTTAATTTTATAAATGTACACTGGTGACTTTATTGGGACATAAAAATACAAACTGAACAACATGCAATATAAAACTTAAAATAATCTTATAAATAAACTTATCAATAAAAAACCGGCCAAGTGCGAGTCGGACTCGCACACACACGAAGGGTTCCGTACCATTATCAATAAAAACGGTCACCCATCCAAGTACTGACCCCGCCCGACGTTGCTTAACTTCGGTCAAAAATCACGTTTGTTGTATGGGAGCCCCACTTACATCTTTATTTTATTCTGTTTTTAGTATTTGTTGTTATAGCGGCAACAGAAATACATCATCTGTGAAAATTTCAGCTGTCTAGCTATCACAGATCACGAGATACAGCCTAGTTACAGACGGACGGACGGACGGACAGACGGATGGACGGACGGACAGCGGAGTCTTAGTAATAGGGTCCCGTTTTACCCTTTGGGTACGGAACCCTAAAAATGCTCCCCAGGTCGCTGTCATGTGTTATGGTGCCCAGAAGACCGGCAGCGTTACCTCGTTGGATGGCCAGACTTAGTCTCTGGCCGAAGTAGCTGCCAGCCCTCTGGTCACCAGACGCATCTATAATAGTAGGAGATCCCCCATACATCGGACCTTCACCAATCTGTCTGACGGATAAAACTATGAAAATGTGAAAGAAAATATGTTCCTGAACATAAAAAATAGGGTTGCCTAAAGAAATCCGGTCAAGGCTATTTTTAATAAATTTAAAAAAAAATGTTTTCTTCAAATTTCACCGGTTTGTCTGACAAACGAAATAAGTTCCAATGGAAAGTATAGAACTTGTACAACATAAATCAACTAGGTTGCCTATCTTTTTCCGGTCACTATTATGTGGTTGCCATGTTTAAACAGGTGCGTTTTAATTGCACTCATCTGTCTGACGCTTGAATTATACATCAAAATGTTGGTAATTTTATTGCGAATACAGTGGCATAGGGTTGCCAGACTTTTAAGTAAAATAAGAAGGGAAGACTTTTAACGATAACTCATAAACGGCTTAACCTATCAAGTTTGTTTTAATTTTGTTTGAATGAGTTTTTTGAGCACTATTTTTATGATTTTTTTCATATTTTTTGGATCAATGGTTTAAAAGTTAGAAGGAATACGCGTATTTTGTTCTTTCTAAATTATTATTTCCAAAACGGTTAACTTTATCAAAAAATATTGTTTGCGGTCTGCAATGAGAGGAGACCCCATTTGAGATATGAATATTCCCCTCGTGTCGTCGTTGCCTAACAAAAACTCCGCAATTTGGGAGAGCTTTAATCTTTATTGTCTGTCTGTATCTACGTGGTGTTTACAACAATTTCTTAAAGTGCTGTAATACTGTTGCCAGATGAGAAGCTCCGGTAGTAAGGAGCAGGTGACAGGTGAAGAACCTCGGACATATGGAGACAAGTTACGTGACCTATCGAATCTCGCTAATTCACTAAGTACGTAACACTGTTGGTTAACGAATAATTGGTACTAAATGGACCGTCTGATCTCGTATCAGACTGTCAAGGAAGTGTCTTAAAATACATTTAAATGAACATAAATTCTTTTAGATTGCTCGATGAGTCAACTGGCTGTGGCGTGGTGCTTGAAAAATGAATCAGTCAATTGCCTGCTTTTAGGCGCCACCAGCGTTGAACAATTTAAAGAAAACATTCACGCGTTACAGGTATGATAACTATGAGACTTGATAAGTAACTTTTAATAGTTTTAATGTAATGATGACTAGACTCTACTTTTTTTGTAGAATTCGGTCAACTATACACAGACTATTGATTAAATTTTAGGAATTTAGCGCAGGTATCTTTACTTTAACGCGTCTTTGATAATTTTAGGTTATGTCTATATCAGGTGATTTGTGTTTCTAGATAACACACATATATCTAATAGCTTCGTCTTATTAACTAGAGTCGAGCCGAAAGGTGAGAACAATACCTACTAAGACTACGAGTATACCCCTCGCGTCGAATGATGGTCCCTGTGACAGTTCCTTCAAAATTATTTGGTTAGGTTTAATTTAAAAAATAATTGAATGATATTTTTTTTATCATAATATATCTTTATTAAAGCCTGACAACAGTTTATTTAACCCTGAGATAGTGTCGCTGCAAACAGCTTACGTATGGCAATAATGTGCGTACGTCATGTATAGTCGGGGTAGTGGGCATTGGCTTCATGTTGATACTCGTATAATGTCAGAAACATTGCTTACAGAAAATTCGGTTCATTCAATTTACCTAATCGTCAAAATCTGATTCTAAATATTCAATATTAATATATTCTTCGTTTTCTGACTCTGACGAAGTCTGATTTTCATCAGATGTTGTGTCGCTTTCAACCACCAACCTCGATTATAAAACGTTCAGTTTCCAATTCGATTATAGGATTTTTATCGTCGATCTACATAAACCTTAAATGAAATATTAAAGTTTAAACCAAACAACTAACCAGTTCAATAAAACCGCACTATAAAATGTCAATACCGGTCATGTCAACAACCAACTTCAAAACATTGTTTATTGGAATGCTATGTAATCCTTCGTCTTTTTTAAGCTGTAAGTATTTGATTGCATTCACTACAATTTTTTCGTATCTTTGGTATTTTTTTTTGGATTTTTTGTAATAAAACCGTTTATATTTGAATATATTCGTAGATATTTTCCGTTTGTTTACATCGGTGACATTCGATGACATCCAACGTTCGTTGTCAAAGAGTACTTGTTGCCAGTAAAAGAAATTAGTACCATTGAAAATCCGCAAAATGGCGAGGGTCAAATAAACTGTTGTCAGGCTTTATGTAAATGTTAAATACATGTGTAAACAAACACAAATGTGTTTTGTGACAGCTACTCCCACATATTAAAATGAACTGTCTTAGGGACTTCGGCACCAAAGGTATAGAGTGTCAGTTAATGTTAAATGTTTCCACTTTTGGTACAGATTGTCCCGCAATTAACGCCCTTAGTAATGGCTGAAATCGAAAGGTTGTTAGCGAACAAGCCACAACGGCCACCCATGGTGTCTACGCTGGCCATGCGGAACCAACAGAACAATAACACTGTGCGAGTAGATATGACGTAAGTACTAAAGACTCTCATAATAATTTACTATTCATTTGATGAATCCGAATTAACCGAAATAATATTGTTAATACATTTTAATGAAAAATATAAAATGGTTTTGATCAGCGGCGCAACGTCTGGTACGGGCTCGCCTAAGGCCGAGGGCGAGGCCATCGAGGGCGAAGCCTCCACCCCCGGGAAGGAGCCCGGGAGGGGCTTTTGTGAGATTCAGTGACCGTGGTGGCGCGGAAGCACTGACTCTGCTTCCAAATCTAGTAAATCAAAGGTACACGTCGAAAACTTATTTCTTTACGTATCTACACATACATGTTGTTACTTCTATTTGTTCTAAACTATTCTACTCATTACACAGGAATCGCTTAAGGAATCGAAGCCAAAGTTCTTTTTGAATAATGCGGGCGAAGTCATCAAGCGAACAGGTCGGTACCTAGAAGCAACCTTACATTCTACATACCATATATGTATACATATCTAAAACTGTATCACGTGTAAAATCGAAAAACAAATGTGTTTGTGTTTTAGAACAAGACGGTGTATCAACTGACGTGGTTGTGTCGGTGTCATCGCTGAAAGGCAAGCAACCAGCGAGCGGCGGCAGCAAGGTGAAGAAGTCAAAGTCGGAGCCGGCGCGTGCTCGATCCTCTTCTCTGCAGCGATCCTCCTCGGGTCAGCTGGCGGGCACACGCGACCGTCGCCGCTCTCGTCTAGACCTATCCTCCCCGGCCGACATATAACACGAGATGAACATGGCCTGCATCACCTCTGACATGCCTGGCTTATTCTATGAAAATGAAAGAGAAACTGTTGCGAAACCACCCCGCCGGCATCGCTTGTTCGACACACAGGCCCCGGCGACCTCCCAACAGATGGGTTGTGCGTGCGGCCAGTGCGAATCGACCTCAGAAACATATACGAAAATATAAACTGGAAGTGATTTACAGATCTGTGATGAAGTTATTAAGCAATGCAATTCTTGTACGGGATATAAACAATCGGATATATTATCTAGTAAAGTGAGTGTTACAAAAATCTTTATTGTAGAACCTACCTTGTTTCGAATCGACAGATTCGAAACGAATCTACTTGATAATTAGATAGTATAGGTAATGGCTCCTCTACACGATGGGCCAGCGCCGGCCACTCCAAGGGACGCAGCCATGCGGTAGAATGAGATAGCAATATCACTTGCTTCCTCTAACGCATAAATGCGTCCCTTGGAGTGGCCGGCGCTGGCCCATCGTGTAGAGGAGCCATAAGGATGTAAACATCTAGATTTGTAAAAAAGAATTGTCACTCTTGCACGTGTAGTTGTTTATATATGACCAGCCAAAATAGAGAAGTAAGGTAAATAAATACTTACTTTTCGTACTGTTTTCGTAGTGGGTATGATTCGAAGTCCTAATAGAAGTGTGTAAAATTTATTTTAGTATACAGATATTGTGATCGAGGTGTCTCTAGAGCAACACGATCGTCGTATTCAGCAGACATGATTCCTTTGAAAATACTAGGTTACGAAGATTAAAAAATGCCATAACTTATTAATGCTTTTTCTGATGCGCACATATTAACTTGGGCTGTCTGGCTTAAACAAATCGCGAACTTAATTGGTCATATATGCAAGCCATTCACACGACCTGCTCGAAAGTTAAGCCTTCTAGTGTGCATACCAGCATAATATTTGTCATGCTTCCGCCGAGTATTTAAATTCGCACCTCCGTTCTATAGAGTCCACTTTATAAGCAGGCATCTTATAACGTGATACGATAGTAGGGCCAGAGCTGTGTCCAGTACGGTTACCATCAGTTTGTCACTGACATAAACGCCGTCGAGAACGTAATTTACTTTCTATACATCTCGCTCGCACTCGCATATTAGTGCAAACGGGACGTATAGAAAGTAAATTACGTTCTCGACGGCGTTTATGTCAGTGACAAACTGATGGTAACCGTACTGGTTTCGACAGAGAAATAATATGTAGTTTACTATTATATTCCTATCCGGCAAATCACTGCCGAATTTAGTGCTCGGTCCTTAAGAAAGCTAGGTACATTCTTTGTCGGTATAGCTACAAATTTGGTAAATTCCTATATTAATAGGTGATTGAATTTAGAATTAGCTAATTAGAACACGTACATTGTACATGAAACAACTGTAAAAACTGTTTTGTAATGTAAATTTAAAAACAAGTTGTAGGGCTCCATTTGACTCGTTTCCGGAACCGTACGAAATGATGTATTACAATATTACCAATGTTTTCATCGTTGTGTTGTAAGGTTGCCATGGCAACACACTCGTAAATACAAGACTGGCAGGTACTGTTTCTGAAATGGGTCCCAAGTATATTAAGATAAGTAGGTACTTCCCCGTCTGACGCGCCATTTGGACGAGCCGTAGGCGCATCATGTGTGTATTGGATGGGTCTGAGTACCTAATTAAACTTTTTAGACAATATTATTGTTAAATGCAATCAGCGAGTAAATAAATTAGTTATTATTAAGTAAAGTGTAGAGATAGCTCAAAGATATAAAGGGGGCGAAAACCGGAATAATTCTATTTATTGTATATTAAATTATATGAGTTTTGAATACTCTGTTTTAGGTTAGTGGGGATTACTTTCAGATTTATTGCTAGAATTATTTATTAATATTAAAATTGTAGAGTCATGTACCTGTTACAATAACTAATCGAGAAGTGAAGGCAATGGGTAAATTACAAATACTTCTTGGTAATATTTAAGTTTAGATTGGTGATTAAAGTATTTTTTACAGATCTGTACTTAACTAAAAGGGTTGGTTCCTGAATTCATCTGTATGTTCTCGACTGGGTCTTATGATCGTTTACAATGTACCTTAGTAAGTGGAAATGTAGCATGGTACACATATTCCTTAATTTCATATCACTAGGCATAAGGTCACACAATTTTCGTACCTACTGTTATTAGTCATTGAAAGTTTATCCATGTATTACGAGCATACATCAAGCGCAGCTTTGTATAAGTATACATATTTATATTTTATGTGTTATTAATGTTTAAGCCAGAATATTATACTTAAATCATCCTTATGATTAAAACTGCTATAAACTATATCATTTATTATTGAGACGGAAATATTATTTACCTATATGCTATATATATATGCTATATAAAAAAAATTTATCTATTCTGATTTCAATTTATACCGGTAACGGCTCCAGCATCGTGGCAGACTTTAATGAACGTCTATATACGCGTAGGACCCCTCAAAATTAACACTTTCGCAACCAGGCAAAATTTCAAACAATACCCCAGAAACCGACAGTACTCGCTAGTCGGGCAACGACGTGCAAATCAATGCCGCACGCCGCGAACCCGCTAGTCGGGCAAGCGGCGGACGCTCAGGGCTGTGCCAAGTAACTTTCGTATAAGTACGTGAATAAAATTAAATCTGCTGTCTCATCTGTTTAGGCTCCCCGTTTTATCAATTATCACAATGCATTCAGTGGGGCAGTAGGAAATGAATAAAATCACACAAAGCCAAATCATCAACAGGCTAAACCACAAAGTCCAGTAAGAAAGCAGAAATCGCAGTTGTCCAAAAAACAAGCCGAGTCGTCAAAATGAAAATGAACACAACACAACAACGTCCGAAGCACATCACAAACCATTACGGAATGGCTCCGATTGCAATTTTACACCGAGACCGGGTTGAAAAAAAACCCGGGTCGCAAACTTCAAATAGATAAGGGATGGTAAACAACATCTCCAGGGTTAAGTGTATGATCACAGTAAGTAACTACATTCTTTTGTCAAAGAAGTTGCGACTTTATTGTATGTGTACGAACGTACTAATTATCGTAACTATTCAAAGCTACTTGTTACGTTTTGCTTCCATGCAGTGCAGTGCTGTTTTATGATGACTGACCTATTGTCTTTTTCTGAGAACTGCCGCTTAGAATTTAGAATGTTGTTAGGTAAGTACTTAGTTAAATTTCTTGGTTTATTTTTCTCCGAATTTTGTTTCACAAAAATCATCCTATGAGTACTCATGAAATAGATGTATACATATACTTACTAAATATTCTTAAACACAAATTAGGTTGTACGATTTACGAAAATTCTAACTCCTATTGATACATACCCGTGTATGCAATTTCACGTAACCAACTAATAAGAATTTTTATTTTGTAATCGCATTAGGTAAAGTAAATAAAAATACAAAGTGAAGTAATAAAATATAATAATCAACTGTAAGTACCAACTTTTCGACCACATAATAATCAGAAGACTTACAATTTTTTCTGTTAGTGGCAGTGGCAGCCCTGAGGTAGTGAAGATGCAATGCTTGCCCGCCTGTCGGGCACTTCGGCGTCGCGTGTAGGTTTATAGCTCTTGCCCGACTAGCGGGTATGCCGGCATCTGAGTAAACTTTACGAGTGCCCGAGAGTCGGGTACGCGGTGTCGAATGTGTTAAGGGTTCCGTAACATACTTATTACATACGCTTGATCAGATCTGTGTTTCACTATTACATATAATCCGCTAACAGAAAACGCATAAAAATCACCTTAGCATAGCGGCTAATACGGTTCCTGAAATACAACCCGGTGGCAGACACGCGGACAGCGGAGTCATTGGGTACCGATCCCTAAAATTTTACTTGACTGGGATACCTCAGGTAGGTGCCAGGCAACGTTCACCGCACGATCAGAGAGACGTGCGCGCGAGCCGCGTAGCGGCCGCCGACCGCCGCGACACCGGTAACTAGCCAATTAACATCCTCATCCCTCCGTGCCTGTCCGAGATCCTTCCAAGTATAAATATAGCTCGTCCAAGCTGCAAGATCCGCTCGGTAAATGCCCATTCTACTCTGAGATGTAGTTTAAGTGCCCCGCTGATCAGACGTGCCACTGCCGTAACGAGACCTGTGCAATATGTCGTCCATGGTATACTTCGACTGGCTGGACTATATGGTGTTCGGGGCCATGCTGGTACTTTCGGCACTAATCGGCATTTACTTTGCTTGCTTTGCAAGCAAGAAGCAAAATACCACGGCCGAGTACCTGATGGGAGGCAAAACTATGGGCATGTTCCCAATATCTATGTCGCTGATAGCCAGGTAAAATAGTGTTAAATAAGTCCACTAGTTTTATATTATACTGATTTATAGAAAGTTTTATTATTCCTTACTATTGCAGTTATGTATCCGGCATCTCCCTGCTGGGACTGCCTGCAGAAATGTACACATACGGAACACAGTTATGGGCTGTAGTATTTTCAGAATGGGCAGTATCTGTTGCCATTGCTTTCATTTATCTTCCTGTTTTCTACAATCTTCAAATAACATCTACATATGAGGTTAGTATAACGTACACATTACTAAATTAAATATTTACTAAGAGAGAAACTCGAGTTTGACAATATAAATTTTGAACCAATTTTACCGTGCACACATTGCGTTTTTAATTAGTACACAATTTATGTAGATATTGAACACGATAAGTACCTACAGTATTTTTGTTATGAGTTATGTATTTATGCGTATTTTAGTCAATACCACGTATAATTTTACGCATAGCTCAGTCGCAACACTACATTTAAACAGACATATTAACTGCAGTTTCCAATTCTCCTTTGTTTTCAGTACTTACGTCTGCGATTTTGCCACAACGTTAGGCTACTGGGATCAATAATTTTCATTGTGAAAATGATGCTCTACATTCCAATAGTAATATATGTGCCGGCTTTGGCATTTAGTCAAGGTATCCATCAATTGTTTTATTTATGGTAAAAAAAAATAGTTGGGGACCAGCAACATACACTACGAAAGTAAAAGCATTGTTAATTAATGCTTATTTCGCTATACGTGCCTATGTAAGTATTGTTTTTTTTTCAGTTACCGGAATCAATCTTCACTTAATTACACCAATCGTATGCATCGTTTGCATATTTTACACCACTGTAGTAAGTATATACAATCCGAATTATATACCGCACAATCCCATATACGAAACTTAGATTGTCAGGTCCTTTATTCAGCGGTAACAATTTAATGCGAATATAATTTAAATTTACTGGTATGTTAGTCCATATCGTTCAGTTTTCGCAGTGCGAGTGCATGCAATCAATACGTTTTCACTGAAAAAGACTCGCTGTAACAAAGAAGGGCACTAGAAGTTTAAACGATTAAGGTCATGCACGATAGGATCGTACTCGCAGTAGGTATCTTCCTGCTTGTAATAAAATAACCACATATGATAAAAAATTTACCATATCTTGAAGATATATCCAGGTACATTTCATTACAAGCATTAATTTCTGAATTTATGGTATTTAATATATGGATTTTTATCATGGAAATCATCCTCTAACGCAGCGTCTTACGTAGGTAACCGAACAGCGAAAGCGAAGCGAATCGGTGCGACGCGGATGAAACAATCCTTTGATACATATAGAATTGTCCTACGTAACGGATCTCAATGTTATTTATTGGATGATTTCAGGGGGGACTTAAAGCAGTCGTGTGGACGGACACCCTTCAAACGGTACTCATGTATTTTGGCGTTATATTCGTGTTGATGTATGGAACATGGAGACTCGGGGGGGTGAAGAATGTCATTGCTATAAACGAGGAAGGGGAGCGACTGGAGTTTTTCAAGTAACTAATATTAAACATATTAGTAGGTAAACGGCATTATAAAAAGCCTACCCTGAAGCATCTGATTTTGCTGCTAACTTTTCGATGAAAAACACTAATCCGGAAAGGCCGGTTTCCTATTAGTGTTCTCTAACTATATGTATATCCTTACCATATAGCAGCCATTCTCTAAGTGTGTTCCGCGGAACCCTAGGGTTCCGCGACACCCCTGCAGGGGTTCCGCAAGAATTTAGAACACTATGCTTTAGTCGCCTCGAAAAATTTTACTATGCAAAAAACACACTTCTAAAAACTATTGTTTTATTGTAGGGTTCCATCAAGTATTTCGTTTTCCAAAAGGGTTCCGTCAAAAAAAAGATTGAGAACCGCTGCCATATAGCAATGTGATTAATTCGGTTTGTGTAAAGGACTTGAACTAGTAACAGTTATATTATTCACAGAAAACAAAGCGATCACGTACCTAAATTTTCTGTCAATCAATTTAACTTGAATATTACCTAACTATCGTTACTTTACCTTCCTTAAACGCAACAAAAACTAAATGTAGTCAGATTGCGTGTGTAATTGTTTTAGTATGGACCCCGACCCAACTATAAGGCACACATTCTGGACAACGGTATTCGGCAATTTCTTCAGTTGGCTCGCGTCATGTTCTGTCAATCAGGCGATGATGCAGAGATGTCTGGCTTTATCGTCATTGAAAAGGGCGCGTATGTAAGTTACGTTTAAAAATTCAACACAAATGTCGATGTCGGTGTCAGTACTCAAACTTTATGCATTTTTAATTAGTTAGAAGGAGTTAGGTAATGTATGGATGCCTGCCTGCAAAAATGTTCTAATAATTCTCAACTGTAATGTGAATTAAGTTAGACCAGCCATTCTCTAAGTGTGTTCCGCGGAACCCTAGGGTTCCGCGACACCCCTTCAGGGGTTCCGCAAGAATTTAGAACACTATGCTTTAGTCGCCTCGAATTATTTTATGTAGGGTTAGGTTAAATTTTATGTCCAATGTAGGGTTCCATCAAGTATATCGCTTTCGAAAAGGGTTCCGTCAAAAAAATATATTGAGAACCGCTGAGTTAGACTAAATAGCTTCAGTCTCTAGTCTTTATTATTTTAATCCATTCTAAAATGACAAATGAATTTGTAGGTAAGTAATAGTCTATCAGTTGGAATAAATAACCGATGAAAATATAATCTATCCGTATTTTCGTGCAGAACTATATTCATAATGGCCGCTGGTATCTACATGATAGTGAGCCTCTGCTGTTACACCGGCCTAGTGATTTACGCCACATTTGCGAGCTGCGACCCGCTTCAGACCGGGGCGATCAGGAAGAGTGATCAGCTGCTTCCATACTTCGTGATGCAGCTCACTGGAACAATACCGGCGCTGCCAGGAATTTTTATGAGTGGGGTATTTAGCGCAGCCTTAAGGTATGTATTTTGTTTACTGTTTTCACTACATACCGGAAAACTTATGCTATATATAGCACTACGACCTTACCCTAACGATATGTTATGTATGTTGTTGACCTTGACACGACTACGTAGTTAGGCAGAATACCGCTCAAATTCTTTTTTTTTTTTTTTTTTTTTTAATTTATTATTTAGCAGGACCTTTATACCCTTGTATACATCGGCCCTATCATGTCCGTTTCTTATATCTCCAAAAATTATGCCATTTACATCTATATAAGTGGTCATTTAAAATAAAAATAATTATAATCTATTTGTTTCTTCGGCTAATCTATATGCCATTTGTGCCGTGTCCGATATTGGGTTGCTAAGGATGTGTATAAAGGCACCGATGTCGTATGGCATTAGATTGGCCGACGTTATGAGCGCCTCCCTAAGGGCGCGATTTCTACTACACTCTACGCTCAAATTCTTATTAAATTAAGTTTTCATTTTAATGCTATCCCTGTAAAGTAGTTTATACTATCATCATAAACCGCATATGATGCGTTCAAAAACCACAAATTACGGCCAGAATTAATCAGTTATGAGCGCCTCCCTAAGGGCGCGATTTCTACTACACTCTACGCTCAAATTCTTATTAAATTAAGTTTTCATTTTAATGCTATCCCTGTAAAGTAGTTTATACTATCATCATAAACCGCATATGATGCGTTCAAAAACCACAAATTACGGCCAGAATTAATCAATTGTTTTGTAAAAACAAATTTCCTATCTGTGGAAATGTATTTATTATTGCGTGTAAATAACATTGAATTAAATTATATAATTTATGAAAAACAAAGGAATTATATTTGACCTCATTTTTAAATCTACATTTCAAAGTCTAGTTGCTAAGTGGGATATCATACGAAAGAGCTTGAGTTGCACATTCTAAAACATTTTTAATACGAAAAAACATTTCCGAACTTACTTCTCAGTTTAACCGTGTAGCATTTGCAAGTGTTTGTTATTATTGAAATTATATATATATATTTTTTTTTAATCGTTTATTTACATACAATATATATACAGTGGTACTACTAAACGAAATTATATTTTAGTTCAATGTCAACGGGATTAAACTCACTCTGCGGTGTAATTTTTGAGGATCTTATCAGACCCGCCTACAACAAGCCAATATCAGAGAAAACTGCAAGCTTCATCATGAAAATCATCGTTGTAGTAATTGGTAAAAAATATATTTCACTATAAGTGCAAATTACAATACAAATAAATTGTAAAATAAAATTATAAGAAACAGAATAAGCGGTGTTTAATTATTTGACAGGTGCCATTTGTGTCGTGCTCGTATTTTTGGTAGAACACATGGGCGCTTTGATTCAGGCTGGTAAGAGCTTGGCTGGAATCACTGCAGGCAGTCTACTAGGACTGTTTTCTATGGGTCTGTTTTTACCTTGGACTAACTCAACGGTAAATATTTTTTTAAGTTGAATTATAGTTAACGTAGCCGTAACGTGGCCTAGCGGTAAGAGCGTGCGACTTTCAATCCGAAGGTCATGGGTTCTAACCCCGGCTCGTACCAATGAGTTTTTCGGATCTAATTTACGAAATATCATTTGATATTTACCAGTTGCTTTTCCGTGAAGGAAAACATCGTAAGGAAACCGGACTAATCCCAATAATGCCTAGTTTCCCCTCTGGGTTGGAAGGACAGATGGCAGTCGCTTTCATAAAAACTAGTGCCTACGTCAATTTTCGGGATTAGTTGTCAAGCGGACCCCAGACTCCCATGAGCCGTGGCAAAATGCCAGGATAACGTGAGGAAGAAGAAGAAGTTGAATTATCGTTAGTAGTCAGGAATGAATTCTCTCATTTCTCAATTATTTGAACGTTACAGGGGGCCCTCGCAGGTGGTCTAGTTTCCACTATGTTTGTCGGCTGGATGTCCATCGGCACGCAAGCCGCGATGATGAGAGGGGACATCGTGTTTCCAACAAAGCCCGTGTCGGTCGCTGGGTGCGAGGCAAACGTCACCCTGCCGACATCACCTGTATCGATGGCTCACACCGTGGAATTTGACCGGTATTCACTTTAACTTAGCTTAAATTTCGAGAGGACCTTGTTAATTAGTACGTATTTATATCGGATTTATAAATATTTTAATAAAATTTCCAATATTTTTATTTCTTTCAAAAATTATTTCGATAAGTATACGAAACTCTTATGGTCACCATAATTTCAAAGTACCCAAAATGTCAAAGGTAAAATTAAAATAACACATATAGTTACTAATTAAAAACTAAACTTAAATATAAACTAAATAAGTATAAAATAAATTGCCTACTGGTGCCCGTCCCGAGCTGCCCCCGACGCAAAGTAAAATGTAAGTGCCGTGATCTATCTATCAGGCCGAGATCACAATAGTCGCAAAAGTTGCGAGGGATTCAAGGCACAAGGGTTAAACAAATTTTGCCACCGAGTGAATCACAACATTTTCACCACACCAACGCGAGGAAAATACTAACTGTGAAACCTCAAACTTATTAAAATTTATTATTCAAATGCATCATTTAAAAGTCAATTCTACCAGCCAACATTAAGGGAACAACTCAAAATTTGCATCAATTTACTTTGCCACACATTTGGATAAAATGCAACTTTCTCATCAGTTTTTGAACAATCAACAGAGCCTTTACGAGCTAGTGTGGTGTAAATATTATATCTTAGTTTACTACTATTACTGCTACTGCTTAGTTTCAAAACGTAAAATTGGACTTGTCTGGCCGCATGTACCCTATATATAGTCACAAAAGTAAATTTAAAGTATGTACCTATAATAAATCATTTTGAGCCCTAAGAAAAAAAGGCTATACTTATAAAACTAGATAACGCCGGTTATGAATACGCCTATAATAAGAATATGCCTAAAATGCTTTTGTGTATCCTTTACGTATGTTCTAGTGCAGAACACAGCGACCAGGATTGTCTGTTAAGTTTAAAATTCATAACTGTTAGGTATTTATGTCTTAGCAGATTTTTTTATTTTATGCTATAGGAAAAATCATGGTCTAATAAAATATGGTCTTCTATTCCCAGAGTGACACGGGCCTACGTCACAATAACATTGCCACTTTATTTCAACATAACATTAAACAACTGTACCGATATTCGAAACCTAAGAATAATATTGAGAATGGCAACATTGTGTTGTCGGTCGTATTGTCCTTTTCTAGCATATACGTCCCTCTCTCTCTCTCACATTCCCACCACAGAGCAGTTGGTTTTGACAGGTGTTTGACAGTTACCGCCAAAACAAATTTCCAAGTCATTGGCTTGCTGTTTTTCCATCTGGAAGGTCGTGAAGCTAAACTGCTGGTGAGTTTTTGAATTTGTACCCCAGTTTAGCTGACTATATTGAAAAACAGTTTCTAACGGCTTTTGCCGTTCGAAATAAATATTTAAATTCAATTGTCCGTTAAACAATCTAGCAAATAAAAACGATCCGGAATAGTGATGTGCAAGTGTTTTCAAAGGCTGCCTGCGCGCACCGTGGCTATGCCAATGAAAATACTAAAACACATGTTAGAAAACACATCGAGCTGGTAAAGCGTGCACGTGTCACCATTATAATTTAATTTTATACCTACATTAAGTCTCTTCAGAGTCTTGTTAGTTTAAATCTTTGTGTGTGTGTATAATAACGGTTGAAATTTTAATACTTAAATGGTGATCTGTGGAGGCATACCCTTCAGTTTTCAAGTGATTTGTGTTTTCCAATACGAAAGGATCGGATAGTTAATACGTGTTACGTAGAACCTACGTATGAAGGTAGAAGCTCATAGACGTGTAAGTTTTATCTGTCCAAGTATCTATCAGCAATTTGTCTTTTTATCCCGTTCCGGGTTAATATAATATTTATTGCAAAATTTATTTTTTGGTAATAAACTTGCTGATAAATAATGTGTATCCGCTTAGGAGTCGACGAAGCCCCGCTTCGCGGGGCTTCTATTTCCGCTCTGAGGGACACAAGGTAACGAACAAACCTACATCGCAAACATTGCATTTATTTTTGTGGAAAGTGAGTACTTCGGCAGTACATAAACTTAAATCTGACTAGACATAGAGAGAGATTAGCATGGCTCTGCGCAAGAATGACATGCGAAATCGTGAAGTATTTCACTCTTTATCTACCAACTTATATCTCTCCAACTAGATAATTGATTTAAAAAAAAAAAAAAAAAAAAAATTGGTTAAAATGTAGGTAGGTACCTACTTAAATAAATAACTTAGCAGGTACTTACAGCCTAAAAAGGTTAAGGAAAGAACTCTTGCATGTAGTTGCTATATGTGCTATTTTGGATTTGAATAATTTGATTATTAATTCTATACGTAACTACATACAAGAGGGTCAATTCTTAAGCCTACCTACCTACCTACATAAATAGTACACTTGTAAACGTTTCAAATAAAATCGGAAGCCTGTGATTTGGAAGGGCATTAACGATACGGGAATCTTTAGATTGATTCATTGACGAAGACGCATGGTTTGGTTCATATTGTCAAATTATATTAGTTAACTGTAGAGTTAAAGTTTAGTTTTGGCAAATCTGCGCGTCACCGTGAATGACACTGTCTAAAAGTGCCTGTTAAAGCCTGCTTAAAGCCTTTCACCTTGTCGAGCAAGGAACCCGCAACTAAGGGAATATTACCCACAGGGTATTTGATTTGAATGATATTCTTAAACCTATGTCTGTTATGGTTCCACCTGCGTGAGGTGTGCCTAAGAGAATCTTTTATTCGTTCACAAACTAACGTCATGTTATTTGTGATAAAACCAATATATTATGTACCTATCTAAGCCTGCGCAAGGCTGCCATGTTTACACCTGCGTAAGGTGTGCCAAAGAATCTTTGATTCGTTCACAAACTGACGTCAAGTTATTGATGATGATATTATAACCTATGTAAGCCTGCGCAAGGCATGTCAGACATATTCACAGAAATATAAATGATATGGTTATAACACAAGCGAGCGAGTAGGCCACAATCAGAAAAATATTACAAAGATGAATTTGTAAATATCTCCTCTTAGAGAAAGTAAAAAGGGTTTAAAATAATGTTTTGAGTAAAAATCAGTCGAAATAGGCAAGGCTTCGTTATTAGAGTTTTCATTTCTGTTTACCAATCTATTCTAAGGGTCCCGAACACCCTGTTGGCTAAACCCAAAATTGGGTTAATTAACTGTGGTAAAAGTGAAAACTACTTACTATTTACAATAACATTTCTAAAATCATAAAAGGTAAAAAATAACCTAAGATTCCAGGCCTATCTCGACTCATTTTTATTTTAAAGATGATAAAATCTTTACAACCTAATATATAAATAAAATTGTGGTCTGGAGACGCTAAGCCTCATAACTTGGGCGGCATAGATAATACTAAGAAATTTAGTCGCTGAATTTCGACTATAAGCCCAGGCAGAATATTGATAATTAGAATAAGGAGTGGTCAATCCTCCAAGGTCCAGATAATCTGTGGACTCTAATTAAATCAGGCTCGGTAAGCTCACGACACGACAGAGCTTACGATTCCATTCTGAAATAAGCTATGTTTACAATATATATTACTCATAGTGTGAAACAAACAGCCTGCTCAAGGTGTACAAAAGGTCCGTTTAACGGCCCTATGAATATCTAAAAATCTTTGAAGTCTAGGCCTGCTAAGGCAGACTAGAAATAAATACATATGATCCCAATGTAAAAGCAGCTCACAGTTGCATAAATTATATTTGCCTCGAGAGCACTAGTCTTTCAGTTAATATGTTTACGAGTACCTACCTATGTACACGATATGACCAAGGTTACCTACCTATTTAATTATTATATCCCTGACTGCCATGGTATGGGAAATTATTATGTGCTGGCGGTGCTGCACAAGCATGTTTGAAATAAAATATACAAAACTGGCCTAACGGGCCTTTATGAATTATGTATTTTACACCCTTATGTCTGTATTGTGACCCTGGAAGTTTTAAACCACCTGTATCGTAAGTGCTCCCATGCACGGATTAAGTTTATTATAAACTACCCATGCCCTAACCTCAAGGGCAAGTGCTTCTATGCACGGACCAGATACTGTTACCGCTTAATTCACTTATCATGACTTGTCATAGTTTGATACTACACGTTTAACAAATTTAAGAACGTGGAATGTACCCACTACAAAAGGTTTTTAAAAACAGTGACTGAATGGTTTGCACGAAAGGTTCTAGCACAACTTCTGGGCGGTCACGCCTAGGGCATGACCCTCTAGTTCTCAATTTATACAAAATTATAGCATTGTGATACTGTTCGCTTGCACAATAAAATAGAGAAACAGGAGCACGCCTTGCGAAAAGGCGAAGCTATTTTGAAACGCCAAACTTTCAAAAATGGATTGAAATATGTAAATATGTCTTTGGTGTGGAACATGTACACCCAAACAAATGCAGTCATTTATTATATGTTGGCAAAACTCTGCCAAAGTGTTAGTCTGTCTGTACAGCGTAACCTGAAGGCATCAATGCACAATTGCACATGAATCTCTTGAAACATGGTGGATTAATTAATTTACACCCCGCCTGTGTCTTGCTCTTACAAAATCCACAAGTTAAGGACCTCAACCTATCTAGGTACCCTTCTTGCCCGAGACCTGAAAAAATGTTCACTATAATCTCATGCAGTCAAGTGTCGGAAAACTAGGTCCACACTTAGCGCTACTGTATATCTAAAAAGTCTGCCTTCCAGGAGGCGGGATGCTAATAGACTAGCCTATATAGTAGGCCAGAGATATAGTATTCAAAAGCACACTGCTCCAAATCCAGTAATATTATATGTATTTCAAAATATAAAATAATTGACAATTCGGCGTATATTTGATATCAAAAAGTTACAATTATCCTTAGTTCATAAGGAGGATAAGTATACATAAATATCAAATAGATTCGACAAAGTGTTGACTCTAGCATTGGATGAAATAGGTCCCTCTTAAAGGGCCTCTGCGCTGTTGGCTTTGTGCCCACGGGTGTCCGGCAAAAGGTCGGGGACCCCATGGTCCGCACAGTTATTGCAAATAATGTATGATCACTAAATAAACACACAAACTTTCATTTTGGTTAAAAACACATATGCGATGAGCTAAGGTTTCGAATTAAGTACCTTATTCTTAATAATTTACACACTGGAAAGAGGAAACTGAATATTCAGAATTAAGCAATGCTATGAATGGTTTACATAAATTAAACCACTTTAGCGTTCAGAACCAATCAAGCTTATGCCTACTAGTAGGCACCAGATAAGGTAAACTACTCTTACTGCATATATATAAATTAATGAGTACAATTAAGGTCACTTGATGATAGCTAAACATGAATATAAGCAGAATGAGCCTGCACCTTTACAAATATAATTGATAAGGTTCTGTGGCATTTCTATATTAACCATTTGAACGCCAAGAGCACCAAAAAGCGTCATAACTAGGCGTGCCCACATGAGTGTTATGTTATGGCTTAAGCTCTCAAAGTAACCTTCACAATTTTAAGTAAGGTTTGTTTAGGTACATTAGCTCGCGTTCGCGTTAGTAAAGCGTACAAAGGATTAAATGCATTTTATAGCTATAACCAAGTATATAGCTCACACTGACTCACAGTCATTAAAGGAATTCAGTAATTCCCTATGACATTTTAGTAAGTAGGTACCCAATATTAACTTTGTGGGTAGTGATAGTGAATTATAACGAATATTTAAAATATTCGTCTACTTAATCCCGAGGGATTCTGGAAATAAGAAAGGTCTTGTCCTTGTTATATTCCTGCAACTGCTTACTTTACTAGATGATTATTATCAAATTTGTTAATAATTGGGAGTTATAAATAAAAACTACTCGAGTACTTTATGATTTTATTCTTTTCATACTTGAATTACATCACTCCTTACCACAGATGTTGTATGCTCCTTGAAGAGTAGACTGACTTATCTCATCTTCTTTTACCTAGTTTTCACATACTAATTAAGCATAGCACCATTGTGGTGACTCATTTTTTCTCTTTGAACATTTATAAGTACATTAAGTACGTATATGAAATGTAAAGTTAGTAACATAATATAATGGTATATCAAATTGTATGCTTTACATAATACCTCTCTCCTCACAGGTGTTAAAATAAAGGGTGTACTACATAATTAATTAAACACACGTAATATAATAATATTACATATACATAATAAGTACATGTATAATCACATTGGCTTGGCGTCTTCCCACCACCAGGCGATAACAAACACGTCTCAATATTATTCTTAGGTTTCGAATATCGGTACAGTTGTTTAATGACAGCGTTTTACACAAAAATAAAACGCTAATTAAATAACTTACCATATTCGAAACCTAAACTTTTAATCCTGCCTGGTGTAAATATGTATAATTTTGAGACAATGACTTGGAAATTTGATTTGGCGGTAACTGTCAAACACCTGTCAAAACCAACTGCTCTGTGGTGGGAATGTGAGAGAGAGAGAGGGACGTATATGCTAGAAAAGGACAATACGACCGACAACACAATGTTGCCATTCTCAATATTATTCTTAGGTTTCGAATATGGTAAGTTATTTAATTAGCGTTTTATTTTTGTGTAAAACGCTGTCATGTTACATGGGTACATTATACCTATGGTTAATAAGTTAAAATATTTCTTTATAATATTATAATTTTCATTTATATGTATTTTATCTTAAATTTTACAATAACACGTCATTTTTAATTATTCGTTAGCAATATCTTCCGATTCACGAAAGAAATTTCAGACGTTCGGGTAATTCTGTTTACATTACTGGCAACACAGGATAGCGCTGTCACATTTGACAATTCGGATCTAGATAACTTCATGCTCTGACCGTCATCCGTGTCGAACGCGTGTTAATTGTTATTTCCTTCTCGCTCAGTGTCAGCAGTCGCAGTGTTTTCCAAACTTTTCACGTCGTAAGCTTGGTAATTAATGTGTAACTGTGAATTAGTTTTTCAAACGTTTGTCTTGTATAGATAAATAAAGTTTAATTTAATACATTAGATTTGTTTTATTTTACTATGTTTCTACATGAATAACTTAAAATGAATGCCGTTAAAATAATTTTCACCGTTGGTTAAAATTCTATCACATTTTATAGTTTGAGAACCTGTAAACAGCATGATGACGTAGGCCCGTGTCAGTTAGGTCATACGCGAATCTCGGAATAGAGTACCAGGCGGAGTATATTATTATACCATGGGAAAAATAAAAAAAAGATGCACGCAAGGAACGCAATGTTGCATAGAGATTGTCCGTCTTGGATATTTACTAGTCTCTGCCCGTAACATGTCCCTTTCTATATGTGCTTATGCACGGTTGTTAATACGGTCAAAACATACGATAAACAAATTTATGAACTTAGTGTGTCACTGAACTTATTATTGCCAACAGGTCGGGGACATTCTTCCTGTACAGATTGAGTTATTTATACTACACGTTCGTTGGGATGATTGTCTGCGTAATGGTGGGCGTCGTGGTATCATATTTCACGCAGCCAAATGATCCGGCGATGGCAAGTGTCTTCAGACGTTTATCCTATTTAGTTAATACAAGTGTAGCATCCAGAAATAACAGTTTAGATTTGGATGTTTTGAGCCGCTTTATAAAGAAGGTTTTTACCTTTTATCTCAACTACTTTGAAAAAATATTTGTGTTTAAAATTTTGCTCGTCAGATCCCTCGGCTAAATCACTAGTTATTTTATAATAATATATGTAAAAGTTCAATATAAAAACTATAATTTTGCGTTAGCCTTCTCTTATAATATAAGTTGTTCTACGAGTATTAATAGGTTATTTTGATGTTATGTATAATTTCATATCTTATCATTAGGGAATTGTTTGTTTCCCCGTTGTAGGTTCACCGGGACCTCCTGACGCCGATCATCCACCGCTGGCTGCCGCCGCAGCACCCGTACTGCCGGCGTCCGCGGCTCACGCAGCACGACATCGAACTCAACGCCCGAGAGATGTCTCATCTGCGTGCACACGCTTTTCCTGTAAGTTCTTCTAGAATTCTTATACTTAATTGCTATTTATAGGTAATATTTAACCCTAACATTCTAAATTTAATGGATCTCATCTTATTTTATAAAAAAATATGTACTTTTATTCTGAATGTAATATTGGATGAGCAGTTGATCATCGTCATCACCATCATCAAATTAAAAGTAAGTTAAATAATTTATTGTATTTCAATGAAGGTATTTGTTACAGAAGGCGACTGATGTTAGAGATCCGGGTTTTTTCTCCAACAACAACTCGGATCCAGCTAGGTTACGCCCTTCTTAAATCATAATTACTTAGATTCATTTAAGTATATTAGTATATAATGTATAATGTAGTAATAAGATTCATTGTACCAAGTAAAATTTAACATTCATGTTGATTATTATTTACGTATATCTTCTGAGTTTAATTTCTTGACCATTTAAATTTTATTCTAAGTTTAATAGCATCGTTCGCAGACGTTTCTGCTTGATATAAAATTGATACTTGTATACAAGTATTTTAGAATTACATATTAATTGTAAAACCGAGCTTAATCGCGTATAATTATGTTTTAAACTGACCTCCAACATCGTAGCAGCTGTCAAAAATCGTCAAGTTTGCCGTGGCTGAGCATTTACTGCAGTCAGTAGAGTTGAAAAATCTAATATCGTCGTGTTGTGTGTCGACCGAGTTCCCTATAGTTGATGTCAACTTTAGCCAGTCTTGCTTCGAGACCACGGAGGTAATTTCAAACTTTAATTATACGCGATTAAGTCCCATTTTATAAATAATGTGTAATGTGTAAAAATTGTGAAAGTTTAAATCATTCTATCAATGCGATTTCGGTTTCTTACGATAACTATTTAGGATTTTTTGAAGTAAGTACGTAATAAATAAGAATACCATCAAACGCAATAAAATGCTTCATTAAGCTACATAAAGGTTATGCGGCAAATACCTTCATGCAGAATTAATTATATCAATAGTAGTTCTATTGCATGAGCTCACACAGATGCTTAGTTCAAGTATGAGCCAAAATTACAGTTTTTAATTGCGTAACTTAAGTAGACGTTCAATTAATTAAATTTTATTTTTACCCTAGTTATTCTAATTTTAAAGCTGTTTCCAAAGTACTAACAGAAAAGAAAAAATAGAACGCCGGGTAGGTGTTACCCAATCTATGTTATGTTATAAGTAATTGTCTGCATCTTAGTTACCCACAGCTACCATAGCGGAAATTCCGAAAAATAGTCAAATGCAGCACTTACACTTTCAACAGACTTCTGCCATGATTTATGGAAAAGAAATAGTCAAGAAACGAGTCTTCTTATACCTCCTTTTTTCATGCTTCCCAAATATAAATAATAGTATGAAGTTAGTTGCTTTCTGAAGATCTGAAGACTATTGCAACACCGCATTTAGTTAACTAACCATGATGCTAGCTAATTATCTCCTAGCACAAGGGTAAGTTAACTAGACGGGGTCGCAACTGGTACTGAAGAGGCACGATGTACGAGTATCGCTGCAGGCAACTGCGCCGCTGCTATTTCCACGCGAACCTTACATTAAATACCTACTAGTCGTAGCACTTACTTAGGTACTTCCTCTACCTGTCACATGGCTCAATAATCTTCAATCGATACCAAACTACAGCCCAGGTTAATAATAAAATTTCCACGTATTCGTTACACAAGACAATAAAACGATGCTGTAAAATGATAAACTATATATTTAGTTACTCTAAAACTGTTATAATTACGTCGCATAATTATTTACAACATCTTGCTTCACAAAGTTTATTAAATAAAGTGCATTATTATATTAAACTTACTGAATTATAAGTAACACGAAACTAATTCGCCATCAGGAACGAATTAAGTTTATGAGATTCGATAATGTTGTGTTAGTCGAACTATTTCGATTGATTGAGATTCTGATTGAAGATATTTCTTTACTTA
This sequence comes from Cydia splendana, assembly GCF_910591565.1. Taxonomy (NCBI): domain Eukaryota; kingdom Metazoa; phylum Arthropoda; class Insecta; order Lepidoptera; family Tortricidae; genus Cydia; species Cydia splendana. The sequence continues at coordinate 35,523,250 of NC_085987.1, read as the reverse complement.
GTTAATATAATGCAGAAACTTGCAACAATTAATACTAATTGCTGATAGCAATAATAATACATCATGGGCATATTTTAATTCGTAGGTACCTAATTCACAATTCATAAGGAGAAAAATGGAATGAGTCTATCTATTAGGCAATTAAAATATTGGTACTTAGCAATAAAAATGATGACACACGGCGATTTGACTTGTCGAGTGCTTAGCGAAAGAACTCCCGTCGTCGGTCGGTACGCATGATATGTAACTTAGAATAGTACAGTACAACACACTTGTTACTTTATCGTTCGGTTCGGATGCCGACACTGGTCTAGGAGTTGAGTTCCGCTCTCCTGCAGGTCCGCACGTTCACCGGGAAGAAGACGTTCAGCTCGATGAGAGTGGCCAACACGAGAAACATAGCGTACATGGCCAGACAGGCGCGCCCCACTGCCGCGTCCAGCTTAAACTTGTTGAACCAAAACGTCAAGTACAGCATCAGCAGCGTTGAAAGCAATGATATGGCAGAGTACTCCAGTCCCATTGAGTTAATTTTCACCTGGTAACAATAGCCAATTTTAAGATACATATTTTCTGATAATCAAAGAAATAACACAGAAATCGCTTTGCAATACTATCATTGACGCTGACGCATAGTTACTTTCGCACAGACAATAGTTAAATAAATTCAAATAATCGCTTTTAAATTGACTTTCGCCTTAGCAAAACTATTTTTAAATTCTGACCAGATAGAGTCCAGGTTCGGCAGGTGTGAGCGACGCCTTGATGAGCCACGGAAGCCCCAGGCACAGCAGGATGTCGAAGGTGTTAGAACCAATCGAATTGCTGATTCCCATTGAACCGTGACCTGCAGAAATTAAATCGTAGTTGTATTGTAGGTATACTATAATCATTATAGTTTACCTACAATAGGTACAGTAGGTATACTAGTATAATTAATTATTAATGGTAGCGTTGGTATACGATTTAAGTATGAGTTACTTATTCGAAATATTTATAGTTTGTATATAGTTTTACTTTCGGTCCCAAAATTATTTAAAGGTAATGCTTATCGTATTAAAAATAAGTAAAAAACGTACTTCAAAAGTAAAACTTCCTAGGGTTGTAACGTATCACTTTCTACCCGCTACATAGATAAACAATGAGCAACTTTCAAAGTTTGATTAATGAAAATCATTATTTACCTTGCTTAGCGACAATAACACTCGATACGGCCTCAGGCACCGAGGTCCCAGCAGCGAGGAACGTTATACCCATCACGGAATCAGGTATCATTAATGTATCCCCTAAATAATAATAAAAAAAGTCAATTAATTTAAATTATGTCCATATTTACGTTAAATTAGCATAATGGCTACGTGCAAAGTTGGTGGTGGGAGAAATACAAGCGACGCCAACTCACGACGTGGTGAGAATATGAACTTTCATGGTAATATTATTTCGCAATTTTTGTTCTAGGTACAACGGATAAAAGTTGTTTAGGTACTTATTGCATTTTTTTTACGCGAACAACGAAATATTCCAAAATTGAATAAAAAGTGAAGTCGCAATTGAAAGGTATCAAAGTATGTGGAAAAAGCAAACAAAAATTGCTGCGGAGTATAACACAAATTGTGTGTTTACAAATCGAATCCAAATTAAAGCTAATAAAAAGAGGTCTTTATTAATTCAAAATCATTAGTTAAAAGTCCAGCAAACATGAAGAAGCAAATCAAAATTTCCACCAACAGCTAAGTCTTGCACTCTTGTGAGTAAAAAGCTAATTTGCCAAAGAATAAAGAGAGGCTTTCCGAACTGGCGGCGACAAGAGCCCAGCTCGTAAATAAATATCTAAATACATGATGATGAACTATACTATCTCACATATTAAGTTTGACATACGTACCTATTATAGTTATCATCCAGGCGACTACGTAAGACAGTGATCCAATCCAAACGATACACATAATGAACGTTAAAGGAAACCAATTTTTGAAACGTGGCTTTTCACAATCTGGAATTGTGAACAAAAACACCAAGTGGATAGGCCACGTGACGAACCATGTTGTCTGAAAGGATAAAGAATAATTAATCTTACCATCCCGACACAAAACTAATCATCATACGCCTTTTGTGCCAATGCTAATATATAATAATAAGTTGCCAGTATTTTAAGTTTGGCTGTGTTTATCAATAACATTATAATTATTATGAATAATTGCAGCGAATGCGCTATGGACAAAAGTATTCCAAGTACTGACTGAACAGAACTCTAACTTGTAATTACCTGCGTAAACCAGCTCCTTTTAAATGGGAATTTCCATAAAGAGTGTTCATATTCATCAGAGACGGATTTTGCGGTCTCCGGGGGCACATGGTGCGGGCTATCATCCGCGTAAGCAATATCATCACTTGCTTTCTCAACCTCTATGCTGATTACTTTATTCTGTTCATCAACTTCTAGTGGTTTTCCACACTCTTTATCGTTATTATAAAGTGGTATCATTGTTTTGACATTCCCATTGTGCTGACAGTGTTCCGGTGATTCAATTTTGGTCGAACTTGGGGTTTTGGTATCTTTTATTTCTAAAAAACAATAAGTATGTTAAATAATCCGCTTACTATTGGTATTAAAATTTCATTTCATTTCATTATTTCCTATACACACATAAGTTTACAGCTTACACCAACACACTTAAATAGAATAATTACAAATATGTACATAGTTACATTTTCAATAATATTACGGCAAACCTAAAGCCGATATGGTCATTGGTGATGTCTGATTTTATTATTATAATTATTGAAATACCTACATAAGTACATATTTCGTCTAGCTTGCATCATCCAAATAAAGACCATAAATAATTCAAAGATTAGTATAGTTGCAAAAAGAATTTAAAAATTCAAAATGATTTCTTTTCAGACAATTAAATTACAGTCCATATACTTTGTAAGTATTGACCTCGGGTATTGACTTACAGGCTATGTTACTTTACAGTACAGTACAGTACAAAATGTTTTTAAATTACCTTACCTATAATATTATCGGACTTTTCGTCAGTTTTATTCATAAGATTCTTCAAGCACTTCCAGCTACCTGGAATCATAACATTATCGCTATGTAAATAAATATAGATGAATGTATTTAGTAAACACAATATTTATATTTCAAATGTAATCGTCTAATCGTAGACGAGAGGGTAACTTTGTAATGTAACCCACTTGACTTTGAATAGCACTTTATCATAAATACAAGGCAGATTCACACTTTGTTGGCCTCACCTTTAGCAAAGTTCTGTATGGATTTGTCGTAATACATAATACAGATGTAGACTCCATACAATAGGACGAGGAGGAAGGCCTCGTACCAAAGAACGTATTCGTCGTGCATGATGCAGATGAGAATCGAGACCGTGATGCCGTACGCGAGGCAGTCTCTCGTCAGTGGCCACCAGTCGAGAGGCACAACCTGCAATTCAATTATGTAGCCTTTCAAATACGGTTACTCCATACATCGAAAAAAAAGCAAGTAGCTGGGATCCCGTTGAGTAAAATCTAACTAGGTAGTTAAATATAAATTAGTTGTAATTACCTCTTACTATTTGGCATTTAATTACGTATGATATTTTATGGAAATAACACAAATATCCATTTATGTCATTTATCCTTACTCTCTGTAAGTACGAAATATGTGTAGTGTGTTCTCGCTTTACCCATTTTTACAAACAAAATATATGTATAGGTGACTATAATATAGGCTATAAAAATAAATGATTAACATTTTATTTTTGGGCGAAATCTCAGTAAATAAACGTATTGTTTATTGCACTAGATAAATTACTTTAAAGAGAGATACATTTCTCGCTACAGTGGTGAACAATATACCTACCTATTATAATAAATATTGTTCATTAAAATAAATGCAAAAATCAGTTTTCTGCTTTCGGCGTCAAGAAGGAGAGGTTTCTTTAGCGCGTGCATGTCAAACAAGTCTTCCTTACTCGATGAATACGAGTCATGCGACTTGAGACAACATAAGTAGATAACTATATTAATTATGCTAGATGTGCTGTATAATTTTACTGTTCAGATTTACACGGAAATTGCAATTTATAACTGAAGCTAGCCGAAGAATACATCTTTAGGCGCAGTTACGGATGACTCTGTCACCATAAAGGTTAAGCTGTGAATAATCAGACCATTCCAGCTCCGATGCCACAGCAAGCGGCGACGGCGAGGATGTTAAAGACGGCGGAGCCGACGATGGTGCCGACGCCGATGTCGCCCTCCGTGATGAAGGTGCCGATCACGTTCACGAACAGCTCCGGGGCCGACGTCGCCGCCGCCATGAACGTGGCGCCCGCCACGTCGTTGCTCATGTTTAGTGCTGAAAAACAACAACGCAAAGGCTTATACGCGATTATAAAAACAGTATTCAATAGGTAACAAATATATTGTTAGATAACCCATTTTGGCTTAATTACAAAATCGAAGCGGACGACAATTGTTAAAATATTATTTCGTAACAATATTTTTATTTCATCTCCGTTGTATTTGAGAGAGAAAAAAGAAAACCGACCTCATCAAGAATAAACAATTAGTAATGTTTGAAGTCTGTGCCAAGCCAAGTCTTAAAAGCATCAACTTACTGTTCAACCCAACGCCGACCCTAGTGCGGTTCAATAAGAAAGAAAGAAAGCTGATATTATTGACTGGTATTGTAACTATAGTCTGTCAAGTGTCAAGCCAATTCCGCCAGTAGAAAAGAGCGGCCAATTTAAAAAATGTAGGCGCGAAGGGTTACCGTACCATAGAAAATTTGAATTTCGCGACTTTTTCTACTGACAAACTTGTTTGACCGGCTATATTTGACTTAACACCAACTTCAAAAATATCAGTAGCTGGCGAATATAAAAAGGGTTATATGTTATTTATTATTCTTCTTCTTCTTCCTCGTTTCGTCAATGCTGAGGATCGCGACCACATGCAACATGTCTCCATTGATTGCGGTCATAAGCCAAGTGGACTGCACGGTGCAGGCTGCCGCCACTCGTCTTCTTCATGGCGTCAGACCACCTCTTACGAGCTCCACCTTGAGCGCGTTTACCATTCATTCGCCCCAAGATGAAACACTTCTCCATATCATGCATTGGTGATCTCATAATGTGTCCGAAAAATCTAAGGGTTCGTTCGTTTTAAGGGTATTATTAGCCGTATCTTAAAAAATATCAATTGCTAGCGCATATAAAAAGGGCAATAGGTATTATATTATATTTTTTTGAACTCGGATTTCTTTCAATCTCAAGTCTTGATCGGAAAACATCAGAACTGGACTTGTAGAGTATAATAATAACGGTCTAATAGCGAAGAGTCTCGACCAACATCTTGAGAGACTCTCGCTAGGTGGTTGGATCAAGGGTCAGATGCAGAAGGCGGTGATCTTGGACACGGCGCGGATAGTCCGCCGGTTCCTCTCTCTGCGGCCCTGACCACCGGTAGCTTGGGCCCTGCCCCGCTGCTGGCGGCACCCTAGGTTAGGTTTTTTATAATGTGTTTATATTAATTTTTATTGTTTTGTAAGTGTTTTTATATTTTACTTTTATATTCATATTATAAATAACCTAACTTAAGATGAGAAATGAATAAAGAGAATAACAAAATATAATTATTAAAATCGGTTCACAAATGACGGAGTTTAGAGGTTACATTGTACATAAAAATACAATACGGTTGAATTGATAACCTCCTTCTTTTTTTAAGTCGGTTAGCAATGGAAAGAGTGATTCTTGATGAAAGCTTGACATGCTTAGAAATTAAAACTACTAATATAGGTATACATTAAACAAAAAATGAAAAAAATATAGCTACATACATTGACAATCTTAATCCCTTCGATTCATATATTCTGAATAAATTTAGCCAAATTTGCAACGAGAATACTCGTAACCATAATAGGTACCTACGATACTAACCGTGACATATCCTGTCGACAGCAGGCACGAAGAACTTGTCGCAAACGACCGCGAGTGCGATGAAAAGGTACAGCGATATGAGGATGTGTATGACGACAGCGCCGTGCTGCCGCTGCGACTCCGTGAACAGTTCGGCGGGGAAGTCATCGATAGCCGGCGGCGTGCAGTTGCGCCCCCGGAGGTACCCGTCTATAAAACATTAAGTAGTACGTAGAGTAGATAATATCGGGGTTTTAGAGGTATACATCATATGGACTTTAGATAATGTACCTACACATATCGTCAAAACCATAATGTACCTACACATATCGTCAAACGCATACTTGTTTTTAAAATTCTGCACAGCACGACATAAATGTACAGTAAGCTGCAGAGATAGCTGACCCTTCGTGCAAACAAGTTTCTATACGGGGGGGTCAGTTATTAGTCAGTGCAAATAATAGCTTACTGTATGTATAGTTGACGATATATAATTTGCACCGATTGGTCATAAAACTTTATCTTTACGAATATAAAAGGACAAAAGAGGTGTGAAGCCTTTGCCGCGCGTGTAGCTTCACGCATATTCAGCTTAAGCAATCGAAAGCGGGAAGCTGCGATAGGTAGGTACCTAACTTAACACATAGAACGACATGTGACGAAATATTGGCTAGGTCCACACCACAACTCCATGTGCCATGTGCCTCTACTTGGTACTTTTATCCCCTTAAAGTTAGGCAATCGCATGGAAATCTTTACAAGTCTGGACTTCCTTGAGCTCATTCTATTCAGAATCGTCAGCATTTGGAGAATAATTACCCAAAATGTTCCGACCATTAAAAAATAATTACCCAAAATGTCCGTTCTATTACGTCACGTTAAAAAGTGTGAAAAACTTTTTCACTTGTAGGTATATGCGCTTGACGTAGTTGGAAACAAAAATTTACATAACTCAGTTTTAGGACATTTTTTAGCGCCATGATTGAATATATACCTATCTAAAAAAATCAGGATTAGTGAGAATCAGGTTTTCAACATATTTTTTTTGGAAAAAATATGCTCAGATATAAAATATCGTCGGTCTATATTTTAAATATTTTTTTTAATTACCTATTGTTGTTACTACCGTATTTATCAGAAAACCGTATCGTTTGATTCATATACCTATACTTAAATGTAACTACATCTATAAACCAATCGGTAATTTAACATAACTTAGGTACTGTGAGTTAACATCTTCATAAATATTATATATACTCGCAGGTATTATTCTTGACTAAGCAACGTCACACTTATTAATAACTGGAATGGAGGTACTTGACCCGAGATCGTCAACTGATTGACTTTATCAAATAGAATCATAAATTACTTTATTTCATAAGTACACATCGGAAATTAGTGTTTTTATTTCAATGACCTACGGACATATATATCTATAAACTATGACGAAATACTGTATATATCGGGGTACGTGATCCAAGAAAATTATTTTTCTCAAATACAGAAACCAATACTTACTTAGTATTAATCACTTAGTATTTGTATCAATTGGCGCATAGACTATTTCAAATAATAAGCCTCATGGGGTCACATTTCTTACTGTATCCTGCTAGAGTCTGCTAGACCCGATTCAAAACAGATGTTGTGGATGCCACAATCCCATAACAACAAGTGGGTGAAAATATTGGTTGGTTCTCAGTAGGTAAACTATCAATGTCCGAAATTATGGTTTTAATTTATGTATTTCTTATTTTTTCCCCTCTACAAAGACCGTCCTGAGCTCTGCGCCGTCTAGGATTCTAAATCTGCTAACATTTTTTAATAAATACTAAGCATATTTGATATTAACTATATTATTTTGTTTAATTGAAACAATTTTCAGTGGAAATAAATCGTAATTTAGTCATAATATTTGTTACGTGTTTCGCAAATTCAACACATCTTAATAGAATTGTTTAGGTTTTGCGAAAAACGGTGAAATCACGCCATCTTTTGGTCGCTCGTCGACATGACCTTCCATGACATACACCTTGTGGAAATAAAATGTCAGTGGTAAATTTGTGTATAGATGTTTAATTAATTAGGCAGCAAATACTTATAGGTAATGTGATTGACATTGGGATCTGCTGTGGAGACGCTCTTTAACAGACTGACAGTCTTAAAGATACAATGAACAGTAGCATGTGTACAGCCAATTCATGTTGCTCATGCTCATAGCAGAGTTTACCATCAATAACACTTCCTGCTGTTAAGAACCGACTCCAGCGAAGAGCAAACGAGCCAATCGTGGACAAATTGTCTCAAATTACCACTGCACTGTCCTGCTTAACTGAATTAACTGATTTTAGGATTCTAGCTTGTATTTGCGCACGTCTTCGTGCGAGTCCTTATTTCCACGATGATATACCTGTTATCTCATTTAACACAGTCAATGTAGGTTGTAGTTGGCGGTAGGTATGTACGGTCAGCCTCAAAATCCGTGTATCTCAATGACTATCAAGTTATACTTCCCTAACTTTAGTGACAATTTAAGAATAATACGAGTAGATATATATATATACTCACACAAGGACCTGATTTAATGTTAAAGTCGGAAGGCAGTCATAGGAACTTTAACACCTAGCTACGATAAACGCAACCACAGCGTGTTGACTCTTTAGAACGTATCGAGGATTTATTGATAATGTGCATTGTGCAAGTTATGGCAAATTGGCAATAGAAGAGTAGTGTTTGACATTATATCGTATAATTGTGTAATTAACAACATAATGTGTATTTATAAGGACTTGGTATTATGCTACGATCTCTAGCAATAAATAATTTGTCATCTTTATCTACAACGAAACTAATAACAAAGTCTATAATAAGTAGTACCTACCTATTCAGAATTAGGTATTTTAATGGAATACTGTGAACAATATTTTTCACCACACCAGCTGGTAAAGGCTTATTCAAAAACTGATGAGAAAGTTGCATTTTATCCACATGTGTGGCAAAATAATCAAATCCAAATGTTGAATAGTTTCATTATGGTTGACTTTCGAATGATGGTTATGAATGATAAATATGTTTACTAACATTCATTTCAAATGGATTTGGTTTGATTTTGTTTGATATTTTACAGTTAGTATTTTCATTACGTTGGTGTGGTGAAAAATTTTGTGTTCCTCTCGGGGGTAAAATTTGTTTAGCCTCGTGCCTTGAAAACCCTCGCAACGCTCAAGATTGCACTTTTCGAACCACTCTCTTGGAATCTTTCGCTTGTTCGGTTATCAATATTAACACGAGAGGTTAAACAACAACTTTGCCCCCTTGTAAAACAAATAACTATTACAATTAACACTTTTAGAAACAAATCACCTTAAAATAAAAGTAACTTTTAAGTTTTAAGTTCACAAAGATCATTAATCAATGTAATGCAGAGAATTGAGCTTGGTTTGGCTGAAGGAATAATCTTTTCAATTGGCATGTCTTAAGATGAAAGCGCAAGGCACCCTTATATTATATTTTATATGTATTTATTTTCGTTTTCAACTTTACCGAATTGAAGTGCTACCTACTTCTTATGTGTGTGTTATTCTGTAGGTAATATACATGACATTATGACATAGAAATCGGTTCTCATTCATACATTTACATTGTACATGATTTTGAAGAGGTTGGAGGCTTTCGAAATGTGGTGTTGGCGGAGGATGGAGAGGATTAGTTGGACTGAAAGGAAGACAAATGAAGAGGTCCTTAGTATGATAGGAGAAAAGCGATGCTTGTTAAATGCAATAAGAAATAGGAGAGGCATGATGTTAGGACACCTTATACGCCATGATCACTTTTTCCTGAACATCCTGGAAGGCAGGATTGAAAAGACAAGAGAAGAAGGGAGACCTAGAATTACTTATCTCAGCCAAATAAAAAATAATGCGTCGTATGAGGAAATTAAAAGACTGGCACAAGAAAGAAATGATTGGCGATTACTCCACCGACAAGAGCAAAGCTCTTAAGTTATGATGATGATGATGATGATGATGATGATTTTGAATAAAGCTCGAGCTGAGATATACAGCTAAATGGTAGAATAAAGAAACTATTTAAGGGTTTCCTTTTCGAATTTTTGGCTACGGAACCCTTCAAACCAAAACTACCTAGTAAGGAAAATTCCATACGGAGCCAACATATGGCACCTACTACAATGCACCCAATTTTGTATTCGAACTTTAACTCTTCGTATGACATAAGAGTATATGCAAAATTGAACACTATCACTTTGATATAAAGTTCTAAATCATGTAGGGAAAATGTTGATATATTGTATAACATATTGAATTGACATCAAATACTCGCAATGCATTTTGTTCCAAGCGCAGGCAAGCTAGATCAAGTCAATGTCAAATTAAGATATTAAATATTTTCAAACCGAATGTTTCTCCTTCTGTTTAGGTATTTACAAAGATTCTTTGATTGTATAAGATGTGTAAAGAATAAGGGAAAAACGTGCCCCCGAATTTGACAGCTGAAGAAAATGGCGCTGTACAGCACGGTGTATGTTTTGTGGTGCATACTTATTATAACTGAATTGTCAAACTTTGACTTTTGACAACCAGAATTAATGTCCGGACTGTCCGGAGCCTTAGAGTGCCATTTACACGTAAGCATTCAAATTAGGAGCATGTTATGATATTTGTATTATTCCTGTAATTACTTTTGAACCAAACATAAAATAAATAGTCCCGTGCGGTACTTACATGTTCAACTGTAGAAGGTGGCTAGGCTCCTACCAAGAACAAAAATAAATTGATGACCCAAGAAACTAGCGGAAGTTGGCATTAAGACCGTGTAAGGCATAATTCGATTGGATGCTCTTTCTATTGCTTACACTCTACGGTGAATAACTAACGCTCAATCGAGTCAGCATCCTTAGAACCTTGTAATTTTAAATTGAAACTTCACCTCGGTGAATGCCATTGGAAGACACTAATGTGCCGGACGTTAGTGCCAAACCGTGACTAGTGAACTGTCTTAATTTGTTGTAAAGTACCTAGTTGTAAAACAAACTATACTGTTGTGTATAAGAACTGGGGGACGATGTTTGAATTTCGATTGCTCGATTTCGTCACTCGAAAATCGGTGGAAAACGGTGAAATGTTAATTTTTGAAATACGAGCGATAGAAATTTGGAATCAATTGGTATTGACCACTCGTTATCAATTCTATTAGTAGAATTTAAATGCCTAGTAGTGGAGATATTATTGAACGAAGTACACGAAATCGAGCGCTCGAAATTCAAAAATCGCCCCCCTGGACGACTGATCATTAAAGTATACTAGTAGGTATTTTCAGTGCAATTTTGGTCTGGGTAAGTTTGTGAAATCGTTTTTGTATTCAACTAGTGCGTGATCCCCGTGGTCTTTAACGGTGCTACTGGCATGCATATTCTGGGTTTTGAAGTTTGATCTTTCTAAATCTTGAGCAGGTCACGTGAGGACAGCGGAGCTCAGCTTTGCGCGCTGACAGCCCTGAGGCGACGATGGCCAATTGACAATTTGCGCGAGTACCGACCGGATGAGGCTCCCCTTCTGACTTTAGGAGCGTCGGCCTAATCGCGCCAAATACATTTACCTTACTGAGACATTTGCCACCTCAGACACGACGGAGTTAAAGTTAACAAACATATAATAAATAAATAATAAATAAATAAATATTATAGGACATTTTTACACAAATTGACTAAGCCCCACGGTAAGCTCAAGAAAGCTTGTGTTGTGTGTACTCAAACAACGATATATATAATATATAAATACTTAAATACATAGAAAACAACCATGACTCAGGAACAAATATCTGTATCATCATACAAATAAATGCCCTTACTGGGATTCGAACCCAGGACCATCGGCTTCACAGGCAGGGTCACTACCCACTAGGCCAGACCGGTCGTCCGTACACATATATCTCGCTCCCCATGCCGCGAAATCCTTAATTGTTTTCTTTGAAAAAAAACTGTCTCCCGTTACATATTTCCAATCCAAACAGTGAAGATTTCTGTATATTTTTTTATTGAAAACATATAATATAGGTAATTAATAATGAATACGACCTATTTAACATAGCCTATAAGAAATTTTGATTTTAAAACCTAAATCTTAAAAAGTTGAGTAAGTACAAATTGGGTCACGGTCGGGCCCAAGAGCCACAATTGGAAGTAGATATTAATGACTGCCAGAGGTATAATTGGAGAAGTCAGTTATCATCGATAACAAGACGAAGCGGACCAGGTCTAGAAATAGCGGCGGTCCCCGGCTGGGCAATTAGGAGCTGGAGCAGGACGCCAGGCTGCGGTCTGCTCGCGTGTCAGAGATTGGAAAAACAAGAATTGCTCCAAAGTAGGAAACAAGTAATCTAATCATAATCAACTTTATACAGTTAAGATGATGGATGCTCCCAATACAAGCAATGCTTCTGTTCAGTGTTTACCAATGCTGCGATGTTAACGCTTATTTTTTGGGCGCTCCTCTTTGTCATCACAATAATAAATAAAGCAAGTTCGCTGTTAAAAAAAGGTGCGCCGGTAGATCTACGGTAATGTGTTGATTTGGCTGCCACGCGATTGTCAGCACTAATTCGTTTACAAAAAGGCCAGCCCGCATGGCCGCATACGATCGTAGTTGCCCCACCCTTAGGTAGATACTACCAGATCAAATTGCAAATAGGTCTATTGCACATCTCTGTTATTATCAATTATCTTCTCGTAATTACAATGTTTACTTCAATTCATCAACTTCGTATTGGAAAATGTAAACAAATAGGTCGCATGAGATAGGTTGATCAGCGTTTTCATATATTTTTAAGGAACTTCAACCTAGTCCGACATAGCGTGGCCTTATAGTCTTTTGTACTTACGATCATCAAAAGTGTAGCAGTACCCTCGAATCCCCTACATACCAGCCGCAAAAGGCGACGGCGATTGCCGTCAAAAGGGGCCGGCAGGAGTCACGCACGAACCACTATATACACTTTCAATAGCCGCCACTCGGACAGCAGGTGATATATGCTTCTCCAGCTTCATTTAAGTAATTCACTCTTCTGTAGTAAGTGCCCTAGCTATTCACGAGGAATTGGACGCACTTCCGACCTCCTTCCATATATATAACCTTGTATGTGAAGTAGAACATATGACCGGCCGGTGCTAGCTACACAAGATGCCATCGCCGTCGAAGTCACCCCTCGATGATAAGATAAGAGTCGTACCTCGATCGGAGGTATTCATGTTGACGTGGTGTGGAGCGCGGCGCAGGCGACCGAGGGCGTCGCCACTAGCGTCCGAATGCCGGCGCTCACGTTCGAACGGACATAATGGTCCCGCCGCCGGAGAGCTCGTCAAAAGAAGAATACGGGGGCCAATTATTTATTTCCATACAATACACGTACGTCGGCCGGCGTTCGGGCGCAGTCCGGGAGTGACTCCCTGCGCGAGCGTGAGCTGGACGCACGGCTGTGTCCGCAGCCACGCTTACACCACGCTCCTATCCGCTCTTCACACTACATATTTACATTACTCTCATTAACATTACAGTATCGTCAATGAAACACGTATGTATTTATAATTATTGTATATTTATATCGCGTCAAGAAATGTCAGTGCTCTTTATTATAAAATCTAAACCAATCAGGAAACTCGAGCTAATTTAACACAATTAAGTCCGCCGGAGCAGTGATACCAATAATCCAGTAGGTCAAATGTCAATTTGATCGGCCCTTTTTCTTTGTTGTCGGATCATGTCTTGTGCCATGCCGACACGCACCTTTAAGTAGGTATAATGATTAAACTCACTTAAGACATATGAGCACAGGTACGATTTCGCACGCAGGAATAGTTATTTGTTGTTCAACCTCTCGTGCTAATATTAATACCCGAGCAAGCAAAATATCCTAAAATTGAAAGATTCGAAAGTGGAATCTTGAGCGTTGCGAGGTTTTCAAGGCACGAGGGTTAAACAAACTTTGCCATCGAGTGAAACACAAATTTATTAACCGCATCAACGCGATGAAAATACTAACTGTGAAACATTCATTACATATTCAAGGCAAATGAACGCTGTTAAATATTTAACATCCAAAATCATCACTTAAATGTCAATTGCACCAGCCAAAATGAGGACGCAACTCAAAATTTGCATCTAGTTACTTTGCACTCTTGTGGATAAAATGCAACTTTCTCATCAGGTTTTGAAGTATCAAGAGAGCTTTTACCAGCTGGTGTGGTGAAAAATACTTATCAACCTGAGTTAGTGACATTGAGAAGATAAGGTAAACGTTAGTGCTCGACATGCTAATGCCCAATAGATGACACCTTGCTGTCACCTCTATTGACAATGACTAAAGTTTCAAGATGACATGTACTGGGACCGCGTCGAGCAGCAGTAGGTACGTTTACCTTACCATGCAAAACTTACATAACACAACCCTTGACATAACTTTAGACACCAGCTCGAAAGCGCCCTTCTTAAGGAAGACTCACGTTAGACCGGACCGTGTCCGAGCCGGAGCTTCCGGCGCTTCGTTCTCTATGGAAAGCATCACGTGATCGCCTGTCATGTCATAGAAAATTAAGCGCCGGAAGCTCCGGTCCGGACACAGCCCGGTCTAGCGTGAGTCATCCTTTATTCTTCAAAAACTGATCCGAAAGTTGCATTTTATCTACAAGAGTAGCAAAGTAATTTGTTGCATATTTTGAGTTGTTTCCTCATATTGGATACTTAGTTGAATTGACTTTTATTTCATTTAAGTGACGATTTTGAATGATAAATATTTAATATCAATCATTTGGATTTGATCCTGTAGGTGCATGTACCTAGTACCTACTGTCTGTTTCCAAGTACTTTTTTTCTTTTAGTTTTGCAAGTAGTAATGAAAATTCTGATTTAAATGGATTTACATGATTTTCTATCTGGTATTTAACTCTCGGTTCCATAAATAAATCAAGAAAATTTTTCCGGGTTGCTGTTCTAGAAAAACCGAAAACTGTTTTTTTAATACCCTCTGTTTTGTGACCAGCCAATATGGTGCCTACCTGTGCCTAAGAAGGAGTGGTTCTTAAGTTTGCCTACTTTCAAAATTTCATACTTTTATAAGTGAGAATGGTTTTTTTTTTACTTGCGTCCACTCGTACTATATACAAAATCGAAAAAATCATATTAAACATAAGAAAAAAACTATAGGCCTTCTTCGGCGCAGGTACCTTATTAATCGAACGAGCGAGCGAAGCAAACGAAGTTCTTACATTCAACTTTGAACACGCGGCTGGCTAGCGGCACGTCCGGCATTTCGATGTTTTTAAGCTGAACTGTCAGAAGATAGTTTGATACTCAATAACTAAAGTAAATTTGTTCTAATTTAAATGAAATTGGGTAAACATGTAGTCGAGGGCATTATATTTTAGTCATTAAATTATGAGCAGGCTCGATCAAGAGGTTATTGAGCTAGAAGAGCTTAGAAGGCCAAAAAGCTGTTTGTGAGGGGGCTTGCTATTCTGGTCATTTTATTTGCAAGAAAGTATGGTCGAGTTTGGTATCAAATGAATGTGCTCGGCTTACACTTTTATAATATCGTATTTAAATTTATCATTTTAAAATAATTAGCAAGATAAAAATAAACATAATAGGTAGGTAGGTAGGTATAAAAAGATGGTCAATCAAATCTTGTCAGTAGAAAAAGGCGCGAAATTCAAATTTTCTATGAAACGATATCCCTTCGCGCCTACATTTTTCAAATTTGCCGCCTTTTTCTACTGACAAGATCTACTTGACCATCTTATATTTGACATTTGACAGGAAATATTTCGGCTTACCACAGATACAGTTTATTTTAATCTGTATGGTGACTTAAATCTAACAGTTAAGGGCTCCACAGACCTTGCAATAAATCCACGCGATTTTTGATAAAATGCCGCCTATAGTGCGACATAAAATAGTAGAAATTAAATAAAAACGGAATTCAAAAATGTCCATACAAAATTGTTGCCATGTGTAAGCATTTTACGTCAAAAATGTGACAGTTACGTAGAAAGTGGCGCCCTCATTTACAGAGCTGGGCACCGTTAATCAAAAAGTTAACTTCGTTAATCGTTAATCCGTTAAATAAAAAGTTAACTTCGTTAAACGTTAAAACGTTACTTTTCAAAAGTTTTAACGGAAGTTAAAGTTAATCGTTAACTCGAAATCGTAAATATACACAATAAGAAATAAAACTAGGAGAAGTAATCATAAATTTTGATTTTTATTAAAGACTTATCTACTAATTAACGTGGTAATCATTACTAATTAATAATAGCATAGCCAATAAAAATATCATTCGCTAGCATCTGCCATAAATGCATGTTCCCCTTCATGAACATGAACATATTAAAATTGTCGTCTGATAGCGACGCCCGTATTGGAGATAAAATATCTTTTCCCACCGAAAACAGGCGTTCCACAGCAGCACTCGAAGGTATACTAGTGTTATATTTGAGGCAGCGCGCGGCCTTGGTGTGAGTAGGTACTTAGGTATTAACGATTAACGGACTCAAGAAAAGTTAACGGAAGTTAACAAGTCCGTTACAGGTTTTTAAAGTTAACTTAAAAGTTAATCCGTTACTCGAAAACTTAACTTCGTTTATTAACGGATTAACGAGTTAATGCCCAGCTATGCTCATTTATTAACCGACTTCCAAATCTCAAAAGGAGGAGGTTATCAATTCGATTGTGTATTTTAGGGTTCCGTACCTCAAAAGGAAAAACGGAACCCTTATAGGATCACTCGTGCGTTTGTTTGTCTGTCCGTCTGTCACAGCCCATTTTCTCCAAAAGTACTGAACCAATTAAGTTAATTTTGGTACACATATGTAAATTCGTGACCCAAAGACGAATACGAATACGAATCTTACGAAACCGCACGCGCCGTTAAGTAGGTTAGGTTAGGTTAGGTTTGAACTGCGAACCTCACAAAACCGAACAAAAGTGGGTTAGGTTAGGTTAGAACTGCGAGCCTTACAGAAACGAAATGCTACTAGAAAAGTGGGTTTGGTTAGGTTCGAACTGCAATCCTCACAGAACTGACTGCTATCACAGAAGTAGGTTCGTTAGGCTAAAACTGCGACCCTTACAGAAACGAAATGCTACCTACTAGAAAAGTGGGTGGTTTTACCTCCTTAGAAGCCGGTTTATTTTTCTTAAAAATTATTTTCTATTATTTTATGTCGAGTATTTTGTTGCACCTACTTAGTCACTATACGAGTAAGTAGGTGCAACAAAATCGCTCTATATAATTTTTGCCAAACTGCGAGTTATCAGTTTTCGGGGCGAACTACTAGTTATAATAATAAATAAATAATAATTCAGCCTATATACGTCCCACTGCTGGGCACAGGCCTCCTCTCACTCGCAAGAGGGCTTGCTGGCCCAATGCGGATTGGGAACTTCACATACACCTTTGAATTTCTTCGCGGATGTATGCACGTTTCCACACGATGTTTTCCTTCACCGAAAAGCAAGTGGTAAATATCAAATGATATTTCGTACATAAGTTCCGAAAAACTCATTGGTACGAGCCAGGATTTGAACCCGCGACCTCCGGATTGAAAGTCGGACGTCATATCCACTCGGCCGCCACTGCGGTGGTCGCCGAGTAAGCGCCGAGTGGATATGAATAAGGTGCGCCTTATTTATTATTAGAGACAAAACTATTTTTCAATTTTATTTTAGCGCTTTAGTTACCAATTGAAAGCTATACGTGTATTTCATAATGCTTCAGTCACTTTACTAAACAAAAATATTGATTAATGTAGCATATTTTTCTTTTTAAAATTATAAGCCCTCATTCACACGAGCGCTTTTTTAACGCGCGTTGTAAAAGCGCCCGTGGTAATGAGGCCTAACTGTAACTAAAATACGAGATTGAAAACTAAAATTGTAATATAATTTCATTGTTTTTACCTTTAATTCCGACGTTTCAGCTGAGTTGCACCAGCTGTGGTCACGGAAAGACTGACGTCCCAACAAATGTCAACGGAGATATTAATAAAACACCACTAAACTACCCGAAATTAGTTTATAAAAATGTTCGGGGTAGACAAAGAAATTGCAGCTACCCGTTAAAGCTACCCGTTGTGGAAGTGCGTACATTGGCCAAACTAAGCGCAGCGTTCAAGAGAGGGTGAAGGAACACATAGCAGCTGTTAAAAATCGCCATGTAAACAAATCCGCAATAGCTGAGCACTTGCTGACAACAGGAACGAATCACTGGATTGAGCTACATAAACCCAAAGTCCTCTCCAACGAGCGACACTATTATCCGCGGATCGTGAGAGAGGCGATTGAAATTAAAAAACACCCTAAAAATTCCAATCGTGAGGACGGGTACAAATTATCGTCTACTTGGGGACCAGTGATTCAAATGTTGAAACCAGCGGATATATCTTCGGACCAGTGTACGGATCAAGGCCTGTTCACTTCCTAAGAAAGTTATGTCCCCAAATAATTGCGCATGTGTGCGCCTTAATCTTCTATGTGTGCGTTGGCCTCCGGGAAAAAGTTGCGAGTAATAAAAATGAAAACATTTTTCTACAGCAACATTGCTCCCAACTCTGATTTAAATTATCACGAATTTTATACAATATTAATCATAAAACGGGACTTAAAACGCTTAAAACTTAATTACATGCGATTAAGTTTTATAATGAATATTTGCTTCCAACTGTCTTTATCAATGTTCATAAAATATATGGAGGGTAGGTACGTCTACCCACCATAATAAAAAATATATTTGTCAATGACTCTGTCCAACTGCTGTGGTTAAAGTTCATAACGAAAATTTTATTTATTAACTCTTTAAATAATACATACAACGTGTACCGCTACGTACCACTTAAGACTGTAAGTCTGTACCTACATGGATTACAGCAATGCACATAGAAAATGTGCTAAATGCGGAGCAACGGCTGTTGAAGCAGCCAGAGTGAAATTTACAACTTTAGTGGGTTCAGAAGGAACCGAGTCATAACGCATCTGGAAAGCGTATTAATTAACCGTGAAGAAATGTATGAATACAAGTTGGAAATCTGTGTAAAATGCCGTATGTAAAGTGTAGTGTATCTGTGTGTAAAGTGTAATAGGTAGGCATGCCTAATGTTATTTGTATAAAAGGTACTGAAAACTTTGTGAATGCGCTTTATTAATGTCTATTTTTTTATTAAGTTGCCAGTTGCCAGTTTTCAGTGTATATTTTTATATGTAAAATATTTTTTAATAAATAATATATATAATGTTATAAACATAAACATGCCTTTTATTTAAATCAATTGATAATACCACAAACAAGGGGTAATATTTGCATCTTGCATATATTTCGTGATATGAAGATAACAAATATGTTTATCAACAGAATTACTACCTACCAATACCCGCCAGGCTAAACCGGTTGTCAACTTTAGTTCCATTGGTACACAAAGACGGCGCCACTAGTATAAACGTATAAACGGTTGGGGACATTTTTTTGTATGGAGTTACCGTTCTTCTCCTAGTGAGTATTATATTCTTTGGTACGGATACTGTGAGTGTTGCGTGTCGTGCCGTGGACAATAAACATTAAACTTTAACGGGTAGCTGCAATTTCTTTGTCTACCCCGAACATTTTTATAAACTAATTTCGGGTAGTTTAGTGGTGTTTTATTAATATCTCCGTTGACATTTGTTGGGACGTCAGTCTTTCCGTGACCACAGCTGGTGCAACTCAGCTGAAACGTCGGAATTAAAGGTAAAAACAATGAAATTATATCGCGGTAGACCCGTTTGTGTAATTAAATATGTGTACAAAACGCGAGAGTTTAAAGTGTTATAAAATTGTAATATACTTAAAACTGGCGGTTACCGGTGAAAATGTTTTACTGACACTAGTTTACTATTTATTGTTAGGTAGATATGTGTCAACTTACCTCAGTACCTGTTTCATGTTACCTTGGTATTAGGAGAGTTGAAACAGATCAGAATTGATGCAGAAAACAAATGTTTTTAAATAGTTCCAAGTACAATATGGTGTTTCTATTTTGTGTGGTAAATGGTTATGAAATTTGCTATCAGATACAGACTTCGTAAATCTATGTAGCTTCTAAATATACAACAGAGTTATGACCGAAAAAGTATAATTTGTGTCCACTCTCCTTGGTCTCCCCTACTATGACGTAGTATGCTACGAGTAGATAGCGAAATGCCCGCAACCGCACAAATACAAACTATCACAAAAATGCAGCCCACCCTTTGGACGTTTTAACTTAGCGCCACTTGTGCCATAGGTACCATACCACTAACCCGGGGTTAACCGGTTAAACCGTTAACCCAGTGTCTAATTGTACTGGTAACCATGGTTACTCTAGGTTTAACCCTTTACCAGGCTGACATTACAAAAATGACAATCGAATGTCAGTCTAAAGGTGGGATCAGACGGTTCACTCGGATGAATGTTTCATTTTCCTTTCGGGAGTTATTCGGTTGTATCGCTTCGTGAATCATTTCTTTGTTTTTGCTCATTATTGTTGTTGAAAGTGTAATATTGATAGCGTATTATGCAATAAATTAATGTGGAAGTGTGTAGATAACGAAAAATTGATCATGAAACGCGTTTAACCACCATTCTGGCGTCAACGCTGGGTAGCTCACGCAGGCCCTTGTAACGTCCAGCTATCGCCTTACAAGATCCTCAAAACTCAACTATCGAACAAGATTTTAATGAAACAGAATGAGAATGGATGTTTAATGCATATGACCAAATAACTGGAAGAGACGCTTTTACTTAAAGTATTTCGAAATGAAGACTACTGAAGACATTCATATCGGAATTGACTTAATATGAATAGTATTTACTGAAGACGTTTACCGGATTGAACTTACTGAAAAGACAAAAAATCTACTTATGACTAGGCAGTATGGCTTAGAGCTTTAGCCTGTCCTGATGGACATAAAAGAAAAAAAAATCATTTTCCTTTCATTTCACGTTCACACGGCTGCTGGAAAGATTATTAATTTTTTCTTTTCTTTCACTATGGCTTCGAATGAAGTTGTGCGTCTTGGTATAAGTTTAATTTGTGATCATTTAATAAATATTTTAACAAACAAGATGCAAAGAAAGCGTCGTCAGTAGTGGCTGCGACCTTGGATCGCAAGAAGAAATTTATTTGGAGCCTCGAATACATTGCTGAGAGAACTAGCCGATGAAGATCCGAAATCGTATTGCAATCATTTGCGGATGACTTAAAGTAATTTTGTAGAACTTCTATTATTAGTAATAGGTCCGTTAATAGCGAAAGAAAACACTTTAATGAGAGACAGTATACCTAGCCGAATAAAACTCCAAATTGTACTGCGATATCTTGCTACTGGCGATTGTTTTGTAACTCTGGGATATTTATACAGAGTACCTAGAAATACTATTTGTATTTGTATTTTGTATTTTATTTATTTGCGTTAAGTACATGTACATGCAAATACAGTTTTATAGGTACAAAGTAGGTATATACAATTATTTACAATATTTACATTAATTATTATCCATTACAATTTCAATTATGTTTATAATTTAATTGGCACAAAATTAGAAAAACATTGAAAATACATTAAAATTAAAATCGATATAAAATAAATTTAAAGTTACACATACACACATAAAACTTACAAATTACAGTCCAAACTATATAATAATTACAACTATTACAGTCATAATATCTTAAATCTAGCTAAAAATATAAATGTATAAAATAATGTCGGATGTTGTATAAATGTCAAGTTATGATGTAAAAATAAATAAAAAAGTCTACGAAGTTACAAATACAGTTCCTAAAATAATTTTAATCAAGTGCGTTGGCAAAATATTCGTCAATTGTGTAGAATGGTCTATTTATGAAATAATCTCTTACCTTTATGTCAAATGTTCTTAGGTCACTACATTGTTTTATGTCGGTACTTAATTTATTAAAAATTTTAATTCCGATATTGTTAAGGCTGTTATTAAAATGGATAAAGTTAGATTTAATTTGAACAATTTTTGATTTGTTTCTGAGATTAAAATGATGGGTTTCTTCAGCCTTTCTATAATTATTTTGATTGACATACATATAAACGCATATTCGATATAAATACAATGCCGTAATTGTAAATATTTTGTGGTCTATAAACATATTGCGATGAGTGACTGGTATGTGTTTAGATCCCACAATAATTCGTAGTGCCTTTTTTACTACATATCCTACTTTGTTCGTTCCACTTGAACACCAATTTATTGCTTTTACGTTGTCTTTGTCTAGCTAGACAGTAGGTAGTATACCCACAGCATTCGAGAAAAATATGCAAAATCCGAATGAACGTTCATTTCTGTGTTCACACTGTTCATTTTTTGTTCATTCGGAGTGCGAGTGAAAGATGCCGAATGAAAATATCCAACATTGTTGGATTCTTTCACTAATGAATTCATTTTTCATTTTTGGTTCATTTTGTCTTCAGACGTGTCACTTTGAGAGAAAGATGAATAATGAAACTAGAAAATGAACCGTCGGATCCCACCTTTACTCATCGAAAATAGAACACATATTTGAAGTGCCTTATGTGGGAAATATATATCCCTTAGCCTGGTAAAGGGTTAACCAGATAACCCCGGGTTAGTGAATAGTGCAAGTGGCCACTAATTTAACAAATTAAATACGTTTGGCATAGGCATCGGAGTTTTCATCGCACGGTAAGATTATAATGAGCTAGTTACCTATGGAGTCGATGTTAACGTTAAAACTAAGGTCATACTCATTCAGTAATTTTAACATATTTTGCCCTGCAATGATTTTGTGTAATGTGATCTGTCATTTGAAAAGCTCGTCTTATATAAATAGTAATTTTAATAACTCCATAAGTTAAACGTACTGGAGCTCGACACGGTTCTAGTACATGTCATCTTGAAACTTAAGTCATTGTCAATAGAGGTGACAGCAAGGTGTCATCTATGGGCATTAGAATGTCGAGCACTAGTACGTTTACCTTAATTATCTCTTAGAAATAGACCAAGAAAAGTCTGCAGCGATTTTGATAGCCCACGTAGTGCAAGTGTCATTTTAAACGTCAAACTTCTATGAAATTATGACGTATAAATAACACTTGCACTGCGTGGGCTATCAAATTCGCTGCAGACTTTTCTTGGTCTAACTCTATGAAACGCAGCTCACAATCAGATATATCGCAACAATATAATATCAATACAGTATGTTTAACTAGGCGATTAAGTTACAATGCAACAAGAAATATGAAAGCAAAGAGTATAATAAAATAATTACGTTTTATTTATAATTTAAATGCTTAAGAGCGAATGCTTAGGATGTTTATAAAGGCATTTTAGGGTGAAATTACAGAATGAGTATGAGGATGAGTACGACTTTAATTTTAATGTCAATATCCACTCCATAGCTCACTATAATCTTAGCGTGGGATGAAAACTCCGATGTCTATGAGATCGTTTAAGAAATACAAAATTAGTAAGAACATAAAAAGGCTTCTGACCAGTATTTCCATAAAGCGACTGCTATTTTTTGTAATTATAATATAAACATTGAATGGGCATCGTGTAATGTGTAACTATAAGTAACTATGTAGTTAATATGAGTAAACTTTTCAATCAGCGGAAAGTTACTTGCCCACTTCAAGAGTTTAATCTACAGATAAGCTTCAATGTTTTGAATGGAATTTTTCATGTAATGGATAATTACACTTACAGCGTGTCTTTTAAATAGGATTTAAGTTCATCCTTGACACCATCAATTAAAAATGACAATCGCACTGGATTAATGAGATTATTTTATGGGTAACATTTAATCAAACGCAATATTAGTATTTGGTCAATGAAACGGGCATCAATCATGACTCAATCAATATGCAATTAATAAATAACACACTGGTTTACATGATATTTTTGTGCAGCAATGAAATATATGAACTGCATTGAGTGAAACACACTTAAGTAATCAAATTATGGTCAGCAAAACAAGATAAGCCTTTTTATGGGATCGTATACACACCCCCTGTTTTTACACCTGTCATACATGTGTTCTTCTATTGCGTATAATAAATCAAAGTAAATATAAAAAAAAAATAGAGATATAGCCCGTCGGTTCCTCTCCCTTCGACCTTAACCGACGGCAGCCGGGGCCCCACTGCGCTGCCGATAGCACATTAAGTTAGGTTTTAAACACATTTAATTAACTTTATTAAGTTTATTTTCACCGGTTTTTAATAATTAACTCAAATTTTCCACGGTTCGAAAGTTGAAGACTCTTACTTACATACCTTATCAGTAGGTATTTAGACTGCCTATTATTTAAATTGGGCTACAAATATAATGACTCAAATACATATTTGTAACTTGTCACTTGTAAATTGTAATTGTAAGTTTTGTGGTATAGGCCCCTGGTGATCAGTTAAATAGCAGCCTTTAAATTGCTTAAATTTATTGTTAGGTATATACCTAAGTATTTATGTCGCTTCTAGATACGAGCAACAATGTAGCGTAGCAGGTAGGTATTAACCTACAACATTGCTCTTACCTAAATCGACTATATTTAAGTAAGTACCTACTTATTTACCTGTACGAGAATATCCTCGGTTCTATTGACATTAGAACCGATAACGACGATAGGGATACGTGAATCAAACTTGTAATAATAATGATGTTATCGATATCAACACTTGTTTACTCGTTCGGTGGCTTGAAGAAATTGTTCTCAGTAACACTTCGGCTCCTGTGACAGTCACACATCAAAATTGATAAATACATTTTAACCCTTTCCTTACCAATGCAGTTGCGCTGTAAATGCAACAAACTCTTTGAATTCTTTATTTGACAAAAGCTACAAACTAAACAAATCTTTGGACCGTGACGTGATCACCAAAATTTTTATCTAGTCGAAGATCTAATTTTATATTAATATTAAATGGCCAACATGTTAATAAGGACTAGACAAGTGCGTAAATTTAGAGTTGCAATAATTATAAGAGTGGTTCTGTTCTTTGGTTTGCCGTCCTGTTATTTCCTGGCTCGCAATGTTACGGGCACGTCACCAGAACTTTCCATTAAACAATTCAGCGTAACTTCAGGTAATATTCGTTCATTTTACCACAATACTTACGTTATTTCTTAATAACCTATAGTTAGGAATCTGAATCGTAATTTTGGGTAAGTAAATTAATTTCATGTAATGTTGGAGTACCTACGTTTAAAACAGGGGTAGGTAAGACAAATAAGTCTTCAGTAACTCCGATTCACTTATAATATTTTTTCCACTACGCCGCTCGTCAAGGCTCTCTTTCTTCGGAAAACTGATGAGTTATTTGCATTTGATCCACAAGAGGAGTTGTTTTCTCATGTTGGCTGGTATAATTGACTTTCCAATGATGATTTTGTATGATAAATATTTAATAAGCGTTTTCAATCGGATTTAGTTGGTAATATTTTAATCTTAGTAGTTACCTTGCGTTGGACCGGTGAAAAAAAAATGCGCTACGCTCGGTAGCAAAACTTGTTCAACCCTCGCAACGCTCATACTGTCAAAATGTTTTGGTGACATACACTTTTATTAAGTACTTTCAAGTACATCTAGATACCTTTGTAATGAGCATAAACTCGATGTGTTAGTTGTTTCTATCAAGTATAGTTCCGTTGGCTATCTTTCGAATGCATCACATCAGCTCGATGTTAGCATATTATTGTATTGTCATCGAAATGGAAATACGCAGGAAAGCTAAATAAAACTATTTAATAAAAAATGGAAATCATTACTTAAACAGACACTGTTTTGACATAAATCATTACCGTAAAATGGGGTGAGTTCGGACAAATCCGAAGTTCAAACCTCAATAAAAGTTTATTTTTATATGTGGCACGTTGATTTATTTATATCTTTTAAAATGTTCCGGTAGTATGAACTTTAGTTTTTCAATGATAATCTATCGTTTCATTTCATAGATCATAACAACTGGCAGAGACGTTCAGAATAGAAATACCATAAAATGGGGTGAGTACTGAGTAGGGTTCGCGGGGAGAGTTGGGTTATGTTATGAATGGGGAGAGAAGGGATGAAAGGGGGGTGAGATGGGATTTTAAGGCTACTGCTACAAAAATAATGTAATCCAATTTAAAATGGAGCTATAGTAATACTCATAATAAAAAAAATCGACCCAACAATCTTCCAAAATCACCTTTGTATGAAAACCCATCTCACCCCAATTACGAGGGACTACGGGTGATGTGGGATTTCCTGTTTATCGTCAAAGTTATGAAATGGAACTACCCAAAATAAAATAAAAACTAAAAAACAAACGTCCGGAACACTTATTATATACACCATTCAGTTTGCATATGTAAAATAAAATGTTATCGAGGTTTGAATGTCAGTTTTGCGCCTACTTACCCCATTTTACAGTACCATTAGGAATTTCATAGATTCAACGATAAACACAAAATAGTAGGAAATCCCAGCTCACCCCGTAGTCGGGGTTAGGGGGCATAGGAATTGAGTGAGATGTGACAATTGCTAGAATTGACACAATATTACAATAGTTTGACTTCTCATGAGAATAAAGTATTTACGTAACAATGTAGTCTAGTCTAAAAATACCATATCTCCCCCTTACCATCCCTCCTCACCCCATTCATAACCGAACTGCCCTCGTAATCCCTAGGTACTCACCCCATTTTACGGTAATGAAAATAAATATTTTGTAAAAAAAGTTGATCAACATCTTTATTTTAACGTTGTTTTTCCCTCTGTATACTTAATATACATACATATATGTTGGTTGCGAAACATATAATAATAATTAACTGTGTTGTACATATATGACTCGATGTACTAGTTAAGTTATTTGCAGGGTCCATCAGCAGCTACTCGTCCCGCCACTTGCTGGCGGTGGCCGAACCACAAAAGAACTGCACGCCTGCCGCCATTTTGGAGTTCCCACCAGACGGGTTCACCCGACCCCAAAGGCAACATGTATGTGTGTGTTCACGATTAAGTTACATAATAAGTATCTGTGACTACAATATTGACCAAGGAAATTCTTTTTCATTTATTCAGTTCGCAAAATTCACTTTTTAGGGTTCCGTAGTAAACTTATAGTTTCGCCATGTCCGTCTATCTGTCTGTCTATCCGTCCGAGGCTTTGCTCCGTGATCGTCAGTGCTAGAAAGCTGTAATTTGGCATGGATATATAATTAAATCAATCATGCCGACGACATGTAAAATGGGGTTGTTTTTTTTTTCTCTTTAACCCTTATGGTGTGTTAGGCAAATATAATTAGATAAAACAAAAGCGTTTTGAAGATTAATTCCCAGCAAGCTGGAAATCGTTTTAGTACCTTCATTTGGTCCTAAATGAGTTAATCCCATTTAGGACAAGTTAACACAATCCCAGGAGGTATGCATTTTGGGAGCCTTGAGAGATACATTTTTCCTTGGATTGCCAAACCGATCGATGTAGAAGAACCCACCATCAACTATATACAATGGCACTACCAGCAAAGTTTGGTGGCTCAGACACTGGTGAAAAGGCGTTTTAGAATTTTAACATGGTCATACCAAAACTAAAGAAATTCAATATGGCGGCCATTTTTTAAAACTTTGACTACGAATTCATATAAGGAACCTTTCGGATCCTTAGATATCAATTTTCATCACGATTAGAGCAAACTTTCTATCAGACGTAGGTACCGTTTTCGAGCTACAAAGAAAAACTTACATGCATTTAGGACCAAACGAAGGTATTAAAACGATTTACAGCTTGATGAGAATTGATTCTTCGAAAACTTCGAATTTGATTGGCCTGTGTCGTTGGATAGATTTTTCAAAATGAATACGGGTCTTAGACAACTTTGACATTTTTTGATAGTTAATATTTTCGGAAATTAATTGCTACGAAAAAAAATGTATAGGCCGAATTATTATTATTATTGTGTCAATATGTGTTTTCCTCAATCTAGGGAGTTTTGCTATCTAAATGTTTTCTTTTAATTGTTACTATTAACAAAGAAATCCAGTTATGATGTATTCCGTACCTATAGTATTTCTTTAACCATTGATTTGTTTAACGTAGGTATAGGGTTTCTAATTTCTCGACCTTTTTTATTTCTCGAGGCACGGGAATTCTCGACCACGATTTCTCGAAAAAAAAACTATAGGTGCAGGCGTGCGCGCCGGCGCGGCGATGTGATATGCTATAGTGTATTTCATTAGTTATTTTTATTTAACAAAATGTATACAAACCACAATATAGGCAATTAATTTAACTCGATGTGACAAACTTACAGAAGTTTTACTATGTAATATTAATACTTACTCAACGTAACAATGAAGCTGGCAAGATTGTGCTATATTGCTAATAGGATAATACCCTATATCGAGATGATTAGATTTATCAAAAGTAATCTAGTTTTTTTTTTGTAAAATTAGGGTACACCCATTAAATATAATAAAACTTGTATAAATGAGAAGTGTCAACAATGTTAAAATTTAGTTTTTTCTACTCGTAGACTGTAATTCTTGAATTAAGATTTCGTATACCAAACTGCAATTGGGTATTTTTAATGTATGGGTCTCAACTCAACTATAATATTCATTTCGATACGGTTTAGTCAACTATAATTAAATTGACCAATCACAGCTCGCCGCGATCAAGAGGACGAAAGCTCCATAAGAACCATAAATCTCAAATCAATTAATTATTTTAGGTTGTATAGTAGAAACAATTGCTTCATAAGTCAGAAACGCGCATGTGACACCCTTAATATAGCAACATCCATAGACTACGAAAACCACTTAGCGTTGCTTGTTAGTCTCCATAGGCTACGGTGGCCAAAATCGAGAAAAAACTGTCTAAAAAATTGAATTTAGCGCGGAGCAAGTACCAGGGCCTCATGAGTTACGAGAAGGTGTCGTTGACCAACCCGCCGTGGGGCGCGGGGCGCGGAGGCCGGGTCGCGTACGAGTAAGGACATGAAGGTATAGCGGCTGCTCGCGTATCTTAGCTGTGTACTTTTGGTTTGTTTACGTATATGATTCTACTAGTTTAAAGTATTATTTTTGTTGACGCGTAGAAAAAGTATTGTATACAATAGTGGTATAATCAAGCTTTTCAATCTCGTACCTTACTTAGACAACTCAGCAAGCTTCGTTGTCTAAACACGGCACTCGACTGAAAAGCTCTCCATTATATCACGATTGTATAAAATACTATTGTAATATTTGTTATTAAATGGTCCCATAATTCGTTTTTTTTAGAATTATAAAGATGATAAGCGATCTTGACGTCTCTTTTTATTGAAATGCTTATGAAAAATAAGTCACGGCAAATATGTAACAATTATAAATCATATACGATCATTTACATTAACGATTTTTTTTAATATCGTTAATAGCGTTTTTCAGTAAAAAGACACTTTAAGATTGTTTACCTTTTTTCTAATGTTAAAAAAACGAAGTATAGTTATGAACCTAAAACGAGACTAATTATTTACATATAATAGTAGCAATGGGCAGTCCAGTTTCCCCCGTAATTGCCAACATATGGATGGAACACTTTCAAGAGTTGGCATTACGTTCCGGACCGTCTATAATTACAATGTGGAAGAGATATGTAGATGACGTGTTCTGCATTTTAAAGGGCAACGCCGACACAGTGGAGCATTTCGTCGGCCATTTAAACTCCATCCACCCAAAGGTAAAGTTTACATTTGAGATGGAGTGCGATAGAT
The DNA here is from genome assembly GCF_910591565.1 of Cydia splendana. Taxonomy (NCBI): domain Eukaryota; kingdom Metazoa; phylum Arthropoda; class Insecta; order Lepidoptera; family Tortricidae; genus Cydia; species Cydia splendana. Next base: position 35,493,515 of record NC_085987.1, on the reverse strand, counting down.
CCTTACCCTTTATGGATGTGAAGTTCAGAGTGAAACCAGATGGAACCCTGGCACACTCCGTGTACAGGAAGCCCACACATACTGACAGGTACTTACAAGCATCTTCCCACCATCATCCGAGGCATCTACAATCCTTGGTCACATCTCTGGTTAACAGAGCACGAGACTTATGTGACGCGGAACACATAGATAATGAGTTAGGCCATGTTCAGGAAGTGCTATAGAAAAATGGGTACTTGCAGAAAATCCCACGCACGACTAGGAAAAAAGAAAGACATCCGGAGGTTAGTAGGCAACCAGCCTTTTTGCCGTATGTGAAAGGGATAACGGACAAAGTTGGATCAGTACTGAAGAAATTCTGCATTAAAAATGTATACACGCCGTTATCTAAAGTAGCAAGTCTTTTACGCAGCCCAAAGGAGAATTCCGTACCAGAATCCGGGTGTCTACAAGATAGAATGCAGTTGTGGAAGTGCGTACATTGGCCAAACTAAGCGCAGCGTTCAAGAGAGGGTAAAGGAACACATAGCAGCTGTTAAAAGTCGCCATGTAAACAAATCCGCAATAGCTGAGCACTTGCTGACAACAGGAACGAATCACTGGATTGAGCTATATAAACCCAAAGTCAGAGGACTTTGGGAACAGGAACGAATCACTGGATTGAGCTACATAAACCCAAAGTCCTCTGACTTTGGGTTTATGTAGCTCAATCCAGGGATTCGTTCCTGTTATCACCAAGTGCTCAGCTATTGCGGATTTGTTTACATGGCGATTTTTCCAACGAGCGACACTATTATCCGCGGATCGTGAGAGAGGCGATTGAAATTAAAAAATCACCCTAAAAATTTAAATCGAGAGGACGGGTACAAATTATCGTCTACTTGGGAGGGGACCAGTGATTCAGATGTTAAAACCACCGGATATATCTTCGGACCAGTGTACGGATACTGTGAGTGTTGTGTGTCGTGCCGTGGACAATAAACATTAAACTTTAACGGGTAGCTGCAATTTCTTTGTCTACCCCGAACCTTTTTATAAGCTAATTTCGGGTAGTTTAGTGGTGTTTTATTAATATCTCCGTTGACATTTGTTGGGACGTCAGTCTTTCCGTGACCACAGCTGATGCATGGTATAATAATATACTCCGCCTGGTACTCTATTCCGAGATTCGCGTATGACCTAACTGACACGGGCCTACGTCATCATGCTGTTTACAGGTTCTCAAACTTTAAAATGTGGGAGAATTTTAACCAACGGTGAAAATTATTTTAACGGCATTAATTTTAAGTTATTCATGTAGAAACATAGTAAAATAAAACAAATCTAATGTATTAAATTAAACTTTATTTATCTATACAAGACAAACGTTTGAAAAACTAATTCACAGTTACACATTAATTACCAAGCTCACGTGAAAAGTTTGGAAAACACTGCGACTGCTGACACTGAGCGAGAAGGAAATAACAATTAACACGCGTTCGACAAGGATGACGGTCAGGGCATGAAGTTATCTAGATCCGAATTGTCAAATGTGACAGCGCTATCCTGTGTTGCCAGTAATGTAAACAGAATTACCCGAACGTCTGAAATTTCTTTTGTGAATCGGAAGATATTGCTAACGAATAATTAAAAATGACGTGTTATTGTAAAATTTAAGATAAAATACATATAAATGAAAATTATAAAATTATAAAGAAATATTTTAACTTATTAACCATAGGTATAATGTACCCATGTAACATGTTATGTTGAAATAAAGTGGCAATGTTATTGTGACGTAGGCCCGTGTCACTCTGGGAATAGAAGACCATGTTTTATTAGACCATGAGCTGATGCAACTCAGCTGAAACGTCGGAATTAAAAGTAAAAACAATGAAATTATATCGCGGTAGACCCGTTTGTGTAATTAAAGATGTGTACAAAACGCGAGAATTTAAAGTGTTACATAATAGTAGTTCAAAAGTTTCAAAACATGAAAATCAGTTGAAGCCAGAACGATATGCGACGGATCAAGACAATTTATTATTTAGTTGATTAACTAATAAATGTTTGAAGTACCAGAAAATGTAAAAAAAAAACATTTTTTACATTTATTTAACTACCCAAAGAAATAAACTATAGACAAATCAAGTGTTATACGCGTGTTTTCTTTTATTTTAGAGATTTATTTCTCGAGTTCTTGAGGCATTGAGTCTTTTTTTTCCGCCTCGCCGAAAGACAAATTTCTCGAGATTTCTCGCCTCGAGAATTCTCGAACAGAAACCCTACGTAGGTATTCGATTCTTATAAGCGTATAACTTCTGGAGCCGTAGCCAAGAGGACAATCGTTCCTTAATAATGAAGATCATTTTACCTTCATTGATAATCAATGATACCGAGGGGCTGTCCATAAATTACGTAATCATGCTTCGAATGACCCCGTTTCCTCCTACGTCATACTACCATCATCCGATGTCCAGCCCCCCCCCCTAATTTGAAATGACGTAATTTATGAATAGCCCCCTACCTACAAAACAGGTATTACTTATAAGCTAGGTATAAGTTAGTGCAATTTATCACTTCATTAATATAATTTCATATGCTTTATGTAGGTAATGCAAAGTAACTTTATTCTACTACTTTATTTACAGTCAAAATGAAAAGTACAAAACGTTTCACCCTCGAACTATTGGCGCTCTCTCTTCTCTATATATTTGCATGTATTTATCTCTATGTATTTGCATGAAATTCTTGAATTTTGGTTACTTAATTTATGCATGAATTATACTTTAATTATGCATGATAAAACATTATAAAATAATCGTACGCCTACTGGCAAAACATAGTGTTCCACAACATGCATTAAATTATTAATGGTATTAGTATTTCCTTGAATTCAATGTTTTGTCCTCTAATTTTGCATTTAATAAACATTACTACAAAGTAAGTTTATTGACGCATAACACACAATTTCCATTAAATCAATGTAATCTTTACTTGCAAGACTTTAGTGTATTTGTACATAATATATTACGGCTCGGTTTAAGTCCGAATAAATAAAACGGCTCGACGGTTGTTTACGTATGATGTGTTGTAGATTAGTTTTAGGTATTTCTACTTTACCTACCTAATACATAGTATACCATACCTTCTCGTATTAAAATAATATTGACATACTCATCATAAAGTATCTTACATGATGCAGATCATTACAATTATGTTACAGGGTTTTATAGCAATACATTGTGTTCTGGCGATCTATTGCTTTCTCCTGTTGGGTGCGGTGTGTGAACAATACTTCGTGCCAGCGATCGAGATCATATGCGAACGTGAGTATCGTCCACAAAAAACGCCAGTTTAACAAACCTCGTTGAACTGTTGAACAATGACTTCGCTGTTACGTGGTGCTTATATAATTTACTTGTGCACAGCACAGTTGCAAGATTTTATAAAGGGCCCTCAATTATATCTATGACTGTACCTACGGTAGGTGGCTACCCACTAGGTAAATCCTCTATTACCTACTTAAAACCCCTAATAACGCCACTAAGTAAAGCGCTCTTAGCAGAATAAAGAAACCGAAAATTCTGAGTCAAAATCGCACACTTATCTTTCGTGCTATCTCCTTTACAGTAGGTAATTGTTATTACTAATATTAGGTACATACAATGTTACAACATCGTCATATAAGTAAATAAATGCTTATTTATCTACCTAATCGTCGGGTCACAAGCAAAAGTCACTAAGTACTATCAAAAAATTAAAGTAACAATGCACTTTATTACACTTGTAACACGGTCGTCCAATAATTTCAATGGTCTTAGTTAGTGACTTTTGCTTGTCACCCGACGCTATAATTGATTACGTCCACAAATATAGGTATCGAAGGGAAGTTAATATTTGACCAATAAGTAGCTGTGCCTCTGTTTACCTGATACCTAATGAGTATATTGTCACACGCACGCCGCTAAGTGCAAAGGGGCTGTCATACTTACTTAGATTTATTTAATTCATACGCAAAACAAGATAAATATAACAATTCAAAAACTCTTAATTGAAGAATTGAACTAAAATAAAATGGCTGTAACAAACTAAATTAAATCTAAAAGTAGACCCCGTCTGGTTTTGGTACTAGTAACGGATGACTCACGTTAGACCGGGCCGAGACCGGTGTTCACGTGGTGCTTTCTATAGAAAACGAAACGCCGGAAGCACCGGCCTGGACCTGTCCCGGTCTAACGTGAGTCATCCTTTACTAGTCTAGTCAGCTATATGGAAATTGGCATCGCTGCGCAGTTGCGCCAACGCTGCCATAGCAGCCATAGAGTTGACTAGACGGCGACGATCGGAAGATGTTATTATGAAGTCGCCTTAAATTAACGGAACATTTGTATGGCAGGACTGGAGATGGAGGAAGACGTGGCCGGCGCCACGTTCATGGCGGCGGCCAGCTCCAGCCCCGAGCTGTTCATCAACTGCGTGGGCACGTTCGTCACCGAAGGCGACCTGGGCGTGGGCGCCGTGGTCGGCTCCGCCGTGTTCAACGTGCTCGCGGTGCCCGCTTGTTGCGGCTTCATCGCCGGGAAGGTATCACACCATTTTATAATGGTTGTGACGTTGAGGTTCTTAATTCGATATTGAAAGTCGTACCAATTTTTCTCAATTGACTGAAATATGGTTATTTCAGTCGATTGAGAAAAAATAAAATAATGTAAATATTGAGACAGGAACTAAGGACTGCTACCAAGCAGTCCATCCCGTAATATGAACATCAAGTATTATTTGTTTTTATGAGAAGTTAACTTTCTCATCAAAGTCATAATGAAACGTGCTTACAATTCTCGAAAAGGATCAAAACATAAAGTAATCCGCCAGAACGAATAATTTAACAGTAATTTTACATTCAGGCTATCGAGCTGGACTGGTGGTCCGTGTCCCGCGACTGCCTCATGTACGCCGTGGCTGTGGTGGCGCTCATCCTCACACTCCTCGACAATAAGGTGCTCTGGTACGAGGCGCTGATGCTAGTGCTCATGTACACTCTTTACATACTAGGTAAATAATATATTGCCTTTTTTAACCGATTTCAATATTTTAAAAAGAAAAGGTTGGCATGGCTGTACGAGTATTTTTTTATTAATATTCTCGTTATTAATTTTCTTTCTTAGACTAGGTTATTCTAAATATAAAAACATACACATTATAAAACACTTAACCTAGGGTGCCGCCGGCACGGCCACAAAGAGAGGACCTACACGCACGCCGTGTCCAAGATTAACGCCTACTGCATCTGACCCTAAGATCCAGCCACATAGCGAGTCTCTCTAGGCGTTGGTCGAGACTCTTTGCTATGAGATTGTTCGCTGACACGGTTATCGGAATATAAACTGTCGTCGAATCCAAATCGCAAATGGCTACCCGACATCTCGTGATACTTGCTGGACTGGTGCTTCTCGGCTTTCACGAGATTCTGATCATGGTGAGATGGTGACATCGACGAGCACGGCCCGGCGCTGTGATCGGTCTATCAGCACGATGTCGGCTTATTGAATATAATAAGCCTGAGTCCTGCAGAATGCTTCGTCACAAAACACACTTAACAAAAACTTAAAATGGAAAATAAAACCTAGTTAAAAAAAGAAAACTGCCTTCAAAAATAATAACATACAACATTATACCTTTTATGTGCGCGAGCAACTGATATTATGTTTAAAGTCGAAGCCTCACATATACACATGCAAGATTACCCTTTACGACTTAAATGGGAGTATTATACAATTAAAGGCCACCTGCACCATTCACTAACCCGGGGTTAACCGGTTAAACGTGGAGTTACCATGGTTACCAGTACAATTTGACACTGGGTTAACAGTTTAAACGGTTAACTCCGGGTTAGTAGGATGGTGCAAGTGGCGCTAGACGAGACAATATTTGCTTACAGCTATGGCATTCAACGGGCGTTTGGGATCCTTCGTGAGAAGTGGATGTTGTTATTTCAATAAGCCCAAAATGTATAGTGAAATAACCCCTCTTCTTGCTAAAGGTATGTTTCAAAAATATCCATAAGTACATGGAGACAAAATAGTCAGCATTTTGTTCATTTTGTGACATATTCTCGTATTATATAACTATTGTTTTTAATGTTTAAGGTGCAGAGAAAAGCTATTCAGTAGTTACAGACAACAATAACAACAACAACTCATTTAATAAAATAAATCATCGTCTCGACTTGGAAAACGGTATAGAAATGGCAAGAAGGCACAATTCAAGTGACTCCGGTGAGTACTTTCGTTACTACTTATACAAAAATTTAGGTTGTAATATAATATAAAATTTTGACGATTCAAAAATATGCCACAATGTAGGAAATTTAGCGCATTACGATTATATTACCGCCTCAAATGCATAAAGCCCAAGTCAGGTCCAGAAAAAAAAACAGTCAAAATAGCTCCTGCGGCAGAATAGTCTCGATCGGTCAAGTCGCTATAAGATCTTAATTCCCCCTCGTTCTTCCGTATCTAATCCTGCACCTACAATACGTACCTATGCTCAAGGTAATTGAAGCACGTACCTTTTTGTGTCTTGTAACAATGACAATAAGGCTCAAAAAGATAAATGTTTAAATATTGTTGATTGTTCTTGTAGTCTTTAGGCAAGATACTTATGCCCAGGCCCATTCACTTACGAATTGGTAACTCTTAAAACTATCAGGATGTATTCTAATTGTTTAAGGCGTTAAATATTTTCGTTTTAAATATATAGGTATAAAGTATAGTTACCATCTATATTTTCAACTACCTTTTCTCCACTACCGATAACTAATGAAATTACTGAAGACTTCGTGTTGATTTTTTCAAGTATAATACTGCATTGCATTCAGAGTCGAACTCCAGTGCCATATGGCCGTGGCCAGGAGAGAAGTCATCGAAGTGGCGTAAGGTGCTGTGGGTGCTGACGTGGCCCATCAGCCTGATGCTGTGGCTGAGCGTGCCCGACTGCCGCCACCGCCGCTCTCTCTATCCGCTCACCTTCCTTATGTGCATCGCTTGGATCGGCGGGGTCTCTTATATAGTAGCTTGGATCATCACTATTATAGGTAGGTATAGGTATAAGTCTTTAGTTTTCAAGCTAATAAAGCAGTAGCGGGACTAATCTAATCCTATTCTTTAGTTCCTTACGTATCTACTGCCTAGGGCCATAGAGATGATAATAGATAAACATTTAATACCGATTGACCTTTTTTATGGCGCCTCCGGTTTGCAGTATCTGATACAGTAGGTACACAATAGGATCTCCAACTAGCTCAGCTTGAAAACTAAAGACTATACAATCGACGATGCAGTAGATTGAGCAATAAATTGCAACTCTACGCGATAAAGTTCTCTGAGTGGTTTCTTTGTGTTAAATCTATCTCGGCCTCTGGTTCGTTAATTATTATTTTTAAATAACTGGAATATTAGAGGGTTGACTAAGGCTAAAATAAGATTAAATTTGATATACGTAGATTAATAGCTTGTCTAATTTTTGATTAAAATAAAAATATGTCATGTATTCTGTGATTGTCAGGTGACACTCTCGATGTCCCCGACAGCATCACCGGGCTGACGATCCTGGCGGCGGGCACCAGCCTCCCCGAAGCCGTGTCCAGCGTGCTCGTAACCAAGCAAGGTAGACAAATGAATTAACTTCCTAGCGCTAGGAATACCAAAGTGCAATCAAGAAAATACATCGGATATCGTCATATTGAAGCCGTTTTCAGTTCAAAACTAAATAAGTAAATATACCTACAGTTACACGATTACATAAAGTTTTACGATAGAAAACCGAAGCGGAATTTTGCATAATTTTAAATTAAACCCTCGTACTTATTTTAGTTGATGCTTAGTAAATAATTAGTTTAATTTGTACAAACCTCCAATATACCTAAAATGTACACGTCAAACATGCTCTATACTGAATTGATTTCAATATATCATTGTATGAAGCAAGTATATTTCCTACTTATCTTCTTTACAATATTATGTAAGATGTGATGGGTCGCATGTACCTATAGCGCAATTTAGATGTGCGTATTGCTGGCATTATTTGTATTATCTGAGCGCCTAGGTTGCATTAAACTCACGGCAAAATTTATATATAAAGGGCTTTATATATAAAGTAGGTATTTCTTTCACCTAGAATTGATTGGTAGGAAATTCCTTGAAAAATGATTAAGCCTTTAATTTTACCATTTAACCTTTTGAACGCCAAACGGCGCATCCAGTTGCCGTGCCACTGACGCTACGGGGGTAAAATTTAGTTTTGTGAATAAATAATGCCAACCTAAAAGTGGGGTGTTTTTCAGTAGATTTTCATCAAAAAACGATCGACGTCAAGTGCCGTCTTTGGCGTCGTTGTCACGATTTTGCGTTGACGTCAATTGCCGTCTGTGCCGTTCAAAAGGTTAATAGTATTGTTATTGGGTAGGTAAGTACTTATAGTTAAAATTGTAAATAACTTTCAGGGCACGGCACCATGGGTATCAGCAACACGATCGGCTCGAACACGTTTGACATTCTTCTGTGTTTGGGGTTGCCGTGGCTCGTCAAGTCGCTATTCTACCCAGCTTCACCAAAAAATCATTGGGTAAATATTTGGTGAATTATTTATAGATTAGATAATAGATACAGTGTCAGGATATTCCTATTAACCATAATAATTCGTTCATCTCTCTATCAGCCATTACACACCTAATTATAATTATGTACTTACGCGAATACGAGATGATAAGCCAGGCCAGGATATAAATACGGTCACACCATTAGCTCTAATTACAACATAATTATTACGTTACGCCTCTACGAAGCATTTTGGTTCATACCGGGAAAAACACAGTATCGGCTACGACGTAGCGCTACGGGTGCAACTACCGTTAAATAAGTTTACCAATTTATGGATAGTTGAAATGTTGAACTAAAAAAAATCAACATGATCGATTCAAACATGATTTTTACTAGTTTTATTCAACAATTTCTTAGCGTTCGGTCTCATGTGAACTCTACCATGTGCAGGTACAACATATAAGTAGGAACCTACCCTTAACTCTGTTCCAATACTTCTTCAAAACGACAACGTATATGATATATTTTTAATAATGATAACTCAACGGCCGGTATCAGCTAATTAAAGCTTAAGGATTCAAAGCCCTTCCTGGCACTATACAGGGTGATCAATCCAAATGGGTCAGTATGGAGAAGTCAGAAACTATAAGAGATAGCGAAATCTGTTATTAGGAACCACGGCGTCGATTTTAGATTTAATAATAATGGCATTCAAATTTTTTTTTTATCTATCATACATAACCGGGATTCGAACCTGCGGGCTCAGCACGGTTCCATTTTTATCGACTATCACTATGCGCGTCCCTTTTGCACTTACATACTTGTTAGAACGTGACAGGCATGGTGACAAGGGATAAAAACGCGACCGTGCTAAGCCGCCTGTACGGTTACCATCAGTTTGTCACTAACATAAACGCCGTCGAGAACGTAATTTACTTTCTATACATCTCGCTCGCACTCGTATATTAGTGCAAACGGGATGTATAGAAAGTAAATTACGTTCTCGACGGCGTTTATGTCAGTGACAAACTGATGGTAACCGTACTGGTCAATATTCTTTATGTAATCGCGTGTAGTATTTGTTTGTATGGCAACTTTTACTATGGCAACGATGCGTGATAGGTGGGGGTGCTCGACCAAATATCATAGAGGGCCCCGAGACAAAAAAAACTACATTAAAAAAAATTCAAAATGGCCGACTTTTTTTTTAATTATTTCAAGTTGGTCCGAGCGCGCTGAGATTTGGCATGCGGTGAGCCTGGGAGCCCAAAATTACCATGTCAAAAAAAAATTTTGGAAAAATCCAAAATGGCGGCGAATACGGGCAAAGTCAATTTTCTAAGTAGGTTAAGTGAGCCCGAAGGGCGAGCTTCAGGCCGGGAGGCCGAAGGCCGACCCCGGCGGAGGGCCGAAGGCCCGGAGCCTCCACTCCGACTCCCAAAATGCGACTCCCAATAGGAAAAGTGTTGGGTCGTGTTTAAGCTCCAACTTCCCCCTCTCGTGTGACGCTTCGGGCCTTCGGCCCTACGCGGAGCTCGGCCTTCGGCCTTCGCAAGCCTCGAAGTTTCGCCGTCGGGCATTCGGCCCGCCGGCTTCGCTCATCAAGACAGTTGACTTGGTAGAACGCTTGGAAGCACCGCATTCACGCAGCTCTTCCTTCGGCCTCGCGTTTTGGGAGTCGGGGTGGAGGCTCCAGGCCCTCGGCCTCCCGGCCTAAAGCTCGCCCTTCGGGCTCGCTTAACCTACTTGGGAATTTGACTTTGCCCATGTCCGCCGCCATTTTGGATTTTTCCAAAAATTTTTTTTGACTTGGTAATCTTGGGCCCTCAGGCTCACCGCATGCCAAATCTCAGCGCACTCGGACCAACTTGAAAAAATTAAAAAAAAAGTCGGCCATTTTGAATTTTTTTAATGTAGTTTGTTTTGTCTCGGGGCCCTCTATGATATTTGGTCGAGCACCCCCCACCTATCACGCATCGTTTAAAAGTTGCCATACAAACAAACAACAAGAATATTGACCAGGTTCGAATCCCGGTTATGTATGATGGATTAAAAAAAAATTGAATGCCATTATTATTAAATCTAAAATCGAAGCCATGGTTCCTAAGAACAGATTTCGCTATCTCTCATAGTTTCTGACTTCTCCATACTGACCCATTTGGATTGATCACCCTGTATAGTTAACCATATAAATAACCAACTGTTCGAAAAATAGCCGGAAGGCCTACCGCGAACATCGAATGTCGAAATTTTGCTATAATATGCCTCTCTACCGTTCTTTTGTATGACCGAGCGTGAGAGATAGAGAGGCAAATAGACGATCTGTTCCAGGTGGCAATAAACTCTAGCGGGTTGTCGTACAGCGCCATCTCGCTGCTGTCTACGCTGTTCGCCCTGTACGGATCGCTGGCGCTGAACAAGTTCCGGCTGGACTGCAGGGTGGGCGTGGCCTGCGCGGCGCTCTACCTCGGCTACCTGGCGCTCGCTGCGCTCATCGAGCTCAACGTCTTCTTCCCGGTCAACCTGCCCGTCTGCCCGCATTGAACAAAACTTCTGGGGACAAATATTAGTCTGTCTTCTCCATTCTTTAAACTCCTCGTAAGGTAGATAGTAGTTCTCGACGCACTTTTCCAAACATACTTAGGCAAAATTGATCTGCTTTCGAAATATTTTCTACTTATTTAAACGATTATTCAAAATTTACTGTCATCATTTCCCCCCTCTTATCTTCATCTGTTTCATTTCATGCATGGACCGAATACCAGTATAGGTAAGTATGTACCTATTTTTATTTTATTATAAGATTTTACAAATATAATTTTAGAAATCAAATAAATTGCGAATAGGGTGACTGCTATAGTTATTGGCCACTACATAGTAATTGGCCACTCTTAACAATAAGGCTTCAATTGCCTTGTTTCTTTCTGATTTGTTAGGAGTGGCCAATTACAATTAATAACTAAATAAATCCTAAAAATATTAATGGAAATCATATGGAAGCAGTATCCAATAAGCTGAACAAATAGGTACATATACTTCATTATTATCTTATTAGTAGGTATTACTTTTCATAAAATTTGTTTCACTTACTTATAACTTACTAAGACATTTTTAACATTTTCTTAGTTTCAACGTACCTAGTAGCTTTAATAATTATTATAATATATTTTGGTAAAATAATAGCCGCGACATGTCGGTACTCTGTATTTCGCTAAGATCCCCACGTCACAGGCTGCCTAGTGTGGGGATCACTGTACTGCCTCTCCTATAATATTAATTTCTGAAATAAATATATTTTGAATTTGTTTTTTGTTCGTAAATGGCGTTTTGCTGAGCATAATATTTACCTACTGGGAAAACACCATTTACGAGCAATATCGGCTTCCAAGGGAGTCACAGTTTTTTTTTGTCATTAAGTCATGATGTCTGAGGAGGTTAAATAAGTCGAATATTGATTATAAATTAAGCTAGTTGGAATGTATGTATAATACCTACTAACAATATATGGCGGACGTTTTTTTATTAATATTATTATAATCAACACTGAAAGATGTTGTGTGCAATATATGGGATATCGGCAAACTTTTAAATTGTTGTTGAAAACTGCTAAATTCCTGAAACCCTTTCCATTTGACCTTCGTTAACAGTATTGGCTATACCGTTATTGCAAAATGTTTACTTACTTATTTAGTATTAGGAATATTATTTAATGATAAAGAATCAATAAAAATAACACTTAAAACTGTATTTGTTTTTTCTGATTAATCACACTACCTACTTCAGACATTATTGTCAGAAAATTAACTAAGCAAGTAAACAGGATAACTTCAAATACGTTATATAAAGAACAGTGTTAATTCACATCCTAACCTAGTTTTATGAATTTGAAGTCCTGCATAAAATCGCAGTCACAAAATGTATCTTAGTTACATAATGGTCACTACTTCTAAGACTTTACAAGATACATGTAGCGCACCAAGGGATCAATATACTCTGGCTACTTACTTACTTACTTATTAACTCGTAATACTCATATTAACCGCGATGGTATGCAAGGCCCCGGACGAACTACGTATAAAACTCAGCCGGGAACAACAGTATGACTTTCACTACCGCGCAGTGCGTCACTAACGCTTCGCGTTTGTTTATTATTGCTTTATCAGATTAATTCATTCCCAGTGAATGATTTCATTACCACGTTAAAATAGGTAACTTCGCTGAAACACGCGCCTTATTATTATGACTAATTATAAAACTTACCTACAAGTTAATAGACCGTGAGTCAGTTTAATTGTTCAGCGGTACGTTCCTTTCATTGATCGTGATCGTGAAAGAACGCAATAGTTGTTAAAATTGGCTCCAGAAAATTGGCTCCGCTGTGAAAATCGATACCAACCATTGAAAAGTCAGTTTCGTCACAACATATAAGACGTTCAACTTTTCCATTCCGACGCGTAAAAGTGTAAAAAATAGACAATACATAATCGGCATCTGTAATTAGAAGTGGCACACGCGATCGGCGACAACAATGTGCGGCGCACACGGTGGCGGTGCGGTAACCGCCGGTGCAGTCGATCCGTGCTGATTAAATAACGGAGGAAACCAGCACTTCCTATATCCTAACACGACAAAACAACGATGGGATCCGTTCTGTTCATTTATTAATTACTGAATCACAATTATTGCGGTCATCGTAATGAAACGGTAACAAATAGCGATGACCGGCGTCTAGCTACGGGCAAAAATACATTTTTACATGCATATTATCTTACGGTACCTAATCTTAAATTAATTTTTAATAACTATCTGGGGATGATGGAGCGTAGTAACCGCTCCCACAAAGTGGGTGGTCGAGGGGTGGCGTACATGGTAGGCATGGTGGACATGCACACTTTTAGAGGTCTCCGTGATGTCTCTTGCATCACGAAAGGATAGGGATGTTTCAATAATGGCGATACGGAAGTTCCAACCAAATTTATAGATGTCTTAGGAAACTTGATCGGTTGACTTTTAACCACTTGCCGCTGATTGCTGGCGCCTCCGAGGAGAACGATGGGGATTGAGCTCGCCTTTGTCGTCTTCGGGGGCGATTTTGTTGTAGTAGTCGCCTTCGTCCTCGGCAACAGTGTAGTAGTCTCTATAATTTCATGGAAAATTGAATCTTCGTAGTCTCGGTTTTCGTCCGCGAAAGGGGACACAAACACGAGTTGTTTCAAGCTGTTTATATCTTGCACGAGTTTCGCGTGCTCCTTCACTATGTCGTCAGCTTCGGGCAGGAGTTGATCGATCCTAGGCGACATTTCGTTGATATGTATCAGTGGTCTGCTAAGAAATGTAGCCGTAGTGGGCGGGACAAACATAGGGCCAACCTCACGCGGAAGACGCCGTCCTAAGTATAACAAATATACATATATGTACTAGTTTACAACAAATATTGAAACGGATTGAAATAGTAAAAACAGTACATTTACCTGTATTAAACGTCCGGGCTAAAGTGTCGGCACTATAATTTGGTAATTCCAAGCAATTGACCTAAAACAATAGAAATCTAAGCTTAGATAAGTTATAATAAACAAAAGAAACATAGTTATTAGAAACTACGAATAGGCGTGTCAAGCGTGTATTTCGCTTCCTGGCACGCGGCTTTACTCGTACTGAATGATTTACCGTAAGGTTATTATACTTATGATGTAATATTTCTGATAATCTTAATTTGTAGAGTACCTACGTGTTATAAATAGGTATTTCGTGTACTTTGCTGTCATTTATTTTATGAATTCCAATATCGTAAAGAGGATTTCTGATCGTCGTGGGATGTGAATAAACTTTAATTGATACCTTCTAGGGTTCTTCGGGGGTTCTATTTACTACAGTATTTTTTATTATTTCCTTAAGTCCGTTTGAGCTGTTTTTATTATTTGTTGTTATGCATGCAGTATATTCTTCTTTAGAGTCTGGCTAGCCAAAAATTATTGACAGATATTTCGTTGTTGTATCACCAATTGTCTATGATTAAAAAAAAAAGCTAAAAGTCAGTTGACAATTTATGTCATTCATTCAAATTGTTTGCGGTTTATAATAATGTCTATACTGAGTGAGGTTCGCAAACTACTCGTATTATTTAATCTCGTAAATAATTACGATAATGTGCGAAGTCGACGTGTAGCGTTGTATAACGAAAAACTGCAATGTTTACAACTCCTAAACAAATGTAAACAAATTAGGAGGTTGGTGCTCTATAAATATTTTGATACTTAGCATTTAGCATATTTGGCATAGTACTTATGTATTTTTTTTGGTGATGGATTAATATTACGGTATTATCGAGCTAGGTCTTATTTACACTACATTTCATTTTTCGCCTTGTTACAATGGTATATGGTGAGAAAGTGTTAACATATGTGTTTATCGTTGACTGTACTTTACATAGTGGTAGAAATTATATGAGCTGACTTTGAGTGCACGTCAACGTATATTTAACTTATATCCTTAGGTACCTTACGTGTGCACAGAAAATCAAAAATATTTTCTAGTATCAAAACTATAATTATTAGCCCAAGATTTTTTGAATTTCCCGCCAAACATTTGTGTAATATTTCAGTAGCCAGACTCTATCAATTTTATCATCACACCGAGTTTGGAAAATCAAACAAATATAATTACAATAAAATGCGTATCATTAGCATCGAGTCAGAGATATATTATACCTGCAATAGAAAAATACACTGTGTGATAATTTCAACTGCCAACCATATTTTTAAATACAAGCCTGTTGACTGATTGACGGATAGACAACTGAGGCTTAGAAATATTAGGGTTCCGTTCAGTTACCTAACTACCTATTAGTGTGAAAGCGCCACCATATAAACTTTACATTCAAGATGATAGAGAGAAAACACAAGATGAAAAAAAAAACTACCTCGACAGAAATGGATGCCTTTCAACCCTTGGTTAACAATCTACTATTAATGTGTCTTTAGGCGGTCCACTTCGGCGCAGACTTAAATGTTAGACGGACGCATTTAGTTCTCCAAACCCCTTTATAATTTCAAACTTGTACCATAAACTTCTTTAAAAATTTTTATAGTTTTAGAATCGTTTACTTACAGAATCACCTGTCAATGTATTAAGACAAAGATTTAACCCACTTTATATCGATCTAGGTATTCTTTTTTTTTAATTTTTAATTTATTTAGGCTCACAAAACAGGTTACAGTCATTGCGTTTAATACATGCATATTAGAGGCGTACAGCGTTCTGAACTGGACTCTAACCCTAAATATGTGTGCACATTAAGAACAAAATTTACATGCGATAAATTTGTGTCTAAATATCAAATATGTCAAAATTATGGTATCAAAATTATAACAGATATAATATAATAAAAACAGTTATAAGCATAAATCATGTTAATATTACATCGTGTTAGTACAAGTGAGGAGAGACATTATTAATATTATTATGAAAATTACAATAGAATAACAGAGAATTACAATATCTAACAAAGTGCTTTTTTAATGCTAATTTTGAATTTAGGTAGATTATTATTAAAGATGTCGAGAGAAGGATGTTCAGCAACTGTGTCGTTGTACAATCGACACATTCTGGTAACCGGATTATAATAAGATGTGTTGTTTTTGAAAATTTGTAGCTGGAAAATTCTGTGTGAGGGGTTTCGTGTATTTATACGTGTAATTAGGTTAAGTTGTGAAAGGAGGGAAGGACAGTCAATGTATGAGTGAATGATTTTATATAGAAACAATAACTCGCTGTATTGTCTCCGCGTCGACAGATATGGCAAGTTGAAATGTTTAAGCCTACTGGAATACGATCTGTATGTGCGACCAAGCTGAGATCTATAGCAAAGGACAAGGAAGGATTTATCATCATCATCATCATTTCAGCCTATATACGTCCCACTGCTGGGCACAGGCCTCCTCTCATGCGCGAGAGGGCTTTTTAGGTATTTATAATTATTGAAAATCCCAGTAGTTATCCCCAATTCACATAATTATTCAAATGGTAAATCTCAGAGCACACGGTGGGGATGAATGATGCGACTACTCGCGCGAATTCAATCACGTCAGAAGCAATTAACATGAAATACTCGCAAATTGGCAATTACCGTGCTGTTAACGACGCAAGAATTATTCGCAAGCACGAATGCTCGATTTTTTTACCCCGCCTATTATCCATATAGATCACAATGTTATCATTCACTTGCGATACTTAGCGCAATACTGATTTCCGTATCGAGTGTACATGTAGGTAAATTATAACATTTATAACATGTAGTAAACACGATATTTTACAGTAAATAAACTGTAGGTACCTACTTACCTATTGTTCATTAACGAACAAGTATCGTAAATGAAAGACCCCGAGCTGCTTCTCAATTTGGACGATGACGATTAATTCTACTTCCCATGAAATTCAAATCACTACACCTTATAAAAGCAAGTCCCCCGCCGCGTCTGTCTGTTTGTGTCTGTATATACCTAGGTATAAAATAAAGAGTCTAATAAAAATGTTTAATACACCTTGAGAAAATAAAAATTATAATAGTTTTAGTTAGACTTCAATTGTTGAAGTCCGCTCCTAAGATTGTGTGAAAGTACCATCAAGCTTTTTACCCTAGAGAGGAAACAGTCCCTATTTTGTCGGAATTGGGCCAATTTTCTCAAGATATTTTGCTTTACCTTAAGGCTGTTCGACACTCTATTAATAATAGTAGTAGCCATATACAGGATGTAACAATACCTAATAGTGGGGATCCGTTTAAGGGCATATATCGTGTTCTGATTGAATTGAATTGATTGAGTAGAAGAAAAAATGACCACATACTTTTTCCATTTTTCTTCTACTTTTTCGTAATCAGAAACACGATACCGAATATGCCCTTAAACGGATCTCCACTATTTCTATTACATCTTTACGGCTACCACCAGTTTTGACATTGACATAACGCTCACGTTTACGTAACTTACTTTCTATGCATCTCGCTCGTACTCGCATATGCGAGCAATAGTGGAAGCGAGATGTACAGAAAGTAAATTACGTAGACGTGAGCGTTATGTCAATGTTAAAACTGATGGTAGAGGCTCTTGTAATTAATGTAATTGTTGAAGAAAAAATGACAAATTTACCTTGGTCTCTGACCAGTAGAGTAAAGCGTACAATTTCTGGTTGATAATCATTAAGTATGATAGTTAGAACACTTAGAACATTGTCCACCATTGGTGAATAATTATATGTGAAAAAAATTATAAATATAACATATATATGGCACTAAAACGCAACAGTAACAATTTCGCATATCGCGTTCGTAATGCACATTTATTTCACTTCTATTAAATGTTCAAAACACGAAGATGAAATATAATATGGTATATAATTCCTGCTATAAATGACTAGTCGGTTATTAACATAGTACCTACCTATAGGAACTAAAACAACTTTAATGTTTTATTTGTACCTACTGCATTGTTTATGAATTGGGTAAAAATTTACTAACAAATTGAAGTAAATGTAACAAATTATAGATACTAAAATCAATTACAGTTTTAGCAACATGAATTTATATTTAGCCATCCAATTAAAGTAGGTATTAAAGACGAAATGCTTTTGGTATTATAGTTATACTGTTTTAACTACCTACTTTTGGTCGATCATATACGGAAGACTTAAGGTGAGATTATCCGGGCCGATTTCTGGAAATTTCTGTAGAATATTTCGTAATTGCGTATCCATTTCTGCCGTTTTAAAAAGAATAACACCTAAATTGTTCTGAGTTGTAGGTAGTTATTAATTATGACTTATGGCGGTATTATTAGGTAAATATATATGTATATATATATATATATTGCAAAAAAAAGTTGGTTGCAACACGATTTTTGGCGGATATTTGACATTCTTGTTCTAGTATTTTTATTTAGGTTACGAATTGTGTGATATTTTGTTAATGCATTTTTTGTTTATTATAGGGACCGGTTATTATAGTCTGTAAAACAACTGTCAGTAGAAAAAGGCGCGAACATCGTATTTTCTTGGGACGAAAACCTTTCGCACATACATTTTTAAAATTTGCCGCTTTTTTCTACTGACGTATATGGTTTGACAGAAATAGTTAACAAAGTGCTGCACGACTAACATCCTGGTCTATTTTTAAAGGTTTTGTGAGAAGACCAAAATAGGTAAAAGGGTCACTGAACCCCATATTTGAAAATGTTCCATTTTAGTGAAAACATCGTTCCGTGCAATAAAATATCGTATGACGCATGAGACCTTTTCGCAGCATCATATTCCAGGATAAAACTTGGACATCTCAATAAAGCTCATAGGTATATACCGAGAACTCGAGAATTCTCAATGGGGTTGGCCGGTGGAAGTTTTTAGCAGATGGCGCCATCATAGCTTGCCCCGTCAATCCCTAGAATTGTGTCAAATTTTTGTTTTTTTAATACCCTGGATGCCAGCTCTTTAAGCCAAATCTCATAGAAAAAGGGGCAAGTTATGATGGCGCCATCTAGGCAAACCTTTGACAGTTGCCAACCCCATTTACTGGTATGATTTTCTGGTTAAACATACATGTAGTAATTATCTTAAAGAACAAGGCCTGCTCTACACGTCACATATACCTAGGTACATTAAGTACTTTGCTACAGAAACCTTTAAAAGAGGATCAACATTCCCTACGTTCATTAAAAAGCGTGTATTAACGCAAGGTTTGACAATATCGAATAATCATTAAGTACGCATTTCTTATTCATAATTAGTTTCTCTATTTAATATGTATAAATTAATTCAATAATTGCTAATTCATAGTTGTTCTGTAGAATTAACGGAATTACAATTTATGGCTACACTAGGTAACTACTTCTGTCTGTTTTAATTGCATTTGCACTAGCGTGGAATTAATATCGAAACTTCTCTTTTTACTTATTTAATGAAAAACGATGTTTCATGCAAACAAAAAACTGAAAATAATCGCATTGCGCACTCATAAACTAAAGGTGTTAGTAAACTTATGGAGCAATTCCGAAAGTGGACAGTTTTACGAAACCCCTCACGACTGTAATTTTAATGATTATAAATAAATATATGTGACAAGGATTTCCGTAGTTTCCACTGAAAAAGTGAACAGAAGTATAATTTTTTATTTTATTTTCGGGACTATCCATCATTCGAAGTTACCACCAGACACCTTATATGAAATGTTTATTACCTGTGGTGGTGGTAAAAAATGTCTGGAACGTGTGAAGAATCCAATATTGATCGTGGCTCCCACAAGCAGAAGCGTGGAGGCCTGCCACAGCGCCGCCCACCGCCACATGTTAGCGCACTGTACCTACTGGCGACAAAGTGAGCCGCCGGCGCCGCTAACACCTCCCTTCTCCAGTACATTGGTAGGAAAAACGATGTGCCTTTTCTTCAACATTAGCTTATATTAGCTTACTTCCTTTGTAACTTCATGGCAAATAGACTCGTAGGTATAGTAAGCTACCTTAGTACTTCGGTGTGAATCTTTTAAGTTTTGTACTTCTGCGTAAGGATAAGCAAAATATTATTTTTCACCTCAGCAGCTCGAACAAGGGTACTTTGCTTCTTAAAAACAGTGAGCAAAATGCGATTTTGCTCACTGAGTCATTTTGTCTCACTCAGTGAGCAAAATCGCATTTTGCTCACTGAGTGTGTCTCATTCAGTGAGCAAAATGCGATTTTGCTCACTGAGTGAGACAAAATGACATTCAAGTGACCTTTATAGTCAAATGTCATTTCAACATGCGGGGTCTAATACAAGTTCGATATACTTGGGTTCTATTATCTCTGTCCCTCTAGGTATGTTCTCACTGCTTAGGGTGAAAAATTTTGTGTACTACACGAGATCAAAGTTATTTACATCTCGTGCGCTTTTGAATCCCTTACTACGCTCAAGATTCTAAATTAGATTCACTCGCTACGCTCGTGAATCTATTATAGAATCTTTCGCTTGCACGGGACTCAAAATAAGCACTCGAAGAAATATCAAACTTTGATCTCTTGTTGTACAAATAACTATTACTAGTTAATTATTTTAAACAACGTCAAAGGCAGAGTAATCTACCAAAGAGATAAAAGCCAACCGACGACCTGGTCATATTTCTCAGCAACTGGCCAGAAATTGGCCTAAATCAAAAGCATTAGAAATCTAGGCGCAGGCCATGTGACGGCAGCAGTGGGACATTTAATAAATTCCGAATATTTCCGAACTATTCTAAATCGGTTCAGAGGTTTAAGCGTGAAGAGGTAACAGACAGGCACACTTCGGCACAGTACTTATTATAGTACTAGCTTTTGCCCGCGACTTCGTCTGCGTGGAGTTAGTAATTTGGGTACCATAATTTTTAACAAATCTGCTTTTTATTACACCCTTCTTTTCACCCTCAAAATGGGTGACTAATTAGTCTAAAATGCGAACATTCATTATTTGTAACGAAAAATCTTTTGAGTCCTTTTTAATTTAAGATATTTTATTTTTTTATTAATTTTCTATCTTAACTTCACTTCCACCTCCACTCCAACTTGGAGGTTCGAGAAGTAGAATTTGAAGAAGGTTGCAGAGTTGAAATTGAAGAAGTAGGAGAAGTTGAAGTTAAAGAAGTAGGAGTTGAAGAAGTAGGAGAAGTTGAAGTTAGAGAAGTTGGAGAAGTTGAAGTTGAAAAGGTTAGAGAAGTTGAAGTTAGAGAATTAGGAGTTGAAGAAGTTGAAAAGGTTGGAGAAGTTGAAAAGGTTGGAGAAGTTGAAGTTGAAGAAGTAGGAGAAGTTGAAGTTGAAAAGTTTGGAGAAGTTGCATTTGAAGTAGGAGAAGTTGAAGAAGTTGGAGAAGTCGAAGAAATTGGAAAAGTCGAAGTTGACGAACTTGAAATAGTTGGAGAATTTGAAAAAGTTGGATAAATTTAAGAAGTTTAGGAAGATAAAGAAGTTGGAGTAGTTGAAGTTGAAGAAGTTGGGGAAGTTGAAAAAGTTCGAGAAGTTGAGGAAGTTGAAGTTGAGGAAGTTGAAGTTGAAGAAGTTGAAAAGGTTGGAGAAGTTGAAGTTGAAGAAGTAGGAGAAGTTGAAGTTAGAGAAGTAGAAGTTGAAGAAGTTGAAGTTGAAAATGTTGAAGAAGATGAAGTTGAAGAAGTAGAAGTTAAAGTTGAAGAAGTAGGAGAAGTTGAAGTTAGAGAAGGAGAAGTTGAAGAAGTTGAAGTTGAAAAAGTTGGAGAAGATGAAGTTGAAGAAGAAGGAGAAGTTAAAGTTGAAGAAGTAGGAGAAGTTGAACCTTAACTTAATAGACGAAAGTTCAGAATAGTTCGTGAAACATATTACTTACTCTTCTTCTTGCACCATTTTTATTACATCTCTGTTTAGCCCTATGGTTGACTGGTAGAGTCTGCCTTTAGGCATTAAGTCCGCCATTTGTACATTTTATTTGTATTTTGTGCAATAATGTTTAAATAAATATATACCTACAAAAATTTGTACCTGGTGAGGTGTCGAGTCTCGGTGGCTAGACATTTCTAGAACAGTCCAGAAAATTCGAGAGCATTTCAGAACAATTTGGACTGTTGTCGAATATTCGAGAACATTCTAGATCATTGTGGAATATTCCAGAACACTTTCGAATGTTGTGGAATATTCTGGAACATTCGAAGCCGTCTCGGGTCTCGGTGGCTAGATATTTCTAGAAAAGTCTAGACCATTCGAGAGTATTCGAGAGCATTCCACGCCATTTCTGAACATACTGGAATGTTATCGAATATTCGAGAACATTCTAGATCATTGTGGAATATTCCAGAACACTTTCGAATGTTCTGGAATATTCTGAAACATACGAAGCTTCTCTTGTCTTCTCTTCTCTTACGGGGACTCAAACTATCTGTATACCAAATTTCAACCAAATCGGTTCAGCGGTTATTGATTCCCCATACAAACTTCCACCCCCTTAAAGAGGGATTTCCGGGATAAAAACTACCCTATGTCCTTTCCCGGGACTCAAACTATCTCTATACCAAATTACATCAAAATCGGTTCAGCGGTTTAAGCGTGAAGAGGTAACAGACAGACAGACAGACAGACAGACAGACAGACACACTTTCGCATTTATAATATTAGTATGGATTAGTATGGATTTAGATGTGCCATGCGGGTACACTACATAATTCCGAAATATTCTATGCCGAATTTTGGAATATCGAATTTTATTATTCCGTTTTTTAAATGCTCGACCCATCAAAATTCCGACTGTCGTAATTACGAACGATGAAAATCACGAAAGTGTATATTTTCGAATAGCAAAAAGACGATTTTTTTTAATTGCGAACCACATAATTCCGAATATAAAAATTCCGATAGTGATAAACACCGAATTTAACATTTACGATTTTTGAAATCACGAATTCCGGAATGCCATTATTCCGAAAATTTGAATTCCGATTCCACGTGACTCCTATTTTAAATATCCCCATTTTTTAAATTCCGAATTTATCGATTCGTGCTCCGCATCTGCTCCGGCGCTACGGGCAAAGCAGCCCCTTCGCCCTTGCGTATCAAAGCGCAGGCACAATAAATGCTCGCCTCCGCAGCTTTGGCTTGCTGGTCGCCTTCGGCGACCAACAGTTTGTTTTCGTGGGGTCGCAGTTCTAATCTAACCTAACCCACTTTTCTGGCAACAGTTCGTTTTCTTGGGGGTCGCAGTTCTAATCTAACCTAACCCACTTTTCAGGCAACAGTTCGTTTTCTTGGGGGTTGCAGTTCTAACCTAACCTAACCCACTTTTCAGACAACAGTTCGTGTTCTTGGGGGACGCAGTTCTAACCTAACCTAACCCACTTTTCTGGCAACAGTTCGTTTTCTTGGGGGTCGCAGTTCTAACCTAACCTAACCCACTTTTCAGGCAACAGTTTGTTTTCGTGGGGTCGCAGTTCTAACCTAACCTAACCCACTTTCCAGGCAACAGTTTGTTTTCGTAAGGTCGCAGTTCTAACCTAACCTAACCCATTTTTCTAGCAACAGTTTGTTTTCGTGGGGTTGCAGTTCTAACCTAACCTAAGCCACTTTTCTGGCAACAGTTTTTTTGTTGGGCGCTACGGGCATCTACGGAGCATCTGCTCCGGCGCTACGGGCATAGCAGCCTCTTCGCCCTTGCGTAGCAAAGCGCAGGCACTAATGCTCTGAGCTTTGCTACGGCGGGCGAGGGCTGCTTCCCCTCCGCGCCTCCGTCTATTTACATACACTCTAGGGGTAGGACAGACAAGACCACGTGGATAGTGGGGTGCTCCGACTCGGATTTTGGTTAGTTAGACTTAAAAAAGTGCGTTTAAGTCTTTATTTTGAAAATCACGAATTTCATTATTCCGAGTTTACAAAATATCGAATTTCTGAATACCGGATTATTTTATTTCCGATCGGTCAATGATTTTTCGGAATAGACAAATTCGGAAAAAATATTTTCGGATTTTTTCTAAATCGGAACTTTAAGCTTTCGTCCATATGAAAATCGGATTTTAAGTATTCGGAAATAACACCGTCGTGATTTTCTTCTTTCGTAGTTTTCAAAGTCGTAATTTCAATATTTCGGACATATAAAAAATCGGGATTATGAAAATCGAGGTTATGAAAGTCGGAAAAACATATTTCGGAATATTTGAGTGTTCCCGTGCCATGCGTGTGCGCCCGTTAGAGACAGAACATACGCAATGCGACAAAATTAAAAACGTGTTTTCACTTCTCATGCTCAAAAAGTGCACCTTTATGTCGTGCGTAGACGACATAAAATCGCATTTTATGCTCTAGAGCATAAAGTAAAATCATCTATTACGACCCTTATTGACTTAGCAATTAAGTCCAAATTCTGCCATACAAACTGCCAGCCCTGCCGGCGCGCCCCCGACCGGCGCTCTCCCGATCGGCGTGCCCCGCGCCTCCGACCGGCCCAAGAACAATTTTCTTTAGTCTTGAATAAATACGTTAAAATAACCTAAAATAATTGATTTTTTGTATATTTTCCTCGCAATCGAAGTGAAAAGCAGAGTGTACAACAAGGGCATAAATGTCCATTTTTACCCTCGTCTACTATTTTGGTCTTCGCTTCGCTCAGACCAAAAAATTGCCTCGGGTAAGAATGGGTCACTTTATGCCCTTGTTGTACAATCTACTATTTCTCAAAAATGGACGGCAAAGTCGACTTTGCCGTTTAAAAAATAGGTCGCGAAGCACGTAGTTTATGGTCAGTCAAAAATTAAAAAGTTAAAAACATTGCAGTCTCGATTTTGGGACTGCAATGTTGCATACAAATTCCATTATTTGTCGAGTTCCAAACTTTTTAAAAGTTGAAATGGCCATATCAAATGAAGGCACAGGCCCATTAAACAGCCAAACAGATGATTAGTACCGCGACTATTTAGCTGTCTCAAATATGTTGGCGTATTTTCGTCAGAAAAATACACTTCTATTTTTTTATTAAAAAAATAAAAAGGTGGCAAAGCTAATTTTTTCAATTGTTTCTACTTTTTTCTGTGAAAATATATACGTAAGAACGTTGCTTTTGTAAAATATTTCTATGATATTTATATTTCTTGCACCATTTTTGAGAAAAGCACTATATATGAATCGGCTGGAAGGCTACTTGCTGGCTTCGGATTCAATTAAACGGACTCCCAAGGTCGTCCGTTTAAAACGAATCCTCAGCCTGCAAGTAGCTACTTCCGAGCCTCGACAATAATGTACTATTACATTCCTTACAACCTACGTAATTTGGACGGGTTCATTTTTACCCACCATAAAAAAGGTAGGCAACAAAAAACGTCTACGGCACTTAGGACTTTTTAGAAGTAGGCGGAAAGGATTGTTTTATAATAAAGGGCGTCACCAAGTGGGTGCAGGGTTGAAGGGGGGAACTGCACAGACGGGCATGACGAAACTGAGAGGGTGAAAAATTATTAATAAAGTAAAAATTAAACATCAATATTATGGTAAGGTATCTTTATTACAAATATTTAAACGATACCTAATATTTACAGATAACAAAAGTGTTACAAATCTGAATCTTTCCTGCCGTTTACTATAATTACTTTTGCCTAAATTAATTAGGGTCTCTACGAATCGCAATCATCAAACATGCAACGCACATAAAAATTAAAAAACACAATAGGACATTAATTATTAAATTATTTTTAAACTTTCGTTCAAACTAGTCATTAATTTAAAAAAATCTTATTATAAATAATAAATATTCTACCACGCACCTCCGATACTACACAGAGTAATGTTAAATAATTAGGAATGCGTAATCATGAATACAATCACTCAATCAATGGTCTTCACCTTTTCCGAGACACATCTAAAGACAATAAATTATATTATATTTATTTAAATAGACATGGTTGGGTGTTGCAACAATCAAAAACCTTCAGAACCAAGCCACTGAGGAATCACTTAAGGTCTTTCTGACTGGTAGCCGCAATGCCAAAAATTAAATTATGTATTCATATACGGATGACAAAAGTAATGGGAACGAAATGGGAAGATTCCCTTCCCTTTAAACGTTTATTACTCTTCAAGTATAATTTGTATATAAATTACAATGTAGTCCCTTAATAAGGCAGAGGGCATTTATTTACTATCATGATTTAGGCTTTATTTAAAAATGATGGAGTTCAATTTTGAGTATATTCTGACTTCTGTCTGTCTTATTATCTTATTAAGGGTTAGTGATATAATATAGTATAAGCACGCAAATCATTGACGTATATCTCAGGACTGGCACTGGTTGATGAGTTCGCATCATGCGCGCGATTGGTCGCAACTAGTTGCGTTAGACTGCACGATTGGCTCGAATTCGTGAGTGACACCGCTGAACTAGTAACATTTTTAGTGCCCGTAATTCCCGTAAGGCCCGTCCTGAGATATACGTCAATGACGCAAATAAAAACGCGTTACGTGTTGTTTGATCGAGATGACCAATTTAAAAATGTTTTCCCAGTGTACTCCTAATTTTGCCCTAAGAGAATTTTGATGCATAATATGCGGAGTAAAATAATCTACGAACAGCGATAAAAACTCTCATTCTATTGTTTTTATAAAAGAAGCAAATATTTTTTTTTCATACTTATTGTGTGAAAGACTCGGACACAATTTGGTAAAATATTAATATTGATTAAAATACAAGATTAACTGCAGGCATGGGAGTTTGAGACAATACTGTAATTACGTTTTATAAGGAATATTACGAAAAACTCTGCGCCACTAGCACAAACAGTAAACAAACCGCCATGATGCATCATGTTCATGTAATTTTTATTCGTATCAAATAATCTGTGAAAACGTATTAAACTACAATAGTTTTATTAATTTATTGTATTAAAATGTACTCTTGTCTATTTTCTACTTAAATTATGAATATTTGTATGTCTTGTCTTTACGCATCACGGAATGCGATGTAGAGAGAGAGAGAGATGTAGGTAAGGGGTACACCGTAAATTTTTATTATTTAATTTTATGACGTGAACGACTGACGACAAAATACTGTTTACGGTTTATGCTAATGCTGCACTCTGTCGGAAGAACATTGCATTCCCTATTAAATTTCGTTCTGCAATTTTTTTCGTGTGTCAATAGGAAATATTACTGCAATGCTCTGCCACCAAACTGCTGAACTGTAGTATTTTTCTAACTCGATGGGTAGGATATTACGACGAATTTCAATACAATTTTACGAGATTGGCGTTTTTAGGTTATAAATTATATGGAGATGACACCTGTCATCCTACCCATCGAGTTTGAATAATGCTATAGCACATTGTATGTATATACTATACCGCAAACAGATTTATGACAAGTTTTCACAGATTATTTGTTACGAAATGTGACATTGTAGCAACAAGGAGGCTTGTTAACTGTTTGTGCTAGTGGCGTCCCCTACACAGAGTTTTGCGTAATATTCCCGGTATCCGCGTTAGTGTCAATAAATAAATATTTCAGATTCCTGCAGCAGTTGGATAAGATATTAGGCTAGGGTCAAGTCAAAAAGTGCGCTTATCGTGCATAAGTATATAGTGTAGTAAATAAAGATAGTGGACCCCGCAGTATTTCCTCAGCCAGAAAAAACTTTACAGTATGATAAAGTATCAATAAATAAAAAGTATTGTATAAATTTCCAAAGAATAATAATAATAGAATTAAAGTAAATACCTAAAGTCTTAAATCGTTAATATCTTTTTACGGAAAAATGCTCCGTTCAAACTTTCTTCACCAGACATATTCATGTAACGTATTGCAACAATATATGAAATATCAAAAAAATATCCCAGCAGAAATACCAGTATTCATAAAATAAAATTTTTTGGCGTGTCTTGGACCGGAAAATTGCTCAGTCTAATTTTTTCACTGGAATGCCATTTTATTGCCGTTTTATACCTACAAAATGAAAATCTAAAAAATTTCCACTCTCAGTTTTTAATAGTTCTATAATACATACATTTCGATACGCATATTTTTTGGATTTTTTTACCCACTGCGCCAAATTATATTCTAAGATCATATAAGAAGAAAAAAATGACAGAGCAATTTTCCGATGAAAATGAGTGTCAAAAAAAGGAAGTATCATAAAAAAATATTCTGATGTTTGACAAAACTTTTAGATTTTTTTCTAGTATCACATACTGATACAAATAACTTATTTTGTAAAATAATTTTGGACTGAGGAATTACTCGGTTCAATATATAATCAGATTTGTGTTTTTACCTAACTTAGGAGTGTTTTTTTTTTGGATATTTATAATGTTAGTCTCGACTCATACTATACAATAACCAAGCTAAATTTCATCGACTGAGAAATTAATGCATGGGTCTCCATACAACAACTTGCTTCATTTACTACACTAATATACTACCTAAAGCTTTTCTGGACCAGGCTTCGTTTTCAACAAAGTAGGTATTTTTGTCGCCATTACATAAACACAAATCAATAAGTTTTTGATTCGGACAACCAAATTTCAATAATAACAATCCTGTAGTAATCATTTGTGAAGAGTTAAATCTTATTCAAAATTCACTAAAACTCCATAACCAAGCGGTGACAATAGAAGATTAATTTTTACCCTCTAGCTAGAATATAATAATTATTATTATTAAAAATCATCGACTGGTACTATATGTTGAAATATTGTTGGACAATTTGTTACGGATGTAGTGCATAATTGTTTTCCATCGTAATTTTACGGAAACGTACACCCTCAGTACAAACAGTACTGAGGTTGACTGAAGTAGCATGACAAATGTTTCCGAGAAAATTCGATGGAAAACAATTATGCACTACATCTGTATAGTACCTACAACCAAGAAACATCCCTACCACTTACTGGTTATAGCATTACTGTTTGATTACCTTGAAATCGGCGCCCCAAACTTAGGAAACTGGTATAAATGAGAGCTTAAAATACGTCAAGCAGAATTCAGATTTCCTCATGTACATACTATCCCACCTTGGGGCATATTCACTTTGCGGCATATAGCTGCATACTCGTGTGACATCTCTGCCCTTAATAAATTAAGATGAGCGACGCAGAACAGTTAAAAAACTGCGAAGTGAACGGGCACCAATAATATAATACTTTCCCTCCTCCCCTCCTCAAAATGTGATTGTCTTCCAAAGGTGCTATTTAATAGAATGATTTAAGATATAGAAGGCACTTCGCGTAAACTTAAGTAGTCGTGTGTAGGGTAGGTAACGTAGCGTGGGTCCAGTCTTGTTAAGTAGACACATTAAAGGGAGTCTGTTGTCATATTCTAGAGACAATATGAACTTATAAGTATGTCGTTCGTATACATTTTACAGATCTGTAAACATAAATATAGGAAGTAACTAAAACGGGATTTATTCGCGTAAATAAGTACAAGTTGCATCCCACTTTTCTGCCATATTGTGTACGTGGTCTCGAAAAAACTACTAGAAAGGGGGCTACGGGGAAAATTGTCAAATGAATATCATCATTTCTATATCTGGCTATATCGAGAGT
Source organism: Cydia splendana (assembly GCF_910591565.1). Taxonomy (NCBI): domain Eukaryota; kingdom Metazoa; phylum Arthropoda; class Insecta; order Lepidoptera; family Tortricidae; genus Cydia; species Cydia splendana. The sequence goes on along the minus strand of NC_085987.1, from coordinate 35,463,901 downwards.
CTCGGTATAACCAGATATAGAAATGAGATGGAGAGAAATTTTCCATTTCTACATTCGTGAAACGTGCGTCGTGGGTGATTCTGTACTTGTCTTATTCGCGTAAGTACGCGATTAAACCCGTTTTAGTTAATAATGTGTGAACTTGGGTAGAAAGCAAAACAGACGGACCATACTGGTATAGCCAAAGTATTAAATACCATCCTCATCAAGAAAATGGTTTAATTATGCTACTTAATCATTTATTTAACGTAAATATTTTATATTTGAAACAGTTATTTGGTTCGTATCTTCTAAAAGTGCACCTTTATTAGTAAGTTGTAATCGCAAGTTAGAATAAGTATACAATTTCGATCACTGGGTTTCATTTTGGCCATTGATTCTCCGTTCAACCCAAATTGTACAAATACAAACACGCACGAGAAGCTGAAGAAGTGTTTGTTATCAGAGAAGTTGCATTACTTTTTACTATTTGCAATACTATTACAATCTTTAACATTTCGGTGGGCCTAGCCAGACGACATCGCTTATAGAAAACGCCAATCGAAATTTAATTAATTTATGGAAATTGCTTCGTTTCCATCGCATCTGTCATCGTGATATATTTTTACTATACTATTGGCGTTTGTCGGTAAACGAACGTCACCTTGGCTAATCACCCCAAATCAGCTAAAAACATTTCGATGCGCATTTTCAAGCCCACTACAAGTCGCAGTTTCGGCAATATGATCTATTATTAGTATCTTCATACGTGTATATTGAACATAATTAAAACAGTAGGTAACATCCTATATCCCTACCAGTATAAGCCGTTCCAATGAAACTGAAAATCAGGACTTAGGAATGGTATGAAGTCGAAAGTACTTTTGACCACCACCACCAAAATGTTGTTTCACTAAGAAAAACTCCTTTCAATATTTAAGTAAAAACCGTAAGTTGTTGAATTTTCTGTTATTGGAATTCCTCCCAAGGCGTTCATTTACTAGTATTAAATTTATTCGAATCTTCAAGTTCATGTCCTTTACTTGGAACGTGTAACTACGTAAGAAGGGGTGGTGAAAATTGCTCGTGACATGTTGCGACCAGTCAAAGCAAGGAAAGTAACGGAGACGTAATATCTTGCTCGTTTTACCTCAATGAATGTTTCAATAGCTAGATGATATCATAAGGCATTTTACCAAAGATATAAATTGAGGTCCTGTAGCCCAGCCAAGCTTAATCGTTTAGCGTACGCAATGCTTATAATTGTATTTGTGATTTATACAGTAACTTCAGGACGTAATACAAAACCATACTTATTGAACCTTGTTTCGACTAATCTTATTAAAATAATCTGAAGTACATATTTCATATCTTAGCACTTTCCCGGTCGCCTCAGGTCCTTTCGGGTCCCTGTGGAGATAATAGGCTTTATTGGGATTAGTGCAGTTTTCGTACAAACGACATTTCGTACATGAGTGTCAATAAGTTTATTGGACTATATGTCGAACTCATGTCATGGTCTCAATACTCTCAATGTATTATATGAACTCATGTACGAAAACGGTTTGGACGTAGTAAATTTGTTGGCGTTAACATTACAAATAGTTAAAGTTAAAGGTCGAGGTCATAATTTTCACGGTAAATCTAATATAGGGTTTTTCTAGTCTTTAGATAAAATTACCATTATCCATTGTTTATAAAGGTGTATTTGTGGAGCCAGAATCAAGTGTTTTTTATTTCGTCTATGAAGTCTTCCTGTATTTTCTCCCGTAAAGATCCTTGAATTATAATATCGTTATAAATCCGTAACACTGCATATAAAACTAGACAAAAGAGATCTCATTAAAACGAGACACTTATAGTATTTTTTTACTTATACATTGTACCTATAGATACCGACAATCAAACTGCGGACTGATCTTATAAAGCTCCTTCTATTAACATGAGAAAAAAGGAATAATTATTCTGCTCCACTAAGCCAAATAGCGCTATCTTAAAAGAAAATTTGTCGATAACTTATACCCGGGCCGTACGCGTTGGAGGGTCTGCCATCTTGTGGCCTAAATCGGAAACAAACTGTACATTGACACTACACGCAAGTACTGCCCTCTACATTTCTTGTGTACAGGTTATATATGCCATCTTGTGGGCTCCATTGGAAGCTTAAACTTGACATTTACAGTTCGCGCATATAAACAGGGGGCTTCTGTATTGGCCCCTACATGCACGCTCCATATACTTTAGTTTCTATAACTGATAATTCCATTTTCAAAATCATTTGTTATTGAGATAGAGCTATTTCGTTTAGGATGACAGTTTTGTGTAAACCAAAGCACGGATCCAATATTCTATTGATTTGAAAGCGACAAGTTGCAGTTCGTTGTTTAACGATCAGATGGAACGGCATCTTTAACATCGACTTTATAAGACCAGCCTTATCGTAGCCTTCAGGGGACGTTTCTGTATGTTGCGAGGATAAGTGGCCTGCAGAGTGTGAGCTATGTCACGATACGAAGCTGTTGACCCGCAAGACAACTTTCATTTTTAAACTATTCTTGCTTGGCATGGATCCCTTTACAGCTGCGGCAACAAAACCGTAAATTCGTTAATTTCGGTGCATTAAGATTCTAATATCAGATAAATCGTTCACCTAGCTTTAAAGATGAATTATACAAAAACGAGGCATATAACACAGCCTCTCACAAATATATATATACATATATATAAATCAAGTGTTAAGAACCATCATTTGAAACTATAGAACACGATGTTGTAACAAAAGATATATTTCAAATCTATTATTTTCGACGATAAAAATCCTGAGGTATTTAGAGCCTACATTGAAAAATGCTCTAAGCGTTTAGTATACATTCCAATTTGTCAAAGGTTCACTTATCCCACGTTAAATCCTTTAATTACTAACGTGCAGTTAAGTCACTAAAACTGCGCCTTGCCTGCGGCAGTACAGCACAACTAACATTAAGCCAAGAAATCTTAGTCTGTCAAACGGATTGTATAACAGCCGTTCAACATATCACTGGCTCCATTAGCCTAGGCAGTGCAAATTTCCTCAGTACCAAGTACAGTAACACATACATACAATAAACACATTGCTACCTACAAGTCGAAGGATCTTCGACTCCTAAAAAGCAAAATGGTCAAATTACACCTCGAGATATGCTCTTAATTTATTGCTTTTATGTATCAGTGATCTTATTGTTTTAAGTGACTTTAAATCTAGATAGTTATTTGTAGGTTGTGATTGGAATGTATACTAATGGTTGACTGTTGGGCGTCGAGTGCAGTCGACGCGGAGGTGGCTACCCGGTGGCGAGAGGCGACGGCAAGCTGGCGGCGTCCCCGGCCGAGCCTGCAACAAGCGCGCTCTCACTCAACACCAGATTGCTAATGGTACAAATCACACATAGTACCGACACAACAAAATGAATTGACCAGAGCTTAGAGCATTTAATAACTGGCCTTTAAGAGCTTACCCCTCTGCCGAATACTTGCACAATTGTGCAAACTTTTGTATGGACTGACATGGCTAAATGCTCTAAGGACCAGAGGCAGATATTGTGTCCATAGGGACGTGGGGTTTTCTATATATAATTTAGTACTCCTACATGAATTGTGCATAAATTAGTTTCATAACTCCTGTAGCTCTCGGATTCTGACATAATTATACCTATGAATTATACAAAAGATTCGCATTTGCATAGCATTGCATTTCTTTAAACACAGCTTAAAATTAGAACATGTTACACTTAAGTTATTTATTAAATTCTTGTAATTCTTTTTGTCGTCTGTTTAGATATGGAATGGTGGCAAATAAGCTAATGGATTACTACAGTAACCTATCTACATATACCCTATGACTATACCGCGATTACAATGTTATCTCAAACGCTAAATCTAGTAAGGGTTACTTTTTAGCATTACAGTTTGGTATCAATTAAATGAGTAAGCATTTGTATATCCGATTACAACGCATTGATGAAGTCCTATCAATCAAAATACTCGCACTAATAGTGTACTTTCACAAATCCAATCCTAAGGATTTCTGTGATGACTCCAGCTTTCATTCAATAGAGCAGAAGTAAATATTCACTTAAATTCGCTGTGCATTAGTAATTAATCATACCAAATAGTCAAATAACATGATTCCTTTCTGAACTCACCGACACGCAAGTGCCTAGAAATATCTCCCATCGTTGTTTCGCTAATATATAACAATGTAGGTTTTTACTAGGCTAAGAAAATGACCAGTTATCGCCAGTGCAGTGGGGATAATTTCAGGTTAGTCAGAAATTGTTGGATCATCACAGAGCCCTTTCGTACTTGCTAACAAGTCACGACATAAATATACATATTGGTTTTTGATTAGCGGGTCACGCTCGTGGATTTGTCAGTTTTACTGATTCTTTGCTCAGCCATTTCTTAATGCATCAAAAATAGCTCACAGACGCAAATACATCAATTCTACAGCTAGCAAATATAAACCTTACTTGAAAGCTTACTCATAGAATACAGTACACTATACCACAGTAGTTGACGCTATGGCCACGGGCTAACAAAGCGTTTGATCACTGATGATGATGATGAGTTCAATTCAACCATTATAATCATAGTGCTAATGGATAAGGAAACCCGTCAGATTAAAGGTACTAGGTTAATGGTAACCACTAATCACAACTCAACTCATGAAAATCAACTCTCGCATATGCTGCCACAGCAAAGTAATACTCGTAGCTGTTCAATCATGTTCGCAATCAACATTAATAAGCCTTTCTCACACAAAACTGTAAATGCTTTTATCAGTTCACATACAAGGAACATATTAACTATTATATTTCAGTTGGAATATTGCCAATATGTATAACCAAATACCAAGTTTTAGATGTTTCAAAAACCGTCACTGTCTTTGTAATAATAATCGATTCAAATCTTGCAATTCCTCAACACAATAGTTGCTTGCAATAGTTCCATCAATAATTTCTTAGTTAATAACATAATCAATACTTTCGCTAAACAGCTTCATCCTTGATCTAATCCATGATTCAACATTTTAGTCAATTTTTAAAGTAACAATCAAAAAGCTTTTGTGAAGAACCTTTTGTGTCAGTAAATAAATGTCTAGGTAAAATTGAAATCGGAAAACGACATAGAACTAAGTCATCGTAATTGGAAACCAAATCTAAGAAGCTCGCCTTTCCGAAAGGCCTTTTAGATTTTTTATACATGAAAGCAATCATAAAACAAAAATTCCAAATATGTGGTGAAGTTACCTTATTATTTATCCTTCGCGGGCGTGGGGGTGGAGGCCTTGACCGGCTGTGGTATGATGGTTATCTCGTCGTTGATCTTGAGCGGCTTGAGCAGCGAGTCGTTGGGCTTGGCGGCGGGGGCGGCCGACTTGCTCTTGTCCATCACGCGCTTGGCCACCACGCTGTGCGCCGAGTAAACGTGGTTCTCGAACTGTTTGTACATTCCAAAGGTAGCTGTGCACACTGTGCACTTGTATGATAAGTGCGCTGGCTTTAGCGTCAGATTATGGTCTCTAGCTACATGGTTGAGCAACTTCCACTGATATACCTGCAAATATAACGACAAAATTCAAGGGAGAGAACAGCAGCATATTTGGCACGTCCCAGGATATATGAAACGAGAAGCATAAAAACGGAGTATTAGTTTAGTATGACATTCGTCGTGGAGTCAATTCATTACATGGTTAATTGTTTATTAGGTTGCATTTAACAAAGTTATTCAAGTAAACGCGCGCGACCCTCGGAATCGATACAAACCCTACGCCCCTACACTCGGCGAACATGGCTCTGCGCAATAGGCCTGATGACAAATTTTGAAAACCCTTTTAATATCGTCGGTACACTTGTATTAGTTCCGAAAAACACTATATTTCAGTTATACTCATAAGATTTAACATAGATAATTGCATTTTATTATAGCTAGTTTAAACTTCGCGCGAAAACGCCTCGCATGCCATTTGTGACGTCATTATTTAGTTGGTGGTAGGGTGGTAGATATTGTTTACATACTTACAGTTACGAATTTCCCTTGAATCCGAATTATATTGTTAATTCAGCACCATATATTACGATTAGGGATGATAAATACATTACAAAAATTTATCACAATAACTCATTTTACACAAAAACTCTCACACGGTTGCAGTTTAAGATGAATTATTTAGATACATGTAAATTTTGAGTGAAAATCACCGAACGCCGCTTTTACTTTTTAATTTTTAATTTTTTCTAGTTACGACAGCCAACATGGCAATGATAGTTCCATTCAGCCAAATAATTAAAAAAGTTTGTTGTTGAAATATCGTATTATTTAGCATTTTATTTAAATAATAACAAATAGATATCTACTTTATATCGTGTAATAATATTTTTTGGACGTAATAAATGTTGTGGCGAAATAACATTTTTTTTGCACCTTTCGAACTCTTTGGTGCCCACGTATAGATTTCGGTCAATGAGGTTGTCTATGTTGCTCTAAGAAATATGTTATGGATTGATGACGTCACTGTTTGGAACGTTTCTGATTGGCGTTTCAGTAAAAATGGCCGATTGGAAAATTTTGCACTTTTATTTTATTGAATATATTAATAATCCTTCAGTTTATACTGAGATTGGGCCATTTTTTAGAATCATATTAACATATATGTTTCGTTGAAACCATTATTTCCATGATTCTTTGTTACTTGCAACAGGCCTATTGTATAGGTACATACTCTTCTGCTTCCTCATTCAAAAAATCTTTATACTCGCTGACTTTAATCAAAGTAATCAAACCCAATAGTCCTAATTTAATAACCCAATAGAAAAAGTTTTGACCATGTCTGTAAACTCACCCTGCCACAGACAGGACACCGGCCGGCGTCCTTGCCTTTGTTGGCCGCCTCCTGCATGGAGCTCGTCACGAGGCCGTGCGACCCCAGCAGATGCCGTTCTAGCCCTTGATCAGTGAAAAATCTGAAAATAACCACATGGCTCGTTCTATAAAAGATATTTTTATAGCTTGGTTGTGCATTCTGATTAACTTAACACTCCATACTACCAAAGACATGTAACTTCGTATAAGACGAATAAAGTCTAAGGAAAAAACGTGCCTCGGAATTCAAGTAAAAGTCATTCTCGAATAGATGCCGCACACACCTTTAGCCTATCCTCGGCTAGATGGCGTGACGACACCGTTAAATATTTAACAATTTTAACATATAGATATCAGTGAATGAACATGGATCAAAATGATATAAAAATAATAATATAAAATATATACATTTTTTGATAACTTTATACGTTTTCATATTGAGTTTTAGTCGTGTGTCGATAGATGGCAGTAAATTTACAGTGACTACAAAATTTACAATGACAGGACCCCTCTATACTATCTATTCTTTTTGATACTACTATTTGATTTATAAAAGTACAAACAATCTGTTTTCATCATATGATCTGCATGAAAAGTAACCAACCGGCAATGCTACGCACTTCAAAAATAGGTTTATTGACCCTAGTCTAAAGTTGTATAATTAAGTTGTGTAATCACCTGAATTGACACTTTTGGCAGTTGAGCGGCGGCCTATTGTATATCATTTTGGGGTGTATTTTGACTTTGTGTATCCACTGCATGTGGTTGCGGAGCTGCTCGAGATCCTTGATGTAGCCGTCGCATATCTCGCAGATGACGAACGTGCTCTTGGTGTGCGCGGGCGCCGGCGCCGGCTGCGGCTGCCGCGGCAGCGGCGTGATCGAGATCGATGGCTGGTGCATCGACTTGCCTAGCAAGGCGTTCTTGTTGTTATTCTGAAAGGACAAGTTTCATTTCATTGTGCGCGATTCGTTGTGAATAATTCTGGCTGACCTATAATAATCGTTATGAGAATTTTCAATTAGTTATATATGAATTTTGTAACTCGTGTAAAATGGTTAAGACACTTATCCTACGCACTCGTAATGTATGACGCTATAATTATGTTGTTAATAATATTCTAATAAAAGTGAGTACATGTCTATAGAATTAATGAAGATGTATAATCGCTCACTGGTATTAATTAAAGTGAATAAAGTTCGTTAGATATAGCTAAGGAAAAGATAATGTACCAGAGCGGGCGTAGGTTGCCGCACCATGACGCCTCGAATCATGGTGGAGCCGAGCATGGTAGGGCGTGGCGGCGTGGCAAGCGGCGCGCGGCCCCGCGCCCGGAACGCCGCGCCCGCGCCCATCACGCTCCCCACGTTCGGCGCGCGGACCAGGTTGTTGCCGAACTGCGGACGACCGAATCCGCTTTGATACGATCCCAACATGTTATTCCGCGCTCTCGTTATCTAAAACATTTTGAACGCGAAATGAAAACATGATTCCGTCAATCTGTTTCATATTACGTAGCACACAAGACGGTTAAGTGCAAGTTTAATATTTACACAAAGCACGGATCGGATAAAATAGTTGATTGTTTTACAAGGGAGCAAAGTTGTTATTTAACCCCTCGTGCTAATACCCAAGCAAACAAGAGATTCCAAAATTGAGCCACAAACTTAATGAGTGGTTAGAATATTGATTTTTGCGAGGTTTGCGCGGGGGTTAACCAAGCTTTGCACCGAGTGAAACACAAAAATTTTCACCATACCAACTCGGGGAAATACTAACTGTAAAACATTACAAATCAAAACCAAATAAACGCTGTTCAATATCATTCAAAATCATCACTTAGAAGTCAATTCCACCAGTCAAAATGAGAAAGCTACCCAAAATTTGCATCTACATGCTTTGCAACTTTCTCATTAGTTTATGAAATTATTAAAAGAATAGTTATTGAGATTACGAGCTGGTATGATGAAAAATGTATTAAAAATAAAATGAAATGATGAATGTCTTGGTCACATTTAGGATACATAATTATTATAAAGTATGACCAGTATGATACGTAGAAGAACAATAGGTAGTAAAATCATAGAAAGTACCTTTGGTATTTTGGCTGGAGGTTCCCACTCGACGGGAGGCGCCAGGTTTATTTCCGGCTTAAATTTCTTAGCACACGGGATGAGATGGCGGGCGAGCTTGCCCTTCCCGTTGTCCTCGAAGGGACAGTTGGCGCACTGGTGGTAAGCTGGCGCTCGCTCTAACTTCCCCCGCGTATTATGCTCCGCTTCCATGTGGTAAAGAATATCATGAGGACTTCGAATTTCAAATGCACAGAAATTACATTTATAAACGTTATTTTTCATGTGCGGCGTTTCCAGGTGATGAGACATTACTAACATGGATTCGGTTTTGAAACTACAAAATTCACATTTAATTTGGGGATATCGGTAAGGTGCATTATTTTCTTTACTAAACTCAAGATTTTTCATGAGCGATGATATAGAAGACTCGGTCGCCTTCGTGCTGTGGCCGGCTTTCTTTTCCCTGTAAAGTTTCCGGTTTTGCTGCTTCAATAAATCATTTTGTACATATTCCTGCACAAAGTTCAGTCCAATGTTTATAAAGAACTTTCCGAGCGAGCAATCGAAATAATTGTCCGATTTGCCAGTGGTAACCTTATCTGCAATTAGTTCTGTTACGTCCTTAATTTCCTCTATAGAATCAGCTTTATCCTTGATGACAACGGTTTTATCTTCCTCGTCACTATTAATATCATCCTCCGAGTCTGTGGAACTTTCACCATCCCATGAGACATCATCTTCTTCTTCATTTTTACGACGTCTCCTTTCTGAAAAAGTTAATAAGTATTAGTTACCTAGACAATATTTTATTTCTCTAGTAAGTAAAAGTACTTTTTTGTGTTGTAGTTCCTAGATGCCAAAGTAAGTAATACCTAAATCTATTACCGCACTACTTCTGATGGGTGCCAATAATTATTGTACTACATGCTTCTGCCTACGACTACGTCTGCGTGAAATAATAATGATAATGATGATTGATATTAACTACTCTTTGTCCTATGAGCCTAGCGAGCCATACTATCAACACACCAAATGTCATCTAAATCGACTGAGCGGTTTAAGCGTGAAGACGGAAAAGACAGGCAGACACAGGTACACTCGCATTTATTATATCAGTAGAGATGACGAGCCTATGCATTTTCTCTTAGTCAGCAAAATGTACCTCAGTGTGTTGTTCTTGTTAAGACGAAGTTACTTTTGCCAAAGTTCGTTATTTTAGATTTTTACGTTTCCCTTGTAAATGAATAATTATTTAATGGATCTTGTTTATTAGATAATTTGCAAGCTATTTTACAATAAAGTTTACTAAAACTCATGGAACTCGAGGTTTTCTTTTCTATACCAAGTGATCACATGAACTGGAAAATTATGCGCTCTAAAGTTGTATAACAAATTCCATAATATAAACAAGTTATACAAATACATAAGTCAACAACAGTATGGTCCTACCTTTTTTCTCGGCCTTTTTCTTTTTCTTCTCGTCTTCGTCGTCATCCTTGGCAGCGTCCTTTTCCTTCTGCTGTTCGTCCTCGGAGTCTTCCACTTCTTCGCCTCGCTCCCGTTTTTCTTTCTTTTCTTGCTCTCGTTTCTCTTTCTCCAGTTTTTCTTTTTCTAATCTTTCTTGCTCTTCTTTGGCTCTTTGTTCTTCTAATTCTTTACCTAATATGTCTACAAATTCTCTAAATGGCTTTATGGAAGGTTTTTCATAAACGTAAGGTACTATAAACGAGGGTGCTTCTACGACGAACATGTCGTCAGTCAAAGAAGGCAGTATGTTCGGTTGTGCCGTCTGGGTTGTGTTTTGGGAAGTAGCAGTGTTAGTGCTGATCGCCGTTTTACTACTCACTGGGGTGACGGTCGTGCCACGGGCTACAATACTTTGATATAAGTTCTCGGCCGTCATAGACGTTACGGACGACTTCGGGGGCGCTGGCGTCGTACTCTTCCCAGACATAATTGAATTTGTGTCTATAATAACAACTGTGGGTTCCTTTTTCTGATTATTAATGGTCATCTTAGATTGCTTCGCTGCCATCGCAACTAATGCCTTAGTATCGTTTACGACTATAGGCTTGGATTTACGAGTTAAAGGATCTTCCAACTCTACCTCTTCAATATCAGATCCGTTACCCCCGTTTTCCATTTCCTCATCAATGTAAATTTTCCTTTTAATCGCTCTATTGCTGCGCCGCAGCTGTACTCTATTCTCACTAACACTTGAACTGGACTTTTCGTCGTTAGTCATGACACAATCGTCATTATCATTATCACTCATAATCTCGTGAACCTCAGCGGCTGCGGAATCGCGGGAGTTGCCATTCTGGTTGTCAGGTCCATTGTCGTTTTCTAAGATGATTATTTCGCTGCTGTTATTTCTTTGACTCTCTTGTGATGTGTCGTCGCCGCGATCGGGCTCCGAGTCTGAATTAATACTGACCGTGTCCTCGGCTCTTGGCACGGCAGACACCTCTGACCCTTCTTCAGACGAATCTTCTTCAGAGTCAATCTCCTCCTCAGATTCCTTGAAATAAATAAAAACATACAGTTGATGTTAGTGCATTTAACACAGCAATTTGTAATATTTATTTCGTCATTAGTTGGATGTCGATATCGCCATCAAAGATCTATCAAGAGCGCCGACAATTCGAAAGCCGTTAATAAATTGTTGCAAAGCGTAGCAATAATAAAACAATGAATTAAAATTATACATGGATTTATACCGCAGAAGGTCCTTATGCTTTTAGTGCAATAAGGTTGTATCCATCTAAAATTCCAACAGAAATTATGATAGAAAGGTCCTCATTGCACATGAAGGTACCAAAACTACCCTACTCTGATGGAAAGCCGTATATCCAAAAACAGTCAATAGAAGGACACGTAGGTAGGATTGTTATATTTGTATGTATTTATATATTTATTTATTTATTTATAAGTATGTATTAATATTTTTATGGACATGTAATTGTTTCGTATATCTATATATGTATATGCCTTTGCACCTAATGCATCGCATCGTATTTAGTTATGTTTCTAGGGTTAGCTACTTCTTTTAAGTCTCGCCGTCATGTACATTTATCTCTCAGTTACTTAAAGCTTAGCTGGAAGAGATCCCTTAACGGGATAAGTTCGCCTTTGTACACATTTACTGTATTCTCTCTGTGTTATGTACTTGTTTTGTGCAATAAAGTGTTTACTACTACTACTACAGTCCTTTTTATTAGGTTCAGCATCAGCACACGGTATGAGATAGTTGGTATGGTATAGTTCATATCATATTTTAAAAGTGTTTGTCCATGATTTCTTTAACTAACTAACCGTTTCAATCTGAATTATTATTGTTACCCTTACAGCTTTGTAATAGAAGCTTACCGTGACTCATATACGGGGCACAGACAGTGTTAATACTTATTTCAAAATTAAACAACTCAACCTGACAACGGCAATTTGACATCAAAGACGTAATTCCAAACACTTGCTTGTCTCAAGCTCTGGCAGTAAATTAATGAAAAAAATAGTCAATAAAACAAATATCAAATTTTTCAATATGTTATTACCCTGTAACTGTAACCAATAATATAACTGTCATAAGTCATAAATAAGGTCATAACTATCAATTCATGTTAAGTAAATCTCAAGTTAACCCCTCAAACTGTCATGAGTCGGCAAGCCAAACCCAGTCTTAAACAAATTAAATTTAGAAACGAATTTTATTGTTTGCCGAAACTGTGTGAAGAAGTTCGTTTTTTAGGGTTCCGTACCCAAAGGGTAAAACGAGACCCTATTACTAAGACTCCGCTGCCGTCCGTCCGTTCGACCGTCCGTCCGTCCGTCCGTCCGTCACCAGGCTGTATCTCGTGATCTGTGATAGCTAGACAGCTGTAATTTTCACAGATGATGTATTTCTGTTGCCGCTATAACAACAAATACTAAAAACAGAATAAAATAAAGATTTAAGTGCGGCTCCCATACAACAAACGTGATTTTTGACCGAAGTTAAGCAACGTCGGGCGGGGTCAGTACTTGGATGGGTGACCGTTTTTATAGATAATGGTACGGAACCCTTCGTGTGCGAGTCCGACTCGCACTTGCCCGGTTTTTTTTCTTCTTCTTGATCGGGACACTCTTGACAGAGCGGTCGTGGTCATCATTGGAAGTCTCCCTTTGTGACACGTTTGACGGCTCGCCTCCACTCCTCCCTGACGGCTGCGCGTTTAGCGCATTCGTGCATGGCGTTTTTTTTAGCATTAGAAAAAAGGTAAACAATCTTGACGTCTTTTTATTGAAAAACACTTTGGAAAAATAAGCAACGGCACGTATGTAAAAAACCGGCCAAGTGCGAATCGGACTCGCACACGAAGGGTTCCGTACCATTATTTATAAAAACGGTCACCCATCCAAATACTGACCCCGCCCGACGTTGTTTAACTTCGGTCAAAAATCACGTTTGTTGTATGGGAGCCCCACTTCGATCTTTATTTTATTCTGTTTTTAGTATTTGTTGTTATAGCGGCAACAGAAATACGTCATCTGTGAAAATACTACCACGGTTCGTGAGATACAGCCTGGTGACAGACGGACGGACGGACGGACGGACGGATAGCGGAGTCTTAGTAATAGGGTCCCGTTTTACCCTTTGGGTACGGAACCCTAAAAATTATGAATCATATACGATTATTTACATTCTTTTGTTTTCATACGTAATAGAATAAATACTGATTTTTAAAAAGCTTTTTCAATTATAAGACACGTCAAGATCGCGTAGTCTTTTTCTAATGCTAAAAAAACGAACTATAGTGAGAAGCGATCGAGGCGCGAGGAGTTAACCCACACAATGCAAAAAACCCTTACCTCAAAAATCTTATTATTAATAAGTTATAACGCTTAAATCTTAATATAACTAAGCGTAAAACTTAAATAAAAAATTAATGGAGTAAGCTCTCTAAACTTACTTTATTCTCTATGTTTCGGTCTGTAAGTATGCCTTTCTAAATTTTAAGTTTGTTAAAGTGTCAGTCGTAATATATGAAAAGAATTAAAAATACAATCTCAAACATTAATAAGGTCACTTCAGTTCAATAACACCTCTACACGAAAAAATAACAGTAATTTTTAATTCAATCTCATATTTCGTCAATGTTTCAAGTTTGCAATTCATTGTAAATATCAACATAGACATAATGAAAATGCATATTCAAATAAAAAAATATTAATCACTAATTTAATTATGATATTCAGTGTGTTCCGCTCATACATCACGCAACATAAACTGGTGCGAGAGGAACCTACGGGAATTTAAATCAAGTTTGTATTATATAAAAAAAATCTGAATATGTCCCCGGAGTCTACGGGTTTTTAATTTCATACTATAATAGGGCGGTGCGAGAGTGAGGAGTGCAACCGAACAGGCCCGTTAGTCACAACGCTAACCTATCTCTGCACCATAGGAGGGCCAATGTAAGTGTGACCCCTATTGGGCATATCTGTCAAGTACTTAGGTATCATATTATATTGGCGCTGACTTTACAGGCAAGGTATTATACTTTGAAAACAGAGGGCCTACCGCAAACAACGTTCGACGTGTTGCCTCCATATCACACTTACGTACGAATTTACAAGTGTGACAGGGAGGCAACACGTCGAACGTGGTCCGCGGTAGGCCCTCAGACCGCAAGCTCGATTGCTGTCTCGCACAACTAAATAGGTAGGTGGCTTTGGACCGTGCGTATGGTTTACCCGTCTTACCGTGCCGTGCCGATGCATAAGAAGTAATATTGACACATAGATTGGATTTTACGTAGCGATTGTGGCTTTGACGTCCCCGTAGCTATTTGTTTTGAATCCATCTTTTTATTCATCGTTAGTGACGTTCTTTTTTTTTACTACGGGCCGCCAGGTGGTAAGAAGTCACCGTAGCCTATGGACGCCTGCAACTACAGGAGTGTTACATGCGCGTTGCCGACCCTTTAAAAACCTGTACACTTCTTTTTTGAAGAACCTCATACTGTAGCCACTCGGGAAAACCTCGTCCGCAGTTGGATTTTTTATTAAATTTCTTCTTCTCTATGTCGCCGAAATAACTTTTAATAATTAACACTAAAGTAAGGCTCTTCATAAGCTCATATCCATAATTTATTCCGTTTATCTTTATAAACCGATTGCGCAAAGCACAACTACGAAAATATATGAAAATCCGTCGCGAGCCGATGTTGCGCAACGCAACCGTGACGTTGGTCAAAGACCCTAAGCCTCAAAACTCACAACCTACTTTCGACATTGGCTAGATACGGACTCGGAGGTTACTGTACACCAGCGGTCGGCAACAAGCGGCCCGCGGGCCGCATGCGGCCCGAGAACCTCTCACTTGCGGCCCGCGAGCCCTCCTGGCGATTTTGTATGTAATATTGTCAAACAACAACGTCTGTTAAAGTCACACATATTAACAAAAGTGTGCCCGCGTCAATTTCCTTAACCTTTTCGACGCCGTGTCAAACACAAAAGCTGTCACTCGGGCGCCACGTCACCGAAGTGTCAAAACTGAAATTGAACTTTATGCATATGTACGTAGGTCTATATTGCTCTGTATGTGGTCTGTGACCGATTAATCAGTCTTTGGCGTTGAACCTGCGGTGCGGATATATCGGTCATTGGCGTCCAAAAGGTTAACTACTATGTCGCCCTTGGCTGCTAAAAGGTTGCCGACCGCTGCTGTACACTGACTGATCTATACAGTCGCCATCAGATATATCGGAGCGGTCAAGGCGCTCACAAATATCTGAATACGGCTCTATTATCAAGGCTCTAACGAGTGCGTGTTCAGATATTGTGAACACCTTGGCCGCTCCGATATATCTGATGGAGACTATACAAGCGCACACTGATATTCCGAGTGTTAGAAAGCCTAATTTGACGTTTGCGAGCGTGTATTATATGGGACTACCGACCCGCCCCGGCTTCGCACGGGTTACACAAAACCTTAACAAATTACACAACTAAACGTTCCTTAAAAATCACTTTATTGATAGGAGAAAATCGCATGAAAATCCGTACAGTAGTGTTTGAGTCGCGAACATACATACATACATACAGACAGACGCGGCGGGGGACTTTATTTTATCAGGTGTAGTGAAACCATTTTATTTGAAAATATCATTGCTATTAAGTAAATATAAGGTAAGAAATTGTGTTTTCGAAAATTAGCTCTCACGTTTCCTGTTCAAGTAAAAGTTGTCTTTTATTGAAGTTCCATGGAACGGAGAGTAAATTAACCTACGAATGTAAGTCATTGTGCAAGTGGCCCATTGTACGTATATTCACCCCGACTACATATATCGATCCGGCGCATATTCGATCCAGTGATACCTAGTCGAGCGAAGAATACTTCGACAGAATGACATTCTTATATATAGACCCCAATAATATACGTAGACTTTAGAAGTCCTCCCCTTTAAAATCGAATGTCGGTAAAATGGCGGGATGTCATAAAACTGCGTTAGGGTGGTATTCCATCTGTCCAAAATATTGGTCCAATGTCATTGCGTCTCACTCTCCCATTAAGCAAGATGTGAGACAAAATACACATTAGACAGAGAAATTGGACAGGTGGAATACCACCCTAAACTCGTACACTAAGTAGCGATATCAATATCAATAGAAGTCCGAAGTTACAATTTGCTATCTCTTTCACACTTGTTAAAGTCGTGTAAGAGTGAAAGAGATAAATAGCATCCTACAGAAAAGGTATCTGCATAGGCCTCAGGTATGGTGAGAAAGGAAGCCAACATTAATATAACCTTTTGGTATGGCTTAATAATGACTAAGTATTCTTTTTTATACTTGTAATTGGCTTAATAGTACATTTCATAATAAGGATAAAATAACATTTAGGCGCCATTCATTTATTTGGTAATACGATATGGGGGGGGGATCGACCGCGTCTTATTTTATTTTCCAAAGGGGTGGGAGGGAGTCTTGATAGTTCTTACGGAAGATCACAAAAAAGGGAAAAGTTAAGGTTATATACTCTAATAAATATAAGGTTAGGCACTCTGAAAAAGCGTAAGCTTAAGCGTGTATCGTATAGGTCAGGGGTCTCCAAACATCTTTACCTGAGGGCCATATTGCGCCTCAGAAACTTCGCGCGGGCCAACGTCACAGGGGGTGCGTGTCTGGTTGCTGCTGTTAGGGCTGAACCCCTGGAACCTGGCTCCCGCGGGCCGGACAGTTTGGGTGTCGGCGGGCCGGATTTGACCCGCGGGCCGGGGTTTGAGAGCCCTGGTATAGGTAAACGTTTTGCATGGCAACGGTCGGAAAAATGAAGACAAACGTGTTTTCCTTTTTTCTTTAGACTCTTACGTAATAAAAATAAAACATATATTATTAATCTTATTTTTTCTAACATACATAGAGTCTATGTAATAAATGAATGGCGCCTTAACTACAAATATACCACATATTTTAAAAACCTAACAACTTCCTTCTTATACTTTAACTACCCATGATCTTCCTCGCGTTATCCCGGCATTTTCCGACAGCTTATGGGAGCCTGGGGTCCGCTTAACAACTAATCCCAAGAAAGCGACTGCCATCTGACCTTTCAACCCAGAGGGGAAACTAGGCCTTAATAGGATTAGTCCGTTTTCCTCACGATGTTTTCCTTCAGGTAAAGAGGTAAATATCAAATGATATTTCGTACATAAGTTCTGAAAACTCATTAGTACGAGCCGAGGTTTGAACCCGCGACCTCCGGATTGAAAGTCGCACGCTCTTACTGCTAGGCCACCAGCGCGATTATACTTTAACTACCCACTTGTCTGTTTTAGCGATTTTAAGTAAAACTTACTATCTGTCTTGAATATCACATTACACATTTAAAAGCAATATGTGAAGTACCTATCGCCTGCCTTAGCACAGGAGCGTCGCGACAGTATCTCGCGCGAGAGATAAGACTACCCATCCTTCACTAATTAATACAGTTAGAAAAGGACGAGTAGTCCATCTCGCTGGCGAGAAACTGTCGCGGTGGTCCTGTGCTAAGCCTACTAGTTATGTTTAAATATGCAAGTGCGAAATTTGATACTTAAGGAATTGAATGAATAATGTCTTTGCTTTGTGTCAAGTTTTTGAGAATAGAAAAATTGGGCAAATGTTGATAAAATGGGAGATATGAAATGTTTAATAACTCTACATTAAAAGGCATTAGCGAAGACCCCTTATCTTATAGGCGTCGTTACATGACGTGCCCATAGTTCTATTTTGGTATTTGCT
The DNA here is from genome assembly GCF_910591565.1 of Cydia splendana. Lineage (NCBI taxonomy): Eukaryota > Metazoa > Arthropoda > Insecta > Lepidoptera > Tortricidae > Cydia > Cydia splendana. The sequence continues at coordinate 35,445,683 of NC_085987.1, read as the reverse complement.
GTCAAAGAACCTTCATCAAATTTTTGTTTTTTCAGGGACACTAAAAAGTAATAAATCTCAATTAAGCTATTTTTAAACATAGGCTCTATTGACCTAGCACTGCAGTTACTATGTAGGTATTAAGTGTTTCATTTTCTTTTTTGAATGAATATAAAATTAGTTGTAACTAGCTGGACAGACTCATTTCAGTCTGCTCTGCTAAAATTTACTCAAGAAAATCTTATAATGTAATGTCAATGGTTAAGTGTGTCACCAGAATAATTTTAGTATAAGGTTTCAATAACTGGCCAGCCTTCAATAACTAGCCTGAATGACTAATATGAATTCTGTTTATATGTGAATAGAATTTATTTTTAGTTTAGGGTGGCCAGTGACTAACAGGTGGCCAGTTACTGGCGAATTACCCTACATTACACAAAATTTCGACTTTTTAGACTTGTCACACTTTCTCATAGAAAAGAGATAGGTCTTTAAGTACTGTCACACTTGGCATGACCAACAATAAACCGCACCTGTTTTTTTTATTATTATAAATCTAAAATTAAGTATATCATTAAGATCATAATATGTAATTATTATTTTTATTAGGTGCATGTTGATTCACTTATTTATTATGAGAACAAATTATCTATTCTGTTCATTCTGTTCTACTTAGATATAAATGTAATCAATTAAGTATTGAGTGCTATTTTTTGATTTCATTATGTTATCTGTATTTTTTAGCATTCAGTTTTGTTAATAGGTAAATAGTAAGTATTTTTATTTGTAACAAGTATGATATTTGAGAATACTATAACTAATATAGTATGCTTTTCATAGATTTTAAATATAGTTCTTCAACACATCACAATCAGAATTAAGTTTTGGAAATATTATGAATAACATTCTATTGGGAAGGAATACCTAGATGAAAAATACTACTCACCACATCATTTACGGTCACCGCTGCACTACAATTGTTTTCAGCCTCGTCGTCTTTGCTCTTCTCATCTTCGCAACTTATTATCTTCTGCTCTACAAATATTGTCTTATCCTGATTACTATTTAAGGACTCTGGATATGATTCATTACTATTGCCACAGTTATTTTCCAAAGGATTTTCAATAACACTATTAGTTTCCTTAGTAGGTGCTAAATCAGAAGATTGTTCCATACTTTCATCCTGATGATGGTTGTCTCCATCATTGGGCACCTCCTTATCTTCAGGTTCTTTCTCATTATTTTCTAAATGATTATTAATTTCTGTACTCTCACTATCCTCCAATTTATTCTCAAATTGACAGTCTTGGGAGGTAATTTTATTACAGTGTAGTGAGTTGACAGGTGAAGCAGGAGCTATCTCCATAGGCTCTTCCATGGTTCCATTCACTTCTCCATTCATATTGAGCTAAAGCTACATTCCATGTGACAGTACCTGTCAAAACACAAACAATGTATAAGGTTAGGTTTATTATCCTCATGATGTTCAGAACTGATTCCAAATGAATGAGCGTCACATTTTTTTTAGTGTACACCGCCCCCTCCCGCGCCCCTCTCCCCCCCTGGCAAGGCGCTAGCAATCAAAATGGCGGTTCCATGGTACAACTCCGTACAGCTAGCTACGTGTACATAATGTACTAGGATTTCAAAGGTCATATTTCAAACTAATTCGTAAATATAATAAAAAAAATTAACCTTCAGCATGTTGATGCATTATCAAAATAAAGTTACAAATGCGATCGGCGGATTTCGCTCCAAAATCGAATACATACATAACTTACGCTTTCCGGTTAGCAAATCATAAACAGAAAATTAAACACTATTCCATAAGAATCGCTTATTAAAAAATCATCTAAATTAAAAAAAAATAATTAAACAATTCGAATAAGAACAAACATTTATTTACGATAACCAAAGTAAACAATCAATGCCGGTAAATAATTAACTTTTAATGACACAAAAAAACGTATTTCTCTAACATTAACTTATTTATGCATTTTTAGGTACTTTACCTAGCACAGCCTTCGGTTCGCTTCTTCGAACCTTTCCTCAGACTCGTTCACCACTTGGTTACTTCAATGGTGGAAACCCAGAGCAATTTTCTTCTTTGAACTGACCATTTACAGACAATATGTAATGAAGCCAGATGAATTAAAATGTAATTCAATACGTTTTGAGGTAAATTTCACTTGTACGCTCCACTATTTAATTGTAAAAGATAATTTTTAATAATTAAATATTAGTGACGGCAAAATGCTCTCACCATCGCACTAACGCAATATGGCGGCGGGAGTTGAGTCACGTGACAGCACCAGTGCCGCCCTCTGGGCGGGAATAACTGTTAACTCAAAAGTCCCGCTTCATTCTCCCGACCCGACTTCAAAAACAAGAGCCGCACATTACAATCCATTTTACTCTGATTTTACTAATCATCACTATCACTAGACCTAAAACAAAGTCCCCCGCCGCGTCTGTCTGTTTGTGTTTGTATGTTCGCGATAAACTCAAAAACGACTGAACGGATTTTCATGCGGTTTTCACCTAGTGATTCTTGAGGAAGGCCGGGGCGGGTCGCTAGTTCGGAATCATTTCGGAGTACAATTAAATCCCAATACAAAAGTATAATGAGTCGATCATAATCATAAACGCATGCACTTGATGGATGCTTGATGGTTGCTGAACGTAATAGTAGCCATGAATCTATATTCTGATCTTTTGCACCATAACCAGTCTAACATAATAAAACCATAATTAAATCATAGTCTGTGTCTGTAAAGTCACTTCCGTCAGCAAAAAATGCTGCAAATTTAAAAAAATGTAAGCGCGAGGGGTTATTGTCCCGTACAAAATTTTAATTTCGCGCCTTTTTCTATTGACAAAGTTGTTTGACCGGCTATAGTCATCCAAAAATATACTTGGTCAAGCAGATCTTGTCAGTAGAAAAAGGCGGCAAATTTGAAAAATGTAGGCGCGAAGGAATAGCGTCTCATAGAAAATTTGAATTTCGCGCCTTTTTCTACTGACAAGATTTGCTTGACCATCTATAGTTTTAGGGACAAATAAGCCAATGGGCAAGGGACTTCCCTCCAAATATACATTATATAAAAAATATTGATATTTTATTTATAGTTGGTCAAGCAGATCTTGTCAATAGAAAAAGGCGGCAAATTTGAAAAATGTAGGCGCGACGGAATATCGTCTCATAGAAAATTTGAATTTCGCGCCTTTTTCTACTGACAAGATTTGCTTGACCATCTATATCTATCGATTTTTTAACGCAGTATTTGAATTTCTGTATGTTTCATTCGTCTTAAGCCCCCTTCAGACTATGCGCGTGACGTGAGGGGGCTTTACAATGATGAAAACTGGACGAGTCTCCAAAAACTCTATAATCTCCATCGGTACCTGGATCGGTGTATAGGTTAAATCGTCGGTATGCGATTAAAGCTATTAATATCTTGCGTTTAAAGTTTAAAGTGAACTGGGCTAATTGGGCTATAACCGCGAAAATCGAAGTTCGTAAATTGCCGCATTTTCTCGGTCACTCTAGTTACGCCTTCATTGGAGTAAAAGAGAAAGATCCCCGTAATTTGCTAATTTCGGTTTTCGCTATAAGTCTCCAGGGTAGATTTGGAACATTGTCGCTGACCTCGGAGTAATTAACAACGGAGACGCCACGTCTAAAATTTTCGGTACAAAATAGTCTGCCGTTTTTTGCGGGGGAGGGGCACATCAAATGTATAGGTACGTCATGTCAGATAAACGTCAGTCCATACATATGGTTGACATGTGGTTGACCATTGGCCGCCTATTTTCGACAGAGGGGAACGCCTGTTAATGGCGGCTCCATTGTTAATTACTCCGAGTCGCTGACGATCGCTTTGCTACAGGTAGCTAAAAGTACATCCGTTCCCTTAGAGGATATAACCAACGGAGACGCCATGTCTAAAATTTTCGGTACAAAATAGTCTGCCGTTTTTTGCGGGGGAGGGGCACATCAAATGTATAGGTACGTCATGTCAGATAAACGTCAGTCCATACATATGGTTGACATGTGGTTGACCATTGGCCGCCTATTTTCGACAGAGGGGAACGCCTGTTAATGGCGGCTCCATTGTTAATTACTCCGAGTCCGTTCCACACTAATTTTGGTGCCTAGCCATAAGCCGCGCGTGGCGCTGTCGCCACCTAGCGGCCTCTAGTAGTGTCTAAATAGATTAATATCGGGAGTTGGCCGAACCAAAGACAACCATCTGGAATGAGGAATCAACCCGAGGCAAAGTGATGTAGGTACTATGCGAATGTGGCTAATATAGTCTGTCAAGCCATTTCCGTCAGTACCAAAAAGCGGCAATATATAAAATGTAGGCGCGAAGGACTGCGCCAAGGGTTATCGTCCCGTAGAAAATTTGAATTTCGCGCCTTTTTCTACTGACAAAGTTGTACATACAGTTGATAGAGTCTGGCTAGCCAAATTTTGTTGACAGATATAAGCTGGTCAAGCAGATCTTGTCAGTAGAAAAAGGCGGCAAATTTGAAAAATGTAGGCGCGAAGGGATATCATCCCATAGAACATATTAAAACATTGGAACATAAACATACGTGTTTGTCGTTGACTGTACTTTAAATTAAAGTGGTAGAAATTATGTGAGCTGACTTTGAGTGCACGTCAACGTATATTTAATTTATTTCCTTAGGTACCTTACGTGTGCACAGAAAATCTAAAATATTTTCTAGTATCAAAACTATAATTCTTACTACACAAAGTGTGACCAGCCCAAGATTTTTTGAATCTCCTGCCAAAAATTTGTGTAATATTTCAGTAGCCAGACCAAGGCCTGTTCACTTAAGCCCCCCATTCACACTCCTACCGTGTAGGTCGCCTTGTAGTCCGCCTCGTTGGGTAGGATTGTGTATGGGGGTTGCGGACTACCGTTTAGCCGTTTGTAGGACGGCTCGTAGTCCGCAACGGGGGTTGCGGTTTTACACAATCCTACCCAACGAGGCGGACTACGAGGCGGCCTACACGGTAGGAGTGTGAATGGGGGGCTTTACTAAGAAAGTTATGTCCTCTTAGGCCAAGCGCGCACCACGACTTTTTATCGCGCGATAATTTAGTCGCAGAAATGTAACGTATGTGTTTATATGGCAGTGCGCGCATATGCGACAAAAAAATCGCAGCGATTTTAAAATTGGGATTTGTCACATTGTTCCGCGACTGCTCGCGACGCGATTGTCGCAAAGTGAATTGCAGCATACGGAGTTGTATGGCCCCGCGCGCACTGCGATAATAAAATCGCACCCCGGACCTCAGTCGGCATTTCGCTCTCCAAGCGTCAACATATCGGAACCTGCTTCTCCAATGGAATCACAAGATGAGACGCTAGATGTTGACCGTTTAATTATAGAAATAGAAGGAGATCACCTTTGTGGTATAAATACTCAAAGTCATACAGCGATTGCATATTGTTTCACGACAAGCGACTGGTACGAAATCCATGTCGTGGATGAACAAATCGTCGACTTTTCATCGCAGTGCGCGCAGTGAATTTTCTGCGATAAATTACAGCGCGATTCTAAAATCGTGTCGCAAAAATTAAAATCGTGGTGCGCGCTTGGCCTTATAATTGCGCATGTTTGCGCCTGAAGCTTCTATGTCTTAGAGGATATAACCAACGGAGACGCCATGTCTAAAATTTTCGGTACAAAATAGTCTGCCGTTTTTTGCGGGGGAGGGGCACATCAAATGTATAGGTACGTCATGTCAGATAAACGTCAGTCCATACATATGGTTGACATGTGGTTGACCACTGGCCGCCTATTTTCGACAGAGGGGAACGCCTGTTAATGGCGGCTCCATTGTTAATTACTCCGAGTTCTATGTGTTGCTTTGGCCACCTAGAAAAAGTTGCCAGTAATAAAAATAAAAACATTTTTCTACAGCAACATTGCTCCCAACTCTGATTTAATTTTCACGAATTTTATACATCCATACTCCATAGAGTAATGGTCGAGACTTTGGTCGAGACGCTTCTTCTAGAATTAACAATTCGGAATAGATCTTCTACATATAGTTCGTTTTTTTAGCATTACAAATAAGGTAAACAATCTTGATGTGTCTTTTTATCGAAAATCACGTTTTAAACATAAGTCACGGCAAATATGTAACAATTATGAATCTAATACGATCATTTGTATTCTTCTGCTTTCATAAGTAATAGTTACTGATTTTTGAAAAGCGTTTTTCAATTAAAATTCTTTCTAATGCTAAAAAAAACGAACTATAGTTATTTATTAGTAATAAATTATTACGAATAGTACGATATACGTTATGCATTTACACGCATCTCAGCATAGCCATGACGATTGATATCAAAAGCCCCCTCCAGACTATGCGCGTGAATCGCGGCTTCGCGCCACGATTCGCGCACGAGTGAGGAGGGGGCTAAAGATTGAACACTTGACAGCCAACTGACAACAGCGCCGACGCTTTTTTAACGCTTGTGAAAACAGATACACGGAGTTCCGCATGCTCAATTCAATTTAACGCTAACGCTCAACGCCGAAAATCGAAAAGCGCCGCGCTTAAAAACCGCCTTCGTATGAATACATACATAGTTATCCATTTGTGTCATTCAAACGCTTTTTTAACGCTCGTTGAAAAAGCTCCCGTGCCTATGGGGCCTTATTAATTCGTGGGTGCGGCGCTTTGGCGCACTAAGGTCGCGGTGCGGTGCGGTAGTCTGTTATGGCTTTAAGGTCTATACTCTTTGATGCCGCCTTGCATTATTTTTGCATTTTGTGTTATAGTCTGTGGCATGACATTTACCCATAGACTAAATACACGTCAATTATTTAATTATCGCTGGTACAGTACTACACATCACAATCACATCACAACTTGCGACACTGTAATATTTGAAGTCGTTTAATCTTTGACTGTAAAAGATATATAAAATACACTACAACAATGTGAAAGTGTTAAAAATGATTAAATTATAGCAGTAGCGCCCTTTATGTTTTATTTCCTTCGTTTCCATATTCGTTATTTCATGTTTTCTTTACAAGTAATTATTAGTCATATTGTTACTGAAAATATTGTGTTATGATCATAATAATGGCTTATCGAGTTCTATTAGTTCTTGTTCTTGCAATAATCAGTGTGAGTACTGAAGAAGAAACTTCTGCACCGATGACTAAAGCTGAAAGAATAAGTTTAAGGTAAAACCAATGAAAGTCTAATGGAATGTTACCTTTTATCAATACATTACAATTTATAATATTGAAGAATGCTCATAGTAAATAGTCAGGGTAAACGTGAAAAAAAAAAAAAAATGGTTAGCAATAGAAATGTAAATTACAGATACTTATAGGCATCGGTGACCTCTTGAATTGGGTTATCATTTTAAGACTGTGTTAACCAAGAGTTGTTGAATAAAATGTGATTAAAGCTATTAAATACTCAGGATTTCCTACCGTCCTATTCTTTCTTTTCAACAAATGTATGCACATATGATAAAAGTTTGGTGGGTAGAGGCAATTCATGTTATTGTTGTGTCTACATACATTGTGGTTAATATTGGTAGAATTGGGTAAATCCCCATTGTAATATATATATATATATATTTTTAATTTATTATTTAACAGGACCCTTATACAATTGTACATATCGGGCATCAAGTCCACTTCTTATAGCTTCAGAAATTATGCCAATTACATCCATCCTTTCTAATATTATTAGAATGAAATTTGTAAAACTATATACATATTCTTCACTAATATGAAATCAATTTTGTTGTGTTTCAGATAGTAGAACTCTTTTACAACTTGGTTAAAAGATTTCATTTAACTTTTCTTCTTGTTTAACACTTCACTCCTAGAATTGGAGTTAGCTTTGATTCCCTTGTCTGACTTCATATTGCATTTGTAGGAAATAGGGGTGAAGTTTGCTTATCTAATTTCTTGTACCTATTGTCAAATGTGACTATTTAAAATAAACACATCTTACATAGCTTGGTTCAACACATTCACTGCTAAGAACATGTATGTGTGTTCATTTTGTACTGGTTACAGGGCGCCCGGCACCAAAAGTGTTAACCAAACCTATGTTGTACATATTTAATGGAGGACTTTGGGGTCATCCATTAATTACGTCACACGTTTAGGGGGAGGGAGGGGTCAAGAAAATGTGACATGTTGTGACATGGGGGAGGGGGGAGTCACAAAAATTGTGACGTCACTTTAACTAAAAAATATTTCTCTTACCAAAAATATTTTTTCATAAAAAAAAAAATGCCGAGTTACTATTACCGATTTCGTTGAAAACAAAATTGCCTAAAATGTGACGTCACACCAGGTGGGGAGGGATTTGCAAAATGTGACCAAGTGTGACAAGGAGGGGGGGAGGGGTCAAAAAACCTAGGAATTCGTGTGACGTAATTAATGGATGATCCCTTTGCTCATCTGTGTTAGATTGTCTTTATTTTATAGAATTATTTAGCTTACTATAAGATTATGTATATTTGTGTACAATATATATTTATTTATTTCATTATACCATATATGTACATTTTAAAATGTCTTTCAACATTTTGTACAGAGAGGAGGCCCGGAAAATGTTTTACCATGCTTACAATGCATATATGGACAATGCATATCCAGCGGATGAGTTGATGCCTCTCAGCTGCAAAGGGAGATGGAAGGGCATCACACCAAGTCGGGGTGACATGGATGACGCTCTTGGAAAGTAAGAAAACTTATTTGTTTCTGACTCCCCTATACAGCATTGTATTCATTTGAATTCTCATATGTACTTCCATATATTATAGTAATGAATTCTTAGCTATAGGGAACATACATTCCTTTGTTTGTATGCTGGTTTTCCTACCCTATTATAAACTCTCCCATGTGAAACCACACACTTGACATCTGATTAATATACACCAGAATAGCTTAATAGCTTTGAGGATACATTTTCATTTATAGGATTGCAGCAATATAAATTCATTACATTGACTTTCTGCCACAGATTTAAATATTGAACTCATAGTCTGAACTGTAGAGGTGGGAGAGGAACTACATCCCCAAAGAATGCCTAAATTAGTAAGCTTATACTGCATGCCATCTGTCTGTCCGAGTTTAAAAAGGTTGTATATAAAACATAATAGCTAACTGTTATAAACATTTACATGGTTTGTATTGTAAGTGCAGTGTGTGTGTTAAATAATAAAATTTCAATGATACTATTGAATTGAAAGTCAGCAGGTATGATAATAGTAAGTTATTATTTTTTAATTGTTTAACAACAGGCCTGTTCATGTTAAAATCACCTCATTAGGCGCGTTCTTGAGCAAAAGGGTCCTAACAGATACCTAGCAGATGAAGCAAGTGAGTTAAGTGACGCTATAGGGGGCAGGGGCTCTTATTTTCCCTTAAGATATTTTGCAAATATCTCAAGAGTCTGCAAGGTCAAGGGTCCGCATGCGGCGCCTCTTGCTCTGTTTGCGTCGCACTCGTAGCACTGACGGGGACCGAACGAGATAACCTGGAACGTAATAAAGGAAAGCTGATGAAAATCCGTTCGCGGCTTGACTCGCGCTGAAATTTAAGCAATTGTAGATATAAAAAAATCTGGCTTCAATGTAGAAACCAATCATATGTATTGCAATACTGATAACAATAATTGCTTTCAAGGTCAATCGCGTGTTTCTAGTTACAGTACCTACGTGTTCATTTTAATTTCACATTTCTATTTGTAGGCACTTTTCTTTACAAAGCGGAAAAAATGTGTTATTGTAGCATTCGTAGCGTGTAGCTCGCGCTGGCAGTGAATGCGTTAAAGAAATTCTCCAAATACTTACTTAAATATTTATTGAATGGTTTAGCCGGTAGGTACTTAATATGTTTCTGGATAAACACACGTTCTGAGTAGGTACTAATTTATATTCTTTACTGTAAGTAAAGTATTTTCTACTGTAAACCGAAAATAAAACAACAATAATAATGATGAAGTGTTACTTTTTGACAGCTTTTGTGTAAGGGACTTCCACTTGTATTACAAGTTACAAGCAGGGACCGTTACCGGTATTCTGACTACAGGTTATTATTGAGGTATAACCGGTGTAATTTGAATTTGGGTATTTATATCACTTAAGCTCCGAATAGAGGTATTCGAATACCGGTATTCAATAGTGTTATCGGTTTAGCCAATTGACAACAAATACCACTATTTGATAGTTTACTCCTAAAGCTATTACCGGTAATAAGTAAGTGCCAATACCGGTTGTAGTAGTACCACGATTCGTTCCTTCGCTACTCGTCAAGGACGTTGTCCGGCCCGCTTGTAAAGTTGTAAATACTTAAGATCCGGATCTTAGAATGCCCGTTTTCATGTTGGCTGGTAAAATTAGCTGTTAGGTGATGATTTTCAATGATAAATATTTAATAGCGTTCATTTGATTCATTTAATTGTTTTTTTTTGTTGATTTAATTGTATTTTATTACGTATGTAGTTTATAATCTCAAATATATGAGCGCCGATTAGACGTGCGCGCCGCCGCCATAAGGAGTCCGCGCGCCGCCGCCGCCGGTAGATTAAAATGCGCGCCGAATATTTTTTATAAGACAGTATTATGCAGCGTTAAAATATGTAATAGGTTATAGTCCGATAAGAAATAGTTGAAATAGGCGCCACTTCCTACGTAACTCTCACATTTTTGACGTAAAATACTTACTTAAACATGGCAATAATTACGTACCTACTTACGGAAATTTTTTGGTCATATAATTTAATTTCTACTATTTTATGTCGCACCAACACCATACTAACTATTTATTATGTGGCAGTACGATTTACATAAAAATGTGTTGTATGTACCATGTACCTATGGGTAAAACACATTTACAAAGTATAATGTCCAGTGTTTTAACCGTTGTCGATTACAGGGCACTAGTGCCAAGTATGCGAAGAGTAAAATTATCACGTTTTCTGGTAGTTTTTATGAATATGAATATGAATTAAACAGAGGGATTTTAGGTGTTTCAAAATCTTTTAAAAAGTCATTACTTGTCGTATTGCAACGTAATGAACCAAATAGATAAAAAAATATTATTACGGTTTTTTTTTCCTGTGCGTTCATCAAGACATCAAGAGACAGACCCGATTTCATTTGAGAAATTTCTTACGAAAATATTAAAAAAAATTGCATGCATTGTTGTATACCATTGCTCAGATGTTGCTGCATCCTACGATACCCCGCTAAGTTTGATTTAATGTTAATAAAATGACGCCAATGACTGGTAAAATTTTACCACCTACGAGCTATAAAGCTTTTGGAAAAATATAAAAATAATAGGTTTTACTTTAGTTCATAACATAAGTTGACATTATCAGTAAGTGTATTTGTAATTAAAAATGCAATTATTCTATATTTATTAAAAAAAAACATGAATTTGACAAAAAAAACCTTATGCATATAAAGTACTGTATACTAACTAGGCAACGTCCAAAATACTAGACATCTTTTCATTATGCGGCGTATCTTTTTATTTACACCGACTGGCAACATCCAACATATTTGACATACCTATGTTTTTTTCGAAACTATTATAAATAGATTTTTTTCATGATTTTTCTACAATAAACAACCACATAATAAGATAATAACACCAAAAAAATGATACTAACACAGTTTTTTGAGATTTTTTTCCCTTGTCGATTTAAGGGTTAAGCATGGCTTTTCATTATACGTCTTAATATTGAAAAGTTGAAAAATTCCACGCCGCCGCCGTGGATTTTTTTCTGGCGCGCCGCCACCCAATTTTTTTCGACCGGCGCGCACGTCTAGCGCCGCCCAATAGGCATTTAGCCGGCGGCGGTTCGCCGGTCAAAATTGGTTGGCGGTGGCGGCGAATCGGCGGCGTAGCCTTGAAAACTTGGTTTATGCGAAGAGAATTCAAACCTTAATTCATTTAATTTAATTTATTGAATTATGGTAGGATAAAAGTTTTTCATGGCATTAACTGTAGATAAGCAGCATAATGAACATCTCTTTATATTGTGAGGTTACTGTTAATTGAATCTATCACTAATTCACTACACTTTATAAAACAAAGTCCCCCGCCGCGTCTGTCTGTAACTATATGAATGTATGTTCACGATGAACTCAAATCAAAACCTACTCAACTGATTTTCATGCGGATTTCAGCTATCAATAGAAAGATTTTTGAGGAAGCTTTAGTTTAGGTGTACAATTTGTTAAGGTTTTGTGTAATCCGTGCGAAGTCAGTGCGGGTAGCTATAGTCAAATATAATAGTTATTATATGTACGTATCGCCAGGAGAGGTGAATGATTACACACACTGCTCGCACAGACCACCTACTAATCGCAAAAATAGTATGAATGAATCAATGAGTGAATGTGACTTAAATGTACGATATTAAAAGCCTATAAAAACCCCTTCAAGAAACTTTTTTGCAGTTGATATCAACTTGATATTGGTACGAAATACGGAACCCTAAAAAGAATATTAATTTCAAAAATGTCTCAAAAATTGTATTGAACAACTATTTACAACTAATATTGCTCAAAGGTTAACTGGAAGAGATCCCTTAAAGGCATAAGTTCGCCTTTGTACTAATGACGAATGTTATTTTTCCTGTTTTGTTTTGATTTTTGTACAATAAAGTGTTTTACTACTACTACTACTATATTAAAGCAGAAGGAGTTGAAAATAAAGTTCCAGTTAATCCTTGTTTAATATTCGCTGAAAGTTGTTGAGCATTAGACTTTTCTGAGTGAGCACTCTATGTATTTTTTTCTTTATGTGGTTAAATGCACGTAATGATTATTTTTAGATATAATTTTAATTTATATTTTTGTTCGGTAAATAAAACAAAAATATGATATGAAAAGTTTTCTTGATTTCTATTTAAAGTTAATTGTTTTTATATAAAGTAGGTACCATCTCTTAAAATATCGGTACCTAATTTGTTAGCACGTTATATAAAAGCAATAAATTCCCGATCAAACTAATCTGCATAGCATTTGCAACGACAACGTGTGTAAATATCATCGTTAATGTCAAAATTCTATGAAAATATGACGTTTATATTATAATAACACTCCCTCACTTTGTTCTGTTCAAATCGGTGCAAAGTTAGCTTAGACAGACTCTAGTATCTAACAAGGTCACGCCGATGCCACACCGATAGCGCAGAATTTTGGCGGCGGCGGCGGCGCGAAAATTTTGGCGGCGCGGCGCTCATATTTCATATGGAAATGTTTTCTGGGATTAATTATTTTCATTAATTCATTCATTAACCTCGTGCCTTGAAACGGTCGCAACGCTCAATTTTACAGATTTCGAACCACTTGCTACGCTCGTGGTTAAATCATGAAATCTTTCGCGTGTACAGCGATCAATATAAGCATGAGCAAAAAGAATAGATAGTAAGTTACATATGTCTTTGGCATGAGGACTTATAACAACAACTTTAACCTCTTGTCGCAAAGTTTTTGGTTACTCTTTGATCAAGTGCAATGAATACCGGTATTAAATACGAAAACCATTACCGGTATACTGAATACCTGTTATTATTGAGGTATTAATGAATACCGGTATTTCATTATGTCAATTAGTGTACAAATAGCGATAAAGACAAAAACGGAATGACAGCAATACCTCTAATGCGAATATAGGTATAACATTTTAACCGGTATTCGTTTGACAGTTTTTATACAGGTATTTAATAAAACCGGTTATACGGTCCCTGGTTACAAGCTTTTGAGAAACGGGTACGCGTACGGGTAGTCAAAGTACGACTGACGGACTTTGACTTTCAGTTCTGACTTATGTATTGCTTTAATGCAATGGGTCCCATTTGATCCTAAAAACAACCTGATCGACTGATACTATTCATAAAAAATTGTCATTAAGCCACGGATAGTATGGTTATGATATTATATTGAATGTTTCCAGCTTTTCTCTGACGCTAGTGGACAGCTTGGACACGCTGGTGGTGATGGGAGACTTCTCCGAGTTCAGCAGAGCCATCAAACTTGTCATCAAAGACGTCTCGTTCGACCACGACATCGTAGTTTCCGTGTTCGAAACTAACATCAGAATGCTGGGGTGAGTGTCTTAAAGTTTTTTACACTCTTCGCGACGAGGCGAGTTCACTTTTCCGATTCCATGTAACATGGTTATATTAAAAGAACTAGTTACCTGACCTTATGCCCTCTCTATAGCCTGTTGTGATATAATTGCGTATGATCGCAGGGGCCTCCTATCGGCGCACGTGCTGGCAACGGCGCTGAAGCCTGAGGTGCCCGTGTTGCAGTGGTACGGCGGCGAGCTGCTGGCACTAGCCGAAGACCTCGGACGCCGCTTACTGCCCGCATTCAACACGTCCACGGGGATCCCGCATGGAAGGGTACGTACCATGCTGGCAGCGGCGCTGAAGTCTTACAACGAACGTACGCGAATGATATCGCCTCTATTATGCCACCTTCGTGTTTTAAAACAAGCGTACATTTTTAAAGCCAAACCACGGCTACGTTTCAACTGGATTGTTAAGAGGAAAGGAGATAACCGCTTCTCCATACAAATTTAGTACCTTTTTTCCTCTCTGGATATTAACATTATAGAAAATATTTTAATGCAATTTCATGTATTGTATACTCTATAGCCATATGCATAGGCATATGCCCCTTCATTTGATTTTTTGACTATTATAAAAGTTAGGACTACTTTTGTATGGAAAGGCGATTTCGTGGCGGTCGTCCATAAAAGCCACGGAGCTATTTAAGCCCGTATGGACCAATTTATTGTGACAAATGACCTAATTTATATCTATTTAACTAGATTTTGTTTTAAAATTCGATACGTGTCATCATCCCTATTCAACATAACAACTACAACATGCGTAAGCATCGCAATCCTCTCAATGCATTATCGGTTGCAGGTGAACCTGCGGCACGGCGTGCGCTACCTGCAGGAGTCGCGCGAGACGTGCACGGCGTGCGCGGGCACCATGATCCTCGAGATGGCGGCGCTGTCGCGGCTCACCGGCCGCCCCGTCTACGAGCAGAAGGCCCACAAGGCCATGGACAGGCTGTGGAAGATCAGGCACAGGTTAATAAAACACCGACAAACCCACTACACCAATTATTATTTATTTCATGGGCCACCAGCTGTTTTGAAGTTGATAACTACATATATGGAACTCAAGTTTCCTTTGTATTTAATTATTATTAGTTATTCTTTAAATTAATATTGTAACTCTTTATTATAAAAACTCGTTTTATTATCCGTCGTGGCATCACCAAATGGGCTCCGGCGCGGCGGCTATGCTGGCTTTATGAAGAGTTGGGTCCATTTCGTGATCCTTTGTTAAACTGACCTGAGACACCTGACCAATTTCTTGGTCTAATGGGCATTGCGTCTCACTCTCTCACTAAGCGAAATTGGACAGGTGGAAATGGTGGAATGCCACCCTAACGGCCTGGCCACGACATTGCACGACTGACTTCGGCTTAGGCGACATCCATAGGTTAGAGCGAGACACAGCGATCGGACCTTTCGTGCCCGTAAAGCCAGGCCGTAAGCGGCAACTTGAGCTCCATCTGTAAGAGAAATTAACTTGATATGTAGTGCGAGTTCATCATCAGATCATACGTTTAGTAACAAATGTGTTAACTCGCACTAAACACCAATCAATGTGAAAACAGGCCTTTAGTTAGGATCTACAGATAGGTGTTGTATTTAATCACGTTTAATGACTATATTGGCGACGGTATATAATCTAAAATATGACTAAGCCCTAAGATCTACCATATTTATGTAGTCTTTTAACTCCGTTAGTTAAGTAGCTTAGTAGGCGTAAATGAGTCATTTAAAAGCATTGTTCAACAATAATAAATTCACTTATCGTTGAAATACCATATGAATTCACATAATACTTACAATGAGGTAAATTACCTACGAATAAACTACACGAGTTTCCTTGTAGTACATAGACCACGTTTTCCTTTTGCTTCGCTTTAGTGATAATAATGCAACCATGCGTTCATTGTTTCATTGAATTGTGGCCCCTTCCTTGTAAATCTTGCAATGGACTTTTTATGGCATGAGAGCTCTACAAATGTGTAGAGATAGTTTAAGAAGTCATGCTCGTTCAGAATGAATTACTCCGTCACATCACCACCACCAACCTCAGCGTCCGTCATTCTTCTGGTCTCAGTCCACTAGACTTAACTTAAAAAACGTTGCTAGATTCGCTAATTATGACCATGCAATAGTATTTATAAACCGCTGATCCAACTAAGGTGCTCCGACCAGCAGCGTGTAGCGGGTAGCGTTGGCGTTTTCTTCGCAGCGAATGTCTTATGTTTAAATAAGGTTTTTGTCGTAAACATTTTTTTAATAGTTTTGCAAAATTTGATGACAACCTATACAATGTATTTATTTTATGCATATAGTATGAGAGGGAGGTCTAAAACGGTTAACCCAACGGAGATAGCTTTTAGTTTTTATTTGATTTCACAAACGGATTTAAGTCCATTCGACAGAGGAATTATTTAACTTCAATAAAAAAAATAAAGACTCCAAAAACCCGCTTTGACCTATCCCCTAGCGTAAAGCGATCACTACAAACGAAGAGAATCTTCTTCTTCCTTGCGTTATCCCGGCATTTTGCCTCGGCTCATGGGAGCCTGGGGTCCGCTTGACAACTAATCCCATGATTTGACGTAAGCACTAGTTTTTACGAAAGCGACTGCCATCTGACCTTCCAACCCAGAGGGGAAACTAGGCCTTATTGGGATTAGTCCGGTTTCCTCATGATGTTTTCCTTCACCGAAAAGCGACTGGCAAATATTATATTTCGTACATAAGTTCCGAAAAACTTATTGGTACGAGCCAGGGTTTGAACCCGCGACCTCCGGATTGAAAGTCGCACGCTCTTACCGCTAGGCCACCAGCGCTTACAAACGAAGAGACTCTAATCACGAAACTAATTTTTATACTCCATATATTTGTGTTTTATATTTATTCAAATAATAATTTATATTATTAAGTGAGACCTATTTTATCAGTTTACCGTCGAAAGATTATTATCACCTCCCTTTCCTTCCGTTTTTACAATTTTACCTAACATCTGTTATATTTCAGGACCTCCGACCTAATGGGCACTGTAATAAACATCCACTCCGGCGACTGGGTCCGCAAGGACTCGGGAGTGGGCGCCGGCATCGACTCGTACTACGAGTACTGCCTCAAGGCGTACATCCTGCTGGGCGACGAGAAGTACCTGGCCAGGTTCAACCGGCACTACAACGCCGTCATGAAGTACATCAGCAGGGGGCCCGTCATGTTGGCCGTCCATATGCACAGGTAAGCAGTACGTACTTACGGTGGTATTACACCTGTCCTATTTCTTTGTCCAATGTCATTGCATCTCACTCTCATTAAAATGTGAGACGCAATACAGATTGGACAAAGATATTGGACAAATGGAATACCACCCTTAACCATTAAGTTAAGACGATTTACGGTTACCACACATTAGATACTAAATAGTACGAAAGCAAAATCGCTTACTTCAGTCGCGACCACGATTACTATAACTTCATGCAAATTACAAACTTAAATATCCTTTCTATGGGTAATAATGGAACTTAGGTTGTTGTAGTATTGCATGGTGTAGAATACTCACCGCATAGTATTTTACAAGTAAAAAGGGTCATGTTACAGATGAGATAAAACCAAATATAAAATATGTCTGTAGTTAATAGCTTATGTGCATGTTTTTGTGTATAATCGCATCAAATGTAAGAGAAGACACCTTTCATGCTTAAACCAAAAAATAGCTTTACAAATGTCCTTAACTTTTTCCTGTATGGTTAAGACGCGAACCTAAAACTTTGTATGACGGCCTATGATCGTACATCTCCGTTAACGCTTAATAATGTGTCGTCTGTGGAAGGAGATCTAAGGGTTGAATTGTACGAGTATTGTGCTCGGCTTGACATTCCCAGGCCGCACCTCCAATCCCGCAACTTCATGGACGCGCTGCTGGCGTTCTGGCCGGGGCTGCAGGTGCTGCTGGGCGACGTGCGGCCCGCTGTCGAGACGCACGAGATGCTCTACCAGGTCATGCAGCGCCACACATTCATACCGGAAGCCTTCACCACCGACTTCCAGGTACACTCATAAGTAATTGCGTTTATACACGGTGTAACATGAGGAAACCGAATAATTTTAACAGCGTATTCCTGGTCATATTTAGAGACAAAAATGTCCTAAAAACTTTTTTGAAATTCGCCTAGTTTCAGAGATAATATTAATTAAAAAAAAAAAACAAGTTTTTATTGTTACATAGTGTAAAAGGCCTTTTTGATGGTGATGTTGCTGCTATGGGACGTAGTCTAAATATCCTTATTGATAGATGTCAAAAAGTGACAAGTATAACTTTGCAAAAAGTAGGTTTTACGAAAAAAAAATGTAAAAATCAATTTTAAGTGACAAGTTTACCAATAACATTTATTTTTTAAGTACAAATACATTTAAAAAATTGAAAAAACAAAACAAAAAAATATTTTTTTTTGCCGAAATTGACCTAAACTCGTATTACATTTTTTCCCTCAGAAATGCGTGGTTATAATTATTCGGTTTCCTCATGTTACACCGTGTATAGATGACACGCCACTAAGAATGGTATCCCACCTATCCAATTTCTTGGTCTTATGTGCATTGCCTCTCACTCTCTCATTAACCAAAATACACATTGGACCAAGAAAATGGACAGATGGAATATCATCCTACGGTCGGTTTCACCAAACCGTTCACCGTTAATGCTTTCGTAAATTTTATTGTATGCGAAGTTTCAAAAATCGTT
This sequence comes from Cydia splendana, assembly GCF_910591565.1. NCBI lineage: Eukaryota > Metazoa > Arthropoda > Insecta > Lepidoptera > Tortricidae > Cydia > Cydia splendana. Next base: position 35,426,806 of record NC_085987.1, on the reverse strand, counting down.
GCTGCGAGACGTTGATCAGTCTGTTAACTGTGTTTGGCGCAACTGGCCCTAAGTATCCCGATTCCAATGATCCTTCATTTCACTGCTTACGGCTGCCTTCCCACTGAGGCGGAGATGAGTGGAACTGCCGATCGGGAATTAACCAATAGCATTGCTTGTGTTGTAGCCCAAGACTTATTTTGGGTCACCGCGCCAACCAAGTAAGTATTGCTTGTGCAGGTGATGTCAAGAAGAAATGCATTTTCTACTATGCAACCAATCCAATGTAGTATTCATGGAAGGCCGTATATTTACCTCATTATATGTTTAACAGGTACACTGGGGTCAGCATCCCCTCCGGCCCGAGTTCCTCGAGTCCACATACTTCCTTCACCGGGCCACCGAGGACGACCACTACCTGCACGTGGGCAAGATGGCCCTCAAAGCCTTACAGCAATACACCAAAGTGCCTTGTGGCTATGCCGCAGTCAACGACGTGAGGACCCGAGTCCACGAGGACAGAATGGACTCGTTCGTCCTAGCGGAGACCTTCAAGTATCTATATATGCTGTTCGGTGATGATAAACACATGCCGGTCAAGTTGGAAGACTATGTGCTGACGACGGAAGCGCATTTCCTGCCGCTCTCCCTGGCCCACGCGGGGAAAAACACTTCCTACTTCAGCTTGAAAATCGATGACGAAGACGAGGACAAGTACAGAAAGTAAGTCTTTTAGATCAAGTTCGTTTGCTTGTTTTATTTTTAATGTATTAAAAACCTCCCTCCCCTGATAATTATTTCTTTTATTTTCATTTTCATTTGCTTGATTTTAATGATCCCCGGACATGGGTTAGTTCAGAGACTTTTCTCTTCCAACATCTTTAGGTACCATTCTTACATCATGTACTTTCTTATCTACTAATATTCTACTTTACCTGTACTACAATAACTGTTATTTACTTTTCACGGTTCTGTTCGGAAATGTGGCAATAGATGGTCTAAAAACAAAGCTGGAAAGTAGGCAATAGCTGTAGCACCTGAACCACCACTACTACAATGTTTCATTGTTATCATCATCTGTCATTGGTGACGGTTCGCTACAGCAATGAGTATCATTTAAAACATAAAAATCAATAAATAGTACATTTCAATGCAAGTGTGTAAAGTATGTTATTATGTACGAGTCCCGAGATGTCTTTTATGAGCCGTAGGCGAATAAAATAAAAGACACGGGACAAGTAAATAATAACACTTTCACACGTACATTGAACGACGTTTTTTAATACATTTGCGACAAAATCACAATAAAACAAATATTGGTAACATGAGCATTACACTTATAGTTACGAATTCTCTCTTGAACTTGAATGATATTGTATATTACTTATGTATTATTCAGCGCTATAAACTACGCCCAGCGTTGATTTACATTGCCAAAATTAATCACATTAACTCATTTCATACAAAAACACTCTTACAGTTGCAATTTAAGATAATTATTTTGATTCAACTAAATTTCAAGTGATAATGGCGGGCGCTTTACTTTTTAATTTTTTCTGTTAACGACAGCCAACGTGGCAATGATAGTTTCATTCAGCCAAATAAAAAAAAAGTTTTTTAGTGATATATCGTATTTTTATAACGTTTTATAGGTATAATAACAAATAAATATTTACTTTATATCGTGTAACAATACTTTTTGTACGTAATAAATGCCTAATGGCAAAACAAAAATATAAAACAACTTTGCGAACGCTAAACAGCTACGTAAAGTAGCACTTTTTGAGCAACTGTATTAAAAAGGTCTTTTTTGTAGCAACTTTTTCCTCCAAAAATAAAATTAGGTTATTTATAGGACCAATTTATTGTTAAAAAAAAAAGAAATGTCAAAACCATTCAGTTCATTTTTTTTAACAATTATCCATTCAGTTCACGCTTAAGGCGTTTTTTCTTTTGTAGCTGTTTGTGGTTTCTTTTTAGCAAAAACGCTTCTAAGTTTAGATTCGGTTTGAAGCAAATAACAGAAAAACGCCTCTTAAAAGTGATAAAAAAAGTAAAAAAGGCGGGATCTGAAAATACTTACTGAATTGGATAGTGTAAATTGTGTTTGACTAATAAATACAAGAACCACGTATCTACGCTCGCTATAAAAATGAGTTCTTCTAGTGAAGAAAATGATATTCTTACGCTGACGCCTACCGAAATTCAAGAGACAGCACAGGCAGTGCCTAGTAATTTGCTACCAGAAAAATCGCGGGCTTATGCAAATGTTTTCTAATTTCCTCGCAGTAGTCGTGAAAAGCACTATGTAATGCCTCGGCCGGAAACGCTAAAGATGGACTCGTATTATTTGAGGGCCTCCACTAACGTGTCGGCCCTCAAACGCACTCGTCCATCTTTTAGCGGTTTTCCGTCCTCTCCTACAATGCACTTTTATTTATTTTTATTTATTTACTCAATAAAAAATACACAGTAATCCATTACACATATTTTTTCGCCAAACTGCATGACAGTTTGTTGGCGAACGGTATCACTCAATAATCTTCCTTAATCTACTGTGTAAGGTATAAGTAGGTACTATCGGCAATACACTTACCTGACCAGTCGTTAGGCTTTATCTCATTGCAACAAGGTTCAAAACTGGTCAGAGAACTGTGACGCCGATGGAATATTTGTTAACAGGTTACATACTTAAATACAATCTTATATCTAGTACTATTGATTTTGATTTTAATTTGATTTTATGCTATATTATATAATAATATGTTTATTCTAAACAAATTTAACCATTAGGAACTAGTATCAGGTACTACATATGTTGCACTTTATAGCATTATAGGTAAAGTAAGCATTATAGGTTCATACAGACTTATTTAATCCGAATCTTATTACCAAGAACATTACGTCGATAATTAAATGGAATAACTTAAGAACGAAAAACAGGTTAACACCACGTTAATATCTTTTGTGTAATTGTCTAATAAAAACACTTTTAGTTTATTTTTAAAGGACAATATGCTACTACAGTCGTCTTCAGATGGGATTACATTATAGATTCTCGGTATTAGGTACTCCCTCGTCCGTTTACCGTAATAGTTATTGGCCCGCGGTTCAACATATTTTTTTCGTGTTAGCGATAAGGTTCTCAGAGAACGAGGGTACACTTTGGATGTTTTGAACTTTGAACAGTTGTATTGGTTGACCGCTAGGAGAAATTTAAACTTTTCCTGCACCGGAAGTATATTACATTTTTTAAAAAGCGTATCATATTTTGTTATGTACTAAGGTCTTAATTATTCTAAGTTGGATATTGAGTATTCTACTTATCTGTGTTTTAAATGTACCACCGTAGACCATGAGCCCATAGCTAAGAACTGAATCGGCTAATGCATGATACAACGTATACAAGGTCTTCTTATCAGTGAAGTGTTTTATGTTATTGAACTTACATAATATGGACCTCAATTTATTACAAACTGCGTCTACATGAGGTTGCCAGTTAAATCGGCTATCTATATGAAGACCAAGGTACTTAAAGGTGTTCACAGACTCAAGGTTATTACAATTACACAAGGCCATGTCATTATGTAGGCAGTCGTATGAGTGACCGACAATATGCATAAATTCAACTTGCGTTTTCATATAAGGGGACTTGACCAACATACACTTAGTTTTGGATGAATTTAACAGAATGCCGTTGTCGTGGGACCATTTTAATATGTTATTATAGTCTGACTGTATCCTGGATTGCAGTCGCGCGACGTCCCGGTCGGCGTACACCAGGCACGTGTCGTCTGCGTACATGTAGGTGGAGCAGTGCTCCACGACGTTGCTGATGCTGTTCACGTGCATGATGTACCCGACCAGGCCGTACACTGACCCAGTCGGCACTCCGTACCTAACGGGTGCCTCCTCCCCAGTACAACCGTTGACCTTTGTACGTAGTGTTCGGTTTGTTAAATAACTACGGAACCATTGACTGGTTGGACCCAATATACCTACTAGCATTTTTTTATTTAATTTATCGTTTATGTCATCTGCAAATTGCGCCAAAGCGGTTGCGGTACTTCGCCTTTTTCTAAAGCCGTGTTGTACGTTGGATAACATATTATTATTTTCTAAAAACATACTAATTTTACTCACAGTCACTTTTTCAACTATTTTATTTATGACAGATAGTACAGCAATTGGTCTATGGTTGGACTTATCTAAGTGGCTGCCTTGTTTAAATATTGGTCGAATAATGGCCTTCTTTAAAATATCAGGGTAGACCCCCCTTCGCAAACATATTTACAAACTTAGCCAAAACAGGGCTGATTTTACTTTTCACGTATTGCAGATCCGTCACTCGAATATCATCGTAGCCCGGTAATTTTCTCGGTTTTAACTGGTCTATTATTGTTTCTATTTCTCGAGGCGAGACACTCCGATAATGAAACGAGACATTGCAGTTGTTTACGTACATTGATCTGTCCAAAAACGTTTCATTACAAGTGTGTTTGACTCGATCTATTTCTTCCGTAAACATTTTGGCAAAGTTTGTGCATATGCTGGGCACAGTGTCAGTTTTACCCAAGTACTTCATTATTACAGTATCCAAATCATCTTTTTTATTGCCCAACCAACTATTTATAATTGCCCAAATCTTTCTTTGATCCCCCTTAAACCTTAATATTTCGTTTTTTCGATATTTATTTCTACCAGCATTAATAAGTTTGTTGGTCCTATTTCTAAATCGGGTGTACTTTAATCTTAATATCATATTTTTTGGGTTGGCACTCCAGACTCTAAATATCTCGTCCCTGCGGTCAATCATATTTTTTAATGTTGTAGTGATCCAAGGCTGAGTAACTCGCTTATCTGTATTACTTACTATCATTTTACAGCTATTATATATTTTTTTAAAGGTACACAACATATGTACCAATACCTAGACTATTGACCTACAACTATAATACCTAGTTCCTCTATATATGTAATATTATACAAATGACAACATATTTTCGTTTGCTTGTTGAAGAAACTGAACTATTTTGAGAATTTTTACAGTAGCTGCGGAAATACGTGACACGTAATACCTTATAATTCTTATAAATAAGGAATAGCATTAATGTAGTCAAGGCTAAGTTAATTTTCTTTTGCATCAGCACCTGCGTCACCATCTATAATCGTTTGTAACGTATTATGCGCTTAGCACACTGGATACGATTCTCACGTCGTCCCGATGTGGGAGCGGGATGCCGCTATAATAAGTGCGAATCGTATCCAGTTTGCTAAGCTCCTAAGAGTTTAATATTTATTTGTTATTATATAAATAAAATGTTATACATATAACACGATATTTCACTAAAACATTTTTTTTATTTGTGCCTGAATAAAAGTATCATTGCCACGGTGGCTGTCGTCAACAGAAAAAAATGAATTTTTTAAAGTAAAACCGGCGCACGCTATTTTCTTTTCAATATTATCACTTAAAACTTATCTGTATCAAAATAATTCACCTTAATTAAATTCACCAACTGTAAGAGTTTTTTTTGTATGAAATGAGTTGTTGTGATTAATTTTTGCAATGTAAATCATCGCTGAACGTAGTGTATAGTGCTGAATTAACAATATCATTCAAGTACAAGGGAAAATTCATAACTGTAAGGTCTGTAATTGTACTCACGTAACCAATATTGAATTGTTTTATTGTAAATCACAATAAAACAAATTAAATAAATCAAATCCAATTTCGCAAATGTTCCAATTAAAAAACGTCGTTCAATGTGCATGCCCCGTGTCTTTTAGACATCTTGGGACTCGTAAATATTGACACACTTGCATTGAAATGTACCTACTATAACTTTGTACTCAGGACGTGTCCGAACACGGCTTCGCTGGTGGCAGAGAAGGTGCGTCAGCCGATGCGGCAGCTGCTGGGCGCGGCGGCGGCGCGGCCGGCCGCGCGCCTGCGCCCGCTCAACGACCCGCGCCAGGTCCACGCGCTCGCCGACATGGGCATCTCCGTGCTCACGCTGCCCGACGGGAGGGTGCAACTGCTCTACACCACCAATACGGTAACTACTTATACACAAAATACAAATTTCCGTTTTCGTCGTTCGCGGTATAGTTTTCCCTGAGTACAATAACTACTATTGTATAGATAGATATAAGGTATACCCGGATAAGATCGGATGGCGGACGATCTTTCGTATGATAGCAATTGCTATCAAAGTAGTAGTTATTTTACCTCACTAGCAATATAATGTGTGCGCCATTCATCTGTGTTACCTTATCCTTATTAATTATTAATTTAATTTAAATAATATTTCTTATAGGCCAAGTCATCAAAAGATGCAGCAGAAGGACTGACGTTTATGCGCGAGATGTCGAAGTGGAACTCGATGAGCGATGTAGAGAATGGTGTGACACCAGTGGGTGTGGAAGTTCGCGGGCGCGTGTTTCCTGCGGGCCCGGGTCACTTCGGGCGCGAGGTGCGCGACGCGCGCCTCTCCGGCACGCCCGCCCGCGCCTACCCGCTCGACGCCTGCACGCCGCTCGACAACGCCGCCAACCTCCAGGGCAAGTTTGCCGTCGCGCAACGGGGGCACTGCACATTCGCTCAGAAAGTCAGAAATATACAAAACGCCGGCGCCAAGCTCGCCATCGTCGTGGACAACGTGCCGGACTCCACGCACACGGTCACCGCCATGTTCGCGATGTCCGGCGACGGCAAGGACGACATCCAAATACCGGCCGTATTCCTCTTCACTCGGGAGGGCGACTACTTGTTGGACGCCATGAATCTGGACCCCGAATTGATCGTTACCGTTGGCGAGCTCAAGTCTCTCAAAAGACAGTACGAGAACACCTGCGAGGACGACAACTGCGAGGCCGTTTTGGAAACATCGAGTGGGCCCGCAGAGTCGGAATCGTTTGATCACCTCAAAAAAGTACTCAGCCAATTAGTGGCGCAGTTTGAATTGTCTTTATCGCACGATGAGAGCGGCGGTACACAAGAGCAGCGCTGCGGCAACGAGGTGTTGGAGCAGCCATTCCAAAACGATAAAGTTATATGTAACGAAGGCCACACAGATGACCCTCCGGCCGTTCCTGTCGAGAGAGAAAGAACAACTGACACGCCGGACGCCGCCTCCGACGAAACGTTATTATTAAAGACAGATGTAAATAAACCTGACGATATTTGATGCAGTCAATAATTATAGCAATTTGTATAAAGTGATGTAAAAATATTGTATATACTATTTGTAAGATTTAACATAAGGTCGACACAGTGATCCGTTGCCCAAACATAGACATTTATTATATTATATATGATTCAAGTTACATGGGGAGGCAGTTGCTGTATACAAACGTATCCCGCTCGACTAATCCGTCGCTTGGCCGCATCGGCATTCCTTATAAAACCTCCTGGATACCTGAACAGTACGTCTACCATCAGTTTTGACATTGACATATACGCTCACGTCTACGTAACTTACTTTCTATGCATCTCGCTCGTACTCGCATATTAGTGCAAGCGAGATGTACAGAAAGTAAATTACGTACACGTGAGCGTATATGTCAATGTCAAAACTGATGGTAGACGTACAGTCTTGTTTAATTGTCAATGAAAGGACGCAGGATAAAGGGACATATGCAGCGTCTTATTTGTTAATTTTTATTGGCACGATGTTATCTCTTTTTGTGTTTTAACCTTAGAGAAGTAAGTATGCCGATTCCATACGTAGCTAAGTTTTAAGTGAATTAAAATAATACGTTGTACGTTACTTCCCAAAACTTGTTTTATTATTAAATACGCAAGCTGATATATGGAGTGAGCACTCTAAGCGTACTTATTCCTCTATGGTTTTAATACGTATTTCCTGCTGGATGCTACACAATAGAAGCTATGCTACAGAAAGACGAATGCTTCGCGTACAGTCAGCAGCAGAAGTTGAGTGGGCGAGGTGTTCAAAATAACCTTGACACGCTCCTATTCTCTTAAAAATAAAGTCGTTTCAAAATCATTTTGAACACTTCGCCCACTTAGCAACTTCTGCTGCTGACTGTAGGACATGCTTAAGGTATTGGTCGTGCTAACTAAGCCTGAGCGGTCTAAAATTATCGTAAAACGTTTCTCCTGAACTTGTTATATTTAATAAAGTTTTCTTAATTGTGCAATAAAACCCCATGCCCTTGTCGTCTGATCTTATAGTTTCTGTCTTTTTTAATTTTAATACAACAAAACGAAACAGTTTGATTTTTACTAACAATAGGCTACAAAAGATATATTTTAAGATTAAATTACTTTCAATATTTTTGACTTTTTAATTTATTGACTTTGTGTATCGTATATTCTCTGAATGTTACTTGTAATGCTTCCAAAACATTTGCATATATTGGACATGCAATAGTATTTAATCAAATGGGAAACATGCGTCCCAAATTGATGACTGAGCTGGGAATTACCTTTCCGTATTTATCAATCAATCAATGGACGCAGTGGAAATAATATGTAAGCACAATAAAATACTTATTAACGAAAACTAGTAATTTCTCAGTGACACCGTTGAATTGTCCTCAAAATGTTCCTCGCGCCATAAAACGTAAGAAACAAGCACCTTAACAGTCTCAACCGGTACTTTAATATCCCTTAACTGGCTAATCATTGCGCTATTTGCGCTATTCTAGTCATCGCCGAATAGGCGCAGTTGCTCCACGGGAGCACAAACTTGTCCCTTGCGTTAGGTTGGTAGAGTCTGTGCGGAAAGAGAAGTGTCGTGAAATATATTTGATTCCATACAATACATTCCACGACTCTTCACACTACGACACTTTCCGCACATACTCTATTCCATCTGTGCAATCTATTGGTCCAATGTGTATTTCATCTCACATTTTGCTTAATGAGACGATGAGACGCAATGACATTGGACAGGTGCAAAACCACCCATACCGTTCACGTTAATAGGCTGCTATTTCCGAGCGTAATGAAAAAACACTTTTCTCAAAGATGCGTAGAAATCTTCCAAGCTATTGTTTCTAAATACAAGCCGGATGCTGTATACTTATTTATCTATATAATGGCACTTCGTCTGCGTTCCAGTAGTTTTTTTTTGTCAGAGGTGGATGTAATCCTCATTGGATACTGCCGGCCCGGCTGTACTGGAGATTTTTCTCCCTGAGTAAGTAGGTATAGCGCCTGGATAAAATCTAATGGCACTAATTTTGAGCATAACTATGCTTAATTGCTTACATCAATTAACAGGCAATTCATTAATTTTCTCATTTCCATCCCCCTTTTCACCCTCTTTAGGCATGAGTTCCGACATAATAACTATCCTAGGTCTTTCCCCGGGACTACACCTATCTCTATGCCAAATTTCAACTAAATCGGTTCAGCGGTTTAAACGTGAAGAGGTAACAGACACACTTTCGCATTTATAATATTAAGTGTGAATTAATTATGGATCGAAAGTATGAATTAATTATGGATCGAAAGTATGAGTCGGCCTAAGCTAACGCTTCACCGACATTGACGAGATAAAGTATGGAAGTGCAACAATAAAGCAACAATAATCGAAATTTTACGTTTATGGTGACACTTACAGTTACATATATATTAGGCCAATCAAATTAGATTTTTTCCAGGAATTAATTCCCAGCAAGCTGGAAATTATTTTAATACGTTCATTTGTTCTAAATTAGTTAGCGTAATCCTAGTTAGCTCCATTCCAGAAGTTGTGGAAAAAAATTTGCTCTTTTTCAGTTATTTGCTTCTGGTTCAAAAACGGTACGTCCGACGGAAAATTTGCTCTAATCATGATAAAAATTGATATGTGAGGATCCGAAAGATACCTTAATATAAGTTCGCAGTAGAAGATTAAAAAAAAATAGCCGCCACTTTGAATTTTTTTTTTGTATAATCGTGTTAAAATCCGAAATATTTTTCAGTGTCTGATCCACAACAACCTTGCTGGTAGTGACATTGTAATTGATGGTGTTTGTGTCTGTTTGTGTGTATGTATGTTCGCGATAAACTCAAAAACTACTGAACATATCTTCATGCGGTTTTCATCTATCAATAGAGTGATTCTTGAAGAAGATTTAGGTGTTTTGTGTTTAGATAATTTGTTAAGGTTTTGTGTAACCCTTGCGAAGCCGGGCGGGTCGCTAGTCTGTACTAAACTACAGTAACGGCACCAATCACGAGACATTCAAGAGAACATTTGGAGTATATTTAATATTTTTACTACTTTGCGTGTTTAAAAATGAATGTCCTATTCGTTTTCGAAAATGTTACTCGAGTAAAAAAAGGTTGCTTAAACGAATATAATAACTCTGCCAAATAAAATTCTTCCAATTAAAACCAAAATATTACTTTGCTAATCCGCGAAAAGCTTTTGAGAGTCTTTAATTTACTTCAGCCTGCGGCTATCATGAGTTACCATCCACGTTTGCAAAATTTCACGTAAGAAAAATATCACGAATGATCACGATGGGGTGGGGTCAGAGAAGATATCACATGTACTTTTTTTTCAAAGCGGGAAAGCCAAAAACAACAATATTACGCAAAAATTTAATCAGATCAAATAATCCGCTCTATTTTATATGCGTATTAGGTACCCAATAAAAAACATTTAACGCACCAACTATAAAACATTAATAATAAAAGCTCGCATCGGCGCCATAGCCTTGATTGCTTAGCGTCTAAGGGTGCCCGCATCATAATTATCTCATGATCTTGTGGCAGGGGGGGATCCCTAATTCCCTACTATTAACTATTGAACCTGCTCACAAAACTTCACGAGAACCGGTTATCGGTTAATCGGGAATCGGTTGAGAATCACGACCTACAGAGAAAGCATTTTTGCCCAAGCTGAAACGGAGACCTTCGCTAACGCTCGGTCAATGAATGAGTTTTCGCAAAGCCTCTCTGTAGCCGATTACATATATGGGTTTCCCGGCAAATCGGCAACGTGTAATTAGCGCTGAATAGTTTGGCCATGTCCGTCAGTAGAAAAAGATGGCATTTAAAAATAAAGGCGCGAAGGGTTCCCCTTACAATCCTTACATAGAACATTTGTATTTTCGCTTTTTTCTACTGACATAGTGGGGTTGCCAGTAGTATACCTATGTACATATATACTACTTATTATTAAAAATAAAACAACTTTATTTGCGTAAGAACTACACGAAATATTTATTAAAACTTATACAAATTGTTTAAGCTAAAGATAGTAATTAATCTTATACCTTTAAACGAGCAATTCTTGTTTATTTATTTATTTATATATTTCGGGGATCCTGGAAAATGCTCTATCGATTTCAATGAAATTTGCTATATGGGGGTTTTCGGGGGCGAAAAATCGATCTAGCTAGGTGTTATCTCTGGGAAAATGCGCACATTTGAGTTTTTATATGTTTTCCGAGCAAAGCTCAGTCTCCAAGATATTTATTAATTACTTAAGCAATATAGAATATAGGTATAAGTACTAGGTATCTCGTGGTAAAAGGAGGCTGTCTATACTTTAGCTTTGTCACAATAATTCGTATTATCGACAAAAATCGATGACGTAATTTATGGACAGCCCCTGAGGCGAAAAATGTAGATATACACAGACGTCATCTGTAGGTACTACTAACGCTAGTTAATTAGTACCTAATTGGCTAATGAAACAACAAACAGGTAGGCATTGTGCTAATTTTAACATACTCGTACTAATACATGAAGGATGAGAGTTGCAAGAAGTCCAACTGCTACGCAATATCTACATATAGTTCGGTTTTAAGGCTGATTTGAGCCGACGGGCTGGCGGGCTGTAGTCGGGCGCCGGGACCGGCGGCGCGGCTGGCCAGGAGTCGTGCCGCCACTGCTCGCCCGCGGCGGGGCTCGCCCGCATCCGCCGGGGCTCCTCCATGTACGAGAATGGCATCGGCGCTGGAGTGTGTTGCCAAGAGTTGGAGCGGTCATAATCTCGGTTGCTAAACAAAAAAAAGTTTATCTCGTAAAGTTGGTATCTAAGTCGCGTGTAATCGGCATAACGTTGCTTTTTATGCTCTAGAGCAGCGGTCGGCAACCTTTTAGCAGCCAAGGGCCACATAGCAGTTAACGAAGTGGACGCGGGCCGCACTTTGTTAATATTTATGACTTTATCAGACATTGTCATTTGTCAATATTACATACAAAATAGCCAGGGAGGCTCGCGGGCCGCAATTGAGAGGTTCGCGGGCCGCTGGTTGCCGACCGCTGCTCTAGAGCATAAAGTAAAATCATGAATTTATTTACTATGTATTACGACCCTTATTGACTTATCAATAAAGTCCAAAATCTGCCATACAAGCTGCCACAGCACAGGTGCAGACTGATGAGCGTAGATAATGAGTCATATTAGGTGATTTATATGTAGAAGGTACCTAATAAGGACCTATTTAAGTATTGATATATTGTACCTCTACTAGCTTCTTCCCGCGACTTCGTCTGCGTGGAATCATGATGATTAGAGATGGGTCGCGGGTAGGTATTTACCAAGGGCGTCACCAGCTGATGGGCTAGGGGGGAGGGAGTTCATATTGTCAAGGGGGAGGGGTATATATTTAGTTAGATATTTTATTCTCTAGGGGGGGGGGGGGTCTATATATAAATATCCATGCATCTATCCGGTATTTACCCAAAGTTTCAATTGTCTATGAAGGTACGGAAGGAAGGTAAGGTACCTAAGGAGGAAGGAGGAGGAGGAGGAGGAAGGTTTTAGATTGTAGGTATAGGTCAGTCAATATTTTAAGGCAAGGAACTGCTATGTGTAATCTAAAAGCACCGTACACTAGTTACCTGATCTTAATCCTGCAATCACAGGCGAATCTGTATTGTCTCAATCCGTATTCTATTGAAATTGGTGAAGTTTATGTCGCTATAATAGGTACTTATCTATTCTGTTTCACAAGCGTGAGTAGTGTGACTGACGATTGCCCCGTTTTTAGGGTTTCGTAGTCACCTAGAAACCCTTATAGTTTCGCCATGTCTGTCTGTCTGTCCGACGCTTTGCTCCGAGATCGTTGGTGTTAGAAAGCTGCAATTTGGCATGGATACATAAATCATGCATTGCGAGAGAACGGTAAAATAAAAATATAAAAACAAAAATTTTTAGGGTACCTACCTCCATTCAAAAAGTTTCTTTTTTTTTTGCTTTGGGACTATCCATAAATTACGTCATCGATTTTTGACCCCCCCCCCCCCCCTAAAATCATCCAAAAATCATGCTTTGAATGACCCCGTTTCCTCCTATGTCCAGACCCCCCCCCTAATTTGAAATGACGTAATTTATGAATAGCCCCTTTATCCCAATAGTGTAGGATATCGTTGGATAGGTCTTTTAAAACGAATAAGGGTCTCCTAAAAGCTTTTTTTGATATAGTTAATATTTTCGGAAATATGCGCTACGAAAGAATAAAAAATATGTGTCCCTCCCCCTCTAACTTTTGAACCACGGGTCCAAAAATAATGAAAAAAAATGTGAAACAAAAACTTAATAAATACTTTCAATGAAAACTACAGCAAACAAGACCCGGTCTAGTCATTTTTGAGTTATTGCAATAATAGTACATTACTACAGAGGCCGGGAAGAAAGGGGTTGCCGGCCGAGCGAAGCGAGGCCGATAGGTCTGAGCGCGGGCAACCCCATTTCCCGCCGAGGTATGTATAGTGCTTTTCTCAAACATGCAATGAAATAAATAAAATAAAAAATCTACGAAACCCAAGTTTTATTTATAGAAAAAACTAAAAGTAAACTAAGGTTTACTCGGGTAATTCCGAATGTCGAAAACTGTCGGATAATTCCGAAAAGAGACTTTTATTATGATGGAATTAAGGGTGATTTTCATCTGAATTTCGGAATTATCCGACATTCGGTAATACCCGAATACACCTTACACCCAAAATATAACCAACACGTACCTATATCATTATCACGCGTATGTTTTACACGAGTCGTGTATTTTTACTACCCGTATATTTTCATGTATCTTTGATTTTTTCGCCTTGTATCCGTCTGACTGTCGTTTTCGTCACATAAGTTTACATAGTCTTTCATGTTGATATCATGTTTCACATACATCGTTGCTTTATGCATGGAGTAAATACGTATAATTTCCACAGTGTTGACGAGTTTGTAGTTACATTCATTTAAAATATGCCACAAAACTGTTTCTAATAAACTGTAAGCCATTTTTCTTAGTTTCTCAAATAATAAAATTGCCATATACATACTTCGTCTTTGACTTGGCGGCAGAGGCAGCAAGTTATTAAAATCAATTCTGCTTACGCTGCCAATTCCAACACCTACGATTACAATTAATATTAATTTCATTATGTCGTCGGAACTCATATTAAAGTCAAAAAATCAACAACGCACCATAAATCTAATAAAACAGAATGAATATTTTTCAACTTTACCTCCATAACAATTTAAAAAATATAACTACGCGTGTTTGAGTAGACCTTTTTACCGCTAACGTTTAGATGAAATATTTTAAATGTTTTTATTTGTGTAGTTAAATTTATAATTTAAAATTATAAAATTATTGAATGTATTATTTAATAAGTTCATGTTGATTTTATACAAATAAAACTGCAAATTATAGCAAACATTGTTTTTTGTTTTTTTTTATAGGCGTAGTGGCAGAGTGTCATTACGAACCATAAAGCAAATACTGCCTCTAGTTTTTTTTAATGGATGAATGCCACGATGCTGTGTCACAAATATCTGTGAAATGAAAATTAATAAAAAAGAGGACTTTGCCGGCCTAGGCCTGCAATATGTGTATGAAATTCCATTAACGACCTTTTGTCCTAGCCGCACCTGAAACGTCATGGTTGTCTATTGTTTGTCCGAAAATTATATAAAATAATACTCATATGCCCGAATTTTATTTGCCCGAATTTCATTTGCCCGAATTGTTTGTTTACCATAAAAATGATGTGACATACTCTTTGTTTACCCGATTATTAGATTCCAGAACGTACGAGTGCCATACGTGTTGTTGTCCATATCTTTAATTGTAATAATACTATTTAATAGAATATTTAACCTCACCTAACCCACTTTTCCAGTACTATTTCTTTTCTGTAAGGGTCGCAGTTCAAACCTAACCTAACCCATTTTTCTAGTAGCATTTGGTTTCTGTACGGGTCGCAATTCAAACCTAACCTAACCCAATTTTCTGATAGCATTTCTTTTCTGTAAGGGTCGCAGTTCAAACCTAACCTAACCTACTTTTCTAGTAGTATTTATTTTCTGTATGGGTCGCAGTTCAAACCTAACCTAACCCACTTTTCCAGTAGCATTTCTTTTCTGTAAGGGTCGCTGTTCAAACCTAACCTAACCCACTTTTCCAGTAGCATTACTTTTCTGTAAGGGTCGCAGTTCAAACCTAACCTAACCCATTTTTCCAGTAGCATTTCTTTTCTGTAAGGGTCGCAGTTCAAACCTAACCTAACCCACTTTTCCAGTAGCATTTCTTTTCTGTAAGGGTCGCAGTTCAAACCTAACCTAACCCACTTTTCCAGTAGCATTACTTTTCTGTAAGGGACGCAGTTTAAACCTAACCTAACCCATTTTTCTAGTAGCATTTGGTTTCTGTAAAAAAAATATATTATGGCTAGTGATAATTATGGCTTACAATGATGATGACAAATGATATTATTGAAATTGATTTTATGGGAAACAAAGTTTCTGGCACTTGACTAATATAGTAAACAATAAGTATTGCATATGTAATTATGGGAAACAATATAATGGCTGTTGACTATTATGGCAAATGAAATTATGGCAAATGAAATTCTGGCAAGTGGGTGTATACCAAACGTCATACTTCGCAGCCTATTATAAGGAACATAACATCAATATTTCATTGCATGTTTGAGAAAATCTTATTTCTTAGTAAAAAGACGTAAGTACAAAGCGCTGCAAAGGTACTTCCTTAAGATACTTAGTACTTAATAGCCCCCGTTTGGCCTATTTTGACAGAATGGTAACTACGAAACCCTACACTGAGCATGGCCCGACATGCTCTTGGCTGATTATTAATTTATTACTATAGGTACTATGTGGTTTGATCATAACGATAATATTGGAGTGTGTCATGCACCTACTTGGAATAGTCCGACAGCGGAGTGTGCGGTGGCAATGGCAGAGTGTTAGCCTGTGCCGGTGCGGCCCGCAGCGGGCTGCGAGGGTGGCTGCGCGGCTCCTCTTCCACGAAACCACGGTTCACATGTTGGCTAAACAAATGACACTCAGTAAGTAAGTAACTATTTCAAAGTGGAACTTCACTATGCCGCGTTATAGGCGGTTCTTTAATATGTGGCCTATGTGGGGTAAGAGAATAATATTAATGTGCATTTGATGTTTACAGAACGTAGCATCATATTGAAAGTAGGTAGGTACAGCCAGAATTCCAGGTAACATTTAATTACGACAATTTCGTCCAATTCAGTTTCGAATTTGATGACAGTATGCGGAATTTATTAATGTTTTGGAGACAGTACGAGTATATTTTGATATATGCTACATAGCTCATTTGCGATGCAAGTGCTACGCCGTAGCGTTTTCTGTAGAGATGTAGCCGAGGTGTTCAAAACAATTTTTTTTAGCTTAATTCGTAATACCACGTTTTAATATTTCGCCTACGGCTCATAAAAGATATCTCGGGACTCGTACACGTACATAATGCCATACTTTGCACACTAGCAATAAAATGTACTATTTACTTACTCATATGCGTGAATCGCTCCCACTTTGTGTATGGAATGCTGCAATTAAAATAAAACAGTGAATATAAATAAAATTAATTATCGTCATTTAAAATCTGTATCGACACAAATAAACCTTTATTTGTATCGCTAACAAATGAACTTAACTATACTCTAAATCATAATTAGATTCCAAAAAAAGTAAGACAATGTTGCCACTTTTTACTAGCGCGTCTTGTATTTATGTAAAAATAAGTAAATAAAAGTACTTTTTTAAATCGTAGGCGTAAAATTACCAATAAAGAAATTATCTTAGCGTATTTATTTATAAAAAGGAATTTACTATTTTACAAACAAATTATTGCAGTGGCAACATTTTTTGGAATCTAATTATAATTTAGAGTTTAATTGAAATTTTGTGTGCGTGAGTGATTTGAATCTGAGCTTCAGAAAAGAGTTGGAATGAGTTAAGCCAATAGGTAGGTACTCAAAATATACTTTATTCATGTAGGCCTAACAACAAGCTCTTATGAATCTTACTTTATTAAAAAAATATGGTACAGACATATATATAATATCTTGTACAGTCAACGTCAGAGGATGTGTTTACACTTTTGCACGTTACGCCTTAGTTATAAGGCGAAAAATATGAACATGTCTTTAACGTCAACTGTACCTATACCTATAATGCCTTTAATTAATCATTATATTTAATAGAATTTCAGAAAAATTTACGACATGTACAAAGCTTAAAAAACCATAACCCGTTCTGAGCCATGCCGGGTCCAAAGATCCCCATCACACTAGCAGCGTTACCCCGCTGTATGGCGATGGAGACCTGTGCCCTATCCCACAAAACTTTACAAGTGTACAATTCAACAAAATTGTTAAATTGTAAACAAAAAAATGTACCACAATAATTACAAATATGTATTCGTTACAAGTCTGCGGTATACAAATATATCATTTTTGTGAAAGCGTATCACAAAGAATAAAGGTATGTCACGACAGCTACATAATTGTAGAATTGTTAATTTGTAAATATACAAGCGAAAAATTGTAATGTTAAAACTACAAATATGTAACAATTTATTTTGCTTCTTTAATGTACCAACCGACATTACAATGGATTTGCAAGCTAAACTGACCATTATAAACCTCATAAATGAAAACAAAAACATTCTCTTTGGTAAATTTAGTAATAAATTGACGCACACTGTGTAAATAAACAAATGGAAGGAGATAACGCAAAATTTAAATGATTTAGGAATAATGGAGAAATACTTAAGGGACACTATGTGGCAAAATTGGAAAAGGCGTACGATGGTATGCTCAATTTGAGTATATGCATTTTTTTATCGAGTAAGTACCTCATAATGAGTATTTCATAAATTAAATTAAAGCTAAGTAAAATTGGGGTTATATATGTATATATGAAATTCATGACACCTAGGATCACTATTACTGCTATTTGAACTAAATATTTCGTGGTAGGTATACATATATACAAAGGGTTGGAATCGCTAAATATGATAAAATATACTGCAATTACTAGTATTCGTACAGTAGCAACTGTAGCATGAGGGTGCGACACACGTTTAGAGAATTGTTAAATTGTAGGTACAATTCTACATATATGTATAATTATTACTACAATTTAATGTAGCACAAAACAATTGTCAGCTACAAATTTGTACATTTTCCGGAAAATATATGTAGCGTATGTAAAGTTTTGTGATACAATAAATTGTAGACTTTTCGATACAATTTACATATTTGTAAGAATTTTCCACTACAAATTTGTTACTTGTATATTTTGTGGTACGCACATTTGTATTATTACAAACTTGTAACTTGTCACTTGTAAAATTCTAATTGTAAGTTTTGTGGGATAGGCCACTGTTGGACAAGCCATGACTCAGAACGGGGGCCATTCCCTTTCTCCCTGAGGCGCTTTGTGTAGGTAATTGTAATTGTAAACCAAAAGAAAAAGGTGGAAAATATGTATGATTTAGCGTTTGATTTTCGAGGCAGTAGACAGGATATAGGTACGAGATTTTATAAAAGGACTCACCTCTTCGGTTTGAAGTTTATTCCTGTAGTTAGAAGCATATGTCGCTAACAATATAAGTAGAACAATATTTATTACAGGAGCAAGGAATCCCTTCAGAGCAATTGTCATGAAAAGAAAAGACCCTAGTCGGAGAACATCATTCAAATAATTACTTGCGATTCCAGGAAAATGGATTTCCTAAAACAAACAAGTTAATACATTTACGGAAAAATCAGACAACTGGCCCACCACGCATAACATCCGTAAGCACAAGCTCATTCCACTGTTGGCTGTATTCTCGCATCGTAAATTCGTGCTGGTTTTCCGATGGCTGTTACGCTTGTGTCAAGGGCTTATGGGACAGATAAGCAGTTCCTTAATAAAAAACACAAGCTGAATGTGTGTAAATGTTTTGTGCCAAGGTGCCCACGAGGAACCCCAGAGATTAATTATGTTCATAATATTATGTATTAGGAAAATTTACATGTAAGTATTACGATTTAAACGACATTTTGAAAGAGCTTATGTATTAAGGCTCGTCTCCCGTGAATAATTAATAAATTAATTCGATAATTCATTATTTTTGATAGATAGATATTAGATTGATATATATATTTATAAAATATGAGATGTAAGGTGACAGCAAAAATAAATTGCTAAATCAATTCAAAACTTTAAAATTTAACTTAAATAAACTATATCTAGTGACTATACCGTTTATACTTCTTTCTAAGACTCCACACTACTTACCATTGTATAACTCATTTCCGCATAATCTTTTCCAAAGAAAACAGCGTATGTTACATCGACCACCAATGACGCTACACATATACAAATATATGTCCATATGGTGGCAAATACGAGCCCACTTTTGTTATTAACAGTGACCACTGAAACATGAGATATACCTATAAGTGCTAGTGTTTAACTGCTAGTGAACTAGGTAGGTATGTGAATATACACAGAGGTGTGTGGTGAAATACCTATCTGCCTCAGGTGCACCCACCTACTACATATATATGGTTTTTTAAGAAGTGAACCAATCTGGTCTGTCTTATATATTTACCTGTAATTATTTCCCAATTTAAGTATAGGATTGGTATAGGGTATGATTTAATCGATAACCAAACAAATGTAATTTCTATGACCTAATTAAATATGATTGGTCACTAAAATAATAGATGTATGACCAAATTGAATTCATATAAATAAATATTTTTTAAACGGTTACTTGAAAAAATGAGTACATGAGTATCGGCCATATGACCGTCTTATCTTATACGTATTTTGTGTTTTTACTCAGGAGCTTGGATACTAACACTTTATGAAGGGCGCACCACATCGCAGGCCGTTTAGGTACGGGGCGCATGTAAACTTCCTCCTTCCGAGTGTTGGTGTCGGTGATAGTGCAGGGTGCACAAGGGGGTACCTAAATTAGGCCACCCCTTTTCGTATATGCGGTAACAATACAATCTTTATGGTAAATTTTCTTAACACAATGGGATCAATTAACTTAAGACTAAACAGGTCCTTAACTACCTAGTTTTTTTTCTAATTATCCTAATACTAATGTAATTAGATAATGAAGAATTACCAATAAGCGTGATGGCAGCTGCACAGCTTAAAACGGTGGCAGTCAAAATAGCAATAACGAAAACAAAAACTGCGTCTGGTGTCGTAAGTATAACACCTGCTGGTGGCGACGAATCCGGGTTTCCGCATGTGTCCGCTAAAAAACATCAGCAACGGTAATAAATATCGGCACCGAGATTAGTTGTCCATACAGACTTTATATCAGGTAGGGTAAATAAAAGCAAACTAAATTGTGTCCCTTTAACTTATCTTATACCTTTAAACGAGCAATTCTTGAATATTTATATATATATATTTCGGGGATCTCGGAAACGGCTCGAACGAATTCGATGAAATTTACTATATGGTGGTTTTCGGGGGCGAAAGATCGGAGGTCTTATCTCTGGGAAAACTCGCATTTTTGAGTTTTTATATGTTTTCTACGCTTGATTGATGAGCTACGTCGTAGCACATAACACAATTTTTTCCGGTTTTTGGCGAAAATGCTTCGTAGAGGCGTAATTAGAATAAGTCACGTGAATAACCCTGAATTTACCGAATTTGCTTGTACGAAACCCCACTGCCAAAGTTCCGTAACTATACTCTGTATGTTTTGTTATTAAAAAAAAAGTAAACAAAATCAACGCTCAAACGGCTCCTTAAGCCAGTTGAGGGTAGATGAAAACATTACATGACCAAATTACATGGTATAATAATATACTCCGCCTGGTACTCCATTCCCGTCTTTTCTAGGTCACCTAATTGACACGGGCCTACGTCATCATGCGACAGCGCTATATGATAATATGCGATAGCGCTATATATAGCGGCCATGTTGTTGTGACGTAGGCCCGTGTCACTCTGGGAATGGAAGACCATGTTTTATTAGACTATGATCAAATTATAAGTTAAAGACAGGTCGTTCAGTGACTGATTCAGGCGGTTTTGTATTTGGTTGGTTAGCCAACAAACGTTGTAACTACCCGAAAATGTACAAATTGTTTGTTTACTTTTATTTAAATACCTAAAGATCGACTATAAATAGCAGGAAATCAATGTTACGGTGGTTACGGTATGGCGTAGCACTCGTTGCACGACTGCGAATCGAAACAGGTAACTAGAAGTTCATCTTATGAGGCCAATTCGAACGTACACTTGAAATTAAAACGAGATCTTAATGATGTCAGTTTGATATCATTCACGCGTTCATTTAGTTCGGACTGGTCCGTACATGTATTAGCGCGAGTGAGATGCACGAGCGAGTGATGACTAACTGACATCATTTAGATATCGTTTTGATGTCAAGTGTATGTTCGAATGGGCCTCTTAGGTACGGTACAACATTGCACGTGACTTTACCACAGACATAATATAATACCAAGAAGTAGTCATCATTATGTCAGGAGCAAACATATTATTCGTGTTGTTCGAAATATTCAAGTCAACGCACCGACCCGTAAACGTCGGTTCTATTATTTGCGCTGGTAGCATGGATTCGATTGATAGTATGGATAGGTAACATGGCTATGTTACAAATATTTTGTAAGTACCTTGTATGTATATTCTATAGAGTGTGTAGATGAAGTAACTGTCTCCAGTAGCCCCGGACACCATCCCTGAGTCGCATCTGTAGCGGTAAACTAAAGCGAGGATACATAACACGATGTATATTGGTGATATTACCTGAAAATAAACATGTTTAGGAATATTTCTGAGAACGTATTGGCGTTAAAGTTAAAATGAATTTCCAATTCATCATTATTTGCTCCGAAGAATTTTTATTACTTCGCTACATTTTCATTCAGATCATATATATACTCGTAATTATGACATATAATGTTAGGTTTGGTTTCTGTTATAATTAAATTTATTAAATACAAAAGATAACGGGTTCAACAAAAAGTAAATAAAATACTGCCATGGATGATAAAATTCTGCAAGACGATATTTAACAATAGGAACAAATAGAAGAAGGGTGCCGTATGACACGTTACTTGCCTGCCCTACAGAGTGTGGGGTATATTTGGATAAGTCTTTCAATACCAATAGGGGTCTTCAACAAACATTTTTTGATAAAGTAAATATTTTCGGAAATAATTGCTCCGAAAGAAAAAAAAATGTGTCCCCCCCGTCTAACTTTTGAACCATGGGTCTAAAAAATACCTAAAAATCGTAGAGCTTAAGAAAGACATCTGGTAAAATTAAATCTGGTTCAATCTGGTTAAATAGTAGAGCTTAAGAAAGACATTAGGTAAATGAAATCTATAGCGAATATGATGGCATTATTCATGTAAATAAAGTAAAATGTAAGTTTTTTTTTTTATTTAATATTTAATTTCTCTAAAACAGTTTCATTGGCTAAATGAGTAATGCCGCTGCCATTGGCAGTTTTAGAACGAAAAAGTAAAAAATTAAGAAGTAAGAGGCAATCCCGCTGATTTTCATACTTTAAATTTAAAGTATGACATTAACACATTCAGGGCCAAGAACCCGACTGTCGGGTACACTGTTCGTAGCGACTACGCGCTACATACGGCAAATACGAGGCTACGCGCTACGAGCGTAACCCGTAGCAGTTAGAGGCAATGAATGTGTTAACAAATAATTTTAAAATTACTGCAGTTTCCTAAAATATTTGTTTTTTCATAAACATTGCAATTTAATGTTTTTCGCTAAGGATTAAAGTCATTGCGCTAGTTTTAGTCCGGCTCTAGTTTATGTCCACTTGACGAACTTTGAATATAAACCTTATATAGTTGCTGCACAAATTTGGACTTATTGCAATCCTTAATATCTAAACAATTTATCTATGTATCTACATAAAAAATATATTTCCCAAGTAGTCAATTATAAATGAAATGTATTATTTGCTAATCCGTCAAGTAGACGGAAACTGACACCGGACGGTAAACTGACGCAATTACCTTATTATGACCAGACATGCAAAGTACGTCTATTACTTTAATTTAAACTACTGATTATGCAAATTTGCCTTGTCTTTTTATTTTCCTCGTGTTCTATATGAAAAGTATATAATTTCATCCCTTTGTTAATAATCTCCTATATACTACTAGCTCCAATTTAGCCTATTGTGAAGGAAGGGCAACTACGGAACCCTACACTGGGCATGGCCCGACATGCTCTTGGCCGGTTTTTATTATCCTTAATGTGTACATAGTATGTATCTGAATCACTGGTTGACAAGCAAACATTGCGGAACTAGACAGGTATTTATTGATAAAGGTATTTTTACGATAACAAAATTCTATTTAATGTTCTCGTGGATACCTGTGCCTACGGTCCGTCAAAAATAAATCATTATTAATTTTCAGAGGTAGATAAGTCTAATTAACTTGCGAGATCTCCCCATTGTAAATTACATTCGCTATGCTTGCATGGGTTTTAGGCATTACTTATATCTAGGTATGTGGGTAGGCAGGTAGGTTAAGTTTTGCGTGACGCACACTTATTTTGTTAACAATAATATTAAAATGGAATGTAACTTTAGGTTGATTAAAATAATGTTTGCAGATTCTAAACGTCCGTAAATCGTCTAAGTGCCTGAATAAACATATATTATATATTTTTTAGAAATTTGCGTGTATGGAAACTGTCAAATACTTAATGTTATATGTTGCAAAGTCTGTGCTGTACGGTTACCATCAGTTTGTCACTGAGATAAACGCCGTCGAGAACGTAATTTACTTTCTATACGTCCCGTTTGCACTAATATGCGAGTGCGAGCGAGATGTATAGAAAGTAAATTACGTTCTCGACGGCGTTTATGTCAGTGACAAAACTGATGGTAACCGTACAGTTAGTTTCTAATGTTTGTACTCACTGTCTGTTGTTACTTTACTGATGATGCAAATACTTACAAGAGTTAATCCCGCCGACAGTAACGCAGCCAGAGAGAGGTCCGCAGGAATTTTCTGTTTATCGCTCCTTATATTCATTTTGCGAAAGAAACAGTCACATTACATTCACTTGCAAAAATACACGTCGTACCAAGTTGGGTATTATTTCACGAAGGGATTAAACACGCTGGAGGAGCATTAATCGTATCGCGATAATTGTTATCGATATTAATAATGCGCAGGCCGCTATCTGCGACGAGTTCCTGAGATACGACCGAGAGTGTGACGTGTCAGAGCAAGGTTTCCCTTCCATTGTACTTACCTTGTCGTTGATTTACATGAGCATCATTTTACCAGGACCACCACGCGTTATCGATAGCAACTGAATGACGTATATAAATAATGTTCTTCAAACTGTTACCACCTAGAGTCTGTGCGGAAAGAGAAGAGTAGTTGAATGTATTGGGCCCCATACATTCCACAACTCTTCTCTTTCCGCACAGACTCTACGTGCTACAGGGTGATAAACGTATTTTTGATATTTTTTGTTTTGTATTTAAAAAGTGTAACGTATTTGTTGCAGTACCTATTTGTCGATGTATAAACAGCTATCATGCTTAGCGACTTTTGGCTGACGTTAATGAGGAGAACAGGTAATGCATAGTGAA
Organism: Cydia splendana; assembly: GCF_910591565.1. NCBI lineage: Eukaryota > Metazoa > Arthropoda > Insecta > Lepidoptera > Tortricidae > Cydia > Cydia splendana. Next base: position 35,401,942 of record NC_085987.1, on the reverse strand, counting down.
ATATGTTTATAAGAGGAATGGTCATAACTATTAAGATAAAATAAATTATAAATATCCAAAACTACACAGCTACTCTATATTTAAACTAAATATCTGAACATCATCAATTGCCAACATACATATATTATGTAGCTAACGATTGTTTATAAAATATAAGTTTGTTTTAAGTTGTTCGTGTGTATAGTGAGTTTATCAGTATCTAGCTAAAATGTAAAAGAACAAAACATTTGTCAAAAAAACGGTTTTCATAAAAGTGGACTTAGTGAGTTTTATCAATACCTATGGTCCGAACTTTAGGTATCGCGAGAGAATATGATGAAGATGTCCATAAGTAATCATATACATAGGTACCTAGATAAATAAGTAATAATCAAATATTACTAATAGTCTAATAGAAAAGGGTCTAGCAGGCTAAGGAAGGAGCAGTGGCCCCTGTGACGAATATCGGATTTTAATAATGTCATTTTTTGGCTATCTTATAATATAGAAACACCTTAACTTTCAGCCCCCTATCTTGAACAGTCACCGAGAAAATGTCAAAAGCGTCATTTTTATGGACACATTTTTCAAAGTCGTTTTTCTAATGAACTATATTAGGTAGAGCAATCAAACCAAATCATAGCTACAAAGAATGAGTAGGAGTATAACTCAGATTTTTTTTTTACTTGATTCCCTGGAAAAATAATGATTAAAATGTCAGAGATTTTTTTGACAGCTCTTTTCAACAAGTTTTGTAAAGGTACACATATGGAAAAAATCACATAAACTGCAAGTATTAGCTACTACCATGCGAAAAATTAAGTCAATATAAGTGGTGCAACATACTTTAAAAAATGTAATGCCAACGAAAGCGTTTAGCTATCAAAGGCGTCTTTCATTCTGGAGATTTTCTGTTTAAATTAGGTTTAATTTCGTTGCCTAGCAACAGAGAGTGTTTATTTTGAACTTGACGCATGGCTGTCTAAAAAGGTTACTCAACTGCTGCAACTAAGATAACATTTTTTTTTTAAAGTATGTTGCACCCTCGGAGTAATTAACAATGGAGCCGCATTTAACAGGCGTTCCCCTCTGTCGAAAATAGGCGGCCAATGGTCAACCACATGTCAACCATATGTATGGACTGACGTTTATCTGACATGACGTACCTATACATTTGATGTGCCCCTCCCCCGCAAAAAACGGCAGACTATTTTGTACCGAAAATTTTAGACATGGCGTCTCCGTTGGTTATATCCTCTAAGGTTGCACCAATTATATTCAATTGATTTTTCGCATGGTAGTAGCTAATAATATTTGCAGTTTATGTGATTTTTTCCTTAGGTGTACCTTTACAAATACTTGTTGAAAAGAGCTGTCAAAAAAATCTCTGACATTTTAATCATTATTTTTCCAGGGAATCAAATAAAAAAAAATCTGAGTTAGGGGGCTGAAAGTTAAGGTGTTTCTATATTATAAGATAGCCAAAAAATGACATTATTAAAATCCGATATTCGTCACAGGGGCCACTTCTCCTTCCTTAGCCTGCTAGACCCTTTAGATATTTTCTTCTAACTCAAACAAGAACCGCACACAAATTAAATTTCATCACAGAAATAAAAGCAAATGGGAGAATGTTAGTACACAAAACAACTTTGTATGCTTAATATTTTTAATTTTATGACTAGACTGTTAAAAGATATACAACAATAACATTTATTAAAATTACAACACATGTGCATTAAACGTCTATTTAAACTTAATTGATTTCCATACCTTTAATAATAAAATTAATGATCTGGATCAAACTAACTACGTCACTACTTAACATAACATCGTGACACGGCATTAACACATATTAATGAAATGTCTCGTTATTCAATATCTATAAAATCAACAATAATAGTGACTTATTAAATTAACTCGTATCTTATTCCGTCAATCAAAAGAAAAATGTGGTAACTATGTATGGGATACATACATAACTGCGTTTCAACTTTAAGTAGCAGTGTGACATACGAGGTCTTTTCAAAGAAAGAGTAGTGACGATATACTTATCTGAATTAAGCTAACTACGGCACTACTTCACATTAATAACGCCATACTATAGCACGATATTTTAAATAAACTAGATTCCTAAATATAACATTAAAATTTGTCAATTATCTTTGGCGTTTTAATATGTTATCCTGTCCTGCCAACTTGCAGTCAGGTGACACCGAATGTGTTAAGTAATAGCTGACCTAAGGGATTTTTTTTTTGTTAGCCTGGTTTAGTGTCCCACTCTAAGGGATATATAATTATATCTAGATGGTGACACAATAGTTACGCATAAGTAAGTCTAAATTCCGTAAACAAAAAATTGCAATAAAAAACTACCTATAAATGACAACATGCTGAAGTTAACAGCTTTCGGGTACAGGAGGGGCATTATCTATTTTACTTTCTATGTAGCTCTTATGGAAATAATCAAAAAATACGTTATCGTACCTATTTAAGTAGGTACCTACCTACTTAACACTACACTTAATATTGACAATAAAGACACTGAGAACATTTTATTCTTAACAAAAATTTGGCGTATAGGTTTATACACAGATTTAAGTGTGTGAACATATTTTCTGTTCTCGAAAGGAACATTATCCACCTACAAATTGAATGCTTACTTTTGATATCCCGGAAGACTACGTCAAGACGGGTTTTGTTTTGGGCAATGTACAGTTAGCAATACTATTCGCTTAGCACGTTTGCATACAAACTTCTATGCAAGGGAGGTCACTCTTCTCTGCACCTATACAGGGTGATTGGATATTCGCCGTATTCCTTGAAAGGGGTTATTCTATGGGTCATTTGCAATGATTTAAGTCCAGTCAACCAGGGGTCAAAACTCATTGGTTTTCAAGTTATTTGAGTTTTTAGTTTTTTGTTTATCCCCGCCTTTCGACTAAAAAGTGGTAATTGTGAAAAAACTACTCAAATTTGGAATTAAAAAAAGCATTCATCTAATAGCTAATAAACTACTGATTACGTGAAATAAAAAAAAAACAAATCTTTCGAAAATTTTCCAAAAAAGGATTTGAAGTCACAATTTTTTTGTAATTTTCCCAAGACTTGTAACATTTTAAGGCATTACTTTAAAAAAAAGTATGACACTTAGCGTACAAAATACAGAAATGAGTTCCTCAGTTCCTCAGCTTTCCAAAAAAGTACGAATGTCGCATTTTCTCTTACACTTTTTGAAATAATAATAATAATAGCAGAGCAGGCGGAAGACTTGACCTAGCGTACGTGACTATTAATCGGTTTGTTTGTGTCACTTTATTATCTCCATGGGCTTTATTTGTCCCTTAATCGGTTTGTTTATGTCATTTTATCATCTTCTTGGGCTTTATTTGTCTTCGTTACCTTATCTTATCTTATTTTCTTGGGGGTCACATCCTTGCTTTCGGTGACACAAACTAACTAATTAAGGGTCATTACGGTAATTAGTTTCTACGTAAGCATTTTTTGTGTTCGGTACCTTATCTTATTTTATTTTCAAGGGGTGGGGGTGCTTTCCATGGAAAGAAAGTTGAAACTAAGTGATTGATTACTTACTGCACGAAGATTAAATAAGGCTCGGTTGGTTCCAACCCTACTCCATGGAAATGGCATTTTTTGGAAAGTTGAGGAACTGACTAACTCATTTCTGTAGTTTGTACGCAAAGTGTCATACTTTTTTTTTAAGTAATGCCTTAAAATGTTACAAACAGGCCTATTCGGATTTCGAGATAATCACAAGATCTAGAGACGATGTAGAGATCAACTAGATCTACATTAGATATCGACTAGATGTGACTTGGATATCTCACGTCATAACTTGTCGAAATCGTTCAAGAGGACCTCCAGAATCGCGGAAACGTCAAATTTGACATATCTATCTTACAAATATCTTTAAATTATCCATATCGTAACTTGTTGAAGTCTAGTAGAAATCTAATTCATTTTCCGAATCGAGCCGCTAGTCTTGGGAAAATTACAAAAAAATATGCTTCAAATCCTTTTTTTTGGAAAATTTTGGAAAGTTTTGGTATTTTTTTTTATTTCACGTAATCAGTAGTTTATTGGCTATTAGATGAATGCTTTTTTAATTCCAAATTTGAGTAGTTTTTTCACAAATTCACTTTTTAGTCGAAAGGCGGGTTTTTTAAACAAAAAACTAAAAACTGAAATAACTTGAAAACCAATGAGTTTTGACCCCTGGTTGACTGGACTTAAATCATTGCAAATGACCCATAGAATAACCCCTTTGAAGGAATACGGCGAATTTCCAATCACCCTGTATGTGTTACTGCCTACCAGAAATTAGGCTCTATTATCCTTAACTTTCAGGTAGTGAAGGGTCATTTATTGTTTATCTGCGTATGCATGACCCAGGTACTATTCTATCTTTTGAAGACTATATGTATGTAGGCCTAAAGCAGGTGTAAGGTAAGTTTGGTATATATAAATACATTATATATAAAACAAGTTAACGGAATTATTTGCGGTTTTCGGCAAAGGATTTCTTATAAATCATCGACTTATTAATGAAATAAAAATTTAAAATATTAAAACCAATACCGATCCCGAAGTAGTTTCAGGCTCTAACAAATAGCAACATTGTGGGCATAAGCTCCAGAAAACGGGTTGCTAAGAGATTAGTGGCTTCCTCGTTCAACGCCTTAGAACATGTACCCATTTTACTACCTACGAGTATATTTATTTAAAAAAGTGCTCTAAGGAACTGAAATAACAAATTGGAAGGTAAATCTGTACATTGCCGAACTGCATGCAGTAACGTTTAACTATCTCACACTTAATGAAATTGTGAAACGTATTAATTTGCATTAGTATGTTAAGTTAACATTTCCTTGCTTTTTCTAAATATCACTTATTATTCATAAGCAAAATTAGTCCAAGGAATTAATAGAATTTAATAAATTCGTACGTGACGAGCGCTGTTGCAAAAGGCTCACTTAATTTATAGAAGTAGGGACTAGTCTAATTATAAATAATATTAATATTAATATAATATTTAAAAAAAATGGAAAATAGATGTCCTGCCGTAAGCGTCACATTTTCCATTTTTTCCTTTAATATAAAATTTGGAGTATCGCTCGCAGGTGTATCGGCTTGTTAAAAAAAGTAGGGACTAAGTATGGTAAATCATACCTGATCATACTAATCACATATATTAAAATAAGTACCTCCTTTATAAAAATGTCCCAGTCAGCATATAAATATCGAATTATCAAAGGCCCCTACGCCGCCGACATGACAGCACAGGATTGAAACTGAAGGATCGACAGCTTTGCCTCATCTTTTCGCAGCGTTGCGTCTAGGTACCTACCTATTACGAGTATGCAATTGTGCTTTGTGATACATTTCGCTGTTCGGACTGTGCGCTGTGCGCCAACGTCTTTTCAGTAGCGAACAATGCGGTCGATCCTTTCGGGTTGCGAACTACGAGTACTTAAGTAAGGAATCCTAAAACTGATACATAAGTACATCAATTTTAGGATTCCTGGATTCACACAAAACAAATGAGTGTCATTACTCGTCTCTATCTAGGTACCTGTAGGTTACGGAAGTAAACATGCATACATATACATCGTATCGTAGATCATAAGCCCCCTCCAGACTATGCGCGTGAATCGCGGGCGAAGCCGCGAACGCGAATGTGGAGTCGATTTCGCTGTCTGCGAAAATCGACGCCACACTCGCGTTCGCGGCTTCGCGCCGCGATTCGCGCACGAGTGTGGAGGGGGCTATACACTCTTCAAAAGTTTATAAATCCTAAATAAATATTCAAAATCTTAAAATAAAGTCCCAGCTTACTGTATTCAAAACTGTTTAGCACACGAGTTTTATGCAATTATAAATATTACACTGTCGCATTTATAAATATCTTCATCGGTAATGTTAGGTAAGTGGATATTAAAGCGGTTAAATCCTCAATGCAAATTAGCGTTCAAAAAGTCGATAGTTCATTCTATTTACTCCGTGTTCTGGTGTTCTAAACACTTATAGGTACCGGTTTAAAATACACTTATTCCTAAACATTCAAAACCTTAGCTTAAGTGTAGCTTCGAGAAACGCAGACTTGTTAAAAATAATAAATGAATAATAATTGAGAAATAAGGCCCATGTCACACACGTAATATCGACGTCGGTGGAGAAATCAGGTGATGATTGAAGACTACCCTGATTTACTTCTCCATCAATATTCGATTCGGGTAGCTGCTTTCCTCTCTAGTACAACACATCAACTTGTGCTGACCCCGCTGCTGGCACAACAAAGCATTTTAGTGCTGGTCACGTGCATCATACTTTAACGTACTGTCATTTAATATACACTATACTCACGATGAGATTTGGATGTGGATTTGGAGTTAGTGTAGTCCTTCTTTTGTGTCAATGAACTTAGACTCGATGCTGCCCGATGCACGGCTGTAACAAACATCTAACTTAACGAGTAGGTATATACCATCGTAATTTTTTGTCTTTCAATAAGCGCTTTTATTGCTGGCTGTCATATTGGAGGGATTCTGTTCTTTGCACGATTTTCAAGGTGTAACTAAAAGTTGATTCACCCATGTGTGGTCAGCTGCAGAGAAAAGTGACCCCCTCTGTCTGTCTGTCTGTAGGTACATTAAACTAGTAGTTCGCCCCGAACTGAGAACTCGCAGATAACCAAAAATTATTATAGAGCGATTGACTTTGTTGCACCTACTTAGGTATCGTATAGTGCGACATAAAATAGCAGAAAATAAATGAGAGCACCACTTTCTACGTAACTGTCACATTTTTGACGTAAAATGCTTACACATGGCAACAATTTAGTATGGACATTTTTGAGTTCCATTTTATTCAATTTCTACTATTTCATGTCGCACTATAGGCGGCAATAAGGCGGCAATGGATCAAAAATCGCCTGGATTTATTGCAAGGTCTGTGGAGCCCTTGACTGATAGATTTAAGCAAAGAGTAGTATGTATAATATATAGGACAAAGAGAGCCCTCTCGTGAAACTTTTTTGCATCCATTTTGAAGTGCCATCTGTAATTCTTAACCAGAAATATCAACGTCAATATCGGGGGGGGAGAGGCATAAATAGCGTCTAAGTATGTTGCGGACGTAAAAAACTTTGAAGAAAGGCTTCAGGATATTTATTAATACACGAAAACAGTTTAGATACTTTTAAATTGACTGTTGATGTAAATAAATTACCTATCATACACGGCTGGAATAACACACAATTGACCACGAAACACAATTACACGCAGCAGGTTGTGAATCTACCCGCCATAATCTTTCTAATTTTTTGGTAATAAAGTTCTCAGCAACTGTGATGGCGTATGAAAACTTTGTTTCTTTTAACATTGTAAAACTTAAAGTATTTTTATTTATCTGAATTATGTCGTAGTACAGACAATAAATGGGGTGCTATAATATTTTGAGTTTTATTTGACAAAGTAGTTTTTTTGTGACAATCGCCTCCATGGCAACGATGGCCAAAAATAATCCGTTTTAACAGATGTTTTTTCGTTTGATCCATGCCTTAGATACACGACTTTTAAGACGTTCTAACGAAATAAACAGAAGCCATATAAAAAAAAAGTTTAGGGTTAAGTAATATAGATGTCGCTATTTTTTCGAATAAAGTGCTTTATATACGACTGTCCCTCCCCTAGATTTAAGTCATCATAGAAATCATAGAGATTCAAAATAAACTGTATCTGTGCTAAGCCGAAATATTTCCTGTCAAATGTCAAATACCTATATTATGTTTATATTATTTTATTTTTATCTTGCTAATTATTTCAAAAAGGTAAATTTAAAAACGATATTATAAAAGTGCAAACCGAGCACATTCATTTGATACTAAATTCGACCATGTTTTTTTGCATAAAATGACCAGAATAGAGACCCTTCACAAACAGCTTTTTGGCCTTCTAAGCTCTTCTACCTCAATAATCCCTTAATCGAGCCTGCTCATAATTTAATCACTAAAATATAATGCCCTCAACTACACGTTTACCTAATTTCATTTAAATTAGAACAAATTTACTATCATCAAAACAGTCAGTATCAGTTCTTGAGTATCAAACTATCTTCTGACAGTTCAGCTTAAAAACATCGAAATGCCGGGACGTGCCGCTAGCCAGCCGCGTGATCCAAGTCCAATGTAAGAACTTCGCTTCGCTTCGCTTCGCTCGCTCGTTCGATAACACAAACCACCCGTTTTTTCCATGAAAGGATTTCCTCTATACAGATTTCAGGAAATATAGGCAACTTAGTTCGCTACGAACTACCTACTTATGACCTCGCAAAAAAAAACAATAAGATATGTTGGGATGCGTGCGGATCTGGGATATTTGGAGATACCTAATTCAGTTATCTATAAAACTAAACGTAGGTAACTTTCGTTTCGATTGAAAGCTACACACCTACTAAGTTAATTTATAGAAGTGGGAACTAAGGTAATCATATGTGGTAAGGTAAGAATGTACCGGTCGGTCATCGTAGAAATGTCATATTATTGTCAATGAGAGCTATGACGCTGGCATGACAGTACAGATATTTGCCAGAACTATTCGCAGCATCGTCGCGTGTATTACGAGCCCCGATGCAAATTAGTTCGTCTAGTGCCGCACAACAATTTTGTTTATTCTAATAAATTTTACACATGAACAAAAAGTTACCCAGTAATGGGAACCATAATAGTAATCTTTAGTCTAGTTTATTTTGATCGTATAATAAAATTGCATGAAACTTTTATTGCTGATAAATTGAAATTATGTACTTTTCAAAAACGTTGTCCAAATCATATTGTCCTCTGCTACAGCACTCCGGCATGCATGGGCTCGAAACAAAAATGTCAGTACATTGGCAGAGCCGTGTTGCTTTCCCTAGTAATAGCCCTTTTCACATCTGTTATATTCCTACCCGTCAAATAAAAAATCGTTATTATTTTTCCTTCAGTACAAACGGTTATTTCTCGTATTTGGATTTAGTTATTGTAGAATATTACCATATAAAATTAAACTACATTAGTATGAACATTAAATGTTAGTGATTTTTAAACTAAAACATTATTTTTTACAAACGCGAGAACCTTAAAAAATGGTCTGACTAGACGAAAACATATGCATTGGGGCTCGTATGCATTGTGATTAGATACTCACATGCTTTCCTGTGAGATTGCAACGCAGTGTAGTCTGGCAGTGGGACAGGGGGGAGGTCCTCGTCCGGAGGCAGCTGGTCTCTCATGCGGTTGGCCGGGGCTCCCGCGATGTACGCCCACGGCATCTGGCCCGGCAGTTGCCCGGCTGTGCTGCGCACGCTATATACGTCAACCGTCAGGTCACCATCAGTTTTGTAGGAGATTTCAATCGCGTATGACGGGACGGTAAATGATTCATTTCACGAATATACCACAGCAGAATAAAGCGACTTTAAGGGCTGATTTAGACGGCGCGCTAACTCGCATGCGATTTTAGTTACATTGTGGACTGTTGGTTACGTCCAATTCAAGCGACCAATCAAAAACCGCAATATAAGTAATAAAACTCGTATGCGAGTTCTCACATCGTCTAAATGAGCCCTAAAAAGGAGCAAACAAAATGTTATCCCTTCCAGTAAAAATGATTCGGTTCGGTCGGTGCCAAGCCAAATATCTCAAACATACATGCTTTCAAACTAAAAAACACATTTACCTAACCGTTTTGCAACACCGTTGGTAAGTGATCTCATAATTGCTCCGTGAGCAAAGTTTTGTATGGAGCCCTAACACTTATTTTTCTAAAATGGTTCACAAATGTCGGAATTCTGAGATGATAAAATATACAAAAATAAAACTGTCGAATTGATAACCTCCTTTTGTGATAACGGTTAAAAAGCGAAATTTACCCGCGGGACGTTTCTTGCACATTGGTGGTACTCAGGTGCGGGAGACTGCGCGCGGCTTGCATAGAGCCACGGCGGCCGGCGGTGTCGACCGTGGCCCCGCGCAGGCGTCGCTGCTGCTCCGCGATCAGGTTCTCGAAGCTGCGCGGGGGCTGGATGGGATCGGAGGTAGACTCCTCGCCTATGAAGTTCACACGGTTTTTGTTCCTAGAAAGTAAAAAGTGTTTCAATAACTCTTTAACTACTTACTATTCAATTTATTTATGCAGTTTGGGTTGCTTTAAATGTTGTGCAAGTAAAGTTATCCCGTACACGAAACCGCCTGTTACTGTTAAAGCGTTCACTAATACAGGGTGTCCGGTGGCAGATTTATGTTTTTAATATTAAATCTCAGTGACTATCTCAGTGACTATCTCCGAGGTCGAAAGCAAAGGGTTAAAATTGGAGGCCAATACAGTGATGAGGCAGATGTGACTTTCGGCGTACCGCAAGGCAGTGTACTTGGACCCACTTTGTTCCTCGTTTATATAAATGATCTCACTGACATGAATATTCGTAAGGGTTACATAATCTCATATGCCGATGACACTGTCGTGGTTTTCACAGGGAGTAACTGGGAGTCAGTTTTTGAAGCCGCGGAAAGGGGCCTGCAAAAGATTAATATATGGCTGAATAAAAATCTATTAACCTTGAACGCGGCTAAAACAAACTACATTTGCTTCTCTAAAATTAACAATGCCCAACCGAAACCAAATCTTAGTCTAAAAATTCATGTCTGTAACTTTCAATCTCCCCTGACATGTCAATGCAGAGCTCTAGATAAAGTAGAAACTACAAAATATCTTGGCATCATAATTGATCAGCGGCTCTCTTGGCATCAACATATAGAATATTTGAACGGAAGAATTCGTAAACTAGTCTGGATTTTCAAAAATCTCCGTCATGTAACTAATAAAACACTTATACAACAAATCTACATTGCTCTTGCGCAATCAATTATTACATACTGTATACCAGTGTGGGGGAGTGCAAATAAGACTAAGTTTCTCGAACTTGAGAGAGGGCAGAGGTGTCTCTTGAAAACAATGTTCTTTAAACAGTATAGGTATCCAACCTCAGACCTTTACGCGGAGTGCAAACTGCTCAGCATACGTAAACTTTACATCGTCTCAGCAATCGTACGATTTCACAGGACAATAAAATTCGACCCTCGGCCAGAAATTGGAAGACGAAAATATAGAATTGTCCCTGTACCCAGTAATAAATCAGCTTATGCTAGGAGACAGTATGAGGTACAATCCGCGATCTTATACAATAAAATAAATAGGGAACTAAATATTTACTCGAAAAATTTATACGAATGTAAACAAATAGTTTGTAACTGGTTACACAAACTAGACTACAGTAAGACTGAAAATTTGATTCATAAATAACTAATATTTATAAAGGAGGATCTTAATTCATGTAATTAAGGATAAAACCTCTATCATCTAATAATTTACACTAGCACTGATATATATATATATATATAATACCCCAACTACTAAAGTGAGCACACACAAACACGCGCGCACACACACACACACACACACACACACACACACACACACACACACACACACACACACACACACATACACACACACACACACACACACACACACACACACACACATACACACACACACACACACACACACATACACACACACATAGATTGTAACTTAGTTCTATAGTTTTAGTTCTTAAGATACTCAATGTAACATAGTTATACTAATTTTCATATTACAATGTATTACAATATTCTAATTAGTTACTAGTGTCCGACCGAAACATGTTTTTTTGCCGAAACCGAAACCGAATGTTCGGCTTTGGCTCTAGTTTCGGCCGAAACCGAAACCGAAACCGAAACTTTTGTAGACTTGTTAACATCGCTGAAAAATTTCATAATACCGGTTTTACACACATATTATGGGGCTGTCAACACCCAATGTCCTGGAAATAGATGTTACTTAAGTACACTCGGGTGCAAAGAAATCGGACCACCCCAGCATTTTTATCATTTTTTCAATTTCTGTAAAAACTGTATGTGCTACTGTGACATATTATATACCTAATGAAAGGTTGGCTTTTCCTCTATAAATTGATGTGCTTTTCACAGGTTTACTTCCAATATTTTCAGGCTTTCAGGGCTAAGAACTTTGTCACCCTAAAAATGCATACTGGAGTGAAACTTATGCATAATGGGAAAACTGCGATTCTAAAGATATCAAGTAAAAATTAAAACAATTTTCAGCATTTTAATACCGTATATTGCCTCCTCTAGCCCTACGACATGCAGTCATTCGGTTTTTCATTGATCTTATGAATTTTTTTACAGTGTCTTGAGGGATGCCCGCCCATTCTTCTTCGATCGCAGTCTTTAGCTCCAGTAAGGATTCAGGGGCGGGATTTCTGGCCCGGATTCTTCTTTTCAGCTCGTCCCAAATGTGCTCGATCGGGTTTAGGTCAGGACTGCGGGCTGGCCACTCCATGACTCTGATGCCGACCTCCTCCAAGTACTCCTTAGTGATCCGGGCTGTATGCGGCCGAGCGTTATCTTGCATGAGGATGAACTCATCGCCGATATAACCCGCAAATGGGACCACATGATCAGCCAGGATTTCCTCCACGTACCGACGTGCAGTCAAACCGCCTGAATTCGGTCTGGTACCTGGCCCTGTGATGAACACAATGTCCGTCTTCGCTTCCAAAGAAATACCAGCCCAGACCATGATTGACCCCCCACCATAAGCAACACGTTCCTCGATGCAGCATTGAGAGAACCGCTCCCCAGGTCTTCGGTAGACTCGTACCCGTCCGTCATTGCCAGACAAAGTTATCCTGCACTCGTCGGAAAAAAGTACGGAACTCCATTGCTGAAGGGTCCATTCTTCATGTTCGCGAGCGAAGACGCGTCGTTGTCCACGATGTATTGGGGTGAGTTTTGGGCCATTTGCAGCTCTGTGAGCTGTCAATTCCTTCTCCTTCAGTCGTCTTCTAACTGTCCATCGGCTGATAGACACATTCCTGGTCTCTAGGAGCTTCTGCTGAAGCTGAACGGCATTCAGTCGACGATTTCGTAGCGAGGTAAGAACGATGAAACGGTCATCTCTCTCAGAAGTGATGCGAGTTCTGCCAGTTCCGGGTCTTCTGGATAACGTCTGATCTACGCGGAATCTCTGGAAGACACGTTGAACCGATGACTTCGATAGGTTGAGTTGTCGAGCCACTGCACGTTGACTAAGCCCTCCCTGCAATAGGGCAACTGCTTGGCCGGCTTCAGTCGAGGTAGTATCCATTTTTCTCCAGTTTTTCCAGGTTCAGGCGATGAGAGTAGTGTTCAGGAAGACGTACCAATCACGAATGATGCATAAACAATGATAATGACTGTTTTTATACCTAATGATAAGTGGTCAATTAGTGCATGCGCTAATGAGGCAGTTGGAGGGGGGTGATTTCCAGGCCCATATTTTGCACAATATCCATCCCCACTCCTGAATATTGATGTCATTTGATAGGGCAAAAAATTATCTACCACGTGGTATTTAAATTATCATGATCGAGGTTACAGTTTTTACACAAATTGAAAAAATGTTGAAAATGCTGGGGTGGTCCGATTTCTTTGCACCCGAGTGTAGTTTTTTAAGAAAATTATTAGAGTTAGACCAAGATAATTCTTTACGATTTTGATACCACACGCAGTGCAAGTATTATTCGTCAAAACTTCTATGAAATTATGACGTATAAATAACATTTGCACTAGTTGCACTGCATATGCTATCAAAATCATTGCAGAATTTTCTTAGTCTAACTCTATTCATTCACCAGTCAAGCTAACGTGTAGATACAGGGTCAACCAAAAAACCAACCAAAAACGCGAGCGCAGCGAGCGCGAAATTTTTTGTTGACAATATCGCAAGGCCGGGTATCTTCACCTGGGGGCCGATTTCTGAATTTTTGAATTTCGAAGTCCGAAGTGTCCCAGTGAGGCGAACTTTCATGCGAAGTCAAAGCCGTGCTTCAGGCTTCAGGATAAGTAGTTGAGCACAGACTCCAACCAATGTCCATTGTATTAAAAAGCGAGACCGCAGGCCGAGCATGGCGCAGCGAGGCCAAAGGCTAAGCTGAAGTAAAGGACATGTGGAACACAAACCAATGGTAAATTGAGGTAAACAGTGAGGTTAAGGTCGAGCATTCGTATGAAAAACTGTACTGGGGTGTTTTCTACATTTTAATCAATATTTAGCTGTTCAGCCTCGCAAAATATTAACTATTGAGAAAATCAACATTGCGACACTATTGAGCGTAGCCTTTAGCCTCGCTTAAAATTTGCCATTAGAGGTAGATAGGAACATGACTGAATATGTGAGTGAATAAGAGCGAAAAAGACATCGTTCGACGAGTCGAGGCCCGAGGGCCGAGCTGATACTCGGCCAACGCCTGAAGATTGAAATTAAAAACGCAAACTTATTTCCCTGTACTGAATTTCGTAACATTTCGTAAGTTTCGGCCCGGCCGAAATTTCGGCCGTTTTTTGGCCGAAACCGAAACTACAGCCGAAACATGATATTTTGGCCGAAACTGGCCGAAACCGAAACCGAACCTTCGGTCGGACACTATTAGTTACCAATTAACAATATGGAAGAGCGAGGCTTTCTGATACAGGTACAATATACCTACTAGAAGGTCTCGACCCCTTGTTTTATGTATTACTTTAGGTTGAATGAAATAAAAAATTATATTATATTTATATATTATAAAATAAAAAAACAACGGCTTAAGGTAGAAAATTTATTTACATCTATTAGAACAGAGAACAAATGCGGATTTAGTTATTTACAAATTATATCCTCTAAATGAGCTCCGTGAACACGTACGCGTTCTTCGAAGCGGAGCCTCGAGTTTAGCACTACACGCTGCAGCATAGCCGGCGAAATAGCGATGTTACGATTCGACTTCACAAATCGGTTCAAACCGATTTAGGTCTGAAGTCGACTAAATCGACTTGAGTGTTCCGTAAATCGACTTAAGATACGTTCACCCGCTCTAAGCGCACCCTTTCCGATTTGTTGCTGCGTCACTTTCGTTGGACATATTGAGGCATAATAAAATGTACACGAATCGACTTCAAACCACGAAGAAAAATGTTGCCATGCACATTGCCGTCATTATTGAGTCGAGTCAAGTCGAAACTTGGTATCTACAGGTAAAGTAAAATGAAACTTATGGTTCAAGTAGTAAGGTTCAATTTCGCATAGGCTTAAAGAGATCGATTTGGCGGTTTACTTGGATCGGTTTGCCAGTTTTGCGCCGCGTTGATTTGCTAACTGAACGAATTCGCGGCAATGACTCACGGAATCGCACGAGACTGCACGCTCTTTCCAGCTTGCTCGTATAGTGCTTTCCCTTTTTATCTTTAGCAATTAATGACATTTTGATTTACCGCGCAACGGAAAGTAAAAAAATATTACAAAATGTTTGAAGTCAAAAGTTTTTGCTGTCGTGTTATTCTAAGGATTGTAAGGATTGTTCGACCCTTAGGGTCGAACAAACCGTAAAATTTACAATTCGATTTCTTCAACTCAAAACCAAGCGACTACGGAGCGGTTTGAACTACTGATAATTAAAAAATAGAAGTTAAATCGACTTGGCCAAATCGGTTTGCAAACCGATTTGGGTTTAAATCGGAGTCGACTTATTCGGTTTGAAAATTTTTCGATTTGACCCATCACTACGGCGAAATATTGCGGATTTCATTGGTGATATTTTCTTTTAAATCAGCTATAGACCGTGGGTTGTTATTATAAACTCTGCATTCGAGGTACCCTCATAATCGGGCGATCGTGGTGGCCACGTGATATCACCAAAACGGCATATCAATTTTCTAAGGAATTTATGGTGAAGCACGTTCATGGACACTCCGGCAGTATGGGGCGTAGTACCATCATGCTAAAACCAGGTGTGTGACAAGTAAGATGGATGTGCTAGCAAATTTGGCAAAAAGTAATCCACTATCATTTGTCTAGAGTCTTTACTATTGACAGTAACATGCTTAGCATCTGGAATTCTAAAAAAATGGGATTCGTGGACTTTCTTCCAAACTCCGCTGCACACTCAATATGTTTTCCGGCGTCCGAGTGTACCGGCTGGGGCTTGGTCTTGGGATTTTCTGGACCGAAGAAGTTTTGCGAAAACTTTGCACCCATGACCGAATCAAATTAACACTCGGCCCATCACTTACACGACGAATATTGACATGTGAACAAAATTTTCGGTACAAAAACTAGCGAATCGTTGGCATTAAAATAGGCTTCAATTGCGTAAGCACGCTGAGATACTGACCACTAAGACATATTGAAAAGAAAATCCGCAACATTTGATTTTCTAATGCGTATTCAGCGGTCAGTAAGAATTCTATGTATTACCTAATGAGAATTTTCATGAATTTTTGCGTTGATTGATTAGGTCGCAGTGGCTATATAAGGGTCAAATTGAATTTTCACTCGTCAAATAAATATAGCCTAAGCAAATTAGAAAAATCTGTGGAAATAATTCGTGTAGTTTTGAAAATTGGTACAGGCATACCTTGTGGTGTCCAGATAAACATACTAAAAGTCCTCGAGGGTAGGGGGTGTGCTGGGGGTGTAGAGGGGGATTGAAGGTACTTTTTTTCATATTTTTGCTCATATCTCGAATATCTGTACGAATAGCATTATAAATACTTCGGACAAATGTTTTAACATAAAATTTACTACAAATTTGGTTATATTTATTTTTACTCTGCGATCAATAGTTTAGGAGCTACAGGCTGTTAAAGTTAAATAACAGATAAAAAATAGACGGTTTAAAAAACGTCGTATTTTCATAATTGTTCATCATAAATAAACATTTTAGTTTAGAATAAGCAAGCTAAGCGACCTGCTGATAAAATATAAAAAAAATGATTTTTTTTTTGCTTCCACCCTATAGTGTGGGAATGTCGTTGGATAGGTCTTTTAAAACGAATAGGGGTCTTCGAGAACCATTTTTTGATCAACTTAATATTTTCGGAATTAATCGATCTGAAAGAAAAAAAGTTGTGTTTTCCACTTTAGTTCCCCTAACGTTTGAACCATGGGTCCAAAAAATATGAAAAAAAATCGTGAAAGTAAAGCTTAGTAAAGACTTTTAGGGCAAAATATAGCGAACTTAGTCGGTCCAGCAGTTTTTGACTTCTTGCAAATAGTCTATTTTGACGGACGGGTAACTACGGAACCCTACACTGAGCATGGCCCGACATGCTCTTGGCCGGTTTTTTTTTATATTTTATCAGCAGGTTGCTTAGCTTGCTTATTCTAAACTAAAATGTTTATTTATGATGAACAATTATGAAAATACGACGTTTTCTTAAACCGTCTATTTTTTATCTCTTATTTAACTTTAACAGCCTGTAGCTCCTAAACTATTGATCGCAGAGTAAAAATAAATATAACCAAATTTGTAGTAAATTTTATGTTAAAACTTTTGCCCGAAGTAATTATAATGCTATTTGTACAGTAATTCGAGATATGCGCAAAAATATGAAAAAAAGTACCTTCAATCCCCCTCTACACCCCCAGCACACCCCCTACCCTCGAGGACTTTTAGTATGTTTATCTGGACACCACAAGGTATCCCTGTACCAATTTTCAAAACTACACGAATTATTTCCGCAGATTTTTCTAATTTGCTTAGGCTATATTTATTTGACGAGTGAAAATTAAATTTGACCCTTATATAGCCACTGCGACCTAATCAATCAACGCAAAAATTCATGAAAATTCTCATTAGGTAATACATAGAATTCTTACTGACCGCTGAATACGCTCCATAACTAATAGCTACTTACACGAGTGTGTCGTCATTCTTGAGTTTGTGGTCGCGTACCAAATTTATGTGCAAAAAAAAAGTACCGGTCGTGCAAAAAAATTCCAGAGATTATAAAAAGACCTCTTTTACATTAGGTTTGAAAAAACAAATTCATATTCAATTCAATCGTCAATTTCTAAAATATCTTTTTAACCTTTTGGACGCCAATGACCGATATACAGGATGATTCAGGAGACGTGAGCAGGACTTACACTGCGCATTTCGTAAATTATAATATAAGCAACTGTTTCGTATCAGTATTAGTGAGGTTAACGTTAATTTTCTAGTCGCCCTACAATTAGAATACTAAACTACCGATATTCTGTGTCAAATTGAATGTCATCACTGTCATCACGGTCTGGTTACTTTTGAAAACTCGTATGTCACTCAAGTTTGACAGTTTATTTTCTTCGTAATCAAAATGCTCTCATTACGGTTAAAGAGGTTTTATGTTTATTAATTAGGTCTTGTAGTGACCATGATTGTAAAGAAATAAATTTGCCCTCACCAAAAAGTTAAAAAATAGGAAAAAGTGTGGTTGTTTCACCTAAATACGACGGTGATCGATCAATTATCAGTTACTGAGTGTGCAGGATTAGTCCTGACGTCTCATGAATCACCCTGTATATGCGTACCGTAGGTTCAACGCCAAAGACCTAAGTGCCGTAAAGTTCTATTTTAGTTTTGACACTTCGGTGACGTAGCGTCAGCGTGACAGCTTTTGTGTTTGACACTGCGTCGAAAAGGTTAACGAGTGTGTTCTCGAATACCTACCTATCTATTGACAATGACTTCTTATCGATAAAGTGGCTTCTTTTTCAACCGTCTTCAAAAAGGAGGAGGTTCTTAATTCGGCTGTCTTTTTTTAAATGTTTGGTCGCGCAGAACCCCGTTGTTTATGAATCGAACTCAAAAATTCCAAATCAATTCAGTAATTTTTAAGAAAATTAACAATCAAGTGGTTTTTACCGGATAAGTAATAAAACGTATACAAACCTATAATATATTGCTCAGAATATATAAATTCTATTAGTATAATTTTGAATGGCATACCGTGCAATAAGTATAACGTGCGATACGTATAACAATGAATTCTATAATTTTATAATGTATAATGAACTTTATACAAGATGATTCATGAGACGTGAGCAGGCGCAGGGGCGTATTTACCCTAGGGCCATCCGGGCCATGGCCCGGGGCGCCAATCCGCCAGGGGCGGTATATCGGCCGTATGGCGCCCCTGGCGAATTGCATTTTGTTTTTCTTCCTTGACTTCTGGGGCGGCGAAACGTATTGGCCCGGGGCGCGAAATTTCAAAATACGCCCATGAGCAGGCGGCTTAGCACGGTCGCGTTTTTATCCCTTGTCACCATGCCTGTCACGTTCTAACAAGTATGTAAGTGCGAAAGGGACGCGCATAGTGATAGTCGATAAAAATGGAACCGTGCTGAGCCCGCAGGACTAATCCTGCACACTCAGTAACTGATAATTGATCGATCACCGTCGTATTTAGGTGAAACAACCACACTTTTTCCTATTTTTTAACTTTTTGGTGAGGGCAAATTTAATTCTCAATAATCATGGTCACCCTACAGGACCTAATTAATAAACATAAAACCTCTTTAACCGTAATGGCATTTTGATTACGAAGAAAATAAACTGTCAAACTTGAGTGAGATACGAGTTTTCAAAAGTAACCAGACCGTGATGACAGTAATGACATTCAATTTGACACAGAATATCGGTAGTTTAGTATTCTAATTTTAGGGTGACCATGATCATGACCAGGGTGACATGCATGTCGTAAAAAAATTAATAACTTTTTTTTTCAACACGACTAGAAAATTAACGTTAACCTCACTAATACTGATACGAAACAGTTGCTTATAATTAACGATATGCGCAGTGTAAGTCCTGCTCACGTCTCCTGAATCACCCTGTATATAATATCGTTTATGATAAGTATAAAAAGGTATAACGTTGAAATAATATAATATACAAAATAAATACCACGCAATAAACATAACCTTTTATTTTTCTGGGGGGTAACAGTTCTAACCTAACCTAATACTTTTCTGGTAGCAGTTTTTTCTGTGGGGGGTCACAGTTCTAACCTAACCTAACCTATTTTTATGGTAGTAGTTTCTTTTTCTGTGGGGTAACAGTTCTAACCTAACCTAACCTATTTTTATGGTAGTAGTTTCTTTTTCTGTGGGGTAACAGTTCTAATCTAACCTAACCTACTTTTCTGGTAGCAGTTTCTTTCTCTGAAAGGTCACAGTTCTAACCTAACCTAACCTACTTTTCTGGTAGCAGTTTTTTTTTCTGGGGAGTCACAGTTCTAACCTAACCTACTTTTCTGACAGTAATTAGTTTCGATGGCCTATGAAATACTGAGCTATCCAAATAATGTTACTGGTGTTTGGTTACTTCAGATACTTATATGAGATGTTATTCATTATTTTAATTTATATGCATAATTAATGTTATATTAAATGTAATTAGTTTATTTGTATGTTATACCAAACAGCGGTATGTATATTGTATGTTATATTATTTTTATGTTATACTTATTGAAAATATAGATTTAGTGCATGATACATAAGATTAGTATACGTTTTGAACGTTTGTAAACTGAAATTATACCAAGAGTTCGTATTCATTATGATACGCACCCGTTTCTGAGGGGTCACAGTTCTAACCTAACCTAACCTACTTTTCTGGTAGCAGTTTCTTTTTCTGATGGGTCACAGTTCTAACCTAACCTAACCTACTTTTCTGGCAGTAGTTTCTTTTTCTGGGGAGTCACAATTCCTAACCTAACCTAACCTACTTTTCTGGTAGCAGTTTCTTTTTCTGGGGAGTCACAGTCCTAACCTAACGAAACCTACTTTTCTGGTAGCAGTTTCTTTCTCTGAAAGGTCACAGTTCTAACCTAACCTAACCTACTTTTCTGGTAGCAGTTTTTTTTTCTGGGGAGTCACAGTTCTAACCTAACCTACTTTTCTGACAGTAATTAGTTTCGATGGCCTATGAAATACTGAGCTATCCAAATAATGTTACTGGTGTTTGGTTACTTCAGATACTTATATCAGATGTTATTCATTATTTTAATTTATATGCATAATGAATGTTATATTAAATGTAATTAGTTTATTTGTATGTTATACCAAACAGCGGTATGTATATTGTATGTTATATTATTTTTATGTTATACTTATTGAAAATATAGATTTAGTGCATGATACATAAGATTAGTATACGTTTTGAACGTTTGTAAACTGAAATTATACCAAAAGTTCGTATTCATTATGATACGCACCCGTTTCTGAGGGGTCACAGTTCTAACCTAACCTAACCTACTTTTCTGGTAGCAGTTTCTTTTTCTGATGGGTCACAGTTCTAACCTAACCTAACCTACTTTTCTGGCAGTAGTTTCTTTTTCTGGGGAGTCACAATTCCTAACCTAACCTAACCTACTTTTCTGGTAGCAGTTTCTTTTTCTGGGGAGTCACAGTCCTAACCTAACGAACCCTACTTTTCTGGTAGCAGTTTCTTTCTCTGAAAGGTCACAGTTCTAACCTAACCTAACCTACTTTTCTGGTAGCAGTTTTTTTTTCTGGGGAGTCACAGTTCTAACCTAACCTACTTTTCTGACAGTAATTAGTTTCGATGGCCTATGAAATACTGAGCTATCCAAATAATGTTACTGGTGTTTGGTTACTTCAGATACTTATATGAGATGTTATTCATTATTTTAATTTATATGCATAATGAATGTTATATTAAATGTAATTAGTTTATTTGTATGTTATACCAAACAGCGGTATGTATATTGTATGTTATATTATTTTTATGTTATACTTATTGAAAATATAGATTTAGTGCATGATACATAAGATTAGTATACGTTTTGAACGTTTGTAAACTGAAATTATACCAAAAGTTCGTATTCATTATGATACGCACCCGTTTTTACCGAGGCTTGCGTTTTAATCTGTATTGAAGTCGATTTTTATTTCAAAAGTCAAAAGGTTTCAAAAGTTTTCTAAGTACTTATTTCACTATTGGAATTCCTGTATTCTAGCGGCGTTTCGACGCCGCAACGGGTCTCTAGTTGTATTATAATATCAATAAATGTTACCTGTTGTCTAACGAGTTCATAGAAGCCGATCTACGGAATAGCATGTCTTTCATAGAGCGGAAAGACTGACTGAGGCCAGGGCGCGGTATTGTTGGCACCGGCACAGGTTCGCTCGGCTCGCTCGACGCGGGCTCCTCGCTGCCCTCCTCCGCCTTGCTGCTCGCGTCCGGGCTCGTGTCCAATTTACCAGTTCGCTCTATCTCCTAAAAATAGGTGATACAAAGCAAGAAAAACCTACATACAATAAAGTTAACGTTAAATAATATAGTATTGTTAGCTCCCCCTATGATTCGCCAATTCATTCTTTTTTAAGGCGTCGGTGGTGACTTTCCTACAAAAATAAGGACTAATAATTCAGTACAGATGTAGTGCATAATTGTTTTCACTCGTATTTTCACGGAAATCTACGTACGTGTCTTGCTATTTCAGTCAGTCTCGGTACAAAAAGTGCTGACGTTGACTGAAGTAGCATGACAAATATCAACGTTTCAGAGAAAATACGAAGTAAAACAATTATGCACTACCTACGTCTGTACCTACTTTACCCAACATAAGTAGGTATTTTTTTAAGTAGTTACTTTAGGTAATTCCGATGTTTTGCAATAAACTATTTGTTTCCTTAATTTAAACAGAATAATTTAGTGTAAACAAACTCACACACAACCCTAAAAATTCAAAGTAATCTTTGACAACACAACACACACGTACACAAACACACACACACACACAACAATGTATTTTTCAAACTGGAAGGGTACGATGATATATATGTCAATTCCATACCATTTTGCGACATTGGGCATTTTTAGGTTATAAATTGTATAGAGATGACATCTATCACCGCACCCTTCCAGTTTGAAAAATACCTTAAAACTGACCTATCGTTTAACTGACAATGATCTTTTATACAAGATGTGTCATACACGTTCCAAAATTGAAGCACTCACCTTGTGTCATGTGGATAAGTTTGTCTCAGTCTACCTGACGCAAGCGCGAAGGTGTACACCGGTTAATACTTTTCCACAAATAACGTGTATTAAGCATGGACCTATATAATAGGGACAAGACATATTGTTCTATACGTACAATTGCTTATAGAAATAGCACCCATTTTGACGGCACACATATAAATATATATCTGTCTCGTTTTTACTCAGCACTGTAACCCATAGCAAAAAAAGATGACAGTATTTCAGTACGTACATAAAGTGTTCCATGAAAATACGTAAATACCTAATGCGGCCGAAAATCCGCCATGTTTAGTTCCCCAAATGTCATTGTCTGTCAGTTCAGCCGGTACTTGTCCTGTCAAAAAGTCGTGGTGAAAATTAAAATTATTAATTATCTTTCAATATTTTGCTTGTGAATGAAAATAATTGAAGCCAAATGTGAATAATTACGTCGCGAATATGCCAGTGTGTAGTGTATTAGGGTGCGGCATAAGAAAACCACCAAATCAGCCATCTTTAACCTTACACAGGTACGCTATCATTTACATGAAAAATATTGGTTATTGTTAATGTTCCTGGGAAATGTAAGGATGTTTCACATTATAAATAGTAAGGTTCTTCTGTGCAGTTATAGATCATGAAGTGATTTGACTTATTTAACTATATTTTTACGTTTAAATAATGTAAACATTTCAGCTAGGGTTGTACTTTATTTATCGACTTTGATATCGATATATTATGATTGCCTATTTATATTTTCTTATTTTATCATGCTACCCCGCTTCAAACCAACTAAATTATCTTAATTTAATAATTAAATCATTTTTTATAGGTTACCAAGAAATGAACAAAAAAGAAAGAGTGCCTGGAGATGGAGATCCTGACCGACTCTCGGGAGCACTAGGGTAACTCGGGGCCGTGGGGTCGTTACTCCACAAGCTGCCCTGCGGGCTTTTTTATATCATTATTATATTTTTTATATAATTCGACATTAAGAGACCATATACTTACATATAGTTGTAATTTATAAAATGGTTAATGTATTGTTATTATTTTTGCTTGTATGTAAATTCAATGTTGACGTATAAAAATGCCCTTGTTGCCTATTTGCTGAATAAATGTTGAAGAAGTTGAACAGCGGAAGTCATTCCTTATTTTTGTAATAAAAAAAATGTTCTGAAGGTGTTTTGTTTTTTTTCACCCGTCGCTTAATAAGCTTGAATTTTGTATCGCTCTCACTTATAGATACGGCGCACCAAGGTCGAGGTGCAGTGCGGTAGTGTGTTACAGACTTTAGGGTTAGCAACACAACAAAATTGATTGTAATAGAGAGGTAAAGTCCAAGAAAAACACGTACACTTATTCTGACATCCGCTGTACTGCGCCATGTATTTTGCGGTCACTAAGTTGTCAAACGTCAACTTTTGAAAATCAGAGTTACCGCAAAAATCGCAATATGTATTGAGTAGTACAGCGTCATCTCGTTTACCTGTCAAATTTGAAGCACGAAATTGTGCTAGACTCCACACATCTTACTCAATCAAAGTATCTTTTCACATAACAATGTACTAATAAAGAATTTTTATTTATTTACTTACTTCCTATTAAAACATAAACTCCACAAATAATACATACTTAGTATTTTAAATAAAATGAGCCGAGAACGTTAAAAAGTTATCGATGTATCGATAAAACCTAGTAACAGTAAAAATCTTCTGGGCAGCACTAAAACCGCCATGTTTAGTTCCAAGATGACGTCACAGTGGCACGCATTATTCGTTGACGTTTCACTTCCATAGGTTTCATATTTCAGTGGTATTAAGCAACAAAATGCCGACCTGCGTTATGTTCAAATGCTCAAATTATCCGCGGAAGCGCAAAAAAAATGACGACGTCACATATCATTCGTAAGTAAAAGCTGAAATAATCCGTTTTTCTTCGGTTTAATCTTGAATCAAATAAAGCCTGCCGCCATTTTCGCCGGCTGACAGAAAGAGCTAAGTTTATGTTCTTATCAGCGAGAATGACAAGGACGCACCGACTGCGTAACATAGATTATCATAGCAGACGCGTCATGGTCTGTTGTTGTAGTTGCATTCATTGTTTGGTGCGTGTCGTACAAATAAGAGAAATAAATTTCAACTTTAATATTAAAGTTTTTTACTTGAACGCATTTTTTCTTGTAATTAAGTACAACAATTGGCAAATTAAAGATTATTATTGGCCATATTATTGTCCGAGTCGCGTCAATTAAGTAAATAGGTATATTGCTGTTTTGCTGTTTATACAAAGATTTTTTACTTTAATTAAATTGCAATAACATGAGATCAATCAAAAATAATATGTAATTGAAAGAACTATAACTAGTAATTAAATAGGGTATTCCATATGAACAAATCGTTTTGACAGTTCTAAAAAAGTAACTGATTTGACTAGTAGTAAACTTTAATGCACTGCACTAAAATGATTTGCACCTTCTGTCAAACATCTTATTCTTTGATTTTTATTCTTAATAAGTTTTACGTTTCGCGCCATCTTCACTGTTTGCCGTCGTGTTATGGTGGTATCACTGATTTACCAAATTCACGCGCAAGTGACAAACACTAGCCGTATCTTTTTTACTTAGGTATTCTTTTAATTGTGCCGTCTCTTTTACGCATTTGCGTATGAAGTTGTAAACAAATTGTAACTGATGCTGCCGTAACGTTGGCAGCATTGGTTGGCATCATTTTTTTCGCTTGATATGTTACTGTATGACGTATCTTGTATAAAAGATCATTGTTAACTGACAGCCTTGGCTTCATAGGAGTGTACATAAATAAGGATTAATACATAGGTCAAATCGTCGGGTGACAAGCAAAAGTCACTAACTAACACCATTGAAATTATTGGACAATAAACCGTGTTACAAGTGTAATAAAGTGCATTGTTACTTTAATTTTTTGATAGTACCTACTTAGTGACTTTTGCTTGTCACCCGACGAAATATTCTAATGCTTTTGTCTTTTTTTTTTATAGCATATTAGCGGAAACAATGAATCACAAGTACAACATTTAAAACAGTGCAGTTGTTAGCAGGGTAAGTGCTAAATAACAAGGACATCGGTTGCGTTTTTGGTACACAGTTCGTTCGTCGTTCGTCTGAGAGGGAGCTAACGATGTCGAACGACGAAACCAGCTGACATAGGTATAAACTCGTACGAGCATTATGAGATTATGACAAATTCGGCTTCGGTGAATATATGTACCTACCTGTACACTCACTGCCATTACCCTGCCAGAGATCGAGACAGAAGAAAGATTTTTAACGAATTGACGACACAGACCAGTAACGAGACTATCCCTTCTAACTTACTGAAGACGTGACTGAAGTCCGGTACCGGGAGCAATCCAGTATTGTAAAAATAATGAGCCCTAGATTGATCACTAAGCAGATGCCGAATCGTCCATGAAGGAGAGCCATGGTCCTCGATGCCCATTTCGTGCTGGGGTTATTGTTGCCGAAACCGCTGCCTACTCCATTTATGAATTCTAATGAATCCCTCAACGTCTGTTACAACAAAGAATATTATTTTAATAGGGGGACATATTCTTATCGGTTATTTTACTTCTAAGAGTAAAATTAATCATATACATTTCAGTTTGGTCCGCTGCGTCGGCACAAGGGGCGCGGGGCGCGTTGTCGACGCTGGGATAAAAATTGGGCACTTTGCGTCTTCGATTTACGAACAATCTGTGCATGCATATCCGAGCATGTTCAAGATAAAATACTTGTGTATATATTTATATTGAAAACTTTTTATTTGATGCATTTACTTACTTCTGTATGAAAAGAATCATTGATGTAGCATAATATGCCGACTATGTCCTCTAGGCCAACAAGAAAAGAAACTGCAACCCAAGGCCAGTGTACGTGGTTCGAATGGTGCTTTCTCCATCCTCCTTCTGAAAAATTACGGTACTATATATCTATATCTATTTATATATAGTTTTACAGAATTTTACAGTAAAAGTATTCCCTGAATGTGATTAACTTGACTCTAGCTAGGTTTACTTTAATGCTAGGGAAAGTGCTAGCTTAGCTTACTATTTAATTGTATAGGGTAAAATAGGCTTCTCAACATATTCAAAGATTTTAAAAATATTACAAATTAAATGAGTTGTACATTATCAAACTACACAACGGGACTTAATCGCGTATTTAAGTTTTAAACGTCTGTACGTGGTCGTACTGAGGGAAGTAGTGTCATAAGGTGCAAATTTTGGTATCGGATGAATTCACTTAGCACAGATGTAATATACGTAAAGCGAAGCTATTTGAGCCCGGTAGACATCCGCCACCCCCTGGCAGGTAGGCAGGGGGGGGGGCAGTCAAAGTAATTTGTAATGGATTCAAGCTTTCAACTCCTTTTTAACCACGTTAGAGGATGAATTTTTAAAAACGCTGAAATTACTTTTCTTATATTCTAATAATATGCACATATAAAAAGTTTCAAGCCCCACACTCGAAAAATGTTTTGATCTCCATACAAATTTTCAAGCCCTATTTCGCCACCTTAGGGGATGAATTTTAAAAACGCTGAAATTAGTTTTCTTGTATTTTAATAGTATATCTTTTAACGAAGTTTGAAATTCCTAGCTTAAAATAAAACATGAACCCCTTACAAACTTTCATCCCCTTTTTAACCCCCTTAGGAGTTGAATTTTTCAATATCTCTTCTTATCTCTTGTACACATTATAAATGTAACATGGTGTGCAAATTCCAACTTTCTAGCATTTCTAGTTTCGGCTGATAATAGTAATAGTTGAATAAAAAAATAGCACACCGATTTTGATTTATTCGTCAATATTTTTATTTTTTTCTATTAGACTGTACATCAAAGGTCTCAAGAATGAATTCCTCATGCCCGATTTATCTGGAAATGATACCAAACTCGAGGTGGTAGGTAAATAGAAGCCGATATGCGGCGTGTAACTTTGGATGCCCCCCTGCCTACCCGCCAGGGGGTGGCGGATGGCTACCGGGCTGGATTGGTTTAGTTTTACGTATACTACATCTGTGCCAAGTGAATTCATCCGATACCAAAACTTGCACGTCCCATACATTGGGTGACACTACTTCCCTCAGTATCGTGGCCGTGGTCGGTCGGTGGTACGTCGTCTATTGTGAAGGACTCTCGTCACTTTATATATATTCTCAAGGAAATAACGCTGGAACCAGATGAGGCAATGGTGAGCTTTGACGTTGAGTCGCTCTGCACCAATGTTCCCGTTAAAGAATGTCTAGAAGTAGTCAGAAGGAAACTGAGCGATGGGGGTATATCGGAATCAGTAATGGTGTTGCTGAGGAACTGCTTGGAAGGAAGCTACTTTTTATATTGTGGAAAGCATTACCTCCAGATTGATGGGGTAGCCATGAGTAGCCCTGTAGCACCGGTTTTGGCAAATATCTGGATGGAGCATATCGAAGCCAGTATAAACCTGCAGCCTTGGGCAGTGAAGTTGTGGAAGCGATATGTGGATGATGTTTTCTGTATTATGAAGGGTGGGAAGCAGGAGGTGGAGCAACTACTCCGATATCTAAATTCAATTCATCCGAAGACGAAGTTTACGTATGAATTAAAATCACAGCGCAGTTTGCCGTTTTTGGACGTGAAAGTGATTGGTCAAGTAGACGGAACCCTAACTCATACTGTTTATAGGAAACCTACACACACTGACAGGTATTTGAACGCCCTTTCTCACCACCATTCCCGTCACTTACAATCGGTGGTTACCTCGCTAGTAAACAGAGCACATTATTTGTGTGACCTTGAATATTTAAAGAGTGAGATGTCGCATATTCAGGAGGTACTAAGGAGAAACGGGTACAAGGTAAAAAAGTGGCAACCCAGACGAAAGGCAAGAGGAAACGTCCTGATGTCTCTAGACAGCCGGCACTTTTGCCGTATGTAAAAGGGGTAACGGATAAAGTTGGCACAGTACTTGGAAAGTACTCTATAAAGACGGTGTACACTCCTTTATCCAAGGTTGCAGGGGGCTCCCTGGTCGAAGGTCACCGAAGGACGTTATTCCGTTCCAGTCACCTGGCGTTTATAAAATAGATTGCAGTTGTGGTAGTTCCTACATCGGAGGAACTAAGCGCACCATAGCAGAAAGAGTTAAGGAACATATCGCAGCTGTCAAAAATCGTCAGGTGAACAAGTCTGCCGTGGCTGAGCATTTGCTGGAGTCAGGACCAAACCACTTGATTGAGCTGCATAACCCTAAAATCTTTTCCACGGATCGCCATTTCTACAGTAGAAAAGTGCGGGAAGCCATTGAAATCAAAAAACATTGCAATTTCAATCGGGACGAGGGTTTTAAGATCTCATCCACATGGAATCCAGTCATTAGTAAATGTAAGCGGAAACGAATATCGACAGTCGATAAATCGAATATCGTTAGTGTTGTGTGTCGACAGAGTAACATCCCTAGTGCGCAAAACGTTCAAACTGATAAACAAGACCAAGTGCGGGTAGTTCGAAAAACTCGCGCGGCTAGAAGATGTTGATGTCAACTTGAGCCAGTCTTCTCCGAGACCACGGGGACAACGCCGTCCTCGAAACGTCGGAGGTAAATCTTAAAACTTAAATACGCGATTAAGTCCCGTTGTGTAGTTTGATAATGTTTAATAATCGTGAAAGCTTAAATCAGTGTTAAATGAGTTGTAACTTTAAGTACTTACTGCACATGGGTAAATAGATATAAAATTATTATTTGGATAAATATGCATTTGATTACATACTGATTAGTACAATGCTTCCAGCTGCCCAAAGCACGCTTAATCCGATGCTAACGCAGCTGAATATAAATGCTCTGGTAGTGACGAAAGACATGGAGGCTATGTAGACGTAGGCTTCGTTGGCTACGCCCTCCAGGCTTTCCCCGATGTTAATATCGGTCCCACAACTACTTGGGTCTGAAAGACGATGTATTTATTAATAGTAGTAATATATATCAATAGTCTTATAATTTAATTTCAAGTTATTAAAAGAGCAAAGTATTGAAGATTGAAAACCTTAGTAAAGCCAAAGCCCCTCTTGTATGTAGGTAGTCTTAGCGAAGTGTTCGGGTAGTTGTTAATATCAAATACGTTGGTGAATGCACGTGGGTCTTTTAGTACATTAAATTAGTTTATGACAGTCTATTTTAAATATTGAATTTAGTTATTCATGATAATGCTAATCAGTTGCACACAACAAACCTTTGACCACGCCGTAATCATTTGTACAAAACTGTATCAGCTAAGCTGGCTTAGGTACTATAAGTTTAACAAGAGTAAATCTTTGGACATTGAAAATAACTTACTATGAAAATATAACAACCGGATATAAATTAAGAGCGGATACCCTCTAAGAAAGTTTATTACACAGTAATGTTGTGCGATTGCTATAAGTGAAAAAATGAATTGAATCAGCGCCTGCACCTGAAACAAGTAACCGACTAAATGTTAAAAACACGAAACAAATACACATACCTAAATATTAACAAAATGTTATAAGTCCTGTACCGAATAGACATTTTGTAACTAAAATAGTAGGTAAACAGAAAATGCAATTCGTCAATTAGTGTGCGTTTGACAAGTGCGGTCCATCAGCGCGGCAGTGCCATTGCCATTAATAGGTACCTATAGGTATGTATGTATTTATTCTGAGTGCTAGTCTTCCGAAATGAAGTAACATATTATTTAAGACAACTTAACAAGACTTGTGTTGCATACATATATTATAAATTGATAAATACTAAAATACCAGAAAATATCCATAATCCGGTAAGGGGAATTTATTCGTGTGGTGAGCGCGAGTTCCTGCGCATTATCTAATGCGCTTACCGGAATTCGACCCAGCACGTACTGCCAGGCCCTCCAGCTTCTTTGGGAGATTATTGTTATATTATTCGGGCTAAATCCCCATCAAGCTGTTGTAACGATTCCATTGAACAACAATTATTATCATTCAATAAATAATGGCGTATGTCATGAGCGGCATGCACCACATATAGAAGGTACTCGTAAGTACATGAAATTGCCCGACAAACTGTGACGAGAAACTCGATAAGAGATATAGATATACCCGAGTATCGGCACTTATCTTTATCTTACGGAGGTACATCTGAATTTGGCAGGTTCGGTAGTGATCCATAGTAACTCGAGATCCAGATGTCGGTGAACCCGAACACCAATTAGAAAGAATCACTGTCAATGAATTTTCTGCAAATTTTGGGGTTAACATTGCCAAAAATATATAACGTATAAATAATAAGAAACCTATGAGTTACTTTTAAAAGTTTTAGAATAGAAAAGGGTCACTTTGATCCCTCATAGCAGGGAAGAAAAGTGCCACTTTGATCCCTCCTAGCAGGGAAGAAAAAGCCCTTTTCCGAAATGGTGATGTGAAAAATAAATGGAAATTTATTTCATGGAACACTAAACGTTGATATTATATCGCGAGCACATTGCTGCGAAGACTCGTTTTGTGGAGAGCTTAAAACGAAAGCTTATAAATAAAACGTTATATCGAAAATGTAACTTCCTAAATGTATGCTTTATTTTCAGTTTTCATTTACTCCATCCATTGAAATAGTACTTAATTTTGTCTTACGTCAATTATTAACAATATGTTCGCTGCCCGTCATGCTAAAATAGTCGCTCATTTACTTATATTTTATAAGGGATTATGCGATGTTTATGCCATTATTGTTTCCACCTAGTCGCGATTCTACACAATATGAATTCCACGCAGCTGAAGTTTATCACGAGCGTTATTCTTCACAGTCATTATTTAAGCACAATCTTGACTCTACCTAGTAGCGATTCTACACAATATTTATTCCACACATCTGCAGTTTATCACATGCGTTATTCTTCACAGTCATTATTTCAACACAATCTTGACTCTACCTAGTAGCGATTCTACACAATATTTATTCCACACATCTGAAGTTTATCACATGCGTTATTCTTCACACAAATATATTACTATACAATCGTCGCAACTCTTATTAATGTTCGACATCGGTCACATTTCTGTTAAAAAGGCACCTTATATGAGTATTTTATTTTAACAATAAGGTATTAATACTAACTACTAAGAAACAGTTTTCATATCAGAAATAAACTTCACTGGCCGCAGTGGCCTCTTGTCAAAGCCATTGTCTTTTCCTCCATTCATTTTCCTCCATTTTTCCGGTTTTAGTAACTTTAAGCAGTAGAAATTAATTTATTTTGATCCGTGAACAATTGCGATAACGTCAAACAAGACAATGGCTTTGACAAGAGGCCACTGCGGCCAGTGAAGTTTATTTCTGATATGAAAACTGTTTCTTAGTAGTTAGTATTAATACCTTATTATTAAAAAAAAAATACTCATATAAGGTGCCTTTCTACCAGAAATGTGACCGATGTCGAACATTAATAAGAGTTGCGACGATTGTATAGTAATATATTTGTGTGAAGAATAACGCATGTGATAAACTTCAGATGTGTGGAATAAATATTGTGTAGAATCGCTACTAGGTAGAGTCAAGATTGTGTTGAAATAATGACTGTGAAGAATAACGCATGTGATAAACTGCAGATGTGTGGAATAAATATTGTGTAGAATCGCTACTAGGTAGAGTCAAGATTGTGCTGAAATAATGACTGTGAAGAATAACGCTCGTGATAAACTTCAGCTGCGTGGAATTCATATTGTGTAGAATCGCGACTAGGTGGAAACAATAATGGCATAAACATCGCATAATCCTTTATAAGTATCTAGCGACCCGCCCCGGTTTCACACGGGTTAACAAATTATACACCTAAACCTTCCTCAAGAATCACTCTATCGATAGGTGAAAACCGCATGAAAATCCGTTCAGTCGTTTTTGAGTTTATCGCGAACATACAAACAGACGGACGCGGCGGGGAACTTTGTTTTATAAAGTGTAGTGAAGTACAAATTTTGTCTTTTAATATAACTACATCTGATAAAACAAAGTCCCTTGCTGCGTCTGTCTGTTTCTGTGTATGTATGTTCGCGATAAACTCGAAAACTACTGAACGGATTTTCATGCGGTTTTCACCTATCAATAGAGTGATACTTGTGGAAGGTTTAAGTGCATAATTTGTTAAGGTTTTGTGTAACCCGTGCGAAGCCTTTTAGTACAATAATATAGACTCAGGGTCAAAATATTAAGGCAGGTAATTTACGTTTAGTATGAAAGCTCATTTTGTGTCATCATTATATATAATATATGTATAGACCATTTAGCGTTCCAGGTCCTTAAGGAACCACCTTTCTGAGTATGTAATGCAAATTTATCTATGATCTATGAATTTCTGGGGTTTCAATACGTAATTGGACCCGTTTCTCTTCTTCAGATACTTGCTCAATGCGTTGCATTTCCTCAAGGATAGTACACAATGCATTGCAGAGAACACAAATAGATAAGATGAACTTCTATGAAAAACTTATTATTCCTAGTCCCTCTAAGTTAAGGTTTGTGTGCGATGGAAATATGTAATTGTTAGACCCGGGGCGCTTCAAGAAATGTTGTAAAGTGGACGATTCATTTCAAAGTTTGGGGTTAGGTACCTACAAGTTTGCATAGGCAATGCGTTTGCGTCACTTTCGATTGCCATATTAAAAAGTTCACGTATCTTGTTATTCCCTGCTTTTTGTTTTCGTTAATGAGCCCCTGATGTGGATGGTACAACCAAGAGATGGCCATTTTTCCTAACATGTTTTTCTCTAATACTAGGTAGGTACTCATAGAGTCTTGCCATTTTCACTACCTAATCGGTGGATGTAGCACAGAGTGATAACGGCTCGATCCCACATCTGCCGCCATATCATTAGCGTGGTATTCGGCAGAGTACGTTATCTATGACAAGAAACTCTTCAAACCGATAAAAAATATAATCTATACGCGTCAAATATCTTACTAAAAATTCCCATGAGATCTATTAACATGTCAATTTACACGTGAAATATTAAATATGACATAATTCACGAGTCGTATCTCAACATGATTAAATATTTAACTAAATAAAAACTTAAATAGTATTTCATTTATAATATAGATAGCGGGGTACCGACTTTCTGAAATATGTATATTCTTTAGTAAGCGAAATGCAAATTAGAAACGGTAGAAAATAATCCTTATACTTAAGTGAGTAGTGTAGTGAGAGCTCATAGTCCTAAACGGTCAGCTTAAAAAAATTCAAATAAGTATATCTACTTGCAACTCTTGTTAAACAATAAAAATAAAATATAGAAGAAAATAAATTAATATTTTTCGCGTTGCTAGAGTGTACGCATAAAATGCACCTTAGGTACTATTATAGAGTCCAAAATTAAAGACTAAATCGTTAAAGACTGAAGGGAAGACAGATTCTGGCAATTTGCTTAGATTTATAAGCATACTTGCCGATTAGTTATTCTTTGAAAAAGCATTTTAAAATTATACAAATCCTAGTAAACCCTACCCTAATCCTAGTAAACTAGTAGTTTTGGTACTTATTGCAAATTTAATAGCTATCAAACATCTAACCGTATTAAACAGTTGCCTGGCTGGAAGCTTCTAGCAGACGGTTCACAGCCCGAAAATTGAAGATTTGACTACAAATTAATTATGTTGGCATATAATGTCCGTTTTATTTTTTCATTGCTAACTGAATATGTTTTAATTTATAAGATTCAATAATATAATGTGTTGATTGTGTTGTGATGAACTGCTCCTTTTCAATACAATACAAAAGGTTTTCCTTAAATCACTTCATTGTAATTATTTATACAAAAAAAAACTAGGTAAATAATTAAGTTTAAGTATAGAAAAAATATCAAATACTTAATAAATTTGACAACTTAATTTTGTTTAGATAATATTTTTTTTCTTTTCCTTTAGGTACTTACATACTTTTGAACGAATGTAATTTAAGATTTCAATGTTTTCCCAGCTTACTGCGTAATAATAATTTTCTTACTCTTAATTATTCGCGTAGCAGTTTTGAATATTAAATAGTTAGAGTCACATACCAGTGTATAAGTGCCGGTAAACACCAAGAAGTAGTAGGTAGGCATGGCTCGGCGTCGTCGTCAACAACAGAACAACGGAGGCGGTGCGGGCACACGCCTGCTGTGCAAGTCGACGCGTTAACGGCGACGGCGGGGCGGCATACGCGTGATCAACTGGTTAGATGCGTCCGCGGCGACGGCTCCGCGCGCTCTGGCTGCTGCAACCCACCTGCAGCCGTCGTAGCTCCTCTCTACCAGCGGTAATCTGCAATAGATAAACAAAAATCAAGCAGACCCGAAACTCGGTCGGTATTTCAAACATATTATTATATGTATATTATGCCCTGCTCATTACGATCACTTAATAACTTCACTGTGGGCGTGGACGTAGGACGTAAGACCTATATGATATCAATGAGAAAGCATCGCGCTCACAGTTGTATAGGTACGGGGGTGATATTAAAATCAAATTGGTATCATATTGCCTACCTTGTTTTACCTTGCATTTTTTCGTATTTTTACTATTAAGGGGCCGGTATATGACGTTTTCGATTTAGACCTCACTTTGTAACCATAATTTGTTCAATAAGTGTTTAATAATTGCATTAAATTACACGTAAATTTGTTCACGAAGAAACCGTGTACCGACTCTTTGTGCCATTATATTTTTAATTTGCTGTTATTCTCTACAAATCGACACTAAAAGTATCAAAAAATCAAAATATGGAGTTCCGTTTGAGACAGAAGCAAAACAATTTTGTCTTTGACAGTAATTGAATTATTGTATGATTATGAAAGCTAGATAATTCAGCTACCAATTTATTATCGATTTATATTTTTACTCACAAAGACAACACAGAAATTCAATCTCAAATGTAAACTTTGGAACAATTTCCATACATTGACGACATCACTCAAAATTCTTCTTCAAGTCAGATGCCCGTTGGGGCTACACCGGAGCACACGTGTACTTCTTCAAATGAAAATGACAGCTTGATTTTCTTGCTTTTGACAATTATATTGACATTAAATCATATACGCACACGAGAAAGTATACCAGTAGATAAATTGTATTTCAAAAAATAGGGTACATAAATATCTGCCTTCGTCTCATTTAAATTTGATTTGCTGTTATAATGGTTGAAAACCTAAGTAAACTATCTTAAAACAATACGATTACAGTCGAATTTAAGTATTATGTTCCTTCAAAACTCGCTTAAAATGAAAAAAGTTTAAAGACTCATCTTTACTGATTGGGATAAATTTTTATTATGCTGGTATCATTTTGCGTCAGTTTAAAAACGTATTTGACTTCTGTACGTCAATGAATTTTGATGACAATTGTAATCTTGTATTATATTATACAAGTTTTATCTTAAAATATTGCCTATTAACAGGAAGAGTTATGTAATTCGTATAAGTAATACCTGAAAGTCTTGTACCTAGATCTGTAATACCATGGATTGCGACGAATAAATGATAATGATTATGCCGTTCGTTCCGTCTATATGTATAATGCGTGTACGTGCTGTTCTCTGAAAGTACTAGCGAGTTTTTGCGGCTTTGGAGACCGAGATGAAGCTTACAGGCCAATGGCGCTCTAGTTATTGTTATGTATACCTATGTATCGAATGTTTTATAAATTACCTATAAAAAGCAATGTTTTATTTCGATTAGGTCTACATTTTGTGCATATTGCATATCTGAAGTATTTTCGTACTAAACTTGAAACTTTCGTTGAAACTAAATAAAATAATTATTCCAAATGTACAGTCGCCTGCAATTTATGTTACACAACGAAGGCCGCAAAAATATCTGACACGATCTTATTTGTAGAACCATAAGAACATGTCACATATTTTTGCGGCGTTCGAAGAGTAGGTACCGTCATTATCACCAACTTTGCCCGCTTTTTTTTTAAAACGAATTTCTCAAAAAACATCACATATGACTTTTTTTGCTAAGCACGTCCATTGTGATCAAACGCATCAGTTTATTTGAAAAAAATATATTTTTTACCCATTTTTTTGCGTTTTAGAGGGCGGGCAAAGATATCCGGGGTTTTCGCCAACATTGCCCACGTCAATTTGGTATTCAAATACAGCTCGTATGATGATGATGTCTAAGGATCACTTAAAGGTTTTGGGCAATCCTACCATTCCCTGTTAATGACTTAAATAGCGATAAGTGTAAAAACTTTAAAATAAATTTGCTGGGCAATGTTGCCTACCCGTTTTTGCCCATTTCCAAATAAGGCTCGCCTAAGCATTTTACAAAGGCTAGGGTTGTCACTTTTGAGAAAATCTGTTACAATAGTTTAATGGCCAAAAATATGATTTTTGTTGTGTTTTTCATTCGTTAACGGGATAAAACATCTAAATAAAGGATAATAAGACAAATTAAATACAGTATATATTTATAAACTTATTTTAGTGTACAAACATAACCTTCTTTTACTTGCGAAGTTGGGTAAATTAGATGAAAGTGACAACCCTAATCCGTTTTTGGTGGTGGGCAATGTTGGTATGGATGCCAAATTACCGGATTATTTTGCCCACCGCTAAAACTTTTGTGTACTTAGGCCTTTTTAGTTTAAATCTCAATAGACATAATCTATGCTTCATGTGTTATAACTCAAACCCGGAAATATTTGTCAAAGGGTTCTCAATTTTTTCTACTTGCATTTATTATTTATAAATTTTTTGCCCGCCGAAATATACCCTATATTAGACAACTCGCTCAAATCAAAATTCCCAAGTCAAGTTATGCACAAGTTTGGTATATAGTTTTGTCAGAAATATAACCTATATTCTACTAAAAATAGCAGGGTGGCCATAACTATTGTATTTTTTCTACATTAACGAATTTGTTTAAAATTGTCGTTTTGGGCAAAGTTTCCCTGGAGGCAAAGTTGGCGCTAATGACGTAACATATTATTGCAGGTGACTGTACATAAATGTTTCGGTGATTTTGAGATTATTTTTCAGGTTAGTTTACTAACAATCAAGTTATGCAGATACCGATTTCGTGAACGTATAAGTAGTAAAAGGTACCGCTATTGTTTAGCGATACCGATTATTTTTGAAGGTAAAACTATACCGGTTGAAATATAAAGATATTAAAATTACAGCAGGGACAACCATTTTTTATAGGTGTACCTAAACCATCATTGGCCGAGCGTTAGCAAAGGTCTCCGTTTCAGCTTGGGCAAAAATGCTTTTGTATGTTCTCCTTTGCAGATCACATTTCTCAACTGATTCTCGTGAAAATTTGTAAGCAGGTTCGATAGAACTATTCTGTTTCGCTTTATCCGCCAAAATGGAATTGCCACCCTGCTGAAACTTTATTTATTTAAATTCCTATTGAATGGATTTTGCACCTTATGAAAAACCGTATAGAGTAGTAAATAACATTTTACATCTGACTTAATGACATCTTGTTTTATTCGCTTTAATTGTACAAAACGCGTATCTCGACAAAGCAATATTAGGTAGTAAAACAGTCAACAATCAAATGAATTAAATAGGTACGTCACGTGTGACATGAACAGACAAGGGAAGCAAGATTAAATGCATTGTTTCTCTTTCATCTTTCAATGGAACGCTTTTACCCTCAAAGGAGGCTAGTGGTCAATACTAAACTAAAAGTCCAATCTTAAAAAAACATGATGGGTCACTGACCTGTCCCAGTAAAGTGAGGTAGTGTGCGTGAAGTGAGCTTGTGTGTGAAATGGGGTAAATTGACAGAATCTGAAATTTTACCCACCGCTACCGTCGCCTTAAGTACTTATGCTAACAATATGTCATATTGCCATTTGTTTTAATTTTTAGTCGCATCTGTAGGTAGGCATCGCAATACTTACGAAACGGAAAACTTTCGCGAGTTACGCGTCACAGAAAGCATTTTTTATACTATTTATTTTACTTTATTACAATTCCCGACGAAAAAAAATTCAACTATACAATTAACACGTATTTTTTAACGAATAAGTCCTCGTTAACACGAAATAAAAGGCTAACTTTCCTTGGAAGCCTAAAACCTCCAATAATAACCTCAAAATATTTTACCGCATTAAGGGTCGGTTGCACCAAACTATTTGTTATCGAAAGAGTTCGCTATATTTGATTGTATGGAAAGTTTCATAGTAAATCGCCGCAGCGCGCCAGGCGTTGATCAGTCTGTCAAGTGCAGATGGTGCACTGGCACTAAGAGTCGTTGGCTACTTCAGCCAACGACTCCCATCACGGTTATCCGGTGCATTTTTTACTTAGGTAGGTACATGAATCGAAAAAAAGACTGTGTGATTAACGAATACAAACGCATAATTGTATTCGTTAACAGGAACTTTTATTTACGGCGACAATATGCCGACGAATCTGTAGTTTTCTGCATGTAGGTACCTACGTGGGCTACTAGGCAATAAATAATCCACCAACATTTTAATATTTCTTAAAAAAGGACTTAGGCTATGCCTCTCTAATTAATTAAATTAAATAACTCCTTTAATTAAATAATATCCGGGAGACCGACCTTTGCTCGGAAAGCATATAAAAACTCAAAACTGCGCGTTTTCTTAGAGATAAGACCTAGCTAGATCGATTTATCGCAACCGAAAACCCCCGTATAGCAAATTTCATTGAAATCGTTAGAGCCGTTTCCGAGATCCCCGAAAAATATATATAAATAAATACATATAAATAAATAAACAATAATTGCTCGTTTAAAGTTATTAGATTTCGTTAAATAAATTTGCTGAGAGTCAGAATACAACGTTTTCAGTAGGCGGGTTCATATTTCAGCTTGAATCAGTTGATAAGGTAAATAGTAAACAGACAGGAAACAGGGCATCACGTTTGTATGGAAAAAATTATCAACTATAGCTTTCGCGGATTAATGCCTACAGCACAGAATACCTAAAGCTATAAGTATGCAAAGCCATCTCGAACGCGTTTTATCAGGAACCTGTCTCTCCCTTACTACCTCCTTAGTCTTACTACATCACCCTAAGTACTTAAGGGTTTTTTTTTAATGTAAGACTACAAGTACCTAGTACCAACGGCCCTCGCGAGGGATACGGGCGACCGTTGGACATAAAGCTATGGAAGATTCCCGCTGGTGATACGGGTAGGGTTGCCAGATGGTCGGGATTTGGCGGGATTTTCCCGATTTTTGCATGTGTTCCCGATTCCCGACGAAGTGAAAACTGTCCCGAAAAACAGCTTCACGTAATAAAACAATAATTTCATGTTCCGAACTGTCGTCGTCCGAACGAGCGACCCGCGTTGATAATTAGGTTTTTTTGTTTGTTCAAGATCTCAAAGAATTTATACATACAATTTTTTATATAAAAATACGTCTATGGGCAGAGCAGCAGACGTAGTGCCAATAATGTAAAATATCGTTGTTTTTAATGCAATTACTTTAATTTGAATGTTTTTTTTTCCCGACTGTAGTCCCAAAATCCCGAAAAATTGATATATTTTCCCGATATTAGCGCCTTTCGATCTGGCAACCCTAGATACGGGTAATCCATGGTATAATAATATACTCCTCCTAGTACTTAAGGGTTAGTACGGTGCCGAAAATAAGCGCACATGTGAAAAGCGAATAAACAAGTACCTACAGAACAAGGGGCAGGTGATAATTATGATTTACGCTTTGTACTAACGCCAAGATACTAATGACAACAGTAACACTGAATCGCGTACATATATATAAAACGATACGCGGATTTTATCTCAATGTTAATTAAGTACACCAGCGACATGGACGTCTTCCTGGTAAGTATATATATTGTATTGTTATACAGTGTGAAATTGTTATCTCTGACTGAACTGAAATTTGATTTTGATTGAGCTGAAATTACGCGTACTTAAATTCGGCGGTTTTATTCCGTTGACATTGTACTAAGTATGCTATCAACGAAGTTGATCTGATGATGTAGTCGGAAGGCAGTCAAAGGAACTACAGATGTGAATGATTGTTTTCCATCGTATTTTCTCGGAAACGTTCGTATTTGTCATGCTACTTCAGCTAACCTCAGTACTTTTTTACCGACTGACTGAAATAGCAAGACTCGTTCGTACGTTTCCGTGAAAATACGATGGAAAATAATTATGCACTACATCTGACTCGATGGACAGACCCAGACATGTAGACTTTAGGCTCATTACAAAAGTCTTAACATGTACTTGAATAGACATACAAAGGAGAAGAAGTAAAGTCAGCAATAAAAGCGTGCTTAAAAATATTCGTTGATAGTAATCTGTTTCTTTCTAAGGTACTACTTAGCGTCTTCTGTTTTCCTGGGATACTGGGTTTAGCGGTAGACCCATTGTCAAATCTTACTAATTCGACTAATGATATGTAAGTGTTTTGTCATTCCTATATTAAAGTGAACCCCTAATGTTATAAAAATGTTTATATAAGTAACAGGAAATTATTAGCTATAGGTACTTTTTTATGACGAAAAGCATTAGGTACAGACTCTGTTTTTTTTTTTCATATTAATACCTACCTACATATAGGTACAAATAGTTTCAGATATAAAAATGAAGTATGAACTATGATCTTGGCTGTGAATGTGTTAAAAGAGGTTATAGTAACAGCACCAGTCATGGGACATTTAAGAGGAAATTTGGAGTATTTATGCTATTTCCCTTGTACATGTAAATGGTCTTCCGCTTAGCGTGTTAAAAGATGAAAGTCCTATCCGCCTTTCATGTTTTAGGCGTGTTGTATTAAAGATACTGCAATGAGTTTCCACATAATTAACAAATTAAAACTATGCTTTTTTTCTCCAGTCATGGACACCAAAGCTCCAGTAATGGGCCCCCGGTAATGGACGTGGATCCAGTAATGGGCCCCCTATAATGGACATTGCTCTATCAGTATAAAATATTGAAATGGGGAATAAGTTATGGCAAAAAAATAAATTTTTGGTATAAGCTTTTATCGCTGAATGTATTTTTCTTTCCACAGCCAATTATTATTGTATTAGATTCATCGAGACAATTCTAATATACCCAAACACAATTAGTTAGGGTTTATTGCGATAAAGTTCCCATGGCCACCTCCTGTCTCCATCATCAGATCAAGTCCATGTTATCATAATATTGCATTATCATCCGATTTGCATACTTAATTACGTACTTACACAAAATTTCAACTGAATCGGAAATCGAAAAGTGGGTCAAATTCAGCTACCAAGATTTGACCCACACTAACTAACAGGGCAAGTTAAATAAAAGTTTGGAAAAACGATATTAATTTATCCTAAGTCCGAGAATACCTCCTGGTTGACATATTTCGTAACTACATTTTACTTCTGTATTGTTTAAAACATGAAATTATGGCATGGCAAGCATCATTATGTCAATTGTCCCATCATAGGAGGTATGCAGTTTTACAGCTCCTATAATGGGATTGGGCCAAATACCACTATTTTTTTACATCTGTGGAGTCACAAGATAGTGTGTTGTATACCTTATCTCATGGTAAATGCAATTAACAAAACACATTCTAGTTTTCATCAAGTATTAATTAATTAAAATTTAATAAATTAACTCACCTCTCTTAGCGAAGTTGTTAAGAATTTTTAGTGATATTTTTTTTCAGTGGCACGACAACTTTTGGGTTTACGCACATTTCTTAAAAAATAACCGAATTTAATAAAAATTCAAACATAATCAGCTCTAGGACTCTTATTTATGATACAAATATATCCAGTGTTTATAAACTACTTTTATATACTTATTTTAGAGGAATTGTGTTTTTTTGTCCCATTACTGGTTCCGTGTCCATTATAGGGTATACTACTATACATACTTACCTACATTTAAATAAATACATATCATAAAGTAGGTAATATAAGTAAAGAAAGAGTGGTAACTTCGTAGGTACATCAGTTTTCTTAGTAGTTAGTACATTTTTCGTCAGTAGCGACACTTGTGACATCTGGTGTCAAGTAGGGGTACTGATAGTTCTACTACTTGACGTTAGATGTCGACTACGAAATAACGCGCGTTTTGGTAAGAAAACTGATGTACGGAGTTACCACTCTTTCTTTACTTATATTACTCTATGATACATATTAATTTATAGAAATATTTATCGAAATATTTGAGCGCAAAATTGATATCTAATAGGTATCACAGCTTTCTGGTATTTTTCAGGTATGTAATTCATGCTACGGTATACCAAGTTGGAATTATAACAAATAAATCGGAGGACGAAATTGCTAACATGACGTAAGCCTTTGAGATACTAATTAGCGTTAAACTTAGTAGGTACACATAGGGATTTTTTTCGATTTGACATACCTAT
The DNA here is from genome assembly GCF_910591565.1 of Cydia splendana. Taxonomy (NCBI): domain Eukaryota; kingdom Metazoa; phylum Arthropoda; class Insecta; order Lepidoptera; family Tortricidae; genus Cydia; species Cydia splendana. Next base: position 35,358,649 of record NC_085987.1, on the reverse strand, counting down.
GTTCAGTCTTTTGAAATGAATACCTAGTGCATGTTTTCAATCCCGTTAAAAATATCATGTGTGAAATGTGCCAAAATCAATTTTTTTTGTGGTATCGTTAGGTATAAAATAGAAATACTTTATTTGGTGTAAAACATAAAACTTAACCAATAATTACATATTTTAATACTGGCACATTTTTAATAATAATGTTTCAGAGCCTCTACCATCAGTTTTAACATTGACATAACGCTCACGTCTACGTAATTTACTTTCTGTACATCTCGCTTGCACTATTGCTCGCATATGCGAGTACGAGCGAGATGCATAGAAAGTAAGTTACGTAGACGTGAAAGTATATGTCAATGTCAAAACTGATGGTAGACGTACTGGTCACCTGGGCAAGTCTCCCGGACTGCCCGTTCATTATTAACATAATTTGGGACAGACGAAAGTCAAACAAACATAATTTTAACTCATCTAACACCTACATGCTTGTTTCAGAGGCAATCAAGAAGCTTTGTCATTTTACCATAGCAACGGCACTGCTGTAGACTTGAGCGGCATTCCAGCTCCTCTGTTGACTAATGTGACAGCTCAGAGCGCTGTGGCCGTGGCGCCCGTGCAACCTATTGCATCCTCAGACACTAGCCCTTCCTTGACTGTTCTCGATCAGATCACAAAAGGGAAAAAGATCCCACTAGTTAAAAGATCAGGTAATGTATTCTGAACGTGCGCGCATTCTGCATTAGGCCACTGGTTAAAAGCTCTCCCATCTAGACTACACAAATCGCACTAGACAAATCGGCACTGTTCTGGATCTAAGGGCTCGGTTACACGTACCGAGTAGAGTGGCGAGACGGTAAAACGAAGTATGGAATTTTTACTCGGCCGAGTAACAATTTCGTACTTCGTTTTACTGTCTCGCCACTCTACTCGGTACGTGCGATCCTGGCATTAGTAATTAGTTTAAGGATAGCAATATGCTTGAGGCTTAATTGGACCCAAGTCCAGAATATGTGTTCCTCATACGTGCGTCTGCGGCAACGATGTGGACCAGTTGGCCCGTCATATGGCCTCTCATGTTCAAGAAGCGCCGGCAGAATGTTTTTAAATGAAAATTGAAGATAAGTTGCAGACCTTACGCGTAGTAAGAGATAGTGAAATCGTCCACTGTGAGCTGTGAGGGAAAACGTAAAACAGTAAGCTCGGCCTTCGCATTTTGGCATTTAACTTAAAAAAGTTTATATGTAAGGTCAGGTGGACATAGTTTATTTTACTTGGGGCCAGAGTAACAGTATGTGGATTCTCCACAAGTGTTACTTTGGCCCCAGTGTTTGACTTAAGCCTTCTGACCTTATAATGTTTTAAAGTTTGCGGTCATCCTGCAGTTTGGCTTTTGGCCTCGCTTGCAAAGATAGGGAAAAAATACTACATAGGTACTTTCGTGTCAACCAAGTACCTGACCTGTAGGCAAACAAAATCACTTATAATTAGGATAAGCTGCTGTTTTATTTGATTGCTTTAATTGGGTTGGTTTTTATTGGATAAGTACCTCAAACAACAATAAATTAAATACGGACAATATTATGTCGGTATAGAAACAATATTGCACGTAGTAGTAGAGGTAAGTCAATAGGCGGGCTTATCGCTAAAGAGCGATCTCTTCCAGATAACCTTTGGGCAGTGGATCGCCACCAAAAACTTTGGGATTTGGAACGTGATATTAAAACAAAATAATATGCTTCATGATTTCAGAATACTCTCTCCAACCTCTTGATCAGGAAATAATCGAGGCTGACGAACATGGAGATAAGAAACGTAGTATTTACTTAAACCTCTTCAGAAGATCGGTGGATAACTCCAGCATCAGAGGCCCGGCTATTAAAGTCGTGAAAGAGACATCCCTGATCCCGCCAGAAGTCGGCTTGACGTCAATAGGGTTGCCGGATTTAGTTGGACTCAACACCAGCGTAGCATCCGTCCCTCTTCCGGTACCTAACACTTCTGTTGTGCGTTACGCCAAAATTAGCACCCTTGTGAAAGCACTTTAAATATTTCGCTATTTTAAACCATTTTATCTTTAATATGAGAACAGATTACGCAAGACAAGTTATTTTCAATACGATTAAATAGTTACAATAGAAACGAATAATTGAGTAATACGAGTACGTACCTATAACATTCCAATTTATATATAGGTAAACAGTGTTTGGAAATTGATTGTATAGACATTCCGGCACGGACATTTCGTAGTTCGGTCCTATTTCATTGATTACTTTGGGACTAACTTTATAACTTTAAAGACAAGTGCTAAATAAGTTTATGGGATTCAAAGTTATTTTTTCCCAATATAGCAAATATAATTTTAATGTAGTTTTATTATGGATTTCGTTAGTTTTATTTCTAGATTTAAGTTGTATAATTTTCTGTTGTTCCGTTCCGATTTAAGTTGTATTAATGAATCGTATAGGTACAAATTGGCAGCTATATTTTGTCACCAAATTTTAATTTTCTTTTTATCAAGGCACCAGTAAGTTTTTTGTATTAGCTATTAAGTAACCTAGTTCTGTTAAAAATTGTTCCTGGTTCCCCGCGGTACAGGCAAAGCCTAGTGCGGAGACCCCTGACATAATCTGTAACTGTAACCTATATTCTTGAAAATAAATACTTTTTACTTTACTTTACTTTACCTAACTATGTATGTTTATATGTTGTTGAAGATACCCCACCGTAGTAGGTAAGGACCATAGAGATAAAGCAAAAAAAAAACTCATCCTTACTTTACGTGGACGTGATTCAAACATACATAATAGGTAATCTCAAATCTGTGTCGGAAACAAATATAACAAAACAACGGGTTGCACTCTGGGAGTGCCGGCAGAAGTGAAAACTCAATGACATTGTAATAGTTTTTCGATCTGCGGGCCGATTTTTTGTATTTTGTTAAATAATATCTCCACTACTAGGCATTTAAATTCTACTAATAGAATTGAAATCGAGTGGTCAATACTAATAGATTCCAAATTTCGATAACTCGTATTTCAAAAATTAGCATTTCGCCGTTTTCCACCAATTTGCGAGTGACGAAATCGAGCGATTGAAATTCAAAAATCGGCCCTCAGGTGACGTGTCCGTCTTACGAAGCGTCTTACGTCTTACGCTGTCGCGAGTTTAACATTTTTACCCATCACAAAAAGTGCACAGCGCCGCTAAAGAAGTTTTCACTTCAAAAAATCACGTTTTATTTTATCATACCCACATGAAAGCAGTTTTCTTTTTTTATAACGTTTTTCTTATGTCATCACTATGACGGCGTAATTAATATATTGATTAATTTATTTCTAAGCATTGTAACTGATGACACAGTTGGGCCAGGCTAACGCGCCATGGTATTTGCAATGACAATGACAAAGTGTGACAATGTCAAATTTCTATGAAAATATGATTCATACATAAATGTTCAATTTCTATAAAAATATGATTGACACATGACACTCCCTCACTTGGTTCTGTTCAACTCGGTGCTAAGTTAGCTTAGACGGCCCATGCCAAACTAACGATCTCTGAGCTAAGCTGAGCTAAGTCGGACAGACGGACATGGCGAAACTATAAGGGTTCCTTTTAAAGTCAACGACGGAACTCTGAAAAGCTTACCAGTATAATTTAAGTACTCGTACCTGAAATAAATGAGCATTTTGTATTTATTTAGCTTAGCATTTTAAATAAAGTTGTAAATAGTAGGTACAATGACTTTTTTAATAAAATACGAGTAAATTAATTAAAAAATAACGTAATTAAATCTGTATCTCGAATCATAAAAGGCTAAAGATCGTGTAATACGAGTATGAAAGAACCTAAGCAATATGCTTCCCAAATAAATAAACGTGTTGTGTACATTTTCTCGGCATTGTGAATTTTTCAGTAGTGGATCAATGATATCATACGTACATACTTATGTATATTTAGTACATATTACATACATTCTTAAATACATGTATTATTTACTAGAGCCTAACTTAGGTAAAATAGGAATGAAGTACTCTTAATTAACAAAGCTTAGATATGTATTAATAGATAATTGTAGGTATTGGACATTCTATAGGTATGTAGGTAAGTATATATTAGTTTAGCAACGTCGAAATAATAACTATGTACCTAGTTCTACGAACTACATAATCGATATAATCCATGAAGCCTAGATATATCTAGGTAATTTATTTTTTTGGTGTTTATTTCGCTAATAGGTAAGATGGAAGGGAAGCCGAGGCTATATTTAACTCTTTTCCAGACATGGTACGATTTATCGACCACACACGCGCCACTAAGTATTTCAACTTTAGCATTCCGATTTAAGATTCAAATTAGATTGCATTTTCGGGAAATTTGAGTTGTCTTCAAATGAATCATCAAAGGTGGATTAATTGGAATATATTTGGATGTTTCGCGAAAACCTTGTAGATTAGTGCGGCCTGAAAAAGGGTTAAAAGGGGTAAGTAATACAAGATATTATATCAAAAGCTATAAGTAGGTAAATGCTATACAGTCAATACAATTTTGCGAGATTTTGTGTTTTAAACATAGATGTAAGTAAATTGAGGTAGATATGGTACCAGGCGCACGATCGTGAGCCATTAAATATAGGTTCCGGAACCTATATTTAGTTAGTCGTATGGGTGCTTAGAGGATATAACCAACGGAGACGCCATGTCTAAAATCGTCGGTACAAAATAGTCTGCCGTTTTTTGCGGGGGAGGGGCACATCAAATGTATAGGTACGTCATGTCAGATAAACGTCAGTCCATACATATGGTTGACAAGTTGTTGACCATTGGCCGCCTATTTTCGACAGAGGGGAACGCCTGTTAATGGCGGCTCCATTGTTAATTACTCCGAGTATGGGTGACGCCAACCCAAGGCCTATTGACTTCCTTGAAACGATGTGACCCTTCAAAATTGTATATGTGTTGTCCGTTCCCAGACGAGATTGCCAGTAATTAACATCAAAATATTTTACTACAGCAACATTGCTAGAACTGGCTTTGTCTATACGATTTCTAGGAACAAATCAAATTATTTTATCAAATATATTTTGATTTGTATTTTATGAAGTAGTCATATGTAAATTATTATTTATTTTTTGATATATGTATATTATTATCTATTATATTTCAGTTTGTCTTTGTCTATGTTCATAAAATCTACGATGGGTAGACGTGCCTCTACCCTCCTTGATAAAATAAAAAAAAATCTTTGTCAATTGGCCTCTTTGATAGGCCTTGATTTGGGTCTGGCCGGTAAGAACATAGACAAGATAAAAGTCTGTAATGTCAATGCTGTCATTTAAGTCATTTAATGCAAAAATATCAATTTTGATATAAAACGATTTATTCACTTGAAATATATTTATTTACCTATTAATTTTAAAAATAAAAACTATTCATATGTACGAGCAACATATCTAAATGCGTCTTCGCACAGACTTAGTTAAATTTAAACCGTTGTCTCTCTTCCTTCCTTGCTGTATGTATCCGGCAATGGCGACTTTATCAACAATTCTTATCCGGATTATGGAAAGCCCTAATGTGTGTGTGGAAACCGTTGTAGTAAATCAGAAACAGCGATAATTTCAAGGTAAGATATATATTAATCTTTAAATAAAAATGAGCGTGCTAATTACCAAATTCAAATATAATAATTTAATCTTACTATCCCCGTAAGTCCCGCGGACGCTATATCGCGTCCGAAATTATAATCAAAATTCAACATAGATGTAAAACCCCACATTGTTTAAGCTGGTAACCCTAGGAATTAGCGACGTTAGTAATTAGGAAGATAGATTATATTGTTTAATTTTTTGACTATTTTGTTTTAGAAAGTGAATCAGCAGATGGCTTGAGCGTGAGATAATAATATAATCCTGGGCCGTCATATGATTTCTTGGAAAAAGCTCAGAAGGGCACGTATCTGCCGCATATCCAAACTAGTTTCCCGGTGACCAAGAACGCTGCGCGGAGCTGTGAAGCAGAAAATGTCCGATAACCGGATAGATGTAATAACAACTTGTAACCATTTGCCATATCAGTGTATGTATTCATATGTATTATGAAAATATTTATATCTTAATAATACGTAACTTTTTGTTACCTTTTATATTTCACGAATTTCTGAATATAGTACCTAATCATTATCTTTTAACGTATTTTTTTACTTATTTGTGAAATGCTAATTTAAGAGCCCAACAACGTGCACACTAGCGCCACTGCTAAATAATCGTGATTATTTAAATTTAACGACATGTATTTAAAAAAGGGGCCGCTACGGACTGTATTGTGTATTTAGGTACCTTTTGAATACATCAAACTAGATTTTATGTTGCTGGATTCGTCGATCTATGAGCTCAAAACAAAAACGGCCGTTTTAACTTTGGACGGGTAGATTGACGAATCCAATAACATAAAAACTAGTTTAATGTATTCAGCAGTGGCGCTAGTGTGCACGTTGATGGGCTCTTAAAAACCTGACCCCAACAAAAAAGAAAAAAATACAAAAAGAAGTTCCCTCTCTGGGATTCGAACCCAGGACCATTAGCTTCCTGAACTGGATTACTGCCAATACCCGCTAGGCTAAACGGGTTGTCAATTCTAATTACAATGGTATCCTACCAGAGCGCTAGTAGTATAAACGAACTTTTGAAAGGGACATTTTTTTGTATGGAGTTATCGTTCTTCTCCTAGTGAGTATTATATTCTTTGCGCCAACCTGTCAAGTTGTCAAAATCGTTGGATCAAATTTTAGTTTTGTCAACTATGAACGTCACACGTCTACATAAATAAAAAGGTCATTGGTTTTAAAGTTTTAAGCTTCGAGCAACACCGGCTTCCGACACATCGGAAGGGAGGGGCCCAAGCGATATCTCACCGTACAAATCTTTCTGCCATTTTTCGCGGGGGGAAAGGTGCACACAGTCGCACTTCTCACACACTTACATACAAAATCCAATCTGTAATGACGACACAAATACATAGAAAATGACACACGTCAAAGACAAATCTTGCAAACCTCGATCTCTTTTTGTGTACGGACGAGTGAAAAGTGTCATAACACGCACACTAACACATTTTCGTTGAAGTATGTTATTGTATTCTGAGAGATGAGAAGTCGGATTTGTCGCTCGACCGATCCGAAATTTGTACTGAGCGAGCAAAATCGATAAATCCAACAATTACATGAGACTAAAATATAATAATTGTGTTTGAATATAATTAAACGTATGATATGTAAAAAAAAATATTACATGTGAAATGTAACACTTTCTTTTTGTAAATTTGATGTCCCCGACCTCTTTTTATAACAAAAAACCGAGCAAACAGGCATTTTTGTGCAGCAGTGTTCACGCGCGCGTCTGGACTCGGTCTAGTGAAAAATCCAAGTGCAACTAGTTTTATTACCCGCGCTAGATTAGATTGACGCGCTAATCTTGTACCTCGGCAGAGGGGAAATAGTGCGAATGCCGCCTCCCTTCCGTGTTGCTCGAAGGTTTTAAGTTATTATGGAGATGACAGATGTCACCGTACCTAAGTTATGTGTAAAATAATATATAATTTTTAAGACAAAAACCCGACTTCTATGGGGGCCGATGAAAGATTATTGTAGTTGGTGCACTATGTAAAAAAGGAGGTAAAACCACCCACTTTTCTAGTATAATTTCGTTTCTGTAAGGCTCGCTGTTCTAACCTAACCTAACCCATTTTTGTTCGGTTCTGTGAGGATCGCTGTTAAAAAACCTAACCCACTTAACGGCGCGTGCGGTGTAGACGTGCGCTTCGCCGCGGCGCGCCGCCGCCATAAGGAGTCAGCGCGCCGCCGCCGCCGCCGGTAGTTTAAAATTCGCGCCGAATATTTTTTTATAAGACAGTATTATGCAGCGTTAATAGTATTTTATGCAACCGTTGTTTAAGAGAGGTCAAAACAGGCGAGTGGCGTGAGTAACAATTTGAGGCGAAGCCGAAAATTGTTAATAAAGACGCCACGAGTATTTGTTTGACTCAGTTAAACAACGTTGCATACAATACTTTTTCTACGACCAAGCACTTACTTTGAAATAAAATTGTAAATTTAACAAATATTTTTAATTCAAGAAGTAGCAAAAATGGAGGGTACGGGCGGGAAAAGAATGAATGAATAAATGAAATTTAAAAAAAACGGTTCACTTATTTGTCAGAGATGACATTTAAAATCAGGTTGGCAACACTGTATTTCATTCAATATTTTTTAAGTGGTAATTACACGAAGTATCGTAAAATGGCCAAAAAGATACTGCGTGTATACGCAAATTCTTTTTTGGGGAATAGACTAAAGACATGTCTTGACAACTATAAGGTAGGGTTTTAAAGGTGTGTGGACGACCCTTTAAATGACAAATAAAAGTACGGGTATAAATAGTCCGATAAGAAATAGTTCAAAATTATAGCGAGCGCCACTTCCTACGTAACTCGCACATTTTTGACGTAAAATACTTACTTACTTAAACATGGCAATAATTTAGTATGGAAATTTTTGGTTATATAATTTAATTTCTACTATTTTATGTCACACCAACACCATACTTACTATTTCTTATGTGGCAGTATGATTTACATAAAAATGTGTTGTATGTATGGGTAAAACACATTTAGAAAGTCTAATGACTAATGACCAGTGTTTTAACCGTTGTCGATTACACGGCACTTTTGCTAAGTCCAGTATGTTGGACATTGCCAAGTATGCGAAGAGTAAAATTATCAAATATTCTGGTAATTTTTATGGTAAATAAATTAAACAGAGGGACGTTAGGTGTTACAAAACGTTTTAAAAAGTCATTACTTGTCGTATTACAACGTAATGAACCAAATAGATAAAAATAATTTTAAGGATTTTTTTTCCTGTGCGTTTATCAAACATCAAGAGTAGAGATGCCCCGAATAGTGAATTTGGCCGAATACCGAAAACCGAATATTAGGCCCCTCTCTCGGCCGAATACCGAATATTCGGCATGGCATACGAACATTTTGAGTCACAATTATTATGATAACTGTTCGCCAATAAAGCACATCGCATCGTTTGCTAAGGTCTATTTTTATGTTGAACAGAATTAATGAATGTAGTAAGAGTCAATGAAATCAGACCCATGATAAAAACAAAATATTTTGAAATCAACAAATGCTCAAAAACGTACCTACGTATTTAACTACTTTCCAAGAATACATTTTAAATATCGAATATACCTAATTTTGGGGTATTTATTTATGTAATTTTTCTTTTTAGGTAGGTGCAACAGATGTTCGGTATTCGGCCGAATAGTAGACAACATTCGGCCAAATACCGAATATTCGGCAAAGTGGCCGAATAGGTCGAAACCGAATAGTTGCCGAATATTCGTGGCATCTCTAATCAAGAGACAGACCCGATTTCATTTGAGAATTTTCTTACGAAAATATTTATAAAATTGCATGCATTATTGTAAAAACCATTGCTCAGATGTTGCTGCAACCTACGATACCCCGCTAAGTTTAATAAATGACGTCAATGACTGGTAAAATTTTACCACCTACGAGCTATATAGTTTTTGGTAAAATATTAAAAAAAATGGGTTTTACTTAAACTCATATACTTAAACATAAGTTGACTTGACATGATCAGTGTATTTGTAATTAAAAAAATGCAATTATTCTATATTTATTAAAAAAGACATGAATTTGACAAAAAAAAACCTTATGCACATAAAGTACCTACGGTATGTATACTCGGCAACGTCCAAAATACTGGACGTCTTGCATTATGTGGCGTATCTTTTTATTTACACCGAACCTGGCAACATCCAACATATTTGACTTACCTATGTTTTTTTCGAAACTATTATAAATAGATGATTTTTCTACAATAATACAACCACATAATAAGATAATAACACCAAAAAAATTATACTAACACAGTTTTTTGAGATTTTTTTCCCTTGTCGATTTAAGGGTTAAGCGTGGCTTTTCATTATATACGTTTTAATATTGAAAAGTTGAAAAATCCCACGCCACCGCCGTGGATTTTTTTGTGGCGCGCCGCCGCCCGATTTTTTTCGACCGGCGCGCACGTCCTGCGGTGCGGTGTGATACAGATATTTGAACCTGAGTCATGGTTGTTTTCTATGTATTTAAGTATTTATATATTATATTATATCGTTTGTTGATTATATCGTGGGGTGTGCGCAGAGTGCGCGTGGACCCCGCAGACTAGGGGATGACTTACTTGAAGTACACGAAGGAAACTCAGTCTGGCTGGTTAATAAACTTATATTATGAATTAACATACAGCAAAAGACTTGTAACATTAGAACTCTAGGGAGCGGAGCGGCGACGATGCTATCATGACGGAGGTTTCGAGAAAAGAGGAAGGACATGGCGCATAAAATAGACACTTCAGTGTTGTCATACCATAGAGCAAGATAAGATTAAGTGATGCATACACTGACAGACTTCAATACTTTCCCCTTAGGCATTACAATCTTATACAAAAACCATGCTAACATATGCAAAATGACTCTACATGCCATATAAATTTGACTCTACAAATCATGCAAATGGCTCTACATTTCATATAAATGTGACTCTACATTTCATATAAATGTTGCTGTACATTTCGCATAAATGTGACTCTACATTTCATACAAATGTGACTCTACATTTCGCTTAAATGTGACTCTACATTTCGAACAAATGTGACTCTATTACTAAAAAACTTGACACTTAGTAACATAAACATTTACATTCAATACATGTGGGCTCTACATGCAAACTCATTATGCTCAACATTAACATACATTTTATTAACAACGTCTTAAACACATTGCAACCATGAACAATAGTGTTACAAGGGATCAAAATGATATATTTCCGTCAAGGGCGTAAGTACATTGAATCCTGAATGAATTATTTAAAAATTCATAATTAAAATGATTATCATTCTCTTTATTTATTTTTCGTCTTAAGTTAGGGTTTTTATAATATGCATATAAAAGTAAAATATAAAAACACTTACAAAACGATAAAAAAAAAACATATAAACACATTATAAAAAACCTAACCTAGGGTACCGCCAGCAGCGGGGCAAGGCCCAAGCTACCGGTGGTCAGGGCTGCAGAGAGAGGAACCGGCGGACTATCCGACTAACTGATTATCATTATTATTAACATGTCCAAAATTATAAAATTCTTTCTCTATAAACCTCACATCTCTAGACAACACAACTTTCCTTGGGTCTGCACAATTAGCCAACCTATAACCCTTGGTTGTCTCGGAATAACCCACAAAAATATATGGTTTGCATTTTGCATCTAATTTTGTCCGTTTAACATCAGGTACCTTTACATATGCTACACAGCCGAAGACTCGAAGATGGCTGAGGTTAACCTTTGACCCTGTCCACAATTTCTCTGGAATTTGGCCACCTAAAGCGGCTGTTGGAGATCTGTTTTTAAGGTAAACAGCGGTCATGACTGCCTCCGCCCAGAACCTTCGGTCAAGACCGGACTGCTGCAGCATACACCTAACTTTACTCATAAGAGTCAAATTCAGGCGTTCGGCTACCGAGTTCTGCTGTGGACAATATGGAACTGTAACTTGATGCAAGATGCCCTTACCCTTGAAAAAATTAGAAAGTTGTTTGCTGGAGTATTCACCACCTCCGTCACTTCTTATGCACTTGACAGAAGAACCAGACTGCTTTTCGACCATATTAATGAATTCTATACATTTATTACATACCTCTGATTTTCTTCTTAATAGATAAACAAATGACTTTCTTGTAGCATTGTCGGTAAAATTGAGAATGTATTTTGCACCACTCAAGCTGCTCGGCAGAGGACCACATACATCCGTATGAACCAGCGCCAGCTTGTCTCTAGGCGCCGTTGTACTCGCTTTAGGAAATGGTTTTGCTGCTTGTTTTCCCTGCAGGCAGGTAACACAGGTCCTTTCCACCTCCAGGTCTCCATTCTGCAACATAATATTAAACCTGTTCCTAAAGCCATAAGGTCCCTATGATTTATGTGCCCCAGCCTCTGGTGAAGTACTTATATCTGTTGTCACCACAGGAGCAGCAACTGCGGAGCTTGACATCTCTCGCCCTAGCGAGGGAATGCAAGCCCCCCCCCCCCCTACATTTTTTAATCTGTCAACCACTACACTTCCATCATTGTTAAATTCTACTTTGAAACCGCTTTTGGCCAACTTACTAACAGACATTAAATTAGAAATTAAATCAGGTACATACAGATCATTTGTCAGCCTTCTAATTACACCATTTAAAGTTAACTCTACATCACCAATACCAATGCATTGAAGAACACCATTGCTTGCAACAGTCACTTTTGTACTATGATTCTTAAAATTTATGAAGTAGTCCCTATTATTACACATGTGACTAGTAAACCCACTATCAATGAACCACTCCTTCTTCGACTGCTGCTGCACCATCAAGGAAGCCACCATGGCTTGTTCCTCCCTACGTGGTCGGTTCTTCTTCAGCTTGAAGCATTGTGCTTTTGTGTGACCTGGCCGCTTGCAGAAATGACATTTCCCTTTAAAGGGCCTATTCTTCGATAACAATGCGGTGTTGTTCTCCACGTCGGATTTCCTCGACTCTTCTTGCAATAGGCGAGCCCTGACGATTTCGCTTGAGAGTTCCTCGGTCATGCCTACCATTTCTAAGTTGGACACAAGTGAGTCATATTCCGCTGGCATGCCGCTGAGAAGCATCTCTGCAACCTCAGTGTCTTCTATTACTTTTCCAATATCTGCTAGCTGCTGCACTATTGTCATTACATTTTTTATGTACTCTGACATGGAGCTAAATTGACTAAATTCTATCCTGTGCAGCTGCCGCAGTAGTAATACTCTTCTCACAAGGCCAGCATCCTCGAAGACGTCTGCTAAACTCTTCCACGCTTCCTGAGCAGTTTTTGCAGACCGTATATATTGGTAATAGGGATTGCAGAACCGGTACTGTTTAAAAGAACCGAGATTTTCGGTACCAGGCAAAAATGGAACCGGGATTTCCCGGTATTTTCGGTACTTTCGGGACTGCCGTCAAAAATCAGTTTTTACCACAATTTTCGGTAAAATAATCCTAAAACGATCATGAATCTTTCTCTAAACATTATACAGTATAAAAAGTCCCATAAGGAAGGTACACACACTTCTTTTTTATGATAATATGTGTCTTCAAGCCACACAATCATTGCCTACATTAACTGTGATATGGAATGCCTCTGCTTACTATAACTACTAAATAAATATAATTTGGTTTAATCCTAAATTACATTTGATATTTTTACTATCTTTGTTGAAAAACATCGGCAAAAACTGAATTGTGGCTCTGGTAATATCATCATTTATTTTTTCGTGCCGTTTCGTGAATAAAAATAATTAATAATTTTCGCATGCGTTCTAAATGGGCTGTGGCAGGGATATATTACCTACATTCATTTAATAATAAAACTATCAATACGAAGGATCAAGAAGTTGTTGCAGCCAGAATTAAGAATTTACCAAGGAGATGGCATGTCACTATAATATTTTAATTCATTTTAAAATGTCATTCTGATTATCAATGAGAGTTTCTTATACCGTATTCGAATTAAAAGGAATATTTTATTAATTACACAATTCTCTCTAGTTTTTGCTCCTATTTAGTATACAAATAACTAATTATTCATATAAAATGATTTATCGTAGAAACAGTCGTATACATAGTTTCAAAATACGCAATTGTATATTGTATTGTTGGCATTGTCAAACCCGTCGACTATTTTTGTTTTGCTTTAATATGTGGTCTGTCGTAAAAGCTTTAGCGTCAGCCTGTTTGATTGATATCATATATTTCTTTAAAAAACATGATATTTCATGCTAAGTAACAGAAGACAGTGAAATATTGTACCGGAAATATTAGTCCCGAAAATCCCGAAAGTATCGGGAATTTAATTTTGAAATCCCGGTTCTTTGCTTGGCTCTAAATCCCGGGAATTCCCGGTATTTTCGGTTCCGGTATTTCCCGGGAGCAAACCCTAATTGGTAAAGGTTACTTTGCACTGACAAACATATTCTGGCGAGAGCGCGCTGTCCACGTCGATCGCCCTCTCCTGCACCGTTATTAATTGTCTCTCACAGGCCATCATGCATTAACGACATCTTCATGGCGAGTTTCCACGAGTAGAAGTATTTGGCACCGTTCAATTTTTCTATGACCGCGTGGCCCGAACCGGCCGATATGGCTCCAACAGGCGCGACGGGTTGGTCGACCATGCTCCCTCCTTGAGTAGGTAATTCGATTTAATGAATGTGCTTTCTTACTTGCTTCTCTTCGTAGCGTGGTCTGGGCCCCGTAACCTGTTGAGTATATCGTGGGGTGTGCGCAGAGTGCGCGTGGACCCCGCAGACTAGGGGATGACTTACTTGAAGTACACGAAGCAAACTCAGTCTGGTTAATAAACTTATATTGTGAATTAACATACAGCAAAAGACTTGTAACATTAGAACTCTAGGGAGCGGAGCGGCGACGATGCTATCATGACGGAGGTTTCGAGAAAAGAGGAAGGACATGGCGCCCAGACATGCATAGATAAAATAGACACTTCAGTGTTGTCATACCATAAGGCAAGATAAGATTAAGTGATGCATACACTGACAGACTTCAATATCGTTGTCTGAGTACCCACAACACAAGCCTTCTTGAGCTTACCGTGGGGCTTAGTCAATTTGTGTAAAAATGTCCTATTAATAATATTTATTTATTATTATTTATTTATTTACGGGGATTTGAGCGGGAGGGGCTATTAAGTTTGGCATCATTACCTATACTATATACAGTACATTTTGTAGCAGGTAATCATAGTGGTTTATTTAGTTTAGGTAACATAGTGGGGTTTTCCGAAACAAGATCCGGGTCCAGGTCCAAGTTCAGGTCCAGGTCCAAGTTAAGGTCCAGATAAGAGCCCGGATCCAGGTCCAGGTCTGGGTTCAGAGCCAACTCCGGGTCCGAGTCCAAGTCCGCCCGGTCCGGGTCCGAACCGGGTGCGGGTCCGAGTCCGGGTCCGGGTCCGAGTCCGGGTCCCAGTCCAAGTCAAAATCGAAATCGCCAAACATGTACTATGCGTTGTTGAAGAGTTCTGAGCTGACCATCATCAGCAGTTCCACTTCATCAAATGCGACAGGTTTTAATGTAAATGCTTGATTTTCTGATGAAAATACGATTCCTCATGGATCCCATGTTCAGAACATGAGCCTGACATAAATGTGGCTCAAAAATAGGGCTCCCGGTATCCGTGTTACACGCCGAAACGAATACCCGTGTTCTTAAGACCGGCGGTGCTAAGAACACGGTTTACACGGAACCGACGGGATCCGGATACGTATCCAAGAAACGTTTCTCAGATACGTATCTCCGTTTAGTATCTCCGTTTACACGGGTACTTAAAACCGGCCCGAACGGATCCGAAACAGTTTGACCCAATCAATGCTCTAGGTCTGGGTATGCAAGGTCTAATATTGAATGTTGACTTCAGATGAACCCGTTTGACGTACGAATTTTTTTTTAATTATTTATAACTGTGTTGATATAACATATTTAGCCAACTATACAAGTATACAATATATGAATCAAAGTAGGTGTCCCTATTCTATATTATTGTCTACTATTTTTAATTTTAAACCTACTCGTCCCTAGTTTAAAACCTTCATTTTTTTTACCATGATTGCTAGCAAGCTAAATTAATTACATAAGTAATTATATTTCAATCAAAGAAACACTTTTTATATATAATGGTTAAAGTAATATTAATATAGTTTCGTGAAGAATAGATGTGCAGACAAATACTACATAGGTAGTATTAGTTAAAAATAACAGTTAGAAAATAATTATGAATTACTTTGTGGTTATTTGTTATTTTTATCAATTTACTGCTGCGCGTAAAACAGCAAATCTGCCAACGACGCCAAAAAGTACACACAAGCGGCATTCGCAGCGCAGGATTTCACGCGAGAACCTTAAAAACCCATGCTACCTTGCGATTATATTGCGCTACGCGCCGTTTTTGGCCATAAACTCTTACTTTCTAGAGTATATATCTTCAAAACGGTTCAACAAAAATTTATGAGAAAAATATATATGAATCTACGTTTTATGTACAACATTTGTAACGTTTGACTTTTTTCCTGTGACTTATATTTTTCCTAAAAAAAAAACATTACGAGAGGCCGTTTCGCGACTAACTTAGCCTATATCTACTAAACGGTTTATTCGATTAAAGCAAATAAATGTTTTAACCGACACTACAAATGCAACGTAGAATAATGTTAATTAATCATTTTTTTAAAGAAATCGAACATTTTTCAACATTTCGTGCGTATGTAGCTCGAAAAAGGCGTGGCCGGCAGTCGTGTGCTAGCTTTGAGACGAAGAGGCTGTGTCGCTCGTCGCTCCGTGCCTTCCTTGTATTCTGCATGCTTGTGCTGAGCCCAAGTGCAATAAAATTGGAGTTATTGTGGCCAAAGATAAACAACTGCAGAAAGTTGACTTTGAGTGACGTTGAGTTATGACACGCTTTAGCGCGCGCAACACGGTGTTTCGCAGCCTATTATTACAAACCTAATGACAATATTTCCACTTATGTTTCAGAAAGCTTCATTTGAAATTTATAAAAAATGTTTTCGAACATGCGCCGACATATTGCCATTAAAATTTAACGATTTTAATAAAGTTCGATTCCTAAAAAATTATAATTATGTAATTGATCAAAATTGGCAACTTATGTTGTAAATAGGTATAAACTATACGAGTATAGTTTGATTCAGAAACCATTATATACATTGGACGGATTGTTACCTATTAAAATGATGTTAGTTTATTAAGTAAATTAAGTTTTCTCAAACATGCGTGGAAATATTGTCATTACGTCCCGTCCTTTTTGAACTTTTAAGTATTCCCCCCCACCCATTTTTTGAGAAAAGTAAGTATAGATACATATTATTATTTCAATCGCGATAACATTTACCGGCCTTACGTTCATAAAATATAATTTCTTTGCTGTGTGTTTAATATCATACTCGGCAGGCATATAATAGGGATATCCCGGCCATGTGTAAATATTATAAATATTAAATATCTTCTTTCGAGAAATGTTTTTAGGGTTCCGTAGCCAAATGGCAAAAAAACGGAACCCTTATGGATTCGTCATGTCTGTCTGTCTGTCCGTCCGTATCTCACAGCCACTTTTTTCCGAAACTATAAGAACTATACTGTTGAAACTTGGTAAGTAGATGTATTCTGTGAACCGCATTAAGATTTACACACAAAAATAGAAAAAAAAAACAATAAAATTTGGGGGTTCCCCATACTTAGAACTGAAACTTAATTTTTTTTTACCCCATACGTGTGGGGTATCTATGGATAGGTCTTCAAAAATAATATTGAGGTTTCTAACAGGGATGTAACGGGTGTGGTTTTATCGGAACCGAAAACGGAAACAGATGTTTTCAATTTAGTTTAACGGAACCGAAAACGGAAACGGAACCGTAAACGGAAACGGAACCGGAACCAGAATCGGAGCCTGACTTTTTAACGATGTAGTCGTTTTCCCCTTTCTAGAATAAACCTTCAGACAAAGTTTACACTTAGCCGTGTCCCCACTTACTTCATCAAAATAGTTCCAAATCGAACTTGATTTCGGCTTCATTGTGCGTTTTTTTACACACTAACATTCACCACACACACTACATACAGTCAGTAGTCAGTACACAACAGAACACATACGATTTTAATCTTAATAACACGAATAAAACAAAGTATACAAACAAACAACAAATTAGGGTAGCACGTGGCAAGTGGGGCGATGAGCGAATGACTGGTATGAACCTGTTTGTTTTTGATGTACTTACGCCGCCGCCGCACGAAGCATTGACATCCGTTATAACTTCCGTTTCAAACATAACGGAACCGGAACAGAAACGGATGTGTAATACCAAACGGAAGTTCCGCCTTAACGGAAACGGAACCGGAGCTCCGTAACATCCCTGGTTTCTAATATAATTTTTTTCTAAACTGAATAGTTTGCGCGAGACACTTCCAAAGTGGTAAAATGTGTCCCCCCCCCCCCCCAGTAACTTCTAAAATAAGAGAATGATAAAACTAAAAAAAAAACAACGGGTTGCACTCCGGGAGTGCCGGCAGAAGTGAAAACTCAATGACTAGTCCAAAATGTCTGCAGCACTATGTATAATTGACCCATCCTCCTTTCTATTGAAAAACTTTATTTCCGAAGTTGCTGGTCAGTGAGCTTGTTTAAAATTCGAAATTCAAATTTGTAGCGCTAATTGTTTAAAATTCGAATAGAAATTGCAAAGTTACCTTGCAGACCTCGCATCTAAATATATTTGGTCATAATATTTTGCGTTTTATTCACCAGTACTAGAGTTCACTTTTATTAGCGATTTCATCAAGATGTAGCTTTATTGAATTATATTTGAGTGATATAATATAAAGTTAGAATGTAACTGTGAGATCCTCGTATTTCAACCCGTACAAGATTAGAACCTTTTTCATGTAATGTCATTGAGTTTATCTTTATTGATTTAAATGCCATCTAAATGAGTGGCCATCTAAACGTTACGGTCACGTGATTGCCTTACGCAGTCTCGAGTTTATAATTTTTTCCCCACCTCAAAAAGTGCCCAGCGCCGCTAAAGAAGTTTTCACTTCAAAAAATATATGAAGTACATTACCATGCAAACTTCCACCGAAAATTGGTTTGAACGAGATCTAGTAAGTAGTTTTTTTTAATACGTCATAAATCGTAAACTGCAATTTTATTATGTTACTTGCTGCTACGGAACCCTTCATGGGCGAGTCCGACTCGCACTTGGCCGCTTTTTTTATCTGATAGTCAGCAAATGAGCCGCCTGATGGGAAGCGGTCATCTGATACTACTTTAATACTCATTATAGTTACTTTTCTCAAAAATGGACGGCAAAGTCGACTTTGCCGTTTAAAAAATAGGTCGCGAAGCGCGTAGTTTATGGTCAGTCAAAAATTAAAAAGTTAAAAACATTGCAGTCTCGATTTTGGGACTGCAATGTTGCATACAAATTCCATTATTTGTCGAGTTCCAAACTTTTTAAAAGTTGAAATGGCCATATCAAATGAAGGCACAGGCCCATTAAACAGCCAAACAGATGATTAGTACCGCGACTATTTACCTGTCTCAAATAGGTTGGCGTATTTTCGGCAGAAAAATACACTTCTACTTTTTTATTAAAAAAATAAAAAGGCGGCAAAGCTAATTTTTTCAATTGTTTCTACTTTTTTCTGTGAAAATATATACCTAAGAAGGGTGCTTTTGTAAAATATTTCTATGATATTTATATTTCTTGCACCATTTTTGAGAAAAGCACTATATATGACTCGGCTGGAAGGCTACTTGCTGGCTTCGGATTCAATTAAACGGACTCCCAAAGTCGTCCGTTTAAAACGAATCCTCAGCCTGCAAGTAGCTACTTCCGAGCCTCGACAATAATGTACTATTAAACACTAAAACGTCCATGCGTTATTGATTTAGTGTAATTACGCCACAACAAATTAGCCTTTTGGCTGCACTTGGGCCGAGCACAAGCGTACACAGTAGCAGTAGGTACTAGGTACTAAGAAATCACGGAGCGACATAACCTCCTCGTTCAAAGCTACCACGATAGGCTCAGCTAGAAAGTCGTGGAGTAACTGACTGCAAATAAATATGGGACTTGCACTCCGTGGTCCATAACGGTCAAACAGATGGCGATGGCGTCGCATTCTTACGCCGATAAGGATCCGATAAAAGATAATTTTAGATATTAGACAAAAGAAAAAACCTAAGGTAGGTAATAAACACATTAAAAAATGTTGGCTAACGGCGTATTGCATAGAGTATCATTCTATGGAACTTGCTAACTATGTAATTGTAAACAAAAGTTACTAGTAAATTCATTCATTCATCGTTTGATTACATAGTAGTTAGCAAGTTTCATAGTAAGACACTCTACCAATACGACGGTTATGTCAATTACACAAACGTACACGGTGCGTAACGGGATGGGTAAGTAATAACTATATAATAATAATAATATAATTTTGATCAAGGGTCAGATGCAGAAGGCGGTAATTTTGGACACGGCGCGTATAGTACGTCGATTCCTCACTCTGCGGCCCTGACCACCGGCAGCTTGGACCCTGCCCCGCTGCCGGCGGCACCCTAGGTTAGGTTTTTTATAATGTGTTTATATATTTTTGTTATGTTTTGTAAGTGTTTTTATATTTTACTTTTATACTCACATTGTAAAATCCTAACCTAAGACCCTAATTGAATAAAGAGAATAATATAATTTTATTTGGCGTATTAAGCGGGACGCGAGTCGTATTAACCGTGAAATGTAATTTACGACCTCCTCTAAATGCATGATCTATTCATACTCAAACAACAAAATATCTGCAAACAAAAGATTATACGAGTATAGCGCCAACTGCGCGCCTCTGGGCTGTATCTTATTCTTTGAACGTCGTGGCGGTGCAGCGATACAAAATTGACGTACGATCGCAGTGAGCGGGGTAAGCGGGTGGTGCAGAGCGCTTAGCTCCACCCAGACGCTCAAGGACATTGGGCCTACCTATCGTCTTAAATACATTAACATAGATCTCAAAATTGGTAGTCATTCATGTTCACTTGGGTCACTTTCACACTAGTGTTCAGGTAATAAATGCCGGCCGGTGGTGTTCCATTCATTAGAACGTGTTGTTTTCCAATACCCTTTTGTCTGATATCGCCGAAAACAAGTAGGTTCCCAAACCATTATCAGAACTGCCACAGCCGATTAAGCTTTATGTCGGTGTAATAAGGTGAACACGTCTACACAAGAAATTGTAACAAATGCAGCGGCAAAAATTTAAGAAGTAAATGTTTTCCATTGTTTTATAGCCGCTGCAGGCCGCACCACACTAAAAAGCATTTTCTATGATAAGAGGGAGAGCAAAAATAATTAGAATGAACAAGAAATAAATATCATTTTTAAAATATTTTGTTTAAGTATGACTCCAGTTCGCCACTTAGTCGGTCAATTCGTAAAATACAGTTTATCCAAGTTACTTTAATTTAAAATCGTTTTTGTTTTTTTTTGCTAAATATTGTAAATAATATTTATTAGTACAGTCTTAAAGTTCATTTTATATGATAATAAGATGTAAGACTTATTTCAAAATATAAGAAATATTTCAAAATGTGCAATTGGTAAGAATATTGTATACCTACCAGATCATGCATGGTCAGATTTTATCGTGTACTGTCTTTATACTTTTTATTGCTTTTATTCTTTATTACTAGCACTTTATATTTATTGCTATCAAGTTATATAATAAACCATAAAGTATTAGTATTTGAAGTCATATATAAAATACTATTTTGATAAGTAGCATATATATAAGTAGCTGTATTTCTAATTTTCGACTCGTATTGCAACATTGCAAGCAAAAACTACCTGCTCAGAAAAGGTTTGTAAACCGTTTATTGAATTTCGACTCTATGAACCACGGATTAAGGTTAAATATGACAGAAACTCGTCATAAATCTTTTGTCTATTCATTTGTAGCTCTTAACTTTAACTCTATAAGTACGCCGGTTCGTTCCTTCGCTTCTCGTCAAGGACGTGTAAATAAGATCCGTTTCTTCGAATACCCGTTTATCCGTGGAAACGGATCTTAATTACACGTTTCTTAATTACACGTGCGGAACGGGCCAGAAAACCGTGTACGTGTTATTCGTAAACTGGTATTCGAAACGTGTAAACGAAACACGGACTCGACCGCGAGCCCTACTTAAAAACCTAACTTGCTTAACAAACATAACGAAGAGGACAAATCGCCAAACGCGAGATATGGGTCGTTAAAGAGTTCTGTTCTGGTCATCATCAGCAGTTCCACTTCCTCAAATGTCACTTTTTTGAATGTATATGCTTGATTTGTTGATATAAACATAAAAATCACTATAAGTATGCCTTTAAGATTTGAGGAGTTCCCTCGATTCCTCATGGATGCCATCATCAGAACTGGGTTTTGACAAAAACGGGACCAATCTGTATGCATATACATACAATAAAAAACATTTTTCAAAATCGGTCCAGTAATGACGGAGATATGGAGTAACAAACATAAAAAAAAAAATAATAATAAAAACTTAGGATTCTCTGCCTCTGGCTTGCCTTAGCCGGCCGGACAGATAGTCCGGTAGCAATAACTTTTGAAGTTATAAGATTATTAATGTTGCTTATTTTTTACATATAGTTTCCAGACCACATACCAAACCTAATAATAATAATTTGTGTCATCCTAGGTATTTGCTTAGGTAGAAATTTAGGTATTTCTTTTTTTAAACAGCATTTGGTAAAAAAAATATTCGAGATGAAATTCTTTGTTTCCCTGTAAAAGCAAAGTGGCTTCCGACGTACACACGCATTTTGTGTCATTATTATCCACGGGTATAATGTCATTTAATAAATACCTAATAGTGACCCTAAAATGCCTAAAATAAAATTATAGTCGGTAAGTGAAGTGTTGTACTTCACAGGATATTATAATATGTTATTCCATCAAATGTGTGTCAAATTCATCCACCGCTTTTATTTTTAATATTTTTTTTTCTTATAAACATCATGTATCTGCAACAAAAAAAAAATCATGTCATTAAGTTTACGTCTACATTATTATAATGCCACATCAAGACAACATTCATAATTTGGGTCATTTTCAACAACGGTTTTTTACTATTTGGCTAAATAAAACTTTGCATGAACGGGGAAGGCTACTTACGCGGGTAAGGTGCTTGTTAGATGAACATTATGGCCCCTTTACACGATGGGCCAACGCCGGCCACTCCAAGGGACGCAACCATGCGGTAGAATGAGATAGCAATATCACTTGCTCCCTCTAACGCATAAATGCGTCCCTTGGAGTGGCCGGCGTTGGCCCATCGTGTAGAGGAGCCATTACAGTGTATTTATTTAATTCGGAGGCATAATTACATTAAATCTTTTCATAGTGTGAGAGTAAGTATGTTGTAAGTATATTTAAAAATAAAATGTAGGCTCCTCATACTGACCAACATTCGTGACGTACGGAATCAAAATGTAGCACTTTATCCTTGCCATAAGGACTCTCTGACAGGCTATTTGTATAAAGATACAATAAAATTTCGTCTTTATGGTAAACGACAAAGTGGTCCCTACCTTTTGAATGAGAATGTCACATCAGCGACTTTTAAAAATAACTTATATTCGATATTTAGTACACTTTTTAAGATTATTTTAAGATGCAATGTATTGCTAATTTTGTGATGTATAAAGCGTGGCAAGCAACGTCACTTACAATGATGATGGTGTACATTGAATAGGTACAAGACTTCATAAATTAAAAAAAGTTATTGAAAGAAATATATGTTCGTTTGAGGAGCAGAATAATTGTTTTAATTATTTTGGTGATACGGCCTCCACCGGGTTGGTATAATCATGAGAAAAAATGTTGGCTTGCGATTATCGTTAGCCACGCCCCCCACAACATAGCATGAATTGAATGCAATGAAAATATTTGCACTTACATGTGCAACTATAATATGTACCTTGTTGATACACAACACAAAGACTGATTTTATTAATTTTAGTAATATATATTATTACGATTATACGATACCTTTTGGTTCAATTGGCGTAAAGGACAAAATGCTACTTTTCAGGAGACGCAAAAAACTGATTTTTTTAAAATGTTTATAATATATTTTTGATGTTTATCGAGCAATGTTTTTGATGTGTATTGGAAAAGTACTCAAAATGTTAGTCTCTTTAACCTGTTTTCGCCTCTTTACGCCCATGAAATTATTGATAATTTAGTGAATCTTGTTTATTAGGGGGTCGTAAGTTACGTTATCAGACTATTTTATACCACATTCGGGGTGTATTAGTTACCAGTCACGGTACACATGTTAACTCTTCTCAGCATAATTTACTGTTACGAAGCTTAAAAATGTATCAAACGGTAGTTGATTATGCCAGGTATATCCCGATTAGAGCTATAATTTTTTTTTTTGATAATATAGTAATAATAAAGAAAACACAGGCATATTATTTCCGGTTGTTTTCATCTTGCTAACGGCGAGTACTTGCACAGACATAATCTCGTAGCCAGAATTATTCACCAGCAGCTTTCCTTGGCTATACGGCCTTGTGGACCGCGAAGTTCTCAGCTGCGCCAGTTCTCGAAAATGGCCGTACCACGCTCTATTGGGATCGATCTATCATCACTGACAGAACTATTGTAGCCAATAAGCCTGAAATCGTGCTGATAGATCGATCGCAGCGCCGGGCCGTGCTCGTCGACGTCACCATCCCCCATGATGAGAATCTCGTGAAGGCCGAGAAGGACATGTCCAGTAAGTACCTCGACTTAGCTCATGAGATAACCGCCGTGTGGGATGTTGATTTTACGATGATTGTTCCTATAGTCGTGTTGGTGAATGGCCTCATAGCGAAGAGTCTCGACCAACACCTAGAGAGACTCTCGCTGGGTGGTTGGATCAAGGGTCAGATGCAGAAGGCAGTAATTTTGGACACGGCGCGTATAGTACGTCAGTTCCTCACTCTGCGGCCCTGACTACCGGCAGCTTGGGCCCTGCCCCGCTGCCGGCGGCACCCTAGGTTAGGTTTTGATAATGTGTTTATATATTTTTTGTAATGTTTTGTAAGTGTTTTTATATTGTACTTTTATACTCACATTGTAAAACCCTAACTTAAGACCTAAATTAAATAAAGAAGAAAACACAAATAATACAAAATAATTACATGCTCAAAAAGTACCTAATATTCGGGAATGAAGGTAAAGTAAATGTCCCACTGCCTTATAACAATCATAACATAACAGCTTTCAATCATAACAAGGGAAGTAATAGATCGCCTAGCGATGATTAGAATGAGCGTATTATTATCAAGCATTTGGACGTTTACTTAATTAACAAAAGACTATAATTCTATACAGTATGTTATAATAGGTAATAATTGGTTCACTATTTCAAGTGGTCTTATTTTAAAGTACGGTTTCGAAATTCCTATTTCAGTAGTAATTTCTGTGTTATTTAGACCCCGTTACCTTTACCTGCAATAATTTATAATTTCAAACTTTTAAAAATATTTTCTGTTAGAACGATTATGAAACAATTGAATGAATGAATGATTTTATAGGACATTCGCTACACAGATTGGCTTAGGGTCGGTTGCACCAAACTGTTCGTATCGTTAAAGAGTTCGCTAAATTTTTATGTATGGAAAGTTTCATAATAAAGCGCCGGGGCGCGCCGGCTGATGTTGATCAGTCTGTCAAATGTGGTTGGTGCAACTGGCACTTAGTCGATAAACAACGATATTATAGAATATAAGAAATTATATGTATAATATACTATAAGAAATTCCACTGCGAGTAAAACGATGATAGTTGTTGAAAAACACCGAGCTGAGGTTTTTAATTTGAAGAGCAAACATTACATTTTAGTAATAAAGGACCCATAAAACTATTTATTTATTAGGCATTCTAGAGCGCCCATGAACAAAGATAACTGCCGAAAAAACTTTTAGCGTAAATGCTTTGAAAGCAAAAGCTAACAATATTTATATATTTGAAATGTGCTAATTGAGCTCTTTCAAACGATATACAACACTTTTTGGTTCGTGACTTTCTGACCTCTAGAGGGCGCAGTGTTCATTTTTTGTGACGTCATATAGCCAGCGGACGATTAAGACGATTCGAATGACATATCGTTTATCAAATTATAATGAGTACTTTAGAAGTTATGAGCGAACAGATGAACATACATACATACCGGTCAAAATCATAACCCTCCTTTTGCGTTGCCGTAGTCGGATGACAAAATACATGTAAGTCATTTACAACAATATTTATATTTAGCGGTAACCTTTACGATAATATCTATGAATTTCTAATTTATATCTGGTCATTTACGCCCCTTGTGATAAGCTGTTGTTGCAAGCTCATAGTGCAAAAATTGGGTCGTAAAGGCAACTTTTTAAGAGATATCGAAATTTTCAAAATACAGAACGAAAGCGCTTGGAATTCTGAACAAAACTGTATATAACGACTACCGTAGGCTCAAAGGGCGTAAGGGACAAAATTGCGAAAATGCAGTTATTTATACTCAGTATTTTTTTCTCTATCGAATAATATATTTAAAATCTCGATAACTTGAAAAAAATATCCGTTAAGCCCAATGAAAAATCAATTCTTGAACACAATTTTCCAACGCATTTGGCCGGATCTGCGAATTCAACTGCGTAACTCCCAACTTTGTGTGCGATACGCCCTTTTGCATCGGAAATTTTATTAAATATGTGGTAATTTTTTGTACGTTACGCCCACAACTAATGGATATTTATACGAGTGTTAGATAATTCAATGTAAGAGATACGGCTCCATTCTATGTATAATTTCGGGTTTATAATTGTTCCTTTTTTGTGTTTAAGTGGGATGACCTTGTCAATTTTTTCATTAAGTAGGTACTTGCATTACCTTCTCATTGTGCTCATTGCTTTATTTATAGGGTTACTAAATTTTGATAATTTAAACTGAACTAGTGGGTACTTTTTCATCAGTTTTAGGAAAATGATTAAACATGACTATATTCAAATGATAATTATGGCTAATACTATTAGTTTTGTTTGTGACTGGGTTATTGGTAATATTGATTATAATATTAATACTGTTTTGTTTAAACTCTAATTTACAGGATTAACCTTATGAAAGTTACTGTCTAGGTATAACTTATGCTTTTAAATCCATAGAAGTACGTAAGCCTGGCCGTATGCCTTTTTCTACTCTAATGTAATGTCATAAATATGCGATCATATTCATTAAGTTTTACTGAATAGACATACGAAATTTCAAAACTACTATTGTACCTAATAATATTTTAGTATGTAAAAGTAAAATTTATAATCCAATTAACATTACAAACAGAAATAACGCGTAATACTTTCTATAGTAAAATTAATTTGTTACAAATTGTTGTAAGTATATCAATATACATAAATGGTGGGACAGCAGTGATTCTGTTGAAATAATATCATCATCATCATCATCATCATCATCATATTCATCATCATCATCATCATCATCATTTCAGCCTATATACGTCCCACTGCTGAGCACAGGCCTCCTCTCATGCGCGAGAGGCCCCTCGCCCATGAAATAATATAAACAAATAAAAAAAAACATTGTTTTTGTGTCTAAGAAAACGACCTTTTCGACGTTTAAGTATCCAAAATAACAAAAATGGGGAAAACTTAACAGTGAATACATCTCTATAATTTTTCGGAAAAAAAATGTAAATTATAGTACTTAGAAGTATAGTGTTCCCTAAATGCAAGTTGCCAATATTGCAACAAAATTGTTGGATTTACGCCAAATGGTACTAAAACAGTTTAATTTTTAGTACATTACGCCCTTTTTCTAATAAGATAAACAAACATGCTATTTTCGTAAATAAGCATTGTATTATAAGTTCAAGAAATCAGTTTAAAAGACCTCAAAAAGTTAGGAATAAGCCGCATACAGGCATCAGTTAATTCAAGATAACAAAAAAGGCCTGATTTCGTTTTTCAAAACAAAACTGTTTGTTGGCTCTCCTGAAAAATTGCGTTTTGTCAGTTAAGCCCTTTGAGCCTACGGTAGTGGATATAACTCATTTTCGCCAAAACGTCCTTTACGCCAATTGAACCCAAAGGTAAATTATTATCGAAGAAGCTTGAACTATCAAAAGTGTTGGTAATTATTATTTAAGGTAAATGTATTCAAAACATCAGAATAAACAGGCATTAAATAACCTCAATACGTGAAATTAATAATACCTATTATAAAAAAATGCTAAGAACAAAAAAAATACATTAAAAAAATAATGTGCATAATTTACGTTAAGTATGGAAAGATTGGTTTATGCTATTTATAAGGAAAAAAAAATGTTTATATTAAAATTTATTAGTCCATATAATTAAGACATATTGAAGTTAGACTTCTTAATTAGATATTAGATATAGAAATAAAAATTTTAATAACATTAATATAAATTAAGTTCAAGAAGTAATATTCATTTGGCGCACAGGCGAAGTAAACATGCGTTGCGTACGCAACGTGTGGTTTTTAGAGAGATGCCCTTAGTGGCCCTTACCCGCCGCCACGCCAAGGTCGTGCCGCGCCCGCCCCCCCTGCACGGCCCGCGTTGCCCATTTAGAGCCACCCGCTAGCGTCGTATGAACGCAAACATTATTTTTGTATTATTTGTTTATGCAATGGATGAAACTGACACAAATTAATATTTCTTATTTATCCCGCCTTTTAAATTAATAAGATGTGAACTCTAGTAACTTTAATATTCTTTTGTTATGGTAATAGCCTGTTAGAACAAAATTATCAAAAATCTTATGAAGCTATGCCTTAATAAGACACAAAATTCACAGATTTCGTGCCTCACACGACTATCGAGCACATTGGAAATGAATCTACGGAATTCGAAAAAATATTGTCGCTGAGCGACGAGAAAGTCTGGATAAGGAAAAAGTTACAAAATAAAACTAAAACGTTGAATGATAATTATTTTATTCTTAGACTAACACAAGTATCCGGGACATAACGCATGTGAACAAACAAATTGCAAAATTTCCACACGCGTATCCAAGTTTGAATAATTGTCGCCGTGGCGCATAAGTATAGGTACATATTTCATTTTTCGATTAATAAGCAGGATATATTAATGTTCAAAGTACAAGAAAATTATTACACGACAAATCCGTAGTCAACTCGAGAAGTGGTGATCGGCAGCGGCCCATTTGCTGCAAGATATGAAATTTTCTTGACAGCAGTTTGACGCGACGAGAGATGACCATAACAGCGTTTGTCTATGTTGCACCAAACCTGAGTTCCAATAGGTACTACCAGGGTTCAGCATCAGCTATCTTGGGTAATGCTCTACCATGTGCTCATCATGACGAATCGGGTGTCCAAAACAGCGTGTGCCTATGTTGCACCAAACCTGAGTTCCGCTAGGTACAACCAGGGTTCAGCATCAGCTCTATCTTGGGTGCTCATCGAGACGAGTCCGATGACCAAAACAGCGTGTGCTTATGTTGTATTAAACCCGAGCTCCACTAGGTACTGCCAGGGTTCAGCATCAGCTATCTGCTAGCAGCCGCCAGCAACATGCTGAGGTGAGACCATTTCGTGGCACTTTTTCTTTTTTATGTTACTCCCTCTCCCTCTCCCTCTCCCTCTCCCTCTCCCTCTCCCTCTCCCTCTCCCTCTCCCTCTCCCTCTCCCTCTCCCTCTCCCTCTCCCTCTCCCTCTCCCTCTCCCTCTCCCTCTCCCTATCCCTCTCCCTCTCCCTCTCCCTCTCCCTCTCCCTCTCCCTCTCCCTCTCCCTCTCCCTCTCCCTCTCCCTCTCCCTCTCCCTCTCCATCTCCCTCTCCCTCTCCCTCTACCTCTGCCTCTACCTCTGCCTCTATTTCTAACAAACACCGATAACGAACTCTGCGAAACATGAAGTCATAAATGTCCTGTGAAAAATGTCGTTCTGACTTTTTGACTATTTTAAGGTTAGGCTACAGGGCAAACCCTTAACCCGATCGTCTTTGTTTTAGGCTCAAATTGTAGCTGACTAAATTGTCCAGAGCCGTTTTTCTCAAATTTTTGATATCGTTCTTCGTTTCCAAATTATCGAGCACCAAAATAAAAAATTCGGAAAAAATTGAATTTTATTTTCACTATTTTGACCATAACTTTTTTTGTTTTTGACTTTCTCGAATAATTATTTTTGCACCTTACAGCTCTCGTGATTATGCGTCTTTTGAGCCTATTTTTTAATATCATATCTTCACAACTTTCCGAGATATAAGGGGATCGCACTTTTTCGTGAAATCGGACCGTATACTGGAGCGAACGAAAAGACATTTCCAATGTCAAAAACATGTAATGTACATTTTGACACGATTAAATGCGATGTCAGCATTTTTTTTTTACTTTAATTATTTTTTGAGTCATTTTGAATAGTATGGCATAGTATCCGATTGCAATGGACGTAATTGACACAAACTATGTTTTCACATTAAAAAACTATCCTAAATGCGATACAGTTACATGTTTTCTCTAGAATATTCTTTTCTTCAAAATAATTCAAAATAAAAATAATTACCACAAATTGTTAAATTACTTAAAAAGCAAATAATATCTGTGACACAAAACAAAATGTAAGATTAACATCTTAAAACACTATTCGTAAGCGAAAAAATAATTGACTTTAATATTACTTTAAGTTAGGGCTCAAAATATAGCCAGCGCTACAGGACTAAGAGTGGAGTCGTTAGAGCTATAAGCTCCAGGGGTGGAAGTGAAATATGCATAAGACGCGAGTTGGCACAGTGGCTGTTAACAGCCACTGGGTAGAAAGCGGCGCACACCTCTCGACACCCCTGAGCCGCTCACACCGGTGTTGCCCTTGAGCCATCCTAGATGTCGCTTTTTGTGGGGGCCCATCTTGTGAGGGCGAGTCACCGTCTGCCGGAAATAAAATTGCATACCGTTTTATTAGGCAGGCGTCCGGTTTTTTACCCCATAGCTCAGTACTTAGTCCATCGCTTTCACCCAATAACCTAGTTCATTTTAGATTCCATCAACTCTCAATAGCCCTTACACCCTGGCGGGTGCTGCCTCTGCGTGCGTCCCATGACACGGGCAAGGGCAGCATCCGCTCGGTGTACCCCTTACATTTCATTAAAGTGTCAAAGGGGCCTCTACGTGTTGGCTTCGGCTCCGCGCACGCCTCCCAAAGGTCCGGAACACCATTGTTCCGTGATGGGAAAGACATACAAATAATAAAAACTTACAACCGAATTGATAACCTCCTTCTTTGAGATTTGGAAGTCGGTTAAAAACTGCGGTTTGGGACCAGACAGTCCCGTTCAAAAGCTGTAGGAAAGCTTTGAGATACCTACGAGTATAATATAGTTATTTTTGCTAGGAATCGAACTAAGTCAGGTAAATATGTTGATTATGTTAACGGAAATTATTTTTAATAAAGCCTTTATATTTTAATACATGAGACTAAAATTAACGAAATAAACGACGTAAGGTATTAGCAGATATTAAACTACATATTTAAATCTATAGGTAAAAATGTTTACTCTAGCCGAGGTCTCCCCAACTACGTACCCCGAAACTGCAGTAATGATCTATGGAGGCCAATTCGAACGTACATATGACATCAAAATGATTTAATGTTCATTCGCGCGTGCTTTTAACACGTACATAGGTATTAGGTACTTGTTCGTTACATACAGGTACCTAGAGACGCGAGTATGATAACAAAAAGAAATCATTTAGATGAT
Source organism: Cydia splendana (assembly GCF_910591565.1). Classification (NCBI taxonomy): domain Eukaryota; kingdom Metazoa; phylum Arthropoda; class Insecta; order Lepidoptera; family Tortricidae; genus Cydia; species Cydia splendana. Next base: position 35,327,141 of record NC_085987.1, on the reverse strand, counting down.
TAACTTTTTATTTGATTTTGTTTACATACAATATATATACAGTGGTACTACTAAACGAAATTAATAACTAGCTTAAATCTAAAATAGGCCCTTGAGGCATTGTACCAAGGATGCTGGCGGCATTTCCTCGCTGTATCGCAATGCTGATACGTTGTGCGAGGTAGCCGCCAGCTCTTCGGTCACCAGTTACGTCACCCAGACGCTTCGCGATTTCTGCGAACAACTTATGCGCGCTGGGACCCCATGGACCTAGAGTTTCAACTCCAAATGGTAAAAAATGGTACTCTCTACCGAGGCTCTTATATTTGTTACGTTTTAGAATTTCGGCGCTTTCCGCCGCTCCGCCCGCTTTTACAGTAGTCCGTTGGTGGGACGGTGCCAGTGTGTCTACGCAGGTAGCATCCCACACCAACATCCGTCCCAAGCTCCAAGGAACTAAGGACACCCCATCGGGCCTCTTGCCATCATCTCTGATAATGCCAGTCGGCTCAAGAAGAGCAGGCACATTGATGGTGGCAAGAGACCGACGGATTATGTCATTAAGCGACGCATGTCTCGAAAAACGGCCTGCACTTTTTGGACAAGATAATCCGTGGTGTCCCAGTCGGTCCACGTCCGTGCCACAAGAGCATATGTGTGGCGTACACACCGAAACCCCGAGTCGCAAACCAGTCGCCAGTCTAAGGGAGGCCGGATCCAAGAAAGTACCAGTATTGGGCGAAGGATGGGCATGTAGCCAGTAACCGGCTTCCCGGGCTCCGACCGCCAAAAGCCTCGCGCGGTCCGGACCTGTATGTACAGTTGTTTAGGAGAGTATTGTAAGTTAAATCACAGTAAACATTATCCCAACTCCTTTGTGAATTTGGGTTGTCTGGAAATTGTTTGCCTGGGCAAGCAATTTTAAAAGCATTTTTGGCGTCCTCAAAGCCCGCGATCTCACATGCAGTTTGTGGGCAAAGCCCTTAAGATATTTCCTATGAGACCAGACGTGCTATGAGTGGACGCCAAAAAGGCTGGGGAAGCCATACTGGAAATTTTGCGAATTCCTAAACCTCCAAACCGAATAGGGAGAATTTGAATGAAATGAATTTTGTTTTAAATGTTTCCGTAAAAAAGTTTTTCGTGAAAACGCGTTTTCTCTAATTAAAACTAGTTTTCCGTTATCGCTTCAGTGAAAACTCGTTTTGTTTAATTAACCAACATACTTTACCGTAAGGCCTCGGTGAAACTAGTTTTAACACATACACTGCCCCCGACGCACATGTGCGTCCACTGTCACAAGTTTGTTCCTAGGCCACGCCCCCTGGCAGTGAACGCGTTAACACAATTAACCGGGATTTTTCAGTCTAAACGAGTTTTTGCAAATTACCTTGGTGTTAACGGACCGTAGTTCGGGTAGAAAGCATTCCATCTTTATATTATTGTCAAAGTGACTTACACCCTTGGTAATCCAGTGAAATTGTAGAATTTTGTAACGTGGCTCTTCTGCGTCAAATCCGGTAGTTCTGATTTATTTATGATGTTGGCCCAAGTTTGTGACCTTGAGCGACGAACGCAACTTTGTCAAAAATCGAAAAACCTGCGAAAATTTCGGTTTTTATTTAGTTTTGGGCGATTCTAACCCTAAAGGACTAGTTTTTGATAGTACCTTCCTTAGACGTTTTTAAAGAAGACTATGCTACAATACGAGATTAGAACTGTCTCTGTAGATTGAATAGTTTCCGATGAAAATCATATATAACTTGCCCTAGTTGCTAAGAGCAGGAAGAAATATAGCTTAGATTGGACCTGGGGATCCGACCCTTTCTCCTCCCTTTTTGGGGGGTAGGTACGGTACGATATCGTGGCTACCGCGCCAAATCAGCTTTGTTTGACCTTAGGAATAATCGTGCCAAGCGGCATCGCCTGAGTCAAAAGTGCATACTCACTGCACTCACTTAGCTTACGAGCTCAATTTCAAAAAAATCTAAATTTTGAAAGCGTTTATCTCGGAAACTATTCAATCTACAGAGACAGTTCTAATCTCGTATTGTAGCAAATTTAGTCTTCTTTAAAAACGTCTAAGGAAGGTACTATCATAAACTAGTCCTTTAGGGTTAGAATCGCTCAAAACTAAACAAAAACCGAAATTTTCGCAGGTTATTCGATTTTTAACAAAGTTGCGTTCGGCGCTCGAGGTCACCAACTTGGATTATTCATTGGACCAACATCATAAATAAGTCTGCAAAAAATCAGAACTACCGGATTTGACGCAAACGCTAAATGTATAAGTAAAGTCACGGTTAACCTTACACGCGTTTTACCTAACTGAAATTAATTTTGAATAATTAAGTAGTGAAATCTAGTTTTCACCAAGGTTCTATGAGGAAGTTACTACTACAAAGTTTTGACTAAAAAACCCCAGTTAAAACTAGTTTTCACCAAACCGTTTCGGAAAACTAGTTTTAACTAGGGAAAACGCGTTTTCATTTAAAACTGGTTTTTACGCTAGCATATAAAAAACATTTATAAAAACATACACGAAACGAGTCGTCCTAGAGCGCATGTGCAAAGCAGCGGACATTAGATTGAAGCAACTAAGACCTTCCTTTAAAATATGATTCTACATATAGTCTATGTATAGGCATCCTCTAGTCTTATAATAAATAAATGTTACCGTGTATTAACTAACCCAATATGTGATAGGGTAAAGTAAAAGAAGATTTAAAGGGTAAAGTGCGATTTGCGGCGCATGCGCGCTCTTTAATGATTTGTCGCACCCCAGCGAAACAGTTTCGTGCCTCGCCGACACGTGCGAGGTAAGTAACTATACAGTGCTCACTACATAAGTATGAATTAATTTAGACTAGATTTATGCCCAGTAATGGGATGTGTATATACACTGTTTAGGATCAAACAGACTTAAATGAAGGAGAGTCCATTTTTTCCGAATTAATCATGAGCTCGCCGAAACTCAGTGAAAGATGTCCGAGCAGCATGAGCAATGGCAAGAAACTCTTAACCAACGACTCAAAGGAGGATTCCCTAGATAATTCAGTAAGTACTTACATTATTTATTCTTATTTAGGTATTTCATTACTTAATTAGCATCAGTTACAGACTTATAGAGTATTTCAGAGTTACTAGTCTATTGGACTAATTGATTTATAATCTCGAAAAATTCTCAAGAAGTTTTCATGACTGCGGGGAAAAACACAATAAAAAGGGAACTGTAACACGTTGGCCGAATGGTTCCTTAGATGTGGCCGACGAAAACAATTTACTCCACTGCTATATTTCAATGTCATGTCATGATCAAGACTAAACCCCTGCACTTAATCTGTTCGGAAAGGAAGAGTCGTGGAATGTATTGGACTCCATACATTCCACGACTCTTCTCTTTCCGCACAGACTCTAGAATATTTATATTGCAATCAGGGTACCTATATAAAAGAGGTATAAAAAGAGTGAACGGGTTGCTTAAGCGCAGTAATATGAATTAGCTCATCATTTTCCTGTTTGTTTACTTCAGATTAGAGATTCAATAAAGTCAGAGAGACCGGGGGGCGGAGGCGGTGGGAGCGGGGGTGCATCCAAGAGCGAGGAAGACTGCCGGCGCAGGACTATCATCGTCGAGAAAAAGAACGGCAGCTACGGGTTCACCCTCCAAAGCTACGGAATTCACTACAAAAAGGTAAATAGCATTTGACTTAACAGAGGGACATCGTCACTAAAGTGACAAAGCGCTTTAAATAAAGATTTAAACAAATACTATGGGAAGGTACATTGTACATATATTTCATAGTGCTATTGCGAATGTAGGTATGCGTAGACATCTCGAAATTATAAGCCTGCGGCTAGCTGGGCGCACTGTGCGAAATCTCAAATCAAATATACTTAAAAGAAAATGTAATACAATACCTAGTTAATAAAATAAAATTTAAAAAATCCCCTACGCTATTTGCCAAACAAATCAATTTTTGGAAAGCCGTTGCTGGATCAATTTCTATCAATTAAACATAGCTAAGAATCACCGCAAGAAAAGAATCACTTTCACGTAAAAAAAACGCATCGAAATCGGTCCATCCGTTGGAGAGCCACGATGCCACAGACAGACATCGTAAAGCCGCAGTCTTAGTCCTTCTAAAAGATTCCGGGCACTAAGCTTAGACCTACTACGTACCTACCTACGTACCAAAATACAATGTTTTATATTTAATATATATATACTGACTTCTTTAAAAACATTTTCCATTGAAATAAAGCCCATAAAATGTGTTTCTTGATATGATTTCAGGAACAAGAAATAGAAGTAATAACTTATGTAGACCACGTGGAGGCGGATGGGCCGGCGGCGGCATCAGGCATGCGTGAGGGCGACGTCATCCTGTCCATCAACGGCAGCGACGTGGAGCGCGCCGACCACGCTGCCATCGTCGATGCCATTAACGCCTGCGACTCCCGCATGCGCATGGTCGTCATATTCGAGGACTGCGTCCGCAAGGTCGAGCTCCATCTCAAATACATTAACATACAACGAGCCATACAATCTAAATTGCGAGAACTAGAGCAATTAACCGTTCGTGAGCGCCAGCTGTTCGACACCAATTGGAAGACACACAGTTTACCCTCGCAAAAGAAAAAGTCTTCCCCGACCGACGTTTCTTCCGATAACGAAGAGAACAATCCGACGGACAACATCAATGGCACTTACTGCCGGCCGACGCTTTCCAGCGAAAACGTCACTGCTGCTAAACCTCCGCAGCCCAGTGTGTTTATGTACCAGTACTTGGATACCCGCTATGGTGCCTGTATCATACAACCTAACATAAGGACTGGTAGTTTCGTAATAACGGTCGGCTCCCCTAGAAACAGACGGGAGTGCCATCATTATGTTGTTAAAACTCCGAACGAATGCCATAGAGCGTCCGAGAATCACAATAATGAATATAAATCAGCAGGTGGGAAACATTCAAAATCACATAGAAACAGTCACAGTCACAGTTGTACCCCATGCATGCCTGCTTACAACAATCAAGACGCGAATAGCCTCGAAGCTTATGATTTAGCAAGTCCCTGTTGTGATCCGCATTGCGTGCCAAATTCAAGAAAGAAAATAAGGCGAAAGAAAGAATGCTCCAAGGAACACAAACGTAAAGAAAAATACCAGCAAATAGATAAATCAACACAAAAGCCGGATGGTTTTTCCAACTCGCGTACAAAAAAAGTGTGTTCATCCGGACAGTGTTCGAGTCGTTATCGTTATTTGACCACGGAATCCACACAGACTAGTCAATGTAGCCTGCAGTCATACGCCACAAGCAACGCGACCGCACCATGTGACAATTCAGTCTCTAGTTACAGTACTTCCTTAAGTAGTGACACACTTTTTTGGGATAATGATCGATCTGAAGCAAAATCATCACCAAAGATACAATATCAAAGTTCTCACCAACACGTCAAGCCGAAATCGTGGGACAACCTCACTACGAAAGCTTTTGGTGGCTATGGTTTTGGATACGGTTATTTAGATACAACTGCAAAACATGCCAATCGATCCAAGAGCCACGGGCGCAGTCACAGCGGGCGTAGCACACAAAGCCATCACGAGTACCAACATCAAACACAAGAAAAACACACTCACCGCCAGTGTTCTACGTCTCATCACTACCAATCGTATGGTAGGAATCATAATCACTGTGCGCCCACTAAATCTACTGAGAGTCTTATCGTGGTGCCGAAATATCAACTTGAAAGCAGCGGCTCGGAAAGTCGCTTGGCTTGTGACTGCGGGGAGTCCTTAGAATACTACCGGAAGGTCAGTGCTGCAAAGAATTCTGCCGACAGTCACACTGGATACTATTCCCATCATTTTATATATCCAACCCATTCTTACAAAAAAAAGGACTCAAACGTTAGCTCTGAAATAACCAGGCTTTAAATGTAGCTTTCGTGAGATTTTAGTAAAATTGTACCTCTAGTAATTGATAAAATTAAGTAAATAGACATTAGGAATAGATGATTTGTACTTTGTTAAATATTTACAAGTTAACGATCGAAGAACGTGGTGCAAGAAGCTTATTTAGAACTAGGTATTTGGCGAGAAATTCATGTACCTACTTTGGACTACTCAAACTCATGCAACTAATAACTAGTACATTTTAACTGCTTTTAACTTGTTTACTGTTTGAATAATATTTTAAGTCAAATCGTTGTTTTATTTGGATATTCCACAGTTTAGGCAGGGCGGACACGCCATAGACAATCTACCGTCGCGGGGTAAAGTAATTAATGGGGTAGGTAGGTACATGCACGAAATTTTCGAAAGATGTCAATCGATTCTATTTCCCGTACAAGTGTTTCTAATAAAGCTACTAACTGTTGAACTCCAGATACTTCCAAAATATGAAAAGACCGGGCGAGCTAAAACAGCCTAAGTATACAAAAAGCGTCAGACCGTCAGAGTAAACGGCCTTTATAAGCTTTTTGTTATTAACATCGAATAAAAATGCGTTAAGTGCTTAATTTCCCCACTTCCCACCCACCTAAGGTTCAATATCGTATATACAGCGAACTGTCACCATAAGAGCTAGCTAGAACACGATGTTGCTTTGACATCACATATCGCAATTTTCGACCTTAATGCATTGTGAATAATGTCTAACAACATATCAACGGGCAGGGAAATAAATTCCTTGGCTGTATCTTATAAAAAATTCATAAAAAATATTTCTTAGGTTACAATATTGTTCAATAATACCCCCAAGCAACTAATGGAGCTTCCTTTCCTTCTTTCTTATCGAACCGCACAGCAAGCAAGTTATCAGTTCAGTTCAGTTCAATACCAGTTGCTAGTGCATATAAAAGGGCTAATATTTTATTTTACAGTTTTTTAAGCCAGTTTTTCTTTTTTTTTAGTTAATTTTTATCTAATCGTCATTGAAATACTTACTAAATACCTAAGTCAGTTTAGTTCGGTAGGTACAAGTTCTTAATGTTTTTGGAAGGTATTTTTATCGTTATAAATAATTAGGGCGAGCGAAGCGAGCCCTATCACTATTCGACAATCTATGCATTCTTGTGGTACACTTTACGGAAAAACTACTGCACTGTTAGGTTTGTGATTTAACATAGTAATTCAAATTCATGTCTAGATGTGTTATCAAACATAAAAATATCATTTTATAAACCTAAAAAAATAAAATAAAGGAATAACACTTTGTATTACTACTACCGCCATCTGTTGGAGAAGTGATGAAATTAACATTCGTGCTAATGTTAAGTAATTATTTGTTTTTCTGACAGATGGCATTAGTAGTAAAAAAAATGGACATTCTTACATAAATTGTAAAGCCCCACAGTAAGCTCAAGAAGGCTTGTGTTGTGGGTACTCACTCAAACAACGATACCTAATGTGGTGTTTTCAATTTCAATATTGTCGATGGTGCTTACGCCATTAACAACGATGAATACAAGAGTGGGTTAAAATTTTGGATTCTGACCCACCGCGCTTCGCTCGGATTGATTCACAATTTAGCAATTAAACGTTTCTGTGAATACTAGAACGGAACATTCAATCTTGCTGTATTTTCACTGATGAGCACTTAGGAGAGTACGAGTGTGGTTTGAGAAGTAGCTTGGTTCGATAGAAATTCAGGATCTGATTTTAGCTGGCAGAAGAATAAAAGACGATGAGAATTATATGAAGCCATAAGCATCTCAACTGAGTGAGTTCTTCACATTTTTCATAAGGCTTGGTTTCATAAAAAGTACACAACATTCCTCAACTCATTTGTTTTCAGGTCGAACCAAGTTACTTATCAAACCGCCCTAGTAGCACCCAAGATAGAGCTGATGCTGAACCCTGGCAGTACCTAGTGGAGCTCGGATTTAGTGCAACATAGACATACGCTGTTTTGGACATCCGACTCGTAATGATGATCACTTGGTAGAGCAGTACCCAAGATACCTGATGCTGAATCCTGGGAGTACCTTGTGGAGCTCAGGTTTTATACAACATAGGCACACGCTGTTTTGGTCATCCGACTTGTCTTGATGAGTACTTAGGAAAGTAGTACCCAAGATAGAGCTGATGCTGAACCCTGGCTGTACCTAGTGGAACTCAGGTTTGGTGGAACATAGGCACACGCTGTTTTAGTCATTCGACACGTCTTGATTAGCACTTGGGAGAGCAGTACCCAAGATAGAGCTGATGCTGAACACTGGCTGTACCTAGTGGAACTCTGGTTTGGTGCAATATAAGCACAAGCTGTTTTGGTCATCCGACACGTCTTAATGAGCACTTGGAAGAGCAGTACCCACGATAGAGCTGATGCTGAACCCTGGCTGTACCTAGTGGTTCTCAAGTTTGGTGCAACATAGACATACGCTGTTTTAGACATCTGACTCATCAGGATGAGCTCTTGGTACAGCAGTACCCAATATAGAGCTGATGCTGAACCCTGGCAGTACCTAGTGGAACTCAGGTTCGGCGCAATATAGGCACACGCTGGTCATCCAACACGTCTTGATGAGCACTTAGAAGAGTAGTATCCAAGATAGAGCTGTTGCTGAACCCTGGCAGTATCTATTGGAACTCAGGTTTGGCGCAACATAGGCACACGCTGTTTTGGTCATCCGACTCATCTTGATGAGCACTTAGGAGAGTAGTACCTAAGATAGAGCTGATGCTGAACCTTGGCAGTACCTATTGGAACTCAAGTTTGTAGCAACATAGGCAAACGCTGTTTTGGTCATTTCACTCGTCTTGATGAGCACTTAGGAGAGCAAATTATTTGTGTGTTTATATGCGGAGCAGCGTGATTACCGCCAGTAGGTGTCCAGACGGGATAGTTTTTCGCTCAATTGTGTGGTGTGGACGCAAAAATAAATTCAAGGACATTGACTCGCTGACCCAACATTATGTAGGAAAGCCAGTTGGCTTCCTTACCAAAAAGTACAGGGCGACCGCGTAGGATGTAATAAGCGCTTATGAAATTGTATATTACGTGTGGATGATATTGGCAATTTGATTTTGTCGTCTGGACACGTTTTTAATGGACAAAGTAAAAGCTGTAACAGACAGGCGTACCGTACAGCGACCGGGGTCCGTTTAGTATATTTCTTTCTTGTTCTCATTTATAGCATTACGTACCCACTCGATCGAACATGGAACAAGCGTCGGACTGGATCAAAGTCGCGGTCCGGTACGTTTAGGTAGAAAAACTCCGCGAGCCCTTACAAAGCTCTGCTTTTTGCTAGTTAAAAACTTGCCTATAAATAGTAATTAATCATGAGTTGCCTAATTTCTCATGCGCTTAATATCTAAAACTATTCGCTATCGCCGAAATTGGGTGGGTGAACTTATATCAATAGTGGGTTCATCTTGGGTTGCGGGTCGCGAGTATGGGTCAAACGGCGGACAGTGCGCTGGCACGCGCATTTCGGCAGAGCGTCGTCGCGTCCCAGAACGTCGGCATGCGTCCTGCGCGCGCACCCTACCCGCCGCGGCCCATGCCCGCGCGCGTGCGGCCCGTCTGCGCCGCCCGCACCGCTCTACTGATCTTCGCCACCATCGGCACTTTGAGAGCCGCCCGAATACCACCCGACACCCAGCAAGTATGAATATTTATTTATCCCCTGTAATTTTAATTTCGGTTTTCCGAAATGTCGATTAGTTTGTTATTTTATAATGGTACAATGTATCTAGTCCACCTGTTGAAGTTATTGGCGATTCTGCAATAAGAATTGGAATTAGGGTGTAAAATATTGAGACTCTCAACTCATAGTATGTAAAAAATAAAAACTTACCTACTTCAGCTACTTATACTTAGGTACCTACATACAATTTAATGTGACGCCAACTGTTATTATACATACAAGAATAAGCTAAGCACAAAATTCTCATAAACTAAAATCTATGTTATATATGAAAATAAAAGTTACCAAGGCTGGCAGTGCCCAGGGCTGGGATATAATCAGCGTTTTCTGCATTCTTGGTAGAGGCCATAACCATTAGGCCACCCAGATCACGGCAGTCCCTGATTGATTCCGTGATTTACACATTTTAGGTTAAAATCGTGTGTCAAGAGCGTGTGAGCCAGAGGTGCTGGGTTTGGCAGCTTGCAGTTGGAGACATCCACCTCGCCGAAAAGAAACTACACCGGGTCCCACCGCAGTACGCATGCGGCATAAGCAACTCTCAAACATCTCTTGACCATAAACAAATATTAGTAAGTAACTTTTGACATACCTATATAATTACTCCTAAGCTCTTAACTCACAAAAGAGCACAAAACTGCCATGCGAATTGTGATTTAAGATTTACAGACCTATGGTGCTTAATGTATTTGACCGGTGTTGGGAAAATTATGTCACAGTAAATATTACATAGGTTGGACGCCCATAACCCGATAATCCTGATAGTATTACATTTAAAAAATATCAACATAAGTCCCATTTTGGCTTTACAATTTAGTGATATTGTAGTACAAATCAACTTTTCTTAAATAAGTAGGTTTTTTCACAAAGCGCCTGCCGCGCGAAATTGGCAACTAACACAGCGAGCAAATCCAGAGGTGAGCGGTCAAACCCGATAATTCGAGCAAATGGGTTTTTGTAATTGGACTATATATGTGACGTAATTGGAATTCATATTTAAATGAGAAAATATCTAAGACTTATCGTCATTGAAATTATGTAGTTCGTTCGATCACGTTCGATTGATTAGTACAGAGTTTGCCAAAAGGCGTTTCCACCTCTTTATTTTGAAATATAGGACATTGTACATCTCGTCAACTGAGCGTTTTCCGCCTACACGTTGTATAACTTGTTATTACTTGCTTTTAGGTTCATTTGGCTCCTTCCTGTAATTTAAATTCATGCTCGTTATTAAGGTCGGTATAAAAAATAAGAAACTAATAAATACCTATATTCCTAATAGTTATTTGTTTTACAAGGGGGTAAAGTTGTTGTTTAACCGCTCGTGTTAATATTGACATCTGAGCAAGCGAGATATTCCATAATTGAACCATGAGCGTTGCGAGGGTTTCAAGACACGAGGGTTAAACAAATTTTGACACCGAGTGAAACACAAAAATTTCACCACACCAACGCGAGGAAAATCCTAACCGTAAAATTTCGTACATAATCAAACCAAATCAAATCTAAATTAACGTTATTAACCATTTTTCATTCAAAATCATCATTTATAAGTCAATTCTACCAGCCAAAATAAGGACACAACTCAAATTTGCATCAGATTTCAATGCCCCACGTGTGGACACAATGCAACCTTCTCATAAGTTATTGAACAATCAAGAGAGCCTTTACCAGCTGGTGTAGTGAAAAATAATGCCCTTCCCAGTTCACATTCATAAGTTAAAATAGATTCATACAATACAATTCGGTCGCGGATATAACAAAATGCTGAACGATAAAGTAAGTAACTTGGAAGTGGCTATCTTAGCCGGTGACCTGAATTTAGAGATGGACGTAGTTACCTACATAGAGGGGCGTTATCAACACTAAAACCAGATAATATTTGCGGCAGTTATATTATGTATTTTCTAGATTTCAATAGGTAAGGCATTTATTGTAATTGTAATCCACAAAAATGTATTTTTGATATAATGTAGGAATGTAGGTAATTCTCAACGGGTAGCGATATTTTCGGTACAACACGAAGCAGTGTGAGTATCAGGTACAGTACACCGAAACAAGGTGAATGTTGGAAGGAAGTTGCTTTTAAATGTGCATCTTAGACGTATGTTTGCCTTTACGCGGGAATCTTCTACACTCTACAGCAGCGGTTCTCAATCTTTTTTTTGATGGAACCCTTTTGGAAAGCGAAATACTTGATGGAACCCTACAAGTGTGTTTTTTGCATAGTAAAATTTTTCGAGGCGACTAAAGCATAGTGTTCTAAATTCTTGCGGAACTCCTGCAGGGGTGTCGCGGAACCCTAGGGTTCCGCGGAACACACTTAGAGTATGGCTGGGTCAAACAGATCACTGTGTTATGTCTTTTCTGTAGACATACACAATAGTTAAGGGCTATAAAGGTTAATTTTCTTATTTAACCCTTATCCACGTGAAAAGGTCCTCCTTTTATTTAGATAACTATGATAAAATCATTGCTTACATGCCCATAAGCTGTTAACTATTGCCCACAGGAGAGAAAAATGTGCTGTTCGCGATAACACCCTAGTTTTCTCTCCTGTGGGCAATAGTTAACAGCTTGTGGGCATGTAAGTAATGATTCTATCATAGTTCTTTAAATAAAAGGAGGACCTTTTCACGTGGATAAGGGTTAAATAAGAAAATTAACCTTTATAGCCCTTAACTCTTGTGTATGTCTACAGGAAAGACATAACACAGTGATCTGTTTGACCCGGCTGCTCTACAGTAATAGGTAAAAATCTGTAAAACCATAAAGTAGTATTTTAACATTTCTAAGTACAGTTGGAGCTTACTACCTATTTTAATTCATAGTAAATTATACCTTTTTAGGGTTCCGTACTCAAAGGGTAAAAACGGGACCCCATTACTAAGACTCCACTGTCCTTCTGTCTGTCTGTCTGTCACCAGGCTGTATCTCATGAACCGTGATAGCTAGACAGTTGAAATTTTCACAGATTATGTATTTCTGTTGCCGCCCATACAACCATTTCCAGTCGCCGTTACGACGCGGTGTTGACACATCTTGTGTCGACACCGTCTGTTTCGGTCACAATTCCAGTCGCAGAGTCGTCGCCGTGTCGACACAGTTACCAGAAATGGGGAAGGGTCGACACATGACACAAAGTGACATAAAGTGTGGTCGCCGTGTGCACACATTGTTTCGGGTTTGCGACTACTTTATGCCAAAATCATTCGTTCATTCGTTCATTTTGTTCCTGTCAAATGGAAACTGTCAGATGGAAAAATACTTAAATAAAAATAAGTGACATTAATACGCCATAACGGATTACAAGACGTAATTATATATTGTTTGCATTTATATTACAATAGAACTTAAATTATTATGGGGAATTAAACTGCTCGAGTGATTTGATAAACTAAGTGTAATATAATCAACGCGCCACCACATTGTTTTAGTTTAGCCGGAAATGAAATTGTTTACTTCTCAGTGCCTGTGTTCATAACTATATTATTTGAAGCATTTTTAGTACTTCGATGCGTATACTATACTTAAATAACAGAAATAACGCTTTACATACTACGAAACTTGTTAATTATGATGTATTAATATGGTTTAAGGCTGAGAAATATTGCAGTCACAAAGTAGTTGCAATGTTTCGACTTTGTGTCGACTCTGTGTTGACACATGACACGCGCTGTCAAAAGTAATAACAAAGTTACTGGTATGTTACTGGATTTGCAAAATGGCTCCTTATGTTGATTCGTTTTCAGATATTCTCAAAGTGTAAAAATGCCGTGGTCAGAGATGGGCATTAATCGATTAACTGTTTATTCGACTTCGAATGGAATAAAAAAAGTTAATTCTCAAATTTTAATCGCGATTAGTTTAGTCGACCTAACATAGATTGAAATTGAATTAATCTGAATATTAATCGAATAAATTATCGATTAAATCTCGATTGAAAGTTGACAGGGGGCCATTTTTGTACGTAAAAATAATAGAAATGTCTTGCATGCAGATGGTAGCAAAACACTTTGTCATAAAAGTCGAGATGGGTGTCGATATATAGGTTTTAGGGAGTGCCGATTTCGAAAATAATGACCATTTTGGAATCCGAAATGGCGGCCATGCACTGTGTCATAAAAGTCGTCATGGATGTCGTTTTATACGTTTTAGGGGGCCCCAATTTTGAAAATGATGACCATTTTGGAATCCAAAATGGCGGCCATGCACTATGCCATAAAAGTCGTCATGGGTGTCGTTTTATAGGTTTTAGGGGGCGCAGATTTCGAAAATGATGACCATTTTGGATTCCAAGATGGCGGCCATGCACTATGTCATAAAAGTCGTCATGGATGTCGTTTTATAGGTTTTAGGGGGTCCCGATTTAGAAAATGATGACCATTTTGAAATCCAAAATGGCGGCCATGCACTATGTCATAAAAGTCGTCATGGGTGTCGTTTTATAGGTTTTGGGTGGCGCAGATTTAGAAAATGATAACCATTTTGGATTCCAAAATGGCGGCCATGCACTATGTCATAAAAGTCGTCATGGGTGTCGTTTTATAGGTTTTAGGGGTCGCAGATTTCGAAAATGATGACCATTTTGGATTCCAAGATGGCGGCCATGCACTATGTCATAAAAGTCGTCATGTATGTCGTTTTATAGGTTTTAGGGGGCCCCGCTTTCGAAAATGATGACCATTTTGGAATCCAAAATGGCGGCCATGCACTATGTCATAAGAGTCGTCATGGGTGTCGTTTTATAGGTTTTGGGGGGCGCAGATTTCGAAAATGATAACATTTTCAATTTAAAAATGGCGGCAATGCACTATGTCATAAAAGTCGTCATGGATATCGTTTTATAGGTTTTAGGGGGCGCAGATTTCGAAAATTATGAATATTTTGGATTCCAAGATGGCGGCCATGCACTATGTCATAAAAGTCGTCATGGATGTCGTTTTATAGGTTTTAGGGGGCGCAGATTTCGAAAATGATAACATTTTCAATTTCAAAATGGCGGCAATGCACTATGTCATAAAAGTCGTCATGGATATCGTTTTATAGGTTTTAGGGGGTGCAGATTTCGAAAATGATGACTATTTTGGATTCCACTTTTATGACAATACGTAGCCGCCATCTTGGATTATAAAATGATCATCGTTTTCGAATTCTGCACTCCCTAAAACCTATAAATCGACATCCGTGACGACGCAAGTTATCTTTATTTTCAGATCTAACAAATTGCTACAGAATACAAAGGACAAAAAAGAAGCGAGGAGGTAATGATTAGTAATGAAACAAGCAAAAATACAGATGATTCCTCGACGCAATTGGGTGATTCTTAAATTGTGTCCAGATTTTTTTTGTCATAAAAGTTTTTATTTTTCACATATTACTCTCACAAGTTCCGTGACATTTCGACCTTGTAATTTTTTAAGTAAATGTTTTTGTTTATCTATGAGGATCTCACTAGAATAGTATAATCAAGGTATGTTTATATTTGATGAATGAAATAGTAACGCAAAAAAAAAATATATTTGTGTCTTATATTCCTGCCGAAGACTTTTATTTTACCTTTTCCTTCTACACAAGTTTGGCCAAGTAATAAGAATTTAGGGCTCTCAATTTTATTTTGACTTCTACAACAGTAAAGCTACGAGGCCATGTTTGGTATCGTTTTCGTATAAATTCGCAGTACCAAATTTAGTTAAGGTATCACATTGACACCATTCCGAAGTAAAAACATATAAACTTATTAAAATACTTTCTTTTAAACTCCTCTTCACGCTTAAACTGCTGAACAGTTTTAATTTAAATTTGGTACACATATATTTTGAGTCCCGAGACAGGATATAATAAGTTATCTCAAAAATCATCCTTTAAAGGTGTGAAATGAGGTGTAGGGGGAATTCAGAATTGACTTCTTGAAGTTAATACCGTTTAAGTTTAGGTTTGAAGTCATGTTTTTTCATCATTTTTAACTAAATCAAAGATGTAGACCATCCCTAATTTCATATAAATCGGTTCAGCGGTTATTGATTTCCCGTACAAATTTCCACGCCACTTTTCACACCTTCAAAAGATGATTTTGGTTATAAGATCTATCCTATGTCCTGTTCCGGGACGCAAACTATTTCTATACCAAATTTCAACGAAATCGGTTCAGCGGTTAAGCGTCAAGAAGAGTTTCAAAAAAACCGGCCAAGTGCGAGTCGGACTCGCGTATTAAGGGTTCCGTACATTAAGTCCGACTCGCGCTTGACTGCACATTTCTAATAGGTTTTCCTGTCATCTATAGGTAAAGAACTATTTTGTGTATTCAGACGGACATACATACAGACGCACGAGTGATCCTATAAGGGTTCCGTTTTTTCCTTTTGAGGTACGGAACCCTAAAAAGATTTATTTTTATTTTGTGGAATGGTGTCAATGTGATATCTTAAATGGATTCAGCACCCCAGATTTATACGAAAACGATACCAAACACGGCCTAGCACCTTCACTGATATAGATATATCAAGATAAAATTGAGAGCCCTAAATAAACTTTCAAGAGCGGATATCTCAAAAACTATTCAACATATCGAAAAAATTGACTGAATAAACTTGTAACAAATTAAATTAACTTTCATTTTGTATAAGTGGCCATGTCGCTGAGATGCATAGTTTCCGAGATATAATCGAAAAACGGGAAAATGGGACCTTCAAAGCCCCCTCTCTCCCCCCCCCGCTCAAGGGCTACGGCCGGGGACTTTTGATATGTTCACCTCCTAACTTGTCAAACCGAGTTACGGAGTCAAAAATTGTGTTCCGAGCATTTCCCTCTACAACTTTTGGAGCATTCGTTGCCTGACCTAAGTAGCTTATTGAATTTCTTTAAAAACTTTTCTGTAAAAGGTTGACGGGTGTTGGGTGTTTATATGGTTTCGGTCGATTATTATCATTTGCATTGCCCATGATGACTAGAATTACGAGCACACGAGACACTAATAGTAGTTTGACAAACCTTGGTTTTCAAGAGGTATTTTATATTGACATTTGCTGTCACAAATTTGCTGTCAGATTTAGTCGCAAACCGCACGCAAAGTGCACACAAATGTGTCGACACCTTGTTACGGAAAAGTGTAGACACGGCGACGACACTTTGTTTCGAAACAATTCTAGACACATTGTGTGGACTCTGTTACGACACATCTGACATTTAGTTACCACTTTGTGATTCTGCGACTGGAATGGTTATATGGGCGCTATAACAACAAATACTAAAAAGTACCGAACCCTCGGTGGGCGAGTCCGACTCGCACTTGTCAGGTTTTTTTGAAGTGAAAACTTCTTTAGCGGCGCTGTGCACTTTTTGTTGAAAAAATGTTAAACTCGTAACAGGTGTCACGTGACCGTAAGACGTGACGTCACGTGTGAAGGACACTGTTACAATGAGTTTTTCTTTATTGGTTTAAATGTCATCTAGTGGTATCTGGTTGCTGCTGTTAGGGCTGAACCCCTGGAGCCTGGCTCCCGCGGGCCGGGTGTCGGCGGGCCGGATTGGAACGCGTCGGGGGCCGGATTTGGCCCTGCCCTGGTCTAAATGAATAATGTGATTATTCTTTTAATTTCTTGGACAAAAATAGGGAGTTACCGCTGGCCGTCGCGACACGATAAATAAGAATACTAGCAATAAGCAGAGCTTTGTAAGGGCTCGCGGAGTTTTTCTACCTAAACGTACCGGACCGCGACTTTGATCCAATCCGAGGCTTGTTTCATGTTCGATCGAGTGGGTACAAATAAGTCCGTTAAGAACGCAGCTATAAGTGAGAGCAAGAAAGAAATATACTAAGCGGACCCCGGTTGCTGTCCGGTACGCCTGTCTGTTACAGCTTTTACTTTGCCCATTAAAAACGTGTCCAGACGACAAAATCAAATTGCCAATATCATCCACACGTAATATACAATTTCATAAGCGCTTATTACATCCTACACGGTCGCCCAGTACTTTTTGTAAGGAAGCCAACTGGCTTTCCTAATACATAATGTTGGGTCAGCGAGTCAATGTCCTTGAATTTATTTTTGCGTCCACAGTCCTTACCACACTATTGAGTGAAAAACTATCCCGTCTGGACACCTACTGGCGGTAATCACGCTTAGGGCATGCAGTACCGGTTCCGGTACCAAGAATTTAATTTCCCGGTTCTGGGCATGGCCGGAACCGGGATTCCCGGTTCTTCCCGGTCCTTAAGGCATATTAAGATTATACTTAAGAAATTGTTTGTGTTAGTGTAAAATCTTTATGAATGACTTATTTTCATATAAATTATTACATACGTATTGATAAATGACTTATTTTATCAAAAAATCTAGCGTTCCAACCAGTGGCGGATTTGCAGTCTTTGCCGCCCTAGGCCCCAGGCCCTGTAACTGCCCCTTTCTCAGCGCCCATCATATTGACTACATTTTTAGTTATTTCTTGTTATCATCAGCGAATTTTTTGTCACAATTCGCCGCCCCTAATATCTTGCCGCCCTAGGCCCGGGCCTATTTGGCCTTAGGGCAAATCCGCCACTGGTTCCAACCTATTTTACGAAACCAACCGGCACACGGCCCTCTACATTTTGAGACTTTGCCTATGCTCGCTCACATTTTTGTAAATCTTCCGCTACGCCCCTTTGGAAATTCCCAATAATCACTACAAGTAAATATTATTGCACGCGCTTTCATCGCAAAACCTTGGCTATAGGCTAGACTCTAGCCTATTGCTGGTGGCTCTAGCCGCTAGAGCCACCAGCCCCGCGAATCGCTGGTTTGCCTCCGCCTGATGGGCATGGCTTTACGAGCTACACGGGAGGCCCCGTAGTCGATGCACTCAGCACTATGACGGCACGGCATACAGAAATTAAAAAATCAACCCGACAACGGAATTTTTTCATATAAAACCAACTTCCTAGAAAGAAAGAAGAATATTCGAATATACCTAATATCCTACTTACTTAAGATTAAAAAGTTGTTAAAAAATATAGCTTCCGTCACCGTCCTAAGTCACCCGAGCCAAAACGTAATATCTATTGGAATACCTACTTTACTTGGTTAATTTGTCGGGTTATTTGGGTCCCCCGTTTCATAGCAACATTATTAAATGTGATTTAATGTCCCGAGCTAAAGTACTAGTATTAAAATGGGAATAAATACGCATACTGATGAGAACCGGGAAGTACCGGTACCGGGTCTTCAGTACCGGTTCTTTCGATTCAATGAAACTCCCGGGAATTCCCGGGAATTTGAGAACCGGGAATTCCCGGGAGCATGCCCTAATCACGCTGCTCCGCACATAAACACACACACACAGTTCCACTAGGTACAGCCAGGGTTCAGCATCAGCTCTATATTGGGTACTGCTCTTCTAAGTGCTCATTAAGACGTGTCAGATGGCCAAAACATAATGTGCCTTTGTTGCACCAAACCCCAATTCCGCTAGGAACTGCCAGGGTTCTGGGTCATTTTGTTTAACTGCACACCGACGTTGCTATTGGCGCGCAGTCGGCGTGCAGCTCCCATACAAGTTGCAGTCGTGTATCGGCCCTAAGTCACTGAAGTTTGTATTAATATAGGTACTTATCTTTATTTATAATTTTAGCAGTTCCAAGCAATAGTAACACTAAAAGCGCCATTAATTAATTACGTAAGACAATTTTTGCCAGTTTTTGACCCCCTTCCACCTCCTATATTGCCATATATTACGTAAGAATCTAAAGTAAAAATGAGTACAGGATTGGTTTGTTTTAGTGTGTATTTTTGAAAAAAATATTTTTCTGAATGTTTATTTGTACCTGAACTTTTGGTACTTGAGCTCGTTTAAGCTAACTCTGCACGTGTTTGATTAGCATAGAGTGTGGAAGTATTGTTATTATTTTAAACGTCATAATTTCATATAAATTTAAAAAATCGCATCTTTGCGATCTTACGTAAGAACTATGAAAACCCCCTCCCAACCCCTTGTAAGAAAAAATAAGATATGTTCGACCCCCCTCCACCCCAAAATCGTCTTACGTAATAAATTAATGGCGCCAAAACTGTTTCTCGAACTGAAAATACCAGATGTAAGTTTGCTAACACAACATGACTGAATTGACTGATCAGTTCATCTGCGTTACAAAACATACGAGTAAATTGACCTCCGCAGTGAATATACAGCAAGATTGATTATTCTAGTAGGTATTCACAGAAACTTAATTGCTCAATTGGGGATCAAACTAAGCGAAGCGAGGTGGGTCTGAATCCAAAATTTTAACTCACTTTTGTATTCATCATTGTTAATTAGGGTGGAGCGAAATCCAAAATCCAAATATAGCAATGGAACCCCTCTAAAAGGATGTCTAGTTTTTTATTATTTAAGGGAAAAATAATAAAAAAAATATTGGTATATACTTTTAGCCCTCTACTATTCGATTATATATAGCAATATATGTATATTTTTAATAAATTTAATTTATGCTTATTTTTTTTAAAACAAGTTTTATTCATTAAATAACATCTTTTTCTTACAGATATACTCGATTCCTATACTTATTTTTGTTTATAACGTATATTTTTATGACACGGTAAAACCACGTAAATAGGGATTTTATGGAAAATGCCCTTCAACCCGGATATTGTGCACAAATTGGAGTTTACAACCCATAACAGAATCGTGAAAACTATTTTGAACATGATAAGATAATAAAAAGAATACAAATATAAGTATATATATGCCTAACATACACGTGTGAACATGACCCAAAAAGGGCGTAAGCGACGCCGAAGGGCGAAATTTGACGCTTATTTAAACATATAAGTAACCCTATTTTTGCAGTAAAATGATACTTTTCGTAATCAATAACATCGTTACTTTGACACAAGAATGTCAAAAAAAATAACTCATATATTTTTTTTACACTGTAGCATTTTCCTTGTTTAGCATGAAATTGCTGTTTAATATGAAATTTTGAAATTATATTATTTCATAAATATTGAAAAATGCACTAAAATTTTGGTAATAACTTATTATACGCTTATTAAGTATTATATAATTTCAATAAAATGTATACATATTAGTGAAATAGTATATTTTAATAATTGATGAAAATGTACCTTTATTTTATTCTTTAGCGGCTGAGTAGAGGGCTAAAAGTAGTGTTGATTTTGAAACTTGATATAATCACTATAATCTACATGACAAACTGCAACTTTTGGTACCGGTTTCACATTGATAATCAAATTTTTTTTTTCCATCCAGGACGCTCCACCCTATTGTTAATGGCGTAAGCGCCATCGACATTATTGAAATAGAAAACACCACATAGTACCCACAACACAAGCCTTCTTGAGCTTACTGTGGGGCTTAGTCAATTTGTATAACAATGTCCAATATTTATTTATTTATTTACTACTAACGCCATCTGTTAGAGAAATCAATAATTAACATTAGCACAAATGTTAATTCATTAATTCGCCAACAGATGGCGCTAGTAGTAATACAAAGTGTTATTACTTTATTTTATTTTTTTAGGTTTAAAAATGATATTTTTATATTTGATAATACATCTAGACATGAATTTAAATTACTATGTTAAATCTCAAACCTAACAGTGCAGTAGTTTTTCCGTAAAGTGTACCACAAGAATGCATAGTTTGTCGAATAGTGATAGGGCTCGCTTCGCTCGCCCTAATAATGTTTGGCATTCCGTGAAAGTGCTTTCAAGTTCCCGCACTCATACACGAATAAATTTATTTCTGCAAGCAAGGAATTTGATTTCTGTAGCATTTAGCATCCTGTCACAGCCGGCTTTCATATTGATTGTCACTGTGATAAACTGATAAAGTAGGAAATGATATACACAGTACAGAATTCAAACTTTTTTAGTGTTGGTGCGGTGCGTCTTATCTTACGATTTTCTCGTCATGCAATCGGCGGCAATTAAGTTTCGTTTGAATATATTTGAAAGATAAAGTTCTCTTTGCCAAGGTTGGCCTTATTACCTTGACCTTTTTTGTCGACCTACTAAACCATACTAAACGTTATCGTAAATAGGCCAATCGATATTTGATTGTGGCAACACGTTCCTCATTGAGAAGGCGTACTTATGTTATTTACAAGGTTTCATATAAAACCATATAAATTATAAATTAGGTATTATTTGAATTTTGAACATAATAAAAAAAGCATTAGCACCTATTTCTTTCAACTTTTCAGGATTGCACGCTAACTAATTGAAACAAACTGGCAAAAAGGTAGAGAATTTGTGAAGTTTACTCCTTAAAAATCAATTTTCATATAGGTACAGTGTTGAAAAAATTTTAGGGGCCTGGAGGGAAAGTGCCTTAAAACCTTTAGTTAGCTCATTTTACTTAAAGGAAACATTCTTTTATTTAAAAAAAGAAACAAAACTGCGTTCAAAGGCTTTTACATTCGCTTGTCTCGCCCGGGATTCGAACCGACTAAAAATAAAATAAACACGCGCTATTTTATTCTACTAGTCGATACAGTTAATATTAATGATAACATTTCTCCAAGAAACATTAGGTCTAACACTCGTCTGTCGGACAAAATATCCATAAAATCGAATATTTAGTAACCAAGAATATTTTTAGACAAGTGAAATTGAAAAAATAGTAGTTTGTGTTACAAGGGATCAAAATGATTTATTTCCATCAAGAGCGTACATTGAATCCTGAATGAAGCGATGGATTCTAAAGTAGAATCCTGAGCGTAATGAGGGATTTAAGTGTTAACGCCCAAGACGAAATCATTTTGATACCGTGTGACACATACTGCTTTTTACATCAACTATGAGGAAAATAAAAAAATCTTAGTGTTGACACAATCATATTTATTCAGTTTCCACAGAACTCCGCCATTGTAGAAATTACACTCAATTAATTTGAATTAATTTAAGCTAAAAAAAGAATGCAAAAAATAACAACAACAGTGTCCTAGAACAGAAAAGTGAGCAGGGAGGAAAAGTGCCACTTTAATCCCTCCTAGCGGGGAAGAAAAAGCCCTTTTCCGAATAGGTGATGTGAAAAAATCTTTGAATGCAGTTTTTTCTTTTTAAAAATAAAAGAATGTTTCATTTAAGTAAAATGAGCTAAGGTCCCTTAGAACGCGAGTTGAGTCACACTCTCACACTTGGCCAGTTATTTTCATTGGCGTTATTTATAAAATCTGTCACTTTGACTTACCTATGTATTTGTAAAGGGTAAAAAATAATTTAACAAAATCAGGCCCGTAAAGTTTTATGAATACGGGGGATATAGACAACAAAAGAACAATCCAAAATACATTTTTGATTTCCATATGTTTTTGATAGGTCTATTCACCTGGCAACGATGTTACGGTGACAACATGTAAAAAGACCATACATCTACCAATGGACTCTTTGAGCGACTGGAGCTTGGATTACCAGACAGAATCAAGGCAACGCAGACAGGCTTCGTTCAGGGGACGGTTCAGAGGACAGACGCAGTCTCAATACTTGGCAATCGATCAAGGGTCAAAGGATGACGGCAAAGCTGAAGCTATTTCTGCAGCAGATACGTCTAAAGCTGTTGTCAGTAAGTATCTAATGTAAAATGGTCTAAATTTTATATTAAAGGAAAAAATTGAAAAAGTTAAGCTTCCGGATGGACTAAATAAATAAAAAATCCCGACGTTTTTACCACGGCTCAAGAGAGCATGGAGTCCGGTTGGCAACTAATCCCTAGACTTGGTATGCCAGGTACTAGGTAGTTTTAGCGACTGCCATCTGACCTTCCAACCCAGAGGGTAAACTAGGCCTTATTGGGATTAGTCAGGTTTCTAGACTTATCTTGGTCTAACTCTATCAATCTATTACTAGAACGAAACGGGGATTCATTATTGTTGTTCATTTTACAGGTGGCAAAAGCGGTATGGGACAAGCTCAGAGTCAGTCAATGTATGATCCTAGTTGCGATGAATGTGTTGACCGTTTCGTACCTGGCGCAGAAAGTTTACGACGTCCAACAGGGGGACCTGGTGGTGGGAACTGGGATCAAGGAGGGGGTCCGGGTAGTTATGGAGGTGGGCCAGGTAGCCGAGCAGGACCAGGAAGTTATGGTGGAGGACAAGGTAGTGTAGAACGTGGCCCAGGTAGTTACGGAGGGGGGCCGGGTATCCATGGTGGAGGACCGGGCACTTATGCTGGTGGCCCCGGTAGCCATGGAGGGGGACCAGGAAGTTATGGAGGGGGCCCAGATAGTTACGGAGGTGGACCGGGTAGTTACGGAGGTGGGCCGGGTAGTGTAGGAGGTGGCTCAGGAAGTTATGGAGGTGGTCCGGGTAGTGTAGGTGGTGGTCCGGGTAGTTATGGAGGTGTCCCGGGTAGTGTAGGTGGGCCGGGTAGTGTAGGTGGTGGCCCGGGTAGTTATGGAGTAGGTCCGGGTAGTGCAGGAGGTAGACCGGGTATCCAAGGAGGGGGGCCGGGTAGTTATGGAGGTGGGCCAGGTAGTTTTGGGGGTGTTCCGGGTAGTATAGGAGGTGGACCGGGTAGTATAGGAGGTGGACCGGCTAGTATAAAAGGTGGACCGGGTAGTATAGGAGGTGGGCCGGGTAATATAGGAGGTGGACCGGGTATCCATGGAGGAGGACCTGGTAGTTACGGTGGCGGGCCAGGTAGTGTAGCTGGTGGTCCGGGTAGTTATGGAGCTGGTCCGGGTAGCATGGGAGGTGGGCCGGGTAGCGTTGGTGGTGGTCCGGGTGGTGTAGGAGGTAGCCCTGGTATCCAAGGAGGGGGACCGGGTAGTTATGGAGGTGGGCCAGGTAGTGTAGTGGGCGGTACGGGTAGTATAGGAGGTGGACCGGGTATCCAAGGAGGAGGACCTGGTAGCTACGGTGGCGGGCCGGGTGGTGTAGGAGGCGGTTCGGGTAGTTATGGAAGAGGACCGGGGATACAAGACGGGGGACCGGGTAGTTATGGAGGTGGGCCAGGTAGTGTAGGTGGTCCGGGTAGTGTAGGTGGTGGACCGGGTATCCAAGGAGGAGGACCGGGTAGTTACGGAGGCGGGCCCGGTAATATAGGAGGTGGACCGGGTATCCAAGGTGGTGGACCAGGTATCCAAGGATGGGGACCTGGTAGTTATGGAGGTGGACCAGGTAGTGTAGGAGGTGGTCCGGGTAGTGTAGGAGGTGGACCGGGTATCCAAGGAGGGGGACCGGGCAGTTATGGAGGTGGGCCAGGTAGTTTTGGGGGTGGTCCGGGAAGTTATGGAGGTGGTCCGAGTCTCTCAGGAGGGGGACCGGGTAGTTATGGAAGTGGACCAGGTACACCCTTTTTTACTCCATTCTTTGGTAAAGATTTGTCCCTTATGACAGGAATTGCACCGGGCGTTCGACAAGGGTCGACCATTTTTTGCTGTGTCGTAGGTCCGAATCCTCCCCAATACATAGGAACAGGTGGAGATGGATCCGGCATTAACGTCAACACAAGCCCGACTAT
Source organism: Cydia splendana (assembly GCF_910591565.1). NCBI lineage: Eukaryota > Metazoa > Arthropoda > Insecta > Lepidoptera > Tortricidae > Cydia > Cydia splendana. Next base: position 35,302,036 of record NC_085987.1, on the reverse strand, counting down.
ATTTAACATGGGAGGGAACAACCAACCAGGCGCACCAGGTAGTCCAGAATGGAATAATCAGCCTGGCGGACAGGGTACTTATCAACCTGGGGGACAGGGTAGTCACCAACCTGGCGGACAGGACGGTTATCAACCTGGGGGTCAGGGTATTATTCAACCTGGGGTACAGGGTACTTATCAACCTGGGGGACAGGGTACTTACCAACCTGAGGGACAAGGTAATTATCCACCTGGGGGACAGGGTACTTATCAACCTGGGGGACAGGGTAGTAATCAACCTGGGGGACAGGGTACTTATCAACCTGGCGGTCAGGGTGCTTATCAACCAGGGGGACAGGGTAGTAATCAACCTGGGGGACAGGGTGCTTATCAACCTGGAGCACAGGGTAGTAATCAACTTGGGGGACAGGGTACTTATCAACCTGGCGGACAGGGTACTTATCAACCAGGAGGACAGGATACTTATCAACCAGGAGGACAGGATACTTTTCAACCTGGGGGACATGGTAGTAATCAACCTGGGGGACAGGGACCTTATCAACCTGGCGGGCAGGGTACTTATCAACCTGGCGGACCGGGTGGTAATCAACCTGGGGGACTGGGTAGTAATCAACCTGGGGGACAGGGTACTTATCAACCCGGGGGACAGGGCAGTTATCAACCCGGGGGACAGGGCAGTTATCAACCTGGGGGACAGGGCAGTTATCAACCTGGGGGACAGGGTACTTATCAACCTGGGGGACAGGGTACTTATCAACCTGGGGGACAGGGTACTTATCAACCCGGGGGACAGGGTACTTATCAACCCGGGGGACAGGGTAGTTATCAACCTGGGGGACAGGGTAGTAATCAACCTGGGGGACAGGGTACCTATCAACCTGGGGGACAGGGTACTTATCACCCTGAGGGACAAGGTACTTATCCACCTGGAGGACAGGGTAGTTATCAACCTGGGGGACATGGTAGTAATCAACCTGGGGGACAGGGACCTTATCAACCTGGCGGGCAGGGTACTTATCAACCTGGCGGACCGGGTGGTAATCAACCTGGGGGACTGGGTAGTAATCAACCTGGGGGACAGGGTGCTTATCAACCTGGGGGACAGGGTACTTATCAACCTGGCGGACAGGGTGCTTATCAACCTGGGGGACAGGGTAGTTATCAACCAAGCGGTCCGGGTACTCCAGGCTGGAACAATCAACCAGGCGGACAGGGTACTTCAGAATGGAACAATCAACCTGGCGCATCGAGTAGTCCTGGATGGAACAATCAACCTATTGGCCAGGGCAGTAATCAACCCGGGGGACAGGGCAGTTATCAACCAAGCGGACCGGGTACTCCAGGGTGGAACAATCAACCAGGCGGACAGGGTACTTATCAACCGAGTGGACCGGGTACTTCAGGTTGGAACAATCAGCCTGGCGGACAGGGCAGCAATCAACCCGGGGGACAGGGTAGTTATCAACCAAGCGGACCTGGTACTCCAGGGTGGAATAATCAACCAGACGGACAGGGTAGTAATCAACCGAGTGGACCGGGTACTTCAGGATGGAACAATCAACCTGACGGACAGGGAAATGAACTGACAGTGAGTGACTATTTTTTCATTGCCTGTAATTTTGTCGCAGATCCGAATAATGTTAATTATAACAATTTACTTACATATTTTAAAGTTAGCAACTTTAACGTTTAGGTTGTGACAACTCAACAGTTCCTACACTAGAGTAATGTAAATTGGATGTAGAATGTTAGCACGGGCTGGTAACACCATGAGAACCACCATGCTATTAAGAGTATTGTTTACTGGACTCCTACTGGTAGTAAATGATATTCAATAAAAATAAGTAGTAGTATTAAAACACTATTTTATAGCTACAAGTAGAAGTCAAAATGATCTATCTCGCCCTAGTAGACTAGGCCCTAGTCCTTTTAGCAACTCTAGAACCTACCACTACGACCCTTTTTAACCGACTTCAAAAAAGGAGAAAGTTATCCATTCGATCGTATTATTTAGTACTTGTAATTGCTCTTCTGTAACAGTTACATACAGCATTGTACAATAATGTTGTTTCTTTTTTTCAGGTTCCTGATACTAGTGGAAACCAAAGTAAGACCATTACACCCTATTTTCCGATACCTTACCTAACACATAGGTACTTCATCAGAAAGGTTTGATGCTCTGAACGCCATGTTTGATCTCAGCTTTAATCGGTCGGCGGGTTGGCAACTCGGGCCCGATCTACAATACTTATTTTTTGCAAAAATAGCTAATTAATTGATTGGCTAGTTTTGCTTTCCGCGTAAATAGATGAAAATAGTAGGTTTACGAAAATGCTACGTTTATTAATATTATAAAAAACAACGGGTTGCACTCCGGGAGTGCCGCCAGAAGTGAAAACTCAATGACATTGTAACAGTTTTTCGACCAGGTCACGTGTCCGTCTTACGAAGCGTCTTACGTCTTACGCTGTCGCGAGGTTAACATTTTTTCCCCATCACAAAAAGTGCACAGCGCCGCTATAGAAGTTTTCACTTCAAAAATCGAATATTGTGGTCTGGCAAATTACTTCCTCAGCATTAGGTACATAATATAATATTTATATCAGGTTAGGCCCAAATAACGAGGATTTCCGTACCTACTTGAACACTAAACATATACTTTTGTTTCAGGTCCACCACAAAACGTGATTGATCCAAATTCTATAGCAGCTGACGGAGATGATTCTCAAGCAGAATCGAGTATTACACAAAACGCAAACGGAACCATGGCTATAGCTTCTTCCAACGGAGGAAATAATAAAGGTCGGGCCAAAACACAAGTCAGCGGGACATACGCAGGAAGTGGCACATTTCAAGCTCAAGCTGATATAAGTGACGAAAGTAAAGGAGCACAAAGTGAAGTATCAGGAGGAAAACACGGCGCAATCAGTATTGCTCAAGGACATAGCAGGAATAGTAAATCACAAGCAAATGTTAATCTTGGCTCTGAAACAGGCTCTTTAACCTCGGGTGCTCAAAGCGATGGAGTAATGCATTCATCTAATACCCAGGTCCAAGGTGGAGTTAAAGGAGGATCAGCGGAGGCCCAAGCTCGTGGTCCAGGAAGTACTTCTTCCCAGGCTCAGATCGGTTTTACCCCATTTAAAGATAACGATAAAGCAAATCATGACCTATTTAAAACCCCATTTGTAGGCGCTGGTAAAGCATCTTCTCATTCTAACGGGCGTATAGGAGAGTCACAATCACAGCTGGAAGGCACATTCAAATATGGAATCAAATATACTGGAGCAGCTCAGTCTGGAGCTAGCTTGGATAAAGATGCAGTATTCGCCAGTCGACTACCTTTCAACAAAATCGACGTTTTTGATAAAAGCGATGTTAATATAAACGTTGATGACACAGAGAGACCACCAGATGTAACACCTTTGCCTTTGCCCGACATAAATGACGTACAAAACAATGTTCTAAATATAACCGAAAAACCACAGGACCAGTCTAGAAGCATAATGGCCAGTCATAGCCACCTGGATCACCATATGAGCAATGAGAACAAAGCAGTTCCCACAAGCCCGCCACCAGCAGGAAACACACGATCGTTCCAGCCGCCATATGCAAATAATAACGATTTCGACTATACGAGTGATAAAGAAGATAATCCTACAGAAGAATACGATGCAGACGGGGGGTTTGGCCCTGAAGGTACTGACCCGGTGGATGGAGAGTACAACTATGATGACTTTGGAAAAGACACCGAGACACATCAATCTCTGCATAGTCCGAGCAGAAAAAGTTTCGAAATCAAACAAAGTACTGGTGGAAATACGCAACACATTGTATTAGGAGCCTTGCATGGTCAAGACGCTGTAATAACACAAAAAAATACTGATCCAAGACCAGACGAAAGCAGAATCTATCTGCCCGGCGAGAGTGTACCCGGAACCGGAGGTTATACCATACCCGTCGGATTTACAGGGAGCGTCAAATCAGTGGCTTCCAAGCAAAACACTTACGTCATTGGTTCGAGACGTTCTCCATCACAAGCTCAAACAGTGTCAATAACTCCTGGAAGTGGTAAAGTGAAATACGTGTATCCTAACCCTAACGTGCCGCCTCACGGGAAATATGTAGCGCCAAAGAACTTGCGATCTTACTCTAATAACAATAAAGATGATAACAACAGATATGTCTCAGTATCAAAGACAATAACCGGAGATTTAGACGGGGAAAATAATATAAGAAAACAATACTCACACACATATTACACGAAATCATCATCTTGCGGATATTTTACTTTTACTTGCACTATGGTCAGTGGACCCAGTGGTAGAAAAAAAGTATGCAAACCTAAAATGCCCACCAACCCCGATGGGACACCCATGAGATGTTGAAAATTCCAGAAATAAATCTAGCTGAATTATTAACTACTGTTTAATTTTTAATTCCGTTCAATGTGTAAAATTTTTACAAAATATTTGATTTTATACATTTATTGTTAAATGCAATCTCACAATATAGAAGCATTCCTTATGCAATGCAATTACAACAGGAATGTTTCGACTATCCAACATTAGTTACATGAAGACAATAAGTCATTATTAGTTTTTTTTAATTTCTGTGGAGTGTAGGCACGTAAATAGATAATTTTAGAAAAACATATCGTTGAAATTTTCAAGTATTTTACTAAGATTTCTATTCAGTTAATATTACAACATTCGTAACAAATGTAACAATATTCTCATCCGTAAGTTTTATTGTATTAACTTAAAGATATACCTATGTAAGTATAAAAGTATATAGTAAGACCTTGTAAGTTAAGGTGTCTTCTGCTCACGGCCCAATTTGAACAGTGCTTGTAAGTTGTCACAGCGATACGATACATCGGTAATCGGTATGTCAGTGTCAAAAATGACCTCTCTTCAACCGAAAACGTCACTTTTGACGGTGAACGATCGGTATCGTGTCGCTGTGACATCTTATAACCATTGTTCGAATTGGGCCGTCGGAGCCGTTGGTCGTTACTGAAAATTATCCAAATCTAAACTTTCCCTACAATAAGGCAAACCGTCTATTATCTTACAATGACAATACTTAATGCGATGTTCTCAACAACAATCATATAACGTGAATGTCATTGCAGAAGTGCTTAGCTGGGTCAAATTTCAGTAGCCGATTAATTAGTTAATTTGTAATAATTTAAGATATGGTTATTGTCACTTATACAAATGTGTTTAGGTACCTACTTTTTAAACTAAGTATTAAAATATATTTTTAACATATCTCAATCTTTAATTTAATTTTGTTGTTGTAGGTACTTAATATAATATTAATAAGTACCTTCTTACTCCTTTATCTCTATATTTTTGGGTCTTAACTTAGGGTTTTAATTGTGAGTATAATAGTAGTTTATGTGACTGCTACATAATGAAAGGCATTAAAACTCGAGTGTGGGTTTAGGAAACGAACGCAGTGAGTTTCATAATAGTAGCACACGAGTGTTTTAATGTCTAATTATGTACAGTTACATACATTGCTTTATCTATACACATGTTATAAACTTTCTATGATATATTCACTAACCTCATATTACAGCCGACATTGGGGCACTTCGCTCTCTGGCGGAACTCGCGGATATAAGGTGGTGTCTCCGAAATATCTATATCGTACATTTTACACGAAACTTTTGTTATAATTACTTTAAAAAACACAAAACAAATTATTTTTTACTTACAAACTAATTAAAATATAAAATGTACGTCAAATGGCGGCAAATGAAAACTTTTTTCACGCACGTCACGCATCCGTATTTTTTATATTCAGAGACAAACTATAGTCAGTCCATGAAAAGTCCTCAGCGGATTTGATAGCCCACGCAGTGCACGTGTTATTTTAATCGTCAAACTTCTATGAAATTATGACGTATAAAATGACACTTGCACTGCGTAGGCTATCAAATCCGCTGCAGACTTTTCTTGGTCCGACTCTAGAGTCGGGGTCGATTGCCATATCGTTCGATATCGACTAACATGCGAGTTTTGTCAATATTGATGACTTGTATGCAATTGTCATTTGATTTCGAATAAAACGTCATCTCGAATGTCGACTGATATTAGAATAGGGGTCAAATCAAATTGCTTTTCTTTTCAAAGATGTTCGAAATTTGAATGCATTACCAAATCGATTTTGATATAGGCCCCGTGCATGAACGGGGGCAGCATAGGAGCCGTCAGATTTTTGGCGCGAGGCGTAAATGTGTCGTTTATGCTTCCGATGTAGCCCACAAGATGGCAGAACCTACTATGCACAAGGAAACGTACCGACTAGAACGGTAGATGGTAGCACTTGCTTTGGCAATGTACATGGGCACATAGGTTTCCGATTCAGGCCACAAGATGGCAGACCCTCCATCGCGCACGGTCCCAATAGTAATGAAGCTATTACAAGATTTTCACAGATAAGAAACTTGCTGCAACAAAACAGTTTATCGTAATGTGGGCCATTATTTACGGATTTTGAAGGCATCATAGAGGGTTTATGATATATTTTGTGTGTAGATAAAAGTACATTATATAAGCATTAAGTAGGTATACTTATTATTATCTACACCGTATAAAACAAAGTCCCCCGCCGCTTCTGTCTGTGTGTTTGTATGTTCGCGATAAACTCAAAAACTACTGAACGGATTTGCATGCGGTTTCCACCTATCAATAGAGCGATTCTTGGGGAAGGTTTAGGTGTACAATTTGTTAAGGTTTTGTGTAACCCGTGTGAAGCGGGGTCGCTAGTTTTCTATAAAAAAGTAAAATCCGGTACCTACCTATCATCACCGCTCGTCTCATTCGTTCGTTTCTTATTTTGTATCATTCTGTATGAATACTCGTACCAATTGCGGTGGTTATAAGCTATGTTTGTTAAATATCAATCCAACAGTAAGAAGAGTATCAGCTCTTCCAAAATGATGTAGGTACCTAAGGCATTTTTAACATAAAATGGATTTTTTGGCAAAATGCGTACAGGGTTTTTAAAATTACTTATTAATTTAATAGTTATAGGCCATAATTGTGTGAAAGGTGTGATAGTATGATGTATTGTAAGAGAGAACTTTGTGGGATTGCTTTATTCTAACAATAAAAAAACAAGTTTATTTGATACAATTTATTGACATGAATTAAGTACATTCATATATGACCAAGATACATTTTTTAAATCACATTGACGTGTAAAATCGATTACACTCAAATACCTAATAGTATTTTTTATTTAAGAAACGTGAGTATATAATGCAATGTATATATTACATGATATTACCAATCGACAATCGTACATGTACAAACAGGTCAAAACAACTAGACGAATAATTGTTCTCTTAATGTCGTCTACAACGTTACAGCCGGCCTAGCCAAGGTTACAATCGCCATCGCTTCGACAACGAAAAGCTTTATGTCTCTCTATCACTCTTTCATATTAGTGCGACAGTGACAGTTGCGTTTCGATCGCTACGGAGCGTAAGCGATTGGCATCTTGGCTACGCGGCCTGATAATCGCTTACGATTTGCAATACATTGCGGCATTTAATCGATCGATTGAATTCGTTTCTCCTAATAAGCCAGCAATTATTTAAAATCGCATGCCATTTGTTGCAACGACTTGTAGAAGCCTTAATAGTGTGTGACCCACCACAGATGACTGCGGTAGTGGGGTGGTGCGAGCGTTTCCAATTGGTGCGTAAAATTTTCTATCGGCTTTCTAATTGGTGGATTTTTTCCTCGCACACCGTTCCACTAACTCGCTCAGTGTTGGAGGATGCTCACCCTTATCGTAGGGAGCGACTCCTCACATTTAATATTACAGCTTGTTAAGTGTATCTATATTGTACAGAACTAGACGCGACTAGTTATGCAAGAAAATATGCCCTCGGCCTGCTAAAGTCGTATATCTAACTATGAGAAGTTTATTTACTTGTTTCAATGAATGGCGAAATACAGGCGTACCCGGTCAAATTGTTCAAGTTTAAATTTTATAGGGCAAGTGCGCCATGGTAGAAACTTAGGAGTGTTTACACAGTTCTGGCTATATATGAACAAAAAGTAAAATAAAGATTAATGAAATGGTCTAAATAAAAGTCAAGAAGACTACCTAGGTACCTCAGATGATTATGTATTTTAGAATCGTCTTGGATATAAGTTGAGCGTGCATTGAAATTTAAGAATGAAATCTGGAGTCACGAATATTTTTGTCGACAAAACCAAAGAGAAATAAATAAGTTTATTTCTCTATGACTAAACGTATTTGTCGTTGCAATTGTTATGAAATCTTACAAATATAAATATAAATTTCTTATATTACAACATGTAAGAAGTAAGAACTCATAATTGTTCGTGAATGGATGTCACAGATATTTAACTGTTAAGTATGAATGACGACTGACGAGTATAAGGTGAATTTCACATTTCAAAACATTATGGAATGGTTACATAAACATTAACATTGAAATTGGAATGCAAGAAGATACAGTACACCGTAGATATTGTATTACAAAGGTAAATGCACATAATAACGATATCACATTTAGGTAAATATGAAATTTGGATTAAAAAAAATATTTCATAATTTCAGGATTCAACGATTATAAAAAACAGCGATCATTCGTAGTGAGGCAACAGTGGGATAACTGTAGGTAGGTAGGTAGTCCAGTAAATGAGTAAAATTTTAGAAAGAGCAGTTTTTTTAAAGCATGTACGTTTATATAGTTGGCAAACCAATTTGTCAGTCAGTAAGAACCAGGAAAACTATACCCATCCTTTTCTTTTGGGTGCTAGTACTAGTGTAAGACAAAGATAGTATGATTCTCTGTCTATGATTGAAATGACACAGACTGTCCTTTGACAAACATTATATACCAATCTATATTTGCCAAAATGAAAACAGTTCTAGTTGTAACCAATAATCATGTTGTTTTGGGAAGAACTTAATGGGACTGCGTGAATACTACCTACCTATGTACATCTTATCCAACTCTTATATTATAGCTTACCATTTCATTCATTTTACGTATGAGGAGTGTCTTTTGAAAAGGAAATATTTCAATTTTTTTAACTACAAATACAGTTCAGATTAAAACAGTAAATTAAGTACTCGCTCACAAAGAAACAGTTTGATAATGGCTACTCGCATTCGTCGGACTTGGACAGCTGCAAGTTAAGGCAACGGGCAACACTGCTGGCTCTATGATGCCGTGAGCCCTGAATACCAACCCTTTATGAAGACCCAGGAATGTTTATTAAATATAAATTATATTACTTACTTATATTGAATTAGAAATATCAGTAAAACATTATAATAATTATTGTAATGTAAATATTATTTTTATCATAGATTAATTTTAAATCTCCAATATTAATATTCATAATTAAGTACGTAGGATCGACTATTTACATGATAAATTAACAGTTTAAAATTTATTTTCTAGCAGTTCATATCACTACTACGCCTAAAAAAACTAAGTTTGTATTATTATGTTATCATAAAATGTATTATTTTTATTTACGAAATTATACGCAGGTGTTTAATTTCAAACATGATTTCAACACATTTATAGGTATAAAAACTGCGCTTCGCGTAGTCATATCATATGTTAACACTAAAATGGCAACACATGTAACGGACTATTATAGCTGAATTACGCTATGGGAACGCATAATCTGGTACACATTCTTATCGACGCAGCGTAACCCTTCCCTGGTGGGAAAGCAGGCGTTCCTGTACGGGCACAGGGTGCCTCTAATAATGTATTGAATCAGTCCTTTTAGAAACTGATTGGAGGATAATTTAATTCATCCCCTACATTGAGCATAGTACATAAAGTAATGATTACAGATTTTTTTCAGTCAGCTTGCCTAACCTAACTAACGTAGGCATGATCTTGACATTAGTTTGTGGCATATAAAACAGATGATTTGATAGTACTAGAACTTTAAAAGGCCGTGCCAGGATAAGCTAAGTGATTCTGCCTGAAATATATCTCCACGTTCAACCACAGCTAAAACATAATATAGCTTGTCGGTGGGTGTATCACTGATAAAAAAATGAAGCGGTTTCTAACGTGGAAGTACATAAAAAATTGAAAAGTAATACATAAGTAATGAAAATATAATTATTGTCATTTAATCATCTTATCTCTATCTAAAATCGGTTAGCTAGAAAAAAAATCTAATTTAGTTTTTGTTACAAAAAACTATAAAGTTTAGGAGGCTGATAAGTTTAATTACTAATCGCCATATAGCCACACCATCCATAAAAATTAGTTTATCAGAATTATTAGTTGTTCAGTAGTTTTCCAGTGTTCTAATAAATTCCTCTGGGGCCCATTTATCAACCGGTATTAGTCTAATATTATTAGTGTGTTGCCATGGTAACTCATACGATTTGACAGTTCATGGACTAATAATATTAGTCTAATACCGTTCGAGAAATGGGCCCCTGTTCTCCTTGTACCATTTTTACATGTCTCTGTTTGGCCCGATAGTTGACTGGTAGAGAATGCCATTAAGTGCGCCATTTGTATATTATTTTTATGTTTTGTGCAATAAAATATAATGAAATAAATAATAAAAATTACAAGCCCAATCTCGAGTGGGGCAAAATCACTTAGAGCTTATCCTGTAACGGCCTTTCCAAGGGCTCACTGTCTTATTTATAGTATTTATTAAGTTCAATAACAATTTAAATCATATTCGTTGGAAACCGAATTGCATTTGTTTTGTGTCGTTCAATTTTTAAACAAAACATAATCAACTAAATTTTCTACAATAATATTCAACACTAAGTTTCTAATTTCACTCTTAAATTTTGGACTTTTTTTCTAGTGTGGTTGGGCCTAACGAGGATAATGGATCTCTAGGAAATAGTTAAGTAAGTACGTGAATAAAAATCAATAATGTATGAAATACAAGCTTATTCGGTGGATGAACAGGTACTTTTGGTCAAAATTACTATGAATCTAGATGACATACCTATATTTAACTACCACAAAAATATAATTTAAAAAGTATGGGGTACATTTGTATTATATTCAGCATCGAATGGCAATTTCAATTGTCGCATTATAGAATCTGCAGAACATGTTTCACATACACACACACTAAAAATACTTACATAGATCACACGAAACGTGTTATATATAAACACACAAGAGTAAACCATAATAACATATTTCAACCTTTAATGAGATCATTTCAAATTACTTAAATAAAAACAAACAATTAAATATACTTATGGAGATTCATAAAATGGCGAGAATTTGTTATTAAATACTGTATAAGGAACTTTTAATTAGTCTTCGGAAACACCCTCTGCATTCAAACCGTAAGCGCAGCACACGGTTGAGCAAGGCCGAAACATTACAAGTATAGGTAGGTACTTGTTGATAATAAGTACATAATAACCATTAAAAGCAAATATTATTTGAAAAAGTTAACTTAAAAAAGGAATGCATATGCTTTTTGGATTGATGTCTACAAAATTAATCTCATTTTAGTGATACTAATCAAATACACACAAAGATATACGTACTTTTACATCAATAGGTACTCTAATTATGTCATTTATGTATTTAGAAAAGGATTAAAATGATTAAAACACTGCCTTCAAAATACTTTTGTACATAATCAGGTAAATTAAATTTGAAACACCAATTCCGTTAGTACTAGAAAAGAGGTCGATAATAGTAAGTCTTTAATCGTGTAAATCTGAACATATATCTATCAAAATTATCCTATGCCCTTTAAAATCACTAATGTGTATCTTCCGTTTATTTTTCATTGAACATAGTAGAAAAAAATAACTTTATTTTTAGGATACCTTTATACATATTGTAATTAAAATAACTGCAGCATTTACCTACTCCTCCTCCTACTACTACAGCACTCGTATCATTCAGAGTATATTGCCAAGTACTAGCTAATATAATATTATGAGCATTTTTGGTTGTAGCTTGTATGTATCTTTGTGTTCCATAATAAAGTATAGTTACAAATATGCGTAATATTTATAATTTGATAAAATGTCAACAATATCAACAACTGATCCATACAGTTCAAAATTCTTGAACAGTAAAAATGGAAGTTGGACAAGTTTTTTCTCAACATTGAATGATAGAATCGTTGGTGAGTAATACTAATCCAATGCTAAAATATGTCATAAACAAGAGCTCAAAAAAGGTCTCATGTTTTGAAAGTTTGCAAACATGGACATACCCTGTAATTTAACTTTCAGTAAATTAAAATAATATATAAATGTTCATAATCAAAAACAAGTCTCCCAGCTCAAAAAATTGTGAGATCTGATATAGGTATGACCAAGTGCATAGCGTAGGTAGACTGACTCAGTAAAAAATAATGGTTTTCTTGAGCCGGTATCATAGAGAAATATGGTAAGACAAGAGTGCTCACTCCATTCATCAGTTTTGGTACCAAAAATATTAGTATTTTCATAGTCGACATCTAGCATCGAGTAGCGGAATTATCAGTACTTTAAGTAGCAGTAGTAGTACTGTCAAATGACAATAGATGTAGCACCGACCGGAAACTCTAATCTCAACAACATAAGACTTTCCGTCGGTGCTACATCTATTGTCACTTGACAGTACTACTACTACTACTAATGCTTAAAGTACTGATAATTCCGCTACTCGATGCTGGATGTCGACTATGAAAATACTAATATATTTGGTACCCTAACTGATGTATGGAGTGAGCACTCTTGTCTTACTATACTTCTCTATGTCGGTATTCATAGTAATCTAATTTCAGAGTCATTTATATGTATACAGATGACATTATTAACATAAGAATAAGAATAGCTCACCCTTTCCGAGCTCTGATTTTAAAGGAAATTACACGTTTGTACAGTCAGTATCAAATAGATAGTGACGGCCAAAGTGGCCAAATATATATAGTAACACACCTTTGTTACTCTAGAAACAATGATATTTGGCCACGTTGGGCGTCACTAGTTATTTGACGCTGACTTTACAAACTGTATACCTAGTCATCATCACAACAGATCAAAAGATTAGTCAAAAATAAATGAACGGAACTTACAAGTGTCATTAGTCAAAGGTATAACCTTTTTTGCTGCGATCACGACTGTACCAACGTGGTCGTAAATTGTTTGAATCGTAAAGAAGACTATAGCCTAAAATAAATTATAATACCGCTAGTTTTAGGTGCTGGAAAAGTTCACTAGTAATTAAGTTTTGATAAGTAGCAATAATATCAGATGTATTAGAATCACAGGATAGTCAGGTTAAGCTGCCTTCAGACGTTTTAATCGTTCCTTCTCCATGTGGTCTACAGGCGGCTCGCGCTCGAATGACACCAGTTCCAGTGCTAAAAAAGGATAACTACATTAATTTGTTACAATATTATATTTACTCATATATGTATAATGTTGCAAGTAGGATAGTACAGTAAAGTGTAATAATATGTGTGTAGACAACTTACTCAAAAATATGTCCCATAGTTCTTAACCCGTGGAGCGCCCTAGCAAGACACGTGTGATGTTAACTCAATTTGGGTCGTAGCGACTTAGTATCAGACGTGTGTTACTAGAGATCAATATGGGTCAAATTGCTTTGCATCAATTTGTTGTATGGTGGATGTTTGACGGGTTAATTCGCTGACATAAGAGCTATGGGACATATTTTTGAGATGATATGTGCATTGTGCACCCATATTTTTACACTTGACTGTACTAGATTATAGAGACTTTCAGTGTGACCTGTGTATGTACAAGGGAATAACTACCGTAATAGGTATTATAGTGTTCTTAAGCCTGTGGCCACAATAGTGCGCGATCAGCGACAGCATCAGCTGATGGCGGCTGTACAAAGAATTATTACTTATAACGGTTCTTAGACCACGTGTTGCGATACCATATTCAATATTTTTGTAAAGAACAATGTACTTACACCTTTACTATTCAACAAGCTTTATAGGTATATTCTATTTTTTTCCATAAGTATCTTGCTGAAGATTTGGCACAACAGTCTTGAAGTAAATACAAAACTTAAACCCAGCTATGGGTACTAATCTTCTTTACAACACCCCGGTTTGGATGAATCGATTGACACCCCAGAGTAAATAACCAATCAATTTAGACGTTACGATCGAACACATGAGACCATACAAAAAACCAGCTTAAACCATAACTCTTCCGGTTTTGGTAAAAATTGCTCGTCTTGTGCATTCAGACTACCTGTTGTAACAGCGCCTACATCATTAGGATAAGCTAGGACGGCGCTTTTTTAATAAGTTCAAAAAAGCATAGCATGGATCTGTCACCGTGAGCTCACGCACCCGTTTCGACTGACTGTCGCCCAGGCCGGTCTATGTGAATCGTACATAAGAAGTATACGCAATGACCCCCGAATCCAAACGTAACGATCAATGACTCACCGGTCTCGGTGAGCGTGGGTGTATCGTTGAAGAAGCGCCAGGCGGGCGCGTGCGGCGGCGGCGGCGCGGGCGCCGGCGGCTCGTCGCCGCACAGCCGCCGCGCCGCCAGCTGCCGGCTCACGTGCCGCGCCAGCAGGGACCACTTCTCGAAGTTCACGCGGTTACCGCCCAATCTGAATGTAATTCCATTACTTACAATCAAATTGCCTCCTAATATTTTCTAACTACATAGTACTGTGCGAAGAAGATGGATAACGGGAATTAATATATTATAACGCAGCCATTCTCTAAGTGTGTTCCGCGGAACCCCTGCAAGGGTTCCGCAAGAATTTAGAACACTATGCTTTAATAGCCTCGAAAAATTTTACTATGCAAAAAACACACTTGTTTTATTGTAGGGTTCCATCAAGTATTTCGCTTTCCAAAAGGGTTCCGTCAAAAAAAAGATTGAGAACCGCTGTTATAACGGATATTAAATAATTATTGTTTGTACCTACTGTTATCATATTTATCATCCTATCATGTTTTAGCAATGTGATTTGAAGTTTGAATTTAGGAATATATGTGTATATACATACATACATAGATATCTATTTGCTCCATATTAGTTTGAAATAGAGATGGGCCCAAAATTCGGTATACATATTTGACAAGTTTTCCAATGTTTCTATTCGATCGAATTATTCGATTAAAGTGCCAAGTATTCGGCAAATATTTTTTATTATTTTTGTCTTGTTGCAATATTGTATAATGTAAGTTCTTCCAGAACTTTTCAAGTGTTCTCATCTATCAGGTTACGTTTTGCCGTTGTCATTAAAACACATGTGAGACATATATGTTCAATTGAATCCATAGGATGTTTAGATTTGGAGAAAATTTGTTTTAGAGTCCTTTGCTTTTTGAGCTGTTTGTTTCCAAGGATTTACCTAGTAGCGATTCATATTTAAGTGTTTTCAAATGGTTTATTATAATGACTCAAATTGTAAGATTTTAACCAAACATTCGGCCGAATATTCGTATTCGACATAGGTACTCCATACTTATTCGGCCCATCTCTAGTTTGAAAGTTCAAACCTAAAACTAATAGTCCAAGAGGAATCAACGAGTTGACCTACCTAAAAAGTATTTCCTCACAGTAAGCATCATGCCAAGGAGGATAAAGTCAGCCAACAACAAAATTCTACGAAAAATAAAGTTTACGTTAATAAGTATGTTAGTGTTAAACTTTTCCCACAGCAAACAAATGTACAGTTGACTTACTTTGATGAGGAGCCTTGATTAGCAAAATGCAGGTCCCTGCAAGTGACGGACAGCAATGGCACGGCAGTTTCAGTAGGTGCAGCCGCTAGCGCTGCTCGATATCTACGGTTAAAATATTCAACTATTTATTTTTCACCATTGTTTTGTAAACAAAATACATTCTCGAGACAAAACTAGAACTAGCAGAAAATAATGGAATAAGAAATGTAAATAGATACAAACGGCTGAGATGGGCGGGTCACTTTGAAAAAGTGTCTGATATGAGAGCTGCAAATATTGTGACTAGATGGACGCCATAAGAGAAAAGTCCCAGAGGAGAGCCAAAGAAAATAAGGGTAGATTGTGTCGAGGAAGATCTTAGCAAGGAACACCAACTCGAAAAAAGCTCTCCAAGGATCCCACAAAGGGCTGCAGCTGCAGCGCCAACGGAAAAAAAACCGGGCAAGTGCGAGTTGGACTCGCGTTTCTAGGGTTCCGTACATAAGTCCGACTCACGCTTGACTGCACATATCTAATAGGTTTTCCTACCATATATAGGTAAAGAACAATTTTGTGTATAATTTCGGAGATAAAGGGGGGGGGGGGGTCATTTTTCGGCTATTTTCTTAAACAACTTCGAACCTATGTATTTTAAAATTATAAAAAAAACATGTCCATCTTTGGGTCACTAATTTACATATGTGTACCAAATTTCAACTTATTCCGAGAAAATAGGCTGTGACAGACGAACAGACAGACAGACGCACGAGTGATCCGATAAGGGTTCCGTTTTTTCCTTTTGAGGTACGGAACCCTAAAAATAGATATAAGTAATTTAAAATTACCTTGCGTGGTTGCCACTAGGTTCAACACATAATTCCAACTGACGCAGTTGCTGGCCGCAGACTCCAGACGTGCGGCTCCACTGTAAACAATTAATTACCAACAAATTAATGGCATTATTCTTAAACGGACCTAACTTTGTCAAAACTAACAAACTGTTGAAATAGTTTGTCCTATCCATCATTTCAACATTTGTGTTTGTACGAGATAACAAGGCTTAGATAAAGGTTTCTCCAGCATAAAGCGCGATGGACGGTAAAATAAATGAAGTCACCCCTTTCTTCTTGCCTTTCGATTTTTTGCTTTGCGTTGCCTTTAGATAATAATCACGTGGTACTAATGCGACAATAGAGTCGTTACATCGTCCGCGTAAGACCAATGTAAGTACTGCAGCTGTCATTTTGTTTTTTCATTTTTATTTCTTATGGCGTTATTCATAACCAGGGCCGGATTAACCCTAAGTCAAAGTAGGCAACTGCCTAGGGGCCCCGCCTCGGCTAGGGGGCCCCGGCGGCTCAGCGCGCACCAAATAAAATGTTGTTCCATAGGGTCAAAATTCATGAGTAAATTTTTTATTCTTATAATAATGAGTATGCTTTGTTATTATTTTTTTTCGATCCATTCTTTAAATTAATGAAATACTGTAATAAAATTGAAGCAATACGTTACAGTTTACGGGGCGTATTCTGCGTACCTGTTGTAAAGTTGTAATAATAGAGGTTTTCAGGAAAAATGGTTCACTTTTTTTCGATCAACCAACAACTTTTGGGTTATTTCGACTCAGAATCACGGGGACTACGGATTAAAACAAAGAAAAAGAAAGAAGACGAACGTGTCCCCAGTTTTTCATAGGAATGCTCGACCTTCGGCCTCACTTTTTACCTCAATTTACCATTGGTTTGTGTTCCACATCTCCTCTACTTCAGCTTAGCCTTTGGCCTCGCTGCGCCAACTTAATACAACTTTTAATACAATGGACATTGGTTCGTGTCTGTGCTCAACTATTTATCCTGAAGCCTATGAAGCACGGCTTTGACTTCGCATGAAAGCTCGCCTCACTGGGGCACTTCGGACTTTAGGTGTAGATGAAGATCGATACCCGGCCTTTTAACACGCTTTCACAATTTGCGATATTGTTAATAAAAAATTTCGCGCTCGCTGCGCTCGCGTTTATTTTTGGTTCTTTACTTGACCCTGCATCATCTACATGTTAGCTTGGCCAAGAAAAGTCTGCAATTCTTTTGATAGCATACGCAGTGCAAGTGTTATTTATATGTCATAATTTCATAGAAGTTTTGACGTTTAAAATAATACTTGCACTGCGAGTGCTATCAAAATTGTTGCAGGCTTATCTTGGTCTAACTCTAGTAATTTAAGTAATTCTAACATACGGAAGTTCTTTATTATTAGGTTGATTCTAATTATGAGGCTCGGCGTTTGGTCTTATGGTCGGACAATCGCTGTTCAGCCTCGCAAAATATTAACTAAGTATTGAGAAAATCAACTTTGCGGCACTAGTTGAGCTTAGCCTTTAGCCTCGCTTAAAATTTGCCATTAGAGGTAGATAGGAAAGTGACGCTGAAGCTCACATCTTTGGTATTCCACTGCGAATTGGCCTTAAGCCTAAAGGGCTCTCCCCACACTTGACGCGACGCGGAATCGGCCAAAACCGATAGAATAAAGCTTTATGTCCACGCAATAAGAGCGAAAAAGACATCGTTCTATTTGGATCAGCTCGGCCGACGCCTGAAGATTGAAATTAAAAACGCAAACTTTTTTCCCTGTGTTGAATATGCTGTGTGCAGAATTGACTGTAGGGGGGCCCGAACCTCGCACTGCCTAGGGGCCCCGACATGCTTAATCCGGCCCTGTTCATAACGCGCTACAAGCCTCAATTAGCTATTAATCGTTTGTCTTAATCTACCATTTTGACTTATGCATTTGCGAGAAATGGATAAAACAAATGAACTAATTGGGGCTTGTAAAGTTTTATGAATAAGGGGGCAACTATTATTCCTTTTCAAATGCAATGGAGATAGAAATAGTCGGGCAAGCAAGTTTCGACAGGGACAGAATGATAAAAATAATCTCCTTCCCCTTTTGGGGTTTACAATACTAGAATAAGAAAGGCAGTATGATCCTCTCTTCTATGTTCCACTGACAAACGACTCTTGCCAAGCTTGTAATGAATAATGCTGTAGAATTTGTTGAAGGTTGTATAATATAATATTACCGTTTTCTTAAGACGTGTTACTGGAGACATATTCAGAGCACTAATGATGGCCATGAGGGAGTTGAAATTTCCAAGGTTGAAACATTCTCTAGCCGTCATAACCCACTGTTCTATTACTCGAGCTCTGTATTTGCTTTTTACGGCCTGCAAACAAATTAAATAATAAATAATATAATTATACTAAACATTTGATGAGAAACTCGTGAAGGCCGAGAACGACAAGTCCAGTAAGTACCTAGACTTGGCTCACGAGATAACCGCCATGTGGGATGTTGATTCGACGATCCCGATAGTCGTTTCAGTGAACGGTCTAATAGCGAAGAGTCTCGACCAACATCTTGAGAGACTCTCGCTAGGTGGTTGGATCATGGGTCAGCTGCAGAAGGCGGTGATCTTGGGTGCCCCTTAATACGCCAAACATTAATTGTCATAATATGAATTCGCATAACAGATTTGGCATAACATAATTGTTCATAACATTCAACAGGCATAATAATAAAAAAGCATAATACATATTGCGCATAATAATGAATCCGTATAATTGAAAAATGCATAACATTAATAACTATAACTGTAACTGTCACAAAATGAATTAGCATAATTTGATATAGCGAGCGAATTAGATGGATCAGGGCAGGGCAGCCTTAGCCTTCGATGTTAGGTTTTTTTCTAACAGCCCTATATGAGATATATTCACATCCTAATTAACTCGTCATAACTAATTAAATACATAAAACAATATATGCAATCAAAATTACATTTGTCAGTACCTACCTATAATATGTAAATAGAACCTAAACCTATAAATCCGTTAGATGGAATAACCGTCCGTCCGCCCAAATTAAATTTAAATTGGCTGCAATTGCTTCCAAATACCGCTTTTTGGTGACAACAATATTTTTACTTCCTTGTATATTTATACCATTTAACAATTATGCAAAGTAACGTTATGCTTATTACAAATATCCCATGTCATCGTTATGACAATTTACGATATGCGCATTAACATTATGCGTACTCAGTTATGCGGAATAATGTTATGCGTCATATATGTTATGCTAATTTGTATTAGGAGTATAACGTTATGCGAATTAACCTTTTGGACGCCAATGACCGATATATCCGCACCGCAGGTCCAACGCCAAAGACGGATTAATCTTTCACAGACCACAGAGCAACATAGACCTACGTGCATATGCATAAAGTTCAATTTCAGTTTTGACACTTCGGTGGCGTCCGAGTGGCAGCTTTTGTGTTTGACATCGCGTCGAAAAGGTTAATATAGACCCGGTGATCTTGGACACGGCGCGGATAGTCCGCCAGTTCCTCTCTCTGCAGCCCTGACCACCGGTAACTTGCGCCTTGCCCCGCATGGTGTATTTTTGTAAGTGTTTTTATATTTTCCTTTTATATTCATATTATAAACCTCTAAGAAATTAAATGAATAAAGGAATAAACATTTAGATAATTAATTGTTTAATTAATATCAAACCTTTAGAATATCAGTTGCGCATAAGTAGCTGAGTCTATTAAACCAGTCAGCGTAAGCTTCCAGATTTCTTGTGCTCTTCATGTCAATGTGGTGCAGATTGATGGGTGTCTTCCCACAAGAAGAAGTTGGTTGTTGTGGCTGTGTCGGAGCAAAAGTTTGCACAAATTCCTCTGGACCAACAAATGACAGTCGATGTAACTCAACTATAGTCAATTGGTTTGCCAGCTCAGCTGGTGTTAAACCAAGTGTAAGAATATCTCCCTGTTAACAAATGAATAAATACTGCTTTTAGAGAAGGTTTAGATAAAATATGCCTATAAGCGTAGATTATGCGTTTTTTTTTTACCTGAGCTAACTGTTCTACAGATGTCACTTGAGGTATTTCAACCAATGTTTCTTCGTACTGCTCAAGTGCTGTTAATTTATCCAGAAGTTTCTCTAGCATTGTTGATACTTCCACCCTTACTGAAGACATGTGTTCTGCTGCACATCTATACAAATAATTTTCTTTACAAAAAAAAAGAAAACTGACATCAAAAAGGATAAAATAAAATATTATTCGTTTTTAAGTACCTATATGCATTACCAACTGGGTCAAACACATCTCTGTGTTCGCGTCTTTCCTGTAGACATACACAAAAGTTAAGGGCTATAAAGGTTAATTTTCTTATTTAACCATTATCCACGTGAAAAGGTCCTCCATTTATTTAGAGAACTATGATAAAATCATTACCTACATGCCCACAAGCTGTTAACTATTGCCCACAGGAGAGAAAAATGTACAGTTCGCGCGAACACACTAGTTTTCTCTCCTGTGGTCAATAGTTAACAGCTTGTGGGCATGTAGGTAATGATTTTATCATAGTTCTCTAAATAAAGGACCTTTTCACGTGGATAATGGTTAAATAAGAAAACTAACCTTTATAGCCTTTAACTTTTGTGTATGTCTACAGGAAAGACGCGAACACAGAGATCTGTTTGACCCAACTGAAATGTTTGAAGTCGGTGCCAAGCCAAATAGTAACAATACAACTATTTAAAAATTATAATTTACCTTTGTGTAATATTCCGAACAAGTGCCATAACTCTATCGTCACGGAAGTCATAGGGGAACATACTGGTCCACTGTGTCAACACTCTCACTAGTGCTCTCATGTCTGTTAACTCTTTTTCTACTAGATCTTTCACTTCCGCCCTTCCCTGTACACATTAAAATTATTACTTCCATCATAAAGTAATTAATGGTATTTGTTAATAATAAAAGGCAAGCCCTGCTAAAATAAAACATATAACAAATACTATTAGTTAAAGGGTGAAATACTCTAGTGAAATATGCTATGTTAAATTTGTGGGATGTTATATTTGATTCATTCATCATTATGTAGGTACTTTGGAATTCAAATAACAATGACACCTCTAAATAATTAACACTTTCGGTGCCGGGCGCACGGTTTCCAGTAAAAAATGAACACAAATACATGTTCTTGGCAGTGAATTTGTTAATTATTATCAACTACAAAATGATTGACAATAGAAAATTTTATCAATAACACTACAACATCACAAGGGCTCATCTTAACTTAAAATGATAAAAAATATATAATGATACTTGCAATCTTGTCATATGTTTTAAAGTAGCGTTTACACAGCTTTCCAAGTAATTCGTGAGGCTTAATAAAAAGTCGGGAACACAATAGGAATGTGAATGTATAGGATTTGTTTGCTCCAGGCCTCAGCATGTCTACCAGTGAATCCAAGGGAGCACTAACAAGCTGCCCATCTTTATACTCAAGATCCGTCTTCTCCACTGGGCAATTCACAAATGTTGTTAGTGTCTTTACACCCACAGCCTGCAACTATAAGGAGAAAGAAGATGACAGTATTGCACATATTAAGCATTTGAAAACAAGTGACAAATATTTATCTACAAATTAATAGTTATTGATTACCTGTGTAGCATCTCCTTTCTGTGTGACAAAATTTAAACCACCATTCATAACAAGATGTTTACAAGAGTTTTCTGTCATAAACTTATTGCCTCTCACCATGGAATAATAATCATCATTCTGTAATCAATTAGTAAAAAATAGTGTTAAATTTTAAACAATGCTGTTTATAAGATTATAATAAATAGATGCAATTGCGTAACAAAATGTTAACTTACATCATAGTAAGAGAGTCCAGTGCCATGCAAGAGAGCTGGGTCAGGTGGAAGAGGAGCATGGTCGGTGGGTGGTGGGGGGACGGGGGCCGGGTCGCTGGGGGGTGGTGGCACCTTAATGTTACACCCGCTACATGATGCTTCATTCAGCTTACTTGCGTAGTAATACATCGCCATTCAATTCCTCAAAAGCAGGCCAACACTAAGCTTCAGTAGCTTACTGGCACACTTTTAGTTAACAGACCCATTGGGCTATCTAAAAGCATAATGCAACAATTACCTCGGCGCAGCACCAATTAGTTACATAAAAACAATTATTAATTATGCTACCATAATAGCACTTATATAATGATTGCAATGCAAATGCGATATTATAAAATACTACACATTTTATCGTTTTTTTCCATTACATACTAAACATTATATTACTTATTAGATATTTACATGTATTAATAAATATTTGTACCTACTCCATCTGGCAAAAGACTAATGATAGAGAAACAAATTCATCGACTAATACATATCGACATAATTAAGCAGTGCGATCAATTTTCTCTGGTAGGTCACTTCAATGAATAAGGTGTACAAAAGAAATATAATTGAAAAAAATGATGATAGTCTTATTAAAGTATATAAGGAATTATTGATAATACAATACAGAAGGTGAAAGTTGTCACCAACTACCGCGACCACAATCTACCTTAAAAATCACGCCTCAGTATGTTTCTTCAAATTCCTCGAAGCACAGATCTATTTTAAATAAACCAAGGAATAATAATTCACAAACAAATTTGTTCACTTTATTTAGATTTCTCTGAATTTAATACTTTTTTACACAAAATAGCGCCAACCGAGAGCACTCTTGTTTTTTTTCTTTTTTGTATTGTTTGTATTAAATGTTGCCATAAGCAAAAAAGCTGAATCATAGACAAAGTAACAAGAACATGACATTTTGAAAACAAGGAATATTATACTACTCTTTGGAGTACCTATAAGTTGAACAACATTATTCGTGTTGCATCTCTTTTCTTTATGGAAAACGAATGTGATGCTGTGATGTAAAGTAGTAAGAGGGAGAAAGAGCTTTCTCCCTCTTACTTATGGGTGCGTCCCACAATGACCTTGGTGCGGTGCGCCACACCCATAAGTGAGAGCGAGTAAGAGATATCTCTTTCTGTGAGACTGTGACAAGCATAGATATAATATACTTAAAGATTACGTCTAAGCGAGCTGTCACTGTGACCACTTTTGTTTAGTGTACGATTAACAATGTAACTCCACCTTGCTGTAGCCATGTCGATAAAGTCATATCGATAAACTATCGACATTTCTTGCAATTTGAATTTTACTTCAAAGGTTTAACGATACCTAAAATTAACAAAACGCTTTTATTCTTTATTGTGGTTATCAGATTACAATTCTATCGTCACGCCCCAGCAGGGAACCAAGGGAAAGTTCAGATATTTAATTAAAATACATATATACCTACTAAAATATGTGTTCCGCAATAATTGAATTATTTTATTATATTCTAATATATTCATTATCCATTAGCATTTCAATTATGTTTATGTTTAACGAAGATATTAAAGCTTCAATTAAAAGCTATTTCGTATATATAACATGATTAAAATCGACTTTTCACATCCCTAAAAGAGCACACATATACGTTTTTACGCACACATACACAACCAGGCGGCTTAGCACGGTAGCGTTTTTATCCCTTGTCACCATGCCTGTCACGTTCTAACAAGTATGTAAGTGCGAAAGGGACGCGCATAGTGATAGTCGATAAAAATGGAACCGTGCTGAGCCCGCTGGTTCCACCTAAAACGATAACACCTTGATTTGAAGTCCATCTTGTCAGCAGTATGGTTGTCCTTTTTTGACAAATGACATTTTTAAAAGAGCGAGGAGAGAGAAATGATAGTAGTTGCTGCGCCGTCAAAGATAACCATAGAGGAACAATAACATAGAGATGACACGGGGGAGGGGCCAAACGACCGAACGAGATGCACTTATGGAAATTTCAGTAGGAGTAGCAGAGAAAGCGGTATTGCTTGTCCTTGTCACAGTCTCACTTTTTGTTTGTTCTCCACCAAAAATTTAGTATAGTTAAATGGTGGGCAACAAATAACCCGACCGAATTACGTAGATTGTTTTTGGTATGTTGTCAGGAATGTGAAAACGTGTTTTTAATATTGTCGCTTTGCTTATGTTTTGTCCCTCACGGAGGCACGCGTATAGCTCATCTATGTAATACTAGGTCTATGAAGATAACAGACAACGTTGGGGCCTTGGTGACAAGGACAAACAATAATAGCGCTTTCTCTGCTACTCCTAATACTCCCACTGAAGATACATAAGACTATCCCATTCGGTCATTTCCCCCCACCGCTCATGCCTGATCCAGTTATACTAGATCATGAATCTAGGATATACCTGGATCTGGCATGAGTGGTGGGGGTAACTGACAGAACGGGATAGTCTTATGTATCTTTCAGTAGGAGTAGCAGAGAAAGCGGTATTATTGCTTGTCCTAGTCACAGTCTGACTTTTTGTTTGTTCCCCACCTTTTTATTAGTATGGAGAATGGTGGGCAACAAATGAATACGACCAATCACAGTGTCGCATTTGCGTATGTTTTGTCCCTCTCGGAGGCACGCGTATACCACTTCTATACGATCCTACCTTCTATGTACTAGATTCATGCTCTGAAGCAAATGGAATCCCTATTTCCCTCTGAAGAATATGCGCATGCTGCTTGTGCAAGTGTGAACCCAGAATTCCAAGATGCACTTTAAATATAGCCGGTCAAACAACTTTGTCAGTAAAAGGCGCCATATCCAAAAATTCTTTGGGACGATAAATCTTTAAAATTTGCCGCTTATTTCTACTGACGGAAATAGCATGATAGACTATAGCAGCAGAGAAGAATCGGAAGAACAATACCATAAATAATATTGGACAAAAATCGCAAAATTCAAACATTGTTTTGAAGTTTCACTCCTCGTACATCGATTTTATGACAAATACGCGGTTGCTATTTGCAACTTGTAAACAACTGAAATATTATATTCTGTTAGTTATTGATTACGTCTAAAGAAAACGAGTTTCAAAAATAATGCGCTGAAAGGCTTTCCTTAATACTTGTATTATTTCGATTAAAAACGTATTTAGTTGTTAGTTTTAACAGGAAGCTGCCGTTTATATCAAAATATGTTGAACGGAGATGGAAAACGTTCAATACACACAAATGTTACAACTTTACCCGCTATTGAAACCATACAAAGGAATGTTCGCCGAGCTCCCACAATGTATACAAGGTATATTTTATCAACGTAACTGTTACTCACCTATAGAGCGTAATTTATTAATAGACTATTACTAGTACTACCTATAGTAGAAGTGGTATTAAAGTAACGTATTCATAGTTCAAGAGCTATAAACATTTTTGGTATGTGTATATACCTACTTAAATAGATCGTCGTCGTCGGGGTCGTCCGGTAGTTTGAAGGCCCAGAGGGCCTATTGCAAAAATTGAAATCGATTTTTCGTTATCTGCCTCTCTATCCCTCGAATATGCAAGAACGATAGAGAGGCAGATAAAGAAATTTGAAAAAAAAACTAATCGCTGAATTCCCTCAAGCATAATGTTGCTCATTTTTATGGTTCCGTAGTCAACTAGGAACCCTTATAGTTTCGCCATGTCCATCCGAGGCTTTGCTTCGTGATCGTTAAGCCCCCCCAGACTATGTGCGTGAATCGCGGCGCGACGTCGCGGAGCGAACATATCGCGAAGTTGACGTATGACTCCACACTCGCACACTTCACGGCGATTTAGCAGTTTGGTTTGCGGCAAGATGGCGGAAAAGCATCAGCTGATCGAGTTTAACTGTTAGTTATCTATGGCATCATATGTGATTTAGCTGTTTTTCCATTTTGTTTTCTTGTGAAACCGTAAAATATAGCTGCTTAATATAATATTATCATAATATAATTAATATTTACCTTGCCACATAAGAGCCAAAATAGTGTGTAATGTGGAGTCTTGCAAGTTCGCGCTTCGCGTCTCCTTTGACGCGGGCCGAAATAAATAAAAAATCGGGCAAGTGCGAGTCGGACTCGCGCACGAAGGGTTCCGTACCATATAAAAAAAAAACAAAAAAAAAGCAAAAAAAAAACGGTCACCCATCCAAGTACTGACCACTCCCGACGTTGCTTAACTTTGGTCAAAAATCACGTTTGTTGTATGGGAGCCCCATTTAAATCTTTATTTTATTATGTTTTTAGTATTTGTTGTTATAGCGGCAACAGAAATACATCATCTGTGAAAATTTCAACTGTCTAGCTATCACGGTTCGTGAGATACAGCCTGGTGACAGACGGACGGACGGACGGACGGACGGAGAGTCTTAGTAATAGGGTCCCGTTTTACCCTTTGGGTACGGAACCCTAAAAACGGAGAACAAGGCGCGAAGGCGTGAACAATCTGCGAAATCGACGCCACACTCGCGTTCGCGGCTTTGCCCGCGATTCACGCGCATAGTCTGGAGGGGGCTTTAGTGCTAGAAAGCTGAAATTTGGCATGGATATATACAAGGTGTCCCAAGAAGTAGTGATATACTGAAGCTGGGAGGTAGAGGACCTAGAGGGCTATCTGAATCACCCCCATGTATGTTCCGCGATTTTTTTTTTTTTTTAAATTCCATTCTTAAGCCTCCTCCACACTCGTGCGCGAATCGCGGCGCAAAGCCGCGAACGCGAGTGTGGAGTCCTGAACGCAGACCTGCGAAATCGACTCCACACTCGCGTTCGCGGCTTCGCCCGCGATTCACGCGCATAGTCTGGAGGGGGCTTTAGGTCTAATAGATAATTCACGTCACCATAAATAAAAATCTCATCGTACTCGGCGATAGGTGAAAAATTAAAAAACTCATAACTCCGAAAATACGAAAAATCGCGGAACATACATGGGGGTGATTCAGATAGCCCTCTAGGTCCTCTACCTCCCAGCTTCAGTATATCGCTACTTCTTGGGACACCTTGTATATAACTCAACCAATCCAAAAAAGTCGTTAAATAAAATCTAAAATATGTTTTTAGGGTACCTCCCATACAAAATGGACTTTTTTGAATTTTTTATCGTCGCTTTAAGATGAAGAACTCGCGAATCGCGGGAAACCGGATTAATCCCAATAATCCCTAGATTTTTATTTTATATTTTATTATAGGATATTAGTACAATAATTGCCTAAGTCCTACAGTAAGCTCAATAAGGCTTTTGTGGTACTTAGACAACGATATATATTAATCCCCCTTATTCATAAACGCGCTACAAATCTCAATTAGCTAATAATCGTTTGTCTTTATCTGTCATTTTGACTTATGTATCTGTAAGAAAGGGAGAAAACATTATTTAAGTAAATCAGGCCCGTAAAGTTTTTTTCATCACACTTGCTCGGAAAAGATGTATTTACACGTAGGGCTTGCGGGCGGGAAATTGAATTTTTCGCCCTAGGGCGGAAAAAATCTTTTCCGAGCAAGTGTGATGAAAAACACTTATTTACACGTAGGGCTTGCGGGCGGGAAATTGAAATTTTCGCCCTAGGGCGGAAAAGTGTTTTATACAGAAGTTTGTTTTTATTAATTCTCCTTTTTTTCCTTACAAGTGTGATGAAAAACATTGTGTGTGCCACGGGCGGTAAAGAAATTCCGAACTCGTGAACATTTTAAGCCCTCGCTTCGCGTCGGGCTTAAAATTGACACTCGTTCGTAATTTCTTATTTCCCGCCCTTAATACACAATGTACTAATGAATAAGGGGGATAGAAAACACCCATGACTCAGGAATAAATATCCGTGCTCATCACATTAAATGTCCTTACCGGGATTTCAACCCGGGGCCATCGGCTTCATAGGCAGGGTCACTACCCACTATAGGCTAGACAGGTCGTCAAAATAGTATATATACCTACCCTCTGTCCTTAGACAAAAGGAAATACTTCTCAATTATAATTGCGGCTGGCAGCGTAGTATTCTTTCAAGAACGTTCAATGATAGTTGTCCTTATATAAAGTAACTAACATAAATCAAATACACCATACTTGCACTGATCTCACCTAGACTTAAGCAAGCATACACCCCTGAGACTCGAACGGGAGCAGGGACACAAATTGTAACCGATAACTATGAAAATAAATAATTCTGATTCTGATTCTGATTATTCTTTCAACTGGCTACATGGTCAAGACGAAAAAAGTTTTCGAAATTTGACCGCAAAATCGTAATTGCTTTAGTAATAAAACTATTGATTGCGCCAATTCTGGCGATTAGCTCCACGAGCGGACCCGATAGGCTCCCCCGGGAAGCTGTGGCAAGGCTAGACAAAACTTGGAAGAAGGAAAGGAATAAAATTTTTACCGTCTGCTGCGACCAAACAAAATGAGAGGTGTATTTTCTGCACTCTAAGTGAAACCTGTTACTTACCTAAGTATAGTCTGTCCGTTTTTCTAATTTCTATGATCAAGTACGCCCTAGTAAATGTATCGAACTTGATCTTCTAAATCGGACGGGTTATACATTTGATGCATACTTATTTTTCAGAAAGCCTCGTGATATACCATTTCATCTGCCACATAGAAAGTTATTGGATAAAATAGAATATGTGAAGCAAGAACCACAACCCTTGGTAAATGTTGGCGATTCATTGAATTTAAAAACTTCATGATTTATTGGATACTAAAATACCTTATTATTTATGGTATTGATTACAGACTGGTTTTGCTGAAGCCCAAGAAGAAAGATTTAGGAGAGAAAGGAAACAAACTACATTACTATTGGAACCTATCAACTTGGATGACGCTATCGGTAAGTTTAATACTACCAAGTAAGTTTTTGGTTAGGTAGTAGTACCTGCCAAAAAGTGTAATGTAGCGGGCTTCTTTTGAAATCAGCTGATATTTAGCTATTTTACGTGCATCTTGATGCTGCAAGATACATTTCAAGCTGACGCTCAAATTAAGAAAAAGAAACCGTAGTTACACAACGACGGCCGCAAAAATATCTGACACGATCTTATTCGTAGAGCCAAGACGTTGCCACATATTTTTGCAGCCTTCGAAAAGAAACATATTATTGCAGGTGACTGTGCGACTAAAATTTCTATCAACACAAGTACAATATAATAAATAACGCACCCTTTTGTTGGTTTATTAGGTAAAAGAAAGAAATTGCTTAAAATAAAGGAAGAAACACCTGTTCAGGTAGATCAGGAGACAGGCAAGACCGAAGACCCTCTAAAGGTAAAACCTGTAGTCAGGTCCCAAAAGGAAGTCATCGACTATGTAAGAAATAACCCCAAGTGTGGGTTCCTTTACATGATATACGCAGTCCACCCTGAAAATGTGTATTTTACACCGTACTACCTAAAGTAAGTATATTTAGTTTTGTAATAGGTATAGGTACCATTTTTGCTTTAAAATACCTTTTCACCTCAGCAGCTCGAACAAGAGTACTTTGCTTCTTAAAAACAGTGAGCAAAATGCGATTTTGCTCACTGAGTCATTTTGTCTCACTCAGTGAGCAAAATCGCATTTTGCTCACTGAGTATGTCTTAGTCAGTGAGCAAAATGCGATTTTGCTCACTGAGTGAGACAAAATGACATTCAAGTGACCTTTATAGTCAAATGTCATTTCAACATGCGGGGTCTAATACAAGTTCGATATACTTGGGTTCTATTATCTCTGTCCCTCTAGGTATGTTCTCACTGCTTAGGGTGAAAAATTTTGTGTACTACACGAGATCAAAGTTATTTACATCTCGTGCGCTTTTGAATCCCTTACTACGCTCAAGATTCTAAATTAGATTCACTCGCTACGCTCGTGAATCTATTATAGAATCTTTCGCTTGCACGGGACTCAAAATAGCACTCGAAGAAATATCAAACTTTGATCTCTTGTTGTACAAATAACTATTAACTGTGCTCAATGTGAAGGAGTTCGGTATATCTGTATTTTACCCTGTTTAATAATAATTAAGTAAATAAAGGTACATATATATACAAGCAAGACATTAAGCCAACACGGGTAACTTTTCCACCAAAAGCGGCCCTTTTTGCTCATGAGTGTAAATAACGTAATTTTGTCATAGTAAATTTTTAGGGTTCCAACAAATCCATATAGTTTCGCCATGTTCGTTTGTCTGTCCGTCCTCGGCTTAGCTCACTGACCGCAAGTGCTAGAGAAAGCTGCAATTTAATAAATTTTTGACCTTCAATGAAAAAGGCAATTTTTAAGTTTTCGGAAAAAGTGATTACTTCTGTAGTAAAAAGACGTACAAAGAGCTGCGGAGGTACTCCCTTTTGCGTGATGTAGGTACCTACATGATAACATTGATAACCACTAACACCCCCCAAGCCAATTAAGAGTTTATTGTGACGGATGGGTGGCTACGGAACCCTATACTGAGCATGGCCCAAGGTGCTTAATGATCAGTTTTGTTTATTTATTATTGTAGGTAAAAGAGCCGTTTATTAGTTAGAAACTAATAGTTTTTCCAATGTGATCAATATTAATGGTGTATATTTCATTTAGCGTGGTCCCTTATGAAGAGATCGACAAAAAGAACTATCTGACGATCAGTCCTTGCGGAGTAACGCATTTCACTAACGAAATGCAGTTCACAGCTCTTCCTGCGTGGGAACAGGAGTACACTATATTCGTTAAACTTACAGACGTAAGAAAATCTGATCATATCTGTCACACTAACCATATCGTAGTATTCAATCATAAGTACCTATCATAACATCATTGTTTAAAACAATATTGTGTTGTAGTTGTTGAGCGCTGGTGGCCTAGCGGTAAGAGCGAGCGACTTCCAATCAGGAAGTCGCGGGCTCGAATCCCGGCTCGTACTAAAGAGTTTTTCGAAATTTATGTACGAAGTATCATTTGATATTTAATTACCAGTCGCTTTTCGGTGAAGGAAAACATCGTGAGGAAACCGGACTAATCCTAATAAGACCTAGTTTCCCCTCTGGGTTGGAAGGTCAGATGGCGTCGCTTTCGTAAAAACTAGTGCCTACGTCCATTCCTCTATGAGCTGTATCAAAATGCTGAGATAACGCGAGGAAGAAGATGATGTGTTGTAGTTGTAAAGTTTGGATTTTGAGTACCTACTTTCCTACCGTTTTGGCTAAAGGTTGTCGCACACCAAAAAGCGCACCAGATGGGCATCGCCTCCAGCTGACCCGCTAAATATTCTTTGTTTTCTTCGCTTCTATACTATAACGCATACTTAATAGCATCGGAACAGCATTGGTAAGCGGTGCATTGACAACTTACCGTAGACTGGCGCATACATATTGCTGTCACTGCGTTTGCGTCTTACTGTCGGCGCGGGGACGGCGCGCGGACACCCATGGCTTCACCCTGCGGCTTAGGCGCCGCTGTCGCATAGGCACTGTCGTAACCGTGCCTACATTTTCCGTTAATTGCTTACGTATGGTTAACAGCCTAGTTGACGGTGAGCCAGTGAGTTGGGGCGGCGCTGGTCTGGTGTTGAACTTTTTGGTGTGCTACAACCACTACAGGGTGATTTTTGGGTCGTGATCCAGAACCACTTTTTCTGACTCTGTAAATGATCCACATTATCATATGGTAGTATTTGATTAAAAGATAATTACTTTAATTATTCTTATTTTTCAAGTAAAATTAATGTTATACTAAGTAATTATGGTCACCCTATGACTTTTGACATACGCTGTATAGAAAGCGACAAGACGTCACATTGAGTAGGGTCACCAAATTGTATGCAAAAATGTTTTTTCCTACTTGTCATCTGGGTAATAATCATCATTATTGGTGATAAACAATAATTAACAACATCATTAGGCTCATCTTTGGATTCGGTATGATGTCTGGCTCTCTTGCTCCACGACCCCTAAATCACCCTGTATATGTGTAGGTAATAGGTAATTGCCTAAATAAGATTGACTTTAAACAAAATTAAGTAGTCACACTTCTATAATTATATAAATAAATTACATGGACGTCGCCAAGGGGAGGGGGAGGGGCATTTTAGTTTAAAATTTCCCATACAACCATTTCCAGTCGCCGTTACGACGCGGTGTTGACACATCTTGTGTCGACACCGTCTGTTTCGGTCACAATTCCAGTCGCAGAGTCGTCGCCGTGTCGACACAGTTACCAGAAATGGGGAAGGGTCGACACATGACACAAAGTGACATAAAGTGTGGTCGCCGTGTGCACACATTGTTTCGGGTTTGCGACTACTTTATGCCAAAATCATTCGTTCATTCGTTCATTTTGTTCCTGTCAAATGGAAACTGTCAGATGGAAAAATACTTAAATAAAAATAAGTGACATTAATACGCCATCTCTTAAACGGATTACAAGACGTAATTATATATTGTTTGCATTTATATTACAATATGACTTAAATTATTATGGGGAATTAAACTGCTCGAGTGATTTGATAAACTAAGTGTAATATAATCAACGCGCCACCACATTGTTGTAGTTTAGCCGGAAATGAAATTGTTTACTTCTCAGTGCCTGTGTTCATAACTATATTATTTGAAGCATTTTTAGTACTTCGATGCGTATACTATACTTAAATAACAGAAATAACGCTTTACATACTACCAAACTTGTTAATTATGATGTATAAATATGGTTTAAGGCTGAGAAATATTGCAGTCACAAAGTAGTTGCAATGTTTCGACTTTGTGTCGACTCTGTGTTGACACATGACACGCGCTGTCAAAAGTAATAACAAAGTTACTGGATTTGCAAAATGGCTCCTTGTGTTGATTTGTTTTCAGATATTCTCAAAGTGTAAAAATGCCGTGGTCAGAGATGGGCATTAATCGATTAACTGTTTATTCGACTAATTAATGGAATAAAAAAAGTTAATTCTCAAATTTTAATCGCGATTAGTTTAGTCGACCTAACATAGATTGAAATTGAATTAATCTGAATAGTAATGGAATAAATTATCGATTAAATCTCGATTGAAAGTTGACAGGGGGCCATTTTTGTACGTAAAAATAATAGAAATGTCTTGCATGCAGATGGTAGCAAAACACTTTGTCATAAAAGTCGAGATGGGTGTCGATATATAGGTTTTAGGGAGTGCCGATTTCGAAAATAATGATCATTTTGGAATCCGAAATGGCGGCCATGCACTGTGTCATAAAAGTCGTCATGGATGTCGTTTTATACGTTTTAGGGGGCCCCAATTTTGAAAATGATGACCATTTTGGAATCCAAAATGGCGGCCATGCACTATGTCATAAAAGTCGTCATGGGTGTCGTTTTATAGGTTTTGGGGGGCGCAGATTTAGAAAATGATAACCATTTTGGATTCCAAAATGGCGGCCATGCACTATGTCATAAAAGTCGTCATGGGTGTCGTTTTATAGGTTTTAGAGGGCGCAGATTTCGAAAATGATGACCATTTTGGATTCCAAGATGGCGGCCATGCACTATGTCATAAAAGTCGTCATGTATGTCGTTTTATAGGTTTTAGGGGGCCCCGCTTTCGAAAATGATGACCATTTTGGAATCCAAAATGGCGGCCATGCACTATGTCATAAAAGTCGTCATGGGTGTCGTTTTATAGGTTTTGGGGGGCGCAGATTTAGAAAATGATAACCATTTTGGATTCCAAAATGGCGGCCATGCACTATGTCATAAAAGTCGTCATGGGTGTCGTTTTATAGGTTTTAGAGGGCGCAGATTTCGAAAATGATGACCATTTTGGATTCCAAGATGGCGGCCATGCACTATGTCATAAAAGTCGTCATGTATGTCGTTTTATAGGTTTTAGGGGGCCCCGCTTTCGAAAATGATGACCATTTTGGAATCCAAAATGGCGGCCATGCACTATGTCATAAAAGTCGTCATGGGTGTCGTTTTATAGGTTTTGGGGGGCGCAGATTTAGAAAATGATAACCATTTTGGATTCCAAAATGGCGGCCATGCACTATGTCATAAAAGTCGTCATGGGTGTCGTTTTATAGGTTTTGGGGGGCGCAGATTTAGAAAATGATAACCATTTTGGATTCCAAAATGGCGGCCATGCACTATGTCATAAAAGTCGTCATGGGTGTCGTTTTATAGGTTTTGGGGGGCGCAGATTTAGAAAATGATAACCATTTTGGATTCCAAAATGGCGGCCATGCACTATGCCATAAAAGTCGTCATGGGTGTCGTTTTATAGGTTTTAGGGGGCGCAGAATTTGAAAATGATAACCATTTTGGATTCCAAGATGGCGGCCATGCACTATGTCATAAAAGTCGTCATGTATGTCGTTTTATAGGTTTTAGGGGGCCCCGCTTTCGAAAATGATGACCATTTTGGAATCCAAAATGGCGGCCATGCACTATGTCATAAAAGTCGTCATGGGTGTCGTTTTATAGGTTTTGGGGGGCGCAGATTTCGAAAATGATAACATTTTCAATTTAAAAATGGCGGCAATGCACTATGTCATAAAAGTCGTCATGGATATCGTTTTATAGGTTTTAGGGGGCGCAGATTTCGAAAATGATGACTATTTTGGATTCCAAGATGGCGGCCATGCACTATGTCATAAAAGTCGTCATGGATGTCGTTTTATAGGTTTTAGGGGGCGCAGATTTCGAAAATGACGACTATTATGGATTCCACTTTTATGACAAAATACGTAGCCGCCATCTTGGATTATAAAATGATCATCGTTTTCGAATTCTGCACTCCCTAAAACCTATAAATCGACATCCGTGACGACGCAAGTTATCTGTATTTTCAGATCTAACAAATTGCTACAGAATACAAAGGACAAAAAAGAAGCGAGGAGGTAATGAAACAAGCAAAAATACAGATGATTCCTCGACGCAATTGGGTGATTCTTAAATTGTGTCCAGATTTTTTTTGTCATAAAAGTTTATATTTTTCACATATTACTCTCACAAGTTCCGTGACATTTCGACCTTGTAATTTTTTAAGTAAATGTTTTTGTTTATCTATGAGGATCTCACTAGAATAGTATAATCACAGATCATATAAATCAAGGTATGTTTATATTTGATGAATGAAATAGTAACGCAAAAAAAAAATATATTTGTGTCTTATATTCCTGCCGAAGACTTTTATTTTACCTTTTCCTTCTACACAAGTTTGGCCAAGTAATAAGAATTTAGGGCTCTCAATTTTATTTTGACTTCTACAACAGTAAAGCTACGAGGCCATGTTTGGTATCGTTTTCGTATAAATTCGCAGTACCAAATTTAGTTAAGGTATCACATTGACACCATTCCGAAGTAAAAACATATAAACTTATTAAAATACTTTCTTTTAAACTCATCTTCACGCTTAAACTGCTGAACAGTTTTAATTTAAATTTGGTACACATATATTTTGAGTCCCGAGACAGGATATAATAAGTTATCTCAAAAATCAACCTTTAAAGGTGTGAAATGAGGTGTAGGGGGGAATTCACTAATTGACTTCTTGAAGTTAATACTGTTTAAGTTTAGGTTTGAAGTCATGTTTTTTCATCATTTTTAACTAAATCAAAGATGTAGACCATCCCAAATTTCATATAAATCGGTTCAGCGGTTATTGATTTCCCGTACAAATTTCCACGCCACTTTTCACACCTTCAAAAGATGATTTTGGTTATAAGATCTATCCTATGTCCTGTTCCGGGACGCAAACTATTTCTATACCAAATTTCAACGAAATCGGTTCAGCGGTTAAGCGTCAAGAAGAGTTTCAAAAAAACCGGCCAAGTGCGAGTCGGACTCGCGTATTAAGGGTTCCGTACATTAAGTCCGACTCGCGCTTGACTGCACATTTCTAATAGGTTTTCCTGTCATCTATAGGTAAAGAACTATTTTGTGTATTCAGACGGACATACATACAGACGCACGAGTGATCCTATAAGGGTTCCGTTTTTTCCTTTTGAGGTACGGAACCCTAAAAAGATTTATTTTTATTTTGTGGAATGGTGTCAATGTGATATCTTAAATGGATTCAGCACCCCAGATTTATACGAAAACGATACCAAACACGGCCTAGCACCTTCACTGATATAGATATATCAAGATAAAATTGAGAGCCCTAAATAAACTTTCAAGAGCGGATATCTCAAAAACTATTCAACATATCGAAAAAATTGACGAATAAACTTGTAACAAATTAAATTAACTTTCATTTTGTATAAGTGGCCATGTCGCTGAGATGCATAGTTTCCGAGATATAATCGAAAAACGGGAAAATGGGACCTTCAAAGCCCCCTCTCTCCCCCCCGCTCAAGGGCTACGGCCGGGGACTTTTGATATGTTCACCTCCTAACTTGTCAAACCGAGTTACGGAGTCAAAAATTGTGTTCCGAGCATTTCCCTCTACAACTTTTGGAGCATTCGTTGCCTGACCTAAGTAGCTTATTGAATTTCTTTAAAAACTTTTCTGTAACAGGTTGACGGGTGTTGGGTGTTTATATGGTTTCGGTCGATTATTATCATTTGCATTGCCCATGATGACTTACTAGAATTACGAGCACACGAGACACTAATAGTAGTTTGACAAACCTTGGTTTTCAAGAGGTATTTTATATTGACATTTGCTGTCACAAATTTGCTGTCAGATTTAGTCGCAAACCGCACACAAATGTGTCGACACCTTGTTACGGAAAAGTGTAGACACGGCGACGACACTTTGTTTCGAAACAATTCTAGACACATTGTGTGGACTCTGTTACGACACATCTGACATTTAGTTACCACTTTGTGATTCTGCGACTGGAATGGTTATATGGGTTTATACTCGGAGGCAGCTGACTCCCCCTGCCACCCCCTGGCGACACCCCTGATAAATTTAGTAACTGAAGTAGATGTCATATATTAAAGAAAAAGTGACGAAGCCTCCATTGGTGAGGGTCGGATCCGGCACTTTTTCTTTAATATATAACATCTATTTCAGTTTAGGTATCTCCTTATTTTTTTGTTTTTTGTTTCGGTTGTCCTGCCCCAATCCACATTTGTGAAGAAGTGCCATTCTGTCATTATTCGTGTTTCAATTGTTACTTCACAGATAAAGTTTTTCCGTGTTTACCGGTATTGGAAAGCCTTTTATGTCTGGAGGAAATCGTTATTATTCAGAAAATATAATAAGACACGGAACAAACTGGCCAAGGAATTATTTACTTCAACACCGGTTCTCGGTAAAGCTCTTCTCAACATTCAGGCCATGTGCTGTGATATGTACATGAAAAGTTTCGCAGATATATCTCGCGACATGGACACTGCTTTTTTCTACTTCATAGAAGTGGAGGTAAGCACAATAAAATGTAGGTATACATGTAAGTGCACAGGGGCGGCGTTAGGCGTAGGCGACGTGGGCCGCCGCCTACGGCCTCGCGGTGTAAGTAACGCGCCCAAATGGTGTATGTGTCGGCGGCCGATCGTAAGATCAGGCATATCGTGAAATTCCTAGGCATATCGTGAAACGTGAAAATATTTCACTCGTTCCCCGAGTCGACGGAGCCCCGCTACGCGGGGCTCCTATTTCTGGGCAGTTTGCCCTTCGGGCATCTGAAGCAACCTAACGAACCTATCCTACCTATATATTGGTTTGATGTGACTATCGTCAAAACATTACACAGGAACATTACGATCTGCCTGATCGTACGATCGGCCTACGACATATGCACAGTTTGGCCACTAGAGGGCCTCGCAAAATTTGCCTTCCCTACATTAAATTTAGTTTTGCGTTGCGCCGCCACTGTACGCCGCCAAAGGGCCCTTTGAACGCAAAGGACCCTTTAAAAATACCTACAGCAACGTTTATAGCTAAATTTGTGTTATGCCCCTGACCCCCTGATAACCTAACTAACGTGCGTAACGTGCTTAATCTTGCTAGCATATGCCTAACTTGCACTCCCACACACTCGTCACCGTCGATGGAGTCTTCTCATCACTTGTTTTTGTTTCAAGTAGAAAAACTACTATATAAATTATAATCTGAAATAAATGTCAATGACTACTAAGAAAAAGTACCTAGTGCCGCGATAGCAGAGGACGCTGGTCGCTGGTTCGATTCCAGCCGGGGGCACTGGAGGCCTTGGTCACTTTTTCTTAGTATATGACATTTATTTCAGTTTATAATTCCTTATTAGTTATAAAACCTAAGGCTACACGGTAAAAGCTACACGGTAACTGGTAAAAGTGATCGATACGATAATGAATGAAGATAAAGCTCATTTAAGGCCAGTTGCACCAACCACATTTAACGGACTGATTAACGTCCATCAGCAGTGTAGTTAGTATGAAACCTCCCATACAATAAAATTAAGAAACGCTTTAACGGTGACAGACGGTTTGGTGCAACCGACCATTAGTTATACAATTCTCACTAATCAATCGTTACCCACTGTTTGACAGGTGCAAAGGCTCGAGTATATAAGAGGGAAGCTAATAGAATACAGAGCAGTTGTATTGGACATTTTAACCCAAGCATGTCATGCTGCTCTCTACTTGAAAGGCTTCGTATACGACGACAGGAATATACCTCCATTCCAAATTATCAGAGGCAAACCCACAGGCGGCATGTCGTACACGGAAAAAGCGAACAAAAGGAAATATTGCGAACGACTCGCATGGTAAACAACAGTTTTGATTCTCAGTTGGAACAAGTTTCCCGTATAGGATGAGTACCTTTTCCCTATTATAAATGTAGAGAGTATGAGTAATAGTTGCGCTTAGTTTATCAGGTATGAGGGTGCACCTTTTCGTTCTGATTGCAAAAAATAAATCGGTCATATTTCATCGGATAGAGGTCGTTGAGGCACTGGATCCGATGGAGCCACTTGCCCCACATGTAACGTGAAACGTGATTTCCATTACCTATGATTATTTTTAAGGTTAACCGACCTTGTAAAAATGTTCCAGTTTTATAATGTTATCTGACTATATGACTAACTACATGCTGTATCGTCTAACTAAGAGATCTAATGACATGATAGCAAGTTTGCTGCGAACCCATCTTGAGTTTACTCCCAGTGAAGACCGGTTATTGGGCAGCGAGGTGGATGAAGTCCTCGAAGTTATACCAAGAGTAACCAATACATGTAAGGTGTGTAATAGGTAAAATACATTATCTCAATTGCCCACAAATCCAGTTAAGCCAATTTTCCATCAAACGGTAATAATTAATGCATGCGGCAAAACAAGGCGGTTACATGCTAAATAATGTTTTAACTGAAAAGGGACCTCATTTGCCGTAATTTTTATTGGAAAGCAGAATTATCTATCTGAATCTATTGATGCAATACATTCACATTTAGGGTTCCGTACCCAAAGGGCAAAAACGGGACCCTATTACTAAGACTCCACTGTCCGTCTGTCTGTCTATCTGTCTCATGAACCGTGATACTTAGCTGAAATTTTCACAGATTATGTATTTCTGTTGCCGCTACGAGTATAACAACAAATACTAAAAAGTACGGAGCCCTCGTTGGGCGAGTCGGACTCGCACTTGTCCGGTATTTTAATATAGGTACTTACTTCAATTTAACTATGTTTTAGTGGGCGCTGTTTCAAGTGGACGCTTATATTTTGCCAGACGGAACATTTGAACTCAATCCTAGTGAAGAAATTGTATTCACACATTTTGAGAAAATCACTAACGCGTGGGATGAAAGTGTTCGAACTTTTCACAATTATTTAAATGAGGAAACCTTGCAAATATTCGTCCAGCCCACAATTATGGGCAAGCAAGTTGAATGGTCAGCAGGAGTTTCGCCAAATTTGTATTTCTTAATGAACCAAGACAAGAAGATGTTGGATGATATCACTTATATACCCAATTCCATTCGATCTGCTTACGCCCACGTTGGGAAATTCCTTCAACGATTGGTACCTTTTATGGAAAACTTCAAGGAGGCAATTGAAATGGATACAGATCTGATAATGAATGAACGAGATCTCGAAGCATTTAGAAAACTTGCCGACAGGCTTAATAAACAGATGGAGGTCATAGAAGATGTCGTCAGTTACCAACCCCTGGGGATGATATTCTTATGCTTGTGTCCATTCCAAGAGCTATTTAGACCTCAACCACGAAGACTTTTCGATGTGATCGTTGCTACAACTCCAGAGTAAGTTTATGATTAATAACAACTGTAGATACTTATACAAATTGCAGTGTACACTTGTAAAGGCAGGATCTGTACTGAAATAATTGTCTTTACAGTACGTCTGGTGCTCCATTACGACACCCTGTGTTATAATAAGCACAATACGTAACTACGTCGAAAATTTAAAGGGCCATATGTACTGTAAAACGTTGTGCGATACACGTGCGAATAGGTAATTCGCAACTCGTGTCGATTTAAAAACTCCCTGCAGTCGTGTTTTAATAATCGCCATTCGTTGCTGATTCCATATTTTTCGCACTTCTATCGTAAATATAACCAGTGATCGGAATTGGGTGAGCTAAAATATCTATTATTCTTCGCAAGAGGACATAATATAGAGTATAATTACAACCGGGTATAAATATATTTTTCTTGAATACCGGGTATTCGATATTTATCCCAGTACTCTAAAAAGTCTAAAACATACATGTATCTACTTAACAAACATATTCTGAAACATTGACATGATCTATGAGAAAATCCTAAAAGATAAAAAGTTTGACGAAAATGCTACCCAATGTAACTAAAAATAGTTGTAGCTTTTAGATTAACATGTAACATCCCGTACTGTAAAGGGGCCCACTGATTAACAGTCCGCCGGACAGTATTGGCCTGTCAGTTGTTCGGAACTGTCAAAATATTGTTCTAACTGACAGGCCGATACCGTCCGGCGGACTGTTAAGTACAAACATGTATTTTTAACCCTTAAGTAAAAACATGTATTTTTAACAATACGACTATTAAGTACCCGGGTAAATGTTGAATACCCGGTATTCATGAAATAAAAATATTTTTCTACTCGGTTGTATGTGGTTGTATATTATGTCCTCTTGCTAAGAATAGGTATTTTAGCTCACCCAATACCGATCTCTGTAAATAACTATTGTTACAGAATCGGTCGTGCGTGTATTGACGAAATAGTAGCTGGAGCCGAGAGTATTAATGAAGACATATCGAAGGAGCCAGAGACTGCAGCGGAGCTGGTTGAATTCAACTTCATGCTTGACACCTTGGAAAGCAGGTTGGCGCACCTAGAGGAGCGGCTGGAGTATCTCCGTGAGTTGTACGATCTCATGGGAGAGTTCAACATCCCCATCGCAGCTGATGATATGACTGAATATCTAGGTAAGTAGTCTACTATTATTCAGAGTGTGTATATAAACTATTTCTTGTTGTTATTCTGTCCCATCGGCCAGGAGTAGCATAGTTTGTTAGAAGAACTGCTGTACCATGTTCTACAAATGTGCTTGGTAGATGTCCCATTATGGAAAGGCCATATAATTACCAAAAAATTCAATTTGGTTCATTTAAAATACGAAAAACTAGTAATTTAAGAGTGACCCAGGAGACCGTAACCATGGCAACTAGTGACAAGAAAAAGTTGATTCACCCAACGCAGGCAGAACTATTGAAAACATCACTATTTTAAGGGTTAAGTGCGACGCTCGTAACATTGCGACAAAACGTGGACCTCCAAGTAGAAGCCCGAAGCAAATTAGCGGGCATGTTTGCCAGCCAGATCGGGAAGGATATAATGGACCTCATGATGGATGTGAACAAACTTAGAGAGGAAGTCTCGGTAACAACTCTGTTATAATAATTCTACCAATAACACTAATACTTATAATACTTTACACCATGCATGAAATAAAGCACCAGATAATTATTAGAAAAACACAGATAGGAGTTATTTTTAAACACAAGTTATATTTAATAAATCGGATAGAAATATAAAAAGTAGGTGAGTTGACCGTGACGTCACGATGTAATGTTTCATATAAATTCCACATTAGCAAATCGTTTTGACAGTTCTAAAAAAGTAACTGATTTGACTAGTAGGAAAATACCCTATAATTAAAGGTTGTCTGTTTAATGTTCGGCGTTAGTTGTTGGTACTCAAAAACAGCTCATATTACCTTATTCCGAAATCATTATTTCCGGCAACTCACTCCTTAGCTTCTTTTCGAATTACGGCATTAAATAATTTTCATATATATGACAAACGAAAATGACAAAACACATGCAGCACATAGCGACGCAAAGCAAATAATACTCGTAAACCACGAAGTAAATTAAGTAAGAACAGGGGTACCAAGTTCCGTTAAACGACATTTACGCGGACAAAGTTGCAACCAGCATGATTTTCGGATTACATACCTATATATAAATAAAACTATCTTAAATATTTATAGCAACCGTGGTTATATGACATTAATTCTGACATGGATCAAGTAATGGAAGTACTCGATGACTTCACCGAAAAACTAGCTGTCTGCACTGCAAGAGACAAACAAATGCGAGAGTGGCAGAAAATTTTCAAGGTAAGGTTTTTTAACAGGAACGCTATAGAGATAATTAATTTTAGATTCTACCAAAGAGTTATTGATTATAATAGAGAGGTGTTTATGAAAAAAACGTGACCCCTAGTTTGACAGCCGAAACAGATGATTTCTGTACTGGGCCCCACAGAAACTGGGTGTTGAATGTGTGTTGTGGCCACTAAATTGTCAAACATTAATTTATGACAATCAGATTTACCGCATCATGTACGAAGCCGTACAGTGCCATCACGAATAGCTGTCAAATTCAGAATAAAAATCGTCTGAAGTACGATTTTATACGGGTGGAGTCGGAGCGCATTTCACTTTTGTACGGCCGCAAGCTGGTCGGCTCCACTCGGACTCGGTCGGATCGGGGCGGACTCCATCGCTTCCGCCATACATAATGTCGGTATAGGCATGTTGAAAATGCGCTCCAGTGCGGCCCGACTTCAGCCGATCATTATTAGACTGCACATCCAAATCAATACTGTTGATGCTATTCAACTAAGTAACTAACCAGCAATAGAGAGTTGAACCTTATATTTTTTAGATTCCGCCAGCAAGAATGGAGCAACTCGAGGAGGCTATAAACGATGTCAAGCTCAGACAGTTATTATGGAAATCCTCTAAAGAATTTAACGAATTTTTCACACAATTGTACGTTATTGTTTCACCATATTTTAAGTAGATAGCTTTTTGAGATGTTAATGAAATGAGTTCAACAATCTCACAATAATAGGCACCTAAGCAGATGCCCCGGTTTTGGCCACCTTAGCACCCTCTTTGCCCAGTTGGAATTTTAATAAATAAATAGTAAACTATAATATTTAGAAAAAATACGTTTTAAAGCGTTGTATGTTGTATATTTAGTAACGAATTGAGCTTGTAATTATATATTTAAATGTATTTTATTTTACGTATTACTTGTTTGATTGTAGGTATGAACAGCCATTTAACACGATCAACGTCGACGATGTGCAAAACACAACAATCAACTTTGGAAAAATTTTCAATCAGCTGGATAAAGGCTTACCTCCTAATAAAATTCTGCCGACTTGTAAAGCAAGAATAGATATAGTAAAAGAAAAGGTTAACTTACAAAACATAATTTACGTATTGTAAAGATAACTAGTGTTAGGTTTTAATTTACCTCGATATACAAAGTTCACAACTGCGTTGGGAGCTTAATATACCTACGGGATATATTTTGTTTACTTCCACTTCCGACTTCCGAAAAAGAGGAGGGTAGACGACAAATGCCGTAGATGATTATAGTTATGAAAAAAAAAATACTGAATGTTCATTCTGTACATGACCTCAGGTGCATGTGAGTACCGAAACCAATTTCAACACTTACGTTTTAGCTGCCTGTGATGACTTACCTACGCAACCCTGCGCTTAAACCACGCCATTGGGTTAAAATTGAGGACATACTGAAAGTTCGCATCACACCAGATATTGTCATTACGTTAAATAAACTAGAAGAATGGAAAGCATTTCAGCACCCCGATGAACTGATGGAGGTGGCTGGCCAGGCTAGCTCGGAGGCCGGGCTCGAAGCTTTACTTAAGAAGGTACTCTATTAGATATAATGCTTATGCTTTTATTATATCGAAGTTTAATGGATCTTAAATATTTTGATAGCTCTTGGTAATAAATAATAAGCACTAGAACATTACCTTTGTTTTGGATC
Source organism: Cydia splendana (assembly GCF_910591565.1). Taxonomy (NCBI): domain Eukaryota; kingdom Metazoa; phylum Arthropoda; class Insecta; order Lepidoptera; family Tortricidae; genus Cydia; species Cydia splendana. The sequence goes on along the minus strand of NC_085987.1, from coordinate 35,257,399 downwards.
CGACAATAGTTCTGAATACATATTATTGGAAATTATGATAATACTAACGGAGTTTCATTATCATTACTCATATTTACAATTGAAGTGCTCTGGCGTAATAAGAAACACGTACAGTCAACGGTAAAAATATGGGTGTACAAATCATTTCAAAAATATGTCCCATAACTCTTATGTCAGTGAATTAAGAACGATGGGACATATTTTTGAGTAAGTTGTCTACACCCATATTTTTACCGTTGACTGTACCTATGAATCTATCTATACTTATCTATTATTTGTATTAAACTACGAGTATCAGTGATGGTTCATTGGTCCTACTGATGTAGCTAATTTAAAATGTTTTATCTTATTCTGTGATTTAATTTTAGGTGGAAGACATATGGCAATGCCTGGAACTGCCTGTGTTGCTCCACAAGGATGCACGCGACGTATTCGTCCTTGGTGGTTTAGAGGAAATCCAAGCTGCTGTGGACGAGAGTAACATCCACATCAGTACTATCCTGAGTTCAAGGAATTGTGGTCCTATAAAAAGTAGAGTCGAAGAATGGGCCAAGAATTTGGATATATTCGCGAAAACATTGGTAAGTATGTTTTATTCTTAATAATGTAAAACAGTACAATCAAGGAGAACGAACAGAAGAAAGCCGAATATTTTGGAATTGTTTCGTAATCGATTTCGAGCTACATTAGATGTAAGATCGACCACGCCGCTGCTAAAGAAGACGTAGACGCACCGTTGACGCCGCAAAATAGGTATATGACGTAAACGCGGCGTATGCTCCGCGTGAAGTTTACTGTGGCCAGTCCTTAACTGTGAAAATAAAGAGGGGTGGGTATTTTATCTTTTGTACTTTTTCCTAACTAGAATTAATATTACAGTTATTGAGAGCTGGGTTTGAAGTTAAAACCTTCCGTGTTTTGTGTCTAAATTATAACCAGTATTGTTTACTATTGGATTGAATAATATTATATTATTCACATCAACTTGGAATTTATGTTAATAGGAAGAATGGTTCGCATGCCAACAAACATGGATTTATTTGGAGGTTATCTTCTCCGCCCCCGATATCCAAAGACAACTGCCCAATGAAACTAGGCTGTTCACTATTGTCGACAAATCCTGGAAAGACATTATGCGTAAAACTGCCAAGGTAAGCTAAATTATCAATGGCTGCTATTTAACTGATCACCAGATTTAGTAAAATTTAATACCAAAAAAATCTATTTTACCACACAAAATTATAACACCATTTTAATGTGAAATGATTACCAATTTTATTACATTTTACTATCCTATTAAAGGAAATGACACCAAACTAATCATTATTAACCCAATAATAGTAAATGATTACCAAATTTCAAACCCCATTTTAATGTGAAATGATAACCAAATTTTTACATCTTGCTATCCTAATAAAGAAAATGACACCAAAATAATCATTGTAAACCCAAAAATAGTAAATGACCACCAAAATTAGAACTCCATTTTAATGTAAAATTATAACCAAATTTTTAAATCTTGCTATCCTATTAAAGCAAATTACTCCAAAATAATCAGTGTAAACCCAAAACCGGGCAAGTGCGAGTCGGACTCGCACACGAAGGGTTCCGTACCATAATGCGAAAAACGGCAAAAAAAAAACACGGTCACTCATCCAAGTACTGACCCCGCCCGACGTTGCTTAACTTCGGTCAAAAATCACGTTTGTTGTATGGGAGCCCCACTTAAATCTTTATTTTATTCTGTTTTTAGTATTTGTTGTTATAGCGGCAACAGAAATACATCATCTGTGAAAATTTCAACTGTCACGGTTCGTGAGTTACAGCCTGGTGACAGACGGACGGACGGACGGACAGACGGACGGACGGACGGACAGCGGAGTCTTAGTAATAGGGTCCCGTTTTACCCTTTGGGTACGGAACCCTAAAAATAGTAAATGACCACCAAAATTGTAACCACATTTTAATTAAAAATGTGCAAATATTTAATATATCGTTATCCTATTAAATTAATTAATCCACTTCGTCACCTTTTTCTAGTAGCATTTCATTTCTGTAACAGTCGCAGTTCTAACCTAACCTAACCCACTTTTGTAGTAGCATTTCGTTTCTGTAAGGGTCGCAGTTCAAACCTAACCTAACCCACTTTTCTAGTAGCATTTCTTTTCTGCAAGGGTCGCAGTTCAAACCTAAGCTAACCCACTTTTCTAGTAGCATTTCTTTTCTGTAAGGGTCGCAGTTTAAACCTAACCTAACCCACTTTTCTAGTAGCATTTCGTTTCTGTAAGGGTCGCAGTTCAAACCTAACCTAACCCACTTTTCTGATAGCAGTTTGTTTCTGTAAGGGTCGCAGTTCAAACCTAACCTAATTCACTTTTCTAGTAGCATTTAGTTTCTATAAGGGTCGCAGTTCCAACCTAACCTAACCCACTTTTCTAGTAGCATTTCGTTTCTATAAGGGTCGCAGTTCAAACCTAACCTAACCCACGTTTTTAGCAGCATTTCGTTTCTGTAAGGGTTGCAGTTCAAACCTCACTTTTCTAGTAGCATTTCGTTTCTGTGTGGGTCGCAGTCCAAATCTAACCTATTAACCCACTTTTCTAGTAGCATTTCGTTTCTGTATGGGTCGCAGTTGAAACCTAACCTAACCCACTTTTCTAGTAGCATTTCAGTTCTGGGAGGATCGCAGTTCTAACCTAACCCATTTTTCTAGTACCATTTCGTTTCTGTAAGGGTCGCAGTGCTAACCTAGCCTAACCCACTTAACTGATAGCAGTTCAAACTGATAGCAGTTTAACCTACTTTTCTAGTAGCATAACGAAATGCTACTAGAAAAGTAGGTTAGGTTAGGTAGGTATGCGGTGCGGGGTACGGGGGGTTGAGCGGGAGGGGCAGTTGAGTAATTTTGGCATCAGTTCACTTTATTTCGTAATATGTATACATTTTTTGGTAATCATAGTGGTTTTTTTAGGTGAAAATATCGCATTAATTTGGTCTTCAAGATTTGGTGATCATTAATGATTTTTGGTGATCATTAATTATATTTGGTATTTGAATACAATTTGAAGTGCAGTCGTAATTAAAACGGTGGTACTTTTGTATTTTTAGGCCTTATTTTTTTGGTGTTCAGTAATTTTTTTTGGTAAGCATGATTTTTTCATTTAGGGTACCAAAGTATTTTTTGGTGGTCATTATATTTGTAGCCATTATTAATAGATAGGTAATCTACTCTAATATGCAATACACAACAACGCAATAGTGCTGCGTGCACCACAGTTAGTAACAGAAGTAAAAAATCGATAGAGGTGTTCAAAATTATCAGCCTCATATTATTGTTAACAGGATAAGAACATAATTATTGTGCTTTTGAACATTTCGCTTGCTCTAACTGTTTTTACTGCGATAAAACGATTAGATTTTCTAGATGAGATTTTTGACTAGGTGGTACCTAGTAGGTACCATTAAGAAATAAAACTATTGAAACGGATTATATCACGTATATTGAATTCATAGTATTCATACTACATCCCGACGTTTCGAACCCTTTACAGCGTTCGTGGTCAACGTCGTGGAAACGTAGTATGAATTCAATATACGCGATATAATCCGTTTCAATAGTTTTATTTCATGAGTAACTATCGCGGTAACCGGAGACAATATTAGGTACTATTAGTTAAAATTAAAAACATTTTAGACCCAAAATCTTTAATAACATATGTGCACAATAACAATCTGTAATGTACCTATGCGTAGGTCCCATTGGCTATGCCAGCTGCCACTCAACCAAACCTCTGCGAAGAGTTTGTGCGAAACAATGAAATGCTTGACCAGATCATGAAGTGCTTGGAGGCGTATTTGGAAACCAAACGTGTTGCGTTCCCAAGATTTTTCTTCTTGTCCAACGACGAGTTGTTGGAAATTCTGGCACAGGTAGAGAACTACAACTATCTTTTTTCACTAGAAGGATTTTATATATTATGATATTTATAATTGAAGGTTCCAATAACATATTTATAATCTCTAATTAATCCAATATAACACAATTATAATCTACTGACCTACGTTTGCAATAGATCTTATGTGCTGACAAGGTCATCCCACAATGCCAAAATGTCACTCACTCAATGATAGGTGTAATTTGAATACCTCTAATTCTAACAAATAAATTTGGTAAATTAATACGATCGATAGATGAATAATTGTACTTCATCAGAAAACCTTGTATATAAAACCTAATATATACATTACTCATACATCTTTCAGACGCGTAATCCACACGCAGTGCAGCCACACTTACGCAAATGCTTCGACGCGATGGCTAAGCTCGAATTCTTAGTGAAACTCCCAGAGAGCGAGATGGAAGTAACAGAAGACGGTACTCTTGTGGAGAGGGAGATGTCTTTCCAAACTCGAGACAAGTTGCAAGCGCAACTCGCTAAGACAGCCAAAACAGATGACCTCACCACCGACATCATTGCGATGCTGTCACCAGAAGGAGAGAGGGTTAACTTGGGCAAGGTAATCACTAATCAGCATACCCCGGGGTTTGGAGTGCGGGAATTTATACTAGCCAAAACATAGTTAAAATCACCGTCCTTTCGCTTAAACTACGTCCAAATTTAGGTACAACCCACAAAAATGTGTAATTTTTTTACATACCTTCTGTCAAAAAGAAAAGTAATTCATTTGAATGAAAAAAGTTGAGGATGGATCCTTTTTTTTACATTTACGTACGGAAAATTACGTTTAATTTACCTAACTCTAAGAATCATAACTTTACAGGGTGGCCAAAAAATGGGTGCATTCCCGTTGCCAGGGAAGTTTTGATATTATACTGAACAACTTTTACTATGGAAGCAACCCCGAACCGCGAAAAAAAAATATTTTTCACATCACCTATTCGAAAAAGGGCTTTCTCTTCCCCGCTAGGAGGGATCAAAGTGGCACTTTTCTTCCCTGCTAGGAGGGATCAAAGTTGTACTTTTCTGTTCTAGGACACGATTTTTCTTTCTTGCATAAGTACTATTTTTTGTGGTCAAATAATACATATTTTGGAACATAACAATTTCCTCATAGTTGATGGGAAAAGCAGTATGTGTCACACGGTATCAAAATTATTTCGTCTTGGGCGTTAATGTACGCCCTTGACGGAAATATATAATTTTGATCCCTTGTAACACAAACTACTATTTTGGCCACCGTGTATAAAGACTCAAAACTCAAGACTTGTAAATACAGGGCCTAAAGGCGCGAGGAAACGTGGAAGACTGGCTGGGCAAAGTCGAAGAAGCCATGTTTGCCTCTGTGAAACGATCAATGAAGTTCGCCTTGAAAGACTACCAGTTGCGCCCTCGCACTGAATGGGCCGAGTTACATCCCAATCAAGTAAGTAGCCGCCTCCATGGCAGAAGATTTCAAACGCCGTAAATATGCCACCCTTGGTAGTAAGTAGTTACATTTTTGAGGCGTTTGTGGTCGAAACGCTGGGGCCGTGGGGGCCAAGCGCGCGCCATATATACAGGGTCTTAGCGGAGCGCCTTATAGATGCCGCAGGGGGCCAGAGGGCTTGGGCAGTATTTTGCTGAACGCATTAGTATTGCCATACAACGTGGCAATACGGCCAGCCTTCTGGGCACAGGGGACGTTATTTATTTATAGGTTCTTTATTTTAAGTTTATTTCGTTTAGAGATACTTTGTATTATTATTTTTAAGCAAATTTAATGTTTTATATTTATTTAATAGTGTTGTAGTAAGTAATGATCATACGTGTATTTGATATCGGTTTTAAATAAGACGTCGCTATACATATACATGCATATTTACCTATGCATGTGCTCATTGAAAATCCTCTATTACTACACAGAGTTTCAATATTATGTTTGATTTATTTGAACAAATACAATTAAACTAGGCGTCCAAGTTAATTTCTTCGGATGTATAATAATATTAGTCGTTTATGTTACTGCTACATAATGAAATGCATTAATATACGAGTGTAGGTTTATGAGACGATCGAAATGTGTTTATAATAAGATAACAATGCTTTATATACACACATTATTACATTTAATTTAAAGAGACAAAATAATTCCTATTTTTAAATTTAATTATTCATCTATAGAATTTATCACAATTAGTCAATCATAATCATAAATACATGTATGAAATAATGCTTTACATCCAATATCTCACGAACTGTTTAAGATCTAAGACTTAGACTTACTCATATACCTCGTTTTTTCATCATTAGAAAAAGGGTACTTAACGTGTGTTTTTATTGAAGTTTCTTTTAATTGGAAAATAAGTTATACCAAACATGTATCAATTATATATTATATATCAAGGATATATATTTACATTATTTGGTTTCATGAGTAATAGTTACTTTTTTTAAAGCGTTTTTAATAAAAAGACATGTCAATATTGTTTACCATATTTCTAATGCAAAAAAAACGAGGTAAAAACTTACGACTCTATGTATTACGTATTGTACAGGTGATACTAACAGTATCTCAGATAATGTGGGCCCAAGGTGTCCACGCCCTATTCGATCTGGATATCCCGCTGCGCATAGACACCGCGCTACTCGGATACGAGAAGAAATGCATAGCGGACTTGAACGATTTGGCGGCTATCACTCGCAAAGATATCTCATCGTTGTTTAGAAAAGTACTCTGTGCACTGATCACTGTTGATGTCCACGCTAGGGACACAATATCGCATATGGTGGAAAAACATGTACAGAAAACGTTAGTATTATAAATTATAACAAATTGTATTCATAGTTACAAATACGTGGACATATTTAATTAACCTACAATAAGTTTGTACCTACTTAGTGATAACTGGAAGTACTTTATGAAACTTATGAAAACCTCATAAGAATCGACTTTTTGGCCCTCGTTTCCTTCAATTTTAATCTTATTTGTTTAGTTTAGGCTACAACCACGTTTTCTATAATCAACCATGTACATTGTATTATTTACTTAACCCACGTAACGTTATTTCAGGACCGACTTCGAATGGCTTAAAATGATTCGTTACTATTGGGAAGAGGATATAGACAACTGTGTGGCTCGCATGTCGAGCGCTATGTACATCTACGGGCACGAATATTTGGGCGCTGGGGGTAATTATTACTGCTAGTGGCAGTGTTGGCCGAAACATTAATGCAATTTAACAATATACATTGAACCGTAAACTGTACCCGTCCGTTACGATTTACGGTTCACTTTATAATTGTTAATGGTTAATTGCAATTAACGTTCGGCCAACACGGCCGTAGAGCCTGTATAGCTCGCGTGTATAGCTTAAAACTGGATAAATAAATGTATTTTCATCACATTATCACCATAAAAAAACAGAATCGACCCAATAACCTATTTAATCATCGAACTTGCTCACATCATGAGAATCTATTGATAATTGCGACCTGTAGAACCAGAAGGGAACATCATATGAAAGCATTTTTACCAAAGCTTACTATTTATAAAGTAGGTACTAAATAAGTAGTGGGTTTTCATTTTTTTATTTTTGATCACGTTTTTATTTTTTTTGTCGTTCTTATCATCTAATTTATGCCTATGTGACGTGACTTACCTTACTTGCCTGTTGGGCTTGTCTTTCGCCAGACGCTTTGAAGCGGCCTCACGTTCCCTGTGGGCTCCCCCTATATGGGGTCATGAATCTTTATTCAGGAGTCCGTGCTTCCACTAAGGGTACACAACTTCAAAGTAAGCACACTTGGACGTGTGACTTTGTCATATCATTTTGTATGGGGACAGCGAACGTGTTAACTAATCTTATCATTATAGGTGTACTGGTGATAACGCCTCTGACAGACCGCTGTTACTTGTGCCTCATGGGTGCACTGCAGTTGGACCTAGGCGGCGCCCCCGCCGGCCCGGCCGGGACCGGAAAGACGGAGACCACGAAGGATTTAGCCAAGGCTCTCGCTATTCAGTGTGTCGTGTTCAATTGTTCTGAAGGCAAGTGTATCGTACCTATAACGGTTTTTCGACACTACTTAAAGGTTCCCACTCATAAAAAAGCATTCGGAGGCAATCATTTTACCATGCCTAAATTAAAGGTGCTAATGAACTATATAAGCCTTTATTACGCGATATTTTTTACAGATTACTCTTTTATTGACAATTAAAAACATATTACAGAGGTACACAATAATACCTAATACAGATTAATAAACAAGTGAAATTGATTACAGGTCTTGATTACAAAATGATGGGCCGTTTCTTCTCCGGACTGGCAACATCCGGCGCGTGGTGTTGCTTCGACGAGTTCAATCGAATTGATATCGAGGTGCTCTCAGTTATTGCTCAACAACTCATCACTATCAGGAATGCGAAGGTGGCAAAACAAAGCCGGTAGGTCTAAAAGCTTCTGGGAGCAAAACTAAAACATCTACGACCCCCAAATATAAAGCTTCACGTTTGCGGAGTCCCTGCGCAAAATCGGCCCAGTAGTTTCTTTAGTGCCTATGGGTCGAATTAAAGTGGATCGTATGCCACATGAAACAATGGCGGTTGCCTAGCGTAAGTTAAATAACCACTGTATACCCTAAGGTATTCTCCTATTGGTCAAATTCGTTTCTTTTTTAGAACTGTCAAAACGAGTTGGTAATATGGAATATATATGAAACTTTACACAATGACGTCACGGTCAACTCCCCCACTTTTTATATTTCTATCCGATTTATTAAATAGAACATGTGTTTAAAAATATCTGCTATCTATGTTTTTCTAATAATTATCTGGTGCTTTAATTTCATGCATGGTGTGAAATTAGTACATTATTGTCGAGGCTCGGAAGTAGCTACTTGCAGGCTGAGGATTTGTTTTAAACGGACGACCTTGGGAGTCCGTTTAATTGAAGCCGAAGCCAGCAAGTAGCCTTCCAGCCGAGTCATATATAGTGCTTTTCTCAAAAATGGTGCAAGAAATATAAATATCATAGAAATATTTTACAAAAGCAACTTTCTTACGTATATATTTTCACAGAAAAAAGTAGAAACAATTGAATAAATTAGCTTTGCCGCCTTTTTATTTATTTAATAAAAAAATAGAAGTGTATTTTTCTGCCGAAAATACGCCAACCTATTTGAGACAGCTAAATAGTCGCGGTACTAATCATCTGTTTGGCTGTTTAATGGGCCTGTGCCTTCATTTGATATGGCCATTTCAACTTTTAAAAAGTTTGGAACTCGACAAATAATGGAATTTGTATGCAACATTGCAGTCCCAAAATCGAGACTGCAATGTTTTTAACTTTTTAATTTTTGACTGACCATAAACTACGCACTTCGCGACCTATTTTTTAAACGGCAAAGTCGACTTTGCCGTCCATTTTTGAGAAAAAATTATTTTAAATACAGTCAAATACCCTATTCTGCAGTAAACCCAAACAAAAAGGATTTGACATACTTGCGTCCTTGTAAATTAATTAGTCTTATTTTTACAGGTTTATGTTCGAAGGACGGGAAATCAAACTGGTCCGGTCCTGCGCGGCTTTCATCACCATGAACCCGGGCTACGCGGGCAGGACTGAGCTGCCCGACAACCTAAAGGCTCTCTTCCGGCCCATATCGATGATGGTGCCCGATTACGGTAATGTGTCTTTTTCCAGACGCACCTTTGCTACGAGATGCTACGTCGTAGCCCGTAGCAAATGAGTTTAATATTTTGCAATTTTTTTGTCGTAGAGGCATGTCGCATACATCAAGTGATCAGTGTTTTATATTGAGATGAGAATTTCTTAGCCCGTAATCTTTATATCACATTTTGAACATCCTCTATAAAATGTACATATGTATAATTTGACGTATCATATGTTTATGTGTGTTCACAGCCCTTATAGCAGAGGTGATATTGTATTCTGAGGGGTTTGAATCATCGAAAAGTTTGTCTAAAAAGATGGTACAAATGTACAAGCTATCCAGTGAACAGCTTTCTAAGCAAGACCACTATGATTTCGGGATGCGGGCAGTCAAGAGTGTCTTGGTAAACTTTAAAATATACGATAATTGATAATTTACGCTTGATAGAATGGGTATACGACGCAGACCTCTGGACAAAGGCTAAGGCTATCATCTAGAGTTCCTTCTCAAAAGTATTTCATGACTTTTTTCTGTAGGTGATGGCCGGTGCTCTGAAGCGAGCCAGCCCCGACCAGCCCGAGGAGATGACCTTACTATGTGCTCTGAACGACAGCAATCTGCCAAAGTTTCTAGCAGCCGACGCTATTTTATTTGCCGGCATTTTGTCGGATCTATTCCCTGGAGTCGAATTGCCAATTCGAGATTACGGAGTTATGCAGGAGTGTATCAGTAAGTATTTGTTTGCGTGTGGTTTTGCAGGGGAGCTCGAACGTAAGCCGAATTGTACCAAGTTGTGAAAATTGAAGTAGGAGATTATGTTAATATTTGGATTACTTCCTCACTGAGTCACTTTAGCAGCACATTTTGCAGACAACTAAGTATCACTAATAGTAAGTAGCCTTTTAATCAGCTTGACTTGTACAACGCTTTGTGATACCAAAGACATATTCAAGAAAATGTCATTCTCGGATAGACGGCGCACACACCTTTGGCCTATGCTCGGCTAGATGGCGTTGACGACACCGTTTCATATTTAACAATTTTAACACATAGGTATCAGTGAAAGAACATGGGTTGAAATGATATAAAAATAATAAAATCATTTATCCATATATATAGGTACGTTTTTTTGATGGTTGTATACAATTCCATTTTGAGTTTTAATCGTGTGTCGATACTTGGCAGTAAAGGCCATAGTCGGTTTTCCATAGTAAGTTGGCTCTTAAGTCAATTTGATTTGGTTTTTTTTTGTGCGTACCTCTTATGGTGAAGGATATTTTTGCTGAGTATCAACATCCTACTAGTGACAGTTTTTGACTTATGATTTTATTTTATTTTTTCTTTAATGTGTTGTTTTTCGGGATGTATTCAAGCGATTTGCTTCAATTTTTTTAAATAGTGTTCTTTATTTAGGTATGCATCGATACCCAAAAAAAACAAATACCAGTTAATAAAAAAAAGGAAAACAAAAATAAAACATTTTTTTTATGTCGTGGTGAAGTAGTGACACCTCTAATTTTTTGTTTCTAGTTGTAGGCCAGACATCTCGGAGTAATTAACAATGGAGCCGACATTAACAGGCGTTCCCCTCTGGAAAAGTCCGCGGCCGCCGGTCAAGGAGGTTATATAAAACTAGTTGCCACACGTCATACGCCATTTAACAAACGTCAGTCTAAGCGGAATGATGGGAGCTGAAAATGCCGAATTGCAGCGTTTTCTCGTGCAAAATGAGATCGGAAACGTCTAGCGTACAAAAAGAACACGTTTATTTTCATATGTATGCACTATCACATCTAAATATTATCAAATAGTGCACAAACTTTGGAAAAAACTAAAAAACATTGTCAATCTGAAAGTGATACCACTTAATGATACTAGATCTAATTTAGGGTAATTTTAAAGATGACTTTCTAAAGATTAATTAGGTATAACTTCTAATAGGAAACATTACGCGAAACTCTGCGAAGGGGGCGCTACTACCACAATCCATCACAACATTCACAACCTGGGGGTCTACCGCGGAACAAGAAAATTTAAATTTCGTTATCTAACCTCTCTATCACTACTGCATATTCGAGCGATAAAGAGGCATATAACTAAATTAAGATTTTCACATTTCGCTTGTTAACAAACCGCTTTCATGCATCAATGCATAGATTTAATATATAGAGATCCCGTCTCAGCGAGCTGTCACTGTTGCCACTTTTGTTTAGTGTACGATTAACAATGAGGCCCACCTTGCTGTAGCCATGTCGATAACGTCATATCGATAAACTATCGACATTTCTTGCAATTTTAATTTTATTTCAAAGGTTTAACGATACCTAAAATGAACAAAAACGCTTTTATTCTTTATTGTGGTTATCAGATCACAATTTTATCGTCACGCCCCAGCAGGGAACCAAGGGAAAGTTCGGATATTTAATTAAAATACATAAATACCTACTAAAATATGTGTTCCGCAATAATTGAATTATTTTATTACATTATAAAGCCTGACAACAGTTTATTTAACCCTGAGATAGTGTCGCTGCAAACAGCTTACGTATGGCAATAATGTGCGTACGTCATGTATAGTCGGGGTAGTGGGCATTGGCTTCATGTTGATACGTGGTTGATACTGGTATAATGTCAAAACATTGCTTACAGAGAATTCGGTTCTTTCAATTTACCTATTCGTCAAAATCTGATTCTAAATATTCAATATTATTATATTTTTCGTTTTCTTACTCTGACGAAGTCTGATTTTCATCAGATGTTGTGTCGCTTTCAGGACCACCAACCTCGATTATAAAACGTTCAGTCTCCAATTCGATTATAGGATTTTTATCGTCGATCTACATAAACCTTAAATGAAATATTAAAGTTTAAACCTAACAACTAACCAGTTCAATAAAACCGCACTATAAAATGTCAATACCGGTCATGTCTACAACCAACTTTAAAACATTGTTTATTGGAATGCTATGTAATCCTTCGTCTTTTTTAAGCTGTAAGTATTTGATTGCATTCACTACAAATTTTTTCGCATCTTTGGTAATTTTTTTTGGCATTTTTGTAATAAAACCGTTTATATTTGAATTGACATTCGATGACATCCAACGTTCGTTGTCAAAGAGTACTTGTTGCCAGTAAAAGAAATTAGTACCATTGAAAATCCGCAAAATGGCGAGGGTCAAATAAACTGTTGTCAGGCTTTAATATATTCATTATGCATTAGCGTTTCAATTATGTTAATGTTTAACGAAGATATTGAAGCTTCAATTAATCGCTATTTCGTTCCGCTCTGTAGCGTTTATCGATATATAACATTATTAAAATCGACTTTTCACATCCCTAAAAGAGCACACATATACGCTTTTACGCACACATATACAGCCTGGGCGCATCAAAAAAGGCAACACTTGATTTGAAGTCCATCTTGTCAACAGTATGGTTGTCCTTTTTTGACAAACGGCATTTTTAAAAGAGCGAGGAGAGAGAAATGATACTAGTTGCTGCGCCGTGAAAGAGAACAGAAAACGTTGGGCCCTTGCATCAATGTCATATTTAATTGTCTGTGCAAAACTTGTCAAAAAACAGTTTACTCGTAAGGCACAGTCAGTATGTATAAGTGACTCTATGGTTTACTAGCTAGCTAGCTGGCGGCATAACATTGTTTATATAACACATTATTTTTATATACCTAACACCTTAGTTTTATATCAACCTAATCTATTCAATCAAATAAATAGTATTGATCATAAAGGCTTGTGCACTATTCAGGCGAGGTTCGATAGGAGGGAAGGGGGTTTTAGAAAAAGTTGATCACGTTGGGGGAGGGGGGTATGTTAAATTACCGATAGACTACTGTTTGAAAATTCATTTTTTCTTTAGTTCCTACATATATTTTTATTTCACATGTCAAATATTTTATTTATTTTAAGGTATTTACGGCTGTCACTTTCCATAAATAGGCACTTTTAATTTATTACTCTGGTATCACCGTACCAAAGTTAGAGATGGGACACCATAAAAACCAATATCGATAAAATCGATATAAACGTTATGAATATATTATTATTTTTATTTATTTTTCTGATTTGACTTGCAAAAACAGTCACACAAAAGTATACCAATATTAGGATAACTTATTTATCTAAAAAGACTGACCCTAAGAAATGCATTAGGCACATATACACAAAACTTATTCATTTTAAGTATCAATAGAATTTCGTTATAATATATACAAATAAAAGATTTTATAAAAGTTATTTTTTGTTGTTTTTTAAAAGCTGTTATTTCTATAAAAAAATGTGTAAAACTGTTCTGCCTGAGCTTAGACTGATTCAGACCAATCACCCATGTGAAAAAAATGATTCTTTTAATAGTCTTTACAAGATCGTTTGTTAGAGGTTGTCCTTTAATTAGTGGAGGGGGTCTGAAATAAACAAACATTAGAAGAATTAATATTTCCATACAATCTTGTCGTATTAACCGGTTTAGAACAACAAAAACCGGTTTCTTCCTATGTCGGTGTCTTTGTTTCCGCCGCACACCCAGGGCTCGGGAACCATTTTATTTTTCAAACCGGTTTCGTTCATTCACCCGGGAACGAAAAGGATATCGTATCGTATACTACATTGAAAAACACCGAAAACAGAACTTGACCACACACATTGCTAATTTTTAAGAAGAAGTACCGTTTGGAAAATTTTGATATTTAGGCAAGTAGTAGGTCAATGTCAGGCCTACAACTAGAAAAAAAATTAGAGGTGTCACTAGTTACTTCACCACGACATAAAAAAACTGTTTTATTTTTGTTTTACTTTTTTTTTCCTTTTTTTATATGACCACTGGTATTCGTTTTTTGAGTATCGATGTATACCTAAATAAAGAACACTATTTAAAAAATTGAAGCAAATCGCTTGAATACATCCCGAAAAACAATACATTAAAGAAAAAAAAATCATAAGTCAAAAACTGTCACTAGTAGGATGTTGATACTCAGCAAAAATGTCCTTCACCATATAAGGTACTCTCAAAAAAACCCGAATCTAATTGACTTAAGGGCCAACTTACTATGTAAAACCGACTATGGCCTTTACTGTGAGTACAAAGTTTACTATAACAGGACCCCTCTATACTATCTATTCTCTTTGGTGATACTAAACTACTTAAATGATTTTTAAATAACTCTGTTCAATTGTTGCCTTTCTTGTTATCAGTAAAATGCCTTCTGGCGAAGAAGTTGCAAGTAGAAGCGTGTCAGATTCGAAAAGTAATTCAATTGCACGAGACGATGATTGTAAGATGGGGTGTTATGTTAGTCGGTCCGACGGGCGGAGGAAAGACCGTAGTTTTACACGTGAGTGCCGTTTTTACCACATTTCTAAACTTTACAAATATAAAATCAGCTGATTTTGAGATATGGACCTCCAATAGGGAGTATTACTGCAATGTTCTGCCGCTAGAGTGCAGCACAAGTGCACATCCTAAGCCATGGAGTTATTTATAGTATTTATACACACAGTTATTTGACAAGTTTTCACTATGACATTGAAGCACAAGGCGGTTTTTTTACATATGGCCTGCCGCGAACCGCGAAAATCAAAATTTCGTTATCTGCCTCTCTATCGATGGAATATGCAAGAGTGATAGAGAGGCAAAAATCGAACTTTCGATTTTCATTTTACGGTAGGCCCTGTGTTTGTGCTAGTGACGCCTTCTACGCAGAGTTTTGCGTAATATTCCCTATTACATTTAGGTAGTTTATTACTAAACATGCCATGCTGCCATGTACATACATATATGTTTCTTTCTTTTTTACCTAATTTCTATGAAGTAATATACCTACTGTGTATAATTGCATGAATTCTATAATAATTTAAATTGTATTTTCTTATTTACTCGTAATGCATGTTAATTATAAGATGTAATAATGTTTTGAAAAGATGTGTCCCGCCGAGTTTGTTGCCGGTCCCATATTGGGATACCCTCCTCCAATTGAGGGGGGATTTAAATCGGCTGCTATTTAACTGATCACCAGACTTAGTAAAATTTAATACCAAAAAAATCTATTTTACCACCCTAAAATAATAAATGATCACCAAAATTATAACACCATTTTAATGTGAAATGATTACCAATTTTATTACATTTTACTATCCTATTAAAGGAAATGACACCAAACTAATCATTATGAACCCAAAAATAGTAAATGATTACCAAATTTCAAACCCCATTTTAATGTGAAATGATAACCAAATTTTTACATCTTGCTATCCTATTAAAGAAAATGACACCAAAATAATAGTAAATGATCACCAAAATTAGAACTCCATTTTAATGTAAAATTATAGCCAAATTTTTAAATCTTGGTGTCCTATTAAAGCAAATTACTCCAAAATAATCATTGTAAACCCAAAAATAGTAAATTACCACCAAAATTGTAACCCCATTTTTATTAAAAATGTGCATATATTTAATATATCGCTATCATATTAAATTAATTAATCCACTTCGTCACCTTTTTCTAGTAGCATTTCATTTCTGTAACAGTCGCAGTTCTAACATAACCTACCCCACTTTTCTCGTAGCATTTCGTTTCTGTAAGGGTTGCAGTTCAAACCTAACCTAACCCACTTTTCTAGTAGCATTTCTTTTCTGTAAGGGTCGCAGTTCAAACCTAACCTAACCCACTTTTCTGAAAGCAGTTTGGTTCTGTAAGGGTCGCAGTTCAAACCTAACCTAACCCACTTTTCTAGTAGCATTTCGTTTCTGTAAGGGTCGCAGTTCAAACCTAACCTAACCCACTTTTCTAGTAGCATTGCGTTTCTGTAAGGGTCGCAGTGCTAACCTAACCTAACCCACTTAACTGATAGCAGTTCAAACTGATAGCAGTTGAACCTACTTTTCTAGTAGCATAACGAAATGCTACTAGAAAAGTAGGTTAGGTTAGGTAGATATGCGGTGCGGGGTACGGGGGGTTGAGCGGGAGGGGCTAGTAATTTTGGCATCAGTTTAAATTATTTGGTAATATGTATAAATTTTTTGGTAATCAGAGTGGTTTATTTAGGTGAAAATATCGCAATAATTTGGTCATTCATGTTTTTTGGTGATCATTCAATATATTTGGTATTTGAATACAATTTGAAGTCCAGTCGTAATTAAAACGGTGGTACTTTTGTATTTTTAGGCCTTATTTTTTTGGTGTTCAGTAATTTTTTTTGGTAAGCATGTTTTTTTTTTATTTAGGGTACCAAAGTATTTTTTGGTGGTCATTATATTTGTAGCCATTTAAATCTTCTCGAGGCAGAGGTGTACGGTTGGAGCCGGTATAGCTTTATTTGACGTTCATAAGCGCATTGTAATATGCCTACTTGAATAAACTATTTTTTTATCTTTATCTTTATCTTTAAAAATACTTGAAACTACCGATGCAATATAGGTATGTACATAGGGTATGTAGTGTCAATGTGTTTTAGATACTGGCCGATACATACGAAGCTTTGCATGAAGAGGGTGTGATAGGCGCACAAAACCAGCCTGTGCATAAATACATTATGAACCCTAAGAGCTTAACTATCGGCGAGTTGTACGGTGAAGTTAATCTACAAACCCTCGAGTGGCACGATGGGATACTTCCGCTTAGCTTGAGAACTGCTGTGCAAGTATGTCATTTGCTTGCGTATTTTATGTTTTAAATACTACTTAAGTAATATTTTATTTTGGCCTCTTCCAGTAAATATATTGTAAGATTGGTTAATAGAGACAGGTTATTTTTGTATCACCTGTCTCTATCAAGTCTTACCCGCCAAAAAGGGCTGTGGACGTCATCGGAAAGTCTCGCCAAGGACGCCAACGACGGCCACAACGACGGTTACTTCGCCAATGCAATAGAGACTTACGCGGGACTCCGTAAAGTTCAATTTTCCTGAAATAAACGTGATCGCCTGGCGTCCGGGGCACGGCATAATCGCCGTCTGGCGTACAATATTGTATGCGTTTTTACTGCCAAGTTTGTGCAAAGTTAGCGTGGTCAGGGTTTAGTTTCTTCCCACTAAACTATTATTTTTAAATTTGTCAGCTCTTCACTCATTTATACACTTACTTAGTGCGTGGAAATGGATCATCAATGGTTGATCTGCGACGGGCCAGTCGACGCCGTCTGGATTGAAAATATGAACACCGTACTAGACGATAACAAAATGCTGTGCTTGTCCAACTCCGAGAGAATCAAACTAACGCCATACGTACATATGCTATTCGAGGTATGTTTTTCTAAAGATTCAGTCATAATTTCGGTACAATAAAAATCGGGGAATAACCAATTTTTTTTTGCTTGGATTTCAAGGTGGCGGATCTGGCTCAAGCTTCGCCAGCCACTGTCTCGCGCTGTGGCATGGTTTACATAGACCCACACGACATGGGGTACCTGCCATACGTGCGCTCGTGGCTTGAACAAGGCGTAGAGAATAATCTCTTCAACCAAGAAAACTCGGACTTTCTATACGAACTGTTCCAAATGCTGGATGTAGGAGTTCTCCACGTTAACACTAAATGTTCTGTTGGAATAAAACAGGTGTGACAGATTGTGTACTTAAATCGTGATTTGAGTAACGTGGAATTTTATACTCTGTCAAGCCATTTCCGTCAGTAGAAAAGAGCGACATAATTAGAAAATGTAGGCACAAGGGTTATCGCCCCATAGAAAATTTGAATTTCGCGCCTTTTTCTACTGATAAACTTGCTTGACCGGCTATATTTTAATTTTAAAAATCATTGATTGCAATAAAACGACAAATATTTTTACATCAGGTTGATATAAGCAAGGCGTCGGCACTTTGCTACCTCTTGGGAGCTTTACTGAGTGAGCCCGGAGAGCGATTTCCAGACAAGGCGGCTATCAAAACCTACATAGCCCACTGTTTCATTTTCTGCTACATTTGGTGCATTGGAGGGAACATCTTGGAAGGAAATCGCAAAGGATTCGAGGAGGTGGTCAAACGACAGTTCGAAGAGTTCGAGGAGGCCGAATAGTACGGGTCCAAGTAACGTCCATGGGCGACCTATTAGTGTGATTAGTGATAACGTTTAGTACATTCACTGTCAGGAACCGCCTAGCTAGTGGGCACTCGTAACTTTTGCTCAAATGCCAGACAACCCTCTAGGAGGGTTGTTGCTGAAGGTAGCCATAGATAACAACAGACTAAGCCAAAGAGCAGGCAAGGCAGTGGCGTCGCAAGCAGAGCAAAAATATAAAATAAACAAAGTTTTAATTAGGTATTGTTATTATTTAGGTATGCATCAATATGTTTAATATGTCGTAAAGTACAAAATTCATACGGGATTGTGAATGTATGTTTTACAAGCATTATTTCAAAAACCAATTGGAGCCGCTTCCAATAGTTACGTTATTTATGCTTAGGTACTTTAAAATTGCTTTAATTTACAAAGCATGTAGTGCATGTAGGCGAAACTAACCCCCATATTCATAAACGCGCTATAAACCGCAATTTTCTAATAATCGTTTGTCCATTCCATATCTGTCATTTTGACTTATGTATTTGTAAGAAAGGGATAAAACATAATTTAACTAAATCGGGCCCGTAAAGTTTTATGAATAAGGGGGTATGAACTTGCCTTACTAACCGAATAAAAATAATAGGATGTTTGATTATGGAACTTGCACAGCCCTGGAGCACCAGCCTAGTGGGCGCACGGCGCACGCTCTCCAACCCGTTTAGCAGGCGCCTATAGATACTGCATGGTTTTTGGAGTAATTTAATTGTTTTTCTGGCAGTGAATGTGTGAACGTGCTCAAATATTTTTGTGCACGCTGCACAAATTAAACAGACAGAGTATGGTAAATATTGGTTAACTTATAGACAGTATACAGACGCCAAATATTATGAAGATGTCATCCCATGAAAGATCATATTTTTCCCAGGCAACAGTGGCGGATTTGCAGTCTTTGCCGCCCTAGGCCCCAGGCCCTGTAGCCGCCCCTTTCTCAGCACCCATCATATTGACTACATTTTGAGTAATTTCTTGTTATCATCAGCGAATTTTTCGTCATAATTTGCCGCCCCTAAATATCTTGCCGCCCTAGGCTTGGGCCTACTGGGCCTTATGGCAAATCCGCCACTGCCAGGCAATATGCAATACTAACTACCTAATCAGGACTTGCGCGGTAACAAGTACCTACTCCTCTTGCTGTAATACTTAATTAATATATGAATAGTTCACGTTAAAACAAGGCAAACCAGTCAAGTATTTGGAAAGAGTAATTATTATATTTTGTCAAATATTTGTTGCAGTTTTCCGCAAGGCTTTAACTTTTTTGACATGTACATGGACACAAAACAACGTCGACTGAAAGTGTGGGCCGATATCATACCAATGTTTGTGTATGATTGCGACAGACCATTTTTCGAAACGTTGGTGCCTACCATTGATACTGTGCGATATGGTTATTTGAGCCAGAAGCTTCTTGGAGTTGGTAAACCTGTCATGTTCACTGGAGGAACAGGTAAGAAACTGATGAATCGTAATACCAGTTGTAATACGATTGATACCTTACTCCTTACTGGATAGTTATTAGGGCACGTTCACAATAAAAGTACGCACATGTAATTATCTCAAAATTGAGCTGGTCTGTGTCTCAAACATAGTTTAAATCTAAGAACACGTACTAACTTTCGTTATGCTATGAGTGCTATGCTATGACCTTAAAATGTCATGATATCATACTCTAGTATCTAGCAGGTAGTACTATTAGGTACTCAACTTAAGAATATTGTCTTCATCAGAGTGCCTTTTCGCCTCTGAGTAAAGTACTAAAGATTAGTTGTGGTTTTCTGATCTGTACAATTTCCATAGGTACATATAATTAATGAATAATAATTAATAAACAGGCGTGGGCAAAACTGTAATTGCCGCGGAGACCCTCAATAAGATGGCAACTTCTGGGATCTTCATACCCGTAATGATGAGTTTCTCAGCACAAACGAGCAGTACGCGGACACAGGTAATTTTTTGTAAAGCTGCTAAATTATGCTTTATTTGCCGATTATATTTTTTATTTTTACAAAATGAACAAATTATTAATTTATTTTACTTATAAACCATACTTACACGTATATTTACAGGTTATTAAGCCTAATACAATAAATACGAGTAGTGTAACTTTTCTATTAATCTTTTTAAGTCCTTCAATATGTATCGTGACTACTTTGACAAAGAGTCGTACAGATGTAGGTAGTGCTTAATCATTTTCCTTAGTCAGACGGTAACGGTCAGAGTTCAGACGGTAGTTTTAGTTTTCGCGGGTTCGAGGTTGGCCTCATATTAAGAGTTTTTAAATTACGACCTACATATTCACCCCTCAGAGCTTGGTGAGAGATAAGATAACAAATTCCCCCTGTATTATTACGCCTATATTAACCTCATAACATATAATGAATAATGCTGAATGGATGTATTCATTCATAGAATCCGAAAACAAGTCAATATTTTCGGCTATTAAGAGCCCATCAACGTGCACACTAGCGCCACTGCTAAATAATCGTGATTATTTAAATTTAACGACAGGTATTTAAAAAAGAGGGCCGCTACGTACTGTATTGTGTATTTAAGTACTTTTTGAATACACCAAACTAGTTTTTTCTACTCGTCGACTGTAATTCTTGAATTAAGATTATTTATACCAAACTGCAATTGGGTATTTTTAATGTATGGGCTCCCAACTCGACTATAATATTCATTTCGATACAGTTTAGTCAACTATAATGAAATTGACCAATCACAGCTCGCCGCGATCAAGAGGACGAAACAAAACCATAGCTCAAATTAATTATTTATTTTAGGTTGTATTGTAGAAACAATTGCTTCATAAGTCAGAAACGCGCATGTGACACCCTTAATATAGCAACATCCATAGACTACGAAAACAACTTAGCGTTGCTTGTTAGTCTCCATAGGCTACGGTGGCCGAAATCGAGAAAACAACTGTCTAAATATTGAATTTAGCGCGGAGCAAGTACCAGGGCCTCAAGGTGTCGTTGACCAGACCGCCGGGCCGCGGCGGCCGAGCGCGTACCAGTATGAATGTATCGCGGCTGCTCGCGTATCTTAGCTGTATACGTTTGGTTTGGTTTGTTTGTATGATTCTACTAGAGTCTAGAATCTCGCGAACTAAATTGACATGAGTTTGACAAATAAAATGATACCAGGAATAGCAAAGAAAAAATAGTTACGAGTATATTTCGATAAAATGATATCGATATAAGTAAGATATTGCACTTACTACACATGTGATAATTGTTTAGGGGTCACAAACGATTTCGATTTATATGAATGTCACGAGAAAAGTGGTGGATTCGATTATTTCGAGTGTAAGATTGTGACGTTACCAATCAAATCAGGAGGTGCGGATGCGAAATTGATAAATTTAAATGTTAGTATGCAGGTTTGGGGGCAAGTTGTTTATTTCAAGAGCTCGGTTGTCGCCATAAATCTAAAATTGGTGATTTAATTTTGTACATGTGGCCGGTAGATGAGATTGGTCCATAATTATTTAAATTCTGACCTAATTGTCAACTTGAATGTCCACTTTAGGGACTGGTCTTTACAATCGAAGCAATAGGGATCACCGAGACGATTAAATTTTTGCGTCCACACCACACAAATTAAATGAGAAATTAATCACATTGTACGAAATATCTCCCCGTCTGGGCTGGCCTTATTTGTATTTTGAGCCAAAATCACTGTTTCTATGTTATCACCTAACTTGTTCTGTTCTAGCTGTAAGTATTCCTAACAAATAAAACAAAATAAATAAAATAAAGTATTTATTTAATTACAATATGTTTATCTTAATATCCTTGTCTCTATTACTATAAAATTGCACAATTTTCGAAATATCAAATATTATTTGTAAAATAACTTAACAAAATTATTTAAAGATACATTTAACTGACTGCGCAACAGTAGCGCCCCTAGCGGTGAATTCTCGCGATATTCTCTAATTCAAACTTTTTTGAAAATATCGATATGAACAGCACTGGCCAAACTGTGGTATCATTTGTGCACATTGACCTGTCAATTTAGTTCGCGAGATTCTGGAGGCAACTGTACCTAGTTTAAAGTATTATTTTTGTTGTCTTCTTCTTCTTCCTCTCGTTATCCCGGCATTTTGCCACGGCTCATGAGGGCCTGGGGTCCGCTTGACAACTAATCCCATGATTTGACGTAGGCACTAGCTTTTACGAAAGCGACTGCCATCTGACCTTCCAACCCAGAGGGGAAACTAGGCCTTATTGGGTTTAGTCCGGTTTCCTCACGATGTATTCCTTCATCGAAAAGCGACTGGCAAATATGAAATAATATTTCGTACATATTAAGTTCCGAAAAACTCATTGGTACGAGCCGGGGTTTGAACCCGCGACCTGCGGATTAAAAGTCGCACGTTCTTACCGCTAGGCCACCAGCGCTTTTTCAATCTCGTACCTCACTTAGGCAACGGTAGGTACTCGACTGAAAAGCTCTCTATTATATCACGATTGTATAAAATACTATTTATGTTGCTGGATTCGTCGAACTAGGACCTCAAAACCAAAACGGCCGTTTTAACTTTGGACGCATAGATATTCAAAAGGTACTGAAATACACAATATAGTACGTAGCGGCCCCCTTTTTTAACCCCTTACTGCATGTAATAAAAAATATTTGTTTAAATTTGAACTTTAATATCTGTCAATAGAGTTCAATATCATATCCGCCATATATGGCTTCGTATGCGGTAAAGGTACCTGTCGTAAAATTTAAATAATCACGATTAATTAGCAGTGGCGCTAGTGTGCACGTTGATGGGCTCTTAAGTTGAAGGTATGAAGGTGGGTTCAATTTTAAACTCATAATTACCTACTTCATTATAATTTCCTACATTAAGTTTAGTCTTTTTTAAACGTTACTACAAAAAACCTATAAACCCTATAGATATCCTTTGTTTGTGGTATCTATAGGAAGTAATTGAGCTGCGATTGGACAAGCGGCCTCGTAAAGCAATTGGAGCACCGCTGGGCAAGAAAGTTATAATATTCATCGACGACGTCAACATGCCTAAGTTAGACGTATACGGCGCGCAACCTACCATCGAACTATTAAGGTACCTACCTGTAAAAAATATAAGCATAGATCGAAGGAAAAAAACCTTTAAAAACAAGCTACAAATAACGTTCCTGACATAAAATATCTAGGTGCCCTACTATTATGAATTGGCAGGCAATTTCTTGACTTCGGTGGTTTATACGACCGTGACAAGCTGTACTGGAAGGAGATCCTGGACGTGGTGCTGGCCTGCGCGTGCGCGCCGCCCGGCGGCGGCCGCAACCCGCTCACGGCTCGGTTCACACGCCACTTCGCCATGTTCTACATATCGGCGCCTAACGCTGATGCTATGAAGACTATATTTAAGGTAAGCCACTGACCTTTATCGTCGCTGTGTATCGGCAACACATATGAGGTCATGCACACAACAACATGACATTTTAATGATAACGATATTTTAAACTAGCGTTTTTTAGTTTCGTACAAATATCTAATTGTACAGCAAATTCACCAAAAGTTTCTTTTAGCTAAAATTTCGCTTAAATATCGGACACTTACAATTACATTCACTAATTCGTTAATTACAACCATCGTAGATGTGTAGGTATGTAATCTTTTACCTGAACTCTCCTGCCAACACCAGGTGGTCACATCTAGACCTGGACACCTGGATTTTGACTTTAATATAATAATATTATTCTAACATGTTGTTACATAAAGTACTTGTCTTTATAATCTGCTTTAAATATCGCACGTATAAATAGGAGTGAGATGCAATGCTAATAGTAATACCAAATTAAATTCAGGTCTTCGTATTTTTAAAGGGCGCAAAAGTGAATTTAACTCTATGCTACGCCGTAGCTCGTAGCGGTAGCTTGTGCTACGGTGCGCTGTACGCTCGGGTAGAAAGAAAAAAGTGTCTTAGCAGAATAAACGCTGGCTGGTCATGCGCTAGTACATCCTGTCAACAACTTCCGTTGACTGATGGTGCTGTAGACTAAAGAAAGTTCCGGTTTGCGGTATTCACTTGAGGTTTAGTATGCCGTTCGATAACTGTTGATTGGATAGGATGCGTCGTTTTCATAAAACTAAGGTCTAATTACGTAATTTGGAGAGTACCAAACTTTTTCGTATGTAACCGAAAAATTCTACGAATTAATTTTTTTAGGCTATTCTATGTGGGCACATGGAGGACTTCGTATCGGAAGTCTCCTGTTTAGGTGAACCTATAGTAAACGCGTCAGTGGAAGTATATCTGAAGATTTGTGCGGAGCTGTTGCCCACGCCAGCAAAATCGCATTATGTATTCAATCTTCGTGATTTGTCCAAGACCATGCAGGGATGCTTGCAAGCAGACGCTGGTTATATGCGAATGCCACAGGGAATGCTAAGGTATCCATTTTTTGCTAGCTAGTTTAATTGTCAAGTACCATAAATAGTCTGGTAAAAAAATACAAAAGTAACATCAGTATGAAAAAATAATGTTTAAGTCCGACTCACTACGCTTGATTGCAGACGACTACTTATAATTTTACTTTTAATCTATAGGTAAAGAACTATTTTCTTTGTTTTTTCCATCATTTAAGGCCCAAATGTTTGCCTACATTTTTTTAAACAAATCTTTGTTATATATTCCTATTTCGGACGGACAGACGGGTTCGTTTTTTTTTACATTTGGGGTACGGAAGCCTCTAAAACAATTATCCCTTTTTTGGCGTTTAAGAAAAAGAGCATGATTCTCCCTGGCTACATATCTACTGTGAATACTGTGATACTCCACTAACAAGTGACTCTTACCGAACTATATTCTATCTATAGAGACGACGGAAATAATGCATCAATTTATTCACAAGATTTTAAGTCTTGCTTTTTTTCCAGATTATTTTACCACGAATGTCTCCGCGTTTTTCATGACCGCCTTATCAACATCCAAGACAAGAGTTATTTCTTCCATCTGATGAGCAAAGTCTGCCAAAAGAACTTCCAAACGTCCATATTAGAAATACCAGACGATGACATCATTGAACACCCACCTATGCTCCTTTTTGGCGACTTCCTCAACTCTGCGGTGCCTAAAGAAAATAGGAAGTACCAGGAGATACCAGATATGCAAAAGCTTATGATAGTTCTGAATGTACGTGATTCTACAATGTGTTTGGAAAGCTATAGTGGAGCCGTTTATTAGCCCCTTAGCCCCTTACCACAGATTATATAATAGTTCTTACGACTGCCCTTACACCGATTTATTTTCTCAACTGTTTTATGGCGCCAAACACGGGCGCACTTGGTAAATTAACCATTATCTGTCCATTTATTGGTAGCATACCTACTTATTATTATGTGTAAAAGAAATGTCATTCGGCAGCTTTTTAACTATGGCATAAATTTCAGTCAAAAAAATCATTAATCAAAGAGAATTTTTATTTTCATATCAAAAATTTTTCAACAACTAGGTCGTTGACCTGCACTTTTTTAATTGTTTACAAGTAGTACATACACAAGTTACACGAATACGCGACTGTAAAAGCCGTAACACACTACCGCACCCCACCGAGGTCGCGATGCAGTGCGGTAATATGTTTCGGCTATAATGATTTGGCACGAGCGGAATCGATTCGGTTCGGTCGATAAGTACTAAGTAGAGTCAAACTCCATTGCAATTGAGTTCCGTTAAAAAGGATTGGTATGAAACGTCAATGGCATGGAATGAAAAAAAATCGAAATGTCACCCTACCCTTCCCTTTTGAAAAACACTACTTATAGGGTTCGTTTACATACTGATTAGTGTTTAGTAGGTATGAGTTTATGCATTTGCTACTAAGTTATCTCGGACGATCGATGTTCGAAATTATATCTTATGTCAAAGTTTTCAATTGTTTGGTTAAGTTAAATAGCATGCCCATGTTACAACAACGCAATATGCAGATTACGAGAAATAAAAAAAGTAAATAAAGGAATAAATACCTACAGTTAACTATGCCATTCAATTTCCTTAAATGTAGGTACTTAGCCATTCCCCGAAGTTAACGGAGTTTAAAAAAAAACGACAGTATATTAACGGCTCCACTATGACTGTCCAAAGACAGGAAAATTCTATGTAGCTGGAAACATGTGACAATATGACCTTGGAATTTGTATGGGTACCTGATAGGCATGAGTAAGGTATGGTATGATATGGTACGGTAGTGAAGCATTTAGAACTTTAGAGTAACTCTTCTTTCGTATTGTATTTTTCCTTATATGTTCGTATACTGAGGTGAAAAGTGAAACTTTATATCTTAGAGGCAAGCTCAATATTAGCACTCGCAGCAAAAACTAACTTTCATGTGTTGTTGCACAAATAACTATTCCAACCTCGTGAAAACGTTTGTTTCTAGGAATACTTAGAAGAATATAACTCGACTGCGCGTACCGAGATGCGCTTGGTTTTGTTCACGGACGCCGTGGAGCATATAGTCAGAATTGCGCGTGTGCTGCGAGCGGAGAGAGGGCACTGCCTCATGGTGGGGCCGGGCGGCTCGGGCCGTCGCAGCGTCGCCACCCTTGCCGGCCACGTCAACGAGTGCAAGTAAGTTACGGGGGAGAGAGAGAGAGAGAGAGAGAATAAATACTAAATAATTGGGGACAATCTTTCACAGATCGACCAGGCACCAAACTAAGCAAACCTGTGGATACTAGGCGACGATATACATACGTATTTAAGATAAATACATACGTGAGCGTTTCTTTTATTTTTTGCCATTTTTATACATGGTGTGTCTGACCACGGGGCTTTAAATCCAGGGTTGATTTTACTCGCTAAACTGAGCTACTTTTACTATGGGACCAACCCTCAAATCGGGGAAATTTTTTTGGCTTTTCCATAGAAAACGTCGACATCTGATCAGCCAAAATGTATGAAAAAGTAAAAAAAAACTTCGGGATATCGGGGTTGGCGCCATAGTAAAAGTAGCTCAGTTTAGCGAGTAGAATCGAGCCCTGGATTTAAAGCCCCATGGTCAGACACACACTATATATTGTGTCTTTTTTTGCCACTTTTGTGATTTGGATTGCGAGCCCTTTTCATCCTTATAGGAGAAAAAAGCGGCCAAGTGCGAGTCGGACTCGCCCATGAAGGGTAGCAGCAAGTAACATAATAAAATTGCGGTTTACGATTTATGACGTATTAAAAAAAAACTGCTTACTAGATCTCGTTTAAACCAATTTTCGGTGGAAGTTTGCATGGTAATGTACATCATATATTATTTTACTTTTATCATTCTCTTATTTTAGAAGTTACAGGGGGGGGGGGGGGGACATTTTACCACTTTGGAAGTGTCTCTCGCGCAAACTATTCAGTTTAGAAAAAAATGATATTAGAAACCTCAATATCATTTTTGAAGACCTATCCATAGATAGCCCACACGTATGGGTTTGATGAAAAAAAAATTTTTGAGTTTCAGTTCTAAGTATGGGGAACCCCCAAAACTTATTGTTTTTTTTTCTATTTTTGTGTGAAAATTTTAATGCGGTTCACAGAATACATTTACTTACCAAGTTTCAACAGTATAGTTCTTATAGTTTCGGAAAAAAGTGGCTGTGGCTATGTCCGGACGGACGGACGGACGGACAGACGGACAGACGGACAGACGGACAGACGGACAGACGGACAGACGGACAGACGGACAGACAGACAGACATGACGAATCCATAAGGATTCCGTTTTTTGCCATTTGGCTACGGAACCCTAAAAATTCCATACTTTTTTCAAAATTTCCTTTTTGTTACGCCATACAAAGTATATGGAGAAATGGTAACACAATATATAAAAATGGCAAAAAATAAAAGAAACGGTCACTTACCTACATGTTATATGCATAGAAAACACCTCTGACTCAGGAACAAATATCTATGTTCTTCATCACACAAATAAATGCCCTTACCGGGATGCGAACCCGGGACCATCGGCTTCATAGGCAGTACCCACTAGCTAGGCCAGCCAGGCCGGTCGTCCTTTTGAAAGAAAGTTTGTTTCCTGTGCCCAGCTAGGGTATGTTTGATATTAAGTTTATGAATTGCGTTCAATAACAGATGCATGGGCATGGAGCTGAAGCGTAACTACGATACTCCGGAGTTCCACGACGACCTCAGGCTCATGTACATGCGCGCGGGCGTCGCCAACGAGGACACTGTGTTTCTCTTCACCGACACGCAAATCACCAAAGAGGGCTTCTTCGAGGACATTAATAACATGCTCAACTCCGGTTAGTTGTGTGCATCGATTTTTAATCTATGTGTAAGTGTAAAGACAATATGTTTTAAAATTGAACAGATCCTTGAATTTAAACTCTTAATCAGGTGAAGTGCCCAACCTATTCGAAGGCGATTCATACGAGCAAGTTCAGACGGGGTGCCGGCCCGACGTGGCGAAAGCCGGATTGAACCCCTCAGACCGCGACGGCGTCTACACCTTCTTCATCAACCGAGTGCGCAGCAAACTGCACCTGGTCATCTGTATGAGCCCGGTCGGCGAGGCGTTCAGGTTGGAAATATTGTAAATGGAAGGTTTGGTCGCGTACCTAGTACCAACGACAGTTGGTTGCTTTAGAAGAGTGCATGAACAGAGAGCCTTTTACCGATCCCACTTAACCGATGCAGAACACTTATTGTATTTCCTCTAACTTTTGGCTTGCAGCTTTATAAATGCTTATGCTGCACATCCGTTTGTTACTCTCAATTAAGTACTTACCTACATAAATACCCAATTGAATAAACGATCCTAATAAAGGATTGCTAATAAAGGTCACATGATGCTTTTATAACAATACTAAAGTACCTATTCAACATAAATTGCTGGTAAAATAACAAAAAAGAAGACAATTTTGTTCTCGTACCTAATTCGCGTTGCATACGTAGTTACGTAGTACGTGCTTACATATAGATATTTATAAGGTATCTATATAGGTACTAAAATACTACATAATATTCGAAATAAGGGTTCCGTTTAGAAACATTACAAAACGAAACATATTTTCAAATGGAAAGTATATTTGGACAGACGACGTTGCCGCATGTTCCCGTCACTGGTGAACTGCTGCACGATCGACTGGTTCACCAAGTGGCCGCCCGAAGCGCTGCTGTCTGTCGCGCAACTGTGCCTGGCGCCCGCGGGCAACAAGGAGGTCATCGCGAAACTATCTCAACTTTGTGTCATCATGCATCAGGTTTGTTTCAGGTCACATATGTATCATATGATGAAATTTGTCCGTGTTAGTTAGGTACCGCCGATGTGACTACATGGTATCGACTCATGTTTTTTTGTCTTTTAGGATGTAGACATTATGACTGACAGATTATACAATGAGATGCGTCGTTATTTCTACACGACGCCAAGCAGTTACCTAGCTTTGCTGCACCTGTACCTTGGACTGCTAGACAAAAAACAACAGGAAATAATAAGGGCAAGAGACAGGATATCTTGCGGTTTGCAAGTAAGATTATGCGGCTTTAATAACTATTTACATAAGATACCTAATTATTTTAATGAGCCTATGACATAATTAATAGTAAGGACGTTGACAATGTTTCGTACCCTGGTCCGCCTAGCCCGGCAAACATATATTTTACCTAGTAATTTAAGTTTAGTCGGTATCTCACGTCAAGCTTGTTCGGTTCCGTCTAGAAACTGTACGAAACGTACGAAGTAGTAGGGGTTATGGAACAACAGGTCCGCGATATGGAACCGGTGCTGGCCAAGAAGGCAGCGGAGGGCATCGCGCTCGTGAACAAACTGAAGGTGGAGCAGCAGGCCGCCGACGTGGTCAAACAAGCTGTCATGAGGGACGAAGCGGAGGCAAAGGTATTTTCACCAAACAACACTGTATACCTAAATCAAATTATTTCATACAACTTACAAACAATTGGCAAGATCAATTGTTCAACGTATCTGCTACGAAACTGATCATAAAGGATCATAAAGGAGGAGGAGGTGACGGAGAGCATTAGTGCTCATTTAGACGGCGCGAGAACTCGCATGCGATTTGAGTTACATTGCGGACCATTGAGGTTACATCGACTCCACCGACCGATCAAGTAACGCAATGTACTTAATGAAACTCGCATGCGACGTAAACGAACGGGTTGTGTAATCCAAGCGAGCAGACGAGAGGGAAAAACGGGACATAAAATTAATAGTACATTACTATAAGTACTAATGCGAAAAGTAGGAAATTCGCAATGAGTGGCGATAAATTAATACACGACCTAAGGGAGTATATGCACGTAAATAGCTAATTACCGCACGAGTGCGGTAAAGTAGCACCATATGTACTGTAAAGAAATATTATTACTGTACCTATACCTAGTAAAAAAACTGGTTACAGGTTCAGGTAGTTAAAAACTACAGGCAAGTTTCTTATTTCAGATCAAAGCCGAAGAGGTAAAAGCCATAGCGGACGAGGCAAAAGCTGATCTAGCACTAGCCATGCCGGCAATGGAAGCAGCGCAGACCGCCCTAAAGGCCCTCAACAAGGCGGACATTAACGAATTGAAAGCTTTCCAGAAACCGCCTGCCCTTGTGCGATTCGTGATGGAGCCGATATGCATTTTGTTTAACGCCAAGTGGGTGTAAACCTTAAATTTTTATTGACCAACACAATAAGAAATATTAGGCAAAGCTCTGCGTAGGTGACACTATTAGCACATACAGTAAACAAACTTCATTGACATCATCAATGACACATCACACGGTCGTCACGTCAATCACATGGCCTACCGCGAAACACGACAATCGAAAGTTCGATTTCTGCCTCTCTTGCTTATTCGATCGATAGAGAGGCAGAAAAAGAAATTTAGATTTTCGCGATTCGCGGTAGGCCACCTGTAAACAAACCGCCTTGGTGCATCAATGTCATAGTGAAAACTTGTCAAAAAACTGTTTAAGACCTAGTATGTATAAGTTACTCTATGGTTTACAAAACAAATTAGTGCTGCACTCTGGCGGCAGGACATTGCAGAGATACTCCCTATTGGTACAATTCGTGGAATCTGTTTCAATACCGAATGTTAATGATAATGACGCATAAGCGTATTAAATCAAGGACAGGAGAGATAAAATAGATCCCTTATTTTAAATCCCTACTTTTACCTATAATAAATGCGATAGTAACTCTGTCTGTCTGTTACCTACCTCTTCACGCTTAATCCACTAAACCGATTTAAATGAAAATTGGTATGGTGAATTGGAGATAGCTTGAGGATCGAATAGGAAGGACATAGAATAGTTTTTATCAATCATCATCATTCTACGCAGACGAAATATCCACAATCTTACATTCGTATCTGCCTACGGCACAGCCACAGCACTCAACCTATTGTTAAGGATCGCTTACCTTCATGTCTCCCATTTAACCAACATCATGACCACCTATGTTACTTTGTATTTTAGAGTAGCAAATCTAATAATACATATATACAGGGGGGCGATTTTTGAAATTCGATCGCTCGATTTCGTAACTCGAAAATCGATGGAAAACTGCGAAATGATAATTTTTGAAATACGAGCGATAGAAATTTGGAATCGAGTGGTATTGACCACTCGTTTTCAATTCTATTAGTAGAATTTAAATGCCTAGTAGTGGAGAGATATTATTCAACGAAATACACGAAATCGAGCGGTCGAATTTCAAAAATCGGCCCCCAGGCCAGACTGGGATAGCACAAAGAAGTTATTAGCGGACGTAAACTTCATTGGGAAACTGGAGGACTACGACAAGGACCACATACCAGACGCTACCCTCAAAAAGATTAAAGCATACCTCACCCACAAGGATTTTAATCCCGATACTGTGGTGAAGGTTTCGAAAGTAAGTTTTTCCAATTAAAATGTATCATAAGTCAACTTTAATCGTCCTCGCTATGCAAGTTGAAAGTTTCCAAAAAGGAAAAGTTCTCGGAAATTTTGGAATATTTATTTGGATACCTACATATTAGTGTGTAATAACTGTGACGT
The DNA here is from genome assembly GCF_910591565.1 of Cydia splendana. NCBI lineage: Eukaryota > Metazoa > Arthropoda > Insecta > Lepidoptera > Tortricidae > Cydia > Cydia splendana. The sequence continues at coordinate 35,224,705 of NC_085987.1, read as the reverse complement.
CATAACGTCGGCGGCAGTGTTGGCCGAAAGTTAATCCAAATTGAAAATGCTGGCCATTAACCATTATAAATTGAACCGTAATCTGTAATCGTCCGTTACGGTTTAAGGTTCAATTTATAATGGTTAATGGCCAACATTTTCAATTCGCATTAACTTTCGGCCAACACTGGTCGGCGGTACAATTTTTTTTTTAACATCACTAATGGGGTACCAAATGAAAGGGTTTTGTGAGTAGATTACAAATATATAACATGCGTGGAATATTCCAAAATACATAACAAGTGACTGTGAATATCCTCTATAATATAACGTTTAAAAAGTTATATCAAAAATCAGAAAACTGCATCAATCGAATAACATCATAATTTTCTGTTTCAGTAGACTACTATAACATTTTTTTATTCTGAAATCATACCATGTGGAAATTTTGGTTTTTGTAACATTTGATATCTTTTCACAGTGATAATCAATATGAATACCGCTGAGCGTCACTTGTACCATCCCACTAACCCGGGGTTAACCGGTTAAACCGTTAACCCCGTGCAAACCCAGTGTCAAAATGTACTGGTAACCATGGTAACTCCAGGTTTAACCGGTTAACCCCGGGTTAGTGAATGGTGCAAGTGGCCCTATTAAGAAACTCATATAAAGGTCACTGTGACAAAGTACGAATGTTAGATTATTATGTAGACTTATGTTACATCAATCAAATTCCTTGACTGTACCTAAGGTCGATGAATTTCCTTAGAGGCTGTTACGTTTTCTAGGTGTGTCGTTCTATGGTTTTGTGGGTGCAAGCTATTGATATGTATGCTAAAGTCTTCAGAGTTGTCGAGCCAAAAATAATCAAGTAAGTATTTTGATATCACCATCTGTAATTGTTGTTAATAATAAATCGAGTTAGGTAGGTAATCATTACTTAGTATGTATTTATGACTTATTTGATTTATTCAGACATAAGGAGGCAGCTGCAACACTAAAAGGCGTAATGGCAGTTTTAAGAGCTAAGCAGAAAGAAGTGGAGGCCATCGAAGCGCAACTCGCTAAAATGTTGGACGAACTGAGGGTAATTAAGTACCTACTAAAATCTAAACATATTACACATAGATTTGTTGTGGGTTGTTAGTTAAATATTGGGATAAAAAGGTTCCCTTCGGTTCCGTCACTTTCAGAACCGTCAGATAACCAAATTTTTAGAAGAGTTTAGAAAACAAAATTATTTTCTTCTCATGTCATAAGTTAGTATTTGTCATAGGTATTTCTTATACGGGCTATGGACTGAGATCTAATAATCTGGAATCCAAGTGAATAACAACGCAACTCTTTTTATATTATGGGTGGGACTCATAATATGGGTGCGCGTTTACTAATACGGACTTTAATATTGCTTTGAGCACCTAGTCCACAATATTGCACCCGTAAATATGGCGTTTGAAGTGGATGGAGCTGTAAGATGTGCCCGCATTATGCGGTAACTTAAGTTGTCAAACCCTTATATAACTTGTCTATCCAGTTAAAGAAAATATCGTATCGCGCCGTACAGAGCAACAACAACACATTTATTTACGGTAGTAATATTTTACACTCGTTTACCCGTATAAGGTAAACGTACTAGTGCTCGACATGCTAATGCCCAATAGATGGCACCTTGCTGTCACATCTATTGACAATGACTTAAGTTTCAATATGACATGTACTGGGACCGCGTCGAGCACCAGTACGTTTACCTTATACTGTCGACAGGTGGGAGTTGCCATACATTAGTGTGTTTAGTAGGTAAATACCGTGAACATTTGTTATGGCAGGTGGTCGAGGAAGAGCGTATAAAGCTGCAGGCTGACGTGGATCTGGCCGCCGCCCGGCTGTCGCGCGCCGGCAAGCTGACCCAGGCGCTGGCCGACGAACAGACCCGGTGGGAGGACACCGTTAAGGTACGTCACTACTCTCCTGCCCATCAGGCTACTTACTTACCCACTAAAAGAACCTACTATCAAAGGATAACCTGTAGACTTAGCACGAGTGCAACGCGACAGTGTGATTGATTATTGTTTCATATTCGTAATACACATAATAAGTAAGCATATGCATGTTCTACACATTCATATACTTTATTATACACATTCATATATATATTACCTCTATTTTTTATATAATTTGCGCATCGTCAATTTTCATACATTCCGTTAGCTCATACGTTTTTCCCATAAAACAATACCTCCCATTAATACCTACTATGTATGTGCGCGAAATACATGTAAAAAAAATGTAATTTTACGAAAATACCATACTTTTTCGTAACTCAGTAGATGATTACGACATACGATAATATTGCGCTTATAATATATAATAGGGAACTCTATCAATCCCCCAAAAGTTATCGAAATGTAACGACGAAATAAATTCGACAACAAAATAAAAATATCCCTACAACAACACCTAACCCTATGGCTAGCACGGCGTTAATTTATCCCGTATACCGTATACGGGATTTTATCGAATACCGTAGTGACAGCAAAATTTGTACGGCAACGTTCAAAATCGTTCACACGGCGTCTATGCGGGAAAGCCGTCTAGCCATGTGAACGATTTAAAAAGTTGCCATACAAATTTTGCTGTCATTACCGTTACGGTATTCGACAAAATCCCGTATACGGTATACGGGATAAATTAACGCAGTATGAAGCTAGCCTATGTTATGTTATGTACGAAATTATAAATTTTAAACACTTTTTTGCAGTCAGCAACTCGACAACTGTACTGTACAACCGGGGACATCATTATAGCATCCGGTTGCATCGCGTATTTTGGCGCGTTTCCAACCACTTACCGCCGAGAGCTCGAAACTAAGTGGGTTTCACAGTGCAAGGAACTTGGGATACCGGCTTCTGACACTTTTGAGTGAGTCTATAATTTTGTTTGCTGCTCTGGTTGTAAGGCTACTACTTAGTCCCTAAAGACTGATTTAGATGGCGCGTGAACACGTATTCGATTTTAGTTACATTGAGGCTATTGGTTACGTCCAACCACCGTCCAACTCAGCCGACCAATCAAATACCGCAATGTAATGAAACTCGCATGTGAGGTCTCGTACCGTCTAAATGAGCCTTAATAGTACATTACATACCTAGAGAGGTGAATTCGTAAATGCTCCAGATCGCAGGTGTTTGTGGCCCGAACCGAAGGCGAGGGCCATAAATATGCGATCTGAGGCTTTACGAATTACCGCCCGTGGGTTGTCTAAAGTTTTACGTCTTGCCTTGGCCAGGAAGGGAGATTTTCTTCTCACGGAGCGGGAAGAAAATCCCACTTACGGGCCTAGGGTGACGTAAATATATTGATACTTTTTCTTTTCTTACTTAAATCATCATGTAATCGTGGCTCGCGTTACGTTTTGTGGAATGACCCTGCACCGTATTCACGGCTCGCATGTAAATGCACAGGCTTAATAGACGTGTATCATGTTTCCAGTTTGATCACTGTAATGGCGAACTCGTACACGATCCGCACGTGGAACTCGCAGGGGCTGCCGCGCGACGCCATCTCCACCGAGAACGGCATCCTCATGACGCGAGCGGGCCGCTGGCCTCTCACCATCGACCCCCAGGAACAGGTCGATATGCCGTCAATGTTCATTTACATACTGCTAAGTTATACCGCCACTTTATTCGGTTTTCTAAATATAGGTACAGTACCTAGTTAGCTCGAGAGATAATCGTACTTATCGAAAATACACGATTTGACCTGGAATTAGGTTCATACCTACATAGGTAGGTACCTCGTCTATGCTATTGGTATTCTATTAGGAATCTCTACCTAAAGCGCAGTCTACGATTAGTTTTTACCAGCCAGCTTAATTTCAAATACCTAGAGCCAATAAAGTTGCCTATCCTGGAGAATATGAAAACGTTGTAACGACATCATTGAATTTCCAAGTTTTATAAAATGTACAGTTACATCACGCAGAGTAAAATATACAGGATGTCGCGTTTTATGTAGGTATCTATCCAAATAATATAATTATTAACAGGCAAATAGATGGATTAAGAACATGGAACGTGATAATGGACTACAAATAATGAAACTGAACGACCCAGCGTACCTCCGAATTTTGGAGAACTGCATCCGCCTGGGTTGGCCTATGCTCATTGAGGACCTGGGCGAGACGCTCGAAGCCACGCTCACGCCCGTGTTGCTCAAACAAACCTTTTTACAGGCAAGTACTTAACTGCTTCGAACAAGGCTTTACTTACGTATTCCGTACGTACTATATTTTACTTAAGTATTGTACTTTCCATAGCCCACCTATAACTAATGCCAGGCCTACAGTTAACCCTTTGACCGGCGTTGTCCTAATATACGAAGATAAACTGTCGGCGCCGTCTTGTAACATACAAGGGACAAATTCAACCGCTCAATAATATGAAATGAAAGTAGCAATTGCAATTTATTTAATACTCTTGTTTCATTTGTACTTATTTAAATAAGCCACATAAAACCATTCTTTTATAATAAGGCTATCAAAAAATTTGGTCCAAAATTTCAAACTGTTGTCGTGTTCCTCGTCGCCGTTGTCTTGTAGGCTGCTTGTAGTTAGATATACAAGACGAGGCTAGGAATGGGAATTAGGAATGTTAAGTCGAGCGAGATGCGAATTGTACGAGTATACAGCCCAATTTCGAGCTTTGTTCCTTAATCTTTGTGTTTTTCATTCCATGACAAAGATAAAGAAATCTTTTCGACGATCACCTTCTATATTAGTTCGGGGTTAATTGTCAGTGTATTTATGGCGTTTGTGTAGTCATTATTTTTTTCATCACACTTGCTCGAAAAAGACCTTATTTCAGGCAGGTGTACTGAAGGACAAAGGCTTTTATTGTTGCCTCGGGAGTTATGGAGTGTGGAAAAAAAGCTATAACTCCCTAGGGTGTTACAGGTCTGTGCCTTCGATGCCTAACCTATCAACAATATGTAATATGGCGGATGAATGTTTAAAATGTCACCGCATTTAAGAATGATTTAGCTTAAAATTTCATTTTATTTCGCAAGTGTGATGAAATACATCATGTAACTCCGGGGGTAAGAATATTGTAAACTCGAGTCTTTAATCCCCGACCGCCGCAGGCGGGAGATCTCGTTTACAAAATTTCGCTTACCCCCCTCGTTGCACAATGTAGTTAGAACAGTCCTTAAATACTGATGTTAGACTGTTACGTTATAGCTTACTTTTTAAAATAAAATAAATACATATTATAAGGACATTCTTACACAGATTGACCAAGTCCCACAGTAAACTCAAGAAGGCTTGCGTTGTGGGTACTCAGACAACGATATATATAATATATAAATACTTAAATACATAGAAAACAACCATGACCATAGAATAAATAATAGTACTAGGTACAGAAGACTCACTCGCTAACAAGACGTGTCTGTTACGATCAGGACAGATATGGCCGCTAGGTGGCGACAGTGCCACGCGCGGCTTATGGCTAGCCACCATAATAATGGTGTGGTGTGGAACGGATGTACTTTTAGCTACCTGTAGCAAAGCGACGAAATCGCGGTGTGAGCCACGCCTGCCATGACTCAGGAACAAATATCTGTGTCATCGCAAAAATAAATGCCCTTACTGGGATTCGAACCCAGGACCATCGGCTTCACAGGCAGGGTCACTACCCACTAGGCCAGACCGGTCGTCAACCCGACCGGCCGACTGGTGGCCGGTTTTTAAGTAAACGAAAGATAGTTTATTTGAAAATAATCATACGATATCCTTGGATTGTGGTCCGAGTAAGTAATAAGTTTGTTGTATTGAGTCGCTCGAAGATTCGTATTTTATATTAAGGTATCGTCCTCAGTTATTTTTAATTTAAAGTTTTAATTAGATATTAAATACATTTTCATTTATGTTGTACACAGGCCGGAAGACTTCTCATACACTTGGGTGACAGTGATATAGAATACGACACCAATTTCCGTTTGTACATGACGACCAAACTTGCCAACCCACACTATATGCCCGAAATATGTATTCAAGTGACGCTAGTCAACTTTACAGTCACTTTGTCTGGATTGGAGGATCAGCTCTTGGCGTTAGTGACTTTTACTATATTTGTTACACCCCATTATTAATACATCATCTCTAAAGTCCGATCTTGATTTGACTCAATCTCAGGTGGTCTCCCTCACTTAGTCTGATGTAAACGAGCTGAACTGAGACTGTGCAAAATACAATTGTACGTAAGATACAATGCGAGTAATCAGATTCAGATTGCTAAGACGAAAGGAGATGACGGCTTCTCCATGCAAATATATGCCACATTTTCCTCTCTGGATATTGACATCATAGAAAATATTTTTAAGCAATTTGATGTGTAGTACAGATGTAGTGCATAATTGTATTCCTTCTTATTTTCACGGAAACGTACAAACGTGTCTTGCTATTTCAGTCAGTCACGAGGGTGACTGAAGTAGCATGACAAAAACGTTTCTGAGAGAATACGAAGGGAAACAATTATGCACTACATCGGTCACCACAGCAGTGCCCTGCTAAGCCAAAGAGCGCTATCTCAAAAGAAAATTCATTGCTAACTTATACTTTAGTTTCTATTACTGTGAATTCCATTTTCAAAATCATTTGTATTTAAGATAGCGCTATTCGGCTTAGGAGGACAGACTGCTATGCGTCTTCGTTGTTTTTTAAATTAATTATAAGAGTTAGGAACTGTTCAATATTTTGTATGGAATTGTTTTTGCTCCTAATTCTTATAACATAATAATAAAAAATCTAAGAATATAATATGAGAATCTCGTGAAGGCCGAGAAGGACAAGTCCAGTAAGTACCTAGACTTGGCTCACGAGATAACCGCCACGTGGGATGTTGATTCGACGATCATTGTCCCGATAGTCGTTTCAGTGAACGGTCTAATAGCGAAGAGTCTCGACGAACATCTTGAGAGACTCTCGCTAGGTGGTTGGATCAAGGGTCAGATGCAGAAGGCGGTGATCTTGGACACGGCGCGGATAATCCGCCGGTTCCTCTCTCTGGAGCTCTGACCACCGGTAGCTTGGGCCTTGCCCCGCTGCTGGCGGCACCCTAGGTTAGGTTTTTTATAATGTGTTTATATTTTTTTTATCGTTTTGTAAGTTGTTAATTTCATCGTAACCGCTACACCGATTGTTATGATATTTTGTATACTGGTTCTAAATGCCCTAATGCATTTCTGTTTTGTAAGTGTTTTTATATTTTACTTTTATATTCATATTATAAATAACCTAACTTAAGACGAAAAATAAATAAAGAGAATAATCTAAAAACAAGTCAAACGAAGGACCATACGGAATATACAATAAACTGTGTATTTCTTTTCCATAATGTCTATATCCCCGGAGAAAAATGGGGACTACGTTTTATAGAGAATCGGTCGTCCACTTTCCTCTTAAAGTTCGGATGCCGCTCCTGCCAAGCATGCTACGCCGTAGCACGTAGCAACGGTAAAGCGTTACCCGCTAAGTTGTAATCATACTGATCAGCTAAACTCCAATGTTATTATTTTAACTTAATGCGCTATTTTTAAGATGAACTTCATTTGTATTCTAAAAGTATTTTGTAAACTAGTGATGTGGTGAGACTAGAGCGGCCAGACTTAGAGTTGGTGCGCACAGAGCTAATAATTCGCATCAACGCCGACAAGGGTACCCTGCTCGAGATAGAAGACAAGATATTAAAGCTGCTCTACGCCTCCTCGGGGAACATTCTCGACGACGAGGAACTTATCGAAACGCTCAACGAGAGTAAGGTGGGTGTGCTAGGTAAATTATGTTAATATTTAACTTTTTTAACGACGTTGTTAACCCTAAAATACGAGGAATCGTAGGGAGCCTAGTTTTGCTCATCTTGCGCCCGGCGCGCGGAGCCAGTGGAAGGTGGAAGGGAGCGCTTCCTCAGTTCGAAATCTCTCGTAAATTGGTATGAGCCGCAGTTAGAGTTAGTCTATTTAGGAAGCTGTGTATAAACCTTCACATAATTATACGTAACAGGAAACGTCGGAAATCATAAACGCCAGACTGGAAGAAACGGAAGCCACTGAGATCAGCATTTCTGCCGCGAGAGAGAAATATAGACCCGTGGCGACTCGGGGTGCTGTCTTGTATTTTGCCGTGGCTCAGCTGGCCGACATCGACCCCATGTATCAATTCTCCTTGAAGTATTTCAATCAGGTAAAATTATTTAAATATACGTACTACTGGTTGTTTAGCTAAACAATAAATATATCAAATGATTTTATTCCAAATAAAGAGGGGAAAGGCCTTTGCCGAGCAGTGGGACACAATGATGATGATTCCTGTTATCCCTCGTTAGAATTATTTATTTGTCGCGATCTTGAGTGGCTACTTCCAGCTCTTTCCAGCCGAGTTGAGTTGAGCCAGCCTCCTTCTCAACAACAATATGGACACAATAGGCTCGCAATAAATAATACCAAATAATGACTTCATACATAACCTTTAACATACAAATAAACGTATTTTATATAAACACAGATTTTCAATCAAGTAATAGAAAGGAGCAAAAAAAGTGACGTGCTTGAGACGCGGCTACAAATCCTTTACAGCGAGATTACCTTAAGCGTCTACCAAAACGTGTCTCGCGGGCTGTTCGAGAGGCACAAACTCGTGTTCAGCTTCCTGCTCAACACGGCCATATACCTTAATGCTGGCTTGATTCGTCAAGATCAATGGAACTTCATTCTGAGAGGTGCAGCAGGTACTTCAGTGGTAAGCCTGATTTTAGTAAATATCTGATGTGATCAGTAGGTCAATACAATCAGTAGGCTTGGGCAAAGTGGACAAGAGGCATGTTGACATGAATCGCGAATATATAACATGTTATGTTTTTACTATAGCAGGGAATATTAGAATGCTGAAAATCATATTTTGCAAGTGTAAATATGCGTAATAAATTAATTCAAAATAATCAAAATTATTTAAAATAATGCCCAATATCACGTGACTGTAAACGCCAATCGGAGCGCGTGACGTCATGACATGAGAAACACCACAGACAAGTCAAACCTGACCGTAATCCATACGACACCACCAAAGAGTTTGGATGTTCAAAAACTGTAAGGTGTATTCGGGTATTGCCGAATGTGAGATAATTCCGAAATTCAGATGAAAATCACCCTTAATTCCATCATAATAAAAGTCTCTTTTCGGAATTATCCGACAGTTTTCAAATTTGAAAAATGCAGGCGCGAAGGGATATCGTCTCATAGAAAAATTGAATTTCGCGCCTTTTTCTACTGACAAGACTTGCTTGACCATCTATAATACCATATTTCACCAAAATCTTTTTAATAATGGCTGAATGGAACTATAATTGCCACGTTGGCTGTCGGAAACAAAAAAAATAAATTTTAAAAAGTTATATCTGCGCCCGCTATATTTACATTCAAAATTTTAGTTGTATCATAATAATTCATCTTAAATTGTAACTGTAAGTGTTTTTATGTGAAATCAGTTATTGTGATTCATTTTTGAAATGTTTTTCTCATCGCTGAACGTAATATGTATACATATAGTATATAGTGCGCAATTAACAATATCATTCAAGTCGAAATTCGTAACTGCAACGTAAGTATCATGTAACAAATATTTGTTTTATACTCTTGTTTTATAGTCTTGTTGATTGTTGTTCTTTTACACATAGGCACTGCATAAGACATGTAAAACTTGTTATTCATTATTTTAGCTTATATATTTACGGAATATTTATCTTTTAGAAAGAGAAATAAATTAAATACTACAGCTTTTGATCTAAGCTAGGACTGACATTTTGGCAGCAGTTTGTTTATTTATCTGTTTGTGACGTCACGTGACAACTTGAAGCGTTTAGGCTCAAACTTTAAACACTAAACTAATTAAGCTCTATTTAGTATTTAAAATTAATGAATAAAAATTTTTAATATTTTTTTTGTAATAATTACGTGTCTATCTATAAAATTAATACAGTTCTAAAAAATTGTCAACATGCCTATTGTTGTTAAAAAACAGCGTAATCTGTGAAAATGAATAGTCACGTGACTTTTCGTAGCATTTGACATTTCGATAGGTATAATTTCTTTTCGTGTGGCGTTAATTGTAGATTTACGATGGTCATCTTTGCTAGGACCCCTGAACTGTACATAGGCGAATATATACCTATATATTATTAGGTAAATAATGTTACTCTAAAAACCCGTTTTTAATGAAAACGCGTTTTCACCGAGGCGATACGGAAAAGTATGTTTAACTACGAAAACCGAGTTTCCACTAAAACGGGTTTTTACGGTAACACACTTATATAGTAAACTAGTTTTGTACTCTACATATGTGATATACATAATTATGTAGAGTACAAAACTAGTTTCTGGGCCATAATTGCTCAGCTGCACGTACACGCGAATTTAAAACTTAAATTCAAGTTTTATAACTCCCCTAAAAGTTTTATCAGAAAAGACACGTTGTCAAAAGACTCAAAAGATATATTTAATCAATGTTCTCTTTTAGGTTCCACCAAAAAAACCATTAATCGAATCACTGACCGAACAAATATGGTTGCAAGCTAATCACTTGGATGAAATGGACCCTAGTTTTGAAGGAATCGTAGATGACTGTCTCAAGAACATCCATATCCAAATAGGATCTTTTGAAGTGGTAATTTATTAAGTAACTTATAAATACGGTTAGAATACCTAAAATAAAATATTGTTGAAATACGAGTATGACTCGGTCATTGTATAAAAAGACTGAGCGAACTAATAGGTATCTATATAATCATAAACATACCTAATCCTAATTATTAATTTGACAGGACATACACGTAGATAGAAGCAATAAGCGCCCTCCAATCAAAAAGTGGAATGAGATATTGGAGCCATTTGAAAAGCTGATGATAATTAAATGTCTCAAAGAAGAAAAACTAGTGTTCGCGATTGCTCAATACGTCAGCATTAGCCTTGGAAAAGTGTTCATAGAGAGTCCCACCGTGCAACTACCTACTCTGTAAGTAAACGAAAACTGCTTCTTGTTGTGACAGGTACCCTTGGAGACGGCTGCGTGGCGGTATCTCCCATTATTTTGTGTTGGTAGGTACGAAGGTACATTGATCAATAAAATAGTCAATAAAAACATAAAGTATAGGTACGTATTCGACCCATTTTACTTAAACCATGATTCCATCAACCGCAAAAGGAATATATAAAATAATAACATCTAATAAAGCGACTGGCAACGCGAACGGCTTCTCAATTTTCTAGAGGCATGTACTGAATATTGAACCTTGTTAACTCATTACTAAATATAATAACTTCTAAAATTATATCTAAATCGATATTTTAGTTTTAGGGGGTTGTAAATTATCTATCGATAGCTGTTAGGAAATTAAAACGTCACCATTTCAAAATATTTTCGATTTATTTTTATCAACCAATACTATAAATTGCAATACATTAAATTTAAGTAAGTTATTTTAATTTTCAAATTGACGAAACTCACTAAAGAAACAAAACTTTAATACTTAAAATAAAACCTAAGTAGGTATCACAGTAACAACGTCAACGAGATAAGAGATAGTGATATTGGCTTGGATTGCATCTTAAGGCGCGGTGTGTAGTAAAATGCACTTTTTTGTCACCATATTTACAGACTTTTACAAGGATTTCATGCATTATTTTCTAGTATGTATAACTTCAGTCCTTGAACTACGTTATTGCTTGTCAGAAACACGACGGCTCATTATTTTCTCGATAGAATCTTAAGTTGAAAACATGCCTAACACTGTCTTTATTTCCTTATGTTAGAAGTACTAGGACGAAAATGTATATGAAACTTACTTCAGTCGATAGCTTTTAAGTAAATCTTCATCATTGCTTGTCCTTTTATCGATACGTTAATTTTTTCATTCATCATTTGATGAATTCATCATTTTGCCTACTAAATTACACCCTACGCGGCAATACCTTGCGCCTATTCCTCACGCCAGTACGCCCGTGACCACTGTCAGCGTCGGATCTGTGCTAGTTTAGCGGACGTTTCATAAAATGGGTAATCACAGTATAAATATGCAAATATGTTATACACACAATGTTTTTCAACATACTTGCGAAGAAAAGCAAAATAATTCTTAAATACGGTGACATTTCAGACATTCGTCCGTCATATTGTCATTTTATAACAAGTTGGGCAGCAAAGGCACACACCCATCTAACCAATCCGGAATTCAGTCACGATTGATAAATTGTGTAAACATATTTTAAAAGGCTATAAAATTAATCAAATTGAATAATTTAGACTGGTCACATTTTTGTAAAAATCGATTTCTTTTGACAAAACATATTACTTCTTGGCAACCAGGTTTTTTAACCTAATTAGACCCCGCTGAATCCGAATTTGCCGGTTGCTTGATCGAATTCTTGACTGGAAGTGAGATATTTGATATTAACGGTCCCTTTTTTAGTTTTTCGTAAATAACTCGTAAACGGTGGCCAATATAAAAAAAATGTTGTAAACAGTAATAACCTACACAAAATTTTCAATAAAAAAGATTCAGTACATTTTTAGCAGGGATCAATATTTAAAAAGATAATAAAGAGGGAAAGTTAATTATAATAAATTCTAAGGTTCCTTGTTTTTATTTTTTCGTTAATAATTTGAAAAGTATGACTCATAGCAAAAACAAATCTTACACATAAATGATAAACATAAAATATCCTACAAAAAACATGTAGAACACTTTTCGCTAGGATCAATATTTAAAAAGACAAAGCAGCCGGTAAGTTAATTACAATCAATTTTAAAGTCCCTTTTTAGTTTTTTGTAAATAACTCGTAAACGGTGTCCCATAGCAAAATAGGTTTTTATTAATAAATAATCTACATAAAATTTCCTGCAAAAAACATCTGAACACTTTTCTCTAGGATCAATATTTAAAACGATATCAAAGGAAAAAAGTTCATTACAAACAACTCACATGTCACTTTTTTTAGTTTTTAGGGTCCCGTACCTTAAAAGGAAAAAACGGAACCCTTATAGGATCACTCGTGCGACTGTCTGTCTGTCTGTCCGTCTGTCACAGCCCATTTTCTTCAAAAGTACTGGACCAATTAAGTTAAAATTTGGTACACACATGTAAATTCGTGACCCAAAGACGGACATCTTACGTAAACAAATGAATTTTAAACATGGAGGGCACTTTTTAGCCAAGGGGGGTTAATTAACATTAAGAACCTATTTTGCTATGGGCCACCGTTTACGAGTCATTTACGAAAAACTAAAAAAAGAGACCTTAGAAGTGACTATAATTAACTTTCCCGCCTTAATATCTCTTTGACTATTGATCCTAGCGAAAAATTTTACGGAATCTTTCTTGTAGCCAATTTTATGCAGATTACTTATGTTTAAGAATTTCTTTGCCATGCGCCACCGTTATTTACGAAAAACTAAAAAAAGGGACCTTTAATATCAACTATCTCACTTCCAGTCAAGAATTCGATCAAGCAACCGGCAATGTCGGATTCAGCGGGGTCTAATTAGGTTAAAAAACCCGGTTGTCAAAAAATAATATGTTTTGCCAGTCGAAATCGATTTTTACAAAAACATGATCAGTCAAGTACACACTCATATTGTATATAATTAATAATTATTTAGGTACACTCACCGTCTTACCTACCATTTTTAGGGTTCCCTACCCAAAGGGTAAAACGGAACCCTATTAGTAAGACTCCGCTGTCCGTCCGTCCGTCCGTACGTCCGTACGTCCGTCTGTCACCAGGCTGTATCTCACGAGCCGTGATAGCTAGACAGTTGAAATTTTCACAGATGATGTATTTCTGTTGCCGCTATAACAACAAATACTAAAAGGTACGGAACCCTCGGCGGGCTCGGTGGGCGAGTCCGACTCGCACTTGTCCGGTTTTTAATTTCATTAAGTACTCATCAAAATTCGAATTTACTAATAAATCTTATTCAATATTAATTGCCGAACTAAAAATCCCGGAACTGTCAATTCAGAATACCGATGTCGTCAGAATAAGGACGTAGACGTGTTGCGCGGGAATGGTGCGGTGCGCCGCGCGGGGCGCCCGCCTACCCGTTCTACCACGCGTCTGCTTCACCCCCTTGAAAACGTAAAACTCGAGTATAAGAGCGCCTTAACAAACTTTTTAACTATAGCTTTTTAAACATAATAACTGCCGTATTCGAACTTCAAGATATTCACAAGAGACAACACGTTGTATGTGTTATAACTCAAACCCGGAAATATCTGTCAAAGGGTTCTCAATTTTTTCTACTTGCATTCATTATTTATCAATTTTTTGCCCGCCGAAATATACCCTATATTAGACTACTCGCTGAAAATTCCCAAGTCAAGTTATGCACAAGTTTGGTATATAGTTTTGTCAGAAATATAACCTATTTTCTACTAAAAATAGCAGGGTGGCCATAACTATTATAAATTTTTCTACATTAACGAATTTGTTTAAAATTGTCGTTTTGGGCAAAGTTTCCCTGGAGGCAAAGTTGGCGCTAATGACGTAACATATTATTGCAGGTGACTGTACATAAATGTTTCGGTGATTTTAAGATTATTTTCCAGGTTAGTTAAGTAACAATCAAGTTATGCAGATACCGATTTCGTGAACGTATAAGTAGTAAGGTACCGCTATTGTTTAGCGATACCGATTATTTTTAAAGGTAAAACTATACCGGTTTAAATATAAAGATATTAAAATTACAGCAGGGACAACCATTTTTTATAGATGGACCTACCTAAACCATCATTGGCCGAGCGTTAGCAAAGGTCTCCGTTTCAGCTTGGGCAAAAATGCTTTTGTATGTTCTCCTTTGCAGATCACATTTCTGAACTGATTCTCGTGAAAAATTGTAAGCAGGTTCGATAGAACTATTGCTGTCTCGCTTTATCCGCCAAAATGGAATTGCCACCCTGTCGAAACTTTATTTATTTAAATTCCCATTGAATGGATTTTTCGCCTTATGAAAAACCGTATAGAGTAGTAAATAACCTTTTACATCTGACTTAATAACATCTTGTTTTATTCGCTTTAATTGTACAAAACGCGTATCTCGACAAACCAATATTAGGTAGTAAAACAGTCAACAATCAAATGAATTAAATAGGTACGTCACCTGTGACATGAACAGACACGGAAAGCAAGATTAAATGCATTGTTTCTCTTTCATCTTTCAATAGAACGCTTTTACCCTCAAAGGAGGCTAGTGGTCAATACTAAACTAAAAGTCCAATCTTAAAAAAACATGATGGGTCACTGACCTGTCCCAGTAAAGTGAGGTAGTGTGCGTGAAGTGCGCTTGTGTGTGAAATGGGGTAAATTGACAGAATCTGAAATTTTACCCACCGCTACCGTCGCCTTAACCCTTTAGTGGGTAACGGCAAGATATTTGCCGTCATACCACTCAGATATTTTAATTTTTTTCTCAATGAACGTGTTGTTAGTTAATATAAATTTTGGTCCGCATAAGAGATATACTCGTACCAATCTACGAAATAAAGGAGAGCTGATAAATGTTATTCCACCCCTTGTTAAATGATGATTCTTAGGCCTGAACTTAGATTTTTAACTATTGCCTACATTTGAACAAAAATGTTTGTAAATAAAATTTTCTTTGCTGGATTTATCCGATAGTCACAATTCTCTAGTTTCAGGGACAAGTTTGGCGATATAAACTTTAAAGAAAAAAAAATCTGTTATTTGATAATGTAAAAAACTATTGTTATTGATTTATATATGGAGCAATAGCTTAATTCAATACTTCAAATTATTACATGCTAGCAAACTATCCACAATTTTGCTGGGATTACAATACCTACTTGGAAATAATATACAATACCTACATATAATAGTATAATATATAGATATATTAAAAATATTATAAATAGAATAAACAAAACTTATTAAGTTAAATAAAGGTTTTAATTATTTCTTCTCATTCTATTGGTTTTTAATTTATTCATTTTAGATACTTCATGCCACCCGTAGTTCCCCCGGCAAACTGACATGACGGTCTTGTCACTTACTGCCCTTGGCTGATAGTGGCAAACATATTGCCGTCTTATAATTCGGAAACCCCGAAAAAATATATATATTTCTCTTTCTCAAAAATCATAAAAAAATAATTCATGCTGTGCGTATCGTAAAAGTTCTCGTTTCATTGCTATAAAAAAATAATGGTCAAAGGGTTAAGACTCACATGAGTCTTCTGTAAAGACTTAGTTCCTTTCTTTGTTATTACTCATTATGACAACATAATCTAAGAAGCCATTAATTGGAAAAGCGGTAAAATGAGGACTGAGAGCGTATATTTAAGAACCTCCTCTTAAGTAAACAGCGCACACAACTACCTAGTAATTGTCTAATTGTATCATGTTAGGTACATCTTTTGATAGATTTTAACATCATAGTCAAGTTGTCTGTAAATCGTAACAGACAAGCGGCTGACTAGCGATTTGTTGATTGATAACTTGATAAGTTAAGCAACAGTTGATGGATCCCAAGCATATTTTGTGTTTTTGGCCCCAAGTTTATCTAACGCCTTCATATATTCATCGGGTATTTTAAAATTAAGAGATATATTCTCTTTGATGCGTTCCGCGTGAGTTGATTTGGGAATGACGCTTATTCCTTGCTGCGTAGCCCAGGCTAACAGGAGTTGCCCGCTACTGACGCCTAGTTTTTGGGCAGCATTGATAACCACAGGATCATGGAGTAGTGTAGCTGTACCTGATGAGGTGCCTCCAAGCGAGCAATAAGCTTGTAGCGCGATGCCAGTTCCTTGGCAATATTGTAGCAGTTCTTTTTGTGGAAAGTATGGGTGACACTCAACCTGTGAAGTAAAAGAGCAAGTTATATTAAACCACATTTTCTTGTTTGTAATATGGATGATGAACTATCCCTCGTCAGAAAAAGAGCAATTATCTTTTTAACTTGTATTAGTAATGTGTATAGGTACATCTCGGTTAGATTTTTATTTACCTGATTTACGGCAGGGACCACTCCAAAATTATGGACTTCTAATTCCTGGAGATGTCTAATAGTGTAATTTGAGACACCTATGGATCTAACTAGTCCTTCGTTGTAGCATTCGACAAGAGCTTCCCAAGCTTGAGAGCGTAATTTTATGTTCTGAGTATCAGCTGAACTCAAATTCGCCATGCCCGGAAAGTGAATCAAATACAAGTCAATTGTTTCAAATCCTAAACTGGCTAGTGACTTACGGCAAGCTTCCTTTATAATTTCTTTAGTGTGAGCATCTCTTGGTGCTGCAATGAGAAAAAAGTTATTTAGTTCATTTAAAATGGTTGAAATATGAATACAAACCAACATTCTAATTACATGGGATGTTGTTCTTACATAGCTTGGTAGTTATAAAAATATCTTGGCGTGTCAAGCCAAATTTTGGTAGCAGCAACCGGAGAGCATTTCCTAGGTGTTTCTCATTGCCATATACTGTAGCTGTGTCTGAAAAGAATAAAAATTATATTTAATATGTCACTATAAATACGAAAAACATTGAAACAAACACCACCCTACCTGTACTATAAGCCATAATCAATTAATATTGACATAACACGCATGAATCACATGATGTAATTGTTGAATTTAGAAAAGAAATCTTTATAATATTTATTTATTTGTATGGCCCCTTACCAAAAAGTCTGTAACCAGCAGCAAGAGCACTCTCAACAACACTCATTATGACTTCAGCAGACTGTATTCGAAAAGTACCAACTGAAACAATAAAAAAATTTATATCAGAAGATTTTAAAGGAAGGAAGAACATACATCCCTCATTGTTATTCAAAATTCAAAACAAACGATATGAATGTAAATAGTGAAAATACAAACGATAAATTAATTATATTGAGAAAATATAATGCAATGAAGAAATTGTCTATGTAGTGTGTTAACCCATTCAGGGCCAGCGACTCAGCGTATGGGTCATGCTCAAACAGTTCCGCAGGGCCAGTGACTCACATGTGAGTCCTGAATAAATTCTGATTTAAACTTAAACGAAACGTAATTTGATGTAATAACGTAAGTATCATATAAGCTAACAACCATTTCTATAAGGCATATTAGGATAAAAAATTATAAACACGTTTTTTTTTAATGAAAACGGTCTCGAATATTCAAGTTTGATTTACTATCAGTGCAATATAGTAAATATACTGAAATTCTAGATACATAATGCGATGCAAGCAAACAGAAAGATCTATATTTAAAAAATACAAAAAATATATATATTTCATAAGTTATTGACATGGCTCAAGGTATGGGTCACCGTGGCCTGGCGCTACTTGTAAAAACTACTAATGTTTCCGTGGCAGGCTAAAATAAACTTTATTGGCTGGTTTTAAAGCTTATTTCATGTTGAAGCTGTTTGATATTGTACCATTTTACAACTGATTACTGTTTGGATGATGGTAAGCAACAATTTGTAGGAACCAAGCCGTAGTATAATAATATTTTGTTTTGTATGAGGGGTAAGGCAACGAGGATTTTCTCCCACTGTACTTTTATGTCATAATATTTGGTGATCGTTGTATTGTATCTTAGGCAATTACCTACTAACAATGATGTTAAGGTTAATTTTTTTTCGTTTCAATATAGAACAAGGCGGTTGAGACAGTCACCACTAACTAATATGTATTGTATTACAAATAGTTTGTGACAAATATTTACAAGTTTTTTCAAACATCGTGGTTTCTACGGCAGATTAGAAAGTAAGTACTATAATACATTTTAAGTTGTCTATTGTTACTAATATAATGGCGTTCACCAAAACAAAGATACATGACCGACCAGGTGTAAGCTTATCGGACACACTTGGACAATAAACAAGGAATGCATCCGAGCGGCGGCGGCGGTATTATCTTTCATGTGGTATTTGTCACAAGAGTTCAAGATGTGATTCATCCCATCCCCCCTATTAGAGATATATTTTGGAGTAACATGGAAAATATTATTTAGTCACGATTTATTCGTTGGCGACTTTATACTCCTCCTGTGCTGTTTAGTGATTTCGTATTTTGTGACCATGGTTATGGATTACCGGAATTTGAACCCGCCTAACCTGACCGACTGTGCTATGAACCAGTTCGGGATATCGGGAAACGGGTCTAATTTAACTTCCAAGATTTGCCCCAAAAAACAACAACAAAAAACACGGCAAGTTAAATAGAATCAGACCAAGCTAAGTTGGCAGCGATTTTGATAGCACAGGCTGAGTACCTAAGTGTAATTTAAATGTCAAACTTATATGAAATTATGACGTTTAACTTAACACTTGCACAGGCTGGGCTATAAAAATTGCTGCCAACTTAGCTTGGTCAGACATTAAAAGCTTGTAGAAAGTAAAAATATTCACTCCTACAAACTGCAATAATTAGTTTCTTTTTTGATAGGCACAGAAAATCGGTGGTTAGTAAAAATGTTGCATAATGCTGTCCAACTGGCCGGCTTCATAAGCGGCGATTTATTTACCGTTCGCGCCAGGCTCGAGACCCATAAGCTGAGTCATACGTTTTAGCTAAAAACGGTTTGTATGGTGGCCTGGCGTATTGTGTACGCTCGGCGGTTCGTGGCCATGAATGGGTTAAGGTGAAATGAATTTTTTGGCATAAACTTATTTGTACTTACATCCAACAAGTGGCATTTCAACACCATTGTTCAACATCACTTTTTTCTGGCTGACTATCTCCATTTCTGGTGAATCTATTCGGCTCCTTCTACGATGTCGAGGTCCTGGCGGTTTGTATAACATTAATAAATGTAATTTATTCTTACAGTTTATTCCAGTTTCAAGAGAACTTTAAAAACTTACTTGTTCTTTCATTTTCGTCTGTGGAGACGAAAATGAAAGTTTTTGTCAACGATGAGTAACATTGCAACTTACTCACCTAATCATTTATGAAAATAGGGCAGTATAATACTCGTAGTAGGTACAGAGGAATCAAAGATACAAGTACACGTAGAAAGTTGCGCGCGTCATACAATATACAAAAACATTAACTATTTGTTTTGTGTGCATTCACTGATTTGATTTCATTCACTGACACTGACTTCTCTTGATTCTCCACTGTAGAGTAGAGGGCACTGAAATATGAAACCTATGGAAGTGAAACGTCAACGAATAATGCGTGCCACTGTGACGTCATCTTGGAACTAAACATGGCGGTTTTAGTGCTGCCCAGAAGATTGTTACTGTTACTGGGTTTTATCGATACATCGATAACTTTTTAACGTTCTCGGCTCATTTTATTTAAAAAAATACTAAGTATGTATTATTTGTGGAGTTTATGTTTTAATAGGAAGTAAGTAAATAAATAAAAATTCTTTATTAGCATATTGTTATGTGAAAAGATACTTTGATTGAGTAAGATGTGTGGAGTCTAGGACAATTTCGTGCTTCAAATTTGACAGGTAAACGTGATGACGCTGTACTACTCAATACATATTGCGATTTTTGCAGTAACTCTGATTTTCAAAAGTTGACGTTTGACAACTTAGTGACCGCATAACACATGGCGCAGTACAGCGCCATCTGTTTTGGATGTCAGAATAAGTGTACGTGTTTTTCTTGGACTTTACCTCTCCATTACAATCAATTTTGTTGTGTTGCTAACCCTAAAGTCTGTAACACACTACCGCACTGCACCTCGACCTTGGTGCGCCGTATCTATAAGTGAGAGCGATACAAAATTCAAGCTTATTAAGCGACGGGTGAAAAAAAACAAAACCCCTTCAGAACATTTTTTTTATTACAAAAATAAGGAATGACTTCCGTTCTTCAACTTCTTCAACATTTATTCAGCAAATAGGCCACAAGGGCATTTTTATACGTCAACATTGAATTTACATACAAGCAAAAATAATAACAATACATTAACCATTTTATAAATTACAACTATATGTAAGTATATGTGACGTTCCACGGGAAAAGGTACCTTATGAGGGTTTCTAGTTTCGGAGATATGAAATGTTTTGTAAAGAGGTGAAAAAATGCTCAATTTTTTTTTATTGTGTGATCTGAAACCTTAATGCGTAACGTTTGTTTACCTGTTTTTATTTTTGTTATAAGTTAGTTATAAGCCTAGTAATGTCGTCTCAAAGTTTAGTAGAAAAGGTACCTTATGGAAAAAAGATTGAAAATTCCCAAAAAAACTAGTCAATACGGGAAAAGAAGTTTGGTAGAGAACTGTATTAGCATTCTGCAAAACTAATTTGATAATTTCAGTTCTGGTTGGGGCGCCTCGCAAATATTATAACCGTACATCGACCGACATTACAAATCCAAGTAGCCTGCTATTATACCAAAGTTACTCTCGTCAAGTCTTTCTTAACTAGAATAATCTTCATTTGGTTTGGTCGCATGCAGTAAATCAGCCATTGGTTGGTGCTGAAAAATGCCAATATCCGACGCATTACCTTATGGAATATCTGAGGTCATTGAACCTCAATGCCGCTTATCTTCAATAGCAACCGAAATATATTATTGATAGGAAATAGACGATTTATACCATCTTAACCCCAAAATATTATTAGTTTATCCTAACTGTTCCATCATCATCATGCCTCATCATGTAACTTAATCACAAGGTACCTTTTCATTACATACAAATTATTGGTCTTTTTTAAGATTATTATGACGAAGAACTAATTAAATTTGGGGCAGTTTAATGTAAATTAATATTTTCTATTCATAAAAGATAAACTGTAATATGATTGATATTTTGTAGTGATGTATTATTAGATTTATTTCCATAAGGTACCTTTTCGTAAATGTATGGAGCAAATACTGTTATTGTTATGTAAGTTTAAAGTGGCATAAGGGGTTTAATATAGTATTTAGTTGCGGTTTTAGGATTTATTTCATTTGAATGACATAATTTCTTTCATATGTGCTCAGAAAAATTGATTGTGTGTCACATTAAAAGTAAAAATATTCAATTTTGTGATTTTATATGAAAAAGTCAGAAAATACATTTTCACCTCTAAATCGGTATTGTTTTTTGCTTAAACTGTCTGTCAGTGTCGTTTTCTAATAGATAAAATTTAAATCTTGAGAGCTCATTCCAATCAATCGTGAAAATTAAATAAAACTTTATTTTCAAGAGATTGGTTAGTATACACATAAATCAGTCGATATCAAAAGTTTCTATTTGCATTACAGAACAAGTCGCAATATTTTTTTAATCTCAGATATATAAGGTATTATTATTTGTAGTCAACTATGTAACTTACTTCAGGAACATAGTTTTTTAGGCGGCTAAACTTAAAACTTCTCTATCGTAAAGTTGCTCATTTCACAACATTATTTTCAAAAAATCATATCTCTGTAACTACGCAACCTAGAAGGTTGATCTTTTGTGTTATCGATAGCTTATTTATTGTAGATTACTGGGGTATGCATAACTCCATACCCGCCATAAGGTACCTTTGACCGTGGGACGTCACATATGGTCTCTTAATGTCGAATTATATAAAAAAAATATAATAATGATATAAAAAAGCCCGCAGGGCAGCTTGTGGAGTAACGACCCCACGGCCCCGAGTTACCCTAGTGCTACCGAGAGTCGGTCAGGATCTCCATCTCCAGGCACTCTTGCTTTGTATGTTCATTTCTTGGTAACCTATAAAAAAAAGATTTAATTATTAAATTAAGATAATTTAGTTGGTTTGAAGCGGGGTAGCATGATAAAATAAGAAAATATAAATAGGCAATCATAATATATCGATATCAAAGTCGATGAATAAAGTACAACCCTAGCTGAAATGTTTACATTATTTAAACGTAAAAATATAGTTAAATAAATCCAATCACTTCATGATCTATAACTGCACAGAAGAACCTTGCTATTTATAACGTGAAACATCCTTACATTTCCCAGGAACATTAACAATAACCAATATTTTTCATGTAAATGATAGCGTACCTGTGTAAGGTCAAAGATGGCTGATTTGGTGGTTTTCCTATGCCGCACCCTAATACACTACACACTGGCATATTCGCGACGTAATTATTCACATTTGGCTTCAATTATTTTCAATCACAAGCAAAATATTGAAAGATAATTAATAATTTTAATTTTCACCACGACTTTTTGACAGGACAAGTACCGGCTGAACTGACAGACAATGACATTTGGGTAACTAAACATGGCGGATTTTCGGCCGCATTAGGTATTTACGTATTTTCATGAAACACTTTATGTACGTACTGAAATACTGTCATCTTTTTTTGCTATGGGTTACAGTGCTGAGTAAAAACGAGACAGATATATATTTATGTGTGT
This sequence comes from Cydia splendana, assembly GCF_910591565.1. Classification (NCBI taxonomy): domain Eukaryota; kingdom Metazoa; phylum Arthropoda; class Insecta; order Lepidoptera; family Tortricidae; genus Cydia; species Cydia splendana. The sequence goes on along the minus strand of NC_085987.1, from coordinate 35,201,330 downwards.
GCCGTCAAAATGGGTGCTATTTCTATAAGCAATTGTACGTATAGAACAATATGTCTTGTCCCTATTATATAGGTCCATTGTAGAGGGAGAGCCACAGAAGCAAGTAACGTATGACAAAGACGTAAGCGTGACAATGACAGCTTGGTGGCAACACCTATGTATAAATAATGGGCTCTACACACGGTTGCGTTTTAAGGCGTGTCCAGACGGGAACAATTTTTCGCCAATTTGATTAAATTGTCCGATCAAATAAGGCCGTGAGGACGCAAATGCAATTTCCACTGCGGGATATGAGTGCCATATATGTCTAGCTAGCGAAAAAGATGTCTTGTGTGTGACTCTAGTTAGTGTAGTTAATTAATAATGTTAACCATGGAAGATATTTCGATTAGTTGAAATTTCCCCACAGTCGAAATTGACCCCCTGCACCTTATGCTAGGTTTCGCTTTTTAGGGTTCCGTACCCAAAGGGTAAAAACGGGATCCTATTACTCTGACTCTACTGTCCGTCTGTCACCAGGCTGTAGGTATCTCATGAGCCCTGATAGCTAGACAGGATGTATTTCTCTTGCCGCTATAACGACAAATACTAAAAAGTACGGAACCCTCGGTAGGCCAGTCCGACTAGCACTTGTCCGGTTTCTTTTTTTTAAGTAGGTATAGATGGCCAAGCAAATCTTGTCGGTAGAAAAAGGCGCCAAATTTAAAAAATGTAGGCGCGAAGGGTTATCGTCCCATAGAAAATTTGAATTTCGAGTCTTTTTCTACTGACAAGAAGTGCTTGACCAACTTTTACATACATCGTTTTTATAAAACAAACAGCTGAACTCGACCAAGTTTTAATCACAAAAATTTAGTTTACAGTCCATATGGTCCTATTTTCCGCACTAGTACGTAAAATAGCACTTTTCGTGCGTATGTCAAAAGTTTAAAGGGCCATATGTACTGTAAAACGTTGTACGATACACAAGCGAATAGGTAATTCGCAACTCGTGTCGATTTAAAACACTCCCTTCGGTCGTGTTTTAATTTATCGCCACTCGTTTCGAATTTCCTCTTTTCCGCACTTGTATCGTAAATAACTATTTTGTGGTGCCTATAAGTTTGAATCTATTGCAAATTTAGAAAAAAAAGGAAAACCTCCTACTCATAGCAAAACAACTTAGCTCTCTTTTTGGACGTAACAACTTTTAACAATAAAAAGCTTCCTAAGTATCTCATATTAATTTATATTAACGATTACAAAAAAGATAAAATAAAATACAGTTTATACATGTATAAGCAAGAATACTATACGTACTCGTCCCGTAATATTTTTCCACTTCTGAATATTTTCCATTCTCCATGATTTTTTTTTTTTTAGGTACCTACTTAATTTCCCGAGTAAGCGATATATTCTAGTAAAAAAATACACGGTGATGTAGGTACCTATATAAAACCACCTTCACAAATATAAAATTGGTACGCAATCCCTCGTGCCGCCCAATGTGCAACACATTGTACAAAGTGACACTCAGCGTAACTGCCCAGACTTTAGAAATTAAATTCAGAGTTAAACGCCCAGTGTACAATACGTTGTACATAAAACTTTATCACATATACCCAGAAAAAAGTAAAAAAAATCCTGCTTGAGTTTTTCATTAAAAAAAATGTTTGAAGTGCGTGGGCAGTTACGACTTCTAAATATTATGGCTATTATATTGCACACTGGGCGTTTAGCTGATCATGCGTTTTTTTTTCTTGGGCGGCACGAGGTTAATAAGAAGTTTGATCCTGCCCTTTAAAAACTGCAACCTTTGTGAAACCAAGTTAGTTATTAAATATATTAAGAACGGGTCACTCACGTATTTTTAGTCGAAAAACCCTCGACATGCTGCACTCCTTACCGAGGAGTGTCATCAGGAGCTTGCGTTTACGTAACGTTGCGTTTAAAATACGTGAGTGACCCGTTCTTAATATATTTAATATGTCTGTGTCTCACGGAAGTCAAGTTAGTTATTATTCTTGAGAAATCTCACTTCACATTTCGGGTTATTCCCACTAGTTACCACCAAGTTTTTACCAGTGGTAACTACTGGGAATTTTTTTCCCACCTTTTACCACTGGTAACTACTGGGAATAAAAATTCCCAGTAGTTACCACCAACTCGGGTTAGTGGTAACTACTGGGAATTTTTATTCCCAGTAGTTACCACCAAAACTTTGTTACTGTTAAATACTAATAAAAACAGTAGGTATGAATAGTATAAATAGAGTTATTTTGAATTACCTAATAAAATCACTTGAAAAATCATCTAAATGGATTATTAAATTTATCCTTAAGTACATATATCATAGTTTTTGTACTAGTACCGGTTAAACTGTTTCAATATTTTTGGTCACTTTTAAGGGAGTTTACTAAAACACTAATCGACTTATAATTATTTATTAAATTACTCTATATATTTATACTACACTATTTATAGTGTTTTTATTAGTATTTAACTCTAACAAAATTTTGGTGGTAACTACTGGGAATGATAATTCCCAGTAGTTACCACTAAACCGAGTTGGTAAAAGGTGGGAAAAAAATTCCCAGTAGTTACCACTGGTAACAACTTGGTGGTAACTAGTGGGAATAACCCCACATTTCAGGTATGCAGACACAACATGTTCGATACCCCTCGTGTTCGTACTGAGCACAGGGTCAGATCCATTTGGGGCGTTCCAGAGATTCGCCACTGAAATGGGCGTACGAGATCGTGTGCATTCAATTTCTTTGGGCCAGGGTCAGGGGCCAGTGGCTGAAAAGATGATTAATGGCGCGAAAGTTAAAGGCGACTGGGTCTTTTTGCAGGTCAGTAGTTTATTCAGTACTTATTTATTTCCTACGTACTTAAAATACTTATTAATTAACTGTCCGCTCCCAATCCACCGCCTACTCCTTCACCGCCGCTCTCGAAAGATTACGAGATTATGAGGACTTATGTGGACCTATATTCGATAGACTAGTTGCAGATTCTACTAAGCCCTGCTACTAAAGCATCAATAATCACATTATTTTGTTACGATTAAAATTATTATACTTATGTTTGGGCATGTTTCTAAATCCGTAGCATAGCATGACTTGCGTTGCGAGTCACAACGCAAGACATGCTCGGGAGTCTTATTTCAATCTGGCTGCGAAGTCGAGGAGCGTTAATTTAAGGAGGGGAAGGGAATGGAATGTTATGAAATTCCTCTTATAGTCGTATTTAAATCGTCGGTTTTAAAATGTCATTGTTATCTTTTGTTAAACCAAGCCTCTAAATACATACGTGTGCAAAATGAAATGCAATAATAACAAGAGATTACCGCAAGTGGATCCCGACATTTTAAAACCATATGACCAGTGGCGTAGCTAGGGGGGGACCTAGCAGTGACGTAGCGTGAACTAAACTATCCGTGGGCGAAGTCGCATCTGCGAAGTAGACTAGACAAAAAAATTCAAAATCGCTCTCCTTCTTGATGCGACTGGCAAATCATATTACTTTTAAGCAACCGGGTTTTTTAACCTAATTAGACCCCGCTGAATCCGGTTGCTTGATCGAAATCTTGACTGGAAGTGAGATATTTGACATTAAAGGTCCCTTTTTTTTAGTTTTTCGTAAATAACACTTAAACGGTGGCGCATAGCAAAAAATGTTCTATTACATAAGGGGTCATCCATTAATTACATCACACGTTTAGGGGGAGGGAGGGGGTCAAAAAAATGTGACATGTTGTGACAAGGGGGAGGGGGGAGTCATAAACTTTGTGACGTCACTTTAACTTCATCAGTAACCGAAAATGTATTTAAATTATTTTATACGCTAATTATCATTTAAATAACAAGGTTTTGAAACGATAATCGTTTTTATTCGTTTAATTTTATTTCTTAATCAGTTTTGGGTTATAAAATTACTAATATTTCTTTTGTCAAAAATATTTTGATAAAATATTTAATAAATATTTGCCGATTTCGTTGAAGAAATGTGACGTCACACCAGGGGGGAGGGGTTTGCCAAATGTGACCAAGTGTGACAAGGAGGGGGGGAGGGGTAAAAAAACCTAGAAATTTGTGTGACGTAATTAATGGATGACCCCTAAGTAATCTGCATAAAATTGCATACAAGAAAGATTCAATACAATTTTTCGCTAGGATCAATATTCAAAGAGATATTAACGCGGAAAATTTAATTATAATCACTTCTTAGGTCCCTTTTTTGTTTTTCGTAAATAACTCATAAACGGTGGCCAATATCAAAAATTATAATAAATTCTACGTTTCCTTGTTTTTATTTATTCGTTAATAATTTGAAAAGTATGACTCATAGGAAAAAAAATCTTATACATAAATAATAAACATAAAATTTTCTTCAAGAAACATGTAGAACACTTTTCGCTAGGATCAATATAAAAAGACAAAGCAGCGGGTAAGTTAATTATAATCAATTTTAAAGTCCCTATTTAGTTTTTGTAAATAACTCGTAAAAGGAGTCCCATGGCAAAATAGGTTTTTAAGAATAAATTATCTATATAAAATTTCCTCCAAAAAACATCTTGAACACTTTTCTCTAGGATCAATATTTAAAGCGATATTAAAGGAAGAACGTTAACTACAATCAGTTCACATGTCACTTTTTTAGTTTTTCGTAAATAACTCGTAAACGGTGGCCTGTTGCAAAACAATATTATACATGAATATTAAACATAAAAATGTTCGCAAAAAACGTTCCGTACACAGAGGCGTATTTACAAATTTGGCGCCCCGGGCCATTTTGATTTGCCGCCCCCCTTCATCAGTGACGATAAAGTATTTTATTTAAGAAAAAAAAACCTGCAACAAGTACCTTTAAGGTGTGAAATAAATAAAAACTAAACATTTACCATTTACTCACATAGGCATTTACATTGTTTTCCTATGTACAAATTGGTTGACAAAATCATCAATGACGCTGTCGTAATTTATAACGTTTGTCAGCTCAGCTTCTATATTAAGAAGAGCTAAGCTATTCAGGCGCTCTTCGCTGATAGTGGAACGTAGATATTTTTTTATTCTTTTGAGTGCAGAAAGGTGACGTCACTAATGTCACTATTCTAGATACAGATTTATATGGGCCGTTTTTGTCACTCAATGACGATGCGACCTCGTTATATTTGCCTGATCTGATCGGTGACCGGTGGGTACTGCTGGGTTTTAGCCATTGAGAATCAAGGTGAGGCATTGGCAGTCAGGCTGGATATAGCTAAGGAGTTCGGTCGGGTCTGGCATCGCATCGCATATGCTCGAGGGACTATGTTATACAAATGGATCGCTAGCTTTTTTTCCGGTAGACACATATGAGCCGTATAGTAGACGGAAGCTGCTCCGATTGTGTGGACATTACCGCTGGCGTTGCACTAGGTTCTGTGCTGTCATTGCTGCATATCAATGATAATCATTGCTATGCAGACGACAGTAGTAGGGATGCGTATTACACAGGCCGTGCCATTATCCCTCATTCTGTGGTGCTGGAAAGTCATGAAAAGTATTGTATTTGTATCTGATATCGAGAGCACTCTATCTATAGTGAGTTTCGGCATGGGATCGGAACAATTTAGTGAGATTCAATACCACGAAGACACAAGAACCGCCCAATGTAGTCAGATTGGTCACAAATAATGTAGGTACGTAAGTGAATACGCGAGCGTAGCGAGCGCGAAATTTTTTCGAGAAAATAGTAGGTACATTTTTAGGGTTCCGTACTTCAAAAAGAAAAAAAAAACGGAACCCATATAGGATCACTTTGTTGTCCGTCCGGCCGTCTGTCTGTCTCAACTCAATATCTTGACATGACAGAGGGCGGCAAAATCGACAAATAATGCTTGTTATTTAAATTTTACAAATAAATAGGAGAGCGACAAAATTCTGGTCGACCCTATCTCAACAGCAAATAAAAAAAAATTGTGACCCAAATTTGCCGCCCTAGGCTTCAGCCTACTCAGCCTAGTGGTAAATCCGGCACTGCGCCGTACTAATACTTCTTGAACGAAAATGTTGCTTAATTTAGGTACTTGTTGGTAGATATTGAAGCGTCTATTGTTGAAGCGTTCGTTTGTTTATTAATTTAAATGGCAATTAAAATATAATAAAAAATATAGCTAAGTTTGATTATAAAAGGCGCCCAGAAAAAGCAGCGAGGGGGCGGCTTCGCCGCCCCCCCGCGACCTGCCGCCCCGGGCCATGGCCCCCTTGGCCCTAGGGTAAATACGCCCCTGTCTGTACACCTTTTCGCTACGATCAATATTTAAAGAGGTATTAAAGTGGTTAAGTTAATTATAATCTATTTCCAGGTCCCTATTTTTAGGTTTTCGTAAATGACTCGTAAAATAAGGCTCATAGCAAAATAAGTTCTTAATGTTCTTGTAAATAAATAAGGCACTTGTCCCACCAAGAGCGAGTAAGCGATTAACTATCGGCGATTTTCTCGCCCAAGAAACGAACAAAAGATTAGGATCCTGTGTTAGTAAAAGAGACACCGATAATAGTTCGTCGATGGCTGTTCACACTGCCGGCGAGAACACTCGCTCTACTAGTTTGTCGCCGCGATAAGATAAAACTAGCTCAGCGGTACTCGCTCGGCGATGCTCGCTTCGTAGTTAGAACTCAAGCTATGAGATCAATCAGTCTGCGTGTTCGGCTACGCTGCACCGCCCGAGCGAGTGACGCGAGTAATAGCCCGTCGCACTCGAACACTCGCCTATAGCCGACCGACAAAACTATTGGAGCTAACACTCGCTTCTCGCCGCTCGCCCACTCGTTTCTAGTTTATCGTTCTACTCGCTTATCGCTCATCGTCGGCGGTGGGACAAGTGCCTAATTGGCATAAAATTTTCTACGAAAAACATATTGAATACTTTTCTCTAGGATCAATATTTGAAACGATATTAAAGGAAGAAAGTTCATTACAATCAATTCACATGTCACTTTTTTTAGTTTTTCGTAAATAATTTGTAAAGTATGACCCATAGCAAAAAAAATCTGATACATAAAATATTTACATTTAATTTCCTATAAGTCACATGTGGAACACTTTTCGCTAGGATCAATATTTATAAAGCTATTAAAGCGGGAAAGTTAAATAATGTGTAGAATTGATTATAATTAACTTACCCCCTTTAAAACCTCATTCAATATTGATCGTAGTGAGAAAGTGTACAGAACCTTTTTTGTGGACAATTTTATGTCTAATATTCATGTATAATATTGTTTTGCAACGGGCCACCGTTTACGAGTTATTTACGAAAAACTAAAAAAAAGTGACATTTGAACTGATTGTAATTAACTTTCTTCCTTTAATATCGCTTTAAATATTGATCCTAGAGAAAAGTGCTCAAGATGTTTTTTGGAGGAAATTTTATGTATATAATTTATTCTTAAAAACCTATTTTGCTATGGGACACCGTTTACGAGTTATTTACAAAAAACTAAAATGGGATTTTAAAATTGATTATAATTAACTTACCCGCTGCTTTGTCTTTTTAAATATTGATCCTAGCGAAAAGTGTTCTGCATGTTTCTTGTAGAAAATTTTATGTTTATTATTTATGTATAAGATTTTTTTCCTATGAGTCATACTTTTCAAATTATTAACGAATAAATAAAAACAAGGAAACGTAGAATTTATTATAATTAACTTTCCCTCTTTATTATCTTTTTAAATATTTTTCCCTGTGAAAAGTGTACTGTATCTTTTTTGTACAAAATTTTGTGTAGATTATTATCGTTTAACAACATTTTTTGATATTTGCCACCGTTTATGAGTTATTTACGAAAAACTAAAAAAGGGACCTTAGAAGTGATTATAATTAAATTTCCCGCGTTAATATCTCTTTGAATATTGATCCTAGCGAAAAATTGTACTGAATCATTCTTGTAGGCAATTTCATGCAGATTACTTATGTAATAGAACATTTTTTACTATGCACCACCGTTTAAGAGTTATTTACGAAAAACTAAAAAAGGGACCTTAAATGTCAAATATCTCACTTCCGGTCAAGATTTCGATCAAGCAACCGGCAAATTCAGATTCCGCGGGGTTTAATTAGGTTAAAAAACCCGGTTGCCAAAAAGTAATAAGCTTTGCCAGTCGAAATCGATTTTATGAAAAATATGACCAGTCTAAAGCCCTTTTCTTTCACTGTGCCCAAAGGGGCATCCCGGGGGCGCGAGGCCGTGGGCGAAGGCCCACTTCGCCCACGCCTAGCTACGCCACTGGGACCTAGTCCAAATATCCTTATTGATAGAATGTAAAAAAGTGACAAGTACACTTTGCAAAAACTAGGTTTTACAAAAAAAGTTAAAATTCTTTTTGAGTGATAGTTTTACAAATAACATTTTATATTTTATCTACAAATACGTACAAAAAATCGAAAAAAGAAATGTTTTTTCGCGAAATTGACGTAAACATTTTTAATATTTTTTTCTTCTTTTGGCCTCCTTATGAAATGTGGGTTACACCGAGCGGATGCTGTCCTTGCCCGTGTCATAGAACGCGCGCAGAGGCAACACCCGCCAGGGGTGGACTATAGAGAGTTCATGGAATCTAAAATGAAAGCGATGGAGTCAAATTGTGAGCTATGGAATATTAAATATATATTACTATTAGTTTTTTTAATAATTATATTTTAAAATTTTGATTGAATTTTGGGGTGACACCCACAATTTCCGCCCCGGGTGCCACCCATGCTAACTACGCCACTGCATACGACTATACCATCCACCTCTTGCAGAACTGTCACTTGGCTGCTTCATGGATGTTAAACTTGGAGCTGATCGTGGCTAGACTAACCACCGACCCCGGTTTGCTTCACAACGACTTCCGCCTCTACTTGAGTTCGATGCCAACTCCGAAGTTCCCGGTGTCGGTCCTGCAGAATTCTGTCAAGGTCACCAACGAACCTCCGAAGGGACTAAAGGCGAATGTGAAGAGAGCACTTATTGAAATGGAGGAGGACTTTTTTGAGAATAACGGTTGGTTGTTAAGCAAAGGATGACACTTATCGGGGTATTATAGATAGTAGAGGATTCCGAAGGAACTTTTATTTTATTAAATACATAAAATAATTCCTGAAAATAAATCAATAGGGTTGCCAAAAATATATATATATTAAAACTAAATAATATTAAAAAAAAATTACTGATTTGTTAACCGAACGAACTATTACATTCCAATGGAAAGCTTTTTTTATTGTCACCAAATATATTTAGGTACATACGTATACCTAAATATTTTATTAAATATACTTATACCTATACATATAAAATATTAACTGAAATACATGCAGTCCCCGCGTTGCGTGCCTGGCTCCGCCGTCGCCATTATTTTACTCCAACAGGCCAATCTGATGTAACGACTAGGCTATAAAGGGTCCCTATATTTCTAGTGCTCGGCCAAGACTGGCGTACGATGTTATTCGGCATCTGTATGTTCCACGCGATCATACAAGAGCGCAAGAAGTTCGGCCCGCTGGGTTGGAACATCACGTACGAGTTCAACAATAGCGACCGCGAGTGCGCCATGCTCAACCTGCAGATGTTCTGCGAGAGCGGCTTCATTCCCTGGGCCGCGCTCGAGTACATCACCAGTTAGTATCATGCCAAGAAGTTCGGCCCGCTGGGCTGGAACATCACGTACGAGTTCAACAATAGCGACCGCGAGTGCGCCATGTTCAACCTGCAGATGTTCTGCGAGAGCGGCTTCATTCCCTGGGCCGCGCTCGAGTACATCACCAGTTAGTATCATCCCAATTGTCCGTCGCGTGCACCCTCCGCAGATATTCACTCTACCTCAAACCTTTTTTCAAAGGGTTTTGACACTCTCCTAACTCCATGACCAAAGTCGAAAATTACCCTTGCATAATATTTAGGTACTTATATTTATTTTCACTTTTTAAATTAAGTTTTTTCTTAATTATCAATAGAATTGCATCCGGTAGGTACGTTTGCATTTTATCCACATGTGAGACAAAGTAGGTAATCAAATGCAAATTTTGAGTTGTTTCCTTATGTTGGCTGGAAAAATTAATTTTAAAAAACCATGATTTTGAATGACACATTTAAAATCATTTATTTTGAATTGTTTTGATTTTGTATATTTTACAGTTAGTATTTTCCTTGTGTTGTGGTGAAAAATTTTGTGTTTCATTCGGTGACAAAACCCTCGTGCCTTGAAACCCTCGCAACGGTCGAGATTCCATTTTTCGAACCACTTACTACGCTCGTGGCTCAATTTTGGAATCTTTCGCTTGCTCGGGTATCAATATTAGCACGAGAGGTTAAACAAAATCTTTGCCCCCTTGTAAAACAATGAACTATTCAAGGTTTGATCACATACGGCGGCCGCGTGACGGACATGTGGGACCAGCGCTGCCTGACCACGGTCCTGAAGAAGTTCTTCTCGCCCGTGACGCTGGAGGAGGGCTACGCCTACTCCAAGTCAGGCATCTACTACTGCCCGAGGGAAGACAAGCTGGAGGTGTACCGCGAATACGTCGATAACCTGCCGGTCATCGAGAGCCCCGAAGTGTTCGGAATGCATGAAAACGCCAATATCGCGTTTGAGGTTCGTGTCTTACCTTCTTCTAAAAACATACCTCACCGCACATTATATGGCAACTAGATTATGAAGCAGTATAAGCGGCTACAATGCGCTTTCAACAAAATGATTAGGTACCTAGTAATATACGAAGTAAAACTGGCTCCTTATTGGCATGATGTTTATTGTTAAGTTGAAATTTGAAATTAGGTAAGTATTGGATTATCAGACGTAAAAGACCAGGGATGTTGCGGATGCAGATTTTTTGACATCCGCGGATGCGGATACTTAAAGCCTCACATCCGCGGATGCGGATGCGGATGTGGATGTCAAGATTTGGTACTTTAAAAACGTCAAAGATTACATTTTTAGTAATTTTTATTAAAAAAACGAAACGTTTAGTATTTGAGCAAGAATATAGGTGCGTTTTATTTAATAAACAGTAACTTGGCCGACTTTTCGGGATCTAGACGATTTCAATTTTTTATCAAGCAGATACGTCTGCGAGCGATATTCCAAATTTTGTATTAAAGGAAAAAATGGAAAAATTTACGCTTCCGGCAGGACTTGAACCCGCATCCTCCACAATCCGTGTGTTGCTCTTAACCAATTGAGCTACGGAAGCCTACCAGGACATCGCAAATCTTTCCATTCCATTCTTTTATGTAAACACGCCTTTGGGTTCTTCGGGATTGTGGAGGATGCGGGTTCAAGTCCTGCCGGAAGCGTAAATTTTTCCATTTTTTCCTTTAATACAAAATCTAGACGATTTCGTTATATAATATAATGACAAAATTGCCTAGCACTTACTTACGCCGCCGCTAAGACGTTCCTGTTACCGACTTGGTCGACATCCGCATCCGCATGAGCTCCGCATCGATTTTATGCGGATGCGGATGTTGAAAATAATGCGGATGTTCCGCGGATGCGGATGCGAATATTCGCAACATCCCTGGTAAAAACCATTGGCATTGGCAGAACACTTGTAATGGTCAAGTTCAGTAACCTAAAGCTGTCCTTCTTACTACGCCCAATAAAGCTGTAGGTACAGTTTTATGCGTCACTTTCGCCAAAAATGATAATTTTTGCTGGCTTTTATCATCGGCAATACTTACTAGACACATTTCTGTTGTGTAATACCAATATTGTGAATGTGAAATAAAAGTCACTTACATACACTTTTGGTAACAAAGTCTATCACTTACAGAACAAAGAAACGAATACACTAATAAACACGATAGTGGACGTCCAGCCGCGCATGGGCGGCAGCGGCGGCGGCGAGACGCCCGACCAGATCGTGTGGCGCATCTGCGACAGCACGCGCGCCACCGTCTCGCGCGGCATCGACAAGAGCACCATCAACCCAGCGCTCATGGAGTTGGACGACATGGGCCAGCTGAACTCCCTCACCACCGTGCTCATTCACGAGACCGACCGGTTCAACACGTTGCTGGGCCTTATACACTCCTCGCTCACAGAGCTGCAGAAAGCTATAAAGGTAGAGCACCTACATTTTATTTATATTTTCTTTGCCGGATTCGACTAGGCAGAAACCATCCTTTTTGAAATTCGTACGTCATATGCTGTGAAGTTGCAAATCGAGACGAAGTCGAGTTTTGTAAATACCTACCTACAGACAGACCTAATTATGTACTGTGCACATACTTAATATTTCCTAAGACAGCTCCAGACACCTAAAATAACAAAAATCAAAGTAAGTACCTGTACAATAAATTTGGTTTGTAGGTATTTGCTTAAGACGTATTAACCCATTCAGGGCCAGCGACTCAGCGTATGGGTCATGCTCAAACAGTTCCGCAGGGCCAGTGACTCACATGTGAGTCCTGAATAAATTCTAATTTAAACTTAAACGAAACGTAATTTAATGTAATAACGTAAGTATCATATAAGCTAACAACCATTTCTATAAGGCATATTAGGATAAAAAATTATAAACACGTTTTTTTTAATGAAAACAGGGTCTCGAATATTAAAGTTTGATTTACTATCAGTGCAATATAGTAAATATACTGAAATTCTAGATACATAATGCGATGCAAGCAAACAGAAAGATCTATATTTAAAAAATACAAAAAATATATATATTTCATAAGTTATTGACATGGCTCAAGGTATGGGTCACCGTGGCCTGGCGCTACTTGTAAAAACTACTAATGTTTCCGTGGCAGGCTAAAATAAACTTTATTGGCTGGTTTTAAAGCTTATTTCATGTTGAAGCTGTTTGATATTGTACCATTTTACAACTGATTACTGTTTGGATGATGGTAAGCAACAATTTGTAGGAACCAAGCCGTAGTATAATAATATTTTGTTTTGTATGAGGGGTAAGGCAACGAGGATTTTCTCCCACTGTACTTTTATGTCATAATATTTGGTGATCGTTGTATTGTATCTTAGGCAATTACCTACTAACAATGATGTTAAGGTTAATTTTTTTTCGTTTCAATATAGAACAAGGCGGTTGAAACAGTCACCACTAACTAATATGTATTGTATTACAAATAGTTTGTGACAAATATTTACAAGTTTTTTCAAACATCGTGGTTTCTACGGCAGATTAGAAAGTAAGTACTATAATACATTTTAAGTTGTCTATTGTTACTAATATAATGGCGTTCACCAAAACAAAGATACATGACCGACCAGGTGTAAGCTTATCGGACACACTTGGACAATAAACAAGGAATGCATCCGAGCGGCGGCGGCGGTATTATCTTTCATGTGGTATTTGTCACAAGAGTTCAAGATGTGATTCATCCCATCCCCCCTATTAGAGATGTATTTTGGAGTAACATGGAAAATATTATTTAGTCACGATTTATTCGTTGGCGACTTTATACTCCTCCTGTGCTGTTTAGTGATTTCGTATTTTGTGACCATGGCTATGGATTACCGGAATTTGAACCCGCCTAACCTGACCGACTGTGCTATGAACCAGTTCGGGATATCGGGAAACGGGTCTAATTTAACTTTCAAGATTTGCCCCTAAAACAACAACAAAAAACACGGCAAGTTAAATAGAATCAGACCAAGCTAAGTTGGCAGCGATTTTGATAGCACAGGCTGAGTACCTAAGTGTAATTTAAATGTCAAACTTATATGAAATTATGACGTTTAACTTAACACTTGCACAGGCTCGGCTATAAAAATTGCTGCCAACTTAGCTTGGTCAGACATTAAAAGCTTGTAGAAAGTAAAAATATTCACTCCTACAAACTGCAATAATTAGTTTCTTTTTTGATAGGCACAGAAAATCGGTGGTTAGTAAAAATGTTGCATAATGCTGTCCAACTGGCCGGCTTCATAAGCGGCGATTTATTTACCGTTCGCGCCAGGCTCGAGACCCATAAGCTGAGTCATACGTTTTAGCTAAAAACGGTTTGTATGGTGGCCTGGCGTATTGTGTACGCTCGGCGGTTCGTGGCCATGAATGGGTTAATATTCATTAGATTATTGCTGGCTGCTAATGGCTGGCTGGCTGCATTGTGCTATGACTTGTGATCCTATCTTAGACAAGCGCTGGCTGGCCCCACGCGCCGCGCTTCTAATGAAATTGATTTTAGATGTCACTGGCAGTCATTTAATTGATAAATTGAAGCGCTGGAATAGAACAATAACTTTTTATTATTCTAATAGTGTTGTCTTAGGCCCACATGCACCATTCCACTAACCCGGGGTTAACCGGTTAAACCTGGAGTTGCCATGGTTACCAGTACAATTTGACACTGGGTTGACGGTTAAACCGCTTAACCCCGGGTTAGTGGGATGGTGCAAGTGGGCCTTATAGGAGTTGTACAAAATAAAATAATAGAACTAACCTAACCTAACTGTAAGTACCTAAACACTGTATTAAATATTACAGGGCATCGTAGTAATGTCTGAAGACTTCGAAGAAGTGTTTACGGCTTTCATTAATAACAAGGTGCCTGCGATGTGGCACAGAAAGGGGTACAACTCGCTTAAATCGCTCGGCAGTTGGATACATGACCTCGTACTTAGGGTCGACTTCATCGAGGCGAGTACCATACCCCTTTACGTTTAGCTTCAAGTACCAGTCAGCAATACTATTCACTTAGCACCTTTGCATACAAATAATACACACTTCTATGCAGGGCGGGTACCTTCTCTCTGCAGCTGACTGTACCTAGTTTTAATTACGTCCTTAGTGCTTACTTACAAATAGCAAATGAACTAGTAAAGCCATAAGCAGTAATCGAGTGTACTTATGTAAATGTCGAGTTTTAGGAAAGAAAACACTGATGGTACAGTGAACTTGGCGAAATTCATCAGCTCACTGGGGTTCGATCATAAATAGAATTTCTAGAATTGGCACAGGCACTAATTTTTCCGAAAGACTCACCATAAAACCTTCCTTCCAAACCAGAGGAGAAATAAGGCCTTATTGGGATAGTTCAGTTTCCCCACGACGTGCACTTGGTGAAATGATTTAACATTAAAAAGTCGCTTGTGTCAGAGATGGCTGGTGGACGGGAGTCAGCGCAGCAGCTGGGTGTCGGGGCTGTTCTTCCCGCAGGGGTTGCTCACGGGATCGCTGCAGTCGTACGCGCGCCGCTACCGCGTGCCCATCGACGCGCTCATGTTCGACTTCGCGCCCTACGGCACCTTCCTCTCGCAGGAGGACGTTTACAAGGAGAACAAGAAGAAAAACAAGGTACACCTACACGCACTTTTACGACCTCATAAAGGTACCTACACCGATGCACCGTCACCATCCGTCTTATCCCATCAGTGGAATGCTGATTATTATCATTATTACGTGTTTGATCTAAAAATAATCTATGCACAACAAATTCTATATTTTTATATATAATTTTGGTTAAGTCTCTGCGAGTAATAGGTACGCGATAGGTATGGAGCAATATGTAGGCCATACTGAAAATTTCTGGATTCTGATATATGAGAAGACTTATTTTTTCTAAGTGGCCAGTCCAGGAATTTTCAGTATGCCCGAAGTACTCCTCTAAATAATAGCGTACCTATACCTAATTATTAGTGTGCATAATACCAGGATCCCGACGAGGACGTGTACGGCGTTCTGCAGGTGCCGACGGACGGCGTCAACATACACGGGCTGTTCATCGACGCAGCGCGCTGGGACGTCGAACACAGCTGCTTGGTCGATGCGCTGCCAGGTATATACGTTTTCACATCACCTAATCAGAAAATGGATTTTTCTTCCCTGCTAGGAGGGATCAAAGTGGCACTTTTCTGTTCAAGGACATTTCATTGCCAGTATAAAATATTAATATAATTAACTATGAACATCGTATGTACAGCCTGGCAAAAAAGAGTAGAAATTAAAAAGTGGCAACACTGTAGTGTCAACACTGAGATTTTTTTATTTTCCTGATAGTTGATGTGAAAAGCAGTATGTGTCACACGGTATCAAAATTATTTCGTCTTGGGCGTTAACTCTTGAATCCCTCATTACGCTCAGGATTCTACTTTAGAATCCCTCACTAAGTTCGGGATTCTATTGTAGAATCCATCGCTTCATTCAGGATTCAATGTACGCCCTTGACGGAAATATATCATTTTGATCCCTTGTAACACAAACTACCTACTATTTGCTAACATGGAAACGTGATATGACACGATTGATCATACCTAATCCAGCCGGCCGCGAGACTCCCGGCGAGCAGCGTGGTCAAAAGTCGGAAGCAGATGGTCGGAGAGCGATCTCTCGAATGAACTTACTGACACATTACTACACACTCGAATGACACACATTACTACATAGATAATAAAACAAAATGGAGTTGACTTATTGTCGTTGTGTGGCCTCCATGTTAAAATAGGTACCCAGTTCATTTAAGGTCCTAAAACTATTTTTTTATTTTTATTTTTTAATCTCAGGTCAAATGAATCCTCCTCTACCCGTGGTTTGGTTTAATCCGGTTCTACAGCTGCCCAAACCGGATCCACGCTACGAAGCACCCCTCTACAAGACGTCGGAGCGCGCCGGCACTCTCTCCACCACCGGCCATAGCACCAACTTTGTGCTGCCGGTGTTGCTGGCAGCTAACGCTCCTTCAGACTATTGGATCATTCGCGGCACTGCTCTGCTTACCCAGATAACTGATTAAAGAACGACATCAACTCTAATGTCCATCGACGAATCGATTGTTCGATATGGTACTTACTTATCTTTGAACTTAGCGTGTATTTATCAAAAAGGTAGAGCCAATAAACACCATCCGTATTTATAGGATCGACACGAATAACGAATTAGCGTTACCGTACCGTATACCGTTGATTGCGATTTATGACGCCCAACAGAATCAATTGTCATCATTCAGTGACCTATGGAGGTACCTAAATATTCTAACAAGTTGAACTTACAACCACAGAAAATATTGTCAATAAAATACAAATACGGTTGGGTTACTTTGTGTGACAAATAATTTTATTTGACTTACAGCAGGTGGTTGCTAATTTAACGTTACCCATCCTTATGACTTCATGGACCGAAACAACCGGCTGACTCTTGTCATAATAATCAGTTTTAAGAAATTCAACCTCATAAATTATTCAGTTAATAGTATAACTGGTGAGGTGTCCATAATAATTATTCCGTCATGGCTAAACATTATTTCTAGTCGTTGACGATGTATACCTATATCTAACATTTGACATCATGTTTTATACCTATTCTGATTTCATTTCACATGGTTTGTTGTTTTTGTAATTGTTAATTGTAGTTCATGATTTGTTTTTTTTTTAAATATGTGTATAAATAATAAATGTTAAAATAATCACCTTAAATTAAGTTCTTTCATTGTATATTTTTAGTGCCTTGTGAAATAGGTACCTAACTACTAAAATTACAATTTGATCTGCCTGTTTACTACCCAATTAGAGTCTGTGTGAATTGGTTCCTATACATTTCACGACTCTTTTCTTTCCGCACAGACTCCTGCATTGTACAGTCGCCATCCGATATATCGGAGCGGCCAAGGTGCTCAAATATCTGAGCACGCACTCTAACGCCTTGACAATAGGAATAGGGGATAATACTGCAATGTTCTGCCGCCAGAGTGCAGCACTACCGACTCAGTAAATTCATAGACTAACTTATACATACTGTGCCTTAACCCTTTATAAGGCCCCAGTTATACAGATATGCTACGTGAAAGTTAAATACACTACCATGTTTGTAATGCACTGGAGAACACATCTACGGCAAAAAAAAAACGAAATCATTAAGAAAAACATGTGGTCAATATATGCACTCAGCCTGTTAGTGCACTTGAGTTTGCAGATGATCTGTTTCCAATACACCTATTCATTGACATTGACATAACAAACATAACGTGCTCTGTACAGACTGGCGTTTAATTGACTACATACGGTAAATCGAACATTATTGTGTATCTTGTAGTGGGTAGGATTAATATACGAATATCACTGAAAAAATTATAATCTGTGGCCCGTTTCACGATACAATTTACAAGCGGAAGTCTCTTTCTATCAAGGAGTTAGAAAGAGACTTCCGCATAAAGTTCTAATTACAATACTTATCGATGTAGCATGTAACCTTTTATAATTTTATTAATCTTAAAGTGGCAAATGATACACTTTCCTGACACTACAAACAACGTAGTACAGTTATTGCAATTCACGATGGAGAGTGGATTTATCAAAATTAGACCTTGTCATCATACCAATAAGAGTCTCGCCACTCGCCATCGTGAATTGCAAGAGCTATAATTCAAATTATTAGATACAGCGACGTGTATATTTTTAATAGTATAATGGAAACAATGACGATAGCTTGCTTCCCTTGACAGGCATAGTGCATAAGTTGACCACATACTATAAATTAATTAATTACACTAAAATTAAATACTGACCGAAAAAGTATGAATGAGGAAAGAAAGCCTGATGTACTCGCTATATAATACCATTATAGTTAAATAAAAAAGAGGATGTTCTTCTCCGTAAATGTTTATTAACTAAGTGGTTTCCAAATCGTCTCTGCCTTATAAAGGGTTAAGAGCGCTCTTACAAGAAAAGTCGAAATAATGCAAAATTGATGATATTAGGTCATTACCTATGAAATTGGCGTTTTGTTCGGAGAATTTCAACGAAACACGAATTTCCATACAATTAATTTTGCGGATATTTTTTTGATGGCTAATTCAAACCAAACAAAATTTTTCCAGTAATTTTTGACACCTTTAAGGTATGTTTTCAATATCTCCATTTCTTGAAAATTGGTACCATTAGAAAAATATAAGTAATTTTAATACTCGAACCGACAGCACATGAAAAGACCTATTTTCAAGGCTTAATTCTGAACACTTAACAATAAAAAATAACAATTAATTGTATGTAAAATCGTTGTTTATTGAGTGCACTGTAGTTTTATTGTAATTGTGTATGTACTTTTGTAAAAAAAAAAAAACTAGGATCAGACTTATATCTATGAACAAAAACGCCAATTTCATAGGTAAGGACCTAATACTAGTCGACGAAATTCAGGACTTTGCGCTCATTATTAGAAACAATGAGTACTTGTTCCAGTAAAAGCGTCTTCTTATCTTTATAAATATCGTTGTAAATATTAGAAAAAGGACTTATTAAATTAGTAATGATTTTTTTTCTGATGGTCGTTTCCGAAAAACCCCGTGAAGCACTGAATGGCGAGCTCTTATTTGGAAATGTTGAGAATTTTACTCTGCTAAACCTGGCTATTTTGTATTACTAATACCCTGTACTTTAGGCATATCAAACTATATTTTTCCTACATACCTTTGAGAAAGAGAAAATCAAAGTAAAACGAACTCGATTTTCTCTCCGAAACAAGTGTCAATTCCTACGAAAATCTACTTAATATCGAAGTCATTTTCATACTCAAGCAATCTGCAACGTTTGCTTATACTGTTGGTATACATTAGTGTTTATGAAATTCTACTATAATTTTTTGGCAATTTTTTGAAAACTACTCTATATTACCGATGACGCGCGCTGCGCCAGCTCAGTGCCGCGGCAGAGCTTGTAGAGGCAGGACGTGTGTCGGTCGGCTCCGCACATTTTCAACGGCGACGACGAGGTTTTTTATCATTGTGTGCGGCGGGCGCCGTGTAAAACGCTATACTGTGTGCGTGTAAACCGCAACGAGAGACTTTGATCCTAGCACTGTTTTTATAGTATTATAATTTATAATGGTACAGTTTAATAAACTACCGGACAGGATTAAAAATATTTGAAACGACCTGACATTCTATATGTATTTACTAGCTGTGCCCGCGGCTCCGCCCGCGTGGAATTCGGTCTGTGTCAGTAAGCGGCTAATTACTAATCCTAATTTCTCTCCCTCTCTCCTGGAGGCGGAGCTTGAAGTAAAGTTGACAGATGGATATGCTAGAGGACTGCAGTCCAGATAAAATATTTTACAATTAGGCACCACTAAATAAAACTACACTCCAAAATCAATAGATTTTTTCGCCCTTATTCAAATTTTACACGTGATTTAAACGACACAGTAGTAGATGTATATCGGACGATACAGTAAGGTGTACGCGCGCGAGCGAAAGCGAAGCGGCCTGCCTGGCTAGAGCGCCACTCACCGTGGTCTTCTTCAGACTCCTGAGGAAGACCACGTGCCCCTTGTAACCTCAATGCGTTGCGAGACTTTCGCGAATGATTGAATTTTTTTCTGGAAGGCGGTAATGCGAGTCCCAAATCGTTTGACTCCGTAAACGACCAGTGCCGTTTTGATGCCCTAAGCATTTCTAGACCATGGTGCCCCCTCTCCCTAGGGTCATCGAGATTAGGTACATTGAATTTTTTTGGTTAGTTGAGTGACGTTCATTGTCGCATTACAGCTGAGAATGGAAATTAGTCACATCATTTTATCACGAAAATTGACAGTGCTGCAGTAGTAACGTTGCAACAGAGTAATGCTGCTGCAGTCGCCATACCTTAGAAAGTAATTGAAAACGCGAGCGAAGCGAGCGCGCAAATTTTTCGATATAAAAACGCAATTTGATAGACAGTTGTACATTTTTACTTTTAGTATGGAAATCAGTCACATCATTTTATCACGAAAATTGACAGTGCTGCAGCAGTAACGTTGCATCAGAGTAATGCTGCTGCAGTCACCATACCTTAGAAAGTTATTGAAAACGCGAGCGACGCGAGCGCGAAAATTTTTCGATATAAAAACGCAATTTGATAGACAGTTGTACATTTTTACTTTTAGTATGGAAATCAGTCACATCATTTTATCACGAAAATTGACAGTGCTGCAGCAGTAACGTTGCATCAGAGTAATGCTGCTGCAGTCACCATACCTTAGAAAGTTATTGAAAACGCGAGCGACGCCAGCGCGAAAATTTTTCGATATAAAAACGCAATTTGATAGACAGTTGTACATTTTTACTTTTAGTATGGAAATCAGTCACATCATTTTATCACGAAAATTGACAGTGTTGCAGCAGTAACGTTGCAACAGAGTAATGCTGCTGCAGTCGCCATACCTAAGAAAGTTATTGAAGACGCGAGCGAAGCGAGCGTGCAAATTTTTCGATATAAAAACGCAATTTGATAGACAGTTGTACATTTCTACTTTTAGTATGGAAATCAGTCACATCATTTTATCACGAAAATTGACAGTACTGCAGTAGTAGCGTTGCAACAGAGTAATGCTGCTGCAGTCGCCATATCTTAGAAAGTTATTGTAAACGCGAGCGAAGCGAGCGCGAAAATTTTTCGATATAAAAAACGCAGTTTGATAGACAGTTGTACATTTTTACTTTTAGTCCCAGAAGGGATGGGACGTTATTAGATGGGTACTTGTACACGTATAAAAGTTTCATGTAGGTACCTACTCCACGACTGCAATGCTGATGCAGCCTGCGCTTTTTTTTGCCTACGGGTTTGGTGCCCCCTAGACGGGTGCCCTAAGCAACTGCTTATTTTGCCTAAAAGGGTTAATCCGGCACAGCAAATGACAGAGGTCAATGTTTTTTTTTTTCAAAGTACCCACCTTGTATGAAAATTGGATAATTCATGATGCAGAAAATTAATAATTTTAAATAATTATGCAATTATACGCGTGTTGATAATTATGTGTGTTTATTTTACCACTATGTAACTATGTAAACTCATTTTTAGTTTTCTTTATTAATTAATGTTTACTCAGTTCCCCAAAAGACTGTGCAATGAGGGACAATTAATTTACTGTCGTTTAATTTTGTTGTATTATTAATTTATTAAATCAACATAATTATTCAATTATTTTTGTTGATATCCGTTCCCCCTGTTCTAAACTTAGAGTTAATTTGGCAAAATCTTTCCTCGGTAGCTTATTCATATCACAACGTATTAAATTCAGCTCCATCTGTTAGTTTACTCAATAGTGGTAGCATATATTTGAAAAAAGTTTGCCCCTCCTTCCTAAGTAGCGCCATAAGATTCAGGGGCAAACTTAAGTCAATCGATTGTTGTGGCTACCCCCCCTTTTAGGGGTTAAATTTTTATAGCCTATAACCTGGCCGGGGATTTTCTCGACAGATTAGTAAAGTTTTCATCAAAATCCGTTCAGCCGTTTTCACGTGATGCGCGTTCAAATAAACAGACAAACAGATAAACAGATAAACAGACAAACAGACAAAAATTCTAAAAACTTTTGGAACGTGTTCTGTTATCGATTCTAAGTATCCCCAGCCAACTTTTTTCAAATATCTTCCATGTACAGACTTTCGACCCTCTTCAGCTTTATTATATGTATAGATTTGACTCAAGATAGTACTCAGGGTCTGATGATGGAGCCGGAAGGTGGTCACCGGTACCAATCAACCATGCAACTAAACCACTTCGTGTTTAGGCTCGTTTTATTCATCTCAACAAGATCTTTGACACAAGATAGTACTCAGGGTCTGATGATGGAGCCGGAAGGTGGTCACCGGTACCAATCAACCATGCAACTAAACCACTTCGTGTTTGGGCTCGTTTGATTCGGCTCAACAAGATCTTTGACTTAAGATAGTACTCAGGGTCTGATGATGGAGCCGGAAGGTGGTCACCAGTACCAATCAACAATGCAACTAAACCACTTCGTGTTTAGGCTCGTTTTATTCGTCTCAACAAGATCTTTGACTTAAGATAGTACTCAGGGTCTGATGATGGAGCCGGAAGGTGGTCACCGGTACCAATCAACCATGCAACTAAACCACTTCGTGTTTGGGCTCGTTTGATTCGTCTCAACAAGATCTTTGGCACAAGATAATACTCAGGGTCTGATGATGGAGCCGGAAGGTGGTCACCGGTACCAATCAACCATGCAACTAAACCACTTCGTGTTTAGGCTCGTTTGATTCGTCTCAACAAGATCTTTGACACAAGATAGTACTCAGGGTCTGATGATGGAGCCGGCAGGTGGTCACCGGTACCAATCAACCATGCCACTAAACCACTTCGTGTTTAGGCTCGTTTTATTCGTTTCTATAAGATCTTTGACACAAGATAGTACTCAGGGTCTGATGTTGGAGCCGGAAGGTGGTCACCGGTACCAATCAACCATGCAACTAAACCACTTCGTGTTTAGGCTCGTTTGATTCGTCTCAACAAGACCTTAGACACAAGATAGTACTCAGGATCTGATGATGGAGCTGGAAGGTGGCCACGGGTACCAGTCTACCATGTAACTGAACCACTTCGTGTTTGGGCTCGTTTGATTTGTCGCAACAAGATCTTTGACACAAGGTAGTACTGAGGGTCTGATGATGGATCCGGAAGGTGGTGACCGGTACCAATCAACCATGCAACTAAACCACTTCGTGTTTGGCTTCGTTCGATTCGTCGCAACAAAATCTTTGACACAAGTTAGTACTCAGGGTCTGATGATGGAGCTGGACTGTGGCCACGGGTACCAGTCTACCATGTAACTGAACCACTTCGTGTTTGGGCTCGTTTGATTTGTCGCAACAAGATCTTTGACACAAGGTAGTACTGAGGGTCTGATGATGGATCCGGAAGGTGGTCACCGGTACCAATCAACCATGCAACTAAACCACTTCCTGTTTGGCTTCGTTCGATTCGTCGCAATAAGATCTTTGACACAAGTTAGTACTCAGGGTCTGATGATGGAGCTGGACTGTGGCCACGGGTAGCAGTCTACCATGTAACTGAACCACTTCGTGTTTGGGCTCGTTTGATTCCTCGCAATAAGATGTTTGAGACAACATACTACTCAGGGTCTGATGATGGAGCTGATGATGATTGACAGGTACCCGTCGCCACCTTCGCGCTCCATCATCAGACCCTGAGTACTACCTTGTGTCAAAGATCTTGTTGAGATGAATAAAACGTGCCTAAACACGAAATGGTTTAGTTGCATGGTTGATTGGTACCGGTGACCACCTTCCGGCTCCAACATCAGACCCTGAGTACTATCTTGTGTCAAAGATCTTGTTGAAACGAATAAAACGAGCCTAAACACGAAGTGGTTTAGTTGCATGGTTGATTGGTACCGGTGACCACCTTCCAGCTCCATCATCAGACTCTGAGTATCACCTAGTGTCAAATATCTTGTTGAGACGAATCAAACGATCCTAAACACGATGTGGTTTAGTTGCATGGTTGATTGGTAATGGTACCTTCCAGCTCCATCATCAGACCCTGAGTACTGTCTTGTCTCAAAGATCTTGTTGAGACGAATCAAACGAGCCCAAACACGAAGTTGTTTAGTTACATGATAGACTGGTACCCGTGGCCACCTTCCAGCTCCATCATCAGACCCTGTGTATCTTCAGTGTCAAAGATCTTGTTGAGACGAATCAAACGAGCCTAATCATGTTACTACATGGTTGATTGGTATCCGTGACCACCTTAATCATCATCAGATCCTCAGTACCAGTTCGTTTTTAAACCCTCGTTGATACAAACTTTACAACCTATAGGTACCAAATGCAATGACGAAACATGTAAATAAGCGAGTAGGTACCTATAATTTCTTTCGAGTAATATACCTTCATAAGTACGAGTATGGGGCTATTCATAAATTACGTCGTTTCAAATGGGAGGAGTGGGGGGGGGGGGGGTCTGGAGTCTGGACATCGGATGATGGTAACATGACGTAGGAGGAAACAGATTCATCCGAAGCTTGATTTTTGGATGATTTGAGGGGTGGGGGGGGTCAAAAATCGTCAAAAATAGATGACGTAATTTATGAACAGCCCCTATGTACATTTGCACTGCATTTAGTATTTTCGTACTTACCAAATAACAGTTTTAGAACTTTAAAAGTTAAGTACAGTTAGTGTTGTTATGGTTGATTTCAATATGCTTCGCGAAGGATCAAGAATGTTTAATCCATCATTGTAGTGCGAGTGTGGTAGAAGGGATCGGCGTACTGAGCTCGCACGGCCTGCCGCAGCGCGTAAAATACCTAAACTCGCTCAACGCCGAAATGTAATAGCGCTCTTAAACTGCTTTTTGACAAGTTTTCACAGACAATAAAATATGACATTGATGCATCAAGGCGGTTTGTTAACAAGGGCCTACCGGTAAACGCGAAAATCGAAATTTAGTTATCTGCCTCTTTATCGCTCGAATATGCAAGAGTGATAGAGAGATTAGATAACGAAATTTCGATTTTCTTGTTTCGCGGTAGGCCATGTGATTGACGTGACGTGTGATGCGTCAATGTGGTTTGTTTACTGTATGTGCCACAAAGGTGCCATTGCACCTACGCAGAGCTTTGCCTTATATTCCCTATTGGAAAATAATACAAATCGTAAAAAATCCCTGTTTCTTTATCTGTTTCGTAACCACACAATATAAGGAATATTAGGCAACGCTCTGCGTAGGTGGCACCACCAGCACATACAGTAAACAAACCTCATTGACATCATCAATGACACATAATGCGTCACTAGGTCAATCACACGGCCTACCGTGAAACACGACAATCGAAAGTTCGGTTTCTGCCTCTCTATCACTCTTGCTTATCCCATCGATAGAGAGGCAGATAAAGAAATTTCGATTTTCGCGTTTCGCGGTAGGCCACCTGTAAACAAACCGCCTTGGTGCATCAATGTCTTAGCACAGGTCATAGTGAAAACTTGTCAAAAAACTGTTTAAGGCATAGTATGTATAAGTAACTCCTAAGTGTATAAGTTAGAAGATGGTTTACTAAACAAATTAGTGCTGTACTTTGGCGGCAGAACATTGCAGTAATACTCCCTATTGCCCAGCTGGTTTCCAAATTTCAACTTGCTAGGTCATTTGGAAGTGGGTTAGATTTTTGAGGATATTTGGCTGACTGCTGACTGTACAATTGCTTATTTTCATCAGGTCGCTCAAAAATATCTGAACATGCACTTTATCTACCTACATTATAACTTACTATCCACTTTGTATTTTTGGCTCTCCATCTCGGCAGCCCGTTCCCCGGACGAATAGCAATGTTTGCCGAAGCCGTGAAAGTCAATCTGAATAATATAACTTAAAAAGAAATTTAAAATAACTAAATACATTTTTTTTTTTTGTAAGATTGCCTTTTGCTGCGAGGGCACTTTGCCAACGTCAAGTTTCTTTAAAAGGTTAAACTGCGGAGTGCACCTACAATTTAGCCCAGAAAAAAATAAATTTTTTTAATATGATAATATTATTTTGATTGATAAGTCATATATGGCATAAGTCAATCGTATATTAAGCTATAGACTAAGGCTGAGGTTGACAGCACTTTTTATTTTATTTCGTGTAAAAAAAACGCCGAAATAACTGTATACCAACATGACAAACATAATTTAGGTTACTTTAACTTACGAATAATTTGGTCTAGTCTGTAGCACCACCGAAACGACTAACCGAGAGTTGCCGAGAAACGGCCGATCGTCGTAAAATAAAGCTTGTTATGAAAATTTATTTTGCTTATTGTAAATTAAATACGCATCGAAAGCGATAGTTTATTATGCTCTAGTTCTATTCCCATATTTAGATAATAGATTGAAACAGTTTTTTCTTATCATACATGCGTCGTATTTGAGAAACGTGTCAAAAACTTTTTTAGAAATTTGTAAGGCGCCATCTCGCTTCTTCCCTCGTTTTTTATCCCGTTCTGGTTTTTCGATTTTATATATTTGATGATGATGATAATATTAATAATGTCTGTACTGAGTGAGGGTCGCAAACTATATTATGTAAGGTCGTAAATAATTACGACAATGTGCGAAGTCGACGTGTAGCGTTGTATAACGAAAAACTGCAATGTTTACAACTCCTGTAGTTCGTTTTTTTTAGCATTAGAAAGAACTTGAAAGAAAGATCTTGACAAGTCTTTTAATTGAAAAACGCTTTTTAAAAATCAGTAACTATTACTTATGAAAGCAGAAGAATATAAATGATCGTATTAGATTCATAATTGTTACATATTTACCGTAACTTATTTTTAAAGTGTGTTTTTCAATTAAAAGACACATCAAGATTGTTTACCTTATTTCTAATGCTAAAAAAAACGAACTATAAAAAAATGTAAACAAATTAGGAGGTTGGTGCTCTATAAATATTATGATACTTAGCATATTTGGCATACTTAGTACTTATGTATTTTTTTTTGGTGATGGATTAATATTACGGTATTATCGAGGCAGGTCTTATTTACACTACATTTAATTTTTCGCCTTGTTACAATGGTATATGGTGAGAAAGTGTTAACATATGTGTTTATCGTTGACTGTACTTTACATAGTGGTAGAAATTATGTGAGCTGACTTTGAGTGCACGTCAACGTATATTTAATAGTGTCCGACCGAAACATGTTTTTTTTGCCGAAACCGAAACCGAATGTTCGGCTTTGGCTCTAGTTTCGGCCGAAACCGAAACCGAAACATTTGTAGACTTGTTAAAATCGTTGAAAAAATGTCATAAAACCGCTTTTACACACATATTATGGGGCTGTCAACACCCAATGTCCTTGAAATTGATGTTACTTAAGTAGTTTTTTAAGAAATTTACTAAAGTTAGACCAAGATTATTCTGCAACGATTTTGATAACACATGCAGTGCAAGTGTTACTTTAAACGTCAAGACTTCTTTGAAATTATGACGTATAAATAACATTTGCACTAGAGTAGCACTGCGTATGCTATCAAAATCATTGCAGAATTTTCTTGGTCTAACTCTATTCATTCACCAGTCAACCTAACATGTAGATACAGGGTCAACCAAAAAAGCAACCAAAAATGCGAGCGCAGCGAGCGCGAAATTTTTTGTTAACAATATCGCAAGGCCGGGTACCGATCTACACCTGGGCCTAAAAGTCCGAAGTGCCCCAGTGAGGCGAACTTTCATGCGAAGTCAAAGCCGTGCTTCAGGCTTCAGAATAAGTAGTTAAGCACAGACTCCAACCAATGTCCATTGTATTAAAAAGCGAGACCGCAGGCCGAGCATGGCGCAGCGAGGCCAAAGGCTAAGCTGAAGTAGAAGACATGTGGAACACAAACCAATGGTAAATTGAGGTAAAAAGTGAGGCTAAGGTCGAACATTCGTATGAAAAACTGTACTGGGGACACTTTTAAGGGTTTTTTCTTCGTTTTAATCAATAGTCAGCTGTTCAGCTTCGCAAAATATGAACTATTGAGAAAATCAACTTTGCGGCCCTAGTTGAGAGTAGCCTTTAGCCTCGCTTAAAATTTGCCATTAGAGGTAGATAGAAAATTGACTGAATAAGAGCGAAAAAGACATCGTTCGACTCGGGCCGAGCTGATACTCGGCCAACGGCTACGTGCGACAGTGCTATCTCATTCACTCCGATACAATTAAACAGTGTGCGCGTTATAGGTATTGACAGCCTCTGAAGACTACGTCGACCGTCCAGTGGCGCCCTCATTAGTGGAATTGTGTTTTATAATAAACCAATTAATGTCTGTACCTATACATGAATCAGTATATGTAGATATCGACGCTGGAAAGGAGAAATTGGATAAGCGACACGCAACTAACTTTACGGGGGAGCCAAAAAACTGCAATACTTTCTAAAAAAAAATCATTAAAATTCCTAATGATGACGAATTTCCTAAATGAGAAATTTTACATGGTTATAGTGATGTGTTCTACATTATCCTATTATTATTTTACCTTCAAATGAGCTATTTAAGAATTTAGTGTCGCTTAAGCAAAATGGTCGTAAAAATACATTTAGGTAAATCTATCTTACCGACATGTTTCACAAGAAATTAGTCAGGTAAAAAACTCCAAGCTAAATTTGTTGTCAGAATTGATCGAGTAAAAACTATCTTATTGCAAAGTATGCTTATTTTATAGTCAAGCTAAAAAGTATATACTTAAAATTTGACAAAAAACAAATCAAGATAAATTATCTAATCACTATTTAAGGAGCAATTTCAAACTCGGTAAGCTGCTTATGTGACACATTTAACCTATGATACATCTACATTCTATGAGTTTTATAGTTATCAACTACAAGGAAATGATTGTCATACCTACGCATATAAAAAAACACCCTTTAAGGAATTTGTATAGCTTTATTTCAAATAGGAAGTTATGTAACGAGTCTTAAGATAACAAGTGTACCATTTCTATTTGAGATCAAAATTGCTTAAAAAGGGTCAACTTAATTACGAGGTACCAGTAAGAATGGGAAATTTGTATTATTTGAAACCAAAATAGGAAAAAATATTATCTCGTGTTTTCATACCTTAGATTAACATACTTTTATTTTATTTTATCTATTTATTTCCCTTGCTTGGCATTTTCTGATGTTATGAAAAATAACAACAAAAAGAAAAAGTACTTAAGTAAAAAAAAATACTAGGTAACTTCCAACAAATTTCAGGTAAAATGGAATAAACGACAAAAAAATTATATCTGAAATTAAGTAAATGATGATAAACGCCAATAGTTCACATTTGACAGTTAAGTAAATTTATCCATATGACATTAAAACCTATTATTCGGTCAGGTAAAATTAGTTAACCGACAATGAAAGGTTAGTTTTCATAAGGAAAAATTATCCAAGTTATGGTTAAGCTGAACTGGCAAATAAGTAAAAAACTCTAAGGTTCATTACATCGAATAACTTTTCATCTAATCTCCACTTTTCGAAAATTTGTTGAAAACTAAGTCGTTTAGTAACTTAAATGTACCAGTGATTCTCTAAATCACCGACTGGATAAGCGACACTAAAGTCGTCAGATGGGTACGAAACCTAGTCCATTTGATGCAGAAAAATCTGGCGATTCCAACGATGTATATAACTCAATATCTCTGAAAATGTCGCTTATCCAATTTCTCCTTTCCAGCGTCGATATGTATTAATATTGTTGTCCTACTTAGTCCCCAACTTTTGGTCTTTGTCCAAAGTACCATTTCGTAAGTTTCGGCCCGGCCGAAAGGTTCGGCCGTTTTTTGGCCGAAACCGAAACTACAGCCGAAACATGATTTTTTGGCCGAAACTGGCCGAAACCGAAACCGAAACCGAACCTTCGGTCGGACACTAATATTTAACTTATATCCTTAGGTACTCTACGTGTGCACAGAAAATCAAAAATATTTTCTAGTATCAAAACTATAATTCCTACTACACAAAGTGTGACCAGCCCAAGATTTTTTGAATTTCCCGCCCAACATTTGTGTAATATTTCAGTAGCCAGACTCTATATACTTATAACCTACTTGGTTCGTATGAATTAGTGACATAATTAAAAAAGAAAGCTATTAGGGAGTTCTAGCTCTTTTTTTTTTCACAAACCATAACTTCTGCGGGAACAATATAGGCCTTTACCCCTCAGAAGGTACACCTGCATGAAATAAGATCTTTTTCGAGCATGTATGATGAAATAGTTATTTAATTTACGATACAAGTGCGGAAAGTAAGAAATTCGCAACGGGTGGCGATAAATTAAAACACGACCAAAGGGAGTGTTTTGAATCTACCCGAGTTGCGAATTACCTATTCGCACTAGTGCGGGAAAGTAGCACCATATGTACTGTGTGACTGTAATAGTTATTTGTTTTACAAGGGGGCAAAGTTGTTGTTTAACTTAACCGCTCGTGCTAATATTGATAGTAAGCGAAAGATTCCAAAAGAACCACGAGCGTAGCGAGTGGTTCGAAAAATGGAATCTTGAGCGTTGCGAGAGTTTCAAAGCACGAGGGTTAAACAAAATTTGCCCCCGAGTGAAACACAAAATTTTTCACCACACCAACCCGAAGCAAATATTAAATGTAAAATATCAAACAAAATCGAATTCAAATGAATGTTATTAAATATTTATCATCCAAAATCATCATTTAAAAGTCAATTCTACCAGCAAACATAAGAAAACAACTCAAAATTTGCATTTGATTACTTTGCCTCACATGTGAATTACTGATAGCAAAGTGCAACTTTGCTATCCGTTTTTGAAGTGCAAAGTAAGTCTTTCCGAGCTGGTGTGGTGAAAATGAAATTTGGGGTTCTAGTTAGCCTTAAGGGTCTTAACCAAACAATGATTATTTTATGTTTAGTCGATTTTGAGTTACGTAGGGGTCAAGCGTTTCGACAAAGGTATTTTTCTCAAACTGAATATAACATGTGTTTATAGGTAAATATTATATAACTATATTCTGTGTGACGGTTGTTGTGGTGAGCAAACATTACGATAATTATTATAAAGGAACAATTCATACTAATAGTAATTTTGAAACGGATTTATTTAAACTGGTTAAAACTTCTTATTTCAAACAAAGTCAGAAAACAAAAGTTACGATGTTATGTAGAACATGAAAAGGAAATTATTAATAGGCAAGCCTAATGTGGAGGCGATACATATCGCAGTCTGTATAAATTACAATTAAACTAGAATTTAGGGCGGGCTGTGGACAGGTACTCCGCTGGCACGTGTAGCAACTGCCCTCCGAGCGGGGAACCATTGATACCATACAACCGATCTGACTTGCTATGACACGGTGATACACTTGGTGCCATACCCCGCAACCGGACAGTCTAAGTTGAGGGTAATCAACATGTGTAGGTACAATTAACTAAAAATATAAAAATCCTTTATATCAAAAAGATTGCGAGGTGTTAACAATTTTGTATTCTCTTGTCTCTCTCTTTCTAGCTATCTATCCCACATAGGGTGGGTGGGGCCCCTTAACACGCCTTTGTTACTATAGAAATGAGGATTTGTGTTCCGATGTTTTTGGCCACTTTGGCCGTCACTATGTATTGGACGATGACTGTACAAATGCTGACTGCTCGGTTGCGAGGTTTGCACATGAGGTATTAGGCTCTGGTCTCCTATTCGCGCCATAAGCCACCACATGGACTGAAGCGTTTAAAGCATTTCCACTAAGTACCTGACGAGGCCTGCGACACGGCCCATGGTCTGAACGGGAGACCAACACCTTGTCACCGCTAAACAGGGTCCTTAATTTCGAGTTCTTTGTAGTCTACGGGATTTCACAAAAACTATCACTATTTCACTAATTTTAATTGCGTTAGCAAACACGAGTGAAAAAGTGAACTAGTTATCAACATTATATATTTGCTTAACACTACTCAAACTATTTTGTCGCCGATCGGGACCTCAACAGTGATCATAAGTTGACATTGCGCTTTGGTTGGTAAAACCTCTAAACCTACTCTCAACTTCTGCTAGTATGTGAAATCCCGTTTTATTTAAAGTTGCGCAAAATTTGGACTCTGCTAATAAAACACAACAAGAGAGCCTAACCTTCATACAGTTCCAAATGTTCCAATAGCACGAGAAACATTTTTTACACAATTAGTTCCACATAA
Source organism: Cydia splendana (assembly GCF_910591565.1). Taxonomy (NCBI): domain Eukaryota; kingdom Metazoa; phylum Arthropoda; class Insecta; order Lepidoptera; family Tortricidae; genus Cydia; species Cydia splendana. The sequence goes on along the minus strand of NC_085987.1, from coordinate 35,168,959 downwards.
CTAATAAACTAACTAAAGTCTAAACAATGACGCTACCTATTTGAATTCTGTAAAATTGACAACTTTGTAAAGAATGAGGAGGCAAACTGTCACTGTTGCTGTCTGTGCTGTCACTGTCAAATCACATACATTTTTTCAAATAAATTGTAAACATTCTCCTTTTTCTCCAAAATACTGCAATATTGTGCGACAAATTGTGGAAATATAGGATCTCTCTTTTTTCCCAAGGACCTGATATGCATAAATCGGTGAGAAAAAGCTTGAGTATCAAAAACTAAGGCAAATAACAAAGACAGTTTGTATAGGCTGCATTTTAAGGAAGATAAATATTTTGGAAAGAGTAAATACACAGGTGAGCTAAGTTTTAATGAAGTAGTACATAATTTAGGGCATAATGGTTTGGCCACACATGTTATACTCCATACGCATCACGACTTTGTGTACCTATCTGATGTGTCGTAGGGCGGGCGTATATGAAACGCCTTCTTGTACATCCAGGTGATCCAGGTATACACCAAAGCTTTATTTTCGATCGAACACTTGTAATTAAGAGAAAAAACTGCACGTGAGCCTTAGAAAATTTCAATAAACGGTAAAAATACACAAGATAACCTCAAATATATGAATTGATTATCTTTGTATCAAATCAGCCTTTTTTCCACCAACTGTAGCGTTTCTCCTTCGAAGCTCGGTTTGTAGTTCCCGTACAGTCAAAAAATAATACATTTTTCTTCATAAATCGCAAGTATTAGTAAAAAATTCGCAACCATACGCTTGTCACAAATCGTCGCTATACTTACTCAACCTCATATCTGCAACAATCATTTGATGGAAATGTCGCTTTTCTTTCATTCGGAATACGGGTGTTTTTGTCATCAAATGAGTGTTGCAGATACGAGGTTGAGTAAGTATAGCGGCGAAATCGTAAACAATGACAGATTACAGAGGCGACATCTGTCCTAACCTTTCAGTGTGCCTCCTCATTGACCATAAATACTTCCATCATATACATACCTACTTGTACAAAACTTTTGAGTTTCAAAGGCATTACATGTTACCAAACAGAGGAATAATAGTGTACTAAAATAAAATACACGTAGAGATAGACCAAGAATAGTCTGCAGCGATTTTGATAGCCCACGCAGTGCAAGTGTCATTGGGCTATCAAAATCGCTGCAGACTTTTCTTGGTTTAACTCTATCAACTATTTTAGGTAAAGGTTGACACCTAAAACTATATCAACTAGAACAAGCATCTAATGCCATTAATCATTATACTGGTATGATTACTATAGTGTTGTTTACAGACTCGTAAAACAATCCAATCGAAATTATTTGACTAACATTAGCACGAGGCTGTATGAAGGTTGGACTTGGGCGTAAGTCTTCATTACAAACAGCGTGGTCTAATTAAAATAGACAACTCCACACAGACTTAAACAACATAAACTACATATGTATTACTATTTTATTTAACGCGTGAAAGTGAATGAATATCACAGTACTTATTTCTGCTAATTTCATTTACATATGTTGGTGGCAAAATTTAGCAGTTGAATTAAATTATAATATTTAGCCCTAATTATTAGAAAAATAAAAACCTAGACCAGAATTTACCACTAACTAACCTTTTGCTAATTACTCCTTTATTCAAGTTTCCTAGACGTTGATACAAATTAAATTGTCCCTCGTCTATTTGCACTCTGGTAATCACAAAGCATGCAATTTATTGTGATTAACAAATTAAGCTTATATGATTTTCTTAAAAATCAACTAATACCTACATGAATTTCTGGTTACAATCAATTATTATTACAAAATACCTGCTTTTTACATAGTTTATACATTTGATTGGTCAAAATGAACATTGATGTAACTATGTGGATAACGTCCGTCATGCGATCGATGTCTATCTAATATTCGCTAAAAGTTATGATAATGCGCCGGCGATACACACTCGTATTTATACGTGCTAGCGTACACAGCTTGCGGGGTGAGGACCCTGACCTTGGGGACGGCCGCGCCGGCCGCACTCTATGCCTACACATACACTTCACCATCTCGGACCTCATGATTATAACATTTCTTTAAACAATACTTGCCAAGCTTTTTCGAGTCATTTTTATTCGACCTACATATACAAAGAGGACGCTGGTCACCTTTTTTTCAAGGCTATCATTTTTATTGATCCTTCCCAAATAATACGTTCTCCAAAATAAAATTTGATTTTCTAAAATTTTAAATTAATCCAGAGTACGGAAACTCCGTATAGTTACAATACATATATCCAAACGCGTACGTAGTATATCCAGATCCTAAGATTAAAAATAATGGGGAGAAGACTTTATGGGAATAAGCAATGCAAGTTGGATGCAGGGCAGTACAGTACTGCGTACTACTTAATACTCAGTCGTAACAATAACCCAGGTCCTTCACCAACTCCTCGACAGAGTTTTTTTACCAACATTTAATATTCATGAACTACCCCAGATTAGGGTGTTAAAAATGCCATAGAAAAGTATCGCATGGATACTGAATTCAGTACAGTTAAAATGTTAAGTCTATTATCTGGTTTGTGGTCTATTGTGTTTATTAATTGTTTTGTATTTGTTATAATTGGTAATGATTGGAAAAAATATAATCAATTAAAAACTTTTAATGACATCGACCGAAAAATCATTAACTTTAATACTAGAGACTAGTAACTGTTTCTGCATTTCTCGTAGCGTACTGGCTTAAGCAGTCTAGTAAATGAAAAACGAAGGTGCTACAATTATCTGCTTCAAAGTACTTTTTATTTTATCAATATTTACAGTAATTTATAAAATTTCAACTACGGCATAAGGAAATTTATAAGTAGGAACAAAAATTATGTGTAGAAATTATCGGTTTCCATTGGTTTACATTCAACGGCTCGTGCACTTTATTTAACTTTGGTTTCAATTAATTTACCGGCTTAGCCCTTAACTGAACACGTATTGCGTACAATATCGCCGATAGTAAACAGAAAGCGCAGAGGGCCCTCACACACAGAGCTCGCGGTCCACTCGATCAACGCCGGGGTTGCATCTCACACATGCTTCTAAACAGTGTCCGCGATCAATTCATACATTTCACATAACCGTTCTCTGGTCACTACACCTAACACGCTGTTCTCGCGACAGTTCCGTTCCGCGCGGCGCCTGGCCCCAGCACTGAGCTCACATTTTATCAATTATACTCTTTTTATTATATATATTTTGGTAAGTAAATAGGCTTATCACTGTCAAAGGAACTTTCGCGGGGACAGTCGGAACTATTAGAAAAATAATAAATTTCCTATGAAACAATTATTTCAATAATTTATTCTTTTACAATAAACACTTTATAAAATCACTGTATCCTTACATATGACCGAAATTATCGTTTAATAATAAAATATTATAAAAGTGACCCAACTGAAAAAGTTATCATGCAAAGAATTATCTACGTGTATTCAAAATCTAAATATAAAAATGCCAAGTCATAGAAACAGACATTAAGAGCCGCCAGGAAACTGGACTGATGAGACTGAATACTAACATAGTTTGGTACTCCTTATACGGCAATATGTTTACGAACATGTACATTACTTAACATTATTAAACAAATCGTCTAGACGTCAAATGAAGCAAGAATGACTTGTTTCAAAGACCGTGCTTAGTAACGCATGTACAGTTAAATAATTTAATTTCCGTACCATTTCGTATTGTTGCAATAACAATCAATATGAAAGTCGCTAGGAACCTCATACTATTGTCGCTGTGACAAGGTACGAAATGGTACTGAATTTAAATTCTTTGGCCGTACTATTCATTGCAAAAAAAAAATCACATATATCTTACTAGTGGGAACCAAATTAAGTTAGGATATACATAGAAAGAAGCCGCCTGACGATTCTCAATGCAATTAAAAATATAATAAATAAAAATAAGTGTGAAGTGAAGAGTCAGTCTAATTAGTGAACGGAGCGCGGCGCGGGAGCTCGCTCACTCACTTCAACGTACTATAGACTTACCTACCATTCATCTCATTCATTAATAATAATCATGTACATGTCATAGAATTGTAAAATAATAGTTTAAACCCAATTTGACCAATCGTGCCGATTTTCACGAGAACAATTGCTTAGATTTTAACACCAAATCACACAACACATTTAACAGTAATCATTCGATCTAAATTACATAGAAAGAGAACGGAATGAACAATGTTTAGCATTGATAGGTAAATGAAAAGGTCCTCACGTCACGTGGGCGCGGAGGGCGCTAGCCGGGGGCGGGGCGCGGGCGCGGACTCGGGCGCGGCGGGCTCGGCGCCCCGCGCACGCCCCTAGTCCTCCGACGACGACATGAACGAGTTCTGCGACTTCAACTCCTCCAGCCGCGCGATCTGCTGCCGCAGGTACATGATCCTGCACACCACGTCATACATAACTTAGTTTATACTGTCAGGTTAACTGTAAGCATCAAAACATGACAGCTTGCGCAAACCTTACGTTCAACATCTACAAACTCTAGCGTCCTAGAGACAGATTCTACCCTACTAAGGCCGACTTGCACCATTCCACTAACCCAGGGTTAATCGGTTTGACTGTTAACCCAGTGTCAAATTGTACTGCTAACCATGGCAACTCCAGGTTTACCGGTTAACCCCGGGTTAGTGGAATGGTACAAGTGGCCCTAAGCCAAATAGCGCTATCTCAAAAGAAAATTCATTGCTCTTATACTCTAGTTTTTCACCACCGTGTTTTTATTGAATTCCGTTAACTTCGGACGTTTAAAAAAACTGAATGAAATAGTTAATTTTCAAAAAATAAATATAGCTGATAATTCCAATATCATTTGTTTTTGAGATAGCGCTATTTGGCTTAGGATTAGAAGGGCAATCATTGGAATCGTAAACTCCGATGAAATAATAGGAAGAATAAAAGATTTAGCAAATTTGCTTTCTTTTCCAGTGTTCAGGGAAGCGGCTACAGATTTTTTAAACAACAGCAGTAAAAAAAATCCTTATGTATATTGTGGATTTGGCAACGAACTAGAATAACTATAGAAGACTGACTTGAACTCATAAAATGACCCTACGGCTACTGTGTCGAAAACGAATCGACTGTGTCGGGCGGAATTTGACAGCTTTAGTACGACAGCGGCCCTGTGTTATAACATGTCAGCCCATATAAAATTATTAATTCAGAATTAGCCACATAAAATGCCTTCTTGTGCGGTAAAATGGTGCCGCAACAATACAATAAAACACAAGAAAAAGGATGGGATTAATTGGTTTGTGTAAGTGTAATTCCTGAACGTAATAAATAATTATTGAAATTAACTAAAGGCTTATACGCTAAACCAAATGTCGTAACTCTATACTAGATTCATGCTTTCCTGTTGCCAGGGAGGTTTTGGGATTATACTGAGCAACTTTTACTAGGGGACCAACCCGGAAATCACGGAAAAAAAAATTTGGCTGTTTCATACATTTTGGCTGGCCCATTTTCTATGGGAGGGTAATTTCTTTTTCGCGATTAAGTGGTTGGTCCCACAGTAAAAGTTGCTCAGAATAATGCCAAAACCTCCCTGGCAACGGGAATGCAGTTATTTTTTGAATGAATCCTCTTGTTTGTCACAAGTTAGTTTACTTGTACAAACAAGAGGACACACAACAATGACCACTGGCATTTTATAGAAGTATGTATGTATGTATGTACTGACACTGTTCCAAAATACATACTACGCATAAATATAATATTTCTACTTTTGAATGTTCCTACCGATATACACATAAAGTATGTATAAACATGGGTAATCTTAACAATAAATACGCGTCATAATAATAATTATATGAATTGGTACCCTCCTGCATAGTATCATCCTTACAAGATTTGACAACGCCAAAATATTGTAACGCCGCCCAAGAGGTTTGACACATAGAATGTTATTATAGCCAATCAAAACTTATATCTCGGAGTAAATATCTATGGAGTAGAGACGCGCACTAATTTCTATCTGAAAAATTCTGTCGTTTTTGGCGCGGGGGACGAGGTAACGCACACAAATAATGTTAACACTAATGCATTTTTAGCATGCGTCGCTACACACGCACACGACAAAATTATCAAACACTAGCAAAAACTATATTCACACAAGTACAAGAACAAACACAGACAACCCTGTCCGTGAACGAGATGACGTCAGTTCTAAGTAAACCTAGATAGTGCGAGGGACGCGCCGATAATATTGTCGATATTTTATTGACAATGAATTTTAATTTCTGCTTTTATCAATTATAATAATATTACAATATCAAGTCTTTATACCAGCATTTTAATAACTTTCAATTTTTGTATTGTTTTTAGATGTTGTTCTAATAGTTTGTCAATTTGTTTAGGGCGAATCTTGCAAGCTGATATAGAATGATTTTTTATTATCAGTTCATTAGTTAATATTTTACATGTTGGTTTACTTCTGAAAGCAATGCAATATACTGTCGAGCATGCAGATCTGATGACAGAGATGGAACGCGGCCATAGGATGTCATTTAAGGGATATTGAGTAGGGGATAATTAGTATATATATCGGCGGTAGATCGTAAAATCGGGCATATCGAGATATTCCTAGGCATATCATGAAACTCCGCCATTTAATAATCTGCCTTTTGCATTTTTTGCCACTGCTAGTGCTGCATTCTATGTGGCATTTGGAGCAGAATGCGTAGGTGCTAGGTAGGTACTAAAATCATACGCTACCCAAACACGTACTATAAGTAGGCTGTCAAGCCATTTCAATGGTTATCATTTGCTAAAATGTAGAACATCCTACTTATTCGATATGCCTAAATGTTGAGGTTTGCACGGTATGGCGGGTGATCTCTAGTCAGAACATGACATGCCGGCTGGCATATGGCTGGTTGTCACTAGGCAGATCATAATCTGCCTAGGAATATCACTCCTTGAGGTTTGTACGATATGGCTGGTATTCGCTAGGCATCATGACCATCTGTATATTATTCATTATGTTTATATCGATTTTACCGATATTGGTTTTTATGGTGCCCCATCACTAATATTGGTACGGTGATACCAGAGTAATAAATTAAAAGTGCCTATTTATGGAAAGTGACAGCCGTAAATACCTTAAATTAATAAAATGTTTGACATGTTAAATAAAAATATATAGCTGGTCAAGCAAATCTTGTCAGTAAAAAAGGCGCGAAATTCGAATTTTCTATAGGACGATATCCCTTCCCGCCTACATTTTTCAAATTTGCCGCCTTTTTCTACTGACAAGATCTGCTTGACCAGCTATATGTAGAAACTAAAATTCAATGTTGACGTGTAAAAGTGCCCTTGTGGCCTATTTGCTGAATAAATGTTGATGTTGATAGGAAAAAATAATTTTCAAATAATAGTCTATCGGTAATTTTACGTTATTTAGGGGTTGTGCACAAATCACGCGAGATGTTTTCGACTACTTTTTGATCCCCCGTCCCCCTTTTCTTTATTCTTATGGATCTATTTATTTGATTAAATAGATTAGGTTGATATGAAACTAAGGTGTTATATAAAAATAATGTGTTACATAAATTATATAACAAAAAAAGCAACGCAAATAGGGCGTATTACTGCAATGTTCTGCCGCCAGAGTGTAGCACTAAGCTAGCTAGTAAATTTTCTCTTTTCTCTTTATCGCTCAAATATGCAATAGTGATAGAGAGGTTAGATAACGAAATTTAATATTTCTTGTTCCGCGGCGGACCCCCAGATTGTGATGGATTGTGGTAGTCGCGCCCCCTACGCAGAGTTTCGCATAATATTTCCTATTAGAAATTCTACGCATACCTAAATAATATTTAGGAAGTCTTCTTTAGAATTACCCTAAATTAGATCTAATACCATATCACTGGTATCACTGTCAGATTGACAATGTTTTTTAGTTATTTGCAAAGTTAATGCACTATTTGATAATATTTAGATGTAATAGTACCTACATATGATAAGAAACGTGTTCTTTTTGTAGACTAGACGTTTTCGATCTCATTTTGAACGAGAAAACGCTGCAATTCGGCATTTTCGGATCCTATCATTCCGCTTAGACTGACGTTTGCTGAATGGCGTATGACGTGTGGCAACTAGTTTTATATAACCTCCTTGACCGGCGGCCGCGGACTTTTTGCAGGGGGGAACGCCTGTTAATGGCCGCTCCATAGATATATACTCCGAGACTTATATTGACCAATCACAACTTTTTTTAATAGCGGGAAATTGTTTATTGGATATATGTAATTAATATAATTAAAAGCAGGTGGGACATATTCATAGAGAACGAATAGCTGTCAGTGTCAGTGTGGCTGGGGTCATTTTTGGAAGGCAATTTTCTATGGAGAGCGATGTCTATATTATATTCCGTCACTGGGATTTGGTCATTTTAGTCCAAATTAATGCTATAATTGTGATATAATTTATTCTGACAATTATTTCCACGCATTTAATTACTCTGACGGTTACACTTTATAAATCCCGTTTTTCATATTGTATCCATTGTGGTTGTGAATTAAGCAAATATATACAAATAATTGTCAGATTAAGTAGTAGCACAATTATAAAAACAACTTAAGCCAAATCCACAATCTACTAACGATATCTTTAACACGTTTACTGTCCCAAACTGAACTGTCAACCCCTACGGCTTTGTAATAGAGGCTTTCCGTGACCCATATGTGGAGCACGGACAGTGAACGTGTTAACCCCCCACCAACGGATAAATAAAGACGGTTGAAAGTGATTATGATTAAGGTAGACTCCACGGTGGGCAAGAAGTCACTCTAGAAAAATCCCCTATTGGGCTCCCCTACTCCCCTTATCCAATAAACGATTATCTTATCTTATCCACCATAAACCATATGAGAACCGACTTACTTTTGCTCTTGTAAGGTGGCTTGTATCTCGGTGTGGCGTACGAGCGAGCGCGAACACTTCAGCTCTGCGGACACGCGCGTACACTGTAGACACCCCAGTTGATAGGCTTCTTCAGTGTATTTATTTGCCTGTTAACAAATAGAATCATTTTAATTTACCCTCAAATATTAGTGTTACGTTTGTGAAATATTAGCGTTACAATTACCGTATTAGGACTTTATAAAACAATATCTGGGAGACCGAGCTTTGCTCGCAAAACATTAAAACTAAAAAATGCGCGTTTTCCCAGAGATAAGACCTAGCTAGATCGATTTATCGCCACCGAAAACCCCCATATATCAAATTTCATCTAAATCGTTAGAGCCGTTTCCGAGATTCTCGAAATATATATATATATATATATATAAATAAATAAACAAGAATTGCTCGTTTAAAGGTATTAGATAGATAAGGAAATATATTTTCACGCCACTACTCGAAAATGTGGCAATAGATGATCTAAACCTTACTTTCTAGTCAAGAGACTACAAAGTAGGGTTTAGTTGTACACCTCAACCGACAATCCAACAATGTCTTCTTTTATACAGTCAGCGTCATATACATAGTAGGTAGCATCCAAAGTATTCAAATAGTTCGGTACGTCATACAAATTATATGGTGTACCGAACTATTTGTTCGGTACGTCATACAAATTATATGGAGTTGTATTACACTTTTACTTTCCACTCATTGATTGGTTGACATTCAAGCAATCTCAGCGCACCAAGTTCATTAGGTCAATTATGGTAGTGCTTTTAGACCTTTAAAAAATAAGAAAGGTTGTTTATAGGTCCAAAAACTTACATGTAAGGTTTAGTTTTTTTATTAACTAGCGACCCGCCCCGGCTTCGCACGGGTTAATAAATTATACACCTAAACCTTCCTCAAGAATCACTCTAGATATTGATAGGTGAAAACTGCATGAAAATCCGTTCAGTAGTTTTTGAGTTTATCGCGAACATACAAACACACAGACTGACGCGGCGGGGGACTTTGTTTTATAAGGTGTAGTGATAAATACAAATAAGGAGGACGTTACAACCATACAATTATGAGACTAATTGTTAAAACGAAAATTTCTAGTAAAAATAGTGTTAATACTTATCCCTACAGAAATTACAGCGATTGCAAGGTTTTGAATTTTGAGTTAAAAAAGGTAAACATGAAATTTTCGCCAGTGGCGTGCCTAGGGTTTTGGAGTAGGGCAAGCCGAAAGATATGTTTTCGTAATAACTGTCCAATCTTCACTCTTCGGACTCAAATGCATCTGCTAGCGTGTCGAGGCGAGCTAATCATAGCGCACTGAGGGCATACTATTACTAGATAGAATATTACAAACATATCAGCAATTGCATACCCCCTCACTGGTGGCTTTGATAAAAGCCGTTTAATTTATTTAAGTGAATATTTGTATATACAATATTAACAAATTTACACGATAATAATTTACATACAGTTGTGCTGTGCGGTTAACAATCTTTTTGTTAGACAAATAGCTCGAGCTTGGTTTGTCGCTTTGAACATGTTTTTCTAGAACGCCGTCATATTTTGATAGCAACGATACAAGTTCCAAAAAATTGCCCCTATTTAATGAAGTGTTTGACTCATCGTGTCCTCTAAAAGGAAGTTCTTGCTGTGCTAAATGCTAAATGGCACACAATATCGACTAACCTCTGAAAAACACTACGATTGTTGTCAACACGCATGTTATGATTTGATATTTCTTCTGATAATTGGCGCGACAAAGAGGCCTCGATCCTTTGTTTCCCAAAATTGCTAAAACAAAATCACTGCACACATATGTTTACCGGAATTCATGTGCCTCTTTATCGCTCCAGATAAATTATTTAAATCGTTAGAGCCAGAAGTATTCCAAACGTTAATGTAGTTCGAAAAAAATATGCAACACCAGCAATACATCTTATTTGTATGGGAACAACCAACAATCCAATGAGTTTTGTAGACGGCCCTACAGATATTTCTCTGACGCGACTGACTTGACTGAGAAATACACAAGTCGGGTGTTGGTTTTTCCGCGGAAATTATGTCCCGTTTTTCGACAAAGGTCAAAGACTTTACCTTGTTTTGGTTGACTAAAACGTGGACGAATTTCAAACCGTCACAAGGAACCACTTCTTGATCCATTGTTAACACTTATTAAACTAAACGCCACAACAATGAACAAATCCACATTCACTATTTAATCAAATTCACTTAAACAAACTTTCGTTACTTTCGTCTCGACCACTGACTCGGCTCGACTAAATAAGTAATAATACACTTGAAGTAAACGCGAACGCGCGCTCGTGCGAACTTATGCAGCTTACTTCACTCCAAACAAAAGCCAAGCTTAAATCGCCTTATAAAATTGCTATACATACCAACAAATAGTTACATCGTTCTTTGGCGGTTTGTAGGCTGATAGTGCCCAGAGCGGGACGAAAAAGCAAGCACGGTTGCAAGCCAACGAGTGCGAGTACGAGCAGGATAGCTAGAACATCCTACGCCTGATTTCTTTCGCGCGGACGAGACGCCACGCCGCGGCAAAATTTTGCAACACGCTAGTGCCGCGGTTCGAGGCCGCTGTGGCTTGAATTTAATAATACGTGTTCGTTTGGCGCGCGATTTTAAAATAATCTTTATTGATCTTATCACTACGTAATTTCGGTAAGGCAATTAGTTGCCTTAGGGCAAGCCCGGCTTTTGGGCTTGTATGGGAGTCACGCCACTGATTTTCGCCTTCCCCGATTATAAAATATTTTATTAACTTCCTATGTTGCGTAGGAAAATGGTATATAAATGGTAGAGGAAATAAAAATGGGCAGCTCGCCTGTTTCTCGAGAATGTCGGCGGGCCAGCCGGAGACGTGCGCCGTGAGGTCGGCGCGCACGTAGTTGACGAGCGACGGCGTGAGCGCGGGCGCCTGCGGGTGGTGCAGCGCGCCGCCCACCACTGACGAGTAGCTGCCCAGGCACTCCACTAACACACAACACCACACATTTTTATAACTTGAAATTTGCAACAAAACATCGGATCTTTGTGGAGTTTGACAAGACTACTTGTTTTTCAATATTTTGTAACTAAAAAAATAAGGACTGTGAGAAAAACCAAATCGTCAATATCTGGCCATAACTAGCCACCTTACACTAAAAATGAATTCTATTCACTTATGAACAGAATTCATTTTCAGTATAAGTAACAGCAGTTCAAAGAAGAAAGTATATATCTCACATGGTTATTATATGTATATATGGGTATATATATAATTTAATTATATTTATGTAAGAATGGTATGTATTTAGTAGATATTATGTAATTTACGTATGTGTATTGTATACATTGTACGAGGTTCTTATATAAAAAAATACTTTTTCTCTAATGCACCACCTACAATCTTCTCTGCTTTGCCCTAAAATTGACTGGTAGAGAATGCCTCATGGCATTAAGTTCGCCTTTTGTACAGGAAGTTTTTTCTTTTGTGCAATAAAGTATAAATAAAATAAAATAAGGTGTCAAGAACTGGCCACCCTGCAATAACTACTTAGCTACCTTATACTAAAATCAATTCTGTTTATAGGTTAATACAATTCATTATAGTATAAGGTGGCCAGTTATTAAACAGTGGCAAGTAATTGACGATATACCCTATTACATATAGAGAAGCCTTACTTTTCCGGGGCAGCGCCGTATCGAGATGCAGCGGCGGCGCGTGCGGGTCGGTGTTCTCCGAGTGCGTGGGCGTGGGCGGGCCGGCGTCGCGGTGCGGCGAGCCGCCGCCGCTACCCTCGGGCGTGGCGCCGCCGTTGTTGGCCGGCGTAGGCGTGGGCGCCACCGCCGTGGTCGCCGTGGCCGCCGGCGGCATTGACACCGTCGGCGCCGCCACGATTCGAGGCAGGGCCGCCGCCAGCAACGAGCCGCTCTGCAAATTATTTATTTATTTAAGTAATCATATGTAATATCAGTCTATGTAATTAAAGATAAACCAACTGTGCGTAATGTTTTGTACATTCACATTTTTACCGAAAATTTTATTTTTAAGGAAATTTACCTAAAATATTACCCCCATCGTCACATTTATCTATTTACCTCTCCTACATCCCAGCTCCTTTCTAATCGTGTAGACAATCCCGTGTGCACATAATCCATTAACACTCGAAAAATACTTATTTTGAAATTTAAAATTTAAAACATGTCTTGATTGTTTTTGTTGACCTGATATCGTGTCGTTGAGAAGCTAAGGGGGATAAAGCGACTAATTAGATTAATGGAAATAAGTAGAGTAGGTATGATGTGACGCACCGGTTGGTTAGAATTGTCGAGCACGACGACGGGCGGCACCGCGTTGCTGTCCGTGTTGTTCCGCGCCACGGAGTTGCCGTCCCGCCCGCCGTACGAGTTCTCGGAGAGTGGCGTACTCCGGTCCGGAGATATGTCCATGTCTTGTAAAGACTGCCCATCTACAAAATCAAACAAAAATATAATTTAAAAACCCGTTGATTTTTAACTTAATACGGATTTTGATTGTATTCATAGCATTCAAAACAGTCATTAGAATACAAATAAACTAGCAAGAAAGCTAGATGACATTGGACAACAAAATAGTTCACAAACGGCAATGCAAGGAGTACGAACAATATTGGAAATAAATTTAAGCAACAACTACAAGTAACCAATTTAAGTGGTTGAAATGTAGTACATAACTAATTCATGGATTTGTATTTACTTTTAAGAAAATAACCTTTATTATCAATATAATACAGACATTTGTCTGCGACAAATTCTGCATATAGAAAATGTGTCCAGTCACTCTAGCATTGTACCTTTTCCTTCGTGAGGCGCCGACGAAAGTTTTGGTCGAGGTCGGTCGTGTGGGTCGTCCTCCCTGCCGCCGTTATTCCAGTACCTTTCCGACCCGCTATTGGTTCTTTTATTTGGTTTCTCGACTTCTCTTCTGCCTGATCGAGAACTGGATCGTTTTTCTCTATCTATTTATAATACATGAAAATTAAAGAACAATCCATAGTCGAATTTGAAACTAATTGTTATCTAAGCATAACAACATTTTGCAAAATGCTAAGTGCTGTATACAGCAGAAAGTACTCCAAATATATGTATATAGCATGAATTGCATGATATATAGCATGTATCTCTATAATGAGTACGAAAGTACATTTTAATAAAAAAAAATCTATAAGTGAAGTGCAGAAATAAGGGAGGAAAGAAATATGAATGTGTTTTGATATATTTGGCACTTGGGCCGGCACTATCTATTTGATGCTGACTGTAGGTAGGTACATATGTACATATTTTTTTAAATACATACATTTAGGTACTACAAGTGAACTGTCTCGCATAAGCCTTGGACATTCCATATAGATGTAGATAGATAAATAAACTCACATACTATATACATACAAACATGAACACTGAAAAATTCACTCTTTTTTTGGGCAGTCGTGTAAAAGGGTTAATACTTGGTTAAATCAATAGAAATAATATGTCATTTGACTTTTTTATGCAACTATGAAGTATAATTAGAAGGTTTTTACAAAAACATAAAATTTTGTTAGTTCAGTGTAGGTGTTTCACTGGCCTGTATCAGACCTGTGATCTGTAGGTGTGCTAACGTGAAAATATCATCGCCTCCCGATTGATACTGTGTCAGATGATAGTTTAGTTGCTAATATAAATAAGTTTTTGGCAAAAATTTCATTTTTGGTACAAGCTTTTATCGCTGACTGTACTTTTCTTACGACAGACAACTAATACTCATCGAGACAATTCTAAAAACCCCTAACACAATTAGGTTGCGTTGTTTCATCACGGAGTTCATATGGCCACCTCCTGTCTCCATCATCAGATCAGTTCGACAGTACCATATTATTGTATTGTCATCAGAACTACATACAGCTGCCAAATTTCATGACGCTACGATCCTTGGAAGATGGTTAAATTAGTTACCTTAGATTCCATTACATGTTAGTTACATACAGGTCGACCTAATAAAAGCTTGTTAAAAAAGCATCAGCCGGTTGTATAGCGGTGGAAAGACCGTCAGCTACTTGCATACACATGTAAAAAATACGCGCCTTACCATTTATGTCCGCAAATCCGTAAGGCGATTATTGAAACGCCCGATGAAATGCTACATGCAAAGTTTCATTATTTTTAGTGTCCGACCGAAGGTTCGGTTTCGGTTTCTGTTTCGGCCAGTTTCGGCCAAAAAATCATGTTTCGGCTGTAGTTTCGGTTTCGGCCAAAAAACGGCCGAACCTTTCGGCCGGGCCGAAACTTACGAAATGGTACTTCGTACTATGAAACTAAACTATGTGACAAAGACCAAAAGTCGGGGAATAAGTAGGACAACAATATTAATATGTAGTATGTACCTACATATACTGATTCATGTATAGGTACAGTAATTAACTGGTTTATTATCAAAACACAATTCCACTAATGAGGGCGCCACTAGACGCAGTCTTAAGAGGCTGTTAATACCTATAACGCGCACACTGTCTAATTGTATCGGAGTAAATGAGATAGTACTGTCGCATGTTACTGGGCCTGGGCAAAGGAATAATAAGAAAACTCATCATCTTCCTCGCGTAATCCCGGAATTTTTGCCACGGCTCATGGGAGCCTGGGGTCCAATTGACAACTAATCCCAAGAATTGGCGTAGGCACTAGTTTTTACGAAAGCGACTGCCATGAGACTGACCTTCGAACCCAGAGAGTAAACTAGGCCTTATCGGGACTAGTCCGGCTTCCTCACGATGGTTTTCCTTCACCGAAAAGCAAATAGTAAATATCAAATGATATTTCGGATACCTATAAGTTCCGAAAAACTCATTGGTACGAGCCGGGGTTTATACCTGCGACCTTCGGGTTGAAAGTCGCACGCTCTTACCGCTAGGCCACCAGCGCTCAAGGAAATATCTCGCTTTTTAATACAATAGACATTGGTTGGAGTTTGTGCTCAACTACTTATCCTGAAGCCTGAAGCACGGCTTTGACTTCGTATGAAA
This sequence comes from Cydia splendana, assembly GCF_910591565.1. Classification (NCBI taxonomy): domain Eukaryota; kingdom Metazoa; phylum Arthropoda; class Insecta; order Lepidoptera; family Tortricidae; genus Cydia; species Cydia splendana. Next base: position 35,152,961 of record NC_085987.1, on the reverse strand, counting down.
GTTCGCCTCACTGGGGCACTTCGGACTTTTAGGCCCAGGTGAAGATCGGTACCCGGCCTTGCGATATTTTAACAAAAAATTTCGCGCTCGCTGCGCTCGCGTTTTTGGTTGACCCTGTATATACATGTTAGCTTGACTGGTGAATGAATAGAGTTAGACTAAAAAAATTCTGCAATGATTTTGATAGCGTACGCAGTGCAACTAGTGCAAATGTTATTTATACGTCATAATTCCATAGAAGTTTTGACGTTTAAAATAACGCACTGCGTGTGTTATCAAAATCGTTGCAAAATTTTGCCTTGGTCTAACTCTAGTAATTTTCTTAAAAAACTGCTTAAGTAACATCAATTTCAAGGACATTGGGTGTTGACAGCTCCATAATATGTGTGTAAAAGCGGTTTTATGACATTTTTTAAACGATTTTAACAAGTCTACAAAAGGTTCGGTTTCGGTTTCGGCCGAAACTAGAGCCAAAGCCGAACATTCGGTTTCGGTTTCGGTTTCGGCAAAAAAACATGTTTCGGTCGGACACTAATTATTTTGTTATCGCTATCATAAAAAGGTAAAGCGCTTATTTTTACATCTTTATGCGACCAGCTTACGGTCTTCCCACCGCGATACAACCAACTGTCGATTTTTTTAACTCATAATAGCATCTAAACTATCATCTGACAAAGTATCAAACGGGAGGCGATGACTAAATTTGTTTTATTTTTTTACATGTTTCGGTGGCTGCCTTTCCTCAACCCACCAATGGAGCGGCAGCTGACCTCCATGAAGGTTCATCATACATAGCCGTTAATAACTATACGTGTTATCCCCGAGAGGCGATTGGTCCTGGAAATCTGTTCCTGGCTCGCGGTCTATTTGATTAATTAATGATAATTAGTCCAGTAGTTGGGATTATTGCAGTGCTACATGACCAATTACGTACGAACGTGTCTTGCTATTTCAGTCAGTCTCGGTATAAAAAGTCCTACCGTTGACTGAATCAGCATGACAAATACGAACGTTTCCGAGAAAATACGAAGGAAAACAATTATGCACTACATTTTTTTGATTAGTGTAAACTGAAAAAATGTAAGACTTATCGGGTGTTACAGAAAGTATAAGCACAACTTTGCGATGCTGCCTTTTGGATGCATACTACTAACTAGATAAAAAAACGTATATGAAATCGTCAGTTACTTATTTATCTATGATTATTTACGTTCATCGCAAAGCTTGTGTGCAAAATACGCGAAATGCGGGGCATTTCTTCAGACACGAAAATATAAAGTGCGGAAAGATAAGTCGGGCCCTGGAGGGAAACTACCTTAAGTCCTTAAGCTGGCTCATTTTACTTAAAGCAGACATTCCTTTATTTTTAAAAAGAAACAAAACTGCATTCAAAGATTTTCTAAAACTCGCTTGCCTCGCCCGGGACTCGACCCGACTAAAAATTCCAAAAAATAAACACTCGCAATTTTATTCTACTAGTCCAGCGGTTCTCAATCTTTTTTTTTGACGGAACCCTTTTGGAAAGCGAAATACTTGATGGAACCCTACAATAAAACAATAGTTTTTAGAAGTGTGTTTTTTGCATAGTAAAATTTTTCGAGGCGACTAAAGCATAGTGTTCTACATTCTTGCGGAACCCCTGCAGGGGTGTCGCGGAACCCTGGGGTTCCGCGGAACACACTTAGAGAATGGCTGTACTAGTCGATACAGTTAATGTTAATGATAACATTTCTCCAAGAAACATTAGGTCTTACACTCGTCTGTCGTATAAAATATCCATAAAATCTAATTTAGTACTCAAGATTTTTTTAGACAAGCTAAATTGAAGAAAAAATGAAAAATCTTTAAATGCAGTTTTGTTTCTTTTTAAAAATAAAGGAATGTCTCCTTTAAATAAAATGAGCCAGCTTAAGGATTTAACGTAGTTTCCCTCCAGGGCCCGACTTATCTTTCCACACTGTATTGTGCACAAATGGTGAACGATTCGTTACATCACGGTCAAAGAGTTGGCGAAATATGCAGTAGTTAACACCGGAGCCGCACGTTAGGCTATTCGAAAGTATAGTGAGGATTCACCTTTTACGATGCACCAAGAAGGGGTCGGATAAGGAGGCCTATGGATCAAAAATGGATCGTAAGATTGCTCAAGTGTTTCGCTGAAAAAAAATACTCTCCTGTTAGGGATGCGGCCAAAAAATTACGAACATCGGCTAGCAATGTCTAACTCAAAGGTAAGAATCAGTTTGAAGACCTTTAAAAAGCAGAAGAAACCAAAATGGAGCCTTAAGCCGGCCGCATGCGTGAAACCACGAGTGAGAAAATTTTATAATACCCTATTGTGCCGAAAATCTTTGGGCATTATTATGGACGACAAAACCTACATACAATTTTACTATAAAATGTTTCCAGGTGACCAATTTTACACTGTACCAGGCGTGGCTCACTCCGCGATTTCGTCGCTTTGCTACAGGTAGCTAAAAGTACATCCGTTCGGCCCCAATTTTGGGGTTTGCCATAAGCCGCGCGTGGCGCTGTCGCCACCTAGCGGCCATACCTGTGCTGATCGTAACAGACGCGTTTTGTTAGAGAGTGAGTCTTCTGTACCTAGCAGTGGCGGCGCGTCAAACATATCCATAGGCAAGCCGGGGCTAATTTGGCTTACATATTTCCTTTACAACTCTGCTCAAACGTCCAAAAACAGGCAAGCCGGTGGGAATCGGCTTTTATGGACGCGCCGCCACTGGTACCTAGTACTATTATTTATTCTGTGACTGTACGAGAAATGCCGAAAATCATTTTCGTCGAAAAATTCAGCATAAAAACAAAAATATGGCGGGCCACATGTGAGTGCGGGAAGTTGTCCAAGCCATTTGTCTCGGAGTCACCTTCATCTCGGAGTGCCCAAATCACCGCTTGTTAACCATGGTCCGTGAGCATGATGCTCCTGTCTTGTTCTGGCCAGGTTTGGCGTCTGTACACTAGTCCAAGACCACGTTATCTTGGTATAGAGACAGCGGAGTTGAATATGTGCATAAGTAAACGAATCCGCCGAACTGCCTGGAACCCAGGCCAATCGACACTTTTTGGACTCGTACTAAAGCATAATATCTCGGAAAAAATACTAAGATTGCAGATTCTATCGCGGCCTTCAAAAAAACTGGTTGCAAGTCTCCAAAGTCATCAGAAATAAATCTGTGCTGAAGCGTAAGTCGAGGGTTCGATCCAAGGTGCGATATCTGGCTTACTGTTGACGATGTCAGACGTATGGTACCTGAATTTGTTGCAAAATAAGCAGAAATTTAATACTGACCAATAAATAATTGTAAAACTTAAGAAAAATATTGTTTCATATCATTTGGAGCTTGTGCCTATACTTTCTGGAACACCCGATATAGCCTCTTACGCAAGGAATGCCTTTCAGCCAATGAAAGAATTTCCAAGGTTACGAAAACAAAGGGCTCAAACTCGACGCACCAAATAAACTTCGGGAAGCCTGTGGAGACGGCACGAGAATCCTACGAAGCTACGCTAGAAAAAGATGTAGGGGGGAAAATTTCGACTGAGGGAGAATTTCAAATAATCGAAATAATTTTCATGTTTTACATTATTAACTAGAGTCACACACAACACATATTTTTCGCTATCTGGACATATTGTATATACATATATGGGACTCTAGTTAATAATGTAAAACATGGAAGATATTTCGATTAGTTGAAATTATCCCGCAGTCGAAATTGCCCCCTGCACCTTAGCCCATTGACGTGTATTAATCTTGCAACCCAGCTGAAGATCTAAGTCTTGATAGGATAACGTGTATCCTCACGATTTTTTTCTTTACCAGAAATTATAAAATTTTAACAACATTTTTATTCTTTAATTTAAGTTGTTTTTTTTTTCGCATTTTCTAACATGCACTATTCGGGATCACGAAGCCTATGGCGGTACTTTGACCACCAAGAAACCTCAAATTGTAACGTTCGACGCTATAAATGGTTGAAGGACAGCTGTATGCAGCATGCTGCAATACTATCACCGCCGGAATGATATTTCTTAATCACATAGCATCGTCACAATACCAATATTCATTAAGTACATCGCTTAATTAAATTACAAGAAGAATATTTCATATTTTTTTTAATTTATACCCATCCGATTCTCAAATGTGTACAGTCAGGACAGTCAGCATCAATAGAAGTGGATGAAAATACGCGTCAAAAATATCTACCATTCTGTAACAGAATAGCTTTAGGAAAAGTATGTCACCATATGTATATGTAAAACAAGAGTGTGATCGATACTTTTTACGCGAATTGTAGAGAAATAACTCCATTTGTATGATAGTAGTAATTTCTATCAGGTGAGCTTATTGATTTGTAATTTACCTTCAGTGTGTGTGTATGTGTGAGTGCAATGGTTATTAAATTTATGTAACCTTTAAAAAACTATAAATAATTAAATGTATATGGCTTGTGCTTTTAACTGACTTTTTCATGGCGGATATATTTTTACTTTTAAGTTTATAAAGAACTGTATATAGGTGAGCATGAAATTGCAAGCACTTTTGCAGTAAAATATTGAATATATAGTCAGTAATAATCATGCTACTTGAGATTATTTCAATATTATACTGTATAGCATAACCAATAAAATATCCTCATGATTACTTCTGCAATAGAGAAACAATATACTCATATGATAATAATTCCTTAATTTAGATATATAAGCATAATTCCTCCCTAAGTTTTCTATATTATAAGAGTTACTTTACTAAATCAAAAATCTTTTATTTTATAAATTCTTACTGGACAATAGGTGTCTATTATTTTATACCATGAACAAGGAAGCTGACAAAACCGAACATCAATTTATGGATTGTAGAAGCAGTGTAAATATGATCATAATGTAAGCAGACATACTGCTGTATGTACAGTACAGTGTGTATTTATACAGTCACATTTAAAAATATTGATACGGATAAACCTCCTAAAATATGTAAACATCACCTTAATATGTATATGGGCAATAAGGTTGTGTACACATAATATTGGCACCTTGTCCGTATCAATATTTTCAGACGTCACTGTACCACAGCTTTCAAATTTGAGGCACAAAATTATTAGACTACATGTCATCTCCAATAATTAACAACTTCTTCGCCTGTATGAAAGGTGAGCAATTCAGATGTTTGTATGTGGGAAATACAGCAATGAATGAAAACTTACTGCTTCTGGATGAATATGTAGAATCTTTGGATGATGTCCTTCTTGAGTCCCACTCCCGGGGCTTCTCCCACTGTGACACTTCACTGATACAGTTATAATAATACTTCTTTCCTGAAGAACTAATATGCTCTGACCATTCACTGCCAGAAGGCACGCTCCCTGAGGGAGCACTTCTTTTATCATATTTACTACTTCTATTAACACTTATGTTTATGCCACTAGTCCTATTCTTTTTCTCTGATTCACTTCGTTCATGATTACTTCTCTCTCGTTCACTTTCTTTGATTCTCTCACGTTTCTCCTTTGGGGATCTGACACTATCTGGAATAGTTAAAGAAAATTATTAATTATTATGCGTACAATGCATAATGCATACTTTCCTGTTCAATTTTTTTATAACAATATAAAGCCTTTACCATTAACAGCATTTATTTTAAGTATGATTTTTAAAAGGTGCAATGCTTTTGTGTAATAGTATTGTCAATCTGCAAGAAATAATATTAAGAAAAAGATTGTACCATTCATTCGCTTAAGCTTTTGCCCAAATATGTGTCTTAGCTGGTATTATATTTGCAACTTTTTATGTAAATAGCCGGGTCCACACAGAGCGAGCATACGCGCGAGGCAATTTCCTCGCGCACAAAACGGTCAGTATAGACGTGCCTCGCGCGCTCCGCCTCGGCCGAGGCACGTTTACACTGGCCATTATGTGCGCGAGGAAATTGCCTCGCACGTATGCACACTCTAATGAAAACTACTGTCATAAATTATACTCTTCAATTCAATTATGCTGTGCAGCATACATGTATTTTATAATTATCTAGCTATCAAGTTGCATACCTGAATAAATATTATTAAATAGTTATGAACTTAATTTCTTTCAGAGAATTAGTTTTATGAATTATACTACAATAATGGGTCTCTGATATCATTCTATTCGCAGATGCCAAGGGACAAATATAATTAGTAAAAATGAGAATTTTACACTTTTACAACTCATGATAAAAAAATATATTTCAAACTTCAAATGCAAGATATACCTAAAAGTCTAAAAGTAGTGCTTGACAAAATGAAACAATGACATAATAGGTACATAGCTGTTGTAGATGAGTATTTTAACATTATAGAAAAATAATAACATTTAAAGAAGATAGGTAGCTTCCATGAAATATGTACTGGACATATTAGCAGTTTTCTATAATGTTAGGGAACTGTATACCAGTTATTATATTTTGAGGACTAAGTAAATTAAGAAATTTGTGTATTTATGTATTGAATTGCATTTGGTATACATTCTTGTAACTTCTTGATGAGTTACAGCACATTATGTATTTATTTTTTATATATCTATAAGCCTTTAAGGGCCACATGTACCATCCAGGGTTTGCCTCTAACTCGGAGTTAACCATGAACACAGGATTAAATTGTACTGGTAACTCCAGGATTAACCGGTTAACCCTGAGTTAGTGGCTAACCCTGGATGGTGTAAGTGACCCTAAGACACTTATCAACATACATCGGGGTTTTCGGTGCGGGAATGATTTGAGTGAGAGTAGAGATAAACAGATAGGTTAGTCTGAGAAAACATATTATGCCCTATGTGAATTTTATACACACTATGTTACAATTTTATTTTCACCACACAAGCTCATAGAGTCCCTCTTTATCTATCAAAAACGGAAGTAAAAGTTGCATTCTATCCACAAGAGTTATTAAGTAATTTGTTGAATTGATTTCTGATGTTGGCTAGTAGAATTTACTTTTTAGGGATGATTTTGAGTGATAGGTATTAAATAATGTTCATTTGGATTTGATTTGTAATGTTTTACAGTAAGTATTTTCCTAGCATTGGTGTGGTGAAAAAAATTGTGTTTCTGTTTGTCAAAGGTTGTTTAAATATAATAACTATTCTTATTAATTTAATATTTCGTTTAATTAATTATTTATTAGGTAGAAACCTGCTGTACATTCTGTTTTTTTTAAGTCAATACCTACTTGTTGCCTATTACCAAACATTCTCGCACCGAAAACCCCGATGTATGCTTATCAACAACAGCTTTACTGATGTCCCATTTTTTTAGCACTTGTTTTCAGGAATTGTTCTGTCTAAGGATAATTAAATTGAGTTATAGAGATACTAATAAATTATATTCAATTATGAGGAGATTTTAGACAAGGTTGATGTTTAATCGGATCCTCATGACTGAAACACCCTACTGACAAGCAACAATATATTTTTTTAGCTTACAAATAGCAAATTTACACTTTTATTACTTTTTTCTGTTCCCAATATTAGAATTCAATTCAAAACCCCTAGGAATGGTTTTGTATAACATTAGCTAAATATTTGTTTTATATTTTTTTTATAAAACTTGATTTTATATAGCATTTTATAATAATAAACTAAATAAAGATTAAATTTAACATGCCTTAGCATCACCAGCCTTTTAATATTAGCCAGGTCAATATGATAGGTTAAAAATATAAGAGGTTGGCCTATGCATGGCCAGTTGACCATGTGTGTTTGTACAATTTAACATGTAATTTTATTTATATTATACTAATTAATATTATACTAATATAAACAAATAAATCATTATAGTATACAAGGTCTTACCTGTGTACTTATTTCTAGAGGATTTATAGTCTCTATCTCTCTCCTTTTCAGAACCTTTCTGTATATAGGTATTTCTAGATGTTGCATATCCTCTTTCATCAACCACATGACTGTAGTGGTGGTGTCCATGCCCTGCATGGCCTGTGTGGGCCCCATGTCCATGTACTGAGACATTGCCATTTGGGGATCGGAGTGGTGTATATCTGTTGTCAGAAGGTACATACTCGTTTGCCCTTCTATCACTTTTGGTATTGTATTTCTGTGCGCGAAAAATTAAAATGTCATTAATCATTTTACACAAGGTTTTATAGACATTTTAAGTATCCATGTCTGCTGTCCCCACGTTAAAACCCACTTAAAGACAAACTCTAATGTAAATTATTTTTACCAAACAGCAGCATTCAACTTGGACTTCTACTTTTTGCTATAAAATAATATTTTATGGTTATTGAACTGAAATTACCTACCGGGCGAACAGTATTTAAAATCACGAATGAAATCGATTTGAATGTAAGATTGTCGGAAATCAATTCATGCTCATATTACAACCACAATTATATACTTCTAACCAAGTAACATGTTAGCTGTCTTAATAGGTACTGCGTAATGCGACACTATTTAAACGCTGTTTGGATAGGGAAAAAAACTGGAAAACAGAGTTGGGAACACATATTACATACAGAAGTACATAATTCGAGGCAGAGTTAGCATTTACGTGCTACTACAGAAACAGTTATTGTTACAGTTGATATTCGCTTATTTTATGGTTACCTGATACGGATGGGCTTGGTGCTTCTCAAAGTACCTGAAAACAAAAAGACAATTTTAATCTCTTCGTCGTAATTACAGGAAAACTATCAATCGGCGACCGCCATCTACAGACTGCAAAATCGAATCATCAAAAACTAAATCATACCCATCGCTTATTCGCTGCGGTTTCCTTGCATGCATTACCATCAATGCAAATGTACGATTTATTACGGCCTCAGTAATAAAATACTAAAAGAGGCCACTGTCATTAAAACAAGAATTATCCGTGATATATCTTGGTCGACGCCATGTCACATTCAATTCATTTCATTCAACTCAAGCAAGCAAGACACTCGAAAGAGTCAATAGAGACGCGAAAGAGAAAGGAAGGTATTCTGTGTTGTGGAGGTTTGTCTATGGTACTCTGACCATACGTTTATAGCCATAACACACTACCGCACCGCACCGTGACCTTGGTGCGCGGCACCCATAAATGAGAGCGAGAAAGAGATATCTCTTGTAATGATAAAGGGCCAATTAGATTCAAGCGTTGCAAAAAAATAAACATTTTTCTTTTTCAAAATATTAGATTACGATTCCGAAAATGTCCGACACCGGACAAACTTTGGAACGAACATGACTGTGTAAAGGTTTGTAATCTATGATTATTAAAAAGTCAACCAAACCGACGGAGCTTGTCAGATTGGGTTGGGTTGAGTCACTCAATATCACAATAACCTAGAAGAAACGCAAAAAAGTAATAAACGAAAAGATCACCATGGCTAAACCTGTAGATTTAGAGCTAAAAAAAGCATTTGTTGAATTACAAGTCAAAATGGTTGAAACTAGCAAGAAAATACAGGTGATAGACTCCCAAATTAGTGTATTGAACCGCATCTTGCAGCACGTAGACATAACTCAACGTGAAATCAGTACCATGCCTCCTGATACGAAGACCTATGAGTCCGTGGGCCGAATGTTCTTACTTACTGACTTTGAAGAAGTTAAAGCCAATTTGAAAAACCGAGAGGCGCAAGTGAAAACGCGTACTAAAGAATTGGAGAACAATAAGCAGTATCTGGAAAAAAACTTGAAAGAAAGTGAAGACAATATCAGGGAAATGGTACAACAGAGGAAGGAACAGAGTGAAATAAAATCATAACAAGTTTTGTTTTTGTACTGTGGCTTCATTTCTATTATAAAGCCCACAAAAAGCATCTCATTAATTTTATTCACAAGGTTAGAGAAAAAAACGTATAATAGTAATGAACTCAAAGATTTTTAGCTACTTACATGTATTAAGCACTTCAACAGTGTTGCATTGTATTAGAGATGAGACAAATTCAAGAATTTATTGTAACAAATTATGCTTGCTTTGTACCAAGTTTTATTAAAATTATAATAACTTTTTTTTTTTTACTTTTACCCATAATTCATAAAGTCTGTTCGGAATGAGAAGAGTCAAAGAATGTATTGGTTCCCTTATATTCCATGACCCTTCTCTTTCCGCACAGACTCTAGTTCTTAACATTTCATACCTATGCCATTGCTGATATCTAAGTCAGTCTACCCATTTAACTGAGGAGTTTGATATAAGGTATAAGTTACTATTAGTGATGTACCGACTATTGATTTGGCCGACTAGCCAAGTAATCGGCGCTCGAATGGCCGATTAGTCGGCCGACTAGTCGGCTAGTCGGCCAGATCATTAATTTCGTATAAGTTCAGGTGAAAAACAATAGTTTTGCTCCTTTGGTTGCGCCATTCATCATATTAGCTTGGCTAAAAGGTGTTCTCTAAAGGTTCAAAGACCTATCACAAGAATCCTCGTTCAATTTCTGTCTTTAGTTATTTTATTTTACGATCCTGAGCAGACCGTCAGTACAGCTTGTAGGAGGTATTTCCAAGGCTCTATTTCCCGTACGTAGTCGCCAGTTAAGAACCTTCACCCTGTGGTCGGCGTCTTTACGAGCAACGTGCCCTGTCTAAGTCTCTAAATTTTGCAATAACATTAATAGTTCCTCATCATGGCTCCACCATTTAAAAAAAAACAAAAACTGAATAATAATTATAAAAATTAACTATCGAACTTGCACATGAAATTACACGAGAATCAGTTGAGATCGACCTGTAGAGGAAAACACCAGCCCACCAACATATGATAACGATCAAACGGTCAATTATTTATATGAACAAAAGTTTTCGTATGCATCCAGAATACGTATTTTAGTAAAATAAACATAAAACATATGGTATTCTTTCACTAATAAAGTGCCGACTAATCGGCCATTTTTGCCGACTAATCGCCGACTACAAATGTGGCCGGATAGTCGGCTTTCCCGACTAGTCGGTACATCCCCAGTTACTATGGTTAACTACAGACTTGTTAAAAGCTTGACTGCATGCAACTGATATGAAACATTTTAAACCACCCTGTTTGTTTCATTTTACTAATGTAAAGTCGTGATACCCGCAATGTTACGAGATTTAGTAAACAATCCTTTGCCATTGTATTTTCTCGGAAACTTTCGTATTTGTCAATCAACCTCACTTTTTGTACTGAGACTGACTGAAATAGCATTTACACGTTCGTGCGTTTCCGTGAAAACGCTATGGTAAAGGATTCACTACAATCTACATCATACTCAGGATGCAATGCAAGCCCAAAAACACTTCAAGGTTTGCCCAATATTTGAAACAATGTCCATGACAATTTTTTTGTTATGATCTCAAAGTTTTTTGCCAACATTAATTTCGTAACGTAAGATGTTGAAACACTTCTAATGCTGAAATTCCCTCACTTAGTGCAAGTGTTATTTTAAACGTCAAACTTCTATGAAATTATGACGTATAAATAACACTTGCACTGCGTGGGCTATTAAAATCGCAGCAGACTTTTCTTGAAGGTCTAAAAGGGAGAAACTATACAAGCTCTGCAGATGCAGATACCGCAACATCACAAAGGAAACGAGGACTCATAAGAACTCCCGTATTCCCAGTGTTTTTGATGGGATCTGGTTTACATGTATACATAGGAGTATAGTCGACGTCAATGATAGGTATGTTTTTTGTTTAGGTACATTTTTCGTCTCATTACAGAGGAGAAAGGAGCCAAAAGTATATATCAAGGCTCGGGAACTGGCTTATAAAATATAGCGGTCGATAGCGGATTATTTAGGTTTTACTCCGAACTTTCACAAGAACGCGAACGTGTGCCGCGTAAACACCGGAGTATGCGTGCGTAGGAATTAACCGATTCATGGCCATGAACCGCCGAGCGTACTCAATACGCCGGGCCACCATACAAACCTCAATACAAACCGTTTTTAGCTAAAACGTATGACTTAGCTTATGGGTCTCGAGCCTGGCGCGCACGGTAAATAAATTGCCGCTTGTGAAGCCGGCCAGTTGAACAGCATTATGCAGCATTTTTACTACCCACCTTTTTTTAATGCCTATCAAAAAAAACTAATTATTGCAGTTTGTAGGAGAAATGAACATTTTTACTTTCTACAAGCTTTTAATGTCTGACCAAGCTAAGTTGGTAGCAATTTTGATAGCCCACCCTGTGCAAGTGTTAAGTTAAACGTATAAAGTCGCCAACGAATAAATTGTGACTAAATAATATTTCCCATGTTACTCCAAAATACATCACTAATAGGGGGGATGGGATGAATCACTTCTTGAAGTCTTGTGACAAATACCACATGAAAGATAATACCGCCGCTCGGATGCATTCCATTCGAAGGTTAGCTGGAAGTCGAAGGTTAGCTGGAAGAGATCCCTTACAGGGATAAGTTCGCCTTTGTACCTTTATTTCTGTAAATATTATGTAAACCTGTGTTGTGTACAATAAAGTGATTACTACTACTACTACTACATTCCTTGTTTATTGTCCAAGTGTGTCCGATAAGCTTACACCTGGTCGGTCATTATCTTTGTTTTGGTATACGCCATTATATAAGAACTTAAAATGTATTATAGTACCTACTTACTTTCTGATCTGCCGTAGAAACCACGATGTTTTAAAAATCTTCTAAATATTTGTCACACACTATTTGTAATACATACATATTAATCTTAACATCATTGTTAGTAGGTAATTACAACGATCACCAAATATTATGACATAAAAGTACAGTGGGAGAAAATCCTCGTTGCCTTACCCCTCATACAAAACAAAATATTATTATACTACGGTTTGGTTCCTACAAAATGTTGCTTGCCATCATCCAAACAGTAATCGGTTGTAAAATGGTACAATATCAAACAGCTTCAACATGAAATAAGCTTTAAACCCAGCCAATAAAGTTTATTTTAGCCTGCTACGGAAACATTTGTAGTTTTTACAAGTAGTGCCAGGCCACGGTGACCCATACCTTGAGCCATGTCAATAACTTCTGAAATATATATTTTTTTTTGGTATTTAAAAAAAAATGATTTTTCTGTTTATTTGCATCGCATATGTATCTAGAATTTCAGTATATTTACTATATTGCACTGATAGTAAACCAAACTTGAATATTCTAGACCCTGTTTTCATATACTTAAAAAAATGTGTTTATAATTTTTTATCCTAATATACCTTATAGAAATGGTTGTTAGCTTATATGACACTTACGTTATTACGTCAAATTACGTTTCGTTTATGTTTAAATCAGAATTTATTCAGGACTCACATGTGAGCCACTGGCCCTGCGGAACTGTTAGAGCATGACCCATAAGCTGAGTGGCTGGCCCTGAATGGGTTAACCGGTTTTTATTGTTCTGAACCGGTTAATCTGACAAGAACTTTATGAAAATGTCCTGTTAATAATATCAACCTTCGTGCATTCCGACAAGGTTCACGATCACGCGCCGCACACGATAAGCGTGGCGTTCAAAGCGTTAAAAACTTGAGATGCAACGGATAGTTGTTTGGCCGGATACCGGATGTTCGGCCTCACCATCGGCCGATTATTCGGTATCCGGCTGGCGGAACTATACATACATTATAATTTTTTCGGGTGCGCATTGTGCAGGTTTTGACTAGTTTCGTAGTGAACGTTCGCACGGACTCATTTAGGTTAGGTTCGAAATGAGTGCGTCAGTGCGCGGCCAAGTGAGTGGAATGTTTAAATTGTTTTAAAATAATAAACGCGTACGATTATGACCGTGATTGTTTCTTAAATCCCAGTTGTTTACTCCGAAATCATGCAGTTACTATGGTACCCATTTTTATATCCTGCCGGATAGTACGTCACTATCCGGCCGGATACCGGATAGTAACCGAATATCCGGTAGCGATACACCGGATATTCGGTTATCCTCCGGTATCCGGCCGTTAATTTAACAATCGGCCGGATAGTGGCCTACTATCCGGCCGGATACCGGATAGTAACATTGCTTGATTTCGGAGTAAGTAAACAAAATTGGATGGAATAAGAAACAGTCACGGTCATAATCGTACTCGTTTATTATTTTAAAACAATTTAAACATCCACTTGCACGCGCACTCATTTCGAACCTATAAATCGGCGGTCGGCAACCTGCGGCCCGCGGGCCGCATGCGGCTCGTGAAACTGTCACTTGCGGCCTGCGAGCCTCTCTGGCTATGTAATATTGAGAAACGACAATGTCTGATAAAGTCATAAATATTAACAAAGTGCGGCCCGCGTCAACTTACTCATAGTTAACTACGCTACTAAAACTACGCAAAAAAAGGTTGCCGACCGCTGCTATAAATGATTCCGCGCTAACGTTCACTACGAAACAGGTCAAAACCTGCAGAATGCGCACCTGAAAACCGAAATGTAGGTATAGTTCCGCCGGCCGGATACCGAATATTCGGCCGAAGGTCAAGCCGAATATCCGGTATCCGGCCAAACAACTATCCGTTGCATCTCTAATATCCGGTGCATCTCTATTAAAAACCGGTTTTAAAATAAAGGTTTAACGAACAAAACCATGATAAAACCGAAATTAAAAGATTTTGCCAAAAATTACATTTTTGGTACAAGCTTTTATCGCTAACTGTACTTTTCTTACGACAGACAACTAAATCCGAGACAATTCTAAAAACCCCTAACACAGTTAGGTTGCGCTGTTTCATCACAGAGTTCCTATGGCCACCTCCTGTCTCCATCATCAGATCAGCTCGATGGTACCATAATATTGCATTGTCATGCATGCAAAATTTCAGCTCAATCGAAAACCGTTAAGTGGATCAAATTTTACTTGCAAGATTTGATTACAGACAGACAGACAACGGTCAGGTGAAACTAAATAAAAGCTTGTAAAAAGGATTTGCTCCTCCCGACGTACACGATGACCGATGACGGGTTCTAGTAGGAGATCCCACATATATGGTCGACCTTCATCAATCTGTCTGACGGATGAAACTATGAAAATATGAAAGAAAATATGTTCCAGAACATAAATAAATAGGGTTGCCTAAAGAAATATGGTCAAGGCTATTTTTAATAAATTTTTTAAAATATTTTTTTTTCGGCAAATTTCACCGATTTGTCTGACGAACTAAATAAGTTTCAATGGAAAGTATACAACTTGTACAACATAAATCAACTAGGTTGCCTATCTTTTTCCGGTCACTATTGTGTGGTTGCCGTGTTTAAAGAGGTGATTTTATATCGATAATTGCACTCATCTGTCTGACGCTTGAATTATACATCAAAATTATATTAATTTTATTGCAAATACAATGGCATAGGGTTGCCTGCGAAAATCCGGTCACAAATAAGGGTTGCCAGGCTTTTAATTAAAATAAGAAGGGAAGACTTTTAGCGATAACTCATAAACGGCTTAATTGATCAAGTTTGTTTTAATTTTAATTGATTGAGTTTTTTAAGCACTATATTTATGATTTTTTCTATATTTTTTGGACAGATGGTTCAGAGTTAGAAGGAAAAACCTTTTTTTTTCTTTCCATACGATTATTTCCGAAATGATTTTATCAAGAAATGTTGTTTAAATACCCCTATTTATTATGAATAGCCTATCCAACGACACCCCACACTATAAGGTTGAAACGATAAAAAAATTGTCACACATATTTTGTTTCTTCCAAAGCGATTATTTCCGAAAATGTTCACTTTATCAAGAAATGTTCTGCTAAAACCCCTATTCATTTTAAAAGACCTTTCCAACAACATCCCACACCATAGGGTTGACACGAAAAATAAATCCTCACGTACATTTTGTTTCTTTCGAGGCGATTATTTCCTAAAATATTCACTTTATCAGAAAATGTTTTTCTGAAGAACCCTACTTATTTTAAAACTCATATCAAATGACATCTTACAACATAGGTAACTCAGGTCAAACGAAAAAAAAACAAAAAAAAAATGTATGTGACCATTTTTTTCGCTTCAACCCTAGAGTGTGACATGTCGTTGGATAGGTCTTTTGAAATAAATACGGTTTTTGACAAAACATTTTTTGATAAAGTGAATATTTTAGGAAATAATCGCCTCGAAAGAAACAAAATGTATGTGAGGATTTTCTTTTTCGTGTCAACCCTATATTGTGGGATGTTGTTGGAAAGATCTTTCAAAATGAATAGGGGTTTTAGAAGAACCTTTTTTGGATAAAGTGAATATTTTCGGAAAGAAACAAAATGTGTGTGACAATTTTTGTATCGTTTCAACCTTATAGTGTATGGTGTCGTTGGATAGGCCTTTTAAAATAAATAGGGGTCTTTAAACAACATTTCTTGATAAAGTGAATCATTTCGTAAATAATCGTTTAGAAAGAAAAAAATAGTTTTTTCCTTCTAACTTTTGACCCATCTGTCCAAAAAATATGGAAAAAATCATGAAAATAGTGCGTAATAGTAGGAGATCCCCCATACATCGGACCTTCACCAATCTGTCTGACGGATAAAACTATGAAAATATGAAAGAAAATATGTTCCTGAACATAAAAAAATAGGGTTGCCTAAAGAAATCCGGTCAAGGTCTTTTAAAATAAATAGGGGCCTTAGAATAACATTTTTAGATTAAGTGAATGTTTTCGGAAATAAACGCTTTGAAAGAATCTAAATGTACGTGATATTTTTTGTACCGTTTTAAGCCTACAGTGTGGGGTGTCGTTGGATAGGTCTTCAAAAATAAATAGGGTCTGCAAACAATATTTTTTGATAAAGGTAACCGTTTTGGAAATAAAAATTTAGAAAGAACAAAATACGGGTATTCCTTCTAACTTTTGAACCATTGATCCAAAAAATATGAAAAAAATCATAAAAATAGTGCTTAAAAAACTAATTCAAACAAAATTAAAACAAACTTGATAGGTTAAGCCGTTTATGAGTTATCGGTAAAAGTCTTCCCTTCTTATTTTACTTAAAAGCCTGGCAACCCTTATTTGTGACCGGATTTTCGCAGGCAACCCTATGCCACTGTATTCGCAATAAAATTACCAACATTTTGATGTATAATTCAAGCGTCAGACAGATGAGTGCAATTATCGATAAAAACGCACCTGTTTAAACATGGCAACCACATAATAGTGAACGGAAAAAGATAGGCAACCTAGTTGATTTATGTTGTACAAGTTCTATACTTTCCATTGGAACTTATTTCGTTTGTCAGACAAATCGGTGAAATTTGAAGAAAAATTTTTTTTTTCAAAATTTTATTAAAATAGCCTTGACCGGATTTCTTTAGGCAACCCTATTTTTTTATGTTCAGGAACATATTTTCTTTCATATTTTCATAGTTTCATCCGTCAGACAGATTGGTGAAGGTCGACCATAGAAACGGGATCGTGGGATCTTAGACCATAAAAAACTCGATCAAATAAAATTAAAACATACTTGATCAGTTAAGCCGTTTATGAGTTATCGCTAAAAGTCTTCCCTTCTTATTTTAATTAAAAGCCTGGCAACCCTTATTTGTGACCGGATTTTCGCAGGCAACCCTATACCATTGTATTTGCAATAAAATTACCATCATTTTCATGTATAATTCAAGCGTCAGACAGATGAGTGCAATTATCCATATAAAATCACCTCTTTAAAAACACGGCAACCACATAATAGTGACCGGAAAAAAATAGGCAACCTAGTTGATTTATGTTGTATACTTTCCATTGAAACTTATTTCGTTCGTCAGACAAATCGGTGAAATTTGCCGTAAAAATATTTTTTTTCAAAAATTTATTAAAAAAAGGCTTGACCATATTTCTTTAGGCAACCCTATTTATTTATGTTCTGGAACATATTTTCTTTCATATTTTCATAGTTTCATCCGTCAGACAGATTGGTGAAGGTCGACCATATGTGGGATCTCCTACTATTCCGAGTAGTGTCCGACCGAAACATGTTTGTTTGCCGAAACCGAAGGTTCGGCTTTGGCCCCAGTTTCGGCCGAAACCGAAACCGAACCTTTTGTAGACTTGTGAAAATCGTTGAAAATATGTCACAAAACCGCTTTTTAGAGGAGAGGCCAATTCGTACATAAACCTTATTTACGATTTTCGTAGGACCGAAAAGGTTTATAGGTTTATACCGGGTTGGACTAAAGCAAAGGGGGTGCAGCACTTAGAAAAAAATTCATCAGAGTGATGTTATTATGACATCTATTTTTCATGATGTTATCCTAGAAAATACGCTAAAATAAGCATCAGCAAGCACCATTTATGATTTTAGCGATAAGTTATTCCTACAAAACATGCTTAGTTTAGCGTATTCTCTACGATAACACAATAAAAAATAGATGTTATAATGACCCAACATTCATCGAAATTTTTACTGTACTAGATTTTCAGGTTCCTAACTTTCGGGTCAAATGTCTTGGCCATTTTCGATTTTAGAGAAAAGTTTTTCATACAAAACATGCTTATTTTAGCGTTTTGATTGATTTTTTTCTAAGTCTTTTACGATGCCTATATATTTTGCACATTTGGTCAAAAAAAAATTGTCTTTTCTGTCACCCCCTTTGCTTTAGGCCGACCGAAAACATGCAAAAATTACAAAAAGCAGAGTTGATTATGAACTGCTCTACATTGAGAACTACTGAATGGATTATTCTAAAATACATACCAAGTGACTGTGAATATCCTCTATATAATGTTCAAAAATAATTAGCCAGAAATATTACAAAATAAGAGAAATAGGTACATCACCGACCGATACGACCTTCAAACCTTCAAGAAAAGAGCGTACTCCCATCTTAAAGGCCGGCAACGCGCTTGCAACCCTTCTGGTGTTGCGGGTGTCCATGGGCGGCGGTAATCGCTTACCATCAGGTGATCCGTCTGCTCGTTTGCCTCCTATTTCATAAAATAAATAAATAAATATCAATTTGAATAACAGTATAATTTACTGTTATGGGAAACTTCTAAAATACCTTTTTTTTCACTGAAAACATACCATGTGAGGTATTAAATGAAAGCGATTTATGAGTAACTTACAATAAATATAACATACAATACCATTTCCACTATTTGGGCGTTTAAATATATGTATTTGTAATCAGCTGACAAAGCCCTTTCTTATGTATGTTTTCAGTAAAAAAAAAAATAGTATTTAGTAGTCTACTGTAATAGAAATTTATACTGTTATTCTACTTGATGTACTTTTCTTATTTTTGGATATATTTGGTTAATTATTTTTAGACATATTACCGAGAATATTCACAGTCATTTTATATACAATTTGGACTAATCCATTCAGCCATTTTCAATTTATAGCAGTTCAAATTCAACTATTGGTTGTAAAATTTTTGAAAGGTTTCTAATAATTTGTTAGACCAAGTGGTGAAAGTGTTAGACTATGTTATATATTTGTAACCTACTCAATAAGCCCTTTCATTTGGTACCCTACATGGTATGTTTAAAAGAAAAAAGTTTACAACTTTGTACTGCTGACTATATGACGTCATATAAACTAATTCCACCACTGTATTAAGCGATAACATGCATTTTGATAATCAGTAGACCATGCTGATTCCAACAATACCACTTGTCGGCAGTGGCGTAGCTAGCACGGGTGGCACCCGGGGCGGAAATTGTGGGTGTCACCCCAAAATTCTATCAAAATTTTAAAATATAATTATTTAAAAAGGTAATAGTAATTTATGTTTAATATTTCATAGCTCACAATTTTACTCCATCGCTTTCATTTTAGATTCCATGAACTCTCAATAGTCCCAAAGGTCCGAGTCATCATTGTCCCGTGAAAGATATAAAAGGTACAAATAATGTATGTTAAAAGAATTAAAAACTTTTTTTGCCAAGTGCGAGATTTGGAAGAGATTCTGTAAAATCCCATTTCGCAATGAATTTCAAATAGTCCAGAGTGATCCAGACCAGAGTCACCCAATTAGAAACAGTGACATAGTTTCTCAATTACAGAAATAATCACATAATAAAAAAAAAACCTTTCTGAATAAACAAACCTACGAGGCGCCAACATATTATTGTTACCTATATACCAGGTGCCCACGAGGAACCCGAGAGATTTTAACCACGCATTTCTGAGGCCAAAATAAGGCAAAAATTTCAAAAAATACTTAAAGAATTTACGTCAATTGCGCAAAAAAAAAAATGTTTTTCGATTTTTCGTACGTATTTGTACATAAAATGTAAATGCTATAATTTTTTAAACTGTCACCCAAAAATATTTTTTAATTTATTTGTCAATTACAGAAATAATCACATAATTTAAGAAAAAAACCTTTACAATGATCCTGAATTAAAATAAAAACATACGAGGCGCCAACATATTATTATTGTTGCATACCAGGTGCCCACGTGGAAGCCGAGATATTTTAACCACGCATTTCCGAGGCCAAAGAAAGATAAAATATGAAAAAAGTTTACGTCAATTTAAAAAATAAAATATAAATGCTATTTGTAAAACTATCACTCAGAAAGAATTTTAACTTTTTTTGTAAAGCCTAGTTTGTATACTTGTCACTTTTTAACATTCTATTACTAAGGATATTTGGACTAGGTCCCACAGTAGCAACATCGTCATCAAAAAAACATTTTGCACTAAGTAACAATAAAAATATGTTTTTTTTTAGCTGGCTGGTGGTACTGGACTCTGAAACTAGGTGAATTCCAAAACAGTTTATAGGACACTTTAGTCTTTCAATATGATCAGAATATGCTGTCAAAATCTCTCAGGTTCCTCGTGGGCATGTTGTTACATTCTGTCTGCCACAGTTTTACTTCTATTTTTTATAGATGGCACTACTGATGTTCACGGTCGGGTGTCACCCCTAAATGGCCGCCCCCGCCGCCCCCCCCCCTAGCTACGCCACTGCTTGTCTATATAAACCTTTTTAGTCCTACGAAAGTTGCTATTCTTCAACTTGGCCACCCCACTAGTTATACACATTAAGGGTCGGTTGCACCAAACTGTTCGTATCGTTAAAGAGTTCGCAAAATTTTGATGTATGGAAAGTTTCATAGTGGCGCGCCGGGGCGCGCCGGCTGACGTTGATCAGTCTGTCAAATGTGGTTGGTGCAACTGGCCCTAAGACTGCGTTCCCCATCCAGTGGCGCCTTAATGAGGGGAATTGTGTTTTATAATAAACCAATTAATTTATGTATATATAAATGAGTACCTATGTTAATATTGTTGTCCTACTTGTTCCCCAACTTTTGATCGTTGTCACATGTTTAGTTTCATAGTACGAAGTACCATTTCGTAAGTTTCGGCCCGGCCGAAAGGTTTGGCCGAAACCGAAACTACAGCCGAAACATGTTTTTTTTGGCCGAAACTGGCCGAAACCGAACCTTCGGTCGGACACTAGTTCCGAGCCTTGGTTGGTACAGTCACCTGCAATATGTTACTCTTCGATGGCCGCAAAAATAAAATATGTGACACGCTCTTATGGCTCTAGAAATAAGATCGTGTCAGATATTTTTGCGGCCTTCGTTGTATAACATATTATTGCAGGTGACTGTAGGTACATATCATTGACGTCGACCTATTTGAACAATTTCACATTGATACCCAATTACAAAGAAGTTGAAATCGGCTTGCAATATTTTATTACTTATTTAAGTAGTTCATTTGAGTCGCTTAACTTATCAAACTCGGGTAAATCTGTCATCTGTCAGATTATGCGATTTAGGTATTAAGAAAAGGTAATAGGGTAGATATTTGCTGAGAGGGTCGAGTGGATTTACCCGAGTTTGAAGAGCGACACATTTGTAAGCTGCGAGTCGCTTAAAACAAGCATGTAACAATAAAAGTGAAAATTTAATTGGATGTTTTTGAAAAAGTTTTATTTAATTTTTACACAAGATTTTAATATAATACCTTATTTAATTTACTAAATGAGTCCTTAAACTACTTTCTTGAAATTTTATCATTAAATTAAAGTTTAATCTTATCTAACAAAAGTAGATGTATAAGTAAAATGCTATTAAAACATTAATATGTAGTAAACAAAAGAATATAGAGATATATTTACACAACAACCTACGTAAGTAGCATAACGTAAAATTTAAATTATCATAATAACAAGAGTTTTTATGTGACCTGTAAATTAAAGCTAACAGCTAAAGCGTCGCGTCAATCAATACTACATGGATACATTCTGCAATTACGGTCAGCAAGGGTAATCTCAACGAAATGTGATCACTTGGTCAAACTATAAGAGTGCTAAACTAGCTAAATAAATATGCTTACAAAGAAACTATGTATTTAACTAACATTTATACTGGTAAATTGTAGACTTCAACATTTTTTTGTTCATATAATTTTTATGTTTGTATGACTAAGTGGACACATAGTACGGAATAATAAAAGTTATATCCTTAAAGTTAACAATCACTATAGCTCGTCATAATATAAAGTAAACTCGTTAACCGGAATTAACTGTTAGTCGAATCATCATTAATCATTATATCACTAAAGTAAAAGTAATTTACACATTAAATTGTCATGAAGTGTTCATTCTACATTGCATTTAATACATAGTTATAAATAATGTGAATCTTATAAATAATCTTCACAAAATGCTATTGGATCTACAAACAACATAAATTATTAAATCAATACTAATTCTATAACAATTGTCACATTAATTATAAGTATATTTAGGTTGTACAGTAGTACATGTTACATGCACACAAGTCGTTTGTTTGATGCGATGAGATGAATATGTATTTGCTAGCCTAGAGCCAGGAAGGGCGGTTGATGGTGTCATAAGGCTGGCGCACGCCGAGCGCGGCGGGGTACCCGGGCGGGTACAGCCCCATGATCTGCGACACGCCTGACTGTCGCAGCAGCTCCTCCTGATGGCGCTGGAAGTACTGCTGGTACAGCGGTGCCGAGCTATCCGCACCCACAAATCCGTATCCACTCCGTACTTGCCCATGTCCAATGAAAGGGAACGATCCACTGTTGTGAGTCGAGTTCTGATGAGCAGGCTTTACAAGCTTTTCAGCACTCGCCTCAACATTATTTCGCTGTTGATGTGCCACTGCCGCCATGTAATTTGCTGCCATTAACTGATTCGTACTGTTGCGGAACTCTTCAATCGAAAATCCAGTGCCGTCTCCATATAGACTGCCACCCAAGGCCATGCTTGGCGTAGTACCGAAATTGAATGCGCTTCCTGGAACCATGCTAGTTTTAACAGAGGACAAAACATCAGTAGCGCAAGGAGTGTGGTAACTCTGACTTGCAATCTGCCCTGGTTTGGTTTCAGAAGTTCGCTTTCGTTTTGTCCTACTCTTAGAATCGGCTTGTGCCGAAGGGTTAGTGGTAGGTGTTTTATAAATACCGGAATCTTTGCTCATTGAAGGTTGAGAGTATATACTAACAGATGTGCTTACTGGCTGAGAATCCGAAGGCATACTTTTGTTAAACATTTGCGCCATTTGAAATGTTTTTTCATGGTATAGTGACGGGTTGCTAGCGGCAAAACTGGATAGATATCGTTCATCGTTAGTGTACCGCTCAAGCATTTGAGGGATATTAGGTAGATTTCGCAGACTATCAAGAGGCAGTGACGAATGTGTGTTATAAGGAGTTTTATATGCCATCGAACTGACAATTGGTTGATTCTGCATAGTTTTATCAGGTTTTGGTGTTTTCCCGGTAGTGTCACTTTTAGCAATCATATCACTTTCAGTCATAGTAGAAGTAATAGTCATGTGATCATTTTTAAGAATACCTCGAGGATTGGGTATTCTTAGTTCAGATGGAAGATTTTGATGCAACTCCTGGGTTCTCTGTAGAGCGGTTCTAGACATGCTGTAGTTGTGGTACTGCTGGTGTTGCACATTTTTGTTATAATTAGTTGATGTGGGGCTGGTAGTGCTTATATTATTTTTCAGTTTGTCAGTGTTACTGGTACTGTAATTTGTAGAGTAATCTGAGGGCAGAACGTCTTGTTTTCGTATTTGATTCGTCAGTTTCCAATTGCCATAGTCAATAGCCGTTGTAGTGGACGACGCGTTATTACAAGCGTACAGTTTTTTGTTAGCGAGTTCAATATCATTCAATGAAAAGTTACTGACGGGTTGGCTCCCAGAAATGCCATCATATTGATTGTGATGTGCGTGGGCAATGTTATGATTGATATTCATTTCAGAATGGGAGTGGGCAGGAATTATGTTAGTTGGGGTCAATGGGGGAGCATTTGATTTTGACAATGACTTTTGGAATTGTTGATTTAAGCCGAGATTCATCGCAATTTTATCCACGTCATAGGTTTTAGCTTGAACGTTCACAGCAGGTTTTGAGACATCCTTGTTCACGGCATAATCGATTTCAATAGGTTCTACAATATTTTTCTTTTCATCTGGATTCATGTTGTAGCCCATATTAACCATGTCAATGTTATCCTTCTTAATCATACCTATTGGCTGGTTCAAGTCTGGATTTACCATATTCTTCTTGTTATCGAGAGAATGTTCATTATTTATAAATGTTGTAGTGTCCTTATTTTCAACTGTATGGCGTTCCGCAAAATCTACCACGTTCTTTTCACGTAAGCTATTTTGATTGGCCAATTCCGATTTTTCACTAAGGACAGCTGCTATTTTATCAACTGACACAGACGGTAGAGCAGTAGACGTTTTTTTCTGATATTCGTTTTTCATTGGTGGTGAAGTATTATCTTTTGTTTCCGTCGCAGTTTTAAGTGATAACGTAGGTAATTCTGGTTCATTGTACATTCGTTTCTTAACAGGAAACAGAGAGGTTTTATGGTCTGATAAAGGCTGTGTTGAATTAACAAGAGTTGAATTAGAGCCGGATGGCTGCGGCGACAGCTGTGGTTGAGAATACTTCGATGGTTGTGTTGCTGGATATGGAGAGTGTGAAGGAGAAAATGGTCCACTGTATGTATTCTGTTGGTAGCTATCCGGACCAAGGGCTGTGTAGTCATCGTGAATGCGCGCTGGTTTACTCACGACTGGAGCCTTTGAAGTATCATAATAAGGTGGTGGATTCTGAGTATATGTTGGAAGTGGGCTCTTGTTGTGGTCTAGGAAGTAATTCGGAGTGGAGGATCCCAATCCACTGTTTGAAGCATATACGTGTTGCGAATAAGGAGAATATGGCGACTGTGGAGCCTCGCGTGGACTGCAACTTTTTTCTGGACTGCTTTTGATGGAAGTTGTATCTTGGTAAAACCCTGCTCTCACGGTTCCATTAATTATAGGATATGTAATTTTCTGGAAGTCGTCTGTCCGAGGTGATGCTGGTGATCTCAGCAGAGGTGAATTATGAGACATCTGGTGTCTTGGAGAGTCCAGATCTTGGCTGAAAGAGGACCGTTCTGAAACGGAGCTGCCTGTACTTGTTCTACGCTGTCTAGGCGTCGCACTTACACTTGGTAATGGACTGTCACCTCCATCAGGATTTGGAGTTTCTGGGTCAATTGGAGAATCATACTTGGTTGTGTTTTTAGGACTGGAAACTTTAATATCATTGTTTGTATTGTCAATTGTTACTTTTTCATCACATTCAATTTCTTCTGGTTTCTTTTTTGGAGCAGTTACTGTAGAGGTAGTATTTTTAGGTGTTCCAAAAGCTTTGAACCAAGCACTGAGATTTGGCGTAGCCTTTTCTTGGCTTGGTTTTGGCGTTGGCGATGGCTCAGTTTCAACCTCCACATCTTTTTTATTAGTTTGAACTGGAACATCTTCTGCTTTATGTTTCTGGATAACTTCCTCGGTGTTGTTATCTTTTTCACTTTTTGGGGACTGAGATGGATTATTGTCAAGAAGTTTATTATCTTCAGTCTTGCTGAAATTGTGGTCTTTACCAAGAGAAAATTCCACAGTGTGCAATACTGAACCAAGGCTAAGCTTGGGGCTAGACTCTTCGTTTTTACTAGTCTCTCGAGTTTTGCTAGGGCCGAGGGGAGTGGATTCCTCTACTTTCTCAACACTCTTGCTAGCCAGGTTAGTAAGCAAGTTTCCCTTGCTTTTACCTGGTTGTAGTCTATCTATGGTTCTTTGAATTTCTCTCCTTCTGATTAATTTCGGTTCACGGGAGGATAGCCGTTTGCGCGATAAATCTTTTCTCAGAGTTGTTGTTTTCTCTATTTGTCCAAACTCGTCATCATGTCGACTGTTGTCATGTTCTTCGGTGGAAATGGTATGTGCCGGGCTATCAGAGGGCGAGCTATGCACAGATCCTTTAGGAGCGTCATCAAGCCACTTGCTGATATCTTTAACAGCTTGCTCCAAGGCTTCAGATGCAGATTCATTTTTAGCGGTATTTTTCTTTTGTCCTCTTTTGTTTCCCCCTTTACTTTTATGACTATCATTACGATCGTCATCAGAGAAATCTAAATCATCATGGTCTTTATTACTGACATTTTTCTCTGAATTACTGTTGTTAGAAAATAAACTATTAAACAGAGAGCTATCTTTGTATTTTTCACTTTTAGCCTTGAGTTTCTCTATAGTTTCCCTCAATTTCTGATTCTTTTCTTTTTCCGGGATGTGGAGATTTTGCTTTTGCTTATCAACGGTTTTTTGACTGTAATCGAAGAGTGATTCCCATGCGTCTTTAGCCGCGTGGCGTCTTCTTTCCTTGATCTTGTCGTACTTGTCCTTGACGAAGTCGGGATCGTTGAGCTGGTCGGAGGGCTCTTGATGGTCGGCCTCGGAAGGCGAAGGAGTCGGCGTGTGGATGGAGGGCAAAGGGCTCGCGCTTCTACTCCTATTTGAACTTTCTAATGAATCTTGGGATTCACTTCTTTTCAGCACCTCAACAGGCTCCGTCTCATGGTGCTTACTTTTCTTTTTCTTTTGCTTGGACTTTTTGCCTTCTTTGTTTTTATTTTTACCATGCTTCTGCTTCTTACTGTGTTTACTTTTAGGTTCTTTATCCTCACTGTGTTCAGATTTGTGAGAATCTTTTTTGTGATTTTTGGAATGTTTACCATGTCTGTGATGTCCTTTGCGTTTTTTCTTCTCTTTATTTTGTTTCGATTTTTTAGCTTCGGCATCAGGTGTATCATTAACATCATCTTCGGTTGTTTTTAGTTTCACCTCTTCCAAAGGTTGATCTGAAGAACTGGATTTAGGATCACCTGAAACCAATAAAATATGATATGGTGCATAGTTGTCACTAAATTGCCACATTAAATTTAGAGCCACCATCATGTAAAAAAAAAAAAAAAATACTAACCGGAATCAGAATGAGATTTTCGTTTTTTCCTCTTATTTCGGCTTGGAGATTCACTTGATTTAAGCTTATGCTTTCTAGACGGAGTAGGTAATTGATACTCAACAGCAATTTCTTCATCTGAGGATGATAGTCGATGCATATATTTCTCAGTCAATCTGTCAAAAGCTGCCTGAAGGCTGTCTACCATCATTGTATATTCTGGAATATGGACAATGGACTATGTAATTATATTCTATAACAAAAACACAATAATTTATTAATTTACACAGCTAAATGTGTGTAAAAGAAGTTTTACGTGTAAATATTACCTAGTTTAAAATGACAGCTGACTTCTCTACCAAAACAAATACCTTATTTATAAATTTTATAATATGTATTGGGGAAAAGCGACTATTACTACAAAATAGGCATAGACTGTTAGGTAGAAAATATCTTTTTTTAAGCCATGCAATGTTTAGCATGGTATAGAACAGGGGTCTCCATACTTTTTGACCCCAGGGGCCGCAGCTCCCTTTTCGCGAGCCGGTATTTTTTTAATGTAGGAGGCAAACGAGCAGTAGAATGGCTGATGTTAAGCAATAACCGTTGCCCTTGCAACATTGCGGCATTTAAGATGGGAGTATGATGGTCCTTTCTTGAAGTATCGTATCGGTCAGAAATACCGCAGAATAGATATATGTATTGTGTGAAAATTGAGAGTTCACGGGTCAAATTTACCGGCTCGCGGGCCGGATCCGGCCCGGGGCCGTAGTTTGGAGATCACTGGTATAGAATCTTGAAGGTGTTTGGGCATTTTCATTTAACTTGTACTTTAAAGCGCGACTTAAGTCTTGTTTCTGTAACGTCTAACCGTTACATTCCTGAGAAAATGTATGGGATTTGACATTGACCGTCAGTTTTGTAACGATTGCTAACCGGCCGTTAAAGGTGCACAGTTAAGTAAAAATGCCCGTTTACGATCATAAAACCGTACATTACCATTGTCTTGGCCGTTATATAGACGACAATTGTTGACGATGAGCTTGAAGTCGGCTTTGAACATCGCGAAATCCGTGTAATAACCACTGTCTAACCGCTCCTCCATTTTGCGTAAATCCATGGGACGTCTAATGACCGCGTAGTAATTCGGGGCATATTCCTCTTCCACTGGATCCATAAACGGCCACGCGTCGTCGTGTGCGGTGAGCTGCTCGAGCACCTTGTACATGTCGGTTTGAATGTCTTCCTCTGTTTGCGTAAAACTAAAAAAATAACAAAACAATGTCAAAAATGTTCATGTGCAGAATGTGCACTTATTAATATCAATCATTAGATAAATAAAATTACATTTGTGATGTTTTAAGTTTCTTCCTAGTACTATTAACTGGTTCGTCATTTTCTGGTATAAGGATCTGACCCGTAGCGCAAGCCAGCGAGTTATTGGTCTTTCTGCCGGTTTTTACAGGAGGCTCTGGGGGTGGTTCGCCTTTGTGTGTGGCAGAGGAGTTTTTTGACCGCTTATCATGGCTTTTCGATCGTTTGGAGACTTTTTGTGGCATTTTGTCTTTTCCACTTTCAGAACTGTCGGAGTCTGATGAATCTGACTTCGACCTGTAATATATAATGAATGTTAGTATGTTATCAGTTATCACGTCTGAAAAATGTATTTAATGTACCATTAACACAAAGTAACAAACAAATATACCTTAGTAAGTTTCGCCTTTTTGCCCTGTTTTCTCGCGCCAAATCAGGTGTTTCTTTGCTTTCCTCCTCGTCCTTGCTGTCCTGTGCGCTTTGCTTTCCCTCTTCCTCTTTTTGTTTAATTTTTTGAAGCACACGACTCGATGTACGTCGTGGCGCTAGTTCTAGCAACCTTTAATTAATAGTTACATAGGTTAACAAACTGTCCTGCAGATTTTTTTTATTTGTTTAATAATATACGCGTATATTACAAGATTTACAAGTCGACATCGTATTGATCAATGTGTATTACAATACATGGTGTTCACGAGGAATGCGAAAGATTTTAACCACGCATTTCTGAGGTCAAAAGAAGGAAAAAATGTAATATGAGTATAGGCCAATTTTGCCAAAAAAAAATAATTTTTTGTTTATTTTTTTTTTCAATTTATTGAATGTATTAGTACATAAAAAGTAAATGTTATTGGTAAACATGTCACTTAAAATGGATTTTTACTTTTTTTTTTGTAAAACTTAGTTATTGCAAAGTGTTACTTGTCACTTTTGGACATCTATCAATAAGGATATTTAGACTACGTCCCATAGTAGCAACATCGCCATCAAAAAGGCGTTTTGCACTATGTAACAACAAAAACTTGATTTTTTTTCAATTGGCATTAACTCTGAAACTAGGCGAATTTCAAAAAAGTTTATAGGACATTTTTGTCTCTAAATATGATCAGGAATACGCTGTTAAAATTATTCGGTTTACTCATGTTACACCGTGTATACACTTTATTGAATTAAATTAAAGCCTTTAAGTAATAGCACTTCTATTGGAACAAAAAAAAAATCATCCGAATTTATTACACAACTACTAAAATTAAATTTAGCCAAATAAATATAAATATTTATACTAAAGTATGGGATAGAGGAGATCGCCTCTCTATATATCCTCATCCCAATCTCTATCTCTGCCCAAGTTATGAATAAAAAGCCTGGATAGGTTGAGGCTACACTGAAACTTCTTTTTTTTTTTACTTATAACGTCAACCAAAGGAAAATCAACTCTATCTTCCAAATAATTTGGTTTAAATTTCAATGGCTTAAACTGAGTATGGTGGCAGGACGAGTTCCATATTGATAATATCCAGATTCTGGAGAGGAAAATGGGGACTACGTTTGTCTGGAGGAGCGGTCACATGCGTGCGAAGCGCGGCGTGCGCCAGCCTTATGACACCCCTTCGTCCCCTTTCGTCTTAATCAACACTCGCTTAGTAGGGCCTAGCATCTCTACAAAGGCATGGCAAACTACAGACTTAGACTAAATTACAAACATGGCATTAGCGTGAAAGTAAGTGCTCGTGGTCGTCATGCAGGCGCTCGAATGGTTTGTGTACTTTCATCACGTGAGACTACTTTTCCCCCAAATAAAACGCCTGGCATTGTTATATTTGAATTAAATACATAATTAGCTATTACATCACACTAAACTCAGAGCTCTATAAATTGCACACCTTCAATTGATTTTACAACCCCTTTGTTGACCATCCACTCTCACACCCACCGCTGAACAGTTATATAGGGAACTGGTTATATAGGGAAATATAGTAAATATTCCTGGGTACATTCAGAATTTACGTTTGACGGTTATAGTTCTTCAGTTTGATACGGTATCCTTTGAATTGAAATGCATTAACACATTGAAACCAAATATTGTTTTGAGCGGAGAATATGACTGTGTACACGACTGGGAAAATACCCGACTGGGGAAAATAGGTCACGGCACATTAGTAGACCTATACACACAATAATATCATTTCGCAGAAGCAATAATAAATTTAAAAAAACTAAACTTTGCCAGGGCACAGCGTAAGTCAACACATTCCTCATAAAGTGAGGGGTAGAACATGCAGTGTCTGCACATAATTCTAGGACTAGTTAAAATTATTAATAAGGGTTGTTGTAATTAGACCTGATAACAATCATATTTTAAATACCATTTACCAGGGGCCACCCACCAAACCAGCCAAAAAACTACCTAATTGTTTTATATCTATATTTTGATTTTCTTTGCTGGCAAAATATTGCATAGGTGCTGAGGGGGTTAGGGCCAATCTGTGGATTGTTTACCTTATCTTGGGGAACTTCACGTATCCATCATCAGGTTATATTAGTTGGTAAGGTAACATCAATATTATAGATAGAAACCAATCCAAAAAAGCTCTGTAAAGGATTTTACCCAGATTGATATTTAAAAAGCTGCTAAATGCCTATGTATAATTGACTCGTCCATATAAATCTCATTCTAACTCCTAGGGGCAGTTGTTGCACATTTTAATATGACTTTGTTTACTCTATGGTCTGTATGTCAGCTAGTGGGTGGCGTGTAGTTATTAGTAGTAAGAAGAGCTAATCAGATCTTATCCATACTACAAAAAAATAAATATAATTTGTTATATAAGATAAAATGCATAGATGTTACCTTTTACGTTGCAAGCGCTCCTTCTCCTGGAAAAGACGTGGTATCTCTGGCAGAAAGTTTTGTGAGAGAGATCTATACAGTTCCTTCTCAACTTTACTAGTGGCTCGGCTAAATTTCTCTGTCAAGTGGGTCCAATCGTCTTCGGTGAAACACACCACTTGCCACACCCTTTCAGTGTCCTCGTCGTCCAGCCAGTCATCCCCGTAAAACCAACCACGTTTCTTGCTCTCCTTTCCTTTTTTCTTTTTGTTTTTGCCTTTTTGTTTCTTTATTGTATCCTCTCTATACAATCTTGTGCCATAAAAGTACCAGTAGGCCGAGTCATTGTTGTCATATCTGAAAAGTTAATGTGTCCATTATAGTAGCAACATAGATAGCAGTCTATTGAATTGACAAATTAGCATGTAGGTACCTAATTACTTACCCTAGTGGTTCCACTCGTAGACTCTCAGCTTCAAGGTTTTTAAACAAATCAAAAACATCTTCAGCATCCAAACGAAAGTCGCACAAAGCGTATAAGATTTCAACTTTAGTGCGGAGGGGAAGAAATTGGAAGTCAATATCAGTGTTAAATGGATTGTATCTTCCCGTTTCTTGACATTTTCTTCTAAATAGACGTCTCAAATACATCTGAAACAAAGTAAACAATAACAAAACATTTCTTTTCACATACGAATTCTATCGCATATTATAGTTAATGATACCTGATAGTTGAAGGCAGAGATGTCATTGTTGCCCAGACATCCATTTAGAAGACGCACGATCAGCTCGGTCAGGAGGGAACTAGCCGATTCTTCCGTTCCATCTGTCAGAAGAGCCTCTTCAAGTTCCTTGCAAACATACATACCGCGTTATTATGGTGATAGTTATTAATGATAAGAAGATTATATACAAAAGAAAGCGAGCAATACTCACTTCAATGTCAAAATCCAGAAGATTGAACGCAGTCCTGAATAAGGAACAAAAGTACGCGATACTGGGCACTTCCCACCATGACTGAATATCTAGAAACCGTGAGAAATTCATTCAGACATCACTTTTAGGGATACTTTTCTGGAGAAAAACACGCAATTGATCTTCGTGCTCACTAAAACCCACCTAAAATACCTATAAAAGATGGAAACATAACCTAAAAAACGTACGCTTTAACAGTTAGAGATTCCCTAACTAAGTCAAAACCATGTTTTTCGATCAGAAAAAGGATTTTTAACAAATTTTACTATCTGAAAGTAAATTATTCTTCTTGAATATAGTAAAGATACGAATATGCGTTGTGTATCGCAGGACAAACGCCATAACAGTTTACATTGAACACCACCATTCACAAAACCATAAACGAGTATTGAAAATCTAGCAAGTTCTGATGTATTGTATTGTAGTTTTTTTATTTACCTTCTAATTTGGGCTTTTGTTTATCCATTTAACTATTCTAATTGAGAAGATACAATTAAGAGAAGTAAAACGATCACTATAAACGGAAGTCTCTACGCTTAGTTTATTTTTTTATATGCATCACTGACCACAGAGGCATTGAATGTTGATCACAGACAAGTATGAATGGTTTGGCAGGTAAGCGGGGTTTACATTCCTCCAGAGTGGATTTTTAGCAAAGAATATAAAGCCCCCTCCTCACTCGTGCGCGAATCGCGGCGCGAAGCCACGAATGCGAGTGTGGCGTCGATTTTCGCAGACAGCGAAATCGACTCCACACTCGCGTTCGCGGCTTCGCCCGCGATTCACGCGCATAGTCTGGAGGGGGCTTAATACTCACAGTACCTATGTATAAGAGGGGTGCGAAACTCAAAGAGTAGTATAATATGTTACCGGTTGAAGACGTCATACAACGAAAACTTTAAATTAATGCCATGTTGTGGGGGCGTGGCCAAGTTAAACGATAATCGGAACAAACGTTTTATAATGTATAAAGGCCTTAAATGTAAACCGCACTTTATCACATTTTTTTTTTATACTGGCTATTCCTCCCTAGAGCTGTCCTTGTCTAATTGTCTTGTCTATTTTCTGTCACCCATCACCCTATTCACCCTATTTAACTCGTTTCATTTTATAATTAGACCGACAGATATTAATTAAGCTATTGGATATTATATTAATGTTATTTTTTTATGTGTGGCAGCGGTAAATACATTTTTCTATAAGTGAACGATGTACTTGTTGATTTATAGTCAGGACTTTTTTTCAGTACGTAAATAATTTCAGGAAGAGTGTTTTCATTATCTTTCCGTGGATATGCATTTAGTCCGAGTAGTTTATACATATCAAGTTATTTTGTACTTCGTATTATATTGAATTGACTATAATAACAGTGTGTAAATAAGATATTAGTGTTAATTGAAATCAAATAATCATCTAGTAATTAGATAATTGTGTCTTGTTTATCTCCTAATAGGATTGTGATGTTGAGATTGGGTTCGTTGGAATAGACTTTTTTGTTTATTTGATTGCTATTTTTCAGCCGATACGGGACTCGTCGAAGCATGCCCAATAGAATAAACAAAAATGCCACGGGATATTCTTAGTGATAGCTTTTCAGTGTTAAGTATTGTAGAGGTACATAATAATCCATATATTTGTTGTATAATCTTTTAATATTTCGTGAAAATATCCCTATTATCATGTCTAATTTGTTATTGTTGCAGCATGAAGATGAAGAGAACTGGTCTCTAGAAGAGAAATCATGTAGACAAAATGACAAGAAAGCAATACACATTCCATTGAACAGTCAAAAAACTAAAGATGACTGTGCATGCTATTACAATTATGGGTAAGTGATATACTATTATTTACTGATTTTAATGTCCTCTGTAGTCAGCAATGTATCGAATATTGCATGCAAGTCCTCCCGCCGTGTAAATGGGACTAAAAATATATATTATGTGGTTAACAAAAATGTTGATTAAACTATGTATTATATTTTCACTAAGACTTGGCGATGGCAGCAGTAACAGGCAACTAGACCCTGTATATCAGTACAAGACCAGCAGTTTGCCGGCTGCTTCCAGCATCAATCAATCATGGGATGAAATAGTTTGTTCTGCTCTAAGGTTGAGTCCGGAAGACATTGCAAATCAACTAACATTACTTGATCTACCATGTTTTAAAGCTATTCAACCAAATGAACTGACCACTTGCTGTTGGAACAAAGCAAACAAGCAGACTGTGGCTCCAAATGTAGTTGCATTTACTAAAAGGTTCAACAGGGTGAGTCTTGCATTCATTACAGTACAAGTTTATAATGCACTTATAATATCCCTCTCAATTTTAAATGCTTGTATTTAGTATCATCTGACCTTGGTGTCTTTATTTGTATTTATATATTAAGTTACATTTGATACTTCCTGGTTTCTGATAAAAATGTTGCATACCTACTTAACTTGAGTGCCATTTCATTGTTATGGTACAATTGAGGTGATCTCATGATGGAGCCCAATAAATTAACACAAGTACTTCAACTATCTCAAAATTTAAGAAGCTCGATATTAGACATGATATTGGACCTCTTTGCAGTAATAGGGGATTTTCAATGAGCAAATGCATATAAAAGAATAGACACACACACAACAGACAGAATAGACACACTGGGTTGACTATTGGGTTTTATTATATACTAGACGGGCCCGCAGCTCCACTCGCGTAAATGAAATAAAGAGTGTGTCAATGTCAACCCTGCCAGGGTTCATAACGGTGATAGGGATTTCTTATTTGGATAACTTAATACGCAAAATATCTGAAAAAAATTATGTGATTTGATAAAAGGCAAAATTATACTTTTTCATCTACATAGTTATTTATTTAAAACTCGTTTCAACATAAAATTATTATTTATTTTTGTAAGCCTAATTGCAAAAACGTTCATTAGATTAATTTCCGCCTTAAGGCGAATATGGACGACCACGGACGACATTTTGGTACGTACTCCCCATTTCCCTTTCTGACTACTAACATTACTTACTACGGTTATGTGAATCCTGGCCTCCGAGAAAAGACAAAACAAAACACACCATGTTTCTCGGTCTTGCGATAGCTCTCGCCAGTCCCCATGGCCGAGGATAAGCAGATCTCGAGCAACTACGTCGTTCCAGCGACGTCCAATTGGGCGTCTCCCATTTCGTTGTCCCAAGTACGCTCTCGTCACGGCACGATCCTCTTCCATTCTCTCTAAATGTCCGAGCCAATGTAAGCTTAGCCACTTTTGTCTCTCAGTATTCCACCAGTATATCGGAACACATCCTTATTTCTATAGCAACAGAGTTATATTACGATATTTGGCCGACTGCTGACTGTACGTTTGCTTATTTTCACCAGGTCGTTTCGTTCAAAAATATCTGAACATGCACTTAAATTTTATCTACCTACATTATAACTTGCTATCAACTTTGTATTTTTGGCCCATCTCGGCAGCCCGGTCCCCGGACGAATTTGTTTGCCGAAGCTGTGTAAGTAAATCTGAATAACATAACTCAAAAAGAAATTTAAAACAACAAAATACAAATTACTATTGATATTGATAAGTCATTATCAGTCATTATATGGCATGTCACTCGTATGGGCATAAACTAAGGTAGAAGGTTGAGGTTGACAGCACTTTTTATTTTACTTCGAGTAAAAAAGGCCGAAATCACTGCATACCAACATAACAAACATAATTTTGGTTATTTGAAGTTCGAAACGAAACCAACCGTGAGTTTCCGAAAATAGCCGATAGTCGTAAAATGAAGAATGTTATTAAAAATTTCTTTTGCTTATTGTAAATTAAATACGCATCGAAAGCGATAGTTTTTATGCTCTAGTTATATTCTCATACTTAGATAATAGATTAGAACAGTTTTTTCTTATCATACGTGCGTCGTATTTGAGAAACGTGTCAAAAACTTTTCTAGAAATTTGTAAGGCGCCATCTCGCTTCTTCCCTCGTTTTTTATCCCGTTCTGGTTTTTCAATTTTATATATATGATTACACAAAACGGCAAAATTTACAAATGGTGGACTTAATGCCTAATGCCATTTTCCGGCCAAACAGATACATAATAATTTGTGCAAGAGAAATACTTATATTATATTAACCTTTTGAACGCCACAGACAGGCAATTGACGTCAATGCAAATTTGTGACAACGACGCCAAAGACGGCATTTGAAGTCGATCGTTTTTTGATGAAAATCTACTGAAAAACACCCCACTTTTAGGTTGGCATTATTTATTCACAAAACTAAATTTTACCCCCGTGGCGTCAGTGGCACGGCAAATGGATGCGCCGTTTGGCGTTCAAAAGGTTAATAGTCAGTTATAAATATTATTTGAAAATTTAATTCCTAGTAATTACAATCCAACTTATCAACTATAGTGATTTTTTATTATATCATATTAAAATACCTATATGAACATTACTCTGTTGTTACCTGTAGGTAAGCTTTTGGACCGTACAAGAAGTATTGAATGGCCAATCACCTAAAGCGAGAGCTGAGACCCTGGCACATTTTATTAAAGTAGCTAAAAAGTTACATGACCTTAATAATTTGCATTCTCTGTTTGCTGTCATATCTGCGTTGAATAGTGCTAGTATATATAGGTAAGTTGATGGATAATAGTACATACATTTGTAATAACAAATACATATAACAATAACAAGCTTAATCTTTAACACATGTATAAGTAGCGGGCAAAGAGGATATAATCACTATGTGTAGCGGGTATCTACATAGATATGTGTGTTAATGCTTGTCATAAATATTAATAATATTGAAAAATATGGCTTTAATGAGTTTGCCAAAAATATGAAATTTTACAAAAATGTCACAACTTGTGTATATATTTATGCAGTAATACAAAAGTTTATTTAAATAAATAAATAATATGTTTATTGATGTTTACTAGATTGACAAAAACATGGGCATGCTTATCAAAGAAGGATAAACAACAATTTGATAAACTAGCAGAACTGTTTGGCGAAGAAGACAACTGGACAGCCCTGAGAGAATATTTGAAAAGCATATCTTTACCCTGTATACCTTTTATGGGTAAGTTCATTTAGAGTTTTAGTAATCAGTAGATTTAAAACAATATATGTATTATGGAATATAAAATGTGGCCTTATGAATTTCGTGTTAATACAAGTTTATCAACATATAACATTTTCGTGGTAACCAGTATGTTTTACATATGATGTATATACACCGTGTTTTTATTGAATTCCGTTAACTTCGGGGTATAGTTAAGTACGTTTATAAGAACTAATTGGCATAGTTAATTTAAAAAAAAATATTTTTTTTTTTGTTTTCTTTTTTGTTTTTTTTTTTGTTTAAAAAGTAATTAAATGTAGCATATAGCGTTGTTGTAACACGGGCATTACATTTAACTCAACCAAACAATTGAAATCTGTGACATATCAATGTCATTTCGTACATCAATCGACCGAGACTGTACTTAAGTTTAGTAGCAAATGTAT
This sequence comes from Cydia splendana, assembly GCF_910591565.1. Lineage (NCBI taxonomy): Eukaryota > Metazoa > Arthropoda > Insecta > Lepidoptera > Tortricidae > Cydia > Cydia splendana. The sequence goes on along the minus strand of NC_085987.1, from coordinate 35,115,150 downwards.
GAACTCATTCTAAACACTAATCAATATGTAAGCCGGCCCTAAGGCAAGTGTACACGCTTGTAGAGGCCTTATAGGAAAAAAATAAATTATGGATTATCTCCGAAATGGACTTAATTAGAACATCGATGTCTTTGAGAAAGTTACTTGATTTAAGCTCAGGAATGCACCCTTGAAATTAACGGAAATCAAAAAAAACACGGTGTATATATTATTATGTACCTATACCCAATTCACATTCTTGTACGATAATAATACCATTGTTGTTGTCAAAACACTTGATATGGGGCCTGGATCAAAGGGTAAGGGGCAGGCACCTTGGAGTGGAGATAAGCGCCATTGCATCTGCCGATGAAAAATGTATATTTTTTTTAAAGTACATGTTAAATTTCACAATAGTTAGGATCTCCTAGTAAGTAGGTATAGCAGTAGGTATTGAAATTAGATCTGTGGCAGGAGCTTTTGCAACTACTGTCATAAATTTGCAGACGTTCATGTTGGGCAAAACGAGTGCTAGGTGGTGTTTAACGTTATTTAAATAATCGCCTGCGAATTTGTTCTAATTTAAATTAAATTAGGTAAGCGTATTATATTTTAGCCCCCGACGCAAAAAGAGCAAATGTTTTACGCCAATGTCTGTCTGTCTGCCTGTGGCATCGTAGCTCTCCAATGGATGGACCGATTTCGATGTGTTTTTTAGCGTGAAAGAGTTTCCCGGTGGGTTTTAGCTATGTTCGATAGAAATCCATCCAGCAGTTTGAAGAGTATCAGCTCTTTTCCAAAATTATGTAAGGCATTTTTGGCATGTACCTATATAGCACAGGGGGATTTTTAAGGGGTTAGCTCTTAGTCCGCTATGACTTTATATAGAACTAGCTGTTGCCCGCGACTTCCTCCGCGTCATCTTTTAAATCTTTAGTACCTATAATCAAACGCTGAAATTAGTTATCTTCTCTTTTAATGAAATAAGTTTTTACGAAATTAAATATTCCTAGAACCCTATACAAAATTTCAACCCCTTTAAGGAATTAATTTTTAAAAACGCTGAAATTACTTTTCTTGTATTCAAATAATATGCCCTTATACAAAGATTCAAGTTCCGCACTCACAAAATATTTGATCTCCATACAAACCTTCAACCTCTTTCTCACCACCTTTTAATTTAATACCTTTTTGCAAAGTTTCAAGTTCCTAGCTTAAAACAAAATTTGCACCCCAAAACGAACTTTCATCCCCTTTTTAACCCCCTTAGGGGTTGAATTTCCCAAAAAGTTGTAATTACTTTTTTTGTAATCGGCTATTATGCCTTTCTAAGAAGTTTCAAAGCATTTGTAATGGATTCAAACTTTCAACCCCTTTTTAACCCTGTTAGGGGATGAATTTTACAAAACGCTGAAATTACTTTTCCTGTCTTCTAATAATATCCCCAAATACTAAGATTTAAGTCCCGCGCTCGAAAAAATGTTTGATATCCATACAAACTTTCAAAGCCCTTTTCACCATCTTAGGGGATGAATTTTCAAAAACGCTGAAAATAGTTTTCTTGTATTTTAGTTTAATACCTTTTTGCAAAGTTTCAAGTTCCTACCTTAAAATAAAATTTGCACCCCAAGACGAACTTTCATCTCCTTTTTAACCCCCTTAGGGGTTGAATTTCCAAAAACTTTGCAATTATTTTTTTGTAATCGGCTATTATGCCTTATTCAAACTTTCAACCCCTTTTTAACCCTGTTAGGGGATGAATGTTACAAAACGCTTAAAATAATTTTCCTGTCTTTTAATAATATCCCCAAATACAAAGATTCAAGTCCCGCATTGGAAAAAATGTTTGATATCTATACAAACTTTCAACCCCTTTTTCACCACCTTAGGGGATGCATTTTCAAAATCGCTTCTTAGCTCTTGTACACTTTATAAATGTAATCTGGTGTGCACATTTCAACTTTCTATCTTTTGTAATTTCCGCTCTGCGTTGATGAATCAGTCAGTCAGTCAGGACACTTGCATTTATATATATAGATAGATATACGCTTCGAAACGAGTTAGGTCGAGACAGAATCGCCATCATTACTCATTACCTACGTTTGACTTAGGAGGGTGAGGCCGCAGCAACTATTGCTTGAGATTTCTAGTCTTATTCTAAAAAAGTTTATGAAGGTTTTTTGTTTCAGGTATATTTTTAACAGATTTAACATATATAAACATTGCCCACCCAGCTCGTTCACCTCACAGGACCGCCAAAATGGCGGTAGTTTTAAAAACCATAGAGAAATACCAAACATCGGAATATGATATTACACCTTTGCCCCATGTAGCCACATATCTTAACAGCGTCCGTTATATAGAGGAGCTTCAGAAATTCCTGGAAGATGATCAGTACAAGTAAGTGTATTCAAGAAACACTCACATGCATTTATATTACCATAAGGTAAAGGGCCCCTGTTTCGGCAGGTTAAGGCTCTTGAGAGTTTGTATATATTTTTTAAATATTACTAAGCATATCAATACCTTGAAAGCTTTTGAGTAAGTTATATTAGTTCTTTGTTAATAATTTAATGTATAAACTATAGGGTTTTAGTTGAAACTTCTTTTTAAATGAATTTTTTCGTGAACCTCTTATTTGGCTCCCATTTCGTGATACAAATTTAGCTCAGCTCCTAAGTTCGTGTATTCGTGTCCCCTGTTTCGGAATACATTTGATTAGAGTAATTGGTGATAATTTGCTGATAATCATTTTAAATATTTAACGGTCTTACCTACTTACGAGTTTGTAAGGTCAAATTAAAAATAATATTTAAAGGCGCGAAATTAAAATTTTCTATGAGAAGATATCCCTTCGCGCCTACATTTTTCAAATTTGCCACCTTTTTCTACTGACAAGATCTGCTTGACCATCTATAGCTTAAAGTTTTTTGTACTCGTCGACTTTAATGGTTGAATTGAGACTTCGTAAACCATATGGGTACTTTAATACTTGACTAAAAGCCGAACTATATAAAGAAAAAAAATAATTTTTTACAAAAAAAAAATATTAACTATCTTATACGTTAAATATAAACATACACAAAAATAAATCAAATAAATTGAATTATAAATAAAATTGTGCTAGTAGTTAATATGAGAATATACATGGATTATACCTTAAAAATTTAAACTCGGGTCACATTCAAACTCGTTTTATGAGAATTCTAGTGAAAAAAACATATACCGAATTTCGCTCATACGAAACTTCATGAAATACATTAATTGTTTTCTAATTTATTTTTTTAATTATCTTCGTTGTTATATTTAAAAACAAGCACACAAAATGTATCTAGAAAATCCTTGATTCGTTAGTGGCACGAAATAGGAGAGACACGAAAAATAAAATGACCGCTATTTCGTGAGTCGATTTATTGCAATTTTAAGGTATTTCTATGCATATATTCAATCTTTTTTCTTATCAATTCAATTACCAAGGAACCCACAGAAACACTCCCAAAAACTTTTATTCGAATTGGTTTAGCTTTTCCTTCTTATAAGCTTAACAAGTGAGAGAGCGCACCTTACGCCTAAAAAAAGTGCACGCATACAACACAGCTGTTCGCGGCCGCCTGACTGTTTTGACCGTCGTATTACTCTCAGTTTAATCACTAAAATATTGGTTCTTATTTTATTGAAGAGATTAAATAGTACAGATTAACGTACTAACACGAACTTGGGGCCCTTTACCTTAATTGATATTCGTTGAAATCTGCAGTATTTTGTAAATATTTTACAAGCCGTATAAAACTTACGAAAGAAAACTGTTCCAAACATTACAAGTAAATGGAAACTTTGTTAATTTGGAAAATAATGCTATATTATACGATGTCCTACTTCTGCACCTATACAACTTCAGTTCCACGCTCTTCATACCATTCTTTATAAATACCAGCGGGTTTCTTTCAAGTCTTGATTAAATGAAATAAAAAATAATTTTCACCTCAGCAGCTCGAACAAGGGTACTTTGCTTCTTAAAAACCAAAAAAAAAAAAAAGTCAATTTGTCTCACTTAGTGAGCAAAATCGCATTTTGCTCACTGATTGGGTCTCACTCAGTGAGCAAAATGCGATTTTGCTCACTGAGTGAGACAAAATGACATTCAAGTGACCTTTATAGTCATTTCAACATGCGGGGTCTAATACAAGTTCGATATACTTGGGTTCTATTATCTCTGTCCCTCTAGGTATGTTCTCACTGCTTAGGGTGAAAAATTTTGTGTACTACACGAGATCAAAGTTATTTACATCTCGTGCGCTTTTGAATCCCTTACTACGCTCAACATTCTAAATTAGATTCACTCGCTACGCTCGTGAATCTATTATAGAATCTTTCGCTTGCACGGGACTCAAAATAAGCACTCGAAGAAATATCAAACTTTGATCTCTTGTTGTACAAATAACTATTGACTAGCCTCGGCTGGGTTAGTTTAGGGAGTCGGACCACTCGTTAAAATCGAAGAAAAACATCTCGTATACGAATGAGTGAGAATGCCTTCTGGCATTAAATCCGCCATTTGTACTCTTCATGTATTGTGCAATAAAGTTTAAATAAATAAAAAAAATATACGGTATACATTTTTTAAAAGATTTGTGGTTTTCCAGATTGTCACTAAAGCTAGAGCCGCCCTCGCCCGTGGGCAGCTGCGCCGGCTCCAAGGAGTCGGTGAAAGAGAACGGCGCGGGCGGCGCGCCCGCCGCCTACTCGCTCTCGCCCTCGCACCGGCTCGGCTCCGGCTCGCTCCGCCTTCACACCAACTACCCCCACTCCAAATTCATACCTACACACAGGAAATGTAGATCGCTGGGATCTAAGTACGTATTTGTTTATATCCTTATTTTGTTTCAAACACAACTTTATTGGAAGTCTAAACGAGCTAGTTAGAAATACTTCAATTTTTTAGGTTCCTTTATTGTGACTGGTTGATTGTTACTAACACAACATTTTCTTTAGTAATTTATGTGATACACAGTGTCTTGAACACATTTTTTGGTAATATTTTTGGTAAACAAAAGTTGAACCAACTGCAATGTGATGAATGGCTTTTATATCATGCTTGCTATTTACTTGTCTCATGCGTTATCTTTCTCTAAGGAAAAGAATTCAACACGATTTTATTGGCGCTATTTCTCTTTTATGGTAAATAAAACAGATGCAGTCATATTTGCGCAAATACAGCCATGCTAATTTACTCACTACTCGCATTTGCCATCATATGTGAAACAGAAACGGTAGATCTATTTCGTAACTAAAGGATTATTTATTAGATTTGATCATTAACGTATACATCTCAGGACTGGCCTTACGGGCAATATGAATGAGGCCAGTACAGCGGTGTGACATCGCTACAACGCGATCACGCTCGCGATTGGTTGATGAGTTCGCATCACGCGCGCGATTGGTCGCAACTAGCTGCGTTATGGCTCCTCTACACGAATGGCCAACGCCGGCCAATCCAAGGGACGCTGCCATGCGGTAGACTGAGATAGCAATATCACTTGCTCCCTCTAATGCATAAATGCGTCCCTTGGATTGGCCGGCGTTGGCCATTCGTGTAGAAAAGCCATTAGGTTGCACGATTGGCTCGAATTCGTGAGTGACACCGGTGAACAAGTACCATTTTTAATGCCCGGAAGGCCCGTCCTGAGATATATTTGTTAATGGATTTGATATATTTTATTAGAATTGAATTATGACATCACTAAAGGGTTAACTTATTAGGTTCAACTTCTGTTAGCCGGATTATCTCAGTCACACATAGTGCTATTATTCGTTTATCCACATCACTATCAGTTTCAAGTACTTCGCATTTCGATTCGTTTTAGCAAGATTAAACAAACAAGATAAACTAATCGTTGCATTACACTTATACATTTAGACATAATCATGTCTTTTTGATGTTTTTCCTTTTGATAAGTATCTATAATGTTTTTTTTCCTCTCATGACCGGTACATAGGTTTCGTAGCACGAGCTTGCCAAGAAATTTTCACAAGGTCAATTTTGGTGTTGGGTGAGTCCCTTATTCCGTTGATTGGAGCAAGACAGCTTGCATTGTGTTGTATTTGAGATGTAGAAGATGCCACACTCCGTATGCTGAACGGTATCACTAGCATGCTTTTTGTTCGTCCGTAAATATTATTTATTTTTAATATAAGAAGGCATTTTGGTATTTTTTGTGAGGAATAAGTTGTAAATGATGTTAAGATGAGGTTTCAGAAAGAAAAGGAACACATAAATCTCTCATCTTTGATGCGTAAGTAGACAACAGTTTTTACACAGTATGGTTTATGTTCTGAGCGTATTGTTGTAAAATCCATTCGTCTATTTTTCAAAAAAGGAGACCATATATTTTTTCTAAAGTAACAATTGTACTAAGAGACGTTAATAAATAACGCACTTAGAAATATTTTCTTTAAATACCTTCCTGTCGAATCTTACTATTTTGCAATTAAATCGTTCCCGATGTTGTTGCGTGTTAAAATATTTTTAGCTAACTCTTCAAGCACGCTGGGAACTGGAAATGATATTATACACATCGGTCCTTCGTTAACACTATTAATAAATCATACTATGCACTCACGATAACCAGTTTATTGATAGGTAGCGTGATTGATAAGAGTACATAGCTGTGAGCACAATAAATTATTATTATTATTAATATTAAACCTTCAATCAAATTCAATGATTCATTGATTCAGTGTCGGTGTATTTTGTAATGTCATAAAAAACTTCCAGTTTCACTGTATTTACTGATACTGCTCTTAATAATGTATCCGCATTATTCACGGTGGCACTGTACAAAAACTTGTCGCCGATTAGCGGCGATCTGACTTAATTAGGTGTAAGTCTGTAGGTGTACCTACATAAAAACGATCACAATTTCGTGATGGGATTTATTATCAATTTACGGATGCTATTTTGCATATTCAAACGAAATGCCTTTTTATGATTTTTTCGTGTCCTGTAAGGACAGTCTTTTAATTGAGCGAGTAGCACAAATTTAGATTATTACTTAGGAAGTAAAATATTTTATTTTATATTGCGCTTTTTTTTTAACATTTAAAAGTTAATATTTATGTTTGGAGACTTTATTAGCTACTCAATAATGTATAATATCTAAGTATAACAAGAAACGACAGTACTTTACCAGTCCAGAAATGGCGTACCCCGCGTACCGTGGTTTTTATTTCTCTTTAGAACTTTCAGCATTAGTAAAATTTGCCAAAATTACCACAAATTTCGATCTTAACGGAAAATGTGCATTTTAGCGCAGTACGTATCTGAAGTTCCGCAAAAGATTAGTTAACTAAAGAATAAAAATATAGGTAATCTAACCCTGGTAGTTTAGGTAGGTATACTTAATAGTTGGCCGTCTTCCTGTTTCCCGGAATTATTGCCACGGCTCACTTGAGAAGCCTGAGCTTCGCTCGGCAACCCAGCCCGGTTTGGCACTGTACATAATCATCCAACCAAAAATGGGCCAAGTCCTCAAACTCCAACGAGACAAAAAAGCAAGAGGAGATATATACCTCCTCCTCTTTAGATGAAGTGGTGCTAATTTTAGCACTAAAACGTCGACATCGAGAGTTAAACCAAGTTTTATTGTTACTACATGAATTTTATTTAAGCCGTACCTAAATTTCCTATTTTGTTAGTTATTTATTTTAATTATGTAAAACTATTAGAGCCGGAAGAAGCTTTTGATTCGGTGTCCAATCCAAGACTACTGATAGCTGATTACACTAGTTTGACGTAGTAGGTAACAAAAGGAGAGTAGCAGGTAATAATTAAATATCTTTATTTCAGGTAGCTAGTGGCCCATAGATAAATACCTTAAAACAAGGATACATATTATAAAATATGTTTTTGGCAAAATTACATTTAATTTTTGGTACAAGCTTATATCGCTGACTGTACTTTTCTTTCCACAGTCAACTAATACTCATCGAGACAATTCTAAAAACCTCAAACACAAATACGTTGCTATATCTATATCACAGAGTGCCTATGGCCACCTCCTGTCTCCATCATCAGATCCGACTTACTTATGGCGAATTTTCAGCTTCATCGAAAACTGAAATTCAAATTTCAAAATCAAGGTCAAATTTAACTTGCATTTATTACAGAGTACAGACCCACACACAGGCGAAACTAAATAAAAGCTTGTAAAAAAAACAATTTTCCAAATCGGTTTAGAAGTGACGGAGATTTTGAAAGTGGTTAAAAACTACTAAACACTTTGTCTGGCTGCTCAGGGCCGGCCGCGGAACCTCCGGAACTTGACACCCTTCGGCCAAAACACCTTGGCAAAGGTCTTGGTAATGACATATATAAGTAAATAAGTAATGCTTTAGCATAAAAATCTGCAAGTAACGTTATTGTATACCAGAAAATTAGGTCCAATGAGTTGTAATATAAACGTAGGTGGCTCAAACAGGGTGTCGTTAGCGGATGGGCGTAGTTGCGCGATGACGCAATCGCGATGCCATTTTAGTTTTTAGCGGCCACTAGGTATACAAACAAGACCAAGCTAGGTGGACAACAGTTTTTTTTTATGTTGTTGGGTAGTCTTAGGGTTAATAATGTTCAATTAAATATAAAAATTACCAAGAAAAGAAGTGAAATCATTAAAATAAATTATTTAAAAATACTTTTTTTACAAATTTAACAACACTATAATATAAGGTGATGTGGGGTAAGAGAAATACGGTTTAATTTGATCGGGGCAAGAGGAAAAGTATGAGGATTCCTTACAAGTGTTTCTCTTGTCCTAATGTTTCAATTACCAAATTAACCCATCAAACCTTATTAATTAAATTACCTACCTTAACTCTATTTTTGATATGTTTGTAATTTATACCTAAAATTTACTCACGTTTGATCTGTTTTTATTTTTATAATTTATCGGATACCTAATTTTAGGAAGGACTTTACGGGGTTTACGTGGGTTGTTAGTTTAAATAAGTGCATATTAATTATTCTATGTATATATCTGTTATTTTCTTCCTGCCTTACATACAAAGGATGATTATGTCTTTTAAATAAGTCGTAACAGAAATATTCATTCATCAATGCATGCGTGTATTTAAAAGCTTGTTTATTTAAACTAAGTTGTAGGTACTTTTGCTCATCTTTATTTTTTGCTCTAGCCTCCTAAGGCTCATGTTCCTGCCTATAGGACTTATTAAAATTTAAACCATTTTCAATAGGCACAGAGGAGCATTTTCAAACAAAACAAAATCAACTCTGTTACTTACAATGTAGAATCAAATTTCACTGAACGTTTTTGTATTATTTTCTTGTAGGTATCGCTGGGCCTTAGGAGAGGATATATCAATGTGTTTCTCTCTTGTTAGTTAATTGTATTTACTATAGGTACTGTAGGTATAGTCTTCTTAGCACTATCTGCACGTCCTTGCCTTATTCACTGATTTTTGTCACTATATTTAGGTACACTGTGTTTTTTCACTATTCCGATAGCTTTGGCATGTTGGGGCAAATGCGTGTGCATTATTTACAGAAATGAAGGAGGGGGTACAGTAGATGGTTTTAATTTACATATTTATTTAAATAAATTAAAACGTACTCTGAATGAATAAAGAAAACATATTTATAGACGAAATTTATTAAAAGTTGACATGTTTGACGTATGTAGGTACCTTTTATTTAATATTCTGTTTAAACATTCGCTGTTAAATATATGATATGGCTTAATATCTAGTGATATAGCCGAGGGATCTGACGAGCAATCATTTAAAGACAAGTATATTTTCAGAGTATAAATTGAAATAAAAAATAAAAACCCGCGCGCCATATTTTCCGTCGCAAGGCGCGCCATATCTTTTGTTTCCTTCTAATTTCCTGGCTTTATGACCCCTCTTATAGGATAAGATAATTGATAATTCACACTCGTTTCCATTAGTCTGTTTTTTACCATCAAGTACTGTGCCATACATTTTCTATTCTAGAAACAAATGCGCGTCCAATCTATTTCCTGTGGGCAGTTAAAAATAGTAAAAAAACCCTATATTCAGGTACCTGCAGCACTGATTAAAAACTATAAATTATTATCTGTATACATATATAATGTCTAACCGAACTAATAATACTTATCAAACTTGATTTACTAAGGATTTACTAGATCACAAAAAGGAAATTTAATTAACGTGCCTATTTTCAACTAGCATGAATCTATTTATTAAGGCCTTTCCTTTACCCCCGTCAAAGCCGTTCACTGCGTACCTACTGTCGTCCGCACTGTTCATTGACGATTCCTACCTTAATACGGGTCACGCAAAGCCTTAGTAAAAAAGAGACAACACAGGTTACAGACATAACAGAGCCCCATTTAGACACTTTAGACAGGTCAAGAAATTGCATGCAATTCGACACACTCCCCACGCGGGCCATGCGCATGAATTCATCATTGTCATCTGTAGTTGATCGAGCAAATACCGCAATGTAACGAAAATCTGAGGCTGGGCAGGGCTTCTGAGGGTCGCGAAAACTGAATCGTTTTGAATGCCTGTGCATGAGGCCAAAGAAAAAGATCCAGTTGTAATATGGTACCTAGTTGATGTTGAATTTGTCACTTTTTGCAGTATATTCGGAAAGGGGCAGTCCGACGAGAAGACTCCGGCGGGCTCGGTGAACCTGCTCGACGACACGCTGCTCGAGTCGCCGGGCTCCGTGGCCGGGGACAAGCTGTCCCATTCCTTGCCGCATACGTAAGTCAAGCGCCCGCCATTTTTGTCTGAACAAAAGGGTTGCTTCCTTATAAACTAAATTGTTTCACGGCGGTCATGGAATTAAAATCAACATCACATCATCTAATCATACACTAGCTTTATATGTTAACACATCGTTTTGATATCATTATACGAGCTGATTTGACTAATAAGGGCACTACCCTATTGCATTTTATTGAAGTAATATACCTAAGTTGTCAATTTTAAGTCTCAATTGATTGTCATAGTAATCCTTCGAAGACGGAAGCTTCAGAATGTTTGTACGAAGGTTTCGTGAGACGAAAAATTGTATTGAGGGACGGAAAGAAGGTGTCCCTTGCGTCGTGGCAGCGCTACTGGCTCGTGCTGCACGGCCAGCAGCTCGACTTCTTTGCCGCCAAGTCTTTTAAGGGGTGAGTTTTAACTTTAACCACAGTTAGGTTCCGATTTCGTTAGTAATTCGTAAATAATTAATTTGATATCTGGTTCCTGTGGACAGGCGTTCATGATTTAGCGCAGTATCCATTGTATAAATAGTGTTAGTAAGTTGTATTGTACCTAGTATGCGAGTGAGTACCTATAGTAGTTGTCTGTCCGGCAGCACGAGCCGCGGCGACTTCCGCGACGAGCGCTACAAGACGCTGCCGCTCGAGAGCTGGACCGCCACCCGCGGCGAGTCCTCGGACTCCTTCCAGCTCATACACCAGCACGGCACGCTCTACAAGTTCAAGTCAGTACAACACTTAATATATATTGTTGTATTACTATTTCATTTACCTCTTTATTAAATCTTAAATTATAGTAAGTATGTATTTTCTTTTTAATTGTTATTGTTGATTTGCAATACCTATTACCTCATAATATCGTAAATATAAAATTAAATATTCTTGAATGGCAAAGGTGGTATACTTACTGTGTCCGAGACTTAGGTCCACTTGCACCATTCCACTAACCCGGGGATAAGCGGTTAAACCGTTAACCCAGTGTCAAATTGTACTAGTATAACCATGGTAAACTGCAGTCGTAACCGGTTAACCCGGGTTAGTGGAATGGTGCAAGTGGGCCTTAATTTATAGTGGTAATAGCTAGCTAGCTAGCTAGCGGCTCTGTGTAGGGTCAATTATTATATAACAATTTTCTATCATTTCAGAACCGGATCTGATACTACGGCCATGCAGTGGTGGATAAAGATCCAAGAAGTATCTAACAAGATGGTGAAACCATTGCCCGCGAATCTCATGCAGTTCGAATAACCGCCACGAATAACCGGCGGCTACGCTCTGTCTCACTCTAACTCTCTTCATAGACTTATGTCAACTAAAAACGATATACTAGTATCTGCATCTGACATGGTGACTTGTTGCAGCGATACAGTCCCTTTACTGTCCTCGCGCTTTAGCCTACATACTACTTCTCAAAGAATCTGCATTATGATGCATGTAAGAAGACTCGCTTTTTCATTTGTATATTATTACGCCACGGGGCGTACAACAATTTTATACAACATCTCAAGTTTATCTCCGCATTTTTAGTTAAGATTTGTATTTTATATATGATAACGTATATGAAAATGAAAGGAGCAGTTGCACTCTCATGCTTGATTAGTATGAGAGCGTCAATGCGTGGCGATGCCGCGTCATCTAAGTCATCTATATGGTGCACGAATGTAAAGGTAAGTGATCCATTCTTTACCCATGGTTACTAGTCATGCAGTGTAGAAGAATCGCGTTAGCATCAGTTGTCTGTTCCACACCAATGTAGCTGCACGTTTATGACACCATCACCAGTCAGAAAGAATACATAGAAATAATACATTTTAAATGTTGTGCATATAATCCCCTCGAATATAATTTTTAAATAATATTGCTTGAATCTACCGATATGAGTATATCGAAACTATTATAAGCATTCTCTCACATGTGTGTTACTTTTTATAATATTGAATGTTAATGGAATACTACAAAAATAATTGGAAATATGCGACTGAATCCTTCGTAAAGACTATTAGTGTAAATGATTATTCTAAGGGTAGGCTCCATAACCGAAAAATATTGTGAATCCTATCATTGAAGCTTGATGGTCTGGCCGCCAAAAGTTGAAGTTTAAAGTTAAATGTGTATAGTACATACAAAAAGCGTTTTGGGCGTTGTTTGCGTTCTGTGGCAGGTATTTCACATTCGTTAAATGTACTACTTTTGGAGGCTAGACACAGGTCAACAAAAGTAACTGTGATTCGAAATGCTTGACCGTAGACACATTTTATTTTACCTGTGGAAGGCAACAGTGATTTAGAATCTGTTTAATTAAGACTGTGTTTGCCATAGTTTTGCTTCAGATTGTAATCAGATCTGGTGTTTTGTAGAGGCTATATTTTAGTAATACTGTGATTAACTCGGACACACCTATACAACTTTTTAGATACAAACCTAATTAATGTATCAAATACTTACCTATTTTGTTTTGTGTTTTTAAAGTAGGTAGTCAGTCTACTATATATAAATTGAAAACTAATTTGTAATCCAAACACATCTGTTAAACTATGACACTTAACAGACATAGCAAGTTAAATAAAAGCTTTTTAAAGAAAGGAACATACAAATAGAATCTCAGACTTGCTTGGGTAAGAAAAGTTCAGCAGTCCCAAAACTGGTAGGTACAGCATGTGCTCATATTCGCTGTTTATTATTTTGGCATAATTTAAGTAGCTTCGTTCACGTTTTGTCCTTTATTATACACTGTGTGTTACAGTGTGCACGGGCATATATTTTGCATATCAGAAATAAGTGTCAATTAATTCAATAATGTAGCGGTAGTAGGACTGTGTATTATGTACACTAGTGGAGTAAGCGAATGAATCGGTAGTGTATGTTTCTTATAGCAAGACACATAATTACATTATTTAAATGTACTCGCTGTAACTCCTGTTCCTTTGCGTGCTAGACTGATTTTTTAATATACATAACACAACGAAATGTTTTAACGTTCCATAATTTGCCAATAGACTTACTGGGTACCAACAATATATTGATAGGAGAAGAGATTTAATGCATGTCTGCTATGCTATGACGTATGGTCTCAGATAAAATGCTACATCTGTAGCTAACGTAGATGGCTATTGGCTGTACAGCGTCACATTTTTGTGGTAACCAAGTGGTAACCGGATTGTCAAACGGTAGCTTTTGGCAACCAGAGTTACCGCATAATCTAGAAGCCATACAGCATCATCAACGTCAGCAGTCAAATTCGAATAATTAGATGCACGATTTTTTCTTAAACTACGTCTCTTTTACAATCAATAACTGTTTGCCAGGTACGATCATAGACAAAAGAGAGAGAAGAGATAGTTAAAAAATTCGTCGTTCAGTTTAGATACATGAACTAAACATTTACCTACTTAGGTACCCAGATTACGGTGTTTCACTTTAGCATGGAGAAAAGAAAGCTCGTATTTAATAATATTTCGTTTAAAATTTATTTTTTTCTTCGCAAGTGTGATGAGAAACATTTTGTGTACTCCGGGGATATAGTTTGAATTTTCTCATATGATTTTTACGCCTAAGATCGTAATCTGTTAAACAAAAGCCATTGTTTATTTTATGACGAGCCCAAGATTCCAACTTTGGCGCGTGGCAAAGCCGTTTATAAAGCAACTGTATCATGATTACTATCAAAGTTCAAATCCATGTAACAGCTCATTCGAGATACTTAACATGTTTTGGTATTGTAGTACGGTCGACCACCCCCAACGAACGCGAGAATACACAGCGGTCGTATTTGAACTTTAGTACTATTGCGATACAGTTGCTTTTTAAACGGCACTGATGCTTTGCCACGCGCCAAGATTGGAAGCTGATGGGCTTTTCATAAAAGAAACAATGACTTTTGTTTAACAGATTAGGGTCTTAGGCGTAAAAATATTTGAGAACACTCATACTATAAGAATATTGTATACTCGAGTCTTTAATTATAGACCTCGTTTACAAAATTCGCTTACCCCCTTCGTTGCACCATTGTGCACTATTACTACTTAGTTAAAATATATGCCGGTTTGCAATATAGGTACATGAATTTATATTTGAATCATAGGTATTCGAAATTGTAATGATCCCTACGACACTTTATTTGACATTGCTGAGTGTTTGCTAACAGTCCAAATTTTTGTAGGTACTATTTTAAGTATACAAAAATAGGCTGTATCTCTATTTTAACGAATTTGATTTCATAAGCATTGATCGTACATTTTCCAGCTTTTTGGTGCAGCAGAGGGTGTTAACGGAATTGGTATAGATAATTTCAACTGAAATGGTACATTAAGGTTAATATTAACGTAATTAACGCTAATTACTTAATAATTAGGGTTGAAATTATGTATACCAATTCCGTTAACAACACTTCGCTGCACCAAAAATGTTGGAAAATGTACGATCACTGGTCATAAGTTATAATAATAGACAATGAGTAGCATTAAGACACCTAACATAATTTTATTTTCTACTTAATCTCTTGGGGGTTCAAAGTCCTAATACTAGTACAAATTGCCCCCAATGAAATTTGGATCATTATTAAATGGCACAGAGTTGCTTTTGTTTTGTTTCGTTCAATTTTGAAACAAAACGAATTCAATTTTATTTTCACCACATCAGCTCGGTAAGGCTTAGTAATTGCACTTCAAAAACGGATAGCAAAGTTGCACTTTGCTATCAGTAATTCACATGTGAGGCAAAGTAATCAAATGCAAATTTTGAGTTGTTTTCTTATGTTTGCTGGTAGAATTGACTTTCAAATGATGATTTTGGATGATAAATATTTTATAACATTCATTTGAATTTGATTTTGTTTGATATTTTACATTTAATATTTGCTTCGGGTTGGTGTGGTGAAAAATTTTGTGTTTCACTCGGGGGTAAATTTTGTTTAACCCTCGTGCTTTGAAACCCTCGCAAAGCTCAAGATTAAATTTTTCGAATTTCAATTTTGGAATCTTTCGGTTGCTTGGGTATCAATGCACGCACGCACGCACGAGCGGTCAAACAACAACTTTGCCCCCTTGTAAAACAAATATCTATTAATCATTTACCCGTAGAAATAAGGAACTCGGAAAAAATAACTAGAAAATAAGTAAAAAACACAAATAAGTAATAAAAAAAACAACGGGTTGCACTCCGGGAGTGCCGACAGAAGTGAAAACTCAATGACTAGTCCAAAATGTCTGCAGCACTATGTATAATTGACCCATCCTCCTTTCTATTGAAAAACTTTAGTTCCGAAATTGTAGGTCAGTGAGCTTGTTTAAAATTCGAAATTCAAATTTGTAACGTTAATTGTTTAAAATTCGAATATAAATTGTAAAGTTACCTTGCAGACCTCGCATCTAAATATATTTGGTCATGATATTTTGAGTTTTATTCACCAGTACTAGAGTTCACTTTTATTAGCGATTTCATCAAGATGTAGCTTTATTGAATTATATTGGAGTGATATAAAGTTAGAATGTAACTGTGAGATCCTCGTATTTCAGCCCGTACAAGATTAGAACATTGAGCTTTATTGCTTAATATAACAGTCCAGTTTTAAATAATTGACCTGATTATGATACGTTATGACTAAAGTTCTTTGGTGAATAAAAACGAAACAGCAGGCTCAGGCATACATTTTCGCCGCGCGGTAGAAAGAGAGGAGAGACGCCTTACGCGTTACGCCTTACGCTGTCTCGAGTTTATCATTTTTTCCCCACCTCAAAAAGTGCACAGCGCCGCTAAAGAAGTTTTCACTTCAATAAGTAGAAAATGTAACTTCCAGCTCAACCCACTACTTGATATTTTTATATTTATGTATGTCTAAACGCCATAAATTCAAAGAATGTTGCTTAAAAAAACACAATTCATTTACCTGACTCTGACTTGTCATGGGGAATGATGGTTCTGAGGAACAAATGTTGAATTTAGAGCCCAGTCTTTCCAAAAGAGGACTTTTCCAAAATATTTTGTCATCCGGGTGATTTTGAACCCAAGAAATCATATTTTTTTATAGATTTTGTATAAAACAATAGCAGAGTTGTTGGTATAGATAATATTGGAAATATTACATCTGAGAGATAAACAAGGTTCATTGAGTCATCACTAAATCGACTGGCTCAATCTGGGTCAAAATCTGAGCCATCACTGGGAGAAAAATCGTGGGTATCAGTTTCGGAATCGATTTTTTGGGTTGAACTTAAGGTTGGACTTGCACTTCTTCCCTCTTCTCGTGGTTTCTTATCTTCTGACACCTGCAAATAAATTTATTAATATGTACCTAGTTATTATATTAGCACACTTTTTTATGACTTTTCTTTGCTATGTCATTTTATGTCTATGATAATAATATCTAAATATTTTTTACGTGGGTAAAGTGGACAGGGTCAATTAAATTTAAATCTGATACGGAGACTCCTTCATTGTCAGAAACTTCGGGTAAACTTGGAAATTATGATATTGCCGAAATAGTCTGCTCGAGAAACTGAAAACGGTGAAAAATAGAGATACTAATCCTAAAAATACGTGTGATACCTCATTAGATTCGTCATGATGCCTAGAAAAATGTATTCGAAGCGTGTATTAGCACACAAAAAATATCAAAAGATATAAACCAAAAAATAGGGAAAATAGTAGGTACTTTAAATTTCACCAATATCTCAAAAAGTATTAACATTTAAGAAACCAAAATTAATATTATAAAAGAGGAGGATATTTCCAATAAAACATTTCATACTTGCAGAACCGTATCTCCATTATTTATACTTTTTATTCAACGCTGAACACAGCCCTCCGCGCCTCATTTTCAGGAAACGCGCGCGGCGTGAAAAAGCAAGTACGTAACATTAAATATAATTTTAAAGGTATTAAACATTCATCGAAAAATTTAAAAAAATTATGGTATATTTAAAACATATCAACAAATGTACTGCTTGCAGAAATTTATCATAAAGTATTTTTTTCAACAAGTTAGGCAAGTTTTAATTAACAAAATTTTGTCGAATTACCTTCTTTATTGAAAACGATAAAAAAATTAAAAATAACTATCGAAAAATTTTGCCTCTTTCTAGAGTCCTTCTCATATACATGCTTAATAAGATCAAATTATAAAAGTTTCAATAAAGTTAATACTTTGCTTAAAATAAGTTTTAGAATAACATAGAAAAATGTCAAAAAACGAAAAATCAAGGTAAAATAGTAAAATATAAAACAATATTGTAACCAAACTATTATTTTTTTCAGAACTTTTATAACGTAATCTTATTGAGCATTACGGTTACCATCAGTTTGTCACTGACATAAACGCCGTCGAGAACGTAATTTACTTTCTATACATCCCGTTTGCACTAATATGCGAGTGCGAGCGAGATGTATAGAAAGTAAATTACGTTCTCGACGGCGTTTATGTCAGTGACAAACTGATGGTAACCGTACATGTATATAAGAAGGGCTCCAGAAAGCGACAAAATTTTACGATAGTTATTGATACATTTTTTATCGTTTTCAATAAAGAAGGTAGTTCGAGAAAATATTGTTAGTTAAAAATCGCCTAACTTGTTAAAAAATAACTTTAAGATAAATTTATGCAAGTATAACCTTTAAAATTATATTTAATGTTACGTACTCGTTTCTTCACGCCGCGCGCGTTTCCTGAAAATGAGGCGCGGAGGGCTGTGTTCAGCGTTGAATAAAAAGTATAAATAATGGAGATACGGTTCTGCAAGTATGGAATGTTTTATTGGAAATATCCTCCTCTTTTATAATATTAATTTTGGTTTCTTAAATATTAATACATTTGAGATATTGGGGAAATAAAAAGTATCTACTTTTTCCCCCTTTTTTTGTTGATAACTTTTGATATTTTTTGTGTGCTAATACACGCTTCAAATACATTTTTCTAGGCATCATGACGAATCTAATGAGGTATCACACGTATTTTTAGGATTAGTATCTCTATTTTTTACCGTTTTCAGTTTCTCGAGCACAATAAAATCTCTATATTGGAGATTGTATTCACGTTACTCTCCAAAAGAAGCTACATTAAAATTGTTGCTCTCACTCTGCATTTTAGGTATGCTCATCCGTAGTTTTTGAGTACCTATGAATGCTACTAGAGAGGACATCTCAACTAGATTTTTTGTAGCTCCTGTTAGAGCCAATTGTCCCTAACGCGTTCAAGCTGTGCCGGACGGCCACGGCAGCTCGACGCATTAGAGTGAGAAGTGTTACGTGACTTAACACTTATCACTTTATTATTTTTTTACGTCAAACTCCGCTCTAGTAGTATACATAATTACTCAAAGGTCGTAGTATAGGTTAAAAGCTTATGCCCGTAATGCCCTATGCTTGCGCCTCCTGCATGTACATAGATGTGCACGTATTTGTCTACCTTTGCGTTTGTGAGTAGTATGGGAATAGTTATTTGTTTTACAAGGGGGCAAAGTTGTTGTTTAACCGCTCGTGCTAATATTGATACCCGAGCAAGCGAAAGATTCCAAAATTGAATCACGAGCGTAGCGTGTGGTTCGAAAAATGGAATCTTGAGCGTTGCGAGGGTTTCAAAGCACGAGGGTTAAACAAAATTTGCCCCCGAGTGAAACACAACATTTTTCACCACACCAACCCGAAGCAAATATTAAAAGAAAAATATCAAACAAAATCAAACCAAATCAAATTCAAATGAATGTTATTAAATATTTATCATCCAAAATCATCATTTAAAAGTCAATTCTTCCAGCAAACATAATAATCCAGTAACTTTGTCGAATTTTGTAACCTGGCTCTTTTGCGTCAAATCCGGTAGTTCTGATTTTTTGCAGACTTGTTTATGATGTTGGCCCAATGAATAATCCAAGTTTGTGACTTCGAGCGCCGAACGCAACTTTGTCAAAAATCGAATAAACCGCAATTTTTTTTAGATTTGGACGATTATAACCCTAAAGTACTAGTTTTTGGTAGTAACTTCCTAGGGCGTTTTTAAAGTAGACTAAATTTGCTACAATAAGATACTAGAATTGTCTCTGTACATCTAATATTTTCCGAGATAAAACCTTTCAAAATTTTATAATTTTGCATCAGTTCTTAGCTATAATATAAGGCTTAGGTAGGTAATTTATATGGAATTCATCACCGCCACGTTCTACAAAACATTTATTATCAAAAAAAAAAAATATTTTTTCAAAATAGGGACGCATACATTTTTTTATGGAAAATAAATATTTTGTAGAACATGGCGATGATGAATTCCATATAAATTACCTACCTAACACTTATATTATAGCTAAGAACTGATGTAAAATTTTAAAATTTGGAAAGGCTTTATCTCTGAAAATATTAGATGCACAGAGACCATTCTAGTGTCTTATTGTAGCAAATTTAGTTTACTTTAAAAACGCCCTAGGAAGTTAAAATCAAAAATTATAATTGCTCAAATCAAAAAAAAATGCGGTTTATTCGATTTTTGACAAAGTTGCGTTCGGCGCTCGAGGTCACAAACTTGGATTATTCATTGGGCCAACATCATAAACAAGCCTGCAAAAAATCAGAACTACCGGATTTGACGCAAACGCAAAATGTATAATTTTACTGTATTATAAGAAAACAACTCAAAATTTGTATTTGATTACTTTGCCTCACATGTGAATTACTGATAGCAAAGTGCAACTTTGCTATCCGTTTTTGAAGTGCAAAGTAAGCCTTTCCGAGCCGGTGTGGTGAAAATAACAATTTCTAAAAAAATTTTTTATCATTGATAAAATTTGACCATTATTGCCAATTTTCCTCGTATGGTAGGCCGCTAGAGGTAACAGAGACGGCACGTCCTATTTCTCCCTGGCACAATAACGTCTTCCGGAGTGCTGTAGGGATCATTCAGTTTTGACTCGAACACATTTACCTAGTTTAATACTTACTTACATTTGTGACTTGTTAATTGCGTAAACTTTAAGCATTAGGTACTCATACTCAACATAAAAAATATGACAATTACTTAACGCTGAAAAAATCATATTTGGTGCAATCGGTGCTTAGATATCTCACCATACGTTTAATTTTATTGTTATTTATTATGTGGCCTTTATCTTATACGTTGGATGAGTAGAAATTCTGAAAATGTAATTAAACTGTAGGGACAAGTATCTGTATCAAGGACATTTTATGGGTTATGTTTCCAACGGTGTACCACAAGGAACAATTATTACGATGTACGTTCTAAAGTTTTTCCTATAGGTACTTTAAAGTACTGGACACCCAGGCTTTCATTGAATTAGTTCAATGAACCAATGCACTACACAAGTACACATATACATATAATAACATTTACATCGATACACGTACGTATAGCTAGTTTTAGCTGGGTGCTCTAAAATGTTTACACATGTGATAAAAACATATTAGTTAGGTATGTCACCGTAAACATATCCAGGTACCTACTTCTTTCGATTATTAACACTTGCTTATTTTATTATTACTCTTTTTTTTACAGTTGATTCTAGTTTTAATACTCTAACAATACTCTCATAATATGTACATACTTGCAATTGGCAACAAGTCGTGGAAGAGATAAACGAACTTACGTTAGTATTCGTAGTAATAACAAATACATTACCTGTATCCTGAAAAGGTGAGCTCTCTACTCTATGTAGTGTTATCCATACTGAAGTTATAAGGCCAATAATGAGATATACCGCGTCCAGAAATGTAGGTGTATAGGTTAGTCGGGACACTACAATTCCCCCAGATCGATTGTGTTAAAGTCATTTAGGATACCTGTATTTTTTTCGTTTCGTTTCGATCTTGTTGGTCGGTTGGACAACTTGGGGACTATGTAGGGATATTATTTACCGATACTAGATGTTCGTTTACGATCGCTAAGGTTCCTATTTTATTTTGCCGTTTAAATCACATAACATGTGATAAGGTGACACTTAATATCTATACGAGCGAAGCGAAGAATAATCTGTCATACTTAACCAGAATCGATCCTTAACCGAAAAGGAACTTAAGTACCCACAGAGGTAACCCTTGATATCGCGGCGCGGTAAGGTCAAAATTATTACCTATACATGATAATTTCTAGTGCAGCTATTTTGCGTTAGTACTTATGGCAAAATTGTATACATGCCTTCAAATTATTTAAACTAACCTCTATCGCAACATTTTTTTCTCTTACGAGTATGCTAGAACGTAATATGCCAAAGTACACTCGACTCGCTCACATAGCACTTACCGTTTGTAACCAAGATTTTCTTGAAATATTTCAGTCGACGTCTAGTAAAGTAAAACGCAATCAGACGGATGCATTTTCTACCCGTAGTTAACTTTTCCTCATTTCCCGGGGGTCATTACTGATTAGATTGTCACACAACTCTACTGTTATAATCTTGTCGTCTTCATGACTATGTATTCAGTTAGGGCGCTCTTGACAGTGATGATCGTCACACAAAATATCAGGTATAATATTTTTTCGTAATATAAAAGTCAAATAATTCGTATTTTAATCAACAGTTCTTTTAAAAAGGTATGCCTTCAATAAATCGTTTAAAAAAATTACAATCCAGTCATTTCTGAGACGCATACGATTTGAAAAAGGCTGTCAATATGTATGTATAACCGAAAAATAAATGGATAATTTACTCGATTTGGTGGTCGGTCAGATGGTGGCATCAATTTGAAAAACTTTTTAATTCAGTTAAAAATCAGAAACGAAATAGTAGTACCTAAAGTTGTCTCGTTTATTTTTTTCTTAATTACTTACTATTCCCCGAAATGGGCAAGCAGGTAGGTAGGTACTTACTGAATATGAGGAATGCTGTAAGTAAGGTGGAATTGAAGTGATATATGATAAACTAAAAAACTACGATATGAAGTTGGTATACTTATCTACTTTCATACCTGCTCCGGCTTCGTACGGGTTAACAAATTATACACCTAAACCTTCCACCTTCCTCAAGAATCCCTCTATTTATATGTGAAAACCGCATGAAAATCTTTTAAGAAGTTTTTGAGTTTATCGCGAATAAACACAGAAACAGACAGACGCGGCGGGGGACTTTGTTATATAAGGTGTAGTGATAATTTTATGATTACTTTCCTTTGCGGTCATTTTGGTTGTTACATTTAAAAAAAGAGTCGCTAAATTTGAAATGTTTTGTGACTATAAAAAATTATGTATCACAAGATTCACAACTGTTTGATTGATTCAATGCTGTGGTGCAATGCTATGTAATTATATTTACAGATAGAATCCACATGACAATGAGGCCGCCCGTTACTATTAAGGCAAAGCTTTACCAAAGTATCTCCTAGTGTTTCGTCTATTAACTTTTTTATTATAATCTTGAATTGACATAAACTATGTTATAATATGTTCTTGCTTTTCATAAGTTGATTCATGTACTCGTATGTATGGTTACGAATTACGATACGGATATTATATTTGTAAGTTTAGGTATATGTAGGTTTGTTTTTTACTTTTGTAAACGTTTTTATTATATCACTTTTATGTAATTAATTAATTATGCAATATTAAGCAATATATTATATTGTATAAGCCGTTCTCCTGCATCGTCGTTAAGGTAACATTAAAAATCCCCGCGAACACGTGAAATATGAAAGGTATAATATATAAGTACTTATTGCGTTTCGCCCTTGAACATATTAGAGTATATTTTAATTCACTTGTTGGCTACAGTTTAAGTTCTATTTTCTAACTAAGTACATCAATTTTATTGTATGGAACGTTGGACATTCTATAAGATGACAGCTGCGTTACTTTTACTAGTTTGTCATACGGGGTTGGTGCAAGTCGCTCTACGCCACTCAAATTCACAATTACCTACATTTCACTTCAGTAATAGTTTCGTCTGCCTGGTCAACATGTCACTTAATACATTCCACAATCTGGATTGCACTAACGTCACGGCGATTACGGCGAGAGATATTTAGATTGGAACACAGAATATAAACAAAATAAACCTCTACTACTGTAATTTGTAATACTTAAACCTATGTATGTACATGTAATTATCTACCAGTAGCGGCGCATCAACCATACTCTTTGGGCAAGCCGGAATAACTTAGTCGGCTTATCTGTACAGTAATGTACGATTCCCATCGACCGGATGGAGTCGGGCCACGCCGGAGCGCATTTTCAATGTGTATATACATTATGTATGGCAGAAGCGATGACGTCCGTCCGGAGCCGGTCGCGTCCGCGAGGAGCCGACCGGCTTGCGGCCATACAAATGTGAAATGCGCGCCGACTCCGCCCGCCCGTAAATCATGCTCTGTGGACGCCGCGCTACTGATATTTAGGAACAAGCTATTGTAAAATTAGGCACCTACCACGAGTTGCTCTAGACTATGTACCTACTTGTGTTACGTTTCATTTAAGTAATTTTACATTTTCTTCCAATTTATAGATACGTCATAGGTAACAATTATTTCATCACTCACACACACATAACTTGTTTTGATTTCAGTGCAATAAAATTGTGTAGATTTGTATTACATTGTAGTAGAGAAAAAACGAATTGTGAACTTATTTCAACGACAAAATATGATCCAGGCATATGTTATTGTAACCACAAGTAATATTATATAGCACTATACGCTTTTGTGTTCAATAAAACGCTATCAGTTGAAATTACATCGAATTTTATTTCTCCTTTAGCACATCTCACTACGCGACTCGATTCGCGCGTGAGTTAAGCAAACGAACTCTTTCTTATTAACCTCCTGACCTCCAAAGACGTCACTGCCGCGCGCGGTTACTGCCCAATATCAACCTTCTTACATTCCGAAAAAGTTTACGATGACGCGCCGCACTCGATAGGCGTGCACGATAAATAATCGTCTTACACTACAAGTATAGGTACCTACAGAAAAATCTAAAAACTATAAATAAAAAAAAAATACAAATATAAGATAAATTTGTACGGAACCCTCGGTGGGCGTGTCCGACTCGCACTTGAACCCTAAAAACGGTTTTAGGGTTTCGTAGTCACCTAGAAACCTTTAAAGTTTCGCCATGTCCGTCTGTCCGTCCGCGACTTTGCTCCATGATCGTAAGTGTTAGAAATTGCAATTTGGCATGGATACATAAATCATGCATGGCAACAGAAGTGTAAAATAAAAAGTACAAAAAATCTTTGATCGAGTAGTGTCCAAATCGTTAGATAGGTCTTTCAAAACAAATAAGGGTCCCCAAAAACCATTTTTTGATAAAGTTAATATTTTCGAAAATAATCGCTCCGAAAGAAAAAAAACATGTGTACATGGCCACCATGGGTCCAAAAAATATGAAAATATAGTAAAACAAAAGCTTAATAAATATTTTCAATGAAAACTATAGTGAACCTGATCGGTCCAGCCGTTTTTGAGTAATTGCAAAAATTCTTCTCTTCTTAGTAAAAAGACGTACAAAGCGCTGCGAAGGTACTCCCTTATGCTTGTCATGTACATGATATGCTCCTTACTAATAGCTCGCGTTTGGCCTGTTCTGACAGAATGGAAACTACGAAACCCTACACTGGGCATGGCCAGACATGCTCTTGGCCGATTTTTTTTATTTATCAAACACAAAAGGCAAAAACAGTTCTTGGGGAGCCAGGGCGTCGCCTGCAAGAGGGGCCTCATAGAAATATAAAGATCTGTGGACTCGATAGATATACCGGAGCGGCCGAGGTGGTCAAAAATATCTGAATTTGCACTTTAACGCCTTGGCCGCTCCGATATATCTGATGGCGATGGCGACTGTCCGATATAAAAATAATTCCTCACGAGGAGTTAATATTGCCTTGTTTTCATAAAATACTAATATTCAAAGACGTTAATATACAAAAATAAAAGTGTGTTGTTATTGAAAATAAAACCCCGTAGGTATCAAATTGTTTACCAGGGGCCGATTGGATAACAAACTACAACTAATATTACAAGGAACTCCTTATTTAATAAGTGAAATTAGAAAAGGAGTTCCGCTTGTAATATTAGTTGTAGTTTGTTATGCAATCGGCCCCAGGCTGACATTTCAAAAATGACAATCGAATGTCAGTCCTACTCATCGAAAATAGGACACATATTTGAAGTGACGTATGTGGGAAATATATATCCCTTAGCCTGGTAAAGGGTAAACAGAATCGGCCTTTTAAGGAATCCGGGAAGCAGGTACCTATGTGTTATCGCCTCGGTTACGACGTAGCGCTACGACTACGACCGTAGCGTAGAAACGAATGATATACCTACGAGCAGTGAACTGAAATCTCACTGCCTACGAGTATAGGTACGTGACACATAATTCATGTTAGAGTTAGACCAAGCTAACTTGGCAGCGATTTTGATAGCCCAGACTGTGCAAGTGTTATTTTAAACGCCAAACTTTTTATGAAATTATGACGTTTGGATAACTCTTGCAGTGTTTGGGCTATCAAAATCGCAGCTAACTTAGTTTGGTCTAATATTACTGATTCCACGAAAAAAATAGGTACCTACCATGTTATTATAAATTATCACTGCAATATCAGAGAGAGAGAGAGAGAGAAGAACACGAACGTACTGGGCCTTAAGTATAGGTAGATAGCACACTGACTTTAATTTAAGTACAATGCTCTGAGTAAACACTTGTACAATGCAATCAGTGGTACGGATATGGTGGTTGCACTATAATCGTCTATCGTGTCATGCGTTACTCTTGCAATAAAAAGCGATAAAAGCGCAACCGTCATAGGCCCGCAAGACAATGCAGGATGTTGTTGTGTAGGCATTGGTCATCTATGTCAAAAAAAATTATAGGTAAACAGCTCTAAATTTCTGTGTGTTTTAACAAATAATAAAAACAAAAGAAATTTGGGGGTCAAACTAGTGACATATTTTTTCCTTTTGTTGTACGAGTATAAGTAACGGTTTATTATAAATGTGTAATTTTTATGGCAAGTACACCTTAGGGCGGAATTCCGACTCGCATCTGACTCTATACCTACAATAAAAGTATCTGCCCCTTTTTCCTTGGGCGTTAGTTATTGACTGTACACCGATACCAAGTGTTAAAGATGCCATCTTAGGTATCGTGAGGATTTTTTATGCCAAATGTTTTTTTTTTCATGATTATAAATATTTATGAAGGGTATTTGACTCTATGTTCCAGAAACAAAGAGTTAAGTAGGTACTTTGGTTCCCAGTTTGCTACTCGTATTTCTCTGGTTAGGGGTCATCCATTAATTACATCACACGTTTAGGGGGAGGGAGGGGGTCAAGAAAATGTGACATGATGTGACAAGGGGGAGGGGGGAGTCATAAACTTTGTGACGTCACTTTAACTTCATCAGTAACCGAAAATGTATTTAAATTATTTTATACGCTAATTATCATTTAAATAACAAGGTTTTGAAACGATAATCATTTTTATTCGTTTAATTTTATTTCTCAATCAGTTTTGGGTTATAAAATTACTAATATTTCTTTTGTCAAAAATATTTTGATAAAATATTAAATAAATATTTGCAGATTTCGTTGAAGAAATGTGACGTCACACCAGGGGGGAGGGGTTTACCAAATGTGACCAAGTGTGACAAGGAGGGGGGAGGGGTAAAAAAACCTAGAAATTCGTGTGACGTAATTAATGGATGACCCCTTACTCGCTTGCTTTTAACTTAATACGAATTGTGAGGGTGTGGACAATGGTGGTCATGATCATCTTCAAAGGACCACCGAATATACTCTACGTGCCAAATGAATATATATTTTCTTTCTTCGTTTTCTAATAAAATATTCCATAGCTAGGATACTTAGACAAACATTTTAGCATTTGAATTAAATCTAGGCCAGAGATATAGGTGCACTAGATATGTCGATAACGCATTGAAACTATTTCAAAAGAGAGTTGCGTGTGGTTCGTGGTAAGAGTAATGGCAATTGCTGCCGCCATCGTAATGGACGCTTTCAATGCACCTGTGTGGGCATGAGAATCGCGGTTGACCCAATTTGCTGGCAAGGCTTCACTTTCTGTGATAAAAGTGCCTAAACGATGAATCGATGGTAGGGAGAGTATGCGAGGGGTCGGTCCCGCGAGGGGACTTGCGCGCGCCGTGTTCTCCGCAGCGCGCGGCCGCTACCGTGACAGCAGTCACCGTCGAGGAGTTGGCAGCGACACCCGCCCGCGGACTCCGGGCGCAGCACACGCGCGCGACGCCACTCCGCACGGCGCGTCGTCGCCGGCTACACCGCCCGCCGCCACTTCCGAGATGATTTGAAGTAAGTAAGTGCTCATAACTATTCCGATACTTATAAAACTTTTCAACAACGCAAGAACTTTTTTAAACTAAGGAAATAAGTCAATGCTTCCATTTGAGCTTATTTATTACTTTATGAAAAAAATGTGTGTCAGCAGCTAATGCTGCTCATATTTATAAAAGGTATTTTGTTTTTTTGCAGTCGCGGTGTTAAATTGCTATAACATTAACTACTGGTATCACTATACCTTAAATAAAACAAACTCCCCCGCGGCGTCTGTCTGTCTGTATGTTCGCGATAAACTCAAAAAGTCGTGAACGAATTTTCATGGGGTTTTCACCTATTAATAGAGTGATTCTTAAGGAATAATTTGTAAAGGTTTTGTGTAAATTGGTTAAACTACCCGCGCGAAGCCGGGGCGGGCCACTAGTTTGGAAAAAAAATACTTAAGTTTGAAATGGAATGTTAGTGAGGTAAACATAATATGTATCTGTATAAGTAAGTATTTTGTTAATATCGATTGGCTGGAGGGTGCGGGGCGTGTTGACCTTGGAGCGCCCGGCCGCAAGCGAAGCTCCCAAGAGCTAACCTTGACTCCTGAATGCCTGCGCCGCGCCGCCCTCCCTCCCTAACAATAACACAGTGCATATTAGGTACCTAAGTGCCACCGCACCGCGCCGCAGTTATTTCTTACCCTTCTTTATGTTCAAGACCACATTTCGCCGTCTTAATCAATAAAACCGACCGACTTACAGTGTTTACAGATTTCGCATGAAAAAGTAACTTCGTCGTTATACAATACACCGTATTGCCCAAAGCGTGTACCTACCTATGAAAATGTTTTCTTAATTGTTCATTCAGGATATCAATTCGGTGAAACGTTTCCTTTACATTTTATTTTCAATGTTTATTCTTATTGCAAAACTCCGACAGTTCATCAGATTTGTATTTTTTTTATGTGGTAGATAGACTTTAGATTGGTCCTGTTGTGTAGATTCGTCCCATTTCTGTCAAAGTTGCTGATGGCATCCAAGTGGAATTGAGGAAACTCCTGACATCCTCCGTTACCATACATAGCCGTTAACCACTATACGAGTTTTCGTCCGGGAGGCGATTGGTCATGGACATATGTTCGTGGCTCGCGGTCTATACCTATTTAGTAGTTTCATTAACATACCAATGTGTGTATATGTGGTATAACTGCTGACAGTGCTGACTACAAGAATGGAACTTAGGTATTTAGCAATTTAGGCGTTTGAGAGTGCTGGAGGCAAGTGGACAAATCAAAGTGGCACCAAACCTGAATACCATACAAACCCAAGTAGCATTGCAAGCTGTATATAAGCTGTATTAAAGTTTATTTGTATACTATAAGCTGTACAGTTAGGCTGTACAAAGGCTGTATAAGCGCTTATACAGCCCTTATAAGTAAAAAAAGGGCCCAAATTATACAGCCTTTGGCGTTATTAGAGCTGTAGAGTAGCTGTATAAGCAATACATAAGCTGCATAATAGCTGCATTACAGCTATATCTCGGTGTAACAGGAAACCTTAACACTACAGATAATCTCTTATAAGTACGATATAAGAATATAAGTTTTAAATGAGTTATAAGAAAGAATTACAAGAGAATAATAATCATTTAAGAAACTAAAATGTCTTAATCTTGTTCATTCGTAATATAGTAATGGCGACAATAAAATGTTATAGTGGATGGTAAAAGTAAAAGTAAATATTATACAGGACTTGAATGGAATTTTACATTATTGGTAAGTGCGGATTATTATTTATTGTGAACCTGTGTATCTTTTCTGGCAAAATATTTACGCGCCTGCAAAATAACAAAGAGAAACCATAAGGAAAATATCAAAAATCGGTAAAGTTACTGTTTGTTTTTAAGGTTAGAGTATCAAAAATATTTATAAATATTAATTCTAAGGCTAAACAATTTATTTTAGCTGGTAATCATAACACGGCGTTAGTCTGCTAAATATTTGCAAGTATTTCTTTAATTATATTTACAAATACGTTTTTTTTTATTGTAAAATGGCGACAATTTTTAAACAACCTACAGGATAGTTGGAGAGCATTATAATCTTAGTAGCTGTGCTGTGTAATAAATGGAGTCTCTTTTACAGCTTTTTTAATTAAAACAGCTTATTCGTTTGGCTGTATTTCGGTTCTCCGTACATAAGTTATAATTCTCTTTAGAGATCCGTATAACAAATAAAAAACCTGTACTGTAACTGTCATTCATTAAAAACATTCGTAAAAACAAAAAAACTAAAACTAGTGCCTACGTCAAATCATGGGATTCTGTCAAGCGGACCCCAGGCTCTCATGAGCCGTGGCGAAATGCCGGGATAACGCGAGGAAGAAGAAGACTGTAACTGTCATATATTCCTTTAGTTTTATAATACACTTATTTTCAGAAATCATTACACTACTATACTTATACGAGTGTAAAATTACGCCAAAAGATTGTTATAAGCGACTCTATCAGTAATACAGAAAAAAGCTGTACTATAGCTGCCATTTATTCATTTCGTTTTATAATACCCTTACAGACAGAAGTTATACAACTACTATTCTTATAGGAGAGTAAGATTACGCCATAAGAAATAGCTTTAAAACGGGGTTGACAGATACATTTATACAGCTACAAGTGCCAAGTGATACTACAATACAGCCTGTATACAGCTTTTACGATAAAATTAGCTTGTAGTGTTTCACAACACTTACTGTTTTAAAACGGAGTTGACAGATACTTTTGTACAGCTAAAAGTGCCAAGTGTTACTACAATACAGCCTGTATACAGCTTTTACGATAGAATTAGCTTGTAGTCTCTCACAACACTTTTAGTTTTATAGTAGATTTTTTATATTCTGATAAAGCACCCTATGCTTCCGCAGAATCCTTTATAATGATTTTATACAGCTTGAGCTGTATAATGTCTGTACAGTACCTTTTATACAGCTTAAATCTTTTCTGACACTTTTATACGACCCTTAAATCACTCTAAGTTCTTCATTGGCTGCTATATTGATGTTGCCGACACTTCCATGCTACTTGGGAATGATCAACAGAACACCGTAAAGAGATGATAGGTATACCTAGTAGGTGATGTTACCTATATTAACGTTTGGACTATCAGTTGTCATTAGTATACTTTACACCACACCATCTCGTAAAGGCTCTCTTTATCCTACAAAAACGGATGAGAAAGTTGCATTTTATCCACAAGAGTGGCAAAGTAAGTAGATCCAAATTTTGAGTTTATTCCTTATGTTGGTTGGTAGAATGGACTTTTGAATTGTTTTTTGAATGATAAATATTTAGTAAAATTCATTTGGATTCGATTTGTAGGTACCTAACGTTTTACTGTTAGTATTTTCCTCGAGTTGGTGTGGGGAAAAATGTTGTGTCTCACAGTCTGGTAGCAAAGTTTGTTTAACCCTCGTGCCTTGAAACCCTCGCAACTCTCAAGATTATACTTTTCGAACCACTCTCTGCGCTCGTGCGCTCGTGGTTAAATTTTGGATTCTTTCGCTTGCTCAGATATCAATATTAGCACGAGGGATTAAACAACAACTTTGCCCACTTGTAAAACTAATAACTATTGTGGCCTTTTCTAATGTTTAGTGAAGTATGATTTTTGATAAAAAATATGTTGTTTATGCTATGCTTGCTGTGCGAGTTTGATGTTCATATATTTGTTTGCTATTTACCATGGATACTTAAATCCATTTATTTACATAATTAAGTATACAGAGGTACTACTTGTAATTAACTTACTATAATAAGACCTTTAAAAATAATGATTTTACAAATACAGACGCACTGTCTCTGTTTGATTTTGTATGCAAAGACGATACGTTGTTCTACTGAGATAAGTTCCTGTATGACTTCAGACTGCTTAAAGGGATCCTCGTCAATGTTTAGCTCCTACGCCATGATAATATTATCGACCTCACAGGATGGTGTACTGTATAGGCATAGATAATTTTATATTAAAACTAGTGTCCGACCGAAACATGTTTTTTTGCCGAAACCGAAACCGAAACCGAATGTTCGGCTTTGGCTCTAGTTTCGGCCGAAACCGAAACCGAAACCGAACCTTTTGTAGACTTGTTAAAATCGTTTAAAAAATGTCATAAAACCGCTTTTACACACATATTATGGAGCTGTCAACACCCAGTGTCCTTGAAATTGATGTTACTTAAGCAGTTTTTTAAGAAAATTACTAGAGTTAGACCAAGGTAATTTTGCAACGATTTTGATAACACACGCAGTGCAAGTGTTATTTTAAACGTCAAAACTTCTATGAAATTATGACGTATAAATAACATTTGCACTAGTTGCACTGCGTATGCTATCAAAATCATTGCAGAATTTTCTTAGTCTAACTCTATTCATTCACCAGTCAAGCTAACATGTACATACAGGGTCAACCAAAAACGCGAGCGCAGCGAGCGCGAAAATTTTTGTTAAAATATCGCAAGGCCGGGTACCGATCTTCACCTGGGCCTAAAAGTCCGAAGTGCCCCAGTGAGGCGAACTTTCATGCGAAGTCAAAGCCGTGCTTCAGGCTTCAGGATAAGTAGTTGAGCACAAACTCCAACCAATGTCCATTGTATTAAAAAGCGAGATATTTCCTTGAGCGCTGGTGGCCTAGCGGTAAGAGCGTGCGACTTTCAATCCGAAGGTCGCAGGTACAAACCCCGGCTCGAATCCAATGAGTTTTTCGGAACTTATATTTCGTATAAATATCATTTGATATTTACTATTTGCTTTTCGGTGAAGGAAAAACATCGTGAGGAAGCCGGACTAGTACCGTTAAGTCCTAGTTTACTCTCTGGGTTCGAAGGTCAGTCTGATGGCAGTCGCTTTCGTAAAAACTAGTGCCTACGCCAATTCTTGGGATTAGTTGCCGGGATTACACGAGGAAGATGATGAGTTTTCTTATTATTCCTTTGCCCAGGCCCAGTAACATGCGACAGTGCTATCTCATTTACTCCGATACAATTAGACAGTGTGCGCGTTATAGGTATTAACAGTCTCTTAAGACTGCGTCTAGTGGCGCCCTCATTAGTGGAATTGTGTTTTGATAATAAACCAGTTAATTACTGTACCTATACATGAATCAGTATATGTAGGTACATATTAATATTGTTGTCCTACTTATTCCCCAACTTTTGGTCTTTGTCACATAGTTTAGTTTCATAGTACGAAGTACCATTTCGTAAGTTTCGGCCCGGCCGAAAGGTTCGGCCGTTTTTTGGCCGAAACCGAAACTACAGCCGAAACATGATTTTTTGGCCGAAACTGGCCGAAACCGAAACCGAAACCGAACCTTCGGTCGGACACTAATTAAAACACGGTATTATAATATATTTAATTACACAAGCGGGTCTACCGCGATATAATTTCATTGTAAACGTCGGAATTTAAGGTAAAAACAATTAAATTAAATCGCGGTATACCCGTTTGTGTAATTAAATATGTGTACAAAACGCAACGGTATTATAAGTATTTGTTACAAAGTTTGGGTGCATACTGCTTAACACTAAATACAGTGGAACCGCGATAGCACGAATCTTAAGAGAAACGCCAAAAACTTTCGTTTGTCGTCGTGTGATAACGAAGTTTCGTTTTCGTTGGTATTAAAGAGGTTTCGAGAGGTAAAACGCATGAAAATTCATGTGAGAGGTAATAATACAAACGCATAAAGTACATTCTTACTGTCTTTTTCGAGTTTACAGAGGTTTGTTAGTAAATAACTTCGGGATATGGTGGTGGTAAAACAATACGCCTATTTTTTTGAGTTGTAGAGGTCTAATTTCATTTTTCGAGTTATAGGAATTATTTCGAGTTATATAGGTTTTGGGGTTTGAATGGAAGGGGATTTTATTTGGTGTTAACGAGGATTTCGCCTTATCGAGGTTCCACTGTATATATCTATTTAATGGTAACTACGGAAGGTATTAAAAAACGTCCTACTTCTAGTAAAGTAGGGAACCAACAAACACAGTACTGATCTACATTTACACAATACCTATCTGTTTCATTTTAAAAATAAAGTTGTCACGATGTATACCAACTTTATTGACCGACTTGTTCAACTGGAAACTACAAAATTTACAAAATAAATAGAGCAGATAACACCATAACATGTTGACTTAATCACATAGATAGAATATAGTCCTTGTCTATGTCAAGGCAAGCGGTGTCCACAGCTGGCCGAACAAACAAGCCACGTAAATACCTCGTGAATAATAAAGCGTTTCCAGCGACCGGCCCTGGCGGCGGGCGGGTGGCCGCCCTTGCACGCCACACGTGTACTCGCCTCAAAACATAACCTGCCATTTACTTATTTACCGTTAAGGACATCCAGCACGTTGTGTGGTTTGGCAATAAAGGCGGCAAATTAAAAAAAAATAGGTGCGAAGGGTCAGTTTTCCATACCAAATGTCGCGCCTTTTTCTACTGACGCAGTGGGTTTTGAGTATACTATTTCCAGAATCTTTATATTCGCAACTTTTGGCTATGATATATATCATGATGTTTCTTATTTTTTAATTTAGGTAGGTGTCTACTTTACAAAAAATATTTTCATTGCCCCCGACGCACATGTGCGTCCACCGTTATACAAGTTTGTTCCTCGGCCACGCCCCCTGGCAGTGAATGCGTTAAATCAACCACCAAATAAATGCACGTTTTTTAACCTAGCTAATAAGATTTAAAATTGAATCTTAAAATAAAAAGCAAAACTGGTAGGTAATTAAATTTATTAAAGAGCTCTAGTAATTAAAATCAGTCTATCACAATTTATTACATAAGTCTTATTAATTAATAGCGACCTGCCCCGGCTTCGCACGGGTAAGGTAACGGGCCCCAAGTTCGTCTTAGTAGTGTTAGTACGTTATTTCGTTAGTTTTGTTTCTGGCGCAAATAATAAGGAATTCAAATATTTTTTATTCAAATTATGCATATGAAAAAAATCTGTATTATTTAATATCTTCAATAAAATGATAACCAATATTTTAGTGATTAAACTGAGAGTAATACGACGGTCGAAACTGTCAGACGGCCGCGAACAGCTGTGTTGTATGCGTGCACTTTTTTTAAGCCGGGTCTCCACCAAGCGCACGCGCTCGCGAGGCAGCCTCGGATGTGTGGCTCGCGAGCCTGGCCTCGCGAGGCAGCCTCGCGGTTTAGCTATCCGACCGAGCCATCAGAAGTCCGTGGCAATTTGCGATGGATAGTTAATTGTGTTATTTCTGCTGGTGCTATTTTTCTACTGGCTTATTGTTTAAAAAAGAGGAACAATTATCTGGTTGTTTGGGTCTGTCTGAGGAACAATGGGGGCACGTGCATCTGTTATTACTAGCCGGTTAACTGACCTGTCTTGTGCAAATTGTTCTGTTGTTCCTTCCTGGTTATTTATTTGTGCTTTTGTTTTAATCTGCCACGGTTTTTCTTTTGTTCGTTAATATCTCACGTGTGCATAGTTGAAACTAGCAAACAGTGTCCCTTTATTTGTTAATTAATGTCCTTTTCTAGTTTAATGATAAGGAATTGGTTGAGGGCCCATTTCTAGTGAAGTGCAAAATATAGTAAAATCACATTTTTACTACCTTGTCTACACAAAAACAACCAACAGCACTGTTTTTGTGTTGGGTTAGGACAAAGCAAAAACATAAATGCAATGAATAATACCTAGATTTTTTTTAGAAGAGTGGCTAGCTATATCCGAAAAATTTGAGCATAAATGGAATTTCCCCCATGTGATTGGAGCCATTGGATGGAAAATATGTTATGTTACAAGCATCGATTAATAGTGGGACTGATTATATCAATTATAAGCAATTCCCCGCGTACATTTATTTAAATGTTTTGGATCTTTGGGATCCCACAACACCTTATGTTCACCATATAGTTGAATCGAAACAGATCGACTGCTCTTAAGAGTTCATAATTATTTATCAAAACTATTTGCGCTCGCGAGCCAAAACTACCACCAGTCCACACCGAACGAACAGCGCACACTGAGGCACCTTTGAGCATGTCACATTTACCGACTGCGGACGGCTCGACCCCGAGGCACGCTCGGCCGAGCCAACGTGCGCCCGAACGGCCCCGAGGCACGTCCACATAGACCGAGCATTTGGCTCGCGAGGCTGCCTCGCGGGCGCGTGTGCTTGGTGGAGACGCGGCTTTAGGCGTAAGGTGCGCGCTCTAACCTTTCTGTGGGTTCCATAATAATTGATTTGATATGAAAACACATTGAATATATGCATAGAAATACCTTAAAATTGCAATAAATCGACTCACGAAATAGCGGTCATTTTATTTTACGTGTGTCTCCTATTTCGTGCCTCTAACGAATCAAGGGTTTTCTAGATACATTTTGAGTGCTTGTTTTTAAATATAACAACGAAGATAATTAAAAAAAAATATTTAGAAAACAATTAATGTATTTCATGAAGTTTCGTATGAGCGAAATTCGGTATATGTTTTTTTCACTAGAATTCTCATAAAACGAGTTTGAATGTGACCTGAGTTAAAATTTTTAAGGTATATTCCACGTATATTCTCATATTAACTACTAGCACAATTTTATTTATAATTCAATTTATTTGATTTATTTTTGTGTATGTTTATATTTAACATATAATATAGTTAATTTTTTTTTTGTAAATATGTATTTTTTTTAATTTTTTTTTATTCATTTTTTTATTTTAATAGTTCGACTTTTAATCAAGTATTAAAGTACCCATATGGTTTACAAAGTCTTAATTCAACCATTAAAGTCGGTGAGTACAAAAAACTTTAAGCTAGCTCTCAATTTAACATTTTTTTTAAAATATTATTTTTAATTTGACCTTACAATTACTCGTAAGTAGGTAAGACCGTTAAATATTTAAAATGATTATCAGCAAATTATCACCAATTACTCTAAGAAAATGTATTCCGAAACAGGGGACACGAATACACGAACTTAGGACCTGAGCTAAATTTGTATCACGAAATGGGAGCCAAATATGAGGTTCACGAAAAAATTCATATAAAAAAAGTGTCAACTAAAACCCTACAGTTTATACATTAAACTATTAACAAAGAACTAATATAACTTACTCAAAAGCTTTCAAGGTATTGATATGCTTAGTAATATTTAAAAAAAGTATACAAACTCTCAAGAGCCTTAACCTGCCGAAACAGGGGACTTTTACCTTAAACCGTAATTAAAATGTAATGTCAATCATTGTGTTGTAAATATTAAGTCGTTGTTTTTAATTCTAACTCAGTGCATCGACTTTAAAATATTGACATAGTGAAAAGGTGCATTTTATTATTTTATACGCTCTAATGCATTATGCTCGAACAGCCCGATGCAGTCAACAAATTTGTTTATCTAGACCCAGACGTGAAAGCTACGATATAAAAAGACTACCGGATAAAAATAGCACGGAACATTTTCCGTAAATCAGTGCAATTTTCTACTGATAAATGCAAAAACGGTTTATATGAAGAAGAGTAGAATGTGAAATTGAAAATGAATTTAGCATCGGCTAAGTAGGTCAAGTGTTGAGGTAATTAATGAATGTAGATGGTTGTGTGAATAAGCGTGCGCTGGGGATGTCATATCTAATTCATGGAACAGGGTTAATCCTGGCTTTGCTTAGTAAGTGCAATTCACGGATAATTGAACATGCAACTGTGCCGTGTACAGTAGTAGCTAATTAGTTTGTACATTTTGCTTTTGATGTTCGAGGCTTGTTGTTTCTGATGAGAAAGTTGCATCCACATGTGGGGCAAAGTAATCAAACATGCAAATTTCGGGTTGTTTCCTTATGTTAGCTGGTAGAATTGAATGATTGCTGGTAGAACTTTTAAATGATGATTTTGAATGATAAATATTGAATGACGTTCATTTGGATTTGATTTTGTTTGATATCTAACAGTTAATATTTTCTTCGGGTAGGTGTGGTATTTTTTTTTGTTTTTCACTCGGTAGCAGTTTGTTTAACCCTCGTGCCTTGAAACCCTAACAACGCCCAATACCACTTTGCGAGTGGTGTACTTTTGGAATATTACGCAATCTTTCGCATGGCCGGGTATCAGGGGGGTCAATATATATATGAGGGGTTCAATAAAAACTTTGCCTCTTTGTAAAACAAATATATAACTACCTATTAGAGAACTCGTTTTTCCCTGCCTCGTAATTTTTTGAAAAAGACTACTATTTTGAATACGAGATATAGTTAAACAAATATAAGTACATATAGGTAAGTAGATCCCCAAAATACGATAACGACTGGGACTTTTTACACAACTTCAAAAGAAGGAGGAAGTTATGAATTAACATATTTTTTTGTATGTAAGTAAAGTACATATGTTACCTCAGAACAGTCAGAAATCCGACATTTCTGAACAGATTTGTAAAATTATTTTATTGTTTGCTTTTAAGATTAAGTTTGGCGCCGACTTCTAACGAGTTGCTATGCTGCATATACTTGTACCTAAAAGGGAAAATAATTTATTTTATCCTTTTTGAAGTCAGTTTTCTTTTTATTTGAAGTTCTTAGCATGGTTATCGTTCATTGTTAAGAGTTAGACCGGGCCGGGGCCAGGCCGGAGCATCCGGCGCTTCGTTTTCTAGGGAAAGTACCACGTAATCACCGATCAGCCGTCATAGAAAATGACATGTCGGACGCCTCGGCCCGGGCACGGCACGGTCTAGCGTGAGTCATCCTTTAAGCTAACTTAATGGCTGTCGGATTACCGATCACAACTAAACAGGCAGTACATTATTGTATCTTAGTTTCAAAGTTGCAGAAGTTATTGCGTCTGTTTCTCGAGACATGTATTGAAGACACTGTATTCAAGTAGCGTCCTCTTAGCTTTTGGGCTACGAGGGCAGATCAGAATAACACATGTGAAGTGCCTGCAGCAGAATGACTGAATTTTATTCTATAAATAGATCCGCCTAGGGATGTAGCTCGCGAACCGGGTCAACGGCCGGGTACGAAATAGGGCAAGCGCAGTTAGTACATAATATAATATGAGCAGGCTCATAATAGGTTTAGGGCATCTGGACTAGATGAGCATAAAAAATACTACACTGATTTAAAAAGCTGCGTCAACAAAGCTCTATTTAATGAAACACGGGCATATTTCAATCAACATATTAACCGTAATGCTAGTCATTCTCGATCTCTATGGAACAATCTTAAACGCACCGTGAAAGTAACTCAAAAATCTCAAAACCATGATATTCATACTCATTTACGTGACCCAGATCTTATTAACTCGCATTTTCTCAGGTTGCAGTTGCAGGTAATCCTGTAGCTCCACAGCCATATCAGTCTTACTTTGAATCCAATCGCTACCATGCCTTATCATTTAGCTTAGAGCCAGTAGATGAAATCTCAGTACTAAAAATAATTAGATTACTTAAATCCTCTGCTCTGGGCGATGACGGTATTTCATTAGATATGCTACTTCTAACTCTTCCTCATTCACTAGATACTATCACTGCAATAATAAATAAATCCATAATATCCTCAGCCTTTCCCGAGGCCTGGAAAATAGCATTAGTAACGCCTCTTCCCAAAAAAAGTAACGTCAGTAGTTTTAAAGATTTGCGACCAATAAGCATTCTTCCTTGTATATCTAAAATAATCGAACGACTTGTATGTATATACACACTTCCTGTTCTACAATCTGCAGGGTTTCGTAAATCGCATAGCACGGCAACTGCACTTCTTGATGTAGTAGACAATACTATCTGCACAAGATATGGGCAGGGGAACTATAATGGCACTTCTTGATTTCTCTCGTGCCTTTGATGCCATAAATACAAACTTATTGTTATCCAAAATGAAATATTATGGTTTTGAACCGGACACAATTAAATGGTTTTCGAGTTATCTTACTGATCGAACACAAATGGTCAAACTTCAAGATAGCAGCGGTATGATTTTGAAGTCTAAACCATCTATATTATCTAGAGGAGTGCCACAGGGATCGATCCTAGGCCCGCTATTATTTATTTTATATACAGCTGATGTCCGTGATGTAATAAAACATAGTAACTTCCACTTATACGCTGTTGATATCCAAATCTACATTCCATGTGATCCTACTAATGTTGCTGTAGCAGTTGCCAAAATAAATAAAGACTTGAACAATATAACAACTTGGTCCTCCTCAAATTCTTTAGTTCTAAATCCCAGAAATCAAAAGTTATGTTTTTCGGTTCTAAACACCAATTAATACAAATAGATAGCCATAAACCAATAATTTTCATTTCTGGCGAACAAATAGATCGTGTTTTCGAGTCGCGTAATTTAGGTCTTATAATGGACGAGACTCTTCGGTTTGAAAGTCACATAGCAGATATTGCCAGAAACTCGTTTTATAGACTAAAAATCCTCTATAGAATCCGTGATTTTCTTAGCGAAGACCTTCGAATCAAACTTTGTGATACGCTTATACTCTCAAGATTTGATTACGCGGATGTGGTATATGGTCCACGCTTATTAGCACGGACAGACCGCATCTTACAAAGAGTCCAAAATGCATGTGCTCGTTATTGTTTTAGAATTTCCCCGCGAGCGCTTGTGACTCCTTATTTAAATTCATCAGGCATACTCAAAATGGCATACAGAAGAGTACTCCATCTTTCTTCCTTATTGTTCGGTGTAGTAAAGTTTGCAAAACCGGAGTACCTCTTTGAAAAGTTCACCTGGCGCTCAAACACTTCAATGAAATATGGCCTTAGATCGGTCAGCAGCAAATTAGTAGCTTCACATCACTGCGCCACCGCTTTTCGAGGTAGTTTTAAATACACAGCAACTAAGTGCTGGAATAATATACCTCCACCACTACATATATTAAATGGTCTTCATAGTTTCAAAACCCGACTTAAGCGACACCTTCTTCAGATTCAAACAGAACTACCTCTTGGCGGTAGAGCAATACCCTCTTACCTACCTTCTTATCTCTGATAATAGCCCAGCCAAACAATACATTAGACTATATTCTTAACAAATACGTATGCACTTCACACTCAATATATATCCTAATCTATATACACAAAACGTTCCTTTTTTAATATACGAGTATATATTTGAATATGATACTGTATTACACAAACTAACGAACACACATAAAATACACAGTAGGTACACATATATTTTTTATAACTTGCACTCCGCGCTCCGTTCCGTCACATATTTTATTTTCCTCTTTTACTTTAGGTTCTTTATTATTTTATTAGGGTCCGACTGAAAACCAGCGTTGCAGTTAATTTTACTGCAACATCATGCTGAGTCGAGCCCCTTTTTAACATCACGCTGTTTTGTTGTTTATATGTAAACATAAATTGAATTTGTTTTAAAAGTTTTTAAGGTTTTATGTTTAAATGCTTAGACTAAATTCATTTAGATCTATGTTCAAATGTACCATTAATGTGATGTTTGTGATGTTAAATAAAGTTTTTCTATGTCTATGTACTACCTACATGTCTTGGTACATTGGATGGTTTTATATATAGGTACGCAGAAGTCTCTGGCTTGAAGTAAACTAGAATATATAGAGATGGGAGGGGGGGTGGGGGTGGGGGTTGTGG
Source organism: Cydia splendana (assembly GCF_910591565.1). Classification (NCBI taxonomy): domain Eukaryota; kingdom Metazoa; phylum Arthropoda; class Insecta; order Lepidoptera; family Tortricidae; genus Cydia; species Cydia splendana. The sequence continues at coordinate 35,073,528 of NC_085987.1, read as the reverse complement.
AGCTAAACGACGTAGATAGGTAACCAATCAGAGTATATTGTGTGACACTTAACTAGGAACTAGGTAGAGTGGTGGTACGGTACGAGGAAGTCAGTTCTGCGCGGTCATGCTCTAATTAATATTTAAACAGTTCTCTGTGCCTCTGCCGATTCTATGCGTAGTAATAATAGTTCAATGTTCGTAGCCAGTGATTGAATTAACTTACTTCCCATTCAAACTGTCTTGTTTTGGGGTAACAACCTACTAAACAAAAATATGGATTTGTCAGTAACTATATCTTTTTCCATCTTATTGGGGGTTTTAGCCACTCACTTGCTTTTGGTAACTGTAGCTACCAGCTGTCACCCTTATTTTATTATAATAATAGAGGTCACTGAAAAATATCAATCATGTGAGTGGATAAATGTTATAGAGTTAGGTCAGGAAAAGTCTGCAACAATTCTGATAAAATACGCAGTGCAAGAGTGTTATTTATACGTCATAATTTCATAGAAGTTAGACGTTTAAAATAACACTTGCACAGCATGATGTGCTGTCAAAATCGTTGCAGACTATCTCGGTCTAACTGTTATGGATTTTATAACATAAAAAAAATACCATACGATTCTTTTTACCCATCCTCCACTGACAAGCGACTCTTGTCAAACTAAATCTATGGAACACAACACTTCAAAGTTCAAATTATGTAGGTACAGTCAGCAGCAGAAGTTACTAAGCGGGCCAGGTGTTCAAAATGATCTTGACGCGACTGTATTGTTAAGATAATAAGAGCGTGTCAAGGTAATTTTGAACACCTCGCCCGCTTAGCAACTTCTGCTGCTGACTGTACCTACTTTAAAAATCGCGAACCGAGCGCGTAAAATACCTAACCAACTTTACCACTCCGATCGTTTCAATGGCGGTGTCCTTTGTCATCAAGATATACCAACGGCATTATCAAATCGATCACGCTTCCAAGTCTGTATAATTACGACACCTTGACATTATACGACATTGATAAAAGGCGAGTGTGTGTTAACTAGTGCGCAATAACGTTAGTATAGATGGTCAAGCAAATCATGTCAGTAGAAAAAGGCGCGAAATTCAAATTTTCTATGAGACGCTATCCCTTCGCGCCTACATTTTTCAAATTTGCCGCCTTTTTCTACTGACAAGATTTGCTTGACCAAGTATAGTTGTGTTGTCGGCAGGTATGCCTGCGAGGATGATGAGCGCGCGGGCGGGCGCGGGCGCGGGCGGCGAGGTGAGCGTGGCCGACAGCCCGCTGGCCACGCTCGAGTCCCTCGCGCAGGCCGCCGTCATCGCCGTCATGGGCGTCGCCATCGTCATCTCCAACCTCCTCATCATTGCTGCCTTCCTTAATTTCAAAGGTATAGTTTATAACACGTGCTTCCCATGCAGTGCAGGTGCAAAACCACGGTGAGTGGCGCTCAAGCCAGGCAGTCCGCTTCGCTTTCGCTCGCGCGCGTATATACCTACCTTACTGTATCGTCCGATATACACCCACTACTCTGTCGTCTAAATCAAGTGTAAAATTTGAATAAAGGCGAAAAAAACTATTGATTTTGGAGTGTAGTTTTATTAAGTGGTACCTAATTGTAAAATATTTTATCTGCACTACAGTCCTCTTGCGTATATCTGTCAACTTTACTTCCTCAAGTTCCGCCTCCAGGGGAGAGGGAGAGAAATTAGGATTAGAAATTAGCCGCTTACTGACACAGACCGAATTTCACGCGGGCGGAGCCGCGGGCACAGCTAGTATTACATATTTATATTACTTATTTTATTTCACTACCATTGGTTTCTATTTTCTAAAGATCGTTGACATAGAGTCAAGATTCCGAACATTTAGAGAAAACATTGGCAAGTATGTACCTAAGTAAATAAAAACAATCATAACATTTGAAATACGTTAACCCGACAAAGGTTTCTTTTCCCGCCCTCCTCATTTCAAAGGCGATGTAGCCTATGTCAGCCGTGTCACGACAACGAATCATTAATTCGGTTTTGCAGCTTTGTCGCTACACAGAAACACACGATACGAACGTAAGTACCTACATACATAAACTACTAAATTATAAATGTACTCGAAGTCGGGTAAAAATGCATTCAGTAATTTAATTTCTATCAAACGTCCTACTACCTACTTACATGAAATAAGCGCAGTGCGCAGTACATTCAATGTTTAAATTAAAACACGCTAAGCGGTATGTTCTGTGGTTAAAATTTACAAGTATTAATGAAATTTCAAAAACTGTCTCAATTTTCTCTTAAACTACCTATGCCTATTTGCTTAGCACCATAAATAAGTTGTGCTAAAAGGAATTATTTAATGAGATAAACGCTTTTCTTGATCTCTTTGTAACTATAATAGCCGGAGAGCTAGCCACGTCAAGAGGTATGCAATTTATAGAGCCACGAAATCCCTCTAGTTAGTGTGCCATACTATCATTATTAATTAATCCGGGCGCCTGGCAGCTGTTCAGCGGTGGGTGCGGGAGTGGATGGGCAACAAAGGGGTTGTAAAGTCAATTGAAGGTGTGCAATTTATAGAGCTCTGAGTTTGATGTGGTATAATAGCTAATTATGTATTTAATTCGAATATAACAATGCCAGGCGTTTTATTTGTGGGAAAAGTAGTGCCAGGTGATGAAAATACACAATCAGTTGTGCACCTGCAGGAAGATCACGAGCAAATTGCACTGTCTGTATGTCTTCTACTTTTTCCTAACACTTACCTAGGCGTGATCTTCCTGCAGGCGCACAAGTGATTGTGTATTTTTATCACCTGGCACTACTTTTCCACCAAATAAAACGCCTGGCATTGTTATATTTGAATTAAATACATAATTAGCTATTTTATCACACCAAACTCAGAGCTCTATAAATTGCATACCTTCAATCGATTTTACTTTGTTGCCCATCCACTCCCACACCCACCGCTGAACAGCTGCCAGGCGCCCGGATTAATTAATAATGATAGTATGGCACACTAACTAGAGGGATTTCGTGGCTCTATAAATTGCATACCTATTGACGTGGCTAGCTCTCCGGCTATAAGAGGTGTATATAAAGAAACGCGATATTACCGAGGGCCGCACTAAGTCGCACCTGAATGACACGTTGATAATCCTCGGACAAGAGGATAAAACGTTTACGAGAAACCTTATGATTTTGCGTAATCCTATTCTTTAGAAATAGCCAAATATTCAATAGGTACCTTAACACCAGTTTTAATAATAATATTAAAGCAAAGCGTAATGGCATCCTACTACTCTGGCAGGTACATGTGTAGATACATTGTGAAATTGTGTTAATATTATAGTCTATAATTATGATTGTTAAATTATGTATAAGTATAACACTTTATATAATTTTTTTTTTGTAATTTTGTCTGAACTGTTATTATTCTCGCTCCTAGTTTTAATATAACGATCACAATAGCATCTTCTAGATTTCTAATTTGGCATAATATACATAAATTCCATTACCCATTTTACAGTTTATATGGTAAATATGTAAGGTAATTTTTATATATTTACCTTATCATAAATTATAAATTTATCAATTGTATAAGAGTTTCGTTTTGTTGAATTGTATGTTTGCAATTTGCATGCCAAAGTAATCAAGAATTATTTATGATTATTAATATCATTAGGTACGAATAATTTATACTGTAGGTACGTAATGTATTATTCCGAAAGAAACACTAATAACTGTATAAACTGTATATTTTATATATCATATCATCGTCTAGTCCACAACACAAGCCGTCAATTTGTGTAAAATTGTCCTTTATGTTTTTATTTACTTAATAATATTTATTTATTTATACAAAACTAAACTTGAGAAGGTGCGTGACAATGCGTGAGGAAGTTTAAGCTCATTCACTGATGCGCTACGTGCGTAGCGCTACGTCGTAGCGGATAGCATGGTTCGAAAACAAATATCCGTCTGTTCCCCTGTACATTACAAGTTGTTTTGTCGTTTTAAATACAGTTTTTCTTTCAAAATAGTGAAGTAATGAGGGTTTGCGAGGTTTACAGCTCACAGGGCCATTAGGCACATATAACCCGCTACCACCAGTCAACATTTTAAATATTTTTTTTCGTAGAGTTAGGTACTTAAGTACTCTGATAGTCAGTCATTGGTCACTATTTCAGAAGAAGGTTGAGAGTGACACGTTTCCAACTTAAGGGGCCCACTGATTAACAGTCCGCCGGACGGTATCGGCCTGTCAGTTGTTCAGAACTGTCAAAATTTTGTTCTAACTGACAGGCCGATACGGTCCGGTGGACTGTTAATCAGTGGGCCCCTTTACAGCTGAAAGATGTTGTGTTGTGTCGTGTAGTCATTTTCAGATAACGCGTACCATTTACTTTTTTTTTACTATCAAATTTTGGATTATTTCACGAGGTCTATCGATTTAGAAAGGGATATCATTTAGATTTCAAAATGTAATTTGAATTGGCCTCCATGTCTACTATTGTGCCGTAATAAATAAGGTAATTTAAGTTAAGCTGGTATGTAGTGTGTAAAGAGAGTGAATGGTACCTATATCGTGGTTTCGATATAAAAACGCAATTTGATAGACAGTTGTACATTTTTACTTTTAGTATGGGAATCAGTCACATCATTTTATCACGAAAATTGACAGTGCTGCAGCAGTTAACGTTGCAACAGAGTACCTAATGCTGGTGCAGTTGCCACCCGAATGTCACCTTTATCATTATCTTAGAATGTCATTGAAAACGCGAGCGAAGCGAGCACGAAAATTTTTCGATATAAAAACGCAATTTGATAGACAGTTGTACATTTTTACTTTTAGTCCCAACCAGGCGCGAATCCAGGATTTCATATAGAGAAGGGATGGGACAGTTTTCTATTAGCCTAGCTTCTCTCTGTTATCCATGTCACAACGTATTAAATTCAGCGCCATCTGTTAGTTTACCAGGGTACTCAGGGTATGAGGGTATAATGTGGTAGCACATATTTGAAAAAAGTTTGCCCCTCCTTCCTAAGTAGCGCTATAACATTCAGGCGCAAACTTAAGTCAATCGAGTGTTGTGGCTACCCCCCATTTTACGGGTTAAATTTTTATAGCCTATAACCTGGCCGGGGATTTTCTCGACAGATTAGTAAAGTTTTCATCAAAATCCGTTCAGCCGTATTCATGTGATGCGCGGTCAAATAAACAGACAAACAGATAAACAGACAAACAGAGAACAATTCTAATAATAAATAAAAAAACTGTTGGAACGTGTTCTGTTATCGATTCTAAGTATCCCCAGCCAACTTTTTTTTTAATATCTTCCATGTACAGACTTTCGTCCCTCTTCAGCTATATTATATGTATAAATAGATAGATTATTTATTCCGAAGAGAAGAGAGTGGTTCTTAATATCTTCACCATGTGTGGCAGTGGCTATTATATTTCATTTTCTTGTTCCAGGTCTCTCGAACGAGGTGATTAATTACTACCTCTTATCACTGGCTGTGGCGGATTTATTGTGTGGGTTGTTCGTGGTGCCTTTATCCGTATACCCAGCCATTACTGGTCGCTGGATGTTCGGCGACCTAATGTGCCGACTCGCAGGATACGTCGAAGTTACTCTGTGGTCCGTCTCAGTCTACACTTTCATGTGGATATCCGTGGACCGATACCTGGCCGTCAGAAAGCCTCTCCGATATGAGACGGTTAGTGCGACGGTAGTTATCTTTTTCAATACCTCTTTTGTGGACGTAGTAGTGATGTATTCACAACTAGAAACTCCTTTACAAATAAAAACGACACACAGGCCTTGAATCATCTGTGACATACACTTTTTGCTCCTCAAAAACTTCATACCAACATACCTATCTGATTTCAGAGATATCGGGTTTCTACACCTCACGTTCCAACATAATTATTTTCTAAACATTAGATTCCGCTGAAATAATGGTCGTACCTACCTACCTATTTCGAGTATATTAAGCCCTTGCTACACGGTCGCCGACAAGCCTTCTAACCGTCTGACCTTGGTCTTTCCTTGGTCAGTTTTGGTAAAATTTTGTTGGAAACAACTGTATACACGGTCCGGGACGGACCAAGGCCACGCGGTCTGAAGGCTTGTCGGCGACCGTGTAGCAAGGGCTTTAATCTAACTAAGCTTACCTAAAGCCCCCTCCAGACTATGCGCGTGAATCGCGGGCGAAGCCGCGAACGCGAGTGTGGCGTCGATTTCGCAGATTGTTCACGCCTTCGCGCCTTGTTCTCCGTTTTTTGTCAGTATTTCGGCCCGCGTCAAAGGAGACGCGAAGCGCGAACTTGCAAGACTCCACATTACACACTATTTTGGCTCTTCTGTGGCAAGATAATTATACGAGTATTATGATTATATTATATTAAAGCCTGACAACAGTTTATTTGACCCTCGCCATTTTGCGGATTTTCAATGGTACTAATTTCTTTTACTGGCAACAAGTACTCTTTGACAACGAACGTTGGATGTCATCGAATGTCACCGATGTAAACAAATGGAAAATATCTACGAATATATTCAAATATAAACGGTTTTATTACAAAAATGCCAAAAAAATTTACCAAAGATGCGAAAAAAATTGTAGTGAATGCAATCAAATACTTACAGCTTAAAACATACGAAGGATTACATAGCATTCCAATAAACAATGTTTTAAAGTTGGTTGTTGACATGACCGGTATTGACATTTTATAGTGCGGTTTTATTGAACTGGTTAGTTGTTTGGTTTAAACTTTAATATTTCATTTAAGGTTTATGTAGATCGACGATAAAAATCCTATAATCGAATTGGAGACTGAACGTTTTATAATCGAGGTTGGTGGTCCTGAAAGCGACACAACATCTGATGAAAATCAGACTTCGTCAGAGTCAGAAAACGAAGAATATGTAAATATTGAATATTTAGAATCAGATTTTGACGAATAGGTAAATTGAAAGAACCGAATTCTCTGTAAGCAATGTTTTGACATTATACGTGTATCAACATGAAGCCAATGCCCACTACCCCGACTATACATGACGTACGCACATTATTGCCATACGTAAGCTGTTTGCAGCGACACTATCTCAGGGTTAAATAAACTGTTGTCAGGCTTTAAGCTGCTATATTTTACGGTTTCACAAGAAAACAAAATGGAAAAACAGCTAAATCACGTATGATGCCATAGATAACTAACAGTTAAACTCGATCAGCTGATGCTTTTCCGCCATCTTGCCGCAAACCAAACTGCGAAATCGCCGTGAAGTGTGCGAGTGTGGAGTCATACGTCATCTTCGCGATATGTTCGCTCCGCGACGTCGAGGCGCGATTCACGCACATAGTCTGGAGGGGGCTTAACACTCAAGATACCCAAATATAGAGATTATCTTGTCGAGTTTCGGTGTAGATAAATAAAGACCTTGACCTAGACCTTGTAGTAAATAAGCTTTCGTAGTATTAAAACTTTAAACAAAGGTATTTTTAGATCAGAATTAAGCGCCCCTCTAGATTGATGTGTGTCTTTTTTATTATTAAAAAGGCCTATTATCCTTGAAATTTGATAAAATATTGTATACTAGCTACAATGCCTTATTTAAATATACGAGGTTCATAAGTACAGAATCGATTAATAGGATAATAGATCTGTGGTCCATTAGAGCAAGCGTTTTATTTATTTATTACCTATGTATTTCCTAAATATGCATACAGAAAAATTTTATTACTTCAGAGTGCTCTTTTCCAATTTTAATTTGCATGGTGTGGTGAGACTAAATGGCACCGATAATATCGTTCTTAACTTCCAAAAGATTTTTTGGACAGGGGACGAAAAAGTAGGTATTGTTTGTTTCTATATCTAACACTATTTAGCTGGTTTTCTGCCCTTGCTGTACTTGGTCCTAAAGGAGTGTAGTCGCATTGCACTTACTGTGCTGTGTAGTATATATGTTTAGTTTTATTTAACTCAATTGCGGATGCTGAGTTAAGTAAGTAGTGCGCTTTTGGTGAATCGATGTATGGGACTTAAATATGATTACACCCTTCTAACGACGCATGCCACTTTTGTAAATATTTTTGCTGCTAAGACTACAGAGGGTTTCATTAAACGAGGTGAATAAAAAAAAGTACGAAATGACAAATAAGTTGAAAGGAAATAATTTATTTGATAAACGGCGCAGCTGTTTTTCTTGTCTAGCCACATACAATATCCGATTGATTAATAGTTAGGTACCGTAGTAATCGAGTACCTACCCTAGAATTCATATTTTAGGGAAATCGATTAAAACAAGCAGTATCAGTCTATAATCGGAACGTGTGCACTAAGCACTAGGGCAGGGGTCGGCAAACCCTCGAAGGAAAGATCAAACCGCAGTAGAGATCATTACTTAAAAAAAGTTGTTTTAGTGTCTATGTTCTCTAAGTAAACATTTTTTAGCTTCTATAGATCCACAATTACTTACAGGTCCATAGAGCCGCGGTTTGTCGATCCCTGGACTAGGTGGTTTCTGTTAATTATAATGAACTTAAGCAATATGTCCGAGCATTTTTTAACGTTCTGTAGATTTTGAGTATTGTAAGGTTATGCAAACGTATAAATACTTTACTGAACAATTTAGATATTGGATGCCAAATTTCGATAACCTTAGTAGAGTTTGACTAATGTGGAAGCTATTCAGCCTGTCGCCTGGTCAATTGTCTTGTCGTGTGAACCTATAAATATTGCTATTGTATTCAACCTACATCCAACGAGTTTGCGTAGCTTAAAAAGCTTCCTGTAAAAAATTGCACTCGTATAACAATTTTCTGAATATGATAAGCGGAACACTACATGGGAGACATATACCTACTTCCCTCGGGCTGATCAAGAATATACACTTACTTGAATACATTTTTTTATCATTTAAAAGAACACACTGTTGCTTAACCCCTCGAGCGGCAAAGCAATAATTATGTATTTTTAAATTTGCGCGCCGTACGGCGCGGCGCACAGCCTCAAGGCGCCAAGTTTTCAATATTACAAATAATCCAGTGAGATTGTAGAATTTTGTAACGTGGCGCTTCTGCGTCAAATCCGGTACTTCTGATTTTTTTGCAGACTTATTTATGATGTTGGCCCAATTAATAATCCAAGTTTGTGTACTTGAGCGCCGAACGCAACTTTGTCAAAAACCGAAAAACCTGCGAAAATTTCGGTTTCTATTTAGTTTTGGGCGATTCTAACCCTAAAGGACTAGTTTTTGATAGTACCTTCCTTAGACGTTTTTAAAGAAGACTAAATTTGCTACAATACGAGATTAGAACTGTCTCTGTAGATTGAATAGTTTCCGAGATAAAGGCTTTCAGAATTTAGATTTTTTTGAAATTGAGCTCGTAAGCTAAGTGAGTGCAGTGAGTATGCACTTTTGACTCAGGCGATGCCGCTTGGCACGATTGTTCCTAAGGTCAAATAAAGCTGATTTGGCCCAGTAGCTACGAGATCGTACCGTGCATACCCCCCAAAAAGGGAGGGGAAAGGTCGAATCCCCAGGTCCAATCTTTGCTATAGTTCTTCCTACTCTTAGGAGCTAGGAACGTACTATCAAAAACTAGTCCTTTAGGGTTAGAATCGCCCAAAACTAAACAAAAACCGAAATTTTCGCAGGTTTTTCGATATTTGACAAAGTTGCGTTCGGCGCTCGAGGTCACCAACTTGGATTATTCATTGGACCAACATCATAAATAAGTCTGCAAAAAATCAGAACTACCGGATTTGACGCAAACGCTAAATGTATAATTTTACTGTATTAAAATGGCTACCGCCGCATTGACCATTTCGAGGGGTGTTGTAATGATCGATATAAAAATAATTAATATATTTTCTGTCGATATATCAACATTTCATAGAATTTCAGAAAATATTAATCACTCATTTTATTATAATATAGGTACATTTGGCATATTATTAAAATGTTTAATATTATTTTATATAATTATCTTTCGGTATAACACTTATTTCTGATAACGATCATGTGATATAATGCTCATTTATAAACAGATTTTATTATATTATGTAAGTATTATTCGGTATTTTTGTAAATTGCGTTTTATTTAAGTACCTACCTAATCTAAACTTCTTTTCTTTCATTTTAAGTAGGGGTCGCAATTCCAACCTAAGTTAGGTTGGTCATCACATTAATGGTACATTTGAACATAGATCTAATAATGTGTATTTAGTCTAAGCATTTCAACATTTTAAAATCTTAAAAACTTTTCAAAGTAATTAAATTTATGTTTACATATAAACAAAACAGCGTGATGTTAAAATTTGATTTTCTGATTGCGGTTCGTTTTGTGTAGGGGTCGCAGTTCTTAACCTTACCTACCTAGTTATAAATAGCAGTTCGTTATACGTAGAAGGAGTAGGTATCGTTTTTTGTAGTGTGTAATAGTAAATGTGAGATTATATATCTAATACATTATATCAACAATGGTTATAACAATTCTACTTTAGATGAAATAACATTATATCAAAAATTCGGTATTGGAAATATGCATTATACTTCAAGAATGTTATCCTAAATGTTATTAGATCAATTAATCATTATATAAAACGATAATAATATCATATGTAAATATATTCAGTGTTGTTATATCATTTAATAATTATCCTAAATAAGCGTTATTACAACTGATATTATAAAAAAACAATGTTTATAGCCATCGATACGCACACTATTTCGAGGCATCTTGCATAACCTTTACTGACTATCGCAAAAAAATAGCCCGATACGATTGCTATCTAGTGCACACGTTTTGAACTAGTCCCCGAGAAGGCGGTCTATTCAGGCCTTGACCAAATAACTATACGTGATTATGAGTATGATGGACGCACTTTCATCGTGTATCGTTACATACGTCGTAACCACATTACCTATGTACGGAGCCGTACAGCCCGTACAGAGCCATCTACAGTATCTGTCAAAATCTAATTGTAAAACGAATTCAATCAATGAATCTTTGATAGGTACCTTTTGGGTATTATTTATTCATATATATGGTACAAAAACAAGTCAATAAACAATAAAGATAGGTACCTACTTGTTAAAATGTCACGGCCACGATGACAAACGATTAAAGTGCGACCATCATGGGCCCGCTAATTTCACTTCCGTACCGTGTTTTCGGTATACCGTGGCATAATCAATTCGTGTTACTAAGCCCAGTCGCTTACAACGTTCAGGTACAAACTCGCACTCGAAGTCAGTGCTGGATGGTGTTCACTTGGATATCAGCGGCAATGCTCTGTTGTCCGCCACTGCTAGGCTACAAGAAGGAAGCGAACTTCGACAAGGAGACCTTCATCTGTATGCTGGACTGGGGCACCACGTACGCCTACACTGCCACTCTCGGAATTCTCGTCCTAGGGCCGAGCGTAATCTCTATCGTTTATAATTACTTCTATATATTTTCAATGAAACGAAAGCTAAACAGTGGTGCACCTATTCACGATAAAGAATATGCAACTGCTTTAGCGGAGAACCTCGCTAACCCTAGCCATTGGATGAGCTTTATTCTCGTGTCAGCTTTTTGGCTTAGCTGGGCGCCGTACGCCGGGGTCAGGCTGTACGAGTACTTCACTTCTCAAGAACTTAAGATTCCGATGCTGCACTTTGGTGTCGTGTGGCTTGGAATATTAAACTCCTTTTGGAAAATTGTAATTTTAATCTCTTTAAGTCCACAGTTTCGATTAGCTCTCAGAATACTTTGCTTAACAGCCTGCTGTCGCACTAAGGGCCGGTTACAAGCCGAGCTTATAGGTTTGGATAACGACGACTGAATCATCTTTTGGTCTACATACTGTTACGTAAAACAAACTGAAACTTTAATAACATATTATTAAGAGACAAAGAGTGCGCATTACCTGGCGGTGCAAAACAAGAGTTTTGGTTGTGTAGTATTGAATATGTACGTCTGTTAGTTCGATAGAGGTAAATACAACCATGTTTGTAATTGAACAGTGCCTGATAATAATAATAATACAATAAAAGTCCACGAGTTCTAACGTCGCCGCTTTTGCTCGTTTGGGTAATTCCAGTAGTAATCTCGTGATTATCGCTCAATATAGATTATTGTTGTTTCTTCTCTTTGTCTCTAGTACATTTTTATTAATATTTTTTAACATAGCTTGGCGATAAATTAATACTTACCTACGATAGTATGACATTTATAGTTATCAATCTTGTATATGAGGCATTTGTTATCAATAACCTCAAGTCTCTTTTTTTTGTAAATCTTAGTGCGTACCCTTTCGTGATAGTTTCATATTAGATGGTCATATAAAGGGTGCCTTTTAACATAATTATTTTGTAGGATTGAATGACCCATCAGAACAAAATATTTTAATTAAATAGCATATTTTCTTAGTCGAATCATAAGTTCTATTACAAGTCATTTTATGAATAATAATAACACCTTTACTGTACCTGCAGCACAGCGAGTTGATTCACTGTGAACAACACTGTAGGTATAAGTACCTAATTAGATTAGTGGAGTACAATAGTACAATAAGCTATTGAACCATCATGCGGATCTTAAGCTTTGTACCAGTGGCTGAGGATGCACCCGCGATTAATGTTCATCTCAAAGCGAAGAGAGAGAAGCCTTTCAATCGTTTCTATAAATAATAAGTAGGAAAACGATTATACCGTTTTATCTATTAATATACTTGTAAAAGAACTAATGAGCTAACAAAGAGACCTTTCACACTATCCAATACGATCCCAGCCGAGGCCAATAGTTTGTGACTGTCTATAGGTACCTAGTATTTTTCACATGCCTTGGGTACCCACAGTTAACATCGCTGCCCCAATATTACAGGGTTCTATGTTACATTTTCAAGATAGTTGAAATTCGACTTAATGTCACTATGACAATGTTCAAATTTCAGTTCGATAAAAGTGAAACATAGAACAAGGAACCCTGTAATATTGGGGCAGCGAGTTGCCTTCTCAATATATTTTTGCGTTTTAAGGTTATAAATAATATGGAGATGACAGCTGTTACCGTATCCAAGCTATGTGAAAAATATTAAAATACTAAAGTATGTAGGTAGCACATTGTAAACATTGTCCTTCGTGTATGCCAACACCGATATATCGCCAGCCAGCAATGTAGATGTTACTCTATATGTATTTACGAAGCATGTCATATTACGTACTTAGCAAATATAATATGTGGCGGCACTGTTAGGGTCATCGTATCGTATCGGATAATGTAAAATGGCTCTAAGTACTTAGTGTGGTTAACGCTTTAGATCGTGGTTATTACACTGTCTTACGTTTCTTATGATAATAAATAAATAGATTAGGTAAATAGGTACATTGATTAGAGGGTATCATTCGTAATATATTTTTTTACAAAATATGTGTGAATAAAAAGCAATATGGAAAGATGAGTAATGAATCCATATCATTTGATTTTTAAACATTGTATTAGTATTTAACTCATTTTATCGTTAAAGATACTATTAAATCTGTAGATTGCAAGATATTCTAAACTAAAATTACGTGTTTAGGTAATGGGTATCATTTTAACGCACAGCAGCGATGAGGATATTATTTGTAGTATATTCAATTGAATCCGGATTAAAGGTATCGTCAAGTTGTAAGCGGTAAGGGTGTGATGTACTTACTCTACCTACTTAAATACCTATACCTACGATGCGAACTTTTCCACTAGCGAGCTAAAGCTAGTCTAGGCAACTGAGGCAACTGCTATTGTACACCCATATTTTTACAGTTGACTGTACCCATATTATAAAAAAAATTAGCACTTAATACATACCTATTTGTGGCAAAAAATAACATATAAATGATTTTTATTAATTTACCTACCTACCTTTTCATATGCAGTGCATTATTCAGATACGCAATCTATACGTCATAAAATAGTAAAAGAACTGTAGTAGGTATATATTTGCGATACCTATTGTTAATTTGTTGTTAGATACTAAAATAACATGGACTGTCACGGGTCTCGACGAATGGAAAAAAGAATGCACATTCAGATAACTTACGTAATAGTTTTAGTGATGTATACTAACCATAAATCGCTATCAGGCGGCCTTCAAGTGGGCACGTCACATGTTAAAGTCAGTAATCAGTAGTCTGTCGCTTCCCTGTACGGGCTGAAAAATAAAGTTATTTTGTATATTACGTACCTATAAGAATTGGGTTGTTTTATGCTCTCATTGTACAATCTACTGTATATTTGTCACGTTCAATTTGCATTACAGTAGAGTTCATAAATATGCGTTATAGGTACCTACCTACATTTTGGATTAAGGTGTAGAAATGTATATAACTATATTAACTCGACTGTACCAAAAAGTGTCCAACAGGGTACGCCGATAGCGATGTAAGCTTATTAACATAATATTTTGTTAAGTTTCGGTGTACGGAGTGTCTGTGTATTTGTTGTAGAATATCACATACGAGTATGCAAACTGTAGCCTCTTATTTCTCAAACCTAAGGCTGTGCTTAGATAATTTTGTGTGTTTATAATATTTTTATTTTTAGAGTGTAGTTGTAGACATTATGAAGTTAATATTTTTTGCTATGAAGCATTAGGTAAACGAGAAAGAGATATCAATACCATATGAGCAAACAACTAACATATTAGCGACGCGACGGCACGGCTTCTGGCCATGGAATTAACAGACATCTTCAATCTAGAACTACATAGTACGGTTGTAAGCCTAATTAAAGTTATACTTAAATTAAATCCAGCCTTATTTGCCGTCTTAAGACGAAAACTTCCGTAATGGTATACATTTATGATAACGCCCAGTTCCCGTTACCTTACAAAACAACATGCGTTGAACTAACTATCTACATACAGACCTTAATAGTTATACTTACCTATTGACGTAAAATGACATTGGAATGATTTGTATCTACCTAACTAGGTAAAAGATTTAGATAGCTACATATGTAACAAATAAATTGCATTGTATGAAGATGTAAGTACCTAATGTTTATAATCAATAAAGTGTTGTATAAATTACTATGTACCTCTGTTAGTAAGTAGTCTGTGGCACATACGCCTGAAGTAGGGGATAGCGGGGACTAACGTAACATATAATTTGACCTTAGTTTCTGGTAAACCATTATTATTTTGATGAAATTAATGTAGTCATATATAAATTCAGTTCATGTTCTGTACATTAGCATCTTGATTAAGTTTATTATTGTGTATTTTGTATGTATTAGAGTGACATTAAATAAATCGTCCGTTTTTGCTTTTCACCCCGTTGGCGGGCCGAAAGTAACACATTGTGGGTCGAAAGTAACAAGACAAAGAGGTTTATAATGAGTATAATACGACATATTAAATAAAAAAAATATTGATTATCTAACTGAATATTAATATAATAATACACTTTAATATTTGAATTTTAACTGCTTAAACAAATTATATTTAATGAAAACAAATTATTTTTATATCAAGTACTGAGATCAATTAGGTATTCTATTATAAACATGTTTACTCATTAGATAATTCAGTACTTATATTAAGGCTTCTAGTCACTCACAAATATGGCACACATATCGTTTTAATCATGATTGACGCAGCATGTGACCACATTTTACATACAATACATTGTATTGAATGGAAATGTAATTTTTGTACCCATATGGCTACGTTACTTTTGTATCCGGGCGCATTTTTCTGAAAACATGAAAGATAACTTTGAAACGGAACGTGATAGAAAAAAAAACAACGGGTTGCACTCCGGGAGTGCCGACAGAAGTGAAAACTCAATGACTAGTCCAAAATGTCTGCAGCACTATGTATAATTGACCCATCCTCCTTTCTATTGAAAAGCTTTAGTTCCGGAATTGCTGGCCAGTGAGCTTAAATTTGTAGCGTTAATTGTTTAAAATTCGAATAGAAATTGTAAAGTTACCTTGCAGACCTCGCATCTAAATATATTTGGTCATGATATTTTGAGTTTTATTCACCAGTACTAGAGTTCACTTTTATTAGCGATTTCATCAAGATGTAGCTTTATTGAATTATATTGGAGTGATATAAAGTTATGTAACTGTGAGATCCTCGTATTTCAGCCCGTACAAGATTAGAACATTGAGCTTTATTGCTTAATATAAAAGTCCAGTTTTAAATAATTGACCTGATTATGATACGTTATGACTAAAATTCTTTGGTGAATAACATTGTCCGTGACACATGACGTCAGCGTTACGTTACGCGTTCTGAAAAATCACTACACGTTATAAAACAAAGTCCCCCGCCGCGTCTGTCTGTTTTGTGTTTGTATGTTCGCGATAAACTCAAAAACTACTGAACGGATTTTCATGCGGTTTCACCTATCAATAGACTGATTCTTGAGGAAGGTTTAAGTGTATAATTATACACTCAAACTTTTCTCAAGCAGCAGTGTTTTGACTATTGGCTAAACCTACCAGAGTATTGTTACTTTTCACCCGCTTTTACGTTAGTGCCCGCTCTCCCCTACCTTCTTATATATTTCTACGAAGCCTACTCGTATATAGAAGTGTGTTCACATTCCTCTGCTTCTATCGAAGATCTGGTGATATCAATTTAAATCTACATTGCCTTCATTGTACTTACTAAATATTAATGTAATTTTACAGTATGCCGAGTAGTATACGTACATACCTACCATACTGCATTAGTTATCAACTTATCAATTCAAGAACAAAGCAATTGCATTTACGTGGGAGTTAAGTTTATTATTTAGTATAAGTTATGAGAAGTTACTCATGGAAAGTTAAGAATTAAAACTCAATTTGATATTAATAGAATATGTAATAGCGACATTTATCTATCTCATAATGTCATAATTTTTAAAAACTTCACGTATAATTGACGACTAGGTATATAGTTACATATAACGAGTTAACTAGAATAAATTATTTAGTATGTACCTATGTATTGTTATAAAATATGTAGGGTGTGTAACAAGTCACTTGGAAGTAATTAAAGTTAAAATTATCCATTATATGTTATTTTAGTGGGTACCAGTTCGTATAGTTTGTGTGTTTGTGAGTTCAATTCTAATTTTTAATTACCTAATTGTCGTGTACATAAGGCAGCTGGGGTTACTTACGGACAGAAGGTTATTTTCATGTACATGTGTGTGTCAGTGTTCCTTCATAATTTTATTCCAACTGACAATACTTTTAAAAGTAAAGCTAGACTAGTAGTTTGAGTTTATTAAATATATGGTTATTATTTTAATAAGTATATCTCTGATCTATTAGACTACAAAATACACAAACCTTATACTTAAATTGATGACTTGGTTGCTCAAAATTATTAATCGTGATACGCCCAGGGGGCCTAGCCAAGACGCCAATCGTTTGCGCTACGACAACGAAACGCTTTCTGTCTCTATATCACTCTTACATATTAGTCCGATAGAATAGAGAGACATATAGCGTTTCGTTGTAATAGCGCAAACGATTGGCACCCAGGCCGACTTATGGCACTCGATTCGATATGAAGCGAAGAGTAATATTTTAAATCATCTACCCTCAACTGGCTTAAGAAGCCATTTGAGGGTAGATTTTGTTAACTCTTTTTTAAATAAAAATACATATAGATACAGACTATAGATGATACACCCACCGAACTTAGGCCTCGTACAGTCGCCATCAGATATATCGGAGCGGCCAAGGTGCTCACAAATATCGGAACACGCCTCTATTGTCAGGGCGTTAGAGCGCGTGTTCAGATATTGTGAACACCTTGGCCGCTCCGATATATCTGATGGCGACTGTACCATCGTACCAACCTCGTACTTAAATAGGCGTTATCAGCCCGGGCATTGGTTCCCCGCCTTAATGACTGTTGACTGAATGTTTTTTTTTTTTCATAATTAAGTATATTGTACTTAAACTATATGAGCATAAGTATTAGGTAGGTACCTACACCAAAACGATTTAAGTACTATCAAAGAACACCATATAAATTTTGCCACATAATAATATTAAGTATGTAGTTATGTACTTAGCTACGTTCGAGTTCAAAAACATCTTTACCAGGGATGTTGCGAACATCCGCGTCCGCATCCGCGGAACATCCGCAATATTTTCAACATCCGCATCTGCATCCGCATCCACATAAAATCGATGCGGAGCATCCGCATGATGCGGATGTCGACCAAGTTGGTAACAGGAACGTATTAGCGGCGGCGCCGGCGGCGTAAGTGCTAGGTAATTTCGTCATTATATACATATAACGAAATCGTCTAGATCCCGAAAAGTCGGCCAAGTTACTGTTTAAATAAAACGCACCTATATTCTTGCTCAAATACTAAACGTTTCGTTTTTTTTTAAATAATAAATGCTAAAAATGTAATATTTGACGTTTTTTAAGTACCAAATCTTGACATCCGCATCCGCATCCGCGGATGTGAGTAGGGTTTGCCCGAAGGATCCGAAATGTATGGGAAGATTCGCGGATCCGGATCCAGATCCGGATAATTTCATACTTTTCGGATCCGAATTGCAAACCCTAGATGTGAGGCTTTAAATATCCGCATCCGCATCCGCGGATATCAAAAAATCTGGATCCGCAACATCCCTGATCTTTACAAGCCAACGGTCCAAAAATATATTAACACGACCTTACTTTCAGTTAAATTATATATTTTTGGAACGATGGCGTGCATAGTCTAATAAAACATAGTCTTCTCTTCTCAGAGTGACACAAGCCTACGTCACAATAACATTGCCACTTTATATAGCGCTATCGCATATTATCATATAGCGCTGTCGCATGATGACGTAGGCTTGTGTCAGTCACGTGACCACGAAAAGACGGGAAGAGAGTAACAGGCGGAGTATATTATTATACCATGGATGGCGTGCAAAGATGTTTAGTGAACTTGACAGTACAAAATAAATGTCAAGTAAGTACTTCGCGCGACAGTTGAATAAGTGTTAGTAGCTCACCAAACGAAAACCAAAAATTGCCAATCGGGAAATAATTCGTGTATAAGCGTATTTTGGCATCGTTGTAGGGAATGGTGTATTAAACAGGGGTCCCTTTGTTTGACATAAAGTTTTAAGTCATAATGTACTTATTGTACTCAATGAAAACATGATCGGTCCAGCCGTTTTTGAGTTATTGCATAAAATCTTTAGTAAAAAGACGTAAAAAGCGCTGCGAAGGTACTCCTTACATAATACTTACTAATAGCCCGCGCTTGGCCTGTTTCTGACTGAATGGTACTACGAAACCCTACACTGAGCATGGCCCGACATGCTCTTAGACGATTTTTCTTATCTGAGTCCCAAATACTGAAAAAAATATCCATTTGTAAGGGTGAAACGTAAAATTGCTCTAGATACCCTTAACTTTGCGATATCTAGATATGACAGATAGATGTAGGAAAGAAGCGAACGAGTTAAGCATACTATAAAATGTGTATGACCCATCACGAGCTTAACTTTCTGTATGTAATTTAACTGAGTGATTTGTATTATTAGTACTGTTTTATGCAGTTAAATTATTTATTGATAAATATTGCTACTACGTGCAAAAACCTAATAGCATGCTGCCGACAGTGAAATGACCGACTGCCGGCCTAGACAAGGTGTCAATCGCTATCGCTTCGACAACGAAACGCTTTGTATCTCTCTATCACTCTTTCATTAATATGCGATTTCACTAATGTGCGACAGTGACAGTTGCGTTTCGATACTTTCGATCGCTACGGAGCGTAAGCGATTGGCATGTTGGCTACGCGGCCTGTTTAATTCGTTGCGAGAACGACAATAAATTCGTCCAATGATGCTGCCAAAATAATTAAATTTAAATATCTCTTTACCTATATCTATATTCTCTGTATTGACTTTTGTTGAACACATAATTTAGACTGAAATGTGGTAAATGTTACAGTTGCCATCCCATCGAGGTTGTGACCTTACCGAGCAGGTAAATATCGTAACGTATAACATTAAAATCCATGACAATAGATCTACAACGTTGCTACAAAACGAGTTTGTGATCTTACTAATATAATTTGTGTATTTTAGTCTTCGTGCTATTTTTCAACAGTGTAAACTAATTCCACTTACATTTCACAAGAAGGCACCTTAAATTATATAGGTACTTAAGTCGCCGTAATTAGGTAAACGTCACAGCGACAGATTCGTTAGAGAAAGAGGTAGGTACGTAGTCTGTTCGAGAAACTGAAAACGGTGAAAAATAGAGATTTTACTCCTAAAAATACGTGTGATACCTCATTAGATTCGTCATGATACCTAGAAAAGTGTATTCGAAGCGTGTATTATATTAGCACACAAAAATATAAAAAGTTATAAACAAAAAAAGGGGGAATAAAGTAGATATTTTTTATTTCCCCAATATCTCAAAAACTATTAATATTTAAGAAACCAAAATTAATATTATAACAGAAGAGGATATTTCCAATCAAACATTCCATACTTGCGGAACTGTATCTCCATTATTTATACTTTTTATTCAACGCTTATCACAGCCCTCCGCGCCTCATTTTCGAGAAACGCGCGCGGCGTAAAACAACGATTACGTAACATTAAATATAATTTTAAAGATATTAAATATTGATTGAAAAAATTTAAAAAAATATGGTGTATTTAAAACATGGCAACAAATGCAATACTTGTATAAATTTATCTTAAAGTTATTTTTTCAACAAGTTACGCAATTGTTAATCAACAAAATTTACTCGAACATCCTTTTTTATTGAAATCGAAAATAAAGTATAAATAACTATTGTAAAATTGTGTCGCTTTCTAGAGCCTTTCTCATATACATGCTTAATAAGATCACACCCTACGTATTCAACACCAAGCATCAAAAACTATTTTTGATAATAATGGTTCTAAAGTATTTAGGTACATCATCAAACTTATATAGACGAATTTATGTTTTGTTAAGAGTTATTTGGTAAACACGGCTATTAATATACGCGCGTATATTACCTACATATCAACTAGAGTAGCTACCTATAAGAAACCGTAACAAATTAATTAATTCATTGCTTAGGGCCACGACACTTGACAGATGATCAACGGCGTCACTCAAGATTTTTATGTTTTACATCGGGAATTTTACAAGCTTTTATTTAACTTGCCTTGCTAGTATATATGTAGGTACCTATGTTAATTTCTTAGAGTGAATCAAATATTGGAAGCTAAATTTGACCCACTTGCCGAATTTTGATTGAGCTGAAAATTGTCATGCATATGTAAATCGGATGACAATGCAATACCTATTATGATGGCATGGAGCTGATCTGATGATGGAGACAGGAGGTGGAGCGCATGACCTACTATTTTAATAATATAATAATATTGGTTTATTTCGACGCGATAAAGTGACATAAGTAAAAGAATGTTAGCCATGTCAGTTTCTGTCACTTTTCTCGAATCAACATGTGTGCGCACCCTTAACGACTTTGTTGTAAGACATGTACCTATATAAATGGTGCATCTTCGTCATAATAGAGTCGGACCAAAAAAAGTCTGCAGCGGATTTGATAGCCCACGCAGTCCAAGTGTCATTTATACGTCATAATTTCATAGAAGTTTGACCTTTAAAATAACACTTTCACTGCGTGGGCTATCAAATCCGCTGCAGACTATTATTGGTCTGACTCTAACCATTCACATAATATTGTTAACACTGGGGCAATCGTCAGAAGAGAATATGTGCGGTTGCACAGAGCCTGGTAAAGAAGTAATATTAGTAGTAAGGCATTAACTAAGTACCTACTACTCTGTTACTTCCTACTGTCCGTAAAGCCTCAGCTTAAAATAGTCAATTTTCGCTCGCTAGTTTAATACAGAAATGTAAAGAACGAGTACTCGTATACTTAACCCCTTTATTCATAAAACTTTACGGGCCTGATTTAGTTAAATTATGGCTTATCCCTTTCTTACAAATACATAAGTCAAAATGACAGATAAAGACAAACGATTACTAGCTAATTGAGGTTTGTAGCGCGTTTATGAATAAGCGGGTATGTGTTTAATTAAAATTGATGTTTTTGGGAAGAGTATTGTATATTTGTAAGTAATTTGTTATATTATATTATTCTAGTTTATTTTTTTTACTCTTAAATAATAAGTCTTGTTAGAGGTGGTAACTCTTTTTTAAGGTGCATACATTGTATATTATTTCTTTAAAACATTTCTTTACTTGTACCTTTATTTACATTGTAAATCTGTTGTAGAATTTGTTCTCTTTTGTGATGCAATAAACTATATTTACTTTAAGGCTACTTGCGCCATCCAGGTTTAGCCACTAACTTAACCGGTTAAACCCGGAGTTATCAGTATAATTTAACCCTGTGTTAACAGTTAACTCCGAGTTAGTGGCTAACCCTTAGCAAGTAGCCGCATCATCTATTAGTTAAATAACTTTTTTGATGACTTCAACTTAAAATGGCACTATTACTCGTACATAATTTCGTAAGAATTAAATAACAGTATGAGTTTCTTTAATTATACATTCATGCCTATAACAAGTATATTATTATGTTAAAATATTGATAGATTTACGAGATACTCGGGTATAATAAAAAATATTGTTATAAAGATTTTGTTATTTATTTATAGAAATATGGAGTTCGTGTTTGCCACATTAAAAAATAGCGCCAATTGTTGTTTTATTCTTAGGTGTTCCTAAATAGCTATCAATGTGTCCTTTCTTCAATCATAATTTTGGGTTACAGACAGCAAGGTATAGTTGAATTATCGAGAAGATGGAATTGCATTTGTAGTGGTTGTATGCTGATAGTACAAGAAAATAGAAAATTCAAATATAGAATGCCTGTAAACAAACAATACTACTACATATGCAATTCCACGCTCTCGATGATTCAACTATAGGTCCTAGTAATGAGTCATTAATGTCATTATTATTAATATATGTCATTTGAGTTTTAAAAGCCCCATTAAGGTGCCGTAGGTTCAGAAAAAAGAGTTTTTGAAAAATCGTACCACTTATTGGGAATCTTGAGGATTTTCTCTAGTGACGTCATCTATTCGGATCCTGTGATTTATTTACATTCGCTCTATAGAAAAAAAATTGAACATAGGTGTAAAATGCACATTAATAATTGCCACAATTTTTACACAGTTAAAAAAAATGAAAATTGCTTCTAAAAATGCGCAATAACATTTCTTGAGGGAATTCATCGATTACTTTTTTTAAATTAAAACTTACAACAAATCAAATTTCAAAAATATGATATCTGCGGTCCGTCATCCGTCTCGCTCACGCTTACCCTCGGTGAGAGTGAGAGACACGAACCTACTGGACCTTAACGGAGGATTCAAGATGGAAAGCGATGTTTTTGCGGCAGCTACACAATAGCACCCTTGCCGTCGTAGTGCGCAAGTCACAGAAAGGTTGGAGGCAGTGGAGGCGTATTTACTTTAGTCAGGCGTGGCTCACACCGCGATTTCGTCGCTTTGCTACAGGTAGCTAAAAGTACATCCGTTCCACACCAATTTTGGTGGCTAGCCATAAGCCGCGCGTGGCGCTGTCGCCACCTAGCAGCCATATCTGTCCTGATCGTAACAGACGCGTTGTGTTAGAGAGTGAGTCTTCTGTACCTAGTACTATTATTTATTCTGTGCTAGTTAAGATTTAGGATTTAGAAATAATATCTCTGTTCATTTTGCTTGCAATAGTTGAATGCCATGAGAGAGGCGGACTGTAATTTAATATCGTTTTGATACTATATTTATTGAAATCTGAATACGCTTTCTGTATTGAGCTCTCTTTGTCATGAAATGTACCTACCTACCTACTAGGGCAGTCACAGGCTCAATTCGACTTGCTTTATTGCAGCTTTAGTGTCATAAAAATCAATACGTTTAGTATTTCTACATAAAAAGATTACAAAGTACGATACCCATACCTGACCATATGACCATATGTAAAGACCAGACCAGATTCCAGACCAGAGACCAGATTATTAAAAATAAAGAACTGCTTGAAAATGTATATTCGGTAAAAATAAATACCAGATCATGCATGGCCAGATTTAATCGTGTACTGTCTTTACTATCCAAATAGCTTTAGCGCGAACTGAGCCCCAATGATAATCGAGTTAATATGACATGAACTTTTTTCACTCCACCAACCAAAGCAGAAAAGTTACGCTAAAGGGTACGCTACGAAATAAATGTGTTTCAGTACTTATTTGATACCGTTTATTATATAATATGTTACCCATAAAAACAACAAAGAAAGATACATATACGTATAGGAAATTTACATCGATGGATATATTAAATGACTACTTTAGTTCGTCTATGACAAAGATTTCTGATCGTGGCACGGTGAGACTTGGTTAATCAGTCAATTAAAATTGACAATTAGATAATAAATTACTCGAAAAATAATTCGCTGCAGGTTGCGAGCCCAACTACCCAATTACCAATTACAAATAGGTACCTTTTGACTCTCGTAGCATACACTGTACCACATATCGTGCTTTTAAACATTTTTTTCTAAAAGTGGAGGTTACATTTATAGTTGTTAGACCCGCAGATAGAACCCTGGCGATTTTGCTCATAAATATGTTCTACTTTTTGCTAATTAATAATTTAAACAACAAAAGTAGGTAATAAGATACCTACATATAAATAACATTCTGCGTTATAAATTAACACTTGCGATAATATATAAATTAGGGATATATACTTAC
Source organism: Cydia splendana (assembly GCF_910591565.1). Taxonomy (NCBI): domain Eukaryota; kingdom Metazoa; phylum Arthropoda; class Insecta; order Lepidoptera; family Tortricidae; genus Cydia; species Cydia splendana. The sequence goes on along the minus strand of NC_085987.1, from coordinate 35,048,791 downwards.
CTACCTATATGCGTTTATTTATTCATGATCGTGCGCAGACATTGATGTACTCGTAGCTAAACAATTCTTAATTTCATATTCTGAATGCCCGTTGGAGTAAGGTCTGTGTGGAAAGAGCCATAGAATATATTGGTTCCCTTATAATTATATTATCCACAACTATTCTCTTTGAAGTCCGCACCAAATTCACAAGAAGATAAACGCCCGGCACCGAAGGTGTAATCTAATTTGAAATTAAATGTTTAATTGTAATTTTTCATCACACTACATAAAAAAAATATTTTATTAAAAATATTTTTTTTAGTATTTAAGTTTTTTATTATTGTATATATATGTTAGTTTGTAAGGTATGTATCTATGGGCCTTAGTAGCCTGAAAATAAATGCTTTGATTGATTTGATTTGATTGATTGATTGATAAGCGTGCTATTTCACGCAGGTGCAGCGGGAGTTAAAGTCTATTTTACTTCCACGGGAGTAATAGCTTGTTTTTAAATTAGTCACTAAATCATAAGAACCAAGTAGGTTCTATCGTAGTAAGTAACCGTAGTGGTGCTCTGTAATTCAATGTAAAATTTGATGACAGACAAGTTGTTCCAAATATTTAAAGCAATTTACATACTTTGCCAGACAAAGTTTACTATGATGTGAAGTATCAAGATTTCATAATAAAAAATATTGCAGCCTGACATATATGAATCATATATTTTGAAAACGGATAATACATTGTTAACTTTACCTTACGAGTATACTTATAAAACGATTAGGTACTTAAACAATTTTCATCAATTGTATATTTCATATCTCAGTATTTTTATCAGTATGAAGGTAAATTTTAATTCGACAAGGTTTTAATCAAAGAATATCGCACCGCTCCTGTAAAGAATATCGGGTCGGGTCGGTGTGATAACCAGACAAATTATAAGCTTTTTAATTACCGCTTAGTTGAAGAAAGCAGCTGCTTACTGACTCCGATTACTTAATCATTTCAAGCGATTCCTCTAATGCTTTTATTGTTCATTTTCTTTAACACAAAATACATATTCATAGCAAAAATATATACGTCAGAGGCTGATAAAGTACCTATAAGAAGTGTCTTATTGGTAGGTATTAATAATTCTATATGAAGATACATAAAGCCATTAAAGATTTAAAAAAAAACTTGTATTTTACGTTTACTCACTTGAATCAAATTCGCACCTTTAGGTTACAATAATGTATATATACAGTAAATATATATTTTTTGTAAAGATATTAAAACAATAAATATATCAAAACCAAACAGTAGGTAAGTATCGTTGCCCCAAATAACGAGTTTAGGCCGATCCAGGATCCAGGCCCAAGCAGGAAGGATGGAGTGGAGAGGATCCAAAATCCAGTTTCTTTAATATCCCAAATACCTATAATACAATAGGAGTATTTGTTTAGGGACGAATAAAGAGTTATTGCACCCCTCAGTAGAAGAAAATAATACAGAAAAAAAACAGTAACACAAGAGATAAAACAGGAGGCGGTCTAATCGCTAAAAAGCGATCTCTGTCGGACAACCTTTTGGTAGCGGCGGAGTTAATAAATTCACATGCCAGTATTCACAAATGCAATGAAAGAACACAACAAGAGGAAACGCAGTCATTAATATATTTACACATTATAAGAGAAAGAGCAAATAGATAAAAGTGTCACGGAGGAGATACAAAGTGTAATGAATACAAATACTTACGTTAATGGCAGTTCTATTGCCCAGCCTTAATATCTGGGATAAAGAAACAGGCTTTAGCTACGTGTTTAATAATATATGTAAGTAATGTCATAAAAAGGTTACTTACGGATACTACATAAGTACACGTACGTGATATCGACCTCTACAGACGTAAAGGTAAAGGTAGTCCTATTTAGTCACTATTCGATGCAAATATTGCCTAGAATCCCTGGAAGTACCTGTTTTCTTCGTATTCATCTAAGTACCTATTAGCTATTGTGTATGTGAGAAAACAGAAATAATACTGATGCAGCGTACTCTATGTAAAATACCAATAGGGTGCCGAGCCACAGGCGGGATAGACGAGTCTCAGTATTGATACATTTAGTTATTTCATTCATTAATCTATTATTATACTTACCTACTACTTTTGCCACATTGAGTAACACCGATTTATATTTGTAAATAACTGTATATAAAGCAAAGAAGTCGTACTATATGAGTTTTATAGCCTAATTTCAGTAATTACCATGTTCATGTATGTATGTTTCATAAAATTTCATTTGATTACCCTAATCACCGGAATATTTTCCAGAATTTTAAAAGTAGGTAATATATGTTCGAAACGCGAACACTTCTTTTCATTTTATGTATTGGTACCTTTAAGTAAGTAAATATTTTTTAATGTGCACCATACAGTACACCTAGATACCACCTAGGTATACCTTTCTAAATAGAAGATATGTGATTGCTTGACTGATTAGGTACATAAAGTGTGTTATATTTTAATAATTGGTAGAGATTAAACTGACACATGGGTTAAGGTGACAGTCCATTCCCAAAGACAGCAGCACTACCATTTTACTATGGAAATTGACAATAAGACCGACGCGTTCGTACCAGTAGTGCAGCTGCGGTCAGAAACGGAATGCTACCTGTCTTTACGAATTGAGGTTTAATTTTAACATTTAGCCCTGGAAGCCTATTTGTACAACATAACAACGTATTTTTTGTAACTTAGTATCTTGGTGCATAATATTCTAAGTAAGATTGTTTTCAACCACTGCCCAAAAACAAACATGGAAGTTACTATTGACATATTGAGGATGCAGAACTACACGCTCGCATCCATCAGAAGCGTAATTCAATACTTACTTAACAAGTAGTCAAAATAATTGAAATTCTAACTAAAAGAGGACTAACCATGTTATTGGAGATCCCTAATGAATTAAGGAAGAAGTCAAAGCCGTAGAAGGAAGAATTTTTGGTATGCAGTTAGTCCTTGGGTTGGGGTTTCACCACTTCGCACTTGCCAGGAGTGGCCGGAGTGGGGTCGTCGGAGAACAACGGGTTCTTCACCTCCATGTCACCAGTCTGTGCGTAAAACATTGAACACTTGTAAATTTTATACTTGTGCCTTGTATACAGGCCAATAAAATTAGATTTTTTGAAGAATTAATTCCCATTAAACTGGAAATCGTTTTAATACCTTCATTTGGTCCTAAATGCGTGTAATCCGAGTTTGCGCAATCTCAGGAGGTGTGTAAACATTTATGTTTATTTTTCAGTTTTTTGCTTGTAGCTCGAAATAGGTACGACTTCGTCTGACGAAAAATTTGCTCTAATCATGATAAAAATGTATACTTATCTAAGGATCCGAAAGGTAGCTTAATATGAATTCGTAGTCAAAGTTGTAAAAAATGGCCGCCATTTTTAATTACTTTATTTTTGGTATGATCATGTTTAAATCCACAAACGCCTTTTCACCGGTGTCTGATCCACCATACCTTGCTGGTAGTGCCATTGTAATTGATGGTGGGTTCCTTCTACATCGAATGATTAGGTAATCCAATGAAAAATGTATCTCCCAAGGCTTCCAAAATTTATGCACACCTCCTGAGATTTCCAGCTTGCTGGGAATTAATTCCTAAAAACTCTTATTTTCGATCTAATTTGATTGGCGTCAGTGGAAAAAATAAGAAAAACTTTAAGTGGCCCGTCAAAGATAGTTTATTTACCGTGGCGAAACCGGGACACTCGTACACGGTGTAGTCACCTTCCTCGTTCTCCTCCTCCGACTCGGGCTCCGACACCGAGCCCAGGCGCTGCTCAAGGTCTATCCTACTACAAGAAATAACATCCATAGAGTTAGTTGACTTATCGTACGTAAATAAGTATGAATGGCATTAAAGTATATTAGACGTAATAATAGCCGCAGGTCAGCTATAATATAACACAGCTCAGGTTAGGCTTATCTTATGCTGTCTCGGCTTTTATGCGGGGTAAACCTGGGAACCGTTTAGGGGTTCTGGGATGCCAAGAATTGGGTATTACCATCTGACCTACCAACGTAGAGAGAAAACTAGGCGTGGTTTGTTCTATATGTTTTCCTACACCAAAACGCGACTGGTAAAAATATCAAATGATATTTCGTACATAAACCATCATTCGGAGTTAGTTGTTGATTTTTGTCCGACTATCTACTTGGTTTGTTTGTTTGCCTGAGACTCTGGTGACAGTGCCGCCCATGACAACGAGTGAAATGAATGCTTATTCGCCAGCAATGTGGATATTTACAATGTACATATTAAAGCTTACTTTTCCATCGCAATGATTTGCTGCTTCTGGTGCTGATAATGGTACATGTGCGCCGAGTGTGCAAGTTTCCTGTCGCCCGTAGAGTCTACCGTGGGTCCCGTCACTCCGTAAGCCGGGTAGTCCACGTCAGCTGCAGCCTTCGCTTTTTTGGCCAACCTGTGCGAATAGGTGACCTTATAGACCATTTGACGCTTTTTGGTACAACCGTTAATAAAAAGTTAGATTTCTACCTGTCAACTTCATTGTAATACGTTAAATTTTGCTTCTACGTTTTGTATATTTAATTCAATAGGTATGAATGCAATAAAGAAAAACTGTGGCAACCCACAAATATTGAGATATAGATACCAAACACTTCCTTAGCCAATAATATACATTCTCGTGTCATGTGTTTACATTACTCGTGCTGCGAAAATTTCAGGAAAACAGTAAATCTGTTATCTGTAATGCACACTCACGTATACCACGCGAAGGTGAATCCGAAGATGGTAAGGCTAACAGCTGCCGCAATGGCGCCGCCTACGGCAGCAAACAACAGTGGGTCTATGGGGTCGTTATTGGAGGCCTCCAGCACGTGAATGTGCTCTCTACCCTTCTCTGCCATCAAACCGTCTTCGTGGCCGTTGCTGAAATGTTACAATATTTTAACGTAATGTACTAATTTATATGTATAACATATTACTAAGGATGCAAATGTTAAGAAACAAATGTCTAATAGGTATGCTCTATAGAGTGAGGTGTCTACAATGATATCTACAAATGGAAGTGGTCTATTAAACAAATTCGTAGGTAGGTACATAATTTTAAGCAAATTGTTAAAGCAATAACTTATTTAGTAACTGTGCAGTTTTTGCAGTACGAAGATTGCTTAATTATAATGCAAATAAAAATATAAATAAATTTTTAAAGATACTAAATAACTGAATTTCGAATTTATGGAGTGTTAAAACTATATGAAGAAGACTGCCCAGCTCAGCGTGAAGAGATGAAGATTTTGGAATGTATCTTGTCATTTTACACGGTACAATTCTGCTAAAAGGTCACGTTATAATGGGTAACATGGCCAGTACGCTCTTTACGTTTTATTTGCTAAATTAAGAGATGGAAATAATAGCGACTAAACGATTGATGGTTATACATACGGGATGAATCAAAAATCGATATACCTACTTAGAGATCCATACGTACGCGATAATCGCTATATAGGTATAAATCCTTTGTGCTAACGTAATCTAATTTTTCTTTATAAATGATTTTTGTAAACCCGTACTCTACAATACAACGTTTATTGTTCCTGTAACAATTTAACTTACTCGTAGGTATAGTATATACCTAGTATTAGTGTTTAAATCAAGGGATGTAAAATTAAACCTAGTAAGGCAAATATAGTACCTATTGTATTGTAGGTAAATAATTACTTTCGAGATCTCAAGATCGAGAAGCTTACCCAGCGGCACTTGCAGAGTACAACCGATACAGATCGATTTACTCAATAAGTATAAAGTTGAAGTAAACATACACATTTAGAATACCTACTTAGTTTGTCGCATCTATGCGCTATAGCGGATTAAATCACGCCACATTCGACAATTCCATCTACAGGGCCTATTTAGACTAAAAATATCAATGCATCTCGTCTGCATGTATTAGGAGTGGGCAGTACCGTCTTTAGCATAAGGGCACTCGGGGCCCGTGCCCAGGGCCCCCATCCTCGGGGGGCCCCGAAGGACAGACAGTAACAGTATATTTGATTACCCATAATAAATAGAAGATCATAGTATAAAAATGTTAGTTTAATTCGCTTTTTTTACTTTCCAAAAGGGCCCCAAATTCTTATGTGCCCAAGGGCCCCAGCATAGTTTAAGACAGCCCTGGGAGTGGGAGGCTGTATGAGTGCGTGTGGAACGTAGTGAGATAAATATCAATTAAATACATACCTAATTTCTACTCACTAAGTTTTAAGATGCACTGTTCCCATTTATATACCCGCAAATTGCATAGGCAATACAATGTGGAACATGTAATTGTACCTTGCTGATTTCTAAAAAACTTGCCAATTAGTAAAACATAAGATTCCAATAAAAATAACCATATTTTATCAGTGAGATTAGGTATTAACCTGCAAACGGAATAATTCCATGCGTGATATAGGGTATTAGGGTAGTGGATATTCTCTAAATGATGGATAAAATTCATTTCAGTTTCACCTCTCCTCATCCTCAACAGAATTTATTTTCAACCAGCCCAGGTTGGTTGGCAGTAAGGAGACAGGTAATCGGTAGTCCTTATTAGCCCTGTAATTAATACTTCACTGTCTACTTAGTCACAACAGAAGGCAACTACAAGAAAATGTTTTGCTTACTAATCATTTACATTACAACTAAAATACAAAGAAACTGCGACTGCTCAGCGGGGTGTCAAGGTACTTGTAGGTAAAGCGAAGTAAGATATCTTGACTTGTGACTTGTTGATTGTGAGCAGCTTTTCTAAACCACGAGTTACATTACAGGAGTGCCTAACTCACTTGCTAATAAATAATTAAGATTATAAACCCAAATTATAAGGAATGGAAAAGTCATATTAATGAGAGAATTAGGTAGTAGAATTTTACAGTATAAACTTGGCCAATTGTGGATACCTAGAGGTACATTCTTAATTTATGTAGGTATCCTTCACTCATAAAAAGAAGAGTTCCCCTAAAATGATGCATTTTGAGTGTAGAATGACTAGAATGTTAACTAGTTAACATTCATACACATACAAGGATATGTATATAAATTTAAATTCTTCACCTTTAACCATTTTAATAGGGTACTTAGGGGTGTAATTTTTTTGCATATTTCTGACTTTGGTTGATTAGTGGGAGATATTACGAAACCATCGGGGTATTTTGGATTTTGAAAATACTTGTTTCAACTTTTGCAATGTTATTTGAAGCAATTTATCCCAGTTTTTCAAATAGATCCATGCTGGCTTCCATTGCAAAAAGCTCCACTCGGCGATTAATAAAGTGGTATATCTATAAACATATTAAGGTGGCCGGCGGTAAATAGTAATTAGGTTCCGTTTCAATTACCCATCCAACTGAATAATCCTGCAATTGGCAGGTATATGTGTTTTTCCAGGCGTGTGATTTAAGCCGCAGTGCGATTTTGCAGTGAGCAGCAAAATATAGCTACCTACGCGTTTACCACAATTTTTATTGTAAACAACTTTATTAATGTACTTAGGTATCATGGTTCGCAATAAACGATTCTATTCTATACCATCTTTCTTACATGGGAAATACAAGTAAATAAGACCATTACTAAAATAGCATGTCCAAAATTTCTTATTTTGTTACTCGTTGTTAATTATTAACGACTGTTTTCACGATTAAGATTATGAGTTAGGTATTCCTTTAATGATTAAATATAAATAATATAATCAACAAGTATTGTTAATTATTTTAAATAAAAAACCGGCCACGTGCGAGTCGGACTCGTGCACGAAGGGTTCCGTACCATTACGCAGAAAACGGCATAAAAATCACGTTTGTTGTATGGGAGCCCCACTTTAATATTTATTTTATTTTAGTATTTGTTGCTATAGCGGCAACAAAAATAAATCTGTGAAAATTTCAACTGTCTTGCTATCACGGTTCTTGAGGTACAGCCTGGTGACAGGTGTGACAGACAGACGTACGGACGGACGGACGGACGGACAGACGGATAGCGGAGTCTCAGTAATAGGGTCCCGTTTTTACCCTTTGGATATGGAACCCTAAAAATGGTAGCCAAAGGTGTGTAGTGACGCAGACTTTGTACGGAAGTTTAATGGAAGGAAGATATAATTAACGTTGTGTGTGAATGATAGGCTAGTAGCTGCTACTGATGCAGAAGTAACAAACGTGTTTCATAAAAGATTTGCGAAATAGATTAAAGATAATCTAATTTTTAAACTGTCGTGAGTTACATTAACACTAAGCTAATAAAACGGTTACCCTCACGTATTCGCGCGACATGTTTCGCAGGGCCTAGGTATTTTCAAGCACTAACAGTGTATAAGTAGGTATCGCGTTAGCGATAGGTAGTTGTAGGCAGTGGCGTAGCTAGGGAGGGGCGGCGGGGGCGGTCTGCCCCGGGTGTCACCCATTTAGGGGTGACACCCGACCGTGAACATCAGTAGTGCCACCTATAAAAATTCGTAACATGAAAGCGATGGAGTAAATCCTGAGCTATTTAACATAAATTACAATTACTCTTTTTAAATATATTTTACAATTTTGATTGAATTTTGGGGTGACACCCACAATTGCCGCACCGGGTGCCACCCATGCTAGCTAAGCCACTGGTTGTAGGTACACGGCACGCGCCGCACGCGGCTATCGTGAATGCTACTCATGCACTCATGCACTATTAGTGCTTGAAAATGAGGACAGTAAGAAGCCTAGCTCTCCGAAACGTGTCGCACGAGTGACTAAAACACGTGAGTTAAACCGTATTATTCGCTTAGGTTAAAGATAATTTTAAAGCCCTTTTTATATGGCTGACTGTAGGTAAATCACTTTTAACTTCAATTAAAAAGTATTTGTGACATCCATCGTCCACAGAAACAGGGAAAGTAGGTAGATACACTTGTCTATGAAAAAACCTTTCCACGTCGTAAAAAGCAGGATAAACTACGAATGTCATGAAACGTTTATTGAGGAAACAATAAACCCATGACTACCTAACTTGTAGTACCCATGACTACTTACTTTATGTAAAATATATAAATGTTAAAAAAAACCTTAAATCCCCACATTTCCACACATTTTTTAAACTCTGCGAGGGTGCCACCCTAAGTAGGGCCATTTAAAATTGGCATGAAAAAGTCCAATTTATACAGTAGCAAGTAAAAACAGTTCAAGATGTTTATAAATTCAATCCATGGCAAGGGATTATTGCACAGTTCAATAATAATTGAACGCATCACAAATTAAAGGGTAAAAACCAAATACATAGGTACCTACTTAACCTTTTGTGTACCTATTTGACCTCGGACTCAAGTCGCAGTCGCCGAACCTTGAGGTCTCGAGCCGAGAGATCTGGGCTATAACCACTAAAACCGGAGTTCGCAAATTGCGGGTATCTTTTATAATATTTATTTTTTACTCCGATTAAGGCGTATACCTAATTAAAGTGACAGAGAAAGATGCCCGCAATTTGCGAACTTCGGTGTTCGCGGTAGTAGAAATGACTAGCGTGAAGACTACGGAGCTTAAAAAGCTCAAAATTTTAAGGTTCTAACTGTTTATTTTATGGCACAAGTTAAATTCCGTGGTAACATATTATTAAATTTTATACAATGTATTAAATCTTCATTCGAATTTTAAGAATATTGTCAAAGATCTTATAACATGCTAAAGCTTGAAGCTTTTCTAAAAGTTTGCATCAAAACTTTCGAGCTTAGAAAAGCCGGCCAAGCTAGCCTTCTCATTACCCTAAAAGCAATTCCAAAGGGAGACTAGCGTTAGTTACCGTCAACCGCGGTGAATAGGGATGGCCGGGGCGAATAGGGACAAAACTAAAAATGTGATTTACCTATATACCTATTCACCCCAGCCATCCCTATTCACCTAGGTTGACGGTATCTGTTTGTTACTGTCAAATCATGGCAGGTTGAGGCACATAAAAACATTTGTTACACTAATATGTCGGTACGGTACGAGCGAGATGCATAGAAAGTAAGTTACGTAGACGCGGTAGACGTTAGCGTACACCGTATAGTATATGTCAGTGTTGACACTGTCAGGGACTCGTGGTAAGGGTACAGGTGACTTTACTTACAGTCCGCTTCTCAGTTTGTCTATGTTTTCGGTGACAAGAGTTTTGGTACGACTGAGATTGGGATTTTGCCGAGTTTGCCGAGGTGGCTCCTTAACCATAGCTGCCAAAGGTTCCTCGATATTGGGTGTATCCACTATGACTTCTCCTAAAAAAATATATTACTTATCATATACATAGATATCAATACATAATTATACTAAAACTATCATTTCAGTTGAACAAAATATTGCTTTCTTAAAACAGGTGGTGAAACGCGAATCAAGTTCAACAGATCTACCGATTTGCCATTGTCGATACACGTCACGAAGCTAGTCCATCGGTTTGTTTATTAAATGTTGTTAAAGTACTACACCTTAGATACCTAGTTACACCTACATACAAGTACTATAGTCAGACAAAGTTAATTTTGGACAGACTTAGCTGTGACAGAGTGTGAAAGTGGCTTCTGAAGTGGGTGGAAGAAAATTTAGCTTCACTTTATTAGCTGAGTTAGCTTAGTTAGACGAATTCAATTAAGAAATAAATTATTAATAAGTATTAATAATGTTAAAATAATGCAAATATGAACGTACCACTTTTGTTTTAAAACAGGCTGTGCAGCTTAAATACTATTAAGTACTTACGTTGGTTTTTCGCATTCAGATCTGGTTCAAAATAGCCTTTATCGAGAGGCGTGAGTGCAAATGATTTTCTATCATCCCTGGTCGGTTTCTCGGGGCGTTTGCTTAGGCCTTTTATTTCATGAATAGAGGGAGCCAGCATTAGACGTGGTCTCTCTCTTATTTCATCTGCATCGTTCATAGACTCTAGAACAAATTTGTGGCTAGGAGCCGTTTTCACGGGATTTTCGAAGATACGCTGCACATAAGGGTCGCGGGCAATCCAGTGGGCCAAATCGTCGTCGTATGGCCTCATGATCGATTCACTTTCACCTGACATCTGATTGATGCGATCAATTTCCTGCAAGGTAGGTAACCTTATCTTCAAATCATTAATATCATTATAAGTAAATGTACATACATTCGTACCCGTAATACATACGATGTACAAGATTCAAGCTTCTATCGAACCGAACTACTATTCTCAGTACCTAGGTAATTGTAACGTAAGTTTTTGAAATTATCCAAAAAATATTCCAAACCACAGTCTTAAGAATAATTTCCACGCAAAGCGTGACTATTATATAATACAAAGGTATTATCCATACAAAAGATACTAATACCGGCTGTGAGTTAATTTATGCTTTACAATAGAAACAAATTCATTGAAGTTATTTATATTAGGTACTTACCTTTAAAAAATTAACACAGTGGTACTTTAGTAGGTATCCAGCTAAAACGAATTGTATTCTGACCTTATTCAGCCAATCGTGGTCGGGTAAAGTTCGCTGTGGCGGCGGAGGCATCCGGGGACTGTCATCGTAGCCTAGAAAGTGTGGCAGCAGGAACCTCGGTAACAGGTACTCTCGCGACTCTGGAATGGGGACGCGCTGGCGGAGAGGTCCCCGCGGTGCGGGCTCCAACGCCACCACTCGAGACGGCGTGGGCTCTAACACATCAAATATTGCCTAAATCTAAACCAGTGGTTTTTAACCTTTAGTAGTACCTAAGCCAGGGACCACCAACTGTTTAGAAGGTAAGATCCTAAATATGACAAATATAGGTCAAGCAAATCTTGTCAGTAGAAAAAGGCGCGAAATCAAATTTTCTATGAGACGATATCCCTTCGCGCCTACATTTTTCAAATTTGCCGCCTTTTTCTACTGACAAGATCTGCTTGACCAACTATAAATTTAATATAAATTCAACATACGGTTGTTCTGTTTAAAAATTGAGAATAATCTTTAATATAAAAAACCCGACTTCTCAAAATAGTTAAAAATGCCATATACATACATTATTGGCTGGTATTTAACTGATCACCAGATATAGTAATCCACTTCACCTTTTTCTCCTAACATATTTCGTTTCTGTAAGGGTCGCAGTTCTAACCTAACCTAACCTTACCCACTTTTCTAGTAGCACTTCGTTTCTCTAAGGGTCGCAGTTCTATCCTAACCTAACCCACAATATAAAATCGCCAAACTATGCATCGTTGAAGAGTTCTGTTCTAATCATCATCAGCAGTTCCACTTCATCAAATGTGACAGTTTTTAATGTAAATGCTTGATTTTCTGTTGAAAATACAAAAATCTCTATACGCATGCCTTTAAGATTTGAGGAGTTCCCTCGATTCCTCATGAAACCCATCATCAGAACTCGAGCTTGACAAAAATATGGCTTAAAAACTTAACTTGCTTAACAAACATAACGAAGAGGACAAATCGTCAAACGTGAACTATGCGTCGTTGAGGAGTTCCCTTCTGATCATCATCAGCAGTTGCACTTCATCAAATGTCACCTTTCTGAATGCTTGATTTTTTGATAAAAACACCAAAATCACTATATGTATGCCTTTAAGATTTGAGGAGTTCCCTCAATTCCTCATGGATCCCATCATCAAAACTGGGTTTTGACAAAAACGCGACCAATCCGTATGCATATACATACAATCAAAAAAAGAATTTTCAAAATCGGTCCAGTAATGACGGAGATATGGACAAACAAACATAAAAAACAAAAAAGAATTTAAAAAAACATACAACCGAATTGATAACCTAATCCTTTTAGATTTGGAAGTCGGTTAAAAAGAACGGTAGAAACGGTAAAGAACCGCTGCACCAAACTTACTTTTATGCTCTAAAATTAAAACTATTGTCTTCACAAAATTATATATATGTTATTCTTCACAAAATTATTATACGTTTCACTAATTGACGGTGGTGTACAGATATTTAAATTAATAAACTGTACCCTAAAGGTTACAATTAAAACTGTATTACTAATTATGCTTACTCTGCTAGTCTGTCTCTCTGTTAGCGGGTTGTATATATGTTAAGATAATTTGCCGGTATAATAAGAAATATGTAACCATTAAAAAACGTGATTGATGTTTTTTTTTAACCGACCGACTTCCAAATCCCAAAGGAGGTGGTCATCAATTCGGTTGTATGTTTTTTTTTTATTTTTTTTTAATGTTTGTTACTCCATATCTTCGTCATTACTAGACCCATTTTGAAAATTCGTTTTTTGATTGTATGTATATTCATACAGATTGGTCCCGTTTTTGTCAAAACTCAGTTCTGATGATCGGATCCATGAGGAATCGACGGAACTCCTCAAATCTTAAAGGCATACATATAGTGATTGTTATATTTTTATCAACAAATCAAGCATATATAGGTACATTCAAAAAAGTGACATTTGAGGAAGTGGAACTGCCAGAACGAAACTCTTTAACGACGCATAGCTCGCGTTTGGCGATTTTTCCTCTTCGTTATGTTTGTTAAGCAAGTTAGGTTATTAAGCCATATTTATGTCAAGCTCAAGTTCTGAACATGGGATCCACGAGGAATCAAGGGAACTCCTCAAATCTTAAAGGCATACGTATAGAATTTTCTTTTTTTTTTTCATCATGAAATCAAGCATTTACATTAAAAACTGTCGCATTTGATGAAGTGGAACTGCTGATTATGATCAGAACAGAACTCTTCAACGACGCATAGTACACGTTTGGTGATTACCAATTTCGATTTTGACTTGGACTGGGACCCGGGCTCGGACCCAGACCCGGATCCGGTTCGGACCCAGACCTGGACTCGGACTCGGACCCGGAATCGGACCCGGACTCGGACTCAGACCCGGACCTTGACCCGGAAAACCACTTTGATACCTAAACTAAATAAACCATTATGATTACCTACCATAAAATGTAGGTATAAAGTATGATGACGCCAAACTCCTCCCGCTCGAACCCCCGTACACCGCACCGCATGCGCCGTTAAGTGGGTTAGGTTAGGTTTGAATTGCAATCCTCAAAGAATTGAACAAAAGTGGGTTAGGTTAGGTTAGAACTGCGAGCCTTACAGAAACGAAATGCTACTAGAAAAGTGGGTTTGATTAGATTCGAACTGCGATCCTCACAGAACCGAACTGCTATTAGAGAAGTGGGTTAGGTTAGGCTAGAAGTACTTCGGCGTTCCTGAGACCTCGCCATATAGCAGCGAGGCGGCAACAGAGGGGTTTTAGTGGGTAAACCTGGGGTCTCATTAGCCCACAACAGGGAGTCCCACAATGCATAACCATCCCGGCACGTCCCCGCGCCGGGTGGTATGCGTAAAGCATTTCCCCTCTTAAAAAAAAATAATAATAATAATAATAAAGGCTAGAACTACGACCCTTATAGAAACGAAATGCTACTAGAAAAGTGGGTGGTTTTACCTCCGTTGCTACATAGTGCACCATCTACCATAATCTTTCACCGGGACCCATAGAAGTCGGTTTTTTTTTTCTTAAAAAGTATTATCTGTCTGATCTGTGTGCTGTGTGTCTCTGTTATTCAATGAGCTTTTTCTCATGGCGAGTAATTTAATATTACATAATTACATAGAGTTAGGTGCAAAACTGTCCCAATAGTAGGTATTTCAGCACCTTAGTAGAAAGTGGAGAAGTTGATGTCGTTCAAAGGTACTTTACTTCTTGAAATTCGCTACAAATCTGCCTAACAAATAATACTCTTGGCATTTACCGTGTAATTTAGGATCAGAAAATGGAAAATCTGACATTTTTATTTTTCCCAATATTTTTTGTCTAGCTCCTATGGCAACTCCAACCTGGCAAAATGAGGGAATCCAGCCTCTTCACCTTTTCCATATTCCACTAAGAAAGATGCTACTGGGACAGTTTTGCACCTAAATGTACTTACCTACATCACACAACTACAGTAAGTAGTTACACAACTAAAACACAACTAAACTACAAACCTTTAGAAATGTAATAATGACATATATATAGGTATATATATATATATATTCTTTTATTTAAATATATATATATATATATATATATATATATATATATATATATATATATATATATATTTAAATAAAAGAATATTTTCGTATATAGGTAAACCTTGTTTCCAACTAATAATTTCCATAATGTAGGTAAGTATGTATTTGTACAACAAATAGTTAATATAGGTATAGCTTCTTTGTTACATATTTATTCTGTCGATTACAATTTTAATTACTGCTTAACTCTTTATACGAATATGGCACAATATAGTCATTTTTTTTCTCTATGGTTATGCTTGCTGCAAGACAAGGCAACAGTGACCCTCCTACACAGTCATCAACTCTTTGTATTTTATTCCACGACAGAATTATTAAGACTATGAAGTGAAGTGGTAGATTTTGTAGATTTTTTTTAAATCTGATCCGGTACCTTTTATTAAAGAAATGTAGTTCTCGATTTCAGGCCGATCGCCAATGAAAAAAACCGGGCAAGTGCGAGTCGGACTCGCGCACGAAGGGTTCCGTACCATAATGCAAAAAAAAAAAAACAAAAAAAAAGCAAAAAAAAAACGGTCACCCATCCAAATACTGACCACTCCCGACGTTGCTTAACTTTGGTCAAAAATCACGTTTGTTGTATGGGAGCCCCATTTAAATCTTTATTTTATTCTGTTTTTAGTATTTATTGTTATAGCGGCAACAGAAATACATCATCTGTGAAAATTTCAACTGTCTAGCTATCACGGTTCGTGAGATACAGCCTGGTGACAGACGGACGGACGGACGGACGGACGGACGGACGGACGGACGGATGGACGGACGGACGGACAGCGAAGTCTTAGTAATAGGGTCCCGTTTTACCCTTTGGGTACGGAACCCTAAAAAGAGTAACAGGTGTCAGCCAGTGAACTGAAGAAACATTTAATTAATTTTCGAGCCATTTAAATTAAACTATGTATTTATATTTTAGTACTATGT
Organism: Cydia splendana; assembly: GCF_910591565.1. Taxonomy (NCBI): domain Eukaryota; kingdom Metazoa; phylum Arthropoda; class Insecta; order Lepidoptera; family Tortricidae; genus Cydia; species Cydia splendana. Next base: position 35,032,813 of record NC_085987.1, on the reverse strand, counting down.
AGTTGTGGCGCACAAATAACTTAGTTTTGAGGACTAATTAAATTCGCAGCGCAACACACTGTTGATACGGGAAACTCGTTATCAGTGACGATAAGGACTTAGGGCATGGGCAAAATGTAACAGTTGGTTCCATCGAGTGTGTATTTCCGTGAGTTTGGTTACCTGGAGGACGGGCAAGGGTGCTCGCCGCTGTGGCCGCGAGCAGCGCCAACACCAGCTGCGTTGGCATCCCGGGGCACCACTTTTGACGAGCGTCAGCGTGCTCTCTGTTTACTGTCTGCGCCGTCCGTGGCACGCTCGCGCATGCCCGCGCGTCGATCGATACTCCGCCCACATCCACTCGATGTCGCCAACCAAACGCAGTACGACCTAACCGACACCCTCTTACCTTAGCTCCGTTGTTTACAGCCCCTATAACATCACAACGGACCTTTCAGCGTTGTACCCAACGCTTGTGCACCCATCTCATGTTTTCATCTGCGATACCCGACCGTTAAGCCTGTGCACATAAGGTTCATTTTCAGTTAAGCTCAATTCATTAATGGATAGTACTTATAAAAGAGATAACAAGATATAAAACAGCACCTCCATTGAAAACGAAGTATGTAAAGCGTTAGTAGCATCACTTTTCAACAAAATTGTCAATAATTCCATTTATGTGCCTATTTTAAAAATTACAACAGGGCATTATTTCATATTTCAACCCAACCTCAACTTTGACTGTGGGACCAACACCGAAATCGCGGGAAAAAAAAGCTGCTGCTGCTGATTATATACATAGATGTCGATGTTTTCAATTTTTTTGTGAAGTCGTAGTAAAAACCCAAACCCATGTAGTAAAAATTGCTTAAGTAGTACCTAAGTGTGACCAAACTCACCTAGAAAATTTTGGCTAAGGGTTGAAAAAACACCACTTTGGCGTAGGCGTAAAAATTAGGCCAAAGGTATGGGCGCCATCGCTCGAAAAGATGGCACCATACCTTTGGCCTATCCTGGAGTAGATGATGATACTTTTTGACATTTAACAAATATAACACATACAGTGAAAGAATAAGGATCAAAGTCAAATGGCGTTCTAAAACAATCAGAAGAAGTTCTAAATGTACTGACTACATAATTTACTTTGACAATATTCCTCTAGTCTGAATTCTCTTTGCCCATACCCACCAATGATGTAAGTATGTAAACAAAAATCAGCCAAGAGCATGTCGGGCCATGCTCAGTGTAGGGTTTCGTAGTTTCCATTCTGCCAGAACATTTGAACAATATTGGGCCCCATACATTCCACGACTCTCTCCATCCGCACATAACTACTAGGGGACAAAGTTGTTGTTTAACCGCTCGTATTGATAACCGTTAATATTGATACCTACCCGAGTAATCGAAAGAAAGATCCCAAAAAAGAACCACGAGCGTAGTGACTGGATCGAAAAGTGGAATCTTGAGCGTTGGGAGGGTTTCAACCCTCATGGGTTGAACAAATTTTGCTACCGAGTGAAACAAAAAAATTTCACCACACCAATAAAAATTATTCAGGACGCTTAATACAACAAAAAAATTACAAAAACATGTCACAAAAAAAAAGAAAACTGGCTTCAAAAAGGATGAAATAAAAAATGTTTTATCCTTTTTTAAGTCTATGCGTTGCCAACTGATATGTTTGAAGTCGATGCTAAGCCAAATTTTGAAGCATACCATGATTTTGATGCGATTCGATAAGAACGTACGTTGGATTGCCTTACACGACGACAATGAGCCCTACTTTCTGTAGATACCTAAGAACACACCTCAGAACACACGATCAAACCTTCTTGGCGCAGTCCGTACCATGTTTGTCGGCACATTAGTGTAAATCCAATATAAAATATTTCCCGTCCCTTATCCTTTCAAAATATAAAACAATTCAAGGAATTTACCTTCTTGCGAAATTTCACCTAAAGCGGTTCAGTTCTTTAGCCATGAAAAGGCGACAAAGACAAACACAAAGTACAGACAGCAACACTCCTGACTGTACATCGGTGGACCTTATTACAAAAGGCATAAGGTCCACCGATGTACAGTTAGGAGTGTTGCTGTCTGTACCTACAGTTCTAATGAGATTTATAACCATAAAGCTGATTATTTTTAACAAGCTTTTATTAGGTCGACCTGTATGTTACTATGTAATGGAATCTAAGGTAACTAATTTAACCATCTTCCAAGGATCGTAGCGTCATGAAAATTGGCAGCTGATGACAATACAATAATATGGTACTGTCGAACCGATCTGATGATGGAGACAGGAGGTGGCCATAGGAACTCTGTGATGAAACAACGCAACCTAATTGTGTTAGGGGTTTTTAGGATTTTCTCGATGAGTATTAGTTGTCTGTCGTAAGAAAAGTACAGTCAGCGATAAAAGCTTGTACCAAAAATGGAATTTTTGCCTAAAACTTATTGACTGGTATTGTTACTACTTGGCTTGGCACCCACTTCAAACATATCAGTTGGTAACGTATAGATTTAAAAAAGGATAATATTTTATTCCATCCTTTTTGAAGTCGGTTTTCTTTTTTTTGTAAAAGTTTTTATTTTTCCATTTTTAGTTTTAACGCATTGTTAAGAGCGCGACGCATTAATGAAAAACAAGATCATGTTTAACACTAAATTCGTGTACTTATTACATTAATGAATAATCAGGAATTTTCCCGAGTCCGTCTGAGAAATTATAATTCCTATCACTACACTAAATCCATCCTCCGCCCCGCCACTGACCCAATCCCTCAACCCCCCTATCACTCAACCTCACAGCGCATCAACCCCTCGACCCTGAACCAGTAACCCTTCAACTGCCATTCCCCGACCCCTTAATCCCTGACCCCTTAACTCCTAACCCTAACCCCCGATCAGTAGCCTTACCGCGAGTTTGACATTGATATATTCGCTAGCGTACGTGTAACTTACTTTCTATGCATCTCGCTCGTACTGGCATATTAGTGCGAGCGAGATGCATAAAAAGTAAGTTACGAAGACGTTAGAGAATATGTCAAAGTCAAACTCGTGGTAAAGCTACTGATCGGGGGTAGTGTCAAACTCATGGTAAGGCTACAGTTGCACTACATCAAATTGGTGGTTTTCGGAAGCAAATGCTCGAGTTACTTTAGAAAACACCGAAATCACTTTACAAGTGCGTTTAAAAATTGACGAGTTCCCTCAATTCCTCATGGATTCCATCTTCAGACCAGAACCAAAAATAATGCGGAGACACCTTGGAGGTAACTTCTTCCAAATAAAAAACTAATTACTCAAATCGGCTCACAGGTGCCGGAGCAATCGCTGAACATACTACATTTAAAAAATCATCGTCATTATCATCAAAACAATCATTAACAACCTGTTTGCAATGATGCGCCAATGGCAACCACAAGCCCCCTCCACACTCGTGCGCGAATCGCAGCGCGAAGCCGCGAACGTGAGTGTGGAGTCGATTTTCGCAGACAGCGAAATCGAGTAAATCGACTCCACACTCGCGTTGTTCGCGGCTTCGCCCGCGATTCAGTCTGGAGTGGGCTACAGACTATTTCAAGACAAATGAGGAGGCACACTGACGCCAGGTGGCGCCTCCATAGCGGAGTTGCTGTCACTGTCAAATCACATACATTTTTTCAAATAAATTGTAAACATTCTCCTTTTTCTCCAAAATACTGCAATATAGTGCGACAAATTGTGGAAATATAGGGTCTCCCGTTTTTCCCAAGGACCCGATATGCATAAATCGGTGAGAAAAAGCTTTGAGTATCACAAACTAAGGCAAATGACAAAGATCGTTTTTATATATTTTGGAAAGAGTAAATACACAGGTAAGCTAAGTTTTAATGAAGTAGTACATAATAGTATTGTATTAAAAAAAACGATATTTTACATTATTGGCACTACGCTCGACGACAATTCGGAACTTGAAATTATTGTTTTATAACGTGAAGCTGTTTTTCGGGACAATTTTCACTTGATCGGGAACACATGCTAAAAATCGGGAGAATCCCGCCAAATCCCGACCATCTGGCAACCCTAGTCGTAGGGCGGGCGTATATGAATTGCGCGCCTTCTTGTACATCCAGGTGATCCAGGTATACACCAAAGCTTTGTTTTCGAGCGAACACTTGTAATATAAGAGGAAAAGCTGGCTTCGAAAATTTGAATAAACGGTAAAATACACAAGATAACCTCAAGTACATTAAGTGATTATCTTTGTGTCAAATCAGCCTTTTTTCCACCAACTGTAGCAATTCTCCTTCGAAGCTCGGTTTGCAGTTCCCGTACAGTCATAAATGAATACATTTTTCTTGATAAATCGCAAGTATTAGTAAAAAATTCGCAACCATACACTTGTCACAAATCGTAAACAATGACGGGTTGCTGGGGCGACATCTGTCCTAACCATAGAGGAACAATAACATAGAGATGACACGGGGGAGGGGCCAAACGACCGAACGAGATGCACATATGGAAATTTCAGTAGGAGTAGCAGAGAAAGCGGTATTATTGCTTGTCCTTGTCACAGTCTCACTTTTTGTATGTTCCCCACCAAAAATTTAGTATGGTTAAATGGTGGGCAACAAATAACCCGACCGAATTACGTAGATTGTTTTTGGTATGTTGTCAGGAATGTGAAAACGTGTTTTTAATATTGTCGCTTTGCTTATGTTTTGTCCCTCACGGAGGCACGCGTATAGCTCATCTATGTAATATTAGGTCTATGGTCCTAACATTTCAGTGTGCCTCCTCATTTAATTAAGCCGGCTACAGACGTAACTATAAATCGTAGCGATTAAACTGTGCAGTCCGACTGTGCCACAGACCAACCCCTATAGACCGAGCTTATAGGACGACTCGCGGTCACCGCCCGTATGGTGTATAGGTCAAATATAAGATTGTTCGCGCGCCGCTCCGATCAGTTGCGCCCAAGGTTACGACCTGTTAGCAGTGTGCACGAGTCTAAGAAAATAAATCGTAAACTATTGAATTCATTGGGAAATCATGGGATATTGCAGCGTAAAATGGTGTGGCAAGTCATCTAAGACTTGTTGTTGGTTTGTGATAGACATATGTTGTATAGGTTTTTTAGAATCCTCTAGGTGAGCAGTTAGGTCTCATGTCACGAGATGGACCTGATGATGAACTTCAAAGAAGTGCTAGAGAACTCGGAGTTGATTTCTAATAGGCATATGTTATTGGTCCATTTGAATATGTTTTCAATACAACCTTCTATGACCTTAATAAAACGGACAAAAGAAAATAATTGTATGAGATTTGGCGACACTTTTTTCTCGTATCGAAAGAGATTGCGATTCTGAGTGGAAATAATATAAAAATTATAACTTTAAAATTCAAGTTCTGGGTACTTTAAACAAAAATGCCCTAATATGTTAAGTAAAAATTTCAGGTACATTGTTAAATTACTTAATGAAATATTAAATTAATCAATAAGTATAATTATTAAGTAAGTTTACTCTAAGTATACTAAATTGGTAACAATTTTACCACAATTAATTTCGATGTCACTGGTAGCAGTACCCACTACCTGTAATGAACATGTCCCGTCCCTACATTTACACGTGTCAGCGCGCCATGTTTAAAACGACCAATCGCAACGCCGTGGGCACCCCTCCCGCACCTCACAGTTTGGTGATTTGCGTCGGGAACAAAATGGCCAATATTAGGTTTCTAGAGGCGGTGTTCTGTGGACTGTGCAGATAAATCGAACGTTCCTAGTGCCTCCACACGCCTCCGATATCGGCGTCGATCGTCAGTTCTCCGCAGAAGCTCACGTAAGAAACATATTATCCATGTCATCAAAGTTAATATGGTAGTTAAGTTTTCTTAAATTTTCTAATGTTCCGCGCAACTTTCTTATTTTTTATTGTCATAAGAAACTTCTCCTGACAATAACTAACATATAGACAGTCAAGCAAATCTTGTCAGTAGAAAAAGACGCGAAATTCAAATTTTCTATGAGACGAAATCCCTTCGCGCCTACACTTTTTCAAATTTGCCGCCTTTTTATACTGTCAAGATCTGCTTGACCAACTTTAAGACAAAAAGAATTAGCGAAATTGGTCCAGCCGTTCACACGTGATGCCGTGACCAAGAAAAATATGGATTCATTTTTATATTTTTCATTACATTTTTCATTATTTACTTGAGGAACGAACGTGCGCCTACAAGCAAGCTACGTGAAGTACTGCTGAAATTACCGATCGCCATCCACACGCAACGATAAAACTGTGCAAACGCATCGACAACGATTTTTCTAATATAATTTACAACTGCCACCGATCAACGATAATCGGCAACGATTTGTCATACACACGGCAGATAAAACTGCACAAATCGGGCTGCACAGTTTAATCTCTACGATTTATCGTTACGTATGTAGTCAGCATTAGAAAGCCATTACAGACGGGCGTACCTTACCGGACCGCGACATTGGTGCGGTCATAATATCTCATTTTCGCTCTCACTTATAGCTGCGTCTTTAAAGGACGTATGGTGGACCACCTTACACAGACACACGATCAGTGCGTACGCAAGAATGCCAATTTTCGACTTTACAAAACCATACAAAATTTACGGTGGGGAATAAAAAAAAAGTGAGACTGTGACAAGGACAACCAATAATAGCACTTTCTCTGCTACTCCTCCTGAAAGTTTTATAAGTGCATCTCGTTCGGTCCTCTCCCGGCTCTACCATTTCGTCTCTATACTAGTGTACATCGATGGATTGAAGACAATTTCTCAAATCGGTCTATTTGATCATCCCATTTGAAGGTGCCTTGACCTTCGAGCAACACCGGCTTCCGACACGTCGGAAGGGAGGGGCCCAAGCGATATCTTACCGTACAAATCTTTCTGCCATTTTTTGCGGGGGGAAAAGTGCACACAGTCGCACTTCTCACACACTTAAATACAAAATCCAATCTGTAATGACGACACAAATACATAGAAAATGACACATGTCAAAAACAAATCTTTATCAATCAAACCTCGATCTCTTTTTGTGTACGTGGACGAGTCACAAGTGTCACAACACGCACACTAACACATTTTCGTCGAAGAATTTTATTCTATTCTGAGAGATGAGAAGTCGGATTTGTTGCTCGACCGATCCGCAATTTGTACTGGGCGAGCAAAATCGATAAATCCAACAATTACATGAGACTAAAATATAATAATTGTGTTTAAATGTAATTAAACGTATGGATATGTAAAAAAAATATTACATGTGAAATGTAACAGCTTCTTTTTGTAAATTTGATGTCCCCGACCTCTTCTTACAACAAAAAACCGAGCAATTAGGCATTTTTTCTGCTGCTGTGTTCACGCGCGCGTCTGGATTCGGTCTAGTGTAAAATCCGAGCGCAACTAGTTTTATTACCCGCGCTAGATCAGTTGATCTTGTACCTAGGCAGAGGGGAAATAGTGCGAATGCTGCCTCCCTTCCGTGTTGCTCGAAGGCCTTGACCGGCTTGACCTGACAGGGCTATAACCTCGAAAATCGAAGTTCGCAAATTGCGGGCATTTTTCACTGTCACTCTAATTACGCCTTCATTGGAGTAAAAGAGAAAGATCCCCGCAATTTGCGAATTTCGGTTTTCGCGGTAGCCCAGCAGATTTCCTTCCAAAATTTCGTCGAATCATCTGTGCCTAGCCTATAATTTTATGGCTCTATGGTGTGCAATAGACATTAAAAAAGAATGAATGACAGCATGCGATGTTGCTTGCGAGTTGCGTGACGTGACGTGAGAGTACTAGCTAGACGAACACGACGTGAATTATCGTATGACAGTTTTATCATTTGAAAAAAAAATGTATTAATATATTTATAGCAGATAAATTATTTTTACATTTCTAGTATAACTCAGACAATAGTACAACAGAAGCAACGTTAAAATTAAGTAATAAATATTGTATATTTCGGCTCGAAACAGTGACAGTCACGTTTGTTTATTGGTTAACATCCGCCATTTTGTACTGTCGTTTGTTTAGTGACTGGGTCCTTTCTTAGTGATGCTTTTTAGTTCTTCCGAAAATATATGTGATTTTTCAAGTGTAGTACAATGTTTTTGCTAGAAACGTTGCCTTTAAAGGTATTATATTGAATTGTGTGACTTGTCAATCTGACGTCGGTAAATCATCTACCTATGTGCCGGATGTGTCCTACAATCGGTTAGGGCGATTTTACGTGCCACCTTGAGTGGTGTACGTGTCCCGACACCTATGCTGCCAAGATTATGAGTGGCAACGGGAATCAGGTGCCGTTGGCGCCGAATCAACGTGGCCCCGGACCGTATCCTTTTTTATTTCATGTGTTATTGTGGCTTTATCATTATATTTACGTAATATATGCCACTTCAGCATCTGGCAGAGCCGCATTCGCGAATCTCTGTTTACTGTAAGTTAACTTCACGTAAATTTACCTAATAATATACTATTAAGATCAGTGTTAAACTTTTGAAACTGATTGTATTTTTGTCTGTTTATTAGTGGTTATTCAATTAACAACGAGTGACTCAATTGTTAATGTTTTTATGCTGAACGGTAATGGCAACATGTCAAACCCATCTTAAAGCATGAATAAATTTGCCTAGATTGATATGTTGTTCTAGTATATTGACATTAAGCCAAATGTCTACTGGTAAAGTAATAAACATGAACAGACTTAATGCAATTACTAGTTATTGAGAATGAAAACTGATCACTTAGTTTACAGAACAATGCGAGTGCCATTTGCTGAGTTGTGCGAATTATACATTAATGTTTTTAGCCTTAACTTTATGTATGTATGTTTTGTTTTGCATTATTGGCCCAAAAAGGAACACAAATAGTATCTACTGAAGTCAAAATATGAAACAACTCATAACAATATTAGACGTATTGCTATTATGTCTGATAAAAAATAGTTATAATAACATTTTGTAGAATACTGACAATATTATAATCAAAATAAAAACTACCGTGTAACCACTTGACAGTACCCTAATAGGGTATTTGACTACTAGACAAATCCGTTTCTTTTTTCAAACTGTCAAAACGATTTTACTACTATGGAATTTATATGAAACACTAGCATGTTACGTCACAACCAAATTACCCACTCTTTATAGTTTTATACGGGATTTAAAATAGAAATTGTGTCTAAAAAGAACTGATGTCTATGTGTCTCTATTAATCTTCCGGTGTTTTATTTCATGCATAGTGTAAAATAATTTATTTTAAATACAGTCAAATACCCTATTGTAATGTCTTATTTAACACCAAAGTATAATGATAATATATAACTGTTCAATGTAGTGTAAAGACATAGTCATGTCTTATTATTATCATAATAATTTATGTAGGGATATAAACACAATCTGGTGGTGATGGCATTGCCTACTATTGTAATATGCAACTATTGCAAACAAATAATTCATTCAAACAACTCTTCAATGGGTGTGAGAGAGTGAGAATTATTTTAGATAGCGTACCTTGCATTAAAATTGGTACATATTCTTTATAGTAAATGTTGTAGTAATAATAATAACAAATACAATAATAACTAGTCATGTGATTGGTGATGCAGCACATTCTACTTATTTTAGGGCAGGTTAGCCTTTCCATATGATGTTGTCAAATATTCTTAACAAGTAGAGGGGGAGCAGTTGGCCATAGGGGCAACCATGAGCAATATGTATAGATATATTAACATATAACACACATATCGCATTTATTGTCACACATTTGTCACATTACTGTTGAAAGTCTTACTTTATATTTATGATAACATTATGAATATAAATAATATCAATACCTCAAACACACACACTCCCACAACAACAACTTAACACATAAAATTAATGTAGTTTAAATTTTACAAAATCAGATTATTTGCTGATATGTCTCCCTCAAGCAGGTTACTGGCCAGAGGACGAAATATAAATACCTACATAAAGTTCCATTTTAGATTTCACTTAGTATGCAACTGGCTGTAACTTAATGTAAGTATCCAGAATTCCTAATCTTACAAATTATGATTTTATTGCATTTAATGAATATTTCACTTAAGGACTGTATCGTTTATTATGAATACAACTTTACTTAGCCGTTTTTTCTGGTATTATATTTTTATTAAAAAATTACACATATAGTTTAATTAGTGCTTTAATAATAAGTAACATTTCGTCCTGGGAGATCACGTAAAGCATATGGTTTGGACAATATTTACCCAATCCTCCCGAGTAACTACAACGATTTTGGACAAATACTACAAGAAAATTTACGGTTTGCGAACAAGACGAGATATTACCCAAAAAAATCGTAATATGTAAACAGCAATTACATATGATTCGTAAAGCGAAACATCTGGGCATAGTCTAATCATTTCTTTTAGTTGGAAAAAAAGTTTTGGATCTGTGCTTGGTGGCCTTTTAGAGAATATGGCATGTTACTTACGACAACCCCGACTTTGGTATACAATATAACCATCATGGAGCGTTTCTAGCGACCTGTTCTAGCCATGGTTCAACGCCATGAATGTCCGTTAGGCTTTGGATTTCGGTAGATTCTTTTAGCTGTTTCCCTCATTTCGCTGACGTCAGAAATTGACGGGAATCCAAAAAGTTGCATAAAAAGTCGTTTTCATGTAAAGATAAAAATTCACCACATTTATTCTTTGGATATTCAATTGAGCAATCATGAAAAGGACACTTAGATGGCATATTTTGGCAGCATATTAACCTTTTGTTTCTTTAAATCGTACCAAGGAATCGGTGAAATAGTCTCAAATTAAGCTCGATAGGCTTGTCCAAATTACATTTAGACGCTAGACGGTATTAAAATCATCATAAAGTCCCTAAAATAAAATAAATGTAAAACCTTCTTATATCAGATATGGCTTAAAAATACCCCCAGATTATACCTTAAAAACATAGTAATACAAAATAATACACACGTCAACAGTTAGACCAGGTTTTATCTGTATTTATAATAAACGATACAGTCCTTAGTATGCAACTGGCTGTAACTATTAAGTTACAGCCAGTTGCATTACATTAGTAAGTATCCAGAATTCCTAATGTTACAAATTATGATTGTATTGCATTTAATGAAACTTTTTTTCTTTATTATAGTTCGTTTTTTTTAGCATTAGAAAGAACTTGAAAGAAGGTAAGCGATCTTGACATGTCTTTTAACTGAAAAACGCTTTTTAAAAATCAATAACTATTACTTATGAAAGCAGAAGAATATAAAAGATTGTATTAGATTCATAATTGTTACATATTTGCCGTAACTTATTTTAAAAATGTGTTTTTCAATTTAAAGACACATCAAGATTGTTTACCTTATTTCTAATGCTAAAAAAAACGAACTATATTGTCAAATAAATAACATTAACATATTAATTATAACTGCTTATCCAACTCAAGTGGTTGTTTATTTCTGGGTTTGAGGCTAAAAGTGTTTATTGTTTATACTACTTTACAAAGTGTACTGTTGAAAAACAATAGCATTCTTGTTACTGACTGAAGTTATTATCAAAGATTTTATGTATGTAAAATACTTCACATTATCTTCTTAAATTGATGTGCTTATCTGATCATGAGCTAGCATCAAAAAAGGTATGATTATTACATGACCCAGGCACCTTCATATTTGGAGGCTTTTCATCAGTAGAGGTTAGAATATTATATTTCTTCTGAGCCAATAACCTCTTGAGACCCAGAAGCAATTGTTTTGTTTTTGAAATTGGAACCCTTAGTTACACAATAAAAGTTCAAAATAGATTTTGAAATATGTACAAAAAATTTTATACAGGGACTTAGGAGGTTACCACCAATTGCTTCACATTTCATTTATGAAAACTGACTTAGTAGATAGGTAGTTCACTATACTGAACTATGTTACACAGCCTTACACTGCATACCAAAACCACCATTAATATTACCAAACATTAATTCCTTCTTTTGGTAGAATGGTAGTAGGTTCACCATAGAATATTAAGAATGAGCTAAAACCCATTAGAGTTATAAATTGCACACACTTTATTGATTTTACAACCCTTTGCAGGCATGGTAATCTAGCTTCAACTGATAAACCCCTGCCAGGTGCCCAGATCTAATAATAAAGATAATATAAGTAAGTACCTAGACTTGGCTCACGAGATAACCGCCATGTGGGATGTTGATTCGACGATCATTGTCCCGATAGTCGTTTCAGTGAACGGTCTAATAGCGAAGAGTCTCGACCAACATCTTGAGAGACTCTTGCTAGGTGGTTGGATCAAGGGTCAGATGCAGAAGGCGGTGATCTTGGACACGGCGCGGATAGTCCGCCGGTTCCTCTCTCTGCGGCCCTGACCACCGGTAGCTTGGGCCCTGCCCCGCTGCTGGCGGCACCCTAGGTTAGGTTTTTTATAATGTGTTTATATTAATTTTTATTGTTTTGTAAGTGTTTTTATATTTTACTTTTATATTCATATTATAAATAACCTAACTTAAGATGAGAAATGAATAAAGAAGATAATATGACACACTAACTATAGCTGGTTTGTTAGTGCCCACCGTTGTATGGGGACCTTGCACTTTGAGACTATGCGCTGAAACTTGGCACAGTTGGTTCTTAGCTGGTCTTGAGCAGATACAGACCGGGAGACATCGAGAGCCACCTCTCATTTAGTGGGGGGGAGGGGGGGAAGTTCGACGCTGCCGCGCTTCACTTGGAGCAACACTTCTCTAAAACTATACCTATTAGGGCATGTGATATATCATTTTCGGATAAATTAAGGACGAGGAATCTAGTTTTAGAACAAAAACAATGCACTTTCTAACAAAAAAAAGCATAAGGTAGAAAAGACTAAAAAACATATTTTTGTTTTTTTTTTTAATTACCAATTTTTTTAAAAAGCGTTTCAGGAATCTGAAAAGAGAAAATATAGTCGTAAAGCTACACTTATTACGTTTAAAAATTTATATGGTTTATTATACAAATCTGTTGATAAATGGGAGATAAAAAATAATATTAAGCGTGGGTCAGAGTGATCTCATATGAAGGTGGGAAGGTTACTTATAATTTGTTCTACAATCGTTTATTTTTTTAGTTTTTCGTAAATAACTCGTAAACGGTAGCCCACAGCAAAAAAATATATTTTACGTAAATAATCTGTTCGGGACCCCACTAAATGAGAGGTGGCTCTCGACGGCTCCCGGTCTGTATCTACTCAAGACCTGCTAAGAATCAACTGTGCCAAGTTTCAGCGCATGGTCACAAAATGCAAGGTGTCGTGCACTAACAAACCAGCTACTAGAGAGGTTTTGCTTATCTATAAATTGTGTACTAGCTCATAAACCATATTTATTCGTATTTACTCATTTTTAATCACCTAATTTAATATCCTCATTTACATAGGTAGCTGGGCACTGTGAATTAAATAGTAAAATTCGTTACAAAAAAAAATAACTTCGTTTAACGTTAAATCGTTACATTTCGGTAGATTTAAGGCAAGTTAACGTTAATCGTTAATCCGTTAACGCGTGATAACTTTCATATCGTTGTGATACTTGTGATAGCGATCTACTTATAAAAATTGTTAGTTTTGGTTCTGGAAGTTAACAGGTTAGAAACAAAAATCCGGCCATGGGCATGTCGGGCCATGCTCAGTGTAAGGTTCCGTATTTTCCCGTCCGTTACAATAGGCTGCCTTTAACGGGGGCTGTTAGTATACAATACAATACCTATCGTGTAGGTATACTTTTTTTTTAATAGCCTATTTTGTGTCTCACTGCTGGGCAAAGGCCTCCCCTTTCTTCCGCCACTCATCACGGTTTGGTGCATGTTCCCGCCAGTCGCTGCAAAAAGCGTCAAGGTCATCCCGCCAACTCTTTTTAGGGTTCTGTACCCAAGGGGTAAAACGGGACGTCGGGACCCTATTACTAAGACTCCAATGTCTGTCCGTCCGTCCGTCCGTCCGTCCGTCAGCCCGTCCGTCTGTCACCAGGCTGTATCTCACGAACCGTGATAGCTAGACAGTTGAAATTTTCACAGATGATGTATTTCTGTTGCCGCTATAACAACAAATACTAAAAAGTACGGAACCCTCGGTGGGCGAGTCCGACTCGCACTTGTCCGGTTTTTGGTCTACCTCTGCCCCGGCTAATCTACGGTGTCCATTCAGTAGCCAATTTGGCCCACCGATCCGGGTGCATACGGCAGACGTGTCCCGCCCAATCCCGCTTAAGCTTAGGGGGTTAACACTCACATCTACTATACCAGTTCTGGAGCGCAGTTCGGTGTTCCTAACCCGATCGGTTCTGCGAACTCCTAGTATGCTGCGCTCCATTGCTCGCTGGCAAATCTTGAGTCGGGACTTCTGGGCTTCCGTTAATGACCAAGTTTGGGCGCCTTAAGTTAGGGTAGGCAGGATACACATGTCGACGAGTTTGCGTTTTAGTGTCAGTGGAAGGTTGCCCTTCATTAGCGCCTTCATGGACCAGAAGCTCTTCCAGGCGTTTTCGATGCGTCGATCGATTTCTTTAGACTGCCTGTTATCGAAGGATGCTATCTGGCCCAAATAGATGTATTCATCGACATATTGGATATCCTGCCCATCAACGCTGACAGTATGTTTCGCGCCGTTGGTCATTAACTGGGTTTTGGCCCTGTGCATTACGAGTCCGACTTCAAGACTTGCCGTGCTAAGGGGTGCAGTGTGAGAGAACAAAACTATGTCGTCGGCAAAACGCAGGTTAGTCAACCTTTTGCCGCCGACGTCAATGCCCATTGTTTCCTACCTGGTCGCTAGCTTTTCGAAAATCTATTGTAGGCATGAGGTGAACAATTTCGGAGATAGAGGGTCGCCCTGCTTGACTCCCTTTTCAATGCGAAATTTAGGGCCAGGAACATGCAATTTAATGCTTGCTGTACTTTGCCGATATATGGTTCCAACGAGTTCAATATAAGCATTTTCGATACGTTGCTCACGCATTGCGGAGAATACAGCAGAATGCTTGACACTGTCGAACGCTTTACTGTAATCTACGAAAGCCAGGTAGAGTGGTATTTTGAACCCGGTGGATCTTTCCATTATTTGATTGATGCTATGAAGGTGATCTGTAGTGGAAAAACTTGGACGGAAACCGGCTTGTTCTAGGGGTTGGTGTTTGTCAAGCAGGGGGCTATTCTGTTTTCGATAACTTTAATAAATAATTTATAAATGTGAGATATTAAGCTGATAGGTCTATAATTTCCAATGTCTGATTTATCACCTATCATCTATAATATTTGAGTGGCAAAAGTCTTGGGGCAAACGACCAGAATATAAGATGGAGTTAAACAGATTTGTAAAGTGGGGCAACAAGGTGGTCTTTCCTGCTTTCAGATCTTCCGTTGTTACGCAATCTTCCCCAGGGCTTTTCTGGTATTTCATACTTTTTAGACCGGTATTGACCTCATGCCCTGTAATGGGAGAGATGGTATCGGGACAGGAATAATTATCCCTGGTTGAAGACGCAGAAGGACTAAGGTATACTTATACTTTTTTTTGTCTTAGCCTATTTGAGTGTCTCACTGCTGGGCACAGGCCCTTCCCCTGGTTCTCCATAACTCCCGATTTTGTGCTTCCTCCGGTCAGTTGTAAAGGAAGGTGTCCAAGTCGTCTCGCCATCTCCTCATACTTTACATCCATTCATTTATAATGTATTTTACGTAATCATTGTCAAATGGCGAAATGAAAAACATATTCTGCGAGCCCTTGCTTTAAACACAGAACAGGCTGACCATTGTGACATAATAGCATTGACGTATATCTCAGGACTGGCCTTACGGGCAATAAGAATGGGGCCAGTACAGCGGTGTGACATCGCTACAACGCGATTGTTTGATGAGTTCGCATCACACGTGCGATTGGTCGCAACTAGTTACGTTAGACTGCACCATTGGCTCGAATTCGTAAGTGACACCGCTGAACTAGTACCATTTTTAGTGCCCGTAAAGCCCGTCCTGAGATATACGTCAATGCATAATAGTCCTAAAAGCCCTAGTAGACGTGTGCGCCGATTAAAAAATGATCGGCGGCGGCGTTTGCCAAAAAATCGGCGGCGGCGGCGTGTTTTCGTCGTGAAATCGGCGTGACCTTGACTTCAGGTTTCGTAATAAAAATCCTTAATTTGTTGTTTTTCTTGAAAATTTTATCAATGCAGGTTACTGGTCAGTTAACTACGTATATTTTGAATATGCTGTGAGTAAAATAGGGTTTGTAAATGAATATAGGATAGGTATAATAACTTATTTTCCCTAGTAACTGGCTTGCATTAAGAGGTTACCTGGTCCCAATGATCTTGGATCCGATCTGTAACTCTCCGTTTTCTCAAGCTTTCCATGGCTTATCCTGTTAAAAATGACGTACTTTAACAAAACAGAATTCCACATATCCTTGACATTTGCTAGACTATAGTGGACTGCTATGGCTTATTTTTAATGGTTTTCTTATCGTACAAGCACTAGGCTCACTGAGACGTATCTTCTTTCTCGTTTTCTCATTGCTAAGGCTCGCGACCACATGTAATTTGTCTCCATTTCGTGCGGTCATAAGCCGTATGGACTGCACGGTGCAGACTGCTGCAAGCCGACTTCTTCATAGCGTTCGACCATCTCACACATGCTCCAACTCGAGCACGTTTGCCATTCTTCTTCTTCTTCATTTGCCATGCCCTAACGGACGTCGGCGACCACCTTTGCCATCTCTCTCCTGCTCTTAGCCATTCTTGCCAGCGTGGCTGCATTATCCATGTTCGTCCTTTTTTTTATGTTGTCAAGCCAGGTGACCCTCCTTCTTCCCCTTCCTCTCTTGCCATCAATTTTTCCTTCCAATATTAGTTGTAGTATATTATATTTGTAATTTCTGTATATGTGTCCAAAATATGATATTTTCCTTCTTTTTACTGTGATCAAAACCTCTAACTTTTTGTTCATTCTTTTAAGTACTTCCACATTTGTAACTCTATCGGTCCAGGAGATTTTTAACATACGCCTATATAGCCACATTTCAAATGCTTCTATTTTCTTTTCCATAGCTTTATTAAGAGTCCACGTTTCGCAGCCATAGAAAAGTACTGATAGTACATAGCACTTCACAAGTCTCCAACGAAGCATTTTTATAAAGGCATTTCGCGCAATCTCTATCCTGACACGTATTTCCTGCTCCATGTCCCAGTTCTCGTTCAGCCAGCAGCCCAGATACCAGTACTTTTGTACCTTTTCTAATGGTGTATTATTTAATTTTAAAATGTGTGGAGTTGTACTAGATTTGCTTACTACCATAAATTTAGTTTTGCTAATGTTAATTTTCAACTTGTAATAATTTATTTTGGAGTCTAAACGATTTAATAGGTGTTGTAATTCTTCAGCACTATTTGCTAGCAGGACGGTATCGTCGGCATATCTTAAATTATTAATATACTTTCCATTACATTTAATGCCCACATCAACCCCCTCAAAGGCTTCTGAAAAGATACGTTCGGAAAATAAGTTAAAAAGGCTTGGGGATAAAATACATCCTTGGCGGACTCCTTTTAGTATTGCCTTTTAGTTTGCCATTCATTCGGCTTAAATTCATGTGTTTCTCCACATCATGCGTTGGATAATATGTCCGAAGAATCTAAGGGCTCACCCATGGCATGTTGGGAAGAGATGAGTGGCGATATAGAGCTCTTTGAGAATGGAGGGGTTTGTTCTTTTAGCTGTCCAAAGTGTAAGCAGCAGTCTTCGTTCGTTCGTTATCAGTTGACGGTGAATACTTAGGTTTACTCAGTTACTTTAATTGGTATGTCAAATAGTTTCTGCAACTGGCTATTCAGTTTCATTTAATTAATAATTGATGCATATTTGAGAACTGTAACAAAAAAATACAAAAAATCCACTATGTAATCCAAAAACCAACTTGGAATAGCTAATTAACAACACTCAAGGTCACGCCGATTTCACGCCGATCATTTATCGGCGGCGGCGGCGTGGTCAAAAAGCCCGGCGGCGGCGGCGCGCCGGCGCGGCGCACACGTCTAAGCCCTAGTCATTCTAGTTGGTATAATAGGAGAAAAATGAAGTGAGCCGATTATTGCTACCTGTGCCTTTTTAAAATAGGGCAATAAAACAATTAACTCCCGGTCTTGCTTATTATACGTACCTAATTGGACTACCTAAACAATATTGATCCCACTTACTTATATAATTGTTTATTTCTAAGTTTAACTAGTCTTCACAACTTAAAACAAAAATAACATTTACCTATGTAAAGAAACATAAATTTCAAAGTAAAGACTATTTGTGTCGAAAAAAAGTTTCATTTACCTAATAACGTCGTCACGTATTTTTCTGTGATAATATCGACTTATCCCAGAAACTCAAAGTATCATAACTAGTTATTCCCGATTATGGACGAGACGTGCGGCAAAGCACTACACACCTCTTTTTTAGGGTTCCGTACCCAAGGGTAAAACGGGACCCTATTACTAAGACTCCGCTGTCCGTCCGTCCGTCTGTCACCAGGCTGTATCTCACGAACCGTGATAGCTAGACAGTTGAAATTTTCACAGATGATGTATTTCTGTTGCCGCTATAACTAAAAAGTACGGAACCCTCGGTGGGCGAGTCCGACTCGCACTTGTCCGGTTTTTTGTCCTTTTGTACCTATTCGTAAAGATAAAGTTTTATGACAATAGGGTATTTTCGTACTAGTCAAATCAGTTACTTTTTTAGAACTGTCAAAACGATTTTCTAATATGGAATTTATATGAAACATTACATCGTGACGTCACGGTCAACTCGCCTACTTTTTATACTTCTATCCGATTTATTAAATAGAACTTGTGTTTAAAAATAACTCCTATCTGTGTTTTTCTAATAATTATCTGGTGCTTTATTTCATGCATGGTGTAAAATAATTTATTTTAAATACAGTATAATACCCTATTATGACCAATCGGCTCACGGCTTATTTTCGCCTACTATCAACAAAATCTCTTGGGTAAAATACTTGAGTTTCACGTCTTGACTGTCAACAGGTTAACTTATTCAACATACTGATTTGCTTTCAGAATACTTTTTAGTTTTTAATTATTGAGCACCAATTATAATAAAAAAAGTGTGAATTAAGCTTACAACTGCAACCTGCGTGTAGAAATAATTATCTAAAGACCGGAAGTTCGCCTCCATCACTCTCCAGTACTACCATTATTTTAACGAATACTATTAGTCGTATTCGTAAAAATAATGGTAGTGCTATTCGTATTTGTAAATATAGTACATACTTTTAGATGCACTATTGTTCGTTGAAGTTATTTGTTTATTTACCTCTTGTTCAAATAATAAAAAAACACGATAGTTAATAATTAGTCTAATTAAAGGTACTTAACTTAATATTATTTATTAAAATCAATCAAATATACCATAAACAGGTGTCCCTAGCCATTGGACAAAGCCGATGAATGTACATATGCATTAGGGTATTTAGAACCAGTATACAAAGTATCATAACAATCGGTGTAGCGGTTACGAAGAAATTAATAAACGATTTTTATACTTTGGAGCAACCTGTATGTGTTAGTAGCTCCTGAGGTAATAAATAGTATGAAACCTTCGACCGATTTTATTTTCTTTTTTATTTATGACTTTAATAAGATTCTGACTTTTGACAAATGTCATCATTGCCGCACATTTTCATACAAATAGTCAAAAGCACTGCCAATGATTAATACAGTATGTTTCTTTTTGTTGTCGATTATTGGAAATAACTTTTGTTTGATAATTTATTTTTTCATCTTTTGTTCTAATTAAAAAAATATTACCGTTAGAGCATTTCTGAGAAGTGACCCTACTTAGGAAGTAACCCTACGTTTCAGGGTTTGTCCAATGGCTAAGGTCACCCTGTATAGGGGGCCATTACTTTGTGGAACAGCACTAATATTATTTATTTTAAATAAGTGACACGGTACTCTCGGCAATTTATAATCGCGTTTTCCTCTCAGATTTGTTTCAATGTCGTTACACGCTCGCATTTTCCCATGTAAACACCAGCCGACGGCTAGCAACCCCTGCATACTCTGAAACAAAAAAGTCGAACTCCCCTTGTCATTTTCATTGGCCACCCATCGCCTGTCTTATTCTGTTTAAACGGGCATGACACGATGCTCGCGGGTGTTTTATATAGACTAACGCGCTAGTACGATCTTCGACATCAATCCTAGGAATGAAACGAGCGGTGTATATTTCAGCACGCTTCTCCCTCAACAGGCTTAACAGTCGCTTGGTGTGGGGTTGACTCGGGATACGTCGCTGGGTGACGCCCCAAATTTGTGGAGGTGAACTAAAAGATGTCTTTGTCCCTTTCTGGCATAACATCCCCTTTCCGTGCTTTGCAAAATGAAATGTTCAACGGTGTGATATCTCACAGTTGTTTTCTTCGCAAATAATTGGTGTTGTTCATGAATTGTAGTTTTTTTTTTATAATATTGAATTAGAAGTTGATTAGAGCAGTGTCGATTGTTCGCGATAGAGTGAAAGTGTCGCGGCGGTATTAAATTAAGTGCTAGCGTAGAACCATGTAACGCGCGTTTCCTTATCGATTTTCTGTATGCTGCAATAAACTAGTATTTAAATCTCGAATGCGGTGTGTTCACACTTTACCAACATGCGTAACCACGTAAGATTTCATGACCGAACCTCTTGAAGTAGAATAGTAGATTATCGGTGCTGAATTTAGAGTTCATAAACCAGATTGTATTTGATAAGGATTATTAATATAAGCGTCCATCACATACGACAACTCAAATAAAAAGTTACTATATTTTATGTAATTTATAATGACATGAAACATTAGGAATTAAGGCCTTATGCCGATGATCGTATCGCCATTGTTTTGGGAATGGTTCAACATTTGGCTCGTTCAATTTTTAAAAGATTTGTATCATGAAATTAAAATGGTGGCACTAAGAGGAACCAACAGTTCTCTGAATTCTCTGCCGCATGCATGTGCCAATCATGGAGGGCAGTCACAGCAAGGTGCGATTGATGTGGCACAAAGTATACAAACATCGCTGAACATGCCGCAGGCGGCCGTCACGCAGCACATGAACGCGAATCAAATCAATTTGCCACTGAACAATGTCTCGCTGCAGTTCATACCGCAGCAGCCCAACTCGACCTCTCTCAAGCATGACCAGCCTTCTCGGTACTCCAACTCCAACTGTATGCTGCCATCGCACCATTACAGATTGCTAACTCAACCTAGTAAGTGCATACACGTGATTGGTCAAACCCGTTTTGGCTTATGTTTTATTTAGGTTTGTTTACTGTGAACCATTGTGTTTTGTATATTGAGTGAATTGAGTCGTGTACGTATACGAAATGTTTAACAGCTGTTATTATAACATGTGGTCCATTGGGCTAACAATGTTTTGGTTGGTCATACGTATTATTTATTGATGTCTCTGAGATTTTCCTTAGCTAATATATTCAGTTATCCTCGGGCGCCTACACCACACAGTGAGTTGATATTTTTTCTTTGTATTGTAGTTCTGTTATTTTTTCATTTAATCGTGAAGAAGAACATAATGTAATTGAGATTTGATGTTGTGCAGGAACGGAATGCTACCATCCCTCGGGCGGCAGCGGGGCGGCCTTCATGGCGAGCTCGGGCGGGGGCGCGCAGCCAACGCCGCAGGCAGGCCTCCGCGCACAGCCGGCGCCCCCGCAGGCGGCGCCGCCGGCACCACCACAGGACATGACGAAGAACTCTATGGTACTGACATTCTCATTAGTCGTTACCTTGTTACGCCGTTTTCATCAGGACCACAAAAATTCAAATGATTTTTTTCTTGAATCTATTAAGTAACAACATCTCTGAAGATGTGTGACGAAGCCTTTAGTTGTGTGTTGTGGCGTTGTAATATGTAAACATTACAATGCTACATGAAAGACTAAAGACATTTGTTAAGACTAAATTATGCGGCCTTACAAATTCCGTTTCTGAAGACCACTAATGAGGGTGCATGTATGTTTTCAGGCTGGGCACAACTTCGTGGCACCACAGAGCCAGACGCCGCAGACGCGGCCGCAGTACCACAACTACCAGTTCCGGCCGGGCCAGCACGGCACCAGGCCGAATGCACATCCTAGGTATTATTTAATCTACATACATTTTCGAGAACTATATTGAGTCTGTAACAATCTTTAGCTCCGCAACGTCAGTAACATGCCTATTAGTCGCCAGTCGTCACCAGTTTCAATCGCGACAAAAAACTTAATCTAATATTTAAAAAACAAAATTGTAAGGACTAATTCTTAGAAGATCAAATTGCAATTAGAAGACTCAGCCCATCATGTACGGGTAGGTACGATTTAAAGACATTTGGTGTAAGCCAGGGCTTAAGGTAATAATAAACGACAAAACATCTAATAATGCCCTTTATTTGACCCGAATTTTGCCAATACCTTAACTAAAAAGGGGACCTAAAGGCTGCCAGCATACGCCACAACGTGATTGGGAATTTTCGTGGACCACAACTCACATAGAATTAACTTAAGAGGGGGCTAACGCTATATTGTATTTTTTTTATATTCCATTTTAACATGTTTTAACCAAAGGCAAATGGCATAAAAAAACTGGAAGTAACATAAAAAAACGAAAACTGGACTAAATTTTTCAAGGGCAGACTCAAGCCAAAACCTTAAAACAAAGTTATTTTCTTTTATATCCAATTGTATATAAGTAGCAGAGGGATTTGACTAGCAACATTTTAAACAGAAGTATTTATACTTTTAGAGCTATTGAGATAAATAATACCTACGTAAAAACTTAAAACCCGTGCGATCACCAAGTCCTATTTCTTTTTTCCTGGCTTACGGCCCCTCTTAAGTGAACTTCGTCACAACTTAATGTGGCCTATATCCGCTAGGCGTAGGCGGGCAACATAGTCGTGCACAAAAAAGTCAAAACATATATGTACTCAGGTTTTTTTGGGAGAAATTATTTCATTAATTAACTAGCTTCTGCTCGCGATTTGGTCTGCACGGAATGATGATGATTGATTCATATAACTACCCTGTACCCTCAAACAATCTCCATACAAAATTTCATCTACATCAGTTTAGCGGTTTAGGCGTGAAGAGGTAACAGACACACTTTCGCATTTATAATATTATAATAATATTGATAATGCATGGTTAGAAAACTTTTTTTACATCACATATAGTTATATAAAAATCCCAGTGATTAAAGTGCCTATACCGAGCTGTAAAAGCTCATAAAGTGATTTTTTTCTTGAGTTTTTATAAAATGAAATACGGATAAACGAATTGAGATACTTTATCAAAATCTTATCACTACACCTTATAAAAAAAGTCCCCCGCCGCGTCTGTGCGTTTGTGTGTTTGTTTGTATGGTCGCGATACACTCAAAAACTACTGGACGAATTTTCATGCGGTTTTCACCTTAATTAATAGAGTGATTCTCGAGGAAGGTTTAGGTGTGTGAATTTGTTAACCGTGGCAGGTCGCTAGTAATATATATATAAATTAGTAGATATAGTAATGAATAAAACAATGTGTAAATGTAAATTTCGTCTAGTTTAGCAAAATGCCACGTATCGCATCGAGATACTTAAAAAGTAGCATTCGTGCCGCAATTCTTACATTACCTTATCAGCGCGCTCAAACAATGCAAAGCGTGTAAGCGTAATTGGATGGATTTGTCAAACCAACCAACGATATTATTTATAAACTTGTAGGTAGTGCTCGATACTGCATATCTAAACTATAGTTGATGTGGGGCTTCAGTTGTTATGACCGGGTTACCAGCTTACAATTTATTATTTGTAGAACCAGAGGGTAGCTTAATGAAAAGTATCTTATATGGGCATATGACAGTTGTTTTTCTTGAGTCTGGCGTCATTGAAAAGAAGATTTTTGTGAGTCTAGAATTTCTGAAGTAAACAATTAACATTTATAATGTCGAAATCACAAGAAACCGTTTCAAACAAACATAAACGGAGGATTCTCATGTAAGTTCTGATTTTGAAGTTGTTGTGGCCAAATAAGTGACATCTGAAAAAATGCGTTTGCAGTAAATCACGTCATTTTACATACTTTTATAAATCTTATTTACGGACACAGGAATTCTATCTAAATCTTCTTATTTGACATATTCTCGATTCTTCTTTTTGATTCGTCGTTTCTTTTTTCAACGTTGGATGGGAAGTGAAGATGAATTCCTAAATAAAATTTGATTACAAACAAAACTTTAAATCTAAATTCCGTATGATGTTACTACCACATGTTAAATGCGCAATTGTGCGTCGACGCCAAACACATGTTTACATCGCCTTGCTACAAATAAGTAAGGTGGAAAAGCGAAAGACTGTTCTAAGATACCGAAGTGACCAAATTTGACAAAAATGTCTATACGCGACCATAATATTATGGCAAGTATTTCGCTTAACCTATTTCGGTCGGTTGCATCGATATCGTAAGACTTGACTATTCGCCCTAATTTTTACTATTATTACGCATACTAAGCTTGAATTCATAATTAAAGTCTTTGGTCCTTGCTATGATTGTAGGCACGGTAAGCCGTAGGTACTTTTATGTCCATTCATCGTTATATATTTCAGATCTGTTTGACCGTAGTGTTGAACGCAAATTCTACTTGTATTATGTTAGTGTCCATATGGCAATCATTATTTGCATAGTTGCGAAGCAGAATTTTTTACTAAAAATATCAAATTACCCTCAACCGGGGTGAAAAGGGATGGTGGGGTGAATAGGGATAAAAACCGGGAATTACATTTACATGATAATTAAAACATTTCCGCACAAATTGTATCATGCAAAATCTACTATTATTTTCAGTCGCATGATTCATTTTGTGTAGGTAGTTTTTAAGAAATTTTCAGGTTTCTATCCCTATTCACCCCAGTTGACGGTATTAATTTTATCTGAAATCAGCTAGGTATACAGATTCCTTTAATGTAGCTGCTATAAAATTGCTTGCAAATAATGTTTACTACAAACTCTATAGATCTATTCCTCGCCGATCCCATCCTGCTGTGCTACTCCGAGAGAGTTTATTATCATTATCAGTGACGAATTAAACACAATATGTAAGACTTAAGTCGTCTTCGGTTTTGGTTTTTAGCTGAAAGTACGTGACGAAAAAGAAGCGTTTCATACGCATTTTGAACGTAGGTCCTCTCGGCGTAGCTTGACAGCTCTTATTTGTCTTGTTTTTTGAATGAGTACATAGTGTGTGTGTTGGTATAGGCAGCAGCAACCGTTCCTCCCGAGCCCCGCAGCGGCGGCCGCGTCGGGCCCGGTCATGTACCACCCCACACTGGTGTTCCCGCACATGAGCCTGCCGCCGCAGTCCTACCAGCAGCCGCGCTCGCAAGGGTAACTATATGCGGAGATTCTTTAACGTTTATAACATTATATGATATTACCTATATCAAACGCAACATCAAAAAATGTTAGATAATCGTTTTTGCAATTAGAACTGAATGTACAGTAAGTGTAATAATATGGGTGCACTCATCATACTCAAAAATATGTCCCATAGCTCTTATGTCAGCGAATTAAGAACTATGGGACATATTTTTGATGAAGTTGTATCACAGAACACCGCCTCTAGAAACCTAATATTGGCCATTTTGTTCCCGACGCAAATCACCAAACTGTGAGGTGCGGGAGGGGTGCCCACGGCGTTGCGATTGGTCGTTTTAAACATGGCGCGCTGACACGTGTAAATGTAGGGATGGGACATGTTCATTACAGGTAGTGGGTACTGCTACCAGTGACATCGAAATTTATTGTGGTAAAATTGTTACCAATTTAGTATACTTAGAGTAAACTTACTTAATAATTATACTTATTGATTAATTTAATATTTCATTAAGTAATTTAACAATGTACCTGAAATTTTTACTTAACATATTAGGGCATTTCTGTTTAAAGTACCCAGAACTTGAATTTTAAAGTTTAGAATTTTTATATTATTTCCACTCAGAATCGCAATATCTTTCGATACGAGAAAAAAGTGTCGCCAAAATCTCATACAATTATTTTCTTTTGTCCGTTTTATTAAGGTCATAGAAGGTTGTATTGAAAACATATTCAAATGGACCAATAACATATGCCTATTACAAATCAACTCCGAGTTCTCTCGCACTTCTTTGAAGTTCATCATCAGGTCCATCTCGTGACATGAGACCTAACTGCTCACCTAGAGGATTCTAAAAAACCCATACAACATATGTCTATCCCAAACCAACACCGAGTTCCCTCGAACTTCTTTGAAGTTCATCATCAGGTCCATCTCGTGACATGAGACCTAACTGCTCACCTAGAGGATTCTAAAAAACCCATACAACATATGTCTATCACAAACCAACACCGAGTTCCCTCGCACTTCTTTGAAGTTCATCATCAGGTCCATCTCGTGACATGAGACCTAACTGCTCACCTAGAGGATTCTAAAAAACCCATACAACATATGTCTATCACAAACCAACACCGAGTTCCTTAGCACTTCTTTGAAGTTCATCATCAGGTCCATCTCGTGACATGAGACCTAACTGCTTACCTAGAGGATTCTAAAAAACGCATACAACATATGTCTATCACAAACCAACACCGAGTTCCCTCGCACTTCTTTGAAGTTCATCATCAGGTCCATCTCGTGACATGAGACCTAACTGCTCACCTAGAGGATTCTAAAAAACCCATACAACATATGTCTATCACAAACCAACACCGAGTTCCCTCGCACTTCTTTGAAGTTCATCATCAGGTCCAGCTCGTGACATGCGACCTAACTGCTCACCTAGAGGATTCTAAAAAACCCATACAACATATGTCTATCACAAACCAACACCGAGTTCCCTCGCACTTCTATGAAGTTCATCATCAGGTCCATCTCGTGACATGAGACCTAACTGCTCCGCTGGCCTAGAGGATTCTAAAAAAACTTACACAACATGTTACCTATATATTATGTCTAAAATGGTACAATACGGTATGACGAAGCACGAAGTTTTCGCAACTGAAAAACCATCATCGTCACATCACTAGTCGAAAGGGAAAGGGATAGCGCATTGCATTTTCAAGTTGACGAAAAGGGACGGACATACTTCGCCTCTGCTTACTGACCAGTATAAAATGAACCCCGCGGACAAGAAACATTATTCAATGAAATAATGAATTTCGCTTTCCTGTGGGATGTTATTCCATCTGTTTTGTAAGTAGAAGTCTTAGATGACTTGCCACACCATTTTACGCTGCAATATCCCATGATTTCCCAATGAATTCAATAGTTTACGATTTATTTTCTTAGACTCGTGCACACTGCTAACAGGTCGTAATCTTGGGCGCAACTGATCGGAGCGGCGCGCGAACAATCTTATATTTGACCTATACACCATACGGGCGGTGACCGCGAGTCGTCCTATAAGCTCGGTCTATAGGGGTTGGTCTGTGAGTTGTATGCACCCATATTTTTATTAATATGAAGTATATTAAATATAAATGTATGTTACCATAATTTTAAGGATTAAAACACCGTCAAAAGGATATCGCAATTAATAATGATTAATTAGATTTTATGTTTTTTGTGTTTTTTTTTTTAATAATTTTTGAAGGAATACTTATCTTTATTTTTGTTACTTACTGAGATATTCCGAAAACAATACCAAAGTTGACCTTTACAGCTTAATAAAATAACGGACCGCTATTTTGGATTAGGATCCTTGTTTATTTTTATATGATTTTTGACACCACCCCTCATCTATACATTCATTTCGATTTACTAATTAAAGTTATAAGCGTTATTTTTAATAAATTTATTATATTCTTAGTAATATCTATGTGTAACTCGTTCCACTATCTTAGTGAGCCTGATTTTCATACACAATCAATTTGTATCATTATAATAAAGTTATTTTTATTCTAATTCAAGTGTAGTATTGAAAGAAGTGTTTGTTTGTTCTTGCGGCTGCGTGTCCCAGGAGGTACTTATTTTATATACTATATATGAAGCAAATGTAGTACATACTTTGTATTTAAGAAGTTGAATCTAAAATATTTAAAAACCTGACTATGGTAAAGCTTCGCTAGCAATTTCATTGTAATGAAGTCTGCCTTTTTGATTTCTTTATAATTTAACTCGGCCTATGTGTAATGACATCTCATTCGTTGAAACCCGTCAATCGACTGTATAGCACCGAAGAATTAGACATATACGTAGTAGCTACACTGCATACATTTTTGACACTATCCCTCATTCATACATTCATATAGTCTAACAATATAATGCTCTTTCGGCAGTCTGGCAAAGAGAATGTATAATGTATACAGTGGTGTGTAAATACAAAGGCTACTAGATAAGTTTTGCAATTCAACTTTAATTTTTAACTCAAAGTAATTTCACTATCTATCAATCCATTTGTTTTCTGAAAGTACAGCACACTCATGATCCCATGCTATTAAAAATTCCTCATCACTGTAAATGTAAACCCTTTCAGCTTATCTTTAATAATAGGGAATAAAGAAAAGTCGCACGGGTCTAAATCAGACCTGTATGCGGATGGTCAATTGGTCAACTATTTTAATCCCAGCAATTAAAAAAATACATACAACCGAATTGATAACCTCCTCCTTTTGAGATTTGGAAGTCGGTTAAAAATAGCCGCTCGAGTCTCGCTTATAGTCTGAAGTCTTAAATGTAGTAACTGATTCACCTCATAATTACTTGAATTTATAGTTTGCGATTTATACAGATGATCACGGCGAAGACCGACATCCGACATGTCATATTGGTAATTCTACCGCCACAGATGTCATATTACTGACATGGTAATCATGAAATAGAAATAGAAATGATTTATTTGCAGAAAAAGGGTACAATAAGTATCTTAGGTTAAATGTACATTACATACAATCGTTTCACCTTCTTCAGCTATTGATAAACAGCATACAATTTTTTTATACATTGCTAATAATGAAATTACAATAAAAATAATGCTTTCTGATGACATAGTTACTGACATGGTGATCATGCTTTCTGATCAAATAGATCAGGAATTAGAGATGCACTCTTAGCTGTCAAACCTTAGCTGTGTAACAAGAGTTTTGTGGTAACTAAATACTGACGAAAAATTCTCAGTTGTCCCCAGTGGTAACAAACTGCAAAAAATTGTGAAAGAAAATCTCAGTTGTTAACCTCTACCCTCTAGTAATAACTTGGCGGTAACTAAGGGGAGAATAACATCAAGAAATTGTTGATCCATCCATAAACATTCTCTATTTATTTTATTATGACCGTATTATTAACTCGAAAATATAGTTACGAACGTCGCTGTGATCATCAAATATTATTTCTTAAATAATTATTTTAGATACAATCCTTTTTAGGGTTCCGTACCAAAAAGGTGCGAAAGGAACTCTGACCGTCCGTCCGTCTGGCACATTGCTATATTTTTAATAATAAAACCGTAGGCAGGAAATATTTCAACAAGTAGTTTTTATGGCATATAGTTGCCATTTGTCCCGTCCATTAGTTATTTGTCTTAATTTAGTAAAGTATTTAGCAACGCCATATTTAATGACGTGACATATAAGTTTTTAATGTTGAATGTTATCCACAGGTTCTACCAGTACGTCACACCTTACATAAGTTACACGAATCCCGCGAACCACACGCCGCCTTGTAAGTGTATTACATTTAACTATAGTTATGACCAGAGGGCGGAATTGCTCATGGCAAAAATCAAACGTCAATAGAGTTGGAACGTTGAATTTTATCGACTTTTTCAGCTATCGATAAGTTCAGTCACCTTTTACATTTCTGACTAATATATTACCACGCAGGAAAGTTTTTTGTGGAACAGACGCAAAAATAGTGTAACGTTCTCATAATAAGGGCTGGTTGCACCAAAACGTCTGTCATTGTATGGGAATTTTCATACCACTGCTGATTGACGTTGATCAGTTCGCTAAATGTGGTTGGTGCAACTGGCCCTAAATAGAACACTCGAGGCAGCTCCAGAAGTCGCTAAGCTGGCGAGGTGTTTAAATTGGTGCACAACTTTATCGTGAAGGGTAAGACCGAGTGCAAACACTTTTGGTACCCTCACCCTCTTAGCCTAGATCTTAAAAAAAGGATTACTTTAGCATCTTGCAGCTTTCTTACATATAACATACAGCTAATAGCTATGAATATAATCAAGTGATATATTTATATTAATCTTTTTAATCTCCCTTATTCGGAAATAGTTATTTGTTTTACAAGGGGGCAAAGTTGTTGTTTAACCGCTCGTGCTAATATTGAATACCCGAGCAAGCGAAAGATTCCAAAATTGAACCACGAGCTTAGCGAGTGGTTCGAAAAATGGAATCTTGAGCGTTGCGAGGGTTTCAAAGTACGAGTGTTAAACAGTATTTGCCCCCGAGTGAAACACAGAATTTTTCACCACACCAACCCAAAGCAAATATTAAATGTAAAATATCAAACGAAATCAAATTCAAATGAATGTTATTAAATACTTATCATCCAAAATCATCATTTAAAAGTCAATTCTACCAGCAAACATAAGAAAACAATTCAAAATTTGCATTTGATTACTTTGCCTCACATGTGAATTACTGATAGCAAAGTGCAACTTTGCTATCCGTTTTTGAAGTGCAAAGTAAGCCTTTCCGAGCTGGTGTGGTGAAAATTCATTTTCATGTCTATGTGTATTGTGGGTGAAAATTTTATTCCTAGGGTGTGTTATTTTACCATAAGCAGAATTACCTAGCAAAAAGATCCTTCAACTATTGGTTAAGAGCCAACGGGAGTGGTCATTTCTCCATACAAACGTACTCCTCGTTTTCCTCCGTGGTTTTTGAAGCTAGAACAATGATTTTTTCAACACAGATTAATATTGTCAATATCTGTGTCGGACCGTTTTGCTTTTTTTGATATTTTTGTTTTTTAAGGCGCTAGAGCCCTTCAAAAATGGCCAAAATGGCCTAATTGACTATGCCGCAATGAGAGGCGTGGCATTAAAAACTGACATCAATTAGCAAAAAAAAAAAAAACGGTCCGACACAGATAATTTCATAATCATTTAGATTTCCAAATTTGGTTACGATTGGTTAAGTTTTGGAGGAGGAAACAGAGGAGTACGAAACCTCGATTTTTGAGATTTTTACGCAGGATTTTTCGCCTTGTCCTTATCGCACTACTTTTAGGTGCCGCTTCCGTTAGCGAGACGGGTATATTTACCTAAAATATTTAAAACTCAGCTCCTGTTTTGTCTTAACAATCTGCTATTAACTGTCCTCCTGTTTCAGATTCTTACTACCCACCAAACAGCCAACAACTGCCGGCGCCGAACTTGCAGTCGAACGCGCCCGGCGGCCGGAACAACCCCACGACGCTGATGGGGCCGCAGGGCACGCCGCCGACGCCCACCGCGCCCGCGGTCTCGCTCTCGCATTCCCAGACACCCGCTCACATGCACCAAACCATATCTGGTGAGTTTAACTAATTCATCCAGCAGACCGCAATGCACATATGTAGGTACATAAATACGAGTATATAGAATTTATAAAAATGTATCATGGTTTATTGTTCAAGCGGACAACATTACCTGGAACCTGAACTTGCTGCACCTTAATTTAGTTGCAACTAAGAGAACGGAATTTTTGATAAATCATACCGCTTTTTTAGATCCCAATACGGTTGCCAAATTTTAGTTAGCAATCTTGAGGATTTTCTTTAGTGACTTCATCGATTCGAATCCTTATTTTTTGACTTTCGCTCGATTGAAAAAATCACGAACATAGGTCTTAAACGCACTTTATAAAGAACCCCGTACCAAAAGTATGGAAAACAACAAAACGAGGGCCCTTCTCCGAAGGCCTCAGAGAGTGATTGCGCAGCGCATTATAAGAGGATACAAGACCATAGGGCATGCAGCCGCTTGCGCCCTCGCCGGCACCATACCGTGGGACCTTGACGCCCGACTCCTGGCCGAGAGGTACAATCTGCAGACGGAGTTTGAAGTTGACATTGCAGTCATTTTATCTTTCGTCAAATGGCCAGCTTATCGCAAATATCGCAATATAGGTTCAATCTAATGTCAATTGTTTAAATAAATAGTTGGTAATTGCATCTAATTAATGATTTGTTATCTGATACAAAATCAGTCGTAACTCTGAAAGGGACTCGGCAACAGTGGTAGCCCCCATAGAGACTTTTGTTCAGGACGTTAAAATCTATATTATATCAAAATCTCAGAATATTTAACTGAAACCACATTTTCCATACTTTTGGTACGGGGTTCTTTGTATGATTTATGACCAAAAACCAAAAAATATGAAAATTGCTTTTAAAAATCGCAATTTAATTTTTGAGGGAACTCAATCGAACTTTTTTTGTTAAAACTTACAACCATTTAAAATTCATAAGCATGATATCTGCGGTTGGTTCCGAGCACGCACATCCATCTCGCTCACGGTTACGTTCAGAGAGAGTGAGAAAAGAACACGAACCTGTGGGGCCTTAAAAACAACTCTACTCAGTTGCGACAGGGACAGGACGAAACAATATAGTAACATGTGACCATGAGTTCAGCTAATAAGAGTAATATGTATAGGAACTGAAACCAATTGGACGACAAAATTGAATTAATATAAATGGAAACAGGTCACATTCGTAATCTTAATATTTTATTTGCTTTGTAGTACTTTTGTGTATACAATACTCGTACACAAAAGCCAACGTACATCGTAAATTTAGAGTTTAATCAGTTGATCTATGAAATTATTATACAGCTCCAGTACCTAAACATTTTAGAACTAATTTAAGATAATGGTAATTTTGCAGGTATACGTCCGACGCAAACGAAACGTAGTCATAGGCTCGCAATCATTGATCCCGTTACTAGTGAGTAAACAAACATTTTACTGACTCTTATATTATTTTCTTTAAAGTATTGGCTATTTTATACATGTTTGTAACTTCACTTGCAGGGCAAGATATATTGACTGATTTATATTCAAATAATGATAGTCAATATTTAAGTGGAGAATCTAGCGAGCGGCAAACGCCCCAACCTGTAAGTATTTAATGGTATTTTTGTGTGTGTTAGCGACAATGAACATGTTACTCTAACACAGTGTTTGTTGCAGGAACCGACACACAGCATTGCTGAACAATTCTCGAGAATGGTCAATGAGGTGGCTAATCAGCCAACCACATGCGAAAGTTCAATGAAGCCAAGTTATAAAAGTGCAGATTTGCCTATATCTTCCGCAAGCTCTATGCAGCCGCAACTAAATGCAATAAACTCTTTAACGAATAGTTTAGTAAAGTCTGAGATATTAACTGTTAACGAAAATAAAATATTAGGACCTGATGTTGCTGCTGTACCTAACGAAACTCCAATAGTATCAGCAATATCAGACAGTCCTGTTATAGTGCCTAAACTGCCCAATGTTAAGCAGCTGCAAAAGACTAGTGATCAGAATATACAGCCTTTAGTAGTAGACAGCAATAAGATTATAGCACCAAATAAACAACCACACAAACATAAAACTAAACCAGTTGTGCCTCAAGATGAAGAAATAAATAAGTCCACAGAGAATATAAGCAGTGTAGGGCCCACCGCGTCGGCGATACCGAGCGCCCTCCCTCCCGCTGCTCCCGCAAGCTTCCCCGCCCCCGCTCCCGTGACCGCCCCCGCGCCTGCGACGGTCCCCGCGGCTTCCGCACCAGCACAGGCCGTCGCGCCCACTGCCATGCTAATCCCACAGCCTCAAAGAATACGAGAACCTAGGGAGCGTGTCAAATCAGAAGAAAAGGAAAGAGATAAAAACAAGGACAGAGACGTACAACAAGCAGAAGCAGAAACTTTGCTCGCCAACAAGCACCAGAATGGACCTACAAATCTAGGTAAGTGTTTAAGTATAATGTCAACTGCAGACATAATTGAATGACCGAGCGTTAGCGAAGGTCTCCGTTTCAGCTTGGACAAAAATGCCCGTATGTCCGGATGTTCTTGTGTATGTTGTCGATGTACAGGTCGCATTTTTCAACCGATTCTCGTGAAATTCAGTGAGCAGGTTCAAGAATTAAACAGAATATTTATGTCGATGCAGTTATAGGATTTTTTTTCAACATGATGGCGCCATGGGGTTCGCGTGGTCTATAGCTAACAGCCACTAGTATTTAAATAGTTGCATATGGAAATCACAGGAATTTATTCTGAAATAATTTAATTTCAATATACGTAATACAGTAGCGGCAAATTATCTATCGGGGGGCACGGCAGTGCCACCGCCAAGTCGAGCAAAACAAAGACGCACGGCCGTACCATCCTTATCCCGAAGCGATTCAGGCGATTTTCGACGTCCTGTAATTTTGTGCTGGCTAAAGCTAGAACCCTGAATTTTCAGTGACATATAGGGCTTAACATGCTTTAGATATATTCTCAAAAACATTCAATTTGAATTTGTAGTTTAAGAATTATTGTACGTCAAATTTCCTTAGTTTCGACACTGACACACTCACTCACTCACTCACTCACGTACGATCATCATAATTCTAAGGTACTTCTAGCATACCCACAAGCTTCAAATTTTAAACATAAGTAGTTTTCAGCTTATCAAGCCATAGAAAACCTAAAAATATTGCAATATCAGTCACGTTTTAAAGATTTATGAACTGCATGTAAGTTTGTAGTCCCATATAAATATATGGTATTACAAAGTTACAGTTGCAGTTCCAACAAATAGTAGGTAAAGTAAAGGTCTGTGATGTACGATGTGAGTGAGTGTGATACACATCTTCATTGTGTATATGTAGTTATTATATGTGTATAGTACGAGTAGGTATGGTATGGCTATGAGTATGGTAAGGATATGAATATGGCATAGAGGTATGAGTGTTGGGTATTGAGTATTGTATGAGTATAAGTATAGTCTAGTCTGGCCATGAGTATTATAAAGGTAGGAGTACGAGTATAGTGCGGGATGGGTGAGCTTTGATGTGGTAGCTGACGTACAAGAAGTGGTACCCGAAAAGAAGGACTATCTACAAAAAGAGATGAGATCCCATCAAAAACATTACATGTAAAAAGATGCAAGTCTCGCAATGCAATTCTTCTACTATAAAAAAGTTTTGAGATGTTATGTGAAACCAAGTCGGTTATTTTAGTCAGTGCCAGGGGGTGTTAAACCGTATCAATAATCTTTAATTTTTAGGGTTCCGTACCCAAAGGGTAAACGGGACCCTATTACTAAGACTCCGCTGTCCGTCCGTCCGTCCGTCTGTCCGTCCGTTCGTCCGTCCGCCTGTCACCAGGCTGTATCTCACGAACCGTGATAGCTAGACAGTTGAAATTTTCACAGATGATGTATTTCTGTTGCCGCTATAACAACAAATACTAAAAACAGAATAAAATAAAGATTTAAATGGGGCTCCCATACAACAAACGTGATTTTTGACCAAAGTTAAGCAACGTCGCGCGTGGTCAGTACTTGGATGGGTGACCGTTTTTTTTCTTGCATTATTTTCCGTTTTTTTTTTATTATGGTACGGAACCCTTCGTGCGCGAGTCCGACTCGCACTTGCCCGGTTTTAATACATATTAATGACTTGGCAATCGCACATAATACCTTACTCGTACCGTAATCGTAAATATGTATAATGCTAAAACTGCATGCAATTAGCGCGCTAGCGTTACGTTTAATTATTTTTATTAGTAATTGACGATGATCCTTGTGTCACTATGCAGCCGTGCGATGGCCAAGTCATTATACGTATTAAAAATTAAAGATATCTTTATGATACGGTTTAACACCCCCTGGCACTGACTAAAATAACCGACTTGGTTTCACATAACATCTCAAATCTTTTTTGTAGTAGAAGAATTGCATTGCGAGACTTGCATCTTTTTACATGTAATCATATTTTCTCAGATACATTTGCATTTTTATTTAAATTATTTCTCAAAACTGGTTCTATTTATTTCGATGAAATTTACAATATAGGGGCATATGAAAACGACAATTCGATCAAACTAGGGTTCATTTCAATATTCCCAATCCGCTTTATGCTAACGTGGCTGCCCACGTTGCCACGTGCAATGTAGGTCAAGCAATAAGAAGATATAGAGGGAAATGCTAGGAACACAATTTTTGACTCCGTAACTTTATATGGACTAGTTAGGAGGTGAACATATCAAGTCCCCGGCCGTAGCCTTTGAGCCGGGGGATCCCATTTTTCGGTTTTTCACTTACATATTATATCTTGGAAAATTTGCGTTTTAGCGACATGACTACTTAGACAAACCGAAAGCTGATTAAATTTGCTACAAGCTTAATTTGTCAAGTTAATATAATATGTATATCTGGAATAGTTTTCGGGATATCTTCCCGAAAGTTTATTTGGGGCTCTCAATTTTATCTTGACTTCTACATCAGTGAAGCTTATACTCTGTCAAGCCATTTCCGTCAGTAGAAAAGAGCGGCAAATTTAAAAAATGTAGGCGCGAAGTGTTAGTCTGACCAGCAGCGAGTCGTGACACAAGCAATTTAAAAAAAAAATGGAAGGCAACTTTTTTTCCTATCAAATAAGCTGTCATTTTCAAGCTGTAATTTAATTTCATAGTAATTTTATTGCCAGGTGCGGTTTGTACTGAAATTCCCGCGTTTTTTTGTGACACGACTCACTGGTCGGACTCTATAGTTAGTTTTTTTTAGCATTAGAAATAATGTAAACAATCTTGATGTGTCTTTTAATAGAAAAACACATTTTAAAAATAATTTACGGCAAATATGTAACAATTATGAATCTAATATGTTCATTTATATTCTTGTGCTTTCATATGTAATAAATATTGATTTTTATAAAGCGTTTTTCAATTAAAAGACATGTCAAGATCGCTTACCTTCTTTCAAGTTCATTCTAATGCTAAAAAAAAAACGAACTATATATAGTCCCATAGAAAATTTGAATTTCGCGCGTTTTTCTACT
This sequence comes from Cydia splendana, assembly GCF_910591565.1. NCBI lineage: Eukaryota > Metazoa > Arthropoda > Insecta > Lepidoptera > Tortricidae > Cydia > Cydia splendana. Next base: position 34,995,735 of record NC_085987.1, on the reverse strand, counting down.
GACAAACTTGTTTGACCGGCTATACTAGGCCATGTTTGGTACCGTTTTCGTAACTCCACAGTCACATTCACGGCTTCGCGTCGCGATTCGCCCACGAGTGTGGAGGGGGCTTAAGGATTGACAGGGCAAGCTATGCCTCAGCTATGCTGGCGCGGTCTGCTATAGTGTAAATAACATTATTTGCGGTATTTGACGTCTGTCACTCACAACAGCAATACTACGTAAAATGTTTTGCACATCGAAATCACAAAGGAAAACAACTGCACTGCGAACGTTTACGTTCTACGTCTTTTTTTTTTTAATTTTAGGGTTGGCCGGACACCACCGTTATGAATCGGTAGTCGTCTAAGTAAATCGATATGAATTTTTCATTTTTCTTTTAATAAAAATAAGGAAAAGGTGGATAATTAACTGTAAATATGGATATATTTATCGTCACTTAACAGACAACAAATTTGACACAGAAATAACATAAATAAACTTTAAAATAGATCCCCAGTTAGTTTCAATTTTGACAATGGGTGCGACCTACTCGGTCGGTGTATTAAATACACCGACCGACCGGTAGCTTGCGGGAAAACCATATAATGCTAGCTTTATTTAAATCTCAAATAAAAAATCATTATACGTCACAATTCGATACCTCAGTCTACGTGCCATCCAATCGTAATCGCTTGCTGTGACAATCGATTTGCGTTAGTTACATCTCTATATACGTCAGTCATAATGTGTCAAATACCGCAAATAATGTTATTTACACTATAAATACTTCGAGCGGCAAACCCCATCGTTTACATGATAAGCAAAAACAGAGCATGTGTTATTTTAAACGTCAATCTTCTATGAAATTATGACGTATAAAATAACACTTGCACTGCGTCTGCTATCGAAATCGTTGCAGACTTGTCTTGGTCTGACTCTAGTTGTCTCATTCTAACTTCGTTCTATGTCACAAGTATTGGGTCGATAGATCGCGAAGGTCTGTCGAGCCCTATAAAAATATTCTGTGTTGCCATCTCAAAAAAAGTAATCGATTACCGGTTCGTACTTGCGCACAACACTAGCTGATCTTGGTCGACTGTCCGCATGGAATATTCCAATATGGCGGCCTTTACTTCACAGTCATTTGGAGCATGGCTACGTTAAAATTATAGAACTTTATTACTCTTGAGTTTTACACAATAGTTCTCGTAAATCAGCATTTTATAGAATAAACTTTTAAATTAAGTTATAATCATAAGTAAGGTGGTTGAAGTGAAATAAGTGTTAAAAGTCAGACATTTTTTAGATCCTTGAGTGACCTTTTGGATAGACTTTCTTTTTACCATATTGCTACGTGCGTCGACGTAGACATCCGTGCCGTTTAAAGGTTTTTGGTGAATTTCGGAACTGTGATATAATTTAGCTACCAGTGCTACATTTAAGTCGGATCTTCAGGTACTTCGAATGTAAGAACTCCCACGTGGAAATACCTCACGTCTCTATTTATAGATTCGAACTTGGTTCATTAAAAAAAGTGATAGGATAGGCTAAAAGTCAAACGTATAAATCGGTTTTTATAGTAATATCTACTGTTACTTGAATTAAATTCCTCGCATATTATGTTATGTGGCCGTACGACTGCATTATCCTTTTTATTGAACTTTGTGTTGGCAGTGTTACCTCATCAGCATATTTTAACTCTACGAATATATCTATACTGCGATATGGCCATATTAATGCACTAGCAACTATCACGACTCGTATAGTAAACTTTTATACGGCAAAGTACATGCTAATCAATTGAATGTTGCAGTTTTAATAGTTGATATCGTTTTTTTAAGTGAACATGGGGGTTATTTTGCAAATACACTTACAGTATCAATACACTGAAATAAATGTCATATACTAAGAAAAAGTGACCAAGGCCTCCAGTGCCCCAGGCTGGAATCGAACCAGCGTCCTCTGCTATCGCGGCAGGTGTTTCAGTTTATAATTTATATAGTAGTGTTTCTACTTGATAAAAACAAATTAAAATATTTTCTGAAAAACAATTTAATTTGTTCAAATACTTCATAGTATCAATACAACTTTCACTTACGATCAGTTGTTCCATGACATTGGGACTAATGGATTATTAACTAACATAAAATTATACATTAAATTGACATCTGAATGTTGTACCCTGTGTGCTTTGTTTGTAAAAAGGTGAATTGTTTTTGAGTGGTCTACATGCAATAGTTTTGTAACTTGTACTTTAAATATTTACATGTAAAGTTGATTGTTAATAATTATAGTATCATGGTCAAATTGTAATACCATGTCTTTTTTGCAGTGATTAGTAGTTCAGTTGATGGAGAAAATATCAACCTTCCAACTAGTCAAACAAATCAAAATTCTGATTCAACAGAGAGGCAAGGTGTGCAACCTGTAGTTACAGCTGAAATTGACACCCTACCGCAAGTGAAAAATATTGAAGTACTGAGTAAGATTGAAGAGGCACCGCCGGCACATGAGCAGGCACCGACTGCCACACAATTATTATCAGCAAGTATTGAAAAGATTGCCAAGGAATCGCCAACAGTTCCAGAAACTATTGAAAGTAAAGAAGCTTCCAGTGCTATACAAGCACAAGTTAAATTAAATCAGAGCTTAGCCAGCTGCATTCGCTCTACTCAAGGTGACCCTAAGATGAAAGACGTCAATCTTAACAATAAGAACATAGGTTTGTTGCTTTTCTTATTTTAATGATGAATAGAGATATGACAGTGTTGCCCTGTAACAGCAAAACAGCATAGAATAGCAAAGATTTGCTGTAAACAGGCAGAGTTAATGGCAGTCCAAGTACAAACGGCAATGGAATTTGCAAGCTGATCTTTATTATAGAATGTTTTATTTATTAGAGACCTTCAGACTTATTTTTAACACTTTTAGTGCTAAGCGCCCCACTTCCGATTCAAAATGATCAAACTGAGCATATTCTAGGTGGTGGTGTTAAATCTTCATTTATTTGATAACATTGTTTTTTATGTTATTTTTCAACAAAATATGTCCTTATGTAGAAATAGACAGTTTTCTGTTAGCTGTTGTCAGTGTCTTGCTTACCTACTTCGATTGTGAAAACGTATATGTATATATGTTTTGAAATTAGATCATTAATCATGTATCCTTACTAATATTATAACTCATTGGTTTGTCTGTTACCTCTTCTCGCTTAAACCGCTGAACTGATTAGAATGAAATTGGGTATGGAGATAGTTTGAGGCCCAGGAAAGGACATAGGATAGTTTTAACATCATCATTCCATGCAGATGAAGTTGTGGACAGAATAGGGAATGCAATAACCGGCCGAACTTCATAACCGGTTTCGGTTACGGTTATGCCCGAAAAATAACCGAATATCGTTTATAATCGGTTACGGTTATTTTCAACAAAAAATGATAAATTTACAATGAAGTCATTAAAAAATTACGAAAATAAAGGTGCAGTATTAGGGAATGTGAGTATAAGTCATCGTTTTTTAATAAAACACAAAATACAGTAAAAGTAAAATATGACCTTGGACGTGATACATTCAATAAAAATATTTCATGAATAAGGGAAGTAAATTTGGTATATTTTCATTATTAAAGTACACGAATGACAAAAAATATAGTCGCAGGCGTCACAGCCAAAAAAGGCAGTATTTTGTAGTCATTAGATGATAAAAACATAAAATGTAAATCATAAATAAATAACCGAAAATAACCGTAACCGGTTATTCGAGTTTCCAATATTCGGTTATGAAATTTAGTCAAAATATTCGGTTATAACCGATTATTTCGGTTACGGTTATAACCGATTTGCATTCCCTAGGACAGAAGTTTTATAATATTAAATCATGTAGTTCTCTAAAATCTCACTTGCATACTTTGCAAATTCTTAAATGAAATCATCTTTTTTATTGTTTTTGTGTCATACCCGTGATTATTATTTTTTTCTTACTTTTGGGATTAGTTGATTTATGTATTTATTTAATCATAACAGAGAAAATCACGAAACTCCACTATTATATGTTCAATTGCCCTAACCAATGGTGTGCTAAAGAAGTAATAACTTTATGTACTATTTTCTAGATTCAGATACTGCCAATGGTAATACTACTGAGCTAAGTAAAACTGAGACTGTTAAGGAAGATATTAACAAAAATGAGAAACTTGTAAAGAATTCCAAAAATTTGAGTAAGAAATCATCAAACAAGATGGCAAGTAATGAGAAAGAGACAGAATCATATGAAAATGGTAAAGATGAGACTGATAAAGTAAGTATTGTAGAAGAGGACAAAGGTTTGCCTAAAAATGAAGAGGTCCCTGAAAAATCAACAGGTGCTGCTGAAAAGCCCGAGGCTGCTCCTGTATTTGTTCCTAAATACAAATATGGTGAAGGTTGGTATGATACTTGAACGGCAGAATTGTTTTTGTTTTACTAAACTTTTCTACATGTTTCATATATTTTCCTTTAATTTTAGACCAATGGTCTCCATTGAACACATCTGGGAAGAAGTGCTATGATATAATGTTGCTCAAACAAATTAGAGATGACCCACTCTCAAAGGACAAGCCAAATGCGCCTAAACTTGAGTCATGCAATGTAATTAGGGTATGTATTACTCATGACATTCAATTTGTTACTTGTGCAATGCTGCCATGGTATTGGTGCTTTAATAAAGTTTGATAATTTGGTATTGGTGCTTTAATAAAGTTTGATAATTTGCAGACGGTGCCTATGCAAGAGCCAATGCCTTTTGCTAATATTTCAAGGCCCATGAATGACTCACTTTTCCCACCATTTTTGAAAAATGCTGGTATGGGTTCAAGGAACAATTCTCTTAGAGATGCTAAGAAAGATGGAAGGAACATGTCTGCTAGTGGTATGTATTTTGTATACAGTGCTTTGACTGCTTTGTATTTGGGTTGATTAAGTTTTTTTTTATCACTGATTACTATGGTAGGTAAGTTCGTTTGACGCCATTCATTTATTACGTAAGATGTGCCGATGAGAACGTTCTCGTTTCTGAGAATTTCTGAAGAATTCTCGAGAACATTCTCATATTAGCATAAATAAGTTGTAAACAATCTTATTTTTTTTTAACGGAATGACATATTTACTTTTCTTAAGTTTATACCTTTTGCCTCAAATAACTTGTTTGGGCAATTTTGTGTTGTTTTGCTCCTGGTTTTTAGGGTTCCGTACCCAAAGGGTAAAAACGGGACCCTATTACTAAGACTCCGCTGTCCGTCCGTCCGTCCGTCCGTCTGTCACCAGGCTGTATCTCATGAACCGTGATAGCTAGGCAGTTGAAATTTTCACAGATGATGTATTTCTGTTGCCGCTATAACAACAAATACTAAAAAGTATGGAACCCTCGGTGGGCGAGTCCGACTCGCACTTGTCCGGTTTTTTTTTATCAATTAGTATTATTTTTTATATTGCTATGGATGATGCCAAGTATTTGCTTTTAAGCTTCCATGGTATTTGTCTTATCTCCTACACTAAGCGATTAAACAAAAGAATTCATCGCTTTTGCGACGAAAGGGTAAAACTCTCAGAGAACATTTCCGTGAACGTTTCCGATAGATTTCTCTGTTCTCGGGAAAATTTCGAGAACGGCACATCGCTACTTAAGACGATTTTGGGGTGGAGCAGGGTCGACCATGATTTATTTTTTCTTACAAGGGGCACCGCAAAGTTTATATTATACTTTGAAATATCGCTGACTTAATCTTATGTAAAAATGAACGACAAAGAAAAACTTGAAAATGAAACCAAAAGTTTGCTATTACCAAAATATAAAAATTTCTATGTGCCTTTGTTGTAGGTATAAATAACAGTTCCTAAAAATTGTTTCTTTGTTAACCAAACGTGTTTTAATTTTTTCTTTTAGATTCTTACGTAATAAATATTAAACAGGAGGGGCTCGGCCTATTGTTATTTTTTTTTACATAGGGGTTTGTGGGGGTCCAGAACTGGCAAATCGTACTCTTACGTATCGTAATCTTACGTAATAATAAATGGCGCCTTTGGGCCGCACTTTGAAGGAACGACCACATCGGAGCTTGGCGTAGCGTATGTGCAGTAATGTATCTTACACATGTATTTTGCTCCGGAAGTGGCGGATCCTAGAAACCATTGGTTTATAAATATAATTCACTAAACATTAATTTGTGTAGCAATTTCTAGTTTCTAAGAATGTATTACACCATTTTTTATGTGTAATGTTTTTTTTCCTGGTGATTGGGACAGAATCGCAAGTAATAGTTAATCCACGCATTTGTAAAATTTTAATTTTAGTATTATTTAACAGTATAATTTTTTTATTCCATATCCTATATTAGTGTATTTCTTTAATATTAGGTATTTATTTTAGGCAATGTGGTTTTTAAATTTAGTTTTCTAAGTGGTTGTGTGTGGCCGAGTAGGTCTGACGTCCGACTTTTAATCAGGAGGTCGCGGGTTCAAATCCTGACTCGTACTAATGAGTTTTTTGGGACTTATGTACGGAATATCATTTGAAATTTACCACAGCTTTTTGGTGAAGAAAAACATCGTGAGAACCTGCATACATCCGCGAAGAAATTCAAAGATGTATGTGAAGTCTCCAACTTTGTCTCATGTCCTTATCAGTGTGGAGCGTTGTATCTCCTCGCGTTTAGGTTAGAGAATTAGAGAATTATAATAAAGTCGGACCAAAAAGAGTCTGCAGCGGATTTGATAGCCCACGCAGTGCAAGTGTCATTTCTACGTCATAATTTCATAGAAGTTTGACGTTTAAAATAACACTTGCACTGCGTGGGCTATCAAATCCGCTGCAGACTATTCTTGGTCTGACTCTATCCTGTTTTCATGGATGCCGGCATTATTTTATTTAATTTAAAATTTAGGTAAAAGCAGTGGTAAGCTCCCACTTACTCCAAGTGGTAGCAGCTCCCACAAGCAAGTCATCTCCATCTCATTACGAGAAGATGTCAGACTTTCCGAGACCGAAAATGCCTGGAAACCTACTAGATTCAAGAAAGAGAGCCTTACTGAGGAAGATGCTAAGACTCAGGTAAAATGATTATTGTTTATTAATAATCAGTAAATTATAAATTACCACGTCTTTCATTGCATTTGTACGTGGATAGGAGTAAGACAGTGGAGTCTACATTTAGTAGTAATAGATTACAATATATAGAGTAATACATATTATATGGAAGAATAAATACTATCGGTAACTTTTTCAGGAGTTGTACAAGAAGTTCAGGGGCATTCTGAACAAACTCACGCCGCAGAAGTTCGACACGTTAATAGAGAAAGTTAAACACCTCGAGATCAATAATCAAAAACGCCTTGAAGGTGTTATTGACTTGGTATTTGAGAAGGCGATAGATGAACCCAATTTTTCTGAAGCCTATGCTGCGATGTGTAATAAGCTCTCCACACTCAAGGTATGTATTATCTTATGTACAGTATTTAATCACTGTATAACAGGTAATAATAGAAAGTACCGATTTATTTCTGTGATACTTTGTAAATTTGTTCAATTCAATGTAAGGATGAGGATTGAAAGCAAACTCTTAGTTTTACAGGCACAACCACTATGAAAACATTGTAAGTCACTTACAAAACGTTTTGTTATCTCTTTCCAGGTTCCTGCTGATAATGCGTCTTCGCCCGACCAGTGCGTCAATTTCAGGGCGCTTATCATTAGTAAATGCCAAAATCAGTTTGTTACCGACAAGGTAGATGAACAAGTTATGAAATTAGAAGCTGAATTGGCCGAGAGCACTGATCCTGTGAGTATTAGAGTTACCATATAATCAATTTTTTTCTAAATGTCATTCAAACAATATTATAGTAATAATTGATTATGATTATGTCTATAATACATATAATTCACTTGATGACTAATTTGTTCGTTTTCTAGGCCAAGAAGAGAGAGCTTCAATTGATGCTGGAAGAAGAAAACCGTAGGGTTAGAATGAGATCGGTTGGAAATGTCAGATTCATTGGTAGGTTTACTTGTTCTTTATATTACTTTATTCTTGTATTCCATATAGATAACCTCGATAATAATGTGACCCTTAACGTGCGTTTTGTCAACATGTTTTTTAATCTTACAAATTTTGTAGTTCCTTCTATGCTTGAATAATATAATGCATTTTAATTCATTGCCGCATGAATCATCTGAAAAATCATTGTTGACTTTGGAAGACTAATATTAATATGGGATCAAAAATACTAGTTTTATGCTAAGCCGTAAAAGCTGACTGAGCAGGCATATATGAAAATACAAATCCTTTAGCTACAATAAACATGCATATATCATCACTTTTTTTTAGAAGAAACATGTATTATCTTTGACTTTAGTTATTTGTGGTGAAAGGGTTTGTTTTGCAGAAGCGAATTTGATTTTCTTATTTAATCCACCATTTTCTTTTAATCTCGCTAAGCATAAATCTATTGCTCTATGCGAAGGGGCTTTTGCAAGCGCATTTATGGCATAATATTTTACGAATAACATAGCTGTAACACCACAATTAAAGATGTACAGCTGTACGCTTCGGACATCATTCTCTGCTTCGATAATATTCCTAGTGACGTCTACATCGAGAACTGTAGCCAAATGTCGACGATAATTTCCGAAGCGTATGACTTCACAGTGTAGCACTGGTATAAGAGTATACACGCGCGAGTTTTTGTTTTGTGTTTGATTGTGAAAGTATTGTACGAATACAAACATGAATACAATTGGACAAATGAAATGAATCTTATTTTGATTCGTTCCAGGTGAACTGTACAAGTTGAAAATGCTGACCTCAAAGATAATGGTTTATTGTATGAATTATCTGATCGACAAGCTGGAGGAAGAGAAGCTGGAGTGCCTGTGCAAGCTGCTCACCACTATCGGCGAGCAGGTGGAGAGCGAGGTCAAGGATAACATCGAGAGTGTGTTCAAGAAAATGCAAGATATCGTGGACCGCAAATCTAATAAAATTAGTAGTCGAGTTAGGTACGTATTCTATTATGTACACGCATCGTTGCCGAATGCTACCAATAATAACAGAAGCCATATTTGTTATTGATAATATGATTATTATTTTAGGTTCATGATCCAAGACGTCATTGCACTGAGAAGACGAAGATGGGTGACAAAGAGTGTTGTTGACTCACAGCCGAAAATGATGGATCAAATTCAAAAGGAGGCTGAACAACAGCAGCGACATATTGAAGTATGTATCAACAATGATCTCGATTAATAGGTACCATAGTGCAACATTGACATTTAAGTGATCATTTTGGATGATAAATATTCATTCGGATTGATTTCTATCAGATTAGTAATGTTTTACAGCTAGTATTATTCTTGTGTTGGTGTGGTAACATTTTTGGGCAGCAAAATTTGTTCTTCTCTCATGCCTCAAATCTTTGCGCGGATCGCTCAAGATTACATTTTTTTAACTACTTTCGCCTCTAGTTGAGTTCTTCCCCGTGTCTCAATATTGGCGCGACGAGTACCTAAAACAACAATTCTGCTCCCTTGTTAAACAAATGACTACGTATTTAATATTTTAGTTAATGAATTCAAATCCCATGGGCGGCGGTGGCTTCCGCCGAGACGATGGCGGACGTGGCAAGCGCGGCGACGGTCGGCGGCAAAATAACAATTCTTTCATGGACAACAGCAATAATTGGAAGACAACTAGGCCAAATTATATGGTTGATACTTCTAAATTTAAGGCTGTCACTCAAAATCAGAAGGTAATGTTAACACGATCATAAAGGCTTCATTTATTTGTGTATGCATAGTAATATTCAAATCCCTACTATATTTATTTGCTTACAGATTAATAGTATAAAATTGGCTCCACAAACTGGTTTAGGGTGGAACCATGGTTCGGGCACAAAAACTACAGCACAGGCTAGTGCTGGTAGCAATTCGATGATTAGCCTTTCAAAGAATATGTACAGCGTCCTAGAGAATGTTCAGACTGACCCAACTTCAATTAGGAGTAAGTCATTACAATTAGTTTTTGTCAAGGGTCTCCAAACTTTTTGAACCGAGTGTCATGGCCAGGCCTTCACTTACTTTCGCGGGCTGGATTTTATGAAAGTTGGGTATCTCCACGGATCCGAGTATCAAACTGGAGGGTCGAAGTTTGGAGATTTTGCTTATATAATTTACTTGTGGAGTATACTGTATTCGTGTCGCATTATTTTTAATCGGAAATGTTGTTTATGTTTCAGGTAATAAAGATATGAGTCCTAGTTATCATTCTAAAGGTGCCTCTATTGAGAGATCCACGTTTAACTCGAGAGGTGACTTTAGTAAGTATACTTTTTAGGGTTCCGTACCTCAAAAGGAAAAAAATGGAACCCTTATAAGATCACTCGTGCGTCTGTCTGTCTGTCCGTCTGTCACAGCCCATTTTCTCCAAAAGTACCGGACCAATTAAGTTGAAATTTGGTACATATATGTAAATTCGTGACCCAAAGAAGGACATCTTATGTAAACAAATGAATTTTAAACATGGAGGCCACTTTTGGGGGGTAAATGAGAAAATTAAATAATGTTTTTTAAACTATATCGTGTTACATATCAAATGAAAGAGCTCATTTTGAGAATCTCAAATATATATTTTTTTGTAATTTTAATATAAATAGTTCAGAAGTTATTTAAGAAAATATCCAAATAATGATCATCCCCCCCCCCCCCCCCCCCCTTTATCTCCGAAACTACTGGATCTAAAATTTTGAAAAAAATATACAAAATAGTTCTTTACCTATAGATGACAGGAAAACCTATTAGAAATATGCAGTCAAGCGTGAGTCGGACTAATTACATAGTATTTGATCTGACCCCTACGGGTTTTTAAAGGCAATTCACTCGCGTTTCACATATAAAAAATACATTGTTAAAAGTTGGGTAATGTACAGAACCCTTGGAACGCTAGTCCGACTCGCACTTGGCCGGTTTTTTGACATTGTTTTTATGCCCTGGAACTTTACATAAGTTTGTATGCAGATAGATAAGGTCGCTTAAATTGAATAGATGTTTAAGCAGTATTATGTAACAGGTGGTCCCGGCAGCGGTAGTAAGTCGGGCTCGATGGGCGTGGCTCGCTCCAACTCGGGCACACGCGGCACCGGCGCGGCGCCGGCGACGCCCGCCAAGACCGCCGCCGCGGCCGCGCCGGTGGACGCCGCACCCGCGCCGCCCGCCGCCGTGCCGCAGGAGCCTCTCCCTGATCCCAAGAAGAAGACTGTCAAGTCGATGATAGACCAATGTCTCATCAACTCCGATAATGTAGAACTGGCTGCCGATGTCAAAAACCTTATCGAGCCCCAGTACCATGCCGCCCTCGTCACTGAAATTATTGCCGTTGCAGTAGAAAAGTGAGTTATATTATAACATATTTGAGACAAATTACATGAGGCTGGTATGTTACCGAATAGGTTTTTTAAACGTTACCTTTACATTACAGGTCGCCTAAGGAAGTTGCAATAATCACCAAATCAGTGCTACATTTACTATCAACTAATGTAGTCTCAGGTGATAACTTGTTAGCGGGGTTGAAAGAATTCTGCGAATTCGCTCCTGATTTATACATTGATATTCCTATGTTGTATGAATATTTAGGGTGGTTCATGGCTCCACAAATTGAAAAGAAAGTAAGTACATTCATTACAGTCGACGAAACATGTTTCATTTATGGAGATATCTTTCATTCCTACTACGTTTTTGATAGATTCATAAGAGCGCGCCGGCTCTTGGGACAAAATTAATTCCATATATCACATCAACCTGTAGGTACAATTTGGAATTTACACATAGATATAGTGTCACTTCTTCGACTAATTCACGTCAGCTTTAACCTTTTATTGTTATGATTTTTATTACACTTCATTCTTTCTTTTCAGTATATTAACTTCGTTCAAGTATTTAGCCTTTGTAATACGATAATATCGTCGAACCATGGGCATTTGCTGCTTAAATCAATATTTAAGAATATGAAAGAAAGCATGGGACCTTCCTTTGTGAAAAGCAAATGGCAAGAGTCCGGGCTCAAATTCAGCGAATGGATGAGTGAAGATCAGGTAATTTAAAATATTTTTATTTGAATAAAACAGACTTATTATAAGAGTTGGCAAAATATAGACACACCATACGCTGGTTTCTAGCAAATAAGTAAAAAATCCCATCATAAAATAATAAAATGTTTAAATCCCATCTTGCCTGATATATTTTGTATGGATTACAGGTTTCAAAATGGTTAGAGGACAACAAATTAGAATTCTTAGAAGGAGCTAAGGTTTGTGAAGAAACGAAAAAAATATTAAGTCCCGCCGATACACAAAGCAAATTGCTGCAATTGATGAACTCAGATGAAAATCGTGATTGTATACGAGGATGGGTTCAGGTATGTCTAATTTTTTTTCAAAATTATTGTTACAGACGCGAACTAATTAGATAAAATACCAACTTCAGTAGCGTGGCTTTCACAGCGCTGGAGTTGCAGGTATGCTCCTTTCATGAATAGAAAATAGTGACAGGTAATATGGAAAAAATAAATACTCTACGATATTATCAGTACCTATAAGCATAACTGTATTAAACGTTTTAATAAAATTATCCAATGCATCAGGATAACCTCGGGAAAGCTGCGAACGAGGAGTGGTTCATGCGTTCGCTGATCCAAGCAATTTGCGAGCACGCGCTCTTCGGTGCCGAGGGCCGCAACGCGCCCCGCTTCAACCAAGATAGGATGAACAAATACTGCGGGCTCATCAACGAGTTCGGCGAGGTCAGGGACGCGAGGGAAGCCAGCTGTTTACTAGGCATTCAGCAGCTCATGCATAATCTAGAACATCCTCAAGGTACGTTATCTGAATGTCAATAAGAAACAATGTCATACCGCTATTAACAGCGTAGGTTTTTCAGGCAGGTTTAACGAGAGCTACAACCCATTCATAATCCCTTGGATTTTTTAAAATTATGTCACTAAGGGTCGGTTGCCCCAAACCGTCTGTGACCGTGTTAAAGCGTTCGCTAAATTTTATTGTATGGGAAGTTTCATAGTTCACTGTTGAGTAACGTTGATTAGTCCACTAATTGTGGTTGATGCAACTTGCCCTAAGCTTGCCCCAATTCAAATATTTATTTAAAACAGAGTTTTATTTGAGTTTTGCTTTCAACATATAGCTTAGCGTGGGCTTGTGTAAAGAGAGAAGCTAGTTTCATAGTAGGATCACCATTTTTGTTAAATTTATTATCACAGTAAATAAAAGTTTCTAATCTCTTGACATTCCATTGACCCAGGTTTCACTGTAATATAGGAACGAGACGACAGATGTTCGAAATTTGAATGTAATTATGAAATCGATTAATATGTTGTAAAAATTAAGCATTTTCACTGATAAGAAATTTGTTATATAACAAAATTATTTATTTTTATGCTGGTCGTAATTTTCGTTTTTTGGACGCATCATAGAGGGTTTATATAAATAATATTATATGCTACTATCCTCTTATAACAAAATGTTTTTGTTTCAGGCATAACACTAGAAATTTTCCAATATTTACATGAACAATACATAATTTCTGTGGATAGTTTTATTGCTTGGGAAGAATCACAAAAGGAACTCGAAGGCAAAGGTATAACAACAAAATATTTGTATTTTGTACTAATTCATTTGTTGGCAGCCTAGTTTGGGCCTCGACAAAACTGGAATGGGGTTTGCATTAGTTTCTAGTTTCCTTGTATGAGATTTGGCTTGTCGCTGAATGGAGGCTGCAATTTTTGACTGACCATAATCTACAAATTTTTATCCAGCTAAGTGTTTTTGTGAAAATCTTATTAACCGGATCGGTATGTTTTTAGCGGTAATGATGAAGGCGCTGACGTCGTTCTTCACGAACATCAAGGAAGCGGACAACGAGGACTCGTGCAGCGAGGACTGACGTGGGCCCCCCACCGCCGCCGCCGCCGGCGCGCCGCCGCCGCTGCCGCCGTATGCGCTTTACGCGCCCCGTGCGGCCGACACATCCGCTTACAATGTCTTCTATATTTTTATATACTAGAATCAACCTACACTGAATTCATAGAATAATAGATTATATTATTATGTAATGCTTACTAACAAGGCTAGAAAAGTTGTATGATATTTTTTAAAGCTATAGTTATTTATAATGTTTAATAATGACTACGTACTTTGAAACTATAATTGAGAATAATTATGCTTGGGATGGATTAATTTTAAATTATTAGCAACAACGTATATATATATTATCAGACATCAGACTTGCGTTGTTATCTGGTAGACTTGCAGGACTAAATATTGTTTTCATAGTTGTGATCATGAACTACGTCTACGGATCTATGATGTGTTGCAATGTGATGCTAATGGGAAACAGGCTTTCGAAAGTTACAGTTACATATCTTACCGATACTTTGTCGTAGTCTGAAATCAGAAACGGATGATTATATTGGCTGTATCCCCAATTCCCTTGTAATTTATGTTTTATATAATTTTTATACACTTGAAACGTAAGAATCAAACCACGAAGCAATACGACATGTATTTTTTTTCTATAAAATCTAGTATTTAGTATAGAAAAACAAAAATAAATATTTTATATGGAACATATGTTACGGGGAGATAGTTAATAGAATATGTGCTACAAATAATTAACAGAATCATTGTAATAAATGTCGACATAAAGGCCACATGGCTGTTAATTTACAATCCAAGCAATAATCATTCGTAATATTAAAATGATAGAGAAACCTACAATTATGTTAAATGATGGTTGTCTCCAAATCCTAGTAATTGGACTATGTTATGAGGTCAACATGTTGAACGGTTTTATAATATTTAATATGTATATCACTTTGTTTTTATTGATATAGACATAATTAATAAAGATGTAATTTCTAAAATGTAAAGAACATTGAGAAGTTTATTTTGGCCGTTATTCATTTGGTTTCATGTATATCTTCATACCCAATGAATGAATTTCGTTAACAATTTACAACTATTCCTTGAAATTCGATTCTTCAAGATTGCAATTAGTACATGCCTTTATAAATTGTAACTTTTTATTTTATTAGATATTTTATTGTTTAGTTATAATTATATTATAGTGGCTCAGTTAGCCGTGGTTTTGATAAATCCATCGTGCATCAGGCGACTGGTGCCGGCTGCCGGCCGCCCCCGCCCCCTCATGCCCCTCGTCTTTCACTTCCCTATTGACTCCGCTACTGAGTTTTATTTTTATTACTATAGCTACTCTTGTCAGTTAATATGTATGTTATGTAAATAAACTTTTTATGAAAAAAAATACTGTTTTTCATGACATAATACGGCTGTTCTGAATTTCAAGAACAGGTACAGTCAGCATCAAATAGTGACGGCCAATGTGGCCAAATATCGCTGGCCCAATACGAAAATTACAAGGTTCTATGTTACACTTTTATCTTAAGTCGAATTTTAACTATCTTGAAAATGTAACATAGAACCATAGATGTAAGTAAAATAGACCAGGCGCACGATCGTGAGCCATTAAATATAGATTACGGAACCTATATTTAGTTAGTCGTATGGGTGACGCCAACCTGTCAAGTTGTCAAAATCGTTGGATCAAATTTTAGTTTTGTCAACTATGAACGTCACACGTCTACATAAATAAAAGGTCATTGCATAGAACCCTGTAATATTAGGCCAGCGATATGTCAGCACACATCCTTATTTCCATAGTAACAAAGGATTTGATTCTGTCTGTACAGTAATTTGTCGACAGAACATATGTAATGCGTTTGCTTCAGATAATAATTTCACGCAACCCATGTGCATGCATCGTACGCCTTTGTCAGAAATTTGCTACTGAATTAATAACCTCGGAACTAAATTACGGTCCAAATTATGTGGTACAGTCGACGTCAAAGATGTTTACATTTTTCGCCTTATTACAAAGGAGTAAGGTGCAGAAGTGTGAACATATTTTTGACGTAGACTACATGTACGTATACGGGACAAGGCATATGAAAGGTTAACATTAGGCGGGTATTTAAACTACTTACTAACTGATAGTAATCTAGTTAATACACCTGTTAACTTCTACGTTAGTTATGTAGACATAGCAAGAATCTGGTGCGTATGTGCAAAGCAATGCATACCCAAAACAACTCATATTGAGACACTCACGCGGAGCGTCCAATTAGGCAAGTAGAGGAAGTCCGGGTATAGTGAACTCCTTTACCTTTGACTTGACATGCCATGCCAGAAAAGTTTAACATGGAAGAAATAAAAAAAGTGTCTTTATTTAATAAACTTTTAATTTAAAACAACATTAGCCTCCAATGTTTAACAATTTCTATATTTTATAACAAAATGTATAAAAAGATATTTTATTCGCTTTGCCCAGGATGCCGGGCAAAGTGAAACAGGCCACCGGGCAAAGCAAATATCAGTTATAAAATCTTAGTAAACTCAATAACTATGGGAATTTTAATCAACATAAGACCATTTCAATAATATTAATTAGAAAAAGTTATCACAAGTAACTTTTGGTATATTTTTCAATGATTTCATAAGCATAAATTTTCATGGCATGTCTAAGGAAATTTCTCACAGTGAATCCACGTTCTGATAGCCATAGCCATATAACGTCTGTAAGCCAGGAGCCTTCATCGGTCTTTTTTTGATATTTATATAATGGCTCCTCTTCACGTTGGGCCAACGCCAACGCCAACGAGGGACGCAGCCATGCGGTAGAATGAGAAAGCAATATCACTTGCTCCCTCTAACGCATAAATGCGTCCCTCGTTGGCGTTGGCGTTGGCCCAACGTGAAGAGGAGCATAACATCTGTAACAAAATATTATCATAAAAAAATTTGACCTCATAAATTCAAAGTGAACACGCTATCCGCTTTGCCCGATCCACTTTGCCCAATCAGTCAGCTTACGAAATTAAGAATGTTTAAAAAATAACCGTTGCTTTGTTTTAAAAGAAATGCATTGTAAAAGGAAGATACAGTGCATTTCGGATATAACGACGATGAAGGGACCACCGAAATTTCGTCGTTAATTCCGGAAGTCGTTATAGGCAAAGGTAAAAATATAAAGACATATATGTACCTATAGATTTCAATCCGAAACGTGAGTACCATCGCCCACACTGTTAACTGTGCATCCGTGGACCTTATGCCTTTTGTAATAAGGTCCACCGATGCACAGTTAGGAGTGTTGCTGTTTGTACGTTTCGAACGAGTGAATCTAAATCAATGACCTTTTATTTATGTAGACGTGTGACGTTCATAGTTGACAAAACTAAAATTTGATCCAACGATTTTGACAACTTGACAGGTTGGCGTCACCCATACGACGTAACTAAATATAGGTTCCGGAACCTATATTTAATGGCTCACGATCGTGCACCTGGTACCATATCTACCTCAATTTACTTACATCTATGATCTAAATAGTTAATATCTACCTATAAACAAAAGGTCACCACATTTGCTAACCATCTGTCGATGTAAACAAAAGATAAGAAAGTAAAGCTCTATTGTCCTTTGACGACCAACTCCGGTAGCAATATCTGGATGGGATTTCTAAGAACTTGTTATAATTGGTTCATTAAAAACCGTCGCTAAACCCGAATTCGGCGCTACACCCGAAGTCGCTATATCCACATGAATCTTGTACTAAAATATGCTTTAAATTCATGGGACTGTAATTTAATAAGCATTAGAAGCATCTTGAATAAAAATTCGAGATCATTACTATGACAAGATTACAGACAAAGTACTTACCTTTAAAATCGAATATTTTACACTAAAAACTAGGGATGTACCGACTAGTCGCCGACTAGTCGGGAAAGCCGACTATCCGGCCACATTTGTAGTCGGCGATTAGTCGGCGACTAGTCGGCAAAAATGGCCGATTAGTCGGCACTTTATTAGTGAAAGAAAACAGAAAAAAAGAAATCAACAGTCAATATTTGCCATATGTTCTATGTCTATTTTACCAAAATACATATTCAGGGTGCAGACGAAAACTTTTGTTCATATAATTGACCGTTTGATCGTTATCGTATGTTGGTGGGCTGGTGTTTTCCTCTACAGGTCGATCTCAACTGATTCTCGTGTAATTTAATGGCCAAGTTCTTTGAATGATCTTATTATTATTCAGTTTTTTTTAATGGTGGAGCCATGGGGAACTGTTATTGTTATTGCAAAATTTAGACTTATAAACAGGACACGTTGCTCGTAAAGACGCTGACCACAGGGGATAGGTTCTTAACTGGCGACTACGTACGGGAAATAGAGCCTTTGAAATACCTCCTGACGGTCTGCTCAGGATCGCAAAATAAAAGAAAGACAAAATTTAACGAGGATTATTGTGATAGGTCTTTGAACCTGTAGAGAACACCTTTTAGCCAAGCTAATAGTATTATGATAAAATTGATGAATAAATAAATAAAATAAATAAATAAATATTATAGGACATTTTTTACCGTAATTGACTAAGCCCCACGGTAAGCCCAAGAAGGCTTGTATTGTGGGTACTCAGAGAACGATATATATATGTAATATATAAATACTTAAATACATAGAAAACAACCATGACTCAGGAACAAATATCTGTATCATCATACAAATAAATGCCCTTACCAGGATTCGAACCCGGGACCATCGGCTTCATAGGCAGGGTCACTACCCACTAGGCCAGACCGGTCGTCATAGCGCAACCAAAGGAGCAAAACTATTGTTTTTCACCTGAAACTATACGAAACTAATGATCTGGCCGACTAGCCGACTAGTCGGCCGACTAATCGGCCATTCGAGCGCCGATTAGTCGGCTAGTCGGCCAAATCAATAGTCGGTACATCACTACTAAAAACACGTTTTGAATCATCGTCATCGCAGACGCTCGCAGCGACCGCTCCTTATGACGCTTGCCGTTGCCGCTCAAAGAGTGAAGTATTCTGAACGTCATATAGGCGTGTGGTGCGCTAAAGACGAATAGTTTAGGATTGGGAGGCCGAATTCGCTTTGCCCGACCTTCCCCTACTTACATTTCCACATCAGCAGTTCGAACAAAGGAGCAGGCAGCGCATCAATTTGCCGTGCCACTGACGCCACAGGGGTAAAATTTAGTTTTGTGAATAAATAATGCCAACCTAAAAGTGGAGTGTTTTTCTGTAGATTTTCATCAAAAAACGATCGACGTCAAATGCCGTCTTTGGCGTCGTTGTCAATTGCCGTCTGTGGCGTTCAAAAGGTTAAAATAAAAACAGTGAGCAAAACCACATTTTGCTCACTGCGAGAAACCAGTAATCAGTAATTTATTGCTTTCATAGGTACAATTAACAATTAGGTCTTACATTAGAATGGTGAACAAACTATGAACCCTGAAAGGGCACTGCAATTTAAGTATGTAACTTACAATCTAACAATAATATTACGTAACATATTTAAACTTAATCGAAATATTAATAATTGTGGAAATATTACATTCATGAGATCTTTATATTTCTATTATATGTATCATATACCTAACATAAATAACTTTCAAAAAACTCTTGCATATTATAAAAACAGTTGTCTAGTAAATATATTGTAAGTTTTTTGTTAAATATATTATCAACTTTTTCATTTTTAATATCTATTGGAAGCTTGTTGTAAATTTCTTTGTCCAATGTTTATTGTGTCTAACTCATTAAGCAAAATGTGAGACGCAAATATACATTGGACCAAGAAATTGGACAGATGGAATATGCCACCCTAATACAAGTTCGAAATACTTGGATACTATAGCGTATATAGCGCCACCTTCTTCAGCTGTCAAACTGTGCTAAAATGTTTTGTTTTACAACGTGACCTTAGCCATTGGACAAACCCCGAAATCCCACGTAGGGTTACTTCTCAGAAATGCTCTAACGGTAATATTTATTTAATTAGAACAAAAGATAAAAAAATAAATTATCAAACAAAAGTTATTTGCAATAATCGACAACAAAAAGAAACATGCTGTATTAATCACTGGCAGTGCTTTTGACAATTTGTTTGAAAATGTGCGGCAATGATGACATTTGTCACAAGTCAGAATCTTAGTAATGTCATAAATAAAAAAGATAACCAAAACGGTCGAAGAAGGTTTCATACTATTTATTACCTCAGGAGCTACTAACACATACAGGTTGCTCCAAAGCACTGACTTAATATTAGAAATAGACACACAGAGCGGAACAAAAATGTCAACAAAATGTGGATCAGAATGACATTAGCTGCAAATTTGCATTGATGATAAAAACGCTTACGTAAATTTTGAGTCAAGATAAATGTTTTGTACGGAAAAGAACTTACTGTCGTAAGCATTAAGTGTCAAATTTGTAAACATTATTACCAACACTGTTAAAACTTTAAGTCCGATGGCACTAAACGTAACTTCACCTTTGTATTTACGTCAAACAACGTCAAACGAGAATAATGAACGAATGGAGTCCCTTTGGTACATTTTAATAGGTATTACTGTACAGAAAAACCGAAGTAATAAATGAAACAAATTTAATTTGATCGGGAGTTCAAATAAAATTAATTCATGGTAACAACCCGTGTAAGTTATCATAAAATAAATTTATAAATTTATTATATTTTCCTTGAAATAAATTCAACTTATTAAATAACTGTGTATTTTAGATCTACATAATACTCTTCGCACTTTCGTTCTTTGCAATAATAGTGCACGGGGACATTCAGGTCGCTACTGGTACTGATTGGTTATGGTCTTTATCAAAAAAATCCTGTGGTTGTCACTGTGTTCAGACAGGTTTAACATTTACAGTTAGTCGATGTAAGCCCTTATTGGTCGTGTATATGTCGGAAACAGGGAAATGCGCCGAACACACAAGTGCCGTTTTGCCTTGTTTAAAACTGCATCACCCCTATCTCTTGCTATAATAGCAGTCCACTCTGCACGTCGCATAGGTTTTCTTGGAAATCTTGAATTTAAACATAATATTATATCTTACGAATTCCATATAAAAATAAAAAAGTATTGGCCTCACATCGACTCATTAGATTTTTGTTCCTTCACATCCCTTCTTTGGTACTAACAAAATAATTTATTCAAAATCATGAAATTACCACCAGATTACATAAATTATGTAATGCTATCCAAAGAACTAACCGAAAGAAATACATTCCATGCTTTTTCCTCGTTTTATCATTGTTGTTTTTGCATATTTTTACGACCATTTTACGACATTGTTGACAACTTCACATTTGAGCGGTCCATACAAGACTAAACGAAAAAGTAACGCGTGATCTGTTTTAACGTTACTTTTGCGGGGCCATTTTTTGCGGCTGATTGGGTATCCAGTTCTTATTCTATATCAATGCTCCAAAGTAAAAAAATCGTAATTTTGGTAATTTCTTCGTAACCGCTACACCGATTGTTATCATACTTTGTATACTGGCGGCTTAGCACGGTCGCGTTTTTATCCCTTGCCACCATGCCTGTCACGTTCTAACAAGTATGTAAGTGCGAAAGGGACGCGCATAGTGATAGTCGATAAAAATGGAACCGTGCTGAGCCCGCTGGTTCCAAAAAGAATAGATAGTATAGAGGGATCCTGTCATTGTAAATTTTGTAGTCACTGTAAATTAACTGCCATCTATCGACACACGACTAAAACTCATAATGAAAACGTATAAAGTTATCAAAAAATGTATATATATGGATAAATGATTTTATTATTGAAGTGAACACTTCTTTAGCGGCCCTGAGCACTTTTTGAGGTGGGGAAAAAATGATAAACTCGATTCAGACGCGTAACGTAACGGTGACGTCATGTGTCACGGACAATGTTATTCACCAAAGAACTTTAGTCATAACGTATCATAATCAGGTCAATTATTTAAAGATGGACTTTTATATTAAGCAATAAAGCTCAATGTTCTTATCTTGTACGGGCTGAAATACGAGGATCTCACAGTTACATAACTTTATATCACTCCAATATAATTCAATAAAGCTACATCTTGATGAAATCGCTAATAAAAGTGAACTCTAGTACTGGTGAATAAAACTCAAAATATCATGACCAAATATATTCTGATGCGAGGTCTGCAAGGTAACTTTACAATTTCTATTCGAATTTTAAACAATTAACGCTACAATTTTAAGCTCACTGGCCAGCAATTTCGGAACTAAAGTTTTTCAATAGAAAGGAGGATGGGTCAATTATACATAGTGCTGCAGTCATTTTGGACTAGTCATTGAGTTTTCACTTCTGTCGGCACTCCCGGAGTGCAACCCGTTGTTTTTTTTATATCATTTTGATCCATGTTCATTCACTGATATCTATGTGTTAAAATTGTTAAATATGAAACGGTGTCGTCACGCCATCTAGCCGAGGATAGGCTAAAGGTGTGTGCGGCATCTATTCGAGAATGACTTTTACTTGAATTCCGAGGCACGTTTTTTCCTTAGACTTTATTCGTCTTATACGAAGTTACATATGTCTTTGCTGGTTCTAAATACCCTAATGCATATGTACATTTCGGCTCTGTCCAATGGCTAGGGACACCCTGTATACATAAAATCTAATTTAATAAATCAAGTGCTGTATATTGATCATATTTTTATCTAGCTTTTATAAATTTCTAATTCGAATCTTATTTCCAATACTTTCATTATATCTTTATATTCTTTCAAAATATTTTCTATTACACTTTTCCAGTAATCGCGCTTCGCCATATCATCTTGAATTTGTATTTTCAAATGATTCAATTCTGTAAAGAAGTATAAAGTAATTAAGATTTGTTTCAACCAATTTCAAAAGGAAGTGGCATTTTTAAAGCTAAAACTGGGATGCGAGTAGCTATGGTAATTTTTAGGGTTCCGTACCCAAAGGGTAAAACGGGACCCTATTACTAAGATTCCGCTGTCCGTCCGTCCGTCCGTCCGTCCGTCTGTCACCAGGCTGTATCTCACGAACCGTGATAGCTAGACAGTTGAATTTTTCACAGATGATGTATTTCTGTTGCCACTATAACAACAAATACTAAAAACAGAATAAAATAAAGATTTAAGTGGGGCTCCCATACAACAAACGTGATTTTTGACCGAAGTTAAGCAACGTCGGGCGGGGTCAGTACTTGGATGGGTGACCGTTTTTGTTTTTTGCCGGTTTTTGCATTATGGTACGGAACCCTTCGTGCGCGAGTCCGACTCGCACTTGTTTATACCTACTGGTATCATAGTCATACCTACTGGTATTTATTTATAATATTTCTAAATAAGTACCTATCTAGTATTAGTGGTTTTATACTAACTGTCGCAAACTCCGGATGCAATAATGTTCAGCATCCGCTTGAGATCGACTTCATCTTGGCAGCTGCCGACGTAGAAGCACCGCACCAGCCGCGGCATCAGCTCGAACACGCGCCGCAGCGGGAATACCGCGAAACGCCATTGGTGGATACTCAGGGCCGCTGCCGACAACAGCACCACGGATAAAATGGCCGCGCTTTTATCGCTTGGCGTGTCATAATAGGTCACTCGCGCTTAGTGTTAAGCCCCCTCCAGACTATGCGCGTGAATCGCTGGCGAAGCCGCGAACGCGAGTGTGGAGTCGATTTCGCGTTCCTAACCAGTTGCCACCAAGATCTTGTACTTAGGTATCGGGATGGAATAAGTGTTCAGAATGACCACGCTCCACCACTACCACTCTACCAGATAGACAAAATCTAATTTCGATTAGCAACAGAGCAACACAATAGTGAAATTGTATATTGTTATTTTATTTTATTTTAATAGTTAGGTACAATAACATAATGCAGGCAAACAACATTGTAACATATTTCTTACATAAGCAACTTATACATTACGATTATAATTGTACACAACATTATCATGGAATAATAATTATTATTAAGCTAAATACAAATTTTGACTAAAAAAAACTTCTGTTATTAAAGATAATCAATATATATAATAAAAGAAAGTGTAAAATGTGCGTGCCGCTAAAACTCAGAAATGAGTCCCGATGCGATCAAGGAAGCTGTATGGGGTGGTAGCCCTCTATCTCCCGTCCATGAAGAAGTTTTCCGTTTTTACCTGAAGGGTGTGCTTTGGAAGATATAAGGGCTGAAAGTTTCACCCTCGGAGACCCAGAAGCAGTTGTTTTTGTTTTTGAATTTTGAACCTTAACATAATAAAGGAAAGTTCAGAATAGATCGTGAAATATATACCTACAAAAATTTGTACCTGGTGAGGTGTCTCAGAGGCTCGACATTTCTAGAACAGTCCAGAACATTCGAGAGTATTCGAGAACATTCCACAGCATATCAGAACATTCTGGAATGTTGGCGAATATTCGAGAACAATCTAGATCAATGTGAACATTCCAGAACACTTTCGAATGTTGTGGAATATTCTGGAACATTCGAAGCCGTCTCGGAGGCTAGACATTTCTAGAACATTCCAGATCATTGTGGAATATTCCAGAACACTTTCGAATGTTGTGGAATATTCTGGAACATTCGAAGCCATCTCGGGTCTCGGAAACTAGACATTTCTAGAACAGTCCAGAACATTCGAGAGTATTCGAGAGCATTCCACAGCATTTCAGAACATTCTGGAATGTTGTCGAAAATTCGAGAACATTCCAGATCATTGTGGAATATTCCAGAACACTTTCGAATGTTGTGGAATATTCTGGACCATTCGAAGGTTTTTTGTAGGATCATAGCTACCTATTGTGGTAACGTCGTGAGGTTCGAATGTTCAATAACATTCCGGAATATTCTGGAATGATGTCGAATATCCGGAAATAGCCTAGAATCCAGGAAACCATCTCATTGTGGAACGTTCCAGAACACACTCAAATGTTGTGGAATGTTCTAGAACATTGTGGACTATTTGAAGCCTTTTTTGTCTTTCCATGAAGAAGATTCCCGTTTATACCTGAAGGGCGTGCTTTTGAAGATAATTTTACCCTCTATACATTTCTAGAACAGTCCAGAGCATTCGAGAGAATTCGAGATCATTCTACAACATTTCAGAACTTTTTGGCATGCAGTCGAATGTTTGAGAACATCCCAAATCATTGTGGAATATTTCAGAACACTCTCGAATGTTGTGGAATATTCTGGAACATTGTGGCC
Source organism: Cydia splendana (assembly GCF_910591565.1). NCBI lineage: Eukaryota > Metazoa > Arthropoda > Insecta > Lepidoptera > Tortricidae > Cydia > Cydia splendana. Next base: position 34,970,559 of record NC_085987.1, on the reverse strand, counting down.
CATTCGACGCCTTTTTTGTATGGGTGGAGCTACAGAACATTCTGGAATGTTGTCGAATATTCGAGAACATTCTTGATCATTGTGGAACATTCCAGAACACTTTCAAATGTGGAATATTCTGGACCATTCGAAGCCGTTTTTATAGGGTTGGAGCTACCTATTGACAGGGGTATATATTTAAAGCAAGACGGTTGTGAGGTTCGAATGTTCGAGAACATTCCGGAATATTCTGGAATGTTATCAAATATTCGTAAATAGCCTAGAATCTAGGATCCCAGATCATTGTGGAGTGTTCCAGAACACACTCAAATGTTGTGGAATATTATAGTACATTGTGGACTATTCGAAGCCTTCATACTCTCAGATTTTCGAAGAACACTTCCAGTTATCCCTATTCCCTATGCTTTTCTCACGGTCAACTATACGTAAGTTGCTCCCGAGTTGGAAATTAAAAAAAAAATACATAGAAGTAGGTATAGGTATTGTAGTTAGAAAAAAAACCTAAATATATTTTAAAGTTTATCCTTTATTACAACCACCACACAATTCTCATGTCAGCTCCATGAGCGAAGCCGGGTGGGTACCTCAGCTAGTAAAAGAATATAGTACGATAAATAGTTAGCACGATAAGATAATAAATATTTACTTACAATTTTGGGACAACAAAACATTTTTGAACTTATTTTTTTTTATGAAATAAATAAGCTAAACTAAATCTATTCTCACCTAGAGTGCTCGCATAACTGAAGGCGAGATGGCGCACGAAGCAGCTTACGTCAGAATCCTGTCTCTGGGTCTGCGTCAGGTCTATTCCGAGCTGAAAGTGCGCCTCACGCAGCGGGATGCTAGGAGACAGGAACCGCCGGATGTCGTCGTAGTTGCGAATGCGGCCTGCAACCATCAGCAATGTATGTAAGTAAAATAAAGTTGGTCAAGCAGATCTTGTCAGTAGAAAAAGGCGGCAAATTTGAGAAATGTAGGCGCGAAGGGTCGTCTCATAGAAAATTTGTATTTCGCGCCTTTTTCTACTTACAAGATTTGCTTGACCATCTATAGTTTGTCAGTTGAATAACTAACATCTTTGTATTTCTAGTCCGATCGTGATAAAAATTTATATCGGAGATACCGATAGGCCCCATAATATATCCGAGCCTGAGGACGAAAATATGGCCCGCTATCTTCGATTTGGAAATTTAGCGAATGCCACAGATTAAGAAAAAATTGGCATAGGTAATTATCTGAGGAATCTAGCAACAGCCTTGAACGCCGTAAGTCGGACCAAGCTAACTCTGCATGGCATTTGCAATGACAAAGTGTGGCAATGTCAATTTTCTATGAAAATACAGTAGAACCCGCTTAAGACGATTCTGAGGGGACCGAGCAAAAAAAGCGTCTATACGGGAAATCGTATTAAACGTGAAAAAAAACTAGTATTATTGTACATGTATAAACACCGCAGCGGTGATAATGAGCGAATGATATACAGGGTGTGGCCTGTAATAAGAGCAAAAAATTAAAGTACACACCCTTTAACTAGTCAGGAATTAAGACCAAATAGTTTCAATTAATTAAAATGAAAAAATTTTTTTTATTATTTTCTAACAATATTAATCGACCCAGCAATGTACTGCAGACATTATGTATTCCAGTCGGAATACTTGACATTGACGTTTACGATCGTTTTCAATAATATTGAAAAACTTATTAAATACATCAATATTGCTTTATAAGCATATGCAATTCTAATTAAATAGTCACATCTTTCAACATTACTTAACAGTTTTCTTATCAAATGGACCTGACGGGCAAAAGGGCGAAATGAGATGCTATAAAGTAACTTGAGCTGTTTATTAAGCAGTTCCAACAAAAAATGCGCACTTTTATAAAATCACTGATAATAATTATGCCAATCTTACTGGATAACTTCACGATTCACGAGATAACTTGCACTTTTAAAATTTTGTAAGAATGTTTCCTTTCAACGACAACGACTACGAACGACGGTACAACCTGTTCTCCGTTTGACTCCGCTCCGACACGACATCGACATGTGCAATACTAGGTGTAGGGCCTTCTCAAAAGTCTCAAAACGAACGAAGAATTTCACAGCTAATTCATCTGGCTGTATGTACACGGCGTACGGTCACAATCAGAATCAATTTGGTGCACCCACATTCGTAGCTCTGAGTTGAAAATAAAGCTCGGTTAACATTTACTCTTGTTTCGTTAATATCATGTTACATATTTCACGTGCATAACTGATTAATTCATAATAAATTTTATTATTTGTATTTTGCTTTATTTTGATTTTGCAACTTGACGTACATTGTCATGTATGTAGGAATAGAGTAAACAATCCCTAAAAAAATTGCAATGCGTGGTTTATGTCTTGTGACTGTGAAGGTTTAATACAATAATTATGAACTTTTTGAAAGGCGACGCACTCCGGTAGAAAACAGTGGTAGAGTCTGTGCGTAATGAAAAGAAGAATTATGAACTTTACTTATAATAAAACGCAACGTACTTGTTGTAGCAAAGTACTAAATATGTACAGGGTGCTTAGCCAAGATGCCAATCGTTTGCGCCGTAGTGAACGACACGCTAATGTCTCTCTCTCTTTCTCTCTCTCGCTGTCGCACTAATATCGACGACTGATAGAGAGAGATAACCGTTTCGTTCGCTACAAGCGCAAACGATTGGCATCTTAGCTCGGCCCTCTGTTCTTTTCCGTGATAAAGTACCTTCGATAACACTAAAGAACGGCCAACCAATTTGGTTAGTTGGTCGCTTTAGAGCCATGTACAGTACCTACAGATGTGGAAGTTGTGGAAAGTGAAAGTTTCCAAGAAGTTTTTGAAATGGAAAGCTTTATTTCTCATACAAAGATCACTTTGACCAGGTCGTAGCTACGTCTATCTCTCTCTTCCTAGCTATTTATTCTCACATGGTGGTGGGGTCAGCTCTCCTGCTTAACCTTCTCCGCTTCGCCCTGTCCACGACATCGTGCTCGGATAATTTGCAGTCACTCATGTCCTTTAGCACTACATCCTTCCATCTTGTTCTGGGTCTGCCCTACTAGATCTTCGACCTGTAATGGAAAGTTGTAGTGCCAAATTTCCTACGTAGTCAGAAGGCCTTCTTTTTACGTGACCATACCATCGCAGCCTGCTCTCCTGCATTTTATCGGCGATGTCGCGCACGCCTACGCTTCCTTGTACGTACTCCTTATGGATTCTGTCAAGCCTTGTAGAAAGTAGAGAGGCAATAGAGAGTACTCTCTCCAGGCGGGTGTTATACCTGGGGACCGAAGTCCAGGTATCTAAATTGCCTTGGCGAGCATTTATCTCGGTTAGTGGAGAAAGCAAAGGTAAGTGGCTTGTGGTCCGTATACACTATGAAGTCTCTGGCTTCGACCATATGCCTGAAGTGCCTGAAGTACCTCAGCATCTTCATCTCGGTGACTTACGTGTCTTTGAGTCGTTGCCCACGTCTCGCGCTGCCATACATAAGAACCGGCCTTAGTATACTTTTGTATACCAGACCCTCCTTCGAGTTTGACCGGCACTCTTCTGTCACACGTAACACCAGTCACTTCTCGCCATGTTAGCCAAGCTGCGGCTATTCGGTGTTGAATGTTGCATCCACATTCCCAGAATGGTGCATCATACTACCCAGATACTTGTACTGATCGCACATAGTGATTAGTTGCCCATCGATGGAAATTGGGCTAAGCATATCCCTCTACATCTTTCGCTTCATGTAAATAATTACATCACCAAGAAAAAAATAATGAACAAACACGTATAGTTACTGCGTTTATTAATCATAAACAACTACATAACACAAGTACTTACATTAACACATCTAACAAATTTATAAGAATAACACTTTTCAGTTTCCATTCATAATCTTGCCCGATAGATTGCTTTTGTGCTTTTTCTTTTTTCGATGTGATGTATCATTAAGTATCCTTATTTTATCAAATGACTTCATTATGTATGAGGTACTTTTTCTCCTCTAATCGACTTCTGGGTCAGATCAATAGAATACACATAGTTTTGATTTATTGGTACTGGTAGTTGTCCAAAATTGCGGAGTATTCTCTGGTATACCGCCAGCAACTGACTCGAATATCACCGCCTGCACGCTGGCTGATAGGCTGCACCGCCGTCCCGGGCCCCGGGCACAGGCAGGCTCGTTGTCCCGCAAACGTGGCACTACGTTCAACGTTGACGATGTCACTGTCAGTATGCCTCCTATCGGGAAATCGTTTGCGGTGCAACAGCTTGGTTTGAACGTCTTCTGGCTCCATCGTTCAATCATGTAATTCAATCATAAATATGATTGGATTACATAAATAATTGTTGTGCATTCGCTTGACAGTTGTCAATATTGACAAAGTTCAAAGCATTTTTCAAATAGGTAGGTAATGAAGTTAAGTGTTTTATGGAGGTTTTTATTACGAAATTAAATTATTTTAAAAACTGTTTCCATTACATAGAAAAAAAAGTTTTTTTGAGTTTGTCAACAAAACATAACGAGTCATTGCACATTGAATGAGTTCTGATTTCCTAATAATAAGAGCTACTTTTCTCTGTATTCATTTTTAAAATTAATTGTACTAAAAGGCGCGTACCAAGACGTCCCGGTACCATGACATCTTACGTTACGCCCTTCGAGCAACACGGAAGGGAGGCGGCATTCGCACTATTTCCCCTCTGCCGAGGTACAAGATTAGCGCGTCAATCTAATCTAGCGCGGGTAATAAAACTAGTTGCACTTGGATTTTTCACTAGACCGAGTCCAGACGCGCGCGTGAACACTGCTGCACAAAAATGCCTGTTTGCTCGGTTTTTTGTTATAAAAAGAGGTCGGGGACATCAAATTTACAAAAAGAAAGTGTTACATTTCACATGTAATATTTTTTTTACATATCATAGGTTTAATTACATTCAAACACAATTATTATATTTTAGTCTCATGTAATTGTTGGATTTATCGATTTTGCTCGCTCAGTACAAATTGCGGATCGGTCGAGCGACAAATCCGACATCTCATCTCTCAGAATACAATAACATACTTCAACGAAAATGTGTTAGTGTGCGTGTTGTGACACTTGTCACTCGTCCGTACACAAAAAGAGATCGAGGTTTGCAAGATTTGTCTTTGACGTGTGTCATTTTCTATGTATTTGTGTCGTCATTACAGATTAGATTTTGTATGTAAGTGTGTGAGAAGTGCGACTGTGTGCACCTTTCCCCCCGCGAAAAATGGCAGAAAGATTTGTACGGTGAGATATCGCTTGGGCCCCTCCCTTCCGATGTGTCGGAAGCCGGTGTTGCTCGAAGGTTACGCCAGATAAGCGACCGTAACGCAATGTGAAAATCCATTGCTTGCTAAACTTGACTTTAAATTAAAATTTCTCCTAAATTAAGAATTTTGAACTATCGGGACCACTTGGTGGTAACTTTGGGTACTCCAAGGAATCTCCAGTTTGATTTTTTGCTCTTATTACAGGCCACACCAGTGTAGCAAGGTAGGTATAAGTTCACACGCGGCGGTTAAATAATCTAGGAACACTAACGATAGGCTCAATTAGACAGTCGTGGAGTAACTAACGGCAAATAAAAATCTTGGAGCGATAGCTTGCACTCCGAGGCTTGCATAACAATACGACGGTTATGTCAATAACACAAACGTGCAGACGGGAATTTTAGATGACGTATTAAGTGGGACGCGAGTCGTATTAACAGCGAAAAAATGTATGAAAACAGGCCTAAAGATGCAAGGACCGGCGTAAAATGGCGTATTATGCGGGAAATCGTATTAAACGTGATCGTATTAAGCGGGTTCTACTGTATTACGTTTATTATGTCACTCCTTCACTTTGTCGGTGCAAATAAGTTGGCTTAGACGGACTGTAATTGACTTCTCGGGCTCCCAGAATAGGTTTTAGATACATTTTCAACACAAAGTCCGAAAAACCATTATTAACGGCCGAATTTTTACATTGACTAGGTATACTTTTAAAAGACTTACAGAAAGCCATGAGCAGGTAAAGATCTGGACAGGTGGTGGCGACCCGCCTCCAAGCAAAGTCGGGGATGACATAGCCACCCACGCCCAGCGACTGGTCTGCGCGCCCGGGAATCTGGTCTTCCCGGCACATCAACTAAAATCATGTGCTCATTAAGTAACCTAGTAAATTTTAGTGAGTAATCTTCAAGAAAATGAATTTATACTTATTATTAACTATCTATCAAAGACATTTTCATTTGGCTCTATCGAGAATACCTAAATGCGCAAAGCTTACCGCAATAGGTGCGGTGATCGTTTAGGTTCCAGCTTCGTGTAGTTCGAATTCCAGGTCGAATTGCGTAGGTACCTACCTGTAATCGCATGTGGGGCCGTTTGAGGACCGTGATGAGGGAGATGAGCGCGCCGCCTGTAGCGTCGGCAAGGTGCGCGTACTCCAGCGCCAACACGCGCAGGTTGCGTAGCTCGCCCAGGCTACGCAGGAAACAGCGCCGCGTCTCCGGTCGCGGTATGTATTGCCCGCTTCCTGAAGGCCCATTTAAGTTTCTTTGTGAGTTTGTCAATTATTTATGTTCCTGTTCTGGGTTTTCAGTTCATATTTAATTCGCCTCCGTAAATTCATGTTTCATAGTAAAGGTATCGACTTGATATAGCTAAAGTGTAGTTTAATGCCAGTAGATGGAGTTTAATTCTTACCTTCTACTGCGTCTACTCAGCGTCTCGTTACTACTACTCAAACTAACCAGTGATGTAGGAATAGTTGATGAGGAGAGGGTTCTCGTTGGGCAGTACGAAGCGCCACAGGAACAGGTACTTGAGAGAGTGCGCAGCGAAGCAGGCCAGCTGTTGCAGCAGGCGCGCGCCCTCCAGCCGCGAGCAGCACAGGTTTTCCAGCGATACCAGCTGCAGCCGGTCCTGGAAACTGTATCATACTTGCAATACGCCGTTGCAACCGAACCAGAAAAACGTTTTTTTTCGTTAGCCTACCTACTTAATATCCCACTGATAGCGCAGCTACACTATCCCACCACTCTAGATGTTTGCGAACTTTTTTACAGAAACAGAATAGAGTCAATTATACGTACCTGCTAGTACCACTAATAATTTTTCGGGACTTGTGGATCGAGCCATCCATTTAATTAGAATTCTAATTTTATTCGACGCCCGCGTAGGTACTCAATTAAACTATAAGCAGTAGCTTAGAAGGATTATAATACTATCCACAACAAAATATTTTGATTATTTTGTTACAACCTAAAGCGATTGTTAAGACAAATACACGCTGTATAGTCTGTCCGTTTTTCTAACCTCAAGTACGCCATGTATGGCGAACTTAATCTTAGAAATTGGACAGGCATACCTCTATAACAATTTCGGCTGGCGGTACTTTATTTTTTTCTTTAAATAGGTATATATGTAAATAGGTAATACTAGCACGCCGTTGCAGAGTCAAATTTCAAAGACGTCGATGTCTAATTTTGGAGCATTGCTACTTACCTGTGTTTAGTAGATACCCAAGTTGTGATTGATCATTTTCAGTCATACCTTAAAATGTTATTAAGCAAGCGAAAAAAGGTTTTTCGCTTAAAATAATCAAGGCAGTTAACATTCACTATTTGGTCCGAGATAATAAGACGATCCATTTGTGCCTCCTCTAATTGCATTTTCTAGAAAAAGGAAAAAAAAAAAACGATTTAGTGTCATATCGTCATTAAAGATAGCTGTACTACTATTCCCAAAATGCTTAAACTTCAAATCAAACGTGGTGTTTTGGAACTAAGTTGTTTGGAAATTTAGGATTAATAATGGCGTTATAATATTTAGGTGCAATGAAACCAAAGAAGCTTAAATCTCTAGCCAGTGGGATCGTCTTACCAATAAGGTAGTTTCCAAGGCTCTGTGGAACTCCTTGAGATAAAGGCTGGTGGGCAGTTTGAGCGCCGTGTTGGAGCTCCAGAAGTGCGCGCCGAGGCGCGACGGCAGCCGCAGCGTCGGGTACTGGCACGTGAACAGCACGTTCTCACAGTGCAGCATCAGCTCGGAGTAGCGCTGCACGTCGTGGATACTCCAGTACCGCGTGTCTGTACTTCTGCACTTAACAAACCGGTTGGTTTGTACCGAGTTAGATGCAACCGAATTATGCCGAATATTTCACGAACCAATTGGGCAAATACTTAAAAACCATTTACCTAATAGTTAGGTAAGGTACCTACAAGCAATTCAGTTTGGTCTACTAACTCTAACCAGGGAGGGAAAACTAAAGTTCCTTTCCCTATAATAAAGTAAATTATAACATACTCAAAGCGATCGATCGGAAGAGGCCACAGCCCATTATATATAATGATTACAAGTTACCTACCTATGTATCTACGGCATTATGCACATTGCAGGTAACGGCGTTGAACTCATTGTGGCTCCGAACCGAACAAATGAAAACCATCAGTATGAAATGTAATCCAGTTGTAGGTAGCCGGGGCACAGCAAAAATATGCCGATCACATTTTAAATCTATTTTAAAGGGTTAAAGGCACTATGGGTTAAGTAAATATCAGAAATTGGGTGGGTTAAGTTAAGGTAAAAAAGTGAGAGTTAAGCATAGCATACCGCAGCACGTCATCGTCGGGGAGCAACCCGTCGGCGCTGGGCACGTGACGCAGCCACACGTGGTGGTGGCGCGCCCAGTCGCCCAGCGCCAGCGCGCCCGCCGAAGGCCGGTAGTCGCGCGCCTGCAGCTGCCAGCGCACAGCTTCCAAGTGGCCGATCACTTTCGTACATTTACAGTTCGCTACCACAATTAAACGTTTTGTTGAAGTAGATAAAATAAGGCCTACCGCTAATACCGTAATTTCGTTATCTGCATCTCTATCGCTAGAATGGGTATGCATAGACAGATAACGAAAATTCGATTTTCGCGGTAGGTCTTCAGGTTTGCGATTATGTTCATTCATTAGTTGTCTACCCACCTTCGGTTTTATCCATAATTTTTAAATATGATCACTTAATTAACTAATAGAGGAAAAGTAATAAAAATATATCAAAATATGAAAAGGTCAACTCAACACAAATTGTTGAAAGTTGACGTTGAATGTCATGCCTAATCTATCAATCAAGTAAAGAAAATAGGGAATATTACGCGAAACTCTGCGTAGGGGGCGCCACTACCACTATCCATCACAATCTGGGGGTCTACCGCGAAAAAAGTAAATCGAAATTTCGTTATCTAACCTCTCTAATCACTCTTGCGTATTCGAGCGACAAAGAGGCAGATAATTAAATTTACAGTACATATGGTCCTATTTTCCCGCACTAGTGCGTAAAATAGCACTTTTCGTGCGATGTCAAAAAGTTTAAAGGGCCATATGTACTGTAAAACGTTGTACGTTACACTTGCGAATAGGTAATTCGCAACTAGTGTCGATTTAAAACACTCCCTTCGGTCGTGTTTTAATTTATCGCCACTCGTTTCGAATTTCCTCTTTTCCGCACTTGTATCGTAAATAACTATTTCGCCCTTGTTAACAAACCGCCTTGATGTATCAATGTCATATTTTATTGTCTGTGAAAACCTTAGAGTGAAAACTTGTCAAAAAACAGTTTAAGGCACAGTACCGTAAAACGGGATGAGTAGGTGCAAAACTGACATTCAAACCTCGATAACATCTTATTTTTACATATGAAAACTGAATGGTGTATATAATAAGTGTTCCGGACGTTTGTATTTTAGTTTTTATTTTATTTTGGGTAGTTCCATTTCATAACTTTGACGATAAACAGGAAATCCCACCTCACCCCGTAGTTCCTCGTATTTGAGGTGAGTTGGGTTTTCATACAAAGGTGATTTTGGAAGATTGTTGGATCGATTTTTTTTTATTATGAGTATTACTATAGCTCCATTTTAAATTGGAATACATTATTTTTGTAGCAGTAGCCTTAAAATCCCATCTCACCCCCCTTTCATCCCTTCTCTCCCCATTCATAACCCAACTGTCCCCGCGAACCCTACTCACCCCATTTTACGGTATGTATGAATTACTCTATGGTTTACTAGCTAGGTTAGTGCTGCACTCTGGCGGCAGAACATTGCAGTAATACCTCATATTATGTAGGTACCTATTATATAGTTGAATTTTTCTTTACTTGATACTACTACTTGCTACTACTTTAACCTATAATAGGTATCATTGATTTAAGTAGGTAAATATATATATTTTACACTTTACAGTATAATTCTAGAGTCGGACCAAGAAAAGTCTGCAGCGGATTTGATAGCCCACGCAGTGCAAGTTTTATTTTATACGTCATAATTCCATAGAAGTTTGACGTTTAAAATAACACTTGCGCTGCGTGGGCTATCAAATCCGCTGCAGACTCTTCTACTTGCTCTGACTCTATCTATCTTTGTTTGAAATGCGACAGTCCCTGACCAAACTATGTCGGTAGACTCGGTAGAGTCATTCAGGGTAACAGCGCAGTGGGTAATGGCTCCTCTACATGATGGGCCCGCGCCTGTCACTCCAAGGGACGCAGCCATGCGGTAGAATGAGATAGCAATATCACTTGCTCCCTCTAACGCATAAATGCGTCCCTTGGAGTGGCCGGCGCTGGCCAACGTGTAGAGGAGCCATAAAGTGAGCACACCGCCACCGCGTGTGTCTACGAACTACAAAGTGTGGGACGTGAGTGTGAGCCGATTGGAGATATAGGTAAGTAGAGTAACTAATTTGCAAATTAGTTCGTCTAGTTCCACACGACAATTTTGTTTATTCTAATAAATTTTACACAAATTACACATGAACATAAAATGACCCAGTAATGGGAACCATAATAGTAATGTTTAATCTAGTTTATTTTGATCGTATAATAAAATTGCATGAGACTTTTATTGCTGAAAAAATGTACTTTTCAAAAACGTTGTCCAAATCATATTTTCCTCTCCTACAGCACTCCTGCATGCATGGGCTCGAAACAAAATTGTCAGTAAATTGGCAGAGCCGTGTTGCTTTCCCTAGTAATAGCCCTTTTCACATCTGTTATACCACAGCCTCGAACGTGACATCATACTGGGGCAAGTTGAAGGCAAGCGCGCTAGAGGAAGAGCCCCTGCAAGATGGTCGGATTCCATAAAACAAGCATGTGGTTCCATGCAGAGGGCAGCCCACATAGCCCTTGATCGCGATAATATATTATCGAATAAATATTTTGTAAAACCGGCTTTAAAAAAAGGAGGTTCTTAGTTTGACCCGTATGTTTGTCCGCGATTATCTCGCGTTTGGCTGAACCGATTTTGATGCGGTGTTTAGATAAGTGTTTGTTACATTGTGGAGATTTTAGTATACATGGATGCGAGTGGTTTGAAAAAACAATTGGGCTCTGTCGCTGGTGTCGTGGGTGGCGCTGCTCGCTGCTATCGGTAGGTATATCGTCATTCGTCAAATTTGATTCGCTGAAATGTGTGTGTGTTTTAACGGGTTCCTGGATGGTTTGAAAACACCATTGGATCCGGTAGGTGGCGCTGCTGTCGGTATCTTTTTCTAATCTTGAACGACCTAACAGATATTGCCACATCAATAGGTAGGTACCACCCGCCGTGACCATCAGATGGTTTTTAAAAAACATATAAATGGATAGGAAGTTTGAGTTTCATTGTTTTGAGACGAAATGTATAAGGTTAACTTTTAGCCAACCGGTGAGATTTACTGATTTAAATTCCCCCTGGGTCCAGTTCCAGTAGGGTAGACCGACGCGAACCGGATCACATGGTGAATCGGATCATGATGAATAAATAATCCGTCGATATTTGAAATATTACCTAAATTGATATGAGTGCACTAAAACAGCGCTGTACATCTCTTGTGTTCGCCTGCGACGCCAGTCATAAGCTATATTTTCAATATCAACCATTTTTTTGCCTGACCCGATTCGCCAGTTTCTATTTCCGATACACCTCGTTCTAAGTACATACTAATAAACTGATTAAGTTGATAACAGTCTCTTGTGTCAATGAAACACATATCCAATTTGAAATTTCGTTATATTTGAAAAAATATACAAAGAACTAATATTATAATTAATTTGTTCTGTACAATTTTAACTTAGATATCCATGAATACTAATAAATGCGTTACATATATAATAGTTTTAGAACTAAATCGTATCGAATACATAAATTTATAACGTCTGTTGAAAATAGTAGAACCCGTATCTAATATTCCAGTTTATTTTTTATATTTAAATGCTTAACATAGGACACATCCATTAGTAGGTACAATACCAACTGTTAGCTACATAGCTTCGTACCCCATACAATACAATTAGTCTTGGTTGCCCTATGTTTAAAGATCAATGGTAATAATTAAGTGTTGTATAAACTAAATAATTATCAAAATTATTCCTCGTTAATTAACAAGTTATTGATAGAATAATAACACACATTAAGGGTGGGTTGCACTAAACCATCAGTACCTAATCACAATAATTACGTCTCTTTATTTATTGTAGAGAGAAGTGGAAATCTAATTCTCTGTCGAGCTATGTTAATCAGTCCATCGGTTGTGGTTAGTGCACCCGGACCTACGTGATGGCCTTGTTTACACAATAATAGACTGCGGACTCACCGGAGTTGGCATACGCGCCATTTAAAAAAGATCATTTAGCGTAACAGTGCCAGTGCTTCAACACTGGCCCAATAGTTGCCTTTTTCAATCTTAATTCCAGGAACGTCAACTATTGGAATTAGCCGGTTAAACACTAACACCTTAATAGGTACCTCTATGCCAACATTGGACGCAAGTTTATTGTCAAAATCGGATCAATTATGCTTTCAGTCTTCGTAACCCGAATTTGAATCTGGATGGATTCTCGTTGCCTATTTATACGTGCGGTGATTACTTAATGACGCTACATGTATAATAATTATGTCTCAAACGGTTTGTTTGTTATCGGCAATATTCAATAGTATGAATACTAGGTAGGTATAAGTAGGTACAATATTACAATGTCATAGTGTATAGTTTCACCCCGGGAGTTATTATATAATGCTGAAAAAGTTATCTCCACCAAATTTCACCTAAATAGTAAATGTAGATAGTTAGTCTAGCTAAATATCTCGCTTTGTTATTTCGTAAACGAAGTAAAATTAACCCGACTTAACTAGATACAAAGTAACGTGTTCTTTTATCATTATGATTAAAAAATATTATGACCTAACGTGTATTGACGTCTACTGTGCCAGCCTAGCCTGAGCATGTCCATCGCTTTTCTTTCCTAGAATGGTGTAAATATTATCAAGTATGTAACACAAAATAGATTGTTACTAAGGAATGGAATCTCTTAAAATTTGCGCAAGTAGCATTCACTGCAGGGGGCCGATTTTTTAATTTCGACCGCTCGATTTCGTGTATTTCGTTCAATAATATCTCCAGTATCCGGCATTTAAATTCTACTAATAGAATTGAAAACGAGTGGTCAATACCAATTTCTATCGCACGTATTTCACTGTTTTCCACCGATTTTCGAGTGACGAAATCGAGCGCTCGAATTTCAAAAATTGGCCCCCAGATTCAACCTTTTTTTTATTGGGTAGGTACTACTTATACAAATCAATATCAGAAACTAAGCCAGACACAAAAAGGAAATCACAGCCCGAACATAAAAATAAGTAACGCATTCTGACTACAGTGAGATCTTTATGATATTGGAGTTATGTTTATTTTTTCATTTTGTCCTTTTCATTGCCTATATTATGTGTCTGCGCAAACGTCATATAAATAGGGGAGTATAAATTGCAGCTGTACCTAAGTATATAGGTACGCTTCACATTTCTGAATGCTTCCGTACGCACATATAGGTAGGTACTATGGTTTTTTTTTCATCTAAATAAATAAATTAACGATTAGAGTTTTATCCATTAAATAAATACGAATAACCTTGCCAAAAAACAACAAAATATGTTTTCATAATTATGGCACTAAATTAGGAATTGTTATATAGCTATATGTTATTTGCCGTCTAATGTCAAGGTCATACATATATAATATCTTCAAATAAAATACTTTCTCTAAAATGTTAAGGAACCGATTCTGTATTATTATAATTTACAATTCTTACACAATATGGTCTGAAACCATGGTATAATAATATACTCCGCCTGGTACTCTCTTCCGACCACGTGACTCGTGACTGACACAAGCCTACGTCATCATGCGACAGCGCTATATGACAATATGCAATAGCGCTATATAAAGTGGCAATGTTGTTGTGACGTAGGATTGTGTCACTCTGGGAAGAGAAGACCATGTTTTATTAGACTATGGTCTGAAACGAGGATATAGGCCTGAAATACCCGGGTGTGTCTTGTTGTTGTAGGACTTGTAGTTATTAATAAATTAACCCAAAAAAAGACCCAATCAAATGAAGTCTTAAAGTAGGCATTACGAGAGTGATAAAACTCATGTTTGTCGTATGTAGAATAAATGTAAGGTGGAATGGTAGCTGCATTTTGCTTTGGATAAAATAGGACTTTTAAAACGAGTAACTGCAACATATTGCGAAAATAATAAGTTATTCTGTTAAATATTCTCGACTCCGGTCCAAGGAGTAGCCGCCCTGTATAATCCTACATTTAGGCAGCATCAAATTTTTAACACTGCAGGATATCTAGCATAAAATATCATTAGCAAATGAAAATACATACATTCCAAATAAATGTAAATTGTGCCAGCAATTTGAGCCAGGCACACTAACAAGTGCACCTGTTTGTTGATTATACATACATATTTAACAGGAGCCCGGTTTACCTTCTATGCCGCCGGCTTAATGTCGGTTTGCGTTTGTAAAATGACGCATTAGATCCAAATAGAACATTAACAATTTTACATAAACCCCTCCTGAAGCCGCAATTTTGAAGGTCTTGTCAGGTACATTATTTCCTGACATCACTTGAATCTACCAAGATTTTTAAATGAATGTTTTCTTTCACTAGGAACACAAAAATAAAAATTGACACGAAACTCCAACTCATTCCCTGAACCATTTTGTCTGTCTACTTGTAATAAACTAACTTAGATAAATAAGTTAAACTGTCATGTTATTAAATTTTAAAATAAATAAACTAAGATATTCTTTAAAGATTACTTAGAAATTATGTTTAGCCTAGAACTATATTAGGTAGCTCGTTTTTTAAGCAGTTTCATTACAAGTAGACTCACAAATTACCTACAATACATTAGTATACCTTTTCAAAATAGCACCGCCATTCAAATTACGATAAATTATTTATTATATTTTTCGAAATAATAACATTATAACATCGAAATTGGTCTTCACTTTTCTTGTCAGAACTACACTTCTGAAAAATTACCTAGTTACATCACTTTTAGCGGGTAGAATATATAATATAAGCTTCAACTAGCACACTTATAAGTTTAGACCACATTTGTCTTTTCTTACATTAGTTGTTTAAATTTAACGCGCTTAACGTATTTTGCAAACGATTTATTGGATACAAACTGTGCTCGCACAGTTTAGCACTAGTAATATCGGTACCTTACCTACTTGAAAAATTATCATAATAAAATTTGTTACTAGTATAGGCATAAATGTCCATATGTTGGTGACTTATTAAATTACTCCTAAACACCCAGCGTACATTTAGTAATCAGTTGTGTACCTAAATGTAATAATTATAACTATTCAATAAAAAACAGGAAAACTACACCATTCACTTCATCGTACCTACAAGAATCTCTACCCGTGCGTTATACACTATACAAAACGATCAACCGTGCTAGTGGAACTGCTCAAACTATCGCAGAACCGTCGAGTACTGAAATCGTCATGTACGTCGTCGGCGGCGGGCGCCCGGCCTGTCCACAGCCAGCAGCACGCGCGCCACAGCGGGTTTCAAGCGGAGGGGTGCACGGCGGACGGCAGCGGGTGCGAGGTCAGGTGCGTGGAGTCGCTACGGCGCGGCGGCGCGGGTGGCGGCCTCTTCTTGATGGGCTTGGGCTCCTCGCGGCGCGGCGCCGAGCTCGCCTCGCGCCCGTACACGTTCTCGTAGAACGGGTCCTCCACGGCGCTGCCGTAATGCTCCTGCACCCACATCGACACGCTCGTCTCTTTGTAGTCCTCCGACAGGGGATATTCTCGGAAGCCGAGGACTTCGTGAGGTGTCGTCGCAGGCTCCAACTTACACTTTTGTGCGACCTGCCACTTCTTTCTCATCACACGTTGCAGATCTTTAAGAAATTCTTTGGGCGGGTTGCTGTTGGAATCCGCCAACTTCTTGGGAGACGACAGTCGTGTGCTTTCGTTGCGTTTCGGCGGGGGTGGCTTGCGCGGCGACATCGGCGGTGCCTCCTTCAAGTTAAATGTGATTTTCTTGTTCTTTTTTGCAGAGTCGGTGCACGTGGGCAAATCGTCAGCGAAATTCACTTTCTTCATCGACCCCGTGCGTTCCTTCGTTGGCTCCGCCAATATTTTCTTTTGAAGGGAGGGACTGCCGTTGCTCAACTTCTTGTTTTGAAGTTCAGCTAAACATGCACCATACGCCACGTTCTGTTGACCGTAGATACTCTTATCGGAATGAAGGGAGGAAGTCCGCGAAGCGCCGGAGCTGACGCTGTCCAGGGAGGGCTGCCGCGGGAACGAGCGGCTCAGATCGGAGTTTCGAGAGTTGGCTCGTGACAAACCCGCTCGGGCGGTCTGTTCGATCTGATGCGAAGTCAGCTGATTGACGATGTCATGCACGCGGCCCGGTTGAGTGTCTATGGTGTGTTCGGGTGGCGGAGGAGGCAGGCTGAGCTGGGAGCCCGAGAGATCCTCGACGGGATCGGGGGGCGGCGGAGGCGGCGGCAACGAGTCCAGGCTCAGGGTGGAGCTGAACATGGCGTCGGGCTCCAGGGCGGGCGGCGGAGGCAGGTCGTCGGCGGGCGGCGCGCGCGCCGGCTCGTACAGGCCGGCGTACCCGTACAGCGAGGAGGCGGTGTCGGCGGTCGCCGGCGCGGCATCGCGCGGGATGCTCTCGTAGATGCCGTAACCCGGGGACGTCGGCTCCTCGCGAGCCGGGCTGTTCATTAGTGTAGTTCTGCCATAAATTGCGGTTTCTGATGAATCTGTAAAAATAAAAAACTTGTATTAGCGGACCATTTGAATTAAGAGCATTTGAACATGAAGTGAATTGACCACGTACTGATGTGGTGTCTGCGCTTGAGCGTGGAGTCGTCACAGGCGGCGCGCGGCGTGCGCGTGAGCGTGCCGCCGTCGCCGGCCTCCTCCGCCTCGGCCGCCTCCGTCTCCGCCATCTCCTTCAGCTGCCGCGTCATCCACGTCAGCGGGATGTTCGGCTTCATCGACGGTTTGCGCTTTATCGTTCCTGCAACCAAGTATATAAGTAAAACACTCGTTAACGTTATATTATAACGTTATTTAATTAGCATTTTTAGCGAGAAAATGATATTTTTTTGGTGTTACGTCGTAATAAAAGGAAACCAGCCGGCCTAGCCAAGGTTACAATCGCTATCGCTTCGACAACGAAAAGCATTATGTCTCTCTATCACTCATCCATATTAGTGCGACAGTGACAGGTGCGTTTCGATCGCTACGGAGCGTAAGCGATCGGCATCTTGGCTACGCGGCCTGAGGTGTATTTTGTCAAACATCCTTACTACCTTTACCCTCGACAAAAAATTCAACCCAATACTGATCAACGTTTAAGGCTCATTTAAAAATAAAGGGGCCCACTGATTAACAGTTCTCCGGACGGTATCGGCCTGTCAGTTGTTCGAAACTGTCAAAATTTTGTTCTAACTGACAGGCCGATACCGTCCGGCGGACTGTTAATCAGTGGGCCCCTTAAAATCAGCTATATTTTGAGGCGCTGCACACGACACCCCGTATCTTATGTGACTCACCCATGGGGAACTCGCAGTCGAAGGCGCTCTCGGAGGCCGTGCCGCCGTCGGACAGGCAGCCGCTCGAGCTGGACGACGAGGCGCGCGAGTGCCTGCACACAACAACACTCATCATTATAAACGTGACAAGCAAGACGCCTAAGGCGTTAGTTTTGTTAATATCTCTCACTCATCTCAGCTTTAACCAACCTACACTTCATCCACATCCAATGTTTCGAAACCCAGTGCTACATTTTGGAAATAAATTATGGATGTATGTGAATACTACTTTATAGTACGTAAAGACATACAAAGAAGAACGCAAAGAACCGGAGAAATCACGGTGATTATAGGTACAGGGGCGCAAAGTAATTAGCAATATGTACCTGCCGCTGCTGATATCGGAGTTGGCGACGCTGGCGCTGCTGGAGATGCTGGAGGCCTGCGCCGGGCTGCTGGCGCCCGCCGGCGCCGCGCCGCCGGTCTTCGTAGGGATCGACGTTATCTGCACAAACATCACTGTTAGCATGTCGTCGCAGAACCACCACCGTAATCATCATTCATCACCACGTTTACCATCCAGCCTTTTAGCTTGAGGTGCAAGAAAATAGCTATAGGTACAGCGAAAAAGAAGGATGGAATGTGATGCAGACTAATGACAGACAGGTCGTACGAGTACAAGACAGTCACAGGGCGACTTAAAGATTTGGGGAAAAAAGTAGTCCCACCCGCAAGTGTAATAAGCAGAGGGCGCAAAAATCAAACGTCAATAGAGTTGGAACGTTGAATATTATCGACTACTTACCTATCGAATAAACTGAAATTTATATTTACCTAGCGTATCTTTATTTATTTATTGAAAACTAAACCTCAAATCCATAAGCAAACAATAATAGACTTCATATGAACATTACGGAATAACATTTAAATAAAAGACAACATAAAACGATAATTTTAAAAACTACTTAACTTAGTACTGCATTATTAAAATTAGCTAGTGAACTAGCTAATCAAAGAGGTTAATTAATGTTAAAGTCAGAAATGTAAAAGGTGACTGAACTTACTGACTGACGGTGACTTATCGATAGCTGAAAATGTCGATAAAATTCAAAGTTCCAACTCTATTGACGTTTGATTTTTGCCATGAGCAATTCCGCCCTCTGGTAATAAGGTAATCTTAAACAGGTGTTACCAGATACTAACATTAGTTAAAAACTTTCAATTGGAGAACATTTGCATAAGGGACATGGTTACATTATGGAAGTTGCCTTTTGTCAGAAATGGAAAGAATCCGACTCACCGAGCAGGAGCGCGCATGCGCGAGGTGGTCCAGGTCCTCCTGCGTGAGCTCCTCCACTAGCGACCGGTGGTTCTCCAGGAGCTGCCTCCCATGCTGCGGATGCAACACGAAAATATGTCACCAATTTATGGAACTTCACAATACTTTAATTACCAGCATGATCATGTTAGAACAAATAATTGGAATTAGAATAAAAGTTCAGGTTAGCCCTATAATGTTATACTAGACGTGTACTGTAGGCCCAGTAGTAAAGAATGATTATTCAACTCTTTTTGATAAAAAAAAAAATTTGCAATGCACAACTTTTAGAACGCCACGCCTATCGTGCGCGGCGCGTCATCGTGAACCTTCTCGGCATGCACGAAGGTTGATATTGGGCTGCAGGCGCGCGCGTCATTTGACGTTTTTAGCAGCAATAGGGGGTATTACTGCAATGTACTGCCGCCAGAGTGCAGCACTAAGTTAGCTAGTAAAACATAGAGTAACTTACACATACTGTGCCTGTGCTGTGCTTGTACTGTGCTTGTTTTTTGACAAGTTTTCACAGACAATAAAATTGACATTGATGCATCAAGGCGGTTTGTTAACAAGGGCCTACCGGGAAACGCGAAGTTTAGTTATGTATCTGCCTCTTTATCGCTCGAATATGCAAGAGTGATAGAGAGGTTAGATAACTAAATTTCGATTATTTTGTTTCGCGGTAGACCCCCAGATTGTGATGGAAAGTGGTATTGACGCCCCCTATATACGCAGAGTTTCGCGTAATATTGATTACATTCACAACTCTGCAAAGACTATGTTTTACATATATATTCTGGATTGTTAAGTATAATAGTAATAGTAGGCATTAAACGATAGTCACCGTATTCAACACAAGAACGACTGACGCGACTACGAGAATTAGGTTCCGTCACACAGGCGCGTTTTCCGGGCGGGGCGAGAACGTTTTATATGTAAAACGCTCACGCGCCGCTCAGAAAACGCGGCTGTGTGACGAAGCCTTTAAAGATACGGAATAAGTAGGTAATTAATTGAAAGTTCAGAATGAGTAAAACCAAGCCATCAAATGCCCAATTTCCATAGTTTAGATGCTAAAATATTATTTCATTTCAATCAAACCATTATGTAGTTTTTAATGAAGCTATCATCGAAAACTTGAGTAATAACTCAGGATTTGAACCTGCATACTGCATAATAATAATAATTTGATAGCTTTAAGGATGATTCACGTTATACCGGGCCGGAGCTTCCATCGCTTCGTTTTATATGGAAAACACCATGTAATTACCGATCAGCCGTCATAGAAAATGACATGTCGGACGCCTCGGCCCGGGCAGGGCCCGGTCTAGGGTGAGTCATCTTTTACCGGGGCTACAATCGCTTTGCTAGAGCCAAGTAACCAAGAAATATTTAACTTACAGAGTTTGATCTACATTAGGTTCCTTAAACACCTTTCACAGCAGCCAAGGCAAGACAGCATGATAGTAAATTCATGAAAGATTATTCATAAATGCGTGTGATAATATTTGGTAAGTAGCTCACCTTGGCTATCCTCATGGCGGTGACCCATCGCTCCAGCGTCCGCTGGTCGTCCGCGCACAGGAATTTAATAAACTTAACACTCTTTGGTTGTTGTAGCCTCGGGTGCTTGATAGCAAAACAGTAGTCGGTCGGTGACTTGTATTTCTTCTTCCAATTCAATCCTAAGTAAACTTCGTTCGTGTCGAAAGTCGCTAAGCAGACTAGTTCTTTCAGCGTCTTCACTTTATCCTTCGGCGAATAGTAGAGACCTATTTGAGGGACAAAACATAATGTAATGGCAAACAGAAAATATTGCATTGGCGTTAGGAATATGTATTCGCAGTGGCATAAAACTCGCAGAGCATTAAACTAATAAGTGTGGCCACACAAATAGTTGCACCCTCAATGTTTCCTTATTTCATATGATCGGAAAGCAGTGAGGGGACAACAGATAGAAGGACAGTTTACCGGAAGGCCTGAGGACGAAGTGGTACTTCTTCCAGCCCTTCTTGGCGTCGCTCTTGAGGTAGAGCGGGCCCTCCATTGGTGGCACGGGGTGGCCTGATACGGACGGCGCCGCGCTGCTCGCCGCGCCGCTTTGACCGAAGAATTCTTCTAATATCACTTGTCTCGAATGCTCATCGTGCTCGCTTGACCATCCTACGATTTCAAACATAAAATTCAATACAATCATGCAAGCAATGCTTTTTAAACACAATAAAGGTTCCGTCACACAGGCGCGTTTTCCGGGCGAGACGTGAGCGTGGCGTGAGCGATTTATATGTAAAAGCGGCGCGCTCCGCTCACGCGCCGCCCTCAAAACACGCCTGTGTGACGGAGCCTTAAAGTGGCTGTCCAATAATTTGAATGTACATATAAATTAAATTATTAATATTGAACGAATAACTTACCTCTATCATCCTCCGATAAAAGGAACTTCTCCGGAGTTTGAAACAATGATATTTTGTCTGGTCTTTCGGCGAATAATATTTTATTTTTCGACTCTCTTGTCCATAACATTAAATTATCCACTAACATTTCATGGTCTTCATACACACGCTCTGCGAAAAAGTAAATATTTACTTAACATTAATCTGCTATTTATAAATATTGTAAGTATTATAAGATATGACATAGTTATTTAATGATAATGACTAACTAGGTACCAATATATTGCTGTCATTAGCAAACATCTTACAAATTTAAAACTGTAGGAACGAAGATTCAGTGTACAGCTCATATCACAGAAATAGTTGGGTAGACTACATGTAAGGCACTGTGACTGACCCATATGTAGATCGGGCAGCTGCTCGATCACGGCCCACTTGGGCTCCATGGACACGTGGTTCTTGTCGGCCAGCAGCCGGGTTACGTAGCCGCAGCTCATCTTCTCGTCCACCAGCAGGCTCTTGGACGAGCCGTCCGTTGAGAACGCCTTGATAAACAACTTCTTGATGTTCGCCTCGCGCATGCGCTCTAACGCTAGCTTTATCTTATCAGCCTTCTGTTGGAAACTCGCATTCTGAAATAATATTATCCATAATCAACTGAGTTTTTTAAATCGGTGGTCAAGCAATATAAAAATATATACACTCCAGGAACAAGTCTTAACATCGTAGTTATAGATGGTCAAGCAAATCCTGTCAGTAGAAAAAGGCGCGAAATTCAAATTTTCTATGGGACGATATCCTTTGGCAAATTTGCCGCCTTTTTCTACTGACAAGATCTGCTTGACCCAGTATATCTTTATAATATTCTGGGCTGGTATGTTTCATTTATCTCTTTAGATGTTGATGTATTTACCTTTTGATCTTGATGTAAATTGAGTTTCATCGCTTTACATTTTGCACTAGTACTACTCGACGCCGAAGATTCGCTCGACAGCATTGAAACCTATAAAACATAAAATTGTAGGCAAGGCAGACAAGACAACATTATTGACCAAAATCTTTTCATATAAATTCAAAAGAGACTAAAGAGAGTTCATGTGTAGTCCGCCTACTTATTACTGATAAATAAATAGTTTCTGGTTTGGACGTTGCTTTACTCGACAGTCTGTAACAACTGATACTTGTAAAAATTTATATTACGGAAAAAACGATTAACGCATGGTATTGGTAAATATCATCATGTTTGTTACAGAAGTATATATGTTAGTATATGGAATGGAATACCGATTTACTATAGGTACCTACCTAATGTAACAGAATAAACTTCAGTTGATTAATGTGAAAGGAATAGGATGATGAAGAAAAGTTAGTTACAGTATCACTAAAGGCGGAGTCATTGTCGGGCGAGTCGGTCCTCGCCACGGAGGCGCCGTCGCAGCTGTCCTTGCACTCCTGCCGGCGCGCGCAGCCCGGCCCGTCGCGCTCTTTGCTACTCGACGAGTAACCTGCACAGACACATATCAAATATTCATTTACAAAAGTACATACTTAGGAAACTAAACTTATATAAAATATATAATAAAGGCGACACGAGATGCAAGAGCCCAGTTCAACTAGTTAGGTTCGACTAGTTAGGTTTTCTAGCAGAATGTACTATATGTACGCGGCACCGCGATATAATACATTCGGTAGAGACACACTAAAAGAAAACGAACTAAAGGACGTCGAACTCAAAGATGTCCTTCTGTTCTGCAGGAAAACAAGAAGACTTGAGGAGAATAGTGTGGGAATGCCGCCGGGACAGTACCCTGCAGCTCCAACTCCAGGGAACTGGGCTGAATGAACGTGACAAGCGATCGACAGCCCGCCTGCTTCCGGCCGGGCGTCCCTACACTACATCTACATCTACAGTTAGGTTTTACTTTAACTGACATGGCAATAGTTGAATATAGCACCAGACACAAGCAAAGCAATTCTGGAAACTCTATGCAGTCGTTACGAATCTAATAGGAGCTCTGCTGTGAAGCCAAGCCGGTCTATACATATGTGGCAGTTGATGATACCTGAAGAGACCCTAGATATCTCCTCGTCGTACTCGGAGTCGAGCGCGCATAGCTCGCCTAGAATGGCGTCGAGGTCGGCGTCGTGTGTCTCCTCGAGGTTGGCCATCGAGAACCGGTAGGTGTCGATGCGCGGCGCCACGATCTCGAGCGGCCTCAGCGCGCTCTCGCCCTCGTTACACGCATTTAGACCCTGAAACAGACATTTTCTTGTTAAACTCACGTGTAGTTGACATTTATTTGTATTCGTTAAATTCTCGAATATCGACACTTTTTGGTACACGAGTAAGTAAGGTTGACTCACGCTAGACCGGGCTGGAGCTTCTTTTTCTATGGAAAGCACCACGTGATCACCGATCAGCCATCATTGAAAATGACATGTTGGACGCCTCGGTCTGGACCCGGCCCGGTCTAGCGTGAGTCATCCTTTATACTCGTAACTGTATTCAAGTAGGTATGTATGATTATACATGTAGGACTGATTAATCCTATTCATTGAACATGTCAGTCAACATCTGTGCCCCTAAACAGAGAGCCGGTTATGTCTCAGCGACGATGAATGAAGTCTATTAGACAGGACGCTTGTTGATAACAGGTACGAGTCCTAATACCTAGCCGATTAAGCATTCAAACGAGCACCTTTAAGAGCGCTATTACATTTCGGCGTTGAGCGAGTTTAGGTATTTTACGCGCTGCGGCAGGCCGTGCGAGCTCAGTATGCCGATCCCTTCTACCACACTCGCACTACAATGATGGATTAAACATTCTTGATCCTTCGCGAAGCATATTGAAATCAACCATAACAACACTAACTGTACTTAACTTTTAAAGTTCTAAAACTGTTATTTGGTAAGTACGAAAATACTAAATGCAGTGCAAATGTACATAGGGGCTGTTCATAAATTACGTCATCTATTTTTGACGATTTTTGACATTCCCCACCCCTCAAATCATCCAAAAATCAAGCTTCGGATGAATCTGTTTCCTCCTACGTCATGTTACCATCATCCGATGTCCAGACCCCCCCCCCCCCCACTCCTCCCATTTGAAACGACGTAATTTATGAATAGCCCCATACTCGTACTTATGAAGGTATATTACTCGAAAGAAATTATAGGTACCTACTCGCTTATTTACATGTTTCGTCATTGCATTTGGTACCTATAGGTTGTAAAGTTTGTATCAACGAGGGTTTAAAAACGAACTGGTACTGAGGATCTGATGATGATTAAGGTGGTCACGGATACCAATCAACCATGTAGTAACATGATTAGGCTCGTTTGATTCGTCTCAACAAGATCTTTGACACTGAAGATACACAGGGTCTGATGATGGAGCTGGAAGGTGGCCACGGGTACCAGTCTATCGTGTAACTAAACAACTTCGTGTTTGGGCTCGTTTGATTCGTCTCAACAAGATCTTTGACACTAGGTGATACTCAGAGTCTGATGATGGAGCTGGAAGGTGGTCACCGGTACCAATCAACCATGCAACTAAACCACTTCGTGTTTAGGCTCGTTTTATTCGTTTCAACAAGATCTTTGACACAAGATAGTACTCAGGGTCTGATGTTGGAGCCGGAAGGTGGTCACCGGTACCAATCAACCATGCAACTAAACCACTTCGTGTTTAGGCACGTTTTATTCATCTCAACAAGATCTTTGACACAAGGTAGTACTCATCAGGGTCTGATGATGGAGCGCGAAGGTGGCGACGGGTACCTGTCTATCATCATCAGCTCCATCATCAGACCCTGAGTAGTATCTTGTGTCAAACATCTTATTGCGACGAATCAAACGAGCCCAAACACGAAGTAGTTCAGTTACATGGTAGACTGGTACCCGTGGCCACAGTCCAGCTCCATCATCAGACCCTGAGTACTAACTTGTGTCAAAGATCTTGTTGCGACGAATCGAACGAAGCCAAACACGAAGTGGTTTAGTTGCATGGTTGATTGGTACCGGTCACCACCTTCCGGATCCATCATCAGACCCTCAGTACTACCTTGTGTCAAAGATCTTGTTGCGACAAATCAAACGAGCCCAAACACGAAGTGGTTCAGTTACATGGTAGACTGGTACCCGTGGCCACCTTCCAGCTCCATCATCAGATCCTGAGTACTATCTTGTGTCCAAGGTCTTGTTGAGACGAATCAAACGAGCCTAAAGACGAAGTGGTTTAGTTGCATGGTTGATTGGTACCGGTGACCACCTTCCGGCTCCATCATCAGACCCTGAGTATTATCTTGTGCCAAAGATCTTGTTGAGACGAATCAAACGAGCCCAAACACGAAGTGGTTTAGTTGCATGGTTGATTGGTACCGGTGACCACCTTCCGGCTCCATCATCAGACCCTGAGTACTATCTTAAGTCAAAGATCTTGTTGAGACGAATAAAACGAGCCTAAACAC
This sequence comes from Cydia splendana, assembly GCF_910591565.1. Lineage (NCBI taxonomy): Eukaryota > Metazoa > Arthropoda > Insecta > Lepidoptera > Tortricidae > Cydia > Cydia splendana. The sequence goes on along the minus strand of NC_085987.1, from coordinate 34,944,454 downwards.
GAAGTGGTTTAGTTGCATTGTTGATTGGTACTGGTGACCACCTTCCGGCTCCATCATCAGACCCTGAGTACTATCTTAAGTCAAAGATCTTGTTGAGCCGAATCAAACGAGCCCAAACACGAAGTGGTTTAGTTGCATGGTTGATTGGTACCGGTGACCACCTTCCGGCTCCATCATCAGACCCTGATTAGGGTGAGTACTATCTTGAGTCAAATAAATACATATAGAATGTCAGGTCGTTTCAAATATTTTTAATCCTGTCCGGTAGTTTATTAAACTGTACCATTATAAATTATAATACTATAAAAACAGTGCTAGGATCAAAGTCTCTCGTTGCGGTTTACACGCACACAGTATAGCGTTTTACACGGCGCCCGCCGCACACAATGATAAAAAACCTCGTCGTCGCCGTTGAAAATGTGCGGAGCCGACCGACACACGTCCTGCCTCTACAAGCTCTGCCGCGGCACTGAGCTGGCGCAGCGCGCGTCATCGGTAATATAGAGTAGTTTTCAAAAAATTGCCAAAAAATTATAGTAGAATTTCATAAACACTAATGTATACCAACAGTATAAGCAAACGTTGCAGATTGCTTGAGTATGAAAATGACTTCGATATTAAGTAGATTTTCGTAGGAATTGACACTTGTTTCGGAGAGAAAATCGAGTTCGTTTTACTTTGATTTTCTCTTTCTCAAAGGTATGTAGGAAAAATATAGTTTGATATGCCTAAAGTACAGGGTATTAGTAATACAAAATAGCCAGGTTTAGCAGAGTAAAATTCTCAACATTTCCAAATAAGAGCTCGCCATTCAGTGCTTCACGGGGTTTTTCGGAAACGACCATCAGAAAAAAAATCATTACTAATTTAATAAGTCCTTTTTCTAATATTTACAACGATATTTATAAAGATAAGAAGACGCTTTTACTGGAACAAGTACTCATTGTTTCTAATAATGAGCGCAAAGTCCTGAATTTCGTCGACTAGTATCATCAATTTTGCATTATTTCGACTTTTCTTGTAAGAGCGCTCTTAATGAGCCCCAGGAAACTAATTGTGAGCTATAAATGTGCCCACATGGTTTGAATACTAACTAGGAGCCCTTTAACGTTTAAGAATCAATTATTCGTAAAGCTACATAGTATACTAGGAAGACCTTGCAATCACTTAAACAGCACAAAGTTCTACATTCCTATACGTTACGAATCATCATTTACGAGAGGCCAGTTAAATAAATTGTATAGTGAATTAGTGAAGTTTACATGTTGTCAACTAAACGGAACCCTGGAGTCCCTGTATTTATAAGACTCTTTTATTATAACTAAATAATTCCGTAGTCGAATTCGTATTTCTTGAAAGCCTTTATCTATCTTTTGAGAAAAAAAAATGACCAAAAATAAAATACCTAACATAAGTAGGTATGTACCTCCTAATTAGCCCAACATAAATGCAATGGAAGGAGACGTAGATAGCTATTAGAGGAAGTTACGTAAATATTTTCCATAACCAACACCAAAGATATATGTAACTCCGTATAAGATGAATAAAGTCTAAGAAAAAAACGTGCCTCGGAAATCAAGAAAAAGTCATTCTCGAATAGATGGCGCCATACCTTTGGCCTATTCTCGGCTAGATGCCGTTGACGACACCGTTTGATATTTAACAATTTTAACACATATCAGTGAAATAACATGGGTCAGTATGGAACAATAAAAATTAAAAATCATTTATCCGTATACATATTTTGATTAATTTATACATTTTCAATTTTATTTTAAGTTTTAATCGTGTTAGATGGCAGTAAATGTACCGTGACTACAAAATTTACTATGGCAATAGCCCTCTATACTATCTATTCTATTGGCCAACACTATAGTATAGATAGAACATTGTTCTCTGGCCTAAAAACAGGTCGTTTAGCTCGACCTATTTCGATCACCTATAGGAAGGAGCCTAGATGTTCATTAATCGCTGCTCATACATAATGTATCCTAATGTGTAGGGTTTCTCAATATTTTACCTCGCATACCCCTAATCAATTTCCTAGTTAACTGCGAACCACTTGAGGAAAGAAAGGCACCACCCACATTGGGTAAGAGTCTGGTTAAGAGTGGCCACGAACTCATTTACAATCTCTTGCGAATCCCGCGTAACACACTTTGGGAACCCCTGCTCGTGTGTGCCTAAGTACATCTACCGAGGGAATATCAAGTAATGTATAGTAATGTATACAATATAAAAACCGGACAAGTGCGAGTCGGACTCGCCCACCGAGGGTTCCGTACTTTTTAGTATTTGTTGTTATAGCGGCAACAGAAATACATCATTTGTGAAAATTTCAACTGCCTAGCCATCACGGTTCATGAGATATAGCCTGGTGACAGACGGACGGACGGACGGACGGACAGCGAAGTCTTAGTAATACGGTCCCGTTTTTACCCTTTGGGTACGGAACCCTAAAAAGCAAAAAAACAGTGGTGGCCGAGTGGATATGACGTCCGACTTTCAATCCTGAGGTCGCGGGTTCAAATCCTGGCTCATACCAATGACTTTTTCGGAACTTGTGTACGAAATATCATTTGATATTTAGCACTAGCTTTTCGGTGAAGGATAACATCGTGAGGAAACCTGCATAAATCTGCAAAGAAATTCAAAGGTGTATGTGAAGTCCCCAATCCGCATTGGGCTAGCGTGGGGACTATAGCCCAAGCCCTCTCGCGCTTGATATTCGGCCTGTACCCAGCAGTGGGACGTATATAGGCTGAATTATTATATATTATTATTATATGTAATATGTATACCATATATCTATATAGGTTGCTTTATAATACTTAATTTAAAAAAACACTTTTGCTAAGTTAGTTTGGTCCGACTCTAGTTAGGTAATAAGTACTTATATTGTACAGTCAGCCAAGAAAGTGGTCTACCACTTTTCGACTCTATCATCTGATTGATAGTGTCGAAAAGTGGTAGACCACTTTCTTGGCTGACCGTACCTGTCTACCTACAATATACCAACTTAACTAGAGTCGAACCTAGACAGCTAGGTCGTAATTGAGACAAAAAATACAAACTAAACAATAATAAAACTAAACTACATGGTCGTAATTGTTTTTGTAATTGTAAGGTGTTGTAAGTAGGCACCTACTTAGGTTGCTGGTTGATTTGTATTTAGCTATTCATTGAATACTTTTACTTCTGATTGTGATTAGCTTTCCCTTGAGACTTCGCCTGTGTGGCGCCTGCAGCCCAGTCAGCAGCAAAAGTAGCTTCGCAGATAATAATATGGGCATTCGGGTAGGTTTTAGTTTGACTTAGGTTAGTAAGTATATAGTATAATTATTTATTTTATTTCTAAAGTTATTTTAACATTCGTTTGTAAGGGACATTTTTTATTATAACTGGATTAAAGTTTATCTTCCATGGACATCCTGTTCGGACCATTTCAGGGCTTTAGATTATAGCGAATAATATTAAATATGTAACTATATAGACGTAAGCATAAAAATACTTTCATACTTATTTCATTACCTACGATTGAATCCGTTTAATAGCCATATTCTGTGGGGTATTCTGTTCACGTGACTTTTCGTTGCATCTGCAATCCCGATATTTTTTTTCTTTTCGATCGGCGTTTGTCGATGTACGATTGTCATATTGACTAGGCCCCCAGGTCATTAACACCACATTTACACTATCAAACTCACGGTTAAAATATGTAAATATAATCGTGGATTTCAAATTATTTGGATTAATAGCAAATTATGCTGCGATACGATACTAGTTAATAATACGTTTGTACTTTGTATTGCATAGGTAAAAAAGGTAATGAGATTTTTGATGAGATTTAGGTACTTATGTCGTTGAACAAAATAAACTTGCCTAGGTACATATAAAACGAATATATTCGAAGCGGTGGCGGACAAACAATCGGAATTCAGTGTGATAACACTCGTGCACTCCCATTCCCGACTAGTGACAGAATAGGGAGGGCTTAACTTATGGTTAACGCGGCTTAGATCCTTGTTCCGGAGCCGGGTCGACCTACAGTACTGCGCTGAGCGTGTGTGGCGGCTGCCGGTCGACGCTCCGGCCGCTGCCACCCTCCGCCCTCCTCTCGCGGTCTTTTTCCACGCATAGCAGGCACGCAGATCACTACACGTGTTATTATTGTTACTCTACAAATTACCACGGGGACTTCCAGAGGACGCTTTTCAGCAAGCATTGGCTGCCCTTACAATCACATCCTCCCCCATCCGCAGTTCCGCTTACATTGGATGCCCTAACATGAACAGCACTGTTCATCTACAGTTGGTATGACTAGGTACTACTCACCGTCGATGACATCTCAGGAATGCTTATAATTAGTCTGCTATCGATATGAGCGTTTTTGGATCTGCCACTGGCCAGCCGAAAACTTCTGTTAAGCGTACACAAGAGACCCCCACGATGCCATTTGTTCGGCTCGCTCACTTGAACATCCATCATTCCGCTTACATTGCAACTCGTGACTCATAAACCAGAACTTCACATTTTATCGGCTAAGTATGCCAATGCGCCGGCACGGCGCTGCACTTTAAAACTTATGAAAAACAGTTCATAACTGCTGTAATCTAGAATGGTGTCTTGTACTTCAGGAAATACCGAAACGAAAATATGCAACACGGCAGGAAGTCCTAAAAGGAGTAAAATGTCAGAGTGAGTGCCACAGGAGTCTGCGCGGGACCTAATAGGTACCGACACAGTTATTCGTACACTGCTGACCTCGCCCATTCACTTAGACTATACTGAATCTTAATACATAAATACTCGATTACGACTTGAAATTACTCGTTTAAACACTGTAGGACAAAGAAATTTTACACTGCCCGCTTACAAAACGCGTACAACGTACGCAATCTCAAACACAACTAGAGTTTTGACACATTATGGACCGCGAGCGTCCGCCAAGCAGCAGCGAGCAAGCTACAGCGCAGGGGAAGGGAGACCAGTATAAGCACTGCGTAATGTGCACGTGTGCGGGGCGCGCGACTTGTTTGTGTGTGCGTGAGTCCCCCCGGCTGAAGCTCGCATGGCACCCGGCGCTTCCCTACTGTCCCGATCTTGTCGGGCGCACCCATACTCCCCAGACGCACGCACACAAAAACGTTGACCACGACGCCACACGACGCGTTGTAGGCATTATGTCACACGAACATCAACCGTACCGTACCACTCCTCACACGTACATAGTCAACCCACACAACTCATGATGGGGTGCAAAACAGAAATCAAGCCCTCACATTCATATTCATTCACAAGAACGTTAAAAAATCGAAGAGATAGTAAAATCTTTTTCACCACACCAGCTCGGAAAGGCTTACTTTGCACTTCAAAAACTGATAGCAAATTTGCATTTTATTCACATGTGAGGCAAAGTAATCAAATGCAAATTTTGAGTTGTTTTCTTATGTTTGCTGGTAGAATTGACTTTTAAATGATGATTTTGGATGATAAATATTTAATAACATTCATTAGGATTTGATTTGGTTTGATTTTGTTTGATATTTAATATTTGCTTCGGGTTGGCGTGGTGAAAAATTTTGTGTTTCACTCGGGGGCAAATTTTGTTTAACCGTCGTGCTTTGAAACCCTCGCAACGCTCAAGATTCCATTTTCCGAACCACTCGCTACGCTCGTGGTTCAATTTTGGAATCTTTCGCTTGCTCGGATATCAATATTAGCACGAGCGGTTAAACAACAACTTTGCCCCCTTGTAAAACAAATAACTATTTAATTCTGCACACCAGCTCGATAAGGCCCTCTTTATTCTTCAAACATTGATGAGATAGTTGCATTTTATCCACAAAAGTGGCAGAGGGTTCCGTACAAATTTAACTATTTTTTTTTAATTTTTACATATTTACAGGTTTCAGTATTTTCCCTGTATTTGTAATTTTGTAGTGTAAGACGACATTACTTGCCAAATTTCATATGTAGTTCTAGGTCAACGGGAATTACCTTATGTATCTCCACGCGTTCCCGAGATAAAGGCTCTTGACTTGACAGACAGACGGACCGGCGGACGCCCGGACGGACAACAAAGTGATCCTATATGGGTTCCGTTTTTTCTTTTTGGGGTACAGAACCCTAAAAAATAGAGAGTAAAAAAGTGCCACAATCGGTTTTATTATTAGTGTTCTTGAGAGGATTCTTGGAAAAAAAATATTTGTGTCAGCTCCGACGCACGACTGGAGTTTACTCCTTTATAAAATACAAAATACATGATACAATTTAAAAGGAAAAGGGACGGCCGTTTGCGGCTTCTCCATACAAACGTAGTCCTCATTTTCCTCTCTGGATATTGACATAACGGAAAATATATTTGCATCATTTTATGTAGGTACATATATAATATTAACCATAGCTATGCCCCTACATTTGACTTTTTTTGATTTTTTAATTATTGTAAAAATTAGGAGCGTAAGGATGAGGGTTTACTTCGACAAATGAAGATAACTATATCTACTGTATCTATACCGAACAGTAAGGCTATATAAAGCCAGTTTCAGCGCAAATAAATAGGTATCTCACTGCACTAAAAGTGTCTTTAATTACATTAGGAGATTTGGCTTTCACAATATTTACTATTTTAATTAAGGAAGAGCTTAAATATGTCTAGTGCCTTTAGGTACCCTTCCCATACTTAGGCTGTTATGTAATTATCGCTATTAAATGAAATTAATCTCTGCTTCCGGACGGATTCTGTAAGCAACAGGCATTAGGAGGTACCTCAACCCGCATAAAAAGGTGGCCGAGCATAAAAAAAGCAACAGGTGGTGTCTGCCTCCACCTGCCGCCGCGACAGATGTGTCATCGGCATTCAATCTTCGGCGCTGACAGACGCATCAATTAAATACATACGACAAAACACGACCACTTTGCTCTCTCAACCTGTACTTTAGTAAATAATAGCAATTCGATGTGTGTCTAGTGGGTAACTATGTTGACTACTATACTATTCACAATAAGTTCCCATGCATCCCCTGCGGTTCGACAATCATCGACAACAATACAGTAGAACGGTATTGGTACACGTCAAATTAAGGCCGAAATAGATTAAAACAGGTACAATTTTTTGATGGGACTGATACTCGTATGTTAAAATGTTAAAAACACCTAAAAAATATATTATTTATACCATTGTTACGAAGTACATATCCAAAGGTTATTAGGTATAGAAATATGTAACATCTTTATAATATTATGCTATTCGCTATTGGCTGAACTATATCAGAATCTGTCTCCAAACTTTTTTTGCGGTAGACTCGTTGTGAGACTCGCTTTTTTACATGTACCTACTTAATGTTTTGTGAGACCAACAAATAGTATTTAAGTGCTCGAGCCACATTCAAGCGAAAGTAAAGCAAAGTCATGGTTACCGGGAGGATGTTAAAACAGAATCACTGGCGGGTGCACCTGCTACGCAAGGTGACCGAGAGCAATCTGCGCGACGCGACGCACCACTGCCGGATAATAGCGCACACCTGGCTTACAATACAAGCCAACACAAAATATTAAACATCACATTTAATACATTTTAGGTAGGTACAATTTTATTTGAATATTGCATTGTAATGTCGTGTTCGGCATAAATAAATAATATTTAAAAAAAAATTGTAAATAAAACGAATAGGTGACTTGCTGAAATATTCAAGTAATTAACAAGACACATTATTAGGTGTGAGGTCTATTTACATATTTAATTAAGTTAACTAAGTAGGTACATTATATAAATCCGCATGCATGTACATAATACATAATATTTATAAAACAATACCTACTTAGAACAGTATATTAAATACGATTAGCTAAGTATAATGACAATTTAGCTAGGCATGAGCACACGCAGGCAAAGAACAGTTCACGCATACAGAACCAACAGACCGGCTTTCGTTAAGAAAGTAAAGCAAAATTTACATTAGAATGAGGGAAGACCCTGTGTAATTCGCGAAATCTGTATTCTATTGTGAGGCTAATATTAATATGACTACAGATGTAAATATACTAGTAAATATTTGCTCGAGGGTACAAAAGCTCATAAGAGGCATAAAAATGAGTGTTATGGTGTAATTACGCTTACCTACCTCTGTATAATATACAATATTATTGTATACGGCCCCATTGGTTCAGGTCCTTCTCTAAATCTCACTGAGCGTAAGCATGAGCTGTCGCATCGTTCCTCGCGGATATTATGTTTTTGATTAAAAATGTTGGTAAGTTTTAAAAAAAAAAAAGTAATCGGTGAGTTCGGCCAAAAAAACGCCTTTTTTAAAACAATTTCACAAATTTAGCTTTTGTGCAAACAAAAAAAAAAGGTGCGTTTCAGACTTCAGGCTAGCGTGCTAGAGCCCAAAATTCTGTAGAGACGAACTAAAATGTCTAATAGAGGCAACGGGCGGAAAGAGCATGCACGTGCTTTTTCCTACGGACTCACACAGCATGTGTGATGTGCCTAAATTTCGTAGGGGCGTTGTTTTTTTGGCCGATTCAGGCGAATGATGGGCCACAGCTGTCGTTGCTTTAGCGGTTGCGAACAAAAAAATACTTTAGTGTTCCCTTATTGCAAGTGATATGATAATTATTAAAGTTCTTAAGAGAATCCGTCAGTTATCGCGAGTCGAATCGGGGCCCAGTTTTAAAACACACTAAATAACTAACAATGACTAACTTTTGCGTATGTACATAGGTACTTATGTCTACGTCAAATATATATGTTGTTGAATTTTTGACATTGGAAATGTCTTTTCGTTCGCTCCAGTATAGGGTCCGATTTCACGAAAAAGTGCGATCCCCTTATATTTCGGACAGTTGTGAAGATATGATATTAAAAAATAGGCTCAAAAGACGCATAATTACGAGAGCTGTAAGATGCAAAAATAATTATTCGAGAAAGTCAAAAACAAAAAAAGTTATGGTCGAAATAGTGAAAATAAAATTCAATTTTTTCCGAATTTTTGTTTTTGGTGCTCGATAATTTGGAAACGAAGAATGATATCAAAACTTGAGAAAAACGGCTCTGGACAATTTAGTCAGCTACAATTTGAGCCTAAAACAAAGACGATCGGGTTAAGGGTTTGCCCTGTAGCCTAACCTTAAAATAGTCAAAAACGACATTTTTCACATGACATTTATGACTTCATGTTTCGCAGAGTTCGTTATCGGTGTTTGTTGTGAATTATCGGGATTATGACGGCAGAATAACACTTGCACTGCGTGGGCTTACAAAATCGCTGCAGATTTTTCTCGGTCTAACTCTATCTATCCTGTTTGAGACGGGCGTAGATGCGTTATGTCCAGGATACTTGTGTTAGTCTAAGAATAAAATAATTATCATTCAACGTTGTAGTTTTATTTTGTAACTTTTTCCTTATCCAGACTTTCTCGTCGCTCAGCGACAATATTTTTTCGAATTCCGTAGATTCATTTCCAATGTACTCGATAGTCGTGTGAGGCACGAAATCTGTGAATTTTTATATAAATAAAATAACAATTATTTCAGTGAAACATTCGGGTTTTGGCTTAAATAATTAGTGTGGACGAATTTGTTTAAGAGCCTAAAGTAGGTACAGTTGACATTAATAATAGTGTGTACCTACCTACGTAGTACGTACCTATCAAAAATTAAATGTGTGACCGAAACTCATTGGCAAAAGTTAATTATATGTAACTAGGTATTTATTTAGGGTTATCCTAAGATAAGATTGTATATTTTACGACTACGTCGAATATCAACGACAGCCGCGGTTAAGAGTCTGTTCGGAACGAGAAGAGTCGTGGAATGTATTGGGCCCCATACATTCCACGACTCTTCTCTTTCCGAACAGACTCTAGAGCCGATGGCCGGGTAGGTATTTATCATTAATAGGTAAGCCTATAAAAGTATCGGAAAAACATTAAGTATTCTTAGAGAGCGAACGTATCTGCGTACCTAAATAAAAGCACTTGAGTAAATAAATAATAATCGACAAACTTACTTTTTTATGTTTGATTTTAGTTTGTATGTAGGGATTGTAATGATTTACTTTATTTGCTATAATAAATGTGTTTATTTATTAAACTCAATACAAGCTAAGTATATAATGACGCGTAACCTATTACCTACCTAAGTATATCACAGAGATACCAATTTTTATAACTATTACCTGAGTTTAAGAGCCGCGACTGCCAATCATAATAAACTAGGTACAGTCAACTGTAAAAATATGGGTGTAGCCAACTTATTCAAAAATATGTCCCATAGTTATTAATTCGCTGACATAAGAGCTATGGGACATACTTTTGAGATGATTTGTGCACCCATATTTTTACAGTTTACCACTTAATAACTTAATACATAAGAACAAGTAACACCGTCCATATGTGTTGCAGTTTAAGAGCCTGTAGCAAAAGGTGTTTTGAACAGGCTGAACATCATGTACCGAACCGGGGACCAGAAGATAATAAATATACATAATAATTTAAAAGGTTTCGAGCACGCGCAAAATCATGGCGCGGGCGCATACGGTCGCGCACCTGCCGGCTGCCGCGCCGCGCGCCGGCTGCGGTTGCTCCACACGTGTGCGTAGGCACCTACACGCAGATCTTCATTTATTTTTTACTTTTTTTTTATATTTAACCATCTCGTTATGTCGATTCGCTGTTTTGACCAGGTGGTGTTTTTGAATCATTAACAACGCATGTCGAAACCCAATTTAAATATAGGTACCGATACCGATTTCTAAGTAAGTATATACCTACCTCTAAATACAAGATAAAATGACAGCACACCACATACTTAATTGAAGCGCTTCCCTTGTGAAATTCAGGTTTCTCATATATATATATATATGTATATATAATAAAATTTTACTAGGTATATAGGTTTATAGGTACACCTTAACAGAAATAAATACATAGTAGGTAGGTCGAGCAATATGTTTGTTGGCCGTTCAATCTCACCGCGCAGTGTCACGGCTTACGCAGTGCTGCATGCAGATTAAATAAATAAAGGGATGACTTTTTTTAAATCTTTATCTACGAAATAAACGGAGCACAATCCTAGGTAGTTAAAAGAAACGTTCATCAGATATTTATTACCTGGACTGGACATTATCAACAGCCATAAGACAAGCGTTTTGTATTTAATAAAGTGTTGCATGGTTAAAAATATATATAATTGGCTTTACTTATCTAGTTAGTTTACTACGTTTTTCTCTAAGCAAATTCTAGGGGAAATACGCCAGTCAGGTACCTAATACGAAACGTTATGACCGGTATTATGAGTAGATTAGGACCTAGATTGTTAATTATTAGACTGTTATATTTATATTATTAAGGTACTATGTGTGGCCTCGGATAAGTATACGCACGCTCGTACATAAAGCTTCTTAAAAAATGAAATAAGTAAGTACCAAACTGATTGCGTAGATACTTATAAATGTTTGAAGCAATAGGTACGTACTTATATGTACTTACTTACTTGTATATACATATACAATGATAAAGAATTTCATCAATTTTGGGATTTTTCCGGTTATGTGTCTTGGCCTGGGATATACATCAAAAAAGCTTGGAATAACACAACAAATTTGAATAGCAATACAAACAAATTACATTCTTTTCATAAATTTGTTTTTTATAGACACACTAGTTACTAAGAAAGTAAATTAGAAACTGAATCAGTAGGTATATGTATATGACATCTATTTCAGTTGAGGTACAATACGTAGAGAGGTGTAAGTAGTATCTTACCGCTGTGAGCACGGTGAGCTCGCCGAGCCACTCGTTGAGCAGGGCCTCCGGGTCGTCGGCGGCGGCGCCCGCGCCTGCTTCCTCAACCAGCGCCATCTGCAATGAACAGCACCATCACGCCATCTACCAACACACGGTCTAGCTGAAACTACATACCTACGTCTACGAGGAGCAAGATGTCGGTACCTATGCATAAAAGTTATCTTTACAGTATTTTTCCTTTGCCGTATGGCTAGCTAAAAACAATAACAGAGTTATTCTCAAAATAGTGGCATCTTAACCTGTCATCGAGTTTTTGAATTGAATGTATGCTCATTTACTCTTTTTCATATGAAACAAAAATGTTTATAGATAAACAAAAACAATGTTTATCGAGGCCAAGTCATTATTTTAATTTTTATTTAATACTTATATTGAAAAAAAAAAATAAAGAGTACCACTTTTCACTGTAACCTGTCTTGTCCAAATGCATCGCTCTTCCAGTTTTAGTTCTTTAGATTTTATAAGCACCAATTAATGTTAATAAAATATCATGCTATATAATAACATAGACAATATTTTTTTAAATGTACGTTGCACGGGTCTTATATATAATTTTTGTACAACAATATGCTCGCACGAAGTTTGTCCACGGATATTTTCACTGTAACCTGTACAACCGCGATATCGCATCACACTCACGCACAGAAAATTATATTCAGATCATAACTGTGACAAAATATTAGCTAAGTATCAAACTAACCACCGTAGGGAACTATTATGACCCAAGTGTCGTAGTTTCGGAGAGACAAGTGATTAAAGGCAGGAATCTGGAGTTTGTAACAAAATGTTAACTTTACCTTTGTCTTGATTATTTTACGAAATGGGTATGGGGCATAATGTCATAATATTATTTTAATTTTGTATGAAGGTATATTCATCTATGCTAAAAGTGAGACATTCGTATTATTATCCGTTTAAGAGATAAAATATAAAATAATGTATTTTTCACTGTAACCTGCTTAACTTTAACCTGTGGTCAATGTACAGGTTAATGTAAATCTTGACAGGTGATAGTGACATCTGACTCCATACATATATGTACAAGACCTTTGAGTCTATATATGTCCGCTTTCACTAGCATAATAATTTCAGCTCGTGCTGGCCGTCTGGATGTTCACACAGGAAATGCAGGACGTGATTTTAGACTCTTTCAATTTGATTATATATTAAAACTCACTTTAACCTGCTACATTTCCCTCCTAACCTGTGTAAGTGTGTAGTGTAACTTTAACCTGTATTTCAAAACTTCAACTTGCCATAATTTCGTTCCCTTTTTGAAATTTGGGTTACTTGAAGTATTAAAAAATATTCTTCATTCTTAAAACTGAAAAAAAAAACACACAAAAGTTTTTTTCGTTAACTTTAACCAGTAGATACCACTATTTTGAGAATCACTCAACAACTTGTTTAGTTAGGTACCTATTACTGTACTATGATATGATCCAAGGAAGTATTATTTCATACGATGTCTTTCAATTAAAAAACCCAAAGTCATACCTACATAATGTCATTCGAGTTATAATATTTGTGATCCCCGGATTAATGAGGGTTGCAAATTAATTCTATTACCTATTTACGTCCTTTGAGGGTAATATAAGGCCAAATTGAAAACATTTGTAAGCTATCGGTAAACCAGGGCCGTAACCGGTCACCGATTCCTTTTCACGGGCAGGATATGGAAATTGGCACTTTTCGCGAGCTGAAATGGCAGACTCTCGGGCCGGATACGGCCCCTGGGCAGAATGCATTAAGGGTCATTCTCGCATTTCGTGCAAATCGGTATTATTTGCAATTTACCAAAAATGTGATGGTGATTTCGAATATCTGTTAATGCAAGGTTGTAACATAGGACCTAAAGTATATTGGCCCGCCATGAACAATTCTAAAAAGGTGGTAATTTTCTTTATATTTACAATTAACCCCCACTATTTTCATTCCTCTCTGCATGTAACGCGTGAAGTTAAACTTTGACCTCCATTTGAACCTTAAGATACTAAAAATAGAAAACTTGTTGTTGGTTCAGTAAACAAGTAATTTAGTTATGTTTTATATCCTATAATATTATACGCTAAGAAATTAACAATAAAACTATACAGCCTTATAAGTGATGGTCCAAGCAATTTCTTCATTACCGACGCGAGAAATGGATTAGCTATATTTTGCTATATAGCAAGGGTATATAGCACTTCCCGCGGATACAACACATTGTTCGTCAGTCAGTTGGCCGCGTGCTACCACAGCGGTCGTCCGTATGTTGCTTTTGAGGAAAATACCTACGTTCTCTCGTGTCGGGAAGGAGTGTGGTTCAGATAAATCTTCATCGCCATCTAGTGATTTATACAGTAAGTACCAATTGTACATTATTAAAATTATACCTAATTTATGTGTTTTAGGGTTGCCTTTCGTGTGGCTTATTCTGCGAAATTAAGGTCTGATATCAACCGACCTAGGCGACGAAAACTTCCAAAACTTCATTCATATCTGTTTCATTCATTTCTTTTCCTTCCAATTTTGCCAGGGAAGGTAATGAACGAATTTAGAAGGTAATGATAATGTATTTGAGGCAGTGCATTTAATGGAAAGAGGGTTAAGTTATTATAAATAGAATGTTGGTATAAGCATTTAAAACTGTATCTAATAATATATAGGGGAGCCCAACTGGTGATTTTTTGGATTTAACTAGAGCGCAGTAGATTAACATAATCTGCCGCTCTACATATCATACCAGACCGCACTCAAAGACTGTGCTGAGAAATTTGACACGTTACTAAGAGACTAAGTGAGTTGGAATCATCTGATACCTGTCGACGATAAGGTAGAGAACGGGGCAAATATTTGGAATAAAGGGCAGAAACTACAGAAACATAAACACAGGCCGATAAGCAATATTAGTGCCTCCGCCGTCAAAAGCGACAACTCCCAATCCGTGCATGATAAATCTCAGAAAAATGATACCAGCAGTAAAAAGCGGTGTAAAATCCCTCTCAGCGCGGTGGAGCATCGCAAGAATAATAGAATCTGTGGAATATAGCTTGAGGATCGGAGGACATACGGGCATATCTGCTGTTATTCATGGTGCACTGTCGATGAACTTAAGCTCAAAGCGGACTCCAAGACTTTCAAAATAGGAGTACCCTCGACAATGTATGAATCCTGTTTATTTCTAACTATGTAGCCCGATAATCGTGGTCATTTCGTAAATCCAACGTCAATGGGAGTCAGACAAAAACCAACCCGTAATACTTAGTTCGGAATCCTGATTTGAAACCTTCACTGGATTTAATTTACCAAAATGTAAGGGGTCTTAACACCAAAGTAAGTTTTTCGGGCTTCTATGCTGTTGGTCCAGACTACTTAGGTACCTGCATATATCTTAAAGAGGTGTTTAGAGCATTTGAATGGCCCAATACACTCCATGCTTAATCTGGTGCTTACTCTCCACAAGTACATCATCCTTACCATTGGAAGATTTCACGGGTAAGACCGATCCCAAAGTCAAGGTATTCTTTTCTTTCAGCTTTAGCAAAGCTGTTTGAGTCCATACTCCATGGCACGTTGTCGAAACAAGTGAATTCCTGTGCAACACTCAGCATGGTTTCAGAGCGAAACGGTCTGTGAAAACTAACCTGACCTTGGTTGACACCATCTCAGAGCATCTGGATATGGGTATCCTGATAGACGTCCTGTATTATGATTTCCGAAAAGCCTTCAATCGTGTGGGTAACGATGTATTCCTACACAAACTAGACGCTATTGGGTTCAATCCACATTTGCTTAACATTTTTGCCAGTTATCTGCGTGATCAACCGCAGTACGACGCAACGACCAGCATGGCCACTTCGTACCAGATCCGTACCATACTCGTTCTGGTGACAGCCAAGATTCAATCTTGGGGCCTTTCCTATTTGGAATAATGGTCAATGACTTGCCCTCGGTTATCCATAATGCTCGTTGTCTACTCTACGCCGACGATCTTAAATTGGTATATTGAGTTGAGAAGGAGGAGGATTGTAAGTTGCTGCAGGAGGATGTTTCATCTCTGTTCCAATGGGGTTGGGATAACAAACTGACTTTCAATGCGGCTAAGTGTCAAGTGTGTAGTTTTAATCAAGCCCTATTTTCTACACATGCTCAATTTTTTCTTGGACCTGAGCCAATAGACTCTTAGATCAATAGACTCTTGTAATAACAAGAGTCGTCTCAGTAAAGGATCTTGCGGTCATATTCAATACGCGGCTAACATTTCACGACCATATCAAAGCACTTGGTACTGTAGCTTCAGTAGATCAGGCTTTGTCACTCGCAACGTCAGAGAATTCCATGACCCTTGCCCCATAAAAGTTTTTTACAATGTTCTGGTCAGAAGCAAGTCGGAGGCGTCAGCATTAGCCTGGATCCCTTACGAGTCAACGTTCATTCTACTATTGGAAAAGGTCCAAAAGAATTTCCTTAGGATGTATTACCAAAAAATATTTATTTTAGGAACCCTGGGCTTCATTTCTTTGGAGGTGAGGCACAACTTAAGCCTACTACTTTTAGCTTGTTGGGCTTTTCGTGGAGACTCTGGCTGGCTTGAACTAGTAGAGAGGCTTGTAAGACCTTTTGTACCGGACATTAGAAATATAATCCTTAGGCTTCTCCTGGTGCATCTCCTGTTGACTCATGAGTGCTTGAGATTTTGCGAGTTTATGGAGCTACGGTGGATGGATTGGCAGTCGAGTGTATTTGGATGTTAATTTTAAATTAAAGTATGTAGTTTCTCAGTGTGTTGGTGACAAGACTGATGTAGTGCTGTGTAATCATTAAATAAATAAACAATACAAAATACGTCTTCAATCACGTAAATTGTGCTTGACAATCGCTACAAGCTAGGTGGTAAATCATAAGTCGCGATTGTCAAGCCGGAGTATTTGTTAAGTCGGCTTGATCGTCTGCACAGCGCTTAAGACACGTGATTTTAATGTTGTTCATTATATTAATGGTGTTAATTTTCGTTAACTAAAGTTTTTTTATTGCGATTTCATAAGTTTGTTTCATTACCCTCCACTGATAAAATTACCATCCATGCCCATTTCATTACCAGCGCGTAGTTCATTACCACCAGTCTTATTAAATGAAAAGGAATAAGGTTACGAAGGTGCCTTTAGCATAAAAGTGTCAATAAATGAATCCACAATGCATGAAAACCCAAAAATTTACCATATAAAAGAAAATTTACAAATCGAGAGAACATCACCGATTTGCACGAAATGAGAGAACGACCCCATAACGTTATAAAAAACCGGGCAAGTGCGAGTCGGACTCGCGCACGAAGGGTTCCGTACCATAATGCAAAAAAAAAACTAAAAAAAATACAAAAAAAAAAAGGTCACCCATCCAAGTACTGACCACTCCCGACGTTGCTTAACTTTGGTCAAAAATCACGTTTGTTGTATGGGAGCCCCATTTAAATCTTTATTTTATTCTGTTTTTAGTATTTGTTGTTATAGCGGCAACAGAAATACATCATCTGTGAAAATTTCAACTGTCTAGCTATCACGGTTCGTGAGATACAGCCTGGTGACAGACGGACGGACGGACGGACGGACGGACGGACGGACGGACGGACGGACGGACAGCGAAGTCTTAGTAATAGGGTCCCGTTTTACCCTTTGGGTACGGAACCCTAAAAACAAAAAAAAATTATGACAATGATTTATTTCTTTTGCGATTGTCATTTCGTTCAAAACCTATCACTATTTCTTCAAAATGTTATTATTTATTATCGTTATGTTATGAATGAATTGAATGATTGAACGCGCTGTTGCAGCTCCGTACAACCACGGCGTAAGGTTTTGTTACACTGGGCCACAGTGGCCAAGGATCATCACATCATCAATATCATCATAGAAAGTAATGTAGACGATTACTAAGAAGCATTTCTGTTTGATGGTCCTGGTTGTCATAAAACTGCGAAAAATAAGTTTGTAACGTTACGAAAGTAACGGTATAAAATACCGCTTATATAACATTAAGATAATGTTTCAATAACGTTACATTATAATGTTGGTCGTGAAGATTACGTTATAAAAGGTCTGCCCGCGGGCCGTAGTTTGAGGTTCTCTGCTATAAGATAAGCCCATGAGTTGTTTCATAAAGTAAATTATAAGAAAGTTAAGTAGTTATAGGGACCATTGAAATAACAGCTAACGAATATTTAAGTAGGCCTAATTGTATCGATCCGGATAAAATGAATGAAAAGAACACGTGTGCCTTAATGACTTAAGGAAAAGAGCTGCTGCTGTCTTGATTTCTTTGTTTAGCGAACTTAACCGGAGCAACGCCTTTCTTGCTTATTTTATTTTACTAAAAACTACTAAAAATCTAAAAATACGTGGTTTAAAAATACGAACGGTACTGAGCAGATAGCTTACATAAGTTAGTATATTATTATGCATGTTGTAAAGCGTTGGCCTGGCCTGTGGCCATATCATCGCATCTCCGTGCAACTCTAACTACTATCTTGATGTGCAACCAGGCCACTTACCTATAGATTTATATATATATATATATATATATATATATATATATATATATCTCGCTGAACCACCAGCTAACCGAGTGAGAGTTTGCGACAGTAAACTTAATGCTCTGATCATTATCAACAGATTTGTATATGACCCACTTGATATGGCGGCTACCCGTAAGTCCGTTTATCGAGCGAAAGGTTTCATTGTTCCATGCTTGAGCAAATGCAGATAAATTTATAAATACATTTTAACTGTGATACCTACCTTTTACTCGATAGGGACGTAGTTTTCATCATTTTCATACTAAGTTATTATCACAGCGAAATAAATGTAGTAGGTGGGTACTAATTGTAAGACCCACTTGGATATCCTTTGGTGCGGCATTTTTCTACTTGTAAATAGTTAGCAATTAACCTCAATAAATACGTTATAATTGTATATACCGGGTGTGGCCTGTAATATGAGCAAAAAATTTAACTGTAGCATGTACTCCTCATACTGATCAACATTTGTTCAGTGACTTTTAAAAATAACTTGTGGTTTGATTTTTAATACATTTTAAAGTTTATTCTAAGACGCAATGTATTGCGAATTTTGTTATGTTTAAGGCGTGACAAGCAACGTCAATCACAATGATATGGCGTGGCGCTGGCGTCCATTGAAGATAATATTTATTTTGTATGAAAAATAGGGAGTCTAAATACTTCATAATTTTTAAAAGTTGTTGAACAAAAGTATCACCGTTTGAGGAGTACAATCTATGTTTTAATTATTTGCTCGTGTTACAGGCCACACCCGGTATAGGTGAGCAAGTGACAATCGCTGCGGAAGCGCTGGTGGCCTAGCGGTAAGAGCGTGCGACTTTCAATCCGGAGGTCGCGGGTTCAAACCCTGGCTCGTATAGTTGAATTATCGAGAAGATGGAATTGCATTTGTAGTGGTTGTATGCTGATAGTACAAGAAAATAGAAAATTCAAATATAGAATGCCTGTAAACAAACAATACTACTACATATGCAATTCCACGCTCTCGATGAACTTATGTACAAAATATCATGTGATAGGTATTTACCAGTCGCTTTTCGGTGAAGGAAAACATCGTGAGGAAACCGGAATAATCTCAATAAGGTCTAGTTTACCCTCTGGGTTGGAAGGTCAGATGGCAGTCGCTTTCGTAAAAACTAGTGCCTACGCCAATTCTCGGGATTCGTTGCCAAGCGGACCCCAGGCTCCCATGAGCCGTGGCAGAATGCCGGGATAACGCGAGGATGAAGAGAGGTGAGCAAGTGACAATATAATGACGTCTCGTGACCTGCCCCTCTTCCTCGACACCGACCATAATATCTATAAGATGTAAGCATAAGTCATGCATATACATTTCAGTAGTCAACGAAAGCGGAACGTCGCAATACTGGCAATCTAGCTGCCGGCAGTCAATCGGCCACATCGGCCCTTAGCATTAAGTTTTTGTTATAATATCGCCATAACCAGGAAGGAAAGCCGGCCCACTGTAACGTCTTATATAACGTCTATCACAACAAAATATAATGCGCCAATTCGTTGCTTGATTGCCAAAGGGGTCTGCGGACATATATCTAGTGAATTCTAGTGAATATAGCGAACACATTTAATTCGTACTATTTTCAGGCTATAGTTTTTGTGCAATAAGAAGATTGAGAGACACGGCTGAAATTGTTGATTATAGTAAAAAAAACCTAAAGTCTTATGTCGGAGTGGGGGAGGTAGGGGGTAGGAAAGCATTGGGCACTTTTTTTTTTAGTCGTAATAACCTACTGTGCTAAATCTAGGTTTTAGGTACCATGGTTTTACTTTTACATTAAAAAATCTACTCATAACCTCCTTAGTTGGTTTGTCATGGTGACATAATTAACTAGCAAAAAGCAGAGCTTTGTAAGGGCTCGCGGAGGTTTTCTACCTAAACCTACCGGACCGCGATTTTGATCCAATCCGAGGCTTGTTTCATGTTTGATCGAGTGGGTACGTAATAACGCAGCTTTAAGTGAGAGCAAGAAAGAAATATACTAACCGGACCCCGGTTGCTGTCCGGTACGCCTGTCTGTTATAGCTTTTACTTTGTCCTTTAAAAACGTGTCCAGATGACAAAATCAAATTGCCAATATCATCCACACGTAATATACAATTTCATAAGTGCCTATTACATCCATCCAGTACATTTTGTAAGGAACCCAACTGGCTTTCCTACATAATGTTGGGTCAGCGAGCCAATGTTCTTGAATTTATTTTTGCGTCCACTCCACACAATTTATCGAAAAATTATCCCGTCTGGACACCTACTGGCGGTAATCACGCTGCTCCGCACATAAACTAACACACACAGTTCCACTAGGTACAGCCAGGGTCCAGCATCAGCTCTATCTTGGGTACTGCTCTTCCAAGTGCTCATTATCAGATGACCAAAACAGCTTGTGCCTATGTTGCACCAAACCTGAGTTCCACTAGGTACAGCCAGGGTTTAGCATCAGCTCTATCTTGGGTACTAATCTCCTATAAGTGCTCATCAAGACGAGTCGGATGACCAAAATAGCGTGTGCCTATGTTGCAACAAACCTGAGTTCCACTAGGTACTGCCAGGGTTCAGCATCAGCTCTATCTTGGGTACTGTTCTCCCAAGTGCTCATCATGACGAGTCGGATGTCCAAAATAGCGTGTGTCTATGTTGCATCAAACCTGATCGAGTTCCACTAGGTACAGCCAGGGTTCAGCATCAGCTCAGCCTAAGTTCTCATCAAGACGAGTTGCATGACCAAAACAGCGTGTGCCTATGTTGTATAAAACCCGAGCTCCATTAGGCACTGTCAGGGTTCAGCATCAACTATCTTGGGTACTGATCTACCCAGTGATCATCATGACGAGTCGGATATCCAAAACAGCGTGTGTCTATGTATGTTGCATCAAACCCGAGCTCCACTAGTACTGCCAGGGTTCGGCATCGGCTCTATCTTGGGTACTCCTCTCCTAAGTGCTCATCAAGATGAGTCGGATGACCAAACCATAATGTGCCTTTGTTACACCAAACCTGAGTTCCACTAGGTACTGTCAGGGTTCTGGGTCAGTTTGCTGAACTGCACGCCGACGTTTCGATTGGCGTGCAGTTCCCATACAAGTTGCAGTCGGGTTGTAGTCCGTCTGTATCGGCCCTAAGTCACTGAAGTTTGCATTAATTATGCTTATCTTTATTTATAATTTTAGCAGTTCCAAGCAATAGTAACACTAAAGGCGCCATTCATTAATTACGTAAGACAATTTTTGCCAGCTTTTGACCCCCTCCCTCCCCTATGTAAGAAATAATAAGAATAGGCTGACCCCGTCCCCCTCCCACCAATATAATTAAACATTCAAAAAAATATTTTTATGAATGTTTATTTGTACCTGTACAAAGGTACTTGAGCTCGTTTAAGCTAACTGCACCGTGTTTGATAGCATAGAGTGTGGAAGTATTATTTTAAACGTCATAATCTCATAGAAATTTAAAAAAAATATCGCATCTTTGTGATCTTACGTAAGAACTATGAACCCCCCCCCCCCACCCCCTTGTAAGAAAAAAAAAGATATGTTCGACCCCCCTCCCCCCCAAAATCGTCTTACGTAATAAATTAATGGCGCCAAAACTGTACCTCGAAATGAAAATACCCGATTTAAGTTTGCTAACACAACATGACTGATCATCACATCATCAGCGTCACAAAACATACGAGTAAATTGACCTCCGCAGTAAATATACAGCAAGAATAGCAAGATTGATTGTTCTAGTAGGTATTCACAAAAACTTAATGGCTAAAATGGGAATCAAACCAAGTGAAGCGAGGTGGGTTGAATCCAAAATTGTACCCACTTTGGTATTCATCGTTGTTAATGGCGTAAGCGCCATCGACTTTATTGAACTTGAAAACACCACATAGGTATCGTATTGTCTGAATACCCACAACACAAGCCTTCTTGAGCTTACTGTGGCGCTTAGTCAATTTGTATAAGAATCTCCAATATTTATTTATTTATTTATTACTAACGCCATCTGTTAGAGAAAGAAATAATTAACATTAGCACGAATGTTAATTCATCATTTTGCCAACAGATGGCGCTAGTAGTAATACAAAGTGTTATTACTTTATTAGGGCGAGCGAAGCGAGCCCTATCACTATTCGACGAACTATGCATTCTTGTGGTACACTTTACGGAAAAACTACTGCACTGTTAGGTTTGAAATTTAACATAGTAATTTAAATTCATGTCTAGATGTGTTATCAAACATAAAAATATCATTTTATAAACCTAAAAAAATAAAATAAAGTAATAACACTTTGTATTACTACTAGCGCCATCTGTTGGCAAAATGATGAATTAACATTCGTGCTAATGTTAATTATTTCTTTCTCTAACAGATGGCGTTAGTAATAAATAAATAAATAAATATTGGAGATTCTTATACAAATTGACTAAGCGCCACAGTAAGCTCAAGAAGGCTTGTGTTGTGGGTATTCAGACAATACGATACCTATGTGGTGTTTTCAAGTTCAATAAAGTCGATGGCGCTTACGCCATTAACAACGATGAATACCAAAGTGGGTACAATTTTGGATTCAACCCACCTCGCTTCACTTGGTTTGATTCCCATTTTAGCCATTAAGTTTTTGTGAATACCTACTAGAACAATCAATCTTGCTATTCTTGCTGTATATTTACTGCGGAGGTCAATTTACTCGTATGTTTTGTGACGCTGATGATGTGATGATCAGTCATGTTGTGTTAGCAAAC